>NC_089261.1:10145451-14945451 GCF_963930625.1 Muntiacus reevesi
CAACACCACTGTTCAAAAGCATCAATTCTTTGGTGCTCAGCTTTCTTTATAGTCCAACTCTCACATCCATACATGACCACTGGAAAAACCATAGCCTTGACTAGATGGACCTTTGTTGGCAAAGTAATGTCTCTGCTTTTTAATATGCTGTCTAGGTTGGCCATAACTTTCCTTCCAAAGAGTAAGCGTCTTTTAATTTCATGGCTGCAATCACCATCTGCAGTGATTTTGGACCCCAGAAAAACAAAGTCAGCCACTGTTTCCCCATCTATCTGCCATGAAGTGATGGGACTGGATGCCATGATCTTAGTTTTCTGAATGTTGAACTTCAAGCCAACTTTTTCACTCTCCTCTTTCACTTTCATCAAGAAGCTCTTTAGTTCTTCTTCACTTTCTGCCATAAGGGTGGTGTCATCTGCATATCTGAGGTTATTGATATTTCTCCTGGCAATCTTGATTCTAGCTTGTGCTTCCTCCAGCCCAGCGTTTCTCATGATGTACTCTGCATATAAGTTAAATCAGCAGGGTGACAATATGCAGCCTTGACGTACTCCTTTTCCTATTTGAAGCCAGTCTGTTGTTCCATGTCCAGTTCTAACTGTTGCTTCCTGACCTGCATACAGGTTTCTCAAGAGGCAGGTCAGGTGGTCTTGTATGCCCATCTCTTTCAGAATTTTCCACAGTTTATTGTGACCCACACTGTCAAAGGCTTTGGCATAGTCAACAAAGCAGAAATAGATGTTTTTCTGGAACTCTCTTGCTTTTATGATGATCCAGCAGATGTTGGCAATTTGATCTCTGGTTCCCCTGCCTTTTTTAAAACCAGCTTGAACATATGGAAGTTCACAGTTCATGTATTGCTGAAACCTGGCTTGGAGAATTTTAAGCATTACTTTACTAGCGTGTGAGATGAGTGCAATTGTGTGGTAGTTTGAGCATTCTTTGGGATTGGAATGAAAACTGACCTTTTCCAGTCTTCTGGCCACTGCTGAGTTTTCCATATTTGCTGGCATATTGAGTGCATCACTTTCACAGCGTCATCTTTCAGGATTTGAAATAGCTCAACTGGAATTCCATCACCTCCACTAGCTTTGTTCGTAGTGATGCTTCCTAAGGCCCACTTGACTTCACATTCTAGGATGTCTGGCTCTAGGTGAGTGATCACAGCATCGTGATTATCTGGGTCGTGAAGATCTTTTCTGTACAGTTCTGTGTATTCTTGCCACCTCTTCTTAATATCTTCTGCTTCTGTTAGGTCCATACCATTTTTGTCCTTTATCGAACCTATCTTTGCATGAAATGTTCCCTTGGTATCTCTAATTTTCTTGAAGAGATCTCTAGTCTTTCCCATTCTATTGTTTTCCTCTATTTCTTTGCACTGATCACTGAGGAAGGCTTTCTTATCTCTCCTTGCTAGTCTTTGGAACTCTGCATTCAAATGGGAATATCTTTCTTTTTCTCCTTTGCTTTTTGCTTCCCGTCTTTTCACAGCTATTTGTAAGGCCTCCTTAGACAGCCATTTTGCTTTTTTGCATTTCTTTTTCTTGATTCCTGTCTTCTGTACAATGTCACGAACCTCCATCCATAATTCATCAGGCACTCTGTCTATCAGATCTAGTCCCTTAAATCTATTTCTCACTTCCACTGTATAGTCATGAGAGATTTGATTTAGGTCATACCTGAATGGTCTAGTGGTTTTCTCCACTTTCTTCAATATACCTGAATGGTCTAGTGGTTTTCTCCACTTTCTTCAATTTCAGTCTGAATTTGGCAATAATGGGTTCATGATCCAAGCCACAGTCAGCTCCCGGTCTTGTTTTTGCTGACTGTATAGAGCTTCTCCATCTTTGGTTGCAAAGAATATAATCAGTCTGATTTCACTATGGACAATCTGTTGATGTCCATGTGTAGAGTCTTCTCTTGTGTCGTTGGAAGAGGGTGTTTGCTATGACCAGTGTGTTCTCTTGGCAGAACTCTATTAGCCTTTGCCCTGCTTCATTCTGTACTCCAAGGCCAAATTTGCCTGTTACTCCAGGTGGTTCTTGACTTCCTACTTTTGCATTCCAGTCCCCTATAATGAAAAGGACATCTTTCTTGGGTGTTAGTTCTAGAAGATCTTGTAGGTCTTCATAGAGCTGTTCAGCTTCTTCGGCATTAGTGGTCGGAGCATAGACTTGAATTATCATGATATTGAATGGTTTGCCTTGGAAACGAACAGAGATCATTCTGTCATTTTTGAAATTGCATCCAAGTATTGCATTTCAGACTCTTTTGTTGACTATGATGGCTTCTCCATTTCTTCTAAGGGATTCCTGCCCACAGTAGTAGATATAATGGTCATCTAAGTTAAATTCACCCATTCCAGTTCATCTTAGTTCGCTGATTCCTAGAATGTTGATGTTCACTCTTGTCATCTCCTGTTTGATCACTTCCAATTTGCCTTGATTCATGGACCGAAGATTCCAGGTTCCTATGCAATATTGCTCTTTACAGCATCGAATCTTGCTTCCATCACCAGTCCCATTCACAACTGGGTGTTGTTTTTGCTTTGGCTCTATCCCTTCATTCTTTCTGGAGTTATTTCTCCACTGATCTCCAGTAGTATACTGGGCACCTACTGACCTGGGAAGTTCATCTTTCAGTGTCCTATCTTTTTGCCTTCTCATGCTGTTCATGGGGTTCTCAAGAATACTGAAGTGGTTTGCCATTCCCTTCTCCAGTGGGCCACATTCTGTCAGACCTCTCCACCATGACCCGTCCGTCTTGGGTGGCCCCACACGGCATGGCTTAGTTTCACTGAGTTAGACAAGGCTGTGGTCCATGTGGTCAGATTGGCTAGTTGTCCGTGACTGTAGTTTCTGTCTGTCTGCCCCCTGATCCCCTCTCGCAGTGCCTACCATCTTACCTGGGTTTCTCTTACCAGAGGTTACCCCTGGGCCCTGGTTAATCAGCAGCTGTGAGATCTTGGGCAAATCTCTTCCTCTCTCTGGCCCTCAGTTTCCCCATCTGTAAAACCAGAGTAACCACACCACCCCCTAACGCTCCTGGGAGATGCCAAGTGTCTTCAAGAATCTGAAGCACCCACTAGGTGCCGACACCTAGAATGAGACAGGGGACATTAGTTCCAATCCACCTGCCGGGTGGGCAATGGAGACCCCCTAGGGGCTGCCCCCCGAGTCCCGGCTTTGTGACGCAGGAGTGTGGGTCTGTGGAGGCAGGGAGGGCTGTCCACCAGGCTACGGGCACTGAGGGGAGATCAGACTTCCCCAGGCACAGTCCTGCTCACCTCAGTGGGGACCCCAGGGCCAGAGGAAGAGAAGGAGTTTGGGCACATACTTCTTAAATACTGCACCCCCTCCCAGGTCCCCACGGGGTTCCAGACACCCTCCACCCAAGGTGGGGGTCAGATGAGGCAGACCCTCCAGCCCCCACCATGCCTGTACCCCCTCCCCTAAGAAATCTCAGCCCAGATAGCATCCAGGGTTTCTGGGGCTCAACAACAGGGGGTCTGGAGTCAGCCAGCCCCAGGTTCAAATCCCCGCTCAGTCACTCACCCACTCACTGCCGGCAGCCTTGACAAGGCAAACAGGGATCAATGTCAGCATATTAATTATGGTGAAGCGATAATTATGAACTAAACCCCCATCATCACCGTGATCGTGGGGCTCTTGGGGGCCCAAGTGCTTCACACACACGCTTTCACCCGGGCCTCCCTGGGACCCTAGACCAGTGGTTCTCAGCGGGGGCCCCTCGGCTCCCCAGGGACACTGGGCAATACCCAGAAACATGCTTGGCTGTCACTGTGCAGAGGAGAGAGGGCTAATGGCATCTAGTGAGTCAAGGCCAGGGGTAGCGCCAGACACCCTACAAGGCATAGGACCGTGCCCGCCACAAGAAACTACCCAGCCGGAAAAGCCAACAGTGCTGACGTTGAGAAATCCCCCTCCGGAGGTAGGTACTGCGGTAATTCTCCTTTCACAGATGAGGAAAACTGAGGCTCAGAGAGGTTAAGTGACTTGCCTGAGGGCACACAACAGGTGAGTGACAGAAAAAATGAAAGTGAAAAGTAAAAGTGTTGGTCACTGAGTCATGTCTGACTCTTTGTGACCCCATGGACTGTAGCCCGCCAGGCTCCTCTGTCCATGGAATTCTCCAGGCAAGAATACTGCAGTGAGTAGCCATTTCCTTCTCCAGGGGATCTTCCCAACTCAAGGACTGAACCTGGATCTCCCGCATTGCAGGGCTTCCCTGGTAGCTCAGCTGGTAAAGAATCTGCCTGCAATGCAGGAGACCCCGGTTCGATTCCTGGGCTGGGAAGTTCCCCTGGAGAAGGGATAGGCTACCCACCCCAGTACTCCTGGGCTTCCCTAGTGGCTCAGATGGTAAAACATCCGCCTGCAATGTGGGAGACCTGGGTTCGATCCCTGGGTTGGGAAGATCCCCTGGAGGAGGGCATGGCAGGCCACTGCAGTATTCTCTGGTATTCTTGCCTGGAGAATCCCCATGACCAGAGGTGCCTGGTGGGCTACAAGAGTCGGACATGATGGAGCAACGAAGCACGGCGTAGCACTCTTGAATTGCAGGCAGATTCTTTACCGTCTGAGCCACCAGGGAAGCCCTTAGTGACGAAACCAGGACTCAAACCCAGGCAGGTGGCTGTGGAGGCTGCGCTACCCTAACCCCTCGGTGGACAGCATGGTCTGGGGGCCAGGTGCCACACCAAACCCTTAAAGTATCTTGTTCAAGGTGCACAACGGCCCCCCGAGAGAAGGATTGTTACCATCAGCCATGCTAACCTCTCTGAGCCTCAGTTTCCCTGCATACAAAATGAGGGCTGCAAAACAGCTTCTATCCTATAGGGCTGTCAACGGGCAGGTCAGGTGTCTCTTGGGCCCCTAGTAAGCACCTGACAAATGCTTTTTGTTTTTTTGTCTATTTTCTGGCCACACTGTGCAGCATGCAGGCTCTTAGTTCCCCGGCCAGTGATCGAACCTCTGCCCACTGCAGTGGAAGCACCCAGTTAAGCACCTGAACCAGGGAGGTCCCTTGACAAATACTTGAATCATCATCGCCATTACGATACAACCCCAGTATACCCACCCTCCCCAGGTACACACACAGGGTGGTCCTACAGTCGGGCCTTCACAGTCCTCATTAACGTTCACCAAGTCCTCTCAGCCTTTCCCTCAGTTAATCCGCCACGGCCTGGTGAGCAAAGCTGCAAAGCTCCCATTTCACAGCTGAGAAAACTGGGGCCTCTGGGATGACGTCACACAGAGTGAGTGACCTTGAAGAACTGGACTCTGGACCCCCAACATTGGACTCCCTCCACACCGCACAACCCAAGTGTGTTCAGACACCAGCATGCACGTACACGCCTGTTCGCACGTGGACACACACACAGCCTGCTCTGTGGCAATCCCCTCCCCAAACACTGCCCTGTTCTCTGTGGTTGGGGATCGCGTTCCCTCCCTGTTCTCATTTGCCCTGTAGGCTGTTATTACACATTCCAAATCCGTGCCAGACTTAGGGGGAAGGAGGGGTGCTGGCCGGGAAGAGAGGCTGAGAGTCCTCCTGCCTCTCCTCTGCGTGTAAACACCGTGTCTGTTTCCTCCTCTCCCCCTGTGCTCATGCACATGCGTGTGCCCACTGTGAGCCCCTGGGAATGCCTCTGCAGGGGGCAGCACCCGGCTGGCACCAGGAGCATATTGGGGGCTCAACGAAGGACATTTATGCTGAGTGTGGACATCCCCACATGATCTGTGGCGCACCCACACACACACACCCACACACACACACACACACACACGCTTCACACACACACACACACACACGCTTCACACACACACACACACACACACACACACACACACACACACACACACACACACAGGCTTCCCAGGTGTTTCAGATGGTAAAGAATCCACCTGCAATGCAGGAAACCTGGGTTCAATCCCTGTGTTGGGAAGATCCCCTGGAGAAGAGAATGGCAACCCACTCCAGCATTCTTGCCTGGAGAATCCCACGGACAGAAGAGCTTGGTGGGCTGCCATCCACGGGGTCACAAAGAGTTGGACACAACTGAGTCACTAACACACACCCCCACATCATAATATATACTAGGCAGTAGTCCACACAGACAGTAATTGTGGCAGGATGGACGGGTCTGAATCCCAGGGCCCAAAGAACAGGATTGGAAGCCATTCACCCATGTATTTACTCAACAAATGTTTCCTGAGCATCTATCATGTGCCAGGTCTTGGGGACACAGACGTGAGCAAAACAAAGAACTCCTGCCCCCCTGGGGCTGACCTGGTGAGAAAACAGAGCAAACAGCCAGACAGAGCAAGAAGCTGAGGCATGTCTGGGGAAAAGAGCTGGTTAGACAGGAAGGGCTTGGGAGCGGTGAGTTCACGGGTGCAGGGCGAGGAGATACAGGAGATACAGGGCTGAGCCGGGGTCCCCCAGGTCTTCCTCTCTGCCCGGGTCAGACCCCAAAGTCCCCAGAAGCATGGCTGAAGGTCATGCATTCGGCTCTGATGGCCCTGGGGACTCGGTCAGGGCAGCAAAACCCACGCTCCCTGGCCCGACTGAGGAGGGGGCCCCTGGTGGGAGCTGGTGGGTCAGGGACAGAACGCACATGCTGACGGCAGACCCATCGGGGTTGGCACCCAGACCCTACTGCTCAGTAACCAGGTGAGCCTGAGCAAGCCACTTGGCCTCTCTGAGCCTCGCAGTCCTCACCTGCCCCTGAGGGACTTAACAGGGTCATTGTGAGGATCATAGGAATTGAGTCAAGCACCTGGCACAGAGTAAGCCCTCAACAGCAAACCGCAAGACCGCGTGAACGGCAGGTGCCTTCTCCCTGACAATCCTGGGTTCAGCAGGGGTGGGCTGGAGGTCTCTGGCTCCATACCCCACATCCTTCTTCTGGCAGAAGAAGGGGCCCACCCTCGCCGTTACCCCGGGGCTTTGCCTGATCTCATGGAAACCCTGGCACGTCCTTGTCAAATCCCGTCCTCCTGATTCCGTGAGCGAGGAAAGCTGCTTAGATCTGGGGGCAAGTTCAGGCATGCAGGGGCTGCTCCACCCCAGGGGGAGGAATTCCAGGGAGCTGGGACCGATGCACACCAACAGGCAGCTGCTGAGCGCCAACTGCGTGTGGGGCGCCGGGGAAGCAGACGAGAGTGGACACTCGGGGAACTCGGTCTAGGAAGGGACCCGATGGCTGACCCGCTCCGGGCCTTTGCCTGGGCTGGTCTTCCTCCACTGGCTCCCTTTCTCTGGGTGTCCTCTTAACCAGCGCTTCCTCCGAGAAGCCTTCCTTCCCACCCCACCCCATTCTAAACCAGCTCCTTGCGTTCACTCTTAGAGCAAGCTGGGCCTCCCTTTACAGCACTTCTCATGATTAGACTTTGACCTTTACTTATATCATCCTTTCATTCATTTTCTCTCTTGTCCTCTAGAGTGTGAGCTCCATGAAGGAGGGACTATTCTGTGTTGGCTGTCTCCCCAGCATTCAGCGTCATGCCAAGGCATCAGTAAATATCTGCTTGCTTAAACAGTCAGGCAAGGTCCGCTGAAGTTCTGGAAGGAGACAGGCAGCAGGAAGCAGCACTGATTGATCCTGACGGCCCCAGAAGAGGCTGCGAGGAGGAGGGCTTGACACGTGGGACAGATAAGAGAGCAGAGAAGACAGCAAGGCCAGGTGTGGGGCTGGGAAACAGCAGGGGGCACTAAGGAACGGGCGGCCTGAGAAGACAGGAATGAAGAGAGAAAAGATGGGTGAGCGGGTGGGCGGACCGGGAGGTGGGGGGAGGCAGGCAGATCAGGTGGCGGTTCTGGGCTCCCAGACAGACTCCTCCCTCCACCCTGGGGCTCTCTGCCCCATCTGGGGGGGGGGGGGGTCCCCCAGTTCCTGCGGTAACCTGGACTAGCCTATCACTCTAGATCAGTCCTGAGGGATGGTTCTCTTATTCACAGCTTAAATGGGTGGGGAAGGGACTAGGAGGATAGATCCCAAGGCTTGCTGGCGCTGAGAGGGAAAACGCCAGCTCTATCCAACCCCTCACCTGCCAGGTAAGGAAAGAGAGGCTCAGAGAGGTAGTCACTCTTACAGGGTTGCCCAGCTCCTTAGATGTGGAAGCAGGTCTAGGACTCACACGGCCCCAGGACCTGCGCCTTTAGCGAATACTTTATTATTTTTTTATTTGGGCCACACTGCAGGGTATGTGGGATCTTAGTTTGCTGACCAGGGATCAAACCCACGCCCCACACACTGCAAGCATGGAGTCCTGACCACTGGACCGCCAGGGAAGACCCCTCAGTGAATACTTTACCAGGACCAGGGGACTTGAGAAGAAAAGGATGGATGATGGGGGTGGAGGGAGCGTGGTTCAGGGCGGGTGGTGGGGACCACGGGCCCCAGAGGCAAACTGCCCACTCACCAGCTGTGTGACCCTGGGCAAGTCACCCGGCCTTCCTGTGCCTCTGTCTTCTCACCCATAAATGGTGATGACCACAGCACCTGGCCTGGGATGGCTGAGAGGGTCAAATAAGAGAGTGTGTAAAGCACTGAGTCTAGCACCAGGCGGCAGTGCTGTGCTTAGTCGCTCAGTCATGTCCGACTCTCTGCAACCCCATGAACTGCAGCCCACCAGGCTCCTCTGTCCATGGGGATTCTCCAGGCAAGAGTACCGGAGTGGGTTGCCATGTCCTTCTCCAGGGGGTCTTCCCAAGCCAGGGATCAAACCCAGGTCTCCCACATTGCAGGCAGATTCTTGAACCGTCTGAGCCACCAGCGAAGCCCAAGAATACTGGAGTGGGTAGCCTATCCCTTCTCCAGGGGATCTTCCCGACCCAGGACAGGTGGATTCTTTACCAGCTGAGCAACCAGGGAAGGCAAGGAGTACACGTCCAGTAGAAGAGGGCTGTTGTCGGCATCATCAGTGTCACTGTAGTATCTTTATTAGAAGGTAGATGGACAGACAGACTGAGAATCAAGGAAGCTGACAGCCAGGGAGGGCCGAGCGGCTGGGCCCAGAGCCTGGGACTCTGGCAGCCGCCTCAGAGCAGCCGCCGCTGGGAGCTTGGCCGCTTGGCCAGGTTGCCCGAGGCTCCCCTGGCCTGGTGGGCAGCAGCAGCAGGGGGCATCACGCCACGCCGGGCACCTTCCCCGGCCAGCCCGTATTTACCCAGCAGGTCTGGGCCCTGCCCGCTTCCTGTCTGCTGCACAGTGGCTGCTTGTCCAGGGCGGACAGAGCCCCAGTGTCCCATCAGGTCCCCCCCACCCAGGAGGGGCAGGGCTGGGTGACTCACCGGGCCCCGCAGAGGGCAAGGCTGATGTGACCACGACCTCACTCGGTCATTCTGCAAGTCCTTGGCCGGAGAGATTCCGACAGGACACACAAGGATCCTTCCAAGCTCTTGGGGCCGCCCACTCGCTTCCAAGGTCCCCCGCCCCAGGGTGGGAAGCACAGGGAGGCGGTGCGGCTGAATGGGTTTACAGCACACTCCAAGCAAGACAGAAGGTGACGTATGATAGGATCCCACGTACATGAAATGTCCAGAACAGGCACGTCCATAGAAACGAAGCGGAGGGGTGGCTGCCAGGAGCCGGGAGGAGTAGGGGGGGTGGGGGGGGACAGTGACTGCTAATGGGGATGGGGTTCATTTTGGGGGTGATGAAAATGTACTGGGGTTAGACAGTGGTGATGTCTCTATAACCCTGAACATTCTACAAAAGAACCAAATTGCACACACTGAAAGGGTGAGTTGCATGTGAATTACATCTCAAAAACCCTTTGCAGCTTGATGACCTTGGGAAAGTCACCTCCCCTCCCCAGCCTCGGTTTCCTTGTTGCGACAAGGGGATGTCGTGAGCTTCGATGCTCATAGAGGGGGCAGTACAAGGACTGGTGCACAGTGGGGGCTCGAGGACATGAAGGTCCTGTCCCAGGAGGCTCCGAATCCTTCTCCCAAGGCCTCGCCCCCTCCCGTCCCTCTAACTTAGCCCTGCTCAGAGCGCGATGCTACCCAGCTCCAGACAAGGAATATGGAAGCCCCTTCTCTCTGGCCCAGCCCCTCTACTGGGGGACATTCACAGCCACAGAGACTACACCCCCCCCACCCCCGGCCCAGGGAGGATTCTGTAGCCTTAGAAACCATCCCACCCATGTTCTCCTCCCCACCTGCCACTTCTTGACAGGGCGGCCGGGAGCAAGTCACTTCTCTCTGGGCCTCAGTTTCCTCATCTGTAAAATGGGGGAAATAATTACTGCCACCTGGAAAGGATAAACTCACATATTTGCTTTATCGTTACTGTTTGGACTTTACATTCATGCTTTGAATGAAAAAATAAAATGATAGCTCTCACACCAAAAGGCTGTCATGAGGACTGAATGATCATGGAAGATAATGGATTGAATTGATGATTCACGAGTTTCAGACAGTGCCTGGTGCATGGTAAGTGTTAACAATGGCAGCTGCCTTTTTATTGTTAATGTTCCTTCAATTAACAGCTAGGGAGACAGAGCCCAGAGAGGGCAGGGTGGAGGCTGCACTGGGACCCAGACATCCCAGGTCCAAGGCCAAAACTCGTGATTCTGCTCGGAGACCTTGCCTTCTGAAAGGCTTTTCTCCCCCTTCGTCTCCATCTCTCCTGCATCACTGCCCCATTTCCCAGCTGGGAGACTGAGGCCCCGAGGAGGCAGGACACCCACCTATGCAGACCAACACCCACCCCTCCAACTCACACCCATGGGCAAAAGTCAGAGAAGAGAGCAGACACCTGTGGAATGGATGGGCCAGGCAGGAGCCGGGGAAGGGTGCCCCAGGCAGCAGAAAACCAGTTCAAGATCCTCTCTCTGCCCAGGCCCGCCTCACCTGCAGCCTACGCCAACAGGAGGCTGGGTCTCTAGCTAACTGCTTGAATGCCCACGTTAGCAGTGCCCACACCCCACTGGTACTTGTCACATACACCTTCTGTTTTAATCCAAGAAATAACTCTAGAAGTTGTCATCATTTCCATTCTCAAAGGAATAAACTACGACTGGGGAGAATGGAGGGGAGGGGTTGACATTTATCCAACACCCATCGTGTGCTGAGCACGCTTGCACTGACCTCTCACCCCCATTTCACAGATGAGCAAACTGAGACTCAGAGAGACCAGGAGACCCAGCTGAGGTCACAGCTCAACAGGAAGGGAATGTGGCTGGGGTTCCAACCACCTGCTTTTAAGCCCATTTGAGTTCATGCCTTTAGTGTATGACACCCTCTCCTTGGGGTCCCCTTTCTAAACGCTACGCCCCCTGGAAGTCACCGGGGGGGCCAGAACAGACTTGTAATTTTGATTGTGCCTTTGCCGCGTAGTAGCTGTGTGACCCCAGGCAGATTATATCACCTCTCTGAGCCTCAGTTTCCTTATTTCTAATTTTTTTTTTTTTTTTGCTGCACGGCACAGCATGTGGGAATCTTAGTTCCCAGACCAGGGATCGAACCCATGACCCCCCTGCATTGAAGGGCAGAGTCTTAGCCACTGTACCAGCAGAGAAGTCCCCTTACTTCTAAGAGGGAGCTAATCACAGCACCCACCGCTGGGTTGCCTGGGGCTGTGGGTGTTAAGAGGGAGGCTCATAAAACGCTGTCCCAGATGATGGAAACTTGGACGCCAGCTCCAGGAGGGTGGGGGCCTCTTCTGTTCCAGTCACCCCTGAGTTCCCAGGGCCTAGAACAGGGCCTGGCACATCACAGCTGGCCAAAACATACTTGCCGAATGAATGATTAAATGACTGAATGAATGAACGCAGAGATATAAATGAAAGGAATCGCACGTAAGTCCTTCTCCACAGGACAGACAGACCTTCACAGTTGCACCTCTGCCCAACTAACCAGCTGGACAAGCCCTCCTTCCCATCCTTGAACAGATAACTGAGCACCTACTGCGTGCTGGGCTCTCTGACCTATGACGTTCAACAACCTCCTGTGATGGCGACAGCTACCATGTGTCCATTTTGCAGATGAGGAGACTGAGGCTCAGACAGGCCAGGACCCTTGCCTGAGCCCCTGTCTGAATCTGAGCAGGCGGGTTTTCCTGATGCCCCCACCTGGCTGACCCGTCTGTTGAGTCACTCAGCCCTTCCTTGCTTCATCCGTCTGCTCTGTGTACAGGTATTCCTGAGTCCCTCCTCTCTGCCAGGGGGCACAGGAATAGGAGTGAACCGGGCCAGCTGGTCCCCGTCCAAGATCCGTGGGCCCCTTGGCCGCTGGGGTCTCCTCTGAACCTGGGGGGGCCCATCGGGGACACGCGTTGGGAGTGCCTGCTCCATACACACCCTTGACGAGCTGTCCCAGAAGGTGGTCAGCCTTCCTGGTCAGTCGGGTGGAAGTCAGGCCACTCCACCCTCGGGGAAAAGCTGGCGTCCGGTGAGACTGAGCAGCTCTTTGTGCTGCGAGTGGGCAGGGAGGGGGCAAGAGGGATGGCCGTTACTCACCACCCAAAGAAAAATAAGCGTACTCCCATTTGGTCAATGGCCCTCCTGTCTGCTCCCCACGCCACCTCCTTCCTGAGCCTTTCCCGCCCTCTGATCTCATCTGGAGCAGACCTGTGGGGGCCTCCGATGCCCCTGGTGTGCCATCTGGGACTGTCACTGATGAGGAAACAGGCTCAGAGAGATGGCATGACCGGCCTGAGGTCACACAGCCAGAAGGGAAGAAGGGGGAAGCCGATGACCAGGACGAGGCTCAGAGGCGGGAAGGCAAGGGGAGTCACAGTGAAAGCGAGGGCCTGGCCTCCTTCCTCATTCCTGCTCGGCCAGGGTGACAGCTCAAGGGGACTCCAGGGCACCCGAGGCAGGGGGAGCCAGGGCAGGAGTGGGCAGCCAGGAGGATCCAAATCCCCCTCAACTGCTCTGCTGTGACCTCCTGCAAACCCTGAGGGTGGCAGCCCCAGGAACAGAGAGGTTAAGCCACTTCCTGAAGTCACACAGCAGCGAGTGGCCGAGCTGGGATGTGAACGGAAGTGGGTCAGACTCCAAGAATGGATAGTCCCAGTGGCTTTCTGGGAAGGAAGCTGCGCCAGCCACAGGGCTTTTCAGGGACCCTATGGGTCACTGGGACCTGGCTTTCAGGTCCAGCTCTTCCATAAGCCAGCGGGGCATCCCTTGGCAAATTGCTCTTCTCTCTGAGCCTCGGTTTCCTCTGCTGTAAAATGGGACTAGCATTCCTGCCCTGCCCAACTCCAGTGGCGGTGATGCTGCGACCCCATCAAGGCAATAGACCATCAGGCGATAGACACTGGTTACACGCTGAGCAGTCTGTGCTGCTCTGGAGACTGTCCACAACCACCCCCACAAAGCCTGCACAGTCATCACCCCATTTCACAGGTGAGGACACCAAGGTCCCAGGAGTGAGGGAACTTCCTGAGACTTGGGGTGTGAACCAGGTAGCCAGGCTCCAGCCCTGTGGGTAAGCACTAAGTCAGGAAAGTAGGAAACTTTGACGGCTCCTGGCGCTCAGTCAAGGCCTGTAAGTATTTCCGAGCTGCAAAGGCAGCGTCTCTTGTCCAAGCGCAAGTCCAGCTTTGCCCCTGCTTCCTTCCTCCCGCCTTCCTGGCACAGAGGGGCTCTCGGAGGGATGAGCTGGAGGAAAACGCGCCCTGGATCAGGCTGGGGGACAGGATGAGGAAGCAGACGGTGCTTGGAACCCCCTCCGTGTGCTCTGGACTGTCCTTGCAGAGAGGGAGGGGACTGACAGCCCCATCTGACCGATGAGGAAACTGAGATCAGAGAGATGCGACGACGTGCCTGAGCGCCCCTGGGGAGAAGGCAGCAGGCATAGGAGTTAAGTCCGGGCCTGTCTAAACAGTTCAGGTTCTTACCTCTAAACTGAAGACTATCTTCCCATGACCCCAGATCTAGACAAATGGAGACAGGCCACCTTGGAAGTTAAGGGACATGGATTTTGTATTTATCTCTTTTTATTGATTTGGTTGCATTACGTCTCAGTGGCGGCATGTGGGATCTAGTTCCCTGACCAGGAACCAGACTTAGTCAGATAAATGGAGTTCAGATCTTAGTTCTGGTCCTTCCCAGCTGGGCCAGCAACTTCACCATCCTGACCTCAATTCCTCCCTCTCAAAAATGGGCACCATCCTAGCTTTGCATCCAAATGTACTGAGCCATGGACTCAGTCTCTGGCACACAGTAAGTGCTCAATAAATGCTCGCTATCATCATAATGACTGCTAACACAGCCTATGCTTGGCTGAAGCCAGGCAGAACCTTGCACCCAGAGTTCAGAGTGGCAGCTGCGGGTCCCAGGACCACAGGCATCTTGAGAGGTCTGAATTAATCTTTAACAGGTGAATTCCACCCCAACCTGGCGACATGGAGCATTCCAGAGGGCCTGCTGGCAGGAAATGTTCCCTTGGCTCCCCAGATCCTGCGTGAGTCAGGAGGAGCTGGTCCTTGGGTTCCCCCGTGAACCGGGGAGGGGCCTGGAGTATTTTTCCTAGGGTCAAATGGGGGAAACTGAGGCACACAGCAGGTCGAGGGCCTGGGAGGTGTAGAGCCGCCCGCTCTCCATGTGGCCCCCTCCCTCCCACGAAGGACCTCAAAGGACTCTGGCCCTCTCAAAACACTGTGTTCAGGCACTCAACCATACAACTGGGGTTTATTGCGTGCCACATGCCAGGCGCCCTGAGACCAAGTCTTGCAAAGTGCTTTCCCTGCCATATCTTCCAGCCGCCTACCAGGGGTGCCAGCCCCTACCTGGGGCCTCACACCTCTGGCTGGATGACGTCCCTGCCTGGGGACCGGCCTCCCCACCCAGCCCCGACTCCACAGGCCTTTCCAGACCACACATCCGGCATGGTCCTCCCAGGCTGGACTTGCAGGGCTTCTGGGTCTGACCCAGCCCGCTGCCTGTCTGATCCCTTGTCCTTCCTGTTCGTGTCACACTCCAGACAAACGGGACAACGTCTGAGCGCTGCTAGTTTCACCATCTGGTGACAAGTAGAAGTCAGGTCTTTACCTGAATACCCTTCCCCAGCGTCTGCGTTTACTCCTCCAGCTGAGCCTCCAAGGCCACCTTGATCAAGCCCTTCCGGGAACCCGTTCGTCACAATCCCACCCACAGCGCACTCCCCTGGGCCCCAGCCATCCGGGGCACACACGCTCCCTGGCTGGGTGCTCTTGGGGCTGGTGTGGGTGCTGCCTGTGGGCAATGCCAGATCAGGGAGGCAGCTGCAGGGGAGGAGGCAGCCCTCCTTCCCATCCCACCGGCTCTCTTGGACCACCCAGTTCATGCCCCCACCCCAGGCTGGGGCTACCCGGGGGTCCAATGCCTCAGTGCCCAGTCGAGGGCTGGCCCAGGGCAGCTTTGCAAGAGGGTTTTGACGGACAAAGGAGGAAATGGCTGAGGCCCAGCTCACACCTGCACAGCTGACGGGGTGGGAGGGGAGTCCACAGCCCCGGCCAGGAGAGAAGGCGTCTGGTCTGGATTTCGCGTGGGGGATTCGAGGCATCTTCACTAGTCTCTTACACATCTCCTTCCTCAGGCGCCCATTCCCTAAACCTGGGGAAACTCCGCTTGGAAATGATCCCACCCTGCTTCTATGAAAACAAGTGTGAACCTGACCAGCCCAGGACTGTCATTTGTCGTTTGTCTTAGGAGCCCCTCCCGGCTCCGGTTTACCAATAAAAGTGGTGAAAGGGGTCCCCGGCCTTTCTGGCTCCCACCACTGTTCAGACAGAATAATCTAGATAAACGTGGAAATGGCCAATTACCTTTTTCCACCCCCTCCACTGGGTTTCCCTGGTGGCTCAGCTGGTAAAGAATCTGCCTGTGATGTGGGAGACCTGGGTTCAATCCCTGGGTTGGGAAGATCCCCTGAAGAAGGGAATGGCTACCCACTCCACTATGCTGGCCTGGAGAAACCCAAGGACAGAGGAGACGGGCGAGCTACAGTCTATAGGGTCCCAAAGAGTCGGACACAATTGAGTGACTTTCACACTTCACATTTCACCCACTCCGTTAAGAAGATGTTGGGGGCAACAACCACCAGTGCAAACATCATATCCTTAGGCTGGGGCTCCAGACCCAGTGTGGGGCCCCTCACAGGTCCGCAGTCCTCGCTCCAGCCCAGGGGCGCCCTCAGCCCACCCCCATTTTATAGATGAGCTGTCTGTCCCTCAGACAGCTAAAGAAGTAGCCCAAGGTCACACAGTAGTAGGTGGCAAAGTGAGGGTTCAGACCCACACAGGCCCCACTTTCAACCTCATAGATGATCCAGGCTTGACCCTCATACCTGACCTCTTAGGAAGAGGCCATCCCCTCACCCAGTGACCCCATCCTTGCCCCTATGATAAAGGGGCAAAGCTCAAGCCCTCCGGAGGGTCTCAGTGTCTGAGGTCACGCCCCACCCCCACCCCTCAGCAGAAGTCCTTGGTTCTAGACACTCCGCGGCGGCAGTAAGTCCACCCGCTCCTGGGCAGCTTCCACAACAGCCCCTGGGCTCCAGGCAGGGAGGACGTTGGAGCTGGACTGTGCTGGCTTTAAATTCCACTTGGCTATATCCCTGACCTGGGCCTCAGTTTCCTCATCTGCAAAATGGGGAGAACGGATGGAGGAAACCGGCTGGTGCTGGGCCAGGCAGGGGAGTCTGTGGTTGGAAACCGCCAGGCTTGTGGGAGGGTAGGCGGTCTCTCCCAGTTCTCAGAGACCTCCCAGGGTGTCCCGGCAGAGCTGGAGGGGAGATTAGAGATCTTCCTACCTCCTGGGAGAAGAGCCCTCTCTGGGGCTCAGTAAGGAAGAAGTGATCTTCGGAAGCTGCAGACTTCCAACCCTCCAGGAGGTTGAAGGCAAACCCCCAGGCATCCAACTCCCTCTTCCAAGCCCACCAAAAAGGAGGTGGCCGCGAGGTGGGCTGCAGGGCCTCCCGTGTTCGGTTCCTGGGCTTGGATCTCCGGGGAAGCAGGTACCTCCTTCCGCCAGGCCTGCATTCCCGGGAGCCGGGAGCCCGGAGCCGAGGTTAGCGCCCACTTCGCAGGTGGGGAAAGGGAAGCCCAGAGAGGTGGTGCCCGACCCAAGGGACCCCCACGGATCCCGCGCCCCAGGCTGGCACTCCGCAGCCTTCAAGACGTACCCGGGGGCGCGCGGAGTCCTTGACTGTGCCGTCCCTCCCGGGGGTCCCCGCCCGGAAGGCCCAGACCCCACTCACCTCCGCGAGGGCTCGGCGGGCGCCGGCGGCCGGGAGCGCGGCGCTTCCTGAATCGCGGCAGCCCGCCCCGCGACCGCCCGCAGCGGCCGCGTCCCTCCTCCCGGGGCTCAGGTTCCACCGCGCGCGCCGCCCCCGGCTGCACCCCGCCCACGCCGCCCGCCCCGGAGGCGAGGCACCGAGCCTAGCCCGCGCCCGGGACCGGCGCCCCTGCGGGAAGGGCGGGCAGGGGGCGGAGGCGGGGCCTCGGTTTCCTCACCTGGAAAGCGGGCGTCATCACCCCAGGTACAGGGCCAGGCGCTTCGTGGGGGTGAGAGGGGCTGGAATCCCGAGACCACAGACTTCTGAATTCGTCAGCCGGGGGCTGCTTCCCCATCTGTGAATGGGCTTGTCGCCGATTCCTCCACGCTTCCGCTCAGACATTCATTCAGCAGTGAATTCAGAGACAGGTGTGCGCGCGGCCCCGGCCCTCGGGTAGCTCCAGACATCCTAGAGGGGAGGCACCCGTGTTACAGACAGTACCGCCGAGGACTGAACCAACGCGAGCGCCTTTGAGCTTCACCTCTTCACCCGGCGCCCAGCCTGGCGCTGAGCAGGCCACCAGTCAGCGTTCTCTTAGGGCGAGGGTGGGCCCCACCGTGCAGCCCCGCTTCTACCCCAGGCACCTGAATACCCTCATGGGCAGGCAGCTCACTTCTGCCAGGACTGGCTCGAATCCTCCAGCCAGACTCCCGGGGCCCACGCCCTGGCTCTGCGACTCACCAGCTGAGCAGCCGGTCCCCACTCTGTGCCTCAGTTTCTCCTCACCTCACAGTGAAGAGGCTGAGGGCACCAGGTCCGTGCAGAGACCGAAGAACAGCCTTAACCCTTTTTATTGTTATTCTTTTCTCTAAACTGAGCTGACTCCCACATTGGGAAGACAGTGGGGTGGGTACCTCCTCAACAGCTTGCAAGCAGAAATAGCTGCCAGGGTGCGCTGGTTCAGAAAGTGGAATTTGAGACGTGTTGGAGAGAGAACCTTAATAGAAGTGTTGTGCTCAAACCACCGGTTGAGGATTTCCACCGGTTGAGGACTTCCCTTGGGGTCCACTGGTTAAGACCCTGTGCTTCCACTGCAGGGGGCGCCGGTTCAGTCCCTGGTTGGGCATACGTGCTTCAGTCAGGTATGACTCTTTGAGATCCTATGGACCGTAGCCTGACCAGCTCCTCCGTCCATGGAATTCTCCAGACAAGAATACTGGAGTGGGTTGCCACTTACTCATCCAAGGGATCTTCCCGACCCAGGATTGAACCCGAGTCTCTTGTGTCTCCTGCATTGGCAGGCGGGTTCTTCACCACTAGTGCCACTGGGAAGGCCCTGGTCAGGGAACTAAAATCCTGCATGCCTCGCAGCCAAAACAAACAAAAAATAAAATGCAAACTGCCAGTCTGAAACAATGACCAAAAAAGAAACCTTAATAATGAACTCACTGAGCAAGAGGTGGGTGTGGGGGTGGAGGGTGTCAAGTAAACCTTCCTCCCTGCAGGCTGTGAGGCGGGGGTTGCTGCACCCGTTTTACGGATGGGAGAGTCTTGGAAGGAACCGTGGCCTCTCCAAAGCTCTCTCCAGGAGGACTTGTGAGAGGAATTTCTCCTCTGGGTTTCCAGGATCTTAAACAGAGCAGACAGGCAGTTATCTGGCAGTGAGGAATGTAAACAGAGACAGCCCTTATACCTCCCCGAGGAGGAAAAGTCCTTCTACTGGGGGCCTTCTGGGCTGGGGGGTGGGTCAGGGCGGGACACAGAGGAGTCCTGGGCATATCTAGTCTGGAGTGCATTTCTGGAGAAAGCCTCTTCTTTTTTTTTTTTTTCATTTATTTTTATTAGTTGGAGGCTAATTACTTTACAATATTGTAGTGGGTTTTGTCATACATTGACATGAATCAAAAGAAATTAATCAAAAGAAATCAAAAGAATTAAAAGAAAGAAAAAGAGGGACTTCCCTAGTGGTCCGGTAGCTAAGCCTCTGCATTCCCAATGCAGGGGAGCCAGGTTCAATCCCTGGTCGGGGAACTAGATCCCACGTGCCACAACTGGGACAGGGCACAGTCAAATAAATAGACAAATTAAAAAAAAAAAAATAAGGACAATTCAGTAGAAGGATGCTGGGGGATGCTGGGGGCTTCCCTGGTGGCTCAGATGGTAAAGAATCTGCCTGCAATGCAGAAGACCTAGGTTCGATGCCTGGGTCGGGAAGATCCCCTGGAGAAGGGCATGGCTACCCACTCCAGTGTTCCTGCCTGGAGAATTCCATGGACAGAGGAGCCTGGTGGGGTTAGGAGGGTGCTGGAGGGGACTGGAGGACATAGGGTCAGGGATGATGTTTGCTCTTCTCCAGAGTGAGGGGGAAGAGGCAGGAGCCCTCAGCATCAGTATGGCTAACCCTACTCCCTCCTGACCCCCATTTCACAGACTGGCCCACTGAGGCCCTATTCAAGAAAGTGACTCATCTTGGGCCAGGAGGCTGGATCTTGGCCCCCTGTGCCCACTGTGAGTGCAAACTCTGCTTTGCCGCTGATGAGGTAGGGGCCAGGAGCAAGAGCTTCTCCCTCTCAGGGCCTTGGTCTTCTCATCGGAACAATGGGTATCAGTTCCCACGAGGCAAGGACCACGTCTATCTTGTTTGCTGGACCAGCCCCTGGTACTTAGTAGGTGCTTTTAAGATACTGGTTGGTTGAGCTGGAGGGGGTGGGAGTTTAATGGGTACAGACTTTCAGTTTTGCAAGATAACAAGAGTTCTGGAGATGCATGGTGATGATGTTAGAGGCACCACTGACCGAAACTGCAAGGCACTGCAGTAACTACCCGCGCAAGTTATCTTATGACAGGAGGTCCTGGTAAGGAACACGGAACTGACAAGCCACCACCAACCAGAAGAACTCAGGAAAGGTCAAAAGGAGAGGGGAGACTCCAGTCCATCTGTCCTGCCGACCTCCCAGAATCCTTCCCACTGCAATCCATTCTACACTTGATCTTAGTCAAAAGGCCAAGAAGCGATGCAATCCATTCTAGCTAAACTCTGCGTGCACCACCAGGAAAGACCCTGAGTCGGAATGATTGGCCAAAGACAACCTGGAAACTAACCCCATCACCATAGAACCCAAGACTGCGAGCCGCGGGGCAGAGCAGTCCTCCTGGGTTCTCTTACCCTGCGGCTCTCCGCCCGGGCGCCCCTCCCCAATAAAGCCTCTTGCTTCGTCAGCACGTGTGTCTCCTTGGACAATTCATTTCTGAGAGCTAGACAAGAGCCCACCCTCGGGTCCTGGAAGGGGTCCCCCCTTCCTGCAACAGTGATGTTGGTACAACAGTATGAATGTTCTTCATGCCACTGAACTGTACATAGAAACGGCTTATGACAGCAAATTCCATTACATGTGTTTTACCACAATAAAAGAAAAACTGGGGGAAAAGGACTGGCTGATTGAAAGCCTGCGGGCCTGCCTTGCAGGGAAATGGGGAGTAGGAAGAGAAAGTGGGGTGCTCAGGGCACCCAGCAAACGCTCGCTGGTTTGACTAAATATGAACAAGAGTCACTGCGAGGATGTAATGGCAGGGGTGGTCACTGTTTTTGTCGCTGGCAGAACTGTCCCGCCTCTGCTTTGAGAGGACGAGAGATTCTTGACAGAAAGCACTTTTCCTCTTAGGCAAGGAAAAGATTTCAAAGCCATTAAAGCAGGCAGAGAGTCCTGTAGAGGCTGCGGGGTGGCCCAGTGCCTTGTCCCACCCGGGTCTCAGGGTCCCTGGGCGGGCGGGGGCGGTGGGGGGAGTGGCTCGGCCACTTCCACTGAGGGTCTACACTTAGCAAGCGCCTGCTGTATGCCAGAATCAGTGCCAGTGTTGGGGAGAGACTGTGAACTGGGTGGGTTGCATCTCAGGAACTTTATACAGACTGCACCTGCCCTGGATTATAAAAACAAGACATGTGCACCTCTCTGTACAGTTAGCATAGCCCTGATTCTGCTGGTTCACCTCCTGACAGCCGGGAAGGAGGGATTCTTTTTTTCTTTAACTTTTTATTTTGCATTGGGGTATAGCTGGTTGACAATGTTGTGATAGCTTCAGGTGGACAATGAAGGGACTCATCCACACACATACATGCATCCATTCTCCCCCACGCTCCCTCACATCCAGGCTGCCACATAACAGTGAGCAGAGTTCCCTGTGCTCTACATTAGGTTCTTGTTGACTGTAAAATTGAGATTCTTATGTCATTTCCTATGAAAGGACACAGAGAGCCCGTGTGCCCGGCAGACTACAGCTGGTAGCATTTGAACCCAAACCTGGCAGACTCTAGTACAGCAGAGTCAATGAGAGTACAGTCTCAAAAAAGGAGACCATAACATGTTTTAGCAAAGAAGTAGGAAAGCTGGGACCCTCACACATGGCTGGTGGGAATATGAAATGGTGCAATCACTGTGGAAAAGTCTGGCAGTTCCTCAAAAAGTTAAATATAGAGTTACCATATGACCCAGCAATTCCACTCCGTAGGAGACAGCCAAAACAAATGAAAACAGATGAACACAAAAAGCTTGTATACAAATGTTCACACAACATCACTCATACTAGCCAAAACCCAAACAATCAAATGATGAACAGATAAATGAAATGTGGTATATCTATACTGTTGAATATTATGCAACAATAAAAAGAATGAAGTAACTCCCTGGTGATCCAGTGGTTAGGACTCTGAGCTTCCACTGCAGGGAGCCTGGGTTCAATCTCTGGTCAGGGAATGAGCATCTTGCATGCCACAGAGCAGGCTTCCCAGGTGGCTCAGTGGGAAAAGAACCTGCCTGCAATGCAGAAGACGCAGGAGTTGCAGATCGAACCCTGGGTCAGGGAGATCTCCTGGAGGAGGGCTTGGCAACCCACTCCAGTATTCTTGCCTGGAAAATCCCTGGTAGGCTACAGTCCATAGGGTTGCAAAGAGTTGGACACAAAGTGATTGAGCATGCATGCACACATGCCATACAGCTAGGCAAAAAAAAACAAAGAGAAAAGAACAAAGTATTGATATATGCTACAATGTGAATGAACATTATGCTGAGTGAAAAAAGCCACCTTGAAACATTATGTTGAGTTAAAAAAGTCAGACATCAAAGGCCATATATCATATGATTCCCTCTACATGAAATGTCCAGGAGAGGCAAATCCACCGAGACAGAACTTAGACTAGTGTTTTCAAGGGGGCTGGAGAGGCTTGGAAGGGTGATGGTTAAAGGGTATGGGTGTTTTTTTTTTAGGATGATGAGAATGTACTAAAATTGCTGTGGTAAGAAGTGCATCTATCTGTGAATATATAACAACCACTGAATAATACACATCAAATGAGTGCACTGCATGGTTTGCAAACTGTATTTCAACACAGTTGTTACAAGAGATTTAAAAAAAAAAAAAAAAAGAACGTGATCTCTGAAGTCAAAAGGATCTGAGCACCTGGGTGGGGCTGTGTGACCTTGGGCAGGCACCCCTACTTATCTGAGCTTCACCCCTTCATCCATAACGTGGGACAGTAACTGCTCCTACCTCACACGGTTGGGAAGGTTAAACATGATGATGCTCGTGAGGGCCGGGAAATGCCAGGACAGAGCAATGCTCAGTAAATACTCCTGTGGGGCCACTGTAGGGTCCTCACCAAGACTAGTGTCCCCCTCAGAGCACTCCCACATTTACCCAGCACTCCCCCTTATGCACCTTCCTTCCTAGTAATCTGGTAAGGTTGGCATCAGAGTCTCCATTTTACAGATGAGAACTACTGAGTCCAGCAGACAACAGGCCTCCCTGGCAGAGAGTGGCTCCCTCTGACATCCCCAGGCAGAAACATTTCTCCTCTCCCTCCCCACACCCCGTGTGGCTCCCTCCCTGCCTCTCCCCTCCTTCTCCCCCCTAGGCACCCCACACCCCATGTGGCTCTGTCCCTGCCTCTCCCCTCCTCCTCTCCCCTTCCCCCTCCCCCCCCCCCCAGGTGCCTCATAGCTCAGCTGGTGCTCTCGCAGCTCCAGAGCTCAGTTTAGGCCAAGAGCTGGTGTGTAGGTTCCTGGGGGCTTGAAATGGTTCTCAGACTCAGGGGTGCAGCTAAAAACCATCACCTGCAGACCTGGGCCATCTCATCCCCTCCTCCCTACAGCCCTCAGAGGGGTAGGTCTTTTTCAGCCCTTTTTGCAGATGGACAAACTGAGGCTCCACACAGTGAAAAGCCCTCTGCCAGAGGCAGCTGCTGGTGTTGCAGTCAGGATCTGAAACAGGACTGTCTGAATTCAAATGCCCACTCCCCAGCTCCTCTAGCAGCCACACTGCCCCCTGGACCTCAGTCCCCTCACCTCTGATGTGGGAAGCCCTGCTCGCATCCACCGAGGTGAGACTGTGGAGCATGGGGTTGTGGGGATGAGCAATTCTGAATGGCCTTTTAGCTCTTTCTCTGAGTGCCAGGGACGGGCTCAAGTGATGAGCAACAACGGGGTCGGGGCGGGGGGGGGGGGTGAGGGTGCATTTATGCAGCACCTGCTGTTTCATGAGGCTTGATCCTCACTGATCCCCCTCCACCTACGAGAGAAGAAGGCACTCAGAGAGGTGAGGCACTCAGAGAGGTGTGTGACCTGTGGCCCAGGTCACACAGCCAGGAGGGTGCGGGTCTGATGGTCTTCCTCTGGGAGCCGGCCCCAGGGGGGAGCAGGCCCTCTATGAGATCTCATCCCCCATATTCACCCAGAAGCCGCGACAGGATAGCCAGAGACTGGGGATGATCAGCTGGCCTGTCTATCTAAGGCCTACAAAGAGCTGGCTTTGGCCCAAGGATCGGAGGCCTTGCCTTGCCAGGGACTGTCAATGGGGCTCTTCTGGAATTCTCCCTGGGGCAGAAACCTGAGGCCAGGTGGCAAGGAAGCCCTTCCCCTCAGACGCCCGTTGCCATGGACACAGCCACTCTCCTCTCTCTGCCACTGGCTGTGATTCCAGTCTGCTGGGCAGCAGGCCTGGTGGCCTGTGGGTGCGGTCGCCCGGCCACAGCTGGCCATGGGCATTTCAGAGTTAGCTTCATCTGGAGCTGCGGCCTAGAGGGGGCGGGGTGGGGGAACTTGGTGCCAATGGATCTGAATAATTCTGACCTTCCCAAATGGGTCCTAGGGTGGGCCATGGGGGATCCTGGGAGGCCCCTGGAGTGGTGACTGAAATTGTGAAGGGGCCTGAACACTTTCCTACGAGGCCCAGGACTTTCGCAGAGGTCTGGGACCCAGCCCCCGGCACATAGGTGATGAAGGCTCAACCTTCCCAACCAGGAAGAGGTGGAGGGTGGGGCGAGGGAAGGATCCCAGCTGACAGCTTTTTAAGCTGAGAACTGGCTTTGTCACCCTCCACTCACAGAGGCTTATGATTTCCTTTGTTTTGAAACAAAAACCAAAGTCACATTGACCTCGGCATTGCTAGGCTTCCTCCCTCACTGTCCTCCGCCCTGGATTATCAGGCTCCAGACACTTTGGTCTCTCTCTTCTGCCTCAGGGCCTTTGCACCAGCTGCTGTTGTTCAGTGGCTAAGTCGTGTCAAACTCTTTTCGACCCATGGAGTGCAGCAAGTCAGGTTTCCCTGTCTCTCACCATCTCCCAAGGTTTGCTCAAAAGTCATGTCCATTGAGTCGGTGATGCCATCCAACCATCTCTCCCTGTCACCACCTTCTCCTCCTGCCCTCAGTCTTTCCCAGCATCAGGGTCTTTTCCAGTGAAAAGACCAGCTGTAGCCAGCTTCTTTTCATGGTCTGCTCTTTCTCCCCCTTCAGATGTCAGCTCAAATGTCACCTCCTCAGAAAGGCTTTCCCTGTCCCCTCCTCCCCATCTAAATCTCTTGCCTTGGACCATGAGCCCCTTGGAAGGTGCAGGCTTATCTAACTTGAGACTCACATACAGTGAGCTCAGCAAACAGGAGCGGAATGACTCGCCTTTCAGACACCTCTTGGGGCTAGGTGGAGAGATGATTAAGTGTTCATCATTATAGTTGCCCTTTAGCTAGCACCTTCTAGGGGCCAGGCGCTGTGCTAAGTACTCCGCACATGCAGTCCCATTAGATGTCACAAGGAGAAGCCCATGTGCCCACTTATGGATGGAAAGATTCCCCTGGAATTATGAATACAAACAGGGACTGCTGCAGTGACAATGCACTGCAGATCTACAGAGCTAGGAGGGCACTTGCAGCTGTCAATCTCCTGACTTTATAGAGGAGGAAACTGAGGCCCAGAGGGGAGAAGGCACTCGTCCAGTTCACACAGCTGACTAGGGCAGAGTGAGGAATCACAGCCAGACTGCCTTTTTCTGGGGTGTTCCTGTTGATGTGCCGCTCTGTGCCCTGCCGTTCTCTTTCAAACCAAGGAGCAAGTGAACATGCTGCGGTTTAACTGCATTAGGGGGCCGGCTGCCCCTCAGGAACCCCTGGCAGGCGACAATGTCATAATAAATTAGAGTATCAATAAATGGATTTACTGAACATCTTTCTGTGGCAGGCACTTCACACACATCACCTTATACAATCCTGCAAGGTAGAGGTGCTCCTGTCCCATTTTACAGATGCAGAAACTGAGGCTCCGAGTGGTGAACGGGACTTCCCAGGATTACATGGGCTATGGTTATAGAACTTGAATTTGAACCCTAAATTGTGAGGTGATGATGGCGATGGTACTGCTAGCAGGAACAGCGGTAGCAGCAGCATTAATAGTAGTGATGGTCGTAGTAACAGCAGAAGTAAACCAACAGCGGTGATGGCGGTAGCAGCAGCAGCAGAGGCGGTGCCGAATCACTAGCGGTAGCAGCAGCAGCAGAAGCAGTAAGGCGTATCTTTGACCCAGTCGTAGCAGTAGCAGTCGCCCTCATCCTAGTAGAAGTATCAGGACATACCTTTGACCCAGCGGCTGACATTCAGTCAGAATCCCAAAGCACCCACTTACGAGACTTCAGACTATTCCAGCAGTGCTCAAATAGGGCTGCTCGCGTAGCCATTGGAAGCCACCCCGAACACGTCAGTGGGGCACGCCTTGGGCGCGGGCTGGAGTTCTAGGAGGTGCAGACAGGCGTGGGGGACACGCCGCTCCCGGGCAGCGGCTCACTGCTCACAGCGCCACCTACCGGGCCCCGCGGGACCTGCAGGGGGTCGGCGCGCAGGCGCAGCGGCGGTGGGACGCGCAAAGCCGCGACGCTGAACCAGAGGAACCCACCGATCAACCAACTAAACCCAGGAAATGGAATCGTCCTCCGTTCTCCTATAAGCTTCTCTAGAGGATGATCAATGGGTCAACACTGAACAATTAGCAGCCAAGCGCTTGCCTGGGCGGTTTCACTGATTCTCAGTGAACTAAGAACTGTTAGTAACCCCGCTGTACAGACAAGGAAACTGAGGCTCAGAGAGGTGCGGCGATTTGCCCAAGGTCACTCAGCTGATAACTAACAGAGCCAGACTCCAACACTTGATCACGTTACCATACACATCACAAACCAAAATATTCGTGCAACTTAACACTAAGACAGCTTATTTCATGTTTCTAATTGCTTTACAAATAGTGTTTATTTATTCATTCCTTCGTTTATTTTTGTGTGGCCCCACTGTGCAGTTTGTGGAATCTCAGTTCCTGACTAGAAATTGAACAGAGGCCCTGGACAGTGAGCGCTGGGAGTCCTAGCCACTGGGCTGCCTGGGGATTCCCTACAAGTATTTAATGTAAGCCTCACAACCTGTGAGAATGGGTACTGGCGGGAGCCCGTTGGTACAGAAAAGGAAACAGAGGCTTTTTATGGAGAAGTGAGTTTCATTTCCTTGTCTATAATAGAGAATTTGAATCACAGATCAGTGAGGTTTACCTAAATGCAGCAATGAGTAAAGTTTTTTTTTTTTTTTTAATATACTTTATTTTTAGAGTCTTTTTTATTTGGCCACACCACATGGCATGCAGACCTTACCCAACCAGGGATGCAAACGGTGCCCCTGCAGTGGAAGCTTGGAGTCTTAACCACTGGACCACCAGGGAAGTCCCAAGAGTCAGTCTCTATCAAACTTTTGGGCTCACTCTGTCCACTGGCACCCAAACAGGCACGACTCAGGGGAGACATGGAGTCAGATGAGAGCCCGAAGTGCCCCCAGACCTGGCAGGATCACTCTGGCTGAGTCCTCTTGCCCCATCCCTGGGGTGTTCAGTCTCATAATCTGATAAATTCAGCTTTTGATGCCCACATCGGGCACTTGTGAAATGATGTGTACAAAGTACTTGTGTAGGGCCTGGTATACAGCTGGTGCTCAATGTGTGTTCCTTCCTCCCTGCCCCAGGCAGTAGTCCCACTCTGACAAGGATGACATGAGAAGGCACAGATGCACTGCTGACTTCATCCCTGGGGTCACAATCCCAAAGTGCTCCTGGGGCCAGGCAGGTACCAGGAATAAAGAAGGCTGTCCTGGGAAAATTCTGACCTTCCACAGAAAAACTGCCTTCCTGGTGTCACTATATTATGTTGGAAACATGCAGAAAAACTTTTTTTTTTTTTAATGTGGACCATTCTTAAAGCCTTTATTGAAAATCTTGCTTTTGTTACAATATTGCTTGTAATATTATAATATTGTATTACAATCTTGTTACAATATTGCTTATGTTTTATGTTTTGGTTTTTTCGCCATGAGGTATGAGGGATCTTAGGATCTAACCTGCACTCCCTGCATTAGAGAGTGAGGTCTTAACCACTGGACAGCCAGGGAAGTCCCAAAAAGCTCTTTGTAAAATATATATATACACTCAGAATTTTTAAAATTTGTTGGCAGAATTTTATATTCAAAGGGAAAAATCCTAAAAAACAGTTGGAGTATAGAAAGATCAGTGGCATTCTTCCTATCAGCAATGTTAGGAAACATCATGAAATCAGAGACAGCAAAAAGCTTAGTTCAGACTTCTAACCCTTGGCCACATCAGGGGGAACCTTCCAAACTGGATATCCGACTGATTGTGCACAAGGCCTCTGAAGGTGTTTCACAGTTTTCAGAGTCAAGCTCAAATTCCTCAGCGGCATGATCTCTCACATAGACACAGCCTGCTCTGGGTCAAGCCAAAAGGACACTGACTATGAACTGGAATGTCCCCTCTTCCTCCTCTACTGGGATCCTCGCAACCCGAACTTTTCCATCGAGGTTCAGTGTGTGCCCCAATCTGTGGAGTCAGGCTCCCTCTGAGTGCTGGCCACTCTGTATTACCTCTGCTGATTTTCTGGTCCATCTTGCCCACAAGACTGTATGTTATGCAGGAGCAGGAATGAAGTAAAATATTTTCCTCCACATTTAACCCTAGTACCAGAAAAAGCACCCGCCCATGATAAAGTGTAAATAACCAATAGTTACGGGGTTGGGGAGGCAACAGGGATTGGTGGAGACTGAGGCAAAGTGAAAGTATATCCACCCAATCGCCCCATCTGCCCAAGGGGGCAGTCATCTCTCACTTCCAGTCAGGCAGTTTGATTTCTCTAAGAAGCTAGAAATAAAGATTTTTCTGGGACATGTCCATTTCTTAACGTGGCAGCCAGTTCTATTTTTCAAAACCAGAAAATAGGACCCAGACTAAAAAGCAAGTCCTTGGCTGGTCCCCAGTTGTATCCTTTGATCCAGAAAGAACAAGGGGAAAAAAAAGAATCAAGAATCAAAACAGCACACCAATGTGATTCCAAAATAGAGATTTATTTATTAAGGATTATTTAGTTTCTGCATAAAAATCACCAATTGTTCCTCATTGGGTTTTTAAACATACATCAATTCTTTGTGGGTTGCTTTGGTCATCCCGATACTTTAAAAAGACAATTCTTTTTAGAGCCAGGAAGGACAGTAAGGCAGTAAGGCGTGTTCGTGGGTTCATCCTCTCCCCCTCAAAAGAATACACATGGTAGGTAGTTGCTTAGGTTGGAAAGGCTGTCCCTGAAGAAGGATGCAGAAGAATGCAAATACAGTCATCTACGGTCGATTATTTGTGCCTGATAGCTTTAAAATAAGCCTCCCCTTGGTCATCAAAGGCTTGCTGGTTGGATTCAGCTATAAAAAACACTGTCTGGCAAAAGACAGTAAGAGAGGACTCTAATGACAGTGCTGGGAGGTTCGGCTATGCAAACCACATGAGAACACACACCAGTTTGCTTTAAAAAGAAAAAAAGTCCCACAAGAGGGGCCCTGTATAATTTCAGATCAAACCCCCTCATGGACCTTAAAATACTCAAAACATCAGTCAGCCAGCTCCTCAGAAAGACACGTGCCTATTTTCAAAGTGATGGATCTAACACCACTTCCCCCAGAGTCATGCTCCAAGTGGGGGCTGGAGGGGACCAAAAAACCCTAGGACTTGATTTATTAGAAATATTAATTGATTTTTACCACACTGAAATGAAGGCATAGTCAGTCTGTGCTGTCATGAAATTCAAAGGAGATTCGGAAGTATGATGGTTATTGCTCCAGGAGGACAGATCCCAAACGTGACTTTTAAAAGACCAGGGCCGGCTCCCTGCAGACCCTGGCCTGACTCTAGGCTGCTCTGGGGGCGCGCCACGGGCAGGGGGCAGCTGGCCAGCGAGATTCACAGTGATTCGGGTTTGCCTGTTCCTGCAAGGGGTCTGCGGTCCAGGGGTATGCCGTCCGGAGTACCCGCTGTGGAGCTGGCCTACACCTTGTAGTTGAGCTCTGCGTTCATCCTGGTGTACATCTCGTAGATGACATCGATGGTGGCCGTGTAATTGACCAGGAAGAGGCGGATCTTCTCCAGGCATTCCTCCTCTGTCACATTCTGGCCCTTGGAGAGTGCTTTGAGGAAGTCGGACTTATAGGGGGCCGCGTACAGTGCTGCCTTAAGATGGGTGACAGGGGGTGGCACAGTGTTAGAAGAAGGCGAACCCCAGCCACTGGTAAGGTTCTGGGAGGGAACGACCCCAAGGTTCGCGCTGGGCAGGAGGTCTGTGTTATTCATGGCATTGGACGGGAAAGGCCAAGGGAGGGGGGTTTGTGTGTGTGTCCCCTCCTTCCGGGTGAGGGACAGCAGGAAGCTTTGGGGACAGCCAGACCTGGCTTCAAATTCCAGCTTGTACTGCTGACTAGTGGTGAGCCTTGAGCAAGTTACTTGGCCTCTCTGAGCCTCAGTTTCCTCATCTGTAAAATGGGGATAACAATGGCACCCACCCAACTAGGCTGCTCTTGTCAGGATTAAGGAGGTCATGCCAAGTGCCGAGCACAGTATCAGGCACACAGTAGGTGCTCTGCGAGGATGGGCCTCTTCCCTCCGGTGGGTTCTCTGCTCTGGAGAAGGTGAACAGCTTCCTCCGGAGACCCACTATCTGAGGGGCGGGGCGGGGAAAGGATGGCGGATCTGTGCTGTTCTTTTTTTGACCTTCAGGGGGCGACATTTCCCTCAATTTCAGGGCTTCCCTGACAACTTGAATAGCCCAGAGAACCAGAAATGCATAGAATTTCCAAACAAGAAGGAAAACAATGCAACCGGATAAAAAGGCTTAGGCTACAAGTTTGAGAAGGTGAGGAAATTACAAATAATAACATGATCATTAAGAATCAAAATGGGGGGGGGGTGGAAGGGAGGCAGGCTCAAGAGGGAGGGTATATATGTATACTTATAACTGATTTGGCTTCCCTGATAGCTCAGTTGGTAAAGAATCCACCTGCAATGCAGGAGACCTCAGTTCAATTCCTGGGTCAGGAAGATCCCCTGGAGAAGGGATAGGCTACCCACTCCAGTATTCTTGGGTTCTCCTTGTGGCTCAGCTGGTAAAGAATCCACCTGCAATGCGGGAGACCTGGGTTCGGTCCCTGGGTTGGGAGGGTGCCCTGGAGAAGGGAAAGGCTACCCACTCCAGTACTCTGGCCTGGAGAATTCCATGGACTGTATAGTTCATGGGGTCGCAAACAGTCGGTCACAATTGAACAACTTTCACTTTCATGTCTGATTCACCTTGTACAGCAGAAACCAACACACCATTGTAAAGCAATTATCCTCCAATTAAAAAAAAAAAAAAGAATCAAAATAGAAATAGCTTCAACATGCCAAGCACTGTATACAGAATAATACTCAGGCTCTTCACAATGAGCCTGTGAGGCAAGGCCTATTTTATGTCTATTTGCAAGATGAGTATACTGAAGCTCACGAATCCTGGCTCAGGAATTTCTTACTGTGTGACCTCTAGCAAGATACTTAACGTCTCTGGGCATCAGTTGCCTCATTTGTGAAATGAAGGCAAGGACAGGGCCTCTCGTGAAAGTGACCCTCCACAGGCAGCCTACCTTGAGCTAGGCCCCCAGGGCCCCCAGTTATGGTGGTGGTCCTGAGACCTGCACAGGCGGCAAGGCTCTGTTGGCAGCGGGGGGTGGGGGGGTGGAGGGCTCTTGCAGTCCGTGCCCCAGGTGGGTGCTGTCCCCAGCCTTCCCAGGGCGGATGGCTCACAGGTGCCATATTTCCTGCCTGGATTCAGCTGAGGCCTGCCCCTGCCTGCCCCTGACCTGTACCACGCGGGACAGAGACTCGCCCTCAGAGCCCCATTCTCTCCACAGAGAGGATGGGCGGGCAGTGGGTGCTGTAGGAGAAAGGGGTGCCAGGGCAGTGTGCAGTGCACCCGTGGGCTCTCGACGGCTCTCCAGGGGGCTTCTCCCATAGCCGGGCTGGTGCCGAAGGCCTGTGGTCACCATCACCCCAACACAAGTCACCAAGAGCCTCGTGAGCAGATGCCCCTTCAGCGGACACCCCCTGGGTGGGCGCAGGGGCCCGTCCTCCCCTCCCCGTTCCCCCCAGTGCCAGGGTCCCAGCTGGATCCAAGGGGCCAGTGAGGTCCGCCCACCGTCAACCTGAGGGCCTCGTCTCTGCCCTGGTTCTTCCCACGGTCTCCCAGTCCTCCCCTCGTCAGAACCGCCACACAGCACCTAGGAAAATGCCCACCGCGCAGCAAAGGCCCCTCATTGCCCAGCCTCACCCCAGAGACGGGCGAGAGCCCTTCCTGAGTTCGCGGTGGGCGGTGCAAACACAGACACGGGGCAGGCGGGCCACAGCGGCGGAGCGTGGGGCGGAGGGCGAACCCCACAACCCAGGGGTCCCTCTGCGCCCGCGGGGCGGCTCACCTGGAAGATCTTCTGCACAATCCAGCCGTGGTACTTCTTGAGGGCCATCTCGTAGGCCTTGGTGGCGTTGACGCGGATGAGGTTCGGGTGGTTCTCGTCCCGTTCGCCGTCGCAGATGCTCTGGAGGAAGACCTGGATGAAGCGCAGGCCTCTGCAGCAGAGGAGAGGGTGTGTCAGGGCACGGCTCGCTCCCGCCGGCCCCGCCCACCCGCCACAGAGACCCGGATGGACCCTGACCCGGATGGACCCTGAATAAAGCACTTCCCGTGACCCCAGAATACCAAAGCGGGCATTCGCTCAGCTGTCCTGTCTACACGTGTAATGTGACCCTCCCAGGGGATCTCCTCACGTGTCCCAAGTACCTCGTCTATACCAGGCCTGGGGCTGACCCCGGCCATGGCCTCTGCTGGGCTGTGAAGTCTACAGAGGGCAGGGTCTGGACGCGCTTTGCCCATTTCTATGGCCACGGGGCCATCCGTGCTTGAGGGACGAAGCCAGTCAATACAGGTTGAAGCCCCAGCTCTGAGTCTGTGGGCTCAGGGACCACAGACCAGGGACATGCTGAGAACAGGAGCGAGTCTGATCCTGCGGGTTCCCCGCTTCCATCCCTGCCTATGCCGTGGTCCGCATCCTCCAGTGGCCACTTGAGCCCTTCCTCTGGGGTAGGATGATGCTCCAAGAGCCAGGAGAAGGGTGTGGGTCATGGCAGGGCCACCAAGTTGAGAATCAGATCAGTGCCAGCCATTTATTCCACATTATCTCACCTGCTCCCTTCAGTCCTTCCCGTGAGAGGAGCTCAGCACAATCTGCCCACTTCACAGAGGGGAATACAGAGGTACTCCAAAAGCCTCAGTCAAAGGCTGAGATATGAGTTCATATCTCAGCCTCATATCTTAGACAGTGAGAGCCTGTCTCACTCCCTAACTGGGCTCCTCTGCTCCCTCCCTGCAAGGGGGTGGGGATCAGTTTGGGGGGTTCTTGGGGCGGAAACACTGGGCCCGAGGACTGGAAGGATAAAGTTCAGCTTTATCACCTGTGAGGTGAAGGAACTCCTCCATGCTTGGATCACAACTCTCAATCACTGGGGATCAGCCTGGAGTGTGAACCACGCTCAGGGTATAGTCCCGGCCCTGCCCTGACTGGACACCTCGCCTCACCTGAGCCCCTGCTTCTCCCAGCCTTTATGATCCCCCCGCTGCCCAGAGCTGGGGTGAGTCTTTGTCAAGCCCCATTTTGCCCTGTTGCTGATGAGTTTCATGCCCCTCCGTGGCTTCCCAGGACCCCCGAGGAGGCTGGAATTCATCCTTGTCCAATCCCACCACATCTTTCCCTGCTCCCGCCTTGCATCCAGGGCCCTGGCTGGACCAGATCCTCCTGGAGGGGCAGATACTCTGTACCTCTCCTGCCCTCCCACCCCTGCAAGGCCTCTTCCTTCTGGGACCCTGCTGCTCAGTCTTGGAGATGCTAACTGGTAACCCTCCTCCAGGAAGCCCTCCCTGATTTCTCTCTGTTCCAGGTTCTGACATCCTGCTGTCATGACCCACCCCGCAGCCTGACCCCCTGCCTGGGCTGGACTGTGATACCCTAAGAGGGACCACGCCTCTCCAAGCAGCATCCCACGCATCCAGCGCCAGGCACAGCACACAGCAGGTGCTTATTATGTGCTCGACTTGTTGACATCCACCAGGATCTGCTCTCCCAGTCACCGGGCTCTGCCTACGTCTCCTCTGGACACAAACAACCTACTTCCTGACCTGAACATCACTCTCTGCCTGGCTCTTCCCGAGAAACCTACAGAACCTGCCAGTGGATGGACCCGGGGCATTCCTCATTCCAGGTGTGTGACTTTCCAGCTGACAGACAAGAGTAGGGCAGCTTGGCGTGGACAAGTCATAAAATAGGCCATAAGGGTGTTATTTACAGCCCACCTCTGCCCTGATGCCCACACCAGCCACATGCTCCAGGGGAGCAGAACTCTTCCTGTTCCATTTCAGAGAGTGTACAGAGAGTGTGGGGTGATGGTTAGCTTCTGGGGATGGGGAGCCAGGGAGAGAGCGACTTTCCTGGCTCCTGACTCCAGGCCCCAGAGAAGGGGCAATGTTGGGAACATCAGTGGGAAAAAGAATGGGCCCCTAGCTTCATAGCTGCTGCCAGGGACTGTGGAGTCTGCACAGCTGAGGGAATTCGGGAGCTGGCATAGGGCAGTGTGAGCTCAGCAGGCGAGCTGCCTGGCCTCTCTGAGCCTCAGTGGCTTCATCTGTAAGATGGAATGACTATACACTGTTCCAAGTATGTGCTACGAGGACAATACGTAACATGGTCACAAGCACTGTCAACTCTAGGGTGAGACTATCTGAGTTCAAATCTCATATCGGGGTACCCTGCCCCCAGCCCACAGGTCAACTTTATGTGAATTAGAGTTCTTTTTCCTCTAGATGCTGTCGTTCTGTCAATAAGCTGTCATAATATACAAATCTGCCATGTGCGTGATGTGACTGACTGGCTGTAGACGGGACATCTTTGTGCAGTGCACAACCTGCACAACTGTAGAGCTCAGCCTCTCTGTCTCAGCACTGTCCCTGTGCCCTGGGCCCATGAACTGGCCCCCAGAAGCCACCAGCAGCCTCCTCTAGGACATGAGGATACATGGGGATGATCATACCTGACTCACAGCACATAAAATATGATCAGGTGTCTAAAGAGCTTAGCACAGCGGCCGGAGTATCCGTGGGTTTGTTACGCCTCTGGTGAGACTGGAACCAGCAAGGAAGTGTCACCGTCAGGCAGAACTTGGCCCCCGGGGTGCTTTTTCTCTGTCACTAACTAGCACTGCACAAGCAGGGCGCCTCCATGGAAGACGAAGCACCCGTTCACCCCGTCGGAGCAGACGCCCTGGGGCAGTGGCGGGGCTGGCTGTCCCTCCTCCGCAGGGCAGGTCCCCTGGCCCACCGGTCACACACACAGCGCGCCACCCAAGCCCATCACCTCTTCAGCCACATCAGTGCCAGCGTGGCCCCCACTTTGGGCCACTCGGCCCCGTACATTTCCTTCTCCACCTCCAGGATGTTCTGCAGGGTCCGGAACTTGGTTGGGTTGGTGTCATAGACGGCTTTGATTTTCTGAAACACAGCACACAGGGTTTCACCCTGGGGAAGGCTGCCTCCATAGATGCCGCCCTGCCAGAGCCCCGCTCTCCTGCCCACGGGCACCAGGACCAGCAGTGGGGGCTAGTCGTGACAGTCATAATCCCAGGACCGTCTGCATTCACTGGATGCACATGGCACTTTATTTTATTTTTTTTAATTTTTTTTTATTAGTTGGAGGCTAATTACTTCACAGCACATGGCACTTTATAGCCATAGCCTTCTCTAATCCCCACGGCAACCCTGCCGTGCCTGCCATCGTCCCAATTTACAGATAAGGAAGCAGGCTCAGAGAGGCGAAGTGACATGCTTAGGGTCACCCAGCCGGTGCAGGTGGGAATGGGTTCTAGCCCTGACCAGACCCCAGAGTCCACGTTCTCCAGCCACTACTGACAGCACCTTGAACCTCAAGTATCTGAAGTTTTGCTTCTGTGGACAAACACAAGTAGGTCCTCAAGATTCAGAGATGTCTAAGAGGAAGAAGGCTCCTGAGTCAGAGGCAGGAAGTTTGGATATGAATTCCACCTCCGCCACTTCCTTGCTGTGAGTCCCTCAACAGCCGGACCTGTTTCCCTGTCTGTAAAATGGGGATAATGACAGCACCAGCCTCATGGTGGGTCCTTGCCGGGGGAGGGTCAGTGGTTGGGGGATGCCGTCGGGAGCTCTAAGGATTGAGGAAGGGAAGGGCTGGGTCAGTGCAACTGTGGACCTTGGAGTTTACTTTTTGTTTGGTGGAGTGAATCCAAGTACCAGCCAGTTCCTTCTCAGGTCAACCCTCCAGAATGTGAATCATAGTTTGGCTGTGACTGGATGGCATGACTGCAAGGAGAACCAAGAACCTAGAGCCTTGAGTCAGAGGAGCTGGGGGCCAGGCCTGTTTTCCACGTCTCCTTCCGTTCTTTAGCCTGGGGAGCTTGCAGTGGGGAGCAGGGCAGTGGTAACCCGGGTGGGATTAGAGACCCCGATCTGGGTATCAGGGCTGCCAGGCCAAGTACATACGGTGATGTTGCCACTTATGTCCGCCTTGATGGGAGTAAACACTGGGGAGCCGAGGCAATCTGGGGACAAAACAAGAAGAGAGGTGTTAGAATCACAACAGGGCTGATATTCAGGACCGCCATGGGATAGGAAGAAAGGTCACTCGATGTGTTTAAGGAAAGAACTGTTTGTAGGTGTGAAAATGGTTCATGGCAAGTAAATTTGGAGTCCTGGGCTCCAAGTAAGACTGGTTTCTTACTGCAGGACTTGTCAGAGCCTTTAAAATACAACCAGATTCTCTAAGGGGCAAATGCTTTTGTTCACAGCACCCTCTCATCCTAGGATAAAAAGTTCTATACCTGCACCATCTAATATGGGCCACATGTGACTGCTGAGCACTTCAAATGTGGTGTGATCAAGGCACTCAATTTGTAATTTTATTAACTTTTCATTCATTTAAATGTAATAGCCACATGTGGCCAGTGGCTACCATATTGGACAGTACAGTGTAGAGCATCTCACAAAACTAACACTCTGAGAAACCATCTTGGCCGACAAGGCAGATGGCCGCTAACAAACCAGCTGGCCAGGAAGCAGCTCAAGGAATCTTAGTCCGTGGGAAAAGACGGGCCAGATTTATGAGAGATAACCTTCTCATTCACCAGCTTCTAAGGCAGAAGTGAGGGGGCGACCCAGAGGCCCCATGGTCCTGAGACTCTGCGTAAGAGCCTAGGAGAAGCCACCAGCAGGGTGGCTTCTTAACAGAGCTTCATGAACTGGGGCTGCACCCCTGCTCTGCAGACACTGGCAGTTGGGGCTTGGGAGTGTCCCATCTGCTCCCCGAGCCTCAGTTTTCCCACCTCACAAGTGGGCCAACAGAAGCAGCTGGAGCTGCTACGAGGATGACTCGAAACCACCCACTTCCGAGACACACACTTTGTTCATCTCTGACATCCAAATGCTCTGCCTCGGAGGCAGTGTTCCTTTCTTGGTGGTTCACGCAACAACACAGCACCTTAAAATAGGTGGCGCCGTGGAGTTGATGAAATGTGGACCAAGAAATTGGCAGTGCCTGGAACTCAGGGCTCCCTGGGAAATAATAAGCAGCCTATGGCCTGTTTCTCCTCCTTTCCCGCCTCTGTGACCCCTCCAGCGGGCCGTCACAGGGACCAGAGACAGCCCACAGGTCAGAGCTCCCTGCTGAGGGCTGGGCGTGGAGGGAGCAGACAGGGAAGGGCGGCTCTCTCCTGAGCAGACTCAACAAGGACTTCAGCCTCAGAGCCTGAATTCAGCTGTGCTTCCCTGCCACCTCTGAGCATCCTCAACACACAGCCCAGGGGGCGAAGACACCTGAGCAGGCCACAAGTGGGGACCAAACCCCTTGCGGGGAAACAGCCCCCGCCAGCGTCCCCTTGTCCGCAGGCCAGGCAGGGGCTTTGGGCACGCATCAGCCGGCTGCGCAGGGGCAGAGGACTGGAAGAGGGCCACCTGTGGGCTGAATTCCACCCAAGGTGACCTGGCACACCTGGCCAGCCATCTGGAACATTCTAACCGCAGCTGTTGAGAAGTGCATTTAGGAAACAGCACTGGACGTTATACGTGAAAAAGCCCCAAGCCCCATAGAGGAGGTCAGGTAGGAATCCAGACAGACTGGGTTTGAGTCCAGGTGAGCAAGTCTCCTGCCTGGGCTGCGTGCACCTGTTTCCTCCCATGGTAAATGGGGCGGCACGTGTACCTGCTAAGTCGCTTCGGTCGTGTCTGACTCTTTGCAACCCTATGGACTGTAGCCTACCAGGGGTTCTCCAGGCAAGAATACTGGAGTGGGCTGCCATGCCCTCCCGCAGGGGACCTTCCTGACCCAGGGATGGAGCCTGCGTCTCTTACGTCTCCCGCACTGGTAGGCGGGCTCTTCACCACCAGTGCCACCTGTACTTATTGCCCAGGGTTGTGGTGGGGACTGAAATCCACTCACTGAACACATTTAGCAGAGTGCCCGGCGCGGCAACCCTCAGCAAATGAACTCTGACCGTCTTTATGGCTTTGTGACAAGACTAGGACTAGGCTCCACGCTCCAGCAAACGTCAGCCAGGCTTGGAAACCACCAGGTCCTCCAGGACCTCCGCTGAGTGGGAGCACAGGGCCTGCGCTCCTGGTCACCTCTACTCTCCTGATTCCCAACTGAGGCCCCCTGGGGCCCAGGCAGCCGCCTCACCCAGCTGCAGGCTCCCGGGTACAAGAGCCTCAGCCTGAATGGAAAAACCCTCCTCTCAGCTTGCCAGCCTCTCTCCCACCCCTGTGGGGTCACATCTCCCTTCCTGGGTGGCTGCAGGAGCTGCTCTGAGGTGCCAGGTGGGGGTGCGGGCATCCTGTCTCACCAGATCCTCCCATGGGCGTTAACGAGGTAATGAGTCCACCCACCCTTTCATCCTCCCTGAGGTATTGCTGACCTCATCCTGCGAGGCCAACCTGGGAAGCCTGAGCAGTTTGCCAGTCCTGCACCGTGTCCTCCGCCGGGACACTTAACACGACTCCCCTGAAGCATGACGATGCTCAGTAATAACGCAGAGAGCTCCCTATGGTCCAGTGGCTAGGACTCTGTGCTTTCACTGCCCAGGGCACGGGTTCAATCCCTGGTCAGGGAACAAAGATCCCACATGCCAAGCGGATTGGCCAAAAAATAAAAGAAACCTCCTTAAGAAAAAAAAAAAAATGCAAGACAGTCAAGACTCTCCACCACTAGTGACTCTTCCCTCTTGACTTGCAGCCAAGGGTCGCCAATTCCGAGTCTCACAGGGGCCAGGCAGGTGCCATGCATGGGCTTTGTAGGCACTGGCAAAACCCTTCTAAAGGCATGACCATGGTTTGACCTCCTCATCTTTCAAAAATATGTGCTGTCCAAAGACATGAGGCAGGTTGACAGATGGACAGAGAGGTGGACAGACAGGTACTGTCAGATATTAATGGTAGAATCTAGATGGCAGGTATGTGAATAGTTGCTGTAAAATTCTTCCAATTTCGTTATATGTTTGAAATTTTTCATATAAAATACTGGAAGAGAATGTCAGGCTTTTTTTTTTTCCCCTGCTCATAAAAGTCGGACTTCTTCCTTCCACTTTTTCTCCAAGTTCACTGCATTGCTACTGTCCCTGTGGTTCCACATGTAAATCTGTTTTCTGTCCACCTCCCCCTGAGCTCTGAGAGGGCAGAGACCAGGTGGGCTTTGTCCCCGGCTCTGCTCCCCACCCCCACACCTGGCATGAAGCCGGACCCCAGAAAGTGGCATGAACGAGGGGGCAGATGGGGGGAAACATCTAGAGGCACCCCTACCAGGTTCTTTTTCTAGCCACATTCCTGTAGGGGAGACTGACCCAACGCATGGGCCTGAGGACTCACACGACCACGATGGCAGAGGCTATGGGAAGGGGCTTGGCCTCGGTTTCCCCATCTGCAAAGGCACCGTCCCCGTGTGGCTGCTGTGATGGGGGAGTGGGGAGTGGTAGAGGCATTGTGCACGCCAAGTCAGGGCTCAGAGCCTGGCCGTGATTTGATTACCACTGCGGCCTGATTTTCGAGTAACGCCATCCCACGTGGAGGTGCAGAACCAGGGTTTGGTGATCATCAGCCCCCTGTGGGTGGCTTACCAGCTTCTTGCAGTGACTCAGGTCAGTCAACAGGCATTTTAGAGATGCAGAGAGTAACATTTGGCTTCCCTGGCTCTGGAAATGGCTTCTGTGTGGTTCTGAGTGTCCCCCCTCCACTCCCAGATGGCGGGGAGAAAGGCTTTCTGTCTCTCCTTCTCCCAACAGCACGCCACATGGGGCCCGAGGCCATCGTGATCGGCAGGAGCGGGCCCCAAGGCAGCTGTTCTCGCAGGTCATGGCCACCGTGCAGAGACCAGGCTTCTGCTTAACGTGGGGTGGGATGTGGGGCCTGGATGGGCTTCTGGAGCCGGGAAGGGAGCAGAAGGAGAGAGGGGAGAGGTGGGGCTGGAAGACGGCCCCCAGGAGAGGCGGGTGGTGTGTGCACATAGAAGCACAGATGGGTCGGCAGCGTCTGGACCGCCGGTGATCAGAGGAGGAGCAGGGTAGAGCTACGCAGCCTCGGTCCTGAGTTCAGATCTCAGCTCTGGTGTCACTCTGGACAAGCGACTTAACTGCTCTGGGCTCAGGCCCCTCCCTTCCCAGAGCCCCGCGGTGCTGGGCAAACAGGAGGCGCTCCAGGTGAAGCCGGCCTCCACACGCCTGTGGACGGCTCTGGGCTTCTGTTTGCTTTGGCTCAGCCTGACGCCACCAGGCCCTGAAGAGCCACGTGACTGGTGCGGGGCCACCCGGCGAGAGTCAGGCACTCACACACAATTCCAGACCCAAGGCTGGTACCACCATCCCCTCTAGCCTTTCTTTCTAGAACGTTTCCATCCGTGTGTGTGTGTGTGTGTGTGTGTGTGTGTCTGTGTGTGTGTGTGAGCTCGGCAAAAGTGAGAGGTCTCTGACCAGAAAACCGAAAATGATTGACCCCTGAGCACACAGTGGCCTAAGAGCTGAAACTCACGCTGGCCCCTGCTCTGGACACGATGCGTTTCTTGTCAGGTTACCCAGTTTTACCTTTCATACAGAATACAGTCCTGCCTCAAAATTACCTTTCTAGTTTTACCTGTTTTGCAGTTATCCCAAACTTGTTTTACTTATTGTCAGCCAATGGGCTCTTTAGAACGGCACCCGGAACCTGCCAGAAGGGAGGGAGGGGGCTTGGGTGGCTTTCTACTTTATCGTCTCACATCCAGAGTAAAAAGAAGTCATCTCAAAAACAAAAGAAAAATCAAGTACGATCCCACTAAATGGTCACGGATTCTAAACACAGTCAAGCCTTGGTCACCTGGAACACGTGGCAAATGGCCCCTTCTGTTTAGACTTTTCCTAAGCGTGCCACTCAACCCAAAAGGTATAATGAAAAGGTCAATAAGTCTGATTACAAACCCAAAAACCTTCTATATGGGATGGGGTGGGCATGGGAGGAAATCCCATCACCAATCAAAGCCAAACAGCAAACTGATTAGGAGAGGGGGTGACCCATGTAACAAATATCATAGACCAAAGACTATTATCCCTAATATGTAAAGAGTTCTAACAAATTAATAAGAAATAACCTCCTTATAGAAAAATGGACAATTAAAAGACATTTAATCTCAATAATGAAAAAAAAAAAGCAGTGAAATATTGTCCATCTACCAAATTTGATGAATGCACTGACTTTCTCTCTAGTTCAGCCATCCTGGATGGAACTTATCCAAAACCGACTTTCTCTCTAGTTCAGCCATCCTGGATGGAACTTATCCAAACCTAAGTCAAATATCCCTGCATTTGTACAGCAAGCCATCTGCCGTGTACTAAACAGGGTCATCATCAAAAATAGGAATTATGATAAAGGTGTGACCCAGTGATATCACAGGGCCCCTCAACTGTTCCCTAAACGGGTCTACATGGTATGTTTCCAGGGTTTTAGGACAGCATTATGTAGTTGTTTTTGCCTGTGTCCTGTGGCGTGTGAGATCTTAGTTCCCTGACCACGGATGGGACCCATGCCCGCTGCAGTGGCAGTGGGGTCCTAGCCACAGGACTGCCAGGGAAGTCCCCAGCTTTGTGTGGTTTTTTTAAAAATTCCTCTTGCTTTCTCAGCAGTGCTTTGATTCTGCGAGATCCTGGGAGAACAAACAGCCAACTCTGTCAGCATCACCGACAAAATAAGAGGAAGCAGACACCCAGAAACATTCTGTGACCTCTGTGACAGTTCTGCCCAGGTCTCTGCCGTAGTTCAGATGGTTGAGGTTGTCCGGAGAGCAGAACTCCCCAAAGCCCAGCAGTCCCCATATGCCGCACGGAATCACATTCATTTCCTGTTTTTCTGGCCTCCGTGTAGTGGGAAAGTACCCACTGTTATGCTCCGAGCAAGCCCCCAGCACGTATTTGGAAATTTCCACCCAAACTGCCCCCTCTACGCCTGCCTCTCCAGGCAACCATCTCTTCCAGTAGGTGATGCTCCCAACACTGGGCCACAAGGTGACCAAATCGCCCCCACCCTCTCATTTCATCTCAGAAATAATATTCACTCAAGAACAAAAAGCATTCTGCTTTTAAAACGCACACCTTCACTTTCAGCCTGTGTGGTTCAGTGTGGGAAATCTGGGCCCAACCTGTAAATATTCATTTGAAAAAGGAAGAACAGGGTGCCTTTGTCAGGATGCTAGGGGCCTGGTTTGGGGAGGTTCTATTTCAAATTCAATTTTTTTTTTCAATAGCTGGATAGTAAGGTTTCGCTGTTAATCACATGGGGCAGATTAACTTTACAGATCCTAGGTTACAAGGATCATAATGGGAGGCACTCAAATTACAGCTGATGGAGATGAATCATTTATTAATCTGATGGTATGTGGGGTGTGCATGTGTGCTGGCTCAGTCTGCATTGAGGCCTATTTTGAAGCATAAGAGCCCGAGAATGCCCACCTTTCAAAAACTAGTTCCCACTCTAAATTCTAAGAGGAAAGAATGCTTGCCAAACGGTACTTTTAAAAATCACCCTGGGACTTCCCTGGTGGTCCAATGGCTAAGACTCTGTGCTCCCAATACAGAGAGCCCAGGTTCGACCCTTAGTCAGGGAACTAGATCCTGCATGCTGCAACTAAGACCAAGTGCAGCCAAATAAATTAAAGAAATTTCAAAGTAATTTTTAAAATTAAAAAAATAAAAATAAATCACCCACATGACATGCCAACTCTCTTTATCCACAATTGTCCCCTTTGGCAAAAACCAGCCAGCAATTGGGAATGCAAATGGGAAAATGAGTTCTCTTACTTGCTATGTGGCCTGGGAAAAACAGTTAGCCTCTCCGAGCTGCAGCTTCCACATTTGTAAAATGAGGTTAATAATAGACCCCATCACATAGAGCTGTTGCAAGGCTTAAATGAGGTTGTAGAAATAAAGGGGTTAGCATAATCTCTGGCTCAATTTTTTTTAAGTCATTCTTTATGATTATAATAATTATTATCATATGTTATAGCATCATTCTTTAGGAACGAATGATTCCAATAATTAAGATGTCAAAAAAGGGAATTCCCTAGTGGTCCAGTGGTTGGGATTCTGTGCTTTCACTGCTGAGGGCCTGGGTTCAATCCCTAGCTGGGGAACTAAGATCCCACAGGCACGACAAAAAAAAAAGGGAGAGGGAGAGAAAGAGATGAAGGCAGGGAGAGGTAGAGAAAGGTGTGGATATGGGTAAAATCAGCAGGAACTTTCCAGTTATAAACTCAGGATCATGCACTCCTGACCCTTACAGTCTGAGATCTCAGCAGGGAGAGGTGAAAGGAAGGTGGCGAAACAGCAGTGCAGAAAATGAATCATTTCTTAGCCAGAGGAAGTGAGCTGGCCACAGAACTGCAGACAGAAAGAAGAGGTTTTATAGGACCCTGGGGAGCGTTGATCCATTGTAAGGACTTGTAAAGGCTCAGATACAGTTAACACAATAACAATTTGGGAAAAAAAAAAAAAAGCCCTGATATGAATAACATGGTAAGAATGTAACACAAGCAGTTAACATCCATACAGGCCCTTTTAAAACTGAAACAATGCAACTTAAGACTAGAACTCAACATTGCCATTCTAATAAGCTCATTGAAATAAGCACACAGTCAATGCCAGATGGGAGCTTCCAGCATTTCCCCGCCCCGAAAACAGCTCAAAAAGGCCCTTTCTGCTCTGAAAGACTTGTCTGCAGGGCTGGCCCCTACAAAGCCCTCCCTCGTTGTGTGACTTGGTCACACCCCTTCACCACTCTGAACCTCGGTCTCCTCTTCTGAAAAGTGGTGCCCATTCCTCCTAATTCATAAGGTCGTGAGGAGGAGGAATGGAAATGCGAGATCGGCTTATTCAATGCTGAAGCACATGGAAGTCACTCAAAACACGGGTTACGCTAGCTATGAGGTCAGGCATTATACCTTACAAAGCTGCTGTCATGCATTCTTTCCATTCCCTTTCAAGTTACCCATTGGCTGGGCACCGATGCTCTGCCAGGCACGTTGCTGGGGCCTGGGACACGATTCACAATGGGGCATTGTTCCTGCAACTAGCCCTATGCAGCGGACACCCCACAGATGAGGAACGAGTTAGGGGCTGGACGAGCTTGCAGGGGACAGAGCGGACATCTGGGTCTTTTCCCTCCGGCTTCTCCATCTTCTTCCCTCCAGGAGCAGAGGCCAGACCTCCATCCCTGACCTCAGGGCCGGACTTTTCTGAACCCAGAAGATCAAGAAGATCTCCTTATCACTAGAAGAACAAAGGTGGTGGACATCACTGGTCCATGCTCTGTGCTGGCCTTTGGATGTTATAAATGAGAGTTGTTCCAGCAGCCAGGCCGCTCAGCTGGCCCCTAGCCCTGGCAGCTGGTCACCAAGAGCCCGAGGCAGCTTCTTTTTGAAAGAACCTTGTTGCCCAAGGGCAGTGTGGCAAGAGGGGTAGGTTCTCAGGCTTTCGGAGGCTGTCTGCCCCACCTGTGCAAAAAGGTGGAGAGATTCTCGCATTGGATACCAACATCATTTGGGGGAGGCCACCTCCACTGGCCCCCCTGGGAGGCCTAGCTTCCCCCTTTTACAGTCGGGGCTGCAGGTTCAGAGAGGGGAAGCTCCGGGGTGAGGACACACAGCTGGGACACTGTGGAACTGGCATTCAAGCTCAGGTTGGCTTTGCTTGATACCAATTTCCATCTATCTAGAGACTTCAATTCAGGGACTTCAATAAACCAACAATAAATAACTTCAATAAGCAACAATAAACCCGGGTTCAAAGCAACTTCTCTCTAAGCCTCCTAAGCAGCCAACAGACGAACAGGTTAACACAACGGGGCCAGCGGCAGCCCTCTGCTCAGGTGTTGCTAGGCTCTAATCTGGGCTAGGTGAGCTCACGAGTGGGTCTCACCAACACACAGGAGATGCTTCTCAAAGTTAATAAGACCTCACTCCCTACTTGCAAAGGCACCTCCAATGGATGAGAGGAGCTGGCAGGCTGGTTCAGTTCAAAGTTGCAAAACTGGGGTTGGGATGAGTGGGGGAAGTGAGGGAGTGGGAGGGAGGGAGAGGATATGTCCACACACACAGCCAATTCACTTCCTTGTACAGCAGAAACTAACACATCAGCATAAAGCAACTATGCTGTGGTTCAGTGGCTCAGTTACGGCTGACTCTTTCACAGCCCTCTGGACCCTGCCAGGCTCCTCTGTCCATGGCATTTCTCAGGCAAGAACTACTGGAGTGGAGTGGGTTGCCAGTTCCTTCTCCCGGGTCTTCCTGATCCAGGGATGGAACCTGTGTCTCCTGCATTGCAGGCAGATTCCTTACCACTGAACCACCTGGGAAGCAACTATTCCTCAATAAAAAAATTTTTTTTAAAAAATTGCAAAACCCATTGCCATAAGTGACTTTAGTATAAGTGGAACCCATCCAGGTGAAAGGAAGGTGATGGGCCGGAGAGAAGTGGTACCCCAGGCAGTGAGACTCTGATGCAGGTATAGAGCCAGAAGCAAGTGATATCACGGTATCATCTCTGAGGCTACAAGCCATTCAGAAAGGCTACAGCATGGATTTCAAGGTGGGGTAATAGGGAGCCACTGAAGCTTCTAGACAGAGAGTGACAAAACTAAATGACAACTAGGTCTCTCCCTTCCACCTCTCTCCCCCTCCATTCCCCACCCTTCAATTGCTAATGCCCTGGAACAGTTGTGTAATCCACCATAAAAGCTGAGAGAGAAGGGCCTCACAGAAGTCAACTGCAAACTGATCAGAGGTGAGATCCAATTACTGGGTCAAGGTGGAGAAAGAAGATGGACAAAGGGTTGTTGACCTCTAGGTGGACACAGCAAAACCTATCCGGCTTGGGAGACTCAGACGAGAGATATGGAAGAACAAGCCCAGGGTATAGGTGCCCTGAACCACATATGACCTGCAGCCCAAAAGAATCAGCATTCATCAAGCCCAACCAATTCTGTCCCAAACCACACCCAATGAAGCATTAAGAAATGTGATTGTGCTAAACACATGTAAAGCCTTCACCTGCTTCAACCCAGTAATTTCCCTTCAAAAAATTAGAAGTAACCAAAGAAGTATGCAAAGAAATAAACATAAGAATGTCCACTGTAGCATGGTTTACTAGAGAAAAATAAAAGAAACAATGTAAATATCCAACATCAGGGGGTTGGTTAAATAGTTTATGGCTACATTCAAACAACAAAATTCTAAGTAGCCCTGAAAAATGATGGTTTACAAGGAAAGCTGGTTATTCTATATGGGTGGGTTAAAAAAAAAAAAAAGCAGTTTATCCTTTTCCCCTTAAAGACAGATAAAGAGACAAATGGGTCTGAAAGGAAAATAGTCTGAAATGTCATCACTGATTTCTCTTTAAAAAACAAAAACAAAAAAAAAACCAGGACTTTCCCGATGGTCAGGTGGTTTCCTGGTGGTCCAGTGGATAAGAATCCCGTGGCTCAGCTGGTAAAGAATCTGCCTGCAATGCAGGAGACCTGGGCTCGATCCCTGGGTTGGGAAGATCCCCTGGAGGAGGGCATGGCAACCCACCCCAGTATTCTGGCCTGCAGAATTCCATGGACCATATAGTCCAGGCGGTCGCAAAGAGTTGAATACAACTGAGTGACTTTGACTATATATTGAATTCAGAAGATGCAGATTCAATCCCTGGTCCTGGAACTAAAGTCCCCTAGGCCGAGAAGTAACTAAGCACACATGCCCAATGCAGCCAAATAAATAAAGTTTTTTTTTAAAAATAACAACAAAAAATTCCGCCTCAAAAAGCCATGAAAGGATTAAGTGAACTCATCTACACAGACTACTTAGTACGGAGTAAAGCTCAATAAAAAATGGCAGGGAGATTTTTAATTTATCATTTCTTCTTGCTCAATTTTTCCTCTGAGAAACAGATCTTCCTTGAAGAAATAAATACTTTTTAAAAACACTACTCTTAGCCCTCTGCTCTATTCACATCAAGAGCGGAAGCTCTCAACTGGGGGTGACTCTGTCTCTCTGCAGGTATTTTTGGTTGTTACAACTTGGGGAGATGGGATGCTGCTGGCATCTGGCAGAGAGAGGCCAGGGATGCCACTGAACATCTTACAAAGCACCCACAGCACCCCCACTCCAAAGAAAGGCCCGGTCCCGAATGTCAGCAGTGTCACGGTGGAGAAACCCTGCTTTGGAAGGAACTGCCACAATGCCACTCAGACTTCTTGAGTTCAGACTTCAGACCTGCTCCATGCCAGAGACACACACCGCACCCAGATCACAGATCACCCAAGGGACCAGACATTCCCAAGACCCGGACAAAGCCCATGTGTCAGAGCAGATGGGCCGATCTCCATCGACCCCCGCATGCCAGGGGAAAGCCACTGGTGGGAGCATCCTCCCCAAACTTCAACCCTCGGGAGCAACCCTCTCCCGAGAAAAACCTTAATGCTTCAGAACGGATCATCACATTTTTCAAACAGTGCTAAGAATTATCCTCTGTGGGCTGACCCACTGAGGCTTCTGTATAAATGGCGGCCCTGTCAACAGATGTGACGGCCCACAGCACCCAGTTCGCAGCAAACACAAGGGTCTTTTGAGATCGGGGAAGGGGGGAGGGGACATTCTCCTACCCAGGCACCAGCTCCCCTCAGGCTCCAGCCACCACCATCTCCTTCCTGTAAAACTGGTCCGACACTCGCATCAAGTGAAGGTGCCCCTGGACGCAGAACTGACGGACAACCTTGCTGAAGGTGCAGGAGGAAAAGGCCACAGAGCTTACCTCGGGGGTTTCTCCGCCTTGAGAGACAGCTGACGTTTGGGGCTGGCTCAGTTCTTTGTGGCTGGGGACTGTGCTGTGCCCTGGAGGGTGTTGACCAGCATCCCTGACTTCCAGCTGCCAGCACCACCTCCGTGTGCCCCTCCCCCCTCCCCCCCCAGGGTGTGACCACCAAAAATGGCTCCAGATACTGCCCGTTGTCCCCTGAGGGGGTGAAACTGTTCTGAGTTGAAAAGGACTAGCTTGAACAGCACCCCACTCCAGTACTCTTGCCTGGAAAATCCAATGGACGGAGGAGCCTGGTGGGCTGCAGTCCATGGGGTCGCTAAGATTAGGACATGACTGAGCGACTTCACTTTCACTTTTCACTTTCATGCATTGGAGAAGGAAATGGCAACCCACTCCAGTGTTCTTGCCTGGAGAATCCCAGGGACGGGGGAGCCTGGTGGGCTGCCATCTATGGGGTCGCACAGAGTCGGACACGACTGAAGCGACTTAGCACCACCACCAGCAGCAGCTTAAACAGATTGAATCCTTCTTCAGGGCAAATGTTTGTAGAACTAAAAGAGGAGGGAAAAACCCATCGCAAAAACCAACAGCTCCTCAATGCTAAAATCAGAGAGTTCCCAAGCTCCTGCCTGGAGATTTAGCATTATCTCAACATGGAGATACCGATATTAAGAATATTCTGTACATTTAAGTGCTGACTGAGCACCTACTGTGCACCAGGCATTGTTCTGGGGACGCAACAGGGATGCAACAGTAGATGTGAAAGACCCAGGTCTGAGAATCGTACAAACCAGCCAATGGCACTCACTCAAACACTCATTAATCAATCATCTACACTATGAAGGAACCAAAACTGAACTCAGGAACTTGTATAACAACCACGCCCCCAATAGCTAAGATGTGTTTGGCATTTAAAGGCCTATTCCACCTATTTAGTCCTTGCCACTAGCCTCGGAGATCAGCATGCCCATTTCACAGATGGGGATGCTGAGGCTCAAAGGGTGGAGGAAGATAACAGGGATGTGACTTAATGTGGCCACAACCACCCCAGAGCCCATGGCACTGTAGCGACTACTGCCCACTGGGAGCCCTGGTCACCCTCCGGGGCAAAGGCGTGACCGCCCTGGGTGCCACCATCCCTTTAGTCCAAGTGAGTGTCAGGCTCTGTCAGTCTGCAGGTCTCTGCTGGACTCTGCCCTGGGGACTGGTCTCTCCAACAAGGCCACCAGGTAAACCAGCAGGGCGGAGTTTCGGGGAAAGCCCACATGAAGAGGAGAGAGCAGAGCTCAGGTTGCATTCTTCACTGGAGACCAGAAAGGCAAGGGGCAGGGCCCTAGTCTTCTGTTTCCCATTTTCCATCCACAGTGTGGGCTGGGTTGGAGGACGGGAGAAAAGAGGGTCTGCAACCGCCCTAGGGCCGCCTCCGGGTGTTCCTGCGACCTCCCAGGGCACGACAAATGGGGGGAGGGGACTTTTTCTTTTGGACTCCACCCCAAGCACCCAATGTCTGATGTCACCCCACAAAGCAGGTCCCCTGGTCCCGACTCCTACTCCAAACAGAGGGGAAAGTTTAGGTGGTTCTCCCCGGGAAGAGGGCCCGAGAATTTTGCGACTCCATCTCCAAAAACTCCCTCCTCACTTTGCCAGGCTTTCTGCCCCTGGAGTGGGGGTGGGGGGTGGGAGTCTTGGATTCGGAATTCTGAGGAAAAGAAGGGTTCACACCGTCCCACGGGGCAGAGGATGGGAGAATTTACAGAAAAGAGGGGGTTTATCAAATGAGGGGTTCATTTTAAAGGGAGAGAATTGGGAGCCATTCAGAAGGGGAAGAACAGGAGGATGGGGTGAGGTATAAAAGACTTGGGCGGTGGGGGACGGTGGGACGCTTCGGGGGAGACGGAGGACTGCAGAACTGGGGATCTGGTAGAGTAGGGGTGTTTGTGGGGAGATGGACGTTTGGGGCGCACAAGCGGGTGGAAAACTGCAGGCATCTGACGGATGAAGTGTCTGGGGAGACGGAGGACTTGGGAATGTCCGGGAAGAGATGAGGATATGACATGTTCTGGGGAGAGAGGGTCTGGGAGCGGTCTGGGATAGGGGAAATCTGGGGTGCCTGCAGAAAAAGGGGGTCTTTGGTGCCTGGGGAAGTAGGATTTGGGGTGTCCACGGAAGGGCTGGTTTGGGGATGTTTGGGAAAAGGAGGAAGCGGGTGCAACTGGGAGCTCCCTGGGGTAGTGCTCCCGGCCAGTTCCCCCTTTCTCCCCGGCTCACCGAAGAAGGGCGGCAGGTGGGACACCGCCTCCAGGAAGGGCCCCGTCTCGATCTGCTTGTCCGCAGGCAGGGGCCTCAGCAGGTGCTCCGCCAGCAGCGCCATTTCGGGGTCAAGGCCCGCGGTGATGCCCCAGCCGGCGCCGCGGGCGTCCACGCCGCCCCCCGGGCCGCCGCCGTCAGCGCCGGGGCCGTCACTGCCGCCCTCCGCAGCCTCCTGGGACGCCAGCGTCGCCACTTCCGCCCGCGCTGCGCCCGCGTAGCCGAGCGCTCAGCGCCGCCCGCAGGCCGAGCGCCTAAACTGCTTGCCGCGTCGCCCCGCCCCCGCCCGCCCGCGTCCAATCCGCGCCTACCGCCGCGCCTGCCCGCCCAATCCTCGCCCACGGCCCTGGACCTCCGCCCCGCCATTGGTCGGGGGGCGGGGCCAGCCCGCCCGGCGCGGAAGCGCGCCGACTCCAACATCCAGGTACGCCCAGGTGAGCCGCTCCCAGGTGACCCGTCCCCACGTGTTTCCTGCCACCCCCGGCGTGGCACCCCGCAACCAGGCGAGCTGGCTCGGGCCGCGTCCTCGCCTGATGGGCAAGGTCACAATTCACAACCCATCCACCAGCCCAGGTTACGGCCCAATCCTGCCAGCATCCTTCAGGACATTTGCTACCCCACAAAGAGCGGCTAATCTTTAACAGTCCCAAGAGACTTTTTGGACACTGCTGCGATCAAAGTTCTCTTTGGTTACAACCAGTGGGGATCCTTGATTCTTCTTTAGTGATCTTCTGCCTGTTGGACACTGGCCCATCACAAGTTAACTCAGCTATGCCTAACTGGGACTCTTGTCACCTGAAATCTGGGGTCCAGTCTGACCTGTACAGTCTGATATTACCTGATGGACTCAGCCCAGTTTACAATCCAACTCAGTCACCACCTGACTGGTGCCTATTTCCTCAAACCTGACTTCACCCCCAGTAGCCCAGGGTACATGCTTGCCACAACCTGAAGCACAATTCATCACAGTCACAACCCACCTTGATGCTTGTATCCTAAAATCTAGCACATAGCTGTTGAGAGCTTCTCATTCATTCTCAGAATAAACAATTCACTATGCTCCCACCATGCACCATGCACCATGCACCGTGCTAGGCATTGAGGATACAGTGATGAACAGTACAGCAAAATCCTGGCTCCTGTGGAGTTCACATTCTAGTTGAGGAGACAAGATAACACATTATAATTACAATGCAATACGTAAGTAAATAGGACAAATTCAAATGCTAAGTGTAATGAAGAAACAAAATAAGGCAGAGTGACAGGGATGACTGAGGAGGTGCTTGTGATAGGATGTAGGGAGTGAGGGGCAGTAAGTACCTATGAAGTGGTGGTGATGTTTGATCCAGGGCCTGAAGAAGAAGTAGGAGACAGCCAGAGTGGCTGGGACACATGCAAAAGCTTTACGGTGACAAAAAGTTTGGTGTGTGCAAGCAACCAGGGGAGGGAATGGGAGTGGAGTGAGTGAGAGGATGAGGCAGAGAAATGAGGATAGGTACTGAGCTCAGGGAGGCGAGCAGGGGCTTGTTGGGTTAAGTAGAGAGTGGTATAAAGCTTGGATTTTAAGCTAAGAGCAATGAGAACTCACCGGTGTCAGTAAAAATAATTGCCAAACTTTATTCAATATTTTCAATGTAATCTTGCAAGGGGCAAATGAGAAAAGAGGCTGTTCTGTTCCCATGTACAGTCAGGAAATGAAAGGATCTGGGGAAAAAAAGATTATCGTCATGTCTTACTCATGACCCAAACCCTGACATGTTCCATCAAGTCAGCTCACCCACGAATAGAAGCCCAAGCTGTCAACCTTGGCTTGTTCCCACCCCACCCAACTTCACCCCCCTCAGGCATCCTAAGATACCATCTCCTTGAAGCCTCCCTCACCAGCCCGCCCAGAACTTGGACCCAGAACCCCCACCCATATTTTAGACACAGCCCTGCCATTAATTCAACAGAGAGATCACAGCCTATATGGGGACTGCCTGCCTCAGATGACACCCGATTTCTCAACTTGCTCCATCTCAGCCAAACCACCGGAGACTGTGGCTGATATCAAAAACTCAAGTCTAGAAAAACTGTCTTGCCATGGAATATGGGTTCGATGTGGTGAGACGGGTCGTTGTTCTGAGTGAATGCAATGTCTTGATGCCTACCCATCCATACAACAAATTTTTTAAGTGCCTGCTCTGGAATGGAATCCCCAGCTCTCCACAGTCCCCATCACTCTCTGAAAGTCTCTGAATCTCCTCTTTCCTCTTTGAAAATAATACATAGTTCATAGGGAGGCACTTTGAAACTACTATCCCATCTCTCATCAGACTTTTCATTTATTTCTTTTCATCAGTACATTCTTCTGATTCCATGGGTTACAATCCATTGCTGTTATTACTTATTTGGGCACCCAGTGTATCCTAGACTCAGCCCGTGATGGTCCTTTTCATCTGGCTTCTGTCTCCCTATCATTCTTTAAACATTTCCTTATTGTCTGGCTCAAGATATTCCAGGCTCTTCTTGTACTTTTTGACTATGTTGAGTCTTAATTGCAGCATGTGATATCTGTGTTGCAGAATTTGGGTTTCTCGCTAGTTGGGGTTTCTGGGCTGAGACGCCCTGCGGCATGTGGGATCTTAGTTCCCCGATCAGGGGTCAAACCCAAGTCCCCTGCATTGCAAGGTGTATTCTTAACCATTGGACCACCAGGGAAGTCCACACACACACACACACATTTATATCTATATTTGTTTCCACGGTATTCTACTGATGTTGAACAGCATGAGTTCACCCTAATAGATCCAATTCCAACCTAACTCCACAGGGTTAATTCTAGTCTTTTCATGTTGGTAACCTCCTCTCCAACAGTGAGAAACCTAGTATTTTCAGTGTGTTCACTTATTTGACCAACCCCCACACCATATATCATGATTTCTTATTGTTGATGCTGCCTTCCACCCAACAAGGATACCCTCTACACCCTACTCAATCTCTGACACCCCATGCACACATGCTAAGTCGCTTCAGTCGTGTCCAATTCTTTGTGACTCTATGGACCATAGCCTGCCAGATTCCTCTGTCCATGAGATTTTCCAGGCAAGAATACTGGAGTGGGTTGCCATGCCCTCCTCCAGGAGATCTTCCTGGCCCAGGGATCAAATCTATATCTTTTACTCTCCTGCATTGGCAGCTGGCTGCCACCTGGGAGGCCACCTGACCCCCCATGCCAAGCTGCTTTTCCATTAGGATGCCCTCCTCACGCACACAAGCTCTGGCCCCTATGATGGGGCCACCATCACCCCATATGGACACTCTTCTTATCCCACTAGGCTATGACATCCCTCTGTGGACCAGCATGTATCTTATCCCCCTCCCCCTACAGCTCACATTGATGTTGCTGGGACCCCCTAGTAGATCAAACTTTGGTTTAGGCTACCCTGGATTCTTTATTATGGCACATGCATGGGCTTAGTTGCCCTGCATGTGGGATCTCAGTTCCCAGACCAGGGATCAAACCCGTCTCCCCTGCATTACAAGATGGATTCTTAACCACGAGTCCAGCAGGCAAGTTCCTGGATCAAATTACTATCAAATACAATGGAAGTGGGAGGGGGGGGGCTCCCCAGGGGGTTCAGTGGTAAAGAATCCACCTGCCATGTACAGAGGAGCCTGGTGGGCTACAGTCCATGGGGTCACAATGAGTCTGACACGACTTAGTGACTAAACAACAACAAAGCATAATGGAAGGGAAGGGAATGGGCAGGAAGGGGAGGGAGAAGAGGGGATGGAAAGATGGGGAAGAGCCACATAAACTTTAGCAAGTTGGGGCCATCAGCTATGAACCATCAATCCCCACCTTTAGCTTCCTGTAGTGGGGGCAAACTTCACACATTCAGTACACATGTATGGGTGTTACTCTGAACCAAAGAGGACAGAGGATGTAGTCAACAAGAAATGAGGTTTTGTGTGGGAGATACTTCCAGACACAGAGGAGCCGCCTCATCTTTTTGAATTGTTGTGCCATCACCCTTGCTCCATCAGCTACGAACCTGTTCTCAAATTGATTTGCAGGACCAGCTTAGCCAGTGGAGTTAATTCTAGTGCTTGGCATTGACTCAGTGGGAGTGAGGCGTTCATCCTACCAAGTTTCATCGTTTTCCTGAACCAACTCCACCTGTGTTAATAGCTTCTTCCCAAACCGAATCATCAAATACGGTGACTCAGACGGTCTCTTCTCAACAGTGTCTGCTGGGATGGATAAAGAAGACCAATTTCATGTTCTTTTGGACATTTCACCCTGGAAATCAGCTTCCCAAGGCTGATTTGGTCATAATATGGTCACAATAATAGTAACAGATGACATTTATTGAGGGCTTCTCTGGTAGCTCAGCAGTAAGCAATCTGCTTGTCAATGCAGGAGACGTGGCTTTGATCCTTGGGTTAGGAAGATCCCTGGAGAAGGGACTGGTAACCCACCCCAATGTTCTTGACTGGGAAATCCCATGGAAAGAGGAGCCTGGCAGTTTACAGTCCATGAGGTCACAAGAGTCGGACACGATGTAGTGACCAAACAACCACACCAACGTGTATTTAGCACTTCCTACATTTTGAGCCACTTCATAGCAGTATGGCCGTGGGCAAGTCATTTCCTGTAGAAGTTTCCAGGGGCTGCTGTAACAAATGACCACAGCCTTGCCGGTTTCAAACAACTGAAGTTTATTCTCTCCCAGTCTGAAGGCCAGAAGTTCGAAATCTGTATCTCAGGGGCAAAGTGGAGGTGTCAGCAGCGCTGCACATGCCGGGAGGGCCCTAGAGGAGAATTGATCCCTTTTCTCTTCTGGTTTCTGGTGGCTCCAGGCGTCCCTGACTTGTGGCTGTGTAACTCTGGCCTCTGCCTCTGTCTTCACATGGTCTTCTCCTCTGTGTATGTGAAGTCTCTCTCCGTCTCTTTTTTCTTTTCTTTTGTTTTTGGCCGCACCATGTGGTTTGTGGGATCTTCCCAGATCAGGGATCGAACCTGTGCCCCCTGCAGTGGAAACACAAGAGTCCTAACCACTGGACCCCTAGGGAAGTCCCCCGTTTCTCTCTTATAAGGAGGGCACTTGTGATGGCATTTAGGGCCCATCAGATAATCCAAGATGATTTCTCCATCTCAACCCTTAATCACATCTGCAAAGACCTCTTTTCCAAATCAGGTCACACTGAGAGGCTCAGAGGATAGCACCTGATCTTTCTGGGAGCCGTTCCTCAACTGGCCATACTTCCCCTCTCGAAGCCTCAGTTTAGCCCACCAGTAAAATGAGGATAACAATCATGGTAATAACCTCTCAGGGCTGATGTGGGGTTTAACAGGTTAATGGAAACCTCGTGGGGGTGGCGGGAGCGTTGGCAGTCAGGCAGCCCTCGATGAATGGTGTGGTTATTACGAATCGATTTCTTGAGTTATTTCTACCCAGGACTGGCAATTGTAGGGGTAATTGATTCCAGTGATGTCACCTCCCCAACTGCCAGGTTTTCAGCAGGATTAAACGTGCCAAATTGGCTTTGTTGAGCCAACTCCTCTGGGTGTGAAGAACCACCATGCCAAGCCGCCTTGCAGTTTCGCGGAGCCCGTCTGCCGCTTCTCCCTAATTAACGTGAAGGCGCCGCTCGCCAGCAGGCCCGCATGCTGCCATCCCAGGAAAACAGTGCCACAGACGACAGCTAAATATTTGAACATTTTTTGTTTCAGTTGCTGCATGAAAATAGTATTTTGGGCATTTAAACAGCGCAGAGTAAAGGGAGAAATTCTGCTTCATTTTCTACCCATGGGGCAGCCTCGGGAAAAAATGCTGTAAGGGAACCCAACCAGGTCACTGACCTAAGACAGTGTGACAACGAACTACCATTGCTATTGGTAGCTCTACCACTTCTAGCTGTGTGACCCTGGGCAAAGAACCTCTCCGAGGTTCAGTTTCCACATCTGTAACATGGGTATCCTAATAGCCCCTCCTTCAATGCACTGAGAACATTCAAGGAGATGGCACCCAAGGATTTAAGGAACCACCTGAGACACAGGTTGGTGCTTGGCCTAAGTCACTTGGGGATGCTGAAGGTGAGACTGTTGATGGTTCTAGAAATGCCCTGCCCAGCTCTCAGTAATTCTGGGTGGAAGCAGAGTGAAAGCGGCCAGGCCCACCTCTCAGGGGCCCCCTGGATCTGGTCCTGACTCTGTTGCTGACTGGTTTCCAGACTCTGTTTCCCCCTGTGTGTCTCAGTTTCCCCACAGAGCAGATGGGTCTGGAACAAGTATTTCAAAAACCCTTTCTAGGGGGGAGGGATAAGTCAGAAAGCTGGGATTGACATATGCACACTCCTACACAGAAAACAGGTAAGTATTAAGAACCTGTTGAGACATCCCTGGTGGTCCTGTGGTTGAGAATCTGCCATGCGATGCAGGGGATGTGAGTTCAATCCCTGGTTGGAGAACTAGGATCCCACAGACCTCAAAACAACTAAGCCCACATGTCAGAACTACGAAGCCCGCAAGTCACAAGGAGAGTCCATGTGCTGCAACAAAAGGTCCCACATGAGGCAACGAAGATGTCACTAAGACCTGATGCCACCAAATAAATAAATAATTCAAAAAAAAAGAACCCACTGCATAGCACGGGGAACTCTCTTCCATACTCTGTAATGGCCTATGTGGGAATAGAATCTAAGAAAAGAGTGAGGACATGTAAACGTGTAACTGGTTTGCTCTGCTGCACACTTGAAACTAACATGACAACAACACTCCAGTAACATTTTAAAAAATAAAATAAATGAACTAAGCTGAAGCCGTTAAAAAAAAAAGCCCCTTCTGCCTTCTGGTTGCACTCGTGGCTCTGGGGGTGTGTCCCTCACTCTTGCTGCCCCAGAGGGCTGGCTTGGCTGCAGGACCCAGGCCAGCAATGTGAGTACTTCACTGTGCCAAAGAGTGTGGAGTGGAGGTTCAGCTCAGGGGACAGGAAGAAGGCTCCTGAAACACATCAGAAGAGTCTGGAAACATCCCAGGTGCTTGCTCAACAGAGATCACACTGAATTTTTAGAAACCGGTCCTGCACACTGCCCAGGTTGTGTGGCAAACCTCTCTGGCAGAGGTGTGGCCCTCCAGTCCCTGGCCCCACACTCCTGACTATGAGGATGTAGCACCCCACGGGCCACAGTTTCATTCACCCACTCTCAAGGTATTTATTAAGTACCCACTGTATACCAAGCAACACAGCAGAGGCTGGAGCGCACACCAGAATCCAGACAGCCAGGTCCCTGGCTCTCATGAAGTTTGCAGTCCGCTGTGGGCAGGATGTTACTCTTTAAAATCATGTATTGAGCACTGCAAGGAAGAGTATGGAGGAAGAATCCAGTGTGTTCTGAGGCTAGGTGACCTGACCAGGTTAGAGGGGTTGGGGGGAGGGCCTCTTAGAGGAAGGGGCATTTACACCAAGACCTGAAGGATGAGAAAGAGTCAGAAGGGGAAAGAGCCTTCTAGGCAGGGGCAACAGCGCAGCAGAAATAGTGCCGTGAGACTCAAAAAACAAAAAAGATGGCTAGTGTGCTGGGCAAAGTCAGCCAGGGCCCAGATCGTGCCAGGTTCAGTGGCTTGTTCACGGTGTGGCTTCACGTGAAGGGAGATGGGGAGCCAGGGAGGGCTCGAGGTCAAGCAGAAAGGGAGCTGTCCCGACACCAGCCACCAGTCACCTTGTACTTAGGAACGAGAGGCTCTCTGCCATCCGGGGATGGCTAGTGGGTGCCCATGTCTGGGAAAGGCATGGAAAACACAGGGCTGGCTCCACGCCCCATCGCTGTGGACTGTGCCCAGATCTGAGGATGGCCCAGCAGGATGGAACCAGCACAAGCTTTGGGGTGGGGACCTGGCACACATCATACGGGCCAGCCATGCTAAGCCTCAGTTTCCCCATCTGAAACATGGAGTTGTGGTAACCCATAATTCCTAGAGACACTAAGTGTTAAGCAGGTGCCGACCGAGTCTCCTCTTCTTTGCTGCCTCCATGCACTAAGGCCACCAACAGCTATCACTAGAGACACTGGCTCTGCCACTGACCTCATCTGGGTATGACCTCCCCATCTCTGGGCCTCGGTTCCCCTGGAGAGGAAGGGATTTGGATGGGTGAGCCCCGCCTCGCAGGGCCAGGTGGTTCTCCAGCTGTGGTGACATCAGATCCAGCAGGGGGACTTGTCAAGAGACAAGTCTTCTTGGGCTTCACCTCCCCCAAGGTGAAGGGGGAGAGATGTCAGGGAGAACCCCTGACATCCCTTCCCCAGTGGTTCACATGGTCCAAGAATTACACTGGGATTCTAAAAGCGAAAGATGCACATACCACCTGTTTCCCAGAAAGTGTGCTGTGTGCCGTGGTGATGCCTGTCTTTAGAAATTCCGCCGTGGGAAGGGAAACCAGCCCAGGTGATGAAACAGCGGAGTTCAAGCAACCATGCTAATCCAGGCCCCTGCCTCGCTGCCACCGAGCGGCATTCTTTCGGAATTCTCTCTGCACGTGGGCTGCAGCTGACTGCCAGCCTGACTGGGGAAAGGAGTATTTGAATAGTTATTTTGTTTTCTCGTGCTTTCCCTTGCCAGTAACACCCCGGTTATGGAAACTTCCCCACAGTGTGATGTCTGAGCTGCAGAGTGATAATGATAATAATGATTTGTATCCCCATGACCTGATTTTTTACATTAAATAGTTGAAACAGAAAAAAAATCGAAAAAAGAAATACAAAGTAAAATAAAAAGTCTTATTTTGAGACGGTTGTACATTGTGAATATACTTAATGTCACTGAATTGGACACTTAAAAACGGTTAAAGTGGTCATTTTTGTCTCTTTTATGTGTATTTTACCTCCAAACCCATGTCATATGTCTGTCCTAAGGGTGTATGAAATGTTCATAAGATGCTATTAATAATTACAGGGGAAATTGGTGTGAAATATAAGGAAACTCTCTGTACTTTCTTTGGAAACTTTCTGTAAATCTAAATCTATTCTGAAATTAAAAGTTTAAAAAATATCAGATGTTCAGGCCCTGGTCCTGACCAATGCAATCAGAACCTCTGTCTCAGGGATCAAGCATCAGGATTTATCAGAAAGCTCTCCTGTCAATTCAAAACTGCCAGGGTTGGACGATTCATGCATGGAAGCACCTCAGAAGTATACAGCATGGGGGAAGTGCAATATGTTATGATCAACCAAAGTTTTAATTTTTTAAGATTTTTTTCCTAAGGTGGACCATTTTTAAAGTCTTTATTGAATATGTGACAATATTGTTTCTATTGTTTATGTTCTGGATTTTTGGCTGAGAGGCATGTGAAATCTTAGCTTCCCTACCAGGGGTCAAACCGGTACCCTCTGCACTGGAAGGCGAAGTCTTCACCACCGGACTGCCAGGCAAGTCGCCCAATGCTTTATTTTTAATAAAATTACCCAAGTAACAGTGACCATTGTAAAATTAAAAACCCAGAGAGAAAAATTAAAATCACCCCTAATCCTGGCCCCTAGTGACAGCCACTGTTTTGGATGAAAAAGTCCTTTTACACCTTTTTCTCATGGATAATACCTACCTTTATTATTATTATTCCTGTTGTTATTGCTATTAAAACACAAAACTGGACTTCTGAGAGGCAGCCTTGTAGCCCCAGAGTCTTTGAGGTTCCCTGTCTACAAGACATCCTTGTCTTCAGGGAGGGCGGGGAGACCAGCCTAGGTATGAAGAGAGAACCCATGGTGGTTGACGAAATGCTGGAAAAACCCAGCCTAGATAAATGTGCCTCGGCAGCGCCACCTGCTGCTTCTGTAAGGGCATCGCATGACCTCCAGCACGGCCCCGGTTCAGCTAATAGGGAAGCCGCTTCAGAGTTACCATGCCACCCCCATTCCTGTCTTCTCCTCTCTCGCCAGAACACCTCCAAACAAGCCCAAGAACAGCCCCAAGAAGCAGTGCGCTGGCCCAGGGCCTGTGCGTGCAGCGTCCATCTCGATGGCTATCTGCCAGGGCTACCCCTCTGTGGGCCATAGTCATCAACCTGTCACAAAATATTTAATATTCCTGAGCACTTTATATGACCCAACTGGTCCACATCTACTGGCCTCTTTTAAGAGCTATATCTGTAAGCCACACACTTCCGGAAAAGCAGGCTGAAAAGAGGTTCACAAGCTCTGGAAGTTGGATGTAAATCCTGGCTCTCATGGTGCCGGCAAGAGACTTGCTTGGCCTCTCACAGTCTCAGTTTCCTTATCTGCAGAACAAGGGCAGGAACCTCACCTGCTGGTGAAGCTGGAGGGAAGCTTAAACAAGAAAATACACCTAAAAGCATCTGGCATGTGGTAGGTATTCAAACAATGTTAGCTCCTTTTTGTTTTTCTTCTTGATTTCTTTCAACGCCATCTTTCCCTTTTTCTCTTAGAGAAAAATAAGGGGCTCAAAGTTGGGGGGAATCTACTCATTCATTCTTGATGAATATTTTTTAGGTGACTACACTGTGCTGGGCACTAGAACCATTGCAGGGAAGGTAATGATCCCTCACCTTGTGGAGCAGCAGAGCAAGTCCAGGCCCTGGAATCAGACAGAGCTGGGTTCAAGGCTGGGCCTACCACCTACAAGCTGTGGTTCCTTGGGCAAATTCCACAACCTACAAGCTGCGGTTCCTGTCCCAGAAGAAAGGACAGAGGCTATGGCCTGAGGCCTCAGGCTTCCAGGACAAGGTCAATCAAGCCCTAGGCCCTTGATCCCAGTAGTCGAGCTTGTTTGGGCCTTTAAGGCCATTATACAGATGAGGTAACTAAGGCCCAAAGAGTGGAAAGCCCTTGCCAAGAGGTGCAAAACCAGGGCCTGAAGGCTCGTCTCCCACAGCACAGTTCACGCATTTCTGAAGTTCCTATCACACTCAAGGAGGCCCATCAACAACTATTTATTAATCAGGCTCTTTTGCTGTGTGTGTGGCTCGGGCTGGGCTGGGCTGAGCAGAGTGGGTGGCTGCTTCCCTTCTCCGTTGGGGACACAATATGGATGACTGGCTGTAAGCTTGGCCCAAGGGGTTGGGACCAATCAGAGGCTAACTCCGGGGGATCTCACGCATGGGGCATGTCAGATTCTGGGTAAACATGTGTCGAGTAAAGGGAGATGTGAGAGGGACTTCCCTGGTGGTCCAGCAGTAAAGATTCTGTGCTTCCACAGAGGGGCGCGGTTCAATCCCTTGTCAGGGAACTAAGATCCTAGATGTCCTGTATTGCTGCCAAAAAACTAGAAAAAAAAAAAAAAAAAAGGCGAGACATGAGAGCACATGCTCACCTGAGATGCACCAGGTGCTCTGCTCCTGAGTCCTCTCCATTTAAACTTTCATTTCCTCTCATAAGGGCAACTGTAGAAAGCAGCCTTGTCGGTATTCTTGTTTAAAGCTAACCTGAGGCACAGTAATACTTTCAAGACTTGCTGATCAGAATCAGGCAAAGGAAAGGTGGTCAGAACACTCTACCGGCAGTATCTAGGAAAGAGGTTTTTAGAAAGAAGATGTGAAAGCAAGGAAATCATAACTTAGGAGGTTGCTTTGTTTGGGAAAACCCAATTGGCTGTTTGTGATTGCTAAGTTTCATTTTCTCCAGTTTGGGTGCATTGGCTCTGGCCTAGGTTTAGGTTGACTTGCATAGGCTATGGACGTGTCACAGCCTTCCCAGTTTAATGGGCTGTTTTTCAAGTACTTGAACATTCTTATTTCACGGATGAGGACACAGAGGCTCAGAGTAATGAAGTGACCTGTCCAAGGTCACACGACTATTGTGGTGGAGGCTGCAACAGAGGTCACTCTGTTCAACCAGACATTATACTGCATCCAGGAAAAACAGAGAAGTGAATAAAGGAAGGAGGGGACTTTCCTCGTGGTCTGGTGGTAAAGAGTCCATCTTGCAATGCAGAGGACCCAAGTTTGATCCCTGGTTGGGGAACTAGGTTCCCACATGCGGCAGAGCAACTAAGCCTACAAGCTCCAACTAGAAAATGGGAGTGCCTGCGACTAAGACCCCAGGCAGCCAAATAAATGAAATTAAAAGAAAAATAAAACAAAAGGAGGAAAGGGTGAAGGGAAGAATAAATGAAGACAAAAATGGGAAAATGAAAAGAGCATGAATAAAAGAGTTAATACCTTGGTTTTTCATTTATTTTTGTCACACTGCAGAGCTTGTGGGATCTTAGTTCCCCAACCAGGGATTGAACGCAGGGTCTCGGCAGTGACAGCAGGGAGTCTTAACCACTGGACTGCCAGGGAATTGCCAATCTTTTAATTTTATTTTTTAAGAGAATAGTTGGTACATAAAATGATACACGTAACATGTGAGTTAACAGAAGGAACACCCTTGAATCCACCACCATCCTAAGGCGACAGAAAGTTGCCAATAGCTCCAACCTTTACCACCAGCGGTTCTTCGAGCTGGTTGCACGTCGAACACACCTGGGGGGCTTAGACAACCACTGATTCCCTCAGAGTGCTCCATGGGGTTTGTCTGGAGTCCGGTTTGGACATCTGGATTTTTCAGAGCTCTCCAGATTATTTTCTTGTGCAGCCAGATTTGAGGGCGACTGGCTTATAATTCCCTTCCGTGTTATATCCCTCTGATTTTCCCCGACGCTCACCTGCCTCCCTCAGGTAGCCACCATCCTGAATTTGGTGTAGCGAATGGATTCTTTTCCTTAGATGAGCGGCATCTGCGATTGAGCTCCCGCCCACCACGAGGGGGCACCAGAGAAAAACACAGATTCCCTTTCTCTCTCTCTCTCTCTCTCTCTCTCTCTCTCTCTGTGTCTCTCTGTCTCTCTCTCTGTCTCTCTCTCTCTCTCTCTCTCTGCACGCCGAGTAATCGCGCTGCAGGAGGCTTGGCCCTCGCGGCGCTCCGTCGCCGGCCCGTTGCCTTGGCAACGAGCGGGGAACCGGCCGGCGTAACTGCAGCGCTGCCCGAGAGGGTCGCCGTGGACCGGGCAGGGATTGGTTGGGGCTTGCGGGACCTTGGACCGGGGCAGTCTTGGGAAACTCCGGCGCGCAGAGAAACGTGAGTCGCGGGTTTGGGCTCGGCCGGGGGCCGGCGTTGGGGTGGGGACCCTCAGAGCTCTGCCGCAGTCTGCTCCGCTCTGGCGGGAAGCTCGCCCGCCGTCCCGGGACGCGATCGCGGGGCGCCCGGTGCTTCGGCTTCCAGTCCTCACGCGGCTCCTCGCGCGGCCTGACTCCGACCCTTTCCTCTACAACCGCTTTTTGTCATATGTGGCTGAGAGAGGGATGCGACTTCTTCAGTGAGCCGCCCAACTTGTTGTTGATGGTTCATCTGGGGCCGGAATCTTCACTTTCCTGAATCCTCGTGCAAAGATTTATCCGCAGGCGGCCTATGGGGCAAAGAAAAATGTTTCTCAGGCCTGCCACAGTCTGAAGACAGATCATGACCTGGCAGCCTCAGGCTCAGCTTGACTCATAGACGCGATAATTTCCCTCCCAGTTCGAAGGACTCTTGAGTTTGTTTATTCGCCAGAAGCTCCTTGAGCACTGTCACAGCCAGGCACTGTGTAGACCCAGCACCTGGAGCAGCTTTTGGACCGGGGGTGGTGGGAGGGAGGTGTCTGGAGAGACTGGTTCTGCTTTGGAGTCTCCGGCCGTGCCCCCAGATAGCCCCTTGACCCGTGCAAATTGATTCTTCCCTCTAGGTGGTAGTTTTTCCATCTGTAAGAGGAGGGATCTCCCTCCATGCTCATCCAGAACAAGTGTGGCACCTGGATATGGCAACCCACTCCAGTATCCTTGCCTGGAGAATACCATGGACAGAGGAGCCTGGTGGGCTACAGTCCATGGGGTTGCAAAGAGTGGGACACGACTGAGCGACTTTCATTTCACTTCATAGCCAGGGCATGTTGGTCCCAACAGGTACCGTCTTGCAGTCTACAGAGCTTGGGCCCTCATCCCAGCCTAACATGAATCAGGCTCCCAGCTCTTGTATAAATTTCCTCTGCTACCTGGCTTTGTGATCTTCAGCAAGTCATTTTACCTCTTTGAACTTGTTTCCTCAGCTGCCAAAAAAAAAATGGGGCGATAGTAACAGTGAAAAAGGTCATATAAGTCAAGAGTTTGGCCCACGTCCGTATGCCTTCAGTTATCCTCTCTGTTACCTTAGGCAGAGCACAGAGACCCCCGGTGTGCTAGTCCAGTGTCGTCAGGACTGGCTCCCTGTCTCTGCACTGCCCTTAATGATGTCAGGCTCACAGCTGGGTGCAGGCCAGGCTTCTTCAGCTAGATGATTTGCGGTCCTGGTAGCAAGTCATTTTTAAAATGCTGATGTCTGGAAGCCTGCACTGAGACTTTTTTTGACTTAATTAATCTGCCTCGGGGCCCAGGCTCTATCAGGCGATTCCAGTGTGCAGCCCGGGGGTGAGGACCAGGCTTCAAAGGGATGAGGGGCTGCAGCAGGCTCCTGTTCTCAGCGCCGCTGTTCTCCTCAGATGGCACTCCCCACGCTGCCCTCCTCCTGGTGCAGCCGGAGGCTCCCGAATCAGCAGGCCGCCCGACAGCGCCGCCAGGAGCAGGAGGCACATCTTCGGCAGCAGTGGGACCGGAACAGCCGCTACTTCCAGGTGTCTGACATCTGCAGCTCTAAACAGGCAGAGTGGAGCTCCAGGGCCTCCTACCAGCGGAGGTAACTGTGCGGTGAGCGCCTTCCCTTAGGGTTGGAGGGCCACCTGCTGCCGGGAGATGTGACTAACTCAGGGACCTGGGGGAGGGTTACTGGCCGGCATGGACACTCGCATGGAAATGTGATGATTTCCATGGATACTCACATGGTGATGTCTTTGCAACTGGAAACTGAAAAAGAGATCATCAGTGAAATAACACATTTGATTGAAAAAGATAAAATGATGAGACATGTATGTAGGATCCAGAAGTCCCCTGGTAGCCCCATTTCCCCAGGAGAGAACCACTGTGAACTGTCTGGTTCATATCTTCCCGTACACTTCTTCATCTGTGTTTGTGTGTAAATATAGATACAAGCATACACCCATTTTTATAGAGAGAGATACATAAAAAAACACGGAAGTTAAAAGCATGGGCTTTGGAGTCCAACAGACCTAGATAGCAATTCTGACTGTGTTACTTGCTGTAAAAAATGAGCCTCAGTTTCCTCATCAGTGAAGTGGGGCTAAAACAGAACCTACTTTATAGGATTTATGTCATGGCTACTATAAAAACCATCAGGTTATTTAGTACATAGTAACTGCTCAGATAATATTAGTATGTGCATATATACGCCTCTTATACATTTTCTTGCAAGAACAAGATTTCTGTATGCACAGTGGTTCTATTACCTGGTCTGTTCACTTTGGCCGGAGGACACCTCCCCAGGTCACCATGTTCTGTGTGCCTTAGCCTCTGTCACCCACACAGCCAGCCATGCATCCCCCGTGCAGCTGGTAGCACGCCTGCCTGATGGTGGCCCCTCTCACCCAGCATGCATGCCTACCAGCGGGAGAAGATGAAGGAGGAGGGGAGGAAGCGTCTGGAGGCCCGACGGCAGAGACTCAGGCAGCTTTTGGTGGAGGAGCAAGACTTGCTGGCCAGGCAACTGGAGGAGCTGAGGCTGAGCATGAACTTGAGGGAAGGGAGAATCCGGGAGCAGCACGGGAACCTGAAGGCAGCCCGAGAGGAGCAAAGGAAACTGGTAACTTTGCAGAACTCTTTAGGAGGCTGCGAAGCCTGAGTCCCCAGCCTGTTAGTGAGGCCAGGAGGGGTCCCCCTGAGGGGCTCTGACCTGATGAGATGGCAGTTTACTCCAGAGCCAACCGGGAAAACTGCTGACTCTGAGTCGTTCTTCGTGTGTGTTTTCCAGGAGTCATCTCTATTTTCTTGGGCCCCTTAAATCATTGTATTTGAGTCCTTTTTCTTTATTCTAGTTCTCTGGTCCCACGAAAGGCTGGGTCTGGTGTATTTTAACCTAACTTCCAAAATCATCATGTGTAGTGGTGGTCTCCAAACTCTGTTTTTAAGGTTGCTGTATATTTTGAAGTAGATCTTTAGCATCTAGGACCCATCTGTAGCATCAGATTTTGGCCCCCTTTTATCACCATTATAAGTCACTTGTGGGAACTCCCTGGTGGTCCAGTGGTTAGGACTGCACACTCTCAGTGCTGAGTGCCCAGGTTCAATCCCTGATCGCAGAACCACGATCCCACAAGTCGCTTGGTGTAGTCAAAGAAATGAGTCATTTGTCAGTACCCGATTGGTGTCTGTTGAGAGCCAGACACCTCCTGAGGCCTGAGGGAGGTCTGAAGGGCAGGCGCAGTGCTGGCTGCCAGTGGAGGAGCTCTTACGCTCAGCTGACTTCACCGTGGGTTACCCGAAACGTGGATGGATTGGAAAAGCAACGTCAGCCTCCCCTCTTTGTGTTTTCTTGGCAGATTGCTGAACGACTTTTGTATGAACACTGGAAAAAGAACGACCCCAAACTTCGAGAGGTGAAAACCAAAGAGATCCTCCCATTGATCTGCCTAAGTAGATGAAATCACATTGCTCACCTTGTTTTTAAGTTTGCATCTTGTGCTGGGATGAAAAAGAGATCACTCCAGCCACTTTCGAAAGAGGCTCCACACAGAAGATCTGGTTCATTTGTTTATTTAACATCTACAAGAGGCTGCGAGAGGTTGGGACATCTGATAGGAAGGGGGAAACCCAACAGTGGAGGCTGGGTAGGCAGGTGGGGCCACCTGGGACAGGCTTGGGTGGCTTTCCCCCGGAGGTACCCGGGAGCGCCTGCAAGATTTTCAGCAGAGGTGCAGCAGGGTCCTGGCTGCATTTTGGGGAGCAGCAGCAGTGTTGAGGGGGCAGGAAGGGGTGATGTCAATTGAGGGGTTTCGACTGCAGCCCAGGTGAATGAAGGTGGTCAGAACTGGAGTGGCAGGAGAAAGGGGACAGATTCATAAGACTTTGGGGCAAGGAGAGAAGGGGGGCATTGTGGCTGGGGTGACATCATTCAGCAGAGATTGGGCTATCGGGAGAGAATGCCATGACAGAAATCATTAATTTAGTTCAGTTTATAATTTGTGTATACATTTGTATTTAGTCTCTAAGTCGTGTCCGACTCTTTGCAATCCCGTGGATTGTAGCCTGCCAGGTTCCTCTCTCTGTGGGATTTCCCAGCAAGAATAATGAAGTGGGTTGCCATTTCCTTCTCCAGGAGGGTCTTCCTGACCCAAGGATCGTACCTGGATGTCCTGCATTGGCAGGCAGATTCTTTACTGTCTGAACAACTTACTTGATGGTGTTAATTTATGTGCACATAACTACATTTAGAAGTTGCCAGGCATAATAGAGCATCTGGCTGCAGTGTGTCATGTGGTTAGCACTGAACCTCTCCTCGGCCACTCCTAGATTTCAGTGGATCCTCCAAAAGAAGTCAGCTACTTAAGTTGTTTATTCAGAGCATTCAAGTTAGTTGCAAATGTTTACCTTTGTAAGTTGAGAAAAATTTAAAACTTGTATAAAAAGTTTTCCAAAGAAAAACCTTTGGACATTGTTGCGATTCATTTTCTGATCTAAAAGAGCCTTTAAACCCAGATCTCTTATTAATAACCCCAAATTTGTTGCATCCATCAATACAGGCGGTATGTGTTTTCACAGCTGCTCCTTTGCAGGGGGAGCTTTGGGGAGCCAGGCAAAAAGTTGAGTCTGCTCCTCACCCAGGTCCTGCTGCCCTGGGGCCTGGCAGGCTTTAGACCCATCACAGTAGCCTTTGAGATTGGATTTCCATTTCAGTGTCCCCTCAGCTCCAAGAGGCCTGGGAGAAAAATTTCTGATACTTTGTTCCAGTTCTTGAGATGGCTTAGAATAGCCTGGTCCTTTGGTTTTCTTCCTGACTTGCATTTAGACTGTGTATGTTAGGGTCACCATGCACTTCCTTGTAAGACACCTGGTCACATTCCAGGCGACGGTATGGTACTCAGCAGTGAGCATCCATCCTGTGAACCACTGAGGAAGTTGATATTTTCTGCCTTCTCATCCTCAGATCGAATCGGACCTTCACAAGAGGCATGTGATAAACGCTTGGGAAACGCAGAAAGAGGAAAAAAAACAGGTGTGGTATGTGTTGGGAGACTCTCTGAGTCTTTGAATTTGTTTCTTGTTTTCCATCTCAGTGTCTCCAGTCCAGGAATAGACCTTTGCTCGGTTTACTAAACTCCTGTTAAAACGGAATGTTTGTTGCTCTTGCACAGACAAGAACCTCACGTGATCACTGTCGGGGCAGAATAAGACCAGGTGTCCAGGGCCAGTTGATGGTAGATGCAGTATGCATCCTTAGAGGTTGTACTGTTGCCAGCATCCTCTTTGGATATAATTTACATCATAAACTCTCAGCCTGGGTTGACAGCAGCACCTCTGGTGATGGAAGTCCACACTTCGTGGACCCACCGCTTTGCCTCTGGGTTCATTTTGGAAAGTGTTTTGTCGACTTGTGAAAGGGAAGGGACCCGGTGTCCCTGAGCCCCTCCTCGGTGCCGGGCACTGTGCTCCCTGCCTCGTCTCTGAGAGTAGCACCACGCCCATGGCTCCCACCGTGAGAGCTGAGCCCGGGCCTCACGGCCGGTGAGTGCACAGCCTGGTCAGGTGTAGACGTGTTGGAGTGAAGAACGGGCCCTGCGGCCTGCTGACCAGCGGTGGGGTCTTCGCTGGCTCCGTGTTACAGACGCTGACCCCCACGTTCCTTTGGCTACATGCAGCAAGAAGCCGCTGAAGAGGAAAAGGAAAAACGATTTGAAAATGAGTATGAAAAGGCCCGCCGGGAAGCACTGGAACGGATGAAAGCGGAAGAGGACAGGAGGCAGCTGGAGAGTAAGCTGCAGGCGGAGGCGCTGCGCCAGCAGATGGAGGAGCTGAAGGTGAAGGAGATGGAGGTGAGGGCACGCCCCGGCTGCCAGGGCCTCCTCACTCGCAGCCGCTCGTTGTGAGGAAACTGGCATTTAAGAAGCTGCTCCACATGGAGATGGCGTCTGGGAGGTGGTTCTAAGAAGGGGAGCCATGCTGGGCTCTCCTGACATGTGGTCCCACCGGTGGCTCTTCCGCACTCCCGCTGTGTGCCGGATTCTTGAATGCCAACCCTCAGGGCGTCACACCTGTCCCCACAGATGTGGGTAGAGGCCTGCTGTCAGAGGGCCTCTGAGAACCCAGAGTTCAAGTGCGCTTGGTAGACTTGACTCTGATGAGCCAGCCCACAGCCCTCTCTGGCTAGCAGTTTTGGGGTCTTGGGGCAAACCGTGAGGATCTTTGGTTCAGGAGGCTGTTCTGAGAATCCTGAGCCCAGCAACTCTGAGGGCTGGCTCTTCCCATCCAGCTGAGGGAGCAGCCCTCCTCCCCCAGGCCTCAGTGATTCGAGAGCTGGGTCCTTTGTGCCCGAGCACTAGACTGGTTGCTGGGAATATACCACAAATGTGTCAGGTCAGGGGGACAGAGGTTAAGTTGCAGTAAGTGTGGGCAGTGCAGGGCCATGTGGGGTCATTCTTGTCGGCGGGGCTGGGAAAGGCCCAGCTGGGATGACCGAGTGAGCTGGGCCAAGGGACTGAGTGCCTTGGAGGTGGGAGGGGATCCTGGGTACCAGGTGGCCAGGCCGCCCTTGTTGGATCATGTCTGCTAGAAAGGGAGATGAGGGATGACGAGCCTCACCGGGTTTGCTGTCCTGTCACCACAGGCCACCAAACTGAAGAAGGAGCAGGAGAATCTGCTGAAGCAGCGCTGGGAGCTGGAGAGGCTGGAGGAGGAGAGGCGGCAGATGGCAGCCTTGCGGCAGAAGGCGGAACTGGGGTGCGTGTGGGAAGGCCCCCATCCCTCGTCCCCCATGCCCCCTGTCCCAAGCCAGCAAATTCTCACTTTCTCAGGCTTGCCCTGGTAACCCTGAAAGCAGAAAGGATACAGTCTGTAGAAAGTAACAGTCTAACCTCTGCAGAATTCTTTATGATCATAAACACTAAAGGCAACCCATATCTTCTCATTTCTAGACGCTTCCTGAGACATCAGTATAATGTGAAGCTCAGTAGACGCACACAGCAGATCCAAGAGGAACTGGTAAGTCTGAAGTGACAGCCTGGTGTTGCTTGTACTTTATTTTGAAAAACATGTTTTTCGTTGCTTAGTAACGGGTGCGTTCTCATGAGAAAACCTCAAGAGACATCCCCTCTTGACCAGCAGCCCCGGCAATCCCTGCCCCTCCCCAGAGGTGTCTGGGTATGCATCTTTCTGGATATACAGTTGACCCCTGAACCACATGGGGGTTAGGGGCACTGACCCCCATGGAATTGAAAACCTGTGTACTGTTATTTCTGCCTCAGAAACAAAGGAACTGACAGGAACTGATAAATGACTCACTGAAGGGCAGGAAGCTAAGACAGTTTGGATAGAATCAGGACTCAAACCCCAGTTCTTTTGAGTCTGCATACTGTAATCTCCAGTCAGACACTTCTCCCCCACTTGGTTAATATAAAGATCTGTAGAGGGAACTCCGCTCAGTACTCTGTGATTACCTATATGGGAAAAGATCTGAAAGAGAATGGATATATTCCATTATAACTGAATCACCTGGCTGTATATGGGAAACTAACACAATATGGTAAATCAACTATATTCCAAGATAAAAATTAAAATATTAAAGATCTATAAGATAAAAATACAAGTACTATCCTTACTGACAAAAAACTGTGGTTAGTGGACTCACCCAGTTCAAACCCATGTTGTTCAGGGGTGAGCCGTACACACTCAGGGAAGTGGTGGGTTTGGGGCTTCTTGGTTTCGTTTCTGAATGTACTTGACGTGGCATGGCTCAACATAGTACCTAACAGTACACCTCAGACCTCAAGACCAGCGTTCGTAGACTGAGCTTGCCCTTTCTGGCTAGCTGCTCAGTGTTTCTGGCAAGTATTTAGATGGGCTCCCTCGTATTTAGAAGTATTTAGACGGGACAGGAGAGATCTCTCATCCTGGCTGGCTGTCCTCTCATGGAACAGCTGCAAGGAGCATTTTGAGCATTTCTGTAGCTTATGTCCTCTGCAGTGGAACTGCTTGCAAATTGTGTTCTAGAAAGCTGGGCTGTCAGGTGTGTCCGAGGGCAAGGACGTGCGTGTGGCACAGAGGGTCTCTCCTGGTGGTGGGCAGAGAAGAGCTCCTGGGCGTTTGTGGCGTCTCCAATGGCCCTGAGCCATCTATCACACCCTGCCTGCTCTGGAAACAGCCCCATGACTCCGCAGAAGACCAGGATGCGGTCAAGAGGGCCTGTTACCTGCGGTAACTGCGCTTCCTCGTCTGACCTCTAGGAGGCGGACAAGCGCATCCTGCAGGCGCTGTTAGAGGAGGAGGACGAGAACCAGCGTGTGCACCAGGCCCGGCGGGAGCAGGCCCTGGCCGACGTGGCCTGGATGAAGCGGGTCATTGAGGAGCAGCTGGAGCTGGAGCGGGCGCGGGAGGCAGAGCTGCAGATGCTGCTGAGGTGAGAGGTGACATCCTGGCGCCCCCTCCTGCCGCAGTTGTCAGCAGGTCGCCGTGAGGGTTGTCTGCTGCTGTTGAAATGCCCGCCCTTGCTCCTCTCCGTGTTCGTTCGTGAGGAGCACACCTTTGCTAATGGACCTGGCCTGTGGGTGTTCCCCTCGGGTTATTTAAGGTGGAAACCACTAGGGTTTAAAGTAAGGATCTGTTTATCTGAAACTGTAGAAATTTGAAAGGAAATTGTTATAAATTATGGAGACATTGAATGCATCTTAGGCCTGTATAAATGAGTCTGGATCCTAGAACTTCATCTGGTAGAGTGAAGTAAGGGAATAACAGGTAGCACTTACTGAGCACTTACTGTGTGCCAGACACAGTGCTAAGTGCATTACGGTCCTCCTCCTGTTTAACCCTGATGTCCAGGCCAGTGCTGGGCTCGCAGGGTACTTGGGCCACGGGGAGTCAAGACCACTCACCTGCCCGGACCACAGGCGAGCTAGAGTGACCGCAGGAAGGTAGCGACAGCTCAGGCACCCGCGTGCCCCTCCTCCTCTCCAGTCCCAAGGGTTCATTCACTTCTGTGTTTAAATGTCCTGGTACATGTCATCACCAGTGCTTTTTGTAAGGAGAGGGAGTGTTAAAAAAGGGAACTTAAAAGTACTTATGACAGCAGTATTTTCTGTGAGGTTATCCTTACCTGTAATCCACTGAGTTTACTTGGAGGTTGACCCTGCAGAAAGTGTGCATGACCTGGTGCCATGGAGCCTTGATTGTTCTTTGGTTCTCTTCTACCACTGGTGGTGGTAAGGAGCCTGCTGTCATCTGCTCCGTGTCTCCCTAGGGAAGAGGCCAAGGAAATGTGGGAGAAGAGAGAGGCAGAGTGGGCCCGCGAGAGGAGCGCTCGAGACCGGCTGATGAACGAGGTAATCCCGGGAGGGGGTGTAGCTCGGCCGGGCGGGTGTCTGGGGTTGGTGACCATGTGTTGACCCTGCCGAATGCTCAGGGAACAGAGTCCCCTCAGGTTATTTTATCATCTTTTAATATCATCCTAAAAGTAATATGTTTACTAGAAAAAAATTTCAGTACAGAAAAGTAAAACCAAAAAGTCACCTAGACCCCTATCATCTCCACAGCCACTATTTCTTTCTTTCTATGCTTCTGTTTCTCTGCATAACATTTTTTCTACATATTACTTATTATACTGAGCTATTTGATTTCAGTCATTTTAATATATTATTATATCTTCTTTGTAAATGTCATTTTGATGACATAATCACGTGGTAGACAATAGTTTGTTTTTCTATTTCCTTTTGTGGGTCCATTTTTTTCCAGTTGGAGCCTTTAAGAAACACCGTGCTGAACACCTGTTGCAGAAACCTTTTCCACATTTAGTATTTTTTCTTGGGGTGCAACACTAGAAGCGGACTAAAGAACATGACTGTTTCATTTGTCATTTAGAAGTAGTGCATTATAAGACACACCCCGATTCAAAGGAAATTTTTTTGGGGGGAAAAAGTCTTTATTATCCATGTATTGAAAGTTACCTTAAAGTGGTTTAATATGGACCTTGTATTCCGTGCACACCAGCATGCTACATTTTAGAACCTGTGGGAAAGTGGGTCCCAGCTGGTGCTCTTTTACTTTTAGGAATACCAGATATTCTCCAGCATCTTTTGACTCCCCCCTCCCCCCGCATTTAAAACATCCTTCCTTGTTGTGGCCACTTGTCCTGTCCAGAGAGCCTGACTGTCTGGAATGGCAGGTGGTTCCTGAGACTGCACCATTGTCTGGATGGAATCCTCCAGAATCCGGGTTTCTGCTGCTCTGAGCAGTGAATTCATAGCCACAAGGTTGGCGGGATGACCCCGACTCTGCCTCTGGCCGCCTGCGTGGCTCGTGGTTTCTTGCTTTTTCTGGCACTTGCTGATAGGGAGTGAGAGTCACCTTGCTGCCGTGTGTCTGTGGGGACAGAGCTCCACCCCTGCCTGCTTCCGACTTTCTGGTGCTCGACTGTCTGCACACGCACAGTCTGCGCGCACCTCGTGCGTGATGGGGACGTGTGGGAAATGCAGCCGAGTGTCTGGGCTGAGCCTATGGCCGGCTTGCCTGGTGCGTTTGTGCCTGAGGCTGAGAGTTAGGCTGGTGTCGGTGTAGCTCCAGCAGCAGAGCGGTCCACGGCTGGTGGAAGCGGCATCTGTCAAAGTCTAACTAAAACCTCCCCTCTTCCTTTCTGCTGAGGATAGGTTCTGACAGGAAGACAGCAACAGATCCAGGAAAAGATTGAACAAAACCGACGGGCGCAGGAGGAATCCCTGAGACACAGAGAGCAACTCATTCAAGATCTTGAGGAGGCAAGAGAGTCAGCTCGTCGTGAGAAAGAGGAGAGTGAGGAGCTGAAATCGGCCAGGAAGCAGGAGCTGGAAGCCCAGGTGGGGCTGAGCCCTGGGACGAGCGCACAGGCAGCAGGCCCTGCTGGGGTTGCTGCACCATCAAGGCACAGGGCTCGGGGCCCTTGACTGACTTCCATAGCCTGGCCTGGACTTTGTGTAGGAAGCCCACAATCAGGAGCTCAGAGCATCCATTTTTGTTTCCCACTGGAACATTGACCCTCCTGGTTGTAGGTCCAGCCCCGCTCTGGGTCCTCCATCTCCTAGGAAAGCAAAGCTTACTGTTCCTGCCCCTCACCTCTCTTTTCTGGTTGCCTCTGCAAGCACTTGGCTCTCTGGCCCCAAGCCTCTTTTATTCAATTCAATACCTAATAGTTAACACAAAAGAATCTTCCAAACATGTGGCCACATCCAGAGTGTTTCACAAGGTACATAGGACCACACACATAACCTCTCCGGGTCCATGAGTGTCTTTCCCACGAGGGCACTGGTGCTCAGCGCTGATGCTCCAGCGAGGGGACCCCAGGCTGTCCCTCAGGATCGGAGGCAGGGTCCTGCCCGTGGCCCGTTTGGGGTGACTTTCCTCTTGGTGCCCAGGTGGCAGAGCGGCAGCTGCAGGTGTGGGAGGCAGACCAGCAGGAGAAGGAGGAGGAAGAGGAAGCGAGACGGGCAGAGCAGCTCACGGCTGCCCTGCTGCAGCAGGAGGCGAAGATGATGGCCAAGCAGGGCTACCGGCCCAAGGTAGGGAGCCGCTCAGCCGGCCCTGCTCTCCTGGTCCCGTCCATAGCCCCGGGCACAGGGCCGCTTCCCAGCACCTTGGACTCTTCCTTGCTCCTCTTCTCGTGTGTTTCTTCCTTTCCTGACTGGTAGGGAGCCTGGACACAGGGTCTGTTCGATCCTTCGTTGGGCCTCAAATCGACCTTGCAGTGACTTTGCTCTGGCTCCTGCTGCTGCAGCCCAATGACTGAGTCCCGACTGCTCTGCTGGTGCTTGGCGGCCCTGTCTGGGACAGAGAGCAATCGGGAAGAGCTTTGGGGCGGCTGGTGAGGGGGCAAGGTGCAGTGGGGCTGGGTCCTAGCTGTCCGGACAGCAGAGCCCAGCTGAGCGGGGTGACCAGGACCTGGGTTCCTTCCTCTCCTGCCCTTGGCACTCTGGTCACTCCCTCCCTGTCGTCTGGTCCTCTCCTTCCTTCTTTGTCTGTCTCCCCAAGTACTTGAGTGACCCCTGGCGCAGGACACCAGGGGAGCACAGAGAAGCGAAGGCCGTCACCCGTGTTTTGGGGGAGCTGATGAGTAAAGCACCGGGGAAGGGGCCGAGGGCACACCAGGCATGTCACCGCTGTCTCTCCTTGACCAGGGCCACCCTGGCACTAATGTGCTTCCAGACAGAGGCCGGCTCCTCTGTCAGAAAGCCTGGGAAGCTGATGGAGCGGAGCAGGTCCCACACCTGCTGCAGAGCGTCAGTGTCCTAGCCGGCCGGGGCTCTAGAGTGCAGGGAACAGCGTTTTCTAAACTTCCTCCACCATGCATCAGTGCGTGTCTCAGATCAGGGTCTCAGAGCCACGTGAAGTGTTACTTAGGGCTGGTGCTTTAAAAAGTCAGAGTGCCTCAGTTATGACTTCGGGTCAGAGACTTTTTAGCTGTAACTGAAAACAACCATTTATAAAACGGTGCTTTCAGCTGTTTCTTGAGATGAGGTTAATTGCTAATGCTCCAGTGACTACTGACTTAATCAGTCTTATGTTTTCTCTTTCTTCTCAGCCTTATGGACATCCCAGAATCGCTTGGAACTGACTTCATTGGTACTGTAAGCACAAAGAGTGAAGATGGTGACGTCTCTGGTATGCAGCCGCCAGACCGTTCTACAGGCTCTGTTCCAGTGTTCAGGTCACTGTAAAATAGTTCAGCGAATGTTCAGGTCCACAATTAGATGGAGTGAGGGTCTGGCTGGACTGTAAGCTGTGTTGGCTATCCAGGAGGCCCTTTCCTGCCTTTTTTTATCCCAGAAAGGGACTTCATAGTCACACACTGACAGTGCTGTCACAGTCTTGTAATATGCTGATAAATAATGTTAGATTCTAAATCGGTGCTAGGAGTTACAAGTTGTATTCCATGACAGGCTACAGGTTTCCCCTTGTCTCACCCCTAATTGTCGACCTCCAGTGAGGACTCTTAACTACAGATAGGAGACAAGTTTTTCAGTTTTTAAAATTGCCATTAAAATTTGATTGTTCTATTGAAAACAAACTTGTGGGTCTTGTCTAGTTTATTAATTTCAGGGTTTATTAATTTAGTGGTCCCAAAATGATTACATCTTGTTTTCTGGAAGAAAAGAACTATGAACCCTGAGACAGTCCGGTGGCGTCCATGGATGCTTTCTGAAAAGGTGGTGAGAAATGAGTCTTTCCTTGTTTTAGAAGCATTTTGGTAGAATGTGCATAGAGCATTGTCGGGGGTGATGGGTGACCCCAAAATGTATGTAACTGAGCCTCAAAAGGTCACCTGGCTGGCTAACCTTTTGGCAGGACACCTTGGGCCTCTAGTGTCTGGGAAAGGGCTCAGCCATGTGCAGCCTTTTGAGATTTATGTCCCCAGAGGAAGAGGCACTGAACCTGAAGAAACTAGATCAGACTCAACTGCAGATCAGCCAAAAATGTCTCTTCTCCCTGTTCTATCAATGTGACATAGTCCTAGATTAATCTCTAAAAATAGCTATAAATTCCTTGCAGCAATAATCATATTTTCATGACTTGTATTTTTTTTTTTTCATATTTTTCCTCTGAGGTTTCAGTTTTCATTATATTGTGCTCAAGATTCCATATCTCAGTAAATTACAGCTAATTACAGGGCTCTGTTCCAGGTTATTAAAAACCAGAGTTTATTAAAAAATCCCGAGTCTCAGGGCAGCACTGCCTTTCATTTCTATTGTGCCATAAAAACAAATTGAGCTGAGAACTACATCCTTAGTCTGGTTTTCATCTTCTTGTCTTAAATTTTTTTGACTATGATCCCCTGAGCACTGCTTTCGTTATGCATGTTCATATTTACTTTCCTCCTCTCAAATATTCATTAATTGTGAAATAAAAGTTCTGGTTTGATGGCACTGCTTCCAAGCTTTTGTCACTGTTGCTTTTAATAACTGCTGCAAAGTGGGTTGTATAGAATGATAAGAGTTTTACTGATTTAATCCACATCTCTTTCAGGTTTGGATATTTTCACTTTCTTGTGTCAGTGGTATTGTCTCCATTCTCATTTCCACTGGAACCTCTTCTAAGTAAAACTACAGGGAATTACAAGCAGTCATACATTGTCCGAGCTCCAGGATAGAGTTCAAAATGGACAGAATGCCTGGTAAATAGGCACTCATATATTTACTGAATATTTTTTATTTCCTTGAGTTTTTTGTTTGTGAAGCCTGGCAGCGGTCTTATTAGCATTAAAGTTTATTATAGGGAATTCCCTGGCAGTCCCGTGGTTGAGACTCCGCATTCTCTATTACACTAGTTCTCTACCCTAATATATTTAAATGTTTCCTATCTAAACTGGGCCTCAATCTGTTTCCAGATTTAGAGCTTCCACTGTCTTAACTATTTCTGGTGTAGCACATACTCTTTTTAGCTCGTAACAGTTGATTGTGTTGTAGTTATATATACATGTATATTGGTTTTATTATTTTAAGCAACTTTTCCTACTTACTATAAAATTAATGATTTGTAAATCATTCTACAGCAGATTCTCCTGCAAGGTTCAAGTTGTTTAGAACAGATGGTGTTGAAGCCCCTACTCACATGTTCTGTATGTGAATGATTTTCACTCTTTTTGCTCACTCAGCACATATATCCTCTCTAGGGAGGATGTGCTTCTAGGCCTGGGGAAGTTACAAAGCTGAACAAGAACAGGGACAGGAATCAAACAAGTGCACGGATGCGCAGATGTCCCTGGCAGGCACAGAACCAGCTGTAACTCTTGGGGCTGAAGGAACCATTTGTGCAATAAATATATTCAGTGCATCTGTATTTCCTTATGGATAAATTAATATTTACGTTTTTAGAAATCTATTTTTGGCTGCACTGGGTCTTCATTGCTGCGTCCAGGTTTTTTCTAATTGTGGCAAGCAGGGTCTACTCCCTAGTTGTGCGTGGGCTCAACACTTGCGGCTCACAGGCTCTAAGAGAGCGTAGGCTCAGTAGCTGTGGCACACGGGCTCAGCTGTCCCACGTGTGATCTTCCCAGACGAGGGATTGGACCTGTGTCCCCTGCATTGCCAGACGATTCTTAACCACTGGACCAGGGAAGTCCCATAATGAATTTTTTTTTTCTTTTTTTACAATCTGGGTTTTTAGGTAGTTTTCAGCCTTCATAAAATACAGAGCATCATTATAATGCCTTCAAACACATTAGCATTAACAGTGCTTGCTGACTGTGATGAAATCTGGCCATGAGGCCATGTGGAGTTTTATTTTAGCAAGTTTGACACCATCATGTCTTTATTTTAGAGAGTTATTTATGACTTAATGTTGATTGCTCAAAAGTGATAAAAGGTCGGAAAAAACCTACCTCATAAGATATAAGCATGTAATTAAAAAAATTTTATTAAGACTTCATACCTTTTCATTTTTAGGTGCTAATGTAAGTGGTATTATTTATTCATTCTCATTTGGCTTCTAGTTTTTTTCTTTTAAAAACTGGGTTTCTGTGAACATACTGACACATAACTTCAGTTGCATGCATTTAGGATCATCTCTAGCTAGATAGCTGAAAGACCTCTCTCTCAGCCTTCCGTGATGACGACGTGAAGTCTGATGCTGTGATACTCTCCTTGCGATGCGGTAGTGGTTTCTTTCTCTCCCGCACTTTATTTTGGTTATTAGCTGATTTAAAAGGCTGCAGTTCCCTTTTGTTCATTTTTTTGCCCCTAAATACCCAGTCCTCCATTTCTGTACACTGTAGAGAACCCTGCCCTGAACGTTGAGACAGCTGAGCTGGGCAGTGTCCTCCATTCAAGAGATCAGAGTCTGACTTGAGCAGCGGTTTCCACATGTCTCAATTTGAAACTGACAGAAGAGAAGACAAATACTCATGGCAAAAAACAAAGGAATTGGAAGCCAAACACAAGCTCGGCCACCCGTTTTCAACATTCCTTTAAAGCCCCCAGCACCCACGGTGGGCAGAAGCCCACACAGAGACCAGCATCCCTGCCTTCCTGCCCTGATGCTCCCAGACCAGAGTCTCTCTGGGTCTGCCCCCCAACCTCCCTCCCACCTCACCTCTGTCCAGGGTGCGGCCATCCCTCACCCTCTCCTGCTTCCACTAGGTCTGCCGTCCACTACGTTCATGCAGCCCACATCCTGGAAGCTCCTCTGTGACAGTGAGAACCCTGTGCCTGAGCACAGGCCCTGTGCTCTGACCTGCACCACCGCCACCACCGACTGGGCTGTTTCCTTGTCTGCAAAATGGGAGGTCATTTCAGTTGCGACTGTAGGAAATTGCACTTAGCCAGGGACTGCCCACAATGAGCGCCTGCTGCTGCTGCTGCTGCTAAGTCGCTTCAGTCGTGTCCGACTCTGTGCAACCCCATAGATGGCAGCCTGCCAGGCTCCCCCATCCCTGGGATTCTCCAGGCAAGAACACTGGAGTGGGCTGCCATTGCCTTCTCCGCAATGAGAGCCTATATGTAGGTAATTACGTAGGTAATTCAGCCCCTCAGAAAGGAAGGGGGCTGGGTGGGGTAGGGAAATATTGAAAGAGGTCCTGGGAGGGGAGGTCTAGGAGAGGGAAGCAGATAGCAAGGTGTGGGGCAAGAGGGGGAACTAACAGCTACTCTTAGGCCATAGCGGGGTGTATGTGTGTGTGCAAATTGCAAGACCAAGTTAGATTTCAAAACTACCCTGTCTGTAATGCATTGTGGGCTCCTGAGGAAAGCAGGGCCTGGGAGAGAGAGACGGTCCTTCCAGTGGGTCCTTACAGGATAAAGGTGACAGGAGGCTAGGCCAGGTGAGAGAAATTAATTACCTGGGGCTGTGAAAGGCAGAGGTGGAGAGCTGGCGGGCAGCAGGACACAGGCAATGCTACAAGCGCTGGGGAGGAAGGGAGAGAACTGAGGGGATAGACAGAAGGGGAAGACGAGTCCCAAGAAAGGAAGGTGTGGGAAGGGGTGAGGGGGGGAGAGGAGTTTCGGGGAGCAGCGGCACTGGGGTGGGAGATGGGCTGAGAATTCTGGGGAGTGTGGTCAGGGAAGCTGTGCTTGTGAGTAAGGGCCTGGGAGTGGGGGTGGGAGGATGAAGCCCAGCTTCCCCAGACCTCCTCTTGTCCCCAGGGCCCCCTCCACCAGGGAGCTGCTGTGTGGTGAGCTGCCGCATGACCCCAGAAAGCTGTGGAGTCCATGCCATCTCGACGGCTCTGGCCACGGGGACGGCTCCTGGACAGCCTCCCAGCATGTCACCCTCGGATGGCCCCAGCCCATCCCTGTGGTGAGGCCGGTGGCCTCTGTAACCCCACAGCGGGCAAAGTGCTGCCCATGGTGCTTGGGAGCCAGTGAAGAGTCCTTCCATTCGGCCACTTCACAGACGCTGGGGGGTTCCTGGCACCTGGGTCTCAAGGGTAAGACACAACTTCTTGGCAAAAGAAGACTGCGCCCTGGTTACTCACTCAGGAGAGGTGACGGCACCTATGCTTGGCCAGCTTTTACTGAATTTTAAAAATTTAACGTGAGGAGTAAAGGCCTTGCTATCAGATGTATGGAAGTGACCCCGTGATGCAGGACCTCTTGTAAGAAAGCTGTCTGCTGAGCACAGGAGGGACAAGGCCGTCGACAGAGCCCCCAGGGTGGAGGCACCTGCAGTACCGCCTCTCACGGAAGATGGGTTTCCATGGGGAAAACTTCCTCGGAACTTTGACTGAGTATCTGGAAACATCAGCTAATTGATGGCAGACACATTACCCCAAGGACACTTATAGAGCCTGTTTATTGCATAACTAGCAGGCACATATTCCAAAACAATTTTACAACGCTTACAGGGTTGAACAATAATTACAGGGATACGAATGTACAATGAACAAGAAAAATAAGTACAGAATCACGGGTGACATGGATAGAAGACACTGGGAGAAAAGGCATTTCATTTTTCCTATGCAGCATTTTCTTTTGGAAAATCAAGGTGACCTTCAACTGGGACAAGGAAAGAAGGAACACCCTCTGTGTGGGGAGCTCAGGGCGGCTGCGGGGGACAGACCCGAGCTGGGCTCGCTCAGGTTCTGCAGCTGAAATCGCTGGGGGAGTTCGAGGACAGCTCCTGAGTTGTGCGTTTCCAGTTCCCATCCGTGAAATGCTGTGTTTAGTCTTTGGGTCCAAGTTGTCGTTCTTTGGCAAATAAGAACTATTTGCATTCCAAGGCAAAGGTGGACGTCAGCGGGAGGCGCTCAGGTGGAGCTGCCTCCTGGTTGCTTTCCTACCTGCGTCCTCCTAGCTCCTCAGGGCATCTGAGGGGGCGGGGATTTGAGAATCCAGGGGAAGAGGATGACATGACAGAGCTCAGACACTAGTGCAAGGCGAGGGAACCCGTGTGCAAAAGGTGGTGAGCGGCCACCAAGACAAGGTGCAAATGTTCACAGGCCCCGCGGATCTCCGGCCCCGGCCTTGAGGAAACGCACAAGGGGCTGGAAGAGAAGGGCCACCCTCAGGCCTCCTGTCGCCGGGTGTCACTCCACCTGGGAGCTTCCCTCCCCGAACGCTGGCACTGTGGGTCAGCAGGGCCAACTCCTGCAGTGTGCTCATGGCTGGACATGGTTTGCTGGCCCCCATGTTCCTTGACTTTCTCCAGGGGCACGGAATGACGTCCCCCACTCCAGGTCCTGAGTGTGCGTGTGAAGACACCGCTTCACCCACTGCGGCAACTCATCATCCAGAAGGCCGCCCTCCCAACGGAGGAGGCTGAGGGCACCGACCCGAGGCTGCGCCGGGCCTTGCCCGAGGAGCCCGTGTTGGCCGGGCGGGAGAGCAGGTGCTCGCCAGGAAGAGGAGGGACAGCCCGTGCATGCGGCGTGCAGAGACGGTTCTCAGACGGTGCCTGAATTGAAAGTAGAAGACCTCCTTCGAGAAGGCGCCCCTCAGCATCTGACAAGAGCGTGGCACTTAGGTTTGTGCAGACAAGTCTTGGAGATGTGGATCCTTTCCCCGTGCTGCTCAGCAGAGCAAAAGCCAGCGAAAGCACCCAGCACAGTGACTTAGCAACCAAATACCATCACCGTGCTCCTTCCGACAGCATTCGGTCAGGCTACAAAGGTGTTTGTGAGTCAAACAGTTCTGTGAGAACACAGGCTTACCGAACATGTTCTGGGGCAACTGTGATGATTTTGACTTTTCCATGTGTGTGAACGAGCACTACGGGACAGAACAGATGGGTGAAACAAGGACCAACGGCAACTTAACAGAGGGTACGGCAGCCCTGCAAAAGGTAATAAGGCTCAGAGGCTAAAGCCGGGGAGACCAGGGAAGCCAGGCCTCGCGATCCACAGCAGGGCCGGGAGCTGGCAGCCTCAAGGCTGCGGCGGGCCCACACGCGTGCTGTGAACACGTTTAGACGAGTCACTGACGTTTACAGTTGGAGATGGCATGGAAACACCTGATGTCTTCTGACAAGTCAAAAGCTTCGGCAACCCTAGGCTCATTTTATTTACACGGCAGCCTGGGTGGAGCTGGGCAGCTGCTGTCCCCACTGCCATGCTGTGGGCTCCCCGCTGTCCCCGGCATCTGGCTCGCTTCATTCATTGTCACTGCCGCCTGGCCCCGCTGGTCAAGGTCAGGGTCTGAGCCATGCCCACACAAAACCGTGGCCACGAGCAGGAAGGAATATACTTTTAGCTTCCAGAACGACCAAGCTCTTCTTAGTAACTTAGAAGGCAACCTCAGGGCATCCCAGACTTACAGCTGCAGGCTTTTGTAGCCTTGGGATAGCACATGGTCAGTTAAGCACTCTGCAGGGAATTCCTGAAATGTGATGTCTGACACTGAAGTACCAGCGAGGAGGTGCCAGAGGAGAAGTGAACCCTGGTGACTGTACGCATCTTACCTTATCCGAGGTCCTTAAAGGTGGTGAGACGTGCGGGGCTGGTCGTGTGAGAAGGCTTTAAGTGGCTAAAGGAGTGAGGGGAGTAGACCATTTCTCTCATCACAGTTTACGGCAGTGCTATCTGAATGGGGTGGGGTGAAATTACGGCTGATGGGACTGGGGCTCCTCAGCCTTGCGTGACAACGTGGCCAAGGTACACAGGACATGGAGGATGAGTGCTTATCGCTGTGGAGACTTCAGGGTGACAGCAGCACAAAAGTGGACAGAAGAGAGAAAAATTAGATGAGAGGACACCGAGTGTGACAGGACAGTTAAACGGAACACTTCATTGTTTCCTTCCAAGAGAAACTGTTACACTAGTTTTAGAAAGTGGCAAAGTCCTTTCTCTACAAGCCTGCTTGGAGATACCCCAAACTTAGAAGAGATTCTGCAGTAGAGGTTGGAATACTTGCTTATTGCACAATGCTTGACAGGGATCAGACAACTCTCTCCAGAGAATGTTTCACTAAGAATCTCACTTATAGTTTAGCCACAGGCAAGGAGTCTGAAGGGATGGAGAAGGTCTAACAAACTTTAAGCAACGAAGTTCTGCTTTCAGGTGTCTATGATCATTAACTCAACGGTCACGGACAGCACAACAGAACGTCAGAAGGTAAACTGGCAAACAGGCACAAAATAAGGCAAGTGGGTTAAATTAATAGTTGAAAATTTGTTAGAAAACATGCAAAAATAATACTGAGTTTTCTTTTTAAAAAGTTTTAAACTTTCATTAAATGTTTGTGTCTGTAAAAATCGCAAGAGTTCCATGTCTAAAGTGGAAACCGGACTTGGAAAAGCCTAGAAAACAGAAGGGCCAGCCCTGCCGTTCAGTTGTTGTTCTCTTTGGTGGTGATGGTGACCAGCTGCTTGGCGGCCTTGGCGATGTCGTAGGCACACTGGATGACCTGCTGCGTGACAAGCTGGATGTCCGTGGGTGGGCCTGGGTCCCCTGGGAGGGTTTTCTTGCATTCTGACTGCAGTCGGTAGGCACTGGACGTCAGTAAGCGGAGGGAGGTCCTCACCATGTCGGACTTGGGTTTCTAAACAGAAAAACAGCTGTTCTCCATGGACTGCAGGGTGGACACCTCCGAGAACAGGGACAAGCATTCCTCGAACGACAACTCAAGCTGTTCCGCAGTGAACGGCAGTTGTGTCCTGCATGTTTTCACTGGGGATGCGTGAAAGACTGCAAGTTTGGCAACCCGCAGTGTAGGGGGTGCTGGGGCTCTGACTCAAAAGTTCAGACTGCACACAGTATATTTAGCAGTATCCATTTACTAGTGCTATTCTGAAGCAGTATTTGAACAAGTATTTACACAAGTGAAATATTCCAGATAGAATTTTTTTTCTGTTAATGCTTTGCCTTGCAGCATTTGGCTCATACATTCTTGTCTTATTAAACCCAAACCAATAGCCCTATATGGCTGTTTGCATATTTAAAACTCTTTGTGCTACAAAGAGATGAATATAATGTAAAGGTCATCAAGAAATTTCTTGGAGCTCATTGAAAAGGATCTGAACCAAGTTATCAGGGAGTGACTTACTTTGGGGAATAATGCCGCCATTTCTGTAACAGCTATGTGTATCCTCTCTGAGCAGGGAATATAACTGCAAGAATATTAAAAAGGTTATTCAAAGACAGCAAAAATAATGCAGAGACAGAGAACACTCAGACACGAATACATTCCCATTTATACTCCCGTAATAAAGGGGCTAAGGCCACAGCCAGTCTGTTGTGGATCCCACACCAACACAAGGTACTCGGGGATAAAGCCGGGGCCCCCATTCTTCAAAGTTGATTCCATCATATAAAAACAGCCTCCAGGTATGAATGCAGGCACGTACATTACAGCCTGGTGGAGCCACAGAACACTGAGATCACAATATACATTGAATGGATTTGTACATCTTAAAAAAAAAAACAACCAAACTTCCCAGATTGTACCAAGCACCATACTGTGATCTTCGAAGCCAGAAAACAGCCCCAGGACACATATCTATATTCTTGACAACCATCAAAGAAAGAAACATAATGGAAGCATATTTTTTTTGTCATTTGCAATACGAGCGGGGCACTTCCGAGCTGGGTGAGACGGAAAGTGAAGCATGCTGCTCAGCAGTGGGAGAGCGCCACAGGAGGGGTTCACCATATTATCGAGGGGCCCTAACAGACCGTAAGTGGGAAGGTGGGAAACGTTTTGCTTCATGTAATGAGGGAGGGAAGGGGCCTGCTGTCAAGGTCGTGGTGCTGAGCAGAGGTACTGCACATCTATAGCATGTGAGGCAGGAGGGGCATGTGATGAATAGGATGTCCGGGGGAAGGGGAGATAAACAGCTAAATGATTTTTGTGGAAGGAGGCTGAGAAATTGTGCAGGTTCCTCTTTTTCTCTGAGGCTCCTCCAGCCATCCACCCATGAAGACTGACTCTGCTCTGGTAATAAACATTGCCCATTCCTCTCCTAGTGAGGGGGAAATGACGACACTGGGAGAAGTCTGAGCTGTACCGCAAAATGCAAAAGGGTAGGAAATGGGGCGGTGAACGTGACAGTGCCAGGGCCATGCAGACTGCAAGAGACACTGGTTCATCCTTCTGTGGAAGGGAACACAGAGGAAAAAGGAGGGGCAGTACTGTGTTCCTTGAACAATTTCTGTTTGTGCAAAGGCATGAAGAGAACTTCTCCAGAGAAGCACTACACTTTGCTGTTGGTTAGTCACTGAGTTGTCTGACTCTTTTGCAACCCTATGGACTGTAAGCCCACCAGGCTCCTCTGTCCATGGGATTCGCCGCAAGAATACTAGAGTGGGATGCCATTTCCTCTTCCAGGGGATCTTCCCGACCGGGGATCAAACTCACCTTAATTCTTTACCACTGGGCCACCTGGGAAGGTCAAATTTTGCTGACCTCCTGAAAATGAGGTTTTTCTTGGATTTTTATCAAATTCTGCCTTCACAAATTCAGTGGGATGATGTTAAAACAACGTGTCTGGAGCAGGCTGGTCACCACCTGAAACTAGGGCCAGCTCGCAACTGCTAACAACTTACCCAAGAGCAAAGGGGTGGGTTAGAACAGGGGCTGGGCCCTTCTCTGCAGCTGGAAAGAAGTCTGTGGGATGCCATTCTGCCCAGATGGAGCAGATTTTTCTTTCAGGAGCAGAGAATGATTTGAGTGATGGTTAGACCCACTTTTATTTATAAACCACTTGCTTCCTAGATGTGTACATGCACACGTGAGGGAGTCAGGTAAGAAATCAGGTTCATTTCAGGAAGCCTTCTATGGCACACACTCCTCCCCAGCTAAGCAGAGCATCTGGGAGAATCTGTTGCCAGTTTTGAGGCAGCTTCTTTCACCTCAAGAACTAGGAATGTCACCCCCCAAAAGATGCTGTAATTCTATCTCTGGAAGCAGTTTTATTCGGAGCATTTCATAAGAAGATGAAATATTAAAAATACCATATAAAACAGATGAGGCAAATGGAGAGAAGTAGCATGGAAGCATATACACTACCATATGTAAAATGATAGCCAGTGGAAATTTGCTGTAGGACTCAAGGAACCCAAACGGGTGCTCTGTAACCACCCAGAGGGGTGGTAAAGGGTGGAAGGTGGGAGGGAGGTTCAAGGAGGAAACATACATACATCTATGGCTAATTCATGTTGATGTATGGCAGAAAGGAAACCAATTGTAAAGCAATTATCCTTCAATTAAAAATAAATTTTTTAAAAAGAAAAAAATGTACTGTAGAAAAGAAACAAAAAGAAAACCCCAAATTTACAAATTTGTTTTTAAGTGTCTTATGTAAACCTGAGATTTCCTATGCCTTCTGACATCAGCATGTTAAAACCCAGCCCTGTTTGTAACTAGAGCAGCAGCATCTCTCCCAGAGCATGTGCGCACGTCCTGCCAGGCAGGATTCCTTCTCAAGCCCCCTTACCTGTCATGTTTATTTTCCTGGGCTGCCCTTAAGAGCTCCTGTATGTTTTTGGTGATCTGCTCCGTCTTCCGGATGACGTCTTCGGTGCCGGGGAGGATGGGGCTGGGGGCCGTGTGGGGCTCTGCTGTGTCTGGGCCTGAGCTGTCACCCTGCCACACTGAGTTCCTCTGCCTCCCTTTCCTGCTTGACCTGCGAGCGTTAAAGAAGTGGTTAAACGTGACAGGTGCTGATGGGCGGCCTCTCTGCTTCTAGGAGCCGCGGCGTGTGCATCTGCTGGAGGCACGAGCGGGCTGCTACTGTGGTTTCCTTTATCCTGTCTGGCAGGAGGCTCGGGGTAAGGCTCGCTGAGCAGCAGCAGCCACTGCTCACAGGGAGGCTGCTTCATTCTACCACGAGGCTGAATGGGATGACCCTCGCAGGAAGGCTAATGATGGGGAGAGGGAGGGAGCAAACAGAATGGGGAGCGTGTATGGTCATTAAGTCATTCGAATCAAGGCGATTCCTTGGGACAGGGATGCAGGGTATAACCTAACGCTGATCTGAAGTGAAGGACTGACTTTAAGCATAATATAGAGACTCAGAGACGAGTCTAAGCTGTTGGTAAAAGGAAAAAGGGCCCCTAGGGGCAATCAGGTGAGATGAGAAGAGGTGTGAACTATCAACTTATGTCTCGGTATCTGAGGACCTTAAAGGTCTGAGAACAGAGAAGCGGGTGGAGGTGGTGAAGGGCGTGACCATGCCCTTGTTAGGTTGCTGGTTAAAGAGCCCAGCCCCAAGGCCTTCTTCCTGCACAAGTACCCCAAGTCCTCCAGGTCCCTGTCGTTGGGAGTGTTGTCGTAGTCACTCTCAGGTGTGCTATTCTGCTTCTCCAGCCGGGATGCCTACAAGACAAAAGGTGATCCCGTTAGCTGAGAGCACCAGATACTTCCTGGCTGCCCTCCCAGGAATGCTTACCTGTCAGGCCACGTGGCCTTCATGCCCCAGACCTCATCTGGGACAGGGGCCAATGCTTTATTAAAAATTTAGTAACGGGGAGTTCCCTGGAGGTCCAGTGGTTAGGACTTGGTGCTTTCACTGCCCAGGGCCTGGGTTTGATCCCTGGTAGGGGGATTATGACCCTACAAGTTATGTGCAAGGCCAAAAAAAAAAGTTTTTTTAATTAAAAAAACAAATTTTAGTAACTAATGAACAGTGGATCCAGAAATGCTTTCTTTCCTTCTCTACCCCATCTTCATCTTCACTCCTTAGCTGCTCTGCACCCAGATCCCTGATACAAATTAACAGAGACACGCAAGGCAACATTCATGTTTAGCTCTCTAAGAAGTATGGAGTTTAACCATAATATAAAGAGACCCATTTAAGAAGCAAACATGCCGTATACCCATAGATTGAATCATCAGTGCTGGGAGCTGCTTGCAGATTAACTGGTCTAATAGCAGATGGGAAAAGGAAGGGCCAAAAGACCCGGGGGTCACCCCCAATGCCAAAAAGTCAACAGAAAACCTGGACCAAGAACCTGGGCCTCCTGTCTCCTGCTGCCTGCGATGCCCCAGCCTGGAACTCTGAGGCCCACCACTGCTCTCAATCTGGCTCTCCAAGAACCACTCTCAGAGACGGCTTCTGTGAGCCACAAGAAGAAGCCAGAAATCACTCATTCATTGCCACACGTTGTTTGTGAGTCAAAATGGATGAAGCCGGTGTGACAATTGGTTTCCAAACATTTTCATCTGTCTCCCCAAACATCTATCTCTTAAACACAAAGATACAGTGTAAAATAAAAGGGATGCAGGAACCCTTGAACTATTTTGAGCAAATGGCAGCAACACTAAGTACAGGGCCTTCAGGGTGGGATGGGAGAGTATTACATTTAGAGGAGACCACATTGCTTTGAAGGGAACTGTGTTAGTTCTGGAGTATTTAATACAGAGGATTTCCTCAGTATTTATCCATAGTGCTTGAGAATTTCTTCATTTGAACAGAAATCAGTGGAAGCCAATTTAAAATTTAGGTTGATTACCAACTGCAAAAGACAAACATGAGCTATTTCTGCTTCTATACCTTGAATTTAATCCAAGTGAATCAAAACATGTGACTAAGGATTTTTATTGCAGCTGTAGTAAGAGATAGCTGCGAATTCAGAATTTCTTCAAGTGTAAATTCACAGCCCTGTTTAAACACATGGAGTCCCTGTAGCTTCACTCATAAGAATGGCTCCCCTAGAGTGAGTCAGTTAAGAAAGCCTCCCTAAAGTTTAATTATTTGCTCCTTACTGACCATGCTGCTTGGCCTTCTGAAGGCCCTATGTGAGCAGGCAGGCAGCCCCTATTCTGCTTCTCTAGAAGCAGAATACTATTAGGACTTGGTTCTTTCACTGCCCAGGGCCTGGGTTTGTTCCCTGGTTGGGGAATTATGACCTCATAAGCTATGTGCAAGACCAAAAAAAGTTTTAATTAAAAAAAAATTTTTAGTAACTGATGAACAGTGGATCCAGAAATGATTTCTTTCCTTCTCTACCAGAATACGTGTTGCCTGCTAGCCTCTCTCTGTCCTCTCCCAGGTAGAACGCTCTTCTCTGTGTGTGCTGAGGTCTTTCGTGTCTCCCTCAGATGCTCTATTTGGTTCCAGCCACTTAACGCAAGACACTGTGATGAGTTCCTAAAGAGTCTGTGCCTTGACCACTAGAGTTCATCTGACAAGTGACTGCAAGTGTTGGCTGGCAGCCGTACAGACAGTCTGCAGAGCTAAGTTCTGTGAAAACTACAGCATGCAAGATCCCTTTGCTTCACTCTCCTGCCAGCAAGCGGTGCTGCTTCACTTGCTGCCTCTGATCTGGCTTCAAGAACCAATCAGTGAGTCACTGGCTGCTGGCTGTCTAGATGGAAGACCAAAGCAGGCACTATATCCCAGGAAGGGAATAGTGAAACCAGGCTCTTCCAGAGACGATCGCAAAAAAAACAAAACAGAAACTAAGACAAAACAAAACCAAAAAAAAAACAAAATCTCTTCTTACCTTTCACAGGGCATGTCTGAATAATCTTTAAATTTCTTCTCCTTTAGTTTTTGTATATACATACACACAAAGATGAGCGTGTGCTTTTGTGTATATACACATACAGAGAGCATAAAATAGAATGTGAAAAACCTGCATTTAAATAAGTATTCTGGGAAATTTGTCCAGAGTAGTTCCACTGGAAAAAGCTAGAAAACAGAATTAAACCCAGAAAAATCCCATCTTTTTACAATGGATCTTTTTAACCTTCCTTGATGTAAATTTGATAATTACAAATCAAATGCATCACGCGTGATCGAAAGTACCAAGTTTCAATGATGCATGTTAGAAGAGTAATGACTCATCTATCTGATGAAAGTACTCAGGAAATGCTTCTTGAATACAGGTAACAATGTACAGCAATAACCACCCAGGAAATTGGTTACTTACATTAAATCCTTCATCGTTGTCAACAAAAGTGTATTTCAGGTTTTCAAATTAGTCAGCGTTAATTTTAAGGAAATTATTGTCAACATGCAGAATTCAGGTCTATTAGTTAAAAGTGCTGCTCTCTCAAAGCTGTTAATAGAAAAGTTATCTTATAGTTGGTGCTGGTTCAGTTTATTTAAGAGATTGGTAGCTTTCTCTGAATACAGATGCGCCATAAAAACCTACACTCATGATGAAGCTGTCAGGAGCAACTGGGATCACCAGTGTAAATGATGTGCATAAAACACTGTCTCAGCAAGCAGTCCTGGCAATAACTCTCAAAACCAAAAATTTAAAAAAACTTTTTCACGGTAGACAAAAAGGTTTATCTGACTCTTAGCAACAACATTTCAAGAAAGATATCATTTCTGTTTTAGCTGCCCTGGGATGGAACCTGGGTCTCCTGCATTGCAGGTAGATTCTTTACCACTCAGCCACCAGGAAAGTCCTTAACTGAAATGCTGTACTAAAAACAGTGCAGTTCAACTTCAGAACTGCTCTGAAGATAGTAGCGTACATATGTCAAGAGGTTTCTTTTCAATAGATCACCTCAAAAGTTCAGAAAAGAGCCCCTGAAGGGCCTCAATGAGCTGTGAGGCACTGGGACATCTCTCCTCAGTGGGAAAGAAGACTCTCCATAGGTCCAGCCAATGTGGACGGAATAGACAAAGGCCTGGTGCAAATCCCCCTGGTCTGTAAAGGTGGTCCCTCACCCACAGGCTCCCTCCCTCCTCTCACTTTAGGGACACCACCCCTCCAGTATAAGACACGAGAGCCAGGATCTGAACATGGGTCTTCAAAGCCTGTGCTCTTCCATGACTTTCCCAGCTTGCTGTCATGTACTCTTCACATATGAAGGCATTTTTTTAAACTGACAGTGCCTTTGGGAGCAGGGGTGTCACCTAACTTCTTAGGACTCTTTGACTTTCTGAAAGGCAGGGTATGGACAAGGTGCTTGATAAATACTTGCTGCCTGGCTACTCTAAAGGGAGCTTACCTGAATCACGTGCTGTTAACTGGGAATGTAAATTATACACTGGCAAGCTGGACTTGACCAACTAAGAGTGAACAGCTTCGTACTAGCAGCTGCCTACACCTCCAATCCAGACATGGAATGCAGGGACTGCAAAACCTGGGTCTGTCAAGTCAGGTGCTGACATAACACATGTCAAGACGTTAAAAAAATAAAAAACAAGAAACACGGTGTCTCAGCGTTTCCGTTAGTCCTAATACACTCTGAACAAAATTGGACAGATTTGCCATATTATGTTTAACCAGCAGCCAGCTAATTTTCTGATTGTTTAAAGAGACAGAACGCTCAGAATCAATGTTACAGGGTGAATTGTGGACCGTGTTAAATGTCACGTGAGACTGAGAAATGAGGAGTTAGCTGGGAGGGAGGCCTTCTCCCGCAGACATGCGTGCGGGTGTGCGTGCGAGGCCTCATGCAGGACAGAAGGGTTGTTAGTGGAGGAGGGCAGGCCAGGAGGGCCGGGAGAAGCACCAAGCATCCAGGAGCAAGGCCCCTCCTCCAGAGAGCAGACCATTCAGTGTACTTAACCCTTCGGGTGCTCTCGTCCCTCGACCAGGACAGTGTGGAGGGGAAGGAAGGCAGAGACGAAGAGGAGGTCACAAACGCACTCCTCCCAATCTGGAAGGGGAAAAAGAGACACACTCGGGAAAACACAAAACAAACATGAAACCCCGCCACCCACCCTGGCTTTGCCCGGGTTCCCAGTTAAAAGACTCCTAAGGAGCAACTCACTATGTGGGATCAGTGCTGAAACACCCATGCTAGCCAATGACAGATCCCCAGAGATATTTAATCCCTCAGCAAAATAAATGCCTCTCGGAAATTACTAGGAATCTGTAAGGCTACTTTTCTATGAGGGAAAAGACAATACCTAGCATAATCTGTCAACTGTGCCAATGGTTTCTTTTTTTTTAAATAGATAGTCTTAAACAAATATTTGTTTTTTAATCAGGACAGATGATATGAAATGAAAATCTATACAAATGGTTTAAAGTTGGTTTATATATATCAGATACAGTACAGATATATAACTTTTTTTTTAGATATATAACTTTTAAAATAATGACACTTTTACATTTTAACCATTTTTAAAATCAAAAAGTACACTGTTAAAATGAACAAAGTGGCTTTTCCTAAATTTTGTTCTCAGTTATACAATCTTAACTTAGTTCAATGGCATTCCCATTACACCAAATGTGTTGAATCAATTGTTTTAGAATGTTTAGTCCAAACAACTTTAAAAGCTGAAGCAGGAGATTCCCAATTACAATATAACAACACTGTAATTTTACCACACTAAAGCTTGACAAAATTGAATAGGGTATAATTTCCCAAGCCATATTCTTTACTATTGACTCTGAGAACTTTTTTGGAAATCCCTGTAAAAATGGACTGAAGAACAACTGACATTCAAAAAGATAAGTATTACTCTCTGAAAAAAATAAAATCACATAGGTTCAAAATGCAAACATTTTGTCAAAACATAGGTTTTTTTTTAAATAAATTAATCCAAAAGATATATAATTTGAAAACCTCACAACACAATACTTATTCTACAGGAAAAACAAGAGTGTTAGCAGCCTGTTATAGAATACTATCTTTGGAACATAAAGCTGGTAAAGTTGATATAGGAGTTTTACATTTCGTTCTCATGAAATGAAAAAGCAACACTTTCTCCCCGCGGAGGGGGAGGAGGAGGCGGCAGCTAGGCCGGCACACTGACCACAGGTGCAGGCTTCCAGACCAGGCCTGCACCCCTGGGCCACAGATGCCACCCGCTGCACACGGAAGAGAGGAGAAGGCTCTCTGAATTCTAAGGGCTCTGGTGCATAAGCAGGCATGTACCCACCTACCTGGAAGAAGACAGTACTTTCTTCCAGTGGTAACCTTTATACATTTTTGGTTTTGGATATGGGGAAGGAAGTTCATGACCAAAAAAGTTCCAACAGTGGCCGCCTGGGAAAGACACTATGGATATGGGGCAGAGAAAAGGGGAGAGGGGGCCAAGCAAGAGCCAGAATCCCCAGGGCTGCTGGGACACCTTCGGCCACGGGCCCTGAGTGCTTGTGGGAACACCACAAGCACCCGTCGACATGTCAGTACAGCAAACACAAGGACGGTTCTCGTAGCCTGATTTGGCAAAGCGGAGACTGGGGATCTGCAAGCTGAGAAGAGGGAAGGCAGGGGTCAGGCTGGACAGAGAGTAAAGAGCGGAAGCACTGATGGTGTTACTTACGTGCGCTGGGAAAGGCTGGAGTCTCGTCCTGCTCTCTTCGGGATGGTTCACTTCTCCCATTGGGAGATAGGGTTTCTGACCTGATCCCGTCTCGTACATGGACATGGGCCTACTGCCACGGGCAGACGGACGTCGCTTTAAGGAAGAGTGGTTGGAAGTGTCTGTGTACTCAGAACCAGTTTGCACCTGATATATATTGGTTGTGGCCTGTTTCCTGAGGTTCGAATTTTCACTCTGGAGTGTTTGAAGCTGAAAGACATGTTTGGCAGTGGGACTGTGTTTTTCTATAGCAAGCAGAAAAAGCAAACACGAAGTAAACGAATACAACTACCAGCTTTAACAATAAGAACAGTAACAGCTGGCTGAGCTGAAAGTCAAAGGCAACCACAAACACAAACTCTTTCTTCTAGAATGAGTGAAATACAATCAACTCACTTAATCACTTAAGCAAATGAAATCATTTCTGACTGTGGAAAAGTTGCAGTTTAGGCTTTTTAAAAGCGAAATATCTCACCGCTTAAAGACTGGTCATGGTGGCCCTGGAAAATGTCTGCAGGCAGGCTGTGCCCTGGATGATTCTAAGGCTGTTTCAAGCAAGAGCTTGAGATCATTAAGACATCATTTAGGTAACCTGCTTTTCAGATGAGCCCTGAGCAATTTGGAAATGCCAAAAATGTCAGCAGACACCATGGAAGCAGCACAAAGATAACTTAAGAGTTGCTTTGCAAAGCAAGAAAGACAGTGAAATCCAGTTTACAAAAAAAAAAAAATCAGATGAGCTATTGCTGCCCAAAAAGCCAACAAGAAAAATTAAGATTAACAAGTTTTTATTACATAATATATTCTTTGAAATTCAAAACAACTTAGTATTGTTTTTTCTTAAAGAGAGGGAACCGGATCACGGTAAGTTTGCTCTATAAACATATCACGAAGAGAACCGGAGGCCTACTGAACTATCAACATCTTCATCTGAACGCTCCACTGGCGTGCGCGCCGCCCTCTGATGATCAGTCATCTTTCAGCCAGGGCCGGAAGACCTGGCCTCGCTCTCCTTTGGCTCTGTCGCCCAGAAATGCAACCGTGGTGGTGTCAGCTTTAAACACGCTAAGCTGCCTGGCACCACCCCGTTTTAGTTAGAGGTTGGCACTTGGAGGCCCTGAACGCTCTTCCCATTGCTCACATGCAGGCTGCTTCATGGTGCTGGATGAATTAGAGTTACAGGGATCGGCAAGGAATCGGGTTCCTCTTTAGCCATCTGGCATGTTAGACACAAGTAACTGAGTCCAGGCTGTACAACGTCCTTCCCCTCTGGTGCTCCTCCATCCTCCAGGGCATTTTATAAGCTGGGTGTGGTGTGAGTTGAGCTGTCTACTCCTTGACAGAGTAAAAATCTGACCAAATTCCCCACCGGGGCCAAGGCTTAAGTCCACAAGCAACTGTGTCTGCACCAGAAGATCATTACTTTTTTTTCCAATAGCCAACCCATTCAGTGTTAGGAGTTACTTTCAATTTCTATTTTAGAAAGCACCGCTCTGTGACAAATACACCAATAGTGGCTGCTCCTCTTCATTAATTAGCATCTTTTCCAAGCAACTGTTAAATGTGAAAGATCAGACACAAATCATGCTACTTTGTCGACTACTATATTAAAAAACTTTACCTGACTTTGAAATAAAATCGTTTCTTCATTGAATACACGAGTTCTATATACTTTATATCAGTAGTGCCAAATGCCTGTGAAAGTCTGACTTACTGCCTTTGCCACAGAAATACCCTTGTTTTCTATTTTCTTGAAGCGTGACCCCTGAGAAATGAGAGGATGCTTCTACACCTATGCTTCAGGCCATAACTTGTATCTGCAACTCCCTTTCCAAGGATAGAACAGCTGCAAAGTGATAAGCAGCTACTGAAAAGTGCTACATTCCAAGAGACAGACAGGCGTAAAGTGCCTGTCAAAACTACTTATTAGGGAACCCATGTTCTAAAGTGAAATGGTCGAGGGCCAAAAAGTGAGGAACATTAACCGACACATGGCCCTCAGTGTAGGATGTGGGGATCTGGCCATGTGCTTATCTATGTGGAAACCTCCTAAAGGATTTTAGACAAGGTCTTGAAATCTGAAACTTTATCTTCACACTTTTCACTCTAAAACATCCAGCCTGGATTTCGCCTGAATGTGCACGAGTTCCTAGTCTCAACTTTAAAAAGTTTTAGTAGTCTGAATTTAGCGAGATGGTCCTGGATAAACCTGAATGATGCTTATCTTAATAAGTACCAGGCTATACTTTTTCTGTTTGGAAGGAGTACAACAGGAAATGAAAAGTTACAGATAATAGTTTCAGAAATCAAGAGCATTTTCTAAGAATTGAGGAGATAATCCATGAATGATGACAAATAATTCCACTCAACATTTCTTAAAGAAGCTCGAGACATTTGCTTTCAGAGATTCGAGGTTATCTCTGATTTCTACAAACACTAAAAGGAGCATAACGGAATAAAAATGGTAATGCTTAGCAGACTGATTTGCAGTGACAAAGTCGGTTTGTTTCAGAAAAAGTCACCCCAAATCCATGTATTAGTTCAACTAATGAGACAAACTGTAATTCATTAAACAAAAGAAATTTCAGAGAAGAGAGAAGGGCAACCCCTGTACATTATGGCAAAAGGGCACTTGGTCTGTCTTGTTCATGGCTGCACACCAGCCTTAGACAGGGCCAGGGTGGCAGAGAACAAATGTCTGATTAAAATCTGATTGATCTTCAGGTATTCTTATCCCCTTCTATTACAAGTACTAAAGCCATCTATCTCAAAATGTCTCCAAAAAATGACCTAGAACTCAAAAAAAATCCTGGACCAAGTCCCAGGCGAGGGTGCACTGCCGTGTCCTTCCCTGACAAGCAGAGGGGCCTGGGCCTCTTAGTTCTTCAGCCTTCCTTCAGGAAGTACCGCTGAAAAGGGCCGGCCACAAACAAGGTGCGCCGTGTCCTCTGGTGGTGGTGATGATTCTGAAGCATTACTCTTCAAGTGATAGCAGGAAGACACAGGTACATACTTTGCTTTGTTTCTGGTTAAGGGAAGCGTGTGTGCATCTTGTTTTGTAGAGCGCTGAATGATGGGAGCAGTACCAACAAAGTCTAAGGCAGAATTTAGAATTTTTCCACTTCCTCTTCTTAGCATTCATATAAAGAATGACATACATAATCTTAAACATATTCTTTGCTACCATTAGACACACGCTTTTTAGAGATCAATATATTCATGTATTTCTAACTCTCTCAAAAGGTGGCAAACAAGGAAATGCTGAGCAAATGGGATTGTTTCTTACCAGTGTACAGTTCTTGCTTGTGCACATGAAGGTTTTCTTATATTAGTTGAGTATCTATTCTGCGACTCTGAGGACATCATAAATTAGTGGCAGGTACCGGTCAACAGTGAAGTGGGACTGTGTGACTGGGCTGCCAGGGCGGGGGTGGGTAACAATAAATAAGAGTGAACAGGGACAGCAGCCTGTGTGTGGCGTGGGCTGGGTTCTGAAATGCTGGTAAACACGTACCCTGTCCTGGGCTTTCATCTGCTCTGTCTCATGGTGTGACTAGAATAAGCAATAAACAGTAAGAATCACATCCATGGAGCTGTGTCTAGCTTCCCAGGAAACACAGGATCCTTGCAAGGGTCTCTACAAACACTTAATAGGTTATGATGTTCTCCTACTGGGGAAACTTACACTGGATTTATATCTAATCAAAGCTACTTCGTTGAAAATATCCATAATACATACTGCTTCCAAAGAGACAGCTTGGCCCAAAGATTTTCAGGTCTGTTTTTCTTCCCTCTCATCACAAGCATCATGCCTGGGACTCTTCCTTATATACTATGGGGTTAAAGAGCAACCATCCTGGCATTTATTGACATGTTACCTTTTTCTGCATAATTCTCAGCTCGTCACTCAAGTTGTTATTCACCTTCATTAGCTGTTGTATCTTGGCCTCAGAAGCCACTAGAGCGTTTTTGACCTCCAAAAATTCCTGCACAGTGACTGGTCCATCTGATAAATCTGAATCTAGGCTCTAAAAATAAATTGGGGAAAACGTTCACAATCTGAGACGATGATAACATTCAAGACTAATAGCTCAAGAATTTCAAATTCTGACTGTGCCAGCTGGATTGCAAAGTTAATCAAACCAAATCAAGGCTTCTGAGAGGAATGCAAAAATAAAACAGAAAGGTAGGGTTCCTATAATAGATGAAAAGTTTTCAAGTCAGTATTTTCTAGCGATCAGACAGTGGGGTCACAAATCCACTCTTAACATTGACTCTATACACCTGTCTCATCTGCCTTTCTTTTGTTCGTTCATTTTTCTTTTTTGATTCATTATTTCACTCATTCTGACAGATTTTTACCAAGCACCAGGCAGTGTTCTAGGGGCTTAGGTTACATAAGAAAAGAAAACAGAAAAAGATTCCTGCTTCCATGGTGTTTACATCCCAACTGAGTGAGAGAGGGAAAAAATAAAAATAAATAACTACATAGTATAAGGGAATGTGATAAGTGCTATGGAAAATAAGCAGAACGGAGGAGGAGTGAGGGGCTGGGGAGCTGAAGGAGGAGTGGCGGTGGGTGCATTTTAACTAGACAGCTGGGTGGGGGGACATGAGCAACAGCCTGCAGGAGGGGAGGTCACTAGTCAGGTGGCTGTCTGGAGGACAGCGTTCCAGCCTGTGGTAGGCCTCAGCTAGAGGGCATGAGTGTGCAAGGCCCAGAGGAGGGGGAGGCCGGCCAGTGCAGGGACCCTGTCGTGCAGGGTCCAGTCATGACCCGCCTTCACTCGACTGAACCCACCACTTCTGGAGAGACTGGCAGAGACGTTTCAGATGGGACAGCTGACTCCTGCCGTCCCCTCCATGTTCCCTGCATCTGCCGGTGGCACCACTGATCCGCACAGCTGTGTAAGCTAGAAAACTCCGGACACAACTCCGGTAAATCTACCTTCCTACTTCCAACGCCTAACTTGTCACCAAGCCCTGCCTTTTCTGTCTTCCTGTTTGTCCATTTTGAAATGTTTGCTGAGCCCCCTGTGGGCCAGGTCTGGGATATTCAGCGGTAGGCGGGTCAGCCAGGCCCCTGCTGCCCTGGCCTCGGGCTCACCCTCTGCTACAGTGACTTTTTTTCCATCCAGACCCTTCCAGCTGAAGAGGGTGAGCCTGTGTCAGCTCTTGTTTGGACCTTGTCGTCACCTCCCCACCTGGGTTCCTTTCCTCCGCTCCTAACCCACCAGAACAGTCCTCCCAAAACAGAGGACCCAACAAGGTGGACATGGTCTTTCTGTCCTGCCTAAAAGCTTCCGGGGCTCTGCGCTGCCAGCCGATGTCTCGGCTCTTCAGTCTGGGGTCACGCTCCTGCATGGCGTGACCCCTGCCCTCTGCTGCAGCTCGGAATCTCTCTCCTTTCAGGCCGCCTCTCCACGTGACCAGACTTCCCCCAGGTGTCCCTGTCTCACCTCCGCTCGGTCCGACCCCTCCCCGCCTCTCCACGTGCCCACGTCCCGCGCCTTCTCAGCCTCCCGACACTCCCCGTCAGCGACAGGCTGTGTCTGTGGACCACCTGCCCCCACCCTCCTGCTCCTGTCTGCACTTATGACCTTCAAACCGCGGTTCTCTCTCCTCTTGGTAAGGACAACCTCACAGAGGAAAGAGACCAGGCCTCATTCAGGAGAGTATTATCCAGAGAAGTTTGGGTAACCACCCAACAAAAGTAAAACATTTGTTGAGAGAATAAAACCCACCCGTCCCTCCTCACAGATTTTATAAAGTCAATACTGCAGCTGGGCTGTGAGTCAGCAACTGACTCAGGGGCGAGGGACCCCCTATTTTAAAACTATTTACCTTGTTGACCTTAGCTTGGGCCAAACTAGTAGAAAACCCAACTTTACCTCCAGAGCACTTTTCCCAGGCCTAGCCCTCAAATGCTTTACAAATCAGGCAAATTTTGAGGAGGAAAGATCTGAAAAAGAACATAAGCTCACTTTCTGTGTGCAATGCCCCACCTTACCTTCTGCCTGTGGGCCTTGCTTGCAGTAGCTTCCGGATCCGTGTCTTCGTCTGACGCCACGCTGTCGTAGTCTGGCTGGTCATTGTCCTGACTCTCGACACTGTGCTGGTTACTAATTGTTTTCAGTATCAGTTCCACATTGTCTATCAACAGAAGCAAATAACTTTACTTCAGCTTTGAGAAGAACTTTTTTCCTAAAAAAACAAGGCATTTAAAAGACTGGGAGAAAAATGACAGAAGTAACAAGGTTCTAGTCACCCCAAAAAGGGATAACAGCACATCAACTGGACAGAGTCTACTGAAAACTATAGAGGGAGAGTGAAGCAACCATCTGAGATACCTGCCAAAAATGGGCACACGAATTAGATGGTAAGGGAAGAGCTGCTCATGTAAGGTGGCAGGTTCCCAAATTTGGAATCATTGAAGGAAACAGTATAGCTGAAATCATGAAAATAAAGCTGTAACTAAAGTATGATTAACTGCAATTCAGTTACAATTGTAACTTTTTTATAAGATAATGTCAAGTCAAAACAGAAAGAAAACTGCTAAAGGAAGCCTAGAAACTAGAAGATCATTGAATAGGCACGCTGGCCTTTCCTTAACTGAATGCCAGTGAGAGAGAGAAAGCAAATGACCCAGTGGACACACCCATACAGACCAACAGCATATGGTTACTGGGAAGTAATGACGGTTCTATCAGCTGTGACACATAATGAATGAAAGATTTCGCAAATTATCCAAGTCTCTCAGCTCTCTTTCAGGCAACTCAAGCAAACCTTGAATTTCCAATGCTGTTTATGGACATTTTCAAGGATAATATCTGGGTGATAAACTATGTTTACACAAAGGGAATTTTAGTTTTCAAAATGAATATGTAAAATATACATACCATCAGATTATAGAAGTAGTAAGGACTCAATATAGAAAAATTGAAACTAATGAAAAGAGTAATCATTCACAGCTATTGATACATGTTGTTCTATTTCCTGCCAGTCTTTTTCCCAAGCATATACACATATATACAGTAAATTTTACTATTGGTAGCAGTCACGGTCTATAAAGTTGCTGTGAAGAACAAATCAGCAAATATTGAAGTGGAAATACAGTTAGGTTCCTACAAACCTCTGGTCACATTTTTGTCAACTGATAAATACATAACCTTCCTTCACGTGCATTTCTGTTTGAAGAGCAATGAATATATATCACTGATCCATTAACATTGAACTCATGGTTAACAGCACTGTAACTCAGGCCTGAACAAAGCTAATCTAACACATGTATTTTCTCTATAAGGCATGTCACCGCCTTCATGTGCTCAGGAATGCTATACAGCTCTGCAGCATTGTACTTGGGGACCACTTTACATAGTGAAATTATCAAAAAATGTTAAAACTGTGGCACTAAATAAATATCAAAAAGGCTACTTGCTTACGGTATAAGAAACGAAATAAAAGGGAGAGCACGGCCTTGCTCAGTCTCACACGGGAACATGTGTTTTGGGTGACTCAAATTTTTTACCATACTGTACAGATCCACATTATTTTGTCAACAAAGGTCCGTCTACTCAAGGCTATGGTTTTTCCAGTGGTCATGTATGGACTGTGAGAGTTGGACTATAAAGAAAACTGAGCGCCGAAGAATTGATGCTTTTGAACTGTAGTGTTGGGAAGACTCTTGAGAGTCCCGTGGACTGCAAGGAGATCCAACCAGTCCATCCTAAAGCAGATCAGTCCTGTGTGTTCATTGGTAAGACTGATGTTGAAGCTGAAACTCCAATACTTTGGGCACCTGATGTGAAGAGTTGACTCACTGGAAAAGACCCTGAAGCTGGGAAAGATTGAGGGCAGGAGGAGAAGGGAATGACAGAGGATGAGATGGTTGGATGGCATCACTAACTCAACAGACATGGATTTGGGTGAACTCCGGGAGTTGGTGATGGACAGGGAGGCTTGGCATGCTGTGCTTCATGGGGTCGCAAAGAGTCAGACACGACTGAATGACTGAACTGAACTGAGTCAGTAAAATTAAGAAAGACAAATTGCTGTCAGTTAATGATTACTATCTTTGGGGATACAATGCTGACTGAAAACTAACTTCTTATTGTATGTATTTTTCCTATTCAAATTTTTTAAATTTTAAAATAAAAACAACAAAAATACAGTATCAGGGCTGGGGAGGAAGTGTGTTCTCAAGCACCGAGACAGGAACCTGCCTACTGAACAAGACTCAAAGGGCACCTTGGAAATATGCGCTAGGTGCTCTCTTCACAACTTTAAACACCAAAAATTCTCACTGCAGAGATCTAAAGTTTATAATCACAAATTCCAATTATGTAGAACTCAGTCTTGTAGGTAAACAATAGCAGGTGACTGGGAATTCCAATAAAGGGGGTTTATTTTCTTTGTCCTTTAACAAGATCTAAGTCATACTTGAATTAATTTCAGAATGCAAATTTATAAGGAAGGCAGGTGACTTAAGAGGTAAAAACTCATATAAAAGATAAATATGAATCACACTTAATAATGTTGAGATATTCATAATTCACCAGGACTCAAAGAGAGAAACTTATCATCACAACATAGTATCAATAAAACTTAACAGGGCTTTAAGCTGTGGTATCGATGACTGCTTTAATTATTTTTATAACTTTAACACATGTGTGAAGTTCAGAAGGCCAAAGAAGCAAACATTTAGAGGTCTGAAACAGTTACCTTTTGAACTAGAGAGAGGGCTGCCTTGCTGTCTCCTCTTGGCGTCACTGAGAATGTCGATAACCAGAGTGGCAAACTCATGGGCGTTAAACCGAGCTAGTTTCTGTCTGCCCTGAGGGTGAGAAAATAATTGGAAATATTCCCAGATATAAAAATACACACATGTTCACATAAATTTAGTCAGACTATTGTTAGAGTTCATCAAAGACCCTCCAGCATGCTCAAAGTACCATCAATCACAGCCATACCTGAATCAAACTTTGTTTCTGTGGATTAAAACTATTTACATAATAGAACCATGTTAACATTTAAGTTCTCACAAGGCATATTTCTTTTTGTGAACTGTAACGAAATGGTTCTCCTTAATTATCTACTTTCTATTATTAATTCAGTTTTGAAATAGGCCTGCTGGTCAAAAATCAATTTGAAGGAACAGATTTTTAAATTTCAAGATAGAATTTAGATGCTGAGACTCTATCACTATATGTAACCATTAATCAATAAAAATGAAGAGAGTTTCATAATTTCTTCAACTTCTCTCCTCTTGATGGATACTTAGTCTTTTTACTGTGCTCTAGCATTACATACAATGCTTCAATGAAAGTATGCATAACACTTTGTACTTTTATTCTATTAGGACATATTCCCAAATAAGGTATTTGGATGAAAGGTATTTGGTACCCTGGGTGAAAGGATGCAGTTAATTTTGAGGCGTCTGTAACCAGTTAACAAACTGCCTTTCTGCAGTCTGTAACAATTTAAACTCTTATCTGTAGCATAAGAATGCAACATCCTTACCAGTGTAGAGTCTCCTTTATCATATACTTTATTAGTTTGATGGATGAAACGGTCATTAATGCCTTCAGGTTGCTTTCTTTTATTACTAACGAGGTGAAATATTTCTTTAAAAGGCATTTGAAAGCCATTTGTAATTCTTCTGTGAACTGTCTTACATTCTTTCTCAGTCACTTATTAACTTCTGTTGCTTTTCTTATCAATTTGTGATGTGTGTGTGGGTACGTAAAGGACATTAACATTTTAATCAGTCAAAAATATTTCAAATACCTGTCCTGGGAAAATAAAATACCACAACATCGGTCATTCCCCAAAGATCACTACTAGTGTGTTTTTGGACTCGGCCACTTGCCTGGTTCCGTGTCGATGAGTACTCGGGATTGACCGGAAGGAAGGGGACGACAGTTGTCTCAGTCACCAGGGTGCTGTGGTTCTGCGTGGCAAGCCAGACTAGCCGGAGGAAAGAGCCAGAGATAGAATCTCATCACCACGGGTGCTACTGCTCCTCTGAGAGCCGCGGCTCCCGCGTTACTAGGGAGACTTGGGGGTAGCGCACTCCGAAGCCAACATACACAAGAGTCAGAGTCGACACACGTGTTATCAGGACAGCAGGAGTTGGGCAAGGAGACACACTGAGGCTGGCAGCTTGCTGCTGCCTACGGTAACAGAAGCTTAGTAGATAAGAGCCACATGTTAAGTCACCTGCATCAGTCTCTCGCCTGTCAACTTCATCGTACACATCCATGGCAAGTTCTTCAAACAAATGATTACTTAGCTGAAAGCAAAAACATATCAGGGACACAAGGGACAAGGATTAACGCTAGGAGAATGAGTGAGGACTGTGACTTATTCACCCTTCTACCTCCAACGTCTTATCCAAAGTCAGTGCTTATTTATTAGCAAATACCCACTGTTAAACAGACAATAGCATTTCCAAAATGGTACAGATGCTCTAAAAACACCTGCCACCCGCTGCAGCCTCCCTCCAGACATGCAGATAAGAGAGGCACAAGGCAGCTAAAGTGCGAATCTCAAAGACAAGGTACATTCTCCACTCTTCGCATGACATCACCTTAAAGTCTCTTCTGCTCTTTCTGGAGAAAGTTTGCCAGCACCCCCCGCCCCCATTGTAAGGGACCCTAAACCCTTGGTAAGATAAAGAAGTCAAAACATGCCATCTCAAGAGGGTAAAACCCTGCAGGAAAATACCACCCAGACCTCTGTGTTAAGTCTCTCTGCTGTCTTCCTCTGTAGGTAGGGGTCCTCCAAACCCCCAAAGAACTACCTGAGCGTCCCCTGCCAAGGACAGCCTGTCTAATAAGTACACCGTGCAGTGTCCCAGCAAAACAGTCCCCACAGCCTGGGGCACCCGCCTGGTAGCAGCCAGGTCTTCCTCGAACCAATGGAGACCAAGCCCCTGCCAGGCTGGCCCCAGCTCTCCCTGCACTTCCTCCCTCATGAAACCCTGCTGCCCAGTGGGTGACTGCTGCCCTGCTCTGTGAGGGCAGATGCTGAACTTGTTCCATTCTCTACTATTCCTTTCATCCCCATACAGGCCCCAGCACCGAGATGGGACTCTAAATATCTATTCACTCACTGACCAGGAGGTACTTCCTGCACAGTTTAAACCTGGCTGTGCACACGTCACTGGGACTTGTTAAAATGGTTACAAGTACATTGTTAGATGACAAAGGCAGAGTAAACAATTCTGTAACTATGCTCCAGTTAAAAAAGACACGAATCTGAAACAAGAATCAGAAAAATATACCAAAATACTAAGCCTGAACTTATTAAGAATATAGTAATGAAAGAAGAAAAAAATACAGTAAATGAAGATGATTCCCTTTCTCTATTTTCCAGATTTTCTCTCGTGTGATTAGACTACATTTATAATTAGAAATCAGCTCTGAGAGACTTTTGCTGGGTAAGGAGAAGGATCGGGAAACTGAACTTGCACCATAAATACCCAGTGTGCTTCCTCCAAGGGGCTAACAAGCCAATGTTACTACTCCTAGCAATCACTGCCACACCAACACTGCTGAGGGCTTACACTGGAGGTGCCTTGCCAATATCATCATCATAGTAAATACTACAGCTCTCTGAAGACAGGAACTACTGTTACACCACTTTACAGAGAAGGATACCCAGGCACAGAAGTTCGCGTGCCTCAAGTCACAGAGCCAAGGAGTGAGAGACTGGAGATGCGAGTCTCTCTCAAAATGTTAACATTTACAAATTCAAGGAATACATTAGTCATCTTATATTTCTCCCAGCTGTTCATCAGGGAGGTAGAGGGAGACACTGCAGGATGAACACTGAACTGGCACTGACACGAGGAGGAGACCGCGGGGGGTGGGCAGCTGACCCTCGCTGAGCAGCTCTGACCTGCAGCTCTGCTGGACCACTGTCTCACGTTCTAGGACAGGACACCGAGGCGCAGAGCGGTGCAGAGCTCGTCTGAGCCGAGGTCTGCACCTGACCAGTCTGACCCAGAGCCCAGGGTCTGGAGAGCTACACTCGACTCTCTCCTAGATATTTATCTAGTGCCTTTAACAGCTAGAGATATTACAGCCTAACCCCAGATTTCAGCCAAGCAAATGCAAAACAGCATAGTCAAGGGGAGCTGGGGTTTTCTCTTTAATGTCTGTATTATTTAAAATAAAAATCAGCTGACATACTGTAAGTAATTAAAAGGAAACACAGAACATTCAGTGCTGACTCCAAAACTTATCATCTTAACTATAGGACCTCCTTAGTTTAAGAAAGGCAGTAAAAACACATACACACAGAACTGCAGATACACCAAACAAATTGCATAAAATACATTTATTGCATATTACAGGTAAATGCTACTAATAAGAAATTCATTTTATGTATTATGTAGTGCTTAGTACTATACAAAGTTCTAGTAAAGAGTCTTCTATAAAAAAAAAAAAGAGTCTTCTATAAAAAGGGGGATGAAGAGTAAGACATGAATTAGGAGAGCTGCGAGTTCAGAGCTGAGCTTTGGGAAAACTCCTACCTATATTGCGAGGGTGGTCAGACTTCAGCCACTTGAATGATGAAAGGGAGAACAGCTGGGAAAAGAACGTTCCTGAAAGAAGACCTGAAGGTGGCCTGAGAGGGTACTAACCCTTAAAGAAATATTTAAATGCACACACCCACACCCACACACAGTGGGAACCAGATGGGAAGAGGGGCCAGAACTGAAGAGTGAGAGCGGGATGATGCCCTTCAAGGTTATAACAAGAAGGATCTTGGTTCTGTTCTTGAGGGCACAGAGAACAGCTAAGGTGGGTGAATCAGGTCATTAGAATGCTGGGGAAGCTCCAGGTGAGGCTTCATTTGTGGGGACTTAACATAGAGATTGTGTTACCAGAGGAGTAGATTTCTCAGGGGCCTGATTTAAGCTGAAATGGACAGGCTGGAAAGAAACATGCAAACTAACACGAGTTTGTGACCTGAAGAACTGGGTAAACTCTGAGCACATAGCCGAGGCAGAACTGATTATTAAAAGCCCACATTTCACAAAGCTCTGATGAATGGTGTAGAACATGCCCGACATGAGTAGGAGCTGGATCCCAAATGGCAGTGAGCTTTTTATCAGTCTCTAGCATCCTACGAGGCTACAGGAAGTCATCCCAAGGAGTGGGACTAGTAAGCCCCAATTACTAGTTTACATTGAGAGAAACCAGGGAACTCTTACAGGCAGAAACAACTTTCTAAAGTCAAAGGCACAGTCCTCACTTTTAAAATGACAGAGAAAGATGGCAGTATTTGAAGCAGAGCCAGTGAGCTCGATGTACTAAACTTAGTACTTCCATTCTTCTTTACTGCAGACTCGATAGTCTGCCTCTGATTTAATGTCTGAGAGCATGAAACAGTAGTCTGATGTACTAGGTAACAGGCTGAGAACAGGTGTTAGCAGGACACATGGTTTTCCATAGGAGAGTTCACTAGTAAATAGAGATACTCACAGACTGAAGTTTCTTCTTAGCAGCTTTTGCCAATTCAGACATATCCAGGCTGCTAAGAAAATGTACAACACTGATAAGCAAACAAATAAAACCATTTTCATGAGCTCTGTAAAAGGTTAAGGTAGCCAAGGGATCAAGATATTCATTACAGCTCATGGACAAGGTCAGAGGTTAAAATTCTTTAGCCCAATAGTCAGTGAGGAAATTGAACAGAACTTGGTAAGACTATCTCCTAGAAATACCACAATCATGCAAACATTTCTCATGGTAAAGAGAAAAATAACCACCTACTAACCAAAAGGCAAAAACTATTGCCATGCTAGTCCCCAGAGTGTGTATGTGAGAAATCATAATCTTTAAAGTATTTTTTTAAAAAGTACAATAGAAGAAAAATACAAAAGAGGCAGAATGTTAAAAACCAGAATGGCAAGATCACATATGGAATAGCAATTAATCTTTTCACAAACTCTTGACAGGATCTGTGCAAAGGTTATCAGCTATATCAGGGTTTAAAATTCATTTCTACAGCCATGATCTCATCTGACCTTACAGATCAGAGGTCAACAGATTATAATCCCCCTTTCTGTTCAGCCCATGAGCTAAGTATGGATTTTACATTTTTAGGTGGTTGGGGGAAAAAAACACAACAAATGATACTTGGTAATATGTGGAAATTATATGAAATTCCAATTTTAGTATCCAGAAATAAAATTTCAGTGGAACAGACATGCCTTTCATTTACAGGGTCCACGGATGCTTTCATTTACAACTGGCAGAGTAGCTGTGGCAGAGGGTGTGTGGCCCAAAAAGCCTGAAGTATTTACTATCTAGCCTTTAACAACAACAACCACAAAATTTGTTGATCCCTATCATAGACAAAGGATATATTCTCTTATAACACAGAAATATTCTGTGATATATCTAGAGGCACAATATACTGTCACAGCTGGCTAAAACTATGACAGTATCACAGACTCCGATTTTCTTATTAGCAAATGTGTTACTTGCGCCCTTTCAGACTTAAAATTTTATATGGTGGTTTACTTACAGCCGTCTTATTTCCAAAGTGCATAGCCATAAAAGAGAAAAATGTATGGGCTTTGTTAAACACAAAATATAACACATTTATACACTAAACAACCAAGGAAAATACTAGTGACAGATATAATTGATTGGTATGTCAATGGCCTTACCTGTCTGCCATTTGAGGTATTATAAAGTGCTGTCCATTTTTGTGATCTGAAACAGAAACCAAGCCAGAGTTTCATCTGTATAAATACTAATAAGATCTGTAAAGGAATACCTTTATTTTCTGAATTTATGTTTTGCTCCTCTCACTACACAGTTTTTGTTCCTCTCTCTCCTCTTTGCTCTCTTTTTTTGAATATTTTGAATCAAAACATCTTTTGATTATTTGGATAATTTTTTAACATTCCATATTAATTTATCTCTAGAGTTTCTGACCATATATGATTGTATAGTCTTTTCTCAATGCTAGGGATTATAATATGCATAACTTTTTACAGTCTACTAGAAATAATATTTTACCATTTCAAGAAAAGTGCAAAAACTTACCTTCATATCTCTTTTACCTTCTCCCCTTTCATGTTGTAACTGTCAAATATATTACTGACACATGCTGAAAACCACACCATACAGTACTATAGCTTTTGCTTTAAACTATCATACATACCTTTAAAAAACTTAAGAAGAAAACAGACTATTGTATTTATCCAATACTTATCATTTCTGTTGTTCTTTCATTCCTGAAGTTCTGAGATTCGCTCTGGTTTATCAACTCCCTTCCACCCAAAGAACTTCCTTTAGCATTTCTGTTAGAGCAACTAATTCTCTTATTTTTTTTTCATCTTAAAATGCCTTCCCCCCCACCCCCATTCCTGAAGGTTATTTTCAGGGAAATAGAGTTCTTTCCTTTCAGCATTTAAAAAATATTGTTCTACTTCCTTTTTATCTCCATGGTTTCTGATGAGAAATCCACAGTCATACACATAATTGTTCTTTTATATAGTATCATTTTTTTTTCTCGGCTGCTTTCAAGGCATTTTCTTTCTTCATATTTTAGCAGTTTGATTTTGATGTGTCTGAGTGATGATTAGCGTTCATCCTGTTTGGAGTTCTCTGAGCTTCTCAAATTGTGATTTTACGTCTTTTGCCAAATTTAGAGTTTTTACCCAATATTTCTTCAAATATTTTTTCTGCACCACATTCTTTCTCATCTCTTTCTGACAGTCTGATGATACAAATGTTCTGGTTTTGTCCCGTAGGTCCCTAAAGCTCTGCTAAGCCTCCTTTTCCTCCCACTCTTCATTCTCTCTGTTGCTCAAACTGGATTATTTCTAGTGATCTATTTTCAATTTGCTGACTTTTTTGTCATCTCCATCCTAATTAAACCCATCCAATGGGTTTTAAAATTTTAGTTATTGTATTTTTTAGTTCTAACATTTCTGTTCTTTTTTATATCTTCTGTTTCTCTGAGACTTTATTCAGTTTGCTTCAAGAATGTTCACACTTACTTCTCAGAGCACGATACTACTATCTTCTTTAAAATCTTTATCTGATAATTCCAACCTCGGAGTCACTGAGGGTTGGCATTTGTTAATAACTACTTTTTCCCATGCAAGTCTTTGAGATTTTCCTGTTTCTTCACATGTCAAGTAATTATGGATGGTATCCCAGATATTTTGCATAGTATGTTGTGGAGACTCTTGTGAGTCTTCCTTGAATTCTGTGGTGAATGTTAATATTTTGTTTTAGCAGGCACCTGACCAGGCAGGTTCTGCCTCCTGGGCCAAGTAGTGAGAGAGACTAAAGATAAAACAAAAGCCGTCAGGGTTCCCCTCAGGCTCTTAGTCAGAGATTTAGGTACCTGTGCTTTCCACGACTGAAGCCACAGGATTACTGATGGGGAAAGGAAAAGAGAAAAATCCTGTGGGAACACCCCGATTCTCAGTCCTGTCAGAGTCCCATTTCCTACTCCTCAGACACACAGAGAAGGCTTCTTTGCACCTGCTGTGCAGTTCCAGGTTTTGGGCTGTCGTGGAGGCCATATCAGAAGTAAAATAAAGGGGACACTCACCACCAACTTGACGTCACTGTGAGTTCCCTAACCTGCCTGCCGGAGTCCTTAGATAGCTACTCCATCCATTTTTGGTTCAGGGTTTTTATTGTGTTCAGAAGGAGAGACAGGGTGAAGCGTGCTTACTCCATCTCACTGGGAACTGGAATCACACCAGGGGCTCTTAACTCTGTTGTACAACCAGGGTGGAGAACCACTGGTTATGTGATTATACACATATGTGGATATCAGGGGTTGGCAAACTTATTCTGCGAAGGGCCAGACTGTAAATATTTTAGGCTTTGTGGCCATATGGTCTCTGTTGCAACTACTCAACCTACTCAGTTCTGCTGCTGTAGTGTGAAAGTGGTCACAGACAATACATAAACGAGTGGGCATGGCTATCTTGCAATAAAACTTTATTTTTAAAAAGCAACGTAATAGGCTTGTCTGGCCCACAGACCAAGCTTGGCTTATCCCAGCTCTATCTCATGAACAAAGCAGGTTAATGGTAAAGTTCACTTTTCCCCTTTTCCCCATTCCTTAGCTAGTAGAATTCTGCAAACAACTATAGAGGTTAAGGCTTTGCTCTTCCATGTTGACTCCCATTAACCACAAGAACTGTGGTGCTGCATTCAGGCCGGGTTCAGCGATGCTCTCTGATTCCTGAAACGGCCACAGTAGAGCAATCATTTTAAAAACTAAAATTTCAAGCTGTGATCGACGTTATGTATTTCACATATAGCAAAAAATGCCGTAGTCATCATTTCACACAGAAATCCTTATTTGCAGTTTTCTCAAGGAAACGTTAGAGTACAGACCATAAACAGCAGTGCCCTGACTTGCTCTTCCAGGGACTGCCTGGCTGCAGGTGTCGAGAGGCTGCTCTCCTTTCACTCACCTGGTTTCCTGCCACACAGATAGAAGGCTAGTCTGTCAGTCAGCTCGTACTGTATTTCTACAAGGCGCTCTGCCAGCTCATGGTGCCCTCCTTGCCTACAAGAGAAAACAAAGTGCCGTTTATACTACTCACTGGCCATGGGTGCTAGAAGAGAAAAGTACAGAGACATCCCCTGAGATACCTGAGGAGTTTATCAAACGTGACTTTTCAGAATAATCAAGCTTTTTGTGTGAGGTAAACTGTCAAGGTCGACTCTGATTCCCACTTTTATAAAGCTGCTTTCATAGTCTCAACTACTCCCTTTCTCTTATTAACTTATAAGACAGGGGACGCCCCTGGTGGTCCAAGGGTTAAGAACCCGCCTGCCAATGCAGGAGACATAAGAGACGCAGGTTCAATCCCTGGGACGATCCCCTGGAGAAGGGCATGGCAACCTACTCCAGCATTCTTGTCTGGAGAATCCCATGGACAGAGGAGCCTGGCAGGCTATAGTCCATGGCGTCGCAGAGAGTCAGACATGACTGAAGTGACTTAGTACGCACACATATGAATGATGGAGTGTTAGACCTGATGAAACACTGCATTCCTCAACACCTGAGCTCTTAGTCCCAGACACTCTGCTCTATCCAGTCAGGACCCCTGCTCTGCCGTTTGTGCCCTGTCCACCCCTCCCTCCAGAACTTGACCCACCTCCTTCTCATCTGAAATACCTTAGCTCCTCTTCACACACCCAAATCCAATCCATTCTTCAAAGACCAACTAAAGACATTACTTAATGATCTGGGCCACAGTGAAGAAATACTATGTATGTATCCATTATGGTAATGAGTTCTACATTATCTTGCCACATTTAACTCTTACATGCATTTATGAATCCCCTCCTCCGTGAGAGAGTAAAAGTCTCTCTGGGAGCAGAGTTTTGTCATTTCACTTGTTATTTTCAAGTTGTCAACTGTCATTTTACCCTGTGCAGAGCACTGTTCTTTGCAGTTAATTAAGTTAATTTGGAAAAAGAAGGAAAGATGATCCATCTTCTGTCATTTAAATGATATTGAAGACTAACCTATGGATTTACTTTTTTATTTTCCACTACTTCACAGCCAAAATTTTCAAATGCAGAAACATTTAAAGAATTTTATAGGAAGCCCCGACATGTCCACTACCTAAATTCTGCAACTGACATTTTACTATACTTGTTGAACCACATATCTATCCATATAGGGGCTTCCCAGGTGGCGCCAGTGGTAAAGAATCCACCTGCCAACGAAGGAGATGTAAGTTCAGTTCCTGGGTCAGGAAGATCCCCTGGAGTAGGAAATGGCAATCTACTCCAGTATTTTTGCCTGGAAAATTCCATGGAGAGAGGAGACTGGTGGGCTGCAGTTCGCTGGGTCGCAAAGAGTCAGACACGACTGAGCACACATGCATAACCATACAGATTTATTTCTAAGTTCAAGCAGTGACTAAAAGTATTAAAAAAAACAACAACAACTGAGGAGTGGGTTCTGCAACTCTTTATACTTGATGTGGATTCTAACTATGGCTCAAATACCACTATGTTACAAAGGATAAAAAAAAAAGAAAGATTGGAAGCTAAAGCACAATGGTTAATGGTTCTACCTTCCCTGACTTTGACTGGCTCTAAGATCATATGCACTTGAAATATCTTCATCTGCAAAATAATAGAATTCCAATCTTTGAAGGAGCTAAATGCTACCCATGCACATTTCAGCCACTTTTAACAATGAATCATACACAAGGTAAATAATTCCAAACAGAGAGAGGTGACAGAGTCCAGTCTCTCACCTGGCATAGTCGACAGGAGTTTTCCCACTGGAGTCCTGGGTGCCCGGGTCTGCTCCATATACTGCCAACAATTCTGCCTGTAGAATCTGCCCTGCTTTGGAGGCCACGTGGAGGGGGGTGTTTCCTTTCTCCTAAGAATCATTAATACAAAGTACACAAAAAGAAATGAATTAAATAACCAGAAGGCTAAGCAAATGCAACCCATTTAGTTTCAACTTCACATCTGAACCAATTTGTGCTTTCTTACAGGGTGAAAAAAGTTGGCTTGTGCTCCTAAAGATAACAGCCTCAAACAGGTTTCGAGATTCCCTGTTCTCACGCTTGAATGGAGTTGCTGAAAAATACACAAACAAGAAAAGAACATTTGTTAAAAGTGTGAAGAATGAGGGAGCAAAGCAGCTGGCAGACCACTGCAATCTACATTATCACAGCACTACATCATCTTTATCTTGCTTAGCAGGGTGGATGAAGTTGTCTCTCCCGTGCTGGTCACAGCTACCCCTGGGCTCTAAGGCAGAGTCAGGCCCATGTTACTGATAAGGGAACTAGGGCTGGGAAGGCTGGTGTGCCCAAAGGCGTGATCTGTCTAAGTGGCGCAACCAGTCTCTGAGTGAGAGGGAGTGTGAGGAGGGGTTGAGTATGGCTCTGAAGTCTTACAGACCTGAATTTCAAACCACATACCCCTCAAGCTGTGTGAACTTGAGAAAGTGTTTAAAGCAATCTGAACCTGTTTCCTTATCTCTAAAATGGTGATAAAAATGCCACCTATTCATGGGCAACTATAAGGGATTGATGATACAACAGACCATAGAATCTGGTACACAAGAAATGACCAAAGAAAACAGCTGCTATTATTATTGCTGTTGTTATTAGCTGTTAATACTGAACCTAGGGCTTTAAAGCTTCAGATCCTAGCCTGTGTAAATCACAGGATTCTGCCTTATATCACACCCTCTCCACAGCATTAGTCTTGGCCTTGTTTGTGTACAATGATTTAATGAAGTCTTTTGGGGTGGAAACAGGCCTGTGGCATATCAAATTCTGTAGCACTGCAGAAAAGCCCTTATACATTCAGAGGATAAGCTGCCTTCCTTCAACTCTTCCTTCAACCCTAGAATTGTCCAAAATGCAATCATAGGATTAAAGAAAGCTATTCTAACATCTGCATCCAGGTCTTGTTTTCCTAATTAATTTTATTTTTTGAAATTGTGGTTTAAAACCACAATGAATGGAAGTAACAATCACATCCACCTTCAGGCAAAGTTTAAAATTCTGAACTATGAGTGCTTCTGCTCTGTATGAGCATCTGCCAAAAGCAGCACTTTGAAAATAAAGATACGCGTTTTTGTGGCATCTCTCAAAAACATGCAAAGGCCCATATGAAGAAAGCCAGCGACTCATCTTGTGAGTTTAATAAACCATCCCACGGACTATGGCTCTGAGTGACGCCCTACTCCTGAAGATCTCACTCAGCATGCAACCTAGAAACCGGCAGAAATCCCACAGACCTTGTAGTCCCTCCTAGAAACAAACTCTGACATGGCTACTATTTCAAAGCTCCGCAAACAAAAACTTACAGAAATATGACTCTAGAACCAGACCTAGAAAACAAAAATAGTTTCCTGGATATTTATTTTTTCCTTTGTCCCACTAGTATACCTCCACTAATATGAATGGTTGCCATTTGAATTAATATGAGAGAAGAAACCAACTGCAAAAAAAGCTGTTACTAATTATTTCGTGTACAGAAAGGAGTTGTTTTTCTTTTCTTTCTAAGTGTCTTTTTTTCCCCCAAACAGGACAATATGCTGTTTCATCCAGTAATTTCAGGATTCTAAAAGGTGTGACCCACCTTACTGAGATCTTTGGCAGTCACACTGTCATCATCCCGGCAGGGCAAGCGGTGGACAAATGCTAACATCTGATACTTGGCTCTGATGAATTCTGCTTTATTAGGACTGGTTTGAGAACAAAAAAAGAAAACAGTTCACTTGCAGTTCAGATACATTTCCCATTCTTCAGACTGTAAAGAGAAGAGGAAGTGACCCACATCCCCCACTCAAGAATAAAAGGAACAATACTGAAGTAAGCTTTGGCAGTGTGTTAAGACCTGAAGTCTGAAAACGTACATTAGTCACTATAACGGCCAGGAATGCAGAATACCTGCTTTTTATAGTATCTTTCTTCTCTGTGTCATTTTCTGAAGTGACTTAGCAACCTTGGGAGGAAGCAGCTCTTTGTCCCATCTTGTAAGAATCCAGATGTCTGGTCTGAATGCCTGTTGGTTGAGCACCTAAGCTCAAACCCAGTGACATCGATAGCCACCAAGCCTTAGTCTTAAACTGGAGAAACCAGACTTGTGCTGGAGAGCCGTGCGGAAGAGACGGTCCCATGCCTGGCTTCGTTCTGCATTCCTAACGGCAAAGAGTTCAATGCACAACTGGGTGACCACCTCCTGTGCTGCCCCTGTGAAGGCTGGTCCAAAACAGCTGCGCTCCTTTCAGTGGGCCCCAGGGGTTAAGAAGAAATAAGAGTATTTATAAACATTCCACTCACTGTACTTTATCCTGTGGATTAGCTTTGCGTCTTCCACTCATAATAGAGGTGGGGTCCAGTAACGAATGCTCCCATATAGAATTAGCACCATTATTATACAAGGTTTCAACCATCTAAAACCAAGCAGTATAAAATCACATTTTAATTTCTTTCTACAAACATCCCGTGGAAATAACTGAACTGATTCCACTACAAACTCTAACATGACTAGGAGATCACACACTTCATTATTTTCTGTTTTAGAATGAGAAAGAAGAACCTACATGCAGGATTCAGGTTTGACCAGGAGGACAGCTAAATACTTAAACGGGTTTGATTACATTTTCTAATACATGATGAAGAAAGAGCACTTTGACACTTTAGGACAGCACTGCCCAAGCCTGAGCATCCAAATACTATTTTTCAAGATTCTTAATCTTTTTCTTTAAATCCACTTACTTTCTAAAACTTTCACGAGCAATTATAACTTGATGTGCTAGTTATAGTTTTAATTGCTACCACTGAAATAAATATTTGAGTATTACCTACATCTATCTTTGATCAGTGGTAAAGAATCTACCTGCCAACACAGGAGATGCAGGTTCAGGAAAATCCTCTGAAAAAGGAAATGGCAACCCACTCCAGTACTCTTTCTGGGAAAAAAAGCCCAAGGACAGAGGAGACTGGCAGGTCTGCAAAGAGTTGGACCCAACTGAACAACTGAACATGCACATCTACCTCGAGTACCACCAGTGGTCCATGTGTCACACTCTGGGAACTGCTGTTCTAGGGTCAAGTCTGGCATTTTAAACCACTCATCTCTGGACTTTATTCATATCCTATAATATAATATAGGATATGACATAATATCTGTACTCTGTATAATCTGACAGCAGTAAACACCCATTTTCACATGGGAATGAGCTGCTAGAAACTTCTGAGCAGAAGTTATTACTAATAATAAACCATATCTCCCAATTTCATTTCAGAGCATGCCTCCTGACAAAGCCTCGTCTGATTTTTACAACAGTGCAGATACTGTCATATCAGAGATCTAAACTCACTCTTTCGGGACAGGCTGTGCAGCTGCCACAGATTTAGTAAAATATGTACTCAAGACAAATGAAGGCGAAACACATGCCTAAGTCTTGAGTTCCAACAGAACTCAAAGAATGTGTACCCCAAAATAGAAGTACCCGGTGACATGACAATGGACCCCCAAATAAAACAAAGAGCCCACTGAACACTTGGCAGGGTGTTAGGCATTCAATAAAAACAGAACTTGATTGTCTCTAACAGGATACAAGAACTTTAAGAGAACTTAAACCAGATGTATCAGAAACTTCAGAGGACTCCTACCAAAGCAAGAAACTTCATGAAAAATTTCTAAGGCAGTTGCTTTCAGAAACATTCATCGTGGTAAGTGGAAAGATAGGCTGTTTAAAAACAATTTCTGGCGATATTCTAGAAAGTCGGCAGTAAAACATTAGGAAGAAATTTTAATGACTATCTGTCTACCTATAGTCAAGCTTTTCCAGATTTTCACTAGGAGGAAAATAATCTTAAATAATGAATTCAATACTTATATATGGCACTGATAAGCATGGCACCTCTACTCAATTAGGAGTCAAACATTTTTGTAATGTTTAAGAAGTGTAATTTCAGTTGCTAAAACAGTAATTCCTAAAAACTTAAATTCTTGAGGAGAATTCTTATTCTTTACCTGAAGCAATGTTGGAGGCCATGGTGTGTGTTTAAGATGCCTCACTTGAGAGATATGGCGCCCCAGACTCCGATGGACACTGCAGCACTCATCGCATATAAAAGTTCCCCTATTTACGGATGCCCAGGAAGGATCTGGAAAGAAGAGTGGGATCAGTGGCAAGGATACGAGGTGGTAGCTATTCTGCCAGGTGGCAAATGACAACCAAGGTTTGGTGTTTCAGAAAAACAAGACAATTCTGTTGGGTTGGTATGATAGTCAACATGTTAAGCTGGGAGCTTGTCTGATGATACCACCTATCTTGGCTGGGGGTACAATGTTAATAGGTATGGAAAACAAGAACTGAAGCCCTGAGTGAGTATCTGCTTTCTGGTCCAGGGCCACAATCTGTAGCCCTAATAAGATCGACTATCTCGGATGTGTGCTCTTTCATTAAATGTTAAGAAAAGCAAATGGAGAGGGTTCACCTGAATCATTGTGATTCCATTTCCACAAATGGCAGGACAACAAAACTCTCCGTGAACAATCCACATGGAATTATGTAAGTGAATGGTGAAAAGACAGCTACCCTGATAGCACTGCATGTTGACATGCCTCTGGGCTTAGCAGAAAGCTGAAAGCGACACAACTATAAAACAGCTCAGCCGTGGTGGCTCTGAAAACAGACTGGGAAACCTGGCCTCCTCCACTAGGAAATGTGCTAGGATATCCATTAGCTGTCTTAAATAAACTGTTGAGTCTGATCTCACCACGGACCTAAAAGAACAGATGCTGTAAAAACATTGGCCTCACAGAAAAAAAGATGCAAAATACAAATGAGCAATATTTTTGATGTGCGCATGATGCTTTTTTTCCTGTGAAGTCCGACAAAGCCTCATTAGACATCCTTAGAAACAAGGAAAAACACACACTTGGTAAGCAGTAAGAATAACTCACGCTGGGAAAGTAAACTAAATATTTAGAAACTCAAAACACAGACAGACCTTCTACATTTCATCAGACTCACACAAGGGGTGACAATAGGTGCCGCTCAAGCTGCTTGGCTTGAGGGTTATATTGAAAAATTCTTCAATGTCCACAAAAATCTCTAAAATGCATGTACACCATCTTTACCATTTCTAACAGTTTATTCAAACTCCTTCCAACCATATAATGAAAAGTTATGGGATTTCAATCAAAGACAAACTGGGAGTCAAGAGTGTGTGGTGGTTAAGAGTGCTGGCTCTGGAGACAAGCAGGCCAGGGTTTGAACCCCAACTCTGCCACTTCTTGCGCAAGGATCTCAGGCAAGTTATTTCTTTGAGGGTGCTCATCATGGATCAAATAGAATAACAACACATCTCAGAGAGGTGAGGATATAAAGAATAAGTGAAGTTCTTTGCATATAGTAAGTACTCAGTAATATGAGCTGTTATAACTTTCCCCAATTATTTTGTAAGTACCATTCAAGTATTTTCAAGAGCCCACTGCAATTCATGGCCATTAGAGAAAGTCTTTGATTGCTAATACTCGAAACACTGAATGTTCCACATGAACACTATCTTACTACACTGAAAAACCTCATGGAGTTTTCAGGTAGTTGAACTCAGAATAGGATATGAACTAGATTCATTTAAAAAAAAAAAAAAGGTAAACCAGGACTTCTCTGGCGATCCAGTGGTTAAAACTCTGCACTTCCACTGCAGGGTGCACGTGTTCAATGCTTGGTCAGGAAACTAAGATCCTGCACGCCATGCAGCACGACGAAAAAAAAAACAGGTAAACTATTTACTATGATTTGATCATAGCTAATCAAACGTTTTGGAGCTTCAGCTTTAGTACCAGTCCTCCCAATGAATATTCAGGGTTGATTACCTTTAGGATTGACTGGTTAGGGAAATCAATCCTTGAATAATCACTGCGAGGAGCAAGGATCAATGCTGAAGCCCCAACACATTTGATTAACTATCATCAAATCTTGGTAATTAGTTTACCTATCTTTTTTTTTTTTTAACTTTTTTTTTTTTTTTTTTTTTGCCATGTTGCAAAGCACTGGAATTCCAACTCATTGGAAAAGACCCTGATGCTGGGAAAGATTGAGGGCAAGAGGAGAAGAGGGCGACAGAGGACAAGATGGTTAGATGGTATCACCAACTCAATGGACATGCATTTGAGCAAACTCTGGGAGACAGTGAAGGACAGGGAAGTCTGGCATGCTGCAGTCAATGGGATTGCAAAGATTTGGACACGATTTAGGGACTGAACAGCAACAATCAAAAGTTTGCCATGGAACAAAAACTCAAACAAAATTCTTCAGTGAAGTACAACTATGTCAGTACTACTAAAGCATGCCAAAAATCAGACTGGAGACATCAAGATGAAAGATCCCTGCAAAGACACATAACAACTTTGCTCTCTGCAGTAGGGGACTACTGCGAATGACACACATACAAAAAGACTTTATTTTGAAGATCAGCCTTGGTTTTCACCTATCATTCAGAGAATTCACAATCCTCTTGGAAGAAATTAAATAGGGACAAGACAGCAAGGATTTAACACACACTAAGCAAGGCTCTCCACTACAAGGCTCTCTACTAGTCATTTTAACATCATGAATCAGAATCACATGAAGAGAATATCAGAACGTTAACAACAGTAAAATCCAGTGAACCCCTTCCAATTTATGTGAATGTTTTATGCTAGGGCTTCTTAACATGGGTTCAAGGAACACAACCAATGGGCTTCAGAAGCGTCTATTATCCCACTGAGAAATCTTAACAAATTCTGTGTGAAAGGCGAAGTGCGTGTGCATTTTGGAGGGAGGTCTTAGCATTCATCAGAATCTCAAAGGGATCCTGAACCGTAAAGGTAACTCACTCACTAGGGCTTTGCAGAAAAGGCAGCACAAATTCCTAGCTGCTCAAGTTCTGAACATTTCAAGGTAGCCTAATTATATTCAAAACAGGAAGGAAGTGACTCAAGTCTCTGTAGATTAGGCATATGAGACAACAACTAAAAAAGATACAATGGAAGAGAAAAATGTTCTCAAATGCACAAAACGCCACAGAAGTGCAAGACAGTATTTAGTACAGAATTCAGCGTGACAACACAGATGCAATTTTCCTGTGCCCCGTATACCATCCACTGAGACGCAAAGAACATGCACTTCAAGAGGAAGTTTGAATATAGATTCATGTGAATCAAACATCACAGAAAGTTCAACCGAAAACAGGCAAGAAAATAAGGAAGTGGAGCAAATAACATTTTTAGAGAATACGATGGAGTTCGTATGACAAGCGAACTTAGTTTCTAAAACACCTCTTTTTAAGCTCCTCCACCCGTTCTCCCTATCTTCAAAGGAAACTGGTAACCCCACTTACATTATACAGGCCGTGAAATAACCACATAAGGTTTGAGTTATCATAGTACTTTTAAAGTTGGTCTCTACCTCCATATGACAAGATGAAGTTTAAATCAGTGATGCTCAGTGACTACATTAAGATTGTTTATTGGACACTATTGTGCCAAAGAAGCCATCTTACCTTTTGAATTACTTCAAATTCAAAGCAGATAAATTCAAGCACTGAAAACAGCACAGAGGCCTATCAACCCGGCTCCAACCTCTAAGATAGATCTGAACTCTAAATCTGAATACTAAACATAGGAGGGATGGTTTCCACCCTTCAGTGTTCCCATATGCCTAAACTGCCTGAATATCCAAATGGTTATAGTTGTCAATGATTTGGTGTGTTTGTTTTGCAAGCAGTAATTAACGTATAATTTAGAAATTCAACTATAGCTTTAAGAGGCTTTAAAGGTTCTGTACACAATACAAAAAACAGGAAAAATAAAAACAACAACCCCAAAAACCACCTTAGATGAGACGATCCTAAGCATATTCATTCAAACTGCTCTACCCCTGAGCACCGTACTCTCAATCATCCTCACTCGAAAAATGAGGAAATCAAGAGTCGGCCAAATGAAGTCACCAGCCCAAGGTCACCCAGAGGCAAAATCTAGTTTGAACTCGGCCGGTTCAGATCTCAAAACTTGAGACAAGCATTGCTTCCTCAAGTGACGGTCGGCGTTTGCCAAGACCCCGTCATCCGGGAGACTGTCCGTGGCTTAGTGGGAGTCGGGATGTCAGAGAAGCGGGGGAAAACACATCCTTGGGGCTCCTCTGGCGAGTCTCAGTGGAAGGAAGCGGCGAGCGTCGCCCACTCCGGACAGGACCCCGGGGCGGGGGTCTGGAGGGCTGTGGGGAGCGGGGGTGACACCTGCAGCCTCTGGGGGCCGCAGCTGGGAGAACTCGCAGTTGATTTCTCTAATTGGCCTCCTTGTGGATTGCCCAAGCCCCTTCCTGTTGGGAAAGCAGCCCCGACCCCGCCGCCTCCCCGCCCGGCCTGGGACAGAAGGGACGAGAAAGAAGAGAGGGACGGGAGTGACGGGAGGGCGGCGGCCCCCTGCCCGCCCGGCTCTGACAGGCCCGGGACGGGTCCCGCCCCACGGCCGCCCAGGCTCCTCCTAGTCGCGACCCGGGGTACCGGGTGCAGAGCTCCACCGCCCGGACCCGCCCGGCCCGAGGGGGCGGCCCCAGGGTAGGGGTCCTGGCCAGGAGAGCTGAGGGGAGCGGGCCCGGCCGGTGCGACTCACCCGGCCCGCTGCAGTCAGCGCACACCTCGCTGCTCCGGACCCGCTTCGACATGGCTACCGCCTCCCACCTGCCGGGAACCTAGGGCCCCGGGACAGTGAAGGCGGCGGCTGCGCTTCCGCTCTAACGGGTCCTCGCAGCGGCGCTGGCGGCGGCCGCCTCCCCCCTCAGCGCCTCACAGCCCCGGCGCAGCACGCACGCGCGGGGAGGTGCCTTTCGGCAACGGGCAGGTCATGTGACCGGAAAGGGCACGCTTCCTTGTCGCCATTTTGAGTGAGGGCAGGTGTCTCCTCTCCTGTTTCTAAACCTTCTTGATTTGGGGGTCTCCCTCTCTGGAAGAGATTCACTTCCTTCCAGTGCTGATTAATATCAGGCGAAGCAGCAAAATGTAGTGACCAGTGGTATGCAGCCACAGCCTTCCTGAGGCAATCATTCGTCAAGTCTTTTAGCATAACTTTGGCCAAGTTCACTTATTTATTCATTCCTTTATTCAACAAATATTTATTGACCAGGGCTTTCTTGGTAGCTCAGCTGGTAAAGAATTCGCCTGCAATGCAGGAGACCCCGTTTCAATTCCTAGGTCGGGAAGATCCCCTGGAGAAGGGATAGGCTACCCACTCCAATATTCTTGGGCTTTCTTGGTGTCTCAGACGGTGAAGAATCCGCCAGCAATGCTGAAGACCTGGGTTTGATCCCTGGTGTTGGGAAGATCCCCTAGAGGAGGACATGGCAACCCACTCCAGTATTGTTGCCGGGAGAATCCCCATGGACAGAGGAGGCTGGCGGGTCCATGGAGTCGCAGAGTCAGATAGGACTGAGCGGCTAAGCACACATTTATTGACCATGCGCTATGTTCCACACACTGTTCTGGGCACTGGAGAAGGAGCAGTGAGCCAAGAAGACGAAATTTTCTATATTTATGGAGTTATGTTCAACTGTGCTAGATCTACAATAAAATAAGTAGGAATATATTAGATGTTTCCCTAAGCTGCAGTTTTAATCTTATCTGGAAAGTGGAGATAGTCTGTCTACCTCAAGCCAGTGATTCACATTTGTATAGCTTGTTACCTGAAAATGATTTTTACATTTTTAAAGGGGTGTAAAGAGGAAAAAAAGAGGAGGGAGAGAACGAAGAATATTCAGCAAAACTCTTACATGACATGCAAAAGCGAAATATTTACTAAGCACAAATGGAATAACTTACAGAAGCATATAGTGTGCCTGCCGCATAGTAAGCCCTCAGTAAAAGTTGCTCCTGTTGTTGAATTAGATACTGCTATTATTTCCTAATCACAACTTTTTTTTTGTTTTCTTTTGTTTGTTTTTGTTTTTTTTTTATTCATTTTTTTTTGTTTTTGTTTTTGATCTTTGAGGGTGAGAATAGATAACCTAATTTAGAGGACTACATGAACACAATGAGATGAGCTTAATCAGTCTGAAAGCGAGCAGAGATGTCCTAATGCTAATGAACATTGTATGTATTACATGTGTGTAAGCACAACTATGATCGCCATTCGGCAAATATTCCATGGCTATTGTGGGCCAGAAACTGTCTTGACTTCCAGGTACTCTGGTGAGCAGCCATTGTGGAGTTTTTTCACTAATAAATTAAAAGAAATGTTCAATAAATACGGAAAGATAACGAGGCAGAGGAGTAAATTGCCTGAGACTTCTGAATGGATAAGAAGTCCTGGAAGGGGTCTCAGGAGCACTGGTCTTTGGTTCATCTCTCCATTTTTATAAATGTATGGTGTGGGCATAACCACATAAATCCCACACATTCCACAATTAGAGCCTCTGGGTTCCATCCTGATGCTCCTGCATCCTGTTTTGGTTCACAGACTCACAAATCCTCTGGCCTCAACATGTGTGGAGAAAGGATTAGGCCAGGATTCTTGAACAGCTGTTGTTGCAGGCGTCTGAAAAGCTGATGTCCACAAGCAGAGAAGGCAGAGGGTATGCTTTCAGGATGCATCAAATAACTTTTGCCTGGTTATGCGGTCTAGTTGTGGACAGCTGTGCAGAAAGCTCAGGCTGGCGAGCAGCCATGAGTTGGCTTGGTTCTTCATTGAATCAAGAGCTATAGTGTCTTAGGTTGAAACCCAAAGGATGAACTTAAGTTTGGCTGACTGTGGTCAAGTGTAAGTATTATCTATTAGTCCTCTCGGCCATAACCCTAAATTCAAAAATAAAGGACACTCGTATGTGGAATAAACCAGCAACTTAGGTAACTGTGAATCATAACCCAGTTTTGAGTTGTGGCAGAACAGTGTTTCTCAAAGTGGGCGGGGGTGTGTGTGTGAATTTTTCTCCTCCAGGGGACATTTGGAGACATTTTGGCCGGAGTGTTACTGATATCTAGCGGGTAGAAATGGCGGGGATTCTCCCCAACTGCTACTGCTGCTGCTAAGTCGAGTCAGTCGGGTCCGACTCTGTGCGACTCCATAGACGGCAGCCCACCAGGCTCAGCCGCCCCTGGGATTCTCCAGGCAAGAACACTGGAGTGGGTTGTCATTTCCTTCTCCAATGCATGAAAGTGAAAAGTAAAAGTGAAGTCACTCAGTCGTGTCCAACTCTTCGAGACCCCATGGACTGCAGCCTACCAGGCTCCTCCATCCATGGGATTTTCCAGGCAAGAGTACTGGAGTGGGTTGCCATTGCCTTCTCCCTTCTGCCCAACATCCCCACATAAAGTATTATGTGGATCCTATCTTCCTTTCCAATTTGGATTCCTTTTATTTCTCTTTCTTCTGATTGTTGTGCCTAGGACCTCCAAAACTATGTTGAATGAAAGTGATGTGAGTGGGCATCCTTGCTCCTGATTTTAGAGGAAATGCTTTCAGCTTTTCACCCTTCAGTATGATGTTAGCTGTGGGTTTGTCATATACGGTCTTTTTTATGTTGCAGTACGTTCCCTCAGTATGTAGCATTCTACAATGGTAGTCAGTCATAAAAAAAGAATGAAAGCGCCATTTGCAGCAACAAGGATGGACTTTGAGGGCATTATACTAAATGAAATAAGACAGAGGAAGACAAATACAGTATGCTATCACTTACATGTGGAATCTAAAAATTACAACAAAGTTGTAAACATAACAAAAACGAAGCAGTTTCACAGATACAGAGAACAAACTAGTCCTTACCAGTGGAGAGAGGGGTAATATAAGTGTGGGGGAGTGGGAGGCACAAACTACTGGGTGTAACATAGACTCAAGGATGTATTGTACAATACCAGGAATATAACCAATATTTGGTAAAAACCGTAAATGGAAAGCAACTTTTTAAAACTGTATAAAATTTTATTTTATTTTATTTTATTTTAAAATAAAAATAAATCCAAAGTAAAAAATAAAAGTTACCAGAACAGCAAAGACAAATAAATCAAATTTATGTGGTTCAAATGTGCTGAAGTTGAGAAACTCTGAGCTAGAACCACCCTCTCATGAGGCAAGTACTTAACGCCACTTCTCCAAGAGTTTATCATGCCTACTTGAAAATTGGTTGGTGTTGCCCACTTCCAAAATGGTTCCTGACCAATCGTGGCAGCATCTGCTCAGGTCCAAAAAGGCTGCAAGAGAGTCAGGAACTAGAATAGTTTGGTCCAGGAGCCTGTTGTCACCCCCCCTGACCGCAGAGCCGATGGAATAGGCCCAGTTGTGGACCGAACCATATGAGGGACCTGGGGCAGGGGAAAAAAGGATGATAAAGGCTAGATCGAGTTTTTCAGGTCGAGATCCTAGGCTAAGCAAGAGAGTTTGATTTCTGTTTTCGGTATGATGCTGTGATTCCCGGTGTGGGGTCGGAGGTGGGTGGGGTTGGGCAGATCCCGGGCCGGGTGGCTAGCTTCTCCTCCCCCCTCGCCGTGGCGCGCGGTGGTCCGCTCTCCGCACTTCCCTGTTTGGGGCAGTTCGGCCCGCAGAAGTCGGTTCGCGAGCTGTCAGCGCGGGCGGGAGCGCCGCTGGGCGCAGGGTGGGCGCGGCCGAGCCCCGTCCCCGACCCGGCCCGCGACCCCGACCTCCCGCGCGTGCCCTGCACCCGGCCGCGTACCGCGCCCTCTCGCTCGCTCGCTCGCCTGGTTCTCTTCGCTCGCCGGCCGCCCGGCGGGCGGGCGCCGGAGACCCCCACCGGGGTCTGAGGCTTGTCAGGCGGGCGGTGAGGGCCGGGCTGCGGCCTCCCTCGCCATGTCCTCGCCCCACGACGCTAGCGGAGACTTCCCCTTGCACCTCCTGGTCTGGAACAACGACTACCGGCAGCTGGAGAAGGAGCTGCGGGACCAGGTGAGGGGGTGAGGCGGGGGTCTTCCCCGGCGAGAGGAGCCGGGGAGTCGGGGATCGTATCGCCTCCCTGAGCCCATCTCCAGCCCTCTACCCTCGGGGCACCGCCGTCCCCTTCCACTCAGCAATCGAGGGACAATAATAATAACAGCAGGATGTGCACTGAGTATTTAATGTGTGCCAGGCCGTGTGTCGAAGGTTTTACATACATCCTCCCTCTTAACCTTTCCAGCAGCCCTAGGAGGTAGGTACTATCCTTTCATTTTACAGAGAAGGAAACTGAGGCGCTCAGAGATTATGTCCCTTACACAAGGTCGCTTACCTAATCAACACCAAATCGAGATTGTAACTCTGGCCAACTGGCTCCAGCGTGCACCGTCTTAACCAATTACGCCTGCCTCTCTCCAAAATGTGTGAACAACGCACACCTCTCACCCCACCCATTCTTTTTGTCAGGAAGGGCTTGGTTGGGTTTGGAGTCCAGGTTCTAACTCGCCCTGTGACCTTGGGCAAGGCATTTTCCCCTCTCTGACCCACGTCCTCTTCTTTGTGGAATGAGGGTGTTGATACCCATGTGGGCAAATTCTGTACTTGACTGTTACCAATAGGTCTGGGGTGATGCCCAAGAAAAACTCCCCAGGGAGGCTGATATACAGCAAAGTTTGAGAATCGCTGGTGCACAGCATCCTTAAAATCACTTCCTGTTCTAAAGTGCTTTGATTCCTTTTTTATTTATTCCCAGCTTTATAAGCAGTGGTTCTCAGTTGGAAGTGATTTCCTCCATCCCACACATCTGGTCATTAATAGAGACATTTTTGTTTGTTATACGCTCGGGGAGTGGGTGTTACTGGAATCTAATGGGTAGAGGCCACAGAGGCTGCTCAGTATCCTATAAGACACACATGTGTAAGACATCCCCCTTCCCAGTTAAGATTTGTTTTTCCCAAAATGTCAGTAACATCTTGCTTGACAAACCCTGTCTTCAAAGCAGCACAGTGATTCTGGGAGGTATTGGTACCGTTAAGTTACAAACCGACAGACTTAGCAGTTAGGATGTATATGTGTGTGTTTTAGTCACTCAGTTGTGTCCAGTTCTTTGCGACCTCTTGGACTATAGCCCACCAGACTCCTCTGTCCTTGGAATTCTCCAGGCAAGAACACTGGAGCGGGTGGCCATTCCTTTCTCCAGGGGATCTTCCCGACCCAGGGATCGAACCTGGATCTCCTGCATTGTAAGCAGAGTCTTTAAGTCTGAGCCACCAGGGAAGCACCAAGCAGTTAGGATAGAGACTTGTAATTACCTCGTGTAATTGTTCTGGTTGATTTCATTTTATCTAGTGTGTTAAAGTTCTGGTTTTTGAATGGCTCAAATTTGATGCTCTAATTGTCAAGAAATTCTAGAGGAACGAGGGCATTGGTTTTCTTCTGATTTGCAAAAATTGAGCGAGGTCAGCATTCCCCCACACACCCCCCATACTTGATGAACAGTTACTGCTAAGTGTGTTCTTTCTTTTTGGCTGTGTTGGATCTTCACTGCTGCCTGGGCTTTTTTCTAGTTGTGGTGAGCGGGGCCTACTCATTGCGGTGGCTTCTCTTGTTGCAGAGCACTGGCTCTGGGCGAGTGGGCTTCAGCAGTTGCAGCTCAGAGGGACTGAGTGTTTGCGGCTCCTGGGCTGTAGAGCAAGGCTAAGTTGTTGTGGATCCTAGGCTTAGTTGCTTCAAGGCATGTGGGATATTCCCTGATCAGGGATCTGATACATGTCTCCTGCGCTGGCAAGCGGATCCTTTACCACTGAGCCACCAGGGAATCCCTCAGTGTGTTCTTGTACTCTGCCATCTTTCTTTTAAGCCTGCTGAGCTCCCTCAAAAGTTGCCCTTTTTTCTTTTAAAATCTCTGTCCACGCAGAATAAACTTTTGTCGTAAGAGTCCTTGTGCCTAATTAGATCATGCCCCCAGAGTAAATGATTCAACAGTTAGGCATCACAGTATACCTGATGACTCGGTTCCCTTTCTCTTACTAGACATAGCTCAGAGGGAATCCGCCATCGTTTTGTTCTCGGCTTTAAGTCTCACCTTAAACACTTTTAAAATGACCAGACAATCTTTGTTTTTAGGCCTGCTGTGTTTTGCCTCTGTACTTCCTCAGTATCGGAGCCTCACAGCTTCTTGTGAAATATTGAGATAAAATACAAGGAAAGTCACAAAACTAAAATCCTATCTGATAGAGTGGTTCAGCATCGTCATTGAACCACACACACGTTCAATACCAGCTTCAGAAAACATCAGGCTTTCTGTTCATGGGAGGTGAGGAAGAGAGTTAAAATGAAGCACCATCTTTCTTTATAGAAAAACTCAGTCGATAAGAACAAAGTCTTGGTTTGTAATCTAAAATGTGGCATGGTTGAATTATTTCTTTTTCCTGCAACTTGTGATAGAAATGTTCATTGAAAGTTTTCTGTGCCACTTACCTTGAAAAACATTAAGGACACTGGTGATTAGCACATTCTAATTTTGCAGCAAAGTAGTCCTGGGATACATTGATCCTTAGTGCCTTTGAGTGTTAAGGAGGTCAAGAAAGAATACGCTTCATTGCTAATTATTTGATTTTGACTTTGTTATCTGTTATCACTGTAGATCATGCCACAAGATTCTGTTTTCTCTAAGGGAGAGATAGTTGAAGTATATTCAGAAAAAAACATCTTGACTGTGGATGTTGGACTGTCATGACCATGCAATCCAATTGCAATCCTGAAACTTTGGCCTTTGAAGGGATGGAGATGGGGCTGGCTTCACGGTGTGCAGGCTCGACAGTTGCACAGGGCCCTGTCCTCAGAAGTGGCTCATGCTTGGTTCAATGCTCTGTTATCATCTGGAAAGTCTTACTATTTTCTTTTGAAGAAGAGGCCTTGCATGTTGATTTTTATGTGGATCCTGTGAATTATGCAACTGCTTCAGGATCAAAAAGTTGATCACTGATACCAGTAAAACACAAGGCAGGGAATATTTTGTTGCTTTCATATTTATTGAGATCCTCTGTTAATTATGAAATAGCTATCTACTCCTCTGCCTTGGAGGCAGTTAGGTTAATGGCCAGTACTAATGCTGGTTAAGTTGTGAGCTTGGGTGCTTAATTTACCCTTACCAAATCAGTTCATGAGCTGTCAAAATGCGGAGCGTTAACACTAAAAGCTTACTATTTTCCAGGCACTGTGCTGAAATGTTTTTGTTGTTTTTGGTTTGTTTTAACTTTTTCTTTTATATTGGAGTATGGCTGATTAACAATGTTGTGATGGTTTCAGGTGGACGTAAAAGGACTCAGCCATGCATACACATGCATCCATTCTGCCCCAGGCTCATCCCCCATCCCAGCAGCCACTTAACGTTGAGCAGAGTTCCCTGTGGTATACTGTAGGTAAAAAATACATAAACATACATATATGTATATATGTTTGTTTGTTTGTTTGTTTTGGCCACACTGCACTGCATGTGGAATCTTAGTTTCCCTACCAGGGATCAAACCTACCTAGACACCCTGCATTGGAAGCATGGAGTCTTAACCACTGGGCTGCCAGGGAAGTCCCTTAAAATGTTTTATGTCTAGTTTTAGATTTAATTCTCACTTCAGTCCCCCGGGGACGCTTGTGTGATTCCCATTTTACAGATGAGGAAACAGAGGTGGAGAGGTTCAGTCACCTGCTTACCAAGTCGTCAAACCAAGACATCAACCCTGAGGAAGTCACTCTCACAGAATAAGAATCCTGTATTTTTAACCCTCCCGCTTTCCTTCTTTTGGTAAAAGTGCCTCCATTTCAGGATTCTGAAGAAAGAGGAAGGGAACAGATCAGAAGGTGCGGGCCCAGGGTACCTGGAAGCAGTACATTTACCATAGCTGCTGCTGTTAATATCATCATCATCCTGGGAATGTAGCTCCTTTTATGTATGTTCCAGTTTTTCTACAAGGAACCCATATTGGCTACATAATTAAAAACAAAAAATTCCCATCACCCCAGCAATAAAGCTGGCTGTTTCACTTAAGCCTTTGTTTGCCAGTACTTTTCTGCAGTCCGTTCTTCATTCTTTCCGTCCCACGAGTGAGACATGAAACGGGCACACTGGTAGCTGTAAGAATTTTCATTTCGTTCCAGGAACAGCAGCACAGAAAGAATCAAGTTTATCCAGATGAAGAAGAATAAGCACGTGTTTCTGAATGTGTGTGAGTCAGCCCCAGTCCCACCGTGTCTTGTTCATTTAGCTGAAGGTCACCGCTTGTGTAACTTTGCCAGAGATGAGATTGTTTCGAGCCTTCAACGTTTACTCAGCCAAGGCAGTTTATTAAGTGCCTCTTAACCCATCAGCTCTATTGTCTCTACTATTCAGTGGGGCCTTGAAGTTGGTCGGTGCAGTTGAAATGATTTGTGTTCTGGTTATGTCATTTGCCACTTAGCCTGAGAGGTCTGTTAAACATCTTTCAGCCTTCCTGCCGATGCTGGGAGAATGAATGAAAATTTAAGGGGGCAGATGCAAAGGACAGTCTGTGCACCTCAGCAGGGGAGGGAAGGCCCTGTGGAATCAAATGTGGGTAGAGGGTGGCCGATGAGGCCTGACTCCAGGGCCAGTCCTTGTTTAGGGAGCCAGCAGTTAAAGCACAACATCTGGGCAAAAGAGAGGGGACGTTCTAGGCAGCGGCAGTGCTGGGAGCCTGACCGGGAACCACCCTGGGGTTCTCATCGCAGCCCAGGGCAAGGCTGGGTGAGGCCACTGGGCACTCATTCAAGCCAGTGCCGGTTGGCTGGAGGCCCGCCCTGAGCCAGAGCCTTGGAGCCAAGGGAAAGAGCCTGGCGCCTGCTCTCGGGTGCTCCTCCTCAGCCCACGGGCTCAGTCGCATCTTTGAAACCAGGCACGTATCTATACCTCCCCCTCTCCCGGACTTAGCGTGGGAGAACCAGTTTAGGCCCCGGCTGGCCACAGAGGACCTGGGCCGTCTGAGAGCGCACAGGAATGAGGGTGGTTGACTCTCTCAAGCCAAGGGCCAATTAGCAGCCTCTTGCCTGAGGCCTTCCCCCCAGGAGGTACCTGTGATAGTTTGTGAAGTTCTGACTGTGCGCCACTCAGAGTGGGTCCCCCAAGGCTAATGAGGGACCTGGAAGTGGATCCTGCCGTCTGACCCTGCAGCCTGCACTCAGCTTGAGAGCAGCAGGCTACCAAAGAGGGCTTGGATGAGGAAAATTGGTGGGCTTAAAAATTAGCACATAAGGAGACATGGAGAAATCTCATGCCTTTTCTTCTTTGGGGGGACACTATGATCGTTAAGAGGGTGGGCAGTTTTAATTTGGTGAAGCTCATCATTGGAGAAACTTAAAGGAAAAGCTTAAATGGTCAGCTGTGACAGTGAATTCCAGTGAAATTCTGAGCTCTTGCTACCTCAACTCATGTCATTAGTTTATGACCCTCAGCTCCCCTATTAGCTGTAAGGAAATTTGAACAAATCCCTTTTAGGGAGAAAGTGACAGCTTATGTGAAGCAATGTAGTGTAGGTGTATAATCATAAGAGCTGACTCTTCTAAGAGCTTGCTATAATGTGTACCCTTGTAAGACTTTTGTAAGATAGGTGGCTTTTGTTTTTTGTTTGTTCTTATTGTTCCCATTTTACAAGCGAGCATATTGAAGCTCAAGAGGAGTTAAGCAACTCATCAAAGAGCATATAGATCGTAGATTAGGTTTATGTGTTACATAAAACACATACATAGGTTGATTTTTAAACATCTTTATTGAGATTCAGTTCCCTTATGCAACTCGCCCATTAACGTGTATCATTCACTGTTTTTAGTCTATTCCCGAGTTGTGCCGCTGTCACCACAGTCACATTCCAGAACATTTTCATCACCCCCAAAAGAAACCCCACACCCATTACTGTCATCCCCTATTTCCCCCCAACCCTTCAGCCCTAGGCAACATTAAGCAGCTTGATACCTCTATAGATTTGCTTCTTCTGGACATTTCTTATAAATGGAATCATACAATACATGACTTTTATGTGTGGCTTCTTTAACCTAACATGATGTTTTCAGTGTTCATCCATGTCATGGGAGATGTTAATACTTCATTCCTTTTAATGGCTGAATAGTATTCTCGTGTGTGTGTGTGTGTGTGTGTGTGTGTGTGTGTGTGTGTGTGTACACGCTATATTTTGTTTATTCCTTTGCCAGTTGATGGACATTTAGGCTATTATGAATGATGCTACTCTGCTTATCTGTGTACAGGTTTTTGTGTGACTGTATGTTTTTATTTTTCTTGGGTAAATACCTACAAGAGGACTTGCTGGGTCTTATATTAATAGTAATTCTGTGTTTAACTTTTTGAGGAACTGCCAAATGTTTTTTCAGTTTGACTGCACCATTTTACATTCCCATCAACAATGTTTAATGGTTCTAGTTTTTCCGCATCCTTGTCAACACTTGTTATTGTCCTTTTGATTGTAGCCATCCTAATGGATGTGAAGTATTATCTCATTGTGGTTTTGATTTGCATTTCCCTAAGCTTCCCTAGTAGCTCAGCTGGTAAAGAATCTGCCTACAATGCAGGAGACCCCAGTTCCATTACTGGGTCACGAAAATCCCCTAGAGGAGGGATAGGTTACCCACTCCAGTATTCTTGGACTTCCCTGGTGGCTCAGATGGTAAAGAATCGCCTGCAGTGTGGAAGACCTGGGTTTGATTCCTGGGTCGGAAAGATCCCTTGTTGGAGGGCATGGCAACCTACTCCAGTATTCTTACCTGGAGAATCCCCATGGACAGAGCGGCTTACAGATCATGGGGTCGCAAAGAGTCTGACATGACTCAGCAAGTAAGTGCAGCACAGCACAATGATTAGTTATTTGAGTATCTTCCACGTGCTGTTGGGTTGTTAGCGTTCTTCATATATTCTAGATGTGCACATGTTAGCTGCCTCAGTTGTGTCTGACTCTTTGTGACCCCCATGGACTGTAGCCTGCCAGGCTCCTCTGTCCATGGGATTCTCCAGGCAAGAATTCTGGAGTAGGTTGCCATGCCCTTCTTCAGGGGATCTTCCTGACCCAGGGATGAAACCCGTGTCTCTTGTGTCTCCTGCACTGGCAGACGAGTTCTTTACCACTAGGGCCACCTGGGAAGCTCCCATATTCTAAATACTAGCCCCCTAATAAGTATATGATTTACAAATATTTTCTCCCTGTCTTTGCGGTGTCTTTTTACTTTCTTTATACCATTTGAAGTACAACAGTTTTCAGTTTAGATGGAGTGTAATTTACCTACATTTTCTTTTGTCTCTTATGCTTTTGATGTTGTATCTGGGAAAATTTTGCTTAACACAAGGTCACACAAATATAATTGTATGTTTTCCTCTAAGAGTTTTGTTGTTTTATTTCTTACATTCAGGTTTATGATCAACTTTGAGCTAATTTTTGCATTTAGTATATACAATACTTCATTCTTTTTTTGCATGTTGATATCTAGTTGTTCAAGACCCATTTGTGGAAAAGATTATTCTTTCCCCATTGAATTATTTTGGCACCCTTATTGAAAATCAATTGGCCATAAACGTGTAAGTTTATTTCTGGACTCTGAATTGTATTCCACTGATTTATATGTCTACCCTTTTGCCAGTATCACAGTCTTGATTGCTGTAGCTTTGTGTAGTAAGTTGTGAAATTGGGGAGTATGATTTCTCAAATTTTACTCTTCTTTTCAAGATGATTTTGGTTATTCTGGGTCCCTTGAATTTCCTTAAGAATTTTAGTATCACCTGGTTCATTTCTGTAAGAAATAAGCTGGAATTTTTATGGAGAGTGCATTGACTCTGTAGCTCAGTTTAGGGAGTTTTGACATGTTAAAATATTAAGTCTTCTGAACCATGAACATGGGATGTTTTTCCATTTATTTAGTTCTTTATTTCTTTCAACAATGCATTAAAGTTTTCAGAGTATAAGGTTTATACTTCTTTTGTTACTTATTTATAAATGTTTTATTCTTTCCAATGTCACTATAAATGGAATTTTTTATTTCATTTTTGAGTTGTTACAAGTGTATAAATATACAATTGATTTTTCTACATTGCTGTTGTAGCCTACAACTTGCTGAACTCATTAGTTCTAATATTTTTTAAGTGGATTTCCTAGGATTTCCTATATGTGAGATCATGTTGTCTATGAGTAGAAATAGTTTTACATTTTCCTTTTCAGTCCAGATGCCTTTTATTTCTTTTTCTTGCCTTATAGCCTTGGTTAGAACCTCTAGTACAGTGTTTAATAGATATGATGAAGAGAACATTCCTGTCTTATTTCTTATCTTGGGGGAAAGCATCCATTCTTTCACCGTTAAGTATGATGTTAGCTGTGGGTTTTTCATAGATGGATGATATTTGAGGAAGTTCCCTTCACTCCTAGTTTGTTAAATGTTTTGGTTTTTTTTTTTAATCATGAAGGGGTGTAGGATTTTGTGAAATGCTTTTTCTGCCTCATCTTAGTCCATTTGGGTTGCAGTAACAAAATATCATAAACTGGACAGTTTATGAACAATGGAAATTTACATAGTTTTGGTGCCTGGAAGTCCAAGATCATGGTGCCAGCGGGTTTGTGTGGTGTCTGGCGAGGGCTTTCCTCCTGCTTCATAGCAAGTGTCTTCTCACAGTGTCCTAACTTGGTGGCAGAGGATTCACAAGCTCTCTGGAGCCTGTTTTCTAAAGACACTCATTCCATTCATGAGGGCTCCACTGTCATGGTCTAAGTACTTCCCAAAGGCCCCACTTCCTAATACCATCATCTTTGGAGGTTAGGATGTCAACATATGAATTTTGGGTGGACACTTCACATTCAGACCACAGCATGAATTTATGGAGATGGTCATGTTTTTAATTTTTTTCTATCAATATGATGTGTTACATTTATTGGTTATTGGATGTTAAGCCACCCTTGCATTGGTGGGATAAACTCACTTGGTCATAGTGTACAATAACCCTCTTCATATATTATTGAATTTATTTTGCTAAAATATTGTTGAGGATTTTTGTATCTATTGTCATAAGAGATCAGAGAAGGCAATGGTACCCCACTCCAGTACTCTTGCCTGGAAAATCCCATGGATGGAGGAGCCTGGTAGGCTGCAGTCCATGGGGTCGTGAAGAGTCGAACATGACTGAGCAGCCTCACTTTCACTTTTCACTTTCATGCATTGGAGAAGGAAATGGCAACCCACTCCAGTGTTCTTGCCTGGAGAATCCCAGGGACGGGAGAGCCTGGTGGGCTGCCGTCTATGGGGTCGCACAGAGTCGGACACGACTGAAGTGACTTAGCAGCAGCAGCAGTCATAAGAGATATTGGTCTGTGGTTGTCTTTCTTGTGTGATTTGTTTGTCATCAGCATAATACTGGACTTATAAAATGAGTTGGGAGGTTTTCTTCCTTCTGTTTTTGGATTTGTGAAGAATTGGAATTAATTTGTTGAACGTTTGGTAGAATTCACCAGGGAAGCCATTCTGGGCTTGAGGTTTTTTCCCCTGGGAAATTTTAAAATTACTGAGTCAATCTTTTTACTTGTTATAAATTTTTCACATTTTCTGTTTTTTTTCCTAAGTGAGTTTTGCTAGTTTGTGGCTGCCTAGGAATATGTGCCTTTCATCTAAGTTCTCGTTTGTTGGAATACAGTTGTTCATAGTATTCATTTATAATACTTCTTATTTCTGTAGAGTTGATAGTAATATCCTCTTTATCATTCCTGATTTTGGTAACTTGAATCTTCTTTCTTTTTTTCTTTTGGTCCATCTAGCTGAAAGTCTGTCGATTTTGTTGATATTTTCCAAGAGCCAACTTTTGGTTTTGTTGATATTTCTCTGTTGATTTTCTATCCTTTTCTCCCCCCACCAGTTTCTACTGGTGAATAACAATTGCTATTTACCAATTGTTTTAAATCACACTGTCATAATATCATTCTTCCTCCTTTCTCTCCTTTCAGATGAAAAGGAGGGGCATAGGAAGCCCTGCACAGTTATAATTATTTATGCAAAGTGTGCAGTTATGGGACTCAGACATAGTTCCCCCCCCACCCCCACCCTGTGGTCAAAAATAGAAAAAAGTTAACAACTTAACATATTTGACTTTGAGTGTATACATAATATCTAGTGGCCCAGAAATTTGAGTGTTACTCCTTAGTCCCAGATGTTGGCTTTGTTCTAGGGTGTGAATTAAAGTAAGTAGTTTCCCCTTTTGCCTGGTAAGTATTGTTAAGCATCTCCTGTGTCCGGCAGCATGCTAACCCTAGTACCTTTCATGTAGTACATAAAACTTGTTGAGTAAGAAAGCATCATCTATAACAGGCATGAAAGATAAGGATGAATTTGCTAAGTCTTTCTTTCTTGCTAAACTTTAGGTAAGTTAATAGTTTTAAGCCACATTACTTTACCAAAAAAAAAAAAGAACAATGATTTAATACAAATTAGAGACTAGGGTGGCAGAAGCGAAGAAGTATAAGATTCAGATCCTGCCCTTTGGACTTCTCTAGTGAGATAAACAGGCCATCCCGCTGGAACAGTCAGGGAACCCCAGGCGGTGGTGTGGGCCCCGTCCTAGGAGACGTGATGGCATTTCATCACCTGAGAGAACCCAGAGGCCTGGAGTTGGTCCTAAGTGAACACATGTTCACTTAGCGGAATGTCTGCAGCCACTTCTATTTTTCCTCAATACCAGTCTGTCTTCACTTCACAGTGGCCGTGATACAGTTAGCAAAACAGGGAGGTCAGGTAGCTGTTGGATAGTGGCTATTTGCCCACAGTCCTGCTTACCTTCCTCTCCTGTGGCTGCAAGTGGCTTGTTCTGGATCTCTCTGGAGGCTGCGCCGCAACTAGCATCGCACATCAACATAAAGCACGTTTTCTAAGCAAGCCGTCTCATGATTTGGGGCTGTGGGAGGTCTTCATTGCTGCACACAGGCTCTTTTTTCTAGTAGTAGGGGCTACTCTTCATTGAGATGCACAGGCTTCTTCTTTCTGTGGCTTCTCTTGTTGGGGAGCAAGGGCTCAGAGTCGTGGTCCTTGGGTTCAGTAGTTGTGGCTCACAGGCTTAGTTGCTCCACAGCACGTGGGATCTTCTGGAGTAGGGATTGAACCCATGTCCCATGCATTGGCAAGCAGATTCCCAACCACTGGACCACCAGAGGAGTCCCCTTAAAGGATTTTATTTTCCAAAAGCCCTACGGAAGTTTCTTGTATCCTTGGAAGAATGTTCAGAGTTGTCTCTGGGAGGCAGCACTGACCCGTTCAGACTGAGCCCTGGACCCCAGTGCAGGTGCCAGAGGGAGGACCAGAATAGGAATGAAGAGTAGAAGCCACATGGATGTTTATCTGTGTCCACACGCGTGCCTGGCGGGTCATGCTCATTGTATGTAGGACCCACGGATGCTGCCATTTCGGGGCACTTGGAGCTCAGCACACAATAACGAGAGTGGTGTTTTGGTGGGAATCCAGCTGGAGAACGTACTTTTATTCTGACCCAAATTATCTTCTGTACTTTCAGTTTTGATTAAAGTCCTTGCACTTCCTGTCCTGGACTTGAGTGCCGAGATGTGCTGGAGAAATCCCCCACGTTCCACACCGCGGGTGGCTGTGTGTCCATGCAAACCCTTAGCCTTATTTAGACTTCGTTTGAGTGCTGTTGTGCTTCGGGTTGTGTTTGATGATCGGAGGCCTGTAGCCAGTGTTTGTTTATGAGGCTCTTAACTTTATAGCAAAAGGAACTCAGTAACTGTCACCTTTATTTATAGCCCCCAGAGTCACATTTCAGTTTGTGCCCATGTGTAAGCATTTGTTTTTCCCAGGTACTGCTGTCTTGAGTGTGCAAATACTATTTTTAATTTCTGTACTTACAGTTAAGCTCTGAAACCCCTTTCCACGTTTCTGTGTAATATATCCAGTTACATAAATGCCGGTGCTTACTTTACAGAACGTGGAGGCCCTGGATCCTCGAGGTCGTACCTTGTTGCATCTTGCTGTTTCTTTGGGACATTTGGAATCTGCCAGAGTCCTGCTCCGACATAAAGCAGATGTGACAAAGGAAAATCGCGAGGGTTGGACAGGCAAGTGTACTAGTGAAATAACATAAAGCCTTCCATTTTGTTTTCTCTCTGAATAAAGGACAGCCTCAGTCCTTACTGTCCTAGAGTCCTCTTTCTCTTGAGCTCTGTCTCTCTGGGGCCTCGGGGCCGGGAAGGAGCTGAGAGCCTCGGAGGCCACTGGCTTGTCTGCAGCACAATGGCCCCGATTGTGTCCTGGGCCAAGCGCCCAGGGTGGAGGGTGCCTCCTCATCCAGAAAGCAGCTCTCAGTGTGCCAGACACGAGTGTGAACACCCGGTTTCCCCTGAGGAACGTGGCCATAACTCCAGCAAATCCATCATGGTGGACGATCAGAAGGAAATGAGAGGCAGTCTGAATCGCCACGTGACGAAGGAGCAGCGGCGGGCTCTGGCTGAGTGCCTGACTGGCCCTTTCTCTGCCTTACTTGTTCGAGCCCCAGCACCATTCGGATGGCTGACGGTGAGGCGGGGAAGGGCTCTGGAAAGGCCGGCACAAAGGTGCTTTCTCATTCGCAGAGTCAGCTTGCAGTTCCCGGGGGACCGTATTCATCCACACCTGAAATCTAGGGCCGTCGGCCTCGGGCGTGTGGACGTGACTGCCGCTGTGGGCAGCACAGCCGTCCTGGAGCGCCTCACCGCAGAGGCGCTTGAATTGGCAGGACGTGTGTCAAAAGACTTGAAGGTAAGGTGTGTTACGTCTCGTCACTTGCAACTTGCTATTCGTGGAGATGAAGAATTGGACTCTCTCATCAAGGCTGCAGTTGCTGGTGGTGATGTCAGTCCACACATCCACAAATCTCTGGGAAGAGAGGACAACAGAAGCCTGGATTCCTCGTTATCTCAGGACTCTGAACACCCCTACAGCCATCCAGTGTTGGTGATTCCAGTGGACTGTATCTCTGGGAATAACACAATTTTGCCTTTTTTTGTAATTCTGTTTGAGCAAGTTGGAAGCTTAGTTAGCTTTCCAACAAGCCAAATTTCTGCATTCGAGTCTTAACTATGTTTAAGTGTTATAGAAACTATAACACTAAAGTAGTGAGTTTTGATTGAGTTGACTGTTTTTGAAAAACTGTTTGGATTTTAATTGTGATGTAGAAATTATAGTAACAAACACTTGGTTTGGTACAGACATTTTTTCTGTACCAAAAGAAAAAATGTGGTGGATAAGCTAAATAAAGGTCATATCTCACCCCACCCCCCAGCTAAAAAAAATTATAGCTGAAAGTAGTATCCTTCTCCAGTGAAATCCTGGGACTTCACTTGTTTTGAGACTCTTGAGACTCCTTTGGACTTTGAGGAGATCAAACCAGTCCATCCTAAAGGAAATCAACCCTGAATATTCATTGGAAGGACTGATGCCGAAGCGCCAATACTTTGGCCACCTGATCGAAAACCCAACTCATTTGGGAAAAACTCTGATGCTGGGAAAGATTGAGGGCAGAAGGAGAAGAGGGTGGCAGAAGATGAGATAGTTGGTAGCATCACTGACTCTATGGACATGAATTTGAGCAAACTCCCAGAGACCCTGAAGGACAGAGGAACCTGGAGTGCTGCAGTCCATGGGATTGTGAAGAGTCAGATAGAACGTAGCAACAAAACAATAACAACACTTGTTCTGCAAGCTCTCCTGCTACTGGTCCCAGTAATGTGGGGTTGACTGAGCAAGAATGCACACAACCTGCCTGCCCATCTCCACAGCTGTGTGATCACACAGTGAAAGCCAACTCTGAAGACACCGTCAGGATTTCAGAGTCAGTAGTAAGAAACAGGGAAAAGGGAATAATGGCAGGTTTGCTCAAGAGGCTGAGAGTACTCTGTTCTCTTCTCAGTCAGGTAGGGGTTAAAGTAAGTAGTGGTGATTATGAAGATTGGGTGGGGCTGGAGCCTCTGTCCCACTTTAAAGAAATCGTTGGCCTTCAATGCAGAGAGATACTTTTCAAGCTGGCTTTGGAATTTGTGAGTAAGTATGAGAATACAGGGTGATCAGATTACATCTTTTTGCCTTCCAGTTTTGCACGAGGCTGTGAGCACCGGCGACCCCGAGATGGTGTACACGGTCCTTCAGCATCGGGACTTCCACAACACGTCCATGGCCCTTGAGGGAGTTCCAGAGTTGCTCCAGAAAATTCTTGAGGTAGCCATAAAAACTGACAGCGCCATCAGTGGAGTTAAATGCTGACACAGCAGCCGCAGGCAAAGTGTGACATCCTTGTGCGCCTCCCCGGACAGTTTTAAGGATTGTGAAAACAATGTATTAAATACCAGATAATGTGATTCCTTGCTTTTGGATCTGTTAAATGTATGATGTCTTTCACAAAGTATGTTTCCAGGTCACTAGACCGACTCTTTTAAATGCTATTTAAAAGTTAGAACTAAAGACAAAATGGACATCAGGCAATTAGTTTGTCTAGCTGCCTGTTTTCTTAACAGTAGCATCCTGAACTCAGGTCATTTTGGAGAAATTGTAATGAACTTCATTACTGTCTAGGGATTGTCAGGGCCTGTTGAGGCTCAGAAGTCTGTGTGCAACTCTCCTTGACACCTCTGTCACTTCTAGCCAGTAGTATTTTGAGACTTCTGATCCATTGCCTGAACTTAGAGTTACTAGCTTTGGGGCAGTTTTTCTGTCTTGTGAGCAAAAGGGTATGGGCTTTGTAACACTTGGAGAAGTTTCTTAAAAGATTTTACTTCTAGGCTCTCAAGATTGTTTTGTTTGTTTTAATATTTATTTATTTGACATCGATGGGTCTTAGTTGCAGCACATGGGCTCTTCAACCTAGCATGCAAGTTTTTTAGTTGCAGCATGGGAACTCTTAGTTGTGGCATGTGGGATCTAGTTCCCTGACCTGGGATCAAACCCCCAGCCTCCTGCATTGAGAGTGCAGAGTCTTAGTCACTAGACCATCAGGGAAGTCCCTCTTGGACTGTTTGGGATGATGGTTACCATTGTTCAGGTAGCCTTTGTCACTTGCAGTAGCTGTCTTATTAGTCAGCCATGTGCAGTATTCCTGAGGCAGCCAGCGGTTCAGTTTTCACATCATTTATTCTCAGTTTAAGCACAGAAGTGAGCTCCCCCAAGTATTTCCAAAGATACTTGCTAGGTAAATCAGCTTCCCACTCTTCTTGAGAAAAATTAACAGCTCTGTTGAGAAAAGGAATAACTTTGCTGTGAGACAATTTGAGCATTCTTCTTAAAAAACTATTAACACTTAAGCTAAATCCTGCCTAAGACATTGATTTTCCACATACTGCACAGAAACCATCCATGAAATATAAGTTGTTGTGTCCATTGATTTTTAAATAGATATGTGTTTGAGTGCACAAAGATCACATAGATTTGTTTTCTTATCTAACTCACTGTAGGAGGAACTAAAAACATCATTTGTCCATTTGACAAAGCAGAAAATGACTTATTTTACCTAGTCACCCCCCATTTTAAAATTCCATGTAAAAGATTTTTTTCTCGCCTGTGTTGATCCATAGCAGTGAACTGCCCTGAATTATACCCTGTGTTGGAGGTTATAGACAGCCCACAAATGTCCTGGTGCTCCATGGCACCAGAGACCATGCCTAATGGCCTGTCTTTCAACAGCATCTCCTCACTGCATGTCCATGTTTCTTTTCCGTTGTCCCTTGGAGTGACTTCACCCATCTTTGGAATCTGGAATTTCTAGCTTTTGTCTTCTTGGGTTTCTCAAGTAGCTCTCCCAGAACTTTCTTTAGGAATTCATGGTGGGTCAGAAGATGATTCTAAACAGGCTTGCTGTGGTGGTGTGAAACCTCAAAAAGCCAGAATCTAGAAGTTTAAGAGGAAAAAGTCTGGAGGGAAGACTCAGCCTCCTGGGGCAGTGATGTCTCACACCCTTCTCCTGGTTTCAGGGTGGTCTGATAAACACCCCCCGTCCCAGCACACGAGCCTTTTGCAGTCAAGCTCCCTGTAGAACAGCTGGGGTCCACGCTTCTTCTTGCTTACACCAGCCTGTGACCCTCACTGCTAGGAACCCAACTGAACCCTTAAATCGGATTTGACTTTTATCTCCCTCCAACCTTGTCGCCTGCAGTTAACTTTATTAACTGTCTAGACGTATTTTATAGTGAGATAAAATAACAGCCTGAATATAAAAATAGGCATTTAGTCTGATGGGTTTGCAATTTATGTTTATTCTTATTTTCTCTGTTCTTTCTCCCTCTCCCTTTTGAACAACCCTATCAATCCTTACTGTGTTTGTGTGTAGCTAACGGTACCAAGGGTAATTTGTTTTATTTTTTAAATTAATTCTTATTGGAGTATAGTCGATTTACAATGTTGTGTTAGTTTCTGATAGCAGGAGTGATTTCTTTTAAACCTTTGTCCTTCAGGCTCCGGATTTTTACGTGCAGATGAAATGGGAATTCACCAGCTGGGGTGAGTGGCTGTGAGCTTGAAATTTATTTAGCTTGAAAATAGGCTTATTTTTCTTTTATGGAAGTTACATATTTATTTTTTAAGTCTAGGAAATGCATAGATGAGAGTAACAGTCGCCCACAGTCCTACTTAAGCACAGTGCTTACTGTTGAAGGTGTGTTCTTTCCACTCTTACCCACTCGCATGGGACTTTTTCTCCCAAGCATTCGTCAATAGAATATAGAGACAATTTTGTCTCCTTCTTTTGTTACCTGTGGCTGACATTTATCCATATTATTCGTTTTTTAAAATGTCACTTTAAAGGGGCTAAAGTCTTTAGTAAGTAGTTTTATCATAATTCCATTACTCATTTCCATATGTAGTTCAATGTGATTCTTTTAAACTTGTTTTTCTAAGGAAGAAGATGAGATGAATATTGGAATAGCTCGTTTTTTAACAAAATGGATGCATTGCTCCAAAATCTTATGTAAGGCAAATTGACTGACAGTAATTTTCCTAGATGTTCTACTTCTGTGTCTTGTAGATCAGTTAATGACAGCTTCCAACTCCCAGAGCCTCAGCTATTTTCACTTCCAGACTTCACTTTCAGGCATGAAGTCATATTTGCCATGAAACATTTAAACGAAGTAAAAAGTGTATGAAAGAAGAGAACTTCAGAGTCTTCTATAAATCTGAGTTCTTTTTAATGAAGATAATCACCCTGACCCCAGGTTTTTGTTAAAAAGCAGCATATTTTAGACATCTGATCTCGTGAATCGTCGGAATGACAGTATAGTGGGTTGAGGCCAGATGGCGAGAGTAGCATGTGTTTTGGATGAGGACGGCCAGATGGACACACACTAGCCCTGATGGCGGTCAATAAGAGGGGTTCATTTGGGACTGAGAACACACTCGAGAAATTGATTTAGCATTTTCTCTGGGCAAGACATAGATCTGCAGTTTTATAAACGGCTCTAGAACTGAAAGTCTGCTTTCATTCTTTAAGAATGACTTCTTGTATCTTAAGCATGGGAGCCAGGCCCAGTTCTGTATGACCGTCGGCATCCTGCCTCTCCTGTCCTTTCAGTAAAATCAGGGTCCTGATTTGTAGGGCCTGACTGTTCTGCCGAGCCCCCAGACTTTTCTCAGTAGTACACATCTCTTCTCCAGTGCCCTTGGTTTCCCGAATATGCCCGAATGATGTCTGTCGCATTTGGAAAAGCGGTGCCAAACTGCGTGTGGATATCACGCTGCTGGGCTTTGAGAACATGAGCTGGATAAGAGGGAGGCGGAGTTTCATCTTTAAAGGAGAAGGTGAGGGGTTTCCCTTGTAGTCGCCACTGCTGTTGCTAAGTTCAGAGTGATTTTTCACCATCAAAATGTGTTCACGTGTGTGTGTGTTCGTGTGTTCGTGTGTGTGTGTGTGAGTGAAAGATGATGCAGCTTAATACACGAAGCTTTGGTTTTGCATCTTCCTTGCACTGTGCTTAGTTATGCCCTTGTTTCCGTTAACAGACAACTGGGCAGAGTTGATGGAAGTCAACCATGATGACAAAGTGGTCACCACTGAACACTTTGACCTTTCCCAGGAAATGGAACGCCTCACTCTGGACCTGATGAAACCTAAAAGCAGGGAGGTTGAGAGGCGGCTCACAAGCCCCGTCATTAACACCAGCCTCGATACTAAAAACATTGCTTTTGAAAGGTATGGATTTAAGTTCTGCATTTTCATGTCTAATCCCATTACTGCCATCTTTATAGCATGTATATATTAATTGGAAACTATGGGTGGATTAGAATTTTTTTTCTACTATGGCGTAAGAAACCCTAGTGGACTTTAAAGTTGATCTCTGCTCCAGCCAAATGGATACCATGGCTAACATCCTCCACCATGTGGCATTTTTATCACACTTTGGTGAAGTCTTGGAGAAACATCTTCATGTTCTTTTATGGGCCCTTTCCTAACAGATTTTACTTGAATTTGATTTTTGTGTTTGGCAGTCCACAAGACTCCCTTGTCCTAAACCATGGAGCTTGGAGTTTCCAGGGCAGAAGTGATCCAGTATCGAATGTGGTTATTAATTGGATTCACACTTGGCATACAGTTCAATGTGGTTCTCCCCCTTGCCCGCCCTCTGCTTCCCCATGAGGCCTAACGGTTTTGAGCAAGAGTCTGGAGGGTTTCAGTTTGATTCCAGACTTTGTCTGGTGCACCCTCTGGGGAGGTCTGTGTGGCGGTTAAGCCAGGTGAGAACACCGACTCTGGGTGTCTTCCCCAGGGGCAGCGCCGAGGCTTCGTGAGGGAGACAGAGGCTGTCACAGCTATTAGGCTGTGAGTTAGGCTGTTAGGCTAACTTAGCTGTTAGGCTAAGAGTTTGTTCCAGAGATCACACTGAACCCAGGGAGTCTCCACGAGCCCTGAGTGTTTGCCTAGGATGTCACATCCCGCTCCCTGTAGACCAAAAAGCCACATCGTCTGAGCCGACACAAACAGTGTTCTCCTGGACTCGGGCTGTCTTCTCTCTTAATGAGTATATGAACTGTTCTGTCTTTTTCTTTTCATCTTTCTTTCCAGTAGAAAATTTATTACTAAAACCAAGAGTCTTCTGTGTAGTCACATGTTAAGACTTAAGTGCCCCTTCCCCTAATTTAGACCAAGCTGTGGAATTAGGGTGCTTGTTGGTAGCAGAAGAGAAAACGTCAGGTATCTGCTGCCTTGGGAGCGACACCCCTGAGGCAGGGTCACTGCCCTTCCGTCAGCCTCTGGGCACCGGTCTCACCAGGTGACAGCCGCTGTCTTCCCAGGACAGTAAGGTTTAGGGGCTGACCATACCTGGAAGGGTCTTGGGAAGACATCTCCAGGCTTGAGCACCTGCCTCTCGCCTGTTTAGGGCTCTGCCCTGAAAGCTGGAAGACGGGAGAGCAAGGGCTGGAGGAACCTGGCGTGACTGGTAGAGCTGCTCCCTCTGCGGCTTTGAGCCAGCGGCTTCCTCTCTGGGTTTCTGTTTCCTTAGCTGAAAGGAGAAAAAGAGTGAATCTTGGGCTGAAATCTCAGATGTCATGAGAGGAGCCACTGTTCCCTCTAGTTCAGCAGCAGAGCTACAGGGTCATTGTTTGGTCCGAAGTGTCATTTACAGAGAGGTGATGGTTACTGGCTGTTACCCAGCGGGTAGACAGGCAATGACTGTGCCTTCTGGTTGTACTGAGTTGTATTTTGTATTCCTGTGGCCTCAGGGTTTTCAGATAGTTTAGGCTAACCCTCCTTTTGCAGCTGACGGAGGGTTGCTGAAAGAGAGTTTTCTGGAAAGCAGCTGCTGTTTTGGTGGGGCTCGGAATGAAATATGTGCTCAGTGAGTTTCTCGTGCTTCGGGCAAGGACTTGAGCCCCTCACAAGGGTGAGGTTTGCTGGTAGAAATAGAAAAGGCGTGCTTGCCTACTTCTTACCCTAGTGAGGTGTGAGCGAGCGTTCAGCTGATTAAATTTAGCAGACGAGGGCCTGATATATTCGGATAGTCTCCTTCCGTTTCTTCTCATCTGTCACTCAGAGCTTGATGTTTGCAAACCTGTACTTTTCCCGTGTTTAGGTTTGGCCTGTGGGTATAGACCCTCTGTTTGCAGTTTGGATTTTTCTCTCGTCTGAAGGGTTCCTGCCCTGCCCACCTCAAATAGAACCCAACCTGTGAGGCAGCCTCCAAGCCCAGCACCAGCTCAGTGCCCTTCGGGGTGTTGGTCTCAGTGGAGACAGGCAGAGGAAAAATGGCCGAAGAAGAGGCTGGGTTTCCTCCTGTCATTTTCAGATACCTTTGCACATACAGTTTATCAAGAAGTTAAAACCAGAATCTTGGGTTTTAAAACAGGATGTAGACGTTGAGTTCAGTAACTAAGCTGTCAGAGAGTGGACATGGGGAAGGCAGTGGAGCAGCTGGGGTGGCGGATGGTGCAGAGGTAGGTGAGTGAGGAGCCTGGCGGTTCCCAGAGGGAAAGCGTGGTTCTGATTTCTCAGCATCCACAAAGGATGCCATGGAGCAGACTGGGTCATCCTTTGGTCCCTCAGAAGACCAGGTGCCAGAAAGCTGTGATTTCTTATGCCAGGATATCGAGTTCTTACTGAGAGACAGGAACTGAGGATCGATCAGTTCCCCCAAAGGAAGATCTGAATTTTCATTGATCACTGACGAAAAGGGGCCTTGGGTTTATTGATCGGTTAGGTGTGGTCCCTAAATGTGTTTCTGGAAAGTGAATTGGAGACAGCTGGCCTGCAGGGTCATCCCTTAGGAGCCCTCTCTTTCCTTGAGTGGGTCACACTGCACTCAGTTTACTTCAGTCGCTCAGTCGTGTCCGACTCTTTGCGACCCCATGGACCACAGCATGCTGGGATTCCCTGTCCATCACCAACTCCTGGAGCTTGCTCAAACTCATGTCCGTTGAGTTGGTGAAACCATCCAACCTTCTCATCCTCTGTCGTGCCCTTCTCCTCCTGCCCTCAATCTTTCCCAGCATCAGGGTCTTTTCCATTAAGTCAGTTTTTCACATCAGGTGGCCAAAGTATTGGAGTTTCAGCTTCAGCATTAGTCCTTCCAATGAATATTCAGGATTGATTTCCTTTAGGATTGACTGGTTTGATCTCCTTGCTGTCCAAGGGACTCTCAAGAATCTTCTCCAACATCACAGTTCAAAAGCATCAATTCTTCAGCACCACAGCTTTCTTTATGGTTCAACTCACATCCATACATAACTACTGGACAACCATACTTTTGACTAGACAGACCTTTGTTGGCAAAATAACATCTCTACTTTTTAATATGCTGTCTAGGTTTGTCATAATTTCTCTTCCAAGGAGCAAGTGTCTGTTAATTTCATGGCTGCAGTCACCATCTGGAGTGATTTTGGAGCCCAAGAAAAGAAAGTCTGTCACTGTTTCCATTGTTTCCCCATCTATTTGCTGTGAAATGATCGGACCAGATGCCATGATCTTAGTTTTTGAATGTTGAGTTTTAAACCAGCTTTTTCACTCTCCTCTTTTACTTTTATAAAGAGGCTCATTAGTTCCTCTTCACTTTCTGTCATAAGGGTGGTGTCATCTGCATATCTGAGGTTATTGGTATTTCTCCCGGCAATCTTGATTCCAGCTTGTGCTTCATCCAGCCCGACATTTTGCATGATGTACTCTGCATTTTAGTTAAACAAACAGGGTGACGGGATACAGCCTTGACATACTCCTTTCCCGATTTAGAACCAGTCTGTTGTTCCATGTCCAGTTCTAACTGTTGCTTCTTGACCTGCATACAGATTTCTCAGGAGGCAGGTAAGGTGGTCAACTATTCTCTTTAAGAATTTTCCACGGTTTGTTATGATCCACACTGTCAGAGGCTTTGGCTTAGTCAATAAAGCAGAAGTAGATGTTTATCTGGAACTCTCTTGCTTTTTCTGTGATCCAGCAGATGTTGACAATTTAATCTCTGGTTCTTGTTCTTCTGCCTTTTCCAAATCCAGCTTGAACATTTGAAAGTTCTCAGTTCACATACTGTTGGCGCCTCACTTGGAGAATTTTGAGCATTACTTTACTAGCGTGTGAGATGAGTGCAATTGTGCGGTAGTTTGAGCATTCTTTGGGATTGCCTTTCTTTGGGACTGGAATGAAAACTGACCTTTTCCAGTCCTGTGGCCACTGCTGAGTTTTCCAGATTTGCTGGCATATTGAGTGCAGCACTTTCACAGAATCATCTTTTAGGATTTGAAATAGCTCAACTGGAATTCCATCACCTTCACTAGCTTTGTTTGTAGTGATGCTTCCTGAGGCCCACCTGACTTCACATTCTAGGATGTCTGGCTCTAGGTTGGTCATCACACCTTCGTGGTTATCTGGGTCATGAAGATCTTTTTTGTACAGTTCTTCTGTGTATTCTTGCCACCACTTCTTAATATCTTCTGCTTCTGTTAGGTCCATATCATTTCTGTCTTTATTGTGCCCATCTTGCATGAAATGTTCCCTTAGTATCTAATTTTCTTGAAGAGATCTCTAGTCTTTCCCATTCTGTTGTTTTCCTCTATTTCTTTGCATTGATCACTGAGGAAGGCTTTCTTATCTCTTCTTGCTGTTCTTTGGAATTCTGCATTCAGATGGGTATATCTTTTCCTTTTCTCCTTTGCCTTTTGCTTCTCTTCTTTTCTCAGTATTTGTAAGGCCTTCTCAGACAGCCACTTTGCCTTCTTGCATTTCTTTCTCTTAGGGATGGTCTTGATCATTGCCTCCTGTACAGTGTCACAAACCTCCATCCATAGTTCTTCAGGCACTCTGTCTATCAGATCTAATCCCTTGAATCTATTTGTCACTTCTACTATATAATTGTAAGGGATTTGATTTAGGTCATACCTGAATGGTCTAGTGGTTTTCCCTACTTTCTTCAATGTAAGTCTGAATTTTGCAATAAGGAGTTTCATGATCTGAGTCACAGGCAGCTCCCGGTCTTGTTTTTGCTGACTGATGTTGCACTAATGGCGGGTAATGAATAGGAAAACCAAGGCTCTGTCCCCTCCTTTCTGTGATGGACTCTAATACACACCTAAAACTCCTTCTCCCCAGCCTGGACTAATTTCTTTGACCAGATCTCACCAGAAGAAAAGCAGGCTGTTTAGAAAAACAGGGTGCAGGTCACCCCCTCCCTGCCACCTGTGGGTGCCCTGTGTCACTCCAGGGTCAGGGCGGGAGGCAGGCCCACGTGCAGCACTCACAGCGGAGCCGGGGATGTGATGTCCTAGACAAAGGGGCCGTCTGGGCGGGGCTCCCCGGGGCGTGGTAGCGTTTCCCAGGGTGCGCTGCCTTGGAAACGATCCACAGCCTCTTGGCTGCTTTTGGTTCCTAAATGCGTTTTTTTCCAGGCATATGTTGAGTGGAGTAATGAGGGGTTCAGGCACTTACCCAAGACTGCAGCTGCTGCTGAAGTGCTGACTGCTTTAAAGCAGCTTCAGCGGAGCTGGACTAGAGGGCTAGGCTAAAACGCAGCTTGAGACTTGGTTCCGCCCACTGCTGCAACAAACCGGAGACAGAGCGCGCCTCCAAGCCTTTTTACTGGTGCGCACGGCTTCTGCAAGCAGCTCCCCACCGTCTTGAGCTCCCGCCCCAGCCGCTTTCTCCTTCCCGAGGAGCAGGATGGCCTGTGCCTCACGGATCTAAGAATTCCTAGACTGAGATACGGCTGCTCAAGGGGCTGGAGCTGCCAACTCTGTCATTGCCCGTGGTCCGGATGACCCCGTAAGGGCTCCCCGACCTAGTGGCGAGCCCTCGGACGCTGGTCATCTGTGCGCACTCCTCCGAGACAGCTGTCCCATGAGCGTCACCACCTTTGTCAGCTCTGCCGGCAGCTTTTGTCACGAAGCCAAGATGGGAGGCTTTCTCTGCCGAGGGGCTGAGGCAAACTGATAAATAACTGCGGGAGGGGGTGCGGGGGAGCTGCTAGAGCCATCTGTCATTAACAACATCCTTCCGTGGACAGAGGGACCCTAATTTCCAAGTGTCCTTCGCTCACTTAAGCTGGGGGAAGAAAACCTGTAAAGGCTGCAGGGATGAATCTGAATGGCATATTGTACATGTGGAAATTTGTGGTGTTCACTTTTTATCAGAACTAAATCCGGATTCTGGGGCTGGAGGACAGATAAAGCAGAAGTTGTTAATGGTTACGAAGCAAAGGTAAAAGGACACTCTTAAAATAAGATTTCATTCGGCTCTTTAGCTTCTATGCAAATGAGGGGTCTGTTCAGACTTTGTCATGCATCTGTGCTGAGGAGGTGCTCTGGGGAATAAGTTCTGTCTAGCGTGTCTCTTCCTTGGACTTGTATCTTATTTGACTCGCAGAAGGGGAGCTAGCGCATCCCACGGAGGTCTCTAGTTAGGCCGCAGAGAAACTGCTGTAGGGAAATCAGCCCCAGCATCAGCTGTCCTGATGGGGCGACAGTTTTTTTCTTTAAAAACAAAACGAAAAGAAAGGACTAGACTTAACATTAACATGCTTGTTCATTTTTTTTTTTTTTCTTTTTTAATCACCTGAGTAGGTTTAAAAAATATATATTGCAAAATAGCTTTTAGGAGTCTCCCAGCATTCTTAGTCAACCTCACTAAAGCAGCCGGCTCCCAGCCCACTCACATGACGTCAGTGAATCTGGAACACAGCTGTCAGAGTGGAGACAGTCGCTCGAGTCACCTGGCATTTTGTCACCGGGAAGCCGTCTCCTGGCCCCTCGCTAGGCCTGCAGTGCGGCAGGGGTTGATGGCTCACAGCCACACTGCCAGGAGCGGCAGGGTCCTCTGGGGGCCTCTGAGTGAGCGAGGAAGGCTTACGTCTCGCTCAGCGAGGTTCACTCAGAAGTGCTGCGTGTGTTCCTTCCCTGAATCTTTGAACACTGGGAATCCGGTGTTAGGCGTCCTCAGCTAATTCTCTGTGAACCAGACCGTTTGACTTTCCAGACCCCAGTATTCCTCAGTCAACCTTGAAAACAGAGCATTGACCCTGGCAGTTAAAATAATTTGGGGTCAATCAATGGAACACCTTTTAAACAGTGACTTGCTGGTTTTCTCTAGATCTTACTGGTGTAGAGAACCTTGTGTTCCTTCCGTTTTCCTTCTGCCCCAGCAGATGGCTGTCCAGGTCAGTCTCGGTATAAGATTACCAAAAATCAGTCCAAGGACACGATGCAGGTTCAGTTCCCTTAGGAGAGGTTCAGCTGGGAGGCCACACTGCAGGCCCCTCTTTGAGAGGGTTTGGCAACACAGAGGGCAAGTAGGCAGGAGCAGCCTGTCCCTGTCAGCTCCTCAGGGGTGATGAAGGATGTCAGGGATGCATAGTAACTACTGAGGCACTTCTAAGTTGGTAGCTGTTGTATTCTCTCTGAAAAGTCCTAATGAATGTTTAACCATTTCTCATTTTTATTTTGCTGGATTTTTTTTTTTTTTTTGGCTTGTTTTGTTTTGGCTTCAGCATTCTTGCTCTTGCTGTTGCTTATCTGTTGAATTTTGATTCCCCATGTCACTGTTTCCTTTTGCACACACCTCTCAAGGTTTACACGGTGAACAATGTGAGTGTGATCACCAAAATACGGACAGAACATCTGACCGAGGAGGAAAAAAAAAGATACAAAGGTAATCTCTTCCCTTCTCCCCGCCCCCCACCCACCCCGTTTCTAGCCTAGAGCACACATTTGTCGGCTCTGTTAAACTCGGGGGTCAGTGTGATGGGGTCATGCCAATCTGAATTTCCTCCTTACAAATTTCTCCCTAGTCTGACTCACTCCTGGCGGCACCTCCCTGTAGTTGGCATCAGCTGTAATTAAAGCCATTCACAAGACCTTGCTGATGTTTTATGAAGAACAGTTGTTGAATTCAAGTCGAAAAAGTAAAGATATTGAAGAGTATTTATCACTGAAGTGAGTTAGTGCAAAGCATCACGGTGGGAGATTCAGACAGGGCTTGGGCTCTGAACCAAAACGTGGCCAGCATGTGGCCGCCTTATCTCAGCTCGCTGAGGCTGGTAGGGCCTTGTGAGGTTACCTGTCCACTCTGTGCCGTGGTCACCTCAGCTACCAGACCTGCCTTAAGAGTCACTGCGAGGATGAGATGAGTTGTTGCACGTTGGAGACCAGGGCCTGCAGCACGTGGGAAGCCTGCAGTCACTGTTAACTCCCTCCCCCACTGCTGTCGCCTTTAGTCCAGTCTGACAAATGAGGGAGCTAAGGCCTCAGTCACACAAGAGGTGACCCTCAAGGTGCAGCTGGAATCAGATCTGGCTCATTCCTAAGTCTAAACTCTTTGTAGTAATTCTGATTGAATTCTTAAAACTCTGTTCATCGAGCTTAGGGACCTTAATAAAAGTATCATAGAAATACTCAAGTCACTCAATCGTATCTGACTCTCTGCAACCCCATGAACCCCACCAGGCTCCTCTGTGGTATTTCCCAGGCAAGAATACTGGAGTAGGTTGCCATTTCCTCCTCCAGGGAATCTTTCTGACCCAGGGATCAAACCCAGGTCTCCTGCACTGGCAGGCGATTCTTTACCACTGAGCGACCTGGGAAGTCCCCAGAAAGAGTGTTAGCTGATGGTTATTAGAGATGATTTTATTGGCCTGTTCATGGATGGATTTCCTAATGCATAATAGAGAAACATGAAGGTAGAACGGGAATCCTTTTCTATAATCATAAGTAAAGTCAAATAAACTTTCCCCCCTCTGTAGCCGACAGGAACCCACTGGAATCACTGCTTGGGACTGTGGAACACCAGTTTGGTGCTCAAGGGGTAAGTCAAAACGTGATTTCCAGCATGGTTTAACAGGAGATGACTTTTCTGTGCTTCTGGTGGCATTTCCTGCATCCTGAGCAGGCCACTTAATTTGAAAAGGCTTAAGAGCTGGAATCAGAGATGTTCTTTTGGAAGAGAATAAGATGAGTAAGCCTTGGAAAATAAAAGATTTTTAGAGGCAGATAGTGATCATAGAATCAGGTGCTTTCTCTCGTATCTGTTTTAAACTAGGACCTCTCTATAAAAATGGAACCAGAAAAAAAAAAGGATTCGAGACTTTATATTTTAATAGAGCTCCTTAATAAACATTTCCTGACTCATTCCTCACAATAACCGTTTGAAATTTGCTGCCGCGGATGTCACTGAGGGTCTGAAAAATGAAGTGACCTTTCCAGTGTCATAGGCTAGAGAAGGACAGAGCTGGAACCTGATCTTCAAATCTTCAGATCCCATGAACTGTAGCCCACCAGGCTCCTCCATCCATGGGATTTTCCAGGCAAGAATACTGAAGTGGGTTGCCATTTCCCTCTCCAGGGGATCTTCCTGACCCAGAGATTGAACCCTGGGTTCAGTCTGAAGATATGCTTTCAGATATTTCTGCCTATATCTCTTTTCTTTTTCATTTCTCTAATCAGGAGGTAAAAAGGCAGAGGAGATTGGAGAAACGATTTGAAATGGAGAAATCCATTAGGCTTGGCCATGTAGTTTGGTAATAGGTTTGTAGGTGTTCTGTGCAGTAACTTAGTTAAAAAAAAAAAAAAGTTAATGACCAGAACTTCCTGCTCTGTAGCTGGTTAACACAGCCACCTCAGAGGCTGGGTGCCATAGACTCCACTTGCCAGCAGCGTTGGCATTTCTGACTCCCCTGAGTTCTGGCTCGGCAGGACCTCACGACAGAGTGCGCCACGGCCCACAACCCCACAGCCATCACGCCTGACGAGTACTTCAACGAGGAGTTTGATCTGAAAGACAGGGACATCGGAAGACCAAAGGAGCTGACGATTAGGACGCAAAAGTAAGAGGGACTCAGCGGTCATTTTCAACTTACAGATTCTTATTTGTTTGAGAAGTTGTGCTGTTTCCCATGTCATGGTTCTTCTTCCAGCCCCTCCCTTGAAAAATAATTTCAAATCACTGGGATTTCCCTGGCAGTCTTTTGGTTAATAAGACTTCTTGCCCTGCCACTTCATGGGGCACAAGTTCCCCTGGTTGGGGAATTGAGATCCTGCATTCCGAGTGACCCCCCCCAAAAAAATTAAAATCACTTTATCTGATGAAAGGTGACAGTAAATTTCCTGTCTTATTATTAGCCCTTCTCCAAATAGAATATAGACTGGATATAAGAATTCCTTTTTTAACTGCCAACAAGCCTCAGCTGGTCAAACGAAATGGTTTCCCCCAGCTACCAGTACTTTCTGCTTGCTATCGATTAAGGCTTGTGGTGCAGGTCGTTTGCCTCCAGTTGCCCTGATTTCGGGGTGATGCAAGTTCTCTGTGGCTCTCGTCCCTTCCCAGCTCTGACGCAGGGGGTGTGAGATAACTGGGGAGACCGGGGCATGGGGAAGCAGGCACTGTCTAGGCTACTGCAGGGGAATCACACAGCCCCCCCATCTCGGGGAGCCGGCCTTGGTCGGTCTCATCTCACGCAATCCGGCAGGTTTAAAGCAACGCTATGGATGTGTGAGGAGTTCCCGCTGTCCCTGGTGGAGCAGGTGGTCCCCATCATTGACCTGATGGCCCGCACCAGTGCACATTTTGCCCGGCTGAGAGACTTCATCAAACTGGAGTTCCCGCCCGGATTTCCCATCAAAATAGGTACCATTCAGTCAAGCAGAGGAGCACCCGACAAGGGACCTAACGGGAAAGGGCAGACTTGCCTCGAGTTCAGTGTGATTTACAGAAGTGTCCTGGTTCTTAGTTCATTTTGCACATCAAAATTAGGAATTTCCCCCAGCCATCAGTGCTATTTACAGATGATGCTGACAGATGAAAAAGGCATTAAAAGGGGACACATGCCTTATTTTAAGATCAAACCTTACTGAAGTGAAACTTCAAATTAGACTTACTATTTGAAGAAGACAGTTGACACTAAGATCCTTTGATACATTAATATGTTTTAGGGCTTGAATTAGTGCACATGATACCACATATAATACATAATTGCTTGTGAAGAATTTACATTTTGGATAGTTGTATATTCATGACACTTGAATCCTGGCTCGATCACTTCCTGTGATCTAGAAGTTGCTTAACCTCTCTGAATCTCAGTCTTCCTATCTGAATATTGGGAGAGGGTTGTTATGATTAAATGAAATCATACTTATAGAAAGTACTTAGCATGGTACCAGCATAGTAAGGGCTCAGTAAGTGGTGGCTGTTATTCTTCTGGATAAAGTTTATTTATAAAAGCTTTTATTTTGTTAGAAATTCCCTTGTTTCATGTCTTAAATGCACGGATTACATTTGGAAATGTTAATGGCTGTAGCACTGCTGAAGAAACTGTATCTCAACATGTGGAAGGGACCCAGCCTGATTCAGGTAAAAAAAAAAAAGTTGGATTTTGTGATTTTAAAAAAATTCATATATTTAATCATTATACTGATTATTCAATTTGAAATTAGAGTATCTTATGAAGTTGATTTCTGTCCTGAAGGAAAATTTTAGATTTAGTTTCAATTAAACAAAACAAAAAATTTGTAGGAATGTATGAATATGACCCCTCGAATTAAAAAGACAGCCTATCTTAAAAAACACCTTTACTGAGGTGTGACATGTAATCACATCCTCCCATTTTAAATGTGACCGTTCATTGCATTTTGACAAATGTATACAAACCCATATAACCATCACCACAGGCAAGATACAGAACATTTCCATTAACCCCCCAAATTTCCTCAGGCTCCTTTGCCATCAGTCCCATTCAGATGTTGGATGCTGTTGTAAATGGATTTGTTTCTTAGTTTTATTTTCCAGTTTACTCACTTATAATATATTGAAACTTAATTGGATTTTTTTCAGTTTCTTTTTCCTTTTTTATTTTTTTCATTTTCTTTTTTGAGTTTCTTTTTTATTATGGTACAATAGTGTGGTGTGTCTTAGGCTAGTTGAAGGATTTGCAGGCCTTTGTTTTTATTATTATCACTTTTGAGTTTACAGGTGTGTTATATACTCTTTTATATGTTTACTGTTTTTCATAATAAAGGAAAAGATAAAGACATTGGTGTGATTGTGTGTATATCCACACACACACACATCACACTCCTCAGGACACACAAGTAAACACTGGTTACCTCTGGCATTTGGAAATAGGAGACAGGGTGTAGGGAGAGAGATCTTCACTTTTAATTTTGCAGTCTTGTGTTGTTGTTGTTGTTGTTTTTTTGGTGAATATGCATTATATTACTAAAAAAAAAAGTCGAGGCACAAAGGAAAAAAAACAAAACAGTATTCTGGTACTTTTCCCTGTCGAGGTTATTCTTCTTCGAAATCTCTCTCACCTAGCAGCAAATATTAATCATTTTAATTTAAAAAATTTTTATAAGAGTTGAAGTGGAAATTTATTCTGCTAACTCAGGCACTGGACTGCCACCTTCTGTGTTGCAGCTTCCCCTCTCACAAACTTCGAGGTTGATCAGTCTGTGTTTGAAATCCCTGAGTCTTACCATGTCCAAGACAACGGCAGAAATGTGCATCTGCAGGATGAAGATTACGAGATAATGCAGTTTGCCATCCAGCAGAGCTTACTGGAGTCCAGCCGAAGCCAGGTACATGTATCAGGGCAGGGCTGGGAAGGTTTTACCCTCCCGTTTGGCCTGTCTTTGGTTCTAAATGAAAAGTTTGGCATATTTGTGGTATTTACCTAGATTATATTTTATGTCCCTGGTCTTTTATGAAAGCTTCTTATAGAAGACCATGTGCATAGCCCCAGTCAGCATCATTTACAGGATGTTCCCTGCCAGACTTGGTGGCTTCCTGCTCTACAAGAGTGGGATCTGCTTCTGCCCTTTGGTGTGGTTCTGGGCTCCTGCTATCCACTGGTTTCCTTACATCATTCATCCAGCAGAGGTTTGTACAGTGCCTCCTTTGTGCCAGACTTGTGCCAGGTGCTGGGAGGTTCCGTGGTGAAGCAGCCCCAGCGCCTGCCTTCATGAAGCCAGTAAGCTTTGTGAATGGTGCCCACACTCCAATGTCCTCCCAGCCGAGGTTTTTCACATTCTTGCTTTTTCTGGAGTCTCAGAGCTTGGTAGCATGAGCCCCGCCTCACATGGACCCATTCTTAGAGCCATTTTGTTTTCTGAGGCTGCTGGGCCAAGGGCCAGACCCCAGTGCTGGCATGTTCCCCTGAGAGGCTTCTCTCCCCTCACTCGCACTGTCAATCCAGTGTGCTTTTCCTTTCCCCATTCTAAGTGAGCTTATTTTTCCAACAGCTACATCAACCTTGACCATACATTTTGAAAAGAGGAGTAGCCAAAGGTGACCAATAATGAGTTACGTATTCTGGTCTTGCTCTAGAATTACTTGCTTTATTCATTTAAACTTTGCCTAAGGTTGAGTAGTTTTTAATAGATTGGTTTGATATCAAGTAAGAGAAACTGGTAGCTGTCATTCAGGGTATCGGACCCTATACTACCTGATGTTTGGGTGTTACTTTAGAGATAATCCCAGTCCCTGTTAGTTTTTCACCCAGCACCGATGATAATGGACTTGAAATATTGTTAATCTTGTTCTTTCTGCTTTCATTTTGTTGTCAGTACAACACTTTATTCCTTCTAAGGGGTATTCACATGCATCTGTTTGTCTTTCCTAGGAGCTTTCAGGACCAGCTTCTAATGGAGGGATCAGCCAGGCACATGCCTATGATGCCCAGTATGAAAGGTGATTGACATGACTCTTGATTAACCCGAGGTTGGTACAGGTGCATAGGACACGCAGCAGCAGGCCTGGTGGGAGAGACTTGATAAAATGTTGATTCTCCTTCCTTTGTGGCAGTTCCTCATTGAATTAGCTCTAAGCTCGTGGTGGCTGAGCTTCCAGGAACTGGTGATAGAATTGCTGACCAGTTCCTCACCAGTGTCATGGGCAGAAAGGCACCCTGTAATTGTTTTCTGATCTGCGAAGAATGTAACATGATCACAGAAGGGCTGAGTTGCCCTTAGTGGGAAGTTTATACAATTTCCCCCACTGGGGATCAAAGCCACGCCCTTGGCAATGAAATTCGGAGTCCTAACCACCAGACCACTGGGAAGTTGCCAGATTATCGGTTTGAGGAGGGGTTTAACTGGAAAGACTCATTTTATGGAACATCTTCCTATAGTCTGGGCACATATGAAAACCTGTTGAAGAAGTTGGGATTTGCTTTAAAATAGATCCAAGTTCAATTCTTAGCCCTGCCCTTAGAGGCTGGGTGATCTCGGGCAGGTGTGTACCAGCACCCAGCACCTGCACCCCCAGTTAGGTGAGATTGATGGCCTCATGCATACTGAGCGGACAGGAAGCGCCTGGCATGGCGGGCACTGGGTCCCGGGTTAAGAAACATGGGTGCTGCTGACCCACGGGGGTGACTGTTTCTTCCCCTCTGTGGTTCTAACGCAGGGCCATCCAGGAGAGCCTCCTCAGCAGCTCCGAAGGCCTGGGCTCCAGCACCTCCAGTGAGACCAGCCGCTTTGACAGCGACCTGCAGCTAGCCATGGAGCTCTCCGCCAAAGAGCTGGAGGAGCGCGAGCTGCGGCTGCGCGAGGAGGAGGCGGAGCTGCAGCAAGTCCTCCAGCTGTCACTCACCGAGAAATAGGCCCGCCTGCCTCCCGCCCCCTGTCTGCGCTCCAGGTGGACGGACTGCGCCTGCGCGGGACTGCACCTTACTCGGGTGCAGCAGAAGGCGGCTGTCTCCTGCTTTCTGCAGAGGTGCAGGACCGCGGCTTCTCCGGGCCCACCCGCCACGCTCCCCGGTTAACGGGCTGGGGTCCCGCAGCCCCCGCGCTCCAGGCATCAGGGGAGGAGAGCATCGTCACTTTCCATTAGCTCTGTTGGCTTGCAGGTCACGTTTTTTACTTACCAGCTTTAGATACAATCCCAGTCCCTCCTCCCACTTCCCCTCCCCCCAGGTTTGTAGATTAATTTTTATCGAGGAGTGATGACGAGTTCTTGCAGAGTCGGGTGCTTTTATAGAGGAGAGCAGCAGCCTTTGCAGAGCGTGGTGTATGAGGACCTAGGAGACACTTCTTTACAGTTCACCAAAGAAATGGATCACCTGTGCCGATCTGCTCTTTAATTTTTACCTTTGTACAGGGTTTCCAGGGCACCCTCACTGTTCCTAAGCCACCCCCACCTTATTCCACCCCTCCCGCCACAGCTGAAGAGGAGATAAGTACAGGATCTATTTTAGATTTAGGGTTAACTATTTGCATCAAATTAAGATACACAGATGACAACGGATGTTGCCTTAGCCTTAAAAATTACTGATAGTTTCAAACCACCTCCACTTCTTGTTGAGGAGGGGTCTGATTTGAATTTGTAAAGGCAGTTCCTTTGAGAGCAGGATCCTCCAGGCTAAACCCAAGGCAGCTAACCCTGACCCTGAAGGAGCAGCTAGGACAGCCCGAGGCTTGTTCTCAAAGTGGGCAGGCTGGCCAAAGGATCACCAAAGCAGGGGTGTGTTCCATGCCTTCTCTGGTGAGAGGTCTCCACCCAGAGGCCTCGGAAGACCCCACCACGTGCCCTGGGCACACTGGAGAGGAAGGGGTGGGCTTGAAATGAGCAAGGGAGCTACAGACAGAACTCAGTGGCTCTGTACTCAAAAGGGAAAATGGTGAACCCATGTTGCTTTTTAGAGTTCAAATCAACATCTTTCTGGATAAATATATTTTTTAACAGAATCTTTTTATTATTTTTAAAAGAGATAAAAACGACTGCTCCCATCCGTAGCAATACAAGGTTATACATTTTAACCAGATTTTCTCAGGCCCTTTTTGGGATACCTTTAGTAGTTAACTATTTTGTCTAACCCTGTAAATAACCATCGCACAACATAAGAGGACCCTGGGGAATGCGGCCGAGGGCACCGTCACTCCAGCCCAGCCCAGGGGTTCATTCCCACAGGCTGCACTGAAGTCCCCCAGTTAACAGCACGCTCCTCTGTTCTGCGTCCGCTTCCTACCTGTTGTGCTGCTTTGCGGATGGGAAGGGAAGCCGAAACCCCCGTTCCAGTAAACGGCCGTGTATACAGTTAACTGTTGCCAGCGAAACGTGCCTGGTCACAAAGAACTGGGCTTTTGATTCCATGTGACCATTCTGCCTTTCTCATCATGGCCTGACCAAAATTCCTTCTCCACACGAGGCCAGTATATGCAGCATCACATGTGTCTCAGACACACAGCCTGGCGTTTTGTTTACTTAGCCTTTACCTCCAGCAAAGATGAGTTTTGGGAATGGCTGCATTTACGCCATGTGTTTACTCACCGAGGTGAACAGAGGTAATTTCTGTGTTTGCATTCCATTGTTCTGCTTCCCCACGTCTTTGACTTTCTCCCCAGGAAGTCAGTTAAAAAGGGACTGAGCCTTGTGTCACCATCACAGCATTTTCCATATATGTGTTCACTCTCAAAATACAAATAAAGACAGCTTCCTTAGAGGGTGCTCGTACACTACTCTGAATGCTTTCGAGTCTTTTTTTTTCCTCCCTCCACATTTTTCTAGTCCCCTCCTGTTGTGTGTGTTATTGGAACATTAGAACGCCTCCCAGTCCTCAGTTGTGTGTGACTAAGGTTTCCTCACAAATGCAGATGACCTCAAAGAAGATGAGTTGAACTATGGCAATTTCAAATGACTGCGGTGCCTTGAATGATGGAGTTAGCCTTCCCAGGTGGCGCTAGTGGTAAAGAAGCCCTCTGCCTGCCATGACTGACAGAGTTTAAAGTCCAAGTTAGACCCATGTCCAGATCTCTGTTCATTTCCAAGGCAAACCATGCAATATCACAGTAATCCCAAGTCTGTGCCCCAACCAGTAATGAAGCTGAACCAGCTGAAGAAGCTGAACAGTTCTATGAAAACCTACAAGACCTGTGCTCGCTTCAGCAGCACATATACTAAAATTGGAACGATACAGAGAAGATTAGCATGGCCCCTGTGTAAGGATGACATGCAAATTCTTGAAGTGTTCCATATTTTAAAAGAAACAAAAACACCTACAAGACCTTCTAGAACTAACACCCAAGATGAAGCTGAACCAGCTGAAGAAGCTGAACGGTTTTATGAAAACCTACAAGACCTTCTAGAAATAACACCAAAAAAAGATGTCCTTTTCATTATAGGGGACTGGAATGCAAAAGTAGGAAGTCAAGAAGCACCTGGAGTAACAGGCAAATTTGGCCTTGGAGTACAGAATGAAGCAGGGCAAAGGCTAATAGAGTTTTGCCAAGAGAACGCAATGGTCATAGCAAACACTGGATTCCAACAACACAAGGCTACACATGGACATCACCAGATGGTCAATACCGAAATCAGACTGATTATATTCTTTGCAGCCAAAGATGGAGAAGTTCTATACAGTCAGCAAAAACAAGACTGGGAGCTGACTGTGGTTCTGATCATGAAGTCCTTATTGCAAAATTCAGACTTAAACTGAAGAAAGTAGGGAAAACCACTAGACCATTCAGATATGACCTAAATCAAATCCCTTATGATTATGTAGTGGAAGCGACAAACAGATTCAAGGGATTGGATCTGAAAGAGTGCCTGAAGAACTATGGACGGGGGTTCGTGACATCGTATGGGAGGCAGTGATCAAGACCATCCCCAAGAAAAAGAAACACAAAAAGGCAAAATGGTTGTCTGAGGAGGCCTTACAAATAGCTGAGAAAAGAAGAGAAATGAAAGGCAAAGGAGAAAAGGAAAGATACACCCATCTGATTGCAGAGTTCCAAAGGCTAGCAAGGAGAGATAAGAAAAGCTTCCTCAGTGATCATATGCAAAGAAATAGAGGAAAACAATAGAATGGGAAAGACTAGAGATCTCAAGAAAATTAGAGATACCAAGGGAACATTTCATGCAAAGATGAGCACAATAAAGGACAGAAATGGTAGGGACCTAACAGAAGCAGAAGATCTTAAGAAGAGGTGGCAAGAATACACAGAAGAACTATACAAAAAAGATCTTCATGACCCAGATAATCACGAAGGTGTGATCACTCACCTAGAGCCAGACATCCTGGAATATGAAGTCAAGTGGGTCTCAGGAAGCATCATTACGAACATAGCTAGTGAAGGTGATGGAATTCCAGTTGAGCTATTTCAAATCCTAAAAGATGATTCTGTGAAAGTGCTGCACTCAATATGCCAGCAAATATGGAAAACTCAGCAGTGGCCACAGGATTAGAAAAGGTCAGTTTTCATTCTAATTCCAAAGAAAGACAATACCAAAGAATGCTCAAACTACCCCACAACTGCACTCATTTCACACGCTAGCAAAGTAATGCTCAAAATTCTCCAAGCCAGGCTTCAACAGTACATGAACCGTGAAATTCCAGATGTTCAAGCTGGATTTAGAAAAGGCAGAGGAACCAGAGATCAAGTTGCCAACATCCATTGGATCACAGAAAAAGCAAGAGAATTCCAGAAAAACATCTGCTTTATTGACTATGCCAAAGCCTTTGACTGTGTGGGTCACAACAAACTGGAAAATCCTTAAAGAGATGGGAATACCAGACCACCTTACCTGGCTCCTTAGAAATCTGTATGCAGGTCAAGAAGCAACAGTTAGAACTGGACATCGAACAACAGACTGGTTCCAAATCAGGAAAGGAGTATGTCAAGGCTGTATATTGTCACCCTGCTTATTTAACTTAAATGCAGAGTACATCATGAGAAATGCTGGACTGGATGAAGCACAAGCTGGAATAAAGATTGCTGGGAGAAATATCAATAACCTCTGGTATGCAAATGACACCACACTTTTGACAGAAAGCTAAGAAGAACTGAAGAGCCTCTTGATGAAAGAGGAGAGTGAAAAAGTTGGCTTAAAACTCAACATTCAGAAAACTAAGATCATGGCATCTGGTCCCATCACTTCATGGCAAATAAATGGGGAAACAATGGAAACAATGACAGACTTTCTTTTCTTGGGCTCCAAAATCACTCCAGATGGTGATTGCAGCCATGAAATTAAAAGACGCTTGCTCCTTGGAAGAAAAGTTATGACCAATCTAGACAGCATATTAAAAAGCAGAGACATTACTTTACAAACAAAGGTCCATCTAGTCAAAGCTATGGTTTTTCCAATAGTCATGTATGGATGTGAGAGTTGGACTATAAAGAAACCTGAGTGCCGAAGAATTGATGCTTTTAAACTGTGATGTTGGAGAAGACTCTTGAGAGTCCCTTAGAAAGCAAGGAGATTCAACCAGTCCATCCTAAAGGAAATCAGTCCTGAATATTCATTGGATGAATATTCTGATGCTGAAACTTCAATACTTTGGCCACCTGATGGGAAGAACTGACTCACTGGAAAAGACCCTGATGCTGGGTAAGATTGAAGGCAGGAGAAGGGGTCAACAAAAGGTCAGATAGTTGGATGGCATCACCGACTCGGTGGACATGAGTTTGAGTAAGCTCCGGGAGTTGGTGATGGACAGGGATAGTGTACTGCAGTCCATGGGGTCTCAGAGTTGGACACGACTGAGTGACTGAACTGAACTGAGACCCACATCTAGAAATGAGTGTGGATTTAAAATTGAGATCCTGCAAGGGACAAAAGTGCAACCCACTAATAAGACTCCAAGCCCCTATAATCTCAAGCAGCAACCTGCAAACTTCTTAGTCTCAACTTTAAAGAATGTTAAGATCAGTATTTGCTAAAATAACCCATTTTGGTGTATATTAGTCTAATCTGTTTGTCGAGGGGCATGGCAAGTAACCTGAGTACAGTTCAGCTTAGGGAACCTAGGGTTTCACCCCTGCCCCCTGTACCCCTGAAGAGGAAGGCCAGGAGAAGAATACACTTGAAAGCAGCAGCTGGGCGTAGGAGTTTTCAGTTTATTTTTCTTCTTGCTCCCAGAACTGACATTTTCTTTCACCTTTACTACTCCGTCTCATACTGAACAGATGCTAACACCGGGATGAAGATGCAGGCTGTTTTCGATGTGTATGTAGAATGACTGGCAAGTTTATTTCAGAAAACGGGCCATGATTGGTTTACCTGGCTGGTGATTACCAGGCAAATGGCAGGGCACAAGGTTTATGGGCCTGACAAGTTTTTACTGTTTCCTTTTGTTTGTTTGTTTAACAATCATTTTCAATCCAAAGAAATTGTATGAAAACAACGAAATATTTTTAAATGTTAACAATTTAAAAGTTCCTCACAAAGAACAATTGGGCTCAGCACTCAGTTTATGCTGTAACATAGTTTTAAATAAAATTTTAGTTATCAGACCATTATAAATATCAATAATTCAAATATAGGAAAAAGATTTTCCTTAATTATGTTTTTATTTCTCAGTTTATTTTGTTTTTCCTACCAATAATTTCCTTTTTCCATTTAGCCAGTAATCAGTAAATACTTTAAATAAATGAATACCTAGAAGCTTCACTGATAAGTCCATCAGGTTTTTCTTCTGCTAAATGTTCTAATCCATATTTTGAATCCACAATAGTTATGATACCATCAAGATAAATATCAACCCCTAATTCAGCATCAACCCAAAACATAGAAGCTACAGCACCAGAATCTGCTAATCCGGTGGTCTCTAACAATATGTAATCAAATCTCCCTTTCTTCTTCATCAAATTCTCAATAGCTCTAAGGCCATTGTCCTTTATGGAACAGCAGAGGCAACTGTTTCTAAGTTCCAGCCACTCTTGGTAGAGTTCTCCACCTTGGCTGACAGCTAGGGATTTCTCCACTGCACTTCCTTCCCCAAATTCATTTAAAATCACTGCTATTCTTTTACAAAGTTGCTCTGTCAAAATATAGCTAGGAAGTGTTGTCTTCCAAGCACCTAAATACCCAGCGATAATTGTGACTGGAATCTTAGCACCGGGGCCTCCTCCTCCTCCACCTCTCTCTGCTTCGCCTCAGTGGGGACCAATTCTCTTCCACCTGCTCCTCTTCCTCATCTGCAGAGTCAATAGCACAAAACATCTTGCAAACAGCACAGCTCACCTCTCTACTGTTTCCTTCTAAAACTCTAAAAACGGCAATAAGTGTTTAGGCAGACAACAAAACATGGCATCCCAGATGAGGCGGGGATGTGGGCTCCTGTGATGTGACTCTGTCCTGCAAGAGCCCCTCAGAATCCCCAACACTCCACCCTCCAGTCACAGGCCAGCGGTGGTGATCCCACTTCCGTTTGTGTTAGTTTTCACATCACCTGATCCTCACTAGAATAAAGAAAGATAAAGTGTGTATATCACTGTTTTATAGATAAGAAAACCGAGGCTCTAAGAGAAGTTAAGCCTGTTTGTAACTGGAGCCGTAACAAGAATCCAGGTCTTCTGGGCCCTGACCCAGGCTGAGAGATTACTTAGGGCTCAGTTTTCTGAATAGCTTAGAGCTCCACTTCACAGTGCCTCCTTAAGAGATTAAATCAGATTCCAACACACACAGACACACACCCCTGCATTTTAAATGCTTGTGAAATAATGACTAGGATAAAACACGTAAGATTTTACTTTCGTTTTAATTGACATTTTGCTCAGAAGCACGGAACAGTGAACATGTCAGCGGCTCAGTGCTAGGGTTACACACAAAATTGTTAAGTCAGTTACAGTATCCCACTTCAGTTATTTCACATTTAGTTCAGGTTGTTTAAAAAAAAAAAATCAGTGCTGTGCTAGATGGAGCACAAAACAAGATAAGCATTTTAATTTAGTAACACAGATAAGCCTAGCACCCTTAAAATAAATACTGTTAAGAATGAAAGTATCACTTCCACGGGGGGGATGTTCCAGTTCACCAACAGTGCAAATGAATAGCAGCATTTTCAAAGTGGAAATTAAATTGTGTAGACACACACCTACTCGCCCCTTGGCCTTGACAGTGAACAAGCACATCTGCTGCGCCCCTGCACCCTCCCCACCCAGGGCAGAAAAGAGCGCCTGCTGAGAGTCAGAAAAGCTGCCCTGACTTCCAGGCCACAGGCTGGGAAGGCTTAAGTGCAGGACAAGGAAGTCAGCGAGTTTGAGATGGGCCAACTGCTATGCGCCCAGCCACCCCCAGAGCCTCCCAGCCCAAGGGTGCCCGTGGTCACAGGCCTACCTGGTGACCCCGACTTCAATGGAGGCATCTGAGCACAGAACTCCATGCAGCAAGAGGAATGAGGTGGGGGGGGGTACCGCCTACGTTCCCCACAGCGGACACTGCTTTGCGAACAGGGCATCAAGGCCAACTCAGGATAATTAATAACATTTGTCATTCTTATCCCATTCTGACCAAATGATTCTTAAGTAGGGAATGTCTACAGGTCAAGTCTCCCTTCTCGTAACAGTTTCAAACATCAGCGACTTTTCCTATCCAGGGTGGTTTTTTCACCACTTGCAAAGTTACGTTTTCTTTCTCCTGAGCACTCCATCTTTACGCTGAACCCTGGAGCTTCAGGTCTTACTTTTAACAAGCAGAGCCAGATACAAGAAGAAACATTGAGAAGCGGACTCAGTGGCCCAATGCTTGCCTTCCAGTGTCAGGATAAGACAATGGCTAGATATTTTTTCTAAAGTGTTCAGAATTTACCAACTGTCCAGACCAAAGATCACTTCCAAGCAGTAAAGTTCCGATTCCAGCTTCTCCACTGACCCTCGTGCAGTACAACTTATTCCGTTACCAGATGCTCATGGAAGGACTTGCTCAGCTGTCACCGGCGCCTAATGGGCTTGTAGACGCAGAATGCCATGAGGATCACGGTCACCAGCAGGATGCTGAAGATGGTTCCCATCAACACTGCAAAAGGAAAACAGGTTACCACCCAAGGGCAGCTCAAGTTCTCCAAGTTGTCCACTGACAGCGATGTGCCCAATGCCACTCAGGACCAGGCACCGTGCCAGGTGTGGGAGAACCAGCCACAACAGAGCTGGTGCTGTCTCCGTGCATATGGGGAGAGAATGTAGCTTTAAGTGCTGCGAGGAAAATGGGAATGTGAGGGTGATGGGGGAGGGCTGGTGGAGGAAGCCGGTGAGGAGGGAACACACAAGCTGGGGCCTTAATGGAAGAGGTGTGAAGATCTGCAGGATTGGCAAATGAAAGCCCCTTAGGCCAGAACAAGCCAGAAAGCCAAGGAACAGGAAGGAGGCCAAAGTGGCTGGGAGAAAGGAGTGAAGGAAGAAAGGTTGGAAATGAAGCCAGGGAGGAAGCGTGGAGCCAGCTCACGCAGGGCCTTGTAGACCAGGAAGCTTAAAGAGAGGATTATGCCAAAGAGGGACATGATCTGATTTAGTTAGAAAAAAGATCCCTCTGACTGCTGCATGGAGAACCATCCCATTATAGGGGGACAAGAACAGAAGCAGGGAGCTCAACTATGTTTTTAAAGCCATTCATAAAGATTGGAGATTCAATAAGAATAACATGTTTCAGTCTCTTGGGGCGTCTTGACAAGCAAGGGCTTTCTGGTCAAAGAAGCAATGAAACAACTTCATAAATCTATTATGTTTCTGAGAGTGAATTTCACATCACAAATTTCTAAGTTGCTTAGGTGAGAAATAGAACCTACTGTTGTTACCCTCCCAGTGCAAGATTAGATATAAGGATGCAGGATTTAACCTAACTAGCAACCTGCCAGAAGTGATGTGTAGCCCTCTTTGTGTGTCTATCCCAGAAACCTTGGGGGGAGCTCAAAATGAAGTTACCTTAACAAGTAAATGTATGTGTATGTGTTGTTAAGTAACCTGGGTTCTACCTGGGACCTAACCATGCTTGTTCTCCAGACTGGTTACTGTTCCTCTGAAAAAATCAACAAGATTTAACTGAAGTTTTATTTAAATGAGTAATTTGAGGGTATCTTATCTACCCCACCCACACACTCACTGAACCGAGTTATTATTTAAAAACTGGCCATATAGAGAGATCACCTTTCACTGGAGAGGGAGGGAGGAGGATGAAGAAGGTGACAAAGACAGTGGGTCAAAACTGCAAGAGGCCAGAGGGAAGTTTAAGGGTCTCTGTTAAACAAAACCTATCTCAAAACAGCCCTCATTACCTAAACACCTGCCCTCTTTTCAAAGTTCTGAATTCCATGAGTTTCTAAGGCTCTGTCTATAATTGAACCTAAAGTTGTCTTATTCCATTTAAACCAATTCCCCACTCTCCCCACCCCCGACCCCGTTTTTGGAAAGGTTCTAAACAAAACCAAACCTCCCAGCAGGAACGCAGGGGACTAGAATTGGAGAATGTTAAGTCTTCTTTAAAAAAAAGAAAAAAGAAGAGCTTAAACCCCAAGTTGTCAGGTACACAATAATCTGTTGGGATAGCTAACCTTTTGGGCCTGGATAAACCTGCCACTCTTCATTTCCCAGGACCTGGGAGAACTTTAATACCGCTTGGTGGTGGCATTGTTTAGTCACTAAGCTGTGTCTGACTCTTCTGTACCACCATGGACTGTAGCCCGCCAGGTTCACCTTTCCATGGTATTTCCCAGGGAAGAATACTGGGGAGGGTTGGCATTTCCATCCCAAGGGGATCTTCCCGACCCAGGGATCGAACCCACGTCTCTTGCATTGGCAGGTGGATTCTTTACCACTGAGCCACCTGGGAAGCCCTTAAGGCTACTTAGGGCCTTCTTTATGGTCACTTCCCCTTTTCTACCCTGTAACATGGGGCAAATGAAACCCATCTCACAAGAGTGAGTCTCCCGAGGCCTAAAGATGACTGTCATTTAAACAGCGACTTTCAAGTGAAATGTTTTTGCACTGTTTTGGAACTATTCTAATACTGCTCTTTGTTTGTTTGTTTTTTAGCTTGAGTTAACACTGTCACATGGAATCTATTGTTTTAAATATAATATTAAAAGTGGCCAACATATTCTAAAAGAATTCTAAAATCTTAGCCTTGGAAGGCTCTCAAAGGACATCTGGTCCATTTCCACTGAATGTGAATGTTTTTTCTACAATATTCCTGACAGTTCCAACTCTTATTTGGAATACTTCTGTGTGTGTGTTTGTCAACCAACCAAAACACTAGAAAATTTAAAAGTACCTCCGCATCATGACTTTTTTTTTTACTGTCAATTGTATCAATTTGTCTTACTCAAATAAATCGCATTTTAGATCTCAAACCTTTTTTCATATTTTATATGCAAAGCACTTAACACAGTGCCAGACAGATAATAAGCACATGATAAATGAAAGCCGTTATTATCACCAAAACAAGCAACACGGCAGAGCGGTCAAGAACACATGGTTTGGGGTTTAGACTGTCTGGGTTCCCATCTACACTTACAGGCTATGTGACTTGACAGAAGTTACACAATCTCTCTGTTTCCTCTTCTGTAAAAACAGAGATAAAAATTCCCACTGCATAGAACTGTCCAGGGGAGTATTTCTCAAACAATCTGTGGTAAAGGAACAGTTTCTGTAGCTTGTCTGTCCCAGTGCCACTACCTAGCCCTACTGTGCATGACTGACTAACTAGCAGCTCCCATGACCTAGAAAGCATTCCCATTTAGAGACCTAGAAGTGGTTTTGTGTTGCTTGATGTTGCAACAATGTCACACTGCTAAATTTCTAAATAATCTCAAGTGCTCTAAGACATCTCTGCAGATAATAAACAGTCGGCAGACTTCACAGGGCTCTGCCACCGCACCTTTGATAGTACTGTTCTACAGAACAGCTGTGGATTCTCAACCATGGGGATTTTGCCTTCAGTGAACATCTGACAAGTGTCAGGAGACATTTTGATTCTCTGAACTGGGAGTGGGGTGTCCTCCTGGCATCTAGTTGGTAAAGGCTGGGGATGCTGCTAAATATCTCAGACTGCTCAGAGTGTGTGCTCAAAATAGTATGTCCATGACCCCCATTGCCCTTGCCCCTCAAACAGAATCGTCTGGTCCAACAAGTCAGCAGCACCCAGGATGAGAAATCCTGTTCTAAAGTATTAAGCAAGATGTATGGAAACCATGGAGCAAGTACAAAATACTTGAGTACAAAGTAAGTTGTTGATACATGACAATGGACTCATGGAGAGTCAAGGTAATCCAGAAACAGTACCACGTGGCAGCGTTGGAGATATACAGACCTACCAATGAAGTTCAGCGCAAAAGACTTTTTAAAGTTTGCCAAGCTTTGAGCTCCAGGGCCCCTTCCAAAGCCATGTACTCTTATATGTATATATGTGAGTGTGCATATTGATGACATCCTCCCAAAAGGATGTTTCAAGCCCCAGAAAACTAAGGTTCTCCTACTGGCCGCCACCACTTCCTTTATTTATAAAATTTATAAATATTTTTGGAACTCGAGCCCTTTGCAGTGGAAGGACAGAGTTTCAACCACTGGACTGCCAGGGAAGTCCATCCACCTAGCTGGCTGTGTAACCCTGGGCAAAGAGCTTCACCTCTTTGAATGTCACTTTCCTTATCTTACAGAGCGCTGAAAAACCGTAGCTTTCTCGTTAAGTTACTGTGAGGCTCAAATAAAATCATATATATAACGTGCCTAATACAACACAGTACATAGGAAATGCTCGACTAATGTCAATTATCATTATGACTGTGACTACTAGTCCCGTTAGAAAAGCAGAAGGGGTGGGGTATATTATGCGCCGTATTGCCTAGCTCGAGCCCAACAAGTCACAGAGGAGGGGACCCAGAGTGTGGCCAGGGCATTCATGCAACCCGCACCTATCAAGCCCACAGTGGACCAAACCTTCCGCTGAGCCCCAGGCCTTCGGAGACGGCTTGCACCAGCACCCGCTGCCCTCACACTGCCCCCACGTCCAAACCGCGCGTGCCAGGCTCCGGCTGCCCGGAGCGACGAAAGCGCAGACCCGACCGCCGGCCCGCGGCTACTCACCCAGGTTCTGCTCACGCAGCACTGCATACGGCCGGCTCCGCTCTGGAGGCTCCACGGGGGTCGGGGCCTCCGCCTGTCCCAGCAGGAGGCTGCACAGTCCAACGCAAAGCCACTGCCACACTGAACGCAGCATCTTCCCTGACAGTAGGTGGAAGGCTAGCCACTTCCGCCGGAAGCCCCGTCCCGTCTCCTCCCGCGTACCACCTTCTACTGTACCGGGAGAGCGTGGTTGCCAGGGTAACTGTACGTCCCCCGCCAGAGTTCAGCCCTCAGTACGGTTCCTCGGGGATCCACGTTCCTCCAAGATCAACGTTTCCACCCGGCCCAATTTTCAGGGGAATCGCCGTTCCGTCCAGGCAATGTCCACTTCCAACACAGTTCCGTCCTGACCAACGTTCCCCCTTCCTTTGAGTTCCAGGTTGGCCCCCTTGCATAGAGGTTTCTTAGGTCCATTTAGGACCTCTGGAAGGTGTTTTACGAATCCATGTATTTTCCTACTAAATCTTCACCACAGGCCTAAAAAAGAAAAGACACTATTCCTATTTTACAAATGCCACCTTCTCAGGGAGTTTTTACCTGGACACGGTTTTCTAAAATGCTAACCTTCCCACTGCTTCTGTATATATTCTCCCTACTCTTTAACCTCTCTCATCCCCTCATAACCCCTTCCCGTTTACCCTATACATTTAATCTACATTTTGTTATTTTGACTAAAAAAGTGCACAATGTTACAGTTGTGAGTTAAGTTTTATTTGGGGGCAAAGTAAGGACTACAGCTCAGGAGACAGCCTCTTAGATAACTCTGAAGAACCACTCTGAAGTGGTAGGGGGCAAGTCGGTGTAAATGTGATTGTTAGTCCAAGTTCGTGTGCCCAAGGGCACAGTGAGGCCAAACAAACCAAAACGTCAGAGTTTGGAGCAGAGAAAGGTTTACTGCAGGGCTATTTAAGGAGACATATATCTTATACCCCCAAAAGCCCCTCCCTACCCCCAAGGGGTTCAGTAAAGCATTTTTAAAAGCCAGCTGGAGGTGGAGGCGGGGAGAGGGGACGTCTCAGGGTCTGTGATCAGCTCATGCACAGTTCTCTGATTGGCTGATAGTGAGGGAACAGGGGTAGTGTTACAGGGGTTAACTTTATCAGTCCTTAGTCTCCAGGAGGCATGGGGCTATGTGCTCATGGTCATCAAGAAGTTAACGTTTTCCATTTGGTGGGGGGTTTTCACATCCGCCAAACAAATGTGTGCAATTCCATAAGTGTGCATCAAATACTATTATCTAAGTACTTTGAGTTCAGTTCAGTCGCTCAGTCGTGTCCGACTCTTTGCGACCCCATGAACCTCAGCACGCCATCACCAACTCCTGGAGTTTACCCAAACTCATGTCCAATGAGTCGGTGATGCCATCCAATCATCTGATCCTCTGTCATCCCCTTCTCCTCCTGCCTTCAGTCTTTCCCTACATCAGGGTCTTTTCAAATGGGTCAGCTCTTCTCTTCAGGTGGCCAAAATATTGGAGTTTCAGCTTCAACATCAGTCCTTCCAATGAACACCCAGGACTGATTTCCTTTAGGATGGACTGGTTGGACTCTCAGGAGTCTTCTCCAACACCACAGTTCAAAGGCATCAATTCTTCAGTGCTCAGCTTTCTTTATAGTCCAACTCTCACATCCATACTTGACTATTGGAAAAACCATAGCCTTGACTAGACAGACCTTTGTTGACAAAGTAATGTCTCTGTTTTTTAATATGCTGTCTAGATTGGTCATAACTTTCCTTCCAAGGAGTAAGCGTCTTCTAATTTCATGACTGCAGTCACCATCTGCAGTGATTTTGGAGCCCAAAAAAATAGTCAGCCACTGTTTCCACTGTTTTCCCATCTATTTGCCATGAAGTGATGGGACTGGATGCCTGATCTTAGTTTTCTGAATGTTGAGCTTTAAGCCAATTTTTTCACTCTCCTCTTTCACTTTCATCAAGAGGCTCTTCAGTTCTTCTTCACTTTCTGCCATAAGGGTGGTGTCATCTGCATATCTGAGGTTACTGATATTTCTCCCTGCAATCTTGATTCCAGCTTGTGCTTCCTCCAGCCCAGCATTTCTCATGATGTACTCTGCATATTAGTTAAAAAAGAAGGATGACAATATACAGTCTTGATGTACTCCTTTTCTTATTTGGAACCAGTCTGTTGTTCGATGTCCAGTTCTAACTGTTGCTTCTTGACCTGCATACAGGTTTATCAAGAGGCAGGTCAGGTGGTCTGGTATTCCCATCTCTTTCAGAATTTTCCACAGTTTATTGTGATCCACACAGTCAAAGCCTTAGGAGCTAAAGCAGAGGATATGGGGAAGGCCTGTCCTGGGAAGGCCCCACAGAGTCCAGCTCAGTTATAAGACTTTAAGAAAGAGGGATCCGTGTGGTCAGGCACACATTTTGGCAGAGGTTTACTACTAGTCAGAAGGAGCTGGTGTCTCTATTAATGATTTTAGTGCTTTTCTAGATTTAAGAAGGTTCAAGGATTTGGGGCTCATAAAATATCCTAAGAAATACTTAACTATCTGAAGTTTTTCCAGAGCACAAAGTGCCTCATTCCTGATCTCTGCCCTGAACTCCTTTCAGGGTGTGTTGAAAGTCACTGACTGCAGTGGCTCATGAATTCATCCATGTAAACACAGAAGGCAAGTGACAATTTTTAGTTGGCTTTGAGTACCTGCCACCCTCCTAGGATGTAAGGTCTGTAAGGGGCAGAGATTTGTCATTGCTCACTGTTGTCCCAGAGTCTGGAAGGGTAGCACATTATGTTCTAGGAATGTTGGCTGAATAAATGAGGAAGCAGCTTAGTTAAGTGTTTGGCCCAGTGCTGCACAGAGTAAATGGCAGAACTACACCTTGACTCAGGTATAGTTCGGAATCTTTTACTATTTGCTGAGAAGATGAAACTGAGAAATGGAATATTTCCTGCCATATCAGTAAACAAGGATGTCACAGTCATGAGTGACTGCAGCCCTCCAGCGTGAATTCATGAGCCCTAAGGGCACTGGGGGAGGGAGAAGAATATCTGAGATCTGACAGCTATTGGGCTGCAGCCACTCCCCATGGTGAACCTCCAGGGAGCCAGAGGTTCTGTGAAAAACACAGAATACTGGCCCAGGATAGCTGACATGCATATGAAAGGAATGATTTCAGTGATCCCAGACTCTTCCATCTTTCCATACATAGAAAAACACAGAATAACTTAACTTGGGATATCTAGTTTTCTTTAATTAATAATAATCCCCTGATGTTCGGACTACCTGCCCTTTGTTGTAAAACTTCTATATAACCTGACTCCTTCCCTCACCTCCTCAGAGCAGTTCTCTCAGGGTTACTTGAGATGCTGTCTCCAGGACTTCAAGTCCTAAAAATTCCTTCTGAAGAAACATAGCTTTCAACTTTTAGGTGTGGATATTTTTTTTTCAGTTGACAAAACCAACACAGAAGAAAGGAGGTTTGCGACGACTGCAGAGATGGAAATGAAGTCGGATGACATTAGCATCTAGCTCCAAACACCTAGGCTAGACTTTGCAGTCACTTAAGCTGATAAATTTCTTTCTTTTTCAAAACATTTTTATTTTCTGGTTACACCATGGAATCTTAGTTCCATGACCAGGGATCAAACGCACATGGAAACACCCTTTGGAAACACAATCTTAATCCCTGGACTACCAAGGAGGTCTTCCTTCCTTTAATTCTTTTCTTTAGTTTATTTGTTGAGTCAGGTGGTTGTGATTTTCACCCCAAAGGATCCCTACGTGGTAGACCTGCAGAAACCTGAGTTGAATAAGAAATATCCAACTATTTTTAGCAAAGGGTCTGTCTGTCTCAATTGTTGACCTGTCCTTTCAGCTGAAGTAGGACCCAGCCAGCTTTACTCTCACCTCCACCCTCTCCTGTCCTTAATTCATTTCTTCACATGTTGACCTGAAACAGGAAATCCACACATGACCTTCACATTCTTTTAGACCATTTTTTTTTCTTACTTGGGCACTTGGGATTACATTTTCAAAAAGCCCCAGCAGAAGTCGAGTGTCAAGGGACTTTCCTGGTGGTCCAATAGTTAAGATTCTGTGCTCCCAATGTAGGGGACCCAGGTGCAATCCCTGGCCAGGAAACTAAGATCCCACATGCCACTCAATGAGGTTAAAAAAAACATGGAGTGCCAGATAATGATAAGAGACTGGCTTCCAAGAAAGTTATATATTATATTTAAAGTACAGTTGCAAATGTATATTTTCACCTACATTTACTGCAGGGAAGCAGCTGTCTTCTGTACCATCTGCCCCTTTTTGTTGTTAATCAAGTTTGCATTTTTCATTTTTCTCAAACAGAAACATGTTTATGCTCCTGTGTCCTGGGACAGGGTGAAATTTAGCTTCATCCACATTCTAATTTAAAACCATCAACTTGGCAAATTTTACTCTCCATCAGTTTGAGTACATCTACTTTAAGCACTTTGAAAATCACCTCTTTTTTTTTGTTTGTTTGATGACGCTAGTCACAATTCTACTTCACAGAACAATGTCCCTTTTGGGGTGAGGGTGGTCTGTATAAAAGAACCTTCTCTTTTGCATAAGTGATCTTTAAAAGTTTGTTGTTAAGACTCAGGAACTAACTCCTACAACTAGTAAACCATTTGGAACCTTGGTTCCAAACACTTTCTAAGCACTTACTTTCAATCAACAGGATACAAACCTTCTCCTCTCCCCCTACCTCCAGTACACCACTAGTCTATGTTCCGTGTCTACAGACTTGCCTAATCTGGGCATTTCATGTAAGTGGACTCATACAATATGTTTTTATTTTTATCTTTGGACTAACTTCTCTCCCTTAGATACATAAAGGAGACATGCTTATGTTCACCTGGAGGCCTGTTCAAAATCATTCATTGCAGAATCGTTCTGAGTAACCGCCGAGGGAAATGACATGGGTTATAGTACATAAAACACAGAGGAGGTAAACTAATTGTGCTTATTCATACCATGTTATATACTGAGCCAGCAATTCAAAATAAACTCTTGCTTCTCATAACAACCTCAATGAATTCAAATACTATTCAGACATAATATTCAGCCAAACACAAAGGAGTTCAGACTTGTGTTTCCATTTATTTGATATCAAAAGCAGAGAAATCTAAAATACGGTGATCATAGTCAGAATGTTGGGTTCCTACTGGGGGGTTACTGACTGGAAAATGGTAAAAACCATCCTGTCTATGTCTTTCAGAAGTTCTGTATATTGATTTGGATGTTGGCCATACACACGTTGGGGCTTCCATGATAGCTCAGTTGGTAAAGAATCCGTCTGCAATGCAGGAGACCCTGGTTCAATTCCTGGGTCAGGAAGATCCACTGGAGAAGAGATAGGCTACTCACTCCAATATTCTTGGGCTTCCTTTGTGGCTCAGCTGGTAAAGAATCCACCTGCCATTCGGGAGACCTGGGTTCAACCCCTAGGTTGGGAAGATTCTCTAGAGAAAGGAGAGGCTACCACTCCAGTGTTCTAGCCTAGGGAACTCCATGGACTATAAAGTCCATGGGATCACAAAGAATCAGACGCGACTGAGATGTTCACTTTCACTTTTCATATACACATTTATATATACAAGAGACCATCAAGTTGTATACTTAATATCTATGTACTCTATAATATGTAAAGCAGTCATCAGATGAAAAACAAATACCAAAAATATTTTTCTCACAAAGCGAACTTCTGGCCCTGGTGTTTCCCCCTTGAATCCTTACAAGTATTTAAGACAGAAATAATGCCAATCTTCAACACATTCCTCAAGAGAACAGATTTAGGGGGACCACACCCACCCTGTTTTTATCAGTTTTGATAACAACTTCACAATAGACATTATAGGAAAAGGGCAATCACAGGCCAAACTCTTCTGGATGGTGATGCCAAAACCCAATGCAAATCATTGGCAGTCTGGATTCAGAGTTTGGGCTGTTTGTTTTTCACTTTTTGGCTGCTGAATCTGGCCTCACCATGGATCGAAACATTGCCCTCTGAAACTGGGAGTGCAGAGTTTTAACCAGTGGATGGCCAGGGAAGTCCCATAGATTCAGAGATTTTTAAAAAGAAAGTGGGATTTGGTGGCAGGATTTCCATCAGGATCACTGGCTGTTTGGAGGATGCCTTGGAGAGTGGTGGTGCAGCGGTAAAGAATCCACCTGCCAATGCAGGACACACAGGAGACACCAGTTTGATCTCTGGGTCAGGAAGATCCCCTGGAGAAGGAAATGCAAACCCACACCAGTATTCTTGCCTGGAGAGTCCCATGGACAGAGGAGACTGGTAGGCTACAGTCCATGGGGTTGCAGAGTCGGGTACGACTGAGCATGCATGCTTACGCTTACTTACTTGATGATTGGAGAGAAGGGACAAAGCCATTGGGGTTAGTGAAATAAACATTTGGTGACAGAAGTTAGAAGGGCCTGGGTCATCCTCAGGGATAGTCCCGGGGTGGAGTTTCTAGGGTGGGCCTCTGGAGAGGTCCCTCTCGGAGGAGGAGACGGGAGTCTGCCCTCTGCTTCTACAGGGTCTGGGGATGGAGGAGAAACCTGCAGGGCCTGGATCCTGGTGAGCCTTCAGAGCCAGTGCAGGCCAGGGCCCTTCCTCAGTCCCTCCCCAGCCCAGGCTGCCCAGACAGCGGCTCACCTCAGTAGTCAGTGAGAGGCTTCCCTGGCGGCTCAGTAGCAAATAATCCACCTGTCAATGCAGGAGACAGGGGTTCGATCCCTGATCTGGGAGGACCCCACGTGCCTTGGAGCAACTAAGCCCATTCACCACAAGTACTGGGCCTGTGCTCTAGAGCCCACATGTCACAACTACTGAAGCCAGCCTGCCCTAGAGCCTGTGTTCCACAAGAAGAGAAGCCACTGCAATGAGGAGCCCCCTCACCACAACTAGAGGGTACCCCTGCTCTCCACAACCAGAGAAAAGCCCATGCAGCAAGGGAGACCCAGCATGGCCAGAAATAAGTGAGTAAATTAAAAAAAATTTTTTTAAGTCAGTAAGACATTGAGGGTCACAGACTTAATTCATTAAATTCCCAGTGTATTTCTGCCCTAATTTTTAAGATTTCTTTCCTTCTGCTAACCCTGGGGTTCTTCATTTCTTCCTTCTCTAATTGTTTTAGGTGTAGAGTTAGGTTATTTATTTGGCTTTTTTCTTGTTTCTTGATGTGTGCCTGTAATGCTATGAACCTTCCCCTTAGCACTGCTTTTACAGTGTCCCATAGGTTTTGGGTTGTTGTGTTTTCATTTTCATTTATTTCTATACATACTTTGATTTCTTTTTTGATTTCTTCTATGATTTGTTGGTTATTCAGAAGCGTGTTATTTAGCCTCCATATGTTGGAATTTTTAACAATTTTTTTCCTGTAATTGAGATCTAATCTTACTGCACTGTGGTCAGAAAAGATGACTGGAATGATTTCAATTTTTTTGAATTTTCCAAGACCAGATTTATGGCCCAGGATGTGATCTATTCTGGAGAAGGTTCCGTGTGCACTTGAGAAAAAGGTGAAGTTGATTGTTTTGGGGTGAAATGTCCTATAGATATCAATTAGGTCTAGCTGGTCCATTGTATCATTTAAGGTTTGTGTTTCCTTGTTGATTTTCTGTTTAGTTGATCTATCCATGGTTGTGAGTGGGGTATTAAAGTCTCCCACTATTATTGTGTTACTATTAATTTCCTCTTTCATACTCGTTAGTGTTTGCCGTACATATTGCGGTGCTCCTATGTTGGGTGCATATATATTTATAATTGTTATATCTTCTTCTTGGATTGATCCTTTGATCATTATGTAGTGACCTTCTTTGTCTCTTTTCACATCCTTTATTTGAAAGTCTATTTTATCTGATATGAGTATTGCGACTCCTGCTTTCTTTTGGTCTCCGTTTGCGTGAAATATTTTTTTCCAGCCCTTCACTTTGAGTCTGTATGTGTCCCTTGTTTTGAGGTGGGTCTCTTGTAGACAGCATATATAGGGGTCTTGTTTTTGTATCCATTCAGCCAATCTTTGTCTTTTGGTTGGGGCATTCAACCCATTTACATTTAAGGTAATTATTGATAGGTGTGGTCCCGTTGTCATTTACTTTGTTGTTTTGGGTTCACGTTTATACAACCTTTCTGCATTTCCTGTCTAGAGAAGATCCTTTAGCATTTGTTGAAGAGCTGGTTTGGTGGTGCTGAATTCTCTCAGCTTTTGCTTGTCTGTAAAGCTTTTGAATTCTCCTTCATATCTGAATGAGATCCTTGCTGGGTACAGTAATCTAGGTTGTAGGTTATTCTCTTTCATTACTTTCAGTATGTCCTGCCATTCCCTTCTGGCCTGGAGGGTTTCTATTGATAGATCAGCTGTTATCCTTATAGGAATCCCTTTGTGTGTTATTTGTTGTTTCTCCCTTGCTGCTTTTAGTATTTGTTCTTTGTGTTTGATCTTTGTTAATTTGATTAATATGTGTCTTGGGGTGTTTCGCCTTGGGTTTATCCTGTTTGGGACTCTCTGGGTTTCTTGGACTTGGGTGGCTATTTCCTTCCCCAGCCTAGATGGCTACTTTCCCAGTTAAATTTGTATGAACTCCTTGCTCATCCAAGGCTGGTCCGTTGAAGGGAAGTTAAATCTTGGCAGAGCCATCATGTGACAGTTGGTTTGGAATGTCCTAAGTTCTGAGCCAGCTTAGGGGTCAAACAGACCGCTGGTCACGCAGGGTGGTCACCTGGTCATCAGGAAGGCTCAGCGTGAGACAGCTGACGGTGTGAAGATGCTGGGGGAGGATGAACACCTGGTTATACTTCCCCTGGTCCTTCCGAGGGGCTTCCTTTGGAGAAATCTATCATGTTTGGGGTCAAGGATTAAATCCGAGAGGTTGGGGGCTGGGTCAGGGTTTGAGCCATTCTTTTGGCTCAAAACCTCCTCCGGGGTATCAGCTCTCTCCCCACAGAAACCCTGGGGCAGGATATTTTGAAAAAGAGGGGGAGAGGAGCCCTTGGTTCACAAATAAGGCATCACTGGGAAGTCTTAGAGATTCAGTTATCTCCATCCTCAAGGAACCAACTACATTCCTGTCTCAGTTCCATCATGCATCATGTGACTCTGGACGAGGCACTTAAAATCTCTAAATTTCAGTTCTGTGAACTAGCAAGCCACACCAGTACGCTTGCCTGGGAAATCCCATAGACAGAAAGAACTGGGGGGCTACAGCCCATGGAGTCACAAAGAGTCGGACACAACTTAACGACTAAATAACACCACCACCACGTGGGCTACAGCCCCTGCACTGTCCCCGCCACAAGGCTGACATGGGGAGTCAAGGGAAACATTTAGATATATTCCCCATGAGCCTCAAAAGCACCCTTCCCATGTACAGGGTGAAAAGTAAGCATCCACCCTTCCCTGTCCTATAGCCATCCAAGTCCTCTCTCTGGAGGCAAGCCTACCCAGTTTCTAGCTTTTTCTTCTGGACATTTATTGACCAAGCACTTAAAGAGGACTTCTGAAGTACTCTTTCTTAATCTTTCCTTGTATTTAACCATTTTAAGTCTCATTCCATGATCCTATAGGCTCTATGTAAGAACAGTGCAGAGAACCACGGGGAGAGGTCAGTCCATCATCTTCCTAGGTTCATGCTGCTTCTAGAGGGATTTGAACCAGTGCCCATGCTCTCAGTTTATATTTTCCTGCCTTGCTATATTGCCACATCTAAATAAAGGTATCTGGTGGACTTCCATGGCGGTCCAGTGCTTAAGACTCTGTGCTTTCAATGTAGGGGCGTGGGTTCAATCCCTGGTCAGGGGACTAAGATCCCACATGCCACATGGTGAGGACAAAAGAAAAAATTAAAGGTATTTACCCACATAATCTCTCCCTTGAGTGTTATAAGTGCACCCCAAACTGAAAGATCTTCTTAAAGCCCAACTTTGATTCAGGAGGCTCTGCTAGGCAGCTGGTCAGATAAGGGGATCAAAGGTTTAAACTGTGAATAAGTTATCACTGACTTTCCTGTGCTCTTCTGCCAGCAAGATGTCAACAGCTCTCTTTGTTATGAATGCATTTCCTAGGATCTGGTCTGATGGAGACAAAAAGGAAACTTGATCCTCAGTTAAGAAGATATGCAACTCACTCCCAGCAGTGGGTCAGAAAAGTGGGCATCCTGCCACACCCCAAGGTGCACCCTACAAACCAGTCAATTGAAGGTACTTTGGAAATTCAGTCTTTAAATAGACTGCAGAATAATGATAGAAGTTTATTTAGTATACTGTGTATAAGAGAAAACTATAAAAATATTAAGCCATATTCTTTTTTTTCATGTATGAAAATTTAAATTTGCCAAGTTATTTGTGCCATGACCAGAAAAGTAAAGATGTATTTACAACTCAGATTTGTTTACATGTAATAGTCAACAATGTCAACAATAGTCAAAATATTAATGTTTGAATATTAGCTGATGGCTGAATATTAGCAGAAGTAGGTCTCTTCGTGAAACAGTGCAGTCGAGTTTATTTTTTTTTTAATTAATGGATGTTAGTATTTAGGACAGGTATTTGGGGGGAGGAGTTGTTTTGTTTTTCATTTGACTGTGCCAGCTCTTAGTTGCAGCATGTGGGATCTAGTTCCCTGACCAGGGATCGAACCTGGACCCCCTGCATTGGGAGCACAGAGTCTTATCCACTGGACCACCAGGGAAGTCCAGTAGTGGTTAAATAGTAGGATATCAGTATTTTCAAAACTTCTATAATTGATTATATTTATGATGAAATATTAGTCAAATGATTATTTTGTCTAGAATTCAATCCAGTCCCTCAGTAAAAGTGTGCTTGCAATCACCTGCAAAATTCTAAACAACAGATATCAATGTGGTAGCAGCCTATGTGAATTCATGGAGGCTGGGGTGGTTTTGGCAGATGTTAAAAGTAGAGCAGTGGGCACTTACCTAGGAGTCCAGAGGTTGAGACTTCGCCTTCCAGTGCAGGAGGCGTGAGTTCTATCCCTGCTCTAGGAGCTAAGAGCCCACATGCCTAGCAGCCAAATAAAAACAAAACGAAAAACAAAAGCAATATTGTAACAAATTTTCAAACAGACTTTAAAAGCAGTCCACATCAAAAAAATAAAAATAGCAATTTAGCTGGACTTCAAAATGGGCAGGATGAGTGATGGAACTCGGTCATTGAATCATAACATGGAGTTTAGTACCATTTGTAGATTGAACATCTCACAATGATATAGGTTGCCTTCAGCTGAAAGCCAAGGGCTCTGTCTCACTTCTTTTCTGCTCCTCTCCTTTGCCTTCCCTTGTCCACCAAGGCAGTTGGCCCGGCAGCAGCTGAGTCATGCTTGTTTCACCCACCACATCCATGCAGCCTATCTCCTTGCCCAAGGCAGCAAAACCTCCCCAAGTAATTCCTGAGCAACACCACCAATGACTGACAGTCACTCTGTGTCCCCCCCACCCCCGCCTGCCAGACTCCCCTGAGGACCCTTTGGAGGAGCTCCCTCATGACAGAGCAGAGGAAGAAACCCTATCTAATGCCAAGGTAAGGTCGCTTGTCTTTGTCTGAGATGGATATGTTGCTTTGTGCGTTTATTTCGTGTTCAATTGAACTCACCCGTGAAAATCTGACAGTGAAGATTATTGATGGTTTACACAGTTTCTGTGATGGGGAGAATGCCCCTCACAGATCTCTTAGCAACTGACACCTGATTCAAAGAGGTATTCAAGGGACTTCCCTGGTAGTCCTGTGGTTACGAATCTGCCTTTCAATGCAGGGGCTGCAGGTTCAATCCCTGATTGGGGAACTAAGATCCTACACGCCGCAGAGCATCTAAGCCTGTGTGCTACAACTAGAGTCCAGCGCACTGCGACAGAAGATCCTGAGAGCTGCAACTAAGACCTGATGCAGTCAAATACGTATCAATAAGATCAAAGAAAAAGAGGGCATTCAAAAATGGCAGCATTTCTGCAGCGCAGCTCACGGCACACTGCCTTACTCAGCTAGCATGCTGTGGCCAAAACACACACGTTGTAGAAGAAGGTAGCGGTGCTCCTTTCTGATCTTTAGTTAAGATCTTTCTCTTTAACTGTTGTAGCGCTAAAGTGTACTTACGTTACTAGGACTAAAGTCTGGATCATTTATATTTTCCTATAAGAGGCAGACTGCTTTCACCCTTTTAAAAAAGCTTCATTTATATTAAATTGATAACCATATTACCTTAATTGGAACCTTAGCCTTGAAATTGTGAACTCCTGGAAGTGTTATTAATCAAGTTTGCTACCAAGTTAAACCTAAAAAATTATGGTAGTTGCAATCAAAGGATTAATGAATAATAAACATTTCCGTCTTCCTGAAAAAAAAAAAAAGGCAGCATCTGTCCTGCTGTAGCAAGCATTTCCAACAGGAGGCATTTGTCCTCCTTGGACAAGACTTTTGTGATTGCCAACCAAAAGGACTTTAGGAACACGTCCTCTAGGAAAAGCCAGTCGGTGCCTTTTGGTGTGAGTAAGTTTGGCCCCTTTTGCTTTTGGGTGCCCTTGAGTCAACTGCTGTTTCCCATTTGGTTTTCTAGATTCACCAAGAGAACAAAAGATGTGTGTAGGTGAGGAAAGAAAATTCAAACTCCTAAAAAAAGAAACCTTATCTTACCCTCATGGTATCTTCTTTTCTATTTGTATCTGCAGGTGGTCTCAAGAACCAATGAAAAGGGTATGTGTTTTAAAATTACTCACTCAATGAGGAAAAGGAAGGTGGGGCTTTCTTGTTGGTCTTAGGTCTGGAAAGTTACCCTGTTTCCAGTTTCCTGCTGGGGATGAGGACTGGGGGCATGGGGTAAGGACCGAATCCCCAAGTAAAGAACTATGGCCTAGGTCTGCACCCCCTGGGAATAGCTGTGTTCTCTTGAGGGCGTGTGGGTCTGTGTACACGGGGCTTTAGAAGTGTGTGTGTGGGGAGGATCTGTGTGAAGTAATTGTGAATGTGTGGGCAATGTGTACAGTTAAAAATACAAGTTTCCCGGGACTTCCCTGGTAATCCAGTGGCTAAGACTGCGTGCTCCCAATGCAGTGAACCCAGGTTTGATCCCTGGTATGCCGCAACTAAGACCCAGAGCAGCCAAATAAATAAATTTTTAAAAAATACGTTTCCCCCCTAGATACGTCCCACTTACACATCACAATTGCCAGAGTCACATTTCCCCAAAATTGCCATCAGCCCTGAATACTTTATGTACATTATCTCGTTCAACCCTCCCCACTGTGCCTGGGCAATGACCCACTATCCCCACTTCTCAGAGAGAGAAACAGGCGCAGAGATGACTGACCCATGCTCAGGAGCTCCTATGTGAAGAGCTAACCCACTGACTTTCACTTATCACTCAACCATGGGGTCATCCGTCTTCGGGCAAGATGGTCTGCGCATCGGTGCCTGCAGAGGCCGCAGACACTGCCCATTATCAGAAGGGGCCTCGGTGGCCCCAGAACCCAGGGCAGCTATGAAAGTGAAAGTAGAGTCACTCAGTCTGACTCTTTGCGAGCTTACCCCATGAACTGTAGCCTGCCAGGTTCCTCTGTCCACAGAATTCTTCAGGCAAGAATACTGGAGTGTTTTGCCATTCCCTTCTCCAGGGATCTTGCCAACCCAGGGATCGAACGAACCCAGGTCTCCCACACTGTGGGCAGATTCTTTACCGTCTTAGCCACCAGGGAAGCCGGGGCAGCTATAGGTGCATTTAAGCTGACTCTGGCACTGACGTGAGCGCGAATGCCCATCAGAAGCCACATGTTCCTGGTCAGTCCACAGAGCCCGAGACTCCGTGTCGACAATGCAGGTTAATATCTACCAGTGCTAGGGTCGCTCCTCAGCCTCTGGCCCCAACCATATAAAAATCAGGGAGGAAAAAAAAAAAAGATCAGGGAGAGAGCTTCCCTGGTGACTTAGTGGTAAAGAATCCACCTGTCACTGCAGGGGACACGGGTTCCATCCCTGATCTGGGAAGGTCCCACATGCCATGGGGCAACTAAACCTGTTCTCCACAACGACTTAACCTGAGGTCTAGAGCCCTCAAGCCGCAACTGCTGAGTCTGTGTGCCTACAGTCTGTGTTCTGCAACAAGAGAAGCCACTGCAATGAGAAGCCTTCACACCAAAATTAGAGAATAGCCCCTGCTCGCCACAACTAGAGAGAAAGCCCTTATGCAGTAATAAAGACCCAATGCAGCCAAAAAATAAATAAAAATTTTAAAAATTGTTAAGACTTGTTTTTTAGAAAAAAAAAATCAGGGAGATATTTTAGCGTATTTAATAATATTATGACCACAAGCTCTGTAGCTCATGTGAGCTTCCTCCCCCAGAACAGTGATAGATAAGAACCCAGGATTTGGCTTTGTTGTTAGCATGAACACCCTGCTTCTCATTTCTTTCCTGTTCCTCTCCTTTGCCTTTCTTCGCCCACCAAGGAGGGCGGCCCCTAATTCCCAGTGCTTGCTTGTTAACCGATCGCTGCCATAGACTCTCACCCGGGGTCCACATCGAGCAGACCTCTCTGAGTGATTCCTGGGCAGCGTCACCAAGGACTGACAGTCGCTCTGTGTCCTTGCAGCTCCCCCCGAGGGCCTGGTGGAGGAGTTGCCCATGGACAGGGCAGAGGAAGAGAGCCCGTCTAACACCAAGGTAAGCTCATCCATCTTTTAATTAATAAATTTAAAATTTGGCTGCACTAGGTCTTGGTTGCTGCGCACAGGCTTTCTCTAGTTGCGGCGAGCAGGGGCTGCTCTTCACTGCGGTGTGCAGGCTCCCCATGGCAGCGGCTTCTCTTGTTGCAGAACACAGGCTCTAGGGCGCACAGGTTCAGTAGCTGTGGCACTCGGGCTTCATTGCTCCTGGGCATGTGGGATCCTCCCAGATCGGGAGCAAACCCGCGTCCCCTGTGTTGCCAGGTGGATTCTTTACCCCTGGACCACCAGGGAAGTCCAAGTTCACCCATCTTTGTCTGAGAGAAGAGTGCTGCTTTTTTGGTTTCTTTTTCATTTCTAATTCATTTGAATTCACATAGGAAAATCCGAGCATGTACATTAGAGGTGGGGTTTACAGTTTCCTTAACGGGGAGCGTTGAGTCTGTCACCTACGACCCGTGATTCCAGAAAAGAAAAGGAAGATGTTAGTCAGTCAGTCGTGTCTGACTCTTTTGCGACCCGTGGACTGTAGCCCACCAGGCTCCTCTGTCCGTGGAATTCTCCAGACAAGAATACTGGAGTGGGTGGCCATTCTCTTTTTCCAGGGGATCTTCCCAACTCAGGGATGGAACCCGGGTCTTCTGCACTGTGGGCAGATTCTTTATCGTCTGAGCCACCAGGCTGCTCTAGGCCATTCACACAAGCAACATGGGTTTAGAGATCTCGCACGGACCTTCCCCCGTCAGAAATGTTTCCTCAGGGGAGTAAGAATTTCGTGATGGGTGGACCAGTACGGACTTGAAAGATCCATGGTGCAGGAAAAGCTTGTCCCTTTTTCACCAGTGCTGTCTTCTACACTATCTTTTGGGACCTTTGACTGGACCGTTTTCCCATCTGCTTTTCTAAAGTCCCCCATGGGATCAAAGACCCACATCGACAGTACACAGCATGATCTGATACCCATAGTGTTTTCTCTTCTGTCATTGCAGGTGACCTCAGGAGTAACTGGAAATGGTACGTACCCTGGAATTACTCATTTGCTTTGTGGGGGGTGGGGGGAGGGGAGAATGCAGATAATGAGACAGGTGGGCTCTGTTTGCAGGCTTTCATCTGGAGAGACTCCCTGATTCTGAATTCCTGCTGGGAACAGGGACTGAGGATGGGATGAGAGAAGCTGACTTCTCAGGGAAAGAACCATGGCCGTTTTTCTTTTCTAAATACTTATTTATTTATGGCTCACTGGGTCTTCATTGCTGCACCTGGGCTTTCTCTAGTTGCATCGAGCAGGGGCTACTCTCTGGTCACTGTGTGCAGGCTTCTCGTGGCGGTGGCTTCTCTTGTTGTGGACACGGGCTCTAAGGTTCTCGGGCTTCAGTAGTTGTGGCACGTGGGCTCAGTAAGTTTCGGCTCCCGGGCTCTAGAGCACAGCCTCGGTAGTTGTGGCTCGAGGGCCTGGTTGCTCTGAGGCAGGTGCGATCTTCCTGGATCAGGGATCCAACCCATGTCTTCTGGGTGGGTAGGTAGATCCTTTAGCCCTGATTCACCAGGGACGCCCCCATGGCTATTTTTCAACAAGCAGTTTCATTGCCCTTAAATTTTATTTATTTATTTTTGGCTGCATTGGGTGTTCAATTTTTTTAATTTTTAAAATTTAGATTGCCTTTAAGTGGTGACCCCATATGTGTGTCTGTGTGTGTGTGCTTCCCTAGGTTGATGTTGCTTCCCACAACACAACTGCCAGTGTCAACTTCTTCTTTTTTTTAAAATATTTTTATTTATCTATTTGACTGCACCAGGTCTTAGTTGCAGCACATGGGATCTAGTTCCCTGACTAAGGATCAAACCCCAGACCCCTACACTGGGAACTCGGAGGCTTAGCCACTGGACCACCAGGGAAATCCCTAGTGTCAAGTTCTAAATGAAAAAGATCCCACTGCTACTGTTTCATATGATTAAATGCATTTGAAATGTATCAAATCATACACTTAAAATGTGTGCAGTTAATTGTATGGCAGTTAGACCTCAGTAAGCTCAGTGGAAAAATCTCACCACCAGCCTGGCAAATGTCCACAGGGCTCCAAGAAGCACTGTGATTGGGTCAATGACAACTTTTGTTAATAATTTTCTCCTCCATCCAACCCTTTATATTCAATTTGACAAGATGATAAATGAAAAGAAGTCATCCCTGTCCTAATTTCTCATGAGAGAAAACAGAGGTTAGGGAAGGTGGATGAATTATGGAGAGTCACACAGACTGTGGGTGCGGAGCTGAGTGAGGCCATGCAGACTCTTCCATCCAGAGCCTATGCACTTTCTCCCACACCCCTACTGCCTGGGAGAAGCTCGACTTCTATGCATTTGGCATCAGTTATGTTCCTGGGCCTTTTTGTGTAGGATGCTCGCTGGACTCGAGATGCAGTAACCCTAGCCCTTGCTCCCTCAGATATTTTAGTACTAAATGGATATTTCCCCCAAGGATGCTTCATTCCTGCTCCTTCCCCTTCCCCAAACCGTTGGATTACAGGAGGTCTCAGCATTAAACCTCCCTCATCTCTGGGGCTCAGGGACAGAGTTCCTTTTATTCTGCAGGAGCCCCAGGGGAAACCCACATGTCCCTCTCAGTTCTGGAGGAATCTGAGAGAGGATGAGTGAACAGACCGAGTCTGAATGTGTCCATAAGAGTTGGAATTTAAGGCTTATCCCTTTGGAGGCTAGAGTCAGAAGGATCTGGTGGAAATGGGGAAGTAAGAAATTAAAGGGGGATCCCCTATCTCATTTGAGGATTTGCAACTGTGATCGACATCTGGGCGGAGGGCTCTGGCTCCAGGGAGCCCCAGGGGGTTCCGGGACCTCAGAGGAAAGAGTGATGGCCCCAACTGGAGTAGAAGAAAGCAGTGAGCTACTCTGTTAAGTCTGTTGCTCATGTTTGTGTCTCTAAAGATTGGATTGTTGACCGAAGATACGACTCAAGCAGCGAGGACGAAGACTCCCCAGGTAGGGAACCGCCCAGGTAGAATTCAAGAGGAGAAGGATCCTGGGAGCGGCTGGGCTATACCTGTTGCTTTAGAGACAGAGGAGGAAGGGTGTGAAATGGGAGAGAAAAAGGAAATGTGTGTCCTTTTTATGATTTCATGACTTAAGAGCTCACTAGGACTCCCCTACAGTTCAGTGGTTGACTCTGACTTCCAATGCAAGGGGTACAGGTTCGATCCCTGGTCAGAGAACTAAGATCCCACATGCCATGCTGCACAGCCAAGAAAATTAAAAAAAAAATTTTTTTTTTAAATAAAAGAATAAGAGCTCTCATGTCTCTTGCTTTGGGTACCTCGATTGTTTTCTCGCTTTGGTATTGCAAGCTTATCTCTCCCCCTCCCCCACCCCCACCAAGACCTGCTGTTTCCTGATTTGGCCAGTGCCAAACCTCAAAACCTTTGGTTGGCATCTCTCGGGAATTGAGTGCTAGCATTCTGGGGTTGGGTTTCGGTGTTGATTTACAAGACAGGCCGTCTGGTGAGACACGACTCCCTCACAAACAGTTGAACCTGGAGAGAGTCCCCTGTGTGTGCTCCAGATGCTGGCAGACACTCTCCGTCTGCACGTTCAGGTCTCGCGGCAGCACCTCCACGCCCTGTCCTCAGGTTTGCCTGTGCTGAGCATGTTCTCTGTTGCTCAGTGGTGGTGGTGTCCAACTCTTTTGTGACCTCATGGACTATATAGCGTGCTGCAGTCCATGGGGTCGCAAAGAGTTGGACATGGCTGAGCGACTGAACTAAACTGGACTATGTAGCGAGGCTCCTCTATACGTGGGATTCTCCAGGCAAGAATATTGGAGTGGGTTGCTATGCCCTCCTCCAGGGAATCTTCCTGACCCAGGGACCAATCCTGAGTCTCTTGTATTGGTAGGCAGATTCTTAACCTCTGAGCCACCTGGGAAGCCTCAGGTTTAACCCTGGTTTAAGGGCACTCCCAGGGGTGGAAATGTTAGAGGGGGCAGCAGAGGTTTAAGGAATCACCCCCACCCTAACTGTGCTTTCCTTTCCCAAGGCCATCCCATCACCATTACTGCCCTTGTGCACGCAGAAGCCTGTGTTACAGATTCTGAGGACTGAGTTACGGAGACCAGCAATCTGCCTGTAATTAATTTCCTACTTATGTCTCTTTCTCTTTTAATTCTGTTTATATTCTACCTGTAGATGCCTCTTCATTGCTCTTCTCAGTTCCTTCTTATGATTTTCATCCTAAAGAACTTGGTCTTGTCCAGACACTTGAGACTTTCTAGACTTCCATGTCTAGAAAAATTTCTCTCCAGCCCTCCTCCCTCCCTGGCTTTCCCATCGTCATCCTGACGCCTGACACCCAGTCTGTACAACTGAGGTGTGCTGAGCAATCCTGAGCGGCCAGCATAGGGGTGGGCTGGGCATCAGAAAAGCTGGGTACCCCTCCTATAGGGGTTCTCCTGCACTGGATGGCTCTGGACATGCACGGTTGTTTTCTGCCTTTCAACTCTCAAGATTATACAGTTGTTTTTAGAAAAAGGTTGTTCCATCAGGAATCTAATTCCAGAAATCCTCCTGTCCTGGATTCAACAGAATGAATCAAGAAAATAAAAGGAGATGAAAAAGAGCAAGAAGAGGCAATGTGAGTGTTATAGAGGGTAGGAGGAAGCAGAAGGCGAATAAGTGCACTTCAGGAAAACCCCCGAACCAGAGGAGCACCCTGGGGTGGCCCCCACGGCACGTGACCGTGCAGGGGAGATGAGTGATGGTTCCCATCAGTGCCAGCGAGTGGAGGGTGAACTGACTGCATGTCCCAGGGAATGGATACCCAGCCCTTCCCAGGCCCCGAAGAGGGGGCCGTCCGTGCCTGCAGGGCCACCACATGCACAACTCTAGGAAGGATAGGCGCGCTGTGCTCTCTGTAGAAAGCATCCCTGGTCTGGTTCAATGTCCTGTCCTCCTGACCTTCTCAAGGTGGATAGGGAGCTCCTCAACTGATCAGTGTGGTGACAGTGTGACATGCCCTTGATGACCCCCCACTCCCCACCCCCACCCCCGTTTCAGGCCTCCTTGGAAAAGGGTGAGGCGCACAAAGGCACCAAGGTTCCTGCTCATACAAGCAGGCAGTTCCCCGTGGGCACGCAGCCACCCTGACATCAAGTAGGGGACCCTGCAGGATTCACACCAGGCTGGGATTTGCCCAACCCCTGGGGTCCCCCTCAGCCACAGTGGGGCCCTTTGGAATGGCCCAGGTCACCTCAGGGCACCATTACTCGGGCTGAGGTCCTGCCAACTTTCTACATACAAATAAAACTCAAAAAAAACACAAGAATGTAAAAGAAATTCAATGCAGTGCTACCTTGGGGGTATCTTAAGAAGTTAGGATTCTAAGACACTTGCATTTCTTTTTATTTCCCAATTTTTTAAATAAAGAAAACAAATGCAATTGGTATGCTATTTTCAAAGCAGTATGTTCTATGACCTTTTTTTTTTTTTACTGAAATAGACTGAGGTCATAACATTTATGGTTCTATTATTATTAAAGCACGGTGCTGTGCTGTGTGCTTAGTCACTCACTCGGTCCGAGTCTTTGCAACCCCATGGACTGTAGCCCACCAGGCTCCTCTGTCCATGAGATTCTCCAGGTAAGCGTACTGGAGTGGGTTGCCATGCCCTCCTCCAGGGGATCTTCCCAACCCAGGAATCAAACACCGGTCTCCCTCATTGCACGTGATTCTTTACTGTCTGAGCCACCAGAAAAGCCCAAGAATACTGGAGTGGGTAGCCTATCACTTCTCCAGGGGATCTTCCCAACCCAGGAATCAAACTGGGGTCTCCTGCACTGTGGGTAGATTCTTTACCAGCTGAGCCACCAGGGAAGCCCTTAAAGCATTCTAATTTTCTTTTAATTGAGGGGCAAAGTTTGGCTGGGGAATTAGAAAGAAAAATGACTTTTAGGGAACAAGGTGCATTCCAGGTCTCTGCCCATTTCTACTGTGTGTTGAAGTTGAGCGTGATCTGGGAGGACCAGCGTTACCAATCCTACCTGCGTCAGCAGACCTCCTGCTCCTCGCAGAGCCCAGGTGGGTGGGACTCAACCCTTTGATCCTGAAGTTACTTACAATATTTTTCCCAATTGGAGATTTGCCCAGAGAGGCAATTTCCCACCTTCCCCTGGGTCACTGGTAAAGCCTTTCCTTGCCCACTATCCTTGGCAGTTCTGGACTTTCAAAGTCTCCTTTGTTTGGACTTCCCTGGCAGTCCAGTGGTTAAGACTCCATGCTTCCAATGCAGGGGACATGGGTTCAATCCCTACTTGGAGAACTGCGTGACTCGACGCATACCAAATATCATTAAAAAAATAAGTAAAATAACAATAAAAGCCTCCTATGTTTAATTGGAACCCATGTTTCAAGATCTCACTTAGCAGGGGCTAAATTCCCACCTCTTGTCCCTGAATATGTGTCCTGGAACCCAGGACACACAGAGGCGTGGAACTGATCTACCCTGATTCCCATGCACTGCACGACTACTGGAAAAACCATAGCTTTGACTAGATGGATGGGGTTTCGAATGAACTGAAGTGAACTGACTAGACAAACCTTTGTTGGGAAAGTAATGTCTCTGCTTTTTAATATGCTGTCTAGGTTGGTTATAACTTTCCTTCCAAGAAGTAAACGTCTTTTTAATTTCATGGCTGCACTCACCATCTTCAGTGATTTTGGAGCACCCCCAAAATAAAGTCTGCCACTGATTCCACTATTTTCCCATCTACTTGCCATGAAGTGATGGGACCAGATGCCATGATCTTAGTTTTCCGAATGTTGAGCTTTAAGCCAATTTTTTCACTCTCCTCTTTCACTTTCATCAAGAGGCTCTTTAGTTCTTCTTCACTCTCTGCCATAAGGGTGGTGTCATCTGCATATCTGAGGTTATTGATATTTCTCCCTGCAATCTTGATTCCAGCTTGTGCTCCCTCCAGCTCAGCGTTCCTCATGATGTGCTCTGCATATAGGTTAAATAAGCAGGGTGACAATATACAACCTTGACATACTCCTTTCCAGATTTGAAGCCAGTCTGTTGTTCCATGTCCAGTTCTAACTGTTGCTTCCTGACCTGCATACAGATCTCTTGCTTTTTTGATGATCCAGTGGATGTTGGCAATTTGATCTCCGGTTCCTCTGCCTTTTCTAAAACCAGCTTGAACATCTGGAAATTCACAGTTCACATATTGTTGAAGCCTGGCTTGGAGAATTTTGAGCGTTACGTTGCTAGCATGTGAGATGAGTGCAGTTGTGCAGTAGTTTGAGCATTCTTTGGCAGGCTCTGCTCAAGGTCCAGCCAAAAGCACTTGATAACTGAGGCTCCATGTTTAACTCTTGCATGTATCTGGGTCCTGGTATCTCCCTGACTTGACCAGAAGTGCATCTTTAAGTACTGTAGCCATGGATCGTGTGTCTCCAGTATGCTTTTTTTTTTTAATCAATAAATATTTATTTATGCCTACTATGTTTGGAAAAGGCAGTAAGCTGAGTTAGGGGGATACCAAAATGAGTTAGTCATATCTAATTTATTCAACTGAATTGACTGAATAGTTTACATAATCACTGAAATGTCTGTCTAAACTTTAGACTATTAGTTTTTACTTTTTTTTCCCATTTATTTTTATTAGTTGGAGGCTAATTACTTTACAATATTGTAGTGGTTTTTGCCATACATTGACATGAATCAGTCGTGGATTTACATGTGTTCCCCATCCCAATCCCCCCTCCCTCCAGTATTCTTAAGTAACTGGAAAATATGGGCTCTTCAGTGACACTGGAAACAGGAATCTCAAGTTTCTTCTTTAATACTACCCGAGTTTTGCATTCGAAAGTTCTTAGAATTCTGAAACCTTAAAGAATATCTGCAGACCTGAAGGAAAACTTTGAGTTCATTTATTATCAATCAATGCCTGTAAAGAAGAAATCTCTTATTGCCATCATCATGTTTTACGACACAGGGAAATACAAAAATGTAGGTGTATCAAAGATCATGATGCTTATTTTAAATGTTTTTGAGATTCAAAATATGTGGTCATAATGAAAGTTTATAACTTTTACTTTTAAACAATACCTTTATTGCTAAACCCTTGAAGAAATTTGAGAGTTTGTTGCTGTTGAACGTGTTCCCGCATATTTTGGATTTTTTCTTCAAATATTTTAAACCCTGGACAGGCTTTGATTCTTCAGTGACAGTTGCAGATATATTTAACATTTGATTAATATTGTTGTTGCTCATCTGCTAAGTCGTTTCTGACTCTTTGCGACCCCATGGACTGCAGCACACCAGGCTTCCCTGTCCTTCACTGTATCCCAAAGCTTGCTCAAATTCATGTCCATTGAGTCAGTGTTGTCTATTGAATTCATTCATAGTGACAGACTTTATTTTCTTGGGCTCCAAAATCACCGCAGATGGGGACTGCAGCCATGAAATTAAGAGAAGATTGGAAGAAAAGCTATGACAAACCTAGACAGCATATTAAAAAGCAGAGACATCACTTTACTGACAAAGATTTGCATAGTCAAAGCTATGGTTTTTCCAGTAGTCATGTGCAGATGTGAGAGTTGGACCATAAGGAAGGCTGAGCGCCATAGAAGTGAAGCTTGTGAAGTGTGGTGCTGAGAGTCCTTTGGACAGCAAGGAGATCAAACCAGTCAATCCTAAAGGAAATCAACTCTGAATATTCATTGGAAGGACTGATGCTGATGCTGAAGCTCACAACACTTTGACCACCTGATGCAAAGAGCCGACTCATTGGAAAAGACCCTGATGCTGGGAAAGATTGAAGGCGGGAGGAGAAGGGGATGACAGATGATGAGATGGTTGGATGGCATCACTGACTCAAGGGATGTGATTTTGAGCAAGCTCCGGGAAATAAAGAAGGGCAGGAAAGCCTGGTGTACTGCAGCCCATGGGATTGCAGAGTCAGACACAACTGAGAGACAGAACATGTCCGTTGAGTCACTAATCATGAAAGGGTTTAGCCATCTCACAGCAACCCACTAGGTGGCACTGTGTCAAAGTCTATGAAAGGACCTTGCTCTTCCGTGTTCTAAGCTAGACCTCTCACCTCCCTTCCACGTTCTGAAATATCCACCAGAAGGCAAGGACCCATCTGATCCTGTGATTGCTTAGTTTTGTAACTGTTTCTGTCTCTTGATAACTACAATATCCTGACTATCTCCTCCTCACAAGATTATGAAAAATTCAGTTCAGTTCAGTTTGCTCGCTCAGTTGTGGCCAACTCTTACGACCCCATGGACAGCAGCACACTAGGCTTCTCTGTCCATTACCAACTCCCAGAGCTTGCTCAAACTCATGTCCATCGAGTCGGTGACACTATCCAACCATCTCATTCTCTGTCATCTCCTTTTCCTGCCTTTAATCTTTCCCAGCATCAGGGCCTTTTCCAGTGAGTCAGTTCTTTGCATCAGGTGCCAAAGTATTGGAATTTCATCATCAGTATCAGTCTTTCCAATGAATATTCAGAACTGACCTCCTTTAGGCTGGACTGGTTGGGTCTCCTTGCAGTCCAAGGAACTCTCAAGAGTCTTTTCCAACACCACAGTTCAGAAGCATCAATTCTTCAGGACTCAGCTTTCTTTATAGTCCAACTCTTACATCCCTACATGACTACTGGAAAAACCATAGCTTTGACTAGACGGACCTGTGTTGGCAAAGTAATGTCTCTGCTTTTCAATATGCTTTCTAGGTTAGTCATAACTTTTCTCCCAAGGAGTGAGCATCTTTTAATTTCATGGCTGCAATCACTATCTGCAATGATTTTGGAGCCCAAGAATATAATAAAGTCTGTCACTGTTTCCCCATCTATTTCCCATGAAGTGATGGGACTGGATACCATGATCTTAGTTTTCTGAAAGTTGAATTTTAAGCCAACTTTTTCACTCTCCTCTTTCACTTTCATCAAGAGGCTCTTTAGTTCCTCTTCACTTTCTGCCATAAGGGTGGTGTCATCTGCTTATCTGAGGTTACTGATATTTCTCCCTGCAATCTTGATTCCAGCTTGTGCTTCATTCAGCCCGTATTTCACATGATACACTCTGCATATAAGTTAAATAAGCAGGGTGACAATATTAAAAATTACAGCGGTTTGAATTCATAGGTAAATGTTCAGCTTCCCTTCTTCCTGGAGGCGTTTAACCCTGAATGACAGCGAAATTCCACTGCACCCAGTGCCCATTGATCAGCTGTTCCTTAACTCTAGGAACCATTCCTTGTCTCCAGGCAAAACATTGCTTTATGTTGCTCTCCCAGGACAGTTCGTAAACATTTCTAACAGAATCTGTTACCAGTTTTATTTGGACTGTGTGTGCTAAGCTGCTCCAATCGTGCCTGACTCTTTGAGATCCCCTGGACTGTAGTCTGCCTGGCTCCTTTGTCCCTGGGATTCTCCAGGTAAGAATACTGGAGTGGGTTGCCATTTCCTTCTCCAGGGGATCTTCTAACCCAGGGATTGAACCCTGGTCTCCTGCATTGCAGGCAGATTATTTGCCAACTGAACCACCAGGGAAACCCATTGGTGTGATCTTAAAAATTCTTTAAAATGATAAACTTAGTATAAAGCGGAGACTGTGGCCTTGATTTTGGACAAATACAAAGATATCCAGAAAAAAGTAGGCCACAAACAGTTACTGTGGGATGATAAACAATTGTACGTAATTATTTGAGGGACTTCCCTGGTGTTCCAGTGGTTATGACTCTGTGTTTCCAATGCAGGGGCCATGAGTCCGATCCCTGGTGGGGGAACTAGGATCCTGCATGCCTCAAGGTGTGGACAAAAAGTATTTTTTTAAAAAGAAATAATTTGAAATCAGTCTGACTTCCTTTATATTTTCTCCTGATTTTTATCCTCCCTACACTTTCCTGGTTCTCTGGGTGTCATCTAAAACAATAAAAGGAGTCAGCTGGCCTCACACCTCCAGACCAAGTGTAAGGAATCCAATTTAGCCAGAATGGACTTCTGACTTACAGAACTGTGTGATAATAAATGGCTATTGTTTTAAGGTGGAAAAAAATTATGAATTAATAGTGTAATTTTATTCATTGACCAAGTGGGTGGCATTTATCCACTCATTTATTTTATGACCCAGATGGGTGTACGGTATGTCACTTTGTTTGCTGTTTAATTCACTGAAGACACCTAGAGAAGACAAGACTTGTTTTCAACCTCAACCATGATGCTTCTGTAAAAAATTAATAAACAGAAACTTCAATCAAATAGAGTTGGGAGGCCAGAGTGGGAGCACTCGTGCCCTTTAAAGGACCATAGCAGAGCACAACAGGAAGAAGGAAGACTCCTTTTCTTTCCTGGCAAGGTTTCAGCCAATGAAAAGCCACGACCACTTTTCTAGAGCCCGCCCAACCTCCTTCTCCCCTCTATATACAGCGTTCTCCTTCCCTTGCCCATTGGGGACTTAATACCAAGCTGTTAACACTGCAGGGTGGGGAGACGCCCGTGACAACTATAACAAAGAGCAAAGGGTAACAAAATCTATATTGCCATAAAGCCTCTACATTTTACTGTGGTCAAAGCAAAAATTGCACCCAAAACAAGTTAAACAGGGGACTTCCATGGAGGTCCGGTGGTTAAGACACCAGCTTCCACTGCAGGCGGAACCCTGCAGGTTCCAACCCCAGTGGGGACCTAAGAACCCTCATGGCCCGTGTGGCTAAAAAAATAGGGGAAAAAAAATGTTAAACAGGCAAGGAAGATGATATTGAAGACTACTGCAGTAATGGAGAAAGGCTAAGACTTAGTCTGAGCTCAGCTGAAACAAAAGGCAGGGGAGTTTCTCAGTGCTGAGGTGGGGTTGACCTATGGGTGTGTCCAGCGCATTGAGTTATTCCTGAGTTCACAAAGGATTTTCTCCGTGATTAGGGGATCTCTGTGTGTTATTTAGTACCCATGGAACTTAGACTCCTCCTCTCGCGAATGGACTAGGAAATATACAGGGAGTATAGGTCCCTCCCACTTGCCCGGGCCGCCATTTCAGTTGTCACCCCAGCAGATCTGAGTGGCTGGGCACTTCTGTTCTTAGCAGATCTCCTTTCCAGTGTAACCAGGGGAGAGGGCAGGAGGACCCGCAGTCCCAATGTCAAAGCTGCCATCCCATGCAGCGGCTCCTGGGCAAGGTACCCTGCTCCCCAGAGTTTCCACTCTGCTGGGCAGGGACTGATCCTGTACATTTAGAGCCTAGCCGGGGAGAAGGGGTACATGCCCTGTCAAGAAGCTCATCACTCTCAGGGCTAAAACCTCCAACCCACAGACCCTGGAGATCTGGAAGCACCCCAGTTCACACACACACACACACACACACACACACACACACACACACACACACACACACACACACACACACACACACACACACACACACACACACACACACACACACACACACACACACTCCACCGCGCATGCGCCTTTTCTCTAGCCCCTTTGCATGCCCCACGCACGCGCGCCCATTCTTTGTTCACAGATTCTAGAGCTGCGTCCCAGCAACGCGCCACGCTGTGCTCGCTTCACCTTTGGCTGACTTGGCAGCTGAACCAGAGCGCTCTGAACTTAGGTCGCTATCCAAGTGACGATCCCCACCCACGTGCCCCATGGGCACTTACCTGGGCAGGCCCAGCCCCTCACCCCAACCCCAGGCTCTGGGGGGCCAGCACCTGCCAGGAGGGCTCGGCCGCCCGCAGCCCGATCCCCGCCCCCGCCGGTTTTCCGTGGCCGGCCCGGGTCACCCCGCTGTCCGCGCCCCGCTGCCCACTCGCGGGCCAGCCCACAAGTATTCGGTGACTCTGCACCTGCGCTTTGTCACAGCGTCTCTGAGACGGTGTTCTGTGATCCCGCAGACCCTGCGCTCCTTCCTGGGGGCCCTCACCTCTCTCTGCAGGCGACACCATCAGAGGAAGGCGGTGCTGGGTGCTCGCATCTCCACGATGTGCCGCGGCTCGGCGTCCTCAGTGGGCACGGTCCCCGTGTGTGGTGGGCGCCAGCAGCAGGTCACCCCCGTGCCGCCCACCACACTCGGGTGTGCCCCGGGCTCCTGCACAGAGAAGACGGTGAGGAGGGCCCTGGCAGAGAGCGGGAAGGGGCTGGCCCAGCAGGAGGAAGACCCCGCATTCACAGACGAGGACCATCCGAAAGCGGGCCCCGACGGCTCTCGGGGTGCACGATCAGCATTTAGGCCCCTTGGGGCCCGGGCAGACTTCTCTGCCTTCGTGCCCAGGCCTGGGCCTCTGCGGAGAAACCTCCACGCCAAGAGCTCAGCAGACAGATCCACGGAGAAACTCCAGACCTCTTGTGTGAGCTCCTGCCCCCAGAGAAACGCCATCACGAGCTCCCACAGCTCCACCCGAGGTTTCCCGCCAGGGCAGAGGAGGACGGGCCCCCGCATGCCGCGAGGGCTGCCCCGGGGGTCCTCGAGGAAAGCGAGCGAGGGGGGCCCGCCGCCGCCCTGTGCCGCCCTGGTAGCTTCCCGGAGCAGCAGCCGGCCTGAGGACGCGGAGGCCTCCAGGGGGCAGAAACGAACCTGGGAGAACGGCCCCTCCACATCGGACAGTCCCAGGCCCGGAAGACGCAGGTTTCCTCTGCTGCCGCGCAGGCGAGGGGAGCCGCTGAGGCTGCCCGCACCCCCTGAGCTGGGTTTCCGAGTCACCGCCGAAGACCTGGACGCGGAGAAAGCAGCGGCGTTCCGGAGCATCAACAGCGCGCTGCGGGATGAGACCCCGGCCCCGCAGCCCTGCCGTCGCTTCCCCGCGCCAGCTGACCCTCCGGCCCCCGGCAGGGCTCCTCCGCCCGAGAGAGGCCAGAGGGAGTCGGCCTCCCCAGCGCCAGTGGACGCCCGGGCGTCTGCTGGAGGGGCCCCCGCTGCGCATCCCTGGTCAGGGGGAAGGCACGGCTCCCCCGGGCCCCTCTCTCCCTGGTCCCAGCCCCTCCCGGGCCCTCCTTCCCACTCACGGCCCCCCGCCCCTTTCACCTTGTCCATCCCCGCTTCCTCCCCAGGATCGGGCAGCGCGGGCCTCTCTGCTCGGCCCCCAAGCCCCTCCGCCCCTGCTTCGGCCCCCGCGCCAGGCATGGCGGGTGCGAGGGGAAGCCCGGCTCCGACCCCGACCCGGGTGCGTCTTGGCTTCCCGGCTTCCAGGAGAAGCCCGTCCGGGGGCCTCTTAGGAACGCGGCAGGAGGAGGAGGCCTTTCCCAGCCCCCTGCGTGGGGCCCGGCTGCGGAAGATGCCACACCGGCCTTCCCTGCAGCGCCCGGCTCCTCGGGCTTGGGGTCCCCCACACCCATGTGCCTGGACTCTCCTGTCTTCACCCCTCAGAGCCCCTCTCCCGTATCTGACCGTCGATCCCTGCTCCCCACCAGCCAGCTCATCCCGTCTTCTCTCCAAACCAGACCCTCACCCTGCACATCTGGGGGCCTGACTCCCCACCCCGCTTCTGACATTCTGGTCACCCCCATGGACCCCATTCCACCCTCCCAGTCTCCCCTCTTCGGGTCTCCCCCTGGATCCAGCAGGAGCCTCTTCCCATCTTCCCAGGCCCTGCAGACGCCCCCCAGGGACAGCTCGGCCTCTGTCATGGTCAGCACCAGCCTGCCTGGACTCGGGTTCAGCGGCTCCTCTCACACCCGAGCCCCTGCCCAGCCCATCTCTGGGGCCCCTGACTGCAGCAGCGCGGAGCCCCAGCCTGGGACCACTCACCACACTATGGAAACCCGGCAGCTCCAGCCCTAACCGGGGACCCAACCTCTGCTCCAGGCCCCCAGCTCCACCCACCAACTCCCCCAAGGGCACCCATGCCAGCACCCAGCCGGCCTTGGCTGCCACCCCAGCTGCATTCCCACCCGGCCCAGCCCCTGCCCCTGGCTCTGCAGCTGCCACCTGCGTGCCCCAGGCCGTGCCCAGTGCTGGGCCCAACAGCGGGCTGCGCTGCTCCACAGTTGGTGGATCAAGCACAGCCCCCTGCAGGCCAGGGGGCCCTGCCGAACCTCGGGGCGTTGGGAACGGAGCGTCTGTCCTGGATCTCAGCTGCCCCTTTGCTGCTCTCAGCATTTCAACACAAAGAAGGGGAGCCCAGAGAACCACACACAGAGCAGGAAGAGTGGCCCAGAACACCAGGGCCTTCCTGGCCAGAGCCCCCCCATGGTGATCATGGGGACCAGTGCTAAGAATAAGCCCAGCACTAAGAATAAGCCTGGCTTTGGAGGTGCTACTGCCCCCATCTTCAGTCACATACCTGGGGGTGCTCCCAGGCAGAGCCCCCATACTTCCAGCTGAGAAGACAGCCCACCCCCAGCCAAGGTTGCCTTCAGGGGTGTGTCCACCCCAGCCTCTACCCCCAGCAGCCCCAGCTCCAGAATTACAGCCAGGAAACACTGTGATGTTAGGGACCCATCACCTGCTGAGGACTTGGCTGGACACAAGACGGTTGGGCCATCAACCAAGTCCTCCTCCTCCAGGGCGAGATCCACGCCGTTGGAGTCTAAGAGGCGGATGAAGACCTGAGCCGAGAACTTTGGGGACAGACAGTGTCTACCTTCCTCCCAGGCTGGGCCTCGTGTGGGCCCTGTTTCCATGTGAAACCCAAGTCCAGCCCTCACCACTCTAATTCCAGAGCAAACCGGGCGCCTGGAGATACAGCACTCCGTCCCCTTCCCCCGCCTGCCACCTTCCCCTCTCAAAGGTGGGTGGTTCGAGGCTGTTGTCCCATTCCAGTGGTCAGTCCTCAGGCCAGCAGACAGAGGCCCTAGTCCTCTTCCCTCTGCTGCCCCCCCCTCCCCCCCCCCCCGTTGCCTACAGCTGACTCCTTCCCTCTCCCTGTCTTCCTTCCAGAACCCTCATGTTAGCTTCATAATGTAAAGTTTTTTTCCTCATTACTTTGCACAGTCCTTATGTGTCAAGTGAACTGTTGATTAAGTGTGGGAAAATACTGGCTTGTACGAGTGGTTGGGCTTCCCAGGTAGGGCTAGTGGTAACCCAAATGCCAATGGGAAGAGACACAGGTTCAGTCCTTGGGTTGAGAAGATCCCCTGAAGAAGGGCATGGCAACCCACTCCAGCATTCTTGCCTGGAGAATCCCATGGACGGAGGAGCCTGGGGGGCTACAGTCTATGAGGGTTTCAAACAGCCAGGCGTGGCTGGAGCAGTTGAGCACGCATGTGGTGACATGGAAAGCCAGACCTGTTTACAGTTCCCTGTGGTCTCATTCATGGGTTGTGGACAGCAGTACATTGTGATGGCTACAGGCACCAAATATTAAAAGTGTGTTTTGAGTTTAAGTGATGAAAGTTAAGTCACGTCATGTCCGACTCTTTGCGACCCACCAGGCTCCTCCATCCATGGGATTCTTCAGGCAAGAATACCGGAGTGGGTTGCGATTTCCTTCTCCAGGGGATCTTCCTGACCCAGGGATCGAACCCAGGTCTCCCGCATTACAGGCAGATGTTTTAACCTCTGAGCCACCAGGGAAGCCCAAAATGAGGCCAAGGTAGGGATAAACAGAATCATTCTTGTCTGTTGGAATTGCTGCTTCTCACCCACCTTTCTGGGCTTCCCAGGTGATGCTACATTTACCTGAGTCAGGTCCTCTGGTGGTGGGACTCACCAGACTGTGTCTTAACAAGACTTCCAAGTAACTCTGAGCACATATGGAAGTTCTAGGGACTTAACACTGCAGGGGGCAAGCCTTGCCCCGTGGAAAGACAGGAACTAGTGAGTACATACTCTCCTCTTTCACTTCTCAGGTAGATAATTTCGATGCATGTTCTACATTGCTCTCTCCAGTGGGATCAAGCTATTACAGGAAGTGGAACCACTTCCAAGGCCCAAAAGTGGGCTCTTGTCTAACACTTGGAAATGAATTGCCCAAGGAGATACATATGCTGACAAAGCAAGAGACTTTATTGGCAAGGGACGCCCGGGGGGAGAGCAGCAGGGTAAGGAACCCAGGAGAACTGCTCTGCCTTGTGGCTCACAGTTTTATGGTGATGGGGTTAGTTTCCGGGTTGTCTTTAGCCAATCATTCCGACTCACAGTCCTTCCTGGTGGTACATTAGTAGGTCATCTACATATTGTAATATTTTCCCATTAGGTCCCAGGTCCAGATCTAGGAGATCCCGGCTAAGGGCCTGTCCAAACAAGTGGGGGCTATCTCTGAACCCCTGAGGTAATACTGTCCAAGTCATCTGTTGGTGTTTTTCTCCTGGGGCCTCCCACTCAAAGGCAAAAAGATATTGGGATTCTTTAGCCAGTGGTATGCAAAAAAAATGCATCTTTGAGATCCAAGACTGTAAACCACTTGGCACTGGGTGGGATTTCTCCCAAGATTACATAGGGATTGGGTACCGTGGGGTGGAGGGGGACTACAGCTTCATTTATGATCCGGAGATCTTGAACCATTCGCCAGGTTCCATCCTTTTTCTTTACTGAGAGGATTGGGGTGTTACATGGTGAACTGGTGGGGACCAATAGCCCACAAGCAAGGAATTTATTTATTAAAGGCTGTAGTCCCTCCCGAGCCTCTCTTTTGAGAGGATATTGTCTCTGGTTAGGAAACCGAGTGGGATCTCGGAGGACAGTGACCGGTTCAGCTTGGTGGGCTCGTCCAGGAGTCCCCTGGTCCCACACCTGGGGGTTAATTTTGTCCTCCCGTAGTCTTTGTTCTCTCTCTATTGGAGAAGGTGTAATGGATTCTTCAGTAGTAACCAGCAGCTGTAGGGCCCTAGGGGCTGAAAAGCTTCCCATCACAAGCGTGGTCCCCAGTTTAGTGAGTATGTCTCTTCCCATTAAGGGAGCAGGACACTCAGGGACCACCAGGAACTGGTGGAAGAATATCTGTCCATCCCAGCAACAAAGAAGTGCTTGGTGGATCTTCTAGTAGTTGCTTTTCCTGTAGCACCCAAAATGGTACAGGTTTGGGAGGAGAAGGCTCCGGAGTAGGGGATCAAGACAGAGTAGGCAGCCCCTGTGTCAACCAAGAAATTCTCGGACCTACCTGCCACATCCAGGTGCACCCTTGGCTCCAGCCCTGTGATGGTTATCTGTGACAGGCGGGCTGGCTGGAGCGGGCAGCTTCAGTCCTCTTGAACCATCGTGAGGGAAGGCTTGGCGCTTGACCTTGAGGCTCTTGGGTCCTGAGGGCAGAGTGCCGCCCAGTGTCCCAGTTGATGGCGTTTGTGGCAAGCCATTCTAGGAGACTTGTCACAGTTAGGACACTCTTTGCCCCATTGCCCCATCTGTCTACAGATTAGGCATTTGCCTTGCGCCTTGTCATTCAAGGGCTCAGGGTGTGCCATAGGGCTTCCCTGGAGGGCGGCCAGCATCTGGGCATGCCTTATCTCTTTCCTTCTCTCCCACTCCTGAGCCTTGGCCTCTTTCTCTTGTTCTCTGTTATAAAAGGTATTGGTGGCTGTCTGGATCATCTCATCTAGAGAGGCAGCAGAGTCCTGCTGTTGTAACTTAATTCTGATATCTGATGCACATTGGGACAGGAATTTGTCCTTTAAAATCACCTGTCCTTCGTAAGAGTCTAAGTCCAGATTGGTAAACTTTTGGAGGGCCTCTTTTAGCCTTTCTAGAAAGGCAGTGGGGTTCTCATTGGACTCCTGAGTTATTGCTGAGACCCGGGCATAGCTGATTACTTTTTGCTGGGCTGCTTTCAGTCCTGCCTTTACACAGATTAGAAAATGGTCCCTTTCCCAGATGTGCTCAGGGTCATTATAATTCCAGTTAGGATCGGAGGAGGGGACTGCAGGTTCCCCTACTGGGTATCTATTGCTTGACACGTGAAGCCCTATTGCATACCTCCGGGCTTCCTTTAAGGCCCTAGTATGTTCAGGATCAGATAAAGTTTGACTAAATATGACCATGATGTCCTTCCACATCAAGTCAAAGGCCAAGGTAATATGTTGGAACGTATCTATATATTTGCCTGGGTTTTCTGTATAGCTTCCCAGGTCTTGTTTGATCTTAGTTCTAAGAGGGAGAAGGGTTTATGGACACAGGTTGGTCCGAATTCTCCTCCAGTTTCACCTAAGGGACATACTCGAGCTGGCTTTTGTGGAGGGGGTGCTCCCGGATATGGGGGCACGCTTGGATACAAGGAAGAAGCACCAGGCAACTCGGGAGCTGTGGGAGGTGAGCCTTCACGGGGGGGTTCCTTCTCTTGGTTGCCTGTGCCTAACACCATTTGCCTGGTGGGCTCACTTTTAGGGTGTACAACAATCCCATACTTAAGACAGAGTTCCTTCATATATCTCAGTCTGAAGAAAATTTGGACATAGGGGATCTCTGTCCATTTCCCTTGTCTTTTGCAGAATAATTCTAATTGCAGGACGGTATTATAATTTAAAGTGTCATCCTCAGGCCAGTGTTCCTCGTCCCCCAGTGGATACCGTGGCCACGCAGTGGCACAAAAGAATTTTAAACGACTCCTCCTCAGAGTTAGAGGATCGAATAGCTTCCAGTTATCAAGGATGCATCTCAAGGGCGTCTGCCGGGAAGTGGATTGGTTATTTCCCATCTGAAAAACAGTCATGTTAGGGAGGAAAAGGAAAAGAAAAAAACTAATAGACTTTTTGAAGCTTATTCTACCCAGTGCTGTCGCAACCTGAGAGCCAGGGGTCCCCGGGTCAGAGTGCAGATCTCCAGGCAGGCTGAGGCGTGACAGCCTCCTAGAGATCGAATCCCCAGGCAGGTCAAGGCGTGACAGCCTCCGGAGAATTGGGCCCCTGGGCAGGTCGAGGCGTGAAGTGTATGCTCCTCGGTTCTTTGTCTCATCACAACAAAAATTTGGAGTGACGGACAAAGCCCCTTTCGAGGACCAGATCCCTAGGCAGGTCAAGGCGTGATGACCTCCTGCGACCCCCGGGCTGGAGTTTGGGCGTCCCCAAGGTCTCCAGCGTGACCAGTGCTAGGTAGAATTAGGGGGTTGTAACTCATTGCTAGTTTGTCCACTGTGGATGGGAATAGATGCCATGATGTAAGCTCATCCTACCTAGTACTGTCACAACCTGAGAGCCAGGCATCCCCGGGTCAGGATGCAGATCCCCAGGCAGGCTGAAGCATGACAGCCTCCTAGAGATCGAATCCCCAGGCAGGTCGAAGCGTGACGGCCTCCTGAGAATTGGGCCCCTGGGCAGGTCGAGGCGTGACGACCTCCTGGGACCCTTGGGACTAGCAGATCCCCGAAAGGCTGAGGTGTGACAACCTTTCGAGGACCAGATCCCTAGGCAGGTCAAGGCATGATGACCTCCTGGGACCCCTGGACTGGAGTTTGGGCGTCCCCAAGATCTCCAGTGTGACCATGCCAGGTAGGACTAAGGGGTTGGACATTATACAGTGCTTCCCTCCCAAGGCCAGCTATTTTTTGGTTATCCCTCTAGTAGATTGTAGAGGCAACATTGTGGGCCCGGATGGGGCTGAGGAAAGGAGCATGAAACAGGAGGGAAAGAGGGGCAGAGCACAAATTTGGAAGAATGACATAGCACAAGGGCATAACGTAAACCGATTAAAGTCAATTAGGTGCAACAGGACAAGTCAAATTCGAGCAAACGTTAATCCCCAATCTGTAAGCCAAAAGACACACCCAGAGGTGGCAGAACAGCTCTAAGGCTCTGTCAACAGAGTGAGGAGTGGGTGGTTCCCCAATGGCTGGGATGATCCTCCCGCTCATTAGCATATGAATTAACCCCGTGCTCGCAAAACTTAGGTGGCATTCCATGACCCGAACCTTGTAGAATGGACACTTTTCTCTGAATCTTAGCAAATCTACCTCTTACTTTTTAGCCGACAGGAGGAAAAAGCAGTGGGAAAAACGTGCCAAGGAATCCCCTTCATAGCCTGCTGGAAAATTTGCTAGATATCTGACCTGTGCTCAGTTTCCGTTGGCCTGATTCTTGGAACAGAGAAGAGTAGGGACAGAAGAGCCCCCACCGGCTTGAGTAACCGCTACTGGGGCCCAGCAGATAGCGCCGTTGGGAAATACCGAAGAGTAGCCTCTCCAGAGTCCCTCGATTGCGCCCACTGCCGCCCGCCTGTTCGCGGGGGGTTCAAGGAAACAAGAAAAGAGAGATTCTAAAGAAGTTAAGCTTTTGTTAGGCATGTCCCTCCAGCCACAGGAGCGAGGACCTCCTACCTTAACCGGAGGTCTGCTGGAATCTGAGGCTGAGCCGCGAGGGCTTTCTGCTGAGTTCGTTTTCCGCTGCCCCGGTTTCCAGCGCGACGGGCCTTCCCCTGCGCTGGGTTTTCTTCGCGTTCCGCTTCTACCGCGGCAGCTTCGCTGAGTTGGGCTCCTGCTGCGCTTGGCCTCTTCTGCGCGGAGGTTGTTTCAGCCCGGTTAAACCCGAGTCACGCACCATAGATGTCAGGCGAGTGTACGCTCCTCGCTTCTTTGTCTCGTCACAACAAAAATTTGGAGTGACGGACATTAAAGCCCCTCGGCGGGTCGCAGCTCTCGGAGGACAGACCGTGTTATAGCTCTTAAATAAATCAGTGTTACAGCTCTATTTATTTAGATAATAGCAGGAAAATCCATCTTCGAGCCATGAGGGCACGTGGATGGAAAGAAAGATGCGAAGAGAAGATTGCCCCATCGCGCGGGAGAGAGAGAGAGAGGAGGGCTTTGGCTCCTCTTTTTATATGTTTCTCTGTCCCTGGGCCTGTCTTATGTAAACTGGGCCAGCCAGGAGTGTTGTTTGTTTTACCTGAGGTTCTCACACCGGTCCTTGGACCTTCGCTTGTTCTATTTTCACGGGTTTTCCCCTTCCAGGTCTTTTAGCCACCGCCATTCTGGACTCCTTTTCCCTATTCTAACTACCTAACAGTTGGATAGCGTCACCGACTCGATGGACATGAGTTTGAACAAGCTCCGGGAGTTGGTGGTGGACAGGAAAACTTGGCATGCTTTCATGGGGTTGCAGAGTCAGACATGACTGAGCGACTGAACTGAACTGATACCTATTCTACAGCACAGAAAGTGAAAGTGAAGTCGCTCAGTCATGTCTGACTCTTTGTGACCCCACGGACTGTAGCCTACCAGGCTCCTCCGTCCATGGGATTTTCCAGGCAAGAGTACTGGACTGGGTTGCATTTCCTTCTCCGGGGGATCTTCCTGACCCAGGGATCGAACCCAGGTCTCCTGAATTGTAGGCAGACATTTTACCGCCTGAGCCACAAGGGAAGTCACAGCACAGAGAATAAAGTCAGCATTTAATAGTAACTTCAAATAGAGTGTGTGCATACTCAGTGACTTGAGTCATGTCTGACTCTTTGCAACACTGTGGACTATAGCCTGCCAGGCTCCTCTGTCCATCAAATTCTCCAGGCAAGAATTCTGGAGTGGATTGTCAGGCCCTCCTCCAGGGGATCTTGCCAACCCAGGGATTGATCCCACATCTCCTGCATCTAAGGCACTGAAAGTGGATTCTTTACCCACTGAGTCACCGGGAAAGCCCTTTAAATGGAGTATAATCCATAAAACTATTGAATCACTATGATGTATACCTAAAGCCAATACAGCATTGTAAATCAATTATATATATTTTAAACTAAGATATCAGGTCTGAATGTTCACTGCTTGAATAACTTCTCTATTTTGCCTTGAATCTCATTATCTGTCATTATTAACATTGGACAAATGTTTGGAATCTCAGTTTATTGTTGACTACCCTTTGCAAAACTGCTCTTGTCATTTAAACCATTGTAATATAGGACTGTTTAAGGACCAAGCACCACCAAACTCGGGATATCTGGAGACGATTAGCATTTATGTAATTAAAAATGTGATTCTCTCCATTTGGGTTTAGCCAGTTGGAACGTTAACACTGAAATGTGTCATGATTGAGGGTTTTCATTTTATTTTGTCCACAAACGGTATTTAAGACACTAAACAGAATTTATCTCACCACTTCCTCCAGTTCACACCCTGTCTTTCTCCATCCTTTCAACAACAAATTTCTTGAAAGGGTTATCCCCACTCCTGGTGTTCATGCCCCTCACCCAACCTACTACTCAACACCCCCAACCTGGCCCCTGCTCCCAGCTCTTCTGACACTTGAACCACCATGACCACCAGCAGCCTCTTGGGTGCATCAAAGCCTAGATTCCTGAACTCACCAGAAGCATTAAGCAATGTGGACACTTTTTGAAGCTTTCTGGCTTGATCAGTTACCCTTCTAGACCTCCCTGCTTTCCATTCCTCCTTGTACCTTCCTCCTTTTGTTTTTGTTTGTCTGTTTTTCAATTGGAGTGGAGTCGCTTTACAGTATTGTCTTAGTTTCTGCTCTACAACAGAGTGAATCAGCTACATGTATACACACATCCCTCACTGTGGAATCTCCCTCCCACCCTCCCACTGCCCGCCCCCGTCCCTCCCATCTAGGTCATCACAGAGCCCAGAGCTGACTCCTGTGCCATTCCGCAGGTTCCTGCTAGCTATCTATTTCACACGTGGTCATGTATGCATGCCAGTTCCAATCTCCCAATTCATTCCCCTCTTCTCCCACTGACCCCAGCCATGTCCACACGTCTGTTCTCTACCTCTGTGTCTCTGTTCCTGCCCTGTCTCTATTCCTTAACCCATTACCCAGGTACCCAAGCCAGAAGGATGATAGCCATCCTGTCTTCTCCCTCACCTCCTACCTGTAGTCACCAAGTCCTGTTCTCCCTTCCTTCAATGTAGACCTAGAATCCCACTGCTTCTCCTTCCTCCAGTGCTTCCAGCTGAGTCCAGGACACCTTCCCTAACACCTGGGCCACAGTTCAGCATCCTGACATGTCTGCCTATGTCTACTTTTGCCCCTGGCAATCCACCCTTCCTACAGAAGCAGCCAGGCCAATCTACCCAGAATGGTAACCTTTCCTCTGGTCACTCATCTGATTTGCCACTGTGCTCAGGACAAAGTCAGCACAGATTTGCCTGACATTTGACCCAGTGGATCGCTTCCTGTTTCCCAGAACAACATCTCCACTTGGCTATCAAGACACACTCCTGATTTTTCTTCCACCTCCCTCGATCTGCCTCATTCTTGTTTGCTGGATGCTTGCATTTCTCCAATCTATTAATATTATTAAGTGTTTCAGGGCTCAGTCTTTAGTCCTTTCCTCATCTTGTTCTATACTCACTCCCTTGATGAAGTCATCCAGACTCATGGCTTTAAATATGTCTTTGCTGTGTGTGTGTGCTTAGTCAGTCAGTTGTGTCCAACTCTCTCCAACTTTGTGGACTGTGGCCCACCAAGTTCCTCTGTCCATGGGATTTTCCTGGCAAGAATACTGGAGTGGATTGCCATTTCCTTCTCCAAGAAATCTTCCCGATCCAGGGATTGAACCTGCATCTCTTGCATTGCAGGCAGATTCTTTACTGACTGAGCCTCCAGGAAAGCTCCTGTGATGTCTGGAATTCACTTTCAAATAATACAAGAGGGGAGATGGGGACATCATTCAAGAAAGATTGTCTCTAGATTGGGACTTCTCTGGAGGCCCAGCAATTAGGACTCTGTGCTTCTACTGCAGAGGTTCTATTCCTGATTGGGGAATTAAGATCCTGTAAGCCACATGGCCACACACACACACACACAAATGGGCAGAAGACATGAATAAACATAAAAAGTTGTCTATAGGTTGATAATTGTTGAAGGGGTTCCCTGGTGGCTCAGATGGTAAAGTCTGCCCTCAATGTGGGAGACCCAAGTTCGATCCCTGGGTTGGGAAGATCCCCTGGAGAAGGAAATGGCAACCCATTCCAGTATTCTTGCCTGGAAAATCCCATGGACAGAGGAGCCTGGTGGGTTACAGCCCATAGGGTCACGAAGAGTCGGACACAGCTGAGCAACTGCACTTTCATTTTGATAATTCTTGAAGTGGAAGGTGACATGTAAACATTCATTATATTATACTTTGGTTTATGTTTGAAATTTTCCATAAGAAAAATAAATAATACCACTTCTCCCTCCCTTTCACTGCTACTATTCTGATCCAAGCCACCACATCTCTTGTTTGGACTGTTGCAGTAACTTCTTAATGAATTCCTGCCTCTGCTCTTGCCGCCTCTCCACCCTCCCCTTTTGATCTAATCCTCCCACCGGGAGCCAATGTGATTCTGTTCAAAGTCCAACCATGTCCCTCTTTTGCTTGGAACTCCCCCGTGGTTCTCCATTTCATTCAATGTGAAAGCTAGTTGCTTGGGCATGTCTGACTCTTGGCCACCCTATGGACTGTGGCCCGCCAGGCTCCTCTGTCCATGAGATTTCCGAGACAAGAATACTGGAGTGGGTAGCCATTCCCTTGTCCAGGGGATCTTTCTGACCCAGGTGTCATACCTGGCTCTCCTGCATTGCAGGCAGATTCTTTAGCATCTGAGCCACCAGGGAAGCCCATTTCATTCAGAGTAAAAGCCAGAGTCTTAGTAGTCTTCAAGATCCTACACGATTTGCCCCCCACTCTGTACTACTCAAGCCTCATCTCCTCCCACTTTCCCCCTTGATCATCCCATTTCCATCACACTGCTATTCTTCACACCCACCAGGCATACTGCTACCACAGGACCTTTGTACTTGCTGCTCCTTCTCCCATTATTTCCTCCAATGTATATACAGCTCACTCTATGCCTCCTTCATGTTTTGCACAAGTATTTCCTTTACAGAACTTCCCTAACCACCTTACTTGAGACTAACCTCCCAAATACCATCACCCCTCACTATCCACACGTGTGGAATGGAAGATGGTTTAGTCGTTAAGTTGTGTCTGACTCTTGTGATCCCCATGGACTGTAGCCCACCAGGCTCCTCCATCCATGGAATTTCCCAGGCATGAATACTGGAGTGGGTTGCCACTTTCTCCTCTAGGGGATCTTCCCAACTCGGGGATTGAACCCATGTCTCCTGCATTTGCAGGCAGGTTCTTTACCACTGAGCCACCTGGGAAGCCTCACTAGATGTATAGTAAATGAATAATAATACTTGCATTTATTTTTTGCTTTTGGCCATGAGGCATGTGCAATCCTAGTTGCCCAGCTAGGGATCAAACCCACGCCATCTGCATTGGAAGCACAGAGTCTCGACCACTGGACTGCCAGGGAAGTCTAATATGTACATTTACTTACTACTGTCTCTTCTAAATGTTCTCAGGCTTAATCCACACACCCTGTGGGATAGGTATTATTCCTAAACCCATTTTAAGGATTATTTATGTAAAGGTTAGAGAGGTTAAGAGTCTGGCAAAGGGCAGACTGGAATTCCAGAGTTTGTACAGGGGACCCTAGAATTCCCATGCTTCAGCTCAACCTAGAGCGAGTCCCGGCTCTTTGTCAGCCTGTTTTGGATGACAACGTAGGGGGATGGGATTGGTGGATACCATCCAACTGGGGGAGTTGCCTCTTTCAGGGCCATCCTCAAGCCAATGTCAGTTTGCAACTTATAAAAGGAAAACTAACAGTTGAGACATGAAACCTGCCGCAGGAAGTGTGACTGAAAGCCACACCCATTAAGGGGGCACCTGACCTTCCCGTCATCACTCAGTGTCTGGGGTGCCCCAGCCGCAGTACACAGCCTCAATAAAGAGGAGCTCTGGTCCCCAGGAGCCGGACACCCCTGGTTTCCTCTCCACTCTGGTCTTTTATTCCACAAGGAACTGGAGAGGAGTGTCCTTAAAGAAGGGTGAGTGTGCCAGCAGGTAGGCAGTGCATAGCTGTATGCCTGGCCACCAGTGGTACCCTCAAGACAGAGATGGCAGTACCCCTGGAGCTGTTTAACACCCCAGCTTCTAGTTTGAACTCCTTTGTGGCTCAGTGCCAGCATAACATCAAGGAGTGGAAAGAAGGCGTGGTGAAGGCAGTGCGGACCGTGCAGAAGTTCCGGAGGAAGCAGCACTTCCCGGGGACCATGGACTGGACCAGAAGGTGCTGAAGGTGATCCAGGTGAGACCGGTCCCCTCCATGTCCCGGCCAGGGCTGGGCCAAACCCAACCCTTGGGCCCATGTCTCTGAGGATGCTAGGGACCTCTTGCCTCGTTATCCCTAGTCTATGCTACTGACATCTCAAGACACAGCATCCCAACACACTGCTGCCTTGAGCAGAGCAAGTTGAGTAAGGAAGCTAATAATAGTAGTGCACATTTTGGATGCACTTGCCTAAGCCCTTCACATGTACTGTCTGTAATTTGTACATCCTCTGAGGTATGCACTCATCTTCCCAGTTTACAGATGAACACAGTGCAAACTCAGTGACTTAAGATCCATAACGGCGACATGCAACACAAGGCTTCTGGTTGAATCTTGGTGTGAATGGACCATCCATAGAATATAATTTGGGAACAATTGGGGAAATTTCAATATGGCCAGAATATTAGATTTTATATATGTATATATATACATGTATATATATGGTAATTTGTTTTGAAGTGTAATAGTTTTGTGGTTGTGGGGGCAAATGTTCTCTTTGGTTGGACACAAATGCTATAGTACTTTTGGACAATGGTCCTTAGTGTCTGTAATTTATTTTATTATTATTATTTTTTAAGATTTTTGGATGTGGACCATTTTTAAAGTCTTGAATTTGCTACAATATTGCTTCTGTTTTATGTTTTGGTTTTTTGGTCTCAAGACTTAGTTCTTGACCAGGGATTGAACCTGCAGGCCCTGCATTGGAAGGCAATGTCTTAACCACTGGACAGTCAGGGAAGTCCCTGTAAATTACTTTAAAGTGGCTTAGATGAAGCAAACATGGCAAGAAGTTTAGACTTGTTGAATCTGACGGGGTGGAGGTATAAATGTTCTTTGTTTTCTCTTTCTATTTTTATGTTTACAATTTTTGATAATGGAAAGTTTTTTTTGGTCTTTTTAAATGGAAGATCGGGGAGGTGAGGGGACTTACCAAAGGTCACACAGCTGGTGGTGAAGCTGGGATTCTTACTTACTCCACTCTAGGCTGCCCCTACTGAGCTTTTTTTCCCCCAAACCCTTTCAGCAGCTTCCTCTGAAGTCACCTCCGGTCCTAGCTAGGATAATACTCCAAGAGGGTCAAAACTAGAAAGGTGTGATGAGAAAAAACAACTTTTGAGGTGTGATGAGGAAAAACAAAAAACCAATTTTCTTTTTCCGAGTTGCTGCCTAAGCACCTTACAGTTTGATGATCCTGCTAACACCGAAAGTCCAGAGTCTGGACCTTTAGATCAGTTTTGGGCACCGTGCAAGTTTGCGCTTTGCTTCTCCTGGTGGGGCCTTTTAAAATAACCAGTTACTGTGCTTCACCGGTGGTCAGGGGGTTAAGACTCTGAACTTCCACTGCAGGGGACACATATTTGATTCCTGGTCAGAGAAATTCCACAAGCCACACAATGCAGCCAAAATAAATAACAAAATTTTTAAAAAAAAAGTTTTTCTTTAATATAGAGTCAAGATGGACTTTTTTAATTAAAAAATAAAATAAAATAACCACTTCAAAGTTAAGCCTGCGAAAAGTTAGTAACCTCTGCCCCAATCACCTTGTAAGTACTAGGTGCTTTCTACTCTGCTCTGTCTCCTGCTGAATTGTGACCTGGGGAGAAGGCCTGCTCTTTCCCCAGTTCACTGAGTCCCCTTGCTTCTGGGATCTGTAAGTCATAAGTTTTTTTTAAATTAATTTTTAATGAATTTTTATTGGAGTATAGTCGCTTTACAGTGTTAGCTTCCGCAGTCCAGCAGAGGGACGCAGTTGTCCATGTACATATATCCGCTCCATTTTACACTTCCTTCACAGTTAGGTCACCACAGAGCGCTGAGTGGAGTTCCCTGAGCCGGACAGCAGTTTCTCATTAGTTATCTGTTTGTGTCAGTAATAAACCTTGTGACCCCACTTCCTCTGTATGGGTATGCTGAAACTGTGTCTTCTCTCCAGATGGCCCCGTGAGTTTCATTACCCATCAGGGGAGCTTGCTGGGGGTGGCTTGCACCCCCACATTCATCAGGTAAAAATCTCCACATTCTGAAATTGATATATTTTATTTTTGGCTGCACTGGGGTCTTGTTATTGCACCAGGGCTTTCTCTGGCTGGGCTGCGTGGACCTCTCAACCACAGGGGCCTGTCAGGCCGCAGAGCACAGGCTCCAGGCACACGGGCTTCAGCAACTGCGGCACAGGGGCTCAGCTGCCCCACTGCAGAGGGGATCTTCCCGGACTAGGGGTCAAACCGGTGTCCCCTACAAGCAAGGCAGATTCTCAACCACTGGACAACCAGGGAAACCCTACATGTTCTTAATTCAATCCACTAGCTTCAGCTTCCCAACCTGAAAGGTCCTGGAGGCAGACAGCTCTCAGCCAATCCTTCCTGTAAACACTAAGGGAACTGAGGCACAGAGAGGCTGGGACACTTTCCACGTTCACACAGCAAGCTGGTGGTACAGGCAAGGCTGGCACTAGGACTCCTGACTTGAAGCTCAATGCTCTAGCTCTGCCTTTAGGAGCAATCACTTCAGGGAAGGATTTAGAAGCCAAAGGCCCATGTTACTTTTCTACTCTCATCCACAGCACCCAGAGCCTGAAGCCATGTGATTTAGAAGTGAGAAACCATACATTTTGACACGAGACGTGGGTTTGACTCTTGGCTTCTTCCCTCACTAGCTGGGTGACCTTAGAGTCACCGTCTTGTCTCTCAAGCCCTCAGCCTCACTCTTCTCACGTGTAATCGGGATGACCTCACCGGCATCATAGCGGGGGTGGGGGCAGGGGTTCCCAGGTGGCTCAGTGGTGAAGAATCCGCCTGCCAATACAGGAGACTTGGATTCCATCTCTGGGTCAGGAGGATCCCCTGGAGGAGGAAATGGCAACCCACTCCAGTATTGGGTTTTTTTTTAAATAATTTTATTTATTTATTTTTGGCTGTGCTCTAGGTCTTCGTTGCTGCAGGGGTTTTTCTTTGGTTGTGGAGATCAGGGGCTACTCTCCATCACAATGCACAGTTTTCTCACTGTGATGTCATCTCTTGTTGCAGAGCACGGGCTCCAGGGCACACCAGCTTCAGTAGTTGTGGATGAGGGCTTGGTAGCTGCGGCTCCCGGGCTCTAGAGCACAGGCTCAATAGCTGTGGCACATGGGGTTAGTTGCTCTGTGGCATATGGGATCTTCCTGGACCAGGAATTGAACCTGTGTCTCCTGCATTAGCAGATGGATGCTTTACCACTGAGCCATCAGGGAAAGCCCCCACTCCAGTATTCTTGCCTGGAGAATCTCCATGGACAGAGGAACCTGGTGGGCTACAGTCCATGCAGTCGCAAGGAGTTGGACACAACTGAGCGACTGAGCACGCACCCACACCATCATCATCATCTGTTCCTCATCAACCAAATAGAGTGGTATAGGCTAAATGATTAGTCAATGTTCAGAAACAAAAGCACTGTTACCAACTTTTGCTTGAGCTTTCTTCTGGGCCTGGAGCACCAGTATGACTCATGCAGATCCTCCCAGACCAAACCCACCCCACCCCACCAACTCTGAGAATAAAGCAGATGGCATGGGGCAAGTGAGTGGGACGGAAGGATGTCTCAAACGTGAGTTTTGATGGCAGGAAGTGGTATTAACCCAGCCCTCAAATCCTGCCTGCAATCTTCTCCAATCTTGAAACTAATAAATAATAGAGACACCCAAAGAGCAATGGCCATTGAGAAATTAGCACTTTATTTGGGCTTTAAACCCTCTTCCCTCCCGTGAAACTCTGGTGAGCTGTGCTGATCCATGTGAGCGAATGCTTACCCTTGGGTTGGAATATGTTTGGACCAAAGCAAGTCATGCAGCCTGTTCTAGAATGCTCTTCCCTCTCTGCCTGTATCTTCCCACTGGGAAAGGTAAGAAGGGCACAGCCTTCAGAGGGGGTTGTGGCTTTCATCGGCACACAGAGTGCCATCCCCAATGCTCTCACATGGGGCAGAAATGCTGACTCTGAATGCAGGTGGAGAAAGAAAAATGGAAAAGGAAGAGGAGGACTTCCCTGGAGGTCCAGTGGTTAAGACTCCCACGCTTCCAATGCAAGGAGTGTGGGTTTGATTCCTGGATTCCTGGATGGGGAACTAAAATCCTGTAAGCCACATGGCGAGGCCAAAAAAAAAAGGAAGAGGAAAATAAAGATGGCAGACTTCTCTTCCACAGAAGTAGGGCCTGGCACCTAGACTTGGGTCACTGGAAATAAAGAGGCAGAAGAACCACACCCTGTGTTCTGACCCTCTGTCTGACTGCGACCATGACTCCTGGCTATGAGTCCATGGCAAATCAATTAACCCCCAACTGCCTCCTTTTTTTCTTCTGTACAATGGGGATAATTATCCTAGTCCCTCCACTTCAACTGGGCACTTCCCTGATGGCTCAGCAGGTAAAGACTCCACCTGCAATGCAGGAGACGCAGGAGACGTGGGTTTGATTCCTGGGTTGGGACGATCCCCTGGGGATGGAAAATGGCAACCTGCTCCAGTATTCTTGCTTGAAAAGGCTCATGGACAGAGGAACCTGGCAGCCAACAGTCCATGGGGTCACAAAGACTCGGACACAACACAGAGACTCACACATGCTGCCTCAATTAGTGAAAGTGAGGATTAAAAGGCTGTGTGTATAAAAGGCTTTCAGTGGTGCCGGTGAGGACACAGTGAGGGGCCAGCTGGTGGCAGCTGGGTTATAGTCAATGTTCAATGACTCCACCCACAAGCAGAGGTAACCCACCTGAGGTCTGATACATCTGTGGCAATTCCACCTCTCAAGTGAGAAAGAGAGAAGGCCAAAGAGTTGGGGGCCTTGTATACCAGAGGCAGCAGGACTGGAGAGCAAGTCCAGGATCTCGGAACATCAAAAGGACCCCTTCAAAATCATCCAGCTCAGTCTCCTTCAGTTCAGATGGGGAAGCTGAAACTCAGGCAGAAGAGGTGATCTAAGTCAACTTGAGAAAGAGAAGGACGAGAGCTATATGGCTGACTTTCTGTGTAATTGGCACCACGGCAAGCCCTTGACACACAGTCTTACCAAATCCTCCCAATAACCCAGTGATTCACGTGCTATCGTTACTCTGAGATGACTGATGAGGGACAGGGTTCAGAGGATCTCACCGCTGAGGGACAAGGGCGAGAGGAGAGGCCAAGATCAGGCTGCCCCATTCCCCAGCCCACGGCTCTTAACCCACCAAGAAATCCTGTGCCCCCTTTTTATTCAAAAACATTTTTCTTTTTTTGCGGAGGTATAGTTGCTTTACAGTGTTATGTTAGTTTCTGCTGTACAACAGAGTGAGTCAGCCGTATGTAGACATATATCCCCTCCATCCTGAACCTCCCTCCGATTCCTTTCATCCCAGCCAGCTAGATCACCAAGGGCACGCGTGTGTGCTAAGTCATTTCTGTCGTGTCCGATTCTTCTTGACACTATGGACCGGAGACCACCAGGCTCCCCTGTCTATAGGATTCTCCAGGCAAGAATACAGGAGTGGGATGCCACTCCCTTCTCCAGGGAATCTTCCTGACTCAGGGATGGAACCCATGTCTCCTGCATTGGCAGCCAGATTCTTTACTACTAGCACCAACTGAGAAGCCCCTAGGTCTCCACACCCTTTTTTTAATGACATAAAATTATGCCAGTGCAGGAGATGGTAAGAGACACAGGTTGATCCCCTGGAGGAGGGCATGGCAACCCCCTCCAGTATTCTTGCCTGGAGAATCCCATGGACAGAGAAGCCGGAAGGGTTATACAGTCCACAAGGTCGCAAAGGGTCAGACACAACTGAAGTGACTTTGCGCACACACACAGAGCACAAAATTATTCAGACCTGCCCCTTGCACCCCCCAGAATCTTCCAACTGCCACCCTGTAGAGGATGATGGTTTCCTTGGAGGGGGGATCACTCTGCAGACAAGGCTGGGTCTCAGAAGCAAGGCAGCAGAGTAAATAAGAAACGTGGGTTGTGGAGTCTGGCTGCCTGGATTTGACACATCCACTGTGTGACCCTGGGTGAGCAGCTTGCGGTCTTGACCTCTCCACTTTCCTCCCCTGTAAAGGGGTGATGTGGGTACTCCCCACCCATCGGTGAGGCGGGTAGCGATGAACAGGATCATCCCTGAAAGAGCCCCAGGGATTCCCTGGTCCTGGAAGTGGCACTGGGGTGATGGGACTCTGTTCCTCAGGCGGGCTCCTTCGGGAATGGCACGGCGCTCAGGAACCTTGCAGAAGTGGAGCTGGTGATGTTCCTGATCGGTTTTAGCAGCTTCCAGAAGGAAGCCAGCAACTACAATCACCACAAGCATGTTCTGAGCATGCTCTATGAAAAGCTCATGGATTGCCCGGATCTGCTACACCTCCAGCCCCAGAACCTGAGGCTGGTCCATGGAGTCACCTCTGCTGTCGCCTTCACCATTCAGACCTGGGAGGTGGAAGAGCAAGTCACTTTCACCATCATGCTGGCCTACAGAGTCCTGAGCAAGGGTAAGTCCACCTGACTCACACGCCTGCCCTCCCCAGGGGGAGGACCCGCAGCTCCCTCCCCTCTCCTCTGTGGCCACGTGCAGACACCTGCATGCACCCATTCAACCCACATCCCATGCTGAGTGCTGGGCGACTGAAATGCCTGGGACTGACTCAGCTCTGGCTATCCTTGTGGTTCAATGGGGCAAACAGATTTATCAAAGAATCACGCAGATAAATATAAGATTGGAGAGGAAGGGAGAGTCAAGGAAGGGAGAGCATTAGAGCAACCCCCGGGGTGACTCTGGAACACCTACCCTGGGGGTGGTTGTTTCGCCACGCTATATATAATAGTTTGCATCGGCGAAACCCAAATTTCCAATCTATCCCTACCCCACCTATCCGTCTCCCCCTTTGGCAACCACAGGTCTGTTCTCTATATCTGTGAGTTTGTTTCTGCAAAACTCACTTTTCATTCTCCAGAAGGACAGTCAAGAAGGCAAACCTTTAGTCTCTCAGGCTATGTAGTTCCAGGCTTCCCTGGAGAGATACTCAAATGAATTAGCAGTCTCTCCTCTGAGAGCTTCCCCACTGGCTCAGCGGTAAAGAATCCGCCTGCCAATAGAGGAGACACAAATTAGACCCCTGGGATCAGGAAGATCCCCTGGAGGAGGAAATGGCAATTCACTCCAGTAATCTTGCCTGGGAAATTCCATGGACAGAGGAGCCTGGAGGACTACAGTCCATGGGGTCACAAGGAGTCAGACAAGACTTAATGACTAAACAACAAAAAGCCTTGAGGACTTGTTAGCAACTGGGGCTTTCTAAGCCCTCACTGTCTCCCCTTTGCCTCCTCAGGGTCTTCTGTTCCCAACTTTCAGCCCTCCCCAGAGGTCTATGTGAGACTAATTGAGGACTGCCCTATTCTTGGACATTTCTCCCCATGCTTCAGCGAACTGCAGAGAAACTTCGTGAAATACAAGCCAACCAAGCTGAAGAGCCTCCTGCGACTGGTAAAACACTGGTACCTGGAGGTGAGGAGGCTGCCTGATGGGGGCAAGAACAGAAGATGGGGGAGGGAGGGGAAGAAAAGGCAGGAACCAGACTTGTCAGCAGGGGGAATCTGTGAGGAGTGGCAGTGGCCGTGCGGAAGGAGAGAATTTAGTTAGTTACCTATTTTATGACAAGCTACTGTTTAGATTTCACATAGGATGTCTGCATGGTACCAGGGGTATTTCCAAATACCCAAATGAGCAGAGTCATGTCAGCTTATGAAAGGAAGACTCAGAAGCAAACAAAAAATGAGAAAGAAAGAAAAGAAAATGATTTCTTATTTTTAAAAAATTGGTTAAGAATCAGAGTTTAGAAAGACCGGTTTAACCAAAAAAGAAAAAAATAGTATTTAAAGATTAAAAATCAAGATACTATGAAAGTTTGTTTATAGTTAGTATGTTTATGGTGGAAAAATAGTGTTTTCTTACATAGTTATCACCTAAACAAAGATGTGATGTATCTTCAGATATTAGCAACACCAAAGTCAAGAATGAAATTGGTTTTTTTGGCCAGTCAGTCACTTAAACAGGAAATGATCCAAAGTTTTGTGGATTTGAAGAGCTAGAACTCAAAAGAATGATCTGTTTGTTTTGTTTGTTTGATTAAGTGTACAAAGTGTTTTCTTCCTGAATATGACATGCACATTTATTAGCAATGTCCACAGAAAAACATACCAGCTTTACTTCCATAACCCTTTCTTTGTACAAGTCTCTGCCTGTAAGGGACTCCTCCAGAGGTCCAGTGGTTAAGACTCCACGTTTCCACTGCAGGGATATCAGGTTCCATCCCTGGTCAGGGAACCACGGCCCCTACACAGCCTAAAAGCAAACAACCTAAAAGATTCTGCCTCTAAGACAAGATGTTGGCTGCATATGGTTTTTTGAAAGTTTCTTGACTCAGTATTATTCATTTGATGTTTTCTTTTATTTGAAAATTTTTATTTAACCAAGTGTTACAAGACGTGTTGATCAAGGACACAAAGTTCTTATTATATGTTAAACAGAACTAGAGTCCTGTTATGCTGAAAAGGTTGTTAGTTCATTTTTATCTAGAGACTTTGTAACATCCAAGGACTTGTCATTTACTATCATGATTCAAAGTATTTTTTTGATGCTTACCAATTCATTCACTGGGGCCAAGGAATGTGTAAGTTAGATTCTCTGGGTTTTATTTGATCTCACCAAGTCTTAACTGTAAGAATATCACTGATCTCAGAGATGTCCAAGTTTGTGCATGCTCATGCACAAAGTAATTTAAAAAAATTTTTTTTGAGATGTCAGTTGGAACAATATATCATTTAAGTTTGCACTATGTATAGCCATATACTGAGGGTGAATGAGTGAAGTTGCTCAGTCATGTCTGACTCTGTGACCCCATGGACTGTTGCCTACCAGGCTCCTCCATTCACGGGATTTTCCAGGCAAGAATACTGCAGTGGGTTGCTATTTCCTTCTCCAATATTGAGGGTAGGAGATAAAGAAAGAAAACTTTCCCCCCTCCCCCCCATATAGCCATCAAAAATAGAACATTAACCTGGGTAATTGATTCTAATTTTTTTCGTTTTGTTTTTTTAACTGAGAGTAACAGAAAAACCAACTCTAACTGGCTTAACCAATAAAGAGAATTATCAGCTCATGTGTGAAAACCTACAACAGTGGAAAGAGCTTCAGGCACTGTTTGGTGAAGGCTGCAGCTCTGTTTCTCTGTAATTCTCTTGTGTGTGCGTGTGTGCCAAGTTGCTTCAGTCATATCTGAGTCTTTGCGACCCCATGGACTGTAGCCTGCTAGGCTCCTCTGTCCACGGGATTCTCCAAGCAAGAATACTAGAGTGGGTTGCCATTTCCTCCTCCAGGGGATCTTTCCAACTGAGGGATGGAACCAGCATCTCTTATGTCTCCTGCATTGGCAGGCACGTTCTTTACCACTAGCGCCACCTGGAGCAGCTTCTCTCAATATTATATGTCAACTTGGTCCCCAAGCTGGTTTCCCTCATGGTGGCAAAATGGCCACATCAGTTCCTGCCCTCACATTCACTTAGACTTCTCTTCTCTCAACCAGAGAACAAAAGAACTAGATTGGACTCAAATTGAGCCAGCCTAGATCACAAGGCATCTCTTGAACCAACCACTTGGCAAGGGGGAATAGGTCTATCCTAGTGATCCTGTCCAGTCAGGGCCAACCCTGGAGGTGAGGATTGGGCCAATCACATCCAAACAGCATGGCCACTAAACAATGGGGAAGAAAGACACAACTGTTAGAGAAACAACTCCAATGTTCACTACAGATTCTCAGCTATTATCTAGTCCTAGAGGAGCCTGGCAGGCTACAGTCCACGGGGTCGAAAAGAGGCAGACCCAACTTAGCAACTAAACAGCGGCAATAACATAGTCCCCCAACACATACACAAACACATTTTTTTTCTCTTTAGCTAAGAAGATTTTTCTTTAAAAGAAATCTCCCGGAAGCCCAAATAGATTAAAATAGTTATTTTGGTTGGGGTGCTGGTAACAGAGCCCAATCTGCTAACTCCCTTTTTTGTCTTTTAAGTATTTATTTGTTTGGCTGCACCAGGTTAGTTGCAGCATGTGGGATCTTCTACCTTCACTGTGGCATGTGACCAGGGATGGAACCTGGGAGCATGGCATCTTAGCCACTGGACCACCAGGAAAGTCCCTGCTCACTCCTTGGGATACTTCTTCATCATTCCATTCTGGAAGTTATGTCAAGTACAGTTTGAAACCCACTGGACTCACCCAGTTGCTTAATTTTAAGATGGGGAAACCCAGTTAAGGCCAGAGAGGAAAAGTGACTTGGCCAAGAATATGCAGCCGGTAGATAGCAAAACTGGGACAAGAACTTGGATTTTTTCAGTTTCGGGTCCAATGTCATCCTTCTAAGGAATCCTGGGGTCTCTCTCTCTCTTCCCATGTCTTTCAACAGTATGTGAAAGCCCCGTGCCCTAGGGCAGAGCTGGCCCCAGTGTATGCCCTTGAGCTACTGACCATCAATGCCTGGGAAACAGGTACTAAGGAGAGCGAGCGTTTCAGGTTGGACAAAAGCCTGGCCACAGTGCTGCAGCTGCTCATAGAGTATCAGCGCCTCTGCATCTCCTGGACCAAGTACTACACGTTGCAGAGCCCAATCATTGAGGACTTTGTCAGAAACCAGCTCAAAGCGAAGAGGTACTGGATTGCCGCATGCCAGCCACATCTCAGAGAAAGAGAATTAAGGGGAAGGTGGTATTGAGTTTCCTGGGTGGGCTTTATTTTATATATAAAATCACTATATATAATATACATATTTAAAGATTTATTTATTTTACTGTTTGGCTGTGGCAAGTTTTGTTGCACATGGGCTTTTCCTACTTGCAGCGAGTGGGGGCTACCCTCTAGCTGTGGTTCGAAGGCTTCTCACTGCAGTGGCTTCTCTTAGTTGTGGAGTACTGGCTCTAGGGTGCACGGGCTTCAGTACTTGTGGCTACTGTGGGCTTCATTGCATGTAGAATTTTCCTGGGCCAGGGATTGACCCTGTGTCCCCTGCATTGCAAGGCGGATTCTTAACCACTGGGCCACCAGGGAAGCCTGGGTGGACTTTATTAAGTAGAAAAGCGGATATCTCACCCTGACACAGTTGACATCTTGAGCTGATTGCCCTTCAAATCGCCAGGGCCTTAGGGGCTACAAGCCTTTTCCTTATTCCTCGAGCTATCACTCCACTCTATGTTAATCCTCTTGCCCTCAGAAGATCATTTCAGTGCTTTTTCCCAGCATGAGAAACTAAAAAGAACCATGGAGACCCAAGTTAAATCCCAGCTCTGCTATTTTCTCATCTCTGTGAGCCTTCATTCCTCATCTGAAAACAGGAGTTGTTGTTGTTGTCCAACTCTTCCGTGACCCGATGAACTATAGCTCACCAGGCTCCTCTGTCCATTGGATTTCCAAGGCAAGAATACTGGGGTGTTTTGCCATTTCCTTCCCATACCAGGATCAAACCCATCTCCACCATTGGCAGGCAGATTCTCTCCTGATGAGCTGCCAGGGAAGCCTAAAACAGGAGTAATTGCCACCAGCCATGCAGGACTCTTAGAATAGTCAGAGAAAATATACATAAAGGGTCACTGTATCTATCCTATGATAGATGCCAGCTAAATGTTCAGTATTGTAATACATGCTGCTTATACCCATTAGTATCCCCTGGGCCTTTACCATTTCAGGGAAGGTTGATTCAACCTCTAACTGTCAGCACCTGCGTCCCGTTGCCTGTGGGTTTTCAGCTTCCCTTAGTGACTGGTGGAGGCTGGTGTGTAAATACCCCAGCTCCCTCCCATCTCAGATGGAGGGACTCTTTCTGGGTCATGTGTTCTACACTAGCTCTCAGAGTCCAACCCCCAGCTGCTCACAGAGGTAATCACCTTGATACATATCCTTTATTGGCATCCTTCCCATCCCTGTCTCACTTTCCCACTTGCTCTGTGGTGCTTCCTGGCACCTCCTTCCAAATAAATGACTTGCACTCAAATCCTCATCTTAGGTTCTGCTTCTGGGAGAACCCAGCCTGAGACAATTCTTTATACTAGAAGCTTTAGGTCATTGTAAGCAATATCGTAAGAATACTTATTGTTCCCTCATGTGAGTGTCAGGTGTTTTTTTTAACAAGAAATTGTAACCAGGTCTCCTTATGAAAAGACAATTTATTGTATTGATGCTTAGAATATTGACCTGGGAAAACCATTGGGACCTGAGGCAAACTAGTATAGACTCCCCTTCTCTGTCATTCCCTCTCATGGCCCGTGTGCTCCCTCCCCTCTCACTGCCTCTGTTTCTGTCTCCATACTTGCCCTGCTCCCCTCTTACTCCAAGGTAATGAGGAACATCCATCACTTCTGGTCCAAACTCCAGAGGGAACTAATTTGATTACTAGGCAGAGGCTCTACATGCCAGCTCACCTGGTCGGTCACTTGGATCATGTGAGTCGAATCCACAGGACAGAGTGGCACTGCTCCCTGGCTCCCTGAAATGGTCCTGCCTGACGGAGCCAGGGATGCTGGGGGTTGAAAGCATGGAGCTTAAAGTGTCCAGTTCATGTCACTAGCCTGCTAACACATTCTGTCACTTAGACAAAGTCTCAGCTCCCGCCTAAGTCAAAAGCTCCTGGAGTACAAGGGCCAGGTTTCGGGACTTCCCTGGTGGCCCAGTAGTTAATGCTCCATGCTCCCGATGCAGGGAGCCCAGGTTTGATCCCTGGTCAGGGAACTAAATCCCACAAGTCACAACTAAAAGGATCCCATGTACCGCAGCCAAGATCCTACATGCCACAATGAAAACCTGGCACACCACAACTAAGACCCAGTTCGGTCAAATAAAACAAAAATAGAAAACCACATATGGGCCAGGTCTTCATCATGGGCTTGACATCCAAGACCTGTGGTCACCCCCACGCAACCTCAGTCATCTATTAGACCCCTTCAAGCCAATATTCTTTAAAATACCTATTCAACAGTAACCTAGAGGAGAGACGCTTGGAGGAAGCTCAACCTCCCCTCTGTTGAGGCAGAGGAGATGGATCAGAATCCCATCTTCAGGTTGGGAGAACCTAGGGAGGTCTGTGCCTTAGTTTTCTCATCTGAAAGTGGGGAGAAATTATCATCATCATCATCATCATCATCACCACCACCACCACCGTCATCATCATACCTTACAGAATTGTTGCAGGGATTAAAATAGGTTACTCAAGATTGACCCCGTGCCTCAGGAAACATCAGTAAATGGTACCAGTAGTACTGTTATCGTCCAAAGCAATTCAGAAGCTCTAAGTTTGAACTCATTTATGTAGCCTGTTCAGCAAAGTGAAAGCTCTGAAGCTAAGAGGCCCACATGCTGGTGTGGTCTGCCTGAGGGACCGCTATTCTTGTTCCATCATGGCTTTGGGGGTCTCAACCTCTGTACACCTCAAAGATTCCTTACAAACACCTAAAGTACTCTCCCCAAGAGAAATTTACTTTAAGTATTTATTTATTTATTTTGACCACACTGAGACTTAGTTGTGGCATTTAGTCAGGATCTTCGATCGTAGTTGCTACCTGCGGGACTTTTACCTGCAGCATGCAAGATCTAGTTCCCTGACTGAGCATGGAACCCAGGCCCCCTGCACTGAGAGTGCAGTCTTAGCCACTGGACCACCAGGGAAGTCCTGAGGAATTCTTAGAAACAGAGTCCTCTTCATTCTGTTGCTGCTGCTGCTCAGTTGCTCAGGCAGGTCTGACTCTGTGACCCCACAGACTGTAGCCCCCTAGGCTCCTCTGTCCAGCTGATTTCCCAGGTAAGAATATTGGAGTGGGTTGCCATTTTCTTCTCCAGGGGATCTTCCTGACCCAGAGATTGAATCCAGGTCTGCTGAGTCTCCTGCATTGGCAGGTGGATTCCTTATCACTGAGCCACCTGGGAAGCCCTCGTCATTTTGTTACTCTCTGGCAATATTTGTGGACCCTCTTGGACTGACGATCCTGGGCTCTGAACATAGCAGATGCTCAGATGATTGCCAAGAAGATTTCTTTCTGACTTTCAGGCTTCCAAGCAAGAAAGAACCTGGGCTCCCTCTCTCTGTGTTGCAGGCCCATCATCTTGGATCTGGCTGACCCCACCTACAATGTGGTGACAGGCTACAGATGGGATATAGTGGCTCAGAGTGCCCGCTGTTGCCTGAAACAGTACTGTTGCTATGACATCCCCAACTGGAAACTGAAGGTAATGTCTCCTCTCTGGCTGCCGGAGGCTAGAAGTTCAGAATGAGATACTGGTGGCTCAGTGGAAAAGAATCCACTTGCCAGTGCAGGAGACACGGGTTTGATCCATGGGCCCACAAGATCCCCTGGAGAAGGAAATGGCAACCCACTCCAGTATTCTTGCCTGGGAAATCCCATGGACAGAGAAGTCTGGTGGGTTACAGTCCATGGGCTTGCAAAAGAGTCCGACAGGACTTGGAGACTAAAAACAACAATTCACTTATTTACTTCTGTGTTGAGGGAGCCAATATGGCTTAAGCATCACTTTGGGGCCTGGCTACACCACCCACCAGCTCTGTGAATTTGGGGAAATTATTCAGCTCTCTGAGCTTCAGATTCCTTATCTTCAAATTCTTGTTTTCCTGTTTTTTCCTCTTCTCATAATTCACCAAAGAGTCATTGGGATTCTTTGGGCTCAATTATTCTTCGCATAAGCTGAGCCCAGGCAAGTCAATTTAATCAGCTGGTTGATTTCCTTGATATGTAATTTATTTATTTTTATATTTTTATTTTTTCGATTGCTCTAGGTCTTCGTTGATGTAGTTGTGGCGTGGGGGTGCTATTGTTCGTTGCAGTGCACCGGCGTCTCACTGCGATGGTTTTCCTTGCTGCAGAGGACGGGCTGGATGGTGCACCGGTTTCAGTAGTTGTGGCGCATGAGCTTCAGTTGTTCCACGGCACATAGAATCCTCCAGGACCAGGGGTCAGAGCTGTGTCCCCTTCACTGACAAGCAGATCCCCGTCCAGTGTATCACCAGGGAAGTCCCTAATCAGCTGTTTTGTGCCAGTACCAGGCTTGGGGCTGATGGGGGGTGACCGAGGGCAACACTAGCACAGAAATAAGACACAGCCCCTACACTTAAGAAATTTTACTAGAAAAATTTTGTTTAGAAAGCAAGTCCATGAGACAAACTTGCACAAAATGAGAAATGGAATTACTAGAGAAACTACTCAGAAAACAAAAAACGCCAAACCCATGGTGCAGGTAAAGAGCAAAGGAATCTATTTTATTGGCATCATGCTTTACGGCTGGCAAAGCACTCTTTCAGGGACAAGTCTGTAACGCAGAAAGGTCAAGTATTATTATTATCGTTAGCATTGTTATCCCCACTTTACAGATGAGAAAACTGAGGCTTAGAGAGGTAGCGTTAATTAACCAAAGTCACACTGCTAAGAAGCAGCAGAGTCAGAATTCATACCCAGATCTTTTGGGGGCCGTGGAATCGGAAAATAAATGTCACTCAAGTCACCAAGGAAGATTGCTTGAAGAAGTTAGGGCTTGAGGTGGGCCCTAAAAGCCAGGGAAGGACGTAGGCATTCAGAAAAAAAGGGTAGAGGGTACCCTCTATTCAGGTAGAGGGTCAGGGTAGGGGGTAAGGGGCAAAGGACTAAAGTTGTGTGCAAAAGGGTACTTATAGCAGAAAGCAGAAGCAGAATCGAGTCTCCCTAATGAGGAGCAGAGACTACAAACTGGGGGCCCACCAGCTGTAAAAGGGCCACCAATGGGCTGAAAAGTATGTGCCTTTGGATTTTTCCTGATTATAAAAGCTATCATGGGGTTTCCCTGGTGGTCCAATGGTTAAGAATTCACCTTGCAATGCAAAGAATATTGGTTTGATCCCTGGTCCCGGAAGACCCCACATGCCATGGAGTACCTAAGCCCATGTGCTACAACTACTGAGCCAGCACTCTAGAGCCTATGAGCTGCAAATATTGAGCCCCAGTGCTGCAACTGTTGAAGCCTGTGCCTAGAGCCTGTGCTCCACAACAAGAGAAGCCCCCAGAATGAGACGTCTGCATATGGCAATGAAGAGTAGTCCCCGCTCACTGCAACTAGAGAAAGTCTGCAAGCAGCAATAAAGACCCATCACAGTCAAAATATAAAATAATCTTTAAAAATAAAAAAAATTTAAATCATGCAAAGATTTTTATCTTGAAAAACCAGAAGACTTGGCAGTGCTGAACCTATATCCCTTCTTGAAAGGATCAGCTGGAGGTCTACACAGCAGCCCCCTCTCCCAGCACCTTGCAGATGTTGCTCTTCAACCATCTGGGGCTCCCAGGCCCTTGAGTGTGGCCTCCGATGGTGAAAAACAGACCTGGGAGTCTGACTGACCTCAGTTCAAATAACTGCTCTGCTCTTCACTACTTTTGTGATGGTTGATAAATGACATCATCCTGCTCAACCACAATTTCCTCATCTGTAAAATGGGCTAATCACAGAATCAACCTCATAGAGCTGCTGTGAGAATAGAATGCATTAAGGAAAGTATGAATGGCGCCCAGTCCAGGCCCTGGAAGGGAAGTACCCCTTCAATGGGCTTCCCTGGTGGCTCAGCGGTAAAGAATTCACCTGCCAATGCAAGAGACTTGGGTTCAATCCCTGGGTCTGGAAGATCCCCTGGAGAATGAAATGGCAACCTACTCCAGTATTCTTGCCTGGAAAATCCCATGGACAGAGGAGCCTAGTGGGCTTCAATCCATGGGGTCGCAGAGTCGGACATGACTTAGCAACCAAACAAAATGCAGCTGCTGCTGTTGTGAAAACAAGGACAGGTGAAAGGCACTTTTTTTTTTTTTTTTAACGTCCGTCCACACAGTATAATTTTCTTTAAAGATTTTTTTTAATGTGGGCTACTTTTTTAGTCTTTATTGAATTCGTTACAACTGTTGTTTCTGTTTTATGTTTTCAGTTTTTCTATCACTGAGGCATGTGGGATCTTAGTTCCCCAACCAGGGATCAAAACCACACTCCCTGTGCTGGAAGGTGAAGTCTTAACCACTGGACCACCAGGGAAATCCCTGAAGGGCACGTTTGTCCTCAGACACCAGAAGGTGGACTTAACCCCTCTCCCTCCTCTCCCTTCCAGTTTGCACGAGACATCAAGGTGACAGTGGAACAGTGGGGTCATGTGGATTTCATCATCCAGGTGAACCCTTATGAGTCCATACAGGAGCTTAAAGAGAAGATTCAGCGTAAGCTGGAGTCCTCGGCCCCACAGCGTCTGTCCTTCCAGGAGCCTGGTGGGGAGCGACAGGTCCTCAGGAACAGCTTCTCTTTGGCAGATTACAGTATCTTCTCTGACACTCGCGTCTCTCTGCTGCAGACCTTCCCTCCCCAGATGCAGGTCTTCGTGAAGAATCACAGCGGTGGGAGCCACGCCTATGCCATTTACTGCAGCAGCTTAGTCCTTGACCTGAAGTGTCAGATTGAAGTGAGGGAGGGGCCACTCAGAAAGAAGCAACAGCTAGAGTTCCAAGGCCAAGTCCTGCAGGATGAGTACAGTTTGAGTTGCTATGGTGTCCGAGACAGCACCACCCTCATCCTCTCCAAAAAGACAGTTGGATAGGTTCCATTTCCACCCAGTTAGTTTCCCCTGAAACATCTCCCTGTGCGTTTTTGCTGTTTAATCTAGGTCTCATCGATTTCACCTAAACTTGATGAGGGATATGAGACTAGATATGCAAACCAACAATGGCCAGAGCATATTCGACAACAGAATTCTGACCCACAAGCTCTGTGGCCACCAGCCTGGAAGCCAAACCATAGTATCAATTAACTGGAAACCAACGGGATTTGGTCAACAACTACTAGATTCTCTATTCCCTCCCTTCCAATTTAGGACTGATGAAAGAAAGCCAAACAAGGTCCCTGACCAATCATATAGGATGCTCTGCTTCTAAGTAGCCCACCTCCAGCTTCCCATGCAAACAACCCCAATCAGGGTATACCTGAAGCCTTCTCTTTATGCCACTATAAAGCTGTTTCACTGCCCTCCTTGCCTTGGTGTGTCTCTGCCAAAGGCAAGGGATGGTGGCTAACTCCCTGGCTATAGCGAGTTGGGAATAAATAATCTTCATTTGTTCTCTTTTGGGTGGTCTTCATTTATTTCCATAGGTGCTAAGGCTGTCCTGGGAGTTATAGCCTCAGCATATGAGCCTCTCAACTCTGGAAAGTAAGGACTGTGTGGAAAGTGAGATGGAGATAAGGGAAGTCTGGGAGATGGAAGATGATGCAGTTTTAAAAATCCCCTCAACTTATTTACAAAACAGAAATAGAGTCATGGATGTAGAAAACAAACTTATGGTTCCCAGGGGCGAAGGGGGAAAGGGGAGGGATAAATTGGGAGGTTGAGACTGACATTTACACACTACATATAAAACAGATAACTAATAAGAACCTGCTGGAGAGCGTGGGGAACTCGACTCAATACTCTGTAATAGCCTATTGTTGTTGCTGGTGTTGTTGACTTGCTAAGTCAAGTACAACTATTTGCAACCCCATGGACTACAGCCCACCAGGCTTCTCTGTCCATGGGATTTCCCAGGCAAGAATACTGGAATGGGTTCCCATTTCCTTCTCCTGGGGATCTTCCTGACCCAGGGATCAAACCCGTGTCTCCTGCATTGGCAGGCGGGTTCTTTGCTGCTAAGCCACTAGGGAAGTCTGTATCACCTGGAGATCCTGTTTAAATGCAGGTTCTGATTCAGGTCTAGGCTGAAACCAAGACTATGAATTTCTAACAGGCTCTGGAGTTTGCCGATGCTGCTTGTTCACAGATTATACTGAGAGTAGTAACAAAGCGCTAGGATATTGAAAGGAATACAGATTCTTGACTCCCACCTCTCAGAGACTCTGACTTGCCTAGTTTTCAGTGAGACTCAACAATCTGCATTTTAAAAAGTCCCCTACACAACAATGTGAAGCGTACAGTTAAGCATGGTTAAAATAGTATGTTTTATATTATGTGGGCTTCCCTGGTGTCTCAGCAGTAAAGAATCAACCTGCAATGCAGGAGGCGCAAGTTTGGTCCCTGAGTTGGAGAGATCCCCTGGAGAAGAAAATGGCAGCTCACTCCAGTATTCTTGCCTGGGGACTTCCATGGACAGAGGACCAGGCAGTTTACAGTCTGTGGGGTTGCAAGAGTCAGACACGACTTAGCAACTAAACGACGACAAAATATTATGTGACTTTTACCACAGACGTGCGTGCATGCTTGCTAAGTCGCTTCAGTCGTGTGTCACTCTATGGATTGTAGCCCACCAGGCTCCTCTGTCCATGGAATTCTCCAGGGAAGAATACTGGAATGGGTTGCCAGGCCCTTCTCCAAGGGATCTTCCTGACCCAGGGATTGAACCTGCGTCTCTTACATCTCCTGCAAATGTGGTAAATTTGGTATGTGGTAAATGTGGTAAAGAAAGGGCAGGTTCTTTACCACTAGCACCACCTGGGAAGTCCCTTGCCCCCGACCCCACCCCGCCACAGACACAAAGGTCCCTAAGGTACTTCTGATGCCCAAACAGACTTCCGAATTTGTAGAATAAGTGGAAACTAATCAAAGTGCATTGGACCAAAACATGGGAACCGATCCTGACTGTCATTAACCCCTTGTGTGACCTTAGGCAATTCCTTCCTGTCTATAGGTCTTATTTTCCTCATCAAGGATAAATCTGTTGATCTCTTAGGCCCTTCCAGCTCTCACGTTTCAGGAAACCCTTCAGGACAATTTAGGACCAATGCTGGCCTGAGTCTAAGAACTACAATCCCCACAATGCCCTGCGCTTTTCAGCTCCCTGTTGGGATCGTAGGAGGACGACCGCTCCTGGTGGCTCTCCCCACAATCCTTTGCGGTGCTTCAAGGTGGCGGCACCCAGTGGCGCCATGAGCGATTTGGAGAGTAGCAGCAGCAGCAGCGATGAAGAGGAGCTGGAACGGTGCCGCGAGGCAGCGATGCCGGCTTGGGGCTTGGAGCAGCGCCCGAGGGGTTCGGAGAAGCCAAGTATCGGTAGGGGACTATATTCGGGGAGTCTGGCCGAAGAGCATAGTGATCTTCCCCTGCGGCCTGAGAGGATGGACGGTGAAGAGGGTGTCACCGGGATTCGACTTCTTTCCCTGAGGAGGCTCCACGGCCTGGGTGGGGTTCAGAGTAGGATTCAGAGTCAAAATACGGACAAGGGCAGCGGGACGGGTTGTTCCATTATCCCAGTCAGGGAAACCAAGGCACCAGAGTATCTCTTGACTCTGCCTGCTAGGGTCCATCCTAACTGTTGCACCCTGGGCGGCCCGCCACTCCTCGGAGATGACTGCGACAGCTGGATTCTTGCATCCAGCCTTTCCTCGGCTCCAACGCTTTCTCACTCTCGGGGACTGCCAGCGAGCTGTGTCCCACACCTCCTTGACCGTGACTCCCTCTGTTGTTCAGTCGCTCAGTCATGTCAGACTCCGCGACCCCACGGATTGCAGCACGCCAGGCTTCCCCATCCTTCACTCTCTTTCCTGTCCTTCAGTGACTCCCTAGTGCCCTGGGAATAAATCCCAGACCCCTTAACATAAGGGTACCCAGCGGTGGGTAGAATGCAGAGGGCCTGTGAATCTGAATGGGAAAAATATTTCATCTCACTTTCACTAGTCTCTGAAGTTTAACCTCTCTTTCCATCATGCGTGTGAACAACCACCGTAGTTTTGGCAATACCTGTTTCTTTGTCTTAACAGAAGTCTCAGACTTTCAAATCCCTTTAGTCTTTCAGATATATCAAAATTCTTTTAATTCACAATAAAATGTTGGGGGAAAAAAATCATTTCCACTCCTCCCTGCTTTAAAATTAAAGTAATTTCGGACTTCCCTTGTGGTCCAGAGGTTAAGAATTCACCTGCCCATGCAGGGCACACAGGTTTCACCCCTGGTCTGGGGAGATCCATCATGCCACAGGGCAACTAAGTCCTGAGCGCTAAAACCACAGAGCTCTGGTAAGCTCTGGAGTCAGTGCTCTGCAACAAGAGAAGCCGGTTTCTGCAATAAGAAAGCGGAGCACAGAAACCGGAGAGTAGCCCCCAGTTGCTGTGACTAGATAAAGCCATCAGGCAGCAACGGGAACCCAGCGCAGCCAGAAATTAATTAATTAGTTATTTAAAAACTACAGTAATTTTTAGGCCCATCAGTAGATCTTATTTAATACATTAATGAAGAAGCACATGTATTAAAGTATCCCGAATTTTGATTTTTACTCTTAATGATAACTGAATTTCACTATCACTGGTTTTCTTTGTAATCCTATGTATTGTATTTTTGCACCTAAAAGATTATTCTGAGAAGGATCCATGCTGCCAGAGCAGGCCATGGCAAAGCAAGGTTAACTCCTGCTTTTGTTTAAAAGGACTCCCAAGCCCTTGGGACTTCCCTGGTGATCCAGTGGCTAAGACTCCATGCTCCCAACGCAGGGGGCCTTTGTTGGATACCTGGTCAGGGCATTGGACTGCATGTTGCAACATGCATAGGCCACAGCTAAGGATCCAGAGTGCCGAAACTAACACCCAGCAGACCTGAGTAAATAAATACTTTGTATAAAAGTTAAAATAATAAGTAAATAAAAGGACTTACAAACCCTTTGGTAATCCATTTCCAGGCTGCCTGTCCCTGTTTGCTTTCCTACCACACATTCCACAGCTAGGCTCCACACCATACTATGTCCTCTCATCTGTGGTCACCATAATTCTGCCATTTTCTTTTTATTTTCTGTATGCAGAAATGCCTTTCCATCTCCACCACTCACTCAGTTCAGTTCAGTCACTCAGTCGTGTCCAGCTCTTTGCAACCCCATGAACTGCAGCACGCCAGGCTTCTCTGTCTCTCACCAACTCCCAGAACTTACTCAAACTCATGTCCATCAAGTCGGTGATGCCATCCAACCATCTCATCCTCTGTCATCCCCTTCTCCTCCTGCCTTCAATCTTTCCCAGCATCAGGGTCTTTTCCAATGAGTTGGCTCTTCACATCAGGTGGCCAAAGTATTGGAGTTTCAGCTTCAGCATCAGTCCTTCCAATGAATATTCAGGACTGATTTCCTTTAGGATGAACTGGTTGGAATTCTATGCAGTCCAAGGGACTTTTAAGAGTCTTCTCCAACACCATACTTCAAAAGCATCAGTTCTTCAGCACTCAGCTTTCTTTATAATCCAACTCTCACATCCATACATGACTACTGGAAAAACCATAGCTTTGACTAGATGGACCTTTGTTGGCAAAGTAATGTCTCTGCTTTTTAATATGCTGTCTAAGTTGGTCATAGCTTTTCTTCCAAGGAGCAAGCATCTTTTAATTTCATGGCTGCAGTCACCATCTGTAGTGACTTTGGAGCCCCCAAAAATAAAGTCCTGCCACCACTCACTAGCAGGAAGAATTTGGACAGGGTATTTAAGTCTCACTGTATTTAAATTTCCTCATCTGTAATACGGGGGTAAAGATAGTACCCACCCTTGTAAGGAGCGGAGATGATGTATCTGCAGTGCTTAGCGCACATTAAAGGCCTAGTAAAGAGCAACAGTTATGTGGTTGGTCTCTCGTCATGTACTCATTTCCACCTTCTGTCTGGCTCCCATTTATCCCTTAATACAGCTGAGACACCATCTCTTCAGGAGGACTGGGTTACATGCCTTCTCTCCACCATCGTCATACTTTATGTGGTTCCCTTCATATGTAATGCTTTCTTTTTTTCTGCAATTGCTTCTTTACTTATCCTGCCTTTTTTCCTTTCATCCCTCCAACCCCAGTACCTAGAGTCAACTGTGGCTCATACTTGCTCCACAAATATTTATTGAGTGAGAGATTGCATGATGTGAACTTCACAAGGGCTGGTGTCTGTTCACCATGGTATCCCCAGGGCCTATACCCTGCTCAGCAAAATAATTCTTAAATGAGTGAACTTGCTGGAAAGATGCCTCTAAAGAGTGAGGAGGCTGAGACCCCAGCCAGATTCCCAGTTCAGTGATCAGCATAACTGAGCCCCCTTCGCTTCTCTCTTCCAGAGCACTTAGCACACAGCTAAGCACACAGTGGGCACTCAATAAATGCTGGAATCAAAGTACACTTAGACATGCTCATTCAGCATGGTGATGAAGAGGGGGCTCTGGAGCCAGATAGCCTGGATCCTCATCCTAATTCTTGTCGCTTGTTAGCTGTTTGGATAAGCTATTTAACAGGGCGTCCCCAGGGCCTAAGCAGTAAGGAATCCAACTGCCAATGCAGGAGGCACGGGTTCGACCCCTGGGTCAGGAAGATCCCCTGGAGAAGGAAATGGCAACATTCTTGCTTGGGAAAGCCCATGGACAGAGGAGCCTGGCAGGCTACAGTCCATGGGGTCACAAACAGACACGACTTAGCAACTGAGCAACAACAAGCTATTTACATCTCCTTGCCTCAGTTTCCTCTTCTGTATATGGGGGATGGTGACTGCTCCACCTCCACCCCCACTCCCATTAGTCCCATCAGGTTGTTGGAAAGATTCAACAAGTTATAGGCGTAAATCACATAAAATAGTGCCCAACACACAACAGATGGTATAGTTGTTTCCTCTAAATACCTCAGTGTTCATTCATTCCACAGGTGCTACAAATGCCAAGTTGCCAGCCAACCAGCCAAGCCTCAGGTACTGTGAACTTTGGGTTCAAGTTTCATCTGTTCATTGATGTTGGCCCCTGCCACCTGCCCCCACCCACACCCCATGCACTCCCTGCCAGACCCTGGTATGTCAGGGTGAGCAAGACACATGTTTTCCCCACCCTCTTGGGGGCAGCCTCTGAACTGACAGGAGGTGAGGTCCTTTCGTATGTGTTGCAGGCACAAGGTGGATGAGCACGAGCAAGACGGCAACGAACTTCAGACCACCCCCGAATTCCGAGCCCACATAGCCAAGAAGCTGGGAGCCCTGCTGGACAGGTGACAAACACCTACATTCTCTTTTCTTGCCCTCATTCATTCATTTCAGGAGTAATGGCCCCCAAGACCTGGGAGCTCAGCAGATGTAAGTCGGCACCGTGGTAAGCATAAGGCATCACACTACCATGCGGGTCCTGTCGCCTTCCTTGTTCTCCAGCTGTGGGAAAAGGCTCCCATCTGTGAGAAAAAGCATGTGCCTGCAGTCACGGAGGAGGGAGCAGAGTGGGCTCAACTCCAAGGGCCCAGCTCTTAACCACTGTGCTCTCCTGCTGCTCCAAGAGGAAGAGGGGACCCCGAGATGCAAGAGCTTATTCCCACCACAAGAGGGCAAGGGACCAGGGGAATTCCTGTTTCTTGAGTGCTTACTGTATGACAGGCGCTGCGAGAATATAATCTGTGAAGATCCAGGTTGGTAGAACTTCCCTGGTGGTCCAGTGGCTAAGACTCCACACTCCCAGTGCAGGAGGCCCAGGTTCAATCCCTGGTCAGGGAACTAGCTCCCACATGCCACAACTGAAGAAAAGATCACGTGTGTTGCAAGTAAGATCTAGCACAGCCAAAGAAATACTTAAAAAAAAAAGATCCAGATCAGCATTCCTAAAGTAGGTGCCCAGGAACTCGAGTCCAGAGTGTGGTTCTGGGCACCAGGGTTCCAGCGGCAAAGAGAAGGTGGAGAAATGCTGTACTCCGCATACCCACTGTGCCTTGGGAGGTTACTTAATCTATGATTTTATTTATTTGTTTTTGGCCATGCTGGGTCTTCGTTGCTGTGCGGGCTTTTCTCTTAAGTACACAGGCTTCTCACTGCAGTGGCTTCTCTTGTTACAAAGCAAGGGCTCTAGAGCATGTGGGCTCAGTAGTTGTGGCTCCCGGGCTCTAGAGCACAGGCTCAGTAGTTTTGTGGAGCATGGGCTTAGTTGCTCTGTGGCATGTGGAATCTTCCTGGATCAGGGATCGAATTCATGTCTCCTGCATTGGCAGGTGGATTCTTCATCACTTAGCCAGCAGGGAAGCCCTGCCCTGGGAGATTTAGATTCTTAGTAGTGTCTTCAAGGCTCTGAGAAGTCCTCCAGTAAAGAGACCTGTGTAACTTTGTTTAGCCCGGCATCTTCCAAGCATGTTTGGCCACAGTGCCTCTGTTCCATGGATGACCAATGGTGTGGCATAGGACTCGGCCCGGGGCAGGCTGGGCTAGATCCATCCTCACCTGACAAAGTCCTAGCAGGTTTTGAAAGGGAGACTCAAGATGTTTGGGCCATGGTCCTTCAATCTGAAGTAACCATCAAAAGGACAGATGAGCCCTCCCAAAGTGCACAGCTACTGCTAGTCCCAGACAGAGCTTTGGACCAGCCCTCAGCTGCCTGCACCCAACCTTAGTGCCAGTCCCCAACCTGGGAATGTGCTTAACACATTTAGGAAGGTCAGTTGGCATCTCAATCCGAGGGAGTGGTTTTTCTCAGTGACCATTTGGCTTCAGGGTAACCAGGGCCACCTGTCCTGATCCACGACGAACGTTTCCCCAGGTGGAAATCCACCAGGGTGTTGGTCACCCACCATCAGGATAATTCCTGCAGTGTTCCTGTAGTTATTTCTCTCCAAAGAAATGAGTTAGCATGCACACAGTACACACAGCTGTTCTGGGCCAGTATCTTGTGTTTTAAGGGCTTCCCAGGTGGTGCTAGTAGTAAAGACCCCATCTGCCAATGCAGGAGACATAAGAGACGTGAGTTCGATCCCTGGATTGGGAAGATCCCCTGGAGAAGAAAATGGCAACCAACTCCAGTATTCTTGCCTGGAGAATCCCATGGACAGAGGAGCCTGATGGGCTACAGTGCATAGGGTCACACACAGTCGGACACGACTGAATCAACATAGCATGCACAAAGAAGTGACACCCCAGTCAGTCCTTGTGTTAGATTGGTGTTTCTTATCTTGGCACCATGGACATTTTGGCCCAGATTGTTCATGGTTGTACAGGGCTGTACTATGCACTGTAGGAGGGTAAGCAGCGTACTTCGCCTCTACCCACGAGATCCTAGTAACATTGTTCCACCAGCCATGACAACCAGCTGTGTCTCCAGACATCACCTAATGTCCCTGCCGACTGACATTGAACCACCAGGTTAGATACCCCCATCAGGGTCAGGACCCTGTTGGCATCGTCTCTGTTCCCTCTCCCCAGACCATGTCCCATGCAGGACGAGACCTCTGGCACCTACGCAAGGCAGTTAGGAGAAGTGCCCAGTACATCATTCTGTTGCTGCAAGGACGTTGCTGAGAGCGTTGGTCTCTGCAGTTGCTAGGTGACTGCCTCGCCAGCACTCCCCGAGACCTGCCTCCTGGTCTCGGCAGCTCTCACCTCTTTGTCTGCGCTAGAGAAAGGGGTCCTGTGGGGCTTGTTGCTGATCTGATTTTTTTGGCTGTGCCGGGTCTTCATTGCTTTGCTCAGGCTTTCTCTAGTTGTGGCGAGCAGGGGCTGCTCTTCACTGAGGTACGAGGGGTTCTCACTGTGGTGGCTTCACTTCACTTCCGTGGCTGTGGCACCTGGCCTCGGTAGTTGCAGCTCGCGGGCCCTGCACAGGCTCAGTAGTTGTGGCTCATAGGTTTAGTTGCCCCATGGCATGTGGGATCTTCCCGGACCAGGGATTGAACCTGCATTGGCAGGCTCGGTCTTTACCACTGAGCCACCAGGCAATTCCACTGATTGCTTATCTTACAGCAGTAATCATCGTCATCATCGTTACAGCTGTTGTTTACTGGTTCGCAGCCGGGCTCCATGTTCAGGGATTGGAATCCACTTTCTCATTTGGACCTTGTAACAGCTCTAGGAGGCCGGGAGTCTCATCACTCCTAGTGTTCAGAGGGGTAACACAGGTTCAGAGAGATGGAATCCCTTGTTAGTAAGTGACAAAAATCAGAACTTAAAACCCAGGTCTGAAGTCTGAGAAAGGTCAGTAGATTGTAACAAAGTCAGTTTCTCGGTTGTGATCATGGATGTTAGTTACAGGCAGTGTTACCCAAGGGAGAAACCAGGTGGGGAATACATGGGGTCTCCCCATATTATTTCTTGGCACTGAGTGTCAATATGTATTAACTCAAGCTTTTTAAAAATTAAAAAGAAAAAAAGCAAAAACCAAAAAGCAGGTCTGCCTGTTCTAGGAGCTGAACCTCTGAAACGTTCTTTCCTCAGCCGTTCATATTTCCCTCTTCGTGCTTGCTGCCAGGAAGTTCAGAACGAAACGTGTGCCCTCTGTCTAGCAAGTCTGTCGGGCTTCCTGGCCACACTTCTGGCTCTTTCTGTCCCTCATGCTCTCTTTTCTCTTTGCCTTATTTGAAGTTGCATTCTGTTGTACTGTGAGTATCTTCAAAACTTCTTCAGCACTTCGTGGAAAAAGTAGGGTTTGAACCAGTGAGTCTCCGTCGTTTGAGCTGAATCGGGCTCTTCACCACGTTACGGCTGTGAGCAGGCGTGTTCCCATCAGCCTGGGGGCCCTCTGTCTCTGCGCGTGACATTGCTTTACTCTCTCCCCTCCACTTAGCAACAACAAAAAGAAGTTTTAATTAAAAAGAGTTTTCATTGTTGTTACCCCAAATCTCATCCTAAATCCACTGTCTCTTCCTGTAGCTCCATTACCATCTCAGAAATCATGAAGGAGCCAAGAAAGGCCAAGGTGCAGAGAGGCGCCCCGGAAGATGACGGTGAGCAGCTTGACTGTTGATAACAGCTTTCCTTTATTAAGGCCCTCTTGTGAGTCTGGAGCTACGAAATGCCCTTTTGGCATATTATCTTCCTTCATGCCTGCAGGCTCTGTCTGAGGCAGATGTTATGGTGACCCTGTTCATAGGGGGACCCATGAGGGGAGCTGGGGCCAGGAATGCGGCCACTGGCTCGAGGTGACCCTGAGCAGGAGCGCCTGCCTGCTGCACCCCACAGCCTCTCACACACAAGTCTGTCCCCTGCCCAACTCACTCACCACTCTGCAAGCTGCCATACGCAGGCAGCTCAGCTGCTGGCTCCCAGAAGCTTCTGGGAGACTTGCTGGCTTGACTTGGTGGCCAGAAACCCCTCAAGCATCTGGTCTCCTCGCTGCAGCAGGCAGAAGCGTGCTGCCTCTCATCCTGCGAGGCATTGCTCTCTGTTAGACAGAGATGCCCTCTGGACCAGGAGCTCTATGAGGGCAGAGGTGGGGCAGCCTTGGCACCTGGGGGCCCCTGGCCGTGCCGACTCCGTCCCCATGGGTTGCAGGCTTCCGCCTTTTCTTCACATCCATCCCCGGAGGCCCCGAGAAGGAAGCTGCTCCCCAGCCCCGCCGGAAACGGTTGCCTTCCAGCTCCAGGTGAGATAACACGTCCTCTCCTCAGGTTCCCTCATTTTGGCCAGATCCCCACCCCCCACCTCCAGCCACAGATAGCCACGCGGACCTCATTCAGGCCTGGACCCAGGAGGAGTCCCGCCAGGTAGCTGGAGACTAGTAGCTCAGTGGGAGGGGGAGAGTTTCCACCTGGGGCTGGATGTTGACTGCTCTCGGAGCACCCATCTCGTGCCCGACACCACACTCCTGGGACATCCTTGTGAGGCCTGGGCTCTGCTAAGATCCCCACTTGATAGGTGAAGACCCTGAGGGTCAGAGAGGTTAAGTCATGAAACGAGGTCACGCAGCCTGTAAGGAGAGAAGCCTGTGTGGGAACCCAGGTCTTCCCCCCAGCCAAACCTGAGTTCTCCACGTACCCGCATCCTGAGTCCAACTAATACTTTCCCCGCCCTCCCCGGCAGCAGTGATGATGGCGACGAGGAGTTACAGCGCTGCCGGGAGGCGGCTGTGTCCGTGTCCGACATCCTCCAAGAGTCCGCCATCCACGGCCCTGTCCCCGTGGAGAAAAAGAAGAAAAGAAAGTTGAAAAAGAAAGCCAAGAAGGAGGACAGCGCTGTCGTGGCCGCTACCACCAGCAGCAAGGCCGAATTCGGGAGGCAGGAAAAGGAGTCTTCCCAGCTCAACGGAGACCAGGCGCCCCTTGGGACCAAAAAGAAGAAGCGGAAGAAAAAGGCAAAGAAGGCCAATGAAGCCTCCTCGTCCCCGCCAACAGAGAGCGCTGCTGCCGTGCCCTCGAACTGAGTCCAGTGTGCGGGCCGGGAGCCCACCAGCTCAGGCTTCCCACAGGGGCTAGGCCTGTCCGAGCCCCAAGTCCCTTTCCAGTGCAAGAACTTGGCTGGTGAGTCCAGGCTCTGCCCGTGACTGGGGCCAGCCCAAGGGTCGGGGCGAAGAAGTGGTCATACGGTGAGCAGGGCCTGCCCTCCTGTGCTCCCCCTGGGCTGCGGCAGACCTGTGGTACCAGAACATTCTGTGACCCCAGGAAGAAGGAGATTCTCAGTTGCTCAAGGCTGAAGGCCAAGTAGTAGAGCTCCCACCGCCTCAGCCTGGTGCAGGAGACGACCTGAAGAAAACAAGATGGGGTGGGGCCCTGAGGCCCCAGAGCCCCTTGTGTATCTCCCTCCACACAGACTTCATAAAACACTGTCTAGAAAAGAAAGAGTGAGATCTACTCTGCCCCCACACCTGGTTTTCCAGAATTTTCTGTCTCCACAATGTGAATATGCCATGCGTGATCGTGTCTCTGAGCCAGCCAGATTATGGAAAATAAATTGTCAAGGGAACGGAAATGTAACGGAGGGACCTGGATGCTGCCCCTGAGTAGGTGCTGAACTTGATGAGCATCATGCAGGTGGGGTCCTCCTCCCTACACCCCAGGAAGTGTTCCCACACCCCAACTTCAAGACTGCAGGAAGTGTCACAGCACTCATGGCCTGGGACTCCTGGACCCATGTGTTCTGCAAGAAGGAGCAGAAGTTCATGGTGAAGGTGGCGTTCTGGCTCTGTGGCCTGGCCTCAGAGATTCGGTAGAGCCAGGAAGACAGAGGCGGGATGTGAGAGTGTGTGTGCCAGCCCCACCCCTCCTCAGGCCCCGAGCCCCCTTCCTCCTGCCCAACCCCACCTACACGACAGGCAGGATGTTCGACACAGTCCATGTTTACTTTACTAAAAGTTAAATAAATGTACAGGCTCGCTCTCAGCTGACTGCAGGCTGCACTGATGCTAGTTCTCCCCTCGCCCCGTCCTCAGTCCAGGATGGAGGTGGTCTACGAGGGCTGGGTTATCTGTAGCAGCCCCCCCTGCGGGGAGATGAGGGCACGTGAGCCCTGGGCTGATACGGCTGCCTTGTTGCTCAGGACCTCACCCTCCTTGGGGTAGAGGGGGCGCAGCTGGGAACCCTTCCCCTCAGCCAGCTGGCCCTAGCTTCCAGGCGCAACCGCTCCACTGATCTTGCCTCTCTTCTCCCTCTGGGCTCCTCAGCTCTGGCTTCCCCGGCCTTGCTGCTTTCTTAGCTCAGCAGCTTCACTGAGCCGGGAAGGGTCTGCCATCCCACAGCCTCAACTTGGCACCAGGCTCCCACCAGGGGCAGGGACAACGCCTAGGCCTGCAGGGGTGGGAGGCTTTCCACATGCAGGATGCCAGGCTGGCCTCAGAAGGTGTGGTGCTCAGGGGGGACAAACGTGGAAGAAAACCAGAGGTCACAGGTTGGGGAGAGGTTTGGCTCTCGATGAGGAAAGCTGGAGAGGCCTGCGTTTCCCCAGGCCCCAGCCCAGAGGAGCCACTCAGGTGAGGCTCAGGTGAGTGGGGGACAGGTAGGTCCAAAGAGGCATGCGGTTAATAGCAGGGGGGCTGGGTGGAGTGGCCTGATTGGGGCATAGGTGACAGAATTGGGGCCACAATGACCTATGACCTCTGCCAGCTGCACGGGCTGCTGTCCTGAGAAGTGCGGCTGGTAGTTCCCTGCGGGGTGCAAGGGCTCCCAGCCTCGGGGTGGTTGTGTTCCAAGCGACAAGATTTACCCTGGACAGCAGGGACAGTCCCTCCCAGTGTCCCACCAGGAACAGGCTCTGCTCTCCAACTCTCCACGGCCCCCACTTGTGCACTGAAGCAACCCTCCTCAGGTGGGGGCGCCTCAGAAGCCCCCGTTTCTGAAGCTGGCAGGATGGGGACAGGGACTGCGGCACAGTTTTCCAGGGATGAGCAGGTGGCCAGCGAGCAGTAAAGGTTTGCAGCTTCAGATGTCCTGGTCACCCCTCCGGCAGACTGTGGAGGCTCCAGGGCCCCTGGGAGGCCGTGGTTACTGGGAAGAAGAGGCCATCTGCGTGGAGATGAAGGTCTCGATGACACCGTGGCTGGACGGCAGCAGGTGGCCATGGCCGTTGGTGGAGTCGGAGCTCTGGTACAACACCAGGCTGCTGGAGGACGCTGCGGAGGCAGAGGAGGTGGCTGGTGCCCGCCACGCCCGGCCCGGCCCCACACCCCACCGCCACCGTCCCTGAGGGTGTTTGGGGTGGGAAAGGAGCACCCCCACACCCCCTGAGTTTCAGCAGGTTATTAGAACCCCAAAGTCACACCTCAGCTCTCAGGCCTTATTAACCTAGCCCGGCTCCAGGGCCCCCGGGATGTGGCCCCCACAGCCCCAGCCCAGTTTAGCGAGTACGTCAGAGGAGCCCTGGTGAACCGGTGTCGTGGTTTGTTTCATGCGTCAGCTTTGCTTTTTAGTGCCCAGTCATGATCCAAACCCCAGTCCAGACATCGCTGTGTATTTTGCAGATGTGGTTAACACCTACACCAGTTGATGTTGAGTAGAGGAGATGTCCCTTGACAGTGTGGGTGGGCCTCATCCAATCAGTGGAAGCCTCTAGCGCAAAAGCTGAGGCTTCCCAGAGAAGGAGATTGCAGCGGGGCTTCCTGCCCTGCAGCGTTCAGACTTGCAGACCCCACGGTGTATGAACCAATTTCTTAAACACGCGTGTGTGTATCCCTATTGGTTCTGTGTCTCAGGAGAACCCTGACGGATTCACACAGTTACTGAGTGGACATGGAGTTTGGACCCGGGTCTGGGTCCTGGCCCCACCACCTCCAAGCCCCTCTCCTTGAGTGCTTTCTCATCTGGAAAACAGGGATGCTGCTGCCCACCTCATGGGTCGAGCACAGAGCCTGGACCGCGGAGCCCTCAGGGACCGTCCCTGCAGCCTCCAGGACTGGATGGAGGACCCCAAGACTCACACTTAGCAAGTGGCCACCCCGGGTCTCAGAGCCCAGCAGCCTGACTCCACAGTGCCTGCTCATCACCGTGGCGTTGCGCTGCGGGCTGCAGACTCGGGTTCTTGGGGGATGGAAATGCAGGGTTCGGGTGGGACGTGGCAGGCTCTGTGGTTGCTACGGGGGAACATGAGTCCTGACTTCCCAGGAGAAGCCAGAAATGTGTGAAAGCTCTTAATTTTTAAACTGTTGGCAACAGATTTAAAAAACGCTAAACGCTGAGCCAGAGCAGCACGTCCACGAGTCACTTCCGGCGCCCCCAGCAAGCCTTTCCCACGCCTCCTGATTCCACCCTACTTTGGGTTAGCTTCTTCCTCAACCGAGTTAAGGGATGTTCCAGTGAGACAGGCCCGCTTCCTGTGGTTTCACACCCCTCTCGTCTCACTTCAGGGGAGCAACGGTGCCCCCTCGCATGTCCACCCCTCCCCCCACCCACCGCGTCCACCTCCCTCCTCGGCTGTGGGACAGCGAGAAGGGGTGGTGCGGGGCAAGGGGGCTCACCGGTGGGGCTGGCGCTGAGCCGATGGGTGGGCTGCAGCTGCTGGATGGCAGCAGGGTCCTGGCCAGGAATGTGGATGGTGGTGGCCTGAGACACCGGCGTGTGAAGCCCGGACTCGCTGGAGGCCTCAGCATCTGAGGTGAAGACCTGGCGGAAGAGCAGCTCCTGAGCCCCCCGAGATGTGCACTGGGGCAGCGCCCATGGATGGGTGGGGCCGGCCCGGGCCTTACCTGCTTGGTGGGCGTGAGGCTGGCCAGGGCGCTCAAGTTGGTGGTGTCGGTGATGAGCATGGTCTGCGGAAGCAGGCCCGTGTGGGTGTACTGGGCCACCTCGGGCTTGTGACTGTAGAGGGCTGGCCAGGAGGGAGGAGAGAGGAGGGTACAGGCATGGCACCTGGGTCCGCTGGGCTCCTCCCACGAGGGGCCTCAAGGCAGGGGCGTGGGCCTGGTGAGCCCCCCAGTGGGGCAGTGGCCCGCGACTCAGGGCTGATTTCTAAAAACTGGGGGCTCCAGATAGAAGAGATGGGCGCTGTCCCCAACCGCAGGGGCCTGCTCTGCCTGTCTTGTGGGGAGGAGCCTGGGGGAGGCGGGGAGCCCAAGCCCACCCCCACGGTCACCTGGAGGGTGCAGGTGTGGAAGGGACCCAGAGATGCAGGTGCTGATGGGGTACTCGGTCCCGGTCCCGGAGGGAAGGGTCGGCGCCCGGGTGAGGGGGCCGCATCTTATCCCCCACCTCCAGGACGCCCTCACAGTGTAACCCAGCATTTCATCTGCAGTCCCAGCCCCCACAAAACACACAGACACCAGCAGAAAAGCGACACAAATCACCTATGCTCACGTGGACTCAGATAAAAACACAGCCACCCACATGCACACATAAATGGTGCCCTCCACCACACGCACACAGAGGTTCAGGTCCACAAATCCCTCATCCAAGAGTCCAAGTTCCGGAAAAGTCTGAAAACCAACAGGTGTTCATCAGTCTGGTACTAGAGCTCATCTGGTGGGGAAGTCGGGCCCGAGCCTATTAACCCTGCTTCGTGGAATTCTACCTTTGGCTGCAGAAACCATGGTGTTTGATGAAGGGGTGTTGGACCAAGCCTTGCTGGGAGTGTCGTATGTCCTCATGGTGTATGCGCCAGATCACCTTTCTAAAAGCTGAGAGGTACCCATGGCCCCAAGGGCACCCGTGGGTGTGTACACATGACCACATGGATTCACACCCTGAAATGTATTCAGCCCACGGACGTGCCTCTGAGCACCCCCGCAGTCCCCGTCACAGGAGCACTCACACTTCTGTGAGCGTCAGACACACACACAGACCACGGCACCTGCCACGCCGCCCCTTCCCCTGGGTTCCCACCACCCCACCGCCCAGCAGGGGGCCAGGGGTGCTCACCGTGGGGACTCTGCAGCTGGGCCATGGTGGCCATGAAGGGGCTCTGGGCCACGTGGCTTTGCACAGAGGGCATGAGCGGCTGCTGGTAGGAAGGGTGCAGCGGCTGCGAGAACTGGACGGGCTGCAGGGTGGTCAGGTTGCTGCCCATGCTGCTGATGACAGGCACGCTCTGTGCCTGCGTGGAGGTCAGGCCTGGAGCGGTGGGAGGGGCAGGGGTCGGCCAGGCCTCTGGCCACCTCCTCGGCGTCCCCAGGTCCAGCCCAGACCCCCAGGGGCACCTTCCCTCCCCCCTAGATCCCGTGGGTTGGAGGAGGGAACGAGGTAATCCAGAAACAGCCTTGCACTGTGTTAAGGCTCTGGCAAGTGACTCCCCCTCTCTGAGCTGCTAGTTCACTATAAGGGCAGGGAGTGTGTCAAAGAGGGCTCCCTGGTGCCCTGGGGTTCCACGGCAGTGCAAAGGCCCTGGGGCCTAACTCTCGGTATCCCTTCCCCCGCAACTCCCTATCTGTCATATATTGAGCTTCTGCATAATAGTTCTGTGAATAAAGTCTTTCTGAGTTTTAAAAAAAAACTAAAACCTAGAAAATGTCAGTCCCCCTTACACTGCCCTGTTTTCCAGTAGCTGTTTCACCATCTCAGGTACTGTGTAACTTATGTATTACGTTAATCGTCTGCCTCCCCCACTTGGGTGACTGAGTTCTGGGGCTCTTTGGTTCACTTGTGTATCACTGGCGGAGCATGGGGCAGGCACTCAATAAATCTATGAATGAATGAGTCCCAGTGGCTCTCCCCATTCCTGGATTCAGCAGGAACCCCCGTGAGCCCCTCACCTAGACAGACCTCCAGCCCCACCAGCTTACCAATGACCAGGGTGGAGGCTCCCGTGTTGGTGAACGTGGGGCCCAGGGAGGTAGGCTCTCCAGGCCCAATGGCCATGACCCCGGGAAGCGAGGCCATGATGAGATTCTGAGGCTGCTGGCTGAGGCCTGGGGATGTCTGCTCCAAGCTGTGCAGTGCTGTCAGGGTGCTGACCGGGGGCAGGGGGCCCCCAGTGGCTGAGACCTTGGAGGGGAAGCCAGGCTGAGTCAGGGCGGGACCCCACCCTGCCTCCCTGGGGACTGCCCCAGAATCTCCCAGCCAAAGGGAGATGGGGGAGGGCGGGGGGACACTCACCAGCTTGGCCTCTGTGCTCAGCAGACTGTGACTGGGCTCCAGGCCGGTGGGAGACACCTGATGCAGGGGTGCAGACACCGTCACCAAGGGACCGCCGCTGCTGGAGGGCACCTCTGCCCCCTCGCTGGTGGCAGGCTGTCCATAGCGCACGCCTGGAACGGGAGCAGTGTCCAGCCTCAGCGCCCCACTTCCCTGCCCGTGTCCACGGCCCCCAATGCCCCAAACTGTATTGGCTTGCTCGGGCCACTCACACCATCTTTCTCTATGCAGCCAGCAGATTCTGCTGGAGTATCCACTTCCTGCCAGCCCCTGTGCTGGCTGCTTGTTCAACCCCTTGAACACAAGCTTTGTGTTTTATTAGCTCTGTGGCCCCCACTGCCCAGGGCTGCACTGGACATGCAGTTGGTGCTCAGTGAAAGACAACAGAGCCAAACTGAACCGAGGCTAATGAAATTAAACTGCGGCAAACTTGAATAGAATGAATTGGAATTAGTTGAATGAAACTGATCAAGCTGAATCAAACCCGAAATGAGCTGAGATTGATTGAGTCAAACGGGATCAAATCACATTGGACTGAAATTGAACTGAGCGACACGAGATTAACTGAATTTCCTTGAAATACATTTAGTTAAACTGATCAGTTGGGAATGGGACTGGACCAAACTGTATGAAATTTAAATGAAACTCAGATTATAGTGAGTTGAACTGAATTGAGTTGAATTGAACTGAGCTGAAAGGAATTGAGTTGGCTTGATCAGGAATGAATTGCAGTAACCAAAATCCAGTGGGGTTGGAGTGAATGCAGTGGACAGAAGAGAGGGCAGTGGGTGGAGCTGAGTGGTCAGAGGAGTGGAGAGGGGTGGGGTGGATAGGCAGTGTGAATAGAGTTGGAGCCATAATGAGATACTAAGTGGTTTGCGGGGCTGCTGCCCCTGGGGCGGTGCTCCCCAGCTCTTCCACTTACCCCCATACTCGCTTTGCCCACTGCCCAGTCCCCCTGCCCACATGGCACTCACCGTGGACCTTACTGGGGGAGAGGGCGGGCGGGGGCAGGCCAGGGGAGCTGTGGGCAGGCAGCACGGGGCTGGGACCTGGCCCCGGTGGCGGCCCGCTGTACGTGTCCATGGCCAGCTTGTGCCTAAAGGCTTCCTCCTTGCGGCGATTGGCAAACCAGTTGTAGACACGCACCTCTGTGACGAGGTTGGAGCCCAGCCCCTGGGCCTGCGACGGCGACACCCCTCTCTGGATGCACTCCGCCCTGCAGAGATGGGCACGGTGAGCCTCCTGGGGCTGGGGGAGGGCTCTGAGAACCAGGGCTCTACCTGAGCGTCTGCTGCAGCTGACAGACCTGGCTTCTGAGCCCAATCTGCTCTGCGATCTTGAACAAACGGCTTAGCCTTTCTTAAGTCTCTTCATATAGAGTGAGCACAGTAAGTGGAGGGTGAATGAGATGAGCAGACCCACTCAGGGGCGCCTGGGTAGGCGGGGAAGCAGTTCCTAACCATTTTGGCACCAGGGACCGGTTTCGTGAAAGACAATTTTTCCATGGGTTGGGGAGCGGGGAATGGTTTTGGGGTGATTTAAATGCACTACATTTATTGTGCACTCTGTTTCTGCTGGGGCTTCCCTCTGCCTGCAATGCAGGAGACCCAGGTTCAATCCCTAGGTCAGGAAGATCCCCTATAGAAGGGAATGGCTACCATTCCAGTGTTCTTGCCTGGAGAATTCCATGAACAGAGAAGCCTGGCAGGCTACAGTCCTGGGGTCACAAAAAGTCAGACACGACTGAGTGACTAACACTTGTTTCTATTATTATTACATCAGCTCCACATCACATCATCAGGCATTAGATTTGGAGGTTGGGGACCCCTGGGTGGGGGGTGGGTGCCAGAAATAGAGCTAGGTTTCAGGCCCTGAGCAGGAGCTGAGAACTCCTGGGCCAACAGCAGGAGCTCTCAAAACCAGAGGAGACTCCCTCAGGATCCAGAGCCCTCCTTACCTTCCCCAGCCTCTCCCCAACCCAGACCCAACCAGCCCTGCTGACTGCCAACCATTCTACCTGTTGCACTCCTCCACCAGCGCCTCCCGCTCCTCCTTGCTGGGGTTCTTCTGCCTCTCGTAGGCCTGGAACAGGATCTGCTGGGATGCTGGGCCCCATTTGAAACGGTTTCTGCGCCCTTTCTTGGTTGGTAGCTCATCTCCCGCAGGCTCTTCAATCAGCCCACCCTGGCCAGCATGGGTGAACTCTGTGGGCATAGAGAGCCATGAGCAGGACACTGGCCAGTCCTACCTTCCCGAATCAGCCTGAGCATGCCTCTGCTCCTTTCTCATTCCTAAGGTGCCGAGCCAGAGGAGGTTACAGCTCAAACCCCGAAATCACCTAATCCAGTGATGACAAACACACAGTCCACATGTCACTCCTTGCCTCACCTGTGTCCAAGGCAGACATCACTAATCAACCCCTGCACACTTTTCTCCTGGGCCAAGATATAATCTCACAGTCCTCAATACAAGGCTCTAGGTAAGCATCACCTTTTATTCACATTTGACACATATGCCATCCCATTTTACAGATGATGTAACTGAGGGTCAGGGAGGTTAAATATTTTTCCAGGGCCACACAGTAGAGCAGAAACCTGAACTTGTATCTCCTGAGTAGATTCAAGAGTTATTTTCAACATTCTAGACTTGAAAATCAAGCTTAAAGTACAAGTATTAGCCAGGAGAGAAGAGACCCAGCCACTATCTCAGCTGATTCTTTGGTAGGAGGCCAGTTAATGGCACCTCCAAATAAAAGAATAGCTAGCTGCCCTTCAAATAGCAGGGGAAATATATATATATATATATATATATATAGTATATGGCCCATGTATGCACGGGGGTCATCCTTGGTGGCTCAGTGTTCACCATATTCTTGCCTGGGAAGCCCCATGGACAGAGGAGCCTGGAGGGCTACAGTCCATGGGGTCGCAAAAGTTGGACACGGCTGAGTGACTAAACAGCATTAGTATATGCATATAATACCTCTGGAAGGATCTGTATGAGACTAGGAATGCCTGTGGCTGCTTTAGGAGAAGACACCTAATTTTTATTGTAAAATCTTTCTTCTGTTTTTTTTTTAAACTAAGTATGACTATTGCCTTAAAAAAAAAACTGGATAGTTATAAAAGAAACATCAAAAAACATCTTTTTTACACTTAGGCTCAAAAGTGTGGCAGTGCACCAGGGATTCTGTGGGGTATGAAGTTCAGGTGGTAAAACCCACCATGCGCTGAATGAGAACGCTCCTAGCTGTCCCCAGGTTTGCAGCAGAAGGTTCCCTGAGCGTGCACCTCACCTCTGAGCCTTCACTGCTGCTGTTCGTTCTGCCTGGAACACCCTTCCCTGCATCTTCAGGGGTCGAAATTCAACTGACACTTCAAGACTGAGTGGAGAGGTCATGCTCCTCGTGTGACCCCTCCTGATGCCCCTGCCTCCCTGAGGAAGAGGAGCTGCTCCTCTGCAAGTTCAACACTTGGGAACGTTCCCTGTGGTGGTCTGTGCTGGGCCTGGCACATGGTGCGTGTTCCAGAAACGCTGGCTCTCGTTGGCATTATCATATTTTAATTCTTGTCTCACCGAATCATGCGGATTTGTCCTCCGGCTTCCCCTCCGCACGGGACGCCCTTAGAAGGCAGGGACCCCATTCATCCATCTCTCAATGCCCAGGATCAACCCTCTTCCCCTCCCCCAGAGCACCTCCAGCAGAACAGGTGATACACGCTGGTTGAATCCCGCCCCCCCACCCCCACCCCCGACCCCACCTGCTCCTCGCCTTTGTCCCTCTGCCTATCCGAGGAGTGGGGAGGGGGCGAGACTTCCAGTCCCCGCCCTCGAGCTGCAGGGAGTCCCAGGCCCTGCCGGGAAGACAGGGCTGCTGCCGGTCATTACTTACGCTGGGCCACCTCTCGCTGCTTGCGGACGTACCAGGTGTAGAGGGCGGCTCGCTTCTGCGTCTTCATGGGCGTGCCCTTGTTGAGGTGCTGGGACAGGTGCGACTGGTTGAGGCCGGTGGTGTCGACCACCTCCCGCTGCGGGATGTTGTGCTGCTGCAGGTAGGACTTGACCATCTTGGCCACGCGCCACGGGTCCTCCCTGGGGGAAGGATGGTCTGCTGAGCCAGGAGTGGGTGCTGGGAGCCGGGAGGCGGGGATGGTGGATGGAGGCCGGTGTGGAGCCCAGGGGCCTGTGGCCCGACTCAAGGACGGGGAGGTATGGGCGCTCATGTCAGGACACAAGGACATGGGGCAGAGACTCGCAGACACATACACGTGGCAGACGTGTAGACACAGGCCCCAACCAGTCCTGCACACGCACAGGGACAGATAAAGGTTTAGAAACACACAGGGACACACGGACACACATGTGGACTTAAACAGGCTCCCCCAGGAAGCCACACAGTCCCATGGGGAGGATCCTAATCTTTGTGCCTCTGTTAAAGATCCCTCATCGTTCTACCTAGAAATATTATTTGTGACTGTGTCTTATCCACTGACAGACTGTAAACACATGGAGGGCAGGAACTGTCTGGTTCTCAGCACCCAACATAGGCCTGACATAGACTATGCCCTTGGTGACTGCATGAATGAATGAGTGTATGTGTATATGGAGGGATGTATGGATGGATGCATGGATAGGTAATGGGATGGCCAATGGATTGATGGTGGGTGGTGGGTGAGAGGATGGATGGATGGATAAATGGGATGGTTGATGGGTAGATGGTAGATAAATGGACAGATAGGTGGGTATATGGATGGACAGATGGTAGGGTAGATGGGTGGATAAGTGGATAAAAGCATGGATGGATGGATGGATGGATAGGTAATGGGATGATCAATGGATTGATGATGGTGGATGACAAGTGAGAGGATGGCTGATGGATGAAGAAATGTGATGGTTGATGGGTAGATGGTAGATGGGTGGATGAATAGATGGTAAGTTAGATAGATGGATGAGCAGCTGAAAGTGGGATGAATAGGTGGGTGGGTGGGTGGATGTACAGATGAGAGTGATCTACTGGAAAAAATTGGATCTGCCAAGAAGGCAAGAAACATGATTCTCCCACTTGACAGCCAGGGTCACTGAGGCTCAAAGCACTGCGTCACATGTATCTCTTGCTCGAGGTCATGGGGTCAGCCCAGCAGAGTACCACCCCAACTCAAGGGATTTAGTTCTAAGTCAACTTATCTGGCAAATATTACATAGTGTCAAAATGCCTTCTGAAAATCTGCACTAAACCCTAGACGGTGGTGTGGCCAGTCTCCGCACAGCCCTGAGACGGATGGCGAGTTTTTCAACAGAGTCGCAGGGTTATGGGCTGGCATCCCAAGAACTTCTTGTAAGAAGAAATGTACATAGTTCTGTCACTGGAGGGATTCAAGGGACCGGAGGCCACTGTGGCTCAGCCTCCTGTCCACTGCTCACCGTGAGGAACAGAAAGGGTCAGGCTGCCTGTATGATATAAATTCTTCTCTGTCCCTCTCCTGCTCTATCTCAGCCTTCCTCTCTTCCCTTCATCCTCTCTTGAGTTTCTGTTACATCACGTGTCAGATACAACCGTGCTGAGAGAGGCAGAACTGGGATTTGAACCCAGGTCTGTGAGATCCCAAGCCTGTGTTCCTACCACCTGGTCGCAGCGGTTTGCTTTTAGAAACCAGAGGCTTCCAGTACTGGCACGTGTGACGAATGGCGTGTGCGGGAGGTGACATTTTGCCAAAGATTGGAAACAACCTAATAAACGTCCAGCAAAAGGACACTGATCAACCCCATCGTGGTGCCTCCCTCCAGTGCAGCCATAGAAACCCACTGAGAAAGCGCTGCGTAAGCCCAGCTGGGACAATTTGTCTGGCACATCTGCTGAGTGGGGCCTTCCCTGATGGTCCAGTGGTAAAGGACCCACCTGCCAACACAGGAGACACAGGTTTGATCCCTGGTCCTGGAAGGTCCCACGTGCCTCAGGGCAATCGAGCCCATCTGGCACGACTACTGAGCCTGTGCTCCCGAGCCCCGGTGCCCCAGCTGCTGAAGCCCACGTGCCCTGGAGCCCGAGCTCCCCAACAAGAGCCGCCACCACTCTAAGCCCACACACTGCAGCTAGAGAGGCGCCCCCACTCGTTGCAACTAGAGAAAAGCCCACACAGCCACAAAGACCCAGCACAGTCAAAAAATAAACAAAGCTATATATTAAAAAAAATAAACGAAGATGAAATTTAAAGTGGGACAGGGACTTCCCTGGTGGTCCAGGGGTTAAGACACTGCTCCCTAGGCAAGGGGCCCAGGTCAGGGAACTAGATCCTATGTGCCTCTGCTAAGAGCCCGCATGAGGCAACAAAGCTCTTGCATGCCGCAGGTAAGACCCGGTACAGGCAAATTTAAAAAAAAATTTTTTAAGTGGGATAAAAAGAAGATTTCTACATATTTGCTTGTGTTCACGTGAAATACCGGAAGGATACAGAATTAACTGGAGACACTGCTTTGATGCTAGGGACAGGGCGGGGCGGGGGGCTTTTCTCGGTTACTCCTCTGCGCTTTGTAAATTATATGATACAGGATCATGTATCACAGATAGCAATATCATATGTTGATAATATACTACATAGATCATGTTTAAAACTGAATTGTGAAAAAATCTAAAAGCAAATTAACCCCGCCCCCAGCACTCTAAAGCCCATCCCGCACTACCTTCTCCCCGGCCCTTCTCTTTCCTCCAAGAACCAGTCTCACCTGCCCCCCTGACGGTGACTTTCTGAGACACAAGGGCACAGAGACCTTCATCCTCATTGGCCCTCTGACTTCCTCCTTTTTTATCAGCAGTTCCCATACAGGAAGGGAAGATAGGGACAGACGCAGTTGAAACAATCAGCAGTCAGTTCAGCTAAGTCCCCTTCGTGTAAACACGGTAGCCAGGAGAATGCACGTTTTTGAGTATTCACAGGGAGCCGGGCACTGTGCTAAGGGCTGGTCATTTAAAGCTTAACCCTAGGAGGTAGGTGCTACTTGTCCGCTCATTTCACAGGTGAGAAAACTGAGGCTCAGAGAGGTGCATACTTGTCCAAGGGGACCTCACTGGGACTCAGGACTATTTGGCTTTGCCTGAACCCCTGACATCTGCCTGAGCCCTGTCTCCCTGCTTTCAGGGGCCCTTAGAAGCCTCTCTTCCCCACCACCCACCCCACCCCCCCACCGGCTCCCCAGATGCCAGTCAGTCCTGGGAGGGAAGGGCAGGACAAAGTCCAGCCTTGCACTCCACGGCAAACATGTTTATCTGATTCCGGGGCTGGGCTGCCCATGGCCTCCCTCCTCCCCCAGCTGCAGTCATCCCCCTCCTGAGAGAGAGGTCCTCCCTCCCTCCATCTCTTCTCCAGAGAGAAGGAGCCCTGTCTTCCTTCAGCAGTGCCTCTCCGGGCTCAAACTAAAGATCTGCTGTCTCTCCCTGTCCATCTGACCCTATGTAGCTCTGTCTGCCTGTCATTGTTTCACACACTTTCTCTTTCTCTCTGTTTTCTGCTTTCTCCGCCTCCATGAAACACGCACACACACAGAGTCTCCAAGAACATGGCTCTTTTCAGGACATTTTCCCCAAGGCAGAATTAGGAGGCCAGGTCTCCAGGCATCTCCTGCTTTCACTCTGATGGGTTTGAGTCAAACCAATCCCCAGTTCGAATCCCACCACTGTGGTCTCACACCCATCGTGTACATGCCTCTCATCTGCCCTGTAACAGGATGACAGATCACTCCTGCCTCCCAGTTGTTTGTTGGGAGAACTGGCTGAGTTTCTAGGAGGGGTGAAACTCATCACTAGAGTTTGATGATGAGGTCAGGGTCAGGCACACAGTAAGTGCTCAGTAAGTGGAATGGTATTGTTACCACCACCACCTCCATCATCACCATCCACAACCTAGTCCTGGGGCCTCCCAGCCCCACGGCGGATGGAAGAGGGCTCAGGTGGAGATCTGCCCATATCTCCCTCCTCCCACCTCCTGCCGGTTCTGGAGTCCCTTAGAGGTTTGAGATTTTGGGCCTCTTGCTCACGGGCCCATGGGATTTTGGTGGGTCCAAGGTTGCAGAGCTGGGAGACCAGCCTGAAGGGCCATTTATCTGGAGGGGAGCCGAGTTCTCAGCGTGAACCCCAGCTCTACCACTCACTCTCCAGGTGGCTCTGGGAAGTTGCTTAGCCTCCATGTGCCTCAGTTTCCTCAACCGTGATAGGGGCCTAATAATATTTCATAGGTTATCAGGAGGAGAAAATGAGTTTTATGCATTTGTAAGCCCTTCATAAGCCCTAGGGGACTTCCCAGGTGGCTCAGTGGTAGGGAACCTGCCTGCCAATGCAGGAGACACAGGTTCGATCCCTGGGTCGGGAAGATCCTCTGGAGGAGGAAATGGCAGCCCACTCCAGTATTCTTGCCTGGGAAATCCCATGGACAGAGGAGGCTGGCGGACTACAGCCCATAGGATCTCAGAGTCGGACACGACTTAGTGACTGAGCCTGCACGTACGCATGAGCCATAGAGCACTGCGTGGAAGTCAGTCAGTGGTTAACAGTGAGACTGACGGGGGAGGGTAAAGAGGGGGATGAACGTGTCAAAGACGGGCATGCGGCCTCAGGGCGCTATGTCAAGTGTGGAGGACTTGGGTCCAAGCCCTGGCCTTACTACTTTGTAAGACTACCTCGGGCAGGTCACTTTGCCTCTCTGAGCCACAGTTTGCTCATCTGTAAAATGGGACCACTGATAATAGCAGTCATTTGTTGCACTTACATGCTGTTTAACCCTGTGGGTAAGCGTTATGATCAGCTCTGCCTTGCAGAGAACACTGTGGCTCAGAAAACTGAAACAGCCTGCCCCAGCCGAGCTGGGGATCAAGTCCAGGCAGGCTGGCCTCAGTCAGGGGTGTCAGATTGGCCCACCTCAGCCTCTGTCTTCCTGCATCTCCGGGCCTTGGTACTGCCCGATGGAGAGGACCAGAGACCCTCGAGTTTGAGCCGCTCAGGGATAGGAGGGCCTAGGAGGACACTCAGGAAGGAGCCCTGGGACAGGCTCCTCCCTTGGCCATAGCAGCAGATGTCCCCAGGGCTCAGAGAAACCTAGTTGTCACTCATTCATTCATGAAGAGTGTCAGCTACTGGGCTGGAGATCAGGGGTCTGAGTGGTGAACACAGCTCTGGAAGGGCTTTGGTAGTCACAGCCCGAGACAGAAAACAGATAAATAAGATGATCATAAGTAATGATACATTTCAGGAGAAAGTCAACAAAAACAGGGGAAGAGAGAGTGATGATGCTGGGACCTACCTTTAGATGGGGTGATCAGGGAGGGCCTCCCGGACGGGGTGATATTGGAGCAAAAGGGGGAAGGAATTGGTCATGGGAAGATCTGGAAAGAAGGTTCCAGGGAGAAGATACAGCATGTGCAAAGGTCCTGAGGTGGGAATCAGTGAAGTCTGTGTAGTGTTAAGTGGAGGACAGTGGTGGCAGGGGGAGAGGTACCTGAGGAAGAGGTCAGGGAACCAGGGTGGGTGGGGAGTGTGAATTTTACTCATTGTCCAGGTCAGGAAAACCAAGGCAGGATGAGAAGAGACATGTCCAAGGTAACACTGGGTCACACCTGGCTTCCTGGGGAAGTTCTACCCCTTCGCCATCCTTTCCAGCCTCAACTTCCCCCACCACCCAGGGCGGTCATGGGGGTCCCCCACCCCTCTGCAGCCTGTGTCCTGAGGCCCAAGGCCCCACTTTCCCCCCTCGGGGCGTTTTCAGATCCCTTTTGTTACCTGAACAATAAGTAACCCAGGTAGTTAGTTATAAACTCCGCAGGAACAAGGAGCTGGTTGATAATTTATAGCAACATCTCAAATTTAAATGGAAAGTAAATAGCATGCTGTTAGCATTAAAGAAAACCCAATCGGGGCGGGAGGCAAGCACTCCAGCTTCCTCGCAGCTTGGGGCACCTCGCTCTCTACCCAGCCCCTTCTTCCAGCTGCATGTCAGACCCGGGCCCCTCCTGGCTCCTCTGCGCCACTCTGCTTCTCCAGGTCTCTGTCTCCATCTCCCGAGACGCACCCCCCACCCCCTATCTCTTCCTTCTTGTCTCCCCTCTCTCCCTCCACCTCCAGGTCTCTGCTGGTCCCCAGGGAGCACTTTGACCCCTGCTTCCCGCTCGCGTGCTGTGGATCAAGACTTCCCGTCCACCCACCATCCCACGGAAGGGGGTACTGGTCAAGAGGCCCCACCCAGCCAGGTAAGGCCTTTGCTACCCCACTTGCCCCCTACTCCCCCCTGAAAGCCCCCAGGCGCATCTGGGGCCCTGAGCAGTTCTGGCCCAGCCCCACCCTGTCCGGTTGCCCTCTCCCTGGGTCTGGTGATGCCTGACTCTATGCCCCTCCCCTGCAGCCCGGCAGGGCCCTTTGCCCTCCTCCTCCTACCAACTCAGGGGGCCCTGGCTGCTCTCCTGCCCCCTCCCCGGCCCTCAGAAGGCCTGGCAGGCCCTAAGGGCTCCCTGAGGGATGAATCCCACCCTCCCCCACCCCAGGCTGAGATCCGGACCTTGGACAGAAAAGAGATAGTCTTTGGGAACTCTTCCTCAGCAACCCATCCCCCCCCAGTCACCCCAAGTCGCCCCCAGCTCCGACCCTGGTCCTGGCGATCGAGGGCACCCAAGAGAGGGACATGGAGCCCCAGCTGGGTGGCCTTAGTCCAGCTCCTTCCCCTCTCTGAGCCCCAGTTTCCTTTCCTCATCCTTATCTGTATGTAGCTTTCTCCAGAGTTCATCTCAACATTGCCCAAAATGACACCTGTGAAACCTCAGCCCGGCACCCCTCCCGGGGCTGTTAGGAGGCAGGTTACAGAGCCTCGGAGTGGGGGGGGACTGTCCCTACAGCCCCCAGGCTCCCCTTCCGTCACCCCCAACCTCCCCCACCCCCGCCTGGGGGGGAAGTCAGAGTTGGCTCAGGCCTCCCCAGGCCACCAGCCCTACAAGTTAATGATCACAGGCCTTATCAGAGCCTTTTGCCATTTATAAATTTATAAAACAAAAGAGAAATAATAAAACTCGTGGGTAATTAGTAACCAGCTCAGCTTTGCTGAGGAGAGGGGAGCAGAGGGCTCAGACCCACCCCGTCCTCCGGGAGATGGGTAAAGTCACCCTGTGGGTGGGGGTATGGAGCGGGGAGGCTTCTAGCTGTACCTGCGGGTGATGGGGGGGCCTGAGGCTGTGCTGGAAAGGGGAGCAGCTCCCCTCCTGAGGCTCCATTTCCAGCAGGTAAGAAAGACCTGGGTTCTCCTGGCTGAAAGCTTGAGTTCTGGGGAGACCAAGGGGACCCCCCAAAACCCCAGCCAGGGGTGTGCCCTGATGCTTAGCAGGGAAGTTAGGATTGGGGGACTAGAAATGTGCCTGATAGCTAAAACTTCCCACCACCAGCCCTTTCCCGGTTCTCTCCCCGGGTACTCAAATTGTGGATTCTCTGCTTGCTCCCATCTTGGGGTTTCCCTGTGGGGCATGCCCCACTTCCCAAGCTCTGGGCTGGAAGCCTTGGCTCATGGGGACAGGACCCTGCAGAGGGCCAGATCGGGCGCTGGAGACTCCAACCTCCAAGCCAGAACCCCCCTCCTACCACCTCCAACCTCTAACGGACCCTGTCCCCGTCGCGACAACCAGGTTATAGCCCATGGGACTCTGGACTGGGAAGGGCTGGGCAGAAGCCGAGGGTGAGTCCCCCTCTCGGGGCTCCTTGGGGGCGGGGGACAAGGGAGGGGTCCTTACTGCAGCAGGGTCTCCACCACGGCCTTCTGGTGGGCCGCCTCCTCCGGGCTGAGGCTCTCCAGCTCCTTGAGGATGGGTGGCGTGAAGTCGTCTCCATCGTCATCCGTCTCGTCCTCCGAGCCCCTGGCCTCCCCCAGCCCATTGGGCAGCTCGGCCAGCTCCCCTCGGCCGCCGCCACTGCCGCAGGACTCCCCCTTGTCCAGGGGGCCATCTCCAGCCAGCAGGTAGGGCCCAGGCTCACCCAGCGCCTGGATCAGCGCCTCTTTGCTCAGGCCTGACTCTAGCAGGGCCGCCAGGAGCTCCGTCTGCAGCTGGCTCAGTTTAGAAACCATGGCTCCACTAGCTCCGGGCCACGCGGCCCGGGGCCACCAAGCCGGCCGCCTCCCCCCCGACCGCGTGGGCTGGCTCCGTGCTGGCCGGGCCGCAGGCAGGCCCCAGCCAGGCTCCTTGCACCCGCTGCCCCCCCCAAACCCCACTAGCCAAGCCCTGTGGGCACCCCCAACCCCCAACCCTGGCCCCAGTGGCCAGTGAATCAGGGCCCCTGCCCGCTCTGTTTACATTGGAGCTGGGGAAATTCTCCAAGGTTCATATTTATCCGTGCGCTTAGCGAAGGGACTGAACTTTGGACTTCACCCTGCGCGGTGCAGGCCTCATGGCAGAGCAGAGTGGTAGAGCCGCGGCCTTCCACGGGAATGGGCAGAGTGGAGGGCGGGGGAGGCGGCGATGGGGGGCCACACAGCTGGGGCGCAAGGAGCTGGGAACCGGGGAGTCCTCCGGGTGACCAGCATCCGGTCCCACCCCCTCAGGACCTCGCAGTGGGTCAGGCTGGAGCCAGAGAACCAAACAGCAGGTTCCCCTTGGGGACAGAAGCAGCAAGGATTTCCAGGCCGCTGGGCTAACTCTCCTCAAGGGCAGGGGATGGTCACATCCATTTGGGGACGCTCCCCACAGCCAGCCCGGGCACCAGGCCTTCCCAGGAGGAAAAACGCATTGACTCACGTCTGCTGTGGACCGGGTCTGTAACTCACTTCATTACCTCCGTGAAGCCCCCTGACAGCTGTGAGTGGGCACAGGGATTATGCCCATTTTACAGAGGAGGAAACTGAGGTTCTGTGAGGGTAAGCAACTCACCCAAAGTCATGCAGCTAGCAGGGACAGGACCTGCAAGGGGGAAGCAGGGTGAGGCTACTCAAGTTCTTGACTCAGGCACAAATTTTAAGGGGATGATGGAAGAACTCAGTAAATCTAGATAAAATAATAGTTTATATAAAGATATTAAAAATTCTAAATTAATGCAAACCTTAAAAGAATTTAAAAGACATGTCCACACAAAAGCCTGCACATGAATGTTCACAGCAGAATAATTCTCCATAGCCAAAAAATCAAAAAATCATAAATCCATCAGTGAAAGAATGGATAGAAAAAAATCTGGCCCATCCATACATGGCATATTATTTGACCATAAAAAGGAGTGAGGGATTCTCTGATGGCTCAGCATCCATCTGCCATGCAGGAGACACAGGAGACTTGGGTTCGATCCCTGAGTCGGGAAGATCCCCTGGAGAAGGAAATGGCAACCCCCTCCAGTATTCTTGCCTGGAGAATCCCAGGGACAGAGGAGCCTGGTGGGCTACAGTCCATGGGGTCGCCAAGAGTTGGACACGACTGAGCATACACAGCAAAAAGGAGTAAAGTCCTGATTCATACTACAATAGGTGTCAATCTGGAAGACATTATGCTAAATGAAAAGAAGCCAGACACAAAAGACCATCTATTTGTACGATCCCACATATAGGAAACATCCAGAATAGGCAAGTCTATATGGGTCAGAAAGTGGATTCATGGCCACCAGGGTTTGGAGGGATGGGGGTGGGGACAGGGAATGGCTACTTGGTGGGAATAAGGTTTCTTTGGGAACGATGGAAATGTTCTAATATTGATTGAGTGATGTTACACAACTCTGTGATTTTACTAAAAACTGCTGAATTTTGCACTTGAAATGGACAAACTTTATAACATATGAATAAAATATATTTCTTAATGACAAAAACCTGATGAACAAAAAATATCAAATTTTAAATAGCGGCAGGTTCCAGCCCTCCCTCACTTCCCACTGATCCCAGCACTGGACAAAAACTCATTCTCACAGCCCCTGACCCACCTCTTCCCTTTTCCAGTAAGAGCCTGGACAAAACTTCCTGCTGTCTGTTCCCTGGGGTGGCCCTAAGCCCCCAGAACAAGGGGTGCACACCGTTGCCTGGAGTGGGCAGGGTGGTGTTGAGGCTCCCCCAGGCTGGGGCACCTCTCAGGGGTCTGTGGAACCTGGATCATGCTTGCCAACAGTGGAAGGGAGAAGGTGGCATTTGGCCAGGAGGCTCTCACGGCTGCCCAGGCCAGGCCCGCGGAGGGAAAAGGGTGCTGGTCAAGTCTTCATTTTTGCACTCACTTGACGCATCCAGCAACCGTGAAGCCCATGTGGCCACTGAGCATCTGAAATGTAGCTGATGCCTCTGGCAGAAACAACAATATTTTAGGTGAAAGTTTTTAATTTTTTTTGTGTGTGCGTGTATTTAAAAAAAAAATTTTGGCCACACTCCAGTGGCCTATGGGACGCCTAGTTCCCCAACCAGGGATCGAACTCATGCCCCGTACATTGGAAGCAAGGAGCCTTAACCACTGGACTGCTGGGGAAGTCCCAAAAGTTCTTAATCTTAAAACTACATTTTTAAACATTTTACATTAAAAATTAGAAACCTTAAGTTCACTCATTTCTTTTTACTGTTATAATGGTACCACTGGGAACGTTTAAATCACATTTATGGCTCACATCCTATCTTTATTGGACTGTACCACTCTGCAATTTACTTACATTGTTGTTGTTGTTCAGCTTCGTGACCCCATGGACCGCAGCACACCAGGCTTTCCTGTCCTTCACCACCTCCCAGAGTCTGCTCAAAGTCATGTCCATTGAGTCGGGATGATGTTTGTTTTTTACGGTCTGTCTGCTTCTGCTAGGATGTCCGCCTCTCTCCTCCCAGGGCTGGGCTTCTGTCTGTCTTGTTCACTCCCAGTGCTTAGACTGTTGCCCCATCCACTTAGTAGGCAATCAATAAATATTCATGGGGTGAATACATTTCATTGCACACCGACCACGTATAGTTAGCTCTGCACTAAGCTTTAGTAATGTATGAAATGCTCAGAACCACTCTGCGAAGCAGGTGCTGTTGTTCCCATTCTGCGGAGGAGAAAACAGAGGCTCAGAGGGGTGGAATGGCTTGCTCAGAGTCTCCCTAGAGCCTGGCAGTCTCGCTGCACAGGATGGTGCTGGCGATTGCCCCTTGGGAAAGTGGGACCCCCCCACATTCTCCCAGCGCTTCCCTTTGTCTCTAGCATAAGTAGCTTTGGGGTCAGGCAGCTCACCGCTGGGGGCAGAATCCTCAAGTCCAGGCGAAGTTCAGGGAGGATGCCGCGTGCTGTCACCTCGTGGCTCGCATCTTGGATACCCCCTCCAGGAAGCTGCCTCCACCTACAGCTGCCCCTCGGAGACTCTCCCCTAGAGGGTGGAGCCGGATTGGGTGAGACCTGGATGCCCAGCAAGACTTTTTTTTTGCCACACCAAGAGGCATGTTCCTCCACCAGGGATCTTAGTTCCTCCACCAGGGATCGAACCTGCGCCCCCTTCAATGGAAGCACAGTCTTAGCCACTGGACCACCAGGGAAGTAACATGGCATGACTTTTAAACTCCTTAACTTCTGGGGCCCCGCAGCCAGGTGCCTGAGCCAGTGACTCGGGGACGGAAGGTGGATTTAGTTGGGAGGGGGACCGAGGGGAGTGGGGAGATCCTCCAGGGTGTCTAAGGAGAGAGGCCCCCCACCCAGGGCCCAACTTCAGCTCCCACTGCACACAAAGGCTGTTGTTCTGGGCCCCCTGAGTAGAGCTCCCGCTCTTGAATAAGAAGGGTGTCAGATAGCGATGCTTGGCAAACAGAAAGGGGTGGATCCAGGCCCCAATCTGCCTTTCTTCACAATCAGGGGACACATCTGAATGAACATAGAGGTGGGAGAGGCATTTTGCCTTCTTGAAAATCACATGGGACCTAGTGTGAATTTCACGGACCCCACACACACACCCTAACGCCAGTGGGTGGCCTCAAGCGACGATTTTGCCTTTATTGACTTATGTATAAAACAGAGGTATAGATCTCCAACTTTTTATACCTAATGCAAGTATTCCAAACTTTCTTGTTTCTAGGCACTCTCAATGTCTCAGTAATTTTTTTTTAATGGCAACCCCTACTTCCTTTTTAATGGCCTCCCGACTTCCCTGCAAAAAAAGAAAAAAAAACCCAACAGTTATGTTTAGTAAGTAAGTGAGGTCAAAACAGCTAAGTGTAAAAAAAAAAAAAAACAGTTAAGTATTTACGTCAACTTAGTTGCCACTTGAGTGAAGTGAAAGTCGCTCAGTCGCGTCCGACTCTTTGCGGCCCCATGGACTTTACAATCCATGGAATTCTCCAGGCCAGAATATTGGAGTGAGTAGCCTTCCCCTCCTCCAGAGTAACCTTCCCTCTTCCCAAACCGGGGATTGAACCCAGGTCTCCCACATTGCAGGCAGATTCTTTACCAGCTAAGCCATGGAAGAGTCTTTACCAGGGAAGCCCTTGAAAATGCATGTAAATTAAAAGAAAAATAATATTTTAGTTTCTTCTTCAGTTCAGTTCAGTTGCTCTCAGTCATGTCCAACTCTTTGTGACCCCCATGGACTGCAGCACACCAGGCTTCGCTGTCCATCACCAACTCCCAGAGCTTTCTCAAACTCATGTCCACTGAGTCAGTGATGCCACCCAACCATCTCATCCTCTGTCGCCCCCTTCTCCTCCCACCTTCAATCTTTCCCAGCATCAGGGTCTTTTCAAATGAGTCAGTTCTTCGCATCAGTTGGCCAAGGTATTGGAGTTTCAGCTTCAGCATCAGTCCTTCCAATGAATATTCAGGACAGATTTCCTTGAGGATCGACTGGTCTGATCTCCTTGCTGTCCAAGGGACTTTCAAGAGTCTTCTCCAACACCATAGTTCAAAAGCATCAATTCTTCGATGCTCAGCTTTCTTTAGTCCAACTTTCACATCCATACATGATTACTGAAAAAACCATAGCTTTGACTAGACTGACCTTTGTTGGCAAAGTAATGTCTTTGCTTTATAATATGCAGTCTAGGTTGGTCATAGCTTTCCTTCCAAGGAGCAAGCATCTTTTGATTTCATGGTTGCACTCACCATCTGCAGTGATTTTGGAGCCCAAGAAAAGAAAGTCTGTCACTGTTTCCACTGTTTCCCCATCTATTTGCCATGAAGTGATGGGACCAGATGCCATGGTCTTTGTTTATTGAATGTTGAGCTTTAAACCAACTTTTTCACTCTCCTCTTTCACTTTCATCAAGAGGCTCTTCAGTTCTTCTTCGATTTCTGCCATAAGGGGGGTGACTTCTTCATATCTGAGGTTATTGCTATTTCTCCCTGCAATCTTGATTCTAGCTTGTGCTTCATCCAGCCCGGCATTTCACATGATATACTCTGCATATAAGTTAAATAAGCAGGGTGACAATATACAGCCTTGATGTACCCCGTTCCCAATTTGGAACTAGTCAGTTTTTCTATGTCCAGTTCTAACTGTTGCTTCTTAACCTGCATACAAATTTCTCAGGGGGCAGGTAAGGTGGTCTGGTATTCCCATCTGTTTAAGAATTTTCCACAGTTTGTTGTGATCCACACAGTCAAAGGCTTTGGCATAGTCAATAAAACAGAAGCAGATATTTTTCTGGAACTCTCTTGCTTTTTCTATGATCCAACGGATGTTGGCAATTTGATCCCTGGTTCTTCTGCCTTTTCTAAATCCAGCTTGAACATCTGGAAGTTCTTGGTTCACGTACTATTTCTTCTTAAATAATCCTGAATATGTACTAATGAAATAAGTAGATTTATTGGGCTCTATACAACTGCTCAAACCTGGGAATTATATTGACCATGAGCCCCTTCATTTCTCATCCCAAAATAATTTTTACGTGAAACTTTAAAAAAAAAAATCATAACAACTGCCATAAACCCAGCTTCACAGAGTTATGACATCTAACATTCAAATTGCAAATTACTCTGACCTGGTAGTTTGAACGCTGGCCGACAGATGTCGCTGTGTTTCTTTCAAAAATCCTCTAAAATATTCTGTGGTGCCCAGGGGCACCTGGAGGCCCAGTTTGGGAACTGCAGACCTAAGAGATGATCTTGGACAGAGGGTGTTCAGTAAAATGTAGTTGTGAACTTTATCACCGTTCTCACCTACTGCGTATTCTGGCAAGACATAGGCTTCAACTTAGGAAGCAGCACAAGAGGGGTGCCCTGTCATCCAATCTCAGGGCTCTCTTGGAATTTAATTACCACCCCCACCAACCCCACCTCAGAACACATCTGTTTTCATTCTCAGATTACTCTTCCTCCCAGCCCCACTGCCTTTTAACCTTTATTGAACAGTCTCTACTATATGCAATTTTCATGCCTTTTTCATTTAACCTCTCAGCAGTCTCATGAGGTAGGTTCTTTTATCCCCATTTTACAGATGAGCAAACTGAGGCTCTAGAAGGCTATATAATCTGCCCATCTAGTGCTTGGCAGAGCTAACTTTGAACCCAGATCTCCCTGATGTCAGAACCCAAGCCCTTGACCACTATTCCACACCACCCTGCCTTTGAGGTAGTTCACGCTCGCTAAATACTTGTTACTATTATTTTGGTTGGTGTCCTCATTGTCTGTTGTTCTGGGTAAGTGTCACTGCCCATTGGCCTTGTCGTCTTTGTGCTGCTTTTTACAGATGAGGAGACTAAAGGTGCTGAGGGAAATAAGACACAGTGGCTAGGGACCTCCCTGGTGGGCCACTGACTAACAGCCCACACTCCCAATGCAAGGGGGCCCAGCGTTGATGCCTGGTCAGGGAACTAGACCCCACATGCTGCAATTCCGAGTTCCCATGTCCCAACTAAAGAGCCTGTATGCCGCAGTGAAGACTGAAGATCTTCTGTGCTGCAACTAAGACTCTGCACAGCCAAATAAATAACTAAATACTTAAAAAAAAAGAGAGAGAGAGAGAAGAAAAAAAGACGCAGTGGTTAAAAGCAGAGACTCAAGTCCAACTGCCTGGGTTTGAGCCTGGCTCTGCCACTTACTTACAGTCGGACATGACTGGGCGACTCAACAACAGCCACAACTGCCACTTACCAGCCGTGTGACCTTGGGCAACTTACTTAACTTCTCTGTGCCTCAGTTGCCTTCTTCTGTAAAACGAGAATGAAAATGCTATCTGCCCCGCCAGCTGTTAGGAGGACTGATGATGTGTTTCTCAGAAAGCTCTGTGCCTGACACGCAACAAGCGCTCCCCACGGCTGAATGAGTGGCTGTTCCACTCCCATTGTTTGTTGCTTGTTCAGTCGTTCAGTTGTGTCCGACTCTTTGTGGCCCCATGGATTGCAGCACGCCAGGTTCTCCTGTCCTTCACCATCTCCCAGAGTTTGCTCAAATTCATGTCCATTGAGTCGGTGATGCTATCTAACCATCTCATCCTCTGCCTCCCCCTTCTCCTTCGTTTGCAAAAATCCTCCACATCAGAGTTCCTGCTCCCTACTTTATTTGATTCTTAAGCCCTGATTCTGGCATCCAAGGCCATCAATACCTCAACCCCACTCTCTATCCAATCACAGAATTTGTCCTCTCCACAGCATACCTGAAACTGCCTCCCACCCACGGCTTTTCCACACACTGTTTCCCTGGAAACCCTCACCTGTGAACCTGTCTTCAGGATCCTCCCGAGTCTCCTCCTGACTCCTGCTGCCCACAGCAACACGAGCCTTCACTAGCAGCCTTCCGTAACTCAAGGGAGTGGAACCAGCAGTCACAGAAAGCCTGGGGTTGGGAGTTAGAAGCTCAGATTCCTGACTCCACAATCAAAGGGTTTGACTTAATAGATCTGGGGCGAAGCCCAAAGTGTGCCTGATCCTTGCATCCAAGGGTAGAAAACCAAATCGTGTTTCTCTGCAAATCAGCAATAAATGGGGTTGCATGTGTGTGTTTGGGAAAGATGAGAAAGGATATAATCTAAGCTGTCAATGTCTTTGACACAGAGGTATGCATAAAGAAAACCAAAAACAGTAGTGGGAGGAAAGAAAGAGAATTAAATGAAAGAAAGGAAGAAGAATTTGTAACTATATAAAGTAATAGATGTTAACTAAACTTACTGTGATAGTCATTGCACAATATATACAGACAGAAATCAAGTCATCACATTGCACCTTGAACTAATACAATGTTATAAGTCAACTAAATCTCAATTTTAAAAATTGGGAAAAAATTAGATTATGAAGATGGTTGCAGAACTCTGGTTATATACTAAAACCATTAAACTGACTTTATTTGTTTGGCTGTAGGACATGGGGGCTCTCAGTTCCCCGACCAGGGATCAAACCCATGCCCCTCGCATTGGAAGCATGGAGTCTTAACCGCTGGATGGCCAGGGAGGTCCCTGAACTGACATTTTAAGTGGATGAGTTATATATATGAATTATATGTCAATAAAGATCTTAATAAAACAAGAAAAGAAGCCTGAATAAAACGCTGCATATATAACAGAGTGACTGGGTGTACAGACGTGCATCAGTATAAACCGCTGTGTGTGTGTCTGCATGTCCGTCTCTGCAAACCCACGGACTGTAGCCCACCAGGCTTCTCTGTTCATGGAATTCTCCAGGCAAGAATACTGGAGTGGATTGCCATTCCCTTCGCCAGAGGAACTTCCCAACCCAGGGGTCAAACCCTGGTCTCCTGCATCGCAGGCAGATTCTTTACCATTTGAGTTACAGGGAAGTCCGTAACCCACAGTGAGTCATGTGGAAAGATGGACTTCAAAGGTGCATTTGCAAATATTGCTAGGTGGATAGATTTCAGGTGATCTTTACTTTCTTGTTTATCCTTTTCTGTATTATTTGAATAGTTTAGCATGTATATTTATTTTCATAGATATAAAATAGAAAAACAATAAAGTCACTTTTATTTGGGTGGTACGTCCTCCCCTAAACCCCACCCCAGGTTCACGTGATGCTCAGAGTTCAGTCCCCCATCTTAGGTGTCTGCCCCTGGACCCCCACCAAGCTATAAGCTACAGCTATAAGAACCATGGTATGTCTATTCCTGGGCGCCCAGGACTCCCAAGTACTGATACCTACATTCGTGAAGCTCCAAACACATCGCAGGCTCAAGAGATACTTGCCTGATGGAGCCCCGTCCGCTGCTTCTGAATGAGCTTCTCATGATTTCCTGAAGATGTCTTATCAGTTCAATTAGATTGTAAATTTTGCGAGAACAAGGAGAACCTTGACCTTCCTTTTACCCGCCTTTGCCCCTGCCCAGCTCTGATCTAGGCACATAGTGACCCTGAAGGGTAGAACAAAAATCGAGGCAGAGAAAGGGACCCGACAACCCCGCAATGCCTCCGTCCGCTTTACTGTCATCCTCTTCATCGACAGCAGAGGGCGCTCTAATTCCACACAGCAGAAGTTTCCAACTGTCTTTCCTTTGGAACTCCGGGTCATGGGGTTTTTATCCAAGGTCCCGCCCGCATTGTTCCTGAATCAGACTTGCTAGCAAGACTGCCAGGGAACCCCTCCTTTGAACAAAAACCTCAGGAAATTTTCTCTGGATCAAACAAGTGCCAAAAAACTGTCACACAGTCCTCCTGGACTTCCCTGGTAGCTCAGCCGGTGAAGAATCGCCGGCAATGCAGGAAACCGAGGTTTGAGTCCTGGATCCGAAAGATCTGCCCGAGAAGGGACAGGCTACCCACTCCAGTATTCTTGGTCTTCCCTGATGGCTCAGACAGTAAAGAATACGCCTGCAATGAGGGAGACCCGGGTTCAATCCCTGGCTTGGGAAGATACCCTGGAGAAAAGAATGGCTACCCACTCCAGTATTCTGGCCTGGAGAATTCTGCAAAGAGTGGGACAGGACTGAGCCACTTTTATTTTCTTCATATAGCCCTCCAGGTGTTTACAAGGTAACTAACCATGATTCCGACAAGCAAAGAGCCCAGAGAGACCTGCAGTGGTGTGAATCAAAACGAGGAAACAAATTCTTGCCAGGTTGTCACACTTCAGCTCCAGGGCTACGTGATGGCATTGCCCAGGGGGCAGGCTATTACAAGCTTTCAGTTCAGTTCAGTTGCTCAATCGTGTCCAACTCACTGTGACCCTGTGGACTGAAGCATGCCAGGCTTCCGTGTTCATCACCAGCTCCCAGAGCTTGCTCAAACTCATGTCCATCAGTCAGTGATGCCATCCAACCATCTCATCCTCTGTCATCCCCGTCTCCTCCCACCTTCAATCTTTCCCAGCATCAGAGTCTTTTCCAACGAGTCAGCTCTTAGCATTAGGTGGCCAAAGTATTGGAGCTCCAGCTTCAGCACCAGTCCTTCTAATGACTATTCAAGATTGATTTCCTTTAGGATGGACTGGTTTGATCTCCTTGTAGTCCAAGGGACTCTCAACGTCTTCTTCAACACCACAGTTCAAAAGCATCGATTCTTTTGCAGCTCAATTTTATGATCCAACTCTCACATCCATACATGGAAAAACCTTAACTTTGACTATAGGGACCTTTGTCAGTAAAGTAATGTCTCTGCTTTTTAATATGCTGTCTAGGTGTGTCATAGCTTTTCTTCCAAGGAGCAAGCATCTTTCAATTTCATGGTTGCACTCACCATCTGCAGTGATTTTGGAGCCCAAGAAAAGAAAGTCTGTCACTGTTTCCATTGTTTCCATATCTATTTGCCATGAACTGATGGGACTGGATGCCATGATCTTTGTTTTTTGAATGTTGAGCTTTAAACCAGCCTTTTCACGTTCCCCTTTCACTTTCATCAAGGACTCTTTAGTTCCTCTTCGCTTTCTGCCATTAGGGTGGTGTCATCTGCATATCTGAGGTTATTGATATTTCTGCTGGCAATCTTGATTCCAACTTGTGCTTCATCCAGCCTGGCATTTTGCATGATGTACTCTGCATGTAAGTTAAATAAACAGGGTGACAATATACAGCCTTGATGTACTCCTTTCCCAATCTGGAACTAGTCTGTTGTTCCATGTCCAGTTTTAACTGTTGCTTCTTAACTTGCATACAAATTTCTCAGCAGGCAGGTCAGGTGGTCTGGTATTCCCATTTGTTTAAGAATTTCCCACAGTTTGTTGTGATCCACACAGTCAAAGTCTTTAGAATACTCAATGAAGCAGAAGTAGATGTTTTTCTGTAATTCTCTTGCTTTTTCTATGATCCAACTGAGTTGGTAATTTGATCTCTGGTTCCTCTACCTTTTTTAAATCCAGCTTGACTATCTGGAAGTTCTCAGTTCACGTACTGTTGGCGCCTCACTTGGAGAATTTTGAGCATCACTTTGCTAGCATGTGGGATAAGTGCAATTGTGCAGTAGATTGAATATTTTTTGGCATTGCCCTTGATTGGAATGAAAACTGACCTTTTCCAGTCCTGTGGTCACTGCTGAATTTTCCAAATTTGCTGGCATATCGAGTGCAGCACTTTCACAGCATCATCTTTTAGGATTTGCAATAGCTCAGCTGGAATTCCATCACCTCCACTAGCTTTGTTCCTAGGGATGCTTCCTAAGTCCCACTTGACTTCGCATTCCAGGATGTCTGACTGTAGGTGAGTGAGAACACCTTCATGGTTACCTAGGTCATAAGATCTTTTTGTATATTTTTTGTGTGTATTCTTGCCACCTCTTCTTAATATCTTCTGCTTCTGTTAGGTCTATATCATTTCTGTCCTTTATTGTGCCCATTTTGCATGAAATGTTCCCTTGGTATCTCTAATTTTCTTGAAGAGATCTCTTATCATTCCCATTTTGTTTTCCTCTATTTCTTTGCATTTATCACTGAGGAAGGCTTTCTCATCTCTCTTTGCTATTTTTCAGAACTCTGAATTCAGATGGATATCTCTCCTTTTCTCCTTTGCCTTTGGCTTCTCTTCTTTTCTCAGCTATTTGCAAGCCTCCTCAGAAAACCATTTTGCATTTCTTATACTTGGGATGGTTTTAATCACTGCCTCCTGTACAATGTCATGAACCTCTATCCATAGTTCTTCAGGCACTCTATCAGATCTAATTCTTTGAGTCTATTTGTCACTTCCACTATATAATCATAAGGGATTTGATTTAGGTCATACGTGAATGGTCTAGTGGTCTTCCCTACTTTCTTCAATTTAAGTCTGAATTCTGCAATAAGGAGTTTATGATTTGAGACACAGTCAGCTCCTTGTCTTGCTTTTGCTGACTATATAGAGCTTCTCCATCTTTGGCTGCAAATAATATAATCAGTCTGATTTCAGTATTGACCATCTGAAGATGTTCATCTCTTGTGTTTTTAGAAGAGGGTGTTTGCTATGACCAGTGCGTTCTGTTGGCAAAACTCTGTTAGCCTTTGCCCTGCTTCATTTTGTACTCCCAAGGCCAAGCTTGCCTGTTATTCCAGGTATCTCTTGACTTCCTACTTTTACATTCCAGTCCCCTATAATGAAAAGGACATCTTTTTTTGGTGTTATTTCTAGAAGGTCTTGTAGGTCTTCATAGAACCGTTCAACTTCAGCTTCTTTGGCATTAGTGGTTGGGGCATAGACTTGGATTACTGTGATATTGAATGGTTTGCCTTGGAAACAAACGGAGATCATTCTGTTGTTTTTGAGATTGCACTCAAGTACTGCATTTTGTACTCTTTTGTTGACTGTGAGGGCTATTACAAACTTTGCCTTGTACTAATTGTTGATCTGAACATTCCCATAATCTTTAAACTTGTTTCCTCATTTGTAAAGTAGGGACGATGTGGACCTGAGAGACTGCTATGAGAATTCAGTGAGATAAGCGGCAATTGTATTTATACAGCAAGCAGGCATTTGGTTAAATGTCAGTTGTCATCCTTCTAAAATTAGCTAATTTTTGAGCACCTACTACCAGCCAAGCCCTACTTTACATAACATTCAAATGATATACATTTATCTTCTCCTTTATTTTTTTTTTTTTTTTGCCATGCGGTATGTGGGATCTGGAGAGTTGCTTAAACAGCAAACCAGTCAATCAACACTGGTTGATTCAGGGGAAATCAAGCCTGAATATTCATTGGAAGGACTGATGCTGAAGCTGAAGCTCTGATATTTGGCCATCTAATGCAAAGAGCCGACTCATTGGAAAAGACCCTGATGCTGGGCAAGATTGAGGGCAAGAGGAGAAGGGAGTGATAGAGGGCGAGATGGTTGGATGGCATCATGGACTCAACGGACATAAGTTCAGGGGAAGGTGAAGGAGAGGGGAGCCTGGCATGCTGCAGTCCGTGGGATCGCAAAGAGCTGGACACGTCTTAGCGACTGGACGACAATGTGGGATCTAGTTCTACCGCCAGAGATAGAACCTGTGCCCCCTGCCTTGGAATCACAGTCTCAAACCACTGCACAGCCAGGGAAGTCCCTTATTTGCTCCTTTAACCCTCGAAACAACCCTATGAGGTAAGTTCTGTTTCTCTCCCTATTTCACAGATAAGAAAACTGAAACTAAGAGGTTAAGCAACTGGCCCACTGTTTCCCAGCTAGGAAGTGGCAGAACTGGAATTTGAATTCAAGAAATGTGGCTCCAAGCCCCAGGAGGAACTGATCCCATGGGAACAAAACTACAACATCTTTAAGAAATCCTAATAATTGGGACTTCTCTGGTGGTGTAGTAGTTGATTCCAGGCTTCCAATGCAGGGGCCCAGGTTCGGTCCCCGGTCAGGGAGCTAAATCCCACATGCTCCTGCCACAACTGAAATCCTGTAAGACCTGGGGTAGCCAAAAAAAAAAATCTGCCCTTGGTTTCTTTGGGGAAAAGTAGACCATTCAGATGAGGGAGTCCAAAAATGAGTTGAGGGGCCAAATGCAGGCTGCCAGCCAGGATTCCTCATCCTAACGAGTTGTCCTGGATTGACTCTTAGACACCTGAATTACCAGGAAGGTCTTGCTAAAGCCAATTCCTGTTGGCCCACCTGCCTTGGACTAATGTCTGTTAGTTGCATCCTCAACATAGGACCTGGTTAATTCCAGAAAGCTGTGGTTTCTGGACTCCGCCCGATGGAAGCAAGGCCTTCATGAGGACACAAAAGGGCAAGAGGGAATCACACTGAACCAGAGTCCTCCAGACCTGGCGTTGGGGTCACGTCCACTCACCGGCCTGGCTTGACTCACAAGTTACTGATAATCCCGAACAAGCCGACAGAAACCTCGCGGTCACATTTCTGGATGGAGAGATGCAACGGAGCCTGGGAATACTGTTTCCTGCGGGAGGGGAACCCAGAGTCCGGAGGACAGGGTGGGACGAAGAGTTCGCTTTTGTGCAGCTTCCAGTTTTACACCCTGAGCGAGGTGGTCAGGGTCCTGGCCCAGCTGGCACTTTCTCAAGTGCGTGCATGCGTGCTCAGTCACTTCAGTTGTGTCCCACTCTTTGCAACCCCCCCATGGACAATCCACTGTCCATGGGATTCTCCAGGCAAGAATGCTGGAGCAGGTTGCCATTTCCTCCTCCAGGGGACCTTCCTGATCCAGTGAGATGATGCAAACAGGCTTTCCTGCCCGGGATCTTTACCAAAGTGGGAGCAGATGTAGGCAGACCTAGGGATGGCGTGTCCGGGGGTGGGGCTGGGGCAGGTAACAGTGGGGAGCTGTTGGCAGGTCTGGGCCTGGCTGGGTGCGGGGGCTGGGAATGGGTACCAGTGCCATGGGAAGGGCTGTCCTGGGAGGATCAGTGACTCAAAGCCCAGAGGCGGGGAGGAGCAATAAATACCTCCACCTCCGCCTCGATCCAGTCCTGCCCTCCAGTCTTTTTTTTTTTTAAATATTTATTTATTTGGGTGTGCCAGTTCTTAGCTGTGGCGTGCAGGTTTTTTAGTTGCCGCATGAGGGATCTCTGACCAGGGCTCGACCCCGAGCCCCCTGCATTAGGAGCTGGGAGTCTCAGCCAGTGGACCACCAGGGAAGTCCCTGCCCTCCGCTCTCCTGCTGGCCGCTCCACGTGCTGAAATCAACCACCAGGCAGAGACCGGGGGACTCCGAGGGGCACCGAGCCGGGTGGAGGCATTCAGAGACCACCCCCGCACTGTAGGCATGCTCATGGCGATCTGGTGGTGTCATAAGACATCTATGTTTGGCCTCCATCCCAGGTTCCTGGCACAGAGCCTGTAAACCCTTGTAACACTGAGTAATGGGGTGATCAAAACATCTTTTTTACACTGTTTGATTTTAGTCCTCTTTCCTGACGTAGAGCTTCTGAGACCTTTGTACCTCCAAAGTGACTGAGTGTCTTTCTGTATGTAAAGGAGATGATTGATGCCTGGGAACTTCCGGTTCGGGAGTCGGGGGGAGGTCTTCATCTGAACTGGAAAGACCCCGGCCTGGTTAGAGGGTTAAACATTTCAGCCCCATCCCCACCCCTGACCTCTGGGAGTGGGATCAGAGATTGAGGTAATCACCTGAATGGGTGACTCAGTCATGCTTATATAAGGAAATCTCCATGAAAATCCTAAATGAAAGGGTTGACTCTGTTTGTGCTTGGGGATGTTTCCATGAGCCTGGAGGGTGGGACACTTGTGTCCTTTATAATACCCTTTATGCGAGCTGTGCATGCTTAGTCGTGTCCGATTCTTTGCAGCCCCGTGGGCTGTAACCCACTGGGCTCTTCTATCCATGGAATTTTCCAGGCAAGAATACTGGAGTGGGTTGACATTTCCTACTCCAGGGGATCTTCCTGAAGATGGATCAAAGCCATGTCTCTTGTGTCTCCTACATTATCCGGTGCATTCTTTACCACTAGTGCCACTTGGGAAGCCCAAATATCCTTTATAATAAGCCAGTAATTGAGACTTTCTTGGCGGTCCAGTGGCTAAGACTCCGTGTGCTTCCACTGCAGAGGGAGCAGGTTTCATCCATGATCGGGGAACTAAGATCCCCCATGCCCCGTGGTGCAGCCAAAACAGTAACAATAATAAAGAGGTAAGGTAAAGAATCCACCTGCCGGTGCAGGAGATGCAAGAGGTGTGGGTTTGACCCCTGGGTCGAGAAGATCCCCTAGAGGAGGAAATGGGAACCCACTCCAGTATTCCTGCCTGGGAAATCCCATGGACAGAGGAGCCTGGAGGGCTACAGTCCATGGGGGTCACAAAGAGCCGGACACGACTGAGCGTGTACAAACACTCGCAGTAGTGTGCAAAGTGTTCCTCTGAGCTCTGTGAGCTCTTGCAGCAGGCCCTTCAATCTGAGGAGGAGGTCAGGGAAGCCCCTGGTTTTGAAGCCAAGTCGAGTAGAACCATGGATGCCCCAATACTTATGAATCCAATATTTGTGACTGGCGTCTGGTGTGGGGGCTGTCTTGTGATATAAAACCCCTAACCTGTTGGGTCTGCATGGATCCTGGGTGGTTAGTTTTAGAATTGAATGAATTAATTAAGGTTAACAATAACTTTTAATTAAATCACATTAAAGGTTGAAGCTTCTAAAAGTCTCAGGCAGGGAATTCCCTGGTGGTTTGGTGTTTAGCAGCTTTCACTTCTGTGGCCCAGGTTCAATCCTTGGTCGGGGAACTAAGATTCTACAAGCTGAGTGAGTGATGCGACCGAAAAAAAGTCTACTGCAGTACTTCTGCCTATGATTCACTGAACAAAACACAAAATCACATGACCACAACTTAGTGTGAGAGAGGCTGAAAAGTATCTTTATTGTAGGCAATGAGACCAGGATTCTATTACTAAAGAAAAAAAAGAGGAGAATGTATATTAGGTATTTAACCAGCTACAAAGGATAACCATAGCATCTCCATTTATTGAGCACTTTCTATGCAGCGAACACAGTGCTAAGCGCTTAATAAGTGTGGTCTGGTCAAATAAGATTGCCCCCTGGTAGCCAGGAAAACACACACACACACACACGGAGAAGCCTTTTAAACTTGGCCCTTTCACTGTGAGCCAGCCACTGATGTGGAAAGTCTCTGTAATGTGATCCAGCAGAGAGGGAGGGGGCGATGTCCCCTTAGAGTAATAAGGTCAGGATTACTGAAATCAAATCAAAATCTGTAACCAGGAGGAAATATGAGTGTCCCGCGCAGAAGGTAAGGGGGAGGGATATTTTCAAAGGGAAATTAATCTTTGTGGTTTGAGACACGTTTGATTTTAAATACATCGAGAGAAAAGCAGTCACACCTGACAGGAGAACCCCCGCTGTTCCAGCCAACCCCCTCCTCCCCGCTCCTGCCCCCAGAGGAGTCAGCAAACGCTGAGGACCAGAGTCCCTCTGTCCCCCTCTGCGAGTCAGCAGAAACTCAGAGAAGAAAGACTTTTAACAGTCAGCAGACTCCGCGAACTGTGTACTTAGCAATTTACAAAAAAGGGGCTTCGCCAGGGACTTTGACATTTTTACAGAGAAGGGTGATGTTTCATGAGTTGTGAAAAGGTCGGAGACAGAAGTAGGCGGTTCAGAGAGAAAGGGAGCCTCGCCAGGCTGCCATTCCGCACAACCCCAGGGTCACGCCCACCCACAGAGAAGAGAGGATGACACCGGCTCTAAAGACTTAGGACGCAGGGGATTGGAATGGGAGGAGAGGGAAGGGGCTGGAAGAACCGTTGGAGGGCTAGAGGCTGAAGCAGTGAGAGATGTCCTGGGAATGGAGACAGGCTTGGGGTCCCCAAGCAACGGGGGAGGCTGCATCTGAGCTACAAGCAGCCAGTCTCAACAAAGACCCCGGAGCCAACACTTGGCACAGAGATAGGGATGTCGCCAGTGTTCAGGGCTTCCACCGGACGAATCAAAGGGCACGTGAGGGTCACCAGTGTAGACCAGAGAGCAGCTGACCCAACCTTGTCACATAATTCCATCTCCCTTTGCTAGCAAGTCTGGCCTGAACAGGTGGACCAATAAGACGCAAGGAGGGCCGTGATCTGAGCTAAGGCCAGAAGGCTTCCCCCAAAGTGTTTTGCCTGGATAGGAATCCCTCTACTCCGTACAAGACCAGAGATAGGAAGCCCTGAGTTACCAGTAAGCATGCATGTGTGCGTGCTAGGTTGCTTCAGTTGTGTCCGACTCTTTGCGATCCCATGGACTGTAGCCCACCAGGCTCTTCTGTCCATGGGTTTCCCCAGCAAGAATGCTGGAGTGGATTGCCATGCCCTCCTCCAAGGGATCTTCCCGACGCAAGGATGGAACCCGCGTCTTCTGTGGCTCCTGCATCGGCAGGCGGACTCTACTGCTGAGCCACAGTCTAAGCGTACGTGCTGCCCGCCCTAACACGTGGAAGTCTTGGGTCAGGAGTAAGTTGATTTCAGAATGCTTAAGTGATGTTCCCAGATTCCAGTCATCATCACCATCATCCCAAAGCTGAGAGGGTTTGTTATCGTTAGGATCCCAGATTCTCTTCATCTTCCCTCTCAGCAGTCCACAGCATCAGCTTCCCTGAAGGTCAACTGCCCAGATGGTCAAAGTGGCTGCCGCTACTCACCGAGGCACCTTGGTTTCGCAGGGGGCAGCGGGGAGGGAGGGGGGTGGAGAGGGAGGAGCCGCTGACACCCTTAGCTCTGACCACGCCCCTCCTTGCACCTCATTGGTCCACCTGTTCAGGCCCGACTCTGAGTCCGTCGCTAGCGAAGCGAGATGGAATTATGTGACAAACTTGGGTCAGCTGTTCTTAGTGTGGTCCTAAGACCAGCAACACGCATATCATCTGAAAACTTGTTAGAAATGCAGATCCTTCAGCCTCATCTCACACCTGCCCAATCACAAACCCTCGGGGTGGGACCCAGCCGGCTGGATTTTCACGAGCTCTCCGAGGATTCTGATCCAGGAACCCCTGCCTTAGGTAAAGGTTTTCTGGAACTGCTCTCAAGGTCTAGGCGTGGGGATGACTTTGGAGGACGATAGTGGGGCCGTTTGAGGGTGGGGGAGGGGAAGAATACCCTCTTCAGTGGGCATTGCAGTGCCCGCTGTGTACAGCCAGATGCCAGGGACAGTGTGGACTCAGGAGTCCCCATCTGCAGTAAGGAGACAGCAAGACTAAAGTCTCCTCTCAGGACCAACCCCCCGACCCCCACCCCAGAGGAAAAGGATAAGTCCAATGGACAGGAGAAAAAAAAAAACACCACACGCATACCATGTCATATGACCTCACAGCCTTCCCCTAGAAGGGATGTTATTAAATTCTCAGTTTTTAGTGATGAGGATATCGAGGTTCAGAGAAGTCGCTGCTGCAAGGCCACACACAGCCACCTATTCCACATGCATCTCTTCCAGCTTCGTGTCCATGTGATGTACCAGTGGCGAGGGCAGTGGGAGTTGTGGGCAACAAAGGGGAGCATTTGGTGTAGACAACTTTAAAACTGTGATAAAGCAGGCTAAAAGTCCTTCATTGTGAAAGTGTAACAGCAATTTTTAATGATCAAAATGCAATAGCAATTCTAATTATTTCTCGAAAAAAGTGGGGAAAAATAATAAAAGGAAAAAAATGTAAAATATATATATATATAATAGCAATTCTAAATAAGGTCACAGGCAAGATTCTCTCCCCTGAGTTGGTTTTGGGTTCTAAACAATCTCTGTGGTTAACTGTTGAATTTTAATAATAGAAATGATGATATAGGAATTCTCTGGTGGCCCAGTGGTTAGGACTCTGTGCTGTCACTGCCGAGGGCCTGGGTTCAATCTCTGGTTGGGGAGCTAAGATTCCACAAGCCCCGTGACATGGCAAAAAAAGAAGAAAATAGACAAAATAAAAGCTAAAATATGACATAAATAATATAAATTAAAAACAAGCACTTTTAACTAACTCCTCTTTTAACAAACATTGTAGCCTCTCTGCTAAGTCACTTCAGTTGTGTCCGACTCTCAGTGACCCCATGAACTGTAGCCTGCCAAGGTCCTCTGTCCATGGGATTCTCCAGGCAAGAAAACTGGAGTAGGTTGCCATATGCCCCTCCAGGGGATCTTCCCAACTCAGGGAGTGAACCCACATCTCTCCTGTCTCCTGCCTTGGCAGGTGGGTTCTCTACCAATAAGCTACCAGGGCAGCCCTCCATGCAGGGAGCTAATTCAGAGACTTCTCAATTATACAGCCGATCCCTGACACAGTGCGTCTTAGCCATCTTGGTTTCAAAAGAAAGTTCATAATAATACGAAATCACAGGGCATGGTTTATCACTTCCAGCCCCTTTGGTACTACATCTCCCTCATTTAAACAGTAGATTAAAAAAAAAAATAGTACGGTGATTGCCAAGATGAAGAAAGAGAACCTAGCCTACTTCATTTCTGTCAATCTATATGGTCACTTGGAGTTTTTATTTGTGTTTAAAATTTAAAATAGTGAAACAGCAGGTAAATGACAAGGTGGAATGCTTTCGTTCAGTCAGTGTTAATTGTAGTTCATGCACGAAATAGTTTGCTGAATGTCAATAATACCTTTGAAATTGAAATGCGTTCCTACTTCCTAATTGTTGACAGTTTTAAAATGAAGGAATGAATCAAGAAAATGATGACGATGATGATTAATAGTGAAAATATTCTTATCATCTAGATGTTACCGAAAGGTGAGGGGTCCAGCTGCTCGTCTCTCAAAAGCCAAAAAACAGGCCAGGCTGGTGGAAAGGAAAGTTTGCTTTATTTCAGATGCCAGCAACTGGGGGCAAAGGCCGACTCTGCCCCCAGGGCGACCAGTGGAGCGAGAGCCTCTGTAGACAGAAGGAGGAGGCTACACGCAGAAACAGCACAGTCAGCGCTGACAAGTCATCTTCAGACTGTCGTCAGTGGTCTGACCAGTGTCGTCTTGGTTGTTTTAAGTACAGTTCATCTTCAGTTCCAGGGTCCACTTGTTCACATTTCTTTGAGGCCCGTTCTTGGAATTGTGATGGTTTATGTCCTAGTACAGTTTGGTCATCTGTAGTTAACTTCTTCACTCTGGTGTTTTAGCATCTATAAGACAGCTCACAGGATGTGGCTCAGGATATTGTTGGTAGCCCTTGAGAAAGAACTAAAGGTCTTTGTCCTTAATCACTACATTATTTGACTGTTTTCCTTTGTTTCTGCATTTCTCATTTCTCTGATTAAACTTATTCATTGACTAAAGTTTTCCACAAGCAAAAGGCAGACAGACTCTTTGTGACCCCATGGCTTGTAGCCTGCCAGGCTCCTCTGTCCATGGGATTTTTGGGAGTGTTAAAGATGATATATGCTGGGTCAAGTACAATTCTTCAAATGTCTGAAGACTATTTTATGTCATTGCTGCAAGTTCTCTCTTCCTGGTTAAATGGCCCTAATTCCTTTGTCCACTCCTCAGCTGACACATTTCAGATGTCTGCTTGCCCGGTGTCACCACTGGAGCCGAGTGGAGGCCTTCTAAGACTGTGGCATCCAGAGAGGAGAATTCTGCAGGAGAGGAAAGCCAACACAAGCTTTAGAATCGGGTGTGCCCGGCTGCAAATCCAGGATGTGGCCATGTGACCTTGGGCAGGTCATTTTCTCACTGAGCGTGTTTCCTCATCTCTGCAATTTGGTTAAGGATGTTTATCATCTCTTAGGGTTAATATGAGGATTAGATGAGCTAATTTATTGTTTATTGAGGTGTGGTTATTCATCCTTTTTCCCTCCCCACCTTCTAAGCAGAGAGGATTCTTGCCAACTCAGCTCCATGATACCTTGCCTTTATTATGCAGGACCCTAGTCCTGGGTTATATCTTGGGAGAGAAGGGGTAGGGCAGTTTTGAGATCTGAGAGTGCGTCTAAGGGACTGCCTTGCCTAGGGAGAGCTCTCTGTAAGGGAAGAAGAAGTGTTTTGAAGAAGTCATACTCTGCATTGAAAATGAGCTCCCTCCAAATCCAAATCCACACCTATTAGAATGGCTACAGTGAAAAAGATTGACCTAATCAAGTGCTGGTGAGAGTGTGGAGCAAATGGAACTCTCATGCCCTACTGTTAGAAACATCAAGTGGGAGGATTTCCTGGTGGTTCAGTGGTTAGGACTTCATGCTTCCACTGCCAGGGCACAGGTTCGTCCTGCAAAACACACACACACACAAGAAATGTAAAGTGAGGCCAGTACTTTGTAGTTCGTAGTTCTGTTTTTTGTGGGGGTTTTCTGGTTTTGTTTTTTGGTCACAGGGCATGCAGGATCTTAGTTTCCCAGCCAGGGATCAAATCTGTGTTCCCTACACTGCAGGGAACACTAGAGTACTAGAGTACTAACCGCTGGATTGCCAGGGAATTCCCAGTTTTCAGTTTCTTAAAAAGCTGAATATATAACTACCATCTGATCTAGCTGTTTCACTTTTAGGTATCCACCCTTAAGACATGAAAATATGTCCAGAAGCAAACCTGTACCACTAATGTTCCTAGCAGCTTTATTTATGAAAGTGAGAAGTGTTTTAGTCCCTCAGTCCTGTCCGACTCTTTGCAACCTCATGGACTGGAGCCCACAGGAATTCTCCAGGCAAGAATACTGGAGTGGGTAGCCATTCCTTTCTCCAGGGGATCTTCCCAAACCAGGATAGAACCCAGGTCTCCCCGCATTGCGGGCAGATTTTTTACCATCTGAGCCACCAGGGAAGCCCAGTTGGAAGCAACCCAGTGACCATCAACCAGTGAATGGATAAACAAAGGGTGTTCCATCCATACCATTGAATGGGACTTGGCAACAAAGTGAAAGGAGTTAATTATACATACAACTACATGAGCAAATCTCAAAATAATTACACGGAGTGAAAGAAGGCAGCCGAAAATGAGAATTACTGTGTGATTTCACTCAGATAAAAGTCCAGAAAATATAGAGTCATCTGCAGCGACAGAAGGCAATCTAGTGGTTACTGGGTACAGAGGGAGGGAGGGAGAGGCAGGAGGAAGGGATTACAAAACGCAGGAGGAAACCCTTGGAGGTTACAGGTATATTCATTATCTTGATTGTGGTGATAGTTTCACAGGTAGACTTCTGTCAAAACTTGCCAAATTATACACTTTAAACATGTGCAGTTTATTGTATGTCAATTACACTGCAACAGAGCCTTTGTTAAAAATGTACTCACCCATTTGCATTCTTTTGAGAGACTGGGAAAGGGTCTTAATTACTTTCATTTTTCCTGACAAATAAGTCACCATGCAGTGACAAGGCTACCAGAAGCCCTGGGTGTATTCAGTTTACATATATTAGGCAGACAGCTTGGTGCCTGGCTCATTGAAAAGCAGTGATTGGGATTATTAATGCAGCATTCCAGGTACCGTCTGAATGAATTCTCTATTTAGACCAGAAACTGAAAATTCAGAGAACTTTAGGGGCCAGGCAGGTGAAATAAAGCAACAGTGAGACAAGCATATATAATAGGTAATGGTAGAGACTGGGCTTCTCTGGCGGTTCAGATGGTAAAGAATCTGCCTGCAGTGCAGGAGACCCAGGTTCGATCCCTGGGTCGGGAAGACCCCCTGGAGAAGGGAACAACTACCCAACCCAGTGTTCTCGCTGGGAAATCCCGTGGACAGAGGAGCCTGATGGGCCATTGTCTGTGGGGTTGCAAAGAGTCAGGCACGACTGAGTGACAAGCACACACACAATGTGTGTGACTCTGGCAAAAATCATTTATGGCCGGTCCCAATGCATTCAGGTTCTAGGGCTAAACAGCAGACACGGGTGCACTGTTGGGCAAGTCTGGGGGTAGGGGGTGGCATGGCAGTCACTGCACTATCCCTATAACAGAATACATCAGGTCAAGCGGGTCCTTGAAACTTAGTGATTTGATAGCAACAGCTGACATTTTTTGTTTTTTTATTAAAAAAAAATCTTGACCACACCCCCATAACATGTGGGATCTTAGTTCCCTGACCAGGGATCGAACCCTCACTCCCTGCACTGGAAGGCAGAGTCTTAACCACTGGACTGCCAGGGAGTTGCAGCATCAAGTGACAGTTCATAACATGCTTTTATTCGGTCCTCACGACACCACCGTGTGCTTGATAGGATTATCCCCATTTTCTAGATGAAATGAATGTTCACCAGGACTCCCACCCGGGGCCAGTGAAACTAAGACTCTGCCTTGCTGCTTCTCACCCAGGCTTGAGTTTTCCCCCATCCAGCTGCACCTGTGATTGTATTAGCTTTGTTTACTCTGGTGGAGAAAACTCAGCTGTCTCTCCCGTCTCTGGTGGTCACCTCTGAGACCAAGGGTATTCTGGAAGGAGAATGAGCTCAAGAAGCCCCCTGGTGGACATTCCAGGGGAAAAAAAGAGTTGGAAACACTGCCTGTTATGACTCCAATTTTTTTTTTTAAAATAAATTCCCTTTGTAAGGAGTTCATCAGTGTCTGAACATCCTAGGATATAATGCAGATAAGTTCATTTTAAGGAAGCTATTATCTATGGTCAGTAATTATGTAATGTCTCTATACGGTGTCAGATGGTAACCAGACTTATCATCATGATTGTTTTGAAATGTATAGACATACTGAATCCCTGTGTTGTGTAACAGGGACTAACATAGTATTGTAGATCAATTACTCTTCAAAAAACAAACTGGGAGACTTCCCTGGTGATCCAGTGCTTTCAATGTAGGGGGCCTGGGTTCGGTCCCTGGTCAGGGAACTAGGTCCCACTTGCCACAAATAAGAGCTGGCATGCCACAACTAAAGATTCTGTATACCAAAACTAAGACCCCTCACAGACAAATAAATGAATATTTAAAAAAGTAAAAAAACAAACAAACTCATAGAAAAAGAGAACATATTTGTGGTTATCTGAGGTGGGGGCAGGGGAGGGGGAATTGGATGAAGGCAGTCAAAGGGCACAGCCCTCAGGGAATTCCCTGGCGGTCCAGTGATTAAGACTGCACACTTCCACTGCTGAGGACCCGGATCCCTGGTATGGGAACTAGGATCCTGAAAGTTGCGGGGCGTGGACAAAAAAAGGTTATAAAATCTCAGTTATAAGATAAATCAGTTCAGTTCAGTTCAGTTCATTCACTCAGTCGTGTCTGACTCTTTGTGACCCCATGAACCGCAGCACGCCAGGCCCCCCGTCCATCACCAACTCCTGGAGTCCACCCAAACCCATGTCCATCGAGTCGGTGATGCCATCCAACCATCTCATCCTCTGTCATCCCCTTCTCCTCCTGCCCTCAATCTTTCCCAACATCAGGGTCTTTTCCAATGAATCAGCTCCTCGCATCAGGTGGCCAAAGTATTAGAGTTTCAGCTTCAACATCAGTCCTTCCAATGGACACCCAGGACTGATCTCCTTTACGATGGACTGGTTGGATCTGCTTGCAGTCCAAGGGACCCTCAAGAGTCTTCTCCAACACCACAGTTCAAAAGCATCAATTCTTCGGCACTCAGCTTTCTTTATAGTCCAACTCTCACAACCATACATGACTACTGGAAAAACCATAGCCTTGACTAGACGAACCTTTGTTGACAAAGTAATGTCTCTGCTTTTTAATATGTTGTCTAGGTTGGTCATAACTTTCCTTCCAAGGAGTAAACGTCTTTTCATTTCATGGCTGCAATCACCATCTGCAGTGATTTTAGAGCCCAGAAAAATAAAGTCAGCCACTGTTTCCACTGTTTCCCCATCTATTTGCCATAAAGTGATGGGACCAGATGCCATGATCTTAGTTTTCTGAATGTTGAGCTTTAAGCCAACTTTTTCACTCTTGTCTTTCACTATCCTTAAGAGGTTCTTTAGTTTTTCTTCACTTTCTGCCATAAGGGTGGTGTCATCTGCGTATCTGAGGTTATTGATGTTTCTCCTGGCAATCTTGATTCCAGCTTGTGCTTCCTCATTTCTCATGATGTACTCTGCACATAAGTTAAATAAGCAGGGTGACAATATACAGCCTTGACGTACTCCTTTTCCTATTTGGAACCAGTCTGTTGTTCCATGTCCAGATAAATAAGTACTAGGGGTGTAATGTACAACATGATGAATATGATTAACACTGATGTATGTTACATACGAAAGTTGATGGTATATCCCAAGGGTTCTTCTCATCAGAAACAAATTTTTTTTTCTATTTCTTTAATGTTGTATCTAGGGCTTCCTATGTGGTTCAGTGGTAAAAAAAAAAAAAGGGCCTGCCAAGGCAGGAGGTGTGGGTTTGATCCCTGGGTCGAGAAGATCCCCTGGAGGAGGAAATGGCAACCCACTCCAGTATTCTTGCCTGAGAAATCCATAGACAGAGAGGGGCCTAAGGGGCTCCAGGCCACGGGTTCACAGAGTCACGACTTAGCGACTGAACAGCAACAACGGTGTTGACAGGAGATGATCAATATTCACTAAACTTATTGTGGTCACCATCTCATGATGTCTGTAAGTCAAATCATTGTGCTAATCAAATAAAAAGCAGTCAAATAAATTTATTTATTTATTCATATAAATAAATAACTTAAAAAATTCTATCATCTCCATAGAGGAAAAGTGAGGTTGGTCGGGGTAGTTATTCAGGCCTAGAGAAGTGGAACCCGTTCTGGTTTGGGGAGTCAGAGAAAGGGACTTTCCTGAGGAAGTGTGGTGAACAAAGCGGGTGGGTAGAGGGACAGGCAGAGTGGAAACCCTTAAGGCAGATGGGAGAAGAAATGTGGACATGATGCAGAAAGCCAGTGGAGGACCCAACAGAGGACAGTGGCCGAAACGGGGGTGCATTGTGAAGATCGCTGACTACGGGGGACAGAGGGGAGCAGGGGATGTCCCTGCTTCCCTTCGCACGATTATTAGGAGAAAAGCAGAAGCAGTGGCGACTGTGAAGCCTGTAGCAGATTCACCGGCTCCCAATGTGTGCGGCTCAGGGCAGTGGAGAGAACACGCAGCCCTGGGACTCAGACTTTGAGACCTCCCCTCGGTGGCTTATTGGGCTTCCCAAGGGGACCCAGTGGTAAAGAACCCACCTGCCAAGGCAGGAGATGCAAGAGACATGGTGGATTCGATCCCTGGGTCGGGAAGATCTTCAGTAGGAAATACCACCCCACTCCAGTATTCTTGCCTGGAGAATCCCATGGTCAGAGGAGCCTGGCGGGCTACAGTCCACGGGGCCGCAAAGAGCTGGACACGACTGAGCCCCCGCACGCACGCACACACACTCAATGGCTTATCGGCTGTGTGTCCTTCTGCAAATAGTTTGCCCTCTCTGGGCCTCTGGGGGCTCTGGATGGACTGGGGGAGTTGAGGCTGTGAGGCTCTGAGCTGCCTTCTCAGCGTTTCTCAGCACGTTGTACTCTGATTAGCCTCGGGCTGTGCTGACAATTGCTGGAGTCCCCACGCCACCGCCTCCTCCGCGTGGCTTCAGAGTCTCCAGGTAAATTCCAGGCCCCGCCCGGCCAAGCCTCAGCTCTTAAATGACAGAGCACTGAGTTAGAAGAGCGTGTCCCCACTCCAGGACCGCACCTCTGTTCCATGGTTTCTTGAGCCCAGGCTTGTCCCCAGCTGGCCTTCAGGATCAGTCCAGGCTCTTGTGTTTGCTGAGCTCAAATCCTGCTTCTGTTGTGTCCTGGCTGTGACCTGGGGTGGGGAACAGGCTCTCTGAACCCCAGTTTCACCATCTGCATCATGAGGATTTGCGAGGCTTCAAGGAGATTTCTCGGCACACAAAGTATTCAACCCATGATGTGGTACGCAGTGACTTCCAATAACAGTTTTCATTTTTAAAAAATATTAATTTATTTGGCTGTGCCAGGTCTTAGTTGTGGCACGCAGGATCCTCAATCTTCACTGGGGCATGTGGGATCTCTAGTTGCAACATGAGGGATCTAATTCCCTGATTAGGGATCAAACCAGGCCCCCTTGCACTGGGAGCTTGGAATCTTAGCCACTGGACCACCAGGGAAGTCCCTAACTGTTTTTCATTTTTTAAAAGACATTTTATTATATAATAGTCAACACATACCCTGTAACATATTTATTCCAAAAACATTGATGAAGGACCTGCTGGGTACCAGACCCCGCGGTAGATTCTGGGGATACAGCAGGGACTGAGATCTCATTGCTGTCTCTGTAGAACTTACCCTGTAGAAAGAGTGATGCTTGCGTGAGTGCATGTGAAGTCGTGTCCGACTCTTTGTGAGTCTATGGACTGTAGCCCACCAGGCTCCTCTCTCCATGGGATTCTCCAGGCAAGAATACTGGAGTGGGTTGCCATGCCTGCCTCCAGGGGATCTTCCCAACCCAGGGATCGAACCCGCATCACTTATGTTTCCTGCATTGACAGGCAGGTTCTTTACCACTACCACCACCTGGGAAGCCCCCAACAAAGCAATGGCTGTCATATTATTATTTACAGTTCTCTATTACAGCCTACCCCAGTTTTAGCCATCTTAAGAGGTCCCCCCTGGACTTCCTTGGGATCCAGTGGTTAAGACTGAGAACTTCCGTGCATGGGTTCAATCCCTGGTCAGGGAACTAAGATCCCATACACCACAGTGGGCATGGCCAAAAATAAAGAAGAGGTCCTTCAACCTTTCTCCATTTCCTCCTCCATCAAGAGGGCTTCCTGTCTGCCACACCGCATGTGTATCTCCTTACTCATGAGTCCTGAAGCGGTTTATAGCTCAGTTAGAAAACCTGGGTCAGGAGTCCTGGGTTCAACGTGTCGCTCAACAGGCTCTCTCTGTGGCCTTGAGCGAGTCATGGCCTGCTCTGGACCTCAGTTTCTCCATCCTGAAACCGAAAGATGAGAGCCTCTTCAAGACCCCTTCCAGCTTAGACCATGGATTGAACTGTCTATGTTTGTGTGTGTATGTGTGTGCGTCTTTCTAGTCCCAACTCTCATTCCTGTAGTTTGGAGGATCCACCTTATAGATCAAATATCAGATTTTGTGTGGAACAAAAATATCAAACACTTGTTCTCACCAGGCCGGATCATTTGGATGGAATCCCTTGAAGCACAGGCAGAATGCTCCACAGGAGGAGAGGTGGTCTGGACTTCGGGTGGCCGCCAGTGTCCCGTGGAGGCAGCAGGCTCTTTGTGGCAAAATCCTTAGCTGTGGTTCCAGTCATCCAGTTCCGCTCCCCAGAGCTTCTGCCAATTTTCAGACCTGTCTCACTCACCAATTCTCTAAGCTTGTAGGTATCCTTCCAACAACCTCCCTTCTGCCTAAGTTACCTAGATTCTGTTGGCAACTCTTGGGTTCAGACCTTCAAGTGGTCCCTGTGACATAACCATGGGTCTTGTCTTTTCTGAAAACAACATTTATTTTCCTTAAGGCCATGCTGGGTCCCTGTGGGTGCACGTGGTTTTCTCTAGTGGCAGCAAGTGGGGGCCACCTTCTATTTGCGGTGCTTGGACTTCTCATTGCAGTGGTTTCTCTTGTTGCCGAGCACAGGTTCTAGGCGTGAGGGCTTCAGTATTTGCAGCACGTGGGCTCAAGAGCACAGGCTCAATAGTTGCAGCACACGGGCCTAGCTGCTCTGTGGCGTGTGGGATCTTCTTGCATCAGGTATGGAACCTGAATCTCTTGCATTGGCAGATGAATTCTTTACCGCTGAGTCACCAGGGAAACCTTTGTTTGTTTGTTAGTTTTTTACATGTGTGGGATCTTAGTTCCCTGACCAGGGATCGAACCCTCACCCCCTGCAGTGGAAGCATGGAGTCTTACCCACTGGGCAACCATGCAATTCCCCTCATGTGTCTTTCCTTAAGTGTGTTTTGCCTTTTGGATGTGTGTGACTTATGTCTCCTCACCCTTCCCCTCCCCTCCCCAGATAGAGGGATATCTTAAGGGCTCCAAAGCAGTGCAAAAAATCAAAACCAGGTGTTTCATAGCAATGGAATCCTTCCAAAGTTCATGGAGCATCTTCTAGGGGGTCAAATTGTCAGCCTGATATAGCCAGCATGTGGAAATCCTTTGCAGATTTCACATTAAAATGTAAGATGTCCAGCCTTTTCTTGAAAAATCAGAAGATCTGGCCACATTGACCTAAAGTCCCACTCTGGCAACATTTGGTTAGAACTGAGTAGCACCTACCGCCTTTGGGTGAGTGTGACTTCTCCAGTCATCCACCGCCCCTATTCATCCCTTTTGTGTTACACCTGGACAACTTCACTCATCTAAACGGCCTGTTGGAGTTCAAGAGGCACTTGGGCTTCCCTCATAGCTCAGTTGGTAACAAATCCACCTGCAATGCAGGAGACCCCGGTTCAATTCCTGAGTCTAGAAGATCCTCTGGAGAAGAGATAGGCTACCCACTCCAGTATTCTTGGGCTTCCCTTGTGGCTCAGCAGGCAAAGAATCCGCCTACAATGCAGGAGACCTGGGTTCGATTCCTGGGTTGGGACGATCCCCTGGAGAAGGGAAAGGCTACCCACTGGAGAATTCCCTGGACTGTATAGTCCACAGAGTCGCAAAGAGTCAGACATGACTGAGCAACTTTGACTTTCAAGAGGCACTTGAATTTGCATCTCTTGTTTCGGTGGGTAGAATGCTGCAGTTTCTGCCTTATTGTCCTTGTGTGCGTGCATGATCAGTCATGTCCGACTCTTTGCAACCCAAGGACTGTAGCCCGCCAGGCTCCTCTGTCCATGGGACTTTCCAGTATTGGAATGGTTGCCACTTCCTACTCCAGGGGCTCTTGCCGACCCAGGAATTGAACCTGTGTCTCCTGCATCAGTCAGCAGGTTCTTTACCACTGTCGCCACCTGGGAAGCCCCTGTTGTCCTTAAGTGTGTCTTTTAAGGCCATGACTGGGATAGGATGTGGCAGGGTGAGATGAGCGCAGATTTTGGAGGGATTCACTAGCTGTGTAACTCTTGGAAAGTCCCTTAACCTCTCTGACCCTCAGTCTCTTCACCTCTCAAATGGAAATAATAGTTTGCAAGAATGTTGTGAAAAAGATCAGCCTGAAACCAAGGAGGTATTCATTAAATGTTTATGAAAGACAGGGGATTCTGAGATCTTAAATTTGGAAGGGCACAGAAGGAGATTTGGCTCAGAGTGGGTGCTTTGAAAATGTATTTTCTCTTCCCTCAGCTTTTTTTTCCTGAAGTAATCTCTCTCTCTCTCTTTTTTTTTACTTTTAATTTCATATTGGTATATAGCCAATTAACAACGTAGTGATAGTTTCAGGTGGACAGCAGAGGGGACTCAGTCATATGTACCCATTCTCCCCCAAACTCCCCTCCCATCCAGGCTGCCACAACTTTGAGCAGAGTTCCCTGTGTTATACAGAAGGACGAAATAATCTTTCTTTGATTGAAATACAGTTGCTTTAAATATTGTATTAGATTCAGATGTACAGCAAAGTGAGATATATACACACACACACACACTTCTAATCTCTTTTTCCCATTATAGGTTACTATGAGATATTGAATACAGCTCCTTGTGCTATACAGTAAATCCTTGTTCCCCCAGCTTTTTGATGGCTGGGTGGAGTTCCTAGGTAAGGATGTTTTGGCTGAGCCAGATTTGGGTACGCAGGCCACAGTGCCCTCCAGTGAGGCCCTGTGGGGTAGAAACAGACGAATCCCCAAATGGCTGGGGAACCATAAGTATGAGGTAGGGCCCATTGGCTTCTTGGAAACGAACTGACATCCTGTTCAGGCAGGTGAACCTGGGATTCAGACAGGCTCAAACCAGCCCAGCAGGCTTGGAGGGGCAGAAAGAAGCTGGATAGAGGGAGCAACAGGGCCCTGAGGCAAAAATCATAGGAGGAAGGCAACTGGCAGAGAGCGCAGGCCTGACAGAGGACGGGGCTGAGATGCGAGAGAACAGGTGTGCCGGGAACAATCGGAGGCTGTGTGCCCGCGTGGTCCTCACTGGTTGTGGATGGAGAAGCCTGTGGTGAGAAGGCTAAAAGGGGCTCACGTGGGGCTCTGGCGAGGGGTCCCCCCACTCCCTGTAGAAGGTCCACAGGAAACATGGCAGGGGTCAGCAAATAGCCTCCCTGGTCAACAGGCAGGGGGACAGGGCCTGAGACGCACTCCCCCACCCCCGCCCTCCAGACAGCAGACAGCAGCTCAAGCTCACCTGAAGTAACTGCTCTCTTCTGGGACCTCGCAAAGTGCCACAGCACTTCTCCGAACCCAGAGCATCACTAGGATATTCGGTGAAGGGGATCATGTCCAGGACAGGACTTTCTGCAGGCCCGCCTTGCCGTGGGGGTGGGGCAGGGGGCATCATGGAGGCCTCGGAGCACCAAGACCATCGGCGTAGGCCTGGCTGAGCCGTGGTGCCTGCTGTACTTGAGGCCCATCTGCAACTGTTTGGCACCGGTCTGTGCCAAACACCACCCCACGTGTACAGTGGGAGCAACGGGGAAGAGTTTCAAGGCAGCAGGGGAGATAAGATGCAATTGCTCAGGCAATCAGGTGAGTCACTGGTGACTTGGGCTGGATCAGGTGGGTGGGGCTGAGCGCCCAGGGCAGACTCGGTCCTTTGTGTCACGGTGGGAAGAGTGAGAGAGGGGCAGAGGGGCCACTGCTGTTTCCCTGCCAGGATCTGCCTTGTGGGGGTGCCTGGGCCCCCCTGAGAAGTCAGGTTGGTGGAATGGCCTGCCCAGGAGGGCAGGTCAGCCCCGTGGCCCCTCAGCAAGCCCACCCTGGCCTTCTCATCTCAGGAATGCGGCCAAGTGGACAAGCGTGCTCAGGACCACTGGTGGGGCTGGCAGTGTGCCAGGCTCCAGGGCTCCAGGGCTGGGGCGTCACCTGTGACTCATCCCAGGTGGTGCTGGGGAGCAGCCTGCCGTGCCCCCACCCCCACCGAACAAACACACACACACACACACACACACACACACACACACACACACCAGCTCTGGACTTCTAGGAGAGGACCTGATCAGTGGTGTTTATGGCAGTGGGGGCTTATGATCACTGGGGCAGTAGCCAAAACCCTCCCCTCTGCAGGCCCCAGGGTGGCCGTGATGAAATTCAAGCCTCCTTTCCACCCCTTCCTGTGGGCAGGGGGTGTGGTTTTGGGGGACATGATATCAGCATTTCTTAGGGGAGTGGCCTGGGCTGACTTGCCACACCCAGAGCACTTGCTCTAGGAGGCGACCACCTGGCTGTCCCCCCACCCCCCACCCCCTTTGCTCCTTCTCCCTCAGAAGCACTTGCTTCAAAGTCCACTCTGTTTCTGCCTTTGCACCCCCATCTCATTCACTCAAACTGGGACACCCCGCCCTCCTCCACCCCCCGCCGACCTTTTGCTTCCCCTGTCATCACCTTTCTCTGGATTCAAAGCCTGGTCCCCGTCCATTTATTACCTCTGCATTTTCAGTTTCTCTATTTGTAAGCTCAGAAGAGTCTAGCCTTATAGTTATCAGATTTTTCATCCAGCAAATATTGTGTGAGTTAAGAGACCCAAAGCCCTTTGAAAAGTGCCTGGCATATAATAAGCTCTCAATAAATGGTAGCTATTTCACTGTTACTGTAATTAAATATTTACCCAGTGTCTATTCTGCTAGGCCCTGGGGATTCAGTGGTGAGGAAAACAGACAATATTGCAGTGGATGAGGTCAGATAAAGGATGCACAGCATCTGACACCTAAGGACCCCCAATAAGTAAGGGGATCCTCCTGCCTTTCTCCCCAGGAGTATTCCCACCTCTGAGAACCCCTCTGGTCCTCTGTGTTCATCAAACCTATAGACCTGACCTGAAATGGAGGTTGTGAGATGCTTTTGGCTGGCGGTAGAGCCCCCAGAGTGTCTAGTCAGCTTGGGGTGGGCCATGTGCCACCTAGGAAAAGTTTCCCTGAGGAGGAGTCCTAAGGAGAAGTCTAGCAGTTGGGGGGGCGTTGGGGGCAACTTCAAGGGCGGTGGTGAGTCCTTTCGCATATCCCAGCCAGCTTCTAGAAATGGAGTGTCAGGAGCTTGCCTTCCATGGGTCCTCTTGGTTGGGCCCAGGTTCTCCTTAGGACACTGACTCAGGCCTGACTCTCAGCAACAAAGTTGGTTTATCTCAAAGGTTTAAGCCTGGTTTTGCAATTTTCACACCTCATTCTGGAATTCAGACTTGCCACTCAGGGCTTCACGTGAGGGTGTGGCCTGGTGATCGTGGTGGTTTAGTTACTCTGTCGTGTCTGACTCTTTGCAACCCCATGGACTGTAGCCCGCCAGGCTCCTCTGTCCATGGAATTTTCCAGGCAAGAATACTGAAGTGGGTGGCCATTCCTTCTCCAGAGGATCTTCCTGACCCAGGGATCAAACCCAAGTCTCCTGCATTGGCAGATGGATTCTTTACCAACATGCATGCAGAGGGCATGGCCTAGGAGGTCCCAATCTTAGGTAAGAGAGAGCACAAGCTGAGGTGGAGGGTATCTGAGTCCATTCTAAGAAGCACTACCAGGCTCTGGGCTCAATTTAAAATGCTTCTTGGGCCTTCCCTGGTGGCCCAATGGTTAAGAATCTGTCTTCCAAAGCAGGGGAAGTGGGTTCAATCCCTGGTTGGGAAACCAAGATCATACATGTCTTGAGGCAATTTCATTTTGCACACCCAAATGAAGACCTGGATGAGTTTAAAAAAAAAACTTTCTTGCTCCAGAGCAGAGGGACATCAGTGGGGATGGATCAGTTGCAAAGACAGAGGTTGGGTTAACTTTGGGGAAAGAAGGATTTTGAAATACCTTAGAAGTTACAGATATGGTTTAACTCTGTAAGTTGTATTTAGGTAGGAGACGGGACAGAGCTCCAGGCAGCAGAAAAGCTGAGGATGTTTATCATAATAGCTACTCTCCGTGGAGTGTTTACAGGTGTCAGGTGCTGTGCAAAATACACCATGTGCATTATCTCATGGAATCTTTACAACAGCCTCATGAGGTTGCTGCTGTCATCATCTCCATTTTAGAGGAAAGAAGGCAAAAGGCTCAGAGAGGTCAGGTCAGCCGCCCAAGGTCACTTAGCTAACAGGTGACAGAGCCAGGACATGGGCCCCTAAAGGGAGGGACTTGAGAGCCCTCAGCCTTAACCCCAGCACCACTGTCACTATCCAGGTGAAGCATGATGCGAAAGTCAGAGTCCTGAGCTACAGAAGAAAAGGAATACTTGTGGGAGGTACATTGCCTTTATCTGAGGGATTTATCAGTTGACTGCGTGGCCTGAGGGATCTCAGTTCCCGCACCAGCGACTGAAGCCAGGCCACAGTCATGAAAGTGCCAAGTCCTAACCATTGGACCACCAAGGAATTCCCATACCACAAGGATTTTTAACCCTGACTGGGCGTTAGAATCATAAGGAAACAGGGACTTCCCTGGCGTTTCAGTGGTTAACACTCTCACTTCCACTGCAGGAGGCTCAGGTTTGATCTCCGGTTGGGGAACTAAGATCCCATGAGCCTTGTGGCACTGACTGAAAAACCACCACTGGGAAACAGTATAAAATGTAGATTCTTAGTCCCTACTGCTGAAGGGGTAAATGGAGCCAGTAAATGGAGCCTAGCATCCTTATTTTTCAGTTTTGTAAATGATTCTGTTGATTTGACTTGAAAACTATTGCCCTACCCTGAATGGGGGTTTTGAGGGAGCTGACCTCTTCCCAATTCCAGTGGACTCTAGGCTGGAATCCAAACCATCCTGAAGATGTTTGGGAATGGGTGTGAAGTGGATCAAGGATACGGTTATGTCATTTGGTTGGTTTCAAATTGTGACTCTGCTGTGAACTAGGTATGTGACCTTGAACAAATGGGTTCACTTTTTTCAAAGCCTCAATTTAATAAAGGGGGCTAGTTATACCGACTGTAAGGGGACACCCTGATTAATAAAAGGGTTAAAGAATGTAAGGGGTGGTAATGGCCAAGTAGTTTCATCAGAATATTTTTGTGTGTGGGCTCAGTCATGTCTGACTCTTCGTGACCTCATGGACTGTAGCCTGCCAGGCTCCTCTGTTCATGGACTGTAGCCTGCCAGGCTCCTCTGTTCATGGAATTTTCCAGGCAAGAATAACTGGAGTGTGTTGCCATTTCCTCCTCCAGGGGAACTTCCAGACCCTGGGATCAAACCTGCATCTCTTGCATTTCCTGCATTGGCAGGTGAATTCTTTTACTGCTGCACCACCTGAATGACTGTCTCTCAAATAGAGAATAAAATCAACACTCTTGAGAGAAACAACAGAATCCAGGGTCTGTACAGTTTATCATTGACAATAACCAGCACACAAAAATCAAGTGCTAGACATAGCAAGAAATAGAAAATGGACTCAATCTCAAAGAGAAAAAGTGATGACCCAGATGTTAGAATTAGCATCAAGAACTTTAAAGCAACTCAAAAATATTTTCAAACTCCGCCCCCCCAAATATAGTCATAATGAAGGAACAGATGAGGAACTTCAGCAGAGAACTGGAACCATTAAAACAAAATCAAATGGAAATTCCAGAAGTAAAAAGTACAGTAACTGAAATGAAGAATTAACTTGATAGGTTCAGTAGCAGAATGAACATGACAAAGGAGAGAGTGAATCTGCAGAAAGATCAACACAAATTATCCATCCTTAAGACCAGGGAGAAAAAGTAATCACTGGAAAATATTATACAGAGTTTCATGGACCTGTGGGACAACATTCAAAGATCTACATACCACATGTCATTCAAATTTTAGAAAAAGAAAAGAGAAAGAATGGGGCATAAAAATATTCAGAGAGAGGGAGTTCCCTGGTGACCTAGTGGTTAGGACTCCAAGCTTCCAGTTCTGTGGCCTGAGTTCAATCCCTGGTCAGGGAACGGAGATCCTGAAAACCATGTGGTGCGACCAAAAGAAAAATATTTGAAGATATAGTTCCTGATGATTTCTCAAATTTAATAGATACGTTTATAGATTCATGGAGAAAGAAATGGCAACCCACTCCAGTATTCTTGCCTGGAAAATCCCATGGAGAGAGGAGCCTGGCGGGCTGTATCGTCCATGGGGTCACAAGGAGCTGGACACAGCTTATCAACTGAGCATGCACATGAATGATGATAGTGACATTAAGGATCTTTGCATGGGTGTGTTTAACATCTTTATGTCTTCTTTGGAAAAATATCATCTAAGTCTTCAGTCCATTTTTAATTGGATTGGGTTTTTCTGATATTAAATTATAAAAGCTGTTTATACATTTTGGATATTAATCCCTCACTGGTCATATCATTTGCAGATATTTTCTCCCATTCAGTTGGTTATCTTTTTGTACTGTCAGTGGTTTCCTCTGCTGTCCAAAAGCTTTTAAGTTTAATTGGGTCCCATTTGACTTATTTTTGCCTAGGTCTCCTTTATCTTAGGATATATATATAACTACATATATATATGTATATATATACAACTACATATATATATGTATATATATACATATAGGATATAGATAAATACACACATATATATATACATATAGGATATATATACACACATATAGGATATATATATATATAACTACATATATAGACATATATATATAAAAACACATATAGATATATTATATATAAAATATATATATATCCTAAGATAAAGGAGACCTAGGCAAAAATAAGTCAAATGGGACATAATTAAACTTAAAAGCTTTTGGATATATATATAAAAAGCTTTTTTATATATATCCAAGAAGCTTTTGGATATATATATACATATAGGATATATATATATATATATATATATATACATATAGGATATATATATACATATATATATAACTACAATTTATGTCAAAGAATGTCATATTTATGTCAAATTATGTCAAAAATGCCTATATTTTCCTCTAGGAGTTTTATGGTTTCCTGTCTTGTATTTAAGCATTAACCACTTTGACTTTATTTTTGTATGTTATGTGACAAAATGTTCTAATATCATGTAACTGTGCAGTTTTTCCGGAACCACTGATTGAAGAGACTGTTTTTTTTTTCATCATGTATATTCTTGCCTCTTTTGCCATAAATTAATTGAACATAAAAAAATGTACAGATTCCAAAATATCTGTGAATATTCACCAAAATAAGTCAAAGACTGGGCCATAAACAAGCTTTAACAAATTCCAGAAGGTTGAAACCTTACAGAGGATGTGCTCTGACCACAGCAGAATTAAATCAGCAATTAATAATCATAGGATAACTGGGAAAGCCCCACATATTTAGAAATTAAACAGCACACTTCTAAAAATCCCATGGTATTCCAAAAACCTGCACAAGGATATTTATTCTATTTTATTCATACTTGCCAAAACCTGGAAGCATCCTAGATGTTCTGCAATAGGTGAATGGATAAGCAAACTCTGGTACATTCATACAACGGAATATAATTCAGTGATTAAAAAAAGAAAAGCTATCAAACCATGAAAAGACAGAGAAGACTTAGCTATTGCTAAGTAGAAAGAAAAAAAAAGGCCTATCTGAAAAGTTTACATACTGTATGATTCCAACTATATGACATTCTAGAAAAGGCAAGTCTATGGAGACAATGAAAATATTGGTGGTTGCCAAGGATATAGTGAGTGGGGGTGGGGGGAGTGGGAGGGTGGGAGGGAGGGAGGGAAGGATGAATAAGAGGAGCACAAGGGCATTTTAGGGCATTGAAAGCATTCTCTACAATGGTGAATACATGCTATACATTTGTCAAAACAGATAGACTCTACAACACCGAGAGTGAACCCTAATATAAACTACAGGCTTTAGTTAATAAGAATGTACCATTAGTAGTTCATCAACTGTACTGAATGTACCATGCTAATGTAAGATGTAAATCGTAAGGGAAACCTTGTTGGGGAAGAAGGGGTGTGTGGGAACTCTCTGAACTTTCCCATCAATTTTTCTGTAAACCTAAAATTGGTCTTAAAAAGTAAAGGTTTTTTTTTAAGAGGAACTCATAATCAAAGACTGCAAGTGACCTGACACCTAATAAGCTCAGCATGATGCACCTTCCCTCCAATCTTCTGTCTTACCCACGTCCCTAAAAGAGATTTCTCTTCCCTTAAAGGCTTCTCTTTCTCAGTCAAAGAGGAGGTCGTGGGGAACAGGAAGGGATGCTGAATTTGAGATCATGGGCAGAGTCATGAGACTATCACGTAGAACCAGTTGTTCTGAAACCTGGTTTGCCTTTCTGCTCACTCAAGCATTCATTCCACGAACTTTGAGCTTCTTTGTGCTGAGTTCTGCACTGGGATCCGAAGGTGAAACTGGCGACAGGCCACAGTCCCTTCCCACAAGGCGTGCACAGTCCAAGGGGGAGGATGACAAGTCAACAGGCAGTGATGGTTCATGTGCTAAGTGTTAAAGGACATGGGGGAAACTCGGGGGTCTGCAGGGATGCGGGAGAGGAGTGTCTAACTTAGCCTGGATTTGGTCAAGTGAGACTTTCTGAAGGAGGGGACATAGAACTTGCTCAGTCATTTCTGACTCTTGCAACCCCACGGACTGCAGTTGCCAGGCTCCTTTGTCTGTGGGATTCTCCAGGCAAGAATAGTGGAGTGGGTTCCTCCTCCATGGGATCTTCCTGGCCCAGGGATTGAACCTGTGTCTCCTGCATGGGCAGGCGGATTCTTTACCACTGAGCCACCAGGGAATCCCGGGGACATAGAAACCAAGCCTCAAGCTTACGAGCAGCTGTTAAGAAGCAGAAAGCACAGCCCTTTGGAAGGTGCAAGCGGTTCACTCTGTGTGTGTGTGTGTATATTGGAAGAGAGTGTTGGAAAGAGGTGAGAAGGGGGCTGGAGAGGCAGGCAGGGACCGGTCAGACCTGAGCCCTTGACCCTCTCAGAAGCAGCACCTACGCAGCCCAGCCAAACCTGGCAATGCCTGCTCTCTGGAGTCTGCACCTGAGGCGGGTGATGCGTCATGGGGAGACTCACCAAGTCTCTTTTGAACACACTGGGTAGGAGGAGCAATCCTGTAATTACCGTGGTGATAATTAGAGGACCTGCCATTGCCTCTTTCAACAAAAGTTTCACAAGCTGTGGCCCTCTCACCTGTGCAGCGGTGGAGGGTGGGGTGCGGGGAGCTGGGCACCCCTCCTGGGGGGAGCCAGTGCCTGCATCTCCTGCCAGGCACACCTGACTCCCCGGCTGAGGCCCAGAGGTGCCACCGATACCACCTGGGGCTGCTCCAGCTTGGAGCTGAGTGCTGCTGGCAGAAGGACTGAAAATGACTCCCCAGGTGCCCCAGGCTGGGCAGCCTCCAGCTGATGCACAGACTTGAGATTTACTCCAGCCTGGCCTTCTCTGGGAGGCTTCGAGCCTGCAGCAGTCCTGACTGGCACCTGGAGGTGCCTTCTGCATCTGGGCAACCGCAGCCTGACATAGTCCAGCCACCCATTTCTGGGCGCACACTCCATCTGCCTGGACCACTTACACAGGCTTCCATGGCCTGGGTGTCCTCTGGCCCTGCCCAGTACTGTTTGGTTTCCTATAATGGTCCGCATTCACATGTTTTCCCAAGAGACACTTGGGGGGGCCTCTAGTCTACATGGAAGAGAAGGAAACCTTTCTTCTCATTTCTCACCCCATACTTTCTCCCAGAACCCTTCTCGCCCCTTTCTTCAAGTGGATTCTTCTCATGGCCCAGAAGGGTCCCTTTGCTTCTAGGAAGGCCTTGACTTTCTTTCATCAGCACCTCCTGTTCCATCCCTCCAAAACTTGAGTTTTCTCTTGGCTTTGCGTCCTCTGACTCACCGGGAATGAAAGCCCAGGTGAATTGCCCAGGTGCGCAGTGTGGCTTTTTGTTTTCTTAGTGACATGTCTCATCTGCTTTGTTCTCAGCTCTCCAGGGAAGGAGCTTCCTCACCTCCCAAAGCCATTTGTGCCAGTAGCTTCTAGCCTTTCTCAAGGCCCCGATGTCTCACGTTTTTAAGACTCAGAATGACTACGTGTCACATTCAAAGGTACACTTGGCATTCTGTAAGAGCATCTGGAAAAGCAGTAAGCACTAAATGAACATCAAAAATTTAGGCTCTTTGCTTTTCCATCTCCCCATGATATCCCCACATCCAGCACCATTTAGAGCTGGGCAGGTATTTGCAGGCTGGTATCTTTCTGCGAAAGGTCAGAGGAAGGGCCCTTGGTGGTCTGGTATATTCTAGGGGCCCTGCCTCCAAGTGTTTGGGGAGACCTGATCTTATCATCTGGCCCCTTCCCCAGACTCACTGGTGGAGCTTCAGGAAACACATTGAACCCAATTGGTCCTGGTCGCCGGCAATGGGGGAAGGAGGAAGGAGAGATTGCTTCTGAAGGAAAAGTACATTTGGCTTTCTCATGAAAGGGTTCCCCTTGGGGAATAGGCAAGCAGCAGATGTATGGGCAGTGGCCAACTGATCCATTTGAAGATAGATTCAGGGCGTGGTGTTCCCCCGTAAGGCTGGGCAGGTCCTGGGAAACTGGAGCAGTGCTTGATCCCGGCCTGAAATTGGGCCAGCTGCGGAGGATCTTGAGAATACTGGTTTCGGGTATGCCAGCTCTGCTCCCTGTGGAGACTGGGGGTCTGGGAAGTCCACTGTGTCTGATGCCCAGGCGTGCTTCTAAAACCTGGAGCTGCACTGATCATTTTCATTCAGGAACATAGTAAGTGGCCGAGAGGCTTAGCTAGGCCCTTCAAAGTCTAGCCTCAGAGCAGTCTTTCAGTCTCTTCTCTGAACACTCCGCAGCAGGAATCATCATCCATTCCACTCCTGGATTCAAGCTCACTCCAAGCCTTCACATCGTTGGGACTTGGCCTCATGTCATTCTCTTTCTAAAGAGTGTCTTTTCTCCTAGTAACACGCTCACTCTTTTAGACTGCCTCATCAATTCCTGGCAAAGCATTCCCCAGTGCCCCGAGATTCAGTTCATCTCTCCCTCTTCTCTCCTCCTAAGCCCCAGATTCACTCTGCCGTTCTTTGGTCTAGCCCCATTAAATTTACTTCTGTGTCTGCCTCCAGATGGACTGTTCCTTGAGCTTTGCTCTTGCGTGGTCAGCTCTTTCTCATCCTTCAGGTGTCAGCTGTCACCTTCTCTGCCAGGCCTTCCTTCACCATGGAAACTAGGCTGCACCTCTACTCAACGCTATGTCCCATTACCTTGTGTTATCATCTTCATAAAACTTTGCAGCATCTGCAAGCACCTTCACTTATTTGTCGGCTTGGGCCATCTGTTAAGTCTTTTCCTCTAGAATATAAGTGCTCAGAGGCCAGACCCAGCAAAATGAATTGATACATGGTTGGCACCCAATAAATATCTGTTGGTGGATCACATGAAGGCCAGCCTGGGGTATTCTACTTGGCCCCTCGAGGACTTGGCACAGAGCCTGGGCGCAATAAAAGCTGGCTGCTTGGAGTTATTTGCTAAATGAATGAATGAACCAACTATCAGACCAACTAAGCGAGGAAGCGTCCCGCCTGCTGACTGACAGGTTGACTGACACTGGGGAGCCCGTGGCCTGCAGACTCTTGATGGATGGGTGACAGCTGAGTGGCAGGCAACAGACGCGCACCGGGCTCCTCCTGACTGGCTGGCTGCAGCAGCCCCTCCGAAAGGGGAAAGGAACAGGGCCCCCGCGGCGACCGCCCCGCGTGGGGACGGGGGCGGCACCAAGCGGCGGGAGGCGGTGCAACCGCCAGAAGCCGAGCGAGCAACAGTCGCCTCGAACCGAGGAACCGACGTCTCCGCGCATGGGCCCGGCGCGAGGGGCGGGGCGCGCGCGTCACGTGAGCGTGTTTTGGGCACGTGACCCGTGCGGGGCCAAGGCTCGCCCCCCGCCCCCTCCTCGCCTCCCCTTGGCGGGTGTGAGCCGAGCGGCCTCGCCTCACCGCCTAGCGCCCCCCTCAGCCGCCGCCGCCGCCGCCTCCGCCCGCCGGCCATGTCCCCGGGCCGCCGCCGCCGCCGCACGAGCGCGGCGCCCCTGCGGCCCAGCGCGCAGTGAGCGCGGGGCCCTCTTGCCGTTCGCCCGCCCCTGGGCCCCCTTGTTCTCAGCGCCGCCGCCGCCGCCGCCGCCATGTTGGGTTTAGAGCCGCAGCGGAGCCGCCGCCGCCGCCGCCGGTGAGGGAGGCCGAGAGCGGAGCCCGCCCCGCCCCGGGGCCCAGGGAGCGGGGCCGCCTCGGAACCCGGCCTCTCCCCGCCAGTCACTTCCCCGGCCCGCCCGCCCGCGGTGTGAGCGAGCGAGCGAGCGCCGGGCCGCGGCCGCGCCTTCCGCTCCCGGCCCGAGCGAGCCCGCCGCCCGTTTGTTCCCCTGCCGCCGGGCCCGGCCCGGCCCGAGCCTGCAGCAGAGCCCTCGAGAGTCAGCGCCATGGCGGAGCAGACCTACTCGTGGTGAGTGCGGGGCTCGGGGAGGCCGGGGCGCAGCGAGGGTGGGGGTCGGGACGCCGACGCGGCCGGCCGGGGAGGAAGAGGAGGAGGAACAGGTGCGCTTCGGGGGTGGAGGGGGGCTGGGGACCGCGACATAGGGGTGCACGCCCCCCTCGCCCCCCGCCGGAGGGGGCGGCTGGCGTTCGCGGAAGGCGGTGAGCGGCCGGGGACCCGGCGTCCGAGGAGGGGCTTGGAGGAGGCGGCGGCCGCGGCGGATGTCATCTGGTCATGGGCGGAGCAGGTGATGGAGAAAGGGGAGCTTGACCCCGAGGTGGGAATCCCATGCGAGGGAAATGGATTCCCACGGGCACTCCGGAACCGACCCGAGGGGGAGGCTTTTGGAAAGGAGGAAGGGACAAGGTGAAGAGGGGCGGGACGAGGCAAAGGCGCGGGGGCCACCGGCCGAGAGGCATCTTCTGAGAACAGGTGATACGAGGCCGAACTTGGAAGTTGTCAGGGAGGAGGAGCCACCTCCACTGGGGGTGCTCCTTACCCCTGGGACGGGGAGTGAAGGGAAGAACTGGTGAGGTGGGCAGAGGCCCAGACGTGGGCAGAGGCAAGCCGCGGAAGGAGAGAGTCCGGGGAACCCTGGAGGGTACACCCTGCTGAAGAGGTTGGAAGGGGAGCGTGTTTGAATAACTAGATTTTGGAGAGGAAGTCGCTGATGACAGTAGGGCCTGGGCAGAATCTTTGTGAGGGTTGGTACCCTGTTCTGTAGAATAGGAAGTAGCCCGGTGCCTGGGGGAAGTATGGAGATGAAGGAGCTACAAGTCATGTCCATTTTAAAGAGACTTTATTAAAGTTATAAAATAGTTTGCTAAGGGCTGACACGAACGTACTGTGTAGTTCATATAGTGAGAACTATACCTGTCCTGAGAAGGGAGGGCTAAGGTTTGGGGAGAGGGGGATGCACCTCCCTTTAGCCGGCTGAGGTAGAATATATGCTGGAGGGGGTTGAAGGAGTGACGATAATATCCATGAGGAGTGGAGTGGAGAGGAAGCGAGAAATGGGATGATGGTAGGTGCAGAGATGGAAAATCTGGTTGCAATCTAGAGCGATTGTTGAAAGATCATTTTCTCTTGGAAGCAAATGTGGTTTTTGATAGAACTGTAGGCTTTCCCTTCTTAGGAAAGAGCATAGTAGAGTGGGAAGAGCTTGGCGTTTAAAGTTGGTTCGGAGGTCGGGTGCACCTCTTAACTTGCTTTATAACTAGATAAGATAGTATGTTCTCCATTCCTTTCCCTTTACCTACAAAATAGGATTATCTTTCTCATAAGCTGTAAGGAGTAAATGAATTAAGTTTACAAACTACAGGGTAAATGCAAGGTTTTATACCTTACTACATTATAATTATTTTAGGGGAACAGCAAAGAAATGAGTAATACCTGAAAAGAATGGCTTTGGATGAAGGCTTTAAACCCAGGGGATGATTTGTGGTGGCTGGGGTTATGAAAAGTGAGGAACGCATTATGTCTTCTCATAGGGAAAGAGGATTGGTGATTGAAGAAGATAATTCAAAAGAGAATTTCAGTTCCGTATATACAGAAAAGAAAAAAAAGATAGCTTCGAGAAAGCAATGGTAAAGGAAGAATGAAAATCTTAATGAACAATTGTGACAACATATATATTTTTTAAAAGACGTTTAAACTTCTTTGATTATTTTGAGCAGTGGTGAACTGCCTCTCCATATCACGTGATTCGGAACACCGGATTAGAATTCGCGCTTTCTCGTGGACAGTTAAAAAAGCAAGTGCAGGTGCCCCTTGCATGCCTCATCTTGAGCTTCTTAGCCTGCTGGCCCCGCTGAGTGTCCTGATGGCCGCCCTGCTGTCTGTAGTATGCTGTAGAGGGGCTGTGGATGGGTCAGAGTAAGCGCAGCGGCAGAGAAGTGGGGATAGTAAGAGTGTTTTACTAGGTACTAGGTAGGCCACACTCCTGTGTGATGTTGGACGGCTCTGCATGTTAAGGTGAGGGGCAGTGTTGTAAGGAGGAGGTGTTTTGTGAAGTTTGACACTATAAGATTTATCCTCCTGAGTACTTGCTTCAAGTTCAGGTCCCTCAATTTGCTTTCCAGGTGAAGAAAGAAGCTGCTTGAAATCAGAACGCTTAGCTCCTCACCTTTAGCACGTTTTGAGATGGAGAAAGTTTTTACATCATCTTGAGAGAGAGGGTTGGGAAACCAGGCATCATCTTGAGAAAGGGGAGAAGATTGGGAAACAAGACAGCTTTCTTCCTGACTAGTTCTTCCCAAGTCAGTCGGGGGGTAATATAAAGAGCCAACCGTGTGACTTTTAACATATACACTCAGTTGATTCTGAAAAGTAACTGAAGTAGATGGTCTTTCTGTATTTTATAGAGAAGGAAACTTGGGCTCAGGAGCCCAAATGATTTGTCCAAGATACTTCACCTGTGATGCTTTTTTTCAGGACATGAATTCTCCATCATTTTATTCATGCCCATTGAACTCTTAAGTATGGAAAAGGTAATCTCAAAGTACATGCAAACCGTTCTGAATTGTCTTGTCATGTTGGAATATCTTTGTCATTGTTCCGTTGGTTTGTGCAAATAATCAAGAGTTGATTTTTTTGAAAATTGTCTTGCACTTTATTTGTATGTAGCCTTTAGGAAAGTCAGCCTTGTGGAGACTACTGTGGTATGGATTTGTCTGAAGATGGAGTCAGTGAAAAATGTAGGAATATTCGAAAATAGGTTCCTTTAGGGTTTTTGTGAGGCAGACATGTAAATTATAAGAGAAAATTGACTTTGAGTTGATGATTGTTGAAGCTCAGTGGCGAGTCCATTTATCCTGTATACGTTTTGCATGTTGAAATTTTTCACAATAGTTTTTTTTTTTTTTAAGAAAGCCTCTACACTTATGTTCATGCTGTTCTCTGGTTTCTTGTGCCTGCTTTTTTTTTCCTAGCAAATTCTGTCAGTTCTGGTATCCAGCTGTGATGCATTTTCTGACCAGCCCAACTGAAAGTGAGCTCTTTGTTTTTGACACTTGTTCTGTCTGCCTTACTCCTTTCCATGTGTGAATACCTAGTCTCCTCACTGGATGGTAAGCTTTTTGATCAGCAAGGAGTTTTCACCTGCTCCGTTTCTGACCTGGGCTGGTTCACCCCTCCTTAGGTTACTTGGTGGTCCCCCACTCCTGAGAGGTCACCATATTGATGCCAAACTTAATGCGGACACCTGATCGGCATAGTACATACAGCCCAGAACTCCTGGGCTCAAGCGATTCTCCATCCTCAACATCCCGAGTAGCTGGGGCTACAGATTCACGCCACCGAGCCCATCTCAGCTTTTTGAAGGTTTCTTGTTTAGTTGCTAAGTCTTGTCTGGTTCTTTGCGACCCCTTGGACCGTAGTCCGCTAGCCTCCTCTGTCTATGGGATTTCCCAGGCAAGGATACCGGAGTGGGTTGCTATGCCCTTTTCCAGGGGATCTTCCCGACCCAGGGATCAAACCCTAGTCTCCTGTATCTCCATTGGCAGGCGGATTCTCTACCACTGAGCCACCAGGAAAACCCAAGCTTTTTGAGGGTTAGGATGCAATTCCACTAACTTTTGTCCTCCTCTAGCACCCAGCACTTTGTCTTGCCTATAGTTCCTGCTTAGTAATTATTGGACGATTGAATATATAGGTTTTCAGAGTGGCTCATCCTTTGTTGAAAGGATAAGTGTCAGGGGCAGATCCAGAACCTTTACACCAGGGTGTTTATAGGTGTTGTCCCTGGAAGAGCTTGAATTTGGATCTCAGTACTGCCACTTCCTTCCTGGGCTGAATGTCATCAAGTATCTACCTCTCTGCTCAGTTTTCCACCTCCCCTTTTTCATGCAGCCAAGCCTCAGATCATTTTTAAAAAACAAAACCCAGAAAATAATCCTCTCCTGTGTACAGGTTTCCTGACTATTCTAGAGAGAGTAGAATATGTTTACTTAATATCAGTTCAAGCCTAAACTTATATTAATCTAGTTTCCTCAACCAAAATACCAAACCAGTTATTTTGTTAATGTCACCAATATCCTATTAACTGCCAACTTCAATAAAAAATTTTTCACACTGAAAAAAAAAATGTAAGGGGAAACTGCAGACAGCTGAATGTTTGTAAACCTATAGTTTACAAAAGAAAGCTTCTGGTAACTTAGTTCCCTGGTGTCTCAATGCTGTCAGAGTGAGGGTACCGTCCCTTAATAGTGTTAAAGCAATTGACAGAAGTTGTTAAAATAATTGGTAGTAACACCACAGTCTTTATCATGATCAACCGCAAGATTCTCCTTGTCTTGTTTTTATTCATAAGCACTGAGGAAATAAAAGAATGCATGTGAAAACACACATTGAAGGTGCAAACTAGAGTTTTATTAATTTGAGAAAAAGACCTTGCTCAATGTATATTTATGAGCAGTTGTTTTAGCGTAAGGTGGGTGAGAAACATCCTTCTCTCTTGATGGAGTCACTGCAGTACTTGTGTATAATTGCCCTTGGCAAAAATTACTTATGTTAGGGTTAATTTTGGTGTAAGCGGGGGGGGGGGGGGGGGGGAGTCAGCCCATGTGAACCTCATTCAGTTGAATTTGTTATCAAAGTATTGATAGTATATCATAATTTGTTGTGTGTTTTCTGTGTGCTGCGGCTTTAAAAGCATTGATCAATAAGGAAACCAAGGCTCAAAGGTGTAAGTAATTTGCCCAAGTATATAAATGGAAAAATGGTTCTAAGTCAAGACTGTTGGACACCAGAATTCTAACACTGACTGTGTGCTGCTTTACCCATAGTCACTGCTCTCAGCCAGCCCTCTTTTGCTTGAATTTCTTGTTAGTCTCCACACTGATTTCCCTCCATTCTCTGCACAACCACCATCCATTCTCCTGAGTTAGTCTTCTGACAGCCTGATTCAGGTCACCTTAGTCCTCTGTTTAAAACTCTTCAGTGAAAAAAAAAAAACCCACAAAAACTCTTGAATGACTTTTGGCCACATTAGAATAGAATCCAAATTCCTTAGTAGGGCTCCTCACATTTTGTGTGTGTGTTTGAAGGATGTCAGTAAACCACAAGTTAACACAGATGAAAGTCTTTCTCTTCTGGTACTCTGTCCAGTGCCTGGCATACAATAGGTGGTTTGGCAAATATTAATATTTACTGAACAAGTGAATGTGCATTCCTCCCGCTGGACTGCCTATCTGAAGATCTGCTCTGAGAACTGCATTATATTGGGGTGATATGTTGTTGTGATAAAGGACATTGTTATGTCAGATACTTGCAAATAATGCTAAAACTGGAGAGAGAAAAACAAGGTGGATCTCTGGAGCAGATGGAAGTTACATCTGTTTTTGGATTTCTGTTACGTATCACTGATCTGTTGTGATCATATCTGATTGTGTCTTGTGATCATTGCATCTGCTCAAAGTTTTTCAGAGAGAAACTATTTACTTGAAGATGTGTGAGCAGCATTGTAGACTTTAGATTTGCTTTTATTTTTAAAACATGTTTTGCCTGTAGTTAAAGTGCTGTGGTAGTAATGTTTTGGTGATACATGATTCAAGCTAAAATTAGCTGAAGCTAAGACTATGAATTTTTATTGGAATAATTTTCCTCAATGTTTCTTATAAATCCTTGGGGAGGGGGAGAGCTGAAGAGTTGGTAACCATGTCAGCCTGTAATTTATCAAGTAGTACTATGAATTAAAATGCCTACCGTTCAAGCATTTCTCAAAATACATTTCAGCAATCATTTATTTTAGAGATATAAATGTCACTGCGTTGAGGTATAACATAGTTCTGTATAATTGTGTTTTAGTTTAACATTAGTAACTTAGTTTTCATCATTCGTACCTTTTTTTTCTTTTGAGAGTTTGTGAATTTTTTTTTCCACTTATTTTTATTAGTTGGAGGCTAATTACTTTACAATATTGTAGTGGTTTTTGCCTTACATTGACATGAATCAGCCATGGATTTACATGTGTTCCCCATCCCAATCCCCCCTCCTGCTTCCCTCCCCATCCCATCCCTCTGGGTCTTCCCAGTGCACCAGCCCTGAGCACTTGTCTCATGCATCCAACCTGGACTGGCGATCTGTTTCACACTTGATAATATACGTGTTTCGATGCTGTTCTCTCAGATCATCCCACCCTCGCCTTCTCCCATAGAGTCCAAAAGTCTGTAAAGCCAGAAAGATAAAGACCAATACAGTATACTAACGCATATATATGGAATTTAGAAAGATGGTAACGATAACCCTATATGCAAGACAGAAAAAGAGACACAGATGTATTCTTACCTTTTTATCATTAAGCCATCCTGTGAAAAATCAAGGATGTCCTGAGAGTGTCTCATGAGGTACTGTTTTAGTTGGCTATGTTTAGCACCTGAAACTTTTATGTGATTGCTGTTCCTGACAGTAGAGCCATAAGTAATAATTTGATTTTTCAGAATTCTATAATATATTTTCTGGAGTCTTAAACGATTCCTTCTTAGGATTTAAAGGAAACTGGTGGTTTTGTTGTCTGTATAAATCAAGAAACGTTAGCAACTTTGAGTTTCTATGGGTTGTTTCCTAATCCTCACTTAAAGAATTAGAGGCAGAGTGCGCCTCTTCTGGAATTTTTAACCCCTTGGGTATCTAGAGGGGCTCCAGGTGATCAAATTCAATTTTACAGGGAAAATCTACAGTTAGTTCCCATGATGCTCACAATGAATTACCTCTCAGATTTTGTTAATAGGTCTCATTAGAACCACAGCTGAAAATAAAGCAGATGCACTCATTTGCTGTGATGAGACTAGATTGAGCTCCTCTGAAAAAGTTAAGTTTGAGAATACTTTTAAGGCATTAGTCTGATGAATATGCATTAGTCTAATAGAGAACTAATAGAAAATCCTATTTCTTGGTTTGTTCAGTTCACTCTATCTTGGAAAGAAAACTTGATAATCTCTGTTTTGGAGTTCCAGGTTTGATATGATGAAGAACCACTAAAGGATTTTTTAGAAAGGCACTAAAGTAGAGGTGTATCTTGATTTTTTTTTTTACATGTTTGTAAATTATACTGAATATAAGTGAGCATTCGTTAGATTTTATTTGAAACCCTAAGATAGGGTCTAATTCTGTTCTGGTTTCTTTTAAATTGATAAATCTTTAGTGGGAGGGTGATTTTCATCTCTGATTCAGTTCGTTCAGTTGCTTAGTTGTGTCCAACTCTTTGCAACCCCATGGACTGCAGCACACCAGGCCTCCCTGTCCATCACCAACTCCCGGAGTTTACTCAAACATGTCCATTGAGTCCATGATGCCATCCAACCATCTCATCCTCTGTTGTCCCCTTCTTCTCCTGCCTTCAATCTTTCCCAGCATCAGGGTCTTTTCAAATGAGTCAGTTCTTCGCATCAGGTGACCAAAGTATTGGAGTTTCAGCTTCAACATCAGTCCTTCCAATGAACACCCAGGACTGACCTCCTTTACGATGGACTGGTTGGATCTCCTTGCAGTCCAAGGGACTCTCAAGAGTCTTCTCCAACACCACAGTTCAAAAGCACCAATTCTTTGGCGCTCAGCTTTCTTTATAGTCCAACTCTCACATCCATACATGACTACTAGAAAAACCATAGCCTTGACTAGATGGACCTTTGTTGGCAAAGTAATGTCTCTGCTTCTTAATATGCTGTCTAAGTTGGTCATAACTTCCCTTCCAAAGAGTCTTTTAATTTCATGGCTGCAGTCACCATCTGCAGTGATTTTGGAGCCCAGAAAAGTAAAGTCTGCCACTATTCCCATCTAGTTCCCAAGACGTGATGGGACTGGATGCCATGATCCTAGTGTTTTGAATGTTGAGCCTTAAGCCAACTTTTTCACTCTTCTCTTTCATTTTCATCTCTGATTAACTGGTTCAATCCCTGGGTCAGGAAGATTCCCTGGAGGGAGGGCACAGCAACCCGTTGTAGTATTCTTGCCTGGAGAATGTATGGAGTGAGGAGCCAGGCAGGCTGCAAATACAGTCCATAGGGTCACATAGAGTCGGATATGACTGAAGCGACTTGGCATGCATGCACAGTCTTGTGTTAGTCCCAGTGTTGAATTTTGTACAGTGGTTGTTAATGCCTGTCCTACTCCACAGAGTTATTGCCAGTATTCAGTGAGATAATATATGTGAAAAGGCTTTGAAAATTGCTACATGCTTTATAAAAGCAAGTTATTTGTTCTCTCTGTTTTTAGACCCAAATTGGCTCCAGGTAGAGTTCCTCACTGCAGAAAAGATTTTTCTTTTTCTAAAGATATGTTTTAAAATTGAAGCATAGTTGATTTACAACGTTGCTGGTTTCAGCTGTGTAACGTGGTGGTTTAATGATTGAATGTTTGTATGGATTATGCCCCACTTAAAGCTCTATGAAATCCCGGGTGTGCTCCCTGTGATGTGCTGTATACCCTTGTAGGTTGTTTGTTTTGTGCGCAGTAACTTGTGCTTCTTCACCCCCTATCCCTTTCTTGTCCCTCCCCCCCAAAGAAAGATTTTTCTTGTTTCACAATTTTACCAAAATTTAAACTTTGAGATGTTTATTCTAGTGAGAATTCTGTGGAGATGTTTGAGTAGTGTTGCATAAAAAGAACTAGAAATGTTAGTTTGCAAGTTGTCATTGATTTCAGTTGTTGCCTTTGAAATGTGTTGTAAGTGAAAGGCTAGCTCATTCGTTTCTGACTCTTTGAGACACCATGGACCATAACCCTGCCAGGCTCCTCTGTCCATGGAATTCTTCAAGCAAGAATACTGGAGTGGGTTGCCATTTCCTTCTCCAGGGGATCTTCCCAACCCAGGGACTGAACCCAGATCTTCATTGCAGGCGGACTCTTTACCATCTGAGCCACCAGGGCGGTCTTTGGTGGTGTTGTCATCTTTTAGTAACAAGTTTCACAGTCCACTGCTGCTTAACCAGAAAACAAGAAAAATGGTGACTTGAGTTAAATTTTTTTTAAGTTTATTTTGATATTTTGAAGGTAGTTTTCTTCATAATGGTGGATAATCCTCTTCTTTGCCTGTTTTTTGTTTTTGTTTGAAGTGTACAGGAAAATTTTCTACTTTAAAATGCCTGAGGAGGGGCTGTGAGTGGTGGGTTATCTGTTTTCCTCACTCTTCACGTCTGCCAGGCACACCCACTTCCCTCTGTCTGAGCGCCTCAGGCTTGGGCTTCACTCTTGACCTAAATAGGACATGTGTAGCCAAGTTTTGTTAATTGTTTGTTCAACCTGGTTATACACATTTGACCTAAGTATAGTGCATGACTTTTTGTTGTTTCCCTGTCTTAATTTTTGCCCAGAATAATCTACCTTGGCTTTCCAAACTTGACTAAATCTTCAGGCCTTGCCTGACAGTCTTAATTTTAAACCTTTGACTGTTTGCTCTGATTTTGTAAATGCCCAGAAATTCACATTCATTTCTCAGAAGTGCTTGCAAAAATACTCCTGTTAGAAGTAAAAGCTAGTTTTAGAGAATGAATTCTCTTACCTGTGCCACTGAGTAGTGCCAGCTCTAATATCTTAAAAGTATTAAGGTTTAACACCTTAGAAACATTTTCAAACCCAACTTCATAGGGCTCAGCTGAATCTTATTACAGGACTACTTCCTGGGACCACAGGTCGGGTAGCTGAAGGGAGAGTACAGAGCGCACAGAATGAAAGACTTGTTGAGGCCTGGGATACTCGGTTGAGAAATGGAGGAAAGAAGAGTAGTCAAGGGAAGCTTCATCAGAAGTAGGATAATTAGCAAAGTGTGATGGTGACAAAAGAAAAGGCTCAGAATTTTTAGGGGCAGTAGTGTAAAAAGCTTCAGGATTCAAAGAGAATGAAGAAAAACACAGGCTATTGAGTTTGCAAAGGAAGTCATTCCTGAAAGTGCAGTAATGAAGATCAGAGTAGAGGGGGGGAAGCCCACTTGGGGTGGGTAGTGAGGAAGTAAAGGACCCTTTAGGTGCTGGCCATTCGTTTTGAGAGGTGCGACATGAGGACTCAAGGAGGGGGGATGGTTGAGAGACAGCAGAGTCATCGGGCCTTTCATTTTTATTTCATGTAAGGGAGAGCATTGTGTATTTGAAGCTAAGTAAGAGAAATTGATCTTGGAAAGAAATTGTTTGTTTTTTTTTTCTTTTTACTGTAGTTTAGAGATTTTTTTTTAAGTCATGGATTTTAAGAGTTGTGAAGAGGACTCAGTGGGGAATGAATGCTGTGTAGTGTACATAAAGTCGTTGTTTCTTTTGATCTTTACTTGTCACTTGTTTGGATTGTATTGCATTTGAATTCCTAGGGGTTTTTTTTTTTATTTGCCTACAGTATAAAATCCAATCTTCGGTCTGATTGTCAAAATAATCTGGCTTTGTGACCCTACTGTCCTATGTCTTCTTTAAAAATTTGTTAATTTCTGCCAGGCTGGATTACTCACTGCTTCCCATTTTATTTAAGCTGGTTGGTATACCTGGTTAGCCTTTCTCTGTCTTTCAAGGTCCAGCTGAAATGCTCTCCTCTTGTTACAGCCTTCTGATTGGCCCAGAAGAAATATTCTTCTGATGCCTGTACTTCTTTATCTGATCCTGTCAGATGGCTGTGCTTTTACGATTTTCTGACCTTGTATTGAATGTATTTACGTGGCTCTCTTCCCACCTTGGCGGTGAACTCTGGTAAGGTAGGATCAGAGTAATTAATTTTGCGATTTAAGGACCTGTAATACATAATAGATGATCAGGTTTTTTTTTAATTTTCCTCCAGAGAATGATTACTTGAGAGGTGAAGTTTGTCAGGTGCAGGATTTTAGAGTAGAACGTATCCTTAAAATGACAGGGCACATAGAGAAAGTGATACTTGCCTGATATCTCATTACCCTTTGAAGAAAATACAAGAGTAAAATTGTTACTATTAAGTTGGGTCACCTGTTGTGGCCAGATGTACCTGACTTCCACATATCCATTTGGCACATAGAGGATGAAAGTGGCTCAGCCTGGGAACTGAACTCCTAAGGGAGACATTTACAAAGGACCACAGGCCCTTTAGAATAGTCATCTTCATTTTTCTCCAGTCCTCAGCGCCCACACACTGACTGCTATTTGTTTATAATTCTCCCAAATGGGCACCTGTTAAATATGTGACATATAGGACACATATATAAGTAGAGGAACTCTGCTATTTTGTTTTTGCAATTAGCAAAACAGTTTTGGGGAAATTTTTTTCAAATGAAGATAGTTTGCAAGAAACTTCCTTTGAGAGCTCAAAGCTATATGGAAACTACTTTCTGAACAATTTAACATTTTCTCTTTTGCTACTTTTCAGAAATTCATATTTTTTGTATTTCAGCTTCTGTTTAAAAAGTTAATGTTTTTAAAAATAGAAACTTACATTTCATCTTTTTCCTGTTTCTAAAGACTATTTTCTTTTAACTCATTTTTTGTTTGTTTTTTGTTTAATAATTATTCAGAATGGGCAGTTAGAGTTGTAATTTTAATTTTTAAAATTTATTGGAGTATTGTTGACTTGAAATTTTGTGTTTTTGCTGTGCAGCAGGGTGAATCAGTTATACATATATACACTCTTTTTTTAAGATTCTTTTCCCATATAGGTCATTACAGAGCTTTGAAAAGTTCCCTGTGCTATACAGTAGATCCTTACTGGTTATCTCTTTTGTATAAAATAGTGTGTCAATCCCAGTCTCCCCATTTATCCCTTCTGCCCTGGTAACCAGAAGTTTTCTATGTGACTAACTTTGTTTTGTAAATAAGTTCATTTGTACCATTTTTTTTAGATTCCTTATATAATCGATATCATGATATTTGTCAGAAAGGGCAATTTAAAAAAATCTCCTGAATTGGTGTGTACATGTTTTAAATTTCATAGATACAGTAGTGAGTCTATCTTAGGTTAGAATTAAATGACCTAGTCATATGGAATAGGCATAAACCTGAAATTTGGGGGACTAGGAGCTTGTTTTTGAACCTCTGCATTCTGTGCAATGGTGAAAAATAACATGCAGGCCTAAGGATGATGTATTAGCCTGGCTAGCAGAAGTTCTGGCTTTCATGGTTAGCAGAAGTTCTAAAAGCTGAACTAAAGGCTATCACGAACTTAGAAAGGAATCACAGGTAGAGAAATGCATAGCAGTGGACAGCAGTGAATGACAGACATTGGACAGTGGAAGCAAAGGCAAAGGCTAGAGACTCAGGAAGCTTCCAGTAGTGAGACCAAATGGTCCAGTGCCAGCTACTAGAGGATAGGAAACTAAACCAGAGTCATTGTGTACAAAGGTACACAGGCTCCATGGAGCTCTGGAAATTCAGTTTAGACTTAGCAAGTTTACAATGAGTCAGCATCTTTTAGCCTGTCCCATAGCTGTTGAAAAGCATCTGGCTTGAGCGTCACAGCTGGAAACCTTGAAGACATTCTCAATTTTCATCAAACAAGTCGTGATGATGGAGATATCTTTGTGTGTGCGTGCCAGGTTGCTTCAGTCATGTCTGACTCTTTGCGACCCCATGAACTGTAGACCACCAGACTCCTCTGTCCATGGGATTTTCCAGGCAAGAGTACTGGAGTGAGTTTCGATGCCCTCCTCCAGGGGATCTTCCCAACCCAGGAATCAGACCCTCATTTCTTAGGTCTCCTGCATTGGCAGGTGGGTTCTTTACCAATAGTGCCACCGGGGAAGCCCTTTATAATTACATATTGCATGCATATAATTTAAAAATTTGCCTCCGCTTCATTATCTTTGCTGCTGGATGACCCGTTGTGTTCTCTTAGAACACTTCACTTGTCTCTTTCAGTTGTTGTTTGTTTCCTTGTTTATATCCCTGTAAAGTTTTGAGGATATGGGTTATACTTTGTTCATATCTTTATCCCTAGTGGTTTAGTACATAGTTTATTTAAATTAGCATTATTCTGTCTTTAATTTTTTTAAATAGAAGTCCTAAAATAATAAAATTAGTAAGATGAAAGAGTTTGTAATCTTAAGTTGTTCTCAACCTTTAGTGTAAGGGCTTAAAGGAACAAGCATTAAATATCATTTGAGATACACAGATCATTCTCTTAAGCTTAGTAAATAGAAACTATTTTTATTCAAGGTGTTAAGCTGAACCTACCTTTATAATCACTTCCTTTCATGGAACCTCTTCAAAATACAGTGGGAGAATGGTTACTGTATTAGTTTTAATATCACCACCATAATACTGCATACCAAATTGCCCCAAAACTCAGTGCTTAAAATAGCCATTGGTCTATCTGCACGTTGACTTGGGCAGCTTTGCTCTTGGCTTCAGATCTGTCGGTCAGCTGGGTGACTCTGCTCTGCGTGTGTTCAGTTTGGAGCTCAGGCTGAATGGGGAGCACCTGCCCAGGGGAGGTTCTCATGACAGCGGCAGCAGCTCAGCAGGGCACGTGGAAGCGTGCAAGACTTCTTGACGCTCAGGAGTGGCACACTGCCACTTGGGCTTCATTCTTTCAGCCGGAACACGTCACGTGGTGGAGCCCAAAGACAAGGAGCCACAAAACTAAACCTTGCCTGTTTGGTGGGAGGAGCTGCAAAATCACAGGGCTGAGGAGTAGATTTGGGAAGGAGTGAGGCATTTGGGCCAGTAATGGCAGTCAGTCATAGTTGAAATTTTCTCTTTCTTTTCGTATGGCTAGCTATCACTTGTTCTTTCTATTCTAAAATGAAGCATTTCATATAGGTCCCTTTCTGGAGCTTTATGGTTTTCATTCTAATGTTGTACATTTTTATAATAGCTTTATTGAGATAAAATTCACGTACTATTGTTGTTTGGTCAGTAAGTCGTGCCTGCAGCACGCCTGGCTTCGCTGCCCTTCACCATCTCCCTGAACTTGCTCAAACTCATGTCCATTGAGTCGGTGATGCCATCCAACCGTCTCCTCTGTCACCATCTTCTCCTCCTGCCCCCAATCTTTCCCAGCATCAGGGTCTTCCAGAGTCAGTTCTTCGCATCAGGTGGCCAAAATATTGAAGCTTCAGTATCAGTTCTTCCAGTGAATATTCAGAGTTGATTTCCTTTAGAATTAACTGGTTTTCTCCTTGCTGTCCAAGGGACTCTCAAGAGTCTTCTCCAGCACCGCAATTGGAAGATATCAGTTCTTCGGTGCTCAGCCTTCTTTATGGTCCAACTCTCACATCCATACATGACTACTGGAAAAACCATAGCTTTGATTATACAGACTTTTGCTGTCAAAGTGATGTGTCTGCTTTTTAATACCCTGTCTAGGTTTGTCATAGCTTTTTTTCCAAGGAGCAGGTGTCTCTTAATTTCATGGCTGCAGTCACATACTATGCTATACGATTCACTAGTTTAACGTGTACCACCCAGTGGTTTTTCATACATTCACAGAGTTGTGCACCCATGACTACAGTCAATTTTAGAGCATTTTTTCACCCCCAAAGAGACTCTGTACCTGTTAGCAACTCCCTCCTTCCCCTTTCCCCAGCCCCGGCAGCCTCTAATGTGCTTTTGGTTTCTGTGGACTTGTCTACTTCATATGATTATGGAATAATAAAATAATGTCTTCTGACTAATTTCGCTTAGCATAATGTCTTCAGGGTCCATCACGCTGTAGCATGTGTTAGTGCTTCATTCTTTTTTATTACCAAATAACATTCAGTTGTATGTATATACCACATTCTGTTTATACACATTATAATTGGGTTGTTTTCACTTTTTGGCTATTATGTACAATAATGTTGTGAACATTCAGGTAAAAGCTTTAGTGAAGACACATGTTTGCATTTCTCTTCGGTAGATACAGAGGAGTGGAATTGCTGGCTCTTAGGGTTTCTGTGTTTTAACATTTTGAGGAACTGCCAAACTGTTTTCCAAAATGGCTGCACCATTTTTTATTCCCTTAGCAGTGTATGCGGGTTCTGATCTCCAAATCCTCACCAGTTCTTGTCATTGTCCATCTGCTTTTTTTTTTAAGTATTTATTTATTTGGCTGCATCAGGTCTCAGCTGTGGCATATGGAATCTTTGTTGCATCATGCAGGATCTTTTGTTGTGGCTCTTGGGCTTAGTTACCATGTGGGATCTTAGTTCCCTGGCCAGAGATGAACCTGAGTCTTCTGCGTAACAAGGTGGATTCTTAACCACTGGACCGCCAGGGAAGTCCCTCATTGTCCATCTTTAATTGTAGACATCCTAGTGGGTGTGAAGTGGTTTTGTGTAATTTATGTTTAAAGATTTATAGAAGAGGAAGAAAATGGTGGTTTTAGAATGTTACATCTATTTGTTCTTAACAGTTTAGTACCAGAATTGAACCTTAATTTTAGTCGCCTAAAAATCTGGCATTAAGGAAAAAATATAATCTTTTGACTCACAGATTTTTCTTCCTACTCCTTGTTTCTTTTACATGCTAGAATCATTTAGGAACAAAGTAGCCTCAGGTAATTGTTAAACTAGTTACTTACCTCTGGGTCTGTGAGGGACCAGATTACTCTGGCAACCTGCTGCATTGTCAGTAGTCATGGGACTGGTTTAATGACTGAAGTTGTTGTTGTTTGTATGGGTGGGGGTGAGTCTCCAGATCTCTTTTTGCCAGGAAAGTAATCACTGGAGGAATTAGTTGTAAAAATTCTAGGGCAGCACTGTCCAGTAGAAATATAATATGAGGAACATATATGATTTAAACTTTAGTAGTAGCCGGATTAAGAAGTAATAAGCAATAGGTGAAATTAACTTTAATAATATCATTTATTTATTTAATATTATATATATCAATATATAGAACTTCCCAGGTGGCTTCAGTGTTAAAGAACCTGCCTGCCAATGCAGGAGAAGTAAGAGACGTAGGTTTGATCCCTGGGTCGAGAAGTTCCCGTGGAGAAGGAAATGGCATCCACTCCAGTATTGCCTGGAAAATCCCATAGACTGAGGAGCCTGGTGGGCTACAGTCCATAGGGTTGCAAAGAGTCGGACATGACTAAAGCTATTTAGCATGCATATCAATATATGGTTCCTCCCTGTAGCTCAGACAGTAAAGAATTTACCCACAATGTGGGAGACCTGGGTTTAATCCCTGGGTCAGGAAGATCCCCTGGAGAGGGGAATGGCAACCCGCTCCAATATTCTTGCCTGGAGAATCCCATGGACAGAGGAGCCTGGTGGGCTACAGTCCATGGGATCACAGAGAGTCAGACAGGACTGAGTGACCAACACTTAACTTACTTATCAATATATCAAAAGTATTTATCGAATCATTTATTGTACGTAACCAGCACAAAATTATTAGCTAGATACTTTATGTTGTATTTTTAGTACAAGGTCTTCTCAGTTCAGACTAGCCACATTTCAAGAGCTCAGTAGCTACATGTGGTTAGCAGCTACCGTACTGTATAATACAGTCCTGAAGGTCTTAAGAACTTTGATCTATAGATTTTCTGCTCACATGTATAATGATTGTGTATCTCTGGAGAAAAAAAAAAAAAGCTGATCAGCCTGTATTTCTGGTTCTTAAATTTTAGTTTTTACATGAAATTTCTAACAACACATTTAAGTTTAAATTTATGTTGTTATTTTATGCCTGACCATTGTTGTTGTTGTTTTTTAATGTGGAAGAGAATCTTTAGAGGGGTGCAAAGAAGCAAACTCCTTACAGGTCAGATTTTTTATTGTGAGTAAAGATTAGTTAGCAAGAGGAAAAAACAGTTGGTCTCCCTTATCATTAAGGATGTTTGAGTTTCCATTGTTCTTAGCAAATGAAAGAAATCTGTTCAATCTGCTTTTGTTTGGTCCTAATTGTAATTGTTCTGTATGTTCAGGGTCTGCTTTGGCCTGTTCTTTATCATTTATGCACTACATGTACTGTTTGACCGCATAACTCACTTGGTTAGACATTAAAAGTTGTAGGTTTGATCTCTATAATTAATTAATGACTTTGTGCCTGCTGGGACTCTCTCTTCTGTGAGTTTGCAGTGTTGTTAGAGACTGTTTGGCATTTGTTGGGTCAAATGCCAGCAAATGTAATTAAGACAGCTTTGAGAGAAAGGAGATGTCAAGAGTGGGCTGTGTGTCCCAATCACTTGATTACTAGAAGGTCAGGTGTCTTCACTCATGGTGTACATTTTCTGATTTGGCTCAGTCCCTTCCATTTTCTGTTCCTGTACGCCGAGTCTCTACATCACTGGTTTGTGTTATTTATTTAGCCCTGAAGGCAGGTTGCAGCCTCCTGCTGTCTGATCAATTCATTGCCTCAAGAATGGGTTAAGGGGACTTCCCTGGTGGTCCAGTGGCTAAGACCCTGTGCTCCCATTGTCGGGGGCCTGAGTTCAATGCCTGATCAGAGAACTAGATCCCACATGTTGAAACAAAGATTGAAGATCTTACGTGTCACAGTTAAGACCTGGAGCAGCCAAATAAATAGAGAGAAATGAAATAAATATTTAAAAAGAAAAAGGATGGGGAGATAGCAGATCAGTGCCCCAGTGACACTGGATATGGACAGTTGCATGTTGAAGACACAAATACTATCCCCAAATTTGACCATTGCATTCAGTATCAACTGACTCTTGGATACCTTCATGTTCTAACAAATGTTCTATCAGCCATTGTTGTGATTTTCTGAGTGCTGATACGCAGTTACTCTAAGTGAAATTCACACACCTTTGGATTGGGGTCTGTGAGTGGTGTCCTGACCAAGAAAACAAAGATCACTGCTTAATGTGCACATGTCCATGGTACGGCCTACTGCACTCAGCGCTGTGCCTTTGGCATTTCTAATCATGTGGACCCAGGACGCGTTTCTGAGTTCATGTTTTTTAATTTGAAGGCCATGTGAAATCCTTGTGTACTGTAGGTCCTTAGTGCACAGTTGTGGGATTAAGTAATACTATGAGTGGTACTGTTGTTTTCGGCGGGGGGTGGTGGTGGTCAACAGTTTCTTTGGCTTTGTTGTGTTTTTGGCACATGTTATGATTTTGATAATTTCCAAATAAAGTCTAACTCTTTGTTAACTTTTTGAAATGGGCTTGCAAGCATTAGCCTAACAGAAAAATAATGATGCTTTTTAGCTGTTCTTTGGTTTGTTGGTATGATGAAATATTCTTTTAAGGGCTGTTTTATTAATGCCTGTTCTCAGTTGAGGGCACAGTCCGCAAGTGGCGAAGCTTCGAGTTGGTTGGGGCAGTGGGGCAGAATTGGAAGCCTTACTTCTTCTCTGGTCTTGTAAGCTAAGTAATTCCATTCCTTTGGTAGTAAAATATAATTTAGAGTTCTTCTGTAGTAAAAACACAAGACTTGAACTGATGTGAAGTTAGTTATGTGACCTGTTTATTCCACTTAGTTTAACTCTTCACTTTGCAGGAATGTTTGTGGGGCTTTTTGTTTTTCTGCTGCAAAATTTGCAGGATCTTAGCTACCTAACCAGGGATTGAACCCAGGTCCTGGCAGTGAAAGTGCCAAGTCCTAACCACTGGACTGCCAGAGAATTCCCTAGAAGTTTGTTTTTAATTGCTGTGTGAATATATCTCAATATGTTTACCATTGACCAGTCAGTTGATGGACACTTTCTCCTTTTTTTGGTTATTATAAATAAAACTGCTATGAATTTCCAAATACAAGTCTTTTTGTGGACACATGATTTTATTTCTCTTGCGTAATAAAACCCAAGAGCAGGAATGAATGGGTCATGTCATAAGTATATGTTGAATTTTAAAGAAACTGTCAAATTGTTCTCCTGTCAGTTCTCAACTGTCAGTTAAGTTAGTTGTTCTGTCTCAGCTGGTGAACTGTCAGACTGTTCTCAAATAGTCTCCAAAAAGACTAGCATTTTGCATTCCCACCTGCAGAGTGTAAGGTCCAGTTTCTCCAATCTCATAGCAGAGAGTTTTAGTTGCTTCATTCTCAAGGCATTATAGTGGTGTGTAATGGTATCTCACTATTCGTTGAAATTTGTGTTTCCGTGGTGACTGATGATGTTGAGCATCTTTACACGTGTTGAGTTGAAATTAGTCTGTCTTCTTTGTTAATGTCTATTGAAATCTTCTACCCATTTTTTCCATTGGTTTTTTGTTTTATTGAGTCATAAGAGTTCTATATATATTCTGGATACAAGTTCTTTGTCAGATATATTTTTTGCAAGTCCATAACTTGCCTTTTCGTTTTCTGAACGACACTTTTGAAGAACAAAGTTTTAAAAACTTTGATGGTCTAATTTATCCCCACCCCTTCATTATGCATACTTTTTTTTCATGCACTAGGTGAGAAATCTTTGCCTAACCTAAGGTCATAATAGTTTTTTCCTGGGGTTTCTTCCAAAAAGTTTATGTCCTTTGTTCAGGTCTTTGATACAATTTGTGTTAAATTTTGTGTATGGTGTGAGAGGTAAGATACTGCTTGTTTTTTATTTTCATTTCCATGTGAATATACAATTGATCCAGCACCATTTTTTGAAAAGACTGTCCTTTTCACATTGAATTACTTGCACCTTTGTCAAAAACCATTGACTATAAACACATGTATTTATTCATAGTTTCTCTGTCCTGTTGATCTGCGTTTTTATCCTTACATCACTATTACATTGTGTGATGACTGTATCACTATATCTGTATGATAAGTCTTAAAATCAGAGAGCGAAGATCTTTCGGTTTTCTTCTGTTTTAAGATTGTCGACCTATTCTGGGTCCTTCCTATTCTAGGGTCAACTTACGGATTTCTAGTTTAAAAGTCAGATGGGATTTTGACTAGGATCCTCTTGAGTCTCCGGATCAATTTGGGAGAATTAACATCTTAAGAATATTGAGTCTTAACAGTATCTCTGCTTAGACTGTCTTTAAATTTGTTACAGCAAATTTATTACAGCAGTGCTTTGTAGTTTTCAGTACACAGTTCTTCCTCATACTTTGTTAAATGTATCCCTTTTCATATTTTTGATGCAATTGCAAATAGTGTTTGTGTTGAAATTTTGCTTTTCAATATTTCATTGGTAATATATAAAAATATAACTGTTCTAACCCTGCTCTTGTAGTTTGCAACCTTGCTAAATACAGATTTTGTAGTAATTTTTGGTGAGTTCCTTAGGATTTTGTACTTACATAGTTATATCGTCTACAAATAGAGGTACTTTTATGTAATCCATTTTAATTCAGATGCCTCTTCTTTTTCTTGCCTCATTGCACTGATTAGGACTTCCATTAGAATGTTGAGTTGAAATAACAAGAGTGGACATCTTGATCATGTTGTTGATCTTAGGTAGAAAAGATTGAGCCTGTTACATTCTCTGTGATCTAGGTTTTTCTTAGATATCATTTATTTATTTGGCTGCACTGCTTGGCTTGTGGGCTTTTAGTTCCTTGACCAGGGCTTGAAGCTGGACCCTTGCCAGTGAAAGCATGGAGTCCTAACCTCTGGACCATCAAGCACTTCCCCTAGATGCCTTTTATAAGGATGAAGTTACCTTATATTCCTAGTTTGTCATGAGGTTTTATCAGGAATGGATGTTGGATTTTGTCAGATGTTCTGTATGCGTCTGTTGAGATGATCTTATATATATTTTTTATCTTGATATGATAAATACACTGATTTCAGAATGTTAAACCATTCATGCATTCCTGGGATTATGATGTATTTGTGGCAGGATTTGGTTTGCTGAAGTTTTGTTACAGACTTTTGCATCTATACTCATAAGATGTATTGGTGTATTATTTTCTTGTAACGTCTTTGGTTTTGGTAGTGGGGCCTCATAAAATGAGTGAGGAAATGTTTCCTCCTCTTCTGCAAGAGGTTTGTGTAGACTTGGTATTATTATTGTTTCCTTTAAATGGTTGGTGGGGCTTCCCTGGTGGCTCAGAGGTTAAAGCATCTGCCTGCAATGTGGGAGACCTGGGTTTGATCCTGGGTTGGGAAGATCCCCTGGAGAAGGAAATGGCAACCCACTCCAGTGTTCTTGCCTGGAGAATCCCATGGACGGAGGAGCCTGGTGGGCTACAGTCCACGGGGTTGCAAAGAGTCGGACACGACTGAAAGACTTCACTTTCATTTTCATTTAAATGGTTGGTAGATCACCAGTGAAGCCAGCTGGGCCTGAAGTTTTCTTTATAGAAAGATTTTTAAACTATAAATTCAATTTTGTTACCAGAAACTGGGCTATTTAGGTTTTCTTTCTTCTGGAGGTTGATTTAGGGTTTATGGTATATATCTTTATCGCTGTTAGTATTGCAGTTGGTAGTTTGTCTTCTCATTTATTCCAGGTTGTCTTAATTTGTTGGCATAAATTTACAATATTTTCTTAATTCTCATAATGTTATTTCTTATTTTCTCATTACCTTTTGTATTTGTGCTGTGTGTCATGATATCCCTTCTTTCATTTCTGGTATTGGTAATTTGTGTTGTCTTTTTCCTGATCAGTCTAGCTAGTTTATTAATTTTATCTTTTCAGAGTCACTTTTGTTTTTTATTGCTGACTCTCCAGTGGGTTTGTTTGTTTTTTTAATGTCTGGCCTTATGTTTATTATTTCCTTTCTTCTCATGTGGTATTTTATTTGCTTTTCTTTTTCTGGTTTCTCAAGGTGAAAGCTTAGGTCATTGATTTGAAATCTTTCTTCTTTTTCAAAATAAGCATTTAAAGTGATAAATTTACCCCTCAACTCCTCTTTACCTCTAGCCCATAAACTTTAATCTGTTCTCTTTTCATTCAAATCAAAATATTTTCTATTTCTCTGACAGTCTCCTTGGACCCGTGGTTTATATATTTAGAAGTGTATCTTTCTGTTAATTTATAGTTTCTCTTGTAGTTAGAGAAGGTGCTTTTTATTATTTCAGTTCAGTTGCTCAATCATGTCCGACTCTTTTCGACCCCATGGACTGCAGCATGCCAGGCCTCCCTGTCTCTCACCAATTTTTTTTTTTTAATTGCAAAATTTTAATTTTAAAATTTATTTTTAATTGGAGGAAGATTGCTTTACAATGTTGAGTTGGTTTCTGCCATACATCAACATGAATCAGCCATAGGTATATACGTGTCCCCTCCCTCTTGACACCCTCCCATCTCCCACGCCGTCCCTCTTGGTTGTCACAGAGCACCAGGCTGAGCTCCCTGATCATACAACAACTTCCCATTAGCTATGCGTTTGACACTGGGAGTTGGTGACGGACAGGGAGGCCTGGCGTGCTGCGCTTCATGGGGTCGCAAAGAGTCGGACGCGACTGAGCGACTGAACTGAACTGAACTTGAGTGTATATGTTTCCTTGTTACTCTCAGTTCCTCCCACCCTCTCCTTGCCCTGCTGTCCACAAGTCTGGTCTCTGTGTCTGAGTCTCTATTCCTGCCCTGCAAATCGGTTCATCAGTACCATTTCTCCAGATTCCATATATATGGATTCAGCCAGTTTAGTCGCTCAGTCGTGTCTGACTCTTGGCGACCCCATGGACTGCAGCACACCAGGCCTCCCTGTCCATCACTGACTCCTGGAGCTTACCCAAACTCATGTCCATTGAGTCGGTGATACATCCATCCATCTCATCCTCTGTCGTCCCCGTATATGAATTAATATACAATATTTGTTTTTCTCTTTCTGACTTACTTCACTCTGTGTAACAGACTTTAGGTCCATCTACCTCACTAGAACCTACTCAAATTTGTTCCTTTTTATGACTGAGTAATATTTCATTGTATATATGTACTTTATTTTTTTTTTAGTGGTCCAAAATATGGTCATGTTTTAGGTACTCTTAATAAAAGAATGTATATTTTGCTGTTTGGGGGCAAAACATTATATAAATATCTATTAGGTCAGGTTAATTGATAGTGTTCAAATCCTCACTGATTTTTTAAAATTTTGTCAATTACTGAGAAAGATGTGTTGAAGTTTCCAACTTTAATCGGTTTGCCTATTTCTTCTTTCAGTTCAGTGAATGTTGAATTTCTGTTCAGTTTACATATTTAGGATTGGTATGTCCTTTTGATGAATCAACCCCTCCTTTGTTATGTAATATCCCCTATTTCTCGTTCCAAAGTCTATTTTGCTGATGTTTGTGCCACTCCAGATTAGTGCCTGCATAGTGTGTGTGTTTGTGTGTGTGTGTGTGTGTGTGTGTGTGTGTGTGTGTATACACATATTTCCATCCTTTTACGTTTAATCTATTTGTGTCTATTTTTACACTGAGTTTGTTATGGTTAGCATTTGGTTGGGTCTTGCTTTTCAAATCCAATCCAGTCTTTGGCTTTTAATTAGTTAATTCATTCACATTTACTATATCGTTGATATTCTTGTATTAAGATATTTTCTTTCTTGCTTTTTTTTTCTATTTGTTCCATCTTTTCTTCCTCCTTTCTCATTTTTCCTGCCCCTTCTTAACATTAGCCAAGTATTTTTATGATTCCATTTTGGTTTTCTTGGCTTACTAACTTAATGTCTTTGTTTTATAATTTTAGTGGTTGATACAAGATTTACTGTACATCTTTAATTTATCACCATTGCTCCTGAAATAATGTTATGCAATTTCACCTAAAATTTAAGGAATTTACGATGGTATACTTTACTTTTTCCTGTTTCAGTTATGTTCATGGAATAAGAAGCCACCAATAACTTAGTACCTTAAAACTATGCTATTCATTTTGCAAACCTTGAATGGGGCACAGTGTGGGTGACTTGTCTCTGTTCTGTGATGTCTGTGGCCTCTCCTGAGGCAGCTCAGAGCTGGAGACTGAAGATAAAATCTTATTTTTATACTCTTAGTAATACATACCACCAGCAGAGCTTTGTACTTCCTAGGCACAAAAACTTTTTTAAAACACAGATAATGAGGGACAGGACTAATCTGTTAGGAGGTTGGATTGTTTTTTATATGTTATTTCTAGAATGTGATTTTTAAAAAATCTACCAGAGATTTGATTTGTAAAGCGTAATGTCAGACAGTGTTCTCCCTTTCCAGTTAAACTAGGACTCAGTCCTTTGCTAAAAAGTGTATAAACAAGGATATTTTATCTGTGTAGTATCATCTTAGGGCACTGTAGTTTATTTATTATAACAAAGCAAAAGTCCACCACAGTCTGGTTCACAAATGACTAGAAACATGGCTGATGGATAGCTAAAAGAAATCTAGATCACCATGGGTAGCAGTCTCTTCAGGATTGGTTTCCAGAAATCATACTCTTTTCCAAAACCCTTCCCAAGGTTTTTTCCTTTCAGAACATTTTGTGCTTTGTCTCCCTCCTTAGCCTATTTTTCTTTAATGTTACGCTACGGGAATCAGCAAACTATGGCCTGCAAGCTGAATCTGACCCACCGCCTGTTTCTGTAGCTCAGGTTTTGTTGCAACACGACCAAACCCATTTTGTTTGCATGTCATCTGTGGCTTCTTTCATGCTGTAATAGCAGAGTTGAGTAGTTGCAGTAGAGACTGTATGGCTTGTAAAGCCTAAAATATTTACTATCTGGCCCTTCACTGAAGAAGTTTGCTGGCTTCTGCTTCTTAAACTATTTCTGATAAAATACCAGTTCCTCCTTCCTCCCTCCCCCCAGTTTTTCACAAACAGATTTTTGGATGAAATACATGAAACATAAATTACCAGATTTTAAAAAATCTTACAAAGTGCATGTCCGAAATTTTCATTATCAAGGTCAACAGACATAAAATTACCAAACTGTGTAAATGCTTTGCAGCATTTATTCTTTGTTTTTAACCATACTTTTAAATGGATCAGTTATGAATTATTTGTGGACCAATAGCAATGCTGAGCCACACTTTGAATAGTCTTGTTCTAGTAATCAGTCTTTTATGAGAAAACTTTGACATTTATATGGTTTACTCGTCCGTTTCTAGCAAGTATTTTTGTAGATCAGGTATATTATACACTTGTGGTTAAGCATGCCAAAAGAAGATGAAGCTACATCATGAAAGTGCTGTGACTCTTCCACTGGTGAGCCACGCCCTTCCTGGATCACATGTGATGTGTACTTTATCACCTCAGTGACTGAGGGGACTTTTGGACTCTATATTTTTCTATTGAAATTTAACAGAGCTTTCTTATTAATGGGGACAGTATGACTGTAGGCAGAAGTGTTCAAAAAATTATTTTAAATCAGTAATTCTTTAAAAATTTCTGTTTCAGCTATTGAAGTTTTGTTTTGGTAGGAGGGTGAAGTAAGCTATATACACACACACTACTGTATGTAGTTTGTGCACTGTATTGTCACAATTCTAACCTCAGTTACTGCTTGATAAAAGCGTGTAGATTTGGCATTCTTTGTTTTAGTTAGAAGGACATGTTAGCACTTAGCTTTATATTTTGTGTATAGCACACTATAAATTTACTGCATGTATAAAATCTTCCCATTGGAAAATTGTTGTACTCTGCCTCCAAGAGACATAATGAGACAGAATTTTAAAAAATGAAAATTTAACACTGTTCAGTTAATAAATAAGTAAAGGGAACACTAATAGTTTCTAAAAAGGAACTGACTCTTAAAAAGTTAAGCAAATTTGCCATATGACTCTGCAGTTTCACTCCTCCTAGTTTGACTGCTTGTAAATTCTTGACTTATATTTGGTTTCCTCAGTGCCATGTAGCATGGCTGTCAAAAACTAACAATGTTTTGATAGTCTTAACATTGCAAGTGACTTTGACTTTTTGCCAGCATGCCAGGACTTCCGCTTTATAAAAGATCCAGTTATTATACTATACTGTTTCTAGAGTTGGTCGTTAGGGATTGGGTGATTCAATATAGACTTTTTTCGTGGTTTTTCTTATTTTTTTTTTCTTTTAGTATGTTGCATTGCTTTGACCTTTTCTCCCCCTTTGGGGCATTAGGACATTATTACATCATTTTGTTAAGTTTTTAAAGCTTGCTTTGAAATACAATTTTCATGTGCTTTAAAGGATTGTTTTTCTAGTATGCTTTCATTGTTTTAGATATGCTATCTGTACCTTCCCCCATTTTTTTTCTTTTCCATATAATATCTTTTAAGTATAACTACACTACTGTTTCTTGCTCATTTTAAAGTGAGATTAATTTTTCAAAAAAAAAATAAAGTGAGATTAATTTTTGTAAACTATTAGAAAAAAGAGGTGAATCTTGGAAACTTTTCTAGCTTCATGGTTCTAGAGCTCCCTCTTCTGAGTTTTCTTATTTTCTGGCCCTTTCTCCTCCCAGTTCTGTGTCTAGGCTGCCTTCTTCCTTTACTGTTCTTGTCTCTGTTCTGCTTAATTTGCATTCTGTTCCATAGTAGTTTCTCCTCAGTATAAGACTGTGTTCTGAAAGGAACTTCAGATGGTTAACATTTTTTTAAAGATTTTTTTTTGGGTGTGCTGAGTCGTGTATGTGTGTGTACTGGGTCTTTGTTGCTTCTCAGGCTTTCTCTAGTGGTGGTGATGAGGGGCTTCTCATTGCAGTGACTTCTCTTATTGAGGAGCCAGGCTCTGGGGTTGAGGGGCTCACTAGCACGGGGGCTCAGTAGTTACCGTTCCTGGGCTCTGGAGCACAGGCTCAATCTTTGTGGCTCATGGGCTTAGCTGCTTCACAGCATGTGGGATCTTTCTGGACCAGGGATCAAACCTTTCCCCCCTGCACTGGCAGGCTGACACGCAACCGCTGGGCCACCAGGGAAGTCCCAGATGGTTAACTTTGAGTTATCGGGCCCAGAGTACTCCATCCCCTTCAGACGGACTGCCAGCCTCACCCATAAGTGGAAATGCACAAAACTTTCCACCTGCTCTCGTTTTGGCCCTCTACACTCTCCAGTGACTATCTCTTGTCTCTCTGGGGTTTTCTTAAATTCAGGTTCGTCAGATACCCTGTTACTTTTTCTCACACAGATGGTAGTTCCACATGAGCCTCTAGCTGTCAGTAGTTCCTCCCCACCTGTTTGTATTTGGGGCTTTGTGAGGATACCTTCTCACTTAGTACTGTTGTGAGTGCAGTCAGTTTTGCTATCCAGATTGCTCAGTGTGTTTTTATGGGAGAATTTAGGAGGATTCAGAAAACAACTGTGCCCTGGCTGTTGGCATCATTCTAGAGGTCCTGTCCCATAATTAAATGTTTTAAAAAAAATTTTTTTAGCACAGAAGTGCCAAAAATTGTGAGCAGTAGTGTTTTGCCTTTGTTTTTTAACTTCAAGTGTGCATGTGGCCTGTTTTAACATAATAAAGTCCAGTGTGATTCATTTACCTGATCCAAACAGATTTGAATTATTTCACTTAGTCTGTGTTTATATGATTAGTAAAATTCATGATGTTATCGGACCCTTATTTGGTTTCAGAACTTAGACAGTTAAATAATACATATTTTGTAATTGTTTAATATAAAACGGTACAGAGGGAGGTGAATGGAAGAGAAACTAAGTTAGAAAAATTTTCTGTTTGTACTTATACCTTACTAGTTACAACTTTAAATGAGTCCTTGGATGGTAGTATACAGGTGGTTAGTTTACTATTAATGATATGTATTTACTTATGTTTCTTTAGTAATCTGGTCTTAATATTTGCTAATGTGATTTTTTTAGCAAAGTATTTATGACTCATTATTTAGGATAAATTCTAGAGTTTCTTTGGAATTGATATCAATATCTGATATTTAAATACCTAGGTTTATTTCACTACTGTTCTGAGGAAGAGCGTTTACTTCATCCACTTTTACTTTGTTGCTCTTGTGAATTAGTACCTCTTTAGCTGCAGTTAACCAAAAAATCCTAATTTGGCTGACTTAAACAGTAAGAATTTGTTTAATTTTATGGACAGAGATTTTTATCTTTTATGATCAGTGCTGTATCTCTAATCAGTGCTTAGGAAATATCTGAAGAAATAAAAATATGTAAATATCTTAACAGATGAAAATGCTATCTTTTCAGGAGTGGTTAGGCAGCTCATTGATGTTAGTTTCAAGGGGTCATGTTCTTCCCATTCTTCTGCTCTCTTCACCATATTTGTCTCATCTGTAGGTTTGCTGCCTTACTACTTGGAAGATTGCTGCAGCATTTCCTAGATGCCACATCCTCAAGACCATATCCAGAGACAGAGAAAAGAATCTTCTCTACCTTGTGGGTGCCTCCCCCCACCCCCCCGCCTCCACCACAGTACAGGAGAAACCTTTTCCTCCTTTCTCATTGGTCAGAATTGTGTCATAAGCCCGAGCCAGATCACTGCCAGGGGGACTGGGATCTCTAGGATTGTCCTAGATCTCTCTTGTTCAGTAAGGTAGCCACTAGCCACATTGTAGTTATTTGAATTTAAAATAAATGACAGAATCAGGTCTTCAGTCACACTCGCCACTTTTCAAGTGCTGACTTTCTGGACAGTGCAGATACAGAATGTTTCATCATCGCAGAAAGTTCTCTTGGACAGTGCTGGCTTATGATTATCAGGAGTCACACTTTGGGCCTTTTAGAATTCCACTGTTAAGACTGGAATTCTCTCAGCTACCTTCCAGGATGTCTGTGTGGTGAACAGTATCTGGCAGTGATTCCATCCTGGTGTGGCTCTTGGGCTTCAGACACACCTGCACTTCTTACAGGAGTGACTTAGTTCATCCACATATGGACAAGAGTAAGGCTGTCATACTGCCAGAAAGAAGACAGCACATTTCTGAAGCAAGTATTATTTTCCTTGAGACCAGTAACTTTTTTTGAAATTTAAGCTTTTAAGTCATAATGCTAACTAACAGGGACCTATGATTTATTTGACAAAAATTGATTTATATATGTTTGCCAGTTTCTAATTGGGTAGTTGAAAAATACCATTAATCTATGTTATTTCTGTTCATTTATTGAGCCATCTGGAAGCTCTTCCGCTGGAAAAGTGTACTTCGTAAGTTATTAGAATCAGAAGTTGAGAAGTTGTAGAGTACCCAAAAGATGCTAAGTTGTTAGGTCATAAATGCTTATTAAGTTTGGGCTTCCCTGGTGGCTCAGTGGTAAAGAATCTGCCTGCTAAGGCAGGAGACATGGGTTCAGTCCCTGGGTTGGGAAAATCCCCTGAAGAAAATGGCAACCCACTCCAAAATTCTTACCTGGGAAATCCCATGAACAGAAGAGCCTGGTGGGCTACAGTCCATAGGGTTGCAACGAGTCAGACACAGCTTAAAGACTAAACAGCAGCAGCTTATGAAATTTGGACCCAACAGACTGTTAGGCATTTCTTTTGCCCTTGGGTGTGCCATGAGTAAGTGACATTCTGAGGGAGCAATGACTTGGGACAGTGTAGGAACCTCTGGTGTGGTCTGAATTTTTTTTGATACTTTGTAGTTTGGACTTTCATTATGTTAAAAATTTGTTGAAAACAAGAGGAGAAAGGTCAGGGAATTATAAACAGCAGCATGGAGAAGGCAGTATGTGGCTCTGGTTTTGAGTCCTGATTCTTTGGCTAATTTTATGATGCCAGAGAGATTGGCTTTCTAGACCCACTTGATCCTTAATAAAAGAAAAAAGTAATGGGGAACTTCTCTGGTGGTCCAGTGGTTAAGACTGCGCTTCCTTTGAAGGGGGTGTGATTTCCATTCCTGGTTGGGGAAGTTCTGCATGCCTTGAGGTGCAGCACCCCCCCCCCCCCCCGAAAAAATTAATGACAACACCTTATAAAATTTGAGTGAAATATGGTTGATAAATATACTTTATAGAATTTAAAATCTCTGTTCAGGTGTGTGGTAGGCTGAATAATGGCCATCAGAGATGGCCACATCCTAATCATCCTAATTCCTTTTATGTGTGAATATGGTGAAAGAGACTTTGCAGATGTGATTAAGTTAAAGATCGTGAATGAGATTAGCCTGGATTATACTAGTGAGCCCAATATAATCACAGGGGTCCTTAGAAAGGGGAGATAGGAGATGAGATTTGATGACAGAAACAAGAGGTTGGAGCGTGTGTTAAAGGGCAGGCCTCTGGAAGCTGAAAAAGGCAAGGATTACCTGATTTTCCCCTCAGAGCCCCCAGAAGGAACCAGCGCTCCCAGCACCTTGATCTGTAGCCCCATAAGACTCCTTGTAGGTCTGTGACCTCCAGAAGAAATTCTGTTGTTTTAAGTTAGTCTGTGTTCTGTTGTTTTAAGTTAGTCTGTGGTAATTTGTTGGCGGGAGTAATAGAAAACTAACAGGGTATTACTCAAGTTGAAAAGGGGAAATTTTAAGAAGTCATTAGTCCATTATTCAACATTCTTTTTCCTAGTGTGAAGTCTGGGATAGCAGCAGTCAGCTTTTCAGACTTCCCTACTGTGGCATAAACTTCTGTGGTGTGGACATGTGGAGGACTGCCTTTGGCTCTAGAGACCGAGTAAGTGATTAGATTGGAAAGGGGCATTGGGGAGGACTCCTAAACCTCTGGTGCATCTGTGATAAGAGTGTCTCCAGAAGGCTTGATTTAGTGAAGAGGGTTCTAGAGCTTTCTCCTGGAAGCTTCTGGAGCTGGGTTTTTTTGGTTTTTTTTACTGATCATCCATCCTATTTCCAAGTTTAGTTTGGTCTAGGAACTTACTTTAGAACAGTTTCTCCAAGCTTAGTATATTTTACATGTGTACACCAGAGGGTAGTATTTCAGAACCTCTGAAGTGCAAACTTGGGGTTTTCCATGGCCTGGTGATTCAGCTGAGGGGAGCATCTGATCAGGGCCTGCCTGAATAAGTCTGTAACACCGTTAGGAATGGTTGTTTTTACTGAGTCCTTGTCCCCATTTTTTTCAGTCTTAAATTTTCCAATAAAAATTCTCGCTAAATAGCATTTGCCCAGTCCTCGAATGCCTTGGACAAAGCCAGATTGTTCCTTGGAGATTTTCTCAGATGCCATGTGAAAAAATCATACACAGTATGTTGGTCTCTCTTTTAACAGCAGTTTTGATTTTCTAGGTAAAAGTCATGATTTTTTAAACAGCTGCTGTTGTAAGCAGATCACCATTTCATCTGCTTTTGTGATGGCCCATTAATCCATCAGTAGCTAGGTAAGCAGTAGCTTAGGAGATGTCCTGCCGGTCGGCCACAGCTTTGTAGAAGTGGCTATGAACTACATGAATTTTTACCTTTAGAAAACTGACTTAGGTGGTTTGATATGTGTGGTGTGTGCTCAGTCCTTTCAGTTTTGCCTGACTCTTTGTGACCCTATGGACTGAATGGTCTTTTCGACCCTATGGAATCTTTGCCACCCTGTGGAAGCCTGCCAGGCTCCTCTGTCCATGGGATTCTCCAGGCAAGAATACTGGAGTGAGTTGCCATGCCCTCCTCCAGGGGATCTTCCTGACCCAGGGATCAAACCTGTATCTCCTGCATTGCTGGTAGATGCTGTACCACTGAGCCACCTGGGAAGCCCAAGTGGTTTGATATATTGTGCCATAAAGCTACAAACTGTGGAAAATTCCTAAAGAGATGGGAGTACCAGATCACCTGTCTCCTGAGAAACCTGTGTGCAGGTCAGGAAGCAACAGAACGGGACATGGAGCGCCTGACTGGATCACACTTGGGAAAGGAGAGCATCAAGTCACCCAGGGTGACCTGGGCCGTCACCCAGGGTACATTGTCACCCTGCGTCTGCTTATTTAACTTACCTCCAGAGTACATCATGCCAAATGCTGAGCGGGATGGATCATAAACTGGTATTAAGATTGCCGGTAGAAATGTCAACAACCTCAGATATGCAGGTGATATCACTCTAATAGTAGAAAGTGAAGAGGAACTAAAGGACCTCTTGATGAAGGTGAAAGAAGAGAGTGAAAAAGCTGGCTTAAAACTCAGCATTTTAAAAACTAAGATTGTGGCATCTGATCTCATCACTTCATGGCAAATAGAAGGGGGAAAAGTGGAAACAGTGACAGATTTTATTTCCTTGGTCTCCAAAATCACTGTAGCCATAAAATTAAAGGACACTTGCTTCTCAGAAGGAAAGCTATGACAAACCTAGAGAGCATATTAAAAAGCAGAGACCTCACTTTGCTGACAAAGGTTCATATGGTCAAAGCTATTGTTTTTCCAGTAGTCAGCTGAACATTGAAGAATTGATGCCTTCAAATTGTGGTGCTGCAGAAGACTCTAGAGAGTCCCTTGGACTGCAAGTGGATCAAACTAATCCATCCTAAAGGAAATCGACCCTGAATATTCATTGAAATGACTGATGCTGAAGCTCCAATACTTTGGGTACCTGATGTGAAGAGCTGACTTGTTGGAAAAGACCCTGATACTGGGAAAGGTGGAAGGCAGGAGGAGAAGGGAACGACAGAGAATGAGATGGTTGGATAGCATCACTGACTCAATGGACATGCGTTTGAGCAAACTCTGGGAGATGATGAAGGACAGGGAAGCCTGGCGTGCTGCAGTCCATGGGGTTACAGGTAGTTGGACTTGACTTAGCCACTAAACAGCAACAATAAAGCTATTTAGAGTTGATGATCCCATCTGTGGTAACTGTTAGCGGAAGAGTACTTGTGCAGGGGATGGGGGGTGGTATATGTAAGTTTAATGTTAGTTTTGCTTTCATTAATGTAAAAACATTTATATACCCTAATCAAGGTTGCATTACACCTTGGACCCTGAAAGATGGTTAAAATAAATAAATAACTGAATGTCTTTTGGATCATCTTTGATGTGCTCATTTTTTTTCATTGGTGTTATAACAGAGGTGATAATAGTTTGTGCAGTTTTTTAAAAAATTCTTTTCCTTACTGTTTGCTTACTTCATCATTTTCTTATTCTTAGATGTAATAAGATACACTGCAACAGCAGTATTTTAAAATACCTGTGAAATGCTGGTCAGAATGGCTGCCATTAAAAAGTCTACAAACAATAAATGCTGGAGAGGGTGTGGAGAAAAGGGAACCCTCTTACAGTGTTGGTGGGAATGCAAACTAGTGCAGCCACTATGGAGAACAGTGTGGAGATTCCTTAAAAAACTGGAAATAGAACTTCCATACGACCCTGCAGTCCCACTGCTGGGCATACACACTGAGGAAACCTGAATTGAAAGAGGCACGTGCACCCCAGTGTTCATCGCAGCACTGTTTACAGTAGCTGGGACATGGAAGCAACCTAGATGTCCGTCAGCAGACGAATGGATAAGGAAGTTGGGGTACATGTACACAATGGAATATTACTCAGCTATAAAGAAGAACACTTTTGAGTCACTTCTAATGAGGTGGATGAAACTGGACCCTATTATACAAAGCAAAGTAAGCCAAAAAGATAACATTACAGCATACTAACACATATATATGGAATTTAGAAAGATGGTAACAACGACCCTGTATGCACGACAGGAAGAGACACAGATGTAAAGAACGGAGTTTTGAACTCTGTGGGAGAAAATGAGGGTGGGGTAGTTTGAGAGAATTGCATTGAAACATGTATTTTACCATGTGTAAAATAGATGACCGGTGCAAGTTCAATGCATGAAGCAGGGCACTCAAAGCCAGTGCTCTGGGAAAACCCAAAGGGATGGAGTGGGGAGATAGTAGATGAGTAAAGTCATATAGCAATTCTAAATATGATTAAAGTAGTTTCAGTTCAGTTCAGTCGCTCAGTCGTGTCTGACTCTTTGCCACACCATGGACTGCAGTACGCCACACTTCCCTGTCCATCACCAACTCCCAGCGTTTATTCAAACTCACGTCCATTGAGTCGGTGATGCCATCCAACCATCTCATCCTCTGTCATCCCCTTCTCCTCCCACCTTCAATCATTCCCAGCATCAGGGTCTTTTTCAATGAGTCAGTTCTTTGCATCAGGTGGCCAGAGTATTGGAGTTTCAGCTTCAGCTTCAGTCTTTCCAATGAATATTCAGGACTGATTTTCTTTAGGATGGACTTGTTGGATCTCCTTGCAGTCCAAGGGACTCTCAAGAGTCTTCTCCAACACCACAGTTCAAAAGCATCAATTCTTCATTGTTTAGCCTTCTTTATGGTCCAACTCTCACATCTGTACATGACTACTGGAAAAACGATAGGTTTGACTCTATGGACCGTTTTTTGGTAAAGTAATATCTCTGCTTTTTAATATGCTCTTTAGGTTTGCTATAGTTTTTCTTCCAAGAGACAATCGTCTTTTAATTTCATAGCTGCAGTCACCATATGCAGTGATTCTGGAGCCCAAGAAAAGAAAGTCTGTCACTGTTTCCATTTTTTACCTATCTATTTGCCATGAAGTGATGGGACCAGATGCCATGATCTTAGTTTTCTGAATGTTGAGTTTTAAGCCAACTTTTTCACTCTCCTCTTTCACTTTCATTAAGAGGCTCTTTAGTTCTTTTCTTTTTGCCATTAGGGTGGTGTCATCTGCATATCTGAGGTTATTGATGTTTCTCCCAACAGTCTTGATTCCAGCTTGTGCTACATCCAGCATGACGTTTCACATGTTCATAGAAGTTAAATAAGCACAGTGACAATATACATCCTTGATGTACTCTGTTCCCAGTTTGGAACCAGTCTGTTGTTCCATATTTGTTTCTAACTGTTACTTCTTGACCTACATACAGGTTTTTCAAGAGGCAGCTAAGGTGGTCTGGTATTGCCATCTCTTTAAGAATTTTCCAGTTTGTCATGATCCACACAGTCAAAGGCTTTAGTAATAGTCAATGAAGCAGAAGGAGATGTTTTTCTGGAATTCTCTTGCTTTTTCTGTGATCCAACAGATGTTGGCAATTTGATCTCTGGTTCCTCTGCATTTTCTAAATCCAGCTTCAACATCTGGAAGTTCTTGGTTCATGTACTGTTAAAGACTAGCTTGGAGAATTTTGAGCATTACTTTGCTAGCTTGTGAAATGAGTGCCATTGTGTGGTAGTTTGAACTTTTTTGGCATTGCCCTTCTTTGAAATTTGAATGAAAATTGACCTTTTCCAGTCTTGTGGCCACTGCTGAGTTTTCAAATTTGCTGATATATTGAGTGCAGCACTTTCACAGCATCATCTTTTAGGATTTGTGATAGCTCAGCTGGAATTCCATCACCTCCACTAGCTTTGTTTGTAGTGATTCTTCCTAAGGCCCACTTGACTTCACATTCCAGGATGTCTGGCTCTAGGTGAGTGATCACATCATGGTGGTTATCTACGTCATTAAGACCTCGTTTGTATAGTTCTTCTGTGTATTCTTGCCACCTCTTCTTACTATCTTCTGCTTCTGTTAGGTCCTTTCTGCTTCTGTCCTTTATGGTGCCCATCTTTGCATGAATTGTTCCTTTGTTATCTTGAAAAGATCTCTTAAATTTTCCCACTCTATTGTTTTCCCTCTATTTGTTTGCATTGATCACTTAGGAAGACTTTCTTATCTTCTTTGCTATTCTTTGGAACTCTGCATTCAGATAGGTGTATCTTTCCTTTTCTCCTTTGCCTTTAGCTTCTCTTCTCAGCTATTTGTAAGGCCTCCTCAGACAACCATTTTCCCTTTTTGCATTTCTTTTTCTTGGGATGGTTTTGATCACTGCCCCCTATACAGTGTCACGAACCTCCGTCCATAGTTCTTCAGGTACTCTGTCAGATCTAATCCCTTGAATCTATTTGTCACTTCCACTATATAATCGTAAGGGATTGATTTAGGTCATACCTGAATGGTCTAGTGATTTTCCCTGCTTTCTTCAATTTAAGTCTGCGTTTGGCAATAAGGAGTTCATGATCTGAGTCACAGTCAGCTCCCAGTCTTGTTTATGCTGACTGTATAGAGCTTCTCTATCTTTGACTGCAAAGAATATAATCAGTCTGATTTTGGTATTGACCATCTGGTGATGTCCATGTGTACAGTCTTCTCTTGTGTTGTTGGAAGAAGGTGTTTGCTATGACCAGTGCCTTCTCTTGGCAAAACTCTGTTAGCCTTTGCCCTGCTTCATTTTGTACTCCCAAGGCCAAACTTGCTTGTTACTCCAGGTATTTTTTGGCTTCCTACTTTTACATTCCAGTCCCCTATGATGAAAAGGACATCTATTTTTGGTTTATTTCTAGAAGGTCTTGTAGGTCTTCATAGAACTGTTCAGCTTCACCTTCTTCGGCACTGATGCTTGGGGCATAGACTTTGATTACTTGATATTGAATGGTTTGTCTTGGAAAGGAACAGAGATCATTCTCTTGTTTTTGAGATTGCACCCAAGTACTGCATTTTGGCCTTTTTTTGACTATGAGGGGTACTCCATTTCGTCTAAGGGATTCTTGCCCACAGTAGTTGATATAATGGTCATCGGAATTGAATTCGCCCATTCTGGTCCATACCTAGACAGCATATTAAAAAGTAGAGACATTATTTTGCCAATAAAGGTCCATCTAGTCAAAGCTATGGTTTTTCCAGTAGTTGTATATGGATGTGAGAGTTGGACTATAAAGAAAGCTGAATGCCGAAGAGTTGATGCCTTTGAACTTATGTTGGAGAAGACTCTTGAGAGTCCCTTGGACAGCAAGGAGATTCAACCAGTCCATCCTAAAGGAGATCTGTCCTGAATATTCATTGGAAGGACTGATGTTGAAGCTGAAGCTCCACTACTGTGGCCACCTGATGTGAAGAACTGACTCCTTGGAAAAGATCCTGATGCTGGGGAAGATTGAAGACGGGAGGAGAAGGGGATGACAGAGGTTGAGATGGTTGGGTGGCATCACTGACTCGATGGGCATGAGTTTGAGCAGGCTTCCAGGAGTTGGTGATGGACAGGGAAGTGTGGCATGCTGCAGTCCATGGGATTGCAAAGAGTTGGACACGAGTGAGCGATTGAACTGAACCAAACTGATTCCTAAAATGTTATGTTTGCTCTTGCCATCTCCTGTTTCAGTTCAGTTCAGTCTCAGTCGTGTCCGACTCTTTTTGCAACCCCATGCACTGCAGCACGCCAGGCTTCCCTATCCTTCACTAACTCCCAGAACTTGCTCAAGCTCATGTCCATGTTTGACTACTTCAGTTTACCTTGATTCATGGACCTAACGTTCCAAGTTCCTACGCAGTATTGTTCTTTACAGCATTGGACTTACAGGTCAGAATCTACCCTTCTAAACATAGACCACCTCTCCATTCCACTCCAGTGCTTATGAACAAGACTAGTTTAGTTTTGTTGCAAAATGCTTACTTCTTTTCTGCCATCAGACATTCAACTGCCTATAAAAATGACTCTATCCAAATAGAGATTTTCCCATTTATCTTTGCAGTTAAGACGCCTTCAGGTTCACATTCACTACGGCATTTAGAAAGTAAGGGTACACACCCAAACTGATTATGGCATGTAAGTACAGAAGAACAGGAAGACCAGCGCTCTGCTATGGAACATTAGTTATGAATATTGGCACTATTTTTAATTAGATTAAAATTGGGTTCAAATGGCTACTTTAAAAACAAACCTAATCTGTATTTCCTGCCTTCCCAGAGGACTAACGAGATTCGGTGGGTGTTTTTTTCCCCCTTTCTTGTTTTCTTTCTCTCAGGTTAGTGTTGAAATCAGTGTTAAGTCGTGTGTGTGTGTGTGTGTGTGTTTGTTTCCCCCTTTCTTGTTTTCTTTCTCTCAGGTTAGTGTTGAAATCAGTGTTAAGTCGTGTGTGTGTGTTTCCCCCTTTCTTGTTTTCTTTCTCTCAGGTTAGTGTTGAAATCAGTGTTAAGTCGTGTGTGTGTGGGGGGGGGGGGGTCTCCTTTGTTTGAATCTCCTTTTTCCTGATGCTTGGTACTGTGCATAGGGAAGCTCCAGGCTGTTGGTTCGGGTGCTCAGTGATATAAAACTTCCATTTATTGATGTTTTTAAGTCAGAATCCTGTTTGACTTCTTCCTGAGCCTGAGGGGAAATCTCAGAAAAGTCCATTGAGATTTAAGTTATAAACACCGCACTTAATTACTGCATAGGCTTAACCACAGAGTTTGCTGTCACAATATAAATACTCAGATGAAAGCTGGGGAGATGCTGCCACACTTCCACCCCCATGAACTCTCTGGCTTTCCTGATCCTGCCCTCTGTCTGGCAAACAAAAGTGTGAAATCCATTCCAAGAGCTTCTGTGAAACTGGTTTTAAACGTTATAAATTACTCAACTGAATGCTCAAAACTCTGCCTCTCTTCTGTTTTGCCAGCTTTTTCCAAGCCTTTTTTTTTTTAGTTTAAAAGAAATAGTTGTTTTTCTTGAAAACTTACTGTATTTCACCAACTTTGCTGCACGTTTTTTAAACTCCAATTGTAAAACTCGTTTCTCTTTCAAGTCTTATGTAGCATACACTAAATAAGCAAAACATCCTTGGCTCACTAGTTTATTCTCCAAAGCCTTCATAGGATAAAACATGCTCAGGCTTTAGGATTCTCATACGACTATTTTAAAGTGAAATCACAGCTGTGGGAGTAAACCAGAAACTAGTATAGTTCATGTTTCATCAATTTAAAACAGTAAAATAGTGCCTTTACTGCAATTAAAAATCTTATTTGAAGAACTTGACATATACCATTGATGAAATGGTGATACACTAAACAAATACGCCATACTCTGCATGCGTTTGAAATGATTTTATGAAATTTGAAGACTTTGTTTTCACTTCAGTTTTTAAAAAATTTTTGTTAGAGTGTAGTTGATGTACAAAGCTTTTGTTAGAGTATAGTTGATACACAGTATTGCATAGGTTTCTCATGTATAGCAAAGAGTATTGGTTACACATACAACTATATCCACTCTTCTTTAGATTCTTTTCCCCTGTATGTCATCACAGAGTCTTGAGGAGAGTTCCCTGGGCTATGCAGTACATATAAGTTATATTTTTATATATGGTAGTGTGTATAGGTCAGTTCTGGTCTCCCAGTTTTAGCCCCTCACCCCTTGCGCTTTTCTTCCTGGTCACCATAAAAATTTGTTTTCTACATCTGTGACTCCATTTCTGTTCTGAAAATAAGTTCATTTGTACCTTTTTTTTTTTTAAAGATTCCACATATAAGCAATATATGATATTTGTCATTCTCTGAATTAATTTACTCAGTATGACAGCCTCTGGGTTCATCCATGTTGCTGCAAATGGCATTATGAAATTAGAAAATTATTGTATCAGTCCCTGTAGCATGTCCCTGCTTTTCAGCTATGTAGAATGTTTTCAGAACTCTGGGTGTGTGCAAGGCGCTGCTGTGGGTGGTAGGGATGCCCCAGTGATCACAGTGTCAAAGCCCCTGCTCCGGGGGAGCAGTAAACTAATGTAAGAAAGGTACCAAGAGGGAATTCTAAGCAGAGAATGAATAGAGACTGCTGTCTAGTGATGGGGCTGGCCCCAAAATTGGGTGGGCAGGAAGTGCCTGTCTGAGAAGGTGATATTTAAGCTGATGTCTAACAAGAGCCAACTATGCCACAATCAGAGGCAGCATGTTCTAAGCAGAGGGCCTAGTCTTTTTGGTGGGAATGAGTCAGATATTCAAAACAGAAGGATGGGCGATGAGGCTGAATGATAGTGTTTGTGTTGGTATAGTATGGAGTGAAGGAGGGGATGTTTTAGGGAATAAGGGTAAGTTTGAGGTCAGGTAGGCAGACAGGAGTGAGGATTTTATTGAGACAGTGGCATGTCATGGGGGGATATTTAACAGAGGCATAAAGAATTGGTTGTGTGGGTTGGGAGAAGGAGAATGGAAGACAGACCAGTTTGGAGCTATTGCAGTAGTTTAGGGTAGACATGGTGGTGACTTGGATTAGGATGCTTACACTGGAGATTTAAGTGGAAGGATTTGGAATAGGTCTTTGGAGGTATGGTTGATTCATTTGTGTTATAGATTTTGAGTACCAGGGTGCCTGGTGCCCTTTACTTGATATGGTAAAACTGGGAGGAGAGCAGCTTTGGGAGAAAAATCAAGTGTTTCTGTTTTGTTTTTTTTAAGCTCAAGATATCTGTTACTGGATAGTCAACTGGAGATCGCAAAATAGCAATTGGGTGTATGTCTCTGGAGTTCCCAGGAGAGGTCAGGTCTATGAGTACACACTTAGGACTAAGCAGTAGAGAGCAAGTACTGTTTCAAACTGCTGGCCTTTATAAGATCATTAGGGAAATTGTAGATCAAGAAAGGAAGACCTAATACTGCCGACTGAAAAAAAAAACTGCCCAGTGTGAGCCTTAATGAATTAAATTTTATTTGGGCCAGAATGGGGACTGTAGCCTGGGAGACAGCATCTCAGATAGCGCTGAGAAACTGCTTAGAGGTAGAAAGGAAGGTCAGTATATATGTGATTTTGGTGAAGGGGGAGTACATGCAATCAAGTACATATTTTTGGGAAAAGTTTCTGCTAGTCACTAGGATTGGACTTCACCAAGAAGGATTTTAGTGCTTTTCAAGATACGAGGAGATGCAAGAATTACATTCATAAAGTCGTCTCTTGAAAATGTCTATGTGAAGACCTTTTCTGCCGGTTTTTCCCAGAGCCCAGGGGGCCTCATTTCTGATCTCCGCCCTGAGCTCATTTCAGGGGGTGTTGAAGGTCAGTGGCTGCAATGGGTCTTCATTTTATCCTTGTAGAGGTAAACTGTGGTTATAGCTCAGTTGTGTCTGACTCTCTTGGACCTTATGGACTGCAGCCCAGCAGGTTCCTCTGTTGCCTGGAGTTTACAGGCAAGAATACTGGAGTGGGTTACCATTTTCTTCTCCAGGGAATCTTCCCAACCCAGGGACCAGACCTGCATCTCCTGCATTGGCAGGTGGACTCTCTACCACTGAGCCACCAGGGAAGCCCTGTGGAGGTAAATGGCAAATGCCAGTTTGTAGGTGACAGAACCCTGAGGACTCCAAGAGAAAGAGCCAGCAAAGGCAACTGAAGAAGAATGACCATTGAGGTGGGAGGGAGCCAGTGGGTTGTGGTGTCAGAGAAACCGAAAGTGGAGTTTCAAGGAGGAGTAGAAATCGCCATGCTGCTCAGAGGTCAAGTTAAATAAGAATGACCGTGACACTGGTTGAGAGTCACACATGATCTTGACGAGAGCATTCTTGGCGGTCAGGGGTTAGAAGTGAGGAAGGAGACAGTGGTTATACACAACTCTTGAATCAAAAAGGGTTGTGTCAAGAATAGATAGAACAGGTGATTAATGCTTTCTAAGAGAGAACGGTATACCAAACATATACTTTGTTCCTAATACAAGTCAACAAAAATGTCCCTGTGTAATTTATATAATCTATGTGTCTGCCACCTGGGGACCCAGACACAGATTAGTAGAACTGTGAGCGCTCATGGTGTGAATGCTCTTGAATGGAGCACGGGCTCAGTGGCCCTTCATGTAACTGCACTCCTGGCAGTGGGCTCAGGAATTCACTCTACTAGTTTGAGGCTATAGTTTAATATATTTCAAGCTAGAAATAGTGCAAAATGTGTAGTTGTGTGTCTGTGTGTACTGCCTGTTGGAGCTTCCAGATCACTGATCAGCTCCTGTTCTTTTGCATTAAAAAAAAAATGCCTTGGTGTTTTTTTCCATTAACTGAACAGTAGCACTCTGTCTTTAATACTGTATTTTTTTCCTTTTCTCTACTTTGGAAAAATAATCTGTTCGGAAACATTTTTCACAGGAACATCTTCTAAGCTATCAGTGAGGTTCCGCCCGCCCTCTGTAACTTGGAGTGTAATATAATGTTTTGTTCTGTTGAGGAACAAAAGTTTTCTGATATTTGTTTGTATTAATAGATGCTTTTAACTTTGTAGTATGCATTGGCATTATTACTTTTATCAGATAGACCGTTAGAGAAATTTCATGACTATTTTCTCTTACTACTCTACCTAAGGGATCAACTTCCTGTGTGTGCTTCTGACGCACTATCTCAAAAATCAAGTTCTACCCTTCTTTTTGCCACCACAGCTTAACAGCTGTACTTATTTTCTCTCTGTACTGCTACAGTCCCGTAGAAGAGATTCAAGACAGTCTCTGTGGTGTGGTAGAAGCTTAGGATGTCATAGTTACTATGTCATGGTTTCCTTAAATGCCTAATAGTACTGGTGCATATTTAAATGTGCAAGCCAATAGTTCTGTGATTCAGGCTGTTTATTGATTAGCAGTCAGAGGAGAAAGAGAAGTTATGTTGATGCTTATTTTGCTTTGAAGAAAGAAGTTGCAATTGTGAGGCAGTCAGATACTGAGACTCTGCAACTGAAGGAAAATTCAGTTATCACTCTGTGTCTGACCTTTCACTTTCCAAACTCAGAAACTGAATAGATTTAGATAACAAGGGGTAGTTGTTTTTGTAACATTGGGCTAATTGTATAAAGCACAGACTGGGACTTGCCCAATTAACACATTTTGTTTCATATTCCAGAACTTCTGACTTACACAGTCAAGTAATTTAACCTAATTCACATGAAGGAACAAATGAGGCAGTTTCTGTTTTTATTCTTTTAAGGAAAATATGTAACGTGGCCTTTTGTTTATCCTCTTGCAACGAGGTTTCAGGAATCTATAATAATAAAAGACTGAGCCGCAGGAAGGAGACAGCCCAGATGTTTTGCATGTAAGTGATCTGTTGTTTTTACTTAGAAGTGCATAGCCGAGAAAACCAGTGAATCATAAAGATGCGAACGGTTCAAAGCTTTTATTGTTTTTTAAAATAACAGCTTTATTGAGATGTAATTAACATAAAATTCATCCTTTCATAGTACATAGTTCTCTGGTGTTTAGTTATGCCACCATCATGATCTAATTTTTATTCCTCCCATAAGAAACTTGCATGTACAGTCACTCCATTCTCCTATCCCGCCCCCGGCCCTAAGAAGCCACTAATCTACTCTCAGTCTCTGTTGATTTGCCTCTTCTGACGTGTCATGTGATTGAAATTATGCCGTATGTGGGCTTAGGTACCTAACTTCTTTCACTTCGCTTAGTGTTTCCAAGATTCATCCAGGTAGTAGCATATGTCAGTGCTTCATCCCTTTTTATGGTTCATGTTAGCCCGTAGCATGGATATAGCACAATTTGTTTATCCATTCCTGAGTAATTATGAATTATCTGTGCGTGAACACGTTTTGTTTTGTTTTTTTTTCCCCAGTTTTCTTGAGTATATAACTAGGAATAGAATTGCCCCATTTCATAATCTTATTGTTAGGTAATGTAGTTGTTGACTAGTTCATTGAATGGAATTATCAGATGTATCTACATATGATGTAGCCATGGAGTTAGGAGTAGTATTATGCTATTTTCCACCTTTGGTTATTGAAAGAGAAGGACTCTTAAAGATGAGTTGAAGATAGCACATTGAATGTTTTGAGTCTGCCCACTTTCTTGGACTGGTGGCTGATGTACAGTATTTTGGTACTCATGTGCTCTTTGGTAACTCTAAAAGTCTTATCAGTTGAATGTTTGGAAGCAAATAATAAAATAGAAAGTTCAGTGGCTTAAGCAGTGCTGAGGCTTTTCTAGAACAGTAATTGAAAAGTCCAGGTAGCACTGCCTTTGGGCAAGATTTGTTTCTTCACTCTTAGAATTCCTTGGTGGCTTAAACAGAAGGCCCAGTTGAATCTTATTGATTCTGTTGATCTGTCTTGGGTTGCATGCTTATCTCTGGTCAGGATTTGGTATGAGCTGGAGCTTCTCAGATACAACCCAGGTCAACGTTCTGTTAAGGAAAGGAAGCATGTGCTAGAGAGATACCAACAAGGGCCCACTGCAGAGTCACCCCTCTCTCTGTAGAGCTGTTACAGAAAAAATAAGCGTGTATTCCCCACACATGACCTGCTGAGTTCAGAAAGCCCATCTTTCCTCAGAAGACCAGCCCTATTCTTTTTCTGGACTTTCCTGCAGATCCTTTGGATGTCTATGTCTTTTTATTCTTTTAAAAGTAATTTTATTTATTTACTTTTGGCTGTGCTGGGTTTTTGTTGCTGCATGGACTTTTCTCTGGTTGCAGTGTGTGGACTTCTCATTGAGGTGGCTTCTCTTGTTGTGGAGAACAGACTCCAGAGCACAGGTGCAATAGCTGTGGCACACGGGCTTGGTTGCTCTGCAGCATGTGGGATCTTCCCGGACCAGGGATTGAACCTGTGTCTACTGCCTTGGCAGACAGATTGTTTATCACTGAGCCACCAGGAAAGCCCTGTGCCTTTTTATTCTTAAGTATTTCTGTTGGTAAAATATTTTGTAGCTTTTTTAAAGTAAAACTGATTCCTTTGTTTTGAATAATAAGCGTGGGCCATATTCATAATCACTGTCTCAGTTTTCATTCTAAAGAGATGGTGAAGAATGTTTTTACTTTTGCTCAGTGATAGTCTTGTTTGACACAAGGGTTGGGCTTCTAGTGACCAGGGTAACTTGAGTTTTGTCTGAAACATCATCTCTATATGACCCTTCCAGTTAATTCTGATAAGTAACAGGACAAAGAAGTGAATAAGTTGGCTTAAGCATCCTCCTCTGGGCATCAGTGAGGAGAATGAGATGAGCATTGAGTGGGTTTCAGCATTTCATGTGAATTGTATCCAAGTTAATTTCCTGGTATGGCTCTGGTGGCCTTTTTCCCCCTTGCTGGGTAACAGCCTCAAAACCTCAGTGGATTACAACCAACATTTATTTTTGTTTATGGGTATTCAGGTTGGTGTAGTTCTGCTGATCTAGGCCTTGCTTGTCTAGGCCAGGCTGGGCTTGAACTTCTGGCCAGGTTCAGCTCGCTTTGCTTAGTTCGTACTCTGGAGCCTAGGCTGAAAGCAGCGGCTCCCTGGGCATGTGGCTACATGTTCTTCTCACATAGGGTTGCAGGAGTTTAAGATTGGCTAGAAACATGCGTTGTCTCCTAAGGCTTCATCTGGGAACTGATAACTTCTCCCAGTTTTAGTAGCCAAAGTAAATTATATGGCCAAGCCCAGTATCAGCGGGGCCAGGAATACACTGTTTCCACAGAGGAAGATTGCAAAGTCACATGACAGCAAACACAGGTATATAATTCTAGTAAGGATGGAGTGAAGAACTGAGAATTATAATCTGTTTAGTCATAGGTATTGTTGTAGGAATAAAGGTGTGTAAAACTGTGACAAAAACAGATTCCTCTGTAGAGTGAGTAGATTAGGATTACGTAACAATATACTTGGGTACATTTTAATAGTGTGATTAAAACCATTAATAATACTCAGACTGAATTATTAAATGATGTTTTATTTACTGCTGCCTCTGAGAAAGCAATCATGGTGGTACCATGTTCAATTCCTCACCTCAGTGTCTAAAGACCTTTACTAAATTGCTTCTGTTGTTGTTTAGTCACTCAGTTGAGGCTGACTCTTTGCGACACCGTGGACTGTAGCCCTCCAGGCTCCTCTGGCCAAGGGATTTCCCAGGCAAGAATACTGGAGTGGGTTGCCATTTCCTTCGCCAGGAACTTCACAACCCAGGGATCGAACCTGTGTCTCATGCACTGATTGGCAGGCAGATTCTTTACTACTGAACCACCAGGGAAGCCCCAGTTTATATATATAATACATCAGTTGTTATAAGACTTTCATAACTGCTAGAATATAGAATCAGTGAAAAGATGGGGCATTTAAAATTATATTTCGAAACATCCAGGTCATCTAAGGAACATTTCAGGAATGTTGTATGCAGTTCCCATAGAGAGAATTATAAATTTCTTTTTGTCTTTTTTGAGAGTTTCCAATTCCAGTGCTGGCAGAGGGGTGACTTTTGTAGACTTGCAGAAATCTAGATTTTAATGACTAGGACAGTGTTTTCCCTACTAATGGAATTATGGAACCCTTTTCCACAAGAAAAGGATATTTTGAAAAACTACAATTCCATGAGATACATTTTGGATTATACTGTTGTAGACCATATTTATGTAATACATATGTTTAACTATATGTAAGAAGTATAAGTAATATGTAATAAGACCCCTGGTCTTCCCAGTGGTCACGTACATTTGTGAGAGCTGGACGGTAAAGAAGGCAGAACGCCAAAGAATTTATGCCTTCCTATTGTGGTGCTCGAGAAGACTCCTGAAAGTCCCTTGGACAGCAAGGGGATCTTAAGGGAGTCAAACCAGTCAATCTTAAGGGAGATCAACCCTCAATGTTCACTGGAAGGACTGATGCTGTCTCGTGCAAACAGACAACTCATTAGAAAAGTCCCTGATGCTGGGGAAGATCGAGGGCAGAAGGAGAAAAGGGTATCAGAGGATGAGATGGCTGGACGGCATCACTGATGCAATGAATATAAACTTGGGCAAACTCCAAGAGATGGTGAGGGACAGGGAGGCCTGGTGTGCTGCAGTCCAGGGGGTTTCAAAGACTGGGCCACTGAACAACATGTGTAGTAAAAACTCAAGATAATGGTGACTTAGAAAACAGGAAACAGCTATGAAAAACACAAGTGTTTGTGTTTAAAATGCAGCTAAATACACTTTGAACTTCAAAAAAGCTCATATTTTAATGTATTTCAGCTAACCTAAGACTGCTAATTTAAAATAACCCCATTATGTTTGTGCCACTAAAGAAAGAAAAAAGGTGGAGGGGGGGACTTCCCGTGGTGATTCAGTGGTTAAGACTTCGAGCTTCCAATGCAAGGGGCCAAGTTTCGATCCCTGATGAGGGAACTACATCCCGCATGCCGCGACTAAAGATCCCGCATGCCACAACTGAGACCTGGAGCAGCCAAATAAATATTTCAAAAAATTTTAAAAACTGTCAATTTTAAAACACTTTAACTTCAGAGATGTTAAAATGTGGGGAAAGTGTGTTATTGACAGTATTAAACATTTTCATGTGTGACTTTTGTCTCTTCCCATGTCTCTCTAACCAGTTGGAGGGAACATTACTGTGTGTAATTGAGAGCTGTTTGGTCAAAGGCAAATTAACTAGGTGAACATAATGCACTATGCTACTACTACTAATAGCACTTGGGGATGCCAGTTTTATACCCAGTAAATCTCCTGGGGCTTCCCTGGTGGCGGTGGTAAAGAATCCATCTGCCATTGCAGGACCTTCAATGCAGGAGATGAAGGTTTGATCCCGGGGTTGGGAAAATCCCTTGGAGAAGGAAATGGCAACCCATAGAGGAGGAGCCTGACGGGCCATAGTCCATAGGGTCGCAAGGAGTTGCAAGTTGCAGAGTCGGACACAACTGAGCACGCCCTTAAGTTTTCTCTTATAAACCTCTGCTGCTGAGTCACTTCAGTCGTGTCTGACTCTGTGCGACCCCATAGACGGCAGCCCACCAGGCTCCCCCGTCCCTGGGATTCTCCAGGCAAGAACACTGGAGTGGGTTGCCATTTCCTTCTCCAGTGCATGAAAGCGAAAAGTGAAAGTGAAGTCGCTCAGTCATGTCTGACTCTTAGCGACCCCATGGACTGCAGCCTACCAGGCTACTCTGCCCATGGGATTTTCCAGGCAAGAGTACTGGAGTGGGGTGCCATAGCCTTCTCCCTTATAAAGCTGAGCTGTTAGTTATTTTAAAGTTTACTGCTCTGTGTCACTTATCTATTACTGTATAACCACTTCAAAATCTCATAGCTTAAAATAACTGTTTTTAATTGGCATTAAATTTGAGATAATTGTAGATTCACATACAGTTGTTTAAAAAAAAAGGTAAGAAAATGATGTAGAGAGATCCCACGTCTCCTTTGCCCGGTTTCTCCCATTGGTAAGTTTTGCGAATCTGTAGTGTAGTTTCACAGTCAGGATATTGGCATTGATACAATCCACTGAGCTGACCCAGATTTTATCAGTTTTATCTGCACAGGTATGTGTGCACATGTGTATATGTTAAGGTCTGCACAGTTTTATCACCTGTGTCTGCATAGCCACCACCAAGCCAAGGTTCTGAGCAGGACTAACACTAAAAAAGTACCCTTGTCCCTGCTGGACCAGTGGCTTAACACCATGAGCTCAGGGGTTCAATCCCTGGTCAGGGAATTCGATCACCCCATGCCGCAACTGAAGATCTTGCGTGCCACAGCTAAGATCTGGAGCAACCAAATAAATAAAGAAATGTTTTTTAAATAGTTTAAAAAATTAAAAAGTGCCCCTCATGTGGCCCTTTTATGAGCATACCCCACACCCACCTCCTCCTTGATGCTGATCTGCTACCCTTGCTTCCATTCCTAACGACTGGCAACCACTGTCCCCCATTTCTAAATTCTGTCCTTTCAGAAAGAGTGTGTTTGCTCTGTGGATTTGCAGTTGGGGCTGGTCTCAGTTGAGTTGGTTTGTCTTTGCTCCATGTGATATCTGCTGGCTTCTACCGGGGCTGGAGAATCCAAAGTGGGGTCAGCCACATGCCTGGAGCTTCGGTGCTGGCTCTCCGTTAAGGTGTCTAGTGCTCCTCCCTACAGCCTCTCCTGTAGTCTGTTCTGCTACAGGGCCCCTCTCCACATGGCCTCTTGGCTTCTTGCAGTAGAGCCTGGGCTTCTTTACTTGCCAGCTTCGGGCTCCAAGAGAGCAAAAATGGAAGCTGCCAAGTCTGTTTTGAGCTAGGCCCCAAATTGGCACAGCCTTACTTCTGTAGCAGTCTGTTGGTGGAGCGATCACAGGGGTAAGCAGGACTCAAGGGGAGGGGAAATCTACTCTACCTCTTGGTGGGAGGAAGTGCAGGCTTGTGCAGAGATGAGCAGCATTGCTGGTGGCCAGCTTTGCGAGCTCCAGATAAGATAGTTGCATTATAGAAGTGACAGCGCAAGTGTCTGCTTGGATCTGTTCTAAGTGTTATCTTCGTTTTGAGTCATGAATTCGTTTGAATTCCATAAAAAGTGCAAAGAATATGGTAAGATTACATAATATTCTTCCATTAATGCCTGTTTCAAATAGAAAAACAGTTCCTTTGCAAGACAAGTTGCTAAGTTCAAGTTACCAACCAGATTTAAGAATTCCCAGGGGGCCTGTGGTATTTGCAGAACAAGTGGTTGCTTGAAGTGGCTGTTAAGATGTTAGGAATGGTTCACCTCTCTTTATTTTCCCAGGTTAACTGTTTTCTTGTGATCTTACAATACCAGGGCATTTTTGTATACATCGTTCCAGTTTTCTATCTTACTAACTTTAAGAGACCATACAGAATTTTGTTTTTTCATTAAGCTTTTTGGGTAGGACGTAAGGAAATTGGTTTTTTTTTTCCCCAAGGTATTTTCAACTTCCTATAAAAGATCTTTTAAGAGGGAATAATATTGTAGAAGGAAAGAGACCCTCACTTCATCAGAGGATTTGAAACCAGAAAAGCGTTTTCTCTTAAGGTTTTTTTTGACTCTCACATGTTACGCTTCCTTTGTTTTGCTGTGAGTGGCAGCGGAGTAAGTTAAAGGTTAGAGATTCTGGACTTCACTGGAAGAATTCTTTATCATGTACTCAACTGTAAGGAGTAAACTTCCATAGAATTTGTGAAATGAGAGAGAACCAGAGCTGCTGCTCAGTGAGGACTACATGCTTAGCCTTTGTGAATCAGGAGGTTGGTTAAGTAGTGTGGTTGCCGTTACAGAAAGGAGTTTTTCACTCTGAGCTTTAGAACAATATGTTATTTGGCTGAGAGTTTCCTTCCTTCCGTCCTTTCTGAGTGATGACTGATTTCACGGACATTTTCTGTGCACTCTGTACTTCCCTGGAGGCTCAGACAGTAAAGCATCTGCCTGTAATGTGGGAGACCTGGGTTTGATCCCTGGGTCGAGAAGATCCCCTGGAGAAGGAAATGGCAACCCACTCCAGTACTCTTGCCTGGAAAATCCAGTGGACGGAGGAGCGTGGTAGGTTACAGTCCAGGGGGTCACAAAGAGTCAGACACAACTGAGCAACTTCGCTTTCACTTTCTTTCTGTATGTATAAGACACTCTGTTGGATATCATTAAAAGAAAATTAGAACAGGGTCCCTATTTTCCAGGATATTGTGGTCCAACAGAACAGAAAAGATATTCACTAATAACTGGTATATAAACCCCTATGGCGATAACATTGAAGTTCAAAACCAGAAGAAAATATTAAAGCAACAAGCTAAGTAAGCTGTCTGAACTTCATTTTTCATTGCTATAAAATAATTGTAGACCAATTCTCTTCCATCTCTAAAGTATTGTAATTCTGAAATGTATGTTTCAGTTATTGGAGGCTTGTAATTTTTTTAAAGACACATCAGATCCATGTGATGACGTGGAAGATTTATTACTGTGTATTTTTGGCACGTTTTACCCTCCGTGTACACAGATAAATACTTGTTTTATTATTCATTAATGAAACACAAAATTATGGAAAGGGAGACCCAAAAAGTTGTTTTTATCTTTGGTTAAACCAGAGTAGTTTAAGACCTTGATTTATTGCTTTTCATACCATTCATAATGGTGAGAATAGTACAACTGATCCCCATTTACTCTGGTAGGAAAAGAGAATTATAGTTTTTAAATTGCAGAAGGCAGTATCACATAGGCCATCGGGAGAATGTCTTCCTTTGTTGTAGTAGACTTTGCTACAGCAAAGGAGAAGGAGAAGTAGACTTCTCCTTCTGTGGCAACATCCATGGTCCTCTTTTGCTGCCCACCTCCTGAATGTTAGGTGTCCAGGTGGGTGCTGTCATGGCCCACCTCTGATCTTTTCTTCAGTGTCGCAAAGGGTACTGCAGAGGCGGCGTTCCCCCCTCTCACTACTGCGGCCCCTTATTAACCATGCGTGGCACACTTGGCTTGAAATTGGGTAGCGCACGTGATGGCGCTAAAGAGATCAGGGAGCTCGGAGGAGTAAATGAACTCAGACTCTCATACACTAGCTTGTCTGCCCGTTATGGACTGAATACTTTTAAAACTCAGCCTGGTGGGGTTTGCTTTGTTTCTGCGTTCCAGACTGTGGGGAACATAAACCAGTTCTAACTGTGAACTCACGAGCTAGGAAGAATTGATAGGCCAAGTATTAAAATTTCAGGAAATAGTGATAAGTAATCTTGTGAGATAAGTATTATCTCATTAGGATTAAAGGAGAATGTAAGTGAAAGTGTCTAATCCGTGACACATGTTTATTTTGAGTCTTCAAAGGTTGTTGTTGTTTAGTTGCTGAGTCACATCTGACTCTTTGCAACCCCGGGGACTGCAGCACTCCAGGCTTTGCTGTCCTCCAGTGCATCCTGGGGTTTGCCCAAATTCATGTCCATTGAGTTGGTGATGCTCTCTAACATCTCATCCTTCATAGGCCAGGGCTCTGCAAATTTATAATCACCTTTCATATGTGTATGTTAAGATGAAATCTCAGTTTTGAGCTCTAGCCCCACATTGGCAGCCCACTTGAATTATATAAAACGAAGAGAAGTGGATCTCACCACTTCCATCGCTGTCTGTCACTTGTATATAAAGAAAAACACTCTTTTCCCTGTCCTTCTCACATGTATCTGTTTCTCCTCCTTTGCTTCATGCTTATTTTTGTTACTGTACTACCACCCTCTTATTTACCCTGTTTGCTCCTATTTCTCTCTTACTCCACTGTATCAAGTCAGCTGCCAACTGCTGTCCTTTCTGCCTGTCCTCTACCTCTTAAAGTGATCCATAGTCTTCTGTCCACCCTGTCTCCTGGTCACTCCCCCTTTTCTAAGGCCTGTTGCCTGTCAGGCCACAGCCTAACTGGTCTTGTTTTCTCTGTTTTCCCCTCTGGTCCCTCTGCTCCAGATTACCTCCAAGTACTTAGCACACGCCACACTACCTTGTCGTTTTGCCACATTCCTCTTGTAGCCTTTGCTTCTCAATGTTCTTCTCCCCGTTGGTTTCCACATATCCAGGCCCCACTCATCTTTCGAGAAAAACTCAAATATTACCTCTTTAAAAGAAGCTAAATTGAACTCTGCGGTCGGAAGTAGTCTCTTCCTCCTCTCCTGTCGTTGATGTATTGTTCCTTTTAACTGAATTTTAGCTCTCTTGCTGGGTCACTTAGAGTTTGAGTTGTTGATGTGTGTTTTCTCTTCCCATTTAGAAGGTAGTCTTGAGGTCATGAGCCGAGAGTCATCACCATATTGCCACAGGGCTGACGTTCATAAAGTACCCCTTGTACTTCGGAAGGGCTCAGTAAAACATCTGTCCCAAAGCCCTGTGTTTTGAAGAGTCTTCCTTGCAGTCAGATCTCTTATATTAAGCAGCAGTGTGGAAACAAGTTGCCTGTGCAGTGTAATGAGCCCTGAACTGCTGTGAGAGCAACTGGACATGTTCAAACAACCTGATCTCTCAAAGAGGGGGCATACCTCTGTTTTTCTTTTTCCTTTCAAACATTAGAGCCAGGAAGTAATAGTCTAAGGCAGAGACTGATCTTTCATGATCCTTTGGGGATTAATTAAATGCCATACTCCTTAGAATACGGCCTAAATATTGGACATTCAAACCAAATTTTAAGTACTTGGTGCCTATTTTATTTCTAAGGTTGACTTAATACCTCCTGTTTTTATGAATGTTACTGTAAATTGAAAGCTAATTTGGCATGTGTAAAATAGGATTAACAGTAATGATAACTTTGACACAGAATTATTTTGAGTGTTACATGGACTGATTTATTTAAAGCACATAGCACAGCACCCTAGACATACTAAATGGTCAGTGAAACCAAGCAGCTATAATTACGATTAGGAATTTACAGTTTGAGAGTTAAGATTGTTGGTGGTATAAAGGCAAGTGTGCTGCTGGTGTTTATGGATTGAACTGTGCCCAGTAGTTTCCTAGGAATTAGATTAGCCTGGAAATGTTATGTCAGCTGAGAATTTTGGTTTCTAGGTGACAGTGCTACCATCAGAGACAGGACTGGCATCCCTTCAGAGAAGAAACCTTTCAGTAGGAATCTATAGTAGCTTTTTCTGTCTTTTCAACTCTCAGGTTAAAATGATAGTCATTGTAAAGGAGAATTTAGAGAGCCCCTGCAGAAAGGATCGGGAGCTACAGAACTTCAGAGGAATTGCTAAGAGATGGCAGAAATGAGAAGCTGTTTTTGTCTCTATTAAGCATGCACTTTATTAGTGGAAATGAAAAACTCCATGATAGGGAGGAAAAACTGTATGAGAAATACAAGTGATTCAGATATGAACTCTCGACGTATACAACCTCTCCTTCACATAAACTGGTGGGGTAAGCATTTAACATAAGGAGTGAAATACAGAAATAGTAACATGGAGGAATTTATTCTACACGGGTGTGAGTGGAACCTGATTAAAGGAGCCAAAGATTGTGAATCCATTTTTCCCTTTTGTAAGAGGAGCAGGCTTAACTTGGGGGTGAGAACTGGTAAATTCTTCAGGCTGCAGTGAGCAGAACTTTGTGATGGCTGGGCTTCCCTGTAGAGTCACAACAAAGTCTACATAGCAGGACTTCTGACTGAAATGGAGAATGCAGTGGTGTTTACAGAAAAAACAAAGCATGCGTTTAAGTAATGGCATTATGTCTGTTTTATAGCAGACTAGAACTTGGCACTGAGTTCCTGATCCCCGCTCCACAACTCCTGTGCCCACCTCGGCAGACACACACTTGTTCCATCTGTAGCCTTCCCATCTCCCTTGACAGTGGCTCCATCTTTCCACTTGACTGGACCAAAACCATGGTAATCAGATCCTTTGCTCCTCTTTCTCTCCTGCTCCATGTGCACTCTTACCAGCAAATTCTGCAGAGCTTTGTCTCAACACAGAACTGGAATCAGATCACTTCTCATCACTACCGTGACTTTCACCCCCGTGCCAGCCGCCTTCTGTCACCTTGTGCCTGGATGGCCACAGTGGCCCATTCTCTGCTTCTGCCTCACCCCACTAGAGTCTGTTCCCCACCCTCCAGGTTGACACGTGTTTATTTATTCTCGTATAGTTGATGCACAGTATTTCTGTAAGTTTTAGGTGTACAGCATGGTGACTCACCGTCCTAAAGGTTGTGGCCCACTTGTAATTGCTCTAAGTGGCTGTGTTCCCTGGGTTGCGCTGTGTCTCTTTGGAGCGCCCTCACCTTACACATGGTAGTCTGCACCTGGCAATCCTCTGCCCTCTTCTCCTGCCCTGTCCCTGCCCCTGCTGTTAACCACTGGTGTGTTCTCTCGAGCTGTGTTTCTTTTTTCTTATATTTTATTCACTAGCTGTATTTTTTTTGATTCCACATGTGTACTTACATATCATTACAGTATTTATCTTTCTCTGTCTGACTTACTGCACTTAGCATAATACAGGTCCATTCATGTTGTTACAAATGACAAAATTTCATTCTATGTTTGAGTAGTCATTTTGTTTATATCTTTTTATATAAAATATATACTTTCCATGTTTTCTTTATCCATTCATCTGTTGATGAACACTTAGATTGCTTCTGTAATCTGTTCTTAATACATCAACCAGTCATCCCTTTTCTCCCTACTTTTCTTAAAGTCAGATTTCTTAAGGTACAGTTTACAAACAGTAAAAATCACTTTTTTGTAGCTGTAGAGTTCTGTGGCTTTTCACAACAAGCAGTCTTGGCCCAACCATCATAGTCAAGAAATAGAATGTTTCCATTGCCCCCAAAAGTTCCCTTATGCTCCTTTGTAATCATCCCTTCCTCCCAGCCCCTGGAAATTAGTCTCTTTTCTCCCATGAGATTTTTTTAGAATATCATATAAATAGGGTATATTTGTAGTGCTTTGAATCTGGGTTCTTTCACTAAGCATAATGCATTAGAGATTCATCCATAGTGCATCGCTCAAGAGTTGGTGGCTTTTTATTGCTCAGTACTTCTCCACTGTATAAAGGTACCACAGTTTATCCTTTCACTAGTTGATGGTATTTGGATTGTTTCCAGTTTTTGTCAGTTTTGGATAAAGCTGCTGTAAACATGCACCTATAATTCACTCTGCTATGAAGAAATTAAAAGAACAGCTTGGAAAACTGTTACAGGAAGAAGCATGCTGAAGATCAATATATCACATAATCCTCCTTTTATTAAAAATGGGACTCAGTATTTCACATTTCTTTATTATTTGAATTTTTAAAATAACATAAGTTTTTTAAAAATTGTGTTTAAGATTGTGGTGTACATGTTAAGAAAAGGACAAAGTTTTTGTGATTTCTGATTTGGCTATACTTTTTTTATTTTTAACCAAATGCTAGAAGCTTATGTTTTACAATTAAATATAACATTCCTTTATAGTAGGATTTTATTTCAAAGAGCCACAATTAAGGATGAAGTTTTTCTAAAACTAAGCATCAACAACATTGCAGTTACATATATATATTTTAAGGTTTATTTAGTCACATCACATCAATTGAGAATCTTGATTCAGCATAAACACTATTGCAGGTAAATGCTGCTGTTTTGGTTACTAATACTGCTTTCCACATAGGAAACAGCAGCTAGCTTCCATACCTTAATTCATCTGAAAGGACAGCTAAAAAAATACAGATCATATTTGAATTCCAGTCTTCCCAAACCGCATCTCACCCTCTTTTGGAAAGTAACCCAACTTTCCAGATTTCTCTGTTAAATGTTAACCTTCTTCCACCTTGCCTTCTATAGTGTCTCTTTACTAGATTGTAACCGTCTTACATGACTGTCTTATTTTCTGTATCTTCAGTTCAGTGCGTCCAACTGTGTGCGACCCCATGCACTGCAGCATGCCAGGCTTCTCTCTGGAGTCCATCACTAACTCCCAGAGCTCACTGAAACTCATGTCCATCGAGTCAGTGATGCCAGCCATCCAACCATCTCATCCTCTGTCGTCCCCTTCTCCTCCCACCTTCAATCTTTCCCAGCATCAGGGTGTTTTCCAGTGAGTCAGTTCTTCACATTGGGTGGCCAAAGTATTGGAGCTACAGCATCAGTCCTTCCAGTGAATATTCAGGATTGATTTCCTTTGGGATTGACCGGTTTGATTTCCTTGGAGTCCAAGGGACTCTCAACAGTCTTCTCCAATACTACAGTTCAAAAGCATCAAGTCTTCGGTGCTTAAGCTTTCTGTATAGTTCAACTCTCACATCCATACACGACTATTGGAAAAACCATAGCTTTGACTAGATGGAACTTTGTTGGCAAAGTAATGTCTCTGCTTTTTAATATGGTCTCTGGGTTGGTCATAGCTTTTCTTCCAAGGAGCAAGCATCTTTTAATTTCATGGCTGCGGTCATTTCATCTGCAGTGATTTTGAAGCCCCCCAAAGTAAAGTCTGTCACTGTTTTCATCATTTCCCCATCTGTTTGCCATGAACTGATGGGACCAGATGCCATGATCTTAGTCTTCTGAGTGCTGAGCTTTAAGCCAACTTTTTCACTCTCCTCATCAAGAGGCTCTTTAGTTCCTCTTAGCTTTCTGCCACTAGGGGGGTGTCATCTGCATATCTGAGGTCATTGATATTTCTCCCAGCAATCTTGATTCCTGCTTGTGCTTCATCCAGCCCAGCATTTAGCATGATGTACTCTGCCTACGAGTTAAATAAGCACGGTGACAGTATCCAACCTTGACGTATGCCTTTCCCTGTTTGGAAGCAGTTTGTTGTTCCATGTCCAGTTCTAACTGTTACTTCTTGACCTGCATACAAATTTCTCAGGAGGGAGGTCAGGTGGTCTCATATTCCCATCTCTTGAAGAATTTTCCACAGTTTGTTGTGATCCACACAGTCAAAGGCTTTGGCATAATCAATAAAGCAGAAATAGATGTTTTTCTGGAACTCTCTTGCTTTTTCAGTGATCCAGTGGGTTGCTGGCAATTTGATCTCTGGTTCCTCTGCCTTTTCTAAATCTAGCTTGAACATCTGGAAGTTCTTGGTTCATGTACTATTGAAGCCTGGCTTGGAGAATTTTGAGCTTTACTTTGCTAGCATGTGAGATGAGTGAAATTATGCAGTAGTTTGAACATTCTTTGGGATTGCCTTTCTTAGGGATTGGAATGAAAACTGACCTTTTCCAGTCCTGTGGCCACTGCTGAGTTTTCCAGATTTGCTGGCATATTGAGTGCAGCACTTTCACAGCATCATCTTTTAGAATTTGAAAAAGCTCAGCTGGAATTCCATCACCTGCACTAGCTTTGTTCTTTGTTTTGTATCTTACACATGAGGATTTGTTAAAATTTCATCTGATAAGATCCTTCTTCCATTACTATGTTTAGAATACATGCTTGGCTTTTTTTCCCTGAAAATAAGAAAAAATGTGAAAGACCATTACTGTGAACATTATGATAGATAATATTTTAGATAAAAATACAAATTAAATTCTGTTTCAGTGTATTTCACTGTTAAGGGAAAGATTGTACTGTTTCTTAGTCCTGGAATACAAGTCATATTTTGCATGTTGTATTTGAAGTCGGATGTTTTGCAAAGCAGAAAACAAATTGTAGCTACCCTGCTGTCTTATGATCTGTTAGAATTGCATATGAGAAAAAGGAGTAGTTTATATAGTCAACAGTTCTCAGATTGTGACCACTGGATCACTAGGGTTTACTCAGACCATATCAGGGAATCTACAGGGTCAGACTGTTTTCATAATGCTACTTATTTGTCTTTTTCATTTTGACATTTTTTTTTCTTACGGTGAAAAGCAGTGGTGGGTTAAAAAAAGAAAAAAAATCACTGCAATGCTGTAACACAAATCAAGCTGAACTAGTAATAGTTGTAGTCTTCACCACCATGCAAATACCGCTTTAAACAAAGAAAAGTTTCACTTAGAGTGAAGCAGTGAAAGTTGCTTTTATTAAATCTCAGTGCTTGAGCACACTTGTTTTTCTCTAATAAAATGCAAAATTTCCCCTTATTAAAAAAAATGGGCAGAGGACCTTCTTTTCCAAAGAAGATATACAGATGGTCAACAGGCATATGAGAAGATGCTCATTGAGACTAATCATCAGGAAAATAAAATTGAAACCATGGTGAGATACCACTCACCCCTGTCAGCATCACTGTCATCAAAAAGACAAGAAATAACAAGAGTTGGCGAGGATGTAGAGAAAAAGGAACCCTCTTGCACTGTTGGTAGGAATGTAAATTGATGCAGCCACCTTAGAAAACAGTATGGAAGTTCCTCAAAAAATTAAAAATAGAACTACCATATGAACCAGCGGTTCCTTTTCTGGCTGTTCATCCAAAGAAAACAAAAAAACTAATTTGAAAAGGTAATGCACCCTAATGCTCATAGCAGCCTTATCAACAGTACCCAAGATGTGGAAGTAACCCAAGGGCCCACTGATAGATGAATGGATCAAGAAGATGTGGGGACCTGTGTATACATACATACCCACACACTGTGGAATATTACTAAGCCATAAAAAAGAATGAAATCTTGCCATTTGTGACAACAAGGATGGACCTGCTGGAGGGTGTTTTGCTTAGTAAAATAAATCAGACAGAAAAAGATAAATACCATATGTGGAATATAAAGAACCAAACAAACAAATGTAACAAAACAGAAAACAAACTAGTGGTTAGCACAGGGAGAAAGAGGCAAGATAGGTGAAGGGAATTAAGAGGTACAAACCAGCAGTTATAAATAAGTCACAGAGGTGTAATATACAGCACAGGGAATGTAGTCAGTGTTTTATAACTTTGTATGATGTGTGATCTATGAACATCTGAAACTAATATATTGTAAGTCAATTATATACTTCAACTTAAAGCAAAGCAAAACAAACAAAACCCAAAAAGTTATTGTTAAGCACTTCAGCTATATAGTAAAAGTACCATTAGTTTTCTTTAAAAAAACAAACAAACTTGGGGAGTCATTTAAAGTGCTAGCTGAACTAGCTACTGTTTTCTTGGGACACCATTTTCACTTGAAGAATAAATAGTAGATAAACTATGGAGTTATTCACACTTCAGTGTGTGGCTGACAGTTTCTCACAAATGGATAAAGTGAGCCTGTCACTTCGGCGGGGCGGGGGGGGCAAGTTATTTTTGCCAGTAATAAAATTTGCATAAAAATAGGCATTTTGAAAATTTTGCTCTCATTATCATTAGCCTCAAGAGTGAAATTAACAAATGAGGTTTTTCAGATATTGTGTAATGAAATGTGACAACATCTGGGGGAGCTGCATGACTTAGTGACCAGTGTGTGATGTTATAAAATCACCCATGGTTAAAGAACCATTTGATAGCATAGTCCGTGAGATTTTAATGTAGTAGTTTTTTTTTTTTAATTCATGGACAAGGTTTCAGATTTCACATTTCAAGTAACCTGTAAGAAATGACGACTTGTTGAATTTTAGGGTAGTATCAAAGAAGAGTATCCTTAGTTATCTGAAAAGATTATTCCAATGTTCTTCCCCTTTCCAGCTACCCATCTGTCTGAGGCCAGATTCCCCTCCCCCCCCCCAAAGTTCAACTGAAGTAACATACAGCAACAGAGTGAATGCAGAAGCAATTATGAGAATCTGGCTGACTTCTACTTAAGTCAGACATTAAAGAGGTTTATGAAAATGTAAAAGGATGCCCCTCATCTAAATTTTTTGTTTTGGAAAACTGTTATTTGTCCTTTAGAAAGGTAATTTATGTGCTCATGTTGTAATGGTTTTATTATATTTAAGTGAATTAGTAAATATTTAAAACTTTTCTCACTTTTAATTTCTAGTGTCATAAATATCAGTAGATGTAACCTATAGGAACAGAAGTTCTCAGGGTCCTTAATTTTACGAGTGTAGACGGTCTCAAGACCAAAAAATTTGCCAAGTGCTATTCTCAGTCACTGTGCAGGGTTGGAATAGTAGTGACTTGGTTTGTTGGGTGGACAAGAATGCTTTCGTTGTGTAGCTGGAAGGCTGACACACAGCACACGTTATAGAACAGTGCTCTCTGTGTCTCGGTTTGGCGTGATTTTTAGCAGGATATGTGTCTAAGCACTTGCTGGTAAAGCAGCTAGTGCTGGTAAAGTCAAGCTAGATGCTTGACTCTAGAGCAGCTACTCAAATCCAGTATGGTTCTCAAAATCTTAGGGTGTGGAATATAACCCTACACATGCGAGAACTTTCTGGTAGCTCTTTGTCTATTAAGGCTTGGGGGAATGTAGTTAAAGAATTAATGGTTTTCATAATAACCATATAAAATATTGCAGCTCAACAGCTGACCTATACCCCTGCCTCATTTGGCCAAGTCTTCGAGTCTGTTTTTAAGTATGTTTGGCTAACCTGATCTCAGTGTGTCTCAGATCATGAATTTAGTTTCTATTTGCATTTCTGTAAGAATTCCTTTTACTTCAGAGTGTAGAATAATTCCTGTCTTTAATGTGAGTCCAGAGTCCCTGGAAACAGACACCTTGTTGGAGGGTCTGAGAAATGATACATGCCTGTTGATGCTTTGGTGGAGTCTGAACTATAGGATAGACTGTAAAGTAAGGTAGACCACTGGACTTCGATTTTAATTCATGTTCTGTGTTTTATAATACTGTTTGTTAAAGGCTTTATGTAAAACTGCCATAGTGGTAGGTTGAGTTGAAAGTATATGAAATTTCAAATAATGCTGTGAAATAAATCATAGCTTATAATTATGTGAAATTTGGTACAGTTTGCAAAGTTAAAAGTTTTTTGAAGTTTTATTATAAATTATGCCATGAACTATATTACGAGTCAGCTTTAACCAGATTTCCTTAGTACAGATTTATTTGGAAAATAAAATGGTCCATTATAGAAGAAAGCATTAAATGAAACCATGCATTTGGCGTTCTAGTGGGTAGTGTGCAGGGCCAGGAAATGGAGATGAGAACTGGTAGTGCTAATCAGCCTCTTCATAAGATAATTTGCACATGGCCGAGACTTCACCTTGAAAAGTAGATTGTGAAGAACATCAGTGACTCAGTATAGTTAGTCACCCAGAGCAGAGCACAGGGAATCTGTGGAGGAGGGAAGGCTGGTTTAACAAAACTTCAACCCAGACTTATAGAAGTCTTAAGTGATGTCTCTGGAGAGTCTGTATTGATTTGACAGTTATAGCAAGGAAACAATAGTATCAGACTTAAGTACATGGAGTTTGACAAGTTTAAACATTTAATCTACCTTTTAGGGAATGACAATATGCTTCAGAATGTGAAGGGTACGAAAAAAGTCATCCAAGTAAAACACTAGCAAAAGAGAAGTCAAGTCCTCCTCCTCCTCCTCCACACACACACGCACACACACACACACACGCACACACACACACACACACACACGCTCGTTTCATGCTTTATAGATCAGGCTCTTAATCATATGAAAAGCTACTCAATCTCACTTTAATTCACTTTGAAATTAATTGCATCACAAAGATAATTAACACAAATGAAAACCATATTGAAATATGAATCTTCATCTGTTAGATTGGTTAAAAAAAATTCAAAAGTTGGACAACACTCACTGTTGTCAAGACTTTGGAAAACAAGAGACGCTGGTCTGTTGCTGGTCATAGTGCAAAATGATAAAACCTCTCTGGTGGGCAGCTTGACCACATTTATCACGCTGCATTTCCTCCTCCGTCCCGTCCCGCAACCTTATTTTCAGGAACTTTATTCTCTGTAGATGTGTTATTTCTTGTGTGTGACTGTGAGTATAACTTACAAAACTCTTTATAACAGAATTGTAGCAGATTTTAGAAACAAGGGATTTGCTTTTTGAAAAAAACAAAAAATGTGGTATGTACACACAGTGGAATACTATGCAGATGTTTAAAGAAAATAAAAATAAAGATCTCGGTATGCTGATATGGAAAGATCTCTAGGCTGTATGGTAAAGGTGGGGGAGTACGGAGCAGTGTGTTTAACGGCCTTTCTTTTGTGTGAAGAAATGGTAAGAAGTAGTATGTTTATATTACATGTTTTAGAAGGCTCCTGAAGAAACTGATAAAAGTGGTTATGTAAAGAGGTTATGGGGGAGGAGGCGAGGTGGAAGTGAGACTTACCAATGTGTACTATACATAGTTTTGATTTTTGTGCCATGTGAGCATATGACCTGTTCCCCCCGAAGATATTTTTTAACTTCTGGAAAACACTCCCTCTAAAGAGAAGTCACTTGTTTTGAGAATTTTGAAAGATGTGTGCCAAGATTATGGCAGAGCAAGAGATAACTTGAGAGTAAAGAGAAATTGAAATCAGTTTTCCTAATATAGGAAATGTACTGTTCCAGGTATCTCTTAGAGGGTAAGAGAGCTGATAGCTGGACAGAAGCTAGCGAAGGGACTAGAGCGGCCATCCACTGTCTGCTGCATCTTGTATCCCCTTTGCTGACTGAAATTTTAGGAAATTGTGGGTGCCCACTGTGGGGTGCTGTGGGACAGAACTCGCGACCCAGAAAATAAATGGCTGTATTCATTCACCTCTCATGTTTTTCATTGTCTCAACTTCTCAAAGACTGCTGTAAAAAAGAACATTTCCTTTTTGTGTGTGTGTGTGGAGGTTTTCAGAAAATATGCAAAAGCAGAAGAGTATAAGGAACCCCTATATACCTGTCATTCCAGTTTCAATAATTAAAAACAATCTCACCTTTAAAAAAAAAACACACAACTATCCTTCCTGCCTTTTGTTATTCCTGGAATATTTTAAAGCAAGCCTTATATATATCATTTTACCCAGAGATACTTCAGCATGTATCTTTAATAACTAAATATAAAAAAAATTGACAGTACAGGCCACAGTGTCTTACTGTGAAACTTCATCTTATGTCCTGGGTTTTTTTAGAAAGGTTAAAGGAAACTTATCCTTCTCTGTGTTCATCCGTCTTTTTCTCTTCACTGGTATAATTTCCAGTCAACATACAATAAAGGTTGAGTATCTCCTGTCTTTAAGACTTCCCTTACCTTACATTCCCCTCTCGCTGCTATTTCCTTTGAAACTGTACTTTTCAAAAAGCTATGTCCATTTCCTTGCCTTTAGCTTCTCAGCCAGTTCCAACCTGACTCCTGTCCCCACCGCTCACTCCATTAAAACTGTTCTTGCTAAAGTCATCAGTGACTCACACATTGAATAAACCCAGTGACTGTAGTTTTCATCTTGACATCTCAGACACCTTCAGCACTCATGACCTCTCCCTCCTAATACAAGCAGCGAGCACTGAGTAATTACTGGGTTCAGCTCTGTGTGTGAGTTCTCATTTCATTCTGTTTTTAAGCAATTTGTTTTACTAATGTAGAACTTTGTCTTAATCTTAATCATGTAAAATTTTATTTATTTATTTTGGGCTGCGCAGGGTCTTGGTTGCTGTGCGGGCTTCCTCTGGCTGTGGCAGGCAGAGCCTGCTCTCCGTTGCGGTGCGCGGACTTCTCATTGCAGTGGCCTCTCTCGTTGCAGAGCATGGCCTCTAGGGCGCCAGGGCTTCATTAGCTGCATCTCTCGGGATCTAGACCCAGGCTCAGTAGTTGTGGCACAGGCTTAATTGCCACACAGCATGTGGGATCTTCCCGGTCAGGGATCAAACCCACGTCTCCTGCATTGGCAGGCGGATTCTTTACCACTGAGCCACCAGGGAAAGCCTCATTTATCCTTTGACAGCTCTTTGAGTGAGGTGTTGTCATTATCCTCATTTTACAGATGGGAACTAGTTAAAGCTTAGAGAGGTTAACTAACTGGTCAACTGCAGGTCAGGGGTAGAGCAGTTTTAAGTTCAGGCACCGTCTCATCTGATGCCTGTTTGGAAGCACTTCAACCTTACTATCCTGGGTCTTCTTCCTCTGTCTCAGTCTTACCATGTTTTCTTTGCAGCTCCTCCTCCTTCCTGATCTTTAGATTTCTGGCTTTTCGGGCTTTCATCCTGGGTCCTCCTCTTGCGCACACCCGTGCCTTCAGTTGCCATGTGGAGGGTCAGGAGCTCCCGATCTGTGTCCTTAGCCTAGAGCTGCTTCTGAACTCTGGACCCAGAGAGCCAGCTGCTCCTCGGCACATTGGGAACTTGACTCTGCTCCTCCTATTGTTGTTTCCCTTTTTGCCAGATGGTGCAGCCATCCACCAGCTGCTTAGCAGAAACCTGGGGTCCTCTCTCAGCTCTCCTAAACAGTCACCAAATCCTATTTTATTGAGTCTAGTGTCTCTCATTCATCTACCTCCCTAAGGAAGCCCCCCACCCCCAGTTCGGTAGGCTCCACCTGTTACACATTCTCAGGGTATCCTGCACTTGTCTTCCTCCCCTTTATAACATTTCAGCAGTTACATTCACTTGCTTATGTTAGCTTTTTGTTTTCATTCCTTTAGACCAAACTTTAATTTTTAAATTCCTTTAAAAAGACATTAAGAGACAGGACCAATGCAACCTTATTTTTTATTCCATCCCTGGGGACTGGCAGAGTGCCAGGCACAGAATCATTAAATATTTGATGAATGAAAAGAGGAAGAAAAATTTGTTCTGGGAAAATCCCTAACATGAATGGGTACTCGGAAGGGTGAATTGCTGAAGACAGACTTGAAAACATTGGGACTTGCCTGGCATTCCAGTGGTTAGGATGCCGAACTTTCACTGCAGGGCATCCAGCCTTGAATCCTGGTTGGGGAACTAAGATCCTGCATGCCACATGGTGTGACCAAAAAGAATTTTTTTTTACTCTGATAGTCAAGCCATAGAAGTGAGCTAAGGAATTGGCATTACAGTTAAGAGAAATAGGGTATTTATTTTTGTTGTTCAGTCGCTAAGTTGTGTCCAACTCTTTGTGACCCCATGGACTGCAGCATGCCAGGCTTCCCTGTCCTTCACTGTCTGCTGGCGTTTGCTCAAATTCATGTCCTGGGCAATATTGTTCTTTGCAGCACTGGGCTTTACTTTCACCACCAGACTCATGCACAACTGAGCATCATTTACATTTTGGCCCAGCTGCTTCATTCTTTCTGGAGCTATTAGTAATTACCCTCGGCTCTTCCCAGTAGCATATTGGACACCTTCCGACCTGGGGGCTCATCTTCTGGTGTCATTTCATTTTGCCTTCTCATATAATTTGTGGTGTTCTCTTGGCAACCCACTCTGGAGTGGGTTGCCATTGCCTCCTCCAGTGGACCACGTTTTGGCAGTACTCTTTACTATGACCCGTCCGTCCTGGGTGGCCCTGCACAGCATGGCTCTTAGCTTCACGGAGTTACACAAGCCCCTTCATCACAGGGCTGTGATCCGTGAAAGGGAGGTTATCTGGGGAAGTGGAAGTTGTGGGACTTTCTGACTGTTGTCATAATGTGGGAAGGAAGGGAAGAGGGTGTCAAGAATGCTGAAGGAATCATGATATACCTCGAGAGCGTCCGGTATGAAGGGAAGAACAATGGCAAGTTTTCAACCTGTTGACTTTCAAGAACTCTCTGTGGGATACCCACATGAAGAGAACCAATAGGCAGTTTAAAAAAATGAAACTAGAATCCAGGAGAGACATGAGCTTTATTTTTATTACTGAGTAAAATCACTAAGATGCTACTGATAATTCACAAGGAAGGAGTTGGTAGGTATTTTGGTACTTGGGAGTGGAAGCACATGTGTGTATTATACTGAGACGGGATTTTTACATTGATACAATTGAACCTCCGGTGAAGGCTAACTAATAAAACTCTGAATCTATACATTTACTTTTTATGCTAAACTACCAGATCTGTGTTTCAATTAATATTTTCTTCATGCCAGTTTATACCTTTTTTCCTTCTTAGACAAAAATAAAACTTAGTGGAGTTTATAGAACTCCATTAGACTGTAAACTCCATTAGTTTGCTGCCATGTGATTAATTTTTTTTTCCTTTTTTTTTCTCTAGGGCCTATTCCCTGGTGGATTCCAGTCAAGTGTCTACTTTTCTGATTTCCATTCTACTTATAGTCTATGGTAGTTTCAGGTAAGATGCTCTCAAAATGGGATTGATTTCTGTTGGAGGTGGAAGACGCGTTGTTCAGGGTATTGGGACCAGAATTTATTGCTTCTTTGAAGAGAAACATGACTTTAACAGGAATTGAGTTGAACAGGATAATTCTGATATTTATTCTTTGGTTGGCTGTTAAAACACTTCTTGGTTTTGCTTATGGCTTTGGCATTTTAATGCAAATAAGTGAAAACTAATCACCTAAATTCTGGTTCTGGGGGAAAAATGATTCACATTAAGTATATTCATTGAGAGAGTTAAGGAGAGAGTCCCTGACAGTGATTCTGCAGTGTCTCAAAGGGACAGAATGTTCTTCTTAATTAAAAAAAAAGAAGGCATTGACCTATGTTGAGCCATATATGAAATTGCCAGTAGATAGTCAACTTTTTTGACATACACATGTAATTTCATAAGGTTCAGGCTACTAGTACGAGAATTGTGCACTGTTGCGTTTATCAAGTATTCTCTCTGCTGACCTTAGGAATGCTGAGACTGGATCTTCTTGAAGTTACCATCCTAGCAGACAGCCCTAGAAATACAAAGATAAGGAAGCTAGATACTCACTCCCTTCTTCTTTTCACTATTCTTACTTTAGAGAAATCTTAGTGGTTGTATAACTGATAGTTTTTTGGTGGATACATTTAAGAATGAAGGCTGCCTGGGAAATTTTAAATTGAGAACTTGAAAGGGAGCAGCAGTGATAAAGGAAATAAGCTTAAGGTTTTGAATTAGCCAGTATTATATTTGGATTTTAATGAGTATTTGGTAAAATTACAGACTTCCAGGCTTTATCTCAGCATTGAGTAGAATAAGTAAAATACTGTTGATAATTCCAGTATCAGTTGATAAATGTTTCACTCATTGAGACTTCTGCTGAGAATCCTAGGTTCCTAGCCACGCTTAGGAAACATCAGTCAAGCCAGAGCAGCCTAGAACCTCATCAGCATGATCCTGTACTTTTTGTATCTCTATGCTTTAGACAGATTTTTGTTTTTTTCTTCTTGAGTATATAATAACATTTCAGAAGTTTTTATAATTAAAAAAAAACAAAACTTTAGACTCATGACTCTGAAACTCCTTTTGTTAGTTCAAATGGCATTTTTATTTGGCATGTACTTATATACTAAGCAGTCCCCAACATTTTTGGTACCAGAGACCAGTTTCATAGAGGACAATTTTCCCACAGACCTTGGCAGAGTGAGGGGGCTGAGGGTGGTTTCTGGATGATTCTCATAAGGAGCGTGCAACCTAGATCATTCAGATGCACAGTTCACCATAAGTTTTGCACTCCTCCGAGAATCTAATGTTGCCACTGACCAGACAGGAGGCGGAGCTCAGGTGGTAATGGGAGTGATGACCCAGTGCAGCCAGAAAAAATAATCTTTTCATGGTAGCAGAAACAAAAATTGCAGTAGTCAGTAAGTAAAACTGCTAGAGTGATTTCCTAGATTCTTGCTTTAATGTAAACGAGGGATAGCTGAATGAAGAACTGACCTGTTACTTATTTGGACATGGATTGCTTGATGAAAAGACAGGGAATTCACTAGGGCACAGCCTGCTGGTACCCTGTTGTTGTTGAGTCAGTCGTGTCCAACTCTTTGCAACCTCATGCACTTCAGCACGCCAGGCTTACCTGTCCTTCCCCATCTCCTGGAGCTTGCTCAAGCTCATGTCTGTTGAGTCAGTGATGCCATCCAACCATCTCATCCTCTGTCGTCCCCTTCTCCTCCTGCCTTCATTCTTTCTCAGCATCAGGGTCTTTTCCAGTGAGTCAGTTCTTCACATCAGTTGGCCAGAGTACTGGAGTTTCAGTTTCAGCATCAGTCCTTCTAATGAATATTCAGGACTGATTTCTTTAGGATTGACTGGTTTGATCTCCTTGCAGTCCAAGGGACTCTCCAGATTCTTCTCCAACACCACAGTTCAAAAGCATCAATTCTTCAGCACTCAGCCTTCTTTATGGCCCAACTCTCACATCCCTACATGACTACGGAAAAAAACCATAGCTTTGACTAGATGGACCTTTGTTGGCAAAATAATGTCTCTGCTTTATAATATGCTGTCTAGGTTGGTCATAGCTTTTCTTCCAAGGAGCAAGCATCTTCTAATTTCATGGCTGCAGTCACCATCTGCAGTGATTTTGGAGCCCAAGAAAATAAAGTCTGTCACTATTTCCATTATTTCCCCATCTATTTGCCATGAAATGATGGAACCAGATGCTGTGATCTTCTTTTTTTGAATGTTGAGCTTTAAGCCAACTTTTTTACTCTCTTCTTTCACTTTCATCAAGAGGCTCTTTAGTTCCTCTTAGCTTTCTGCCACTAGGGTGGTGTCTTCTGCATATCTGAGGTTATTCATATTTTTCCTGGCAATCTTGATTCCAGCTTGTGGAGTCATTCAACCTGGCATTTCACATGATGTACTCTGTATATAAGTTATACAGGCAGGGTGACAGTATATACCTTTGATGTACTCCTTTCCCAATTTGGAGCCAGTCCATTGTTCCATGTCCAGTTCTAACTGTTGCTTCTTGACCTGCATTATAGGTTTCTCAGGAGGCAGGTCAGGTGGTCTGGTATTCCCATATCTTGAAGAATTTTTCACAGTTTGATGTGATCCACACAATCAAAGGCTTTAGAATACTCAATGAAGCAGAGGTAGATGTTTTTTTGGAATTCTCTTGCTTTTTCTATGATCCAGTGGATCTCTGGTTCCTCTGCCTTTTCTAAATCCAGCTTCAACATCTGGAAGTTCTCAGTTCATGTACTGTTGAAGCCTAGCTTGGAGAATTTTGAGCATTACTTTGCTAGCGTGTGAAATGAGTGCCATTGTACGATAGTTTTTCTTTTTTTTTCCCCTCTCCGGTCTCAGTCCGTTCTCAGAACACGCTCCATCACCTAATTCCCAGAACTCAGATTGCGCAGTGGTCACGTCATCATCGACCAGGGCTCGCAGAGCGGCAGGGGCCACCCTAACCACACCCAAACCTTAGCCTAACTGCCTCCCCCTAACCTCCCAGCCCCCGGGTCCCTGGCCCCATTTCACCTGACACGTTTTCATTATCCTCTCAGGCGCCGCCAGCCACGGGGCCCGATCATATAAGGAAAATACTGCGCCCTCATCTGGGGGCTGCATCGTGGACCCGGGGGCGCCCTGTCCCCTACACCACTCGCTACACCCACACCTGCAAACCTCCCGGCCCCGCTTCGCGCGCCAGGACCTCCCGGGCGAGTCCAGCCGCCTGTGCGATAGTTTGAACATTCTTTGACATTGCCTTTCTTTGGGATTGGAATGAAAACTAACCTTTTCCAGTCCTGTGGCCACTGCTGAGTTTTCCAAATTTGCTGGCATATTGAGTACAGCACTTTCACAGCATCATCCTTTAGGATTTGAAGTTGCTCAGCTGGAATTCCATCACCTCCGCTAGCTTTGTTCATAGTGATGCTTCCTAAGGCCCACTTGACTTCAGACTCCAGGATGTCTGGCTCTAGGTGAGTGATCACACAATCGTGGTTATCTGGGTCATTAAGATCTTTTTGTATAGTTCTTCTGGGTACCCTGGGGTGCGAAATGATGCTTACTAGTCTGTCTTGCTGTCTGACTTCTGCTGTTTCTACCAGTTTGGATGCTTCTCAGATGTTGTGAGTGACTTCTGTTTGTTACTCTGAGGGGGTCGTTTAGAGATGTATGATTGTAATTGGCTACTAGAATTTTTTTTGGTTAGACATTGACTTTATAAAGAAACCTGATGAAGAAAATAGCTAATGTTTTACTAAACATTTATGTTCCACATACAGTGTTAAAATGTTTTACCTAAAGTCTCATTTAATCCTTGTATCAATTCAACAGAATAGATACTGTTATTCCCATTTTATAAATGAGGAAACTAGGGCCCAGAAATGTTATGTAGCTCACCCAAGTATTAAGTGATGAAGCTGAGATTTAAACTCAGGCAGTACTCTACTGCTGCTGGCTATTGAGAACAATACCATTTCATTTGTGAAGCAAATAAGTTGATCTGATAGTAAAGTCAGAAGAAATGAGAAGTTTCTTAAAAACTCCTTTTTGTGATTTTTTTTTCTTCAGTAGTGGTTCTCCGACCATAAGAATCAGCTAGGGAAGGTTGTTCGGTAGGCTTAGGATGGGAGCACTGTACTCCAGCCTCATTCAGGTGACCTGCACACTGGATAATCTTTCCATTATTGTGCATTGTTGGCTCTTCATTGCTGGTGGCACTTTATGGACCCACTCATTGATATGTTTGTAACCTTTTACAGTTCTATTGAAGCTCTCCTGAGGTTCTCAGAGTCTCCATTTTTTGCCAAGTCAAAAACATTTCCTCTCAGTCTTCATCCTTGCTAAGCCTTGATTGTTTTACCACCGCTTCTTACTGCAGATTTCTCCTCCCTTGGCCTCTGCTTTCATGTGGCCTTCCATATAGGACTTGCACAAGAAATGCCTCTTGAATTTGATTAGCCCTATCCATATTGTCTCTCCCGATGCCCAGCCAAATGTTCTTACCTCTTCTGATTTAGGACCATAAAAAATACATTATTTGCTTATTTAAATAATACATTTTATTTAGAGCTCTGAAGACATGGAGAAAATCATAAAACACAAGGTGAAAGGTTTGTGCACTGTACTGGTTATTTTCCCCCAGGCTTTCACATTTCTAAGTACAGAGGGGAGAACTGTGCCAAATAAAACTAGATTTTAAAGCCCCAAACAAATCCTCAATCTAAGAGCCCTTATATTTGCCATCCCTTGGCTGAGCTCTGCTTGCTAGACTTCCTGTGTTACTTAAAGATGACACCTGATCTCCTTAATCTTTCCAGCTGCTCAGGGGGAGAAAATAGCATAATTGCTCATGTAATAAGTATTTCCCCACAGCCTTTGACAAAAACAGGAAAACATTAATGGAGGGGCAGGGGAGGTGAAAAGGGCCATTCAGACGGGCAGAGGGACTTAGGAATCACAGTGTGAGATGGCTTAGAATTTTTGGGGCAGCTTATTACTGTCAGGACCCTTGAGTTCTGTCCCCACAGGAATCACAGACAAAAGAACAGCAGGTTTGAAGCAGATCTAAACGAAATCAAAAGGAAGATATACATAATTGATAAAAAGGTAATACATAAATATAATACAGATGCATCTCTTTATGTTTATGTAAAGTTACTATATAAGGGAACAATGGAACTTTATTATAGAGTAACTACTACCTTTTTTTAAGGCAAGCACCTCCCTGTGCTTTCTTTCATTTCAAGGGTAGTTTATTTGCTTATACCCAAACCTACTCTAGGAAGACAGTGCAGAGATGATAAGGAATGTACTTTATATGATTTTTTTGACCTTCATACCAAATGCATGTAACTGTAAAGTTAGACCAGGTTAACCAAAATAAGTCTTATTATGGTTCACAAACCAACTCACCATGAGCCATGCTGTGTAGGGCCACCCAAGATGGACAGGGTCATGGTGGAAAGTTCTGACAAAACATGGTCCACTGGAAAGGGGAATGGCAAACACCTCAGTATTCTTGCCTTGAGAACCCCATGAACACTATGAAAAGGCAAAAAGATAGGACACTGAAAGATGAACTCCCCGGGTCGGTAGGTGCCCAGTATGCTACTGGAAATCAGTGGAGAAATAACTCCAGAAAGAATGAAGAGACGGAGCCAAAGCAAAAACAACACTCAGCTGTGGGTATGACTGGTGATGGAAGTAAAGTTTGATGCTGTAAAGAGCAGTATTGCATAGGAACCTGGAATGTTAGGTCCATGAATCAAGGCAAATTGGAAGTGATCAAACAGGAGATGTCAAGAGTGAACATCAACATTTTAGGAATCAGCGAACTAAAGTGGACTGGAATGGGTGAATTTAACTCAGATGACCATTATATCTACTACGGTGGGCAAGAATCCCTTAGAAGAAATGGAGTAGCCATCATAGTCAACAAGAGAGTCTGAAATGCAGTACTTGGATGCAGTCTCAAAAACGACAGAATGATCTCTGTTCATTTCCAAGGCAAACCAGTCAGTATCACAGTAATCCAAGTCTGTGCCCTGACCAGTAATACTGAAGAAGCTGAAGTTGAACGGTTCTATGAAGATTTACAAGACCTTCTGGAACTAATACTCAAAACATATATCCTTTTCATTATAGGGGACTGGAATACAGAAGGAGGAAGTCAAGAGATACCTGGAATAACAAGCAAGTTTGGCCTTGGGAGTACAAAATGAAGCAGGGCAAAGGCTAACAGAGTTTTGCCAAGAGAACGCACTGGTCATAGCAAACACCCTCTTCCAAAAACACAAGAGACGACTCTACACATGGACATCACCAGATAGTCAACACCAAAAGCAGATTGATTATATTCTTTGCAGCCAAAGATGGAGAAACTTTATTCAGTCAGCAAAAACAAGACTGGGAGCTGACTGTGGCTCAGATCATGAACTCCTTATTGCAGAATTCAGACTTAAATTGAATAAATTAGGGAAAACCACTAGACCATTCAGGTATGACCTAAATCAAATCCCTTTAAATTATATAGTGGAAGTGACAAATAGATTCAAGGGATTAGATCTGATAGAGTGCCTGAAGAACTATGGATGGGGGTTCGTGACATTGTACAGGATGGAGGGGTCAAGACCATCCCCAAGAAAAAGAAAGGCAAAAAGGCAAAATGGTTGTCTGAGGAGGCCTTACAAATAGCTGAGAAGAGGAGAGAAGCAAAAGGCAAAGGAGAAAAGGAAAGATATACCCAATTTGAATGCAGAGTTCCAGAGAACAGCAAGGAGAGATAAGAAAGCCTTCCTCAGTGATCAGTGCAAAGAAATAGAGGAAAACAATAGACTGCGAAAGACTAGTGATCTCTTCAAGAAAATCAGAGATACCAAGGGAACATTTCATGCGAAGATGGGCACAATAAAGGACAGAAATATCCTTGATTTTTAATATCAAGGATATTTCTAATATCCTTGACCTAATATCAAGAAGAGGTGGTAAGAATACACAGAAGAGCTATACAGAAAAGGTCTTACTATACTACAAAGCCACAGTCATCAAGACAGTATGGTACTGGCACAAAGACAGAAATATAGATCAACGGAACACAATAGAAAGCCCAGAGATAAATCCACGAACCTATGGACACCTTATCTTCGACAAAGGAGGCAAGGATATACAATGGAAAAAAGACAACCTCTTTAACAAGTGGTGCTGGGAAAATTGGTCAACCACTTGTAAAAGAATGAAGCTAGAACACTTTCTAACACCATACACAAAAATAAACTCAAAATGGATTAAAGATCTACTAAGTGTAAGACCAGAAACTATAAAACTCCTAGAGGAGAACATAGGCAAAACACTCTCCGACATAAATCACAGCAGGATCCTCTATGACCCCCCTCCCAGAATATTGGAAATAAAAGCAAAAATAAACAAATGGGACCTAATGAAACTTAAAAGCTTTTTGCACAACAAAGGAAACTATAAGCAAGGTGAAAAGACAGCCCTCAGATTGGGAGAAAATAATGGCAAGTGAAGCAACAGACAAAGGATTAATCTCAAAAATATACAAGCAACTCCTGCAGCTCAATTCCAGAAAAATATATGACCCAATCAAAAAATGGGCCAAAGAACTAAACAGACATATCTCCAAAGAAGACATACAGATGGCTAACAAACACATGAAAAGATGCTCAACATCACTCATCATCAGAGAAATGCACATCAAAACCACAATGAGGTACCATTACACGCCAGTCAGGATGGCTGCTATCCAAAAGTCTACAAGCAATAAATGCTGGAGAAGGTGTGGAGAAAAGGGAACCCTCTTACACTGTTGGTGGGAATGCAAACTAGTACAGCCACTATGGAGAACAGTGTGGAGATTGCTTAAAAAACTGGAAATAGAACTGCCGTATGACCCAGCAATCCCACTCCTGGGCATACACACCAAGGAAACCAGATCTGAAAGAGACACGTGCACCCCAGTGTTCGCAGCACTGTTTATAATAGCCAGGACATGGAAGCAACCTAGATGCCCATCAGCAGACGAATGGATAAGGAAGCTGTGGTACATATACACCATGGAATATTACTCAGCTATTAAAAAGAATTCATTTGAATCAGTTCTAATGAGATGGATGAAACTGGAGCCCATTATACAGAGTGAAGTAAGCCAGAAAGATAAAGAACATTACAGAATACTAACACATATATATGGAATTTAGAAAGATGGTAATGATAACCCTGTATGCAAAATAGAAAAAGAGACACAAATGTACAGAACAGACTTTTGGACTCTGTGGGAGAAGGCGAGGCTGGGATGTTTCGAGAGAACAGCATCGAAACATGTATATTATCTATTGTGAAACAGATCACCAGCCCAGGTTGGATGCATGAGACAAGTACTTGGACTTGGTGCACCGGGAAGACCCAGAGGGATCAGGTAGAGAGGGAGGTGGGATGGGGGATCGGGATGGGGAATACATGTAACTCCATGGCTGATTCATGCCAATGTATGACAAAACCCACTACAATATTGTAAAGTGATTAGCCTCCAACTAATAAAAATAAATGAAAAAAATTAAGAAATAAAAACAAAAAAGGTCTTAATGACCCAGATGATCTTGATGGTGTGATCACTCATCTAGAGCCAGAGATGCTGGAGTCCGAAGTCAAGTGGGCCTTAGGAAGCATCACTATGAGCAAAGCTAGTGGCAGTGATGGAATTCCAGCTGAGTTATTTCACCTAAAAGATGATGCTGTGAAAGTGCTACACTCAATATGCCAGCAAATTTGGAAAACTCAGCAGCGGCCACAGGACTGGAAAAGGTCAGTTTTCATTCCAATCCCAAAGAAAGGCAATGTCAAAGAATGTTCAAACTACTGCATAATTGTACTCATTTCACACGCTAGCAAAGTAATGCTCAAAATTCTCCAAGCCAGGCTTCAACAGTACATGAACCGTTAACTTTCAGATGTTGAAACTGGATTAAGAAAAGGCAGAGGAACCAGAGATCAAATTGCCAACCTTGGATCACAGAAAAAGCGAGAGAATTCCAGAAAAACATCTACTTCTGCTTTATTGATTATGCCAAAGCCTTTGACTGTGTGGATCACAACAAACTGTGGAAAATTCTTCAAGAGATGGGAATACGAGACCACCTGAGCTCCCTTCTGAGAAATCTGTATGCAGGTCGAGAAGCAACAGTTAGAACTGGACATGGAACAGCAAACTGCTTCCAAATAGGGAAAGGAGTACATCAAGGTTGGATATTGTCATCCTCCTTATTTTAACTCATAGGCAGAGTACATCATGTGAAATGCTGGGCTGGATGAAGCACAAGCTGGAATCAAGATTGCTGGGAGAAATATCAATAACCTCAGATATGCAGATGACACCCCCTTAGTGGCAGAAAGCGAAGAACTACTAAAGAGCCTCTTGATGAAAGTGAAAGAGGAGAGTGAAAAAGTTGACTTAAAGCTCAACATTCAGAAAACTAAGATCATGGCATCTGGTCCCATCACTTCATGGCAAATAGATGGGGAAACAATGGAAACAGTGGCAGACTTTATTTTCTTGGGCTCCAAAATCACTGCAGATGGTGACTGCAGCCATGAAATTAAAAGATGCTTGCTCCTTGGAAGAAAAGTTATGGTCATAGATGGCAAGTAATGTCTCTGCTTTTTAATATGCTAACAAAGGTCCGTCTAGTCAAAGCATGGTTTTTCCAGTAGTTGTGTATGGATGTGACAGTTGGACTATATAAAGAAAGCTGAGTGCCGAAGAATTGATGCTTTTGAACTGTGGTGTTGGAGAAAAATCTGGAGAGTCCCTTGTACTGCAAGGAGATCAAACCAGTCAATCCAAAAGGAAACCATTCTAATTTTTCTAGGAACACACATTTAGCTTACAGGAAAGTTCAACCATATAGTGTTTACCTTGAGCAAGTGAACGCTCCCTTTCATTGTGCTTCCTTCCAATATTAGAATGGTCAAAAAACATGGTATTCTTAAATACTAAAATAAAAATTCCATTTTGCCTTTCTTCTCCAGTATTCATAATTGTATTCCATTATCAGAATTCAAACAGGTGAACAAGTATAACTTTCAGTAACTGTATTCTCAGCTCCCTTTTGCTTCCTGCAATTGTCAGTTGTTTATTTTCACTCTGCCCTGTTCAAAAGTATTTCAGACCATTAAGTTTTTACAAGCTGTGATGAGATAAAGTAACTTAGAATGGGGCCAAAGAAAAGGTATGGGTGGGAAACAGAGCCAAAAATAAGTCTAAAAATGCATACCATAGTGGCCAACACCCCTCCTTACAGATACACAGTAAGCTTTCTAGCAGCCAACTTTCAGAAGAAAGAAGGAAATTTAAAACTTTACAATGTCCTGAATAAAAGAACCAAATTGTGCAGGTGAATTACAGTTATTCTTGCTTTTAAGATCAGACATAGGTTTATCCCAAAGACCCTCAGAAAGAAGATGCAACATTTTATTTCATAACATTTCATAACAGACATTGGTTGTTTTGTTGACTGAATCATAGTGCTCTTCAATATAACCTGGTGGCATTTCATGAAATTAGATTTCAGCAAAAGCAGTTTTGCCAAAATTGAGGAGACACAACCAGTAGCAGAAAGTTGTGGTCTAGATTGCTAGCTTACTGTGATCTAATGGTATCTAAATAAATCAGTGGGTTATTAGTTCTTCAACTGATTATTGATCTCGTGATAAACGTGGGCAGTGGTCCAGGCATGTACTCTATGGCTGGCTGAATATAGGCCTCTTTGTCTTAACAGTTCTCACGACACATTTGCATTTTTATCACAACCTAGGAGCCTGAAATGGTCTAACTATAAGCCCACATTTCCCCTTGTCCCGAGCAAGCAGTGGAAGTTCTTATGGGCCCAGGACTTTCCCAGAAAATCCCCTGTAATTCAATCTAGTACCTAAAGATACTAAAAGTTGATTTCCTTAAGTTCTATTCTTTACAGCTAACTCAGTTTTAGCCTGAAAGAACATTTAGAGCAAATATCACTAGATCTCCACCTCCACCTCAATAAAACCTTAGTAAAGCTCTCAAAGAATGTTAAACTACTTCCTGATGCAGTATCTGAATCAAACTACTGGGTTGGCAAAAAATTTGTTAGTTTTTCCATAAGATGTTATGGGAAAACCCAAATGAAATTTTTGGCTAACCCAGTACGTTGAAGTGACCCAAAAATGCACAGTGGGATTTGTACTTGTATATCAACTTAAATTTGAAGAATGTTGATCAGTTGTCATTCTTTCTGACACTGTTTATTTGGCAGACTCAGTTGTTGGTTATACACCACCCAGTTTGAGATCAAAACTGTATCATCTTCCTGTAAAAGGTTACTTTTCTTGCTGTTTGTCTCTCCTAAGGCAGGAATTGAGCCAAAAATGATATCAGATCGAGTCAACTATTCTTGACTTTTTTAAAATAGTTTTTTAAGTTATTTTTGGCTGTGCTGGGCCTTCATTGCTTTCGAGGGCTTTCTCTCTGCAGCAAGCGGGGGCTACTGCTTATTGCTGTGTGCTGGTTTCTCATTACGGTGGCTTTTCCTTGGAGCACAGGTTTACGGTGCATGGGCTCAGCAGTTATGGCTCCCGGGCACTAGAGTGCTGGCTCAGTAGTTGCGGCTCCTGGGCCCTAGAGCTCTGGCTCAGTTGTTGCGGTTCCCGGGCTCTGAGCGCTGACTCAGCAGTTGCGGTTCCCGGGCTCTGAGTGCTGGCTCAGTAGTTGCGGCTCCCAGGCCCTAGGGCGCTGGCTCAGTAGTTGCGGCTCCCGGGCCCTAGGGCGCTGGCTCAAGGTTGCGGCTCCCGGGCTTAGCTGCTCCTTGTCATGTGGGACCTTCCCGGTTCAGGAATTGAACTTGTGTCTCCTGCATTGGCAGGTGGGTTCTTATCCACTGTGCCACCAGGAAGTCCCTATTTTTTTTTTTTAAATGAAAAGGAGTTGTATGTATTGATGTGGAAATATATCCTTGGCATACTATCGAATGAAGATTAATTTGTGAAATGACAGCTGTGCAGCGTGGGTAACCATTACTGGACCCGTCACAGTAGCCTGGGATCTGTTAAACCTAGGTCCATGGATCTTGTTTTAGAAAGCTGGAATACATGTATCTTCATGTTTGAGCAAATATATGGGTCCTCACAGCCTTATTTAGCCAGACTTCAGTTTTGTGTAATAGTGACCCATGGTAATGTTTGACAGGGCAAGGCCAAAAAAAAAAGAAAAAGAAAAATTTACTACAATGTTAAATACAAAAGGTTTTTGTTTTTTTTATTTAAAATTCTTTATAGAAGATAATGAATTGTATAAGCAAAAATAATAATATAGTATGGTGTTCATAGCATGACATGTAAAAATGCACGGTAATAATAGTACAGGTGTTAAGAGGGAAATAAACATAAACTGTTGTCAGGTTTTAATACTATAAATGAAGTACTGCCATATAACTTGAAGGTAGGCTGTGTTGATTAAAGATGTACACTATAAACTTTACCACAGCCAGTAAAATAAAAGAACAAAGAGTTATAGCTAATAAGACAACAAAGGAAATAAAAGTCATTAAAAAAATACTGTAACAAAATACTGAAACAAAAAGTAACACTCTTCAGTGTAGCAAATAAGACATCAAGAAGGAATTGGAAAATATTTTGAATTAAAGTGAAAACATACAAACCTTATGGCCTGCTGCAAAAGCAAAGGGAATTGTAGCCCCAAATACCTGGGTTAGATAGAGGAGAAAGTTCCAATGACTTAAGCCTTTCACCATTTCTGACTAAACTAGGGAAATGGAGCACATTAAACCGTATTCAGTAGACAGAAGGAAGGAATAAAGATCAAAGCCAAAGTAAGTCAAATAGATTTTCTCTGTGGAGAAAAATGGCTGAAACTAAAAGCTGATTAAAAAAAAAAAAATAAAAGTTGGTAACCCTCTAGCCAGACTAACCTGAGGGAAAAAAGAAGAGAGACTTAGTATCAGGGACAGGAGGTGATATTACTAGAGTGTACAGATATTAAAAGGATAGTAAGGGGTGGCCATAAACAACTTGATGCCAATAAATTTGATGACTTAGATGAAATGGATAAATTTTTTGATTTATCTGTAAGTGACAGTCTATACCCAAGGGCACTCAAGAAGAAACAGGTAACCTGAATAGGCCTGTATTCACTAAAGAAACTTAAAATCGCCAGTGTTTCCTGCAATGGCTGCAGCAGTTGACAGCCCCACCTGCAGCGTGTGATGTTTCACAGCCTTGCTGACCCTTGGTGGTTATCTGATGCTTTGGTCACAGCCCTCCTAATTGGTATGTAGTGGGTACCTCATTGTGATTTTGACTTGTATTTCCCTGATCAATAGGATTGTTTAAGAACTTTTCATGTTCTCACTGGCCATTTGCTTATCTTCTTTGGCAAGAGATACATTCACTATCCACCCACTTTTTATTTGGGTTGTCTTTCTATTATTGAATTGGAGGAGTTCTTTCTATATTCTAAATGTAAGGCCCTTCTCAGATACATAAGAGCACATATTTTATCCCATCTTTAGGGGTTCTCTCTTCTTTTTTTTTTTTAAAGTATTCCTTGGCGCTCACAAGGTTTTTAATTTTGTTTAAGTCCAATTTGTCAATTTTTCAGTTGTGTTTTTTGGTGTCATAGATAAGAATCCACTGCCAAATCCAAGGTCACAAAGATTTTGTCCCAAGTTTTATAGTTTTAGCTCTCAAATTATTTAAATTTAAATTAATTAAAATGAAATGGAATGCAGAATTCAGTCCTTCAGTTGCACTCACACATTTCAAGTGTTCATGGGCTCATGTCTACCAAATAGATCAGTGCAGGGTACAGGGCATTTCCACCATCACAGGAAGTTCTTTTGGACGCACAGATACTTTAAACGAAGGCAGTAGTAGAAAATGAGCTAAGGACTTGAACAGTTCAAACAAAGAGAAAGAAATGGGCAAGGTCATTACATAAAATTGTTAGTGGTTAAAGGATTCTAAATTAGGACATGTACAGCATTTTTAGTTCCTCAGATTGAATATGCCTACTTTCATCAGGTCTGACTCAGAAATAGTACTGATGAGCCCTGCATGCCCCATTTAAAATTTCAGATCTACCCTCTCCATTTCCTGCCTTTTTGCTTAGCTGTTACCATTAACATACCATATACAGTATTTAATTTTTCTTGTTTATTGTCAGTCTCCCCACTCTTCAAATATAAAATCCCTGAGAGCCTGTTTTTCTCTCTACCTGTTGTCTCTCCAGTAGCTAAAACATTCTCGGATACAGCAGTAACTCAATACATGTTACTGTTGAGGAAGAGCTGATACGGTGAAGAGAAACAAGTGCTCTTGATAGCTTACGGTGTACGAGGTTGAATTCATGATCTCCGAAGATGTAGCTTTGGGACCAGGGACCAGGCTTGATCACTCAAGACCTTTGGTGTAGCAGAGTTTTATTACTTTGGTGTAGCAGAGTTTTATTAAAGGGAAAAAGGGACAGAGAAATCTTCTGACACAGACATCAGAAGGGGGACGAAGAGTACCCCGTCCCTAGTCTTAGCAAGGCCTTACATACTTTCTACCAGACCTACTACAACAGACATCTTAAGTTAACAAGATTAGAACTAACAATAGAAAGGTCTTACCAGACCCACTCTTAGAGTATACAAGTTTTAAAATAACAAGATTAGTCAGAAGATTCTTTTTAAGGAGAAATAAATTCTCGAGCAAGATATGTTGTTATATAGTCATTGGTACAGAGTTTAAGGGAAAACATACATCCTTGAGCAAGATGAGTTGTTTTGTTGTGCAATTATCAGCTCTGGGCTTAAAAAAATGTTTGTCCTTTTCTCCTCTGTGAGAACTCCAGACCCCTGTCTCCTCCTTAAGAGCCCCAGACCCCTTTCTCCTCCTTGGGGACCCCAGACTTCTCATCAGCCTGCCTAGGAGTTGACTCTCCCTCCCCTGCACTGCTCTGAGAGTACACTGGCCCACCTTTTTGGAAGCAGTTGTGTGGTGTGTAAAAGCTTCAAACTGTGCTTGCCTTTTGACCCAGTGTTTCTCCTTCTAGGTACTTACCATAAGGAAGTCATTAAAGATGTGCACAGAGATACGGCCACGGTGGAATGCTTTTATCTGCTGTCAGAAAAACTCTTGAACTAGCATGGAGACCTGTTTGGCAGAGCTGTTCAAAAGAAATCTTCCTTTCTTTCCTAGTGCTTTAACATTTAAAACTATGTCTCATTACTCACTTTTCTGGTCTAGTTCTTTCTTGAAACTAAAACTTACCTATACAATTTTCCCCACAGGTCCCTTAATATGGACTTTGAAAACCAAGATAAGGAGAAAGACAGTAACAGTTCCTCTGGGTCTTTCAATGGCAACAGCACCAATAACAGTAAGGCACTTTTTGACAGTTAACTGTCTACATGTAGTGGTCTTAATTTGATTCTTCCTATAACCCCAATTGATAATTTACTGGGTTTAAGAATTACAGTTGGTATAATAATACAGTTGAATCTTTATGGTATAATTTGTTAAATGTTTTACGTTCTGAATCTGAGCTACAGATTTCTTGTGAAGTCCCTTTAATTCATGCCTTAAACCTTGCAGCCAATATTCTTTATTTCCTTAAAGACAAGCAAGATAGATGGGTATCTGTCTGATTGTAACTTCATTTAAGTCCTTTGGTGAGATTGTTAATTTTGTACGTGTTGATCATAAATTCATTTAGTGACTCTTAAAGATAGCTACTTGCAGTACCTGTAGAACTATTGTATCTCTTCTGGTACTTCAGATATTAAAGGATGTTTGCTTTGAAGAAACAGAGGTATGCCATATGGCAAGTGTTCAGCAGCAGCATTCATAATAGCCAAAAAGTAGAAGCAAGTCAAAGATCAGTAAACTAGTTAATGGCATAAGCAGCATACAGTATGTCCATGCAATGGAATGCTTACTATTCAGTATTAAAAAGAATAAATTACTGAAACATGCTCCAGCATAGATACACATCAGAACATTGCTAAGTAAAAAAGGCCAGATAGAAAAACAGTGTATTTTAAGAATCCAATTATATGAAATTTCCAAAAAGACAAATACAGAGAGACAGAAAGTAGATTAGTGGTTTCCTGGGGCAAGGGATGGGAAGGAGAATTAACAGTTAACTGGCATGAGGGATCTTCTTGAGATGAGGACATTGTAAAACTAGATTATAGTGGTCCTTTCACACTTGGTGCATGCTAAGTCGCTTCAGTCGTGTCCAACTCTTTGTGACCTTATGGACTGTAACCTGCCAGGCTCCTCTGTCCGTGGGACTCTCCAGGCAAGAGTACTGGAGTGGGTTACCGTTTCCTCCTCCAGGGGATCTTCTGGACCCTAGGATCAAACCACGGTCTCTTATGTCTCCTGCATTTGCAGGCGATTCTTTACCACTAGTGCCACCTGGGTAGCTTCACACTTGATAATTTACCCAAAAAAATACTGAATTACTTAATACGGGTAAATTTTATGGTATGTGAATTGTACTAGAAAGTTGGTAATGCTTATTATAGAAAGTACTAAATTAGAAATAAGGAGACTTGATAATATTAAGTGATCAATATTAAGTACCTACCATTCATTTGACATTTATTAGATATTTTGAAAGATGCAAAAAGAGTTAGTACTCAAGCTGTCCCATAGGCAGTGTGGCCAGAATACTCCCAAGCTGTTAGTAAAGTGCTGAAACAGCAAATACCTTTTCCCCCGTACCTCGAGCAGGTGCTTTTTCTTATGGCCCTTTACCATAGCCTCAGAGTCCTTCTGAACCAGCGTCTGCTGTCAGTAGGTCAGAGTAAGCATCAGTGGTGAAGTCATTTTGACATCCATGTACAAAGAGAGAAACAGAAGCCAAGATGGGCAGCAGTAGGTCAAGTTAGTAAGGGGTTCTCCTGGAGAAGGTGAGTTTGACGTGAAACGTGATCTTGGATCACTGGACGAGCATAGCGTACCGGCGCAGAGCAGGAGGTGAGCACCTGCCATGGGGAAGGCGCCATGAGGACAGCAGGGAGCTCATAGTCTTGTTTCCTAGGAAAGAACCCGAGGGCCTGGGTATTCTCTGTCATATGTACCAATCCCTAGAACTGTCTGCACTTTGATGAGTTAATGTATTTAAGTCCATGGGCGCAGAACCTGTTACGTAAACTGTTAATATGCCCCTTTCTCTTTCAGGTATCCAGACCATTGACTCTACCCAGGCCCTGTTCCTTCCAATTGGAGCATCCGTCTCTCTCCTAGTAATGTTCTTCTTCTTTGACTCAGTTCAAGTAGTTTTTACAATATGTACAGCAGGTAAATGAGTTCTGCTATCTAGTCTTAACCTTAAAAGGAAATTTTTTAACATTTTTAAAAATCACCGTTCAAAAATTTATACACCACCCCATGCAAGTTTTTCTTCCTAAGTCTTCTTTCTCTCCAAGTTTGTCTTTTTCTCCCCCCACCCCTCCCTGAACCACTTGATACCTCTGTCATCAGTTCCAACTCTCCAACTCAGTCTGGACAAAAGGCTAGGGGTTAAAAACTCAAGAACTTTGTGGCACCAGAGCAGAATTGCTTTGGCTGTGACTCCTTGTCTGATAAGTTACCAGAAGGTCCAGTTTGGTAGAGTGGTTATTGGCAACCCTTACGCATGCATGTTTCTGCAGATAGAAACACTGAGAGCTAATCACAGTAATTGGACTGTCAGCTATCTGATCAGTTTTCAAGATGCTTGATGGTGGACACGTATCAATATAAAACATCAAAATGCTAGCCTTCAATATTTTAAAGCAATTAGCCTCTAATTAAATTAATTTTAAAAATGCTAGCCTTGTTAGATCATACTCTGGCCCGCTGTTTATCATTTCTTGTTGAGATAGACAAGAAAGAAAACCTGCCAATGCTACCCCTACCTCAAATCAGGTATGCAAAGAGGTTATCTGTGTAATGCTAAAGAAAGATACTTTTCTTTTCTCTAGTTAATTAATATTATTGTATACACTTGTTGAGGAAAGTATTGTAGGCAATAATTATTTCCGTAAGTCATGCCATTTTTCTTATGATTAGTAAAACATTAAACAATAAAATATTAACCATACATTTTCTTTCTGTAGTTCTTGCAACGATAGCTTTTGCTTTTCTTCTTCTCCCGATGTGCCAGTATTTAACAAGGCCTTGTTCACCTCAGAACAAGTAAGGACTTGGGATTTTCCTCTAAACTATTAAGTGTGTATGTTTTTTTTTCTTCGTACTTGATAGCAATATTAAGAGTACATTTTCTGATATTGACTGAAGCACGAAAATGCCAGAAGACTAGAAAATGAAATGTTTGATTTTTTAAAACTGGAAAATAGTACTTCTTTCGCACCTTCTCATAGCAGAGGAAATCTAAACAAATCTTAGGAAGTCAGTCATTGCAGTATGCTTCCTTGCTTAGATTATTTAAAGTTGAGCAAGTTTCTTTATCCTTTTACTAGTTAATAGAATATGAAAATAGTGCTTGACTCAGACATTCTTTCCTTTTGTCACTGATGACCTAGAATATATACTAGCCACTTAGGTGTAATTCTAGTGTTCACACCTTAACTCCTAAATCTATTGCTTCATGGAAACAAAATGCTGTGCTAATGGAGATGCTGTATGTTCTTAGGAAATCAGTTGCTTCTGGTGGCTGATTTTCCCAGGAATTAGTGATAACCAAATAGATGGACTATTTTAATTTTATTCATCTTTGGTTAATGAATTGAATTGTTGACTTTCCTCATTTTGTCTTCCTCATAAGAATTAGAAATTTCTCTGTATTTAGATTTTTCAAATATTGATATTATCACTTTAAACTTCTCAATACCCATGTTGGTATCTGGGATAAAAGGTACATTATCTAATGGGTGCAGAAATGTAATCCTTCTGAACTTTCTGTAGTTTCTTTCAAAGAAATGTGGGTATTTTGGATTTCTGGATATCTCGGTATTGCCTGCTATTTTAATCTGGCCATCATAAATTGTGATCATAGAGAACCAAAGGAGGGTTTGCTTACTGAACATAATTTACTGTCTATTAGTCCAATCAGTGTGTGTTTTCCAGGATTTCCTTTGGTTGCTGTGGACGTTTCACTGCTGCTGAGTTACTGTCATTCTCTCTGTCTGTCATGCTCGTCCTCATCTGGGTTCTCACTGGCCATTGGCTTCTCATGGATGGTAAGTAACTACTGGGTGACAAGTTGAAATTGTAATTTCATTTATGGTTAAATTTGTCCTCTCTTCCTCTATTTTCTGTGTTTTAGTAATATATTACTTCTGATTACCTTGAATTATTAGGTCTCCAGAGACAGTGTTTTGTATCAGTTTTAACCCATACTCTTTTATTTTCTAATAACAGCTTTTTTGAGGTGTAATTCACATATCATACAATTTATATATTTAAAGTGTACAATTCAGTCATTTTTAGTATGTTCAGGGTGGGGCAGCCACCACTTTAGAGCATTTTCACACCCACACTCCAAAACCCACAGCCATTAGCAGTCACTTCCCCGTTCCCCCACCCCAGCCCCAGATATCCCCTAGTTTACTTTGCGTTTCAGTGAATTTGTCTCTTATGGACATTTTGCATGAATGATATCATATATGACCTTTTTTGTCTCTTCTTTTACTTAGCATACTGTTTTCAAGGTTCATCCATGTTGTACCATACATCAGTACTTCTCTGTTCCTTTTTATGGCCAGATATTGTTTAATTTTATAGATGCATCAATTTTATTTATCCATTCATTAGTTGTTTGCACTTTTTTGACTGTGAATAATGCTACTGGGAGTACAAATTTTTGTACTTTCTTAATATAAATAGGATTATACTGTAATATATCCATATTATATATAAATATGAGGAATATATAATAGTGTATTGATATAAATACATGTCTATATCATTATATACAGAGTAATAGTAGCTAACATTGAGCTGCTGAGTGTTTTACATGGATTTTTCTCATGAAATCCTGAAAACAACTATTTGAATTAGGTACTGTTGTTCTTATTTTACAGAAGAAGAAATAAGTTCAGAGAAGTGACTTTTAGTCTCTTCTTAAGACCCTGTAACCATCTTTGCCTCCTTTTTCATTCATTCCTTCTGTCGTTTTCACAGTTCACTTTACTAACCTCATGAGATTTTATCTATCTGCCTTGCCCCATGAAGTCTGTTCACCCTTTGCTTTCTTTCGGTGTTTCAGAAGGGAAGGAAGTTGAAATACTACAGTCAGTTTTTTGCTGTTTTAGCTCATCTATGTTGTAATGTGTATCAACAGTGTGTAAAGAATTTTTTAAAGGGAGGAGTTTGGAAAGCAGAGATATGGGTATGGGTGGCTCTTCTTCCTCTGACCCATTCCAAGCAACCACAGGGCTAACCCAGACCTTGGAACAGAGCTCTCTGAAGGCACTGCCAGGTCCGAGGGGCTCCCCTTCTTGCCAGGCACCATATCCCTGCAGCTGAGAGGACGGTGCGCCTGCAGCGGGGCTGTCCCTCAGTGCTGTCTCAGCACAGAGCAGGTGTGCCTGTGCAGAAACGGCACAGGGCTTCTGTGGGGTGGCTCTACACACCTGTGCACGTGTTCACATCTGCAGAACTGCACATCTAAGCCAAACTGCTATTTCTGCAGGTGATAATCTGTAAAATGTTAAATATATGTACTTATGATTTTATATAATTTGTTTGTATATATTTGAGGCTGTCCAAGTGCGGGTCGGAAAAGAATTTCCAGACACAGAACATCTCAGAAGGGAAGGAGTTTATTAAGAACAAAGAGCAGAGATACTGTGAGCACAATGGGCAGACCTCTGGACAGACCAGGGAGAGTTGACAGTATTCGTGAGTTAATAGCCAATTTTTATAGCCTGAAGACAAGAGTAACTTCCTGCCGGAGGGTTGGCATTAGGTGACAGGTTGGGGCGCTATAGGGTGTTTACTAGAGTGGGCATCTTTGCCTAATTGGGCGTCAGGAAGCCTGACAGTGATGATCAGGGGCTTTTGGCAACGGTCACAAAGGGGCTCAATTAGCTTTGGAGGTGACTTTGGTTCTGGGCTCTGCTTCTGCGGCCGTGGTACGAGGCCTCGCACCTGTGGCCTGAACGTGACTCTGCATACTTGCTGTCATACTTGTTGTTGAGTGCTTTTTTTTTTTTTTTTAAATAGTGCCTACCATAGACCAAGTATGGGAACTCAAAAGCAGTTCCTTGAGGTTGCAGATCAAGTTACCGTTTAGACTTACATACAGACCTTTAAATGACTCAGTAGGAAGTCAGAGTCTCAATCACCAGGCCCAGTCTGTGTAGTGACGGACTGATCTCTTGACATGCTTGGTCTCTTGCGGTAGTGCCGTGTATTGCCTGATTTTTTAAAAAAATTAACTATGATCATTTGCTTCAGTACTTGAATATCCACTGTGGATATAAATATGCATTCTGAAGTGCAGTGTTTAGAATTTTTAAGTGGTTTATTGAACTGCTAAATTTCCTAGATTCAAGTATCTGTGCTTTGAGTATCCTTGTGGATTGGTGGTTGATAATTTAAGTGCTTCTGAGGGTTGATAAAGAATAAGTTGAGAAGAAGAAATTCCATCCAAAGTCGCCACAGGGCTTGGCCAGATTACAGCAGAAGGGTAAGAACTGTTTTGTAGCGACTAGAAGTTAGTAGTAGTGTAGCCATTAACTTGCATTTGACTTTTCCTGACATTAACTCCTGATTCCTGCCAAGGGCTGATGGTTAACCAGAAGCAGTGTTGAAATCGAGCATGTAGCTGATTTTGAAAGACTTTAATAGAACCTAATTGCGCTTTAAAATATGTATTGTAGAAAATTAAGGAGTGTTGGTCCTGTTAATGATTGGAGTAGTGTCAGTCAGTCAGTCTCACAGCTGCTCTTGTGATTATGGCCCTTTAATCTCATCCAGTCCAGTGCTTCCTGATGAGGAAGCAGACAGACATTTCTCCTCTACTACTTCTGAACAAAAACTTGATATAATGTTGGTTAGTTGGTTAAAATCTAAACTGGATTATTTCAGTCCCCTATAAAGTGACGATTTGGATGATTGTTAGCTACATATTAAGAGAAAATGTTCTATGATGATGTCCTTAAATGACAGAGCCCGTTCCCATAAATGGCACCCCTAAGTTCATCTACACAGAGGAGAGCTCCAAGCACTGCAGTCTGACCTGGGCTCTGGAAGCCACAGTCACCTGCCTGGGACTGGGTGGTCTCCATCCTGGCGCTCGGAGTTGGGGCGGTGATGGTGATGCTTAAACAACCTTGGAGCCTCCAGCCCCTGGGTAGTCTGAGGCTCGCTGTAATCCCACTCCAGACTGTCGATGGCCCTGCTTCCATGGAACTGGGGCTTCCCAGGTGATTCAGTGGTAGAGAATCCGCCTGCCAGCACAGGAGACATGAGTTTGATCCCTGGGTTGGGAAGATCCCCTGAAGAAGGAAATGGCAGCCCACTCCAGTATTCTTGCCTGGGAAATCCCATGGACAGAGGAGGCTGACAGGCTACAGTCCATGGGGCCACAAAGGAGTTGGACACAACTGAGTGACTAAACAACAACCAGACACACACAATACTGGTTACAGGTTTTGCTAAGGATTTGAAGTCTACTAAGTTGCTGACCCAGTTTTTAAAACATTAGGTACCTCTCAAAACAGCAAGCAGTGTGTCCTTCATACTCCATTCTCTCCTCTCCTCGAGCATTACATAGGACAGGAAAATACCAAAGTAGTGTGCCTCTAAAAAAGAAGAGGTTGGCATGAGGGAAGGTGACTTTCTTTCCAGATAAATTGATTTGCACAGCCTTCTGAAGCTCAGTTTTGAGAGCAGTCAGCTGAATGGTCTTCACCACACGGCTGCAGGCAGGGTGGGGAGAGTCCTAATAGACTCTCTATAGGAAGGCGGGGGCAGCAGCTCTCCACATGCTGTTCTGTAGGGGCTGTCTCACCATGGGATTCTTGCCTCTAGAGTCAGTACAAATTGGCCATAAAAGAGCAAGCTTTATTTTCCCAGAGACCAAGATCAGAAAGAAATTTCCATTGTGAAATATACCTAATAGTTGAAATTCTTTTTTGACTGTTCATCTAGGCTCCCCAAACCCTAAGTGGTCCTAACTTGTAAAGTTATATCATTTTCTATCATTATTGCTACTTCCACAAATGATAAGAATCTCTTACTGATTATACTGGTTAAATTGTCCTTGTGACCAAACTTACAGTTTTCCCTAAAAAAGAAAAAAAGGAGAGAGGCTTTGAACTTTTAGTTATTTGTTTCTCATATATATCCTTGTTTGATTTGTATGTGACTTGTTTTCTGCTGTTACAGATAAGCTAGCTTGCTAGCCACGGGTCTGTAACATTCTGAAATATGTTTTCCCCTGACATGCAAACTGTCTTTTCAGACTTCTGTGCAGAATCAGGTATCATTTTGTAGGTAGCGATAATGTGGATTTCTTTTAAATGAATGTTTTTTCAATTAAATTCTTTGAAGTTAATTTACAGTGAAAACAGAATGATAAATGTGGTTATTTTAAAGGGTGAGGCATGAAGCTTGTTTTCAGAGTTATTCTGAGAAGCAGTAACATTAAGAAGGTACTTTATAGAGTTTTCTTGAACTAAATCTATAGCTTCTTTTTTACCTACTCAGTTTCCTACTCTTAACAAATTAACCTTTTAAATTTGGAAGGACTTAAAAGAATTTGACCAATAAGTGGTGTGGCATGTTTGCAGAGGTTGATGAATCTTGTACACACATTCCTCATGTTCAAGGACCATTGGGCCAGGTTCATACTCTACTTCCCCTGAACAGTTCAGGGCCTAGAAGAGCCCTGACAGATGGATGACTCGTTGTATAGCACTTGCTGTTCGCCTAGGATTAGAAAATGCTCAATCCCAGAAGTCTAGCAATTGATCTTTTGCTTTGTTTTGTTTTGTTTTAAAATGCTAGACTGTGGCGCTTGGTCCACATCCAGATTAGCTTTCCAGAAGCCTTTGTCTTAGATGTGAGCACTGCCTAAGGCCTTCCAGGTTACACAATCCTTTTAGAGAACATTGCAGCTTGGCTTGGTGTCCTTTTCTTTGTTCCCGGCCCTCCTGGTTGAGAAAGAGAAGGTGATAGAGATTCTATCAATAGTATATTAAAGATAATTATAACTAAAGGGGAGAGATTAATAATTTACCAGTCTAACATTTTTTATTAATTTACACTTAACCAGAAGTTAAATTTGTTGGTAAATCTATTAGGGAAAGTCTTGAGTTTTTCTCAGGCAGCATGCAGTGAGGGAAAGTTATCACCTCTATTCCTTAGAAGAGCCCAGAAGAGGAGGTAAGATTTTTTTAAGGATGAAAGAATGAAGAAGAAAGGCCAACTGGATGAATAGTTGAGAGTGTGTTTTGGGGCTGTGACCGGCTGATGGCGCCATTCGGTTGGTGGGAATGACTGTCATTGAACACACTTGTGCTGAGAACCTTCTCTGAAGTAGTCAGACGGGATGCATGCTGCCTCTTCAAACATGGAACTTGGGAGTCTGGTGGGGAGAGTTGGTTGGCATGGTTGGAAAGAGGTTATCGCTCAACTCAGACGGAGAGAAGGAGTCGGTGGAGGAGTAGGAACACAAGAGGAGCTTTGAGGCCAGTCCCCTGCGGCATAGCACTGTTGTGTGTGTGAGTTGCACCGCCTCAGTCAGAGGAGATCCATCACAGAGAAGGGGACCTCATGATTTGAGGCAGGGGATGATGCGAACTGGTTTTTGACAAGGGCGGTGAAGAGTGTAAGTAGGGGAGAGAGAGAAGGGGAACGGATACACAGCACAGCAGGAAGTGTGGGGAAGCCTGGCTGAGGTGTGCAGAGACGGTAAAGAGCAGCACCCCTGATGGCAGCTGCAGCCTGTGCACACATGAGGAAGGCTGTGATAAGTTGGAAAGGTGCGCAGGGTTTCTTGCATTGAAGATGAGCGATAGGATGATTGTGTGGAGTCATGGAAAACCCTATCATTGAGCAGTTCTGCCGTGTCCCCTTTATTTAGACCCAGGTGGGGAGGATGAGCATAAAGGAGTGACTTGACTGGAACAGCGTCCTTAAGGAAGTGAAGAGGATGTGGTCTAGGGTGTGGCTTTAAAGGAGTAAGGGCAATGCAGTGAGGTGGTGGCGGAGGCAGGAGACAGCTGGGAGAGCTGGGCTTGGCCTAGAGCTTTATCCTGCAAAACAGCCCTGTGGGCCTTAGTTGACCACCATCTCCAGCACAAGGAAAGGGGCTTTCCCCACCACCAGGAGGTCAGAACGGGCTGAGGTGGGCACGTTGCACTAGTTAAGTGTACACACCTCACCTGGGGCTTAGGGCTGAGGGACTTACAAGCTCTCCTAGGTTTCCAAGCTGAATGGCGTGTGGAGGGAGGCTGTGCCTGTGCTCCGCTCTGACCACTGTCTCCTCCCCAGCCCTGGCCATGGGTCTCTGTGTCGCCATGATCGCCTTCGTCCGCCTGCCCAGCCTCAAGGTCTCCTGCCTGCTTCTCTCAGGGCTTCTCATCTACGATGTCTTCTGGGTGAGTGTTTACCCAGAGCTGCTGCTCTCCTTCAGGTCTGATTGGAAGATTCACTCCTGAAAATGTAGTCAGTACATTTGGTTGGTACCTCCTGTCCAGAACCACTCCTCCGGGCAGACACTGCACCTGTTGGGAGATGAGTGGGCGTGTGTGCATGGAGACCTGTCAGAGTAGAGAGTTCGCGGGTGACTCTTAGGTGAGGAGGGAGCACAGGTCTCTCTACCCTGGAGCATGGCCAGCTCAGCTCTCAGGGCTCCCTCTCGAGGTGTGGAGAGAAGAAATCCGCAGCACACAGAAGAGCAGAGATTTCCTCGAAGCGTGCAGTCGGAAAAGCCTGATGCTGCAGTCCTGAGACTCTGCTCTCAGGAGCAGAGAGGGCTGGTGCTGAGATCGGGGTGCCTCCAGTTCCCTCTGGTAAAGGTGACTCTCCCCTGGCAGGTGTTTTTCTCCGCCTACATCTTTAATAGCAACGTCATGGTGAAGGTGGCCACGCAGCCGGCTGACAATCCCCTTGATGTCCTGTCCCGGAAGCTCCACCTGGGGCCCAACGTTGGACGCGACGTCCCGCGCCTGTCTCTGCCTGGAAAACTGGTCTTCCCCAGGTAGGACTGGTGGCCTCGTCTCGGGAGGGTGAGGACCCCGCCCTCCTCTGCCCCTCCGGTCCCCACCTTGTCGTCGTCGTCGTCATCAGCATTCTGATGCTTGACCAGGAAAGGGTTGTGAATCATCTCCACCTTACAGATGACAGGACAGGAGTACTGACAACTTCCAGAGATGGGTCATTAAGTGATGCAGGTGCAGCTTGTTAATAATTGATTGATGGTATCAAACAGCCATACGTTACTGCTTTATTGCAGAGGGAATTAACAGGAGGATCTGGGTCCTTTTTTTTTTTTTTTTAACTTTTCCAACATTTGTAAAAATGTGTTAATGCTAAAATTACAGAGTCCCTGGAACTATAATTTTGGAAAAATTAATGTGCTGCTTTCATCTCCCATGTCTGGTAGTAGTTGGGTGGCTTACTGGAAATCTCAGCAGTGAATCTCTGACACATGGTGAGTTGACATCTCTAGAGGCGGCAGCACTACGCGGACGCTTCAGCAGCCGCTTAGGTGGTGCTGTCCCAAAGCGCTGGCTGCTGCAGACCCTTCTTCCAGTACTCTAGTGGCGTTCAGTCTCCACACTCCTCTAACAGCCAGTGCTGTTAAACCAGGAGCGATTGCTATCAGCCGTCAGATAAATTCTTTGACTTCTTAAAAAGCGAACAGACCTTGAGCGGGAGGAGGAGTGGGGTTGTAGAGGGCGAACCCCTGACGTGTGACCCTGCGTTCCAGCTCCACAGGCAGCCACTTCTCTATGTTGGGCATTGGAGACATCGTGATGCCTGGACTCCTCTTGTGCTTCGTCCTGCGTTATGACAACTACAAGAAGCAAGCCAACGGTGACTCCTGCGGTGCCTCCGGACCCGCCAACATCTCTGGGCGCATGCAGAAGGTTTCCTACTTTCACTGCACCCTCATCGGATACTTTGTAGGTAAGAGAACCGGGGAGGCTGCATGCGATCCCCTCCCTGACTGTCCTCCAAGTGCTGGAGTTAACCCAGATCTTGCAGCTACAGAGGCTGGAGGAAGAAGAGCAGTCACTCAAGTCGTCGTTATAAACAACCACAGAGGGGAAAGCAGCACCTGACCCTGAAGTGAGGCCAGCAGCCTCGTTCCCTATCCAATAATAGTATGTTTGAGGGACATTGTAGGAGAAGTGTGGTCAGGCCTCAGACTGAGAACACCTGCCGCATGGCGATGGAGCAGTGTGTGAGCTTAATTACATCTTCAGTGTGAGTTTAATGGGTGTCATGTTTACTTCCTGTGCTGCTTGACAGATATTTCCCTTCATCTGCTCTAACATTTCCATCACCTCTGACCCGGACTCTCCCTTGGCTAGTGTTTCTCTAGCCAGCTGTTTCGGCTGGACGGGGAGAGACGGTTGTATGTCTGTCATGCATGAGCTGCGAGAGCGATGGAGAGGAGCACCTCGCTCACCTCGGTGCCTCCTGCTGAGGGAGCATGGCACAGTTCCATGGCGCTTTCCTAGGCCTGTGCTCATTTCCACGCCAGCAGCTCCCAGTGGGCCATGGCCACTGCCCTGAGGCTCAGAGATGTGCAAGGTCACACGGCTGTCACAAGCAGCAGGGTTAGAACTTGAACCCAGGTCTTTTGCCTCCAACTCTGTCGTCACCCAGCTCCCCAGTGGCACTCGTGGTAACGAGCCCACCTGCCAATTCAGGAGACATTAGAGATGCGGGTTCCATCCCGAGTTGGGAAGATCTCCTGGAGGAGGACATGGCAACCCACTCCAGTATTCTTGCCTGGAGCACCAAAGAGTCGGACGCAACTTAGCACGCCCACACGCCTATCATCATCGTGTATATTGGAGACAGGGAGACCAGGCCTGCTGGGGTTGAAGTGAGGCCTGGAACCAGGGGCTTGGCCACTTGGTCCTGGGAATTCTTAGTTTTTGAAAAGCTGTGCTGCTCCCTGTTTCTCTGCCTGCTCAAGCTAGGCATGTTACTCCCTACCACTGGAGGGGGTGTCACATTAGAGCTACACAGGCTCGGGACGTGCCGCGAAGCCGTCAGGTAACAGGTTCTCTTCCCTCGGGCTGGCCGCTTGGAGTCACTCACCAGCGTCTCTCCCCACAGGTCTGCTCACTGCGACTGTGGCGTCTCGAATTCACCGAGCAGCCCAGCCTGCCCTTCTCTATTTGGTGCCATTTACCTTATTGCCACTCCTCACGATGGCCTATTTAAAGGTGAGAGAGGCAGTTACAAGCCAGTGAAAGCAATAACGTGGCATTGACCCTGGACTTGACTAGGTATTCCCCTTGCTTCAGACCCTAAGCTCTTGATCTTGGGATCTTGGTGGGGGGGTGGATTTTGTTTTTGCTAACCTACTATTAGCAACCTCTTCCAGATTGTTAACAGCCATTGGCTGAAAATACTAATGAGTTAGACCCCTCACCACCTAGTCACGGATTACCCTTAAACCCTGCTGCAGAGACTTCTGTTTCTCTTAAAAGCAGCATGCTGTTGCCACCTAATAGCTCTTTTAGTACTCTGCGTTAAAGTTTGGAAATAAGAAATATAAAACCTGAGGGCCTTATCTGATTTACAAGGTTTATACTATCACCCACATTTTACAGACAAGGAAGCAGACACAGACGTTAATATGAGCCTGGATCATTTGACTCACAAGTGGCTGAACTGCCCCCAGGACAGTCAGAGCCCTTTCCTGCCCGGGTTGGGGGGGAGACAGCCAAGAGCCCTTCTAGCGAGTTCTTCGAAGAACTGGGAGTTACTTTTCAATGAACAAAATGTGAATGTTCTTTGATTCTGCACAGAATCAATCTGCTCTGAGGTCAGGAGTCAGGAAGGGCTTGTACATAGATAGGTGTGCCTCGATCTGAAACGTGCCTAAAGTTCTGCCTTTCCCAGGGTGACCTACGGCGAATGTGGTCTGAGCCATTCCACTCCAAGTCCAGCAGCTCCCGATTCCTGGAAGTATGATGGATCACAGCTGGCAACCAGAATGGCCTCTCAGTCCTCCTCTGTCAACGTGTGGTTTGTTTCCTCTGAGAGCTGGCCTGGTACTCGGAAGTGCACCTGTGTAAGGGCTGCCGTGTGCCCAGATTTTGCATTTTGGGAGCGAGGTGCTGGAGCCTGCGTGGTTCCTTCTCTTCCTGCCGCCGGAGAGGTGGAGCCCCTCCTGAAGTGATAGGTCCTCCCCCACCCTCCAGTGCTCCTCCCTCCCCCATTTTTATGGATCTGCACCAGACTGTTACCTGTGGGGGACGGAGATGTGACTGTTGAAACTGACAACAGCAAGGAGTCGTTCTGTACCTTTGAACACTAAAAGGATGAAAACCTCAACAAACTGGTTTCTTCAGTGAACCCTCAAGAACTTTGGGACCAGTTTCCTATGGGGGACTCAGTTTCAGAGAACTGAGACAGAAGCTCTTCTGTCGTTATATTCTTCTTTCCTTTTTTTGGATTTATTAAATATTTTCTGTGGTGTGAAGTGACTTATTAAATCCACAGACATTGAGTGACTTCTTACAACATACACATAAGAATTTGTTGTAATGAGTTCATGTCCACCCAGACGTCGTGTTGGCAGTGAACGAGGGCACGGTTTTTATACGTACATACACACCCACATGCACATAGATATATATGAATAAACAGAAATTAAAACCCGCTAAGCTCATGCTGTGTAGCAGACAGGGGCTTGCTGTAATTTCTAGCATGTAGAGCAGTTCACGCTGGCTTCCTTGTATACAGACAAGCTGCTGTCTCTCCCTCCACAACTGAACGTGCAGTTAAAAACCAGTATAGTATTTGTACTGATAGACTCATGGACTATAGGGAACTCTCATTTGGTTTTGATCAGTGTAGCAAATTAGGGATGAAAAGTTAAAGCTTTTTGACCCACTGTTTTGTTTTGTTTTTACAGGCTTCTTCCTCGCAGGGTTTTCAGTAGTTTCTTCTTGAACCGATGCATGTATTATAGCAGCAGGTGTCTCTGTGCTTTCTGATCATAGTAATGTACTACTTGTAAATACATTTTTCTATTTTCTATTTTCTTTTTGTATTTTTTTTTTTTTTTTTGGCCTTTTGTTTCATTGGTGTGCTGTATTTTTCCATGCCCTCACTCCTTTAAGAAAAAAAAAGGAAAAAAGCAACACGAGCCTGTCCTTGCTGTTGTGATTACAGTCTTGGTTTCCCTGTGGTGACAGCTGGGTACTGGGGACAAATGTCAAACGCCCCCCCCCCAGAGTCGGGCCCTCCGTGCCAGGAATCACAGCCCAAGCTTGCGGCTATGGCCTCGACTGGGGAGCCAGCGTCCAGGCAGTGACTAGTGTGAGTGGCGTCCGCAGACTGATGGGGGAATGGCCTGTCACCTGGATCGAGAGAAGCCCGGGGATGGGCCTGTACAGCTGAGAGCATGGGCTGGAGCAGGGCCCCGTGGCCGGAGGTCACAGGCTGTGGCGTTCACAGCGGGCGGTGCACGTGGCCGTCAGCGTGCTGCATTCCTCCATGTCTTCAGGCCCCACTGAAGGGTGTTCGGTTCTTTTGTTTTGTTGGTTTTTTGTTGTTGTTTTTAATAAGTGCCTCCTTTCTAGCCTTTGTTACCTCACCTTCACTTTTGGGTGTTGGTACCAAGCGGAGTTCCCGTCACCACCTACCTGCTCGGCCCATCCAGGAGACCTGCGGCGTTCCCTGCAGCTGTGGTTCATCCTGCACACGTCCCAGGACAGAGGCTTCCGCTGTCCACAGAGCTCCCAGCAGCCTCTGGGTTCAGCGGGGACCGGGAGTACACGGCGCAACCCCTGCTGAGGAGCCGGCCCTCTTCCTTAAGCCCTCGAGGATGCTGGTGGCAAACCATGGGGCGGGGCGAGAGGTGGGGGGACTCTTCCATAGTGACCCTGATTAAGGACAAGTGCCGACCATAGTCAAAAATAACCTCCTGGCAATTGGTCATTTTCATTTTTCTGACTTCATTACAAAACTAAATTCCAGACAGAATCTGTCATCACTCCTGTGCAGGTTTAGTTGGGAGGATACCCATACAGGACTCCTGAATGTAATCTGGATTCCAGTTGTAGTCTGCAGAGCACTTGAAACTTTGACAGAGTGACCACAAATGTTTCTTTTGTTTTAAATTAAGCCCAGGAGCCAAGCCAGAATGTGCCCGGTTCGGGAGGTGGTGTGGTCTTCTGACAGGGAAAGGTGTGGGGCGGGGTGCAGTTAAAGTGCGTGCTTCCAGTTTCTCCTTCCAGCCTCCCTCTCAGCCTTGCTTGATACACTTACATCCTGGACTTTTCCTGGTTTCTCGGATATTATTTGAGTTTCGGAGTTTTCTATCTAAGAAGTCTCTTGCATTAATTAGGCAAGGGATGTTGGCAAAGTTCCATCGTGGACTGCCCCCCTCACCCCCAGTCTGGGGATCTTTTTCGTGCAACGAGTCTATATGTTGGAACTCCCACTAACTCGCAGTCACCTTCTTCTTCCCAACTTGAGCTAATGGGGAGATGACAGCAGTTTATCCAAAACCTAGCACGTCCCATTACTATTATTACCACTTACGCTTTTTCTGAATAAGAGCTACACAGTTCCCTGTGTAGGAGCAGTTCAAACTGGGGAGACTCGGGGTGCAGCAGGCTACTGTGTGAACTGCCTTTGTAGCATGCCAGCACAGGCCTTGGTTAAGCAGGGAAGTTGTGTTACCCACAAGAAAAACAAAAGGACTAGTTGTCCGTGAGGCTGGAGGGAAGGGAGCTCTGTTTCGCCGATAAAGTGTTAAAAAAAGAATCCGCTGTGCCTGTGTAGCAGTGCTCACGGTACCGCCAGCCAGATCCAGCGTCGTTCACAGATGTTATTTTGTAACGTCTGACGTGTCACAGCCTCGGAATGTAGCAGTGTGGTGCACACGTGAATGGCGGCTGTGTGGTTCTCCTCCACAGAGGCTGGCCTGACCGCAGGCTGAGGAGACCAGCCCGCTCGGCTCCCGGTCCTCCGGCGCGCAGGGGCCCGGACAGCCTCCTTCCTTCACTCAGTCCCGTTGCTTTGGCAGTTCCCAGCGATGGAATCACTTCAGGAACCAGGGCTCCTAACACCAGTGTCAACCTGCCACAGAAGTTTGTACTGAAGAGCTCTGACTCTAGAATCAGAACCCGGGCCCTCCCCTCTTCTCGGAGGGATAAGCCAGGTAAGAGACTTTCTTGTTTTTGTTTTAATCCAGAAATTCCATGCCCACGCAGTTTACACACTGCGTTCCACTTGTGAGGTCTTGACTTCTCCAGGCTCGGAATCCAGCCTCTGGTGTGTGGCGCTCTCCCGGGACTGTGTCAGCCATTAATGTTTCCTTGGAATTCAAAGCCCTTTGCCTCCGTTTGAGGAATTTCAGTTACGTTTCAGTTTCAGCTGTCAGTCACTAGGTGCTCCTTGAACAGAACCAGACACCTGATCCCACTCTCGTGGGCTAAGGCCAGCCTCGCTTCAGCCCACCTGGCGTGTGAGGCAGGTGGGTGGCGGGCATCCCCCCCGTGAGGTGGGTCTGTAGCTATAGCTCTCCATGCGCGACCGCGGGCCTGGCCGGGAACGCCGATCCACAGGGCTGGGTGTGCCGGCCAGGAGGAGGTTGGAAGCAGGGTGGGGAGTGCTCCTCTGTCCTGATGGACACAGGCCAGCCCTGGGCCAAGGGTCTCCCTGCCCGCGGATCGCGGGCAGTGCCTCGTGCCCCGCTGTGGAAATCTCACTCCATGCGGCGCTCTTCAGTGGTGACCCTTGGCTGTGCAGTGGCGCTCTTAGGTACCTGAGTTAGTGGAGATGGAGGTGGAGGACTCCGGCTGAGAGATGGACTCTGCCTGGTCACTTTAAGATCCAGGAAGCCTGCCCCCTGTTGGGTAGAACCTGTGAAGCCTACCACTAGTTCCCAGATGAACAGAGGCTCTGAGGGTCCTTAGAAGGGGGGCACGGGGTGCCTGGGCTTCCTCCAGTGCCCACTGGACCCCAGGAAGACAGAGTGGGGAGGCTGAGGGGAGTGAGGAGGTCTGCCAGGCAGTGGGCGCAGACTTCTGTCTTGTGGAGTGAGAGGCAGGAAGTGAGTGTCTAGAGGACAAAGGCAGGGGGCAGCATGGGGTGGAGGGGCCCCCCTGGCTGACATTCCAGCCCCAGGGTTCCGGGGTCCTTGCCCCAGGCAGGTTATGCGTCAGCCTTCCAAGGAGAGGTCACTGGATCCTCCCAGGCACGACAAGCTCGTGCACTAACTTGCGGCAACTGAACCTTTTCTGTCGGAGGCAGTGGATTTTTGCACACTTTGGGTCAGCGTTGTGGCTTGTTTTCAGTTTTCTCCCCCCGAGTGTAGGGTAGCTGTGCCCAGCCATGCAGGCTCACAGGGGAGGGCAGGAACCTGGCTTCAGTAGAGGAGATGGAGGACTCGGTCGTACAGGAGGAGCGGCCTGGCCTCTGAGCTGATGGCGCTTGCAGGCGAGTCACAGCCTCAGCAGCTGCGCGACGGCGGAAACAGTGCTGCCCCCCAGCGCTGTCTGCCCTGGCTGCTGGTGCATTCCAAGTCTGCGTCGTTCCGTGTCACCTGCTAGGTCTCCCTGCCTCTCTCTCTCCTTCACTGAGCTCTTCTGCCAACAGGCCTTCCCGTGAGAGCTGACCCGGGCTCGTGGGGTGGGAAGAACAGGCAGAACTTGGTGCCACGGTGGGGGCTAGATGATGACTCTGGCTTCTGACCTGAAAACAATTAATTGCCAAAACTAAGATAAGGAGAAGATAGGGAATCCTGTTCTAGTCAGTAGAGTAACTAAAGCTCAAAAGATTGGGATGAAAGCATGTTGTTATTGTTCAGTCACTCAGTTGCATCCGACTCTCTGCGACCCCATGAACTGAAGCCCGCCAGGCTTCCCTGTCGCTCACCATGTCCCGGAGTTTCCTCAAACTCATGTCCATTGAGTCGTGATGCATCCTCTGCCGCCCTCTTCTCCTATGGCCTCCAGTCTTTCCCAGCATCAGAATGAAAGCATAGAAATGGTATTTAAAGCCTTGGGGGATATATTCATACAAACTGCACTCAGCAGTGCCAGGTCAGAGAAGCACTCCCACAAGGTTGTGTGTGTCAAGGCACCTGGCAGCACGTGGCCCTCACGGCCACACAGGGTCTTCCTCGATGACAGAGCTCTGCGGAGCCTTAGTTTCTCAGTCTGGAGTGGGAATAAAGGGGCTTTATTTGAAGTATCGCAAGAATATTAGGCACCATTCAGGTTTACTGAGTTTCTCGTGTATTTCACAGACAATGTGCCAGTCTTCACGGAGTTAAAATACAATTTTAAAAAATCAGATTTAAACAGACACATTTCCATTATTCAGATGACCACAGCTTCTGTAATAGTTGCAGCTCATCACGGAGGAAGCTGGTTGCCCTTCCCCTGTTGAGGGGTGAAAGCCCCGCCTTCCTCATCTAGGCTTTCGGATCTCAGTGGCGGCTGGATCAACAGCAGGGCCTCTGCCATGCACCTCTGCCAGTCCAGGGTCTTGATGTTCTGGACACGCTGGAGGACCTGGTGCAGGGAGGGGGTGTGAGCGAGCCTGAGGAGAGGTGCCCCACATCCGCGTGTCTGCCGCCACAGCTCCTCCGAGGAAGGGCCCAGGGGCCACCCTGGTCAGGTTTGAGGTTCAGCATGAGGGCCTTCCCGGAGCCCTTCCATAAGGGGTCACCTCAGGCCTTAATCGTCTTGCAGCCCCGTCTGAGCAGGTTGCTCCCCGCAGAAGCAGGAAGTGTCCAGGGGGCCAGCGAGGGGTCCTGGGCTTGTCCTGGCAGGAACTCAGCTGGGGGCTGGTCTGCCGAACAGATCCTTCACACTGCGGGCTTAAAGCCAAGCATATCGGCCGCTGACCAGGTTCTGCAAACAAGCCAATACTGACATATTTTTGCCCAATGTTGACATTTTTATTTTTCTGTCCTTTTGATTAGCTTTTTCATAACAAATGTTGTCTCTGCCCTCTTACTTCGTTGTACTTTGCAGATCTGTCTGTTTTGAGGGAAAAGGTAACTGTTCCACTGTAAAGCTCCTGGTCAGTCATCGTGGGCCTTAAATCTGAAAGTTTTCCCTAAACACCCTTTGTAACAGAAGACTCGATGGAGCAAACTCTCAGCCTGTTTGCAAATAAAGAGCAGTGTCATCGTAAGCCTCTTGGCGCAAGTCAGTCCACGGATGGGAAAAGAGAGACCAGGCTGGGTGGAGGTTGCCGTCGACTCTGCATACTAATCTTTATTGGAGTGCAGTTGCTTCAGCGTTGTTAGTCTCTGCTGTACGGCAAAGTGAATCCGTCTTACATGCACATGTCCATGTATCGGCTCTTTCTGGGCTTTCCTTCCGGTTTAGGTCACTGCACAGCATTGAGCAGAGTTCCCTGTGCTATACGGTCAGTTCTGCTTAGTTGTCTGTTTTATACATAGTAGTGTTTATAGGTCAATCGTAATCGACCAGTGCATCCGCCTCTCCTTCCCCCTTAATAACTTGCTTGTTCTCTACACCTGTGACTCTTTCTGCTTTGCCAGTAAGTTCATTTGTACCGTTTTTCTAGATTCCACATATAAGCAGTGTTAATCTTACTTTCTGACTTAACTTCCCTCTGTATGACACTCTCTAGGTTCATCCAGAGCGCTGAAGCTGGCGTTATCTCGTTCCTTTTATGGCTGAGTGATGTGTTGTATAGATGTACCACATCTCTATCCATTCATCTCTCAGTGGACGCCTAGGTTGCTTCCAGGTCTTGCCTATTGTAAACAGTGCTGTAGTGCACGTCGAGGTGCATGCAGCCTTTCAGATTGTGGTTTTCTCCAGATAATATCCCCAGGAGTGTGATTACTGGGTCATGCAAGTAGTTCTGGTTTTGGTTTCCTAAGGAACCTCCAGACAGTTCTCCATAGTGCCTGCACCAATTTCCCTTTCCCACCCATGGTGTAGGAGGCTTCCCTTTTCTCCTCACCCTCCCCAGCATTTTACTGTTGGTAGACTTTTGATGATGGCCATTCTGACTGGTGTGAGGTGATAGCCTTGTTACAGTTCTGATTTGCATTTCTGTAAGAATTAGTGACATTGAGCATCTTTTTGTGTGTCTTTTGGCCCCTCTAAATGTCATCTTTGGAGAAATGTCTATTTAGATCTTCTGCCTATTTTTCAATTTTTTTTATATTGAGCTGCACAAGCTTTTTGTATATTTTGGAATTACACCCTTGTCAGGTACTTTGTTTGCAAATAATTTTCTCCCATTTGAGGGCTGTCTTTGTTTAGGATTTTAGTTGCTGTGCAAAAGCTTTTAAGTTTAATTAGGTCCTTTTTATTTTCATTGCTTTTGGCGGTAGATCGAAAAAAATTTTGACTGTAATTTATGTCAAAGAGTATATTTTCCTATGTTTTCCTCTAAAAGTTTTATAGTATCTGACCTTACACTTAGGTCTTCAATCCATTTTGAGTTTATTTTTGTGTATGGTGTTAGGAAGTGTTCTAATTTTATTGTTTCACGCATAGCTGCCCAGTTTTTCCAGCACCACTGTTGAATAGACTGTCTTTTCTCAAGAAGTCCACTCTTAATAAAAGATGTCAACAAAGCATTTGGAAGAGTCTCTATCCTCTAGGTTAAGGCGGGGAAATGGGGGCATCCAGGGTATCACTGATTAAGCAGATGGATTAACTAGTTGAATGACCCTGTTATCCCAAAGGTTCTCGCTTTGTCCCCAGCACTGCCCAGCACGTCTCTCGATAATTTGGCTGCGGACACAGCTTAGCAACTTTGGGTTGGATGCGAAGCAAGAAGAAGGACCACAGCCATGATCCACAGAGAGCCCCGAGGCGTCGGAAGGGGATCAGATCAGACACGGGGACGTTTGGTGTTGAGACGAGAGCCACACACCGACATCAGTGACTGCGCCCAGGGGTCCCCAGTTTGACGGAGAACTCACCTGAGACCAGCACCTGGTAAGTGGCCTAGGGAGCTGTCAACACAGGTCTGTGACCTTAACCACCGTCCTCCCTCCCCTCACGGAATTCCTCACAGCCCCCACCCTCAGGAAATACAGAGAAGTCGTTACACGCTCTGCTGGCCCAGGGGCCTGCTCCTTGCTCACAAACGTTTTCAGTCCAACCACTGCCCGTAGGAATCAAGGACTGTCACAGCACCTCTATCGTCTTTCCCAATCCAAATCCAGTGTGTATTCCACACTGGAGGCAGGGCAGATTTTATTACCCATGTTCTAACAGACAAGGAGGTTCATGGTCAGCTAATTTGCCCCAGATCTTCCTGCCTCCAGAGCCTGAGCTCATTATCAGAAGGTAGTCACACCCACGTTTTATTTGGCTTAAAGTTTCTGTAAACGGGGAAGGACTCTGCCAACAACTTCCTACTGGCAGTGGGGGAACCACTGACCCTCTGAGGCGGGGAGGAGCCGGGGTCTGGTTGCCTGAGCCTCACGCCGCGTGCAGGCCTGCCTCCCTGCGCGGAAGGCTGTGGCAACGTGGACTACTCACCAAGCTAGGGCACTCGCTGCCCCACAGGGACCAGGACGCGTGCCTCCCGGCACGCCACAACCAGACTTCAGGCTTCCTCGTTGCTGTCATTAAAACAGCAAACCGTAAAGTTAATGAAAACAACTGTCAGCTGCTGTCCCGATCACCAGTAGTGGTGGGCTGTAATTCAGACCAATCCTGCTAAAAATAAGACGAAATGCCAAAAATACCTTTTGAAAAGCAATGGAGAGGCTTCTGCTGCTGCTAATGATGAGAGAACAACCCTGCCACAAATGACAGCTATAAATTCTCAACAAAATACAGAAACACCCTTAAGGCAGGGTAGGACAACCAAACTCAGGAGAAGCGAGGGGAGCTGACAGTTGGAAGTGAATGGCACCAAGTGAGTGCCCACTTCTGTGGCTTTTTGCCTGAAGACAGGCCCCAAGGGGCACTATGTGGGGTAGTTAAAACTCTGGCTTCACAGCCCCATAGCCTGTGTACAAACTCCGCCCGACGCTATGATCTGTAAATACACACCCACAGAGCAGACTCCAAGCAGCCGGCTAAAAGAACTAAAGGGGAGTTCTCAGCGGCTGCCTACCACAGAAGAGCCAGCGTCTGAAGTCTGAGTTCAGCCCGGTTGATTGCCTGCCCTAAAAGTCCTCAGAGGAGGGAGGTAGCGGAGGGAGGGGACATCTATGCACACACCTATGGCTGATTGATGTTGAAAAGATATGTAGAAATAGAGTTTCTACAGTGTATTTTAACAATAGCCAGGCTGTAATTCAGAATCACTGTGCATATGAAAAGACGAAAGATCCATACTCCAGGGAAAAGGCTACTAATGGCAACTGACTTTGAGATGACCCAGATGTTAACATTAACACTCAAGAGTTTTAAATCAACTATTACTGTTCATTTGCCGCAACATGGACGGACCTAGAGGTTATCATACGGAGTAAAGTAGCCAGAGAAAGATGAATGTCATGTCACTTATGGGGGAATCTTAACAAAAGGGTACAAATGAACTTATGTACAAAACAGAAAGAGTCACAGATACAGAAAACAAATTTACGGGTACCAGGGTTGGGGGAGGGATAAACTGGGAGGTTGGGATTGACATATACACGCTGCTGCCAAGTCGCTTCAGCGTCGTCTGACTCTGTGCGACCCCATGGACAGCAGCCCACCAGGCTCCTCTGTCCACAGGATTCTCCAGGTGAGGATACTGGAGTGGGCTGCCATTTCCTTCTCCCCACATACACACTGCTGTATATAAAATAGACAAGAAGGACCTACTGTTACAGCACAGGGAATGCAGTACTCTGTGATGACCTATAGGGGAAGGAAATCTTTTTAAAAAGTGGACATAATATGTAAGTGATTCACTTTGCTGTACAGCGGAACTGTGATACAACCTGGTAAAACAACTGTTCTCCAATAAAAACATGTTAATGGGAGAAAAGAGACTGTAAACATCAGTCTCACTGATCTAATGTAAACATCTAACATCAGTCTAAAGTGAGCGTGTTAATTGCTCAGATGTGTCCAACTCTTTGCTACCCTTTGGACTACAGCCTGCTAGGCTCCTCTGTCCTTGGGATTCTCCAAGCAAGAATACTGGAGTGAGTTGCCATTCCCTTCTCTAGGGGATCTTCCCAACCTAAGCATCAAACCCCGGTTTCTTGCATTGCAGGCAGACTCTTTACCAACTGAGCCACCAGGGAAGCCCAACATCAGTCCTAACATAGATAACAATTGTAGTCCCAGGATTTGAAGAGAACTGGGGCTTTTTTTTTTTTTTTTTAAAAGATGAGTGACTGAATTTTCCCAAATTGGGGGTAGTTCAAGAATCACAGCAAACCACAGGATAAATATAAAGAAACCCATACCCAGAGACTTCATAATCAAACTTAATGATTACAGAATCTAAAAATTGAAAATCTTGAAAACAAGATAGAAATGGCATATGAGGAAACAAGGTTTCAATTGTAAGAAATATCCTACAATTTTGTGACTATACTAAAAAAAAAACAAAAAACCTACTGAATTGTATACTTTTAAAGGGTGAATTATATGAGAATTATATCTAAACTTACCCAAGAAGGCCCCCTCCATCTTACTCTTCTGGTTCACTCATACTGGGGAGGAGCTGTATCAAAGGGCTGTGATGTGAAATCTTGGAGCGGATCCTCCAGCCCAAGTCAGACCTTCAAACAACACAGCCCTGGCCAATATTTTCACTGTAATCTCACACGAAACCACAAGCCAGGATTGCCAAGCCAGTTCTGGATTCCTGACTCACGGAAACTGTGGAAGACAAACATTTACCACATTAAGTCACTAAGCTATGGGGTAGTTATGGAGCAATACATAATAAAAAACTGGCAATAGTAAATGTGTGGATTAAATATAAAAAAGGCTTTTCTCAATTTCTTTAATGCATATAACTGAGCAAAAATTTCTGACATCGTCTGGTAGACACCGTATGTTTTGTATAAAGAAGAAATACCTATGACTTGCATAAAATGTGTGCCCTTCCGCATACAGAACCCTATGCGTCTGTCTCTCCGGCTGTTCCTGAGTTAATCTACCTGTAACAACCTGTGTCCATTGATGGTGAAAGAATTTTAAAATGATACACAGTGGAATACTACTCAGCTATTAAAAAAAAAAGGTGATATTCTGCCATCTGTGACAGATGAATGGACCTCACAGGGAACACACAATAGATCACCTATGACCACTAGACCAGACCTTGCTGGACGGTTGAGATTTATTAGTGCCAGCAGATCTTGACTCTTCAGGCAGATGGATAAAGTGCAGGCTGAGGAATATCATCGTGAGTTCACAGGTTCAGGAAAACTTGTCTGATTATCATGTAAGTCTGGGGGTGAGCATTTCTTCCCAATGCTGATACATCACACTGACCTTATCAAGTATCATACTAAATGAGATGCTAAAGAAATTAGCCTCTAACAATCTTGAGATGCTCCCCTTTGTTATCTTCCAATTGTTTTATTTCCCTCTGTCCTAACTACTTAAGTAGAAATAATTGTTTTTATGGAAGATAGAGATAATAATAGGCGGCTTCAAGCAAAAGAAGATGTGAGGTTCATAATATAAAGAAATGTATGACAGCTATCACACAAAGTTGGAAAAGAGAAACATCAACATTCTTGTATTACCTATGAGGTAATATATTATTTGAAAATAAACTGATAAAGAGGCATACTGTAAATCCTAGAGAAACAAAGTCAGCCAGTGGAGACAAAATGGAATCATAAAAATAATCTGAAAGAAGAAACAAGGCAAACAGGAAACAATGCAGGAGGGTGGATATATAACGAAACATAAATATTCACACTGGACTATTTACATTTTAACACCCCAATTAAAAGGCAGAAGTTCTCAGATGGGATTTTAAAAGCAAGGTTCAATTATATGCTACTTTTGAGAAACCAACTTTAAGCATAAAGACATAAAGATTAAAAGGGTGGAAAAACATATTATCATGCTAACACCAATCATTAGAAAGATGGAGTGGCTATATTAATATGAAAATAGATTTCAGGACAAGGAATATTATTGCGACTAAAGCAGATCCCTCCATAATAATAAATTGGTTCATTTATCTGAAGTACATAATAATCCTAAATGTTTATGTAGCTAATAGTAAAACTTCAAAATATTTGAAGCAGAAACTGATACAAATAAGAAAAATAGTCTAACCCACAAGTATGGTTGAAATTTCAATATCCCTCCCTCACTAATCCATAGGCCAAGTAGATAGAAAATGAGGAAGGACATAGATTTAACGCAAACTCCTTGACCTAATTAACATTTATAGAACATTCCACCCAGCAATAGCAGGATACATATTCCTTCCAAGTGCATGAAGAACATTTACCAGGATACAGCATAGTCTGAGGAGTAAGATAATGAGAAAGTACTGAAACAATACGAAGTATGTCCTCCACAACAAAACTAAAAATAGAGAAAATCCTCAAATATTTGTAAGTTAAATAATGCACTTCTAATTCCCAGATGGCGCTGGTAAAGAACCCACCTGCCAATGCGGCAGACATAAGAGATGGGGGTTTGATCCCTGGGTCAGGAAGATCCTTTGGAGAGGGCTTGGCAACCCACTCCAGTATTCTTGCCTGGAAAATTCCATGGACAGAGGAGCTTGGTGGGCCCCAGTCCATAGAATAACAAAGAGTTGGACATGACAGAAGCGACTTAGCACGAATAACTCATGGATCAAAATGGAATCACAGAAGTTAGAAGAAAATATTTTGAATGGAAAGAAAAACATGACATGTCAAACTTGCAGGATACTGCAAAAGCAGTGCTTATAGAGCATTTACATAGGTGTGTGTCTCGGTAAGTATATTTTATAGATTTTTTCTTTTGGCAATCCAGCCTGTGGGAATCTTAGTTCCCCAACCAGGGATCAGACCCCAGCCACAGCAGTGAAAGTGCGAAGTCTTAATCAGTAGACCATCAGGGAAGTCCCTGCAATGGACAAATTTCTTGAAAGATTAAAATTACCAAAGCTCAATGAGAGGAAACAGATAACCTGAAAAGCCCTATATCTATTAAACTAAATTTCTAATTAGAAACCTTCCTACAGAAGAACTCCAGGTTCAAATACCTTCAATTGTGAATTCTAACGAATATTTAAAAGACATATCAATTCCGCCCATGGGGGTCGCAAAGAGTCGGACATGACCGAGTGACTAAACTGATTATCAATTCTAAACAAATTCTTCCAGAAAATTAAACAGAAGGAAATACTTCCTCTATTAGGGAAGCATTTCCCTGATAACAAAACCAGACAGACGCTGCCAGATCAGAAAACTACACTTCAGTATCCTTTATGAACCCAGACATACAAATCCTTAACAGAATTTTGGCAAACTGAATCCAACAACATATAAAAAGGATAATGTATCATGACCGAGTGTGGTTTACTCAACAAATGCAGGTTTGGCTTACCATTAATTATTCAGAGCTTTCCTGGTGGCCCAGTGGTTAAGAATCTGCCTTGCAGGACAGGGGACACACGTTCAGCCTTGGTCTGGGAAGATCGCACGTGGTGCGGAGCAACTAAGATGGTTCGCCATGACCAATGAGCCCGTGGTCTCGGCCCAGCACACCACATGCTGCAGCAACTGACCCCCGGTGCCCGTGAGCCCATGCCCCACAACAGGGGAAGACCAGCACACCACATTTTTTTTAAATTCATTCATTTCAACAGACAAGAAAAATTCCAGACACCCAAAAGGCATTTAACGAAACCCAACATCCATTCATTTTCAACACTTTCGGCAAACTAGCAATAGAAAGGAACTTCCTTGATTGATAACAGCACCTACAAAAAATGAGTTATGCTTTGTATCTATACTATTGATACTATGTAGAAAATAGATAATTAATGAGAACCTACTGTATACCACAGGGAACTCTATTCAGTACTCTGCAGTGATCTAAAAGGGAAGAAATCCAAAAGGGGAATATATGTGTACATACAGCTGATTAATTTTGCTATAGAGTGGAAGCTAACAATACTGTAAAGCAATAATACTCCAATAAAAATTAATTTGAAATACAAGAGTCATACTAAATGTTGAAGGAAATCAACAGAAAATAGGAATCTGAGAAATAAAATGATATCTAGGAATTCATGTTTCTGGATGTGCACAGATAAGTTTTTCTCATGATTTCTGTCAGCATTGCTTTAAATCAATCAAGATATCATCAGATGTTTTATCTTCTATATAGTTGTGCTTGTGTTCTGGAAAAAACTTAGCCTCAGTAAGGGGGATAGTGTGAAAAATAGGAAAGTGAAAGTCAAGTGACTGGCACTAATCTAGGAGGGAAAAGTCATTTACTGGAAGAAAAAGTTCATATTTGACCAAAAAGATAAATTCAAACGCTTGTAAAGTGACTCAATTCCAAAGTAAAAGAGTAAAGATACACCCAGCACATACATGTGAAAGCAAGGATGTGACAGTCACACCCAGAAGAGCTGGAATTTGGTGAAAAGCATGAAGCACAACAAAAGTTTCACAGTCTGAGGACCATACTCCACTCAATATTTCATCATTCAGCTCAAGCTGTGAACCAGCATGACTTTCAGAAAGGGGAATGGGGCTGGGGCTTCACAAATATGGGCTATCCATAATTTCAAATACTTTGTAACCGTCTCAAGCATTACTACAAGAATTAAATATAGAACTCTTAAGATCTGACATTGTTATGAACCTTAACTGTCAAACATATCAAACTCTAAGAAAAAAATGCAAGACAAAAAATTGATAGCAATTAAAATGTAGTTGAATTACATAATCTCTTTCAGTCCTGGACAAGTCGGGAGCGGGGAGTAAACGGACTGTGCATAGAAAAAGCTCATCACGCCTGAGCCAGATCAGTGCTGTCCCCAGCTCCACCTCTGACAGTCATGTCCCTCTTCTGTACCAGTGACTCCACCATCCACGCAGCTGGACGAGCCCCGCTACCCCCATGACCAACCAATCCATCACTGAGTCCTGTCCACTTAACCTCCTGAATGCCTTTGGAATCTGTCCATTTGTCTCCATCACCTCTGTCTCTACTCTGATACCAGACACTAGCGCCTTGCCCCTAGATTATGACAGGAGCCTCCTAACTCACTCTGACAAACTTCCCTTTCCACCTCCCATCACCTACTCTGCACACCATAGCCAGAGCCATCTTTACAAAATGGAAACCTTTTACCACTCTGCTGGGTCCACGATCCAAGGACTTGCCCTTGCTCTCAGGATATGGCAGAAATCCATCCTGTGACCCTCAGGGCCATGTCCACCATGGCCCTCCCCGCCTCTCCAGCTCCTCACACCAAGTGTCACTACTCCGTCCTCTGGACATCCTTCCGTTCCTTCAAGACCAGGCTCCTCTCCCATCTGGGCATTCATCTGCACCAGCCATATCCTGGACCTGGACTGCTCACCTCCGGCTCTGTCTCACTAAGGCCAATTCATGCATCAGATCTCAACTCACTCATCACCTTGTCAGGAAAGCCTTCCATGACCTTCCATTCTAGCTCAGGTGCCTCTGTGTTTAGAGAGCTCGGCTCCTTTTTTGCACAGGACCTCTCCCGTTCAGGCTATTATCTGATTAATGTCTGCCCCCACCACGACCTCCACCACCAACCTATTAGAGTTCTGAGTAAAGGAATCCTGCTTTTGCTCACCTACCATTTCCCCCAGTGGCCTGCACAATATCTCAAATATAGTAGGTGCTGCAATAAACATGGGAGCCATGAATGAACCTGAATCAAAGTATCAATACTTATTAGATTGATCTGACTCAACTCATTTACTGTCACAGAAAATATAACCTTCTTAGTTTCCCATGGAATAGCAATGGAAACATCATAAACTAGACCCTCACAAAATCAGGTATTCTGTAATGTGCAAACAACTGATTACTTTCTCTCCAAAGCACTAGAATATGCTAGCATATTGCTTTGGAATATCACTAGAAATACATGGGAAAATTAGAAACAGCAAGGGCATGGACTTACTCATTGCTGTATCACCAGCACTTAAAATAGGTTTTTGATATTTGCAAACATGGAGATGAAACTGACAACCCCCCAAAGAGTAGGATGGAGAGACAAGGAAGATAGGAGAGAAAATCAGAGGTTCAGTCAAGAAGGAATAATCACAGGAATTTTATAAAGAAAACAAAATAGAGTAAAATGCTCAAAGAAATAATGTAATTTTCTGAGAAGTTGAGAACATGGATCTCCAGATTGAGAAAGCCCAACAAGCACCCAACTAAATGGAAGAAGAAAATATGTGACATACACACAATGGAATACTACTCAGCCATAGAAAAGAATGAAATAATGCTATCTGCAGCAACAATGTTGGATCTATAGATTATCATACTAAGATGGAAAGAAACATATATGCTATCACAGGCAGATCTAAACTATGACTAATGAACTTGTTTATAAAACAGAAACAGACTCACAGATATAGAAAACAAACTTAGGGTTTTACCAGAGGGGAAGAGGGGCAGACAGTTTAGGAGCTGGGATTCGCAGGTAACTCTACTACATATGAAACAGAAGAAGAACAAGGACCTACTGTATAGCACAGGGAACTATGTTCAATATTCTGTAATAACTTAAAGTAAAAAATAATCTGAAAAAAATATATATGCACACATATACATGTATAACTAAATCACTTTGTTCCAGAAACTAACACAACACTGTAAATGTCAATTTAACAAAAGGAAAATCACCCACACCCAAAACGACCACACATCACCTTAACATTGCAGACACTGGAAACAAACGCTACAAGCTTTCCTAGAGAAAATACAGGTCACCTACAACCATTGAGAATCAGAAGGACTCTGCATTTCTAAGTCATGTCCAACTCTGCAACCCTATGGACTCTATCCCGCCAGGCTCCTCTGTCCGTGGGATTCTTCAGGTAAGAACACTGGAGTGGGTTGCCATGCCCTCCTCCAGGGGATCTTCCTGACCCAGGGATCAAACCCACGTCTCCTGTGTCTCCTGTATTGGAAAGCAGGTTCTTTACCACTAGCGCCACCTGAGAAGCCTAAATGGTAACCCTGGAAGCTAAGAGACAATGGATACCTTTAAAATTCTGAAGAAATGTAACTCCAAACTAGAGTTCTACACCCAGTCAAACATAAGGGGTTAATAAAGGACAGAATAAACACTGATACACAGGAGTTGTTTTTTGCTTTTTTGGCCACACCATGCAGCTTGTGGGATCTTGTTCCCTAACCAGGAATCCAACCAGGGCCCCAGCAGTAAAAGTTCCTAGTCCTAACTGCTGGACTGTCAGAGATTTCCCAAGAATTTATCTTTTAAATGCTAATAATTAAATGAAGAAAAGTCTCAAATTACCTAAGCTTCTATCTTGAGAAAGTAGAATACAAAGACCACAGTCAGCACAAGAGGAACTAATACAGATAAAGACACACAAATCGATGAAATAAAATACAGAAAAATAATAGAAACATGAGTTAAACAAAAAGCTGATTGTTTGAGAAGATCAAATTAAAATTCATAAACATTTAGGGCTTCCCTGGTGGCTCAGTGGTAAAGTCTCTGCCAGCCAATTCAGGAGACATGGGTTCGACTCCTGGTCCCGGAAGATTCCACATGCCACAGACCAACTGAGCCGCAGTGCTCCAGCTTCTGAGCCTGTGCTCTCAAGCCCGAGCCCCGCAACAGAAGCCACCCCAATAAGAAGCCTGCACACTGCAGTGAGGAGCAGTCCCTGTCCCCCACAATTAGAGAAAAAGTCCTCACAGCAACAGAGAGCTAACAGCCAAAAATAAATAAGTAAATAAAATTGAAAACTTACTAAAAAAGATTAATCTTCAAAATATACAAACAGCTCATGCAGTTCAATACCTTCCCCACCCCAAAAAAACACACAGCCTGATCAAAATAGGCAAAAGACCTAGTCATTTCTCCAAAGAGGAGACAGACATGGCCTCTTCGAAGCACACGAAAATATGCTCACCATCACTAATTATCAGAAAAGTGCAAATTAAAACTACAGGGAGTTACTACCTCATGCCAGTCAGAACAGCCATCATCAAGAACATCTAAAAAACACTTAACTAAAAATCTAAATGCTGGAGAGGCTATGGAGAGAAGGGAACCCTCTTGCACTATTGGTGGGAATAAAACGGATCTAGGCACTATGGAAAGCAATATGGCGATCCTGGCTCCGGGGGTACGGGGCCCAGAGCCCCACACAGCACGTGGCCGTGAAGGAGCCACCTCGTGGGAGGGTGTTCAGATCGGGCACCACCCAGAGGCGGCCCCGGGGGACACTGGAATAGCCCAAAGGCAGAGCCGAAAGGCCAGCTGAGGAAGCGCTCTCAAAGGACGAGTGCTGTCCGGATGCTGCGTTTTTATTAAATCCAAGGTTTCTATCCGGTTCTGAGTCCCCAAAGGAAGGACACACGGCTCTTGGCTGGAACAGACGAGGGTAACGGGTGGCCCACTCCCGTTTTGCCACCACTCTGGGCTCTGCAGGGCTGCATGGCCTGGGACCAACAGCCTGGATCCTATCGTGCAGCAAGCTGCAGCTCCCGCCAGGACACGGTGGCTCCTGCTGCCCAAGGATGGACAGGAGCAGAGAGGAACTGCCAGGTGGGTGGGGGTGACCCTCAGCAGGCGGGGGGACAGGAGACGACGTGGGTGGGCCTCAGGTGATCCACCTGGACGCGGCTGGTCTCCCCTCACCCCACCGCAGCGGCCAACAGACGTGCAGAACCCCCGCCGGAGACGCACGGTGAGTGTTCAGACGCTCAGAAACGAAGGCCTGGGCCGCGCCTCCAGGCAGGCCCCCAGCGCCTCTCGGGTGACGGCCGCGGGGTGAGAGGCGTTTGGAACGGACGGTGGGGGAAGGTGAGGATGAGCACACCTAGGAGTGTCCCCTGCAGAAGGAGGGCCCACAGAAACCACGGGATTGCTGCTCCCCAAACCGTGTGGAGAAGGGGAACTGAACACGTGCCTCAAAGTCCTCCAGTTTCAGGGATGATGGTTGACCAGGCGCCCCAGCCGCGGCCGCAGGAACTTTGAAATCCACCCTTCAGTCTGTGTCAAGGCCATGCCTCCCATAGGCCTCCCCCCTGCCGAGGACACAGACATCAGGGACACTGAGGCAGGCTGGTCGCTGGGGACCCAGGACGCCTCTGAACCAGCTCTGGTTTGAGGACTCCCTGGCAGCTCTGTGGAAGCTTCCTGTGGGTGCACGGCCATCTTGGGAGCTTCTGTCCACCCTTCTCTGCTGCTCGTCTTCGCTGGAGGCCTTGCAGCCTTGACCAGCCCCTTCCCTGTCTCTCTGGGTATTTCCCCAGATAACCCTCCCCCCCACCACCCCGCACATTTAGTCTAACCCTGGCGTCCCTTCTTGAAGGGCCTGGACCAACACAGGAGGTCTTCTGAGGGGATGGTACCAAGAAAAACTCAGAACCTATAAGACAAGTGATGTGTGTGAATATGTAGAAAATATAATCAGAAGAGCTGTTTCCTTCTGCTGCAGAGATGGGAAAACAGTGATAGATACACAGAGCTAATAAACAGGAAAATGAGGCAATTACTAACTCCAGGAAAAAGGAGCATTGTTTAAAAAAAAGGAAATCACGACTTGGCTCAGTGTGACAAGGGTTGACGTTGAGTACTAACTAAGCCAGGAATGGAGACGGTAAACCAGACGGAGGGTGTGAGGGACAGGGTGGGGAGGATGGTTTGGGGAAAGAGTGCTACAATTTCAGCCTTTACAACCAGGACATGAACAAGGAAAGTCAAAAATTATAAATCAAGAAACGGACCAGGGGTTTTCTCTGGTGGTCCAGTGGCTAGGACTATGCGCTCCCAATGCAGGGGGCCTGGTTCGATCCCTGATCAGGGAATGAAATTCTACATGCTGCAACAAAAGACCCCGCGTGCCACAGCTGTTGATGAGGGGGAGAGAAGAGTGGAAAAGCTGGCTTGAAATGCAATATTGAAAAAACCAAGATCATAGCATCCAGTCCCATCACTTCATGGTGAATAGAAGGGAGGAAAGTGGAAGCAGTGACAGATTTTATTTTCTTGGGCTCCAAAATCACTGCAGATGGTGACTGCAGCCATGAAATTGAAAGGCGCATGCTCCTTGGAAGGAAAGCTATGACCAACCTAGACAGCGTATTAAAAAGCAGAGACATCACTTAGCTAACAAAGGTCTGTATAGTCAAAGCTATGGTTTTCCCAGTAGTCATGTATGAGGAGAGTTAGACTAAAAAGAAAGCTGAGTGCTAAAGAATTGATGCTTTTGAATTGTAGTGCTAGAGAAGACTCTTGGAAGTTCCTTGGACTGCAAGGAGATCAAACCAGTCAATCCTAAGGGAAATCAACCCTGGATATTCATTGGAAGGACTGATGCTGAAGCTGAAACTCCAATACATTGGTCACCTGACGCAAAGAGCTGACTCACTGGAAAAGACCCTGATGCTGGGAAAGATTGAAGGCAAAAGGAGAAGGGGGTGGCAGAAGATGAGATAGTCTGATAGCATCACTGACTCAATGGACACGAATCTGCAAACTCTGGGAGATAGTGAAGGACAGGGAAGCCTGAAGTGCTGCAGTCCATGGGGTCGCAGAGTCAGACACGACTTAGCAACTGGACAACAACAAATGCCACAACTAAGACCAGATGCAACCAAATAAATATTTTTTAAAAAGCAGGCTAAATGGAATAAATATGTAAACATCAGCATTCACTTATTTTTAAAAAGCATATATATATATATATATCAGTACTGAACCAATCTGGGGAAGTGAGAAGGTGAGGCAGGACACCAAGGGTTTTGTTTTGTTACAAGCCTTGCAATACAATTTAACCTTTGCATATTGTATTTTGGGAAAAAATTACTGTAAAATGAAAATAGTATATGTCAAAACCTGTAGCAGTTATACCAGTGAAATTTTAAATCTACATAAATAGCATATTTTCTGGGGAAACATAAATTAACAGAGTTGATCCTAGAAGAAGGGGGGGGCTGGGGAGAAAAAAAGGAATAGACCAGTTAGTCCAGAACAAATTGAAAAAACAGGTAAGAACCTGCCCTCTGAGGGAAACCACCACATGATACTGTAAAGGAGGGTGCATGTCAGTATACACTTGTGCAAACTAGGTAACACCAGGGGTGAGCCGTGGTATGAACTCTGGGTAAGGGTGTGTCACCCAGGGCCATGACTAGTGACAGAAGTCCCCCTCTCGTGGGCACAACGACAATGGTGGAAGCTGTGAGTGTTGCGGAGGGGATGGGGAATCTCTGTACTTTCCTCCCCGCTGTACTGTGAACCTAAAACTGCTCTAAAATGAAGTCTTAGGTTCAGTTATGCTTGGGGTTTTTTTGTTTGTTTGTTTGTTCTTACCACAAATTGCCTGTTCTCCTTTGCATGGCCCTGCAATAAATCTCTCTCTGCTCCAAATAAGAATAATAATAATAGGACTTCCCTGCCCTGATGGTCCAGGGGTTAAGACTCCATGCTTCCAATGTAGGGAGGGCAGGTTTGATCCCTGGTCAGGAAACTAGATCCCACATCCCATGCTGTGAGGCCAGAGTAATAGTAATAAAGTCTTAAAACGTAATTTTAAAAAAAGACCTGCCCCTTGCCCTGAAAAAGGCATCTCATAACAAGGGTCAGTTGAGACATGGAGCCGCTGTAATTGTCCCTCTTGTGAGCAGGGGAGTAAATAGGTAGAACTGCTGTGGAGAAACAGTGCCCAGTAACCCCTAAAGATATCCATGCCCCATGCCCAGCAATTCCACACCCCAAGCATACGTCCAACACAACTGAGAGCTATGCCTCAAAAGACACAGGCAAAAAAATGCTCATATCTGCATGATCTGTAATAGTGAAAATCTAGAAACCACCTAAAAACCCATCAACGGTAGAACGCATAAATAACTCATGGCACATTCATACAGTTAATACACAGCCTGGAAAAAAGAATAAACTACTCAGCATACTTTGACATCACAGATGAACCCCACAGACAATGCTGAGTGAAAAAAGCCTCCAAAGAGTTCACACTGTACTGTAATTATATGAAATTCAAATGCAGGCAGAGGTCATCTGTGGTATGGAAATTAGGTTTTGGTGGTGGTGGTGGTGTGATTTTCACTTTTAAACCAACCGAACACATTTAATATAAAAACCTGAGAAGGGAAAGGCTACCCATTCCAGTATTTTGGCCTGGAGAATTCCATGGACTTTATAGTCCGTGGGGTGGCAAAGAGTCGGACACAGCTGAGCAACTCTCACTTTGGTGGCCCAGGGGTAAAGAACCTGCTTTGCAATGCAGCAGATGCAGGTTCGTTATCTGGTCAGGGAACAAAGATCCCACATGCCATGGAGAAACTAAGTCGACTCATGACACGGGATGAGCACTCACAGATCTTTGCTTAAAGATCCCGCCTGACGTGACCAAGATTCTGAGAGCACAGCTAAGACCTGAGACAGCCAAATAAATACAGTAATTTTAAAAATCCACAATTATCTCAAAGGCTATTAAAACATCCCTCCCTTGGACTTCCCTAGTGGTCCAGTGGTTAAGAATCCACCTGCCAGAAGACCTAAACAGACATTTCTCCAAAGAAGACATACAGATGGTTAATAAGCACATGAAAAATTGCTCAACATCACTTATTAGGGAAATGCAAACCAAGGCGAAAATGGTGTATCATCTCATGCCAGGCAGAATGGCCATCATTAAAAAATCTGCAAACAACAAATGCTGGAGAGGATGTAGAGACAAGGGAACCCTCTTGTACTGCTGGTGAGAATGTAAATTGATACAGCCACTATGGAGAAGAGTATGGAGATTTCTTTAAAAACTAGGAATAAAACTACCATATGACCCAACAATCCCACTACTGGGTATGTACCCTGAGAAAACCAAAATTCTAAAAGACACATGCACCCCGATGTTCATTACAGCACTATTTACAATAGCCAGGACATGGAAGCAACCTAGATGTCCATTAACAGGTGAATGGATAAAGAAGTTGTGGTATATATATACAATGGAATATTACTCAGCCACGGAAAGGAATGGATTCGAATCAGTTCCAGTGATGAACCTAGAGCCTGTTATAGAGTGAAGTAGGTCAGAAAGAGAAAAACAAATGTCATATATTCATTGAGAGAGTAGCACTGAAAAATATACCTTACCATATGTAAAATAGATAGCCATCACGAATTTGCTGTGTGACGCAAGGAACTCAACCTGGTTCCATAATAACTTAGAGGGGTGGGAGAGAGGTCCAAGAGGGAGGGGACATATGTATACCTATGTTGATGTATTACAGAAACCAATACAACGTTGTAAAGCAATTATCCTCTGATTAAAAATAACTTTTTTTCTAAAAAGAACCAAGTTCAGTTCAGTCACTCAGTCGTGTCCAACTCTTTTCAACCCCATGAACCACAGCACACCAGACCTCCCTGTCCATCACCAACTCCCAGAGTTTACCCAAACTCATGTCCATTGAGTCAGTGATGCCATCCAACCATCTCATCCTCTGTCATCCCCTTCTCCTCCTGCCTTCAATCTTTCCCAGAATCAGGGTCTTTTCAAATGAGTCAGCTCTTCACATGAGGTGGCCAAAGTATTGGAATTTCAGCTTCAGCATCAGTCCTTCCCATGAACACCCAGGACTGACCTCCTTTAGGACGGACTGGTTGGATCTCCTTGCAGTCCAAGGGACTCTCAAGAGTCTTCTCCAACACCACAGTTCAAAAGCATCAATTCTTTGATGCTCAGCTTTCTTTGTAGTCCAACTCTCACATCCATACATGACCACTGGAAAAACCATAGCCTTGACTAGACGGACCTTTGTTGACAAAGTAATGTCTCTGCTTTATAATATGCTATCTAGGTTGGTCATAATTTTCCTTCAAAGGAGTAAGCGTCTTTTAATTTCATGACCGCAGTCACCTTCTGCAGTGATTTTCGAGCCCAAAAAAATAAAGTCTGACACTGTTTCCACTGTTTCCCCATCTATTTGTCATGAAATAATGGGACCAGATCCCATGATCTTAGTTTTCTGAATATTGATCTTTAAGCCAACTTTTTCACTCTCCTCTTTCACTTTCATCAAGAGGCTTTTTAGTTCCTCTTCACTTTCTGCCATAAGGGTGGTGTCATCTGCATATCTGAGGTTATTGATATTTCTCCCGGCAATCTTGATCCCAGCTTGTGCTTCCTCCAGCCCAGCATTTCTCATGATGTACTCTGCATATAAGTTAAATCAGCAGGGTGACAATATACAGCCTTGACGTACTCCTTTTCCTATTTGGAACCAGTCTGTTGTTCCATGTCCATTTGTAACTGTTGCTTCCTGACCTGCATATAGGTTTCTCAAGAGGTCAGAAGATTATTTAACCCTAAAAAAGAAGGCAATTCTGAGTGAATCTTGAGAACATTATGCTAAGTGGAACAAGCCAGTCACAAAAGGCTAAGTACTGTATGATCATATTACGTTAGGTTCCCAAAAGAGTCAAATCCATAGAGACAGAGAGTAGAAAGGTGGATGTTAGGGGCTGAGAAAGGCGGGGAATAGGGAGGGATTGGTAAATGTGTACAAAGTTTCAGTTCAAGGAGAGAAGGTTCTGGAGATGGGCAGTGGTGATGGTTGCCCAAGAATGTGAATATGAAACTGCGCAGCTCAGGTGTGACTCGAACTCTGGCCAAAACCCACACTGGGACTTGTACCCAAGGGCTGGGATTCAAATCCACTGTCTTTAAATAAGGTCACAAACCTGATCTCAGGACTTAACGAAGCTCGGGTTCTTTACGTCTCAGTGTCGAAGGAGACAAGTGAGAGGCGAAGTGATGAGTGAACTCTCTCAGTCGTGTCCGACTCTTCACGACCCCACGGACTGCAGCCTACTAGGCTCCTCCATCCATGGGATTTTCCAGGCAAGAGCACTGGAGTGGGGTGCCACTGCCTCCTCCAGAGGATTTTCCCAACCCAGGGATCGAACCCGGGTCTCCCACACTGCAGGCAGATACTTTACCATCTGAGCCACAGGGGAAGTCCAAGATTTCAATATTTGCAAATGAAACAACTGACAAAGGATTAATCTCCAAAATATAGAAGCAGCTCCTGCAGCTCAATATCAAAGAAACAAACAACTCATGACTTCCCTGGTGGTGACAGTGGTTGAGAATCTGCCTTGCAGTGCAGGGGATGTGGGTTTGATCCCTGATCGGGGAACTAAGACCCCACACGCAGCAGAGGGACTAAGGCCGCCTGCCACAACCAGAATGTGTGTGCACCTCGGTGAAAGATCCTACACGCTGCAACTAAGACCCCACACAGCCAAATAAATATATTTTTAAAAAATTTAAAAATGGGTGGAAGAGTTAAATAGACATTTCTCCAAAGAAGACATATAGATGGCCATCAAACACATGAAAAGATGCTCAACATCACCAATTGTTAGAGAAATGCAAATCAAAACCACAAGGAGGAATCACCTCACACTGGTCAGAATGGCCATTATGAAAAAATCTGCGAACAATAAATGCTGGAGAGGGTGTGGAGGAAAGGGAACCCTCTTACACTGTGGGTGGGAATGTAAATCGATATAGCCATTATGGAGAACAGTATAGAGGTTCCTTAAAAAAACTAAAAATAGAACTCCCATATGACCCAGTGTATGCTACTACTGAGTATACACCCTGAGAAAACTGTAATTTGAAAAGATCCAAGCACCCCAGTGTTCATGGTGGGCTTCCTTTTGTGGCTCAGTGGTAAAGAATCTACCTGCCAATGCAGGAGGCTTGGGTTCGATCCCTGGGTCAGGAAGGTCCCTTGGAGAAGGAAATGGCAACCCACTCCAGTATTCTTGCCTGGGAAACCCCATGGGCAGAGGAGCCTGGTGGGCTACAGTCCATGGGGTCATAAAAGAATCAGACATGACTTAGTGACTAAACAACAAATGTTTGTTGCAGCACTATTTACAATAACCAAGACATGGAAGCAACTTAAATGTCCATCAACAGAGAAATGGATAAAGAAGATGTAATACAGATATGCAATGGAATATTATGCAAACATAAAAAGGAATGAAATTGGGTCATTTGTTGAGTCTGTCATATAGAGTGAAGTCAGGAAGAGAAAAACATCATATATTAACCCATATATATAGAATCTAGAAAGATGGCACTGATGACCCATCAACAGGGCAGGGATATACATGCAGATGTAGAGAGGAGACTTGTGGACACAGCGGGAAGTGGAGGCTGGGGCAAATCGAGAGGGTAGCCTTGACATATACACAGGACCACCTGTGAGACGGACAACCAGTGGGAAGCAGAGAGCTCCGCTCAGCGCCCACGATGACTGAGAGGGCGGGCTGGGAGAGGGGTGGGAGGGATATGTGTACATCCCGCTGATTCACTCTGTCCTACAGCAGAAAGTAACACAACACAGTGAAGCAATCAGACTTCAATTCAAAACAGAGACACACATGTCACAGACAGAATGCAAAAGGCAAGAGTGTCCCTGGCAGAAACACACTTTGCAGACAGGGTGTGGGCCATCTCAGAAGGCAAGAGGCCCTGAAATACAGGGCGGTTAGTTTTGCTGGGCTGGCTAATTTCATAGGCTAATGAGTGGGAAAGTGACAGTCGCTCATTCGTGTCGGACTCTGCGACCCCGTGGACTATATAGTCCATGGAATTCTCCAGGCCAGAATACTGGCGTGGGTAGTCATTCCCTTCTCCGGGGGATCTTCCCAACCCAGGGATCAAACCCAGGTCTCCCTCATTGCAGGCCGATTCTTAACCAGGTAAGCCACCAGAGAAGCCCAATGAGTGGGAGGATTGTTCCAAGTATTTTGGAGAAGGGGTGCAGATTTCCAGAAATGGGGGCCCCACCCATGTTTTGGTCTTCTGTGGTCGCCCTTGGAACTGCCGTGGCACTTGTGGGTGTGTTGTTTAGCATATGCTAATATATTACAATGAACATATAATGAGGCTCAAGGTCAAGTTAAATCTTCCACCATCTAGGACCCCATTAGTTCTGACCAGTTTATGTCATTCTTTTAAAAGGTTGTGCTCTGCCCTTTTCTCTCCCGTTTCAAATACACTTAAGGCCACTGAACTATACACTTAAAAATGGTTAAAATGGTAAATCCCATGTTACGCATATTTTACCACAAACTTTTTAAAAAGGAATATGTATAGACAAGCTGGCTGGTTGGTTCTCTCTTTAGTGCTAGGCAACTCCTGGATCCGGGCGGTGGCGGGTTGTATATGTGTATATGCATGTTTGTATATGTGTGGGTGTAGGGGAAATCTTTGTCCTAAGGAGAGGTACAGAGAAGTCACGTGGTGTAAAGGCCACGTATACACAGAGTATTCATCCCATTTGAGGGGAAAGTAAATAACTGATCCTAGATGCACAGGAAAGGGTCTGGAAAGATGTACCCAAACTGCTCCCCAGAGGGAAACTGTCACTTTTTATCATGAAATGTGTGTCTGAAACACTTAGATAAAACTTCTGAAAGGTTTTTTGTTTTTTTAATTTTCAAAGTGGACGTTAAAAGGTAAGTGAAAATCACTCGGTTGTGTCCGACTCTTTGCAACCCTATAGACTGCAGCCTGCCAGGCTCTTCCGTGCATGGAATTCTCCAGGCAAGAATACTGGAGTGGGCAGCCATTCCCTTCTCCAGGGGATCTTCCCGACCCAGGGATCACACCCGAGTCTCCTGCACTGTAGGTGGGTTCTTTCTCATCTGAGCCACCAGGGAAGCCCTTAAAATGTAAAACCGCTTTAAAAAGTTTAAGGGTGTCCCTGTTGGCTCAGTGGTAAAGAACCCACCTGCCAGAGGAGGAGACACGGGTCCCATCCCTGGTCCGGGAAGACTCCACATGCGACCTCAGAGCAGCGACGCCCGTGCGCCACAGCTGTTGAACCTGTGCTCGAGGGCCCGGAGCCACTACTGCTCAGGCCCGTGCTCCAACCTCTGAAGCCCATGCACCCCAGAGCCCCTGCTCCGCATCAAGGGGGGCGCCCAGCAATGAGAGGGCCGCCCACCGCAGCTAGAGAAAAGCCCCCGCAGCAGCGAAGACCCAGCACAGCCACGAATAAATCTAAATCCATAAAAAAGTTGAAGTCACACAAGGAAGGAGTCTTCTGGCAACTCTGCAGTTGGCAAGTGATTAGCATACAAAACACGCACACGGAGGGACCTCCGTGGTGGCCCAGTGACTGAGACTCTGCTCCCCATGCAGGGGCCTGGGTTCGATCCCTGGTCAGGGAACTAGCTCCCACGCGCCACAACCAAGACCCTATGCAGCCAAATAAATAAAAATAAATATTTTTTAAAAATCAACAAGACAACCCATGGAAGAAACAAAGGACGTAAATGGCAATTCACAGCAGAAACCGGAATGGCCGATAAACAGTGAGAAGCTAGGCAATTCCTCTATCGACCAGGGAAATGCAGGTTAAAATCACAATGCGGATGAAGAAAAATCGTCAAGTCTGCTGGTACCAAGAGATGGACACTCTCCTCCCCCGTTAGGAGGCGGTGTGCCAATGGAAGAACAGTGCAGAGCAGTCTGGCAGGCGCCGCTAAAGCTGAAGCAACCAACAGCCTGAGGCCAGCAAGCCCACTTCTATTTAAACACTCAGAAGCTCTCACACAGGAACTAGGAGACACGTTCCAGAATGTTCGCCGTATCATGGTTTACAACAGAGAAAAACTGGAAACTACCTAAATATATTTACACAGTGAGACACCATATCGAAATCAAAATAAATGGACTAGAGTTAAATGTATCAATGTGGGGAAAAAGAGAATCTTTTAAAAAACATTCAGTTTTTATACAAGATGACTGGGGCCATGATACAAATCTCAACACATTTCAAAGAATTTAAATAATGCAGAAAGTGTTCTGAGACCACAGTGCAACTAAGGTAAAAATCAATGGTGATGGAGGAATTCCCTGGAGGTTCAGGGGTTAAGAATCGGTTTCCACTGCAGGGGGCATGGTGGGGGTGGGGGTGGGATGGGTGTTCCCACTCCTATTGGTGGGAGGGGAACTGGAGAACTAAGATCACACATGCAGTCAAAAGGGAAAAAAAATTCAATATTGATGGGTATGGAGTGGCCTTCAGTTTGTTTTTCACTTTTTGGCATTCCAGCTGAGCTATTTCAAATCCTAAAAGATGATGCTGTGAAAGTGCTGCACTCAATATGCCAGCAAATTTGGAAAACTCAGCAGTGGCCACAGAACTGGAAAAGGTCAGTTTCCATTCCAATCCCAAAGAAAGGCAATGCCAAAGAATGCTCAGACTACAGTGCAATTGTGCTCATTTCACATGCTAGCAAAGTAATGCTCAAAACCCTTCAAGCTAGGCTTCAACAGTATGTGAACTGAGAACTTCCAGATGTACAAGTAGGATTTAGAAAAGGCAGAGGAACCAGAGATCAAACTGCCAACATCCACTGGATCCTAGAAAAAGCAAGGGAATTCCAGAAAAACATCTCCTACTGCTTCATTGACTACGCTAAAGACTGTGGCTGTGTGGACCACAATAAACTGTGGAAAATTCTTAAAGAGATGGAAATACCAAACCACCTTACCTGTCTCCTGAGAAATCTGTATGCAGGTCAAGAAGTAACAGTTAGAACTGGACATGGCCAGACTGGTTCAGAATTGGGAAAGGAGTATGTCAAGGCTTGCCAGGAGCCAACACACGAGATCCTACCTGTTGGGAGCCGCCAGGATGCACCCAGTCCGTGACAAGGTCATGGGACGAGAGAGGAACCTGCAAGGCAGCTCTTCCTCACATGGGGCTGCCCCGGGGGCCCAATATGTCCCCTCCGGAGCCGCCGGGACGAGAAAGGAACCTGCAAGGCAGCTCTTCCCCTCGAGGTTGTCCCAGGTGCCCAGTATGTCCCTTTCTTCCTTCTGTCTTACTGTTGTTGGGTTTTCTATTAATTTTTGGAAATGATAATATATAGTTTAATAAGGCCTTGCTGGAAAAGTCCAAGCCTTTTTGGAAATGCTCAAGAGTGCTCTGGCTCAGGACACGACCATAAACATCAAGTCATAAAAGAAAAGGCCACAGGTATAGTTTGGCTGCTTGCTTAAAAGATTATAATGTTCTAGAATTGAAAAGAGTAGAGGTGTTTAGATTTAGAAGTAGATATACTGCTTTAGGTTACTTGCTCCTTGGTTGAAAGGGTTTTCACTATTGCTATTTCCTGGCTGCTATTTGTTCATTGTTTCCCTTTCTTTAAACAACATGGGATATTATGGGTATTTTTGTAAAATTAGAAAATGGGGTATACATGATTTTAATAGAAGATTTATATTAACCAGCTTTACTGCCATTATCTTACTATTAATAGAGGTATTTTGCTGCTTTAGAGGTGTTTTTGCTGTTTAATAGTTAATTGTTGTAAATTGAGATTTTGTGGTTTCAGGTAAAGAAAAATATCAGGTTTTTCTCATGGTACTATTTTCAGAAATGTCAAACATGTTACTGTGACCCTTCCCATGTATTGTTTTATTGTCCAAAGAATTTACATTATACCTGAGATTTGTGGAACATTGTTTTTGTTAGAGTGAGAATGTTAGGCCATGGGGCAAGAAGACTATGTACAGGATATTTAAGTATAAACCCTGTCATCGGAAACATTCTAGATGAATGCTTAGGGAAAAAACATGGGGGAAAAAAATATTGACGGAAGCATAAACCAATATCTGATGTAACATGTGGTGATTTAAGGGGGAGGTAACATTCATTCTATAAAAACTGAGCTATCCTAAAAATGTTTTTAAAAAAGCTACCTCTTCTACGCAATGTCTGTGTGTGTGTGTCTGTCTGTCTTCTTCCTCGCCGACGCCACTCATCCCTTGGGTACTCCTGGTCCTGCCGGGGCTGGACCTCAGCACCTACCCATGACAAGGTCACGAGGAGAAAACCTGACAGGCAAGGCAGATCAGGTTTTCAGGGATTCTGAAAAGCTGCCCCCGGCGTTCACCTTAAAGATGATATCTGTCTTTCTGATGCTTGCTTCAATAGGCTACTCCCTAATTTCTGTGACACAGGCAGAAGACCTTCCCTGATCTCTTCCCAAATAAGAATCAATTTAGAACTTTAATCAATAAATTTCCCGGGTGGTGGTATTTTATGAGATTATCCAGGGTGAAAGGAGTGTTTTAATTTAAACTCCTTTGCTGGTATTTTAGTTTGTTTGGCAAATGCGTCTGTGCCTTTGGTACTAATATGCATGATTGCTTATAATACCCTAATCATAAAACAGCATAAGAACCTGATCATATAAAGGCCCTAATAGACATAGAGCCCTTCGGGGGGTGAGGAAGCCCTATTAGAAAACACAAGAAAAATTATTCTAAAAGTAGCTATTGGGTTAACATTTGCTTGCTGTGTTTTTGCTCTTAATGTGCTAAGGTTGTGTTATAGAAACCACTGTTAATATAGTTATAGACCTAGAAAAATAAGAGTTTAACCCTGGTGTGGTAACAATGAGATGGTTGTTAATTGTCAGCCAGGAGTGCTAGGTAGAAGCTGCCTCACCAAAGTCGCAGAGTCAGTCTGGGGTAAACTTCTTAGATAAACGCAACTGACAACCTCTGCAGAAGGATTAATTTTTGTGTTAACAAGGTTATACTTCTACTCTGTACTGTTGCCCTATAAGACTGCTACCTTTCAGTTAAGGTCACCATAGAAACTGAAAATAGGTTTACATTCACCTGACTTGCATAAGATGTTAATAGGCCCCAAGGCCAGAAGATAATGTACAAGACCCTCATAAACAAAGAAGTACGCACAAAACACCCTGATTTCGTGAAGAACAAGCTGATGTAATGTTAAACTATCTTCCCCTTAGAAATGTACTAACTTACATTTAAAAGTTAGTATAAAAGTTACGGTAAAAAATAAAGCATTGCCAGACCCTGCCAGACTCTGCTGCACCCCCCCGTCTGGTCATTCACTCTCTCTCTTTCTCTCCCTCGCAGACTTGGCCCTATCAAGGCTGGTCTCACATGTCTTCTCTCGCCGACGCCATCCATCCCGAGGGTACCCCCTGGATCCTGTCAAGCTGGACCCCGGCAAAGGCTGTATATTGTCACCCTGTTTATTTAACTTCTATGCAGAGTATATCATGAGAAATGCTGGGCTGGATAAATTTCAAGCTGGAAACAAGATTGCTGGGAGAAATATCGATAATATCAGATACACAGTCTGCAAGGTTAACCAGCCTGATCTTTATCTACTTAAAAAAAAAATACCTGTAATATACAGTGCAACTATATGTAACCTTGTTCTGTATTTTCCAAGTCTCCTGTAAATGTGTTATGCTTTCATAATTCAAAAAGAAAATAAAAATTAACCTGCCTGCACACTTCAAAAATGCCAATGTCACATAAAACAAATTCAGTCTGAGAAACCATCCTAGAATGAGAGGCACACAGCGACATGATGTTTGCAACCCACCTGGGTAGTTCAGGTTCAAGGAGACCTCAGGTGGAGTTCAACATTCAGTTCTGAGCTGGAGAAGCTTCAACTAACGAAGGCCTGCTCCCTGCTCAAAACGGAGCGTTCATGGTTGACTCTCCCCACAAACTGGAATCAAGATTGCTGGGAAAAATATCAATAACCTCAGATATGCAGATGACACCACCATTATGGCAGAAAGAGAAGAAGAACTAAAGAGTCTCTTGATGAAAGTGAAAGAGGAGAGTGAAAAAGTTGGCTTAAAGCTCAACATTCAGAAAACTAAGATCATGGCATCTGGTCCCATCACTTCATGGCAAATAGATGGGGAAACAATGGAAATAGTGACAGCCTTTATTTTTTCCAAAATCACTGCAGATGGTGACTGCGGCCATGACATTAAAAGACATTTACTCCTTGGAAGAAAAGTTATGACTAACCTAGACAGCACATTAAAAAGCAGAGACCAACAAAGGTCCGTCTAGTCAAAGCCATGGTTTTTCCAGTGGTCATGTATGGATGTGAGAGTTGGACTATAAAGAAAGCTGAGCGCAGAAGAATTGATGCTTTTGAACTGTGGTGTTGGAGAAGACTCTTGAGAGTCCCTTGGACTGCAAGGAGATCCAACCAGTCCGTCCTAAAGGAGATCAGTCCTGAGTATTCATTGGAAGGACTGACGGTGAAGCTGAAACTCCAATACTTTGGCCACCTGATGCGAAGAGCTGACTCCTTGGAAAAGACCCTGATGCTAGGAAAGATTGAAGGCGGGAGGAGAATTGGAGGACAGAGGATGAGATGGTTGGAAGGCATCACCAATGTGATGGACATGAGTTTGAGTAAATTCTGGGAGTTGGTGATGGACAGGGAAGCCTGGCATGCTGCAGTCCATGGGGTTGCAAAGAGTCGGACATGACTGAGCGAATGAACTAACTTCCACCCCCCCCAACTGGAAAGGGAGACCCGAGACCTATGAGAGCTTTTGGAAACCCAGGAGTGCATATACTGGACCTTGGCTCAGAGACCCTGGCTCTTCATGGGCAAAACGGAGGGTGGTATGGCTTTATCTGGCCCTGTTGCTGAGGTGCTTCCCAGCCCCATCTGAGAAGAACACGGTCAGCTAGGGTGGCCACTGGGTAAATCAGCACACTTCCCAGGTGGGGCTGACTCCGCTGGCCCAGCCCTGTGCCCGCAGGCGCTCTGTGGCCCTGGCTGCCTGGCCCTTCAAGGCCTGGAGCCTTTTCAGCAGGTAGGCCGGGCTGGCTTGATGCCAGGCCAGGAGGGGCCGGAGTCCAGAGCAGGAGAAGTGGGTTCTCAGCCTGGCATCCCGCCTGGGACCCGGGATCAGAAGAGGAGGCTCAGGTTGGGCCTCCTCTGGTCCCCTGTGAACCTCAAAGCCCCGTCGCCCTCCACCACTGCCTGGAGGAAAGGCCCAGAGACCGCCTCAACCTCGCGCCTGTCCCCACACCCTCACCAGGGCCAGGAGCCAGGACTGCCTCGTTGGAGGCGGGGTGGTGCCATCTGGTCGCCTGTGGTGCCCCAGTTGGCAGGGTCACTGAGTTGGGAAAAGACCGTCCTTCCCCTGCCTGCCAGGTGGGATGGCTCAACCGTGGCTGCTCTGGGGCAAGAGCCCTGAATCCCAGGCTGCTCCCCGCACCTTCAGCTTGCACCCCAGCCCAGGGCCCCGCAGAAGGGTGCGCTGACCGCTTACCTGGAGTAGGAGGAGGCGCAGCTCCGCAGATGCCGAGACGGCAGCGAAGCGGTCCGTGCGCTCTGCCCGGCGGCCGCGTCCGTGCGCCAGGGCGTCTCGGGATCCGGGATCCCGCACCTGTTACCACTCACGCCCCGCCCGCCTGCGCGGTGGGGGAAACACGCCGCCGCCGCTGCACCTCCCGGCCCCGCAAGGCCGGGCTCCTCCATCCCGCGTACCTGGACCAGGTGCTCCGCCCCGCCCCCAAGGAACGTGTGCCCAGAGAGCCGCTCTCTCCCGCAGGAGCCTCGGCTCCGGCGCTGCCCGAGGGTTAAAAGCAAGGCCGGCCCTGGGCGCCCGGGGGAGGGCGGGCTGGAGCCCCGCGTGGTTGGGCACCCACTGGATGGCGGCTCCAAATGGATCATGTCTCCGTCCCCTCTTCCCTCCAGAGACCTCAAGCCTATGTCTCAGCCCTTCCCGCTCGGCGGCGGCGGGCTGTCCCCACCTCCTCTGAAGTTCTCTTTGCAGGCTTTTCTCACCCCCAACCCAACCCCCTTTTCCCTCGTCTTCTCCAGCAGCTCCACTGTCTTCTCTGCCTTGGGCCACAGCGGTGATCGTCGCGTGCTCCCCCCCACCCCGCAGAGGCTCTTCCGTTCCAACGCCAGCCCCGCAGCACCGGGACTGAAAATCCAACCCTCCTAAAACCCGATTCCTTGCTGAGTCTATGATTAATCTCTCTCTCCAAAACGTTATGCTTCCCTAGTGGCTCAGACAGTAATGAAGCTGCCAGCAATGCAGGAGTCCCTGGTTCGATTCCTGGGTCGGGAAGATCTCCTGGAGAAGGGAACTGGCAACCCACTTCAGTATTCTTGCCTGGAGAATCCCATGGACAGAGGCACCTGGCAGGCTACAGCCCATGGGGTCGCCAAGGGTGGGACAGGACCGAGAGAGTAACACTTTCACTTTCCAAAACTCTACCCCCTTCCTGGCCCCCCATGACCTCAGTGCTCTGCTAACTGAATCTTAACCAGTCCAAGGCAGATGGCTACAACTGCTGTCCATATCATCGCTATTGTGCTCAAGTTACTATTAAAGATCCTATCATCATCTTACAAACTCAGGTTGCTTCTCCAGGGCAAGAGGAGCTCACGGACCCCCAGCCAGAGACCACTGGGCCAGAGAATTGTAAATCAGAGACACCCCCAACTCCCAAAACTGCTATTAAGAAAAATCACAGAAACCATTAATGCCGGCCTCTTTGCTCTTCCCCTTAAAAACCCCCACCTCAAGGACCATGCAGGAGGCAGTGACTTCGGGGTTTGCCTCCCACTCCTTCACTTGGCACTTGCAGTAAACCCTGTATGTCCTTTCACCACAGTGTCAGGAGACTGGTTTTGCTGCATGTCAGCTGAGTGTACCTGAGTTTGCCTTGGCGCCGGGAGCCTCTCACTACAGGTTCAGTGCAGCTCTCGGTGAAGACAGTAAGCAAAAGGCATGCTATGAAAGTCTCCATTTGTTTCTCTTTGCTCCTTCTGCTCTCCGCTACCCCCAGCCCCTCTGGCATCCTCTCTCCTCCAGCCCCGAGGCTAGGTCCACCAGGTACTGCCCTGCCTGCCCGCCCGGCAGTGGCCCTGACCTGGCTGGCCCTCCCTGCCCAGCAGCTAGTCTTCCAGACACCTGCGGCCACGGGACTCAGCTCCTTATTCTCCTGCCTCCTGCAGGAGCTCTCCCAGGCTGGAGATGGACCCTGCTGCCGCAGCAGCCAGCTCCTCTCACACACACACTCACACATAGTGGAGGTCTGTAGAGGGCAGACCAAAGGACCATCATTCCCTCCCCAGCAGCACCCAGGCAAGGACACACGGATCAAGGGACAGGTATGGTTTTTTTTTTTTTTTTTGGACTGGTGAATTACGACTGCGCCGGCAACAGGTATGCTTTATTACTCGGTTCCCACACATGACTGTCCCAAAGCACCAAGTCAGACCCCTCACCTGTACTCATTTATACTTCACAAAGCTTATCGGTGCGCAGGAAGGCCTCCATAATGACCCAGCCCCAAGGCGGCGGGGGCCTCAGAGGACACAATTTCTGCGTTGAGATGTGGTCGTTCGGGCCCCCACCCCACTCCTCCAGACTCTGATCTCAGAGGAAACGGCAGAGGCTGGGTCTCCTGCTGAGCGCCAGGACCCACAGGACAGAACCCGGGATCCCCGGGGGGATCATTTCTCTCTTTCCACGGCCCAGCGCCCAGAAAGAAAATAAAGCACTGTCAGCGGTGGAGAGGCAACAAAGTTAAGAAACAGCTGGAGATGGGCGTCCTCAGGCCAGGTCGCAGCCCCGCCTCCGCTTATTCCCAGAAAGCCGGCTCTGGGTGGACAGAGGTTAACAGCGGGCAGCAGGCCCACCCAGGAGGCTGGGCCTGGGGGGTGGGAGGGGTCCTGGCAAGAGGGGCCCCCTTTCCCAAGGTCCTCAGGCCAGCCCGGCTTCCCGGCCCGCACGGTCGGCCCTCCAGAGAGGGCTCAGCTCCGGTAGCTCTTGAGCAGGTGCCCGGCGACCACCAGCCTCTGGATCTCACTGGTGCCTTCATAAATCTCGGTGATGCGGGCGTCGCGGTAGTGCCGCTCGGCCGGCATCTCCGTCACGTAGCCCATGCCGCCCAGGATCTGCATGGCCTGAGGGGGAACGCGGGGCTCAGGAAGAGAAGACTATCCCCCCCACCCTCCCCAACTCGTGGGGAAAAGACAGGGCAGGACCATCCACACAGAAGGACCACGGAGAGGGAAAGGCAGCCGGCACACTCCCGCTTACCCAGCCCTGGGGAGCTCACCCAGGCAGTGGGGACGCTCACCTGGTGGGTGATGGCAGTTGCGGCCTCTGATGCAGCCAGTTTGGCCATTGCCGCCTCCTAACCACAGAGGACGGTGGCGTCAGAAATTCTTAGCACCTGGCCTGTTCAACAGGGCGGGCCTGGGGAAGCCGCCCCTTGGAGCGATAAACCCACAGGCTCAAGGAACTGGGACCCCGCCCGGACGGCTCCCTCAGTGCCTCTGGCGCCACCGAAGCTCTGGGCTGGGCCCGGGGAGACCCCTGCCCCACTGGCACCTTGGTGAAAGGCTTCTTGTTGTCCTTCAGCATGGCAGCGCGCCAGGTCAGCAGCCGGGCACTCTCCAGGGCCAGGGCCATATCCGCCAACTTGAACTGCAACAACCCAGGCCCGCCCCACCCGTCACTGCTTGCCAGCCCTCCCCTCCCCCTGAGGCGCGGGACGGAGGAGGGCGGAGGACAGGGCAGCGGCTGAAGGCCGTCTGGGAGGCAGGGAGGAGAGGCCGAAATCACGTCCCTCTGGCGTCCAGGCAAGGCTGGGCGCCTCTGTTACCTGGATGCCCTGCAGCTTGGTGAGGGGCGCCCCGAAAGCACTGCGGTTCTCGGCGTAGCTCACAGCACAGTCCAGGGCGGCCTGGGCAATGCCCAGGGCTTGGGAGGCGATGCCGATGCGGCCCATGTCCAGGGTTTGCTGTGAGGACCCACCTGTCAGGGGCCGGCCGTTCCCCTGGGCCCCACCCTAGGGCCCCCCCCCACCCCGCCCCTCGCTGCCGGGCTCACCATGGCGATCTTGAAGCCCAGCCCCGGCTCCCCCAGCAGGCTGTCCTTGGGGATGCGACAGTCCTCGAAGATGAGGTTGGCCGTGGACGAGGCCCGGATGCCCAGCTTATCTTCCTTCTTCCCCAGCGTGAGCCCGGGTGTGGGCATGGGGACCAGGAAGGCACTGATGCCCTGGAGGCCGAGACACGCCCCTGACACGCCCCTGGCTTGCGCACCGGCCCGAGGCCACGCCCCTCAGACGAACCACCCGAGACTCCCACTCGGGTCCCCCCCAACCCTTCCACCTCCCTCAGAACCTCGCTGTGACGCCCTCTGCTGGCTCCTCCGGGGACAGCGCCGCCCCGGGGCCGGTAAAGGTGGGCTGGCAAGAGCCCCAGAGCCCAAGAGGCTCCACTGAACCGCAGAGACGCGGCTGGAGAAACTCTGAGCGGCTCGTCGCCCCTCCCTTGCGGGCCCCCCACCTTGTTATGCAAGGATCTGTCGGTGCTGGCGAAGACCACGGCGGCCGAGGCCTCCCAGGCACTGGTGATCCAGGCCTTGGTGCCACTCAGGACCCACGAGTCACCGTCTGCCCGCGCGGTGGTGGCCGCGGCCCCTGCGTCGCTGCCGTTCCCTGCCCCACACGGAGACTCAGAGTTCACCGCCGCCAGCTCACCCGGGACCCAACCTCGCACCTCCCACACCAAGCACCCCCAACCCCCCCAAGCAACCCCCCCATCTTGCCCACCCCCCCAACCAAGCTGGTGAGCCAGACCCAGGTGCAGGGCATCAGGGTCTGGCTCCGGAGAGAAGGGGCTGGAGGGCCACACCAGCTCCCTCAGCTCTCGGGGTGGGGGGATGTGGCACCCAGCTGCCTCCAAGCCAAAGGGACCCCGGGGTCCAAGTGCCTCCTTCCCAGCTCTGTCAAGGTGGATGCCGGGCGGGGTGGGGGTAGGGGTGGGGGTAGGTGACCCCCTGTCCCACAGTGGTACCTGGTTCACTGAGGGCAAAGCAGCCAATTTTGTCACCAGTAGTGAAGGGAGTGACCCACCGCTGCTTCTGCTCCTTGGTGCCGAACTTCAGGATGGGCCCCAAGTAGAGGGACTGGGGGGACAGTGGGGGGTGGTCGTCGCAGGCCCCAGCACCCCCACCCGCCCGCATACCCACCCCCAGGCCTCCTCTCTCCAGAGGCCCCATGCAAAGGACCAGGCCTCGAGGTGGTCAGGGGCAGGAAGCCAAGGGAGGGCTGTGCCCTGGATGCTGGGCCGCCCGGAGCCTCCCCCTCTGCCTGTGTGTCCGCGGCCCGGGCGGAGACTCACATTGTTGACACTCATGATGACTCCCGTGGAGGCGCAGCCCCGGCTGATCTCCTCCATGGCGATGGAGTAGGCCAGGTAATCGAGGCCGGCTCCGCTGAGCTCCTCAGGCACGTCCATGGCCATGAGCCCCAGCTTGCCCATCTTCTTCACCTGGCCCCAGAAAAGGATGTCATGGCAACGGGACGGGGGTGGAGGTGGGGCCAGGGCCCAGCCTCTCCAGCCCCAACCCACCTGCCCCCAGGCTGGTGCCCGCAGAAACTCAGGTCATGCGACCCTAACCACCCACCCTGCAGCCCCCAAGGATCGGTAAGAAGGCCCTGTTGTCTCAGTCAGCCCTGCCTCCATACTCTGCTCTCACTCATCTCTGTGTCTACAGTCACAACCAGTGAGCACACAGGAGGCACAAGAAGGCTTCAGGGGCCTCCGAGGTGAAGGAGCAGGGCAGCACAGTGCCACACAGACCTTCTTTCAGTCCCTCATGCTCACCACACAGCCTGTCCTCCCTACCACAGGGCCTTTGCACATGCTGTTCCTGTCAGTGATGCCCAGTATCAACTGGTTGCTAACTGCTCCCGCCTGTGGGTCTCAGCTCAGGCATCACTTCCGCTGGGTGGCCATCTCGGACCTCACTGAGTCAAATCCTTTAATCACACACTCCCGCAGCACTTGTAACTTCACACCTCTTCATGTGCTTGTTCTGACTACGGTCTCTCTGCCTGACCACAAGGGCAGAGACAGCGCAGTTTTGGCCACTGCTTATTCCAGTGCCAGTGAAAGATTCGATAAAGGGGAAGAGCTTGGAATGTTTGACTTGGAATCCAGGAGTGGCTGGGGTTAATTATCAAGTGCCTTTTACATGCTCAGCGCTGGAAAGTGCTTCATGTGTATTCTCGGTCGAGTCTCTCCGAAGCTCAAAGCTTTGCTGAGTCAGCCTCACGTCACAGGTGAGGAAGCTGGAGCTCTGGGAGGTGGAGCACTCTGCACAGGATGGGCCTCGTCAATGGTGGGGCTGAGACTGAAACCCAGCACTGACTCCAGGACCACAACCAGCTCAGTCTGCACAAGGTGAGTGATCCGTGACCAGCATTAAAAAAAAAAGTTTTATTGAACGCTAGTTGATCTACAATGTTGTGTGAATTTCTGCGGTATAGCAAAGTTCCTGTTCCACATATTCTTTTTCAAATTGTTTTCCATATGGTTTACCACAGGATACTGAATATAGGCCCATGTGCTGTACGGTAGGGCCTGGGTGTTCATCCATCCTATATACAATAGTCTGCAGCTGCTCATCCCAAACTCCCAATTCATCCCTCCCTCACCCCCCTTCTCCTTGGCAACTACATGTCTGCTCTCCCTGTCTGTGAGACTCTGTTCCATATTACTAGACAGGTTCAATTTGTGCTGTATTTTAGATAACACATGTAAGTGATGTCATAGGGTATTTGTCTTTTTCTTTGACTGACTTCACTTAGTATGATAACCTCTAGATCCACCACGGTGCTGCAAATGACATTATTTCATTCCTGTTTGTGGCCGAGTAATATTCTATTGTATATACGTATCACGTGTTCTTTATCCATGCATCTATCCATGGACAGGTTCTTTCCATGTCTTGGCTATCATGGACAGTGCTGCTATGAACACAGGGGCCCATGTATCTTTTCAAATTATAGCTTTGTCTGGATATATGCCCAGTACTGGGACTGCTGGACCACATGGCAACTCTATTTTCAGTTTTCTGAGGAGCCTCCCTACTGTTATCCACTGCACCAATTTACATTCCCACCAACAGCATAGGAGGGTTCCCTTTTCTCCACACCCTCTCTTCGGAGACTTTTTAATGATGGTCATTCTGACTGGTGTGTGGTGGTACCTCTTTGCAGTTTCCATTTGCATTTCTCTAAGAATTAAAATGGCATTTCTTATCATTAAGTGACTGAGAAGTTCTTGACTCGACAGCAATGTCCGGGAAGAGGGGCATCAGTGAATTTGCTGAACTTTCACAATGATTTGTGTCCCTCTATGAAAGTGGGAAAAGGAAAGATATTCCCATTTGAATGCAGAGTTCCAAAGAACAGCCAGGAGAGAAAGCCTTCCTCAGTGATCAATGCAAAGAAACAGAGGAAGACAACAGACTGGGAAAGACTAGAGATCTCTTCAAGAAAATTAGAGATACCAAGGGAACATTTCATGCAAAAATGGGCTCAATAAAGGACAGAAATGGTATGGACCTAACAGAAGCAGAAGATATTAAGAAGAGATGGCAAGAATACACAGAAGAACTGTACAAAAAAGATCTTCACAACCCAGATAATCACAATGGTGTGATCACGCACCTAGAGCCAGGCATCCTGGAATGCGAAGTGAAGGCCTTAAGAAGCATCACTATGAACAAAACTAGTGGATGTGATGGAATTCCAGTTGAGCTATTTCAAAATCCTGAAAGATGATGCTCTGAAAGTGCTGTATTCAATATGCCAGCAAATTTGGAAACCTCAGCAGTGGCCACAGGACTGGAAAAGGTCAGTTTTCATTCCAGTTCCTAAGAAAGGCAATCCCAAAGAATGCTCAAGCTACCGCACAATTGCACTCATCTCACACGCTAGTTAAGTAATGCTCAAAATTCTCCAAGACAGGCTTCAGCAATACGTGAACTGAGAACTTTCAGATGTTCAAACTGGTTTTAGAAAAGGCCGAGGAACCAGAGATCAAATTGCCAATATCTGCTGGATCATCGAAAAAACAAGAGAGTTCCAGAAAAACATCTGTTTCTGCTTTATTGACTACGCCAAAGCCTTCGAGTGTGTGGATTACAATAAATTGTGGAAAATTCTGAAAGAGATGGGAATACCAGACCACCTGACCTGCCTCTTGAGAAACCTGTATGCAGGACAGGAAGCAACAGTTAGAACTGACATGGAACAACAGACTGGTTCCAAATAGGAAAAGGAGTACATCAAGGCTGTATATTGTCACCCTGCTTATTTAACTTATATGCAGAGTACATCATGAGAAACGCTGGGCTGGAAGAAGCACAAGCTGGGATCAAGATTGCCGGGAGAAATATCAATAACCTCAGATATGCAGATGACACCACCCTTATGGCAGAAAGTGAAGAGGAACTAAAAAGCCTCTTGATGAAAGTAACAGAGGAGAGTAAAAAAGTTGGCTTAAAGCTTAACATTCAGAAAACTAAGATCATGGCATCTGGTCCCATCACCTCATGGGAAATAGATGGGGAGACAGTGGAAACAGTGTCAGACTTTATTTTTGGGGGCTCCAAAATCACTGCAGAAGGTGACTGCAGTCATGAAATTAAAAGATGCTTACTCCTTGGAAGGAAAGTTATGACCAACTTAGATAGCATATTAAAAAGCAGAGACATTACTTTGCCTACAAAGGTCCGTCTGGTCAAGGCTATGGTTTTTCCAGTGGTCATGTATGGATGTGAGAGTTGGACTGTGAAGAAAGCTGAGCGCTGAAAAATTTATGCTTTTGAACTATGGTGTTGGAGAAGTCTCTTGAGAGTCCCTTGGACTGCAAGGAGATCCAACCAGTCTATCCTAAAGGAGATCAGTCCTGGGTGTTCATGGGAAGGACTGATGCTAAAGCTGAAACTCCAATACTTTGGCCACCTCATGCGAAGAGTTGACTCGTTGGAAAAGACCCTGATGCTGGGAAGGATTGGGGGCAGGAGGAGAAGGGGACGACAGAGAATGAGATGGCTGAATGGCATCACCAACTCGATGGGCATGAGTTTGAGTAAACTCCGGAAGTTGGTGATGGACAGGGAGGCCTCGCGTGCTGCGAATCATGGGGTCGCAAAGAGTCGGACACGACTGAGCGACTGAACTGACTGATGAAACTGGGTGTTTGATTCCACCTTGAGTTGTTCCCATGTGAGACAATTTGCAAGACTCTAGGCTCGGGGTGGGCCTGACACACCTCAGGGTCTCCCCTGTAACACAGGGAGGAGGTGGCCCGTGCCGGAGAGGCAGAATGACAGCCTCACAGAGACGAGCGCGCCCTAACCCCCAGGTTCAAAGAGACTGCCAGGAGAGTAAGCAAAGGACCTGAGGTCAGGAGGGGCTTCCCTGGATTGTCCAGGGAGGCCAGTGTACTCACAGGGTCCTTGTAAGGGAAAGAGGAGAAACTGGACAAGGCCAGGCAGTGATTCTCCCTGAGGCCCGCCCGAAGGCCTGCCCACACCTTGATCAGACCCAGAGAGAGCAGCTTTGGATTTCCGCCCCCCAGGAACGGTCAGGTACTAAGTGGGCCCTGCCTGCTCTAGCCACTGATTCTGGGGCCAGGAGCTGCAGCAGCAACAGGAAGCTCGGACACAGTGACGAATAGGATTCAGAGCCACAGCGACGTGGCATTTCGAGTCACTAAAAAAAAAAAAAAATGTGGTCACTGCACACCTGGGGACAACAGAGGGTGACACCGCTCAGGAAAGCTGGCGGGAATCGAGGAGTGGGTGAGGGTGGGAGGGTCCGAGAGCCAGTTTCTAGGCGCGCTGATAAGAAGGCAGGGGTCCCCGAGGAGGAAAGAGGGGTCTGGAGCTCTCAAAGAGGATAGGGGTCTGGAGCTCTCGAGGAGGAGAGAAGGACAAGTTTTTTCCCCCCTACATTCCTTAGTCTTAGTCACGTAAGACGTTTTTATCTTTAAGCCCAGAGCTGATAAAACTCAGCTTAAACTCTGTACCAAGGATTTTATATATAAAACAACAATGTACCCCGCTTGAGGACATGTTTCTCTTGTCCACGATCCTGTTCTCTTGGACATGATGTTTCTCAGTCGTGTCCGACTCTTTGCAACCCCATGGACTCTATAGTCTATGGAATTCTCCAGGCCAGAATGCTGGAGTGGGTAGGCTTTTCCTTCTCTAGGGGATCTTCCCAACCCAGGGATCAAACCCAGCAGACTCTTTACCAGCTGAGCCACCAGGGAAACCCAAGAATACTGGAGTGGGTAGCCTATCTCTTCTCCAGAGACCTTCCCAACCCAGGAATCAAAACGGGGTCTCTGGCAATGCAGGTGGATTCTTTACCAACAGAGCTATGAGGGAAGCCCAAGGATTACATATATAACAACAAGGATTACATATATAACTTATATATGTATACATACATACATACATATATATATACACACACACACATATAACATATGTATCCTGCTTGAGGACATGTTTCTCTTTCTTGAGAACCTTCTGACTAATCCTGTTATCTTAAAATGTATATTATGGGAGGGGGGTCTAGTAAAATCTTTCTATTGTTAGTTCTAATTCTGTCATCTTAAAATGTAAATTGTGGGAGTGGGTCTAGTAAGATCTTTACAACCTTGAGACATTCTTTTGATTTACTGTAATAACCAATTTAAAAAGTATATAGCTCCCTTGCCAAGACTAGCACTCTCCGCCCCCTTCTGATGTCTGTGTCAGAAGCTTCCTCTGTCCCTTCTCACTGTAATAAAACTTCTGCCACACAACAGTCCTGAGTAGTCGAGCCTGGTCTCTGGGCCCGAAGCTGAATCATCTTCTTGGGAGATCACTGAACCTGACATACTTCACTGTAAGCTGTCAGATCAAAGAGTGGGTGAGGTGGGAAGCAGAGAGCAGTTGAGCCACTGTCTGTCTCTAAGCACGACCTGGGGACTCAGAGCCCAATGCCAGCCCTGGGGTGGCCTCAGAACAGAGCCCCTTTCGAACCCACATGGGGGCCTCCGGCAAACCTATTCCAGAGTGAGGGGGTGGTTTACTGGGGAGGCCTGTGCTGGCTCACCAGCTAGGGCTGCATTCTACCAGGAGCCAAAAATACACAGGGTCCCCAAGATTCATGCTCAAGCCCAGACAGGAACCCCACTGGAGGGCTTTCCGTGGCCAAACAGCAAAAGAAACTGAAGTAGGAAAAAAAAAAAAGCCCCATTTGTCTCACCCTACGTGCACCATCCAGCTTCTCTAGGCATTAAGACACACACCCTCCTCTTCAGCCTCTCTCTATCTCTGGTCCACAACTGTGGGATAACTGACACACCAGCCCATCACACCAAGACGACTCCATTTTACGCCAGGAGACAGAAGGGGAACGGAAATTCCCAGGTGGAGTACAGGCGGGACAAGGACCACCCCGTTTTCCTGTAACGGGGGGCCCTTGCGCAGATGGTGGCGCTCCCAGGACACCCGGAGTCGGAGGAGAAAGCCGGGCCCCTGGCTCTCGGCCCCTCGCCCTGCCCTTGGTGCTCTCAGAACAGAAAGCTGCCGGAGCCCACAGCGACTGCACCCGAGGGGCGGCCTCACCAGCATGCTGTTCCCCCAACCTTCCTCATTCTCAAGTGTATCTGGAGATTTCTGGCAATACGCCACGGCCAGCTGCAGGAACGTTCTAGGGGAAATGTGGAGACAGGAAGGCAGTGGAGAGAAGAGACGGTGTGATCAAGAAGAAAAAGAAAGCAAAGACAAAAGAAAAAGCAGCGCACACACACAGACTGTGTGTCCAGCTGCAGAAATCATTTCTGATCCCGCATGTTTGATGGTAACTGGCTAACGGCAGCCAGCCTCCCTAATGTTTTAGCCAATATTTTTGCCAATTTTGAGCAATCTCGAGAACCCCTCAGAGACGCTACCCACGGGGGTCACTCCATGCCCGCGTCTGTGAACCAGGAGTGTGGACCTGCAACCCTGACCGGGCCATGCCGAGGGGTCTCCAAACCCGCTAGCGAGGGACTTCCCTGGCGGTCTAGTGGTTAAGACTCCCCGTTTTCAACGCAGGGGTTGCGGATTCAATTCCTGGTTGGGGAATTAAGGGTTCCCACGCACTGCGTACATTCTCAGTCACTAAGTTGTATCCAACTCTTTTGCGACCCCATGGACTGTAGCCCACCAGGCTCCTCTGTGCATGGGATTTTCCTGGCAAGAAGACTGGAGTGGGTTGCCATTTCCTCCCCCAGGGGACCTTCCCGACCCAGGGATCAAACCCGCGTCTCCTGCATTGCAGGTGGATTCTTTACTATCTGAGCCCCGGGGAAGGCCCCACTTGCATGGCCAAAAGTAAATAAATAAATAAATATTTTAAATGCATGAAGTTTATTTAAAAAAAAAAACAAAACTCCCAAGAGAACATGTGAGGAAGTGAAAGACCCCTTTCCTAGCAGAGCGAGCCTTCAGCACCTGCCACCTTCATATGTGGGACCTGTTTTAGAGGATGCTTTGTACAAAAAGCGGTGCTTTTAAGTCACTTCTAAAGCTCACATTTCTAAAAAATCAAATTTGTCCTGAGTCTGCCGATGCCCATGAGAGTCCAAACTCACTCCCTTTAGAGAATCACGTCTCCTCACTTGTTGAAGATTTGTTGCTTTACTCACGGGAAAGGGCCACGGGAGCCACCTCCCCAGTTTCTACTCTGTGCCGGTGGGTGCCGAGTGCTGGGACAGTAAGAACATTCAGGATGACTTGACCAGAAAGTTCAAGTCCACTCAGCAAACGTCTGCTGAATGCCAAGCACTTACTTGGCAAGGAGGTGTTTGGCTGGGCCAGGAGTTAGGGGTTTGAACAAGCCTGGCCTTCAGGAAGGCAACCTTAGAAAATAACTGGGACATAGGACACACACAACAGCATGATAAGCACACCCAGAGAACCAGGGATTATGAACACAGAGTGACGAACTCTTGGTGGGAGAGGTGAAAGGTGATGCTATTCAGGGGACACCGCCCAGGTGGCGTTAACAAGAATCTGTGCATATGAATAAGAGGGAAAATGGAGTATGGCTCGAGAGGCTTCTATGTACGTGGTAAACTATCATCTGACATTAGGGCAAGAGGAGAAAAAGCAGATTTTGCACCCAATATATTAAACTTACTCAATCAACATTCACTGAGTGAAGGAAGAGAAACTGGGTTCAGTTTTCGAGATATAAACACGCACATTCCGGGACTTCCCTGGCGGCTGCAGTGGTTAGGACGTGGTGCTTCCACTGCAGGAGACTTGGGTTCGATCCCTAATTGGGGAACTAAGATCCTCCAAGCCACACAGTGCAGCCAAAAATACATAAACAGATAAAAATGCCCATATACATTCCCAGGTTCCAGAGTCTAAAGCTGGTTTGGAAACACCATTCTATTTCTAATTTCCCTTTATTATATAATAGCATTATATATTCATAATTGTTCCTTTTTTCCCCCCCAGGAGTTGTAGGAGGTAGGTTTGGACACAGAAAGACCAAAGTTCAACTTGGATTACAAAACCAGTCAAGTAAGCAGAAGCTGGCACCAGCCTTCCGCCTCCTTCACGGCCAGTCCACCTCTCAACTCTTCTCCCCTTGACTCTTCCTCAGGAAACCCACTTTTCCTGGGAGAAAAGTCTTCAGGAAACAAAATATTAGAAAACACTCACTTAGCATCTCCTGCAGGTTGGAGGGAGCACAGAATCTACATCTGGCTCCTCTGATCCCAGCCCTGTGGCTCGATTGACCGAGAAATGTAATTCCTGGCTTCCATTTCCTCATCCAAAAACTGATATCAATGACAAAACTGCCTGAGTGTCTTGTTGACGATTTAAGGGTAAGTACATGAAAATTACCAACTTAATAGACAGAATTTGAGCAAACTCCAAGAGGCAGTGGAGGACATAGGAGCCTGGCGGGCTACAGTCCATGTGGTCGCAAAGCGTCAGACATGACCGAACGACTGGGCGGCAACCTGGAATGTGGTAACCCCCAAATGAGAGTTACTCCTGTTATTATTACTATCGTCATTGTAAAACACGAGTGGTATTATTTTTAATTTTGCAGCCTGTCCCCTGTGTCTACAGTTTTGATCCTTCTGCTTGTTTAAGTCCTGAATTTCCTTCTGTAACTATAGCTGAGCACCACCCACAGTAACAGACAGTGAGAAGAGCAATAGTCAATACGCTTTGATCCTCAGCGAAGGGACACCTTGGGCAACCACTGCATCCCATCAGTGACCAAAATGAGAGAGTCCAATTCATGCGAGGCAGTGGCAAGATCAGAGATCAGAAGATTTAGCGCTATTTCTCCCCAAGCCCTACAACCTCAGGCAATTTCTACAACTGTTCCTTTATCCTCTGTTGTTCAGTCGCTAAGCCTGTAGCACGCCAGGCTTCCCGGTCCTTCATCATCTCCCAGAGCTTGCTCAAACTCATGTCCATTCAGTAAGTGATGCTATCCAAACATATCCTCTGTTGTCCCCTTCTCATCCTGCCTTCAATCTTTCCCAGCATCAGGGTCTTTTCCAATGAGTCAGCTCTTTGCATCAGGTGGCCAAAGTACTGGAGTTTCAGCATCATTGAATATTCAGGGTTGATTTTCTTTAGGATTGAGTGGTTTGATCTTTTTGCAGCCCAAGGCACTCTCAAGAGTCTTCTCCAGCACCACACTTCAAAAGCATCAATTCTTTGGCAATCAGCCTTCTTTATGGTCTAACCCTCACATCTATACACGACTACTAGAAAAACCATAGCTTATATAAGGACTATATAGACCTTTGTAGGCAAAGTGATGTCTCTGCTTTTTAATACACTGTCTAGGTTTATCATAGCTTTTCTTCCAAGGAGCAAGCGTCTTTTAATTTCATGGCTGCAGTCACCATCCACAGTGATTTTGGAGCCCAGGAAAAGAAAGTTTGTCACTGTTTCCATTATTTCCCCATCTGTTTGCCATGACATGATGGGACTGGATTTCATGATCTTAGTTTTCTGAATGTTGAGTTTTAAGCCAACTTTTTCACTCTCCACTTTCACCTTCATCAAGTGGCTCTTTAGTTCCTCTTCGCTTTCTGCCATAAGTGTGGTGTTATCTGCATATCTGAGATTATTGATATTTCTCCTGGCAATCTTGACCCCAGCTTGTGCTTCTTCCAGCCCGGTATTTTACATGATGTACTCTGCATATAAGTTGAATAAACAGGGTGACAATATACAGCCTTGATGTACTCCTTTCACAATTCTGAACCAGTCTGCTGTTCCATGTCCAGTTCTAACTGTTGCTTCTTAACCTCTGTACAGATTTCTCAGGAGGCAGGTCAGGTGGTCTGGTATTCCCATCTCTTGAAGAATTTTCCACAGTTTGTTGTGATCCACATAGTCAAAGGCTTTAGCATGGTCAATGAAGCAGATGTTTTTCTGGAACTCTCGTGCTTTTTCGATGATCCAGTGGATGTTGGCAATTTGATCTCTGGTTCCTGTGCTTTTTCTAAACCCAGCTTGCACATTTGGAAGTTCTCGGTTCATGTACTGTTGAAGCCTAGCTTGAAGGGTTTTGAGCATTATCTTGCTCGCAAGTGAAATGAGTGCAATTGTGTGGTAGTTTGAACATTCTTTGGCATTGCCCCTCTTTGGGATTGGAATGAAAACTGACCTTTTCCAGTCCTGTGGCCACTGCTGAGTTTTGCAAATTTGCTGGCATATCGAATGTAGCACTTTCACAGCATCATCTTTTAGGATCTGAAATAGCTCAGCTAGAATTCTGTCACCTCCACTAGCTTTGTTGGTAGTAATGCTTCCTAAGGCCCATTTGACCTGGCACTCCAGGACTTCTGGTTCTAGGTGAGTGACCATACCATAGCGGTTATCCAGGTCATTAAGGCCTTTTTTGCACAGTTCTTTCCTCTAGGCCAAGGAAATAATGGCAGGACTCCTGATAACCTAGTAAGATTACAGATATGAAGACAGCTATCCAAGATAAAATGAAATAACAAATGGTATCACTACTCTAAGCTAGCTAATGCATTCACCAAGTCTGGCTTGGACAGCTGCTGTATGCTAGAATGTGCCAGAAGGGAAGGAGACTGATGCCTTTGGTCTCTTCCTTCCACATCCTTTTCTACCACTATTTAGTGGCAGGGTTAATTTGCAAATTCCCCAGCCCTATAAAGTAAGTAAGAGATTATAAAGCCAAAGAACTGGTTAAGAGCAGGTTGGTAGAAAGCCTGCCGCTACTGCCAGCTTTCTTGTGCAAAGCAAGTCTTATGTCTATTAACATAATAAGTAATTTGAAGGGATATAGAAAAAAAAAATCAAGTGGTCTGTCATTAGGCAGGAAAAGCTGCAATATATGGCCACGTTATAGGGCAGCCCTATGTCATAGTCACAACGGCCCTGGGGCAGCACCAGGGTGTGTGGCTATGGAGGATGATATTTCCAACCAGAAGAGGGCTTCCCAGCTGGGCTTCGGGGACACCCTGTGGCTAGTGGGTGGAGCAGGGTTTTGGAGCCTACTACACCTGGAGCATGAATTCCAGCCCCCCAGACCGGTACGCCTTGGAAAGTCACATCCCCTCTCGGTGCTTCAAGTTTATCAACTGTGATAAAAATAATAATAGTATTAATAGCTTCTGTTTTTCAAATGCACCACGAACTTGACATACATGATCGCCTACAATCCTCACAACCATTCCAGGAAGCCAAATGGAGATTAGCCCTGCAGCTGGGGATGCCTTTAGGACTCAATGCGATGATGACGACTTCAAGGCTTACCTCATAAAAGTCGCCCAACTCATGTTGGTGCTCAGAATGCCACCCACCTACCCTACTTTGAGCTCTTTAGATGTTATATCAACAGTCAAGGCACAGTGCCCGGTACACTGTGAACACACAACATGCACTAAGATGAGAAAGCAGTCCCAAGGCTGAAGAAGCATGGTGACTACAACTTTTGAATTCCCCAGATGGGCAAACAGGGCGCGAAGGCCTGACAGAATCAATTTATCATGAGTTATCTCAACAAATGTCTACTAAGTGTTTATAACCATGTAGCAGACAACTTGTTAAATCCGGTGGGAGGGCAGAGCAGAAGCACTTGTCCTCACGGGAATGATACAGTGACACAGGGAGGATGGCACCGACTGGGATCTCAGCGGCTGGAGAAGACGGACGGGCTGGAACCTTAGCTCTGTAACTCATTAGCTCCATGACCTTGGGCGCATCATTTACTCCCCTCATCAATCTGAGTTTCATCAACTACACAACAGGATACAAAACAATGGCACCTTCACCTCACTGGACGTTTTAAGAGATAGATAAGCTAGGCACTTCCCTAGTGGTCCAGAGGTTAAGACTCCAAGACGCCACTGAAGGGGGTATGAGTTCGATCCCTGCTCAGGGAACTAAGATCCTGGGTCACACATGGTGCAACCGAAAAAAGAAAAGAAACAGGTGTGCTAACCCATCAGCACTTAGGAGAGTGCCACGCACATGTAAGCATAAGTGTTAACTATTATTAGCAACACAATGCCTGGTATACAGTAGGCATAGCATTCATCCACCATGATTACTGTTATTCCAGAAGTTATTATCCTGGCTACAGGCCTCATGCTGGAGAGCAGAAGCCTCCAGGGCATTTTCTGGCTCCCAGGATCACTTGCTCTGAGGGTTCCCTGACTGCAGTGTCACTGCCTCTGGCTGTCACCATCACCAGTTATCCTGGAGCAGAAGGCAGAGTCCATCACTGGGTGCTGAGGGCGGAATTCTCACCTGAGCTGCTGGGAAGCGATGCTCCTTGTCTACCTGGGCTGCGATGGGAAAGAGCTCCTTCTCGGCAAAGTCGCGGCACGTCTGCCGCAGCATCTGGTGAGTCTCGGGCAGTTCAACAGACTGGTAGACGGTATGTAGGCAACGCCAGCCCCAAGGCCAGGGGGCTGCCAGAAAGAAGAGGAGTCAGTGGAAAGGGAATGCAAGAGGTCTCATGTAATTATAATAACAGTGATCCACTTACTGGGTGGGCTTCCCTGGTGGCTCAAATGGTAAAGAAACTGCCTGCAATGCGAGAGACCCAGGTTCGATCCCTGGGTCGGGAAGATCCTCTGGAAAAGGGAATGACTATCCACTCCAGTATTCTTGCCTGGAGAATTCCATGGACAAAGGAGCCTGGCGGGCTACAGTCCATGGGGTCACAGAGTTGGACACGACTGAGTGATGAACACTTTCATTTTCACTTTTTCACTTACTGGCTGGTTCTCCACCACAGATGACTCGGGTCCCCCAGGGGACATCTGGCAAAGTCCAGAGACATTTTTGGTTGTCTCAACTGGTGCGTGGTAGGGAGTGGGTAGAAGCCAGGCATACTGCTAAACATTGTACAGGACGGAACCCACGACAAAGAACTAGGGGCCCAAAATGTCACTAACACTGCTATTGAGAATAGAATGGAATGTTCACCATGCCTGCTGAATACTTTGTACAACAGTCCTACTCAGTGGCCAGTATAACACCAGTAACAGTAGGAGCACAACTCTGTGACCTCAGGCAAGGATCTTCACTTCACTGGTTTCTCTAAATGTGGAGGACAGCAGTACTCTGCTCCTGGGCTAGAACCATGAAAACTAACTGTAGCACTTAGCACTTAACCCTGCTCAGAGTAGCAACAGCTCTCAAAGAGGGTCCCGTTTGTTATTATTCAGGGTGAGTGGGTCTCGACCAGGCAAAGGAAGCCCTGGCCACAGGGGTCACTGCTGCTACAGGGTAGTGAAATTAGAAGATGGGAAAGAGGCTACCAGTGAGCTCCTGTAATCTGCCAGGCACCTGTGTTTTAATCCTTGTAACAACTCTAGGAGAACAGCAGTATTATTACGGTGGTCGTTTCACACAAGGGCCCAAGGTCACATATGCACAGTCTGGGTTCAACCCCAGACCTGGCACCCTAGGAATGGCGCACCCTGAACCTCCTCCGCAGGTGCAATAAGTGGGTTGGTGGGGGGTGTGGGTGCAGCGTGAGAAGCGGGCTGGGATTGGGGGTCGGAGCAGGGGCCGAGGCCACGCAGGCGCGAGAAGCAGGCTAACTGGGGCAAAGGCCTCGCGATCAGGAGAGGCACCGCCCGGCCGCCCGCCCTGCAGCGGGGGTGAACCCGCTGCCCGGACCCACGCCCGCCCCTCCCGCCGCCCCACTGTGCGGGGTCGGAACGCACTCACCTCCGCGGACAAGGCCACAGGCCCGGACGAGCAGCGTGGCAGCCATGGAGGACAGACACGGCGGGCTGGTGACGGTACTGGGCTTCTTCCCGGCGACCTCCGGGTCGTAGCACGGTTCCGGCCGCGCGGGGAGGGACCTGCGCCCGCCAGGAGCCCCGCCCCTCGGGCCTCGGGGCGGGACCGGCGCGCCCTCGAGCTCCGGGGGCGGGGCCGGCCGCGGGTGCTCCTGAGCCCCGCCTCAGCCCACCAGCCCCACCGCGGAGGTAATCCAGCTCTTTAGGGAAAGACTCCGAAGCTGGTTCTGTTGTTGTTCAGCCCGCTAAGTCGCTAAGTCGTATCCAACTCTTTGCGACCCCATGAACTGAAGCCCGCCAGGCTTCCTTGTCCTTCACCATCTCCCGGAGTTTGCTCAAATTCGTGTCCATTGAGTCGGTGGTGCGATCCAACCATCTCATCCTCTGTCGTCCCCTTCTCTTCCTGCCTTCAATCGCCTTCAGTCTTTCCGGGCATCAGGGTCTTGTCCAATGAGTCGGCTCTTCGCATCAAGTGGCCAAAGTATTGGAGCTTCAGCTTCAGTCCTTCCCGATGAATATTCAGGGTTGATTTCCTGGTTTTAGGCTGACCTTAAAACTCTTTAGGGGGCGAGCCTAGCTCTCTCCTAAAATCCAGTTCCATAATCTAAAAAAACTCCACTTAGCCTTCCCGCGCCCCAAACTCACCGCGCCCCCGCTGAAGCCTCACAGTGCAGATTTTCTCCAGGATCTCTAGCTGCTTGCTGCCTCAGGGCCTTTGCAGTCACCATTCCCTCCTCTGGAAGACTCCTTCCCATCAACACCTCCCTGAGGAGGCCGGTGCTTCCCCTGGCAAATTCTCCATCCCATTGTTTTATTTCTGGCAGGTAGCATCTGAAATCTTACCAAGTCCCCTACTAGCCTGTGAGTGCCCAGCGCAAGGATCTTACGCTGCTGCTCATTCTCTTGGCATAAGGAGTTGGGGTGCTAGGAGGCTGTGAAGGTGGGGCAGCACTGATGCTTCCCTCTCCCCCTGTGGTCCCGAGTCTCTCTCCCAATTGTGGAGCAGAGGACCCCACCTACCCCTCCAACGGGAGCCTTGAACTCTGTGCCCTAATGCCCTGCATTTTGTCGTTTGTCAGGACCCCTTCGCCCTGCCCCCCAAAATTACAGCGATTTCTCTTGCCTGACAAGCATCTTCCATGGGCCCAGGTGTGAGTCAGACTTCCACAGGTTCTAGGCACCACCCACATGCACCCAGGAACCCAGTCCCTCCAGCTGCCTTTCTTCCCCCATTAACTCAGCCAGCTGACTGTCTCAGGCTGAAACCAGAACTTGCTCTGCTTTCTGAAGATCTATTAAAAGATGTGGCGGTCTTTCAAATGTTTTGTTCCTTAAGTCACTAAGTCATGTCCAATTCTTTGCAACCCCAAGGACTGTAGCCCATGAGGCTCCTCTGTCCTCCACTATCTCCCTTAGTTTGCTCAAATTCATGTCCACTGAGTTGGTGCTTCTATATTACCTTGCATTTAAAAGAAATGCATTCAAAAGAAAGCCTCTAAACCTACAGTACATTTACTGTCATTGGCAAATGCTCCTCTGAGGCTTCCTCACCTTTTACCTCCACACCTGGGCACCAGCCCTGGGTAGAAGAAAAGGGGGAAGAGAAGGGGAAAATAAATGAGTGTTTGAAGGCAGAGGCCAGCAGACCTTCAGGTGCCGCTAACTGTCTAAACGAGAGTTGTTTTTAACTTACATTGTTTGTGACCTTAAACATGGATGTAAGTTTTATATTAAAAGTATGCATGTTTTCCAAAAAAGATAGGACTCAGAAGATGGTTGCAAGAGGTTGGATGGAGGGAGGGAACTGGCGGCAGACACCAGGAAACTTTCCAAAGTGATGAAAACATCCTTTATCATGACTGTGATCAGGTATCCATTTATCAAACTCATCAAACCATACTCTTAAATGAGTTGAATCTACTTTTAAATGAGGTATGGTTAAAACACACCTCAATGAACCTAACTTTAAAATATATATGCATTTTAAATTTTGAAAGCATTTCATTAAAATGTAAAGCAAAAACACATGAAACCTAAAGCACAATACTGCGTTCTAATCACTCTAGAAACCAGCTCTACCCATTAAACCAGTATTTATAGAAAGGCCACCCCAAGTCCACCTACTCCCCCTGCGAAGCAAGAGGCCCAGTCAGGAGACACGAGAGGGCACACATACTGTGAAAATCTTTCTTTTATTACTGTCTCTTGTGGCAAAATAACATTTTATACAAATAAGTCACCTAGTTTACTTTGGACACAAAGACAATACAAACTGGAATGAGGATCTTAGGTGAAGGGGAAAGGGAGGAAGGACAGATTTGGTCACTGACGTTTCTTACATTCTGTGAAAAATAGATTTATGGGGGAAAAAATAGACTTTCACAAGTTCGACTTTACGTGATCCTCTGTATACAACAAGGGGTAAATCCACCTCCTTCTTGTGTCTAAGACGTTCAGTGACATGGAATGTGAGAAATATGATTGACACTTAGGCTCCTTCACTGGGTAGAGTGGCACCCTCTGCATCAGGGGTCCTCACCCACAGACAGAGTCTGTGCCGTAATTCTGAGAATTGCCCCCATTCCCCAACCTCACTGATGTAGTGACAACGGCCACCAGGAAGAAAGTGACTTTACAGCAAAAAAGTAAGAGTGTACTGGGAGTACTAAACTAGAGTACCAAGGGCGGCAAGACACCCAACGGGTGAGCTGGACACCGCCTGGGAAGGCAATTCCAGATGTGAGTCCCACTTCGACTAAAAAACAAGTTGAAGATCCCCCCAGCTATTGCCACGTCACAACTCTCCAGTCTAAGAAGAGCTCCAAGAGCCCCAAATCACTGCCTCTATTTGAGAATCAGGTGGCCCACACTGTGAGTGCCTTCAGGAAGTCCTGCAGAGCCCTGAAAACTTGCGTTCCCTGCAAGACAGCTATAAGCTGACACATGAGGAGAGGATGACCTACTTTATCCCAGAACTTTTACTTATTTCCTGTTTACTCTTAAAACATAGAATAAAATAAACCATGGTCTTCTCTGCAGAAGCTAAAAGGGTATCTCAGCCCAAAGGCGCCGCAGGAAAAGAAAGGTGCTCTCCCAGGAGCCTCCAGGGCAGGAGGACAGGAGCGAGACAGGAGGGGTGCAGGTGGCAGGCCCCACAGCGGGGCGAGCCGGCCTGCTGGGACGCGTTCCCTCCAGGAGCTGCCTCACTGGTGCCAGCTCTGAACAGAGGGAGGGTGTGTCTCCCTGGGCAGGCAGTTTCTGTCCTGCCACCCCAGTGCCCACAGGTAGGTAATTGCTGCCCACAGTCCAGACTTCTCAATGCCACGGGCTCCTGATTCAGCTTCTGATGAGTTCAGCTACTTTCAGAGAAAGTATAATTTCCAATTCTCTCCCCAGCTCGGGTACAGAAGGGTTAATTTCAGACTTATCCTAGTTAACACCCCAGATGCTTCTCAAGGTTTCCTGAGTAGCTGGACACAAGAACCTGGAGTCCCAGGTACAGACACCAGACCTTCAGGTGCCGAAGGGGAGCAAGCCCTATCCCGCCGAGCACAGAGCGGGCGCTCGACCTCATGGTGGTCTCCAGTGAGACTGAGGCAAGTTCCTGGGAACAGGGCGCAGCCCTCTTCACGCCAGAACCCCGGCCTCCTCCCCTACGCCTGCCCTCCTCCCAGCAACAGCCAACACTGCGGCGAGGGACAGCCCATGAGCCCACGAGACGGGGTCTGCCTGGGACACGGTCTCCTGAGCAGAGCGCTGGGCAGCTCCAAACCATTTCCTAGACAGTAATTAAACATCAAATAGTAGAAACTCTCCCCACTGGGCTTGTCACAGAGAGAAGGGGTTACTCCGAAGCCCAACGAACACAGATCTGAAGGTGCCCCAGTGAGAGAGAAAGTGAAGAGGCAGTGACGCTGTCTGTCTGCCAGGGACGGGAAGGAGCCACGCTGAAGGCACCTGGATTTGCAGCCAACTCCAGTTCTGGGGCTCATCGGGTCTGGGGTGAGCAGCCTGCCCTGCAGGGAGCCCGGCTGCTTCCTCCCTTGGGGGCTGGGTCCAGGGCCAGCACCCAGGATGAACCAGGGTTCTCTCAGTGAGAGAGCTGCCAGCCTCTGGCACAGCCCAGACTCCGGCCTGGCACAAAGCGCTGGACCAAAGTTCAAGGCCACTCGCACTCTAGAAACCAAACAGGGTGCAACGCGGGGCAGTGAAGGCCAGGTCCGCCTCTCCTGGCCCCGCCCGGCCTTTGTCCCCAACACGGGAGACGTCGCTCCTGTCAGAGGCACCACGTACCTGGGTGCTTCCTACTGCGACCTTCCTATGAACGCTGAGCCCTGGCCACGGCGACAATCTCACCAGAAGGGCAGCGGCTGGCTGAGCACCTACATCCGCCCACACAGACAGCGGTGGGGAGCTGAGGTGGGGAGAGTTCGCCCTATGAGGGGCTGAGGGAAGTGCAAAGAGACACGTTTTGGAGAACACATACCTCTGCCAGGCCACCTCAGCCCATTTCCCCCTTTCCCAACACTGAGACCATTCCGACTAGCGGTCCACAGGACCAGAATTTGCCTTACTTAGGTGGGACCGGCCAGGATGGTTCCAGAGCAGCTTCAGTACAAAAGCAGAGGGGACAAGGGCCAGAGGAGCCGCAGGAGCCTAATCGGTACTCGGAGAAGTCTAGCCACATATAACATACGCTGGGAGCACCCCCAACATTTTGTAAAACCTCCCCACAAGAAGCCTAGAAATAAAAAAACAAAACAACGAGGCCTGTGCTGGCCTCGAGCGACACTACAATTCCCAGAGCAAAAACGGACACATTCGATTTCAGGAGAAACTCAAAAGGTAGGAGCTAGGAAAAGCAGAGCAAGCTCGTCTTCTGTCTGGAAGGAGAACAGGAAGGCACAGCCTGGCTGAAACCTTGGGGGTGCCCCGGGAGGAGCAGCCAAGATCCCGGAAGTCAGACAGGTAAGCGGCTCCCTAGGCTCGGCAGCTTTGCCCACTCCCGCGCCTCAACTCCTGGCCCCATCCTCCCCTCCGCTCCGCTCAGGGTCCTCTCCAGGAGGTTAAGGACGATACTCAGGCTGAGGTCAGAGTGTGCTGATGGCGGCCCTGCCGGTGAGGGAGGAGTCTCAGCTTCGCAGAGGGTCCTGAACCTAGAGAAGAGCCTTCTCTCTCTGGTACAGCTGTGCCTGCAGGGACCCAGGCTCATCAGGACATCCTGGAGGAGCCGGGAAAATAAACTGTCTTTCTATCTGGATTCCAGGAGTCTTATTCTAAGTTTTACTACTTCTGCAACCTAAGGGGCAGGGGGAAAAGGGAGGAAAAAAATACGGGGGGAAAGAGACACAGCACTGCTTGGCACCTCTCTTGGAGCACAGGAAACTGCCACCCCAGCCTCGGTTTCCTGGGGCCAGGTTCCAGATATGTGTCGACAGACAACAGCTTCAACCACCTCCGTGCACCAGGACCTCGGGCCATAGCAAAGCACCTCCCCGTCTGCTCCAGCCGCTGCTACTGGCCCCCATTATAGGCATAGTCGGCCTTGTTGTGCATTATCAGCTTGTTGTCGACGAAGTAAAAGCTGTCAGAACGGGTCTCATAGGGATTTTCAATCATCAGACGAACTGCAAGTTAGGAGAAGGGAAAAAATGCAGTTATGTGTGAGTCTGCCCTATGGGCCAGGTGGGAAAAAGCTTAGCATCCCCTCTAAATTCCCAGGTGGCTCAGTGGTAAAGAACCCGCCCGCCAATGCAGGAGACGCAAGAGACGCAGGTCCAATCCCTGGGTCGGGAAGGTCTCCTGGAGGAGGAAATGGCAACCCACTCCAGTGTTCTTGCCTGGAGAAGCCCATGGACAGAGGAGCTTGGTGGGCTGCAGTCCATGGGGTCACAAAGAGTTGGACATGACTGAGCACCCACACATAAAAATGCATAAACCAGCCCTTCCTGAAAATGTGAGCATGTGCTGTCAGAATAATGAGGTCAGAACAGAGGGAGCCAGGCCTGGAAAGCTGGGGAGACCTGGGACCACCGAGGCCCCCAACTGGTGCGTGTCCTCGGCTTCCACAGCAGGAGGCCAGCAGCACTGGGCCTGGCCCTCCGAGGCCACTGCCAGCCTGGTGCTCAGTCAAGACCCCAGAGAGAAGCTCGCCCGTCTGCCAACATGCGTCAAAGCAGCTGACTGATCAGTGCTTCTGGCCCCCACCTCCAGACATTCTGGTCCAAATTTAGAATGCGGTGCCTCATTGAGCCCACCCACAGGCGTCCCTACAACAAAGAAATCCTAGGTGTGCATGAGTGCAGGGGGGCAAGGCGTCTTCTCCAGAGATGGCGCGTGGGGTTAACTTGCCAACGACCCTGCAACGGCAAACCTGTCCTGGGACCCAGACTTGAATCTTCTGTGTGTTGAGGCAGCTGCCCCAGGTCTTTAACTATAAATGGAGGGTCAAGGAACCTGCGAGCCACCACCCCTGGTTGATTCTGAGTCAGTGATCATGTGCTATTCTGAATCCCCTGGAGGAAATGCTGTCGCTGACCACAGTTCTCAAAAGGCACAGTGACTGCTTCAAGTTCTTTGAACTCACCAACGTTATTTAGCTCACATCCAGATGACTGACCCCCATCCTCTTTTAGCTTATCTGGTTTCAAGGAGAGAAAGTTAGATGGCTGGCCTTTGATAAAAAAACTTGAAATGCTGTACTTAATCTTCTCTTGCAGTTATCAACATGTTCCAGGCCAGTGTGGGGAAAGGGCTTTAAAAACAGGATCGTGATGATAGCAGATGCAGCTGACAGCCTGCCCACTCCTCATCAAACCTCACTTTACCTGCGAACAGTACTGCTGCACAAGCACCGAACACTTGTCAGAAAACAACACTTTCACGGGTCTGGGACTCTGAAGAAACTGGTCACAATTCAACTAAACTCCACCACTACTCACAGGATCCCATCGTATCCTCATTGCTCCGGAACAACTTCCCCTCATGACTCACAGGCGATGCTAATGTGAGAGGGCCAGATGGAACTCACAGTTCTACACAGCCTATTCGTCCTCTGTCATCAGGTCCATCTCCTCTCTGGACTGGCCTTCTCTGCCTGGTGCCTCCCCCAGGTCTTCCTCCCCGTATCTCCTCCTAAGACCCTGTTTTCATTCTGTCACTCCTGCTCCCAGATCTCGACCAGCTCGCTATTTCCTGCCTGATCTATTCTGACAGTTTATCTCATGACCCTTCTACTGGCAGAGAATGAGAAAGAGGTGGTCCTCAGATCGAGAATCCCACTCAGCTCAGTTTCACACACAGCTCTGATTAAGGAGAAAGCAAAGGGCCAGCGCAGTGCTGAGCAGGAGCTGAGGACCAGAACCGTGAAACCGTTGTGTATGGAATGGGCGCCCCAGGGAGGGTCAGGGTCTCCTCTCATCTCCCTCCATCACACCCTTCCCCACAGCAGGCTTCTTAAAGGATGGCCTGTATTAATACCTTCAGAGTCCCACTGCCAGCAGAGCCAGAGTCTGAAACATGAGACAGTAGTGAAAAGAAATGAGAAGCCTGAGGTCAAGTGACTCGAGACCCATCATGTCCCTGTTTCTCTGCCAAGGAGGTCACCAGACCAGATGGATTTCATTTCAAGGTGCACTCCTGATAAGCTGAAAGATCCATAATGTTGCACAAGTTGGGGGATACATACTGACATCCTCAGAAAGTTGGGGAAACTCATAGATGTGCTCGCAAGTGTTCCTGCTGCTGGGGATGCAGAAGCCGAAATCAAAGTCAAAATTTTTCAGCAGGCGTTCCCGAAAGTAGTGCCGCTCGATCATCCGGAAGTTTGACACAGGTTTGTCTCCCACCGTGAACTCCACCCTGCGAAACACAATCTCCGTCACCTTGGTTTTGTTGCCTCCTCCCTCCTCTACGGCCAACCCCAACCCAACAGAGGACATTCTCCTCTGTGAACCAGAAGAAGGTGCTCCCCTCAGAAGAAGCCGGGACTCACGTGGCGCCCACGGTGCGGAGGCGGAGAAAGGCCGGTGTGAACTGGTAGCGGACAAAGCGGCCGGCGCTGACGTCCACATCCCCGCCTGCTTCCCCTTCCTCGTCCTCTTCTTCCTCCTGGTCTGAAAGGGCACATGGAATGCCAGCTCAGCAAAGAGCACGACCAATCGGGGATACCGACACCCACAGCAGGACGGCAGTGCTCACTGAGCATCTGTTGGCATGCCTGGCTCCATCCTGCACACCTCACAGGGTCCTAACAACCCTGGAGCTGTTGTCTTCATTTTATCTCCACTGTACAGACCCAGAGAGGTGAGCTCAGGGGTCCAAAGTGCCCCCAGTCTTCAATCAAAACCCCAGGGTTCAACCCCTGGTCAGGGAACTAGATCCCCCATGCCACAACTAAGACTCAGAGCAGTCAAAGAAGTAAATTGAATAGATAAAATATTTTTAAAAAATTAAAATGAAAATGCTGCTGCTGGGAATTCCCTGGTGGTCCAGTGGTTAGGACTCTGTGGTTCTACTGCAGGGAGCATGGGTTGGGAACTAAGATCCTGCAAGGCCACGTGACATAGCAAAAAATAAATAATGTTGCTACATACAATATCGTGTAATAAACCATAATGGGAAAGAAAATGAAAAAATATATATGTATAACTATACACCAGAAATACAACACTGTAAATCAACTATACTTCAATAAAAAAAAAAATTTAATGTTGTTGAAAAAATGGAGCCAACAGACTTACTCAATACAAGGTTGCCATGAACCTTCAATTTGTAAAAAAAAAAAAAACAAAAAAAACACACTATCTGTGAAGTTCAACAAAGCGAAGTGAGCTTATAGTAAATTGAGGGAGCAGGGATGTGGATCCAGGCCCATAAGACTCGAGGCCTATTCTTAAACACAAGGCTATTTCCCTTTTATATAATCTGAGGCCTTGGGCCATGTCCTAACGCTGAAGCCTGGAAGACCAGCTGGTACCAGGCCCCTGAGGTGGTCTGTGCTATACAGACCAGGTCTGCTGTTGACCAAGTTAATGTGCTTGCTGCTGAGCAAAATAATGAGGATCCAAAAGTTGAAATTATCAAGAAGGCACTTTCAAAGAATGCAGAAATTTCTGACACAGCAAAGACAAATCCCTAGAAATAATTCTGCTATTTAAATGAAAGACAGTGACCTTCAGCCTTGGGGAACTGCACCTCCTTGGATTACTGCCTATTCCAGGCCATACCAGGCCCAACACTCTGACCATCTGGGAAAGGGTGAAGCATGAAGCAGATGGGCCATGCACCAACATGTGGGACCCAAGAAAGGAGACGGTCCACACCAGTAATGACGGGCTCTGGTCTAGCCCATTCCTGAACCCAGGAATGAAGAATCTGTAAAAGGAACTGGCAGACATTCTAATGTGAACCAGGAGTTCACCCAGTGTCTAGTAGCCACCCAGTGTCCAGCAAGAGCATTTTTTTCCAGGTCTAGGCTGAACAGAGGTACAATAAAAGGGAAGTCTTTTTCAGCATCAAACGTCCCAAGAGCAGCGGGCAACCAGACAGAGTGGGAGTTCAGAGGTAAAGACTCCAGAGGCCCGGCTCCAACTATGGGATTCAGAAAGAAACAGAGCAGATCTTCTCGGGGATTCGAGCTCATCAGAAAAGTGCTGCAGGGGGGCTCTGGTTCAGCGTGAGCCTTAGTGAGTCAAGATCCTTAAAGACTGGATGGGCTGAAAATCACGGTATTTTTACAGTGTCTGATGCTGACCTTCCTGTGACACTTCAGTTTTGTACTGAAATGACTATTCTCAGTCCTGTCTCATCCAAATCCACACACCAGGAAGTAGCCCTGGTATTCCCTGGGTCCTGGGAACATCTTAACACCACAAGAACAGGAAGTTTAGAGATGCGAATGGTACAGACCCAGGAAACTAGGTGGCCCTGACCCTCCCAATACAAGATAAGTACCTACAAGCTCAAGTCTTTAGTGCCCTGGTCAGTCCAGGATTACAGTAGCACAAGGAATCTCAAGTGGGGTCAGGAGACAGATGCCCTAGTCTTGGCTGAGACTTTTTCATGAAAGCCTCTGACTTACTTGGTTATTAACAGCTGTCTTACCAAACTTACAGGCTCTTTCTGAATAGCAAATAGATGAAAAAAGCTTGGCAAAAAGAGTCATTAACACAGACTGTGGCTGCACCTCTGGACTATCTGGGCTGGTGTTCTAAAAACAAACTCCAGGGGGCGCTCAATCTCCAGTGACATGCTCCCCAGACCTACACGTGGTCCCCTGGTCAGAAATGAAGTGCCCTGGAACCGCATCACAAGCACAAGCAGTGTTCATTCAAGGCTAACTGAAGGGGTCCCAAGCAAATGAGTTCACAGGCCTGGGCCTTCTGGTCATCCAGAAGATGCTGGAGATTAAAATCCAAACCGGGACTAACTAGGAAATCTGAGACACTATTCAATGGAAAGGGTGTGAGAAGAGAAACTCATGATGTGGACTGGAAGCCTCCCTATCGCCCTTCCAGAGTGTCCCCAGGACGCAAGGCTCAGTCAGGCTTTCTTCATTATACTTTCATTTCAAGGATGCCTTCCTAAGTGGAGGTGACACGGTCAGATCAAAGAGCACGGGACCTCAGGAAAGTCACTTGGAAATTCTGGGCCTCAGCTTCCTTATCTGTAAGATAAGGATAATAACCCCTCACAGAGGTGTGAGGACTCCATGAGCTGACATAAACAGAAAGCTGTGGAACCGATAACCAGTGCAGAGTACTCAACAAGCACAGCGTCAAGCCCGCAGGCCAGGCTTTAGGAGGAGGCCCGGAGGCAGGCCTCGCTGGCATCAGTGACACAGAATGCGATGGCGCGCAAAAACTCAAGCCTCAGACTCTTTGCTCCAACGGTCAACTGACTACTGTTGATACGATCCTGAGACCTACCTGAAACACAAGGTTTGGCAATCTCAAACAGCACTGTCCCTGTCTCCAAATCTCGAATTTTGAAGCGGGTAAAATCAATACTGTAGACGTTGTCTTCGGGTTTACATAAATAATCTGAAAATGAGACAGAGAGAAACCCCAATGTTGTTAAATAATCCTCCAAAACTACCATTTCTTTCTCAAGTTGTGAAGCAAACTCGGGTTGTTTTCTTCTTACATAATTCACTTAAAATATATCCCAGAACTTCCTCTTATGTTACAGGCAAAAGTTGTGTGGAAAGAATTATGGGATCCAAGAAAGAAGAAAAGTGCATGGACTTGGTTTAGATGGAAGATTATCGTTGGTTTAGATGGAAGATTATCGTAACACTTAGAAACAGGGATGGTAGAAGAGAATTTCTTTGGAAACACTTCAAAAATGACCTACAAACCTTTCATTAGAAGTCACAACACAACAGAACTTTTTTAGAAATCCGTTTGGAAACATTTATGCTGACCTAAAAGTCAGATGCGACTGAGCGAGCACACACGCACACATGTAATAGTGAACATGGTGCATGCTTGCTGAGGGTATCACAAAGCAGAGAGCAGCCAACTTTCTCTGTAAAGGGTCAGAAAATGAGTAATTTAGTTTTTGAGGCCACACAGTCACATCACAACTACTCAACTCTGTCACTGTAGCACAAATGTAGTCACACAACTATTTACAGACAAAAAAATACAAATTTTATATAACCGTGTGTCCCAAGAGATTTTTTCCCCCAACCATCTGAAAAGATAAAAATCATTCTTGGATTGTGGACTGCACAAAACCAGGTGGTGGGCCATACCCACCCAGGTGGCAGGACAGATTTGCTGGAGAGGGCATGAGGCCAAAGGGAAATGGAGCCTCCAATAGCTTCATCAACATGTTAATCAAGACAGTATTGACCAAAGATGATTTCATTTCTTCCTTTCTACCATGACTCCTGAGAGCATCTTCTCCACAGTTACTGCCCGCTGTGTTCGCTGTTTTGTGTTTTACAAGCTGCCTCTCCAATAAGATGGCAAAATTGACAGCTACTGATTATTCCATAACTTCCCAAGGCACTGATATTGGTTCTACACCTTTACAGGGGCCTCAATAAATACCCTGCTAAACGGAACAGACTTTAAGTAACAAAATCCAGAGGTCACCAAGCTGACTTACTACTTTCTCCAAGAAGCTGCAGAGGTGTTCGGAAGCAACGGTACCAAGCTCAAGTTCCTACACAGGCCTGAATGCCCTCTGAGCATGCCACTCAGCATCAGGCACTAGCGGCTGGATTCACTCTTGCTATCACGAGAAAGCAGGTGGTGAGAAAAGGTGAGGTGGTGAGCATTTCCTTACTTTCAGAACCCCTGGTGGTAACTGGGTCAGAACAGAAGCAGCTTTTTCACAATGTTTCTATGAAACAGAATAGCAAGACCTTCTAAAGACACACTCAGGTGTGCAAAGGATAGTCCCGAGCCAAACAGTGATTGAAAACGGACACATGACAATACTCAGAATCAAATTAAAACTGTCTTAGAAGATGGGCATTCCGTTTCACACAAGCTGAACCAAGGCCCATCCCCTCAAACTGCCACCCTCAAATCACTGGGGTGGCCTTCAGCTTCCTGAGGGCCATCTAGAGGATGGGGCAGGTGGGTGGGCTGGGCAAGCAGGATCTAACCTACAGACTGGAAACTCAGGGGGAGGTAGCAGCAAGAGAAAGGGCATCAAGTCAGAGAATGACCTGGAAGAGAACAGGAAGAGGGCGGAGAACCAGGACAGCGAGCGGGCTATATATTTCTCCTATCAATAAAAGGTGTAAAACCGCTGCATTCTATGCAAGAAATGCATTTCTGATACTCTGACATATTCTTCAACACTAGAACAAGTGTCAAAAGCAGGATTCACATTCTGGTTTTATACGTGGAACTGAAACTTTATTAATATATACATTATTTACATATAAATGCGGCAGGAACCGCCGCGGCAATATACTTAAGGAAGAGTCCACCTGCACACAAAGAGGGCAACGCTTGGGACCCAAAAGAGGCAGGGGGCAGAGGCAGGGAGCCAAGGCAGGCTGGAACCTGGAGGGGCTGTCCGGGGGGCCGGAGTGGAGGGAAACGCGGAGAAAGCAGGTAGGGGTCTGGGCTAGCAGAGGGCAGCAGAGGCTGGTTCAGATCGAGGGGGTCAAGCTGAGCAGGAACTTCACTAATAGCAGGGAGCTGGGGGCTGAAAGAGTGGGGGAGCGGCAGCGGCCCACTGGCCAGGGTCAGGAGCTAGTTAAGAAGACAAGACGGGGTCCGTCCCCACCCAAAGAGATCCAGCGGAGGAGAACGGTCGGCCGGGCCTGAGGGCCCAACCGGGACGGGCCACAGGGAAGCCTGGCGTGGCCGGAGTCAGGAGAGGGCAGTCGAGCTCAAGGGGACCCATCCCAACCAGGTGTAGGTGAAGGTGGGGAGCGCCGACTCGGCCGGGCGGAGCAGTGGGCAGCGAGGCCTGGCCAGTCGGGGGCGCCTGGGTGGACCCCCTGGACCCGCCGAGCGGCGAGCGGCCGGCTCCGCGGAAGGCGACACGGGGCCCGGGGGCCCAGGGGCCCGGCGCCGAGGGGAGGACGCGGCCGGCCCCGCACTCACTCTCGGTGACCCGGCTGAGGCGCAGGACGTGCTCGGGCCGGATGGTGTCCAGAGCCAGCAGCTCCTGCTCCGTGACCGCTGCCCCGATGCCGTCGTCTGCCGCGTGGTGGGGCGCCTGCCGCCGCGCCTTGAGCCTGTTTAGGACGCCGCCCCCCGCCTTCTTCTTCTCTTCCTTGCCAGTTACCAGCCCCCCGGGCCCAACAGCCGACCCCACGGCCGCAGCCTTCGAATTCGACCCGCTCATCGCTCTGCCGCCAAGATGGCCGCCGCCTCCGCAGCCGTAACTATGGAGAGAGGGGGCGGGACCGGGTCGGGACCTGGAGGCGGGGCCGAGGTGGGCGGGGCCTGCGAGCCGCGTCGATGGCGCCACCCCGCCCGCCCCTCCAGCGCTGGTCCAGCCAGGTGGGCCGCCACCTTAGTACTCGGGACTCTCCTCTTGGCCCCCGAAGTCACCTCAAACATCTAACATATATTTCGTACGGTCAAATGACTTTCTAGCACGTAAAATGTAAACAAGGCATCTTGAGAAAATGTGTTTTCATCTGCAGCCTAGAAGGTAAGACTGTGTGCTGTGCAAAAGCAGCTTTCCGATTAGATTGCCATTCTTAAACCCTACTGCGTCAGGCTTTGGGCTAGACACTGAACTAGGCTACAAGGAATGTAAGAATATGAAAGGGGGCAGGGATTGAGACTGCTGTATTCACCACTGTATTTCGGCACCCTATAAAGAAAGCTGAGCACCAAAGAACTGATGCTTTTGAACTGCGGTGTTGGAGAAGACTCTTGAGAGTCCCTTGGACAGCAAGGAGATCCAACCAGTCCATCCTAAAGGAGATCCGTCCTGAATATTCTTTGGAAAGACTGATGTTGAAGCTGAAACTCCAATACTTTGGCCACCTGACAGGAAGAACTGACTCATTTGAAAAGACCCTGATGCTGGGAAAGACTGAAGGCGGGAGGAGAAGGGGACAACAGAGGATGAGATGGTTGGATGGCATCACCGACTCAATGGACATGAGTTTGAGTACACTCCGGGAGTTGGTGATGGACAGGGAGGCCCGGCGTGCTGCAATTCATGGGGTCGCAGAGTCGGACACAACTGAGCGACTGAACGGAACTGAGCTATGCCTGTTGTTCAGTGGCTAAGTCCTGTCTCTCTGAGACCCCATGGACTGCAGCACTCCAGGCTTTCCTGTCCTTCACTGCCTCCTGGAGCTTGCTCAAACTCATATCCATCGAGTTGGTGATGCCATCCAACCATCTTATCCTCTGTCGCCCCCTTCCCCTGCCCTCAATCTTTCCCAGCTTCAGGGTCTTTTCCAGTGAGTCGACTCTTCGCATCAGGTGGCCAAAGTATTCAAGTTTCAGATTCAGTCTTTCCAACAAATATTCAGGTTTGATTTCCTTTAGGATTGGCTGCTTTCCTCTCCTTGCTAAGGAATTCTCAAGAGTCTTCTCCAGCGGCACAATTTGAAAGCACCAGGTGCTCAGTAATGACTGACTGACAATGAATGAAGGAGTGAAGGAAGGCTTGCACAGCACAGTGCTGTGGAAGAGCTCCCACTTTGCTGGGGAAGCCTGAGGTACATAATTCACTACATGGCCCTTCCTCTTGACCAGCCTAGTGTGGACGAACTAGAGGACAAACCAGACTGCTAACTGTGGCAGCAGAGGTGCTAGCAGAGTACACAGGAGAGGTCTGGGGGGTGGGAGAGAGGCTTCAGGGGTAATTTCTGCACTGAAAATTGGAAATTCACTGCTATGTCAACTGGAGGTGAGTGGGACGGGGAAGATGCTGCTCCCTTACACCGCAAGTGGCTCCTTCGCTCGAGTCAGGATCCGCTCTCTTCTGTGTTGGGAGGCCCCTGGCCTGAGTGCTGCAAAATGTGTCTGCAAGGCTGATGTCACCTGTTAGGCTCAGGCCAAAGTGAAACTCTACCCATCTCTCTACGAGTCTCTCTGACTCTCTTTTGAGCCTTAGCCTCAAAAGACTGGATTTATGCAGGACTTGCTGGGCCCTCTCACCTGATATGAGGGGTTTGGGAGCGGCTGATAAGCCTCATCTGGTTTCTGGATAAAATCCAAACCTGACTCCACCTCAGTTGCCCAGCAGGGTGAAACAGTATGTGGTCAAGTTCCTATCAAAACACTGTCCTGTCTTGGAGAGATTACCTCCCTCCTCTGCCCCGGGTGGGACTTCTCAAACTGTTCAGGGAATTTTAAGATGTGTACAGAAAATTAAGTTCTTTCCCTTTGCAAACAATTCTTTTTAAACTACTCAGCGGTAAGTAACTACTGAAGAATTTCCAGAACTGTTAATATGCTACTTGATTGTGAATCACTAAGATGGTGAGGGGCGGGGCGGGGGTGAGCATACAGCCATTTCCCACAATCACTTGCTCCATGAATCTTTGTTCTCAGAGCACCAGAACTCGAGTTACCTGGATCCCGGCTTTTCTCTTTTTAGGGATGATGACAAGCGTGTTGACCCCTTTACTTGCAATTCCACATCCAGGAATTTAGCCGGTATGTATTCACAAAGATGCTGGATCATTCTAACACTGAAAAGTTAACAGTAAGTTGCATCTATTCATGTCATACAGCTATTAAAAAGAATGAGATCCATCTCTATGTACTAGTATGGAGAGACCTCAAAGATAGATTAAGTTTGTGGGGGGAGGTGGACAAGGCATACAATCTCATTCACTTAAAATTTAAAAGTACATGAATATTTATATGTGACTGCAATGGAAGGGGTTTGGATATAAAGTATTAAGTGAGGTTCCCATTGGGGAGCAGAGTATTAGAAGGGACTGAAGGGGGATATATTCTCTTTCAACACCCTTGAGCTGCTTCTATGCTATTTTATTTTTTCTTTTTTTCTATGCTATTTTATCACAAGAAGCACATGATCATGGGCTGCTTGTTTACTTTGAAATAAATAAATAAATAACTTTGGATCTGTGTCTTGGAGGTAGATTCTAAGTCAAAGTAGCCTTATTATCTCTTAAAAACTTGAAAGCTACCTCAGACTGGATCACTTTTTTCTGTTCAAAAAGAAATTTAAATAAATACTGCCATATATGGGAGTTGAGACCTGTACTCTCTCTGATCACTATCTGTAAACTGTGGTTAAAAGGATTATGTCTTTAGGAGAATAGCAAGCACACCAAAAAGAAAGAAAAAATATCTGTGATTATTCCTTTTTAAAAAGGAGTTGGAAAAATCAGGGCTGTAAACTCCAATCTGCCTCTCCTCACCAAATCTTCCTTAGCTATATCAAAAGGCTCTTAAATAAAAAGTGTTTTTTTGAAAAGTACGTCTTCTCATTCCCTGTTTGGTGGAAAAAGGAAAATATAGATTTACTGCATTAAATAACAGCCCCCGTGTCTGCCTGGGCCAGAACACGGGGAGACAGGAGTGGAGAGGCTGGCCTCCCTTTCACCCCAACTCGGTTCCTCTTCAGGTCCCTCTCCTTCAGCTGGTTAGTTTCTTCTCTGAGAGGTGTGGTAGTGGCTGTTTTCCAGGACAGTCTCAGAGTTGCCAGGCAGTCGGCCTCAAATCAGGCCAGGCAGGTGGGGCCCAGAGCTGGTGCAGCCGAGGTAAGCAGGACACCACAGGGCTTCTTTCTGCTGACGGGGAAGTTCAGTCCTCCTTCCTGCTGCCTCCCTGAGGTGACATCCATTGAATCGGCGGGTTATGGCTGGGACTGCAGGCGGGCCTTGTGGTCTGGGAAACTGAGAGCTAGGAATTTCCCTAGTACCCAAGTCACTTCTCTCCCTAGCTGAGGGCTCTTTTAAGCATTCATTTATTACTTTTATCCCACCTGCTTCCAAAAAAGATTCGTTCTATATTCCAAAGCCATACAGCACAAGACTGGTGGGTGGACATTCGTGTAGTCTTCTTGAGGGCAGACATGTCAACATTTTAAGTGCATATATTGATTTTGATTTTTGTTTTGGCTGTACCATATGGCACACAGGATCTTAGTTTCCCAACCAAGGAACGAACCTGCAGTGCCTGCAGTGGAACCAAGGAGTCTTAACCGTATACTGTTTGCATATACTGTTTTCAGTAATTCCTTAATGGAATTCTAAAGGCACATTTGCACATGTGCAAAATAAATACATATGTAAATATGTGTATGCATGTGTGCTCAGTCGCTTCAGTCGTGTCTGACTCCAACTGTATACGTACATATAAATATATATAAATACATATAAAATGGAAGATATACACCAAACATGATAATTTGTATCATCCTCTAGGGATTAAAGAGGTAGGGCTAAGACAGATGAATCTTTTTCACATCCTGTACCCCATATAAAATTTTTAAATGTACTTTTGCACTTTGTATCACTAAGCCTTAAAAGGTTACTTTTCTTTTTCCAAGAAAGAATATAATAAACCTCCGTGTAACCAACACCCAGCTTCCTGAATTATCTACCCTCAAAAGGTTCCTTCTTAAAAATAGTACATCATGTTTTATGTCCCTGGACATATCCTGGTTTACAGTCTATGGGAACTTGAATACTGTATAAAATCTCAATTATGTGGAACTGGTTCATAGTGCTTTTCAAGTCTACTATATCCTTCTACTTCTCTGTATATTCATTCTATTAATTTTTGAGAGTTTGATATTGAAACACCAACTAAAAATCTTAATCTACTTAAAAAGATAATTGTAATATATAGAACTATATGTAACCTTGTTCTGTATTTCCAAGTTTCCTATAAATGTTTTATCATACTTTCATAATTTAAAAAAGAAAAATAATTTTAATTAAAACTCCATCTCAAAAAAAAAAAAAGTAATACATCATGATGTTAAAAAACACAGGGTAGGTCACATATGCCCTCTGAGCCTTTGTTTTCTTATTTACACGTCAGGCCAGTGACTGGTCTTTCTTGGGGTTGAGAGGAGATGAAAACAGCAATGAAAAGCACTCGGCTGGCGCCAGTGAGAGTGTCTCATGAACAGTCGCTATGGCAATACATTTCAGCCCACTTTCTCCACGAGCCCTCTGCTGAAGGCAGGCACCCTGGGCAGGGAGAAGTCATGGAGCTGGATGGGAGAGTGCAGTGCAATGACTGAAAGAACAGTCAGGTCAGCACAGAGGAGATGCGCGGGGGACCAACGTTTAAGGAAGCAACAGACGGGAGGTCAAGTAGAAGCCAGAGAAAACCCAGGAGAGGGCTTCCCTGGTAATCCAGTGGTTAAGACCCCACACTTCCAAGGCAGGGGGCTCAGGTTCACACCCTGGTCAGGGAACTAAGATCCCACATACCACATGGCCAAAAAAAAAAACTCAGGAGGAGTCTTAAGGCCCAAGCCAAAAAACAAGTGGGTTTGTTTTTCACTAATATAAGTGGTTAACAACAAACAAAACTAAGAGTCTTGGGCCAAATAACCACGGTGAGGTACCTACCATTTCCAGTTGCTAGAAAGCAGAGGCCCGCCTGATCCAGACCTCCATGCTTCGCTTCAGTTCTGCCTTGACCTCTTACCATTGCTATGGCAACAGGCATTCCAGTAAATGTTGGAAAAACTCTTTCTTTCTTCCTCTATGGGGGCGGTGGAGGGGCGTGGGGTACTAAGTATGGAGAAAGGTCCGACACATCGGCTCCAGCCAACCGGGAGCCTGATTTCCTCAGCGAGATTAAGATCTGGACCCAAGAGTGGTTTAACCCAACCCCCGGCACTTGGCCCAAGACCTTCTGTCAGACAATTTCCCTCCCTGTGAGTCCCTAGAGTAGGGCTTCTTCAGGTCTCTTCCCCGTTTGGCAGCTCACACGAAGCTACTTGAAATAGTAACAGCCAAGTCTAAATTAGTCAAGAACTCTAGTTATGGGTGGGCTCAAGCTAAGAATGAGGCTCTGTGGGCCTCCTGGCTTATTTGAGCCCTGAGAACAGACTCCATCAACAGTGGTTTCATTCTTGGAGCCGAGTGCTGAATTCTGCCCTTCAAGGGATAACTGAGGGGAGGCAGGCCACGCTCTCCCTCCCCCTCCCCAAACCAGCAGCCTTGGTTCCTGCTTGGAGAAACACAGAACATGGCGTCGGAGGAGGTATGGAAGGCCAGAGAGTCATGGTCAAGAGCGAGAGTCCTGGTGTAAAACCTCAGGACTGCCTTTTGCTGGCTTTGTGACCTTCGGCGAGTCACTTCACTTCTTAAAGGTGAATACCAACTCGTTTGTTAAAGACTAAACAGATTAACATCTGTGGAAGTGCTGGGCCTTCTGCCAGGCCCATTTCAAAAGCTCAGTCAAAGCTATCTGTAAGGATTATTCCTATAGCCTTAGCAAGATCATGGGCTTTGCAGCTGGACAGACTGGGTTTGAATCCTGGCTTGACCATTTACTGACTAGTCTGGGGTAAATTTCTGAAGTTTTTTGAGCTTCGTGTTCCTGAGCTTGTCGACACTGACAGCACACCAGAAGAGGAGAAAGCAGAGAAAACTGTCTCACAGCCGAGTCTGTCCACGGGTTACTGTGGAAGCTGCGGGGAAAACCAGGGGGGAGGCAGCAACAGGTTCAGTGTGTCTTGGAAGTAAGAGTCCTGGCCTGGTGTTCCAGTGAAAGTGGAAACAAAATAACTGTTTATTTTCCCTTGAGCGAGCTGCTGCCAGTTGAAAAGGCCCAGCAGCATTTTACAAAACCATTTTACAAAACTTCGTTCCCTTAGCCAAACATGCTGGTGAAGAGAAAAGAAAGCTCCCTGACACATCACGGGAGAACCCTTTGCAGCCAAGAGAACCCCTGGGTCTCCACCTCACTTCTTTGCGATCAAGTTCAAACTCAATCCCAACACTGAGTGTCACTGCAAATTGTTTATTAAAACACAAAGCAATGGACAGTGAAAAACATCCTGATTTTTTTTTTTTTCCACTTTTTGGTGGGAGTTGGGTGGGGGCATGGGAGGGGTAGGGACAGATGAGACAGCCCGGAAGGAAAGACAGCTCTGCGCTCGCGGCAGCTTTCCCGGGCCAGCCAGGTTCAAAGCTCCTCAGTCACACCCCGCTGTGTTGCTGTAAATGCATGTTGTGGCTACAGACAGAGCAGGTTTGGCCTCCACAGGGAGAGGATGGGCTTCTAGAACAGGAGCTACGGGGGCTACCATGAACCGGACACTGTGGCTCCAGCACTTGGTACAGAATCGACCGACCAAGAGGGGCAGGCTGGCGTCCTGACAAGCCCAGCTCAGGCGGGTGACAGTTGAAGGGGCTGCCCTGAGCTCTGAAGGGACAGCTGGTCCAAGTGTGGAAGAGCTTGGGGGAAGGAAAATCCTCGGAGGGGACTGATCCAGGGTCCAATTTCTTTTCATTCCCCAGATCACAACGCACCAGGGAAGAGAGGAGTCAAGGGTGTCGCACCCCCGGGTCTGTCCTCCTGCCTCGCCCTGCCAACTCCCCTCTCCCACCTGGCAACTCAGCCCTCCTTTCCTGACAGTTGTCCTTTCAAAGGACGGAAGGCGCACTTCAGATTGTTGTTGTTTTTCCTCATACTGACATGAAGGCCCAAAGCTCAAAATAGAGATGGAATGGAGTCCTGCTTTTCCTGGTGCTGTGTGCCCCCGCCTCACAAGACTGCCTGGATGCAAGAGTGCCAAGGGCCTCTCTGCCAACTCCAGCAGGCACCACTGTTTCCCTGGCTGCCAGCACCATCCTGGCTCCTCGTTTTTATACTCCTGGGGGGCGGGGGCAGGAGCGGGGAACCCGTCCCAGGAGATCCATCTTGCTCTTTCCCTGCCAACCCATCCAGGCCCCAAATTGCTTGCCCTTATCCAAATGGTCTGGCAGCTGAAAGCCAGCTAGCCAAAGGCTGCTAGGTAAGGACATACCAGATTGGCAGTAAGCCACCCACGTAATAGAGAAGAAACCACCCTCGCCTGGCAGTGGACCCACTGGTGCCAACCTAGTCTTGTAACAAAACGAGGAAATCTAGCTCTCTTGCCCCAGGAGAGGTCTAAATACAGAAGGAGCCCTAGCTTGGACTGAAAGGGAGAAACGACTCAGATCTCTCTGAAGCTTGAATGTTAAGGCTTCTTTGCAATTTTCTTAGAGCTCTTTCATCCCTAATTGTGTCTTCCCATAGAAGAGGAGCAGACTGCTTCTCTGGTTTCTGAATGGATCCCGGGTGTCTCTGGTTCTACTTCTGCACCATCCCTAGGCTCCCTCCCCCAGGGTCACAGCAGAAGGAGGCCCTAAGCTTACCCTCCCTCCTCACCTTGTTTTTGTGACACAGGAGTATCTCTTATTAGTCTCTCATTCTGAAAAGCTCACCTGCTCCTCTAAGTCTTTTTGGAGAGGCGTGGAGGACAGCATTACATGTTGCCACTTGATGCCATTAAGGCTCCCCAAGGCAAGAAGACACTTGGACTAGGTCAGAGCCGGCCAGCAAAGGGGAAGAGAGGGAAGGGACGGGGAGGCAGCCCCATGGCGGGAACAGTGAGACCCCCTGCCCAGACCTGAATCTCGTGGGAACACCCATCCTGGCTCAGAGCAGGAGAGGAAAAGGCACTGTGCTGACCGGGCGGGTCCTTCCCCAACCCCCAGGGAGGGTGGAGAACCTGCTGATTCTCCCCCTGGGCTTCCCAAGGTGAGCCCATTTCTAGGGAAAGGAGCGTAAGTGCTAGGAAAGGGAAAATACTGCTGCTGCTTTCCGAAGTTCAACTCAGATCCCAGAAGCCAAAGCCAGGCCTTCCCAGGAGAGGGCAAAAGCAGGATGTGAGGGGCGAGAAATTCCTTAAAACAGAAGCTTCTCCAAAAAGAAAAGAAGTCACAACGCGATTCTAAAACTGGATTAAACAGTCTCCAGGCACAGAAAGGGGGCGGTTAACTTAACTCAAACTTTACCCCATCTCTTCAAAGCCTAAGTGACTTCTAATATGATCCTCCAATTTCTGGCCAGTATCTCTTAGGTAAATGGTGGGAACAGGAAAACAAGATCACGCTCTCCAAGCGACAGGGGGGCCTGCAGGCCCTGTGGTCCTAACACCACTGAAACAAAGAGAACCATCTTTCAAGTCACTGGAACGCAAGGTAAACATTGAGCAGCTTCTTCTCGATCATACAGGTTTTTCTGTTGTTTTTTTTTCCCCCAGAACAACATATCTGGTTTAGGGTACGTGGGTCCTGCAGATTTGTTTCCTGGCATGATGTTTCCATCAGCATTGAGTGAAGCCCCCTAAAAGTCTGATTGGAGGCCAGCTGGTCCCTGACCCCCATCAGGGCGACACTGCAGACTCAGCCCACCTCCCACGGACATCTGTGCCCGGTCCAAATGGAAACTGGACCTGAGCCACACTTCTGGCACCAGGAGTTTCATCTCACTTAGCGTCTGCTCTTGGCTTTGGCCACCTGGGCTGAGGAGGATCTCAGAAGCTCGGACAGAACGTGGATCCCGTAGAGAAGAGTTGAGGCTTCTCCTTTCCCACCCCCTAACGGGCCTGACTTCTCACCTCCCCAACCCCAGCCAGCAACTCCCCTACAGCGCAGACTCTCAGCCCTAGCACCAGCTCAAGACACAGACGCGGGGACAAACAGTGCAAAGAGCAAAGGATAAACAACAGAGTAATTCTTGACACACACAATACAAAAAATAGAAATAAACAGTACCCCATCCCCACCCCTTTAACCTAAACTTCATGTACCTATAACATCTTGAAGGAGCAAAAAAAAAAAAAAAAACCAAAAAAAAGCTTTCAAGTTCAGCATTCCAAGCCAACCGTGACCAGCCCTGGGCGGCTCTGAGAGCTGGGTGGGCTTGGCTACAGGGGACTTGACCCCAGCCCCCGCCATACTTCTTCCTGTTTCCTCGCTTCCCCTTTAGATTTTATGAGCCACAGAAAGCTGTTCCTTCCTTTCAGACACGACCAAAGAGGAAAGCGCCCATCCCTGCCCCTGAGCTCAGGGAAAGGGTGGGCTGGGAAACAGAGGCAGAAGCAAGGCTGCTTGGCTTACAGTACCGTGAGGAAATGGCCCCAGGAGTCGGGGTTTCCTTCTGAGACTCTGAGTCACTGGAGGAAAGGGTCGAGGTGAGGAGGCAGGGAGCCCGCCTTCCTCAGAGAGACCCAGCAAACGAATGGACAAGGCAAGATGGCGGCCGCAGGCCCTCCTGCATCCTGTTTACCCGTGGGCAGGGGCCTCAGGAGAGCGGCGACGGGACGGGAATCCAGGCCACCGTCAGAAGCCCGAGGGACCGTCGGGACGCCCACCGCCCCAGGCAGGCAGTCCCCAGGACAGAGGCTTCAGGACGTACCCCCGAAACGCGGGCGGCTTTGTGAAGCACTCCAAGTGCGCCTCTGGCTACAGCTTCAGGCCGCAGCCAGCAGGCTGCCTAGCTCTGTGCCCGAGGACAGACGTCTAAGTCACAGCTCAAATGAAGGGCTCTGACTCTCTCGAAGGACTAAAAGGCAGACCTGGAGTAACTTCGGTCAGAACCAAAAACCCAGGACGGGAGCCCAGGGGCTACTTCCTTTGTCCCAAAACGAGCAGCTCAAATATGCAGAGCTCTTGGAAACCAGAAACGAAAGGGCAAACTCAAAATTCAACAGGTTCTAAAGATGGGCCTGGCCTGATAATCTCTGCTGTTCCAGCCCCAGCAGCGGCTCGTCCTGCGGCTCTCCATCCACAAAACTCCTTGTAGCTTGGCTGGGTCCCAGCTCACTACTCCCCTAACGGGGAGAAGGATGACGAGGATCAGAAAAGAGGACAACAGAGGAGCCTTACTTCCCGCAGAAAATTTTCGCAGGGAATTCAAGACAGACATATCCGGGGCTGCCAGGACTAGGGCTGCCTGGTAATCTTCCTGCCCCATCACACCAAGAACTTGGCAGCAACCTGGACAGGGAAATGAAAGGTCATAAGGGCACACTCTTAAGGTCAGTGAGAGGCGTCACTGGGCCAGATACAATCGGTCTAGCTTCTTGGGGCAGCTCGAGCCTTAAACCAAAACTGGCTGAACCGTGACGTAGGACAACAAGGGAATCAATGAACGTCGGATACTAGATAGTCTCAACAGTGGTCAGTCACTTAGTAGGGCTCAGGTCTCTGAGGTTGCTCTTAAGTTATGCTAACGTAAGCCTTTTCCAATCCAAAGACCAGAAGAGACTTTTAAGGTCAAGTGTTCTGTGGCTGCAGGCTGGAAAGCCTCTGTCCCCTGGCAGCAAGCCCCTACAAAGGGGCCAGTAAAAGAGCTGCTCGCTCAGGTCCTCCTGGCTGCTGGCTCAGAGATCCAGGGAGGGAGGTACCAGTAAGGTGAGGTGGTGGAGGAGAAGACATTCAAGCAGAGGGAACTCCAGATCCCCAATGTCTCCTTCCCTTCTTGGCAATAACTTAGCAGGATGGTTGAGAGCGAGCGAGAAGAGATTTACAAATGAGCCAGGTTCAGAAAATAAAGAGAGAGAGAGAAGAAACCAAGTCCCCAACAGGCACTGAAAACAAATGATCTGCTGTAGTAAGAAGTCAGAGGCAACTCGAGGACCTGATAGAAACGAATCGTCTTGGATACCAGACAGTCCTCTAACTGGCACGTGTCAGGGAGACAAGCGATGACAAAGCTCAAACACTTAAGGTGGAACCATCACTGGGCTAAAACCAGACAGGCTTCCGTGTAAGAAGTATCGACTTTTCTCCTTTTGAATCCCCCTTCAGTTTTTGTCTTATCATACAAATTATACACCTTCACACACACACACACACACACACCACACACCCACTTGGAATCCCAGGACGTCTGAAAACTTCCCTGGACATCACTTCAGAACATACCCAACTCCCAGCACTGGTCTTCTGGAGTAAGATCATATTTCCCTGCTGTTAATTTCTAACCTAAAATAAGGAACCAGGTCGGCTCTGAGTTCAGAGTCCCTTGCACTGGACGAAGACCCTTGGCCAGGTGGGATCCAGTTTACCCTATGTACCCTAGAGAAGAAAGAGATAGCTGGGGGGCTGCCCCAGGGAGAGGACGAGGACTAGAGCAGGTCTGGGACCAGGTGGTGGATGAGGGTTGCTCTCTAGTCACTCCGCCTCTTTTCATCTCCTTTAATTTTGGGTGCGTATGTGTGTGTATGTGTGTGTGTATGTTTTCTCATTTGTTTTTGTTAATCACTGTAAAAAATATAGAAACTCAAACCAACACGTTCGGTTTCTTTCCCACACCCCTCCACCTGTTCAGGATGGTGATCAGTTCTCACAACCGGCAGAGGCAGAAGAGGGTTGGAATGAAGACTCCGAAGGCCACGAGGATGGGAAACATGAGGCTGCTGTTGTCCGAGGCATAGGGGTTGGGCGTGCGGGGGCCCGACTGCACTCGGTTCTTATTGGTCTGTCTCTTGAGATTAGACCCTTCATCATATTCTTCTTCCTCCTCCTCCTCTTCTTTCTTTTCCAGTCCTGGATGAGGCTGCAGCTTTGGTACATCTGACACGAGAACAAGAACACCTTTTAAGTAAGACTCACGGCATTTAAATGAGGCCCTTAAGAGAAGTACATGAGCCACAAGAAAGAGACCCTATGACCTCAAGCAGGATCCACAGGAAGGAGCAGTCACAGTTCCCAGCCTGGAGAAGAGCAGATCGCTGCAAACACGGGTCTTTCTGAGATTTAACTAAAACGGAGTAGAAGCCTTGCACCCTGAAAGACTACCTGTCTCCCTTCCCTATCCTACCTCTTCAGAGCCTGGAGAGAACCAGACTGGACAAGGACAGTGACCCAACACCCCAAGCTTAACCTTTCAAATCTTTCCTTCTCCCTCCTCAACCCCACATTCCCTTCTGATGCACAAAGCAACCGAGGAAAAGCTGATCCACGGAGTTCTGGGTTCTCCACACACCGTCCCCCTCTGTTCACTGTCCCCTCCCAAGGGATTCTGGCTACCCATCAGTCTGGGAGTAAGACATCCTCTGGGATGTGCCTCCAGATGAGGTGGGGAAAGGCATGGAGGTGGGATGGGGGAGCAAAGTCACTGAGACAGACGCCTTCTCTGCAAAAACCAGCCTGGGAAAGCTGGCAGACAGGACCTTCAACCCTGAGAAAGAGATGGACTTTGGGGCTGGATCCCAGGAACAAGGAGACATTAACAAGTGAACCTCTGCTCAGGGCAGCCCAGCGACACTGTGCTCAGAGCACACCAAACACTCAGGGCCCTTCCTCTGCCTCCTCCTTCTTTCTACCTACCCGCCCCGCCCTTCATTCATAGAAGTCAAAGAAACAGAACAAGGGTGCCGTTTAGGCAATTCCAAATGACTACAAGGGTCAGGGCACACCCAGTCTGATTTACAGAGCAGTTAAAAGGATTTTTGTCTAAAACCAATTCACTGATTTAATGGTGACAGGAAGATCTGAACACAGACCCTGCTGCAAAGCTTAGGGCTAGCACGGTGCTTGCTACACTTCAGCTAGGGCCACCTGACTCCAGGTTCCTCATGTTATGGTTTTAAGTGTTAGTGTTTTCAAAACAGTGATCAGCTAAATCACCCCCTAGCGGTTCCCTCAAACCTATCCTTCAGCCCACGTCAAAGAGCAGATCAGAGGAGCTTCCCAGATGGCTCAGTGTAGAGAATCTACCTGCCGATGCAGGAGACATGGGTTTGACCCCTGGTCCGGGAAGATCCCACATGCGGGGGAACAACTAAGCCGCTGCGCCACAACTACTGAGCCTGTCCCCTAGAGCCCAGGAGCCCACCTGGGCCGCAACTGCTGAAGCCTGAGTACCTGAGACTGTGCTCCATCAAAGAGAAGCCACCACAATGAGGAGCCTGCATACCACAACTAGAGAGGAGCCTCCGCTCGCCACAACTAGAGAAAAGCCCGCACCGCAATGAAGAGCCAGCACAGCCAAAAATAAATACTTTTTTTTAAAAAGCAGACCAGAAACACAACTTACCATCCACTGTCCCAGCCATGATGTAGAGTGCACAGACTTTGGGGTTGTCATAGTATCCCTAAAGTAAGGGAAACAGCGGTCACCCCCACACAGCAGCAAACAGCTCCCCCCTGCCCCTGGCACCCATCCTTTTCAACTTATCCTCGGCTGCAAAGGGGCAGAGGAGGAGTGTTACCTTGACAAACTCGATGTAGAGTTTGCCTGTGAAGGTGGACACCTCGCCCTGGACGCTCAGCTTCCCCTTCCGGATGCTCATCGGGATGATCTCATCGTGGGCGGTACTGTGCCCTACGCGATCAAAGATATCTAGGTCCTTCACCACCACGTGGCCGTTCAACCGCACATCAAACACCTGCCAAGACAGACAAGGAGACGGTGTCAAAACCACCTGCTTCAGACTCCCCTGGGGGTCCAGTGGTTAAGGCTCTGTGCTTCTAACGTATGGGTTGCAGGTTCGATCCCTGGTAGGGCAAGTTTTCCATGCCATTCGACACAGCCGAAACAAGCAAACAAAAAACCATCTGCTTCACACTCCCTCAGCGGTTGGGACATTAGGCACCTGCCTGGGCTTCAGGTTCAAAAATAATTTAAGGAACGACAGGCAGGGCTGTGTAGACTTCAGGGTGGCTAGAGACCTTTACCTGAGCCAAACTAAAGGCACATTCCTTCACTGTCAAGGTTGCTAACTGGGAACAAAGAGTGCAAACAAAAAACTCAAGGTGAAAAGAAGGAAAGTCAGAAGAAGGGACAGGAAAATATCACGGTGAAAAACAAGAAGGTGCGGACAACCAAGAAGGGAGAGGTTATGACCAGGAGGACCTTAAGAAGATTAGTTAATTGCTAAGATCCAGGATTCTGGCATTGCCTTCTGTCAGTTTAGTTCAGTTCAGTCGCTCAGTCGTGTCTGACTCTTTGCAACCCCATGGACTGCAGCACACCAGGCTTCCCTGTCCATCACCAACTCCCAGAGCTTGCTCAAACTCATGTCCATCATGTCGGTGATGCCATCCAACCATCCCATCCTCTTTCGTCCCCTTCTCCTCTGGCCTTCAATCTTTCCCAGCATCAGGTTCTTTCTGTCACAAGTACCTTCTGTCAACCCAAGGCAAATGCAGCCTCGTAGTGACAGGACATAGCTGGGCAAGAGGAATCCAGCTTTGGGAGTTCCCTGGCGGCCTAGTGGTTAGGATTCCGGGCTTTCACTGTGGTGGCCTGGGGTTCAGTCCTTGGTCGGGGAACTGAGATCCCACAAGCTGTGTGGCGTGACCTTAAAAAAGAAAACCCAGCTTCTTCTCAAACCTCAACTGTTCCTCCCTCCTAAGCACCTACATTCTCTGGGAGCGCTCTTCCAGAGTGGCGAGGTCCTACTGGCTGAGTAGGGGCCTGAGCCGCCTCACCTTCTGCTGGGACTGCGCAAAGTAGACCTCGGCAAACTTCAGCACCAGCACGTAGTCCCCCTCCTCCTTGATGGGCACCTCGTAGCCGAAGGTCTCCTCGTTGTACCGCTCCGTCTGGTACAGGATCTGGTCCTCCGGGTTGGAACGCAGGATTGGCAGCTTCATGCCATAGTCAGAGGCTGGGGACAAGAGACACGAGAGAAACCACATCAGAGGTCAAACACAAATGAAGAGCAGGAGACCCCAGAATGGCCGGGGCATTTCCCCGGGCAAAGCTAATAACCCTCCCCCGCTGCACCTGGCTCCAAAGAGACCAGCCACGAAGGCAGGAGTCAGGTAGTTGTTACCAAGGAAGAATAAAATGAAAGAAACCAACACAGCAATCACCCCAACAAGCTCCCATCACCCTCACAGCAAAACTTTCAAACATTCGTGAAACTGACTTCTCCCCAGCTATATCCAGAGTGATGGGAAGGCTACAAGTCTCTCACTACTACAACAAAGCACTGCCCTACAGCTGCGGGGCTTCAGAGAAACCTCGTAAAAGCAGGGGGATGGCCAGGAACACTGCAAGATGATTAAGTTCAAAGAATTTTTTTTTCTTCATTTGGAAGGCTCAGTCTAAGTGAAAAAAACAGGATATCTGTTATGAAAGTCATTCTTCATTGTCCTTACTGCAAATAAGAAACCAGCTTTCATTGCTTTTTACAACGTTTTCATTCAAAAAGTTCCAGGGCTGGTCAAAAGCAACAAGGTCGTTAAAAAAAGGATTTGATGCTCTCTAATTTCCTCTGGGTCTAACACCTTACTTCCCACACTCACAGAACTCAACCTCACCCGAGGTCTCGAACACTCCCCCCAACAAAATGAAAGAAGAAACAAGATTCCCGCTGTATCCCCAGCACCTAACATCGTCCTGGGCACATTTGTCAGCATGCTCAGTGTGATCCACTGAAGAAACAAATGGCAACAAAGGAGGTGCCCGCAGCGTAGTAAAGTCACACGCTCCTCTCCATGGGGCCAGAGCCATCCTAGCAGGGGTCCACGGTCCCGTCGCATCTCTGGCCTCAGATGCCCAGGTCCAGGAGCCACCTTCCCCATTTCAGACAGATGAGGAATGCGTGCATGTGTGCGCTCAGTCACTCAGTCGTGTCTGACTCTGCGACCCCACGGACTCCAGCCCGCCAGGCTCCTCTGTCCAAATACTGGAGTGGGTTGCCATTTCCTCCTCCAGAGGATCTTTCCAACCCAAGGATTGAACCTGCTTCTCCTCCATTGGCAGGCTTGATTCTTTACCACTGAGCCACCTTTCCCATTTCAAACAGATGAGGAAGAAGGCAGAGTAAAATAAGAAGTTCTTACTTGTGGGTGGGCATCAGAAGAGCCAAAATCCTCTACTGCCCTCAGGCTGCCCCCAGTCTTACAGGGAGATGACTCTGTGTGTGTTTTTCTTTCTCCCACACAACAAACTAAACCCGGGTCCTTCCTAAAATATGATCCCACACTCAGGGCCCAGAGGTGAATAGCTATGCCTTCCAGAGCTCTATCCATCTACTTTCCAAACCACAGACTTGGCAGTGATTTTGGTACACGGGCCTAGTCTCTCCTCCACCTGGGAGGAGTCTTGGAGCTAAGGTGTCAAGACCACCTTCCAACTTCACAGGGTGACTCTGAAGACATCTGGCACCTGGATCCCCAGGGCAATGTTTGAGAGGGTCACCCTGGCAGCTTTATCTTCCAAGACTCCAAGAGATAGGATCTTTTATCTCCACGGGAGGTAAGAGAGTAACTAGAAGATCCAGTGGCTAAGGTCAAGCCTTCCAGAAAAATAAACAGAACTGTTAACAGTTCCTGTAAGTGAATAGCAGCCAGATCAGATGGACTGATGAGACAATGAACAGGAAACTCATTGCACTTTTGTCTCCAGACATTTTTTCTTCCTATTTCTTCTCGAAAAATCAAAGGGGCGGTGGGCGGAGCGGGGGTGGTGGTGGTACTGAGTAGCTCTACAAAGGATGTGCTGCCAACTGCCCCAGATCCATCCCCCAGGCTCAGACCACAAACTTATAAAGATTAAAAGATTGCCGATCCTCTTCCAACTGAGTTCTAAGAATCTCCCTCGTTCACGAGGACCGTGATCCTTACAAATTTGGAATGGTCACCCAATTTGCTTTTCGGAGACACATAAGATGTCACGCATGTTTGGAGAACCTCTTCCCCCTCCCGGCACGGAAAAACTGAGGAACTGACGGTAGCGTAATCTGTGGCAGGCTCAGTCTCACAGCTAAGAAAATGCAGCCGTGTGAGCAAAGAACTACTCAACAATCTTGGAATTACCTTTAAAAGCTTTCCAAGTGGCTTTCCCAAGAAATTTGCCACATGCAAAGCTGAATTTGCCCTAGTCTCAAGAGAGACAATAGCAACTTCCCCTCCGAGCCTTTTTGCCTTCATGGCTACCTTAGCAGTGAAGTGGACACAAGGAGCATACAATGGCAGCTGGAATTAAAATTTCGAGTTAGCCCGAATGAGGTCAGACAGTTAACCAAAGATAAAAGGGGGCCAGAGGGGCCACACACTGTCCACAGCTTCTTAGCTTTAGACAATGGAGTCACCAGGCTACTTGAAAAACTCAGTCCAGGTTTGAGGGGAAGATGGGCCTGGATTTGAATTCTGGCTCTGCCACCTACTATGTGATGTAGAACATGCTGTTGTCTCTAGGTGTTTTTTCATCTGGAAAACAGGGTATCATCTACCTAAATTTTCCGCCAGTGAACTGCTCCTAGGAGGGCCTGCAAATGAAACTGGCCTCTTATGTAGCAGTATATGAAAGTATTAGTCATTCAGTTGTGTCTGACTCTTTGTGACCCCATAGACTGTAGATCGCCAGGTTCCTCTGTCCATGGGATTCTCCAGGCAAGAATGCTGGAGTGGGTTGCATTCTTTTCTCCAGGGGATCGTCCCAACCCAGGTCTCTGCACTGCAGGCAGATTCTTTACCGTCTGAGCCATCAGGGAAGCAGTATAGGAAGAGAATTTTAAACAAATCCCTTGGCCTTAAGCAAATCAGAAGTAGCAGTGTCTCTCTCACATTATCTTTCAAGCTCTTATCTCCCCAAAGCCAAATCCTTCCCCAGCCAAAAGGGAAGAGTATTCTTTGTTGTTCTTTAGTTGCTCAGTCCTGTGTGAATCTTTTGCAACCCTATGGAATGTAGCCCACCAGGCTCCTCTGTCCATGGGATTCTCCCAGGCAAGAATACTGGAGTGGGTTGCCATTTCCTTCTCCAGGGGATCTTCCCGACCCAGTAATCGAACCTGCACCTCCTGCATTAGCAGGCAGATTCCTTACCACTGCCACCAGGGAAGCCTCTGCAGCGTCTTCCTTAGGTCTAGAGAATTAGTAATCTGATAGGCTCAGGCCCCTGGCCAGCTTTTTCCCCTCCAAAGCCACGTTCTGCTCCACTTGTAATTCCTTGTAAAAGATCTTCGAGCAAAGAAAAGACAGACACTTGAACCTACCCTGGACAGGAGAATTTTCAGACTCATGTCACTGATTCCTAAAGCATGACAAGTTTTATGAAGAAGGAAAACAAGGTTCAGAGAGGGAATGCAAATTCATCAAGGCCATACAATTAACTAGCGGGCATCTTTCTATGAAGAAGAAATAGCCTTTTTCCTAAAATCGAGCCAACCTCTATGCCCTCAGGCCAAATAACCAAGTCTTTTCCATCAGAGTCAAGAGGAACCCACAGACAGCAAGTTATGAAGAACCTGGGATGCAGAGCACGCCAGAATCCCACACAGAGAGCGCTTCTGAATCACTCTCCATAGTGGTACCTCTGTCTGCTGAAGCACACAGGTTGAAAAAAAGCCTTTCCCAGGCTGTCAGCATCTTCTATGAGCACTAGCTATCCTCAAGGCAGAAATGAAACTCAACACACAATGTGAAGTGCCTTTGAAAGCAGAAGCCACTAGGTGCCTTGGGCCACTCACAGTTCTGAGAATGCCAAACTACAAAGACACTATGGAGAGACAGCAAGTTCAAAAGCAGGCCAAACTCTTATCTGGATTAACTCGGCAACAAATACCTGAATTCATTAAACACGAAAATGGACTTTCCTCGGGTAAAGAAATAAAGACGTTCAGCTCCGACAGAAATTAGTGTAAACAGCAGCAGGTGGGGGCGGTGGCGGGGGGCAGGGGTGAGGGTCTCCAAATACTTGGCACACCCTTATCCAAACAGAGCCAGTCAAGGGCAGGCAGAGGCAGCAGCTGCACTTCCCTTCGTGGTACTGACTCCCCTGCACAGAAAGAATCTAAAGAGCTGCCTTCTGAGAAAGACTAATCACTTCTCCCCAGACCTACAGCCAGCAAAATGCTGCCCTCAGGAGCCCTCCAAGTGCAAGGTTGCAACTGGCTGGCCCAAGCTACATCAACCTACAGGCTGACAACCACCCTCCACTCTCATCCAACCCTTAACACTGCTGCAATTCATACCCAAGTGGACTAGACTACCAGCGTGGAGCAGGGAACCTCCATTTAGAGTGCCAGGGTTCCAGTCAGGATTCCAGAACAAGTGAGCTTTGGTAATATGGTAAGTCGCACACTTTTACCTGCTACAATAAACTCTTCCAAAGGCACTGCAACTATGATCCAGTAACCTAAGGACAGACAGCCTGGCTGACTGCTGATAAGGCTCAAAAAAAAAAAAAGAAAAAGACCAAACCCACTCGCACCAGCAAATGAAAACCAGGATTTCTGAATAAGGGAAGTAGAGTAGCTGGGGCCTAAACCTGTATGGTCTTAGCTCCCTCCTCTGCACTAGGGACCAAAGAGAATAAGGTCACCTATGAAAAGCCTGGTATTTGTTAATTGAAAAGGAACCATCTGTACATGGCCTCACCACAGCTATCTCTAGAGGCGAAGTCCACAAACGGTCTATAATTTCCTCAAGGGCTCCTTCCGCCCTGCCCACACCCATGAAGAAAGAGGAAGGGTCCAGGCTGAAGATAACAACCACCTCCTGCTATTAAGTCTGCCTTTGGCTGCTGTGACGGCTGCTGAAGACCAGGGCCCTGACTCAGCTGAACCCAGGCTATGGAGACCTACATGCCAGGGCTAAATAAATTCCAGAGCTAAAGTGAAGACAAACGTGGAGCTTTGGAAAACTGCTCTGTGCCCCAACACCCCCACGTCTATGGAAGCAATAAACTGCCCCCCATACAACAAATTCCAGGGAGGCCAGGGCAATTAACTTGGTTGGAAGAACCAAGTTAAACCTTTTAGGAAAGGCAAGAGCCAAATCTGGGCATCGCGGCAAAAAGAGTGAGAAAGTTTGTTTCCTACTTTTCTGGAGATGGCCTGTTGCCAAGCTGGCAGCCTCTGAACCAAGCCTACAGCATAAATCTTCCAACATATGAAGCTGAAGCGGGGAACTTCCTTCTTAAACCTGTTTTCCAATCCTAGGAACAGAAGAAACAAAGTCTAGATTTTCCGAAGAGTGGTCTGCAGACGACCTACATCAGAAGCCCCAGGGCTGCAGAAACCTGGGTTTCATCTACAGGTCTAGAATTTGCATTTTGAAGCAGCTCCCCCAGCAATTCTTACACTAACTGTGCAGCTCTCTCAAAACTACTGTTGCTCAATCAGTTAAGCCAAAAGCAATTTTCCCGTAAGCTGGAATCACACCTCTCAGGACCACTGAGGGGTAGGCTCTCCGCAGAGGCAGGCAGAATATTCAGACCTTACACGGATGACCCGGCTAACACACCAGCCCCACATGCATGCAGTAGGGTTGGCGACATAACCACCCTCCGGGAAGGGCCTTAAAACTTCTACTTTTAAGCACACATATGCCCCGCTCCAAAAGGGGGGCGGGCGGGGGAGGAGGCTACCATCAAACTTTCCTGGCCCATCCTCTTCGAAGATTCCTTTCCATTCTGGCTAAGAATCAAGCTCCGCTCCTGCAGAGAGGGTAAGGAGAGCGGCCGATTTCTGGGGCGGCAGAAATCTACCCGAAACTGACTGGAGAGCAGAACCACCAGGCCAGGAATAGCGAAAAACCGAAAAACCGGTGAAGCCTCGAGGTGGCAATAGGCCGCCCCCGACTTTACTTTCCCAGTGCGGTTGGAGGTGAGGGGTTAAGAAAATACAAGGTGCGAGGTCCAAATATAACTTCTCGCCAACTCTCTGCCTCGATGGCTCTTGGTTGCTTCGAGCCAGTGCCAGTCTCTAGGCTCTGACCGGGCCCCCGAGGAAACTGTAGAAAGAAACTTGGCTTCAGAGACGTGGCCCTGAGGTTGAGAAAGGGGTTCGGGGCCCACAGCCCTTGGCGCGCTGCGCCCGTCACGGCAGGCCCGGGATCCCGCGGCTCGGCCGAGGGGCTCTCACCTCGGCCCACCCGGCCTTCCAAAGGGTCCTTGCGGAAGTGGATCCCGTGCACGTCCACATGCGCTTCCCCGCCCGCGTTGACGGCCCAAATCACGCTCTCGGGCAGCCCGGCCCCCGCCAAACGGACCACGCCGAGCGCCGGCAGCAGCAGCAGCAGCAGTCGCAGGAGCGCCACGGCGGCTCCCTCAACCGCCCGAGCGCCTAGCATGGCGGCCTTCGCAGCGGGGGCAGCCTCCGCCGAGTCTTGTTCTCAGCCGGCCGCCAGGCCGCCCCGGACTCAAAGAAACAGCGCCACGGGCCGCCGTGCCTCAGCCGCCGGGGACATGTCGCTCTCAGGCCTCCTTCTCAGCCACGGGTGCCGCCTCCCACCTTAGGAACAACCTACCCCACCGCCCAGCCCCCGGCCACGACCCTGTAGCCAACCAGCGCCCGGTCCTCATTAATTACTCACCACCCCGCCGGGAGGCGCCCGCCCATTGGCTGCTAGGAGCGGGAGAGGGCGTGGCTACTCTCAGGCGCCAGCCCAACCATCAGGCCTGAGAGGGAGCGCGCGCAGAGGCTGGGAGTTCGGTTGAAGCGGCGGTTCAATGCGGAAGTGGCGGGGTGCAGCGCCCAGGCGGCCCCGGAATCCCGCAGCTGAATAGGAAATGTGGCCTAGGGGGGAAGGTTTAGGATAGGGCGCACTGACACGTCGCCAGCACTTCCGGTGCTCCAGATTTTGGGGGCCGAATAGGCTCTCGAGGGGGGCGTTACCGACTTTCCCGATCCCCGCTTTCTTTCTCAGGGAGAGGCATGAACATAAGCTCTAGTAGGAGAAGCAATGATCACGCTTCCGACCTGATACCCAGCCTTTTTCCCCACGTGAGGCAGAGAACCCATCCTCCACTAGAAAGGCTACATGCACAGGTTTTCAGGGCAAGGGTCCCACGAGGACAAGATCCCGCCCCCACCCCTTAGCAGGCTCTGGGCTGGTGGTAGCGTCCAGATGACCGTCCAATCAGGAGGCTCCAACGCAGCGGAAACGCGTGGCCTGGCGGGGAGGGGCTCCAGGCTACCCGTATCTCCATGGCGACAGCCTCAGGCTGGCCGCAGCTATGGAGGGGCGGGACTGGGGCTTCCCCGGCCCCGGCAGAAGGACTTGAGAGCGGTACCCAGTCCGGAGGTCCAGACTGCCCCACACAGAGATGACCCTAGTTTCCTCCTTTTCTTTGGCAGTTCACACCACGCTCTCCTGCCTTGGCGATCCTGCGCTGTGGTCGCCGCCGGAACTCCCACCTGTCAGAGAAACAGGCCCAGAGAGGGACCGAGAGTTGCTCAAACGGTCAAACCACAAGTATAGGGCGGAGCCAAGGCAAAACCTCCTTTATCCATTTGTTCCACAAATATTTATCGAGACCCTACTAGGGTTGTCAGATTTAGCAGGTAAAATACAGGAAGCACAGTTAAATTTGAATTTCAAATAAATGGAACATACACTAAAAATAATTTACTGCTTATCTAAAACTGAAATCTAACTGGGCTTTTTGGATTTTTTTCTGACAATGCTGCCTACTACCTGCCAGACAATGAGTTTTTGGCAGCCGTGAACAAAACTACACTCCGGATCTCACATGAGAATCACAGTCCTTACTCAATTATTAAGTTAGAACAATGATGAGTACTAAAGGAACAAAGTGAGGTACCAAAGTGAAGTATAGTTGGGGGAATTTTTCTTTTTGGCCCGGCGGATGGAGTGCCTGCCGGGAAACACGGCAGGGTCTTAGTTATCAGACCAGGGATGGAACCTGTGACCCCTGCAATGGGAGCACAGAGTCTTAAACATTGGACTGCCAGAGAAGTGCTAGGTAGTAAATTTAAATGCACCTGAATTGCTTCCCCAGCACCCAAGGGCAGATTCCCACAGAGATCATTTTTGAAGTATCCTCTTCTTAGTCCTATGTCTCCCCCCTTCTTTTGCAAGAATATGAACTTGTTTCCTTCCAGGGACCTGTTTCTCCTCCAAAGGCCTCTGGGGTCCTGCTCTGGAGTTTCTAATCCTACTTTCCTCTGAAAACTGTCAGCTTTGGAGGAACCTGACAAATCAGAGCTTAAAGAGCCCCCAGAGCAGGGTGTAGTGCAAGTGGGGGAACACAGCCCCAGGGAGGTGATGGGGACTTCTCCCTCCTGGGCAGTTGACCTGTAAAGTCCATGTACCGACCATTTACTACACTGCTTCCAGAAATTCATGTTTATTTCATCCTCAAGGCAGTCTAGTCTAAAAGAAACTATCACAAAAACCGTTAAACTTTTTAAGAAACCGTTAAACTTTTGAAGAGGACCCAGGTGGCACAATGGTAAAGAATCCACCTGCCAACACAGGAGACACTAGAGACTGGGGTTCGATCCCTGGGTCAGGAAGATTCCATGGGGTAGAAAGTAGTAACCCACTCCACTCCGTAGCAGCATTATTCGTTACTCCCATTCTTGCCTGGGAAATCTCATGGACAGAGGAGCCTGGTGGACTACAGTCCATGGGGTTATGAAGAGTCAGACATGACTGACCACACACACACACACACACACACACACACACACACACACACAGAAAGCCTAAACTTAAGTCTTCTCTCAGTACCTTAGATCCTTGGTCACCCCAGGCGATGAACAAGATACCTGATTTTTCTCCACTCCAAACCCCTCCCCAAAACTAGGCTCTTCAGAGTTCATTCCTGGCTGGGCTATCTTCCAGTACCCAGAGGCCTGGGCCCATTTTTGAGATTCAGATGCTTGTAGTTGAGGCTACCTCTTAGGTAAAACAGAAGTTTTAAGACCCTGAAAGTGGGATGAGAAGCAGGGGATCTGAGTTAGACTGCCTGAGTTCCAAGTCCTGTTCTACCATTCACTCACCATGTGGTCTTAGGCAACCTCTCTGAGTTTCAAGTTTCCTCAATTGTGACTTAAAGATAGTTTCGACTTCAAAGGGTAGATGTAGAACTAGAGAAAGTAATCCAATCATTTGACTCAGCAATTTCACTCCATTTCACCCAAGAGAAATGAAAACACATGTTCACACCAACAATTGTACATGAATGTTCATAGCAGCATTATTCATAATGGCCCAAAACTGGAAGCAACCCAGATGCCTATCAACTACTGGATGGGTTTTAAATGTGGTGTATCTGTACAATAGACTATTCGGCCAGAAAAAGTAACAAAGTACCAGTACAGACTACAACATGGATGACCCTTGAAAACACTGTATTGAGAGAAAGAAGCCAGAAAAAAGAAAGGCTCTAAATAAAATCTAATACTGCATTTATATAAAATGTCCAGAATAGGCAAATCTATAGTGACAGAAAGTAGATTAGTGGTTGCCTGGGGCTGGGGAAGTAGGGAGATTGGGGAGTGATAACTAGAGTATGAGGTGTCCTTTTGGGTAACAAAAATATCTAAAATAGATTGTGGTATGGTTGCACAAATTCTGTGAATGTACTAAACCACTGATTTGTACATGTTAAGCAGATGAATTGTCTGGTTTGTGAATTATACTTAAATAAAACTGATACCAAAAAGAAGATAAAGGAGTAAGAGGAGGGAGCAGAGGAGGAAGAAGAGAAGTTGATGTACTTTAGAGTAGAGATTAGAGTAGTGCCTGGCACAAGTCAGGCACTCAGCCAGTTGTTATCCTGGAATGAAAGGGTCCCTGAGTTCTTGCTTTCTGCAATTTGTACCCTCACCTGTCCTATGAAAGGCTGCCAAAGTTAGGCTTTCTTAGGAATGCCAGGAGTGGTAAGTATAATCACTGAAGCTGCAACCTCTTCAAATTCCTTTCTGCTGAAGGGCCCTATGCCCCTTGTCTTCTGTAGCTGACACCCCATAACCCTGGGGCTGGTGAAATTTGGTGGTACTACTTAACAGGGGATTTCCTAACAGAAGTATTGGGCCCCTCGACTCACCAAGCTCTTTATCTTTTCTTATCTCATGACATTCTTGTTTAGTTGCTAAGTCATGTCTGACTCTTTTGCGACCCTATGCACTGTAGACTGCCAGGCTCCTCTTTCCATGGGATTCTCCAGGCAAGAATACTGGAGTGGGTTGCCATGTCCTCCTTCATGGGATCTTCCTGAAACAGGGATAAAACCTGGGTCTCCTGCATTGGCAGGCTGATTCTTTACCACTGAGCCACCAGGGAAGCCGTGTGAGATTCTTACAACGTTTGAAAGCCCCATACCTACTCTCCTCATATAACTGAGAAAGCAAGCCTGCAGGGATAGGGGCCAGCAGATTTCAAATGGCAGGCATTGCTTCTGCAAGAAGAAGCTGGCACCTATAGAGTGAGTCTTATCTGAGATAGTGTGATTCAGGGGCAGTTTTACGGAAGCAAGTGGTGATAGAGATTGGGGGAGTTAAGCTTCTAGCAGCTGAAGAGTTATCAGGAGCGGGACTCAGGGCTGGGATGCGGGTGACGTTGAATGAATGCGTTAGTGGCTCAGTCATGTCCGACTCTGCAACCCCATGTACTGTAGCCTGCCCTGCTCTTCCATCCATGGGATTCTCCAGGCAAGAATACTGGAGAGGGTTGCCACTCCAGGGGATCTTCCCAACCCAGGGATCGAACCCAGGTCTCCTGCATTGCAGGCAGATTCTTTACCATCTAAGCCACAGGGAAGCCCCCTGGGGTGGGGGTGGGGGGGAGACCAAAGTGTTAGGGTCCCGGCTGCCAAGCCAGACTGCAGGGCCTGATCCCAAGGCAGGATTACATCCCAAGTCGCTGACCTAGTAGTCCCCAAATAGCCCTGGGCCTCCTCTCAAGGCTGGCTGTCCACATGGCAGGGAATGTGAGCTCTAGGAAAGCAGAGAAGGGTGTCAGTTCCCTGGTGGCATTGGGCCCAGGCATTTCTCTCCAGCTTCCAATGTCTCCTGCCCGTTGTGGAAGGTCAGCCCCACCTCAGAGCACAAGGGCTCTCAGAGTGGCTGCATCCCTGCCCCCTTCAACTGGGGCTGGTTTTCTCCAAAAACTACTTCAGCTCTTCAGAGGAGAAGTGCTCATTCACTGCTGGTGAGAATGGTAAGCCGCTTTGGAAAACAGTTTGGCAGCTTCTTACTAAACTCAGCATGCTCTTACTGTGAGATTCAGGAATCAAACTCCTGGGTATTTATCCAAAGGAGGTGAACACCCACATCCACACAAAAACCTGCACACAGATGTTGACAGCAGTTCTGTTCATAACTGACAAAACGTGGAGGCAACCAAGATGTCCTTCAGTAGGTGAATGGATAAATTAACTATGGTATCTCCAAACAATGCAATATTCTACAATATTCTAATATTATTCAGTGCTTAAAAAAGAAATGAGCTAGCAAGCCATGAAAAGATGTGGAAGAACCTTCAATGCACAGTACTAAGTGAAAGAAGCCAATCTGAGAAGGTTACATACTGTATAATGCTGAAACTATGGAGACACCGTGGTTGCCGGGGGTTATTGTGGGGAATGGGGGAATGAATAAGCAAAGGACAGAGAAGTTTTGCATTCATGCATGCATGCTAAGTTGCTTCAGTCGTGTCATAGCAGCGAAACTACCCCGTATAATATTGTAACAGTGGACACATGTCATTATGTGTGTGTGTGTGTGTGTGTGTGTGTGTGTGTGTGTGTTTGCTAAGTCGCTTCAGTCCTGTCCAACTCTTTGTCACCCTATGGACTGTGGTGCTCCAGACTCCTCTGTCCATGGGATTCTCCAGGCAAGAATACTGGAGTGGGTTGCCTTGCCCTCCTCCAGGGACATGCCATTCATTATACTTTTGTCTAAAGCCATAGAATATACAGCACTAAAGAGTGACTCTCAGGTTAAACTGGACTTTAGGTGATAATGACATGTCAGTGTAGGTTCAACAGTTGTAACAAATGGAGCACTCTGATGAGAGATGTTGATGGCAGAACAACTAACTGTGTATGGAGTAAGGATGGGGAGTAATAAGGGAACTCTAAGTGCTTTCCATTCGGCTTTGATGTGAACCTAAAACTGCTCTAAAATATAAAGTCTATCTAAAAAAAAAAAAAAAATACTACTCCAAACTCTCCAGAACCTTCTAAGAATGGAGGATTTGCCCTCTATGAAGTGATGTGCATGGAGATTTGATGGTCAGACAGAACTGGGTTCACTTCCTTTCTCAGCAGCTTCCCAGCTCTGTCACTCCTTTTCTTTCTAATCACTTCTCTCCTAAAATGCAAAAAAGATCATCCATCTCACGACTGTTGTAAGGATTGAATGAGATGGTTTAAAAAAGGACATAAATTATTTTTCTCTGTTCGTGGAAGAGAGATACACATTTTGTTGGAAAACTCAGAAGAGAATTTCACAAAGACAAAATTTACCACAGTTCCATCCAAAACTGGGATAAACTCAGGCCCTGAGGGAACAGTTCTCAAGAATCACCTGTTTCCCAGCCATTTGATTCTCACAACCACCTCAAGAAGTTAGGAAAACAAAGTGTCCCCATTTCGCAGATAAGAAATGAAGTTCAGAAGGCTTAAGTGGATTGCCCACACAATGAGGAGCCAAAATCTGTGGGGGGTTTTGGCTTCTAATCTACTACTTTTCCTGAGCCAAGCTACCTATCAGACACAGCTTGGTGCAAATCACAGCTCCAGCATTGACTCTGGGTAAATGAATTCACCTCTCTGAGCCAAAGTTTCCTCATCTGTGAAATGGTGAGAATAATTATACATGACTTGTGGGACTGTAAGAAGTAAAAAGAGATGTTTTAAACAAGGAAAATAAAAAAGATGTGTTTTAGACCCTTGAGTTCAGAGCTAAGCAGTCAGCAAAATATTAGTCATGGGTTTATGGAGGCATGGAGCCCAGATTCAAAGCCAAACTCCACATCTTAAGAGTTGTGCAGACTTGGGAAAGTAATTTTTCCTCTTCGGATCTGTTTCCTCATCTGTAAAATGGAAATAAGATCTACCATGTAAGAGTGTTAGGAGCCCTTAACAAAGTAGGTCTTCAATGCATAGTAGCTATTAATCACATGAGAAGAAGTAATTATAACATGTAAGAATAGTGATATGGTAAATAGAAAAGGCCCTGGTGAAATCCTTAGGCTAATGAGTTGGGAAAAACCTTTCCACCCCAGGCAGGGAAAAGCCAAAAGGTCTCCGAGTTCAAAAGTAGAAAATAGAGCAGCTGTTTGGAAGCCCCCAGGGGTAATTTCACCTTGACCCACAAAACCGAAAAGGGGTGTGTCTTCCTGTACGGATAAGGATCAGAAGAACAAAGCATGCTATTAATTAAGTCTTGCCTATTTTAAGTTTATGGAATATTTTTCCACTTTAAAGATAAGCTCACAATAAAAGTTCAAAAGGTAAACACAGAGAGAGGGCGGGGGCCAGCCCTGCCTTCTGCTCAGCCCACCCTGCCAGCCCTTGGTCTTGGAGGTGGGTGGTCTGGTCCCCAAGCCAAGTTTCCATGCCCAGGGCCTCCAGCAGTTTGACAGCAGGGAGACCAGAGCCACCCAGAGAGGCAGGGAACCAGCCCATGGTGTCTCCTGGTCCTGTCCCAAATAGGCAGCTTGGACCAAGAGAAACCTGGCTGGGTCTCCAAGTTCACAGGAGGGAGTATGGACTTGGCTTTTCTTGGCTTCCCACAGGAGGATATGAGTCACGGGAAAGTTGCCTGGGACAAGGTCAGAAACAACAAGCGTCTTCCAATCTGGGTTGCCATGGGCAAGTCACTTCCTCTCTGCGTTTTTGGTTTCCTCACCTGTAAATGAGGTGGTGAGAATGCTCAGCCGCCCAGGGTTGGGATGAGATTTATATAAAGTGAATTTCCAAGAGGGTCTCACACAGCCATCATCAGCTCTTCCTACATATTAGCTGTTCTTACTATCTCCCAGACTATTCTTGTGTTAAGGACACAATTTTTTGGAGTTGGGAACACCAGGGACAGTCTTGACAAGTCATACCTCTCTTTGAACCCCAGTTTCCTCGTCGGTAAAATAGAGTGGTTATATAGATGGAGTGAAATGAGGGATGAAAAGGACTTAACACCCCCAGCAACACTGTATAAACAAATGAAGCAGCTGCTGTATCCTTTCCACTCCCTCCCCGTGAGATGGGCAAACTAGGGAAGCAAGAAGAAATGTAACAGTCAGCACTTGCACGCCAGTTTGCTTGTCAGTTGTCCCTTTAGACTTGAACTTCCCACCATGATGGAAGCGTACTGTATCTGCACCATCTAACACAGCGACCACTGGCCACACGTGGCTGTTGAACACATGAGATGTGGCTGGTACGACTAGGGAAGTAAATTTTTACTGAATTTGCCTTCACTTAAATAGTCACACCATATTGGACAATGTTACAGATGAGAAAACGGAAGCTTCAGCAAGTGACTCGAGGTCCCAGAGACTGTTAACGACTGATCATCAGAGACTAGCGTCTAGGTCTGCCCAACTCCCAATCCGCTGTCTGTTTTCCCAATACAGGGCACTGCCTGTCACTTTGAGGGCCCCGCAGCACAAAGAAATAGTCCGCAAAAATCCAGCATTGGAACAGAGTGAGACCTGAGTCAAGAAGCCACCAGGGACAGGGCCTGGAGTGCTTCCTGCACCTGAGAGCAGTGGTCCCAGATGCCTGCCACCCTCTGCAGCCCCGGCTCCTGTCCACCTGACAAGTATTTGCAGACCATGCAGTGCACGCTGACCAGTGCAAGGGGCTCAGGAGACACAGCGGAGAACCGGTCAGGCAAGATCCTTGTGCTTATGTCCCTCACAAACCCGTCAGAAAAGACAGGCTGCAGAGAAGCAAATAATGCATATTTATAGGTTTGTGGATTTTTCTCAGTAAATAATTGCCAGGTACCTACTAGACACTGGAGATACTGCAGTGAACAAGGTAGAGGTGGTCCCTGCCAACGTGGAGAGTCTCAATTCTAGTGAGGGGCAGGAGGTGTCAAAGAATGAAAAGAAGAATATACTGTAATATAATAAACTATGTCAGGCCAGAAATGTCACATATGCTCTAAAGAATATAAACAAGATGTGGTGGTGGCTTCCTTTCTTCCTTAAGAAGGGAAGCCAAGGAACTATTTAAGCCCAACCCCAAGAAATGAGAAAGATCCAGCCACTCAATGAATGCAGGGAAAAGCACTCCCAGCAGAGGGAACAGCATATGTGAAGGCCCTGAGCCAGGCCCTCTATTAAGCATCATGCATGGGGTACTTCTCCAACCGCCCCCCCTACCCAGGTACATGCACTTATTATCATAACTAATGGATAACAAGGCTCAAAAAGGAAGAGAGACTCCCTTAACACCTGTATCCCTTCACTTGGTTAAGTGGCAGAGATGGGCTAGAAAACAAGTTCATATTATCATCAAAGCCCATGCCTTGATCATGAACCTCAGCCCCTTTGTCCTCCTTCTAGAAAAGACAGACATCAGCTAGATCATGGGAGCAGGTGGCAGACACCTCCAGAGGGGTGAAGGGATGTCCTGGCCCCACAGCCCAAGCCGCAGGCACAGCCAACAGCATCAGGGCCGCTTCACAGGCCCACAGCATGCAGACTGTCACTGCCTGGTCAGAGAGCCAGATCCCAGACTTAAGCTGTGATTGTCTTGTCACTGTCAACGAGAGGTTCAGCCACAGCCATTAAGGAATGCTGAGGCTAGTTCTCCATTCCCCTTTCCTTGAGAGGGAATCATGGAGGCATGAAGACACATGGGAGAGAGGGATGGGGAAAAAGGAGTAACAACACAATAGTAACAAAAATAGCAAAAACTGTACCAAACTTCCTGTGTGCCAGGCACTGTTCCAAGGGCTTCGGGTACACTAGCGTGTTTCGTCTTCAGAACAACACTGTAACATCATCCCCATTTTGCAGATAAGGCCCAGGGGTTTTTTTGTTGTTGTTTTTTTTTTCCAACCACATCTTGAGGCCTGTGGGATCTTAGTTCCCTCATCAGGGATGGAACCCATGCCCCCTGCAGTGGAAGTGCAAATTTATTCTTTTTCTAAAAAGTTTACTCAGATTCATTCTTAACCACTGGACCACCAGGGAAATCCCCAAAGGATCTTATAATTTACCCAAAATGACACAGCTTGTAAGTGGCAGAGCTGAGATTTGAAACCCAGTGGCTGACTCCTGAGCTCATATTTAAAAAACAAAACAAAACAAACTTCTATCATAAAATAAGAAAAACTGAAAAATACCCTGGCATAAATGTACAACTAAGTGAGAGACAAACAACCTTGTAACTATCATATGGATCAAGAAATAGAACTTTGCGGGACTTCACTGGTGGTCCATGGCTGAGACTCCTTGAGCCCAATGCGTGTCCGGGTTCGATCCATGGTCAGGGAACTAGATCCCTCATGCTGTGACTAAAGTTCCCGCATGCTGCAGCTAAGACCCAGGGCAACCAAATAAATAAATAAGTATTTTTGAAAAAATAGAAGTTTGTCAGATTCCCCAGAAGCCCCTCTCTGTGCCCTGTCCCAATCACAGTCCTGTCCCTCTCTCTAAGTGTGTTAGTTGGGCAGTCGTGTCTGACTCTTTGCGACCCCATGGACTCCGCTAGCACCCTGCTAGGCTCCTCTGTCCATGGAATAATCCCAGGCAAGAATACTGCAGTGGTTTGCCATTTCCTTTTCCCGGGAATCTTCACCACCCAGGGATTGAATCCATATCTCCTGCATTGCAGGCGGATTCTTCACTGTCTGAGCCACCAAGGAAGCCCAATCACAGTCCCCTCCCTCTCTCTCTCCCTAAAAGGAACCACTATTCAGACTTTTATAAGAATAATTCTCTTCTGTTTATGGTGGGTTTTTTTTTTCCAATTCAAGTGCACATCTCTAAACACTGTCATTTATTTAGGCCCACTTTAAAAAAAAAAAAAACTTGATAACTTTTAAGTCTCTTTTCATCCACAAGTCCTCCATCCATCCCTTTCTTTTTCTTGTCATTTATATGTTTGAGCCCTTTGACCTGTGAAGCTTCCCAGGTCTGAATTTTGCTGATGGAATATTCACGGTATGTCTCAACGTATTCTTCCATACTCTGAATTTCCTGCCACTTGCCCACTGGAGCTAGAGGCACAGTCGGACTCGGGTTCTTACCTCTCAGCAACTCCCCCAAGGGATGTGTTCTTCTGTTAAGGGCACAGGATGTCTGTTTTTCTCTGTCTTTTGGTCAGAACCAGGCTGTCAACCACACTGCTATGAGTATGCTCCCTGGCTGCCCCTGACTGCCCCTGGCTGCCCCCCGGCTGCCCTATGAATTTGCTCCATGCTCTGGACCTGTCTGTTAAATATGAGCCCTTTCTAAGCACCAGGTATTCTGTTGCCGTGGCCCTGGCTCACACAAGAAAGCTGCTCCTCATAAGTCCCCCATGAGCCCTGTGCTAATCAAGCTCCACCCTCCAATGTCTGGGTGGGATCAGGCCTTGCCTCTCTGACCAGCATCATCTCTGCTCCTTCCTCCAACCCAGTACACCAGCCAAGTGGAATTCTGCTTCGTTTCCCGAAGAAGCCACACTCTCTCTTATCCCTGGGCCTTTGCTTCTGCTGTTCCCTTAACCAGAAACACTCCTCGGTTCAATTCCTCTGACTCGGCACAGCTGATCCTTCAGGTCCTAGCAAACCTGTCCCTTCCGCCCCACCAGATTGGTGGGTGGATTCTAGTACGCGCACTTCTCCTAGGCTAACCTCATAAGTAACCTGGTAAATAGCACTTCTACCACTACATCAGCCTTGTCTGCCTTCTTATCCGTTTCCCTACTAGAGTCTGAGCTTCTAAGAGACAGGGACTCGGGCAGAGGACCTGGTGCAGACTAGGTGCTCAATAAAAATCGGTTGAATACATGCTTGAATGAGTGAATGAACTGGACTTTACAGGTCCAAGGAGACAAATCCAGGCTCAGTTTCAGACCTCACAATGAGAACTCTTCTAAGATGATACACCTGCCTGGGGAGAAGGTATAGAAAGAGTTCCTGCCTGGGATAGGGTTCATCCAGGAAAATGAGCCTCGGTTCTTGGAAAGGAAGAGAACCTCTTCTTCAAATGATCTTATTAGGAATGCCTAGATATACAAGTTCAAGGGGTTTCAGCACTGGAGGAGGCAGAAGCCCCGCCTCTGGGCTTCCCCCGGTCCTGGGCATGCGGGCTCCTCTGAACAGCGGCCTGACACCTTCCCAAGTCCGTTAATCATGGCCGCCGTGTCTGTGACTTTAGCAAACCCCAGTACTGAGGACAGAAGTTGACGCCCTATCTTCTCCCAGTGGTGCCCTCAAGGGCTCACCCCTGTCAGCTGACAGGGATGCCAGGCCACTGGATTTCTGAAACAGTGTGGGTCTGGAGTCTGTGGGCAGAGCTGGGCACAGCAGCAGGCAAGGCTGCAGATCTGCCCACGAGGGCGCAGAGGCAAGGGCTTAGTCTCAGAATTGGATTATTCCAGTGGATTTGGAGCTCCCAGCCCCCTGGCTCTGGGGAGTCGGGGATTACCCAAGCCTCTAGAGGGTGGGGCCGGGGGGGGGAGCCCACCATCCTCCTCTAATGGATCTGATAACATGGATCCTCTCTCTGTGGCTACAGAGAGGCAGGGGATTGTCTACTTACCTCCCGCTTCCAGCCTGCAGCCCACAGCCTCCGTCAGCTACGTCCCCTGTGTCTGGGATGTTCAGCCGTGTTATTCCAGTTGAGGTCCTGAGAGCATCAGCATCCCCTGAAGCTTGTGAGAGATACAACTTCACGAAGTCTGTCCCAAACACTGGACCTGAATCATTGGGTTGGGGGTGCCTAATAAACCCTCCAGGTACTCCTGATGAGCAAACTCAAGATTGAGAACCCCTGGCTTGGAGTCCATGGTTCCATCCCACACACCAGTCAGATTATGCCTCAAGCCTGTCAAAAGATTCTGGGCAACTTCTGCCCACAAACTTCTCCTTCAGACTCCTTTAAGCCTTTGATTATAGAAATTAATGACAGTGATTACAATGAACTCTGTTTAATAATGCCACCTTGCACTATTTCAAGGCCTCTGGAGGTGGGCACTGCAATACCCCGAGATCATTTACAGTGGACTTTATTATCCCCTTATTGCACATGAGGAAACTGAGGTTCAGAGAGGAGATGTGACTGGCCCAAAGTCACACAACGAGGATAATAAATCCAGGACCCAACAGGATCCTGCTTCTCGCTTGGCGGAGAGAATGAAGGCTGATTCTACATCTGTCTTCTCACACACTCTGGGATTTCCTCCTGGGTAAAAACCGTGTTATCACTTCCTCAGGAAAGCCTCTCCTGACCTCCCGGGAGAGTAGTCCAGACCTCCTTATTCTACCCCACCAAAGGTCCCCGCGTTTTTCCTTAAAAGCAGGACCGCAATTTGTAATCACATATGGATGTGATTATCTCCTGTCGGTCTCCCCAACCAGTGTGAAAGCTCCAGGGAGGCGGGAAGTGAGGCAGACCCTGCTCCAGGGCTTGCGCAAGCCACATCCAGTCTCCTTTCCTTATAGAACTTGACTCTGTTTGGTGCAGCGCTGTGTTCAGCTACATCCGTATATGACCCAGTCTCCCTTTCAGTTAAAGGTACCGGGTTCTGGCTTCTGAGATGAGTGTGGAAGAGGCTGGGGACCTCATGGAACTCCACACAAGGCGTTGCAGGAAGGTTTTTGAGCCAGTTCCCCGAGTGCAGCTGGTACTCAGGAAATGCATGTATCATCTAACCAGACAGGAGAAGCAAAGAACCCCCAGAGCCACCTTCCTCTTGGAAATGTTTTTATTGGTTCTGAGATAACAGGGCTGAGGCGAGCTGGGACGGGCACAGAGCTAAGGAAGGTGGTGAGAGGCTCTGCCCCGGGGCAGACATGCTGTGTGGGCCCCCCCACCCCAGCCAGCGGCGGCTGGGTCCGTGGCACTCGGCGCCCGGCCTGACCTCTGCCGGCCTGGCATGGTGGCCTCCTCGTTGGCGGGCGCCCCCCCTTTCCAGTTGCAGGAGTCGTGAGTCTTTTTCACAGTGCGGAGGGGTGGGGGTCCGGGGTGGGCACCTCCCCGGGGTGCAGGCAGGCCCCGTCCGCCAGTACATCCTGGGCTCTGGGCGGCGGCGGCGGCGGCGGCGGCGGCAGCGGGGTGAGGCCAGCTCAGGCTCTTCTTCTCCCGCCCCGCGGAGCTTGGCGGTCCTGGAGGGGCCCTGGCGGCCTCAGCGGGACATCATCCGGACAAACTCTGCGGTGGGGGGTGGGGAGAAAGCAGCAGTCGGGGTGCAGGACACTGCCCCCACACCTTCCTCAGATCGATGCCTCCCTCCTGCATCTGTGGCCACCGCCTCTGACCGGGGCTGGTCCCCAGTGTCCATCCGCATGGTTTTTTGTTTTTTGGTCTCGCCCACCACGTGGCATGCAGGATCTTAGTTCCCTGACCAGGGATTGAACCCAGACCCCCTGCAGTGGGAGCATGGAATCCTAGCTGCCGGACCACCTGGGAAGTTCCCCATCCAGCATCTTCCAATCCCTCTTCTTTGCAACAGCCAGCAGGATCTTTCTATCTGTAGGTGTGACCCCTTTCAAACCTCTCATGGTCCCCACAGGGCAACGGACACAACCCCAAGGCCTCCCTGTTCTGGCCCCAGCTGACAGCTCCAGCCTTACCTGTCACTACTCACCCCCTACCACGAGGTTCGACTCCAAGGATCCCCTGTCTGCACCTCAGGTGGAGCTGACTCCCCCCTCCCCTCCCCGCTTAGCTTTCCTGCAACCTGTCCCGTTCCCTTCTCTTTTAACTAGACTGTTTTTTAGAGCAGTTTTAGGTTCACAGCAAAATTGAGCAGGAAGTCCAGATTTTTCCATCTACCCCCTGCCTCTACACACACACACACACACACACACACACACACACACACACACACACACACACAGCCTCCTCCATCACCAACATCCCCGAGCAGAGTAGGATGTTGCTTACAGGTGAACCTATGTTGACTCATCATTATTACCCCACGTGCATAGTTACATTAGGATTTATCCTTGGTGTTGGAGACTCTGTGTGTGTGTGTGTGTGTGCTAAGTCACTTCAGTCGTGTCCAACTCTGTATGACCCTATGGACTGTAGTCCCCCAGGCTTCTCTGTCCATGAGGATTCTCCAGGCAAGAATACTGGAGTGGGTTGCCATGTCCTCCTCCAGGGGATCTTCCCCAACCAGGGATCGAACCCACATCTCTGAGTCTCCTGCATTAGCAAGCGGGTTCTTTACCACTAGCACCACCTGGGAAGACCTGGAGGCTCTATGGGTTTGGACAAATGTATAATGACATGTATCCCTATTATAGTATCACACAGAATAGTTTTACTTGCCTAAACATCCTCTGTGTTCCCCCTATTCATCCCTTCTGCCACGAACAACTCTTGGCAACCACTGATCTTTTCACTGTCTCCAGGTCTCCATGGTTTTGCCTTTTCCTGAATGTCATATGGTTGGAATCACAGAGTACGCAACCTTTTCAGATTTTCTTTTGCTTACTATGCATTTAAGTTTCTTCCATGTCTTTTCATCACTTGATAGCGTGTTTCTTTTACAATGCTGCATAATATTCCATTGCCTGGGTATACCATAGTTTTATTTATATATTCACCTAGTGAAGGGCATATTGGTTGTTTCCAAATTTTGGCAATTATAAGTAAGGCTGCTATAAACAGTAAATCTGTTTGTAGGTTTTTGTGTAGATAAGAGTTTTCAATTCCATAGGGCAAATATCTCTTCCTTCTTTTTCACCTGGTGACTCCTACTTGTCTCTTAGGGCTCTGCTTACTTACAGCCTCCTCCAGGAAGCCTTCCCTAATCCTTGCCACTTTGGCAAAGGTGCCCCCACTGTATGCAACAGCCTGCTGTACTCCCCCCCACATGGCATGGACTACTGTCGGCTTCTCTTTTCCTTGCTGGTCATGGGCTCCTCAAGGTGGGGATCAGGTCTTGGCACACAGCTCGTGTACAACACATACTGGTAGAATGAATGGGAGATACTGAGCTTTCAGGGAAGAGCTGTCATCTGTAGGGGTCACTACCTGGACATGGGGTACCTGAAATGTTCAGCTCTGGTGGTAGCCAAGCCTTTGGTAGCCAAGCCTCTCCACTGCCACACTCCCCTTGACCTTGAAGACCAGCTACTCCCCAGAAAAGTCCTCCCAGCCTTTGTCTTCTGGACATATTCACAGTCTAGCTCATGTTTATCTTGCCTTTCTGCTCAGCACCCAAGTTTATGGAGTGTAGATTCAGTGTTTTGCTGTGTTTTTCCCCCCTGTATCCCATGGTGCCTCAGATGGTGTCATGAACAGTGTAATGTATGGAATGGATGAGATTCCAGGCCTGAGTTTATGACCCAGCTCTGCTTCTCTGTAAGAGAAGCGTTATATTACTTCTCTGAGGCTCAGTTTACTCAATTGTAACGTGAGGTAATAATAGTGCAGTCCCTGGAGTCATTGTAAAAATTAAATGGGATAATACATGTAAAGTTACTTAGTACAGTGACTGGTATATAATAAATGTTCAGTTCAGTTCAGTTCAGTCGCTCAGTCGTGTCCGACTCTTTGCAACCGTATGGACTGCAGCATGCCAGGCTTCCCTGTCCTTCACCAACTCCCGGAGCTTGCTCAGACTCATGTCCATTGAGTCGGTGATGCCATCCAATCATCTCATCCTCTGTCATCCCCTTCTCCTCCTGCCTTCAACCTTTCCCAGCATCAGGCTCTTTTCCAATGAGTCAGTTCTTTGCATCAGGTGGCCAAAGTATTGGAGTTTCAGCTTCAGCATCAGTACTTCCAAGGAATATTCAGGACTGATCACCTTTAAGATGGACTGGTTGGATCTCCTTGCAGTCCAAGAGACTCTCAAGAGTCTTCTCCAACACCACAGTTCAAAAGCATCAATTCTTTGGTGCTTAGCTTTCTTTATGATCAAACTCTCATATCCATACATGACTACTGGAAAAGTCATAACTTTGAATAGATGGACCTTTGTAGGCAAAGTAATGTCTCTGCTTTTTAATATGCTGTCTAGGTTGGTCATAGATTTTCTTCCAAGGAACAAGCATGTTTTAATTTCATGGCTGCAGTCACCATCTGCAGTGATTTTGGAGCCCAAGAAAAGAAAGTCTGTCACTGTTTCTATTGTTTCCCCATCTATTTGCCATGAAGTGATGGGACCAGATGCCATGATCTTCGTTTTTTGAATGTTGAGTTTTAAGCCAACTTTTTCACTCTCCTCTTTCACTTTCATCAAGAGGCTCTTTAGTTTCTGCCATAAGGATGGCATCATCTTTGTATCTGAGGTTGTTGATATTTCTCCCTGAAATCTTGATTCCAGTTTGAACTTTATCCAGCCTGGCATTTCGCATGATGTACTCTGCTTAGAAGTTAAATAAACAGGGTGACAATACACAGCCTTGACGTACTCTTTCCCCAATTTGGAACCAGTCTGTTGTTCCATGTCTGGCTCTAACTGTTGCTTCTTGACCTGCAAACAGATTTCTCAGGAGGCAGCTAAGGTGGTCTGGTATTCCCATCTCTAAGAATTTTTCAGTTTGTCGTAATCCACACAGTCAAAGGCTTTACCACAGTCAATAAAGCAGAAGTAGATGTTTTTCTGGAACTCTGTTGCTTTTTCCATTATCCAACGGATGTTGGCAACTTGATCTCTGGTTCCTCTGCCTTTTCTAAATCCAGCTTTAACATCTGGAAGTTCACGGTTCATGTACTGTTAAAGCCTGGCTTGGAGAATTTTGAGCATTACTTTGCTAGCGTGTGAAATGAGTGCAATTGTGTGATAGTTTGAACATTCTTTGGCATTATCTTTCTTTGGGATTAGAATGAAAATTGACCTTTTCCAGTCCTGTGGCCACTGCTGAGTTTTCCAGATTTGCTGGCATATTGAGTGCAGCACTTTCACAGCATCATCTTTTAGGATTTGAAATAGCTCAGTTGGAATTCCATCACCTCCACTAGTTTTGTTCATAGCGATGCTTCCTAAGGCCCACTTGACTTCACACACCAGGATGTCTGGCTCTAGGTGAGTGATCACACCATCGTGGTTATCTGGGTCATGAAGACCTTTTTTGTATAGTTCTTCTGTGTATTCTTGCCAACTCTTCCCAATATCTCCTGCTTCTGTTAGGTCCATACCATTTCTGTCCTTTACTGTGCCCATCTTTGCATGAAATGTTCCCTTGGGATCTCTAATTTTCTTTTCAGAGATCTCTAGTGTTTCCCATTCTATTATTTTCCTCTATTTCTTTGCATTGATCACTGAGGAAAGCTTTCTTATCTCTCCTTGCTATTCTTTGGAACTCTGCATTCAAACGGGTATATCTTTCCTTTTCTCCTTTGCCTTTTGCTTCTCTCCTCTTCTCAGCTATTTGTAAGTCCTCCTCAGACAACCATTTTGCTTTTTTGCATTTCTTTTTCTTGAGAATGGTCTTGATCACTGCCTCCTGTACAATGTCATAAACCTCCATCCATAGTTCTTCAGGCACTCTGTCTATCTGATCTAATCCCTTGAATCTATTTGTCACCTCCACTATACAATCATAAGGGATCTGATTTACATCATACCTGAATGGTCTAGTGGTTTTCCCTACTTTCTTCAATGTAAGTCTGAATTTTGCAATAAGGAGTTCATGATCTGAGCCACAGTCAGCTCCCAGTCTTGTTTTTGCTGACTGTATAGAGCATGTACAGTTAGAGATGATCACTAATTATGATTATTACTATTTTAAAAACACTTTTACTGAGCATTCGCTATGTGTCAGGTACTGAGTTCTGTGGGAATCTCAGAGATAAAGAAAGTAGGGTTCCTCTTTTCTCCAAAAGTTCAGAATTAAGTGGAGATATAACTAGCGCTTAGGGGCCAGTGTGAAGAACGAGGGTAAGCCTGAGGTGCTGTGAAAGCCCAGAAAAGAGGAAGCTCAGTCTGGGGACCGAGGGAAATGGCCCCACTGCTGGGTCTTAAAGATGGAATAGACTTTAGCCCCAGTGAAAAATAGAATACAAGGCATCCTGACAAAAATAATAGTGTAATCAAATGAGAGCTTGGCAGGATCACCTGTGGTTTTAAGGTGAAGTGTGAGTGAAGGAATGGTGAAAGCTGTGGCCAGAGAGGTGAGTTGTGGATAGATCTTAAGGGGTCTGAGTGTCAGGTTGAGGAATGTGGTGTTCAGAAAATACCTCCATTGATGGATATAGGAGAAGGTGGATCAATAGACATAGAAAGAGATGGGTGGGGGCAGAGGGACATAGGAGTGGATAGATGGATGATTAGATGGATACAGATGGGGAAAGTACAGACGACTGCAGATCAATGGAAGTGTGGGTGGAGATATAGGCGGATGGGTAGAGAATAAATATGTGAATGAATGTTGAGAGTTACAGATGCATGGATAGATGGGAGAAGGTATACAGGTAGATGGAGGCATGGGTGAATGTACAGAAGAATGAATAGATGCCTGGATGGGTAGGTAAGGCCATAGGTAAATGATTCTATGGATAATTATTTGGAGATCTGTTAGTGGATAAATAGGCACCTGGACAGAAAAAGAGACAGATGTATGAACACATGGAAAGAGAGATCTGGAAAGATGGATGGATGGATGGATGCAGGAACAGACGATGGATTAGAGGGGTGGAAGGATGGAAGGGTAAGGGGATGGAAAGTTGGGGCAGATTGATGACTGCATGATGGACACTCATGTGGAGGGATAAACTCTGTGGATGCCCACTCCTGTCTTGGTTCTTCTTCCACTCTCAAGACCCGCCTACCTTCAAAGTCCACTCGTCCATCCCCGTTGAGGTCCACGTCCCGGATAATCTCTTCTATGTCTCGGTGTCCCACCTGGTGACCCAGGAGTTTCTTCATGGCCTCTCGTAACTCACTGGTGCTTATCTCACCATCACCATTGGTGTCAAACTAGAGGGGGCATGAAGGAGGGAAGAGCGGCTACAACAGAAAGACTGTCGGAAGCAGATTCCAAGGTTGAACCCCATCTTCGGCATCATTGTCCCCCCCACAACCCCTTCGCCAGAGCGCCTCTCTGTCCAAGCTTCTTCCCCTGGGGTGGGATCCAGAGGTCCAGGTTCCTTTCAGGTTGGGAATTCTAACAAGTCCCCCTGCCCCTGCCTGTCCGCTGTCTACCACTTACCTCTCGGAAGGCATCTCGCAGTTCCTTTACTCCAATCATATCTGCCGTCTCCGCCAGGAGTTTAGGTCCCATTAGCTCCACAAAGTCATCAAAATCCACATGGCCACCCACTGGGGACAGAGGAACAGGCTGGGTCATCCATCTAACCACCACCCACCTCCAACTAGACAGCCGAGGGAGCTGCCAGCCCCCCCTGACCTGCCCAGCGACAGGCCCAGGGTAAAAGCAGAGGCCGAATGAGGACAGAGAAGTGACCATGGACAGGGGGGTTATCACAGAACACCTCAGAGGAGAGGCCGGGGGCTAACTAAGGGAACGAGTCAGGAACTGGACAGGGGTACAGAGGGGAGAAAGAAACATGAAGTCACAGAGATAGGCAAAGAATTTCAGAGCAGGAGAGAGACAGAGACAAACATGCAGAAAGACAGAGAGGGAAGCAGGAGTCGTGCGCGCCTGGCCCACTTGCCCACTTGCCCCCCTCTCTCCCTCACTGTGCAAGTGGAACTCACCTTCCAACCTTCAGCCAGCTTCAGCCACCTTCCAACTTCACCCAGCCCTCAGAGGGTGGAAATACAGGAGACCTGCCCCCGGGGCCTGCTCACAACACTTTCAGCCAGTGACTGAGCTTGGGGGGTAAATACCCAGCCCGAGAGACAGCTCCACGGCGGCCCTTCGACACCAGCACCCTGCGCTCCATCACCCACAGTGGCAGCTCCTCGAGTGCCTTCTGCTTTGGCGCCCTGTCTTCACCCTCCCCCCTCCCTACTCTCTACCGACTCCGTCCTGCCCCTCCTAAGTAAACTCCACATTCAAACCCTTGTCTCCTGGTCTGCTCCTGGGAGAACCCAAAGTGAGACAGAGAAAAACGTAATAGTGATAGCGTCCTCTGTTCAACTCTTACTGAGTGCCAGGTATTGATTTATTGAGCTGTTTAGAATATCCTCTAGGGACTTCTTTCCTGGTGGTCCCGTGGCTGGGAGTCCCGCCGGCCAGTACAGGGGACATGATCCGTGGTCTGGGAAGGTCCCACCTGCCATGGGGTAGCTGAGCCCGTGCACCACCACTACTGGAGCTCGTGCTCTAGAGCCCGTGCTCTGCAACAAGAGAAGCTGCCTCAATGAGACGCCCACACACCGCAACCAGGAAGTAGCCCCTGCTCAGTGCAACGAGAGAGAGTCCGAGCGTGGCAACAAGGACCCAACACAGCCAAAATAAGTAAATAATTAAAAAAATAAAATAAAATATGCCCCCTAACGAGAAACAGGCTCACAGATACAGAAAACAAACCAGCGGTCACCAGTGAAGGGAAGGGGGGTTGGGGAGGGGCAACATAGAGGCTGGGGATTAAGAGATGTCAACTACTCTGTGTAACATAAAAAAGCCACAGGGATATATTGTACAGCATGGGGAATAGAGCCAATATGTTACAATAACTTTAAATAAAAATTTTGAATCACTATGTTGTACACCTGAAACTAATATAATATTGTATATCAACCATACTTCAACTTAAAAAAAAGAAATGCCCGGAATAGGCAAATCTGCTTAGACAGAATGTAGATTAGTGGTTGCTCAGGGCTGGGGAGGGACTTAGAGGTGATGGCAAAGTGGTATAGGACTTCTTTGGTGGAGGGGGCATGAAAATATTTTAAAGTTGATCGAGGTGATGGTTGCACAACTCTGCATATACTAAAAGCTACTGAAATCTATACTTTAATTCCCCAACCAGGGATCAAACCCATGCCCCCTGCAGTGAGAACAAGGAGTCCTAACCACTGGACCACCACAGAAGTCCCTGAAGGGAATGCTTTAAGTGAGTCAACTGTATGGTATATGAATTATATCTCAATAAAGCTGTTTCCCCAAAAAATAAATGAATAAGTAACCCAAGGAAAAACAATAACTAAATAAACATACCCCCAGTTGACTGCCTATTCCACCCCTCATTTTACAGGTGAAGAAACTGAGGCACAGGGCGGGTAAGTGGTTTGCCCACAGGTCACAGAGCTAGGAAGAAGGGGGAGCTCAGAACTTGAACCCAGGCAGAGGACAGCAAGGGCGAGGCCGGGGAGGGAAGGGGGTGCCTGGCGGAGGAACTCACGGTTCATGTTGATCTGCTGAGACAGCTCGATGAGCTCCATCTCGGTGGGCATGTAGCCCATGGTGCGCATACAGTTACCCAGGTCCCGGCAGTTGATGTAGCCATCCTTGTCCTTGTCAAATTCTCTGAAGGCCTCCCTGAGCTCTGCGGAAGAGAAGGAAGGTGAATGCGGTCACCCGCAGAGCCTCTGGTGCAGAGGCTGCCCCGAGGGGCCCATGGACTCATGCATTCCTCCAACGCCCGGCTCCCCAGAGGATGCCCGGCTCTGCACTAGGACCTGTTCACAGGAAGCCGAGATGTCTCTGCCCCTCTTCCCACCCACCTCCCTCCCCTCATCTTCCTGGATGGCTGAGCAACACCCTCCTCTAAGAGGCCAGGTCTCACCTTCAATCTCCTCTGGCCGCAGAGATCTGTCCTGAAACAAAAGAACATGTGCCATTAGCAGCTGGGAGGGGCCCAGAAGTCATCCAGTGCCCAGCTGGGCCGTCCCCATGGCAGCAGGCACGGGCTGGGAGGTGATGGGGCGGCCGTGGAGGTGTGCCTGGACCATGTCCTGGAAGGGAAAAGTGCAGCCCCACCCATCTCACACACACGGGAGAGGCTGGGCCCCAGAAGCCCCTTCCAACCTGGGCCCAGAACCTCTGCACCCCTAACCCCTTATTCCAGACACAAGCATGTGGTCAGGGAACAGAACTGATCTGGAGGCCAAAACCTGTAAATAAAATGGAGTTATTGGGAGGATCCCAACAGGTAGAAGAGGGCTCTACCCAATAAAACCAAGGGCTTCCCCGGTGACTCAGTTGCTAAGGAACCCGCCTGCCAGTGCAGGGACACAAGAGACGCTGGTTCGATCCTTGGGTTGGGAAGATCCCCTGGAGAAGGAAATGGCAACCCACTCCAATATTCTTGCCTGGAAAATTCTATGGTCAGAGGAGCCTGGAGGGCTACAGTGCATGGGGTCGCAAAGAGTCGGGCACAATTGAGCACGCACACACACACACACACACACACACACACAATGAAACCAGGAAGAGTTGGGGAGAAGAGGGGCGGAGGGGGGCAATGGGAGAAGCAAGAGGCTGGGGGAGAGGAAGTGGGGTCCAGACCAGTGCACAAGAGGGAGGAAGAGAAGGAGCAGAGGGAATGGAGGCAGGATTAGGACTGCGCCCTGCTTCCTGGGCACCGCCCCACCTTCTCCAGTTGGGCCCCCATCGCAGACCTCGCCCCGTCACAGGACACAGCATAGGACCCTGGGGGCTGCCAGTGCCTCTGGCGGCTGCCAGGGTCCAAAGCACACGTCTCAAGCCACAAGCAGTGCCCAGGTCTCCTTGGGGAGTCAAGGAAGCCCCAGGGCGAGGCATCCGAACAGATGGCAGAGAAGTCTCCAAAGAGCGGGCCCGGAAGGAGCAGGGGGCAGGCTCCAGCTGGTGACATGCCAGCTGCCCCAGGCCTGCCCTGGAGGGAGACAGACTGGCATGAAATGGATGCGGTGCCCAGCTGGACATGCTTAGCAGGCTCCAAAACTGGTCCACGGGGCTCATCCTGCCCATATGTCACAACTCCCTGCCCAAAGGGGCAGGGTGTGCCCGCCCTGAGGAAGTGCACACCAGGTGTGGGTAATCCAGTCAGGGACGCAGACATGTGGGCGTGCCATAGCCGTGCACGCGGGCTGTTCTAGCCCACTGGGCCAGGGCAGGTGAGAGGCTGCTGCCCACCTGCTCCAAACTGGCCCCAGGGCAAGGGATCCCAGTGCCAGAAAACCAGGGGATCTTTTAGAAAGGGGCTGTTGAGCAACATTTTGCAGGACCACCAGCTGCACAGGAAGGACTTGGCTCTTGGAAGGGGCTGTACATGGCAGGATCATGCTGAGAGCGTACATGAGCTTGACACGAGTAGTCTGCAGGCTCCCAGGTCCTGCCAGCAGCATTTCAAGCTGAAGCTGTCTGTCTCTGTGAGATGACTTCCACTTAAAAAAGCCTGTCGCCTTGCACAGGGAGGGGTTGTCACTCCCTCTAACACCTACCTATTTCTACCTCTATCACCCACTAGCTGTTCTTAGTCAGACTGGGATCTTGAGTGACCACAAAGGGTGCTTCTCACAATGTCTTGTACCCCCCATAAGTGAAAACGTCAGTGAGAATATGCATGTACACACACATGCAGGGTATGCTCACTGGGACAGGCGACAAGTCCCTTCCCACCCTGCAGCCTCTCACATCTCCAGGATCAGCTCTGCAGCCCCTTCCCTGCTTCTTGTAAACCCAGAACCAGGGTGCAGAAAAACCAGTACCCCTTGGCCATGTGCCTGTGGCCAGAGCTGGTCCGGCTATGTCCTGGTGGCTAGTCCCTGGGTCACATGCTCCCCAGGGCAGAGTGGTGGGGGATGTGGAGCAGAGCCAGGGATGCTCAGCGACATGACAGGGAAACCATGAACACCGGTTCGGGGGGTCAGGAGGGAACGGAGCCCACCACAGCCCTCACTCCCCAACTTACACAGTAAAGGGATGAATTTGGCCTCTAAAGTCAGATGGACTCAAGGACAAAGCCCAGATCTGCTGCTTCCTAGATGGAGGACCTTGGACAGGTCACTTCCACTGTATGAGCCACTGATTCCTCATCTATAAAATGGGTTAATACCAGAAACCACCTTACAGGGTCTTTGTGAGTATCTGTGAGGCAAGATAGGTAAAATGTTTAGCAGGTGGCATTCAACAAACCCTGGAGAAGGAAATGACAACCCACTCCAGCACTCCAGTATTCTTCCCTAGGGAATCCCATGGACTGAAAAGAGGAGCCTGGAGGGCTACAGTCCATCGGGTCACAGGAGTCAGACACAATTTAGCAACTCAATCACCACCATTCGATAAACCTACCGATGTTTGAATCTGTAACATCATCAATACCCTCCTCTCTGTGACTGTTCAGATATGTATGAGAGGCCCTCCAAAGCAGTGGGCACATGTGACTATTTAAATTGGAATTGGAATCAAAGAAAATTAATAATCCACTTCTTCAGTTGCACTAGCCACACTTCAAGGGCTAGTGGTTAATGTAGAGGGCTGCGCTGATTGGAGAAATGTTTCTATCATCATTGAAAGTTCTAGTGGATGGTGCCATGTATTCGGTAGAACACAGGGGACCCTTGAGTCAGGCTCCCTGAGTCTGAATCCTACTGCTATCGCCTACCAGCTGTTATGTTGAGCATGTTACTCTCTCCAACTCAATTTCTTCATCTGCAAATGGGGAGGATAATAGTACCTACCTCTTGGGGTTGCTCTGAGGCTTAAGCACCAAAGCACTGAACACAGTGCCTGGCACATCTTAAGTGCTCAAAAAAAAAAAAAAAAAAAAAACCCAAACCCCAAACAATACTATAGCTGCTATTATTATTTTTTGCTGGTGGATGTGGACACACCAGGGCTCTGCAGCCATGAGTGGGAAACTCTGGGGGTCAGGTTCACAAGCTGAGGGTGTGAGGTGCGTCTGCCGGGGGATGCACACCACTGTGTACAGAGCCCCTCTTCTTCCCAGCACCTCCTTCCTCATGCCCCATGAAGCCAAGTCGAACGCGGCTCCACCGGGGCCAACTTACGTACAGGCTGCCTGTTCTCCGCGAAGCCCTTACGCAGGAAGATGCAGGCCGGGCCCAGCAGGTTGTGCATGACCGCGCAGTTCTGAGCCAGCGTCAGGAGCGGCCCGGGGAGCTCGTTGCTGGCCGCCAGCCCCTCCTCGCTCGTCTGCACCACTGTGTAGCTGGTCTCCTCCTGGCGCATCTTCAGCCAGCACCAAGCAAATACAAAACAGAGGCAGGGTGTCACCTCTCTGGCCTACCTGGGTCCTCCGGGCCCCAGCCTGGCTCCCGATCCTAGAAGGGGCCATTCTCAAGGGAAGACCTTGAGAGGCAAACACCAGGGTGCAGAGAGCCTTCAGGATGCACAGGCAGCAGGCGGCAAACTGGCCCGACAGACGGAGTCCTGGATCTTGGGCCGAAATGGATGCTCCAGGGAGATCTGGGTGTGATACCCACTGTGTGGCACACCTGCAGACACACACACACACACACACACACACGTGCACAGAAACACACCCTCGTGCGCAGACAGAAGCTCAGAGAGAGGAGCAGGCAGAGGGAGGCTTCTGTTAATTCAGGGAATAATGTCCTTGCCTAAGATGCTCCCAACATCCCGGCACAATCCTCAGGGCCAAGCTCCCCAGCGGACCTCTGATCCTACCCCTGCTGGAACCCGCTGGAGGTAGTGAGGACCATCAGAGCTGGCAGCAGAGCGTGGGCTCAGCTAGTCTACGGGACCGGAGGCTGCCGACACAGGGGCCGTGGCAAACGGAAACGAAGCAGGCAGGTGTGAGAGGCGGGGCCCAGGGTAAGATGGATGCTCTGGGCCCCCTCTGAAGGGACAGCATGACGTAACTCCAGCCCGGTGTTGCCAGACTTTCCGATTTAAAGCACTGTGTGGGCTAAACAAAGCACTTCTGTCGGTCAGCTTCCACCTAGCTCATGGCCTCAAGACTAGACGCTGTCTCCCATCAGCAATCTTCCTTGTCCCTCCCGCCTCCGCTGGCTCTGTGCCTGGTCCAGGGACCTCTGGAGGCTTAGGCAGGGGCCCTCTGTTCTGACCAAATATAGCCATGCTCCCTGGCCCCAGCCAACCCATCCTCCCCCTGATGGTTCCCATGCAGCTATAAAAAGTCAGCACTGCCCACAGACCGTCCCCTTAGGACAACAGCAGTGTCCAGACACAACATTCTCTCCCAGCCCAGCCTCCTCGCCAGGATGCCCAGGGTCCCCCTAGGTCGGGGTGGTCTGCCTTCAGCCCCCAGCTTGGATACCTCCACCCCCAGAGTGAGGAGCTGGAGCCAAACCTTCTAAGGAAAGAGCAGTGAAAGCTTAGAGGGCTGCCTCTGTCCAAGGACCCCAGAGTTGCATGTCCCACCCATCCATTCTGCTGCACCCTCTTCCTGCCAGTTTCCTCCAGCTCCAAGAAGTTCCCACTCAGGAGAAGATGCTAAGACCTAAGGGGTAGCCTGTCCTCCCAGGTGGACAAGCAAAGCAATCTCCCACATCTCACCCTGTCCTCATGCTCCTTCTCCTCAAAGTCCCACAGTGTGGGGTTGCAGTCTAGACTCTTGTCCAACTTCTAAACTTCTTCCAGGCCTAGAGAGGAAGGAGCGATATTCTGGTTCCTCTAAGGGCAAGCAGCCACATAGACCCAGGGTACGGGCCCTCAGTGCAAGGCCCGAGTCCAGGGAGTGCAATGAGGGTCACCCTGGGTAGTCCTAGAACTTGAGGGGTGATCAGGGTCCATTCTGGATTGACGACCAAAAGAGGTTCAGAGCCTCGGCCACACTCACACAGGCTACAGGGACCTGGCTAGAGCGAGGGCAGGACCAGAGAGACCTTCTGGACAGAGGGAGCCAGGGAGTCAACTGTGGTTAAGCCCCAGGAAACAATCTCAGAAGATATTTGCAGAGAATCAGCCTTTTTGTTTCTGGCTGACTCTCACTCACTTGGCTCAGATGAGCATACCCAGGAGGAGGAGGCAGCAGGTGGCAGGGAACTCAGAGAGCAGCTTGAGTATAACTGGCTTTGGACTCAGACAGCCTTGGGGACAAATTCTGGCTCTGCCGCTTGCTCGCTGTGTGACCTTGGGCAGGTCACTTCACCTCTCTGGGCTCTGGTTTCCTTCTCTGTCCAGCGGGGGATGATCAGGGCCACTCACAGGATTCTGTGAGAGGCAAATGAGCCATTGCGCAGTGCCTAGAGCATGGCAGGAGCCGAATATGTGGAGTTGCCATGGTGATGACAATGATGATGACAACGATGATGACGATGATGATGATGATGCAACTTGAGAGATGCTGGGCGCCAGAAGGCATTTACTTCTGGCTGCAGAAGAAGTGGGAGAATATTTGCCAATCAGGAAAGAAGTGAGGAGGACAGAGAAAAATTTGCTCCCACGAAGCAAGAACCAGCGATGGCTGGGGAATTTCCACTGCATCTCTTGATCTTAACCCAGTCTGGCACCCAGTTGCCCCGGGAGGCTGCTGTTCTTCCCTGGCCAGTGATGGTACCTGACAGCCCAGTCCTGCCCAGCTCAGAGCCTGGAGGAGGCCGCCTCTCTCCATCACTAATTCCTGGTCACCACACAGGAAGCCAAGTGGGCAGCGGCCCAGGGGCTGACAATGTTTCCTGGCACCAAGGGGGCATCTCCTGAGTGCGGCAGGGCAACAGGAGGCACCGGCACACCTCCTGACCTAACAGCTTTCTAACAACACAAGGCAGCCAAGACCGTGCTCCCTCTCATCGAATGTATTCACTGAAGGAGGAGTTGAGTGAGGAAGCACTTGAAGTGGTGGGAGAGGGCATTTCCCAGCGAGTGGGAATTTGGACTAAGATGACCTATAAGGTCAGGTTCACGAATCTGTGAATAACATCTCTGACAGCAGGAGAAAGCGAGAGAGGCAAAATTAAAAACAAAACCCCAGCTCTGGATTCACACAGACCAGGGTTTACATCTCAGCCCTGCTCCCAGTCAGCTGTAGCATCTCAGGAACACTCTTATCTTTGAGTCTCATTCTTTTCTCTAGAAAATAGCCAAGAGAACCACTCAGTGGAAAACAGTAAATGAGATAATAGATGTTGGAGATCTTGTAGATATTCAGGAAAAAGCAATGTTTACTATTATTTTTTAAAAAAATGAAACTGAGTGCAATACCTTTTATGATTTTTTGCCTTACTCCGTGGACTCAAAACCTCTCCTATTTCCTTTTCCTCATCCCCCTTCTCAGAAAACCCAGAATGTAAAAATTATGATTATGATGCTATTAATACTAGCTAACATATACTGGGTATGTTAGCTGCCTGCATCCCAGGCAGCAATCCCAGCTCTTTCTTTAGGCCCCACAATCACCTCAGGAGGTAGATGTTAGTATTTCCACTTGATAGACAAAGGAACTGAGACCCAGCAGGGGTCAAATAACTTATCCAAGGTCACATGGCTATAAAGAGGAGACCTGAGAAGTCTGAGTCACGGGTGGGGTAGGACAGAAGGACAGCTTTTGTTCTTGAGTTCACCTCTTGAAGGTCTGGACAGAACTCAGGGAAAGGGCATTCGCCCAGTGGTCCTCTAGACTAATTCAGATCCATTTCTACTTCTCTGCAACAGTGTGGAGGCCACGTCTGATGCAAAGAACTCTCCTTTAAGATGACAGATGACTGGGGGTGGGGGATGCACAGAAGAAACAGTCAACCCTCAGAAATATCCAAGGAACAGCGAAGATTAAAAGGAATTTGATGTGAGCAGCTTAGCTAAATGAGGAAGAAGATGAGCAGAAAAGCCTGAAATGTCCTAAATTGAGAGGCTGTCAAACTAACAGAGGGGGTAGGAAGGGGTTGGGGGTGGAGGAGCCATTAGCTAACCTGAGACCTTGGATAAGTCACTTAACCTGAGTGGCAATCAAGTTCCTTCTCTGGAAAATGAAAGAATTGGAGGAAACCATCCCTCATATTTCTCCTTCCTTTATGAAATATCTATGAATTTCTTCTATGGCCTGACTACAGAGGGCCAGAAATACAGGCACAGCCCACCTAAAGCAAGATCCTACAGATGTAAGTCCAGGCTTTCAGGAAAGATGCTTTGAAGGTGATTATTTGCTTTCCAAAAGGGATTCTTGCAAAAGAACATTATCCCGGTGTATGAGCAATGCATCCACTACAGAACGCAATTGACAGACACCTTTGCTATACACTCCATTTCTCGATGGAAACAACCCTGGGGCCCTGAGCCAGACTGGTCCTATTTGTGGATATTCCTGATATCCTGAATATCTGGATATTCCTGAATATCTGACTCAAGAATTCGCAAGGGTAGACAGGGATGTCCGGCTTGTTTCCTCTCAGTAACAATGGGATCTACTTTAAAACCCACAACTCTGAAGACCTTAGAGACCACGGGAGAGGGTCAGAGTCCCTCAGAGGAGATGAAGGAACCTCTCCTCTACCGCTGGGAAAGAACCACCAGCAGCAGGGTCAAAGTCCAGCTTAACCGTCTTCTCATCCTGCTTATCCCGAGGCAGTCTGTCCATGCACATGGTAAGGACCCTACACGGTTTCTTTCCTAAATCTTATGCAAATTCCCAAACGTGGGCCCCCATGCAGCTCTAAATCCCAACTTCAGCTTACAGCCCCGGAACACAGACAACTGTGATAGGAGGGAATGCAGAGGCAGGAACAGGGAAGCGGCCCTAGACAGAACCCACAGGAAGGGAAGCGAGCTTCAAACGTCCACCCTCTCCGCCCCCAGCCTCTGGGACAGATGGCAGGATGCCCCAATCTCCCACCCCAGGTGTTAAGAACTCCAGAAACATACCTTCCTTGAGAGATTTCTCAGTGGAGACTTGACACAGTTGCCCATCCTAAGCTGAGGCAGCCCCTTTCAGGATCCCTGGGTCCATGGAGGAGGCTCCCGGGGGCTAAGAGACCTGAGTCCCTGACTCCCTCTGCCTGCGCGGTGCTTCCTCCAAGACCGGCTGAGCCCTCTCTCCTGCGCGCGTGCTCGCTTACTCGTCTGCCTGTTCCTGCTCCCTGTTTTTTTTTTTTTTTTTTTTTTTGGTGGATTGTGTGTGTGTTCGTGTGTGTGGGTTTAACTTTCTGGACACTTTCTTGAGGAGATGAAGGCAGGAGGGGAGAGTGCAGGCACAGAGAAAATCGCCTGGAGAGCCGATGGCAGAGGGCAGCCGAGCTGGAGAAGGCTGCGGGATCAGCTACATGAGATTACAGCCGAGTCCTCTCCCGGTTCACTCCCCTTCCCTCGGCCCCTCCCCTCCCGCTGTCAAATCTGCGGGGAGATTGCCTCGGGGAGGGGAGCCCAGAATGGCAGCTGCAGCTGGGAATTAGGCCAGCAGACCCAGAAGGGGAAGCAGGCTAGTTTGGGCCCCCAAATCCAAGGGTCCTCGCAGCTCCCAACCTTGTGTGTGCATTCTCTCTCTCTCTCTCTCACACACACACACACATACACACACGCACCCAGGGACGAACCGGGCATCTTAATCGCCCCCGACCATCGCAGCTAGATCGAGAGATGGCGGCTCCAGTCGAGGCCCTGGAGATCTTGTGACGACTCTCCATCACGCTCCATTTTTCACACTTGCCTCCTCACTGAAATGGGATGAGGCTCCGGGGCTGGAAGCACAGCTGAGCCAACAACAGCTTCTTCCGCTGGCTCCCTTCACCGTGTGCGGTCTTTCCGACCCAGGGGAAATCAAGAGCCGGTCCTGAGGGGGTCCTGACGGAGGCAGTGCTGGCCCAGCAGGCGTGAGCGAGCGAGGGCGACGAACCTTCTCCCAAACCCTCTGTCTGACCCTGATAGAGCATCTTTCACCGGCTCCCTCGGGGCGCAGAGCAGAGAGGTCGCCCTTTGCAAAGGGGGCGTCACGGTCCCATGAATGGAACTTTTAGGTAGCCTGCACGTCCTCGTCCCTTCGGGTTCCAGCTTTGATGTGAATTCATTTCAAGCCTCAGATGTCACCATCGAGACCTACAGCCCGGAGCCAGATGACCCGGGAGAGTCTGTATCCACGTTTCCCTGCACCCCTACTTTTCCCAGCAGGGGGCACCAGAGACAGACTGGGACGCCAAGCTTCTTCCGGGCCCTGATGCAAAACCCCTTCCACGCACCGCTCTAAGAGTTTCAGTCCAGAGAGGGTCCTTTCGCAGGAATTTTTTTTTTTTTTTTTTGGTCCAGTTTTGGGTGGCTGAGCAGAGCTCCCGTTAGGGATAGATGGGTGGGGACGCTGCCCAGAAGGTGCCACAGACCGGCTCCCAGGGAACTGGGGAGGCAGGTCCCTGGGTGGCTCTTGACAACCGTGCAGTGACGGCAATGGAATAGCTTAATCAGGGGAGTCATTCAGCAGCCTGGTTTGGCCTCTGGAAGGGGATACGGAGGAGGAGTGTCACCCCCTGAGGACACAAAGAGAGGCCTGGGTGGGGGCGAGGTTGTTGACATCTAAAGGGCAGGAAAGGGGAGTGAAGACACTTGGAGGGGGGTGGGGGGAGCTGGTATGGGAAGAGCCAACAAAAATGCCTTCTTCAAAGACCTGTTTCTTGGAAACAAAGCGTGAAGGCAGGGCTCTGAGAAGAGCAATGAACTCAGATGAAACTGAAGGGTCTGGAGGCCTGGGATGAGTCCTGGCTCTGCTGGCTTCTGAACACTCACCTGGCAGGGCTCAGTTCCCTCTCCTGGTTATAAAATGTGCGTGATTCAGAACAGGTACTGGAATGAGGAATTATTAACATGGAAGGAGGAAGTATCATTTGTCCCATGTGCTTGGCTCTGGGCACGTTGTAGGAACAAGATATATACAGTCCCTGCTTTTAGATTTGATCCCTGGGTCAGGAAGATCCCCTGGAGAAGGGAATGGCAACTCACTCCAGTATTCTCACCTGGAGAATTCCATGGACAGAGCAGCCTGGAAAGTTACAGTCAGTGGGGTCACAAAGAGTTGGACATGACTGAGCAACTAACACTTTCACTTTCACTGCTTGCAGGGAGCTTACATTCTAGCAGGGGGGCAGGAGATATTAAAGAGCTATCAACTTACTGAATCGCGGTTCAGGTCAATGCCATGAAGGGAAAGTGAGCCAGAGGGATCTGACTTAGTGTAGAGGGATCAGGAAAGACTTGCACACAAAATCTAGAGTCTTGCAGACTCTTTTGAAAAGCTAGGGCTTACCACAGACCCAGAGGGGAGATGAGTTAGGCTCCAGGTAAGGTACAAACCCAATTCATATGAGCTAAATGGGTGGATATATGAAAAGACTGGACAGGGTGAAGCAGGTGCATTTTCAGTGCTGGCTGCAGACTAGAATCACTGGGGAACTTCCCTAAAGATGCTGATGGAATAGGTGTAGGTGAACCCTGGGCACCGGTGTTGTTTAATACTCCAGGTAATTTTAACCTGCAGCCAGTGTTGAGAACCACTGATCTAGAGATAGAGTTCAGCATGTGGAGTCGGACAGGCCTGAGTTCAAATCTTGCCCTGCTGCCTACCAACCATGTGAGCTTGAGGACTTGATTATCTTTCTGAGCCTCGGTTTCTTTATTTATAAAATGGGTACCCTAATAACCCTTCCCTGGTAGGACTTACGAGGAGTTAATGAGATCACGTCTGCAAAGGGCTTGGCACAGTGCCAAGCACCCGGAAGGTGCCCCTTACCCTGCCCAGCAGCCTTGGTCTAGCAGGGCCCCCACTAGGTCAGACCTGGTGACTCCTGCCCCCTTCAGGCCAACCTATGGCACAGCACCCATTTGTCAACCTTGGGATATGCCCCTGTCCTTGGAGACAGAAGACAGGACTTTTCCCCCTATAGAAAAGTCCACCTACTTTGAAGAAATTCCATCCTTCTTTAGAAGAGAGGGTGCCAACAGTAGCCTGGGGGCTTAACGGAAGCAAGGGATTCAGGACTCAAACCCAGAGCTCGCTTAAGCTATTTTAGGTTGGACAGATGGGGTGATGGTGGTTCTGCATGACAGGAGTAGCTACTGATCTTGACGAAGCAGATGGCTTGACCTTCGGCAGAAATTTTTATAAAGGGCTGAATGGTGGAGGCTTCCTTAAGAAGCAAAGAACATCGCACGGCCCCGCCTCCCCATCCCTATGCACTGTGGCAGCAGGCCTGGGCCTTCGGAATCCACACTTAGAGTTCTGGAATGGGATAATAGGATCAGAGGGATGAGAAGGATAAACCCGTTGCTGATTATTCCTGATTAGGAGGGAGGCTGGCTTTGGGCCCTGAGCAGTCCTAACGCCAGCATTTGAACTTGGATGGCAGCCCAGTGTTAAGACACTTGGGGAAAGCTGGGTCGTAACCTGAGAGGTGCTTTGTGGATGCTTCTGACAAATAGGAAACACACTTCTGTGACTTTCTACCAGCCGGTATGGTGTGGCACTGGCAGACTGGAGAGAGACATAGCATGTCACAGTCCTGCCTTTTACTTATTCTGGGACCTTTGGTCAAGCTACTTCCCCTCTCTTGGGTCTGTCTCTTCATCTCTAAAATGGGGGAAAATGATGCTACATTTCACAGTTTGCTATGAAGATAAGATAATGAGAAGATGCTTTGTCCATTGTCTACTGGATTCTAGACAGAGATCTAAAGTGCCAATGTTGCTTCTGCAAAACCTACAAACTGACACCAAGACACTCCTATCATCTATAATCTATGTCAACCACAAACGGGCCTTCTCTTCCCCTTTCCCAGGCCCCAGAGAAAGGCCACAGGGGCTCCCAGCCTTTTAAGAGAGCAGTATGAAGCGACCTGACCAGGAAGGAGTAAGTAATACACCCAAGCCATCATCCTAGGCACACAGGCCTAGTGCAGTTGAATCTGTTAGGACCCACATTGTCATGGCCTGTCTCCCTCATCTTAACTATGGGAACTAAGAAACTCTGAAGTTCAGAGGCTGGAGATACCCGTCATTCATTCATTCATACATTAAATATCTCAATCCTGTTATGCACAAAGCAATTTAGGAATTGGGCTGGCCTACTCAAATCAGAAGAGATGTCCCTATAGTTAGAGAAAGGGGAAGGATAGAACAGAGCTATGGATTTTATTCATAGTTGCCTCCTCTAAAGAGGTGTTTCTTCCCAAACTTAGAATAAGGAACAGAAAGACTGTTCTTTGTGTAGTTTTCTGGACTTCTCTGATGGTTCAGTGGTTAAGACTGTGTGCTTCCTATTTCAGGGGGAGCAGGTTCAATCCCTGGTGAGGGAACTAAAATTTCACATGCTGCACAGCCAAAAAAAAATTTTAATTAGTTTTCCAAGATCCAATGCCAAGAGTTGTCTGTTTTGAGTTGCTTTCTGATACCACATCTTCTCTCTAGGTAGTTGGGTGGTGTGCTATTAGCTGGCCACAAAGAGGATACCAGGGAAGGTCCTTGGTCATTCAGCTCCTTCCTTTAGTGGCCTTCCTCACTTAGCTCAGAGACAGCTTTCAGACTACCTTATGCAGTCCCTCATTTTGACAATCACTCTATTAATAATGATAATAATAATAACATGAATGAAGCCTGAGCCCTTTTCTAGCACACACTCTGAGCCAGGCCATTTGGCATCCTTAACCTTGTATAACCCTCATAAGAGTTCTGCAAGATAGTTTTTTTGTTATTGTCATTAGTCTTATTTCTGGATGAAGAAACCCAGACCAGAGAGAGAAAATAACAGGCCCAAGGTCACAGCAATGGGAAGTGACATTGCTGGAGTGGGAATCTTCAGCTCTATCTCCCAACCCACCATTCCATGCCTTAGCCTCAAAAGCACACGCTCTCCCTGCAGGCCGTAAGGATGCTCTGTGAGGTCACTGGGGGAACCCTAATTCCCATTCCCTAGTGAGGGAATCTATCTTGATACCCTCAGCGTTGCTTTGGCCCCTGGCCCTCCCTGACTCTGTTACAAATGGAAACAAGTTCTGACACAGCCCTTGGTAGTGAATCAACAACAACAACAACAATAATAACATCCACGCACCCTTGCTCTAGGCCAAGCTCTGTGTATATCTTCATATCCCCTTTAATTCCACCCCCCCCACAAACTCACTGAGATACTGTGTGTGTGTGTGTGTGTGTGTGTGTGTCTGTGTGTCTGTGTGTCTGTGTGAGTGTGTGCGCGCGCGCACTCAGTCGTGTCTGACTCTTTGGAACCCTATGGATTGTAACCTGCCAGACTGGAGTAGGTTGTCATTTCCTTCTCCAGGGGATCTTCCTGCCCCAGAGATTGAACCCGAGTCTCCTGCATTGGCAGGCAGGTTCTTTACCACTGCAACTCCTGAGATACTATGATTATCCCAAATATGCAGATAAGGAAACACAGGTTTACGAGGTTAAGCGATTCACCAAAGGTTTAAAAAAAAAAGAAAAGAACTTGGGAGACATGAAAAATATATTTCCCCAGGGCTATACTTTGCCCAAAGCAGAGCCTATCTGAAAGTTTCTGTATTCAGAACCTCATTTCCCTTCTCTTGGTTCTGACCTAAGGACAGAAATCTCCATGCAGAGAGAAGGGACAGAAAGACTAATTCTTGCAGGAGACTGGAGACTCTGACACAAAGTCCCAGGCGGGGTTTTGTTGTTGTCCCTGTCATTGGAGCAGATGTCTTAGAGCCATCAGCAGGAAGCCCAGACTGGATGTGCCCAGCTTTAAAGAGAAAGTCGGCAGCTCCAAAGGCAAGAGCTTCCAGGGGAAGGTAGTAAATATTTGATGGGACCTTCCAGCTCCTCCTGACTCAGGTGACCCTGGTGACATTTCAGAACACTGGACCAGAGAACAGCCTTCATCTCATGACTGAGAAAGTAGAAGAAAGAGAAGCACATGAGCTGAAATGCTCTGTGCTCACAAAGGGCCCAGGCAGGGAAATTCTGCAAGGCTGGAATTCGTTCCTTTTCTAGGAACGAAGTCGGATCACTGGCAAACTAAATAACCAGAAAGTGTGTGATCCTCAATGACCTACCCTTCCAAACTTCTAGACTGCTAATCTCCAAAACAGTCAGGACCCCGCTACCCTCTCTACTTTCATCTCCATAGTGCCCAGCAAACGCCTGGACAAAGCAGGCGATCAAAAAATATTTGATAAATGCAACCGATAGTTGTCATCGATTCAACTGGCACAGTATCCCTTTCGCAAGCCAACCCGCTCCTGCCCTAACACCTGACACCCCCTCAGTCATACAGAAGCCACCGCAGTCAACACAGCGCTGCACTGTCACAGCTCTGCATCCACATCTTTACTCTGGAGAAACTGTTTCCAACTGCCTCAACTAACGAGAGCTCCCGGCAGGAACAAAGCCAGACTGCTGCCCTATCACACCACCACCGCAGCCCCGTGCAACCCGAGCCTACATGCAGCCGCCTTCATGTCAGACCTCCACCGGCATCAGCCGCAGCGGAGTAGTATTTTGAAAAGGAACTGTGCACATCTGAAGCAAAACACACACGGCCTCCTTGGAGTTCTGATCCAGCCTGGCAAGCCAGGAGCTTGAAACAGCTTCTTTACGCTACATCCCAGCACAGAAACGCACAGGTCCGCCCCCACCCTCCATCCCCCACACACCATGCAAATACTCTGATCACATCTATGCATTACACCCCTCCTCGGCTGCCGCAGAACGGTGTCCACGCTGTGCCAACGAGTTCGACTTAATTATGGACTTGGAACTAGATGAAATCCTGGCTTCACTCAGGAGTTCACAAGTCCCTTTCTGCTGAGCCTCTTTCCCCAGCAGCACGGCCTCAAACTGTAGATCTGGATTATGACTACGGGGCCATTTGTAAAGGGCAGGTGCCCAGCTGCTTGGGGCTCTTGAGAGAAAAGAAACAAAATGAGCCATTCGTGACCCCTTAGCGACCTTTCTGACCCTAGAATGCACACTAACTCAGACTAGGGATCTCTGGGTGTCCTTCCACGCCCCACAACTCGAAAACTGACCACTGCCATCCTCGTGGCATTCCTAGATGACAACCTCCTTGAAATACCCTCAAAGTTCCAGTTTGAGCCATAGCTCTTACAGCCCTCCGTGTCTACCCACACACTCCTCTTTTCTCATATTTTTAGCTCTCCTAACTTTTCCCAGGTCTTTGGGGCCATCACAGGCGATGGCTAGGGTCCCTCATCGCCTGACAAGGCAGTATAACCCAAAGTCCCCTCTCTTGACCCCCAGACTCCATGCTCATTCATTGGTCTTCTTGGTCAGAGGCCGAAAGAGTGGGTTTGGCGCCACCTGCTCGGAGCACCCCTCCTTGATCCCTGCAAATTTCCAGGCGGTTGGTGGAGGTAGCTCCCTTCCAAGACTGGCCCGTTCTGGCAGGTGGAGGGAGTCTAAGCGGTGGTGCCTGGCCCGGAAGAGGCCCGGAGCGTGGACAGCGCACAGGGTGCTGAATCAGGCACGGGGGAGGAGGAGGCGCGCGGACTAGGGCGCCAGGCGGCGGGAGGACCAGAGGAGTGTGACCTGGGGGGCCGCGCGCAGCGGGAGGAGGGCTGAGGGCGCGCAGCCGCGGCAGGGTCCCGAGCGCCTCTCCAGGGAGCGGGTGGGAGGCGCGGCCCTTACCTGGCCGAAGGCGGAGCTGAGCATGGGGCGCAGCTGGTGGAGGAACGGGTCTGCCTCGGACGCGGCGGCTGGAGCGGAGTCCCCGCGACCCGGGGCTCGCAGTGAGCCCCGGAGGCCGAGCGCCGGGGACAGACCCCGTTCCTCCCCATCCCGCCCACGGGCCGGCGGCAGCGGCGACGGCGGCGAAGGTCGGGACGCCGCGGCCGGCGGCGCCTCCCGGGGCCTGCAGTGCGCCTGGGGGAGCCCGCGCCGGCTCCCCCGCGCGCCCTCCTCTCGCGGCGCCGGCCGGCACAGGGGCCTCCGCGAACTGGGGTCCCCTGACGGCGACGGCGTGCCAGGGCAGGGGCCGGGCAGCCGGCGACTGGGCAGCACTGGCTCCCGGGCAGGGCCGTGGCGGGGAGCCCGGCTGCCCCCGCTCGCCGCCGCCGCCGCCGCCTTCAGCAGAGACGTCTTGGACTCGCTTTTGGCGATGTGCGAGCTCATCGCGGCGGGGCCCGCGCTCTCATGGCCCGGCGGGGGCGGCGCGGTGCGGCGCGGCGCTGGGCCCCCGGCGGGCAGAGAGCGGGGCGCCCGGCGGGAGCCGAGCCCGAGGACGCGCTGGAGGCGGGCGCCGTCCCCCGGCCGCTTAAATGCGGCCCCGTCGCCGCCGCCCATGTGACAGCGCAGCCTCTACGCCCGGAGCCCCGAGCTCCCCGGCGGCTGGCGGTGCGAATCTGGGGGGGCCGCCGGCTGTCCCCGAAGAGTCCACCCCCGGCTCCCCGGCGGCCCAGGTACCGCCGCGCCCCGCCCCTTGCCCCGCCCCGCGCTCGAGGAGCCCCGCTTCCGGGCGGCCCCTGGCGGCGGAGGGGGCGCTGCGGCGCGGAGCCGCGAGCGCGAGGGAAGGGGCTCGGCTAAAGGCCGCAAAGACGCCCAGACCTTGGTGGCGCCGGCGGTGCCCGGGAGCACGCCCGGAGGTTCCCAAATGACCCACAACCGCCGGAACCTCCAGAAATGCTGGCGGGGTGCACTGTCCAGGGGGTACAACTTTCGAAAAGATGACGAGAGAAGTGAAGGAAGTAAACTCGAGACGCAAGGAGGGTGAAGGCAGGCTGTGTATGACACCGCCACCCCGAACCCCGGAGCCAGAATGGCGTGGAAGGACACTGCTGGAAGGAACGGCTCCCTTGTATGGGGGCTTCACCCATTCCCAGTACCCTGGAATGGGACCAGGATGACAGTTCTCAGAACCGAAGAGAAGCCAGGTGGCACCCGCGTAACCTGGACTTTGCAGGGTCTGGTGATGCTCAAGTCTCAGGTAGGACCCATCTGCTGCCCCTCCAGCTCTTGTCCCCCTCCTGCCCTCTTACCCTTCCAGATGGTAAAGAAATTTCTGTTCTTGGTAGGCAGGCAGGAAGTCCCATAGACCTGGTTTGAATCTCAGACCCCAGCTCTGCCGCTTACCATCTAGGTATCTTGGGCAAGTGTCATCAGCCTCTCTGAACCTTGTTTTCCTGTTCTGTAAAATGCCGGTAATAATCATAACCAACTTCTCGGTAACATCTGATGAACTAATCCCATCACCATAAAACCCGAGACTGTGAGCCAGGCGGCAGAGCAGTTCTCCTGGGTTCCCTTACCCTCCTGCTCTCCACCCAGGTGCCTTTTCCCAATAAAATCTCTTGCTTTGTCAGCACATGTGTCTCCTCAGACAACTCATTTCCGAGTGTTAGACAAGAGCCCAGTTTCGGGCCCTGGAAGGGGTCCCCCTTCCTGCAACAACACTATCACATAGAAGGCCTAGCCCAGTGTTCACAGCAGGGCCGCAAGTGCAGTTCAGGAAGTTTCCTTCCCTCTGCACCTTATAAGGCCCCATCCCCACTCTTGTTTAGCAATGGGATACCAGAGACTTGGAAGGATGGGGTGTGGACCTCAGGCTCTCCCTGTTCTGGCCTCTCCAAATTACATGGATGATGCCATCCATGCAGGGAAGTATGAAAGTCACTCAGTCGGGTCCAACTCTTTGCAACCCCATGGCCTATACAGTCCATGGAATTCTCTAGGCCGGAATACTGGAGTGGGTAGCCTTTCCCTTCTCCAGGGGATCTTCCCAACCCAGGGATCGAACCCAGGTCTCCCACATTACAGGCAGATTCTTTACCAGCTGAGCCACAATGGAAGCCCAGGAATACTAGAGCAGGTAGCCTTTCCCCTCTCCAGGGGATCTTCCCAACCCAAGGAGCGAACCCAAGTCTCCCACATTACAGGCGGATTCTCTACCAGCTGAGCCACCAGGGAAACCCATCCATGCAGGAGAACAGGGCAAGTCTGATCACAGCTTTGACTCCACGGAAGGCTAGATGGACAGATTGCCAAAAAAGCTACACTTCACTCCTGCCAAGGGTTCACCACTCTCTGTACTGTCTGCCTATGCAAACATCTCATTCCATACGCAAGGATTTAAGAGAAACAGGATGGGAAAAACAGCTGCCCAGAGGCCAAAGTGAAGAAGGGAAATTTCTCTTGTTCTCCAGCAAATTGTTCCCCGCAGCCAATCCCACTGACAGAGGAACCCGGCGGGCTACAGTCCACGGGGTGGCAGTTGGACATGACTGAGCGACTAGCACTTTCACCTGCTCTGAGGGCCTGAGGTGCCACATCAAAGCCACCGGGTCCTGGAACACAAAAGCTGGGGCAGGCTGGGGTGCTTCATTGCCGTGTGCCCTCTCTCAGAGTCCCAAGTCAGTCAGCGTCTTACCTGTTCCAGCCCTCGGAGTAATCAGCGCTGGGCAGGATTAACAACCAATGTCCATTCTGGATAAATCACAGGACATAAAGTACCTTATCTGAATCCCTCCGGAGCTTCTGAAAGCAGTGGGCTGAAGGGTATTCTAAATCCCCACTGTGCCCCCTCTTGATGAGCTTTCTGAAATTCCCTCAATATTCTTGGGCAAGACCTCTGTCAGCGACCAGCTTCTGAAAAAGTGAAGAATCTGGTTACATCACTTATGATCTTAAATAAAACAAATCAAGATTATGTTCATGGGACAAGTGGATGAAACACTTGCCCTCAGATCCTAGATTATCCTGGATATAGGCCAAGATGTCATTTCATTTGTAAAATTTGTTAATTTGGACATTCACTTGACAGATCCTTCTAGAATCAGGTGCTGTGTTAGTCACCTGGGATATAAAGATTCATCCACTCATTCCACAAACACTTGAGTGCCTGCTATTTGCCAGGCACCATGTTAGGTACCAGGGACACGGTGGTAAACAAAAACTCTGTATCCCTAGCAGCAGATGGACAACTGGAGATGCACAGATAATTAATGGTGACCAACTGGTGGCATTTAGTGCAGGGAAGAGATATAAAGCAGGTAGGAGAGGAAGACTTAATGGAGGGTGTTACCTTAGACAGTAGTTAGGAAGGCCCTTTCTAAGGAGGGGATGTCTGAGCAGAGATCGCAATGAAGTAAGGGAGCAAGTCAGGCATATATCCAGAGCAGAGAGGAGACAGGTCAAAAGTCCCAAGAAGGGGGACTTCCCTGGTGGTCCAGTGGTGAAGATTCAAGCTTCCAATGCAGGGGTGAGAGTTTGATCCCTGGTCAGAGAACTAAGATCTTACATGCCTCATCATGTGGCCAAAAAGTAAAAAAGAAAGAAAGTCCCAAAGAGGGAATGACATGGCACATTCCCGGAGAAGCAGAGACAAGTGGGGCTGGGGTGAAAAGTGGGAGAGAGATAGAGATGAAACTGGAGAGGAAGGCAGGGGTCAGAGAGTCCAGGGCTTTGGGAGTTTTTTAAGTATCAAGGAAAACCACTAGCAGGTTTGTGGTAGAGACAAGGCACCTGGTTGTTTACATCATTCGAGGAGCGCTGGTGGCTTCACAGCAGGTCCGTCGCCCGGATGGAGACGCGGCAGCGTGGAGACAGCCAGGTGCTGTCGCATGGAGCAAGTGAGGGAGGAGGGTGGCTTGGACTAGGCCGAAAATGGGGGAGGAAGGAAGGGGCGGTCAGCGTCAGGAGATTCGTAAAGAATCAGGATAAGCTTCGGTTCCTGCTCTCCAGGAATTTGCACACACAAAAAAGCAAAAACAAAAAAGAGGATAAACCCTGCTATAATATCATGGGAAATGTGCAATAAGGGCAGGACAAGCTAGATTATGTGGGAGTACCAAGCAGAACCCTTAAGGAAGCTGGAGAAGCATCAGAGAAGGTGACATTTGAGCTGCGTTATGGAGAAGTGAAATTCCACCAGGTGAATAAGGAAGATAAAAGGAAGGTCATTCCAAGGAAGGGGGACAGCTTCTGTGGAGGCTTGGGAGTGTGAATCTGCAGAGGGAGTTTGGGAACTATCTATGGTTTGTGGGGAGGAGGGGTAAGGGCTGGAAGACAGGCCTGGAAAGGTGATTGGACCAAACTGTGAAGGCTCTGGAATATGATATAGTCAAGAACCTGTCCTTTATTCTACAGACAAGACAGATGCCTTGATGGTTTTATGCGTACATATAGGACATGAGCAAAACTGTTTTTGAAGAAAATGATGATGCATTGTGGAATGGACTAAAGGGACACTGAAGGCAGGAACAACCAGGAAACTGGGTCCACTTCTTTAACACAAATGCTCAAGTCCCCACCATGTGCTAGGCATTGGAAACAGAGCAGTGATTAAGGGAACACTGTGCCTTTCTTTATGGATTGTAAGTCTGATGGGGAGGTAATAAGGACTAAAAGTAAACTCTGGGTCAAATTCAGGAAATGTTTCAGAAATTTCACTGTTAAGACATGGGAAGTTCTGGATGTAGAAAATAAGAATGGCTTGCCTCTCTGTTTTTTTGCCATGAATGGGGGTATAGTTACTGCAAAGTACCCTGCCACATAGAAATAATTTTTTAAATAATCCTTTTGGATTATACATATTTTATAGGTTTAAAAGCATTGTCACATAAAGCCTCTCACTTGCCTTTAAATGTTATATACATTGCAGTTATTAACTAATTATATGTTGTTGTGTTATTTGACTGCATAACCCTTAATGAAAGTTATACAAAAGAAGAGCTGTCGTGGAGTGCTGGAAAGACAACAGGACAGTTGGGACCACATTAGTCTAGAGAGAACAGTGTGTTTCGCTGTCTTGGTGTCTCATTTCTAACAGCATGCATTCAGAGGAGTAAGGCAGGATTAAGGGCAAAGTTTTTAAAATGTACACAGATCTCTCATTTAAAATGCCTCAGTCTGATGATGTCATGTCCCTGTAGCAAACTCCTTTAAAAACTGTTCCATCCTGACCAGAACTTACGTCATGTTCAGAGTCATGAAAAAGGTGGACAGCGGTGCTCGGATTAATTCTCATGACGTTTCCTGTCGAGCTGGCTCCTTTCTGCCACTGTCAGAATCAAATTTTGTACTTAATCTCTCCCTTGTTTTCAGATGACAAAATCTCTCTGTTAGGTTTCAGAAAGCTGGGATTACAAAATGTTCTTATGGCTTTAAGTCCTCTGTGGTGATTGGGGAACTCGAGAAAGGATTAGATGAGAATTTTTTTTTTCAAGGGGTTGGGGGGAGGGGACAGTCAGTGAACTGAATAGGGGATTCCTTTTTGGATATCTGCCTTTGGACCCAAATGTTCATCACTTAAGAGGATTCCAAGATTTTTAAAATAAAATGAAAAGGGATGTGGATTATAAGAATATATATGCAGATGTCGACACTGAACTGTATGTTTGAAACTAGACCTCCTGCTGTGTATAAATTATAACTCAATACAAAGAAAAATCAAGCAAGCAGGACAGACAGAGCAAAAATAATTAACACTGACAAGTAGAACCAACTACCAGACTGTCTTAGGGACATGAATTATGATTTTCAAAATAGTGGGGACTGAACTTCATTGGAAGAGGCTCTGACAGTGAGGCCAGGGTTTTCACCAACTGATTTCTATGTAGGTCATTAGCCATCCATGGTTTTGGGGGTGCAGTTTGTTTGTACCCCTCCTCCTAGATAGCAAATTCTGTGTTTACTTGTTCCCTTGTTTCAAGGGCAAAGGAGATCAAAAGCATAGATGAGGGAAATTCATGGGGTCGCAAAGAGTCGGACACGACTGAGTGACTGAACTGAACTGAACAGGTGACTGGTCAGAAGTTACCATTTTCTTTTAAGGACAGCCTATCTGATCTCCAAGTATGAAATATATCGTCACCGTCATTCTCATTCGGAGCATTCCTCTTTGTCTTCCCCTAACCCAAAGCAGTTCTCAGCCTCTCTGAAATCTTGACTGGATACAGGAAGTGATCTCACCCCCCACCCTCACTCTGCCATCCCTTTAATACGATTGCCACACACCCCTGGCACACCCCTACGCTGCTGTCTGCTCTAGCAGTGTAGACGCATACCCTCCATATACAACACACTGGAAGTCACCGTTACATCCATACAGTTTCCATCAGCTGAAATGCAACCCATGTTGAGATGACCTAAGGACATTCCAACAATGCTGGCCTCCTTTGTTATCTATCTCCCCCACTAGACTGTGTGTTCCATGAAAGCAGAGACAGGTTTTTATTCACTACTGGATGTCCAGCATCTAGCAAGGTGACCGACACTTAATAGCACAGTAAGTGCTTGCCTGACATTGAGTGAACGAGTCACAAACCGAAAGCAGCAAAACATTTGTTGTTTTTATAGAAATTAGTTCCCTCTGTTTGGACTCAGTGGTGGGGAAATGGAAGTGAAGAAGATTCCACGTGGCTTGCTTTGTTTTCCTCCATCAGACAGATCGTGTCTGTCGTCTGTATGTGCCGCCTGGATCCTGAGTGACCAGCCAGCATAAAGGTACATGTGACCTTTTAAGGACCAGGCGTGTTTTTGCCCCAGGCAGGAGGGTTCTATGCTTTAATTGCCTGGAGGTTCCATCCAAAATTCGAGTCAGCCAACAGTGCGCTCTGTGAGCAGGGCGGTTACATCTGCAGCACTTGGAGTTGAGCCTGGCTCGACACCCGAGCAGACCTCCTGGTTCTGCATGGCTGAAAACAAAGTAGCAATGGCCACTCACAGTGCTGCATAGAAAGGTAGAGCTTGCTCATGGAATCACCTAAAATAATAGCCTCCCAACGACTTAAAAATTAGCAGAAGGATGGGAGGCACTTGGGAGCGCAAAGGTAGAACTATTTACCAATTGATATGGAAGTATTTCAGTATTTTCACAACTGGAGCATATCAGCTCATTTCCAGCCCTAAGTATTAATATCAGTAGAACTGTACCCACCACAGGATGCTCGAGAAGCCTTTGTTCCCTTTTAGATGAGCTACATAGGCAGCATCTTTGCCTGGACATTTAAACATTGTGGTTTCGCTGACAGGGCCTTGCTGGGAAGCTCCTTCCCTTACAGAGTGCTGAGATAATTTTCCTTAAGCAAAGATGACATCACTGACCTGAAGGCGGATCCAGGCAACTGCCCTATCTGGGGAACAATCATTCCTGCAGGTATGTGACTCACACGAGCAAGAGGGAGAGAGAAAGAAATTCAGAGACCGTATCAAACAGATCTCTGCTCTCCCCACTCTGACACAGCCAGCCCCATCCCCAGGCTGTGTGTAACCCGGCAACAAGGATGGACCCGGGGACCAGGCTGGGTGAGGAAGGTTTGGAGCTCAAATTGCCAAAGATGCTTCAGATTTTAATGGAGGAGGGTGTTCAGAAGAGATGCGGCAAATTCTCTGCCCTGGCAACTTCACTTTCTGTTCTCTTTTTATCTGCTTTCAATATTTCCAATTAATCTTGGAATGAGAGCCCCAGGCAAGAAGCCAGCGGTGCCTGAGGAATGCTAAAGAGCAGACTGAGCCAGGGAAACAAATGCCAGCGAGGGACCCCACAGCAAAGAGACAGACACCGTGAGCAACTCTCCCGTTACCATGAGGCTCGCGAGGCGTGTGTGCGGGTCTCCGCGTTGGCACCATCTGCCAATTCCTCAGGAGGACAGAACAAACCAGTGAGGCATGAAGATTAGATTATGTAATGCGCGAGGATTGCTGTTTTCAAAAAGGAAGCAAATGGAACGAATTGATTTGCTTGTCAGAGTCATGTCAGTAAAGGAGACCCACTCCCTCCTCTTCCAAGAGGACTTCATTAAAGAGGGGGATGATTTCACAGATTCAGAAAATGTGAGACCACGATGGACTCCATCCACAAGAGCAAGTCCAATTTCCAGAACTGCACTGACAACCCCGCTTCTGGTACCCTGGCCTGAAAAATGACTATTCAGCCACTACCTAAAAGGTACCAACACGCAAGGAACATAATTGCCAGTTGCCAGCCACGAGATTCAGAACCTGGGCGCTTTGCCTGAACTGAACTCGCTCGCTTCTGGGGAGGGAAGCAGCATCTAATTTTGAGTCCAATAGGGTCATAGGTATATTCCAAGCTCTAAACAAATGCTTCTTTGATAGGGTGAGGAGGTGTTCTGAAAAACACGTACATCGGGAAGGAGAATTCCTTGCATTTCTGGGATTCTTTTGTCAAAGCTGGACTTCTCTCAAAATGTCCACCTTAATACTTTTTATAGAATGTTCAGTAGATCCAAAGAATGAACACATGATAACCTTGAACCTCCTGCCACGGGGCCATCCCTAAAGGTTTCATTGTCTAAGACATCAAGATTTAAATGTTAGGTATTTATTCAACTTGGAAATGAAGGCTGCTGTACCAAATATTTTTCCATTTGCCCTTCCTGATCTACTGTCTGACCTGGGATGCTCCCCCGTACAGACTCCATGGACTTGACACTGTCGCTTCCATTTGGGTACAACCAGTGGAAGGTGGCAGCAGCAGACTGGAGGGCAGAAGGACACTGAGGGTGATGTGTTTATTTCCCTGGTTCCCTCCCTGCCAGATGGCCTCAAGTTGGTTATGTCTTTTGATAAAAGGTCACTGCTCCCTTTCAAGGCAGCCCTTTCCACAAAGAAACTCTCTTTCTGGGTTCTGGAATTTCTCCCTCCCTTTCAACTTTTAGCTCTAGGAATGGTAAAGACCCCAATTGTTCCTAGCCCCCTGGATACTGCACTCAGTTCAGTTGTGTCCAACTCTTTGCGACCCCATGGACTACAGCACACCAGGCTTACCTGTCCATCACCAACTCCTGGAGCTTGCTCAAGCTCATGTCCATTGAGTCGGTGATGCCATCCAACCATCTCATCCTCTGTCGTCCCCTTCTCCTCCCGCCTTCAATCTTTCCCATCATCGGGGTCTTTTCAAATGAGTTAGTTCTTCACATCAGGTGGCCAAAGTATTGGAGTTTCAGCTTCAGCATTAGTCCTTCCAGTGAACATTCAGGACTGATTTCCTCTAGGATGGACTGGTTGGATCTGTTTGCAGTCCAAGGGACTCTCAAGAGTCTTCTCCAAAAAAAAAAAAAAAAAAAAAGAGTCTTCCTCAAACACCACAGTTCAAAAGGATCAATTTTTTGGTACTCAGCTTTATGGACACTCCACTACCCCTATGATTTCCCTACACTTTACCCAAACCTTTGTAAATAGTCCCTTTATTAAACCCTCCTCTAATTATCTAATTTGAACATACCATCTGTTCCTTATACAGAACCTGACTGATACACCTACCACACATGTCAGTCTGTTCCAGGCCCTGCACCACAGTTTTTTTTAAAGAAAGAGTAGCAAAATGAATAATACAATACGCTACTACTTTATAGTTATTCTCAATGTTCACCTTTTCGCAACGCTATAATAACAACTTAAAGATAAAACCTAATTCCTCTTTACAACATAATTGTGCAGTAGCGTTTGTATGAGCTAAATATAAATCGAGAACAAGCTTTTTCATGCCATCAAAATTCATGTGAACAACTATAAAGAGAGAGCTACAGAACTGATGCCCCTGACTTGAGATTTAGCAGAAGGTTTATTCCAGTATTTAAATCAACCACAAGTACTCAAATGTCTACTCCATGACCAGAAAGATGGAAATCTCACAGTGAGGAATAACATCGCCATGGGCTCTGACATGGTGAAATGTGGTCTTGTTTTATGCAACAAATGTGTTCCTAAAAAGTTGAATAGGGACTCTATTTCCATAAATCAAGTAATAAGTTGGATCAGGGGGACCTCACTATTTGAACAATAATTTTGTAAAATAATCACCTTTTGATCTTATGAACCAATTCCACTTTTTTCATCCATCCAGAGTACTTCAAATGAAATTTATCTTTAGACTGTAGGGAGACTTGGTCTCCTTCCGTGCTCTCGGAATAGCAGAATTTGTGAAATGGAATTCAGAGGAAAGATAAGGGAACTACCATTTATAGACCACACTTAGAATGCTAGGCAATTTGCATCTGTTAGCACATTTAATCCTGGAGGTAAATGCATATTCTATCATTCCCTTATTTTCTCCTTCTGAAAAAAAATTATTTTGGCAGGTATGGAATTGAAAAATCCACTTTTTTTTTCCAATGAGAAAACAAGGCAAAAATATTGTTCAGTGCAGGGCCATAAACACTGCGTTATTCCCCAACCTCAATGGCTTCCCACTGCTCTTAGAATCAAGTCCAAAATTCTTCAGAGTGCCACCATTCCCCCTCAGTTCTCTCAACCATCCCAGCTTCTCCCCACTCGAAGGCCCTTGTGCTCTGTTCCCAGATCTGTCAGCAGCCTCCCTTTCCCCTCTTCTCCAGACTGAGACGCATCCGTCCGGTTTCCACCTGGCTGACACTTGCCAGGGAATGTGTCTGCCCAGCTGGGGGTGTCACTGCACCCCCAGATCGGAACACCAGTGAAGAACTGAACGCTCAGTTGTTGCCTAACTGAACCCAGGAGGACTGCCCTGCCCGATGATGGCCATTTCTCTACCAATTCTTTGGACCCAGGTTTCCTTTGGTCCCCTGGGCCTGGCAAAGCATCCCTCAGTAATGAAAAAGGTCAAAAGAACCTCTGAGGTTCAAGGTGTTTGCTTTCTCTCTTCCCCTCAAGCATATACCCAGGCACTCCCAAGACCTGAGATGAGGGGAGAACATGACAGTCCCCAGGGCCCCAGTGGGAGTATAACGTTCCTCCCGCTTCACACCTTGGACTTGTCTGGCTTCCAGCCCCGTGGCTTGTAGATGCTGCGCGTGTGCGAGAGGATTACTTCCTGTGTTATCCCTCCACCCTTGCCCGGATGTTGCAGCTGCACATTTCAGCCTGGTCTGATTGAGAACAGGAGGCAGTGTTGAAATGGGAGAGAGATTCAGAAGGTCACTGAGGCGGTCAGGATGGGCTTGGAAGGTAGTGAGGATCACCCAGTGACAGGCATTGGGCTAAATGACCCCAAGAACTTTGTGTAGAAGGGACCAATGTGTCCGTTTTACAGATACAGAAAATGAGGCTCCTGTGGCTTGAGGGACTTGTCCACAGCCACCAGTAATGACAGTCCTGGATTTGAACCCAAGTTTCTCTAGATCCCCAACACCCATGCTCTCTTAGGCCCTTGCTCCTCCTTCAAAAGTAAAGTTTGTTTTCCTGAAGTGTAGTCATCACTGGGAAGGAGTTTCTGCTCTCCTTCCCTAGTAACTCGGAGCCACCTGCCTGCCTGGGTTCATGTCTTACTGTATGCCTTTGAACTAGTCATGTCACCACCGAGCCTCATCATTATTATAAAATGACACTCCTGCCTGCCTTCCACTACTCAGAAAAATGAATTTTTCTACCCATCAGATGCCAGGTACTGTGCTAGGTAAGTTCAGGGTGTGCAAAAATGGAAGCGATCATGTGAGATAGTGTATGAATGAGATAGTGTATGAATAGGCGAATGAACTCCAAAGCCCTTTAATAATATATGTAGTGGGCTCTGGGACTTCCTTGGCAGTCTAATGATCAAGACTCTATGCTTCCATGGCAGGGAATGCGGGTTTCATCCCTGGTTGGGAAACAGATTCCTGAATGCCCCATAGTGTAATATTCATTGGAAGGACTGATGCTGAAGCTGAAACTCCAGTACTTTGGTCGCCTGATGTGAAGAACTAACTCATTTGAAAAGACCCTGATGATGGGAAAGACTGAAGGCAGGAGGAGAAGGGGACGACAGAGGATGAGGTGGTTGGATGGCATACTGACTCAATGGACATGACTTTGAGTGGGCTCTGGGAGTTGGTGATGGACAGGGAAGCCTGGCATGCTGCAGTCCATGGGGTTGCAACGAGTCAGACACAATTGAGCGACTGAACTGAACTGTAGCCAAAAAAGGGGGGGGCTTTCCTGGTGGATGTAGAATCCACCTGCCAATGCAGGAGACACGGGTTTGATCCCTGATCTGGGAAGATCCCACGTGCCACAGAGCAACTAAGCCCATGCACACAACTACTACTGAGCCAGTGCTCCAGAACCCAAGAGCCACAACTGCTGAAGACTGCGCGCCCTAGAGTCTGAGCTCCACAACAAGAGAAGACACCGCAATGAGAAGCCTGCGCACCACAACTAGAGAGTAGCCCCTGCTTGCGGCAACTAGAGCAAAAGCCCGTGCAACAGTGGAGACCCAGCACAACCAAAAATAAATTTTAAAAAAGGGTTCTGCCAGTATATGTAGTGAGTTAGATGATAGCAAGTACCATGCAGAAACATGAAGCAAGGAGAGGGGATAAGGAGTGTGTTGCATGGGTAAGATTTTAAGTAGAAAGGTCAGGGCTAGGTCTCTCCTGAGACGTCGGGATTTGAGGGGGAAAAAAAAAACAAAACCTGAGGAGATGAGGAAAGAAAACTGGGCAAGTTTGGATCCATTTCCCCTTAAGAACAGATGAGATCTAAACGGGGCCTGGCGTCTCCATGAAGCCCGCCGTGCGCCAGTGGGCCTCCGTCATACAACAGTGGGCAGCGCTGCAGTGGGTTCCTCTCATCTGGCTCCTGAGGAAGTACCCACAGCCTGTTATCGGTATGAGGATTCACAGCCAACAAGCTCTTCCCTTCATCTCCAGAGAAGTGGGTGTTCCCATCAGCGAATTGCAGAAGGGTCTGCCATGCCCTTGGAAATGTCTGATTTTTGCTCCACTGAAAACAAAAAGAAGCAGGAAGATGGAATGGGGGCCTATGCTGACATTTCACTGCCATGTCCCATCTTGGCCAGGTGCCCGAACACATGTAGGGGCTCATTCACACAGATGCATCTGCTCAAAGTCCCTAATGTAGGTTCAAGAGTGCCGGTGTATGCCTGCTTCCAGGCCCCAGAGCTCTGCAGAGAAAAGTCTCTGCAGAGAAAAGTATCTTAGTCTGGGAGAAAAGTATCAAGCCAGGCCTTGGCCAACTGTCATTTCAGCATACATTTTTTTTTTTTAAGTATATCACAGGAACCAGGATGATGAGTTAGAGCCCAATGACTATCCAAACTGGGAGGCCACTGACTGAGGCCCAGAGGGGTGAAATTAGCTGTCCAAGGTCACACAGCAAGCCTGTGAAAAATCCCAGTGAATTCATGCTGCCAACGAATGCTCTTTGAGTGCCATATATGTGCCAGGCACTAGGGTTACGGCAGTAATCAAAATGGACAAAAATTTCTGTTCCCTTGAAGCTGATGTTCTAATGGGAGGAAACAGACAATTAAATGATAAATTAGTAATGTATGTAATGTGTTGGATGACGGCAACCACCACGGAGAGAAATGAAGCAGGCGAGGGAATCAGGAGTATTCTGTGTAGGTGCAGTTTTAAGTCGAAGGGTCAAGGAAAGCATCACTAAGAAGCTGGCACTGAAGCAAAGACCTGAAGGAGGTGAGGGAGGAAGACAGGCCAGGATCTGGGGAAGAGAGTCCCAGGAGGAGGAAGCAGAGTGAGACCAAGGCAGGGACGCTCCACTCGTGCACCCAGGAGAAGTAAAGGAGTCCCGTCAGGTAGGAGCTTTGTAGGCTGCTGGTAAGGACTGTGGCTTTTACTCCAGATGAGATGGAAAACCACTGGAGAGTCTGGGGCAGAGAAATGACATCATCTGACCCAAGAAAAAAGTCTGAAGCGATGATCGCTCATTCATTCATTCATTCAAGCCTCTTAGGTACCAGGCACTCTGCTGATGACAAGCCAGACACCCCCAGAGTGAACCACAGGGCACTTGAGGGTGTATTTTGTACTGACTGGAGAGTCCAGACCAAGGAGAAGGGAGGCCTGGCCATGGCCTTCCCCGACCACTTGCCTTCCCTCTCTGCCCTGCAGGCCAGGGCCAAGGGCCCCAGGTAGCTGCAGGGCTCCGTGATCCGGAGGCTGCTAGAACCTGCAGGTTATAAATAGTATCTCCTGCGGCTGGGAGTCAAGCTGCTCAGTCTGAATGAGTCAGAGGCTCAGAGCCACAGCCCCCCAAACTGCAGCATCACTCCTGAATCCCACCATTCCATCCCGGGCTTCCCCGCTGACCTCCTAATCAAGACCTGGCCTCTGCTTTTTGTTTGTTTGTTTGTTTGTTTTTATTTCTTTGACTGTGTTGGGTCTTAGTTGCAGCATGTGGGATCTACTTCCCTGACCAGGGATCGAACTCCGGGCCCCCTGCATTGGGAGCATGGAGCCTTAGCCACTGGACCACCAGGGAAGTCCCCTGGCCTCTGCTTTTTACCATGACCCTCTCTGACCCTGTCACTCTCCCTTGACCCCAGGCTCAACCCCCTGGAGCACCAGAAGGCCCACTGGTTCACTAGGATTGTATAATATTTAAAAGCTCAAGATCTGCACTTGGGCTTACCTGGATTTCAGGCCCAACTCAGCTACTTCTGGCTGTGTGACCTTTGGCAAGTTACTTCACTCTGGGAGCCCCATATTCCTCATTCAATAACGAGGAAGAATAACAGTAATAGTACTATGGTACTAATACTACTGTGATATTATGATGATAATAACTGCACCTACTTCATGGAACTGATATGGGGAATTCAACAAGATGCTCCACATAGAGTGCTTAGCCCAGAGCCTGGCATATAATGGCCATCAATTAACAGAGTGACTGTCACTGTGCTCAGTTAGATTCTAATCTGGAGAAGGGTAATAATAAATTAGAAAATGACAGCTTTCATCTAGTCTACAGAACATCTACCAGGTGTTTGTAGTATGGGTTCCTGACATATAATGCCATATCTCTTATCTTCATAACCAAGCAAATTTCGCCATCTCCATGTCACACAGGAAGAAACTGAGACTCAGAGAGAGCTGGATGACTTGTCCAAGCCCCACAGGACCTGGTGAGGCAGCATCTGACGTCAGCAGAAAGGTTTAACCAGCCCCCTCTGACTCTGGGGACATGTGCAGACACTTTCTTCTAGCCCACCCGACACGTGATGTTCCAGTGAGCAGAAGCGGAGGGGTCAAGGGAAAGAAGTGGGGCAGGTGGGCAGGGATTCAAGATATCTCTGCTTCCTCTGACCATCCCTCCCACCTCCTGAGATGAGAAGCGGTCTCTGTGGCACGTCCCCAAAGCCTGGACTAGCTCTCCTGTGAGTGATACTGAATAAAACTCTCTCTGCCTAACGGCTGCCAAAACATTGTCTTCTTAATAACTTTTATATGTTACACACATTAAGGATGAAGGTGATGGTGACATTCCGACTTCCCTGACACCACGACCCAACTTTGATCCTCCAGGATTTTGTCTGGTCATCCTCCAAAACCTCCAAGTTCCAGAAAAATCTCCTCAAGTCCCTGTTCCCCCGTCCCCACCATGCTAGGAGCCTTATAAACTAGTAGAAAGGGCATGCATTTGGCAGTGAGGTAAATCTGGGCTCCCTCCTGTCTCTGTCACTTCCTAGCTGTGTGACCTTGGGCAAGTCACTTCACCTCTCTGAGCCTCAATCACTTAGCTAATGCATATTCAGCAATGCGATCAGACAGGAAGTGACATTTATTCTGAGACCCGAATGATGAGAAGACCTAGACACCTGGCTGGCTGAGAGACCTGGAGGCAAGGAAAGAGGAGGCAGGGAGACCTCCAAGGGGATAAGCTTGCTGTATGGAGCTTGTGTGGTGGGACTGGAGTGAGCCGCGGTGGGGAGAGAGGGAGGTGAGGTCAGAGAGGTAGGCAGGTGCTAGTTCGCAGAGCTCCCAGTGACGAGTATCCCAACTCCTCACGCTTGTCTGCATTTGGGGAGATGATGCATAGATCTAGCACAGGGCCTGGCATACAGTGGGCGCTCAATACGCAGTCACTATCACGATGACGAGTGTTCCTCGCCCTCCTCCTCCTCCTCCTAGGGACCCTCATGTCCTTCCCCTGCGTCTTACCCCCCTCTGCCCAACCGTCTCTCCCTGGTCCCGGGAAAAGGACCGGGAGTCGGCAAGTGTCACAGCAGGAAGGAGGAAGCATTCCCCGTTCTCCTTCTCAATCCCCCCCCCCCAAAAAAAACCCTCCCACCGCAGCCCAGTGATTTTCCTGCCTCTCACAAGGCGATTTTATTAAACATCTCGAAAAAATATTCTCTCACTCCCTCTCTCTTTATTTATAAAAATCAACTTAACACCCTGCTCCTTTGTTCTATTTGGAAACTGGAACAGCCTGGTTTATATTTAGCTGAAATCCTGCTCCTTTCCCCACAGATTCCGGCACAGCCCGATGAGCTAGAGGGGCTAAGGAAGGAGGAGGGGGACAGGAGTAGGGGAGGAAAGAGCCATGGGAGGGACAGAAAGTGCCGTCTCCCGGGGGCCCAGGTCTCCACCAAGTCCGAAGGACCCGGAAGGGTAGGAGCTGAGCTCTTTCCAGGACTTGGGGTGATCCAAGTCCAGGTTTTGCCCATCATCCTGTCACTCTCTAGTCCCATTCAGGTATCCCCAGAAGAAAAGACGAGGGGACGGAATATGGAGAAGAAAGACACCAGCCTTAATCTGGAACCAGGCTTGGAAAGGCTGTGTAAGGCACTTATTAAGAGTGGGGGGTCTGGGTTCACATCCGGTCTCTCCTCTGCCCCTCGGGAGCTGGCTGCTCCCCAGGAGGTTATGTGCTCGTTACCATGCCCTGCACACAAATAGTGGCTGTCATTATCAGTCACTGTGGGCTGAAGGAAATCTCTCAACTCCTCAAACTTTAAGACTCTCCACAAAAGCTGCTTCCTCCATGAAGCCTTCTCAGATTAAAACTTGTCTTTTCAGGTGACAGCACTGGGTTAGACACTGGGGTTATGGAGACAAATGTGCAAGAACACTTGGGGCCCCCAGTGTGATCAAAGATGGACACACATAGTTGCCACAGAGAGGACTAAGTTCCAGAAGATTCTTTTTTTTTTTTTTTAGTTCCAAAACATTCTTAAGCTAGCTTTCTTTCCCACTATATGTGAAGAAGAACTAAAGAGCCTCTTGATGAAAGTGAAAGAGGAGAGTGAAAAAATTGACTTACAGCTCAACATTCAGAAAACTAAGATCATGGCATCCGGTCCCACCACTTCACAGCAGATAGATGGGGAAACAGTGGAAACAGTGGCTGACTTAATTTTTCTGGGCTCCAAAATCACTGCAGATGGTGATTGCAGCCATGAAATTAAAAGACACTTACTCCTTGGAAGGAAAGTTATGACCAACCTAGACAGCATGTTAAAAAGCAGAGACATTACTTGCCAACAAAGGTCCATCTAGTCAAGGCTATGGTTTTTCCAGTGGTCATGTATGGATGTGAGAGTTGGACTATAAAGAAAGCTGAGCGCTGAAGAATTGATGCTTTTGAACTGTGGTGTTGGAGAAGACTCTTGAGAGTCCTTTGGACTGCAAGGAAATCTAACCAGTCCGTCCTAAAGGAGATCAGTCCTGGGTGTTCATTGGAAGGACTGGTGTTGAAGCTGAAACTCCAACACTTTGGCCACCTGATGTGAAGAGCTGACTCATTGGAAAAGACCCTGATGCTGGGAAAGATTGAGGGCAGGAGGAGAAGGGGATGAGAGGATGAGATGGTTGGATGGCATCATCGACTCGATGGACATGGGTTTGGGTGGACTCCGGGAGTTGGTGATGGACAGGGAGGCCTGGAGTGCTGCGGTTCATGGGGTCGCAAAGAGTCAGACATGACTGAGTGACTGAACTGAACTGAACTGATATCCGTAGAGCTAAAGACACCACCTGGCACATTGAGAGAGAGCATAGAATAGTGGTTAAGGATCTACCTGGGAGGAGCTTCCCTGATGGTCCAGTGGTTAAGCATCCACCCTGCAATGCAGGGGACATGGGCTCAATCCCTGGTCAGAGATCTAAGATCCAACAAGCCACAAAGCAACAAAGCCTTGTGCACCATAACTAGAGAGTCTATGCACTGTGAAGAAAGATCCCTCATGACCCAACGAAGATCCCAGTTGCTGCAACTAAGACTCAATGCAGCCAAATAAATAATAAATAAAATTTTTAAAAACGAATCTATCTAGGTAGACACACAACCCTAGGTTTACAGAAATACTATTCACAATAGTCAAGACATAGAAACAACTTAAATGTCCATTGACAGGTGAATAAGTAAAGAAGGTGTAGTGCATATACACAGTAGAATACTACTCAGCCATAAAAAGAACAAAATAATACCATTTGCAGCCACAAGGATGGACTCGGATATTATCATACTAAGCAAAGTGAATCAGAAAGAAAAAGACAAATATCATATGATATCACATATATGTGGAATCTAAATATGACACAAATGAACCTGTCTATGAAACAGGAACAGAATCATAGACACAGAGAACAGACTGATAGTTGCCGAGGGGGAAGGTACTGGGGGAGGGCTGGAGTGGGAAGCTGGGGTTAGCAGATGTAAGCTTTTTATAGAATGGAAAAACAACAAGACCCTACTATAGAGCCCAGGAAACTATATTCAATATCCTATGATAAACCATAGTGGAAGGAATATAAAAAAGAATGTATATATAACTCAATCCCTTTGCTATACAGAAGCAATTAATACAGCATTATAAATCAACTATGCTTCAATTTAAAAAATTGTGGTGTGTCCATATGATGGAATATTATTCAGCCATGAAAATGAATGAAGTACTGACTATACTACAATGTGGATAGACCTCAGAAATATACTAAGTGAAAGAAGCCAGACACGAAAGGTCGAATATTCCATTTATATGAAATTCCAGAATAGACCAACCCATAGAGACAGAATGCAAATTGATGGTTACCACATCCTTGGGGAGAGGGAATGGGGCATAATAACCACTTACTGGGTGCAGGGTTTCCTTTTGTAGTGACTAAAGATAGTTTGTCTTTATAGACTGGAGAGAGATGGTGGTCATGCAATGCCACTGAATTGTTTGCTTTAAAATTATTAATTGTATGGGACTTCCCTGGCAGTCCAGTTGTTAGGACTCCATGCTTCCACTGCAGGGGCCTCAGGTTTGATCCCGGGTTGGGGAACAAAGATCTGGCATGCTGTGTGGTGCAGCCAAAAATAAATAAATAAAAGATTAACTGTGTGTTAATCTTATGTTCATCTCAGTTTACACACACACACACAGGGATTAACTACATGGTATTGATATGAAAAAACATTTGGTAAAAGTTAATGCCTAGTCATTATTTACAAACAAACAAACTTGAGCAGTGTCAGAAGAGAACTTCCTTAACCTGTTGCAAAACACCTCCTGTATATAATGCTGAAAACCTACACACTTTCCTCCCCGAGGGTTTCCCTGGTGGCTCAGCTGGTACAGAATCTGCCTGCAATGCGGGAAAGCTGGGTTCGATCCCTGGGTTGGGAAGATCCCCTGGAGAAGGGGAAGGCTACCCACTCCAGTATTCTGGCCTCGAGAATTCCATGGACCATATAGTCCATGGGGTCACAAAGAGTTGGACACCACTGAGCAACTTTCACTTTCATTTTTCCTCCCTGATTGGGAACAAGGCAAGAATATCTGCTCTCACCACTTCATGCAACACTGGGAGGTCCTAGCCAAGATAATAAGACAAGAAAAAAGAGGGGAAAGGGCAAAGTTAAATGATCTTTATTTGCAGATGACATGATGATGTGTGTAGAAAACCCTAAAGAATTTACAAAACAAAACTAGAATTAATCATTTTATTTAACAAGATCAAAGGATATAGGTAACTATATAAAAATATAATTCTCTATATAGTCATCCCTTGGTATCCACGGGGGACTGGTTCTGGGAATCACCTGCCCATGGATACTGAAATCCACAGATGCTCAAGTCCCTCATACAAAAATGGGATAGTATAGCCAGCTTTCCCTATCTGCAGCTGCAGAACATGTGGATACAGGAGGGCAGACTATACTAGTAACAAACAATTGAGAAGTTAAATATATAAAATCATTTCCAATAGCATGAAAAAATATAGAATATTTAGGGATACATTTAACATAACATGTAAGATCTGCAGTCTGAAAACTACAAAACCTTCCTGAGAGAAATTAAAGAGCTAAATAAATGGAGAGATATACCACGTCCATGTGTAAAATGTCATTCTCTCCATATTGTTCTATAGATTCAATACAATCATGATCAAAATTCCAGCAGAGTTTTTTTGTAGAAATTATCAAGTAGATTATAAAATACATATGAAAATAAAGAGTAGCCAAAACAATTTTTAAAAACAGGAATGAATTTGCAGCACTTAATGCTACTTGATTTTGAGAATTACTATGAATCTGTAGTAATCAAGACAATCTAGTATTAACATAGGAATACACATATAGATCAACAAAACAGAATAAAGTCCAAAAGTAAATCCACATACATACAATCAATTGATTATTTTACTGAAACGCCATGATGATTCAGTGGAAAAAGGAAGCTAGTAGTGAAACATATCAACACAGAAAGAAAAAAAGAGATATGACCCCTGGGTCATACCATACATAAAAATTTTTAGGAGAAAACATAAGAAAAAACATGTGACCTAGGGATAGGCAAAAATTGCTTAGGACACAAAAAAGAGTAAACAATAAAAGTAATTGATTGATAAGCAGAACTTTATCAAAATTTGAAACTTCTGTTCTTCAAAAAAAGACTATTAAAAAATGAAACTGTAAGCCACAGACTAAGCAAAAATATTCATTATGTGTGTCTCTCACAAGGTACTTCTCTATCCATAATATATAAAGAAATCTTACAACTAAATAATGAGAAGACAAATAACCCAGTAAAACATAGGCAAAAGAATTAAACAAATACTTTCTGAAAGAAGACAAACAAATGTACAATATGCATGTGAAAAGATGCTCAGTGGTTGACAGGGAAGTACAAACTTAAACCACGATAAGGTACCACTACACACAGATGGAAGGGCTAAAATTAATATGACTGATGATACAAAATGTTGGTGAGACTATGGAGTAACTGGAACTCACATATACTTCTGGTGGGAGTATAAGATGGTAGAATTACGTTGGAAAAGTTCGGCAGCTTCTTATGACATTAAATATAAACTTACCATATGGTTTGGCTATTCTACTCCTACCTATTTACCTGAAATAAACAAAAAACATATGTCCATACAAAGACATTTACATGAAGTTCATAGCATCTTTACTCATAATAGCCCCACACTGGAACCAGCCCAAATGCCATTGAGCAGGAGAATTGGATAAAAGATTTATGTCATTTCTACGCAGTGGAATACTACTCAGCAGTTTAAAAAAGAATTACCAATACATGTGACAAGGTAGATGGATCTCATAAACATTTTAGTTCAACAAAAGAAGCAAGTTGGACTTCCCTTGTTGTCCGGTGGTTAAGAATCCACCTGCCAGTGCGGGGGACACGGGTTCCACCCCTAGGTTGGGAAGATTTCATGTGCCGCAGAGCAACTAAGCCTGTGCGCCCTAGAGAGCCTGTGCTCTTCAGCAAGAGAAACCACAGAAATGAGAAGCCTGCCCATCACAATGGAGAGTAGCGGCCCCCCGGCTTGCTGCAACCAGAGAAAGCCCGCGTGCAGCAACAAAGACCCGGTGCAGCCAAAAATAAAAATAAACAAAAAAGAAGCAAGTTACAAAAGAGGACATACTGTATGGTTTCATTTATATGAAGTCCTAAAACGGACAAAGCAAAAATCTATAGTCACAGAAAGTCAATCAGAGATTGCCTGGAGCAGGGCCCAGGAGGATCAACTGCAAAGGGCAAGAGAGAAAATTCGGGGGAACAAAAATGGTTATATCTATATTGGAGTGTTTTTACTGTAGCCCAATAATCATTGGAAGGCCTGATGCTGAAGCTGAAACTCCAATACTTTGGCCACCTGATGCGAAGAACTGACTCATTGGAAAAGACCCTGATGTTGGGAAAGATTGAAGGCAGAAGGAGAAGGGGACGACAGAGGATGAGATGGTTGGATGGCATCACCAACTTGATGGACATGAGTTTGAGCAAGCTCCGGGAGTTGGTGATGGACAGGGAAGCCTGGCATGCTACAGTCCACGGGGTCACAAAGAGTCAGACACGACTGAGTGACTGAAATGAACTGAATAAAATTGACTGAAAAAAATACTCCATGTTCAATTCCTGGCTTTGCCACTTAGCTGTATAATTCTGGACAAGTTATTTCACTTTTCTGTGCCTCTGTTTCTTCAACAGAGAAGTGACAATAATAATACTCAGAGGTTTCTGTTTCATTTTCTTTAGATAACCTCCTAGGACTTGTGTTTTTGTTGTTGTTCAGTCGCTCAGTCGTGTCCAACCATTGCGACCCCATGGACTATATACACTTCCCTGTCCTTCACCATCTCCTGGAGCTTGCTCAGGCTCATAACTGTCGAGTCGGTGATGCCATCCATCCTCTGTTGTCCCCTTCTCTTCCTGCCTTCTATCTTTCCCAGCATTAGGGTCTTTCCCAATGAGTCAGCTCTTCGCATCAGGGATTTGGAAGGGATTAAATGAGTGAATGTATTGGGAACTGTGGTGGCCAACCTCCAAGAAGGCTTCCAATGATTCCTGCCTCCTGGCATTCCTTCCCCCGTGCCCCTCCATGACACCCCACCCCTGTCCATATTGAAGGCTGACCTGTAAAGCCTACAGGGTATTGTTGAAATGATGGTCTGTGGATTTCCAGACAAGGTCAGAAAACATCTTGAGGATTCTGCTCTTGGCTCATTCTTTCTGAGGGAAGCAAGCCACCCACCACACCATGAGGACTCTCAAGCAGCCCTGTGGAGAAATCTGGATGGCAAAGAACTTGAAGCCTCCTGCCAACAGCCAGCACCACGTCGCCAGCCTCAGGAGTGAACTGCTTGAGATGAGTGGCCGACAGCTTGGCTGTAACCTCAGGAGAGACGGAGTCAGGACCGTGCAGTGAAGCCGCTCCCAGCTGACCCACAGGAGCTGTGTGAGGTAATATGCATTTGTTTTAAGCCACCAAGTTTTTCAGTAACTTGGAGGTTTGTTTGTTTGGGGCAAAAATTCACATGCATGATTTATCAGACAACAGTTCAGGGTGTTTTGTTTTGTTTTGTTTTTTGGCCACACTGTACAGCTTGTAGGATCTTAGTTCCCTGATCAGGGATTGAACCCAGGGCCTCAGCAGTGGAAATCGCGGAGCCCTAACCATTGGACCACCAGGGAGTCCTCTGGGATAACTTGTTACGCAACAGTAAATAACTAAATGTGAGCACTAATAACAGTAGCTGACATTTATTGAGCATGCGTCATGAGACCTACTATGACTCCTACTGCTTACTACTGGATAATGATCAAGTTGATAATCCTCTGCCCGTCCATCCATCCAGGAGCATGCTCCACTTTCCCCCACCTTGCTTTGTGCCCAGGGAGACCGACCACTTCAGACTCAACAATCTCCCATGTCCTTTGGCTTCTAATCAGGTTTGGCCAATGGGGAGCCCTCAGGAGGAGGTGGAGATGGGAGGCGAGAATTCTACCACTGAACCACCAATGCCTTGGAGGTGGAGATGGGAAGGGAAAAGGAAGTCAGGATGCTTATTCCTCTGCACCCCCAACCCCCTCTCAACCACAGGGCACCTCAGGCCGGCTGCTCCTGCAACGAAAGGTCACAGCTTCTCTGAAAGGTGGCCTTCTGCACACAACTCCTTCTGGGAAGGAGAACTGCTCCCTGGGCCCAGCCTGTTCCTAGCAAGGTGCCAGCAATTTCCCTACCCTCTGCTCACACCTAAACTGTCCTTTATTCAGTCTTTCTCAAGTTGCCCAATTTTGAGCATGCCATCTGTTTCCTTGTGGGACTGACTGGCCACCCTAATTAAGATCCCCTACTTTAAAAAAAAAAAAAAAAGATCCCCTACCTTAGAGAAGGAAGTAGGAATTCAAAGAGAAGCAAAAACAAAGGAAGGAAGAATAGAGGCCACCCAGAGGTGAGTTCTGCAGCCAGCGGGCACTAATGATGCTTGTTGAATGAATGAATGCATGACCTTGTGGGCACCAGGGAGGACCCTGCTTCCTTGAAGGTGACAGGTGCTAGACCTGGATGTTGACATCTGAACAACTTCAGACAGACCACCGAAGACCTTCCCCCCGACTGGCCCAACTTGAGTTGGCTTCAGGAAGTCTTGCCTTGAAAGGATTAACTCACAGCCTGGGACACCAAGGAAGCAGCCCCTCCACCTCGGGAAGAGACTCTGGAGTTATTTTTGAAAAGCAAGCAAGGCCTGCAGGCGGCCCTGGCAGAGCTCAGAGCTGGAAAGGAGAGCCAGGAGCAGAGAGAACAGACAGTGGCAGAGAACTCATACCATGTCCCTGTGACGTCGACCCCACGCTCCGTGACATAACATGGGCAACTCCCTCCCCCCATCCTGTGTCCCTTTGGGGATTTTTTTTTAATTGTGGTAAAATATACATACCATAAAATTTAGCCTTGGAAATTTCTGACCTATTCCCACAGCAGGCTGAATGACACTGGGGACTCAATTCCAAAAGGAACAGGGAGAAAATATTTGCATCCAAATGGTGCCTGAGGTTTGGCTGGAAAAATCCTGAAATTGGAGGGAGGGTCACTGCTCTGAGGCAACGTCTTGGGGAGCCAAGGATTAGGAGAGAGTTGATGTTCCGCCACCCCTATCAAGTCGTGGGGAGGCAGAAGTGGCTGTGGGGTGGGAGAGGGGAGCAGAGAGCAGGTGTTGGGCTAGAGTCTGAGCCGCAGGGGCAGAAAGGGAGCCGCGGGGAGGCAGCTAATGAGCCCTAAACGAACTGACAGAGGTGTTTGCAACTGTGGTGGGGGGCGGTGAGGGGAGGTCAGAGACAGCCAGAGGGAGCCATCAAGTCCCCAAAATAACTCGTGCCTCTGCTGGGAGACTCTGGAACTAATCAAGGTGGGGATAATCTGAAAATCCCATCAGAGAGAGGTTGCAAGAGCCTTCCAAGTGGGGATTGGAGGGGAGGAAAATGAAGGAAAGATGTGGTTTGCAGTGCTCTTGTCCTCGAAGATGGTGCCAACCTCAAACGAGGTTGTCCTAGGAACTCAATCAGGGGGTACCTACCTGTAGCTACCCTCTGTTGGGTGCCTACCATGTGCCTTGGATGGAGTGCCCAGCTGAGAACGGGAGCTCTGTAGTCAACATGCTGGATTCAAATCCCTGTGCTCTTTCTTGCTGGCTCTGGGATCTTGGGCAAGTCATTTTGCCTCCATTCTGAGCCTCAGTTTCCTTATCCAGAAGCTGGGCATAAAATTCATTCCTGCCCCATGGAGTAGTTGCGAATAAGTACTCGATGCATGAGCGCTTTTAATGCAAATCTTCCCAGCGACCCCAGAGGGTGGGTTTCCATCTCCTCATCTTCCAGGGGTGTAAACTGAGGCTCAGAGAGTCCAAGGCCACGAAGTAGAAGAGTCAGAAGTGTGTCCCTTCATTAGGCCCAGCTGCCCTGGCCCCTCCTCCCAGGGGCAGAGGGCAGTAGCCAAAGCCCTTCACTCGCCACCTGTCTGCAGCCCCATGCAGGGAGGTGGGACCGGCACGGACACTGGAAGGGACCTCCAGGTGACATACCAGGGCGTCCAATGGTGAGAATGTTACCCTCAACTGGCTGTGAGACCCTGGCCCAGTCCTTTCTCCTCTCTGACCAGTTTCCACATTTCCAGAACGAGATGGTAGTAACAGGTGATTATAGTTCCAGAGAGTCTAGATTCTCACTCCCTGCTCTCTTTTGGGTGCCTCATGCAGAAGGCGGTGGAGGAGGGGGTAAGAGAGAGACCTGGATGGCTGCAAAGCAGTCTTTCTTCATTGCTTCCCTCCCTTCCTCTGGCGGATGTCTCCAGGCAGAGGGAACAGCAAACACAAAGGTCAAGAAATGAGAGGGAGCATGGCATGTTCAGGGAGCTGCAAGCAGAATCATCTAGCAACCTGGCTTATTTGTCCATTCAGTTTATTCAACCCACATGCATTACTGTGGGCCAGGCCTTTACTGGGTGCAGAGCAGTGAACCAACATAGATGGATTCAATATGCAGGGCTCACATTCTTTTTCTTATAGTTTTTTAAAATTTAACTTAATTTATTTATTTTTGGCTGGACTGGATGTTCACGTTGCTGCACGCCGGCTTTCTCTGGTTGCAGCGAGCAAGGCTACTCTCTAGGTGAGGTGCGTGGGCTTCTCATTGCAGTGGCTCCTCTTGTTGCAGAGTGTGGGCTCTAGGGCGCAAGGGCTCAGTAGTTGTGGCCCAGTTTCCCTGCGGCATGTGGAATCTTCCCGGACCAGGGATCAAACCCGTGTCTCCTGCATTGGCAGGTAGACTCCCAACTACTGGACCACCAGGGAAGTCCGGAGCTCACATTCTAACCGGAGTAACAAGTAAATCAGTAATAGGGATAATTTCAGAATGGGATGAGTGCTCTGTGAATAACAGCACATTTTTATACAGCATCTAACACGGGCAGCACGTTTATAGAAAGCATCCTCCTTACTACAACTCTATGAGCTAGGCACTATTATCATCAGCCCCATTTATAGCTGAGGAAACTGGCACAGAAAGGTTAAGTAACTTGCCCAGTACGACCCAGCTGATAAGCAGCAGAGCTGAGATTCAAACCCAGGCCAGCTGGCCCCTTTGTGCTGGCTGGTGGGAAGGGCATTAAGTAGGGCAACTCGTTCGGGAAGTATCACTCTGATGACGTGACATTTGAGTGGAGATGCATGATGAGACACCAGCCCTAGGAAGTCCAGGAGGCAGAAGGATCCAGATGGAGGGAACATTGAGTACAAAGGCCCTGAGGCGGGAAGGAGCTTGACAGGTTGGAAAGAAAGCAAGCAGGTCAGTTTCAGCTGAAGCAGAGGGACAGGAGAAGAGGTCAGGTTGGGGGGTGCAGGGCAGACACATGGAGGTGGGAAGAGGTGCCGAGGACATTCCTGGGGTCCTCCCAGCTGCTCCAGGGATGCTGAGGAAATGGTCCAGAGCCCCCTCCTCCCCTCACTTCAGGCCAATCAGTTCCAGACAGAGCTGAACTTTTTCCCCGGGAGCCTATTGCTGGGCAAGGGCCCCAGCTGGACTCCTGCCCACTGTTCATCCTCTGTGACTGATAGGGATAGGTAGGGTACGAGAAAGAGCTCATTGCATTCCTCTCTCCTCATCCTAAATCCGCCTCCTCCTTGGCCCCACAAAGCCACAAATGAGGGCCTCCCATCCTTCAGCAGAGGCCAGCTCCTGTCCTCAAGAACCAACTCCTCACCAGGTCTGAGTCCAGTCCCAGCCCTGTGAGGGATGAGGTGGTCCTCAATGTGGCCTCAGAGGGCCTGAGAGTCTGGACTTTGGCCTTCGGGAGAAATCTCGGGGTGGAGGGGAGGTAGAAAAGACTTTAAGCTCCTAGTCCTATAGGTCTGAGTTAGAATCCAGATTCCACCAGCCCACCTCCTGTGGGGGGGGGGGGGGTGTCATGGGCTTGTGGTTTTACCTCGCTGAGCCTCAGTTTCCTCATCTGAAGAATGGGGACAATAATAATACCTACCTCCTAGTGTTACTGTAGGAATTAAATATTCCTGAGAGGGAACCTTCTAGGGGGCTGGAAATGTTCTACGTCTGTACCTGGGAGGTGGCATATACAAAATTTAGTGAACAAACTCAAGATTTGTTCAGTTCACTGTATGTATGTTATAGCTCAATTTTTTTAAATTTTATTTATTTATTTATTTTTGGTTGTACTGGGTCTTCATTGATGTGTGCAGGCTTTCTCTTGTTGCAGCAAGTGAGGGCTACTCTCTTGTTGTGGAGCACAGGCTCTAGGGCACTTGGGCTTCAGTAGTTTCAGCGCTCAGGCTCAGGAGTTGTGGTGCACAGGCTTAGGTGTCACGTGATATGTGGGATCTTTCCAGACCAGGGACTGAACCTGAGTCCCCTGCACTGGCAGGTGGATTCTCAACCACTGGACCACCCGGAGTGCTTCCCTGGTGGTTCAGATGGTAAAGAATCTGCCTGCAATTCAGGATAGCAGGGTTTGATCCCTGGGTTGGGAAGATCCCCTGGAGAAGGAAATGGCAACCCACTCCAGCATTCTTGCCTGGAGAATTCCATGGACAGAGGAGCCTAGCGGGCTACAGTCCAAGGGGTCACAAAGAGTTGGACACAACTAAAGGATTAACACAGGGAAGGCCCACAGCTCAATTTTTTGAAAAGTGAGAAAGCTCAGATCTTAAAGACAGAAGGTCTGCAATTAAATTCTGGCTCTGCTGCTAACTTGCTATGCAACTTTGGACAAGTTAAGCAGCCAAACTGAGCTTCAGTTTTCTCACATGAAAAATGGAGCTAGGAATATCCATCACTCTGAATTTTGTAAGAATTTTAGATAATATTTGTAAAGTACCAGGCAATGAGCACACAGTAAATGTTAAAAAAAAAAAAAAAAAAAAGTGCTGTGTGCCTGGCCCATGGTTGGCACCACATGACTGTTCCCTGTTATTAGTATTAGGTGTCCCATAGCAATTCACTGAATGAATGAGAACCTTAGCATCCTTCTATGTTTCCTTTACCATTTGGTGCCTGGATGACTCAGGGGGCTCAAACTCAATATGTCCAGGACTGAGTTCTTTCCTTCGCCTATATGTTGCTCTTCCCTCAGGCTTCCCCATCTACCCAATGACAGTAACTCAGTCCAGAAATATGGATGTCATCCTGCCTGCCTTCTCCTCCCACTTCCCTCCCCAAGCCTTCATGGCCAACTCATCACCAAGACCTGCTGGGTTGGATTGTCTCCAAAGATGGCTCCTAACTATATACCGCCCCTTCCAGTAAGGGCGTGCTAACTATTCGTTGAGGGATAGAGCTTAACCACATGCCAAAGAATGAAGCTAGACCCCTACTTCACTCCATATACACAGCCTCGTGGACTTCCCATGACTGATGTCTATGTGTTTCCACTCAACCGTCACATCTTTAGAATATTCTTCCCTGAACAAATTGCCGCATTTAATGCTCTCCTCACCAGTCAGCACAGTGAAGCCTGATGGCCTGGGTTTGAGTCTCAGCTCTGCTGTTTATTAACTAGGTGGCATTGCGTAAGTTACTTAACCTCTCTGTGCCTCAAAATTAACACAAAATGGATCAATGACCTCAAGAACTAAAACTATAAAACAGTTAGAAGAATATATAGGGGTGAATCTTCATGACCTTTGATTTGGCAATGAATTCTTAGATTTGACACCCAAAGCATGAGAAAGAAAATAAAAAATAAATGGGACCATGAAAAGTAAAAACTTTTGTGCACCAAAGGACAAAGAAAGTGAGAAGGTTACCTATAGGATGGGAGAAATATTCATAAATCAGATAAAGGTCTAGTATTCAGAATATGCAAAGAACTCTTAAACTCAGCAACAGAAAAGACAAACAACCCAACTAAAAAATGAACCAAGTACATTTCTCCAAAGAAGATAAACAAATGGTCAAAAAGCACATGAAGAGATGTTCAAGATCACTGGTAATTAAGTAAATACAAATCAAAACCACAATGACATTATCACCTCACACCCACTACGATTGCTTTAATTTAAAAAAAAAAAAAGTGTTAGCAAGTATCTGGAGAAATAGTAATTCCCCTTGCTGATGGGAATATACAATGGTACAGGGGCTGTGAAAAAAAGTTTGTTGGGGCCTCAAAAATTTAAGCATGGAATTACCATATGACCCAGCTCCCAGGTAAAAACTGAAAACAGGTATGCAAACAAAAATTTATACACAAATGATCATTTGTATATTCACAATTCACAATCACCAAAAGATGGAAACAACCCAAATGTCCATCAGATGAATGGATTAGCAAATTTTAGTATGTCCATACAGTGGAATACAATTAAGCCATGAAAAAGAATGAAGCACTGATACTTGCTGCACATAGAGGAACTTCAAAAACATTGGGCTAAAGAAATCAGACACAAAAGGTCACATTTTATGATTTCTTTTATATGAAATATGTAGAATAGGCAAATCCATAGAGACAGAAAACAGACTAGTGATTGCCAAGGGCTGGAGAGAGGGGGAATGGAGAGCAATGAAATAATGGGTATAGGATGTTCTTATGAGATGATGGAAGTTAAAATTAGGGAGAAGTGCTGGTTGCACAACATTGTGAATGCACTAAATGCCACTAAATTGCACTAATTGCACTAAATTGTGCAATAATAATGAGAGTGCTTACTTCCTCTCCCCTTGAATGAGGCTGGTCTTAGGACTGACAATTATGATGCAGCAGAAGTGATGTTCTGGGACTCTGCAGCCAGGCCTTAAGGAGCGTGGCAACTTCCGCTTCTTAGAAGCCAGCTACTATGCTGTAAGAAGCCCAAGCCCCATGGAGAGGCCACCTGGAGATGAACTGAGGCCCCCCAGCACCAACTACCAGGCTTATGTGAGTGAGGAGGCCACTTCAGAAACTTCCAGCTATCCCAGTGCCCCCAGCCACACAAAGAACTGTACTGTCATAGAATCATGAAAAATAATAGCTTGCTGTTTTATAATAAATTGCTATTTTAAGTGAAAGGCCTTGGTAACTAGGAGAGGCCTGGAGAAGAAAGAAGTCAGGGAGAGGCTGCTGGGGGCAGGGGTGATAAGCTTAAAGGCTGGCAGAGTGCAGCCCTCCTCCATGCACCCAACACTTCCTACCCAGGTGGTCCTGATGGTCCAGGGGTTAAAGATGCTGCTTCTACTTCAAGAGATGCAGGTTCAATCCCTGATCAGGGAACTAAGATCCTTCATGGCCGTGAGGTGTGGCCAAAAACAAAAAACACCTCATTCCCAATCTCTGGACTGTACCTACTGAATGACTTTGTCCATCTCCCCAGTAAAGAGACAGCATCATGCATTGGTTTACGTGAGCTCTGCAGGCAGGCAGTCCAGATTTCAAATCCTAGCTCTGCAACCTCTTGGCAATGTGACCCTGGAGAAGTGACTTCACCTCTCTGAGCCTCACTCCCTTCACGCATAAAATAGGGCATGACAATGGCTCCTCTTCTGTTGCCATGAGGAATAAATGAGGTGCGGTAAGTAAAAATACTTTGTACGGTAGCTGGCACCTGGCAGGGTCCCTGAAATATCAACCAACCTCCTCTGGCCACACTGTGAGCTACAGTGATCTAGGCCTAGAACGGTGCCTGGCACAGGGCAGGTATTCAGCCAATGCCCTAGGGATGAACAAGTGAGGAATCTGATGAAAAAACACTAACAATCATAATAGCCACAAGTATGAATTCATTCAATCCTCTACAACCACTAAAAAATGTGGGAAATTTTATCATGCCCATTTTACAGGCAGTGGAATTGAGGTTCAAGAGAATGTATACAGGTCATAGGTAGTGGAGGCTGGATCTGAACCCAGATGGTCTGAGTCCTTTAACCTTTTAATCAGCATGCTATAAAGCCACTCAAAGCCCCAGGGTCTGCCTCTTCTGTCAGCTTTGGTTTCTAACCAGCGTTGTGATCTCAAGCACGTGAACTTCTCTCCCAGCCTCAGTTTCCCTGCTTGTCAAGTGAGGACTGCAGGAGTCAATGTTGAAGGGCACTTCCTATTGGTCTAAGAGTCCAGGCCATGGCCAGTATCTAGCCAGTGCTAGTGACCTGTTTGACCCCCACCCCAGCTGGGGCGACACTTTGCAGGGGCTGGACTGTCACGGGGGGGGGAGGGGGGTCACTGCATATTGACAGCTGCACTATCCACCTCCCTACCCTGGGGGGAGTCTGGCCTCTGCCTATTCCCGGTCCCCTAGGGCTCCTGAGGGAAGCTGAGGCGGCCACCCCCAGATGTCTATTCCTGTCCCTGGCCTAGCGCCGTGCTGGGGAAGCAACAGCTATTTTGAGACCCTTCTCCCTCCAAGCATGAGCGGTGGGAAGGCGCTGGGAACATCCCGAACTGGGAGGCCGCCCGTCTCAGCCTCACCCTGGATCTGGGCCACACCAGCCCTGCAGCTCTGCCCCTTTTTCCAGCTCTGGTGATGTGATCAATTCTGATCACACCACACCACAATGGGATAACCCAGGAGAACCAATCCTGAAGGACTTCTGCTGGAGGCTGGGGCGCAGTGGGGGTTGGGCCTCTCCCTTCAGGGAGGGGGCTGGAACAGCCATAGCTGAACCCACCAGCTGGGAGACAGGACTGCTCTGAGCTTGAAACTGAGGAAGACAGCATTCAGGACAATATGTAAAAATATTCAACATTTCTTGAGTGTCTACAATTAGATAGGCTCTAAGTACTGGACAAGGAAGTATGTGTGTGTGAAAGACCCTTTGCGACCCCATGGACTGTATAGCCTGCCAGGCTCCACTGCCATAAGATTCTCCAGGCAAGAATACTGGAGTGGGTTGCCATTCCCTTCTCCAGGGGATCTTCCTGACCCAGGGATTAAACCTGGGTCTCCTGCATTGCAGGCAGATTCTTTACTGTCTGAGCCAGCAGGGAAGCCCTAACATGGAGCTAAGTCATTTAATTCTCACAGAGGAAACTGAGGTTCAGAGAGGAGAAGTGACTTGCCCAAGGGCACACAGTGGGTGAGTGGCTAAGTCAGGACTTGAACTCCATAGGCTCTGGGGTCTGTTTTTAAGTACTTTTCTGTCCTCTGGACCTTCCCTTCCCTCTTCACCAAGAGGCTAATAAAAATTAGCGGAATGAGCACTGGCTTGACGATCAGTCCTTTGCCATTCCCAGACGTGTCACTGAGCAAAACCACCTCGGTGAGCTCAGCTTCCTCACCTGCAAAACAAGGATCATGACAGATCCAGAGTTGAGGGAAGGATTATTAATAACATACTGTGGCAACTGGGGCTCAATACCTGCTCTAAATTATGAAACTAACATATGCTCATGGTAAAATAATATGGTCCAAAGCGGGACACAGTAAAAAGGGACACGTTCCCCTTCTCTTTTGCACATATAATTCTACTCCCCAGAGGTAACCACTGTTAAAGCTTTTGTGTCACCTTCTGGAAATTTTTCAAGCACATAAAGACAGAGAAGCTGACTAGGAGAGTGGTTAAGGACAAGAACTGCCTGGGTCAAAGCCTGGCCCTGCTGCTTACCAGCTAGCTATGTGTTCTCGCAGGAAAAAATGAGCACATGTCTTTCTACTCTGCCATCTTTAGCCAACCTTCCTTACCAGCTATGTGAAGCTTCAGCAAGTTCCTAGTTCTCCCCGAGCCTCAGTGTCCTCATCTGTCATAAGGGGTTAATAAAACTAAGTCCCGGGCTTCCCTGGTGGTTCAGTGGTAAAGAATCTGCCTGCCGGTGCAGGAGACACAAGTTCAATCCCTGATCCGGGAAGATTCCCACATGCCACAGAGCCACTAAGCCTATGCACCACAACCCTTGAGACTGTGCTGTAGAGCCCTAGAGCCTGGGGAGCTGTAATTACTGCGCCCACCTGCCACAACTGCTGAAGCCCTCACACCCGAGAGCCCATGCTCCTCAATAAGAGAAGACATCACTATGAGAAGCCCATGCACCACAACTAGAGAAAAGGAGCAACGAAGACCCAGCACAGCCAGAAATAAGTAAATAAAATGAAAAAAAAAAGAAAAAAACAACTAAGTCCCTGCCTTACAGGGTAGCTGTGAGGATTAAATGAGTCAATCTATGTAAAGCATATGACCAAGCTATGACCAACCTAGACAGCATATTAAAAAGCAGAGACATTACTTTGCCAACAAGGGTCCGTCTAGTCAAAGCCATGGTTTTTCCAGTAGTCATGTATGGATGTGACATTTGGACCTTCATAAAGAAGGCTGAGTGCCGAAGAATTGATGCTTTTGAACTGTGGTGTTGGAGAAGACTCTTTTTCTTAATGTTTTTTTTTTTATTTTTTATGTTTTTTATTTTTAATTTTTATTTATTTATTTTTTTAGAAGACTTGAGAGTCCCTTGAAAGGCAAGGAGATTAAACCAGTCAATCCTAAAGGAAATCAACCCTGAATATTCATTGAAAGGACTTATGCTCAAGCTGAAGCTCCAATACTTTGGCCACTTGATGTGAAGAACTGAATCCTTGCAAGAGACCCCAATGCTGGAAAAGACTGAAGGCAGAGAGAGAAGGGGATGACAGAGGATGAGATGGTTGGATGGCGTTACCAACTCAATGGACATGAGTTTGAGCAAGCTCCAGGAGTTAGTGATGGACAGGGAAGCCTGGCGTGCTGCAGTCCATGGGGTCGCAACAGGTTGGACATGACTGAGCAACTGAACTGGACTGACGTGAAGCATTTAGCGAATTCTCTGGCATGTGGTTGTCCAATAAATGTACACATACAGTGGATCCTTTCTGGTGGACACTAAGGTAGCCTTTTACTATCACAAACAGTGATGCAACACACACCCTGGTCTACTTGTCATTGGATACAAGCCCAAGAATCTCAATGGGATAAATTGCTGGTGGAGAAATTGCTGGGTCAAACAGTAGTGCCCTTGTAATTTCAATTAATTTGGGGATAGGTGAATCCTCATGGCAGGCAGGGCAAAGGGAAGGAGGTCCACAGGCAGGGAGGATGAGGGAGAAGCACGATGTTCTGTCTCTGAGGCTCAGGGAGGGCTGTGCCTGCCCCCAGCAACCCAGAGTATGCAGCCCCCAGGCCCCTGGCCAAGCAGATGGAAGGTTTAATTTCATCCAGATTGTCCCCATGAAGGTTTTATAGGGAACTGGTTGATTGGATTAGAGGAGCAGGAGCCCCTAATGAGCAGGGCTGCTTAACAAGATGCTGATGCGGGACCATTTTTCTTTGCCACCAACCACTGCGGCAGCATGCAGGCTCCACTCAGGACCCCCTGGATGCCAAAGATACTTCAGAATGGCAGCCCAGCTGCATATACCTCCTTTGAACATCCTTCTAGGTCCCAGACATCCCAGAAGAGGTAGAGAGCAAGAGGTCAAGAGCACAGGTTTGAGGGGTAAGACAAAAGGTCTCTGCTGAAATTGTTACGGAAACACAAGTCCGTGTGCCCAACACACAGTGAGGCCAAATGATACCGAAACGTCAGAGTTTGAAACAGAGACAGGTTTGGTTCAGGGTCCTAAAGGAGACCGGTGGCTCATGCTTTTAAAACCCCAAACTCCCAGAAAGCTCTCAGCAAAGCCCTTTTCCAGGAAAGGTGAGGGAGGGGCATGGTGCTTTGCAAACGTCTTGGTGTCAGATTCTTTGCTCACGTCTTGGTGTCAGATTCTTTGCTCCTGAGGTCAGGTCTCAATCAGGTAGCAATGTTCCTATAAATCTCCCCCAAACAAATGTCATTCTCTGTTCTGATGAGAAAGGGCAAGGTCCCAAAGGCACACCTGTCACCCTCCAAGGTCCAGGCCCTGGTTAAGAGAAGGGTGTCCCTGCAGGAGCTGTCACCTTGTCCCAAAGCCTTCGTCCAGCACCCAGTCTGGGTCCTCCCGCCAGTGCTCAGGCCCAGCTGAGGAGGCAGGCTTCAGCTGGTGGCACCCTCAGGGCCAGGTCCCCAGGCCCTGCCCAGCCGTCATCGCTGAGGGACCCAGGCACCCGAACCCAGCCAGCCCTCAGGCTCCTCAGTTCAGTTCAGTTCAGTTCAGTCCCCCAGTCATGTCCAGCTCTTTGCGAACCCATGGACTGCAGCACACCAGGCCTCCCTGTCCATCACCAACTCCCACAATTTACTCAAACTCAAGTCCATTGAGTCGGTGATGCCATCCAACCATCTCATCCTCTGTCATCCCCTTCTCCTGCCGCCTTCAGTCTTTCCCAGCATCAGGGTCTTTTCAAATGAGTTAGTTCTTCGCATCAGGTGGACAAAGTATTGAAGTTTCAGCTTCAGCATCAGTCCTTCCAATGAATATTCAGGGTTGATTTCCTTTAGGATTGACTGGTTGGATCTCCTTACAGTCCAAGGGACTCTCAAGAATATTCTCCAACACCACAGTTCAAAAGCATCAACCCACCCAGCCCTCAGGCTCCTCAGGCCACCCAAATGGCGGGGGCCAGGTCCTGCAGACGGCAACCCACACAGCCGGCCACCGCCAGTAGGTCAGTAGGTCGAAGCGTAGAGGCGGGGAAGGGAGAGAGGTTCCCCGCCGCCTCAAGGCCTGGGCCCAGCCATGGGTGGCCATGGTGAGGGCTCTGGAGCCCTGCAGGACACAGCCTGTTCCCTGGGTCCCCTGTTTGCCGGCCCGAGGCCACATGAGCTGGAGGGCCCCAGAGAGCAGGTGGTGATCAGTCTCTTACCTCACTCTCCTCCTGACGGACCACCACTCCGACGACTGTTGGCTGAATAGCCCACGAAGGGTCGCTCGGTGACAGTTGCTCGCTTGGGAGAGGAGCCCGCTCTGGCGCTGCCCAGTGGCTGATGGGACTTCTAACCGCCGTTCTAACTGGCCCACGTTAGTGGTCTCGCGATAACCACTGCCTGGTAATGGGTGGCACAGCAATGGCTCCCGGCAAGGGCCTCCACTGCCTGCTCGAATACAAAATTACTGTGTGACCTCAGGCAAGTCACTTTCCTCCCTGAGCTTCAGAGAATAATGGGGCCTATGTTCATCGGGTGGACTAAAGGAAGTCAAGCCCACAAAGTGCTCAGGACAGTGTCTGGCTCATAGTGAGAGCCTAATAAGTGGTAGCTCAGAACATAAGGATGAAGAATAGAGGCAGCTAGGGACTTCCTGGGTGGTCCAGTGGTTAAGAATCTGCTTCCGATTCAAGGGATGCAGGTTCCATCCCTGGTCAGGGAACTAAGATCCCACATGCCAGGGGGCAACTAAACCCTCAGGACACAACTAGAGAGAAGCCTGGGCAGCACAACTAAGACCTGATGCAGTCAAAAATAAATAAATATATATATATATAAAAAAAAGGAAAGCAGCTACTCTGGATCCTATCCCAGAAGAGAACAAGAAACACAGTTGTAGCTTCCTACCCTCATGTTGAACCTCTGAACTGTGTGCTCAGTTGTGTTTGACTCTTTGTGATCCCATGGACTGTAGCCCACCAGGCTCCTCTGTCCAGGAGATTTTTCAGGCAAGAATACTGGAATGGGTTGCCGTTTCCTCCTTCAGGGGATGTTCCCCACCCAGGGATCCTGCACTGCGGGCAGATTCTTTAGGCTGAGCCATCCTGGAAGCCCACCTTGATGTTATGGGAGCTTCTCTGCTCCCCCCCCCCCCCACCCCAGCCATCCCACATGGCTTGTGGGGATCTTAGTTCCTCGACCAGGGACTGAACCTGGGCCATCAGCAGTAAAAACAGCGAGTCCTAACCACTGGATCACCAGGGAATTCACAGCGCTAGGCACTTGCCCATGGTATCTCATTTAAATCTCACATGCACCCACATGCATCACTATGGGAGCATTTTAGCAGTAGCCCCAACCACCTCCTAGGAAATGCGCCGGGTTTCCCAGTCTGTGAAATGGGTTGTATGATTTACTTATCCAAGTAAACTTTAAAGGCCTTACTGGAGCTGATATTCGGTTTTGTGTCTGATCCAAAAGGGCAAATTGATGGTGAGAACCTTCAAATGGGAAGGAGGGAAAGAGCTCAAAGGAAGTCCCCCTCTGTGTCCGCACCCCACCCCCACCCCCGCCTCTTTTATCTGATCTGGGACATATGCTTCTGAACGTCCCAGGAGTCACAACAGCAAGTACCCCATTGATCCAGGCCGTACAGTGTTAAGGGCACTGGATTAGACTATTCCAGAGTGAGTTTTGCGGCAGAGTTCGTCTTTCCGAGCCTCAGCCCCCTTCCTCATCTGTAAAGTGGGATGATAATGATTCCAAAGACTGACTGAGCCAGGCGCACATTGCGGGGCAGACGCCGCCGGGGCGCAGCCCCGCCGCCGCCCAGCGATCTCGCGGTCTCGGGCTGCAGCCGCCATCCACGCCCCCGCGGGCGGAATCCCCCGCGGCCTCCCGCGCCGCGCGGCGGGGACCCGAGTGCTTGCAAACAGCCGCCGGCCTCATTAGGAGACGTGTAATTAGCGGCTGGCGAGGCGGGAGTCGACACCGGCTAATTACCGCCGGGAGCGGCCTTCGCCGCCAACGCCTCCCCTCCCGGCAGCCCGGCCCGCGGTTGTCCGGACCCTAGTCGGTCGGGGACGCAGGGTGCCGGGCAGAATCCGAGGAGAGGAGGCCCAGGACGGACCCGGTGTGCTTCTCCCGGGGCTGTGCCTGCGGGTCGTAGTAAATCATTCGCTCAAAATCACGTTTACAGTGCACTCAAGGTGCTAGCTAGGCGTTCGCGCGCGGTATCTCGTTTAAATCTCATATGCACCACGCACGAGGGAGGAACCATTATTATCCCATCGCACAGATGAGGAAACTGAGATCTGGAGACGTGAATTAATCGCCCCGACAGCACGTGTCTGGTCAACAACGGAGAAGAGATTCTAACTTATACCTGTAGTCTCTCCAATGTATATACAAAGTGGACGGCGAAACCGCTCACAGGAAGACTTCAGCGGTGTAGACCAGAGCCGGGACCCTGAAGTCGGATGGACTGGAGTTGGAATTCTGATGTTGCTCCTTATTGAACGTGTGACTTTGGCCAGAGCCCCAGCTGCATCTATGAAATGGCGCGATTTGGGGATTAAATGAGTTGAAGGCTGGAGTTAGGGGAGATATTTTAAGGATGTAAGGGGAGGCGGCAAGCGCAGAGGCAGACTTTCTCCACACATTATGAGCATCTGCCGCCCCCTGCTGGCCAAAGGAGGACGCGGGCGGGGACCGTTTTTAGATAAGACCTAGGCAGGGCGACGGCTGTCCCTCCCCCCCTTCCTTCCGCAGCGTCCCTCCTTTAAGGTGATTTAGAATGAGAGGTGGAAAAATTGAGGACTCATTCCAAATATTGCAAACAATCGGCTGTGAAATCCGACTCCCTTCATGGTTCTCACAGGGCCTGCCAGGTCCCTGACAGGTCTACAAATAAATAGTCAAGGATGGCCACAAAGAGCTAGATATAAGGCTGAGCATCAAAGCACTGGATATACCAAGAAATTCTTGAACAAATTTAAATGTCCATCATGGAAATATAGACCTGTTTAGCAGTGGTACATCTAAACAAAGCTGTCCAGGGCAGCTGAAAAATAACCTTGAAGAATTGTTTTTGTTGTGACTCAGTCACTAAATTGTAAATAGTTGACATGAAAATATAGTCAAATGACAGAATGAATGTAAAGACAATATGTTGAGAGAAAGGAGCCATACACATAGTCACACACAAACACGCTGTTGGAGATTTATATTTAAATAAAGTTCAAGAACATGGGAAAACTGTAGTTCAAGTGGTAAAGAATCTGCCTGCAATGCCAGAGACCTGTGTTCGATCCCTGGATCAGGAAGATCCCCGGGAGAAGGGCATGGTAACCCACTCCAGTATTCTTGCCTGGAGAATCCCATGGACAGAGGAGCCTGGCAGGCCACAGTCCATGGGGTCACAAAGAGTCGGACACGACTGAGCGACTAACACACACACATACACAAACTTCAAGAACAGGCAAAGCTTATCAGTCATGATAGAAATCAGAATAGAGGTCACTTCTGGGAAGATTTTTGGCTGAGAAGAGGGCACAGGAACCTTCTTGGGCACTGGAAATGTTCTTTCTCTTTATCTGGGCAATAGTTGCAAAAGTCTATACATATGTAAAAATTCACTTAATATGCCCTTTATGTAGGTTATGCCTCACTAAGATAAGATCCTTTATTTTTTAAAGGATATTCGGGCAGCGGGGGAAAGAATACTAAACTGTATGATTCTATTCTTAAAAAGAAAATAAAAGGAAAAATATAATTTAACATACAGCAGAAGTTCTCATCTCAGTTGTTTTTTTTTTTTTTTTGGTCTCAGGACACTTTTTCACTCATTAAATTATTGAGGATCCCAAAGAGCTTTTGTTTTGTGGAATATGTTGATATTTACCATGTTTATTAAAACTGAGAAATGTTTAAAACACAATGCACAATTCTTTTCACCATCAGAACAATAATGTCAGTACATGTCATATGGCCTCTGGAAAACTTTACTGTCCACTCTGAGAGAGTGAAACAAACAGCATCTTAGTAGTATTATGAAAGTGACTTGATACTGGAGACTCTCTGAAATAATCTCAGAAAACTCAGTGGTTCCTGGACCTTACATAGAGAACTGCAGGCATAGGGGGAAAACTAGGGGGAAAAACCCACTACGTGATAAAGTATTCTCTCTTGGTGCTGGGGTTATAACTTATTTTTATTTGCTTCTTTGTGCTTTTCTGTTTAAAAAACGAGTACACACAGAATAAACAGAAAAAAAATATAATGATCACAGATGGTTTTTGCACAAAAAATGAGACAATACACCTGACTCCATAAGGTTGCTAAAAGACCTAAACAGTAATAAAGTATTTGGCTGTAAGGGGAAATTGAACCGAGCTGTAATCTGAATATTACATTGTATTACATTACAATTGAGTCCCAATTTCCCCTCTGTGAATCCTTGGCTTGTGAGTGCAAGATCTTGCCCTCAAGACTTGGGGAGAAAATATAAATGCACGCACGACTGTGTTAGAAAGTAAATATCGTGGAGGCTCCAAATGCCGCATACAGAATTAATGAGTGGGCACAATCACCCATCACAGGCACAAAAATCCATCACTCGCGCAGCCTCGCTCCCAACTGCATCAGCTCGGTACTGAGCAGGACGCCTGCGCTCCGCAGAGAAGAGGCGGAGCTCAGGGAGAATGACACAGGGCTCCGCCTACATTCTAGCTCCGCCTCCCTGAGTGGCTGCCGGGCCAACTTCCTATTGGCCGCCGACGAAAGCAGACGTCCGGTTTGCGTGTCTGGCCGCCGGAGGTGGAGGCAGCCATGGTGCGGTTCAAGCACAGGTAAACAGTCTCTCGCCAACAGCCCCTTGCCCGGTCCCCGCGGGCCTGCCCCCGGGCTCACCTCCCTCTCGCCCGCCGCAGGTACCTGCTCTGCGAAGTGGTGTCTGACGACCCCCGCTGCCGCCTGACTCTGGAGGACCGAGTGCTGGGCACCCTGGTGCGGGACACGATCGCCCGCGTGCACGGGACTTTCGGCGCTGCCGCCTGTTCCATCGGCTTCGCGGGTGCGAGGGTGCTTGGGAACCGGGCGGACGGCGGGGTTTGGAAGGGGCGGTGGCCACAGGAGGGAGAAAGAAGGGGCACGAACGACCCCGGGAACTGCCAAGCCTTGTGTACTGTCCTATGTAAGATACCGTTCTTTTTAGCAGCGTCGCATCCCGAGGTCTGGGTGAATCCAGTGAGGCGGAGAGCTAGCTAATAGTAGGCCACGAGTTCAGTCCTTGGGTTGGGAAGATCCCCTGGAGAATCCCATGGACAGAGGGAGCTTGGCGGGTTACAGCCCATAGGGTCACAGAGCGGGACGAGTGAAGCGACTTAGGCAGTGGGACATTGGGCAAGAACCCCTTGTATCTAATTACCCTTGAAAAGGGCCTGTACAGGACGCATACTTGTGTGTATGTAGATAGGAGCAGGCCTTCTCAACAGCTACACTACTATCGTTCCCTTTTACCATATTCTTTGAAATTGAATTCCAGAGGTGATGCACATAGGCATAGCTTTCCTACCTCAGGTGAGACTCAGTTGACTGTTTGAAAAACCTACACAGCCCAGTTACAAGACAACTTGGTTTTCAGCCAGGGATTTTCTGAGGAAGGTGGATCTCTGCACTCCCAACTCAATTTATTAACTAGTCAATGCATTAGAAGAACATTTTTAATTCTAAATTCACCAATTCTAAGTGGTGTGCAAGGCACTGGATGTTTCTCCCTTCCATAAATGAAGTGTTAAGTTGCTCAGTCCTGTCCGACCCAGGCTCCTCTGTCCAGTTCATGAAATTCTCAATACTGGAGTGGATAGCCATTCCCTTCTCCAGGGGATCATCCCAACCCAGGGATCAAACCTGGGTCTCTTACATTGCAGGGGGATTCTTTACTGTGTGTAAATGGGCTGTCCTACTTTTTTTTTTCCCCTTCAGAAATCAAGTTTTTACTTACTGATGCATTCCAAGTGCCACTATCTTGAGCCATCTCTGATCTCTAGCACATGGGTGCTTAATTAGCCAAAGATTTTTAACCCATCCCTAACAGTCCAGTTTCCCCAAATGATTTTTATTTTTTCCCCTGCTGTAGTACGATACCTCAATGCCTATACCGGAATAGTGCTACTTCGATGCAGGAAGGAGTTCTACCGGCTTGTGTGGTCAGCTCTTCCCTTCATCACATACTTGGAAAACAAAGGACACCGCTACCCGTGTTTTCTCAACACCTTACACGTGGGAGGTAAGGGTGCATGGGATATGGCTGGTTTTGTAGCAGGTTCAGCATTCAGTCTTATGTGGTAGATGAGTATTCCTGCTCTCCTGCTAAGAGCAAGATACTTTTTCCGAGCTCTGCAAGACTCTGAGGTAAATACTTTCCACAAGCTGCTGACCACAAAGCTCTTACCTGTGCCAGGTACAATTAGAACATGCCAGAAGTTCCTGATTCAGTACAACAGGAGACAGCTGTTGATCCTTTTGCAGAACTGCACTGATGAAGGTAAGAGATGCTAGCCCTGTGCCCACTGAGCAGGGACTGGCCATGGCCTCTGGCTGAATGAGAGGTCACTCATGCTCTTCACCTTGCTCTTTCTCCAGGAGAGCGGGAGGCTATCCAGAAGTCTGTCACTAAAAGCTGTTTACTAGAGGAGGAGTCGGCTGGGGAGGAGCTTTCCGATAGTGGCGGCGAGGAGGCTGCTGAGCCAATGGAGTGAACCTTTGCACGCTGTGCTGTGCCCAGGCCTCAGGGTCCACTCGCTGGGATGGGACATTCTGAGAGGCAGCAGCATCTTCTGCAGTTCCCAAACTGGATGACTGCTGACCAGAGGCCAGGTGACCAGCTCAAAATGGACTTAGTAAAACTAATCGAAGTCACCTTTACCCAGCATTGCCTGGTTAAGTGGTTCTGCAGGTTGTGAAGCCCCTGTCTTTATAGACGTCTCTGCATCTAACTGCCTGGCTGGGAGCAGGTTTAATAAATGTATTTGGCTTCTTTTAGCACTTGGTGCACATGTGAAGTTCATGGTTGGCCTAGTCTCTTTCTCCTTCCATCCCTGGCCTCAGTAGCAAGACCAGCTCCCTGTGTGGTACTAGATGTATAGCCTCCCACTGGAGACCCGATAGCCCTGCCCCTCGGTTGGGCCCTAAGCAATCCAGGTCATTTCGGAGTAGCAGTTTTGACCTTTACTTGTCCACAGTGTGGGGCATGTAGGGTCTCAGCTCCTCGACCAGGGATTGATCCCAGGCCCCTCGCAGTGGAAACTCAAAGAGTCTTAACCACTGGACATCTAGGGAAGTCCCCAGAGTAACAGTGTTAGTGAGACACAGCAACTAAACTGGCACAGATCTAGAGCTGGTCTCAATGACCCAAAGGACCTTAAAAATAAACAGATTCTTTGCCAATACTTGACCAGGTAACCTGACAAAGAATAATAGTAATACAATTCTTACACTTTGGAGTGGGGGAAAATATCTTTGTAATAATGTTACCTGACCTCATTATTACAAAGTCAAATAGCAGCTGCCAACATCTGGTTGTTGTCTACAGTTCCACCCTTCTCTACTGCCTTATACCTATCTGGCATCTGAAGGTAGGTGAGACAATGCACTCACTGGAATTAGGAGACAGGAGACATGACCCGTTTTGATTTGCTACCTACTAAACACACTTCAAGGACCTATTCTCTCCTTTATAAAATAGACATCACTCAGAAGTCCCTTACATATTAATATGTTTAACAAACATTTGTCACTTTAAGAATGGGAGGTTAGAACTAATAAAATAAGCCCAGATCAAGAACCCTTTAGGCCTGACACTAGGAAAGACATGACTCCATGAAAACAGAATGGCTCAAGTTCACAGCAACTGTTACCTTAACCTATTAAGAAGAATATGTCTAGCTGACCTGAAATAAATCTTAAAGAAACCAGAAAGCTCACAATGATTATGCAGGAGATTTATTGCAACTATTTGCCTTCATAGTCTATTATACCTAGAGGTCACTTTATTAAGCAGCAAAATAATTCACATCACTCAAATTCAGCTCAAACCAAGGCAAAGGACTGCTCCAGACAACAAGGAGGCAGTGGGGGGCAGGGGTTGGGGGAAGTATCCCCACTGCTTTCAAACCTGTCCTGCTCTGCCTCCGGGTGTGCCAGACTCCTCCATTTCTATAACTCAGGCCACTGTCACTTGAAACAAGCTTGACCTAACGGCTATCAGGTCCTAGGGCCTCCTGAGCCAATGACAGTTACTTTCTGTGCCAAACAGAAGGTAAAACCCTCCATCACACAAGTGGCAACCTGGGTCTGACACCACAGCCTGGTTGTCAGAAGAAAAACAATTCAAGCTGGGTATCCTACATCCATTTATTCCCATCCCTCTGTTTCCTTAACGAGAGGAGTACTGAACAGATAGAAAAGATTCAACTATTTTTAAAAGACACACCAATAGATATGCTGAAAGCAAGGTGCCCTAACACTGGTTTGGGCTGCTCCAGGAGACTAAAACTTAAGTTGGGGTTGAGAAAAACTAATTACACGTGGGTCAAAAAGACTACCTGACAACAAACTAAAAACCTTGGCAGGAAGAGCTCTCTTGTGAGTGTCAATACTTTATTTTGGTGTAAAGACGGGAAGCTGGAAAATACACTGTATTTAAAATTTTCTTGGTTCCCCCTCACATTGTGGAAACCCCCTCCCCCCCAGAGCTAATCTGTTCAAACTCAAATACTTAAAAATTACAGCAGCAAAACAAAAGCGCAAATAAAAAGAAAACCAGATGGAGAAGTCAGCCTCGGCCAGTAGTGTCACTTGGTGTGGACGACGGAGGTGCTGAACAGGAGCTTCTGTTTCTGTTTCTTTCTTTTCTTTCCTCCTTTCTCTTCTAAACAAAAAACAGAAAGAACTTAGCTTAGAATGCCACCCCTTTGCCCCCTGGCCAGTTTCCATTGACGAGAGTCACGGGCAACACGAGTGCAGGCTCTGGATTAGACTTCCTGGATTCAAATACCGGCCTTGCACTCTCTGGGTGTTTGTCTTCAGACACATCACTTCGATCCCAGCCCAGCTCATCTGTAATGTGAGTTATACCCACTTAATACAGCTACTGGGAGAATAAAATTAGCACAATGCTAGGCGTGTGGGAAGCACATCATAAATGCTAGTCGTGAATACCACAGAGTGGGGGTGTGCTTTGAGTCTGACATCCATCTTATCAGCCACCTTCACCACCTCAGGACTCAAAAATCTATAAGGCTGGGGGAAAAAAGTTACGCAGAACTTCACAAAGGCCTCAAGAATTAATCTGGGGTGCAAAAAGGAGCCATTTGATATACCAGGTGGAATGTTAGTTAACACTAGAATGCAAGCCCTGAGGCTCAGAGGGAAAGAACCAAGTGATTAGTGATCAGTGCCCCTGGATCCAGGAGGGAACCACAGCCCTGAGCCGAGCACCCCACTCCTGTGCTTTTACCAGAGAGCGGATCTGAAGTCACTGGTGTGTCCAGTTTCATGAAGGCTGCTTCAATAGCTTGGCTGAAGGAATTCTGGAAACTGGGCACAGGAACGCGGTCTGAGTTATCACTCTCCCCATCGCTGTCCACAAGGGCAGGAGGACCTAAAGTGTTTTCATCTAAAAAACACCAGTGTTAAAATTGCAGAAACAACTCCAGAGCCTTCTACTTTCTGAAAGGGGCCAGGCTTCCCCTTTTTACCAGAGGGCCATTCTCACCTTTCTTTGGAGCGGTTTTGGGCCATACATCTGCTTTTGCTTTTCCAACTCTCAGCATCTGCCAAAGTGGAAAAGGAAAGGAAAGAATTTAAGTTACTGATCCCGTTTCTTCTCCAGACTCCTACCTTGACACTGACAGGTACGGGGGACACAGAATCAACCACCCACACTGGGAAAAAATTTTCTGGATACTTTTACTAACACAGTGTTTTCATCATGTCCCCTATATCCTGAACTGGCAGTGAAACTAACAAGGTGGGAAACCAGAAGCTGTTCTGTTCCTTAGGAAACAGGTAAAGAATACTGCAAAGAAGGCACAAGAGATTTATACTCTGATTTTGAAGTGGGAAATCCCGACTTCATGTCATTCCTTTCTTCTGGACAAAATTTTCCTCTTCTGGAGACACCTAAAAACATCAACATTACTCCTCCTGCAGTAAGGAGTGTACAGGACCTTCCAAGTTTAAAACAAACCACCTGCCAAGCAAACCTCAGTTACCCAAGGCCACAAAAACCAATTTAACCTTATCCCGAAACTGCTCCCACAGCCCTCATTACCTTTCAGTCTTTGCTTTTTCAATAGCTCCTTAACTATTAACGTTTAGATTCAGCCATAAACCAGATTCCTGAAAGTACAGTAACAGAACAATCCCTCCCAAGAGAGGAATTTTTCACTTCAGTTGGCCAAGGCCAGCTCTGTAAATGCTGAGGGTCACTCTGCATCCTATCTACCACACATGCCATGCCACCTAAAGCAGGGTGCATTGTACCAAGAAACAAACCCCACAAGATTCACGTCAGCATGCCTGTCCCAAATGTGTCCCAAACTGGGGCTTGCATATTGTGCAAGATGAATTCAACTGGCAGATACTGATTTCATTGATAAACTTTCTTCATCATGTACTACTGTGAGAATCTGGTCCCTTGGTCCCCAAGAGTTTGGGGTCTAACAGTACAACATCTGAATCACCTTATAAGATCACTAAAATACCACCTATATTTTAATCTCACCAAAAATATTTAAATGTTTAGCCTGGGTCCACTAATGAAGAAACAATCAGAAAATCTACAGTGTAGGATCATCTATAGAACAATGGGCCTAGATGCTTCAAAAACACCCATGTGGTTTAGTCACTAAGTCGTGTCCAACTCTCGTGACCTCATGACTGTAGCCTGCCGGGCTTCTCTTCCATACGATTCTCCAGGCAAGAATACTGGAGTGGGTTGCCATGCCCTCCTCCAGGGGATCTTCCCGACCCAGGAATCGAACCAGGGACTCCTGCCTTGCAGACAGATTCTTTACCAACTGAGCTATGAAGGAAGCTCCCAAAATAACCATGCCACATGTTAAAAAAAAAAAAACAAAAAACACAGAAGCCAGGGGAACTGCTGTGGGTCAAAGGAGACTGAGGAGAGCTGACACACTAAATGCAATGAAAGTCTGATAACTCTGACTGAAAACAATACAGGACACTGAGACTGACGGAAAAACAGTATGTGCCATCTCAGTATTAGATCCACTGAGGGTCTCTGATGTAACCATGATAATTGTGGGCATATAGGAGAATGTCACTGAGTGGTATGTATCTTCCAAGTATTTAGTGGTGAAATGTCATTCATGAGGTCTGTAACTTATTTTCAACACAGCAAAAAAAGAAAAAGCAAATACAGCAAAACAGTAACTACTGGTGAATCTGAGTAAAAAGTATGAATATTCATTACACTATCCTTTCAACTCTTTAAGTTTGAAGTTTTTCAAAATATAAAGATGAAAAACACAATGGCAGTTAAAACCTAGCTAAAAAAACAACTCAGGCATTGACCTAACTCCTGGAAGTCACTTGCTTATAACCTCTGAAACCAAGTAGTTCATTTTCAGGATCACTCTCAACTCTCATCCTTGACTTCAACGACTCTCCTCACCAAAGCTGAATTCCTGCTAATTTCTCAGCACAAACTACCATCTATATGAGAGAAGTATCTGTATCAACCTCAGACGTTTGAAGAACTGGTGAGCAAATGAGTCCACACTAAATCCCAGAGAACTAAACACTAACTTCTTGGGGTACTTGTCAACCTGTCTGACTATCTTCCTCAGTTACCAAATGCAGGAAAGCTGACTATTTGCTTAAAGACTGATACTGATCTGACATTAAATCTTACTAGCCTAGAGCTCCCTTCAACCCATCTCAAGACAGCCACTTTGGCTAGTTAGTTACAGGATAACCAAGACAACCTTCCCTTTCCCAAAGCAAAGAATGGTTTATTATATGTAACAGATACATGCCACGTAAGTCAGAGGTCCCAGAACTAGGGGCCAGTTAAAATTGACTAACATATCCCCAGCCCCTAGATCAGTGTTAGTACACGAATAATCTAGTGACTTGTTAAATAATTAAAACTCTGATTCTTCCTCAGCTATTCTTTGCTTCTTTCCTTGCTAAGTTTATGGTAGTATCTGAGACTAAATCCATGAGCTTCTCTTTAAAAAGCCTTCCATGATTCTGAAAGTCAGTGCAACATTAGCCTGTGAATCTCCCTGTCTCCAGCAGAGATTAGCAGGAAGAACAAGCAGCAAAGCTCATGTTAAACACCCGTGGGCTGCCTTACGAGCAGAGCGTTTACCTGGGCAAAGGAAGGGAAGGGAGAGTCTTCTTCCAGACTTCCAACGCAGAATGAAGGACTGCCCTGACTGGCAGTGGGTGACAGAGGGGTCAGCAGAAAGTCTGAAAGGGAACCAGAGACCTGATTATACAAGTCAACTTAATAAAACAGAAGAGGTTAACACCGAATCAGGTCTGGATAATCAGCAACACTGCCTCAAAAAGCTAAACCTTGATCTACCTTCAACTGTGCCATGTGCTTATAAAGCCAAGAAGAATATGGCCTACTGTTCACACAAGTGATTAGAATAGGGAGAGACAAGTTTCAAGGTTATGAGAACACTAGAAGGCAATGCAAAATCCATTTCCCACAGTAAGAAAAACCCTTTCCACGTGAGCCAGCTCTCAAGGGGTAGGTATTGGATGTCATAGACTAGTTTTATATGGATAAAAAACTTCAAGAAAAAGAAATGAAACGTAATCAGGTCAGCCTTTATGTTCTAGCCAGCAGATGTCTATGACCTGGGGAATATTCAGTTAGAATTCAAAACATACACAGCAACAAAATCCAGCAAAATGCAAGCTTTTCCTTGCTACTCCCTTCCCTAGGTTGTCATCTTCTCCATCCTTTCTGACCCAGAGCTGAACATTTCCCACAGATCGGCCCACCCACTGCCCTGATCACTGCTGCTATGTAGAGGCCTTTCCACAGTCAGCCAGGGTGCTGTGGTACTTTTATTTCTAGGCCCGTCCAACTGCTCTTGCCTGAATGTGTTAAAGCCCACATACCTTCAGGAAAGCTAGTCTGTGAAAACACAATCTCTGTGTCACAGATGATGCAGTCAATGTTTTGCCATGTTCCTTTGTACAGTAGCTCTCATCTCAGTTAAACTGAAGAGCATGATGGCTGTGTAGCCCTTAGACTCTAGTCCCAGTCCCTGCCATTAACCAAGCCCTGGCCTTCGTCTCAGGCTCCTAAATCTGCAAAGTGACAGGCAAATGATCACAAGAGTCACAAAATGTTCTGATCTTGGACATTTCACTGAAAATGCCTGAGAAAAATAAATTTTAAGTATCAAAAACTATCTGCCAGGTGGATAAAGATCAGAACACAGCTCTCTGAAATTATAACTGTTTAATTTCATATCACAATAATATATTCTATATATAAGCAAAACTGTTTTTAAGAAGCTGACAGACTCTCAATCCTGAGCTCAGTCCCTAGAGTGGAACAGTTAGTGGCCTGAAACACAATCATCCCAGGATTTTTCCATACATTTAGATACATAAACCTACATTGACTTTTTAACACAAAAATGGTGTCATGCTTTGTCTTTTTCCACAAATTCCTTTCATCTTAAAGGTTCAGGAAGTGAGTTATCTCCCTTTTCAGTAGGTGTAAAGAATTTCATAGTAAAAATGCTGTAATTGAGCCACTTCCCTACCAGTAGACTTCGTAGGCTATTTCCTCCACCCCCCACCATACACAATGTTACAATAAGACATATATAAAGATGTTCACACACCCAGAGGGAGTACCTCAAAGGCAGAACTAGAAATAAAGCAGATGGGCTGCAGAGAAGAATCTAGGTTTAACTGTCCTGCTGTACGGACTGCCTGAGGTATTCAGAAGCTAGCAGGGCATAAAGCAGTCGGTACAGCCAATGGAAAAGTGAATCAAATGGTAAGAATTTAGTGTATCTCAGGAATCTACTAACTACCCAAATAAAATCAGTTCCCTAGAGACCCCACCATGCTGAGGTCACTGTTGTAAATTCATACACTAGGGCTCGGCTTAAGGTCTACAGCTGGTGGTCAACTTTACTCTCTAAATCCCAACTCCATTTACCTGCTTGGGAACCTGGACTTCTGCTAAGAGGAGAAAGGGAGAGCGCCCCACGGCCCTCAGTGCTGGTGGAACCCAAAGCAGAATCAGAGGAACAGGTGTAGGAATTGAAGGCAGGAAACTGCTGTAGATTCTCCAGGGGAATGTGGACTTCCGGATCTGCAAAGACAAGATGAGAACAGTAGGCCCATTTACAGAATTCTTTGAATCTTTTCCAATAGTTATGGATGGTGAATATGAATCTCCCACGTGTACGAAGGATGGAGACAGCTTTAAAACCCAAATTTGTCATATTTGCCACTTTATGTCTTTAATATAAAACCCTTGTTTTAACTATTCGTGTTAAAGCTGGGTGATAAACCTGGGGGTTAATTATACTGTTCTATGTAATTGTTTTTGAATATTCCCATAATAAAAAAGTTAAAATAAAAAAGTCTTTGTTTTTGAAACATCAGTTTTCTCAACTGTTTAGGACTTATGCCAAACAGCTACACAACACCAGGATGCCAGCTACATACTTATCCCAGTTAGAGAAGTAAAATTTATATTTACCATACCATGTGCAGTCAAAATAGTCAAGTCTTTTCCCTAGCCAAAGATTCAACTCCTTGTTTCTGGAGGTTAAGGAGGCCCTCATGTCACACAATCCCTAGTTCACTGAAGCTTATATTGCAGAACCAGATTAAAAGACTCTACTTACTGGTATGAAAGAGCTCAAGTCTAACTCCCTGCATGTATTTCCTAGTATGTCAACAGGTTTCTACTACTTCAGACTCTTCTGGTAGACGAGCTATGTATCGATGTCTCCAGAGTTGAAGGCGAGGCCAACAATGTGGCCAGAAAGCACACAGGCCCACCACCCCAGCACTCAGCAGACGTCCAATTCCCCACCCTCACCCCCGTCCCAGGTTTTCTTCACCCACTCTGCCAAGGGTGAACTTACTCTTACTCCTTACTACGTGCTACACACTTTGACCAGCGCCAACTCCAATTCTCTCAGGAAGCCCATGAGGGAGGTACTCTCACACTCATGTTTAAGAGTTGAAGAAAGCAAGTGGCAGAGCTGACCTCCGACTGGGCCAGGCCTGGGGCCTCTGTACAATGATGCACAGCTGTGCTCGTCACAGAGGAGCGTTCCTGAACTTACACTTGCCCTGCTTCTTGTTCTCCTCCATCTCAATCCGTCGCTCTCGGCGGCGTTCCTCCCGGGCCTTCTTCTGGCGCTGCCGCTTCCTCTTCTCAATGTCATCTGTGGGGTGGTGAGGTGGTCAGGAGGCAGACCCAGGGCAACCTGGCAATTAACTCCTCCCGGGTGACTAGCAGCTAAGGGCACAAGGGAGGGCCCAGCTGGACTGGATGAATGGATGGAGGAGTATCAGGAGATTCGGAGACTCATGACGGAAGTCCTTACTTCCTTCTAGCTGGGTTTTCAGTCATATAAGAATCCCTGAATTCCACTAAAAAAGGGAAGCAAAGTAGAGAGCATGCTCACCTGAGAATATCTCTAGGGTTTCCTTAGAGACCAGAGGAGGCTGAAGAGCCAGTTCACAGATGCTGAACTCGCAGGTGAGTGGCAAGTGAGAGAGGTATCTATGACGCTGTCGCACATCCTACAAGGGAAAGGGGGCCGATGCTCAGCTAAGGCCAGCCATGACTCTGAGAGCAGAGGTTCCCACTCAGACATCCAGCAGGGAAACACACTCACTCAGATGGCACTGAGGCTCAGAGCAGTGCTCAAGTTATCGCCATTTTCAAAGCTGAACAGAAATGGTCAATTAACCTACAGTAAGCTAGAATAAGCAACCAAAAGCAATTATTGGGTTTGTAATGCAAATGATTTAATTGAGCCCAGTAATGAATGATCTAAAGCTGATCAGCTGTTTCTGATTTTCTGGGGGTCCACAACACACAGGGAGAATAAGGAAGACAAGAGTTACTTATTGACAAAAAATCTGGGAGCTACCAACAGAACTAATGGCAACTGGGAAGGCAGATAAAGCAGGTTTCCCTACTGAACAAAGCTTGGCCTAAAACAATAATGAAAAAATGAAGCTCACTGATTTAATTTTCTTTTTATCCTTTTTCTTCACATTTGATGGAAAGGTTATAGTACATAAAAAGTCTCTTAATTTTAAGCTTTTAAACTGTGATCAATACAAGCGTAATTCTCAAAAGGCAAATATTCACATATGTAAATTATCAGATAATAATTCACAGGTATCTGCTAAGCCAAAATTCATAAGCCATCTTAAAGCCTCCAAGGACTTTGTTTTCTTAGCCATTTCTCCCAAGCAGTAGGAAGAAAGAGAAACAAAAACAAACTCATCTCAAATGAAAGCAGGAGACATCTCTACCCCCAAACCACAATAATGGAACCTGTGAAACAGACAGCAGTGGTGGACTGACCTAACAGAACCCCTGCGTGCAGGGGAGCCTCACTTAAGTTTTTAAAAATTCACAGGCTCCGAAACACACACACACACACACACACACAAAAACTAAAGGCCTTTGAAGGTCTGTGAACCTGTATCGGCTAGGCCCAGCACAGAGATGAGGTTAATGAGGCTCCCTGCCCCTCCACCTCGAAAGGCAGGTCCTTACCTCAGACATGGAGTAGCCGGAGATCTCCACCACCGTGGCCGAGATCTTCTCGGGGCTCTGCTCCAGGCTGCCGTATTCCCGCACGAGGCAGCGCACGTTCACGGGGTGCAAGAACATGTGCTGCCCGTCCTCCGCTGAAGACAAGCAGATCCGTCACACCACGGTCTCGGCCAGTCCTCAAGTCAGGGCCCTCCTCATTCCCGGCCCGACTCTCCCTCCCCAGGCTGAAAGGCACAACAGGCCCAACCACCCAGGGTCTCGTGCCGCTACCTCCCTCTGCTTGGAGAGCCAGACCACTTCTCCGAAACATCCAGCGGCACCCAGCCGTCCCCCTCAGGGAGGCTCACCTTGGTAAAAGTAGTAACAAGGAGCGCTGCTCAGGTGTGTGATGCTTGGTTTGGTGATGGGTTCCTGCTGGCTGGACTCGGTACAAGTGGTCCCTTCTCCAAGATTGTCTCCTGCTAACTCCAGGTCCTCACAGGCCTCTGACAACCCCTCAGGCTCTGGTTCAGACACTGCTTCCTCTTCCTCTACCAGAGGAAGAGCAACAGGACGAGGAGGACCCAGAGAAAAAACTTCGGTGGTCTCTTCATCAAAGGCAGACAGGTACTCCAACACGCCCTGTTGGGACAAACTGCGGCTTACAGAAAGAACATGTGGCAAAGGCAGAAGCCGAGCTCTCGAGGTCTATCTCAGCTGTCACTGACTTAACACTGCTGAGGAGAGAACACACATGGGACAAGCACACAGGAAAAATTTAAAAATAACTTTTTTTAAAAAAGCACATAGGAAATACTCATAGTTCCCTCTTCTCCAAATCCAACAGTGCCTACCAGCTGGAGAAGAGTGGCAGCCACTCAGTCGGTAACAAGGACACCAACCTTCCTGGGTGGAAAAACGGGCTCCTTCGCCAAGGGAGCCATCAGCACCAGTTGTTCCAGAGCAGCCACGACACCAGGGACCTCCCCTCTGCTTTCAGTCAACCCTGACAGAGCCTCTTCCCGAGCCTAGAGCACCAGAGAGAAAACCAGAAATGTATTGAGTCTGAAGGACCAAAGTTTACAATAGCCTCTTGACAGGACAAAAGTTAAAGGCAAAAAGAAAGAGTCTAAGTACTTAAAATTCTCAATCTTTAAAGAAAGCAGGAAGCAAAAGCATCTGGTTCTCCAATGGGATGGTATTCTGCTTACCATCTCTGACAAGTGATAATGACAACACTACACAAAAGATTCCCGAACAGAAATTCAAGGACACAGAAGTGGTCTCCTAGTTTTTATGAACTAAGCTTAGAGAGAGAGAACCACTGAGGAAAACAAGGGTTTGGGCAACCTCCACCTCAGCCTGGACAGATCTACTTATATGAAGCTTTCCTTCTCCCTGAAACGCATTTGAACTAATGCCCTGCATTACAGAAAGAAAATAAAAAGTAAATACAGAATCCTGCCCAAAGAGGACTTGTGAGTCAGAGAGAGAGAGGAATTCAAATACCAGCTTCACCTCTTACTAGTTGTATGTCCTCAAGTAAATTACCTAACCCATGATTCCACTTTCCTCATCCGTGAAAGGGGACAGCTGTTCTACCACACCCGGTTATGCAGCTTACATGAGATAAATACAAGAGCAGTATGTCAGCACAGGGCCTGTTCACATGCCCTTTCATCAGGGCTTCCACTGTTCTGATACAGATCAGTGATTCTCAAAGTGTGATCTGGGGGTGAGCAGCACCAGACTCCCCTGGAACTTCTTATAATGCCAATTATTAACCTTACTGAGCCTAGACCTACTGAATCAGTCTCTCAGGGTAGAGCCCAACAACTAGCGATTCTGCTGCCTCTTAGTGAAGTCGCTCAGTCGAGTCTGACTCTTTGCGACCCTGTGCGCTGTAGCCCAACAGGCTCCTTCGTCCATGGGATTCTCCAGGCAAGAATACTAGAGTGGGTTGCCATTTCCTTCTCCAGGGGATCTTCCTGACCCAGGGATCAAACCCAGGTCTCTCACATTGCAGGCAGACACTTTAACCTCAGAGCCAGCAGGGCCTCTTAAAGTTTAAAAATTCCTATTGTAGAGGACACAGGACATAGGGAATTCTGTATTTGGATACTGCTGCTCCAAAATCCTCAGCAGGCACTGGTAGAGCCTGCTAGAGAGGCCATAATAATTTCTTCACAATGTTCCTTAAATAAAACATTTCCAAAAATTAATCCAGGCGCATTCCTAAAAAACAAACAAAAGCGTATGTTGCTTAGTTAAGGGCACAGCTAGGGCTTTCCTGGTGGTCCAGGGGTTAAGAATGCATGTGCCAATACAGAGGACACAGGCTCAACCCCTGGTCAGGGAAGGTCCCACGTGCCACGGGGCAACTAAGCCTGTGCGCCACAACTACTGAAGCCCGAGCGCCATAGAGTCTGTGCTCGGCAAAAGAAAAGCCACTGCAATGAGAAGCCCACACGCCTCAGTGAAGAGTAGCCCCTCCCGGCCGAAACTACAAAAAAGTCCACGCACAGCAATGAAGACCCAGAGCAGCCAAAAATAAATAAATCTTAAAACAAAAAAAGAACATAGCTAATCTAAGAAACTCCAGAGTTGTAAGATCACCCTGATTTGATCTTTTCAGTTCCAGGGAGCACCTGAAAAACCACTAGGTCACCCCTTCCCTCCTATCACCAAAGCCCAGAGCAAATCTGCTTTCTTAGCTGCTCCCTGCTCATCATCTCAAACGTGGGTGGGGCTGAAGTAGCTAATTTCCACCCCCTACCCCCACTTCCAGGGCTTCCCCTCACCTTGAGTTCCTGGATAGCTGCCTCAATAAAGCAGGACTCGGGCGTGTGCTTCTCCTCTGCCAGCTGCCGCTCCAATGCCGCTTTCTCTTCCTGCACCACCCGGCGCAGCACCTGCTCCTTGGAGGCCAGCAGGAGCTTGGAGTACTGGCTGTGCTGTTCATCTGCAACAATGCCAACGAGGTCAAGAGAGGCAAAACTCAGAGCCCACGGCTATGTGACTAAATAGCAACTTTCATATACAGCTTTTTTTCTAAGGTGAAAATAGAATGACTTAAGTGTGCTTTCCTTAAAAGAAAAATATTTAGAAATGACCCTTAAGTTTACAACTCTGACTCCATAACACAAGAAAGCTATCCTAAGAAAACCAAATATGTAGGGAAAAAATTAATGTTCTGGGAATTCCCTGGTAGTCCATACTTTCACTGCTGAACGTCTGGGTTCAAATCCTGGTTGGGAACTAAGATTCAAAAGGTAATATGATGCGCCCCCCCCCACCCCCCCACAAAAAAAAACTTTAGTAACAGAAAAGTTGCAACCAACTAGTAAGTCCAATAAAGAAATAGTGACATGATGGTATATTCATTAAAGAGAATTTTGCAGACATTAAAAATGCTATTCTAAGAAGGAAGCATTTGGTGACATGGAGAAATATCCACATTACATGGGGGGGAACAAAACAGATGCCAAACAAGAAAACAATTCCAATCTCACAAAAACATACATGTATAGGAAAAAACTCTACAATTAACATTTTGGGGTACCTCTGGGTAAAAGGATCAAGGATGATTTACTTCCTTCATGTCCATCTCCCATATTTTATGGACTTAAAAAACCCCGAGGTAACTATTTACAAATCTGAATGTGTGTCCTTTACACTTTTTCCTATACATTTATATATCCACATTCATAAATAGAGGTCTAGATCTATTTCTTTTTTTACCTTCTGTACTGTGTTAGATATGAAGATATACTCTAATGAGTAAGTTTCTTGTGGACATTTAGGTTATTGCCAATTTCTATTACGACTGTAACAAACAGAAAAACTCCTCTAACAAAAAAACCCCTATAGGTGCTCTTTGGTATAAATGATTTCTTTACAATACTGAATCAAATGCTGGGTCTATTTTATATACTACCCACCCCCCACATACACACTAAAGGCTATATCAATTTAAACTCCTACCAAGAACAAGAGTACTCACTTCCCCACCCCTGCCAAAACCCAGCATAGGCATACCTCAGTGATACGCCGGTTTGGTTCCATTGTAATAAAGTGAGCATCACAATAAAGTAGGTCACAGATCTGTTTGTTTCCCAGTGCATACAAAAGTTATTCTTACACTATTCTGTAGTCTATATGCTAGCAATAGCATTATGTCTAAACAATGTAGACACCTTAATTAAAAAACACTGTTAAAAAATGCTAACCATGTGCTTCCCTGGTGGTTCAGTGGTAAGGAATCCACCTGCAAATGCAGGAGAGACAGGCTCAATCCCTGGCCCGGGAAGATCCCACGTGCCTCAGAGCAACTAAGCCCGAGCACCCCAACCACTGAGCCTGTGCTCCAGAGCCTGGGAGCTGCAACTGCTGAGCCCATGGGCAACCTGGAGCATGTGCTCCACAACAAGAGAAGCCACCACGATGAGGAGCCCATGTGCCGCAACTAGAGAAAAGCCCACGCAGCAATGAAGACGCAGCACAGTCAAAAAGCAACAAGATGCAAAAAAAAAAAAAAAAACGAAACAACAACAAGATGCTAACCATCTGACAATGCAGTGCTGCCACAAGCCTTCGACCCGTAAGAACCGCGCGCCTGTGAAGCACAGTAAAGTGAGGGTGCCTGTATTTGCCTCGACCTGTGCGTGTGCATCACCGTTAGAGGCACTCTGATTTGCATTTGTGTGACTCTAAGCAAAGTTAAACCTCTCTAGATACTTGGGAGGTTATTCAGATATCCTCTCCTGGGAAATACTTTGCCACATGCTTAGCCTATTCTTCTACTAGACTGTTAATTTACAGAACATCTGTATGTTCTAGACATTAAGCTGTATTTTAAACGTGAAAATCTTCCCCTATTTATCACCTGTTGACTTCAAGGAGTTTTGTAGGATCTTAATTCTCATAAAATCAAACATCAATCTTTTATTTAATAGCACTGATGGTTTCAGCTTGGTTCAAACACCCTCCCAGGTAAAACCCCAAGGATTATAAAGATATTTTCCTATATTTTCTTTTAAAAGTTTTGAATTTTGTTATACTTGATTTTACAATCCATCAGGAATTGATTTTTATGAATGGTGTAAGATATGGATCTAATTTTTTTCCCCTAAGAGTTAATTGTTTCAATACCATTTATTGAAAATCCTCTTTTGCCCAAAAACGGAAATGTCACTTTAATGCTCATCTCCATATGGAACATACAGAATACAACCCCTTGCACTTCCCCACCATTAAGTACTGACCACACTCTAGATCCAATGTCTGGCTACCAGTCTGTCTCTTCAATCAGTTCCTTGATGACAGGTGCCAAGACTGGCTGACTGTGAAATCCCCCCAAAACTGGGCACAGCACTAGATACTACTCAACAAAGCCTTATATGTATTTTAATTTTTCATTTCACAAATGAACTAACTCGAATCAAAAGTTATATCATTTTCTGCAAACTTCACCCCCAACCTACTGGAATCCTATGTCTAATTTGGAAATGCTAGAAATGGCTAGCTTAAAGGCTGTTTTTGACAGAAGAAAGACATACTCAAGTAGCCTTAATGGATATACCCATCATTATGTGTTCCCCAAATTAACAAAACTCACCTCCAAGATGAATAGGATGGTCTACATTCATCCACTTGGATTTGGGCAAGGCCACCAACACCCCTTTCTCCCTCTTCATCAGCTGCATTGTAATGGTATCGCCAACAACATACTGACGTGACTCTGTGGCAACAACACTGTAACATGGACATTCATATGTAGAGGGCAAGCAGTTGGCAGTTGGGGTCTAATCTAGTAAACACCTCCATCTTACCTCTTTAGATCCTTCTTATGCACAGAACTGTAACAGATGGGACATTTACTCCAGGTCTTCTCGCTCAGTGAAAGATAGTGCAGGATGCATGCCCAGCAGAAGATGTGTCCACAACGGGTTATCTTGGCTGCAGTAGGTGGATACAGGCATATTGGGCAAGATGGCACTTCATGGCTACAAATGCGCTGAAACAAACGCCACCACAGGTTAAACTGTTTTCAAAACTGACTGGGGACTGCTAAAGCCTCTTCCGTCCTCCTCCTCATCCCTATACATCTCTAACAACACATCTTCACAATACTGTTCAACCGTGCAGGGATATGCACAAGAGCACCTCAAGCAAATCATTAAGGAAACCAAAATAATAATATAATAAAACCACCATATAGCAGGTATTTTCAGGGTTCCGCATCAAAAGGAAAAAATGGCAATCAATATAGATCCCATTTACAAAAAAAGACTTGTATATACACATACATAAAGGCAGGATTCCCTGGTGGCTAAGATGGTAAAGAATCTGCCTGCAATGCAGGAGACCCAGGTTTGATCCCTGGGTCAGAAGATCCCCTGGAGAAGGGAAAGGCAACCCATTCCAGTGTTCTTGCCTGGAGAATCCCACAGAGAGGGGAGCCTGGTGGGCTAACAGTCCATGGAATCGCAAAGAACTGGACACGACTGAGTGACTCACGCGCACACACACACACACACGCATAAAAAGGGTCTAGAAGTAATGTACCAGTAACTTCCAACAGAGGAGTCAGTGAGACTTCCACATTATGTCTGCTTTTTCCCTAAACCAAAGCATATAGAACTTAAGTTTCATAGGCTTTCCATGTCACTTTCAGATGATTTTATGAATTTTCACAGTAATGAGAGTGCAGGCCTTGGAGTCTACCACTGTGAAAGGTATTTTACATCATATAACTAGAAGTGACAAAGGGATACCCAGGGCCTGTAACTTCAGGAGAAGACAAATGCAGCAGTAGCTTGGACGGAAGAACAGCTGTGGGGCTCATTTCACCTGTCACAAGGTCAAGGCCGATCTCATACTGATGACTACATATGGCTACCAATGAAGAAGTGCCCATGCAATGAGCCCATCCAGGGTCAGGAGGATAACCAGAGTTTTCTAGTCCCCTCGTTATGTCTTTCCAGAAGAGAGGAGGCAGCAGACAGGACTGCTATTACTCTATTACCCGCCAATGCCCAGTCCTGCACTGAAACGACCTAGCAGCAGCAGCCTAGTCCTGCAGGAGCCAATCAGCAGAAAATCAACTTTAGACGAAACCAGCAGTGATCTCTGGAAAATGCCCACAGTAAGGCCAGACAGAAAAATGGATCAGCAGTAAACTCAGCCAAAAGCTGCTGTCACCACAGTCCCTCTCTTTAGTTCACTCTGCACTCTCAGCTCATAAGCTGAGCTGAGCTACTCACCACTTGTTCCACAAAGTCCCAGTTGACTAAGGTATCAGGATCAGCAAAATGAACTGTGTAGTCTTGGTCTTCAGACACCACAAACTGGCAGCTAGAAATAGGGACAGACAAGAAAGGGGCGGTCTGTCAGAAACCATCAACAAGCCCTCAGCAGAAAGTCACCATCTCTTCACTTAGAAATCAAACGCAGGAATTAGCAGCCAGGGTTTGTGAAGCACTGAACTGGGACTTCAGCCTGAGTTCCAAGTCCTGGCTCTGGAGGGAATCCAAAGGCTCAGCGGGTAGGAGTCCAAACCCATGAACTCTGTTTCTTCTGCTTCCAGGCCCAGCCAGGCTGCCTGCAGGCCCTCCCCTTGAACTAAAATTAACCCAGACTGTGGCTCCATCAACAGAAGGGAAGCCAGATGTCATTCCTCACCACCAGAAACTACCAGTCTTCAAGGCAATAGAAAAGACTGTCCCCACTCAATCATTTGAGTACCAGGATTTTGTTGTTGTTGTTTGTTTGGGGGTTTTTTTGGGCCACGCAGTGTGGCTTGGGGATATCTCAGTTCCCCAATCAGGGATTTAACCCAGGCCATGTCGGTGAAAGCCCAGAATCCTAACCACTATACCACGAGAAACTCCCATCAGTTTTTTTACATAAAATACTAAATGGTTACTTCAGTTTAGACCCAAGGTCAAACCTTACATGAACTAAGGTAACACAAAAGGAAACAAAAGAGAATCAGTATTTGAACAAAGGCACGCCAAACACTCCAGTGTGGCATTCAATTCTCTCTTAAGTAATTTCTCCTCCTTTATATGTAAGAGGAATAGCTGAATCTCAAAGTGGTTAGGTAAGTTACTCAAAGTCTAAAGCCAAATAAGATTCAAATCTGGATTCAATTCCAAAGGAAACATTTTTACTACCTCATCACAATACTGAAGCATTACTTTATTTATTTATTTAAGTATTATATTCTTTTAAACACCAAGAACACCTGCTTGAAACACATCTGTGTTTTCAAGGCCAGGTGAGAAAGAGACGGAGAAATCAACTCCCTTTCCGCCTCTCTCCAAAAGGTGCTTAAAGGAAGCCTCTCAGCACAACAAACGCCCAGAGGCTCAATTTCACTCCCCTCCTAAGAGTAGAGGTACTCACTTGGCTTGCAAAAAGAGTTCCTTATTAAAAGGCTTATGCCCCCACTTGTTCCTTTTTCCCCAGCTTCCATGTCCACTGCCTTCAAAATGACCGGCCTGGCCACGGGGTTCAAAAGTGAAATTCAACAAGTGGTTCAGGTTGATCTTCTTCGGACCAGAGAACTGGGCAGGGCTAAACTCTGCCCGTTGAGCCTCTGCTACCTAGAGAGAATGAGAGCGAAGCAGAGGATTTCCAGTTAGGATGACACTTACTACACGACAGCAGAAGCCAGGGCACCCCCTCCTCCTACACGGCTTAAACTATGAACTAAGTAAAACACAGGCTTATATTTAGTAAACAATCTTCCTAGGAGGGGGTAATGAAAAGGCCACCCACGATCTAGATGGGGGTGGAAAGAGAGAAAAAGAGCCTCTAACATACAATTACAGATACTTATAAACTTATTTAGTCTACCCTAAGTGGCAATTAACCATTACATGACAAAACCCAGCATGAACTCCTCTAGCTATCTTGAAGCACAGAGATTTACTTACTAGATTAATGTTTCCACAGTCCTTGCTAGCTACTTGCTCCCTGGTCTGTTTCTGGCCAACGTTGAGTCTGTGGAACTACACTCTGGAGGCGGCCTGCAGGCAGCTGCTAACTACCAAAGGCTTCAGGATCCTGCCAGAGACCTCCCATCTAAGACACACACTGCTATTCACTGTTAATTAAAACTGACAGAATTAGAACACGTAGGCAGACTAGCTCTGTGTCCAGAAATAAATCCAATCAGCACATTCCAAAACAGTTTAGCAAGAAACCAGCTATGAGAAATGCCACTGCACGCAGAGATGGAATCTTTATCGTGCAGGGGCTTTTTCAGTCCACTTGAAATTCCCAGACTGAAGTGGCACAGGTACCTGTTGTGAGTCTGTCAGTGCATTTTCTAACCCTACTTTGCCACTTAAATGTCAAAAGCACTTGGCCCTGTCACTAAATACTAGTAAACAGCCGCCTTACAAGACTATATACCATTACTTGAGTCTCCTATTATGCTTTAGTATCGGATGCAGACTGTTCATGGCTTTTCCAGTGTTAACAAAATAATGCTATGACAAAGACACTTGACAGACCTTTGTGCACAAATATTTGAGTGCCTACGATTATTTCTTTTGACTGTATAGTAGGAATTATTGAATCAAAGCAAATTCAAATTTAAGGGTTTTGCTGCTTATTAGTGTATAAGCAACACTTGCACATACATGATAAAGAAATCTAAAGAGTACAAAATAGGATACAGTTGAAAATACCTTCCATTCCAGAGGCAACCAATATACCCTCTTGAGATCTTTTATGCTTATGGAATCAGAGTATATGACCTTTATGATTAAATACAGCAGCACAAGATACAGTCAGACAAGCTCCTATCATAATAATATAATGTGGGAAACACCACCACACACACACACACACACAGACCCACCCACCCCCCCCCACAAGCTCCTATCATAACAATATAATGTGGGAAACACCACCACCCCCACACACACAGCCCCACCCACCCACCCCATCACTGTTTATGTAAGTCACCACAGGAAGCCCAGGACTTCCTGGTCATCCCTTCTCTCTTACTCCCTAGATTCTCATCTCCAATTGGCTCCACTTCCCCTGATCAGTCTTCTACTCCAATGCCCCAAATTTGGATAAGAGTTTGTGTTCACTCAACAAAACCCCCCCCATTCTCATCCTCTACCTTCATCTTTTTACTCTAACTGGCCCACTGTCTCTGACACTGCCCATCATAATTCCTGATTACAACTTCCAACCTGTCACCTCTCAGTCCCTTGACATCTCCTCTGAACTGCTTACCCCATCTACCCTACCTCTGCTGCCCACTCCCACAAGCACACCACCTAGAGCTGCACTGTCCAGTAAAGCAGCCACTGCTATCCAGGCCTGTTGGCTACTGAGCACTTGATACGCGGCCAGTACCACATTGTGAAACAGCATTTTAGCTATACGGGATTAACTATATTAACACTGATTTCACTGTTTTTACTGTTTACTGTGGCAACTAGGAAACTTTGTTACATATGTGGCTTATTTAGCCTTTCATTTCTTTTTTTGCATTGGAGGATAATTGTTTTAAAATGTTGTGTTGGTTTCTCCTGTACAACAACATGAATCAGCCGTAAGTATACATCTACCCGATTTTATGGTCCATTGCCCCATTCTCCTTGTTGACTGTACTCATCTAGCAAAACTTTCCCCTGATTAATCCACACCAGCATCAGAGCAAGTAAACACGGCTGAAGCTGTGCTTTGCCAGCCATACCGTGCCAACCAGCCTCAGTAAAGCAGACTCTTGCGCCGCTCGGCAGTCACACTACAATCCGATTACACTTCTGTGCTCCACTGATTCCCCCCCAGTCCCCGAGACAACTCTTCCAGTCAGGTTTCCAAAACTTCTCTCTCAGCTCCTCTTTGATATGTCTCTGAGACAGTAAGAACAATCAGAGAACTCCTACGCCTTCCTTCCAGTTGCCTACCTTCCTCTATTACTGTGGATGAACTGGGGAAGCTCCTAAGCCAATTCCTCAAAAACTCAGGGTCACTTTCAGCAACTCTCTCCCTTTTCTCTCCATCACCTTTTCTCTCTCACCAGAACAATTCCATGAGCAGAGGTATGCTGCAATTTCTTGAACCTTCAAATCTCTTTTGAGCTCACATTCCCCTCAAGTCACTGCCTCACCTCTCTGGTCCCCTACAAGAGCAAAACCACTAGAAAGTAAAGATCGAAACTTGCTCTTTCTTCTTCCCATTCTCTCTAAATCTATGTCAATCAGGTTTTTGTCCTCGCCCACTCCACCAAAGCAGCACAAGGCCAGCAACCTAATCCACCTTCATATTTCCAAATCTAATGGTCAGCTTTCCAACTCAATCTTACCCAGCCTAGAAGCACAGGACAGAAACTGATCACTTTCTCCAAATGGTTTTTAGTTCCTTTTGCAGGTTCCTTATCATCCTGACTCCAGGCTCAGTCCTTGAAGCCACTCCCTTTGTGCAACACTCACTCCTTCAGGATCACACTTGGTTCCACAGGTGCACACACCAGGCGTGCCTGGACAGCTCTTCAGCCAAGGTCTTCCTGAACTCCAGACTCAGTGCCTATCCAACAGGCAACACTTCTAAGTGAAGTTCTTTATCTCAACACCCCCTCTCCTCCCCAGCCCAAAACCCTGTACCTCCTGAAACTGCCCCCATTTCAGCACATGGTACCTGAATCGGGCCCCTGTCAAAAACATTAGTCACTATTTCTCTGCTCAGACCCCACACCTAGTCTATCTAAAAATTCTTCTGGCTCTTTCTGCAAATATCTCCCCAAGTCTGCTCATCTCTAATCATTACTACTCTGCTTTAATCACTCAAACCAGGGGTGCCTTAGTAAGCTCCTAACCAGTCCTCCTGTCCCCACTCTCCCCTTTAAACTCGAGGGCAGGCTACCTTACTCCTCTTCTGAAGCACCCAACAGCCTCCCACCTCTCTGAACAAAAGCCACAGTCCTCTGAGGCCCACGTGATCTGACCCCCCCCCCCCCTCTGGCTTCATTTCCACTTCTCCAGCCACAGTAGCCTAGCTGCTTTACCTTGAACACAGCAAAAACACTACCAAATCTGGTCCTATGTACTTACAAATTCGCTCTGCTTAACACACCCTTCCTCAAAACTGTACTGTGTGCTCCTTGCTTCTTTCAGGACTCAGAATCCTCAGAGAAGCTTTTACCTTCTCAGGGCAGCTTTCCTCGCTCACCTCCTAAAACTTGTCTTTATTACTCTATCCCTCTACCTCTCAGTCTCCTGTTTTTCAATTTAATAAGCACTTATCATTATATTTATTACAAAACGATTTGTCTCCCCAACCTAAAATATAAACTCCACCCAATGTTGTATTTCAAGCTGTAAATGGTATTTAGTGCACAGTAAGTGAGGAATAAATTTCTGGTGAATGAATGAATTCTTCCATTAAATCTTATTCTATACTGGCTACACAGTATGGAATGTTATGTATGGAACACAGTATGGAACAGCAGGATAATATATTTAACCAATAATATATTTAACTTTGATAGCAGTTAGGCTGTTTCCTAAATCACACAATTACATGTGTCAGTGAACACCCTTGTACATAAATCTTCATGCACTTTCAGAAGATATCTAAGGAACTCCTAAAATCAGAGTACCTGGGACTGGTAGATACTACTCATGGTTCAGATGGTAAAGAAACCACCTGCAATGCAGGAGACACTTTCAATCCCTAGGTCATAGAAGATCCTCTGAAGAAGGGAATGGCTATCCACTCCAGTATTCCTGCCTGGAAAATTCCATGGACAGAGGAGCCTGGCGGGCTTTAGTCCATGAGGTTGCAGAGTCGACCGCAACTGAGCAACTAACACTTTCCCCTCACTTCATATGGCAAATTAATGTCACTAAGTAATGCTATTTTATTACCTAAATATTCCAAAGGGTACCTACAAATCAAGAGTAGTAATAAAAGGACGATACAAATTAAGGTACCCTAAATTTGCTACAGAGGGCATCAGAGGTGGCTGGATGGCATCACCACGCAATGAACATGAACTGGGGCAAACTCCAGGAGATGGTGAGGGCCAGGGAAGCCTGGCTTGCTGAAGTCCATGGGGTCACAAAGAATGGCACAACACTGGGGCACTGAGCAACAGCAACAAATTTGCTACAAAGTCTCACAATCCACGTTATAATGTCTTCTCCCTCTGAGGAAATTTTCATAATCTTTAAGAGAAGAAAGGAGGCAAAGTTCCAAACCAAGTAACCCTCAACTACTCAAGACTGCTCCTCTGGCTCTTCAACTACTCAGTTTGTGAAATGGGGACCTCTTGCTCCACATCTCCAACCACTAATAAACTGGGGGTGGGGGAGTCAGACTTCATGCTTCTTATGCTCTAGAAAGGACATTCTAAAATTCCGTACCTCATCTCGTCTTCCACCATTAAAAGAAGAGCTAAACAGTTTGCTGCTGCCGCCGCCCCTTTGAGGAGGCATCTTATTAAAAGTTTTGCTTTTCTGTGAATTGGAGCGACGGGACTGGTTGATAAAATTTTCATTTTTGGGGTAGGAAGGTTCACGTTTGCGATTATAACGCTTGGATCCATTTGAATTCTTTCCATCTGAAAGCAAGAAATATGAAAAAATTAGTTAAGAAATGATACACACACACACAAAAAGAAATGATACACATACTTGGCCAATTACCCTCCACCTCCCAATGAAATTGTGTTTAAACAAGGGTAAATGGTCCCTGCCATGACCTCCAAGAAATCTGGGTTGGCCCAGACCATTATTAGTGCTTTGGACAAGACATTACACAGTAAGGTGGATTTCCTTTTTTATTTTAATGAAGCCTAAATGGTCCCTCCCTCAGAAGGGACACACTACAGGTCAAACCAGGTAGACTCAGGTCACGTCTTTCTTTGTAACAGAGCTTAACCACTGCTCTTGCAAAAGTCCATTCAGACACACTGATAGAAAAGGAACAGTCTGTCTGTATCAGGAAAAAGTACTTCATCTGGAGGGAGGAAAAAAAACATTCTTAGCACAGCTAGATCCTATACTGCAATAGTGTGGTCTAGTTTCCAGCACATATATATTCAAGGGGCACAAAAACAAAACAATAATTACATAATGTTTTAGAGGTCAAACTGAGAGGCTACTAAATTCACAAAATGAAGGACTCTAACAGTATATCAGTCTAAGTTATAGCCTTTTAAAAACTGCTTCCTGCTTTTTTTTCTCCAGGTTCCAGAACACATGTTCAATTTTAGAATTCAGAAAGAAAAAATTCGCCAGTGCCCATAGTATACCAAATTATAGTGTTTAATTTCCTTTTATTCTCCATTCTATACACTCATCACATACTTCCACAAAATGATAGGCATATAAGATATACTGTCTTCCACTTATTAATCCATGAGCTATTTCATGCAGCCCCATGAGCTATTTCATGCAGCCCCAGGCTTCAAAAGCAAGATTAACGGCCACACTGTACCTACTGTATGCTTACAGTGTAACATGACCAATTTGCTTTGTAGTTTTTGGCTGCAACTCTTTGTGACCCCATGGACTATAGCCTGCCAGGCTCCTCTGTTCATGGAATTTTCCAGACAAGAATATTGGAGCAGGTTGCCATTTCCTTCTCCAAGGGACCTGACCCAGGGATCGAACCCATGTCTCTGGCATCTCCTGCATGGCAAGCGGATTCTTTTACCACGAGGCCATCAACAGTATTGGGAGCCTCTTCATACACAGACCTGTGTGCATGATTATGTCAAAGTCTCAAAGTAGAATTAGCAGATCAAGTATGATCATAAAGCCTTTTACAAAATCCTCAAATTGTTTTCTAGAATCACCATACCAGTTTATTTATACTCTAACAACACTACAAGAGAGAATATCTTACTACACTCTTTACAATACTGAGTTGGATAAACTTCGCTAAATTGAAAGGTCAAAGTAATTTGTTTTACATGTGAATTTCTGAAGACTAGCAACAAACATCTTTTCTATTAACCATTTGTATTTTGTGTAAAGAGTCCATCTGTAATTTTTGCCCCATTTTTTCCTACTGGGGAGCTGAACTGCATAGATTATTTCGTCCCAAATTGAACAAATAACCCGAACCAGACACAGTTAACATGTGTCAAAGTTTACCAGCTTAAAGGGGGGCAAAATAAAACCTGAAAACCACACCAAGTATAGGTGGATAAAGGTGGAAGGAACCCAGATTAGTATTTGGACAAAAAAAAAAAAAAGACTAACTTTTTCTTGTCCCTTCAATACTCACTCCAGTTTGCCTTATTTCAACATAAGAGATCTGACCAAATCAATTCTGTACACTAATTCAATGGCTTCAAAAGCAAAAACAGGACTTCTGGTTCAAGATGGCAAAGCAGAAGGACATGCATTCATCTCCTCCAGCAAGAGCACCAAAACAGCAATTAGCTGTTGAACAACCATCAACAGGAAGACGCTGGAACCCACCAAAAAAAGATACCCCACGTCCAAAGACAAAGCAGCAGCCGCAGTGAGATGGTAGGTGGGGCACAATCACGATAAACTCAAATCCCATACCTACCTATGGGTGGGTGACCCACAGACTGGAGAACAGTAATACCAAAGAAGTTCTCACACTGCTGTGAAGATTCTGAACCCCAAGTCAGGCTTCCCAGTCTGGGGATCCGGCAAAAGGACTGGGAATTCCCCAGGAAATCTGACCTTGCAGGCCAGCGGCATTTGATTATAGAATTCCCTCACGACTGTGGGAAACAGAGGCTCCAGTCTCAGAGGGCAGAAACAAAATTTTGCATGCACCAAGACCCAGAGGAGAAGAGCAGTGACCCCACAGGACTACCTGCTAGTGTTGGAGGGCCTCCTGTGGAGCATGGGTTGGCAGGGGCTCAACACAGGGTCGGGGGCACTGGAAGGTCCCCCTAGGCGTAAACCTTCTTGGAGTTTGCCATTAACCCTACCACAGAGCCCGCTGACCGCAGGGCTGGGTCGCCTCAGGCCAAACAACTACCAGGGAAGGAGTGCAACCCCACCAATCAACAGATAATTGAATTAAAGCTTTACTGAGCAAGGCCCTACCCACCAGAGCAAGACCCAGTTTTTCTCATCTCCAGTCCCTCCCATCAGGAAGCTTACACAAGCCTCTTAGCCTCATTCATCAGAGGGCAGACAGAAGAACCAAGAAGCACCATCTCACAGTAGCTAAAACAAAAACCATATTACAGAAAGTTAATCACAATGAAAAAGCAGAAAATTATGTCTGTCTCAGAAGGGACAAGATAAAACCCAAAACAAACAACTAAATGAAGTGGAGACAGGCAACCTTCCAGAAAAAGAATTCGGAATAATGAGAATGAAGATGATCCAGGATCTCGGGAAAAGAATAGAGGCAAAGATTAAGATGCAAGAAATGTTTACCAAAGACCTAGAAGAACTAAAGATCAAACTAAAGATCAAAGAGATGAATAATACACTACAAGGAATCAACAGCAGAATAACTGAGGCAGAAGAATGGATAAATGACCTGCAGTATAGAATGGTGGAAATCACTGCCACAGAATAGAATATAGAAAAAACAATGAAAAGAAACGAAGACAACCTAAGAGACCTCTGGGACAACATTAAAGTGCACCAACATTCGCATTATAAGGGTCCCAGAAAGAGACGAGAAAGAGAAAGGATCTGAGAAAATATCTGAAGAGATAAGAGCTGAAAACTTCCCGAACATGGGAAAGGAAAGAATCAATCAAGTCCAGGAAGTACAGAGAGTCCCATGCAGTATAAACCCAAGGAGGAACACATGGAGACTGACAAAAATTAAAGACAGCAATAAAATACTAAAAGCAACAAGGGAAAAAGCTACAAATAATATACAAGGAAACTCCTATCAGGCTAGCTGATTTCTCAACAGAAACTCTACAAATCAGAAGAGGATGGTGGGATACATTTAAAGTGATGAAAGGGAAGAACCTACAATCAAGAAGACTCCACCCAGCAAGACTCTCCTTCAGATTTGATGGAAAATCAAAAGCTTTCCAGACAAGCAAAGTTAAGAGAAGTCAGCACCACCAAACCAATGTTACAACAGATGCTAAAGGAACTTCTCTAGGCAGGAAACACAAAAGAAGGAAAAGATCTACAGAAAATAAATCCCAAACAATTAAGAAAACGGTAATAGGATCATACATATCAATAAATACTTTAAATGTAAATGGACTAAATGCACCAATCAAAAGACACAGACTGGCTGGGTGGATGAAAACATGTGCATGTATGCACTTCCACTTACCACATCACTCTGCTTGACCCCCTCCAGGATGTAGGTAATTATATTGTTAAGTTAATCATGTTCTCATTATGGCGTGCAACTGTAACTATCTCTTATTTTTTCTCTAGATATTGATTGTGAAAACACATTCAGAATTATCTTGAAACTTTTGAAAAATACAAACTCAGGTATCCCTTTTTTCCTCCAGAGCTCCAGATATGTTTCTAATGAGCAGTCATTGTTTAAACTGGACTATATAATGATATTTTACTTTTATCTAATTTGTTTCATTTTTCTATTTCATATTCAGTGCTCCCGTTTCACTTAGTTTATGTTCTCCAATTTCTCTCTCTCTTTTTTTTGATGTTCTTTCTCAAGCCTTTATCAAGTGTAGTAGAAAAGCTTTTGCATATACATATATAAATATGTATAGTATATATACTTTAGAAAACTTACCAATTTTTGCCTAACTAAAAAAGTTACATTTTGATTCCACTTGTTTGACTTAGTATGAAAGAATGCTAGATTACTAATTAAAAAATAGATATGCACCAAAGGTTTACTATATAGCATAGAGAACTATAGTCAGTATCTTGTAATAACCCATGATGGAGAATAGTTTTAAAAAATAACATGTGTGTGTGTAGCTGAGTCACCCTGCTGTGCACCTGAAACATCCTAAGTCATCTATACATCAATAGATTTTTTTTTTTTTTTAACAGAAACAGAAAACAGAAGTTGGAGGGACAATTAATGAAATCCACTAGGCTTACCCTCAAACTTTAAGGAGGTGGTTAATTTCAACATCAAGGAGACTCCAGCATGAGCCTCAGAAACTACAAATCCTCACCCCCCACCCCATAGTTTAATCCTGTTTATGTTAAAATGTACAATTAATAGAAACATGTCTGCAAAGACGACACAGCAGGCTGTTGATGACAGTAACTTTTGGGAAACAAAACTATTCACTTTGGCCTAATAACAATGGTTCTCAATCCTGACAGCTGGCAGGAATCACTGAGATGAGCTTTCAAAGGATTCTTGTGTTGAGGCCTCACCCTTTAAGATTCTGACTTAAATAAAGTCTTACTGTTCTGTGTACTAATAATTTGGATAATTTAGTAACTATAAGTACCTAGAAGAAATTATTTCTAACAAGATGGCCAGCTTCTTTACAGCAGACTAAATAAATCCAAAGTGAAGCATATCCTCACAGAAAAGGAAATGATAGCTGATAAACCAGAATCCGTATTTTGAAAGCAACCACCTCACACTCAGTCTGCCAGAGCATAGAAAATAAATGAGAGGTATGCCATCCTCTTCAAACCTGACCAAACAGTCCTGTGAGAGGGCAGCACTATAAACAGAGAACAGACGGTCCAAGAAACACTGCCAGGCCAGGGTGCACTCCTGTCCGTCACCTTTTAATCCCAGTCAGGGAAAGTGGCCAGAGTTTAATCTTAAATTAGAATTTAAGAACTAGACTTTTACCTACAATTTCAGTTAGCAACAGTTACTGTCAAACATGGCCATCAGCAGTAACAACTAGAAAGTGAGGCTTCAAATCTCATGCAAATTTTGCCTTGCTCTCAACCCATGGAATTAGTTCATAGTAACATTTCAAATAAACAGAGAATTCACAGGGATACAGAACTCCAGTTAACTTTACCATGAAAATAAGTGAGGTTTTACGAAGAGGACAGGCATATACAGAAAACATATGTTCCCCAAACCTTACTATCCAAGACTATTTCAGATGACCTGACCATTTGACCCTGTTGTTTTCAAAACTTAACAGACTTAGACTGCAGATTTAGGTAAAGTCAGGTTCTACACTGCAAGGGCTCAAGAAAGCAAGCTGGCACTCTGAACAAGGGCTGTTTTCATTTCTTCACTTGTTACCACACTGGCAAGGAAACTGTTTCATAACACTTACAGAACTACTCTCTGATGGTGAAAACTGCTCACTCCTAAAACATTTCAACAACTGACCACATAAGGATTCATGATTTTAGTTGCTAAAACCAACTCTTTCATCTTATATTTACCTACAGGTATGAAGTCAGATGGACAGGGAAGCCTGGCGTGCTGCAGTCCATGGGGTCACAAAGTCAGACACGACTGAGTGAACAACAGCAATGAAGTCAGACATCTAAAGTGACAGGCTGCCTCTTATCTCTAGACCCAAGCAACAGGCAGCTAAAGATTGAAGGACAGTCAGGCCTGGGCCCCAGAGATAAAACCCAAGAGTGTTGTTTTTGAGGTGTCCTGTAGGCAACTTGCCAGAATCTACATGTGAATAACTTGGGGGTTGAACTTGGCCTCCCTTCTCTGACGGGAGATAGCAATGAGATGGTCTGCTTTAGATTTTGGAAAACAGACAAAACAGTCAAACTAAAGCTCCTAGGACAAACATATTCTCTGCTGAAAGTTTTAGATTTCAAAGGGGTTGTTCTCATTCCTAGCTGCATAAGAGAAATCACCTGCAGAAACATAAAACTATGAATGTCAGGGCCCAATCTAGACATAAAGAATCAAAAAATTGCTAGAGAACATTCCCACATATCCTTACTTAAAAAAAAAAAGTCCTTAGGAGATTCTAATGCACACCCAGAGCTGAGAACTGCCAAAAACTACCTTCGAGACACATTCCAAACCGGACCATTAGTTAAATGGCTCAAATTCAGCACTCAAGATCCAAGAGTCAACAAGAGACTTGAAAACTTAATCCAGTGTGTCTCAGCTGTTCCACATTTCCCTCCGAGAAAGGTCTCTCCAGGTAAAAGGAAGCATATCTCAGTCTCTTCCCCATTACCAAATCACAGCCCATAAATTTTTCAGTGAAAAAAATTGGCATCATCAACATTTCTAGTTGTAGTTGTAACAAGTGGCACAACCTAGAGGTCAAAATACCAGCCAGGAAGTTTCTGCTGCTGATTCATACTGTAGCCACAAGCAAACTGCTTATCCATCATCCAGAGTGGTTGACAAGCACCTCCAGAGGGGCAGCATATGGTTTACTACAGAATCAACTGATAACAAACTGACTCCAGTTGAAATTAGTCATTCTGAATGAAAGGAAGGGGGCGGGGCAGAAAGCAGGAATATGCATATGCCAGTAAGTTACATGCTTGTTAAGTGAATTTACACAAAGTGTATTCAGGAATACTGCCTGGGACTTCCTAGGAATTTATTTGGACAAGTACTCTAACTAAGCCCTGGTTTTCTTATCAGTTAAAATAGGGTTAATCCTTTGTCCTCCCTCCTCATTTGGTCATAAGGATTAAGAGAAAATTTCTGTAAAATGCCTACCATGGTGGCTGGCACACAGTTGCTACTATCATTTGAAAGTCTACTATTTTTTTTTCCCCCCCGAAAGCCTACTGTTGCAGCTTGCAAACTCTTGTAACTTCCCTAAATGGTGTTTATTGAAGGTTTCAAGTCACCTCAATTTTTAAATCCATCTAAACCTCCAGGTCCATTTACAGCTCAAAGGCTTTCTTTAAGGTAGATTACCACTAGTCACCCGGCTTCTGGTACCAGAACAAGAGGAAGAGGGTCAGGACAGTGCTTCATATTGCCAACCTCAAAATAACTGCTTCATAATACCTGACCTTCCTTTAACCTCCATGGCAGTACCATCCCCCACCCAAGAGGATGAAGCAAGAACCTGGTTCTGGGCCACGGTCCATTGTTTGCCCATAAACATCCAGGTCTCTCTCGCCTCTTTTTGCTTTCTTTGCTCCTCTAAACAACCTTCCCCAAACTCTAACCCACCTCTCTCCTCTGGGCTACTACATCCTGGGATATTCACTGCTGAATGTTCTTAGAACTACATCTTAACCCTACTGGAACAAAACTGTAGGAAGAGAGCCAAGAAAAGAAGTATCATGTGACTGTTTGAACCAATTAATCAAAGCAAAGAAACTGGTATGCCAATCTGGCCGGAAAGATCAAGTAAATCCTGGTAGCCAAATTGACTTATTTCCTGTGTACATGAGAGACAAACTTAAAAAAAGGAAAGGAAAGGAGAGAAGAGGGAGAGACAGGAGGGGAGGAAAAAAAAAAGAGAGACAAACTTAAGCCAATTGCAGGAACAAAACCTTAAGTATATTAATCATGTAACTAGGAAGCAAATAACCATTTATGACACGCATGGTTTAGAGACTAGAAACCAAAGGTTTTTTCCTCATGGGAAGCAGGGAAAGGGAAGCGGAAAACGGAATAGTTAAAAACTGAAAAACTTGTTGTTACTTTGGTGACAGAAAGACAAGTTATGTCTTTTCACCTTTTCCTGTTCTTCCTTCAACTTAGTACTCTTAAACTCAAGAGGTCCTTTCAACAATTTCCAGCTGAATCAAGTACATCAAGTGTTGAGTCAGCTTTTGAAATCCTACAGAAATCCTTTTACGGAATTATGCCGAATTTGAATCTAGTGTTTTGTTAGAGTGGCCACCTAGAAGTCACTAAGTAAGAGGTGCTGAGTGGTATCTGCTGTGGTAGCACTGGTCTTAGCTGTAATGTTCTTAAAGCAGAATATGCTATGAAGAATTCTATTTAGCTATAGACCTAGCCTTCCTTTTTGCTAAGGGACTATATTAATAAATAACAATAGTCAGAAAAGTAGGCAATAGCAATGGCAAACATTCAAGCTCTCTCACAAACACATTAAAGAAAAACTAATGCTATAAGGGGATGCCTGTGTATTGCATAAAACCCAGCAAAAAACTCCTTGAACTGAGTTTCTACTTCTTTCCTCAGAAGCTTTCAATTAATAGAATGAATAGTGTTTTCAGAGTATTTTATAGAGTGTTTTGCTTTTTTTTTGGGGGGGGGGGGCAGTTTTTTGGTTTTTGGCCGTGCCACACGGCATGCAGGATCTTAGTTCCCAGACCAGGGATCAAATCCGTGCCCCTGCAGTGGAAGCAATGTCTTAACCACTAGACAGTCAGGGAAGTCCCTTTATGTATTTGTTTAAAAAAAATTCACTTTAGTCAGAATGAACCCAACAACTTATATTTACTCTGTACAAGTCTGACAAATACCTGCTTTGGTCAAACCACAACAGAACTATTATCATCCTATTGGTTAAGGACAGCTGCACTAGTCAACAGTCACAAAGTCAGATCACATGAGGGAAATGCCTTACATGCCTCAGTTTTTTGTTGCTGTTTTGTCAAAGTGAAAGTGAAGTCGCTCAGTCCTGTCTGACTCTTTGCGACCCCATGGACTGTAGCCTACTAGGCTTCTCTGTCCATGGGATTTTCCAGGCAAGGGTACTGGAGTGGGTTGCCATTTCCTTGTCCAATTTACTTTGTGTAGGTTCTGGCAAACTTTCACCTGCCACCTCACGGAACAGTAGAACAACTTCAGGCATTTACTGCAACTGACTCATGACCGTATGTTAGTGGCTTAAACAGGAGCCCCCCGAAAAATCAGCTGAGAATTCAGATAGCTAGAGAACCAGAATCTTTAACATCTAGGAACAGAATGCAAAAGTAATTTATCAACTACAGTGACCACTCACTCTAAACCAGCTCCAACATGGGCCAAGAGGTCTGGCAAATCTCTAGATCTTGGGGGATCTGTGATAAACCTATACATGTGCAAAATTCCAAAAGTAGTCTCCATAATACTGCCTGACGTGGCCTGAGAGTCTACACTAATCTCTGCTTAAGATATTAAAAGCATTCATTTCTTATCAAGACAACTGGTTTCCACCTGAGTTCCAAAAGCAAGCTCTAGAAACCCTCAACATACCAGGTAAACAAGTTCGCTCTATCAAGTGGATTAACTCTGAACCAAAGTCAACATTACAGCTGTTTATGTGGTTTCTAAGTTAGCTGTGCAGTTTTCTTAATCTTTCTATGCTTTTAAACAACTGGAGTTCCACATTTCAAGGCTCCAAATGTTCCCCTCTCTGCCATACATCCCCCCTATTCCCACGGAAAACATTTGCCTATTACTGCTAATATAATCAGAAATACAAAAGAGCAGAGACAAGTGTCTCTGCCTTTGAAGTAAGGCAGAGAATATTCAACTCCAGACTCTGCCAACTCCTGAACTCCTGGCCTCTCACCTTTTTGCTTCTTTAGATGTGAACAATTCCACCCTGCTGGACAAGTTAGTGACTGGAGTATTGGAAAAAAACAAGTAAAAGCCTAGTCCAGTACTTGGCACATGATAAGCCCTCAATAAACAGTAGCTATAACCATCATGATGGTCGAAATTCAATATTGAGAGACATGGTTTCAGAAATGACAAAAATCTTTCCAATACAAGGACACAACTCTAGCCTAACAGGTTGTGTCCATGTATATTTGGTGCATAACAGGTGTCAGCTACTCTCCTGAGCCATCAGTTAGTTCATTTGTTTGCTAATTTATTTTCTCACCACCTCCAACTTACAGGTAAGAAAACTGAGACATTCACTCAGGGTCTAAACCTAAAAAGACTGAATCCAGAGCCTGTGCTCTTAACTCCTACTCCACACTAAACAAAGCCATTCCAAGATGAGTCCTCTTCGTCTGAGCGGATCTGGGGTCAAGTTATTCCACACGAAAATTTGAGTTTAACAAATATTTAGGCCAGCCTCCTCTGTTTATACTTGAATACTATTCAATGCTAACTCAAGATTAAAGGGTAGATCAACTTGGTGGTTTTAGGAGCTGTACACTGATGCGTCAGGCAAACCGGTCTTCGGGCCTGACTGCACAGACTAGCTGGGTGACCTGACCTTTTCTGAACCTCAGTTTACACATACGCAAAATGGGAACAGAAACAGCAACTACTTCCCCGAGGTGTTTACAACTTTAATACAAGGATTTATGTAAACCAGGCAGTTCTCATTAAGTGTTAACTGGAAGTAATGGAAGCCATGGAAAAGAGATCAGAACAGTAGAAACCGGAGCCTGTCCCTGGGTGACCCAGCAGACATCGAGGAAGGATTCCGCACCCCCACCCCGGCATTAGGGGCAGTCGCCCCCGACCCCCCCCCCCCCCGCCGTGGGAACCAGCCTTTACCGCTCTTGGGTTTAGACTCGCCGGCCGGCCCCGCCGAGGCGGAGCGAGGCGGCTGTTGCCCTTTGCTGCTGCCCGAAGAGGCGGAGGAGCTGCTGGAGCCGCTGTTCTTGTCCATGTCGGAGGCGGTGGCGGCGGCGCTGGGAGAGCTCTGCGGCATCAACGGGGGCCTTGGCGGCGGCGGCGGTCGGAGCGGAGCGGGCGCGGCGGGGACCCAGGCTCATGGCGTTCGGGGCCGGCGGGGGTCGGCGGCGGCAGCGGTTCTCGGCCTTCATGGCGACATTTTTCCCTGTTTCCTTTCTCGGCTTCTCAAACTGGAAGGAGAAGCGGCTGGAGGGGCTGTTGAGCCCGACGGCGGCGGTGACCAAGAAGGAGGAGGAGGCCGGGGCTCGGAGGTCCGGGCCGGGCCTGGCGGGGCGGAGGCTGCGGGGGAAGGGGAGGCGAGGAGGGAGGGTGCGCGAGCCCCGCCGGCCGGCCGGACACGCTCTCCCGCCGCGGGGCAGCGGAGAGGGCTGGCTGTCTTGGTGTCGGGGACAGGTGTCTCCGACACAGCGACGGACACTCGCCTCTAGGCCGAGGCCGAGCTGCTCCGGGAATGGCGACGAGTCGCCAAACAGCATCTCGAAGAACCCGGATGGACTATATATATAGTGGAGTTGTGCGCGTGAAGCATGCTGGGAGATGTAGTTTTTTGTCTACATCCGGGTCCAGTGACTTTTTTTTTCCTTCCTCCTAAATGTGTGAGAGAGCTTACAGAGTGGCCTTGCAGCCCAGGTTTTAGTCTTACTACACTAATGCACGTAATAATAATATAAACTACTAATCAGTTCAGTTCAGTCGCTCAGTCGTGTCCGACTCTTTGCGACCCTATGGGCTGTAGCATGCCAGGCTTTCCTGTCCATCACCAACTCCCGGAGCTTGCTCAAACTCATGTCCATCCAGTCGGTGAGGCCATCCAACCATCTCATCCTCTGTCGTCCCCTTCTCCTCCTGCCTTCAATCTTTCCCAACATCAGGGGCTTTTCTAATGAGTCGGTTCTTTGCATCAGGTGGCCCAAGTATTGCAGCTTCAGCTTCAGCATCAGGCCTTATAATAATGCATCCAAACATCGGACTACCGTGGAATTCCTTTACTGACTCATTATTTTATAGTTCTTATTCTAATATTAATATCAATTTATTTATGGATATTATTCAATCTCCTAATAATAATGATAATAGTTACAATAATGACAATACATTTAATATCACTTCCTTATACAATTACTTCATTTTATTATTGTCACTTATTAATATAAATCATTATTAATATTTCATTTCATTGTTAATAATAATAGTTATCCAACTCTTTGGGACCCCATGGACTGTAGCCTACCAGGCTCCTCTGTCCATGGGATTTTCCAGGCAAGGGTATTGGAGTGGGTTGCCATTTCCTTCTCTAGGGGATCTTCCTAACCCAGGGACTGAACCCAGGTCTCCCTCATTGCAGGCAGACACCTTACCATCTGAGCCACCAGGGAAGCCCTAATAGTTATCACTGAGTGCTTATTATTAGCAGACATTGCTCTGTGCAATTTATATGAAGTATCACATGTTTCCTCACAATAACTCAAAGACGAGGAAATGGGATCACACAGCTAATAAGTGATGTTCTCAACTACCTGTAAGATAAGCAGTTCTCCCTTTTACAGATAAGGACATTGAGACTTAGAAAATTATATAGGTATTTTAGAAATCATATGACACCCACCCATACTTTGAAACATTATAAATGACTCCTTCCAGCCATAGCAGTTTGAGATTCAAAGGATCACAGAAAAACACTGTGAAAAAGATAAATAATTCTTATAATAGTAAATAAGGTTAACCTTAGCTAGTTAGAAACCTATTATATGCCAGGCACTGTGCTGAGAACAAAGAATTCCAAAATACATTAATGGGAGAATGTGATAAGACTATAATAAAGTTAACACAAAATGCTGACCAGAGGAGAGGCCTGAAGGAGAGAAGTACAAAAAGTTAGGAATAAAGGAGGGCTTCCCCAGAGGTGATGTTAGTTGAGCTGAGCATAGAAAGATGAGTGGAATTTTGGCAGTCATACATGAACAAATAAATAAAAAGATAAAATCCTAGACATCCCCTAATTAGGCCCTTTGGGGTTTCTTTTTAATCATCATATGTTATACAAAACATTAATAAGTATATAGAAGTCAATTTCTTGTACTTAACAGTTTTAGCTGGGATAAAAGAAATTAGATACTAATCTCATATATTTTATTTTATTTTTTTTAATTTTTTTTATTTTTTTTTCAAAATGTTAAGATTTTATTTACAAAGCTTCTTTGTTGTACAGAAAGTAAAAATGCTGTTACAATCTTGGTGTAACTGGTAGCCACGGACAGTTGACTCACCAATCACAGCTATCCACGCTACAGCAAGTCTTACACAAAAACCTAACAACGCTTACAATTTTATTGGGGTGAAGTCCCCAAGCTTGGTGGTGGATTTCCAAGAGGGACTAAATGGAGGAAGGTGGAATGTCACAGGAACTATTCTTTGGCTCTTTGGGTGGGTGGGTGTCCTGGGGTTTGTATCACAGCTACCTTTTTTTTTTTTTTCTTTAAAAAAAAAAAAAAAACAGCTACCAAATCCATGTCAGCAGTCCAACCAATACTGAGCAGTTCTTTTTTTTGCACGTTACTGGGGTCTTATTAATCATCTTCTCCTTCATCATCTGTTTCTCTCTTCCTCTTTTCACCTTTCCCGCTTTCTTCCTCTTCTTCATCTTCGTCTTCATCCTCATCCTCATCATCTTCATCAACTTCTCCATCTTGTCCAAATTCTTCTTCCTCCCCACTGACTTCATCCTCGATACTAATCTCATATATTTTAACATTTCTTAAACGCCCTCCACCAGTCCTTATCTTGTTTTTTCTTTTCCAGTTTCCACCCCCCACAAATCATACTGAAATGAGAGAATGGCTACATAATGCATCAAGTTAAGTCTGAGTCTGTTGCTGCTAAGTCGCTTCAGTCGTGTCCGACTCTGTGAGACCCCATAGACGGCAGCCCACCAGGCTCCCCTGTCCCTGGGATTCTCCAGGCAAGAACACTGGAGTGGGTTGCCATTTCCTTCTCCAATGCATGAAAGTAAAAAGTGAAAATGAAGTCACTCAGTCGTGTCCGACTCTCAGCGACCCATGGACTGCAGCCTACCAGGCTCAGCGACCCATGGACTGCAGCCTACCAGGCTCCTCCGTCCATGGGATCTTCCAGGCAAGAGTACAGGAATGGGGTCCCATTGCCTTCTTCGCACATTAAGTCTAGAAAACCCTAAAAGTCCATTTTTATGTATGACTAGATTTGGAAGATACACTAAGATTCCTGGGTGATTTTTTATTTCCTTTAACAAAGGTGGGAACTCTGATGACAGGGGTAAATCATTTCTTTCTTCTATCACTCTTAAAAGTGAGAAAAAGAGAGAAAGCCCCAGGCAGTTCTTCCAAAATAAGCAGTAGGTGTCCATCTGTTAGGCTACATTAAGCCAAGAAAAGATTTTCCACTTTCAAAGTAGTTTCTTAGGGGCCTTGGCACTTTCTCCTTGTGAAACATTTACAGGAAACATGCATTTACAGAGAAGTAAAGCAGAAACACATAGAAATCCAAATAAAACTCACCACCTCTATCCTTTTTTCCACAAGATGGTCTATGTTACCCTTTCCATAGAAAATAATGGGAAAGTCTGAGGTTAAGGTAAAGCACTCATTCTGTGCCAGCTGGAGCTAGAAATGTAGGTTTGCGATAGTAGGAGACAGGCTGAATGGTGCTTGGTTGTGACTTACTAAATAGATAGATACCAGAAGGACTTCCCTGGTGGTCCGGTGGTTAAGAATCCAGCTTCCATTCCAGGTGACACAGATTGGATCCCTGGTCCAGGAACTAAGATCCTGCGTGCTGCAGGGTGTAGCCAAAAAGTAAATAAATAAAAGTAAGTTAAATACATACCAGAGCTTTCCTTCCCATTTATGAACTTCCTAGGTTCATAAGACGGAAGGACCAAAGAACTGTCTTTCCTATGTCTATCATTCAGAGTAATCTAGCATATGTTTCTCAAGATTATTCTGCACATCCCTCTCATACAAATCACCAGAGAATTTCGATCAAAGAGATTCCTAGAATCCATTCCCAGTGTCATTTACTGATTCAAAAGCTCCGTTTGCCCTCTTCCGCAGCGGAAAAAGGGAGCTACTTGGTTATCTCCGGAGTTAGATTCCCTGATGGCTCAGATGGTAAAGAATCCGCCTGTAATACAGGAGACGCAAGAGACGCGGATTCGATCCGGACAAGTAAGAGATGGGGGTTTGATCCCTGGATTGGGAAGATCCCCTGGAGAAGGGAATGGCTAGCCACTCCAGTATTCTCGCCTAGAGAATTCCACAGACAGAGGAGCCTGGCGGGCTACAGTCTGTGGGATCGCAAGGTCGAACACGACTGAGCGACACGAACACCCTACAGATGGGCAGGATTCAGAGACCTGGTGTCTACCAGGTGACCGAGGGCTCTCCCTAAGGTCCGCTGTTTCCTTGTGAATTCTATATTTAACTTGAAGACAGAGAAAAAGGGATTTCACGTACTCAAAGACGAAATAGCCTCAGAATCCCAGAGATCCTGCAGAGCTACTTAACATCACGTTTCAAGACGCGTTCAGCTAATAGTGTCCCCGGTCGGCCGCCGTCAGCCGTCTAGCGATGCAACGCTGCGTCCTGTCTGACAGCGGTCACCCGACTGGCAAGATGGCAGCCCTCGGGAGCTGGGCTCTATGGAGCTCCTGCAGCCGTGGGTGGTCGCGGGCAGTGTTGGGCTGCAGGCTCCCCGGGCTTCGTAGCTCCTCGCCCAGGGGCCCTCTGGGTGCACGGCTCTTGTCCCAAGAGAAGGAGGCAACCGAAACGCACTTCGGGTTTGAGACTGTGTCGGAAGAGGAGAAGGGGGGCAAAGGTGAAAGGGGTGAGAGGGTGAATGGGGAGGATCTGACTGTCTACAATCTAGTTTCTTCTGCCCAAACCTAGGGTTGATTTGACGTCCTGTGAGCTCCGCTGAGGGGCTTCCCAGGTGGCGCTAGTGGTAAAGAATCCACTGGGTCGGGGAGATCCCCTGGAGGAGGGCAGGGCAACCCACTCCAGTATTATTGTCTGGAGAATCCCCGTGGGCAGAGGAGTCTGGTAGGCGGACACGACTACTTCAAGCCACTTAGCACGCACGCACGCGCCTCTGATGCATTAACTTGTGCAAACTTGTGCAGTCCTGACCTCCAAGGAGTACCCTTAGTCTGTCTCTGCCAAACTTAGAGCCTCCTCTTTTCAAGTAATTATCACAGAACCCCATCAGTTGAGCATTTATGATGTGCCAAGCAGAGTGCAGACATTATTTACAATTCTCATTTCAACTTCCTGATGGTGAGTATTGTTATTCCATCTTACTCATGAGGAAATAGACTTAAAGGTTAAGCAAAACCTTGCCCAGTTTAACATAGTAAGTGGTGGCACTAACCCAGTTCGGTCTGACTACTGAGCCCATATTGTTAATCTCTTGCTAAAGGGATAGACCGTCTTTTATAGAAAGAAAGAAGGAAACTATTTTCTGTTAATATGTGCCTAAGCTTCCAAATTTGCCAGATAGGGAAGATAGTAATTTCTTTCATAGAGTTCTTGTGAAGATTACGTTACTTCATACACTGAAGAATTTTGAATATTTCCTGGCACTTCATAATTGCTCAATAAGTGTTAGATATTGTTCAGCACTTTTTTGTGTTCACCATAAGACTTGGTAAAGGCAAAGACCTGTTTTAAAATTCCAGCTGTACCATTTGTAATGAGAAAGGTATTATGCTCACATTACAGATGGATAAGGTGAGGCTCTGAGAGGTTTCTTAACTTGGCCTGTAGTCACCCAGGAAATAAGAAAAGAGCCTACCATTGAATTTTTTATCCTCTTATAGGCGAGTATATTGTATTACCTTTTACCTCAACCTTACTAAATACATAGCTCTACTGTAATTCCTTGAATATCAAATTTAAATTAACACATTTCATTGTGAATCCCCAGAAAGTTAAGACTCGTTCATAACTGTGTTCTCAGCATCTGATGCACATTAGGAGCTTGATAACTGGTTGTGAGGTGAAATAAGTGGAGCCAGGTAAAATGATAGTAAACTTCATAAGTTCATCTTCCCAGAGTTCCTGTGGCTGCAATTCCAAAATGTTTGGGGTGGCAGTATCAACATCCCCATGGTCATGTTTCTCCTATGATTCCATTGACATTCTGTTCAAATTTCACCTCCAAGTTTATCCCTTTATATTATTTTGTTGCACTTTCATTTTTGTAGTCCAGTTTCCTCTTTCAATTATCTAGTTTTGTAAAACGCCACAGAGAGTCACAACTGAGATCAGAAAGTAACACACACAGCTACATGCTTTGCTGTCTGCATGTGAATAAGGGATGTATAGTGACCAACCCCCTACAAACTGTGAGAGGAGTGATGTAATTGGTTTCTGATCATGATGCATATCTGTTATTTATGCATGATTTGTGGAATGAAGGGCTACTAGCAAGATTTGTACTTTATGCAATTACTCACAGTTAATATATCATTGTATTTGAATGATGTTGCTAGAGGACTGGTGTTATTGAACTAAACCACAATAACTGAAATTCTTGCATATTAGAACCACATAAAGCAAGAAGGGCTTATACTCAGTGGGTTGAGCCTCAGTGTCCCTCTAAATATCCCAGATGTTCAAAAGCAAAGAGCAAGCTTATAGGATCCCAGGGTTGAGAATAGATGTTCAAAATTGAATGAAAGGAGGAGGGCTCTATTGTCTGATGATTCAGCAGAGGACAGTAATGTTTTGGGTCTTAGCAGCACATTTCATCTGAGGAACTCAACATATCTCCCCTTCTTTACCTGATTCAGTCCTTTTGGCAGGTAGGTAGGAGGCTCGCACTGATATTGTTATCTCATGAACAGAAATGGAGATACAAAGAAGTTAAATGTAGCCTGTGCTTTGAAGCATCTTTGATAGTAAATACCTTAACTCTTCAGCCAGTCCATATTCCACGTTCTTCCTTGGTCCTGTGGAGAGTCATGAGAACCCTCTACAATTCAACTTGGCCCTGACTCACATCCTACCATTCATCTGCCCACCAAGTTGAACCTGAGGTTTTTCTCAGTGACACAGGCAGAGATGAGCTGAGGTCTTCCCATTCATTTTTCATGTCTTTCTAATGGATTTTGTCTTTAATTATGATACTGTTAGAAAAATTCCAGTCTCCCCGCCCCTTCCTCTAAGAAATGGAAACTGGGGAACTCCCTGGCTGTCCAGTGGTTAGGACTCGGCTTGGGTCTGATCCTTGGTTAGGGAACTAAGATCCCGCAAGCCATGCAGTGTGGCCAAAAAAGAAAGTGATTTACTACTAAGTATGTGCATGGCATTATTGCAAGGTAATGGTCCTATGTGAAGCTAAGATAACAGAAAAGAGGTTGGCTTATTTCTTACTTGAAGAAATTTAAGCCTTTTTAAATTCTTTATTTATTTGGATACACTGGGTCTTAGTTGCGGCAGGCAGGATCTTCCATCTTCCTTGTGGCATGCAAACTCTTAGTTGTGGCATGTGGGATGTAGTTCCCCAATCAGGGATCAAACAAGGCTGCCCTGCATTGGGAGTGTGGAGTCCTAGCCACTAGGCCACCAGGGAAGTCCCTAGTTAAGCCTTTTTTTAAAAAGTGGTAACGTGCAGATTTGGGCATCAAGCATTATGACTTGGCTCCACCTTGCAGATAGTTATTTTATGGGGGGAATGGGGAACTTTCTTACATTTAAGACTTTTCCAGGTTAATATTATTAGTAGCCCAGTCATGCTGTGTTTCTCTCATGTCAAGTCTATCAGGTGTTTGAAAGTGTGGCCAAGAAGTATGATGTGATGAATGATATGATGAGTCTTGGTATCCATCGAGTTTGGAAGGATTTGCTGCTCTGGAAGATGCGCCCGTTTCCTGGGACCCAGCTGCTGGATGTTGCTGGAGGCACAGGTAATGTCCAGTTTGGTCTCCTTGGGTAACACTGAACTCCTTTTATAAAAACTAATTTTTCTTGTTGTAATGAGCTAGCTCACCTTCCATTAGGCTGAAAATCAATACACCTCTCAGAAAGATTTACTCTTTTCTTTTTTCTTTTTTTAGTTTTATTTATTTAGGCTGTGCTGGGTCTTCACTGAAGCTCAGGCTTTTCTTTGATTGTAGCCAGCAGGGGCTACTCTAGCTGTGGGCATGGACTTCTCCCTGTGGGGGCTTCTCTTGTTGCAGAGCACAGGCTCTGGGGTGCACAGACTTCACTAGTTGCAGCAAGTGGGCTCAGTAGTTGTGGCTTAGTTGCTCCACAGCATGTGGGATCTTCCAGGATCAGGAAGTGAACTCTTGTCTGCTGCATTGGCAGGTAGATTCTTTACAACTAAGCCAGGGAAGCCCTACTGAATGCCAATCAAAAACACAGAATATCAACATTGTGCCTGTCATTTTTCTAAAATTCAGAGGATTACAAAGTAAACGAATCAGTTTTTTTCCTCCAGTGTCCCTTCCCCATCTAAACAACTATTTTTGATTTCTGTTTAACCTTTAGCCCACTTGCCTTCTTTCTTTGCTGAGGAGGGGAGGGGCTTTTATCATACAAGTTTTCAAGGCAGCCTTTTCTGCCTAATCTACTATCATATCAGATATCAAAAGCTCTTTTATTGGGAAAAAAAAACTTTTTATTTATGCATGGTCCTTTGTTTCTTGGTGCACACTAGGCATTTGGAGAGAAAAATGTCATATAATGTAATAATGTAATAATCTATACTAATAGAATAATGTATAATAATAAATGGCAATAGAATAATGTCCATGTTTATGTTTGGCTTTATTGGTATGGTCCTCTCCCCAAAAGGATGCACAGAGGGCAGTGAGGTAGAGGGCATTAGCAGAATCTATCAAAATCTAAAATGCTTTTTAGTCTAGGATCCCACAATTCCAATTCTAGACATTTAATCTGAAAAGAAAAAAAAAAAAAAAAAACTTGCACAGAGATATGGCTACAGAAAAGTTTCAGTCAGAGCTGCCATCTCCAGTGCACCCCAGCCGGTAACATTACCACATGCCAACAACTGCCCATTTAGAAAATGCAATTAAAAAGTAAGCCCATATATTTAAAAAGACATTTAAAACATACAGTAACAAATATGCTCACCCTGCATAATTTTTAGTAATAGTGAAAAGTTGGAAGTAACCTATTTCTACCTCAATGAAGAAATGACTTTAAGATACATCAATACTATATAGGTAGCTATTTAAAAGAATGAGAAAAGCCTATAAATACTGATGGAACAGTATCAAGGACATATTAAGTGGGAAGAAAAAGAAAAGTTATATACAATGGATATAATATAACCCTCATTTATGTTTTTAAGTTGTTTCATGTGAGTACATATAATTATATTTAAACTTATAGGAAAGTGACGGGAGAATACCTAATTGGATGGAGTAAATGGAAAAACCTAAGGCTGTATTTCTTACAAACAGTGTAAGAAGAAAACAAAGACAAGGAAACAGCATTATAAAAAGGGAAATATGAACCTGAAAGCACTGGCTTTGCCTAAACAGTATTTACAACATGGTCACAATAATGTAAACACTTGATTCTCTGCTTTTAAACTCAAACCATCAACAAAGCACAGAAACCTTAGAGCTATAGAACAAATACAATGTTATCAGGCTTGACAGCATGATATATATATATATATATATATATACATATATATACACACACACACATATATATGTGAGCAAATATATATATGATGGAAGGTTGAAAGGAGTCAAGAGATACTATCTATAGTTGATGGAATAATAAAATAAGGGGGGAGAAAAAAAATAAGGGGGGAGGGATAAACTTGGAGTGGGATTAACAGATATATACTACTACGTATAAAATAAGCAACAAGGACCTACTATATAGCACAAGGAACTATATTCAATATCTTGTAATAAGCTATAATGGAAAAGACTCTGAAAATGAAAATATATGTATAACTGAGTCACCTTGCTATATACCTGAAATATTGTAAATCAACTGTACTTCTAATTTAAAAATAAAAATTAAAAAAAAGAAAGAAAATATATATTAGTTCATTACTCTAGGTTACAAAGGTATCTGTGAGGAACTATTAAAAGTGATATTAAATATATTGGGAGGACAGAGGCAAGCAGAGATGGGGACGGGATTGCTTTATAAATTTTGTGAGTAAAGAAATAGCTGTAACCAACAGAAGAAACCGCTAAAGGGATTGGGAAAGACGGTCTGTGAGGAACTGAACTGGCTATGGGAAGTGGTGGGGCAGTGAGCTGTTGTTGCTTGTGAGTGTACCTTCATGTTACCATCACAAAAATTATTAGAAAAAGACTAGGAAGCAGTACACTCAGCTCTTCACACTTGTTGTATCTGGAGAGTGTGGAAAGAGATGGCAACTTTTGTGTTTTATTCTATATATTTAAGTTTTGAGGCTTTTAGAGTAAGAATGTGTCCATGCATTACATATGCAGTTTTTAAAGGTTTTTTATTTAAAGAATCTTAGCAGTTAAAAAAAATTGCTGTTAAAAAAAACATTAACTACTGAAATGAGTACAACCTTCAGTTTTCATACACTCCTCAACCCCGGTACCTTTGTTGCTCCTTTTGGGGTTAAGAAATGCTGCATTTGCGTTTGTGTTTGATCTTTCCTCCTGTTGGCTTCCCACAGGTGACATTGCATTCCGGTTCCTTAATTATGTTCAGGCGCAGCATCAGAGAAAGCAGAAGAAGCAGTTAAGGGCCCAACAAAATTTATCCTGGGAAGAAATTGCCAGAAAGTACCAGAATGAAGAGGATTCCTTGGGCGGTTCTCGTGTCATGGTCTGTGACATCAACAAGGAGATGCTAAAGATTGGAAAACAGAAAGCCCATGCCCAAGGATACAAAGCTGGTAAGTCCTGCATAAAGTGAACCTGGAGGAGATGTTTATAAGATGGAAGGTGTACAATGCTGAAGTGCTTTCTTTTCCAGATTTCAAAAACTTATAGATACATAGGAGTGGAAGATAATTTGTGTGGCCGAGCCCAGCATGTGTACTATTACATACATTATTTCAGCAACCAGTTATCAGCCTCAAGTGACAGGGGAGACAACCCAGACCCAAAGAGGTTAAGTATCTTGTTCAAGTCACGCAGTTTAAATGGCAGATCCAAAATGGGGACTGACTCTTTGGGTCTCAGCTCTTGAACCCCTGAGACAGAAGTGTGGCTTTCAATTTCCAGCAGCTGTCCAATGACCCCAATGCCCTATTCTTGAGCTGTTTCATCCCCCTTCCAAAACTAAGCTCTGCCTCAGCTTTCCAACCTGGCAGCTCCCAGCCAGTGACTGAGGACAGTGGGGCTCCCGGGCCTGAACATATGCCACGTGGGGCTCTCTTCACAGGCAGTCTTTGTTCCAGAGCCCCCTGTTGGGTTGGCTGGGGCTTTCTCAGATCTGCATCAAGGTCTTATGGCTCTTCCCAACACATGCTTGCTTCCTCTTCTTTTTATTTTTTTTCCAGGTGCCTCCCCTCACCCCCCAACCACCCCCCACCAAAAAAAAAACTTTGCCCTCCTACCTCTGTTTCAGCATGGGTTTCTCAGAGAGCGCAACTGATGCAGTTAAAGAATCAGCCGTAAATGGTACTCTTCAAACTTCCCTCGCACGGTCCACTCTACAGCCAAGGGGGAAGGGACTGGGTGTCTCCAGGCCGCTGCTGCAGCTCCCAAATAGACAGTTTCTGCTCTAGCTTAAAGATACACGTTTTATATTTGGCTTTCTCTTTTAATATTTTGAAATACTTTTGCCTCCAGTATTTTGCCCCAGTAGACGTACTGATCTGGCAGCTGCAGCATGTTTACCCGGCTTTTCAGAGCCACTGTACTGCCCTCTTCCACACTGGCCGAGCGCTGCAGGCAGCCCTGGTGAGGGGCAGTGGTACCCAACAAAGAACCCAAGGCCTTTGGGTCAGCATCAGCACTTCTCTCCTCCCCCACCACCTCCCCACCACGAGTGTCTATGGTTATTTTAGCTCAATTCTTCCTCCTCCTACTTCCACCCCCAGAACGAGCTGCCTAGACGAACTGCAGCCCACTTGGCCCCCCAGATAAAGGGCTCTTTTGTTAACCATCAACACCGATCAGAAGGCCAACAGTCACTAGTGTTTCTAGACAAAGGCACTGTGTTCTTACTCCTACTGAGAAACGTGTTTCCCTTCTCTCTGGTGCTCAGCCACGAAGAGTGGAGAACAAAGATGGGAATGATGGGTAACGTTCCACTTCTGGAATCATCTCTGCCATAGCATAGCTTGCCCTTCAGGCTCTCCTAACAGCCAAGACAGATCCACCTGTGTAAGAATCATTACGTGCTTCTTAGTTTGGTTTTATTTTTCCTCCTTGCTTTGAAAGTGAAATGAAAGTCACTCAGTCATGTCCGACTCTTTGCGACCCCATGGAGTCCTTGGAATTCTCCAGGCCAGAATACTGGAGTGAGTAGCCTTTCCCTTTTCCAGAGGATCTTCCCAACCCAGGAATTGAACCAGGGTCTCCTGCATTGCAGGCAGATTCTTTACCAGCTGAGTTACCAGGTACCAGTCTCCAATAATAATGCCTTTGCAACACATATCATGCCAAAATAAAGTTGAAACTAAGTAGAAGGATCCTAGAAATGATTTAACAGTTATAAAAGTTAATGTATAAAGGCATTTTTTTTGTAAAGGCATTTTTGTGTAGCACTATTATGTGTTTTATTTACATGTAGCACTTCCTCCCAAAGTAGAAGCTTGGAGGGCAGAAACCTTAAAAAGATTTGATGGGTTATAAAAGTGATATATTTGGGAAAATTTGGGATGTTAGAAATCAAACATTTGGAAAAAAAAAATCAAACATTTGAAAAAAAGTATGAAGCAGTAAATATTAACCATAGTTCCAGCATCCAGAGATGACCCTCAATATTTTAGTAAATTTCCTCTCTACCTTTTTCCCAATCATTTCCTTTTTATAATATTAACAACATCTTGGAGATACAATTTAGTATCCTGCTTTGTTTAATTCAGCATTGTATCATGAGATTTTTCCATGTTATTTAAAATTTCTGGGGACTTCCCTGGTGGTCCAGGGTTAAAACATTGCCTTCCAATGCAGGAGGTGGGAGTTTGATCCTTGGTCAGGGGGCTAAGATCCCTCATGCCCCTCACAGTCAAAAAAATCAAAGCATAAAACAGAAGCAATATTGTAACCAAATTCAATAAAGAATTCCAGTGGTCCAGTGGTTAGGACTCTGCATTCTCACTGCAGAGGGCCTGTAGGGGATAATGTATGTAAAGTGATTACATAGACCTCATCATCGTGGGCTTAGTAAGCAGTAGCTGTGATGATAAGGTCATTAATGTCTTCCTCCAAAAAATCAAATGACTAGGTTAAAGGGTATGCTCATTGCTGAGGCTCTTGTTAAATACTGTTAGCGTGCTTCCCGGGAAGATTATTTCCATTTACCTTCCTCTATGAAGCCTCCTTTCTGAATCATAAGTGACATGAAGTCGCTCAGTCGTGTCCGACTCTTTGCAACCCCCAGGACAATAGCCTGCACCAGGCTCCTCCGTCCATGGGATTTTCTAGGCAAGAGTACTGGAGTGGGTTGCCATTTTCTTCTCCATTGAATCATACTTCGTGTCTGATTCACTGCAGGTTGAATAATATTGAAGCTGAATCGGGATTCTCAGAGGATATAGCTACCCTGATATGGAGCTCCCTTGGGTGTTTTCTGAATTCATGACCAGACTTGGGGTCAAGACACCCTGCTTCTCTGTGAGTCCAGTAGAATGAATAACTATGCCAAATTATGTACTTAGAATAAATTCTAATGACTATCTGAAGTAGGTACTACATATTATTGACTCCACTTTACACACGAGGAAACTGAGGCAACATAGTTTATCCAAGATTATATAGCTAGGGGCTTCCCTGGTGGCCCAGTGGTAAAGAATCTGCCTACCAGTGCAGAAGACATGGGTTTGATCCTTGGTACGGGAAGATCCCACATGCCATGAAGCAGCTAAGCCCATGCACCACAACTACTCAGCCTGTGCCCTAAAGCCCAGGAGCTGCAGCTTCTGAAACCATATACTGCAACTACTGAAGCCTGGGAGCCTAGAGTCTGCACCCCGCAACAAGAGGAGCCACACAATGAGAAGCCCATGCTCCACAGCTAGAGAGTAACCCCTGCTCTCTGCAACTAGAGAAAAGCCCACACAGCAAGAAAGACCCAGCGCAGCCAGAAATAAAAAGTAACTCTACTCAAAAACTTGTATTGTTTAAAAAAAAAAAGGTTATATAGCTAATAGTTGGGGAAGCTGGCATTAGAACCCAGGCAACACCAGGACCTGGGCTCTTAACCACAATGCTTTACACGTAGTTGGATAAAAATTGCTTAAGAGTAAGGCATAACTAAGTAACCAGTGTCTACTCTGAGAACCTTGGGGGAAACTTTCTTCTAAACGTCAAGGACACCAGAAACTTCAAGTGTTCAGGACTGAAGGACACCCTGAAGACGGTGGCCAGGAATCCACTGGAGAAGGCAGGTGTGTGTTTTCTGACACCGCTTCAGATACCGCACGTGTGATGGTCCCCCAGCACCACACAGTTCTCCAGTTCTCCAGCGCCAGCCAGCTGTCCAATGATTCAGTTCAGTTCTAACACTAATTACCAGAGTTAGCATCAGATTCCACAGGTTTAAGGGCTTATTGCCACAAGACTGCCCCCACTTCACAAGACAGCCACAAACAGGGTGTTCAGGGTACCCACACTTCTGTCCAGCTGACTACAAATTCAGGGGTTCCCACAACCACCTTCCCAGGTTTGACAGTTCCCTGGGTGCAGGGGAGACAGCAGCCCAGGCTGAGGCCAGAACTGCTTTTCTCTTTCAGGACTTGCCTGGATATTGGGAGATGCAGAAGAACTGCCCTTCGACGATGACAAGTTTGATGTTTACACCATTGCCTTCGGGATCCGGAACGTCACACACATTGATCAGGTAACCAATGGCCGCCTCTGCTGGCGTGACCCAGGATATTAGATCTCCGGGGGTAGGTCCACAATGAATGAGGAAAGGGAGAGATTCTTCTTCAGGCCCAGCTCCTCAGTTGAATGTTTCAGGCTGAGAGGTCTTAATCCTTTAAACTGCCAATTTTCCTGCTCACAAAATTGAAAAAACCAAAACCACAGAGCAGATCCCCATAGAAGCCTTTGTTGCTTGAGTCGGTATTCACATTTTCGAGCCTGTCAGTCTTGCTGTCTCATGTCATCTGCTTCCTCTCTCTCCATGAAGCCTCCTGACTCAGAATTTGCAGATCAGAGCAATTCCCAAGGCTGACACAGGAAAAGGCACTCAGCCCCTATTTTGGCAGAAGGTGGCTAGATTCACAGATCCTCTGTTGGAAGAAGGGAATGTTCAGCCCTTAATTTGATGCAGTTCTTCTTTTATTTCTACTTGAACATTCTGTCCAAACATTTGAAGATGACAGGCGAGGCCCCCAGTTTCATTTCTGTAACGTGGACTCCAGTTGCCTGGTTGCCTGCCTTGGGTGGGATGTCGATTATGGGGTACTTTAATTTCATTTTTTTCCTGTGTCTATAGCCAGTTTATTATTCTTTTTAAATTAAAAAAAATAAATTTTAATAAATTCAAAGCTCAAGCAGCACTAAAAAATCTTCATCCCTGTGTGCTAACCATTCAGTGCCTCCTCTTTCTGTGATCACCAATTTTGGAGTGGCGTATCCTTGCAAAGATGTCTTGTGCATATTAAGTGTATTCATTTCCTTTCTTTTTTTTTAATACAAATATTAGCATATGAAACATTTTGCCCATTGCTTTTTTTTCCCCCTTAAAGATATACCTGCAAAAAATATGTATCTATATCTGCAGACTTTTCCATGTCAGCACATAAAGAACTCTTGCTCTTCCTTTTTTAAATAGCTTCATCGATTCCATTTGTATACATATTCCCTAATATAACCAGTCTCTCATTGATGATTAAGATGCTTCTGCTCTTACGCTGTTCAAATCGTGCTGTAATGAATAACCCCACGTCATTTCCACAGTAGAAGCATTTCTGTAAGATAGACTCTTTGAAGGAAACTTGCTGGGTCAAAGAGGGATATCCATCGTGATTTTGAGAAGTAATTCAAAAATTGCCCTCCCCCAATCTGAGTCAGTTTAGATTACTCCAGGTAACCTTCTCTAGTCATGGGCAGCAGAATGGCTAAAAGATTTAGGAGACTGTGGGTTTGTTCTGCTGTTACAGCTTCCCAACTGGGATTGAACATGGGAGCTATGGGCAACAGTCTTTGTAACGCCCCCAGAAGCCAGTGCCACCTCAGCCTCCCAGAGCTGAGTGAGGGCTGCTGAGGAGTGTGTCCTGCTCTTGTCTTGCTCAGGCGCTACGGGAAGCCCATCGGGTCCTGAAACCAGGAGGAAGGTTCCTGTGTCTGGAGTTCAGCCAAGTAAACAATCCCCTTGTATCCAGGTTGGTATTGTTAACAGGGCTTCATTTTCACCATCCAGCCAAGGGTTTCCTATCCCCAAATGGATAGAAAATAACCAGTAGCTTTAAGCACGAACCTCAAAGTCCCTGAGTCCCTGAGGGACGGTGCCATCTCTGTGATCAGCCAGTTCTGAATGACAACACCTAGACCAGAAGAGTCTCAAACCAGTAACCAGAGACTCAAGTGGGCCTGCATGTGTATTTTGTTTGGCTCATGGTTATTTTAGAAAATTGACTTAGATGTCTATATTTTAAAATTGAGAAATTTTACATAAAAATTTGGATTTCCAACTTCACTTGAGAAATCAGATATATGACAACCCTGGTTAAGCCCATATTCCCACATGGCAATAATCAGAACTGGGTAGTAGCTGCCCCTTCCCCACTTTTCTGGGCCTTCCTAATTGTGCCTGTCACCACACCCTCAACTGGGTCACTGATTTCAGGTACTTGCTTGACCCCATAGGCATTTTTGAGTTTATAATTGCAGGCTTAGACCTTCTTGCTTATTAACGGTCATGTTCTAAATCTTAATCTTTTGCATTTTTGTTTAGGCTCTATGATGTATATAGCTTCCAGGTCATTCCTGTCCTGGGAGAAGTCATTGCAGGAGACTGGAAGTCCTACCAATACCTTGTAGAGAGTATCCGACAGTTCCCATCTCAGGTACAAAAAAATCTATAGCTTACAACCCAAGGCCCCACAGTTAAAATCCAGGTAATTTCTGCTGTATCTTTCTTTGTGTTTTAGGAGGAATTCAAGGAGATGATAGAAGATGCAGGTTTTCAGAAGGTGACTTATGAAAATCTCACATCAGGCATTGTAGCCATTCATTCTGGTTTCAAACTGTGACTCCTTTAAGATTCTGAAGCGTGAACCAGTCACATCCTGTCAGAAGTCTGGAGCTGGAGGATAATCTGGTTAGTGTGACCAGCAGCAGAACATCTCTGCTTAAGGCTGTGTGCCTTGGACCCATGTTCTGATGTGACCAATCTCAAAGTGAAAGAAACAAGTTCCTGTCACTTGACTGCAGCTTTCCTTAGGGGCTGCTTCAGGCCTTCTCCCAGAGTTATTTGTCTGTACTTTTGCTTAAGTCCTATTTTTTCTTGGTTGTGCAGTATGTGGTTAAGGTAAAACCAGCACTGAAACTCAATTTTGAAGTGTATTTGTAGTTTCTCTGCCAGTGCTGCCTTCCAGAGGGATAATGAATCATTTGAATTCAATGATTATTTGAACCAGAAACCTTGCTAGCTATACCTTTCAGCCTCGGACTAAGTCTGGGGCCAAAAGCCAAGCCCCAAAGTATAGGGTTAAGGATCACAACTAGAACTGTACAATTGAAACACTAAATGAGTTTACAATTTTCATGGATTTTGTCAGTTTCTTCTTGAGGGAGGTTAAAGAAATACACTTTCTTCATCATTCATTCAGTACTCTTCCACCAAAAGCCACTGTTGTGTCCTCAGTGCCTGTCAGGAAGAAAACAACTTGACAAATCCTTGTTGAAAGAATAAATGTACCAACAGAGTTCTGCTTTCACATCTAAAAAATTGAGAGCCTGTCAGAATACATTTGAAGAAAGATCTTATAGCCAAAAAAAGAAAGTTTGGTAACTATTTATATAGCCAAGCCCCCTCCAGTACTCAGCAGGGCTGGGCAGAGCTCGTCTCCTTAATACAGTCCACTGTTTGATGTTAAAATCAAACCATAAATATTTTCAGTGTGGATGAAATTTAAGGGTTTTCTCTTTTGCAGGGGTGTAGGGGTGGGAGAAGAGCTGGTAAGAAATTACAGAAGTCAACCTAGGAGTTGCTGGCAGTTTAATTTCAGAGAGCTTGCTATTGTTGTTGTTGAGTCACTAAAGTTATGTCTAACTCCTTGTGACCCCGTGGACTCTAGCCCACCAGGCTCCTCTCTCCATGGGATTTCCCAGGCAAGAATACTGGGGTGGGTTGCCATTTCCTTCTCCAAGGGATCTTCCTGATGCAGGGATCGAACCCACATCTCCAGCATTGGCAGGCAGATCCTTTACTGCTGAGCCACCAGGGAGGTCCTGCAGAGACCTCAGTTCAAGGCTATTTGAAATGTCTTCAGATGTGCTACCTCTCGCCCCAGCACAGAAGGGTCATTTATGTACCCTCACTGATGCTGAAGCTGAAACTCCAATACTTTGGCCACCTCATGTGAAGAGTTGACACATTGGAAAAGACCCTGAAGCTGGGAGGGATTGGGAAGCAGGAGAAGGGGACGACAGAGGATGAGATGGCTGGATGGCATCACTGACTCAATGGACATGAGTTTGAGTAAACTCCGGGAGTTGGTGATGGACAGGGAGGCCTGGCGTGCTGCGATTCATGGGGTCGCAAAGAGTCGGACAGGACTGAGCAACTGAACTGACTGACTGACTGACTCACAAGATCTTGCCCTGTCATTGAAAAGCTTCCAGATACAGCTCTCTATATACAAGTGTCTCAAAGAACAGCACCTAAGAACTTTAGATAAAATGCTAAACCTTAGAAAAACTTTCAGCTTAGATTTTGTTTTCAGCCAGCTGGAACCTTTGAAATTAACAAGGATCAGGCGCTGAAAAATTTTCATAGGCGATCAACCCAGTCCTATCTCAGTGGCAGTGATTCTTATATCTGAATCAAGAAATAAAAGCTGTAACTTCCCGGTGATATGGGCCAGGTCAAATTAGAACTCCCACTGTCCAGCTGTTTATGGCCTGAAAGCAGCTTTAGGCTCTTTGCTGGACTACTTCTAAGAAGAGCTAAAATCGACAAGATTGATGGAGCTTTGGAGGCCTAATACCCGTCAGGTTTCAAACAAATATGGCCACATCAAAAAAGTGGGAAAGAAGCTAGAAGATGAATTACAGGAACCCGGTCTGTTCACATAAATCCAAACCTAAATCACCCCAATTGCGGCCCTGTTCCACAGCACCTCCTTATCTTTTTCCTGCAGAAAGCAGGAAAAACTCTTCTTCCATTTTTATCATCCTAAAACAATTCTTTGCTTTCTACCCTGAAACTTTCCCAGTCCTAACATTGTTCAGCTTCATCAGAACTTGTAAAACCCCAAGTTCTCATTAAGAAAAAATCTCCCAAAGATGTTACAGACGTAATTCCACTCTTAAGATGGAGTCATTGATCAATTCAGATTTATCACTTCCTCTGTGTAGCTGTAGCCTGGCTGCAAGGTCTAAAACAAAAACACTGAAAACAAAGGGAAACTAAAAGCCAGGACCTTCCTTGCAGCTTCCCAAGATGGTGTGGGTTGTTTTAGCCTCTGGATCATTTATCTACAAAAGCTGTCTGCTGTACTTGCTTTCATTCAGAAATCTGTCTTCCTAAAACTGATAGCAGGAAAACTTTTACTTATCCACAACTTTATTTGGGGCTTTTAATGACAGCTTCAGTTCACATGTGAACACAGCTAGTTAAAAGCACAGCAGAGCAGGTTTCTAAGTTTAAATTCCTGCACTTTATTAGAATCACATGGAGGACTGCTGCTCAAAAGCTTTTCCCCTTTAAGATCACCTTTAATCTCTAGAGTATACTTTGGCCAAGGCAGAGGAGGGTAAATGTCTAGAGCCCAACAAATTTCTCATTAGCCCAACTTTCTCACCAGCTTATTTCCATTTTACAGCCACAGAAAACTTAAAGGAGTTCTACAACACATTCATCATCTCTTGAGGCCTAAGGCCTAGAATACTCTATAGCAGTTATCACAAAAGGAGCACTTAAGGAATGTATTTATCGGTTAGGAGTAAGAGTTAATCCAGTAGTTTCTCTGCCATGCATTTCTCAACATGCACTTCTGAGTAGTATTCTTCCATGCACAACAGGAACAGGATGGGCAAGAATGAAACTCAAGAGTGCTGAATAGGCTAGTCTGTTACATCCCACAGAAACTTTAAGGAAACGCCCCCACCAACCCTACCCAAGATCAAGTAATAGGCCATCTTCAACAGATTATTTGAACAAACGGTAATTAACGCACACTTCAACAGATTTATTTCTTTAAAGGAATGGATTTTGAAGAGAAAAAACATGGGGCAGAGAGGTATGGAATAGAAAATAAATACAAATGTAAGCTGTTTTACTAATTGGTTTATAACCACAAACTAGTACAGAGAATGCCCTGTACAAAACAATAAAGGTTCAAAGATGGAGGTGTTCCCTTAGGCAAGGCTGAAGACTTCAGTCTCTGGTATTTGGAATTTAGGCTGCAGTCCTTGTTTTTGGATGATCACTGGGTGTGTGGCACAGTTCATGCTTTTAACCAGATTTGAACAGGAGAATGGCCACTTGGCCCAGGTAGAAGTAGATGAAGTGTTTGGTTTCATGTGTCACATAACTACCGAAGTTCCTCCCCACGATGCAGTGCCAGGTGGGGTTGTACTTCTTGTCAAACTCCTGGGGGGAGGAGGTGGAGAAAAAACAGAATTTTAGTGCTAAACCTGCGGTCAGAGTTTGCCTCCTAGATAAACAGAGCCTGTAGGAGCAGAAAGCAGGAACTTCGGCATCTGCAAATTCTTAGAATGAAAGAATGTTCCCCAGCTCCAAATCGCCTACATAGTGCATTAATGCAAACATACTTGCAGTCTGAGCTAAACTGGGAATGGGGGCTGGGGAGGTAAAAGTCAGAAAGGGCAGCCTCTGAGAGTGCTTTGTTATCATGGTAATTACACCTTCTAACTTCTATAATATTCAGGGACAGCAGGTGACATCAGTTATAGTTTACCCTCTAGGTTTTATGTCTAAAAGAACTAAGCTATCCTACTGTATGACATGTACCCCAAATCCAAGACAATACAATAGTATTTAGCCCAAAATACCACCATTGTAACTCATTTTAGTATTGCTGAAAACAAAAGGTTTCGGAAAGAACAGAGCCTCAGTAAGCAGCTAAACCACTGGAGATCAAAATTTAAAGTACAAGACACTTGGCGCTACACTGTCCCTGTAAAAAGAAAGCTGGAAGCAGAACCTGACAGCCACCTGGGCAAATTTTATCTTTACTGTCAACAGCCCTTCTTCCCACATCTATCCTGATGGTGCCAATCTACCCTACCACCTGGTCCTCAAGGCTAGCAAATGGCACTAACAACTTTCCCCTATTTTCCCCACCCCCAGAAGCTCTAGGAACTAGAATGCCTGTGTTAATTTCATCACTAGGTAGCTCTAGGTAGGGGTCAGCGGTAGTCTTTCTCTGTGAAATCTTTCTCTATATAAATAAGTATTACGAGTCTCTGGCCAGTTAGGCGAAATTTGGCTATTACTGTATTGTACACAGTGGGAAAGTCTTTCAGATTAAGGTAAATAACATTCTTATAGACCAGACAAACGCACTGCTGTTGCCTTTGTCAGAAAAGGTATTTATTTCTGTTCCATCTGAAATCTTTCATCTTCTCATTCTCGACTGGAACCCTCCCACGACTTAGGCTGCCAGTTTTCTTCCCTTCTAGAAAACACAGCTCGAGAAGTTGGCAGACCTACCAGCTTTCTACAGACTGCCATTTATCAATCCCCCAACCCAGTCCCCAACCACCACCACCCACTTTCCCTCAACTGCCGACTGACTCCCCACTGGAGGCTGGCAAGATCTCCCTCCGGCCCTGCTGGAAACACCCACGCAGCTCCCCCCTCTCCAACACCCAGATGGATCCTGGGCGCAGCAATCATGCAGAAGGGGGAACCGCTGCTCCCTGATCCTAGAAACCGTTGCTAGGTGGCGCTTTCCCGGTGGAGCTGGGTTAAAAAAAAAAAAAAAACTTCGGGCGCTGAGGGGCCGATCTTCAAGAGAAGTGCAAAATTCATCTGCGTCCTTTTCTGGAAACCTCTACACCGCGCCACCTTGCGTGCCCCCAAGGATCTCTGCCAGCGCTCTGGGGACGCATTATCGAGGGGAAGGAAGTTGTGACTCGCCCCAACAGTGCGCAAACTGCCCGGGCCCCCCGCCCGCGCCCCGTCCTCACCTTCTTGATATGGGCCGCAATGTCCTTCTCTATGTTATACTTCTCCAATGCCTGAGTAGCACATTCCACCGAGTCCTGTTGCATCTCCTCCGACATATCGGCATTCTTGATTACGGCCTTTCGGTCACACATGGTTACCTGAGGTGCGAGGCCGAGGCAAAGGATGAGGAGTTGGGAGTATGGGCTGAGGCGCAGTTTCCCCGATCCACTCCGCCCGCCCCCACGCCACCCCGGGACGACGCCCCCCACCCCACTCCTCAGGAAGCGCGAACCGCGCGAACAGAAGGCGGGAGAAGTCCTGCAGGGGACGAAGCTAGAGAGCGGAGCCTCCTGAGTTTCTCACCAAGGAGCAGGGGCTGGCCGACTGCAACGGTCTCCTGGGGGAGGGGCTGGCGAAGCTCACACCCGCGTAGAGAGGCGGTCGCTACCAAAGCCGTGGCGCATCTAAGGAGCCCCACGCCAGCCGCCGCCGCCTAGTACCTAAGCCCCGCCCTTCTCGCGGCGACCCCGCCCCCCGCCAAACGTCCCTATTGGCTTGACGCAGCCCTTAGAACTCTCCCATTGGCCCATAGACTCAATGGTTCCCTCAGGATCTTTCTCCTGCATTTTGTTGCAGACCACAATGCACCGCTCTCGGCGTCGGTTACCCCGGCAATGGGCCGCACGAGGTGAGGCCCAAACATCTCGAAGATGGTGCAGGGGCGGGGTGGTGAGGACGTACCTGGGACTAGAGAGATGCAAAGGGAGCTTCCGCCAGGGCCGAGAGAAATGATTACAAATTTTCGGAGGTTGTCCCAGGATGCATTCGCAGATAGTCTTTGAAAGTTGGGTATCCTACGTGCCCCCTCGCCCCCCCAGGTCAGAAAGAACTACCCTTTCGACTGAGGTAGTCAGTTCCTTCACTAAAGGGTATCTCTTAAGCTGGGAAGGCTTCGTGGGCAAGTGATCGGTGCAGTCTCAGAAAAGAAGCCCTAGGGTTTGGTTTAATGCTCTGGTGGCTCACTGTTGAAATTCTTTTTTATTTTTTTTTTAAACAAGGAACGCCACATTTTTATATGGCATTGGACCATGCAAATTATGCAGCCGGACCGCCTCTGAAATATAGGGGGCGGGGGGGGGGGGGGGCCGTGTCGGAGATCCTCAGGAATGGAAGAGGGCTTCCTTATAAATTAAAGATTATTCCCAAGAATGGGATCTCCCGGCTGGGCAATGCTGATCTCCGTTAAGGGGATGGGGGACCCTCTGGGTGGATTTGGGAGTGCTGATGTGGGGTGCGACCAGGGTAGGGCTTCTTGCTCTGATGAGGTAGTCTTTTCCGGTGTGGGAGTTTCTTGGTGGCGATTTACCTCTAGGGCAGTGGTGTCCTAACGAATAGAAAGGCATCCCTCAGAGGTATTTCCTCTGGTTTAGGGAGACTAACCACTAAGTGGTTAAAAAAAAAAAAAAGGACTTGGGGTGGGGGATTGGGAGCAGGGTCAAGTCTGGCTTTAAATATTTAAATGTTAGCCCTGTCATCTTACTAGAGTTTTGGACCTCGGAGTTTCTAATCTATAAAGGGACTAAATATAAAAGGAAACCACTACATAGGTATTTTGGGAGTATTAAATAAACTAGTGCATTTGAAGTTCTCTCACATAGCAAGGGGTCGCAAAGAGTCAGACATAACTGAGCGACTTCACTTTTTTTTTTCCCCCCTGAATTAGTGAGAGTGGGTGGTCAAGTAGAAATAGGCAGAAATATAAACAGAAAGCTTTTGATTACATGGTTAAACTGGTAACTTGTTTATGGGCTTTCCTGGTGGCTCAGACGGGAAAGAATCCGCCTGCATTGCGGGAGACCCAGGTTCAATCCCTGGGATGGGAAGATCCCCTGGAGAAGAGAATGGCTACCCACTCCAGTATTCTTGCCTGAGAATTCCATGGACAGAGGAGCCTGGAGGGCTACATACAGTCCATAGGGTCACAAAGAGTCAGACATGACTGAGAGACTAACGCTTTCACGCTCTCGTTCAGTGCATTTGAAGTACTCTGCACATAGCCAGGGCTGGAAGAATTTTGCCAATAACTGTCAACTTAGGAAACTGTCCCAAGAGTCATGACAAGGTTTTGAACAACTAACACTTCAGTGCCTATAATGTTTTTCAACTTCCATAAACAAGTTAACAGTTTAACCATGTAACCAAAAGCTTTCTGTTTATATTTCTGCCTGTTTCTACTTGACCATCCACTCGCATTAACCCCGGGGGGTTGAAAAAGAAAAGGGAAGTTGCTCAGTCATGTCTGACTCTTTGCTACCCCATGGACTGTAGCCTGCAGGCTCCTCCATCCATTGGATTTTCCAGGCAAGAACACTGAAATGGGTTGCTATTTCCTTCTCCAGGGGATCTTCCTGACCCAGGGATCAAACCTGGGTCTCTGGTACTGTAGGCAGACTCTTTACCATCTAAACCAGCAGGGAATCCAGAGCCCCTTACAATTTGATCAAAAGCCCATAAGAGTCAAAGAGAAACAGGTGGGAATAATCAGAAACTCTGGTAGGACACGCTTAACAATTAAATTAGGAGGCTTTCCCCAGTTTCAGGTTTCCACTGGTGGGGTTATTTATTTGAGGAGTTAATGTAGTTCTACCTTGTGTCACTCTTGAGGAAGAAGTTGAATTGGCAACAGTAGTGAGGCTGGGTTAGTGCTTCTACCTGACTTGGGTGTATGATTCAGAGCTATGGAATCTAACTATGATGCCAGAGCCTGAATCTCTCTTGAGGACCTTTACTTTTCACAGATACAGTTTTACTCCCTGTGATCTATGGTTTGGCCAGCTTCTCCTTGTTTGAAGGGAAGGAGCTGAGAGTCGTTAAAGGGATGAGGTAAAACAGCAGCTGTGTATTGAGTGGTTGCCTTCCACCCAGTGATTTCCTTTCATTCAGTTAGTTGTTCTTCACAACAGCTGTGCCTAGGACCCCTTTGCTCCCATCTCCCTCTTGCCATAACTTCTGCTCATTTAGATTTGAGCAGGAGGAGGCGCAAATGCCTCCTTCCCTAGGGAATCATCTCTACTTACCCTCTACCACCACATTCAGTTGCTCTCTAGTGAAATAACTTTATTATTTATTTCCTCTATGGTACTTGCCTCATTTATTCCTTCAGAATAAATTCACGTGAATTATCTCATGTATTTATTTGCTTGGTTATTATCTATCTGTCCCTGCCTGTCTTGTTCACTGCTACATCTTCAGCATTGAATTCAGCGTCTGCCACATGGCATGCATTGACTTAGATATTCATTGAATTAAACATACCAGGTCTTGGTTCTTCCTTGGTGATCTAGTGGCAAAGACTCTGCACTCCCAGTGCAGGGGGCCCAGGTTCTATTCCTGGTTGGGGGACTAGATCCCGCATACTGTGACTAAAGAGTCTAAGTGCCACAACTAAGACCCAGCACAGTCAAATAAATAAATATTTTAAAAAAATACCAGGTCTTATTTCCCCATTTACAGATTCGAAAACCAACTTTCATTAAAAGCTCAAACTGTTCATTAATGAATAAATTCCAGGTCTAGATGACCCTAAAATCCTTTCTCTTAACTTCAATATTACTCTAATACTTTTAGCTAAGGAGCTAAGGAGACAGTGTGCATTTTTCTTACAGTTTGAAGAAAAGGAAATTGAAATGGGGTGATATTAAGGTTTTCTAACAGATAAGAGGATTTGTTCAATAAATGCCTGTAGGTTTTTTCCCATTTATAGCGCCTGCCTTCCCCAGAGTCTCCTGTATTTTTTGCCCATCTCAACCAGCTCTTGACCCTAATTATTTCCTTTGTAATTGAAGGAAGAGCACTGTCAGACACTCATGCTTTTCTGGCCTGTGTTTAACTCCGAGAGATCTTTTGGGGGTTATTGTTTCTAGGAACTAACTGCCTTTTTCATTCCTTTACCATTTATTTTTGCAAAATCATTGCTCATTTACTATCTGCTTATAGGATATTTATTGAGGCAGGCAATAAATATCTCCTAGTTGTAAATGAAACGTACTGTGCAGGATTTGGATGCTTGAAATATTCACCCAGAGTAAGTTACAGCCCCATCCTGGAGTTTTTGGTTCACAATAACCTAATCTTTCCAACAGGTAACATTGAAAGAGCTGAGGGAGGAGGTAGAATAGAGAGTGGAGGGGGCTGTGGCAAACAGAAAAACTTGTTTAAAGGTGCCAAGCAAAAATAAATAAATAAATAAAGGTGCCAAGCAGGGAATTCCCTGGTGGTCCAGCAGTTAGGACTCTGTACTTCCACTGCAGGGGGCATGAGTTCAATCTCTGGTCGGATCCTGAAAGCGGCGGGGCCGAAAAAATAAAGGTGCCATGTTGCCACTTGGGAATATTGACACAGTTTTGCTAAATCATCTGATTTTCAAGAGAGACCAGAAATTGGAATTATTTTTATTGTAAATACCATCATTTTCAAATATTGGTCACAAATTCATTTCTTAAAACACAGTGCAGGACTTCCCTGGTGGCACAGAGGATAAGAACCTGCCTGCCAATGCAGGAGCCACAGGTACAATACCTGGTCCAGGAAGATCCCACGTACCTCACTCAGAGCAGCTAAGCCCATGCTCCACAACTGGTGACCCTGCGCTCTAGGGCCCATAAGCCACAACTAATGAACCTCTGTGCCCCCAGGCTTCAACAGGACCTGAACTGGGAACTTCCAGATGTTCAAGCTGGAGTTAGAAGGCAGAAGAAGGCAGAGGAACCAGAGATCAAATTGCCAACATCTGTTGGATCATAAAAAAAGCAAGAGAGTTCCAGAAAAACATCTGCTTTATTGACTACATCAAAGCCTCTGACTGTGTGGATCACAACAAATTGTGGAAAATTCTTCAAGAGATGGGAATACCAGACCACCTCACCTGCCTCCTGAGAAATCTGTATGCAGATCAAGAAGCAACAGTTAGAACTGGACGTGGAAAAACAGACTAGTTTCAAATCAGGAAAGGAGTATGTCAAAGTTGTATATTGTCACCCTGCTTATTTAACTTATATGCAGAGTACATCATGCGAAATGCCGGGCTGGATGATGCACAAGCTGGAATTAAGATTGCCAGGAAAAATATCAATAACTTCAGATACACAGATGACACCACCCTTATGGCAGAAATTGAAGAACTAAAGAGCCTCTTGATGAAAGTGAAAGAGGAGAGTGGAAAAAGTTGGCTTAAAACTCAACATTCAGAAAACTAAGATCATGGCACCTGGTCCCATCATTTCATGGCAAATAGATGGGGAAACAATGGAAACAGCGACAGCCTTTATTTTTTTGGGCTCCAAAATCACTGCAGATGGTGACTGAGGCCATGAAATTAAAAGACGCTTGTTCCTTGGAAGGAAAGTTATGGCCAACCTAGACAGCATATTAAGAAGCAGAGACATTGCTTTGCCAACACAGGTCCATCTATTCAAAGCTATGGTTTTTCCTGTAGTCATGTATGCATGTGAGAGTTGGACTATAAAGAAAGCTGAGTGCCGAAGAATTGATGCTTTTGGCTTTTGAACTGTGGTGTTGGGGAAGACCTTGAGAGTCCCTTGGATTGCAAGGAGATCAAACCATTCAATCCTAAAGGAAGTAAGTCCGGAATATTCATTGGAAGGACTGATGCTGAAGCTGGAACTCCAATACTGTGGCCACCTGATGGGAAGAAAAGACCCTGGTGCTGGACAAGATTGAAGGCGGGAGAAGGGGACGACAGAGGATGAGATGGTTGGATGGCATCACCAACCTGATGGACATGAGGTTGAGTAAGCTCCGGATGTTGGTGATAGACAGGGCAGCCTAGAGTGCTGCAGTCCATGGGGTTGCAAAGAGTCGGACACAACTGAGTGAACTGAACTGAACTGAACTGTACTGATATATATATATATATGTGTGTATGTATATATATATGTGTGTGTATTTGGTCTTTGTCCAAGGATCCTGGCACAGAACCCTTAAAATCTTTGAAAATATTTTAGTGCTAAGAGCATCATTTGTTACCATGATGAGCCCCTATCAACTACACTGGAGTTTAGGTAATGTGGTGACGTTTTGTGAGGAGGGGGTAAGATGCTTTCGGATATACATATAGTTTCAGATATCTGGATAGCTGGTCACCAGAGGAAAGAAACAACCATGTGATTAGAGAGTTGAAACTTTCAGCCCTGTTTTCCTTCCCATGTCCCCTTCCCCTTCTTACCCATCTTCTGACCTCCTGGGAGGGGAGAGTGGCTGGAGATTGAGTTCAGTCACCAGTGGCCATGCCCATGTACTGAATTCTCCATATAAACTCCAAAATCATGAAGTGCTATGAGTGTGGCGCACCCTGAGAGGACATAGGAGCTCTGTACCACCCCAATACCCTGCCTATGCATCTCCATCACTTGGCTATTCCTAGAGTTGTATCTTTTATAATAAATCTGTAAGAGTAAGTAGACTACTTTCCTAAGTTCTGTGAGTCATTCTAGGGAATTATCACACCTGAGGAGGCAATTGTGGGAACCCAAATTTGTAGTTAGCTGGGTAAAGTGATGGTTACCTGGGAACACTGTTTGCAGCTGGCATCTGAAGTGGGGGCAGTCTTGTGGGATTGTGCCTTTAGCCTGTGAGTCTGCACTAACACTGAGAATCAGTGTCAGAATGGGATTGTTGGACATCTAGTTGTTGTTGGAGAAGTGATGTGGAAAAATAAGTATTTCATGTTATAAAAACAAACAGGGAAGTCCCAGGTGATCCAGTGGTTAGAACTTCACAGTTTCACTGCCGAGGGCAGTGGGTTCAATCCCTGATCAGGGAACTGGGATCCCAGAAGCCCCACGGCACAGCAAAATAAATAAATAAATAAACATGGCATCAGAAGTGATGTCAGAAAAGACACCACAGAAGGGAAGGGACGGAGGGACCTGCCTGTGATTACACAGTGAATTAGTTATGGAATCAGATTTTGAAGATCCTGATCTAACTCTAAACCTAGTGTTTTTTCCATCACATCACACAGATTGGCTTTATTTACCCTTGGGTGCTGGAGATTTCACACTTTCTGGAAATGAATGGAGCGTGGCCTATGCTGACTACTTGGCATAGGATGTTTGCTGAATAGATGCTGAATGAATGAGTGGGTACAGCACCAAAATGCCTGCACTCAGAGCTACATCAGAGGTATCTGATGTAGTTTTGATTGGCAGCTGGGAGGGTTAAGCTCATCACAAGCACCAGGGCTTGGTGGTGGGTTGGGGCGGGGGGGGGGGAGTTTCCATGAGAAGGCAAGAAAGTGGGGACTCAACAGCATTTTTGGTTGATCAGCAGCATGTCATCAGAAGTAGAGAGACCAGGAATAGATCATTTCCACAGTCGTCTGGAAGTTCAGATGATGCTACAGTAAACCCACTATGACTCCACCAAGTGGAATCCCCTGAGACATATCCTAAATCATGATTTTTACCTTCATCATTTTTACCACACCTGCACCCTACTTCTATTGTTATTTCTTCAATATTTTTCTTTAATTAAACTCCCTATTTTTAATAAGTGTATTTTTAAAAGGTAAATCTGGATCATTCCATAAATGGAAAACTAGTCTCATTCATCATAAATAAAAGATAGCTATAAAATATAAATAATATTAGAGTATAAAATGTTGGACTTCCCTGGTGGTCCAGTGATGAAGAATCTCCTGTTGGTGCAGGGGACATAGACTCAATTCCTGGCCCAGGAAGATTCCAGAAGCTGTGGAGCAACGACACCCATGGACCACAACTACTGAAGCCCACGTGCCCTTCCACAAGAAGAGAAGCCACACAATGAGAAGCCCATGTAGCACAACTAGAGAGCAGCCCTCGCTCACCACGACTGGACAAAGCCTACATGCAGCAAAGAAGACACAGTGCAGCCAATAGTTAATTAATGAAATTTTAAAAAGAATATAAAAGGTTCTGTCCTCATAGTGCTGAACTTACCTGGGACCCCACTAGTGATATGTGTCCCACACTTGGGCAATACTGCCCTAGAGGTGAGTTCTTAAGGGGGATGAGTCCATGTATGGATTGCAAAGTTTTTCACAAGTCCCTAGGAATTATGCACAAGATATGTGTTGTGCTCACAAGCATTTTTCCAGGAAGAGGACCTATACCTTCCATCAGAGGCACAAAAGGATTCAGAACCCAAGGAGGATAAAGAACAATTGCTCTACAATAACCTCTACTCCTGGAATGAATGCGAGATTCTCTCACCATGTCCTACTGATTGACCCATCTGAGGTTCCATAGCATTACATACCTGGGCAACTTACTCTATTCCACTCCTAGCTGCTAAATTTTCTTGAGAATCCTTCTGAGCCTGAAAACATGCATTTTCTACTCTTACTACCGGAAATTATATTTAGAGGGAGGCAAAACTGAGAGCATAGGCTTCGGAATCAGACATACCTGGGGAAAACCTAAGTTGTATGTCCTCCTATGAGTTAATTAGCCTTTCAGAGGTATAGTTTCCTGATTTGAAAAAAAAAAAAAAAAATTTATTTGGCTGTGCCGAGTCTTAGTCTTGGCATGTGGGATCTAGTTCCTTGACCAGGAATCTAACCCAGGCCCCCTGCATTGGGGACACTGAAGCCTTAGCCACTGGGCCACCAGGGAATTCCTTGGTTTTTAAATGGAGATAATACCTTCATTGGAGAAGGAACTGGCAACCCACTCCAGTATTCTTGTCTGGAGAATCCCAATGGACAGGGAAGCCTGGTGGGCAATAGTCCATAGGGTCGCAAAGTTGAACATGGCTGAAGCGACTTAGCAATACCTTCACTGTAGGGTGGTGGCAAGGATTATATTAAAGAATACATCTTAAAGACCTAGCCAAGGGGCTTCCCTGATAGTCCAGTGGTGAAAATTCTGAGCTCCCCAATGCAGGGGGCCTGGGTTCCATCCCTGGTCAAGAAACTAGATCCCACATGCTGCAGCAAAGATTCTGCTTGCCACAACTAAGACTCAGCACAGCCAAAAAAAAACAAAACAAAACAAAACAAAAAACCAAGACCTAGCCAAGGACCAAAAGATGGTAGCTACTGCTGACTTAGACTTTATTATGTGCCAAGCATCTAGGATACATTATCTCCTTGACTTCTCACAACTCTATGAGGCAGATGTCAAGAGCTGTTGGTCTCTGCCTTACACAGATGAGGAAAATGAGATTCAGAGAGGTGAAGTCCCTTGCCTAAAGTCACACTAGAAAATGACAGGGCTGGGATTTGAGCCCTGCTCTATTTGAATCCACAGTCCCACATAGTAGATGGAGCCTCTGAGCTGCCCCCACCCCCCCACCCAAGACAAATGGAGCCTGTGAGTGTCTTTGGAGACTCTTAGCTATCTCTGGCTCCTGACAGGAGCTCCCTAAATATATGTTGGATGGATGGAAGAAAGAGTAATTCAAACTAATTCAGCATTGTTTTCTCTGACTTGACCCTAGATTGGTCCTTGACTGCCTTGCCCTGCTCTGCACAAATTTTGTTTGTACTTTAGTCCCTGGACTTTCCCAGGGCCCTCGGAAAGCCCTTTGGAATTGTTCACAAGCACACTGAGGGATTTCTTGCAGGGACTGGAGCTCAACCCTCCCAAAATAGGTGACACAAAACCACAACCTGCTCCACCTCCACCCAGCCACTAGCCCAGGACCACACTGTCCCTAGCCCTGTTCAGCAATCACTTTTCAAGATTTTCTGGGACCTCAAGCTCTTTCCATGGACTGTGAGTTTTGTCACCAACCTAGCAGCTCCAGCACACCCTTATCTGAAAGGAAGTGTGAGGAATATGACCTTGTAGTCCCCAGAGTTGATTCAAGAACCCCTGTCCAGAAAGGAGGGGCTCTGTGGGAGAGTGTGCAAGGCCTTAGGTCTCAATCTAGAACCTTTCTCCCCATGAAAAAGGGCTGGCACTACCCTGGTGCTGGCAGGGGAACTGAGTTTTGGAGCCAAGTACTGTACTGCAGTGCAGAGAGAGTGAGGCCAGGCAGACCTGGGACAACTCAGGGAACAAAACACTTCCCTCTGGCCCATAGCCAAGCCTTGCCTGAATGGGCAGATACCTCCAAGGCCTGACTGCTCAGCCTCCTGTACATGGGGGCAGCAGATAAATTTAGGCACATACAGAGAGGCCTAGTCAGTAAGCACCTCCCAGTCAATAAGCAGAACAACCTAGAGGAGAGGCTAAAAGTGCAGACTTTGAAGACAGGCAGAATTGAGTGTGCTGCCTTACCCTGCCCCAACAAAGACCTCTGACCTTGTGTAAGTGACTCTACCTCTCTGAGCCTCAGTTTCCTCATCTGTGAAATGGGGATTGTAATAGTCCTTGTTTCTCAAGGACTATGTGGAGATTGAGATGGTACATATAAAGCAGGTGATTTAGAGCATCTGGTGGAGGTCCGATGGCTAAGACTCCATGCTCCCAATACAGGGCGCCCAGGTTCAATCCCTGGACAGGGAGCTATATCCCACATGCTGCAACTAAGAGTTTGCAAGCCATCATCAAAAATCCTGCATATTGCAACTAAAGATCCTGAGTGCCACAACTAAGATCCGGTGTAGTCAAATAATGAATCTTTTTAAAAATAAAAATAAATAAAAAATACAGTAAGTGGTAAAAGACTTGGCAGGGCTTCCTTGGGGGCTCAGAGATAAAAGGATCAGCCTGCCAGTATTAGAGACGTGGGTTTGATCCCTGGGTCAGGAAGATCCTCTGGAGCAGGAAATGGCAACCCACTCCAGTATTCTTGCCTGGAAAATTCCATGGACAGAGGAGCTTGGCGAGCTACAGTCCACGGGGCTGCAAAGAGTCGGAAATGACTTAGTGACTAAAGCAACCACCACCACAACAAAGGTCAACCATACTAGCTATCAATTATCATTAATGGTACCCTAAACCAGGATTCTTTACCTCAGTGCCAATATTTTGGACTAGAAAGTTTTTTGTTATGGGGGGGCTGTCCTGGGCATTGAAGGATGTTTAACAGCATCATGTCCCTAGCTTCTGCCCACTGGAAGTCAATTGCACTCAGTCCCAGTTGTTAGCCAAAAATGTCTGCAGACAGGAAATTCCCTGGCAATCCAGTGGTTAGGACTCTGTGCTCTCCCTGCCAAGGGTGTCAGTTCAATCCTGGTTGGGAAACTAAGAGTCCATGACCAAAAAAAACCAGTCTGCAAACAGTGTCAAATGTCCCCTGGAGAGTAAAATTGCCTCCCCAGTTGAGAACCATTGCCCTACCTAATCTAGGATGAGTCTGAATGCCTCAGATCCCTCAATTCAGAGCCCGAGTAAGGACCACAGGGCAGGCAGGCCTACTTACAAAGGGATGGAATGTCTACCAACTACAGAACAAGTTTCCTCCTGCACAGACTGAGGCGGGACCTGACTGTGCGTCTGAGCCACCTCTGACTCACTAGGTGACCTTGCTGTCACTCTTTAATTATATGCAAAGTGGGCCCAAGTAAAATCTCAGTCATTCTAGGGCTCCAGACAATGGGACAGGTAGTTGGTATCTGACTTCTGGCATCTCCATTCTTCTTCACTAACTGGGAGAAAACCTGGCTTCCCCAGAACTCAAGAGTTCATTCAGACCTTCATTCATTGCTGTGGCCCGTGCACAGGTTGAAAAAGAATTTCCAGACATGAGGCAGAATGAAAGGAGAATAAAGTTTATTAGAGCAGGGGAGGGAGGGTTGCTGTCATCACAGAGAGCCAACCTTGAAAGAGAGTCCTTGGTCTGTTTCTATAGTGGGGGTGGGAGGAGGGGGGGGCAGACGGGACAAGGAGCTGGGTAGGGGGTCTTGAGAGTCATTTGCTGATTGGATAAGGGCTTCCTAGGTGGTGCTAGTGGTAAAGAGCCTGCCTACCAATGCAGAAGACATAAGAGATATGGGTAAGATCCCTGGGCAGGGAAGATCCCCTGGAGGAGGGCATGGCCACACACTCCAGTATTTTTGCCTGGAGAATCCCATGGACAGAGGAGTCTGGCGGGCTATTGTCCGTAGGGTTGCAAAGAGTTGGACACGACTGAAGTGACTTAGCACACAGGCACATATACTGAGGGAGGGAAGAATAAGGCAAATACCTTCTCCTTATATGGGGTGGGAGGGGAGACAGGACATACGACTCAGAAGGGCTCAAAAATTCCGCAACGGTTACAGCATGGCAGGAAGGGCGATAAGGGTCTGTTTTTTTCTGTTTCTGCATTCCAAGACCCCTCCCCTTCACCATGTTGCTTTATCCTTGGGGCATCACATTCATGACTGCTGACAGAGAGTCAGGTCCAGTGGCTAAGACCCCGTGCTCCCAATGCAGGGGGCCCAAGTGGTCAGGAAACTGGATCCCACACACCATAACTGAAGATCTCACATGCCGCAATGAAGAGTTGAAGATCCCTCATGCCGCAACTAAGACCTGGCACGGCCAAATAAATATTTTTTTCTTTTTTTTAATCAATAGGGACTTCCCTACAGGTGCAGTGACTGAGACCCCATTCTCCCAATGCAGGGGGACCCAGGTTCGATCCCTGGTCAGGGAGCTAGATCCCACATACTGCAATGAAAGATCCAACATGCCACAGTTTTTACCAAGTCCAAGCTTCCTTGGTTCACCACATGTAAGCTACAGTTGTTTACTCGACTGTAGGCTGCCAGACTCCTCTGTCCATTGGATTCTCCAGGCAAGAATGCTGGAGTGGGTTGTCATGCCCTCCTCCAGGGGGTCTTCCCTGACTCAGGGATTTGAATCCGTGCCTCCGGAGGGTCCTGCATTGCAGGTGGATTCTTTACTGCTGAGCCACCAGGGAAACCCTATAGAACTAGAGAGGGAAGCAGTGAGAAACTAGGCAGAATAGAGAGGGAGAGGCAATAAGGAAGTAAAGAAAAAAGGGTCTTCAGCCTTGCAAAATAACTCTGGGAAGGGCTAGCCTTTGGAATGGGTATGTTAATCTCTTCTTTTTATTTGCAGCCATTCACAGGTGGGCAGGGCCAGATAACCTCTCTATGAGCTGAACCTAGGAACCTGAGTTTAACTGTCTCGCGGAGAAGCAGCATCCTTTGAGGTAACCGCAATGAAAAGCAAGTCAAAGAAACAGTTCTAACATGGAGTCGGAATTGGTTCTTCTCTGTAACACAACTAAGACCCAGCTCAGCCAATTAAATAAATAATAAGTAGAAAGAAATACGTATTTTTCTTCATCTGTTTCCTAGGTCACAGCTCCCAAACCCGTGGAATTTTCTGAGCAACAAGAGCATTATAACATCTTTTGTTATAGTATTTGGTCTCGTGTCCTCAATTCCTGAAATCATTTCAGAGCCAATAAAGGTACAATGAGTGCCTTGTCATTCATAATTAGTTCCTTTCCACTACAAATGGGTTTCTGCTAATGAGTTGACTTTCGGAAACCACCTAAGGTGGGGGGCTAGTTGTCAGTGGAGCCAACCATGGGATTAAGGCTCGGAAATTTCAGTTCCATCTCTGGTCCCCAAGGGGGTAAGAGGGGCTGGAGTTTGAGTTCAGATTCCAATGACCAATGATTTAATTGGGCTTTCCTGGTGGCTCCGTAGTAAAGAATCTGCCTTCCAATGTAGGACACCTGGGTTTGATCCCTGGGTTGAGAAGATCCCCTGGAGAAGGAAATGGCTACCTACTTTAGTATTCTTGCCTGGGAAACCCCATGGACAGAGGAGACTGGCGGGCTAAAGTCCAACGGGTCACAAAAGAGTAGGACATGATTTTGCGACTAAACAATGATTTAATCAACCGTGTCTGTGTAATAAAGCATCCATAAAACCCCAAAAGGATGGGTTCAGAGAGCTTCCAAGTTGGTGAACACGCGGAGGTTTGGGGAGGGCAGTGTGCTGAAGAGGACATGGAAGCCCACCCACCTTTCCACCATACCTTGTGTCTCTCCCATCTGGCTGTTCCTGACTTACATCTTTTCATAATAAACCAGTGATTTAGTAAGTAAAATGTTTCTCTGAGTTCTGTGAACTGCTCCAGTAAATTAATTGGACTCAAGGAGGGAGCTGTGTGTACCTCTGACTTACAGTCAGTTGGTCAAAAGTACAGGTAACAACCCAGGCTTGCAACTGATTTCTGAAGTGGGGCTGAGGGGTAGTCTCATAGAACTGGACACTGGACAGTGGAATCTGTCATCTCCAGGTAGATGGTGTCAGGATTGAGTTGAATTCTAGGACACCGCTCGTGTCCAGAGAATTGCTTATTGGTGTGAGGGAGACTGTCACTCCTTACACACATCGTAATTGGTGACCAGAACTCTATTAGGGATGCACAAGAGAACTGTTAGGTAGTTAGAATAGGGAAAAGGAGTCCAAAATGGCGGTGGCTGAAACACAAGGAAGGGAAAAGCCCACAAAAATAGAACAAAGGAAGGTCCGAGGACCGAAGTGAGGACTTCAGGTGGAACGGCGCTCCAGACCAAGCCCAATTTGCATAGGACACGCCCAGGGGGAAGGAAAAAAAACCCATATAAAAAGAGGAGCTAAAGCGCTCTCTCTCTCCCCGCCCCCGCCCCCGCCCCGCGCGCGCCTTACGCTGGGGCGCTCTTCTCTTTGGGTCTTTGGATCATCGTGCCCTCACGCCCGGAAGATGGTTTGGTCTGCTGTCTTCTAAGTAAAATAGAGCTGTAACACTGATTTCTCTAAGAGCTATAACACGGTCTTTCCAAGACCGGAGAGCTGGGACACGCCAAGGGGGAGCTTTTAATGCCCGTCACTCCAAACCCTTGTTGTGAGGAGACAAAAACCGAGGAGCATACACTTGCCTGACAGAAACAGACAAAATCCTTTCTTCATGGAACTTATATTCTAGCAAGTGAATAAAGATAATAAACAAGCAAAAATATGTCTGACTCTGATAAGTGCAATGGATAAAAAAAAACAGAATAAGAGAACCAAAGGGGACAGAGTGAGGGATCTTGTCTTCAATAGAGGTTTCCAGGCAGGGCTCTCTGAGAAGGTGCCATCTGAGCCAAGACTTGATGACCTGGCTATTGGGTAGAGGATAGAGTGTGCAGAAGCCCGGGGGGTGCAGAGAGGCCAGGACAGGATCCTGCAATAGTCCAGGTGAGAGGTGACGGTGGCTTGGACCAGGACAGATGCAGCAGAGGTAGGATGAGAGGTGGCTGGATTCTGGATATATTCTGGAGGTGGAGCTGACAGATTTGCTGATTGATTAAATGCAGGGTGTGAGGGAAAGAGAGGAGTCAAGCATGACTCCAAGACTTGTGATCTGATCAGTGAGAAGAATGGATTAAGATGGGGAAGGCTGGCCAAAAGAGAAACAAAAAGTTGTTTTGGCTATGTTAGTTTGAGATACCTATTAGAATTTCAAGTGGAGATGTCAAATATGCGGTTGGATATATGTGTTCTGGGAAGAGGTCCAGGCTAGAGCTATCATTTGGGGAGTCATCAGATTATAGATGACATTTAAAGCCATGGGACTTGATGAGATCACTAGCAGTGGGAGGAATATGTGTAGATAGAAGAGGTAAGGCTTATCCAGGTAGCAATATTCTCTGAGCTTACACTGTAGGCCAGGCCCCAAACTAGGTGTTAGGTACAGAGATGTAAATCCTTCAGCACTTGCCCAAGAGAAGCTCCATTACTTATTTAATTTTTCATGCCTAAGTGCTTTGGCCAATTAGAGGCTAAACATTGAGAATTCCTGCCCTGTGTCTTAGTCACTTGCTCATTTTTTTCAAGAGATATTTATCAAACACCTACTTGGTACAAAGCCCCCAACTAGGCAGGAGGGACATAAAAGGGAGCAACTCAGACCTGGCTCCTGTTCTTCATGGAATTTATATTTTGTGTGTAGAGGAATTGGACAGTGAATGAGATGCACATGGTATTTTGTTATAGCAGCCCAAACACACTAAGACACTTCAGTCCATTCACTTTTCAGTCCATCCCCCCAAACCAGCTTATCAAGGTTATCAAAGTGACCACCATGCTGCTAAATCCAGTGACCAGTTCTCAGCATCCTTCATTGATGTACTTGTCACCATCACCGTTGCTCTCCTCTCTGAATCTCATTCTTTGCTTGGCTTCCAGCATCCCTACAAGAGTTCCCCTCCAGTCTCGCTGGTTGTTCCTTCTCAGCTTCATCTACCTGCTCCAGCTCTTCTTCCTGACCTCTAAAGAATGAAGTGTCCTGGGCCTCAGTCTTTGGATCACTTCGCATAGTTTCCATTTTCAAGGCTTTGAATACCACCTCTATACTCATGACTCTTATATTAGTCCATTCAGGATGCTGTCACAGAGTATCATAGACCAGGTGGCTTATAAACAATAGACAATTATTTCTCACAGTTCTGGAGACTGGATGTCCAAGATCAAGGTGCCAGCATGGGCAGCGTCTGGTGAGGGCCCACTTCCTGGTTCAGAGATGACCATCTTCTTTCTGTGTCCTCACATGGTGGAGGGGGTGAGGGAGCTCTCTGAGGCTTCCTCCATAAGGGTCCCAATCCTATTCATTACCTAATTATCTCCCCCAAAGCCTCACCTCCTAATACGATCACACTGGGGGTTAGGTTCCAACATATGAATTTTGGGAGATACATAAATAGTTCATGTGTATTAGTTGCTTCCCTGGTGGCTCAGATGGTAAAGAATCTGCCTGCAATGCAGGAGATCCGGGTTCAATCCCTGGGTTGGGAAGATCCTCTGGAGAAGGAAATGGCAACCCATTCCAGTATTCTTGCCTAGGAAATCCCATGGATAGAGGAGCCTGGTAGGATCTATAGGAACCAGGCTCCTCTGGTAGGTTTGTGGTCATTCATATGTGGACATATGAATGTTGGGGGATACATAAACATCTATAGGAACCCCAAATTTGTAGTTGCCAGGAAGAAGTATGGGTAGACTGGTAACCCCATTTGTGGCTGGCATCTGGACTGAGGGTAATTCTTGTGGGACTAAGCCCTTAACCTGGGGTGGGGGAGGTCTGCACTAACTCTGGGTAGTTGTGAATTACTGGACACAGAGTTGGCATTGAAGAATTGATGTGGAAAAATGACACATTTGGTGCCAGAGGTGGTGTCAAAAGAAGACACCACAGTAGTCCATGGGTATCTGCCCAGTGCTAAAGATACAGACCTCCATAAAAACAAAAATTATAAACCACAGAGAGGAGAAAAGAAAAAAAGATAAATAGTGATACCAAACTTCTGGATGGGAAAGCCAAATATAGCAAGAATGGAAAAATCTTCCCCAAGTAAATTTATAGATTTAACACCATTCCAATGAAAAAACTAGAGATGCCATATAGAAATTGATAAAAAGATTCTAGAATGTACTTAGACAAATCAACAGGCAGAAATACTGAGGGAATGAAAGGAATAGTAGGGGATACCTAGGCTTTTCTCAGATACAAACTGGGAGGAAAGTGAGAGGCTGGGGTCACACAAGTCTTGGCACCACTGAAGACTGACTTACTTAGTCAGGGACCTGAAGGTCAAGGAGGGTCTGACCAGGCTAAAGACAGGAGGCAGAAGTGGAGAAATCAGTGTTCCAAGAAGAAGTAGCCCCTGCAAGACAGAGGACAGGATTTGAGACACAGCAGATCCTGGAGAAGCTGGCAGTCTGGGAGTAGTGGGAGATGAGGGAGAGACCGGAGGCAAATTACAATGGGTCAAGATAAAGGGAAACAGATGGCGCTCTCTCCAGAGGGACAGACACTGTCCCCTCCACTGCTGGGACCCTAGCATCTAGCACAGTGCACACAGTAGGTGTTCCAGAAACAGCCCACGGATCTTTTCACAACTACGTTTAGGGACTTGGTTGTTTTAACATCTGCATCTACACGTTTCCCGTGTAGTTCTGATCCCATGTAGTTCTGATGGACCCTGAGATGCTTCCAGTTTCTTAGGAAATCACAGTTATGAATAACTTTCCCAGCAGTTTGAATATAGCCCCCCTTGCAGTCCTTCTTCCTCAGGCCTGAGAGGGATCACTGGCTTTCTGCTTGGTCCTTTTCTGCTTTCCCTCTGGCTTCCCGACAAACACCCCTTTGCTCTGCACAGTTCCCTTAGGAGACAGTGAGACTGTATTCCCCTCAGGCTCTCGCCTTCCCCCGGCTTTGAGTGTCTCATCCTGTTGACAATCATCCTAGTCAGGGATATACAATAAACATTTGTATGAGCAGCTGAAATACTTAGGATTTACATGTATAATCTAACCCAGCCAGGCTCTGACTTACATTAGGGCTTCTCACCCTAAGTCATCAGTGGCTTTAGAGTGAAAAAGGAAGAACGCCCCTCCTATCCCCACCTAACTATGGTTAGGAAAAGCACCAAGCTCTTTTCTGTTCTCCCAGCTTTCTTTGCACATGCTCTTCCTTCTGCCTGGAATGCTTTTATTTATTTATTTTAGTTTTATTTATTTAATTTTAACAATAAACTGGGTCTTCCTTGCTGCAAGCAGGCTTTCTCTAGTTGCAGTCACAGAGGCTACTCTTCAGTTATGGTGCATGGGCAGCTCATGGACTCCAGAGCATGTGCTTCACTAGCTGTGGCACAGGAGCTTAATTGCCTCCCAGCGTGTGGGATCTTCCTGGGCCAGGAATCGAACCCAAGTCCCCTGCACTGACAGGTGGATTCTTAACCACTGGAGCACCAGGGAAGTCGTGGAATGCTTTTTTCTCCTCTCCTCATGTACCTGGTTAACACCAGCTGCAACTTCAGGTCTCAGCTCAGAAGCCACCCCCTCCAGGAAGCCTTCCCTGAACACCCCACTCAGCTCTAGGTTAAGGGGCTGCAGGAGCACCTATTGCCATTGTCCCTTTAGTTGTCTGTGAACAGTGCTGGTCTTGATCACTCTTGTGCCCCTAGAGCCCAGCACAGAGCCAGGCTGTTCTGTGGCTCAGTAAATAGCCAGTTGAATGAATGAACAAATATCAAGTGGGCAAAGAGTAGGGAAAACCATCAAAGTCCCAGATGCCAGAGACACAAGCCTGGGCTTTTTAGAGCTGGGGTCAGAGCGTTTCACGAGGGGAAAAAAAAAACCTCTGGTCTTCTGCAGGCACGGTCAAGGAGAGTACAACAATGAGAAAAACTGGCAGCCCAGGAGAAGGATGGAATAACAGAAGAAACTGGTCCCCAGCTGCCTAGCTCCAGGGAACGTTTGTCAATGTGACATTCACAGAAGCCCTGCACATGTGCTGGCTGAGGGGGAGAGTCAGCCTCAGCCAGACAGAAGGAAATTCAGCTACTGTGCACATGTTAGCACTGGGGGAGGGACGGCTTGGAAGTCTGGGTTTTTTTGTTTTGTTTTTTACTTTTAGAAAATCTCCAAATATGTGCTGTATTTGTTTTTACCTTTAAGGAGTGTGTGAACTTTTGAGATGTTGTTACCAAGTTATACTGATGCAGTTTATTAAAAGTCTTCTTAGAAAAAATAAAAATAAAAGTCTTCTTAGTACAGGGTCTTTCCTGATGGTCTCAGCGCTTCCATTACAGGGGGCGTGGATTCAATCCTTAGTCAGGGAACTAGAGCCCACATACCTCAGTTGTGTCCGACTCTTTGTGATTCCATGGACTGTAGCCCACAGGCAACTCTGTTCATGGGATTCTCCAGACAAGAACACTGGAGTGGGCAGCCATTTCCTTCTCCAGGGGACCTTCCCGATCAAGGGATCGAACCCAGGTCTCCCACATTGCAGGCAGATTCTTTACTGTCTGAGCCACCGGGGAAGCCCCAGATCCCACATATCACAACTAAAAGACCCTGAATGCCACAATGAAGATTGAAGATCCCATGTGCCGAAACTAAGACTTGGCACAGCCAAATAAATAAGTAAATATCTTTTAAAAATCCGCTTAATAAAAATTGGATGCAAATTATAGGATGCTCTTAAATCAACACATCTTCTTACTGCATCAGAAAACATTATCAGCGCAGTCATTAATCGTTTCACACCCCTTCCACCCTTTGCTCGTGTTTCTGGTTCACTTTGGTTTCCAAGGTATGTGACAGACTGGAAAATGTTTAGGGAAAAATTCTGGGTTGAGGGTAAGGAATTTAGGGCTTAGAAAATAAAACCTGGTGAATTTGAGAACTTCGTTTGTCATTTCAGTTTGCCTTTTCTAGAGCTAGAACAACTCTTCTTTAAGTATTAGTTAATAAAATTAACAGTGTTTATTAAACACTTACTACATGCCAACACACAGGACTGTAAAGGGAAAGGATTGGTCCCAGTGATTCTTAACCTTTTTTGTGGGGAGTTGAGGGATTGTACAGATTTATAGATCTTTGAAAATTATAAACTGCACTGATAAACTGTATGGTAGCCACTAGTCACATTTGGCTATTAAAACCAAAATTAATTAATTACCATGAAATACAATTAATAGTTTCGCTTCTCAGCTGTAGCAGCTACCTTTCAAGTGCTTAAGAGCTACATGTAGCCACATGTGATTACTATACAGAACTCAGGTAAGAGAACATTTCTATTTTTATACAAAGTTCTACTGGTTAGCACTGCGTCGATATCCTTCCAGAATCAAGACTTTCTTGCTCATGTGCAATATTCTGTGTCCAACTTTACAACTTTTATAGCTTCGCAGGGTGGTGTCTGTCGGGGTTGGGTGGGGAGGCAGTGCTCTGCTGACAGCTGAAGCCCATGAATCCAAGAAAAAGGAGCCCTGACACAACAAGCTATTTGACGCCTCCATCTTAGAATACAGGATGTTGGCAAAAATAAAGCAAGGAGGCTGCTACAAATTCAGCACACTTAAAACTGCTTTCGATATACCTCACATAAAATCAGGCCCTTGTGTTCCTACCTGTCTGGCCACATTCACTGAAACATCAGTTCAGAGACATCCCTGGTGGTCCAGTGGCTAAGACTCCAAGTTCCCAATGCAGCGGGTCTAGGTTCAATCCCTGGTCGGGAAACTAGATCCCGAATACCATAGCCAGGAGTTTGAATGCCTTGAACTAAGACCTGATGCAGCCAAATAAATAAATAAATTTAAAAAAAAAGAAACATCAGTTCATTATCCAAAAATAATTAAAGATATTAATAATTTTCTACAGTCTCTTAAAGAAAACACCAAATATTCACGGTGTACTGCAACTCTACTTGAATTATCTTTCTCATCTTTTTTCTCTTCTCATCCTCCCACACATGGCACTTGCTTCCCTAAAGCTCTCTGCTCCTCCTCCCAAACTCTCTTCAGATCTCCTAGTTCTGCTGCTGCTTGTCCCCTTCCTCCCCTGCACAGCTCACTTCTTAATTATGTAGCTCTCCAGAATGTTTCACTTGACTCCAGTGCACAAATGTAGTGGCAAAGAATGACAGAAAGCTCCCAGGGTACAGCGGCCAGAAGCATATTCCACAGTGACCCAGCCCAAGCCCTCCCTGCCAACCTGGACTAGTCTCTCTGAGATGACTCATGTTCTCACGGATGGTTTACTGCCCCATCACTTCCTCTTCTGCCCACTACTCCCAAGGGCCAGGGTCTGGGAGAAGCTCCTGACTGAGCCTAGCAGAGAAGAAAACATTTTGCCTAAATGCCAGAGGGGACTGATGTCATAGGCAAAGGGAGGAAACCAGATGGGCAGGTTCGTAGAATGTTTTATCCCCAGTGTTAATTGTTTTCTTATTATTTTTTATTGGGCACTGCCCTGCTCTCTCGTAGGGAGTAAATGCACGGCTTGCTGTGGGAAATGCATTAACTCTTAACAGTCTGCCAAGGTCAAAGGATTCTTTTCAATCTGAAGACAATCCCACTGGTGCCATTCTTACCATCACATGAGGAATGATAAATTTTATTGACCTCCCATATAGTTTGCCTTTTCAGACTGTTCATGGGATCCTAAAGGAAATCAACCCTGAATATTCATTGGAAGGACTCATGCTGAAGCTGAAGCTCCAATACTTTGGCCACCTGATGTGAAGAGCTGGCTCACTGGAAAAGACCCTGATGCTGGGAAAGATTGAGGGCAGGAGGACAAGAGGATGACAGAGGACGAGATGGTTGGATAGCATTGCCTACTCAAAGGGCATGAGTTTGAGCAAGCTCTGGGAGATGGTGAAGGACAGGGAAGCCTGACGAGCTGCAGTCCATGGGGTTGTAAAGAGTCGGACATGACTGAGCGACTAAACAACACAGTTTAAATGAAAGCTCCTCCCTGTAGGAAGAGGAGGTCTATCCCGTGTATCTGAAGTCTCCAATGCCCACCCACCATCACCTGCTCCTGCACCTGGGATTCTGTTTTCAGTAGAGAGGGGACATATAGCTCAGAGCTATCATACTTCTTTTTACCTTTTACAGGGTTTTTTTTTTTTTTTAATTTTTTTGGCAGATGAGTTGTTACACACTCCTTATCGGATTCCAACTTCCATGGCCACTGACCTGCTCCTTTTACAGGTTTTGTTATTGTTATGGGTGCACTGTGTGGCGTGTGGGATCTTACTTCCTTGACCAGGGATCGATCCCATGCCCCTTGGAGTGGAAAAATGGATTCTTAACCACTGGACTGCCAGGGAGGGCCCAGTCATTACACTTTTTATCCTTCCTTCTTACATTCTCCACATGTATCTGAACTCATTGTTGTCCATCCTTTTGCAGATCACTTCCATCTGCTTCATTCCCCATCTCGGAATGATACCACTGCCTAGCCAGCGCCCCAAGCCAGAAACCTGGGGATCGACCTGGACTCTTCTTCCTTCTCAGCCCCCGTGACCAGTCTACCTCCAAATCCTATGATTCTGCCCCTGGGATATCTCATCTCTTTAGCCTCCACCTCCATCCCCTTGGGCTTCCCAGGTGATGCAGTAGTAAAGAACCAACCGGTAATGCAGGAGATGCAAGTTTGATCCCCGAATGGGAAAGATCCCCTGGAGGAGGAAATGGCAACCCACTCCAGGATCCTTGTCTGGAAGATTCCAAGGACAGGGGAGCCTGGTGCGCTACAGTCCATGGGGTTGCAAAAAGTCAGACACGACTAAGTGGCTGAGCACACAAACACGCTATCACCTTTCATCAGCCAACTGACATCTCATGCTTGGATGACAGCTGTGGTCTCCCCATTGGTGCCTCCCTGCACCCACTCCTATGTTACTTCCTCGTGTAACTTGCTAGTCAATAGGTCACCTGGAGCTATCCCTGTTCTTACCTATATTCACCTTTAGGCTAATCTGAGCACACTGTCTTATGTTTCCAGAACTATACAAATCCAACTCTAATCAAAATCATTAACAGAGAATGCAGACTTTTTTTAAGGTCTTTATTTGCTACAATATTGTTTCTGTTTTATGTTTTGGTCTTTAGGCCACAAGCATGTGGGATCTTAGCTCCCTGACCAGAGATCAAACCTGCACCCCTTGTGCTGGAAGGTGAAGTCTCAACCATTGGACCACCAGGGAAGTCCTGAGAATGCAGATTTTTAATGATGTCACAGGAGGGGGCTTACACTGCGATTACACAGCAACACTTCCTACACTGACCCCTTAATTATTTCTCCTTTTTCCCCAACTTCTCCTATAATGGTCACTGTTGCCACATCTCTCCCTGACACCCTTTCCTTTCCTACTATCCTGCAGTTGCCCTCCATTCAAATTAGCTCTTAGTCTCCTCCCCTGTTTATTTTCCATCTGTTGGGCTGCCACTTCCTTCTGAGAAGGTCTCATCCCAACATAACTCCTTAAAACCCTTTAATGGCTACTCACTGCCCTCAGTAGAGTCCAAACTCCATAAGACGGTCTATTAGGCCTTGCAGGCCCCCAGACCTAGCTCCTTCACCCTTGCCTTTTTCCTACTTGAACTCTTTGCCCCAGCCATACTGTAGGGCGATGGGGGGTTGCCCCTATTCTGCCATAATCTCATGATCTGGGCAATCGATCACGCTGTTCTTTTTGTCTAAAAAACCTTCTCCTTCCCTATGGTTAACTCCTACTGTCCCTTAGGCTCAACCTAAACATCTCCTGGAAGCCTTTCTTATCATCTCTAACACCGCATTAGGTAGTCTCATGGCAGTTTACCCTTATCACAGCCGTGCTCTAAATGACTGATTAGCAACAGGTCAGAGTGATTATTACTGCATGCAAACAGGGCCTAAATTATAGCATGCCCTTGATAATGCTGAGTAACTAAATGAGCAAAAGCTCAAAAGGGTGTCCCCGCCTAGTGTCTGTGGCCTTGGTAGAGAACGGAGACCAGGGGCCCCTTAAGCATTAGACCATAATTTTCGCTTCACTTGGGTTACAACTTGCAAACGTTAGTACCTGGGCTCACAGAAACAAAATCCACCTTTGGGGTTCCCTCTTAGCAATTTAACTGTCTTCTTCCTAATCCAGAAAGGCTGTACTTGTCACAGCCCATATCTGGGCACATTTTCAATGTTAGGTATGAATGCCTTTGGTAATCGCAAGCTGCAAAACTTTGCACAATACAAGTTGAATCATTACCATTTATACCTAGAGTCTTATTAGGTCACTTAGCTGACTCCATGTCTCTCTCTCCAGGAGACTATCCAACTATCTCCACCAACACGTTCCAGGCCACCCCATGTAGGAGCAGTAGGCCTCAGAGAGTGGTGTTAATACACCTAAGCACACCCCTCAAATGAGGAGGCCTCTGGACTTAAGGATGCCTTTAGGGTACATAAGCTCCTATATACTCTGGCCAGGGCTCTTTCCTGCTTGCTTTCTGAAGAGCAGCAAAGAACATCTAGAAGCTTTACATAATCCAGAATACAACAAATGGTTCTGATTGTTTTATTTTAGAAATAATTTATTGTTTTATTCTAGCTATGAAAGTAGTACATGTCAATTACAGACAATAAACACGAAAAAGCACAAATAAAAATACAGAAACCACTTGCATCAAGAGATAGCTCCACAAACATTTGCGAGGTTAGCAATGAAAAAAAAAAAGATGCATTCTCTTGCACAGAACTGAACAATATTGCATAACATTTTATTTCCATTTTTACCCCTAAAATATAAAAATAAAACAGTTGCAGTAACAATCTTCAACTTTATAGAAATGTATGACATCTAAATTGAAAGTTCTCACATCTGCATTTTTTAGAGACAATTAGTGTCAACCAGTTTAATAGATTTCTTCAGAATATATAGTTATATGTGTACATGTGCACCGTTTTAATTTTAACTAAATTAGCATGACCTTAATATCCTTCAAAACATCATTTAATACTTGTGTAACATTCAATATTATTGACTGAACCACGTCCTTATTATCAGGAGTTTAAATTTTTAATTGCACAGAATGCAATGAACGTACAAAATTTGTGAGGATTTCTTACGTTCTTGTGATAAAATCCTACAGGTGGAATTACTGGGTCAAGAGGTTATGATCAAAACTTAACATATACCATCAATCTGACTTCCAAAAAGCTACACACTCAGTAGTTAAATGTGGATGTTTGATTTTTTTGTTTGATTGTAAAAGATTCAGAGGTGGTATAACTACAAATCAGCTACATTCAAGCTAAATGTTTGGTTTTATTCTCTCTATTGCTATGCATTAATGGAGCTTGCTTTTGTTTCATAACTGCCTGCAACATTATGAAAGTTTTTAAATAGAAACGTTGAAAGAATGGTACAGTGAACACACTGAACGCATACACCATCTAGATTCTACAGTTAACATTCTACTGCGTTTGCTTTCTCATATATCTACTCATCCATCAATCCAGGCAGCTTGAAGGATCTTAGTTCCCTGACCAGGGACCAGGGACAGAATCCAGATCCCAGCAGTGGAAGCGGGGCGTCCTAACCGCTGGACCGCCAGCAAATTCCCCAGAGGTTTCATTTTTAACATGAAAAACCTTTTTTGATCAAGATTCATTCTTGTAGCATCCCCAGGTTCAATGCTCTGCACTAGGGAACTTAAGTGTGGAAAAGTTCCAAGATGAGAATCTGAGTTCCCCAACTTCTGAAGGACTCGCCGCATAGGCTGGAAGTATGGCTTTGGGTTCTAATCCTGACCCACTATGATACCTCCGTTTTCGCCCTTTAAATATTGGAATCCCTCCAAATTGTGTGAGTATTAAAAGCACAAGCCGCACCCTATAATGACAGTCGCTATAGTTATGATTCTTTTTTTCCCCCTTTTTTGGCCGCACCGCGCGGCTCGCAGGATCTTAGTTCCCAGTCCAGGGATTGAACCCGTGACCCTGCAGTGGAAGCGCGCGCCAGGGTATTCCCAGTTCTGATTCTTTTATTCCCTCTTGGTCTCCGATAAACTTCATGTCCAAGCTACGGAGGCCAGTTCAGGCCTCTGTGCACTAATTTTAGTCCATCTTACACTCTTAGTTCTAAGCGATTGTGAAACAGGGACTGAGTCGCCCGGGGGACTACAAACCTGAGGCTGAGGGCCGCGACGGCCCCGCTCAACCTAGCGGTCGCGGGCTCCTCCAGGCCGCTGCGCGGTCAGCCTGAAGCCCCAGCCGACTCCCTCCCTCCGGCGCCCAAGGAGTGACGGCCCGGGGGACCCACCCTGGGCGCTACACCCGCGTCTACCTCAGCAAATGCTCACAAAAGCCTGTGAGATAGGCAGCGCTACAGAGGGAGAAAATCGAGGCCCAGGGAGCCTGAGTCACTTGCCCAAGTCGACAAGCTGGGGAGTGTGAGTTTCCCTCAGGAACTGACTCCAAATCGCCGGACTCTAGAATCTCCCTCCGTCGTCTCCCCGCGGGGCCCTGAGCGCCTACAGGGGGCGCACGCGCACGCTCAGTCGTCGCAGCCGCGTCCCCTTTAAGAGGATTTCTTTTTGCCTCCTCCCGACCCCTCCGCTTCCGCTCTCGTTCCCACAATGCTGTGCGGCTGAGCGCCTCCGAGCCCGCGGGGACGCTGTGGGGGGATCACCGGCTGAGGCGGCGGCGGCGGCGGCGACGTGGGCTGCGGCGGGCCCGCGGCGTCGGGCGGTGCGGATGTCGGGCTGGGCGGACGAGCGCGGCGGCGAGGGCGACGGGCGCATCTACGTGGGGAACCTTCCGAGCGACGTGCGCGAGAAGGATCTGGAGGACCTGTTCTACAAGTACGGCCGCATCAGCGAGATCGAGCTCAAGAATCGGCACGGCCTCGTGCCCTTCGCCTTCGTGCGCTTCGAGGACCCCCGGTGAGGGCCCCGCGCCGCCCGCCCCCCGCCCGTCAGTCAGTCAGCCTGAGGCCCCGGGCCCCCCGCCTTCCCTTTCTCTCCCTTCGCTTCCAGGGCCTCCCCTCCCCCCCCTCACCGCAGACCCCTCAGGGCGCCCCCGGGTGGAGGCTGAGGCCTCCTCTCACCGTGGGGCTCCAGGCAGTCCTTTGCTCCGTCACTTCCTCTATTATTATTTTTTTGACTTAAAAACACAAAAGCCGGTCTAAGGAGGGCTCGAGCCCGCCCAGATCAGCCTCGGGGGCTGGTACCCAGGCACCCTTCGGGGGTAGCGGCCCAGAGCTTGGGAAGCTTGGCCCCTGAGGCGGCCAGGAAAGGACTAGGTGAGGAGTGAGGAGACCGGTTGTCCGCTCTACCCTCCCCTCCCCTCCGCTGGAACTAGCAGTTGTTGGGGCGCACAGTGCGGGGCGATATGGATGCCTTTGCAGGGCCGAAAGCGGGTTGGCTCTTGGATGGACCAGATTTCCATCCACGCGCGCCCCGCCCCGCAGGGGCCAGAGCCTTCCTCTGATAAAAGCTTCAGGGATTTGGGGAGACATAAAATATAAAATAGTCTGATGGGGTCTCGGATTTCACTCTTCCTTCCCTAATAAGGGGAGGCACCGCTAGATGATAAAGGTCTCCGAGGGTTTGGACGCGCTCGATCCGAAACGGGCTCGAGGGAGTCTTTGTGATTTTGCAGAGTGTCGGCCCTTGTCGGCCCAGAAAAGGCCTGGGAACTTTCAAAACTGCGGTTGTTGGTTCTTAGAAGCCACCGCACTGTGCTGGCTACTACGCTTGGGGTGAATCGGAGCTTGCGCTCTGGTTTCCAGCTTTGGCTCGGGGAGCGCTTTACCTAGTCTGCGCCCTGCGGGCCTCGCAACGAGATCCCCCCCATGCCCGGGGGATGTCTTGCCCATCTTGGGGGATGGGGGCGGGTGATGCGAGGCAAGGGGGAGGGTCCGAGGATGGGGAGGCAGGACGCACCCCGAGGCTTCGATGGCCGAAGATTCTGACAGAAATCGTTCCTAATATCTGCCATTTGCCTCAAAAATGGAACTAGGCATTTCCACACCTACACTGGAAAAGGTTGGACCTCTAAGAATTAGTACCGGTGTTTTTGGGTTTTTTTTAACAGTTGCTATTTGTCATAGTTTACACTATATATTAGAATATACTATATATCACTAAGCATTTTCAACAGCCTACAGGGTCGGCTCTTGTTACTTTTGACACATGAGTAAACTGAGGATAGAGTTGATAAAAGGGAGGGCTACCAGGGAAGGTAGGATTTGAACCCCCTGTTCCACCCATTCCAACACAAACTTACTGTGTGATGTGCTACATTGTCTTTTTTTCCTGCTCCTTCCTTTCATAATGGAAAAGCTATCTCTTTGATACACTAGTGCCAAGTTTTAAGCAAAGCACTTCACACATAGTTATTTAATCCTTTCAAAACTGGCATTTTACATTTAGATGTAAAATCCTGATCGCATACTTACCCAGAGACAACTACTAGTAAGTAGCAGAATGATTTGAACTGAGGTCAATTTTTATTCACAACGTTAAACCCTAGCAGTGCTTCCTCTCTCCCACTGTATTCTGAATATAGCCAGGGTTGAACTGGATGTGGTCCTCCTTGCTTTTGGTCCTGGGACTAGAATCTTCATAAGCGATTATGTGCCTCTGACATCTGCATGATGCTCTCATTAGTGTGTCTTCAGCTGTTTGTACCCCCAGCCTCAGGGCATTCTCTTTCCTATCAAATCCTGGAGAGCCATCTTGGTGTTCCTCACAGAACCCTAGGAAAGACTTTTAAAGTATTACTCTATTGAATATTTATCTCTTTTTGGCAAAACTGTACCCAGAAAGTGGTTTTGACAACTTAGTTCTCGAAGCCATGCAGAAAAGGTGCACTTGAGGGAATTCCATATTCCTCACAAAACACTAATATTCATTTGTCATTTGAGCCTTCCCTATTTTTAAACGAGTTTTTCCTTCTGTAGACCTGAATGTACTAGGCCTTGAGGAAGAATATTAAAGGACTAGTGTGTGGTGTGCATTTTGAGAAACAGCTCCCCAAGGTCAAAGAAACACTGTTCTTTGGCAAAATCAATCATCTGCCAACAGTTTATTTTTTCTGAATTCTCTTACCTGTTTATTCATTATCATTTCATACTGGAAAACCCTGTATGTGACAGCTGTAAAGTTTAATTCCAGTGTCATGAAAAGTCTTCAAACCAAAGCAGTAGTACATCAAATTCCTGGTTTTTGTTCTTTTGCTTTTTTCTCACTTCAGGTTTTTTTTTTTTATACTTGTTACTCATGCCCCTCACAGGGATATCAGTTAGTTCTCCTGAGCAACACTAACTCTAGACTTTTCTCTGCAGAGATGCTGAGGATGCAATTTATGGAAGGAACGGTTATGATTATGGCCAGTGTCGGCTTCGTGTGGAGTTCCCCAGGACTTACGGAGGTCGGGGTGGGTGGCCCCGAGGTGGGAGGAGTGGGCCTCCTACAAGAAGATCTGATTTCCGAGTTCTTGTTTCAGGTATGTTCCTTTCAAACTCAATGAGATGATGCATGTGAAGTACTTAGCACAGAGTCTGGCCTCCAAGAAATGTTAGCTGTTGTTTTTCAGTGCTTAGGATGTGTGGGGTTTTCTTATGCACAGTGACAGTCTGAAGCCTTGCCAGTGAGGCAGGTACCTTGCCAAAGAAATTGCACTGATAGTGCAACCTTGATAGAACATAAACTTGCTTCTTATAAAAAAGGACTTTTCTAGTGTTGAAAGAGAAGATGATGCCCAAACCTCTTCAGCCAGAATTCTAAAGACATTTTCTTCTGGAAATGTACCTTGGCATCTAACTTACTAGAAAGACATTCCAGAAGCCAGATTTGAACAAATTGTACCTAGCCTTAGATCCTAAAATAGGCCAGATTTTGTGATGGTTTTGGAATTATGTAAAAAAGAAACCAAACAACAACTTGGACTCTTAGGGATTGTATTGCGAAGGACAGAACAAAATGTCTAGTGTTGACAAGTGATGAGATGCTAAGCTCAGAGGTTTATGCATTTTTTGGAAATATTAACATACTGGTAAAATACTGGGCCCTTCTGCAGGTTGTAGGGGTGTTTTAGGCCCCTGGCAGAGTGAGGTATATTGAGGAACCTGGCACCTTAGATGTGAATGTCACACAGTTGCAGCAGACTCCCGTGGTGCTGAAGAGGGATACTGTCAGTATCTGCCTGTGTCCCTTTGTAAGTTTTTAACCCCAGAACTCTATTCCCTCCTTCAGGATGTCATACATATCTTTTTTTCTCTCCATGCTGCTCTGAAATCCTGCTTAGAAAACTATTAGGAAATGGCTGCAGTCCTGAGCTGTGAGCGGTAAACACAGCCTTTGAGAGCAGGAGCACATTTCCCTTTCATGACATCAGGTAGGGTTGTATGACTCCTGACTAGTTTTAGCGTCTGAGTCTTACCTTTCCCCCTACTGTATTGAAGAGTGTTGGTGATCTTTTAAGAGGTATTTTGTCTAGTTTGTCAGTCATTCCCACCTACAAGAAAACAAACTTTAGGTTTTTCTTGTGTTACTTCATCTACACCTTGGTTATTTTATTGGATAGTTTAAAAATTCCCATGTCCTGCAAACCCAATCAGACAAGAAATAATTGGTACCAATAAATTTCATAATGGAAAAATTTAGAACTCAAAGTCTTGGGATTTTGTTATTAATTGTGAGGGCCAGAGAAAGAGATGCTTTGAATTCTTAGAGATACTAAATCTGTAATGGGATGGACTTTTGCTGTGTCAAGAAGGGCTTAGTCTCTGGAAGAGTAGCCTAGGACCAGCTTCTTAATGGTGGTTTATCACCCATACTTGAGTGTTCTTCTTTGGTTTTGTGTCCCTTGTCAAAATCTGTGATTTGGGGACCATCAGGATTTAAAAGTAGTGACTAATGGGGAAAGGACCCTAGGTCTTGGGGCTCTTAACATGAATGAAGGATGTGGCCTCTTCTCTTGTGTTCTATGTGCCTAGGACTTCCTCCATCAGGCAGCTGGCAGGACCTGAAAGATCACATGCGAGAAGCTGGGGATGTCTGTTACGCAGATGTGCAGAAAGATGGAATGGGGATGGTTGAGTATCTCAGAAAAGAAGACATGGAATATGCCCTGCGTAAACTGGATGAAACCAAATTCCGCTCTCATGAGGTGAGCCCCCACCTGCTGTTGAGGAGCTCGTTCCCAGACCACTCCACCTGAAGCTGACCTAGCAGAAGTAGCAACAGGCCATGTGTTTGCCATTTGATGACCTTATAATACCATTAAAGATCTATCTTAAGTGGACAAAGCCACAGAATTCCTTATGTCCCAGCAATGCAGGGTCATAGCAGAGAGAAGTCTGCAGCCATAATATTTTTAACCCAGAGAGAATACTGGTGCAGTCTGTCATGTGGTGACTGACTTAAACCACAGTGTCCCTCCATGAACCTAATTATTATGGCTCTCCCTCCTCTGGGTCTGGTCTGGGCTCTGCAAGCCAGCCTTATCACCTTACCCTCTTAGGTACTGCTGTTGGGGCTGGTTGTCACTTCACTTTGCCTTTCCCAAAGTGGTGCAGAAGCCTCTTTGAAACCTGAGCCCTTGGCTCAGGTTTTCTTGTTCATCATCTCACCCTGGGGACTTAGCTTTCCATGTTCTTCCCTTTAAGTAGGTGGCTGCTGTTTTGAACCTCAGTCTGATTCCCATGGTAGCTATTCCTTTGATAACACGGAGACCAGACCACCAATTGGACGTTTTTTTTTCTGGTTACACTGTCCTGGCTTGCTATGCGGTTTAGGGATGTCTGGAAACATCAACTTCAGGGCCCATTTCTTTTTCTAAGGATTCACTTCCCTAACTTTATGGCTCGGAGGCTGCATGCCTTAACAGTGCTGTTGCTCAGATTATCCTCTAGGACTTGAATTTGGAGCAGAAACAAAATAGCACCTGTTCCTCAGTTATACAGAGCAGGGCCTTGGTTAGGGTAAATCAGATTATTGAGTTCACTGAGGGGAAAAAGCATCTGGCTTCTTTCATCTTAGCATCTTTAAATCTGAGAATGCTAGCTGAGGGTGAAAAGCGTGGAGATAGGCCTGCCTGGACACAACTCCTCTGCTGTTTATTAAAATCTTAGCTGAGCAACTTCGAACCCTGGTTCCTGTATATGCAAATAGTTCCCAATAATAGCATTATCTTATAAGACTTGTCAGGAAGCTAAATTATGAAGCATCTTGCCCAGGTCCTGACACCTGGGAGGTGCTGAATACTGGTCAGCTTCTTCCATAGGTACCCACCAGAAAAGGTGGCAGGGGATTGAACCATATATCTGACTTCTGAGAGCCTTTCCAGTTCTTAGATTATGGGGGTCAGTGGTAGTAATTTAGGTTTGTTAACAGTAGTAGCCAGTATTTATTTACCACATAATCAAGTTGCCATTTATTATTTGTTACCTTGAGCCTGTGGCACTATCATGCCAAACGGTGCTCAACACTACATAATTGTTAGGCAGCCATATTAGGTGTTGGTGTGCTTTATTCTTCTAGGTCTTATTTTTTCCTTTACTTTTTTGTTTGATTTTCAGGGTGAAACATCCTACATCCGAGTTTATCCAGAGAGAAGCACCAGCTATGGCTACTCACGGTCTCGGTCTGGGTCGAGGGGCCGTGACTCTCCATACCAAAGCAGGGGTTCCCCACACTACTTCTCTCCTTTCAGACCCTACTGAGACAGGTGGTGGGAATTTTTTCTTTATTTTTTAGGTGAACTGAGCTGCTTTGTGCTCAGAGTCTACATTCCAGATTGATGATTTAGTGTCTTAGGAGATTTTTTTAATTTTTTTTTTTTAAAGGAAATAAAACTACATAATTTCTACCAGGGCCATATTAGCAGTGAAACATTTTTAACTGCAGAAATTGTGGTTTTGGTTCAGAAACGAGTTGTATATTTTTCACCCCGATGATGGGAAAAAAATCAGTGCTGTATCCTTGTGGGTTGCTCTTCTATGGAGATCAGCAGTAACTGTGACCGAGTCGGCCCATTCTGTTTAGAAATATATTTTAAACGTTTAATAACTGACAGCTGTAGTTGTCTTTGATTGTGTTCATAGATTTCACCAACAGGCACACTGATAGGTTTAAAAAAAAAACAACAAAACACATTGAGTTGCAGTGGCAGCAGGTGCCCAATTGATTAAGGAACAGGAGTGGATTACATATTTGGGGATAAAGTTAGTTGCTCTGACGATGGTCTGGGAACGTCACATCCAAGGGAAGTTTCAGGGTTCTCTCACAATTCAAGGCCAACCATGTACACTAAGCTGCTTTAATGAAAAGGGAAGCATTGCAGATAGGGGAAGGGAATGAGAAGGCTAAAAACGCTTGTAAAAGTGGGTGCCAGCATAAAGATTACTGGGAAGTTCTTAACCAAAACCAACTTTAGCAGTTGGTTAGGGAAAAAAACTCATTTAAGTTTTGCTTCTGTAACTTTATCACTCCTAAATTTGTCTCATATTTGTCCTTGGTATTTGAGCTATAAAAAAAAGACAAAAAACCAAAACCTCCCACTGTCTTGGATTTCGCTTAGTTCAGTAATCATAGGGCAGGGAGTGGGGGTAAGGGGGCTACATTGTCACAGGCTATTTTTTTAAACCACTTTATTGAAATATAGTCAACCTGTAAAAAAGCTGTACTTTTTACATTGAGTTATACAACTCAATGAGTTTGGGGTGAAGTATGCACACATGAAATGACAACTGTGAAGGTCATAAACACCCATCACCTCCCCAGACTGCCTCCCCATACCTTTAACCATAGCAGAAAATCAGCACTCTCCTTGAAACACAGTGGGTACCCAAGAATAAATTTAAGTATGTTTAGTAAAGATAAAAGGGTGCTCAGGTTGACAGAAACAGCAACTGAAAAGGTGGTCACGAAGTGCAAGGTCTGTAACAGTTACATAAATAGATTCACTTAAGTGCAGTTTGGTAGATAGTCTTTTAGGGAGGGGTAAAGTCTTCCACACTGAATGGTCTGTGAGTATCTATGAATATACTTGATCCATTTCCTTGGAAATCAGCCATACCTTCCACTTCCTGTTGGTATCAGGGACTCTGCCTTATTTTGGCTAGATCTTTCCCAGTTCTGTCTTCAGAATTAGTTACTAAAAGATACCCAGCCATCACTTTTTTCAGGTGACTGAAGGAAGTGGTACATTAGTGTTCATAATAACAAAATAGTTGTTGCAAAGTAGTTGCTGCATTTCCACGTGTTTATAGAACACCCCTTCCCAGAATAGCTACTCAGCGATGTGAGAAGGCCTGTTTTTCATCCAGCTTTGACCATGAGATATTACCTGTTTGAAAAGATAAGAAAAAGGAATGTTAGAGTTAAGCCTGCGTCCCAGCTGGCTCTATACTGAGCCAACTGATTTGCCATGAAAAATAAGCAATGGAAGGAAGTGTAGCTATTACCCTGTTTTTCTGAGTATCTGAAAGAACCTCAGTTATAAGTGAAGCCTAATTAATGCACACTTTTCAATAAGTAGCAGGGACAGGTTAATCAGACATTTGTATGCATATAGGAGAGGAAGGAGAGACTGTGAACTCAGTTTTTCCCAAGAAGCAAAACCTGACACAAGGTCCTGTGTGAGAAACAGCATATATGATCAATGGCTATGTCTGCTCAAACAGTAACAACTATCAGAGATTAACACCCAAAGTTCAGGGTGTTATTATTGGTCCAGAGTTTTAAAATAGTTACAGTGAGGTTTAAAGATGCAAATCTCCACACTAGGGGTTGCAAACTGATGACTCACAGGATGCATCTGGCTTGCAGGTATGTTTTTTACTTTCATGGTATTTTACTTTTTAAAAATCTTCAGTTAACACTTAAAATTTGGGAACCAGCGCACAGAATGCCAGATGTCCAGGTTCTCTGGGCTGCCATCCCTGCCTGGCCCTGAATGAGAGAAGTAGCACATGCCCGCTGCCCCTTCAAGGAGAGCTCCAGATCTGCCACTCCGCACAGCCTTCCCCACCCCAGTCCTGTTTTTGTTTTCTTCATTCCTGTTACCAACTGACCCCTAGAGGTTAATGTGACTTCCAGAATCTACTGCCACCTTGCCACCTGTACACCTGTGTTTTGTTGTTATTCCCAGTTTTATTGAGATAACTGACATATAGTTGTATAAATTTAAGATGTGCAACACAATGATTTCATATATGTACATACTGCAAATTGATTCCCCTAACAGGATTAGTTAATATCCGGCATCTCACTTAGTTACGGTTTCTTCTCTTGTGGTGAGAACTTTTTTTAAGATCTACTTTTTAGCAACTTTCAAATATACAATACAGTATTGTTAACTAGAGTCACCATGCTGTACATCACACATCCCCAGGACCTATTTAACTTATAACTAGAAGTCTATACCTCTGGACACCACCACTGCCACTTTATACCTGGTCAGAGTGCTTTCACAGAGCAGATCTGGGCCTCACAGTTCCTACGGCATTCTCAGTTTACTGTGGCAGTTTGTTAAGCCATTTTGGGCAGCACGTACCTGGCGGAGCCACAAAATACTCCTCCACAACTCGGTGGGAGTTTTGTAGTAGTTCTTCAGCACAGCTGCCTTCTACCACATCGTCAGATCTCAAGTACAGACATCTACAAAACCAGAAGCTTGAGGTTAGCTTCTCAGAACGTGGCTTCAAGGGCATGGGTGGAAAGGGTCAAGGGTGGGAGGAGAAGAAGACAGCAGCATATTCTCGAGTTACAGTCACTGCTCAAAGATGGAAGTGCTATGGTCAACAGCAGATCAAATAACGGCCTACCATTTGTTTATTGATTTCCCCAACAACCCTGTGAGGTAAGTGGTATTAATAATTACTCCTCAGGATTGACAAGTTTTAATATTTTTGATGATTACTATGGGTAAAGTGCTTTTGGCAGAGATAGGCAATTACAATACAGTGTATTAAGTCTAACAAGAGGTAAGCGATGCTTGCCAAGGAAATTAAGGGGACCTCACCCAGCCTGAGGTCCTCAGGACAGGTGATGCCACCCTTTAACCATGGTCAAGAAAGAGCTGGATTCAGGGGTGGGGATGACTGGGATGGGAAATGAGTAAGGTACAGAAACTTTCTCAACAGTGGTTATAAGTGACTTAAGCTGCTAAGGGACAGGATTGGGATCCGAGCCTGGTTCTGGTACCCCTAAGATGATGCTTTCTTCATCACAACCACCTTTGGATATAAAAGTACCTTCCCTTGCAAGATGTACCACAAACATAGCCCAAGAATCTTACCCTTGTTTTCAGGACTTAGTGGCTACATTAAGCTATCCAGATGGCAGACTAGTGAAACCAAACAGGAGCTGAACACATCTGTGGGGCTTTACTACTGTTTTAAGGTTTGAAAGTGCATGACAAGAGGTATGAGATGGCTTCCAGATACCTGGGCTGAAAAGTAAGCAGTATGCTCAGTCACTACCAGGGTAGCAGCCAAGCTCTTTCTGCTCTGAACCAGACAGACTGAGGGCTAAACGTAGCAGGGCAAGGATGTGACATGAACATCTGTAGAGGCTGTACAGAAGGCCAAGATGTAATCGTAAGTTTCTTTTAGGAAAGGATTGGTTCTGTTTCTTTGGGGAACCCAGCCCAGAATGAGACACGATAAACACTTATTAATGGTACAAAGAGTTCAAAGCTGAACTCTATTCTAGGACTGGCACTGTCTTAACTGTGTGACCTTGGACAAGTATGATCTTTCTAGACCTTAAGTTTCTTGCCAAAAAAGTGAAGGTTGCACTAGATTTTTTTTTTTTTTTTTAAACCACATAAGGCAACCCACTCCAGTATCCTCGCCTGGAAAAGTCCATGGACAGAGGAGCCTGGCGGGCTGCAGTCCATGGGGTTACATGACAGCATGTGTGCACAAGGGTGGAGGGAGATGGGTTGTTAGCAATAAACTGGTAGAACTAAAAACAAAAAAAAACCATATAAGGAATATACACTCATACTCATTTAAGGAAAGTTGGAGAACAGTAAAAATCATCTGTAAAGGTGACCACTGGACTTCCTGGAGTTTATATTTCTGTTGGGCAATATAACAAAATGTGTAAGAGCTGGGGCCCCTGAATCACTGCAGAATTCAAACCCCAGAGCTGCACATGGCCTGTATGCAAGTTACTTACCCTTTCCATGTATCAGTTACCTTATTTCTAAAAAGGTTCAGAAAATTGCTGGGATGATGTTTAAAAAGGTCTGAGCCGAGGGGCAACTAAGCCCACGTGCTCTAGAACCCATGCTTCTCCACAAGTGAAGCCCGCACACCTCAACGAACGCCCAGCACAGCCAATATAAAAATTCCCAGGTTCACTCATTTGGTAATTGGGTTTCCTAGTAAGGTTTCCTGAAGGATGAAATAAACCTCTTTAACTATCACACATTTCTACCCAATTACTGTTTAAGATGGAGTTGTTTGTAGAATAAACCCACACCTCCCTATTTTCTTAATCACAGGCTACTGAACCCAGAGTCTCTGTGAGGGCGGCACACCAAGCAGACCCCTCGCTTGGCAAGTTGCTTAACTTTTCTTGGCCCTGGAATCATGCATAAAACACCAGACAGGACCAGATGAGCTCTTCAGGTGCCCGTCGATTATGAAGGTCTACCTCACCTCAACTTTCTCAGTCAGGATTCTACAAGAGAGTTTAGTCCAGAAACGTAGGATAACTGCTAGGCATCTGGTCTAGTTGTTAGTTATGTACCATCCTTAGAAGAATTGAAAAAGAGTCCATTGATCTTGCTGTGTTCTCAATCAGATGAAAAGCCCTGGTTGAGAAGAGTTTCAGTTGTGAGTTAGAAATCTCTGCCCTCTAAAGCTCATGGAAAAGGCACTTAAATCAGTAACTGGGCAATGCACTTAATTTCACGGACAGCACTATGGCAGCCTGATGGAAGAAGTGCTTCAGCTGGCCCTGGCGCTGACCAATGGGACAGTTCTGCTGTTGTTTTAGCTTCTTTCTGCCTCTTCCCAGCTATCAGCTGCCAGGAGCTGTTTCTCTGGCACCAGTCTACCTCCATCTGCAAGCCTTTTAATTTAGTTTCATGCAGATTGAAATGAGAGCTAATCGATGTGGCAAATAAGACCTTAAGTATTCAAGTTATTGGACCACAATCAGAGATGCCATGTGAGTCAGTCTCTGGCTCTAAGATGAAAAAGAATAGTTTCTACGGGATGACTATTTTTTTTATGGCCACCCCACACGCCTTGTGGGATTTCAGTTCTGGACCAGGGATTGAACCCATAACCCCTGCAGTAGAAGTGAAGCGTCTTAACCACTGAACCCCGGGGAAGTCCTGAGGCTAGCAAGCACTTAACACGAAGATTACAGTTAACAGATAAGTGTGGCTCTCCTGACTGGCACTGACTAATGGCAGCTTTCTCCCACTTCTACCAGGAATTTATTTTTAAAAATTCCATCAGGAAAAAAAAAAAAAAAAAATCCATCAGGAAAAGGCTAGGACAGGGTTGTAGATTGCCCTTATCTTTATAAGTTGCATACCTCTCCTTCCCAAGAAGCTGCGCTCCCAAATGGCAAACAAGTCTGCTTTGCAAAAAAGTGTTTCCTTTAAAAAATGTACTAAGATTTGGCAACAACTGGTAGAGGTGGTTAGGGGCTGCAACTTTAAGTACAGTATACACAAGCTGCTTTGTCAAAGACCCAGCCTTCCAGGTTGCATTACACTACTTCACTATTTGAGTTATTACTCTGTCCCCTTAGGCATTCAAAGGTAAAACTTCCCTCTGCATTTCCACCTTCTCTAACACGAACCATGGTTAACAGTTTCTTGCATGCCCTTTCAGGGAACAAAACAAAACTTAATACACGCACCAGAGTATATAAAATAGATTACACATAAAGTATCAATGAAACCACATACCATATTCCGAACTTTGCCTTTTTCATTATTAATAAGTATACCCTGGAAACCTTGCCATATCAGCATATATAGTTATTTCATTATTTTTAACTGCCATTTCAGTGTATGAAGATGTATTTAGCCATGAAGGACGCTTAGATTGTTTCTTTTCTGTTGTTCTGTATTATCAACAGATTTGCATACCCTGAATGCTCGTGCACATATCTTGATGCGCTGTCACAGATATATGTCACAGATAGGGAACCACTAGGTCAAAAAATGTGTACATCTAAAAAATTTTTGAGACAGGAATCCAGGAGTAAGCAAGTCAGATGTGAGTTCACATTCTAATAACAAGGAATAGTACAAGTCAACAAAAATAAGATAATCAAGAAAAACAGTGGAAGAAAACCCGACAGGATAAGGAAGTAGTGACTGGAGGGAGTAGAGGGAGAATTTAGAGTGGTTTGGAGAAGCCAAAGAAATGAATTGTCCAACAAAAAGGAAAGCAAGTTCAAAGACCTAGAGAAGCCACGAATCCGGCGTTTAGCAGAAACAGGCAGGAAGTCGTGGTCGGAGTGATGAGGTAGGCGGCGCTCTAGGAAGTTGGGCCTCGAAGGTGAAAGCTTAGCCGTTTGGATTTTGTTCCTAGTTACATTGGGAGGGCTCGAGGATTTTAAAAGGGAGAGGATCCTTAACGAACGAGGCAAAGAGCGAAAGCGCTTACCCGCAGGGTGACCGTGGGCAAGTTCTCGCGTGTCGCTAATGTTCTTTCCGCCTCGGTGGAATGAGACAGTAAGCTCCAGCCTTAACTGGTAACGAAGGCGCCGCGGGCACGCCTTCGAGGGCCGCGGCCGCGAGCTTACCTGTCCTCCAGGACTGATTCCATGGGCTCCACTCCGTCGGTGTTCACCGCGCGGAGTCGGTCGGCGAAGGCGATGGCTTTCTCCAGCCGGGACACGGCCTCCTGGCTGCCGAAGTCCACCAGCGATAGCCGCTCCAGGTGCTGGATCAGCTCGCCCGTGACCCGGCCACTTCCCTGGGGGGGGGGAATGAGGCGGAGGGTGTGGGTTACGGGTGGGGCCTGCTCCGCCTTCCGCCCCGCTCCGACACCCGCCTGGACGCCCCGGCCTCTACCTGAGGATCCGCCTTGGAGGTGAAGCCCCGGCGCCCGCGCGCCGCAGCCCGAAGACCCAGGCGCACGGCCAGCGCCCACATTTCGCTCCGTCTCGGCCGCCGTAGCGTATCCTCTCCTAAGGCCGCGCGACGCGCTTAAAAGTGATGACATCCGAGAGCGCCGCCACCGCCGCGGACGCCGACGCCATGAACAGCGTAGGGGAGGCTTGCACTGACATGAAGCGCGAGTACGACCAGTGCTTCAACCGCTGGTTTGCCGAGAAGTTCCTCAAGGGGGACGGCTCCGGGGACCCATGCACCGACCTCTTCAAGCGCTACCAGCAGTGTGTTCAGGTGAGCTCCGACCCGGGCCCTCTCGTCTCTGTCCTAGGCCCCGGCTCGAGGGGGTTGGGACGGGCAGGGTGGAAGAAAAACCTGGATGAGACCAGTGGCAGGAGTTCTCTCCCTTACCATTCACCACCCAGGATACCTGGTATCTCTCCGAATGTCAAAGGTAAATCTTTCTGTAGCACCTTACTTTCTGCGGAGCCCAGTAACATTCTTTGATTCCTTTGGTGATGAACCTGAACTTGCAAAGTGAGCCCAGTTATTTTTTTTTTTTTCAGTGAGTTTTGTCATACATTGATGTGAGTCAGCCATAGAGTTACACGAATTCCCCATCCCGGTCTCACATCCCACCTCCCTCTCCACCCGATTCCCCTGGATCTTCCCAGCCCAACAGGCCCGAGCACTTGACTCATGCCTCCCACCTGGGCTGGTGGTCTGTTTCACCACAGATAATATACATGCTGTTCTTTCGAAACATCCCACCCTCCCCTTCTCCCACAGAGTTCAAGAAGAAGAGACGCAGAAGAACAGAACAGTTATTCCTATTTTATGCGTGGAACACTCACGCCCATAAATAGTTAAACGAGTAGTCGAAGTTCACTAGAATCAAGTGTCCCTGGATTTTGCGGTGGTCCACTTTTCCACTGTTGCTGAGGGGAGAGACGGGGTGTTCAGTCTCTCTGGCCTGTTCGACCTCATGGAGGGTCCTTCTGTTGTCACAGTGCCTTCACTGGCCTGTTTTTTCTCTCTTGGCCAGTTAGAACATCTTTATTCCAGCACAGTGAATGTGAAACAGATCTGATTGTAAGAACAGCTCTGGGCAAGGCATTCCCAATTAGTTAACTTAAAAAACATCCTCAGTAAGTCCAGGTGGAGTTGCTGTCTTTGTCCCATAGACAGATTGGAAAGAGAGGCTTGCTAAAAGTTACGTAACCAGTAAGTCCTGGGACTGATTTGAACTTGTGTCTGTCACAATAGGGCCTTCAATAGGCCTTTTGTGTCACAAAAGTCAGACACGATTTAGTGACTAAACAAGTATCACAACAGAGTGGTGATACTGCTTAAATTGCACTTCTGAATTTTGTTACAACTCTTCAATCTCTCTCCTCTTACACTTAATTTCTTCGTAATCATACTTAGGGTTTGTCATGTTTGGTAGTCCTTATGGTACAGTTGGATTTACTTTTGTACCTAAAGTACAAAATATTCTACAAAATATTTCTAAAGTTTGGACTTCAGGCTTCATGTAGTCCCTTTTATCATATGTTTTCTTCCATCAGAAAGCGATAAAGGAGAAGGAGATTCCTATTGAAGGACTGGAGTTCATGGGCCATGGCAAAGAAAAGCCTGAAAGCTCTTCTTGACCTTGACAGTCACCTTGAAAGTGGACTCCTCAAATCAGGAAATTGAGGACTCTGGATTGTGTAAATTAAAACTGAAGATAGCATTGATTTGATGAATTTAGATGGGAGGAATTTTCTTTCCTCCTTGATATCTTTCTCTCATTTGTAAAAAATGATGAACCATCACTCTTTGCTTTGAGATTTCTGGTTTTGGCAACACAGCAGGAACTCAGTATTCTAAATAATGGGATTATTTGGGATTATCATTGCAGTACTTGGTCTGGGATCAGTTTTAAATATATCTTGTATAAAAACTCTAGTAAGCTTGTCAGGATGACTAAGGTTGCCTGACCTCCATTCTTTGAAGGACATTACGTACACTCTACTGGGTTTATTTGTTCATGGAAGCAACTGGTTAAGATCTATTTTCTCTAAGGCAGCAAATACTTCCTTGGAGGGTTCCCAGAACAACAGTTTCAGTCAATGCTTGGAAGCACAATTTTATTTTTATATAGTAATTTAACTGTTAAAGATTGTTGGTGGACTGGGTTAGTCAAGAGGAAGACAGCTTTCAACAGTTTCCTACCTTAACAAGAGGTGTCAGATTTCATACTAAGATGTGAAAGCTTCATGAATGCTGCTGTGAACACCATTTCAGAGCACTTGGTGTAGTTCAGGAATTAAAATCCTTGGGAGTGGCTATGGAGGAAGATCCTAAATTACCAAGATTTGCTGCTGCCAGCTTTCAGCTTAAGTCAATGAATTAAATCAACCTGTATATCATAAAAATGCCAAAATGCTGCATATGACTAAATGGGGGGGGGAGGGGTGAGGAGATCACTTTACTTGCCTTGTTTACTCACCCTGCCCTGTAATGCCTGAAATCATGAAGATGGAATAAATTGTAACATTTGGTTTATATTCATTATTTGTTCCTGGAACCCAGTGCATTTTATGGAATGACTTCCATCCTGTGAATCCCACACATTTCATATATACACTGGGGGGAGTTTTACATGCTTTATAATTTAAAAATGAAGATTTACTTAAGCTAGGTAGTATGGTATAACAAATGGAAACCTCACTGATTTCAATGTTTATATAATGGCACCCAACCCAGAAAATTTTGTATGTGCACACACAGTATGAAACTCAATTTATAGAGAGCCTAGATTCTATTATCTCTTTTCCACTTTACCAATTATTAACTTCATTTTTTTTATATTAACTTCAAATTTAACATGACCAATCCTTAATGCCATTGCAGTACATTCCGCATTTATATTTTGGCAGGCTAAGGTCCATTATACATAAGATATTTGGAACCCAGCTGAGGGAGGCCAGGCAGCAAACTGGAGTTAAGTATAACTGCCCTGAAATAAGCCTGGCCACAAGTCAGTCAAAACCTTGTAGCCTCTTGAATCTTACCACAAAACTGTCTGGTTAAGCCTTGAGAATAAAACAAATTTTACTGTAATTGCTGCTGAGGGAATAATTTTTTCCTGATTGTTCCTCATGCTATTTTTACTTTATCCTGCCAATAAAAGGACCAACTATCTGAGGTACTGCAAAGGTTTTCAATTTTGAAGAGGAAATCTTAATTGCTCTTTAAGAGTGATTTTGTAACTATTATTGATTGTTGTTTCTCCTAATTCTTATGGCTACAGGAAATTTTTAATTCCAGAAAACAAACAAAGCCAGTACTATATGCAGGAAGTGTCATACTGCCATACTGCCTTTATTTCTCCAGAAGTTTATAACCGTTCCAGCCTGAAGGGAGCTGAGAGAGCACCCAAGATATGAACTTTCCACCTCTGGAGAAAACTTTCTGACTTTTGGGAGTATCCTTCAGCAAATGCTAGTATCTTTGCCATCCAAAGTCTGCCAGGACCCAATTTTGACTGTTAATTAGCTCAATTGAGATCTTTGCTTTACCCACCCCAGGCACAAGTAACCAAGACCAGGCCTGTTACAAACACTGTTCTTCGGGAGGCCTGAACTGGACCTGAAACACTGTCAACAGTAGCCACAGACCGTCACTGTACAAACAGAGGGAATATTAAAGCTAATTTCTGAGGGAAAAGCACAACCAAAGAATGCAACTCTCAGGTTATGACTAAATTATTTATTTAAGCCATCTCCTCCTGCTATAAGCAAAGGGATGGAAGATCAGTATAATGGTCCTCAAGTGTAATGGTCATCACTGGATACAAGGTGGTGAGCTTAAAGTCCCGTATACTTTTCTGGTCCATGCGTGCAGAGTAATGGTCCAAACCAGTGCTGTGGTCCCCACTGGGTAGTGGTCCAGGTTCTCTTTATTCGTCTTCATAGCCAGTTGGAAGCGGATTCACATGAGGGTTATGGAATAGGGAATGGTTACCATCTCCCCAGGGAAAGGGCTGTGGAGTGAAGATGGCAATTAGGCAATTCCAGAAAAACAGTTCAGCACTGCCACGAACTGCTTAAAACAGGGCAAGTAACAGGAAATACATAAAAACAAAATGGAAATCAGTCCTTTACACAACTGCCATGTTTCAGTTCTCCCATAATATAAGAGAGCTCTTATAAATTCCAAGGGAGCCCATAAAGAGGACAGTACGAAAGGCAAACTCAGGTTCCCTTACTCATAGCCTCTCCCTTGTAACTAAACCTCAGTGCTGTGTTTCTGAAAGTGCAGTCCTCCCATCACATATATCAGAATGGTAGAGGCGGGTACAGGGGAGGAGATGCTGACTTCAGTGCAGATTTCTGGACCTGAAACAGATCTCTGGATTGGAAACTACAACATACCCTCAATTATTCTGCATGGTACTTTTGAAAACCATTGCTCCAGGGCAGTGATTTCCAACCCAGGATGATTCTGCCCTTGTGGAGACACAGGCCAGTATCTGGAGACATCTTGAAGAGGGGGTACCACTACCACTAAGTGGTGAGAAGTCAAGGATGCTGCTAATATCCTGGAACTCACAGGACTGCCCCTTGCCCCAACAAGAGTTATCCAGCCCCAAATGTCAATGGTACTGGGGTTAAGACATTTCGCTGTATGTATGCCTTCTAATTCTATTGTACAACGGTGGCAGTGGCGCTGAGACGCATCAATTCTTTTTTAATTTAAGAATCCAGCTTAATTTTCCCCTCGGCTAAGTGAGACAGTAGTTAAATATCTACATCAAGAGTCAAAGAATGACAGTTGCGGTGGTAACTAGCATAGAGGTGAAGATCAGAAGCTGTCAATCTCTTCATTATGCAGCTAGCAGCTGTCAGATGCCCAGGTTTTAGAGACGTGCACCGCCTTCCGACTCTGCCAAATTAAGGGAATTTCACAAACCTCCAAGTTTTCTAAAACCGACAACCGTTAACAGTATCAGAAGGTAAACGGTGGGATGACTCATAGAAACCGAAGGGCACTTGTTGTATGACCTTAAAAAAGAAAACTAAGGCCTGACCGGAGAAAATAAAAATGTGTTTGGAAGGATTAAATGAGAAACTGTACACGCCCGGCACCCACAGTTTTAGAGAATTAGGAGCTTGGACTAGGGCATTTGGGGAAAGATGAACAGACACCTGAAGAGACTGCAAGGGGTACCTTGGACCTGATGCGGAGATGCGGGTAGGCCACGAACTCGGGTCTCTCCTCTCCGTGGTGCGACTTCAGGAAGACATTCAGCATGCTCACTCCCACCCCGGGGAGCGCCACAAAGTAGGTGAGGGCCTTCCACATGCGAGCTGCGGAGGGGGTACGACCGCTCAGGCCGGGCAGGGAGCCGCCCGCGTCTCACCTCCCTCCCCCAAGTCCTCAAGCCAAGGTCAAAGTCCCGCCGCTGTTCTCTTCAGCAGACCTGAGGCCCGCCCCGCGACCCCGGTCCCAGTACCTGAACCCTCTTCGCCGTGGGCGCCACTGGACATAGAGCGACCCAGCTGCAGCCGGGAACTACCCAGCAGGCCAGAAACCCGAGCTCTAGCTGCTGCCGCCATCTTCAACCTGGGTTCCCCCGCAGCGCCGGAAGCGGAAATAGAAAGTTGGCTGTGGGGGGTGGGACCACAATCTCAAAAGGAAGTTCCTATTGGGCGGTACCTTTTCCGCGGAGGCTGCGCATTGTAGCCTGAAAGCTCGGAGCCGCGGGAGCCAGAGGGAGCATGCGCTCAGCACTCCGGTGTGCATTATCTGGTTCCTAAGGTCAGCACCGCGGTGAAGTTAAGCGCATGAAAAAAAAGGTTTGTGGAAGGCCACCCTGGCATCCAGGGTCGCTCCCTTCGTTGGAATCCGTGCTCATCAACAGAGGTTCCGAGCACAAATCCCCCATCTAAAATGCTTTTTCCTCTCCTCCGGATCCTCTGACTCTGCGCTATTTTTTTCCAAGACACCGGGACATAATAATTGTCATCATTATTATCTTGTAGGCATCACACAGCTTATAATCTATCAGAGGAAACAAAAGATTTTGCCACTGCAGCATCCCCAAACTCTGGGATCGTGCCTGGCAAGTAACAGGTGCTCAACACAAATATGTTGAATGAATAAATGAATGAATAGCAACGGGAAACAGTTGACATCTCTTATACTTTATCTCTGCAATTCTCTCCTACCCTTCTTTTTTCTTTTTCTTCTACTAATCTAAAAACAATTTTAAAGATAAAAGTTAAGAAATAGATGCGTAAGAGAGACTTCCTTTGTGGTCCAGTGGTTAAGACTCCACCCTCCCAATACAGGGGGCTCAGGTTCCATCCCTCCTCAGGGAGCTAGATGTGGCGTGTGGCAACTAAGACCCAGCGCAGCCAAATAAAAATAAACAAAAATCCTAAAAAATAGATGCATAAGATAAAGTGAAAGTAAACTTCTTGACCATAGGTTCCTTTAAAAATATAATGAAAAAAATATATATATAATGAAACCTCTGAATCCTTTCCTCAAATGAAAATACAGCTTCTCAGCACACACAGTTTAAGCACACAATGAGAGGGGAAGAAGGTATTGTAAAGTGCACCCAGAGACCCCCTAACAGTCCTGTGCTCCAAATTAAGAACCCCTACTTAGAGGATAAACAGAGACTCTGGTGTGGGTAGACTGGATTCATATTTTGTTCCCATCCCTCACAGCCTGTATGACCTTGAGCAAGTTAGATAAAACAAATGCTTTAACATCCTGCAGTTTCATGAAAACAAAAACAGGATCATATTACTAAAGCTGGGTTTTTGCATGTTATGGTGAAATTAGAATTGTCAAATCTCTAGGCATCGTCAAACAGAGTCAAAGGGTCTGTGAAGCCCTACAGTGTAGCCATAGAAAGGATCTGAGCTCAAGAATCAGGAAATCCTGGGTTCAAATCTGATCTGCCCTCAGCTGTTCCTCTTGTCTAAAGTGGGAATGTAATATGCACTTAATTTATTCCTATCTGACAAACAATAATTTAAGACACAGCTCCACCTGGGGAAGTTATTCAACCTCCAGTCATAGTAATGATGGTTAATTTAGTAAATACTAACTACAGTGGCTACCGCGTGCCAGGTGTACACAGTAGAATGCAAGAGCTGTAAGCACTCTCTCATACAATTTACAATGCAGTGTTAGAGACAGGATTAAGCAAAAAATACCCAATGCCTGGGATATGTTAAAAATTCAACAAATCTTTATTTTCCCATAGGACTTTAATACATCTTGCAGGGTGGTACTGCTAAGTAAGGATTGTCATATGTTTGGTACACAATACCTCCTCAGGCATGATGCATATAATATTCTTGCCAAGTATGCTCAGCATTTGCAAAGCCTTGGGTGACTGAGTTTAGACAGTCCAGGAAACCAAAGTCATCAATACAACAAATAGCTAATATTTACTGAGCATTTATTTCATGCTCACATCTATGACAAGCACTTTGCATAAATCCGTCTTCCCCACCTCAGAAAATGGTGACTCGGTTTCTCAAGTGAAACACTTTGGAATTATCTTTGATCGCTGTCTTCTCTCTCTGCCTCTCATGTGGGATCCAATTCCCTGACCATCAAAATTGAATCCATGCCCCCTGCTGTGGAAGCACAGAGTTTTCACCACTGAACCCCCAGGAAAGTCCCCCCCCCCATTTTATTTTATTATACTTTATTATTATTTTTTTCAAACACATAATTTCTACTCAGAATCTGACCATTTCTTACCACATACTGCTCCCAATCTGATCAAAGGTGTTAGCTCTCACCTGGACAATTGCAAAGCCTCCTGACTGGTCTCACTGCTTCCTGGCCCTTCCACAGTCTATTCTTAGGGAGCAGCTAGAGGAATCCTCTAACACTTCCTCCTCTGCTCGAAATCCTCAGTGGTTCCCATCTCACTCAGAGTAAGTGCCAAAGCCCCGAGAGTGGGTTGCCAGATCCTGCACACCTTGTCTCCAGTCACCCCTCTGACACCATCTATTCTACCTGCCCCCTTGCCCACTTCACGCCAGCAACACTGGCCCTCCTGCCTTTCCGTGAATGTGACAGGCATGCCTCTGACTCAGGACTTTTGCGCACGCTCATCTCTCTGCCTGGAAGAGTTTCCCCCAGTTGCCGCATGAATTGTTTCCTTATTTCACTCAGGGGTTGTCTTAGAAGTCATCTATTAGGAAGGCCTTCCCAGACCACCCTGAAGTGAAATAGCTCCTCCCCACCCTGACACTCTAGCCTCCTTACTGTGCCTCAGCTATCTTTGTGGCACTTCCCACCATCTGCTGTATTAAATATTTATTGGTTTATGGTCTGCCTGGGGCGGAGACTATGATTTGCTCACTGGTGTGACCACTTGGCTTGTTATAGGACCTCGCTGAATGTACATTAATCCCAACCATGAACCCATGGTGGTTTAGTTGCTCAATCACGTTCACCTCTTTGCAATCCCATGGATTGTAGCCCCGCCAAGCCCCCCGTCCATGGGATTCTCCAGGCAAGAATACTGAAGTGAGTTGCCATGTCCTTGTCCATGGAATTCTCCAGGCAAGAATACTGAAGTGAGTTGCCATGTCCTTGTCCATGGAATTCTCCAGGCAAGAATACTGAAGTGAGTTGCCATTTTCTTCTCCAGGGGATCTTCCCCACCTAGGTATCGATCCCGGGTCTCCTGCATTGCAGGCAGAGTCTTTACCAACTGAGCTATGAACCTGTGAACTAGATACTATTCTTCCCCCACTTTTCAGATAAGGAAACAGACCTGAAGTTGTGAGGATATTGCCCAAGATCCCCAAGTTTTAGGCAATTGGTGAACCCAGGCAGTGTGGGACTCAAGTTCTTCTTTTTTGAAAAAATTTTTAAAAATTGTATTTTTGGTTGTGCTGGGTCTTCACTGCTGTGAGAGTTCTCTAGTTTCATTGAGGGCTTTCCACTGCAGTGGCTTCTCTTGCTGCAGAGCACAAGTTCTAGAGCATGCAGGCTCAGTAGTTGTGGCGTACAGGCATGGTTGCTCTGCAGAATGTGCAATCTTCCCCGACTAGGAATCGAACCCAAGCCCCCTGCATTGGCAAGCAGATTCTTAACCACTGGACCACCAGGAAAGTCCATCAAGTCAGTTTTTTTAACCTCAAAGCCATGCAGAATTTGCTGTAGGTAGAACGACACCAACTCCGAGAGGTCACCCTGTCAAGCTCATGCTAGTCTGATGCTCTGAACAGGGATGAGCAAGGGGAAAAAAAAAAAAGAGCTACATAATTTCTGATTTCAGTAGGTTTGGAAAGAAAAATATTTCAAATCATGGGGTCCTTGAGAATGAATGGAACCATCAGATGTGTTTTCTAGATGCTGAGCTGGAAGTTCCCACCTTGTGCTGCCTCTCACAGTGACCCCCAGGGCATCTGGCCTCTCTGTGTAGGGAGTCTCCCCAAGGCCATGGCCAGCCAGGCCTGGATTTGACGTCATCTTCTCTGGCAGCTGGTGATGTTTACACTCATGCTGAAGCCACTAAGGTCTCTGGCGCTCTATTTCCTTGAAATAGAGAGCTGGCAGGCAGGCACCTCAATCCTGGGGCCAGCTGCTGGTGGGGTAATTGGAGGAAGGCTGGGGGAGGCTGCCTAACCAAGGACAAGGCTTGCTTAGGGGAAAGCTTATCTGGGGCATCCATCCTGCTACTTCTCTTGTGGTTTCTCCCAGCTAAGAGTTCATCCAGTTCCTGGACCAATAAATATTCGTCTGCCAAGAGACTCATGCTGTGTCTCAATTAAGCATTCACTAATTGTTCACTATTATTTTTGTTATGATCATGGTTAAGGGTACAGGTTCTATGGAATCAGAGCAGAGGGGCCTGGACTATTCAGAAGGCATGAAGTATTTTTCCAAGTATGCTGCAGGGAAGGTTGGGGTGCAGTGACCACCACTTCCATCATCTGAATAACTTGTCTGAGCTGCTCAGCATCATTAATTCATTTAATTTGGAGTCTCAACTATGTCCTTGGACCGGGGCGGCAGCAGTGACCTTGTGGAACACCCAGTCTAGAGGGAGAGACTGACAAGCAAGCAGTTACTACTGTCAGTGTGATAGGTTTCTTCAGTGGGAGGCTGTCCAGCATGAACCTTGGGACAAGTTCAAGTCTCAGGTTAGCTACTTAGCTATGAAATCATGGGAGGTGAATTCATCTGCCTAAGTTTCATAACCCTTGAAGTGACTGACCCAGGATTCAAATCCAAGAAGTCTGGCCTCACCTCTCTTTGTGTCTCAATTTCCTCATCTGTAAAATGGGGATAATAATAGTAGCAACCCCATAGGAGTCCTGCAGGCTATGCTGATTTAGGATTTTATCCAAAAGGTGCTGAAGAGACTTTCTGGAGTTTTGGGGCCACACAGCCTGTGGGATTTTAGTTCCCTGACCAGGGATTGAACTCTCACCTTCAGTGCAGAATCCTAACCTCTGGACCACTAGGAAATTTCCTGAGAAGACTTGCTTTTAAGCAAGGAGAGAGATACTCAACTTTGCACCAGAGGCTTTGCACAGGCTGGCCACTCCTGGCTAGAAATGCCCTTCCTGACTTGTCCCTCTTTGTCTGCATGCTCCCCTTAGCCTTCACCTCCTACAGGAAGCCTTTCCTGGTTACACCGAGCCCTGGGCCTCTGGTCCCCTAGCGAGGTTTAAGCTCACTGCACTGTATTTGAGAACTTTCCCATCTCATTTGCACTCTGAGCTCCAGATCTGCCCCCCTCACCCTTTCCTAAGATCCCTCCGAACTGCCACGCAGAGCAGTCATAACAAAATGGGTAAGAACTCAGTTTCTCAGTCAAAGCTGGATTAAAATTCTGGCTTTGCTACTTTTGTTGGACAAACCCCTTCATCTTTCTGGGACTCAGTTCCCTCATCTGCAGAACAGGGAGAATCATAGTATGTGTTCACCTAGTAGGATGGTTGGGAGGACTGAAAGTGATGATGTGTGTGAAAGCACTTAGCATCTTGTTTAACAAATAGCCACAACTTGTATTATATTATTAATCATCTACTGTTACATTGGGATTGCCTCATAGCCCCGGTAAAGAAACTGCCTGCCATGCAGGAGACCAGGTTCAGTTCCTGCGTTGGGAAGATCCCATGGAGAAGGGAATGACAACCCACTCCAGTATTCATGCCTGGAGAATCCCATGGCCAGAGGAGCCTGGCGGGCTACAGTCTATGGGGTCACAAGAGTCGGACACAACTAAGCCACTAAACCACCACCACTGTTACATTAAGTTAAAAACAGAACCGGTGTCTGGTCTGTGAAATGTATGTTAATAAAGCTGTTAAACACAACAAAGCAGGCTACAGGATATGGTGAAATGTGTGTTTCCATTTTTGTAAAATGCATGGGGAGAATGCTATAAGAGTTATGTTGTTCCGTCGCTCAGTCGTGTCCGACTTTGTGACCCCATGGACTGCAGCATGCCAGGCTTCCCTGTCCTTCACCATCTCCTGGAGCTTGTTCAAACTCAAGTCCATTGAGTCAGTTATGCCATGCAACCATCTCATCCTCTGCGGTCCCCTTCTCCCCCTGCCTTCAATCTTTCCCAGCATCAGGGTCTTTTCTAATGAGTCAGTTCTTCGCATCAGATGACCAAAGTATCAGAGCTTCAGCTTCAGTAGCAGTTCTTCCAATGGATATTCAGCAGCTGATAAGGATTATACTTATGTGGTAAGAGAGGTATGTCTGGGTTTTAATTTTCTTTTAAAAAATTCTACAATGAATACTTATTACTTGTGCTATGAAAACAAAGAATTTCACCAAAAAGCAGACCATGAAGTTGCTGTCAGCACTTCTGTTGTTGGTATTCGTCCCATTAGACTGTAAGCCCCATGAGGGCAGGGATCCCTTCTGCCTGGCGCCGGCAAGGCGCGGAGTAATGCACAGAAAGGTGACCGGGTAGATGGGGGCGGGTCTGGTACCCTCACCTGCAGTACCGCACTCTCCCTGTGGGTGGCAGGCTCCGCATGTGCGGGCGCCGCCCACGAGCCTGGTCAGAGATGAGTCGCGCCTGAGACCTTCAACGTGGCTGTCTGATCTCAGGATCCTTGTAGGAGGGAGAGAGGTGGAATCTGCGAGAGGAACAGACAGAGCCCAGGTTCGGGGACTACTTCTTAAGGCCTCGCTTCTGAGACGTCTCCAGCATCTTCCCCTGATTGAAACAAGAAAACTAAAACCTTACTTTGTAGAGAATGTCCCCTCTTGCCACCTCACCTCACAAGGAGGGGCAGAGAGGAGAGACTGAAAGGTCCCCGGACCTGGAAGAGAGAGAAAGAGGTCCTCCCCGAAGATCGTCACCCTCAGAACTCAGAACTCACAGCCGGCTGCGCTTGGCAGTGGTCTAATTGCCCCCACCCGGTAGCTCTTTGATCTTAGAAGAGAGGTGTGCTAGCATCCCATTTTGCAGACAGGGGTCATTGCGCCTTAGAGAGGTAGTGCTTAGAGAAGAGGACAGCAGCTGAGTCTGATTCCGATCCCCTTTCTTATCTCTGCCTCCCCATCTCCCCCCACTCCCCCCATCCTGTGTCAAACTGAGACATCCTTGCAGGGGATGTCTTCCGATCTAAATTACATTTTAAAAAAATATATACTAATAGCATTTGTTTAACCTACCCTTTCTATGGATCTGGCACTCAACATATGTTATCTCATTTAACCCTTCCAACGACCCTTTGAAGTAAGAACTATTATTATCCCCATTTTACCTATGAGGAAATTGAACCTCAGAGAAGCAAATACTGACAAATCTACAGAGCAAGTGGGACAGAGCCATGATTCAATGTATGGCTGTCTGACCCCAAGGTCTTGGTGTTTTAGCAGTACATGTTTTTCCTTCGCAATTAAGTATAAGGGGCTTCCCTGGTGGCCCAGTGGTAAAGAGTCCGCGTGCCAATGCAGGAGACATGAATCTGATCCCTGGTCTGGGAAGGTCCCACATGCCTCGGGGCGGTTAAGCCCAGTGCGCCACCTCTGCTGAGCCTGTGCTCTGGAGCCCGGGAGCTGCAACTTTTGAAGCCGAAACGCCCTAGAGCCTGTGCTCCACAAAAGAGAAGCCACTGCAATGAGAAACCCCTACACCACGACTGGAGAGTAGCCCCTACTCACCCCAACTAGAAAAAAGTCGGAGCAGCAAAGAAGACCCAGCACACCCTAAATAAATAAATTAATTATTTTTTGAAAACTATATTAAGTGTTCAAGTATTGAATACATACATCTATACAGTACAAAGTACAAACTAATTATAATAGATAATAAAGATTTAAAAGCCTCCCTCATTCCTGTTCTCCAGCCACCCAGTTTCACTCCAAAGAAAGTCATCATACTAGAGATTTCTGATGATTCTTCTAGAGATATTTGATATGTAGACAAACACCTATATTATTGCCTCTCACATAGTCGTCAGTGACTTCCTAAAATTTAAGGACCATGTCCTCTTCTTCTAGAACAGGATATAATTTCTCTTCACTGACTCCTTGGATTGGCATGCAGGGCCTCCCAGGGGCACCTCCACCCACTCCATGCGTCACCCACACAGGTCTCCAAGCTCCGCACCACGTTGCCATCTCCCCAGCCTCCTAGTCTCTAGCCTCCCTCCAACAGCTACATTTATTGGGATCTTTTTCCCTTTGAGTCTCCCCAGACAGAATCTACCCACCTCCCGGCCCGCAGAGGCCCGGCCAGGCTCTCTCAGCATATTTCATTGTACAGTGATGGTATATCCTACAGGACCCTGGAGGTCAGAGTGAGGCGCTGGGTTTATCCTAATGGAACAGGAAGCCGCTGAAGGCGTGGAGAAAGGGGAGGTCTAGTCAGACTGGCCCTTTAGAAGGGTCACCCCAGCTGCTCTGTGGGGAGCAGATTGGAGGCGGTGAGCCTGTAAGGGGACAGAGCAGCCCTCATGCTAATGCAGTAGTCCAGTGGAGAGACCGCAGTGGCTGTGACGAAACAGGGATGGAGAACTCTCAACAGACATTTCCACTCGCTGGTTGATTGGTTGTGAAAATGGAAGAGAAGACCATGAGAAACATGGTACAAAGGACCCCTAAAATGAATAATCCAGTAATGGGTGTTTGTCTCAGTCCCTGCCTTTCTTACTGGATTACTCATTTTAGGGGTCCCTTATCATTGGGTAGCTGGCCTTCTAACGGCATCACTATCTATCTACTCCCCAAGCTAATAAACTAGGAGTCCATCTTTCTTCTAAAGGGCCATCACTGCCTCTGGCCACTATATTCACTAAGGACACCTCAGTCATCATCTGAGCTAAACTTCTTTCTGGTTATGAAATATGGCAAGTCCCTCCCAACCTCAGGGCCTTGGCTCATGTTATTCCCTCTGCCAGGAATTCTCTTCCCACTCCTTGTCTTGATAACTTTTAAGCAGCTGGGGAGCTTCATAAGAGGAGGGACCTTGTCCATTTTGCTTACTCCTGTATCCCAGCACCGAACCCAGTGCCTGACATAAACCAGGTGCTTAATCAATATTTTTTTTTAATGAAATGATTCTGCTTGTTACATTTTCATACAACGTTTGGACTCTACCATGTAAAATGGGTCAGGAAGATCTCCTGGAAAAAGGAATGGCAACCCACTCCAGTATTCTTGTCTGGAGAATTTCATGAGCAGACCATAGGATGGTAAAGAGTCAGACAGGACTGAGCAACTAACACTTTTACTTTCATGCAATATAACACCTTGTATTTTGTTTTTATCTAATGATTTGGTGCACCCCATAGTTATATCCTAAACTGCACCCAGTCGGTCTCTCTTTGCATTTCCCATGCTAGGCTGCCCAGTAATAAATACTGTTCTAATTTTTTAATTTTTTACATTTAAGAGTTTTATTATTATTTTGCTGTTGTTCTTATTCTGGTGACAAAAGAAGATATGTCCATTGTAAAAACTTCAGGTAGAAATAAATTAGAAGGTACGAGTTCCCCTTGGAACCTCTCTTTTAGAGCCACTGCTGACTTATTTTTTATCTTTTGGCCATGCTGAGTGGCATGTGGGATCTTAGTCTGCTCAGCCAGGGATCTAACCCACATCCTCCGTTGTAATTGTGGAGTCTTAGCCACTGGACTGCCTGGGGAAGCCCCACCACTGCTGATTTAAATGGCACCTATATCCTTGTTTCCATTTGTAGACTTTTCAAGGGAGGAAGAGAGGATTCACCCGCCTACCTGTGAGCCTGATCTTGGAGGATCCATTTCTCTTTCTAATTTCTCGCCCCCACCCCACCCTGTAGTTGTTCATGCACATAGCATTGATCTTAACATTATACATCTTCTGTGTTAAAGTTGGCAGACATTGGCACCAGTGACTCTGATGAAGAGGAAGTCTGTTTAGATCTCACCTGGAATGGAGGCCCATTCTCAGGCTTCAGTCAGGCTCCAGGTCTCCGTTCAAATTTGTAAACATTGCAAGAACTTGAATCCTGCTAGAAAAAAATAAAATTCCTGGGTCAAGTTGAACCCAGATTCAAATCTTGCCTCCAACACTTCTTATGTGCCCTTGTACAAGTATTTTCCTTTCTCTGAGCCTCTTTTCTTCAGCTGGAAGATGACAACAGTAATGATAGGATCACATTTCAGCTGTATTGACTTTCTTTCCTTTTTTTTTTTTTCTTTTTTTTCTTTAAAATTTATGTATTGATTTGACTTCGTCAGGTCTTAGTTGTGGCGCACAGGATCTTTGATCTCTGTTGAGGCATGCAGGAACTTTAGTTGCAGCATGTAGGATCTAATTCCCTGATCAGGGCTTGAACCGGGGCCCACTGCATTAGGAGCTCAGAATCTTAGCTACCAGATCACCACCTCTAGGCCTTTGCAAATGCTGTGCCCCCCTGCCTGGAACCTTCTTCCCCGAACTTGTCCTGTGGTTACGTCTCCCCTTATTTAAGGGGAACCTTCTTGGAGAGGGCTTCCCTGGTTCCTCTCTCTAAAAGAGCACCTCTTTCTTTATAGCAAGTCTCATTTTTTTTTTTAATAGCACAAATTATAATCTGTGCTTTTGCTTCTTATTAATTACCCAGCATTTTCTGAGGTCCTGCTGTGTGCCAGGCATTTTTCTAAGCGTTTCATAGGAAAATTCATTCCATTCTCAACATAACTCTTTGGAGACAGGAGGTACCATTGGTAGACTGCTTTGCCGGAGGAGGAGATGGAGGCATCAGAAAGTCAAGTCACGTAGCACAAGGACAGGTCATTAGAAAATGGCTGGGGGACTTCCCTGGTGGTCCAGTGGCTAAGACTGTGGTCCCAATGCAGGGGGCCCGGGTTCCATCCCTGGTCAGGGAATGAGATCTCACAGGCCACAACTAACAGTCTGAATGATAAAACTAGGGATCTCGCATGCCACAACTAAGACCAGAGTAGCCAAATAAATAAATAAATAATAATTTTTTAAGATGGATGGCAGGGGATTTGAGTCCAGGCTGACCACGGCCAGAGTCCTACCTACCATTCACCTAATCTGAGTCATCAGCGGTGTCTAGGAGGGTTATTCGGAGCAGGAAGAGATCCGGTGCTTCTTCTGTGATAGGGTGGTTCTAAGCAGGTGTGCTCCAGGTCCCATTACAAAGGAATTCTGCCCCACCATTTACTACTGGGCACTAAAGGACTCTAGATGGAAGGACTTAGTTCAAACAAACAAAGGCTTAGCATTGACAATGGAGGTGAAAATAGCATCCCGATTACAGGATGATGTGGCTTCCGCCCACTATTAGTAGGCTGATAATAGGCCTCTCATGTCCTGGGAGACTGGCCAGTCCTGGTTCTTTTCCACGCCCATTCTCTTCACTTGAGGTGCATGCGATGAAGGAGCTTTGCTGGTGGTCCTGTAGCTAAGACTCCATTGGTGCTTCCAGTCCAAGGGGTTCGAATTCAACCCTGGTCGAGGAGCACGCATGCAGTGCAATGTGACCAAAAAAAAAAAAAAAAAACCTGTGATGAAGCAGATACTTACACCTGGGTGTTGGAAGACAGTCACCTCCTCTGCAGAGTCACCCCTGATTCCTCAGGCTGAGTCAGATGCCTCTTCCACCTGGACACATTCTTCTGCTAAACTGCCGTCCCCTTCCCTCCTCTCTCCTCTCACTACCCCCTCCCCCTGTGAATTCCCTAAAGCCAGAGACTGTCTTCCTTGCTGTCTCTCTTTTCCCTTCCTCTCGGTCTGTTCACGCCTACTCACGCTTCAGGTCTCATCTCAATAGGTCACCTCTTCCAAGAAGCTTTCCCTGGTGACCTCCACAATCCAGAGAGGCAATTTTCTCTGTGTAAGCATTGTTAGCTTGTCCAGTCCCCTCACCCTCCCTCCAGGAGTTCCTTCCCGCACCTTGGTATCTATAAGTCACCCTGGGGAAACTTCGTCAGATGTAGATTCTCAACTCCAACCTCAGAGCGTCTGATTCCAAGGACTGGAGCAGGGCCTGAGGATCTGCCATGGGGTTGTTCACACCCTGAGTCTGGTGCTGGGGGTGTCAGAGGAAGGATGCAGTAAACAGGGCTGATCGAGGGCAGGGACCATCGTCATCTGTCATGAGCCACACATTAGTCAGCCTGTGTCTGACACATGCATGATGGTTGAATGAATGCTTGAAGGAATGAATGGTGGCTAGCATTCCTGTGTTCTCCAAACATGACTTGATTTTGGCCTTGAAAAAGCCCCATGGGGCTTCCATCCTCTTCTGGAATGGGCGTGTGAGAGCGTTGAAATTCTGGTGTCCACAGTGCGGGATTGGAAACCAGCGCCCCTACTTCTCGGCCGTGCTCCTTGAGCAAGTTAATGAGTCCCTGTAAGCCTCAGTTTCTTCATCTGCAAAATAGAAACGATAATAATAAGAGTGCTTGCATCATTATTATTCACAGGGCTGTGAAAAGATTAAATGAAGTAATGGTGCTGGCCCAGACTTCTGGATCCTGTTATTATTACTGCTGTTTTTACTGCAGCTATTAACATCAGAGCTAGAGGGGCTAGTTGTTACTGTTCAGTCGGTCAGTCTTGTCCAACACGGGCTGCAGCACACCAGGCTTCCATGTCCCTAACTATCTCCCAGAGTTTGCTCAAACTCATGTCTATTGAGTAGGTGATGCCATCCAACCTCTGTCATCCCCTTCTCCTGGCCTCAGTCTTTCCCACCATCAGAGTCTTTTCCAATGAGGGACTTGAGGGACTTTAGATCCTCAAATTTGGGGACTCCCTATTCAGGGTTCCATGATCACCCTCTCCATAGTGGGGTTGGGAATTCCCTATCGGTCCAGTGATCAGGACTCTGCACTCTCACTGAAGAGTGCACCAGTTCAATCCCTGGTCCTGCTTGGGGTGGGGGAAAGTGGATATAATGGGGGGGGGGGGTGTAGGTCAGGAGGGTGTTCTGTGAACATCAGGAAATGGAGTACAAAATTTTCTATGCCTGCCCGCTTCCTAAAGAGGGCAACGCTAACTTTTAACCATTTAAAGGTGGGAAAGTGAGACTTCCCTGGCGGTCCAGTGGTTAGGATGCCATGTTTTCACTGCCGAGCAATGGGTTTGATCCCTGTTGGGGGAACTAACATCCCACAAGCAAGATGCCCCCCATCCTCACACACAAAAAAGAATAAAAATCAAGAACTATACAATCCTCTCCCTCTTGCCTCCAATTTTAAAAAGTAATCTGTAAGGAGCATCTCTCATTCCATCTGATCAGATGAGTAGTTGGTAAGTCTATTGAAAAAGTCCATCGAAGCAGGAAATGATAAAAAAAAAAAAGGATATAGCCCTGAAATATTCTAACTTAAACACCTATGGCTGTATATTCATTCACCATCTTTTGATGTAGGGCCAGAACCTTTTCTTTGAGCTTGATCTGAGTTACCTGGTTGGCGTGCCCCCGCATCCTTCTTGCAGAAACCACTCCTCTGAGTCCTAGCTTGAGCTTCTTTAAGTCGATGTAGATCCTAAGGCCCTTGTTGTCTAGATTTTTAGAATTCCATCGCCACCCAATAGTCTCTAGCTGTCCAGGCCACACCTAATTCAACTAATTCTCTCCAGGCCCCCCGACCCCTGCGTCCCCCCATCCCCAGGCCCAACCCCAGTGCCTTATGTGCTTATATTATGTGGTCATTGTGTGTCAAGCTGGGGCTTTGCTCCATTTTTCTTTCTTTCTTTTTAAACTGACTTTATTTTCAGAGCAGTTTTAGATTCACAGCAATACTATCAAGAGGTACAGAGATTTCTCATGACCCTCCCCTGATCAACGAAACACACATACCCAGCCTCCTCCATTCTCAACATCCCCCACCAGAGTGGTATGTTTGTTACAATGAATGGACCTGTATTAAAACATCATTATCACCCAGAGTCCACAGTTTACATTAGGACTCACTCTGATGTGACGGTGTTATACTGTCTATGAGTGTGGACACGTCTGTAATGACACATGCCAACTAACTTTTTACTTTTTAAATGAATCTTTCCGAAGCATTCAACTGCACTTGGAGAAACATCAGTCGTCGTCTTCTTCTTTTTTAAATGTATTTATTTATTTATTTTTGGCGGTGCTGGCTCTTTGTTGCTGCGGGGGCTACTCTCTAGCTGTGTTGCACAGGTTTCTCTTTGTGGCGGCTTCTCTTCTTGCTGAGCATGGGGCTTCGGTAGTTGTGGCTCACAGGCTCAGTTGCCCTGCACCATATGGAATCTTCCCGGATCAGGGATCAAACCTGTGTCTCCTGCATTGGCAGGCATATTCTTAACCACTGGACTGCCAGAGAAGTCCCAACATCAGTTTTCTTTTCCCACTCCTACTTTATCAGTCGTATACAATTATATGATTTAATAACAAGAGTAAGTGATTGGAGAACCCACCCAGCTGACTTTTGGTAAGCCCAGTTGCATCCTTGTTAAGTCAGTGGGAGGAGTTAGAGGTTGGTTGTCCTAGAGACCAGTCCTCCAGCTGCTGTGGGCATCGCATTGTTCTGGGGATTACTGTAGACAAGGTGAGTGACAGCTAATCCAGGAGCCAGCTCCAGTGAGTTGGCTATTTTTTTGCTTTTTGTTTTGGCTTCATCATGGCTTTTGGGGTCTTAGTTCTCTGACCAGGGATTAAACTCAGGCCCCGGTAGTGACAGCAGAGCCCTGAACACTGGACACCAGGAAGTTCCTCAACAAGTTAGTTAATCCAGAGAGCCCCTACCACACAATCATGCATAACAAAAAGCTATCTCTCTGAGTAATTGGTGAAACCAGAACTAATTCTGTCTGTTTATATTTTCTAGTTATTTTTTGCACCTTTAAAACAGATGATAGTTGTTTTTATTTTTATTTTTTTGAGTTAATGAGGAATATAGGGTCATACGGAGAAGGCAATGGCACCCCGCTCCAGTACTCTTGCCTGGAAAATCCCATGGACGGAGGAGCCTGGTGGGCTGCCGTCCATGGGGTTGCGGACACGACGGAGCGACTGCACTTTCACTTTTCATTTTCATGCACTGGCGAAGGAAATGACAACCCACTCCGGTGTTCTTACCTGGAGAATCCCAGGGACGGGGGAGCCTGGTGGACTGCCATCTATGGGGTCGCACAGAGTCGGACACAACTGAAGTGACTCAGCAGCAGCAGCATAGGGTCATAGGTGTAAATTATACTAGACTTCAAAGTCTTTGAGGACTTGCCCCAGTAGTCCAATGGTTGGGAGTCTACCTGCCAACATAAAGGATGTGGGTTTGATCCCTGATCTGAGAAGATCCCACATACTGCAGAGCAACTAAACCTGTGAGCTGCAGCGACTGAGCTCTTGCCCTGCAAGAGAAGCCACTGCAAGGAGAAGCCCGAGCACAATTAAGACCCAACACAGCCAAAAATAAATAAAAAAAACCACACCAAAACTCTTTGAATTGAGCCTAATGTAATAGACTGGACATGACATAACCTGTCTAATGGGGATAATGACAGAGGAGCAACCTTGGTATGAAGCTCAAAGTGCGGTTCTCAAAGTGTGCTCCCAGGACCTGCAGCAGCAATATCACCTGGGAACTTGTAAGAAATGCAAGCTCTCAGGCTCCACCCCAGACCTGCTGCCTCAGAAATTTAGAGGTGGGGCCCAGTCATCCATGTTTGAACAAACCTTCCAGGGAATTACAACGTGCTCCGAAATTAACAGATGTTTCACATCCCAGGTTTACCACTTAGAGGCTGTGTGATGTCGGACAAGTACCTCTCTAAATTGGTTTTCTCTCTGGGAAATGGGAATAAAAACAAACCTAACCTACAAGATAGTTGTGAAGAGGAAATGAGAAAATACACATAGTACAGTGTCTAACAGGGAAGCTTGGCAGGCTGCAGTCCATGGGGTCGCAAAGAGTCAGACAGGACTTAGCGACTAAACAACAACGACGGTGACCAACACACAACAGCTACTCAATAAACCTTAGAAAGAATTAATGCTATTATTAGCAACTCATGAGTGGCCGCTCTGATTAGGGTGAAATACTTCTGGGAGAAAAGGGAAAAGATTTTAGGAGGTTGAAAAGCTTTTTAAGCACCACAAGATAGCAGGCATTTTGATCTCATCAAGTCCCTTGGCGCTCCTGATAAATGAGTTGAAGTCGATAGGAGTCTACTCTCTGCCCACTTCACAGATGTGGAGACTGAGGCTTGGTGAGGCTGAAGGACAGCTAAGAAATAGGAGGGCTGGGGCCTGACATTATTCAAGTACCTCACATATCCCATCCCAACCCCTGCCCCAAACAGATGCAGGCAGATTGCCAGCTTCTGGTGCCAGGGGAGCCCTCCTCCTCCAAACCATCTGCCCTCTGGAGGAGGCTGACTGTTCTCTGCCCGGGCCCCCCTGCCTGGTGCAGGAGGAGGCTTGGATTTCCTGCAAGGGTCACAGCAGGATTGTTTTCTTGGTGCTCTACAAGTCAAGCCTTTCAACTCATTTCTGCTGCACGGGGATTTCCTGGTTCTGTGCCCTGGACCATTTCTGCTGCTTCAGACGTTCGCCCAGCTCCAGCCAACACCAGCATGATTCAGTTTTGGACCTCAGATCAGAATTAATAAAGGCATTAATTCATTAGACATTGCACCTGCTCTGTGCCATGCACTGGGGGTATAAAACAGACGCAGGCCCTGCTGCAGAGAACCTGAATATTCACGTGAAGTGCACCCAGAAGCAGCAAATCCCATCCCGTGCGATCAGGGCAGAGATGAGAGTATACATAACCTTGCTCTCTGAGAGCCCAGAAGAGGTACCAGATCCAGCCTAAGAGTGGGAGGGGATACAGGGAGGCTTCCCCGAGGAGGGGACCTCTGAGCTGTTGGGTAGGACTTCACCTTAGTGTTTCAGCAATTTCTCATTTTGCGGATGGAGAAATGGGTCCAGAGAGAATTATTTAGCTCATTCATTCATCGAAGCAAGCAAACATTTCCCCAGTATCTACATCCCTGAGCCTGAGGATACAAAGGTGAATAAGGAAACAGCCCTGCTAGGTGGAAGGTGCAGAAAAGCCCTAAGCACCCAGGGGACCTCACCAGTTCTTGGCCCATGAGTACCTTTGTTTCTTTTTATGTGTATGTGTATTTCATTTTCCATTACTCTTTCTTTTTTAATAGAATTTTTTTTTAATGTGGACCATTTTTTTGAGTCTTTATTGAATTTGTTACAATATTGTTTCTGTTTTATGGTTTGGTTTTCTTGGCCACAAGGTATGTGAGATCTTAGCTCCCCACCCAGGAATTGAACCTGCACCCCCTACATTGGAAGGCTAAGTCTTAACCACTGAACAGTCAGGGAAGTTCCCCTCCTTTACTTTTTTAAAGTAAAGCATGGGCTTCCTTGGTGGCTGAGACAGTAAAGAACCCACCTGCAACACAGGAGACGCAGGTTCAATCCCTGGGTCAGGGATATTCCCTGGAGAAGGGAATGGCTACCCACTCCAGTATTCTTGCCTGGAGAATCCCACGAACAGAGGAGCCTGGCGGGCTACAGTCCATGGGGTCGCAAAGAGTCAGACACGACTAAGCAACTAACACTGCATTACAATATGCTTTACATAGAGTAAAATCCTCCCTTTTAAGTGTATATAGTCCCGCAAGTTTTGACCAACTTATACAGTCCTGTAACCATCATAATGGAGAACACCATTTATATCTCATGCTCAGCCCACTTCCTGAGCCCAAGATTTCCGCCTAATTCTGTGGGATCTGGAGCAGGTCTTCCCCTGCCTGGACCTCAGTATCTTCATCTCTAAAACAGGCACCATGGTGTCTCTCTCACCTGAGAGAAGTGAGGATGCTGAGCAGAATAAGCACGCAATGAGAAATCCCAACTCTTAGTTAGAGCTCCCTTTTTCGTTTTCCATTCTCTCTCTCTCTCTCTCTCTCTCTCTCTCTCTCACACACACACACACACACACACACACACACACACACACACACAAAGACATTTTTGAAGCCTCCCGTTTCTCAGAGAGGTTTTATTTATAGGCCGCGCCTCATTGTGAATGTGAAAAGGAGAAAGCCCAGGCCCTCCGTGGACCTTTCATGTGTAAATCAGCCCGGGCCCAGAGCACGGGGGTCACCGGGAGGGGGATTTCACTCTTAATTACTCCTGGAGAAAGCGGGCAGGAGGGCGGCCGGGCGCAGGCTCCACCCACGTGGGAGCGAGGCCTCGCCCGGAGCCCCCGGCCGGCCGGGCCCAGCGCGGGGAGCCTGACTCGGCTGGCCCGGGGCCGGCGGGGCGGGGGCCGCACCAGGCCGAGGCGCAGGTGCCTCCGGGGAGCTGGGCCCCAAGTGGGTTTCTTTGGGGGCAAGATGTTTGGACGTGGAAAGAGGGTACACAGTTTGGCACAGTGGTGTTAAAGGAGGGATGGTCTGCGAAAGGGCCATGGGGGTCTTAATTTAAAAAAAAATTTTTTTTTGAAGGTCTTTTATTCATTCTTTCTTTTCCGGTGTAAAAATAACCTGCTCCAGAAAAGAAGTATGGACTAGTCTCACCAGGCCCTGCAGATTGTTAACCTCTGGGGATGAACTTGGAGGTGAGGAGAGGAACGTTATTAACATTCTCTTCTAACACTTTTCTTTCTTTCTTTATTTGTTTTTTCACTTTTCTTAATTTTTGACTTAGTGCAATGGCTACATTTTGCCTTTTGTAATTAAAAAAGAGGTGCTTTTCATATTTGTGATCCTGTTTTCTAATTAGAAAAGAAATTCATATTCAACGTAAAACACTGAAATAATCATAACCACCCATGTTCCCACCCAAAGAAAGTCACTTTTAATATTTAGGATATGGACTTTGATGATTTACTTCAAATTTTTTCCATTCTATTTTTTTTTTTTGCATACTTATATTGCATACTTTGCACACTACTTAACATATTGAGGTTTCTTCCATTTGTCTTGTCTCTTCATGTGTTTTATGTGTTTATATAGTATATATTTAAATTTGTATAAATGTATGTATATAAACATACATGTATTTATCTATTTCATTTTAAATATATTTAAATACATTATATAAATATAGTATGCATCTGTACATCATTTATCAAATAAATATATTGTGTAATAAAGTTATATATTTAAATATTATAAATATCAATATCTATATTTATGTTACTGGATGGCAATATATTGAAATTTAAAATATACAAGCCCTTGGGCCCCAGCAATTTCATATCTAAAATTCTATTCCACAGGGAATTCCCTGGCAGACCAGTGGTTGGGATCTGTGCTTTCACTTTGAAGACCAAGGGTTCAGTCCCTGTTCAGGGAACTAAGATCCTACAGGCCAAGCAGCATGGCCAAATAAATAAATTAATAAGATAAAAATAAAATTCTATTCTACAGAGGTAGTCACATGAATTTTAAAAAGATAAATAGTATAAATAAATATGTTCATTGCAGCAGTGTTTATAATATAAAAGCAAAATCTAGCAACACTCTTGATGTTCATCAGCAACCTTGATGGGATTAATTAAAGAAACTCTGTCACATTACTGTGGAATGTTCTGTAGCCATTGTAACAGATTATCATACTTGCAAAAATACCTAAAAATCTATACTGCATTGAATAATGAAACCAGTTCCAAAATTATATTGTATGAATCTCCATATATAAACACATTTTCTCAATGGATAATCACATCTAAGTGTACATGCAAAGAAAATTTCTAGAACACACATGAAAGTGGTAACAATTACTTTTGGGGAGAGAGACTAAACGATAAAGAGGGGTCCAAGAAGTTTTACTTTCACCTTATACCTTTGTGTACTGATTGAATTTTTCTTTTAATGTGAGCGTATGTTATATTTATACTTTTAAAGTGGTTAACAAAAAATGTAGTTTAGCTATATATAACTCTAATATATGTTCATTTAAAAAAGTACAATATTTACTAAATAAACACAAAATTCATTAAAGAAATACAGTGTTGACTAAGGAAAATAGAATCCTTTATGCCATCCAAAGGGCTTCCCTGGTGGCTCGGTGGTAAAGAATCTGCCTGCCAAGCAGGAGACTCAGGTTTGATGGGTGGGGACGACCCCCTGGAGGAGGAAATGGCAACCCACTCCAGAATTCTCTCCTGGGAAATCTTTTGCATGGACAGAGGAGCCTTGCAGGCTACAGTCCATGGGGTTGCAAAGAGTCAGGCATGACTTAGTGACCTAGCCACCACTACCATCCAAAGACTCTACTGTTAACATTTTGGTTTGTTTCCTTCTAGTTTTATTTCTGAAGTTTTTTTAACTTTGAAAAATACACTAGTGGAAAAATATACACAAAAGATATATTTGTAACAAGGTTAGGAAATAAATACCACTCAAACCCTACTATTCAGAAATAACCACTGTTTACATTTTAGTGTATAAACTTTGAATGTTTCTCTGCAGCATTTTCTTTGGGGAGTTGATTTTTTTTTTAGACTCTATTCCTTCTATATATGTAAATTTGTGTTTTCCTTTAATTCATTAGTTTATTTTTATATGCTCTTTTATGTTATTATAAACGACTTGCAGGGTTTTTGTTGTCTTCTTCTTTTTTTTTTTTTTTTTTTGCTGAGTGGCATGCAAGATCTTATTTCCCCCGACCAAGAATCAAACCCATGCCCCCTGCAGTGGAAGTGGTGCAGAGTCCCAGCCACTGGACTGCCAGGGAATTCCCACAGGTCTAGTTTTAATAGTTACAAAATATTCTTCATTCAAATATTTTCCTATTAATGACTGCTAAATTATTTCCAAATTTTTTATTATAAACAGCTCAGATGAACACTTTGTACTTACATCTTTTTGTGTGTGTCAAATAATGTCCTCGTATCTCAGCAGTGGAGCTATTGGGCTACAGGCAATATCCATTTCTCTGGCACTTGGAAAGCATTGTCCAGTGTTTCTCAAGCATTACCCTCCCTTACATCTCACCTACAGTCTCTAAAATGTCCTGCCCATTTCACTGTGTACGATGGGCACAGACATTCTGGAGGAGGGTGGGTTCAGCAAGATTGGGTGGGAACACTTGAAATTTAAATATGTATCTCTGCCTGTCTGTTGCCAGCTGCCCTCTTTCTTTCTCTTCTCTAGGATTGCAGCAACCACCACGATTTACTAAGCATTTACTTTGTGCTTTGCATTGTAAATCCATTATCTCATTGACTTCTTCCAAGAATCCTATGAGGTGGGTGGTCTTCAGTTCAGTTCAGTTCAGTCGCTGAGTCGTGTCTGACTCTTTGGGACCCCATGGGCTGCAGCACACCAGGATTCCCTGTCTATCACCAACTCCCGGAGCTTACTCAGACTCATGTCCATCTAGTTGGTGATGCCGTCCAACCATCTCATCCTCTGTCATCCCCTTCTCCTCATGCCTTCAATCTTTCACAGCATCAGGGTCTTTTCAGATGAGTCAGTTCTTTCCATCAGGTGGCCAAAGTATTGGAATTTCAGCTTCAGGATCAGTCCTTCCAATGAATATTCAGGACTGATTTCCTTTAGGATGAACTGGTTGATCTCTTCACAGTCCAAGGTACTCTCAAGAGTCTTCTCCAACACCACAGTTCAAAAGTATCAATTCTAAAAAAAAAAAGGTATCAATTCTTCAGTGGGCGGTCTTACCATCCCCATTTTACAGATTAGGAAACTGAGATTTAGGGAGGTAAGTGTCATTCCCAAGGTCATATAGCTGGCAAGTGGTTCACCTAAGGTTTGAACCAGGCAATCTGATTTCCTTTGGCTGATCAAACACTCATTTTACAGATACGAAAAACTGAGGCAGAAAAGGGATGCAAATTGCCCAAAGTCAGAAAAAGAGTCTAAGTCCAAATTGCTGAACTTTTCCTGGCTGTGCTCTGTTGTCTGGTCACAGGGTGCTAATCCAGGGAGTTAAGACTGCAGGAGTTCCAAAATTCTTTGCCTTCAAAAATCTGCCTGTGGGGCTTTTTGGTTCCAAGAAGATTCAGAGTCTCTCAGAACCACAGCCCTAGCTGTGCGTCTGCCCTCCAGGGCTGGGTGCTGCCTGTCAGTCATAAAAAAAAGGAAACAGCAGTTAAGCACCCACATGCCCAGACAAGGAGGAAATCGGGCAGCCCCACTGCATGTTCAGCCATGGCCATTCCATGGTTGGGAGCATGAGGTATTAAGATAAACAGAAAAGAGATGATAGAAGAGGAGAAGGAAAAATGCTTTAAAAACGAGTGCCTTCTGCAGGAAGGCTGCAAAAACAGGCAGTAGAGAAGGAGATTGGTGTCTGGAAGAAATAAATTAGAACTGGCTGGTCCCCACAGGTGAGTAAGGACCGAGTGCCCCCGCCTGAGCTCCCACTTCAAAGAACTGCAGTGTGCCTGACCGAGAAGTTCCGGTCACTGCATTTTACTGATAAGGTCTCTGTGGTAGAGGGAGGCAGGTTCTCCGCAGCCACATAGATGGCACGCCTGGGTTCTGTCATTGCTTTTGAGTCCCGTCTGTTACAGTCCCATCATCTCTTGGTTGACGATCAGAGCTGCAGGAGGTGGGACTAGCTCTGTCTTCCTTGCTTAGGCCTGGACCACACTCCCTGCTCACATGTGGACTCAGCTGCTCTAATGGGAAGACAACTAGTAGAATGGAAAATTCCAAAAAAAGGTCAAGATAATAGATATTTATCCATCCATGTATTCATCTATCTGTCCACCCATCCATTCATCCGTTCATGCATTCATACATCCATTGATTTGTCCATCCATTTGCCAGTCGTTCTCTCCATCCACCCATCTATCCATGGGTATCCATCATCCATGCTAACACTAACCACTAGTTTACTAGTGGGCATGCTGGTTAAGATGGAGTGCTAGAATCAGACTCTCCAAGTTAGAATCCTGGCTCCACCACACATATAATCTGTGTGAAAGTGTCAGTCGCTCTGTCATGTCCCACTCTTTTTGCGACCCCATGGACTGTAGCCTGCCAGGCTCCTCTGTTCATGGAATTCTCCAGGCAAGAATACTGGAGTGGGTAGCCATTCCCTTCTCCAGGGGATCTTCCCGATGCAGGGATCGAACCTGAGTCTCCAGCATTGCAGTCAGATTCTTTACTGTCTGAGCCCCCAGGGAAGCCCATAATCAGTGTGACCTTAGACAAATTTCCTAGCCTCTTTGGTGTCTTACTTCTTTCATCCATGAAGTACAGATAACAGTATTATAGTCACCTCAGAACGTTGTTGTAATTCTTAAATGAGTTAATCTATTTAAGGTACTCAGAACTAGTTCATATCTATTGGGCACATGCTCCTTAGTCTAATGCCACTTATTATTTTTTAAATAATTTTATTTACTTATTTATGGTTGTGCTGGGTCTACACTGCTGCTCAGGCTTTTCTCTAGTTGCAGCAAGTGGGCAATACTCTCTAGCTGTGGTGTGCAGACTTCTCACTGCGGCGGCTTCTCTTGTCGAAGAGTGCTGGGCTCTAGGGCACGGGGGCTTCAGTAGTTGCAGCTCCCAGGTACTAGAGCTCAGGATCAACAGTTGTGGCCCATGGGCTTAGTTATCCTGCGGCGTGTGGGATCTTCCTAGACCAGGGATCGAACCCGGGTCTCCTGTATTGCAAGGCGGATTCCTCACCACTGAACCACCAGGGAAGCCCAATGCCACTTATTATTATTCAATAATGTTCTATATTGGGCTCTGAGGTTTGAATAAGGTGTCATGGATAGCAGAGGCAAAAGCAAACACCTTGGTCAAGTCAGGGAAAGTTGAGTTGCACGGTCTTAGTTCCCCTGGCCAGGGATCGAACCCATGCCCCCTGCAATGACAGGGAAGTTCCAGAGGTTTCCACTCCTTGATCCATTGTATTCAGGGTCCTTGTATTCATTGTATTGGAGTCCAGAGATGAGAGGAAGGGAGAAGGCCCCCCACCTGACTGTGGTCTGCGGCCTGTGTAGCACATGCCCTGGGCCACTGCCCTGGTCCCCTAGGCGTGCATTTCCCAGGTGCTGGTGGCTGACTGGTCATGGCTGAGTCCTCTTTGTGGCTTCCTCACAGTTGAAGGGAGCAGTTGCACCAAGGTCATGCCCCTTTCTCAGGGTAACTTATGTGCTTGGGCTGGTTCAATGCAGCTATAAGTGCTCGGCCCCCTCATGTCAACTCAGGACCACTCTGACGGACCATCTTAGCTTCAGAACTCCCCAGGCAGTTGGCTGGGGGCCCCAGTGAGACTCATTACAGCCCAACTCTTCCCTCTACCCACTGCCACTTCCTTCCTTCCCTTTCTGCAGGATTCGGCCCCAGGAGCAATTCCTAATAAAGTTCTGCGTGCTGAGCTCTCCGTCTCTGACTGCCTCTGTTGGATAAGGGATGCAACATCGCTTGTGTGTGTACTATGTGCTTCATACAAAATGTCTGATAACACCCTCAGGGAGTAGATACTCTTATGGCTCCCATTTGCAGATGGGAAAGTCAAGGCACAGATCGCCGAGAGGATTTGCCCAGAACCCCAAAACTGGCGTTGGATTCAAACTCAGCAGTCAAGAGCCAGAGTCTGTGTGCTTACTTATTACACTACACTGCTTACTGAGGTCTGACCAAACCCAGGAATTCAGTGCTGGGTGGGGTGGGTGGAGGTATAAATGTGGGGGGAGGAGGCATGTACTTGTGCGTGATCATGTGTACCCACGTGTTCACTGTGAGTGTGACGGCATGAGTGCGTGCCCATGTAACACGTGCCTATGTTAACATGAGCTCTGGGGATTTCCCTGGTGGTCCATTGGTTAAGACTCCCTGCTTCCAGGGCAGGAGGCCTGGGTTCGATCCCTGGCCGGGAAACTAGATACCCATGTACTGTGACTAAGACCTGGTACAGTCAAGTACATAAATAATAAAAACAAATATTAAAAAAATATGTGCTCTGCTGACATGAGTGTACCTGGGCAAGGCATGTGGGGGTGTATGTGTACCCAGGGTCCCCCACTCGGGCTCCCAACAGGACCTGTCTCCCTGCTCTCTCCCCCTTCCCCTTGGTATACAGAAGGAGTAAGTGTGTGTATAAGACGTTGTTGTTGTTCAGTCACCCAGTCGTGTCTGATTGTGACCCCATGGACTATAGCACATCAGGCTTCCCTGTCCTTCACTATCTCCCAGAGCTTGCTCAGACTCATGTCCATTATGCCAAAGATACCATCCAACCATTTCATCTTCTGTCGCCCCCTTCTCCTCCTGCCCTCAATCTTCCCCAGCATCAGGGTCTTTTCTGATGAGTAGGCTCAAAGTGTTGGAGCTTCAGCATCAGTCCTCCCAATGAATATTCAGGGGTGAGGGGCAGGATTTGGATTCCAAACTCAAAATATCATGTCCTTATTCCCACCATGCCTTCCAAGAGTAGTGGAGGCTGGACTTCGGAAACATCAAGTTCTCTGTGGAGTAGACTTGGAGATCAGGGTAGGGAAGTCAGAATGATGTGGTTTGCTCCAGAGGCAGCAGTCCCAGCCTCTGACCTTGTCTGGCTTCCAGCCGGGGTAGCTGGTATCTGCTACTTCAGTGGGAGCCATGTACTTATCGATAAGAGAAGGCTGTGGAGTGAAACTGTTGGGTTCAAATTCCAGCTTAGCCTCTGAACTGTGACTCCAGCAGCTTACTTACCCTCTCTGATCCTCCATTTCCACTCTGTAAAATGGGTGCCTAATAATAGTAGCTTCAGAACTTCCCTGGTGGTTCAGTGGCTCGGACTTTGCGCTGCCAAAGCAGGGGGCTCAGTTTCAATCCCTGGTTGGGGAACTAGAGCCCACATGCTGCAGCTAAGAGTTCACATGCTGCAACTAAAAATCCCTCATGTCACAACAAGGACTTCCCAGGTGGCTCAGTGGTAAAGAACCCGCCTGCCAATGCAGGAGACATAAGAGACGTGGGTTCAACCCCTGGGTTGGGAAGATCCCCTGGAGGAGGGCATGGCAACCTACTCCAGTATTCTTGCCTGCAGAATCCCACGGACAGAGGAGCCTGGCGGGCTACAGTCCATAGGGTAGGACACAACTGAACAACTTAGCACACACACACACCACAACAAAGATAGAAGATCCCAAGTACTGCAACTAAGACTCAGTGCAGCCAAATAAATAAATGAAAATTGGTATTTTAAAAAAGAGCTCCTTCATAGGGTTTGTTGTAAGGCTGAATACCACTTGAAATAATGCTGAGCCATAGTATTTACTCAATAAATGCTAGTTTTGTTATTGTTTTCAACCCATACCAGACAAGTAAAGGCCATTGGAAAGTGCTTTTCCAGGGGAAAGCGATTTTGTCTGGCAGCTGTTGTGTCCAACTTGGTGAAGCAGGCACTATCATGCCCATTTTATAGATGAGGAAACTAAAGCTCAGCAAAATGAAGTAACTTGCCCCAGGTCACATAGCAAATGAGCAAAAAAATAAATAAACACCAGATTTCAGATGTTTTGCTCACTCCAGTTCCAGGGGTCTTCTTATCATACCACAGCTGCCTCCTTGTTTGGCCTCGAAGCTTCTGGGTTGTGACAACTTGTCCTGTAAAGTGTGTTCAACACAGATATTTTGCTGCCTACATGTTTTTCTCTCATGTTGCCTCCTCACGAGAGAATGCGCAGGGATTCGCAGGTGGTCAGACTTTATAGGGAAAAAAATAGACATTTTTCTTTGTGCAGAAAGAAATACAAGTGAGACGGTTGAGACAGTCAAGGGGAGCTCTTAGAGGAAAATGGGAGGTTCAAAAGGCAATTAATGGTGCTGCCTGGAACTGTAAACAGAGAGTTACCGGCTCTGACACCACCAGCACACAGACAAAAGGCAGACAGAAACAGCGCACCACAAGGAAGTGGGGATAGACTACGCCCAGGGTGGAAATTAAATGTTTTCCTGAAAGCAGAAAGGAAAACCATGGTTAAAGCCAAGCCATGACTCTAAGTCTGTGACTCCATGACAGGATAAGTTTAGGGAGTTAAAGGCCCATAATTTGTACGTAGGTGTTGTGAATCTTAAAGTCTTACTCGGCATTACCTCTTGACCTAAGTTTGTAAAACAAAAGTAATAGTTAGAAGTGAGTCTTCAATGTACTTTGTCATTTTAACTAAGGATATATATGCACAAATATATGTGTGTGCATATGTATATGTATGTCTCTCTGTGTGTGTGTGTGTATTGTTGTTGTTGTTTAGTTGCTAAATCCTGTCCGACTGTTTGCAAACTCATGGTCCCCAGGCTTCTCTATCCATGGGACTTCCCAGGCAAGAATACTGAAGTAGGTTGCCATTTCCTGATCCAGGATCAAACCTGAGTCTCTTGCATTGGCAGGAGAATTCTTTACCACTGAGCCACCATATAGATGTGTATAATATATAAACATAAGTATAATATACATATATATACATATACATATACATATATATATATATATAGAGAGAGAGAGAGGGGGGGGGGGGGGGAGAGATCACCTTCCCAGGTGGCACTAGTGGTAAAGAACCTGCCTGCAAGAGACAGAAGAGATGTGGGTTCTATCCCTGGGTGGGGAAGACCTCCTGGAGGAGGGCATGGCAACCTACTCCAGTATTCTTGCCTGGAGAAACCCATGGACAGAGGAGCCTGGCAGGCTACAGTCCATAGTGTCTCAAAGAATCAGACATGACTGAAGCAACTTAGCACATATATATATATGTACATATATCTATACATATACATATACATGCAGAGAGAGAGAGAACATAATTGGTATATTTAGTCAGAATGCTTGGTTGTAAGCAACAGAAACTCAAACCGATGCAAACAAAAAAAGTAATAATTAATAATAATTATTATTTTGTGGCTCACAACTGGATCCAGGCATCCAAAGATTTCAATTTTCTTGCCATGTCTTGGCTCTGGTTTCCTCAATGGCTTGTTCTCTGGCAGATACACTCATCTCCAGGGTGACAAGATGGCCCTCAGAAGCCCCATGCTTGCTTTCTCCTCTTAGTGAAAAGGAAAGTGCCTCTTCCCAGCAAAAATCTCAGGGCTGTCTCTTATTGACTCTCTTTAGGTCACGGGTCCATCTTCCAACCATCCTATGCCCAGGCTGGATCACAGGGGTGCAGTGAACCCCATCCAAGGTACACAGACTAATATTGGCAGAGGGAGAGTTCCCCAGGGAAACTGGGGTGCTATTCCCTGAAGAAGACATATGTTTATCTGGTAGTTCCCACTCCTCTGCTAACCAAGCTTAAGGAGAGGCTGTTATCAAGAATAATAATAATAAATAATTCTTACTGAGTGCTCACCATGTGCCAGGCATTATGTTAAATGCTTTTTAGGCATTATCATATTTACTCTTCATATTTTTTTCCTTGACATCCTCTAACTTCACCAATGGGCAAACTGATGTTTAGAGTGTTTAAGGCACTGGGCCAAGTTGGTACAGATAGTAAGGAGTGGAACTAGGCGGTCCTTTCCTAAATCCTGTGATCTTAGCTCCTCTGGGAACTACGTTTAGAGCTGGTCTGTCTCAGAATTGCCAACTCCATGCCACAGAGGAAGCCCTGAGTCTTCTAAGGGGTTACCTTGCAAAGGCTAACCAGTGTGAGATGGCAGATAGCATCCTGAGACTCATTTATGATTCTCAAAGGATTCCTCCTGGAGCAGAGCCGTGGATCTGGTGCCTTGGATACTGAGAGGTTTGACAACAGGGAAGTCGGATCCAAGGATCATTGTGGATTTCAGGGACAGGATCTCTGCAGCTATACGTTCCCACCCACCCTCCAGGAGTGGTGGAAAAGAGAGTGCCACAGAGGGATGTGCTAGGTTTGAGCCCATTCTGCCACTAATCAGTTGTATGTGTCCTCAAATAAACTCCCTTAGTCTCCCCTCAGTTTCTGCATCCATAAAATGGGCATAATAACACATTCCTTAGAAAGGTGTGAAAACTGCATTGTCTGCAAAACAATGCTTGCTTGTCACCTAGCTGGAACTAGTTTTCTCACACTATCTCCCTTCTCAACACTCCCAGAGATTTAGCAAGGGTGGCAAAGCAGAAAAAGGGAATCACCTCTGCCTTTTCTTTCTAGCCTGCTCCCCACAGCCCCTGCCCCCTGGCCTTCTATTCAGCATCGTTCTTGGGTTGGAATCCCAGCTCAGAGGTCCACTTCTTAGCATTGTGTCCTTGGGTAAGTCCTTGTCGCCCTGCTCAGCTGGAGGACACGCCTCCCTAGTGGGATCTGATGAATGAGCCTGGCATATAGGTTGTTTAGTCTCTGGGTCTGAACCAGAGAAAGGGGCAGAGCTGGTGGGTTAGAGCTTTGGGCAGGGTCTGAGATGTCTGGTCAGCAGAGGAGCCCTTTCAACACCACTTCCCATCTCCTGAATAATTCATGACAAGCAAAATGGCTGGCCCAGACTCGGCCCTCCTCCTCCGGGCTGGGGAGGGGAGAAAAGTTTCTAATTACAGGTCAGCAGCCCGACTCCCTGGGGCCCCTGGGTGCTGCACAGGGGGGTATTTATGGGAAGAGACCAGAGGGTGGGGAGGGCTCAGACCCAGCCCCTTTCCTGAAGGAACTCAACTCCTTTTGAAATTGTAGCCTGGACTTGCCAAGGCCCAGGGAGTGACTGGGGAAAGAAATTTAGAATCAACAGGAAGAGAAAACCTTGCCGAGGGTTCAGAAAGGAGAAGGCAGGTCAGGGAGGGGCGCTCAGGAAGCCTTGGCAGGGGGAACACACAGGCTGGGGAGGGAAGAGACTTGCCCATCACGGACAGCGTGGCCACGCCAGGCTTGTCCTGACTCCAAAATTGCAGCCTCTCAGCCAACTCACCTGTAAAACTGGAAGAAACACTGAACTGACCTTACAATGTGGTTGGGGAATTACACAAATTATTATACATGAAGGTCTCAGAATATTCCCTGGCACACAAACTCAAAAAATATATTAGTGGTAGTAAAGTTGTTCTTTCTTACATTATGTTGCCCCCATGTGTGCACATGTGCTAAGTTGCTTCACTCATGTCTGACTCTTTGTGACCCAATGGACCGGAGCCTACCAGGCTTCTCTGTCCATGGGATTTCCCAGGCAAGAATACTGCCATTTCGTTGCTAAAGATGAGGGTGACAAAATGGTTCAGGGAGATGGTGGGAGGCGAGAAAAGTATTTGTGAGGCAGTTTTGTATAGCGATTAACAGAAAAATCTCATAGCTTTCACTGCCGTGGCCCAGGTTGAATCTCTGGTCGGAGACCTGAGATCCCACAGGCCATGTGGCACAGCCCAAAATGAAAGAAAGAGAAAGAAAGAGTGAAGATCCCATATATTTCACAGCAATTATAACAGTAATAGTAAATGATAAGAATCCCAAGACTAGACTGACTGAATTCAATCTCACCTCTGCCTCTTACTAGCTGTGTGATCTTAGGCAAGTTGCTATACCTCTCTGAACCTCTGGATTCACCATGTCTAGTAAGGTCTCTGTCCTCATGGAGCTTGCAGTCAAGCAGAAAGTTTATGCTAATCAGGAGCATTTACTGAATGCCTACTGTGTGCAGGTCCCGTGCTTATCGTGTCATGGAACTTGCCATCTATCAGAAATGCTATACAAATCTAGAACACTTATTATGTGCCTACTATGTGTAGGTTCTGGACACTCTGCAGACCGTCCTTAAACACGCCCTCCCAGCATTCCCTCCCATCTTACAGATGAAGAGACTGAAGCTCAAAGAGGTCAGGAGAGAGGAGATTTGAAGCTAAGGGATCATTCAACAGCATGGTTGAATCTCCAAACTAGCATTTGAGCGAAAAAAGCCAGACACAAAAGAGTACACATTGTATGATTTCATTTATATGAAATTCTAGAAAATGCAAACTAACCTATAGTGACAGAAAGCAGATCAGTGGTTGCCTAGGAACCAGGGGTGGGGTGGGGGGGAGAGTAGGCATTGACTGCAAAAGGGCACAGGGGAACTTTTGGGGAGATGGAAATGTTTTACGTCTGACAGAGATGCTAGTTACATGGGTGTGTGCATTTGCCAATGCTCACTGAACTGGACACTTAAGACGAGTGCATTTTATTGCCTGTAAATTGTATCTCAATAAAGTTTTTTTTTTTAAGGGGAAAAAATTGTTCACTAGACTCCCAAGTTCTGCAACCCTTCTTATATTCTTTGAGTGTCTGTGTCTGATTTCAAGCCCATTTGTGGGCAGAAACTGCATTAGATTCATCTTTAGGTTTTTCTCCCTCTTCCGACCCCTGGGGTCTAGCAAAATATTCTCAAACTCAATAGTGCAGATCAACAAACATACTTTGGTAATTCCCTGGTGGTCCAGTGGTTAGAACTCGGGGCTTCCATTGCAGGAGGCGTGGGTTCGATCCCTGCTTGGGAAACTACGATCCGGCGAGCTGCACAGTACAGCCAGACAAAACACACACACACACACACACACACACACACACACACACACACAAACAAATATACCTCGGGCATCTTTATTTGTGCTGGGTGCTGAGGTCACAGACCTATCCATCTAGTCAGGAAAACAGAAGAAAATAAACAAATAGACACAAGACAGTGCGGTCAGCGTTCTGATGGGGTAAGTGAGACATCAAGGGTGTGCCAGCTGGGTCACAGTAATGAATCCTGTATAGAACCTGGAGCCTGCCCTGTGGGGAGGATGTCCTGACTCTGGAATCTACTCCCTGGGTTCAAATCCTCATTCTGCTCCTTGCTAGATGTGTGACCGTGGGTGACCGACCACCTTAACATACCAAGCTTCAGTTCCCACCTCCCGGAAGTGATCAAAGCTGCTTCAACCTAGAGGGCGGTTGTGAGGATGAAACAAGAGGGCAACCTTGCATGCTTAGCCCAGCAAGCATAATAAGAGTTCGTGAGTTCGTGCTAAGTCACTTCAGTCATGTCCAACTCTGCGATCCCATGGACTGTAGCCTGCCGGTTCCTCTGTCCATGAGAATTCTCCAGGCAAGAATACTGGAGTGGGTTGCCATGCCCTCCTCTAGGGAATCTTCCTGACCCAGGGATCAAACCCAAGTCTCTGACGTCTCCTGCACTGGCAGGCGGGTTCTTTACCGCTAGCTCCACCTAGGAAGCCACAGAAAGTGTTCAATAATTGCTAACTGTTCCTACCATGATGGAAGGTGGCACACTCAGAGAGAGGGGGACTCCCTGCCCAACCCGGGGGTGGGGGGGTGGGAGAGGGGTCAGGGGTGCTTTCCCAGAGAGGTGAGACTTGGAGGAGGAGTTAGCCTGTGTAAGTGGCCATGGGGGCAGGAGAGTGGGAACAGCTTGGAGCAAATGCTCAATAAATATTTGTTCAATTAAAAAAAAAAAAAAAGACTGCAAGGCCTGCCTGTAACCAGGGGGACAGAGAAAGCCTGCCAGGGCAGACTGGGGGGTCCTCGGGAGGCTGGATCTGGGTGGCAGGCTCCACTGACAGGCTCTAGACCTTTCGGGACTGCAGGGTCTTCCTTGGCCTGGCCTGGCCCCACCCTGTGCCGCTAAAGGGAGCTGGACGCCCCCAGACTTGAATCCTGAAGCCCATGGGAGGGGGAACCGTGGGGCGGGCTGGCAGGGCGGGGGTCCCCCCGGGCCTTCTCCCCCTAATGAGAATGGGCCGAGTCCCCGCGAGGCGCCTCCCCGTGCCCGCGTTGTCCGAGCCACAAAGGGCCGGGATCAATGGAAGGCGGGAGCGGCCGAGGGGCCTCCTCTTTGTGCGGCTGTCTCAGGCCTGTTTGCGCCGCCGCCTCCGCGCCCCCATTGATCAGGCATGTGGAAAGATTCCGCCTCCCGGGCTCCCTTTGTGACTGCGTTGCCAGGCTGGCTGCGCCCGGCGTGACTGCCCCGCGCGGGCTCTCCCGCCTGCGGTGGGCACCGGGCTGCGAGAGCGGGTGGGGTCCTGAGAGGGTCCGGTTGCCAGATTTTAGCAAATAAAAATACAGGACGCCCAATTAAATGTGTGTTTCTGGTAACACATAAAAATCAAAGCAAAAAGAAATTAGTGTTAAGTATGTCCCAACTATTGCATGAGACATACTTATACTTTAAAAGTATTTGCGTTTTTTTTTTAATCTGAAATTCAAATTTAACCAGGGTTCCTGTACGTTCATCTGGCACTCTGGGAGAAGAGGAAGCCGAATACAATTTAGGCTTATACTTCTCCTAACTTTAGTCGTTGGAGTTGTTTTTTGTTTGCTTTGTTTTGCTTTTTTGTGTTTTTTATTTTTTTCTTTTCTTTTGGTTTGGTTTTGGACATATCTGCATGTGCCCTGAACAACTACTATTTATTCACTATTTTTCTTTAAATGAACTCATTGTTTTTTAACTTAAATTATTAACAGTGGCTGTGCTGTCCGTGGGCAGTTCTCAGCCATCCCCTCGGGACTCCCCGACCACGTCTCCCCCATGGACATGAAAAGGAGAGGGAATGCTGTGAACAATGATGTGATTAAATTCTATGACTCAGGTTGAAAAAAAAAAAAAAAAAAATTATTAACAGTGGTTTACTGGTGCACACATTACACACATCAATTTGAATAAACATCAAATGTACCTCCAGATGCATTTTTACCTACGCAGACACCCATGCGATCGCACCGGATCAAGATACATTGTATTTCCATCACCCCAAAAGGTTCCCTTGGATCACTTCCCTGTTGGGACCCTTCCCAGTCGGCAGCCACTCCTCTGACTTCTGTATGTTCTTGAACTTCATATACGTGGAATCGTATAGTATGTACTCTCTTGAGTCTAGCTTCTTTCATCCAATATTCTGTCTCTGAGATTTGTCCACATTGCGGCTTGGATCAGTAAGTTTATTCCATTGTATAGCTGTACCACGGTTTGTTCATCCATTCTCTCCTTGATGGATGTCTCAGCTGTTCCTGGTTTTTGGCTACTATGAATAACACTGCTATGATCAGACTTGTGTTAGTCTTTGTACGGACTTAAACACATTTAACCTAAGCAAGGTTACTTGTGAATTCACAGGCTTGACGTGCCAGTTTTATAAATATATAACTATTCTACATGTTTATGTGAGCATCTTATATTTTAAAAGTATTTGTTTTTTTGTACCAACCAAGCTCACCTTTTGCAGGGTCGACGGTTACCTGCCAAACTGCAGAATAGACGTTAAGAGAATAGGCTGGCTCGGGGTGGATCCTGGGTAAGTGAATTAGCTCCTTTGAGCCTCGGTTTCTTCATCTGTAAAATGGAGGTGATAATGAAAATTGCCTCTCAGGATGGTTGAAAGGCAAAATGGGATAATGCCACAAAAAAGGACTCAGCACAGGCTGCTATACTGTCAAGCCTGGGATTGACAGTAGCGACTGATGAGTTGGGCTGTTAGATGCCAGCTCTCATTCCATCTGCATTTCAATATTTTGTAATAGGTACCATTATTATCAACCTGTTTTACTGATGAGGAAACAGGCTCTGGGAGGCAGTCACTTGCTCATGATGGCGTAGTTAGTAAGTGGCCAAGCCCCAGTTACAGAAGGTGGGGCAGGAAGGACCCAGGAAGGATGAGGCTCTACGGAGGATCTGGGTACCTTTTCCTCCTGCCTCTGCGTCCTCCACCAGCACCCACTCCAAAGGCAGGCAGAGGACAGTGGGACCCGTTTCTCTTTGGAGAGTGGAAGGAGCAGGGCCGGACATTTCCAGGAGAGGCCAAGCATCGCAGCCACCAGGCAGGTTGGAGGACAGACAGGGCGGGTCCGACGGGGGAGGCAGAGGAAGCAGGAAGCAGGAGGAAAAGGCCGGCTCCTCGCGGCGCTGCCGCCACAGCCGCTGGGCATCGCTACCTGCCATCTGAAGGACGTGGGGAACTGCTGATCTCAGGCGATTAGCATAACAATCCCCGATCCCGCGTCCTCGGGGCCCAAAGCTGGGTCTGCACAATCCCATTTTGAGCCAGCTCTTTCTTTAGCTGGCTAATTATGGGGGGGGGGGGGGGTGCAGAGAGGGAGGGGAACAGGATCTTCTTAAAGGGCCCCTGCACCCAGGGCCCACACTGGAGCTGGGAGCGGGGAAAGGACCCCAGCAGTACCTTCACCTCTAGCAAAGTGTGGGTGCCATCACTCCAGGCCATAGGGGAAAGGTTCATCCTCACTAGGGATTTCAAAGTGCTTCTTGTTTCAATCTTCCTTGGCTCCATTAGTGCACAACTGGAGGGTATGAACTGTTCACAGCTGTATCCTGGGGCGAGGCAGAATAGGTACTCTGACAAGTAGCTGAAGCATAGGGCCCATGGCTTCAGAACACGGACTCGATCTACCTGTATATAATGAGGCCCCCGGATGTTGCTTATTGAGGACACTGAGGCAGCCTCATCTTTGCAGGTCCCTCAGGGTCTTCTTCCTTCTGCCCATCCCCATCCTCAGCATCCTAAATCTCTCCTTGTCCCTCCAGCCTCCTGACACTGGAAGGCAGAGAGAGACTTTGGGTGAGAATGTGTGGAGCACAGGAATAGAGCAGGGTTCCAGTCCTAACTCTGCTATTTATCACCTGTGTGATCTCAGATAAGTCTCCTAACTGCTCTGAGACTCGGTTTTCTCAGCTGTAAAATGGGGACAATCAAAACCTGTTTCAGGGGGCTTTCCTGGTGGCTTAGTGGTAAAGAATCTTGCCTGCCAATGCAGGGGTGACTGGTACAATCCCTGACCCCACATGGAAGAGGAGCATGAGGAAGATCCCACATGCCGAGGAGCAACTGAGCCCAGGCCCATGAGCCAAAACTGCTGAGCCCACCTGCTGCAACTACAGAAACCCACGAGCCCATGAGCCCACGCTCCGAAACAAGAGAAGCCACCACAGTGAGAAGTCCATGCCCACAACTAGAGTAGCCCCGCTCTCTGCAACTGGAAAAAAGCCCAGCACAGCCACAGATAAATAAAAAATAACTTTAAAACAAAACTGTTTCAGTGGAATTCCCTATCGGTCCGGTGGTTAGGACTTTGTTCTTTCACTGCCAGGAACTCGGGTTCAGTTGCTGGTTGGGAAACTAAGATCCCACAAGCTGCAAGGTGCAGCCAGAAAAATATATATTTAAAATATTATTTATAAGCATTCACTAAAATGCCATATGGGAGTGCCTGTCACATGGTTGGGGACAGGCGAATAGGAATCCTCTCTTCGCCTTCCATAGAAACATGTACTGTATCATTGCCAACATGGCTATGGTTTATCAAGAAAGCGAAAGTGAAAGTCGTTCAGTCGTGTCCGATTCTTTGCGACCCCATGGACAGTCCATGGATTTCTCCAGGCCAGAATACTGGAGTGGGTGGAATTTCCCTTCTCCAGTGGATCTTCCTGACCCAGGAATCGAATTGGGGTCTCCTGCGTTGCAGGTGGATTCTTTACCAGCTGAGCCACAAGAGAAACCCAAGAATACTGGATTGGGTAGCCTGTTCCTTCTCCAGTGGATCTTCCTGACCCAGGAATCAAACTGGGGTCTCCTGTATTGCAGCCAGATTCTTTACCAACTGAGCTATAAGGGAAGCCCTATGGTTTATCAGGTGCCCTTTATAAGCCAATCTTTGCTCAGCGCTTAGATTCTCTCGTCAACTCTCAAAATACACCCTGCAAAGTGGGTTTTGTACTGTTTGAAGAAGAGGAAAACAAAGGCAGAGAGTGACTTGCCCAAGGCCACCCAGCTACAAAGTTTCAAAGGGAGGCAGGAGGCCAGCTGACCCCTAAAAACGATGGCTCTGGGGTCCGGGAAGTGACAGCAGACAGTGCCCCTTCTCCACTTGACAGCCAGCCGGCTTCAGGTGTCTCGATCACCCGTGTGTGTTAAGCTCTGTGCTGAGTGCCAAGGGGGACAGAGATGGGCACGAGACGGACGTAGCCTGTCATTCTGCCCTCCTGGAGTTGGAATCTGACAATAAGCAAGTAATTTCTGTGAGTGATAAGGACTTGGAAGACTAGATTCGCGGCGGTGGTGGTGGTGGTGGGGGTGTGCGTCTGGGAAGCTGTCTCTTGATGAAGTGATACTTGAACTTCAGGACAGCTGTGGGAAGATTGGAGAGGGAGGCAGGTTGTGGGGAGAGCAAGTGCAAAGATCCTGGGGCAGGGTGGAGCAGTCCTGGGCCTGCAGCACTGGGAGAGAGGATGGAGGGGGGTGCCATGGGCAGAGGTTGGGGAGGGAGAAGGACGTGACCAGGTAGGGCTTGTGGAACTTGGTAAGAAGCCTGTTTTTCTTTCCTCTCCTCCTTTCCTCCTCTCTCACTTCCTTCCTCCTTCCCGCCCTCTCTTCCTCCATCTCTCCCTCACTTCCTCCCTCCCTCCCTTCATTCCTTCCTTCCTTTTCCTCCCCTCATTTTCCCAGGCACTGGGCCAGGGGCTGGGGCCCTGTGAGTTTCTTCAGGCTTCCTCCTTTCTGCCCACCTCCCCTCCTGTCCCCTCCCCCTCCTCTTCTGAACTGCTGCCCCGCCCCCACTGGTCCAGCTCCCCCCCACCCCACCCCCTCGCCCCCCGCCCACCCCCTCCCTTCCCCCTGACAATGAGAACGCGCCCCGAGCCCAGCTCTCCCCGGCCTTGTCCCTTTAAGGAATCCCTAAATCCGGACACCCCTCTCCTCCCCCACCTGAGAACCAATTAGGGTTCCCGAATTCAAGTAGAGGCTTTTGTATGTCACGTGTTTGGGGAACAAAGCCCTCTCCGGCAGGAATAAAAGCTTCTATTCAGGAGCCAGTTTGTTCTCGTTCTAATCGTCTCCACTTGAGCCTCGCCTCCTTCCCGGGTTCCCAGGGCCGCCCCGCCGGGCCTCACCTTCCCGCCTCAGCACCCCGTATTAGAGCCCTACCCAAAGGCAGGTGGCCACAGACCCAGGGCTCAACCCACCTTCTCTTCCTGAAAGCTCCTGTGACGCCAGCCTCTGAGCTGGGCTCAGGACTTGACGTGCATCCTCCCGGAGAGCTGTGACAATCCTCGGCGCGATCGAGGAAACTGAGGCTCGGAAGGGTTAGGGGACTTGCCTGAGGTCACCCAGCTAGTAAGAGGAGGAGTCTAGACTCTAGAGCTCCGAGCATTAGGCTTCAGTACCCTCGGCTGGTCCTAGAGTAGGGCAGAGTGAGGGAGAAGGGAGCTGTCATTTTCACAAAGCCCACGGGGCCAGGCACCTGCTGGGTGTTAGAGACTCCTCACAATGCCTGCGAAGAAGCAACAACCGAGGTCAAAGTCACGGGTAAGCTGCAACTCGGGACTCGGAGGATGGAGAGGCAGGAGAGTACTTTCATATAATGGAACCATTAAGAAGGATGTATTGAAATGGAACGATCACTGATACACTGCCAAGAGAAAAAAGGCAATACTGAGCATAACATAATCCCATTTGTGTAAGAGAAAAAGGAAATATGGACAGACACAGAGACACACATATACACCTACTGCACAGTGCTATATGGGCAGAAAACACTTAAGAAAAATACATAATCAATTGTATCCGTGTTTAGTCCCCACTTTTGGGCTTCCCTGGTGGCTCAGATGGTAACAATCTGCCTGCAGTGTAGGAGACCTGGGTTTGATCCCTGGGTCAGGGAGATCCCCTGGAGGAGGGCTTGGCAACCCACTCCAGTATCTTGCCTGGAGAATCCCATGGACAGAGAAACCTGGAGGGCTACAGTTCGTGGGGTCGCAAAGAGTCGGACACAACTGAGCGACTAACACTTTCTTTATTCCCTTTGGGGAGTGGAGATGGAGAGTAGGAAGAGACCGCAGGACCATTTTGTCCTGTTGGAAAAATTATTTTCTCACCACGATCATGTATTTCTTTTATAACATTTAATTTTGTTTTTTGAGGTTGACTTATCCATCTAAAGTGTAGAATTCTACTGCCTTTGGTACATTCACAGTGTTTCGTGACCATCACTTCTATCTAGTTCCAAAGTATTTTCATCCCTCCAAAGACAAACCCTGTACCTGTTAAGCAGTTATTTCCATTCCACCCTCCCTTGGCTGCGAGCAACTGAGAACCTCCTTTCTGTCTCTATGGATTTGCCTTCTCTGGATATTTCATAGAAATGGAATCATAAAGTATGTGGCCTCTTGTGGTCTGGCTTCTTTCACTTTGCATCAGGTTTTTGAAGTTCATCATGTTGTAGCAGGTATCAGGGCGTCATTCCTTTTCATGGTTGAATTATATTCCCCGGTATGGATACACCACTATTTGTTTACCCATTCATTCCTTGATGAACATTTGGGTTGTTTCCATCCTTTGGCATTTGTGAATAGTGCTTCTACAGTCTGTCTTCAAGTTTCATTTGAATACTTGTTTTCAATTCTTTTGAGTATATACCTAGGAGCTGGGTCATATGGTAACTCTATACTTTTTGAAGCAATGCCAAAGTGTTTTTCACAACATTGCACTATTTAATATACTTACCACAGTGCATGAGCGATTATGATTTCTCTGAATTCTTATCAATACTTGCAATTTCCTTCTTAAGTTTTTTTTTTACTGTAGCCATTCTAGTAGGTGTGAAGTGGCATCTCATTGTGGCTTTTACTTGCGTTTGTGTTTGTGATGGTTAATGACGTTGATCATCTTTTCATCTGCCTATTGGCCATCTGTGTATCTTCTCTACAGAAATATCTATTCTAGTTTTTTGTGCATTTTTAATTGGGTTGTTTATCCTTTTATCATTGAGTTGTAAGAGTCCTGTGGGCTCCCCTGGGGGCTCAGTGGTAAAGAATCTGCCTGCCAATGCAGGAGACTCGGATTCCATCTCTGTGTCGGGAAGATCCCCTGGAGAAGGAAATGTCAATCCACTCCAGTATTCTTGCCTGGGAAATCCCATGGACAGATAAGCCTGGCGGGCTACAGTCCATGGTACTGCAAAGAGTTGGACACAACTGAGCAACTAAACAACAACAGAGTTCTTATGGTATATTCTGGAGACTGCGCTGCGTGCTAAGTCACTTCGGTCGTGTCCGACTCTTTGCAAACCCATAGACTGTAGCCCACCAGGCTCCTCTGTCCATGGCATTCTCCAGGCAAGAAGTGAAATGGCAAAAATGAGTTGCCATTTCCTTCTCCAGGGATCTTCCTGACCCAGGGATTGAACCTGAATCTCTCGAAGCTCCCATACTGCAGGCAGATTCTTTACTGCTAAGCCTCCAGGGAAGCCCCTTCTGGAGACTAGACCCTTATATATAATTTGCAAGTATTTTCTCCCGTATTGTCAGTTGTCTTTTCACCTTGATAGTGTCCTTTGCTGTACAAAGATTTTCATGAAGTATATCCATTTCTTCTTTTATGTTTGTGCTTTTGGTGACATAATTGAGAATCCATTGCCAAATCCACTGTCATGAAGATTCACTCCTATGTTTTCTTCTGAGAGTTTTATAGTGTTAGGTCTTTGATCTATTTTGAGTAAGTTTTTAAATGTAGCGTGAGGTAGGGACCTACCTAATTTCATTCTTTTCCTTGTAGAGCTTCTATCATAATTGTTTTCAATCCTTGTCCTTGCTATCTTAACCAATGATCTCCAAATTTTTATGATCAGACATCCCTAGAGGAAATCATCTTTGAGCCCATATCTCTAGTATATGTAGATGTACTTATTTTATTTTTTGGCCATGCCTAGAGGCTTGCAGGATCTTAGCTCCTCAACTAGGGATTGAACCCTTGGTCTCTCCAGTGGAGTCTTAACCACTGGACCACCAAGTAAGTTCCTGTAGATGTACTTATTTATAAAGTATATAGGTGTACAATTATAATATCTGTGTTATAAAATGTGTACAAAGGATCACTTTAAAAGATGAAATAGGGAATTCCCTGGCTGCCCAGTGGTTAGGACTCTGCAATTTCATTGCCAAGGGCCCAGGGGTTTAATGCCTATTCAGGGAACTAAGATCCCACAAGCCTCTCAGTGCTGCCAAAAAAAAGATGAATAGGACAAAATGTAGAAGGCCTGGTCTTTTCTTGGTGGATCACATCTTGAGAGTTCCCAGGGCTCTCGTCCCTCTCTGGAGCCTGCTGGCCCTGAGGACAGAGCAAAGTCAGCTGTCCTTCCCAAGGGACAACTGGGGCTGCTGGTGGGATGGTGGGAGGCTGAGCGCTCCAGGTTGGATCTGATGTCCCTCTTCCGGGTTACAAAGTCTGGTGTCAGAGGGCAGATGTTTGAACCCTTGCTCTATCTCCTAGTTGTGTAAACTCAGGCAAATAGCTTTGCTTTCCGAGCCTCAAAGAACATGAGTGAGTGAGTGAGTGAAAGTCGCTCAGTCATGTCTGACTCTTTGCGACCCCATGGACTATAGAGTTCATGGAATTCTCCAGGCCAGAATACTGGAGTGCATAGCCTTTCCCTTCTCCAGGGAATCTTCCCAACCCAGGGATCGAACCCAGGTCTCCCGCATTGCGGGCGGATTCTTTACCAGCTGAGCCACAAGGGAAGCCCTCAGATAACATAGTCCTCACTTACTTCATGGGCTTCCCAGATGCCTCAAGGGGTAAAGAACCCACCTGCCAAGGCAGGAGATATGGGTTCCACCCCTGGATTGGGAAGATCCCCTAGAGGAGGAAATGGCAAGCCACTCCAGTATTCTTGCCTTTAAAATCCCATGGACAGAGGAGCCTGGCGGGCTACATGCCAGGGTTTGCAGAGTTGGACACGACTTAGCGACTGAACACACACACATACACTACTTACTTCACTGGGTGGTTTGTGATACAAATGAGTACAGGGCCTGGCACCTGATAATGTCTCAGTAAACCTTAATGGGACTTCCCTGGTGGTCCAGCGGCAAAGACTCCATGCTCCCAAGGCAGTGGGCCTGGGTTCAATCCCTGTCAAGGGACTAGATCCCACATGCTGCAGCTAAGACTTGGCACAGCCACAATAATGAAAAAAATACAAAACAATGATCATTATTTCTATACTTAAGGAGTCAAGTCCTGACAGACCTTCTGATCCTCTTCTTCTAGCGAAAGAATTTAAGGCAGTTACCCCTGGTTGGAGGAACAGAAGGAAGGGATGGGGAAGGGAAGGGGGGAGAGGCCATCCTGGAATGGGCCAGCCCACACTCTGAGGAGAAGTGTGGTGTGATGGGTGAGTCATAGGTGTCTTGAGCAGAAAGGCCTGGGTGGCCTGTTCTTCCTCTTACCAGCCATGTGACCTTAGCCAGATGGTGACACTTTTCTGAACCTCAGCGTCCTCATCAGTCCAAGGGAGATAATAATAATTGCACTTGCACTGTAGCGTTATCTAATGAGCAAATGAAACAGCACGGGAAAGTGCTTGCCCTGCCAGAAGAGCTTGAAACACAGCAGTGATTATTATTTCTACTTGACACCTAAAGAGGATACTCTATCTACCACCCTATTTACCCGTTTGTTCATTTTATCGAGATTTATACAGTGCTGACTACGTGCCAGCCATATGATGGGGAACAGGAAAAGACAGTCCTTGCTTTCAAGAAGCTTACAACCTAGGGATACACAGGCATTAACCAAGCAAGAGGTTCATGTGAATCTTCACTGTGGCAGATGCTACGAAGGAGTGGGGAAAAGGCAAAGGAATAAAAGATCAGAGGAGTGATGTGGGGAAGTCCCGTGGGGAAGTGACATTTATCCGGAAACTCGAAAGATGGAAAGAAAGGAAGCAGGCACAGGAGGAAGGGATGTTCCCGGTTGGAGGCAGTGTGGTCAGACTGAGGAAGGGTGTCCAGGCTCAGGTAAAGGTGCTGCAGGTTGAGTAAAGGCGGCTGCAGGCTGAGAGAAGAGGGCGAAGGGCAGGCATTCCAGGAAACAGATGCTCCTGGCTGCAGGACCGTGGTTTCAAGGTCCTCTGCGAAGAAAGAGTTTGTCGAGTCCAGGTTCTGAAAGGTCAGTTGATCAGAGAAAAGAGAGGAGGTAGGATGTGGGGGAGATGAAGCTGGAGAGGGAGACAGATGCCAGTTTATCTGGAGTTTTCTGGGCCACTGTGTTTGGATTTTATTCTATCACTGCAGGAAGCTATTAGAGGGTTTTTAGCCTGGGGCAGAGCGCCAGAGCAACCGCTGGAATACCAGGTGTGCTTTATAGACATCTTACTGAGGGCATGGTGCCTGGACCTGGTGGTGGACGAGACAGTGCATAGAAGTGATTGGATTCTCAAGTGGCTTAGAACCAGCCTGGGGACTTCGTGATGGTCCAGTGGCTAAGACTCCACTCCCAATGCAAGGAGCCAGGGTTCAATCCCAAGTCAGGGAACTAGATCCCACATGCTGCAACTAAAGATCCTGCATGTTGCAATGAAGATTAAAGATCCTCCCTTGCCACAATTAGGACCCGGCACAGCCAAATAAATATTTTTTAAAAAGAACCAACTTATGTGAAAATCCCAGCTCCCTATTTCTTTGCCATGTGACCTTGGGATGTTATATATCCTCTCAGTGTCTGAGTCTCCTCTTCTGCCAAGTGAAGTTGATAAATGCACCTACCTCAGTTTGGGAGGGAAAATGATATGAATCAATTAATGCGTACTGCTTAGCAAAGCACCTGGCATATTGTAAGCTGTGACTAATGGTAATTATCACTCCTATTCTTATTATTATTGTTTTTCTGTTATGTCCAATAAAGAGAGGTGGGCCTGGTGATGGGATATTTGACTTAAATCCCAGGTAAAACATTTAGCAGTATGGTTGGAACACAACAGACATGTAGTAAGCATTTGCTGAATGAATGAATGGATAAATGAATGAGTACATCTTTCTCTGTTTCTGGTGAGAGAGTTCCATCCTACATCCAGTCTACCAACACTGCTAGAGCCTTAATGTAGACCCAGCACCGTGATGTGCAGTGGGTGTAGGAAATGCATACACAGTTCAGTCAACACGGGTGCCCACTGCCTCTCATTCAGGGAGTGCCCACTCCTCTATTTCTGCTTTCTGATCCAGCTCAAATGCCAATCTTCCTTTCTTCTCCAACCTGCTGTACCTTCCCTCTGTTGAGCCTGCAAAGCTCTCTTAAGGTCTTATGATCCTTCTACTTTACTTAATATGCTGTAATTTGTCCCTTTACTGGAGTGTAAACTCCTTAAGCTATGGTTTTTCCAGTAGTCGTGTATGGATGTGAGAGCTGGACCATAAAGAAGGCTAAGTGCCAAAGAATTGATGCTTTTGAATTGTGGTGCTGGAGAAGGCTCTTAAGAGTCCCTTAGACTGCAAGGAGATCAAAGCAGTCAATCCTAAAGAAAATCAACCCTGAATATTCATTGGAAGGACTGATGCTGAAGCTGAAGCTCCAATACTTTGGCCACCTGATACAATGAGCTGACTCATTGGAAAAGCCCCTGCTGCTGGGAAAGACTGAAGGCAAAAGAGGGCGACAGAGGGTGAGATGGTTGGATGGCATCACCGACTCAAAGGACGGAGTTTGAGCAAACTGTGAGATAGTGAAGGACAAGGAAGCCTGGCATGCTACAGTCTATGGACAGACAAAACTTAACAACTCAACAAAACAGTAATAAACTCCTCAAGAACTGGCAGCAAGTCTCATTCAGGTGTAGATTTCTCCAGGAGAACTGACTTGGTAGAAAACGCATACTGGATTTATTCGGTGGGAAGTGAAGAGACAAAGATGGAACCACTGGGTACTTGGGCAAGAGTCTTTGCAAGTTTTTGTTTTTGTTTGTTTGTTTGTTTGTTTTGTTTTATTTTAATTTGGCTGTGCTGAGTCTTAGTTGTGGCACCCAGGATCTTCACTGTGGCATGCAGGATCCAGTTCCCTGATCAGGGATGGAATCCAGGTGCCTTGCATTGGGAGCTTAGAGCCTTAACCACTGGACCACGGGGGATGTCCCAATCCTTCTTTCTTTGGATCTTTAAGTTTTTCCATCTGTAAAGCAAGAAGGCTTCTGAGGCTCTTCATGGCAACTGTTCTCAACCTTTCTGAAATTTGGACACTCCTGAGGGAATGACAATCCCATATGATGCATAATTCCATGGGCATTCAGATAAGATAGTCAGAAGCCCTATATAACCCCAACTCTTCCTGGAAAGCACACCGGAGAGCACGTCTGAAGGTCAGGGAGCAAGCGTGATGTTATTTATAGACATAACCTTGAGTCCACCATTCCTCATTTGTTTATTTCTTTCTCTTCTTTCTTTCTTTCATTTTTTTTTTTTTGAAAGTAAATAAAGCATTTTCAAGCTTCAGTTTAGAGGGAGCGTTTAAGAATACCCAGTCAGAGGCTTCCCTAGTGGTCCAGTAGTTAAGAATCTGCCTTGCAATGTAAGGGATGCATGTTCGATCCCACATGCTGCGAAGCAACTAAGGCCGAGTGCTGTGGAACCCATGCTTCACAAGGAGGAAGCCCTTGAGCTGCAACAAGAGATCCCACATGACACAACAAAGATACCCTTTGCCAAAATTAAATTAAAAAAAAAAAAAAAGAATATCAGGTTAGAAGCCAGGAGGCCTGCATAGAAATCTCCTCTTCACCACTTCTGAGTTGAGTAACTTTGGACAACTTACTAAGACTGGGTTTTCTTTTTTCTTTATTTTTTTCTTTATTATTGTTATTATGATTATTAGTTTACTTTGAGCCTGGGTTTTCTGGTTTGCAAAATTGGAATATCAGAGCAGAACCAACTTCAGAGGACTGTGGAGAGGATTAAGAAAGATCATGCTGGAAAGTTCTTAGCTTCATCCGGACCAGATGTCAAGGGTTCAGAAAAATTGTCTATATCTACATGTACTGTGATTAGTTACATGCCCAGTGGCTTAGCGGTAAAGAATTCGCCTGCCAATGCAGGAGACTCGGGTTCGATTCCTGGGTTGGGAAGATCCCCTGGAGAAGGGAATGGCAATCCACTCCAGTATTCTTATCAGGATAATCCCATGGACTGAGCAGCCTAGCAGGCTACAGTCTGTGGGGTCGCAACAGTCGGATACGACTGAGCACACACACACGTAACACACTAGAAGAGCAGGAACCAAGCTGAAGACTGAAAACTACGCTTTTGATAAGCTTCTCCAAAGTTAATCTTTTGTGGTTTTCTGACCCATTCTTGGGGGTCCTGAGTACAGGTAGATTTCTCTGCTAAGATGCTAAGCAGATTTATGGATGTAGCTCATTCTTTCTTTTTTTTCTAATATGATTTCTAAATTTTTAAATATTTATTTGGCTGTGCCAGGTCTTAGTTGCAATACTCAGGATCTTTAGTTGTGCATGCAGGGGTTTGGGGTTTTTTTTTTAGCTCCAGCACGTGCAGTCTTAGTTGAGGTATGTAGGATCTAGTTCCCCAACCAGGGATCAAGGGTGGGGGTCTGTACTGGGAGTCTTAGCCAATGAACCAGGGAAGTCCCAGTAGCACATTCTTTCTTTGCCTGGTTACTCTTTTTCCCACTGTCTCTTCCTATCTTCCTTTTATTTATTTATTTTTAAAATTTTGCCTTTTTAGTAAAGCGTGATGTTCTTTTTTATTGAGCTATAATTTAAATAAAGTGAAATGTACGTATTTTAAGTGCCTGGCTTGACGAATTTTTATATTTAACTACAACCCATAGTAAATAAGATGCAGACCTATTTGGTCTACTAAAGTGACCTCTAACGACATGTGACTACTGGGCACTTGAAATGTGGCTGGTCCAACCTAGGAAGTGGTGTAAAGTATACATCGGATATCAACTAATGTAGAAGATATCTTAGCAATTGTATTTGGTTGACAGCTCTGGTTTGCATCTTAATTCTATTGGACAGTGCTGGTATCTGGTATAGAACATTTTCATCCTCCAGAAAATTCTTCCTTGCTTTCCAGGCAATATCTGCTCCCTTCTCCCCTCCCCCCAGACAAACACAACTCCTCTCCCCATGGATTCAGAAGTTTTGTTCCAGAACTTCATATAAATGGAATCACGTAGTATATATTTTTAAGGGTTTAACTTGTTTTGCTCAACATAATGTTTTTGAAATTCATCCATGTATCATTTATTCACCCCTTCTTATTTTTGTGTAGTATTCCATTGTATGAATAGATCATACGGTAGTTTATTCATTCTCCTATTAATGGACATTTGAATTGCTTCCAATTTCTGACTATTATGAATAATGCTCCTATGACCATTCTTGAAAAAGTCTTTCAATAGTCTCATCAATTATATTTACTGTGTTTTTTCTTATTGTTAAGATGAATCCATACCCACAAACTTCCCAGGTGGTGCTGGTGGTAAAAAAAACCTGCCTGCCAATACAGGAGGCACAGGAGATGTGGATTCGATCCCTGGGTCAGGAAGATCCCCTGGAGGAAGAAATGGCAACCCACTCCAGTATTTTTGCGTGGAGAATCCTCTGGACAGAGGAACATGGAGAGCTATGGGCCACAGGGTTGCAAAGAGTCAGACACGACTGAAGCATTTCAACACGCGCTGACAGGAAAAATCCATTTGCATACTAACATACAATGTTGGCCCCCACCCCTGTTTGATGTTAATGGTTTATGTTTGGTATAAATCTTTTTAAATCTTTTCCTCCACATGTGGAATCAAGTATTATTATTATTCCTGGCAAAGGGAATGGCTACCCACTCCAGTATTCTTGCCTGGAGAATTCTATGGACAGAGGAGCCTGGAGGCCTACAGCCTGTGGGGTCGCAAAGAGTCGGACTAACACACACACACATTATCATTATTAATAAAATTCTCACTTTGCAACTACCTCCCTTGACTTCCTGGCCTCTGGAGATGGCTGCATGGCTCTTGATTCTTACTCTGCTTGTTCTAAAGTCCCTAGAAGACCAAAACTGGAAAAGACATAGGGATGGTCCTGGGAAGGCAAATACAGGGCACTTCTTCTATATTCCTTCATTACCTGTATCCATGTCAGACATCGCTAATCAATCACAGCTTTCTATCCTTGCCCTGCTCCAGCCACTACTAATCAATAGAAAAACTGAAACCAATTTCCCATGTCTGAAATAATCTGGCCACCTTCCATTCTGCTGATGAATAAACTAGGGCTCAGACAGGGGAAGAGCCTGCTTTAAGGTCAGAGATGGAGCCCCAAGCTCCTGACTTCCTGTCTAATGCTTTTTTTACTATATTCACTGACTCCAGAAATGATTTCCCTGGGACACCTGAAAACCTGGTCTCTAGGGAAAGAGCAATTTATTCCCCAAACAGTGCTCACAGATGGGACCCTCTCTTCTAGGCAGCCCCTCATCTTTATGCCTTGCCTGACTGTAACCGGAAGCCCCTGCCAACAGACTGGCATCCCTTCCCCCACAGACCTGCGGTTTCTGTGCTTCAGGTCTGCAGTTTCAGTTTCCCAAAATAAACACTTAAAAAAATAAAAAATAAACAAAGGAGCCAGGCTCTTAGCATCGTTGTTTTCAGCCCCAGAATTGTGGAATTATTAACTGACCATACTAAATCAAATTGTTAATTACAACAGAGAGGCGACTTCAGATGCTGAAACCGTGAAACTCCCCAAAGCATCCGCCTTTCACCAACACATCAAACTGACTCTGGCTGTCATTGGAAGCGACAGTGAGAAAGTGGGAGAGTCAGCAGGTCTGGACAGACTGTGGGTGTTCTCAGCTGGGCAAGCAGAATAGTTTATTTAATTCTCTCCCTGCCAGGGCAAGGGGGAAAAGTCAGAGAGAAAAAAATGGAGACAGAATGTAGCCTAATGTTTGAGTTGGGTTGAGTTGGGTTTAGATTGGCCCCACACCCTTGCTAGCCGTGTGATGTTGGGCATGTCATTTCTGGTATCTGAGTCTCAGTTTCTTCATCTGTAAAACAGGCGTGTTAACAGAACCTACTTAGTGGATTATTGCAGTGATTAAAACGACTTGCTTAAAAAGTTGCAGTTTTATAGTAGTAGTTTTATCTCTTGTATTTGACTCTAGATTGTTAGCTCTGCAAGGGCTGGGAGAGCTGCCTGTCTCATTCATTGTCGCATCCTCCAGCACTAGCACAGTGGAGTTCTAGGCAGGGACTTACTGAACACCTAGTCTAAGGTATGCTCCTGAGGATGGAGATGATGGTGCACAAGATCGCAAAGCAGTTTAGCACAGATACCCCGCTCTTAAGTAGCTCTCTTACCAGTTTAAGAGTCCAGAACTTCTGAAATAACAAACACTTTGTTATGCATGAAATAGGTAGATTATGTAATATAGTGGTTTATGGTGGAGATTCCGGCATCAAACTTGCTACTGTTCTGATCTTTATTAGCAAGTTTACCTCTTGATGCTTCTGTTTCCAGATGGGTAAAATAGGAACCTACCTAACAAAACTGTTGTGGCGACTGAATGAGTTTTGTGAGAAAAGTGTCTGTGCGTGTGTATGCTCAGTCACTCAGCCTTGAACATACTAATTGCTCAATAAATCTTTGGGACCCCCCATGGACTGTAGCCCGCCAGGCGCCTCTGTCCATGGATTTTCCCAGGCAAGAATACTGGAGTGGGTTGCCATTCCCTTCTCCAGGGGATCTTCCCAACCCAGGAATCAAACCCGAGTCTCCCACATTGCAGGCAGATTCTTTATCTGTCTGAGCCACCGGGGCAGCTCAATAAATCTTAGCTATTACTTTTCCCATTTACTATGTGACTTTGGACAAATTACTAAACTTTTCTAAGACTTTTTCCTGGTCAGTAAAATAAAAATACAAGAGTTCCTACCTTGAAGAATTGCTGGAAGTATGAAATGGGAAGATCCCTGAAAAGTGCTTAGTACAGTGCTGGTATGTGGAAAGTACTTAATAATTTCTAGACGATAGTAATACTGACAATAATGATTTTTTTTTTTAAAAGGTGCTACAGGAGAAAAGAGTAAATTTCATTTTGATGGATAGACACAGAGCTAAGAGAAAGGTTTATAACAGGCAAGTGATTTTTTTTCTAACAACTTTATTGAAATATAATTCACACACTCAATGGTTCAGTGGGTAAAGAATCTGCCTGCAGTGCAGGAGGTGTAGGAGACATGGGTTCGATCCCTGGGTCAGGAAGATCCCCTGGAGGAGGAAATGGCAACTCACTCCAGTATTCTTGCCTGGGAAACCCCATGGGCAGAGCAGCCTGGCGGACTACAGTCCATGGGGTCACAAAGAGTCGGACGCGACTGAGCACATACATACACAATTCACATACAGTACAATTTGCCCATTAAAAGTTTCTAATTCGATAGTTTTTAGTGTGTTCACAGAATTGTGCAACTATCACCATGATCAATTTTAGAATATGTCATCACTCCAAATAGAGACCGATATCCACTAGCAGTCACTTTGCTTTCCCTAAATCTCCAGTTTTCCCGCTGCCGAAACCCTAGACAACCAGCAGTTTACTTCCTGTTTCTGTGGATTTCCTGATTCTGTGGACATCTCAGGTAAATGGAAGCACACAGTCATGTGGCCTTTTGTTTCCAGCTCCTTTCACTTAGCATCACGCCTTCAAGGTTTATCCGCTTTGTAGCAGGTCTCAGTACTGAATCCTTTGTATGGCCAAATAATATTCCCTTGTATAGACTTGGTAGATATTTCAGTTGTTTCCACTTTTTGGCTATTAGGAACAATGCTGCTATGAACTGACATGTATAAGTTTTTGTGCGGATTTTGTTTCCCTTTATCTCTGGGGGTATGTACCTAGGAGTGGAATTTCTGGATTATATGGTAATTCAAGTTTAACCTTTTGAGGACCTGCTTTTCTAGACTGTTTTCCACCGTGCTGTACCATTTTACATTCCCACCAACAATGCACAAAGGATTCACATCCTTACCAACAGTTGGTATTATCTATCTTTCTGATTATAGCCATCTTGGTGGGTGTGAAGTGGTATCTCATTGTGGCTTTGATTTGCATTTTCCTGATGACTAACGACATTGGGGCTTCATGTGCTTATCGGCCACTTACATATCTTCTCTGAAGAAATGTCTATTCAGATCCTTTGCTCATTTTTGATTGAGTTATTTATCTTTTTATTGTGGCTCATTGGTAAAGAATCTGCCTGTAATGAAGGAGATGTGAGTTCGATCCCTGGGTTTGGAAGATCCCCTGGAGGAGGAAATGGCAACTCACTCCAGTATTCTTGCCTGGGAAATCCCATGGACAGAGGAGCCTGGCAGGCTATCCTTTTATTATTGAGCTGCACGACTCCTTTTTGTATTCTATATAATACAAGTCCCTTAGCAAATACATGACTTGCAAAATTTTTCTCCTATTCTTTGGGTTGTTTTTTTCACTTTCTTTCTCATTTTTTGGTTTTGCCCTGCAACTTGTGGAATCTTAGTTCTTGGATCAGGGATCAGACTCCTGCATTGGAAGCTTGAAGTCTTAACCTTTGGACTGCCAGGGAAGTCTCACTGTTTTATTCACTTTCTTGATGGTGTCCTTTGAAGTGCAAAGGTTTGAATGTTAATGATGTTCAACTGGTCTCTTTCTTTTTCTAGTTTTAGGTCTTTGAACCATTTTGAGCTGATTTTTGTATATGGTGTGATGAAGAGATGACACTTAATTCTTTGGCATGTAGACATTCAGTTGAAGAGATTGTTCTTTTCCCATTGAATTGTGTTCACGCCCTTATCAGCAAATCAGTTGATCATAAATGTGAGGTGTTACTTCTGGGCTCTCAGTTTTGTTCTATTGATCTCTATGTATACTCTTATGCCAGTTCCACACAGTCCTGAGGGGAACTGAATTTGAATTGGACAAAATTAACTGGACCTGGGGATACATAGTCACAGAGCTTCCCCTGCAATGCCTCAGAGTATTTAAGGTGTTTTCGTATACATGATCTCACTTAAGTCTTGAAGCAATTCGGGGAGTAAATGCAAGTCCAGCAGGCTGAGTGGCAAATCCCTAGACCCACACAATCAGAAATAGTGGTGGTTCCAGGACCAACCTGTGGATCCCAGGACTCTTGATCAAGTGCTTTCATTACCCCCGGCCAATTGCTTGCTGTCCAGAAATTTGGGGAAAGTAAAAAGTACAGAGAGAAATTAGGGCAAAATTATAGGCAGGGGGTAGGGGAAAGATGTAAGCCAGACTAATAAATATTTGGCTCCTCATCAGCTTGTGATAAAATTTCTCTTCTCTTCCTGCATGGACAAGAAATGGGATGTTCTGGATAATCCAGGGTTTTGCATTTTCAAAGAATGAGAACACAGTGAAATTCTCTCAACACCAAAACCGCACAGGCTGTAATTTAATCTTTAATTTTGTTGTTGTTGTCATTCTAGAAGACTCTTTAGTATATTTTAAAGCAGTGTGTCTTCAAGAGTGGTCCAAGAAAAAAAAAAAAAGAGAGTGGTTCAAGGAAAACTTCAGCTGTCAACATCACTGGATGCTTGTCTAAAAATGCCATTTTCAGAGCCCCCATCCACCCTGTGTCTACTGAAAATCACTGGGTGATTTTTCTTTTTAATGCACGTTCAAGTTTGGGAACCACTGCTTTGGAGCAGTGAAAATCAAATTATGAATATCAATTATCATTGCACTTAAGAGATGTGGGCATTTTGCTTAAATGAGAGTTCTGGATAACAGATTAATGGAACTCATTTCCTTCAAGTCTTGACTAAAACATTACCCTCCCTGTGACGACTGTGACGACGTTCCTGATGTAAAATTGCTTATCACCCTCTTCCTCATGCCCCCTACTCTCATCATCCCCCTTCCTTCTCCCTGGCACTTACCATTAAGTAACTGACAAATCACCAATTTATTTATCTATTTATTTATTGTCTGATTCCTGTCTCTAGTAAGCAAGTTTCTCCAAGGTAGCTGCTAGGAATATAGCACCTAAGACAGTGTCTGGTAGGTAGAAGCTGTTCAATAAATATTTGTGGAATGAATGAATGTGCCAAGTTGCATCTTGGTACTTGGGTGGAGTGTCATTGGCCCACTGTATTTCTCGAGAGGATTTTTTTTTTTAAGTATAAAGCAATTTATGCTTTAATTTTCTGAGTGGTTTTTCAGGGTGTGTCATACTAGAGAGAAAGAACTGGAACTGAATCCTCTAATCTCCTAATTCTGGGGTCTGGGCCAGTTGCTCTAAAAATCATTTTTTCCTTAATACTGCTGAGATCTCCATTTTCCTATGAGGACCATCTATTTACAGCTGCACTGTCCTGTGAAGGCTACCCCTCGAAGGACTCCTTGCCCCTACTGTGGACAAAGTGGAAGGAAGCAGTGAGACTGAGATGAACCTGCAGTGGGAGGGGACTTCTGTAAACTCACCCCACACGTGACAGGTAGTGACAAGTAGACGCTTCCTCCTCTGAGGTCCTGCACGAGGAGGATAATAAATGGATCCTCTCTCACCCGGCTTGGCCGGCTCTGCACAAATGATCCTTACCCATCTCCCACCCTCCAACAGCCAGTACCCAAGAGCGCTAGCACCAAAATCAGTGCTCATGGGCGCTTGGGGCTCCCTCCTATCCCCTCATTGGCCCCATTTTACACACAGGAAACCTGAAATTTAGACCCAGGAATGGTTAGTTCCCTAACACTGGAGAGGCACCCTGCTGACCCCTATCCATGTCTCTGCCAGTACACACCTGATGTTCCAGTTTGTATTAAGATGGTGAGAAATACCATGTGTAGGGGCACCCCCCACCCCCAGCCTGGGGGTGTCTGAGAAATGGTGGAACCAGTCCGATGATACAAACAGGAAAAAGCAAGTTTGTTTCTAGTGTCATGCATACAGGGCGGCAGGATATACCTGCTGAGTGTCCCACAAAGTCCCCAAGGAAGCCATTCACTTGGGTCTCTCAAGTTCTTCCAGCAGAGGTGGCTGGGGTGGGGGGCGGGGAAAGTGTACTGAGAGCAGGGGGATGGGCATCCTTCCAGAGGTCAGGTTTACGCTGCCCAGAGCTCCTGCACACATTAATAAAAGGTGGTTGCCTTAAGGGTGGAGGTCAAGGTGAGCAAGGGGCTTGTCAGCGAGGGCTGCCACCGGGTTAGGCAGAGTGGACTGAAGGGGGGTGAGGGGAGGAGTGGAGGTGAGTTTGGGGCGGGGCGGGGGGAGGTTTCTGTGTGGCGCTGAGACCGCCCCCCCCTCCCCCAGCGGGGATTTGGGGAGGAGCAGCTGCTTAGCCTCCTGCTTTGACCCTTTCTTGACTGGTTTCTGCCAGGGAATTGACAAGAGCCTATGGATTTGGAGAGATGGGGTAGGGAGAATGGCCTGAATCTGCCCGCGATCCAGGGTGGACTAGCCGGGCTAGAGGGAGGGCGTTTAAGGGGTGGGCGAGATGGCTCCCAAGAGCCTAGGGCAATGGCACTAGAGGGTCTCAGAGACCAAGAAGATGGGGATGTGGGGAGAAGGAAGACGGGAAGGCGTTTGCCTCCGTGGGAGCCCTTTAAGTTGAGACGGACCGAGAGAAATAACTCCAAACGCACTGGGCAGGCATCTTAGGTTCTTCCAATCCGATGGGGGGGGGGGGGGTTAGAACTCTGCAATAAAAAAAAAGTCGGGGGGCGGTCATTCAAAGAGGAAAGTGCACAGCTGAGCCAACGGGCTCCTAAACTGGAAGCGGAGGGGGGCCCCTCTGGAGGCGCTGACCTTTCCCCCAGTCTCCATGGGGACTGGGCGGTGAGCCTCTGGGACCTGCTTTCCCGAATCTAGACAGAAGTTCGAGTAGGGCTGACCAGTTAGCCGGGGAGTGAGGCAAACGGTGGCGATTCCTCACACTGGGGAGGTGGGGTCAGTGGGCAACCGGCAAACCAAGAACCCGAGCTCGCAGCAGGAGGGTTTCCTCAAAAAGACTATAGAGTCCACGGCTGTGCAAGGAAGGGGTTGGGGTGGGGGGACCCGAGAGGGAGTCTCAGAAAGGGTCGAGGGAAACTAACACGGTTTCTCCTGGGGTGCTGATGGAGGCTCCCCGCTCGGGACGCAATGCACCGAGAGGGTTCCCCGAACGCGACTTGCGGGAGGGAGGGGCGGGAGGGGACACCGGGAGTGGACCGAGGGCCGCCGAGAGGGGAACTCTAAATTAGGGTTAGCGGAAATTGGGGGCTCGGAGGGCGATTCTCGCTCCGTCTGGGGGAATGGAGGGATCCTCACCAGCTGGAACGTGAGGGCATTGGGGGGTTATCTCCCACCCGACCCAGGGAGATTAGGGATCTCTTAGATTCTAGATAGCGGGGAACTGAGAGAGAGGACTAGGGATGGGGGGGTCCCCGATCCGGAACCGAGCTACCTTGAAGGCACCGGGAAGCGCTTCATTCCGGGAGGGCGTTCCCGCGGCCCGGCCCCCGTGCCGGGGTGGGTGGGGGGTGCGGCCGCGCCCAGGTCCCGGCCCGCCTCGGGATTCGAGGGGGTCTCTCTTGCCCTCGGGGACCCGGGAGCCCGGCGGGAGCGGGGTCCGGGCGCCGCCGCCTCCGCGAGCGCCCGGGCGGGCGGGCTGGCGAGCGCGGGGCTTTATGCTCGCAGGGCGGCGGGGGGAGGAGCCGGCAGGTCGGCCCCCGGCGGGCCCTCCCCTCGGCCGTCCCCGCCCGCCCGCCCGAGCGGGGTCGGGGGAGGGGGCAGCATGGCCTGTCCGTCCGGCCCCCTTCGCCGCGCTCCTCATCTGCCCCGCGCCGAGCGCTGCCGCCGCCGCCGCCGCCGCCGCTCCGCTGCCCGCGCCGCCCGCGGCTCCCGATGGAGACTGACGCGCCCCAGCCCGGCCTCGCCTCCCCGGACTCGCCGCACGACCCCTGGTACGGCCCGGCCCGGCTCGGCCCGGCCTCGCCGGCCCGCGCCCGCCCCGGCCCCGCCAACATGGCCGATCCGGGTCGGGCCGGGCCTCCCCGGGGCCCGGGCCCGCGCCCCCTGCGCCCGGGCGCCCGGCGCTCACGCGGGCCCTTTGTGTCTCTCCTCCTCCGCAGCAAGATGTTCATCGGGGGACTCAGTTGGCAGACTACGCAGGGTGAGCGAGCCCGGGAGCGCCCGCCGGCCCGGCGGGGCACCCGGGACCCCCCGGCGCCCCGGGACCGGACACCCCAGCCCGGCCCTGCGCCCCGCTGACCCCGGGCGCCCCTGCGCCGTTTCGCGCCCCGCCCGGGGACCCCGAGAGCGCAGGGCGATCGGCAAGCGCGCACGGCCCAGCGGGTGGAGGGGAGGAGATGAGGGGTTCAGGGGGCATCGGGGGTGGGGGGTGGGCTGGGCCCCGGGGACCCGCCGGCGGCAGCGCCAACTCCGCTCGCACCTGCGGCTCAAACTTTTGTGAGGCGGCTCCCGGAGCGGCGGGAACCCGGCCGGAGCCGTCCCCCCTCCAGCCCTGCTCGGCCCTCGGCTTCCTGGGGCCCCCGTGGGCGCCAGGAGGCTCCAGGGGAGTCGGGTGAAGACCAGGGGTGGGGGGGAAGCGCTGGAGAGCGTGCAGGCTGCCGGGCGCGGGGGCGGCCGGGCCGCGCCGGGGTCACTGGGGGCAAAGGACGGGGGAAGGGGGGAAGGGCGCAGGGGCGCGGGCTGGTCCGAAGGCGGGTGTGTGGTTACAGAAGGGCTGCGCGAATACTTCGGCCAGTTCGGGGAGGTGAAGGAGTGTCTGGTGATGCGGGACCCCCTGACCAAGAGATCCAGGTGAGCCCCTCACCCCCTCCTCCGGCTCCCGGCTCGCCCCGCTTCGCCGCCACTCTCTGCCTTGTAACCATCTGCCTCTCCCTCACTACGGCGCGCAGGGGTTTCGGCTTCGTCACTTTCATGGACCAGGCGGGGGTGGATAAAGTCCTGGCGCAGTCGCGGCACGAGCTCGACTCCAAAACAGTGAGTGGCCCTCGGGGCTTCGGGGGTCTTTTGGGAGAGGGAGGTCGCTGGAGGAGAGGGGGCAGGACTGTCCAGGGTTGGGGGTGGGGGGACAGTTGGATGGGATCCCGGGAGAAAGGAGGGAGTTTGCGGAGTAGGAGGGCTGCCACGCTCTGAAACTTTGTCGGTCGAGTTGAGGGGAGACGGAGCTACAAAATCCCAAGCCTGCTAAGCGATGTTACATCCCCACCCTACCCCAGTCCCTCCAGGACCGGGAAGGGAAGATGAGGCTGCCCGCCCCCCCCTGCACATACTAATCTTGATGCCTCAGAGAGGAGCTTGGGGTGGGGCTAGGTCCCTCCCCTAGCCCAAATGGGGTGAGTCAGGGCTGCAGTGACCCACCCGTGGCTTCTCTGAACTCTAACTAGTACTTGGCTCCCCCCTCACCACCACCCCATTCCAGACCAATGGCAAAGCGTCATTGAATCCCCCCTCCTCTCCCTCCCTCCCCTGACTTTTGGTCAATGAGCTCCTGGCTTTGTGTGGAAGATGTGAACCTGCTTTGCCCGTGGAGGAATTTATGAGGAGGGCCCTAGCTTGCCTGGAAACAACTCTTGCCGGCTAGGTCTGGGGAGAAGCCGCTGGCTGGGCATTCAGACTCTGGGAACATTTTGCTGCTGTCCCACCGCTCCCCAGTGTCTTGGGCCCTGCAGGGGGCGCTGGCCCAGGCCCCGGCTCAAGGGGAGAGGGGAGAGGAGAAAACGAGGAAGGGCTCCTCTGTGATGGGGTGACCGTCTGCCAGGGACAGTGCGATCTCTCTCCACACTCCCCCACTCTCCTCCAGCGCTGGGCCTCCCTGCTTGGGTCAGTCACTGGCTCCTGCTTACCTGCGACAATAGCTGGTTGTGCCCAAGAATTTGTTAAACTACCGCCTGTCCCCAGCTCCTGTTATCTCTGCCCAGTGGCTCCCACTCTTGCCCGTGGTTATGAGCCAATGAGGCCAGGCCTCAACTTTGCCGGCCCTGAAAGGATCTTCTTGGCGCAGACTGAGTGACCCAAGCTGGGAATGGAGAGACAGTGGCCTATTGTTTTTGGTGATTATCTGCCATCAAGCTGCCTGTTCTCCTACCATCCCCTGTCCTCAGAATGCACTGATGGCTTCTGCAGCACTCAGGAAGCCGAGATGTTGGGACTGGGGTTGGAGCTGGGGGGCAGGGGCATGGAAGATGGATAAGAGGAAGAGAGAAGGGAGGAAGGAGCAAGAGATAGGCATCCTTCTGAGATGCGGGACTCTGAAAAGGGCAGGGGCTTTGTGTTTGGCATTCTCCAGCTTGGGAAAGGGGTGGGGGTGGAAGGGAGGCTTATTGTGGGGAGTCTATTTTGGGTTCTGACTTTCACCTTTTATTTACTTGTTGGGTTTTGTGTTGCCAGCTGTGAGTCAGAATGGAGGTAGGGTGTGTCAGCGATTGGTTGTGCGTGGGTCTGCGGGCCATGGCTTAAGTACCATCTCCCCATCAGTGTCTGCGCAGGGGGACTGTCAGAGGTGTGTTCTGGTGGCCTCCAGGAGAAACAGAAGGACGAACATGTGCATTGAGATACAAAATCGTACCTCGGTGGGCAGCTGTAATTATCCCTGGAGCCCCATGGGATTTGGGGAGAGAGAAGGCATTGCCCAGTGTGGAGTTTGGAGTTTCCTTCTCTGTGGGTAGATTCCAGTGGGGGAAACAGGGGGGCTGTTCCCTGGTTTGTGCCATTCAGGCAGTGAAGAGCCAGAGTCTGTTGCCTAGAACTAGACTGAGTTTTGAACGGAAGGAACTGTGGGGAAAGACAGATGTCCCCTGCTATTGGCTAGTGAACTTCTGAGTGGTGTCCACCCACGTGAGTGGCAAGAAACTCTGAAATGACTGGGCCTCAGAGGTCCTGTGTTGATCACAGTATCTTGAGCTCTGCCTTTTGATGTTTGTTAATACGAATATAGTACCTGGGAGTACCCAGGTGCATCTTGCTTTTTCCCCTTTGGTTGTTCACGGCCAAGGGCAAAGGTGGCCCGCTGGTAATAGCACCTTTGTTTGTGCAAAGAAGGGCAGTTCACAAAGAAACGCTTTCACCTGCGTTATCTCATTTGATTCCATGCAGCTGCCTCTGGGAAAAGTGGGTGCTATTGTCCCCACTTTGCAGATGAGGGAACTGAGGCTCAGAGGGGTCAGGCAAGTTACCAGGATCACAGACTTGGCAAGGGGCCCAAAGTTTCTGAGTCCAAATCCCGTGCTCTTGCATGTCACCAAAGCCTGTGCTCTGCTTCACCCCAAGCCGACCTGTACTATCAGGGAACTGTTTGCTTGCACCATCAGGAAGGACTGTTGGATGGCGCTGGTGTTGGGAAAACAATGGAGTCTATCCTTGTGGTTTACGAACTATTATCTCAAAGCCTTTTTCAGGCAAAGATCGTTTCCATTCCCAACGCTCCCGCAGTCTGGATCGCCTGCCTCACCTGGACAGGTATCTCTTAGGCAGGAAGGGCTTCAATATATCTGGTGCCAGAAGGAATAAGTCTGTGCTTACTTTTTTGTGGTTCTTGCTGAGGGCTAGACAACAAGTGCTTTGTAAGCATTACCTCAAATAATCTGCAGAGGACCCTTTGAGGTGGATGTCAGTATTGGCCCATTTTGCGGGTGAACTCAGGCCTAAGGCTCAGAGAGGTTAAGTCATTTGTGCACGATCTCACAGCTGGGAAGCAGCGTTAAGTGGGATATGAACCCAACAGCCCAGCTCTAACCACTGCATTTTCCTGCCAGAGACCGTGGTGGTTTCTGTCACTTCTACGTCACCTCTGTGTCCTGGGATGAGAGTGGTCCTCAGATCCTCAGGCCATGTGTGATAGCCAGGCCTCTTCGATCTCTGTCCTCTCTTTCAGATTGATCCCAAGGTGGCCTTTCCTCGGCGAGCACAGCCTAAGGTAGGTATGTCTGTGTCTGGGAGTAGCTCTGTACCACCAGTAGAGATTTTCCCATCATTCTCTTCTATGGAAGAGGCTTCTGAGTGGAGTGCTAATGACATGGCATGGGATGGGAGGAGGGAGGATTCTTGATGTCCTTGCTCTCGGGATTGCAGACACGATGCATTTTTCCATCTGTGCTCTGGGGTGGACTAGGGAGAGGGGGCTGCATTTGTTGAGAGAAAGAGGAACCCCTCAGGGGATTCATTGCCCTGTATTTGAAGTCAGTATGTTTTGGACTCTGGGCTTCCCTGGTGGCTCAGAGGGTAAAGAATTCGCCTGCAATGTGTGGGACACAGAGATGTGGGTTCAATCCCTGGGTCGGGAAGATCCCCTGGAGGGGTCATGGCAACCCACTCCAATATTCTTACCTGGAGAATCCCCATGGACAGAGGAGCCTGGTCCACAGAGGGCCACGGTCCATAGGGTTGCACAGAGTCGGACACAGCTGAAGTGACAGCATGCACGCGTGCACACTTTGGACTTAATTCTGTGACTTTGGAGATCACAACTTCTGTGCCCGCACCTCTGGGGTGGGAGGCACTCAAATACAGCCCAGACTTACCTGCTGAAGCTGAACTAGAGACAGGTCAGGGAGCTACCTCTGACCTCCAGTACCCCCCCCCCCCAGCTCCCCTCACCTCTGGGATGAGGTGCATTGGGCTTGCAGAGCAGAGAGGGATCATGGCATCTGTCACCTGTTATCTTTCAACTTGGGTGACTGTGGCTGCCTTCCTAAGTGTCCTTTGTCCCCGGTGCTGTGGCACATTTTTCTGGGTAGTCTCTGAGCAGTGGAGCCATACAGAACTCAAAACTTTTGGTGCAGCACAGGGGCCTAACAGTGGTATTCTAGTTCCCAGGGCAACTAGCCACATCTTCATTTTTAAGCAGTTGAAAACAGGAGATAGGCAGTGGACTGACTACAGTCCTGGGAGCAGGAGCCCTGAGTCGGCTGATTTATCATGTGTCCTGGGACTAGGTCCCTCTCCAGGAGATCTCAGTTTCCCCCTTTGCAAGGGGTTGGTTGGAATTGGTGGCTTTATGATTCTAAGTCATGGCGCCTAGCTCCGGCCACAGTGAAAGGAGAGGGGCAGGTCTGGGGAGACAGGAAAAGGGCATCCCTGCCAGGGTCCAGCAGAGGGCCTGAAAGCAATTATGGAGCAGGTATTGGAAGGAAGCCGCACCAGGGAGCACATGGTCGGAATTGGGTTAATTCCATTAAGCAGTTTGGTGACAGAAGGTGCTTTAGTGCTAGGATGGGGCTGGGAATTGCCGTGGATTAGCCATGCGCTCCTGGGGTAATTAGGACCATGTGTTCTTCCTAAAACAGGGCTGGGGCCACAGGGCTGCCAGAGTTTGGGTTGGGAAGAGGTTGATGAGGAAAATGTCGGTGTTAAGTTCCGGGGGACCCTGGGATGGGCCTTGGCCTCTTCTAGGAGTGGCTGGTGGGGTCTTCGAGGTACGGCTGGAGGTCTGGGTCACTGAGCCAGCCATCCACTTCCTGACACAGACCCCAGGGAGCGAGCCAGGGTGTGGGGTGTACAGCTGCCTGCGACAGGGCCAGAGGTGGGAGTCCAAGGGGGGAGCTCGGGGTGGTGGTAGGGGGTGTCTTCTGAGTAGCTGGGGCCGCAGAGAGCTTGTCAGCTGGCACCCCAGCAGGAGGGCTGGAGCCCCCGCTGGTGGCGGTAGGCCACAGGACTCAGATGCCCACTTTCTCATTCCCTCCCCGAACAGATGGTGACTCGAACGAAGAAGATCTTTGTTGGGGGCCTATCAGTAAACACCACGGTGGAGGACGTGAAGCAGTATTTTGAGCAGTTCGGGAAGGTGGGTCCGAACTGGGGAGTACTGGCTGGGGGTCAGGGCGGTGGGGGGGCTGGACACGGGGTATGAAAGCCCTGTGGAATTTCGGTCAGTAGCAAGCGCGGAGTCCAGCCAGGTCATTCCATTCCTGCAAGAGTCACAGAGGGGGCTGGGTCCTTTTGTGGGTGAGGCTGGGCCAAACCCAGCGTTCAGGCTCCTGGCCTATCTGTGGGCTTCAGACTCTGTGGACATGTCCCCAGGGAGGGAAGCCACACAGTAGCTATCCCTGTTGTTGCCCTTCTCCTGCTTATCTTCCTTCTCCTGAGGGAGGCTGTGCTCCCGAAGCCAGTTCAATCCAGTCACCCCCTTGGCCTCCTGGGAGTCTGCACCTGTCCAGTCCACAGGGTGGTTGTACCTTCCCCCACTCCTTCCTGCTAAGGATGATAACGAGGCAATAAATATGACTCCCAGTTGTACTCAGAACCCTGCTTGTGCAGGTGGGAGCTGGGGTGGGGGGTGGTGCTGATCTCTTAGCTTATCGGGGAGGGGCTGCAGAGACCACCCCAAATTCCTGATCAGTCCCAGAGAACTGGTTCTTAGCTCTGCGGTACCTGGAACTTAAATTTCTGGGCCATTTAATCCATGCAGAAGCAATGTGGTGACATCAGACAATAGCGTGTCCCCCACCACCCCCCAGAAAGGGGAGCGTGTGTACCTCAAGGTGCCATGGAGCGATGGCTAGGAGGGGACCAAGTTTTACTTAAGCCTTGGGGTGAAGTAGAGCTTGCTGTGCTGAGTGCTGGGGTCCCTGGGCTTTTCAGACGTGAAACAGGCTGCCGGCTGGGTCTCACCTTCCCATCAAGGCCCTTTCGGTTCCCTATATTAGGCGCAGGGCACAGGAGAATAGTGGCTTGGGAATGGGACGTGAGCTGGGGACTGGGTGGGTTTCCAGCCCCCTGCCTTAAGGGAACGGGTGGGAGGTCCCCTGGCCAGCGTATGCTGGCGATGCCTCGGCCAGAGGCCTAGGCTCAAGGCGCCTCCGCAGGGACCCGGGTACCGGATCCAGGGCAGGTCGGGCGGCCTGGGCCCCAGAGGGAAGGGCGCTCCTGGGAAGCAGCAGGCCCCGCTCGGGCTCCGGTGGGGTGTCTTTGTGTCTGAGCGCCGAGCATTAGAGCTCGCACTAATCTGATCCAGCAGCTGTGATTGGAGGCCGCCTGCCCCCGGGGCCGGCGTTGCCATGGCAACCGGGCCCCAGGAGAAGCCGTCAGCGGCCGCGTCTTTTGTTCGGGCCTAAATCGGCGTTGGCATGTGAAACCGGCCCGGGGAGGCCAGGGGGAGCCGGAGAATAGGCTGCCAGGGAGCGAGGGGGACAGCCGGGAATGCCAAGGGCCCCGCGGCGGGGGGCCCCCCGCCCGGATCGAGGGGCCGCCGCCGAGGGGGGAACAATGGTCAGCCGCCATGGCTGCCACTCAGGCTTAGCGGCCGCCGAACTTGGCGGCTCCCACTGGTCAGCAGGCCTCGGCCGCCTCCCCTCCCCCCCGCCCGAGCCCCCCTGCCCCCGGGTTCCCATGGAGACCAAAGCCTATTAAGGACACTGGGCCGGGAGCTTCCCTCCCCTCTGCTGGCCCCAGGAGGGGACGCCAGTGGGGGGTCCCCTGGACCCCCAACCACTTTTCCTTGGTCTGTGCCCTGGCCTCAACCCGGCTTGCCCACTCCCCGTCTGTCCAGCCAAGGCCCGGGCTGAAGGGTCTGGGGGTGGGGGGTGGCCAGGGCTGGTGGAGCGAGAGGGTTTGATTGGAGGAAGGGCGGTGGATTTGGGCTGAATCAGGAACTCGTTGGAGGGATAGGGAAGGAGGGTGTGGCTGGGCTCATCTGTTCATTGGTTCAAAAAGTAATCAGGGAGCACAAGTCCCGTGATGGATAGGGCGGTCGTGACTGACCTGGCACTGCCTTCATGGAACCTTCAAAGCCAGTGGGGTCCAGTTGTTTACTCTCTAGCTTTGCCAGCCTTCCCCATGTGACTGTGGGCAAGCCCCTCTCTAATAAAGGTAATAATAATAATAACAGCTGCTATTTATTAAGAGCTTACTCTATCCCGGGTGCTGTGAGTTAGGACTGTTGCATGCATATCTCCTTTAACACCTCCCTATAAGACACAGCTAACGCCCCATTTGACAGATAACCAACTTGAATCATAGAGACCTAAAGCTGCTGGCCAAGGTTACTTTCCAGCTCCAGCCGGTCCTACTCAAAGCCTGTGCTTCTATCACAAGCCCCCCTTTCCGGGTTTCTCTTTTCTCTGTGCCAAACGTGAAGTGTCCATCCGGTTTGGACGGTTGAGCTGATTTGGGACTCAGAATGGGTCCATAGGAATGGGAGCCACGGTGACAGCGAGCTGTGCGGCCCTAGGGCAGGAGCCTCTTTGGGCAGAGAGATGTCATTTTCTCCTGAGATTCTCCAGGGACCCAGCTGTCTCCCGACTCAGTGGTGTGGGGGATCCTGCTTCTCCTTGGGGAAAGTCGGGGGCCCGATTACTGCTTGGTACCTAAGAGCTGGAGGACCACCCAGCTCAGGGGCCGCCCTTTCCACTTTAACAAGGCGGATGACAGCCAGGACAGAGAGCAAAGGCGAGTGGGGAAGAGGCTGTGCCCCAAGGCCTCAGGAAGTTTTCCTTGATCCCTTGGGTGTCTGACCATTTGGGGGAGGGTCAGCAGCTGGAGTGGAAGGTGGAGTAGGGAGAGGCAGTGTCAGAGGCAGCCCTTGATTTCCACCCAGGATGAATCCGACCTTAGCTTAACCCCATGAGACAGCAGACGTTGGCTGAAGAATTAAGAGGGCAAGGAGGAAGCAGCAGATGTAGGCAGAGGGAAGCTGGGACTGCGGAAGGGAAGCGAAGGCCTTTGGCTGTCCCTACATCCAAAAGGATGCCTTGAGGGAGCAGCAAGAAGAGGAGACTTAAGGTCCAAGGGATGGGGGATAATGCAGAACCTCCCCCTTCCTCCACCCTTTCCCCCTCCCCCAGTCAGTGGGAGGCCAGCAGCCCAGGCACTGAACTCTACTTGCTTTAATTACAGCCTCTAGCAAAAGGAAACCTCAATTAGAGGAAAAGATCTGTACGAGGAGAGGGGAGTTGGGTCTGACTAGAGTGGCTGCTGTCCTCCTAGCCTTTTGCAAGTGGGAAAGAGGTTTTCACTTCCCCATCTCCTATCTTACTCCTCTATTTTCTCCTCTAGCACCCACTGTCTGCCTCCTCCTACTCCTCCCAGACTTGATCTGGGATGTGCTGTGTGACCCCGGACAGGTGACTTCACCTCTCTGAGCCCATTTCCTCATCGACAGAATGAGGCTCTTACCATGCAAGGAGAAGATGGTGGGGCAAAGTGCCAGGCATATAGTGGGTGCTTAATATTTGCAGGAGAATCTGGTGGTTGAACGGGGGTGCTGTGGCAGCCAGTTGGGGTTGCAGATGGAACGCTGTCCCCCACCCAGGGAGCAGGTTGAGATAAAGCTTGGAGCGGGCAGGAGGGAGTGGGTGTCGGAGCCCTGGCTCCTGGGTTGCGGTGGGGACCCCGTGCCGGCGGGTCGTCCACGGGAGCTCTGTTTCAGGTGGATGATGCCATGCTGATGTTCGACAAAACCACCAACCGGCACAGAGGTGAGTGTGGCCCCTCCTCCTTCCCAGGCCGGGCTGGGGGCCTGTGGTCAGCCCGGGGGCTGCAGGTCACAGCTGCCCTTTCATCTCGCCTCCTGACATCCTATCCCCGAGGATCTGCATCCTCTCCCGGGCCTGGCCTTACAGAAGGCTTTTGTCCCGCCGTTTCCTGTGCTAGAAACTTGCCGAATTGCAGACACCGGAGAGGAGAGGAATGGAGGAGTGGACCTCTCCTCCCCCTGCAACCGAGCCCTCCGCCCCCGCCCCAGCCAGAGTCTGCTGGGCTTACCTTGTCCCTGGTAACCAGAGCTGGGGCCCGGCCAGCCCAGGGTCAGGCTGACTCTACAGTCTGCTCCTGCCTCTGGCCCCCTCGCCCCACCCCGGGCCGAGCCCAGCCCCCTGGCCCTGACTCTGTGAGCTTCTGGGCCACCGGGTGCACACTGCCTGGTTTTTTCTCCCAAGGGCCTTGCCTTCTGAGAAATCCCGTTCCAGCCCCTGGGGCACACCCAGGAGGAGGCAAGGTTGTTTCTCCAGTGCCTTCAGAGCTTTGGGCCTTTAACCTGTTTGGGGAGTGGGATATGTGCTGGGGTGTGTGTGTCTATGTGTTTGTATCTATGCATGTGAGCGTATTTGATACTGAACAGTTGTGTAGATCTAACATGTCAGGGTAACCCTCATATGCACACAGGGACCTTAATGCCTTTGTGAGCGCTAGTTAAAGTGTCTCTGTGATATGTGGGCACCTAGGGGTGTATATGTGTGTGTGTATATCTGTATACAAAAATATACCTGTCCATGTTCATGTACATTTTTAGAAGTATTTGTGTGTGTATTTTAAAAGTATTTCTATTTCCCTCTCTGGAAAGCATCTGAGGAAGAGAAAAGGCATGTTGAATGTCATTTGCGTCACAGCCCTGCCTCTTTCTAATTTGCTATGTGACCTTGGACCAGTCACTTCACTGAGCCTTGGTTTTCACATCTATGATTTGGGAACTGAAATCCTGTCTCGTCACGTACTTGAGAGGTTGCCAGGGTGCAGGCAAAGCCTCTCATTAATTCTTAGACACTTGCCTGTAAGAAGGGAGTGGTGCTGTTGGTATGACTTGGGGCTGGGTTTTGACCAGGAGCCCGGTTCTGACCTTGCCTTTACCCTCCAGGGTTCGGCTTTGTCACATTTGAGAGTGAGGACATCGTGGAGAAAGTGTGTGAAATCCACTTCCACGAAATTAACAACAAAATGGTGAGCAGGTGGACTTCCCTAGTGGTGCAGTGGTTAAGACTCTGCGCTCCCACTGCAAGGGGCATGGGTTCAATCCCTGGTGGGGAACACTGCACATGGCATGCAGAGGGAGACTGGGGCTCTAGCCTGAGTCAGCCAGAGAATGCTTGGAGGCTCTGGAGGCAGGCAGAGGGGCCTCACAGTCCATGGGGCAAAGCCAGTTCTCTCACCCCCTGAAAGAGTGGACAGGAACATGGTGGTTAGAAAGCATGGCTGGTGGGCTCAGAGGGACTTGGACTGAAATCCTTATTCCACCGTTTCCTAGTCTAGTCATTGGACAGATGACTTTGCCTCACTGAGCCTGAGTTCCCTCGTCTGCAAAACAAGAGTGTCAGTAGTACCTCCATCCATCTCGGGGCCGGTGTAAGCATTTGATGAACCACTGCATGCTCAACCCATCTCTAGCACATTGCGATCACGCCACAAATAGTAACTATGAAATGAACAAGAGGCCTGCCAGGGAATAGGAGAGGGTCTGTGACCCTGGGTCTGTAGGAGGGACTGACCACCGGATCTCATTGCAGGTGGAATGTAAGAAAGCTCAGCCAAAAGAGGTGATGTCACCAACGGGCTCGGCCCGGGGGAGGTCTCGAGTCATGCCCTACGGGATGGACGCCTTCATGCTGGGCATCGGCATGCTGGGTATGTGCTAGGCCTGCACCTGTGGCTTCTCCCTGCCCAGAACTGCACCTGGGGCTCCCAGGAGCTGTGTGGGTGTTGCCTTTCCTCTGTGGTCTGCCCTCAGGTCTGGGCAGACAGTGCCCAGGGTGTGTGGACCAAGGATCTCAGGTCTGGCAGTCCTAATGAAGGTGGGCGATTTGGTTGTGGGGTGCTGCCCTCTGCTGGTAACCAAAAGAATGGTCCAGTTGCTCCTCATTAATTGGTCCTACTGTCCATCCCACCGTTCGATTTGTTTGTCCACTCATCCATCTAGTAAGTAGTTATTGAGCAACTATAAATGCCAGGCCCTATGCCAAGAATTACAGCGGTGACTTTCCTTGGGGCTTTATGGTCTGGCAGGAAAAACAAATAAGTCCCTGGTGGCTCAGTGGTAAAGAATCTACCTGCCAATGCAGGAGACACGGGTTCCATCCTTGAGTCGGGAAGATCCCCTGGAGAAGGAAATGGCAACCCACTCCAGTATACTTGCTTGGAAAATCCCTGGACAGAGGAGCCATGGGGTCGCAAAAGAGTCGGACACAACCACAACTTAGTGGCTAAACAACAAAAACATAAATGGTTTGGGATGGAGAAGTGTAGGGTGCCAAGGGAGGATGGTCTAGTGAAGCTGACCAAGACTTGGAGACGCTAGGAGAGACATGACATTTAAGCCGAGTCTGAGGGTTGAGTAGGAGCTAAGTCATTGGGAGGGCCGGGAGCAGGGGAGGGTAAAAATGGTCAGGCAGATGGAACAGCATTTACAGACACACAGGCCTTTGGGAAGGTAGAGAGAAGCATGTTTCTTCTTGTTTGTTCGACTAATGTTTATTGAGCAGCTTCTGAGAAATAGGACCTGCCTTCATTGTGTTTCCCATCAAGCGAGAGACAAGATTAAATGGACCGTGTCACCACAGAGTGACTGGAGGCTGTGGGGGGCCCGAGGAGGCACCTAAATCGACCTGGGGGTTGGGGAAGCTCCCTGGGGAGGGGGGTCAAGCTCACCATGAGCCTTGGAAGATGAACAAGAGTCAGCAGTGCTTGGGGCCCTTGACCAAAGGTGAAAAGTCTGAGCTGGGACCCCAAGACGGTCACAGTCTTCCTGGAGAGACAAGCTGTATATACACAGGAGAACACTAACAAGGGGTCTTTATGTTGGAGATGGGGCAGGGGTGCCCTAAGGACTCGGAGAAGGGGGTGCAGCATGGGCTAGACAGACGGTCAGGACTGGGGCCACAGGTAGAGGGGGTGAGGAGCATACCCACCAAGTGGAACATTGTCTGCTGAAGTTTTGGTTTTGCTTTTTGACTTTTTGTTTGAAAGTAGCTTTACATTTTCAGAAGAGTTGGAAAAATAAAGTAGTAGTACCAAAAAAAATCCATATAACCTTTACCAGATTCACCTGTTGTTTGTTTTTAAGATTTTTTTTCTAATGTGGGTCATTTTTAAATCTTTATTGAATTTGTTACAGTATTGCTTCTTTTTTAATGTTTTGATTTTTTGCCTGAGAGGCATGTGAGTTATTAGACTTGGTTGGGGGACAACCAGGGATCAAACTCTTACTCCTTTTGGAAGGTGATGTCTTAACCAGTGGACCACCAGAGAAGTCCCCAGATTCACTTACTGTTAACATCATACCCTATTTGCTTTTCTCATTCCCTCTATATGTGTATGTATATATATACACATATGTGTACACACACACATACATGATACGCTTATGATTTCTCTCTAAATCATTTGAGGGTAAATTAATTCAGTGTATATTTCCCAAGGTTAGGGGTGTGCTTTCATGAAACATTATAATTATCAACTTCATATATTTATATTGATACAATATTTTAATCTAATCTACTATTTTCTGATTTTATCAGTTGACCGGTACTGTTCTTTATAGCTATTTATGTCCTCCAGAACAAGATCCACCAGAATCTTTTCTGTTTCTTTACCGTCCTTTGGAACTTTGAGAAAATTTTCTTTTCAAAACAATTCATTAGCTGGTCTTACTCCTTTTAAAAAGTGGGGGAGGGGCACTTCCCTGGCAGTGCAGTGGTTAAAACTCCATTCCACTGCAGCAGGTTTGATCTCTGGTTGGGGAACTAAGATCCCACATGTGCTTGTCGAGGCCCCCCCCAAAAAAAGTGGGGGTGGGGGAAAGAAAAGAACACCTCTAACTAATAGAGAATCATGGTTAAGAGACTTGGAGCCAGTCAGATCTGATTTTGAATCCCAATTATACCATTATTACTCACTATGTGATCTTTCTTTCAAAGCTGCAAATATCTATTACAATATATGCATACTAAGTAGCAGGCACTGTGCTGGTGATGGAGAGATAGAAATAAAAGGTGGGGAAGACAGAAAATCAGCTCTTGAAGAAATCCTGGGATAAGTTCAGATACTGGTCATCAGTGCTATGAAAGGAAAAAACCAGGGTGACATGATAAATATTGAAAGGGAAAAACCAGGGAGAGTCATATGATAAATACTGTTGTAACTGATGAGAGAGAGGTCTTTTGTGGGATCACTTCTCTGAGGAGGTGACATTTGAACTGCCTCTTGCACAATGAGAAGGTCATAGTCATGTGAAAACCTGGGGAAGAGTGTTCCAGGCAGAGGAATTATCATGTGCAAAGGCCCTGGGGTGGGAAGGAGCTGGTGAATCTGAAACACAGCAGGGAGGCCAGTGTGGCTGCAGCAGAGAGAGAGAGAGGGGCAGGGTGTGGACGAGGAGAGGACGGAGGCAGGAGCCACAGCATGAAGAACTGTGATAAGGGGTTGGATTATTCTCAGCTCATAAATGTCACCTCACTGAACCTCAGTTTCTCCACCTGTAAAATGAGGCTCCTAATGGTGCCACTTGGGATTCTTATGAGGGTTAAGGAGAGAGCAAAGTGTGCAGTGGGTTTTGTATAGGGCTTGGCATGCAGATAGTATGTATGTGGTAAATGTGATTATTGTTCATGATACAGAGTGGGGAGGGGAATTCGTGATACATCCTCCCCCACCGAGCTGTAGATAAAGCATCTGACACTGGTTCCCTTGCCTTATCAGGTTACCCTGGTTTCCAAGCCACGACCTACGCCAGCCGGAGTTATACAGGCCTTGCCCCTGGCTATACCTACCAGTTTCCCGGTAAGTCCTGCCGTGTCCCTCTGCTGCCCGCATGTCCCCAGTTCCCGGGCAGTCTGACTCCTCAGGGCAGTGTTCAGGGGGTGGTGCATGGCTGGGGGGAGGTCTGCCTGCTGGAGGCTTGGAAGGAAGGGCATGTCTGAGGAAGGAGCGCCTCTCCCCACCCAGCCCCCCTCCCCTCCCGAGAAGCTGGGGGTGGGGCTCCCCGTGTGGCCCTGCATGACACCCTCCCTCCCAGGCTGACCTCTGCCTGTCTCTTGCCTTTCCTCCCTACCCGCGTCCAGGGTTGCCACTTCCACCAAAAGGGCATCAGGCTTGTGGTGGGGAGTCCCGCCTGAGGGCCAGAGTTGGCTGTGTCCTTATGGACTCCCCCATGATGACCATGTGCTACACTGAGCCCCTGCCAAGGCAGATGAGACCTTTTGAGACCCTGAATGCTGAAAAGCAATTTAAAACCATGATGATCACCACCCTCATTTGCAATTCAAAATAAAAACAACACTAGCCCTTCCCATATGTGGCAAGAAGCCCAACAAAGTTCTGAACCTTTCCCATGACTATTCAATTTTTTTTTTTTAATATCAAGTATCATGTTTTTGCAAGGCTCTTGTTTGTTTTTTGGTCTTATTTCTCTGGAGGGTCCCCTAAGCCCTTGCACCTTGGGCTGTCCAGATATGAATCCTCTGTGCACTTGACACTGACTAGTCCTGACAGTGATCTCCAGCGGGAGGCGGGATGAGCCCAATTTTCTAGGTGAGGAAACGGGCTCAGAGGGGAAAAGGGACTGCAAAGATGACTCGTCTAGAAGGTGGCAGAGCTGCTCCAGGGTCATTGCTTGCCTGCCCCCAAAATAGAAGAAAAGATGGATTCTGGGAGATGTTTTAGTGCCTTCAGACCTTTAAAAAAAAACACCAGGGATAGAAGCTCCACCATCAGTGCCCGGAGTGTAGGTGGCAACTCCGCCCACTTGTTCCTTCCCTGTCGGTCTCACCTTTCTGTGTCTTTGTCTCCGTCCCCACCTTGGCCTGCTGGCGACCGTGCTCTCCCCATCCCCAGCTCTCGGGTCCCGTGCATGGCCTGTCCCCCCACCCAGTGTCCCATGGGTGCCTTCGTCCTCCCTGGGCCACGCCCGAGGGGCCTCTCTGCAACTTCCTAAGCTGTTTTACGTTTCATTTTAGAATTCCGTGTAGAGCGGACCCCTCTCCCGAGCGCCCCAGTCCTCCCCGAGCTTACAGGTCAGTCGCTCGGATTTCGTCCATCTCACAGGCCACATGGGGGAGAAAGACAATGACCCAGGGACCGACCCCGGGAAAGCTAGGGGGACCCTCTTCTCCTGCCCTCCAGTCCTCCGGCGGAGCAGCAGCCTCGGGCACTGGCCAGTCTGGTCCTTAAGGGTAGGGCACAGGGCCAAGCCCAGCAGATGGAGGCGAAATCACTCATTCATCCACTTGACAAATATTTATCTAGCGCCTCCCGTATGCCAGGCACCACGTCGGCGCTGGGATCCAGAGGTGAACCGCCCAGAGCCTCAAAGGAGTGGGAGTGGGCGGGGTGGGGACGTCGGGACACGATGGGGGCGTGGCTCCGGCGGTGGGCGTGGCTCTGCTCAGCCCCTGCCAGGAGGAAACCCGGTATGTTCAGATCCCATTTTTCCAAGAGGAGCCAGAAACCCGGCTTCACTTTCAAATGAATTTTTCAGTTATTTTCAAATATTAGCAACGAGTTTCAAATTTTTAAGTTCCCCGGGGACCAGATGAAACCTATTTGAGGGCCGAACCCAGCCCATTTGCAACTCGTGGGCAAGTAGGGCGATGTGTTCGGCCATCCTGGGCCATTTCTCCAGCTGGAGTTTTCACCTGGGCCTGTCAGCTCGGCTCTGGAGCTGGGGCTGGGGCGGAGGCCCACAGCAAGGGGCAAGGGGCGGGATGCAGATGAGGTGGGCTGCAACGGGTTTCTGTGTTCAATCTGCTTCTCCCCTCACCCCACCCCCAGACTCCTCTCCTTGAACCTAGCCGCGTGTGGAAGACACAAGCGTGGACGCTGCTTTAGATGAGACCTTCCTTCCAAGGGGTGCTCAGGGGCCCCCCAAAATGGGGGAGGGGAAAGAGGCACATGGGGTGAAGGAAGGGGAGGGAGTCCTGATGGTGGGGGTGATAGAAGATCTTCCCTGAGCAGAATGAGTTGGGGGGCAGATGGGGGTCTTTCCTACTCATCTCGGAACTCGTATTGAGGGCCTACTGTGTGAGACAGCCAGCCAAGCCCTGGAGACAAAGAAGGAGCCAGACAGTCAAGCTCCCATCTGCAGAACTTGTGCTCTAGAGAGAGAGATAAATACTTATTATACAAATGAGTAATGTTTTACTGTTGTGATGAGAGCATGCTGGTTTTGCTTTGAGGAAATGCCTAACTGGGCCCCAAACCAGACCTCAGGGCCCGGCCCTGCCCTTAAAGAACTGAGGGAAGGAATAGCCCCTCTGCAGATATTTTGGCCTGGGGAGGCAGTGGGTTCGAGGCTGAGCAGTTCTTAGAGGTCGGGGGTCTGAACTTTGCCCTCACCTTCAAGAGATGACAGTATTTCCTTGTGCATTTAATCAATATTTGTTGTGCCAAATGCTGTTCCAGGCGGTGGGGATTCAATAGGGAGCGAGACAGACAATCTCCCTGCCCTCCTGGAGTTGACAGTCTGGTGGAGGGAGACAGGCATAAACAAGTAAATAAACAAGTAAATCAAGATACTTGCACCGGGTGAGAGGTTCCACAAGGAAAATAAAACAAGAAGATGTGCTAAGGTGCTCAAGTCAGGGCGAGGGGCTGTCTTAGCAGGGGTAGTCAGGGAAGGCTTCTCAAAGGAGGTGATGTCTTGAGTGAGAGGGTGCCAGCTCTCTAAAGATCTTAGGCAAAGCGTCTGCCAACTATGCAGGCATGCTGTCCTAGATTTTCATCTTCTGGCCCAACAACCTACTGAAGAATTTTCACAAGGATTTTTTTCCAGGGTCCCTCACCCCACCTCCAGTTCCAATTCAGGGCTAGGGTCACTAAAACAGCCCCCAGGGGCGCATCTTTGAACGGGAGATGCTGGCTCTGGATGGGAGTGTGGCCTCTCAGGGTTGCAGTGGTAGAGCCAAGCAGTAGGGGGTGCTCATCCCCAGCCGGAGGCAGCTCCAGGCTCACGACAACCCATCATTAAGGCACAGGTCCCTCCTAGTTCAGTTCAGTTCAATTCAGTCATTCAGTCGTGTTCAACTCTTTGGGACCCCATGGACTGCACCACACCAGGCTTCCCTGTCCATCACCAACTCTAGGAACTTACTCAAACTCATGTCCATTGAGTCGGTGATGCCATCTAACCATCTCATCCTCTGTCATCCCCTTCTCCCGCCTTCAGTCTTTCCCAGCATCAGGGTGTTTTCAGATGAGTCAATTTTTCCCATCAGGTGGCCAAAGTATTGGAGTTTCAGTTTCAGCATCAGTTCTTCCAGTGAATATTCAGGACTGATTTCCTTTAGGATTGAATGGTTTGATCTTGCAGTCCAAGGGACTTTCAAGAGTCTTCTCCAACATCACAGTTCAAAAGCATCAATTCTTTGGCGCTCAGCTTTCTTTCATAGCCCAACTCTCACATCCATACATGACTACTGGAAAAACCATAACTTTGACTAGATGGACCTTTGTTGGCAAAGTAATGTCTCTGCTTTTTAATATGCTGTCTAGGCTGGTCATAGCTTTTCTTCCAAGGAACAAGCATCTTTTAATTTCATGGCTACAGTCACCATCTGCAGTGATTTTGGAACCCCCCAAAATTCTCTTGCTGTTTCCATTGTTTCTCCATCTATTTGCCATGAAGTGATGAGACCAGATGCCATGATCTAAGTTTTCTGAATGTTGAGTTTTAAGCCAACTTTTTCACTCTTTCACTTTCATCGAGAGGCTCCTTAGTTCTTCGCTTTCTGCCATAAGGGTGGTGTCATCTGCACATCTGAGGTTATTGATATTTCTCCCGGCAATCTTGATTCCAGCTTGTGCTTCATCCAGCCCAGCATTCACGTGATGTACTCTGCCTATGAGTTAAATAAGCAGGGTGACAATATACAGCCTTGACATACTCCTTTCCCGATTTGGAACCGGTCTGTTGTTCCATGTCCAGCTCTAACTATTGCTTCTTGACCTGCACACAGATTTCTCAGGAGGTAGGTAAGGTGGTCTGGTATTCCCATCTCTTGAAGAATTTTTCACAGTCTGTTGTGATCCACACAGTCAAAGGCTTTTATGTACTCAATAAAGCAGAAGTAGATGTTTTTCTGGAACTCTAGCTTTTTCGATGATCTAGCACATATTGGCAATTTGACCTCTAGTTCCTGTGCCTCTTCTAAATTCAGCTTGAACGTCTGGAAGTTCATGTTTCATGTACTGTTGAAGCCTGGCTTGGAGAATTTTGAGCATTACTTTGCTAGTGTGTGAGATGAGTGCAGTTGTGCATTAGTTTGAGCATTCTTTGGGATTGCCTTTCTTTGGGACTGGAATGAAAACTGACCTTTTCCAGTCCTGTGGGCACTGCTGAGTTTTCCAAATTTGCTGGCATATTGAGTGCAGCACTTTCACAGCATCATCTTTTTGGATTTAAAATAGCTCAACTGGAATTCCATCACCTCCACTAGTTTTGTTCATAGTGATGCTTCTTAAGGCCTTCACTTCACATTCCAGGATGTCTGGCTCTAGGTGACTGATCACACCAATGTGGTTATCTGGGTCATGAAGATCTTTTTTGTATAGTTCTTCTGTGTATTCTTGCCACCTCTTCTTAATATCTTCTGCTTGTGTTAGGTCCATACCATTTCTGTCCTTTATTGTGCCCATCTTTGCATGGAATGTTCCCTTGGTATCTCTAATTTTCTTGAAGAGATCTCTAGTCTTTCTCATTCTATTGTTTTTCTCTATTTCTTTGCACTGATCACTGAGGAAGGCTTTCTTATCTCTCCTAGCTATTCTTTGGAACTCTGCATTCAAATGGGTGTATCTTTCCTTTTCTCCTTTGACTTTTGCTTCTCTTCTTTTCTCAGCTATTTATTTATAAGGCCTCCTCAGACAACCATTTTGCCTTTTTTGCATTTCTTTTTCTTGGGGATGGTCTCGATCACTGCTATTCCTTAAACACCTGTTGTGTACAAGGCAGGGTGCTCGGCACTGTAGAGGTGGTGGGGTGGGGGGTGTAGACAGCAAACTAGGGAATAGCCAGATCCCTGTGTCTGAAGAGAGGGTCAGGGAAAAGGGGATGAGGAGAGCTGGGGAAGGGAGTGGTCATTTCTTCCTGGGTGATGGCCAGGGGTGCTGAGCCAGGAGGAGGGGCGTGCGGGGAGCCAGCCAGGCAGCAGAAAGAACGAAATGGGGTTGTCGCCTGGAGTCTAGCTTCAGCCCGATCTTTTGGGGGGCTTGGGGGGAGTGGGGGGCGGGAAGGCGAGAATGCATGTCTCAGCCCGTTGGTCCTTGGGGCGACAGGCCCAGCTTTTGGTGCCTGTGTCAATCAGTCACTGGCTCTGGTTGACTTGGGCCGGAAAGAGGGACATATCTCTCGATAGCCCTGGGCTGAGTAGCCCCCCGGTTCAGCCAAGGGCCCTCCCCGGCGATGGCAGCAGCGGGCACTGTACAGGGCAGCTCAGGGGGTGCCCCGCCCCCATCCCACCCCCCCATGAGATGTGGCTTGTGCACCACCCCCCACCCCCACCCATGACATTTGGGTTGCGCACGTGTGTCCCTCAAGTCCAGGCTGAAGCAGAGGCCCAGCCGATCCCTGGGAGGCCATCCTCTCTCCTCCCTTTCTCCAAGGGAGCTCTTTCTGCCTGACCCCGGGGCTGCGCTTGACCCCTCTGAGGTGGGCTAGGGCCAGAGAGGCTCTGCCCGCACCCCTGCTGCCCCTCGGCCGCTGCGCTGAGGCACCCACACCTTTCCTTCCAGCCATTCCCCTCACCGCTTACGGACCCATGGCGGCGGCGGCGGCAGCAGCGGCTGTGGTTCGAGGGACAGGTGAGGCTGTCTGGCGTGCAGGGGGCAGGGGGGATGGGGGACAGAGAAGTCTAGAGGGGAGGGGAGGCGGCCACGGCTACCCCTTTTCAGAGGGACTCACTGGTTCATTCACTCAAGGACTATGAACTTAGCACCTGCCAGGCCCGCCGGGAAGGAGACAGGTGTGGTCTCTGCCCTCCAGAGCTTGCGAGCTGGTGGGGCGGCAGGTGTTAAAAAAGGCCATCCCATGCTACAGCCTACCAGGGGAAGTCAGGTGTCAGAGACGGGCCTCTTGGGAAGGGCTGCCAGGAGGTTGCCCCTCTTACCTTCTGATCTGAAGGCAAAGAGGAGGAAAGGTATTCCCAGCAGAGGGACAAGCAGGTGCCAAGGCGTGGAGGCCAGTTAGCATGGGTGGAGTGGAGGGGTGAGGAATGGAGACAAGGAACCAGATTCTAGGGAAACACCAAACATTTTATTTTATTTTACTTTTTATTTTTATAATTTTACACACCAAACATTTTAAACAGTGGAGTGGTGGTTGTTTTAGACAGCGCAGGCAGCTGTGGGGTGGGGACAGGTGCGAAGGGCTCCAGAAGGGAGGGGCAGTCAGTAAGGACACCGCTGAGCCATGAGACCAGAGATAACGGGGGCCCTGGGCTAAGGTTGGTGGGGGTGGATGGACTCTGGTCAATCTCCAGGCAGTGGTCCCACAACACTGCTGGGTGTGGGGGTGAGGCCGAGGGGGAGGGGTCAAGGCCGGGGGAGGGGGTGGGATGGGTTGGGGGGGGGGTTGCTGCGGGGTCACAGTGGGCGCCGGGGCTATCACCGTCTTCTTTCTGGGTTGCCAGGCTCTCACCCCTGGACGATGGCTCCCCCTCCAGGTTCGACTCCCAGCCGCACAGGGGGCTTCCTGGGGACCACCAGCCCCGGCCCCATGGCCGAGCTCTACGGGGCAGCCAATCAGGACTCAGGGGTCAGCAGTTACATCAGCGCTGCCAGCCCCGCCCCCAGCACTGGCTTCGGCCACAGTCTTGGGGTGAGTGGCTCCCAGATCTGCAGGCCCCAGAAGTTGAAGGAGGGAGAGGCCTTGTCTGTCTTTCGGGGGAGGTGGAGAAGAGAGGCAAGAGATGATGGATGGAAGACCCAGGATCAGTGAGAGTTGTCATTCACTCGTTCAGTGGGCATTTAATGATCACCCTCTGTATGCCAGCCATTGGGTGGGCTCTGGGAATACTGTGCAAATGAGGCTCAGCATCTCTGCCTGCATGGAGGCTAGATTCTAGCTCAGGGGTGCCCTGCTTTTTACCAGGGTGCTGGTTATCTGCAGATTCTCAGGCCCTACCCTGGAGAATCTACCCTAGTAGATAGTAGGGGCAATACAGGCAGGGCCTATACAGGCAGGTCTATGCCTTACCTGAGGCTCCTGCGGAAGAGAGGAGGAGCCCCTGGGCTTTCTCAGCCACCCCCAGGAATCTAGGAGTCAAATCCTTTTCTTTCCAGGGCCCCTTGATTGCCACAGCTTTCACCAATGGGTACCACTGAAGCAGGAAACAGGTGGCAGGAGGTGAGGAGGTGGGCTGGGGCCTTGGGGTGTGGGTGGCATCTGGCTAGCGCTGAGCAGCGCAGTCTGGGACATAGACTTTCTTGGAACCCACAGTCCCAGTGGGGAGACAGATCTTTATCCCAGCAATGGTCAAAGGCCCAGAGAAGCTGCTCAAACTGCTCCATAAAGGATGTAAATGATAGCCACCACAAGGCAGCAGGTGCCACTTCTCAGGCAAAGATTTTTTTTAAGACTGTTGGGCTCCACAGTGATGAGGGAGGAGAGGGACCTGTGCAGATCGGCTCAGGTTTTTCAAAGAGCAGGGTTTATCTGGACTAAACATTTCGTGCCCATAACACAGCGATTCTACGTCTAGGCATTTATTTTTATAACTGAAATGCCCATCAACAGCAGAGCGGTTAAATAGACTGCATGCATGCACCGGAATATCCAACTGGTAAAACAGAATACTGTCCACGCATCTACACATACAGAGAGCGAGGGGGAGGGGAAGACCCTGCACACACAGCCATCATGCTGTGTACAGTAGGGCGCTCTGTGTCTCAGCGACATTTCCTTTCTTTGTCCATTTGTGCATTCAACAACTATTAACTGAGCATTTGTTTCGGGAGAGGGGGATGTAGAAGACCAAGAAGGCTCCCCTCTCTCTACAGACAGAAATGAAGTGAGCAATTGACATCATTCTAAATTGCACGTGAGAGGTCTACCTGCTTCAGGGGTTCAGAGCGCCGTCCCTGAGAAGGTGACATTGGAACAAATCCAGCCATCCAGAAATCTAGGAAAAGAGGGTTCCAGACAGGGAGCAGGAGATGCAAAGTATATGCAGGAAGCTTGCCTAGGAAGGGATCAGGGAAAGAGGCCTTGGGCCCGAGGAGACGTGGGTTCTGTGGGCCGCAGAGAGGCGGGGGGCAGGACCCCCTAACCCGCTGCTGTGTTCCAGCGCCCTGGCCTGCAGCTGACGAGGACCACGAGTGAGCCAGCGAGGGGGCGGGGACACCTCAGCCGCAGCCGCCGCCCCCTTCCCCGCAGCGACTCGGACCGCTACTGCCTGCCCCCCACTCCCTGGGCCCCCCGGCCCCTGCCCTGCTGTCCCCCACCTCACCCCCGGACATCCATGTCTGGCTCCCCTACTAACCTCCCCTTCTTCCGCCCCTGGCCCTTTCCCCCACCTCCCCTGTCCTACCTGCTTTTATTTATTTTGGATTAGCCGGTTGCCCACCCCCCCCCGCCCCGTTCTCCTCTCCGCGCCCCCCCACGTCGGGTCTGCGCCCCTCTCTCCCCACCGCGCCCCCATAGGACCCCCCAAGAAGGCTTTTGTATTTGTGCATAGCTAGAGTGAGGGCGGAGGGGGCCTGCTACAGGCCACAGCCACAACCCTGGATTTTTTATTCTGATTTTTCCTTCCTTTTCTCTTTCCTTTTTTTTGTTTTGTTTTGTTTTTTAAAGAAACCGTTTTTTAAACTATTTCTAGGTTTGTGAATGTGAAGCCCCAGGCCGCAGGGGGCAAGGGGCCAGGTGCCCCCCCACCAGCTGAGAACAAAATGTCTATGTGGGTGTGGGCCCCTGGCCAGCTCCCTCCAGCCCTGGAGAGGAGGACAGGCTGAGGAGGCCAGGCCGAGCCCCTGGAACCATCCCGTCCTGTATCATATATGTAAATACTGTGAGGTGAAGCCCCCACCCGTCTCTAAGACCCCTTGGGGGCGAGGGCATCGCCTCACCCCACCCCGCGTTTCTGTACCTTCCTCTCAGACACCGTTACTGTAAGCTTGCAGGCCTCAACTGTGGCCAAGGCAGGCCCCGCTCTCTCAGGCCCTATGGGGTCAAAGGCCTTGGGCCCGTTCACCCCAAAAAAAAAAAAAAACCAGTGTGGGGGCGAGGGAAGAGAAGGGCTCGCCCAGAGCCACTGCTGGAAAGGAATTAACTCTCCAAAGGTCACCCCCCTCCCCGCCCCCTACCTGGTCAGGCCTTCATGGTCTCTGCCCCGAGCCCCCCATGAGTGGGCATTGAGGGTGGGCACTTTGGGAAGGGGCGGACCCCAGGGGAAAGCAAAGGGCTTCTCAGGGAACCCCCACATTCTCTCACTGAAGTTCCCCACCAGGATGGTCCCGTGGCCAGAGCCCCGAGTCCCTGGGCCCTCTTCAAAGGAAAAAGAGGCTCAGGTCATGACTTCATGAACAGTGACCAGGCTGGTGTGGCGGGGTGGAGCGCCCCCCACCCACTGCCTGCCCGTGTCCTCTCCCCCAGGTCTGGGGCTGGGAACCTAAGCTCCCTTCCCCATCGTGGTCCCCTCCCCTGAAAACCCCCTTTGGAGAGTTAATTGTCTGTGTGAGGTGCTTAACCTATTAGCCCTGAGAACACAAAGCAATAATCTTTGTTACTGAGATGCGCGGCTGTTCGTGGTTTTTTTTTTTTTTAATGTTTCCTAATAAAAGAGAAGCTGCATTTTATTGGTTTTTATTTTTAATTTTCTACACACTTGAGCTGAGTCACGAGAGACTTGCTTTCCTCTCCTCCCCTTCCTGTGATCGATCCCCCACCCAGCTGGGCCCACCCATGGGCTCAGGGCCTTGGAATTCCGTTTTCTGATTTGTTTGGGAAATTTTTTTTAAAAGATGTTACACGGTGTTTCGAAGCCAGCAAGTTACCACCCTCCGGTGTCTCTTCTCTCCACATCTGTAACTTCTTTTTCCAGGTTTTATTTTCAGTTTTGAATTCCTAATAAATTATTTGAAAACGGGCCTGAGCTTGTGTCTTGTATCTCTCTGTGCGTTCAGAACTCGGTACCCCAATGATACCCCGTTTTCCCTTAACTTCTGTTTTCCTCCTGGAATAATCTTCACTTGTCGACCCAGCTCCCATCTCCAATTTCTTGACCAGCCTCAAAACTTGGTGTTGATGATGAGATACCATTTCATACCCAGTAGGATGGCCATCATCAGAAAACCAGAAAATAACAAAAGTTGGTGAGGAAGTGGAGAAATGGGAACTCCTGTTGCATTGCTAGTAAGAATGTAGGATGGTGCAGTTACTGTGGAAAATAGTTTGGCAGTTCTTCAAAAAGCTAAACATCGAAATACCATATGATCCAGCAATTCCACTCCTCGGTATACACCCAAAGGAATTCAACATAGGGGCTCAAAAAGACGCTGAGCATCAATGCTCACAGCAGCAGTATCCACAATAGCCAAAAGATGGAAGCCACCCAGGATGAATGGATAAATAAGGCCTTCTCATACAGTGGAGTATTATTCAGCCACAAAAAGGACTGAAGTTCCGCTATGTGCTACAACACGGATGAACCTTGAAGAATTCCGCTAAATGAAAGAAGTCAGACACAAAAGGACAAATGTATGATTCTACACATTTGAGGTACCTATTAATAGAATCAGCAAATTCATAGAGACAGCAAGTAGGTTAGAGGCTGGGGAGGAGGGAGTGGGAGGTTAGGGAGTTAGTTATTGCCTGATGATTACAGAGTTTCTGTTTGGGATAATGAAAACATTTAAGAAATGGGTTGTGCATAGCATTGTGAATATAATTAATGCCACTGAATTGTACACTGAAAACTGATAAATTGGGAAGGGGCTGTAAAAAACGGTAAATTTTGTTATGTATTTTTTGCCACTTTTTTGGAACAAAAGCTTGGCATTGAACCCCTTATTCTCATGTGCTCAGTGGTGTCTGAGCACATGTCTCAGCACTTGTCTGGCTCTTTGCAGCCCCGTGGACTATAACCTGCCAGGTTCCTCTGTCCAAAGAATTTTCCAGGCAAGAACACTGGATCAGGTTGCCATTTCCTACTCCAAGGGATCTCTTAAGTCTCCTGCATCGGCAAGCAGATTTTTTACCACTATCACCACCCTTACGCTCAGTTCAGTTCAGTCGCTCAGTCGTGTCCGACTGCGACCCCATGAATCGCAGCACGCCAGGCCTCCCTGTCCATCACAAACTCCCGGAGTTTACTCAAACTCATGCCCATCGAGTTGGTGATGCCATCCAGCCATCTCATCCTCTGTCATCCCCTTCTCCTGCCCCCAATCCCTCCCAGCATCAGGGTCTTTTCCAACGAGTCAACTCTTCGCATGAGGTGGCCAAAGTATTGGAGTTTCAGCTTTAGCATCAGTCCTTCCAATGGAATTATCTCCTTCAGGATGGACTGGTTGGATCTCCTTGCAGTCCAAGGGACTCTCAAGAGTCTTCTCCAACACCACAGTTCAAAAGCATCAGTTTTTCGGTGCTCAGCTTTCTTCACAGTCCAACTCTCACATCCATACATGACCACTGGAAAAACCATAGCCTTGACCAGACAGACCTTTGTTGGCAAAGTAATGTCTCTGCTTTTTAATATGTTATCTAGGTTGGTCATAACTTTCCTTCCAAGGAGTAAGTGTCTTCTAATTTCATGGCTGCAGTCACCATCTGCAGTGATTCTGGAGCCCCCAAAAATAAAGTCTGACACTGTTTCCACTGTCTCCCCATCTATTTCCCATGAGGTGATGGGACCAGATGCCATGATCTTAGTTTTCTGAATGTTAAACTTTAAGCCAACTTTTTCACTCTCCTCTTTCACTTTCATCAAGAGGCTTTTTAGTTCCTCTTCACTTTCTGCCATAAGGGTGGTGTCATCTGCATATCTGAGGTTATTTATATTTCTCCCGGCAATCTTGATTCCAGCTTGTGCTTCCTCCAGCCCAGAATTTCTCATGATGTACTCTGCATATGTTAAATAAGCAGGGTGACAATATACAGCCTTGACATACTCCTTTTCCTATTTGGAACCAGTCTGTTGTTCCATGTCCAGTTCTAACTGTGGCTTCCTGACCTGCATACGGGTTTCTCAAGAGGCAGGTCAGGTGGTCTGGTATTCCCATCTCCTTCAGAATTTTCCCCAGTTTATTGTGATCTACACAGTCGAAGGCTTTGGCATAGTCAATAAAGAGAAATAGATGTTTTTCTGGAACTCTAGCTTTTTCGATGATCCAGCAGATATTGGCAATTTGATCTCTGGTTCCTCTGCCTTTTCTAAAACCAGCTTGAACATCTGGAAGTTCTCGGTTCACGTATTGCTAAAGCCTGGCTTGGAGAATTTTGAGCATTACCTTACTAGCATGTGAGATAAGTGCAATTGTGCAGTGGTTTGAGCATTCTTTGGGATTGCCTTTCTTAGGGATTGGAATGAAAACTGACCTTTTCCAGTCCTGTGGCCACTGCTGAGTTTTCCAAATTTGCTGGCATATTGAATGCAGCACTTTCACAGCATCATCTTTCAGGATTTGACCTTAAACTCAGAATCCTAAGAGGGTGAAGGAGGAAAACCAGCTCAGGTGGGCATGGGTAATCTCTAAAAATTAGATGTAGTGGTTCCACCACCTGGCTCCTCCCTTTCCTAGCTGAGAGTCCTCAACCTCTCTGAGCCTCAATTTTCTCATCTATTAATGGGAATGATATAAAAGGTCACATGATAAGATTCTGTTTATGTGAAATAGCCAGAAGAGGTAAATCCATAAGAGATAGAATACAGATTGGTTGGGGCTGGAGGGAGAGGGGCAAAGGGGAATAAACTCAATGGTTAAGGGATTTCCTGTGGGGTGATGAAAATACTTTTTCATTAAAGGTGGTGTTGGCATGACATTGTGGCATAAAAGCCACTGGATTGGTCACTTTGAAATGGTTGTTTTCTAATGTGTAGAGGAATTTCACCTCAACAAAATTAAAAAGAGAATGGCAGCAGTAACTAGGGTGGTTGTTAATTAAACAAGGAGGGCAGACAGAGGATTCAACACCAGGCAAGGCACAAAGTTAGTGTTTAGTGAGTAGTAGCTGCTGTGAATCCCAAGTTTCCTCCAGGTGATTGGGCTCAGCAGTGACTGCCCCCTCCTGGGTGGTCCCCACGGACTCCCACACTCATTCAACAAATATTCCCTTAGGACCGACTGTGCGCGCGTCACTGTTAAGAACTGGGAGGGTGACCAATCTGTCCTGCTTTGCCAGGGACTTTTCTGGCTCGAAAACAGGAAATTCTGTGTCCCAAGAACCCTTCAGTCCTTGAGGGGGAAAAAAGTCAGAACCATTAGTCATCTGAAGGCAGCGATTTCAGTTGGGTGTGTAGGGGGGTCGAGTTCTGCTAAAATCTGCAAGAAGGGTAAGAATTAACTAGTCAAGGCTCACAGGGGAGGAGCATACCAGGAGGAGAGACCAGCAGTTGCAAAAGCCTTGAAATGGGAGAAAGCATAAGGACTTCCATCAGGGGGCCGAGAGAAGGCTCCCTGTGGCTGGAGAAGAGGGTATTCCACCCCACTCTGGGCTGAGAGGTAGGTAGGGGCAGAGGAAACGGCCTCTAGACTGATTTTGGTTCTTATATAAGAGCCATGGGAAGGAGTGAAGGGTTTTAGGCAGTGGGGTGAGAGACTGATGATGTGATGTAATTGAGTTTGCATTTGAGCATGTCATCAGCCCACACAATAGGGAAGAGATTTGAGGGACGCCATTGTGGAGGGGAGCACAGGGTCGCTGAGGAGGCTGCTGCAACCATCGGGGCAAGGGATGCTGGGGCAGGTACCAGGTGTTGGAGGTTGGTGTGGTTTGAGAGCTGGACTTGCAAGGGACTGGATGGGAAAGAGAGTGAGTATGGGGAGAGTTCCTGGGTTTCTGAAGGTCAGCTTCCTCGGTGGTTGTGCTCAGTTTGAGAAATATTTTCAGCTGCGCCCAGATGTACTGGAAACAGAGACAGAGTGATGAGAGAGGGGAATGGGAAACAGCCCCTTAAGGTGACCCCAGCCAAGTTAAACCCAGTCCAGTGTTACCTAAGGCTTTCTGGGGACTTCCCAACAGCCCACATTCTGGGCTCAGTGCCGGATTAAGAGGCAAGAACATGCAGGTTCAAATCCTATTTCCTTCACTTTCCAGCTGTGTTGACTTTGAGCCAGAACTTAAGTTCTCTGAACCTGTTTAGTCATCTATGAAAACGAGATGACGAAAAAAATAACTATGTCAGAAGCTGGTTGTTAGGATGAAAAACAACATAACACTCTTCGCCCAGGGCTGAACAGACAGAAGCACTCAGTAAATGGTAGGTGCACTTAAGCATTTCCTAGAAGCAGGAGCCATGTCCTCCAGGGGCTGGCCAGGTGTGACCTTGCTGGAGTGTGGGTATGTCATCACCTGAAGGAGTCAAGAAGCTATACTTAGCCATTCTTTCCACTGGAGAGTGTGTTTTTCCCAGGCTGGGAGAGGCTGTACTGTACACACCTGTGCAAGGGCAACAGCAGGTCACGGTGCAGATCCTAGGGGCCTGGGGGGCTATCAGTGACCTGCCAGGTCCATCCCTCTGCCACCTCCCTGTCCCCTGCAGAGGTCTGGATTGTCACATTTAGCTCGTCTCTTTCCAGGGGGAGAGGGGTCCAGTAGCAGTCTGACCCCTCTCCCACCAGCTGCTTTGCCTAAGCCCCAGCACAAATTGCACGTGGGAGTTTGTCCAGCCTGCCCTTGTGGAAGACTTCCAGCTGGCTGGGGTCGCTGGGAGAGAAGCAGGCAGGACTGAACCTCCTTCTGGCCTCCATGGGCCTTTGACACTCCCACCTGCTACTACAATTCCCTGATGTGAGGTGACATTGCGTTATCATCAGTGCCAGATCCAACTCACATCCTGCTGCGTGACATTGGGGCAGTCACTTAACCTCTCTGAGCCTCCATCACCTCTGTAAAGTGGAGTTCGTCCTTGGACCTGCCTCAGAAGGCTGTGCCAGTTTCTTAGCATGCAACTTGGACTAGTTAGTGGTCGGTAAATGGTAGTTAATACTACTAGCCTTAGGGGATTTTTATAGCATCAGCTACTCCTTCTTCAGATCACCCCCAAACAGGAGCAGCACCTATTTTCTGCTCTGTTCTCAGTCCCAAAGAACCCTACACAAGAGGGACTTAGCATTTTCTTGGCCACGAGTCCCCTTTTCCTGGGCAGCCTTCACTCATTCTGAAGGGGCAGAACCACTTGCCAGACTGAAGTTGGGGCCTGAGTTAACCTGTTCTTCTTCCAGGAGCTCTCACCTCTGGGCCGGCCCCGGGACAGGTGCTGTGACACCCTGGGAGCACTATGCAATAGAACTTTCTGTGACGATGGAAACATTCTAAGTTCATGCTGTTCCAAACCATAGCGCCTGGCCATGTGTAGCTATCAAACACTTGCAATGTGGCTGGTGGGACTGAAAAGCCAATTTTCAATATTATTTCATAGTAATGAACTTAAATAGCTACTTGTGGCTAGTGGTTACTGTAGCCAATGGCTAACCTGGTATGCACACTGGCTAATGGACTGATGTAGAATATCTACAGGCAAGTAGGAAGAGATGGGTGGTGAAAACCCTGGATCAAATAGGGGCAGAGTCAGGTCCAGGCAAATAAATCAATTTCCCTTTCTGGGTCTCAGTTTCCCCATCTGCTTACTAAATGCTGTTTCAGTGTCATCACATTAGCTGAAGGACATTTTTCTGGGGCTCTTGGACTTGGAATGAAACCGGGAAACTCTTCTAGACAGATTTCTTCTTTTTTGCCCCCAGTATGTGCTCAAGGGAAAAGTACATTGCTGGAATCCTGGGATGCATGCGTGAGCAGAGGTCACAAGAGTCAGAATTATCGATTCTGCTCTGATTCATGTGACATAATCTAACATAACCCTGCCAAGGGCAAATGGAGTTGTCTCAGTGGGAAGAGGCAGGTGTGGGTTCAAGTCTTGGCATTGCCATTCCCAGCTTCACCCAAGGCTGAACCTCATATAGAAGTTCTCATCTGGAAAGTGCCCAAGATGCATTCCAAGACAAGAGATGATCAAACCCAGCATGGCCATGGGATGAAAACGACACTTCACCTCCGTGATCTTCCTCCCCCAAACCCATAGCCAACCCCATCTTACCAAGAGAAAAACATGGGACAAATTCCAAGAGAGGGGCATCTTATGATACACCTGACTAGTATTCCTCAAAATGCCCAGGTCCAGGGGGCTTCCCTGGTGGCCCAGTGGTAAAGACTCTGCACTGCCAATGAAGAGGACGTGGGTGTGACCACCAGTCGGAGCCACCAGGCTCCTCAGTCCATGGGCTTCTCCAAGCTAGAATACTGGAATGGGATGCAATTTCCTCCTCCAGGAGATCTTCCCAACCCAGGGATCAAACCCATGTCTCCTGCATCTCCTGCATTGCAGCCAGATTCTTTACTACTAGCACCACCTAGGAAGTCCAAAATAATAATAAGTCAGGTCTTACGAAGTGAATTTCACCTAAAAAATGTTATATAGACCTTTGATATGACAGTTGTAAAATTCTTTTTATTCTACAAGTCAGATCCAAGCCTTTGTAATTCCCAAGTCCAGGGTTTTCTTACAAATCCACGGTAGGGGACTGGGAGAGGCAGTGGTATTGCTGGAGCGGGAAAAAAAAATTCAAGGTGTGCCTTAGAATCAGATGTACCGAAGTTGGAGCCCTTGCTTTGCGTTTGCTAGCTGTGTCATCTGGGGCAAGTCGTTTCACTTCTCTGAGCCTGTTTCCTCAACAGCAAAGTGCATGATTGATGGGAACCTTTCAATGAGACCCACAGCCCAGACTCAGGCTCATGAGAGGAGCTGGAGGCAATAGTCACTTCCTTCCCATCTCCCTTCTCCTAGTTGTTCAACGGGGTTGACAGCCACCCGTACACACACACACACACACACAATGTTGAAGCTGGACTGAGTAAAAAGGGGTGGGTAAAAGAAAAAGAAGAGAAAAAGAAACACATGCACGCACGCACACACACACAAAAGGGGTGGGTATGAGGGTCAAAATTCCAAGGTGTGCAACTCCACAAATAATCCCTTTCATTCAAAAGGGCGGATGACAAATACACACAACTACTTCCAAGGACCCCCGGCTGGCAGGGCTTGCTTGTTGCTCAGGATTATTTCTGCAACAGACTCAAGGCCAACTCAGAGTCAGCAGGGAGCAAAGCAAACAAGATGTGATAGTCTTATCTCAGGGCAGCAGGGCAGCTATAAGGAGGGAGCCCATAGTGACATCAGCTTTTGCTCACCAACCTGACAACAGCATGAGACTCCTGGTGTTGGCTGCTCTGCTCACAGGTAGGCAAGTGCCCTCAGCCCCACCCCTTCCTGCCCTGGGATCTCTCTCCTCTGCAATGGGCGCCAGAGGTCACAGGGATGGCCAGACCTAGGGTCTTTTTCAGGGCTCACCGTGGGGCTTAAGAGCTCCCATATTGGGGTTCCCTCAAATCCCCCTCGATGAGCTTTCCAGGTGGCACTAGTGGTAAAGAACCCAGCAGCCAATGCAGGAGACACAAGAGATGAGGGTTCTATTCCTGGGTTGGGAAGATCCCCTGGAGGAGGGCATGGCAACCCAGTATTCTTGCCTGGAGAATCCCCATGGATAGAGGAGCCTGTCGGGCTACAGTCCACAGGGCCACAAAGAGCTGGACATGACTGAAGTGACTTAACACACACACACACGCACAAATTCCCCCACATCTTGCATCTTCTCCACCTTTAGGTCTGAACTCAGATGACCCATCTCAGAAAGGCTTGTCCTTGTCCATCCAAGCTAAGAGCACCCCTTCTCCCTCTCCCTGGAGTGGACTGCTATTTCCTTCTCCAGGGGATCTTTATATCCCAGGGATGGAACCTGCATCTCCTACATGGCAGGCGGATTCTTCACCACTGAGCCATGGCCTTGATACAAGGCCTTCTCAGTGCCTGTCTTGGCCTGCAGCACGTCTCTTGTTGATTCATTTCATTTTTTATCTCACACCCACACCTAAGCACGCACTCCTTGAGATCAGTGATAGTGCTGTTTGCACCATTTAATGAACAGATTAATAGAATCAGAATTAACTTGAATTCAAATCACACCTCATTCAGCCATTATTCATTCATTCAACATTGACAGTATCAGAGTCTCTAAGGTATCAGGCTCAGGGTTGAGGCTGGGGAGTCGGCCACGCTTGCTGTGCGCTCATGCACTCCAGCAGTACCTGCATGCAGGTCTGGCCTCTGCAAAGAGCAGAACTGGCGGGATCAGAGAGAAGGAAAGAGGAGGGAAGCAGGAGAGGGGTCTGGAGAGGGGCCAAGGCAGTGAGGCCACTCCTGTCTGAGACAGCTCCACCACTCCTCCGGGCTCTGCTCCTGGATGTAACCGCTGTCGGCTGCCACCGTGGAGGCTGCTCTTGGGAGAAAGTGAGCAGCTGCCACCTTTCCCGAGCCCTGGAGCCTAAGTACTTGGAGCGACTCCAGTGTCCACAGCATATCAAGGACAGGAAGGGCCAGGCGTGGGGCACAGAGACGACACCGGGGGCCGAAATCACTTAGCACCATCTTTATGGAACCAAATCCCACAGGTCGGGCTCTACACCTGAAGTAAAGAAGTCCTAGGAACTTACACTGGTGGTCCACTGGCTAAGACTCTGTGCTCCCCATACAGGGGCCTGGGTTCGATCTCTGGTCAGGAAACTAGATCCCACATGCTGCAGCTTAAAATCCTGCATGCTACAACAAAGATTGGCCGCAACTTAGACCTAGCACAGCCAAATAATTTTAAAAAAGAAGCAAAGTTGTCCTGTTGAGAATGGAGGCCACGTGGGCCTCCTCACCATTCTTCACACTCCTGGCCCCCCTCAACCTCGTCATCCCGCAACCCAACCCCCCATTTAGATTCCCTTACTGTGCTCCAATTTTGCCGTCTTCTAACACAACATCCGATTCCCTTATTTATTACCTTTATTGCTGACTGTTTTTCCTGCACTAGATCAATGAGGTTACAGATTTTTTATTTGTTCACTGATGTGTCTCCAGGGCAGTGACTAGCATATAATAGGTGCTCAATAAATACTTACTGAATAAATAATGGAAATAGTTTTAAATTATCATATAGTCACACAAACACTAGTACACAAAGGTTCAGAGCAGCACCATCCATAAGAGTCGACAAGTAGAAACAACCCAAATGTCCATCAGATGATGAACAACTAAAAGAGTGACCTGTCCATACAGTGGAATATTAATCAGCCATAAAAAGGACTGAAACACTGATACCTGTGATAACAGGGATGAAGCTCAAATCATATGTGAAGTGAAAGAAGCCAGTCACAAAAGGCCACATATTGTATGATTCCATTTACACAAAGTGTTCAGAATAGGCAAATCCATAGAAACAGAAAACAAATTAGTGGTTGCCAGAGGGAGGGGGGAAAGGGGAGTGATTGTTGATGGGCAGAGGGCATCCTTTTGGGGTGATGAAAATGTTCTGGAATTATTACTGATGGTTGCGCAATTCTGTGAATATACTAAAAACCACTGCATTGTATGCTTTGTTTAAAATGGTGAGTTTCACGTTTTGTGAGTTGTTTAGAAAATGCCTGCTCACTTTACCAGGTTCCTGTATCCAGCTTTTTTCAGAGGAGGCAGCTGATGGGGGGTCAGGGGGACAGCATGGGGGCCTGAGAGAGCAAGCAGGTAGTAAGGTCCCTGGGGCGCCGGCAGCCAAGCAGGACGTATTTGAACTCTGGCTGTGTCCTCCTGCAGTGGGCGCTGGCCAGGCCGGCCTCAACTCGAGGGCGCTATGGCAGTTCAACGGCGTGATTAAGTGCAAGATCCCCAGCAGTGAACCACTGCTGGATTTCAACAACTACGGCTGCTACTGTGGCCTGGGCGGATCAGGGACCCCTGTGGATGATCTGGACAGGTGAGTTGCTCTGCTGGGAAAGTATCCCTGAGATGGGGGGAGGGCAGAAGACAAAGGTCTCACGAGGCACAAAAAAAGATTTGCCTATTTGCTAAAGTAACACATGTTCACCTCTTAATTCAGGGGAGCAAAAAGCTGAAGGTTGGCGGGGGAGGGGTGTGTGTGTGTGTGTGTGTGTGTGTGTGTGTGTGTGTGTGTGTGGGGTGGGTGGGTGGGGTGTGAGAGGGGTGGGGTGTGTGAGGGGTGGGGGGGTGGGGTGTGTGTGAGGGGTGGGGTGTGTGTGTGTGTGTGTGTGTGTGTGTGTGTGTGTGTGTGTGTGTGTGTGTGTGTGTGTGTGTGTGTGTGCGCGCGCGTGTGTGCAAATGCCGCCCTCTAGTGGCAGGACTTTGCACCACGAAACATCACTTCCAGGAGTCAACCTTCCAGCCGGGGTGAAACCATCACTGTCTCTTGTGCTGTATAGGCTTGTGCTGTATTCCTGCAACCACTTTAAAATCATCTTCAATAAACATGAGAAAAAGACTTACTGTTTCAAGCCACAGGACCAGTACCTCTCAGGGCAGGTCATCTAAAACAGCCCCACCTGTTCTGAGGGAGCAAGTTCAGGCTGACGTGCTGCCCTACCATGCTCCTGCCTCAGCTCTGTTCCTCCCCTTCTCCAGGTGCTGCCAGACACACGACAACTGCTACAAACAAGCCAAGAAACTGGACAACTGCAGAGTCCTTGTGGACAATCCCTACACCAACAGCTACTCGTACTCATGTTCTAACAATGAGGTCACCTGCAGCAGTAGGTTTACCCTCTTGTTGGCTCTTGTTAGCGGGCATGGAGGGAAATAGTATTAATGATAGCCACCACTGACTGATCATTTTCTTGGTGCCAGGCAGTATCTCCTTTAATCCTTAAAACAACCCTATGGAATAAGTACTGCTATTATCCCCATTTTACAGATGAGGAAACTGAGGCTCAAAAAGCTGGACCAACTGTCCAAGGGCACACAGCCCCATGAATGGCGGTGTTTGGTTTTTGAACATAGGTCTATATCACTCCAAAACCTCTGCTTTTAACTGCCAGGCCATACTGCTTTGTTTATTTCATAAAAAGAGCTTAGAACTCCCACGTATCAGGCTTTCATTGCATGCCAGGTACTAGGCAAGGTGTGCATGTGTGATAGGTTTTATTAAACCCATTTTACAGGTTAGGAAGCTGAGGCCCCAAAATAGTCACTTGCTCCAAATCACACAACCTATGAGTGGTAGGGCCAGCATTTGAACTCGGTTGCTTCTGATTTTTTTTTTTTTTTTTTTTTGCTTCTGATTTTAAAGACTGCATAACCACTAAGTTATGCAGTGTTCATGATGAAACATGTCCCTCCATGAAGACAGTTCTGAAGAGCAAGACAATTCAGAGAGGTGTAGGGAACTGTCTTGTGAGACCAGCATTCTAGATTTTCATTCCCCTTAATTTTGCAATCACAGATACATCCCAATTTTTGAAAATTGTACTAACAACACTGGAATCACCAGTCCAACTCCCAAAGTGCCAAGAAAAGACTGACCTGGCATCCCATCACCCTAAGAAATAAACAGTTTCATACCTCTGTATTCCTTTTAACCAGGGATCCAACCCCTGCAGGGGAAGCACAGAGTCCGCTGGACCACCAGGGAATTCCTTCAACCTGTTCCTTTAAATCATATACATGTTCCCTCCATCTCTCCAGCATTTTCTCTTTTCTCTCTGCTTTATTTTCTCCACAGAATTTCCTAACAGCCAACACATTAATGTTATTCTTTCACTTTCTGTCTCTCCAATAGAAAGGATTCACAAGATCAGAGGTTGTCTGTTCTCTTCATGGCTGTGTCCCGAGTCTAGATCAGAGCCTGGAATCATAGGTGCTCTCGATGTAAATGTTTGATGAATGCACAGTCTAGGTACAATCTTGCGTTCTGTGTTTTTCTCACTTATCACCACACTTCGACCATGTTTCCATGGTCTCAGTCTTCCTTATTACTTCTTTCAAAGCTGCATAAAATAGCTTCATTTGCTCACACAGTCCCCTGGTAACACAGATTTCAGTTGTGCTCTACTTCAGAAAGCCAGATACGGGAAATCATATTTCTGCCCTGAAACTTGATCAGTAAGAATTTCTTTCTGTGGATTCTGGACTCCTTTATGAATCTGCTGAAAGCTATAGACACTCTCCCCAGGGAAATACACACACACACACACACACACACACACACCACACATACATGTTTGCAAATAATTTATTTTTAATGAAAATTTCTTCTTCCCCTACAAGAAGCCTGCAGCAGAAGGCACTGATTCAAATTATAAACAACAACTTGCTAGACACACACTACTATGTATAAAATAGATACATAACAAGGACCTGTATAGCACATATTCAATAGCTTGTAATGATCTATAACGGAAAGTCACCTGAAAAGGAAAATGTAAATGTACACCTGAATCAATTTTGCTGGACACCTGAAACTAGCACAACACCGTAAATCAACTAAACTTCAATAAAACAAAATTAAAAGAAAAAAACAGTAACTCGATAAATAATTATCTCATTATGCACACTTTATAATCTAATTAAGCCCTAATTTATGCTTAATGAGGGGTTGAGGAAGACATTCATGATTTTTAAAAGAAAGGACTAGAGAAATAAAACCTTAATAAGATTATTGAAGGTAAGCAGATATACATAATTAAATTATGGATAATAAAGCTGAAATGCATTTTAAATGTTATCCATATTGCTTCTTTTGGTTACAAATGTAAATGAGGTCAAAATAATATAATTTCAAATTCTCCAGAAATGTATGTCATAGAAAGCAGAAGGCACCTATAATCCTAACACCCAAGAAAACTGGTTAGATATATTGCACTTGAGATTTTTTCAGCATATACTATGCACTTTTTACTGTTAATATCTTGGAAATGTTTCCCCATATAGACACAATTATTTTGAACATCTGTATAATACTCTATTGTAAGGATTCTGTAATCTTAAGAATATGTGCTTTAAAGTAGAGAAATTGGTTTACAAAACTTCACTAAGTTGAAACGTAAAATATTTTGCTGCCTTGCGTATGTGTTTTAGTATTCCCCATACAATTTGCAGTTGCTTATCTATGTTATCAGCGCTCTGTGGTTGTATGGGTTTTTAAAGCAGTGAGTTCATTTAGAAGTGTGAAAACAGAGAATGTCCCCAAAGCAGTTATCATACCTTAGTATCACCAGATAAAATAAGCTGCCCAGTTAAATTCGATTATCAGATAGACAAGAAATTATTTTTTTTAAGTCTGTGTCCCAAATAATGCATTGTAGATCTGAAATTTCAGTATTTCTTTTTGCTTTATCTGTCGACCCTAAATTTGCACCGGTGGAATTGCCAGCAGACCGTTTCATTTCATCCTTCCCGCCCCTGGATCCTACAAAGCATCAACCGCCTTGACTCAGTTCTCTGTTCTCGCTTTATTCCAGGCGAAAACAATGCCTGTGAGGACTTCATCTGCAACTGTGACCGCAATGCCGCCATCTGCTTCTCAAAGGTGCCATACAACAAGGAGCACAAGAACCTGGACAAGAAGTACTGCTAGATCTGAGTATCTTCCCAGGAAATTAGCATTCCCTTTGGGCCCCATGGCTTTGACCTTACCATGTCCTCCAATAAAGCACCTAATGAAAGGCCTCCCGCTTGGAGATTGTTTTATTCTCTGCCTACTGAACATGACAAAATTTCTTCCTGGTTCTTTGGGAGTATCATTCATTCCAGACCTGGAAGCTGAATTAGAGGGACATTTCTGGGAAGTGAGTACTATGAGACCTGAATAATGATTAATAACCAAGGATGATCTACTCTGTGCCAGAACTGTGTGTCTCTAAATTCTCTGGGCAGCCCTATAAGATTTAGACACTATTAGCAAATGCTATTTTTCTAAGCTGAGCTTCAGGAAGAAAGGTCATTCACCTACCAAGAGAGATGCATCTGGTAAAGAGCAAAGAAGGGATCTGAAGCCAGACCATCCAACAGGACACCCTGCCCTGCCTGAGGTGGTGGGCTCTTCAGCTTGAGTCAGACCTGCCCTCCTTGTTTTTCTGTCTTTTACTTCCAACTGTGTTCAATCGTTTGTTTGTTTGTTTGTTTCTATAATTCCTTTCTAAACTCTACAAAGCCTTCACCACAGTCTACAAGTTGATGTGTGTGTGTGTGTGCACACACACGTGCACATGCTCACACGGGAAAGAGAATTCTGGAAGAGCAAGACGAATTCTGAGTGAGGGAGGCTGTGAGGGAATTCTGAGAGATGGAGGGTATGAGACAATTTTGAGACAAGGAAGGTGAGAGGGAATTCTGAGAGAAGCAAGGTGAGAAGGAATTCTGGGAGGAGAGTGAGGGATTTCTGAGTAAGGGGATTCTGAGCAAAGGAGGGTGAGAGGGGATTCTGAGAGAAGACAGGTGTGAGAAAGTTTGAGTGAGGGAATTCTGAAGTCAGAGGAAAGTCAGAGAATGGAAGTCAGAGGAAAATCTGAGAGATGGAAAGTGAGAGGGAATTCTGAGAGCAGGAGAGTCAGAGGGAATGCTGAGAGAAGGAAGGTGAGAAGGAATTCTGAGAGGAGAGTGACAGAGTGAGGAAATTCTGAGGAAGGGAGAATATAAGGAAATTCTGGGAGAAGGAGGCCGAGAGGGAATTATGAGAGAAGGAAGCTATGAGGAAATTTGAGTGAGGGAATTCTGACTGAGGTCGGGTGAGAGGGAATTCTCAGAGAAGGAAACTGAGTGGGAATTCTGAGTGAGGAAATTCTGAGAGAAGTACAGTGAGAGAGAAATCTGAGTGAGAGAGGATGTGAGGGATTCCTGAGAAAAGCTGGGTGAGAGGGAATTCTGAGAGAAGGTGGGTGAGAGGGAATTCTGAGAGAAGGTGGGTGAGAGGAATTCTGAGGGAGGGAGAATGCACGTGTGCTCAGTCACTTCAGTTGTGTCTGACTCTTCGAGACCCTCCATCAGGCTCATGTGTCCATGGGATTCTCCAGGCAAGAATACTAGAGTGGGTTGCCATGCCCTCCTCCAAGGGATCTTCCCGACCCAGGGATAGAACCCAAGTCTCTTCTGTCTCCTGCACTGACAGGCAGGTTCTTTACCACTAGTGCCACCTGAGAAACCCGAGGGAGGGATGGTGAGAGGGAATTCTGAGAGAAGGAGGTTGTGAGAGGTTTCTGAGAGAAGGAAGATGAGAAGGAATTTGTACAAGCTGATTTTTTACATTGTAGTCTTAAAATATAATTAACAATAATAGTTTCAACCTCTTGAGCACTTACTATATATTACTGTGCTAAGCGTTTTCCATGTCTCATCTCCCTAAGTGTTCAAACCAGTTCTGTGAGATCTATACAATTGCCTCCAGTTTATGGGTGAGGAGCTAAAAATTCAGGTAAGTCAAGTCACTTGCCTGAGATCACACAAATGGCAGAGTCAGGATTTGACCAGATGAGTCTCTTTGGTGGGTTTCCCTGGTGGTGCTAGTGGTAAAGAACCCGCTTGCCAAGGCAGGAGACATAAGAGACACGAGTTTGATCCCTGGGTCGGGATGATCCCCTGGAGCAGGGCATAGCAACCCATGCCAATGAGAGGAGCCTGGCAGGCTACAGTCCATAGGGTCACAAAGAATCGGACACGACTGAGGCAACTTAGGAAGCATGTAAGTCTCCTTGATAATGCCTGAGCTGTTAACCACTAAGTCACTCAGCCAAGTTTCTCTACAAAAGTTTATTACTACACTGGCAATGAAATTCACCAGAGAGAGTGGAGAAGGGCACAGAAGAGAACTGAACTGGAAAAGCAAAGATGAGAAAGGACCACGTGGACTATGAAAAGCCGTGACTGAGCAGTTTTACAGAATATACTGGAGACTAAGAGAATACACACTACTGGGTGTGTGGTAGGCAGCAAAGGAGTGCATGTGGATTTCTTTGGTCCCAACTCCTCCTTCATTTCATTCCTCCATTCAAAGAATATTTATTCAATACTCACTCTGGGCCAGACACTGCACAAAATGCTGAAGATACAATGCATCTGGGATTGGCCTGAAGACAATGATTTATTGTTAGTAGCTGCCATCAGTTTAGTGTTCTCTGAGACTTTCTTTCCCCCCTGCTTGTCAAACTGGCATATGACGTGTAACATATGCTGTGTTCTACCTTCCAGACTGTGCCATGCATTTTTCACAATTACCTCCTCACCCTCACAACAGCTCTGTAATTGAAGGTATTATTACCTCCCCATTTTACAGATGAAGAAACTGACTCAAAGAGGCACGTCATCTGTCAAAGGTCACCCTCTCATAGATGGTATAGCTGACACTGAAACCCAAATCTGGTCATTTAGAGGGAAAATGCCATCACATCGTGAATTGCTGAAGGTAGAGTGACGTGTCTTAATCACTTTCATATCTCTATCTGCCTGGTACTGTACTTGATATATAGGTCACTCAATGAATAATTGCTGAAAGCTGAATGAAGTGTTGGTCATTAGCGCTCAGCACCTTTCCGCAGGCAAGAATGGGACTATTTTCAAAAGAAAATTCATCATTTAGGCTGAATGTCTATTTTATACATACTGTCCTACAGTATCATTGCAAGGGACAAATAATTAAATTAGACCTGACCTCGGCCTTTAAAGAACTGTAAGTCATTTTTTTTTTTTTGGTTTTTTTTTTTTTTTACTCTTTAACTGCCTGTCTTGAGGGATCTTAGTTACCCAATTAGAGACTCAACCAAGTGCCCCCTGCATTGGCAAGGAGGAGTCTTAACCACTGGACCGCTCCGGAAGTCCCTATAAATATCCTCTTTCAATGGAAGGAAACTGCAAGTCCCTGTTTGGATGAAAGAAAAATAAGACTTTAGAGGACTGTTTCTGATTCCTAATTTTTTCAGTTGATAAACAACAGAGTCCCCTGAGTACTCAAGGTGGGCTCTAAAAATACCCTCTTACGTAAAAGCCTACCTCTTTTTATTATCCCAAGGGTTGGGAACTCCTGTAACATATTCCTGTAACTATCTTAATGAGCATCTGCGGGGTGCTCATTACAGCAAACGAAATACCGGAAGCACTGTTACAACGGCTGGGATGATTTAAATGAATAAATACATAAACTGGACCGAGAGTAACGCCATGTCAGGATTAGGTATATCTCAGAAGCTACAGTATCTTCGCAGAGCTTGGCACATCACACACGTTCATTAAAGTCTTTCAATTAAGGTACAACAAGACACAACCGTTTGCCGCAATCGAAGAAAAACCACGTGGCCATATTTACCTTTTCTGATCACGTGATCATGTGCTCCCAGGCTTGCCGATTCGCAGGCCACACTCCAGGATGGAGAATTTCAGTAGCAAATGTGATTGGCTTTCTTATGGCCACGTGGCTCTCGGTTCCTCTTTTCTATTGGTGAACAGTAGCCCAGCCCCAGCCTATCGCCGCTTCCCGGGCTCCGGCCCCGCCCCTCTCGCGTAGGGATAGAGCGTGAGGGAGAACCAGCGCAGGCGCAGTGGTCGGTGTCCGCGGATGGTGGGCCTCAGAGTTCCACGGAATCCCGCAGGAAGGACAGAGTAGGCGAGTCAAGTGTGAGAAGAGGGCGAACTATACTCTAGGTCTCTCATTCTCTACATACATGCGCCTCCTTCTCCAGCTCCCTCTGCTAGGAACACCTCCATTACGTTTATCCTGGGTAGGCACCGAGGGGACCAGGAAAGTCAGTCAGTTCAGTTCGGTTCAGTCGCTCCGTCGTGTCCGACTCTTTGCGACCCCATGGACTGCAGCACGCCAGACTTCCCTTACAACACCAACTCCCGTAGTTTACTCAAACTGATGTCCATTGGGTCGATGATACCATCCAATCATCTCATCCTCTGCCGTCGCCTTCTCCCCCTGCCTTCAATCTTTCCGAGAATCAGGGTCTTTTCCAATGAGTCAGTTCTTCACATCAGGTGGCCAAAGTATTGGAATTTCAGCTTCAGCATCAGTCCTTCCAATGAATATTCAGGAATAATTTCCTTTAGGGTTGACTGATTTGACCTTGCAGTCCAAGGGACTCTCAAGAGTCTTCTCCAACACCACAGTTCAAAAGCATCAATTCTTTGGCGCTCAGCTTTCTTTATAGTCCAACCCTCACATCCATACATGACTACTGGAAAAACCATAGCTTTGGCTAGACGGAATCAAAACGGGCAGAAAAGAGAAAAGGGCGAAGGAGAGTGGCAAGTGAATTTTGGATGAACTAATGGCCTCTGGGGCATTCCAAGTTCTCACTTGAATCCTCATTCCTACCTCTAGAGAAGAAAAGGTGAAGGGATTTGCACTTCTGACCATGTGTTTACATTTGTTCCCTCCATCTGGAATGGCCCCACTTGGTGATTGACTGTTCATATTTTAGGACCTAACTGGGGTCACTTCTGAAATCTTCTTGAGCCTTGCTCTTCCTCCTCCTCAAAGTACAGTTGCTTAGGTACACAAGCAAGCTCAGAACTGGACAGACTGGCTTTGATTACTGGCCTGGTGTTTTTAGGTGACCTTGGGCAAGTTAAGGTCTCTGAGCTTCATGAGCCTCATCTTTAAAAAGAAGTAACAGAAGTAACAGAGTGCGGATCATATGGTTGTGGGAATTAGGTGAGTCAATGGGTTGTAAAGTGATTCCTAGAGTGCTTGTTGTAAATGTTTCATAAATACTATTTTCCAAAGGAAAAAGGATTTTTTTCACTTTTTAAACAAAAGATTCTTTAAATTCTATAGTGCTGTATACTTTACAAAAGTTTTGCAACAGGTGATTTCATATAACCCCATAATAACCTTTTTTTAATGCATGCAGTGGTGTCCAACTCTTTGTGGCCCCATGGACTGCAGCCCACTAGGGTTCTCTGTCCATGGAATTTTACAGGTAAAAATAAGCAAATAAGTTGCCATTTCCTACTCCAAGGGATCTTCCTGACCCAGGGATTGAACCCCAGTCTCTGGGGTCTCCTGCATTGGCTGGTGGACCCTTTGCCACTGTGCCCTGTGGGAAGACCTAAACTTTTTTTTATCCCCTACCTGCTATTTTGCACTTCCCCACTTGTGTCTCACCCCTGATAACCACAGATATGTTCTCTAGATCTGTGATTTTGCCTCTTCTTTATTCACTAGTTTGTTGTATTTTTTAAGATTCCACAGGTAAGTGATATACAGTGTTTTGTCTTTCTCTGACTTATTTCACTTAGCATAATGCCCTCCAAGTTCATCCGTGTTGCTGCACATGGCAAGACTTTGTTCTTTTAATGGCTGAGTAGGCCACTGGGTATATATACCATATCTTCATCCATTCGTCTGTTGATGGACACTTAGGTTGCTTCTGTACCTTGACAATTGTAAAAAATGCTACTGTGTTCATTAAGGTGCATGTCTTTTTTAATTAGTGCTTTTTTCTTTTTTTTTTTTTACTTATCCTCAAGATAAGAAACTACTTAGCCCTAGTTCTAGGTTTTTGAGAAATCTCCCTATTGTTTTCCATAGTGGCTGCACCAATTTACAGTCCCACCAACAGCATAAGAGGGTTTTCTTTTCTGGAAGAATATACTTTATTTTCTTTAGAAAGGCTTTATTACATCAAGCAAAGCTTGACTTTTGTGATTTTTTTTTTCTTAAGACAAGTTCAGTTCAGTCGCTCAGTTGCGTTCGACTCTTTGCGACCCCATGGAATGCAGCACGCCAGGCTTCCCTGTCCATCACCAGCTCCCGGAGTGTGCTCAAACGCATGTCCATCAGGTTGGTGATGTCATCCAACCATCTCATCCTCTTCTCCCCCTGCTTTCAATCTTTCCCAGCATCAGGGTCTTTTCCAATGAGTCAGTTCTTCACATCAGGTGGCCAGAGTATTGGAGTTTCAGCTTCAGCATCAGTTCTTCCAGTGAATATTCAGGACTGATTTCCTTTAGGATTGACTGGTTTGATGTCCTTGCAGTCCAAGGGGCTCTCAAGAGTCTTCTCCCACACCACAGTTCAAAAGCATCAATTCTTTGGCGCTCAGCTTTCTTTATAGTCCAGCTCTCACATCCATACATGACCACTGGAAAAACCATTGCCTTGACCAGACGGACCTTTGTTGGCAGAGCAATGTCTCTGCTTTTTAATATGCTGTCTATATTCGTCATTGCTTTTCTTCCAAGGAGCAAGCGTCTTTTAATTTCGTGGCTGCAGTCACCATCTGCTGTGATTTTGGAGCCCCCTAAAATAAATTTTCTGTTTCCATTGTTTCCCCATCTATTTGCCATGAAGTGATGGGACCGGATGCCATGATCTAAGTTTTCTGAATGTTGAGCTTTAAGCCTACTTTTTCACTCTCCTCTTCCACTTTCAAGAGGCTCTTTAGTTCTTCTTTGCTTTCTGCCATAAGGGTGGTATCATCTGCATATTTGAGGTTAATGATGTTTCTCCCAGCAATCTTGATTCCAGCTTGTGCTTCATCCAGCCCAGCACTTTGCATAATGTACTCTGCATTTAAGTTAAATATGCAGGGTGACAATATACAGCTTTGACGTACTCCTTTCCTGATTTGGAACCAGTCCGTTGTTCCATGTCCAGTTCTAACTATTGCTTCTTGACCTGCATACAGATTTCTCAGGAGGCAGGTAAGGTGGTTTGGTATTCCCATCTCTAAGAATTTTCCACAGTCGGTTGTGATCCACACAGTCAAAGGCTTTGGTGTAGTCAATAAAGCAGAAGTAGCCACTGGACCACCAGGGGAGCCCCTCTTAAGACAAACAGGTACAGAATAAGGAAAAGTGGCTCTGGGGAAGATCCGAGTGAGTCTACTCAAAGGAGCACTCAATAGAAGACAAAGGTTTTGGCAGATGGGATGGCTTCTCATCTCGCCATCCCACCTGCCTCCCATATCCTAGTGACAATGGCTAACATTTGCTCACTTTGCCAGCCACTGTGCTGTGAGCTATATATGTTTCATTAGCTTGTTTAATCTTCATAGTCACCCAGTGAGGTAGCTCCTATTATCCTCGTTTATAGAAACCGAAAATTAGATAAAACAACTTGCCCAAGTTCACTTAACTGCTAATTAGCAAGACAGGGTTTTGGAAATCCAAGTCTGCCTATATCCTAAGAGTTTCAGTGCATTGCTATATTCCTCCTCTAATAAATTGAGAAGAAAGGCTCTGCTTTCTTCAGTGAGATTAAGTTTCTTTTTGTTCATGTGACATAAAAATTAAGGACTCAGGGCCATCCCTGGTTGCCCCGTGGCTAAAACTCTGTGCTCCCAATGCAGGAGGCCTGGGTACAATCCCTGGTCAGGGAACTAGAACCCACATGCTGCAACTAAAGATGCTACATACCACAACTAAGACCTGGCACAGACAAATATTTTTTTAAAAAATTAAGGATACACTCTGGATGTCAGAGGACCTTCTTGAATCTCAACAAGAATAATATATCTGGAATTAACTATTATAGCTGGCAGCAACCTTTGCTCTTCCTCAGAGCAGGGTGAACAGGTCATCTTGGTTTTAGCACTACAAGTCCTGCATCAGGAAACTCCTTCAGTACTGGTAAATGTGGGATGGCTGGTCACCCTACCTAGAAGTGTTGCATTTTCTATCCATCCTGCCTTTGATCCTCTCAGGAAACATTTGGAATCCAATGAGGACTGACCTTGATGCATGCACAAGCATCTCTGATGGGGTCAACTGAGCTGATATGTTGTAAAATGCTTTGCACAATGCTTGGGATATAGCATGTTCAACAAATGCTATTATTTAAGGGAGAGCCGAGAGGATATTCAGTTTTGACATCATGAAAGAAGGAATATGTGTTAGTGGGAAGGAAATGTTGAGTATTCTGTACTTGTTTGCCTTCGTGACGTCTACTTATGAGAACTGTGAGGAGTTCCCTGATGGTACAGTGGATAAGAATCTGCCTTGCAGTGCCGGGGACATGAGTCCAATCCATAGTCTGGGAATGATCCCACATGCCTTGGGGCAACTAAAGCCCATGGGGCCCAACTGCTGAGTCTGTGCTGAAAAGCCTGGTCTCTGCAGCGAGAGAAGCCACAGCAATGAGAAACTCAAACAGCACAGAGAAGAGCAGCCTCCACTCACTGCAACTAGAGAATGCCTGTGTGCAGCGATGAAGACCCAGCACAACCACAATAAATAAATTAATTAAAAAACAATATAATAAAACTGTGATAGCAGAGCAGCTGTGGAAGCAACTAGGAAGGATGTGAGTGAAAGTCACAGCCAAAGCTGGACGGATGCAGTTAGAACCATGTAACCAGGCCAGCGACAAGCTGGTAGCACCCGCTAGTAGAAGTCTGTTGGTCCAACTCAGGGCACTTACAGCGGGTTGGGAACTGCCAAGCTAGAAGAAAGCAAAAGATGTAAAGTAAGAGACATGAGAAGCATCAGCTTCAGGAAATGCCAGGTTCCTCTTGAGACACATTTTTTTTGCAAAGAATTCCATCTCCAGACGAAATACGACCAAAACAAACATTCCTAAGGCCCTCAAGACTCAGTTTCATGAATCGTGCCAGCGTTAGGTGATAAAAGAGCCTGACCTCTCTCCCTGGCAGCCTAACCTGGTCTCCACTACCCACAGTGTAACCATTCTTGGCCAGGGGTGCTGCTGACTTCCACTTCAGCCTAACTTCCTTCTAACTGGAATCTTCAGAGAAGTAGGAATCACCGCTGTCTAAAAGAACTGGGAGGAAGATCTACCTGGATTCTAGTCCTGGCTCTTTAAAATCTGTGGCCTTAGTCTGGATCTTAGACAAAGTGAATCAGGGATGGACTAAATTTTCTCTCCTGTCATTTCATGCCTGACTCTGTGACATCTTTTGGTAAGGAATGAGGGTGGGAGAGATAACACATCTTTTGTGAGCCACTTGAGAACAAGGGGCTGTATCTTTGTAGCCTTAGTAGGTAAATACACTGTTGGTCAGTAACCATTTATGAGATTCATGGAGGGGAATGGCTTGGAATTCAAAACACCCAGATTTGAATGCAATTATTGGTGGTACCAACTTTCAGTAACTGAGCAAATCTGGTTCAGAACATCTTAGTATCTCTAGATGCAAAAAAGCTGGAATGAGATTTACAACAACCTTACGCCCCTCCAGAATTAATGGTTATGAGCAAACCTATATTGTGCAGGTGAAAAGAAAGCTATGTGTTTTCAATATCTTGGGTTATCCCAGTTAACTGAAATTTGCTTCCTAGGCAGATGCAGGATAAATGTATATTGCTTGCCCCAATTTCAGACAAAAGACTACTCAGAATAGGCTGTGAATCTTTCACCCGCTTCACTTTTTGATGAGATTGTGCAGAAAGCTTTAGCGTAGGACAGTGATTCTCTCTGGCTAACACAGTAATCAAACAAGGCTTGCTGCTTCCCTCAGCAGAAACAAATCAATTTAAGAACCCACTTGGGAATTCACTGTTTCCTCTCTGCAGACCAGGTTCAAGGCCGGTCTCATTCCAGCAGCTGAAATCAAGCAGAAATCCTTAGAGAACTGGGTCATAAAGCTACATTCATTTTCAGCTGATTAAAAAAATACAAAAGTACAACCCACATACCTAATGTGCTATTTAAAAAATGTTTCCTTTATTCCTTGGTTAGTAAAAAAATTAATTCATATTATTGCTCATCATTTTTTTGAAAAAAAAAAAGTATATTAAGATGATTCAGTTAAATATATTTAACCATTTAGAATTATAAATTAAGTCATTTCCTTCCCCCCCTTACTCAGGATATTAGTGAGATCCCTAGGTTAGCACTCTGGAGGTCATTCTGGTTTACATATTTCCTGGGCTCTTTCTTCTGCCTAATGAGATTTTTAAAAAGCAGTTTTCCTATCAAAAGAAGCTGCAAGTCCATCTTATGGGGCAAATCTCATCAACCTGAAGATTTTAACTCCTGAGCTCTGAAACCAGCTGGGTTCAGAGATGGTCCTGCAGAGAGATGTTGCTTTGCCGCCCTCTGCAGACTACAGTTGGTAAACCTCAATCAGATAGAGGAAGTCGGGATGAATCCTTAGGGATCTGAAAAGAAATTAAACAAGTTAATGCCAAAATAAGCCGACAGTGGGGAGGAGGAAATGGCTGTGTACATCAGTCCCCCATTCAAAAAACCATAGAATTTAGGGCATGTCACCTCTGTAAGGTGAAAACAGGATGTAGAAAAAACACTGTACTGCTTGATTCAACTTTTGTAAGAAAAGATCTAGATTCAGTTACACCAGAATGTTAACTTTTGGTTATCTTGGTGGTGAGATTATGGGTAATTTGTATGAAAATCCTTTTTACTTATCTGTATCACCTGCACTTTCCATAATAAGTATGTTTTATTCTAGTCATAAGACACTAGTTAAAAGTGATTGTGGCAACCCACTCCAGTATTCTTGCCTGGAAAAGTCCATGGACAGAGGAGTCTGGAGGGCTGAAGTCCATGGGATTACATGACTGAGCATGTGTGCACGAGGGTGGAGGGAGATGGGTTGGTAGCAATAAAGTGGTAGAACTAAAAAAAAAAAAAAAAAGTGATTGTGGGCTTCCCTGGTGGGTCAGATGGTAAAGAATCTACCTGTAATGTGAGATGCCTGGGCTCGATCTCTGGGTCGGGAAGATCCCTTGGAGAAAGGAATGGCTGCCCACTCTAGTATTCTTGCCTGGAGAATCCCGTAGACAGAGGAGCCTGATGGGCTACAGTCCATGGGATCACAAAGAGTTGGACACAACTGAATGACTAACACTTTCAACAGTGATTGTGCCAAGGGGACTTCCCGGGGGTTAGCACTGTTCTGTTCCTTGATCCTGATGCTCTACATCTTCATTAAAATAGTTTTTAAAAAGTAGTTGTACAGAAACTCTTCACACATTGCTGGTGAGGAAGCAGCCACTTGAGAAAACACTTTGGTAGTTTCTTACTATCAAAGAACTAAAAACTAAAGATACTCTTATCATCTGATCCAGCAATCTCACTCCTTGGTATTTGCCCAAATGAGATGAAAACTTATGTCCACAGAAAACCTCCACTTTATTCATAATTGCCAAAAAGTTGGAAGCAACCAAGTTTCCTTCAGTAAATAAACAACAAATACCGTGTAAACAGGGGGGAAGGAATGTATGGGAACCTCCTGTACTTTCTGCTCAATTCTGCCATGAACCTCAAAAAAGAAAATCTGTTTTTTAAAAAAGTGGCTGTACTCCTCTGGGAATATATTAAAAACTGTTGAATTGTATGCAGTAAATGAGTGAACTGTATGATATATGAATTATATCTCAAAGCTGGAAAAAAACTTTTTTTAAGTGGTTGTACTCATAGGTGAATATAGGCATAAAGTACTGACACCTGCTACAATATGGGTGAATCTTGAAAACATTATAGTAAGAGGAGACGACAGACACAAAAGTGTCTACTGTATGAAATGTCCAGGACAGGCAAAAACAGAAGATTAGTTGTTGTCAGGACTGGGGGGTGGGAAATGGGGAATCATTGCTAATGGGTACAAGTTTTCTTCCTGGGATGGTGAGAATGTTCTAGAAGTAGTGGTGATTCATGTGTAAACTTTGTGAGTATACTAAGAACACATTAATTATATACTTTTAAAGTATACTTTTAAAGGATGAACTTTATGGTGTGGGAATCATATCTCAATAAAGCTGTTATTTTTGGTAATGGGGGGAAAAGGCAATGGCAGATTTTGGAACATTGTCTTAAATAGCTATGTGCCTAGCATTCAAAAATCATAGTCTTTCCAACAATATTGCTTAATGTACATCAAAAAATTAAGAATGGTTTCATTTAAGAAACCATTTCACTTAAGTTTTTTTGTTGTTGTTGTTCACTTAAGTTTAAACCATTTCACTTAACCATTAAGAAACCATTTCACTTAAGTTTCAGTTAAGAATGGCCATACCAAGACTTCCTTCTTGGTTCAGTGGTTAAGAATCTGTCTACCAATGGAGGGAACAGGGGTTCAGTCCCTGGTTCTGGAAGATTCCACGTGGTGAAGGGCATCTAAGCCCGTGCCACAACTAGTGAACCCCTCCTGCCTAGAGGTAACAAGAGAACACAACACAATGAGATGCCCTTGCACCCCAATGAAGAGTAGCCCCCACTGGCCACAACCAGAGAAAGCCCCTGCAGCACAGCTAAAAATAAATAATAATTAAAAATGGCCATCGTTTTTTTTTTTTGACCACCTCCCTCAGCATGTGGGATCTTAGTTCCCTGACCAGGTATGGAACCATGCCCCCTGCAGTGGAAGTGTGGTATTGGACTTGAGTGGGAACTGGAATCTAGTATCTAAGGTTTTTTACCCTTAGCAGCAGAATTCATGTGAAAGCCCCAGTTTCCAGCTCCAGAACATCAGGCTGTGGTCAGCGTGGGTCTATTAAAGGCAGCAACTCTCCACAACGAGAATCCAGTTTCAGAGATGCCAAGTCATCGGACCGCGTGGGCCCAATATTCAGTATCGCGATGGGCAGCTTCTTCTCCCGGGCAGTGAGGATGAACCTGTAACCCGAGTACACCTGTCGGGGCAGAAGAGGCAGGTAAGAGCTCTCTAGGTGCAGAAAGAGCTAGACCCAATAGAGAGCCCCTGCAGGGCTCCCCAGGTGGCTCAGTAGTAAAGAATCTGCCTGCCAATTCAGGAGACACGGGCTTGATCCCCAGGAGAAGGGAATGGCAACCAATTCCAATATACTTGTCTGGGAAATGCCAGGCAGAGAGGAGCCTGGTGGGCTACAGTCCATGGGGTCAGAAGGAATCAGACACAACTTAGTGACTAAACCACAACCAGTACCACCACCGCCAGGGCCCCCCAGCCTGCAGTTCCTTGTAACAACAAGCCAGTTACCTGCAAGGAAGATCCCACCACCAGGAGGGAGTCGGCTTCTTTCACCCTCTTGTGTACAAAATCAACCGTGTCAAGCTTCACTGTGTCTCCGAAGAAGACAACATCTGGTTTCAGGGGGCCCCCACATCGAGAGCAGGACGGGACCCGGAAGCTCTGTACCTCCTCCTCGGTGAGAAAGACATCGCCGTCGGGAGCCAGGCCGTGGGCCTCGGCACTCCAGGTGGGGTTCAGGACTTGGAACCGCTCCTGCAGCGCCCCTCGGGGAGTCTGCTCCCCACAGTCCAAGCAGAGGACCCTGAAACCACAGAGGAGGCCGACTGTCCTGGGAGAGGCACAAAGCTGCCAGAGACCTTTCATCCCAGCCATCTCCAGCTCCTCCATCACAATGGCTTTCTCTCCCTGACACCCACCGTTTCCCCCCATTTTATTCATACCTTGTCATGACCTCTTTAGCTACCACCTTCCTTCCAGGGCCTGCCAGCCTTCTAGAACAACATGCATTTGTTCCCTCACCACCCACTCCCTGCTTAAATCTGCTGCAGCTCACTTTTATCCTTAACACGACTGCAAAGACTTTACCAGATAATTTCGTTAGTCCCGAAACCAGGGTTTTCCACCCCGCTCCATCTTCTGCTCTAATCATTTGCTGTAATTATCGCTGCCCACAAAAACACTTTCCCAGGAGTTCCCTGGTGGCCTAGTGGTTAGGATTCCAGGCTTTCACTGCCAGGTCCCAGATTTGTTTTAAAATATTTAAGAAGAAGGGACTTCCCTGGCGATCCAATGGTTAAGACCACCCACTCCCAATGTAAGGGTCACAGGTTTGATCCCTGGTTGGGGAGTTAAGATCTGCATGCCACACAGTGAGGCCAAAAAAAAAAAAAAATTAAGAAGAGATGGAGAGAAAGGATAAAGTAGACTTGATAAAACTCTTTGAACCTGGGTGATAGTATGTGGGAGTCCACTATACGACTCTACTTCTGTGGATTTTTGAAATTTTCATCACAGAAAAAACTTAATGAACCCATAGCCATCCCCAGCTCATTCCCTGACACCACCTTAGTCTGAGTCCTGGCTGACCTTCCTGAGCCACTCTTCCTAATCCTGTCCAGCCTTCCGCAAATGCTATTTTTATCATATTGCTTTCTTGCTCAGAAACCACCAACAGCCCCCTTTGGTGTCTCACAACAGACCCAAATCAGCACTGTGTGATTATCAAATGCATCCAGGATTTGGGTTTAGCCTTCCCAGACAAGCTGATTTCATACTAGTCTCCAAGGAGACCACTCCACACTCTACAAAAGTTCCCTTCATATGGAAAGCCCTCTTTCTCCTCCTTTGTCAAGTCAAACCTGAGCTATTCTCCAGCCCCACCTCACCTATAAAAGCTTTCTTGATTATTCCAGTCTTCACTGTTTCTCTGAACCTGTAAAACATGTCTATCAAGGACCACATAAAATAACAGTCATGTGTGGAGTTGTTTGTCATTAAACCTGGTATTTTCGGGTCTCCCCAACAAACAGATTACCAAATTCTCACATATTATATTTTGGTATTATTATATATATATGTAAAATACATTATATATATAATACATTATATATATATATATATATAATGCAGACCACATTTTATATATTTTGGTTTTAACCCCTCCACACCAGCAAGTAGCACACCGGTACACACCACATGTTGCAGGCACCCAATAAAGAGTTTACAAATGGTGCACTGATTTCAGTTTGCAGAGAACTGTGTCCCAGGCTTAAAGATAAGGAAATGAGCTCCAATTAGCTACAAGTTACGACCAGGGCTACATATGTTCATTTCATCAGTCTTTATTGGGTCCTGGCTATCCTGTGATCTATGTATCTAGGCACTGGAGACCCAGCCGTTTGTAGCACATGCTGTTGGTGGTCTGCTCACAGTTCCCTGGGAACACTCAGAGGCCACCTGCATACAGATCTCTTATAAGTGGCTTCCTAATTCTCTGGCCATAGAAGCTTTCTTGCAGGAGCCAAGTCAGTGTTAAGGAGTTAATTCTCCCGGAGTCCCCCTCCACCAATGAAGGACTGAAGATGATGGATAAATGCCCCAGGTCCCTTGATTTTCAGTGAGATGATTCTGAAACTGCTGTACAGTCAGAGGGCCCCTGACAGGCTTGAGCCCCGGCTGCCCCAAGCAGTAACCCATTCATTAGTATAAACTTTCCCGAGCTCTCCTATCTTCCCTGTTTCATGTCCCATTCCCTCACTGAATTTGCTAGGATCAACTCCAGAGTAAACAACTTCCTCCCAAATCATTTCCTCATGGTCTAGGGAAGACAGCAGTGATCAGGATGGCCAGGGTCCCTGCTGTGATGGAGCACACGTTTCTGCATTCACTGTTTTGGGTCTTCCCGTACCTGTGCATGCATCCGTGCAGTTCTGTTAGGCGCTGACTCCCCGCCTTGGTATGCAAGGCATCCACATTTTGGGTCACCAACCAGTGCAGCTTTCCGAGTCTCTCCCAGTTGCTCAGAGCCCAGTGTGCAGGGTTAGGCTGGTGGGAGGAGAACCGAGGCCAGCCCACAAAGTTTCTAGCCCAGTACCGCTGGCGGACGGGAGCGCTCCGTACAAAATCCCCATGCTGGATAGGCCTCCGGTCTGTGCGGGCATAAAGTCCCACCTTTTCTGACCTGTAGTCTGGGATCCCTGACTCGGTGGAGATTCCTGCCCCGGTCATTACTAGGAGTCTCTTGGAAAGGGTGATGAAGCGTTGTAACTCTTTGACCTTCCCAGGGTCCAGAGGAGGACTTGGTGGCACAAATAACCCAGTGGATCCGAGTGAGCACTGCTGGCTGAAGTCTGCCCTCCAGCGAACTTTTGTTGTCCTTTTGAAAGTTAACCCAAAGCTCATCCTCATGCTAGAGAGAAAAAAAACATCACAGGAGAAAATGGTTTGTTTTTTTTTAAATTACTTGTTTTTTATCTATTGTTGTTTTTTTTTGCCACACGGTGCATCCCATAGGATGCAGGGAACTTCCCTGAGACCAGGGATCCAACTGGATCCCTGGAAGCTCAGGGTCTTAACCACTAGACCACCAGGGAAGTTCAGAAACTGGGTTTTAAAAATCAAGATAACCAAGAGAAGGGGGGTGGGGCGAGATGGGAGAGAGGATCAAGAGGTATAAACTATTATCTATAAAATAAATAAGCTACAAGGATATATAATACAACACGAATATAGCCAATATTTTATAATAACTACAAATGGAATATAACCTTTATAAACATTATGAATCACTATGTTGTACACATGAAACTTTCAACTAAATGTAGGAAAAAAAAAAGGTTTTTCTAAATATTTATTTGGCAGCACCAGGTCTTAGTTGTAGCACATGGGGTCATTCAGTTGTGGCATGTGGGATCTAATTCCCTGACTAGGAATCGAACCTGGGTCCCCTGCATTGGGAACACAAAGTTTTAGCCACTAGACCACCAGGGAAGTCCCTAAAATTTTTAATTTAATTAAAAAACACACAAAACAGATGAGCAAATAATCAATAGGTAGAGTATATAAATAGCACAAGATTAACCAAGAGTTGTTCATTGTTGAAGATTTGTGATAGATCCACGGATGGGGATTCATTACATTACCTATCTCCACAATAAGAAATAAATTTTTTAACAGTAATTTCTTAGAAGAATGTTTGGATTGCAGATGCCCTTGTGTGCCCTTGACAGTGCAAGTACAGAAATGCCAAAACCCATGCCAAAAGCCATGTAAAATGTTTATATCCATATTTTATAAACTCAAGGGATATGATCAGAAAAATCATAAAGGACTTCCTTGGTGGTCCAGTGGTAAAGACTCCCCATTTTTAACACAAGGAAACTGCAACAACTACTCCCCATTAAACAGCAACATTCTGAGCCCACATGCTCTGGAGCTCAAGGAAGATCCCACGTGACACAACTAAGACCCAACACAGCCAAATAAATAATTTTCTTTAATGAGAAGAAAGAAGAATGAAGAAGTTTGAAAAGAAGCTAAAATATGGAATATTTTGCCTTAACGGTAGACAAAATTCCAATATCTAGACGATATTAGCAATCATATAGTATTTGGAGAAAACATATTTGAAATAAATAGACATAGTGAACAAGGGCAGGTAACTTAAAACATATACCTCCCTCATGTTGTCCTTGACCTAGACAAAAATGACAGCAAGAGCATATGATTATCAACAGTACAGTGGTAAACAAGGGTTAAGCTTAGCCTAAACTTACATAGACAAACCTTAACTCTAGGCAAGAAACTAAAAGCAAAGCTTGGGTAACGTCCTTATTTAGTGCCCTTCCCCAGGGGTTCTTCCTGATCCAGGGAAGCCCAAACCCAGGTGGCGTTAGTGGTAAAGAACCCGCCTGAAAAAAAAAGAACCCGCCTGCCAATGCAGGAGACCCAAGAGAAGCAGGTTCGATCTCTGGGTCGGGAAGCTGTCCTGGAAAAGGAAATGGCAACCCACTCCAGTATTCTTGACTGGGAAATCCATTGTCAGAAGAGGCCAGAGGGCTACAGTCCAGGGGGTCACAAAGAGTCGGACATGACTAAGCGACTAAACAACAACAACTTTGTACACAAAATAAAATGTATAGTTTTATTTCATGATAGCCCAAGCCTATCTTGTCTTCCTGGTCTCCTAAGAGCCATAGCTCGCCTATGCTCTGACCATCAGATGGGAATTAATTATGACTGGCAAATCTGCCAAGGCTTTCTGCATCCAAGGGAAACTGTATATTTTGGTTTCCTAAAAAAAAAAAAAAAGAAAAAGAAAAAAAAGAGGAGGGGGCCTCTGAAAAATAAAATCTATTTTAAAAAGGAGGGAAGTAAAATGATAAAGCAGAATTCTAACATAATATAAGAACTATTCTGTCTCTCCCAGTCACTCCTGGCTGGTCAGAACTGAATTTTTTATAAATTTCAAAAAGTGAGTGGTTGGGACTTGCCTGACAGTCTAGTGGTTAAAAATCTGCCTTCCAATGCAGATGATGTGGGTTTGATCCCTGGTCTGGGAACTAAAGTAGTATTCCCTGGGTTTGATCCCTGGATCAGGAAGATCCCCTAGGGAAAGAAATGATAACCCTCTCCAGTATTCTTGCCTGGAAATCCCCTGGAGAGAGAAGCCCGGTGGGCTACAATGCATGGGGTCACAAAAAGCTGGACATGACTGACTAACACTTTCAACACTTTCTGGGAACTGAGATCCCACGTGCCACAACAAAGACCTGACACAGACCAAAATAAAAAAATATTTAAGTCCTTTAATAGCTCATTGTTAAGCTATCTATGACTCCATCTAAAGACGTCTCTATCAGAGGAACACATTTATATTTTTAGTTAAACCATCCCTCGGGGGACTGTGTGCCCCAAAAACCTACATCCCACTTTATAAATTAAAATTATCTTATTTCTTCATAAACTAAAGAGGCATATTTGAGTTCCAGTTTAGTTGATGAAACTGTTGTTCAGACTTTTCAGGATTTTATTAATGTAGTTAAGCACTCATCTACCTTTTATTTTATTTCCCCCATATTCTATTAATTTACCCTCAATTGCAAATACAGATGCTTGGACACAGTGAAGAGTCATGAGACATGACAAGACAGTCTTCCTCAGCTTTTCTAGCTGTAAAAAAACAAGGCCTTGACATAGATTTTGATAAAATGTAGACATACTCCAGTGACACTCACCCCATACGTAAACATTATTTTATACTGGGCTTTCCAGATCTGGGATCAGGACTCTGACTTTCCAAAGCAACACGCGAACAGTTAAGACAAATACAGGATCCCGATTCCTGAGACCAAAGGGCTCGGAAAACCCCGTTGGAAACATGCTCTACTGGAACAACTGCTCTCTCCCAGATCCCACCAAGGGGCAAAGAAGAAAAATGGAATCCACAATTTCTAGAAACCTGCAGCCCGCACAGAACACACTTACCTTCCACAGCTTAAGGGACACTTTACGCCCAACAGGGACAGAACGGCTATATTTGCATTTTGGGAAATGTAGTTCATGAAGCTGAAATGATGCAAGAAGAACTACAAATCCCACAGTCCTCTGGGCTTCACAGTTGTGGGACCCAGGTTGTCCAGTAAGGCCCCCTGCTGGCCTTCTCTGGTCAGAGGTTTCAAACCCACGTATGTGTTGTGCAGCTGTCTCCTGAGCCACTGCGTTTTTGAGAGAGAAGCGGTTAGTTTAGATGCCAGTGTCCTGAGTGCAAAATAGTACATCCAAGGACTTCCCTGATGATCCAGTGGCTGAGACTCTGCGCTCCCAAAGCGGGGGGCCCCAGTCGATCCATGGTCAGGGAACTAAATCACACATGCCTCTCTCGTGCCACAGTGAAGAACCTGCACAGCCAGATAAATAAATATTTTTTTAAAATAGTAAAAATAAATAAATAAAATAGTGCATCCTGTCAACTATAAATTGGTACTTGCAAATTTGTAATTGCAAAGAGCTGCAAAGAGCATTTGCCAGTGACTGAACAAAAACAAGGTGATTGAATTCTGTGCTGCTGCAGCTGTTGGCCTTGAACACCCCCTAAGGGAGTTCAGGGTGGAGTGAGGCCCTCTGTGCTCCGGGGAGTCTGGTGGGACAGGTCTTTAGATAGTTAGATATTTTCAGGAACTGATTTCATGATCCCAGTTTTTGCCATCTCTTCCTATCTAGAAAATCACTAAATCCCTTCATGGTGACATCACTGACAGAACACCTTTTGTAAAGTAAGCACGTGATTGCATTAAGCTCCCCTTTCACCAGAACCTTATATATTGACCTTCCCTCACTACCTCTTTGGAGCAGTCTCTCAGAGCTCCCTGAGGTGCTGTCCCCCAGGCTGCAGTCCTCATTTTACCCCAAACAAAACTTAACTCACAACTCTCACGTTGTGCATCTTTTTTAGTTGACAATCCAAATGGGAATTCACTCTCTCATTAGAAACTTCAGTGATGGATCTAGGTTTGACTCATCCTCAACTTCAGTGTTTATGATCCTTCCCATGCATCAAAACGGAATCAGGTTCCCACCATGCAGTGAGTTGTGAAGAAATTCATTCACAAATGTCTGGAAAACTGATTATAGTTGAAAGGAACAATTAAAGTGAAATATAATATACAGGGACTAATATGATTACACATGTGCCTTCTCCCATTTTATTTCTTATCTTGTGTTTGTATTAAATTAACCAACACAATGCCTGAGTCTTATTTCCCAAAATTCTGATTTAACTGGTCTGGGGAGACCCTTGGGCACCAAGATGTTTTACAAACTTCACAGTTGTTTCTAATATGCAGCCAGTGAGAACCACTGATCTGTAGCATTGCCTGAATAAGACATCAATTTGTGCTTTAGAACACATCAAAAGAACTAGCACTGACCTTGATGACCACTCTAAGGAGCCACTTCCCCCATTTTAAAATGAAATGAGGGGAATTCTCTGATGGTCCAGTGGTTAAGGCTCAGAGTTTTCACTGCTGACGGTGCATGTTCAATCCCTGGTCAGGGAACTAAGATCCCTCAAGCCACCGGACACCGCCAAACGAAAGAAAATAAAAACAAGAAAAAACCTGAGGCCCGGAGAAGTAGTATGAAAGCTGGAGTCAGAGTTTACTCTCATTGAATGCATAGAGGTAAATATTGGTAAAGTAAGTTCAGTAGTTTTGAAGCGGGAGGTAGATGCCCCACCCCCCCTCACCCACAAGGAAAGGAATTTGAGTTTATTTCCTGTAGACAGAAACTCCAAAATATCAATAGCAGTACAACCAAGAGAGGAGGCTGGCCCCTGCCCAGATAAAAACAAGAGACCACATATTTCTCATCCTTCAAGTCAAGGACACCTTGACTTCCAGATCAGAAAACTCTTTGGAGGTCAAAAGAGGAATTATGCTAAATTTACCCATAAGCTTTTTTGGTAAAATCCATCCTGACAGAGATTCATGCGCACACATTGGAGGATATTCAGAGGCACCGAATAGGGACTCAGAACCAGGCAAATTGAAATGACTGGCCAAAGGAAACCCAGAAGAAATGCCCCATATAAGTGATTCAAAATACCATGAGGTTGCAACTCTGAGTCCCCCTGTGTGTCTATCTAGATGTACTGTACTCTTTTTCCTCCTAACAAACATTTTACTTGTCTTACTACTTTTTGTCTTTGTGGGAATTCTTTTTTTGCAGAGCCAGGGCCTTGTTACTCATCACTGGTCTAGTAGTTAGGATTCAGCTATCTCTCTGCAAGACCCAACCTCAATCTCAGGCTGGGAACCAAAGCCCTGCTTCAAGCCTCTGCAGGCAGAGGCTACCAGAGATCACTTTGAGAGCAGTACCTCCAGTCACACCTCAAATAGGTCCCTGGGCTGGAAGAATCACCTGATGTGAATATTTTGTGCCTTAGTTAACCTGACCACCCTGACTGAAAGTGAGTAAAAGTCGTTCAGTCATGTCCGACTCTGCCACCCCATGAATATCCAGTCCATGAAATTCTTCAGGCCAGAATACTGGAGTGGGAAACTGTTCCCTTCTCCGAGGGATCTTCCCAATCCAGGGATCAAACCCAGGTCTCCCGCACTGCAGGTAGATTCTTTACCAGCTGAGACACACGGAAACCACAGGGAACCCTGGCTGAACAACAAAAAAAAGGATCAAAATGTAGACTGGAAACTAAGGCAAAAAATTATTTCCAGAATATTTTCTGCACAAATGAGTGTTTGATCAAAACCTATGGAAATGTCAAAACATGACATTACCCCCATCTCAGGCCAATATTATCATGGAAAACTTTACAACCACATTATTTCCCCAGTTTTCCAAAGAGAATAAGCATCATTAAGAGACTGGCCAGTAACACAAGATTATTGTGCCTTTAGACCCCAAAGAATCTCATGTTCTGGAGAGAAGTTAGTTGAGCTTTCCAGCTTTCTTAGTGCCGGGAAGTCATCTGTGGAGGATGAAGTCATCCAAGACAGCTGGTGAAATACAATTTCCCTTGGTAGCTACTGACAGGGTGTAATGAGCCACCCAATCGAGACATTCTCAAGGGCTGGGAAGTTCCTTGGATGATGCTAGTCTTTTCATTTCTCACAAATCCACTGCACCAAGCATTAATGACAAAGTCCTCTAAGTTAATCACACTGTTAGTCTTTTCTTTTTCTCTCTGCTGTTTTTTCCTACCCTGGCTGTGTGTGGGGGGGCAGTTAACTAGACATCAGCATCAAACAGGCCTTTTTTAGAAAAAATTTTGGCTGCAGTGGGTCTTTGTTGCTGTGCGCTGGCTTTCTCTAGTTGCAGAGACTGGGGGCTAGCTACTCTGTAGTTGAGGTGCACAGGCTTCTGGCTGCGGTGGCTTCCCTTGTTGAGGAGCCGGGGATCTACAGCATGGGCTCAGTAGTGTCGCATGAGTTTAGTTACCCTGCAGCATGTGGGATCTTCCCCAACCAGGGATGGAACATGTGTCCCCTGCATTGGTAGGCACATTCTTAACCACTGGACCACCAGGAAAATCCCCAAACAGGTCTTTTTATGTCATTTTTACATCTAGTTGATGACTACATAAATATTCAGTAAGCAATACATTGAACATTTTGTGTTTGAAGTTTGTCATAATGAAATGTTGGGGGAAATACAATCTTCTCAGAGACTATGGTTTTCATCTTAGTGAGTAGCAAAAACCAAAACTCTTTTGGAAAATATAGTTCAGAGCTGAAACAAGTCCAGATAAAGGTTTCTAGTAGCCTTCCACTTGCCAAGCCAATGAGAGTGATAGTTACTTCAAACTCACGAACAGGTGGGCATTTCTGTGGAAATAACCTCTCTCCACTGAATTAAGATGTCCTGTCCAGAGAAAATCTTTTCAGATTAAATATTAAATTACCATATGATTCAGAAATTCCACTTCTAGATATATACACAAAATAATTGAAATAAGAACTTAAACTGATATTTGTATGCCAAGAGACATTATTCACAATGGAAGGAAGAAACCTCCTGTCAAAGAATAAATGGATAACAAAATTCCATACAGTAGATTAGCCATAGAAAGGAATGAAATTCTGAAATATACTACAACATGGATGAACCTTAAAAACATGCTCTGAGATAAGGTAGATACAAAAGGTCAAATAATTGTGTGATTCCCTTATATGAAGTACTTGTGGGTTTCTCGATAAGTTGTGTCCAACTCTTGCGACCCCATGAACGGTAGCCTGCTAGGCTCCTCTGTCCATGAGATTCTTAAGAGCTACTAAATTCATAGAAAGTGAAATAGGGGTTGCCAGGGGTTGTGGGGAGAGGAATGGGGAGTTAGTGTTTAATGGGAACAGTTTGGGATGATGAAAAAATTCTGGAGGTGTGCAGTGGTGATGGTTGCTACCGAACTGTACTTTAAAAAATGGTCCAAATGGCAAATTTTATGTTATGCACACTTTGCTACAATTAAAAACAACAATAATAATGATAACCAACACTTTTTCAGAGGATAGTCAACCGTGGATTAGAAGCCAAGTGAACAGCTCTCAACACAGAGCACATTTCTTTTCCTCCCCAATTCGTAGTCTTGAGTTGAGGTTATTAGCATGTTCCCGCCCACAATGCTTTGCTTCATTTTTCACTAAAAACTAAGCGAAATCAAGCAATTGAATCAGCTTATATCTTTCCGAGAGCTATTCATATGATTGTCTAATTTTTATTCATTCAATAATTAAGGATTTTGCCATGAGACACAAACTCACCTTTCTGAAATAGGAACGTTGCTTATTGGGAACGATGAGAAGGGGCGTTACTCGTTAGCTTTGCGCAGTGGCAGTATCGTAGCCAATGAGGTTTATCCGAGGCGCGATTATTGCTAATTGAAAACTTTTCCCAATACCCCGCCGTGACGACTTGAAATATAGTCGGCATTGGCAATTTTTGACAGTCTCTACGGAGACTGAATAAAGCGGTCTTAAAAGAAAGTACTGATTAAGCGGCGGAATAAGGGGGTTTGTGAAGAGAGTAGGTGGAGGTTTCATCTGTTGTAACCCTTTATATGCGGTGTTTTGCGTGTTAAGTTTTGGATATACTTTAAGTATAGTAGTTGGTTAGTGAAGGTTACTTGATCAAACCTATTAGGTAAATTGAACCCAGTTTTTCTATTGTGTTGTCTCATTTTTATACAAACAGTTGAGGTGGGTTATAAAGTGCTTTTTTTTTTCTGATCCCAGCACTTTCTCCTCCAATTCCTGGTTCCTTTTCGGTTTGCCCTCGCTTTTCCGGTTCTCCTGATGCCGTTTTCTCGTCAGAGTACAAGTCTTAACCCGACTCGTCTCTGTGACGTCATGCTAATTTGCATAACATTCCCCAGCATCCCCAGCGAAAGCGCTCTTATTTCTAAAATAACAGTGTTCGACAAGAGACGGTCCAACTACAAGAAGCCCCCCGCGCGGATGGCCCTTAAATGTAACTGCCTGCAGGGAAACGCACCCAATCCCACGAACTCGCTGGTGGTCGCTCACCCTAAGGGTAAAGGGCGTTGTCAGCCGTGGGGTAAGCGGGTGCGTGCTCACGTTCTCCAGCTTTGCGCAGTGGCAGTATCGTAGCCAATGAGGTTTATCCGAGGCGCGATTATTGCTAATTGAAAACTTTTCCCAATACCCCGCCATGACGACTTGAAATATAGTCGGCATTGGCAATTTTTGACAGTCTCTACGGAGACTGAATCTTACTTGTATTAAAAAAAGCTTAAACCTTTTTTAACTTCTACTAGATTTATAAACTGTTGTATTCTTTTTGTGGCTAGCTTTGTGATTTACCATCACCTACTTCCGAGACTTATTTGAACCTTGTGTTCGTTGGGTTGGTCGATATCACCCAACTATCTCATTTTCTGACGCTCTTTTCTCTCAATTTTATCTAGCATCAGAATATTTTCTAGTAACTCGGTTCTTCATATCAGGTGGCCAACGTATTGGAGCTTCAGGGTCAGTCCTTCAATGAACGTCCAGGACTGATTTGATTTTTTGGGGTTGATTGGTTGGATCTCTCCTTCCTGTCCAAGGGACTCTCAAGAGTCTTTTCCAAAACCACAGTTTGAACGCATCAGCTTTCGTTATGGTGCTACTCTCACACCCATATTGATGTGAAAACTCCTGAATTTTAGGTGGGTTTTAAGGAGAGTTTACGTCTCTTCGAGGTAAAGCATGCTTCACGAAGTTTGCTGGCTTCTGTTGCGGCGTTTTCTCATCTATTTCTAGTTACCGTGATTTAGGGGTACGTGTCTAACTCCAGTATTCTTGCCTGGAAAAACCCATGGACAGTGGAGCCTGTCGGGCTAAAAGCCCACAAGGGTTGCAAAGAGTTGGACATGACTGAGCACGCATGCACCTTGTCACACCTGGAAGTCCAGCCTGGAGGTTTCCCACAGGACCACACATGATTTGGGTTGTAATATTGTGGTTATCCCCTGGGAGCTCACAGTTGCCAAATGACCAATTCGGCTCCTATCACCGTGACTCTTAAAAGGGTCACGGATGCGCAGAAGCAGACGGAGGTCTGAAAATTTTTCATGTTTTCTTTTAAAAGGACCAGGAGGTGCTCCAGCGGTTAAGACTCCATACTCCCAGTTCGGGCTTCCTTTGTAGCTCAGTCGGTAAAGGATCTGCCTGCAGTGCAGGAGACCTGGGTTCTATCCCTGGTTTGGGAAGATGCTCTGGAGAAAGAAATGGCAACCCACTCCAATATCCTTGCCTGGAAAATCTCATGGACAGAGGAGCCTGGTGGGTTGTAGTCCATGGGGTCGCAAAGAGTCGTGCACGACTGAACGACTAACACTGATCGGTGCAGTCAAATAAATACATGTATTTAAAGAAGAAAAACAAACAAACAAAAAACAAAAAAAAACCGAAGAGGAGGGGAATGGGCACAATAGACTTGTTCAGGTCCCACTATGGAGTCCGGGACAGAGCTGGTCTTGGAACCAAATCTCCTGACTCTTAATAAGATGCTGGTTTCTACTATAGTGGCTACCTCTAGTTTTGTCCTCTTAGGAAGCCAGGCGTGTCTATGGACAGAAGACCTCAGGAGTCCTACCCCTGGCATGCCAGATCCTTGACCTGCTTAGGCCGCCACTTATGAATCATTCCTCTGACCTCTAGCAAAAAGGATGCCACTTCTAAGCAGGGAGACAGTGGGCGAGAATCCACTGGTTCAAAGCAGCAGAGCAACACCAGGCGGGTGGGAGAGGGGAGGGGAGGGATGGGGGTGGTGGTGAACGCCCGGGTGTCATCAGATCCATCTCTGCTCCAGAGTGCTCAGAGTCTTGAGACAGACCACAAATAAACTTATGATCTAAATAATTACAGATTATTTCAATGTTATAAAGAAAATAAACAGGGACATGTGAGGAGTCATCCAGGAGACCAGCCAAGATCCAACAGCAACAACTATTGAGCACTTACTGTGTGTCAGACTCCACGTGAAGCGCTGACTTCATATCCCAGACTCCATACAAAGTGCTTAATATGCTTTATTTCACTTAATTCTCACATAAATCATCTTGCTATTTCTTTTTTCTTCTTTACAAGCAGCACTATTTAGGGATAATTGATAGTCAATAAACTGCATGTATTTAAAGTATACAATTTGATGAGTTTTGAAAACAGGTCCACCCATGAAACCATTTATGCAAACCAGCTGGCAAACATATCCACGACTCCCCAAAGTTTCCTGGTGTTCCTTGGTTATCCATCCCTCCCCAGTATCTCTCTCCACTAGCCCCCTCCTGCTTCTGTCACTATAGATTAGTTTTCATTTTTTAGAATTTCATATAAACAGAATCTACAGTATGTGATTTTTTTTGAGACTGACTTTTTTTTTTAATAAAAAATATGTTCTTGCGGTCCATCCGGGTTGTTGCATGTATCACTGGTGCATTCTTTTCCCTTGCTGAATAGTTTTCCATTAATGGAAGTACCAGGATTTGTTCAACCATTCACCTGTGGAAGGACACTGGGTTGTTGCCAGTATTTTGCTGTCACAAATAAAGCTGCTAAGAGTATTCCCGTACAAGCTTTTGTGTGAGCAAAAGTCTGTTTTGTTGGTTTTGGGCTGTTACGGGTCTTTGTTGCTGCACTAGGGGCTTTCCCTGGTTTTGGGAAGCGGAGGCTGCTCTTTGCTGTGTTGTGCGGCCGGCTCATTTCCAGTGTCTTCTCTTGTGAAGAACAGGCTCCAGGGCACACAGACTCAGTAGTTGCAGCTCTCAGGCTTAGTTGCTCTGCAGCCTGTGGAATCTTCCTGGACCAGGGATCAAACCCCAATCCCCTGCCTTGGCAGGCGAATTTTTATCCACTGGACCATCTGGGAAGTCCCTGAGCATGTTTTTCAAAATTCTCTGGGTTATATAGTCAGTTGCATGTTTAGTTTTTTAGAAGCTGCCAAATTATCTTCCAGAGTGGCTTTCATTTCCATGTTATTTTCCATCTCCAGTTCTTAAAAATCTCAGCAATGAGGGGGAAGGGATAGCAGTGACTCTGGGAAGGTCACAGCGGTATTTAAAATGGATAATCAACAAGGACCTATTGTATAGCAAAAAAAAAAAAAAAAACCCTCAGCAAGTCCCTCTGCCTTTTTTCTTTCCTTCATGACAGTGATTTTTTTTTTTTTTGATTTTTTTTTTTTTTTTTAGTCCAAGACAGTTATCTAACTCTCACATTCCAGCGTCACTGATTGTGTTCCCCTTATTTCCTGTAACCAAGACCACAGCTTGATTTGATTCAGCAGGACCTCAGAGATGGCCTTGGGAACTTGGTATTACACCTGCCACTCTAATCAATGCTGAATTTAAATGCCAGGTAAGCAGTAACTGCTCTCTCTCTGTTGTAAACGTACACTTTCCCCGGTGTAGTCAGTAATCTGTGGAATGAACGATCTTTGACATAGGAATTGTTTGGTTCTTAAAAAGGCCTTTTCTTTCCACAACCATGCCTTTAAACCACTTTCTGACCAGTCATCAAAATATGGCTAAGTAAAATAAATTTAACGTCACTTCTCTGGAACCCAGGGCAGGTTTGGTAAGACCAAGGAATACCCTGTGGTCCCAGGAAAGGGAAGAAGAGTCCCTAATTGACCCAAATGTATCAGAATTGATGGAAAGAGAGGGTCAGTGATAGCTGCCAAAGGGGCATCCCAAATGTGGGAACTACAAGAGGAGCCAACATGTGCTACCCAAAGACTGAAATTTCAAGGAGCTAAAAATATCCTTGATAGTGTGGTCTGAAAATGCACTCCAATCATTTCTTTTCACCTTAGTTGGGTGCCAAGATGGCTAACCTGGGTGTCAAAACAGGTCTGGAAGAGACAAAACAAGAATGCTCCCTTCCATAGCAAATTTTGTGTTGATTGGAAAGTCAGATGATGCTCTAGCAAACACGTGATTGTGTGTGTGTGTGTGTATGTGTGTGTGTGATTTTCTTGGAATTCATAATAACAAGTAAGTAATGACTCATTTGTAAGCAATTACAAGAAAGAAAAGCATGGAAAAAGCACCAAAAATATGAACAAAACATGCTGAAAAGCAACACAGTGGTTTCTTAAAAATATTTGTTTATTTTCGGTCATGCTCAATCTTCGTTGCTGCACTCAAACTTTCTCTACTTTCAGAGAGTGGGGACTACCCTCTAGGTGTGTGCGCAGACTTCTTATTGCGATGGATTCTCTTGCTGTGGAGTGCAGGCTCCAGGGCGTGAGGGCTGCAGGAGCTGCTGCCCATGGAGCTGCAGCTCCAGCTCAGTGGCTGCAGCTTCCTGGCTCCAGAGCACAGGCTCAGTAGTTGCGGCCCACGGGCTTAGTTGCCCTGAGGCATGTGGAATCTTCCCAGACCAGAGATAGAACCAGTATCTCTTGGGTTAACCACTGGACCACTAGGAAATCCCCAGTGTGTTTTATCTAAAGGTAAAATTCATGGAACATACATGTAATATTTTGCTCTCAGCTCTACTGGAATTTTTCTTTGGGTAGTTTGAGTAACAATGACTTTCTTTTTTAACTGAAGTAAAATTCACAGAACATAAAATGAACAAATTTTCAAGTGGATCCATTTGATTTTCACATAAGTTTCTGTTTCACTATCTAATTTTTATCTGGTAATAAAATTACTGCATGTTGGTATATCAAATCCAGATATTATATATATCTGTGTGTGTGTGTGTGTATACAGTGACAGTCAACAATCACCATAATTCTACCTCCAGAATTAGAGGAAACAGCCACAGATAGGTGAGATTATTCCTCCAAATTGTTCTGTTTATGTGTCAACCTACTTACTAACCAACACTGGATTATACTCTACATTCAGTTCTGTGCGTGTGTGCGTGCTCAGTAGCTTCAGTCGTGTCCAACTCTTTGTGACCTCATGGACTGTAGCCCGCCAGACTCCTCTGTCCATGGGGTTCTCCAGGCAAGAGTACTGGTGTGGGTTGCTGTGCCCTCCTCCAGGGGATCTTCCTGATCCAGTGATCAAACTTGCATCTTCTGCTTTGGAGATTGAGCCACTGGGGAACCCCACATCCAGTTCTACTATTTCCTCTTTTTCTTTCTGCTAAACTGATAGATGGTGGACCTATTTTCCATGTCAGCACATAGCTCCCCTCTCCCCATATGATACATCCCACTTCAGCTCACCAGTCCCCTATGGATGGACATTTGGGTGGTTGCCAGTTTTTTCCAATGATGAGCAATGCTGTGATGAACATCCTTGAATGTACATCTTTGCCAACCCATGGGGGTATTTTGGGGGGAATTCTGCCTCCCAGTAAGCTATCTCTAGGGGAAATTCTGTAGGTGAGATTGCTTGCACAAAAGCCATTCATATTTTGCATTTTATTTGTTTATTTTTCTTAGAACTTATTTAGTAGTTCGTTCTTCTTTTTTTTTTTTTTTGCTGCGCTGGGTCTGCCACTGCCTGCGAGCTTCTCCTTGTGTTGCGTAGAATGTGGGATCTTAGTTCCCCAAAAAGGGATGGAATCCTCCTCCCCTGCATTGGAAGGCAGATTCCTAACCACTGGACCACCAGGGCAGTTCCCACATTTTGCATTTTAAGAGGAGCCTCCAAGTTGGGTTCCCCTAACACTATACCAATGTATCCTCCCACAAAGCCACATAGGAGAGCATCTGGAGAATGTTCGATGTGTGTGTTTGGACATGTTCTGCAGCTTTCACAGGACTCCTCTGGGTTAGGGAGGGGAAGAAGGAGGAGGGTGAATTCATATCCAGTTCCAACACTTGTTTGTTCTCCTTTCCAGGCAGAAAGCAGGGAGAAGGGGCTGGGTTGGGTGAGGTAATCCTGACCCTCTCCCCTTCCACCATGTATGGAAATATGCTTGGAAACATCAGTTCCAGATGGAGCCAACCCCCACCCTACCCCCTCCACCCCTGTCGCCTGGGCCAGCCTGGACCCACTGGCTTCAGGGGGCAGAAGGCTGGACTCAGGCATATTTCAGCAGCAAGAGGGACCATAAGCCCTGAAACAATCTCCCCAGTGTTCAAGTCACTGCAGGCTGGCTGCAGGAACCACTGGCTTCTCTTGGTTAAAAATATCCCATGCCCGAGGGGCCCTCAGCGTCTGTCTCAGAAGGGAGCTGGCTCCCAGTTCATCGCTGGGGAAATGAACTGAGACCAACCGATTTTTTTTTTTTTCCATGAAGTTTTGAAAACAGACTTTCTGGGTTCAAATCCTTGCTCCGGGGCTTCCATGGTGGCTCAGTGGTAAAGAATCTGCCTGCCAATGTAGGAGACACGGATTGATCTGGGTTTGATCCCTGGTCTGGGAAGATCCCACATGCCGCAGAGCAACTAAGCCCGGGCACCAGAACTACTGAGTTTGTGCACTAGAGCCTGAGAGCCACAACTACTGAGCCCATGTGTCACAACTACAGAAGCCTGCGCTCCCTAGAGCTTGTGCTCCGCAACAAAAGAAGCGACCTCAATGAGTACACTACAACCAGAGAGAAGCCCCGGCTCACCACAAGTAGAAAAAAGCCTGCACAACAACGCTCAGCACAGCCAAAAATAAACAAATAATATATATATATATATATATATATATATATAAAATCCTTGCTCCACCATTCATTAGCTGCGTGACCTTAGGTTGCTTACTTAAGTTCTCTGTGCCTTAGCTTTCCTGGCTGAAAAAGGCCATGTCTCTCTCAGAAGCCAGCAGGTCTCCACCCTGGCTGAGCATTTAAAATTTCATCTGGGGAACTTTTAGCAAATCCTGGTGCCCAGGCTGCATTCTGGGTCAACTCAATCAGAATTTCTTTCTTTTTTTTTTTTTCAATCAGAATTTCTGAGTGTTATTTCTGGGGAAAAAAAAAATTTTTTTTTAAGCTTTCCAGATCATTCTGACATGCCAGTGCTGTAGAGATTTTGTGGGTGTTAAATGAGATCATATAGGGGAAAGGCTCTCTGTAGTGCCCAACATAGAGTTATGTAGTTTGGTGGGTGTTGTAGGATCAATTATCCAAGCCTGCGTGGTGGTCAGGGAAGGTTTCCTGGAGGAGGGGGTGGCTGAGCTGTGAAATGAGGGAAGAGAGAAGTTAACCAGGAGAAAGAGGACAGGATGCATTTCAATCAAGTTATCAGCAGGGGTCTGGAGCCAGGAGGATGTGACCTCTTGGGGGAATTGAAAGTCATTCCCTGTGACTGGAGCTGAGAAAGGAGAGTTGAGGAGAAGATACCTTGCACTGGGTCCTCTAATGAGGTCAGAGGTCCCGGGGAGTCACTGGGCTTTATTTTGGTGTCAGCAAGGTTTTAAGCAGGACAGTGAGTGGGGGGTGTATGTGTGCTGTTTCAGTTGTGTCTGACTCTTTGCAACCCTGTGGACCCTATAGTCTGCCAGGCTCCCCTCTCCATGGGATTCTCCAGGCAAGAATACTGAAGTGGGTTGCCACTTCCTGCTCCAGGGGAGTTGGGGGGTGGCCTTCCCCCAAATTCAGGAATAGCAGAGCCTTCTCAAGGCACTGTGTCCAAGCCTTCTGGGGAAGTTGAAACTTGCTGAGGGGTGTGACACAATCCCCAAGCCCACTTCAGGAGCCATGACCTAGACTCTGCAGTCAGATGGTCCTGGGTTTGAATCCCGGCTTTGCCACATCATACCTGTGTGACCTTGGGCAGGTGGCTTCATTTATAAGCCTCAGTTTCCTGGCCTGGAAAACAGGCATAGAATCCCCCATTGGATCTTTGCAAGGATTAAATGAGATAATAATGTAAATGACTTGAGAGGTGTTTCCCACATGCTAAGCAATAAATGTTCTCAATATGTGTGAAAAAGAATGGCCTATAAGAATCTACAACTGGTCATTAATTTGGGGGGAATTATGGGAATCTGCCTGCAATCCAGGATACCTGGATTTGATTCCTGGGTCGGGAAGATCCGCTGGAGAAAGAAATGGCAACTCACTCCAATATTCTTGCCTGGAGAATCCCATGGATAGAGGAGCCTGGCGGGGTACAGTCTATGGGGTCACAGGAGTCGGACACGACTGAGCAACTAAACTATCACCACAGGGATCTTTCTGGGCTTCCCAGGTGGTACAGCAGTAAAGAACCTGTCTGCCAATGCAGGAGACACAGGAAAGGCAGTTTCAATCCCTGGGTCGGGAAGATCCCCATGAAGAAGGCATAGCAACCCACTCCAGTATTCTTGCCTGGAAAATTCCATGGACAGAGGAGCCTGGCGGGCTACAGTCCATGGGATCGCAAAGGGTCGGACATGACTGAGTGACTAACATACACACACATCCCCTCTTTATTCCCAACATCAATTAGTGCAGTGGTAAATTTAATTCATTCAATTAATAGATGTTATTCAGACAACATATTTTTATTGCACACTTACTGTAGCCTGTGCCCTGTGCCAGGCACTGGGTAGAGCAGTGAATGAGACAAACCTGGCCTTTGCCTTCCTGAAGCCTGGAATCTAGGAGGAGAGAGACAGATGCAAGCAAGTGCATAAGTATTTCATTACAGTTCCTCCGTATCTATGATTGGTTCCTGGAGCCCCACTATACCAAAATCCTTAGATGCTTAAGTGCCATAGTCAGCCCCGTGTCTCCAGTTCTGCATTCACGAATTCAATTAACCTCAGGTCTTGTAGTACCTACATTTGTTGGAAAAAAAAAAATCCTTTGTAATTTTTTGTTATTACAAAAAATCCTTTGTAATAGCTTTGTAATTCCCTGGCAGTCCAGTGGTTAGGATTCTTTGGGGCATTCACTGCCCAGATCACAGGTTTAATCCCTGGTCGGGGAAGTAAGATCCTGCAAACTAAGCAGCCATTAAAAAAACAAAAAAACAAAAAAACCACACCTGCTTATTAGTGGACCTGTGCAGTTCATACCAGTGTTTTCCAAGTCAACCGTACAATTATGAGGAGTGCTAAAAACAGGTCATAATCACAGGAGCCCTGACATAGTCTACCAGGCCAAGGAATGGTTTTCTGAGAAAATGGCTTTTAGGTTGAAATCTCCCCACTCCCCCAAATAATGATGCCAGCTAACATTTAAATCTGTGCCGTCCAGGGTGGTAGCCACTAGCCAACATGAGGCTCTTGAGTCCTATGACTGTGGCTAGTGGAAATGAAATGTGTAAGTGTAACATGCAAACGCAATTTCAGAGACTTTCTACTAAAAAAAAGGTTAGCTACCTAACTGATATTTTTATATTGATTACAAGTTGAAATGGTAACATTTAGGATAGACCGGATTAGATAAAATATACTAAGATTCATTTTAACTGTTTCTTTTGATCTTTTTCAATGCAGCTACTAGAAAATTTTTAATTACATACATTGCATTTGTTTCTAGGGGATAAACCCTGAGTTCCCTGGAGTAGGAAATGGCAACCCAGTCCAGTATTCTTGCCTGGAAAATCCTATGGACATAGGAGCCCGGTGGGCTACAGTCTATGGGATCACGAAGAGTTGGACACCACTGAGCAACTGAGCATGGCATACCTAGGCCTGAGTTAGACAGTGCTTGTTGATGACCAGGGATAGACTGAGGTGTACGTGTGTAGTATCTTAATTTGATCCTGTGATGACTCTGACAGGTAGCTATTATTTATCTACTTTCTGCAGAGGAGGGAACAGGTGCAAAGAGCAAAATGGACCGAGATTCACCACCATCAAGGAAGATAGCTGGAATTGGGTCTTTCTTAGTCCACTGAGCTGTGTACTTAACCTCTACCCTATATCGCTGAGCAGAGAGGCCTGTGGGCTGGGACAGGAAGAGTCATCCAGAGCCATGAACGTGGAAAGAACAACATACACGAAGAGACAGACATTCCATGGACTAGAGGGTCCTCAGCAATCTCGGTCATGGAGTGGTCCCACGGTGCATCTGCCTTCTTGGAGGTTCTTTTCTCATCGTGCGGACCCTGAATTCAGTTTTGGCAGTGCTGTCCATCAGTGTCCTGTCAATGTCAGTTCTTTTTTTTTTTTAGCGACTGCTTATTTTCCATCAACCTATCTCCACTTAAAGAGTTTGTGGAGACTTCTCCACCCCCCACCTGGTGGTCCAGTGACTAAGACTCTGTGCTCCCAATGCAGGGGTCCCGTGTTTGATCCCTGGTTGGGGAACTGGGTCCTACATGCTGTAACTAAGCATTTACATGCCATAACTAAAGATTCTGCGTGCTGCAACTAAGACCCAGTGCAGCCAAAAATAAAAAAATAAAAAAAGTTTGTAGAACAGCTTAAGACTGTTGTGGTTGTTCCTCAACAACCACAGTGGTTGTTCCTACTCATTCAGTGGCCTGAGTGGTGGGAGCTGCAGACCAGTCTTCAGTGGGGAACTGCAGAATAGGCCCAGAGCACTCCTGCACACCTCCGGACCAGTCCACCACCTCAGGTTGAGCATCGGTGGGCTCAGGAGTTGGAGCGCTCCATTCACCCTGAAATGCCTCCTTGGTCACAGCCTTCTCAGCTGCTGCCCACTCTTCCTTTTCAATCCCTTTCAGCATCTCCATAGAAGGAAAGATCGGGCATGACCTTCCAGGGTGTTCCCAGGAGATGGTATCACGCACGCGCAGAACTTCTAGGGCGAGCACCCACCACGTCAGACCCACTGAGTGAGCTCCCTTGTCACATGGGATGGCCGGGCCCAGAGCACAGAGGAGAGTCTGTGTCACATAGATCAATGGAAGGCAGGTGAAGAGACTTCTGTGAGAGGCTGGTGGTCAGCCCTGTGATTAGTAACCACCAGAAGCCTTGGCTCCTGGAAGGCTGCCTGGATCTGGTTAGTGAAGGTTCCAAGAGAGAAGCGGCCAGCAGTAGGAACGACTCCAGTGATAGCAGCAAACTTCAGCACAGCCCACAGGCCAGTATTCTCAGAGGAAATGACACTGGTGTCCACTGGGTTTTCAATGACAACGATGGCATGAGCTGCCAACAGAAGCTTCTGCAAGGTTCTCTTCAGATTTGTGATGTAGACGCCATGACTTTTCCTTTTGTAGACGTGCTGTTTCATTTGAAAGTTAAAGTTGGTGCCACCTAAGTGGGTTTCCCTTCCTTGGTGGCTCAGTGGTAAAGAAATCTGCCTGCAATGCAGGAGAAGCAAGAGATGCAGGTAAGATCCCTGGGTCAGGAAGATCCCCTGGAGGAGGAAATGCAACCCGCTCCAGTATTCTTTCTAGAAAATTCCATGGACAGAGGAGCCTAGCAAGCTCCATGCAGTCACAAACAGTTGGGCATGACTGAGTGACTGATCACACACACACAAGTGAGTTTCTGATGCAAGGAATTTGAGGACACTCTCCTCCTTATTTGCAGGACATCAAGGCCTCTGGATATGGTTAAAGTTTCCCTTTAAGTTACGATGGGAATCCAGAACAATACCATATGGACCCCAGTCTGGGTAGTGAGGAGAGGCAACATCAGTTCATCTTGAGGAAGTATGAGAAAACCTGGTTTGAATTAACCAAGTCTGATGGCCCGGGGATGGGAGTCCCTGAGGGGAGGAAATCCCAGGTAAGGGACTGAGTGTCCAAGGTCACAGCACTGAACCACAAAGCCTCAGTTCTCTTTAGAACGTTCCAGTTGATGTGCTTAGTCACTCAGTCATGCCTGACTCTTTGCAACCCCATGGACTGTAGCCCGCTGGGCTCCTCTGTCCATGGGAGTCTCCAGGCAAGAATACTGAAGTGAGTAGTCATTTGCTTCTCCAGGGGATCTTCCTGACCCATAGATCAAACCCACTTCTTGCATTGCAGACAGATTTTTTTTCCCAACTGAGCCACCAGGGAAGCCCATCCTTAGAACTTCACTCACCAAAGGCATAATTGCCAGCTTAATTGGTGTTTTTCTTTTCAGGGAGTATTGCTTTGAAAAGAAAGGTTTGAGGGACTTCCCCAGTGGTTCAATGGTCAAGAATCCACCTTGCAATGCAAGGAACTCGGGTTTGATCCCTGGTTGGGGAACTAGGATCCCACATGCCAGGGAACAACTAAGCCTGTGCACTCCAACTAGAGAGCCTGAGTGCCACAACGAAAGATCCCACATGACACAACTAAGACCCAACACAGCCAAATAAATAAATAAAAATTAAAAAAATAGTTGATCCACCTTAAAAAAAAAAGGGGGGGGGGTTTGAGACCTTTGAAACAGGACACATGTATGCCGTGGGATTGGTCTAAGGACAATAGTTTCACCCAGCAGAGTAGCTGGTGTTCTGCAGAGGCCTTAGTTAGGTCTTCCCAGGTTCAGATCTCAGTCCCGGTTATCAGCTCCGTGACCTTGGTAACTCAATCTCTCTGGTCTTAACTGTACCAACTGAAAAAGGGGATACTAGTGGTCATTTGCTAGGTTTGTGGTCAGAATTAAATGCAAGAAAGCACAGAAGCACCCAGCTTACAGCCTGTTCATTCTATTGATAGAGCTGGGACTCAATAAATGGCAGGTGGGGGAAAAAAAATACAGCAGGTGGAGCTATCACATGATTTCTGAGTCTGAGAGAGCAAAGCCCCTCTGGGGTCTGGGGTGGCAGTGGGGTGTTTCAGGAAACCGTGCCCAGCACTGGGTGTAACCTCCTTGTACTTTTTCCCTTAGGGTCTAAGGTGGGGTCCTTTTTGCTCTGCCCAGAATTTTGGAAAAGTCTCCTTCTAGGGAGGATGGATATGTGTAAGATTAAAGAATATATAACCTTGAAAATGGGCTTCCCTGGGTAGTTCAGCAGTCAACAATCCAATGAAGAAGACCCCAGAGAGTGGGTTTGATTCCTGAGTCGGGAAGATTCCCCTGGAGAAGGAAATGGCCCCATTCCAGTATTCTTGCCTGGAGAATTCTATGGGCAGAGGAGCCTGGCGAGCTATAGTCCATGGGGTCGCAAAGAGTCAGATAAGCTTTAGTGACTAAACAACAACAAACCTTGAAAATATTGAATCTGGCCTCAAAGGCTGGGCTGAGAGATTGCACTGCCCCGGATCCAGAGGGCGACCCCAGGAAAGGTCCTTCAAACGTCCCCAGCCTTCAGTTCAGTTCAGTTCAGTCGCTCAGTCATCTCCGACTCTGTGCGACCCCATGAATCTCAGCACGCCAGGCCTCTCTGTCCATCACCAACTCCCGGAGTTTACTCAAATTCATGTCCATCTAGTCGATGATGCCATCCAGCCATCTCATCCTCTGCCGTCCCCTTCTCCTCCTGCCCCCAATCCCTCCCAGCATCAGGGTCTTTTCCAATGAGTCAACTCTTCGCATGAGGTGGCCAAAGTATTGGAGTTTCAGCTTCAGCATCAGCCTTACCTGGTACTAACTTAGGGTCTTCTTTGGTGGGGTGGCAACTTACTGGCAGATGGACGTAGACGGACGGGCGGACAAATCTGACTCTCCAGGGGACAGCGGTGTGATAAGTGAGTGACCGATGGACGGACAGACAGAGGTGAGATTGTGAGACGTCAAGACAGGCGGATGGATATGTTAGCCAGACAGTCAGGCATGCGACCCCGGGACCGAAAGACTGACAGAGGGCTCGAAACCCGGGAGCCTCCCACCTGCCGACTTGGCCACAAGGCGGCGCCGCCGCCCCGCCCTGCGCCGCCCGCCGCCCCGGCTGGGCGCGCTCTCGCGGGTCGGCGGAGGGGGCGTGGCCAGAGTGCTCATGGGGCGGGACCGGCAGCTTCGCGGGGGCGCCCAAGGGCGGAGCGCGCGGCGGGGGCGGGGCGCGCGTTCTCGCGGGGGCGGGCCGTACGGCGGGCGCGGGCGCGCGCGGCGGCGGCGGCGCGTTCCGTTCCGGGCCGAGGCTCGCGGCGGAAAAGTTGCGCGGCGGCCAGGAGCGGCCCCGGGACGGGCAGCGAGCGCGACGCCGAGCCGGCTCCCGGCGCCCGTGGCCCCCCAGCCATGGACGACCTCGGTGAGTGACTGGAGGGGCTGAGGGAGGAGGCAGCGAGGGGCGCGCGGCTCCGGGCCCCGGGCCGGGGCGGGCGCGAGCGAGAGCGCGAGCGGCGGGCTGAATCCCACCCGCTGCGGCCCGGGTCCCGGCTCCGGTTCCGGCTGGCCCCGGCTCGGCAGGACCGGATCCCGGGCTGGGCCTGAGTCCCAGGCCAGGCCAGCCGCCGTGCTCACAGCCGCCACCCCTTCGCCTCGAGGACAGCCCCACCTCCGGACCCTCCGACCTCGGGGATCCACCCCCATCTTCCAGCTCAGCCTCAGGGACCTGCTTGCTCGTCAGGGACCCGCCCGGTCCGCCTCAGGGACGGACCCCCACTGCCGGGACCTGACCACCTCCCCCGCTGCGGGACCCTCACTTCACACAGGGCTCCCCCACCCCCATCGCACAGTTGGAACACCCAATTTGGGGATCAGCTGCCTGATCGCGCAGCCGGGGCCTGCTTCCAGCCCCTGGAGGACCACCCCCACTTCACGGATGGACATCCGGCACCTCAGGGGTAGTCCCTCCGAGTCTACTCCTTTTATTTCACAGGTCAGATTGACAGGTTAGGGATGAGCCTCCATGACCACATCCCCACAAAGACAAGGCTCCTTTCTGCCCCACTAAGGCCCTGGGTCCATTTTCCTGCCCTGGCCGCTCAGTGGACCAGCCTCATCCTAGAAGCGTAAGCTGGGGAGACAGACTGGTGTCTGCCAGGGGAATGAGGTGGGAAGTGGGCACCCGAGGTATGACCATCTCTGAACTTGTCCAGGCTGGTAGTACCTTGTGGGAAGCCACACAGGTAAGGAGGATAGGATGCCCAGAACAGAGTTTTACTGTTTTCATGTGACTGAAGCTCCCAAACTATTTTTCTTCAGTCCAGCCTTGATCTGGAGTTTGGGCAGGAGAAAGTATCTTCTGGAACCAGACGCTAAACCCAGGGGCGTTCGTGCCAGGGTTCTAGGAATGCCTTGAGCACTGTGAACCCTGGAGTGGGAGGATTCACTTTCCCTCCCTCCCCTTCACGCCTGAAGCTGGGAGGCCTCTGAGCCAGGGAGTTGAGGAGGGGGAGGAAAGTTTCTTCTCTGTAGGAGCCTTGTCCTCCCTCTATGATCTGTGGGTGGCTTGTGTGACCACTGATGCTTTCTCTGTCTCAAGCTCTTAGGGGTGGATTCATCAGACAGGACTGATGGGCCTCCCCTGAGCCGCACAGGGCACTAAATTAAGACTGGTTATTTGTAGGCACTGGACTTCCAAGGGAACAGGGAGGAGGATTGGGGCGTGACTGCTTCCCAGCTTCCTTTGGGGATCAGGGTGCCTCCCCAACCCCCTGACCCCCAAGATCCTGGAGCTGAGGAGAGTGTGCAGTCCTGCCTGTTTTGCAGAGTACAATGGCTGCCAAGCATAGTTCTGCCTTTGGGTCAGGCTTGGCACCCATTTTTCCAGCACACTCAAGGTTGGCATGGCTTCCAGGCAGGTATTTTTTTTTTTTTTTTTTTAGCATAAAAATAACTGAACTGAAAGGAGGCTGGGGGATATTTTTCGAATCAGGATCTGAAAGTCTCAGTGCTTTCCCTGTGGGAACTCACAAGCAGAGTCACAGTTTCTGAAATGCTGGTGTGGGTTCCATTGCTTCCAGACAGACCCTGTGCTGTTTGAAGGACTGAGAAAGTCTTTGTAGAGTTCCCTGTTGAAGCTCAGAATTCCTGTCCTCTGACAGTCTTCCATTTAGGGCCAGGAAACTGAGTTGTCTCTGAAAGGAAAGAAAGTGTCCTGGCAGAGCAGATTGTAGAAATTTAGATTTGCTGTTCCTGGAGTATTTCCCCGTACCTCAACTGTCCTATCTTCACAGCAGCTCTTTTCAAGGAGCCCCTTAAGGGTCCCTGCTATCAGTACTGCTGGCCTTTCACAAATGGAGAAAACTGAGGCTGAGAGAGGTTGATTCACTGGCCCAAGGTCGCACAGTCGTAAGATGACAACATCATGACTGGAAACTCAGTCACTTGCTCCTACATCTGCAGCTCTGTGCACCACGAGGCCTTTCTTCGTGACGAGGGGGTCTCAGAGAGGTGATGGCTGCCACCTGTAACTACTTCTCCTGCCTCCCCCCACAGGCTCCTCAGTTGTCTGAATCTGGGCTGCCTGGCTTCCTTGGCCTAAGCTCCCAGGGGGCCAGCCACGCCTGGCTGACCGACCCGGGCCTGGGGTGGGCGGAATGGGGCGTGCAGGAGGAGAGAGGAATTCGCCTCTGCTCTCAACCCCCATCAGCTGTCTGGATGGCTGCTCAGCACCCTGCCCGTCAGCTGTTTTCCTATAGTTAGGCTGGACCCAGAGGCCGAGCCTCTTGTTTTTATTTTTCTCCTGAGAGTGCTGTCAGCTGTGAGCCTCTTGGTCCCTTAAACAGAAGAGTCTGACCTGTGGCAAGTCTAGAGGGGTCAGAGTCTGTGCTGTGACTTTGTTGTTTATTTTTTGGTCTAAAAGAAAAAAAACTGGGGCGCCCTCCCCTCCTTGTAGCTGTTAGTGACAAACTCACCGTGTGTTGTTTAATAAGTTACAAAGTTATAGCTCTTTGGGCAGAAAACCGTAAGTACACGCAGAGAGTCCGGCCCTTCCCTGGGTGTTCTGTCTGCTTTGTGCTCCAGGGTGGTTGCTGGTGGCTTTCCTCATTACTGTTTAGATGCTGGTTTGGCTGGGAGTTCTCTGTGTTCCAGTTCTGGCTGGAGTTTCCTGGACAGAGTTCTCACAACACGGAGAGGCACTCTGGTCCTGTTCTGCCCTCCCCTCCACGTTTTTTAGTGCGCCTGGGGGTGGGGGGATGGGAACCGTGACCACAGCTGGGGGCTAACAGTGATCACGTGCATTTGATAGGAGCCAGGCATCCTACTCAGCACTCCTTGGTATCATCACAGCGATTTCGGGAGGGAGGTGTTTAATCTCCGCTTGACGGATGCAGAAATCTGAGTCAGGAAAGTTCAGTGGGGACGTTGGGATTGTAACCCAGGTCGATCCACTTCCAGACCTGGTCATCTTCATAATAAGGCAGTACATGCGTGTGTGCGTGCTCAGTCACGTCCGACTCTTTCCAGCTCCATGGACCACAGTCCACCAGGCTGCTCTGTCCATGGGGATTCTCCAGGCCATGCCCGCCTCCAGGGGATCTTCCCCACCCAGGGATCGAACTGCCCTCTCCTGCACTGCAGGAAGATTCTTTACGGCTGAGCCCCACGGAGTGGGGGGTGGGGTGGGGTGGATAATGAGTTAGTGAGTGTTTGGTAATCAACCAGGGGAATGAGCCATGCTGCCTGCTGAGTAATTGCTAGGTACCTTTTAAACTTCTGCCCTTGGGGCCATCGTCCAGTCGCAGTGGGTAGGCTGGTTCAGGCCTCGATAGCTTTGCCGTTCCCATCCCTCGCAGGGGGAGCAGCCAGCTGTTGGCAATGCCCAGTTGCCTCTGGGATCTGGACCTGTCTCCTTGCAGCTTCTCAGCAGTCTTGACCCTCTGGAACACAGTGCCTCATTGTCCTTGGCGGGGGGGAGTACTGGGGAGCAGGGGAATTGCCTGGGGCATTCCAGGCTACGGAGCCTCTCTGTTTCCATGGAAAGTCTGGACTTTGGGCTTGCCCATCTGTGGTGCCTCTGTGTGTTAGGGCAGGGTCAAGGGGACCCAGCTGCTGGGCCTGTGGCAGGGGTGGCCCGTGGGGTGATGGTGTGCTCCTTGGGGGCCCTGCGTCAGCCCCAGATCTCCTCCTAGGATGTGCGCTAGTGAGGTGTGGCGTGGACACTCAGACCCTGGTGGGTCTGGTTCTTCAGCAGGTGCCCTTTCCGCTGGGCAGCCAGAGTGTGGTGGGGAGGGGTTCGGGCTGCTGCGGGCCAGAGCCCTGCCACTGTGGGTTTGAGTCCCCCCGAGGGAGCATCCCAGGATCCTCATGCCTGAGGGGACTGACTTCCCAAAGCTTCCCTGAGGCCTTTCTCTCATTCCCAGGGCAGAGCCTGGAAAAACTCCCTTCCACTTCATTCTCATCCCAGCCCTCCCCTGGGTTGTCCTGGTCTCAGTGCCTTCATTCGTGATCACAGCTGTCTGTAGAACGCTTTCGCTTTTTACGGTGTTTGCAGAACCCTTTCCGTAATGTTTATTGAGCACTTACTGTGTGCGAGCCCTGGGCTGGGCACCTTACCCGCGTGGTCTCTTTGAATTGTGTTGGCTCTATGAGGCGCAGTTTCTGTTACTATTACTACCACCCATTTTACAGATGATGAAATGGAGGCACAGATAGGGTGAGCCCACTTGCCCAAGTTCTTTAACTCACGAGTGGCAGGGCTGGGATTTAAATCTTGTGACCCATTTTCCACGTCTGTTCTTGACACTGGATTGGATCTGGTTTGCTTGTTGGTTTGATAGCTTTCTGTTTCTAGGATGCTAAAAATCTTTTCCGCCCTTCCCATATCCCCAGTCTCTTTTCTCTTTTGTCTTGGCCATCACCACATGGCTCGCGGGAATCTTAGTTCAGGAGTTGAACCCGTGTCCCCTGCAGTAGAGGTGTGGAGTCTTAACCGCTGGACTGCCAGGGGTGTCCCCTCGTTTTCTGTTCAGTCTCAGGCCGTCCTTTCCTGTTCTCTGCGGCCTCTCCCCTCTCGTTGGTTCTTTCTCGAGGATGCCGTGCTGAGGACAGGATGCCAGGCACTTTTGGCAGGGTCTCCTGCCCGGCGGAGGACCTCCCTTCTATCTGTCCACTGGTTGCCTGTCCACTCACTGGTTAGCCTCAAGACAGAGCTGTGAGCTTAGGGCACAGCTAGTGCTGAGAACCGGCGCGGGCTCCGCGCTCCTCTCCTGCCCTTTGGGGTTGGAGTCGGAAGCCCTCCGTGCCCCCCAACTCCGTACACTCTCCTGTCTTTGTTCAGGGGTTTGCGCCCGGCTCCCACTTGGAGCCAGCCCATGGCCAGAGGAAGAAGTCCTCAGAAACCCTTCAGGTGGAGAACTGAGGACGTCCTGTGAGAGGGAGAGAGAAAGAGAAAGCATTAGGAAGCTGAATTTTCCCAGAAATCTTGACAAACCGGCAGCTTAAAAGTGGTGGCCGGGGGACTTTTCCTGATGGTCCAGTGAGTGGGACTCCAAGCTTCCACTGCAGGGGCACAGGTTCTATTCCTGGCCAGGGAACTAAGAACCTGCATGCCTCACAGTGTGACCAAAATAAAAATAATGAAGTAAAATAAAAAAGTGTCCAGAGATCATCTCCTGACCTGGGATAGGCCTGGAGATGGCCTCCCAGGTCGATTTGGCCTTTTCAGGTCCTGTTAGGAGCCTTGCATCTGGCCTCAAGCGTCCATTCTCGACCAGAGAAGTCTCCCAGTTAACGGACTGATGGCCTAACCAGTGGGGCTCAGGGGAGGCCGTGGGTGCTGGGCCAGAGGCAGGCAGAGCGTGTGGTTGGCCAGGCCCAGCAGAGCCCCAGTGGCCAAGTTTCCCCTCAAAGATGGCCTCTTAATGCTTATTTCTCCTGTGATTGTGGTATTGTGGTTTTACGGGAGAACATTGTTATTGTTAGGTGCAGGCGAAAGTATTTGGGAGTGAAGTATCACCGTGTCTGCAGCTCAGTTTTAAATGATGTAGTAGAAAACGTAGGGAGGATGTGTATATACTGTGTGTATCTGTAAAGAGGAAAAGAGGGGAAACTTGTGCATGTGTGTACAAAAAAATGGCAGAACATCAACCGTGACTGAATCTAGGTAGAGTGTATGTGGGCGCTCACTGCAGGGGTCTTTCAGTTTCTCTGTATGTTTAGACATTTGCATGATAAAAAGTTGGGGGAGAAAAAAAAAAGGTGAGAAAACCTTGCTTTTCCACAGCGGGCTTGGAGTCATTCCATCAGGGATGGGCATCAGTTGTCTATCTGTGATTGAGCCGAGTGACTCTTGACCTCCCGTAACTCTGACGCAGGTGGTGGAAAGACCGGGTGGGTAGAGACAGGAGCCAGGCGGGCCTGGCATGGGAGTGACTGGTGATGCCGCCAGGGACGGGGGCACACACTGACCCTTGCAGGAAAGAGGACAGGGCCCGGCAGAGACAACGAGCATCGCTGGTGTGGAGGGAGCCTCTGGGGCTATTCTGAATGTCGCGATGTGAACCGGACCACGGTCCAGGCAAGCAAGATGCCGGGCTCCGGCGGGAGTTGGGAAGGGGTGGCCTGGGTGGGATGCAGAGAGCCGCCTCTGGGCAGCTGGAGCCTGGGGGGAAGGGATGACATGCCTTTCGCTTCACATCACGAGAAGTCTGTGGCCAAAGGAACACCACTAGCCTGTGGGCAGCGGAGGCCAGAGTGGCCCCAGGCTCTTGCTTGCAGCCCCGCTTGGCCATTCGGTTCTCCAGACTTGAGGCTCCCACTCCTGGTATCCCCACTCCCAGGTCCCTCCTGTCTTGGTTTCTGCCGACTCCAAAACCTGTCCACCGGGCCCTCCATCTCTGTGGGAGAAACGGCCAAATTCCCACACCGGTGGCCCCCTTGGCTTAGAGGGCCCCTGGTGCCCACTAGAAGCATTTAGCAGCCCGTCAGCCCTCCTTAGGTGAGGGCCTCACACGAGGGTCTTCTCTGAGCCTCACGTCTGTCTCTCCGTCCCCATGCAAGGACTCTGAGGCTGGCCGTCGGGTCCTGATCACGGGGTCGTCCTAGGGAGGTCTCAGAGCTGCATGTCCAACCTGACCGCCTGTTCGAGGAGCAGAATGACGTGTTTTTTATGGGCGGGGTGGGGGGGATGGGGAGGGGTGGTGCTGGAAGGAAGCTTTATGTAATTCTTGGCTGGGACTCAGGTAATTGTTTTAATGAAATGGAATGCAGCTTATTCAGAACGCGCTTGGCAGAAACATTCATGTTCTGTTCTGTTCTCTCATTGGGGAGAGCGAGTCACACATTCGAGGAGGCCGATTGGGAAGAGATTGGAGCCTGGGGTGAGCATGAGCAAGGTGGGTGGAGGCCTCCGGGGATCTCCTCTCCCTTCAGTGCAGGGATCCTTGGCTGGCCGGACTCTCCCCTGGATGCGAGTCCGGGTGCCTTGCTGAATGGACGCCTTTTGCAACAACAGCAAGACCCTGTTAGAGCACGTGGGCTGTAAACTGAGCCTGAAGCTGCCTCTCGGGTTGTTGGGAAGCCAAGTGATGTGGGCGTGGGAGTGCTCAGCACACAGCCGACAGACCCTCCGGGACATCGGTCTGTTATTCATTGTACCCCCCTTTTCCCACCTCGACACCTCCTATGACTCCCTGGGTACCTCCCCGCCGCCCCGGCATCTCCCATCAGTGTCGACATGCCTGGATGTGACCTATCCATAGATCCACCCGGATCCACTTTCCCTCTGGTTTCTCCACCTGCCACCCCCCCACACACCGTTTGTCCTTCCTAACTTTTTTTCTTGAACACACCCTGTGGCATGTGGGACCTCAGTTCCCCAACCAGAGATCAAACCCATACCCGCTGCGTTGGAAAGCAGTCTTAACCACCGGACCTCAAGAGAAATGCCCCTCCTGACTTCTTTAGTTTCCTCTCTGTCCTGTTTGCAGTGCAGCCTGGGCCATTCTTCCACGTTTTGCTCTTTGGGTAAGAGTGTGTCCCACTCTGTAGCATCCATATTTCCCCCTCCCTTCCTTAAATTCTGCTTCTCTGAAGATCCCCCATTCTCCGAAGAACCATCCTCCGTGGCCCCCCAGCCTCCTTCCCCACCTCCTTCTCTGATCCCTTTTTGGGGGAACACCAGTGCATTTTTGTGAAGGCTTTTTCTGGGCCTCCTGTTTCTCTCCTAGGTATCCAGGTCAGTTTATCTACTTGAGTGACTTGTTTTATCACTTGAATGCTGGTGATGCCTAAATTTATATTTCCATTCCTGACGTGGATTCTATTGTTCAGATTCTTCCGGTCTGCACGCCAGCAAAGATCCAACTCATTTCCTTCTCACTCTCTCTTCGCCGCCTCAGTCTATTGTCTGCTCTGTTTTTGTCCCCTCCCTTCTCTTGGCCTGTGTTAAACTGTTTCTGCAACATTTTACAGTTTAGAAAACATGTTTATGTGCTTCATCATCATTGATGATTCTGACAGAAGCCCTTTGGGGTAAGCGGTGGTTTCCCCATTTTACAAATGAGGAAGCTAAACTACAGCCCGGGGCACAGAGGAAGGGGACACTCCCAAGTGTCACCACAGATAATGTTGCGAGAGCTTGATCTTAGATCTTCGAGTGCCCCAGCCAGTTCTCTTTTTGATCTTTCAATGCTGGAAGCCTGAAGCCAGGGATGGAAAGTCACAGGTTGCATGTGGCCTGCAGACCTGTGTCACTCGGCCTTCATAGTATTTAAACACATTCAGAATTAGATACCAGCGTTGAAAGTATCAGGAGATGGCACCTCAAAATCCATAGGCTATTTTTTTTCTTTTGGAAACTCAAGAGTTGGTGACACTGGACGCCCGTCCTACGTGGCACTGCTGGGTTGAACTCGACGGCTCCGGCTCTCACAAGCGGCTCTCTCTGTTGCCTGCAGCAGGCCTGCTTTGAAAAGTTCTGAAAATGCTCTCTCTTTTAAAAAAAAATGTATTTATTTATTTCTGGCTGCCCTGAGTTTTTGTTGCTGTTCTCGATCTTTCTCTAGCTGTGGTGGCTTCTCTCGTTGCAGAGCACGGGCTCTACCATGCACGCTTCAGTAGCTGCAGCCCGCGGGCTCAGTTGCCCCACGGCATGTGGGATCTTCCCTAGACCAGGGATCAAACCCATGTCCCCTACATTGGCAGGCAGATTCTTAATCACTCGACCACCAGGGAAGTCCCTAAAAATGCTGTCTTCCTGCCCTCCATTTATGGCAAACACGCAGTTGCCAAATCTAGGGGATTTCTTGAACTCCATTCTGTGACTTAGATTTGATTTCTCACCACTCCAAGCATTTAGCTCTGCCTGGGGTCTGGACCCTTGTCCATGTGGCAGAAAATAACCCCCTGACCTGTCCATCTCCTTTCTCCCTCTTTAAGGTCTCAGTTGCAGGCACTTTTTTAGGGAAGTTTTTTTTTTTTCCTTTCCAGTTGAAACTAGCCAACTTCTTGACCCTCCCACTTGCCTGTAACTTCACAGATCTGTGTCCATTGGGCTTTTCCCCTTGTGTTTCCCCCTCTGCCCTGTAAGCCCCTTGAAGACAGGGATCTCACCTGCCGTTCAAGCGTCCCTAACCTCCAAATGTGGCTCGGTTCTCTCTGTGGTTGCCTAATAAGTTGTTTTTTTCCTAAGTTTTTTGTTGTTGTTATGTGAGCCATTTTAAAAATTTTCATTGAATTTGTTACAATATCGCTTCTGTTTTATGTTTTGGTCCTTTGGCCATGAAGCATGTGGGATCTGAGCTCTCCGACCAGGGGTTGAACCCACGCTGCCTGCCCTGGAAGGCGAAACCTTCCTTAACCACTGGACCGCCAGGGAAGCCCCACCCTATTAAGTATTTAACGGTGGTCGATGATGAAATAGGTTTGAACTGTAGACCCCCACCAAGATGCTGATCCTCCATCAAAACACTGCCTCTGCTAGAGAATCTGAGCACGAAGCCCTCTGGGTTTCAAGCAGGTGGGGAGGCCACCCGGAGCCCCGGGGCAGAACACAGGGTCCCCCATCAGCCCCTCGTGTCCCCGCTGTATATCCCTGCTGCCACTTGCCAACTACATGACCTGGACAGGTCACCTGACACCCCGAGCATCAGTCCCCTCATCTGTGAAACAGGTGCATTCCCTGAAATGCGGTAAAGTGCTCAGTAAATGGTAATGATGATTCTTTTTCATCCCTGGAATAATCTAGTCATGGGTTGCAGGGGCAGGACGGGGTTTGGCTTTCTCTGTCACTTTCCCACCTGCTTTCACAGCCTGCTGCCTGCTACCTGTGTCCGCTGTGGCCTTGGAGGTGGCATTCAGAGCCCTGGACAGCCATTCAGCCAGGGCCTGGAGGAGGCACCCTGAGTTCTGTTGGCTCCCTCGGCAGTGTGATTGGAGGACCGTTCGTGGCCCCATGGGGTGACTGACGCACGTTTGGGTCTCTGCAAATGACATGGTCAGTCCTAGTGCTGGTGACTGGTGGCGTTAGGTTGGGTTTTGGTCATGTGACGTCTCGCTTCCCCGAGCCTCTTTGGTGGCTTTGAGGAGAAAGCGGTGGGGAGGGGGTGGTTTGGTGGCTTGGTTTGTTTGATTGCTCGTGTGAGGCAAAAATTTGAGAGCCGCTCTGAGGCCAGCCCTGGGCTCCTCCCAGAACTTGCGGGCCTTACACTGGCCAAGGCAGGCCATGAAGGGTGCTCAGTAGCATCTCCAAGGCCTCCCAGGATGGGTCCTAGGAGCAGTAGAACAGGAGAGCTTCTGGGCTGGAAACTGGCTTTTGTCAGTGGAGTGGGCTTAGTTCCTGGACTGCCCCCTGCCTGCCTTTCTACACTTTTAGGGGCAGTTGCTATGTTGGATCAGCCCCGGGTCCCCCCTCATTTGGGGTGTGGAGTGGCTCAGAGAGTCCTGGCGAGGCTTCTTCCTTGCTCTCTGTTTCCAGGGATGTTCCTCTTCTTCTTCGAGTGGAAATGGGCTTGTCCCACACAGCCTGCACTTGGCTTCCTCCGGATTTACCGTTTGTCCCGTGGACGCCCGGCCCTGCTGGCCGGCCCGGGTGGGTTCTCAGCACGGTTGAGCTGCAGGACAGCCAAATCGGGCTGGCCCCTCTGGGGCGGGTGTGAAGGAGGAGCAGCCACAGCACCTGGAAAACGACCCTCGGGCTTCGGGGACCCGATCTGGTGCCCCTACCCCCCGGCTCACTTGGTCACCTGCTGCTCATCTTGGAAAGTCCTCTGTTCCTACAAGTGGACGTGTGGTTTTCTCACCATCTGGCAGAGCGCCAGCTTAGCTACATCCTGGGGCCCAGGGAGCTGTTGCAAGAGCTGTGGCCTTGCTTCCTCCCTGTCTCAACCCCTCAGGTGGTTTCTTCTGCCGTGTCTTGAACGTCCCAAGAATCCTCGCCCCTGCTCCATCTGGAGAGCTGCACCAGAAGTCTTTTTTTGTTTGTTTTTGGCCTGGTGTGCTGACGCCACAAGCAAGCTGGGGGAGAAGAGGAGGGTCACCTGGGGGTGGTGGTCATGCTCCCTGTGACCCCTTGTGGTCATCTGTCCCCAAACATCCTGTTTGCACCCTTAGTGCAGCGGGAGCACCGGGCTGGAGCCAGCTGCTATCTGTTTGCCTGACCTCGGGCCGAGGCGTGGGCCCAGGGCTGTCACAGCTCATCTGCCTCTGGGGGACGCTGGGCTGTGTGGTCCTGGGCTGTTGATGGTGTTGCTGGTAGCAGCTTCTTTCCTCGTTACCAGCTTGGGCTTTGTCCCGGCTCTGCCCTTTCTCTTCTCTCTGCTTCTACTGCCTATGAAAGTTTTTCTTCCAAATGTTCTACTGGGCGTGACCAGTGGCCACTCCCTTCCCTGTGGTTCTGGGCCGATTCAGTCTTTCTTAGACTCCTACAGTTCTAGAGTGGAAGGGGCCTTTGGATGTCGCGCACTCCTGTGGTTGGGGCTTTCTGCCCATCACTTCTTCCATCGGAGCTGCTCACTTTGTTTATATATTGAGCTTCCATCGGAGGCTGCAATTGCAAAAGGGGTTTTGTGGTTTTTCAAAAATTTAAAAATAAGGACCTAAAAATGTTGGAAAATGACTTATGCGGTTCAGCCCACCTGTTTTACAGAGTGACAGACTGAAATTCTCCAAGGAGAAAGCACTTGCCTAGGACACTTAGTAGCAGAACAAGGCTGTGTTTTGTTTTGTTTTTCCCCCTCTCTAGCCCATTTTTGGGGGTATGTCTGGGGTCCTAGTCTTCTTTCTAGAACCACACACTTGCCACAGTGTGGCCTCAGGCCTTGTTTTTTTTTTTCTTGTCTCTTTTCTAGAGATCTTTCTAATGTCATTATGTGTCTGATACTGTTACTTTGTAAAAGTTCTTGTGTCAGAGAAGATACATACTTATTGTAAAAACAAAAATAGAGGAAGGTACAGAAGTGAAAGTCCTTCCTTCTTCCCTGCTCCAGGGATAACTTGTTAACAGTTCGGTGTGTATTTTACCCACCCATCTTCTATAATATATAGGCATGCATGTAATATACATACCTTCATTTTTTTAAAAGCCCAGGTGAAAATCACATAACATAAAATTAGCCACTTTAAAGTATACAGTTCAATGGTATTTAGTACATTTCGTAGAAGTTGTGTAGTCATTGTCTCTGTCCAGTTCAGAACATTTTCATCATCACCAAAGGAGTCCACACCCTTTTTAAAAAATTTATTTATTTGCCATCTTAGTTGTGGCATGTGGCATCTAGTTCCCTGACTAGGGATTGACCCTGAGCCCCTTGCATCTCTGGAGCACGGAATCTTAGCCACTGGACCACCAGGGAAGTCCTTTGGGTTATTTTCCAAATAGAGAGTTGAATTCTCCAGTTATGATTGTGGATTTATCTTTTTATTTCTGTTGATTTTAGCTTCATCTAGTTTGAAGCTCAGTTATTGGATGTATGTGTGTTTAGGACTATTAAATGTTCATGACAAATTGACCTTTTATTATCACGGAGGGTCTTTATCTCTAATAATATTCCTGTCTGGAAGTCCATGTTGTCTGGTATTAATGGAACCACTCCCAACTTTCTTGATATTAGTGTGAGTGTGGTATCTTTTCCCCCATCATTTTATACTTCTCAGACTGGTAGGAACTGTTTAACTGTGTCTTTTTAAAGTGTTTCTTAAAAATATCCAATTTCGAATCTTGCATTTTTATCCAATCTGACAATCTCTACTTTTTAATTGGAAATGTATAGACCTTCTAATATTTAAAGTAATTATTCACTTGATTGGGTGTAAGTCTGCCATCTTGCCACTTATTTTGTGTTTCTACCGTTTGTTCTTGCTATTTTTTTTTTTAACATTTGTTTATTTTTTCAGTTTTTGGCTGTGCTGGGTCTTCGTTGCTGCGTGGGCTTTTCTCTAGTTGCAGCAAGCTGGGGCTCGCTCTCCAGTTGCGATTCGTGAGCTTCTCGTTGCGGTGGCTTCTTGTTGCTGAGCACAGGCGCTGCTGAAGTCTCGTGGGCTTCAGCAGCTGTGGCTCTTGGGCTCTAGAGCGCGGGCTCAATACTCGTGGTGCACGGGCTTAGCTGCCCTGCGTCATGTGGCATCTTCCCGGGTCAGGGATCAACCTCACGTCTCCTGCATCTGGAGGCGGATTCTTTACCACTGAGCCACCAGGGAAGTCCCTCTACTGTTTTTATGAATTCTTTTTTCTTTTCTTGCCTCCTTTTGGATTCGTTGAGTATATTAAGTCCAAAGAAATTAACAAAAATGTTTGCAAAACCATATCTTTTCCCCCTCCCCTCTCTTTCAGTTTCTCTTCCAAAAACTTGCCGTCCGCTCTCTCGCTGGCAAGTTGCCCCTGCCTGTGAGGCTTCCGTCTGCATCACTAATCCTTGCGTGCTTTTTTGGCTGTCTCATCTGCGGCTGGGTGCTGATAATCAATGATGCTCTCAGCTGCCCCAGCTACAGAGCCCCTGGCTGGTGTTGCTAACACATTCCAGTGGCCCAGGGTTCAGAAAATCAGCACATTCCTGCCTCCCCTGTCCCCCCAGGAAGAGGTGTGACAGACAGGAGCAGGTCCGCAGGACACCGAGGCTGCGGTCCGCCCTGTTCCTCCCCCGCCCTCCAGCGCCAAGTGAAAGTGGCCACCCGCCCCAGGGCCGGGCTGCCCCGGGTGCCAGCTTCCCCCCAGGCCAGCTGCCTCGCTTCCGCCGGCCAGCACCCCATCCCTGACCTGCCCTCCCCCACCCACAGAGGAAGCCAGACTGGCCACACAGTGAGTTGAAGCCTTAAGTACCCACCAGGGGCTGCTCTGCTCAGGCCACAGAGTCCTGTGCGGTGCTCCTTTGATTTTGTTCTTTATTTTCTTTTTTTCTTTAAAGGGCAGGAGTGGTGCCGGTTGGGGAGGGGTGGTGGTAACTAGATCTCAGTAGAGGGAGATTTCTTGGGATGGAAGAGGAGGAAGGGCTGGGGTCCTGCTGCTCTTGTGTCCGTTACCCCCCCCCCCCCCACCGTTGTGCTTGGCTGGTCGTGAGCGCTCACCGAAGCCAGGAGTGGCATGGACTGCGGGGGTGAGCAGGTCTTGGTGATGGACGGGGGCTTGGCATGGCTTTGCTGGAGGCACGGAGGTAAAGATGGGTGGAGACAGTCCGCCTGCCCTCGATAAACTGGTAGACTGTCACAGACTGGTGGGACCGAGGCACTCTGGCCGACAGTTTCTGCCGGTCTGATGCGTGCTCCCGTAGAGGATGTGCACGGTGCTTTGGGAACTCAAAGGAGAGGGGCTTGGAATTCTGTGCTGGGATGTAGTCATGGAGGGCTTCTTGGAGGAAATGGCACCCTCAACTGACTATTTGGTGTGGTTTGTTTATTTCCTTATTTTGTATTTCTTTTACAAAAATATTTCATCATTCTCATTGCTGTTTTTATTTTTTGGCTGTGCCTTGTGGGATCTTAGTTCCCTGACCAGAGATCGAACTGGTGCCCCCTGCACTGGAAGCACAGAGAGCTAACCGTTGAACCATCGTGGAAGTCCCTAATGTGTGTTTTTTTTAGCTGGAGTCTTGACTTTTAGAAAAGCCTCAAACTTTCATCGTTTATATAAATCACAAGGATTTCTTTTTTTTTTTTTTTTTTTAAATTTTATTTTATTAGTTGAAGGCCAATTGCTTCACAACATTTCAGTGGGTTTTGTCATACATTGACACGAATCAGCCATTGAGTTACACGTATTCCCCATCCCGATCCCCCCTCCCACCTCCCTCTCCACCCGACTCCTCTGGGTCCTCCCAGTGCACCAGGCCCGAGCACTCGTCTCATGCATCCCACCTGGGCTAGTGATCTGATTCACCATAGATAATATACATGCTGTTCTTTTGAAACATCCCACCCTCACCTTCTCCCACGGAGTTCAAAAGTCTGTTCTGTACTTCTGTGTTTCTTTTTCTGTTTTGCATATAGGGTTATCGTTACCATCCTTCTAAATTCCGTATATATGTGTTAGTATGCTGTAATGTTCTTTATCTTTCTGGCTTACTTCACTCTGTATAATGGGCTCCAGTTTCATCCATCTTATTAGAACTGATTCAAATGAATTCTTTTTAATGGCTGAGTAATATTCCATGGTGTATATGTACCACAGCTTCCTTATCCATTCATCTGCGGATGGGCATCTAGGCTGCTTCCATGTCCTGGCTATTATAAACAGTGCTGCGATGAACATTGGGGTGCACGTGTCTCTTTCAGATCTGGTTTCCTCGGTGTGTATGCCCAGAAGTGGTATTGCTGGGTCATATGGCAGTTACAAGGATTTCTATAATAAGATATGGGAATCTCTTACAGAAGTGCTCTAAAACCTGTACCTTGTGGGGTAGCCATCCCTGAATAAGTGTTGTTTTCTCTCTTTCAACAGCGTCACCCATGAAGCATATGTTTGACTTTCTTTTTTAGCGTTTCGTATGAAAATGACAGACTACCTTAATTTATGTGTGCTTCCTCATTGTAAATAGGCTTGCTTCCTCTCTGGATATTTTTGTGCCTCCGTGTTCTACTCATTAACTACTTTTGAAGTTTTAATCTATATTATTTCTACTTTGTTTTGTGTACAAGGGGGAAAATGAAAAAGCTGAAATCCCCTTATCCCCCCAAATGCTTATTTTCCACACTAAGATTTGGGAATCTCTTACAAAAGAGGCACCCCCGCCTCCCCAGCACAAAAACCATGCATTCCTTTTTGTTTAGGTAGGCAGGGCGGATCCTCTTTATCCTCGGGTTGCAGAAGAGGAAACTGAAGTTATCCTGGTAAAGAAGACAGGAGGGTGGTCTAGGCGGCTGGTGCTACGAGTGCAGAGACCCAGAGGAGGAGGCTTTGTGTGTGTGACGATGAATTCATGGGCTCTGCTTTGGCACCGTTTGTCATCCAGTTGGATCTGAGAGGCTCATCAAACTCAGCTTTGAGCCACGAGGCCACCACTGACAGCCTCTAACCTTTGGTTCTTCGGTGGAATGACCTTTTTGGGTGGACTCAGTGTGGCAGTTGGAATGGAGCCGGTCCCTGGGACCCCCAGTCAGGTGTAGAGCCTCCGTTGGGGCAAATTCTTTCCTGGGCTGAGATTTCAGTGTCCCGGGCCCGCCGGCCCCAGCAGTGAGCCCATGTGCTTGTGTGACAGGAAGGACCTGGTTCCTGTGATAACACGCCGGATCTGGCCCCTCTTCCGGAGGGGAGCCACTGTGGGGATGGAGCTGGCTCTTATTTGGATCCCAGGGCTGGACTTGGGCCCTGGGGAGCAGGCCGAGGGAGGGGTGAGCACCCCGAGAATTCCCCGAGCCGGCTGCATGCAGTGCACGGCCTTCCCACACCCGGCCAGAGCACGCAGGCGTGCCCCGTCCCCAAACCTCTGCTTCCTGGGCCCTGGAGAGATTCAGAGGCGGCTTGGCCAGGGGAAAGGAAAGACCTGGGGCTCTGCCTGTCCTAGGTTGCCTGCCCCCGTCACCCCGACCCTGCTGTGTGCCTTCCTCCCCACGGCCCTGCCCCTCCTCCCACCTGCCCTTCTCATCTGGTGGCTGGCCTGTCCGCCCGCAGGAAACAAACGTGGGAGGCATCCTGTTCTCTCTCCTCTCCTCACAGCCGCTCAGTTACCAGGTCGCCTGGATTTCGCCTAGTTTTATTTAGAGCATTGAGGCTCCCGGGCAGCCTCGGGTGAGCCCCGCCTCCCTCGGGGCTCCCTGCAACGCTGATGCACCAACACAAGCCTGGTCCTGTCGTTCCCCCCGCCCTGCCCTGCCGTCTGCCCCGGTAGGTCCAGACTCCACAGCACCTCCTGCTCCCCTCTTTCCCCAAGCTGGGACTTGCATGCTCTGCTCTGAGCTCCGCTCCGTCTGTCTGCCTGTCTGCCTGGCTGCGGCTCCCCTCTGCCTCTCTTCCTCCCTGTTCGTGCCTGGGAAGGAAAAAGCCTGCTCCCTCCCTTGGCCCCATTATGCCGGTCCCCGACTCCTTAGCGCTCTGTGGGGTCAGACACTGTGTGCCGCCCAGCGTGCAGAACCTCAGCTCCCCGACCAGGGATCGAACCTGCGCCCCCTGCGGTGGAAGCACGGAGTCTTAACCGCTGGGCCACCAGGGAAGTCCCCAGACACTGTCCTTCTGTCACCTCTGTGCCCAGCGTGGTGTTTCTAGACACTTGTCAGGGCCACCAGAGGTGAAGGTGAGGCGGCTCCCAGGGAGAGGGATGGAAGGCGAGTTCTAGGGAACCCCCGTCCCCCCTGTGGTGTTAGAGGCTGTTTTCAGACCCAGTCTACAGATGTGGGGACTGAGCTCAAAGAGGTGCGGTGCCAGCAAGCGACAGAGCCAGGACTACAGCCGAAGTTGCTCAGCTACAAAACTCACACTGCCTTCTTGTGGCAAACTCACCTACTCGCTGAGGCCAGTGGGTGTTAGGGATAAGTGGAGTAGGCCAGAAAGGAAGGGTGCTAGATTTCAAGAGACAGCCACTGGTGGCTCTGCAGGAAAGTAGACGTGAACTGCCAGCTCTTGTGACCCCTCCCGGGAAGCCAGACACATTCTGGCTTTCGTGTGAAACCTCTCAGTTTCTTAAGACTAACTCAGATTTCTTTAAAAAGCACAAACAGACTTCCCTGGCGGTCCAGTGTTTGGGGCTCTGTGTTTCCACCGCAGGCAGCACGGGTTCAATCCCTGCTCAGGGCACTGAGATCCCACAGTGAAAGGAAAACAAGCACAAGCACATCCAGGGGCTTGTGTGGCCGGCTGCAGCCTTCATGCCTCAGGCCGGTGGTCTCTGCCATGTTCTCTGTTGCCTCCTTGAACCGGCGCCCACCTTCCCCTGGTCCTGCTACCTCTAGAATTTTCTCTGGAGGGAGAAGAATCAGAGATCCTGACTTGAAAGAGCTGTGGTGAGATTATCTGGGCCAACCCTTTGCTATTTATGATTCCTGTTTCACCAAAAAGATAGGTGGGTGCAGACAAGTAAGGCCCTGTGGAATCAGTCTGTGCTCCCAGCCGGAGCTGGCCCCGGGCCGCGCGCACCTCCTCCCATCTGCCACTGTCTGCCACCGCACACCGAGCTGCCAGGGGCTCTCGGAGGCACCGGCCCTGGGACCTTCCCTCAGAGGACCCGGACGTCGGCTGAGGGCACCAGGGCTGTGCTGTGAGCCTGGTTGTTGGAGTTTGTCTCTTCCACGTGGAAACAGGTGTCCTTGTTAACAGCCAGTGACAGCTGACTCCTCTCATCCCAGCTCCTGTCTCACCTGGGTGTGGGGTGGGACGGTGGAGTGGGGTCAGGCACCCCTTCTGCTTATAGGCAACCCCCCCACTCCACCCCGATTTCCTGCCAGGGAGGGTTTCCACAGAGGAAGACGTCACAGTTCAGGGTACAGCAGGAGGGGTGGATGCAGACAGAATTGTGCTTATTTTGTGTGTGTGTGTGTAATTTTTCTTTTTTGATTGAGGTGTGGTTGCTTTACAGCATTTCAGGTATATAGCACAGTGATTTAGTTATATACTCTTTTTCAGATTCGTTTCCAGGATAGGTTATTGCAAGATACTGAACATAGTTCCCCGGTACCATAGAGCGGGTGCTGAGTCGGTCATCGTGTCCGTCTCTTTGCGACCCCACGAGTCCGTGGGCCGCCAGGCTCCTCTGTCGGTGGGATTTCCCAGGCAAGAGTACTGGAGTGGGTTGCCAGTCCCTTCTCCAGGGGGGCCCTTTTTAATGCCTTTTATATTATAGTGGTGTGGATCTGTTCACCCCAGACTTATCCCTCTCCCGCTTTCTCCTCTGGTAACCATGCGGAGAGCCGCACTTTTGGAAAGGAGAAACAGGCGGTGTTAAAGAGGACAGGAGTGGCTGTGCTTGATCAGCGCGCCGCCATCCTGGGTGAGCACTTCCTTTCTGGACAGTGGTGGAGAGGCAGCAGCCCAGCGGGCAGTTCTGTCCAGATCGAAGGCTGCCTAGTTAACCGCAAGGCTCCCCAGTCTCCTGTGCAGTTGTTCATGGGCAGGGGCACAGCAGTTCTTGTCCTGTGCATTCTCTGCAAGTAGAGACCAGCCTCGTCCAGGGCAGCTGTGTGCAGCCAACACCGCCCCCTCAACACACACACACACACACACACGCACACGCACACACGCAGTGCACAGCACTCTGCTGGGCTGAGTGCACAGTGAGAGATCCAGTGGTCCTGGCTTGGGCTGCCCCCTGCTCCGCCTTGGGTGGCCCTTCTCTTTGGCCCCCTCAGAATAAGAAAGTGTTCTCTGCAAACTGCAGAACCTAGCATCCTGTGGAATGAATGACAGAAATGGTCTTCCTGAACCATCATCCCCAAGAGAGACAGTCTCTGACTTCCAAACAAACTTCTGGAATATTCTGGTGTGAGGATGTTTGGGGGCTTCCTGGGTAATGTTTCGGGGCATTGCGGTTGGTGCCTGCTCTTGCCACCTGTCCTGGCTCTGCTGGGTTTTGGGTTTCCAGAGCCCCAGATGTCTCCTCCACTAAAATCCAAACCAGGGCTGAGATGGATCCTCCCCCCCCCGCCATTCATCTCCTGATGTCACCAGCTGGGCGTGATGGAGGGAGGCCAGCCTCACCAAGCCAAGCAGAGCCCTCGGACCCTGTCTGTTTCATGATCTCCGGGGCACAGACGGCCCTGATCAATTCTCCCGTGAGACCTGTCGTCTGCTTGGCTCCCTGCCTCTGCTCTGGAGTTTCTTGCTGGTGGACTACAGGTCTTCCCTTCCCGTCCTCCTCCTCTGTTCCTTGATGTCCCTACGTGTGAGCCCTGCCAGCGAGACCGACAGTCCACAGGGGTCCCTCCTTCCCTGAGAAGGACCCTCAGCAAAGTCTTTCCCTCCTTTTTCACTCTTGCGGTTTCACAGTGTGACTCTGGTTAGCCAACGCCGTGAGGACCGTGGCCTCCATCTGCTCCTTCCCTGTCCAGGAAGAGGCCGGTTTCCCAGTGCAGAGAGTGGACAAGGATCTGGGCTTCCAGAGAAATCTGCCTTGCCCTTCTCGGGGTGGTGGCTGGAGGCATCTCTCCTCTGTAGATCAGTGACGCTGGAGGGACTGGGACAAGACCCCGGGCTCCTCCCTTCCTAGGGAGGTGCCAACAGGCGGTCAGCTGGCGAGAGAATTTTGTCTTGCCCCAAACCAAGCAGATGGCTTCCAAATTGGTGAGACTGGGAAAACCCGGGCTGGATGGCACAGACACTTCTAGGGAAACGAGAGTGTCACTGAGGTCACCTGTGGGCTGGTTGGCCCTGGCTCGTTCTTGGCCCGTCTGCCCCTTCGTCTCTGCTCTTGACTTTCTCAGATAGTGGTTCCAACGGTGCTCTGCAGAGTCACACCCTCCAGATGGTAGATAAGGATCATGAGCTGCCGTCCTCCTTCCGGAGGGCGCTGCCAGGGGTTCTGAGCTCCTCCCAGTCCTTTTTCACCCTCAAGAAATCATGTCGGGACACACGTGGGTGGGGCCAATGGTCGTGAACCCGCTGCCAGTGTATTCTCAAAAAGGAAAAGCGGAGAAAGTAGCAGGTGTCTGTGCCCCGTGATCCTGAGCTGCGGACAGCACAGCTCAGGCTGATCCATCCCACGTCACGCGCGAGATTCTTTGTCCCTCTTTTAGTTGGCTGTCTGGTGCCTTCAGAGGAGCCCTGACTGCCTGCCTGTCTGTCTCCCGATGATTCTCCTGCTTCCTCTCCCTGGTTCTGGTGGAGGCTGGGGAGCCTCTGACCTCTCTGATCTCTCCCGGACCCCTCCCTCTGTCCAGATGAGAAGAGGGCGGAGGTCAGCGCCCACCCCCGGGGCAGCCCCATCTTGGGTCATGATGTTCCATCATGACTAGTGGGTATGGCATGGTGGTGGTGGTAATGGGAACACTCTTGCAAGTAGACACCCCCCCCCCCAAGCCCCCAGGTAGCAAGTTAGAACTGGGAGGTCCCTGTGCCACGCTGAGGGGCTCACCTGTAGCTCAGGATCCTGCCCCGGGGGGAAAAACAAGAAGGGAGGCCCAGAGCAAGGGCCTCCAGCAGGGATGCGGGTGGAGGGGCACCCCAGCAGCTGGGCTTCTTGGGTGGCTCCAGCCAAGAGTGGCGGCAGGTGGAAGGAGGGACAGCTAACCGTGCCGTTCCCTTCCCGGAGGGTGTTACAGGAAGACTGAGAGTGAGCTCTGTGGCCAGGCAGAGCAGAGCTGTCGCTGTGGGGTTGAGGACTCCGCCAGGCTGCCGAACACACTCCTCAGATGTCTCTGAGCCTCCTTGTCCTGCTCCGTAAAATGGGGGCAGTGCCCTCTGCCCGTGCCCGGAGCCCCGCCCCCCGTCTGAGCGCCCTTCAGGTTACGCAGCCCTGGCTCTGGGTCCCCTGGGGCACTCGGCAGGCAGGGCGACGCTGGTGGCAGGGGAAGGGGCCGCCCTGCCCTGGGCTCCTCCAGTTGTCCCAGTTCCAGGTTCAAAGTCACAGGGCAGCGGCCTGGGGGCGGGGCTGTGAAGCGCTGAAGCTTCTCCCCCGGGGCCTCTGTCCTGTCCCGGGAGTGAGTTGGAGGCTCCTGGGCTCAGCTGATGTTCTCCGAGGAGGACTTGGAATGAACCCGAGGCACAGAGGGATGAGGTCAGTGGTTTTGCTCGGCAAGGAGGCCCGAGTCAGTGACAGACCTGTCACAGCTCCCGGGATTCCTGGCCGCAGTCCACGGCTCCGCCTCGTCCCCCCCCCCCCCCCCCCCCGCCCCGTCCGTCCTCAGGGCGGGGCCGCGGGTTTCTTTCCTGAGTGTCTCCTCCTGTCCCAACGGGACTCTCGGGAGGTGTTCCCCCTGCCGGGTGGCTTTCGTATACGCATTGATTTCATTGATTTCCTTACCCTGCGCTCTGTGAGGTGTCTGAGCAACTAAAACCCAGAATTGCCACTGGGAGCAGGCTGAGAGTGCTGTGGATTTGAACGTCCCCCCAACCCCCCCCCGCCATCCCTCTGTACTTGCAGGCCCGTTCAGTCCACTGAGCCACACTGCCACGCAAGCTGGGACGCCAGGAGGGGGCTTCAGAGAGCTGTGTGGTCGGCAGCCCAGCTCCCAGCACCCCGTGGGCAGCCACGTCTATGGTTTGCACAGGGTGACTCCGCGGGCTGCTTAAATGTCTCCTGGGCCCTCACCACAAGCATGTGCAGAACGGGGCTTTGACACCTGTTTTTAATCTCACAGTCCATCGGCATTTTGCCTCAGACTCCATAAAAGTAGCCTTTCCTAACAGTTTAATTTATATTTTGATTGCATAGGGTCTTCACTGCTGTGTGCACAGGCTTTCTCTGGTTGCGAGTGGGAGCGGCTCTTGGTTGCGGTGTGTGGGCTTCTCATTGCGGTGGCGTCTCGTGTTGTGGAGCATGGGCTCTGGACACATGGGCGTCAGTAGTTGCAGCATGTGGGCTCAGTAATCGTGGCATGAGGGCTTAGTTACTCTGAGGCACGTGGAATCTTCCTGACCCAGAGATTGAACCCGGGTCCCCTGCGTTGGCAGGTGGATTCCTATCCACTGTACAGTAGCCCTTTAATTCAAGGCAGTGGTCTCAGTTTCTTGCTCCTGAGTCAGTTTGATCCTGAGACAGTGTTCTGGGTTTACCCCCAGCTGGCTCCTGGGCCCCTGGCCTCCACGTGCCCCCTGGGGGTATGGACATCCCTGTGGGTGGTGGGGGTGGGGTATATGTTCGGTATTGTGAATAAAGGCACACGGATGGGGAGAGGGAAGTGGGGGCCCAGTTTGACTGCAGAGGCAGGTGGTGGTGAGCAGGCCGAGAAGGTAAAGGCTGTTGGGACTGTATTCTAAGAGACTCAAGGCCAGAATGCCAGCCCCGGGGGTTCCGATCTCGCCCTGCCGACAGAGAGGGTCATCAGTGGCTGGGCATCATGAGTCCCCCTTGCTTGACACACACTCAGTCACCGCCTGAGAGGTTCATGAAGGGCCTCGTGCTGTGGATCTGCGGAGCAGAAAGGAGGTTCCTGCCCTCAGAGGGCGAGCCGTCTAGTGGATGCACATGCAAAAGTGGGGTTTTCAAGAAGTTCACATGGTGGCCTTTTCTGCAAGGGTTAGAGTCGGGGAACGCAGGGCAGGGGGCTGCCAGTGAGTTCGAGAAGGGGCCGAGCATGGATTTGGTTGCCAGTCTAAGTGGTTGGCTTCCTGTGATGAAAAGAAAGGGAGGCAAGTAAAGGGAAGAGGGGGGCTTCCCTAGTGGTCCAGTGGATAAGAATCTGCCTTCCAGTGCAGGGGGCGTGGGTTCGATCCCTGGTTGGGGAACTACGATCCCACATGCCCTGAGTTGCAGCCAAAAAGTGGGGGGGAAAAAAGAAGAAAGGGGAGAGGCCCTATGAAGGAAGAACTGATGGTACTGGATAGTGGCTTGTGGGGAGCTGGGAGAGGACCTGCAGGCTATCACAGGTGCTACAGGAGAACAGGGAAAGGCTGGGAAGTGGCCCAGCTTCCAGAGACGGGGAAGCAGGGACCTGCGCTGGGGCCACCGTGAGCCGTGTTCGTCAGTCAGAACTTGAATGGTATAGAGTGGGTAACTAGCGCTACGAAATCCACAAACATCAGGAAAAGACTGCAGCTCGTTCCTGGAACACAGGCAAACTTTTGAACTTTCTGTTTGGGTCTCTGTAGGGCGGATGACTCACTGCAGAGCCCCTGCTAACCTCTGTTGATGATCAGCAGGAGTGGGAGGCCCTCGGAGCCGCCCTGCTCTGCAGCAGCCTGACTTGCCTGGAAGAGCCCAGATTGCAGGCTTGGATGGGCTGGCTGTGCAATAGCTGAGAAAAACCCCGGCCTCTGAGCTTCCAGGGTCCAAGGCTGTCTGTCTCACTAGTTGTGTGTAAATCCACATGTCACCCTTTGAAGAAACCGCGGGGTAGGCCTGGAGTCGGACCCTAGATGTGACCTTAGAAAAGTCCAGAGTCCCCGGGTCACCTGAGGAGGTGGATGAAATCTGACCAATGAAATGCGTTCACAGGGTTGGGCCCCTCTGGGGGAGGGCGGGGCCGGCTGATGCTGGACCCAGAGATGAGTTATTTCCGACCGAAACAAGACTTGGCGGTCGAGGCATCCTGGACCTGCTGCTGTGCCTGTTGTGGGTGGTGGAGACGTGCAGTGTGTACCTGGGCGGCCTCTCCCAGCTGCTGCTGCTCACCCTGCTGGAGCCCCCTCAGATGGGGAAGCGTGGTGGCCGCCCAGGGCGGGGTCCCTGATGCAGACGGGGCCCGGCTCGGTCCGCTTCTGCCAGGAGCTGGGGTGGCCTCGGCCTTTACGCCTTTATTCTCTGATTACCTGTGCTCTGTGACCTTGGGCGCCACCCAGGCACCCAACTGAGAGTCGGCCTGCCTGCCTGCGCACTCTTGTTGAATCAGTCCCTGCAAGGAAGGGCAGGCGGGAAACCGTCCTCCGAGGCAGGTGGGAAGCCCAGGGAGGAGCCGTCTTCTCCGCAGGGCCGCCTCCCAGCTCTCGAGGCAGCAGCCTGGAAGACTCTGGCCTACTCCCCTGGTTTCCTGCGTGTCACCCCCAGCCCACACTTCCTTCGGGGCCGAGAGGAAAACGGCAGTTCCTGTTGAGTGAGGCATGAGTCAGCGGAGGGGAGCGGTGGCTGAGTCTTCATAACCTCCAGGCATGGCTATTAAATATTTAAATAACACTCCAGTATTGATCGCTTCTCCTCCTGGCCCCTTAGGGAGCGCAGTTTTGCTGTCTGGGATTCAGATAATAGCAGTATCTTGGATTTAGACAAACTCCGAAGAGCTCCAGGGAAGTTCTCTATAAATCTCACCCTAGATTATATCGTCTCCTCCTCCTCAGAGCTTGCAGTCTGGCATGGGAGCCAATTGGGTCTGCTTATTTTAGGCCAGCTCAGTGACAGGCACCCAGCAGGCTGAGCGCGCTGCTTTCTCTGGCTCACGGCTCCTTCTTCATCTTCTTCTTCCTCACCGTCCCGCCATCTTTCAACCCTTCATGCTAGCTCCCCGGGATAGGGCACCCAGAGCTTAGTTTCTTGGAGAGGAGGCCGTTGGTTGACAAGAACCCAGAACCCAGATCGGCAGGGGAAGGCCCCTCCAAGAGACTGTGTTCCTAGTCAGGTCCTAGCCCGGGCTTGCCGGGGCTGGGCGCTGCAGAGCGGACCTGGCTGAAATGGTAGGACTGGCCCTTCCTAGTCCCAGATCTGCCTGTCCTCCCAGGACAGTTATCAGGATAAATATACTCAGCTCCCCATTCCTGGGGAGTTACTCAGCGAGCAAAAGTGCTCCGCCACCGTGGATTAGATTACCTCTGCCCCTGCTGCTCAAGTGCTCCGGGCTGGGGGAGGGGAGACCCGCCCTCCCGCCGCTTGCCTTCCTAATCTGGAAGTCTGAGCAGAGGGGGCCGAGAGATGAGACCATCCCCTGGAAGGGAGCCGGCCCCGCTGTCCACGCGGCCCCTTCCTTAGGCAGGGCCCAGCCCTGCTCCCTGCTTGCATCCTGAGCTCTTGCGGCTTCTTCCCAGACCCTCGAGGTGACCAAGGCTGCCCCGGTGGTCAGCAGGGGCGGAAACCTCTTGCCTGGCGCTCTGAGCCCAGCAGGGTGGGCAGGCCGGAAGGCCGGGCCTCTCCAGGTCCGGCAGGGAAGGGACTTGCTGTCTGTGTGAGAGGCCGGGTCTCACCATAAATGGCGGGGAGGGACGGCTGGCCCTGGGCCGCTGGGACGGCCTGTACCGGAGCTCTCGGGGCAGGATCCACTCCACCCTCCCTCGGCTTCTCAGTTCCTAAGGAGACACCTGCCTGGGCCATGCAAGCTGAGTTAAAGTGGCCTGCAGAAAGAAGGTGGGTGAGCCGAGTCTTGCAACCGTCTTGTTCCTGTTGTGGGCCCCTCCTTGGCCAGGCCTTGAGAGTACAAGGCACGTCGAGGTGGGGTCTTTCTGGTGGTCCAAGGACCCCACCTCTTTTAAGTTGGCCTAGCGCTGGTATGGCAGGGGGTGGCCTGTGAACTCTGGGACGCGATGATGCCCCCATGAACCCGCCCCAATATGAAGACCCGCTGGGGTGGCTTCTCCCGTCGCGACTTTGTTTCCCCACCCCCAAATGGTGCCCCTCACTGCTGATCCGAGATTGCAGCATCCTTGGCCTTCAGGAGAGGGCCAGGGTGGGGAAGCGCTTTTCTCCTTTGCTTCCGGGCCTAACCATCCCTGTGGGCGGGAACTGCATTTACCGAGAGTGTGAGTGTGTGTGTGTGTATGTGTGTTTGTCTGTCCATTCGTCCGTCCGTCCCAGAGACTGTGCTAAAGCGGGCATGTTATATCTACTCCGTCCTGTAGTCCTTACTCCTGTGAGTCAAACGGTGAAATTCCCATTGGACAGACAAGAAAACTGAGGCACAGGAGCAGTTAAGCAGCCTGGCCTGGCCGAGCAGCTCGGCCATGGAGCAGAGTCTGTGTGACTCAGAACCATCCGCCCGTGTGAATTTTAACATCTAGCATTCTCAGAGCCTGGGGTGGGGGAAATGATATCAGCTGGGCCCCCCCACCCCACTGCCTCCCCCCACCCCACCCCTCCTTGAGGGATCACGGCTGGCCTTTTATCTCACACTCTCTGGCGTCCGGCCAGCTCCAGGCCTCTGATCTTGATAGTCATTATCGCACTCTAAGAAGTGGCCAGGCTTGGGTAGGAGGAAGGCAGGCTTGCGAAAGAGGCCTGGCTTGTCTTTAGACTCCACTTGGGGGTGGAGGTGCTTAATGGCTTCTCTTTAACTTCTTATTGGGTTAGCCCAGGCCCCAGGAGCTGCAGAGATTCCCTATGTTGGGGGTGTCAGGGGGTCCTCCCACCCCGGGGCCCCCCTCCTATCATCCCCACATGTCTGTGCTGGTTTGGGAATGTGAGTGGCCCTGGAATGCAGGCAGACCGGCCCCTGGGTCTCCTCCCTCCCAGGGCAGAGAGCCTGGACACCTGAGTGTTAACCCCCTCAGGGCGGCAGGCCCAGCGGCTCCCACTCTGTCCTCAGGATTGTGCTCAGCGGGTGGTTACTGCAGCCAGCCAGGAGAAGGGCCTGTCACCTTGGCCTGGCTCTGGTGTGCTGTGCCCACCCAGACGCTTCCCTACCCCTGGGCAGCTCTCAGCCGAAGCCACCACCTCTCCGAGCCGCTGCTTAGGTGCAGCCACCGGGCCCTGGAAGCCAGGGCTTGCGCCTGTCTCTCTTGGGTCCCCGCAGGCTCTTGTGGCACTTCTGAGTCTCACCTTCAAGTGATGTGTGTGCCTGCAGGCTTGGCACACAGGCCCCGTTGTGCTCTTCCTTGCAGCCTGCTCTGTCCTTCCAGCTCAGTTAGGCCTTCCTGGCTCTGAAACTTTCCCGGTGTGCCTGCCTGTGGCTGGCCAGGGGCTCCCGGGTCTTCCCCTGGCTCTAAAATTCCGGGATTGCAGCGCGGCTACCTTCGGTTACTCCCGGCCGTGGAGAGCCGACGGGTGAATAGCGCCCCCTGGCGGGCAGTGGATGACAGTGCACACCCCTCCACCGCCAGGGCGCCGCTGGCTGGCTTTTGCCTCTGGTGGGCTGGAGACTTAGCATTAACACCCTCCACCCACAGTGTCAAAAGGAGAGACCCAGAGACCCTGCACACCTGTACCCAGAGACCCTCTCCTTGGATGGAAGTGCCAGAGCCTGCATCAACTGGTCCTCGAGGCAAAGCGCCTGTAGAATCTGGGGTGGTTTCCTCCAGAAGGGGGCTGGAAAGCCCCCAGGAGAACGCCTTCCCCAGGGTGGTTGGGGCCCTCCTGGTGGCTCTGACTTGTCCCGGAGTGCTCAGGCCTGGACACAGAAGCTTAGTGGAGTTTGAGGCCTTCCTCAGCCCGAACTGCTTCAGATGCCGCCTCTGTGTGGATAAAAGGCAGCCTTCAAACACGTGGGAGGGAGGGTATCTTCTCCGACACCCTCTCCAGGGCGTTTGTTAAGCAATCTCTGAGCCTGCCCCTAAGGGATCCAGAGCTGGTGCCAGGCAGTAACTCTCGATGAAAACTGGGGACCCCTGCCCAGACTACCTTGTGGCGCTGCCTGCAGGCGGACTCCCTTGTCCCATCCTCCACCTGCTTCCTCTGTTTATTCAGGCAAGGGAGGAGTTTGCTGAACCTGCAAGAAGACTTTGGCCCGGCACCCTTGTGCAGCCTCTGGGGAGATAGCAGCCCCAGGAACCCAAAGTAGAGGCCAGCGAGTACCCCTCCACGCCTCTAGTGTTCCCCGATCTCCCTTGAGGTTCCTGTGGGGGGTTTGGTGGAATCGGCGGCCACACGTGTCCCGTCCCTCCCTCAGATGCAAGTTTGGACAACGATGGGGCTCTTCTCTCTGACATCCACACATTTCACTTTGAGTGTTACTTTATTACTTTGCTTTTCTCTTCAAGGACGCCCTTTTCTTGTCCTGATTCTACCTTGTCCAGATCCTACCCATAGAGGACTTAGGAGGAGGAGTCAGCACTTGGCAGCCTCACCTGGCCTCCTTGGAGGAAAATTTTCTTTTTTTTTTTTTGAATTTCTGAAGCAGATGACACGTGATGTTTGCAGCCCCCTCCCATGTCCTGTAGCATCTGCTCTCCCATGTAAACCTTGCACCAGTGCTGTGAGGTGGGGGCCAGGTGATCTGCCCTGTGGCCGTGGGTAGTGTAGACAGAGGCCCAGGGACTGACCTCAGGTCTGGCTCGGCTCCGCAACCTGTGATCTCCCATCTCAATCCCCCAGGACTGCGCCTTCCAGCCCACAGATGTAGCTGTGTTGAAAAGAGCCTGTTTAAATCATAAACCAATCAGCCAGACTCAAAGTCAGCTCATGAAGAAGGCGGGGGAAGGCATTTGGTGCAGGGGCGGCAGTGTCCCTAGCTCAGAAGCTTTGACAGGGAAGGTTCACCATCTGTCTTTGAGCGAGTGGAGCCCGAGAGACCGCGTTCAGTCCAAGTGGCGTCCCTTCGGTCAGCTCAGACAGCGCGGGGGTGTGCCTCTACCTCTCTGAGCCTCAGCTTTGCCATCCGCGCTAGTGGTGGTGTGAGGGGCAGGAGCAGCAACCCGGGTGGCGCTCCCAGCACGCGGTGGGCCTTCGAGCACGGCAGCTGCTCCCGTTACCTTTACCAGACTTGCACCTGTTGCCAGCTCTGGGGGGCTGGCTCTGTCTGTGGTGGAGACGGAGGGACCCCCACCCCACTGCCGGCTTGGGCCCAGAGGAAGCCAGGACGCCTTATGGAGCCACCACGGCACCGGGTGTGGCCGTGGAGAGGCCACTGGGATTGGCCCTGGAGGCTGGTTCCTTTTCCTCTGTTACCTAGACACACACTGACTCCCTCTAGTTCCGGTTTGCTACAGACAGGAAGTCAGGCGTCTTCCAAAGGACCTGGAGGGGGAGGGGGACCTGCAGGACCTGACCTTCCTTGGCACAAGCTTCTGACCAGCGGGGGCAGGAGCCTGGGGTAGGTGGGGCCAGGCCAGCCTTGGGCGTCGGAGACCAGGGCAGGCAGCTGGGAGGCAGTGTGGGCCGCAGACCCAGGCCCTGGGCGAGGCCCTTGCTTCCTCCTCACGGCCTCTGAGCAGGGGTAGGGTTGGGGACGGGGTCACCAGGAAGGACCAGACTGGCGGCCCCGGAGCTCGGGCCCCGTCATTCAGGAAGCTGTGCCGTTGGAACCCGGCATCGTCCTGTGATCACCACAGCCTCCTCCGGGCAGATTTTTGGGGTTTTTTGGGGGGAGTCTCTGAGGAGTCATTCGTGTGACACACTGGACTTCGTTATGCCGGCGACGGGCGGGGAGGCAGTCTTGTCACCTCTTGAAGTTGGTTTCCCATCTGTAGAGGGAGGGTGGGAATTCTAGCCTCATTAGAAGGGTTAACGGAGACCGTGGGTGCAGTGAGCCCAGCACCACGCCTGCTATTAGTAAAGGGCCGTGAGCCAGCCGTTGCTTTCCGAGGATGGTTATCACCAGGCCCCGACCCCAGCGGGTCAGCACTGGGGTGAGAGTGAGCTGGTCGGTGAGCACAGGGCAGGGCATGAGTGAGGGCATGGCACGTCGGGCCAGGCTGGGGGCGGCTGAGGGTCGCAGGAAGGGAGGATCCCCCCCGCAGCTGTACCCTTCTTATCTCAGGAATGGGGAGATGCAGAGCCCCCCCGTTGGCTGCCTGGTGCCCGGGTGATGGAAGCTCACCCTCAAGGCCGATCCGGCTCCCTCGCTGCTGGAGGCTCTGGGGCCAGGCTGCCTGCCAGCTTCTGCAGAAACAGCCTGCAGAGCAGTCCTGCCTGCTCCTCTCTGCAGAGGGGATGGGGAGCAGCGTGCCAGCCTTGTCCCGGCCCCACCTCCCCGGTAGCCCCGAGACTTGGGAGGAGCTTGGAGCCCGAGGTTCGGTTCGGCTTCTACCTGGTCAGGAAGGCAGGTACTACCTCTCCAGGCTGTGGGCTGAGCCGGCTGAAACTCCTGGGCATTTAAGTGGGGACCTGGCCCCTCCCTGTGACGTGGGACCCCTCCCGACCGGTCTCTCCGCCTTGCCCTGCGGAGTCAGGCAGGCATTTCTAACTCCCAGCCAGTCAGCCACACAGCGCTGTCGGGGAGGGAGCCCCAGTGCCCGGCTCCCAGAGGTAGGAGAGCCCTGGGGGGCGGCCCTGGAGTCCCCAGAGCGCCGCCTCCTTGGCCGGGAGCTCTGGGCGCTGACCTAGCTAGGCTGGTCCGGGCTGGCACCTTCCTGCCCCGGGGCTGGTCTTTTCTCCCATGGGTGGGGCCAGTGCTCAGAAGTTGCTTGTTAACTCTCAGGTGCAGGCCAGGAAGGTGCCGGCCCTGGAGGCTGAGTTCCCAGGATCCCTCTCCCTCACCCACTCCCCACTCGCTCTCTGCAGACGCCCTGCTGGCGGACCTGGAGTCCACGACCTCCCACATCTCCAAGCGGCCCGTGTTCTTGTCTGAGGAGACCCCCTACTCCTACCCGACCGGGAACCACACGTACCAGGAGATCGCCGTGCCGCCCCCCGTCCCACCGCCCCCATCCAGTGAGGCCCTCAACGGCACGGTCCTCGACCCTTCAGACCCCTGGCCACCCAGCACCTCCCGATTCGCCCACCAGCAGGTAAGGTGGGGGATGGGGGGTGCTCAGAAGTCAGCTTCGGGGCCAGTGGAGTGGGTCTGGCAGGGGCTTGGGGAGCCCAGGAAGTTGGGGGGGGGTGCGGCAGAGGCAGGAAGCATCTGGCCCTCCCCACCCGACGCCACGTGAAGGGACAGTGACCAAGCGTTAATCACCTGTCTCCTGGCCAGAGTGTGGAAACTCCCTGGTGAGGCTGGCTGTGAGCGGGAGGCTCCCGGGGGTGACGCGGGCTGTTCCTTCTTCGCCTTCCCACCCCCGGGGAGGCACTGAACACCGTCCTCCCCACAGCCTCAGCCCTCATCCCCCGTGTACGGTTCCCGTGCCAAGACTTCCAGTGCCCCCAGCCCCCAGGACAGCGGCGGGCCCCCGTGTTCCCGAGCCGGCGAGGAAGATCACGTGTACAGGTGCCAGCCCCTCCCCCTGCCCGGGGATCCCACACACCATGCTGGGCTGAGTCAGCCAAGGCTGGGCCAGGGCGCTGGAGGAGGGCGGGGGCTCTACCCTGGTTCCTGGGTTACCGCGGGAGGCGCGGCGTGGCCTTATCTGCCGTCCCCGTGCAGCCGCTGGGCTGGGTGTCATACCGCCCTGCGTGGAGGAACGTTCAGGAGCTGAAGCAACGCTTCCTTCCTCCTCTCTTCTCGCCACATCCCTTCCCCACGCCCCGTCCTTGGGCTGCTGGAGACTCGGATTCCCCCCACCCTGCCTGGTTCTCCTGGAGGATTTGGGGAGCTTCTCTCACCGCAGCCTTCCCTTTGCTTCTTGAAGCTTCCCCAATAAGCAGAAGTCAGCCGAGCCTTCGCCCACCGTCATGAGCACCTCCTTGGGCAGCAACCTCTCTGAGCTCGACCGCCTGCTGCTAGAGCTGAACGCCGTGCAGCATAACCCCCCGGGCTTCCCCGCAGGTAGGACCAGGCCGGGGGGCCCCCTTGCTGCTCCAAGCCCTGCTGCCAGCCTCGGGTCCCCGCGGGGCTCAGGGCTGAGCAGCTCTTCCCTTTCCTTCTCCCAAGATGAGGCCAACTCCAGCCCGCCGCTGCCGGGGGCTCTGAGCAGCCACTACGGCGTCCCGGAGAATAACAGCCCGCTGGGGGGTAAAGCCGGACCACTGACCAAAGAGAAGCCCAAGCGGAACGGCGGCCGGGGCCTGGAGGACTTGCGGCCCAGCGTGGAGAACCTCTTGGACGAGCTGGAGAGCTCCGTGCCCAGCCCCGTGTGAGTCTCCACCGGGCCCCCCCAGGCTGAAGCCCCTGCTGTTTGCCGGGCCCCGCACCAGGCCCTGGGGGGTGGCAGTGAGTCACACGGACACTTGTTTCCGGCTTGTGGGTTCTTAGTTCCCCGACCAGGGCTGGAACCTGTGGCCCCTGCAGTGGACCCCCAGGGAAGTCCCCCAGTGTAGGCTTCAGAGCCACGCAGCCGGGGCCACATCTTGGCTCTGCACTTACCGAGTGTCGTCGCTCAAGCCTTCGCTTTTCCATCTGTAGAAGGGAATAAAGGGAAGTGAGGTCGTGGGGATAAGACCACCCGCCTCAGTGGGCTGAGACCTGATAAGACCCTTAGAACACATGTACCGAGTCCACGTGGTAAGCGCTTCCCCAGGGTCAGCTCTTCTCAGTGTTTCCGCGTGGCTGGAACAGCCTCACGTGTGCGTCCAGCGTCGTGGAGGCTGCACAGGCTGCCGGGGCTTGTTGCGTAGGCCGGCTTGAGCTTGGGCTTCTGGGGAAGGTGCCGTTTGAGCTGCCTCCTCCTCTGCCCCATCAGCTCCGCCTGGCACTCTGTCCCCCTGGCTGACAGAAGCCCCCCTCCCCCCAGCCAGCGATGGGTCCCCAGGAGAGACTGGGAGCTGGTGGGCTTCCCCAGGGTTGGGTGGCGGCAGGAGCCCAGTGTTGGAGCCGAGATGTTGACCCTCCCCTGGAGAGGGGAGGGCCATGCTGGGGGTGCGCGGGCTGGCCCCAGGGGTCCCCGCTGATGCCTCCTTGCCTGCCTGCAGCCCTGCCATCACTGTGAACCAGGGCGAGATGAGCAGTCCCCAGCGAGTCACCTCCAGCCAGCAGCAGACGCGCATCTCGGCCTCCTCCGCCACCAGGGAGCTGGATGAGCTGATGGCTTCGCTGTCGGATTTTAAGGTGCCCTGAGGTGTTCCCCCCACCTTGCCCTGCCCGCTCAGAAGCCCCCGGTCTTCCCCTCCCTTACCCCAGCGTGAGTGGCTGGGACTTGGCCACTCAGGGTTTGGATGCCTCGCCCCGAGCCCAGGACGCGTGGGCACCCAGCAGCCTGTAAAGGCTGGGGACGTGCTCAGCGGGACATTCCTTCCTGCCTGGGTGCTCCTGGCTCCCCGCCACACAGGCAAGGGATCAGGAGGCTGAGACAAAGGGCCCAGTGTTGGTGGCTGCTCTTGGCGGGGGACGGCGGGCTCCGCTGGGCTGGGTGAGATTCTCCACCCAGAGGTCATTTGTCCCGGAGCCCCATCTCCCACGCCGGCTGGCTGTCCCCAGTGTGTCCTCTTTCTTTTCTGCCTCTGGCTCCTTTGCCAGCCTCCTTCCAGCCTCCATGGGCCTCCGAGGCCCACAGGCTCTTGTCTGGGAAACCTCATCCATCAGACTCTTGGGCCATACCTGCCGGAGGTGCCCTGTTCCCTACCCACCGCCTGCCAGACCCTCGAGGAGTTTTGTGTAGAGAAGGCAGTGCCTCGATGGGTCCTGATAGTGACTAAACTCCAGTTCGTGACCATTACCGACTCCACCCTTCCCAGGGTCGGGGAGCATGGTTAGGGAACTGGAGGAGGGGCACCAGCTTTGGGCCCTAGGGGCACCTCCGAGCCTCTGGGGCTTCATCTGGGGCGGGCGCAGCGGCCTGCGCGTGTGAGCCTCCTGAGCGGCCACAGTCAGGAGCGTGTGCTGGACTCAGGCGGGAGCCCCGCCCCAGCGTCCTTTGCACTTTGTCATTTTCAAACCCCCTTGAGACCACCTTGAGAAGCTGCGCTGGTTCTCATTGCGCCGCAGGAACGAGGTCTTGGCGGGATGTAGGAGAGCTGGGATCGTCAGGAAGAGACACAGCTGGGAGCTGCCTGTGGCTGCCTGTCTCCCGATCGTGCCTGGGCTGACCTCCCCGTGGTCCACCCTACCTTAATCTCCTCTCTTGTCCCTACTCGGACTAGGAGCCCTATAGGCATGGGTCAGAGGCTGCTTTCCGCTGCCTGGGTTCTTTTTTTTGTTTGTTTTTTTTTCCAAAAAAGACAAAAATCTTTATTTGGCTGCGCCGGATCCCAGTTGCAACATGTGGGGTCTTCAGTTGCAGCATGTGGGATTTGGCTCCCCCACCAGGAGTCGGACCCGGGCTCCCTGGATGGGGAATGCGGGGTTCCAGCCACTGGACCGCCAGAGAAGTGCCCCCACCCCGCTGCCTGGCTTGGATGGCAGCCAGGGAGGTGGAGCCCAGGAAAACCCTTCTGGGGCCTGAGTCTTCTTCCAGGGCCAGTCCTGCTTCAGCTTTGCTGCCATCTTGGTCTGGTCAGTGCAGATGGCCTGGTCAGCGCAGATGGCCTGGTCAGCACCGACGGCCTGGCCAGTGTAGATGGGTCAGCGCAGACGGCCTGGCCAGCGCAGACCGTCTGGCCAGCGCAGACGGCCTGATCAGCGCAGACGGCCTGGTCAGCCTAGATGGGTCAGTGCCGACGGCCTGGTCAGCGCAGACGGCCTGGTCAGCGCAGCTGGGTCAGCGCCGATGGTCTGCTCAGCGCCGATGGCCTGCTCAGCGCAGACGGCCTGGCCAGCGTAGATGGGTCAGCACAGACGGCCTGGTCAGCGCAGCTGGGTCAGCGCCGATGGCCTGCTCAGCGCAGACGGTCTGCTCAGCACAGATGGCCTGGTCAGCGCAGACGGCCTGGCCAGCGCCGCTGGGGGCTGTCAGAGCCTGAGGCTGGCCCGCCCCCAGTGTGCGCCCCTCTCACCTCCCATGTCTCTCTCCTCCCTCTGTCTCTTGTCTCTCTCCTCCTCCAGACCAGCTCCTCCTCTGCTGTGGCCTTGAGCTCCTTGGGGCTGCCATCTGGCTCAGCTCCATCCTCACACCACAGCCTCCCCCCTCCACCTCCTTCCGGGCCCTCTGGAGGCCTGCCACCCCCTTGGAAGCCCTCCCCTCAAGGCCACAGTCACACCCGGGGAGTCCTCTGCGCCGAGGACAACGTGGCCCCTGGCCAGCTCGATTTGGCTGGCCTTGGGCTGATGCCTGACACCCCCAACTCAAGGTCTCCCTCCACGGAGGGTTGGCCGGGGCCACTGGTTGTAGAGAGCCAGGCTCGCGTTTGGAGGGACCCACCAGACCAGGTCGGGGAGCTCTGCAGGGCGCCTTCTGGCCACACTCTACCTTATGCTGGGGGCACAGGTCCCCAGGAGCCTGGGGCCCCCCAAACGCCGTCAGCCAACACTTTGCGCCTGGAGGAGGCAGTGGCTGCCACTCGGCAGGGGCCGTGGGCTCTGGGGGTGCTCAGGCCTGAGTCCCTTCGGGGAGCTGCGCCCAGCTTCCATGAGGTCACCAAGTCAGCCGTTGTGACCGTGGACCGTCAGGCCGTCTTCCCGGATACCTGGAGCCTCGCGGAGGAACGTGGATGGCAGGAGAGGGCAAGGCCCGAGCCAGGGGTGCCGGAGAGCAGCCGCCGCACACCCATTGAGGATGAGCAGCTAGGTGGAGAGACGCCCACGGCGGGCGGCCTGGTCAGGCCAGTCCAGGGACCTGAGACCCCCAGGAGGCCAGAGGGTGCCACCGAAGCCGCCACCGAGGCCAGGACGGGCCAGGCAGAACTCCCACGGGCTGTGGCCGTGGACACACCCAGCACCACCGAGAGGATTTCCACGACTGGCCAGGCAGGCGCGCGCTTGCCCGGCTGCTCGGCGTGGCCCCGCCTGGCTGACTGCATGCGCTCCCTGTCTGCGCATGTCTGCTTGGGCGGCTGGTTGCAAGAGGCTGCAGCCTGAGACCCCAACGGCCAGCGCTGGGCAGTGTGGGCTCTGTGGGGCTAGCAGAGCTCCTTGGGCCCCGGAATTTCTCCTAGTGACAGCCGGCCTCTTGCTCAATGAAGGCTTTTTCCTTTAGATGAGCTTCGCCCGACATCCTGATGGGATGTGTGTGGAATGGTTAAAAGCATGGGCTTTGGAACCAGCAAGAAGTGAATGAATACAAACCACGCCTCCAACACGTGCACCCCGTGTGACCTTGGGCAACCCCCCCTGCCACCAGCCTCAGTCTTCTCATCTTTAAAATGAGGGAAAATAGACCATTTCCCCCAAGGTTGTCCAAAGGATTAAATGAAACAATGCCTGGAAGGTGCTTCGGAAGAACACAACATGCCGTCCCCAATAAGCTGTGGCTGACGTTATGTTATTATCTGCTTTTTGCTTGATTGAAATTTTTAGGCCCTTTTCAAAAGCAACAACAAAATGAAACCAAACTACTAGAAACAAGTAGGTTATAATCCTACTTATATAAACGAGGAAAAAACAACTGGTTAAAGGATTTAATGGAAGAAAAGACCGTTCTTTTTGTTTCTATTAAGAAACAAAAAAAAAAAGGAAGGAAAATTCTCAAGCCCATTTGAGACTGTCCACTTAATGTTCTTTCACATCATTCTCGTAATAACCCCTTAAAGCAGTTGAAAAAAAATACCATTACCACATTTCAAGGATGGAGAAGCTGAGGCCCTGGAAGTTCAGGGTCTTACCCAAGGTCAGGGCCCCCTGCCTCTGCCCTAGCTCCGCTCTGCTCATCTCTGATGGTTGGGTTTTGCCCTCCCCTCCTGGGTGCCCCCCCCCACCCCCTACCCCCCGAGTGTGGACTGAGCCACCTCTGCTGAGCCCAGAGCGGCCTGTGACAGCGTGCCTCCCCCCTAGATCCGCTCGGTGATCAGGAGGAGCCGGGAGACCGGCCACGCTCACCCTATGTCCCGGGAGCCCTCCCCTCGCCGCCGGCTGGACCCCGCCACCCTAAGCAGGACCCCGTCCCAGGAGCGGCTCATCGCCGAGCTGCAGGGTCGGCTGGGCATCCGGCCGGAGGCAGAGGAGACCGCGGGGGCCGCAGGGGCCTCTGCCGAGGACTGGCTGACCGAGGGCGTCGTCATCACCGTGCAGCCGCGTGGGAGGCGGGCTGGGGGGCAGCTGGTGGAGAAGGTAGTGAGCAGATGCCCCTGGGCTGGGCCGGGGCAGAGAGGGCCTCTGGTTCTTCCCCAGCCCTGGCCAGAGGGCAGGCGGCGGGGCGGGCGGTGGGGGGGGTCCTGTGTCCTCGCGAGGCCGGCCTCATCCCTGATGCCAAGAGTGAGAGGCCCAGGGAGCCCCCGCCCGCCAAGCTGCTGTCTCCTCCACCATCATCGTCCTCATCTCTGTCCCTCTTCTCTCCCTCCCAGGTCGTCTTTCCTCCTGGCTCTCCTATTCCCCTGCGGAGAACCTTCTCTGTTCTGCCTTCTCCTCCTCCTCCTCCCAGCCCTCCGCTCCAGCACCACAAAGACGCCTCCTCAGCCAGCAGCTCTCCTCCCCCGCCCAGCCCACCCACCCCCTCCACCCCGGGGCCCCCCGCTATCCCCTGCGGCCCCTCCAGGGTCCAGAGCACTGGGATGGGGCCGCGGGGAGTCGGCGTGCAGGGCCCCGCCCCGCGCGCAGCTGCATCCCGCTCCATGAGGTCCATAGGCTGCCAGACGGACGAGGATCCGCTCTTCCCCCCGATGCAGGCAGGCCTCCCAGGGCCCGGCCCCACCTGTGCCTGTCCTTATGCTCCAGCGGCATCCCCACTCTGCACACACATGTGCACACGGCCTTGTGTCCCTCCATCCACAAAGTACCATGCCATCCTTGCACTCGGCCTTGTGCCTCTATCCACAAGGTACCTGCTAGGTACCACAGCCCTTCCTTGGACTTGGCCTTGACCCTGGACCCTTGCTTCACCTGATGTCCACGCTCGCGCCCTCCCCTGAGGTGTCAGCCGCTCCTCATTCCCGCCCCTGGCTCCCTCTGAGGATGCTGTCCTCAGAAGGAAATCCAAACCTGTTTCTCCTGCAGCCCCAGGGCTGTACCTGGTGAGGCCCCCTGGCTCTCTGGCCCATCACCTCCGCTCGCTCAGTCCTGCGCCTTTGGTGGGCTTACCTCTCTCTTCCCTCTTCATCTCTCCCCGGGCCCCTCTCTCTCATGGTGGTTTTTCCGTAGGCTTTTTTCTCCTGATTTTGGTTACTGCCAGTAGGGCGGGGGAAGAAATCCATTCTCTTATTTCATCCTAAAGTCCCTTTTGTGACACGGTCTAGTAACAAGTTCTATTCTTTCTTCCTTAATTTGAAAAAAATAAAAGCCATCCTTCTCGTTTCCTCCGCTAAGATCCAGGGCCTGGAACAGAGAGCGGATGGCGAGCTGTGTTGGGCGGCCGGCTGGCCTCTGAACGGCAGGCAGAGCAGCCCCGAAGGGCAGGACGCGGGAGGGGTCAGTGCCGAGGCTGGGGCTGCAGGTCCTGCTTGCGGTGTGTTCCGGGGCCGGGTCAGGCCCACCACGAGCCCCTGGGTCCCCTGAATGCGTTGCGGAGACTGTTCCCACCTGAGGGCTTCCAAGGCCCCTGAGGGGCAACACTTCGCCTCAACCTGTCTGTCCAGGAGGGGGAGACGCCCCCAAGCGGCTGCAAGTCCCCGCCCCCCAGGCCCGGGTGTGCTGACCCGCCCTCTCTCCCCGTCTCCGCAGTTCATGGCCCAGGGGAAGACGGGGAGCAGCTCTCCCCCAGGCGGCCCCCCGAAGCCCGGGAGTCAGCTGGACAGCATGCTGGGGAGTCTGCAGTCTGACCTGAACAAACTGGGGGTCGCCACGGTCGCCAAGGGAGTCTGCGGGGCCTGCAAAAAGCCGATCGCGGGGCAGGTGATGAGGAGGGGTGGGGCCGGGCGGGGGGTGGGGGGGCGCGGGAGGCAGGGTGCCCGGGGGGCGGGGCCGGGTGCCGGGGGCGGGGCCGGGTGCCCGGGGGGCGGGGCCGGTGCCGAGCCGCATCCCCACGCCCCTCGTCAGGTGGTGACGGCCATGGGGAGGACCTGGCACCCGGAGCACTTCGTCTGCACGCACTGCCAGGAGGAGATCGGCTCCCGGAACTTCTTCGAGCGGGATGGACAGCCCTACTGTGAAAAGGACTATCACAACCTCTTCTCTCCGCGCTGCTACTACTGCAACGGGCCCATTCTGGATGTGAGTGCCCGGGGGCCGGGCGGGGGCCGGGCGGGGCCCAGAGAGTCACGCAGCAGGCCCGAGCACACACAGCCGGGAAACTGGGATTCGCCCTCCAGCCTGAAGCGCAGCCCGTCCTAACGCCCATCAAGCAGCCGTCCCCCACTCCCTTCTGCCGAGGATAGGTGGAGCGGAGTGCGGGCTCCCTCGCTCTTCCGCTGTGTGACGTTAGGGAAACGCCCAGCCTCTCTGGGCCTCCGTGTCTACACTTACAAGATGGGTGGCCCAGTAGAACCTATGACCTCAACTGCCTGTGAGGATTACAGGAGACAGAGCGTGTCTGGCACGTCACATCCTTTTCATTAAATCGGAATTCCCAGTGGTGTTCAAAGCACAGCTAGCAGAGACCCCTGTCTGGGGAGCGTCTCGCCCCTTCCTTGGCCGGGGGTGGGGGTGGAGGCGGGCGGGAAGGACCGCCTGGCCTGCGGGTCTGTCTCAGCTGGGGCTGGGGGGTCTGTCCCGCGGGCCAGCCGCTCAGCTGGGGTCGCACACTTGGCTTCCACAGAAAGTGGTGACGGCCCTCGACCGGACGTGGCATCCGGAGCACTTCTTCTGTGCCCAGTGCGGCGCCTTCTTCGGGCCTGAAGGTACTGAGGCTTCGGGGGCGGGCTGGGGCGGAGTAGGGCGGCCCCTGCCCGGAGCCTGACCGACCCGGCCCCGCCGCTCAGGGTTCCACGAGAAGGACGGCAAGGCCTACTGCCGGAAGGATTACTTCGACATGTTCGCGCCCAAGTGCGGCGGCTGCGCGCGGGCCATCCTGGAGAACTACATTTCGGCCCTCAACACCCTCTGGCATCCTGAGTGCTTCGTGTGTCGGGTAAGGGCCCCGTCCTTCCCCTGGAGGCCCGAGGGCGGGCCGCCGCGGCAGAAGCGGCTGCCTCCCCGCGCTTTCTGAACCCTCTTACAGGGCCCGCCTGATCAGGTGGGAAGGCGGGCGGCGCAGCCCGTCCTGGGCCGGGGCTTGCGCAGGGGCTGGGAGACATGAGAGCAAGGCGGACCGCGCAACCGCCCGGGTCAGGCCATGTCCAGGAGAAGGGGGGGGTGGTGAGCGTGACACGAGGCAACAAGCCTTCAGCTGCCTTGGCGGACAATGGACGATGGTTTCCAGACTGCATTCTGGGGGGTGATGGCCCCCCGATGTTATGAGGGCTCCGGCAGGGGTCCCCTGATTAAGTAAGTTTGGGGAACACTGCTCATTGCAGGACTTCTCAGCCTTTAGTACCTGGGTGTGCCTGCGGCGCTCTGTAAGCGGGAATCTGGGATGCGGAGTTTGACCTTGGAACCCTTTTTTTTTTGACACAAGGGTTTCTGGGCACATGTGCTGCGGTGCCCAGGAGTCAGACCTGTGTTTGAATCCAGGCAGTGCGACTTAGCAGGCTTCCCTGGTGGCTCAGTGGTAAACAATCTGCCTGCCAATGCAGGAGATGCGGGTTCGAACCCCGGGTCAGGAAGATCCCCTGGAGAAGGAAATGGCACCCCACTCCAGTATTCTTGCCTGGACAATCCCATGGACAGAGGAGCCTGGCGGGCTACAGTCTGCGGGGTCACAAAACAGTTAGACATGACTTAAGTTAGACATGACTTAAACAACAAACACAGGAGTGCAACTCAGCAGCAGCGGGTCAAGGTCGTTGTTGGGAGAATGGAGTGAGCGTTAGCGCCACGCTTGCACGTAGAGAATGCTTGTCGAGGGGGAGTCGCCCCCAGTGTGACTGCCCTGACGGGTCCCCTGCCCGGCACCCGGGAGCTGCCTCGGCCCCCAGCCGCCCGGCCTGAGCACCCCCGCCCGTCCTCTCTCCAGGAGTGCTTCACGCCGTTCGTCCACGGCAGCTTCTTCGAGCACGAGGGGCAGCCCTACTGCGAGGCGCACTACCACGAGCGGCGGGGCTCCCTGTGCTCGGGCTGCCAGAAGCCCATCACGGGCCGCTGCATCACCGCCATGGCCAAGAAGTTCCACCCGGAGCACTTCGTCTGCGCCTTCTGCCTCAAGCAGCTCAACAAGGGCACGTTCAAGGAGCAGAACGACAAGCCTTACTGCCAGAACTGCTTCCTCAAGCTCTTCTGCTAGGCGCCCGCGTCCCTCCCCGCCTGCCCCTTCCCCGGCCCAGCCTCCTGACTGCTGCTGGGACCCAGAGGCCTCGTCCCGGGGGGCCAGGGTGGGGGGCGGTGGCGAAGGGGCCCGACTGAAACTGGAACCGCGTCCTCGGCGACGGCGGTGGCTTCCCTTCCCCCCTGCCAGCACCTCCGGGCCGCCGCCCTCCTCCCGAGGCTCCCCCGAGGCGGAGGCTGGAGGATCCCACCCGAGTCCCCACAAGCCCGCCTGGCCGAGCCAGCACCCCACACTGGAGCCATTTCTTACTCGTATCTCGGCAGTGAAGCCGGGGGCGGGGAGGGCAGGCGGGGTCAGACGGAGGCCTCTTTGCATCCTTATCCCCCACCCCAACCTCGTCAGCCCTGTTCTGAGAGTACTGGGGGGACGCCAGCTCCCCCCGGCAATGCCAGCATCCACCCAAGGGCGGACGTGCCCACGGGGCCACAGAAGGTTCCTCGCGCGCCTCCTGCCCTTCCCATCTCCCCAGGCCTGGGCAGCTGCCCCCAACACCTGCCCCCCGCCTCCCCACAACTGCTCTGGTTCTACTGAGAAAGGCCTCTCCAGCAATAATGTTTTCTAGTCACTTCCTCCATCTCCTGGGACGGCGTGAGGTGGCGAGTGTCACCCCGTTGCCCGGACACTGTACCGACTTTGATAGTTTTCTACACTGAGGTTTGAATTCGTATCGTCTGAGTTGCTTTTACTTCTCTACATGAAGATGATTTTGAAGAGGTTTTACCAACGTCTCCTTTTGTACGCCTCCCCCGTGCGTCGCCGCTGGCTGCGGGACGCGCGGGGCCTGCCTTGTACTGAGGGCTCGGGACGGGGAAGCAATTCATATTTTATTTCTTTCTTAGCACAAGCAGGTGAACGGGGAGCGGCTCTGTTGACTCTCCATCTGTAACTTCACAGCTCACCGGGACTGTTTTTATAAACTGCTGTATTTCGAACCCCCTTCCTTACTCCCCAGGCCAGCAAGCTCTTCACTGAGACCGGCCTGAAGGGTGTCTTGCCCTTTGGGGCCTAGAATTCCGAACCTCATCCGTCCTGTTTCTGAGCGGGGAGAGAGGGGGAAGTCCACTCTGGGGGTGCCGTTTCCCTGCATAAGCCGGTAGGGGCGTCCACAGAGAGACTTTCTGGCCACAAAGAGAACATTCTTGGCCTCCCCACTGCTACTCTGGGGGCCCTTCTGCCTCCTCAGGAAAGCTGGGATCTGATTTTGACTGTTAGTCTTGTTGATTCTACTGGGCGTGTCCTTTCCCCAAACTTCCTGCCTTCCCTGGAGACTGGTGGTGGCCTCCGGGGAGAGAGCCCACCCCAGCTGTTGCCTGGGGGCCTGATAGGATTCTGGGTGGAGGGTCAGGATCCTGGTGAAGCAACAGGAAGCCCCCTGAGGATGAGACAGGCAGGGCTGGGATTCTGGGTCAGTGAAACGGGGGCCCCTAAGTGAGGACAAGCCAGACCCACTCCACTAACCTCATCAGAGGCTGGGTGTGCTGAGCTTCTCAAGAGGGGAAGGGGTTCCCTCCTTGGAAGCGGGGCTGGGAGCAGCCTGGGTCTGGGGAGGTCAGCCAGGCCCCGCCACAGGTCTGATGTCTCCATTTCTAGCCATAGGCCTTATTGCTCTGTTTACAGTGACCCACCCCAGACCCCTCCCCTAGAGGATCTGGGGCTTCCAGAGGTTCTACCCTCGGGGTCGATGGTTATTTGATGATTTGATTTTTAACTTTTTTTTCCTCTGTAAACTTATAACCTGGCTTTTTCCCATTTTAATTCCTGTGATTTATGCCAATAAAGTTTGCCATTATTTTCACCCGTGCTAGTGCTATTTCTTTGTGGTCCGAGATGAACAGGTCCGCCCCAGAAGAGAGACCAAACCCTCCTGACTCACAAGCACCGCAGTTTAAGGGTCAGTCACTGAAGTTCACTTAGCCGAGGCCAAAGCCCTCACGGGGCACTTGTGGGCCTCCTGGCTTTCTCACCCACTGCAGTTTGCCATGGCTTGACTCCCGTGGGCGTGGGGGTGTGGCCTCGCAGTCACGGATGGGGAAAGAGGTTCAGAGAGACCCGATATCCTGTGAACGAGTACAGAGACAGGCTGCGAACCCAGGACTTGTCTCTGTTCTTATGTTGACCAGACACACCACCACTGCCCCCCAGTTCTGGCACCACACCTTGGGTGTAGAACCTTCCTTGTTGAAAGTGGATGTAAGAGTTGGACTATAAAGAAAGCTGAGCGCCTAAGAATTGATGCTTTTGAACTGTGGTGTTGGACAAGACTCTTGAGAGTCCCTTGGATTGCAAGGAGATCCAACCCGTCCATCCTAAAGGAAATCAGTCCTGAATATTCATTGGAAGGACTGATGCTGAAGCTGAAACTCCAATACTTTGGCCACCTCATGCGAAGAGCTGACTCATTTGAAAAGACCCTGATGCTGGGAAAGATTGAGGGCAGGAGAAGGGGACGACAGAGGATGAGATGGTTGGATGGCATCACCGACTCAATGGACATGAGTTTGAGTAAACTCTGGGAGTTGGTGATGGACAGGGAGGCCTGGCCTGCTGCAGTCCGTGGGGTCGCAAAGAGTCGAACACAGCTGAGCGACTGAAATGAACTGACTTAATAGTCGATGATGGATCTCGACTGCCCCCTGGTGGTCATGTCTGTATTTGCATGCATGCTTATTCCTTGGCTCTTGTCAGAGCCCTAACTAGTCCTGGGCCTTTGCAGACTTCCTGGACAGTTTTGTAGATTTGCAGTCTCCCTGTTGTTTGGAATGGTCCTCCAAAAGCTGCATGTCGATTTCAAGTCTGAACCTTGACCATTTCACATTGAGCTCAGAAGTGAAAATTACCTTCACCCCTCAACCAAAGATCATATTTCCAGCTCATGTTGGACTTATGTAAATGAACATGGTCCACTTCATTGTAACTGGCTCACTCAACTGTACTTTATGTTTTCCCATGTCAATAAATAGAGATGGGCATCATTTTTTAATGGCTTCATGGTGTTGCATTATATTGATGTACTACAATTAGAGACAATATCATCACAGGCAGGATGTCCTTGGGAAGTTAATATGTCAGTATGCATATCCTTGCAAAAGTGCATTTGAAGGAAGACAGCCTTAGGGTTTGGAAGGGACTGTGTTACATAGTGAGACTCATGGGGTTTGAACTTGCTTTTAGATTTTGGTTCTGAAGCCATCAACCACCTGAGGGACTTGGGTGATTTCTTTAACCTCTGTGAATTTTCTTACCAGTAAAATGGTACTAATACTATCTCCTTGGAGGTTTGTTGCAAAGATGAACAGCGGTAATGTGCACAAAGTACAATGCTGAGCGTGCAGTAATACCCTGTCACTAAAAAGAGATCTTAGCAGTAATGGACTCCAGCAGTTGTCTATACAGGCTCATCATCAGGAAGCTTGAAAACAAAATACCAGGGTTTCTAACTTAGTCAAGTTAAAAAGGATGGAATTGGGGAGAACCACCCCTCCCCTTCCCACTCTAGGATCTACGCTTATTCGTTAAAAACGTATTTAATGATATAGCACAATTGTTCAAATAAATGTTGAATGAAAGTGTAATAAAATATGTTGACATTAAGTGATTTCCTCCTACATTCCAGGAACTGTGTTAACACATACCTCACGTAATCCTCATGGGGTGTGAATACTATTATCCTCATTTTACAGATAGAAAAAGAGAGGGTCAGCAAGGTGAAATCACTTCCTAAGATGAGCAACCTAGCAAGTGACAGAATAAGGATATGAATTCAGGTTATCTGACTGCAAACTCTGCATCCATTCATTCAACAAATATTTATTATATGCCCATAGGTGCCAGGCTCACGGCAGAGAGAGACAATTTATTTTAGTGTGTTACTAGGTGGAAGTGCTACCAAAAAGTTAAACCGGAGGAAGAGGGAAGTGGGAGTGGTTTTTGGGGTAATTCTGAATAGGGCAATTGGGGTAGGCCTCCAGCAGGTGATCATTGAGGCAAGACACGATGGAGATGTGGATATCAGCATGAAGCCTTCTAGGAAGAGGGAATAGAGAGTGCATGAGCCCTGAAATGGGAGCGTCATCCACTTGGGAGGAACTGAGTCAGTAGGCAAATCGGAGATGAGATGATGGGGTGGAGGTGGGGAACAGATCATGTAGAGCCTTGTAGGCCATTTTCGTTTTAGGTTTTTTACTGGGAAGGAAATGGGGAGACTCCAAAGTATTGCGAGCAGATGAGGAAGTGATCCGACTTAGGTTTAAAGGATCCCTTTGTTTCGATAGGGGGGAGAACAAACTGTAGAGGAGACTAGAGACCATCCTGTTTCTAAAGCATGAGAGTTCTTTCTCAACGTCATTCTCTGTAGTTGCGACTTGGCCAGGTGACCAAAGGAAACGTGAGCTCAGCTTGCAAACGTTAACGCTACACGGCAGCGCCTCCAACCCGGCAGAGGGCAGCAGCTCTGAGAAAAACGCCTCCAGGACACAGTAGTGCCCTCCTTAACTACCTCGTTTAAAAGCAGCTTCCTGTTGGTTGGAGTGGCAGGGATATCACCCAATGGCTGCTTGCATCTACCCGATTTCTTCAGACAGACGTTGGCGCCAGCCAATAGGCGGGGAACTCTGCCCGTGGCTTCTGATTGGCTGCTTCGCTCATCTATAAAAGATGCCCGCCGGCTCGCGGCCCTTCTCTCGCCAGGCGTCCTCGTGTGAGGTTAGTCTGTCTTTCTCAGGTTGCACTGGCAACTGTGGCGGGAAGGATGGGGGTCCTTGGGGGTTCTTTTGGGGGCTCTTGGGCACTGCGGGGTCCGACCTGTTTGGTTTGGGGGCGCGGCGGCGGCTGCCGCGGCAGCTGCAGCCCCGGCTCGGGGCGGCGGACGCCCGCGCGTGGCCTACTCCGCGTGTGCCTTGGGCTTGGAGCCCGCCGTGCAGTGGGGACGCGTGTCGGGGTGGCTTGAGCTCCTTTTCTCTTCTCAGTGACATCGTCTTTAAACCCTGCGTGGCAATCCCTGACGCACCGCCGTGATGCCCAGGGAAGACAGGGCGACCTGGAAGTCCAACTACTTCCTTAAGATCATCGTAAGTTTGGTGGTGGGGTAGGTTCCAGCCGCCCACCGTGTTGCCTCGGGCCCAGGCACTAATGGGGACAGTCAGCTGCCATGTACTGAAGGCCTACTCGCTAGCTACCACATTAGGTCGTTTTAGGCACATTTCATTTAATTTTCACAATTTCCCGAGATCATGCCCTTTCCCCTCCCAGTGTTACAGATAAACAGACTCAGGCAGGTGAAGTGGCTCTTAAGGGAAAGAGCATTCAAGCCCAAGTCTGTCGGGTCCAAATAGCACTCGTCCTGATTTTACTGCCCTGTCTCCATCTTTGAGATCTTTGAGAAAGTCTGAGGTGATGAGTGACTCATAATGGAGCAAGTTGTTGCCTATTTAGAGCCTGTCAGTCAAGAAACTATGTGAGTTCTTTTATTTAGATGGCCTTGCGTTGGGTCTTACCTGGCCAGAAATGCTAATCACATGGCTCTTCAAGTCTTAGGATGTGTTGTGGAGTTTAGTTCTTTGTGTTCTTCCTCATTTATCATGCAGGTTTTCAGTTTAACAAACAACTTTGTAAAATGATTACATACACACAACCTAGGTCCTACAAGTTACTATTTCATTGTACTTTATGTTGTATTTTGATTGTTGTAAATCTGACTTTACTTGGAACTTTTTTTTTTTTTTTTTTACTGTTAAGGCAGTCATTTAGTGAATCAAACATGCCTCATAATGGGGGAAAGAGCAAAAGTTATAATTTTTTTTTAACTTACTGTAGAAACAGTCACCGTTTATACTCAACAAGCAAATTTTTGACAAATCTGGTGTTAACTCAGGTGGCCGATAGCAGGAGGAACTGTCCTAATCTCTGTTATTTCAAAAGCTTAGAGGAGAGGGAGTGAGATAGAAGCTGGTGATTGCGGGATTTGCTTTCTATTGACCTTTTCCTGTCTTTCCTCCTGTGAAACACTGCTTGTTTTTGGCTTGTTTCTGTAGCAACTTCTGGATGATTATCCAAAATGCTTCATTGTGGGAGCAGACAACGTGGGCTCCAAGCAGATGCAGCAGATCCGCATGTCTCTCCGCGGGAAGGCGGTGGTGCTGATGGGCAAGAACACGATGATGCGCAAGGCCATCCGAGGGCATCTGGAAAACAACCCAGCTCTGGAGAAGTCAGTGTCTTTATCCTCCCTTCTCCTGGAGAGGAGCGGTGCTGAAAAGTGACCTTCTCTTGTAAACTTCTCTTTGCAGACTGTTGCCTCACATCCGGGGGAACGTGGGCTTCGTGTTCACCAAGGAGGACCTTACTGAGATCAGGGACATGCTGCTGGCCAACAAGGTAAGGGAGAATCAGGTTGACTGGAGTGACCTTATCATTATTTTGGCTTCTGAAAAGCAACAAAACTGACTGATCTCAGGTTGTGTCTGGAGAGAAGACATCTCATTGTTCACCTTTTTTTTTTCTCCTTTGCTCAGGTGCCAGCTGCCGCCCGTGCTGGTGCCATAGCACCGTGCGAAGTCACTGTGCCGGCCCAGAACACCGGTCTGGGGCCCGAGAAGACCTCCTTCTTCCAGGCTTTAGGCATCACCACCAAGATCTCCAGGGGCACCATTGAAATCCTGGTGAGTGGACCTGGCTTGCCACTGCTAGCCAGGCCAGCGGCGGGGGCTCAGTGGCCTCGGACCTGCCGGACGCCCAGGGGTTAACTGCCAACTCCCTTGTTCTTCAGAGCGATGTGCAGCTGATTAAGACCGGAGACAAGGTGGGCGCCAGCGAAGCCACACTGCTGAACATGCTGAACATCTCCCCCTTCTCCTTCGGGCTGGTCATCCAGCAGGTGTTTGACAATGGCAGCATCTACAACCCTGAAGTGCTTGACATCACAGAGGAAACTCTGCATTCCCGCTTCCTGGAGGTACCCGAGGGCCCATTCCAGGCCCTTCCCTTCTCATTAATAGTCGAGAGCTTGTCTAGCTTCAGCTGGATCTTGGCAATGCAGCTGACTAGCAGTGTAATAACCAGGAATAGTTGTTTAATCTGTACCTCAGTTTCCTCATCCTTAAAATGGCAGTGTCAATATAGGATCATTGAAGAGCTAATGAATTAATGAGTGTAAGGCCTTGGAACAGTGCCGGGCACACAGTAAGGGCTGTCATTTTAGGACCTGCAATAAGATGTGAGCTTGAGTGTCAGTGAGTCAAAAGAAGGATGAGGAAAATGAGGTAATTAATACACAAGTGTTGCCAAGTACCCTATTATCTTGGGAGAATGGACTCTCAGTCCATCCTTAGTCTTGCTTAGTTTTTGCCACTGATAACACTCTTAAATAAAGTGATGGGATATATAATTCTTTTTTTTCTTGGACAAATGGACAATTGTAATTACATATACTCTTAACTCTGGTTACTTTCGGAAATCTAAGTAGTGGATGAAATTCACATCTGGAACTAACATTTTTCTCAGAACGCCGTGACTATATATTTTTACAAAACCGTGGTTTTTGAAGTAAATACCGTCCTGATGATATAGGGAACACCCTTGTTGAGAATAAGGGCAAAAAGCATTTGTAAATTAAACTGGGTCTGAATTTCACTGCCAGAAGCATTTGGTGTGAGGTGAAGTGTCCTATGTGAGACTGAGATACTAACTGAGCAAATCTAATGTGCTGTTGAGCTTTGCTTCATTGTCTCTTAGGACATCACACCTAAAGACCTAAAAGTGAATTTTTTTCCTTCCTTCCACAGGGTGTCCGCAATGTTGCCAGTGTATGCCTGCAGATTGGTTACCCGACTGTTGCATCTGTACCCCATTCTATCATCAATGGGTACAAGCGGGTCCTGGCTTTGTCTGTGGAGACTGATTACACCTTCCCACTTGCTGAAAAGGTACAAAGAATCCACCAGGACCACAGCAAGAATATAGTTGTGCCTCCATCATGGTTACCAAAATCCATGAGTGCTCAAGTCTGTCATATAATAAAAAGGTGTTAGTTAGGTTATGTCATTTCTAGGTTAGTTACAACACCTAATCCAGTTTGAATGCTATGTAAATGGTTATAAATACAATGTAACTTGAGTGTAAATAATTGCTACAGTACAGCAAATTCAAGTTTTGTGTTCTGGAAATTTTTTTCCCCTTTTTTTTTGTTTAGTTTTGATCTGCAGTTGGTTCAGTCTTTTAAGTGTGAAACCTTTGGCTACAGAGTGTCAATTGTCTGCTTAAAGTTGGGAGGCAGGAGAGATGATCCTCAATTTTAGAAATTATAAGAGATTTAAAGCAGGGATAGTTTAATGGGTAAGAGCCGGGCCTGAGCTCACCAGGCTGTACCCAAGCTGTTACCAAGCCTGGTTACTTCAGAGGAAGGCTTCACTGACATGGAAGTGGGCCCTTAAATCTAGAGCTCTGCAGAGGCTGAAGGGTTGTGGGTAGTAGGGGTGGTAAGATGACCCTTTTGACCATGAACTTTCCCCTTGCTTTAGGTCAAGGCCTTCTTGGCTGATCCATCTGCATTTGTGGCTGCTGCCCCCGTGGCTGCTGCCACCACTGCTGCCCCTGCTGCCGCCACCGCAGCCCCAGCCAAGGTTGAAGCAAAGGAAGAGTCGGAGGAGTCGGACGAGGATATGGGATTCGGTCTCTTTGACTGATCACCAGAAAGCAGCCAACCGTGCCAGCATTATTTGTGAAATGAGAAAATAAAGGCTTACTTCTCTTACGAGTCTCTGAGCTTTTCATTTTGTGCATTTGATGGTTATGTTAGTGCTGTATGCTAGAAAACAAAGGCATGGTAAAATCAGCTTGATTTGAAATTGACATTTGGGTGTCCTCTTTGTAAGTGACACATTGCTCTCCTAGCATCCTATACTTTGCCTCTACCCAGTGTTAACTATATGTTTATTAAACTGAAATTTGTCTCCATGACCATCAGGCCACAAGCCTGGGTCATTCTAAGATAAGTAGGATTAGTGTCATAACTGAGATAAGATGTGTGCTGCCAGGGTGTTTCAGACTGGGTGGTGGTCCAATTTAGTGGCCACCATTATTTAAGGAGAGAAAATGTCCTATAGGTGTTGTGAATCATATATATAACTTATTATGTACTGAGGTAAGTGCTGGTTGTATCCAAGTCTCAGAAGTCCAAAGGGGCTCCCCAGGTGGCTCAGCGGTAAAGAATCTGCCTGCAATCCCTGGGTCTGGGAGATGCCCTGGGAGGAGGAAATGACAACCCATTCTAGTTTTGCCTGGAAAATCCCACGGACAGGAGCCTGGCCTGCTACAAATCGGCTAAAATTCCATCTACCTGCAAAGAGTTGCTTAGCCACTGGGCATGGGTGCACTCAGACACTGCTAACATCAGAGACGGACTGATCTGTGCGGACCATATTAAAGTAGGTAAGAGTTGTCAGGTTTGCATACAGAATAAAATTTAAACTAGCCCCAGCCTCCTACCCTGTGGCCTTGGTTTAAGGAGTTGTCCTTGGGCAGCTTCCTCCCACAGCTCCAGAATCTTCTAACAGTCTGCTGCTGGGGTACAAACAACGGGATAAGACACGAGTTCGCTGCCTGCCTGTTAGTGAGTTCAGCCCCTGTCATCAAGGAAACCCCTCTAGCAAACAAGTAGGCCACACTTAAGTAAAACGGTCTTCACATAGGTGAGGCCCACGTGGGGGTACCTGGGCCGGACCTGCCGGCGCACAAGTGGGTCGGAGCTGTAGGGACCCTCGTCTTCCACGAGGTTGGGCTGAGAAGTGCCTTGGGACCCGGGGTCTAAAAGCGCGCCCTTGGCAGGCCTTGACAGTCCCCGGTATCCCTCAGATACCCACTCCGGCTGCCTGAGTCAAAGCCCGGCCCGCGGCGACCGCCGTCCCGCCCGGGGGCGCCAGGCCCCGGGCCCGGGACGGCTCCCGGCCTCGCCCTGCCGCGTGGGCCCGCGCTGTGACCCGGAAGCGCTCCGGAAGCGGTTCCGGAGTCAGCGCCGGCAGGATGGCGGCGGACACGCAGGTAAGGCGGGCGACTGCGAAGCCAACGCGGTCAGCTACTGGGCGCGAACGGCGGCGGTCGGGTCGGACCGCTGGTGCAGCTGCCGTAGGAGGTTAGGGGGCGGCGGCTGCGGAGGGCGCGGTCCCGGGGGCACTTCGGGCCAACCCCTCACGGACCCGGGTTCGTCCTGGTTCCCGGCCCAGGCGGCGCCAACTGGCCGTAGGCTCGACGAGTCGGACTCCGGCCTCGGCTTCAGCGGGCCCTTCTTGATCCTTAATTTGCCACAGTTCCCGTTTCAGAGTCTGCTCCATTTCTCCGAAGCCCTCCAGCATGAACCTCGGCCAGCGCCAGCTATGCCTTAAAACTTCATATTCAGCAAATATTTCTAGGATATCTACTATGCGCAGGGACTTAAAGCAGAGTGTTTGGGTTCGTACAGATCTGAGTTTGAGTGCTGGTTGATCAGTTTATCTAAGGCGCCGGGCACATTTTTTAATCCTGTCAAGTCTCGGTCTTTTCATCCATACAATGGAGCTAAACTAATAACCTGTCTTGTAGGATCGTTGTGAGGAATCAATGGAATAAAGTAGGGCTTCATATAAGTTGGTGGTTATTATTAGGTCCAGCGTTAGATAAAAGAGCTATCATAACTTGGGAAGAGTCTTGTCACCTTGGGTGTTGTGGGGGGAAACTTTTTTCCTCCACCCCAGCCTCCTTTGTAGTTGTGAGTGTTTTAGAGAGAAAAGACAATGTTATGGGAAATGAAACAGGTCTCAAAATGACAGCTTGGCTCACTTGGGTGTCTGGGTAAGGAGCTTTATTGATTTTGATGTGAAGGCCCTGAAACCAGAGATTGAGTCCTTAACTTCAGTATTCAGAACGTGTGTATTGTGAGGTTCCTGTGCAAGGGAGGGACTGGTAATTTGTTTAGTTTATTGTGATGGATCCTGGAAAGAAAGGCATAGTCTTTTGGGTATTTTGAAAGGGGTTGGGAGAATACATGCTGAATGTGTAACATTAAAACTCAAATGAAAAAAGCAAACACTTCTTGGGACTTACCTGGTGCTCCAGTGGTTAAATACGCCTGCCAGTGCAGGAACACGGGTTCAGTCCCTGGTCCGGGAACTAAGATCCCGCATGCTTTGGGGGAACTGAGCCTGGGTGCTCCCTGTGCCACAACTAAGACCTGACACAAATATTTAAAAAAAAAAATCTCTCTAGTGCTGTGTTGTTCAGTATAGTAGCCAGTTAATTAATAGCCAACTAGCTACTTAGGTTAGTTAAAATTAAATGAAATTAAAAATTCAGTTCTTCGGTTGCACCAGCCACATTTCAGTGCCTGGGTAGCTGTATGTGACTGGTTACTGCTGCATTGAACAGTGCAAAAGAACATTTCCATCATCACAGAAAGTGCTTCTGGACAGTGTTACCCTAGAGAGAAACCTGTGAACTTTTTAAGCTCTTTGCATCTGATTTCAACCAACAAATGACTTCTCTGAAGGATATTAGTGTGCTCTTCCTCACTTTTGTTCTGACAGGGTCCCAAGTGGGTGACATTCATTTTCTGATTAAGAAGAAGAAGAGCCTTGTACCTGAAATGCCCTTTCATCTTTGGGGGAGAGACTGTAGCCGGGAATTTAACATTAGCATAGAAAAACAGCTATGTGGGAATTTCAGGTACAGGCTGGGTTATATATATAAAGATGCATCTAAATTTGCTATCTCCTCCAGCATTACTGAAACTAGTAAAAAGTTGAAAAAAAAAAAAGAGAGAATGGGGAGCAGACAACAGCAGCAAACTTTTGGAAGCTATAAAGTGAGGAGTGGTAAAGGATCTTAAGCCAGCAGTTCGGAAAGCTGAGAACCAACCTGATTTACATTGTAGAGTCTCTAATAGGTGGGAATTGATGGCATCCGCTAACCCTGGATGTGAGGGTGAGTGGGGAGGGTCTAAGTTAGGAGGATTGGTTGAAAGCCCTGTTCACATGCCTTCAGAACCCCAGCTTTCTTTCTCCATCTTGGCAAAAGGCTGGAAGTTTTCCTCTGGAGTGTGTAAAACAGGACCACACAAAAGTGTCGGAGGTCCAGTATCCACGGAAATCATCAACAAAATAATTCAAGATGCTTTCCCTGAACCGAAGCATGCGTTTTCAAATAAAAAATGCTCAGCACAATGGATGAAAGCAGACTCACGACAGAGCACATTAATGTGAAATCCAATATTTCTATTTAAAAAAAATATTTTCTTTCTTCTTTATTTTTATATTTTATTTATAGCTGCATTGGGTCTTATTTGCAGCATGTGAGATCTTTTCGTTGTGGCGTGTGGGCTTTCTAGTTGAGGTGCATGGGTTTAGTTGCCTGCATTGGAAGGCAGATTCTTAACCTCTGGACCTCCGGGAAAGTCCCAGCTTTTAGAACCTTGGATACAAAAAGATCTTAGTAACTTCCGGGGGAAAAAATCAGATCTCAGACAAAGGATCGAGAATCAGAATGGCATGGGGGTTCCCAGCAATACTGAATGCTAGAACTCAGTGGAGAAAAGTCTTCAGTATTCTGAAGGAAAATTTCAATCTAACATTCTGTATTCAGACAAACTTCAGGTAGGAGGTCAGAACATTTTCAAACCTGCAAGGACTTCACAAGATGGAGTGTATGATTTACCCAGACACACAAAAGAGTACATTCTCAGGGTGATAAACTGCATCCCAGCTGTAGTCATCACACATCAAATCAGGACAGCTCAGAAAACTGGGAGAGACCTCTTCGGGAAGGTGGAATTTGGTCAGACTGCATGATCTGCATCAGTGTATTGAGATTTAGACACGGGGCAAACTGTGGGATTGAATGGTTAATTAGAACAGATAAAACAAGGCACGCTGAGAGTGGAGAGAATGAAGGGCTCATTATTCAACTCCAGGGTTAATTTTAAAAAGCCGTGCAAGAGAGCAAACAGTTCATTAAACGGAAGTTGAATACTAGTTGCATGTAATGTAAACATTGAATTACTGGACTAATGTATATTACGAAACTTGAGGAATAATTACCGAAGTAATCAGCCAGTGTTGGTGAAAGAGATTGTGCTTGTGTGTGAGGGCATGGGACTGGTTTTTAGAGCAAACCTCCCAGAACTTTTTGACTCTTTAATTATATGCATGAATGGCTATAAGAGCAGAAGACAGTAAACAGATCCTTTATGTAGAAGATGGAGTTTTGCACATGATTTTATTCATTGCTGATAGAATTGTGGTAGAGGTTTAACTATAAGAGGAACTCGGCATTATTTTACTTCTCTATGCACCCTTAAGTCTTACTCTTCTAATAAGGCCTGTGTGTCAAACACCCTCAGAAGAAAAAGAGGGCAGGCGCTGGTCACTTGGGTCTTCCTATGCCCGCTCTGCTGCTCGTATCCTTGACCTGCCTGCTTTGTAGCTGGTAGAACACAGGTCCCCACCTGCCGGTATCTAATGCCTGATGGTCTGAGGTGGAGCTGATGTTAAAACAACAGAAATAAAGTGCACAGTAAATATAATGTGCTCAAATCATCCCCAAATCATTCCCCACTGCCTCCCCAGTCCGTGGAAAAATTGTCTTCCACAAAATCAGTCTCGGGTGCCAGAAACACTGGGGAATACCGCTGTGGAGTATTGTTCAGGAGCAGATTTGCAGGAGTATTTGTAAACCGCCCTTCTTTCCGGGTCTTAGGCTCTCTCCCTGTGCAAGGGAGGTAGTTGTAACATGGATGGTGGTTGACAGCTAAGGACTTGTTCGCATCAGTTTCTGCACTTGCTGGTTTCAGGTTTAGTTTCAGAAATTCAGGTGCTGTGGCTCTCGACTCCGGTCTGAGCAGTGGCTTCCCCTCTGGGAGTCGGTTTCTTCATCATCTGGAAAATGGGGAATATGATGCCTGTTTTGAAGGCTTGCTGGTTAGTAGTACCTGATTTTGTGCTCGGAGTGAGAGTAAGGCTCTACATACACTCTCTCATTTATTCCCCATAACAGTCATGAGGTAGGTGCTGTTTTCTACATTGAATAGATGGGGAACCTGAAGGTCAAGCAGATGACATAAATTTGACTGAGTTTCCACAGCTGGTAGGAGACCGAACTGGGATTCAGTTTCTTAACCTTTTACCCTTTAGCCAACTGTGCTTATGACTTGCCAGGATACTCCTCCTTACAGGAGGCTTATAAGAGATAATGTAAAGGGAACATACCAGGCACGTAGTAGGCCCTCCCTATATTTTGCTTAGTTTGGAAAGGATATTTTTTCTTTCTTTTTAAAAAAATACGTATTTACTTATTTGACTGAGCTGAATCTTAGTTGTAGCATGTGGGCTCTAGTTCCCTGACCAGGGATTGAACCCAGGGCCCCTCCACGCATTGGGAGCGTGGAGTCTTAGCCATGGGACCACCAGGAAAGTCCCAGAAAGGATGTTTTCTGTCTTGAGGTTTTTGCCTTAGGCCTTGCCTCTTTTTGTCCAAAGTTTAAGTTAAACTGAGTGGCTGACCGGTTGGGTTAAAAGCACCGCATCTCAACTGGGGGTGATTTTGTCCCCCAGGAGGCGTTTGACAATGCCTGGAAGCAGCCGGGATCACCTCACTGTGGTGGGAGGGTGGTGTGCTGCTACTGGGGTCCAGTGGGTAGGGGCCAGGAGCACTGCTCAAGATCCTACCGGGTGTAGAGGCAGCCCCCACAACCAAGAATTATCAGCCCCCAAAGTCAAGAGTGAAAGTCAGCCCCCAAAGTGGAGATTGAGAAGCCCTGGGTTAGAGGAGCCTCTCTGAGTCCTGCACGGCCCTCCCCCAGCACGCCCTCCCTCTCACTCCCCGCTGGCGTGTTGGAGTCTGACTGTGGCATTTTCTCTCTGGGCTTGGTCTTTGCAGGTTTCTGAGACACTGAAGCGTTTTGCAGGGAAGGTCACAACAGCCAGCGTGAAGGAACGCAGAGAGATCCTCAGTGAGCTGGGGAAATGTGTTGCTGGAAAAGGTATTTCCACGTCACTGATTTCATTTCAGACTAAATCGGGCTCTCTGTTTAGAACCATGGCCTTTTCCCCGCTTCCAGCAACTTCTGTCTTCTCTGTCTATATTTGTTTGTTATAAATGTGCATTGAAACAGTTGGGTTGGTGGAGAGTTTATCTTTCTAGGTGCCAAAGCTTTTAACAGTTTTAACCATTTTGACTGGAAATAATTGTAATAGATGCCAACAGTTTTTCTTAAGTAATTTATGAGATGCAAAAACTTTTTTTTTAAATGACTGGAGGCACTGTTTTCCCCAATGTTCCATGAAAATTAGCAAGATGGTAACTAGTGATTGGCTAGTGAAGGATTCCAAGATCATCTAAGTTTGGGAGTTGTCACCTTTTAATCCAGTGTTTCCTTGAACCTCTTTTTTGCTGAAATCCTTTTCAGAGTCTGGGCAGCACATTTTGGGAAATGCTGAGCGCATGTAGTTATTCTGATTCTGTACCATAACTGAGGGCTCTTATGGCAAACTATGGGGGTGTGTATAAGACTAGTTTGCCTTCAACCAATAAATCTTCATGAGTTGGTTTTTTTATCGTTTAATTTTGTGTTGGGGTATAGCCGATTAACAGTGGTGTGATGGTTTCAGGTGGACAGTGAAGGGACTCAGCCACGCATGTACACATATCCACTCTCCCCAGAACTCCCCCCAATTCAGGCTGCCACATAAAATTGAGCAGCGTTCCCTGTGCTGTAAAATCCTCGTTAGTTTTTTAGTTCCCTTTTGGTGTGTTTTGCCTATACAGTGTTGGTTCTCAAATGTGGTCCCCAGACCAGCAGTATCGGCATCGCCTGAGAACTTGTTTGAGATACAGAATCTCAGCTGCACCCTCCACAGATGCAGATTCATGAAAACTCTGGGGGTAGAGCCCAGCACCTGTGTTTTAACAAGCTCCCCAGCTGATTCCCATGTTTGCTGCAGTTTGAGAACCATGGTGGTATAGAGTTGGGTCTCTGATTCTGTCAGCTTTCACTTCTTATTAGGAAAGAGCCTTTTTCCTACCACTGTCTCACCCACACTCTCATTTGCTGCTTCTGATCTACTGTCGCCTGGTTACATACCCAAGCTTGTTAAAGTTGTGTGTAAATTAAGTAAATTGCTGTTCGTGAGCTTCTGAGAGATCCTGCTGTGTATCAGAGCTTTAGTGCATGAGTTTATGGCACCTTCAGAAGTCCTGCTGGTCATTTCTCAGCAGGGTTCTAGTTAAAGAAGGCTGCCACATGACAGACGCTGGCTGTCCGCCCTAACCCTAATGCTGACTTCGTGCTAAGTAGGTGCCAAGTACCACCCTTTCCTCCCCCGTTTGTGGAGTAAGGAGTTCGACCCGTATAGGTGAAGTTAATGAACTACTCAGGCCTTTCCAGGTGATTTTACTCCCCAGTCACCCTGAAATTCTGCATTCAGGGTGAATCATATTTGTAAAATGTTTGGTAGCCTTTGATGTGCAGGTCTTTTGCGGAAAGCGAACTCCCCACCTGAAACTGTTAGTTCTCACTTTGCTTGTTTTCGGAGTCTGTGGAGCCGTTGTGTAGTGATAGTTATTCTGGCCTCTCCTTGTGTAGGGTCCTAGGTCCCCAGGTGGGTTCATCCTAGGCGGGACAAGGAGCTGGAAGGCCTCTTCAGAGGCCGTCAGACCCTGGAGGCGGTGCCCAGCCCGGCTCAGCCCCGCCTGGCCCCGCGGTCTGGTGCTGTCCTCAGCCCTGCCTCCCTGAACCTGAAGCCTGAGTCTAGCGAGGCGGCTTTGCTGGGCCTGGCCCTGCCAGTCACAGGCCCTCAGTGCAGTGGGAGGTGACGGGCTCTGTGTTCTGGCCACGGCTCTGCTGCCTGCAGGCCGCGGGACCTGGTCCAGGTCCGTTCAGCTGTGAGCCTGCTTCCTTGGGTTGAGTGTGGAGATGGTAAGGCCGTGCCTCCCTCAGGGTGAGAGTAGGAGGGAATGCGACATGTAGGGATAGAGCCTGGCTCTTAGCAGCCCCGGTGTCTCTTAGCGCTTACTAACTGCTGTTCTCCTCTGCTGTGCTTAGTCGCTCAGTCACGTCTGACTCTTTGCGACCCATTGGACTACTGCCCCCCAGGCTTCTCTCTCCATGGGATTTTTCTGGGAAGAATACTGGAGTGAGTTGCCATTTCCTTCTCCAGGGGATCTTCCCAACCCAGGGATCAAACCCGAGTCTCCTGTGTCTTCTGCATTGCAGGCAGATTTTTTACCTGCTGAGCCATTGCGGAAGCTCTTAGCCACAACCTGTTCCTGGCCCCAGTCACTCTTCCTCAGTTACTGAGACGTTCTCAAATCAAGTGGGCCAGTGCCAGGCTCAGGGCACTGGTGGAGCTGGGTCTGTGCTCCTCCTCCATCGCTCCCCCATCACTCAGGGGCCCATGCAAACCCTTCATGAGCCTCCTGCTTGCTGGTTTGTCTGACACTCAGCTTCCATTTCCCCCATCAGACCTTCCTCCCTTCATCCTTGGGCTTCAGCCTGGCCTGCAGAACCATCACAGGTTGGCTCTCCATTACTGAGCACCGTTGTTCCACCAGCTTCTCTTTCTCTCAACTGGCCTGCTTCGTTTTCTCTGCCTTGGTTTCTTCTTAAAACTGGGCTGTCTCAGTACCCACCTTACAGGAACTGAGTTAATGTGTGTCGAGTGCTGAGAGCAGGGCCTGTGCCTCGTGAGCTCAGTGTTGGGTGGTGTCTTTCCTGGGCCGGTGCCCAGGACGTGTCGATAGTGCTTGTTGACTAACCTCTGTGTGATCTCTGGTTTTAGATCTGCCGGAGGGAGCTGTGAAAGGCCTCTGCAAACTCTTCTGCTTGACCCTGCATCGATACAGGCGAGTCCCGGCCAACAGCCCAGTGTCCAGAGCACTTTGTGCGGAGAGGTGGTAGAGGGCAGTGGTTAGAGCCCAGGCTTTGGAGCCAGACTGCCTGTGTCCTGGGCAAGTTACTGAACCTGTCTGTGCCTCAGTTTCCTCCTCTGTGGACTAGGGATCATGCTTTCATATTTATCCAGTCACTTCCAAATCCCATTGTCTGTGACGGGCTGGAATAAGTGCGATGTAGTTTTCCTGGAAAGAAGGAAGCCCCCTGCCCACCCCCTGCCCCGGGTCCACGTGTTCATCTTGGCCTTCGCCCCTTCCCCAGGGATGCAGCCTCGCGCCGGGCCCTGCAGGCAGCCATCCAGCAGCTGGCCGAGGCCCAGCCCGAAGCCACTGCCAAGAACCTTCTGCACTCTCTGCAGTCCTCAGGCATTGGCTCCAAAGCGGGCGTCCCCAGGTAAGAGGGGAAGCTGGTGGCGCCCGGGGCTCTGGAGTCCTTCTCGGGAGGAGCCTCTGCAGACCAGCTGGGGTGGCCACGCCCGCCCCTTTCCCCTTTGCAGCCCTGGGGGGCGCCAGCGGTCTGCCTTCCAGATGGAGGGAGAAGCCAGGATGTCAGGCCCCCCAGAGAGACCGCTTTCCTGGGGAACTGGGTTGGGAAACCAGGGGCCGCAAGGCCATTTTAAGGAGAAACCAAATGCCGCCTCCGCCCCCCCCCGCCAGGCCCTAAAGGCGGGAAACCATCCTTCGGATTTTATAGTTGTGAGTGCTGAAAGGTGGGGGCTCGGCACGCCTTGTCCTGAGATGTCACGGGTGGTTTGTGGAGAGCCAGTGTCTGGTTCCGTCCGGTCATAGGTCAGCGGAGGGTCCTATGTGCCAGGCAGGGCCCTGCGGGGAGCCTTGTCTTCAGGTAGAGGCCCCTGCTCTGACCTCTTGCCTCTGCCCCACTCCCCTCCCAGTAAGAGCAGCGGCTCGGCCGCCTTGCTGGCCCTGTCCTGGACCAGCTTGCTGGTGCGCATTGTCTTTCCCTCGAGAGCCAAGCGGCAAGGAGACATCTGGAACAAACTGGTAGGTTCCCCGTGTCTTTGGAGTCGGCTCCCTGCACAGAGTTGGGATGTGTTTAAGCACCTTTTCTGGCCAGTGCTCTCTTCAGGGCCGGGTGACCAGGTGCTTAGAGTTACGCTCAGGTGTGTGACTTTGGTGGATGGGCGTGAGGGCAGCGTAACACTCATCTACTTGTCAGATATCTGTGAGCTTTCCTGGATCAGGTGTGGGCTAGACCCAGGGACCTGGAACACAGGGATGAGCAAGAGAGACGCGGTTCCTGCCTTCCTGATAGGCCAGAGTAGGGAGGACAGCCGAAAAACTAGAAAACCAGAAAGCACGGTAAATCATTGTTTTTTTCTGACTAATCCTTCCTTTCCCCGTGTCTGGATTTCAGTGCTGAACTGGCTAATGGAGTGGGATTCTTGCCCTGTGCTTTGATCCTTGAATTCTCTACTCCCTGTTCTATGCCTGCTCCTCCCATTTTCCTTCCTCGCCTTTCAGCATGTCTGCTAACCAGAGATGGCCCCACAGGCCAGGTTGGAAGGTTCTCTTGAGTGTCTCGATATGCTTAGTGGAGGGCAAGAGGAAAGGTGTCACAGTTTTAACAAAAAGGAGTCTGAGGATCTTGGTGTGGATTTGATTCTTGGCCTTGAGATTTGGCCAAGTACTTAACTTAGTTTCTGAGTCCATTTCCCATTATTGCGAAAATGGGAACAAGTACCACCCACCCATCCACCTCAAAGAGTTGTCATGAAGATGGGCCCAGAAGAGGTGTGAAAGGGCTGTGGAAACTTAGAGAGAGCTGTTCAGGTGGACACGTGGCGTTAGAAAACCTGCAGCACCTCTGCCAGACACAGCCAACTCATAAGACTCATTGAGACCTCACCCCTGGGAGCTTGTCCTGCACACTTGTGGGGGTGACCGTAGATTGGCCATCAGCAGTTGACAGGAGCATAAGAACACTGAAACTTCACAAGTAGTGGATACACTCCAAACCCACCTTTGGAGTGTAGGTTCCATTGTTACCAAAAGGTCTTCTTATAAGATGGTTGATCTCACGGGCCCCCTCATTGGTGCGTCTCCAGTGACTTCTCATAACCGTTACCCGAGGTAAGTCAGTGTGCTTGTGGGTCAGTGAGCTGGAGGGGTCAACCCCATCGTGTTATGTTTATGGGACAGGATGCATCAAGAGCTTGAGACCACGGTGGTTTTCTCTGGGTCTTGAATCTGGGTTTTTCCTTTGCTTGTTGCTGATGTTGACTCTACACATAGGTGGCAGTTCATTCAGTCGCTGAAGTGTTTGTTGAGGCCCCCTGTGTGCCGGGTGCTATTGGCGGAGCTGAGGCTGAAGCAGAGGACAAGGGAGAGGACCTTGCTTTCTCACAGCTTACAGTACTGGGGAGAGGCTGGACGCAAATGAGTGATAAAAGCAGGCCGGAGGATGGAGAGAGGGCGGATGCTAATGGTGGGAGGGAGCCTCTGGAGGAGGTACCGTTTGAGCAGAGACATGAGGGATATGAAAGAAGAAGCCATGCCCAGATGAAGGGTTAGAGCATTTCAGGAAGAAGGAACAGCAGTATAGTTCTGAATGAGATGTTAGCAAGCTTAAAAAACTATTTTAATAATAAATTTTTAAAATAAGTTCAATATTCAACAAATGTCAAACGATACACCAATTTCCTTCCCACCCCTTCTCTAGGCATCTCGGTCCCCCACTAGAACTAGTTCCTTGTATAGGTAAAGATATTCCCTGTGTATGTAACTAGATAGATTTTTTTATACAAATGATAGCATACATATAATCTTTTTCTCTCATCTTGTATTTTTTTCTTTAACCAGATTTAGAATTTGTTCCAGAGTATTATATAAAGAGCTTCTCATTCTTTACGACTGTTACTAATCCTTTGAGTGGATGTACCATGGTATATAACCAGTCCCCGTTGATGACCGTTTACGTTGTTTACAGCCTCTCATCATAAAAAGCGTTGCCGTGAATGACCTTGTGCACCTCCCATTTTGTACACATACAGATGGAGGTCGGCCGACTACTTAAGCACGCCCTCTTTCTCAGGGCGGCAGTCCACACCGCTCACCAGTGACCTCAGGTGCTTGTGGCCCTTCCGGTCCCCGAGGCGTGTTAACCGAGCACCTGTCCTGTGCTCCACTCTGGATTGGCCAGCGAGCTCCCTGCCGGCAGGGTCAGCCTGTCGGTCTTGACTTCTGTATCCACAGTGCCTAGCGTAGTGCCTGCCGTTTCATCAGCGCTCGCTGCCTGGGAATTAATGAGGAAATAGTCAAGGCAGATGAAGAAATACATGAAACAAGACTCCTACCCTTTTTCCACATGGCACTTCCCTTGCTGTAATTATGTGTTCATTTGTGTTTTATTTGTTTAGTATCTCTTTTCCCTCTGGACTGTGAGGTACATGGAAGCAAGGACTGTATCTGTCTTATTCTCCCGGTGTTTTCATTGTCTTACTCATAGTTGGTGTTCAGCAGATACTCACGAAGTGCTTCAGTGAACAGATGTAATTCTGGGACAGGGGCTGAGTCGGGGGTCGGGGGGGTGGAGGGAAGAGGGTCTGGCTGGAGCCGGGTGGGAGAGGCCTGGCGGAGATGACCTCAGGTTTCGGCCGGAGGGCCTGACGGAGGCCTTGGGCAGGCTGTGAGGGCCACCGGTGCTTGGCTCCCGTTTTCCGGCCGGACCCGAGCGCCCCCGTCCCCACAGGTGGAGGTGCAGTGCCTGCTCCTGCTGGAGGTGCTGGGCGGCTCCCACAAGCACGCCGTGGACGGTGCCGTGAAGAAGCTCACCAAGCTGTGGAGAGAGGTGACCGGAGGCCGCGGCGGGTGGCGGGCAGTGCTTCCTCCGCGCACCCCACTGCCATCTGATGCCCCTGCCCTCCCCGTTCCTCCTCAGAACCCCGGGCTGGTGGAACAGTACCTGTCAGCCATTCTCAGCCTGGAGCCCAACCAGAGCTATGCGGGCATGCTGGGGCTGCTGGTGCAGTTCTGCACGAGCCACAAGGAGATGGACGTGGTCAGCCAGCACAAGGCAAGTGGGCGCTGGCTGGGCACAGAGCGGGGGAACGCGTCTTCCCCTGGTGGCCCCGGCCGCTGGCCTCATCTGGAGGTGGCTGGTTTTCTGTCCCGAGACCCCGGCCTTTCACAGTGATGTGTGAGGAGCGGGAATGTTTCCTCTCTGGTTCTGGCTGGCGGTGGGCCCTGCGCAGTTACTGGGATGCTGATCCGCCTGTTCGTGCTGTCGCTGAGTCACTCACTCCCAAGCAGCTGCCCTGGGCCGAGCTCTGTGCCAGGTGTTGGGGGTGCAGCAGTGAGCGAGGGGGCCGTGATCCCTGCCTGGGTGGGACTGAGTCTGAGGAGGCCGCTGTTAGGCAGAGTGGCATTTTGTCATCTCTGTGAGACACGCTACAAAAGGAACTGTGCAAGAGGCTGTGATACTCTGTGGCGGGGACCTGTCTCAGGCTGTGGGTCAGGCAACACGTCTCTAAGGAAGGAACTTGAAGGGTGAAGAGGTGTTAACAAGGCCAAGAGGCAAGGAAGGGCATTTGGGGCAGAGAGAGCGGTGTGTGGGCCGGAATGTGGGTGGCACGTGGCTGCCTGGGTGAGAGAGGAGCTAGCAGGCCTGTGAGCCATGCCAGGGGCCTGGAAAGCTATGGAGGGCTTTTCGTTGGGGAATGGCGGGGACACTGGCATTTCCATGCTTGACTCCGTGACGTTTGGGGCCCTGATTGGTACTATTCAGAAGCGCTCACACAAGAGGGACCTCAAGAGCGTCAGGGTCTGACTGGTCTCTCTCTTCCCCAGAGTGCCCTGCTGGACTTTTATGTGAAAAACATCCTGATGAGCAAAGTGAAGCCTCAAAAGTATCTGTTGGTGAGTGAGCAGTGGCCTTTCCTTGTCCGTCTAGCTAAATCCCCTTTTAAATTCTGTGATTCGGAGCCATCCTTTATTCTCGGTCTGTTGCCATGAGGGCCGGGCTCCTGACCCCTTTCTCTTGGCAGGATACCTGCACCCCTCTGCTCCGGTACATGTCCCACTCGGAGTTTAAGGATCTGGTCCTGCCCACCATACAGAAGTCGTTACTGAGGAGTCCAGAGAATGTCATTGAAAGTAGGTAGCTGCCGGCCAGGATGGTGGGAGGGAGATGACGTCACCCAATGAGCCAGATCTCAGCTGCTTGGCAACAGGAAGTGTTTATGAGGGGTGTGTAGGGGAGTGTATTCACTGTGTACCTCATTGGGCCCCTCGAGAAGGAGATTTGGAACCCTTTTGAGAGTATGTTGAAAGTAATGGGCCCTCTTGCTGAAAGAATGCGTGGAAGTGTACCCACTGAAAATGCTGCACACAAACATTTTTAGAGGTCTGAGAACCTTCTGGAAACCAGGTTAAGAACCTCTGCTCTAGACAGGTTGACCTTGGTGCGTGGTGGCATTTGAAACCCTAGGATGTGAGAGTTGAGTCTGTCGCTTTTTATCTTGGTAAGAGGTATAGGTGGAGTGTTGGGGGCACGGATTTTTGCTGTTGGGATGGGGCAGTGTACAGCTTTACAGCAGAGCTGAGGGACAAAGGTGTACACCTCATACAGAGGTGAAGAGTGGTCATGTTCCATGTGGCTAGACAGCGGGCCTGCGCATTGGCTGGGGAGTCGGACAGGAACGGGCAATTTCCCTCCGAGGTCAGCATGATGTGTGCTTTCTGTCCCCCTCAGCTATCTCCAGTCTGCTGGCAGCAGTGACTCTTGATCTCAGCCAGTATGCCTTGGATATCGGGAAAGGACTGGCTGGTGAGTGTCCTGATGCCTCTCCCGCCCCACGAATGACACCTTGGGTTTTTGGTTGCACTTGTCCCAGTTGTAGAAGAAGGGGAACGAGACAGCTCCATTTAGAAATAAACTACAGTTGTTGGGAGTTTCTTTCCTGAGATCCTTGATCATGAGAACGCAGAGCCAGGATGGATGAGTTGGGAGCCAGGAAGAGAAAGACGAGAGCCTGGCTCCTCAGCTCTGAGCAGCGGCTCTCTGTGCCCAGGTCAGCTGAAGTCCAACAGCTCTCGCTTGATGGACGAAGCCGTGCTGGCGCTGCGGAACCTGGCCCGCCAGTGCAGTGACTCCTCGGCGATGGAAGCCCTGGCCAGGCACCTGTTTGCTATCCTCGGAGGTGGGCTCGCCTTTCCGGACACGGGGGTGGCTGAGGTGTGGTCTCTGGCGCTCCCTGGGTGCCAGGGCCTGATGGGAGCTCGGTGCTCTGAGTTTTCTTGTGTCAGGAGTGTGAATGGAAGCACAGGCAGAGTGGTGTGGGTGGGGGTGATCCCATCCACACCGTATAGATGTTTTTGTGCACATAGGTTAAAAAATAGAGAAAAACACCCAAAAATATAAGTAATATTCTTAGATGGGTGATTTTTAGATTTTTTTTTCTGTTCGTCACATTTTCTGCAAGAACATATTTACTTACTTAGAAAAAAAAACCCAATAATTGTGGTTTTAAACCCAACTTCATGATAAAGAGGCTCTGCTTTTGGAATCAGAAACTGTATCTTTCTTTCTCTCTTTTTTCCTTTTTTGGCCACATCACTTGGCCTGTGGGATCTTGTTCCCTGACCAGGGATCGAAGTCAGGCCCCCTGCATTGGGAGCACAGCGTCTTAGTTACTGGACCACCAGTGAAGTCCCCTGGTGTGTCTTGATGTCACACACGTGACTACCTTGTTCACCCCTTTGGGAAAGGTGGCAGATGTGAATTCTGAATCTTTGCCCTCTCTCCTCTCAGGCTCGGAAGGGAAGCTAACTATTGTAGCCCAGAAGATGAGCGTCCTCTCAGGTATAGAGTTTCTCTGCGGGGGTCACGAAGTGTGGTTGTAGGTGAGGGTCCGTCTCTGACAGTCTTGGATGTCCCACCCTGGCTTCTGTAAAAGGCAGGACGTCTGATGGGAGATTGAGGGAGGGTCAGTGATGGCCAGAGGAGATGCGTGGCCACTGGGGAGGGGGGCAGCGACAGGAAGATGGTGCGTTAGCAGTTCTGTGCTGAGCAGGGAACCCCTGCCTTCCAGGGATCGGGAGTGTCAGTCATCACGTGGTGTCGGGGCCTTCCAGTCAAGTCCTGAGCGGGATCGTGGCTGAGCTCTTCATCCCGTTCCTCCAGCAAGAAGGTAATTCTGGGCAGCACGGTGAGGCTGCAGCTGGGCCCCGTGTTTGAGCCCGGTTTTCGCGGTTGGAGCCTGCGGTGACCCCTTCTGAAGGCCCTGCTTCCCCTCCCCGAAGCATCACTGCTTCTGCTCCCTTTACCTGGCTTACTTTCGCGTGCGGCTTGCGGTGATGTGACGTGGTTGTAAGACGTCTGGCTGACTGGGCTCCGACTTCTCCCCCTAGTTCACGAAGGCACCTTGGTGCACGCTGTCTCTGTCTTGGCTCTCTGGTGTCACCGCTTCACCACGGAAGTACCCAAGAAGCTCACCGAATGGTTCAAGAAAGCCTTCAGCCTTAAAACCTCCACCTCTGCCGTGAGGCATGCCTACCTGCAGTGCATGTTGGTCTGCTTCCGAGGTGAGAGGCTCCCCGCAGAGGAGACCCAGTCTTCAGGGCGTCATTGCCCCTCTAGGCTTGCCCTTTTGGTCCAGCCTTTTTTGCATCATTTCCTCCTGAGTCCATGGGAGCATCCAGCTTAGTCATCCACAAAGCCTAGAATCAGAGCCCCGTTTTTAACTTTTCCCTCTTATCAGAAGTTCAGACTACAAAGTTTATTCAGAGAGGACACACAACCAGAGCCTGTTGCTCTGTTTTCTGAAATCATGAAGATATGGTTCTGATGAGACTGATGTGTGAGGTGTAAATTTATAGTCTTTACCCTGGACCTGTGAGAAACCAGCCCTGCCATTGAGTCAGGGCTAACAAACCCGTCATCTGGGCGCTTGCCTCCTTTCCACGTGCAGCGAGGGGACATGGCACATCTGTGTAGGCGCTTGAGCCCCAAAGTGAAATCTCTAACCCTGACTTCCACCTCTGAGATGGACTCGTGTTTCACTTACAGATTAAATGGATGATGACTGTGTCTAAAAAAATGTCTGGGAGGTTCCAGAGCACCCTCTAGAAAGGTGACCCCCTTCTGGGTGTGTCTGAGCTTGTGTATCACTGCAGTTCTGCTGCACTGATCAAAGTTGACTTTGGATTGAGTTCTGAATAGCCAAGTCTTGGTTTAACCTGGTCTCTTTAGCTGGAGCTAGTTCTAGTTCTGCTCCAGACTTTAAAAGCAAACATAGAATAAACCTTTAAGATATATATTTCTTGGATTCAAAAGCATGGCATTGTCCAAATGAAATGCTTTTTTGTGTGTGAAACCTTCTGATATACCAGTTTGGTAATTTATGAGTTTAGCTACAGGTTTTAGTAGGTTTTTACCTTGTTTTTAAAACAGACTTTAGTTCATAGGTCAGCAGATTGGTTCTGGTTGGGGGGTTTGGGTCTGGAGGTTGTCTGGTGTGGGGGAAGCGCCCCAGAAAGAAATTGGTGGACCTGAGGTTTGCTCTGGTTCCCTTCTCCCAACCAGCTGTGTGGCCATGGGCAACTCACTTTACCTCTCTGTTTATCCATCAAATGGCTAGCCAGACTCTTGGGTTAGTAAGGACCCTTCTAGCTCTAGCTGTAAGGTTATAGAGTTTGATTTAAGCCCTGGATTCTATTCCACTTCTTCGAGGTATTTGAAAGGTAATCATTAGCCGGTTCAGACAGGGGTGAATGTCCTTTCTCGGGTAATCTTGCCCCGCCCCGCCCCCCCGGCCCCGCATGATGGAGGCATTCTGTAAGGCGCTGGTCCTGTCTCCACAGGCGACACGCTGCTACAAGCCCTGGACTTGCTGCCGTTGCTCATCCAGACAGTGGAGAAGGCAGCCTCCCAAGGCACTCAGGTTCCCGTCGTCACCGAAGGGGTTGCCGCTGCTTTGCTGCTCACGAAGCTCTCAATGGCTGACTCGCAGGCTGGTAAGAGTCCAGCGGTGTCCAGGAGGCTGCAGACAAGGGCCTCTTCCAGCGTCCCTGGGAGGAGGGCCAGATGTTCAGGATTTGGCCACGTCAACTTGGCACTCACCCCCTGGGTAGCCACGGGGCCACTTAGCACCTGCCGGGGTGGATTTTATCCACACGCTCCCGTCCCTGAACACTGGAGCCACAGAGCGGAGGAGGACGGTGACAGTGCTCCCTGACTGCCCCCCCACCGCTCCGTGCCCTCCTGAGACTCATCCCTGCAGGTGCTTGGTGGGCCTTTGTTTTTGATCGGTTATACATTTTTAGGGTGTAACATGAACAGTGTCCCCTGAGTTTAGCCAGCCTGCCTTCCAGCCACGCAGTTTCTCTCCTTGGAGGACATTACCAGTTTGGTGCCCAGAGATGGCTGAGGTGTAATTGCCCAAACACGCTGGGTAGTGTACTGTACACGGGCTTTTCCCTGCTGGCTCAGTGGTAGAGTCCGCCTGCCAATGCAGGAAACTCGGGTTTGATCCCTGGGTTGGGAAGATCCTCCAGGGTAGGAAATGGCAACCCACTCCAGTATTCCTGCCTGGGACATCCAATGGACAGAGAAGCCTGGTAGGTTACAGTCCATGGGGTCGCAAAAGAGTTGGACACGACTTAGCAACTAAACAACAACAACAACAACGTACTACACGTGCCATTTCATGTACTGAACACATCTGGGAAAAGATTCCAAATCAGTGCAACAAAAAGAGCTTTCCTGTTTTTGTGGCTACAAGGTGTTCCATGCTTGTTTTGTCTAACTCCTGCTCTGTGCGGACATCGCTGGACATACTCCTGTGGTTAGAAACAAGATTCAGCTCTTTTCACAGATTATTGCATGACATCTGAGTATATGCCAAGGCACTCAGCTACTTCTCCGTGGGGGGAGGCAGAAATGAACATGACCCCGCTTCAGCAAATTTTAAGCTGCCTTTACTGTAATGGGAGGAGGTATATGCAAACATCATTTGCCGTTAAAGGCAAAACATAGCATAAGAGCAGGTTTGAAGGATGGATTGCTTTTAGTTTCGGGGTTGGGGGCCAGGAAAGGCTTCCTGAAGGAGGGAGTGTTTGAACTAGGGCCCTGAGGACTAAGAGTTCCACTGACTGGAAGGTAACGGCCCAGTGTGAGTTCAGACCAGGGAAGGGCAAGGGAAGGCACCACGTGAGGACCTTAAGGAGCTCAGCTTGGCACCTGGAGCAGGTGAGAATCCAAGGCGGGAGGCAGGTCATCTGGCTTCTGCAGGCAGTGGAGGAGCACCAGGGGTTTCCATAAGAGGTGATGCTACCAGAAGAACTAGTTAGTTCTCAGCATGGGAGGACAGTGAGCCAGGGAGTGACCCCTCCCTGCCGAGCGAGGACCCCGGCCCACTGCACCGAGGAAGGTCTGCCAGGTGACCCAGCCCCAGCAGCTGCAGCGTGGCGGGGCCAGCCCTGGGCGAGGCAGTGGGCTGTGTGATGGGGTGACCTTTTGTCTCTTGCAGAGGCCAAACTGAGCGGTTTTTGGCAGCTCATTTTGGATGAGAAGAAGCAGGTTTTCACTTCCGAGAAATTCCTGCTCATGGCTTCAGAGGATGGTGAGTCGCTACCTGCCTAATTGAAGTTGAGTTTGGGGCCGAGTCTCTGGTGGGTCTTCAGAGAGGACCCTTCCTGGACTGCCTGTTGTTTTGACCAGTCATCTCGGCAAAGACCTGGAGCAGAGCGATCTGACCAACAGCTCAGCTTTCCTGAGAATGAATTTATTCCTGTGGGGCCTGGAAGGCTGGGGAGGTGGGAGTGAAGTGGGAGATTTGTGGAGACAGAGCACTAATAGTTGTAGAGCTGTGATATTAGATGTAATTATAGCTGATTGGGTAATTGGTGCTGTCTCAGAGGTTTTCTTATGTTCAGAGGCAGCTGAGAAGCTCTAGTGAAGTGTAGCTGACTCCACTCCCCCACCGGGAGATAGAAAAACTACTGGTTTCTATCTTGGCAGAAAAGGAACCGTTGATCTTTAAATGTACGTTTAAAATTCTAGGTTGCCTTAGAAGTATCTGGCTAATTGGTGACTTGAAAAGTCTTTTGACTCACACATCACAACATTCTGTTAATGAGCTACAACTGTTAGTCACTTCCTGATGTTTAAAACACGTTTAGCTAGTCTTTGAACAGGAAATGTATTCACATAATACAAAAATAAGAACCCCAAGAGGGGCTACACTGAAAGTTACATGGTTGCTTTGATCTTTGCCCAGTGTCCCTAGCCATGGAGAACCAGTTTTATCCACTTGCTGTGTATCTTTGATATTTTATTTTTATACCAATAAATATCCTTATGTGTTAGTTCTCTGGCTTTTTTATACAAATAAATGGTAATATGCATGCTATATGCATTGTGCTGTCTAGATTTGGAAATCATTTCACATCAGTATATGAGTGCTCTTATTCTTTAGAACTGCATACAAATTAAATTATGGAAGTACAGTTGAGTTTATTAATACATTCGTGTGTTAATTTTTACTGTACAGCAGAATGATTCAGTTATACATATATATAACATTCCTTTTCATCTTCTTTTCCACTATAGTTTATCACAGGGTATTGAATATAGTTCCGTGTGCTATACCATAGGATCTGATTGTTTTAATTAAAAGAAAGTGTATACTTTTGCTTGTTCCAAAATACACGTGTGCATATACTAAAAGCATAACTTGCTTTTAGCAGAAAAGCAAGTTCAATAGATAACACATATATGTATAACTGAGTCACTTGGCCGTACATCTGAAATTAACACAGCATTGTTAATCAACTATACTCAATATAAAGTAAAAAGTTTAAAAAAAAGAAAATTCAAGTGAAGCTGTAACTTTACGCTTACATTTTGATGTCCAACTTTTCCAGTTCTCTCTGGGTATTTTCTCTATTTAATTTCTCTGTGTGTTTGGCTGCTCTGGGCCTTAGTTGCGGCATGTGGGATCTAGTTCTCTGACCCGGGGTGGAACCTGGGCCCCCTGCGTTGGGAGCACGGAGTCTCAGCCTCTGGACCACCAGGGAAGTCCCCGTTCCCTGTTTCAGACGAGGTCGGGCACACTCAGGGCGGTTCGGCCGTGGCCGTAGCCTCTGTTTTAAACACACTCGCGCTGTCTCTCTCCTCGCCAGCCCTCGGCACCGTGCTGCAGCTGACAGAGAGGCTGTGTCTGGACCACCCGCAGCGACTCACAGGCAGCAAAGTCCAGTACGTGCGGCTCGTGCACCTTCCCCTCGGGCCACACGGCCCTGTTCCCTGGGAGGAGCCCCAGCCACAGCGGTGCATGAGGGGCGGGGGGCTGGCCGCAGCGCCGCGCCCAGCCGTCCCCAGCGCGCCTTGTCGCTCTGCTGCAGGCAGTACCACCGGGCCCTGGCGGCCGTGCTCCTGAGCCGCACCTGGCACGTGCGCAGGCAGGCCCAGCAGACGGCCCGGAAGCTGCTGTCCTCTCTTGGGGGCTTCAAGCTGGCGTACGGACTGCTGGAGGAGCTGAAGACCGTCCTCAGTTCTCACAAGGTCAGGGCCTCTTCTGGGTTCCAGAACTGGGGCTCACAGACCCCCGAGCCGCCCCCGCCTGCACTGTGGGATCTCACCTGATATGCTCCCCGGCTGTCCTCACTCAGCGCAGGCTCCGTGTGCTGCCAGAGTCTCCTGCGCTGCCCCACAGCTCAGGGCCCACCTTGTTTCATACCATTTCTTTTCCTTTGCAGATACCTGTCTTTCTTCCCATGACTTATGACACATTCTTGAGTAATGGAAAAACACTTCATTTTTAAATCACTTTATAATTTTTAAAACATTTTTTAATCCTTCTCTCTGTCCGTTTTTCATAATGCCCTTAAAAGGCCAAGAGGCTTACTACGCTTGTTTTATGGGTGTCGCTCGTGGTTCTGGCAGCTAAAATGACTTGCTCAGGGTCTCCCGTCAGCGGGTGGCAGCAGGAACCTGTCTCCTGATTTCAGTGCTCTTTGTGTCCCGTTTCACTGCTTCCCTCCCTCCCTGGGCAGGCTTGAGGGATGTGGGCTCGTGATAAACTTGCAGTCTCAGGTTCGTTCCCCCTGGATCGGATTCTGTTGCCTTTTTCCCCCCTATGGGCTCTTTGAGGCTCAGGACCCTAGGTGCTTCCTTCCAGGCCCATCTCACAGCCTGTGTGGATCCCAGTGCAGGGCTCCGGGCATTGGTCTCCACGCCGGCAGGGGGCCCAGAGAATAGCCTGAATGACAGGCAGCTGCGTCCCCAGTGTCTTCATCTCCTGGGGGTCAGGCCAGCACGGGGCTCTGATCATTGGGAGCTCACACGTTGTGTCTCCACAGGTGCTGCCCTTCGAGGCTCTGGTGACTGACACTGGGGAGGTGACTGAGGCGGGCAAGGCCTACGTGCCCCCGCGGGTCCTGCAGGAGGCTCTGTGCGTCATCTCTGGGGTGCCAGGGCTGGAGGGCGGCGTCTCCGGCATGGAACAGCTGGCGCAGGAGATGCTGATCATCTCTCACCACCCGTCCTTAGGTCTGTGGCCCGGGCGGGGGTGGGGGACCAGGGACTCTGTCGGAAGAGCAGGCAGGCAGAAGGCCTCAAAGAGCTCCCCTTCCCTTCAGTGGCTGTGCAGTCTGGCCTCTGGCCAGCACTTCTCGCCAGGATGAAGATTGATCCGGAAGCCTTCATTACCAGGCACTTGGACCAGATCATCCCCAGGATCACCACACAGAGCCCCCTGAACCAGGTAGTTGGGCCTGTGAGCTGGCTCTGGCCTCAGGTCAGCAGCAGACGGGGAAGATTCAGAGAAACAGAAGACAGGATGATGAGAAGTGGGTTGAACCGTTGGGTTGCAAGTGACAGCGCAGACTAGTTTGCGCTTAGCAGGGAGCTTGCTGGTTGCCACGTCTTAACTGGTAAAGCCTGTGGATGTGACAGGACGGGGACTCAGATGTCCTCAAGAATTCGTAAGTGGTATGTCTCTTGCTTTCTGTCTGTCTCCCTTCCTCCTCTGTGCCTCACTGCTGCTTTCTGTGGCATGGGCTGGCTTCTTTCTCAGTCTCCACTTTTCGGTCACAGAATAGCTGTTCTGGGCTTATATCTCGTCCCTCATTAGCTCCAGTGGGAATAGCCAGCGTTTTCCAACCATTCCAGCTGGCAGGGGGCCTTACCACCTGGGTTGACCCAACTCGGGTCTGTACTCATCCCAGGGCCCATCCTTCTGGTCTGGGTCACGCGCCCATCTCTAGCGAGGGTGGGAGAAGCTCTGCCTGAACCACAGAGATTGAGAGTGGTAGAGAAAGGTGTCTCCCGTGTCGGGGTGCGGCATGCCGAGAAGGCAGGCACAGCCTGTAGCCGTCCACTCCAGTGGGCGGGGCTCAGAAAGAACAGACAGTGGCAAGAAGGGGAGCCAGCTGCCCAGGGCGTGAGACACGGCAGGCCCTCTCTTCTGTGCCAGCCGCGGCAGGCGCTGACCGTGTCTGTTTGTCTGGCAGTCTTCCATGAACGCCATGGGCTCCCTCTCGATCCTGTCCCCAGACCGGGTCCTCCCACAGCTCATCAGCACCGTCACTGCCTCCGTGCAGAACCCAGCGCTGTGCCAGGTGACGCGGGAGGAGTTTGCCATCATGCAGACCCCTGCAGGGGAGCTTTACGACAAGTCCATCATCCAGAGGTGCGCCGCCTGCTCGAGGGCTCAGTGAGGGACATAGGCTGTCTATTGGTTGGGGGAGTGCTGGCTGTGGTCCACACACAGTCTTCAGTCCCGGATACGAGAGCGTGTGGAGGACCCAGCACTTGCCTGGTGCCCATGACTTAAGAGCTGGCAGGGAGCTCATGGCTGGTGGGAGGCTAAAGGGCCTCGTGGCTGGATGGAACCTGGCTGATCACCTGCTCTGGTGTTTCAGTGCCCAGCAGGACAGCATAAAAAAGGCCAACATGAAGCGAGAGAACAAAGCTTACTCCTTCAAGGAGCAGATCATCGAGCTGGAGCTAAAGGAGGTGGGTGTGCGGAGGCCTCAGGCTAGTTCCTTGGGGCACCCTGACCCATGGCACGCTCCTCTGACCTCCCCACTCAGCCCGGGTCCTCCTGTCACTTTCTTGATCTGCCCTTTCTCAGTAGCTTTCTCCACCCGCAACTCAAGGAAAAGAGATTTTTCTTTCTGCTGTCAGTAGTTCGTGTATTTCCTCTGCTAAACGGTGTAGCTTGACTCCATGCCCATCCCCACCCCCCACTCCTGGATGGGCGGGTCCCACCTGTCCTCCTGACCGTGGGCACGGGCCCTGGCACAGTGTAGCCGCTGGGGCCCCGGGGTTCATGGCTGTGTTCAGTGGTGACGGGACTGGTTCTGGTGGAAGCACAGCACACAGGGCTCTTTCTCTTGTCTCAGAGCCTGTGCTCCTCCCTCAGTCTTTTTTATTTTCTTCTTCAGTCTTTACAGGCTGAGTTCTTGTCTTCTACATCTCTGCCCCTTCTGCAGAGAGGTGACCCCTTCTGCCCACCCTACCCAGAGCTGAGCCGCCCCCTTCTCATTTGTTATGCATCATGTTTATTCCTTTCATAACATCGGTCATGATCTGAAGTCACCTTGTTTATATATCTGTTCACCTGTTCATTGTGTAGCTGCCCCCCACTAAGATGGTGAGCTCTGTGAGGTCAGACCCATAGTCTCCCCAGCATCTGGCACCTCGTAGGTGCTCAGTAAATATCAGATGAATGAATGCTCTCAGCTTCTGCCAGGCTTTAGCTTACACTGGAGGAGAGTGTAGGGCAGGCTGATCAGGGGTGGGAGAGACTTAGGCTAGAATCCTGAAGCTATGTGGCTCCCAGAATACCCTCTTCAGCAATTGGAGGAACTTCCCATTTCTCTTAACACGTAAAGACTCTTTTTGTGTTTTGCTCGTAGAGAATCTGGCAAGAAATGGCCACTCTACTGCTTTCTGTTCTGTAGAAACCAGGTGGCCCTGGGCTTGTGGGAGGTGGGGGAGGCCAGCTGGCAGGTTTGGGGCCCAGATCATAGACTCAGAGCTGGCCTGGAGCCGATGGTGGTGCCGAGCTCACCTTGCCTGGTGGTGGGAGGGAGGCAGGTCTGTCCCCTGGAGATGGAATTCTGCTTGTTCCTTCAGGAGATAAAGAAGAAGAAAGGCATAAAAGAGGAAGTACAGCTGACCAGCAAACAGAAGGAGATGCTGCAGGCCCAGCTGGATAAGGAGGCGCAGATCCGGAGGCGGCTGCAGGAGGTGAGCAGCTGCCCCAGTGCTCCCACCTCACTCACTGTCAGGGTGGGTCCTGCTGACCGGCCCTCTGGGCTGACTCTGCTTACAGCTGGACGGTGAGCTGGAGGCGGCGCTGGGGCTGCTGGACACCATCCTGGCCAAGAACCCATCCGGCCTGACCCAGTATATCCCGGTCCTGGTCGACTCTTTCCTGCCCTTGCTGAAGTCTCCCCTGGCTGCTCCCAGGATCAAGACCCCTTTCCTGTCCTTGGCTGCCTGTGTCATGCCCCCGAGGCTCAAGGCTTTGGGTTAGTCGTTGTGGGCTGGCTGTGGGCGTGGCCCCGGGGCAGGCAGGGTCGGACAGAGGGAGGCTCACAGTGACCTTGGCTAGTGACCTGTGTTCCCGTGGGCGCAGCCTCGGGCAGCCCCAGCTGCACATCCTGGGGAGCACGTGGTGCCATCTCCTCTCTCCTCTTTTACGTCTACTGTGTCTTCACTCTAAGGACCAAGTTTTAGATGCTAGTCAGTGATCTTTCTGTGTGTGTGTGTGCACGTGCGCACTGAGTCGCTCAGTCATATCCAGTTCTTTGTGACCCCAGGGATTGCAGCCTTCCAGGTCCCTCTGTCCATGGGGTGTCCCAGGAAAGAATACTGGAGTGGGTTGCCATTTCCTACTTCAGCAGATCTTCCTGACCCAGGGATCGAACCCTCATCTCTTACGTCTCTTGCATTAGCAGGCAGGTTCTTTACTGCTGGGCCACATAGGAAGCCCTTGATCTTTCTGTAGCAGTTTTAAATTCAGTGGCAGTGGGATAGTTAGTTGGTGCCACGTGGCCTATCCGTGGAACCCAGCGCTTCTGAGCAGCCAGGTGTGGATGACCAGGGGTCTTTGTGGACTTGAAAAGCTTTCTGTTTAGCCACAAAGGCCATGTGGGGTGGCTGGAAATTGTGGTAGCCTCACTCTGTGGATTGTATGACACCTTTGAACCTTAAGGATATGTTCCCATGGTGAGGCTGGAGTCAGACTGTGCACACAGAACCTATGGGAAGTGTTACCCGACTGGCTGGGCTGCTTCATGGAAGGTGGGAGCGCCCTGTGGCTAGAGCTTCACTCCTAGCTGGGTAACCTTGTGTGGCTCATGCCTCCTCGCCACGTACTTCTGATTCATTACTGTCAGGATAGCCCCTCACTGGCTTGCCCATCCTTTTGGGGTGTCATGGAGATGAAAGGAGAAGCTAGGTTGAGGAGACGGGCAGAGCAGAGTTGATGACTTTTGGCTCGGGGCCGTGGTGTCCTGGGTCCCTGGCTCACACCTGAACCAGACTGTATGTCTCTGAGTGGGTCAGCCCTGTGGGCCCCTTCTCTTGGACACATACTGTGTGTCTCTGAGTGGGTCAGCCCTGGGGGCCCCTTCTCTGGGACACAGACTGTGTCTCTGAGTGGGTCAGCCCTGTGGGCCCCTTCTCTTGGACACATACTGTGTGTCTCTGAGTGGGTCAGCCCTGGGGGCCCCTTCTCTGGGACACAGACTGTGTCTCTGAGTGGGTCAGCCCTGTGGGCCCCTTCTCAGGGACACAGACTGTATGTCTCTGAGTGGGTCAGCCCTGTGGGCCCCTTCTCTGGGACACAGACTGTGTGTCTCTGAGTGGGTCAGCCCCTGTGGGCCCTTTCTCTTGGACACAGGCACTTTGGTGAGCCACGTGACTCTGCGCCTGCTGAAGCCAGAATGTGCCCTGGACAAGTCATGGTGCCAGGAGGAGCTGTCGGTGGCCGTGAAGAGGGCGGTGACCCTGCTGCACAGTCACACCATCACCAGCAGGGCGGGCAAGGGCGAGCCAGGTGAGGGGCAGGGTAGGGTGGACAAGGGCGCGAGGCAGTGTGAACTGTGCAGGGGCTGGATCCCATCCCCCTGGCTTCCTGAGGCTGCGGCTTCCACTGGTCTCTCCTCTTGCTGGCCTTGATTTCCTCACCTCACTCCTTGAACCAGATGGATGATTTTTGAGTCCAGTCCCTGATACTGAGTCACTGTGACCCCCCCCACCCTTGAGGGTTTAGTTCTTGCTGTTGGAATCTACTTGTCTGTTTTAATGCTCACATTCTGGAACCAGGCGCTGTCTGGGGTAGGAGCGGCATTAGCTTTAGAACTGGACTGCCAGCTCTCGTCCCTCTTGTCATGCTGCTGGCTTCAGGGTGTCAGAAAGGGCCTCCAGCCGTCTCCCCGCCCGCTTGCCCTGAGGATGGAGGCTGTGGCGGCCAAGCTTGGGGCCCGGCCAGCCTGCAGAGACTGTCTGCTTCTTGCTCTCACAGACGCCGCGCCCCTGTCCGCGCCAGCCTTCTCCTTGGTTTTCCCGTTTCTAAAGATGGTGCTGACCGAGATGCCCCACCACAGCGAGGAGGAGGAGGAAAGGATGGCCCAGATTCTTCAGATCCTCACCGTCCACGCCCAGCTGCGGGCCTCCTCCAGCAACCCACCTGGGCGCGTGGATGAGGTAGGGTGGGGAGCTCGGCTCCCCCTCGGCTTGAGTGGGGTGGCGGGGGCAGGGGCTTCTGACACTTCCTGACCCGTGAACAGTTCTGGGGAGGGGATCCTACGGGAGCAGCCATTGGTGGGGAGAGACCCCAAATGTTCTATTGACAGAGGCTGTCAGGGCCTAACAGAAGCCCTGGGTCCCTTGTGTCTGATAGTTTCTGACCCAAAGAAGTTGACGGACTCTAATTTATTGTATTTTGTTCTTAAGAAGACAGTGCTGGTTACTGTCCTTTTCACTTGCTTTCGAGACTGGAACTCATTGAGTCAGGATTTTTTTTTTTTTTCTTTTTTAAAGACTTTGGGTGTGGACCATCTATAAACGTCTTTATTGAATTTGTTACAATATTGCTTCTGTTTTATGTTTTGGGTTTTTGGCCTCGAGGCATGAAGGATCTTAGTTCTCTGACCAGGGATAGAATCCTCACCCCTTTCATTGGAATGTGAAGTCATAACCACTGGACCACCAGGGAAGTCCCGAGGAGTTTTCTTTTTTAATAGATTAAAAGTGAAACTCACTCAGTCATGTCCGACTCTTCAACCCCATGGACTATAAAGTCAATGGAATTCTCCAGGCCAGAAAACTGGAGTGGGTAGCCTGTCCCTTCTCCAGGGGATCTTCCCAACCAGGAATTGAAACAGGGTCTCCTGTATTGCAGGTGAATTCTTTATCAGCTGAGCTACCAGGGCAGCCCAGTTTTAATAGATTATGTTCTAAAAATTTGAAAGTAATGCTTACATACTTAAAAAAATTCCAACAGTACAGAAGCAAAAAGAGAAATGCTCCTCCTCAGAGGTAGCTATTGGTAACAGTTTGTGGACTTATACCCTTGTGGACTTTTTTTATTTAAGCACATATAAAGCTCATATCCACAAACGCAGTAATGCAAAGAATGGATTGCACCGCTCCTTCCATGGGGCTGCCTTCTCTGGGCCTTCTCCAGTGTCAGGGCCTGTGGGGTCCACATCATGTGGATCATGGGCTCTGTTCTGTGGGCGCACCATGTTTTAGTCAGCTTTTTACTTGCTGATTGACATTTTAAGGCCACAAATGTTTCCAGGTTTTGAACACAGCTGTGGTGTGTCCCCTTGTTCATTTACATGCTTTGCACACCATGTGAACATTCCCATAGGACAGATTCTTGGGCGTGGAATTGTTAGGTCATGTGACATGTTCTGAGCTATACGCTCGTTAAGCGTTCCCTTTTCTCCAAACCTCATACAACCTCACATAGTGTTTGGCTTGCCAATGACAGGTGGAAGAATGGTGTCTTGTTTTATTTTGCATTTCTTTACTTACTTATAAAGTTCAGTATCTCTTTGTGTATTCATGAGCCACCTATATTTCAAAAGTCTGAGTTTCAGTCAAGGTTAAGAATAGTTATTTTTAGCCCCTGGAGATCACAGCTGACTGGGGTTGGCTCCTGTGGATTGAGTGGTAGACCTGACAGGGTGCCTCCAGTGTGGTCAGCAGGAAGACCCGAAACCTCCCCCTGTGGGGGAGAGGGACTCACGTGCTTTTGGGCTTGGGTACCGACCTTCCGTGGAGCTTCGTCTCCTCTCATGTGCTTTCTCCCATAGAACGGCCCGGAGTTGCTACCTCGAGTGGCCATGCTGCGCCTTCTGACCTGGGTGATCGGGACAGGTTCTCCCCGACTTCAGGTGATCTGGTCCCCCACTGGCTTCTGCCGTTCACAACCCCACCCTCAGGTTCTGATTGCCTCTCCCAGCCCTCAGTTCTGGCCTTGGGCACAGCGGTGCTCGTGACCGCCGGCCAAGCTGTTCTCAGCTCGTGAGAGGTTTTACTTGGATCCTGCCACTGGTCTTGGCCTGGCGCTGGGATCTGAGGCCTAGTAGGGGTGGGTGGGGTGGACGTTCTTAGTTCAGATCTCCCCCCGAAGCCCATCCCCAGCTCCCCTGCCTGGCCCCGTAGTAGGAAACGATTTGTCTAACTGAGCCCGGTGGCTGGATGTCTCCTTCAGGTTCTGGCTTCAGAGGCCCTGACCACCCTGTGTGCCAGCAGCAGTGGCGAGGATGGCTGTGCCTTTGCGGAGCAGGAGGAGGTGGATGTGCTGCTCTGCGCCCTGCTGTCCCCCTGTGCCAGTGTGCGGGACACTGCACTCCGGGTGCGTGCCCACGCCCTCGTGGGGCTACCTTGGTGTCCGCCCGCCCACCCCCGGTCCCTCAGCTCTGCTGTTTGAGCTGCCCTGATGAGAGGTGCCGCGCGTGTGCACCAGTGTGTCCTGGAGGCAAAGAGCAAGGTCACAGAGGGTGACTTGGGGTCATTCTGGGAATTGGAACAACTGAGCTGTTGTATTACTGGTTTTTTCCTTTACCTTTGAAGACGTCACTTAATTTCTAAAATGTACTGTGGAACTTGATAGTTTTGTAGACAGGTCTAACTCACAGGATGGGCTTATTTCTTCAATCCACTACCTTATACTTGCCCTTTCTTGGAGCTTTGGGACCCAAACTAAAGGATCCCCTTGGAGCATGAGAAAGTGTTTCCCAAATGCCAGTCTGCAGCCTCCAGCTACTGCTCTGTGACGGAGTGTTCACTGGTCCGTGGTAAAATGGGAAACACAATGGCAGTGTGGCAGGTATTTCTTAAAACAAAGGGAACATCCTTTTTCAGAGATTTTTGTCCATCTTGAATGTTTGCAGTTAAATTTTAAAATTTTACTTAAACAATTTTACCACTACATGCCATCATCTCACGAAAGAAAAGCTCTTTGAAGAGACAGAGCCGCTAATGAGTCGGGCTGCCTCATGGCACTCCCTAACCAGCACTGCTGTCCAGCGGAGCTGTCTGCTGGGATGGGACCCTGTGGCATCCAGCGGGGCAGCCACCAGCCATCGAGTGGCTCCTGAGCACTTGGAATGTGGCTGGTGCAGCTGAAGAAGTTAAGAGTTCGTTCTAATTGATTTTCTATGGAGACCCACGTGTGGCTGGTGGTTTCATCGTGGATGGTGCAGCCCTCGAGGGCAGGGGGGGTAGGGCAGGTCGGAGTGTCCTCCCAAAGGTCCTGCCTCACCTGGTGCGATCCTGCCCCTCTCAGGGCCTGTTGGAACTCCACATGGTGTTACCGGCGCCTGACACTGATGAGAAGAATGGTCTGAATCTCCTGCGCAGGCTCTGGGTGGTCAAGTTCGACAAGGAGGAGGAGATCCGGAAACTGGCCGAGAGGTGAGCGCCGTCAGAAGGCCATCCTGTCCGGCTCTGTTCCCTTCCTCCTCGTGGAATAACTGGACCCAGCGTGCTCCACCTACAGAGGGATCAAGGGCTGCGGCGTTGGCTTTGACGGGGCCCGTACTGCAGGTGCTTGTCCAACTAGCCGCTTTTGGTCTCTTGTAGGCTCTGGTTGACCATGGGCCTAGATCTGCAGCCAGACCTCTGCTCCTTGCTCATTGACGACGTCATCTATCATGAGGCAGCTGTGAGGCAGGCTGGGGCAGAAGCCCTCTCCCAGGCGGTGGCACGTTACCAGCGGCAGGCGGCCGAGGTCATGGGCAGGCTCATGGAGATCTACCAGGAGAAGCTCTATGTGAGTTGTCTGGGCACTGTGGTCTGGGCATGCAAGGGTGGGTTAGACCCTGATCAGCCTCCGACCTAATCCAGACAGGAGCCACTTCGTGGCTCAGGGCAGCTTGGGCCTGATCCCAAGGTCAGCTGACTGGCCCGCTGGCCCGGAGAGAGCTCTGCAGTGCATCGATCACCTGTCTGTTGCAGCGGCCACCCCCGGTGCTGGATGCCCTGGGACGAGTTATCTCCGAATCTCCTCCAGACCAGTGGGAAGCCAGGTACGACAGCTGTTGCAGCCTTGTACCACTCAGCGCTTCTGGACATGTGGCCGCGTGGCTGCATGCCACTAGGAGGCAGCAGAGGGTGATGGGTCAGCAGGGGTGGGAAGAGACAAGACCTCTCTCCGAGTCAGAGGTCTGAGGTCCACTTCCGGCTCCTCCTGGCCAGCTGGGCGACTCTGCTCATGTTTCTCCTTTCCCCTGGGGACTGTTTTCTTAGAGGTCTCCAGGTACCTCCTCACAGCTATGGCTGAAAGACTCACCACACTTGGCTTTTATAGAATACGGCTACTTCTGATGTCTTCATCTCTGCTTCCTTCCCCTCCATCACCTTCTGCCTGGTGGGAGAAGGGTAGGCAGTGCATTCACACAGGGAAACAGGCAGAGCTGGTCCCCTGCCTGCAGTCACCCCGTAGGGTAACCTCTGAGCAGATGGCAGGGCTCTATGTTACATGTGGGCGGTTCCAGACCCACGGGCAGACCCCAGGGCAAGCGCGGGGCGCTGGGCTCCGTGCTGTGCTCTGCCCCGGAGCAGTGTGTGCGGTTGGCTGGCTTGCTCTCCTTGTGACATGCTAGGATAGAGGCCCCCCGCCGGGAGGCCTCTGACTCCCCTGACACGCTCCTGCTTCTTTCTCAGGTGTGGCTTGGCTTTGGCCCTGAACAAGCTCTCCCAGTGTTTGGACAGCTCTCAGGTGAAGCCACTCTTTCAATTCTTTGTCCCCGACGCCCTCAATGACCGAAACCCAGATGTCCGGAAGTGCATGTTGGATGCAGCTCTTGCGACGCTCAACACACATGGGAAGGTAGGAGATCTCAGCCAGGCGAGGAGATGAGGAAAAGGTCCCAGCCACCCGAGGAGTGGGGAGAAGGCTGGGCCGGGGCAGGCGGCAGGCTGCACCATGGTGCCACGGCGAGGCCCAGTACTGGACGTCCTGGCCGGGCACTGGCCCTCCGGCGGATTCTGTTTGTATTTCTTGGGTCAGAAAGACCCCCAAAGGGTGTTAAATTGTTGTAAGTCTGCTGCAATCCTGCAGAAAACTGGGAAGCCCGATGGCATGGCTGACTGACTTATCAGGATGCCCGTCTCCCAGCCAGGCTTAGGCAGAGGCCATTGTCCCCGGGCATGGCCCCTGGGGCTGACGTGAGGCTCCGGGTGCTCTGGGCTTTCAGGAGAACGTCAACTCGCTGCTGCCGGTATTCGAGGAGTTCCTAAAGAACGCGCCCAACGATGCCAGCTACGACGCCGTGCGGCAGAGTGTGGTGGTCCTCATGGGCTCTCTAGCCAAGCACCTGGACAAGAGCGATCCCAAAGTGAAGCCAATTGTCGCCAAGCTCATTGCTGCCCTCTCCACCCCCTCCCAGCAGGTATGTCCCCCGACCACCTGGGCCCTGTATGGGTGGGCGGTGGGCTGCTACAGATGGAGTCGGGTATCAAGTCCAGAAGGCTGTGTTCTTGGTCTCTCAGGGGACTGCCTAGTTTAAAGTTAGGAATGCCCTAGTGGGGAGTCAGTTTGTTACGGTGTTCTCCTAGATCTCTTAAATATTTGCATTTTTTTCTACTTATTTTCTTTTTCTTTTTTTTTTTTTAGTTTTTTTTTGTTTTTTTTTTTAATTTTATTTTATTAGTTGGAGGCCAATTACTTCACAATATTTCAGTGGGTTTTGTCATACATTGACATGAATCAGCCATAGAGTTACACGTATTCCCCATCCCGATCCCCCCTCCCACCTCCCTCTCCACCCGACTCCTCTGGGTCCTCCCAGTGCACCAGGTCTACTTATTTTCTAATAGTCTTTTTTTGTACTTAGTATAAACTTGGCTCTGGAGACACGAAGATTAGGGGGAAGAAATTGTCCTTAGTGTGTTAGGCTTTTCTTGACATTCTCTCTGTGTGTGTTGTGTTGTATGTTTTGGGGGCCTTTTTTGGGGGGGGCCTTTTAATGCAGCTTCCAGGCCACAGTGCAAAGGACTTTTTTTTTTTTTTTTTGAAGAACACATTACGTGTATTTTCTGTGACTTGCATTTTGAGCCATCCAGAGTGTCCTCAAAGGCACAGTTGAAAACAATAGTTTTACAGAACTGTGGTCGAATAAGCTGTCAGAGTACCCGGCCTCCAAAGCATCCTGCCCAGGGCCCCTGGCCACAGGCCGCTTCTTAGGCCTGGTTGGCGTCCTGAACTGTGTCGGGATGGTTGATAACATCTTCTGGAACCACTCAATTTGGGCCTGGTTGTCTAAGGCCCAGCCCTGTTTCCCTGTGATTCTAACAGATTTGAGAACCGAGAGACTCGGGCTGTTTCTAAGAAGACACAGTAGCCCGCTTCTCTCAGGCTCTTTCTTTGTAAGTGGGTTTTACCTTTCTGAGCCTTCACCCCACCTACCCAGGCCTTGGGTCTCCCTTCAGACCAGAAACAGCCCCATAACAGCTGATGCTTTCGTGGCTCACAGAGGTAGCATGCATCTTGTGGGCAGGCACTTCAGACGTGGTCGTGGGCCCCCGTCAGCCTTTCTGATGCTCCTTGTGGGCTGATGGGCAGTGGCGGAGATTGGCCTGGGGGACCGCGTCAGCCGCCAGGCACCGGCCGTGGTTAAGCCTCGGCACTGACGGGGAGGCCCCTCCCCTAGGTCCAGGAGTCCGTGGCCAGCTGCTTGCCGCCCCTCGTCCCCGCCATCAAGGAGGATGCAGGGGGTATGATCCAGAGGCTGATGCAGCAGCTGCTGGAGTCAGACAAGTATGCCGAGCGCAAAGGGGCTGCGTACGGGCTGGCGGGCCTGGTGAAGGGCCTGGGCATCCTGTCGCTGAAGCAGCAGGAGATGATGGCCGCACTGACCGATGCCATCCAGGACAAGAAGAACTTCCGCCGCCGGGAGGGTGAGTGTCTCCAGGCTTAGCTCTGCCCAGTGTGGGCGGGCAGCGCCCCCTCCCTGCCCTGGCTGCCCAAGGAGGGAACCTGGCTTTTCCTCCCCTGCCAAAGGCCGGTGTCGGGGTGTGTGCTGCTGTGAGCTGTTCCATCCTGGCCACGCCGGCGTGGCCTGGGCGTCCTCGTTTCTGACTCTGCAGCACCCTCAGTTGAGGGAGACGGTGCCATTCTCACTGGTGGTGCTTCCTGTTCTCGCCTCCTTTCTGCTCAGGGCGGGCAGAGGGTGCTGCTCCCTCCTGGGCAGCCGCTGTAGCCCCCCAGCTGCCCTGAGCGTTTCCAGAGGGTGAGGAGGGGGCGAGTAGCTTGTCTCGTGGCTGCCCTGTCCCCAGAGGACGTCCCGATCCCAGCCTCACTGCACCCCTCACCCTGCCACCTCCAGGAGCCCTCTTTGCCTTCGAGATGCTCTGCACCATGCTGGGGAAGCTCTTTGAGCCGTATGTGGTCCACGTGCTGCCTCATCTGCTGCTGTGCTTTGGGGATGGGAATCAGTACGTGCGGGAGGTAAGTCCTGAGACTGCGTGGGGCGGAGGTGTGGGGAGGCCTGCCCCACAGGAACACCTCTGCCCACCCCTCGGGTGCCGGTCACCGTGCAGACTCCCCTGGTTCCCAGTGCAGTACTGAAGCCTGGTGAGGTGAGAAACCGCGTCCCTCGTGTCAGTTGCCTCTGCGGGCTGGGGCCCGGCGTCTGACATGGTAGACTCCCGGTGAGCGATGATCACCGGGGGGCGCACGGTCCAGCCTTAGGCCTTGACCCTGGCGTGCCTGAGAAGGCCCCTGAACGTCTTTTCTCCTCCCTCGAGGCTGCAGATGACTGTGCCAAGGCTGTGATGAGCAACCTGAGTGCTCATGGGGTGAAGCTGGTGCTCCCCTCCTTGCTGGCTGCCCTGGAGGAGGAATCCTGGAGAACCAAAGCCGGTGAGGCTGCTCCCTTGGTGCCACTGTCTCAGCTTCCTGTTCTGAAGAGCTCCCTCCCAGGGGTGCAGAGACGCTGCTCTTGTCCTGTGTGCATCCCCCCCACCCTACCGCCCAGGGGCGAGGCCGGGGCTCTCATCAGGCGGCTCGTTTCTGTAATAGTTTGTTCACTTTCGTGCAAGAAACAGGCCTGTGACAAGAGCCACAGACTTAAGTCAGGAAATCCCAGAGCTCTAAAGTTGGTCTGTGGCTAGGTCTTTGAGTCTAAGCCCTCTTCCCCTGTTAAGCCCTCTTTTTAAAATACAGTCTTATTTGGAATCCTAATTTGTAAAACGGAGCTGCTCTGGTTTGGGGAGGGTCAACGTCGGTCGGGGCTTCCCCCTTGGTCCTTCAGGCTTTGCCCTACGTCTTGAAAACTCACTCTCTTATTCAGTGGGTGAGTGGATGGAGGACAGAGAAGCTCAGTGAACTGACCTGGGGACACTGCCAGCTCTAGGCCAGGTCTGGCCTCTGTCCCCACCACTGCCCAGCTTCTCACCCGGGCTCCCCTGGCTCAGCCGGCCTCAGGTGCATCTTGCTCACTTGGCTGGAGCCAGGCCCTGTGCCCTCCCCCTCAGGGAGGAGCAGGCCGCTTCTCCCCTGCCCAGGCAGCCAGCCCGGGCAAACTGCCAGCCTTTGGCCCATGATTTCACGCGGGCGTGTGTCTGCCATCTGCAGGGTCGGTGGAGTTGCTTGGGGCCATGGCCTACTGTGCTCCGAAGCAGCTGTCGTCTTGCCTACCCAACATCGTGCCTAAGCTCACAGAGGTGCTCACCGACTCCCACGTCAAAGTGCAGAAGGCCGGGCAACAGGCGCTCAGGCAGATCGGCTCTGTCATCAGGAACCCAGAGATCCTGGGTACGTAAGGCCTGTCCCACGAGGGCGCGGGCCCTGCTCCTCCCTGCACCCCTGGATACTGCGGGGAGCATGTACCCGTTCAGCACAGGCCCTCTGAGGACAGAGACAGTCGCCCTGAGATAACCTTTAAACTCAGGGAAGCCCTTTTCCTACGATAATCAGTGGAAAATAGCTTGGAAGTGGTCTGTTCTCCTCTTGGTCTGGAGCAGTCATTGACCACAGAGGTGGGGAAACTGAGTTGTTGGCCCAGAGGCAGCTTGACTCTAAGGGAGCCTTGAGATCCGCAGAACTGAATGACAGGCTGTGGATCACAGCAGCAGCACCCCTCAGAGGGGTTAGGTTCCAGGGGACTTTCTGTTCATGCTCATTCCAGGAGACCTGTGATGGAGGGAAGTTTAGGGAGCTTACTCTTTAGCATAGCTGTTTCTTGAGTGATTAGGAAAGACTGATTTCTAGAAATAAACTCCAACCAGCTATGTTGACTTGCAGCACCATACTTGTTAAATTTTAAGCTTCAACTTAGGACACTGGTGCCCATTCAGTGCGTTTCAGCCTGAGTATTTTCAGACTTGATTTTAATCAGAAAATGATGAGGTTTTACAGGAGGAACAGGTAGATGTGGGTTTTGTTGTCATTCTTTACAATGTCCAACAGCCCTGGGGATTTCTAAGGCCCAGAACAGTCTTATCTCTTATCAAATGAATGCCTTCATTTTGGGAATCCAGCGTGGGCCCTTTTATCTTTTTTTTAAAATTGCAGTGTAATTTGCATAAAATTCACTTTTTACAAATGTACACCTTAGTGGTTTTAGCATCTTCACAAAATTATGTAAGTATCACCACTGTCTAGTTCTGGGGCACTTTCATCGCCCCAGAAAGGAACCCCACCCCCATTATTAGGTTTCACTCCTCATTTCCCCTTCTGCTTCTAGCCCCTGATGACCACTAGTCTATTTTCTGTCTCTGAGTTTGCATATCTGGACATTTTATGGAAATAGCATCATACACTATGTGACCTTTTATGTCTAGCTTCTTGTGTTTAGCACTATGTTTTCAAGGTTCATCCACATTGTAGCATCTATCAATATTTCATTCCTTTTTATGGCCTAATAATATATCTCATTGTATGACTGTACCGTTTTGTGTATCCATACATCAATTGATGGATGTTTGGGTTGTTTCCACTTTTTGGTTTTTAATGTTACTACGAACATTTGTGTCCAAGGTTTTATTTGATTTTTGTTTTTGTAGACATGATTTCAGGTTTCTTGGTTAGATACCTAGGAATGGAATAACTGGGTCATGTGATAACTCTTTACCTTTTCTAGGGAACTGCTAGATGGTTAACCTGGCGGCTGTACCATTCTTGACATTGTCGGTAGCTGTATATACACAAACACGCGTTCCAATTGCCAACACTGTTTCCGCCTATCTTTGTGGTTACAGAAATCCTAGTGGGTATGAAGTGGCATCTCACTGTGGTTTTGTTTTGGCCATGCCACAAAGCGTGTGGGATCTTACTTCCTCAGCAAGGGATCGAACACGTGCCCCCTGCAGTGGAAGCACAGAGTCTTAACCACTCATTGTGGTTTTGGTTTGCATTTCCCTAATGACTAATGACGTGGAACGTCTTTTCAGGGGGTTATTTTTCATTTGCATATCTTCTTTGGAAAACTGTCTATTCAAATCCTTTGCCCGTTTTTAAATTGGGCTATTTTTTTTTTAAATTGGGGGTGGGGATGGGGCACCACTCTGCGTGGCTTGCTGGTTCTTAGTTCCATAAGCAGGGATTGAACCCGGGCTGCAGCAGTGCCGAGTTCTGACCACTAGACCGCCAGGGAATTCCCTCAAAACTCTTGACCGGTGTGTATCTTGTTAGTGGTTGAATTCCCTGGTCTTGTGGAAAGATGAGCCAGGTACCTCTCTTGGAATTCCTTCTACTGGGCTGATGGTGCTGACTTTGGAGAGCTCATTTTATCTGAGGCTGCTCTGAGCGTTGTATACCTCACTCCCACCACTGGTTCAGGGGGCCTTTGTCGTCTCCAAACGGTTTTTTTCAAAAAGCCACTTTGGGTTGTTATAGCTTACAGAGTAAGATCCACGTTGCTAAGTGGCCTCCCCTGGAGGCCTAGCTGGGGCTGCAGCTCAGGGCCACTGAAGCTAGCCAGCAGGCACCCCACCAGCCACAGCTCTGCTGTGCAAGGGGGTGACAGCTGCCGCCCCCACGCTGCTTCCTCCTGGGGAGCAAGAATAGAATTGCTTTTTGCAGACAGGCTGGCTTCCTCACCTGGTGACTTGTGGGGCTCTCGGGAGAGGGCCCCTGGCCTCCTCCTCTTCTGATCCGTCTAGTGCTGGGGCTCTGGCAGCCGCCCCACAGACTTGCCCCCAGCTGCCTCTCTTTTGTCCGGACATGCAGCCATCGCCCCAGTCCTGCTGGACGCCCTGACAGACCCCTCCCGGAAGACCCAGAGGTGCCTGCAGACCTTGCTGGACACCAAGTTCGTCCACTTCATCGATGCCCCGTCCCTGGCCCTCATCATGCCCATCGTCCAGAGAGCCTTCCAGGACCGCTCCACGGACACGCGGAAGATGGCCGCCCAGATCATTGGCAACATGTACTCGCTGACCGACCAGAAGGTGCGGGCCTGTGGGGGCTCACGCAGGGCAGCCCAGTGGGCGCTGGCTCAGGGCACGTGGTCCCTGCCGACAGCAGGCGCGGGGCGGCTTGGGCATTCGATCCATGATGGCATCAGGGCAGAAATAGACCTTTTGGGGTAGAGGGTGGAAGTCTGAGCTCTCTGCACATCTTGGAGAGCGTAGCCACACAAGTCTTAATTAGCCCCACCCCTAGATGAGGCCCGTCCCCGTGAACTCCTTTTACAGACTGATGGGGAGGAAAGGTCCAGCCTGGCCTTTGACTTTTCAGGGGTGTTGGGAAAGTGGCTGCCACTTTGATTGCTGGCAGTGTCTTCTTCTCATAAGCACTGGCTTCTGTGAGCTTCTCAGGAAATTAGCCTAGTTTGGGAGATCTGCTCTGTTTACTCATGCCCAGAGGCTGATGTGTGTGCTCTTAATACCACAGCTCTGATTTGCTTGCTGAGGCTACAGGCACCAGAGATAAAGTGGAAAGTTAGGTCAATCCTAGGAAATTTGGGAAATTGGAAGTTGGAAAATCAAAACATTTTACCCATAGCCCTCCAGAAGCCTAGACAATTATGTTTTAAAATTACGTTTAAAAATGACATTTCTGAACATAAATGTATGTCCAAGTTATAACGAGTTATTCATAAAACCGGGTCTTAAATAGTTACATAACATTCCAACAAGTTTATATACCGCAACTTACATAATTCTATTGTCGGTCACATAGTGTCCAAGGTTTCTTGCTATTTTAAATGATACTGCAGTGAACATAAGGTTCTTTCTATATTTAAAACTGTTTCTGAAAGTCGGGTGCTGTATCAAGAGACATAAACCTTTTAAGGTAAAGATTGTGCAACTCTGAAAGGAAAGTGCTGAGAGAACCTTGTGGATGCCCGAGGCTGGGCAGCCCTCAGTCCCAGGAGGAGGAAGAGCTCTGAATGGCAGCTGGGGGCTCTCCACCTCCTGAGGAGGGCCTGGGGTCCCTCGGAGGTTTTTCCGAGCAATCACACAGGGCCTTCAGGGAACCAGGGGGATGGAGGGGGTTCTCTACCCCTGTGAGCACTCCCAGTCAGCAGAGCGGGGTGGTCAAGATCCACCCAGGAACCGGTCTGGAGAAAGCGGGCCTCAGGCCTCCCCTGAGTCACTCATTCCGTCTTTGCAGGACTTGGCTCCTTACCTGCCAAGCGTGACGCCTGGTCTGAAAGCCTCTCTCCTGGACCCTGTGCCTGAGGTGAGTCTGAGAGGGAAGGGGGCGGGAGCGCATGGTTTTAGCCCCACCCCAGACAACCGATTGCTAAGAAGCCAGAAAAGCTGGGTTTGCATCCCTAGGGCAGAGGACCCTAGGGACCCCTCCTCACTCCTGTGTGGTCACATCTCCTCACCTTCCCTGCTCTTGGTTGCCTGACAGGTACGGACAGTGTCTGCAAAGGCGCTCGGGGCCATGGTCAAGGGCATGGGGGAGTCGTGCTTTGAGGACTTGCTGCCGTGGCTAATGGAGACACTGACCTATGAGCAGAGCTCTGTGGACCGCTCAGGCGCCGCGCAGGGTGAGGCAGGGTGGGCCTGGGGGCCAGACCTGGGAGGCGCTCTGCGGGCCCTCGGGTCCTGTGGGCTCACTCTGTCCCTTTCCTGCAGGGTTGGCCGAGGTCATGGCCGGCTTGGGGGTGGAGAAGTTGGAGAAGCTGATGCCAGAAATTGTGGCTACAGCCAGCAAAGTGGACATTGCCCCCCACGTCCGAGACGGCTACATCATGATGTTCAACTACCTGCCCATCACCTTTGGGGACAAATTCACTCCTTATGTGGGGCCCATCATCCCCTGTATTCTCAAAGTAGGCACCAGTGCCCTCACTGAGGATAGGGCCTAGGGTGGGGGCCAGGACACACGCTCTATCCTGGGGGGCTCGGCCTCTCTGCCAGATGCGGCTGGGTGGCAGGAGCCCTCATCCTGCTCTATAGGGAGTTGCGTTTCTTCTTGGGTCTGGGTGCTTAGGGGGCAGCAGGTCTGGCTGACACCCCCTCTGTGCACAGGCTCTTGCTGATGAGAACGAGTTTGTGCGTGATACTGCCCTGCGTGCGGGCCAGCGGGTCATCTCCATGTATGCCGAGACAGCCATCGCCCTGCTGCTGCCGCAGCTGGAGCAAGGCCTCTTTGATGACCTCTGGAGAATAAGGTAAGAACTCAGGCAGAAAGACCCAGTGGCCGTAACTTTGTGTTTGGGGAACTTTCTGAGAAATGAGGGCTTCCCGGGTGGCACTAGTGGTGAAGAACCACCTGCCAGTGTGGGAGATCTAAGAGACATGGGTTCAATCCCTGGGTCAGGAGGAACCCCTGGAAGAGGAAATGGCAACCACTCCAGTATTCTTGCCTGGGAAATCCCATGGACAGAGGAGTCTGGTGGGCTGTGGTCCATAGGATCACAAAGAGTCAGACACAGCTGAAGTGACTTAGCACACACACATGCATGCACTGAGAAGTGAAAAACAGATTGTTGCCAAAATCTCTCAACTTTTCCAGATCCTCATTTTTCACCATTTGGTAACTCTCCAGTTTCCTACAGCAGTGTCTGTAATTCCGATTCTCTTCTAAGATGTTCTTTCTCTTCAGTCCTTCAGTTTGTATCACAGTTTTAAATGTGAGTGCTTTCTCATCTGGAAATTCTCCTTCTAGGATTTCATTTCAGGGGCATATTTAGTCAAGTGCTTAAAGATGTATTTAGAAGGTGTGTGTTGCGATACTGCTTATCATTTGAAAACCTGGAGGTAGGTTTGAAAAAGTCAGGTAGCACGTCTACACCATGAACTTTGATCCGGCCGTTACGAAGAATGGTGTAAGGACCACGTCCGCTGACACAGAACGCTCCTCAACCTTCTGTTGGGTGGGGTGGTGTGGGCCGCGGCCGGGTCATGTGCAGGCCCACTTCGCACATCCTGTGTGTGGGAGGGGTGTCTGTGTACAGGGTGATTGATGTGCACACGGGTGTCACCGGAGTGTCGGGATGGTGGCCTGGTGCTGGTAGTCTGGGCGCTTGTTTACTCTCTCTTTCTTTATATTTTTTTGTATTAATTGAATTTTCAGTTTGAATATGACTGTTAGTTTTATAATTATTCATTCAAAGAGAAACAGTTTCTCCTAGGCCTCTCATTACGTGGTGTTCTGATGATCTGCATTCCTGGATTCCCTGCTCATACTTCCTTCCCTCTGTGTTCTGTTTCTCTTTAATAACTTTTATTATAGAAATATTCGTATCCACTTTAAAAAATAGCTTATTCTTTTCCATTATTAAAGTAATGTTAATTAGTGCAAAACTTGGAAGGAACATATGTGGGAGAGTGTCAAAAAATGACTATCATTTGTGACCTCTCGCGTTCTAAGAGAACCACCACCAGTGTTTGGGGTTCGTTTCCTTTCAGTCTCTTTTTCTGGCTGGTGCTTGGCCGAGACTTCCTCCTCCGCCCGTGTGACTCTGTTCTTGGCCTCCTCAGGTTCAGCTCTGTTCAGCTCCTTGGCGATCTCCTGTTCCACATCTCAGGAGTCACTGGGAAAATGACCACAGAAACTGCCTCAGAGGATGACAACTTCGGAACCGCTCAGTCCAACAAGGTGAGCAGCCCCAGGTGCCCTTCCTCCCTCTGCTGCCGGTGGGGCGACTCACTGGCACGCACACCGTGGGGGCTTCACCACCTCTCATTCTTGGCTCCCTTCCTCCACTGCAGGCGATCATCACTGCCCTGGGGGTAGATCGACGGAACCGGGTGTTGGCGGGGCTGTACATGGGCCGCTCGGACACCCAGCTGGTGGTGCGGCAGGCCTCCCTGCACGTCTGGAAGATTGTGGTCTCCAACACCCCCCGCACCTTGCGTGAGATCCTTCCCACCCTCTTTGGGCTCCTGCTGGGTTTCTTGGCCAGCACGTGTGCGGATAAGAGAACGGTAAGTGTCCCGGGCCTGGCTTCTGACCACATAACCCTGATGCCTCCTTTCAGAGGCTAGAAAGCTGGGTCTGCAGAGAATGGGAGAGCAGTGGGGTCCACCATCTAGCAGGGGAGCTTTTATTTACTTAGTTAAGAAATATTTCTTGAGCATCTACCATGTGTTAAGCAGGGGCCTAGGACCTTGTAGAGAAGAAAGGCGACCCTGTGGAGCTGCCGTCTGGCAGAGGAAACGGATGTGAATCAAACAGTCACACAAACAAGGGGAAAATGCAACTATGGCGAGTGCTACGTGGCACTGCCAGTGCTTACACCACGTCAGTCAGCTGGGGGGCTCAGAGAAGGCTTCTCAGAAAAAGTGATGTTTGAAGACGAGCGATGAGTAAGCATCAGCAGGTGAGGAGGTTCAGGACCAAAGGATCAGTGCTTGAGACACCAGGACTGGACACGCCCAAGCCTTGAGGTGGGCAAGGAATTTGCCCGCAGCAGGGGCTGAGCAAAGGCCAGGGCAGCTGGAGGACGGCCCCCAGGGCCAACTTTTCTGCCAGTCCACTCCCAACCCCCACCCCCGGCAAACAGATTGCATAATTGGCTCTGAAGAAGGTTTGCACACAGCCTCAGAGGAGATGGGTCTTTTTCCCTGAAAGTTGTGATTACAAACCCAGCTCTCGTTTCCTGGGCAAGAGCATGAGGGTTAAGTGACTTCCAGGCCACAGTTTTCAACTCAGGGGTATCAGCCCTCTGCTGGACAACATGTGTTGAGTTTCTCGTTCATCCATAAGGTGCCGACTCTTTAGGCTGTGTAGGCCTGTGTGACGCAGAGAGAATTTTATTTTGTGGTGTTTTGCAAGCACCCTGGGGGCTCTTCACAGGATAGGGCATTGGGGAAAGTTAAGTCTGGCTCAGATAACGTCTGGGAGGTCCGGGGGCCCTCATTCTGGAGTGGCCCACTGGGTGTCCCGGGTCTGCAGGGAGTCCCTGTCCTGACTTGAGCTCTGCCTGGCAGATCGCAGCCAGAACGCTGGGAGATCTCGTCCGGAAGTTAGGGGAGAAAATCCTGCCGGAGATCATCCCCATCCTGGAGGAAGGCCTGAGATCTCCCAAGAGTGACGAGAGGCAGGGCGTGTGCATTGGGCTGAGCGAGATCATGAAGTCCACCAGCCGGGACGCGGTGAGCATCTCCTCAGGGCCTGCAGGCCTGCCCCCACCCCTCTCAGAGGGCGAGGGGGTGGGACATGGTGAGCATCTCCTCAGGGTCCACAGGCCTGCCCCCCACCCCTCTCAGAGGGCCGGGGGGTGGGGGCTCCTGGAAAAGCTGCTCCATTAATGACAATTCACCCTCAGGGACACGCCATCCTCACTCCAGAGGGTGCTGTGGGCAATGAGGTACTGACGGGGCCACAGCACTCTGGGCTTTCTCACCTCTCAGCTTTCCCATCAGTTCATAGGCTAAGACCTCAGCAATTTAGAGGCCTGGGGTGGCTTTTGGAGATTGAGACAATCTTTCTCTCAGCACTTCTGAGGTGGCTTCAGGTTAATCCTTTTGTGTCAGTGTATCAGTTCAGTTCACGTGTGTGGTGTGCTTAGCCGGGAAAGGAGGTGCGTGTATGTGAGAAGTGGAGGGTGGTGGGGAGCAGGAGGGCGTGGGGTAGATAAGAGTGAGCACCTGGTGGGTGGAAACGCATCGTCTCCAGCAGTTAGATTGTTTCCATATAGCAACAGTGAAGGGGGTTGGAGTCTTTCACCAACCCTACTTTTTCTAATTGAGCTTCCAGACATCCCGGGGGAGTAGGTTGAGCATAGGCATAGAGCTCTAGACTGGGATGAAAGCACCAAAGTGAGGAGTGGATAGCGGGTCAGAGATGCGAGCGTGTGGCCAGTTGCTCAGCCTGAGGAGCCTCATCTGATCCTGCGTGTGTCAGTACATGTGTGCCATTGGGGGTTTTAATAGCTGCATTTTTCAGAGAAAAAATTCTGTAAATTCTGTCATCAAATAGGACTGTGATTAATTAAATAGGTAGTGCCCCAAAGCCTGAGGCCTTGCCCATGGCATGGCCACCATATTCAGATTCGGTTCTTAGAGTCGGGGGGGGGGGGGTGTTGCTTTGGTGGAGTTGGTTACGGAGAGCACAGAGCAGTTGTTGGCCCCATTGTAGACCCAGAGGCTTCATAAGGGAGCAGGTATTTGAGACTTGAAGAAGGACTTGGAGTTTCCCAAGAGGATGAACAAAGGAGCCTGGGGAGTGGGGACCAGGTCACTTGGGGCCTCGCCGTGGGAAGGAGTTTGGCATTCCCATGAGAGACCAGAGTATCTGGGGAACTTGCCAAAAGAAAATTAAGACTATTAACTGTTAAGTCCATGTCTCAGTTGGTAAAGAATCTGCCTACAATGTGGGAGACTTTCTGCAACACAGGAGGTGCAGGTTCCATCCCTGGGTTGGGAAGATCCCCTGGAGAAGGAAATGGCACTCCACCTGAGTATTCTTGCCTGGAAAATCCCATGGGCAGAGGAGCCTGACAGATTGCAGTCCAGGGAGTCTCAAGAGTCAGACGTGACTAAGCAACACCACCACCACCACTGGGGGAAGGCTCCTCAGGGGCAGATCACATATCCTGTCTGCTTTCTTATACTTGCGCATTTCCACAGAAACCAGCTGAGTGAAAAGTCTAGACCCGGCAAGAGTCCAGGAAGCCTGCCTAGGCCGGGGTCCTCACCGCCCCCATCCCCCACTGACTTCCCCTCCCTCCATCACGTCAGGTTCAGCACTCTCATGCTGTTGCAGGTGCTGTATTTCTCTGAATCCCTTGTGCCCACGGCGAGGAAGGCCTTGTGTGACCCGCTGGAGGAGGTCAGAGAGGCAGCGGCCAAGACCTTCGAGCAGCTGCACTCCACCATCGGCCACCAGGCCCTGGAGGACATCCTCCCATTTTTACTGAAGCAGCTGGTGAGTGGGTCTGCCTCACCCCTGCCAGGAGGGCTTCCATCATCTCCGTGGAGGCCGCACACCGGGGCTGACTCTGTCAAGGCAGCCAGTGCGGGCCCCAGAGGGAGTGGGTGTATAGAATGGCATTGACTCTGGGGGGCCGGTGGGGGGTGTCGGGGCTGGGGAGGTCCAGACTGAGGAGGCAGGGAGGAGAGCGGCTCCCAGGCGTCACCCCATGCCCCTCTGCAGGATGACGAGGAGGTGTCCGAGTTTGCCTTGGACGGTCTGAAGCAGGTGATGGCCATCAAGAGCCGTGTGGTGCTGCCCTACCTCGTGCCCAAGGTAAGTCCCCACACGTGGCGACCCTCTCTAGCCCAGCAGCCACAGCCACGTCACCCTCCCCGGGTCTACGTGAGGACCAGCTCTGAACCCGGATGCTGGGGGAGGCTGGCGACTCTGCAGAGGGACGGGATCTCCCAGAGCCCAGCGCCACAGCTAGCTCAGGGCAGCCCCCACTGAGCTGATGGTCATTGCCCTGCAGCTGACGACCCCGCCTGTCAACACCCGGGTCCTGGCTTTCCTTTCGTCTGTGGCGGGTGATGCCCTGACGCGTCATCTTGGCGTGATCCTCCCGGCGGTCATGTTGGCCCTGAAGGAGAAGCTGGGGACTCCAGACGAGCAGCTGGTGAGGGGCACGGTCACCCCTGCGAACTCTTATCCATGTCCTGTCCCATCCTGGAGGCGCGTGCTCAGCCGAGGTGTCGCCTTTGCTTTTAGGAGATGGCCAACTGTCAGGCTGTGATCCTGTCGGTGGAGGATGACACCGGGCACCGGATCATCATCGAGGACCTGTTGGAAGCCACCCGTAGCCCCGAGGTGGGCATGAGGCAGGCCGCGGCCATCATCCTCAACATCTACTGCTCGCGCTCCAAGGCGGACTATACCAGCCACCTGCGGAGCCTGGTCTCAGGTCTGATCCGCCTCTTCAACGACTCCAGCCCTGTGGTTCTGGAGGAGAGCTGGGATGCCCTGAATGCCATCACCAAGGTGAGGGGATGCTGGACCACCTCTGGTGAAAGACAGTTCCGGGCGTTTCTAAGACCAGATGCTGTCGGCCAGCTTCAGCATCTGTCGATGTGTGGCCAGTCTTGCCTGTACTCCCGCCCACACCCTTCCTTCCCTCTGCTGTACTGTTTTGAAGGCGTCTTGAGAGGGCTTGACTTGAACCCTGATATCCTCTTTGCTTTTCCCTGGTGTCCCACAGAAACTGGATGCGGGCAACCAGCTGGCCCTCATTGAGGAACTGCACAAGGAAATCCGGTTCATAGGAAATGAGAGCAAAGGCGAGCATGTGCCAGGCTTCTGCCTCCCGAAGAAGGTGAGCCAGGGCCCTGGCAGGGCCCCGCGGGCGTGTGGCCCTCCTCCGCCTTCCCCCAGGCCCCCGTGCTGTGTGCTGCTCCACGGAGTGCTCTAGGTGCTGTTGCACATCTCCACGGACAGCAATCCGCTTCCCCACGGTGGCCCCGCGGGGACGGGGTCAGAGTTCACCACCTCGTTTCAGCTGTGGAGGTCGCCTCAGAGCAGCTGAGTGACAGGCCTGCAGGGACTCTGCTCTCGTCACTGTCAAGTCGAGGAGACTGTTCCCCAGCCAGCACCCTCTCAGGCCACGACCCTGCCCACCTGACTCGGTCGCTCACGGAGTTGAAGAGAGGGTGGCCGAGAGGAGCTCCTGGCTTCGGGTGGGGGACACCCCGGCCCAAGACCTTTGTGATTTGACTCTCAGGTGTGGTTCTCTTGTCAGGGGGTAACGTCCATCCTTCCAGTGCTGCGGGAGGGGGTCCTGACTGGCAGCCCGGAACAGAAAGAGGAAGCCGCCAAAGCGTTGGGCTTGGTGATCCGTCTGACCTCGGCGGATGCCCTGCGGCCCTCGGTGGTCAACATCACCGGCCCTCTGATTCGCATCCTGGGGGACCGGTTCAGCTGGAACGTGAAGGCGGCTCTGCTCGAGACGCTCAGCCTCTTGCTGGCCAAGGTGAGGACTGACAGGTTCACGGTCCACTCGGGTCTTGGAGCACAGATCTGCGCACAGGAGGCTGGCACGCGGTGTGCCGCGCAGGCAGGTGGCAGCTCAGCGTGGGAATCGGCAGAGCAGAGGGGACGGAGACCTTGGACTCCAGGCTCACCACACGTGGTGAAGTCCAGGCCACCACCTGGCAGATGTATGGCCAGAGTGACCTCAGAAGGTCGTGCAGCTTCGGAGCTGCTCCTTCACTTGTGTTTTGAGGGTACAACACTGCTTGTCTCTCAAAGGGCTGTGAGATACGGGGCTCAGGCGAAATAACATCTAACAACACGTTCTAACTCAACACACCAGCGTGTGTGTGTCTGATAATTGCTTTTATTAGAGTGGTTCAAAGAACAAAATCCAGGGCCACGTGACTACAATAGAAACCTTGTTCACATACATTTCCCATCTTTATGACCACCTCATAAAGGGAGATGAAGAGAATCTGAGGAGAGAATGCAAAGGAAGTCCGGGAGCACCTGCAGTAACTTTAGTTTTTGCCCAGAGAGTCAGGAGCAAAGCAACACATTAACTGTTTCTGATAATGTCCAGGCTAATAATTAAAGCCTTTAGGTTTAGAGAGTTATAAATAGCCAAGATTTATTTTGTTTAAAAAAAATCTTGTGGTTTGGACACAAAAGCTTAAGAGAGTTGTAGCTCTTTCCCTTCTGGGAGAAAAGTATGGGGGAGCAACTTTCCAGCTAAAAAACGGGACTGTGAGCATCAGCCTCATTCTTTTGGAAATTGTCTTTTCTTTTTTCTTTTAAATTAAGTATCATCTTTGCCTTCCCTTCTGTGCCGTTCTTGTGTGTGTGTGTGTTTTAATTCTGTGTCCTGGAGCCTTTCCCTCCTGGAGTTTGTCCCACAGCCCGTGAGCCAGGTGTCACCGTGGGCGGGTGGCTCTCACCGTAGCTTTGCTGGTTTTACTCTGTGGTCTGCTTCCCAGCAGCCTGCCAGCCCCGACCCCAGCGTCTCTAGACCCTAAAAGGCATTGAGTCTGCAAACAGCTTCTGTGATCTCCCCTTTTAGCCTTGAGTAGATCTCTCCTCTGGGACCCATCTGTAGTTAGTCACAGACGTGCGTCTCTTCCTCCATGTGGTCAGGACTCAGGCTGGATTGTCGGTGCGTGGGTGCCCGTGTGTACGGGGATGACCTCCCGAGGGCGCCTGTTCTGTAGGATAGCGCAGTAGGTGGCACCAGGCCTGTTTACCTGTCTTTGCAGAATGTTCTTCCACGGTACTGACAGGTCTGCTGGCCCACTCTGTAATGTATTCAGAGCCGGGGTTTTGAGTCACTTGTCCACATGGACAGAGCTCCCCTAAGCCGAGCTGACGGCTCCCAGCTCGCAGGAAGCTGGAAACAGAAGAGGAGGCTGAGGGGACCCTCTCTGCTGGGCCCCCCCATCTTGCGGCGCCGCTACTCCTGGCCTGAGTGTGGAGCCGCGCGGGTTCGGGGTGCTCTGTTTTCCTGCCTGTGGTGCCCTGTGGTGCCCTGTGGCCCGCACTCCCTCTCAGCCAGGCTCTGGGATGGGGGTCTCTCTGACAGGTCGGGATCGCCCTGAAGCCCTTCCTGCCCCAGCTGCAGACCACCTTCACCAAAGCCCTGCAGGACTCTAACCGTGGCGTGCGCCTGAAGGCCGCTGACGCACTGGGAAAGCTCATTTCCATCCACATCAAGGTGGATCCTCTCTTCACGGAGCTGCTGAACGGCATCCGGGTCATGGAGGACCCGGGCGTCAGGTGAGGCGCTGGTGCAGGGAGAGCCATGGCCGTGGGGTGGCCCAGCCCTGCCTGTGCGTTGGGAACACGGGTGGAGGAGAGCCGGGTTTGAGTCGGGTGCGTTGGTTCTGCAGGGACACCATGCTGCAGGCCCTGAGGTTTGTGATTCAGGGAGCGGGGGCCAAAGTGGATGTGGTCATCCGGAAAAACATCGTCTCGCTCCTGCTGAGCATGCTGGGACACGACGAGGTACCGCCGCAGGTGGACGCGGGGCGCGCGGGCTGGGCTGGTTTCCCTTCCCTGGGCTGGTGTCTCTGCCTCCTTAGTCAGGAATGATCATCACTGCTGAAGTTCGTGCCACTCTGTGGTTTGCCCCACCTCTGGTCGTGTGGGAGACAGGCACCTAGTGTTGATATGGACAATGTATCGTATAGATAAGGGAAGCTAAGGTTTCTGAAGTCCCAGGTCTCTCGTTCATTTGTTCTCCAGTCTTAAACAAGTCGCTTCCCCCATTCTGCCCCTCATTCCCCCAGTTATAAAATGAAGAGTTTCGCTTTTTGGTTCGGGAAACATTTGCTGATGTGCAGAGCCTCGCCCAGAGGTGAATGAAGCGTGGGCACAGCCCCTAGGAAAGTGTCGTGTGTGTCCGGGCGGGCTGCTCAGCAGTTTTTGTGAGGGGCAGACTGACCTGGGGCCGGGCCCTAGCACGTGGTAGAGTGAGAACTGGGGCTGAGCCCGTGACTCCTGGTTCTCTGTCCCAAGGCCCTTCCTGGTCCTGTCTGCAAGCATCTGTGAAGTACCAGTTGGCTGCCTTGCACTCTGCTGAGCCCCGAAGCGGTTGAGTCTTTGAGAAGGATTTTCTCTTTCTCCTTTGACAGACATCTTTCTGCCATGTCGCCAGATTGATGCTGTGGGGCTGATCTCTGGAGAGAGGCCTCGGGGTTCACATGGGGCCACACCTCGTTTGCCCATGCCCAGGGCCAGTTATCCCCCGCAGCTGAGGCCCTGGTCTTTTGTGGGGTGCAGATGGGAGCCTCTGTCTTCTCTTGGTCACAGTTTGTCAGGGCTTTTATAGGGCCACTCACAGTGAGAGCAAAAGTTAGTACGTAAACCAATTTGCATTTCACCACAATGGAGCTTAAAATAGACCCCTTTGAGAGAGTGGGTGTTGTGTCAGAGAGAGCCAGCTTTAGCCTCATGTGACACCTGGGAGTTCAGAAGCCCAGACTGCTGGCTGGCCACCTTCCTCCCCCTCAGAACTTCCACTGGATCAGAGGTGGCAATCCAGGGTGCCGGCCTGGCTCATGCCTCCCCACTGGCCCTTGAGGCCCTGGTTGGTTGGTCGGTTGTTTTGTTTGGGAGAGGCACGCCAAGTTGGCACTTTGAATACTATAGCACGTAACCCAAAATCCTCCGCACAGCATCCCCTAGTGAGCCAGCAGGGAGAGCGGCCAGGAAGCAATTACGTACAAGACTGGTTTTGACACAGAACCCTCAGCCTTTCCCTATTGCCTTGGGCCAATTAGAGCTTCAGTTTGACTTCCAGGACAGACCCACACAATGTTGGGGCAGCAGGGAGCCTCTCTGGACACAGGTGGACACATGAGAGGTTTGGGAGTGGGGTGGGGTGGAGTGGGGTGGGGGTGGAGCTCCCAGTGGTCCTCCAGCTGCCTTCCCTGAGGACTGTGGGCAGAGCTTGCACCCCTCCCCGCCTCACAGGGCTGTTGATAGTAACTGAGATAATAAACGTGAAGCATTCAGGCTTGTAAGAAGAAAGGTGCTATGTAAATACAGTTATTGTTGCCATTATGATGATGATCACCATATGCACATACGCTGGAGTTTTCTATAATTAAGTTAAGTGCTGGGTGTGTAATTTTTAACTCCGTGCCGGCGCCGAGTGGCATCCGCAGTGAGTGGCAGCCCTGCTCTGGCGGCGGGAGTGCGCGTGCCTGGAGGGAAGACTGGACTTGGCGTCCGCCTCCCTCCCACCCTGGTGCCCGCCAAGCCCATGTGGGCTAGCACCCTGGTTCACCACCTTCTCTACCCCATCAGGACAACACGCGCATCTCCTCGGCCGGGTGCCTGGGGGAGCTGTGTGCCTTTCTGACGGAAGAGGAGCTCAGCACCGTTCTTCAGCAGTACTTGCTGGGTAGGCCTCTTGTGTGCACTTTTCAGGGCCTCTGTGTCTCCCTCGCCCCTCAGATGGTCTTCTGGCAGCTGGACCACCCTCTCCTTGGAAATGTCAAAACAAAATGGAGTTTCCGGGAGTCTTGTAGCCTGGAGCGTCTCTGCTCTGAGGACGCAGCCGTGGTCGGGAGTGGCCTGTGAGGGATGGCCTCTCGGCGGCCACTTGGGGCAGGGAGGTCCGTGTGCAGGACTGGGGTTCCCACCAGGCTCTGAGCTGACACACGAGTCTCAGGTGGTGGAGGTGGGCTTCGCGGGTGGTAGACGGTGCAGGTCGACCTCCCTGTGTCCTTCTACCCAGCGGATGTGTCTGGCATTGACTGGATGGTTCGGCATGGGCGGAGCCTGGCTCTCTCCGTGGCTGTGAGCGTGGCTCCTGGCAGACTCTGCGTGGGCAAGTACGGCGGCGACGTCCAGGACATGATCCTCAGTAACGCCGTGGCGGACAGGGTGAGGCTTTGGGGCGGCTGGACCAGGTGGTCAGAGGCTCGCGTTTCACTTGCCAGTAACTTCCTGTGCCCTGGGGCCAGTGCTTGGTCTCCCTGGGCGCCAGTTTCATCATCTAAACAGTGAGGACTTGGGTTGGAGCATCCAGAGGTCCCTTCTAGGCCAGAAAGTCTCTGATTCTGTTCCTGGGAACTAGTGTCTCAGGCTTTGTTCACCTGTCCCACAGCCAGGCAGAGCCTCTTTGTGAGAGCCATCAAAGAGCCTTGGTGGTGATGTAGTCGGGGCTGGCGTGGGGACTGGTGGTGGAGAGCCAGGGTCCCCGGAAATGCCTGGGGAGGGGACGGTGCCTGGCCCTGCTGCCCCGAGGAGGGAGCCGGAGGCACCCCGTCTAGCTTTCCACTCACTTTCCAGATCCCCATCGCTGTGAGCGGGGTCCGGGGCATGGGCTTCCTGATGAAGCACCACATCGAGACCGGAGGAGGACAGTTGCCGGCCAAACTCTCCAGCCTGTTCATTAAGGTGAGCGGGGCAGCCTGGCTCGTGAAGAGGACTCATGACAGAAGACCCCGGAAGTGTGTTCGTGTGTTCCAGGCACTCTGAGGGTGGCCTGCAGGGCGGGGGTTCTCTGATCCCGTACGGCTGGGATGCAGAATGGTCTCTGGAAGACTGCCCAACTTTTCTTTTTTTTTTGCCTGACTTTTTGTCAGAGTCTCCCATAGATCCATGACCCCAAATCAAGTTAAGAACCTCTGTTTTAGGCATTCTTTCTAGGCACCCCAATTTTGCAGACTTTGGGACAGACCTGGATTCAAATTTATCTTCGCTCTCCTGCCTCCCTTTAGCAGCATGACAGTACTTAGCAGGCATGGCTGTCGTGGTGGCTGCAGGACCCACTTGGGAAAGCTGGGGAGCCTGGCAGAGGGGCCTCCAGCATCTGTGTGATAAAACACGCTGCTCAAATGCTGGTGTGCACACAGAACCAGAAACTGCACTTTAAGAAATGCGGCCGAGCCCTACACCCTGCCTTTGTAACCAGCCCCCGGGCAGTGTCAGTGGCCCGGTGCACTGACCTCACTCTGAGCAGTGTGGCTCCCACGGCTGCTGTCCCCACCCTGCAGACACCCGGAGAGGAGGGTGTGCGGGGCCCTGGTTGGACTGAGCCTGTGTCACCCCGCACGCAGCTATCCTCAGTGTTTATTACTGAGGACCTGCTGTGCGCCTGGCCAGGCTAGACCCTGAAGTACAGAGGTGAACGGGGCAGACAAGATCTCTGGAGGTGGAGGTACACAAAGGGCCTGTGGGAGGGCCCTCATCTAGATAGGGCTGTCGGGGAGATGCCTGAAGGCTGACATCTGAGCTGAGGCCTGAAGAATGGGAGGGGACTGACCAGGTGAGGATCTGCAAGCACGTCCCAGGCAGTGGGGCCTGCCAGCGCAGGGGTGTGAGGCAGGAAGCAGCGTGGGGCCTTTGAGGAAGTTGGAAGCCCGCGTGGGCTGAGTGCCGAGCCAAGGAGAGGGTGCTGTGAGATGACGTGGAGGAGGTAGGGTCCGAACATACCCGGCCACCCTCCCACAGTGGGGACCCCGCCGAGGGAGCAGGGAGTCAGGTCCCATGACAGGGGCAGCGTCAGGGCAGAGCCTGGGCTGCGGCGAGGAACAGGCTGAATGTGCCTGACGGAAGGCCCGTGCTCCTCTGCACAGTGTCTGCAGAACCCGTCCAGTGACATCAGGCTGGTGGCTGAGAAGATGATCTGGTGGGCAAACAAGGACCCGCTGCCTGCCTTGGACCCCCAGGCCATCAAGCCCATCCTGAAGGCCCTCCTGGACAACACCAAGGATAAAAACACCGTCGTCAGGGCCTACAGCGACCAGGCAATTGTCAACCTCCTCAAGATGAGGCAGGGAGAGGAAGTGTTTCAGGTGGGAGCCTGGGACTGGCGGGCCTCCCTATGGCTTCTGGGTGCTTGTCTTGTGGGCCTTCTGCATGATAGTGTTTAAGGCTTATACTCCGCCAACCCACAGGCCTGAGTGGTGACTGGTCTGGTGCCTGGAAATACATCCCTCTATTCCTGAGGTGTTCAGATTCCTTTCAACAGTAGGGCTCCTCCTTCAAGTAAAACCTCAGGTGGCTCCCAAACCTGTAACAGACCCCCCGGGCTGCCTGTTGGGGCCCAGAGTCCTGTCCCTCACCCCCTGCCTGCTGAGCCACCTTTAAAGCACTGAGCGCTCCAAGCCCCACTCCGTCCTCGCATCAGGGCATGAGGCCTGCATGTCTTGGCTGTGCCTGGATCACCCAGTCTCCTTGCTGTGCCAGGGTCCCCCTCAGTGGTTCTAGTTCTGGGTCCACATTCAGTGTTGTCTTTGATCGGAGAAATTGGAAGCCACATTTTCTGATTTTTGTCTCCTTGTTTCCCTCCTCCCCCCAGTCCCTCTGCAAGATCCTGGATGTGGCCAGCTTGGAAGTGTTGAATGAATGCAACCGGAGGTCTCTGAAGAAGCTGGCCAGTCAGGCCGACTCCACGGAGCAGGTGGACGACACCATCCTGACCTGACAGACCCAGGCCCGTCCGCTGGGCTCTGTGTCAGCATTTCAGCTCCACCTCTTTGTTCACTGTTTTCATTTTTGAAAATACATTTGTTCTGATGGGGAGCTTAGGAGATTGCGTTCCCGGAAAGTATTTTAATATATCAACAGACCACAGCCAAAGCCTTAAATCAAACCTACACACAACTGAAAATTGCCTCCTCCATCTCTCACCCTTTTCTTTGGAGAAGAGAAGAGAAAGCACAGGCGTGAGCCTCGCACAGTGGTCACCAGGAGCTGCTCGTCCACTCTGCGTGGCTGGGTCCGGAACACGAGGCTCAGACATCCGCCTCCTGGTCTCTTGTGCCAGAGCTCTGGCTCCAGGGCCAGCGCTTCCAACCTCTGCCTAGACCCCGAGGGGCACAGAGCCGCAGAGGCCTGCCGCGCACTGTCTCGGCGTGGCTTTTCCGCGTTGTGCAGCCCACCTGGATCTGACCCGTCAGGTGACAGGGGCAGAACCCACACAGCCCTAGTAGTTTGCAAGTTGGGGGAGGGGAGCAGGTTTAAACACAGGTAGTTTGAAGGAGGGATGTTGAATAAAGGCTTTGATTTGATCTTGATAGCAGATTCTTAAAAATCTCCAAACATCCACTAAACATGAAGCTTCGTGCATCAGGAGCAAGGCAAGGCCTCATGCAGCTGTCCCCGTGAGCACAGGCAACTAACTCTCTGGTTTCCGGGCGTCTCCTGCTCTCTGAAGTCCCGTAGATACCTGCAGCCATGTCTTCTGAGACCAGATCTCAAGAGGGCTGCAGTCAGGCCTGAGATCTCACTGGTGTAGAGATCCCAGGGGTCAAATCAACCACCTCCCTGCTCTGTCCTGACTCAGGTAGGCAGCTTCTGAGAGGCGAGTTTTACAGAGAAAGTCTTCCCTTCTGTGGAATAAGAACAAACCACATTCCTGTAATCAGAATTGCGAGAGGAAACCAAAGTCGCAGTTGAGCATCTGCCTCCTTTATGAATGACTTCCTTCCTCCTGGTTCTTAGAAGGCTCGTGATCCAGGCGTCCTGTCTGATGGAGCCTGCCCCTCCGGGCCCCAGTGACGCAAGTGTTCCTGGGCTGTTTTCTCTGGTCACAATACGGAACAAAACTTGTACCAAAATGAGTATGAGCTGTAAAAGGAAGAAAAAAAATGAAACATGGTGAGAGCAAGCTCATGTTATAAAAGGCCTGAAGTATTATACCAAAAAACAAACAAAAGCGAGGCTTTGCCTATTAATAATGCAGCAGAGGTAGAAAGTAACCTTGTGACTCAGCACTTCTGATGAATAAGACAAGGTGACCTCTGAGGTGCTTGCTGTCTGCCTGAGCCTTTTGTGTCACAGGACTTCCTATTTTCTTGCAACAGATGTGGTCTCCACTGGCTCATTGGAACTGTAGAGTCCCAGGGCTGGAAGGGACCTTGAGAGGGCAGCTGAGCCAGTCCCCACAGCCAAAGCAGCCAGTGGTTACAGCTTTGGTAGCCATGGTAACTGTTCTCTGCTCCTGGGATTCAGATGATCGCTGGCAGGCTCCCAGCTGCCTGGGGCACATGTCCAGCAAGCCAGTTGCAGCTGCAGTCACCTCTGCCAGTCAGCCCTGGGGAGGCAGGTGAAGTTCTCATGGGAGGGGTTGTGGTCTGGGAAACCTCTTTTAAGCCCCCAAGGTAAGTATTCAGTGCTTCCTCCAGGATGTTAGAGCAGACACTTGTGTCCATCTCTGGTGTGCCGTGCCCAGTCTGAAATCGGGAGGAGAGCCTGATGTACTTAACAGCTGGGGGACTCTTAGTAAGCAAAGTCCAAACCTGCCTGGTGGCTCAGACAGTAAAGAATCTGCTCATAATGCAGGAGACCCGGGTTCAGTCTCTGGGTCGGGAAGATCCCCTGAAGAAGGGCGTGGCTACCTACTCCAATATTCTTGCCTGGAGAATCCCACGGATAGAGGAGCTTGGCGGGCTACAGTCCATGGGGTTGCAAAGAGTCAGACATGGCTGAGCAACTGACACTGAAATTTTCAAAGGAAAAACACCAGGTTCCCATTCAGAGACTGGAGGACAATGAGATCTCTCTATTCAGGATGGATGGACGGATGAAGGCTGATTGACAGAGATGACTCAGTCCTGGAGTGCACTGACTTGCATCCCCTGAGTCTGGAAGTGGGCTGCAAAGGGCTTTCACAGTCATGCCAGTGGAGCCGGTGAAGGGGACCCTGCCAGCCCACAATCACTGAGGTCCTGAAGACAGCTGCCCAGACTGAAAACCCTGGAGGAGAAGGTGCTTGGCAGCAGAGAACGAAGCCATCTGCCCTGGTGGTTGGTAGGGCTGTTAAGCCTCAGAGGAGTCACCCAGCCTTTCTGGGCCAGTTTTCTCATCTGCAAAAGGAGAAATTTGGAATGGAAGCTCTCCATATGTCTTAAAGTTATCCTTTAGGGGTTAATAGTAATTATAACAGGTGACGTTTGGCTTTTTTTCTCCCACTTAACACACTCAACCTATGGAGTCGGTTCTCTAGTTACGACTTTTTTCCTGAGGAGGAAATTGAGGCAGGATAGTCTTAAGTGGCGCCAGAGCCATTCGTGTCCTTAGCCTGTTTCTTCCTCCTGCTGTGCTGGCTAGCTGGGCAAAAGCCTTGTCACTGTCACTCTATAGACTGGTTCCTGCAGGCCTCTCGTCCTGCAGCGCACGAGGTGAAGTGCTGAGGCAGCTCCAGGTGACTGGCCACAGGCCTGAGCCATACCTCACCCTGCGTACAGGACACTTCCTGTTCTTTGAAAAGACGCCTTTCTGAGACTTTGTGAGAGAGGGAACCCCTATCTTTGTCTGCCATGTGTTAGAAGGGCAGTGACAAGATGGTGTGCCTTTAGCTAATCTGGAGAAAACTAAATAGTGTTCTCAACCCTTTAACTCTGGGGGCCTCTGGAATCTTGGCGTTGAAACTGTTTTAAAATGTGGGGGAATATGTCATTGTTCACGTCCCTTGTCGTTGCCTTCATCCCACTGCTGGGATGCTGGAGGGCTTGGGAGGGGGCAGGGGACCTTTAGAGTCAACACTATTTTATTGGTAGGGATTTGGGGACATGATTACTGAGAGTGGATGTCAAAACGAGATAGGCGGTTGGGGACTTTTTTTTCTAACTAGGGTTCTGTGTGGACCGGTCTTTAACTGCTCCAAGCCTTTCTAAATAAGAGCAATAGGAAAAACAGGAACCAGCCTAACTTAAAGATCTAGGTTCTAAGATATTTTTAAGGAAACACAGCTGTTTCTTTAAAATTCTCGTACAGAGCACCCTGGTGGAGCCGCATGGACTTGGAAGTCAGGTTTAAACCTTGACTGCTTCATGTTAAGCCAGAGCATGTCCCCTAACCTGTATGAGATCGTGTCCTCGCCTGGACAGTGATAGTCCAGCCCCTCAGGCTGTCTGGAGTGGGTGAGGTAACGCGCTCCGTACATGGCAGGCCCTCGAGAGGTTCTGCATCCATGGATGGTGTGAGTAAAGTGAGGTGTGTGGACAAAGGGACTGAAGCGTGGCCACTTAGTGCTCTGATCTGGAGGGTAACCATGGGCCCAGAATTTGCAGGTGTTAATTTTTTTAGCCCAAGTTTTGAAAAGCCATCAACCTAGAGTCAGATCTTTCCGGCAGATTGATTACTGTGTTTGAATGTAGTCTCAAACACTGAAGAGAGGCATGTAAGCACGTGGACAGGTCTTCACTGTGCCTGGGCTGGACAGCAGTCCTGTCGTTGCTGAAGCAGGAGAGGCTGGGAGCCAGCCCGTTTTTTTATGAGGAGAAATGCTGGACGGGATGAGTTACAAGCTGGAATCAAGACAGGAGGGAGAAACATCAACAACCTCAGATGTGCAGATGATACCACTAATGGCAGAAAGCAAAGAGGAACTAAAGAGTTTCTTGATGAGGGTGAAGGAAGAGAGTGAAAGAGCCAGCTTAAAGCTCAATATTAAAAAAACTAAGATCATGGCATCTGGCCCCATTACTTGATGGCAAATAGAAGGTGAAAAGGTGGAAGTAGTGACAGATTTCCTCTCCTTGGGCTCTAAAATCACTGCAGATGGTGACTGCAGCCATGAAGTCAAGAAATGAGTGTTTCTTGGCAGGAAAGCTATGACCTAGACAGTGTGTTGAAAAGCAGAGATATTATTCTGCCAACAAAGGTCCATATAGTCAGGGCTGTGGTCTTCCCAGTGGTCACATATGGTTGTGAGAGCTGGACCATAAAGGCAGAGCACCAAAGAATTGATGCCTCCGAACTGTGCTGGTGGAGAAGACTCCTGAAAGTCTCTTGGACAGCAAGGAGATCAAACCAGTCAATCTTAAGGAAAATCAACTCTGAATACTCATTGGAAGGACTGATGCCGAAGCTGAAGCTCCAGTATTTTGGTCATCTGATGCGCACAGACAACTCATTGGAAAAGTCCCTGATGCTGGTAAAGATCGAGGGCGGAAGAGGTGTCAGAGAATGAGATGGTTGGATGGCATCACTGATGCAATGAACATGAACTTGGGCTAACTTCAGGAGATGGTGAGGAACAGGGAGGCCTGGCGTGCTGCAGTCCATGGAGTTGGAAAGAGTCAGACAGGACTGGATAACTGAGCAACAACAAAACTGAGGTAGGGAAGGAAGGGAGCGTCTCTTAAGGTATGTGGCCAGTTGGCTGCAGAACTGGAAAAGCAAACCCACATTTCTTGATTCTGTGGTCACCAAGCCCCGGGGTCATACTATAAAAATACTTTTGAAAGGCGAATTTAACAAACAAGTCAAGTTCTTGGCATGTGGTTCTGTGAAGTGAGTGGGTTTCACTTTTTAGAAGAGGTGGAGCCCAGTTGTTTCACTGGGCGGTTCTGAGCTGCCAGGAGGGTTCCCTGCAGGCTGCCCCAGTGGAAGGTAGGTGTTGATCCTAACAAAGCTTAGGAAACTGGAAAAACTAGTCCAAAGATTATCAGCTCAGTGGGATTTCTGGGTGAGATTCCTGAGTGTGTGTGCATGGAAATACCAGTTCACTTTGATGCTTCTCTGAGGGCTGGTTGAGATGGCAGCTGGGTCACAAACTACCATTTAGACTCATAAAGAAGGGAAGTGGGACGCTTGGGGTACTGCAGTATTTAACACAGTGTTTCTCAAGTCTTTCAGCCCCAAGACTCCTTTACACTGTGAAAAATGACAGCGTACCCCCAAAGAACTCTTGGTTATATGTAACTTGCCTACTGATACTTACCATCTTAGAAAAATGGTCAACTTTAGAAGCTCCATTAATTCACCTAAAATAAATCTGTTACACATAAGCATAGATAATCATATAACAAATGTTAAGTTTGAGGAGAGCAGCACTGCTTTGCATTTTTGCATGCCTCTGCATTTCTGGATTCTCACGTCTGCTGGTGCATTCAGTCTACTGTGATGTCCCATGTTGTGCAGGCCCAGGGAGACTCCAACATGCACTCTTAAAGAATGAGTGGAAAAGGCAGATGACATCTCAGTTTTGTGAAAATGTTTCAGCTTCACAAATCCTTTGAGTCTCACAGGGAGCCTTGGTGTCTCTAGACCGCAGTTAGGAAATTCTGATCGAATCTTGAAGATGGGAGAAAAATCCTACTTATAATGGGAGGGGGCCTGACCCTGAGTTACAGTAAGAGACCCCAAATTTGGTCCACACCTCACAGAAAGTAAACTTGAGAAAGTTCAATCAGGTTATTTCTGAGGCTCCTAACTCTAAATTCTAGGTGTGGCTTCACTTTAACTGAATGGAAACCAAGTGCCTACTGTGTCCAGGTCCCAGTGGGTATCAGGATGGTCCCTGCGATCTAGGGGCATCATGTCTACTTGATGGGGAAGAGGGGTGACCAAAGGGCAGAGCCAAGTCTCTTGATAGGATTCAGCCTGCAACATGCAGATGGGGATTAAGGGGCCAGTTCTCAGGCCCATCAGAGGAGAGACCACGGATCCATTTATTCCCTCCCTCCTGGGCCAGCGTGTTGGTGGTGCTGCCCTTTGTTCTTATCTGCACCCACTTCCCGTCACCTGATTGCAGCAATTGTTTCTTCCCTCAACAGAGTTCAGCAAGTTCAGACTCCACTGCTGACCAGCCTGAACTGTGCATTTCCGAGGTCCCTCCCCAGCCTCTGCTGCACTAGCCCTCATCTTTCCTCCCACCCCGGGCACTGCTGGCTCTGAACCCAGACCTCAGGCTCAGGGGTCCCTCCCCTTTCCCCTCAGACTCCGCAGCACTCTACTATCCTCTGCCAGTTGAGCTTTTTAAAGTGCTCTTAACCCACCTTCCTCCCATCCTTACTACTCTATCCTTAGTGTTCACTGGCTGCCAATCCTCTACCTACGCTATCCTGGAAAATACTTTATTCACCCCACTGTTCTCAGCAGCCCCTTCATTTCTCTTCATTCACAACCAGACTTACTGAACAGTATATACCCACTGCCTTCAGGGCATCACTGTCTGCCCTGTAAACCTCTGTATACTCTGTCCCTCTTACTCTCCTTGGTTTTTCCTTTTAACGTGTATTTATTTGCATTTTCTATCAGAATGTGAGCTCCATGGAAGCAGGGACTTGAAAGCTTTATTTCCTGCCACCTCCCCGGCTCCTCCATCAGTGCCTGGCAGCTGTGAGCCCTCAAATGTTCACTGTCTTCCTCAGTTGTACTGTAAATTCCTGAGGATGGAGTTTTGTTTCGCTCCTGTTATGTCCTCAGTGCTGGCAGCCAGTAGGTGCACAATACCTACCTTACTAGTAAAGGGATCCAGGTGTCAGGTAAGTTTTTTTCTAAAAAATTGGTAGATACTGTTTGCATACCGTCTTTTGCACCTGGTCCTTCTTGCTGTTACTTCACACCTGGGCTTCAGCAGTAGCCTTCATTAAAGCTCTGCAGCTGAAAATCCCTCCTGTGTGCTTGCACCAGATAACTTCCTCCTGAACATTCTGATATTGCTCCTCTGCTCAGGAACTTTGAGTGCCTCCCTACTGTGGTCGCTGTAAGGTCTGAACAGGTGGTGTTGCAAAGCTCATCATTGCTAAGCTGGCCCTTCAGAACAGTGGAACAGTTTCCTGTTGGAAGCACATACTGCTACTTACCTCTGGGGGCACAAAAGTTTATGTTCTAAATATAGACTTTATCTATCATAACATAGCTCCAGTCACTGCATTGTGGTTTAGATCATGTACAACAATGTTTCTAGAGGAAAATGTGCTCAGATTTTCACTTTGGGGGGCCAGGCACACATCCTGTCTCATGGGGAATTCTCCCTCAAGGCTAACACAGATCATCCTCAGGGCTGTGACAGCAGCTATTAAAACACACCTGCCATTCCCAGCTCTCTCAATTCCAATTCCATCATGAAACCTCTATAATGAAATCCACCCCCACCCCCCCGCCGCCATTCTAACCAAAAGTGATAGCTGTCCTCTGAAGTCTAGTCTGCTAATCTGACAGCTATTTCATCTTGTCTTGTATTTTTTTATTCCTCACAAGTGTGTCTTATCTCTGATGAAACTGAAAGCTCCTGGGTGGGAAAACTATCCTAGAGTCTGTGGCACAGGAATTAACACCCATTGCTTCCTAGAAGGAACATGGAGGCAAGTCAGAGGAGTCTGGGCTTCATAATGGCTGATTCTGCTCCACGTCTTCAAAGTATCCTATAGCCGTGCTCTCAAGAGGCCTCCCTGGGCATGTGTGCTCAGGTCTGCAACAGCAAATGGCCCAAAGCAGGAATGAGTCTGCAAAATGACCTCAGGTTTAACAGCATTACTGTTACTGTTATCATATGCCTATAGGAGCCGGGTGATTTGCAAACATCTCTTTCATCCTTACAACTATTATGAGGAAACTGGGGGCTCTGAGACATTGTGATGGGATTTTTCCAGACTCTCAAAAGCTTTTAAGGGGTGATGCCAGGATTTCAAAGCTAGCAATTGAACCAAAGCCTGTCTGATTCCAGAGCAGGTTGAGAAGGTGATCCACAGCAACCTGCCTCACTGGGTGGGCAGGGTGGACTGTGCCTGCCTGGGGGGAAACTGAGGCTTCTTTTTTCTCTTGTATTTCCTAAAACTGCTAGATCAAAGGGGATCCCACTAACCTTTCCCAGAGCAAGAAGGGCCATGTTGTTTCAATGCTCATATGAAGAGCTCGCAAAGAGTTGGATATGACTGAACAACTTTCACTTCACCCCCCAGCTAGTACCTTCAGATCCTAAGCCCATGTTCTTTGGTCATCACCAGGCCTATTCTCAGCTCCTGGAAGAACAACTTAAAGCTTGAGTCAGACACCCCATGTGCTACTCAAGGATCTTCCCTGCAACTCTTGTTTATAATAAGAGATTGTAAACGTGAATGCCTATCAACAGCAGAGTGGTCAAATTATAGTATGCCAATGATGGAGTGCTCCCAGGTTGTGAAATGACAGAAAGTCTAAGTATGCTGTTAAGAGAGAAAAGTCAATTTACATACATGTGTGTTCCACAGGCAAAGACAATTCAGTGAAAGACATTTATTCATTCAAATATTTGTTAACCATTTTAAGGTATCAAGAAACTTAGTAACCAGCGAGGGGAGGGTCTGAGGGGGAAAATGGTAATGTACTTTCTGGTAAGCTTCTGTACATTAAAGAAAAAAAAAACAAAAAACAACCACAGGCATTACTTTGTAGAAAGTCAAAATAAGTTTGGGAAAATAAGAAATATCTAGCAGGTACTTGACTATAAAGGGCCGGAGCTACACAGAACTCATCAGTAACTCATCAGTAACGTTTTCTCCCTGCAATTCTACAAACGAGGATGGCAGTAGGCGCAACCTATTTTTAGGGTAGTCAGGAATTTACTCTAAACCCGGAAAAAAAACAAAAACAAAACCCCAGGGCTGATGATAAACTGAATACCGCTTAACGTCGGCAGCCCCGGTCTTCCTACCACACAATCTGCAGAACTTTTATCTGTTGGGGTGCAACTGAAGCTGAAGGCGCTGCTGTTATCGATCTCAAAGGTGCATCTTACACACCAGGCCATTCATCTCGCAGGTTCAGCGTCAGGTTGGACAGGGACCCGGAATCTGGAACCTCTCGGCCCGCTTTACCAACGGGGCATCTCAGGCTCCAAGAGATCGCGGGGCTGGGCTGTGACTCTGCCCCAGCGCTGCCGTCAAAAGCCACACTGCTCACACGGTTCGGTAAAAACTCCCGCAGCCTCCAGCCGCCCTCGGCGTCCAGTCCACGGGCCCCGGGACACGGCGGGGGGCCCGGAGCCAGCACCTCGGAGGCGGCGTCCAGGCAGATGAGGGCGGAGTGTCCCGAGTCCCCAGTCCCGAGAAGCCGGGAGCCTGGCGTAAGCCCCGCCCCGCCCGGTCGCTGCGTGCCAGTCGGTCCCTCTCCGCAGCGCTTGCGGGTCTCGAAGATGAAGCAGCAGCAGTAAGTCCAGCCAGGGCCACGGCCGGCCTCTCCCGGCACCCCGGGAATCTTGCAGCTAGGGCCTGGCCGCAGATGCGCTCTCGGAGTCTCCCGCGCAGCAGGCCGCGGACGGCTGGCGGGTGGCGGCGGCAGCGACGGTCGCCGAAGAGCCACGGGCACGACCAGCCCGAGCCCGCGGGCCCCTAACAGGGCGCAGGCGCCGTGCGCGAGCGCCGAGAGGGCGCGGCCGGCCGCCACTGCGGCTGCGCGGAGGCGCGGCCAGGCGCTGCGCCTGCGCAGTGGCGGGGCGGGGCGGGAAGGAGCGAGGCGGCGGCAGCGGCGGCCGCTGCCGAGGAGGAGGAGGAGGAGGAGGGGGAGCGGAGGGAGGTGTTTCTGTCAGTTCCGGCTGTTTGTTCGGGAAGTGGATCCGCCGCTGCCGGAGCAGCCCGGAGGGAGCCGCGGATCCCGAGGCCAGCACCGACCCCGCCCGCCCGCCAGCCCTCGCGCGCGCGCGCGCCTCCCCCGCCCGCCATGGCCCGGGACTACGACCACCTCTTCAAGCTGCTCATCATCGGCGACAGCGGTGAGGGCCGCGGCGGCCGGAGGCGGCGTGGGCCCTGCCGGGCGCGGCCCGCAGGGGCCTCGGGGAGGGCAGGCGGCCGGGCGGGCGGGGAGGTGCCGGCCCGCGCCGGGCGGCCGGGCGGGGCGGCCGAGCGGCCCCAGGGGCGCGCGGAGGGGCTCCGGGGCGCGCCGGGGTGAGGCCGGGGCGCGGGGCCGCGGAGCGGAGAGGCCGGGCGCGCAGGACTCGGGTCCAGGCTCCCGGTCCGCTCGCCGCGCCGGCCCTTCTGCCCCACGTGTGACCTTGGTCCAGTCGCGCGATCCTCTGGAGTTGGAGGGAGCCGGGTTCGAGTCTCGGGACTACCAGCTTCCTCACCCTGACCTTGGGCGAGTTGTTTTCGCCTTTCCGAACCTCGGTTCTCTCATCTGAGAGGTGGGGACTTACCTCGCTGGGTGGTGCGTGAGTCTTGGGTGAGATGAAGCTGGAAAAGTGCTTCGCACTGGACCTGGCGGAAAGGGAGCTTCAGGTGTGTGGTTGTCAGTAGCGTTTGTAAGCCTGGGTTTCTTCCTGGGGAAAGTGGGTGCAGGGGGGGCGCAGTAATCTCAGAACCTGCCTCATGGGATTCCTGTGAAGTTTAAATGAAGTAAGACAGGTAAAGCACTTCGCGCCGGGTCTGGCACATTCCTGCTGAATTATTCTCTCTGTGGGGTTCCCTGTCTTCATCTGCAAAATGGAGCAATAGTGGGATCCGCCTCGCTGGTGTGATGGAGTGTTCAAGGAGATAGTGCATGCGGAGTGTGCAGAACCGGGCACATAGTGTTTGCTGTTTGCACACTGGTCTGCTGGACAGAGCCGGAGGTGGGTCAGCCAACTTACAAAGAGTGTGCCCTTCTGGAGAGCTCCTAGATCCCTCTCCAGTGCCTGGCACCCAGGCGGTGCCTAGCATGTATGTATTGAATGAACGGATATCCAACGTCTTTAGAAAAGGTAGGCTTGTTTCTGAAAAAGGGTGGAGGGTTGTAGAGGTGTTTGGAGTGTGGCAGGTAAGCAGGTTTATGGGGTGACCAAGAGGTCAGGGAGGCAGGCCCTGGGAGGTTTATAGGAGCATAGCTGGGGTGCTGGGGTTTTACGATGGGGGGGGGGAGGCTTGGGAACGTGCCATATTTACAGACCAGACCTGAGTTGAGTGCTGACAACGGTATCATGTGACTGGAGGCAGAGGCCAGGTCGGTGGTGGAGCCCATGGATTGTTAGGGAAAGCGGGGACCAAATCGAGGGGTTGTTAGGCTCTGAAGTGGGAGCATTGTGTCAGGGCCCTGGCAGGAGCAGGCGAGTGGGTGGGTCGTGGTCTCACTGTGGAGATGGATTGCGAGTGGCTGGTGATTCAGATGAGGTGAAGGATGGCTGAGGTTTCTGTGGTTGCCCATGGAAGGGAGAAAAGTTTAAGGGCTAATGAGGGAGATGAAGAGTAGCTGTGGCCAGGGGAGCATGAATTCTTCCTGGTGTGAATGAGAGAAACCCAGACCAGCTGTGTAGCCTCGAGACCAGCACGGCCTTGGGCGTTTCCCAGGGTCCTGGCACGCTTATGCCTTTCGAGCTTCGTTCCCAGCCCTCACCTCGGTTCTGGAGGGGCTGGCACCAAGGTGATTTCTGTCCTTTTGGAGTTTAGGTCAGCTTACCACGCTCAAGGTCCCTATCCCTTTGCAAGAGGCCTGGGGCCTGCGTGTAGCCCCACAAAAATGGAAAGCATAAGCTTAGCCAGAAGATGCACCTTCTCCCCAGTTCTTCTTCCCAGTGAAACCCAGGCCATGGTTTGGGCCTCTTTTTTCACCATACATTCTGCTGGTGTATTGATTTTTCACTCTGAAGTTAGTTGTGGGAGAAGACTCACTGGGTCAAGTGATCTGACTTATGGATCTGACTCCCTGGTTACTCTGAGCATGTAGACTGTGTTGAGTAGAGGAGATGTAGGCTTTGCAGTTTAACGTTCCCTGACAGTGGGCTGACACTCAACGCCCAATGGTCATGAGGTTGGGAGGTGGTAGCCTTGGAAGTTCATGCTAAGCTCTGGCAGCTGAGCAAGGTAGACTGGCGTCTCGCCCTCCGCTCAATCTGGCTTCTTATGTGATGCTTCCTTAAGGGTTTTCAAACGATTTCATTGACACTCTCTCATTTGGTTCTTACCTGTTGCCTGTGTGGTTTGTCAAATATGGAAACTAAGGCTCAGAGTAGCTGACTAGTCGACTTGGCCCAAGTTGCACAGCTCCTCAGTGGTAAAGCCAGGTAAAGTTTTTGTTGTTGTTTTCAACAAAAAGCAAAATAGTTTAATAATAAACTTGTTTGTTGTTCAGTTGCTAAGTTGTGTCCGACTATTTACGACCCCGTGGACTGTGCCCACCAGGCTCCTCTGTCCATGGGTTTCTGCAGGCAAGAACGTTGGAGTGGGTTGCCATGCCCTCCTCCAGGGCAAAGCCAGGAGTTAATGCACATGATGCGTTGTGAGCAGCTGGTGTCGGGCCTGGCAAACAGTAGGCCCTCGATGAATGTTAGTCTTTCTGTAGAAATCTAGAGCTCTTCTTCCCACTCTGCCACATTGTACTTGCTTCTGGAATACATCCCCTCAGCTTTTGCATCTCTTTTCTGTGCCTAAGGTTGTACACGGCCTCTCAGGGGCTTCTGACATTGGCTCTGTAACAGCATTTCGTCTGGTCCAGGGGGATGACCAAACTCATTCTTAGAACCTGCAGGCTGTGTTGGAGATCAAGTTAAAGCCTCTGAGTTCACAGCTGAGTGAACTGTGGCTCAGAGAGGGGAGTGACTTGTCTGAGGTTGTACAATGAGTTAGTTGCTGAGCACACCTTACTCAAAGCTCCCGAGTCTTCAGCAGTCGAGAACTGAAGCGAGGAGGAGTGGAGGAGCTGGAGCAGATGGAGGAGCAGGCAGGGCCTGCAGCGCAGTCTGTGCGGGACGAGGGGCAGAGCGGGGAGGGCTGGGCTTTGGTGGAGACGGAGGGTGGCGGGTCCGTTTTCTACAGGATGAGTCTGTCTCCCCGCTTCCAGAAGGCAACAGGGGCCAGGCTTCTACTCCCTGCGGGGTCGAGGGTGATGGGCCCGGGTGACCGAGGGGAGGCTGTTGACTTCAGCTGAGGTGAAGGCCGATTGGCACCCTGCACTTCCCTGCTTCTGTGGGTGCTGCGTGTGTTCCCAAGGCTACCTCTTCAGAGGCATTTAGGAAACGCGTTTCTCAGGGTGGGTTTCCCTTCCTTCCAGAGGGACCAACCAGGCCAGAGGTGGGTGTTGGCCTGAAGCAGCAGTTGACGGGGTGACTGTAGTGGTTTTGAGCAGCTCTGCAGATGAGCTTGGGGTGAATGAAGCCCCACCCTTCCCCCTCCCACACCCCCCAAGGCCAAGCTGGGGGGGACGCTGCTGCTTTTCTGCTTCATGCAGAGGGCGTACCCCCATCCCTTAGGCTTCTGCTACCCACCCCCCCTCCCCGCCAAAGTTTGAACACCCGCGCTTGGGCTCTTCTTCCTGCTGCAGCAGGTGGCATGACCGACTGTGATCGGCCCTGGTTTAGTCAGAAGTTCACTGAACAGTGTTCTGTTGGCGCCTACTAAATGCCGGGCCCGGCTTCCAGCCCCAGGGCCGTGCAGGGCGAGTGAGGCGGGATCCCCTTCCTGGAGGAACTCAGGAACTTGTGGCCCAGACACAAGGTTTTCGCTGAGTAAGCGGGCCAGGAGGCTCCGGGAGGAAGCAGGGAGCCGGCGGCCCATGGGGTGGTGGCGTGGGGTAGAGCGCCGCCGCGAGGGGCCGGCCCGGGACCTGCTCTCGCCCTCGGCCCGGCCGGCAGGAAGCCTCGCGGGGGCAGCGATGAGGAAGTGGGCCCTGCGCGCACCAACGCTGAGCGGCGGCCCAGGGCTGCGGCACCTGTGTGCGCAGAGCGGCGCCGGCCTGCCTCCGGGACGGTCCAAGCCCGCTCGCTCTGTGAGGCCGACCAGGTCTTCTGGGCATCGCTGGGAGAGGTCCCCAGAGGAGATGGTCAGAGAGAATGCCTGGGTCAGCTGGGGAAGGGGCAGAGGCCGCGCCTTCTGTGGGTTTGGGGAACACACACACACGTACTCACAGTTAGCTCTGCGCTGGGTGTGCAGGGGCGGCGTCTGAGACCCCGGGCCTTGCTTTCAGTAGTGCTGCTAAACTCTTTAACAGGAGTGAGACAGAGCAGCCACTTTGGGTCTCTTTATTTATTTAAAATATTATTTACTTGGCTGTGCTGGGTCTTAGTTGGGGTGTGTGGGACCCCCAACTAGGCGGGTATTGTGGGGACCCTGTATTGGGATTGCAGAGTCTTAGCCCCTGAGCCACCAGGGAAATCCCAGGTCTTTTGATTATTCCACTTCCTGAAGCAGATGCAGGAAGACTTCCAGAGCAGCATGTATCAGCAGGACTCAGACCCAGCACCCACCCCCGGCCCTGCCGAGGCCCCGAGACCAGCGTGTAGCTCTCGGAGCCTCAGGTGCCTCCTCCTAAGAGATGCAGCTGGGCTCGCGGGCATGTGTGCGTGCGGGCTTCCTTCTGTGCTTGGCTGACCCAGCGGGGACGGGACAGCACACGTGTCCCTGGGGGCTCATGCTGCCGGGGGTGGATGTTGATGGGATTGCAGCAATCCTTACGAGGATTCTGTCGGTCCTTGGAACAGTAGAGTCTGTGGTAAGTGAAGTGGTCTGAGCACTGTGAGCTGTCGGACTGAGTAGTGTCAGGCGGACGCCCCCTCCCCGCCAGTGGCATCGGCCGGGGAGAGAGTGGCCAGCAGTGGCTTCGAGTTGTCTGGGCCTCCCTTTCCTGGCCTCCAGACCAGCCCTGACGGTCTCCAGGGTGCTTTGCAGCTGTGCAGCCCCTTGTCTCACCAAGCTGAAGGACCACACGTGATGTGTTTTCTCCGGACGGTACCTGGACACACCTGGGGGCCAGGAGCACTGGGTCAGCCTTAGCCTCATTCCTGTTGTTGGGTCTCCTCGAGGGGTTGCTGGACCCGGGCATGGGCCCCTTTCTCGTCTCTGGCTTGGGGGCAACTTGGGGCTTATCCTGGGGTCAAGGTCAGAGGTGGAAAGGGGAGAGGTGTTCCGGTGGGAGGCTGGCTGGGGAGGGAGGTGGGTGCTGTCGTGCATCTGGAGAGCCGGAACCCCGCCCGTCTCCCTGAAGCAGAGTCAGGCTTGGAGCAGACCCCCAGGCCGCCTCTCACCCCCTGCTCTCTCCCCTGCAGGTGTCGGCAAGAGCAGCTTACTGTTACGTTTCGCAGACAACACTTTCTCAGGTGAGTGTGCCCCTGGGGTGCTGCTGGGTGTTTGGGTTTTAAATCCTTTCCCCTGGCGCCAGTACACCCTGGTCTCTGCCTCACTAGATGGAAGGGGGGCGTGGCGAGTAGGCTAGAAGTCTCCGTAGTCAGTCTCCAGCTATCTTCTTAAAAAAAAAAAGCAATTGCAGGCCCGTCATTTTTCTACTCAGGGTCTTTTTTTGTGCCCCAATATTGAAAAAGAAAAAAAAAACTGCCGCTTGGGACATGCCTTTGTAAAGAGTCAAACAGGAAGACTCAACAGCGTGAAAAGGGGACGCTGCTCCCGGCCCCCCGCCCCAGCTCTCGGTGTCTCCCCCTCACCTCCACCTGTGCTGGGCGGCCGCTGGCCTCCCCCCAACTCGTTGGGGGTCGTCCTTGCACGTCGACACGAGGCCCTGTGGTTCTTTCGAGTGGCTGTGCAGGGGTGCACGTGGTTCACCAACAGTGTTCTTGACGCGCATGCTTGCTTTCTGGCAGCCTGTCTCAGATGGTGCCGCATTTCTCAGGGCACTGCGTTTATTCCTGGATAGAAGCGGAGTTACGAGGTCAGGGGGCATGTGCTCTTCAGGTTTTCACAGGTCTTGCCCATTGGCCTTTGACACCCGTGCCAAGCTGAAGGGCTCAGAAGAGCCCCTTGTCGGTGCTCTTCGCTGCTGGGTCTCAGTGGCCTCCGTTTTGCTCCGCTGATGGGCGGAAGGTGCTGCCCGTTTGATCTTGCGTCCCCGATCCTGGTGGGCCACGTTTTCATTGGTGGAGCTCATCGGTTCAGTGCAGAGGCTTCGGGTTGGCCTGGCCTCTCTGACCAAGGACTGAAGGAATGCCCTTCTATGCCATGGAGGGAAGTGGTTACGTGGCAGGCGCCTCTCTCTCAAGGGAGAGGTGGGTTTCTCCTGACAGTGGTGGTGTGACGTTGGAAAGAGCTGTCTTCTTTGCGTCACTGTGAGTGTGACTGAGTTTCAACTCATCTTTAAAAGAGGAGCTGATAACCATCCCTGCCATGCAGAGTTATTGCAAGGATGGCCCGGGACTAAGTAAGCTCTCAGTAAACATTGCTGGTTTGCCCTTGCTCTTCAGGAGTGCTAGCCAGCGGGCACTTGCCACAGTGCCGGGAAACCTTCCCCTCTGCCCTGTCAGCTCGGAGCCCTCAGAAGGCTCTCTGCTGCGGCCCGTCTCCTCGCCACTCTTCCTGCCAGCTCGGGCCGTGGTTGGCCTCACCCGAGGCATCCCGGCAGCTCCTGCGCACCCCGTGTCCGACTGCTGAATTCGTCTCGTCCCTGGCAGGGTCTCTCCCGTTTAAAACCTCAGCGGGCCTCTCTTAAGTGACCGAGCTCATAGCAAGGTCTCTCCGCTTCAGGACCACGGACACTCTGGGCCCTGCAGTTCTTTGTTGTGGAGGCTGTTCTATGCGCAGAGGGGTGCTGAACCCCCCCCGTCCTCCACCCCCGACCCAGCTGTGACATGAAAATGTCTCCAGGCATCACCAGGCGTCCTGGGGGGTGGGGTTGGGGGGCCTCACAGCCCCCGCTGAAAACCGCTGGTCTTCACACTGTGTCCTCAGCGCCCCTGCCCAGCTTCCTTCCTCCTGCTGTCTCTCGTTCCCTTTGTGTCTTCACCAGCTCGCTCGCTCGCTGAGTGGTCAGCCGAGTTTCAAGGGCCCACGGCACTGGGTGCTGGGCCACTCTCCTCAGCAGAACCCAGTCCCTGTGGAGCCAAGGCCATCTTGGTCTCTGTGCTTCTGCCTCCGGCCTGTCCTCTGGCGAGAATGTCCTTCCCCAGCCTGGTCGCAGCCTTGGAAATTGTACCTGTTCTTTCTGTACAGGCCCAAATGTGACTTCTGCCCCAGAGCCTTCCTTGAGCTCCGCCCGGCTTTGAGCTTTGGCCCTTCCTGGCCACTCTCCACTCTTGATGCAGTCGGTGTGTGTGTCTGCGGCCCCGGGTCACCCTGGCAGCTCCGAAGGGAGTGAGCATGTGGGCTCCTCCTAGCAGCGGTCCCCAGCGTTTTGGGTACCAGGGACCAGTCTTATGGAAGACGGTTTTTCCCACAGACTGGGTGCGGTGGGGGTTAGGGTTTCAGGATGATTCAAGCGCATTACCTATATTGTGCACTTTCGTCCTATTAGTGACATTGACTACATCTCAGATCATCAGGCATTAAATCCCGGAGGCTGCAGACCCCTGCTTCCTAGCATTCAGGCCTTTGAAAGCCTGAATGAGACTGTTCTGTCGCCAGAAATTCTCTCCAGCGCCATCTTTCACACAGATGCCCCTGGAGAGCTATTTACAATGCCGCTCATGCTTGGGTTAAACCCTTCAATGCCTCCCTGTCACACAAGAGAAAGTCCAAGCTCCTGAAAACGGCACAAAAGCCGAGAGCTGGCCTGGAGCCCCCACTCCAACCTGCGTCCGTACATGTGCTCAAACACACACACACACACACACTCACACACACACACACACTCACACACACGCGCACACACACACACGCGCGCACACACACACACACACACACACTCACACACACACACTCACACACACACACGCACATGCACACTCACACACACACACACACACACACACACTCACACACACACACGCACACTCACACACACACTCACACACACTCACACTCACACGCACACACGCACATGCACACTCACACACACACTCACACACACGCACACTCACACACACACACTCACACACGCACTCACACTCACACACACACTCACACACACACACACACACTCACACTCACACACGCACACACTCACACACACACACACTCACACACACACACACTCACACACTCACACACACACGCACACTCACACACACGCACACTCTCACACACACACACACACACACACACACACTGCTGTTTCTGCTGCTGTCTCTTCTGCACGCACGCACACACACACACGCACTGCTGTTTCTGCTGCTGCCTGGAGCAGTTTTTCAGGTTGCAGGGCATGAGTGTGTGTGTGTGTGTGTGTGTGTGTGTGTAATTGGGGTACAGTTGATTTACATTGCTGTGTTAGTTTCGGGCATGAGTGTGTGTGTGTGTGTGTGTGTGTGTGTGTGTGTGTGTGTGTGTGGGTAATTGGGGTACAGTTGATTTACATTGCTGTGTTAGTTTCGGGCGTCCAGCAAAGTTAATCAGTCGTATATACACGTATACCCACTCTTCTTTAGACTCTTTTCTAGGCCATTACAGGGTACTGAGTAGAACACCCTGTGCTATACAGTAGGTCCTTATTAGTTATCTATTTTGTATACAGCAGTGTGTATATGTCTTATTTATGTTTTAGCAAGTTAATTTTGTGGGTCACTTAAAATGTTTAGAATGGAGTAGAAAAGAGAAACCCAGAGTGTGTCGTGGTCCCCCGCGGTTCCCAGGCCACTCTGGTGGAGCATTTCCCTCCGCAGTCAGGGCCCGCTCTCTTATTTCCTTGGTGGCTTCATTGCTGTTGAAATGGTCTTCATCACTTTGTTTCATTTTATCCTGTCTCCTGCCCTCACCTTGGGGCTCAGACTCTTTTTTTGTCCAGGGCTGTGTCCTCTAGGCACTTGGAGGGAGCTGGGCAGGGTGGAGCCCAGGGTTACTTGGGCTGTTGAGGACGCAGTCTGACCAGGGCGGCCCTGGGCCATGTTAACGTCCCTGTGTGTGCAGGCAGTTACATCACCACGATCGGAGTGGATTTCAAGATTCGGACTGTGGAGATCAACGGGGAGAAGGTGAAGCTGCAGATCTGGGACACGGCCGGGCAGGAGCGCTTCCGCACCATCACCTCCACGTGAGTCAGGCTGGCCCAGCCCGCCCCGACCCCCGCCCCCGACGTTGGGAAGTGGCTCTGGGTGCCCCCGAGGCTGTGGGGAGGTGCGCTCCTGGCCGGGTATGGCCCTTCCCCTGAAGCCCTGAGACGCGGCGGGGCGCGTGTGGTCCCGCCTTGGCAGGCAGCAGCCTCACACCTCCCTCTGGGGCTGGCAGGGCAGCGTGCATCGGTCAGCGGAGCCTCTGGTTCCTTTGTCTTTATTTTTTTTAAGATTTGTGTGTTTATTTATTTATTTTGGCTGCGCTGGGTCTTGGTTGCGGTGTGCAGGCTTCCCCTTCTGTGGAGCGTGGGCTCAGTGCTTGTAGCTTCATGGAACATGGGATCTTAGTTCCCCAACCAGGGATCAAACCCCTGTCCCCTAGATTGGAAGGCAGAGCCTTAACCACTGGTTCACCAGGGAAGTGCCTCCTTTGTCTTTAAAATGGGGTCACACTGACGGTGCTGGCCTCGCCAGGCGGTCAGACGCTCGGGCAGCGAGGGTATTCTTGTTTGGTGTCAGCTCGTGCCAGCTCCATCACCACCCCGACGTGGAGGGGGCACCTCTCTGTTGGGGGTTCGGAAGGAGCACTGGTAGGTGGGAGACTGTTGGGCGGCCCCCTCCTCTGCCTCCCAAAGCTGTTGACTGGGGGCCCAGCGCACCCTGGAGCCTTCCCTGCTGGCTCAGATGGGAAAGAATCCGCCTGCGATGCAGGAGACCTGGGTTCGTACAGTCCCTGGGTCGGGAAGATCCCCTGGAGGAGGAGATGGCAACCCACTCGTGTATTCTTGCCTGGGAAATCCCAGGGACAGAGGAGCCTGGCGGGTTACAGTCCATGGGGCCGCAAAGAGTGGGACATGACTGAGCACCTAGCAGACCGCCTCACCCTGAGGGTCGCCCTCCTTGGTGTTCTCCGCTGTGAACGGGAGGAAACCTGGCTGGAGCACCAGACTGCAGCGTCCTGTGGAGTGGCTCTTAGTTCTTGGGCTGTTATTGGAACAGGTTCTGGGAAAGAGCAGGGCTTTGAAGGCAGGCGGTTCGGAATTTACATTTCTGCTCCCTGTGTGACCTTGGGCAAGTTGCTTAAAGTCTCTGTTCTCTAGTTTCCCAGGGGGCTTGTCTTCAGGGTTTGCAGTAACGCCAGGTCCCGGGTGCTTGGGCTGCACGTGGAAGTCTCCGTGGAGCCCCAGTTGGCGTTCTCATCACCCCGGTTTTACGGACGGGGGAGCGTCTGAGGGGTGTGTGCAGAGTAGGAGCCGGGCCGGGCCCGGGTCTCTCCTCTGCCTCCCGGAGCGGGTCCTGTGTGAGGGGCTTTCGGGGAGGTGCCACCAAGGTCCCTCTCCTCCCTGTGGGGTGGAGGCGGGCGGCCCCCAGGCTGGCCGCCCATCGGGGCTGCCAAGCATCCCAGGGGTGCGAGGTGTGGGGGTGAAGACCCCCAGGGTGGTGGCTGGGAGTGCGGGGGAACCGGGGGTGCCAGCCAGGTGGGCTGGTGAAGGGGGCTTGGGGGCCGGAGCCTGAGCCGCCCTGGAGCAGGAGGGGGTCCGGTCACCGGGCCGGCCCCGAGACGAGCACGCGCGCCGTGGTCCGCGCCTCCCCGAGAGCCCGGGGATCCCCAGTCCCGGGGGCTTTGCAGGGCAGGCCTCTGCAGCCACCTCCTAATGAGCTGCCTGGGCCCCTGGTGTCAGCGGCTGCCAGCGAGGCCCGAGCTGAGGGGCAGCTGGAGTCGAGGCTCCCGGGGTAGTCGGGCGCCGTGAGCTTGGGCCGCCCGGGCTTCCAGGCCTGGATGTGTCGCGAGGTGTGAGCACTGACCGGGGGTCCTCCTCTAGGCCAGGACTGTCGCCAGGGACTGGCTGCTTCATCTCGGCTGATCCCGGTAGAGTCCTGTGATTCTCTCCAGTGTCCGGACAAGAAAACTGAGGCCCACAGAAGGTGGAAGGACCTGACTTGGTCAGTTAGGCAGGAGTTGAATTGAGGTCTGCCTGACGCCAAGGCTCTTGAGTTTAACTCAGCTGTGCCCCAGCCGTTTTGGCACCAGTAGCCAATTTTGTGGAAGATGGTTCTTCCTCCGTCTGGGGGTGGGGGGGATGGCCTGGGGATGGTTCAAGCACGTGACATATACTTTTTAAATTTATTTATTTATTTGGCCGTGTTCGGTCTTCACTGAGGCATTCCAACTCTCAATTGTGGCATGTGAGATCCAGTTCCCCAACCAGGGATCGAACCCGGGCCTCCTGCATTGGGAACACAGTCTCAGCCACTGGACCAGCAGGGAAGTGCTGGACGTGACGTTTACTGTGCTCTTTATTTCTAATCTGATGCCGCCTCTGATCTGACAGGAGGTGCTGGTCCGCGACCCGGAGATTGGGGACCCGCACTTTAATGGGTCCACGGCCCTGCCCTCTGCTGGCCCCCCACCCCCGGGGACCAGGGCTGCGCCAGCAGCAGATGCTGTGGTGGCTCCTGTGAGTTAAAACCAGCCCAGGACGCTGGGCCTGTGTCCACAAGAGATGCTCCAGGCCGGGCAGCAGTCTGGGGTCAGCTCCCTCCAGGGCAGCAGGAAGGGGCTGAGCTGCCTCCTTCATCCTTTGGGGGAATTGGAGTTCCTTAGCCGCCTGAGGGCAAGCTGGGTTTGTCCCAGGAGGCTGGGGGGCGGTGCGCTGCACTGGGGGGGGGGGTGGGGGGGGTGCGCTGCACTGGGGGGGGTGTTGCTGAGGGAAGGAGCTGGGAAGAGGTCAGGGGTGGGGCAGTCTGGGGGCGATAGCATGGCCCTTTCTGATTCAGGGCTCTAGAAGAGAAACTAAAACTGCATCCTGTCCGCCTGATGAGAACGAGCACCCTGTCGTCCCCTCACCGATTCTTGCCTGTGGCAGCTGGGGTTTGCTGACCCCAAGCGGTGGGGCTGGGGGCGTGGTCGGGTGGTGGTGGGAGAGGCCGTGGCTTCCAGCAGCTCCTTCACCCAGCCTCCTGTCCTCGTGGGGATGTGGTTGCCTCCTGTCTGTGGTAGCGGGTGAGCGGCGAACCTCGCGGTCGTGTTGGCACAGAGCCAAGCTGTGGCACATGGACATGGTGCCCGATGGTGGAGGAATGGGAGGCCCGGTGCCTGAGCCCTGAGTCCCAGACTGGCCCGCCCTCCACCGTTTCTCGGCATCTTCGGTTGTCTTCAACAAAGGAGGGTTGGGAAGCGCAGTCCGCTGTTGGCATGTCTCTTGCTGGCAGGGGACAGTTGTCTCCCTCCTCTCTCCGTTTCCTGGCTTGCTCTCCTGCACCTGCTCAGGTAGGCGACCCCCAGGTGGACCCAGGTGATGATTGGCAGGGAAGGAGGGCAGGGTGTGGATAGCTCGATTGTTCGGGCTGCCCAGGACAGGGCTTTGTCCCCAGGAAGGCAGAGCTGTGGGCGGGCAAAGCTCCGGGGTACGTGAGCCGGGTCTCGGTGGAGAGCGGGCGGCTCTTGCCACCTTGGTGGCCAGCCCGAGGGAGCCGTCCTCAATGCCCTTGGTTTTCTTCCGCCTGCGTATGGGGCCTAGAGTGTCACTGAAGGACTGTTAATGGTGATGATAATAAGAGCTGGCCCTTGTGGAAACATGTATTATTGCCTTAGTCATACAGCCACCCCCAGAGTTACATCCTGGTACCCCCATTTTACAGTTGAGGGAACCAAGGCGCCATGAGATGCGCGCAGTAACCTTCCCAGGTCCACACCGCCTTTCAGAGATGGAGCTCGGTTGACTTTGTCGTGTGATGGGGCTGTGAGGAGTGTGCCAGAGCGCTGCTGGGCGGGCAGCTGAGAACGCAGTGCACGTGCGGCCCGGCCAGCTCCGTCTTCGCGGGGCCTGTGTTGCCTCAGGACCGCCACCGGAGAGGGCCTGCTGTTCTGCAGGCCCAGGAGGTGGGGGCGCTTCGGGCTGGCTTGGGGAGGCTGCTGTCCACCCCTGAGCCCGTCTCTTGTGGGCAGGGGGGTCTTCCCCCTCCCCCCCCCAGAGGCTCCTGTGAGTGAGTGTCTCTGAGTGCCGGGTGAGGTGACGTGTTGGCCGCTGGGTCAGAGCTGGCTTTCTGGAAGAGCATGAGGCCCGTGCTCTGTGTCTGTCTCCCTGAACTTTTGAGGCAACCACTCCTGCCTGAAGCCCTTGCCGCTGACCTCAGGCCCAGCCTGGACGCGCCTGGAGTGGCAGGAGGGCAGGTGCCTGCCCATCCCCCAGGGTGTGAACAGACCTTGGCAGGCCTCACAAGTGGCGCCTGTCCTTGAAATGGCATTTTACTAAGACAGATTTGAGGACAGAAAAACTTTCTTGGATGTTAAAGAGCACAGTGATAATATCCTGTCAAATGCAAACCTTGCCTGGGTAGTTTTTTTTGTGCTTGTTTACCTGGCTATGCCAGGTCTTGGTTGCGGCGCACGAGACCTTTAGTTGTAGCAGTCGGGGGTCATAGTTGTGGCTGGTGGGATCTATTGCGCTGAACCATCAAGGAAGGCCCTATTGCCTGAACTTGAAAAAGGAAACAAGAACTAAAGTTTCATGCCTTCTGCAACCTCTGAACAATCTGGCTGACCCCGCAGGGCCAGGTGCTCCCTACGCACTGTGCCCGGGGAGCAGGGTGAGTGGCAGTGCTGACCAGGCCCCGACGTCCAGCTGAGGCCTCCGGGCCTGGGGGGATGCACCAGCCCCTCGCCCTCCCCACCCACGGTCAGTGCGGGCTGGCGGGTCCTGCGAAGGGGTTGCCCTTGGTTACGCCGCAGCTCTGACACCGACCCTGGTCCCACAGGTATTATCGGGGGACCCACGGGGTCATCGTGGTCTACGACGTCACCAGCGCCGAATCCTTCGTCAACGTGAAGCGGTGGCTTCATGAAATCAACCAGAACTGTGACGACGTGTGCCGGATCCTAGGTGAGGCGGCCGGGCAGGGGGCGGGGCGGCCGGGCAGGGGGCGGGGCGGCCGGGCAGGGGGCGGGGCGGCCCGGGGGCGGGGCTGGGAGGGGCGGGCTGACTCTGCCCTGCCTTCCAGTGGGGAATAAGAACGACGACCCCGAGCGCAAGGTGGTGGAGACAGAAGACGCCTACAAGTTCGCTGGGCAGATGGGGATCCAGTTGTTTGAGACCAGTGCCAAGGAGAATGTCAACGTGGAAGAGGTGAGGCCTGCGCCGGAAGGGCTGGGAGTGCAGGCACAGCCCCATGGGGCGCCCGGGTAGCCGACAGACAGCATCGTTGTAGCGGCCACTGATCCAGTGCCTGCTGTGTGCGCCAGGCTCTGCACCCAGGCGTCCCCCCGCCGGGGCCACCTCGCACCTCAGCAGTCCTGAGGGAGAGGCTGCCTCAGATGTGGGCCTGCCCCCACAGGCGCGCGCGGTCTGCTCGGTCCTCCCCACCCCCCACTGTTCCCTCTCCCTGTTCTCTGGCTTTCTTTCCCTGGACCTTGGCCTGCAGAGCTCAGGTGGGTGTCCAGGCCGGCCCCCAGCACACCCCAGGCGGGCTGAGTGCCACTTGTGCTGGGGCTGCTGGAAGCACTTGGGAGCCTTGGGGAGGGTCCTGCCAGTGGGGTTGGAGCCCAGAGGTCCGGGAGGCTGATCCCCCCTGTGTCCGGCTGGGGTCACACCGTGGGCCTTTCCCCTGGGGCCTGTGGTGTGGCCCTGAGCCCCTTCCAGGTTCCCCTGTTCCCGTGTAGGTTGCGGTGGGGTGAGCCCTGCCCCCTAGGTTGTCCTTGATTCCTTCCCCGGGAGTGGAACGACCTGGGGGTGGTCTTGCGTGGTCTGGGGAAGGTCCTCACCTCAGTGTGGTGAGGTAGCGTGGAGACTCTGGCTGTCTCTGGTTCGTCATCAGTGCAGGGGCACCTTTGTTTGTGTCGTCCGAGGTGTCAGCCGAAGGAAAGGAGCGCTTTATCCTTTCACAGAAAGGCTGGAGAGTCCCTGAGGCTGACTTCCCCGAGACACAGCTCAGAGGTCTTTGATGCGTTTCCTTTCTGACCTCTGTCGTTCACTGCCTCCTTCAAGGTGGGCTTGAAGACAGATGTGCAGAAACAGCCCCCAGTGGACTGGAAGGCTGGCCCCCGGGAGGCGGGAGGGGCTGCGCTGACCGGCAGAGGGGGCGCAGCTGTGACGGGGCCTCCTCCCGGCTCTGAGGCCGCCCTGCCTCCTTCACCCTCACAGATGTTCAACTGCATCACAGAACTGGTCCTCCGGGCAAAGAAGGACAACCTAGCGAAACAGCAGCAACAACAACAGAACGACGTGGTGAAGCTCACGAAGAACAGTAAACGGAAGAAACGCTGCTGCTAATGCCCCCAGCCCACTGCAGAGACTGCGCTGCGGCCGCGCCCCCTGCCCCGGGCCGGGGGCTCCTCTCCTGGGGGACAGTCTCAGTTCTGTGCTGTTATTTAAAGAATTCTCTCCACGTTTTTGTACCGGGAGGCGCCATCAGGACATCCTCCCCGCCCCCTCGAGTGCCAAGAAGGTGTGGGACGGCCTGCCCTTCCCTTCCGGCGCCCCTGCCCCCTGGCGAGGACGCTGCCAGCCGAGCGGACTGATTAACCGGAGTCTGTACATAGTGTATATCGCTTTAACCAGCGCGCCGCCCTCGTCCTGCTCCGGCTTTTGCCTCCTTCGTGCCAGCCTGCTGCGACATCCCCTCCCCTCCCCACCCCACCCCAACTTACCGCCAGCAGCTTCCGGAGAGGACAGGATCACATTCTAGAACACGTACCTTTTGCCAACCTGGGCTGGTGCCGTGGGCTCCACGGGACTCATTCCCTCTCGCAGGCGTCGGTGTCTCCCCCGCATGGAGGGCCCGCCCCTGCCCCTCCCCATCCTGCCTGTCAACGCCGGCAGCTGGGGGATCCTGCCTTGAGGTGGGCCCGGGGGTCCCCCTGGAGGCCTGGCCCTTCGCTTCCAGAGGAGGGATCACTCCTGCCCTTTGGCCCACAGATTTCTTGTCCTGCCTTCCAGACACCTCAGCTACAACCCAGGGGAGCCGTGGCTTCTGACTTATATATACCAACCTGTTTGGGTTCCAACAGAAAGGTAGGGGTGTGTTTGTGCACGGATGGGCTTGCCGGTGGGGGGCTGCTAAGGAGCGTCATTTTAACAGATAAAAGTGAAGCCAAATCAAATGAATTAAGTTCCTTATACTTTTTTTTCTCTTTCTGAGGTTTGGTTGGCACAGCAGCAAAAGTTGCGGCCTCCCCACTCTGGGTCCAGTGTTTTTAGAAAAAACGAATGGCTTCCTGTCACCGCGGAGCTGGGCTCCTGGCCGAGAAGCTCTGCCTTTCTGGCCGTTTGTTGATGGGAAAGGAGGGGCCTCCCTTGGAGTCCTGGGTCTCCAGTGAGCACCCGGCACTCCTCAGTATGGGGAGCGGGTGTCGGGCTGCTGGGCCCTGGGGATGGTGCCTCTGAGCTGGATGCAGGCAGCCTTGGGTCCCTAACGGGACTGTTTTAGCACAAAGGCAGCATGAGAATTTCTTGGCGGGTGGTAAGGAGTGGCTGCCTGGGCTGGGTGCCAGCTGTGACTCGCCCTGTTGCCCTTGGAGGAATGACCAGGGTCTTCTGCACGTCATTACGGTCACTCCCTCTCCCCCTCGAGACACTTCACTCACCTTTCCCCTGAAAGATCATGTAACCTGGGAATAATTTATTTTAGCACCACGATGTGTTTTTACTAGATTTCCTTTCCTAAGCGATTTCCAGGTCAAGCCCTGATTGGACAATCACGTCACAGATTCACTGCAGATTTCCCATGTCACTGTTGATGGGTTTTTAATCAATAAAAACTGGGGGTTTCTTCTGACCTGTCTCTCCACTTCCCCCAGACTGCTAAAAGCCCGCGGTTCTGGGTGACAGACTTTCCTCACTCTGGAGCCATGGGACGAGGTGGGGGTGGTCCGGGCCTGGGGAGGCAGGGCTGGGGGCTGGCAGTAGGCAGCCCTGTCGGATTGGGTGCATGGGGCCACGGCGCGGTCTCCATCCTCAGGACTGTCCCAGCCACCCTGGGTCCCCGGAGGATGTGGAGACTCGGGGCTCAGCCCTGAGCGTCCAGGTGACGCCGGTGCAGCAGAGCTCGCAGGTTTAGGCAATAAGGTGGGGGGCCTGCAAGTTCCCAGTGCGGGCGAGAAGCCTCCGTGGCTTCCGGCTGCTGGACACCCAGACCCAGGTGGGGGGAGATTCGGTGATGGCAGCGTGCCCATCTGAGGAGTGTCTCACGCATGAGTGGGGGGTGGGGGTGGGGACTCAGGGCTGGACCGGCGTCCTGGTGGACCTGATGTGAACTTCCTGTCAAACAACAACACTTTTAAATGGTTTGCTAGGATTATTTCTGTATTGAAAGTTTCTAATTATGCTTTTTAAAAAAAAATACTAAAAATAAAGGTTCAAGCTGCCAAATTTTCTTGCAGGTTCTGTTTGCTCTCCTCCAGCTGTGCCCCGGGTGGGCCTGGATGCTCCCCACCCGTTGCATCCAGCCCTTGTCTGTTCTGGTCTGAGTCCCGCACAGGTGTCTGTCGAGGCCCAGGGACACTTTCAGAAGCCAGAGTGGCTCTGTCTGCGAAAGGTGGGTCCAGGTTGAGCTCCCCCCTCTGACTGCAGCACACACGGTACGACGCCAGGGAAAGTGCCGTGTTTCTTCTGGACGGATGTGCCTATAGTGAGTTCTTTCTACCTCGAGGTTACTGCCGAGCTGTTGGGCCTGCCTGGGGCTTGGTCAGCGGCGCTGGCAGGGCCTGCCTGCCTGGAGCCAGGCAGCTGTAGTGCTGGCTGGGAGCCCGGGGCCGGGGTAGACGTGGCCCCTTGGGTCACGGCTCACAAAACAGCTGTCACTGATGCCTGCCTTCACCCTCCGGGTGGGGGTGTGTGTGTGTGCCTCTTCTGGGCTGAATCCACTGACTTGGTACCAACATATGAGGTGACCTCCCAGGTGTGTGGGGTACTCTGCCTTTGCATAACCAGCCAGCGGATCGAAGTTGTCCACTGCCTTCTGCCCAGACACCGCCCCAGGTTCCCACTGACTGAGGCAGGAAGCTTTGTAGAAATTCATTTTATTCTTAGACTATTTTCAAAAGAAGCAGTGGTGTGCTGTTTTTCTAAAAATATGCCTTTATAGATTCATATATAATATGTATGTTATAAAATCCATACATGTATTTACATGGTTGCTACATACAAAATTACAGCGCTGTGTGTGCAGCACTGTGTCTGTACATATCTGTAGGTACATTCTTTCCACGCATCCCTGCTGTGCTTTCCCCGTGAGGGAGGGAGATGATCCTTGTAAAGCAGCTTGAGGGCGGCCTCAGCCCGGTGCCTCTTGAGTCCGAGTCGGGGCCTCAGCAGAGAAGGTGAAGCGGTTGCTGAGGACGAGCAGGAGTGGGAGGTCGCTGGGGTGACCTCCCGTGGGCCTGGTGGGCAGTTTCTGGGGGCGTCCACCCTGTGGAATCGACGCTGCCTGGCGGCGTGGCTGAGCGCAGACCCCTGTGGAGCCGTTCTGTGGCCTGGACGTGCTCGGCTGAGCCGAGAACTTGTGTATGTGGGGGGCCGGGGGGCCCTCTGCCCAGCGCTGGGAAGGGGAGAGGGCTGAGCCGGCAGAGGGCCCTACCAAGGAGCAAGGCCTGCAGCAGAGCGTGGGGAGGAGGCCCTGTTTCCTCTGAGGCTGGGGGCAGCCTAAGCTGCAGCCGGGCCCGCTGTGGCCAGAAGGGCCGGCCATCAGGCCCGTAGGCTGGGGCTCTGGGCCCGGAGGTGCATGCATGCGGGTGAGGGGCCGCCTCCTGGGCCGGGGCTGTGGGAGGACAGGGTCCAGGCCCGGTGCCTGGTGCCCAGCAGGACGAGGCTCCCACAGCGGGCAGCTGGGGCCTCGGGTGTGCAGAAAGGGCCTCCGCTTCTCTCCCCGCTCCAGAGCAGAAGGGCAGCGGTGCCTGGAGCCGAGCATGGCAGCCACTCTGGAAGCAGCCTGAGCCCCGCTTCGCGGCGGTGGACCCCAGGGCGGGCCCGGCAGTGGGGACACGGCTCAGGCTGCCCCGGTGAGAGCCGCCTTCAGAGGCGGCAGAGCCTCCTGAGGATGTGGCCCCTGGGCGAGTAGGCAGTGCGGCCGCTGAGCCCGGCCCAGCGCGGTGGGACTGACGGGCGCACGTGCTGCCCTGGCTCACACCCCCATTTGAGTCGGCGTCAGTGTGCCCGTCCTCACTGGCCTGACTCCTCCGGGCTTAAATCTTCCTGAAGAACGAGAAAAGCCGTTTGCCTTCGGCGGTGCTGGACTCGTCCCCACGCCCCAGGCCCGGGGCCCGGGAGGGGGCGGCAGCAGGCCGGCTCCGTTCCTTCAGGTGCGTGTCCATCAGCTGCCGGTCAATGACCCTGTGCATGTCATCCTGCGGGCAGACGGGTGGGGTAAGGACGCTGAGCCGGCGCGGGACGGGCCGGGGAGGCGGCGGATCGGGGCAGCACGAGAGGAGAGGATGGAGGGGGACATGAGCGAGCGGCTGTGGCCACGGCTGCCCTGACCCGAGACCAAGAAGCACCGAGCGGGGACGCGGCAGCCCGCCCTCCCGGTCTCCCGGGGCTTGGTTGGCTGCGCACTGTTACTCCCGGGCCGACCCGGGACCAGGTGTGTCTCTGTTGCCCCGGGAGCGGCCGCCGCGGGTGCCCGTCTGTCGCCCCGAGCCCTGCTCAGCCTGCGGGCGGCCCCTCGACCCTGCTTCCTGTGTGTCTGGGGGCCAAGTGCGCCCCCCTCACCTGGTCCCCCTCCCGCAGCCCCAGGGTGGCCTCGGCCTGCCAGCCCTCCAGCCTCACAGCCTGGCCTCGGGGCTTTTCTCGCCCCTCTGCCCCCTTCAGGCTCCTACCAGCCCGAGCTGCCGGTGCCCATGTGCCCCTGGCAGGCCCACGTGCACGGTCAAGGCTCCCGGGTGCCTCCTCGCCGACCACCATCCACGCTCGGCCCCCACGGATGGGGGCCCTGTTTGGTGGAAGCTGGGGCGGCGCCATGTTTGAGGCTTGTCGTGCTCCAGCCTAGGCGCTTCCTCAGTGAGGCTGCGCCTCTCCCTCCAGTGAGCTAACGCCGCAGAAGAGATGATTCCACCTCCCAGAACCAGCTCTTACCCCACGGCCGCTGCTGGACAGAGCGGCTCCACTCTCCTCGCTGGACTGAGTCTGTGCAGGACAGAGGCGTCCTGCCGTTAACAGACCATGAAAAGTCCTGGTTTAGAAACAAGCAGCCCTTTCTAACATCAGCCGGGAACACAAGCGTCGGCCCGGCTGCTTTACCCTAAAGCCGGGCGTTGGGGGGTGGGCTCTGCGATGTCCTGGTGAAAAGACCGAGCCGCGGGCTGGACGCTGGAGCGAGTCAGCTGCCGTGTGCACGCGCAGAGACGCGGAGGCCGCGCGTGGCGGGCACTCCTGAGACCAGGGCAGCTGCTCTCGGTGAGCACAGGAAGAGGGCCGGCTGGGCCGCTGGCTGACCAGCTTGTCCATCACCTCCCACACACCTAAGCTCGCAGTCACTCAGATGTCTGCAAGTTTCCATGTGAAACTTGGGGACTTTTCCTAAGCGTGTCACCAGGTGGCAGCAGGCAAACCCCTGGCTCATGTCCTGCTCTCCTGCCTTCCTCCCCTGCCCCCCTTCTTCACATATAGCTTCCTACCTACACCCCCTCCTCATCAAGTGACACGGTCCTCACTCTGAAGGTCCCAGTGTCAAATCCTCGGCCCAATGCTCTGTTCTTGGGATGTGCACCATAAGATCTACGTTAAATGCAACTTTAGGAACGTCACAGGGTCCTTCAGAGAGAAACCCTTTTAAAGCTGCCAATGTTTTTTCTGGTACATTGCAAACTGAATTTTTTTATACTGTAAGATTCAGCAAAGTAATTCCATGAAATCTATCACATCAAAACTCGACAGACACACAAGCTGCTCGAATTCCATGCTGGGTCACGTCCATAAAACAGCCCATTTGTGAGGAGATGGAACCAACAAACCAGCGTCGGCCAGGTCAGCCTGTGGGGACCGGGCCACGTGCTGCCGCGCTCACGCTCATGCTCACGGACGTGACGGTGGAGGGAGGGAGAGGCCGGGCGCGATGGCATGGCACGGGGACGAGATGACGCCGGCACCGACACACGCGACATGGTGAGCATTAGGGAGCGGTGGGGCGGGACCGTGATGGCAGGAGGAGAGGTGAGGGGGTGGGGGCTTGAAGAGCTCACCTCAAAGGCAGGAGGGGTGTACAACTAAAGCTGTTGATACGGGAACTGAGAAAGGCCACTAGATCAGAAACCAAAGGAGCCAGATAGTAAAAAGCCCTGAGGAAGCAAACTGTAGCCGAGAGAAAAGAGAAGAACAGACGCGGTGAGCCAGGACACAGCGGGCTGGGAGGTGGGGAGCAGCTCTTGGGGTGGGGGGACCCTGGCGCTCCTGCAGCCAGCCAGGCAGGGCCCTGGAGGAACAGTCACTTCTAAGCTGCCCCCCTGCGAGGGTCTTGCCTGGGAAAGCTGCAGGGGCCTTTTCATCTGTCCAGTTAGGATTTCTTGGGGAGAAACATGAATGGTTACACCCATATCCTGAAATTGTACTTCCCTAATCTCATTAACAAAAAGCAAGTCGTGGCCCTGGCCCAGAGGGGAGCGCGTCGGGGCCTGGGACAGGGCAGGCTGATGGGACTCTGACACCCGTGGTGCTAGAGACGGACACACTGACTCACTTTCCCCAGACCTGCGCCGGCACGGTGCTCTATGGAAGAAGGAAGCTGGCCTCTGAGAAAGGGAAGAGCAGTGGCCGCTGATAACCCAAGGGTGCCTGAACGACATGCATCCAGTAATGAATTTCCAGTCAGTCATACAGGGCTTCCTGGGACCTCCGCGTCGACAGCAGTATCTTTAGAGGTAATTTCAACAAGGCCAAGACAAGCGGCTGAAGGAGGCCCCTGTTCAAGCCTGGAGGTCAGCATAGCCGGGTTCCTCGCTCTGGAAAGCGGCTTCCTCCAGGCGCTCAGGGCCTGGGGCCTGGAGCCCCGACTCACAAAGTGAAGACGGATCACTGCTCACCCGCACACACGGGACCCTCCAGTAACAAACCCATCCTTACATTCAACCTGGGTTCACAGACTCTTTTACCTGCCAAGCCTCAAGCTGCTGCGAGAGGTTCAGTTTCTGCTGAATGGCATCCAGCAGCTGGCTGTTGAGAGACATCATGTCCATCTTGCACTTGGCGAGTTCCAGCTCCACAGCGTTCTTCCTGGAAACACACAAGCTGGGATGAGCGCTGACACCCTGTGCCAGAGAATCAGGTCCTCTGCCCGGGGCACCTGGTGTCCGCGGGATGAGGAAACAGTCTCTGACCCCAAACTCACAACAAGCAGTAACTAGCTACAGTGTTACTTCTAGAGGCCTGGAAAGTTGGGCAACATGCTTTCATACACATTTTCTCAACTTTCATAAACAAGCTGTAGGTGAAAGGATTATCTGACATCACCATTGTGAAGTGATTGAGAGAGAAGGATACCTAAGTCAGGACTGGAACCCAGAGATCAAAGACCTCTCACAGCACTAAGGGTCTGCTGCCTTCATCTTTCCCCCAAAATACCAGTCCCCGTGGAAGCTGGACTTGATCCACTGGTGCCCCCTTTCCACTAGCAACGCCTTCTTCTGAGGGTGTGTGCAGTGGTGGCCACTCACTGTAGCCAACAACGCGGGGGCCCGGGGCAAAGTATCTGATGGAACAGTCACCTCCCAGTAACAACCATGGTGTAGAATATTTACTGACAGTGGGGAAACACTCGTGATTTATGCTGTGTAAAAAAGAACCAAGAGACAAGGTCACATATACTAGCTTTGTACAAGAAAACCTGCCTGTGTATATTTGAAGGTCACACCCAAAAATGTCTACTTGGTTCTCTTGGGATGATGACCATTGATGAGCAATTGCTCCCGCACTTCTGCATTTTGTATTTTCACATTTTGATGTGTTTTACATACTACTTTGTTCACCTTCCCCAGCATTCCTAAACCATGGTGGTTCAATGCAAAAGGTACTTTGCAGGGATACCAAGTAATGGGGATAAAGTGGCAGAGCCTTAGCTGGGCAGCTTCTATAAGGTGGCAGTGGTTGTCCAGCTGCCAAATGAGTATTTAGCCCTTCAGGGACTGATACCTTTCACATTAAAAGGGCAAAACTAAGACGGCTCTCATCACACAGGGCCACAGACCAATGTGCATGGCCTTGTGAGGACCCACCCTCAGGGGCTGCTCAGCCCCCATCAAAGCCAAGCTCGGCTAGAAGGCAGTTGGGGTGAACCGTTAGGGCCACCGCGCGACCAGCACTTCCTCTGTGGCTTCAAGTCCACCGAGCAGTTGGTCACCGACCTCGACACCCCGGGGCTCCAGGACAGCGCCTGCCCACCCATCCCAGACGCTCCAGGCCGCTCGCAGCGAGCGGGCCCGCCCACCCGCACGGCGGCTGCCGGGACATGAGCTGAGCCTGGCCAATGAGCGCCGGTGTCTCAAATGCCGCACAATGCTCCCGTCACGGCCGCTGCCATTGGCTGGTCGCGAGCGGCGGAAATCCTTGCCTGGCGCCGGTTGCCACGGACGCCCCGGCTGGCCCACCCCACGGTCCTGGAAAGTCAGCGCAAACCCCTGGCGCCCCATGGCAGGGAAACCTCCTGAGCTTACAGGTGTCTTCCGGCAGGTGGCGCCACGAGCAGCCTGAAGACCCCGGAATGTGCTGACTAACGCCGCAGGCGGAGTGGCACAGGTCCAGGGGCAACTGCGGCACAGAGGGGAACCCTTTCCTTCCGGAAGGCCCTCGAGCTGGGCCCACCTTGGGGGCCTAGGTGTCAGTCACAGCCTGGGACGGCACCCTCGGAATGTTTGCTCACTAGGGCATCTTGGAGCTTATCATTCATGAGAAAGCACAAAACAAGAATAACAAAGCTGCAGAAGCCCCTGATCAATAGTCAGTTTTAAAAAGGAATGTTTCAGAGGGCTGGCGAACTCCTTGTATAAATGAAACCACTAGCAACTGAGCCCTCTGCTTGTGTAAGGCAGAGGCCAGCCCAGGATTTCTTTTCACTGAGGACCTTTCACCTGCAAGGAGATAAAATCGTTAACTTTTCTGAACACCTTAAGGTTTTTGCTGTCCAGTGAAGAGAGGGAAGTTATTCTTCTTGGGGGAGAGTCTCATCTTTATTGCATATTAGAATCATGGGGTGGGAGCTGCCCCCAACCCAGAGGTTCAGACTGAAGAATTGTTCTGGAGAGGGCCCTGGGGTTGGAGGCGGGGAAGATTCTAAAATGCAGCCAAGATCGGAGACAATGTATATAAAACTCTCACGGCCCTACACAAATGTATGGTTGCCCCACACTTCAATGATTCCTGAGGTCTCGTCTGAATTCTGTATACCCGGAATTTCATTTGTGAGGGACAGAAAAAGAACCCTCCTGGAGTGGTCTAACACTCTAAGGGCAGGGCCAGGAAGGACAGGGCCTCACTCCAAAACCCGTCCTACTCAGGAGGGAGAACTCACAAATCTGTTCAGTCAGACTCCAGGAGACTGACTCGGCCTCCGCGGGCAGCAGGTGAGGGCATGCATTTCAAGGTTTCATGGAGACTTGGCAATTTCCTGTCACCCAGGTGCTGGAGCTAGGTGCACTCATTTTAGTGGAGGGGACTGGACAACTTGTTTCTTCTGCTCTCCTACACCCTGGCACTTTCTCTGGCTGTATCCCCACCTCCTATGCAGATGGAGGGTGGTCAGAGCCCGATGGCCAGCCCTCTTCAGTTTCTCTAGCTGAGAGAAGCTGACAAATCAGACTCTACTTCTAACTTACTGGGCTTCCACAATTAGCACCCTAATTTTACCATTTTATTCCCTAATTATTTGACACAATTTCACCCTTTGTTATTCATAATAGTATGGTCTCACTCCAAAATACCACACTGCTATTCAACAACACAAGAGACGACTCTACACATGGATATCACCAGATGGTCAATACCGAAATCAGACTGATTACGTTCTTTACGGTCAAACATGGAGAAACTCTATACAGTCAGCGAAAACAAGACCAGGGGCTGACTGTGGCTCAGGTCATGAACTCCTTATTGCAAAATTCAGACTTAAATTGAAAAAAATAGGGAAAACCACTGGACCATTAAGGTGCGGCCTAAATTAAGTCCCTTGCAGTGGAAGCGACAAACAGGTTCAAGGGATTAGATCTGATAGACAGAGGGCCTGAAGAACTAAGGACAGAGGTTCATAACACTGTACAGAAGGCAGTGATCAAAACCATCCCCAAGAAGAAGAAATGCAAAAAGGCAAACTGGTTGTCTGAGGAGGCCTTGCAAATAGCTGAGAAAAGAAGAGAAGCGAAAGGCAAAGGAGAAAAGGAAAGATAAACCCATCCAAATGCAGAGTTCCAAAGAATAGCAAAGAGAGATAAAGCCTTCCTAAGTGAACAGTACAAAGAAACAGGACAATAATAGAGTGGGAAAGAGAAGAGATCTCTTCAAGAAAAAGAAACACCAAGGGAACATTTCATGCAAAGACTGGCACAACAGACAGAAATTGTAGGGACCTAACAGAAGCAGAAAATATTAAGAAGAGGTGGGAAGGATACAAAGAAGAACTGTACAAAAAAGATCTTCATGACCCAGATAACCATGATGGTGTGATCACTCACCTAGAGCCAGACATCTTGGAGTGCGAAGTCAAGTGGGCCTTAGGAAGCATCACTATGAACAAGCTAGTGGAGGTGATGGAATTCCAGTTGAGCTATTTCAAATCCTAAAAGATGATGCTGTGAAAGTGCTGCACTCAATATGTCAGCAAATTTGGAAAATGCAGCAGTGGCCACAGGACTGGAAAAGGTCAGTTTTCATTCCAATCCCGCCAAAAGGCAATGTCAAAGAATGTTCAAACTACCATACAATTGCACTCATCTCACACACTAGCAAAATAATGCTCAAAATTCTCCAAGCCAGGCTTCAACAGTACATGAACTGAGACCAGATGTTCAAGCTGGATTTAGAAAAGGCAGAGGAACCAGAGATAAAATTGCCAACATCAGTTGGATCACAGAGAAAGCAAGATAGTTGCTTTCTATCTACTTCTGCAGATACTTCTACTTCTGCTTCATTGACTACACTAAAGCCTTTGACTGTATGGGTAGCAGCAACCTGTGGAAAATTTTTCAAGAGATGGGAGTACCAGACCACCTTACCTGCCTCTGTGAAACCTGTATGCAGGTCAAGAAGCAACAATTAGAACCGGACATGGAACAATGGATTGGTTCCAAATTAGGAAAGGAGTACATCAAGGCTGTATATTGTTATCCTGCTTATTTAACTTATATGCAGAGTACATCATGAGAAATGCCAGACTGGATGAAGCACAAGCTGGAATCAAGACTGCTGGGAGAAATATCAATAAACTCAGATGCAGATGACACCAACCCTTATGGCAGAAAGTGAAGAGAAACTAAAGAGTCTCTTGATGAAGGTGAAAGAGAAGAGTGAAAAAGCTGGCTTAAAACTCAACATTCAAAAACTAAAGATCATGGCATCCGGTCCCATCATTTCATGGCAACTAGTTGGGGAAACAATGGCAACAGTGACAAACTTAATTTTCTTCAGCTCCAAAATAACTGCAGATGGTGACTGAAGTCATGAAATTAAAAGACCCTTGTTCCTTGGAAGAAAAGCTATGACAAACCTAGACAGTGTATTAAAAAGCAGAGACATTCTTTTGCTGACAAAGGTCTGTATAGTCAAAGCTATGGTTTTTCCAGTAGTCATGTATGGATGTGACAGTTGGACCATAAAGAAAGCTGAGTGCTGAAAGATTGATGCTTTTGAACTGTGGTGTTGGAGAAGACTCATGAGAGTCCCTTGGACTGCAAGGAGATCAAACCAGTCACTCCTAAAGGAAATCAATCCTGAATATTCACTGGAAGGACTGATACTAAAGCTGCAATACTTTGGCCACCTGATGCGAAGAGCCACCTCATTGGAAAAGACCCTGATGCTGGGAAAGACTGAGGGCAGGAGAAGGGAACGACAGAGAATGAGATGGTTGGATGGCATCACTGACTTGATGGACATGAGTTTGAGCAAACTCTGGGAGATGGTGATGGACAGGGAAGCCTGGCGTGCTGCAGTCCATGGGTTGCAGAATCAGACATGACTGAGCAACTGAACAATTCAAGTATTCAGTAACTACATCCATTGGAGAAGACTCTTGAGAGTCCCCTGGCCCGCAAGGAGATCCAATCAGTCCATCCTAAAGGAAATCAGTCCTGAATATTTATTGTAAGGACTGATGTTGAAGCTGAAACTCCAATAATTTGGCCACCTGATGCAAAGAACTGACTCACTAGAAAAGACCCCACTGCTGGAAAAGATTGAGGGCAGGAGGAGAAGGGGACAACAGAGGATGAGATGGTTGGATGGGATCACCGATCCCATCACATCTCAATGGATATGAACTTGAGTAAACTCCAGGAGTTGGTGATGCAGAGGGAGGCCTGGTGTGCTGCAGTCCATGGGGTTGCAAAGAGTCGGACACGACTGAGCTGAATCAGGAATGGCAAAGACAGTGTAGGTTTGTGATTCTCACCAAGGATAATTCCAAAATGAACTGGAAACTGAAAGACAACTTGATAGGAGATTCTGACCAGACAGAAAAGGGGACCCAAATGTAAAACCAAAATGGAAATGATGGAAATGACTGAAGAGAACAGAAGGGAGGGAACAATGGTGTATGAAAATGAAAAGGGGAAGATGTAGGGAATTTTAAAGTCAGAAATTAAAATGTTATATTACTTCTTAAAAAAAGCAAATGGTATCTATCTACAAATTCTTTTAAATAAGCTCCTTTTAGCTTTCTGCCAAGTAGCCCTGAGGTGAGGGAAAAGGAGCCTGAGACTGAGGTGAAGGCCAGCGATGAGCATCAGCTGCGATCCCGGGGAAACGCCCTCATCTGTAAAACTGGGATTAAAAGCCTCCACTTCTTGCTGTGGCTAGGAGGATTAAAGGATGCTTTGTAAGCAGTAAAGTGATGCACAAATGTTGTTATTAATGTGTTATAAAGCCTGCAAAGCAGACACAATTTTAGTACCCTTTATCTCCTTAGACTCAATAAACAGGACAGACTGAATGTGTGACAAAGATAATTTTCGGGAGGATGGGAAATAAATATGGTCTTTGCGCCTTTGTACTGCCACATATTTTGAATGTACAAGAACGCATTTATGCATTTCTTCTCTGCCAGAGACATCCCAAAACATTATTTAAAAGTGACCCAGTTTACTAGAAATTAACGAAGACAAAGAAAAATGTTCAGTGACACTCTGAGGATGCAGTCAAACTCAGAATGTAGGAAAACTATGAATTAAAAGAGCCAGTTTCTTCAATAAATGCAAATCGAAGAAAAAAAGAGAAGAGGAAGAGTTACAACCTTTTGGGACATAACAACAAAACAGAGTATGCTGGAGTTTGGCATCTGATTCTTATCAAGTATAAAAAGACATTTATGGGACAACTGGGGAAATTTGAACACTGGATACTAGATGATATTAAGAAATTGAAGTTTTTTCATGTGTGATATTTCTCACTTGTGTTTTACAATAAAGAGTCTTTCTCTGGTAGAGATTTCTGTGAAAATGTTTATGGATGAGATGATATGTCTCGTGATCCACCTTAACATGGTCCAGAAGGGGAGGGGGAAGAAGTGGACAGCTACAGATGAAACCACACTGGCCGTGCTGTTCATCAGCATTGAAACTGAGGTAGGTAGGTCGGAATTCGTCTCACGTTTTCTACTTCCGTTTACGCTTGAAAATGTCTATGATTAATAGTAAAACAAAAACAACAGAAAAAAAAACTGTGTGTGTGTGTGTGTGTGTGTGTGTGTGTAAAATGAGATTGGCCCACTCCAGTATTCTCGCCTGGAGGGCTACAGTCTACGGGGCTGAAAAGAGTCCAACATGACTGGAGCAACTGAGCACGTATAGTGAGATTGGAATGCTGAGATATAAGTGAAAACAAACAACAAAAAAAACATGTAAAGCATCATCTCACTGATTTTTTTAAAGAGTCCACAAAAACTGCACTGCATATACACCTGCACACACACATGTAAAAAATCTGCAAAAAACACATACCGACTTTTACCAGTAGTGTCTGTCTGGGAAGAAGAATGGGATGGGGAGTGAGAAATTCCCGAGTAGCAGGGAAACTCTTCTGTGTGATTGAACACCTAAGACTGAGCACATTCTCGGGTTATTAATACGTGCAGTTACAGTTAAACAAGTCGTGCCCACTCACTTCGCGATGGCCTCGTCCCGGTCCCTGATGGCCTTCTGAAGCTGCTCCTTTGGTTCCTCGTCCTCAGACGTCACTCTGAGTCGGTCTCTCTCCTCCTTCAGGGCGGTCATCTCCACGCTCAGCAGTGTCACCTAATGGGAGACGAAGGGGATGAACACAGCACACCACTGCGGCCGGCCTGGGGTGTCTCCCTCCCAAGAGAGAAGAGAACAGGCCCAGGCGGGCTCAGGGCCTGTGTGTGGGGCAGGCTGGTGACTTCCCGCTGCCCCTGCTCCGGAAGGGAGGGGACCACATGCAAGGCTGGAGCTGGGTGGACAGGGGCGCTCAGCCCCGAGCTGCTGCACCTGGGGGCCCAGTCCCCTTCTGCACACCACGGCGCCTCCTTCACCTGCAGGTACTCTCTGGGAGCCGCTGAGTGAAGGCCACGTGCGCACCAGGGCCTTGGAACACATTTAGGGGGATAAGGACTCGAGTTTTGTTTCCAGTCATCTTCCACTCGACATGGAACACTACCCTGGGCCCCACACGGGCCCTGGCTGGCCCCAGAGCCTGGGACCTGGTTCCCGTTTCTGTGACAGCACTAGATGCAGCCTGGCTTTCCCGTCTTCTTCCTTCAGCTCCCCAGGTCAAAGCCGCAGGGAATTTAGGCAGAAAAACAACAGTCACCTTTCACTTCAAGCCTCTTCTCTGTGGTCCATGCCTCTGTGAATGGCACCAGAGCCCACTCACAGGGAGTCAACCTTGGGTGGTGAGGCGCCCCTCCCGGTGGCTCCCTCGGTGACCAGAGTTTACCCCGCCCACTGTACACAGTGACCTCTCACACACCTTGTGCTCTGCCGTGGCGAGAAGCATGTCCTATCCATCTGCGTGTCTCAGACCCTGACCAGAAACAATGCTTAATCCCCAAGTGCCTGTGCAGTGGACGGCTGTCATTTTGGGGCTTGTCAAGCACCTAGAATTCCTTCCTATCTGGGGCATTCCTAGTTGCAGAAGCCTAGGCAGGAGACAGAGCATGCCCACCTACTAAGGAAGCCAAGGAAGAGACCTCCTTTCCTAGGTACCTGGGGCTACAGCTCTTGGGGGTGCAGCAAAGCCACTGGCCAGTGGGCGATTACTCCATGGAGAGCAGATGACTTTGTCACCCCACTTCCCAAGGCTCCTTCCTGTTTGGGAGCTCAGTTCTCCAGCCTGCCTATTGATTCTGTGATGTTTCAGATTTAATTCCAGTATATCATTTTTCTGCTCAAGTTAAGTAGAGTGAGTTTCAGTTGTCTGCAACCAGAAACCCTGCCTGGTAGAGCTTTCAATAAATATTTGTTCAATGAATGGAAGGCGGGGAACCCTCTTTCTCACAGTCGATAGGATCAGACTGGAGTCAGGACGCCTGACCCTGCCCTCTTAACTATTACACATACTTAGACATTTTTCCAAGGAAGGATCCATCCATCTGAGTCTGTCCCTCCCCCATCACCTTTCTGCTCTTCGAGGCCCAGATCTGATCACCTTGACAGTGAAGCTGAGCAAAGGCCCCAGGACTAAGGCTGAAGACCAAGCTTCTCTTGAGATACCTTGGGCTCTATAAGCCGAGACGACAGAGGTGCCAGCTCCTGGGGTAGCAGCCACTCAGGAGCAAATTGGAGGACACACATGGTGAAGAGGGACACGGGACAACCTGTCACCATGTGCAGCGGACTCTGCACTCAGGTGCACGGGAGGGAATGTCAGGGCCTGGTGCTCTTAGCTTCCATGGTGGGGACAGCTCCAGTGAGGAGCCTTGGGGTGCTGGGCACCTGCAGAGGCCACGGCAGGCAGGCACAGTGAGCTCTGAGGCAGACAAGGCATCAGGTGAGAAGCCCGGCTTCACCCTATTCTTGACAGGTTCCGCAGCCTGGTAGGCCAGAACCCAAGACCCAGAAAGCACCTGGCGGAGACAGCCAGCCCTCCTCAGACCAAATGAGCCCTGACGTGGCCAAGAGCCAGCCAGGTGTTCTGCCAGCTGAGTCAGAGACAGATAAAACTGCGTACTAGGCAGGAAATGCCAACATGTCATAGTCTCCAGATAAGACTCCACAAGAATTTTTTGCTGTGGCCTAGAAAACCTGACCAAGGTGGAGACTGCCAGCTCAGAAGTGACAAAGGATTTACCCTCTCCGAGTTACACGTGAATTTGATAAAAAGCAGGAATAAACTATTCCCCACCATCAAGTTGTTGTTAGGATCAAATGAAATAAATGACATCAAAGGCCCAGCTCAGAGCGTAAGCGTCACCCCTTCTCTCCCCTCCACGAGGACCTTCCAGCTAACAGCTGGCTTAACTGCTGACTTAGGTTACAGCCACCCCTAAATCCACTCTTCCCCATTAAGGTGGGTGTCCTTGAAGTTGAACAGCATCAAAGGAAACACCCTGAGGTCATACATCCAGGGCTGACAATCATTTGAGTGCCTGCTCTAGACACTTTAGAAGACAGAGAGGGGTGTGCGACCTGGAGTCTATCTTGCAGGCGGTCCACGAAGGCTGGACGGGGAAGATGAGAAGGGAGTGAGGATAACCATGACAAAGCAGAGCCGGGGACTCCCTGAGCAAGGGAGGCAGGAGAGTTTCGAGGAGGAAGTGAGACCTCATCAGGAACTTGAAGGATAAGGAGGGCTGTATGTGCAGGGGCGAGTCTTCCAGGGAGAGAGAAAGACTGGGAGCAAAGGGAACACAAGGGCAGCCCGTGCCACGTCCATCTGGAACCCACGTTCAATCCTGCTACAGCAGAGGCGGTGAGAGGGAAACAATAGGAGCGGAGGCTGGATGGTGGGACGCAGCCAGACCGTGGGGCCAGGAGGGTTTAAGAGTATTGCAAGGGGTCCCACCTTCAAGTTGTGCTTCACAAGATCACTCCAGACCACGTGAAGGGTGAGTGGCTGGGGAAGTGATGATTAAAGGCAAGGTGTGAAAGAATGAAGTTCTGAGGGGGACAATGGCTGGGAGAATGGAGGAGACAGAACATGCTGAGATTTCAGAGGAGGGGGCACTCAGATCTCATCAGTGAGAGCCTCAACTGCTCCCAGCTCACGTTCCCGTGAGTGTTCACGTCTCTGGAGTAACTGGCATGTGCTTCAGTCAAGCATAAAGGAGCCAAATGATGGAGTGGGACTGTTTCTCTTACTGTGCCTCCCAGGACCTGGTGTACTGGCCTGGGAGATACTTGTCACGTTGCCCAGCAGGTCCTCCTGCCTCCGGGCAGCAGCTCCAGAGCCCACGGCCAGCCCTCCCTGGGGAGCTGCAAGGATGGGGCACGGAGCTCTCCACAGCCAGCAGGAGGGCAGGGGCAAGTCTGCAGGCCTGTCTACGAGGCTGTGCTTCAAACAGGTGATGATCAATTAAACCTGGGCTCTCTTTTACTTTAGAATTTGGGTAGGCTTCTGAGGGGTGGGGAACTGTGGGCACTTCACTGTCGAGGTCCCACACACCTTTTACCTCTGGCCTCGTTTCCAGGACATCAGAGAATGCTCAGGCAGGAAAACGGCAGGAGTGGAGGTGGGACCATCTGTTGGTGAGGTCGGACCTGAATCCCACGTCACCTGAGTCAGGCTCCCCAAAGGGTACGAAGCTGGTCTGACTCCCCTAATCTTACATCCACCTGAGCCTCTCAGGGTCTCGGGACACAGGCACGTGCTGAGCTAACAGCAGGAGGCACCCCTGCCCACCCTGACAGCTGCCATTTCCACGGCCCTGGCAACTCCCCCTGCATTACCCACTGCCCTGAGAGTCGGCGTTTCTCCCAAGGGACGCTCCTGGATGATGCAACTTGGCTGAGAGGTCTGCGGCTCTGACTGAGCCTGTGGGGAGCGACTGAGCCTGGCAGATGCCCAACTCTGTATCTTATGTGGGACTGAACATAACCATCTCCTTGATGGGTTCTTTTGTGTTCTTTTGAAAGGGAATCCATAGGAATTGACCTAAATCAGTTATCAGTTGAATTTTTAAGAAAAATTCCCTGGTAGAGATGGCTTTCTAAATATAAATAGTTCCATAGCAGACTCTCAGCAACCTCTACCTATTTTTCTGGATTAAACAATGAATGCCCTCTTGGGCTTCTAGAAGCAACAAAGAGGCTTTTATTAATCCAAATAACTTTAAGGCCCACTTTCTTTTGCATTTTATTCTTCCCGTTTGGAAGGTATGATCCCTCCTGTCGCCAACCCCTCTGGGCAAACGACCACCAGAGGGTCTTAGGTTTTAGGCACAAAAGTGTCTCTGGCTGAAGAAGGCAATGGCACCCACTCCAGCACTCTTGCCTGGAAAATCCCACAGACAGAGAAGACTGGTAGGCTGCAGTCCATGGGGTCGTGAAGAGTCGGACACGAATGAGCGATTTCACTTTCATTTTTCACTTTCATGCATTGGAGAAGGAAATGGCAACCCACTCCAGTGTTCTTGCCTGGAGAATCCGAGGGGCGGGGGAGCCTGGTGGGCTGCCATCTATGGGGTCGCACGGAGTCGGAAACGACTGAAGCGACTTAGCAGCAGCAGCATCTCTGGTTGCCCAAACCTACTCCCCAGGGCTTGGTCAGGAACAATATACAGCTTTCAATAGCATCCTTTTGCCCTTCTTATCTGGTCACTCACAAAAAAAAAGAGCAGTAATGGCTTGTCTCCCAGTATCTTCCAAGAGAATAATACCAGGAAGTCTAATGGGTACAACCCCAAGAGACAGAAGTTTGTTTCTATAAGTTCCTTTACATTTAAGAAATACTGAATGAAGTGAAAGCCCAGCTTAAATTCCATCTTTCAGCAACCTCTTCCTGTAGCAGGAAGGGAGGACTAGCTTTGGACAAGGAGGGAAGGCGTTTAGAGGGGAACCTGTCTGGTGTCCCCCACTAATGGGAACAAACCTCCATACAGGACTCCAGGCAAAAGGAAGAGCTTGTATTTATCTCCTATGTAGATTTTAGAAGCTCCTTTTTGGGTGGGGCTGCTCCTAAGCCCTTTAAAACTTTTCAGATCAGAATACAGATGTCCTTCTCCACTGTTCTGGAGAGATGAGATCATGATCAAATAGGAAGGGAACAGCAAGAGCAGCAGTAAGTGCCTCGAAAGCTGAAAAACAGGCTGGCAGAGGTGACAGCACTCACAAAGAGAGCTCAGGCCCGCAAAGACCAACTGTCTCCTGGTTTGCAAACTTCCCTGCTCAGAAGCTGCTGGACAAACATCCAAATGTGTCTTGGGAGCTGTGGCACTCTAACTATCAGAATCCACCCAGTTATTCAGGCTCTGTAGAGGGCCGGGAGTCCTGGAGGAAATGGAGGGCCAGTTATTAGTTGTGGCAGGATCTTTTTAGTTGTGGCATAAGGAATCTAGTTCCCTGACCAGGGAGCAAACCCAGGTCCCCTGCATTGGAGCACAGAGTCTTAGCCACTGGACCATCAGGGAAGTCCCTCAGCTATTCTCAATCCTAACGATTTCACTGTGGCCTACACCTGAGGACTGACTTCTCTTGAAGATACTCAGCTCATTTCAGCTTCAGGTCACTACCCCTGAGGGTCCGACCATCAGAGAGCCCGTCTCAGAGAGACATGGAGAGGGGGAATCTCGGTCCCAGGGAGCAGGAGCCCCTGCACACCTTGCACTGGGCTGAGGACAGGGGAGCTCACCTGACTGTGGAGTCGCTGCAGCTCTTCCAGGCTTTGCCTCAGTTTACCCCTCTCGCCCTCCATGAGTTCCCTCAGGGCTCTCGAATCCTCACTGGTCTGCCTTATCTGTTCTTCTAAGGAGTCATCGTCAATTCTCCGGGAGCTCTGACAGCAGGAGAGTCAGCCCGCCAAGTAGAGAGACGGTGAGAGTGGAGGGGAGTGGGGAGATGGTTAGTGGGAGAGATGAAAAGGGGAGGGGAGCAGGGAGATGGTTCAGTTTGGGGAAGAGCAAGGTAGGGGATGGGAGGAAAAAAGAGAAGCAGAAGAAGGAAGAAACAGAAGGTTAGAAAAGAGAGGCTGTCTTGCTCAATTTCAATGTGCAGACAATAACTAAAAGTTTATTTTGTTTCAGGCTTTGGAGAAGGGAAACTGCATGGCGCCAAGAGCCCACCTCCCTCTGCCAGCTCGCTTTCCCACACTGACCCGGCCTCTGCACTACAGTGCATCCCACGAACCACCTCGGCAGGACAGCCACCCTTTCACCTAACTTCACCTAATACAGCGAGAGAGACGCAACCAGCAACCGTCCTGCAGGAGGAGGAACCTGAAGAGAAACAACAGCCTGCAAGCTGTGGGTGTAAATGGAGGGGGAGTCTGGCAGGAATCTGACACGAAGCTGGAAGAAAGGTCAGTCTACTCAGGGAAGCCCGTGGGAATGTTCCTCTCCTGCACCAGAGGAGCCACGTCTAGAATTCTAAAAGGCCCGGCTGTTGATCGCCTCAACTTTCCTCATGTCTAGCCTTTGAGCAGAAGCTTCAGATCTTTTAAGTTTGCCTGTTCACAGTTACCTCCACCACCAGGACCAGTGGGCAACAGAAAAACAACTTGAAGTTTTTACCAGGAGCCAAATTTCTACATTCACAGCCTCCCAGCAAAGTGCTCACACTCGAAGCCCTGAGGCCTCGTCTGCACCCTGAGCCTGCAGGGAGGGACTCTGGGGGCCCCCAGCCCCACATTGGACCCTGTGCCTGCTCCCCCATGGGGAGTGCGCTCTGACAAGGGCTCAGAAGGCATTCTTGCAGACTTTATTAGGTTCCGGATTCCAGGGCTAACCTCACCCTCTGGACTTGGTTTTAGCCTCCAAGCCCTGTGGAGCCCGGAGCTCTCATCGCGGCCTCTTACCGAGGGTTCCATGCCATCCACGATGCTCTGGATCAGTCTCTTGAGCTCGTTCAGGGCAGTGCGCAAGCTGCCGGCTGGCACATCCTTGGCCGACGACGTCTCTGAAGACTCGTCCATCGAGGAGTCCGTGGAGACGGCCGAGTCAGCGCTGTCGTTTCCCCGCAGGTGCGAGCACAGATAGCGGACCTGGCAATAGGCTTCCCAGAGCTGCAGTCTCAACTGCCCCACAAAGAGTTATTCCTGGTTAGGGACTCTAGAGAAGATGGCCAGCAGCCATCCTTTTCTAGTACACGAATCCAAGAATCTAGTTCTAGGAAGTTGTTGTTTTTTTAATTACTTGTCCCAGGAAACATATACTTATTCTGGGCCCCATACAACTGTGGGTGCTTAGTCGCTCAGGTGTGTCTGACTCTTTGTGACCCCATGGACTGTAGCCCGTCAGGCTCCTCTGTCCATGGGATGCCCCAGGCAAGAACACTGGAGTGGGTAGCCATTCCCTTCTCCCGCACAGCTGCAAAGACTCCCAGTTCTTATACCCCCTGCCCTCAGGTCCCTCCCAGCTGCACATAAAATACTTCTTGATATAGTCCGTTACTTTTGGAGGAAGTCCCCATATAATTAGGGGAATGAGTGGTTATGGGTAATATGAAAAGAAGCCAATTAGATGGATCACAAATGTTCCAAAACCCTGTCAATACCAGAGTTCTAAGACTGATTAGTCAACAAGCATTTCCTAAGCGGCCGCCTCAGGACATCTCCAGCCAGCAGGCTGAGGGGCTCACACATGTGCAGACCACGGCACCCTAGGTGTGGGGTGAGTGGGAGGGCCAGGGGGACGCCAGCACCTGCTCTCTCTCCTGCTCCAGCTCCTCGGCCTCCATGCTCTGCTCTATCTCGGACAGGAGGGACGCGCTGGTGGCGGCGGAGTTCTGCAGGCTCCTCTCCTCGGTCAGCTCCTCCACCTTCACCTGCAGCTGCCGGTAGGAGAGCCGCACCTCCTGCAGCTCCAGCTGACTCTGGTGCAGCTTTCGGGGAGACAGCAAAGGGAGGTGAGGGGGCTGAGCCCAACCACCAATTTACAGGAAAATACAGAGCGGGGGAGAAGCAAGCTAGAAGGTGTTCAGGGGATGCAGTCGGTAAAATACAGATTTGGGAAACTACAGGACAAACAGCCCAGCTTCTTCAACAGATAAATTTCAAAAAGAAAAAGATAAAAGGGGAATCTATAGATTAAAAGAGACTTAAGAAACATATCGCCTGTCTGCCACATGACTCAAAATAAAAATGTGAAGAACAATTATGATATTATTAAGACAAATGAAAACTTGAACACTGGCTAAATATCTGATACTAAGGAAATATGGCTAAGTTTTCTAGGTGTACTAGTCCTGTGTTTATGTTTGTTAAAGTTCTTATCTGTAAAGTATTCTTTACTTACAGATGAAATTACAAAAATTCTGGGATTTACTTCAAAATAATGAGAGGGGAGCAAGTGGATGTCATGAAGCTAGGGTGGGGCTGGCCAGGGATGGATGGCATGTAGATATGGACTGTAGGGTACATGGGGTGTCACTGCACTATTCTGAGTTTGTCTGAAATTCTCCAGAATAAAAAGTTGGACACACAAACCTACAGGCATACAAAATAAGGCACCGTTAGACTCTCATCAGAAGGACTAAGATAAGTAATAGCAACAGAATAATAATATCAGGTTTTGATGAGGAAGTAAAATAACTAGGATTCTCACTGCTGGTGGGAATGGAAGATGAACTGCCCCTCTGGAAAACTGTTCAGCAATTTCTAGTGAGTGAAATACACATGTATCCTTTGATGCAGGTGTTCCACTCCTAGGTGCAGACCCAGTAATAAATGACTGAAAATGTACATGAAAGACACACAGGGTGTTCACAGCAGCATTATTCATAAAAGTCACACACAGGAACAATCTGAACACCAATAAAAACAGAATGGATATGTTCACACCCTGCAATACTGTACAGCACGCCACAAAGAACACAGAAGAGCACGCTGCTTCTCTATGCCACAACGCGGATGAACTTTTTAGATACTGATGTTCAGCAAAAGCCAGACACAAAACAATTTATAAAGTACGATTCTCTTTATATAAGGTTCCAAAACTTGAGATAAGAGAGACAAAAGTTAGAAGAGAGGTTTGCTTTTGAGGAAGCGGCAGTGCGTTGACTGGGAGGGTGCAGGAGGAAGACGTGGGTGCTGATGATGGGTTGTCTTGACCTGGACGGCGGTTACAGAGGTACCGATAAAAGCTTCGATGGGCTATACACCTAAGGTCTGTATGCTTTACTACATGCACGTTGTACTTTACTGAAAACGTGAAGGGGAAAAGGGTTGTTTGGAAAGGAGCTAGAGGCAGGATCTGAAGCAACATCTGGGCAGTGATACCAAGAGTTCCCAACTCATGGGAGAAGCAGTCTCACCCTGCTGTGTGTCACACGTCATGGATTACAGTAAGGAAGGCCCTTGGCAGGGGGCAGATTTTAGGAGCACGTGTGTGACGGATGTCCACAGCATGTGTGCCTCAGAGGAGGAGAGCGATGCCAGTGTGGAGGGGACGGCAACGCAGGCATTGCGACTCACGGGCCAGGGCTCCATCCCCGTCTTTCACCGCCACTGCCTCACCCCCCTCTGCATTCCCTGTGGAGTCCGAACAGGGCATTTGCCACCTGATGAGGTTATTGCTGCTGAATGTAAGAGGAGCCTCCACCATGGCTGCTAAATGCCACTCTCTTACTGGTACACTCCATCATTGCACTTACTTTCACCACAACAGACCCCAACTGCAGAACCAATCTGTTTGCTGACTGCTACGCACATGTCCACATACTACATACAGGAGCAATGTTTCCTACTCCTGGACTTGAGGACTGCTCACCCTGCTGTCCCCCGACTGAAAATATATTTTGGGAGGTGGGGATGGGGAGAAGAACTTCCTAGGATTTAAATTCAGTTATTTTAATCTTTTAATAAAATAGCATCTTCGGTCACCCCTGTTTATTAAGAAGAGGGAACGCCGTAGTCTCTCTTCCAGACTGTCATCAAGGTAGGCCTGTGGCCCCTGCAGAGATGCAGAGTCCCAGGGGCAGCAGGCAGCAACTCAGAGCTCTGTGGGTTTCATGAATGGAGCAAGCTGCCTTGCAGAGCCTTCAGCTATCCCTTTGGATGCCCTGGGAGCCTCTCCTCTGCTGGTCAGTATCAGAACATTTGGCTAATGGCACCAGTGGTCTGGGTGTGCCTTAACTAGGAAGGGTTTGGAGCCTGGCTGCTCACAGGATGACAAAGGACTTGGCAAGCCTGCCCTGCATGGTTCCAGTGGGTCAGCAATACCTGCTGGTCCAGTGGGAACTCCTCCAGCTCTGGTTTTGAGGAAACTCAGAAAGAAGAAATTAGATTGATTCTTTTTTTTTTAAAGATAAGCCTAGGAAGCCTTTGGCACAATTATAAATGGCATATTAAATTGATAAAATGCTTTGCAATTATTTTCTAGACAACTTCCACATACATCTCAGCAGGGGAAGCTCAGCACCCACAAGTACAAGTTGTTAGGCGTTGGACAACATTAGTTCAATTACTCACACACACTCACAGGTGCTTAATTAATTGTAACAGCAAGAGAACAAACACCAGGACAGGTCTGCCCCCTCTAGTCAATAACTGATCCATAAATAAATTCAGAAAAACCAAACCAAGGAAGAGTCTATTAAATACAATAACCATTTAACGTTAAGAAATATCACCCTTTATAGAACAAAGATGAAACTAAATGTAATTTATATGTGTGACCGAGGAAGACACCAAATGTCTTGTGTTTGAAGAGTATGCGAAGTTCAAGCTTAGGACACTCATGCCCTTAAAGGGGGCAGAGGTGGGGGCACTCTCCCCGTCTTACGCTGAGGGAACTGAGATGGCTGACATTAAGTGATGTGCCTAACGGCACACACCCAGAGTCGGCGAGGTCTAGACTCCAGGTCATTTGCTTCCTGGGTACCCACAGGGAGCAGGGCTTGCGTTCTCTGCTGATGAAAGCCACCCACTCCTTGGGACGAGGCCCCTGCACACATCTGTGTGCAGACATTCACTGGGTATGAAACAGAGCAGTGAAGTGGCCCTCTTGAGGGACAAATCCTTTACTGGGTATTAAGAGTTTAGCAAAATGCCTGCTTTTTAAATTTCCTGGGCCCTCAATAGTCATTTTTATCCCTCTCAGACTGGGGAAAAAAAAATCAGAGCTGGATTTGATCAGTGTTTTAAAAATCTGTTTTTGACAGTAGAACCCCAGTTACAGAGTGAGCCAGATCAAAGGGGGCTACTCTGCTTGTGGCAGCCTATTGCCCTGCCTGCTCAGCCCTTCTCTCATCCCGTGTCTGAGGAAAAGGAATAAAACCAGGGGATTAGAAACATTCCAAGGCCACTAGCTCTACAGTCTACAAGTCTGATTTAGGACCATTCACTTACTCCCTGAGTGAGCTGAAACTTCTATTTCTGTATCAGTACAGGCCATTTCAGAAACAGAACTAGTTAGCAACACCTTAAAGAGAGTTATATATGACTAGTGGAGAAAAAAAGAATTACAAATAGTTGGGAAAGAAGAGATTTCAGTCCATAAATGCAGCTTTCCCCAATGCAGAGGTCCCAAGGTGGGACCTCCCTGACCTGATGCAGGCATTGCACTCCCATTCTTGAAGAAGCCCAATCGGGAGGCAGCAAGTGTGCAAGGGGTGAGGATGTGAAGGAGGTGTGACTGGGGACTCTGGCTGCTGGAGAACAAACAGCCCACGTGCCAGCCAAGTACTGCACGGTCCACACTGGTCCTGGCTCTTCCTCACCCCCAGGTCTCCCATCCTTGATCTGAAATAACGACTTTTTACTTGTGAATTCATGTTGAACCAGCTTTGTTTTTTTTTTTTAGGCAGGGCCATTTCCCCATTTTTCTGTACTTTTTCCTCCTCCTCTCCATACTCTACCTCAGCAACCCTCAGGAGAGCACCTGATGGGGTAATAAACGCTGGTGAGACACGGACTTTGAAAGGCAAGTGATACACAGGAAGTCATCACTGAGAACCAAGCAAAGCAGGTAGGAGGGTCCCCTTCTGGATTCTACCCAAGACTTACTACACTAGTTAGGACAGAGAGGTCACCTTTCTCAGCCTCAGTGTTAGAACATCTGCAAAAACACTGTTCTGTGCAAAGCAGCTGACAAATGTCCATGGCTGTTATCACTGTAAACTTTAAGAGCAAACTCCTTTCCATTTTGAAAACTGATGTGAGGCTTTAGCCAGCATCATTTTCTGTTCAACACTTACTGAGGCCCCACTTTACAGAAAGTTCCGAGCTGAAGGTATAAAACACAGAAAAAATGTTACTTTTCCCTTAAAGAGGCTAATCACTCAGAGGGCTGTTTAACTGATGGTATCACATGACCTTAGCCTAAGACATCTCCTCATCCCGCAACCCAGGGCTTTCCTCAACAGCTGACTGCTGAGCCTGGGGGCCTTCTGCAGCCTGGTCTTTGGGCAGGGACCCACCTGGCCCAGGAATATCCCTGGCTGACCACCTGCACAGAAACAGCACTGCTGCAATCGGCTCTGCTCCCTGGCACGCTCGGAGGACACCTCAGGGAAGCAGGGCCCAGAGCCCCAGGCCCAGGGCTCCCAGGTCAGCACAGCAAAGCTTTCTCGGTAGCAGGAGCTGCACTGTCTCTGGGGAGGCAGAGTGTTTAAGGGGTTATTTCCTGTCAGGTGTGAGCTCTGGGATTCAGCTGAGGCCTAGTGGCAGTTCCCAAATAAGGACAAATACAGCCATGAAACGATTTCTTTTAGCAAGGAAAAAAAGAGGCTAATTAGACTCATAGAGGGGTCGGCCTGTGTCTTCGCTAGCAACTGGCAGAATCAGGATCTATCCTGCTGCATTCAGTGGGCAGCTTCTGGGCTTCTGCTTGGGGCCAGTCCACGAAAGGCAGGGGCCAGCCCACGAAAGGCAGGGGCCTGCGGAAGCAGCAGCAGAGAGCACGGGGGCCCAGCACAGTCACGGGCTCCCTCTGAAGTCTCCCACAGATTCCCACAAACCCCAGGAGGCAGAACAGCACTGCGGGTGCTCCCATTATGTTAACAGCCCAGAAAGAACCCCGTGAAACTGCTCCTGGGGCCAGTGGCTCAGAACAAATTGGAAGGATGACCTGCTGGAGCAGTGTACTTGTTCTTGGCAGAGAATGACCAGGCAGTTAGCCACGCCTGAAGAGACCCATATCCGGCCCAAGGAGAGACCTCAGCGTCACCCACTGCCCGTGCGCTAGCCTCTCCTCGGGGCGGGGCAGCCGAGCGTGCCTGGCCCTGAGCCCATCCTCTGCCCCCGCACCTGGAGGTCCTTGTCGTGGCCCTGCCTCTCCAGGATCAACACCCGGTCCTGCAGCTCCTCCACTGTCCCTTGGAGCAGGTCGTTCTCCTCCAAGGTGGCGCTGAGACGGTGCTCCAGCTCCCGCTTCCGATCCGAGAGCATCTTGATCTGAAAGCAGGGAGAGAGCCACAGGGTGGTGTGGGGTTACACCCGGGCTGACGAGTAGGGCAGGAGGGACCAGCCCCGGAACACGAAGGCAGGCGTCACTCCAGCGCTCTGCCCCGGCACCCCCTCGCCAGACAGAACAGCTGTGAACTCTCCAGCTGAGGAGGAAACCCCTCCCCTTCGTACACCAGTCTGGGAAGGGGTGGGAGTTAAGCTGGAATGTGGGGTGTCAGGCAGAGGCAAGGAAGGTCAGTGCTCTGGAAATTCCAGAGATAACACAGACAAGGGCTCCACCTTGCTGCCCACAACATTTTTTTTTTTGGCTGTGTCATGCAGCATGCGGGATCTTAGTTCCCCAACCAGGAATCAAACCTGTGCCCCTCTGCAGTGGAAGCGTGCAGTCCTAACCACCAGACTGCCAGGGAAGTCCCCTGTCTACGACTGTACTCCAACCCAACAGCTGGTGGGGTAGTGGAACCTAACCTGTGGGACCCTTCTCTCTCAAGTCCTGAGCACAAGACAAGGCCCAGGACAGCCCCTGGGGCCACTGCACCCTTATATGCTTCTCTCTCTCTGTCCTTTCCCCACTGCTGGCAGGACTGGCACTAGAGGTCACGGCTCAGACCCAGAGCCCCAGGTGAATGGAGGAGCCCCAGGATACAGAAAACCCAGCAGTGCCTGCATTAGCCCCTGCCCTGGGAGAGAACAGGACACTGACAAGTAAATAATGGATTTTACTCAAGGTATCTTCTGCTTCAGCGAGAAACTTATGACTAGAAGCCATCTTTCTCCTTTTATTAAACAGGCTGATATGTTTGTGGCAGAAAGTGAAGAAGAACTAAACAGCCTCTTGATGAAAGTGAAAGAGGAGAGTGAAAAAGCTGGCTTAAAGCTCAACATTCAGAAAACTAAGATCATGGCATTCGGTCCCATCACTTCATGGCAAATAGATGGGGGAACAGTGGAAACAGTGGTTGACTTTATTTTTCTGGGCTCCAAAATCACTGAGGATGGTGATTGCAGCCATGAAATTAAAAGACCTTGTTCCTTGGGAGGAAAGTTATGACCAACCTAGACAGCATATTTAAAAAGCAGATACATTACTTTGCCAACAAAGGTCCGTCTAGTCAAGGCTATGGTTTTTCCAGTAGTTATGTAGGGATGTGAGACTTGGACTATAAAAAAAGCTGAGGGCCGAAGAATTGGTGCTTTTGAACTGTGGTGCTAGGGAAGACTCTTGAGAGTCCCTTGGACTGCAAGGAGATCCAACCAGTCCATCCTAAAGGAAATCAGTCCTGGGTGTTCATTGGAGGGACTGATGTTGAAGCTGAAACTCCAATACTTTGAACACCTGATGCGGAGAGCTGACTCATTTGAAAAGACCCCAATGCTGGGAAGGATTGGGGGCATGAGAAGGGGACGACAGAGGATGAGATGGTTGGATGGCATCACTGACACAATGGACATGGGTTTGGGTGGACTCTGGAAGATGGAGATGGACAGGGAGGCCTGGCGTGCTGTGGTTCATAGGGTCGCAAAGAGTCGGACACGACTGAGCAACTGAACTGAACTGATATGTTTGTACACCGAGTATCCAGCCAGCCTCAAGAGAGCTACAGACTTTCTTTTAGGAAGGTCTGTTCTGTTGCTTCCATTTCAGTGAGAAAACAGAGGAAAAGAGGAAAAAGATGCCAAGTTTTCTGTGGCCTCAAGGTTTGCAGGGTGAGAGTCACCCAGCATGCCCCCAGGCCAGCGATGCTTCAGCCCAGGAGCCCTGCCCTGCTCAGGGGGCTACAGGAACGTTCCTGAGTCCCCTCAACTGCAGGGGCCTTGGGGGACTCCTGGAGTCCTGCAGGTCCTCCGGCTCCTCCCGTTATCAGTTCCCTGCTAGACTGAGTTCTCACCCCATTTCTTGTGAGTATTCTCCTGGTGTGGTTAAGATGTGCTCCACGCTCTCTAGTCTAGCATGATGACAGTTCACCAAGGGGACCAACCACAGATCGTTTTAGGAGAAATCTGGAAATGAGTGTCCCAAGTCCTCTGAAACCTGCCTCCCCTCTGCTCTTTGGCTGTTCTCACTCTCTGCACTAGAATTCTTGCTCAGAGGGCACGACTCTTCCCTGGCCACCTCCCCCCAATTGGATGGGATGCCGTCCTGGGGAAATGAAGTATGAGGCCTTTGTCCAGAGGGATCAGGTATCCGGCCAAACAAAGGAACACTGTCTCTCAGGTGTGCACCCAGGGAAGGACCGACAGGAGCAGCCCTATGAATGGCCCACTCTTCTCCACACTGATGCGACGCTGCTCACGCGAAGGGAGCTCTTACTCTAGCTGCATTTCATTTAAATACTCTCTGACCTTCACATTTTCCCTCCCGTGGATCACCTTTGGTTCCCAAGTTCCACTCAGGGAAGTCACGAGGTAATCTGGTTCTGATACACAACCCCGCCCCTTAACAGAAAAAAAACAAACTCAGAAGTTCAGAGCTACATGAAGTGACTTATTTGAAATAAACAATTTCATAGCTTGGCTTCTAAACGTAAAAGTGTTACTAGATGAAGCAGGGAATTGGCATTAGGTAGCTAACTCCCTCAGCCGATCCTACACACCCTGAAACTTGGGACCCAATCTGGCCACAAACATTCCCGGGCATGACCCTGTGTCACAAGGGTCTAGGCAGACAGGCAACGGGAGGGAGCTGGACCTCGGCAGAGGTGGCTGAGCAGCACGTCATCCACACAGACCGTCACAGACAGGCATGCCAAACCCACCAGCACCAACTACTTACTTCAAGGACCTGCTGCTCAATACCCGTAGGAATTCCAAGGGAAGGGAGGGAGGAAGGGAGTGAGAGCCAGGAGAAAAGAGAAGATATTGACAGACTTTAGGAAAAACATCTTTTCATCATGTATGAAGCAGGGGAGCAGCCATCTTGGCCTCTTGGGTCTGACCTCGCAGGCTGGTTCCTTCCATGGTGGTAGCGCTGGACTGTCACTCAAAATGTAACTCAGTCAAAGGGCTGTTGTTCAGACACTTGGCTGAGGGGTTTTGGGAGCAGAGGAGGTGGAAGCCTCCCCGGCACAGAGGCCCATTCGGGCTGGTGATGTGACCCTTCCCCGCTCCTCACCTCCCCACAACCTGGTCCTCACAGATTCATCCCCTCAGCGCTACTTTCCCCCTCTGGCTTGCTCAGGGCCACAGATTCTGTCTGGCCTCTCGTATGCTTTCAATAACACTACTTTCTTCTAAACACCACACACAGTGCTTTCCATGTGTTAACTCATCAAATCCTCTCATCAACACTATGAAGTAGATTACTTCAACCCGATGAAGTAGATATTACTTTCGGTTTATAGGTAAGAATAATAGGTCCTATTTAGAGGGATTGAACCAGACCCAAATGGAACAGAGAAAGGGAAGATTCTCTTTCCAATCTTCCATTTAGGATGTTTTTGGAGGGATCAACATATTCAATAAAAAGTAGGTCATTACTAATTTCAGCACACTCAGCAGTAACTCTGAGCAACCTAACTTTTCTAGACAACAGGCTACCCAGAGAAACATGGTCAAGTGATCCCCATTCAGTATCTCACAGACATCTCTCTCCAGAGATGTTAAGACAGGGCAGGTTTTTGTTCAGAGGACTCTGTGTCTAAAAGGCCAGGTGCAGCTCCCAAAGTGAGAAAAGTCCTTCCGCCCAACATGGCTGCTCGGGGAGGCTGACCTCGGCCTGAAGGCTTTCCAGCCGGATGATGTGCTGGTTGGTTGACGAGTTTTTCTCCCGAAAGTCTTCTCTGAGGGCGTGTACTTGCATGGAGAGTTGTCTCTCAACTTCTGATGCCTGTAAGCAAAAGAGACCATGGGGCTGATTCAGAGGTTGTACAAAGGAAGGCGGCTCAGAATTTTGCCTTTCATTTCTCAAACATCTCTTTGCAACTCTACTCTACAGGAAGTACAGGATGAGAAACAACCGGTTTCCTACCCCGTTCGCTTTGTTCTCTCATGCCCAAACAAGACTAACCCCTATTCCTACCTAAAGCATGAACGACTCTGTCTAGGTCTAGGACCACTTTGCTGATCAGAGGAAACAGGCCTAGAAAATAGTAAGTTCTCAAATGTTAGTTATTATCATTATGACTCTGCACAACACACGGCAGAAGCTCCACAAACATCTACTAAATTGAGAGATGGTCTCACTATTTTACATGAAAGAATAAGAGCAATATACCTAAACCTTAGAAATCCCTTTATCTCCCCCATCCATTTCCTTATTGGGGGCCAGGCAAATAATCTGTCTTTACCTCTTACTCCCAGTCAATGTGGGCACTATTTAAAATACCCTGTCATGTCTGTTAAGACTTTTGCTGTTCATTTCTCAAGGACGTTTTCTGCACCTCTTGATTCTCCGGGGAGTGCTGGCCGAGGGGCTCCTTTCCCACCCTAATCTGTTTATTCTCTAACACGGAAACCCAGCAAACGTCAAGGACCACTCAGTGTGCCAGCACCTTCTCTCGCATATGCAGGAGAATGTTTTGAAAGAATGTGCCCTTGCAAAGATCCAAGTCCTGTCATTCTCCTGAGGGTCTGGCCAGCTCAGCCCACAGAAGAGCCCTGAGCACTGCCCTGGGGAGGACAGCCACAGGACAGGGTAACTCACTGCCTCAGTGCTTCTGGGAGGCCAAATGGGGTCAGTAAGCTTTATGGGTTCTCAGGGGAGATTGCAGCGTGCAGAAATGGCGAGGGAAGGCTTTCAGAGGAGGTGGGTGGTAATAATCTTGAAATGGTAGGAGAGCTGTTCAATGAGGCTCTCACAAAAATGGTCACACGTTCAATAGTTCCTTTTATCTTCAAGTGCTATGTAATCCATTGTCCATCTTTTTTTGGTCCCATAGATTCAACAAACATCCCCCCCTCCCTGCCCCCACATTATAGAGCCACAAGAATCAACCCACAGTGCTAATTTTTAAACAATTACGAGACACACAGCAAAAGAAAAATCAAACCATCTCTTTTTTCTTCTTATTCTAAATTTAGTTTTAGACACTACCAGCTTATTTCCAAATCACTTAGAAACACAGTATTAGTCACTCCTACCTAAAAATAACATGAGCATTATTTACCCAGTGCTTACTATGTGCCAAGAACTGTGCTAAATGCTTTATCTCAATTGCCACAACCAAAGTGGGGCCTATCACCCTCACCCAAGGCAACAAACTCAGGAAGGTGAGGGAACTTGTCCCACATCTCAGTGAATGACAGTATTAGAATGGTCAATTTGGGGCTATCTTACTCTGAAATTAGGACTTCAATACTACCTTCTTATACAGTACCTTGAAGTAGTTTTTCCTATTTCTATCACTCACTACTGAAACTGACTTTATGAGTCCAATTTAGACTTTTTTCTTTCTTCTTTTTTTTAATACTAAGCAATTTTATTTATGATTCTTGAAATTTCTTTGAATAGAATTTAGGGCCCATAAAGAAAATTTCCTCTTATAAATGCTGCAGTTTGGTCACCTACATGAAATTCAGTTGACTATCAGAGTTTCAAATATGCTGGAGATTACAAAGCACTGGGTAATTCAGGCAGCTGCGACCTTATTCTGAGCATCACCACCTTGACATGAGTCATGAGACAACCAAGCCTAAGAGATGCACTGGGGACTACAAATACAGCCCAACTGTTATCAGAAAGGCTCCTGTAGACGGTCTCCTCTCAAAGCAACCTTCCTAGAAATAAAATTTGTCTCTTCCCTCCAGGAATCATGACACCAGAGTCTCAGCTCTTAACCACTATGTTATAATGACTCTTTAAAATGTCTGACTCCTCAGATGTGCCCAAGGGTATACCGTTGACATAGGCTTTTGACCTACAGCTCTCATTTGAATTTCCAACCGCCCGCCCAGAGAAGCAGGAATTGCTGGCCTCACTGTGCAGACAAGGAAGGAGGTGGAGGCTGAGAGGGAGTGGCACTGCCCGCGCCCTCCTGGTTCTGGGCTCGCCCACAACACCCTGGCCACCTCCAACCAGGCGGCCAGTCACCTGTCTGTGATGGTGATGGAGAGGAACACATCGATCAGACATAAGCACCATCTTCAAGGAGCTAATGCACCTTCCAAAATATATTATTTCCTTCTTTTTCAGAGATGGAAACTGGCACAGATATTTTAGATCTAACAGAATGAGTATTAGCTGTTTCGTCACATAAATGAAATAATGATGGCTAAAGTTTGTCCATAACTCTTATGTTCTAAATGCTTTCTAAATAAAGTATCAGAAAGATTATAAAGTCAATTTTACTTCTATAATGAACACAGCACACTGGTGCTTGTCAGTGCTGGGGCTGGGATTTGTACCCAGATCTGCAGCTTCTACCCTCACACTCTCAGCCCCAACACACAGCACTCCCTTTCTACTCTCCTTTGCTCCCTGTCAAAAAAGCTTACAAAATGAAAGTGACATCAGAGCAACAACCTTGAATTTATTCTAATTTAAGACAAAGGGTGAATTATTAAAAACCATTTGTAATTTACTACAGTTGAAAACTGCTGCATTAGGACATGAATTTAAAAATAATTAAATTTATTTTTCAATTTCTTATTTTTATTTATTTATATTTTTTGGCCACACCATGTGAGATCTTAGTTCCATGACCAGGGATCAAACCTGTGTTCCCTATAGTGGAAGCGCATAGTCTTAACCACTGAACTGCCAGGGAAGTCCCTATTTTTCAATTTTCAATTTCTGTAACAGAACCCCATTGCAGAATATGGGTTTGTTTTCAAAGTACATTTTGTTGATTTTTCCCCAATCTTTCTGTGTGTATGTACATGTGTGTGTACAATTAAATTACTCATGATCATATTGCTTATATAGATTTTTCTTTTTTCACTTAGCATCAAAATATTTGATATCAAAAACAAACATCAGGTGTCAAAAACATTTCCACATTATTTATTACTGTGTGTGCATGCGCTATAAGCTGCTTCAGTAGCGTCCAATTCTTTGCAACCCTATGGACTGTAGCCTCCCAGGCTCCTCATGTCCATGGGTTGCCATGCTCTTCTCCAGGGGATCTTCCTGACCCAGGAAAACAACCTGTGTCTATTGCATCTACTGCATTGGCAGGCGGATTCTTTACCACTAGCGCCACCTGGGAAGCCCAATTATTTATTATTATGCTTCTTAATCATCACTTTAAATGGCTGCATAATATTCCATCAAGAAGATAAGTTATGCTTTCCTTTAGCACTCCCTTATTGTTAGGCATCTGGGATTTTCCAAGGTTTTGCAATTATAATGAATACATGTCACTGTGATGGTGGTAGCAGAGCTTTCCTACTAATAGAAGTAGAATGGAAAGCCTGAGTTTTCCAGTGGAATGCAAAAACTGAAAAAAGTAGATGATTATAGTTTAGAAGAGGAAATCTACACCAATTTGAAGCAAAAATGGGTTTATGATTAGCCTATGAGTAACTGGAAAATTCAATTAACCAAAAGTCTCTTATTTTCAAGGTCTTATTGTTCTTGATAAAACTTTCAAATTTGGTAATGGGTGCCATCAGTCTAATGAGAGCATATTATATGATAACCCTCCTTTTTACTGTGTTAGGTATTTATAGTACTAAAAGCAATAGCCATTTAATAGACAGTAAGTAAATGCAAAAATGTATGATGGTCTTTTGTTCTCACTAGGCTCCAGTGTGCCAATTCCTCCCAAAACCTTCCAAAAATAAAACTCAGAAGTTAAGTTTGTTATGTATTTATATTTTACTTAATGTAAAAGATAGTTAAAATTTTTACCAATACCTTTCCAAAGGGAAGGTTTCATTTCTGGTAATATGTTGGGTTAGGTTACTTGGATTGACCTTCTTACTGAAAACAACTAACAATACTGGATAAAATGGAAAAGACTTCTTAAAAGCATCAAAGAGCTGACAAGATAGTGATGGAGTCATAAGAATGCTTCACAGAGGCACATTATTACAACCAACCAATGGAACACAAACAGTAAAAAATAAACCTAACTACACACTAATGAACAGCAAAACCACAGGTAAACTGGGTGGAGAAGAAAATAACTTAGCTAAATGGGTTTGGAAAACAATCCTCTGACTGTACTATAAAGTTCAGGAAGAGAGAGCTACAGAACTGTAGGTCATAACTTGCTCCTCACAGATGCATGGGTTAGCAATTCTAACATTAATGTGTTTAATAGAATTGAGCAAATAAGTAAATGTATCATGGATAAGGAGAACCAGGTTCTCCTATGGAAAAAGAAGTTACAAATAAGGAAAGAGGGAAGGCTAACATGAACCTTGTGGTACTGGATTAGAATTGAAGACATTAGAATGAATTTATGGTGTTTAACACACACATATACACACACACACACATTATATATATGTAAGTGGAGAGATTGAGAAAATGATTATATGCATCTGTTTATGAATGAGGTAAATTTTTACACACTCATTCCCTAATTCTGTCTTCCACAAGGGCCTAAAAGTAATGACATCTTAGTGCACACATTGGTTTTTATACACTAATCTCTAAGAAATGAACCAAACAAAACTCCTTGGAGAAATGGCTTGTTTCAGGGTCGGGGGAGGAAAAATACAAGATGAGCTTAGACCATCTTAGGATGCCAGAAAGAAAGGAAGTGCTCAAAAAATGAGAGAGGTGCACTGAATGGACATAGACCTCAACTTGAAGGAGCTCCCAATGGCTAAGGCTGGGACCATTTGATATAAAACAAATAATGACAGTGATGAATTAAAATGCATAGAATAAATATTCATGAGTCCACAATGATAAGTAAATAATTGGATAAATTAGTTAATGAGGGAAAAGAGGCAGCTCCTCCTTACGGAGAATTCCAACTAATAAATGTAGAAGGAAGGCTGAAAACAGAAAATCACCAGCAGGCAAGCAGCAGTAACCACTGCAGGCAAGAGCTAGAGGATGGACGCTAATAACCGGTGGCAAAAATTCGACAAGAAACAGGGTACTTATACAGTCTCAAAGTATCTCCCAGTAAGGCTTACTAATCACAAAGAAGAAATGAGTAACTTCACAGTGGAGAAGCCTGGCAGATACTACCTTAGAAGTTAATGTCATCAGTTAAAAAAAAAAATGTCAACACGACGTGTCCTCAATATGAACACTGAGAACACAGCTGCACTTCTGTGCTACCTTGCAAAATGGCATAACCTAATCATGACAAGACATTAGACAAACCCAAAATTGAGGGACTTTCTACGAAATAATCCATCATTACTCTTCAAAATACCAACTCCAGGAAAAACAAACCAAGACTGAAGAACTGTCAGAGATTGAAGGAGACAAAATAAACATGACAATTAAATACAACATGGGAGGTTGAACTGGATCCTGGGCCAAACAAGGACAAAGGTGGGAAAGCTGGCAAAATCCCAGCAGGGATGTGGATTACCTAATACTGCCTCAATGTTGGTTTCGATAACTACTATGGTTACATAAGATGTTAGCATTAGGAGAAACTAGAAGGGTATATGAGAATCTATTTTTTTTCCTAACTTCCCTGTAAGGCTAACATTGTTCAACAACAACAACAAAAAATACCTGATTGGTAGTGCCCCTAGACACTTGGCAGGAGAAAACGAGTTACCTTTGAAGGATGGTAACATCATCCAAGATCAAATAATCTCCATAAATAATGTTCTAATAAAAATAAGCAGATTATAGTAAAACAAAACAAAAATACACATGGAAACAAAGATTCATGAGCAAGAACTGGCATAAGCAACAACAGAAACAGATTCACAATGACTTCAGATCCTAGAATTATCAATTACAGATTATAAGATAACTGTGATTGTGTTTAGATAAATAAAAGGCATGATTAAAAATCTCTATGGAACCGAAGAATATAAAATACAACCAACCGACCAGTCTGAAAATGGCACAAGATGTCTAGCAATAAAAAACAATCCTTTTAGTTCACATAGCGCCATGGACACATATCTCTAGCAGAACACATACTACATTTATTACAGTTATCCATTTACATCTTTCTCCCTCACCACATTTTAAGCTTTTTAAGACTGGGGGTGATGGTGTCTAATTTATTTTTGTATTTAGTGGATAATGCAATGCCTGGCATATGGTAAGTATTCAAAAAATGTCTGAAAGTATCTCTTTCATGGCTGTTAGAAATTGCCCTTGAGCAATTAAAAAAGAATCAAGTCTAAATGTATAGTAATATAGGTACCATGGGATTGAAAAAAAAAAAAGTAAAATCTCCAAAGAACCAGAGTAGATACACACACCCCCAAATTAAAGTAAAAATGTTAATAAAGTTTATTCAGTGGTTGGATTTATGCTACAAACTAGGGATACAAGAGTGAGGAAGACAGAAAGTGTTAGTCCCTCAGTCTCTGTTATGTCTGACTCTTTGCAACCCATGGACTGTAGCCCACCAGGCTCCTCTGTCCATGGAATTCTCCAGGCAAGAACACTGGAGTGGGTAACCATTCTCTTCCTCCAGGGGAATCTTCCAGACTGAGGGATCAAACCTGGGTCTCCTGCATTGCAGGCAGATTCTTTACTGTCTAAGCCAGATCTGGTCTCTCAAAATCTCAGAGCAGGAACCCTACTAGAAAAAAGAAACCAGTTACTGAACTCCTTCATTGCACACCTGATGAAACTGAGGCCCAGAAGGAATCCATAAGGATCACATAACAAGTAACTGAAAGGTAAAACAAGTGAGATACCAATTTAGGGAGAATGACTTTTGAAAGGATGGAAAAACAAATCACAAGAAATGAACTTAAATTTTAATAGCAAGGCAGTTGACAGAAAAGTTAGAGAATGAGAAAACAAAACCAAACCTGATGCTGGTTAATATTCAAAGAAAAACATTTTCTTTTCCTGGTCTCTCATCTTGGATTTCAACTAGTTTGAAATATAATTTACTATTTTAACCTCTCTTCTGCTAGACTTTGAGCCCTAGTATCCACAACATTATTTAGTACATCACTGGTTCTTAAAACATATTTGTATAATGAATGGTTTATATTTTATCAGAAAATCAGTTTTCCTATCAGGTTCTATTTTTCACTTTAGGATACAGAATGTCCTCTCTAGACTATGCAAACCACTACTTTTTTGTTTGTTTGTCCAAAGCAAATACAGAAACAAATATCTAACAATTCTTTCAAGTGAAAAATTCAAGATTTTAACAAAATGAAGATAAATTTCATGTTGATCAAGCTTTTCTTTTTATTTTAGCTTAATGAGAATCTTAGTTTTCCTAAGCAACCCAAATATCATACCTGTTACAGGTAGATATTTGCCTGTGTAGTCATGCTGGGTTATTGGGTTCTTGCAAATTTATGGTGTTACATGATAATGGTGTGGCGATAGACATCTGCTGTACTATTTTGCTAATTAATGCTATCTTAGTGCAGGTATGTGATGCAGACAGATGAGACTCACTTTGTACTCAAGACTTCTGTAGAACAATGTTCACTGCAGCATTGTTTGTAAAAGACTAGAGGCAACCAAAGTGTCCACCATTAGCAGACTGTATGTATCAGTGCAATCGAATGCTATATAATCTACCTGCACTAGTGCGACAGGCAAGAATTCTACCAGTGAGTCACCCATGCGTCCATTACTTGCCTTAATGTGCAAAGATTTCAACAATGTAACATATTTTAAAAAGCATATTTGATCCTATTTACATGAAATTATATGTATATGTTTATTGAGGTGCAAACCTGCATAGAAGAATGCCTGGAAGGCTGTTCATCAAAATACTATCAGAGATTACCTCTAGGGCATGATATTCCTAGCAATGTTTGCCTTGGAAAAGAATTTTTTGTAAAGTTGAAATATTCGACAGTAGTATGTATTACCATTAATAATGAGGGAAAATAAAGTTATTTATTTAAAAATAGATAAACTCATAAAATATCAACCTAGGGACAAAGGTGAAAGGAAAAAGGTGTATTATTAACATCAAATAAAGATCAGAAATTTTAGTAATAGTGAGGCTGGGGAGAATGATACAATTATAACAAACCTCAGACAGCATAAGCTTAGAAAGACTGAGGGGGAAGAGTATTTTATTTTTTAAACTTCTAAAGTTTGAATATTTACAAAGCTTCATGTCCCTATGAAGTATACAAAAAATACAAGACACAATTTCCACCCTCAAGCAACTGAAGGAGAATGAGGTGAACGCTCATGAAGAAAGCCAATACAAGGTACAGAATACTGGTACGCGCTGACAGGTGGTATGAGAAATGCACAAACAGCTCAAGACAAAATATGGTAGACGTCTTAAGGAAGACATCTTAAGGAAGGCAAAGCATACAGTTGAGTGATCTGGAGAAAACTATACAGCCACTGTACCTCAGTTTCTTTATCTGAAAAACGGTGAGTAGAAGATCTACCTTAGAATTAAGACGAAATAATGTTAGGGAACCATGGACCGAAACCTTCTGCCCTGACCAAGGGTGAAAATAACCACTGGCACAAGTTGTCTCTCACAAGAAGGTTCCAGTAAGAAACAAGGAAATGACAAGCTGTCGCCAACCGGAAAAATTTGGGAGGGGCCAAAAAGAGGGAGGAGATGCTGGGCCATACATAGAGTATCCCACCAACCTCCCGGAAACTCTCTGTAGGAATCTGTCTTCACCGGAAGAGTTGCATGCCACCTGGAAAAGCCATGAGTCAGACCATATATGGACACAAGCTAGGTGATGGGGCAGGGACAACCCAGAAATGAACCCCTCCTCCATAACACCCAAGACTGCAAACCAAGAGGCAGAGCAGTCCTCCTGGGATCCCTGACCTTGCTGCTCTCCACTCAAGGGGCCCCTTTTCAATAGTGTCTTGCTTCATCAGCAAGTGTGTCTCCTTGGACAATTCATTTCCAAGCGTTAGACAAAGCCCCTCTTGGGGCCTGGAAGGCATCCCTCTCTAGTCAAGTAATGTAGATAAAATGTTTAGTGCAGACTAACTATGTAATAAGTTATTGCTATTACTCTTATTTAAGATTAAGTGAAAACTCCAAATATAGAATACTGACATTTGCTCAAAGGAAAGCATGCAATTTCAAATTTGAAACCTCAGAGACTACCTGGTCCTAACCCCTAATTTGGTGGTTGATGAAATGGAGGCCTGGGTCAACAGAGTGAGGCCTTTGATGTGACCTGAGTGAACCAAAGTAAGGTCTTGCCTAAGACCACACATGACTACCGTTTTCAGTTTCTTTCCATTTCAATACCATTTTTTTCTTCTTTTAAAAAGACAATAACGAAGAGTCACTATTAGATGCTTTTCAAAGATGCCAAAAACTCATCCTCTAGAATGAAGAAAGTCTGATGCCACTACCAGTGTGTATTACTCATGAGAGGGAATGCCTGCTTACATGAGACATGTGGAAAGCTGCTCCTTAACATTTAGAAGGTGCACACCCACTAGATAGGGGCCATGTCTAATTCTGTTTGAATGAACTTTAAAGTTAGAGCACAATAACAGTTTTATTGTCATCCTTTTAATCACTATCAAAACATAATCCCTCAGTATCAAAGGCCAGCAACTCTGGCAGTACAGGCTTTTAATTGAAAAAGAGAAAAGGACAAACATCAGTCTGCTTTTGTTTCTGGAGGAGGGCCTTTACTCCATGTCAGATCCCTACTGCTCATTAAGTAAAAAATATTTCAGAAGTCAAGAGAAAAGGATTTTACATTTTTAAATGTCCTACAAGGACCCATACCATAAAATAAGTCCTGGATATTCCCAATACACTGCACTCACAATCAGAGCTTTTGATTCACGTAGAGCTTTTTTTTTTTTTTTTAATCTTTTTTTTCAAACCAAAATGACACAAACCTCTGTGTTTACTTGATGGCCTGGTGCTTTGCACTACCTCCAACATGGATGAAACACTTGCTTTATATGCTTTTAATTGAAGATACAGAGATGAATAAGACTCAACTCTTGTGGAAAAACTGTCTTCCAAATTCAGGCTCTAAAAAGAACAGTTTTTCTTCTCTACCAATTACAGTATTGTGCAACCTCAAGCAAAACTTTGCAACGCTTTGTGCCTCAGTTTCCTCACTTGTAAAATTAGGATAAAGTGTAGCTCTCCTAATTGGTGGTCATTTCCCACCAACATAAAAACAAAATTGTCAGGTTTAAATGTAAAAGAGGGCAGGTCTCAACAGCCTAAGAAAATGTGGCAGAGACTGATGGCGAGGACAGCCCGAATTGAGGCCGAGCTGCAGAGAAACTAGGCGCTCTCTTTTACCCATGGATGTGGTGTGGTGATCACAGAGAAACCTCAAAGGTGTCAGGGGTAAAGGGGCGAGGACATGGACCTGAAGCTAAGCTAAAAGAATTACTACCCAGCTAAACTGAGGAACTGCACTGTCCGCAAGGACAGGTCTAACCTAGACAGGCTTCCCTGTTCCCTCAGGGCTGAAAACACCATGAGCGCTGCAGAGTTCCCAGAATCTGAAATGTTTACGCTTTCAAAAGATTACATGGAGGTACTTGGAAGAGAAACTGAGAACCTTTTCATGATGAACAGGAAGGCAGAGGGGGAAGACAGATACTTTGAATGACATTCTACTTAACAAATTTTAATTTAGGTCAGTGATGGGAATGGGCTGGGCTAAGTAAACACCAGGAGTCCTTCACAGAGGACCAGCGGTATCCCAGGGACACACTCAGGATTCCCTCAGAAAATAACTGTCATGGCTAATCCTAATAAAGAGAGAAAATTCTAGTATTTTTAATGCTTTTTATTTCTTTTGGTCATATGGCCCTCCAGAGGATTCATCTAGACCTTAAGAAAGGTTGGAATGTTCCAGTGTTAACTGTTTGGACCTGGAGAAGGATTAAGGAAAATCTGCTCTCCTAATTGGTGGTCACTTCCTTCACTTCCCACCAACATAAAAACAAAATTATCAGTCTTCCCTGGTGGCTCAGTGGTGAAGAATCGCCTGCCAATGCAGGAGACATGGGTCCGATCCCTGGGCCGGAAAGATCCCCATGCCGCAGAGCAACTAAGCCTGTGCACAACTACTCATAGTCTGCCTGCCTGCAGCCCGTGCTCCACAACAAGAGAAGTCATCGCAATGAGAAGCTCAAGCACTGCAACTAGAGAATAGCCCCCGCTCTCTGCAACTAAAGAAAGCCCACACAGAAATGAAGATCCAACACAGACAAGAAATAAAATTATTTTTTAAATTATCCATCAAACTATGTCCTTTCCTTTTTTCTCTGTACATGCCTCTATGGTTCTGCTTATGGCATGCTCCCTTTTTGGAACATCTTTCCCTGAAAATTTTCACCTGATAAATTCTTAACCTTAATGACCCAGTTCAACGGTGACCCTTATATCACTTTCATAATCTCCTAGGTTAAAATGATTACATTATTTGCAGTCCTGTAATAATGCTCTTTTGAGTATTACATACTCTTTTCTGTTTGCTTACTACATAGTCTATTTGTTTACATGTGTGTTTTCTTTCTTACACTGTGAAGGACTTAAGGACAAGAATTGTATCTCATATTCATCTTTGCCTACATACACAGCACATACTAGGTACTCAAGTGTTTACTGTATGAGACAAAATCTGAATACCATAAGTGTGTACTTTTTGAGATGGTCAAGCTAAGGTTGGAAGAAATAGAAGTGGGATTAAGCTAAATCCCAGAAGTGTCCCTTTAGCAAATTCCCAGCAGGATCAGCAAGTAATTAATGAGATAATTCCCTTTGATTTAAATAGTCCATGCTCAGGAAAGGGCACTCTTTCCCCCATAGGTCATCACCACAACTCAGGCGGATTTACTTCCACTTGGATGTAAATTACCCGTGACTGATCTGAGGATTTGCTGGTTGGTGCTTCTACCTATGCCTTCAGTCTGCCTGTGTGTGTGGAATCTAATATTCAGAACCCACAACTTCTTCCCCTGTGCCTTCTATAGACCTCACAAAAGTCCTTTCTTTTATAAAGTTATTACTGATTGAAGGAAATAGGTTCGAATTAAGTCCTTTTCGGACCATGTCATTAAGTAGGCACTCCCAAGAGAACATGTGGGGGCTTCCCAGGCAGCACAGTGGTAAAGAACCCGCCTGCCAGTGCAGGAGACACAGGAGACGCTAAGCACACGCACACTCGGGCTTTATATTAAAACTGAGGGGAAGCTCCTGTTCTGTTAGTTTGCATTGAATGCAACAAACTAAATCTGAAGAGAAGGAAGACAATGAGCACTTACTTACTAAGCGCTTTCCAGGTCCAAGCAACGCTCCAGGTAATATACGTTATTTCATTCTATCTTAACAGTGCTGCGGGACACGTCCTGTTAACCCATTTTACAGAATGAAGAAAGTGAAGCTAAATGAGATTAAGTTACATAGCTGGTCACTTAATTAGTAAATGACAGAGCTAGTATTCAAATGCAAGTCTGATGTGAAAGTTAATAAAAATGTCCCTCTACAGCCACACCCACAGGAACAGACCCCTCGGACCGACCTGGGGTCAGGTTTCTGAGACCTCCTGTGGGCACTTCTACCTGAATGCTCTCAGACCACGTGTGTAATTTACCTCCAGCCCTGACCTCTTCCCTGACTTCAGGCTCCTAGAGCGAACTGCCTACTCCACATGTCCAGCTAGATCACTGATTGCATCTCAAACTCAACAGGCATGAAAACTGAACCCCCAATTCTAGGGCCTCCACCAAACATGCTTCTCCTTCATCTCCCCTTTCTCAGCAGATGGCAACTCCATTCTTAGGAGTTTTAGCTCCACACAAAGGAATTAGCCCACACTCCTTTTTTTCACTTCTACCCACATTCAATCCATGTACAAATCCTGTGGGCTGTACCTCTTAAGTTTACCTCAGAGGGTTGTTATGAGCATGAATGAGTTGATGTTTTTTAAAGCACTGTTAGAACACTGCTTGGCATAAGCATCATGAGTACTTCTGGAGCAAAAGAAATACCCAGCATCCTACCATTACTCTTTGTCCCCACTCTACCACCCTAGGCTTGGCCAGCATCATCGCCCACCTGGACTACTGAAAGCAGGAAGTCATCACCTAAGCGGTCTCCCTGCTTCCAGCCTTGTCTTCCTAGAGCCTACTCTCCAAGCAGCAATCTTTTAAAAACCCAAGTCATATTATGTCACTGCTTAAAAGCATCTAGAAGTTTTCCATCTTACTCAGAATAAAATGTAACAAAGTCCTTATCATGGCTTGCAAGACTCTACCCTCTTCACGGATCACATCCTTGTTGTGGTGAAGGGGCTTATGTAACTCCATGAAGTTACGAGTCATGCTCTGCAGGGCCACCCAAGACGGACGGGTCATAGTGAAGAGTTCTGACAAAATGTGGTCCACTGGAGGAGGGAATGGCAACCCACTCGAGTATTCTTGCCACAAGAACCCCATGAACAGTATGAAAAAGCAAAAAGATATGACACCGGAAAATGAGCCCCCCAGGTCAGAAGGTGTCCGATATGCTACTGGGGAAGAGGGGAGGCCAATTAGTAATCGCACCAGTAAGAATGAAGAGGCTGGGCCAAAGCAGAAACTTCTTAAGGTTCAGCTGTGGATGTGTCTGGTGGTGAAAGTAAAGGTCAATGCTGTAAAAAACAATACTGTATAGGAACCTGGAATGTTAGGTCTACAAATTAAGGTAAATTGGATGTGGTCAAGCAGGAGATGGCAACGGTGAAGACTGTCACCTTATGAACTACTGAACTAAAATGGATGGGAATGGGCAAATTTAATTCCAATGACCATTAGAACTACTACTGTGGGCAAGAACCTTTTAGAAGGAATGGCATAGCCCTCAGAGTCAACAAAAGAGGATGAAATGCAGTACTTGGGTACAATCTCAAAAACAATAGAATGATCTCAGTTCATTTCCAAGGCAAACCATTCAACATCACAGCACTCCAAGTCTATGCCCCAATCACTAATGACAAAGAAGCTGAATGGTTCTATGAAGACCTAAAATACCTTCCAGAACACCAAAAAAAAAAAAAAAAAAAAAACAAAAAAACACAAAAGAAAGATGCCCTTTTCACATACAGGACTAGTGCAAAAATAGGAAGTCAAGAGATACCTGGAGTAACAGGCAAGTTTGGTCTTAAGAGTACAAAATGAAGCAGAACAAAGGCTAACAGAGTTTTGCTAAGAGAACACACTGGTCACAGCAAACACCCTCTTCTGACAACACAAGACACAACTTTACACATGGACATCACCTAATGGTCAATACTGAAATCAGGTTGATTATCCTCTTTGCAGCCGAAGATGGAGAAGCTCTAGACGATCAGCAAAACAAGACCGGGAGCTGACTGTGGCCCAGATTATGAACTCCTTGTTGACAAATTCAGGCTTAAACTGAAGAAAGTAGCGACAACCACAAAGCCATTTGACCTAAATCAAATATGACCTAAATCAAATCCCTTACAATTATACAGTGGAAATGAGAAATAGATTTAAGAGACTAGATCTGATAGACAGTGCCTGATGAACTATGGATGGCAGTTCGTGACACTGTACAGGAGACAGGGATCAAGACTATCCCCAAGAAAAAGAAATGCAAAAAAGCAAAACGGCTGTCTGAGGAGGCCTTACAAACAGCTGTGAAAAGAAGAGAAGCGAAAAGTAAAGGAGAAAAGGAAAGATATACCCATTTGAATGCAGAGTTCCAAAGAATAGCAAGGAGAGATAAGAAAGCCTTCCTCAGTGATCCATACAAAGAAACAGAGGAAAACAATAGAATGTAGATCTCTTCAAGAAAATTAGAGATACCAAGGGAACGTTTCATGCAAAGATGGGCTCAATAAAGGACAGAAATAATATGGACCTAACAGAAGCAGAAGATATTAAGAAGAGGTGGCAAGAATACACAGAAGAACTATACAAAAAAAATCATGACCCAGATAATCACTCACTTAGAGCCAGACATCCTGGAATGTGAAACCAAGTGGGCCTTAGGAAGCACCACTATGAACAAAGCTAGCGAAGATGATGGAATTCCAGTTGAGTTATTTCAAATCCTAAAAGATGATGCTGTGAAAGTGCTACACTCAATATGCCAGCAAATTTGGAAAACTCAGCAGTGGCCACAGGACTGGAAAAGGTCAATTTTCATTCCAATTCCTAAGAAAGGCAATGCCAAAGATTGCTCAAATTATTGCACAATTGTACTCATCTCACATGCTAGTAAAGTAATGCTCAAAATTCTCCAAGCCAGACTTCAACAATACGTGAACTGTGAACTTCCAGATGTTCAAGCTGGTTTTAGGTAAGGCAGAGGAACCAAAGATCAAATTGCCAACATCCGCTGGATCATCGAAAAAGCAAGAGAGTTCCAGAAAAACCTCTATTTCTGCTTTAGTAATTGTCCCAAAGCCTTTGACTGTGTGGATCACAATAAACTGTGGAAAATTCTGAAAGAGATGGGAATACCAGACCACCTGACCTGCCTCTTGAGAAATCCTATGTAGGTCAGGAAGCAACAGTTAGAACTGTTAGACAACAGTTAGCAATAGTTAGAACAGCTAGCAACAGTTAGAACTGTTCTAATGGAACCATAGAACAACAGATTGGTTCCAAACAGGAAAAGGTGTACATCAAGGTTGTATATTGTCACCCTGCTTATTTAACTTATATGCAGAGTACATCATGAGAAACGCTGGACTGGAAGAAGCACAATCTGGAATCAAGATTGCAGGAGAAACATCAATAACCTCAGATATACGGATGACACCACCCTTATGGCAGAAAGTGAAGAAGAACTAAAGAGCCTCTTGATGAAAATGAAAGAGGAGAGTGAAAAAGTTGGCTTAAAGCTCAACATTCAGAAAACTAAGATCATGGCATCCGGCCCCATCACTTCATGGCAAATAGATGGGGAAACAGTGGAAACAGTGGCAGACTTTATTTTTCTGTGCTCCAAAATCACTGAGGATGGTGACTGCAGCCATGAAATTAAAAGGCGCTTACTCCTTGGCAGGAAAGTTATGACCAACCTAGACAGCATATTGAAAAGCAGAGACATTACTTTGCCAACAAAGGTCAGTCAAGTCAAGGCTATGGTTTTTCCAGTAGTCATGTATGGATGTGAGAGTTGAACTCTAAAGATAGCTGAGCACTGAAGAATTGATGCTTTTGAACTGTGGTGTTGGAGAAGACTTGGGAGTCCCTTGGACTGCAAGGAGATCCAACCAGTCCATCCTAAAGGTGATCAGTCCTGAGTGTTCATTGGAAGGACTGAGGTTGAAGCTGAAACTCCAATGCTTTGGCCACCTGATGCAAAGAGCTGACTCATTGGAAAAGACCCTGATACTGGGAAAGATTGATGGCGGGAGAAGAAGGGGACGACAGAGGAGGAGATGGTTGGATGGCATCACCGACTCAATGGACATGAGTTTGGGTAAACTCTGGGAGTTGGTGATGGACAGGGAGGCCTGGTGTGCTGCGGTTCATGGGGTCGCAAAGAGTCAGACATGACTGAGACTGAACTGAACTGAACTAATCTGTGTGGGAGATGCTCTGTTACAGCACCCAGGAAAAGTGCTCTTGAGTTACCATGTAGGGTGTTTCCTATCATTTGTTATTACAGACAATGCTGCAAAGTATATCCTCGACTTGCTTGAGAAATTCTCAGAAATGGAACTACCCAGCCAAGGATGTTTACAAGTTAAATACAGTTGTCACTATAATTATCCTCCAGACAGGTTTCATCAATTTATGCCCTACCCCTTGTCCTGTCTGAGTTTCCTTATACCCTCAGAAATACAGATAGTCAGATTAATTTTTTTTTAGCCTTTCTAACCTGGTAGGTGAAAAATAGTATTAATTTGCATTTCTCCTCTTAGGAATGAGCTTGAGTATCTTTGCTTGTATAAATTCAGGTGTTCTTCCTCTGCTACAAACTAACTGTACACATCTCTTGCTCATTTTTCTATTGGAATGGTTGTTAGTTTCTTTGAAATTGATTTGTTGGGGCTTTACTTACATCAAAGCTATCAACCTTTGCTCTGTCATATGTGGAACCAATACTTTCTGTCAGTCCTCACTTATCTCTTCACGTAATCTATACCTTGTTTTTCAACTTAATTGTAATTTAATTGACAGGTAACATTGTGTAAATTTAAGGTAAACAGCATGTTGATTTGATATCCTTATATAAAGCAAAATGACTACCATCTTAACACTAACTAACACCTCCATGCAGGATGCAGGGAAAGACTGAAGGCAAAAGGAGAAGGGAGCAGCAGAGGATGAGGTGGTTAAATAGCATCATCGTCTCAATGGACATGAATTTGAGCAAACTTCGGGAGATACAGTGGAGGTGACAAATAGGTTCCAGGGATTAGACCTGGTAAAGTGCCTGAAGAACTATGGACAGAGGATCGTAACACTCTATAGGAGGCAGTGACCAAAACCATTTCCAAGAAAAAGAAATGCAAGAAGGCAAAATGGTTGTTTGAGGAGGCTTTACAAATAGCTGTGGAAAGGAGAGAAGTGAAAGGCAAGGAAGAAGGGGAAAGATATACCTATCTGAATGCAGAGTTAAAGGGAACAGCAAGGAGAGATAAGAAGGCCTTCCTCAATGAACAATGCAAAGAAATAGAGGAAAACATAGAATGACAAAGACTAGAGATCGCTTTAATAAAATTGGAGACCTCAAGGGAAAATTTCACACAAGGATGAACACGCTAAAGGAAAAACAGTAAGGACCAAACGGAAGCAGAAGAGAATAAGAAGAGGAGGCAAGAATACACAGATGAACTTTACAAAAATGGCCTTAATGACTGGAATAACCACGATGGTGTGGTCGCTCACTTAGAGCCAGACATCCTGGAGAATGAAGCCAAGTGGGCCTTAGGAAGCATCACTACGAAGAAAGCTAGTGGAGGTGATGGAATTCCAGATGAGCTATTTAAAATCCTAAAAGATGACGCTGTTAAAGTGCTGCGTTCAATATGTCAGCAAATTTGGAAAACTCAGAAGTGGCCACAGGACTGGAAAAGGTCAGTGTTCATTCCAATCCCCCAAAAAGGCAATGCCAAAGAATGTTCAAACTACCATACAACTGCACTCATTTCACATGATAGTAAGGTTATGCTCAAAATCCTTTAAGCTAGGCTTCAGGAGTATGTGAACCAGAACTTCCAGATGTTCAAGCTGGGTTTAGAAAAGGCAGAGGAACCAGAGACCCAATTGCCAATATTCATTGGAAAGGAAGAAAATTCCAGGAAAACATCTACTGCTTCACTGATTATGCTAAAGCCTCTGACTGTGTGGATCACAACAAACTGTGGAAAATTCTTAAAGAGATGGGAATATCTGTCTTCTGAGAAACCAATATGTGGATCAAGAAGCCATAGTTAGAACCTAACATGAATCAACTGACTGGTTCAAAATTGGGAAAGGAGTACCTCAAGGCTGTATACCTAACTTCCTTGCAGAGTACATCATGTGAAACACTGGGATGGATGAATCACAAGCTGGAATCAAGGCTACTGGGAAAAGTATCAACAACCTCATATATGCATATAATACCATCCTAATGGCAGGAAGTGAAGAGGGACTAAAGAGATTCTTGATGAGGGCTAATGAGGAGAGTGAAAAGCTAGCTTAAAACTCAACATTCAAAAAACTAAGATCATGGTATCCGGTCCGATCACTTCATGGCAAATAGATGAGGAAAAAGTAAAAACAGTGGCAGACTTTATTTTCTTGGGCTCCAAAATCACTGTGAACAATGACTGCGGCCATGAAGTTAAAACACACTTGCTCCTTGGAAAGAAAGCTATCACAAACCTAGACAGTGTATTTAAAAAGCAGAGACATCACTTTGCCGATAAAGGTCTGTATAGTCAAAGCTACAGATTTTCTCGTCATCATGTACAGATGTGAGTTGGACCATAAGGAAGGCTGAGTGCCAAAGAATTGATACTTTTGAATTGCAGTGCTGGAGAAGACTCTTGAGAGTCCCTTGGACAATAAGAAGATAAAACCAGTCAACTGTAAAGGAAACCAACCCTGAATATTCAATGGAAGGACTGATGCTGAAGCTGAAGTGCCAATACTTTGGCCACCTGATTCGAAGAGCAGAGTCACTGGAATAGACCCTGATGCTGGGAAAGAGTGAGGGCAGGAGGAGGAGGGGCAGCAGAGGAGATGATAAGAGAGCATCACTGACTCAATGAACATGAAGCTGAGCAAACCCTGGGAAGAGAATGAAGGACGGAGAGCCCATCGTGCTACAGTCCATGAGGTCACAAAGAGCTGGACATGACCGAGGGACTAAACACAGCAATAACAATGTAAGACTACTCCTTTCCCCACCTGCCCTCTGCTCTTTCATCCCCCATATTACAGGATGAGTTGTTTTCAGCAGGAAAATATTAAGAATTTTATTTTAAATCTTTCATTTGAGTAAAATTGATCGAAGATGAGTCAAGTCTATTTTACCCTTCTACCAACTACCTACCAGTAGTAACAAACTATCAATAGTCACAAAAATATTTACAAATAAGATATAAAAGCCTTCTTCCTCAGATTCAAGTTATTGGTTATGCCCATTTTGCAAAAACTATTCAAATGGAATTCAAGCATAACTACATTCCCTTATTAGAAAAAAATCCACAGCAAAACTTTAAAAACAAAATATATCTGTTCAGTTCAGTTCAGTTGCTCAATTGTGTCCGACTCTTTGCGACCCCATGAACCGCAGCACACCAGGCCTCCCTGTCCATCACCAACTCCCAGAGTTTACCCAAACTCATGTCCATTGAGTCGGTGATGCCATCCAACCATCTCCTCCTCTGTCGTCCCCTTCTTCTCCCGCCATCAATCTTTCCCAGTATCAGGGTCTTTTCCAATGAGTCAGCTCTTTGCATCAGGTGGCCAAAGCATTGGAGTTTCAGCTTCAACCTCAGTCCTTCCAATGAACACTCAGGACTGATCACCTTTAGGATGGACTGGTTGGATCTCCTTGCAGTCCAAGGGACTCCCAAGTCTTCTCCAACACCACAGTTCAAAAGCATCAATTCTTCAGTGCTCAGCTATCTTTAGAGTTCAACTCTCACATCCATACATGACTACTGGAAAAACCATAGCCTTGACTTGACTGACCTTTGTTGGCAAAGTAATGTCTCTGCTTTTCAATATGCTGTCTAGGTTGGTCATAACTTTCCTGCCAAGGAGTAAGCGCCTTTTAATTTCATGGCTGCAGTCACCATCCTCAGTGATTTTGGAGCACAGAAAAATAAAGTCTGCCACTGTTTCCACTGTTTCCCCATCTATTTGCCATGAAGTGATGGGGCCGGATGCCATGATCTTAGTTTTCTGAATGTTGAGCTTTAAGCCAACTTTTTCACTCTCCTCTTTCATTTTCATCAAGAGGCTCTTTAGTTCTTCTTCACTTTCTGCCATAAGGGTGGTGTCATCCGTATATCTGAGGTTATTGATGTTTCTCCTGCAATCTTGATTCCAGATTGTGCTTCTTCCAGCCCAGCGTTTCTCATGATGTACTCTGCATATAAGTTAAATAAGCAGGGTGACAATATACAACCTTGATGTACACCTTTTCCTGTTTGGAAAAAATATCTCTGACTAAATGTCAAACACAGAAACGTGGAAGAGCAGGGTTTAGACTTTGGAGACAGAAGCTAAGTGGTCAGGTAATCTCCCACTGGATGTCCCACCAGTAAATCTGGACATTTGTTGATGAAAATACTTCTCACATCTTGCCTCACTTAGATTATATATCATCTGATGGTTGCCATGGAAATAGCAGTAATGCTAACAAGGATTAGTCCCATAGGGTTTTATCACTGGGTACAGAATTATTTTCTGTGAAGTCACTGGGGAAGCAATACAGATATTACGTGGGGATAAAAAACTGGTGAAATTTAAGTAGTGAAGCCCAAACCCTTCTTCCAAATTAGAGCCAATCCATTCCCTACCCAGATAATACCTACAGCTTCATCACCTAAGTTCTGAGCCTCTTTAGATCCTATATTCTCCACAGTCTTTCCTAATAAACCTCAGTTCTCAACTCTCAGTTCTGTCTCTTGATTCATATTTTTTAATGGCCTACATGCCATAATTTACTTATCTAATGACAGTGTTTTGCCTGGTTTCCCAGATGCAAACTGAATCAACAGTTCCTGAGTGCGTGCCCTCCACCAGGCAAGATACTGTCACGTGAATGATTCCCTTAAGTCCTCATAATGATACCTGTTAGGCACGTATCATTAACCCACTATTTAGATGAGGAAACCAAACTCTGCAGAGGTTTAAGTGATTTCCCCAGTACAAGTTTATTTCCTCAGAACTATCATTACTGTTTGACTATCGGCTCCTCAAGGAAAGGGAGGCTTGCCTCTTAGCACCTCTCCAGGACTCAGCAAGGGCTTGGCCCACAACAGGCAATCAGTTAGCCAAAAGTGACTTAAAGAAAACCAACAGAGAAAAAAAATAAATAAAAAGGACTACCCTGGATATAAACAAGTGGGGAGGCAGACATTGCTGGGGCTTTTGTTTGTTTTGTTGTTTTAACAAATCAAACATACTCAAAGATTTCTAACAATGTCCATTCACTACTTTTAAAAAAAGATCTTATATAAAGCTATATTCTATGAACACACTGTTTGGTCTTGATCAGTTGCGAGGTATATTTCAAGACATTTGTTATTACTAATAGTGTAATGAAGTTAATATTTCACGTCTTCAAAAAAATTTCAATAGTAGCAAATTCAAAATGTTCACTCACTATATTTTCATGACTAGAAGAAAAAAAGGTACTATAGCTAGAGCTTGTCCTCTGGACGAAGTAAACACGTGTCTTGATGGAAAAAAGGTTAAGAAACAAAGAGCCCTGGGACAGGGATCAGCCGTCACTGGACTCCTTTCCTAACTGGATGAACATAAGCAATTCAAGTAAGCAACCTGGCCTCTGTCTCCTCAGGCCTTCCAACACATGGGACAAACTAACTCTACCCACGGCCAAACCATCCCTCAGGGACAATTAGATGTTACTTTGTGTTCTGAGTTGGCATCTGGTCTATTTTCTTGTTTCTCCAAGATGGTGAGAGAGCAAGAGGAGCTTACTGCTTCTGGAAACTGCTGAGGGTGTTGGCTTCATGAAAATGGAACCCGTAAGCCTTAAAGTTGACTCAGTTGTCTTCTTCTGAGAAAAACAGAAGGTCATAGGATGAGCCTCTTTCAAAAACTTCAGATTAAGAAAAATAGAAATTTATTATGGAAAGTTTGCTGCAAAAAATGTCTATGATTTTAAACAAAGTAAGTTGTTCCAAGTGAATGTCCACTTTTCAGGAAGAGTTAAGAGATCAAAAGCATATCTCACTTTCTCAGCCATTAAATACATAATAAAAACCCATTTCCTAGTTCTCCAATGTGTTGGAAAATCGATTAGTTAATGTCTGCTAAAGCTCTCAGGTACAAGGTGCTATCTCATGGCTAAGCACTATTCCATTTAAACTTGTTTTGTTTCTTTTCTGTCATCTCCCATGTCTATCTGGGATGGAATGATGGAGATGATTAATTAACTGTAGTCTAATAAGTCAGAAAATTCTTCAGAGCAGGGAAGCTTAAAAATATAGAAATGAAAATTAGGGCCCACTCAGACAGAGGCTCATTTAAATGTCAGAATAATTATTCCAAACCGAAAACAATCCAAATAACCTGTCACCTGAGAGCTCCCAGATGGAGGAGAAGGTGCTATAAAAATCAAAATGATCATATCACTAACACACCTTACATATGAAGGAAGGGCAAAAATCCAAAACGGCAGTAATTCCAAATAACGTCATAATCCAATACTGTTCCAACACAGTTACTAAACATCCTCCATAGGAAAGGCAAGATGTTAGGCACTGATTAGGATGCAGTCCTACATTCAAGGAAGGACATGAAACAGGTAAATGAACAAACACATTTCACATTTGCTAAAGCGAAATAGAAGCACATATATTAAAACATTCAATTGATAGAACTTAAGTTCTGAAAAGTGAATCCTCAAAAAAAGCATACTGAATCAATGTATTTATATATTTTATCATGGATAATTACGATTTCTTTTTTTTTTCATTTATTTTTTATTAGTTGGAGGCTAATTACTCCACAATATTGCAGTGGCCCCTGTCATACATTGACATGAATCAGCCATGGATTTACATGTATTCCCCATCCCGATCCCCCTTCCCACCTCCCTCTCTACCCGATCCCTCTGATAATTACGATTTCTATACAATGAGATTCCACAGTTCTAAGTTTCCTTCCAATCAGCTGTTAATTACTACATAAACTCACATGAACGGGTATTAGGAAGCATGACAGAAGTACACTTCTAGATGGACCTAGAGATTATCATACTAAGTGAATAAAGTCAGAGAAAGACAAATATTATATGATATCACTTCTATGCAGAATCTAAATAATAGTTCAAATGAACTTATTTATTTATAAAACAGAAATGGACTCACAGAGAGAACAAACTTATGGTTTCCAAAGGGGAAGCAGAGAATGGGGGAGGGGGGATAAATTAGAAAGAAGAAAAAGGAAAAATACATTACCAGATGAACTTGAGGGAAAAAATAAGTCTGATGCTCACAATACAAGGAACTGGTTGTATTCCTGATTCTATAGTTTGCTGCCAACTGAACAAAGTGTAGCTAGTTTACACCATAGAATTAAACTAGAATAAAGGCTATCCTGATTATGGAGTAAATTCATAAAAGTCCTGAAATCACCTTCCATGGTTACACTTTCTGATCCACTAATTTTACTTCTAGGAATCTATCTTCAAGAATAATCAGAGAAACCATCAAAGCTCTATGTACCTAGCAATTCTCTATGGGTATATCCATAGAAATACATGTTTCTGTCCACCAGAACGGATATCCAAGATTGTTTATAACAGCATTATTTGTTAACAGCTAAAACCCATAAACAACCATTAACCAGAAAAATAGATTTGTTATATATTCACACAGGGGAATACAATACAAAAGCAAGTGAATTTCCTAAGATACATGTATCAACACAGATGAACTCTAAAAACAAAATGTTAAGCAAAAGAAGTTGCTGTATTCATGCTGTATGAGTTCATTGGTGCAAAAATCCCAAAACAGGCAAAACAAAACAGGATTATTTATGGATTCACACTTAGCAAGTAAAACTCACTAGAAAGCAAAGGTAAGGAACGATCACCACAAAAGTCTGGGTAGTGGTTGCTCTGTATGGCGGGGGGGTGTGCTTATGCTGGGGCTTGTAAGACCTAGAGCATGGGGCTCAGTTAAGCCAGGCTGACTCCTGATCACCAGCGACAGTAAAATAATAAATAAAAAGTTTGCTGACCCCTGAATCCTTTCAAAGAAATTGGCGTATGAAGCCAAATTCTAGTTTGGGAGTTTCATGGATGCCCTTATATGCCAACCAGAGTCACATGTCATGGTCTCTCTAGGGATCAACTGCCCAGGACCAGAAACTTCTGTTCCAGCCCAGCACTCACACTCCAGGGAAGGACACCCACCACAAGGCTGCAGCTCTCAAACCCCTCTGTGTTTAGTTAACTCTAGTATCATAACTTTATGCCTTGATTGTATTTCACATGTTCCCAAACCTGTACTCATTAAAAGACAATTCTTGGTTTGTCAGGCAATCTTATTCATTATGTTTAAAGTCTTCCTAATCTCATTTTTAGAGATAAAATACAATTTATGTTAGTCTAAAAGTAATATTGGCTCGTTTTCCAACATCAGAACTCTAGGTTATATGAACCAAAACCGTATGACCACAGGAAACCACAGGAAACATGTGAAGATTTAGTTGGTGATATGCTATTTTCGTCAAAATGCTCAGTGACCACAAAGGATGAGAAACTGTGTTCCAGTATTTGGTGGTGTGGAAAGCAGAATCTTTCAAAAGTCAATGCCTGACTGTTTATAATAGCCAACAAGGAAGCAACCTAAATGTCCATCAACAGAGAAATAAAGAAGATGTGGTACATATATGCAATAGAATATTACACAGACATTAAAAAGAATGAGATAATGTCATCTGCATGGACCTGGAGATTGTCATACTGAGTGAAGTCAGACAGAGAAGCAGAAACAATGTATGACATTCCTCACACAGAATCTAAAAAGTCATGACACAAACAAACTTCTTTACAAAACAGAAACAGACTCAGAGACTGAGAGAACAAACTTACGGCTGCCAAGGGTAAGGACGGGGGAAAGGGATCGTTAGGGAGCCAGGGGTGGACATGTACACACTGCTATACTCAGAATGGATAACCAACAAGGTCCCACTATACAGCACAAGGAACTCTGCTCAGTGTCATGAGGCAGGCTGGAGGGGAGGGGAGTTTGGGGGAGAATGGATACATGGACATGTATGGCTGAGTCCCTCTGCTATCCACCTGAAACTTTCACAACATTGTTAATTGGCTATACTCCAGTACAAATAAAAAGTGTAATGAAGAAAAAGTCAATGCCTGAAAACTCCACAGATTACATGTCTTGTCAAAAGTGAGACAACACAACTGAATAACAGGGGATCTCACATCATCATCATAAGTGCACATCTTCTGGTAAAAAATGTTTGATTTGAATCCAGCAAGCTGTAATATATAACCTCCAATTAGTAGGATATGCCAGGGAATAGAAGAATGATTTAACTGTCATTATGAGGAAGCAACCAGACACATTCAGAAGCTGAAACTTTCTACAGGACAACTGGCCCAGTTTCTTCAACATGTCAATGAAAGAGGAACTGCACTAGAATAAATAACACTTAAGGGACCAGACATATTACAACAAACATAATGCATGATCCTGGATTGGATCCTGATTTGCAAACCAAGAGTAAAAGAACATCTTTGGAGGTTAATTGGGAAAATCTGAATATGAGCTTGAAGTTAAGATAATGAAAAGTTACTGTAGTAAAAAGGCATAGGTCATTAATTTAAAAAGCAGGTTACAAAATAATACATGCAGCATATGATATGATTTGGTTTAAAAAAGTATAGATAAATTTACACATACCTAGGAAAAGGTTCCTAAAGATTTACACTAAGCTGTTAACAATGGTGATCTCTGGAAGATGGACATGTGATGTTTTTATTTTTTCATTATTCCACTTGTCTCTATTTTCTAATTTTCTTCAGGATACATGCACTGCTTTTGTAATAATTAAAAAATAAGTTAAATAAGAACTTCCAATGGCCAGGAGGATTCCCTGGTCCAGTGGTTAAGAATCTGCCTGCCAATGCAGGGAACATGGGTTCAATCCCTGGTCCAGGAAGATTCCACACCTACTGAGCCCACGTGTCCTAGAGCCCATCCTCTACAACAAGAGAAGCCACCACAAGAAGCCTGCGAATCTCAACTAAAGAAAGCCTGCACACAGCACCACAGTCACAAAAATAAATACATCTCTAGGGAAAAAACGGTCAATGGCCAAAAAGAATTCCCAAGATGACAGAGGAGTAAGACCTGAGCTCACCTCCTTTTATAAGCACACTAAAATTACAACTATTTAGAGAGAACTTATTGATGAGAAAAAGACCTGAACCTTCCAGAAAAGACTTTTCACAGCTAACGGTAAGAAGGAACTGCAAGAAGGTGAGTAGGAGGGGCAGAGTGGAAATATAGTTATGACCCAAACCGTCAAGTGGGTGGCCCACAAACGGGAGAGTAACTGCAGGGGTTCTCCCCAAGAGCAAGGGGTCTGAGCCCCACATCAGGCTCTCCAGCCCGGGGGTCCTGCACCAGGAAGATGAGTCCCCAGGATGTTTGGCTTTGAAGGCCAGTGGGGGTTACTTTTAGGAGACCCAGAGGGCTGTGGGAAATAAGAGACTCCAGTCTTAAAGGGTGCACACAGAATCCCACCTGCTCCAGGACCCAAGGCAGATGCAGCAATTTGAAAGGAACCTGAGTCAGACGCACCTGCTGAACTTGTCAAGTCCCCCAAGAGGCAGGGGGCAACTGGAACTCACACTGGGAATGTTGTCAAGTACCATTCTGTCCATCAAAAGACTAACGGATAAAGAAGATGTGGTAGATACACACGTGCATGCGTGCACACAGCAGTACTACTCAGTCATAAAAAAGAATGAAATTTCCCCATTTACAATAACATAAATGAACCTGGAGGGCATTATTCGCAAGTGAAGAGAGTGACAAGGGATTAATCTCCAAAACAAACAGCTCATGCAAATCTAAGTTTAAAAACTTAACAACCCAATAAAAAAATGGGCAGAAGATCCAAATAGACATTTCTCCAAAGAAGATATACAGACAGCCAAAAAGCACATGAAAAGAAGCTCAACATCACTAATTATCAAATAAATGCAAATCAAAACTACAATGAGATAGTACAAGGTAGTACCAGAGGTATCACCTTACACTGATCAGAAAGGTCAGCATCAGAAACTCACAAACAATAAATGCTGGAGAGGATGTACAGAAAAGGGAACCCTCCTACACTCTTGGTGGGAATGTAAATTGGCACAGTCACTCTGGAGAACAGTATGGAAATATAAGGAATCCAAATCGGAAAAGAAGTAAAGTTGTCACTGTTTGTAGATGACATGATACTGTACACAGAAATTTTAAAGATGCCACCAGAGAACTACTAGAGCTAATCAATGAATTCAGTAAAGTCACAAGATACAAAATTAATACACAGAAATCTCTTGCATTGCTATACAGTAAAAACAAAAGATCAGAAAATTAAGAAAACATTTACTACTGCAACAACAACAACAAAAATACCTAGGAATAAACCTCAAGTCTCTTTTAATCTTTTTTCGTTTTTTTTCTCATGGTGTTTTTTTTTAAACTTAATTTATTTATTCCTTAAATATTTATGTATTTGGCTGTGCTGGGCATGCGGGTTCTTCCATCTTTAGTTGTGGGATATGGGATCCAGTTCCCTGACCAGGGATCAAACCCCGGCCCCCTGCATTGGGAGTGCAGTCTCAACCACTGGACCACCAGGGAAGTCCTTATTTTTTATCTTTAATTTTTATTGGGTTTAGTTGATTTACAATGTTGTGTTCATTTCAGGTATACGGCAAAGTTAATCAGTTTGGATTTGTCTAATCACTTCCTTATAAAATCAATTAACTTGCTCCCCTAAAACAGGGTTGACAAATTTTCCTTAAAGGTCCAGATAGGAAATAGTTTAGGCTTTGTGGGCCACTTACTACCTCCGTCATATACTCTTTTTTTTTCCCATTTATTTTTATTAGTTGGAGGCTAATTACTTTACAATATTGTAGTGGTTTTTGTCATACATTGACATGAATCAGCCATGGATTCGTCATATACTCTTTTTTGCTTCCTGGTTTATTTCTGTCTTGTTCTAACAATCCTTTAAAAATGTAATCCCTCTGCTGTAAAGCTGTGTTTTTCCCCTTGAAATAACCAAATAATCTGTGGGGTGATATTTCCAGTTCTCCATCTACCTTTCACCTAATAGTTTTTATCATATGTAGATGATTTTGCCTGAATCAGATATTTTATTAGGAGTTGAAATGGTGATTCTCTAATTATACCATTACTTCTCCAAATACTAGCTGGCATTCTTACATAAAAAAAAAGAGCATACCCTCTTTACCTAGAGTTATTCAGTTACCTTAAAACAGTTGCTACTAGAAAAATGGTCAATTATTTCCTTCTATCAGTATTTAGAGTAAGCAGCTGATATTAGAGTAATTTTTAAGATGGTCAATTGTGGGATGGGGGAAGCTTCTCTTTTCTGAGAGCTCATGGATTTTTACATATTCATATGAATTAATCAACTGTAGCCACTATTCTCCCTAATGCTCCAACTGTCGCAACTTCAGCCAGCGTAGGTCCTTTCAAACTGCCTTCGGTGTCCTTTGACACAACTCCATTAGCTTGTTTGATTTAAACTGAAGTACACATATAATTATTCCATTAGATTTTGCAAAGCTTTCTTGCTTCTAGCACAAAATGATTTCTCAGGCTTACACTGTTGAGTTCCTACTCCAGACTTGGAATTTCTCTTTTTCTCCAAGGAGCCCTGGTTCCTTCTAGTGGGGAATGATATAGGAACTAAAATCTGTGCATTAGGGGTACTCATCACTACTAGCATTTGATTAATTTAGGTTCTTCTGCAGACAGAGCTAGGAAAAAAAAAATACATGATGAACTTCACTTGTCTTACATCTTCTGATTTATGCTTATCTATCTGTCTTAATGTCTGATTTTTCTGATACTAACTTCCCTGATTATTCTTCACAGCTGTCCTCATACCCATTCTCTTGCTCACATCATGCCTGCTGTAACCATTAAAGCCATCTCTTGCTAAATACTGAAGTGCTACTATTTTTGTCCCTGCATTATATGACATTGCATGACTCTACTATGAATCACATTAAACAAAAATGAAGGGATATTGCCATTAAAGTAATGTGTAGCAACATTTACTTGCTGAGCACTAATTTTAGAATGCCACATCTCTCTTAATTATTTACCTGCGAAAATATCGATTTATAAAACCAAATTTTGTTTTCTACATCATCATCAAATTTTACAGACTTCTGAGCTTTGGGGCACTATGGTTGGCACCAGAGATACAAATGAGTCAAAGACAGTCTTTAGCATGAGTTGATACTCTTTAATAAGCCAGGAAGTATGATAAGAGCTATAGTCTACAATCCTAACAATCTTGTAGGGTATATAATGTGATTCTGGTTATGCTTTTAATCCCTATTTTTTTTCCACATGAGAAATGTGCAGTTGCAAACCCTGAATCTCAGTCAACACAGCTAGTAATCAACAGAAACAAAGAAAACCCAGATTCATCCAGTACCAAAACCTGAATCCATCTCACTATGCCACTTTGTCTCCTAGGAGTGATGGATGAAACATGCCCTAACTTCAGCATGGCTTAGGTTTTGCTTTCATTCCACACAACTTCCTTTCAGACACTGACTGTACCACCGAGGTGGAAGAAAGTGCTTATCTCAGAGGTTCCTCCAGCGGCTTTGTGTCATTCTAACAGAGTATCCCAGAGACTATTCTGCTTAATGCCTTTACTGATGAAGGAATTAAGAAACTTGTAACACTGGCTGCTGATACTCAAGTAGGCAAGAACAGCTGTTACCAATCCTAGTTTCACATTAGAAATAGTAATTCTCATCCTTGGTTACACATTATAATTACCTGCTTAAAAAAAAAAACTCCTGATGTGCAGGTCACATCCCAGAGCAGCTAAAAAAGAATCTCTGGGGGGTGGGACCCAAGAATCAGAATTCAGTGCAAAAGCTGCCTCGGTGATCCTTACAAGCAATCAGGGGTGAGAATTAGCTTTAGAATACAAGAATAGCATTCACTAAGTGACTTTGATAAATGGAGGGTAGGGAGGAGGAGAAGGTTCCAATCCAAAAAAGATGAGACCAAACGAAATGGATAGAAAACAAACAGCACTTTGAAGTCAGCAAGGAATAAGCATGAAAAGCAGTGTTTCTAAGAATTTACACTGTCTCCATTCAAAGGCACTTTGACTAAAGGAGAGACTGCTATTCCTCTAGCCTGGTTCAGGAAAGTTAGAATTCTCACCTGTAAGGTTCCAAAGTCTATGCTCTACAAGTCACACGATCCCCAGCAGTAACAGCTGTCACTGAGTACCAATTATGAGCCAAACGTTTTCGTTTCTAAACAACTTTAGGAAACAGGTCTCTCTTTTACAGAAGATGGATAAAAAAGATAGCTTACATTTATTACTAAACCAGTTAGTTATCTGGACCAGTAACACCCAACTGTAATCCTGGGGGCACTGAGTTGCTATCCCAGTGCACACAAAGCACTGCCTCTAGACAAAATACATCATGTCATTAAATGTTGCTGTGATAAGAGAATATATATATCCTTCTAGAAGTATCACTAATTCTGTGTCATTTTTACTTTTTATCGACCTGCAGATACTAAAATAACCTCTGCTATCATTTGAGAGCATATAATTTTAAAAAATATTAAGAAGGGGTCCTCCTGTATTGAAACTGGAACTCTCAGGCACTGCTTGTGGGAATATAAAATTATACACGCCTCTTTGAAAAGCAGTTTGGCAGTTACTTAAAAAGTTACACAGAGATATATCATAGCAATTCCACTCAAGAGAAATGAAACAAATGTCCACACAAAGACTTGTACAGGAATCAAATTCATGATCAAAGCAGTACTATTCATAATAGCTGAAAACTAGAAACAATACAAAGATCTATCAACTGATGAGCCAATAAACAAAATATAGTATAATCACACAATTGAATACTATTCAGCAATAAAAAGGAACTAACTACTGATATGTGCTACAATGTTAGTGAACCTCACAGACATTATGCTAAAGAAGCCAGACACAAAAACTACCTGCTGTCTGATTCTATTTATACAAAATATCCAGGAAAGGTAATCAATACAGATCAAAGCAGATTAGTGTTTGCCTGGGGCTGAGGGTGGGAATGGGACTGGGGGTGGAAACTGACTGCAAAAGGTCAGGAGAGAACTTTTGCTGGGGCAGGGGTATAGACATGTTCTAAAACTGGATCACAGTGATGGTGGCACAATTCTATAATCTGCTAAAAATAACTGAATTTTACACTTACAATGAGTGAATTTTATACTGTAAATTATACCCCAATGAAAGTGAAAGTCGCTCAGTTGTGTCCAACTCTTTGGGATCCCATGGACTATACAGTCCACGAAATTCTCCAGGCCAGACTACTGGAGTGGGTAGCCTTTCCCTTCTCCATGGTATCTTCCTAACCCAGGGATCGAACCCAGGTCTCCCGCATCGCAGGCGAATTCTTTACCACTGAGCCACTAGGAGTGGGCAGCCTCTCCCTTCTCCAGCGGATCTTCCCGACCCAGGACTAGAACCAGGGTATCCTGCACTGCAGGCGAATTCTTTACCAACTGAGCTATCAGGGAAGCCCTATATCTCAAAAACGTTATTCAAAAATATTGTAGAAGGTCACTGGATTAAAGTTGTAAAAGAGGAGGGTCATCATACTGAAAGACTGGGAACCACTGATACAGACAATAGTGAAGGAATTCAGCAAGAGTGAGGGTGCATAAATGAAGTAAAATAGAAATTCTCTGGGTAAAAAATTTTAGTAACAGTTATATTTACTATACACTTGAACCACAGAACTAAGTAGTATATGCCTATTTGACTTGTGAATGTCGTCTTATACTCACTCTATTTCATCAAAGTGCTCAGCTTCCTGCAGGAGATGCCCTGAGCACACAGCCTTCGACTCAATGGAATCAAGGACATGAATTAACCAGAACAGACGACAAAACATAAGCGACAGAAGAAAAGTACTGAAGTGCTCTTGGTGGTCAGTAAGAGGAGAGATTAAAACAGGTGGGGAACAAACAGCAAAGGCCTCATGAGGGAAGCAGTAACTCAGTTTGGCCTTACGGCCTGGGGAAATTCCAACAGGTGGCAACAAGAGGAAAGAGCGAGGTGGGAAAGCACAGGGCATTCTCAGGAAACAGGCTAGTCTGGTCGAAGCACAGGTCATAGAGAGGGAGTGGGAGATGAGGCTGGAAACGTGTAGGTCCAGATGGTACAGGGCCCGAATGCCATGCCAAGGAGCCTCAACTTTATCTAGTTGGCAAAGGGGAGTCCTCAGAAAGTAATGAGTTGTTCAGAACTTCCATGGAAGAAGGTAATCTGACAAAAGGAAAAAATGAAGGGGCAGAGCGTACATGCAGGAAGATAAAGGTGTGATTATTGCCTAAAGTTTAACAAAGGATGTGACAGTGTAGAAAGGAGGGGGCAGATTCTTTGATCCCAGGAAGGAGGGGAGGTTCATGTTGAATTACAATTCATCTCTTGAGCGCTTCTGCTTTGTCATTTTTTCCAGTGCTCTTGGGATCTGTCTGTCTCTCCCACTGGCAGTTAGAGTCCATTACTAACACCTTTGGCAGTCTGTGTTTCAGAAGACACATTTTTCATTCACTTTGTTTTTCCCCCAAAGGATTCTATTTGACAAATAAATTCCTTTCACTTTAAGGAAGTGCATGCAAGGAATGACTTTTTAATTAATTTCTGCCAGTTTTTAAATAGGATGTTAATTTTGAAAAAGTGGCCTCAATCCTATGCTATGTTCAACTTCAATCTGGTTTTTGAAGAATAAGTCAAATATCAAAATAGACTGCAAGGCTTTGAATCGACTCTAAATAAAAACTGATGTGCTTTTCATAGAGTTCCTATTAAACACTGAAGTTCCTTTGCAATAATCTGTCTGTATACAGACTGCATAAAAGAAAACACTACTGCTTAAGAGAATTAATTTTACCGCAAAGAGTTTAAACACTGTGTTTTATAGACTTTTTATAACACCTATTTGCATAAACCACAGCTTTTCTTGCTCTGTGACCTTAGATGAGTCACATCCTTTTAAGGCTCTAATTGTTTCCTCAAGTGTAAGATCAAAGAGTCAGACAGTAGAAGCTAAGTAACAGGTTAAACCTGACCTTCAAAATTGTAGTAAGAAGGAATTCTCACCATCTTAAAACATTATGCTAGAAATCTGAAGTCAAAGTGGTAATTACCTACGCTTTCAGTCTTCAGATCAATAAATCTTTTCAGGATTGTGGCCATGTGTATGGCACTATACCAAGCATTGTTGGGATAAAAATCAGTTAAAGACACAGTCCCTGCCTTCATATTGTCTAAGCCTAGCAGGAAAACAAACATCATCATTGTGAGATTAAATGGCAAGGAAATATAGACCTCAGGATTTATCAGTTAGATAAACTGAGTCTGAGAAAGAGCATCACAGGTCAGTGCCCCTAACCTTTGAGGACAAGCTAATGTTTATCCTCTGTCGGCAGCCCTCCCTTCAGGAGGGAAGAGACTGACTGTGTGGAGTATGAGTTGGATGGACAGAGAATAGAAGGTCTTCTGTGCACAGTTTATAACTTTGTTAGTTTTATTTCTGTGAAATAATTATGGAATAAAGATATTAAGTGATGAGGTATATCCAAAATTCAGTTAATTTATATAATATTAGAAAACATGAAATTGACATCTATTACTTAAGTCTTATCATGAATCTAGAGGGAAGGCCATATGCTAAAACACCTCTGACATCATGGTTACGTCTTCCCTGCACTCTGAGCCTGACCACAGCAATGTCATAGCGGAAAGAATGACTGGTATCCATAGAAACATCACCAGACTGGGACCATGTAAAAAGCTGTAACCTAGCAACTGATGACGAGAGGTGTGTGTAGGGGGAATTCTTCCAGTTCAGCGAATGATAAACATGCAACACTGAATGTGACTAATGATACTAGGGAAGTGTGGAAAACCTGACTTATCTGTAGAGAACTGGGAATGTCAGGCTTTTTTTTTTTAAAAAAAGCAGCTTGTACCATGCTGCTTAATTTTAAACAGGAAAAGCATGTAAACACCTCCTCGCTGCCTATAGTATCAGCCGTTTGCATGGAAAGTACCTTACACGTCATGACCAGAATGGAAAATACATTCTATAGTGGCACCAATCATTTCAACCTCTATCTCTCATCATACAGAGGCAAGAATTTTGTTGAGAGAAGAAACCATCTCCAGTCTCAGAGAAGGATGGATATGTTCTATATGTAAAGAAGGCAACATTACAAAGCTCCCAGATTCTCAATATACCACATAAATGTGAGAATGTTTCCCTTAAGCATTTTCTTTTCAATAGAGATCACATAAATAGTCTATACACATGGACATTTAGAGAGTGGAAGAACCATCTAGTTCAATTCCTTCATTTTACAGTCACAGTCTGAGAACCAGAGTGAATTTTTTTTTTTAAGCTCAGAAAGTTAGTGACAGAGCATGGGCTAGAACTGAGGTCTTCTGTTTTCCAGGCCAACCCTTTCCATTAAAGGAGAATTCCATTTTTTTCCCTTCATGTCTAAAGAGGAACACCATTTGGACTTTATGAGAATGAAAAACAAAAACCACTGGGATCTCAGGGTTAATCTGTTGTAACAGTTAATGTTACCCTACTTAATATAAAAATGAATGTGTGTCACAGCTCAGTCAGTAAAGAATCTAAGTGCAGAAGACCTGGGTTCGATCCCTGGGTTGGGAAGATCTCCTGGAGAAGGAAATGGCAACCCACTCCAGTATTCTTGGCTGGAGAATTCCACGGACAGAGGAGCCTGGCAGGCTACAGTCCATGGGGTCCCAAGAGTCAGACGTGACTTAGAGACTAAACACCATACTACCCTAGGGCAATTTGAACAACATACCCTTTTTCTTTGGAAATTCTATTCCAGGTTATAGTGTCAAAGGAATTTATTCAAATCTGTGATTATCAGAGATATTGCCTGAGTACAAAAAGACCAACAGCTTCTCTATTTGGAACAAGATGGTATACGTGGCACTGTTACAAGAGTCTGCCATCCCACTCAGCTTCCTTAACTACTTACTAATGGATCAGTGATTTACAAACATGTTATAATACACAGGTGAAAAAACATTTTTTCCAAATATTACGCAGAGCTTTAATGCATGAAACATAAAACTGCTCAGGTTGAAATGGAAATGGGGGAGGGGACAGGAATCCACCAGCGAAATGTCCTTTTCAGCTCTTCCTTCCTTGAAACTATTCTGAGGTACCTCTTAGAAACCTATGGCTCCTCTGACCACAGTTTGAGAACCACTGATCTAAACCAATAGCTGTCCAAGTTATGAGTGTGGTGGTGGGGGTGGGTTTTCCCTCTCCATATGCTTTCCCATATATAATCTTATAAGAAGCCTCAATAAACAGATACAGATAAGGGTAACCTTTTATTAATATTAAATATTTTATAAATTTAACTAAGATTTATAAGATCATTAAAAATAACTAGGTCTTAAAAAATTGAAATTGGAGGATAAGAATGATAGTACCAGCTTTATTCAGTATCAATGTATTTGTGGATTTAGCTTTGATTTTAAAGCACTGAAGTAGTTACAAATGCGGCCAGTTTCTACACAGCTCATCTTACAACAGTGTCATACTATTTAGTTAACGGAGAGGGCACAAAGGCAATGTAAGCTGGCAGCACACCCTGAGACACCAATGGTCTTTCACTCATTTCATGTGACCCTCATCGCAAGAGAGCACATGATGTGTATCCTGGTAATGACTCTAAAGTGCGACAAAATTTTAAATATAGTCAAATTAGTGGAATCTCTGAAAAGAAGACATTTACAAACATTTTCTAGTCTAGCCCAGCTAGACTGGAAGTTCTTTTTCAATTCTAAAAAGTATATGAGAACATCGGATCACTGTCCTGGACGCCAATGAAGAGCAATGGAGAAGACGCTGTCACGGTTAAAACATTATCAGCTTTTCTACTGATTATGTCTACTCACTGGATACAGATACACTATTTTTCACGGCAACAATATTTAGGGACCAGACCTGTAGGTCAGCCAGCATAGGTAACAAAAGAGTGCATAATTTGTGGCCATTTTTTGTTTTCTCTGCCAGTAAAGGCCAATCTTACTATTACCTGCAATCATTTGCCAGGTATAAAACTTAGAGGCCTCACCTCACACCAGGCAGGGGCAGCTCATTTAACTCTGTTTCCATCACTCCAACACAACACACTAATCTGTCTACAGAGACCAAGGGAAGCCACATTTCAAGGTTAAAAAAAAAAGGATGACTATCAATGTACTAAGTCAAACCTAGCAGCATTAAGAAAACCTACTCCCACAGTGATTCATCTAAATCTTGGGCCTGGCAACCCCCCAAACTTAGACTTAATGTGCCAGAACCTCTGGCTCTCCTCTTTTGAAAAAGATAATCAAAACATGATATAGTTGTAACAGAACCAACCTAAGATTCCTGAATCAGGCACAGTTCTCTCTGGGTAAATAATTAAGATCAGTCTCAAATAATCAAGATACGAATCTACCCATAAAAACACCCATATGCTGAACGAACAAGCAATTACCACCTTAATGTGTTTAACCTACTAATTAGCAACAGTACCAATCTGGAAAAAGCTGAAAATGCTGTCTTCACAGAGAGCTCCTATAGGCAAAAACCCCTTTTCTCTTCTAGCTGAAATGAGCCTCTTAACAAATCCTTCTCAATCTTCATAGCACCTCCTTGATAAAACACACACAAGCTGCTGAAAGTGGACCCTAAACCTCTAGATTCATTTTACTCAGTGACTTTGAAGTTAAGGGGCATCCAAAATATGCAGCAAATAACAACAACAACAAAAAAAACAAGCCAGTGAGATGGAAATACATGTGAGAAGGTTTTTGTTTCTGATTGACCACCTCTCCTAGAAAAGGTACAAAAACCAATCTTAACACCACTAGTTAATTCATAACCACTTTAAAGCCTTGAGTAATTCACTGAATTTCTGATGATCAGTTTCCTTATCTGTCAAATAAAGAATAATTGCTACCAGTTTCATCACAGAGTGGTAATGAGATCTGAGGAGGTCCCATATGTGTCCTTTTGGAACTTTGAATTAACTGTTGTCTGGTTGGGAAATAATCTTGTCTTCAAAACTTCTTTCAAGGATAAGCTGACTAAAAACTGCCATGTCTTTTTTTCTACAACACAAAACCGGTAAATGAAACAGACTTTAAGGAGAAGACAAGTAAAATACACCCAAAAGCCCATTCAGTAATTAAAACTACTTTTGATGAGCAGATGTTGTTCACTGTAAAGTGTTCTAGAAACAAGGATGGTTATGTGTCACCAGGCAGAGCCACAAAAGTCACAGTTTTAAAGCCTTTAACCCTGAGAAAGAAACCTGGGAGAAATTTGCTTCAAAAAGTACACGGATGCAGAGCTGCTAATCCCAAACGAGCTGTTTAAAGAACAGGGATCTGTTTACTCTTCAGGGGAAAATTAGTCTTTTCAGGGAAGATTAGCTCCAGCTAGTGTGCATCCTACCTTCTTTGTGTGTGGATAAGACATTAGAGGCAGACCGAGGAATACAGCTTAGAACAGGCAGAAGACAGACAAAGCACCTGCTTGCACCAACTTCCTCCTACTCATGTCATCCCACAGCCACCAACTCAGAAGAGGGGTTCTCCTAGCGGCTGAGAGTGTGGGGGACGAACGAGAAGAGGGGGGTCATAGAGGGTAGAAGTCAGGGCTAGACCGAATGAGAACTCATCCGCATACAGCTTCAGTCACTCCGAATAAATTCTTGGGGACAATCAACAGAAGGCGCTATAAAACAGAGCCTCAGGCACTGAGAGTGCCCAGATGGCTGTGGGAAATTTAACGCAATATTTCACCTCAATACAACAGAATTCTCACTGTTCTACTTATATGAAACCAACGTGGATATTTAAAGGGTAGCTCAAACTTTGTCCAACAGTAATTATTCGATTTTATATTCCAACCCTTCCCCTAGCCTTTGGTCTCTCAAGTTAATGAGGCCACCATTCCCTTAGGGAGCCCAAGACGAAAACCCAGGAGTCATTTTTTATTATTCTTTTCTTAACTCCCTTTCTCACATCCATCGATTCCATTCAAAACTCTTGATTGGTTCTACCTTCAGAACATACACCCCATCTAACCCTTCTCATCCCCTCTATAACCAAAGCGACCATCAACTCTCCACTGGAGAGTGGCTTCTTCCCTGACCTCTAGGCTTCCACTGCTAGCCCCTATAATCCATTCTCCCACAGTAGTGAGAGTAAAATTTTAAAATAGTTATCGATCAGGTCTTGATGCTCCTCTGCCAAAAGCAGATCACTGGCTTCGCAGCACATTGAATAAAACCCCCAAATCTGTATCATGGCAGGAAAGGGCCTACATCATCTGGTCACTGACTACTCCCCTTTGACCTCTTCCTAAGCCACGGTCACATCAGGCTGCTTTCCATTCATTCCTAGGCTGGAGAAGGTGTGGAGAAAAGGGAACCTTCGACACCACTGGTGGGAATGTAAACTGGTGCAGCGGCTATGGAAAACATTGTGGAAGCTCCTTAAAACTAGAATTACCAACCCCACTCCTGGACAAATATCCGGACAAAACTGTGTATTTCAAAAAGATAATGCACCTCGATGTTCACAGCAGCCTTATTCACAATAGCCAAGACAGGGAAGCAGCTTAAATGTCCATCAACAGGTGAATGGATAAAGATGTGGTACAGCCCAGAAATAAACCCACGTACCTACAGCCAATTTATCTTTGACAAACAAGGCAAGAATATACAATGGAAAAAAACAGTCTCTTCAGCAAGCAATGTTGGGAAAGCTGGCCACTTGCCAGTAAATCACTGAAGTTACAACATATCCTCTCAACATACACAAAAATAAAGACCTAAACATAAGACATGACACCATAAAACTCCTACAAGAGATCATAGGCAAAACATTCTCTCACATAAATTGTACCAATGTTTTCTTAGGTCAGTCTCCCAAGGCAACAGAAATAAAAACAAATTTGCACAGCAATGGAAACAAACCACAAACAAAACGAAAAGACAGCCTACAGAATGGGGGAAAATATTTGGAAATGATGTGACCAATAGGGGCTTAATTTCCAAAATATGCAAATAGCTTATACAACTCAACAACAACAAAAAAACAACCCAACTGAAAAATGGAGAGCAGACATAAATAGACATTTCTACAAAGAAGAAACAAAGGCTTCCCAGGTGGCTCAATGGTAAAGTACCCACCTGCAATGCAGGAGACACAGGTTCAATCTCTGGAATGGGAAGATCGCCTGGAGAAGGAATGGCAACCCACTCCAGTATTTTTGCCTGGGAAATCCTATGACAGAGGAGCCTGGTGGGCTACAGTCCATGAGAGGGTCACAAAGAGTCAGACATGACTTAGTGACTGAACAACAACAAAGGTATCCTCAGGATATATGCAGCAATGTCGATACTAGGTGCTACAGGATAAACCTAACTCAACTCCCAGTAGGGTCAATTTTACACAAATATTTTTTTTTTTTTTTTTAAATATTATTTTATTAGTTGGAGGCCAATCACTTTACAACATTTCAATTTTACACAAATATTTTTGAAAAGAGATTTGACTTCTAGACAAAACAGTTTTACATGCTGATAAGTGCTGGGGACACTTCAGATTCTTCCATCCTCTCAAATTAGAGAATCAACATTGGACTAGATGCGGAAATCTCATCTTCATGATGAGGATATGATGGTTACCATTTATGGAGCACTCACTGTATGCTAGACATCATAGTTAGAGTTTGCATATATTAACTCATTCAGTCCTCATAACATCAGATAATAGTAATAATACTATTGTTTCCATTATACAGAGGACGAAATTAAGATTTTAAAGAGTGGAAAAAGTTTCCTGTACTCACCCAGCTAACAAATAGCATAGCTGGTGTCTGGTCTCAGGGCTGTCTGGGCTCCAAAGCCTGTGACCTTGATTGCTACCTCAGAAATTTGAAACTGAGGCAAAGGAACCCTCATCAGTCTTGAACTGGAAGAGCCTTAAATAAGTCACATATCTTTTGGTCCCTCCAGTTTTTCTCAGCTATAAAATTAGGACAGTTCCCATCCTTTCCATCATCATAACATGGATCCAAACGCTTAAGAGATATATATCATAGCATTCTATTTATAGAGCTGAAAAGAATCTTGGTCATACAAACACCTGAATATGAATGTTTATGGCAGCCTTATTTATAAGAGCCAAAAAGTGGAAACAACCCAAATGTCCATTTATTAATGAATCAATAAACAAAATGTGTTGCATCCATGCAATGGAATATTCTTCAGTCATAAAAATGAGGTTTTGATATATGCTACAATGTGGGTATACCTTGAAAACATTATACTAAGGGAAAGAAGTCAGCCACAGAAGGTCACATATGTATGATTCTATTTACAAGAAATGTCTAGAATAGACAAATCCATCGAGATAAAAAGTAGATTAATGGTTTTCAGGTGTCAGGGTGTGGGATGGGGGTTAGGAGGAACAAGGAATGACTGCTAATCGGCACAAGCTTCCTTTTTTGAGAGGTGTGAGATGTTCTATAATTAGATAGTGGTGATGGTGAAACTGTACACTGTTAAAAAGCAAATATGGTATATGAATCCTATCTCAACAAATAAACATTAAAAAAAAAAAAAAACATGGAGGCCATAGCAGCAAAGGAAATACATTTAAAAATACTTTGGACAAAAAAAAATACTTTGGAGAAATAAATCATCTATACTTCAATTAAAAAAATAGTCTGGACAAAAGCATCACGGAAATATCAACACATTTTAGATATCATACATTTCATGCTTATAAAAACACATTATTTACTCTGTAAGAAAAGCACGGCCTTCTACTCCTTTTTCTGGTTGTTAACTTGTCCTAAGAGAATCTTAATTCACTTCAAAGTACTCCACTCCTCTAGTTCCTGAATACTCAGTTAATAAAATGATAATAAAATCTAAACTGGCTGCTGATGGAAACCCAAGGGGCTTGGCCTGCTTAAAGAGAGAAAGGAAAAAAGCCACAAAACTCACCAAGGGCCTACATTCAAGGCCAGAGAAGATAACAAGAATCTAGATCTAGTGGAAATGTTATCCTCCCATATTCTTCTGGGAACCACTTATCAGAATTGTCTACAGAAAAATTAGGCAGAGGAACCTCAACTATAAAAGTACTACCTTAGTAAAATAACCATCAACACTGAAACAAATTCTTAACTTCATATTCTGCTTAACATAAACACATTATCTCATTTCGATTTCAACAGTACTCGCATTAGGTACAACTTTTTACCCCCATTTCAAAGATAAGGAGAGGGAGTCATAAACAAGGTCACTCGGTAAAGAAGCAGAGTCAAGATTCAACGTGCTTCTGAATTCTAAGTTCCGGGCTCTCCCTATGTCATGTTAAAACTTGCTTTCTCCCACCACCTATCTTTCACCGGATCAAAAAGCAGAGTTGAGGCGGCTTCTGCTCATGTCACTTTGTAACATGAACTCAGCTCCCAAGAAATAATTTCCTCTTAAACTGTTCTGGTTTGTTGTATCCCTTTCATAAGTCCCCATAAGAAACATTAATTCAGAATAAGTATTAAATGTTTTTGAACAAATAAATCAATCTGGCCAGGTCGACCTAGTCAATCTTTAATGAGAGGACTTCCCTGGTTGTCCAGGGGTCCCAGCCAATGCTGGGAACACCAGTTCAATTCCTGGTCCAAGAACTAAGATCACACATGCTGCAGAACAACCAAGTCCTCACGCCATAACGACTACAGTCTGCAAGTCCTAGAGCCCAGGCTCCGCAACAAGAGAAACCACCACAATGAGAAGCCCGAGCACTGCAACTAGAGTAGCCCCTGCTCGCCGCAACCAGAGAAAGCCCATGCAGCAACGAAGACCCAGCACAGCCACAAATCAATAATTAAAAAAAAATTTTTCATGAATGATGGATGAAGGCTCAAAAACCTATAAAATCTTAAAAGGATAGAGATTCCCTTCCCAGTTGCTGAAAAAGGTTTTAGAACTGACTCTGAAAGGCTCCTGAGCTGGCCCTGTAATGACTTCCTGAAGAACTGTCCGGCCCTTCCTTTCCAGCCAATCAAATGGTGATCTGATTCCCTAGCGAGAAACGTGCAGGCAGCTCCACCGCCACCTGAATTCTCACCTTCACATACATCCTGAGAGCTCCTGTGACTAGCTCTTTCCCAAGTTTTTGGCATCTCTCTCCTTGGGTCTCCCCCTGCCCCCTCCACCCGCCGGCACCCTTGGCTCCACCTCTCCTCCTTCCTCTCCCTTTCTCTGCTGGTAGCATCTACTTTGGACTTCCTGGTGAGGCATGAGGTTTGGACCAGTCTCAGGGTCCCCGTGCCCCTAGAGGAGGGCACAGCAACCTTCCAGTATTGCTCCCACAATACTCCAGTGTTCTTGCCTGGAGAATCCCCATGGACAGAGGAGCCTGGTGGGCTACAGCCCACGGGGTTTCGAAGAGTCGGACACGACTGAGCGACTAAGCACAGCACAAGGTGCCCGTGAGAAGCAACCAAGACACAACCTATGAAGTAACTCCACACGCTGCTCTAGCTGAGCCTTTCCCAGAGACCCAAGCACCAAACACTAACCATTTGGACAAGGGCATGGATAAAGACAGATTTCTCCTGAGAACATCTGTGCTTAGGGATGCGATCAGAGTAGTTCTTTTTTCCTCTAATACAAGTAACAACTCGTTTTATTTTCAATACATAAGAAGGCACGAGGTATAAAAGTAAATCCAGCTCCTAATTTTCAAAAGTAAGTGGCTTTAGAGACCAGGGCATTAACAACATTGCTGCATTTGTTAAAAGGTGTGCTCATATTTAAGTTAGATTTTCACCTACTCAGCTCTCATACTCCTTCTTTGCATTGATTTCACAATCTTGACTTTGGTTAATTAATACTTCTATGATACCACACTATAAAGGTACAAATAAAGAACTTCTATTTAATGAGGAAATAAAGAGAACACATTTTATATATACAGCTACACATACCTCCTTTCATATTTAAACAATAAGAAATGTGCATTCACAATGAAAATCATTTGCTCTAGAAATTTTCCGTAAGCTTTCAGTTTAAAGATGGCACCATTTGGACTTCCCTGGTGGTCCAGTGGTTAAGAATCCACCTGCCAATTCAGAGTACATGGGTTCAATCCCTGGTCCAGAAGATCACACATGCCATGGAGCAACTAAGCCCGAATGTCATGACTACTGAGCCCATGGGTCGCAACTACTGAAGCCTGCGCACCTAGAGCCCACGCTCCACAACAAGAGAAACCTGCACGCTGCAGCCAGAGACTAGCCCCTGCTCACTGAAACTACAGAAAGTCCAAGCACAGCAACTAAGACCCAGGGAAGCCAAAAATAAATTAATTAATTAAAAAAAAAAGAAAAAAACGGCAAATTTATTTTTTTTAAAAAAGATGGCACCACTTAATAGCTGAACTAAATGCATTAACATAATTTTACCAGTGACAGGCTTTCTCTAGGTAAAAGAATCACAGACTTGTAGCGCTATAAGGAACATCGAATCATTAAGCAAACTCTTAGATTTTAAAAATGAGAAGACTCCCAAGTTAAATGATTGCCAAAAGCTCATAGTTAGCCAGTAACTAGCAAGGGTCTTTGCTCCTAACGCCTAGTTCACCACAGTTGAAATTCTTAGAGGTGAAAAACACTTCAGTTACTGGTATCAATACCAAAGGCAACAAAAACGAGAACTACTCTTACCATATATATGTTGACATCAAACAGAAGCTCTGTTTTAACTTTTAGTGTTTTATACCATAAATTCTTTTTTTCTAATATCATAAGTTCTTAACTCATGACTCACCCTGCTGAGTTGGTCCAATAACCTTTGGTTCTGTTCTGATAACTCCTGGACGGCCCGTGTTTTCTCTCGATCTGCTTCCCGTAGATGAACCTGCTGCCTCTCCAACTCATCCTGAAGCTGCTTCACATCACTCTCCAGCTCAGACACACGCCCTTCCCACTCGCCTTCTCGGTTCTCAAATCGTCTTCTTAGTTCGTGTTTCTCTTGTTCTAAGTGCTGGGTGAAAATGAAGAGGATTTTTAAACTGTCAAAAATTACAGAGTCGTTCATTTTTTTTCTTTTTTCATACACTTCTAACTTTTCCTTTTCCTAGTCAGTCAGCACAACAAAACACTCTGCCCCATAGGACAAGTTGCGCATTTCACAGCTGCAAAAATATCCCTTTCTGCCAGAGTAAGGAAGGCTAACTTCACAAAGAGAACCCCATTCCTACTGAAATACTTAATGTTATTATGTTTATTCCTGTCCTTGGGCATGGGGGTTCTAGACTTAGGAACTCACCTGAAATTTAGTAAGTCATCTATTAATCAGTGAAATATACATTTAAGCAACTTAAAACAAGCCCTTAAGAAACCTTTTTTTGCTGTCATCTGTTATGCTTGGCATAATACCAGGCACTTAGAATTTTCAGAGCAGAAAGGACTTCAGAAATCCTCCAGATCAACTACCTCTTCTTAAAATGAAGCAACAGAAGAGATTCTGCAACCAGCTTAAGGTCTGTTCTAGCAAATGGGAGAGCTGGGGTTGGGGTCTCCCTCACTTGACTGTTTAATGTTCTAAATCACAACTCAATAAACATTTGCTGCTATATAAAGCACTGCATTTCAAAATCATCAAGGCAAGTTCAGGCCTACATTTATTAAATTATAGCCTATGATCCTTGCATATTTATTTCTGATTCATTCATTCTTGAGTACCTGTTATAGGTTAGCCATTGAAATAATGTTGAGCAAAAGAGACTTGGTCTTTCCCTTTATGGAGTTTCCACTCTAGTGAGAGGTTGATAAAAGTATTATGTTGTACACTGTGACAAATGGTATACAGGAAAAGTACAGATGGTTTGAAGGAGCAACAACAGAAAAGAATTCTTTTTGGATTGAAGGAAATAAGAACATCTTTTTGTTTCTGTAAGATAAATACGAATGCCTCTTCTCAGAGTCAAGTATGTTTTTCTACTTAAAAAGCATAGGATGAGGACTTCACTGGTGGTCCAGTGGTTAAGAATCCACCTTGCAATACAGGTGGATGTGGGTTCAATCCCTGGTCCAGAAACTAAGATCCCACATGCCTCAGAGTGGAGCAAGCCTCCGTGACACCCTAACTAACCTGTCCCACAACTAAGAGCCCACCTGCCACAACTAGAGAGTCCACAACACAACACAGGACCCCACCTGCTGCAACTCAGGCCCGATGCAGCCAAATAAACAAATAGATTTAAAAAATAAACAAAAAAAAAAGCATACCAAGTACAAAAAAAACCAAGTAAATACCTCAGAGTATAAGAGATGCATATGAGAAGTAAAGCAATGGTCCTCAGCTTTTGCTGTCAGAAAATCTCTGGTATAATTGTTCAAAATATATCCACCTAAACACTGATTTCAGACTGTGATTCAGTAAAGAATGGGATGAGGCCTAGGAAGGCATCTGTCTGTCTACCCATTCATCTATTTAGGTTCTATTGGAAATTCTGATGCACTAAAGGCTGACTATCAAGCACTGAGATTGTTTCAACAAGCTAAGATGGGCATTTGCATCTTTTCCTTCAACGTACTCAGACATCTTTTCACCTTGTGAATCTACACTCTTATTCTATCCAAGTTCTCACCTTTCATATGTTTTTTAGGATGCCTCTTTTGGAAAGTCTTAAGAGGCCATGTATAGTTATACAAGAAAATCAGTCTCATTATTTCACATCTGAGATGTGCCTAAAAAAAGATTTCTCTCTCAAGGGAGGGACTTGTACTTCTCAGCATGAAAATTTTCTGTTCTGTGCTTCCCTCATTTTGCTAAACTTCCAAAAATGAGGATGTTTTAGTCACTATACAAACTTCAGAAAGATGAGATGCAGAAGTAAATGGTAATTACAATTCTAAAATTGTGATACTTGGATTTATTGAGTTTTTCAAAAATGGAAAAGACTGAGCAGAAGGCAACAGCAAGAACTCAGTAATCACAGTATTACTGAGAGGCCAGATAAATTAGGCTTGTGTTCTAAAAGAACAGAGAGACTTAAAAATATTCAGCAAACAGCTGTTAGTGAACAGCCCAACTAAGCGACTAAAACAATCTAATCCACGTGCAGGGAGTGAGGCAGGGTTGAGGACAAGTGGTGCTGATCAATCTATTCTGTCCTTACATTTCTTCCTAATTCAGGTTTCCCAACACTCTGGGGAAAAAAATCAAGACTTTCCTATTAATGAACATACAGAACTTAGCCTTCTGTCTATTCTGAGAAAAGAAAGGTTTCTCCTAGAATTACATTTTCAGTGAAGTGCTAAATTAATATCAAATCTCTAGGAAGAATATCAGAAAGTGTATCGGTCAGGCTCTGTCCATGCTATTTCCTGCTTCTTGGGGTTAAATTGTATTTTAAAAGGTAATATCTACACCTGAAACTAACATAATGCTGTATGTCAATTATACCTCAATAAGAAAAAAGCTAATGTCAAAACTGTCAAGGTCATCAAAAACAAGAGAAGTCTAAGAAACTGAAACAGACAAAAAGAGACTAAGAAGATACAGAAACTAAATGTAAGGGTATCATGAAACAGAACAAGACATTTGGCAAAGGCTAAAAAAATCTACATGCTCAGTCATGTCTGACTCTTTGCGACCCCATGGACTATACAGTTCATGGAATTCTCTAGGCCAGAATACTGGAGTGGGTAGCCTTTCCCTTCTCCAGGGGATCTTCCCAATCCAGGGATCAAACCCAGGTCTCCCACATGGCAGGCAGATTCTTTACCAGCTGAGCCACAAGAGAAGCCCAAAGAAATCTAATTAAACTAAATGAAAAAGTTAAAGTGTTAGTCGCTCAGTCGTTTTGGACTCTTTGGAAGCTCAGGGACTGTACCTGCCAGGCTCCTGTGTCCATGGAAATCTCCAGGCAAGAATGGATAGCCATTCCCTTCTCCAGGGGATCTTCCCGACCCAGGGATGGAACCCAGGTTTCCTGCGTTGTTGGCAGAGTCTTTACCATCTGAGCCACCAAAATAGCCTCATAGCTACTAATAATGTATTAGTATTGGTTTACTAATTATGGCAAGTACTGGGGCAGGGCATATGGAAACTCTGTCCTATCTTTCCAATTTTTCTGTAAATCTAAAACCATTCTAAAAACAGTTTATTTAAAACTCTGAAGAAGTATCATTAGCTCACCTAAAATTGGTTGTTACGGAAATGGACTTCTGCCACGAACCAAAAAAGCATATTAATCTCCTAAGTCCAGGATACAGTTCTTGAACAATACAAAGGAAAAAAATACTATTTAAGTGGATCAAGCACTGAATGCAAATAAGGACTCCTGCATTTGCTTACCTAAATCTACTACCCAATTATGTAATCATTTTCACCTTACTTTTTTTAACAGAAAAGTTTAACAAGAACATTTCTTTTTTTTGAGGGGGGGGGTGCCCATATTGAACATGATGTGGAACTTCCCCAACCAGGGATCAAACCTGGACCCCTGCATTGGCAGACAGATTCTTAACCACTGGGCCACCAGGGAAGTCCCACCATATTTGTTTTGCCTCTTAAAAAAATTTTAAAAAGTAGTGCTAGAACCATTAGAATTGGCCTAGGGAAGAGGGAAGAAAATGTAACCTAGGGAAGAGACTACCTCTGCATTAAGAGAGAATTCACTCTCACCTGGAATGGGGGAAAAAAGAGAATCCTGAACTTTAAAAACTTATTTTTAAAAAAATAAATAAAGATTAAATCTCTGAAGAAAAAAGTGTATAAATTTAAGTTAGTGCCTTAGATCATAGCATACATAACATAAAATTTATCACCTTATCCATTTTTAAGTGTACTGTTAGTTCAGTAGCCCTAAGTCCATTCATACTGTTGTGCAACCAACACTCAGAAATTTAAAATAAACCTTTAACACTTGAGTTCATGTGCTGACCTGAGAGGAGTGAAGATTTTTAAAAATACGTTAGTAAGAGTTTTAAACTATTTTAATGTTGTCTATCAACTCAATAGCAAAAAGTAAAATGTAATTTATTCTTCTACAATATGACCTTTCTTGTTATAGAATTTGAAAATCTTTTTCCTTTGGTGAAGACATGTATAAAGGTTCCAAGTGGAACCCAGGATGTGCTTAACTACATATTCAGGATTACCCTTGAAAACTATCACTCATGAAACCAACTGATATTATGTTCCTTTCAAGATAGCTGTCTCTTTAATCAAGTCTCTCACTGAAGGGATTTCAAATCACAAGCATACATGTCTGCAGTAGTACTTCTATTTAGAGTCTGTAATCTAATCTCTTTTTCAAAAAAAGACACCCTTTTAGTCTGAGACATCTACTTCAAGTGGAAATCAAACAATTCAATTCACTGGGTTGCTTTTTGGCAATCTATATGTAGGTTTCACAAACCACTTTTCAGAGAGGTATCTCAGGAGCTCATCGACTGGCAGACCTAGTTAACAGGCCAACTTAACTACAGGGCGCTCACTGGTTTCCTTTTTTTCCTCTCTTACTTATTTTTGATATGTCGCTGGACTACAGACATACTTACTCGAAAAGTTTCTGAATCTACACTCTGACCATTTGACCAGTAGCAGTGATATGGAACCAGACAACGGTCAATTTCAAACTTTATTCAGGGCTGTACTATTCTCTTGTAACAAGAATAAAAAGAACTCATTGCCACCAAACTGGGAGACAATATTAAATGCATAGACAGAAAAAGATAAGCTCAACACCACTGCCACAGATGCACCTCCCAATCTTCACTTAAGAAAAAAAGACTCTAAAAATTTTTTTAGAAGTGGTGGCCACTTGTATCAGTTTCAAGGCCCTTTTCTCTAGTTAAGGGTAAGAAAACAGAAGCAAAAGACTTTGGTCCAGAGAGTTGGGAGAAATCTTACAGATATTTTAAGGGTTATTTATAACAATGGTTAAAGTTATATGGTTCTCACAAGTTGCGTTTGGCCATCTAACTGCATGTGTGAGACCCAGGAAAGAAACAAAAGTACTGTTTAAATATACTGAAGTCCAAATCAAATCACAACCAACTGTCACATGTTGAGCCCAGGCTCACCTGATTTCTGCAGTGGAACCATATTTCCCAAACCGTGAGTATTTGAAGGCTATATAAAGCTCCTTTAGGGGCACTTGTTTCCCACCATTCTGAGCTGAGGGGAAGTTAAGACAAGGGCATGTGGAAGCCCTTAACGCCAAAGCTAAAAAGCTTTAAGCTAACACCCTGATTAGCGATTAACTACCTCTCTGAAAACCTGAGGCATATTTTAAATGCTACCCGACTCTGTAATTCCTCTGTGTGCAGACATCACCCCAGTGCTGTATAAATTAGTCATACTGTAACCTCTATTTTAGATGCTGTGTACAGTACATATGTAGAACGGCCCACAGCGTTTGGGGCCATGCATGGACCCATTTGCTGTGAGAAGGGTAGGAAAGCCAGGTGGGTTCAAAGAATACACTCGTCTGATAACCCCAAACCCTCCATGCTACCCACCTCCCAGGTGGTTTTCTGTTAAGACAGGATAAGCAAGAAAGGAGTGGGGTGAGGTGGGTGAGTGCCTGGCTCCCGAAGCTACCCAGGGCCGGCGGGCGGGTACCTGGGCTCCCCCCACCCCCGCTTCCCACCTATCCCAGGAGGGACGTCCTCACCTCCAGCTTATCTGTTAGTTCCTTGTGCATCTGTTCGTACTGCCGGCTCATGTCCTGATTTCTCTCGAGCAATGCCTTGCCCAGTCGGGCCGCCAAAACCAGATCCTTCTCCTTCTGCCGGATCACTGACAGCAGCTCGGGATCCTGGGCGGGCGGCGGCTGCAGTCCGGCCGCCTCGGCTGGAGGCCCGGGCTCGGCCTGAGGATGCTCCCCGGGCTCGGACGGCCGTTCCCCAGCCGCCAGCAGCGCCAGCTCCTCCTCTAACGCCAGTTCCAACTCCCCGGGGCCCCCGGGGAAGGAGATGAGGGCAGCGGCGGTGGCGGCGGCTGGATTCCCGACTGCGTCCGCGGCCGCGGCGGGCAGCTCCATGCAGCAGGCGCTGTCCGGCTCGGCGGGTGCTGAAGCGCGGCCGGCCAAGCCCAGGCAGAAGGCGGACATGGCCCGCGCGCGCCGAGCCCGCAGCGGTGCGGCCCGGCCGGCGCGCGCCAGGCTGCAGGGGGGAGGGGCCCCGCCGCGCCGCCCCGCGCCTCGCCTCACGCCGCGGCACGCGCCCCTCGGGTCTCCGCGAGCCCTGGGCGCGGCGCGCGCCGGCCCGCCCCTCCCCCGCGCCGGCGGCACGCGCCCCCTCCCCCCGCCCCCGGGCTCAGCTGCTCGGCGCGCGCCGGGGAGGAGGAGGAGGGGGGGTGGCAAAGGGAAGGCTGAGGGAGGGAAGACTGCAGGGACGCGTAGCGGGAGGGGAGGTTGCGGGGAGGAAAGCCGCCGCCGGGTTTTCAGCCACCCTGTTGCTGCTGCTCCCGCTGCCGCCGCCGGCCGGGCAGCGCCTCACGGGGCGGGCTGCGCTCCGCTGTCGCTGTGACGCTCGCTGCTGCTGCCGGCGGCCGCTCTCTGCAGCCGCGCTCCATGTCCTTCGGCTCGGCGGCAGCCCCAGCAGCAGCAGCGGCGGCGACGGCGGCTGCTGCAGGCGCCGAGGCGGCGGCTCCACATCGCGCGCCGCGCGGCCGGGCGAGCTCCTTCCTGCCTGCCTCAGCTCCCTCCCGTTCCACCGGGCCAGCCGCGCCGCGCCCCGCCCCGGGCTTCCGGCCGCGCCCCCTCTCCCCGCCCCTTGCCGGCGCCTGACGCGCACGGGCACCTGTTCGCCGCGCCCGCGCGCGATTCGTCGGTTCGTGGGTCTCCTCAGCGGCGCCCAGGTGGCGCCGGCAGCCTTAACCCCTGCGCTGCCTCACGCCCGGGGGAGGCTGCATGCGCAGCCCGCGGAGACGGCCGGCTCATCCCTAACGGTCCGGGCGGCTCCTCGGCGTGGCCACGCCCCCGGCCTCGCGTCCACCTCGCGGTGTGGCTCCGCCCCCTGCACGCTCACCTCGGGGTGTGGCCTCGCGCGCACCTCGGAGCACGGCCCCGCCCCCAGCCTCGTTCTCACCTAGAGGCCGGGCCCCGCCCTCGACCTCTCTCGGGATTCCCGACTGGGGAGCGTCTCTGGGTGCGATGGGTCTCAGTCTTAGGTGGTAGGTCTCCAAAGGGGACTGAGGACGTTTCTCCAAGACGGGTGGCCAAGCTCGACGGAGACTTGCAGCCACGGACTGTGGTCTGAGCCCCCGCGAGAGCTAAGCAGTCAGGAGAGGGAGCCCTAGAAAGCAGTAGAAGGGACGAGTTCAGAAAGCCAGCATCTCAGTGATGATGACTCAGGGATATAAGGAACTAGAAGCCTCAGAGATCAGCAGTCCCGAAAGAAAGGGGTGCTGTTGAGAAATAACGGGGGAAAAAAGCTCACAAATGGGCATGTGAAGCAAAGACCCTCCCTAATAACTTCTGTTTATTAGCCACTTACTGTGTGCCATGTCTTGTGCTTTATACGCATTATCTTCGATAATCCTCACAAGAATCTTAAAAGTCAGCACTGTCACTCTTCTCATTTTACAGAGAAGGAAACTGAGGCCCTGAGAGATATAGAATCAGATCTAGGCAGGCTGACTCCAGGGTTCACGCATATACCATTATTCTTTACTTTCCTCACATACAAGTCTTGAGGAAGGTAAGTAGTCATTTGTGACCAAGATGGCCTTGGTCAGTATCCACGGTTCTGTCAGGAAAGCTTCCTGCAATGATCAAATCAAGGACTGAAGAGCCTAATGGGTGATTCCAGTCAGTTCTTGCTTTGACCTCATTGGTGATGCTCTGTCTCCTGTTTTCAGAAACAACCCCATCTGAGGCTAGAATTTGTCCTTGTTCTTTCCCCTTTCTTATGGACAACAATCCACTTTTGAGTTAGATCACAGTATGATCCTTTTCATCACAGTGAGATGGAATATTTCAGGGCACCAATTGGCTGAAATGAGTCAAATGGTTCCTCATGGCTTTTTCTCCTTATTAAAGTCAAAGCCTAAACAAAAGTCAGGTACATACATCACTTTCTACCTTCCAACTGAAGGTGTGAATCCTGAAGGTCCTGAGATTCGGGGATGACTCTGTTCTCTAGTTGATTGAGAAGGAGACAGACAATAGAGGGGTTCACACATCTTAGAACCAAGTTTTGAAAGTTGACGGTGGTATCATTCCAACAATGCATTGTTCTAGCACTTTTTTTTCTTTTTTAAAATATGGAACGCTTCACGAATTTGCGTGTCATCCTTGTGCAGGGGCCGTGCTAATCTTCTCTGTATCGGTCCAATTTTAGTATATGTGCTGCCGAAGCGAGCACATAGCACTTATTATTATGTCCCCTTGAGCAGAAATCATGGGTCCATGGTGAGACCCAACTGCAAATCCCTTTTGTCTTTTTTGATCAGGAAAGAAGCTACTCCTGTAAATAGATTAGGACACATATATCAAAAGCGAACAAAATCCTAATCAAAAGGTGTTTCAGCTATTTATTTTTCCTTGAAGCAGACTTGCAGCCTCTCTCTCCCCAGAGGTCTTTGTCTTGCCTTCCTTAAGCTCAGTGGTGCTACTCTATTAAACTTGCCTTTTACTGTGAGAATGAACTTTTACAGTGCTAACTCTCATTTCTGAAGAAGCTTCCTCACAATGTTCCCCTGCCTAACCTGACTAGGAAGCAATCATTTTCTACTACAACTTTGACCCTAAAGTACTATCTTCCTGTGAATAGTCAAAGGAGACCAGCTCAAGTTTGGAGAACTATTTAGAGTAGTGGTTCTTATCCTTTTCATTCTCAGAACCTCTTTACACTCTTAAAAATCATTGAAGATCTCAAAAATCTTTAGTTTATATTGACTTAGATATTGATATTTACTGTATTAAAATTAAAACTGAAAAAATTTTAATTCTTATTTTAAATACTTAAAATAAACCTATTAAATGTTAACATAATATAGTTAATAAAAGATATAGATTCCCAAGTTTATTTTTTTAAGCTTTTTATTTTGCATTGGGGTATAGCCAATTAACAAACAACGTTGTGATAGTTTCAGGTGAAGAGCAAAGGGACTTAGCCATTCATATATGTGTATCCATTCTCATCCAAACTTCCCTCCCATCAAGGCAATTCCCAAATTTAAAAAATGAGCAACAGGAATGGCATTATTTTTCATTTTTATAAAATCTCTTTAATGTTTGACTAACAGTAGAAAATGGATTTTTATATCTGCCTCTCCATTCAATGTAGTGATGTTTATTTCAGTTGAAATATATGAAGAATTGTTCTTGGTTACTAAGCCTTGCATTTTTATCATTTTTATGTTCCTTTATAATATATTTGCATCACTGTTGCTTTTGGTACCTGGATATTCTGGTGAACTTAGGTAAGACCCATCTTAACCTGCCATGGATGGATTGTCACATTAAAGTGCTGCCACATCCCTAAGAGCAAAGCATGAAATAGTCTTTCTTAGGAATCCTGATATTTCCAAATGTGATAACACTCATTAAATTTCCTCAAGTTATTTATTTTTATTAGCCTCCTGATCTGCAAAAACTGGAAAGTGTAGAAGACAAAACATTGCAGAAAATTTGTTTTTGAAAAGTCAAGTGTGGAAGAAATATGAGGAACTGGCAAAACATGTGATAAAGCAGTTCTACACTTGGTATTTTCATTCAGCAATTATAAGTGCGTATGCTTTTTTTTAAAGTTTTATATTTTATTTATGAACTAGTAGTGGGAACATAAAATTCTCAAAAATTCTTAAAATGTTACCCAAAAGCTTTTTATATTTTTTGGAGATGAATTGACTCAACATTTTGCAAAATGTGGTATGTGTACCTCTAGGGATTCTCAATTTGATTTTTAAGGGAAAAACATTTAGTGGCTGACGCTCAGCAGCATCAGTCTCTAGCAGGTGCGATGCCCAGCCTGGTGTAGGAGGGAGCTTTCTCTGCTACCTGTCACTGTGCCCCAGCTCACCTTGCTGGGACCTCCTACCCAGCCTGCCTCATTGCTAGGTTCTTATCTTGGCAGCCCCCTCACATTGTTTCCCTTCACCCTCCCAGGGTCCTCTCTGGGGCCTCAACCCCACCTCACACTCCCTTTCTCCCTTTTCCCTCAGCTTGTTATTAAAAAGATTTCATAAATGTACAGCACTTAAAATGGCACCTGGCACATGGTAGGCACAGTGTGGGTGCTTGATAGATAAATAAATGCATAAAATAACTGAGCACAGAGAATTCCGTGGTAGTCCAGTGGTTAGGACTCCATGCTTCCACTGCAGGGAGTGTTGGTTCAGACCCCTATTTGGGGAACTAAAATCCTGCATGTTGTGTGGTGAGGCGAAAAAAAAAGTCTGTATGCTTTTACATATATATATATATTTACTTACATGGCTGTGCCAAGTCTTTGTGTCATGAGGGATCTTTTAGTAGTGGCATGTGGAATCCAGCTCCCAGACTAGGGATTGAACCCTGTTTCCCTGCTCTGGGAGTGAGGAGTTTTAGCCACTGGACCACCAGGGAAGTCCCTGTATGCTTTTTATTATCACTATGTGATGGTGATTCTAAACAATGTCAGTGGCAACACACTCTCACCTCCCTCCTTGGCATCCCACTGATAGTATTTGACAAAATTGATCAAGGAACACTTCATGACTTTGGCCCTTAAAGGACATAGGGGAAAGATGGGCAAAGATGAAAGGCAAGTAGAGAGAACTGCTTCTCCAAAGACACAGGAGGCAGGAAGTTGTGTTGGAGAAGAACCAACGAGGGAGAATGAAGTTGTAAAGGTAAAGACAGGCTGGCATTGGCTTGCAGAAGAAGGAAAGATGCCATTTACTGACAGCCTACTATGGGAGGCCAAAGGGTTAGCTTACATTATCTTGCTTAAATTTTACAATCACCTTTCCTGATGGGTATTATCATCTCCAATTTATAGATGTGGAAACAGGTTCTGAGAGGATCAGGGTCTTGCCCTGCAACTAGTAAAGGGCAGAGTTGGTATGTGAGCAGAGTTCAGATTGCTTATAAAACCTGTGGTCTTTCCACCTATGTAGCCTTGATGCTAACCCCAAGACAACAGAGGGCTATTGGTGATTTTAAAATTGTGAAGTGACCTGAATAAAGCTGTAGCTCCGGAAGACCCACCTGGCGCTGGTGTTAAGGACGAGCTCGTGGTGGGAGCTGGGAACCAGCAAGAACAGTTAAGATGCAGCTGGAAGAGTCTACATGAAAGGGATGAAAGAAATAGGGAAATACAGAAAAGAAGTCAGAGAGGTTATAAAGAAAGAACTGGAGGGGGGCTTCCCTGGTGGGTAAGTGGTAAAGAATCCACCTGCCAGTGCAGGAGACACGGGTTCGATCCCTGGTGAGGAAAGACCCCCCATGCTGCAGAGCGACTAAGCCCACGTGCCACTACTATTGAGCCTGGGCCCTAGAGCCCATGCTCCGTAACAAGAGAAGCCACCACAATGAGAAGCCTGCGCGCTGCAGCTAGAGAGTAACCCACGGTTGCCGCAACTAGAGAAAAGCCCACACAGCAGCAGAAACCCAGCACAGCCAAAAATAAATAAAGCCTAAAAAATAATAACAAAAAAGAACTGCTAGGATTTTGAGACTGATTGGAGATTAGGGAGTGCGAGTGTGGAAAAAGGAGGGTGCAGAAATGCCTCTGAGGTTACTGACTGGGCCAACAGAATGATGGTGCTACTGCTAGAAACAAGAAAGCCAGAAAAAAGAGAATTCCACAGTCAGGCCCTGGGATTTGGCTGTGGCTGAGGACGTCTGGCCTGTACAGGGAAATAAGACAAGCATGTAATCAGCATAAAGACAGCAGTTGTAAGTGAGTTGTGGAGATGTTGGTCAGGAATTGTATCAGTGGGCTTGAAAATGAAGAGATTCCTCAACTGAAAGAAACCTTCTTAAAGAAAGCTACACTGGGTGCAAGAGAAGGGCTAGAGTACTTGACAGGAGGAAAAAGCTTGTTCCCAGTGGTTGGAAAAGAATTAGTCAAGGTCAGGCGACAGGAAACAGCTGATCATGGCTCCATGCCTGTGGGAATGGAAGCGCCTCTCATTTACTGGACCACTATGGCCACAGGTGGAGAGACCCTCTTCCCCATCTTCCCCAATTCCCGTCTGGAAGCAAAGAGCACTGGACTTCTCTTCTCGACTGCCCACTCCACCCATCCAGCCCCAATCTAGTAAAGGAAAGGATTAGGGAGAGAAGCAGGCCTCCTGATGGGTTTAGAAAATAATTGCACAGGAGAAAGCCGTATGCAGATTTCATTATACATTTGCATTTAGAAAAACCAAGAATTTGCAAAGGCTTATATTCAAGAAGGCATATAAAATCACCCAATTAAAAGAAAAGAAGATGGCAAAGACTCAAAAACTGGTTACAGAATTTAAGTTAATTGAAGAAAAGCCAAGTAATACGTCAAAGGTATAAATCTGCATTTCCCTGGGGTCTCAATTGAGTGATTCGGCTTTTTTTTTAGTAAGTGGGTCAGAAAACTGCTAATCCTATAACGATTTTCTTCAGCGGCATTCAGCTGGTACATATGTTTCTTGCAGATCTTTTAAAAAAAAAAAAAAAAGTATGTTAAGATTGCTAAAGTTGTTGTTAACCCAATATAAATTTCCTTATTTATCCACCATGAACGATGTATTTATTTTCTTGATTGAAAGTCGGTTCTTTTAATTGGCAGGTAGTGACAGTGTTGTTTGTGGTTTTACTTTGAAGCATTTTGTGTTGCACAACTCTACCATATTGCTAATATAGCGAGACTGTATCATAGTCTCAAAGAAAATGACAGGCCACAAGACAAACCACTGCACTACATGAAGACAGGTAGAGAAGCTGATACACTGGTTTTGTGGAGACAGCGCCGGTTTAAAAACTCAAGTCATGAGTCAGCATGAAAGAGCTTTTTTTTTTTCTTCCAGTTCTGGTAAAATTCACATAACATAAAAATTACCATTTTGACCATGTTTAATTGTATAGTTCAAAAGCATTTAATACATCACAGTGCTGTGCAGCCATCGCTACCGTCCAACCATAGAACTCTTTTCATATTGCAAAACTGAAACTCGGTACCCATCAAAAACTAACTCCCCATTTCCTTCCCTCCTCGGCCTCTTGGGAACTGCCACGGCACCTTCTGTCTCTATGAATTTGACAATTCTAGGTAACTCATACAAGCGGAGTCAGACAGGGCATGTCCCTTTTGTGAGCTCCTTCTTTCACTTTAGCATAATGTCCTCGAGGTTTATCCATGTGGTAGCAAAGACCAAATAACATTCCATCATTTGTATATGCCACATTTTGTTTACCCCGTCCTTCATTAGTTGACAGATGGGTTGCTTCCACCTTTGGGCTATTGTGAATAATTCTGCTATGGACATGAGTATACAAACATCTCTTCAAGTTCCTGCTTTCGTTTCTTTAGAGCATTATCCAGAAGTGGAATTGCCAGATCATATGGTAACCCTATTTTTAATTTTTTGAGAAACTGTAATACTGTTTTCCACATTGATGGGAGAGCTATATTTAAGTCATCTGTCATTGAGATGTACTTATTCATTCTTTCACTCTCCTTTCAACAAATATTACTGAGGACTTGCCTCATGTAATGATTGAGCCAGGCTCTGTGAAGTTTATAAATAAGACTTATCTGGTGGTATAAAAGAGATCTATGATATAAATATGGGACTTTCCAGGTGTCTCAGTGGTAAAGAATCTGCCTGCCAAGCGGGAAACACAATTTCGATCCCTGGGTCTGGAAGATCCCCTGGTAAAGGAGATGGCAACCCACTCCTGTATTCTTGCCTGGGAAATCCCATGGACAGAGAAGCCTGGCAAGCTACAGTCCATGGGGCCACAAAGAGACGGACACACAACTTAAGAGACTGAACAACAACAATATGAAATAAATATACCAAATGTACCGAAATAGAGAGATATGGTGACTTCTAAGCCAGAGAAAGCCTTGAATTCAGGGCTTCAACACAATTTCAAAACACATCCATCAGAAGAGAATTTGGTCTGTTTGAAAGCATAGAGAAAAAAAGCATCACAGAAATAAATATGGAGAGTCCTATTCAAATATGGTTCAGCAATGGACTTAGAGTATTATTGGGTCATTGGCAAGACAGGCAGAGTGTGTCTCAAAAACCAAACCAAGGAATGCTCTTTTAGCTCATGCATCTAATTCTCTTTGTTTTAGTTATATGCTCTTTAAGCTGTGATCTGATTGTAATCTGCTTTTTGTGCCTATATAGGGAGAGTGCTTTTAGGTATGTGAACCTCAGCATCGTGGTCTTTGAGAGCTTACATTTCTCATTGTAAGTCAATAATTTGGCATCCTGACTTTCGACATTGGACTTAATAATCTGAATTAACGTGAGTCCAATTCTAAAATACAAACCTACTCTTGATGTGCTGGCAAAGGTCAGATTTCTGAGCCTTTTAGACAATAGACCAGGGACAGGTCACAGATGCCTCTGAACCCTGGTTTTCCTACTTGAAAATGAAGCTTTAAAATGATGTTTATCCAATAGGCCAAGACACAGAAACAACCTAAATGTCCATCAACAGATGAATGGATAAAGAAGATGTGGTATGTATATACAATGGAGTATTAGCCATAAAAAGGAAACTGCCATTTGCAGCAATATAGATGGATCTAGAGGTTATCATACTAAGTGAAGTCAGTCAGACAGAGAAAGATACTATATGATATCATTTATATGTGGAATCTAAAATATAACACAAATGAACCTATCTATAAAATAGAAACAGACTCTCAGACATAGAGAACAGACCTACGGAGTTGCCCACGGGGAGAGGCAGTGGAAGAGGGATGGATTGGGAGTTTGGGATCAGCAGATGCAAGCCACTATATATGAAATGGATAAACAGCAAGGTCCTACTGCATAGCACAGGGAATTCTATTCAATATCCCATGGTAAACTGAATCACTTTGCTGTACTGCAGAAATTAATATAATACTGTAAATCACCTATACTTCAATTAAAAAAAATAGTGCTTATATTGTAGAGTTGTTGATCAAATGTTGATCTTGTTATCGACGGGAAATTCTCCAAGGCGTGACTACTGCACAAGTTTTCTCGGTAGACAAAGTCTGCCCTCATGGAGCACATTTGTTTCTTTTCTGTTGGAATATACACAACTCGTATTTTCAAAGCACAAACCAACTTGTGAGGGGTTTATTTGAATTATCTATTCTTACCTCTTCCTTTGGTGCCCCTCCCTCTGTTACCACGCACCCCACACTCCCAGGATTTTGTGCTCTGGCAAGACAAAGCCAGCACCCCCACAGGCAGTACCCCACGCTCTGGCCGTCACATAACCCAACTTGCATGTTCATAAGGACTGGTCACTACAGCCAATATAAGATTGATGCCGGTGAAGTCACAACTGATAATGACAATGTTTTAACATCCAAAGGAGTGCTCTCAAATTATAGAATTTAATTGACTGAAATTGGCCAATAGAGAAAAGAGAAAACTTTTGGTTGTATGAGGCCTGTTTGGTGCCACCTCTCAAGTCTACAATTTTCTCCACTGTCCTTTTAAAGAATTCTGGGCCATTACAGCAAGAAAACTTTTGCTCTTGTGTGAATTCAAGGGGTTTTATGAGATTTGTAGGACTTTGGGTGAGACTAGGGAAATTCTTGCACTAAATTAGGGGTTTTCAGGTGTGAGTGAGCCGCTGAATAGTAAGTATAAGGTAGTTTGGGGCAGGTACAGAAGAATAACATGAAATGGAGCTGGTCTGAGACTAGGATATTGTTTCTTTTGGATCAAACTAGGCTTGGTCCAGGGGACCTCGAGCAAAGAGATGGACTAGCCACCATTCACTTTGCTACTTTCTAATCATGAGTCAGCATTCGATGCTAAAGCTAGTGGATGGTTCAGAGAATCACAAAATATGGTTAAATAATTGGTAAATAGGACTTATTAAGAAAATGTGAGTGAAGAGAAGTATTTAACCAGAGATAGGTAATGAGATAGATAATATTAATAACATACCCTGTGTTATTCTACTGAAGGTTGGTTGTTATCAGTCAAGGTTCTCCAGGAAAACAGAACCAATAATGTGTGTGTATATATATATAGATAGAGAGACAGACAGAGAGAGAAACATTATAGCAATTGGCTTACATGATTATGGAGGTTGAGAAATCCCACAATCTGTCTATATGCCTTCTGGAGAAGCAGGAAAGCTGGTGGTACAATTGAGTCCAAGGTCAAAAGCTCAAGAAAGGGGGTGGGGGGTGGGATGGGGCTGCTAGTGTAAGTCTCATTCCAAGTCTGAAGACCTGAGAAACAGAAGCAAAAATGTTCAATGGCAGAAGATGAAAGTCCCAGCTTAGAAACAAAACAAAACAGAGACTTGCTCCACCTTTTTATTCTGTTCAGGCTCTCAATGAATTAGAGAGGGCTAACTTTTGAGGCTGATTGTTCTTTGCAGAGGGCATTCTTGGGGAGTGTCCAGCATAATTATCTGGTATTATTTCAAATGATGATTAAAAGTGAGGCTTTTATGGTAGGGAGTGCTTTCTGTTATTTATCTTATTTATTTATTTTAAGCCTCTTTCCCAACCTCTGTGGTTCAGTTCTGCTTATTTTAGGAAGCCATTAATATATTCAGTATCAATTACCACTTGCACACAGCTCTGTGTGGGTGAGTTGCAGAGCTGAGAAATTCGTTAAGAAAATGAGTTCTGGTTTTCTAAGTTTACTTGTATCACTTTCTCATTTCAGCTGGCTACCTGGCGGGGGCGGGGGGCAGGGGGAGGTGAGAAAAGCTAAAAGACACCTGATGCCACTTTTAACTTTCGGCTTGAGTCATACAGATTGGATTTAACTTTAATGAAAATAGAGGAAATAAACTCTGAATGTATGTGTTCGTCCAAATGTATAGGTCTTAGCTAAGAAGCCTGAGTTATTTTTAAAAATTCATAAAGAATGCACTTTTCATGCTTGCTGTTTGACATCTCAGGTATCATTTAGCCTAAAACACCCAGGCAAACAAAATGATTAGATTCTGTTAGATTCTTGGCTGAATTTTTTTTAAACTCCACTCAACCTCCCCTCCCAGTGTCTACCTCTCCCTGGTCAGTCCCTGTTTTCCCCTCATCTTTACAAAGACACCCTCAACCGCTTCAGCATGGTAATGAGCTGGCCCCCTGCCTGCCTCCTAACCTTATTTTCTTTCATCACAGAGGCTGTGTCTCAAAGTCCTGTTTGTGATTAACTAACCTTGGTGGTTAGGATAACAAAAGGTGAAACAGTTCAAGCAGCAAATAGGAAATTTCCCTTACAGATGGTTTCTTTCCCTTTGGTGGAAAAACCAGAAGCTACTAGATGGCATATACGACTCATTATGGGATCAGTAAGCCAGCATGGAATTGCATCATGTTTGCTTTGCATCTTTCCTCACTTCTTTTCTCTTTTTTTCCAAATCGTCACCTCCTGTAGGCTTTTACCTCCTAAATAAAGTGTCGGCACTTTAATCTTTGTCCCAGTTTCTGTTTTCTAGAGGAACCTGGCTAAGTAAGTAGGACCAAGGAAAGGAATGTTTGATTAAGGTCCATAATAGCAGGCCTCTAGGTGCTTAGGAGGAAGGCAGTAAGATTGTTGTTATGGTTGAGTCACTAAGTCACATCCGACTCTCTGGGACCCCACTGGACGGTAGCCCACCAGGCTCCTCTGTCCATGGCATTCTCCAGGCAAGAATACTGGAGTGGGCTGCCATTTCCTTCTCCAGGGGATCTTCCTGACACAGGGTTTGAACCCACATTTCTTGTGTCTTCTGTATTGGCAGGTGGGTTCTTTACCATGGAGCCCCCTGGGAAGCTCTTGTAAGACTGTAGAAAACACCAAAAAGGAAGATCCTAAAGGCATATTTTCCTAACTTAACACTTCCATTGAAGCCTTCCTCCACAACTGGAGGAAAAAAGGGCATGTGGCCTACTCAAATGTCACCGTGACACAGAGGTGGTTAAGGCCAAAGGAATTCAGAGCTTAAGGGCAGAAACTTCATAAAGCTTTCCTTCCTATAAGCTACAGTCGAGTTTTTCTCCCACCCATCCTCTATAGAGCACCTGCTGTGTCAGGAACCCACAGGTGCTGCAGAAATAGCAGTGGAGAGACAGATAGTGATTCTGGTCCTCACGAAACTCACTTTCAGCAGGGAAGACAGAAAGGACACATACAAGTGAAAAGTGCAGGGTTAAAGGGGAGAATTTTTTAGGGGCTTTTCGTGTCAAGAAACAGATGGTCTCCTATTACCACAAGCATATGAATGGAAATGAGAAGGCAGAAATCTCAAAAGGCAGCCTCATGAGAACGCAGATAAAAGCACACAATTCAGCTTCCCTGCATGTGTGGAAACTGGATCTTGTTGGGTTTCTGAATGCCGAGATTGTAGGCAGGAACTGTAAGGCCCTTCAGATCCAGTGCAGTGATCCCAGCTCTATTATTTCACGAATAAGTTACCGTAACAAACAGACCCTGGGACTTCCCTGGTGGTCCAGTGGCTAAGACTCCATGCTCCCAGTGCAGGGGGTCTAGGTTCAATCCCTGGTCGGGGAACTAGATCCCACATGCTGCAACTAAGACTTTGCATAGCCACAACTAGAGATCCCACGTGCTGCAACTAAGACCCAGTGCAGCCAAATAAATAAATATAAATAAATAAACATTCAAAAATAAATAAATAAACATTCAAGCAAGCAAACAGACCTCAAAATAGAGAGGGCTAATCGAGTTAGACATTTCCTTCTTTCTCACGCTCTTGTCCACAGGTAGGAGCTGGTCCAAGATTAGGCGGCTCTGCTCCAGGAAGCTGAGAGGGGACCCAGGTTCCTTCTGTGTTGTTGCCCTGGTGTGCCGGGTGGGGACTGTATCTACACGGTGCAAGCTGGATCTCCAGCACGGCCTCAGCATTTGACCCTGTGGGAAGGACGGAAGGGGAGGAACTGGGTGGGCAAGCTGCTGAAGTGGCCTACTTCACTTCCACTCCATTCTGCTGACAAGAACGAATCACCTGACCACTTCCAGTGCAAGGGACGCACAGAAACCATCTCTAGCTGGGCTAAAACCCCTGGGTTTGGGGGTGGGTACTATTACTAAAAGGAAGAACGGGAGGATAGAAACTGGATAAGATTGCCAGAAGGAGGGCATAATAATCCCAGTTAACTTTGAATTTCTGATAAACAACTGTTTTTAGTGTGAGTACGTCCCGTTTGGGCATAGTCATTGTTTATCTGAAAATTATTTGTTGGGTATCTGAAATTCAAAGCTGGCCGTGTGTCCTGTATTTTGTCTGTCAATGCTAATAGTGAGACACAAGGACTGTTGTCACTTTGTCACTGGTGTGGTCTTTCCGCATCAGTTACAAGTGAGCCATCAAGGCAACTCAGGTTCAAGGGGAGGGATTAGAACATCTCTTGATGAGGGAGTGACAAGGTTACGTTGCAAAAGAGTATGTGGCAGATACGATCATAGCCATCTTCGGAAAACACAATTCACCTTACGTGTTTTATGTCATTTGAGCAAATCAAATGTCACCCCTCTTAAACATTAGTTTCATCTTTGCCTGCACCAAGTCTCTTAAAAGTCATCTGACCCACCCTGGGCTCTCTCCCAGGAATCTGAACTCAGAAAGAGAAAGCAAGGAAGCAGAAGGAGACCAAGTGGTGGAACCAAGCGGTGTGCTCTTTCACGGCAGGGCTCTGGAGAAAAAGTTCATGAACTGCTATCGAATTCTCAAGACTCACCCTTGGATTCTTCCTTTTATAAATTTCAGTTGTTCAGCTCTTCGTTTGATGCCACAAAATACCTCCAGCATCCTTTCATTAACTTCGTTTTCTCTCTCATTCAGTTTTTCTTCTTTGGTTTACACTAACCACAGGATATTTCTGTTAATTGCCATCAAAATTTTACAAGTAAGGTACTTCCCGGCTATCCAGTGGGACACTGGAAGACTCTGCGCTTCCAATGTAGGGAGCGTAGGTTCAATCTCTGGTCAGGGAACTAAAATCCCTTCTGGGGCGCAGTGTGGCCAAAAAAAGTTCTTTAAAAGTGAGACATTGCATACAGCCAAGTTTAACCTTAAAAGAGGTAAAAGGACAGCAATTCTTTGGGACAGTGTCATTTCTTCTGAGGTGTCTATAAAAGATATCACTTTTGTCAGCAACAGGATTGAATACGTCACCATGATTTATATGTTACTGTTGTTGTTGCTGTTTAAAGGAACTACCCACTGTTTGTGTTATAAATAAATAAATAAGAGGCATAGATATATGGTAACAGCTATCACTTCAGCATTAGAAAAGTAGAATTTGAATACATTTCCTCTACAGGACTGGCCAAGGAAAAACTGACCAGTGGAAACTTTATTTACTTTTCTCTCCAACCTGATAAAGGAGGGGGGGAAAAAAGGCAGCGGGGGGCAAGGAAAATGGAGAGAGAATAAACAGTCCAGTCTACAAACTGAATAATCATATTGGGATATAGAAGCATCAAAAATGAGAAAATGCTAAGGAGATATTTCCAGGTAAATGGTCCTGATATTCAGGGAACAGCCTCCCAGTCTTAGCTGGGAGGTTTACAAGAGGAAAAGAGAGAAACTAATAGGAGCGTTTTGGATAAGAAAGACTTAGAGGAACACTTTTTGATACCTGAGAGGTATGATACAGTGCAATGAGAGAACAAGAGTGGCTGTGAATCTTTATCTCTGGGGAGTTGAGAGAAAAGAGCAAATTGCTGGTATTCATTTGGGATGGACCGGGTGAGCTGATCAGAGCCTTCAGAGTCTGTGAATCCTCCCCGGAGTTTCTTAGGGTTTTGCGCCCCTCCTCATTTCAACTGCTCTCTTCATGTGTGTCTCAGCCCAGTACCTCCTCTCTGTGACCTCCCTTCTCTGCTCTCCTCGGCTCCCTGGAGAGGAGAGCTTCTGCAAACCACTAGAATGACTTCTAATGTCCCTTGAAGTACAGGCCACAAGCTTCTGAATGCCTGGCGCCCTTCAGAAAAACTATTAAAGAATCACAACATGCTCAGAAGTGTGACCAACCTAAGAATGTCACCGAAAACGTGCTAATCATGTGGAGCAGGAGCAATCAGATTTGTGGCCGGCTCTCATGAAATGGAAACGTGACACTTCAGCGGCTGCCAGCTGGTGCTTAAATAAAACTAGGGCACTTCACCTTGAAAACTTTCAGGAGGTGCTGGGAAGCCATGTCCTGTAAAAAGGGAAATAAATGATTTAAAAAAGCCCCGGCCTCTGCGTGGGAGTGGTTTGGTCCCATGTTGAGTGATGTCATAGTCTACCGCTGTTGAGTACCTGGATTGGGGCTAGTGGGACGGTGGAACTAATATCATAATTTTAATTAAATTGTATTCATTTCAAATGTGTACATTGACGTCAAAGTCACATAGCAAAAATTTAAACATTTAAAGATGAACAACTCCAAGTTGGGCTTGCCAGGTGGCCCTAGTGGTAAAGAACCCCCCTGCAAATGCAGGTTAGACATAAGAGCTGCGGGTTCGATCCCTGGGTTGGGAAGAGCCCCTGGAGGAGCCTGCAGCGCCCCACTCCAGTGTTCTTGCCTGGAGACGCCCATGAACAGAGGAGCCTGGTGGGCCGCAGCCCATGGGGTCGCAGAGTCGGACACAGCACAACACATGCTGTTGTGCGGCCTCCTCCTCAAGTTTCAGAACATTCCGTCACCCCCACCAACGACCTCATATCCTTTAAGCAAGTACTCCTCACTCTCCCCTCCCCCCCAAGAGGAGTACCAATCGATGTTCTGTTTCTATGGTTTAACCTACTCTGGACATTTCATATAAATAGAATCATACACTATGTGACCTTTTGTGTCTGGTTTCTTCTATTTAGCATAATGTTGTCAATTTACATGTTAGACTTTATTTTATTTTTAATTATTTGACTGCCCTGGGTCTTACTTGCAGCATGCGGGACCTAGTTCCCTGATCAGGGATCAAACCCCAGGCCGCCTGCATTGGGAGTACAGAGTCTTAGCCACTGCCCCACCAGGGAAGTCCCCCATGTTAGATTTTAAAATTCATACTTGACTCCACTATTGGAAAACCTTTTAAATATGTTTGGAATTCCTTGGGTCTATGAATCTACCTTTTCAACTCTACATTTTTGAAATCTAACCACAGAGGAGTAGAGGCTTTACTGACTGTTCAGTGGTTAAGACTTCACCTTCCAAAGATGGGGTGCAGGTTTGCTCCCTGGTTTGGGGAGTGGAGATCCCACAGACCTCATAGCCAAAAAAACCAGAACATAAACAACAGGAGTAGTATTGTAACAAACTCAGTAAAGACTTTAAAAATGGTCCATATAAAAAAATGTTTTAAAAAATAAAATAAATACAGAACAATAACTTCCAATTCAAACTTATCATCTTGGGAATTTCTCCGTGGTCCAGCAGTTAGGACTGTGTGCTTTCAGTGCTGGGGCCCAGGTTCCATCCCTGGTAAAGGGATGAAGATCCCAGAAACCATAGAGTATGATAAAAAAAAAATAAATGTATCATCTCAATTGAGGTATGCTACAAAGTAAGAAAAAATGTAAAAGATCTTATTTATTTTTAAAAAATATTAATTAATAATGAAATAATACTATGTTAGAGATATTAAGTTTAATAAAATGTATTGCTAAAGTTAATTTCAACTTCTTTTTATTCTTTCCATTGTGGCTACTAGAAAACTTAAAATTATGCATGTGGGGAAAAAATAATGCATGTGACTGACATTTATTTCTAGTGGACAATATTGGTCTATCAAAAGATCTAATTCAAACTAGATACTAATTCAGAAAACGTTTTAACTACCTACTGTGAACATTTTTTTTTTTTTTGTCCACTCCTCAAGCAGCATGAGGGATCCTGGCTCCCCAGCCGGGGATCAAACCTGTGCCCCTGCAGTGGAAGCATGGAGTCCCAACCACTGAACCTCCAGGGGAGTTCCCCACCATGAACTTTTATATATAATTTTGCTATCCTGTGAAAAAGTAGGTTAGAAACAGTGTTTGCAATTTTATTGACCTTTCCTTAGACTTTAGCCTGGACCAGAATTGGTTACCAGTTAAGCTGTGGGTATTCTATGAAGGTTTCCTCCTCTCCTGCCAATTACTGATGCTCATATGAAGTCAGAATCACTGGGAAATGTCTTATGATACAATCACTAAAATATTTTAGGTGAGGAAAAATAAGGGATGCTTTCTGGCCTCCTTGCTTTTTTAAGACATACATATTGATATACACTCTCAGGTTTTTTTTTTTTTTTTCACTCTCAGTTTTGAATGAACGAAAAGTATGCACTTTTCTGCTATTGAGAACAGAAAATAAGCACTTATTTATGTATATTCACTCATCAATATATCGAGTGGACACTATGTGCCCTGTGTTTGCTGCTGCATGTTTAGGAACTAAAAACCAAACAAGGTGCCTGTCCTTGAATGAAGCTTACATTCCAGTGAAAAGAGACAGAAACCAATGAATAAGATAAGCACCAATTCTGACATGTTCTGTGGGAAAAAAATGAATATCAATGTATCAATATAATAACTTAATAAAGAGTAACTTTATCAAATGTCGGGGAGTGTGTGTGTGTGTGTGTATACTGTGTCTAACTTAGGTAACTGGGCAATCTCTCTGAGAGGACAATTACATTTGAAAAAAAAGAGTCAGCCACACAAATAGCCGTGGGAAAAGCAGTCCGGGCAGAAGGCACACTCTGGGAAAGAGTTTGGTGTGTTTGAGGAACAGAAGGGAAGTCATATGATGAGGATGTGGTGAGCAGAAGGGAAAAGAAGAGGAGACAGGACTGGCAAGCAGGAGCCAGTAGGTCATGTTAAGAAATCTACATTTTATTTTATGGGCAATGGGGAGCCTTTGGTGGTTTTAGACCACAAAAGTAACAGATGCTTTTTTTTTTTTATACAGATGATCCAGCGGTAGCATCAGTGGACAGCTGACTCTGTTCTATAATTGCCAGAAAGAAGAACTGATCGGTTTGGGTAGATGTCCTCCAGTATTACTGAATATTTTAGTATTTTAGTTAATACTGCTATATACCAAGACACCGTGAATGTATACTCTTTGCACCAAGGGCCCAAGGACCACCTCCCCTGCCCCCCACCACTAGGAGATAATTCATCAAAAGTCGTGTCCAGCTCTTTTCAACCCCATGGACTGTAGCCCCCCAGGCTCCTCTGTCCATGAAGATTCTCCAGGCAAGAATACTGGAGTGGGGCCTGCCCCCCTTCAGGGGATCTTTCTAACCTGGGGATGAAACCCAGGTCTCCTGCATTGCAGGCAGATTCTTTACCCACTGAGCCACCTGGGAAGCCCCAAAGGAAAGACAAGATCAGTCAAACAAGTCAAACTCAAAACAAGGCATAGGGACATCCCCGGTGGTCCAGTAGTTAAGAATCCACCTTCCGATGCAGGGGATACAGGTTCAATAAATAGCAGATGAGGGTATGGTGAGCTATATTGGGTTGGGTTCCCCACAAAGCTCATTCTGAGACAAGGATTCAAGGGTAGGTAGTTTATTTGGGAGATAATTCCAGGAAGCACAGTAGGGAGGATGGAAAGGGAGACACAGAAAGGAAGAGATCCAATAAGGGGCATGTGGCAAGCGAGTTACTGCTATGGGCAACTGGAGCTCAGCATCCTTGGCGGGGGGGGGCACTGGGAGGCTGCAGAGAACAAGCCGCATGTTATCTCCATGGAAGGAGAGGAAGCTGGGATATTCATCTACCAACTCCATCCATCACTGAGTGGGGCCGTTTCTAGAGACAGAAACTCCTTGCGAGTGACTCCCGGGCCATACTGCTTGCTGGCCAGGTGTCCTTCCAAGCCAGAACAAAGCCCTCATTCAGAGAGTCACAGGTGTAGCAATGAGCATCCTTTTGTGTACAGAGATTAGGACTGAGGGACTCTGGGCAGCATCTAGCACAGAGGAAGTTATCACATAGTCTCATTTCTGGCCCCATGTGCAGTCCTCCTTCTTGTTTTTCTTTCTCTCCCGTCTCTCCCACTTACAATTTATGCAATCTGGCTGTGGTTTTTTTTTTTCATTTATTTTTATTAGCTGGAGGCTAATCACTTTACAATATCACAGTGGTATTGTCATACATTGACATGAATCAGCCATGAATTTCTGGCTGTGTTTTATGTATCCTTGTAAGCTGCCTTAAATCTTTTTTTGGAACACAGCAGCACATAAATAAATAAACACTGTCAAGGTTTAACATTTTCCCTTTATTTATTGACCATTTTCCCCTTCTGTGAACTTTTTGGACCAGGGCCTCTTTTACCTGCTTCTAGCATTGTGCAGGGCACATTGAAGGCATTTGATTATTGTTCTGTCGAGCATCACAAAGTTATGCTGTGGGTTTATAAACTGACTCTGTGACCAGAAACAGAGGCACAGGACTCTCTGGTCCCTTCTTTCTTGAACCCAGAGCTTAAAATATTGCCTGCACATAGCAGATGCTCAGCCAATGTTTGTTAAATGAAAGAATGGGACTTGGAACACCTATATCCATAAGGGTTCCCATGGATCACCATTTAGAAATCCATCAGCATACTGGAATTGTGTGTTTTCTAAGGGCAAAATTGCCCTTATCATGTGGATGCACTTATTTTTCATGAGTGTAAAAAGCTGGGAGGCAGGAACTAAAGATAGATCTAGAGATGGTGTTTTAAAGTGTATATCCAGCAGGCTCTGTGCATCTCAGAACACCCAATGGTAACTCAAATGCAGCCTGTTTGTGAACCCAGTCTTTGCTTGTAGGCGTTCTGGCAAATTGTTCTCGTAACACTCCTTTTGAGAAATTGGGCTCCCCAGGAAACTCAGATGCTAGAAGTTGAGTGACTGCTATGCGTCTCATGAATCAGAAATTGTTGGACCTCCCTGATGGAGTCCAGTGGCTAAGACTCCACATTCCCAACATAGGGGACCCAGGTTCAATCCCTGGTCAGGGAACTAGATCCCATATGCTGCAACTGAAGATCCCGCATGCTGCAACTAAGACTCAGCACAGAGAAAGGAAGGAAGGGAAGAAAGAAACAGGAAAGAAAGAAGTTGTTGTTTAAGTGGCGGGTTATAGGCATGTAGGTATCTGGATTGGGTTTTTTCTGAGCTATCACAACTCCCCTCCTTTTTTATTTTTGGCTGTGACATTTCCCTAGTAGTTTTAATAAAACACTAGGTAGAAATTAAAGTGTAGCCTCTGAAAGACAAATTTTTTTTTCCACTTAACAGATCAGCATTACCCATAAGTAGGTTACTTCTAGGAAGCTCCATTTTCATATAGATCTTAGCAAAGGAGGAGAGAGAAATAGTTTGGCACTTCTTTTATTTATGGGTGTTTAAATTAAGATATAATTTGAATAACATAAAGTTCATACTTTTTTTTGAGAAGTAAGAAGTGGATTTATTTAGAGAGACACACTCCAAGGACAGAGTACAGGCCATCACAGAGGGCAAGTCTGGCCGCCAAGTTCACCCTTTTTAAAGTGAACGAACCAGTGAGTGCGTGTTCAGTCGCATCAGTCATGCCTGACTCTTTGTGACCCTGTGGACTGTAGTTCACCAGGCTCCTCTGTCCATGGGATTCTCCAGGCAAGAATACTGGAGGGGGTTGCTATGCTCTCCTCCAGGAGTTCTTCCCAACCGGGGGATAGTACTTGCATCTGCCTGCAACTCCTGCATTGCAGGCAGTGGTTTTTAGTATATTCACTATGTTTTGCAACTATCACCACTATCTAATTCCAGAACTGTTCCTTTGCCCCCCAAAGACTCCGATACCATTAGTAGTCATTTCCTATTCCCCGCTCTTCCCAGCTTATGGCAACCACTCATCTCTGTGGATTTGTCTATTTTAGACATATCATATAAATGGAATCATATGATATGTCACCTTTCCAATCTGGCTTCTTTCGCTTACCAGAAATGATCTTAAGTTTCACTATGTTGTGCTATGTATCAATACTTCCTTCTTCATGGCTGAAGAATATTCCATTGGTGTATGAATACACCACACTTCATTTATCCATTCATCCATGGACAGGCGCTCGGCCATTTCTACTTCTTGGCTATTGTGAATAAGGTTGCAGTGAACACCTATATACAAGTAACCTGTTTAAGTCCTCACTTTCCATTTCTTGGGGTACTTACCTGGGATTGGAATTTCTAGGTCATATAAGAATCACCTGTTCTCCAAAATTATTACACTCATTTTACATTCCCATCAGCAATGTATGAGAATTCTAACTTCTCCACATTCTCACTACTACTTGTTATTTTGTGTGTGTGTTTAAACCATCGCCATCCTGGGACTTCCCTGGTGGTCCAATGGCTAAGACTCTGCGCTCCCAATGGAGGGGACCTGGGTTCAGTCCCTGAACAGGGAACTAGCTCCCATATGCTGCAACTAAGAGTTCACATGCCACAACGAAAGACTGAAGATCTGCATGCCATAACTAAGACCCGGCGCAATCAAATAAATAAATATTAAAAAATAATAAAGTGGCTCAGATAGTAAAGAATCCGCCTGCAATGCAGCAGACCTGGGTTTGATCCCTGGGTTGGGAAGATCCCCTGGAGAAGGAAATGGCAACCTATTCCAATATTCTGGCCTAGAGAATCCCCACGGACAGAGGAGCCTGGAAGGCTACAGTCCATGGGGTCGCAAAGAGCTGGACATGACTGACTTTTACTTTCACTTTCATAGCCATCCTAATGACTGTGAAGTGGTATCTTGTGGGTTACCTCTATTATTATTTTTTTAATTTAAATTTCCCCCTGTCCTGTCTGAGCCCTGATATACCTGTCCTGGAGCAAACATCGATCTTCCCCCCTGCCCCCACCATCTTTCTTCTTTCACATACTTTTGCTTTGAGAACAGTTTTAGGTTTACAGAAGATGGAGCAGATAGTACAAAGAGTTGCTGGGCTTCCTAGGTGGTACTAGTGTAAAGAACCTGCCTGCCAATGCAGTAAACATAGGAGATGTGGGTTCAGTCCCTGGGTTGGGAAGATCCCTTGGAGGAGGAGATGGCAACCCACTCTAATATCCTTGCCTGGGAAATTCCATGGACAGAGGAGCCTGGTAGTCTACGGTTCCTGCGGTCACAAAGAGTCGTACACGACTGTAGTAACTTGGCACGCAGGCAGGCACAGAGAGTTGCCATATACCTCTTCTCCCTTCTGCTCACAATTTCCCCTCTTAGTGACATCATACATTAGTGTGATATATTTGTTATAATTGCTGAGCCAATATTGATTCAGGGTTATTTTTAATTTATATTGATACATAATTATTAACTAAAGCCCTTAGTTTATACTATGGTCCTTCTTCATGCTATACAGTGGTATGGCTTTTAACAAACATGTAATGTTATATGTCTGTTATTATAGTATCACAGAGTATTTTCACTGCCCTGAAGATCCTCTGTGCTTTACTTATTCATCCTTCCCTCCCACCTCCAAAGTGCCGAAAACCATTGATCTCTTCCTGTTTCTTTTTACTAGAATCCTTTTTACTTTTGACTATAGTCTTTTCCAGAATGTCGTGTAGTTGGAATCATACAGAGTTTGAACTTTTCAAACTGGCTGCTTTCATTTGTTTCTTCACCTTTTGAAGAATTTCAGATTGGGGGCAGTTTTAAACAAAGGTGCTATAGTCAATTATCTGATTGAGTAATGACATGAGAAGCCGGTGCCACTGAATGGATTGTTTATTACTTACCTTCCTGAGAGAAGGGGACTCACCACGCCACTCAGTGCCACAGGGGAGGGGTCAGGTCTCGATCAGGAGGTAGAAGCAGGAATAACTGGAAAGCCTAAGTCACAGCCTTTACTAGAGTTTCTGCAGAAAAGGAGAGACAGCATACACCATTGAGGATGGGCTCCTTTGTGTAATTCCAGCGGACTCTAGGGCATAGGAGCTGTCTTCGGTTGTCTGGTACCTGATTCTGGGGTGATTAGGGGGTAGCAACTATTGGCTTGGTGTGTGAGTTAGATAAGCAGATGGGTTGGATGTGACACTGAGTCAGATGGCCTTTGCATGACTAGACATGTTCCAGCAAGCAATTCACCTCCTCTAAGGAATTAGCTAGCCCTATAAATGCAGTCTCTCCTCTAATCTGCAAGGTCCCCCAAGATGTCACAACCCCATAAGATGTAGAAAATTAAAAAACAAACAAATATGATTAGGGACTTCCCTGGTGGTCCAGTGGGTAAGACTCTGATTTCCCAACGCAAAGGGCCCAGGTTTGATCCCTGGTCAGGGAACCTGATCCTATGTGCTACAATTAAGAGCTTACTTGCTGCAACTAATGATTCCACATGCTGCAAATGAAGACTCCGCCTGCCGAAACTAAAAGAACCCGGAGGCCAAAACAAACACTGAAGATCCTGAGTGTGGTGACTAAGGCATGAAACAGCCAAATAAATAAATAAAAAATTTTAAGGTATTATAAAAATTATTAATACACTGAGTTTCCCTAGAGGAATGGCTTTGGGATTGGTTCTCTGCAAGCAGATACTTACAGGGTTTTTATTAGGGATTAGCCCCTCTGGAAGGCAAGGAAAAGTCTGGCTGCAGTACCAGCTTGACAAAGTCTTGGCCAACCCAGGGGGAAGGTGTGGAGTGAGGACTGCCCATCAGAGTGCCCCGCATCTGGAGGAGACGGGCACCCTTCACAGCCTTGCCTTGGTTGCTCGGCAGTGCAGGCTGCTCTGGAAAGGGTGTGACCTTGAGCAAGGCAGCTCTGCTCCTAAGACAGACCCTGAAGGAGCTTGGGGGCCATCTGCTGACCCCACTCCCTGCGAGTGAACAGCAAGCCCTTCCTTAAAGGGGGAATGTTAGGTGGCACATCTCTGTGACAAGCTCAGGTATTCTATTGCAGTTGGCCTCAGCAAGTTGCTGGCTTGAGGACATACTCTTTTTTTCCTTTCCATATACTGTTTTGTTTTTTTTTTTTTTGAGGATATACTCTTATTGGCTACCTTTCTTCCCCTGCCTCACTTCCCCACTCTCCTTCACCTCCTTAATCAACTACTTGCACCAAAATCCTTGTCTTAGAGTCTGCTTTTGGGGGAACTGAAACCAAAACACATCCAATTCACCATTAGAATGATGTTCCTTGGGGCAGGTCTGGCAGTTTCCAGTTCTGTAAATATAGTTGGGGCTTCCCAGGTGGCGCTAGTGGTAGAGAAACCACCTGCCAAAGCCGGAGACATAAGAGACCTGGGTTCAATCCCTGGGTTGGGAAGATCCCCTGGAGGCGAGCATGGCAACCCACTCCAGTATTCTTGTCTGGAGAATCCCATGGACAGATGAGCCTAGCAGGCTACAGTCCACAGGGTTGCAAAGAGTCAGACACGACTGAAGCATACACGTCTTGCATTACATATACGTAGGGTGATTCTAGTCCTGATTTGTTCAACACAATTCCCGTTTAATATGTTGTCCTGATGTTCCATTCCATTGATGCCCCTTTTTCTCCTAAAACTATCCTGGTTTGGGGACTTCTCTGGTGGTCTGGTCACTAAGACTCCAGGCTTCCAGTGCAGGGGGCCTGGGTTCCATCCCTGTCAGGGCACTAGATCCCACATGCTGCAGCTAATCCACTAAAGATTCCCCCATGCTGCAATGAAGATTGAAGATGTCGTGTGCTGCAACTAAGACCGGGGACAGCCAAATAAATAAATATTTAAAAACAAAACCGTCCTGTTTTGTACAATACATCTTATGATCAACCTACGACGCTTTAAAGTAAGTGATCCTTAATAAGATCCATGGACAGGGAAGAGTGGTTTGTTTTGATCTTGTATGCCATCAACTCACAGTTTATTTTGGGTGAATCATCCAATTTTAGAACTGGAAGCAACCTCCAGGCCTGGCTTATCCATTAACTCTCAACTTTTTTTTCCCACCCAACTGTTGGAATGCACATGGTTGACTATTCACATGCATAACACCCCCATGGGAATTCCGATTGTGCCAGCTGCAACCCCACTCCTTTTCTCCTAGCCAGGAAAGCATACCAAATGCTGGTGAGAATTAGCTTGTTACAAGGATAATGTGTTATTTTTAAAAAGATGAATCATTCTCCTGCTTCGGTACTTTAACCACCAGCATCAAATCAGTCATGACACAGTTCGTGACTGATTGAATTTAAGAACTGCTGATCTTGTTCCAAACCCTGCATTACATAAAAAAGTCATTTAGCCACATGGTGTCTCCACTTTCTCACCTGGAAATGGGGATGCTAAAGTCTCCTTCCCTGTCTGGTTGAGTTTTGGTAGAAGGAAAAGGAGATAAAGGGTGTGAAACCTTCAGGAGGTATAAATGCTTCGAACCAATGGGAGCCATTGTGGTTTTTATCTGTATGGGGCAAGAGGCAGCCATATCTGCTTAGAGTTTTCCAGAGCCACACTAGAATTTACAAAATAGGTGGATTTGTATCCATGTGGTTTGCACAGAACATTTATGAGTGAAAATTTTACCAGTGTTCCTGTTCATTATGTGAATTCTCTTTTGTGTCTTTGCTAAGGTGTCTTAGTCAAAATTCAATGGTTGGGAGTGGATACGGGTATATGTATGGCTGAATCCCTTTGCTGTCCACCTGAAACTATCACAACACTGTTAATCAGCTATATTCCAATACAAAATAAAAAGTTTAGTTAAAAAAATAAAAATAAAAATCCCAAGTTGGAAAAAAAAAAAAATCCCAAGTTGGGAACTTCCCTGGTGGTGCAGTGGCCAAGCACTCGGTGCTCCCAACGCAGCGGGCCCGGAGTTCCATCCCTGGTCAGGAAACTAGAGTTCATATGCCGCAACGAAGAGCTTGCATACTGCAACTAAGAGCTCGGATGCCACAACTAAAGATCCTAAGCGCCACAGTGAAGACCGAAGACCCCACGTGCTGCAACTAAGACCCGGCACAGCCAAATAAAGAAACATACATATTAAAAAAAAAAAAAAACAAACTGTATATAAAAAACTCCAGTGGTTACAAGAGACAAAAATCCAACAAGAATTAGCTTTAATAAACTGGCTCATATAATGAGACCACGGGATCGTGCTGGCCGGAGTTGGCCACAGAGACAGCCAGAACTTGAGACTGGAACGTCGAAGGATTCTCTGTGTCTCTCACCCATGCTGCTCTCTATGCTTCATTTTCTTGCAACAGCTTTTCACTGGGTGGGGGCATGGCTATCAGATGCTGGGCTCACATCTTTATCTCTTTGTGATCATAGAGAAGAGATGCCCTTATTCCCCCCCAGCAGGCCCCCTCAGATGAGTTAGAAGAACCCAAGTGAGGCACTCTGATTGGCTCAGCCTTGGACCAATTACTGTAGTCCAGGAAATAAAGTATAGACTAAGCCAGCTGCCCACACCTCCCATCAATCACCGAAGGGCTTCTCCTGCACACAGTTGCTTCATGGATTTGGGGGAGCTGGCAGCCCCCAGATCTGTGCCTATCATTCAAGGAAAATAAAATCTTTTAATACACTGTCAAACCTTTATTCCTAACGAATCTTTTTCTATTTCGGGGGCTATAAACAGTAAATCCTTTTCTTTTTCTTCCAAACGAAAATATTTTGAATATCGTAATGATGACTTTCCAAAGCCTACTTTCAAAATCACTCTTGAAATGGTTTGTGCCAAAGTACACTCCTACTCACAGATGGTGGTGGGCATTCTTTCATCGTAAACTGTCATCGATCTATGCTGGTGGCTGTCGATTGAGGGTGATTGTGACTTCCCAGGGATGACGGCAATGTCTGGAGGCAGTTTTGACTGTCACAGATGAGGGTGGTGCTACTGGCTTCTCGCGGGTAGGAGGACAGGATACTGCTAGGTACCCTGCAGTGCACAGAGAGCCGCTCCCCGCAACAAAGAATCATCTGGTTCAAAATCCCAAGAATGCTGGGGTGGAGAATCTCTCATCTACACATACGGATATGGTCTTTGTCTTTGTATATAAACAAATCTCAACAAGAGGACTTGCCTTGACAGAAGAACTTAGGCAGCGCACTCTAAAGGCTGGTCTTGGCACAGGAAGGTACACTTGAAGTTGTGTCTTCCCAATTTGGGAGGAGGGCGGTCAATGTGGCAGGAAAAAGTTTTGCAAGTGCCCAGATAAACTGCTTGGAAAACTCACCCTTCCAAGCTCTTCTGGACTCTTTTTGTTTTTTTAATTAATTTATTTTTTAATCGGAGGATAATTTACAGAATTATGTTGTTTTCTGCCAAACCTCAACACGAATCAGCCATAGGTATAATATATCCCCTCCCCTTTGAACCTCCCTCGCTGGACGCTTTGTTTTAAAGACAGTATTTAAAGCACTTTAGCAAAAAGAGGGTAGCTCAGTATACAACTGAATGTGAGAATTACCCATGTTTAGTTTATTTCTCTTCTGATCCTTGGAAAATTATAGTCATATATTATCATTAAGGAAATTTAATGCATGAAAAAATGGAATGTAAGAAACCCCTCCCCTCCCCTTACAGGGTCTGGTCTCAGTAAATTTTACAACAGGAAAAACTCATCTTTAATTTTCAGCTTCCTTATTTTTCATCTTTCTCCATGTCACTCACTGCCTCTCTCTACTGACTGACTCCAATGCATGTTACCATCTGCTTCTTTTCAGAAGTAGAAAAATGAAGCAATTAAGAGTAGAGATTCTTGTCATTGGACTGTCTGGATTCAAAGCATGACTCTGTTAATTATTAATGGTGCAGCTTTGAGCAAATTTCTTCAATTCAGTTCAATTGCTCAGTTGTGTTCGACTCTTTAAGATCCCATGGACTGCAGCACACCAGGTTTCCCTATGCATCACCAACTCCCGGAGCCTGCTCAAACTCATGTCCATCGAGTCAGTGATGTCATCCAACATCTCATCCTCTGTCTTCCCCTTCTCCTGCCTTCAATCTTTCCCAGCATCAGGGTCTTTTCCAATGAGTCAGTTCTTCGCATCAGGTGGCCAAGGGATTGGAGCTTCAGCATTAGTCCTTCCAAAGAATATTCAGGACTGATTTCCTTTAGGATGAACTGGTTGGATCTCCTTGCAGTCCAAGGGACTCTCAAGACTCTTTTCCAACACCACAGTTCAAAAGCATCAATTCTTTGGCACTCAGCTTTCTTTATAGTCCAACTCTCACATCCATACATGACTATTGGAAAAACCATAGGTTTGACTAGACAGACATTTGTTGGCAAAGTAATGTGTCTGCTTTTTAATATACTGTCTAGACTGGTCATAGCTTTTCTTCCAAGGAGCAAGCATCTCTTAATTTCATGACAGCAGTCACCATCTGCAGTGATTTTGGAGCCCAAGAAAATAAAGTCTGTCACTATTTCAATTGTTCTCCCATCTATTTGCTGTGAAGTGATGGGACTGGATGCCATAATCTAAGTTTTCTGAATGTTGAGCTTTAAGCCAACTTTTCCACTCTCCTCTTTCACTTTCATCAAGAGGCTCTTTAGTTCTTCACTTTCTGCCATAAGGGTGGTGTCATCTGCATATCTGAGGTTATTGATATTTCTCCCAGCAATCTTGATTTCAGTTTGTGCTTCATCCAGCTCAGCATTTCACATGATGTACTCTGCACATAAGTTATATATGCAGGGTGACAATATACAGCCTTGACGTACGTACTCCTTTCCCAATTTGGAACCATTCTGTTGTTCCATGTCTGGTTCTAACTGTTGCTTGTTGAGCTGCATACAGATTTCTCAGGAGGCAGGTAAGGTGGTCTTGTATTCCCATCTCTTTAAGGATTTTCCACAGTTTGTTGTGATTTACACAGTCAAAGGTTTTGGCATAGTCAATAAAGAAGAAATAGATGTTTTTCTGGAACTCTCTAGCTTTTTCTATGATCTAATGGATGTTGGCAATTTGATCTCTGGTTCCTCTGCCTTTTCTAAATCCAGCTTGAACATCTGGAAGTTCATGTACTGTTGAAACTTCGCTTGGAGAATTTTGAGCATTACTTTGCTAGCATGTGAGATGAGTGCAATTGTGCAGTAGTTTAAACATTCTTTAGCATTGCCTTTCTTTGGTACTGGAATGAAAACTGACCTTTTCCAGTCCTGTGGCCATTGCTGAGTTTTCCAAATTTGCTGACATATTGAGTGCAGCACTTTTACAGCATCATCTTTTAGGATTTGAAATAGTTTAGCTGTAATTCCATCACCTCCACTATCTTTGTTTGTAGTGATGCTTCTGAAGGCCCATTTGACTTCACATTCCAGGATGTCTGGCTTTAGGTGAGCGATCACACCATCGTGGTTATCTGGGTCATGAAGATCTTTTTTGTAAAGTTCTTCTGTGTATTCTTGCCACCTCTTCTTAATATCTTCTGTTTCTGTTAGATCCCTACCATTTCTGTCCTTTATTGAGACAATCTCTGCATGAAATGTTCCCTTGGGATCTCTAATTTTCTTAAAGAGATCTCTAGTCTTTCCCATTCTATTGTTTTCTTCTCTTTCTTTGCATTGATCGCTGAGGAAGGCTTTCTTATCTCTCCTTGCCGTTCTTTAGAACTCTGCATTCAGATGGGTATATCTTTCCTTTTCTCCTTTGCCTTTAACCTCTCTTCTTTTCTCAGCTATTTGCAAGGCCTCTTAAATTTCTTAACTAGCCTTAGTCTCCTCATCTGTAGAGATGATAACAGTGCCTCCTCAGGGACTTTCCTGGTGGTCCAGTGGCTAAGACTGTGCTCCCAATGCAGGGGACCCAGGTTCAAGTCCTGGTCAGGGAGCTAGATCCCATAAGCTAAAACTAAGAGTTTGCATGCTGCAACTAAAGATCCCACATGCTGCAACAAAGATCAAAGATCCCGAGTGCTGCAACTAAAACTAGATGCCACCAAATTAATAAATATAAATAAATATTAAAAGAAGAAGCAATATCGGTTTGGTCGTAGTCAGTGAACTCAGAGTCAGATAACGTGGGTTCCAGCCTCACTAGAACACTGCTCTTACCCAGCTGCAATGGCCTGGGCATGCTAGGTAGGTCTGTTTCCCGGGAATTGCTCCAGTAACAGCCAGTAGATGGCAGCAAAAAGCAAGCTCCCCCTCAGAGGCTTCCTCTGATCAGTTTCCCCATCCCTGGGTCGAGAAGATCCCCTGGAGAAGGAAATGGCAACCCACCAGTATTCTTGCCTGAAAAATTCTATGGACAGAGGAGCCTGGCGGGCTACAGCCCATGGGGTCGCAAGAGTTGGACATGACTTAGCAACTAAACCATCACAAGCTCAGATGGCAAAGAATCTGCCTGCTGATGCAGTAGACCCTGGTTTGATCCCTGGGAAGGGAAGATCCTCTGGAGAAGGGAATAGAATGGCCACCCACTCCAGGATTCTTGCCTGGAGAATTCCATGGACAGAGGCCCCCAGTCTATGGATTTGCAAAGAGTCAGGCACAGTGAAGCGACTAACACACTTTCAATCAACAAAGTAACTGCAGGCTTCCCTGGTGGCTCAGTGGTAAAAGAATCTGCCTGCAATGTGGGAGACAGTCCATGGGGTCGTGAAAGAATCAGACACAACTTAGTGGCTGATGAAAGGACAACAAAGAAGCTGACGTTTCTCCCCAATTCCTGTCTACCCCTTCACTCACTTTCTGCTCACAATTTTGTGAGCACTGAGCACTGGGCCTGCTGGGGCGGAAGGAGAAGTCTGCCGTAACTGAATTCACGCATTTCCATTTCTTTGACTGCTGCCTTTGTTCCAGTGACACTCAGACCTCCTTCAGCAGCCCATCATCTTTCCTGACTGCATAGCTGACCATCTAGTCACTCACCGAATATCCACACTGGCTGTCCCAGGGGCGTCTCAAATACATCAGATCCAAAACTGAACACATTGCTTTTCTCACCGAGGTTGCTTTTGCTCCTGTGTCCTTGTTTGCACCACCATCCAACAATCCATAAATGGAGAAACCTCAGGGTCGTCTGTGACTCCTCCTTCTCCTTCATCCTTCACAGCCAATCAGTCACCAAATCCTGCAAACACCACCTCTGGAAAAACAAAATTCCAAAGCAGTTTATGTGACACAGACTCATTTGTAAAACATTCAAAGAGAAAAAAACCAAAAACTGAAAAACACAGATTGGAATGTTCCACTGTTCGGAAGACCAGTGCATTCTTTGTGTTTTTTGCTTTTGCTTTCCAAAATTTCTGTACTGAGCCTGTGATTCTTCTGAAATGAGAAAATTTTAAAACCTACAGCAAGTATTCTCTTTCTCCCGAAAGTATGTGTACATACAATGTTAGGACATCATGCATAGCTCTCTCTAGGGTAGTAATGTGCAGAAAAAATCTGCCCGTAGGTATAGTACTTTGCCGGGCATCTGTGGTGAGGCTGCCAAGTGGATCAGCTGGCACCTCAACTCTGTCAGCCCTTTGTTAAAAATGGCACCTCCTCCACACGTGGCTCCTGAAAGCCACTTCATTTTTGGATCCGATTATTTAATGTGAAAAATATTTCTGCTGCAGAAACTCATTGTCATCTCAAGTTTATAGAGAAGATTTTTTTTCTCACAGAGTGGAATGCTGATAAATCCAAAGGTAAGCAAGCTCCACCGGAGTCCTTCAGTCAACAGACATTTATAGGGTGCTGACTTACACCTTGGGCATTACTTTAGGAGTCTGCGTTCCAGGGGTAAAGGAGATATATAAGGTCCCTGCTCTTAAGATGTCATCACATAGCTGCTAAGCAGATGAGCAAGATGGTTACAGACGGTAGAAATGCCAGGGTGGTGGGAGAGAAAAACTAAATCAGTAGGGGTGGTTAATTTTGGGTTATGTGGTCACCCACACAGGAGAGCATATTTGAACCACGAGGTAAATTATAAGATAGAGCTGTCTGTCGAGCTGCTGATAGAGCCCAGCCTGAGGGAATGGCAAGCACAAAGGCCCTGAGGCAGGGACAAACTTGGCATATTTAGGAAAGAAAAGGGCCAGTGTGGTTTTCCAGAGGTAAGTCAGTGAGGAGGAGTGGAGCAGATGAGCTGGAGAAGGCGGACAGAGTTCGAGCAGGGTCTTGTAGTTGATCAATAAAGAAGATGGATTTTAATCTAAGTTAAAAACCAACATGAGTACAATTGCTTACACCTACATATTGTGTACCTACTATGTGCGACTACTGTTCTAGGCATTTTACACGTGCTATTTCATTTAATCCTTACAACAACCCCATGACACAGTCTACTCAGTGGTCCTGTGGCTGCTCTGGGTTCTGCTATTTTCAGTGCATCTCCTATCTAATGCCCCACCATTTAGGGGAGGAAAAAATATATCTTTTGGTCTCTCCTGGATGAGTGCTGGTGAAGGGCTGGCTAACTGGAAGACGAGAGGTCACGTGGAGGAGAACTGAGGCTCCGTAGGCGACAATCAGCAACCACCCGAATATTGAGCGAGAACGTCTTGGATCTTCTAACTCAGCCCAGACAAACTCCTAGCAAGCCAGGAGTATTACTGCTGGTCCCACCAATAGGTAGAAAGACAGCATCTCTGATCCAACTTAAAGAAGGTTGGCCATCAAGTTTATACTTGGAAAGTAACAACTATTAAGGCATATAGAACATTTTTAATGTACCAGGCACTATGCTGCCTTTACATAGCATTTTCCCTTAAACAGTCCTGTAATGTAAGCACAGCATTTGAGCTCTCTCTTTTTTTTTTTTTTTTTTTTTTTGAGCTCTTTTTTATAGAGGATGAAACCGAGGCACTGAGAGATAAACTGGCTGTTCATAGTCACACAGCTTGTAAGAGCACCCTGCTGCTCATTTCAGTTCAGTTCAGTTACTCAGTCATGTCTGACTCTTAGCAATCCCATGGACTGAAGCACACCAGGCTTCCCTGTCCACTGCCAACTCCCAGAGTTTATTCAAACTCATGTCCATTGAGTCAGTGATGCCATCCAGCCATCTCATCCTCTGTCGTCCCCTTCTCCTCCTAACTTCAACCTTTCCCAGCATCAGAGTCTTTTCCAATGAATCAGTTCTTCACATCAGATGGTCAAAGGATTGGAGCTTCAGCTTCAGCATTAGTCCTTCCAATGAATATTCAGGACTGAGTTCCTTTAGAATGGACTGGTTGGATCTCCTTGTAGTCCAGGGGACTCTTAAGAGTCTTCTCCAACATCACAGTTCAAAAGCATCAATTCTTTGGTGCTCAGCTTTCTTTATGGTCCAACTTTCACATCCATACTTGACTACTGGAAAAACCATAGCTTTGGCTAGACGGACCTTTGTTGACCCTGTTGCTCAACCTTGGGGAAAGGGAGGGAAAATCATTTCTATGGACTGCAGAGCTGGGCTATTTCTCCAGGGGCACAATTCACATTGTCTGCTATGTGTACCTGCCGTCCAACCCCGTGCTTTGTTATTCATTATTCTGTACTGACTCCAACTGCCCCTTCTGGGTGCACTAATTTTAGATCAACATAACCTTTGAGAGATGGAGGACATAAAATAGCATGATGTTAGCCATCAGGGCTGCGCTCAGGATCTGCAGTCTTGGAAGTCCTCCGCAAGGAGGAAGCTTAGGCAGGTAGTGGGGATCAGATAGCAAGCATTAGATGGACCCTGCAGCTGGGAACCCAGGCAAGGCTGTGTGTCACTCTAGGCATGCAGAGTGGAGAAAGGGAGAAACTTTAGAAGGCAAAAAGAAGGGACGTGGTCAAGACTGGATGGCTGACTGGAAACTAGAAAATGTACTGATAGAGGCAGACAACATCAAGTCTGTGTGCCTTTGCGGCAAACTTGGGTACCCTGTCTTCCAGACTGGTTTGGTGGGTGCCAGCCTCAGGAGTACCCATCATTGAGAACAGCTAAGAGGGTGAATTTGAAAGGTCATTTTTATTGTTGTTTAAGTTACTAAGTCGTGTCCAACTCTTGTGACCCCATAGACTGTAGCCCGACAGACTCTGTCTATGAAACCACTGAAATAAAGAAAGCAACTACCTAAAACCAGGAAATGTATACCTATAGCGAGGTGTGAAGGTGTGGTTTCTTTTGTTTTCCTCTCTTTCTCTGTCTCTCTGTGTGTGTCAGTTTCTTAGTTATAGTCCTGGACCTTAGCAATAACAGTAATCCATATTTGCATCTCATTGCAGGAACATGCCAGAGACTTGAATGCCTTCCATCCAAGTTTCTAGCCCACAGGATCAGCATGATCTTAGGAACTTGAATCACAGAGCAAGTTTGCACAGCTCTCTACTCTTTATAAAGCTATTTGGGAGGCTTATTAGCATGTTTGAGGTTATGCCAAAGGTTTGTAATAAAAACACAATGGAAGCACACAAGAAGTTTTAGGGAGATGTTATATTTCATTCCAGGACTTGATTCCCTTCTGCAAATACAAGGATCTCTATGTCATGTTCAACCGAGTTGGGTAAGAACATAACTCTACGTTCTTAGGTGAAAGTAACTTAAAAAACATTTTTGCTGACAACTTGAATAATGCATGCTTATGATTTAAAATAATCCAATATGACCGGAAAATGTATAACCTAGATGCAGCTAGGTCCCTAGTGGTAATCACAGCTCTCACCCTTGGTCCACTTTGAGGCTGCATTCGGAATCTAAATGCAATGCCAGGAAACCAGCTCTATCAGTGATGGAGCGATAAAGTTTTACTGAAGATTTTTTGGAGAAGGTGTGGCAGAAGGGTGACATTGCATGTGTGTGTGTACTGGTGTGTGTATGTGTTCAGTTGTGTCCGACTCTTTGGAATCCCATGGACTGTAGCCCGCCAGGCTTCTCCGTCCATGGGATTTCCCAGGCAAGAATACTGGAGTGGGTTGCCATTTCCTCCTCCAGGATATTCTCCTGTCCCAGGGATCGAACCCACATTTCTTGTGTCTCCTGCATTGGCAGGTGGATTCTTTACCACTGTGCCCATCTCACAGGGACATTGCATACCTCATGGCAAATGCCAAAGCAATTCCCTTTGAACATGTTAGTTCTGCCTGAATTTCTTCTCTAAATATCATTCTCCTTTCCCCTCTCCTCCTCCCCCTCCCCTATCTCTGTCTGGGTTCCCCATCACAACATAAACTCCCCTCCATGGTCTGGAAGAACTCAGTTCTGGCTCTCAACTTGCCTATCCCACTCAAAAAGAGAAAAGCTCAGTAGATGGCTGATTGTACTCCCACTTTTTTTTTTTTTAAGAAAGCAGTTCAATATCCAATTATTTGTCGAGAATGGCTGGGAATTGGCACTGGAACTGGCTTTCTCAGGCTTGAAAGATCTGAGCATTTTTCTTCTTGGTTGCCCATTTGGTGAAAACATGGTGGTAGCCTGAAGTGGGCTCTGGTTGTAGTATTTACCTCACAGAAGTTGGCTAGTTCTGTAAATCATCCTCCCTCCCACCCTCAGAAGCTAGTTCTTAAACATTTATCAACACATGACTGGACTCACTCCACAAGATACATATAAAATTCTTATCAAACAAAATCAGGTCTTGTTCTGCGGAAGGCAGTGCCAGGGGCTGGGGTCAGGGTGGAAGACAATTTTTGACGTCAAGAAAATAAAAGATTTCTCTATATAGTGATATATAGAGAGTGATATATATCTCTATATAGTGGAATATATAACATATATTATTAAAGAGAAAAATCACTGGCCCTAAATGGCATCACTTGTGCTAATGCCCATGACACCAAACCTAGGTTTAATATCTAACCTAACTGCAGATTTTTTTTACTTTTTGTTTTGTTTTGTTTTTTAATTTTTTGGCCACAGCACATGGCGTTCAGGATCTTACTCCCCCGACTAGGGAGTGAACCTGTACGCCTTGCAGTGAAAGTGTGGAGTCTTAAATACTGGAGTGCCAGGGAAGTCCTCTAATTGCAGTTTTGACTTTCATAGAAATGCAATCTTAATTAACCAGTTTGGAATTTTCTGGTCAGCATCAAAGAAGTAATCTGTCATGTGGACCCTCTCCATTTCCCTTGCCCCGCCCAGTGGATGAGGAGGCAACCGACACAACAGTATCTTTGTCTGTTCCCTCACTCCAAAAAGATATCCTGGCCAGAAAACAATCCATTATTTACTTCTGCTAATAGCGTCCTTGCCCCACCCTTCTTTCTTTAAAAAAGTTCCATTTTGCACAACCCCTAGGAGTGCCCTTCTAGTCGCTAGATAAGATGCTGCCTGTGTGTGGCCATTAAGGCAGCGTTTCTCAGCATTGGCACTCTTAACATTTGGGCCAGTTATTAATAATTCTCCATGATGTGGGGGCAGCCTGTGCAACAGCAGGAGCTGGTACCACCCCCCAGGTCCGAAGCTGCAAGCACGGGCTCCAGTTGTAACTACCGCACAACATATAACTCCAAAACTGTGTGCCTGTCAACAGCGACAGCAAGGATTTTACTCACAAATCTGCACTCTACGGACAGAATGCTTGTTTGAGCCCCGGGGGTGGCTTGCAGGCCGAGGCCTGGGATCACCTGAAGCCTTGCTCACACTCCTGCACGGCGGCAGAGGAGAGCTGAACCTCTCTCTGTGTGTCTGTCGTTTCACACCTGGTCTCTCCAGTAAGGCAGCTTCTGGGTACTTGAACTTCACACCTGGTGGCTCAGGCCTGCAAAGGTGTGTGTTCTGAGGGGAGAGGGCCAGGAACAAGCTGATCACCTTTTCTGTCCTCGTCTCTGGAGTCACTCAGCGCCACTTCCACCTGGATTATAATTGTTAGAAGTGAGATGCTTCCAGAGGTGAAAGATGAGACTGTTCTTTTTGTGGAAAGAAAGTGAAAGTGAAGTCGCTCAGTCGTGTCCCACTCTTTGTGACCCCCTGGACTGTAGCCTACCAGGCTCCTCCCTCTGTGGGTTTCTCCAGGCAAGAATATTGGAGTGGTTGCCATTTCCTTCTCCAGGGGACCTTCCCGACTCCAGGGGTTGAACCCAGGTCTCCCGCATTGCGGGCAGACACTTTACCCTCTGAGCCACCAGGGAGTGTTAACAAATTGCAGGGCTTCCCTGGTGGCGCAGTGGTAAAGAATGCACCTGCCAATGTAGGAGACGCACGGATTTGACCCATAGTCCAGGAAGATCCCACATGCTGTAGAGCAGCTAAGCCCGTGGGTCACAAAACAGGGCCTGTGCTCTGAAGCCTAGGAGCTACAACTCCTGGAGCCCCTGAGCCTAGCACCCACGTTGGGCAACAAGAGAAGCCACCTCAACGAGAAGCACACGCGTGGCATCTAGAGAGTAGCCCCTGCTCGCCCCAGCGAGAGAAAGTCTGGGCAACAGTGAAGTTGAGCCAAAAAATAAGATAAATAAACCAAATTTTAAAGAAAGAGTTTAAAAAATTGCACACCTGGGCCACCTCCCCACCCCTCTGCGCGCGGGTCTGCGAGCTACCCACCCGCTCCCTTTCGCTCCTCCCCTGCCTCACTTGCCCGGGCTCCTCCGCCTCCCGTTCCCCCTCCGGGCCCTCTGCCGCCTCCCGGCCCTCTTGGCCGGGCAGCTCCCTTCTAAACAGGCCTTGCCCATCCCCCTGGGTTGGCGCCAGTCCCGGCCTCCTGGTTCTCCTGGGCTGCCGCCTCCCCTCTCTCTGAACCATTCTCTGATGACCGCCGACGGGCGATCGGCCTGGTCCTCGTCCATCTAGCCCAGGCCCCCGCCTGTGGGCCGCACTTGAGAGAACCCCTTCCAGGTTAAGGAGTTATTTTTTGTTGGCCTCATTAAATAGATGGGTTTAACGCTGAAGAGGACAAGTTCACGAGCTACACTCTGGAAGCCAGGAAAGATTTTGGAAAGTCATGCAATGATGAATCCTTCTCCCTGCTGATATTTAAAGCAAAGACATGGCGTTTCCAGTCTGTGGTCTGGATCAGCCTGCTTTCTTGGTATCTCTGCCTGCCAAGGCTTCAACTCCTACAATAAAGTTTTCCATCAGGAAACCCACACCCATTGGCTCTACATTTTCTTTACCATCAGATCCCTTTAGAACCTTGTCATGCCAATAACTGTTCCCTTAAATGTTATCCTTCATTGCCTTCTATCAGCCACTATATCCAGCATGTCTTTCCATATCTTCACAATGGACCTGTGCCACTCTGAGTCTCCATCCATAATTCTGCCTCTCTCACTCTTCTGGAAACGTGGTATGCAAGAAAGAGCAGGCACATTACAGTCAGACATTCTGGATCAGGCAGACCTGTCCAGATCTGAAGTGACTGCATAGGCTTTAGCTGGTGAGTTAATCTCTCTAATCCTGAATTCCTCATCTCTATAATTGAAACAATCATATTCACCCAACAGCATGGTTATGAAAAATAATATTGCTAAGTCCTTGGCACATAGTATTAAAAGGATGTCAGTTTTCATCTTTCTTTTGTACGTTCAACCATTTCCTTGAAATTGAAAGGTGAACTTCTTTCACCAAAATCTCCCTTGTTATTCTCATTTACTCTTTTTTTCCCCATCAACTATCTCTTTTTTGAGACACCCACTCAAATATCCAGCTCCACAGTAAGTGCTCATTGAAAAGTTCTAAAGTCTTAAGTCACTTGTATGTTTTAATATTAGTCATCTAATTTGAACAAATACAAGGCTTAAAAAAAAAATTCCAGGCCTGTTTTAAAACCATCTCAGGCAAGGAGTAATTACAAGAACCTAGACACAGTCACTGCTATATGGCGAGGGAGGGCTGCCTGACCAAAACTCTGGCCCCCGAGAGAGGAATACAGCTGTTCCTTGGCCTTCTGCTGAAGGGAGGTGGGGAATTAACATGTGGGCCTCTTCCCGTCGCCTGCTGGTGTCCACATTGGCTGAGCCTATCTGAATCGGACAAGGGAGCTGGTGGATACAGCCCATGCAGGCTCCTGGGCATCCGGGGCACAGAAGTGGTGGGGCAGGGAGTGCTTCTGAAGGGGCCAACACAAGACGCCCAGCATGGAATACACCCTAGGGGTCAGTTTTCTTAGTGTTAGAAAACGCCGTGGGAAGAAAGAGCCACCTCTAAGGACCGGTGGTGAAGGCCTTTATTGGGCGGGCGCTCTCGGGCAGATCTCCCGGAGAGGGGCGGGTGAGCGAGGGGACAAAGGGAGTCTGCGAGGAAGGAGAGGTGGGGAGAGGTTTTATAGCCCGGGTCGGCGCCCAGGCCAGGTCCTTCTATATAAGGAAGAAAGCGCGGGCTACAGCGGCGGTGGGTGTCCAAGGGCTCTATGTCGGTTCCTGATCGGACCAGGCTGCAGAGGGGGGGGTCGGTCCCCGGAAGTTTAGCCAGCCTCCGGAACTTGTCTGCGGCACTTTTTTCCTGTGGGTATGCCTCAACATACCCGACCTTTCATCCCGGCATTTTTGCTATAGGACAAGGGGCGCCAGTTCTCTCTGGCTTCTTCCTGCTGAACGGGGGCGGCGAGGGGTAGGGTGTGGCCAGGATGACAGGGAGCGTCTGCCGCTAATTTTGTCATGGAGTGTTTGTTGGAAGCCCTTGGTACTGCTGTCGCAACACCATCAGCTGGACAGTGTTGAGCCGTTGTTTGATAAAGGCCAAGAGCCTGATCTCCCGGGGCCAGAGGCTGAGTTGGCCCTTCGTCGTCTGTCGGTTGTGGCAGGACCAGGTCTGCGTGTTTGCTCAGCAAGGATCGTAAGAGGGAGAAGAGGGGGAGGTACCCCGCGAGTGGGGGAGCCTCTCCCTCTGGGAGGTGAGTCAGGAGGTAGGGCCTGCTGTAGAGCAGTTTAAAAGGGGTCAAACCTGTTTTGGAGTGTGGTGTGGTGCGAATGCGAGTGAGCGCCAGAGGGAGGAGGTCGACCCAAGACAGCCAAAGTTCTGAGGCAAGCTTGGTCAGGTGCGTCTTGATGATGCCGTTCACTCGCTCTACCTTGCCTGATGATTGGGGCCGATAGGGGATGTGGAGATGCCAGTCGATGCCCAGGGCCGTAGCCACCTGCTGGGAGATCTGTGAGATGAATGCAGGCCCATTGTCAGACTGGAGAGAGTTTGGCAACCCAAATCTGGGAATGAGATGGGTCGTCAAGACCTCTGCCACCGCCGCTGCCGTCTCTCGGGCGGTGGGGAAGGCCTCGACCCATCCTGAAAAGGTGTCTACTAAGACCAGCAGATAGCGGTAGGTTCGATGTCTGGGCATGTGGGTGAAGTCTATCTGCCAATCCGGCCCGGGCATACGTCCCCTTAGCTGGGAGTCTCTTGTGGGGGTCGGAGTCCTCCTTGAGGAGAGGTGGAAGCACATGTTAGGCAGCAGCGGTGGACAGCATATGTGGTCTGTCTGAGATGTAGGGGAGAAAAGACAGGGCTGAGAAAGGAAAAGAGAGCCCTTGGTCCGATGTGGAGGGTATTGTGGATTTGGGATACTATGGCCTTAGCCTGGCGCTCGGGAAGCACCGGTTTATTATGGAGTAATATCCATCCCGACGGGTGCCTCTGAGCCCCTTCCTGTGCCAGCAAGGCTTTGGCTTCTTTGCTGGAATAATCTGGGTTGAGGGTGGATCTCAAAGTCAGCAAGGGCTCGGGGGCTTGTTGTAAGGTGATTTGTCGAGCCACTTGGTCTGCCATATTATTACCCAGAGCGACAGTGTCTTGAGTATTCCGGTGTCCCTTGCAGTGTATGATAGCGACCTCTTTGGGCAGGGATAAGGCATCTAACAGTCGAGTAATGTGGGGGGCATTACAGATGGGGGATCCTTTAGTGGTCAGGAAGCCCCGCACTTTCCAGATTGCCGCGTGAGAATGAGCAACCAAGAAGGCATATTTGGAGTCTGTGTAAATATTGGCCCTTTTTCCTTTTGCTAGGTGTAAGGCTCTATTTAGGGCTGCTAGTTCAGCCTTCTGAGAGGTCGTCCCGGGTGGCAAGGGCTGAGCCTCCAGGACTTCTCGGGTGGTTACCACAGCATAAGCCGCCCTTCGGTTCCCGTTGGGATCTCGCTTTGAGCTCCCATTGACGAACAAAGTTAGCTCTGGATCTGGTAGAGGTTCGGAAAACAGGTTGGGAGGTGGTTGCATAAGGGACTCAAGGACCTCTGGGCATGAGTGGGCTGGGGGTTTTGAGGAAAGGGGGAGGGAGGGCAACGAGGAAAGCGGGTTTAATTGTGGAGAATGACCCACGGAAACTTGCGGATTGTCCAAAAATACCAGGTGAAACTGCTGGAGCCTGGATTTGCTGAGGTCAGAGAGAAATCTAGAGGCTAGAAGATCGCCAAGGCTATGTGGTGAGAAGATGGTCAGGGGCTGACCATGAGTCAGCTTTTTAGCATCAGCGTACAATGTTGTCGCTGCTGCTGGTGCCCGCAGGCAGGGGAACCATCCCCTGGCTGTGGGGTCAAGTTGTCCGGATATGTAAGCAATAGGCAGCAGTTCGGGGCCAATCGGCTGCACCAAGGCTCCAAAGGCTATCCCTCCCTTTTCATCAGTGTATAAATGGTATGGATAGTTGGGACTGGGAAGAAAGAGAGGGGGCGCAGCCAGTAGGGTTGAGCGTAAACCGTGGAAGGCCTGAGCCACTTCGGTGGGGGAAGACAGCGGTCCCGTGGGAGTCTCTTTAGCGGCGGCATATAGGGGTTTGGCCAGGGTGGCGTAATTTGGGACCCAGTGTCGGAAGAATCCCGTCAGTCCCAAGAAGGACAATATCTGGTCTCCGTTGGCCGGAGGGCAGAGGGACCTGAGGAGGCTACACCGATCTGCTGTCAGGGCCTTAGTGGTAGGGGTGATTTGGAGGCCTAGATAGACAACAGAAGTCTGAGTCAGTTGAGCTTTGGATTGTGAGGCTCTGTAGCCCTGGGAACCGAGGAAATTAAGAAAAGTCGCAGAATGTTGTCGGGAGGTCTCTTCTGAGGGGCTGCAGAGGAGCAAGTCGTCTACATATTGGAGGAGGGTGCTAGGACGGAGCGAGCATCTGGCCAGGTCCCGGGACAGAGCCTGCCCAAAGTACTGGGGACTGTCTCTGAACCCCTGCGGGAGTACGGTCCATGTGAGTTGTGTGGTCAACTGGGTGTTGGGGTCAGTCCAGGTGAAAGCAAAGAGGAATTGGCAGTCGGGGTGGAGTGGGATGGTGAAAAAGGCATCTTTGAGGTCAATAACGGTGAAATGAGAGGTTTTGGGAGGTATGGAAGAAAGGAGGGTGTAGGGGTTAGGGAAAGGTGGATGGGCAGGGACCACCGCCGCATTGATCAGGCGGAGATCCTGCACTAGCCGGTAGTCTCCTGAAGCCTTTTGAACAGGGAGGATGGGCGTGTCACAGGGGGAGGTCGTGGGGATCAGGAGACCCTGTCCCATGAGGCGGTCGATGATGGGCTTTAGCCCCCTGAGGTTGGGGTAGACAGAGGAAACTGGGGCCGGGCTGGGAAACAGGTGGGGTCCCTTAGCCGGATGAGGACTGGAGGGTGGTGACGAGCCACCACTGGGACTCGGGTGTCCCAAACCTCAGGATTAACAGAAGAGGTTGGAGGGTCAACAAGTAGCATTAGGAAGGCCCCTGACGTGGGAGCCAATTTTGGAATTAGGTGAAGAGTGGCCTTTAGCTTAGCGAGAATATCTCTTTCCAAGAGAGGAGTAGGGCAGGAGGGGATGACCAAAAAGAAGTGGGTAAATAGGCAGGAATCTAATTGACAGGATAGTGGTTGGGTTTGGAGCGGACACGAGGGTTGGCCGTCAATGTCCATAACCGAAACCTGGGGAGGACGTAAAGTGCCCCCGAAAGAGGAAAGGACCGAATAGGTAGCCTCCGTATCAACTAGAAAGTTGATAGACTTACCCGCTACCTGGAGCGTTACCCTGGGCTCGGCTTGGGTTATCGGGGTTCCCGAGTCTGGGTGGCATCAGTCATTGTTGAAGCTCAGCAGCTCTAAGGCCGGAGGAGGGCAGGAGGTCTCCCTGGGGCGCTCTGGTCTCCAGCCCCTAGAGGTCAGGGCCCGAGAGGCCTGGGGACAGTCACCAGCCCAGTGTCTTTGCTGTTTGCACAACGGGCATGGCTTGGAAGGAGGCCGCGGATTGGGGCACATCTTGGCCCAGTGTCCTTCTTGGCCGCACTTGAAGCAGGCCCCCGGAGGGGGGTTTCGGGGCCCTGAGCCCGCCGCCGGCCGCAGAGCCGCTACCAAGGCCTGGGTTTGCTGGTTTAGGAGGCTCGCCTGAAATTCGGCCTTTTGCTTGAGACTTGCCTTTTGGCTGGCCTCAGCAGTTTTTTTTACGGGTGTTGTAAACTTTAAAGGCCATTTTTACCAGGTCTCGAATAGGGGTCTGAGGGCTGTCCTCGGCCTTGGCCAGCTTTTTTCGGATGCCAGGTGCGAATTGGGAGATAAAACGATTGGCCAAGGTAGGTGCCCCAACGGGGGACTCAGGGGACAGTCTAGTGTATTGAACAAGGGCCTCAGTCAGCCGATTAAGAAACATGGCTGGGTTTTTGTCGGGCCCCTGAGTCACCTCATCTAGTTTGAGGAGGTTTAAAACCTTATGAGAGGACGTTTTTATCTCATCGAGGATGCCGCCACCCCCTTCCTGGTAGTTTTAATCAGGGTCGGTGTCAGGAACTGCCTGAGCTCCCGGGGGACGCTCGGGGGAGGGGCTGGCACCGTGCCGCTGATCGGCCTGAGCCCTGGCTGCCGTCCAAATGGCCTGCCTCTCTTCGGGGTCGTGGTAGACCCCAGGATGACATATACGTCCTGCCATGTTAAGGCGTAGGCGCGGGTCAGACTAGTAAACTGCTTAATGTACTGAGTGGGGTTGGAGGAAAAGGATTCTAGTTTGGCCTCAATCTGTGCTAAGTCCTGGAGCGAGAAGGGGACGTGGACCTGGGCCAGGCCGTCGGCTCCGGCTACTTGTCGCAGAGGGAGTAGCAGGGCTGGGGGAGGGGAGGGGAGGCTCCTGGAGGGTTGCTATGGGAGCGAGTGTGGGAGCTAACCGGAGAAGGGGAGGGAGTGACGGGAGGAAGGGGAGGATACAAGATAGGGTTAAGGGCCGGAGGATCTGGGGCCTGCGGTGGAATCTCGGGGGCGGGAGCAGGAGCAAAAGAGGCCGGAGTAGGGTTAGAGGGGGAGGGGCAGGAGGGGCTGGAGTGGAGGGGGAGGGGGCGAGAGCACAACGCCCAAAAGGCCTGAACATAGGGGACCTCAGACCATTTTCCCATTCTCCGGCAGTAATTATCTAAATCACGGAGGACGTCAAAGTCTAATGTCCCTGTGGCTGGCCATTGTGAGCCATTATCTAGGGAATACTGAGGCCAGGCCTGTGAACACAGAAAAGTGAGCTGCTTGGGGCGGATATCTCCCTTTGGTCTTAGAGTCCGCAGTTTAGCCGGCAGGCACTCTAAGGGGGTGGAGTATTGGGTATCGGGTTTGGAAGCTGTCGATCCCATGGCGACCACGGGGCGTGGAGGCAACCCCCGCTGTCCGAACGTCTTCGGACGAGTCAAGGGGAGCCGGAGGTCCGTGTAGTCGCGGGGAACTGTCTTCCTCACGACTGCAGGGACCCGGAAAGTCTGTCTCCATTAAGACTAAACAACCTGCTGTTCCACCCAGAAAAGACCAAGGGGCTTGCCATTCTTGACGGCTGCGAGGTCTCCTGTGCTAGAGCGGAAGGGCTGGTGGTAATCCTTTCATTCGCCAGGCGCTAACTCTGCAGGGTGCTCCATACGTGCTGTGCGGACCGCACCTCACTGAGTCCCCACCACTCCCCAGAAGGTCCGTCTTATTATCTCCATTTTACAGAGAAGGAAACTAGAATGCAGAAGTGACTTGAGTCACTTGCCTAAGGTACTAGCCCCCACAGCAAGCAGAGAACCCAGAGTCCAGGACTGGTCTGATTCTGAAGACTACTAAAGCCATCATGTTTCCACTGCCTGTGGGAACAAAGCAGGACAGGCTGCCAGCGAGAAGGCAGCAATTTTCAGCCTCTTGTCTCCCAGTTATATTTTCAACTCAACGCAGTGCTTTTTTTTAAAAAAAAAATGGCTCTTATGATGTTGGATTTCTTCCTTGCTGGGACAAAAATCAATTGCTCTTATAGCTGATCAAGGACCTGCACATCCTCATCTGATCATGGAAAGTCTTTTTTTTTTTAATTATTATTTTTATTTTGGCTGTGCTGGGTCTTTGCTGCTGCTAGGGCTTTTCTCTAGTTGCAGCGAGCCGGGGCTACCCTCTAGCTGCAGTGCACGGGTTTCTCGTTGCTCTGGCTTCTCTCATTGCAGAGCACAGGCTCCAGGGCATGCAGGCTTCAGGAGTTGTGGCTCAGGGGCTCAGGAGTTGCAGCTCCCAGGCTCTAGAGCACAGGGTCAGTAGTTGTGGTGCACAGGCTTAGTTGCCCTGAGGCATGTGAGGTCTTCCCCCATCAGGGACTGAACTGTGTTTCCTGCATTGGCAGGTAGATTATTTATCACTGAGCCACCAAGGAAACCCACAGGAAGTCTTAAAGGGGCCCTGTCTGCTCGCAGGCTTCAGCTTCCCTGGCCTAGGGCTACGTAAACAAGGAGACCTGAGATGATGGGAGTCTGTCTCTCTCCCTTCCTGACAGGCACCCTGGGTCCCCGCTGACAACTCCGCGTTTATCGGAAAAACAGGCCCAGATGCCCCATGAGCAGCAGTCCTTGCTCTTGGTTCTTGGATACTCAGGATAAAAGTCATCTGGCCGCTGACGGTGTGGGGGCTGGAGGAAGCACCAGGTCGGTCCCCCTGGCAGCACTTTGCCTCTCTGTGTGGGTCTGGGTCTGAGCCTGGGAAAAGGCTTTGGGCAGCCCTTGCTCCAGGGCAGGAACCTGGAGTCACGCCTGTAAGGTGTGGGAAGCTATATGCTCCTGCATTTTCCCTTCATCCATGAGTATCATCCATGTTGGCCAATTTCAGACAGGGCCATAGAGGACGGAGCAGGAGGCAGGAAGTGCCCTCCAGACCTTCTCTTCTGGACCTCAGCGTGGACAGCTGGCCTCCTGGCCTGAAGGCTCTCTCACAGGGAGTCTCTCTCTGCTGATGACATTCACGTTTTGCCTTCACTGTTTTGGTAGGGGACTACATTGTTAGAGTCACATATCACCAGGGAGCTGCAGCTTAAGGCAGAGTCATGTTTTATAATAGAAAGGTCAAATTATTCATTTGATATTGTAAATCAGTGATTTATTTTCCATCTTTAACAGGTTCCTTCCTGCCCTTCCTCCCCCTTCAACCACGTCACAGTTAGAAGGCTACCAAAAGGCAGGAATATTACTGTAGATGACCTGAGGCAAGGGATAAATACACCGGAGGAAAATGGGTAGACAGATCACTCAGGGGAACCCTCTGGGTCTTTCAGGTGGCCACGGCGAAGTCCTGTTCCAGCAGATGCGTGTGCCCGAGGAGAACATGGTCCTGAGTCTGGCCTGGGCTTCGTGATCCTCCAGGTCTGACTGGGTTCCGACAGGATCCATCACTGCATGCGGCTGATCGGGTACTTGGAGAGGGCGCTGACGCTCGGGAAGGCCAGTCTCTGTCCCAGAACCACCATCTATTTTCCTATCAGACGTCAAATCCCGTTTTCTGAGAGCAGACTTGGCTAGTGAAGCAAGATGATGTTCCTTCAAGGAGCTGTGTCCCTGTCTTTGCTTTGTATCTGCTACTGTGCTGAAGTCTGAAAGGTAGAGAATAGGCCTCACTCTGCTGAGGTGGCCAGAAGGGGAAAAGTCCAGGTCGTGTGGCAGCAGAGGGCAAGGTTTCAAGGCCCACAGGGTGATGGCCTTCTGATGGCCACTCCTGTTACCAGGTCATCTTTGAAAATCAGATACCAGGGAGAACCTGGGGTTCCAGCATCCAGCCCTGCACCACCCTTCTCCCACTACGTGTCCTGAAATCTTTGTTCTGCTGTGACCTCCTCAAAGGTTGGAAGCCCACACAAAAGGAAATTCTAGCTGGGATCAGTAATTCAAATCATTGGTATCGATTTCACAGAGATGAAACAAACAAATATTTCACAAGAGACTCTGTACAAAGAATGGAGAATCCATTGTGTTTGGATTACTGAGCAAACCTGAGACTTACACCCTTTTCAGGGTGACCAGTTCTTTTTATCTTTGAAAATGCCTTTCTTAGAACTTCCCTGGTGGTCCAGTGGTTAAGAATCTGCCTGTCAATACAGAGGACACAAGTTTGATCCCTGGTCCAGTAAGATCCCACATGTTTTGGAGCAACTAAGCCCGTCTGCCACAACTACTGAGCCCATGCACTACAACTATCGAAGCTGGTGCGCTGAGAGCCTGTGCTCCAAAGCAAGAGAAACCGCTGCAGTGAGAGGCCTGCGCACTGCAGTAAAGAGTAGCGCCCACTCGTCGCAACTAGAGGAAGTCTGCTCCCAACAACGAAGACCCAGTGCAGTCAAAAACAGATGCATAAACAGATAAATTTTTTAAAAAAATGCCTCTCTCTAAGGGCTCACGTATAGAACTCCAGTCCCATTCTGCAGAGCAGTTTGACTAAATGTGTTAGAAATCTTAGAAGGTAGGACCTCCCTGGTGGTGCAGTGGCTAAGACTCTCCACTCCCAATGCAAGGGGCCCAGGTTCTATCCCTGGTCAGGGAATTACGCCCCACCTGCTGCAACAAAGATCAAAGATCTCGTAGGACACAAATAAGATCCAGTGAAGCCAAGTAAATAAGTTAATAAAAAAAAAAAAGAAGTCCTAGAAGGTGCCATAGTGTTGATGTGGTCGTTCCACTAGAAGGCATGGTCTCAAGGAGTAATTAGATTTGATATTTGATACTAGGAGGTTCATCACAGTGGTGATTATAAAATGTTGAAAACAACTTCTAAGGCTAACAATTGAAGCCTGGTCAGATAACCATGGTATTGGCATGCAGGAAATTCCAAAATAAAATTTATTTCTTAATATATATAGAGATGCTCTTAAATTTAAAAAATCAGGCTATAAAGTATTATATAGAGTATGACTCCATTTTTTGGTAAGAAATGCAGATGTATGTATGTGTCTGTGTGAGCTCAGTCGTGTCTGACTCTTTGTGACCCCATGGACTGTAACCTGCCAGGCTCCTTTGTCCATGGAATTTCCCAGGCAAGAATACTAGAGTGGGTTGCCATTTCCTCCTCCCGGGGATCTTCCCAACTCAGGGACTGAACCTGAGTCTCTTGCATTGGCAGGTGGGTTCTTTACTATTGAGCCATCGGGGTAGCCCATGCATGTATATGCATGTACAAAAAGTGCAAAAGGGTGTCCACCAAATATTAGGTGTAAGTGACAGATGATTGGATACCAGGTGTTCGTATTTTCTTCTTTTTGTCTGCAAATGTATACTATTTCTGCCATGCGATATATTATTTGTGTCATAACTGTATTTAGCTTTAAAAAAAAAAGTCGGGAGACTTCCCTGATGGTTCAGTAGCTAAGATTGAGCTCCCAATGCAGGGGGCCTGGGTTCAATCCCTGGTCAGAGAACTAGATCTCACATCCTGCAACTAATGATCCTGCGTGCAGCTGAGACCTGACAGAGTCAAAAAAGAAAAAAAGGTGAGAGGAAGGACCCCATATAATCTTTCCTGATTGCTTGTGACTCTCAAAGACGCTTGGATTCCTGTTGCAACAGGAGTTGCTCACAAGCGGGGTCTGGCACCCAGACTTTGCTCCCGAGGGCCCCGCAGGACGTGAAGCAGGTCCTGCCGTCAGCAGAGGGCGTCCTCCTGGCCTGTGTGAGGTGCCCACCATCCCTGCCTGATTCCCTGGGGAGCCCTAGGCCTGAGGCGGCTCAGATTAAGCTCTGTCCTGCCTGGTGGCCGGGCTTGCCCAAAAGGGGCGGAAAGGCTGGAGTAAAGGGGCTCCCGGAGGTAATCTGTGCAGGCACCAATCTGACTAGCTCCACGGTGCCCTCGAACATTGTCTGCGTCTGGTTCTTCCCCCTGGAAGTTTCTGGGGGCTGGAGAGCTGGCCAAGTGGCAGATGAACTGTGCAGTCTGCTTCCACCCCCTGCCCCCCGCCCTCTCCTGTGCGTCCACCCACCTCCTCTGAAGGGCCCGCGCCTCCAGTCCTGTCTCCTGTGTCCACAGGCAAAGTCCCTGGTAGAGCAGGACACAGTCCTGGCAGAAGTCACCCAGTCCCTCGTAGAGATGGAGCAGCCCACCTCCCAGATGTGGTGGGAAGGAGGCAGGAGGCCTTGGGGGGCGGGGGCCTCACAGAGGACAGGTCCTGAGTTCGTGGTGAGGGACTGAATCTGAACACGCCGACTCTTCCCTCCCGGTTTTGCACACCTCAGAGAAAGCGCTTGACTCCTTGACATAAATGTGATCAACTCTTCTTGGAGCTGCTTGGGCAGCTCTTCAAAACTGAAAAAGCTACCCCCCAAAAAAGAAAAAGAAAAGATACAATAAAAGAGGACTGAACTTTCTGTTTTATCAACCTGATGAATTTCCGGGTCCTAGACAACAGGCCTGACAGGGCCACATGGCCCCCAGCCTCAGCTACGTGCCCCCTGGACTGCTCACATATCAAGCACACTAAAAGTAATCAAAGGAATTAGCCAGAGGAGAAGCTTTACTTTCAGATGTGACGTTATTCCTCAAAAGGCTCTTTCCGAGTGCTTCTAACACCAGGCATGGTGCCGTGCTGACCCCTGCCTGCTCCGGCTCTCCATGGGGCCTCCACCCCTTAGCTGAGAGGCCTTGGTTGGGGGGGGGGGCATTGTTGGGAGGGTGGAGGGGTGGAGGGGTGGGGGTGACCCAGGAACCCAGGGGGTTCCCAGTATTGCGGCACTCTAATGCCAGGTATGAGGGCTGTAAGGGGATCACTTGCCCATACTCAGGGTAGATCCTCGCAGCTCAATTCCCCCGAGTCCTGGCTGGCTTTGGTCCACTGTCCAGTTGGAAACAGAGCTGGCCGTGACCCCGAACGAAGCACAAGCCATTCCCACTCTGGGGACACTGCCAGTCATCTGGGAAGATGACCGGAGTCTGTCCTTACCAGACGCCTGCTCACACCACACCACAAGCCGAGTCACCGTCCTGGCCACCACCGCCAACCCGCCAACCCCCTTGGTGATGGACAGACACCGTACACCAGGCAGGGCCGCCTCACGGTCCAGCGGGACCTCGGGTCTCGGTTCTGAGCCATGGTTTCCACTCCTCCCCGTGAAACCGACGGTTCTTCCAGGCGTTCCGCCCTGAGGTCTGCCCTCCTCACCACGACTCCTCGTCCTTAAAGTTTGCAGCTCTCGATATTGCCATGATTCAAGTGGTGGCCCTGTCCATGGCCTCCCGAGCAGCCGATAGTGCATTCAGGTGAGCACAGTTAAGATCGCGGGTTCTTCTGAATCATTTAAAACAGATGCAAGACTCCCTCTCCTTCAACTTGCCCAGCCTCCTGGAGACTAACAGCCTCTCTTTGTCGCACACTCACCACAGGTGACTTTCCTCTTCCTCCTCAGAACAACCCTAGGAGGGGTCCTAGTCCCTCCTCCATTGTGAAAATGTGAAACAGAAGTACGAGAAAGTGAAGTGACTTGTCAAGGTCACTCAGTTTGCAAGGAGCTCAGCTCAGATTCCCAGGGGGAACCTAGGTCCTTCTTTCCCTGGGTTGGGAAGATCCCCTGGAGGAGGGCATGGCAACCCACTCCAGTGTTCTTGCCTGAAGAATCCCATGAACAGAGGAGCTTGGCAGGCTACTATCCATAGGGTCGCAAACAGTCGGACATGTCTGAAGCAACTTAGCATGCACGCGTGCACAGGTCATTCTTAGGGGCTTCCCTGGTGGCTCAGATGGTGAAGAACCTGTCTGCCGTGCAGGATGCCCTGGTTTGATCCCTTGGTCGAGAAGATTCCCTGGAGAAGAGAATGGCTACCGACTCTAGTATTCCTGCCTGGAGAATCCCATGGACGGAGGAGCCTGGTGGGCTACAGTCCACGGGGTCGCAAAGAGTTGGACACGACTGAGCGACTGACACTTTCACTTTACTTGTAGGTCCTTCTTACACCAGGCCCAGCCTCCTAACCATGCATGCCTCCTTTCCAAGTCTCAATCCCTTGGCCCCTGTCTCAGTACATCAGTTGCCTCCCCAGATTTGAGTTTACACAAGATCCTGCCCGTGGGGTTGCAAAGAATCGGACACGAGTGAGCACACACACACAAGATTCTGCCCAGTGCATTGGCCCACCCGTGTACAAGGAAGGCATAGACGCAGTGACCCCACCCCCCCACCCCCCAAATCAGCCGCCTCACTCCTGCTCATGGTAAGGTCAGCAAAGGACCATGGTGTTATGGTGTGTGGGGGCCAATGTCCATCTGCTCTGTAGCCAGAATGGTTGCTGGGGCGGGGGGAGAGGTGGGGGGCAGGATGCCACTACAGTTCCGAGAGCAGTACTCTCCCCACGGAGAAAGGTGGACACGCTCACTCACTTGAGATCTGAGCTCTTCAAGGAGTGGATGCCTGTGAGCCCAGGTGGTGGGCAGAGATAAGCCACTGGCTGTTGACCTGGTCTGCTAACCTCATGCTTTGGGATGATGTGGCCAACATTGCCCGTTTCAGGTCAGTCCACGTGGGCAGGGGCCGTCCTCCCACGTGGTTCCACGTTGCAGACCTGACCCCCTGTCGAGGGAACCACTTTATTGGAGAGACTGCTTGCCTGCTGCAGCCACGGCTACGGGCCTTCAGGGTACTGGGGAGTCATGGGGGGCTTGTGAAAGGGCTCCCCGAATACTCCTGCCCCACTGGTCTGGGGAGGCAGGCCCAGGCTCTCCTCTACTACTTGCTGCTCATGGAAGGTAAAGTTAAATTCAAGCCCCCAAACGAATTGCTGTCATAACACCAGCCACACTGGCAAACAACGTTTTGTAAACCCTGACAAGGTTCTAGCAGCCTGTGTTCTTGCTTCCAGCCTTAGAAAGGAACAGGATGTTTTGAAAAAGTAAATGCCTTGGCTGGTGGTCCAGTTTATCACATGGCTCTGGAATTTCTCTTGTGGCCTCTGAGGTTTCCCTTGTTTGTTAAGTCATGCACTGCAGGGGTGGAAAGAGAAGCCGTGCTGTGGGGTGACCCAGAGTCTCCCTCAGATACTGTGCTGCAAAGTGGGGAGGTCCCCTGGGAGTGGGGGACAGTGAACAGTGCCTGATGGATGTGAGACACAGAGATGCGGCCTCCAGTAGCCCCCTCATCCAGGGTCTCCTATTCCGTGAGATAATTCCACTTATCGCTGTGAACTGTACCCCGCCTTTCCGCTGGGGGCTGGTGTAGGCCTTGGGGAATGTGTGGGAAAACAAACTGGTCCAGTTGCCATTATCGGAAGGCCCACATCTCAAGTGGGGGATGGTGGTGAGTGCCTGAGGCCATGGTGGGTGATGTTGCGGGTGCTGAGGTAGGTGACGTGATAGGCACTGCTGGGGTGGGGAGCTGGGGGCTCAGAGTGGGGGACTGGTTCCAGAAGAGGCAGTTGGCCAGATCTGCAGGATGCCAATAGGCAAGGCTGCTTCAGAGGCAGCAGCAGCAGAGGCAGCAGCCCCGGGGGGCAGCCCAGTGTTTCTGGGTGCAGAGCACAGACAGTGGGAGGTGCTGGGTCATGTGAGGCCTCGGAAGCCTTGGTTAGGAGTCTGCTATTAGTCCTAATCGTGACGAATGCGAGTTTAGGTAGTGGTGTGACACGTACTGACTTGAGTTTTCGCTTGTTTGGGGTTTTTTTGGTTGCACCACACAGCATTCAGAATCTTACTTACCCGGCCAGGGATCAAACCCCCTGCATTGGGAGCGCAGGATCTTAACCACTGGACTGTCAGGGTATGAATATGAAATTTTATATGATGCGAATTTTGAAAAGATCCTTCTGCTCTCCAAAGTTCACCAGGATGAAGAAGGATTAGAGCTAGTTTCTCAATACTGCATAGGACTCCCAAAAGAACCACTTTCAAAATTAAAATGAAAAAAGAAAGGGACTTTCCTGGTGGTCTAGTGGTGAAGAATCTGCCTGCCAATGCAGGGGACAGGATTCAATCCCTAGTCTGAGAAGATCCCACATGGCACAGGGCAACTAAGCCTGTGCGCCATGACTACCGAGCCCGAGGCCCTGGAGCCCCTGAACCACAACTACTGAAGCCCGCAAGCCTGTGCTCCGCAACTAGAGAGTAGTCCCTGCTTGCTGCAACTAGAGAAAGCCTGTGTGCGGCAGTGAGGACCCGGCGCAAAAATAAACAAATAAAATAAAAAATGCTTAAATCAGATTTAACATAAAATGGAAAAAAGACAAGGATAGGCAGGGGGATGGGGGCAGGGCCTTAACAAGATATGAGTAAAAAATCTAAAGAATAAAGGAAATTTAACCTGGTCCTTGGGCTTCCCTCATAGCTCAGCTGGTAAAGAATCCACCTGCAATGCAGGAGACCCAGGTTTGATTCCTGGGTCAGGAAGATTCCCTGGAGGAGGAAATGGCAACCCACTCCAGTATTCTTGCCTGGAGAATCCCCATGGACACAGGAGTCTGGTGGGCTCGAGTCTATAGGGTCGCAAGAGTCGGACAGGACTGAGGGACTGCACCACCACCAGTCTGGTCCTTTCCCCAGCCCCCTCCCACCTGGCAGTGAACAGGCAGACAAACGAGGTAACGCACGTGGTGCTACAGAAGCACTGTGGCCTCTGGAGCGGGAGTAGGCGTGTGGTCTGTGAGTGTGCGCTTGAATGTGAGCGAGCTTGGCGTGGTGATGAGCATGCTTGGCCAGTTTTATCTGCGGCGCAGTTAACAGCTTGCCACCGTCCCAATGTGGCCGGGCCTGCCTTCTTATTAGTGTGTCTTGGGAAAGGGAACAAAGTGTGATTATAACATATACTAATTATTTTCTTCTCACAGATGTCCCAGAGGTGCTCGACATCTGGATCAGTATTTACATTTTCCTCCGTGGTGCCACGCGGCTATAGCCCTCTCCCCTCCATCCACCTCACCAACGTGTGTGAGAGTCACTGCAGAAAGACGGGGGAGTCCCAGACTTCAGAAGCCTGGGGTCCAGACCTGTGACCGTCTATTGGACAAGTACTCTGGGGGCACCATTCTCCCAGGAGAGATGGCTGAGGGGTTTCCTTCGCTGTCCAGTGGTTAAGACTCTGCACTTCAATGCAGGGGGTGCAGGTTAGATCCCTGGTTGGGAAACTAAGATCATATTAAAAAAAAAAAAAAAAAAAAAGATGGCCGACTAGAGAAATGATTTCAGGGAATTCTCTGTCTTTCCAGCATTAGATTACCTGGTAGTGGTAAAGAGCTATTTGTCACAGATAAACAGAGACAGACATTAAAGTGTTAAGGACACATATTAGTAATATGCTATCACAGTATCAATAGCATAAAGGAAATCAATCCTGAATATTTATTGGAAGGACTGATGTTGAAGCTGAAACTCCAGTACTTTGGTCACCTGATGCAAAGAGCTGACTCATTGGAAAAGACCCTGATGCTGGGAAAGATTGAGGGCAGGAGGAGGAGGGGACGACAGAGGATGAGGCCGCTGCATGGCATCACTGACTCAACGGACATGAGTTTGAGCAAGCTCTAATTGACTAAACAACAACTGGATTAGGAACAAGGGCCTGGCATGAACTCACTTCAACTTCCATTTGTACGGGGGGGGGCATTTTAAGAGGAGAACGAGAGAACAGGAGGGGGCAATGGCGAGGTTTATGCAGGGAAATTCCTGCTAAATCTACAGGAAGTGGGCAGGAGCAGGGCAGTGGTCCACATGAAGCTTATGTGGGTTTGCTAACTGGCCCTTAAGGAAATTAGGCTCCTAGCCTCCCGGAGACTGGGAAACGGGGCCATATCTTGAGGCATTGGCTGGAATAAACAGTAACTTCTGGCAGCCTGAGTTTTCTCAGAGCACACTTGCTGGGCTCCGGCCAGCCTAGGGCTGTGGACTTGAGCTACTAGAAACAATGTCAGTGTTTGTTTAGGTCTTCTGACCTGCTGCTGCTAGCGGTGGACTAAATGGTGCTAAGTCTGCAGTTTATATAGGCCGACGTTGAGGCCCAGTCAGGAAGACAGCTTACAGAATTCCCTGGTGGTCCGGCAGTTGGGACTTGGCACTTTCACTGCGGAGGCCTGGGTTTGATCCCTGGTCAGGGGAACTATTCACAAGCTCCTGCAAGCCACGCGGCACCGCAAAAAGCAAAGAGAGCTGAGAGAAACCTGTACAGAGATCAGTCAAGGAGAGGCTTTTTGTCAGCTGTGCCTCTGAATTCAAACAGCCCTGGGTTTCGATCCTGCCTCTGTAACAGATGGGCTGGGAAGAGATTTTTCATCTCATGGGGTTGGTTTTCTCACTTGGAAAAATGGAGAGAGAATTCCCTCCCAGGGCTGTTTGAAGATTAAATGAGTTGACTCACAGTACACGCCAGTGTCTCATGTGGCTGGAGTCTGGAAGGGACTAAAGAGGAGGCTGTGTTCAAGCTGGGATGTGGGCCTGCGGGGGCCCCACCAGGCCGGGCACAGCTGGACCAGCCACGGCTGCAGCTCTCACAGGCGGATATGCAGGCAGTGAACCCGCAGATCTGGTTACAGTGCCGTGTGACTCAGCAGGTCTGCCTGCTTGCTTATTTGGGGACCCCACCTGGGAAAGCAGGGCGAGGAGAATGGCAGGATTCCCCTCACTTCATCACCTAGATGGAGTTACAGCTGCTAGATGTCTAGTACCTACCAGGTGCCAAGAACTGCACATGTATTAATTTGAACCCTAACAATAACTGGCAGGTACATTTTTTATGCCCATTTAGGAGGTGAGCAGACTGAGGTTCAAAGAGGTTACACAGCTTGCCTAAGATCACACAGCCCGTCAGTGAATTCAAACCTAATCTCTGAGACTGCAGAGCTCTTTCTCCTCGGAGGCGTGGGTTTTTACCATCCTTGAGGGTCTTCCTGTGAGGTGCTGGCTGCCTCACTGGAAAAGGAGAAGGAGGAAAAAGAAGCCCCACCCAGCCAAGGAGACACCCTGCCATGAAGAAAATGTATGAGGCTGTTTCTGAAGCCGGGGAACCTTGGGGGTACCTCCTCACTGCCTTAGGGGGCAACCTGTGTGGGGGCATCTGGGGCATCTGCACCAAGAGCCAGGCTGCAGGTGGGGTCTGGTGTGCTGGCAGCCTGTCCTGTGTGTGTGTGTGTGTCTGTGTGTGTCTGTGTGTGTGTGTGTGTGTGTCTGTGTGCAAGTAAGGAAGGCAGCCTGTGCACAGTCTGGACCACATTTTCTCCTCTTGGTTCTGAGAGAGAATGTCTTCCGGTTTAAATGTTGCTTTGAAGGACTTGCCTGGTGGAAGACTCTGTGTTTCCAATGCACGGGGTCCCGGTTTGATCCCTGGTCAGGGAACTAGATCCCACATGCTGAAGCTAACACACGGTGCAGCCAAACAAATAAGTAAAATAAATGTTTTTTTAAAAATCAGAATAAAGATTTACATAAAAGCACAGAAAACAGATTGAAAGAAAAGATGGAAGAAAGAATGAGCCAATACAGATCCTCAGGGAGAATACAGAGCCTCAGGGAGAAGTCTAGGTTGAGAGCTAAACTGTATTTAGTGCTTTGGACAGACTGAGCCAAATGGAGGCACATATATATTAGGGTTTCAGCATAAGCACTCATTTGGGCTATGGTGTTTGGTGGACCTTGAACAGAAAATTGTGTGAAAGAAGCTAAAGGAGGTTAGTGGGGTTCCAGAAGACTTCCCCAGAAGACGAGGATCTGAGCTGAATCTTGGAAGGTAAGATTTCCTTAAGCAGAGAGGGTAGGATGGGTCTGAGGAAGTTGGGCCCCCAAAACTAGGGGACTAGGGGGCAGAAAGCTGCTGGTGGGTACGGTGAACACCACTGATGGACAAACCAGAATAAATGCCTCTGTGAACTAATGTGTGTGCTAAACTGATACACATAGCCATGCACACTGCTGGGGACCCAAGATGTCGCCCACAGGCCACCTCAACATAAATGAATGTCTGTATGTTAATGCATTTTCTCCTTCCCATCCCCACAATCAAATTTACTGTTTTGTATTGTTTTTTTTCTGGCTTCCACTTCTTAGTGAACAACAGAAGGTAGAAATCTCAGCACCATTTTCCACTCCTTCCTCATCTTTATCTCTACCTAGTGAGTAACCTGTCATTTCTACCTCCATGCTCTCCTTCCTAACCATCCTTATCGCTTCTTTTTTAAAAAATATTTATTTTAATTATTTATTTGGCTGCGCCCAGTCTTAGTTGTGGCATGTGGGATCTTTAGTTGCAGCATGGGAACGCTTAGTTGAAGCAGGCGGGATCTAGTCACCTGACTGGGGATCAAACCCAGGCCCTCTTCATTGGAAGCATAAAGTCTTAGCCACTGGACCACCAGGGAAGTTCCCCATACCTGTTGCTTTTAACCAGGGCTTCATCGTCTTCCATGTCAGCTCTCTGCTCCCACCCTGTCTCTTCTTTACAACTGATTTTCCATACCATTGCTAGAGGGACCCATCCAAAACACATATGTAAACTCATCACTTCCAGACTTTAAAATCTTGGTTAAAAGAAAGGATGGTGTGAGAGGTCAAGACTCACAAGAGAGCTGCACTGATCACAACAGCATCATCCTGGCATATCAACAGGCAGATCCATGAACAGAATACCGTTCGGAAATACTCAGCTAACGAAGGGCATTTAATAAACAAAAAGAGGGCTTTTTACATGGGTGGGGAAAAGATTAATCATTGAATAAATGAGGTCAGGAGCTCTGAGTAACATCTAAAAAAAAAAAAAAGAAAAAAAATGGATCTCTAAATCTTTCTTTGTATCAAAATTAATAAAAGAATCAAACTTTAGAATGTAAAATATGAGAAATTAAAGTACTAGAAAATAAAGAAATATTCAATAAGTGGTGTTGGGAAAGCTGGATAAACCACCACATGCAGAATGAAACTGGACCCTTATCTTACATGACTCACAAAAACTGACTCAAATTAACTGGCATGAACACTTAAGCATGATACTTAAGGGAGGGAAAAAACCAAGAAAAAAGCCCTTTGACATTGGTTTTGGTCACAATTTTTGGGGGGATGTGACACCAGTCTATGGCCATTCCACTCTGAATATGCTTGATCTCGCCTGGATATGACACCAAAAGCACAAGCAACAAAAGCAAAAATTAATTAGTGAGTCTACATCAAACTAAAAAGCTTCTGCACAACAAAAGTAACAACAAAATGCAAAGGTAACCTTTGGAAGTAGAAAGGTATTTGTGAATCATATGTCTGATAAAGAGTTAATATCCAAAATGTACAAAGAACATACAACTCAGTATCAGAAAAACAAAAAACTTGACTAAAAAATGGGCAGAGGAACCAACAGACATCTTTCCAAAGAAGGCATACAAATGGCCAACAGGCTCATGAAAAGAGAGCTGCATCACTAATCATCAGAGAAATGCAAATCAAAACCACAATGAGAGGGAACTCCCTGGGGGTCCAATGACTAAGACTCCGGGCTCCCAATGCGGGGGGCCCGGGCTTGACCCCTGGTCATGGAACTAGATCCCACATGCCGCAACTAGGAGTTCACAAGCCACAACTAAAGATCCTGCAAGTGGCCACTAAGACCTGGCACAGCCAAATAAATAAATAAAATGAAAATAAGTATTGAAGGAAAAAAACAAAACAGTGAGGTATCAACTCACACCTATGACAATGGCTATGAACAAAAAGTCAAAGACAACAAGGGCTGGTGAGAATGTGAAGAAAAGGGAACTCTTATATACCACTGGTAGGAATGTAAATTGGTACAGCTACTATGGAAAATATCCCATGGACGGAGGAGCCTGGCAGGCTACAGTCCATGGGGTCTCAAAGAGTCGGACATGACTGGGCAACTAGGCACACACATTATGGAAAAACAGTATGGAGGACTATCTTATGATTTTAGATATGGACTAGATATGGACTATCTATCCATCTGACTTCTGAGCCCAAAGAAAATTCAAATAAACTAAAATAACCATCCCAAAGAGATATATGCACTCTGGTGTTCATTTCAGCACTATTCAGCACTATTCCTAATAGCCAAGATACAGAAACGTCCATCAACAGATGAATGGATAACCGTTCAACCATGAGAAAAAAATCCTGTCATTTGCAACAACAAGGAGGAAACTTGGGGAAACTATGCTGAGATAAGTCTGAGACAAAATGACAAATAAAGTATGACCATAGTTGTATGTGGAATCTGCAAAAGGTAAACCCATAGAAACAGAGTAGGATGGTGGTTATGAGGGGCTGGGGATTGGGGGAAATGAGTAGATATTGGTTAACAGGTACAAACTTCCAGTTATAAGATGAATAAATCTTGAGATCTAATGTACAGCACGGAATTATAGTTAATGATACAGTATTATATACTTGAAAGTTGTTAAGAGAGTAGATCTTAAATGTTCTCACCACAAAAAAGAAATGAAAATTATATGATGTGATGGTTCATGTTGTTGTTCAGTAGCTCATGTCCGACTCTTTGTGACCCCATGGACTGCAGCACGCCAGGCCTCCCTGTCCATCACCAGCTACCAGAGTTTACCCAAACTCATGTCCATTGAGTCAGTGATGCCATCCAACCATCTCATCCTCTGTCGTCCCCTTCTCCTCCTGCCCCCAATCCCTCCCAGTATTAGGGTCTTTTCCAATGAGTCAGCTCTTTGCATCAGGTGGACAAAGTATTGGAGTTTCAGCTTCAACATCAGTCCTTCCAATGAACGCTCAGGACTGATCACCTTTAGGATGGACTGGTTGGATCTCCTTGCAGTCCCAGGGACTCTCAAGAGACTTCTCCAACACCACACTTCAAAAGCATCAATTCTTCAGTGCTCAGCTTTCTTTATAGTCCAACTCTCACATCCATACATGACTACTGGAAAAACCATAGCGTTGACTAGATGGACCTTTGTTGGCAAAGTAATATCTCTGCTTTTTAATATGCTGTCTAGGTTGGTCATAACTTTCCTGCCAAGGAGTAAGCGCCTTTCAATTTCATGGCTGCAGTCACCATCTGCAGTGATTTTGGAGCCCTGAAAAATAAAGTCAGCCACTGTTTCCACTGTTTTCCCATCTATTTGCCATGAAGTGATGGGGCTGGATGCCATGATCTTAGTTTCCTGAATGTTGAGCTTTAAGCCAACTATTCCACTCTCCTCTTTCACTTTCATCAAGAAGCTCTTTAGTTCTTCTTCACTTTCTGCCATAAGGGTGGTGTCATCTGCATATCTGAGATTAATGATGCTTCTCCTGGCAATCTTGATTCCAGCTTGTGCTTCATCCAGCCCAGTGTTTCTCATGATGTACTCTGTATATAAGTTAAATAAGCAGGGTGACAATATACAGCCTTGACGTACTCCTTTTCCTATTTGGAACCAGTCTGTTGTTCCATGTTTGGTTCTAACTGTTGCTTCCTGACCTGCATACAGATTTCTCAAGAGGAAGGTCAGGTGGTCTGGTAGTCCCATCTCTTTTAGAATTCTCCACAGTTTGTCGTGATCCACACAATCAAAGGCTTTGGCGTAGTCAGTAAAGCAGACATAGATGTTTTTCTGGAACTCTCTTGCTTTTTTGATGATCCAGCAGATGTTGGTAATTTGATCTCTGGTTGCCTTTTCTACAACCAGCTTGAACATATGGAAGTTCACGGTTCATGTATTGTTGAAGCCTGGCTTGGAGAATTTTGAGCATTACTTGACTAGCGTGTAAGATGAGTGCAATTGTGTGGTAGTTTGAGCATTCTTTGGCATAGACTTTCTTAGGGACTGGAATGAAAACTGACATTTTCCAGTCCTGTGGCCATTGCTGAGTTTTCCAAATATGCTGGCATATTGAGTGTAGCACTTTCACAGCATCATCTTTTAGGATTTGAAATAGTTTAGCTGTAATTCCATCACCTCCACTAGCTTTGTTTGTAATGATGCTTCCTAAGGCCCACTGACTTCACATTCCAGGATGTCTGGCTTTAGGTGAGTGATCACACCATCGTGATTCTCTGGGTCATGAAGATCTCTTTTGTACAGTTCTTCTGTGTATTCTTGCTGCCTCTTCTTAATATCTTCTGCTTCTGTTAGGTCCATACCCTTTCTGTCCTTTATTGAGCCCATCTTCTCATGAAATGTTCCCTTGGTATCTCTAATTTTCTTGAAGAGATCTCTAGTCTTTCCCATTCTATTGTTTTCCTCTATTTTTTTGCATTGATCACTGAGGAAGGCTTTCTTATCTCTACTTGCTATTCTTTGGAACTCTGCATTCAAATGGCATATCTTTCCTTTTCTCCTTTGTTTTTCGCTTTTCTTCTTTTCACAGCTATTTGTAAGGCCTCCTCAGACAGACATTTTGCTTTTTTGCATTTCTTTTTCTTGGGGATGGTCTTGATCCCTGTCTCCTGTACAATGTAACAAACCTCCATCCATAGTTCATCAGGTACTCTTGTCTATCAGATCTAGTCCCTTAAATCTATTTCTCACTTCCACTGTATAATTGTAAGGGATTTGATTTAGGTCATACCTGAATGGTCTAGTGGTTTTCCCTACTTTCTTCAAGTTAAGTCTGAATTTGGCAATAAGGAGTTCATGATCTGAGCCACAGTCAGCTCCTGGTCTTGTTTTTGCTGATTGTATAGAGCTTCTGCATCTTTGACTGCAAAGAATATAATCAATCTGATTTTGCAGTACTTGGATGCAATCTCAAAGATTACTGAATGATCTCTGTTCATTTCTAAGGCAAATCATTCAATATCAAGGTAATCCAAGTCTATGTATGTCCTGACCAGTAATGCTGAAGAAGCTGAAGCTGAATGGTTCTATGAAGACCTACAAGGCCTTTTAGAACTAACACCCAAAAATAGATGTCCTTTTCATTATAGGGGACTGGAATGCAAAAGTAGGAAGTCAAGAAACACCTGGTGTAACAGGCAAATTTTTCTTTGGGGTACAGAATGAAGCGGGGCAAAGGCTAATAAAGTTTTGCCAAGACAATGAGCTGGCCATAGCAAACACCCACACAGATTAGGAAGTTAGAAAGCAAGCCGTCTTGGGGAAGGGGAACCTGGAAGTGTGGGCTGGGTGTGCATTCAGAGAAGAGAGGGAGACTCACTTTGTAGTTTATCTCTACAGCTGATCCCCAAACTTATTTCCCCTTCTTCCTGGGCATAGAACCCTGTTTCCTCCCCTTGAGGAGGACACGGCAACCCACTCCAGTGCTCTTGCCTGGTGAATCTCCATGGACAGAGGAGCCTGGTGGGCTACAGTCCATGGGGTCACAAGGGTTCGGACAAGCCTGAGAAACTAAGCACATAGCACCGCCTGTTTCCTAGACTCCTTTATGTGGTGGAATGGCCACATGACTGACTTCTAGCCAATGAAACAGGCCTAACCCAGAAAAGCCTGTTTCTTTTTTAGTTTTTATCTTTTAGCGTTTATTTATTTGTTTGGCTGTGCTGTGTCTTAGTTGGGGCATGCAGGATTTTTGATCTTTGTTGCAGCATTCGGAATCTTTAGTTGCCACTCTGTGAGATCTAGTTCCCGGACTAGGATTCCTGGTTTCTATCCAGGCTCCCCAGGTTCAATTCCTGAGCAGGGAACTGAGATCCTTCTACAGCATCACTCACTGTGTCTCCTAGATGAATCCTTCCCTTCCAAACCCCTCACCACTGGCTCTAAGGCCCTTCCAGCTCTTGCCCTGCCCACTTCTCTCACCTCACCTCTCAACTCACTCCGCCTTGTTCCCTGGCCTCCAGTCTTTTCTGCAGCAAAAGTCAGGTGGCCCCATCGTAAGGCCCTGTCCTTCTCCCCACTCCCCCGGCCACACTTCCTTAGTCACACGACCTTTACGATTGAGGTCTCAAGGTCAATTCCTGACCACGGGCGCCCTCAGTCCCAAGTCCCTCTTCACCGTTCCTTCATTTCCTTCACAGACCTTCTCACTATCTGAAATGATCTCGTGTTTGGTTTAAGGTTGGTCTCTCCCTCTAGAGCGGAGGTCCCCAACCTCTGGGCCACCGACTGGTACCTCCGGGCAGATCAGCGGGGGCATTAGACTGGAAATACAATACACGATAAATGCAATGGGCTTGAATCATTCTGAAACCATCCGGCACCCGCTTCCACAAAACTGGTGCCTGTTGCCCAAAGGTTGGTGAGTAGTGCCCTGGAGTGTAAGCCCCGGAAGTCAGGGCCAGGGGCGCTCCAGTTCAGGCCCGTATACATTAGGGGTTCAGTCAACGTGCGCTGAATTCGGGAGAGCCTCTTATTCTACACCCGAGGCGCGCCCCGCATGCTGCAGTGCGAGGCCCTGCGGAACGTCAGCCCCGAGGTTCACTCCCGACCCCTGCGCATTGGAGACGAGCTGCGGAGGGGCTGCTGCGCCCCGGGCGTTGGCGAGGTGCGGGTACGCCCCGCGGCTGCCCATTGGCGGCCGCGCCGGGGGCGGGGACAGGCAGCCCCGCCCGGCGACGCGCCCCGCAGGCAGTCGGCCTCCAGGCGCCCACTCGAACCCCGGCGTCCCAGCTCCAGCGTCAGCATGTTGCGCGCCGTTGCTCTTGCCGCCGCCCGCCTCGGACCCCGCCAGGGCCGCCGCCTGCTGTCTGCCGCCGCCACCCAGGCCGTGCCGACCCCCAACCAGCAGCCCGAGGTCTTCTACAACCAGGTGAGGTCGCCCGCGTGCTTTGTTCTCTGCCGGGTGGGAAGGGACTGGATCTCTTCCGGCCTCAGTTTACCCCGTTGGGTCTCCACGGGTTTGCTCGCAGCTGCTCTTTCCACACAACTTCCTTTCCCTCCCCGCGAGCAGTTTGTCCCCTTAACCGCCTCGGACACCTCGGCTCCCCGATCCAGCTGTTGACTTTGGCCGCTTACTTGTGTTATCTGGCCGCTGCTGGTTTTCCGGGTTCCATTCTCCACTCCCCTTCCCCAGCCGTCCTCGGCTTTCGGGTCTAGTCGTCCCTGTGCCTCCGCAGAGTCATCCGGACATCACTCATCCCGAGGACATGTCCATTTAAGACCGTCTTTGCAGGAGCCGTTTTGTCTTTTCGTCATTTCTTTTATGCCTTGACTCATGCCCTCGACCAAATGGGAAAACTGGAAAAAAGGGGTCCTTTTCAACTAAAGTTCACCAGTTCCCCAATGGAGAGGCCAAGGCCACGGCCATGGCCACTTGACGTTCTGGCCGCTTCCACTGCTGGCAATTGGAAAAGGGCGGGGACCTTTGCCACCTCAGTGCCATCCCGGGGTGGTGTCTGCACCTTCCAAGCGTTCTTCCTTTGATCAAAGCAAGGATTTTCCAGTATAACCTCGATTCCCAGTGGCTGATTTCTTGGTCAACCAGGACTCTGGCACATTTTCTCTCTTGACCTTTGAGTTTGGGCAAAGTGCTGGAGAATTCACCGAGGACTGGTTATGAAAGAGTTCGTTTTGTTTGTACAACAAGTGTAGCTGCTGCCCTTCTCTGAGCTTCCCCTTCTGTAGCCAGGGGAGGGGCCGGAGAACGAGCACAGGGGCTCATACACCGCACGGGCATTTGCAGAAGTCACAGCTCTGTTCTCTGTGCACCTCCTTCTCACCAGTCTAAGCATTTACCTGATTTTCCGTTTAATCCTTAAGCAGCCCGGTGAGGTAGGTACTGTGGTTATCTCCATTTTACAGATGAAAAAACTGAGTTTTTAAAGAGATGCAGTGAGTCACCCAAAGACTCAAATCAGTGGTCTGGCCGGGGTTCACATCTGGGCTCCCAAGTGTAAGTCGATAACCAGAAACTTCTGTGGTATTTTTGTTGCAACTCTAGGTGGGAATATAGGGGTCACTGCTGACCTAGGATGCTGGGGAGCCGGCTTCTGACTGGCTGCTTTTAACAGGGGACTTGATTGTCTGGTCTGGAGCTTCGCTGCAGATTACACCCCGGCAGTGGGTAAGGGCGCATCTGTGTGATTTAAAGGGTGTTGTTGTTTAGTCACTAAGTTGTGTCCGACTCTTGCGACCCCACGGACTGTAGCCCCGCCAGACTCCTCTGTCCATGGGATTTCCCAGGCAAGAATACTGGAGTGGGTTGCCATTTCCTTTTCGGGGGATCTTCCCCACCCAGGGATTGAACCCTCTTCTCCTGCACTGGCAGGCGGATTCTTTACCACTGAGCCACCGGGGAAGCCCCTTAAAGTGTGTTACAAATCGTCATTAGCAAGGGCATAAAAACAAAGGGTAAAATAAGATGCCTTTTGCATAACACGAGCCAAAAAGGCAGCAGCTGCTGCTTCCTCATTAGGCGCATAAGGAGGAAGGAGTTCATGCTTGAAAGACTTGCACATCGCACAGAAATCTCAATGGAAAGACATCAGTAGCCCAAGCTTTTGTGGCCACAGGTTCCAATGAGGATCCTCCTCCTTTGCGCTCCTGTGGAGGCGAGGGAACAGGGTCCCGATGTACGTGCATGTAGCTGTGGTAGATAGCACAGGTCCTGGATCTAGAATTCTCTCTAGATTTAGTTTGTAACGCTGAGTGAAATCTTTCTGCAGCTGCTTTTATCACATTTCTTTGAGATCATCAAAGTAACCATTGCTCACTGTTTACAAATGCAAAAGTGAAACTTCCAGCATATTCCATTGCACTCCCTCCAAGAACAATGTTAGCTGGTAAGTTTGTGGTTGCACATTCTCACTCTCATGTAAAAGAGCATGGGGCAAGGGCAAGTGAGCTTGCACCAGGTGCGTTGTTTTCTTTTTTTTTCCTATTTAAATGAGACCCTTGCGCTTGCTCTTCTGAAGCTCTGTCTCATTAGACAATGTATCTGAGTTATCTTCCTAAATCAGTAGATATCAATCTTACTTTTCTCAAGGTTGTAAAGCAGTTCACAGGAGGATGACATTCTGCTGTACAGGCACATTTTAAAGCTCCTTGGGCAGTTTTCAGTGTTGAGTTCTTATCATCCCTGCTGGCAAGAATGCCATAGTCTAATCCTAATATTTTAAGTTTCTTACCAGGGATTCTAGGTACAAATTAGATCATATGCTCCAACATTTCCCTGGGGATTACTGACTCTTTGATGTTCAGTGAACTCTTCTGGATCCTGGAGCTTGCCCCAAAGGAGCTGTGACCTAGGCTTTGAAGTTGCTTGTGTGGATTTTCTCACACAAGGACTTGCTGGTGGTGACTGGGGGTGCGGAATGCTGCATTTCAAGCTTGTTGAGTCTCTCCTTGAAGAGGGGGTGGCATAGGCAATAGAAATTTTTCCTCCCACTTCTATTTATTAACTAGAAGAGGTACAGTGGGGTGCTTTGGTCAACTTTCTTGGGGTCCTGTTGCCTCAACTTGTCCCGGATGGATTCCTATTACCACTGCTAACAGGTGATATGTACAGAATAGTAGTTTTGAATTATCTTGTTTTCCTTGCAGAGTCTTATGGAATGAACCAAAACCTCTGTTGGGCTTGGCTGTGGTTTGGAGTTGGCTGCAGGCTGAATTAGTCAAGTGAAATATCCCCAGGCTGATTGCACTGCTTTTACTGCTTGTTAAGGAATTTCGAGAGCCTCTGTAGAAACAATAGATTAGGGCAACTCAGGGAATCGGAGGATTTCACTGGCCCCACCTTGGTTTTTTTGCTTCTATTGTAAAGAAACAGAAATGCTGTTCATTATGCCCAGAGCATGCTGGGAACCTGCTGAGTTAGAGGTGACTGGGTTAGGACAATGTTGAGACTAGCCATGTGTGTTGTGGACATACATGTGAATTCTGTGACCCAATAATCATGATGATTGATTATTTATGATCTGTCAGGCGCTGTGCCTGATAACTTGAACCTACATTTTCACGTTTCATCCTCCCAACAACTATAGGAACCATATCGCATAGATGAGGAAACTGAAGCTCAGGGAGGTCAAGTTCACATTTGTGTGAAACCAGGGTTCAAGATTAGCTCTGTTAGCTCTTAACACACAAGACCCCATGCTATGATGCCTCATGACCAGGCCCTATGGTCAAACAAGGATGTACATATTTATGAGATAGTTGAACTGAGTATTTTAAATTGGAAGGGAGGAGCCAAGTTTGTGTTCACATTTGTATTCCCACACCAAAACTGGAACATAATTTGTGTGTGTGTGTGCACTTAGTCATGTCCAACTCTTTTCGACCCCGTGAATTGTAGCCCACCAGACTCCTCTAGTACATGGGATCTCCCAGGCAAGAATGCTGGGGTAGGTTGCCATTTCTTGCTCTAGGGGATCTTCCCAACCCAGGGATCAAACCTGCATCTCCTGCATTGGTAGGCAAATTCTTTACCGCTGAGCTTTATACTTTCTTGGGGTAAAGTTTATACTTTATATACTTTATACTTTCTTTATACTCTATACCTGGAGTATAATTACCGCTCAGTAAATATTGAAGGTTGACATTTATGAAACTGTTTACAATCTTGTGTTCTAGTAGCAAGGCATGGGAACCTAAGAGTTCTATTCAAAAGGGCCTTTTTGCAAAGAATTGTGGAGTTAATGTGAACAAGATTGTGGGGACATGTTGGGAGTGTTGAAATTGGCTAGAGAAGGGATTGCCGTGAGATAGAGATTGCCCAAATGTAAGCCCACAGGCATGTCGACAAATTGAAATTGCCTCTCTGGCAAACAGTCAACAGTCCACAGTGGAGTCAGCCCTCCCATCTTGAAAGTGGTGAAAGTCCAGGAATCTGAGGCCAAAGACCCTGAGGGATGAGGAGGAGAAAGAGGAGGGCTTGTGGCGGGGGTGGGGGTGGGGTGGGGTGCCAGGTAACTGCCCTCGGCCTTAACCCCAAAGTAACCTGGAGGTATCTAGATGAAAAGTGTGAATGCGTGTGGCATTCCATGTTTATCCTGAACTTTTCTCCTTAGGATCTTTCTGTTTGACATAAAGTACTCAACTGCCTCTGAAAAACCAGATGCCGGCAGAAGCCATCCAGGATAGAAAGTCAAGCAGTTGCTCACTCTTAGGGACAAGAACATGTTCCAGGGATGTAGATTTCCTAGGTAATGGATCCTTAATTCTTTCATGCTTCCGAGCTTGGATATGAGGTCTTTCTAGAATGTGTCCTGTGTCCATAAATTGGAGTTTCTGAAGGGCTTTTAACCTTTTCTTGGAGGCCATGGGCAGATTATGACTATCCCTGTGTCCTCACTTTGGTTAAGACTCCTCTCCGGGGTCCTGGAGTCCTGCTCTCAGCTCTACTGTCCCTGCCCCAGCTTCTCCCCTCCCCCCAAGTTTCTGTTTGCATTTCCTAATCTGTGGGGACCTGGAATACAAGATATCTGAGGAAGCCAAGGATCGTGTTATCCTGCAACTCAGCAGTTCTAATTTTTATAGAGTAACCTGCCCCAGCTTTGCAAAGATGCACATCAAGTCAAAGGATGTTCGCTGCAGCAGCACTGTCAGGAGTATAGGCAGACCTCATATTATTGCACTGTGCTTTACTGCACAGTAAAGATACTGTGGTTTTTCTTCCTTTTTTTTTTTTTACAAATTGATTTGTAGCAACTCTGCATGGAGCAAGTCTGTCAGCGCCATTTTCCCAACAGCGTTTGCTCCCTTCCTGTCTTTCTGTCATGTTTTGGTAATTTTCACCGTATTTCAAATCCTCCAGCAGCAAAAAATAAATTACAGCTTGCTGAAGGCACAGAAGATGACTGGCACTTTTTAACAATAAGGTTTTTTTTCAGTTCAAAGTAGGCCCATTGTTGTTGTTGTTGTTGTTTTTTTTTAAGATATCATGATAATGCACCCTTAAAAGACTGGTATAGTGCAAACAAACCTTTCATATGCACTGGGAAACCTAAAGATTCATGTGGTTCCCTTTATTATAGTACCTTATTTTATTGCAGTGGCCTGGACTAAAAATAAAATATATCTCTGAGGTCTGCTTGTAGTGAAAACTTGTCCTAAAGTGCATTTGTAGGACATGATTCAACAAATTGCGGTCTGTTAAGCTTTGAAGATTGCTATGTTGCTTAAAATAGTGAGACAGATATGCCTGTGGAAAAGTGTCCAAGATAAACTCACTCATAAAAAAAGCAATTTACAAAATAAAAGCCCATGATCCCCACTGAGGGCGGATGCTCCCCCCGTCTGTCCCATGCCCCTCAGAACCCCAGCACCAGCGCAGGTCCTGGCACCCAGCAGGTGCGGAACCCAGAGCACCCTCTGCTGTCTCCCTCCTCACCCTGCAGCTCCGGGGCCCTTCTGGTTCCTCCTGTTCCCAGGTACCCTGTGTCGTCCTTACTGCTCTAGAGGCGAGAAGGGCGAAGTGAGAGCCTGGTAGGCCCGCCTCCCGGGGTGACTGAGTTAACATGTTATGTAAGTTGGGCTCAGGGTTTCAAGAGGTCAGGGAGCGTTTGGCCTGGAGTCTGCTCTTGTGTTTATTCAAGAGAAGTCCTATGAGACTCCCCTCACTCGAAGCAGAACTTCGGCAGCGCCTCAGTCTGGGAACGCTTCTCACCCTGGCCCCCCCTGGCCCCACCTCCCCAAGGAGGAGACCATTAAAGCCTGGTTCTAGGAGAGGGGAAGTGGGAACTCTATAAACAAGGAATATTCCAGTTTCCTGCAAACCCCAGCTTATCCTGTTAGAAGGGAGGATAGACTTGAAAACTCAACAATGGAGAGTGACTCGGCAAATTCAGGCCCCTAGGGGGGCGGTGCCAGGGAGTGGTCTTGCCAGGATCCTGCACTAGGATCAGGGGACAGTGTGGGCCTCGCCCAGGGAGGAAGGGGTGAGGACCTGGGGAGTTTCACCAGACTGGCACATTGTCCACTTCATACCTCCTGATGTTTGTGAAATAACAGTGGAGACTTTCTCAGGATAGACTAATTCTGCGTGCTACCGTGCAGGGATCTGGAGGAACGCAGGGACTGTGGTGGTGAGACACGGTGTGTGTGTGGGGTCCTGGCCCAGGAGCTTTACACCCCTTGTGGAATTTCACCCTCACCTTTAAGCCCCCAGATGTATTATTTCCAGAGACTGATGAAGCATCCGGAGATGAAGGGATTGGCCCAGGGTCACATCTTGAGAGAGGTAGAGCCAGGATTCCAACCCATGTCTGTGCGGCTTAGAGGCTGTGCTTTTTTACAGTACCTGTCGTAAAAGCTCAAAATCAAACTTGCAGTAGGGCAGTACATAAACCATAAAGGTGGAGATTAAGAAACAAGAGTTCTGACCTCCTTGAAGGCAGACATGGGCTCTGGACTAGAGTTGCGAAGAACTGGGCAAAGGGCATAGGGCTCAGAGTTCCAAAGACCTGGGTTCAAATCCAGGTTCTGCCTTCACTGCTGTGTGACCTTGATCAGGTGGCTTGGCCTCTCTGTGCCTCAGTGTCCCCCCTGCCCCACTGTAGAGAGGACGAAACTCACCTAGGTTTGCTATGAAGTTTAAATGGGAATGATCCAGTTTTGGAAAGCTTCCAATACAGGGGCTGCCGTATAATGAGTAGCTAATAACAGTCATGAGCCATTTCCATGACATGTAGGTGTGAGGGGGGAACATCCTCATGGGACCAGGTGCTGACATCCCGGTCAAGAGGAGGGAACAGTTCAAGGCCAGCCAGTCTCACCCCACCGCTGCAGCCCGCCTCTCTCTGTAGCTACTCATCTCTGGCTTCAAGTGCATCCGTGAAGTGGTGGGTGTGAGGCTGGGAACCTGAGCCTGCACTCAGGGTGGCCATGGGAACAGATGCTCAGAGGGTCACCGACTGTGTGCCTGGCCCTCCTCCTTCCTCCACAGATGTTATCTCTGCTCCTCCCCCTGTGCCTCCCTCTCCAAGTTCACCAGGAGGTGAAGCTGATTTCTCAGAGGGGAGTATGCAGGCAGGGTGTGGCCCAGTCCAGCTTGAACTTGGGTCCACCTGGCTGAACTCTTTCTGCCTGTTGACTGGACTCCACTGGAAGCGACCTGTTGCCCACTTGCCAGCCCTCCTGCAGGAAGAAACAGGAGTCTTTTTTCCCGTCAGACTGATGATCAGCCAACTAAAGTGAAACCCACACACATTTCCAGAGAACCTGGCTGAGTGACTGTAGACAACTGCCTGGGTCCTCAGCCAGGGCCAGGCCATGGTGGGATGCTGGGTCCCAGGAGAGCCCCTGGGAAAGGAAGGCAGAGAGGCCTTGGACCGATGGCCTTGCCCACACCCCACCAGTGACCTTTGCCCCAGCCTTGGTTAAAGGAACTGAAACATCTCAGCTGGCTTCCTGAGACCAATTTCCCCAGCCTCATGGGACAGCTTGCTTCACAGGACCCACCCTCCTCTCTGTCCCCATCTCCTAGCACTCTCTTCCTTGTTCACCAGTAACTCCGGTCACCTTTGTTTTTTCTCTAACGCACCAGACTTACTTCTGCCCCAGGGCCTTTGCACTTGCTGTTCCTGCGGCCTGGACTGCTCCTCCTCCCCCCACTCTTCCCATGGCTGGCTCCTTTCATCAGTCAGGGCTCAAGTCAAATGTCTGCTCTTCAGAGAAGCCCTCCTTGACCATCCCAGTTAGAGTTCTCTATCTTCCCCCACTTCAGTACTCTCTGCATCTCGTTTTTCTCTTTTGCACTTAAGACTGCAGTCTGAGGCTGCCTTGTGTATTTGATTGTGTCTTTACTTACTGTGCCTACCAGAATGCCAGCTCCATGAGAGAAAGGTCCTTGCTGAGTTTGGTTCCCACTCTGTGTCCTCAACCCTAGAACAGTGCCCTGCCCACTACAGATGTTCACTAAATATTTACTAAATGGATGAAAAGAAGAATCTAACTCAGTTCTCATAACGATCCTGACAGTAGTGTGGTAGAGGAACGGTGGTTTCTATGACATAACGTCACTGATGGAATTTGGTGGCAGAAGGCAGGCTGTATGACTTCTGAAGCTAGATCTTAGGCCGCCTTTCAGGGACTTCCCTGGTTGACCCAGTGGCTAAGAATCTGCCTTCTGATGCAGGGGATGTGGGTTCGATCCCCGATTGGGGAAAACTAAGATCCCACATGCCATGAGACAAGTAAGCCTGTGTGCCATTAACTAGAGAACCTGTGCTCCAACCAGAGAAGCCCTTGTGCCACAGCAAAGAGCCCTCACACTATAGTGAAGACCCAGCGCAGCCAAAAGATCAATAAATAAAACAAAGAGGACTTTAAATAAAAAAAAGAAGAAGACTTCCAGCTTCTGCCTGGTGTTGTTGACCACTCTGGGAAGCCAGCTGTCATGTGAAAGGTCTGACTAGCCTGAGTCTGCCATGGAGTCAGGACGCCCAAGCACCTGTGTGGCCACAGACATATGAGCGAAGCAGGCATCTTGCATCGTTAGCCCCAGGTGCCTTCGTTGTGCAACCACATGACCAAGCCCTGCCCGGCTGAGCCCAATCAATGAACCCAACCATGAGAGGTGGTAATAAATCAGTTTAAGCTACCGAATTTTGAGGTGATGTCACACAGTGGTAGATACAGATAACTGATAAGGAAGGTATGTAGTCTTCATTTTTTGGACCAAAGAAACCAGAGCATTGAAAGGACTGATGCCTTACCTCAGTACTTTTAGCGGAGTGGATGCTCCAGCTTGGACTGTCTCCAAGGCCTGTGCTTTTAACTTCTAGGCCACATACCTCTGAAGCTAATTCCTATTTGTTCTCTCTGATTTTTTTTTTTTTTTACATTGCTGGTGGTCAGCAATGTTGGTGGTCAGGTTGAGAGCTGCTCCTCAGGACTTTCTTCCTTCTCATTGCAGATCTTTATAAACAATGAGTGGCATGATGCCGTCAGCAAGAAAACCTTCCCCACGGTCAATCCATCCACTGGGGAAGTCATCTGTCACGTGGCTGAAGGGGACAAGGTAAGAACTGGTGACTTAACCTCAGGGCGGGGCTGAGCAGGTTGGGGATGGGCAAGGGTGGTTTCACTCTTTAACATAGGTTTTCGTATGGCTGAAACGTTATCGTGTATTACTTTCATAACTAAAATGCCCATTGAGATTTTTGCGTAAGTAAAGCCACAGAAACTTCCTTATAGATAAAAGTGCTAGATTGTACCCCGGTTCAGGAATTCACACAGCTCTGGAATTGCAGGCTTGGAATTTAATTTGAGAACGTCTAATCCAGTCTCTCCATCCCAGACCTGGAAGCTGAAGGCTAGAGAAGGGAAGTGCACAGCTGGTTGGAAGTCTTGTTGGTTGGAAGTCTTGTTGAGCACAGTCTGGGTCTTCTGAGATCTAGCTATGGTATCTGTAGTATATTTTTTATTTACATATACCCATGGTAATTAAAAAACAGTAATATTAAAGTTAAAAAATTAGACATTCAGTAAAAAAAAAACACTGCATTTCTAAAACAGAAAAAGCTTTAACAAATGATTCAAGAATGCTTCCTGTCCTCTGCTTTAAGACAGTCTTCTATGTGCATATTTAAAGCCTTGCTTCCTTTGCTAAAAGAAAGTGTGAATACTTTTCTGACTCATAGTCTAATGGTAAATGTATTTAATATTAATGACAAGCATGCTCCCCACTTCCTGATACACATCTGCCTCTATGAAAAATGCTAGCTGTGTTGATTTTATTGCTTCCCCAAGGAAAGAGAAACTGGTTAAACCTGCATGTGTTGTAGACTGCTAGTCATCTCAGAAGGAATGGTTAATTTTACTGAACTTGTTTGGGAAGGAAGCGGGGGTCAGAAATGGTCAGTTTCTAAGTGCTGATCCCTGTGTTGCTGTTCCCTACATAACTCTTTGGGGGATTTGGAAATGGGAAACCATCAGTATCCTCATTCCCACTCTGACTCCTGGCAAGGAGAGGAGCCCAGCTGCTCATTCTAAACCTGGTCGACAGAGCTCTTCGAGGCTGGGAGGAACTGTTGGGGGCAGTGTCTCCACCGGTATCGACTGGAGCCCCTGTGGGTGCGTTTGGCAGTGGGTCAGGAGGCATTTGGAGGAGGTTACTGCTGAGAAGGCCTGAGGTGCCTGGGTGGGTGTTTTCCAGGCAGACGTGGACAGGGCAGTGAAGGCTGCCCGGGCCGCATTCCAGCTGGGCTCGCCCTGGCGCCGCATGGACGCGTCTGAGAGGGGCCGGCTGCTGAACCGCCTGGCTGATCTGATTGAGCGAGACCGGACCTACCTGGCAGTGAGTTCTGAACCTCCTCCCTTCTCAACCTACACGGAGAACGGACATCCCACGGATAGTCAGCAGAGGGTTGCATTGCTGACAAGTAACTGACCAGAATGCTGTCGGCGGGACACCTTTGGGGGTTGCCCCTGTGTCAACCTGGGGAGCCTCTTGAGTGTTTCCTTTGATGTGATGGGTCTGGTTAAGAAAGGAGACGGGTGGGGAGGGGCTGTGATGGGGAGGCCTTCCTGGAGACAGCCCAGAAGATGGATAGCCTGCTGTGTGCTGAGCCTCCTCCCTGGCTGCAAGAGGCAGAAGAAACCAGGAGGCAATACCCTCACCTCTCCCAATCCATACTGCACATAGCAGCCACAGTGAACCTTCTAGAAGACAAATTATACCATGGTACTCTGCTCTTAAGCCTTCCATGGCATCCCGCAGTCTTAAAGCCCTGTTCCCTCAACATGATCTGCTAGACCTTGCCTGGTCCTAACACTTGTGACTAATGATTGTGTCCTTATTTGCTGGCTTTTTGTTCTATAAGCTCCCAGTGATCATCTCTGTGTTCCTAACATCGATCTGCCATACAGTAGAAGCTTGAAACAAATGTCTGTGGAATGACTGAATGAGAAGTTGGTGCCTCCTTCCTCTCATCCCTCCCTCATGCTCCCTGCCATGGAAGAGGCCCAGGAGTGCCTTGAAATTCAGCACAAAGGGGCCAGCAGCCCTGCCCGTACCATGCGGAGCCTCCGTGCTGCTCATCACCTGATTTGCTCTGATTCATTCCCGTGCCCACCCGTCTGTGCTGATCTTGTTTCGTTTTTCACTCAGGCCTTGGAGACCCTGGACAACGGCAAGCCCTACATCATCTCCTACCTGGTGGATTTGGACATGGTCCTCAAGTGCCTGCGGTATGGGCCCGGGCTTCCTGCTGTTTGCTGTGGCCGTGCCAGTTGGGGGGAGGGTGGGGAGGGCCGGGTGAGTGGGTGGGAGTTGCTGCGGGGCTGTGAAAGGCTCACAGGAGCTGGGGGAACGTAGTGAGACTATCTCAGGGGGAACCGCCCCTCCCTACCAAAACGGTAACTGAGTCGTCCATGTCTTCTCTTTCAGTTTTGGTAATTTCATGGGTTAGCTGAAGTTTGTCCCTTTCTTTGAGGTTATATGATTTGTTGGCTATAGTGGCACATCACATTCTCCCATAATCATTTCTATCTCGTTTTTTATAATCATCATGTCCCTACTTCCAGTTCTGATTTTAGTTATTTGTGCTTCTCTCTTTTTCTTTTTAAACGTTATTTATTCAGTTGGCTGCGCTGCATCCTAGTTGTGGCATTCAGGATCTTTAGTTGTGGCGTGTGGGATCTAGTTCCCCAGCCCGGGAGCAAACCTGGGCTTCCTGCATTTGGAGTGCGGAGTCTTAGCCACTGGACCACCAGAGAAGTCCCTCCCTTTTTTCCTTAGTCTAGCGAAAGGTCTGTCAGTTTAGTGACCGTTTCAAAGAACCAGCTTTTGAATTTGTTGATTCTGTGGTTTTTCTGTTTTTCATTTCATCTGTCTCTGTTCTCCATTATTTGCTTCCTTCTTGCTATCTTTGGGTTTACCCACAAACATTTTAATAACTGAGAAATACAAGATGAGGAATAAGAGGTTTCAGGCTAACTTGGGCAGCTACAGAGAGTGAGGGGTCTTAAACCAACTAGGCCATTGATTCTCACTGCTGCCTCCTTGCTGCGTTCTTCTGTTGATCGACTACCCCAGCCTCTTTAGGGCCTGTCTGCATGGTGGAACCTGGCTGCCCATACCCGGGCTTTCTTCTCTGTGCTTGATTCCAGCCAGACTGACCTCAGCCCCTTAGTCCTCGTGCCAGATCCCTGGAGGAGCGGCCCTGATTGAGTCTGACCAGCTGTGGTTCAGGTGGACACGTCATTATACAAATAATGGCTGCTGCCTCATGCCCATGTGGACAGGGGTGGAGGGGAAGAAGCAGTGTCAGAGACATACGGGCTGGAGAACAAAGCAGTGGTCCTCTCTCGTGACAGGCGTTCTCAGCCAGTGCCGCTGTGTCTCCCAGGGGCCGGTGGGTAACGTCTGGAGGTATTTTTGGTTGTCACAACTTGGGGGGGGGTGCTACTTGGCATCTCATGCATAGAGGCCAGGGATGCTTTAAAAATCCTAGAGGGTACAGGACAGCTCCCACAGCGAAGAATTTGCCAGCCCCAAATGACAGGGGTGCCAAGATCGAGAGTGCTCTGCAAGAACGGTCAAGAGGGAGTGGCCGGGTGAACCCCAGGCAGCGTGCCAGGCCCTCCTGAGTCTGAGCAGTGTACTTCTGTGCTGATTCAACATCTGTCCCGAGGCAAGCAGACACACACAATATAGGCCTAAGAGGAAGGGAGCAGCGATGCCCTAATTTGTACAGATTGGTAAAATAACTCCCTGGCTATTTTTTTCCCCAGGGTCACATACCCATGTTCACACCCAGGTCAACTCTGGTCTTGGGCTCACTTCAGCAGACACGTTCACTTCTGAAATTCTTTTTCACACCGCGTGTTGCATCCCTCCCCCATCTTTCATTTTCCTGCTTCCCTGGAAATCATCACGTACTACACACGCATGGCTCTTCCTCCCCTCGACTAGCCTCTTCACCCTCGGTGTCCCTGTGTGTGCGGACGGTAACTCAGTCACTGACTTGTTTCTGGTCACTGCTCCCTCACTGGTAGCACGGTGTTGTGCACACAAGCGCCAGCCGTTAGATGGGTGTGCACTTTCACACTAGAGTGGAGCCGCGGTTCTCAGATGACAACCTATGGTGCTGCAGTGGTCAGACGGGCACAGTTTAATATATCTGTTTATTAAAAATACTGACTCCTGGGCATAGGCCCCAGAGAGTCCACTGAATAAGTCCGAAGTGGGTACCTAGAATTTGGCGCTTTTTTACGAGCACCTCAGGTGAGTCTGAGGCTTTGAGGTTAGTTATCTAGAATGAATTACTGAGACCCTAGTGGTTAGCTAACTCTCTTTGGAAATAAAGCCAAGAGCAAGGGCAGTTATTAGAAAGGCCCAGCTGGGCCAGTCTGAGTGTTTGCTTTCTGCCAGGGTTTACAGGGATCCCTGACAGTCACTGATTAAGTTGTGACTTTTCTTTTCTTTTTTTAAGTTACTATGCCGGCTGGGCTGACAAGTACCACGGGAAGACCATTCCCATCGACGGGGACTACTTCAGCTACACCCGCCACGAACCTGTGGGAGTGTGTGGGCAGATCATCCCAGTGAGTCTTAGGCTCCAAACAAACACGTGGGGGTTTGCCAGGAGGCTGTGGGAGGCAGCAGTCTCGGGCAGGCTCACTGCCAAGGTGGGAAGGTCTGTGGGTGATGTCGGATGGTGGTCTAGGCGGTGGATGAGAATACGGGTTTTAACAAAGCCAACCAGCACTGCCGTGTGTGAACTCTGTGACCTTGGGCAAGTCACTGATACCCCTAGGAACTGGTTTCCTTATCTGAAAAGTGGGAGTCAGAGTAGCTGTCTGAGGGCGGTAGGGAGGAGTGAGTGCAGTCTGGTGCCTCCACATTGGTAAAAGCATCAGTGAATGTGAGTCACTGATCCTGTCGCCCACCACCTGCCTGTTCGTCTGTCTTACATCTGCAATTGAGTTGTGAGGGGAACAGGAGAGGTTCAGAGAATCTCTGCTCTCTGGCTGCCACTTCCTGCAGCTGCTGTAGCTCTTGGCTGAGATTTTGGCAGTGGCTGTTGTTGATTGCAGTGGAACTTCCCGCTCTTGATGCAAGCATGGAAACTGGGCCCAGCCTTGGCGACGGGAAACGTGGTTGTGATGAAGGTGGCTGAGCAGACTCCACTCACTGCCCTCTATGTGGCCAACCTGATTAAAGAGGTGCGTGGCTTGTGTCCGTCTTGACCTCTAAATGCCTTTTTAAAGGCTTGTTCTATAGGAGTTCTGATGAGGGGCCCCCTGGTGGGGCCGGGTATTTGTAGCTCAGGGCCTGACCCCCTTTGCCTCTGCTCATCACACTTCAGCCTAAGTGACCCGCCATCACCTCTTTCCTATGTTGGGTTTCATTGCCAGACCTATTTTCATTGGAAAAGACTCCAATACTGGGAACGATTGAAGGCAAAAAGGAGAAGAGGGCAGCAGAGGATGAAATGATTCCATAGCATCACCGACTCAATGAACATGAATTTTTTTTTTTTTTTTTTTTAATGAACATGAATTTGAGCAACATCTAGGAGATGGTGAAGGACAGGGAAGCCTGATGTACTTCAGTCCATGGGCTCACAGAGTCAGACACGACTGAGTGACTGAACAGCCACCCCTATGAAGATTACCATTCTGAGTGCCATGGGGGGAAGGGCAACAGCCATAGGGAATCCCACAAAACAGGTTCCTCGCTGTACCATCTAGAACTCCTGAGCAGCACCCAGTAAGACTGCTTACCTGGGCGCTGGGCCAACTGCCTCAGCCTCTCTGGGAAGGGATGCGTATTCCTCTGCCTGGACTCTGTGGAGCAGGAGAATGACTCCAGTGTCCCTGGTGTTTTTTTCACAGGCTGGCTTTCCTCCTGGTGTGGTCAATGTCATTCCTGGATTTGGCCCCACAGCCGGAGCTGCCATCGCCTCCCATGAGGACGTGGACAAAGTGGCTTTCACCGGCTCCACTGAGGTAAGGCATCCCAGCACCTCGGGCTTGTGGTGCATTTGGCTCAAGCGCCCTTGTCCTCAGAGGATGGTGAGTTCAAGATCAGCCTCTGGGGGAATTTCCTGGTGGGCCAGTGGTTAGGACCTGGCACTTTCACTGCTGTGGCCCGGGGTTCAGTTCCTGGTTGGGGAACTAAGATCCTGAAAGTGGTGCAATCAAAACAAAAAATAATAATAAAATAAGATTAGCCTCTGGGCACTGCATGGGGGTTTGCCCCAGGACTGTCTTTGAGTAGCTTGTGCGAGGGGCCCAGGTGTACCAGCAGTGACCATTAGGGTGGAGCCCTGTGTAGACTGGTTGACACTTCAGCTGCTGTGGGGCCAGGGAGTGGGTTGACATCCCATGTGGGATAAAGAAGCCAAGGCTGTCTAGACTTCTCAAGTCCAGAGCTGCCGGCCTGCCCAAGGTCAAAGCACCTGGGCTGTGTCAGACTCTCTGACGGGCGCTGTCCTGGTGATTAGAGTGGGCTTCAGGGAGACACATGATTTCAAATCCCAGCCTTGTCATTATGACCTGGGGTGATTCACTGCATGTCTTTGGGGGCTCCATTCATTTGTGTTTAGACTGAGGATGGTAGTGTCTATGCAGTAGAGATGTGGGTGTGGTGTAGTGGCAGAGATGATTGGAGTCAAACTAAGTGTTTCAGCAGCACTTACTTAGCTATGTGACCTTAGGCAAGTCAGCCTCCTGAAGCCTCCATTTCCCCATCTGTAAAATGGGGATAATAAATGCCCACCTCCCAGGGTTGGCATGAGTGAGATACAGCTTATTCAGCAAAGGTCTACCCCAGAGTAATTACTCGGTGAGTGAATGAATGAGTGCTGCTCTGGGCCAGGCCCTGGAGAGACAAGGATGTATAAGATGTCTGGGGATTCCTTAAACATAATTACCTTGGACGCAGGGACAAAATTCATTGTAAAGAGGTAACTTGAATTCTTGGAAGGCTTTATCCCGTGACTTTAGAGAAGGCACATTGAATAGCACAATAAACAGGATCTTCAAAATGATTCCCCTGAGATGGAGGTACCTTCAAACGTTCAGTCTGTACGTAGAGATGGTGGTTGTGGGAGGGCAGAATGTCGGCCGAGGTGACACGGTTCACTCTCTCTGGGGTTAGTCACCACCTAAATCAACGCCTCAAGGGGATATTGAGAATCTGGCAGAGGGGATGGTTTCCCGACCAAGATAACGTGTGTTGACCCAACAGATAAGCTCAGAGGTATCTTTGTGCCAGGCTTTGGAATATGGAGGTGAAAAGCACCCCATCCTTGCTGTGTGCGGGGGATACCATTTGGAACACGTTGAGGAGGAAGCAGGATGGCAAGTCTGAACTGGTGCTGGACGCAGTCTGTCCAGTGTGAATTCTGATTCCAGGTTTACTGTGGGCAAGTGACTTGACCGCTCTGAGCTGCCGCTCCCACATTTCTAAATGAAGGAGGAGAGTCGGCCCTCCCCCGAGGTTGTTTAGAGGGTTGACCTCACAAAGCACTCAACAGTGTCTGGTGTGTAGATGGTGCTCAGGAGGCAGAAGCCACACGGCAGTGACTCTGACTCTGCTTGTTGTCGCTGCATCGCTGTCATCCTGGGAGCTCAGAGGGTGGGGCTGCTATGTGAGTGAGTGGCCAGATGTGGTGAAATTCTCCAGGTCTCTTCTAATCCAGCTGCTCCCTCAAGCTGTGGGGACTTCTGTTCTGTGCCTATGAGAATGTTTGGCTCTTTTCTTCTCCACTAAGAGCTTGTCCCTGTTTATGCATCCCTGCAGGTTGGCCACCTAATCCAGGTTGCTGCGGGGAAGAGTAACCTCAAAAGAGTGACCCTGGAGCTAGGAGGAAAGAGTCCCAATATCATCATGTCAGATGCTGATAGTAAGGTTTTTTTGGGGGGTGGGGAGGCAGAGGTCTGATATCAACCCACCATTAGCTGTGTCTCCTGTGGTCCCACTCAGCTCTGTAATCCTTATCATCCATTGGATTGGTTTCTGCCCCCAGGGCCTCAGGATGAAAGTGAGACTCCTCAGCGTGGCCCTCCGGCCTGTGTGACCGTGGCCTGTCCCCCGCCTTTCTCCTCTCTGCTGTCTGTAATCCAGCCAGGCCGAGCTACTGACTCGCCCAGCTGTGCAGCCTGCCATCAGATCAGGCTGCTTTCCCTCCATCACGTCCTCTTTCCTGGTCCTGTTGAGATGCTCCTAGATTTGTCTGCTTTGAGGGAGTCCTCCCTGATGGTCACGGGCCAGCTGGCTTGTCCTCCAGCCGCCCTTGGCTTCATGACTGTAGCGGGTTGGGACCCCTGCTCCTCGTGTCTGTCTGCCACTTGGTCTCTGTGCTTGGCGAGGGGAGAGGTCAGACCTGTCTCGTCCCCGCTCGGGCTCTGGCACCCAGCGGGCATGAGTGCTGTTGGCAGTGTTAATAGGCAGCAGCCGCCACAGGGGCCAGGCTTCGCCTCTCCTCTGACCGCGGTTGCCTTCTGCCTCCCCAGTGGACTGGGCCGTGGAGCAGGCCCACTTCGCCCTGTTCTTCAACCAGGGCCAGTGCTGCTGTGCTGGCTCGCGGACCTTTGTGCAGGACGACATCTACACCGAGTTTGTGGAAAGGAGCGTTGCCCGGGCCAAGGCTCGTGTGGTTGGGAACCCCTTTGACAGCCGGACTGAGCAGGGGCCGCAGGTAAGCTCGGTGGTTGCACTCAGGTCTCAAGTGTTGGAGCTGCCGTGAAGCTCCAACTTGGACTCTTGAGTCACGCAGGCCCGGCTCCAAGGCTTAGCTCTGCCAGGCACCAGCTGTGTGCCCGTGGGAAGCCACCTGCTGTCTCAGAGCCAGCAGTGTCTCACCCGCAATGCCTACCCTTCCTAACTCCCAGAGTGGCTGTGAAGTGGAAACTAACAGAGGAAAGTTACACTTACCCTCTATAAGTTACACACACATAATAAATAGGAGGAGTGTCTATGGGAAAGAGAACACGTGTTTCCTGGACCTTGGCCATCCATAAAAATGCCCTGACCAGAAAGACACATGCATACCTGTTCATTGCAGCTGCCTCTGGGAGGCGAGCAGAAGGCCATGGTATAGGTAGCAGAGGGACTTTATTTCACTTTATACTCTTCTGAGCTGTTTGATTGAAAATTTAAGAAAAAAAATTTTTTTCTTTTTTTTTTTACCACAAGCATGTATTCATTTTAATTAACAGTCAATAATAATTACAGTAAGAAACAGCAGTACCTCTCCCCACCACCTCCTCTCATATCCTGGTCCTTTTCCCAGCACTGTCCTTAGACCCAGTCTGTCCTGGGCTCACTCTCCACAGGGCCCCATGCTGGCCACCTCCCGCCACCTCCTCCCAGGGAGGAGGAGCCACAGGGTCAGGAATTAGGGATGCTTGCCCCCACAAGTCCCTTGCGTGCAGCCCTGAACCCACTTCTAGGGCCCACGAGGGCATCTCTGTGGGCTCCACCATCCTGGGGGCACTTGTGTTGCTGGTGTCCACTCCCCGGTATCTGGGGCCAGCCAAAGCAGCCCTTTTTTTTTTTTTTTTTTTTTTTTTTTACCCTAACAGATTCTGTTTTTTAGAAAAATGAGCAGAAAGTACAGAGTTCCCATAAAACCCCGAACCTTTCCACTCCCTAGTTTCTCCTGTTTTTAACATCTTGCCCTGGTGTGGTACATTTATTGTATTATTAACTAAAGTTCATAGCTTGCATTAGAGTTCACTCATGGTGGTGTACATTCTGTGGGTTTTGACAAATGAATCAAGACATATATCTACCATTACAGCATCCCTTTCTCTCTCATTTTTCTTTGTGGTTTGTGGCTATTTAATTATTCAGGTAATACAGATTTGTATTAAAAACTTCATAAAAAAGAGTCTAAAGTAAAAAGTAAGATTCCCCTTTTCCCCTCCATGTACATTCCCTGTAGGTAACCAACCACATTCACACACAGTTACATTTTGGTATGTTTAACAAAAGTTGGAGTATATATCATTCTATAAGCTTTCTCCCCTTTAAGAAATATCTTAGGCTATCTTTCTGTGTTAGTTGACTGATCTGTTGTTAATGATGATACAATATATGGGTATACCATAAATATATTAACCAGCTCCTCTACTGATGTATACTTAGAATTGTTTCTGCTTTTTGCTTTTATAAGATGTTCCCCAGTGACTATCCTTGTTCAGGTCCCTTTGTCAAATGTAGCATAAATTCCTAGAAGTTAAATAGCTGGGTCAAAGGATATGAACATCTAATTTTTTTGCCTAATTTTTAAGACACTTGCCCAAAGAGCTATACCGGCTTATGGTCCTTTTTTCCTAACTTGAGGTATCACTGACCTGTTTTATCCGTTCTTCTAACAGTATATGAATATTTCAGAGTGTGTAACATACCTTTACCATCAATGTATTTTCCTACTAGTTAAAATTTTTAGTAATCTTATACTTGAAAAACAAAAATGGTAGGCTTAATATTGGAGAAGGCAATGGCAACCCGCTCCAGCACTCTTGCCTGGAAAATTCCATAGACGGAGGAGCGTGGTAGGCTGCAGTCCATGGGGTCGCTAACAGTCAGACACGACTGAGCAACTTCACTTTCACTTTTCACTTTCATGCACTGGAGAAGGAGATGGCAACCCACTCCAGTGTTCTTGCCTGGAGGATCCCAGGGACGGGGGAGCCTGGTGGGCTGCCGTCTGTGGGGTCGCACAGAGTCGGACATGACTGAAGTGACTTGAGTGTGGCGCATTCATGATCTGGCCCATTTCCCAGGTGTCTCCTTGCCTGTGTGGTTCTAAGACTGAAGCTAGGAGATGTCTGGCTGTAGCATCTGTATAACTCTGGGCTCCTTCTCCCTCAGGTGGATGAAACGCAGTTTAAGAAGGTCCTTGGCTATATCAAATCTGGGAAGGAGGAGGGGGCGAAGCTGCTGTGTGGTGGGGGGGCGGCTGCTGACCGTGGCTACTTCATCCAGCCCACCGTGTTTGGAGATGTGCAAGATGGCATGACCATAGCAAAGGAGGAGGTCAGTATGGGTCCAGCGCTTGAGGGAATGTTCTTAGGAGGAGAAGTGGACAGTTCAGTCCAGCATCTTGACCCGTCTGTGACCCATCCACTGACCTTGAGTCAAGTCCTGGCTCAGTGCCTAAGACAAACCGTTTGCAATTCCCTTCTGACCTTGTGCTTCTCTTCAGTCTCTTATGGCTGCCAGCGGTTGGGGGGAGTATCTGAATTCCCTGGCCCAGCCTACAGGTCCTGTGTGTGTTCTGGTCCCTGTGAGCGGTGACTCAAGGCATGACTTTTCCCGGCCCTTCTCATGGCCTTCATGTAAGCAGGACACTGGGCTAGGTCAGAAGCCGGACTTCCCCACATGGCTCAAGTCCCTTGATCTTCTCCTCCTTGGTGCTGATTACGAACGTAGGGCTCCCTCAGGAGCCGTCAGCGCCCTCGCAGTGTGTCTGGGGACTGCTGGAACCACCACTTCTGGAACCCCCTGCTCAGTGCTGGGGAGGGCTGGCTAACATGTGGGTCTGCGTCTGCCACGCCCACCCTTCGTGCTCTCTCATCCCAGATCTTTGGGCCAGTGATGCAGATTCTGAAGTTCAAGACCATAGAGGAAGTCGTTGGGAGAGCCAACAATTCCAAGTACGGGCTGGCTGCAGCTGTCTTCACGAAGGACTTGGACAAGGCCAATTACCTGTCCCAGGCCCTCCAGGCTGGCACAGTGTGGTAAGACCCACAGTCCTTCACAACCCAGGCAGGGATCCCAGGCCAGGGTCTTTGGTAATCCCCTGCTCACTGCCGGGCTCAGTGCCTCCTGGGTCTGGCCCCCTTCTCCAGGGGATTAAACTTCCCTCTGGTGCGTACGTCCATGACGCTGTTCTTGGACAAGCAGATGGCTGACGGCTCCTTACCAAGCTGTGAGGAGACCAGCACTAAGGGTCCACATCTGTGTCACCCTGGTTTTAAAAGCTTAGCACCTATGTCACACACACTAGGACAGCTGTAATAAAAAAAAAACAGAAAATACCAAGTGTTGGTTAGGATGTGGAGAAAGGAACCCTCATACATTGCTGGTGGTACTGTAAATTGTTGCAGCCACTACAGGCAAGTCTGGCCTAAGTTCCCCAGTCAGTTCGACATAGAAGTATCCTAGGACCCAGTAATTCCACTCCTGGCTATACACCCAGGAGGAAAAAAAAACCACACATCCACACAAAAAAGTGTATGTGAATATTCATAGACTATTCGAGATAGTGAAAAAATGGGAACAACCTCGATGTCCATCAACTGATGAACGGATACACAGATTGTGGTTTGTTCACGTGACGGAATGTTCAGCCATAAAGGAACGAAGTGCTGATACCTACTCCAGCGTGGATCGTGTAATACTAAATAAAAGAAGCCAGACACAGAAGGTCACACAGTGTGTGACTCCATTTATATGAAATATCCAGAACAGAGCCATACAGACAGAAAGTAGATGAGGGGCTGCTAGGGGGTCGGAGGAGGAGGGAACGGGGGAGTAACTGCTGACTGGGTATAGGGTTTCTTTCTGGGGGATAGAAATGTCCTGGAATTAAATGGAGAGGATATAATATTGTGACTATGCTATAAAGCACTGAATTGTACACCTGTAAGGTGGTAAGTTTTAAAATTCAGTCTAAATTTAAGTTAAAAAAAAATTACCCTGAAAAGCTTAGCACCTAATTAGCAAAAACAATTCATTAAAATGGGAAGCTAGCATTTGCTGCAGCCTGGTATTGACATCCATGTCATGAAGGACCAGACAACTTCCGGCTTTGTTTCACACGGCCTGCTTTTGAACCCCTGTATGGCTAGATTTTAGTAGGGTTCTCCACCTCCCTTTTTCTAAGGTAAAATTTGCTCTAAAGTTAAATTTTAGAGCAATACACGGGGTTTGAGGCGGCAGGATGCTTCATCCCTGCCCCAGTGAGTTGCTCCTGAGATCTCATCTTAAATTGCAGGGTCAACTGCTACGACGTGTTCGGGGCCCAGTCGCCGTTCGGTGGCTACAAGCTGTCTGGGAGCGGCCGGGAGCTGGGGGAATACGGGCTGCAGGCGTACACCGAAGTCAAGACCGTGAGTATGGGCGCCTTCGCCGCCCTCTTCCCGTGCCGGGCTCCACCAGTGCTGACTGCAGGTTCTTGGTTTAAGCCATGGAAGCTACCAAAGAGGGTAAAGCCCCAGTCTCTGCTGTGCCTTGTGAGGAATAAGTAGGAACTTTACCGCCACTGTGCTTACACAGTCCCCTGCCGGGCTTCGCCCTACGCCGAGTTCTGTAAAGCCTGAGGAGAGGGAAGGACCCCCAGTGGAGAAAGACCGGGTCAGGGGGAGGCCGAGTGTGATCTTAACGCAGAACACAGCCCTAGCAGGTTGCTGGGATCGACCGTTTGGTCGTTGAGATGTTGGGAAGTCAGGAGCCCCCTCTGCTTATTGCTCCTGCAGCACCCAGCTGAGGGGCCCTGCGGACCACAGGGAAGCATGCAGATTTAACAGCTTCTCTGCACCCCTCTCACAGGTCACGGTCAGAGTTCCTCAGAAGAACTCCTAAAGAACCACGCTGGCTTTCTTACTCATCCAGTGATGGAAGGGTCAGAGGAGATCAGCCACAAGACCAAGAAAAATGACCCTTGCACGCTAAAGGTCTTGAAAGAGAAACTCTGCCAGAAGAATCTCTTGGATCAAGAAAGTTCCTTCCAATACATAGGCTGGGTGTGGGGCAAAGGGTATATGGAAAGGCTTTTACACTGCAGTACTGCTCCTATTTTTCAGAGTGACTTTCCAAAGATTCAGGTATCTCATTCTGTCCATCTGACACCCTTCCTTCTGTAACTCGCCTTAACAGGGGAAGGAAAAGCCACTGTTGACTGCTCTACTATCATTGAGGTAACAGCTAGCACCTTGCTCTGTATTCTGGACTAAAAACTCAATAAAGACTCTGCTGCTCTTCACCATCTAAGTAACTCTTCCTCCATCTCAGCCCAAGGAGGTGTGGTCACATAGATACGCTGTCCCCTCTGTGCGCGCGTCACACTGTAAACACTGACCACCCCTCCCCTCCTGGGGGCAAGCAGCCTCTGCATCCTGCACGGAGTTAACAGATGTCCCTGGCCTGCCCACGTGTGGCGGGCCCTGTGCCACACGCTGAGTCTTGACACCTCGACAGCACCCCCAGCCCCTGCCCTGAGAGACGGGGAGGTAAAACGGGGAACTGCACTTGACACTCAAGCTTGGTTCTCAGTGTTGTAAGTTCAGAGAACAAATGAGAGATTCCTGCCGGACCAGTTTCATAAGCGATTAACTTGAAAACCAGATGTCCATTTACTCATTTTAAGTGAGGTCTGTATTCTCACTTTTTGAATCTTGTATCCAGAACACTGCCTGCCTTTAGTCAGGGGACCTGGCAAGTTAGTAATTAGTACTATTAGTAACTTCGGAATCTGAACATTCCTTAGTGAGCAACGAAAATGGAGCAAAAAGAATTGAATCACAGTAGTGGTTTGTGAATGATCATGATTGGGTCACAGCTTCCTTTAAAAATTTGGGGGAGAAGTTTGATCCTTTCCTGAGAAACACACCTGTATAATTTTTGCAGATAGTGTCAGGGGAGTGGTGGACTTCAGTTGTGGACCCCTGCCTTTATTTCACTGAGGCTAAGCCACATCTTGGTAAGCGACCCCTATTTCACTAGAGACTCATTTGATTCCTCTGAGTAGCACTTCACAATTTTTGTCATATATGCATATATTTGTACTATTATTTACTTTTTTAAAGTGACTTTTATTTAGATAAAATTTTTGAAAAATACCTTATTTGCAGTACATAAGAAAAAACAGCATTTAACTGTCATAAATAGAAGACATGAAAAATGAAAGCAGAACAATATTACTAAATTTTAAACAATGAAATACAAGTAAACTGAATCTTTTAGATTATTAGGTTTACTTGTATTTAACCTTTTAGATTCTATATATTTACATATGGGCTTCTCAGGTGTTGCTAGTGGTAAAGAACCTGTCTACCAATGCAGGAGACGTAAGAGATGCAGGTTCAATCCCTGGGTTGGAAGTTCCCCTGGAGAAGGAAATGGCAACCCACTCCAGGATTCTTGCCTGGAGAATCCCATGGACAGAGGAGCCTGGCAGGCTACAGTCCATAGCGTCACAAAGAGTCAGACACAACTGAAGTGACTTAGGACAACACATATTTATATATGTATTCAAAAACTCTTAATCATTCTATAGCTGAAATGGGTACATCTCATTGAGGTGATGATTTTATGACCAGTTGAAAGTAACAAGATGTTCCAGTTCATGTTGCTTCAAGGTGAAATGAGGTTCACTGCCAATAAAATGATTCTGTATTTTAACTTTGATGATGAGCTGCAGCAGCAACAGTCCCATGATAAATGAGTGGCAAAAGGCAAAGTTCTGAGCTCACCCCATCCTCTGCCCCTGTTCTTCCATCTTGGCAGTCTCCTAGGTCAGCTGAAACCTCTGTCCCTGTTCTCACAGCACCTGGGTCTACCCAGGGGGAGGGAGGGATTAAACATAGGGACTTAACGGGAAGAGGGTGTTCTGACAGTGCCAAGGGGGATGCCTGGCCTAGCCTGGGCCTGATGCTCTTCACACGTACATACGTCCATCATAAACAATGACTGGCAGGTTACTGAGTGCCAGGTACTGGTGACGCAGAGACGAGTAATCCCTCTGAGCCTCACCATCTCTAGAAGCTCAGGATATGGTGAGGAGAGACAGACTTTCAAAAGAGATGACTATACTATGACATAAGTGCAGGATACAATGAGAGCAATCAGGTAATGACATCATGGAAGGACGAGAAGGGCCCCCGCTGACTGCAGGCAGGGGAAGAAGGCTCCCTAGGACGTACTCATGTACCTCTCTCAGGTAAGAAGCCCAAAGGTGAGCAGTGAAGGGCTGTTACAGTGATTCCAGAGTCTTTAAATAAGTGATTCCTACTATTTCAATGTTCCATTATCCCTACAGCATGACCCTCATCCTTGAGGTTTAATATAACTTCTGACATTCCAGTCATCACAACAACATCCAAGAAGCAAGATGGTTAAAGGACAAAGAAAGGTGGGACACTTTTCCCTATAAGGCAACTTCCCAGAGGTTGCCCACAAAACTTCTATTTGTATGTCTTTGGACATATAAATAGACCTGCCTCTTGAGAAATCTGTATGCAGGTCAGGAAGCAACAGTTAGAACTGGACATGAACAACAGACTGGTTCCAAATAGGAAAAGGAGTACGTCAAGGCTGTATATTGTCACCCTGCTTATTTAACTTATATGCAGAGTACATCATGAGAAACGCTGGGCTGGATGAAGCACAAGCTGGAATCAAGATTGCCGGGAGAAACATCAATAACCTCAGATAGGCAGATGATACCACCCTTATGGTAGAAAGTGAAGAAGAACTAAACAGCCTCTTGATGAAAGTGAAAGAGGAGAGTGAAAAAGTTGGCTTGAAGCTCAATATTCAGAAAACTAAGATCATGGCATCCAGCCCCATCACTTCATGGCAGATAGATGGGGAAACAGTGGCTGACTTTATTTTTTGGGGTTCCAAAATCACTGCAGGTGGTGACTGCAATCATGACACTAAGACGCTTACTCCTTGGCAGGAAAGTTATGACCAACCTAGACAGCATATTAAAAGCATATTAAAAGAGAGCACATTAAAAGCAGAGACATTACTTTGCCAACAAAGGTCCATCTAGTCAAAGCTATGGTTTTTCCAGTATTCATGTATGGATGTGAGAGTTGGCCTATAAAGAAAGTTGAGCACTGAAGAATTGATGCTGTTGAACTGTGGTGTTGGAGAAGACTCTTGAGAGTCCCTTGGACTGCAAGGAGATTCAACCAGTCCATCCTAAAGGTGATCAGTCCTGAGCGTTCATTGGAAGGACTGATGTTGAAGCTGAAACTCGAATACTTTATCCACCTGATGCAAAGAGCTCTCATTGGAAAAGACCCTGATACTGGGAGGGATTGGGGGCAGGAGTAGAAGGGGATGACAGAGGATGAGATGGTTGGATGACATCACTGACTCGATGGACATGAGTTTGAGTAAACTCCGGGAGTTGGTGATGGACAGGGAGGCCTGATGTGCTGCATGCATGGGGTCACAAAGAGTCAGACACAGCTGAGCAACTGAACTGAACTGGGCAAAGTTAAGATACATGGCCACATCTAGCTGCAAAGGATAAGGAACTTCGTCTTTTTAGCTAGTCGGTGTGCCTATCTAAAACTAAAGTTCTTAATTCTAAAGAATAAAAGGAAAATGGATTTGGGAAGGCAAACAGCAATCCCTACCATGATGCGAAACAGCCCTCAAAACTTAGGGTGATGCCTTTCCTATGCCTAACCTTACCACCAACTCAATCCAAATCTCATGATACAGGTTAGAGTACTTCTGGGAGGATTTTCTATACACAGTGTATTACTTAAGAAGATTTTACTTGCAAGTATCGGAAAACCAAGTCAGTGTGAAAAAAATATGGTCCCCATATTCCAAAACTCTGAGATCTCGGCTCTGACCATGGCTTGATCCAAAAGTTCAAAAAAAGTTTCCATCTCTTGGTTCCACCTCTGCCAGGTGGGCTCCATGTTTAAACCGTACCCATTTTGGTTCTGGCGGGTCTGGATTCTTAGAAGAACCAAGTGACATCAAGAGCTCTCTTCTCATACCGGGCAAGGTTCAAGTCCACTGGTTAGGAGAAGGTCCGTGTTTGCTAGCCCCAGCAAAGACTCAGGTTCACGTTAACTAGTCCAGTGGGTGTGACATCCTGCCCTTCCCTCGACCAGTGGCCAGAGCAATCAAGATGTGGTGATTCACTTCGACCTGAGTTGTAATGGTCCACCCTTGTAGCCCTGGAGGCCCTTCTAGTCCATTTGAAGCTGAGAATGAGGGATGGATCCCCAAAGAAAAGTGGTACTCTTATCTGAAGGAGAGGACATAAGACATTGGAACTGCCAACCTTTTAATACTCCAGTGCTGCTGAAAACCCTGTTGGGGTGAACTGGAGTAAACAGAGAAATGTCATGTTTCTTGCCCCCATCCCTGTGAATCAGATTCATGGTAAGAGAATCTGCTTCTTAAACTGATAAATAACAAAAGAAATGCCAGCTATTAAGAAAATGTCTATAATGTGGATTCTGACATTCTAGACCCAGTAATCTTGTTCTTTTAGTGACAGTAAGCTCTTAGAACACTGGGTAGCTGTCTGAAAGCAAAAACAAAGTTCTCAGGTTATGAACAACCTAATCTCTCTGGGTTTTTAGATGTGGGTCAGTCACAGGAGTATTGGGTATAAAGCTGTTGTTTCTGCCTTTGGCCTTGCCCGGTGCCCAAGAGGAAATGGCTGAATACAGGACACAAGGACCGTCCCGCAGCCCTGAGAAGGGGGCTGATGTGGGGCTTTCTAAGTCTAGGTGCCACCTTGTGGTTAGTAGGTGCAACTACAGCGCCATCCTCTCCAAGATCTGACAGGACGGACTGAACGACCAGGCTGGTGTCTTTCAAAATAGTTACACGAATGAGCTTATTTGCAAAACCGAAAAGACTCACAGCAAACTTACGGTCACTAAAGGGTACTGTGTAGAACAGACGATTGTAGGCAATACCACGCAATAAACTATAATGGAAAAGAATCTGAAAAAGTATATCTATATAACTGAATCACTTTTCTGTATACCTGAAACTAACACAACGTTGTAAATTAACTATTGTTGCTGTTCATTCGCTAAGTCATGTCTGACTCTTTGCAACCTAATGGACTGTAGCCCGCCAGGCTCCTCTGTCCATGGGGTTTTCTAGGCAAGAGTACTGGAGTGGGTTGCCATTCCCTACTCTAGGAGATCTTCCTGCACCAGGGATTGAACCCACATGTCTTGCATTGGCAGGCAGATTCTTTATCACTGAGCAATACTTCAGTTTTAAATATGGTTGAAACAAAACACAAGATGGTGTTACATGCAACATGATTGTATATGAGCAATACCTAGTAGACAAATGCAATGAATCAAGAGGCAAGGGTCACATACCCAAAATGACAAAAAACAGGGGCTCCAACAAAAACTTCTTCACCGACGTTCACAGAGGTACTATTCACAACAGCCCCAAAGTGGAAATAACCTGAATGTCTATTAACAGATGAACTGAATAAACGAAATGTGGCCCATTCACATAATGAAATTATTATTTAACCATAAAAAACTAATGAACCACTGATACATGCTATCATATACATGAACCTCAAAAACATGATGCTATGTGAAAGAAGCTGGACATAAAAGGCCACGTATTGTCTGATTCTGTGTTTATGAAATGTTCAAAATAGGTAAATCCAAAGAGACAAATCAGATTGGTCACTGCTAGCAGCTAGGGAGAGAAGGAAAGTTGATGGATAATAGATACGGGTTTCCCTTGGGGATGATGAAAATGTCTTTGAACCTGACAGAGATGATACTTGCACAACAGTGAGCACTAACTGCCACTGAACTGTTTGCTTTTAAATGGTCAGTTTTATGTTACATGAATTTTAATCTTAATTAGAAAAAATAAATTGCCTTACCTCTGGGCCTCCATTTCCTCACAGTCCCTCCAATCATGTCCCGCTCTCATTCAGCTACTTCATGAAGAATAAAAGGTAACTGACAGTCATTGTCTTTATTAAACTTTTTCTGAAAATGAAATGAACATGGTAAAAGGATTTTTTTTCACTGATATACACTCCTGGTTTCCAATCTTATGGCCCCAAGAAGAAATATTTACTGTGCATCTACTAAGTGCCCCATACTACTGGTCTGGCAGCCACACTTTGAGAACCAAAGCCCAGACCTCTATCTGCTAAGTTTGTTCAAGATAATTCAGGCTTTTATAACACACTCATCCAACTCTTTAAAACCTCTGCCCACTGCCTGGTTCCCGACCACTCCCACATTTTAGGGAGCTATTATAGCACCCCTCTTTCAGGCACCAACATCTGTGTTAGTTATCTATGCTGCATTACAAACTGCTCCTAACTTTAGCACTTTAAAAACATTTATTATCTCATAGTTTCTGTGGGTCAGGAATTTGGACATAGCTTAGCTGGGTGCCTCTGGTACAGAGGGCTGCAATCAAGTTGTTGGCCAAGGATGCAATCATCTCAGGGTTCAACTACGTGAGGATCCATGCTCAGCTCACTTACGTGACCACTTGCCAGGCCTCAGGTTCTCACTGACAGCTGGTGAGACATGAGTTCCTCGACATGTGGGCCCCCGCTATGGGCAACAGTAGAGGGCTGACTAGCATCCTCTCCCCTATTCCTGGTCACATGGCACCTCAGAACGCGGAAAGAAGGTCTCTGCAGATGCAATTATTTAGGTTAAGATGAGGTCATACTAGGTTAGGGTGACCCCTAAATCCAATGACTGGTGTCCTCGGAAGAAGAAAGAACACAGAGGCACACAGAGAAGGTCATGTGAAGATCAAGGCAGAGATAAGAGGGATACACCTATAGGCCAAGGAAGGCCAAAGGACTGCTGGGAGTCACCAACAGCTGGCAGAGATAGAAAGGACCCTTCCTAGAGTCTTCAGAGGAAGCAGGGCCCTTCTGACACGTGGATTTCAGACTTTGGGTCTGCAGGACTGTAGAGAATAAATTTCTGTTTTTTAAGTCACTTAGTTTATGGTAATTTGCTATGGCAGCCCCAGGAAACTAATAAAGCTGCTCACATTTGAGCTGGCTTTCCTCAGAGCAAATGGGCAAGAGAATGGGAGAGCAACAGAGGGGTACCCAGGAGGGAAGCCACAGCCATTCTGTAATCTAATCTCAGACATGACAGCCCATCATTTGAAGTGAGTCCCTAGGTCAGCCCACGAGCACAGTGAGGGGATTACACAAGACCATGAATATCAACAGGCAGGCATCTCTGAGGGTTATCTTAGGCTGTCTACCACATTCCTTGATTTCTTCAAGAAATATTTATTAAACACCTACTGTGGGCTGGGTGTTGAGGATGGAACTAATAATGCAGATAAGATTCTTTCCCTTTTTGAGAGTATTTAATCTAATGGAGGAGAGGACCCTAAAGAGAAAAAAAGTGGATATATAAATTAAAATTGTGGGGACTTCCCCTGTGGCTCAGTGGTAAAGAACCTGCCTGCCAATGCAGGAGTCACGGGTTCAATCCCTGTTCTGGGAAGATCCCGCATGCCATGGAGCAACTAAGTCTGTGCGCAAGAGAGTCCATGGTAATGGGAAGCCCGCACACTGCAATGAAGAGCAGCCCCCTGCTCACCGCAACTAGAGAAAGCCAGCACAGCAACAAAGACGCAGCACGGCCAAAAAATAACAAAGAAATAAAACGTTTAAAATTGTGTTAAGTACAAGGAAGTGAATTATGAGGTAATAGGAATGATTGATTTAGACTGAACCAAGGGTCAGACCTTGGTTGAGATGGTTGGATGGCATCACCGACACGATGGACATGAGTTTGAGCAAGCTCTGAGAGCTGGTGATGGACAGAAAAGCCTGGCACGTGACCATGGGGTCACAAAGAGTTGGACGCGACTGAGCAACTGAACTGAACTGAAGGGTCAGGGCTGGGGCTTCCCAGGTGGGTCAGTGGTAAAGAATCTGCCAGTCAGTGTAGCAGATGCGGGTTTAGTCCCTGGGTTGGGAAGATCCCCTGGAGACGGGAATGGCAACCCATTCCAGTGTTCATGCCTGGGAAATCCCGTGGACAGAGGAGCCTAGTGGGCTACAGTCCAAGTAGTCGCAAAGAATTGGGCACAACTACGTGACTGAGCACACACACACACCCACAAGGGTTAGGCCCAGTCTTTCTGATGAATTAATATTTGGAATGTGGTTAAAGAACGTGTAGGAATTGGGCTCTGTGTGCTCAGTAAGGAGAGTAAGATTCTAGATAGAGGGACAGCATGTGCAGATGACAGATGTTGGGTTTAGCTGCGAGACTCAGAATGCATAAGGCTTGGACCTCATCGCTGCATCTCTACTATGTAGCACAGTGCCTGGAACAGAGAGGTACCTGATAAGGTATTACTGAAGGAAACAAAGAATCCAAGGAACCTTCTATTTCCTAACTGTTATAGATAATGTTAATCCAAGTCATTTCAAAACTTTCTCCCACAGTTCACTGCAGAATCACTTTCTTATTTGTGTTACAAAGAACAGGCAAAGCTGCTATAACAAAAAGCTGTAAATACATGAAAGCGCAACATAAGAGATTTTTTTCTTCTTCTTCTCTCATATAACAATCCTGAGAGGATGCTGAGGTCAACAGGGCAGAGTTCTCTTCCACCCAGGTATCTTCCATCTTAAAGTCTTGCCTTCTCTAGAACCTGGTCATCATCTTCCAGCTGGCAGAGTAAGTGAGAGCATCTGTCGACAGATGCTCCAGGCCAGGCCTGGGTATGTGCACAACTCCTTCTGCTCACTTCCCATTGGGGGAGAGCATAGACACATGGCCGTACCAACTTTATGGGGCATGGGGAGTGTCCTATAGGTGTATGGCCAACAAAGAGGCCGGCTATGTCTGCACCGCAAAATATATCTCATTATGTGTCTAATTCTCTGGTACATTCCTCAAGAACCTCAAATTAACCAAATAAAAAATAAGTCTAGATTTCTCACTCTCATCAAGTTTTTCATTCACTGAATGGCACCACCGTCTATGCAAGTTGCATAAGGTGGTCTCCTAAAAGTTATTCTTTTTTTAAAGTATTTATTTTTATTGCTTTTACTTGGCTGCCCTGGGTCTTAGTTGCCACATGTGGGATCTAGTTCTCTGGCCAGGGACTGAACTCAGGCCTGCTGTATTGGGAGTTCAGAGTCTTAGCTACCGGACCACTAGGGAAGTCCTGAAAATTATTCTTGATTTGTTTCTTATTCTCATCTTCCACATGGAGTTCTTCAGGAAGTCCTTTCAACTGCACCTCCAAAACAACATAAACCAATCTACTTTATCTTTATGGCCACAGTCTTAGTTCAAGCATCATAATAATCTGGGCTATTCCAACAGCCTCTTAATAATTGTCCATGTCTCCACTTTCACTTCCCCATATTTAATTCTCCATACAGCAGAGTCTTATTTTTAAAAACATAAATTTGATCAGATCCCTCTTTAGTTTAAAACCTTCCAGTGGCTTAGAATAAAATCCAAAGTTCTCACCATGACTGCTAAAGGTGTATATCAGCGGTCCCCAACCTTCTGGGCACCAGGAGCCACTTTCTAGGAAGACAATATCTCTACGGACCAGGGTAGGGGAGAGGGGATGGTTTTGGGATGATTCAAGCGCATTACATTTACTGTATACTTTGTTTCTATTATTATTATATCAGCTCCACCTCAGATCAGGCATCAGATTCCAGAGGTTGGGGACCGCTGGTGTAGATGATACAACCCTTTTCACCTTTCCAACCTCATCCTTTACCACTTTCTCCTACTCTCCCTGCTCCAGCTACAATGATCGTGCTGCTTCTTGACCACATTCACCTAGCTTCTACTTTAAGACCTTTACAACTGCTGTTCCATCTGCCCAGAAAGCGACCTGGATCTCCAGTAGACAGTTCCTTCTCATTTATCAGAGGTCTCAGCATCAGGGTTGCCACCTGGGAAACCTCCTGATCCTCTACTTGAAAAGTCCCCACACCCAGTTAATTTTCTTACCTCAGCATTCTGTTTACTTTCTTAGGATCCACAAATCATGCTTCTCTTTCTTTCTTTTCGTGTTTCTCTTTCTGTATTTACTGCTTCTCTCCCCCCTCCCCCCGCCCCCCAAAAAAAGGATCCATGAGCAGGTACTATGTCTTTTTTCTACATTTTCCCCAGGGTCGAGTAGGCCTGGCACACAGCGGTGCTTAGTAAATAAGTGAACGAATGAAGAACCATCAAGAGGTGATTAACCAAACGCTCCTGCAAGGTTCTTTGATAGGCTGTTGGTATAGCCTGGCTTCTCCACCCCACTTCCCCACCCTTGACTCAGGAGAGGTTTGGCAGAAGAGCAGCCGCATCGGGGGAGGGCCCCTCTCCCCCACAGAGCTATGGGAGCCTGAACTTGCTGGCTACTCCACTTTCCGAAAGGGAAAGATACCCAGCTCAATGCCGACACAACGAGGAAGAGCTGAGCGAACGAGCCTTGGGGTCAGAGATCTGGGGGGCCCCTGCGACAGAGCTGGTTCCAGAGCCCCCAGGCCGACCCCCTGAGCTGTAGGCTGTTCCCCGCTGCCAGGGCCTGGGGGCTGCAGGGAGGGAGGGCCTGCACCCCAGTTCAGCATTTGGTCCGCAGATGGGATGCTGACAGGCAAAGACTTTAGCATCCGGCTTTCATTACTTGTTTTCTCGAGTCAGGCATTAAAAAAAAAAAAAGAAAAGAAAGAAAAAAAAAAAAAAGGTCATCTGTGTTGGTAAGTAAGGAGCACAAACCTGCGTTCCAGTTACTACTTGACCATTTCTCAGCTGTCCGCAGCTGTGCGCAAATGAGCTTCGCTCTCTGACAGCCTCAGTTACCTCACCTGTTAACAGGGACAAGAACACACTTAGCTCAAAGGGCCAAATGCCTACTTTATAAAGAGAGAAACTAATGGAAGAAAAGAGCCTCACGTAAAGTGAACGCACAGTATGTACATAATTATTATCGCTATTATTATAGATATAACTCTTGTTACCGCCTGACGCGTCCGGAGCCTCAGTTGCCGCGCCTCCATCACTAGTCGTTTATCTCCCGATCCTTCCGTAGGGTAGTTCCCGCGCCAGAAGACCTATCCGCGGCGCTGGGACAGACTATAGTTTGTAGTGCCACCCGCAGGCGCTAGAGTCAGCGGGTGAGAGCCCGTAGCCCCGCCCCGACGGCCCCTGACCCCTTCACGTCATCAGCTCGGCGCCAGCGCTGCGGAGGGCCCCGGGGCCTGTCCTGGGTGTGGCGCTACCTTGGGGAGGCCTTGGCGGACGCCTGCAAGTCGACTGCTTGGTTCGGGGGCGGCTCGGAAACCCCAGCGGACCGCGGCGAGGGGCGCGTGGAGCCGTGGGGACACGAAGTCGGGCGACAGGAGGGGCGGCCCGGAGCTCAGGCGGGGCACAGCGCCGGCAGGCGGGCGGCCGGCCGGGCTGCCCGGCGCGGGTGTCCCGGCGATGTGTGGCGCTGAAGCGGCAGCGGGAGCAGCAGCAGCGGCGGCGGCGGGCTCGGCCTCGGCTTCGCGGCGGTGCCGGCGGCGGAGGCGGAGGCGCAGGCTCCTCCTCAGGACCTGGCGAACCCGGGCCTAAGCGGCGGCCCCGCCAGGCCCCGACACAGCGCCCCTGATCGGGGCCTTCCCCGCCTCGCCCTGCCCCGGGAGCCTGCCTCCCCGGCCGGGGATGAAGCCGGGAAGCGGCCGCGCGGGGCCCAGCACAAAGACTTGTTCCCGGGGGCCGCTGCTGCCGCCGCCGCCAGCCTAGAGCCGCCCGCCGAAGCCGAGCCAGCGCCGGGGCCCTCGTCCCCGCAGGTCCCAGGGGGCGGCTGCTGCCCGTCTCCCCGAGACCCAGGGCCCCGAGCGCTGAGCCCCTTGTTCTCCCGGCTGCGGTGGGATCGGGCAGCTGCTCAACCTCCGCCGCTCCCGGCCTTGCGGGCCCTGCGGAGCATGTCGGAGGAGAGCGATATGGAGAAAGCCATCAAGGTAAGTTGGAGGAGATGCCTCCCCGCTTTGTCTCTTTGGCATTCCTCTCGGCTGCAGCCTCAGAAAGCGGAGAGAACTTAGAGATTCCAGCAACTCCTGGTTTCAGTTTTCCCTGGATTCCGTGGACTGTGTTTTACAGCGCTGGGGGCAAAGGGTTTGTGGAAGGGGCGGGGGAGGGACGTCCGGCTTACCTGCTTAAAGCGGGGATGTGATTTGTATTTCTCTAGAATGGAGGATGAGTGGCGTGGAGAGATACTTGATGCGAGTAGCACTTAGGGGGCCCTGGTACTCTATTAGATCACTCCTCAGGTACCATCAGAATTTATTTTCAGGTGATCTGCTGCAACAGCACTTGGAGAGTTGGATCTTACCCCTCGCTCCAGATTTGTTTGAAATCTGGTTTCAGCAGGAGGTGCTTCACCTTACACAGTCTGCCCTTTGGCAGATAGGTTGTTTTCGCTTTTCCGTGTGGTCCCTCCCCCTTTCCTGTTTCCTTTTCCTTCTTCTCCTGGGGAGTGTTGAGTTTACTTAGGAGGAGCTAATGGTGTCCTGTACTGCTCTGCTAACCGGAAAAAAAAAAAAAGCAAATATGTGTGTTCCAAAGTGGTCCAAATAAAATGACACATTTTGAAAAAAACCTGCTTTTTACTTTTTTTTGAAACAGGCAAACATTGAGGCATTAAGTCACTAGGAGTCAGAAAGTTACCATTCAGCTGTACGGAGGAAATTAAGTTTCTTATGTAAATTGAACACTGGAGCTTAAAGTTTGATATGTATTACTTCTTTTACAGTATTAAGTCAAATCTGTGCATTTAGGAATTTCATTTTCCCTTGAGGGATAGGCAACTCGGGGTTATTTTCCCCATCAAGACCCAATTACTACTACCAATAACTAATTAAGAACTTCCACTTCTAACAATTTTGGGGGTTACAAAGTTTATAGAAGTCATCATTCATTTCAAAGAAAATTCACCTTTTAAAGGAGGCATCAAGACAGAACATTTACTTTAAGAAAGATCAGATTTTAAATGATAGAATTAAAGGATCCAAAAGACTGCTTTGATAGATACATTTTTTTTCTTTTGATTTGGATTTCATTGGTACAGCATCATGAATTGCCTAAAGTTATATGATTGGGTTGTGAATCAAAATACATTTGGCAGGTTTTTAAATTCAACTAGCATTATTTGCTTTGTGCAAGGTGTTGTTCTGGGCACTTGTGATGCAACGCCAAGAGCCCTAGATGTCCCTCTTTCATAAATCTTCTGTCTAGATGGTGGAGTTAGTTAGTAAACATTGTCAGATGATTATAATTAAAAGACACAGTTCGATCCCTGGGTTGGGAAGATCTGGAGGAGGAAATGGCAAGCCACTGCAGTATTCTTGCCTGGGAAATCCCATGGACAGAGGAGCCTAGTGGGCTACAGTTGATGGGGTCATGAAAGAGTTGGACACAACTCAGTGACTGAGCACACATTTAAAAAGGTGGAGAGTGCTATTTTAGGAAGGATAGGCAGGGAAAGCCTTTCTGAGGGGGTGACATTTGTATCCAGCTTTGAAGGGAATGAGGAAGCAAACCTCCATTGTCTTGGGGAAAAATATAGGCAGTGGGAACAGAAGATACAAAGGCCCTGAGGTAGGTGCAGGTCTCCTGTGACCCAGGAACAACAGGGTGACTGGAATGCAGTGGGTCAGTATAGATTATGTTGGAGCCAGGTAACTGGAAGCCAAAGTACATAGGGCCCTTAGGCCATTGCAAGAACTTCAGCTTGACCCTGAGTAGAAGGGGAAATCTGAGAGAGTTTTGGGCAGAAGAGGTACATAGTTCTAGTGGGCAAATATGTAAATGGGGAAGCAGTGTTACTTAGCAGTTATAGTAGATTCTCCAGGTTGACTCATGAGTTGAAATCTCAGCCTGGCTGAGATTCATTTAGCTGTGTCCTTGAATAAGTCACTTTACTTCTCTGTCACTTAGTTTTCTCACCCATAGGAAGAGGATAAAAAATCTCCCCAGCTCAGGGTTTTTTTTTTTTTTTGAGAATTTAATAAAAATGTGCTTATAATACCTAGCAGAACCCAATGGATATTAGCTCATAGCAACTTAAGAGTGGTTCAGAAAGAACTGTATGTAGTTTTCCTCAGTTGGTCACTATTGTCCAACCTGATTTTCTTACATTTTTTTTAGCTTTTCTTCTTGTACTTATTAGTAGACCACTGGTGAATCTTCCAATTGAATGTGTTCAACCAATACAGATTAGTGAAGTTGAAAATATCTAATAACCAGTACTGAATAGGATATACTCCTTGGAAGCAAGCCAGCATCACATCAATTAAAACTTTTGGTCTGTGGTGTTGTCTTATATTCACTGTTTTGCTTTTTTAAGGCTGTCCCTCATTTGGTGAAAACTGAGACCTCTAGAGTTCAGCTGGAAAAGCTATTTTCCTGGGTTTTCACTACAACATTTAAACTTCTGCTGCCTTGTGACCTGAGCACGGGCTGACTGCACTTTAAGGTCTCATCCTGTTACTCTTAAATGTGTCAGGATAAGGCCAGCTGGCTGCAGCCACAGGCTCTGCCTTAGTTCTGCCTCTCCTGCCATAGCCCACGACTTCACTACTCCCGTCACTTAACTAAACCTTGATAATGAGCGTTTGGGGATTATGGGATTAGAGATTGCCTTACATATTTGTTTTCTGTTGTATATGGCAGTTTTTAATATTTGATGAACTTAATAAAAATTCATTTCCATAGTTTTAAAAAACATTTTAAAAAATTTCAGTTATAATTCACATATGATAAAGTTCATCCAAGATAAGTGTATAATTCAGGCATTTTTAGTAACTTAAGAGTTGTGCATCTGTCCTCACTATCCACCTGTAGAATTTTTCCATCCACTCCCCAGTTCCCCTGAGAGTTCATTCTGCCTCACTGTGGTCAGCCTATACACTGACTCCCTACCCTAGACAACTTTACTGATCTGCTTTCTGTCACTATTATTTTGTCTTCTCTAGAAATTCCAAATAATTGAAATTATATACATGTAGTCTTATGTATTTGACTTCTTTTATACTTTTGAGGTTCATTCATGTTAGTGTATGCATTAGTAGTACACTCCTTTTTATTCTTGAGGAATCTCTTTATGGGCACTTGGATTGTTTCCAGTTTTTAACCACTATAAATAAAATGATAAGTAAAACTTGTCCATACAAATTTTTGTGTAAACATAATTTCTCATTTCTTCTGGGGAAATACCTAGGTGTGGAATTACTGGATAGTACAGTAACTTTTTAAGAAGCTGCAAAAATTTTCCAAAATGGAATTGTTCTGGGATCATTTGTTCAAAACATTATCTTTTCCTTGTTGAACCACCTTTGTTGATAAATCAGTTGATCATAAGTGTACGAGTTTACTTTTTGGCTTCTCTTTTTTCCATTCTTTTGGTTTTTTTTAATTCCCTTTTCTGTTTCATTGATCCATGTGACTCTCTGTGCCAATGCCCCGCTGATGTGATTGCTGAAGCTTTATAGTAAGTTTTCAAATTGAGTAGCATGAGAACCATCTTGGTTTTCCTATTCCAAAATTAAGTTGGCTATTCAAGTTCTTTGTATTTCCAAATTTTAGAATCAGCTTGTCTGTTTCTACGGAAAAAAAAAATGTGTGTTGGGATTTTGACAGGGATTCCATGAATCCCACATGCAGCAACGAAGATCAAAGATTCCGTGTGCTGCAGCTAAGATCCGCTACAACTAAATAAGTGTTAAAGAAGAAAACTGGCAGCAGAAAGGTGTCGAGATGAAGACTATTCTCAGCTTGTTTTACACATTTACATTTTCACTAGATAGAAGCTCTGTTTTCATCTCTGAACTTAGCCTGGTGTCTGGCACTTCCTAATTGCTCAGTGAGTTTGTGTTACATGGACAGATGTCCTGTTGCTATATACCTGGGAGTCAGGATTCTGTTGCTAACTGTAGTCTATCAGATTTTCATTGCAACAAAACAATTTGAAAGTCTCATGAGTTTTGGCCTAACTTCTCAAGGTGTACAGTTGGTTTCCAGTACTGCCCATGGAACCCTGAAAAATGACTTTTACTCTACCACAGTTTAAATGTATGACTTCCTTGCTTTAAAAGATAGCAACAGAAGCTCAGTATATAGTGTGTGCGTGCATGCTCAGTTGCTTCAGTCGTGTCTGATTCTGTGACCCTACAGTCTGTCGCCTGCCATGCTCCTCTGTCCATGGGATTCTTTAGGCAAGAATACTGGGGTGGGTTGCAGTGACTTCCTCCAGGGAGTCTTCCCAACCCAGGGATTGAAGTCGCATCTGCCTGCGTCTCCTGCATTGCAGGCAGATTCTTTACCCACTGAGCCACCTGGGAAACCCCAGTATACACTGACTACACAGTAATTCCATAAAACTTTAAGCTGTAGAGGCTCTATATGGAACTGTGGAAAGCTATTGGAATCTATTTTTTAAAAAACTATAAAGAAAAAAAAACTATAAAGAATATAGTTACACAATGAATGTATGTCTTTGTGTTCAAAATAACACTTGAAAACCAGATAAATGTACTATGATATTTACTGTTATTTTATTTGAATTTAATAAGTTTCAGTTTATTCAGTTATTCCAATTTGATCATTTTGTTCAAAGATATAGGCCTCTGTGGCATAGCAGCATTTATAAGACCAAGTCTTTCTAGAATCTCAGAAAATCCACTTGACCATTTGAGGAAATAAGTCCTTAGTAGTGAAACGTTTTGAAAAGGTATCTTCCACACTCAAGAAGAAAAAACTACAACCAAAACACCCCAAAACCTGCAACAAGGATTGACTCACATGGATCTTGCAGATGAGCTCAAGAATTTCTTTTCATCCTCAAGTTTTTTGCCTACTCTTGTTGGAAAACAATGTCTAGCCTAGTCATTTAGGTGAAATGTCTAATTACATAGCCCTTTCCAAAGCTCTACTTAATCAGCTTCTTTCAGAAGGAATCAATAAGATATTGAGCTGTTAAGGTCTTCTGTTGTCCCACTTCTGCTTAACTATTCAACTTTTTAATTGGAGAATCATTCTCTGCCTTCTCCCTTTTTATCTTAATAGGAAAGCTCCATTTTAGAAGAATACAATATCAATTGGACTCAGAAGCTGGGAGCTGGAATTAGTGGTCCAGTTAGGTAAGAGACCCATGACAAAACTGTTCTAAAAAGGGCCATTCATAATACATATTAAGTTAGGAGCATTAGGTGTTCCAGATTTGTGAAATAGCCTGAATTTAACAAGTGGAGGTGTTTATGATAGGCTCTTTCTCATCCACAGAGAAATATATTTAAGTGACATGGTCTGTGACGGGACCATTTAAGATGCTGGTACCAGGGGGCTGCTGTGTGAGTCACTTGTCACCAGCAGAGGCCATTTTTTCTTTCCTGACCAGCCTCAAGTTGATTTCCTGTGCCTGAGGCCCGTGGAGGGTGGGTGAGATGCCTCTTTCTGCCTTTCCATCTGGTAGCCCTAGGGGAAAGTTTGTTCTGATGTGCCTGGATATATTTTTGATTAGAAGTACAGTTCTCAAAGAACAGCTTGTTAGATTAGTTTTTACGGTAACATAGATGATTTCTGATTGAATTTTTTTCTTCCAAATCTAGAGTCTGTGTGAAGAAATCAACCCAAGAACGGTTTGCACTGAAAATTCTTTTTGATCGTCCAAAAGCTAGAAATGAGGTATGAGCCTTTATTGCCTTGCTTTGCCTAGATATTTGAAGTGCCTAAGAATATATTCTTTTACAAGTAAGGCAGCTTCCTAGAGAGAATACAGAGATGCACAAAGAATTTTATGTTCATACTTGCTCTTTTTATGTTCATACTTACTTTTCCCTATTCATGTTATTATAAAGCAGTCCTTCGTCCATCAATACCAAAAGCTGTGAGTAGAGTCTTGCTTCCTTTCAAACCACTTCTTTCTTGTTCTTTTTCAATTAATGTGATTCTTGTACTCTGAAGCAGTCAAGTTTACTTTAGCTTTTACTTATTGGAAAAGGTCCTAAAAGGGTGGAGATAGAATAGTATGAGGAAGGTTCTAGTGAATGATATATTGAAGAGGTGCTGCAGAACTCCGAAGATATGTTTCTAGTTTTTCAATAATAGGCATTTGTTTAAAATTATTTGGATGTGGTGATGACATGTTAATTATATGCAATGAAGGACTTATTCTTTTGCTTAGAGATATATGAATAATTTCTGAAATAAGATGAATTTTTCATTTGGTAATAGGACAGCAGAAAATATATCTTTTTTATTTCATGGAAAGAGCATTAAGGAGGTAATTTGTATATGAAAACTTTTTTTTTTTTTTTTAATGTCATTCCAGATGATCAGGTTTTTTACATAATAGGCTCTCATGCCCAGGCCTAGTATGGTCACTTTTGGCAGAGGTATGGGGGGGAAGTTTGGAGAGAAAATGTTGGCCTCCCCTACGTACAGAAACGTTTCCTCTGTTCTTCTTTAAGGTACGTCTGCACATGATGTGTGCCATACACCCGAATATAGTTCAAATTATTGAAGTGTTTGCTAACAGTGTACAGTTTCCTCATGAGTCCAGCCCCAGGTAAGACTACACAGGGTCATTCATTATCACCTGCTCACCTCTCCGTGGGTAAGCCAAGGTGTAGTGGGATCTTCTCTTTTGTGCTTTCTTTCTTCTCCCCTCCCCTCCTTTCCTTCTTTCTTTTTCTTCTCTCCTTTACTTTTTATTTTGGATATTTTCAAACATTTGTAAAAGAATTATGTACTGAATCCCCAAGTGCCCATCACTTATCCTCAGCATTTATTAACTCCTTGCCAGTCTTGCTTCATCTGTACTTCACCCACTCTCCTGTCCCCGCTACCCCCGATTATATGTTATTACTTTCTCTTTTGAAAAAGTGTGTCACGTGGAGTTTAAACAGATTCTATTTCAGATTAGAAAAGGGGACCAAATATTCTAGGCAGTGTCTTAAAGCTGATATGGCAAAAGGCCTTTATTGCTCAGTCTGGCGTTCCTTTTAAAGGAAGAGATCAACATCATTCTTTTAGCCTCCAAGTGCTTGGGAAGCCCATTGAGTGTGACACGATTGGGTGTCATTCTAAATCTTGTCCAGGGAGTTCAATACCAAGGGGACTGAGATGTAAGCCTGTCATGCTAGCAGTGTGGTAGGGACCAAGGACAGGTACGCATAAAATATTTTGAGCTTACAAAGGAGGAAAGCTGCTGTCTGTAGGCTGGGGAGGTGAGGTGTCTTAGCGTGGTTGTTTTGGGGCTTGGACTTGAAGGAGATGTGTAGGAGTTTTCCAGGTGGAAAAATATGAATTTGTAAAGAAAAATGGGAAATCAAATGATTATTTCTTAAAATTGTGCTCTGTTGGTGAAAGCATTTGGATGGAAGGTGGAAGCATTTATATCAAAGAATGGTAACCAAAATTCAGATTTTTTTTTTTTTGACAACATAAGAATTTTTGCTTTTCCTATCTGACTGTCTTGCTGGGCATGCTATGGGTCATATGGAAAACTAGTGGAGTAGGGGTGGAGAGTAGAGATGAGGGAGAGAATGTGTGTGCACACACCACACCCCCCTACACACACACACACACACACACACACACACACGAGAATAAATAACAAAGACAGCCCAACCTACACAAAGTTGTATTCAATATGCTTTCTGTGTAGCTTCTCTAAAATATATATACATGTGTAGAATCTTCAAAAGGACCATTGTCTTCAAAACTAATTCTTTTACTTTCTTTTAGCGTCTTAGAAACCTTTAGGTCAGGGATAGTCCTTATTCATAGTGTCCAGCTGGTAGTGACAGGGGATCCAACTCAAAGGGGCTGGTAGGACTAGACTTAGGACACATTTTGTAGATAAAGTATCTAGGTTAGCTACTTGATGTTTCAGTTTTTTTTTTTTTTTTTAAACTTAACAAAATCAAATGCTTTCAAACAGGGCTCGGCTCTTAATTGTAATGGAGATGATGGAAGGGGGAGAGCTATTTCACAGAATCAGCCAGCACCGGCACTTTACAGAGAAGCAAGCCAGCCAAGTAACAAAGCAGGCAAGTTGACCCCGGGTACCAACCAAACTGCCAACAGTGTTGGTTAACAAGCACAATTTCATTGGGGGGAATAAAAGAAAGCTTGGAGAAAAGCTCTATTTGATCTCTCATTGCCTGCTTTGTTATGTAATTAGAAAAGATGCCTTGACAGGAGGAATGTGACCCCCTTTTCTGCTTTGGGGAGGGAGCTATACTCTTCAGTGGTTGTCAATTGTTTGCTTATCATAAGATTTAAATAAACTCTGGAAGGAAGGTAATCTAAACTCCTTTTTAGATAGTACATAATCTTTAGGCATGTAGCTTCCAAGCCACTGTTATTGGACCTTGAGATAAAATGCTGCTGATACTACCTGAAAGACTGTGTGGTATGAAAACATGTTCTAAGACAACTGCATTTAAGATACTTTTTGCTTGTGAGTCACTTTTCTCATCAGATTTTAACATTATTCTAAGGTCTTTGTAATTCTGGGGGTATTCCTGGTTATATGTTCTTCTATTCTGATGTCACATTTTATTGCTAGAGATATGATCTTTTCACAGACAATACTAGAAATCTGACTGGAAATAACCTCATGAGGAGATGGAAAGCCAAACTCTTAAGGTTTCTCTTTAGGCCAAGCAAGCAAAGCAGAGAAGCATGACATATGGCCCAGTTGGCTCTTAAAGAAAAATTCTTCCAAATTTTCTGTGAGCCTCAAGCATTTTTTGAGGCCTCCATTTTGGTAGGGAGGAGCTGCTCTTTGGAATGCCAAGACAGTTCCATACAGAGTGTTAAAGAACAGGTGCAATCTGTTCTGTTTGATTTTTAAAAAATTATAGCTTGTGTTTTTCAAACATTAAAACTAAAGGATGAACTCTAATAATCTGTAAAACCACACCCCTGTAAAGTCACCAAAACAGGCAACATTTTCAACCAGTGGGACGAGCAGATTGGAGCATCATTCTTGAAGGCAGAACTTCAAGTCCCGCTCCCTGAAGAGTGCAGGTCTCTCTCGAGCCAGGCGTTAGTGCCACCGCCCCGCCAGGGGAGACGCAGGCCTGTTGGAGACGGGCTGGCCCAGCGTTTGCGCTGCGGTGCTTGTCACGTCTCACATTAATGCAAGTGGGAGTATCTTGTTTTTCCCATTTAATGTAGGATTTAACCATCAGTTTATTCTGACAAAGAATTATTTTTCTGTTGTATTTTTCTTTTTTTTGAACAAAATATAGGTTGCTATTAAATGAAGCTTACTTCATTTCTATTTCTTGGTATGTGAAGTCTTTCTTAATTTCTGCTGTAACACTGAAATCTGACCACAGTCTTAATTGACTTAGTAAGGGTCATTTTTTTTTAACATCCTGAGCTTTCTAAGCCAGGGAAATTCAAGAATAACCTCTTCTAAGATGTGGTTGCTCCATCATGTCCTTCTCCAGATAGCTCTGGCTCTGCAGCACTGTCACTTGTTGAACATCGCCCACAGAGACCTAAAGCCTGAAAATCTGCTCTTCAAGGATAACTCTTTGGTGAGATGACTTGCTTTTCTGTATTTCAGTGTCGCTACTCCCAACATAGTTCAGGAGTGATGCGTAGGTGTGTTGGTGTGTATGTTTGCAGTGCTCTGAATCCATGTTGAAGAAGCTTTAGGCCAGAGTGCTTCCAGTAGCTTACTTTCCCCATCTGTTCCCTTGCTAGAGGCTCAAGGGAAATTTTACCATACTCCTGGTATCAATCATTTTGGATGATACTGATACATGTTTGTACAGAAGGATTTAAGATTTGAGATATCATTTGGAAGGACTTTGGGAAGGGGCAGGAATCTATGCTGTTATATGTTACCTTGAAACTTAATGGTTGTGTTTACAGTTAATCCCGATAAGGTGTTTTCCTCTCCGGCCCCAACCCATGCCCCAGATTACAGATTACTGACTCTGGCTATCATGAAGCTGACGTTAAGGGTGAAGCAGCACTCTAGACTGATGAGAGATGTTGCACAATAGTCAGAATCAGGGCACATGTGACTAATATCTTGGTTTAAGTGCTGCCTTTACAAGTTATGAAACAGGGATAACTGTGAGTGGGCAGAAATCCCTCATTTGTGTTTTACTAAGAACAGCTCCTCAGTATGAATCTTTGTGTCCAGACATGAAGACATGCTACTCATAGGTTCCAGTCCCAACCAGAAACTCATGAGAGTTCAAGGTGACATGTCTTACACCTGGATTTTCCTTTAACGTTTCCTGAGAACTCTGGAGCAGTGATTCCCATTTGTTTGATTTCAGGATGCCCCAGTGAAGTTGTGTGACTTTGGATTTGCCAAAATTGACCAAGGTGACTTGATGACGCCTCAGTTCACCCCATATTATGTAGCACCTCAGGTAAGCATGTGCTGTTTCTTCCATAGGATGCATCACCAGGCTGCCTGTAGACTCATATTTCTTCCATTCTACAGCATGAATGGGCATATATTACAAATGGAAAGGGGAGAACTCAGTTTCAGAAACCCATAGGCTGCTTAATTTGGTATAGGCATTTTATTCTTTTAACAGCAACCTTATTGAGGTATGATTAGTATACTGTAAAAATACTTCTCCCTTAAGTGTAGTTTGATGAATTTTGACAGATGGATACTTCTGCATGGACCTTGTCAAAATCAAGATGTAAAACAGTTCTATCACTTCAAAAACTATCTTGTGTGCCTTTGCAGTCATTCTGCTCCCAACTTAATCCCCTTAATTAAAACCACTGATCTACTTCCTGTCATTATTGGTTAGTTTTGCCTTTTGCAGAATTTCATTAGAATGGGATTCCTGTACCTTTTGTGTTTCACGTCTTCGACTCAGCATGTTTTTGAGATTCATCCATTTTGCTGTGTGTATCAGTAATTAGTTCCTTTTTATTGCTAAGTAGTATTCCATCATATGACTAAGCCACATTTGTTTTATCTGTTCACTGAGTGGTGGCCATTTAGGGTTGTCTTCTGGTTTTTACTATTACGAATAAAGCTGCTGGGAACATTCATTTACAGGTTTGGGGAGACATGCCCCTCCCCTTTAGGTAAAATCTTTTTTCAAAATGGTTGTGCCATTTCTTATCTCTAACTCAAGTTTGTTAGTATTTATAATCTTAGTCATTCTAGTAGGTATTTAGTGTTATTTCATTATGAATTTAATTAGAGCATTTTCCTCATGGCTACTGTTGGATATTTTTTCATGTGTCTATTGGCTATTCTGTTGTGAAATATGGGTACAACATTCTGTCTTGAAGTATGGTACAAATCTTTTGACCTTTTTGTGATTAGCTTTTATTTTCTCTAGATTTATATATAGAAGTAGCACATCGTATGGTGTTTTCTTTGTCGGGTGGCAGTTTCTTTTACTCAGCAAAAGTATGTTTATTTACCTAGGTTATTCATATGTCAATACTTCTTTCATTTTACTGCTAGAAGGTATTCCATGATGTGGATATACCATGGTTTGTTTATCCACTCATCTGTTGGTGGGTTGTTTTCAACTTCTGGCTGTTAAAAATAAGCCTGCTTATAAACATTTGTGCACAAGTTTTTGCATGGACACTTTATTTCCTTTTCTCTTTGGTAAATACTTAGAGTGGAATAGCTCTCTCATATGTTAGATGTGTTTAACTTATTTAGAAATTGCCAAGTTGTTTTCCAAAGTGGTCATTCAGTTTTACATTCCCAATCAGAAAGTTTCAGGGCTCTCAACATTCTTACTGGCATTTGGCATGGACAGTCTTTAATTTTAGCCATTTAAGTGACTTTGTAGAGATATTTCACTGTGGTTTCAATTTGCTTTTCCCTAATAGCTACTGATGTTGAGCATCTATTGTACTGCTTTGCTGTCTGTATATTTTCTTTGAAGTATATGTTCAGATGTTTTCCTCATATTTTAAATTGGATTGTTTGTTTTCTTGCTGAATTTGAGAGCTTTTAAAAAAATATGTTTTGAATATAAGTCCTTTATCAGATACATGCTTTGGAAAGATTTTTTTCCAGTCTGTGGTTTTTTCTTTTTTTCAAAATTGAAGTATAGTTGATTTACAATGTTTGAGGTATATAGCAAAGTGATTCAGTTATACACATACACACATATCATCTTTTCTGGGTATATGCCCAGGAGTGGGATCACTGGGCCATATGATAGCTCTATTTTTAGTTTTTTAAGGAGCCTCCATACTGTTTTCCATAGTGGCCACATCTATTTACGTTCCCACCAACAGTGTGGGAGGGTTCCCTTTTCTCCACACCCTCTCCAGGATTTATTATTTGTAAACTTTTTGATGATGGCCATTCTGACTGGTGTGAGGTGGTAACAGTGTCTTTCATTTTGGTGTGAAGACCAATTTGTTAATTTTTTAAAAAATTTTATGGGTTCTGCTTTTGGTTTTCTATCTAAGAGATCTTTGTCTAACCCAAGATCACAAAGATTTTCTACTATAAGTTTTATAATTTTAAGTTTTACATTTAGGTCTGTGATCCATTTTGACTTAATTTTTGTATAAGATGTGAGGTATAGATCCAAGTTCATTTTTTAGCATTGGATATCTAGTTGTTCCTATATATTTGTTGAAAAGCTATCTTTTCTCCACTGCATTGCTTCACAGACTTTGTCAAAAACCAGTTGAATGTATATGTGTGGGTTTATTTTTGGATTGTTCTACTTCGTTCCATTGATTGGTCTTTATGCCAATATCATATACTGTTTTGATTACTGACGCTTTTTAATAACTTTTGACACGAGGTAGTTTTAGCCCTCTGACTTTGTTCTTTTTCATAGTTATTTTGGCTATTCAAATTTCTTTATATTTCCATATGGACTTTAGAATTGGCTGTTGATTTCTACAGAAAAGTGTGCCGGAATTTTGACTAGGGTTGTTTGAAACATACAGTGCAACATGCGAGTACTGACAACATAACAACATCGAGCCTTCTGACCCATAAGCACGCTGTATTCCATTTATTTTTGTCTTTGGTTTTGCTCAGCATTATCTGTCTGGTTTTCATTGTATAGGTCTTTCACATCTTATTTTAGATTTATCCTTAATATTTTTAATGCTGTAATAAGTGGTATTTTCTTTTTTAGGTTTAATTAATTCACTTTATTATTCTTGTGTGAGAACATGAGCCTGGGTCCTTTCTGGACAGAGACTGTACTGTGGGTCTTTACAAGATAGTCAGTGAATTCCTGATAGGGAGCTTTAGTGAGCACAGTCACCTTCAAGAGGGCAGGTGTAAGATGGCTGTAGGCCTTAGAGGTGGCATCCAATGTGGCCCAGGCGAGGTTGCCCAAGGTGGCAGTGTGGCCCCTGGCCGAGGTGTAACAGTCTTCAGTACCTGCTGTCAGCGGCATGGTCCCGTGGTATGAAGGCCCAGACAGTAGCAGTGTGTCTGGGTACAAGGGTGACACCTACCAGCAGAGAGCTTCAGTGTCATGTCACCGCCACGGAACTCTGTGGGGTTTGCCAGTCTTGTGTCCCCAGGAGCCCCACTCCTGGGACAGTGGAGAGCTGGGCCAGGGTGATGGCCGTGAGGGTGGCAGTGGTTACCTTCGTGGAGCACTTAGCACCCAGACCCGTGTGACAATTACAGTCCCTCATGGCAGCAAATACCTTGAACCTGAGCCACTGACCAGCAAGTCTGCTTTCACTGCTTGCTGAGGCATTAAGAGATGCCCCTAGGAAAAAGTAATCTCAGGAAGAAAAAATAAATCTCCTTCAGGGACTGAATCTTCATGTCCTTGACCTAGGCAAATACTGATAAGTTGCTGATAATAAGAGAGAAAAAAGCCTTTTGAAAGTATTTAGAATTTTCAAAAATTTTTGATTGTTAACTGCCAGTGGCTACCCTCTTCAGCCTTCTAACATAGCAGTCTGTCTCAAGCTGCAGGTCACTGATGCGATGTTCAGTAAATTGTCCCCTTTGGTGTGACTCTGACAGGTACTGGAAGCCCAGAGAAGGCATCAGAAGGAGAAATCTGGCATCATACCTACCTCGCCAACACCCTACACTTACAACAAGGTAGGAGAAGAGAAACTAATCTCTGCCCCTTGGGTGAAGCCTGTATTCTCCTGTGAGGTGTTTGTGGTCCTTTGGGAAGGTGGCAGATTCTCTTTTTATCCCTTGATATTATATTGCTGCCTGAGAGACTGGAAGAAGCTACCTACACAGAAGAGTATTTGGAATTCAAGTTTCTCTCTGATGAAGTAAGATTCATACCAGTTTAGATTTTGTAGCAAGAACCAAAGGCCGTGGTCACCTGAAGGTTATTTATTTGACTAGCTGTACAGTCCACTGATCACATTTAAAAGATACATTTGTCCTGCTTTTTTGAGGTGGAGGCCATTTCAGAGGATATTCCTCGGCCATTTACGGTTCCGTTCTTTCTAACCCCATGAAATACCCAACTTAGAACAGTGTCTGATACACAAGGCAAGTGTCCTGAGTGGTACCTGTTTCTATCACAGTTGTTAATCTGTAGCCTACACATCAGGCCTCTCTGTCCTAAAATACAAGAGACTTAAGGCCTCTTGAAATAAGTCCTAGAGATCCTGGAGTCATGGAGTGGTTCAGAAAAGAATGACGCTGCCTGGGGACTCAGGGAGATATACAGATGACAGGGAGGGAGCTGAGGACGGCAGAAGGGCAGGCCAGCTCCTCCTGGTCGCACACCCTAAAGGGCACATGCACACACACACACAGACACACGTATCACAGGGCACACGGGCTCCTGTGGCACTCAGCACCCTCCACTTGGCACTGGCCCAACATGACTGGAACTCTACACATCTGCTTTCATGGTTAACCTGTTCAGTCCCCAAGTAAGTACTGCTCCACACCTTGCTCTACAAACTATAGGCTGCTGTGTCCTTATATAGTGAAGGTTGGAAGTGAGGGCTAGGCTGATAATAGTATCAGTCAGAGACTGCTTCCTGCTTCCCACTGTGGGCAGGAATTGAGTGGTAGAAGCACTTAGCTAATAGAGATCAGAATTTATTTGATACAATATTCTCAGCATGAATACAATGGATTCTTATGTGATACATTATTTCCCAGTACTAGTTTTTTCTCCTCTTCCTACTCTGTTTTGGAATCTAGTGGTGTTTGTGAATTTGCTTGGTATTCATAAAATTTATACTCCACAGATGAGTAATATATTAAAATAATAAGCTCATAATAATTTTGAATGTATATATATATTCATCTAGTTATAATCTTTACATTGGCAATTGAGTGAACACTGAATGCTACATTTGCAAGTAATTTTTTAAAGAAACATAATGTAATAAGATGTAGTTAAATTTTCAAAAACTAAATACATCTATCTTAATCTTAAAAAAAGAGGCAGGATACTTGCAGGGACCCCAACCTCAATCTGCCGCATGATGTTGGCTTCTGTGCTTAGCTTCACTCTTGACAGATGACCCTAGAGGTGACAAGATCTCTATAGCACCAGTTTCCTCATGTGAACAATTTTCCACATTTGAACTTTTTTTTTTTTAAGATTTCTTTTCACCTCTATGATTTTATAATTGTTTTACAGCATGGGCCATGTCGTTTATGAACCTTTACTAGTAGTATGATGCTGAGACGTGGCTGAGAGTACCTGAGGCACCTGCTTTTCTAGGCTTCTTACAGGGCAGCGCTGTGATGTGAGGCGCGAGTGGCCACAGCGGCAGGCTCCCTGGGCCGCCTTCCTCAGGCGGACACTGTTCTGTCCTGCCGTTCAGGAGGGGCTTGGGTTGAAGCCTCTGTGGACCCAGTTTCTGAGGCTGGTGGAACTGTGTTTAATTAAAATAGGAGTCCGTTATTAATAAGCATGCTGTGACTACAGGCCATGAAATCACCTGAAACCTACAGACTTGATAGTGGGTGGCAGTTTTGTTCCTTTCAGAATATCTTCCCAAGAATGGTCTCTTACGTGGGCACAGTGAGTCCTTGGCCAAAGGATTGCTTTCCACCCCCCGTTCTTCCCTGCCGTGCTTGTCCCGCATCTGTGTCAAACTGCTGTGAGCCTTTGGAAAATGACTGGTGCTGTTTTTGGGGTCAGCCCACCCGCATCCTCGCTATTTGTTCCTGTGCCCTCAACCCGCCAGGAGGCCAGAGGACAGGTTTCACAACAGCTGGCTTATACCAGTTACTTTTCTGGCTGGGGTCAAAGTGTCTTGCATCTGTACCCAATGGTCAGATAGCAGATTGGGCCTCGGCAGTGAGAATAAAAGTGACTTTTTACCCCAGATTGGCCTTGTGTATATGCTGTGCATATAGGTAGCATTGATAGCACATAACAAGGATAGAAAGGTTAATTCTCTTCAGACTTCCTGAAACTTTTCCATTCTCTGATAAGTGATTCTTGGTGATATCGGCCTGTGGGTATCAAGGGCTGTTATTGGGTCAGTTCTGGGGGCTTTATTTTAGAGCTGTGCCTCTGGTATGAGTGACTGTTTTCTTTTTGCTTTCAGAGCTGTGACTTGTGGTCCCTGGGGGTGATTATCTATGTGATGTTGTGCGGATACCCTCCTTTTTACTCCAAACACCATAGCCGGACTATCCCAAAGGATATGCGGAGAAAAATCATGACAGGCAGTTTTGAGTTCCCAGAGGAAGAGTGGAGCCAGATCTCCGAGATGGCCAAAGATGTTGTGAGAAAGTGAGTCTCTGGGCCTCTGGGCGGGGGGCCTTACAAGTGGTAGAACGCAAAGCAGTGTTGGGTAGAGAAAATTCTTTGTTTCCCAGGCATATATCTTCTCATTTTTATCATCACAGAAAATCTGCCCTGGAGTCTGAGATGAGAGTTCTCAGTATCCACATCTCGGTGAAATTGGAGCTGTACTCCCTCCTGTTGCATTCCTAGAATTTGTCCCTAAGGTTGAATCCAGGTCCCTTGCCAGCCACTGTATCTGTGAACATTAATTCAGACTCTAGGGTGTACCCTCCCTGCACGAAGGCCAGTCATTCGGGACTGACACGGTCCTGGGAGCTGAACTGGGCACCAGAATGACCACGTTGCCTCTGTCTTTCCCTTCCTCAGCTCCTGTGGGAGTGGGACTGTTGTCAGGACCTCAGTCCCATCCCAGCCTCCCTGCTGCTAGTTGTTTGCTCTGGCATATAGAGATAGAAAGGTTCAAAAGGACTAGGGCTGAGTGAGTGTGAGGGACACGTGACATTCGGAGTCCTCTGCTTCTTACAGGGCAGCGCTGTGATGTGAGGCGCGAGTGGCCACAGCGGCAGGCTCCCTGGGCCGCCTTCCTCAGGCGGACACTGTTCTGTCCTGCCGTTCAGGAGGGGCTTGGGTTGAAGCCTCTGTGGACCCAGTTTCTGAGGCAGGTGGAACTGTGTTTAATTAAAATAGGAGTCCGTTATTAATAAGCATGCTGTGACTACAGGCCATGAAATCACCTGAAACCTACAGACACGGTGGTGGGTGGCAGTGTGGCTCCTTCAGAGTATCTCCCCAAGAATGGTCTCGTACGTGGCCACGTGCTCCAGCTCCTCAGCTGGAGTTACTAAGAAGTCAGGCCTACATAGGGGGTGTGCTTGGTTTTTCTGCCCACCTGTCAGGGGATCTGCTGCCTGGGACTTCTGCGCTCTTCCAACATTGCTACTGCTTGGTCTTCACTGAGTAATTGCTCCTCTTTTGGTTTCAGTTTCTTCATCTGTAATGTGATAGAGATAAGCATTAAAGGGGCATTACCTGCGAACTGTCTCCTAGTAGTACAGCTATTTCTCTATGTAGAGTACTGTCTTTCGGAAGTGGAACTTGTGCTATTGGTTAGGTGTTTATGTATATAAAAAGGGATTCATTTCTAAAATATCCAGGTGAAGGTGTTTTAGGGGGGTGGAGGCAGTCTGAAATCTGTCTTCCCATGCGGTTCCCATGCTGTATTCTCTGCCACTTAACCAAAACATCAGTAGCCTGTAACTTCTCTGCAGTTCTACAGACTATTTCCTGTCACTAGAGTAACATTGATCATCTTCTGTCAGCACTGAGGGTCTTTTCTAAATAATCCTTTCTTTAGAATCTGAAGCTGTTCACAATGATCCAGAAAGTTACAGAGAACATGAAAGAGCAAGTAGGCACGTTGTCCTGACTGATGTTTGAAATGGGAGGCTATGTATTTGGAAGGAGTGCTGTAAAAGGTCCAGGGAATATGCTGGGGTGAGCTAGGAATTGCATGGGTATGAATGTACAAGATGGAAAGAACTGTGGTCAAAAGCTGATGGTACAGACAATACATTAGGCTTAGAAAGAAATGCTGTCCCCTTCTCAGATATTCGATTTTTAGCTTAGAATGTCTTTGGAGAAATGGTTCAGGGTTCGTGTCCTGCCATATGGTGATATCTAAGAGTTTTATCACAAGAAGCAACCTGGATTTTCAGAACTGTATGATCGCTTAACTAATTTTACAGCCACTGTTGGCCAAAAGAGTACTTTGAGTCCCTTTTGGAAATTATAGCCCACTGTCCTAGAAACATTAGTCTGGGAATTCAGTGTCTCAGGAACTGTGAGCCATGTGTAAGATTGATTACCTTACTGAACCTAGAACTCAGTCTGAGGTATCACTGGATTAAGCCTTTTCCTACTATTTTTAATCTCAATTTATTTAGTATAGATAGGACCGCCTAAGGACACAGTGCCCTCACAACTAACAGTTAGGGAAGAGACTCTCACCTCTGTCCTGCAGAAAGCCTAGGCTGTAAGAGTTGGCAGAAAGTAGAAAGTCAGAAGCTGGAGCTGGCTAGAACCAGACTCAGGAACTTCCTGGCCTTCTGGAAGCAACTGTGCATGGCAGCCTTTTGGCCTTTTCTCCACAGGCTCTTGAAGGTCAAACCAGAGGAAAGGCTTACCATCGAGGGAGTGCTGGATCACCCCTGGCTCAACTCAACTGAGGCCCTGGATAATGTGCTACCCTCTGCTCAACTGATGATGGATAAGGTTCTGAATGATGCTTGTGGTGTTGGCCAAAATGGTGGTGTTGGGAAGGAATGCTGGGGCTTGACTCAGTGAGGGGATTAAAGGCAAAACAATGCAGAGCACACAGTCTTTCCCAGAGAAACATCTCTGGTCTCCTGAAGATCAGGATTGGAAATAAGGAGCCTCCTCCCATAAAGGGCAGATCAAAGCCTGGTACATACACTAAGGGAACATTCAAAGTATCTTCTTCCACATTTGTGCTGTGGGGTTGAGGCAGAGAGCAGTATCAGACATCAGCCATCCTTTTGCCCAAGGGGTTTAAACAAGACTGGTTAGAAAAACCAATAAGCACAAAACCAAGAGGGAACACTCTCAGACATCAGAGCATGCTAAATTTTCTGTGAATTCTTATGGGAATTCAGAAAAAGAAGACATCTTTGAAGGGCTGTAATTAGGGAAGGGTTCCCAAAAAGAAGGCAAAACCCATCACAGTTATTAACTATTGTGTGGCACTTTTAAACCCCTTTACATGTTTAGCTATGAGCTGGCCTTGGAAGAATTGGAGTAGCGAGCACATGTGCCCACATATGGTGAACAACATGAGCAAAAAATTAGAGACTGAAATTCATCAGTGGGAAAAACAGCCTGATTTCATTAATAGGAAGTTGGTGAAATGGGTGTGACAGGGAAGGGCCTGGCTTTGAAAGTAGACAGAGGGGTGTGAGTCTTAGTAGGACCTAATTGAGAGGTTCTTACAGATTTTTGAGAAGAGTCCTGCCACAGGGAAGATATTTAGGGATGGTTAGTCAGACTTGCAGACTCACCAACCTAATACTACTACAGTAATCTAGAAGCTGGGAAGCTGCTCTAGGAGCAGAGAGGTAGAGATGAATGAATAGGCTCAATATTTTTGAAGACAAATTTCAGCAATTTGGGGTGACTGACTAGAGATAAGGGGACAGTGAGTATCACCAGGGCATATCTGGGCCCGTAGGGAAGAAGGGCTTGCTGTTGTGTGGCCCTTGGCTGGCCTAGTATTTCCTGGGCCCTGCTGACCCATGGGGAAGAGTCCGCTGCCTTTTCAAAATTTGTATACTGCCAAGCATAAGACTGAAATTACCTGCTTAGTTCTTTTAGAGATTCTCCTTCCCACTCGGTTAGATTGGTTTTTTAGGTGCCCAGAAATGAATATGAAAAACTGACACCAGTGTTTGCATTCAGGCGGTGGTTGCAGGGATCCAGCAGGCTCACGCAGAACAGTTGGCCAACATGCGGATCCAGGAACTAAAAGTCAGCCTCAAACCCTTGCACTCTGTGAACAACCCCATTCTAAGGAAGAGGAAATTACTCGGGTAACTGAACTTACTTCTTCGATTCTCCCTTCATGGCTGGTGTGGCCAAGGACAGGGTTCTGAAAGGTCAGCCAAGAGTCTTGCTGACCTTTTTTTGCCTCTTAGGAGGGTGGAGAGGATAAGTTCTTTAAATAGCAGCAGAAGTTAGAGATACTTTATAATTGTTTTATTTGAAAAATTTTGCCTTATGTTTAGTGTTTAGAGTTAACATCTGTTAAGAGCTGGGTTTTGGGGTCTCACTTTGTTATTACCTTTCTCCCAAACTTCTAAAGCACCAAGCCAAAGGATGGTGTATACATCCATGATCGTGAGAATGGAGCCGAGGATTCAAATGTTGCCTTGGAAAAGCTCCGAGATGTGATTGCTCAGTGTATTCTCCCCCAGGCTGGTAAAGGTCACACCATTTATGAATGCTCTGTGCATGACTGTGTGTGTGCATGTGTACATGACTGAAGGAGTGGTTTAATTGGAAGTTTTCTGTTTCACCTTGGTGTTATAAGAAAATAACGTATGTTATATACTCTAAGCCCACTGAAAAGAGTGGACGATGGGAACTCAGAAATGTGGTGGGTTCTGCCCCACCTTTGGCTTCCTATGTAATTTCTAGTTTGAGTTTAATTGCCAGTGTCAGGCATAACATGTAATTTTGTATTTTCTTAGTTCATTAATGAGATAACAGGATGGAGGATGGAAAATGTGAACAGGCTCAGGATTAGGTTGGGAAGGTCAGGAAGGTCGAGAAACACCATATCTAGAGCCCATATCTAGAGTACAAGGCTGTCATTAACTTGTGAATATAAAGAGAAGACCTCCCAAGTTCAGAAGTGGCGCTGGCTGCTACTGGTATCACAGGCAGACTGCGACTTATATACATAAGTCCTTTGAGTGAGAGCTCTCTTTCAGTATGTTCTCTTTCCACTTAATGGAATAGGACAGGCTTTTCTCAGCAGATGAATGAGATACTTCACGTTGTAGGCCTGAAAACTACTGAGCTGACCAGTCTTCCTAGATTCCTTGGGTTTTAAGAGAGCTCACATAGTGTACCTCAGGTAGCCTTCCAGAGTAGGAAATGAGCTTAGGAAGAAAGAAGGTAGCCCACTCGGCCTTGTTCTCCTTCCTTCTCATGATCTTGTAAGTTAACCAGGTGTTTTTGATCAGCAATAGCCCAACACTGCCTATTTCCCATCCCCCAGGGCTGAGACTGGGGGCCTCAGGGGATGTCTGTCAGGTGGTCAGAGTAGGAAGAATTCAGAAACCAGAAGTAGTCTACATGTAATGTAGGAACTAGCAGTTATGATAGTCTGGAAAAGCTTGCACCTTTAATGACCACTTCTCAATAAAGTTGGACATCCTGTTCTTCCATCTTTGACACTAAAACCCCATGATGCTGCAGAGGAATGCAACTTCTTTTTCATCTTTATCAACAGGAGAGAATGAAGATGAAAAGCTGAATGAAGTAGTGCAGGAAGCTTGGAAGTATAACCGGGAATGCAAACTCCTGAGAGATACTCTGCAAAGCTTCAGCTGGAATGGTAGGAGTCTTAATTATGCCTTTCCCCAGGAATGCAGAGAAGTATTTGTGTTTAGATTATGTAGGATCTCTGGGGGCTGAGCTGGGGCTGTGTTCAGGTGAAGTAGGGCTGGAGAGTGAGTGGAGTATTGTGGGACAGGAGTTAATCCTGCAGTAATTACCCAGGCATATCTGGACAATCCGGCCCTTTCACTTATCTTCCAGAGTTCAAATGAATTGTGTGTTGCAGATTCATTGCTGTCCAGAGCCCCCATCACATACCACTTGAGCAAAAAAAAAGCATCAGATCTCAGAACTCCTTCCAGATATCTGAGCTGTTAACCACGTCATTATAAAGAGCAGTTCAGGAAAAAAAAAAAAAAAAAGCAGTTCAGTCCAAAGGGGAGAAAGAGGGCAAAGTACTACAAAGTCTACCCTGCAGATCTATTCAGCTTAGAGAAGACCTGTTGCACTAAAGAGTGTCCCAAATCTGCTGCTTGTTGAATTTTTTTCCCCACAGGCAAAGGCAGAGGTGTATTTTTTGAGCTGCTTTCGTATTGTCTTCCTAGCGTAGTAGGCTAGACTTCAGGTCTCGGATGCTCGAGGCAAGGAGCCTGGTTTTTGGACATGAGAAGTCCAAAAGCTAGCCCAGTCATTTCTGTACTTGGAAATTAGTTTCTCTAGGATATATTTAAGATTTTGAAATCATCTGTACAGAAAAGTGACCACATTTGAGGTGCACACTTCCATAAATTTTCACAAAGTGAACATTCTCACGTAACCAGCACTTGAACATGTGCCCTCTTCTACTACCTCCTTCCCCAGGGTAATTTTGAGCCCAATTTCTAGCACTATGTATCAGTTTTTGCCTGATTTTATATTTTATGTATATGGAATCAGACAAGTCTATGTTCTTTTTGTATCTGGCTTCTTTTCGTCAATGTTGGTGAGATTCAACCATATTGTTGTGTGTAGTAGCAATTCATTTCTCATTTATATATATATATGTATGTATGTAAATGTACTTATGTTCTCTCTGTATATTCATGTTTTTTTCTCCATAATATACACCACATAAATAGTTTTTATATTTATCCATTCTACTGTTGAATGGATATATGGGTTGTTTCCAGGTTTTGGTAATTAAGGAAAGCACTGCTCTGAACACTCTAGTATATATCTTTTTTTTTTTTTAAGATTTATTTATTTCCATTTATTTATTTTTAGCTGCACTGGGTCTTCATTGCTTCACACAGGCTTTCTCTAGTTGCGGTGAGCGGGGGCCACTCTCCAGTTGCAGTGTGCAGGCTTCTCATTGCGGTGGCTTCTCTTGTTGCAGAGCGCTGGCTCCCAGTGCCTGAGCGTCAGTAGCTCTGGCTTATGGGCTTAGCTGCCTGGTGGCATGTAGGATTTTCCTGGACCAGGGATCAGACCCATGTCCTCTGCATTGGCAGGCAGACACCCAACCACTGGACCATCAGGGAACTCATTTCTCCTATGTATCTAGAATTGGAGTTGCTGGTTCATGGGGATATTCATCTGTTTGGCTTTAGAGGGTACTGCCACCATTTCCCAAAGTTGTCGTACCAACGTATACCTCCACTGGCAGGGTTTGAGGGTTCTAGTCATTCTGTATCCACACCGACACTTGCTATTGTCTTTTTCATTTTAGTCTTTCTAGTTAGTAAGTACCATTGGCACTGCATGTCATTTTACTTTGCCTTTCCCTGATGACATATAAGCTTAAGCACTTTTCAATGTTTATTGGCCAGGTAGATTTTGTGAAGTGCCTGTTCTGTTGCCCATTTTTCTGTTGACTTGTACCTCTCTTATAAACATGCAGGCGTTCTTTATATAGTCTGGATGTGAGTTCTGTTGTAGACACATATTACAAAGAACTGCTCCCTCTTTGTGGTTTCCTTCTGTGCTGTTGTACTGAACACTGGATTTTTATGACCAGGTTAATAAGCTGCTCAACTCTACCTGAAAAATGGGGGACTTGAACTGCTTCTGATCAGTGTTGGTGATGGTTCCTCCATTGGTGAAGGTGAATTTGACACTAGTGAGGTGTACCTTATTGGGTCCCTGTCAAGAATCTTACCATCTCCCCAACAGTTTGGAGACTCACCTTTTCCTTTTTTGGGTTTCAGGTCATGGATTCACCGATAAAGTAGATCGATTAAAACTGGCTGAAATTGTGAAGCAAGTGATAGAAGAGCAAACCACTTCCCACGAATCCCAATAATGACAGCTTCAGACTTTGTTTTTTTAAAAATTTGAAAATTTATTCATTAATGTATAATTTTTATGTAAATTAATAAATCATAATTTCATTTCCACACTGCTTAAAGATGCTGTATAAATTTAGATACAGGATTTACTAATAGTATATATAGTTCATTTGTCTTAAGAAAAGCTCAGTTCCTAGAGATATACAATTACTTTAGGATTGTTTAGTCATCTGTTGTAAAGCTGATGGTATTGTCAAGCAAGACTGTTTTATTTGTAATAAAGCGTACAAAAACCATTTGCCAGTGGTAGGCAAAGGACCAACTATATTGACCTCTCTACTTAGTAAAGAGTTGAATCAAGTACTGTGGAATCTGGTTTCAGTTGCCCTGTGTATTTCCTCTCTGCACTGTTGATGGATTAGCTCTGGTGCCAAGAATTTTTTTTGGATCCGTGTTGCAAACTGCCTGATGGAACTCAGAGGGTGCTGACTCCTGTGATGGAAGAGGCAGGGAGCTGAGCCCTCATTTCTCTGGTCCCTAATTCCCTAGGGAAAAGTGATCCCATTTCTTGATTGTCATATTTGTTAAAAGGTATTGGTGTATTTCTTTAATAGGATTCTCTATTGAGTTTATTCTTTTCATGTTTAACCAGATCTTCAGCCCTGCCACTCCCTTCGAGGTCCTACCTTGTCCTCCCCATTTCTTGAAGCCCTCACCAGCTCCATTGCGTCTTACTTCCTTTTCCTGTTCTTCTGACTCCTTTTATGGAATGATTTTTCTGAGAAAGTTACATATCATAAAAACTGGACTAATGGATATTCATTGGAAGGACTGATGCTGAAGCTGAAGCTCTAATACTTTGGCCACCTGATGCGAAGAGCAGACTCACTGGAAGAGACCCTGATACTGGGAAAGATTGAGGCAAAAGGAGAAGGTGGCAAAGGATGAGATGCTTGGATAGCATCACCAGCTCAATGGACATGAACCTAGGTAAACTCTGAGGGATAGTGAGGGACACGGAGGTCTAGTGTGCTGCAGTCCATGGGGGTCACAAAGAGTTGGACGTGACTTAGTGACTGAACAACAATAATAGGGTTAGCATCTAAGATGGTCCAGGTTTTTTGTCTTAACGCTACCTTTTTTTCTCTAACGTTTCTGCCTGGGTTTCATGTTGGCATCCCCTGGACTGCATGTATTTTATTTAGCACTCTTCATTTTCAGGAAGCATGGTTCTGGCCAAGAGATCAGATACTTGAATAGAAACAAGGCTCAGTGCTTTTCTACTCTGCTGTTGTGCAATGGGCTTCCATAACAAACCATTTTTATTTATTTATTTTAGTAGTTCTTGGTTGTTGGTTCGGTGTTGGTAAACGAGAGAGCTGATAGGCAAACTCCAAGTCACAGAGAAGGAAAGGCTCGGTAGGCTCAGTTACTGTTTTATCCCATCACATTATCTTCAATCAAAATCAACCCCACAAAGCTCACTTTCTAACTCTTCCGCTTTGCTAAGTATGTCTTCAGGATGACATTTGGTTAGTATACCCTGTATGTGTGTGAATGAGTGTAGTAATACATGATAAAAACAATGTATCTCTTAGGAGTTACCCTATACATTGGTTCCCTCATACTTTGGAGAATTTTTAATTCAAGGCGTTTTTTGAGTTAAGACTCACTAATCTCAGGTGACTGATAACTTATAAATGGATACCCTGTAAGGAGAATTCAATACTTTTAAACATGGCAAAATCTAACAGGCAGCAGAGAAAAACAAACCAGAAAACTTAGCTGAGAGTTGAATTAAAAGTTGAATTATTCTGTTTTTCAGTGAAATGCAGTCTTATAAATCACTTTTTGCAATCAGGAAAAACTGCACTTGTTTCTGGAACAACTGAATCCCTGTTATGTTTCTTATTTTATTGCAGAGGTTCAGTATTTGCGGGCTTCTCGTGTGGCTCAGTTTGTAAGGAATCTTCCTGCAATGTCGAGACCTAGGTTCCATCCCTGGGTTGGGAAGAACCCCTAGAGAAGAGAAAGGCTACCCCCACTCCAGTATTCTGGCCTGGGGAATTCCATGGACTGTATAGTCCATGGGGTCGCAAAGAGTTGGACAGAACTAAGTGACTTTCACTCTCACTTCAGTATTCCCGGGGGGGGGGGGGGGGGGGGCAGTAACTAACTTTGTTACTCTTCTTTTTCTTCAGAGGAACCTTCTAGCAGAGGAACTAGTCTACTATTAACTCAGATTTGTTATTTGGGTGTCTTCTAAAGGCTCAGGATGATTTCCCTGTGTGGTGAATTTTAGGTATGATCTAAAAGGGCATCCAAAAGATGCTTCCTTTTACTCTGAGCAGAGGTTGCTCATGTTTCTTTACGCTGAATTAAACTGGATCCCCAAATGAGTAGAGGGTTCAGACAGGTTCATGCTCAATGTTTTAGAATACCCTGAAAGTGAAGTGGCTCAGTCGTGTCCAACTTTTTGCAACTCCATGGACTGTAGCCTACCAGGCTCCTCCATTGGTCCATGGGATTTTCTAGGCAAGAGTACTGGAGAGGATTGCCATTTCCTTCTCCAGGGGGATGTTCCCAACCCAGGGATCAAACCCAGGTCTCCCGAATTGTAGGCAGACGCTTTTACCGTCTGAGCCACCAGGGAAGTTCATAGAATACTTTGGAGGGTGTTTAAAAGTGGGTCCTACCAGACACAGAGCTCCATGACAAAACCGGAGCTTCCAAAAGACAGCACTGTTTGGTCTTTAAAGTGGGGTTTTGTTTATGGAGTTTGTCTGTAGGCCAGTAGCAAATTCTGCTTTAACTTTACCAGTCAGGTTTGCTAATAAAGCAAAATTAACATGTACTGGAAGTGAAACAAAATCATCCTTGTCTCTTCTGACCTGTCCCTCTAATGCCTGTATCTGCAGAAAGTTCACATTCTAAGAACAGTTCTCATAGGCAGGAAGTTTAGAGTCTTCAGTTTTCCTACATGATTTGCCAACCCTCTGCTTACTATATAACCATTACTTATCACTCAAATACCTTTAGATTTTACCACAATTATTAATCTATTTGATGTGGAACAACATTTGTATTTTTCTGGCTAATGTATTTTATAAGCTAGGAAACACTTGTCAGGAGTTAATTGTAGGAAGAAATGCTTTTTTAAAAAGACTTTTGTTTTTGTATTCATTTGAGATAGAATAAGTTGAAGAAATTATTGGTTGAAGTCAAATGATTTAAATCAGATCCTGTGTGTGAATACTTGCGTACATGTGTATTGACAAAAATGTGTTTCAATTTGAGAATTGCAAAACTGGATATTTAATTTTAATTATATTTTTATTTATTTAAAAAGTAGAAGTGGTCTTTCATTATTGATTTGATTCTTTTGTCCCACAAAATGATTTTATCAAATTTGTCCTGTCTGGTTAAGAACAGGGGAACATCTAAAATCTGTGATAGTTTCCAAGTTACATAATTTTAAGAGGCTTTTCTCTTATATAAAATACAAGGAGAAGGGAAATACACCTAGAAATCATTTCACCATTTTTGCTATAAATTTTTAATGGGTGATATGATGGTATTAATTTCCTTGCTAGATGTGGATAAATTTCCTTGTCTGTGTTAGGAATTAAACATTAACTGGAAAGGGTTAATGAGTTGATGTGCTCATGCTTATATCTGAAATCTTGTGTACGATTCTTTTTTGAATTATATAGTGCATCTCTCCATTTTTGTGCAGTACTTACACTCCTAACCCTTATTTTGAAGGTTTTATATTGTAAATATTTGACTTAATATAAAATTATTTTAATGCAAGATAAAAGATGTAGAGTCTTACTTTAGTTGATATTAGGATGCAAAAAAGAATAACTGGGCAAGGGACGTGGATAAAGCTTTTCTTCCCTTTTTCCTTTTAAATCTATACTACTAAATATAACATCAACATCAAAATCAAATTGAAAGACTTTCATAGACATGGTTCAGTTTTAGTTACAAAAGCAAAGAGGTCTTCAAAAATTCTTATACAGTGGATTTTTATTTTCTTGATGAAATGGTAACTACATAACCTGGTTATTCAGAGTTTAGTTTTACTCCAGAGTTTGTTTTTATATTGGGAGAAATTGAACTTTGATCCTAGTCACTTATTAGTCTCCATAGGGAAACTGAACTTCTTTCATTTAACAGTTAGTATGTCTATACATTCAGAATACTTCTTATTGGAGGAACATTATGTTTATATGCAGATATAAAATGTCTAAACTCATCTGTCATGAACAAAAGTGAATGAGGGAGAATTTCTGCACCCATGGAGAAGTTTAAACAAAAAACCAGACCCTGACAAAGAAGGACTGGACTGAGAAACAATACCCTCAGTACTACAGATACCAGGAAAAGAGGCAGTGGGCAACAAAGAACATCATCCTGCTCTGGGATCCCCAAAGAATCCCCATCCCCTCCCCCCTGGCCTCCTGCCAGAATGTTGGGTTTCAAAGAATGAGCAGATTAACGGATATCAGGAGTAGTGTGGACTGGGCTGAGGACAAGGATACTTTGCCTGAGTAAAAGTACTGACTTGAAATCATTAGAGGCCATCTACTTAGGTAGAGGAAACAGCCACGGAGCATTAAAACTGTTGCTGTTGGAAGGAGGTCATATACTAAGGAAACCACTGAAGACCAAGAGAGAAAAAACAGAAACACAGCCCCAAGGTCTGTATGACTCGAGTCGGGCAGCACCCACCCATAAGGGAATGAACATAGATCTGGGGCTAATAGCTGAATTTCCCAGGCTCACCATGCCAGGGAGAGCAGCTGCTGCTGCTGGACCCAAGCCCTGCATCATCAACGGACTCACCAGGGCCACGTCAGTGGCAGCGTCTGTGAGAACCTCTGCCTCTATACTGCCTTCTCTACAGAAAAGGCAAGTGGCTATGTCTGAGGCTATCCGAGTGCTTCAAACATGGGCTCCTCAGACGAAGGGCCTGAGGCGGGCCCTGGTGCCAGGACTTTCCCGTGCCAGGTTGGGGATCCTGTTGTTCTTGGTACTGATTTCTCTGCCAAGCCTGTACTGTGACCTGGGCTCACTATATCACTCTTCCTATGAAACAGTCATTCCCAAGAGTCTGACAGTGGAAGCAAGGGAAGACCAAGTGGAAAAGCTCTCCTATATGCTATTTATGCAGGGCCAGAGGCAGCTGATTCACCTCACGGTGAAGAGGGACTATTTTGTGGATAACTTCCCCGTCTTCAGCTACCACAGTGGCATCCTGGGGCGAGAGATGCCTCTCATCTCGCAGGACTGTCACTATGAAGGCTACATAGAAGGAGTCCCAGGTTCTTTTGTTTCTGTCAACACCTGTTCAGGCCTCAGCGGCCTCCTGGTTAAGGAGGAAAAATCCTATGGCATTGAGCCCGTGCACTCTTCCAAACGGTTTGAGCACGTGTTGTACGCCATGGGCCACGAAGCTCAAGTCTCCTGCAGCGTCACGTCCAAGGACAGCCAAGTGGCGTCCACCAGCCGGCAACCACAGAGCGCCAGGCCTCACAGCTTGCAGGTGCCATCCGACTTGTGGTCACGTACCAAGTACGTGGAGATGTTTGTCGTGGTCAACAACCAGCGGTTCCAAATGTGGGGCGGTGACGTCAATCAGACAGTCCAGAGAGTAATGGACATCATAGCTCTGGCCAACAGCTTCACAAGGGGAATAAACACAGAGGTGGTGCTGGCTGGAGTGGAGATTTGGACTGAGGGGGACCTCACAGAGGTCCCCGTGGACCTGCAAGTTGCACTCAGGAATTTCAACAGCTGGAGACAAGAGAAGCTCTTCCATCGTGTGAAGCATGATGTTGCCCACATGATCGTGGGACAGCATCCTAAAGAGGGTATGGGGCAGGCATTTCTCGGTGGTGCCTGCTCAAGTGATTTTGCAGCAGCCGTGGAATCCTTCCACCACGAGGATGTCCTCCTGTTTGCAGCACTCATGGTCCACGAGCTCGGACACAACTTGGGCATTCGGCACGACCATTCGGCCTGCATTTGTAAAGATAGGCCCTTCTGCCTCATGCATGAAAACATCACTAAAGAAAGTGGCTTCAGCAACTGCAGCTCTGACTCCTTCCACCAGTTCCTCTGGGAACACAAGGGGGCCTGCCTATTTAACAAGCCTGGGCACAAAGGCCGCTTACGGAGGGATTCGAACTGTGGAGATGGCTTTGTAGAAGGAGATGAGCAGTGTGACTGTGGTTCTAAGTGTGAAACGCACCCATGCTGTGACACCAGATGTAGGCTGAGAGAGCAGGCAGAGTGCAGTGATGGACTCTGCTGTGATAAATGTCGCCTGAGACACAAGGGATTCATGTGCCGTGCTGCTCTGGGAGAGTGTGACCTCCCAGAGTATTGTAATGGTTCCTCGGGAGAATGTCCCAGAGACAGCTATAAGCTCGATGGCACAATGTGTGACAGAATTCACTACTGTGCTGGAGGTCGGTGTAAGAACCCTGACAATCAATGCATGGATATATATGGGTCCCCTGCAAGGTCTGCCCCAGAAAACTGTTACGTTTCAATGAACACAAGAGGGGACCGGTTTGGAAACTGTGGTACCACCAGCTCACCGAGGTTAACATATCTGAAGTGTGCAGATGATAACATATTCTGTGGGAAACTCATATGTACAAATGTTAGACAGATACCACAACTCAAACCCAATCATACACTGATCCAGGTCGCTCACAGAGATGACTGGTGCTGGAGCATGGATGCCTATGACACTGCTGATGTCCCAGATGATGGAGATGCGCATACTGGCACTCTCTGCGCCCCACACAAAGTCTGCATGAATCACTTGTGTACTGATTACACCTCACTTGGTTACAACTGTGAAACAACAGAATTGTGTAACGGGAAAGGAGTTTGCAACAATTTTAGGCATTGCCATTGTGAGGATGGCTATGCTCCCCCTGACTGCAAAGATCCAGGAGAAGGTGGTAGTGTAGACAGTGGTCCTCCTAGTGTATCAATTCGACTTTCTGGTGAAGGTGAAAGTGAAACTCCTATGACACGTTCGACTGAGGGTGACTATCCTGGCAACATTATTTACATAGTTCCTGCGTTACTTTTGGTGTTTTTGATAATTATATTATTATTTATTAGCCTCAAGGCTGGAATTGAGTCAGTAGAGACCCCAGAGCGGGCCTCAGAGGAGGAGACAGAGGAGAGCAGTAGTGAGGGATTCATAGCGGAACTCCTTCCAATGGGGCTACTAGAGGAGTCAGAGGAGGGCCCCCCACCAGAGGAAGCCCCCCCACCAGAGGGAGGCCCCCCACCAGAGGGAGGCCCCCCACCAGAGGGAGGCCCCCCACCAGAGGGAGGTCCCCCACCAGAGGCACCCCCTCCCCCTCCGGAGGGCCTGCCACCGGAGGCACCCCCACAAGCAGGACCCCCGCCGGAGGCCCCCCCGCCGGAGGCCCCCCCACCGGCGGCACCCCCGCCGGAGGCCCCCCCGCCGGTGGCACCCCCGCCGGAGGCCCCCCCGCCGGCGGCACCCCCACCAGAGGCCCCACCCCCAGAACAGCCAGCAGCATAATAGGCAGCAGGTGAAGGAGAAGCATAACCAAAGGCAGAAGTATACTGGAGGAAGAATTCAAACATCTCAACTATCTTCAAGCACTAGGTGGGAATAAGGCACTCACAGAAGCAAAGGTGAAGTGAGAATTGATGAACCCTGTAACTCTGACAGGGACAGTCTATAGAAGCACACCAACATAGGAACAGGATGACAATGATTTCAGCATTTGTTTTATTAATTTGGTTATATATTCATATGTGAACTCGTATGTAAAATATTCTACACTTTTGCTTTCTTTCCATTTCATGCAACAATTTTATGTAAATTCTTCTCATGAGTCATACTTATCAATGTCATCTTTTAGTTGGGCCAATTTCTGATCTGAAATTACTTTTCAGGGCATACTATCTTCTATCTGCATTGTTTGATATAAAGTATTATTTGCACCTAAGATTATCACAGGATCATTCATCCCACTCATACATATTATTTAAAGAATGTTATCTGTTCAGTAATCTAATTTGCCTCAAAAATTACTATTCATGAATAGAAAATGATTTTAAGCAAATAAAAAGCTGTTTTAAGAAGCATCACTTCAGACTCCATAGTGCCTAGTCCTTGGGGCTTCTTTATTTTGGGACTATCTTGGAAGGGGCTACATCTGATCCAGGGTGGTCTGATCACCTTGGATGCATGGGGGTGGTGCATGAGGGAAGGAGAGCAAGAGACAACCTTGTCTAGTGTGGAGTTCAGTTGAAATTATCAATTATTCCCTTTTTTCTACTTTTATTTCTGATTTTTAAGTTAATATATTGCTGACTGACAGTCTAAAGAAACAGAGCATTGGAGGCGGGTAGAGCACAAAGCACATATAACCTCACTGACTCCACGCTAGACGCTATATGTGGTCAAACGCTCCAACCCTGAGCGGTGCCCCCAGGCACATATAACATCACTGACACTGTGCTCGACACTCTACACTCATCCTTAATGTAATCCTCCCATGCACAATATGAGACCTCCATCTTGCACAATATGAGACCTCCATCTTGTGCATGAAGAAACAGAGGCCGGAGGGTTCTGTTCTAGAGGTGGTAAGGAGTGGAACCTGTATCACCATCACTCCCTCCTAGACAAGTGCAGAAGAATTTATCTGATCTCTCTGCTCCCACAATAGTCTACTTTCCACCCAGCAGACAGAGTGATTCTTTTAAAAAGCAAGTCACAACACACCCATTTTTTTTTTTTTTTTAAGAGGAGATGCCCGATCAAACCTGGGGCCTCATATACACCTATTATTTTTTAAATGCTGCTGCTAGGTCCATAGCCTGAGGGCCCCGTGTTGATCATTTGATTTGACAATGGAGAGTTGTTTATCCACTGACATCCTGGAGCTGGCAGTTTGGGTGGATGCATGGGGGTGAAAGCTTATTCCAGTGGAGTCAAAATACAAAAGATGGGCCTGAAACCATTTGTGAAGGTGTTCAACCTCTTTAGTATTCAGAGAAATGCAGACTATCTAGCCGCAGAGAGATATCACTATACACTCACAAGACTGATTACAGAAGAAGGAAAATTCCAAGTATTACTGTAGAACAGTGGAAACTCTCATCAACTGCTTTACAAATGTAAACTGGCATGCCACTTTGAAATAGCATATACTGAATACCCTGACATCTGCATCTTCTTACTAAATAATGGACACAGAAGCACATTTCACAGTATTCCAAAAGAATTCCACGTTGTATTCACAGATAATACAATGGACGTTAAATTGTGACAGATCTACACAGAGAAAGACAGGACTAGGAATGAACCACAGTGGCACACAAAAGCACTAAGTAAACTTAAACACTATTGTGGAACTAAAGAGGCTTTACATTAACACTGCATTCATCTGGCTTCATATTTGTCAGGCGAATGTAAGCTCCTCAGTTCTTTGTCTTGTCACAAAAATTTGTAGTGACGGACATTAAAGCCCCCTCGGCGGGTCGCAGCTCTCGGAGGACAGACCATGTTATAGCTCTTAAATAAATCGGTGTTACAGCTCAGTGTTACAGCTTTATTTATTTAGATAATAGCAGGAAAATCCATCTTCGAGGCGTGAGGGCACGTCGATCCAAAGATGCAAAAAGAAGAGCACCCCATCGTGCAGGGGGTGGGGGGGGAGGGTTGGGGGGGAAGAGAGAGAGAGAGAGAGAGAGAGAGAAAAGAGGGCTTTGGCTCCTCTTTTTATGTTTTTTTCTTCCCCCTGGGCCTGTCCTATGCAAATTGGGCTTAGGCAGGAGCGCTGTTCTACCTGAAGTCCTCACACCTTCCTTTGACCTTCCTCTGCTCTATTTTCCAGGGTGCTTCCCTTCCTTGTCTTTTAGCCACCGCCATTTTGGACTCCTTTTCCCTATTCTAACTACCTAACATTATGAAGTGAAGAGGGAAAATGGGAAGCACTTCCCAAAGGTCAAAATAAGGGTCTACAGAAGCCCCCTCCTCCATAAAAGCAGTGGTAACACTGGCAAAAACAGTCAAAATCAACTTTTTTGCAAGTGTGGAAACTGTCTAAGTCATAGAACAACAAAATAGCTGAATCTTGGTGAGAGCAGCAAGGTGTGTGAACTTTTAACTACCCTACTCCCATAACCTTCTCCTCAGGTCCCCACAAGTCATCTCAAGTACAACTCAACTGCATCATCTCAACTACAATGGCTGTGAAAACAGGCAGCCTGGTAGAATGGACAGAATGTTATGCCCGATGTCCGAATCCCCGAGCGGGAAGAGAGAAGGCTTCCAAGACAATGCAACTTGCAAAAAGGAAGTTTATTGCTGACTTGAGTCAGGGCTCACTGCCGCAACCAACGCAGTGGTGCAGGGTCAGAAAGTGCTGAGCCCGAGCTGTTACCCAATTTATAAGGTATGCATAAGCAGTTGGTAGCTGGCTTAAGCGGATTGGTTACATGTTTGCAAAGTAATCTTATTGGCTCAAACCTTCGCACGCTTTTTTCAAACTTGGACGTTCATGGGCTTTTCAGCTTTCCCCTGATAGGTTCCCTTTTTCTTACTGGGTGCATATTGATTGGCTGGCTCCAGGTGGCCTGATAATCATGTTACCCTGGAAAACCAGGCCTACTCCTAATCTAGGCTGCCTGTCATGGCGCAGCCTCACAAGAACAGTTTGGAGCTCCCTCAAAAGCCTACCCATAGCATCACTACTAAGTTGCGTGTCTGGCAGGTCCCTGGAGAATCCCCATTCAGGAAACTTGTATTCCTATAAACCTCACAGGAGAAAGCATAAGGCAAAAGTTTCACAGCATTGGATTTGGCAAAGGTTTCTCAGTTATGACACCAAAAGCACAGGCAACTGAAGAAAAACAGACAAAATGGACTTTAGGAAAATATTTAAATTCTGTGCATCCAAAATTACTATATATTCACAGAGTGAAAAGGCCACCCACAGAATGAGAGAGATAGTTGCGAATCATAATATCTGATAAGAAACTACTATCTAAAATGTATAGTGAAAACTCCTAAAACTCAACAACAAAAAACCAAACAGCCTGATTCAAAACATAGGCAAAGGACTCAAATGGAAATTTCTCCAAAGAAGATACACAAATGACCTTTTGCATATAAAAAGATGCTCAATGTCACTCATCCTTAGGGAAATGTCAATCTAAATTACAGTGAGATACCACCTCATATCCATTAGCATCACCACTACAAAAACAAAAGAAAGCAGAAAAGAACAAGTGTTGGAGAGGAGGTGGAGAAAACTGGAACACTTGGGCCCTATTGGTGGGAAGGTAAAATGCTGTAACTGCTGTGGAATGGTACAGTAGCTCCTGAAAGATATTAAAAATAGAATGACCATGTGATCCAGCAAGTTCACTTCTAGGTATAAGCCCAGAAGAATGGAAAGCAGGATTCCAAAGAGAGATTTATATGTCCATACATGTAATGTTCAAAGCAGCATTATTCACAACAGCTAAAAGGTGGAAGCAACCTGAGTGCCCACGGAGGGGTGACTGGAGAAGCAAAAGGTGGGCTATACATACAATGGAATATTATCCACCCATAAAAAAGGAAATTCTGCAAACTGCCACAACATGGATGGATCTTGAGGACATTATGCTAAATGAAATAAGCTTGTCACAAGAAGACAAATACTGTAAGATTCCACTTAAATGATGTATTTGTGTAGTAAAATCATACAGACAGAAAGTAGGACAGAGGTTCCTAGGGGCTAAGGGAAAGAAGATAATGAGGATCTATACTTTAATGAGTACAGTTTCCTTTTTACATAATGAAAAGAATCCTGGAGATGGACAGTGGTAAGAATTGATGCTTTTGAACTGTGGTGTTGGAGAAGACTCTTAAGAGTACCTTGAACTGCAAGGAGATCCAACCAGTTCATCCTAAAGGAGATCAGTCCTGGGTGTTCATTGGTAGGACTGATGTTGAAGCTAAAATTCCAATACTTTGGCCACCTGATGTGAAGAGCTGACTCATTGGAAAAGACCCTGATGCTGGGAAAGATTGAGGGCAGGAGGAGAAGGGGACGACAGAGGATGAGATGGTTGCATGGCATCACCGACTCAATGGACATGGGTTTGGGTGGACTCCAGGAGTTGGTGATGGACAGGGAGGCCTGGTGTGCTGCGGTTCATGGGGTCTCAAAGAGTCGGACACAACTGAATGACTGAACTGAACTGAATGTAGCAGAACAGGTGACAGTACTTAGTACCACTAAAGTGTACACTTAAAATTGGTTAAAACGGCAAATTTTATATTCTGAATGTTTTAACAGAATGAAAAAAATCCAAAGAAAAAAATGAGACAATTTTCCACTCTAAGAGATAACCATTGAGAAAGTGCAAAAGCCCACAGAATTGGAGAAAATATTTGTAAATTATATACTGACGGAGATTAGTTAGCACCCATGAAATATTAAGAACTCTTACAACTCAACAAGACTCCCTGTTTTAAAAGGTCAAATTATGTGAGCAGTTGTTGTTGTTACTCAGTCACTAAGTTGCGACCCCATGGACTGCAGCACGCCAGGCTTCCTTGTCAATCAGCCAACTCCCGGAGCTTGCTCAAACTCATGTCCATTGAGCTGACGATGCCATCCAACCATCTCATCCTCTGTCGTCCCCTTCTCCTCCTGCCTTCGGTCTTTCCCAGCATCAGGGTCTTTTCCAATGAGTCAGTTCTTCGCATCAGGTGGCCAAAGTATTGGAGCTTCAGCTTCAGCATCAGTCCTTCCAATGGATATTTAGGACTGATTTCCTCTGAATTGACTTGTTTGATCTCTTTGCAGTTAAAAAGACTCTCAAAGAGTGTTCTCTAGCACTACAATTTGAAAACATCAATTCTTTGGTGCTCAGCTTTCTTTATGATCCAACATTTACATCCATACATGACTACTGGAAAAACCATAGCTTTGATTAGATGCACCTTTGTCGACAAAGTGATGTCTCTGCTATTTAGGACGCTAAGTTGGTCATAGCTTTTCTTCCAAGAAGCAAGTGTCTTTTAATTTCATGGCTGCGGTCACCATCCACAGTGAGTTTGGAGCCCAAGAAAACAAAATATGTCATGCTCCTACTTTTTCCCCTTCTATTTGCCATGAAGTGATGGGACTGGATGCCGTGATCTTAATTTATTTGATGTTGAGTTTCAAGCCAGCTTTTTCACTCTCCTTTTTCTTCCTCATCAAGAGGCTGTTTAGTTGCTCTTCACTTTCTCAGATTAGAGTAGTATCATCTGCATATATGAGGTTGCTGATATTTTTCCCAGGAAGCTTTTACTGGAAGTTCTCAGTTCATGTACTGCTGAATGAATCCTACCTTAAAGGACTTTGAGTAAACTTTGCTTGCAAGTGAAATGAGTGCAACTGTACAGTAGTTTGAACATTCTTTGGCATTGCCCTTCTTTTAGGACTGGGATGAAAACTGACCTTTTCCAGTCCTGTGTCTATGGCTGAGTTTTCCAAACTGAGCGTAGCACTTTAACTGCATCATCTTTTAAGATTTTAAATAGCTCAGTTGGAATTCAACCATATCCACTAACTTTGTTCATAGCAATGCTTCCTAAGGCCCACTTGACTTCTCACTCCACATGTCTGGCTCTAGGTGAGTGATCACACCATTGTGGTTATCCAGGTCATTAAGACCTTTTTAATATAGTTCTTCTGCATATTCTTGCCACCTCTTCTTAACCTCTTCTGCTTCTGTTAGGTCTTTATCGTTTCCGTCCTTTATCATGCCCATCTTTGCATGAGATGTTCCCTTGATATCATCAATTTTCTTGAAGAGATCTCTACTCTTTCCTGTTCTATTGTTTTCCTCTATTTCTTTGCATTGTTCATTGAAGAAGGCTTTCCTATCTCTCCTTGCTGTTCTCTGGAACTCTGCATTTAGTTGGGTATATCTTTCCCTTTCTCCCATGTCTTTCATTTTTCTTCTTTCCTCAGCTATTTGTAAAGCCTCCTCAGATAACGACTTTGCCTTCTTGCATTTCTTTCTCTTGGGGATGATTTTAATCACTGCCTCCTGTACAATGTTACAAACATCTGTCCATAGTTATCCAGGCACTCTGTCCACCATATTTAATCCCTTGTATCTGTTCATCACTTTAACTGTATAAGCTTAACACATTTGATTTAGGTTATACCTGAATGGACTAGTGGTTTTCCTTATTTTCTTCAGTTTAAGCCTGAATTTTGTAATAAGGGTCTGGGCCACATGTCAGCTCCAGGTCTTGTTTTTGCTGGCTGTATAGAGCTTCTCCACCTTTGACTGCAAAGAACACAATCAATCTTATTTCAGTATTGACCATCTGGTGATGTCCATGTGTAAAGTCATCTCAGGTTATTGGAAATGAGTGTTTGCTATGACCAACATGTTCTCTTGACAAAACTCTGTTAGCCTTTGCCCTGCTTCATGTTGCATTCCAAGGCAAAACTTGCCTGTTATTCTGGGTATCTCTTGACTTCCTACTTTTGCATTCCAATTCCCAGTGATGAAAAGGATATCTTTTTCTGGTGTTAGCTCTAGAAGATTTTGTAGGTCTTCATAGAACCAGGCAACTTTAGCTTCTTTGGCAACAACAGTTAGGGCACAGACTTGGATTACTCTGATACTGAATGGTTTGCCTTGGAAACAAACCAAGATCATTCTGTCGTTTTTGAGACTGCACCCAAGTACTGCATTTCGGACTCTTTTGTTGACTATGAGCTACTTCATTTCTTTTAAGGGATTCTTGCCCACCGTAGTAGATATAATGGTCATTTGCATTAAATTCACCCATTTCCATACAATTCAGTTCACTGAGTCCTAAGATGTGGATGTTCAATATTGCCATCTTCTGTGTGACCACATTCAATTTACCTTGATTCATCAACCTAAAATTCCAGGTTCCTATGCAGTATCGTACTTTACAGCATTGGACTTTACTTTCACCACCAGACACATCCACAACAAAGTGTCATTTCTGCTTCGGTCCAGCCTCTTCATTCTTTCTGGAGCTATTAGTAATTGCCCTCTGCTCTTCCTCAGTAGCATGCTGGACACTTCCAACCTGGAGGGCTCACATTCTGGTGTTATCTTTTTGCCTTTTTCATACTGTTAATGGAGTTCTCCTAGCAAGAATACTGGAGTGGGTTGCCATTTCCCCCTCCAATGGACCACAATTTTTCAGAACTCTTGACTATGACCCATCTGTCTTGGGTGATCCACAGCATGGCTCACAGCTTTATTGTGTTACGCAAGCCCTTCTACTACGATAAGGCTGTGATATATGGAGGGTGATGTGAATAGACATATCTCTGAAGAAGAAATAAGTGAGCAATAAAAATACCACCTGGGCTTCCCAGTGGCTCAGTGGGTAAAGAATCTACCTGCAATGCAAGAGACAAGAAGACATGGTGTTCACTCCCTGGGTTGGGAAGATCTCCTGGAGGAGGGCATGGCAACCCACTTAAGTATTCTTGCCTGGAGAATCCCAATGCTCAAGGAGCCTGGCGGGTTACAATCCACAGGGTCACAAGGAGTTGAACATGACTGAAGTGACTGAGCATGAAAGCAAGCATATGAAAAGCTGTGCAACATCACTAATTATTAGGGAAGTGCAAATCAAAACTGCAATGAGACACCTCTTAATATCCACTACGATTGCTACAATCAAAAAGACAATAACAAATGCCAATGATGATGTGGAAAAATTGGAATCCCCATTCATTTCTTGCAGGAGTGTAAAATTGTCCAGCAGCTTTGGAAAACAGTTCAGCAGTTCCTCAAAGGCTAAACATAGTTATCATGTGACCAAACAATTCTACTCCAAAGTATTCATTCAAAGGATATGAAAACACACTTCATGCAAAACCTTGTATGGAAATGTCTATAGCACTACTATTCATAATAGTCAAACAGTAGAAACAACCAGGATGTTCATCAATTGATGAATCAAAAACTAAGATATATCCATATAAAAAGAATGCTATTTTGCCAAAAGAAATAAAGTATTGGTATCTGCTATGATATGGCTTTGAAAACTTTATGTGAGGTGAAATAAGCCAAACACAGAGGACTACAACTATAATATAGAAATCCATTGCTATGGACTGTCAAGAATAGACAAAATCATAGAGATAGAAAGGAGTAGTGGTGACCAGGGGCTGCAGGGAGCAGAGAATGGAGAGCGACTGCTAATGGACATGGGAGTTTTATTTTGGCATGAGGAAAATGTTCCAAAATTGCTTGTGGTGATGACTGCATAACTTTTCAATCATACTACAAACCATTGAATTGTACACTTTAAACGATGAGCATTCTGGTATGTGACTTTATATCTCAATAAAGCTGTTCTCAAAAGACAATTAAAGTAAAATGATATAATTTGGGGATGTACACATGTAGGAAGCAAAAATAATAAAGAAGGTGAGGAAGTAGTTATCATAAAAGACAAGATCATGATCTCTCTGAAGCAGGAGGGCATCGGATTGGCAATGGCACATAGGTGACTTCTATGAAGCTAAAAGTATTGATTACCTCATCAGGGTTGTACTTAACACAGCTGTTTCTCTCACCCTCCCTCCCTACCTTGTTATTCCTCTCTTTTTCAGTAAAATACACACAATATTAAATTAACCATCTTAACCATTTTTAAGTGCACAGTTCACTGGCATTAAGTTCATTCATATTGTTGTGCAACCATCATCAATATCCACTTACAGAATATTTCATCATCCTAAACTGAAAGTCTGTACCCATTAGACAAAAACTCCCCATTTCTCTATTACCCTACCCAGGCTAACCTGTATTCTATGCTGTCTCCATAAACGTGGTTATTTGTGAAACTTCACATATGTGAGATCATAAGGTACTGTCTTTTTCATTTTATTTAATACTAATTCACTGAAAAGCACATTTATGCTTTATGCATATTTTGTGATTGTGTTAGGAGTCAAAACTTAAAAATTTGAGAAAATAAAGAAAGGAGTGATACAAATTGGAACAGAATGTCTCTATAATCTTTCAAAGAATTTCATTGTAAAACAGAGAAAAGGATAATAAACTAGATGGTGACTGGAAGGTGATGTGGGCTGAGAGGGATGATTTTATAAAGGTGAGAAATTACAGCAAATAATAAGACTGGATCCAGCAGACAAACACATGCTGAAGATGTAAAAAAGAGAAGGGAGAAATGCAAGAGTATAGTCCATGAGAAATTAAAAGGGAAAGACATTCCACACACAAGTAAAAGGATTGGTCTTAGACTGGAGCAAGGACAATTTATTCATGACAGTGGGGGGAACATTTACATACAGCTAGTGGACTCAGCTAGTGTCTATATGTGGAGGTAGTCTTTTGATTGGTACTATTAATATTTTTCTCAGTGAAATATGAGGCCAGAAGAAATTAGGAGAGTGAACTGAACAGCAAAATGTAGAAAGAAGTACATTTTGAGATCATGTCTGTGCCGGCATGGTTTTCGTGGGTTTTTCTGAAGACATTTACAGATATTCAGGGCAGGCACGAAGCCAAGTAGAAACACAGAAGGTATAGCAAATGAGACACTGCAGCAACCACACCTGGGAGCTATCTATTCATTCAATGATTCTTGTTCGTCTACTCTTGAACAAGCACTCTTTCTAGACCTGGGAGAGGGTATAAGGAGGAACAAACAGAAGTGGCCACCGAACACACGGAAGTCATATACAAACACAGGGGAGACTTCAGGATTCCTAGTCTTCAACAGGCATGGTCTTAAGATGCTGCTATGCCAGGACCAGCCCAGGTAACAGGTCTGGAGATACTTACCAATCAAGGTTCCCGTGATAACTGCACACAGGGGAGGTTGCTCTGTTGGCATCTCCCATACACACTTTTAGTGTTATAAATGCACACCGTGTTATAAACAGAACTTGAGAAACTGAATTCTGATGATGTTTTTAAAAAGTAGGGAATGTCGTTTGTCCCACGGGTGACCAGCACACCGGGGTTTATCTACCTGGGGGCACAAGGCAGGTACCACACTGGCTTTATCTGACAGATCGGTCTGTTGTGCATTGCATCTATAATGCCATGTTACATCTAGTTACAATGTCCATGTGATACACAACAAGAGTTTTAGAAGAGAGGAAATGGGCAATGGAGTGTGCCCACTGAAGACCTCCAAGCTGCCTGGTCTAGAACATTAGGAGTCAGCTGAGCAACGGACGATAGGAGGAGTGGGGGAGGGGTGTTCCTTGCGGTACAGTTGAGGAAGGCATGGAGGTTTTGTTTCCTTTCTCAAGGTACAGCCTTGCACTTTTAGAGTTTGCAGTCCCGCTTCATGATTACAGCTCTTCCTAATGTCAGGAAGACCTTAACTACTAGAGTTGAGGGTGTGGAGAGGAGTCACAGAGAAAAGACACTATCTGAAGCGTAACAGAGAGATCCAAAAGACTAGAAAGGACACAGCCAGAGGCTGACCTCTGAGAGGCAGGCAAGAGCCACCCTTTGTGCAGCCAGCACAGATCTGAAGTGAGTACCTGTGACAGACAGTCTGTGTGTCAGGGAGAACAGCTGCTGCTGCTGGACCCAAGCCCTGCATCATCAACGGACTCACCAGGGCCACGTCAGTGGCAGCGTCTGTGAGAACCTCTGCCTCTATACTGCCTTCTCTACAGAAAAGGCAAGTGGCTATGTCTGAGGCTATCCGAGTGCTTCAAACTTGGGCTCCTCAGATGAAGGGCTTGAGGCGGGCCCTGGTGCCAGGACTTTCCCGTGCCAGGTTGGGGATCCTGTTGTTCTTGGTACTGATTTCTCTGCCAAGCCTGTACTGTGACCTGGGCTCACTATATCACTCTTCCTATGAAATAGTCATTCCCAAGAATCTGACAGTGGAAGCAAGGGAAGACCAAGTGGAAAAGCTCTCCTATATGCTATTTATGCAGGGCCAGAGGCAGCTGATTCACCTCACGGTGAAGAGAGACTATTTTGTGGATAACTTCCCGGTCTTCAGCTACCACAGTGGCATCCTGGGGCGAGAGATGCCTCTCATCTCGCAGGACTGTCACTATGAAGGCTACATAGAAGGAGTCCCAGGTTCTTTTGTTTCTGTCAACACCTGTTCAGGCCTCAGGGGCCTCCTGGTTAAGGAGGAAAAATCCTATGGCATTGAGCCCGTGCACTCTTCCAAACGGTTTGAGCACGTGTTGTACGCCATGGGCCACGAAGCTCAAGTCTCCTGCAGCGTCACGTCCAAGGACAGCCAAGTGGCGTCCACCAGCCGGCAACCACAGAGCGCCAGGCCTCACAGCTTGCAGGTGCCATCCGACTTGTGGTCACGTACCAAGTACGTGGAGATGTTTGTCGTGGTCAACAACCAGCGGTTCCAAATGTGGGGCGGTGACGTCAATCAGACAGTCCAGAGAGTAATGGACATCATAGCTCTGGCCAACAGCTTCACAAGGGGAATAAACACAGAGGTGGTGCTGGCTGGAGTGGAGATTTGGACTGAGGGGGACCTCACAGAGGTCCCCGTGGACCTGCAAGTTGCACTCAGGAATTTCAACAGCTGGAGACAAGAGAAGCTCTTCCATCGTGTGAAGCATGATGTTGCCCACATGATCGTGGGACAGCATCCTAAAGAGGGTATGGGGCAGGCATTTCTCGGTGGTGCCTGCTCAAGTGATTTTGCAGCAGCCATGGAATCCTTCCACCACGAGGATGTCCTCCTGTTTGCAGCACTCATGGTCCACGAGCTCGGACACAACTTGGGCATTCGGCACGACCATTCGGCCTGCATTTGCAAAGATAGGCCCTTCTGCCTCATGCATGAAAACATCACTAAAGAAAGTGGCTTCAGCAACTGCAGCTCTGACTCCTTCCACCAGTTCCTCTGGGAACACAAGGGGGCCTGCCTATTTAACAAGCCTGGGCACAAAGGCCGCTTACGGAGGGATTCGAACTGTGGAGATGGCTTTGTAGAAGGAGATGAGCAGTGTGACTGTGGTTCTAAGTGTGAAACGCACCCATGCTGTGACACCAGATGTAGGCTGAGAGAGCAGGCAGAGTGCAGTGATGGACTCTGCTGTGATAAATGTCTCCTGAGACACAAGGGATTCATGTGCCGTGCTGCTCTGGGAGAGTGTGACCTCCCAGAGTATTGTAATGGTTCCTCGGGAGAATGTCCCAGAGACAGCTATAAGCTCGATGGCACAATGTGTGACAGAATTCACTACTGTGCTGGAGGTCGGTGTAAGAACCCTGACAATCAATGCATGGATATATATGGGTCCCCTGCAAGGTCTGCCCCAGAAAACTGTTACGTTTCAATGAACACAAGAGGGGACCGGTTTGGAAACTGTGGTACCACCAGCTCACCGAGGTTAACATATCTGAAGTGTGCAGATGATAACATATTCTGTGGGAAACTCATATGTACAAATGTTAGACAGATACCACAACTCAAACCCAATCATACACTGATCCAGGTCGCTCACAGAGATGACTGGTGCTGGAGCATGGATGCCTATGACACTGCTGATGTCCCAGATGATGGAGATGCGCATACTGGCACTCTCTGCGCCCCACACAAAGTCTGCATGAATCACTCCTGTAGTCATTATGCTGTGCTCCAGTATGACTGCCCGTCAGCAGAGACATGTAATGGGAGAGGAGTTTGCAACAATTTTAGGCATTGCCATTGTGAGGATGGCTATGCTCCCCCTGACTGCAAAACTCCCGGAAATGGGGGTAGTGTAGACAGTGGTTCCCCTGGTAAACCAAGGGACAGTATCAACAATAATCCAAGTGAAGAGGAAAGCAAAAGTCATGCTGCAGAGGTTGGTAATTTTGGCAGAAACAGTGAAAATAAAGATGAAAGCCAGAGCCTTGAGAAGATACTGTACATAGTCCCCGTTTTTCTCTTAGCAATGTTTTTAGCTCTAGTTATTGCTGTCAGTTTTGGGGCTAGAAACGATATGTCACAGTGCTCACAAGAGGACCTAGAAGAACCCAAAGAAGAAGCTGTTCAAATAGAGGAGGCAGTCAGAAAAGTGGAAGAATCAGGGGCAGAAAATGAGTAGCGCTAGGAAGAAGTCCTTACACAGCAAACTCCCGATACACTGGGTAGGAAGGAGGTCAGCTGAGCAACGTGCTGTGGGCAGTGAAAGGTGCACAGGCTGATTGGGACTCTAAGGTCTACACAAATGTCCAAATGCGGCAGAAGGCATCTTCTTGTTTAGAAAGAAATTATCTTAGTAGTTGATTACATGTACATGTGCAAAGTTATTGAAAAAATGTTTTACTACTTTTTCCCATTTTCCCATTTCATGAAACTCGTTTAAATTACACTTTTCTCATGGATTATTCTTATCAATATCTCTTCTTAGTACGGCAAATTTGACTTCCTCTGTTTTCCAGGGAATGTCATATTCCATCTACTCTGCTTGACCTAAGATCTTATCTGTGTGTGTGCACACATGCGTGTGTGTGTGTGTGTGTGTATATATACACACTGCTCTCCTTATTTTTTCACCTCATTCACAATTACATATTATGTTAAGAAAATTTATATGATTTGTTCCTCTAATTTGCTTTTAGAAGTATATTCATTAATATACTGTCCGACTCTTTGCGACCCCATGGACTGTAGCCTACCAGGCTCTTCCGTCCATGGGATTTTCCAGGCAAGGGTACTGGAGCGGGCTGCCATTTCCTTCTCCAGGGGATCTTCCCAACCCAGGGATCGAACCCGGGTCTCCTACACTGTACACAGACACTGTACCATCTAAGCCACCAGGGACATCTTTATTCATTAAATAAAAATGTTTAAATGAAAAAGTAAATAAATATTTGTTTTCAGGTAAGGTACCACTACAGGTTTTATGGACTTGGAGCCTAATACCTGTTTCTTCCAATCTGCTTTAGAGGAAGCTACATTTGATCCAGAGTGGTCTGAACACCCTGTGTCTAGGTGCATGGGGGAAAGGAAGCAACCTAGGCAACCTTGTTCAGTGTGGAGTTCAGTTGGAAGTATTGATTATTCTTTTTTCTCTCTGTTTTTCTACTTCACTTATTATATTTATTTCTCATTTCATTTTTAAGTAAACATATTGTCGACTGACAGTCCAAATAAACAGAGCTTTGGAGGGGAGTCAATTGTGTATAAAGAGAACACAAAGCATGTATTACATAACATTACCCATTCTGTGCAAGACACCATGCTATATACTTTACATTAATTCTTTTTTTTTTTTTTACATTAATTCTTAATCATCCCATCTATCCTATCAGACCTCCATCTCATCCATGAAGAACTAGAGATCAGAGTTTTGCCCTAGAACTGGACTGCATTCTGCCCAAGTATAAAAGAGTCTACATTCTCCACTACCTCATGAGCCTTTTCCTTTAGTAAAAAAAAAAAAGTGAGAGGGAAGATAACTGATATATCCTTAATTGCCCAGGATGTGACTTCCTTCTCAGTGACTCTAATGAAACAGAAGCCTTACAAATGAATATTGATCTCTATCATGAACTTGCCACAATGTCTAGTTATTATTGATGAAAGAATCTTTTCCTTTATTACATCCTGCCATCATGGAGTGATCGGTTTATGTCCTTTTCAGCTCTAAGGGCCCAGATCACCTTAGGTGCTCAGGAAATGTTGACCAAGCGAATGACTTTACCAGAGCCAACCCCAAAGTAAGATGGTACTGCAACTGGATACCCTGGCTAGTTCCTAGACAGAGCACAACTGAGACCTTTCTCAGGTGCTGTTTTGCTACAGGTTAAGTATTCTCAGCCTTGGGAAAGTTCTCGAGCATCAGTCTTTGATGGTACATCATTTGCTGAATCCCTCTTCTAACTGCCCACTCCTATGTGAGCAGTGGTGGGGGAGCAAACAAAAGAAGCTTAAGACCTGGTTTAGGCTTTCAAGAAGCTGATGCTAATTACTTTTGGTGGAACAAAACCAAACTTCAGAGCAAAATCCAAATTCAAGCCTTCAGTTATGTAAATTTCCAGGTCACAAGATTTGCTGGTAATCAAATCTCTAGACACTGTATGCCAGAAGGTCAAGATTCCTGTGAAAGCACACTATTAGTTGGTACTGGCTTTGAGAACAAGAGTGAAACTGGGTAACTGAAGGCCTCCAAAGGTAAACCTGTCATTAGAGACTTCTGAAAAAGATGTGGAGGACTTCTGCTGAAAAGCACTGCAGTGCAGAATAGAAGTGGTAACCTTCCTAAGTACACATCCTGATGACTATAATAAAACCTAGTAAGCATCAGTCTTTTTTTTTTTTTTTTTAGCATCAGTCTTTTTTAAAAAACAGAAGAAATAGAAGGGAATCCTGATTTAGGTACAGGGTAATTATGCTTAGCTAACTTAAAGGTGTCCTTTAAAAACCAAAAGTCAGGTAGGTAATTGAGAATCAATCAATAAAACCTATTTAGGATTTCACAATACTTGACAACAAAATTTAGCAAATACAGAAGCTGTATAGATTACTTTAAAATTTTTAGTTGCTGTCTTTACAATCAGCCCTCAGGTTTACAAGACTATGTTAAAGGCAGGAAACAAAGGTTAAGACAGTTCTTTAAATAAACTTCTTCTGAAAGAATGATTTTTTTTTTTTTTTAAATATTATTTTATTAGTTGGAGGCCAATCACTTTACAACATTTCAGTGGGTTTTGTCATACATTGACATGAATCAGCCATATAGTTACACGTATTCCCCATCCCGATCCCCCCTCCCACCTCCCTCCCCACCCGACTCCTCAGGGTCCTCCCAGTGCACCAGGCCCGAGCACCTGACTCATGTATCCCACCTGGGCTGGTGGTCCGTTTCACCATAGATAATATACATGCTGTTCTTTCAAAACCTCCCACCCTCACGTTCTCCCCCAGAGTTCAAAAGTCTGTTCTGTACTTCTGTGTCTCTTTTTCTGTTTTGCATATAGGGTTATCGCCACCATCTATCTAAATTCCGTATATATGTGTTAGTATACTGTAATGATCTTTATCTTTCTGGCTTACTTCACTCTGTATAATTGAAAGAATGATTTTTTAAAAAATGAAGAGATTTATAAGTTGTCAGGTGAATCTTAAAATATGTGGAAACTCCACAGTCTGGGGATTGAAGGCTGAAGCTCTTTAGGGTAGACTATAGGAGGGAAGTGACCAGTTTTAATGTGGGCAGGAGAGAGAAGATAGGGTATCTCGCTTCGGAAATCTCCAGGTGCAGGAGAGAGAAGATAGGGTAACTCGCTTGGGAAATCTCCAGGTTCAAGGTGCAGTGTTTTGTATTTTGTGTGACTGCCTCTGCTAAGTGCACTTCTCTGGCCCGTTTGGTTTGGGGGACTCTGAGAAATGCCTGCTTACACTTCCCAATAAACTGTGTTGGCAGCGACTCAGGACCCAGCCAGTCGCTGCCCCAGCAAATTCTGACAGTGACTTCTTGCTATCCTTTACCTGTCTTCCCTGGGTGACTGCTGTCCTCCCTGTGGCCAGTGAAGATCGAAGCCCTTCCCTTAGCTTTGCAAAGCATAGCCATGTTCAGGCTCTGGGCTGGCAGGGAGGGAGAAGGAGGGAAATTACAGTGAAATTTTGATGTAGCCTGTATTAATGCTCACAGGGAGACTTGGATAGGTTCTCTCTTTGGATATCCCTAACCTGACCTCTCTTCTTGTCCATGTAAGAGTGCTTTTGGGAATGTCCTCATAACGTGAAGTCAAATTCCACTCTCTCTGGCCCAGCTGAAGGAAAAAAAAATGATTTATAAACACAGGTGATATCATCAACCACACAGGGATGCGATTCTGCACAAAATAAAAGTTTTATATTAGTTTACAAAATTTTTTGAAAATATATTAAAAGTTAAAAAAGAAAAAAAACGTTTTTGTGTTTACTAACATAAGTTCAGAGTACAATTTCGGTGTTTCCTTTGGGCAAATGCGCTCATCAAAAGGTTTTCTCAAAACCCAGAGCAGGTTTCCTTCAAGGATGATTACAAATGACTGAATCTTTAAAAATAAAATTCCCCATGCTTCTGAACATTCAGTTTTAAAATTCTGTGCAGGAGTGAAGAGTAGGAAAGACAGATCCAATACCACTTTTGTTATTCAATAAAATTATGCAAGTCTTACATAGGAGGCTATGTAAGGAGGTTATGCCAGAATGAAATACATGAGGGTAACGAATCACTCTGTGAATAACAAAGCCATGGTGACTCTTCTCTCAGGTAGAAAATATTTTTAAAAATATTTAAAAAGAGAACATCTGAGGTGGAATCATGACTGACCAAGTGTTTGCAACCTCATGCCTATTTCATTTCGGTAGTCTATCTTCCTGGCCAATCTAACATCTGGCCTCTGATTCCCCAAACACTGATTTTAGTGCCAGCCTGGAGTTCAGGAACTCTCATTGCCCTTCTCACCCTCAGAGCTCCCTGGACCCTGCCCCCATTATCTAGGGCAGAAAATATAAACTTGGTGGAACATTAAAAAGAAGCCAGAAAAATAAATAAATAAATAAAGGACTGTGACAATTGCAACCTCCTTTCCGTTTCCAACCACTGTCTCCAATGACTTTTGAAAACAAGGATTTCCTCATATCGCTATAGGTCTAACAGGAAGAACCTCTGTCCTCACTACATACCGTGGTCACTTTCCACTCTGGGCTTTTGATCATAGCCTTGTTTCCACTGAATGACCTCACCCTTTCCTTCCCCTAATAAGTTCGTAACTGTCACAGCTCCAGTGAAGCTCTTGAAACTGCTCCTGCATACCTCCATTTTTTAAAAAATGAAAACATGGGTTCCCGTTGAGGATACTCTTGGGAAGAGCCTATAAGGAAGTCAGCCTGAAACAGAACATCAAGTGGTTGTTTTTGTAAAACAAGGAGCATATATGCATCCTTATGGTCAAGTGAAGCTTCCAAGGTACCTGGAGAGTGAGAAATGTGTTTTTACTCACAGAGTTCTCAGAATCTCAAATTCTGGACATACTCTTGTGTTGGCAGGGAAATGGAAAGAAAACCATGTAGCATACAAAAGGAATAAACTCCAAAACTACAATTTCTTCCAGTAATGCATTTTCAGTCATCTAACAACCACGAGCTGGCTGCAGATGATTTCACATGAAAAGTAGAAACGAAAAAGGCATAATGTCAGTGCCAGGGAACAGGATAAAAAGCTCTCCCTCATGTCTTCCACGGTCCAAAAACATCTTTATCTGCCTAAAGCTATCCTTTACCCCTTAACAGTCCAAAGCCATCCTATGATCTCTGTTTGTTTCCAAGGCAAACCATTCAATATCACAGTAATCCAAGCCTATGTCCCAACCAGTAAAACTGAAGAAGCTGAAGTTGAACGGTTCCATGAAGACCTACAAGACTTTTTAGAACTAACACCCAAAAAAGATGTCCTTTTCAGTATAGGGGACTGGAATGCAAAAGTAGGAAGTCAAGAAACACCTGGAGTAACAGGTAAATTTGGCCTTGGAGTACGGAATGAAGCAGGGCAAAGGCTAATAGAGTTTTGCCAAGAGAACACACTGGTCATAGCAAACACCCTCTTCCAACAACACAAGAGAAGATTCTATACATGAACATCACCAGATGGTCAACACTGAAATCAGATTGATCATATTCTTTCCAGCCAAAGATGCAGAAGCTCTATACAGTCAGTAAAAACAAGACCGGGAGCTGACTGGCTCAGATCATGAACTCCTTATCGCCAAATTCAGACTTAAATTGAAGAAAGTAGGGAAAACCACTAGACCATTCAGGTATGACCTAAATTAAATCCCTTACAATTATACAGTGGAAGTGAGAAATAGATTTAAGAGACTAGATCTGATAGACAGAGTGCCTGATGAACTATGGATGGAGGTTTGTGACACTGTACAGGAGACAGGGATCAAGACCATCCCCATGGAAAAGAAATGCAAAAAGGCAAAATGGTTGTTTGAGAAGGCCTTACAAATAGCTGTGAAAAGAAGAAAAGCGAAAAGCAAAGGAAAAAAGGAAACATATACCCACTTGAATGCAGAGTTCCAAAGAATAGCAAGGAGAGATAAGAAAGCCTTCCTCAGCGATCAATGCAAAGAAATAGAGAAAAACGACAGAATGGGAAAGACTAGAGATCTCTTCAAGAAAATCAGATACCAAGGGAACATTTCATGCAAAGATGGGTTCAATAAAGGACAGAAATGGTATGGACCTAACAGAAGCAGAAGATATTAAGAGGTGGCAAGAATACACAGAAGAACTGTACAAAAAGAGATCTTCACGACCCAGATAATCATGATGGTGGGATCACTCACCTAGAGCCAGACATCCTGGAATGTGAAATCAAGTGGGCCTTAGAAAGCATCACTACGAAAAAAGCTAGTGAAGGTGATGGAATTCCAGTTGAGCTATTTCAAATCCTGAAAGATGATGCTGTGAAAGTGCTGCACTCAATATGCCAGCAAATTTGGAAAACTCAGCAGTGGCCACAGGACTGGAAAAGGTCAGTTTTCATTCCAGTCCCAAAGAAAGGCAATCCCAAAGAATGCTCAAACTACCGGACAATTGCACTCATTTCACACACTAGTAAAGTAATGCTCAAAATTCTCCAAGCCAGGCTTCAGCAATACATGAACCGTGAACTTCCAGATGTTCAAGCTGGTTTTAGAAAAGGCAGAGGAACCAGAGAGCAAATTGCCAACATCCACTGGATCATCAAAAAAGCAAGAGAGTTCCAGAAAAACATCTATGTCTGCTTTATTGACTATGCCAAAGTCTTTGACTGTATGGATCACAATAAACTGTGGAAAATTCTGAAAGAGATGGGAATACCAGACCACCTGACCTGCCTCTTGAGAAACCTATATGCAGGTCAAGAAGCAAGAGTTCGGACTGGACATGGAACAACAGACTGGTTCCAAATAGGAAAAGGAGTACATCAAGGCTGTATATTGTCACCCTGCTTATTTAACTTATATGCAGAGTACATCATGAGAAACGCTGGGCTGGAGGAAGCACAAGCTGGAATCAAGATTGCTGGGAGAAATATCAATAACCTCAGATATGCAGATGATACCACCCTTATGGCAGAAAGTGAAGAAGAACTAAAGAGCCTCTTGATGAAAGTGAAAGAGGAGAGTGAAAAAGTTGGCTTAAAACTCAATATTCAGAAAACTAAGATCATGGCAACCAGTGGGTCCCATCACTTCATGGGAAATAGATGGGCAAACAGTGGAAACAGTGTCAGATTTTATTTTGGGGGGCTCCAAAATCACTGCAGATGGTGATTGCAGCCATGAAATTAAAAGACGCTTACTCCTTGGAAGAAAAGTTACGACCAACCTAGATAGCATACTAAAAAGCAGAGACATTACTTTGCCAACAAAAGTCTGTCTAGTCAAGGCTATGGTTTTTCCAGTGGTCATGTATGGATGTGAGAGTTGGACTGTGAAGAAAGCTGAGCACCGAAAAATTGATGCTTTTGAAGTGTGGTGTTGGAGAAGACTCTTGAGAGTCCCTTGGACTGCAAGCAGATCCAACCAGTCCATCCTAAAGGAGATCAGTCCTAGGTGTTCATTGGAAGGACTGATGCTGAAGCTGAAACTCCAATACATTGGCCACCTCGTGTGAAGAGTTGACTCATTGGAAAAGACCCTGATGCTGGGAGGGATTTGGGGCAGGAGGAGAAGGGGACGACAGAGGATGAGATGGTTGGATGGCATCACCAACTCGATGGGCATGAGTTTGGGCAAACTCTGTGAGTTGGTGATGGACAGGGAGGCCTGGCGTGCTGCGATTCATGGGGTTGCAAAGAGTCAGACATGACTGAGTGACTGAACTAACCAACTATAAAAATATAGAAATGAAAATAAATATGCCAAATAAAGCTAAAGATACCGATTAATTCTTTGCTTTTAAAAATGAGAATGCATTTCAACTTTGAGGTAACTGACATTCATGATCCAAGGAAAGCTCACAGACAGAAATCTCTATTGGAAAACTAAAACTGCTGCAATAAAATTATATATATATGTTAAATTCCCCCAGCTACTGAAGAGTCTGCATGAAGAATTTACATTTTATATAATAACACACCTAAAGAAGAATCTATTAGCCTTATTCTAGAGTTTTTCCAAGAACAGATACCATTTTTAATGAACTTTATTGTCCCATTAGCTGTTTTTATAACCCATGTAAAACTCTAAAAATGTTTTCCAAAACAACTCAAGCACAAGAGAAAAGAGTAGCATAGCTTTCCTAAGCACTGTCAGAACTCCCTTCTTCTCCTTGGAGCTAAGAGCATGAGTGTTGTGTAAGCTTGAGGTCTTGTGTTCTTCAAGCCTAGCAAATCCAACCAGGAAGAAATTTCTGAGAGTGAAAAACAGTCTTTTAATAAAGGATAATACTGCCTTTCTTCTGATTGAGGGGGCTTTCATATTCCAGGTCCTCAAGTCCCAAGTGTTACTTTTTGGCTGATTGGTCTGAGACGTGGAACTTCACTAACCTCAGGTCTGGGTTTCCTCCTCAGTTGGATAACCACACAAAGGTTCTCAACCACACAGCGTGACTGGGAGATTCAATTAGATCACATAAGTGATGGTATCTAGTGCAGTATCTGGCATACCGCAGGTGCTCAAGTAAATGCTGAGATGATCTAAAATCAAATGTGATGATGGATGTAAGACAGTATTGTTAATTCTAAGCTAGTCAGCAATGATATGATTTAGCCACTATCAAGTCATCATACTGAATTTCCTTTACATTGATGGCATTCTGACCTACCATATCACCATCTGCAAACGTATTCTATTTCCCCTACTCAATCATACATCTCTGGGGCTGAGGCACAAGATTTGGCTAGTGTGGCACTCACTGCCTTGGGTACAATTATGGGTAAGAGTGATGGGGACATTCAAAGAAATCCTGCTTATTGGATCCTAGGTCAAGGATTCCAGCTTCCTCCCTCTTCTGACTAACCTCAATGTTTAGCATGTAAATGGCCCAGGACAGCTTGCTGGCCAAGCTTGATGCTTTCTACAGATGTCTAATTTTAATCAGAAAATGAGACTTGCTGCTGCTGCTTCTAATCACACATTCATTCAGTCATTCATTTGGCTGCTACTGAGTCTTCATCTATGAACTGTTCTATTACTGTGGAAATGGTAGTCAATAAGATAAAGTCTCCGATCCCATGAAAATTTTAAAACTTACAAAACTGACACAAATAAACAGAAAACTGCATGATGTGCCAGGCTGTGATGTGTGTGATGGAACGCCATGAAGTCGTGCAAGGGGAACAAGAGTGATGCTATTAGTGTACAGTGCTATTTTAGGCCAATGGTCAGAGAAGTCCTGTCTGATAAAGTGATGTTGGAGGAGAGACATGCAGAAAGTGAGGGAAGAAGCTCTGCAGATATCAGGGGGAAGAGCAAATCAGGGGGAGGGAACTCCAAGTGAAAAGGCCTTGAAATGGGAGCACGCCCGGCATGTTTGAAGAACAGCAAGGAGGTCAGTATATCTGGACACAGTGAGCATCATGGAGAGTAGTGTGAGGGCTGACAGGAGACCAGACACATGAAGACTTGGAAAGGAATTATGTTTCTATTTCATCGGAGATGGGAGGTAGGGAAAGGTTATAGCAAAGGAGTGAACAGAGCTGAGAAGCACTGAAGGATCAGTCCATCTGCTACGGCAGTCAGGAACAGGCAGGGACAGGGGAAAGGCAGAAGCAGAGAACCCTTAGAGACTCCTGTGATTTGCCAAGTGGGCAATGTTGGAAGCTTTTAGGAGGATGGCTGTAGTGATGGTGATGAGGAGAGGCTGAAATTTGGGTATACTGTAAGGTAGAGCTACAAGGATTTGCTGATGGAGCAGAAAAAGAGAGTGAGAGAAAGGCAGAAAGGAAGGATGGTTCCAGTAGCTTTCCCTGAGCAACTGCAAGAAGAGAGTTGCCCTTTACTGAGATGGGGATGAGTGTGGAGAGAGCATGCACCAGACACATTCAGTTTGAGATGCCCATTAAACACTCACATGGGCATGTCAGCTTGGCAGTAAGATGATTGAGTCTGGAATTCAGGAGAGAAGTCAGCCAGACTTCTCTATATGTGATGGCTGTCAGTGTTCAGATGATATCCCAAGCAATGGGACAAGGTGACACTGCCAAGGGCGTAAGTACAGCTAGAGAAGGGAAGAGATCTGAGGACCCAGTGAGGACTGAGCCCCAAGGTGCCCTCTGTGTAGATGATGATGAGATGAGAATTCAGAAAAGAAGTGAGAGAAATACTGGCCAGTGTGGTAGGGGTAACACCAAGAGAGTGTTTCCCTGAAGACCAAGAGAAGAATGTGTTTCTAGAGGACTTTTACTCTACAAATGGTAGAGTGCAGGGCCCTGTAGGACTCTTGGGCACAAGGCCTTTGTATCCCCCATTGCTTTGATGACAGGAAACAGCCTTCTGTCAGCCTCCATGACCTTCCCTAAGTTCCAATGGACAGATTTGAGCAGTTGCTTATTAGGGAAGGGTGGGAATGAGAGACCAAGGAAAAACAAGTCAAGAGCAGCCTTGGGGCAAGGTCCTGTCTCCCCATCAAAGGATACACACAACAGTATCTTCGAGCTATTCTGCAGATATTGAAGCCCTCTCGAGGTGGGAGAGTTAATGATTAATGATGGCATACTGCCTATAGCATGTAGACACCAGATGAGTTGGACCAGAAGGTCAATGATGTGGACTCCTACCTACCTCACCATCAACCCACCAGAAGAATGCCCGTGAGCTGATCATGCCCTTTTTGAACAATTACTACAAAACTTGTCACTGTCTTCCCCAAGTTAGGACACTTGGTTTTGAGGGCATTAGATCACTGTGTTCCCCTTCGCCTGCCAAAGCAATAAAGCGACTCTTGTCTACTTCACTCAAAACTCTGTCTTTGAGATTTGATTTGGCATCAGTGTACAGGGAAGCTGAGCTTTCAGCATCACAAACTCAGGGAATCCACAAATTCTCTTGGCCCTACCTTCAACACATATCCAAAATGTAACCCATTACCACCACCTTCAACTCTCCAGTGCGCTGCAAATTACCATCACCCCTTTTTAGACAACTTCAAAAGTTTTTAACTGGTCTCTTCTCACACAAAAGCCTATTTTCCACCCAGCAGACAGTTATTCTTTTAAAAAGTACGTCAGAACACACGCATTATCTTTTTGTTTGTGTTTTTTAACTTTTTATTTTGTATTGGGGTATAGCAGATTAGCAATGCTGTGATAGTTTCAGGTGAAGAGGAAAGGATTCAGTGGTACATATACATGTATCCACTCACCCTCAAACTCCCCTCCCATCCAGGCTGCCACATAACATTGAGCAGAGTTCCACGTGCTATATTGCAGGTCCTTGTTGGTTACCTATTTTAAATACGGCAGTGTATACATGTCCATATCAAACTCCCTAACTATCCCTTCCCCCCCAACTTTTCCCCTGGCAACTATAAGTTCCTTTACAAAGTCTGTGAGTCTGTTTCTGCTTTGTAAGTTCACTTGTATCATTTTAGATTCCACATAAAAGGGATGTCATATGATATTACTCCTTCTCTTGACTGATTTACTTCTCTCAGTTCAGTTCAGTTTAGTCGCTCAGTTGTGTCTGACTTTTCGTGACCCCCATGGACTGCAGAACGCCAAGCTTCCCTGTCCATCCAGACTCTTTCTAGGTCCACAGCCTGAGGGCCCCATGTTGATCATTTGATTTGACAATGGATAGTTGTTTATCCACTGACATCCTGAAGCTGGCAGTTTGGGTGGATGCATGGGGGTGAAAGCTTATTCCAGTGGTCAAAATACAAAAGATGGGCCCAAAACCATTTGTGAAGGTATTCAATCTCTTTAGTATTCAGAGAAATGCAGACTATCTAGCCGCAGAGAGATATCACTATACACTCACAAGACTGATTACAGAAGAAGGAAAATTCCAAGTATTACTGTAGAACAGTGGAAACTCTCATCAACTGCTTTACAAATGTAAACTGGCATGCCACTTTGAAATAGCATATACTGAATACCCTGACATCTGCATCCTCTTACTAGATAATAATGGACACAGAAGCACACTTCACAGTATTCCAAAAGAACTCCATGTTGTATTCACAGATAATACAATGGATGTTAAATTGTGACAGATCCACACAGAGAAATAAAGGAGTACAGCAATGGAAAGGAATGAACCTTGGCACACAAAAGTACTAAGTAAACTTAAATACTACTGTGGAACTAAAGAGGCTTTACATTAACACTGCATTCATCTGGCTTAATATAAAGTGAAGAGGGAAAATGGGAAGCACTTCCCAAAGGTCAAAATAAGGGTCTACAGAAGCCTCCTCCTCCATAAAAGCAGTGGTAACACTGTCAAAAACAGTCAAAATCAACTTTTTTGCAAGTGTGGAAACTGTCTAAGTCATAGAACAACAAAATAGCTGAATCTTGGTGAGAACAGCAAGGTGTGTGAACTTTTAACTACCCTACTCCCATAACCTTCTCCTCAGGTCCCCAAGAGTCATCTCAAGTACAACTCAACTGCATCATCTTAACTACAATGGCTGTGAAAACAGGCAGCCTGGTAGAATGGACAGAACAGTTTGGAGCTCCCTCAAAAGCCTACCCATAGCATCACTACTAAGTTGCGTGTCTGGCAGGTCCCTGGAGAATCCCCATTCAGGAAACTTGTATTCCTATAAACCTCACAGGAGAAAGCATAAGGCAAAAGTTTCACAGCATTGGATTTGGCAAAGGTTTCTCAGTTATGACACCAAAAGCACAGGCAACTGAAGAAAAACAGACAAAATGGACTTTAGGAAAATATTTAAATTCTGTGCATCCAAAATTACTATATATTCACAGAGTGAAAAGGCCACCCACAGAATGAGAGAGATAGTTGCGAATCATAATATCTGATAAGGAACTACTATCTAAAATGTATAGTGAAAACTCCTAAAACTCAACAACAAAAAACCAAACAGCCTGATTCAAAACATGGGTAAAGGATTCAAATGGAAATTTCTCCAAAGAAGATACACAAATGACCTTTTGCATATAAAAAGATGCTCAATGTCACTCATCCTTAGGGAAATGTCAATATAAACTACAGTGAGATACCACCTCATATCCATTAGCATGACCACTACAAAAACAAAAGAAAGCAGAAAAGAACAAGTGTTGGAGAGGAGGTGGAGAAAACTGGAACACTTGGGCCCTATTGGTGGGAAGGTAAAATGCTGTAACTGCTGTGGAATGGTACGGTAGCTCCTGAAAGGTATTAAAAATAGAATGACCATGTGATCCAGCAAGTTCACTTCTAGGTATAAGCCCAGAAGAATGGAAAGCAGGATTCCAAAGAGAGATTTATATGACCATACATGTAATGTTCAAAGCAGTATTATTCACAACAGCTAAAAGGTGGAAGCAACCTGAGTGCCCACGGAGGGGTGACTGGAGAAGCAAAAGGTGGGCTATACATACAATGGAATATTATCCACCCATAAAAAAGGAAATTCTGCAAACTGCCACAACATGGATGGATCTTGAGGACATTATGTTAAGTCAAATAAGCTGATTTACAAAAAGATAAACACTGTATGATCCCACTTAAATGATCTCCTTGAGTAGTAAAATCATACAGAGAGAAAGTAGGATAGTAGTTGCTAGGGGCTGAGGGAGAGCAGACAATGGGGATTTTTATACTTACTGAGTATAGGCTTTCATTTTTACACAATAAAAAGAGTCCTGGAGATGGATAGTGATAATGGTAGCACAACAGTTAACAGTACTTAATATCACTGAAGTGTATACTTAAAAATGATTAAGATGATGTATTTTATGTTCTGAATGTTTTAACAGAATAAAAAAATCAGAGGGAAAGGTGAAATAATTTTCTACTCTAAGAGATAACCATTGAGAAAATGAAAAAGCCCACAGAATGGGACAAAATATTTACAACTTATATACTTGATGGGAGACTAACCCCAAGAAATATTAAGAACTCTTACAACTCAAAAAGAAAAAGACACCCTGTTTTAAAAAGGCAAATGATGTGAATAGACACTTATCCAATGAATATATAAATGAGTAATAAGAATATGAAAAACTGCAACAGCACTAATTATTAAGGAACTGCAAATCACAACTGCAATAAGATACCCCCTTACTTCCACTAGGATCACTGCAATCAAAAAGGCAAATAACAAATTCCAGTGATGATGTGGAAAAACAGGTGAAATAAGCCAGTCACAGAAGACTACAACTACAATACAGGATTCCATTGCTATGGACTATCCAGAATAGACAAAAATCATAGAGACAGGAAAGGGAGCAGTGGAAACTAGGGCCAGAGGGAGCTAAGAATGGAGTGTGACGATGAATGAACAGGGGAGTTGGGCATGAGGAAAATGTTCTAAAATTGCTTGGAACGACAACTGCATAACTTTTTGGACACACTACACATACCGCTCAAAACTACACTTTGAAGGATGAGTGTTCTGGTATATGACTTTATATCTCAATAAAGCTGTTATTAAAAGATAACTAAACTAAAATAACATAATTTTGGGAAGCACACATTTAGAAAGCAAAAACAATCAAGAAGGTGAAGAAGTAGTTACCATAAAGACAAGATAATGATCTCACTGAAGCAGGAGGGCATGTGATTGGCAATGGCACATAGAAGACTTCTATGAAGCTAAAACTTAGATTACCTCACAAGAGTTGTACTTACACAGCTATTTCTCTCTCCCCTTCTCCCTCTTTTCCTGTTTAACTTTTTCAGTAAAATACACACAACATTAAACAACCATCTTAACCATTTTTAAGTGTACAGTTCATTGGCATTAAGTTCATTCATACTGTTGTGCAACCATCATCAATATCCACTTTCAGAACTTTTCATCATCCCAAACTGAAAGTCTGCGCCCATCAGACAAGAACTCCCCATTCCGCTATTACCCCACCCCAGGTAACATCTGTTCTGCATGTCTCTATGAATTTGCATATTTGTGGAATCTCATATACATGAGATCACATGATATTTGTCCTTTTGTGTCTGGCTTAACTGTTTTCATTCTACTAATTCACTGAAAAGCACATTTATGTTTTATGCGTATTTTGTGACTGTGTTAGGAATCAAAATAAAAAAACTTAAGAAAATAAAGGAGTGATACAAGTTACAACAGAATGTCTGTACACTCTTTCAAAGAATTTCATTGTAAAACAAAGAAAAGGATAATAAACTCGATGGTGACTGGAAGGTGATGTGGGCTGAGAGGGATGGTTTTATAAAGATGAGAAAATTACAGCAAATAATAAGACTGGATCCAGCAGACAAACACATGCTGAAGATGTAAAAGAGAGAAGGGAGAAATGCAAGAGTGTAGTCCATGAGAAATTAAAAGGGAAAGACACTCCACACACAAGTAAAAGGATTGGTCTTAGACTGGAGCAAGGACAATGTATTCATGACAGTGGGGGGAACATTCAGATACAGCTAGTGGACTCAGCTAGTGTCTATATGTGGAGGTAGTCTTTTTTTTTTTTTTTTTTTGAAAAACAAGAGCTCAGTTTTTTATTTCATAAAAATATGGAACGCTTCACGAATTTGCGTGTCATCCTTGTTCAGGGGCCATGCTAATCTTCTCTGTATCGTTCCAATTTTAGTATATGTGCTGCTGAAGTGAGCACGGAGGTAGTCTTTTGATTGGTTCTATTAATATTTTTCTCAGTGAAATATGAGGCCAGAAGAAATTAGGAGAGTGAACTGAACAGCAAAATGTAGAAAGAAGTACATTTTGAGATCATGTCTGTGCCGGCATGGTTTTCGTGGGTTTTTCTGAAGACATTTACAGATATTCAGGGCAGGCACGAAGCCAAGTAGAAACACAGAAGGTATAGCAAATGAGACACTGCAGCAACCACACCTGGGAGCTATCTATTCATTCAATGATTCTTGTTCGTCTACTCTTGAACAAGCACTCTTTCTAGACCTGGGAGAGGGTATAAGGAGGAACAAACAGAAGTGGCCACCGAACACACGGAAGTCATATACAAACACAGGGGAGACTTCAGGATTCCTAGTCTTCAACAGGCATGGTCTTAAGATGCTGCTATGCCAGGACCAGCCCAGGTAACAGGTCTGGAGATACTTACCAATCAAGGTTCCCGTGATAACTGCACACAGGGGAGGTTGCTCTGTTGGCATCTCCCATACACACTTTTAGTGTTATAAATGCACACCGTGTTATAAACAGAACTTGAGAAACTGAATTCTGATGATGTTTTTAAAAAGTAGGGAATGTCGTTTGTCCCACGGGTGACCAGCACACCGGGGTTTATCTACCTGGGGGCACAAGGCAGGTACCACACTGGCTTTATCTGACAGATCGGTCTGTTGTGCATTGCATCTATAATGCCATGTTACATCTAGTTACAATGTCCATGTGATACACAACAAGAGTTTTAGAAGAGGAAATGGGCAATGGAGTGTGCCCACTGAAGACCTCCAAGCTGCCTGGTCTAGAACATTAGGAGTCAGCTGAGCAACGGACGATAGGAGGAGTGGGGGAGGGGTGTTCCTTGCGGTACAGTTGAGGAAGGCATGGAGGTTTTGTTTCCTTTCTCAAGATACAGCCTTGCACTTTTAGAGTTTGCAGTCCCGCTTCATGATTACAGCTCTTCCTAATGTCAGGAAGACCTTAACTACTAGAGTTGAGGGTGTGGAGGGGAGTCACAGAGAAAAGACACTATCTGAAGCGTAACAGAGAGATCCAAAAGACTAGAAAGGACACAGCCAGAGGCTGACCTCTGAGAGGCAGGCAAGAGCCACCTTTTGTGCAGCCAGCACAGATCTGAAGTGAGTACCTGTGACAGACAGTCTGTGTGTCAGGGAGAGCAGCTGCTGTTGCTGGACCCAAGCCCTGCATCATCAACGGACTCACCAGGGCCACGTCAGTGGCAGCGTCTGTGAGAACCTCTGCCTCTATACTGCCTTCTCTACAGAAAAGGCAAGTGGCTATGTCTGAGGCTATCCGAGTGCTTCAAACTTGGGCTCCTCAGATGAAGGGCCTGAGGCGGGCCCTGGTGCCAGGACTTTCCCGTGCCAGGTTGGGGATCCTGTTGTTCTTGGTACTGATTTCTCTGCCAAGCCTGTACTGTGACCTGGGCTCACTATATCACTCTTCCTATGAAATAGTCATTCCCAAGAGTCTGACAGTGGAAGCAAGGGAAGACCAAGTGGAAAAGCTCTCCTATATGCTATTTATGCAGGGCCAGAGGCAGCTGATTCACCTCACGGTGAAGAGAGACTATTTTGTGGATAACTTCCCCGTCTTCAGCTACCACAGTGGCATCCTGGGGCGAGAGATGCCTCTCATCTCGCAGGACTGTCACTATGAAGGCTACATAGAAGGAGTCCCAGGTTCTTTTGTTTCTGTCAACACCTGTTCAGGCCTCAGCGGCCTCCTGGTTAAGGAGGAAAAATCCTATGGCATTGAGCCCGTGCACTCTTCCAAACGGTTTGAGCACGTGTTGTACGCCATGGGCCACGAAGCTCAAGTCTCCTGCAGCGTCACGTCCAAGGACAGCCAAGTGGCGTCCACCAGCCGGCAACCACAGAGCGCCAGGCCTCACAGCTTGCAGGTGCCATCCGACTTGTGGTCACGTACCAAGTACGTGGAGATGTTTGTCGTGGTCAACAACCAGCGGTTCCAAATGTGGGGCGGTGACGTCAATCAGACAGTCCAGAGAGTAATGGACATCATAGCTCTGGCCAACAGCTTCACAAGGGGAATAAACACAGAGGTGGTGCTGGCTGGAGTGGAGATTTGGACTGAGGGGGACCTCACAGAGGTCCCCGTGGACCTGCAAGTTGCACTCAGGAATTTCAACAGCTGGAGACAAGAGAAGCTCTTCCATCGTGTGAAGCATGATGTTGCCCACATGATCGTGGGACAGCATCCTAAAGAGGGTATGGGGCAGGCATTTCTCGGTGGTGCCTGCTCAAGTGATTTTGCAGCAGCCGTGGAATCCTTCCACCACGAAGATGTCCTCCTGTTTGCAGCACTCATGGTCCACGAGCTCGGACACAACTTGGGCATTCAGCACGACCATTCGGCCTGCATTTGTAAAGATAGGCCCTTCTGCCTCATGCATGAAAACATCACTAAAGAAAGTGGCTTCAGCAACTGCAGCTCCGACTCCTTCCACCAGTTCCTCTGGGAACACAAGGGGGCCTGCCTGTTTAACAAGCCTGGGCACAAAGGCCGCTTACGGAGGGATTCGGACTGTGGCGATGGCTTTGTAGAAGGAGATGAGCAGTGTGACTGTGGTAGTGCATGTGACGTGGACAAATGTTGTGACACATCATGTAAACTGAAGTCAACTGCATTGTGTTATCCTGGACCCTGCTGTAATGCTACATGCCAATATGAACAAACTGGACACAGCTGCCGTCCTGCTTCAGGAGAATGTGACCTTCCAGAATTTTGTCTTGGTACCTCTGGGGAGTGTCCCCCAGACACCTACAAGCTCGATGGTTCACTATGTAAGGGTGGTTACTACTGTGTTCAAGGTATATGCAGGTCTGCTGATGCTCAGTGTTCTGAAATGTTTGGGTTTCCGGCAAAAGCTGCTTCAGAAGACTGTTTTCGGTCATTTAATGGAAAAGGGAACAGATTTGGAAACTGTGGTATTCCCAGTGCCGGTGGCTCAGCATATACTAGATGTGAAAATGAGAATATATTTTGTGGGAAAATGATATGTACAAATGTTCAAACGCTACCAGAGACTGAAGTCAATTATACATTGCTTCAGACCCCTTATGCAGATGACTATTGCTGGTCCATGGATCTGTATGGGGTTCAGGATGTCCCTGATTCTGGAGATACAAGGAAGGGCAGTCTTTGTGGCTCAGGGAAAGTCTGCATGAACTTCACCTGCTCAGATGTCAGTGTTCTTGGGTACGATTGTGATATAAAGGTAAAGTGTAATGAGAAAGGAGTTTGCAACAATAAAAAGAACTGCCATTGCGATGATGGTTTTTCCCCTCCTGACTGCAAAAACCCAGGAAGTGGTGGTAGTGTGGACAGTGGCACCCCTAGTTCGGTTAGTAGCGGAACGGAGTCTGGAGGTGGAGGAAATGCTACCGCTCCCTCAGCCACTAATTCTATCGTAGGCATGTTAGCCTCATTAATTGCATTATTTTTGATCTTATTATTACTACTTATAATTTTTTGTGCCTGCATGTCTCGTAAAACGGACAAAGGAGAAGCTGCTGAACCAAAAGAGGAACCAGCTGTCCCAGCAGCAGCTCCCGCGGCAGCGGCTGTCCCGGAAGAGGCACCTCCAGAAGGGGAGGCCGAGGAGGAAGGGGAGGAAGGGGAGGAAGGGGAGGAAGAGGAGGAAGAGGAGGAAGAGGAAGAATCAGAGCCATAAGACAAGCAATGGGAGAAAGAAGCCTAATACATCAAACACCTCAAGCACTGAGTGGGAACGACAGGCTCACTGAAGCAAAGGCGAAGTGGGAATTGATAACTCCAGTGGCTCTGACTATGATTATATACTCTATAAAAATATACTACTGTAGGAGGAGGGATTCTATCACTTTTGTCACTCACTTTAGTCATTAAGGTTTTATGGTTTTAATTATACATTAAATAACTTACAGCTTTTCCACATTTAAATTTGAACTCTTCACATGCGTCTATTGACATCAACATCCTTGTCTTGGGCTAATTTTTCCAGGTACCAGAATCTTTTTCAGGAAATTCCATCTTTCATCTAAGTTGTTTGACGTATACCACTATTTGTACCTGCATTTACTATTATCACTTGGATTTTCAAGCAACAGCTACCTACTATATAAGAACAACTGTTTATGTGACTCATTGTTCTAATATGGCCTTTTATAATAGTGCATTCAAGAAATGAGTTTTTTAAAGCAAAAAATAAAACCCTATTCAGATTAGATATCTCTTCAGATTCAATGTGGTATAATTATTGAGTCTATTTTCTTCTGGGACTCTGTGGGGTGGACTATATCCAGTAAGTCAGAAGACCCTAATTGCCCCAGGGTCAAGGGGATAGTGTTTCAGTCATTTAACTTTTCAATTCTGGCAGATGGTGAGTGTGCTCAGTCGTGTCCAACTCTTTGTGACCTCATGCACTGTAACCCACCATGCCCCTCTATCCATGGAATTCTCTAGGCAAGAATACTGGAGTAGGTTGCCATTTCCTACTCCAGGGGGTCTTCCCCACCCAGGGATCAAATCCAAATCTCCTGTCTCTTGCATTGGCAGGTGGATTCTTTACCACTGTATCACCAGGAAAGATGTTTTAACATCGATATATTACATATTCAATTCATTATTTCCCAGGGTCTCCAGGTCCTTTCTATAGACATACTCTCCTTCTTTTGTTGTTTCCATTTTTTATTCCTTTTCTTTAACTCTTTATTACAAGGATCATTCTTACAGAAGTATATGTGGACTTAAAGTAAAAAAATCAAATGTATCCAGGAATATAAAACACAGTTTCTTTTTCCATCCAGTTTTTATTCTTTTTTAGTTTTTTAAATTTTTTGAATGCACTTAGCAGCATACGGGATTTTAGTTCCCTGACCACTGACTGAATGCTTGAACCCACGTCCCTTGCATTTGAAGTACCAATTCTTAGTCACTGAATCACCAGGGAAGTCCCTAGCCATACTCCCTTTTTAACAAAAATATTTCTTTTTCTCCTTGCTATTGTTCAGTCAATCAGCCATGTCTGACTCTGTATGACCCCATAGGCTGCAGCACGCCAGGCTTCCCTGTCTTTCACCATCTCCTGGAGTTAGCTCAAACTCATGTCCACTGAGTTGGTGATGCCATCCAACCATCTCACCCTCTGTTGTCCCCTTCTCCTGCCTTCAGTCTTTCCCAGTATCAGGGTGTTTTCCAATGAGTCAGTTCTTCACATCAAGTGGCCAAAGCACTGGAACTTCAGCTTCAGTTATCAGTCCTTGCAGTGAATATTCAGGGTTGATTTCCTTTAGGATTAAGTGGTTTGATTTCCGTGCATTCCAAGGGACTCTGAAGAGCCTTCTCCAACACCACAGTTCAGTTCTTCGGCACTCAGCCTTTTTTATTGTCCAGCTCTCACATCTGTACATGACTACTGGAAAACCCACAGCTTTGACTATGTGGACCTTTGAAGGCAAAGTAACGTCTCTGCTTTTTAATATGCTGTCTAGGTTTGTCACTGCTTTCCTTCCAAGGAGCCAGTGTCTTTTAATTTCATGACTGCAGTCACCATCTGCAGTGATTTTGGAGCCCAAGAAAATAAATCTTGTCATGGTTTTCATTGTTTCCCCATCTATTTGCCATGAAGTGATGGAACTGGATGCATGATTTTTTTTGGATTTTCATTTTTTTTTTGAATGTTGAGTTTTAAGCCAGCTTTTTACTCTCTTCTTTCACCTTCAAGAGGCTCTTTAATTCCTCTTCACTTTCGGCCATAAGGGTGGTGTCATCTGCATATGTGAGGTTATTTCCTGGCAATCTTGATTTCAGCTTGTGTTTCTACCAGCTCGGCATTTCACGTGATGTACTCTGCAGATAAGTTAAACAAGCAGGGTGACAATACACAGCCCTGACATACTCCTTTTCCAATTTTGAACCAGTTCATTATCCCACGTCTGGTTCTAACTGTTGCTACTTGACCTGCATACAGGTTTCACAGGAGGCTGGTAAGGTGGTCTAGTATTCCCATCTCTTTAAGAATTTTTCACTGTTGTGATCTACGCGGTCAAAGGCTTTAGCATAGTCAATGACGCAGAAGTAGATTCTGTTTTGGAATTCTCTAGCTTTTTCTACACTCCAACGGATGTTGGCAATTTGATCTCTGGTTCCTCTGCCTTTTCTAAATCCAGTTTGTACACCTGGAAGCTCTTGGTCCACGTTCTGTTGAAGCCTAGCTTGAGGGATTTTGAGCATTACTTTACTAGCATGTGAAATGAGTGCATTTGTGTGGTAGTTTGAACATTCTTTGACATCACCTTTGGGATTGGAATGAAAACTGACCTTTTCCAGTTCTGCGGCCACTGCTGAGTTTACCAAATTTGCTGGCATATTGAGGGCAGCACTTTCACGGCATCATCTTTTAGGGTCTGAAGTGGCTCAGTTGGAATTCCATTACCTCCACTGGCTTTGTTCGTCGTAATGCTTCCTAAGACCCACTTGACTTCACACTCCAGGATGTCTGGCTCTAGGTGAGTGATCACACTATCGAGGTCATCTGGGATATTAAGACCTCTTTTTGTATAGTTCTGTGTATTCTTGACACCGCTTCTTAATATCTTCTGCTTCTGTTAGATCCATAACGTTTCTATCCTTTATTGTGCCCATCTTGCATGAAATGTTCCCTTGGCATCTCTAATTTTCTTCAAGAGATCTCTAGTCTTTCCCATTCTATTGTTTTCCTCTATTTCTTTGCATTGATCACTGAGGAAAGCTTTCTTATCTATCCTTGCTGTTCTCTGGAACTGCATTCAGATGGGTATATCTTTCCTTTTCTCCTTTGCCTTTAGCTTCTCTTCTTTTCTCAGCTATTTGTAAGGCCTCCTCAGACAACCATTTTGCCTTTTTGCATTTCTTTTTCTTGGGGATGGTCTTGATCACTGCCTCCTGTACAATGTCATGAAGCTCCGTCCATAGTTCTTCAGGTACTCTATCAGATCTAATCCCTTGAATCTATTTGTCACTTCCACTGTATAGTTGTAAGGGATTTGATTTAGGTCAAATCATTAGGTCAAATGATTTGAATGGCCTAGTGGTTTTCCCTACATTCTTCAATTTAAGCCTGATTTTCTCAATAAGGAGTTTATGATCTGAGCCACAGTCAGCTCCCGGTCTTGTTTTTGCAGACTGTATAGAGCTTCTCCATCATTGGCTGCAAAGAATATAATCAATCTAATTGCAATATTGACCATCTGGTGATGCCCATGTGCAGTCATCTCTTGTGTTGCTGGAAGCGGGTATTTGCTATGACCAACATGTTCTCTTGGCAAAACTCTGTTAGCCTTTGTCCTGCTTCATTTTGTACTCCAAGGCCAAACTTACCTGTTACTCCAGGTATCTCCTGACTTCCTACTTTTGCATTCCATTTCCCTATAATGAAAAGGACAGCTTTTTTTGGTGTTAGTTCTTGAAGGTCTTGTAGGTCTTCATAGAACAATTTAACTTCTGCTTCTTTGGCACTAGTGGTTGGGGCATAGACTTGGATTACTGTGATACTGAATGGTTTGTCTTGGAAATAAACTGAGATTATTCTGTTGTTTTTGAGATTGCACTCAAGGACTGCATCTCAGACTGTTTTGTTGACTATGAGGGCTACTCCATTCTTCTAAGGGATTCTTGTCCAAGTAGTTGATATAATGGTCATCTGAATTAAATTTGCCCATCTCTGTCCATTTTAGTTCACAGATTCCTAAAATGTCGATCTTCACTCTTGCCATGTCCTGTTTGACCACTTCCAATTTGCCTTGATTCATGGACCTAACATTCCAGGTTCCTATGCAACACTGTTCTTTACAGCATCAGACTTTACTTTCACCACCAGACACATCCACTACTGGGCACTGTTTCCACTTTGCCTCAGGCTCTTCACTCCTTCTGAAGCTATTTCTCTGCTCTTCTCCAGTAAGCGTATTGGATACCTACCGACCTGAGGGGCTCATCTTTCAGTGTCATATTTTCTTGCCTTTTCGTACTGTTAATGGGGTTCTCAAGGCAAGAATGCTGAAGTGGTTTCCATTCCTTTCTCAAATGGAGCAGATTTTGTCAGAACTCTCCACCATGACCTCTCCATCTTGGGTGGCCCTTTTCCCCCTGTATTGTGCTGTGCTTAGTCGCTCAGTCATGTCCAACTTTTTGTGACCCCGTGGACTGTAGCCCACCAGGCTTCTCTGTCTATGGGGATTGTGCAGGCAAGAATACTCGTGTGGGTTAACAGGCCCTCCTCCAGGGGATCTTCCCAACCCAGGGATCAAACCCATATTTCCCACATTGCAGTGGATTCTTACCATCTGAGCCACCATGGAAGCCCAAGAAGACAGGAGTGTGTGGCATATCCCTTCTCCAGGGGATCTTCCCAACCCAGGAATCAAACTAGAGTCTCCTGAATTGCAGGCGGATTCTTTACCAGCAGAACTACCAGGAAAGCCCCCCTTTTCTCCTAAAGAATGTTTAATTCCCTTTTTTTTTTTTAAATTCCTTTCTTACTAATATTCCTTGGATGAATTTCATACCTTCAGATGTGTCATGTCTGATGAACATCATCTAGTTATAAAACTGCATTTATACTTATTTTATATAGTACAGAGGCCTCTACCACAGTGCTGAGTACATGTATTAAACTAAAATTTTATCTTTTCTATTTTTCCTTTTTTCTGTATTGAAACAACTTGTTGGCTGACATCATAAGGAATCTCTCCAATTACAAGTAATAGCTTTAGATCTAGTAGATACTTCTCTGTGAAGAAACCACAAAGCAAGTATAATATTAACATTATTCATTCTGTGCCAAAAACTGTGTTAAACACACTATATTCATTGTCTTAATTTAATCCTCCTAACCACCCTATGAAACCTTCATCTTTCATGAGGAAACAGACCAAGGTGAATTTTCTCTAGAGCTAGTAAGTAGTGGTATTTGCATATTTTCCAAAGTATGACTCAATGTACAATTTCCAATACTTCCTGAACTCTTTCCTTCAGTAAAAAGTAACAGGGAAGACCTTCAAAATGTCCTTAACTAACTTCTACTACATATGAATCCACAAACTGTGTAGTCATTATTGATGAAAATGTCTTTCTTCCTATTATATCCATTATAGTGTGGCAGATTACCATCTTATTCAATGCTGTGGGCCCAGCATATTGTACATGCTTAATAAGTGTTTACCAAGTGAATGATTTAACCTTAAAATATAGGGCCAAATTCATTCTTGGGGCAGGATGCCTCCTGCCACTCCCTAACGCAACCAAAATCTTGCTCAGATTCAATACTGCTAAATTACTTATAAACAGACAAATAAGACATTAAAAGTTTATAAAACCCCACACTCCAATCAAAGATAGACTATGGTAGGGGTTGCTCAGATGCTCAGTCATGTCTGACTCTTTGTGCCTCCATGAACTATAGCCTACCAGGCTCCTCTGTCCATAGCATTCTTCTGGCAAGAATACTGGAATGGGTTGTCATTTCTTCCTCCAGGAGATCTTCCTGGAGTGGGCTGCCATTTCCACCTCCAGAAGATCTTCCAAACCCAGGGGTCATATTTGTATATATTGTGAAATGATCACCATAATAAATTTAGTTAACATTCATTACCACACATCATTACAAATTTTTTTTTCTTATGTTGAGAACTTTTAAGATCTACTCTTAGCAACTTTTGGAGAAGGAAATGACAACCCACTTCAGTATTCTTTCCCAGAGAATCCCATGGACAGAGGAGTCTGGTGGGCTAAAGTCCATGGGGTTGCAAGAGTCGGACATGACTTAGCAACTAAACCACTACCACTACTTGAGCAACTTTCAAATACACAATATAGTAGTATTAATCATAGTTACCATGCTGTATATTATATTCCCAGGACTTTTTAACTGGAAGTTTGCCCCTTTTGATCACCTTCATCCATTTCACCAATCCCCCCTACCCCACCCCTGGAAACCATTGATTTGTTCTCTGTATGTTCAACTTTTTGTTTCATTTCTTTTAGAAATGTTGTTGTTGTTCAGCTGCTACATCACGTCCGACTCTTTCTGACCCCATGGACTGTAGCACGCCAGGCCTCCCTGTCCCTCACCATCCCCTGGCGTTTGCTCAAGTTCATGTCTGTTGAATCAGTAATGTCATCTAACCATCTCATCCTCTGTCACCCCCTTCTCCTGCCCTCAGTCTTTCCCAGTATCAGGGTCTTTTTCAATGAGTTGGCACCTTGCATCAGGTGGCCAAAGTACTGGAGCTTAAGCTTCAGCATCAGTCCTTCCAATGAGTATTCAGGGTTGTTTTCCTTTAGGATTGACTGGTTTGGTCTCCTTGATGCCCAAGGGATTCTCAAGACTCTTCTCCAGCACCACAACTGGAAAGCATCAATTGTTCAGCGCTCAGCTTTCTTCATGATCCAACTTTCACATCTGTACATGACTATTGGAGAGACCATAGCACTGACTATGTTGGACCTTTGTCAGCAAAGTGATGTCTTTGAAATGTATATAAGTGATATAATAAGGTATTTGTCTTTCTTATGTAACTTATTAGCATAATGCCTTCAAAGTCCATCCATGTTGTCACAAACGGCAAGAGTTCCTTCTTTTTATGGCTGAGTAATATTTGTGTGTGTGTGTGTGTGTGTGTGTGTGTGTGTAACATATTTTTTAAAATTTAGCTGTGTTGGGTCTTAAGTGCAGCACACAGGATCTAGATCCCTCACCAGGATTGAACCTGGGCCCCTTGCATCGGAAAAATGGAGTCTTTTTTTTTTGGAAGTTGTGATGACAACTAGTATCTGAGTCACATGAAAAAGTTTATCTACTCAATGATGCAGGAAGAAACAACAGGCTTGTGCCACGTGGTAGCATCTAACAGACACCAGCAGGTGTTCCTGGCTTGTTGCTGGGTAGTCACTGCTTCACATTTTAGTTCACTGTGTTTTAAAATGACACCTGTGTTTTTGCATGTATTGCTCAGGCCACAAAAAATCCCTATTAGAACGTTTGAGTTCTGAGGAGTGGTTAACTCCAAATTAGCCCACACACTGTCCTTTTACCTCTGTGGCGGGAGCTAGTCTTTTAAATGTTTCAGATAACTATAGATATGAGATTCATGATGTAGGGTTCCTGCTCCTTGGAGTTCACCAAGGTTGGGTGTCTTCTCACTAGAGGTTTTGGTTTCCACATCAAGTATTATAGCTACAGTTGATTGAGCATGGACCAGGTGGCAGGCACTGTTCTAAGCACTTTCATATTTTATCTCACCATTTCCACAATAGTCCTATGAGGTCCCCATTGTCACTGGCCCCACTCTCCCCATGAAGAACCTGAGGGGTTAAGCAATTTGCCTACGGTCACATGGTAGGTGAGAAGGGTAGACAGGTGTCAGAGCAGGTCTGTCTGAAGCTAAAGTCAAGTCTTCTCAACAACTGCGTATCACAGCAGAAGGTAGAACTACTGGCTTTTGTGAGCAATGTGAGTATAACGTGGGGATGCAAATCATTGCTGTGGTGCATCTCTGGGCCCTAAGCTCTGGGTTGGACTGGTTCAGGGTCTCTGCTGGAGATTCAGGTCAACTTTTGAAGTGAGCTTGAAAGGAACAAGCAGAAGGAGAAGGAGAGGGAGAGGGTGAGAGGAAAGAAAGGGAGGGAGAAATTTGCAGGCTTCATTAAGCATACTCTAATGGCATTAAGGCATGCTCCTTTTTCTGTTTCAGCTAAATGGTGGCCCCCTTATGATGAGAGAATCCCCAGATCGCCCATTTGGAAGAAGCCAAATAGGCAAGATTAAAGAAATGATTTTATAGACCTGTTTCCTCACCACCGTGATGAGGCTTTGGATTGCAGAGGGAATGCAGAGTCTGAACCAATGGACCACCAGAGAAGTCCTGTATAACATTTTCTAATTCATTCATCCACCAATAGATGACACCTAAGTTTCTTCTATGTCTTGGCAACTGTAAATAATGCTGCAATGAACACGGTGGTGCAGATATCTTTCTTTGTTGACATTTTTGTTTCCTTTGGATAAATGTCCAGAAGTGGATTGCTGGATCATATGGTACTTTTATTTTTAACTTTTTGAGGAACCTCCATAATGCTTTCCATAGTGGCTGCACCAGTTTGCATAACCATCAACAGTGTTCCTTTTTTTCCAAATCCTCGCCAAAACTTATTTGTTGTCATTTTGATAACAAGTGTGAAGTGATATCTCATTGTGGTTTTGATTTGCATTTCTGAGATTAGTGATGTTGAGCACCTTTTCATGGACCTGTTGGCCATCTTTATGTCTTCTTTGGAAAAATGTCTATTCAGATCCTCTGTCCATTTTTAAATTGGATTTTTTTTTTTTTTGCTATTGAGTTGACAAAGTTCTTTTCATATCTTGACATTAATCCCTTATCAAATACATGATTTGCAAGTATTTTCTTCCTTTGGATAGGTTGTCTTTTCATTTTGTTGATGATTTCCTTTGCCATGCAGAAAGAAGCCTTTTCAGTTAATTTTTGTGTAGGCATAAGATAATGATGCAGTTTCATTCCTTTGCATGTGGTTGTTCCATTTTCCCAACACCATTTACTGAAAGGATTGTTCTTTTCTGACTGTATATTCTTGGCTTCTTTCTTGTAAATTAATTGATTATATATGTGTGAGTTTATTTCTATTTCTTTCTATGTAAGAGCATTCTATTCTGTTCCATTGATCTATGCATCCATTTTTACGCCAGTACCACAGTTTTGATTACTACAACTTTGTAATATAGTTTGAAATCTGGGCGCATGATGCTTCCAGCTTTGTTCTTTTTTTTCAAGACTGCTTTGGCTATGTGGGGTCTTTAAACGTTTCATACATATTTTAGCATTGTTCATTCTACTTCTGTGGTAAATGTTATTGGAATTTTGATAGTGACTGCACTGAATCTACACATTTCTTTGAGTAGTAATATATAGATTTTTAACAATATTAATTCTTCCAACTCATAAATACATTTAATAAAGGGTTAATATTTTTCCATTATTTGTATTTTCTTCAATTTCCTTCATTAATGTCTTATAGTTTTCAGGGTACAGGTCTTTCACCTCCTTGGTTAATTTCATTCCAAGTATTTTAATTCCTTCTGATGCAACTGTAAATGGGATTATTTTTCTTAATTTCTATGACAGTTTATTGACCTATAGAAACACAACAAATTTTTGTATATTGATTTTGTATCCCACAACTTTATTGAATTCATTTATTAGTTCTAACACTATTTTGGTGGAGACTTTAAGGCTCTTTTATATGTAATAAGTCATCTGCAAGTAGTGACAAGTTTACTTCTTACTTTCTGACTTCAATGCCTTTCACTTCTTTTTCTTGCCTAACCACTCTCCCTATAATTTCTAATACTATATTGAATAAAAGTGGTGAAAGTATGGCATCTTTTTGCTGGCCCTGATATTAGAGGAAAAGCTTTCAGCTTTTTACCACTGAGCATAATGTTAGCTATGGGTTCAAATTTCATTCTTGAGTAGAGCTTTGTCATTCTGGGTGGGTGAACCAAAATCTCACTATGTTTTCTTTTAAAAAAAAAAGAAAAAGCGATCTTCCTCCACCAATGAAAATGGTGAACAGCTTTAAAATAATTTTTCAACCTTCTGCTATATATAAAGTTGTCAAAACATGTTTATGGGGGGAGGGTTATGTTCTGTTAAGGAAAATCCTACTACTTCCAGATGCTAATTGGCTGGGGGGGCAGCTAAATATTTTGACTATGACTTTACCTGTGAGACAGATTTTATCTCTTTAAAACCTGTGGCAAATTGAACTATATTACAGGTATTTCAAATTCTCAGTAACTTTTGCTTATCCAGAGTCAGAGACAAAATTTGTATTTACTTGTGGGAGAATCTTTTAGTGAAATTTTAAGATACTGGGTAGGTCAAAAAGTTCCTTCGGTTTTAAGGAAAAAATAAAAGACACATTTTTCATTTTCACCAAGAACTTTACTGAACAACATATTCACTGTTTTGTTCCATTCCCTTCTGCCATTTTTCACGCAACTTCATAACTCCATCTTCCCAAAACTTTTTATCTTTTTGAGCAAGGATAAAGTTTTGTCAAGAGACCTCACTGGTCATAGCAAACACCCTCTTCCAACAACACAAGAGAAAACTCTACACATGGACGTCACCAGATGGTCAATACTGAAATCACATTAATTATATTCTTTGCAGCCAAAGATAGAGAAGCTGTATACAGTCAGCAAAAAAAAGACTGGGAGTTGACTGTGACTCAGATCATGAACTCTTCTATTGCCAAATTCAGACTTAAACTGAAGAAAGTAGAGAAAACCACTAGACCATTCAGGTATGACCTAAATCAAATCCCTTATGATTATACAATGAAAGTGACAAATAGAGTCAAGGGATTAGATCTGATAGAGTGCCTGAAGAACTATGGAGGGAGGTTTGTGACACTGTACAGGAGACAGGGATCAAGACCATCCCCATGGAAAAGAAATGCAAAAAGGCAAAATGGTTGTCTGAGGAGGCCTTGCAAATAGCTGAGGAAAGAAGAGAAGCTAAAGGCAAAGGAAAAAAGGAAAGATATACCCATGTGAATGCAGAGTTCCAAAGAACAGCAAGGAGAGATAAGAAAGCCTTCCTCAGTGATCGAGGAAAACAACAGAATAGGAAAGACTAGAGATCTCTTCAAGAAAATTAGAGATACCAAGGGAACATTTCATGCAAAGATGGGCACAATAAAGGACAGAAATGGTATGGACCTAACAGAAGCAGAAGATATTAAGAAGAGGTGTCAAGAATACACAGAAGAACTATACAAAAAAGATCTTCATGACCCAGATAATCACGATGGCGTGATCACTCACCTAGAGTCAGACATTCTGGAATGCGAAGTCAAGTGGGCCTTAGGAAGCATCACTACAAACAAAGGTAGTGGAGGTGATGGAATTCCAGTTGAGCTATCTCAAATCCTAAAAGATGATGTTGTGAAAGTGCTGCACTCAATATGTCAGCAAATCTGGAAAACTCAGCAGTGGCCACAGGACTGGAAAAGGTCAGTTTTCATTCCAGTCCCAAAGAAAGGCAATGCCAAAGAATGCTCAAACTACCTCACAACTGCACTCATCTCACACACTAGCAAAACAATGCTCAAATCTCTCCAAGCCAGGCTTCAACAGTAGGTGAACTGTGAAGTTCCAGATGTTCAAGCTGGATTTAGAAAAGGCAGAGGAATCAGAGATCAAATTGCCAACATCTGTTGGAGCATCGAAGAAGCAAGAGAGTTCCAGGAAAACATCTACTTCTGCTTTATTGACTATGCCAAAGCCTTTGACCATGTGGATCACAACGAACTATGGAAAATTCTTAAAGAGATAGGAATACTAGACCACCTGACCTGCCTCCAGAAAAATCTGTATGCAGGTCAAAAAGCAACAGTTAGAACTGGACATGGAACAATAGATTGGTTCCAATTCGGGAAAGGAGTATATCAAGGGTGTATACTGCCACTCTGCTTATTTAACTTATATGCAGAGTACATCATGAGAAATGCTGGGCTGGACGAAGCACAAGCTGGAATCAAGATTGCTGGGAGAAATATCAATAACCTCAGATATGCACATGACACCACCCTTCTAGCAGAAAGCAAAGAACTAAACAGCCTCTTGATGAACGTGAAAGAGAAGAGTGAAAAAGTTGGCTTAAAACTCAATATTCAAAAACTAAGATCATGGCATCTGGTCCCATCACTTCATGGCAAACAGATGGGGAAACAATGGAAACAGTGACAGACTTTATCTTTTTGGGCTACAAAATCACTGCAGATAGTGACTGCAGTCATGAAATTAAAAGATGCTTGCTCCTTGGAAGAAAAGTTATGACCAATCTAGATAGCATATTGAAAAGCAGAGATATTACTTTGCCAACAAAGATCCATCTAGTCAAGGCTATGGTTTTTCCAGTAGTCATGTATGGATGTGAGAGTTGGACTATAAAGAAAGCTGAGCGCCAAAGAATTGATGCTTTTGAACTGTGGTGTTGGAGAAGACTCTTGAGAGTCCCTTGGACAGCAAGGAAATCCAACCAGTCCATCCTAAAGGAAATCAGTCCTGAATATTCTTTGGAAGGACTAATGCTGAAGCTGAAACTCCAATACTTTGGCCACCTGATGTGAAGAACCGACTCATTTGAAAAGACCCTGATGCTGGGAAAGACTGATGGTGGGAGGAGAAGGGGACGACAGAGGAGGAGATGGTTGGACGGTATCACCAACTCGATGGACATGAGTTTGAGTAAGCTCTGGGAGTTGGTGATGGACAGGGAGGCCTGGTGTGCTGCAGTCCATGGGGTCACAAAGAGTCAGCAACATGACTGAGCAACTGAACTTAACAGTATTGATGAATCTTGAAAATATTATGCTAAGTGAAAAAAGTCAGTCAGAAAAGGACACAAATTGTATGATTCCATCTATATTAAATGCCTAGAATAGACAAATTCATAGGAAAAGCTGAGGTGGAAGGAGCTGAGGCAGAGAGTAGGTAATTAGGTACAATACTAAGTACTATAGTCACACGTACTGTAGTCGTAAGTACAACCGGCACAAAAACGTTTGGAAATAAACATAACCTTGTACTTGGTGGAAACAGATACATAAGGAAAGTAGGTATTAAAGTACAGCCTACTAATGCTAAATGTCCAGTGAGTTGTGATTATCACTGTGTTTTACAGAAAGTATGAAGAACATCAGTTAATGAAATAGGTAGGTAAGTAAAAGTTAAGAGGACTTCCAATATATACCAAAATGTTAATGCTAAATGATTATGTCAGGCATTATAGGATACTTTGAAACAATTACAGGTAGTCTCACTCAAAACTTGTAATGTCAATCAGGCTGCAGTTTAAATATGTGTCTTGAAAAGACAGTCTCTTCAGCAAGTGCTGTTGGGAAAGCTGAACAGTACATATTAATCAATGAAGTTAGAACCAATCATGACACTACAACCAAAAGTAAACTCAAAATGGCTTAAAGACTTAAATATCACACTTGACACCATAAAACTCCTAGAAGAGAACATAGGCAAAACATTCTCTGACTAAATCATAGCCACACTTAGGTCAGTCTCCCAAGGCAATAGAAATAAAAGCAAAAATAAACAAATTGGACCTAATCAAACTTAAAAGCTTTTGAACAGCAAAGGAAACCATGCACAAAATTAAAAATACAACCAATGAACTGGGAAATAATATTCTTTAATGATGAAACTGACAAGGGCTTAATTTCCAAAATATATAAATAGCTCATATAATTCAATAACAAAAAACCAAACAACGCAATCAAGAAATGGGCAGAAATACTAAATAGATGTTTCTCCAAAGAAGACACACAGATGACCAACAGGTACATGGAAAGATGCTCAACATCACTGATTAGCAGACAAAGGAAAATCAAAACTACAACAAGGTACCACTTCATATCAGTCAGAATGGTCATCATTAAAAAGTCTAAAAATAATAAATGCTGGAAAAGGTGTGGAGAAAAGCGAACCCTCTCACAATGTTGGTGGGAATGTAAATTGGCACAGTCACAATGGAAAACAGCATGAAGGCTCCTTAAAAAACTAAAAATAGAGTTTCCATATGATCTAGAAATCCCACTCCTGGGCATATATCCAGACAAAATTCTAACTTAAAAAGATACATGCACTTCACTATTCACAGCAGCATTATTAACAATAGCCAAGACATGGAAGCAACCTGTGTCCATTGATAGATGAATGGATAAAGAAGATATTTAATATATATATATATATACACACACACACTATATATACATACACACACACAATGGAATACTATTCAGCCATAAAAATAATGTCACTTGCAGCAACTAGGATGGGCCTAGAGGTTGTCACACTGAGTGAAAGAAAAACATATGATACCATATGATATCATTTATATATGGAATCTAAAATATGACACAAAATGAACTATTTACAAAACTGTTTTCAGATTCACACACATATAAAACAAACTTATAGTTACCAAAGGGAAAAGAGAGAAGGAGAGGGATAAATTAGAAGTTTGAGATTAGCAGATACAAACTACCATACACAAACATAAGGTCCTAATGTATAGCACAGGAAACTACATTTAATATCCCATAATAAACCATAATGGCTAAATGGAAAAAAAAGAAAAGTTAAAAAAAAATTCCACTAAAGAAAAAAAAAAAACCATAATGGGAAAGAATATGAAAAAGAATATGTACATACATGTATAACTGAATCACTTTGGTGTATACTAGAAACTAACACATTGTAAATCAACTGTACCTCAAAAAAATAAGCAAATAAATAAAACTTTGGAAAAATGCATGGGAAAAAGGAAATTCTAGGGCCTTCCCCAGGCAGTCTAGTGGTAAGAGTTTGCCTTCCAATGCAGGGGGTACAGGTTTGATCCCTGGTTGGGGAGCTAAGATCCCACATATCTTGGGGCCGAAAAACTAAAATATAAAGCAGAAGCAATGTTGTAACAAATTCAATAAAGCCTTAAAAAAAAAAAAAAGGAAATCCTAGAAAAGTTTTGTCAAAAGAGACTATGTGAGGGAAGTTAATAATAGTATCTTTATCTGTGTAGCACTTTTTATTTTACAAAGCATTTTTACAAATGCTATTGAATCATTAGTAAAGCTCATATAGATATTATTTCCACTTTATAAACAAGAAGCTGATGCTCAAAGAGATTAAATGACAAAAATATCAAAATCCACAAATAACCAAACTGAGGCCTGAATTTGGGTTTTCTAAGTTAAAAAAAAAAAACCTTTCAGTAAGGCTCCGTATCACAGTGCATGGAAAAAGTTGATTTACCACAAGATGTAGCATTCAATTTCTTAAAGGCTAGGAAACATATTTAATTATAAGGAAGGAAGATTTGCAGAGGGTGGCAACAGTAGTGCAATTAAAAAAAAAATCTCAACTCACAGCATAAAAACAGATAAAGCACTATGATGGTAAAAAACTAAACCCTACAAACACCAAAAAATGATGATAAGTCATCTTACAAACCCCAATATATGGTTTAAAAGGTCGAACTACCAATAGCTCCAAAATCCAAGTGATATTAGTAACTGTCACAGAGAAAGTAGAGAGAAGTGATAGGACACCTTCTGTACCTGAAACCAGGAAAAACCCAAATATCCAACAGGTACTCACTGGAAACTATAGTGAGCCAATCTGAAAAGAAGTACCTAAAACTGAAGTTTTTGACATTTCAATTTTGGGGAGAATGCAAGGGGTTGATTTTAAGGGGCAAAGGGACCAGAGGAGTCTGGGACCTATGACTTTAAAAAGTAAAGGACAAAACCACATGCTGGGGAGAATTCACTGAAAGTAGAATTCAAATTGTCTAGGACAAAAAAACCAAAGAGATTTTAAGTGGAAATACATTCACTGTTTCACTAATTAATATGTTGCTTGGCATTACATTTTGGTAAATGGTCCTTACCTGGTTATGCATATCTTCCTCTTCATGGATCACAGCCTTGTTGTGGTGAAGGGGTTTGTGTAACTCAACGAAGCTATGAGCCATGCCATGCAGGGCCAACCAAGACGGACTGATCACAGTGGAGAGTTCTAACAAAATGTGGTCTACTGGAGGAGGGATGGCAAACCACTCCAGTATTCTTGCCTCAAGAACTCCATGAACAGAATGAAAAGGCAAAAAGACAGGACACTGGAAGATGTTCCCCCCAGATCAGAAGGTGTCCAATATGCTACAAGGGAAGAGTGGAGAAATAGCTACAAAAAGAATGAAGAGGTTGGGCCAAAGCAGAAACAATGCTCAGTTATGGATGTCTGCGGGTGAAAGTGAAGTCCAGTGCTCTAAAGAGCAATATTACATAGGAAACTGGAATGTTAGGTCCATGAGCCAGGGCAAATTGGACATGGTCATGTAGGAGATGATGGCAAGAGTGAATATCAACATCTAGGAATCAGTGAACTAAAATGGTTGGGAACAAGCAAATTTAATACAGATGACCATTATATCTACTATGGTGGGCAAGAAGCCCTTAGAAGAAATAGGAGTAGCCCTCATGGTCAACAGAAAAGCTCAAAATATAGTACTTGGGTGCAATTTCAAAGACAATAGAATGATCTTGGTTTGTTTCCAAGGCAAATCATTCAGCATCACAATAATCCCCATCTGTGCCCCACCACTAATGCTGAAGAAGATGAAGTTGAACGGTTCTACAAATATCTACAAGACCTTCTAGAACTAACACCCCAAAAAGATGTTCTTTTCATCATAGGGGACTGGGATGAAAAGTAGGAAGTAACTTGCCTAGAGTAACATGCAAGTTTGGCCTTGGAGTACAAAATGAAGCAGGCAAAAGCTAACAGAGTTTTGTCCAAAGAACATGCTGGTTGTAGCAAACATCCTCTTCCAACAACACAAGAGACGACTCTACACATGGGCATCACCAGATGGTTAATACTGAATTAAGATTAATTATGTTCTCTGCAGTCGAAGATGGAGAAGCTCTACACATCAGCAAAAACAAGACCTGGAGCTGACCATGGCTCCTATCATGAGCTCCTTATTGCAAAATTCAGGCTTAAATTGAAGAAAATAGGGAAAGCCACTAGGCCATTCCAGTAAAACCTAAATCAAATTCATTATGATTATACAGTAGAGGTGACAAACAGATTGAAGGGGTCAGATCTGGTAGATAGAGTGCCTAAAGAGGTATGGACAGAGGTTCCTAACATTGTATAGGAGGCAGTGACCACAACTATCCCAAAGAAAAAGAAATGAAAGAAGGCAAATTGGTTGTCTGAGGAAATTTTACAAATACCTGAGAAAAGAAGAGAAGCAAAAAACAAAGGACAAAGGGAAATATAAGCCCAACTGAATACAGAATTCCAGACAACAGCAAGGAGAGACAAGAAAGCCTTCCTAAGTGAACAATGCAAAGAAACAGAGGAACATAAGAGAATGGGAAAGACTAGCAATCTCATCAAGAAAATTGGAGACATCTAGGGAACATTTCATGCAAGAACGGGCACAGTAAAGGGTACAAATGGTAAGGATAATAGAAGCAGAAAGGATTAAGAAGAGGTGGCAAGAATACATAGAACTATACAAAAAGGGTCTTAATGACCCAGATAACCATGATGGTGTGGTCACTCACCTGGAGTCAGACATCCTGGAGTGTGAAGTCAAGTGGAAGCATTACTACAAACAGGAAGCATTACTACAGACAAAGCCAGAGGAAGTGGTGAGCTTTTTAAAATTCAAGCTGAGCTATTTAAAATCCTAAAAGATGATGCTGTTAAATTGCTGCACTCAATATATCATCAAATTTGGAAAACTCATAGGACTGGAAAAGCTCTTTTCATTCCAATTGCAAAAAGGGCAATGCCAAAAAAATGCTCAAACTACTGTGCAATTGCACTCATTTCATATGCTAACAAGGTAATGCTCAAAATCCTTTAAGTTATGCTTCAGCAGTACATGAACAGAGAACTTCCAGATGTACAAGCTGGGTTTAGAAAAGGCAGCAGAACCAGAGATCAAGTTGCCAACATTTGTTGGATCATAAAAGGAATTCCAGAGAAACATATTACTTCTGCTTCGTTGACCGTGTGAATCAAAACAAACTGTGGAAAATTCTTAAAAGAGATGGGAATACCAGAATACCTTACCTATCTCCTGAGAAACCCACATGCAGGTCAAGAAACAAGTTAGAACTGACCATGGAAAAATGAACCAGTTCAAAATTGGGAAAGGAGTAAGATGAGGCCGTATATTGTCATCCTGCTTATTTAATTTATATGTAGAGTACATTGTGTGAAATGTCACACTGGATGAATCACAAGATGGAAGAAAGATTGCCAGGAGAAACAACCTCAGATATACAGATGATACCACCCTAATGGCAGAAAGTGAAGAGGAACTAAAGAGCTTCTTGATTAAGATGAAAGAGGAGAGTGAAAGAGCTGGCTTAAAACCTAACATTCATAAAATGAAGATCATGGCACCAGTCCCATCACTCCATGGCAAACAGAAGGGGAAATGGGGGAAACAGCGACAGATTTTATTTTCTTGGGCTCCAAAAACACTGCAGATGGTGACTGCAGCCATGATATTCAAAGATGCTTGCTCCTTGGAAGGAAGCTATGACAAACCTAGACAAAGTATTAAAAAGCAGAGACATCACTCTGCTGACAAAGGTCCGTATAGTCAAAGCCATGGTTTTTCCAGTAGTCATATATGGATGTGAGAGTTGGACCATAAAGAAGGCTGAGAGCTGAAGAATTGATGCTTTTGAATTGTGGTGCTAGAAAAGAATCTTAAGAGTTCCTTGGACTGCAAGGAGATCAAATCAGTCAAACCTAAAGGAAAACAACCCTGAATATTCTTTGGAAGGATTGATGTTGAAGCTGAAGCTCCAATACTTTGGCCACCTGATGTGAAGAGCCAAGTTACTTGAAAAGGCCCTAATGCTGGGAAAGACTGATGGCAGAAAAGGGCAACAGAGGATGAAATGATTAGATAGCATTGCCGACACAATGGACATGAGTTTGGGAAAACTTCAGGAGATAGTGAAGGACAGGGAAGCCCATGGCTGCACTCCAAGGGATTGCAAAGAGTCTGACACGACTTAGCGACTGGACAACAATAACAATGTAGTATTTTTGTATTCCCATTACAGTTTTAAAATATGAATAGCTAGTGACTTTTAACAACTTTTAGGCACGGACTCATATGTTCATTTTATTTCTCTTTTAGTTTGTGATGTGATGAATTATGAGAATATATTTCTTAATGCTAAACTCATGTTTCTGGCATAAACTTTTTTTAGCATGGTGCTTGCCTTGAATATTGTACAAGATTTTATTTCTAACATCTCTTAAAATTGTTTTAATCTACATCCAGAAAAAGTGTAGTTTATTTCTGACTTTTCAAAAATGCCAGCTCTATCTAGTTAGGGAATTAAGATGATATTACCTCCACAAAGAATTTTCCATATTTTCCTTTAGATTTTTAAATTTAATAATGAAGGAGTAGCACAAATAGTCTTATATAACTTAAAATCTTCTGTACCCATATTATACATTTCTAACTTACTCATTTCTTATTGTGGCAAGAATACAACAATTCTTAACAAAATGTTAACTGTGTAATACAGTATTGTTGACTCTAGGTACAATGCTGTAGAGCAGATCTGTAGAATTTATTAATCTTGCAGAACTGAAACTTTATATCATTCGTGGGTGAAGTGTCACTTCACCATATCCCTACTCTATGGCAATCACCATTCACCTCTCAGATTCTATAAATTTGACTAATTTAGATACCTCATGTAAACAGAATGATGAGGTATTTGTATTTCTATGACCGGTCTATTTGACTCAGCATAACATCTTCAAGTTTCATCCATGTTGTCACATGTTGCAGGATATCTTTATTTTTTAAGGCTCAACAGTATTATATATATCACATTTTCTATATCTGTTGAAAAAAAAAACATTATCTTGTTGTGAATCTTGGTCACAGTGAACAAGGGAATGCTAATATCTTTTTAATACCATTCTGGCCTATAAGGTTTTTGCTTGAAAAATTACTGAGAATTTTTGGACATTTCTTTACAAAGAAAAATTGTGAGTAGTCAATTTTCTATAGCCTCTTTCAAAGTTTGCTCTTTGACTTTAGACAATTTGTTTATATGCGTCTCAGTGTGAACTATCTTCAGATTCATCTTGCTTGGTGATCTCTAGGGTTTGTGGATATGTATGGCCATTTGCTTCTCTACATTTGGGAAATTTTTAAATTTTTTAACAAGCTGTTTGGTCTTATTTTCTCTGTTCCAATTAGAACTCCCAAAATGTGTATACTGGTTGGCTTGATGATACTGAAAAAAATCCTTAAGTTTTCTTCACTGTTTTTCATTCTTCCTTTTTCCTTCTCTGCCTGAATTACTTCCAGTGCTGTCTTTGAGTTCACTGATCCTTTCTTCTGCTTGACCTAGTCTCATGTTGAACACTTTTACTGACTTTTGTTTTTTCAGTTTAATTATTGTGTTCTTAAGTTTCATGACTTAGTTATGGAGTCCATGGGGTTAGTTAGTTACTTAGCTAGCCCCTGGGGTCTCAAAGGGTCATGACTTTCTGACTGAACAACAATAACAATGTAGTATCTTTGTATTCCCATTAAAGTTTTAAAATAACTAGTGACTTTTTAGTATCTTCCACCCCCCTGTTGAAATTCTCACTTTGTTCATGTGCTGTTCTCTTTGACTTCAGTGAGCATTTTCATAAGTTATTTTGGATTCTCTATCAGGTAAATAATATACCTCCATTTCATTAGGGTCAGTTTCTGGAGATCTTGTTCCTTTATGTGGAACATGTTTGCCTGATTCTTCATTTCTTTAACTTTCTCTGCTGGTGTCTGTGTTTTAGATAAACCGGGTACCTCTCTCAGTCTTCACAGACTGGCCAAATACAGAACAAGATCTCCACCAATAACTCTGGCCAGAGACTCTCAGGGCCTTTCCCACCTTTTTCTCTCCCCAGGGAGCAGCAGGACGTGTGTCACAGCCAGCCCCCCACTCTGTCTCCGCAGGAGATCCTCCTTTAGTAGCAGGTAATCCTAGCCCGGTCTTTTATGTTGTTTTGTTCAGCTGCTAAGTCGTGCTCTACCCTTTACAACCCCACGAACTATAGCACACCTGGCTCCTCTGTCCTCCACTACCACCTGGAGTGTGTTCAAATGCATGTCCACTGAGTCGGTGATGCTAACTAACCATCTCAACCTCTGTCACCCTCTTCTACTGCCCTCAATCTTTCTCAGCAACAGTGGGAAGTTGTTGTGGGAAGTTCCACTGCATTGGCTCTTTGCATCAGGTGGCCAACGTATTGGAACTTCAGCAACACTTTCTTTTGAGGTCCCTGCTTTATTCCTTGGGTCCTGGTGCACATAAGACCTTGTATGTGCCCTCCAAGAGTGGAATTTTTGTTTCCCCTAATCCTGTGGAATTCCTGTAATCAAGCTTCACTGGCCTTCAAAGCCAGATTTTCTGGGGCTTCCTCCTCCTGTTGCCAGACATCCAGTCAAGGGAGCCTCACATGGGGCTCAACATTTTCATTCCTGTGGGAGAACTTCTGTGGTATAATATATTTTCTAGCTCATGAGCTGCCCACCAGGTGGGTATGGGGTTTGATTTTATCATGATTGCACTCCTCCTACCATCTCACTGCCTGGAAAATCCCATGGACGGAGAAGCCTGGTAGGCCACAGTCTGTGGGGTCGCGAAGAGTCAGACAAGGCTGAGCAACTTCACTTCACTTCACCTTCACCATCTCATTTGTGGCCTCTTTGTCTTTGGATGTAAGGGATCATTTTTGGTAGGTTCCAGCAATTTTTGTTGGTGGTTGTTCAGTAGTTAGTTGTGATTTGGTGTTTTCGTAAGAAGTGGTGAACTCACATCCTTCTACTCTGCCATCGTGTCTCTGTCTCAACTTAAGGTTCTTGACGAAAGCTTTTACTTTGATTAGGTCCAATTTATGGATTTTAAAATTTTATGCATGCTTTTGGTGCCATGTTTAAGAATTCTTCAGCAAGTCTTAGATCCAAAATATACACTATGTTTTCTTCTAAAAAGTTTTATATTTTACATTTATATCTATGATCCATTTTGACATGATTTTTTTATGAAGTGTTAGGCTTAGGTTAAAGTTCCTCTTTTTTGTCCACGTATGTCCAATTTTCCAGCAAAATTTGTTGAAAAGACTATTCTCCCTCCACAGAATTGCTTTTCCCCTCTTGTCAAAAATCAGATGACCATACACGTGGGTTCTCTATTTCTGAATTCTTTATTCTGTTCCATTGATCTATGTGTCTATCCCATCACCAATACCACACAGTCTTGAAACTCAGTAGAGTGGTTCCTCCCACATGATTCATTCCCCAAATTATTTAAACTATTCTATTTATTGTCTTTTATAAAATTTATATTCACGATAAATGTTTCACAATTATACATACATCAAATCATGTTGTACACTTCAAATATATAAAATTTTATTTGTGAATTATACTTCAATAAAGCTACAGGGAGAAAACTGAGGAGAAAAAAATACCAAGAGCTTGATAGGAAAAAAATATTAACAATTATTAAAAGATAAAAAAATGGCTTTTAAACATATTAGACATTTAAATTCACTCAAAATTAGAAAAAATAAAAGTTAAACAATACTGACATCTTAAACTCTATCAGTTTGGTGAACTGATATATTGCGATATATTCTGTTGCTTAGATTTTGGAGAAACAGGCATTCTAATACATTGCTAGTGGGAATTAAAAGTGGCTAAAAGCTTCTGAAGTTCCCTTCATATATTTGGGAATATCAGACAAGCTACAAATGTAATTAGTGTGAGCACTATCTTCTCATTTCTAGGAGTATTCTTCCACAAAAAAATATGTGCAACATTATCTGCTGATGATAGTGTATAATTTCAAAATAAACAACCTAAAAGCCCACATATAGGAGAGTGACTGAATAAATTATGGTACATTCATAATCTAAATACTACGCAATTATAAAAAAGAGAATGAGGAAGATTTTTTATAAACTGATATGAGTGATTTACAAGCTATATCTTTAAGTTTAGAAAGGAAAGTAGAAAATGTTATGCTATGTTTACATATGAAAAAGGAGAATATAAGGAAATACACATGTATCTGCTTATTTGTGCAGAAAGAAATACAGGAAAAATAAACTAAGTGCTATTGAGACTGATGACTGAAAACTGAGTCGAAAGAATGAGGACATGGGAACAGATTAAAGGTTCAAGGAGATGTACACTTTTTTGGTATAGTAGGTGGCACTAGTGGTAAAGAACTCACTTGCCAATGCATGAAATGTAAGAGACGTGGGTTCGATCCCTGGGTTGGGAAGATCCCCTGGAGGAGAGCATTGCAACACACCCCAGTGTTTTTGCTTGAAGAATCCCATGGACAAGGGGACCTGGCAGGCTACAGTCCATTGTGTCACACACAACGGAGTCAGACACAACTGAAGCAACTTAGCACACACTGACTTTTAGAATCATGGTAACATTTCACATACTCCCCCTAAATAATAAGCATCATCCAAAATGTGGGAGCAAATCAGAATGAAATACAAATAGTAACATATGGCCTTAACTATAATAGAAATGAATAACATGACCACACTGAATAGGTCTGGATAAAACAGTACCAATCTAAATAATTCTGGGAAACATTATTTTGACCTCATATGTAAGGCTAAAGATAAAGGAACTGAAGATAAACTCTGTTCTCCAGTTGATAGACTTCCTTTTCACAGAGGCCCGGGTTAGTTACTCTAAAAATACTCCACATGTATTCTAGGATTGAGCAAATAAACAAACATATTGTGAATAATGTAAAAAAAGGAAAAGGACTGGAGGTTTGAAATGGGCTATAAAATATAGAGTAGAGAACGGTGTAAACAGCATTAAACAGCAGAGGCCGGTGGCTTACTCAGAAATCCACAAACCCCTGCTCTGGAAACTTTACAGTGTCAATAATTCAAAAGCGTACTAGATGACAGGAGGAGAAGGCTGTTCCACAGAAACTAGGACTGAGGGAAGAGGTTATATATTTTTCTTTTCTTAGGGCCTGATCTGTTACCACTGTAGTGGCTGGACGTCTAAGTTTCCTCTCCTTGATATGCCCTTCTATAAAGACAGCAGGAACTCGGCTAAAGAGTACTACAACTGCTGTTTTTTGAGGGTGGTTACAAAGTGAGGACACCCCTAAAGAGCGAGAGCTCAAGAGGAATAGGAAGTGACATAGACAAAAGGTAGGTGTCATCATGTAGCACTCTGAGGGTGGAGCAGCTATTCTTGCAGGCAGCATAGTTTTAAACTTTGTCCAAACAACTGTTGTCACTGACAAATAATTATGTCCCAGGAAAATCAACTCACAATCAATTTGCTGTTTCACCCGGACCATGATAATGATGACCTCAGTTTGTTACTTTGCTTGCCTCCTATCCTTTCTTCTACAAAATCAGGTGATAATGGGTTAAGTTTTGGAGTGATTTCTCTTTTAGGAATCCCATTCAGGGCATTTGAGAATGGGCCCTTCCCATATTAAGCCTAGTGTTACTTGACTGGTAATTCTGACTGTTCTTCCAGGGATGCACTGTAGTGGGAATCTCTTTATTATAAAAGTCTTTCCTAGGAATCATCAGGATCAGAGGAGAAGATATTCAGAGGAGAAGAAGCAGCAGCAGAAAAAGTGTACAAAGTCCTGCCCAAACAAGGGAAATGACATATTATCAGTTTGAAGCAAAAGAAAGGATTATTTGTTTCTGTTTTACACAAGTTCCCTCTTCATACATGTCAAAATGGGAAACTAGTCTTGCTCTTATTCAGGATGACTGAGTATTCAGAGGATGACCTGGATTCTTTTGTGATAATCAGCCCTTGCTCAGGTCAAAAGGGAATCCTGACCTTATATGGCACTGTCTTCCTCAGCATATGGTTTATGGCCTATCTTCAAACTCAGGTTAGTCTTGTGTAATCCGTGAAGATAAACAAGAGGAACTCTTAAGCATTTCACAATTTCAGAGCAGAACAGGACTTCCTCAGTTCCTATGCCTTATAAGTGGCCACTTCCCAAGTATGTTCAAGTTGACTGTGGTTGACCGTGATTCCAAATGCAGGAACAGTAAGTTACCAAGATCCCAAAGATGTTAACAGATTCCATGCTCTGGTCAATAGGTGGTGGTGGTGGTTTAGTCACTAAGTCATATCTGACTCTTGAGACCCCACGGACTAAAAGCCTGCCAGGCTCCTCTGTCCATGGGATTCTCCCGGCAAGAATACTGGATTGGGTTGCCATTTCCTTCACTGGTCAACAGATACACCAGGATATAACATGAAAGTGGTACTTTCTAAGTCAGAGATATGGACAGAAAAAAAACCATTGTGCGAATCTTCCTAAATTTGTAGGAAACACTTAAAAATCTTAACCACTAGAGAAACTGGCATCTCTTGGGAGAAGTGAACACGATGCTGCTCATATGACTACTGGCCAAATTACCAGGGAATTTGGTACTACTGGCCCTGGGAATTACCAGGGCCATGCATTTATTTCTGTGGTATCTGCACTGCCAAGAATGCAAACTTGATGAATCTTTCTTTCAAAAAGATACATCAAACTTCACATCTTTCATAGCTCATGAGGTTGGCCATCACTTGGGAATGAAGCATGACCATGTGGTCTGCAAATTCCATGGCCAGAATCTCTATACGGCCCATGAATTTATTACTGTAGATACGAGCTTCAGCAACTGCAGCTTCCCTATTTCCGCAAGTTGTTGCACAGAAAAGGCTGCCTATTTAATAAATTTGAGGCCCAAAGCTTCTTTTGAAAGCCATACTATGGGAAAAAGACAGTAGATAAGGGAGAAGAATGTGACCATGGCAGTGTTCTTCAAAAGAATCACTGTTGTCTGCCCTCATGCCAGCTGAAGAAGAGTTCAGATTTTGCATTTGGATCTTGCTGCAAAAACCACAACTCTCTAACACCCTGCCACCTCAGTGTGGATGAGCATGACCTCCCAGAATACTGTAATGGCACCCCAAGTGGTGCCACACAGATATCTACAAGCAAAATGGCACCCTTTGCAAGGAACAAGGTTATTGTTGGCAAGGCCAGGGTTGAAGCCTAGAGAATCTCTGTGTTAAAATCTCTGAAAGGGGTACAAAGGTTGCCCAGGAAAGTTGCTAATGTGAATGAATACCAAGGGAGACAGGTTTTGGAACTGTGGCAGTGAAGTCTTCAGCCAGTGCAACGCCAAAGATGTAAAATGTGGGAGGTGCCTATGTGAAAATTTCCAAAGACTCTCAGGCATTGAAAAAAACCTCAAACACTTACCCACTTCCCCATGCAGGACACGTGGTGGTGCAATACAGAGATTTTTGAAGCCACAGACAGGGCTAATGAGCAGAAGGTGAAGGATGATATAACATGTGGTCCAAGAAAGATCTGTATTAATCAAAGCTGCATAGATATCACTGTATCCCACTAGGACTGCAACCTAGACAAGTATCAGAGTCACGGGAGGGGTGTTGGCAGAAATTTTAAGAACTGCCACTGTATCTATGTCTATGCCCCTCCTACATGTGAATTCAAGGGCGAGAGGTAGTTTGAATAATGGCCCTCCTATTCTCAGTATAATGAAGAGCCTATAATCCTAATCTTTCCTAACCTTATATTATTTTTCATTCCTACTATCTTTTTGCTTGCTACATCTATAGAATGTCCAAGACCAGTGTCAATGCAAAAAATTCATCAGAGAAGATAAACAAACCTGACAGACATTCGATAATTATCTTCTTTTTGGAAATAAAGTCTTATGAAGAACTTTTTAAGAAATGGGCTCCTGGCTGATTCATGTCAATGTATGACAAAACCCACTGAAATATTGTGAAGTAATTAGCCTCCAACTAATAAAAAAAATAAGAAAAAAAAAAAAAAGAAATGGGCTCCTTACTTCAGGTATCCCTCAAGGCCTATCGAAAGGAGAATTCTTGTTTCCATCTGTCTTTCTATACACTGAATTCTTCCTAGTTTTTAAATTAAAAGAAGTGAAGGCAGCTCTCTAGGTGAGGTATCCTTCTCATTCTGTGTTACCCCAAAATTTGTGCTACACACCCTGAGAGGCCTCAATATATCTTGATAGAATGAGGTCAGGTTACCATCCTTAGAAAGGTTGAAGCTCATGGCCTAAAACCTAAAGAGCTGTTATTGAGTTCCCTAACATTTCTATTGGTTGGATGGCATCACCAACTCAATGGACATGAGTTTGAGCAAACTCCCGGAGACAGTAAAGGACAGGGAAACCTGGCATGCTGCAGTTCATGGGATCGCAAAAAGTCAGACATGACTTAGCAACTGAACAACATTTCTGTTGAGAATTCCTTTGGAAAGATCTCTGGTACTTACTTTTCAGAGTATACTGTCTTCAGTTCAGTTCAGTTGCTCACCCATGTCTGACTCTTTGCAACCCCATGGACTGCAGCACACCAGGCTTCGCTCTCCATCACCAACTCCTGGAGCTTGCTCAAACTCATGTCCGTTGAGTCAGTGATGCCATCCAACCATCTCATCCTCTGTTGTCCTCTTCTCCTCCTGCCTTCAATCTTTCCCAGCATCATGGTCTTTTCTAATGAATCAGTTCTTCGCATCAGGTGGCCTGATTGGAGTTTCAGCTTCAGCATCAGTCCTTCCAATGAATATTCAGGACTGATTTCTAATATATTATCTAATATATTTCTAATAATATTGTATACTGTTTTATCTCCCATTATAATCGACTCTGTCAATTTTCTCTAATCTTAACGATATTACCTTGCACAGGCCAAGGAAATATATTAGGTGAAAAGTATCTGATTTAATAAACATTCCAGATGTTTTAGTTGATTATCATTCTAGTTTTTGTCCATTTGGCTTTCCCCTTTGTTTAGGCATCACAGCATCTGATGCCCTGGCCCTGGTTTGGCTTTGCTCATGACAACTGGAGAGACCAAACATCATTTGTTACGCGACTAAAGAGGAAGAAACATTAAACATCCCTACCCATGAATGAGCCTCTTCAGTGTGGGAGTCTTTTCTTTCCCAAAAGTTCAATTCTACTTGTTAGTCATTCATTCACCTGTTTATTCATTTATTCAATAAACATATATTTAGCACTTCCAGTCAGGTTGAACCATGTAAAATAGATGACATTAGACCACTTTAACCTACAAAAATGGCAAGTTCATAATGTTCAATCTAATTCTACGTCCAAGCACTATGAAACCTACAACCTAGAATTTCTGCTTATAAATGTAAATTGAGAAGTTTCTGATTCAGTTTTTAGTCCTGATTTCTCTTAAATCTTATTATCCACTGTAACTTCAAAAGACTGGCCTTAACTTTCTAGAAGGGAATGGTTTCTGTTGTTAAGACCTAGAATAGCATGGAATATATATGAGACTAGGATGTGGAGTGTCTGAGGATCTCCCTATCAACTTTTTGACACCTTCTGTTTTTGCTTTTTCTGAATTTCCAAAACTCTGTTCTAAGAATGTAAAACCAGGACTTTCTTTGTACAATGGAAGGAAGAGCAATGTAAATATCTAAGAAAGTTGTTACATGCCACACTGCTTCTCCCACAACCACAGTAGAGGGCCTGGAAATACTCTGTGTAAATAACAACTAACAATAACTTGGAATTTATTTTTTTCCAGAAGAGACTCCACAAATCTAATATCTATTCAAGTAACATGAGTGTATCTCTTAGGTGGAAAGTAGCTTCATCTCCCTGAACAGTGACTTAATCTGTGAATCTAAGAATAATAGATAGATTCCACCCACTTCAACTAGAGTAGCTACTAATCATGGTACTATATTCTCTTTCACTTCTATAGCTTAAGGCATGGTTAGAAAAGACTTAAGATGTTGGCCGCAAACACTCTGCCCAAACCATTAGTGCAGAATAATTCCAGTTCTGGATGTTCTAGTTTTATAGCTTCAAAGAATGGTAGAGGTGCTAGTAGCAAAAGCAAGAGTTGACTCCAACGGATCTAGGCCCCTGCAATAGAATCTTTTCTGTGAGCATAATAATGGTGTCTGTGTGTCTGCATCACGCCGGGCTTCTTGCTTTAGTTGGTAGAACTTGTACTGTGTCCAGCCATATACTCCACAGTTGAGCAGACCCTGAGATGATGTTGTTAGAGCCTGGAGAAGATGAAGGGGTGATGGAGCCCATCCTTCAGGTTTTCAGAGATTTGGGGAAGAGTTCCATTCCTCTTATTTATAAATCAATGTTATATTCACTTCAAAAATCAAGATTTGGTGTTGTTTTTAAAAAAACCATTTTTCATCTCTTCCTGAACTCACTTTTCGCACTGTTCTTTGTCACGAGAGTTAGTCATATTTCTTACTATATACATACAGACAATGAAGTGGTTTCAATGTCCCACCTTATTGCCCCATTTCCTGGGTTACGCTTGAGGAAACTGCCAAGCAGCACAGTCTGAGAGCCCAAAAAACCTACTTAAATCTGACAAGGAGGAAAAGAATCATTCTTTTCTTTGTTTCTTTCTCTCTGTTCACCTAGAACAGCTAATTTATCTATTCATTTCACTCTGGATGAGAGACAATCATGTCACTATTAGTGTTTCATAAGAACATTACCTGGTAGAGCTTGTCTTTTGTTACCCATCCCTTAAAAAAACACATCAATAAAATGAAATTGGCTAGAGACACACAAGCTCTGAAATTCATGGCAGCACTTTCATAAAGATATCTAGATCATCAATGAGGAAATTTTCACATTTTTCAGGACTGAATGTAAATAATATATTTTTCTCTTGCAATGTAAAAAGAAATACCCTAAGGGGGGGAAAAATGTGCTTACTGAATTTTGGCAGTGTGAGAGAACAAGATAAGAAAGTGTAAGAACAGACATGCTGGGTGTTTTTTTGAAGATGTTACCTGGAGAACATAGAGGGCCATATGAAGTTTGGTGTCCTGTAGTTTTGTCAGTTTTATGATCATCAGAATGACAGCTGTGAAAACATGAAGCACAGATCTTGTTGCCAATTCTGGGTACCTGCGCATAAATTTTTTTCAGTATAAACACTTAAGCACTGTGAGAATTATAGGCATTAAGAAGACTAGCAGTGAGATAAACCAGTTATATAAACCACTGGCTTTTGGTCTCCTCCAATAGCAGGTCTCCACTGCTATTCCTCAGTGATTAAACTGCAGATTATTAAGAGTAGTAATGGAAGCAAGACATACTATAGGAAGGATATAAGTTACAATTTTTAACTTATGTTTATCAAGCCTTTTCATAAACACTATCAAATCTGATCCTCACATTATAACTCTGTATAGTAGGAAGGGCAGGTGTTAACATCTCTGAGTTCTGTCATGACATTTCCTCTCATAATATTTCATGTCTAATTATCTCAGTTTCTAAAAACATAAGAAGGAAAAGAAGTTAAGGAGGTTGAGAAAAACTGGAAATATGGGTGGGACCAAAGTAAATTTTATGTGCTGGGCAGGAATTTGTAGTCACACTTCGTGGTGAAACCACGTTGCTTGACTGCAGTCTAACCATCACCCTTTTCACTGCCCAGATCCTTCAGTTACGGTACCCACCTGGGCTCCAGCAGCAAAAGAAGGCCGCTGGGTAGAAGCGCACTCGCAGCTCCACGATGTGAATCACTGCCCACTGCTCACTCCCCAGAAAGCCAGTCGACTTCAGAAACTTCTTGTAGTGTGTCTGGGCTTGAATGAGTAAGACCTAAACATGGGTTAGAGCAGTGAGTAGTCTGCCTAACGCTTACTAAAACTTCCCTGTCTAGTCTGTCCTTTTGGAGAGAGCCTTCTCTTAGGATCTGACAGCAGGAAAGACCATTCTCTTATCATTATTGTTTCTGCCATCTGAGATCAGGTTTTTCTTTTTTTCTTTTGAGAGAAAATTCTCCAGAGTGATCTTTTGTTTGGCCAGGGAAATGGACAAACTTGTGGTTCAATATGTAAAATTTACATCAACCCTAAGGCTTTTATTTTTCTCAATGAGGTTACTTGCAATATGCATGGGAAGTTAAACTATGACCTAACCAGATTCTCTTGTAAAACACTTTCTTAGAGGTTGTGTTAGACAGTGTTCTAGCTTAATACCTTTTAAATAAATACTTTAGCACTTGACAGAGCTTAATATTCTCAGCTTCCAACAAAAACAGTTTTAGGAAGTTTCTTACTATCTTTAGATGGAAAACAGATTGTTTTTCCCTTCCAACTGGGAGCAATTTGAATACGCTTTAGTTAATGAAATAAATATAAATCAGTTAAATATCTTTTCTGTGGGGGAGTATATTAGGTAATAAACCTGAGCTTTCCAGGTGGCTCTGTGGTAAAGAATCTGCCTGCCGATGGAGGAGACAAAGGTTCTATCCCTGGGTTGGGAAGATCTTCCTGGAGAAGGAAATGGCAACCCACTCCAGTATTCTTGCCTGGGAAATCCCATGGACAAAGGCACCTGGGTGGGGCTACATTCCATGGAATTGCAAAAGAGTTGGACACAACTTTAATGACTAAAACAGGTAAAACAATTAAAAAAATAAAATGTGACCAAATCTGAAACTTTTTTCAAATAATCCAGATCTACTGTCTAAGTTAATAACCCTATTCCTTAAGTTCAGTCATGTATTTTCCTTTACCCAGAGACACAGGAATCAAAAGGAGGACGAAACTTGATTTGAGATTATTTATGTCTAGTAGAAATCAGTTCACCATCTGCTGATTAAAAAAGAATCAGAATGCCAGTTCTGAATGTCCACTGAAGTCTGGGTTACTCTAAAGGAGCAAACAGGAATCCCCAGGGTACCATGTTTTGGGAGACCTGTCTCTTTTGTCAATCAGTTCTAAGTGAAAACCATCAAGGCCATTTTAACATAAAGTAGTCACTGTGCTTTCTCTACAAAGTTGCTGATTTGATCAAAGCTACCTCCAAAACTTATTTTTGAATTATCAAAGAAAATACTCCACTATTGCATTTCACTCACACATGCTAGGTATGCTAGCAAAAAGAAAAAAATTTGTGGGATAAAGTTGGTCTACAAGCATAATTTGTAATCCCTGAACTAGCATGCAAAGAGGAGAAATGATATTGAAAAGTAGATTTGGCAAATAAAAAGGCATATTTCCTTGCTTACTGATTTTGTCCTAGGCAGTTATATATAAATAATATATTGTCCCACAGATGATTATTTAATTGTCCATCATTCTGATGATATCAAAGGAGTATTTAGTAACTGTATGAACCATTAAGCACTTTAAATTCAGTTAGATATAGGATAAGCGCAAATCTATATTCAATAAAGAACCGAGAAAAGAAAACTCTATTTGGAAAATTAAATCAAAGAACATCTTCTGTGCTCCAGAAAATCATACTATATAAAGAATATACTTGACACATACTAGTTTTCTGGTCTTGTCCTTCATGAGGATCCACAGGAACACATACTAGTTCTAGAGTGAGCATAATTCTCATCTAATGAATATAGGCTCTTTTCCCCACTCATCATTTGACCTTGGGAAGTACAAAAGACTGAGGAAGTAATTAAATTATCAATATGTACCAGTCACTGTCTTGGCTCCAGGACTATAAGAAGTGCCTCTGTACCACATCTTTCCCAGGCCCGTAAATATTGCGCCACCTCACCCCACCCCATCCCGCTTTCCATAAAGGCAGATAGGGAGGTACAGTACCACAATGGTAAAGAAGCTGAGTACAAAGCTGGCCAGGAAAATGATGAGCCCATAAAAATAAAGTGTGCTACAGACTGATGTGTTGGCAGAAGGCAGGAGCTCAGCCATGGCTGGTGGTGGTGAGTACATCAGGATACACCTAGGGAGAGAATCAATGGTCAGGAGTGTTGCTATAGGTGCAAGACAAGAGAGAGAGCCACTGGTGCAACAAAAGTTAATATCATTTTACTTACCATCTAGCTAAGCCTTGTCCGTAATACCTTGTTCCTTCTCACTGAAACATTCTCATCTAGTCACTTTATGCCATATTTCTACCTAATGTATTTTTAGCCTTGACTATAGCCCCTATCCATAGCCCATTTAAAATACAAGCACCCTGGCCAGCATGGATGTACAAAGCCTTCTTCCATCTTAATTTATAGAAAAGAATAGGTGTAGTCTACCACGAAAATGATAGGTTTGGTCCTTACCTACCTGTGGCTCTGGCTGAAGTTGCGGAAACATTCACTGACATTGCCCAAACAGAATACAGGTACCATCAACAGTAGAGGTATCAGACTGGGAGGAAAAAAAAAATATCACCATAATATTCAGACCTTTTTATGCCTTTTTCCCTGTGCAAAATATTCTCCTATCCTTCTCCCAATACCATTACCCTACCCACTCTTCATGAAAACATACATATTTCATTTCTTCAAGAAAAATACTTCAAAAACTTTAAGTATACTTTCTTTTCAAGTTCCTGGTGAAATGAAGCAGGAAATGCATTTTATATCTAGGTTAATAAAACCTAACAGATTTTCAGAGTCTCTGGGAGCTGTGGGCTTCCCAGGTGGCAGAGTAGTAAAGAATCCATCAGCTAAGGCAGGAGACATAAGAGATGTGAGTTTAGTTTCTAGGTTGGGAAGGTTCCCTGAGCAGAAAATGGCAACCCACTCCACTATTCTTGCTTGGAAAATTCAATGGACAGAGGAGCCCATGGTGTCGCAGAGTCGGACAAGACTGAGTGACTAAGCATGCACTCAGGGAGTTGCATCATCAGATTAAAAAACCAAGTGGGTCAAACTGAAATGAAAAAATCTACCAAAGAGCTATGTGATCTGTGCATTCCCTGAGAATTTTTCCAAAATGCAGCCTTAGGCAAACAGTTATTTATCCAGCTTAATATATGCAGATTTCTATAACTGGAAAAGATTCAGGAGTAAAAGAGAACAACGTCTAAAATCAACTCAATGTGACCATCACTTTAGGTGAGATCCAGATCCTTTCTGAGTTTAGTAAAAGAGTCTCACCCAATGTTACAAAGGTGAATAAGTTCTTGAAAATCATCTATTATAGCTTTCATGATATATGAAAAAGAATTAGAAGGCAAAAGACTTAAAGGAAAAATATTCACTCAAGGTCACATACAGTTAACTGCAGAACTGGGGCTAAAACCCAATCTGTAACTTCAAATTGCTTGCCTATTTTACCTGGGAAAATGAAATCAGTAATTATGTATTTGTTGCTTCCTACTCAGTAAAGTTATGTGAGGACCAAGGAGTGACCGAATGAATGGAAATAAGAGCTCTGTCCTTTTAATTGTTCCCACCTGGACCCAAGAGTAATGAGTCTACACCATGCTAGGAAGGAAAAAAGTCTTACCTGGACAAAATGATGACTATTTGACCAATTCGGCAGGTATAATCTATAACCTATGAAAATAATAAACGTGAGTAATGTCTTAGTATATTGCCAATCATATTATAATAAGACCAGGTCATCACTTATTATTTGATAGCACAAAAATTCCCAATAGCAGGTTTGCTTCAGTTAAGCAATACTTGATAAAAAAGTAAATGAAATGAATAGTTCCTTAGCACTGAACATAGAGAAAATTTTATCTGTATTATGGTACATTAAAAAAATACACCAGTAGCCACAAAGAGGGCCTGCAAGAAGTAGCTTAATGTAAGACTTGGATACCACAACACATCCTCTTAAGAAGAAAGGCTAATATGAAATTACACAGTAAATCTTCATCTTCGAATAACTGCTCAAACCTCTCCTCTTTTAGATCAAGGGAGGTGTAAACTGTTCAGGCCTTATGCATGGAGTAAAAGTCTATGTATAAGATGATCAGCAGAAACCATTAACAGCCCAGGGTTAGTATAAGACAGAATCAAAAAAGGCACCTTGAATATAAGATCTATCTAGAAGATAGGAACCCATGTTCCCTTCATTGGAAGGTGAACTTTTAACCACTGGACCATGAGCACTTCATTTTTATGACGAAAAATTGAGGCCCAAGAAAGGAAGATGATGTGCCCAAGGTCATACAGGAGATACAATGACAGAAATAGGTTTAGAGGACAGATCTCCCAATTTACTTTCAAATGCTCTTTTCACAATACTATAATACCATTTATTCATTCAACAAACATTTGCTGCGTTTCATCATTGCATGATAGGATACCACTTTCATTTGTTCTAGAACTGCAGGCTTTGGAAAAAATATGCTGGGAGGCTTTCTAGATTCATTTATTCCATGGCGCTCTTGAACAAAAATTCTCCTTCAAAAAGCCACAACAGAATGGATACGGCATAAATAAGAGGACTAGAATATTGAGTAAGATAAAATACACACAAAGACAGTTGAAGAAATGAACAATGATAACAACATAAAAATGTATTCTGCTAAATTACCTAGTGATTTACTTAAAGAATGAGAAATAAGGAACTAAGAGTACTATACAATGGAATACTATTTAGCAATAGAAAGGAATGAATTACTTATATACAGTGAATGAATTTCAAAAGCATTATGCCAAATAAAATAAACCAGACACCAAAATATTTTGTATGATATATAAAATATCTATATGAAATGTCCAGAAAATGAAAATCTATAGAGACAGAAAGTGTATTAGCGGTTGCCTAGAGCAGGGTGAGCCAAACACAACTTAGTGACTGAACAACAAGGGCAGGACAGGGTATGGAAAACAAATTAACAGGAAATATGCATGAAGGGTTTTACTGGAGTAAAGAAAATATTCTGAAACTGATTTATGATAATTTTACAACCTGGTAAGTTTATTTTTAAAACCACTGACTTGTACACATGAAACAGGTGAATTATGTGATATATGTAAGATATGCATACACAGAAAAGGATCCAGGTATATTGACTTATTTACCAAGTGTTCTCTTCTCTTTCTGCAATGCTAGACAGTGTCCAAAACTCTTTTGTGAATCAAAGAAGGAATGGGTTGCTTCCTGGATCCATCTTCTTTTGTAATTACCATGCACTTATTCCTCTGCCCTTCTGCAAACCAATATGTGTTACCCACATAAACCAACAAAATACTTCAGAGCACAACTCTGCCTCTCCAATACCCACAACCCAAATCCCATGTTAGCTAGCTGGGCATTTTCCCTACCTGCTTGCCAAGATCTTCTTTAACAATGATGGACTGGCATAGAGCCAAGAAGGATTTCCCTCACTGAAAGGAACCAGGCAGGAATGGTAATACTGTAAATAATGTTTCCTATAATCAAATCCTGTTGGTGGTGGTGGTGGTGGCGGCGGCAGGGGTGGTGATGGTGGCAAAAGAGTAGAGAAATCATGTCAACAGAGTGGAAACTTCATGAGTTTTCTCTTTTATCAACTCCAATGAATTCACCTAGTCAGTGCTAAGTGCTAAACTATTTGTCAAGGACATGTGGATTTGTTTTAGCATACTGTTCTTAACTATCAGCTCTGAATAAAACTTACCAGTGAAAAGGTCCTCTGTGCACTCTGGCTAGGTTTCATCCTCAGTTCTTTGTACAGATACCAGATATAATTGATGGTGTAGAAAAATGAGGAGATGTACAATACCTAGATGAAAATCAAAACAACTGATCATAACTGTCTCACTATGGCTTCTTTCAATTTATTTCATTATTTTCTACTGTAATAATCCTACCTACTGGTCTATTAGTAACTTACCATCTAGTATCCCTATCATGCAAAACTGGGCCAAGTCTGAGAATTCAACCCAGGCCTACCTAAAATAAGTCCCAGAGTCCTTATTTTATCCTTTCGACTGTTCAGAAGAACCACAACATTATCCACCTCCTCTCATTCAACTGTTCTATTTTTATGAGGATATCATAGAATCTTTTTCTATTTCATTTTTTAATTGAAAAGGACATCAGAAGGGTACAAATGAACTTTTTTACAAAACAGAAGTAAAATCACAGATGTAGAAAACAAACAAGTTTACCAGGGGATAAGGGGTGGGGGAGGGATAAATTGTGAGATTGGGATTGACCTAAACAGACTGCTCTATATAAAATAGTTAACTAGTAAGGACCTACTGTATAGTACAGGGAACTCTACTCAATACACTGTAATGGCCTATATGGGAAAAGAATCTAAAAAAAGAGTGGATATTTGTTTATGTATAACAGATTCACTTTGCTGTATACCTGAAACTAACACAATATTGTAAATCAACTATACTCCAATAAAAATTTAAAAAAATAAAGAAAAGGACATAAGAATTTCCATTTCTAATAATGAAAGCCTAGGCTATCCGAACCAAACTTTCCATTCAAAAGAACTAAACATGAATATTTTTTTAATCTTTAAAAACATCAAAGAGCTGACAAGATTGCAACAAACCAGTAGGACAAAAAAATCCAAGAGAAGGAACTTTTGCTTCCATCTTTGATGAAATAAAAGGAATAGAATTGCACCTCAGCCTTAAAAAACTAAAACCTGGACAAAGTACATGAAAACACTGTTTTCAAACATCGGATAACAATCAGTACAGAACAGTAATCCCCGAAAAAAAGAAAAACAAACAAGTTGAACCCAGCTAACCAGCTGGGCAAAGTGAGTGTGGTGAAGGGGAATCCAAAAGAAATAAGCTGTCTGTGAGTTAAGACAGATTTCAGAGTTCAGAGAGGCCAAGGCAGCTAAAATGTGTGAAGCAAATTATCAGAGAAGAGGCAGATACACAGAAACCTAGAGGTCTGGAGGTTTGCAGAGGTACCTTCAAGTCTTTGGTTAAGTATACACATGGGAGAGAAAACCATGAAGAACAGAAAAAGCACCAGAAAGGAGTATGTAGAACAACCTTCAAAAAAAAAAATCCCTAAAGGAATAGCTTGTGTCTCCATCAGCCAGTGTGGAAAGACATCCTGACTCATAGGCTGAATGGCAATAATGTAAAATCATAAGAAGAGTACTGCCCTACTAATCAAACCAAATTAGCTGTACATGAAATACTGCCCTAATTAAGCTTAAAAGCAAGCCTTCAAAAAAACAAAGGATCAAACAAACTCAGAGTTAACTACATTGAAGACAAAATTCCTGAATTTAAAGGGGATTTATATGTATATATAAAACCCAATACTCAACAATATAAAATCTATAATATCTGGTGTGTATTAAAATATTGTAAGTCATGTAGATAAGCAGGAAATTATGGCCCATAGTCAAGAGAAAAATTAATTAATAGCCATGGACCCAGAAACAACATAGATTATAAAAATTAGGAAAAAAAAGTTAAAGGAACTACTGTAAATATACTCAGTATGTCCAAGAAGGTAGAGGAAAGCATTAGGACAACATTGAGAAATGAAAGATATTAAAAAGATCCAAGCTGAAAGTCTAGAAATGAAAAATATATGGAATTTATAATATGGAAAATTAGAAATTGCAAAAAATTAGTAAACTTGAAGACACAGAAATGGAAAGTAAAACGAAACACCTAGAGATAAAAGACTTTGAAAAAAAGGAACAAAACTTCAGTGAGTTACGTAACAATACAAGCAGGCTAATAATCCCTAATATGGGATTGGAATTCTAGCAGGAGTAGAGAGGAAGGGAGGAAAAAAAATATATTTCAGGGAATAATAACCAAAAAATTTTCAAATTTGATGAAAATACAAACCACCATGTCCAAGAAACTTAATAAAACCAAACATAACATGAAGAAACCATACCAAGGTACAACATAATCATGAAATTAGATGTCAAAATCCTCAACAAAATATTAACAAACCAAATTCAACAATACATAAAAAGGAACATACACCATGATCAAGTGGAATTTATCCCAGAATGCAAGAATTGTTCAATATCCACAAATCAGTCAATGTGGTATACCATATTAACAAACAGGAAAATAAAAATCATGATCCCAATAGATGCAGAAAAAGCTTCTGACAAAATTCAACATCCATTTACGGAAAAAACTCTCCACTAACTGGGTATAGAGGGAACTATACCTCAATATAATAAAGGTCATGGATGACAAGACCACAGCTAATATCATACTCAACAGTGAAAAGTGGTCCTCAAAGATCAGGAATAAGACTAGGGTGCCCATTCTCACCACTTCTATTCAATAGTAATAGAAGTTTTAGCTACAACAATCAGACAAGAAAAAGAAAAGGCTTCCAAGTTAGAAGAGAAGAAGTAAAATGGTCACTATCTGTAGATGACATGATACTACATATAACAGAACCTTAAAATCTCTACCCAAAAACTACTAGAGCTGATCAGTGAATTCAGTAAAGTTGCAAGACACAAGATTGATATACAGAAATCTATTGCTTTTCTATATGGGCTTCCCTGGTGGCTCAGAGGGTAAAGTGTCTGCCTGCAATGCAAGAGACCTGGGTTTGATCCCTGGGTTGGGAAGATTCCCTGGAGAAGGAACTATCAGAAAGAGAAAGCAAAAAAACCAATTCTATTTAAAACGGCATTCAAAAAAAAAAAAAAAACTTAATTAAAGAGGTGAAAGACATATTCTGAAAACTATAGAATGGTGACAAAGGAAATTTTAGATGATACAAAGAAATGAAAAGATACACTGTGTTTATGAATTGGAAGAATTAATATTGTTAAAATGTTCATAGTATCCAAAGCAATCTACAGACTTAATGCAACAATCTCTATGAAAATATATAGGAGTACTAGAACAAATAATCCTAAAATTTATACAGAACCACAGAAGACCCAAAATAGCCAAAGAAAGCTTGAGAAAAAAGAACAAAGCTGGAGTTATTACATTCCCTGACTTCAGACTACAGTACAAAGGTAAGTCATCAAAACAGTATGGTATTGGCATAAAAACAGGCACACAGATCAATGGAACAAAATAATGAGCCCAGAAATTAACCACACACTTTGGTCAATTAATCTATCAAAAGAGGCAAAAATAAACAATGTGAAAAGATACTCATCAATAAATGTTGCTGGGAAAACTGGACAGCTATGTGTAAAAGGATGAAATTTGAACATTTTATCACATCATATAGTGCTTCCCTTGGTGGCTCAGCAGTAAAGAATCAGCCTGCCATGCAGCAGATGCAGGTTTGATCCCCAAGTCAGGAAGATCTGTGGAAAAGGAAATGGCAAGCCATTCCAGTATTTCTGCCTCAGCAATCCCATGGAAAGAGGAGCCTAGTGTGCTACAGTCCAAGGGGTCGCAAAAAACTGGACACAACTTAGCAAGCAAACAACAACAACTATGACCACACCACACACAACAATAAACTCAAAATGGGTCGAAGACCTAGATGAAGGGCAGGAAACCATAAAACTCTTAGAAGACACAGGCAGAATACTCTGACACAGAAGCACTTTTTAGGATGTCTCCTCATGCAAAAGAAACAAAAGAAAAATAAACAAATGAGATCTAATTAAACTTAAATGCTTTTGTACAGTAAAGCAAACCACTGAGAAAAAGAAAAGACAACCTACAGAACAGGAGACAATATTTGCAAATGATATATCCAATAAGGAGCTAACATATGAATAGCTTGTACAGCTCAATATCAAAAAGCCAAAAAACCAATTTTTTAAATGGGCAGAGCTGAATAGACATTTTTCCAAAGAAGACATACAGATGGCCAACAGGCACACAAAAAAATGTTCCATGTTGCTAATTATCAGGATAATGCAAATAAAAACCACAATGAGATATTATCTCACATCTGTCAGAATGGATATCACAAAAATGACCACCAATAACAAATGCTGGTGAGGATGTGGGGAAAAGGAGAACCCTATAACAGTTGGGAATGTAAAATGGTTCAGCCACTATGGAAAACAATATGGAGGTTCCTGGAAAAAATATAATTACCATATGATCCAGCAATTCTACTCCTGAGCATATATAGCCAAAGAAAAAGAAAACAGTAATTTGAAAAGACAATATCAAACTCTAATATTCATAGCAGCATTATTTAAAATAACCAAGATATGGAAGAAACTTAACTGTCCATCAACAAATGGATACAAAATATGTGGTGTATAAATAAATAAATAAATATATATACATACATACATACACACAATACAATATTACACAGCCAAAAGAAAGAATGAAAATTTGCCATTTACAACAACATAGATGGAAGGGGAAAGTATAACATTTAGTGAAATAATCAGAGAAAGATAAATACTATATGTTACTACCTGTATGTGGAATCTAAAAAATAAAACAAATGAATAAATATAACAAAACAGAAACAAACTCACAGATATACCTAATAAAACAACTGGTTGTGCTAAGTTGCTTCAGTCCTGTGTGACTCTTTGGGACCCTATGGATTGTAACCACTAGTTTATATTCTCACCTGGAAAATTAACAAGTGGTTATCAGTGGGAAAAAACGGATGAGGGAGGGGCAAAAAATGGGTAGGGGATGAACAAGTACAAGCTACTATGTATAAAATAAACAAGATACAAAGATATATTGTACAGCACAGAGAATATAGCCAATATTTTATAACTTTAAACAAAACAGTATAATCTATTAAAAAGTGAATCACTATGTTGTACATCTGAAACTGATAAAATATTATACATCAATTATATCTTAAATTAAAAAAAAAAAGAAATTCTGACACATGCTACAACATGGATACACCTTGAAGACATTAAGCTCGGTGAAACAAGCTAACACAAAAGGTCAAATACTGCATTATTCTACTGATATGAGGTACCCAGTGCTTCCCAGGTGGTGCTAGTGGTAAAGAACCCACCTACCAATGCAGGAGACAAAAGAGATGTGGGTTCAATCCCTGGGTTGGGAAGATCCCCTAGAAGAGGGCATGGCAACCCACTCCAGTATTCTAGTCTGGAGAATCCCCATGGACAGAGAAGCCTTGTGGGCTATAGTTCACAGGGTCGCAAAGAGTCGGACATGAAGAGTCAGACAAGAAGCAACTTAGTACACACATGAGATACCCAGAGCAGTCAAATTCATAGGTGGTTACCAGAGGCTGGAAGGTACAAGAAATGGAGAGGTATTATTTAAAGGATAAAGAATATCAGTCTGGGATAATAAAAATATCTGGAGGTGAATAGTGATAATAGTTACACAACAATGTGAATGTATGCTGCTGAACTGTATACTTAAAAGTGGCTAAAATACTAAATTTTGTTATGTATTTTTACCAAAACCTAAAATTTTTTAATGGTTAAATGGAAAATTCTATGTTAAATGTGTTTTACCACATTTTCAAAAACTACAACTAATTCATTAAATAAATAAGCTACTGTGTTTAAGCCCTCTATAGCCCATCCCTTCCACTGATTACAAAGAAAAACTATCTGGTAAAAATATAAAAATTAACTACTTGAGGACTCTGAAAAGTAAACAAAAGCAAGTAGATTACAGAAGGGAGTCAAATGTGAAGAAGTGAACTGCACAGAAATAAGTTTCCCAAACTTTTTCTCTCTCACAGCTTTGTCTCAAATGTGTACCCCAATCATGATGCTGCTCAATGTAGACACCTAAAACTCTAATAGAAACCCATCCTTTAGGCTACAGAAACCAGAGAAGGGCTCCCATCAGGTAGGAAGGTGTGGAAAAGCATGTGGAGAATCCCAGAAATGAGGATGCTCTGATTCTGTGTGTGATTCCATGTAAGTTTCAGCCTAACCCCTACACCATGCATGAGCATGGTAGTCCCAAAACAGCACAGCCAAGGCTTAGAGAAATAGACTGAGATCTGAACCACTGCCTAAAGATGATATGATAATTACATTCTATATATAAAGAAAAGAAAAATGTCACTGACTCTCATGGGAGAAGATAATCATCAAACATCAACTCAGAAATGAGCCAGATGTTGGAAACATCCAAACAGTATTTTTATTTTTGTGTGTGTATAACAGAGTTTTATTAAAGTGCAAAGGGATAGAGAAAGCTTCTGACATAGACATCAGAAGAGGACATAAACAGTGCCCCCTTGTTAGTTTTCAGCAAAGCACTACATACTGATTAGCAAGCATTTTGATATAGTTTTTAGTTTTTAGCAAAGCATTCTATACTGGTTAGCAAGCATTTTGAGATAGAATTGGCCAAAGGGAGTCATCTCTGGCCATAAAACAATTGACATGAATCTTGAAGACAGGCAGATTTCCAAGCAAATATAGTTTCATTAATATAGCTTATTAAGAAAAACATTTTCATGAGGAAGACGTATTGGTTTGCTGAGCCATTAGCAGCTCAGCTGAGCCATTAGCAGCTCAAGGCTTGAGAAAACTGAGTTCAGGAGGAACCAAGTGTCATCATGGAGCCTCCTTTAATCCTGTGTAAAAGAAAATAAGTGAAGTCGCTCAGTCGTGTCCGACTCTTCATGACCCCACGGACTGGAGTCTACCAGGCTCCTCCATCCACGGGATTTTCCAGGCAAGAATACTGGAGTGGGTTGCCATTTCCTTCTCCCCAACCAGTATTTTTAAAAGCAACTATTTACAATGCATTTAAGGGAAAAAACATTTGAAATAATTTTAGGGGGTGACAGAAATAGGAATGTTTATTAACTTGATTGCGATGAGGATTTCATACATATATAAAAAATGTACACTTTAAATATATGTAGTTTTTGAATACATAGCTCAATAAAGTTCAAAAAATAAAGTAACACTAATCACATCTGTGCCAAACACAAGGTAATTGCTATTAGTGACAGTTTTATAGATTTAGGAGACTGAGTCTGGAAAGATGAAGTACTTGCCCAAGGTCACACAGTTAACCAGGTCCAGGATTCCAATGCGGATTTTTTTTTTCCTAGTAAGATAATGCTCAAAAGCCTTCAAGCACGAAACATGTATATTATCAAGTGTGAAACAGATCGCCAGTGCAGGGTGGAGACAAGTGCTCAGGGCTCGTGCACTGGGAAGACCCAGAGGGATGGAGTGGGGCGGGAGGTGGGAGGGGTTTCAGGATGGGGAACACATGTAAATCCACGGCTGATTCATGTCAATGTATGGCAAAAACCACTATAATATTGTAAAGTAATTAGCCTCCAACTAATAAAAATAAATGAAAAAAAAAAAGTACATGAACTGAGAACTTCCAGACGTCTAACGTGGATTTAGAAAAACCAGAGGAGCCAAAGATCAAGTTGCCAATATCCACTGGATCACAGAAAGAGCAAGAGAATTCCAGAAAAACTTCTGCTTCATGGACTACAGTAAAACCTTTGACTGTGTGGATCACAACAAACTGTGGAAAATTCTTAAAGAGAATTTTACCAGACCACCATACCTGCCTTCTGAGAAACCTGTATATAGGTCAAGAAACAGTTAGAACTGGACATGGAACAATGGACTGGTTCAAAATTAAGAAAGGAGTACATCAAAGGCTGTATATTGTCACCCTGTTTATTTAACTTATATACAGAGTACATCATGTGAAATGCCAGGCTGGATAAAGCACAAGCTAGAATCAAGATTGCCAGGAGAAATATTAGTAACCTCAGAAAAACAGACGACACCACTCTTATGGCAGAAAGTGAAGAGGAACTAAAGAATCTCTTGATGAAGGTGAAAGAGGAAAGTGAAAAAGCTGGCTTAAAACATTCAAAAAATTAAGATAAGGCATCCGATCCCATCACTTCATGGCAAATAGATGGGGAAAAAAATAAATAGCAACAGTGACAGACTTTATTTTCTTGTGCTCCAAAATCACTGTGGACTGTGACTGCTGTCATGAAATTAAGATACTTGCTCCTTAGAAGGAAAGCTATGACAAACCTAGACAGCATATTAAAAAGCAGAGACACCACTTTGCCAACAAAGGTCCATATAGTCAAAGGTATGGTTTTTCCAGTAGTCATGTACAGATGTGAGAGTTGGACCCTAAAGAAGGCTGAGCTCCAAATTGATGCTTTCAAACTGTGTGCTGAATGAAGAATCACCTTGTGAGTCCCTTGGACTGCAAGGAGATCAATCCAGTCAATCCTAAAAGAAATCAACCCTGAACTTTCACTGGAAGGACTGATGCTGAAGCTCCAATATTTGGCCACCTGATGCAAAGAACTGACTCACTGGAAAAGACCCTGACGCTGGGAAAAACTGAAAGCAGGAGAAGAAGGGGACTACAGAAGATGAGATGGTTGGATGGCATCACTGACTCAATGGACATGACTTTGAGCAAGCTCTGGGAGTTGGTGGATGAACAGGGAAGCCTGGTGTGCTGCAGTCCATGCGGTTGCAAAGAGCTGGACACAACTGAGCAACTGAACTGAACTGAATGAAGGACAGGGAAGCCTGAAGGGCTGCAGTCCATGAGGTCGCAAAGAGTCAGACACAACTGAAACGACTGAACAACAAAGATTATAATATTATAATAATTTATTATTACCTGAGAAAATACAGCCTTAACCCTATTTATGAGGTTATAAGCAGGACTGAATAAAGTATGTCTCTAAGATACTTAAATTCATATGAGACAGGTAACATATTATTAGTACCTGGAGTTCATATCACTAATTACATATCAGTATTTTCCTACTAAATTAAAACAAATTTCCCCTCTAGCAACAACTCCCAGAGGAAGTAACTAGCAGTGAGTATAGACTGCACATCAACCTCTACTTTTTTCACATCCTAAGTCTCAGAAGCATTATATACTGATAGTACTAGGTAGGTTAATCCACTGATAAAATCTATGAAAGATATGTAACTTACATATAATCGTATGTAGTATTTCTAAAAGTCAACATTTATTATGTTAATAAAAAATGCAATAATCTCAAAAGATGTTGAAATATACTCCATTACATGAAAATATGGTCAGAGTATGTTGAATAATAGGAGCAGATTATGAGTATTAATATATTAGAAAGATGGTAATGATAACCTTATATACAAAACAGAAAAAGAGACACAGAAGTACAGAACAGACTTTTGAACTCTGTGGGAGAAGGGGAGGGTGGGATGTTTCGAAAGAACAGCATGTATATTATCTATAGTGAAACAGATCCCAGCCCAGGTGGGATGCATGAGACAAGTGCTCGGGCCTGGTGCACTGGGAGGACCCAGAGGAGTCGGGTGGAGAGGGAGGTGGGAGGGGGGATCGGGATGGGGAATACGTGTAACTCCATGGCTGATTCATGTCGATGTATGACAAAACCCACTGAAATGTGAAGTAATTAGCCTCCAAATAATAAAAAAAAATTTTTTAAAAAGAGTATTAATATATTATATTAGCTCTAAAATGTATTTATCTATAGAGAAAAAGATTGAAAATACATAATATACATAAAATATTAAAGAGTAATTATATCTGAGTGATTTAATTACCTTTTTGCTTCTCCATATTTTCCAAATTTTCTACAGTAAGTAGTTTCTTAATGTGGAAAAACAGTAAAAGCTATTATTTCAAAGTATAACAATAAATAAAAGGGTCCCACTTGCCAGGATGGGTTATCTTCACTTCTTACTTAGATCAGAGTGTGCCTTTCATATAAGATGTTGTCTCAATCTAGTAGTACTCACCTGTCCAACTACTTGCAGGTTATAGCAGACAATGTCCTTATTGACTGTTGAAGTTCCATAGAGAAGTGCCTCAGTGAGCCAGTATATCCCCAAGAGGAGGTCAGAGAAGCTCAGGTAGAAGAGTGGTCTTCTCTGTCAAAGCAAGAAAATTCATACCTTCAAAAATGATGCAGCCAAAAGAATGTAACAATCAACTATGTTTAACCTTTCTCGTATAAAACTGGGCACAATTTCTCTGGGGCCTCTGCTACTGGCTAACTGTAGGGAATCTAAATGAACAATCCAGGCAGGAAGGAATCTGTAATCTCAATTATTCCAACTGTTCTGGAACCAGAGGAACTTCTCTCTCAAAGAGACATTCCTTCCTCAGATACAGGGTCAAAGGAAAGAACGAAAAAGTGAAAAATTTTGTAATGGAGACATAAATGGGAAATTTTAAGCGTTCTAGCTGCACAGCCAACATCTTCTAACAGTAAGAAATGGTATCTGAGTGTTTTAGGATACGGTTAAGAGCACAAAGAACATCAAAACAAGTGTTTTTAAATTGTCACAGTTTAATTTGCAATTTTTCTTTACTGATGTGTAACTGACAAATAAAATTATAAGGTAATTAAAGTATATGTGATGATTTGATGTATATATACACTGTGAAAGGATTTCCCTCAAGCTAATGAACACATCCATCATCTCACATATTTATTTATATAACATAAATGTGTGTGAGAACATTTAACATTTACGTTCTATTCTCTGAGCAAATTTCAATTATACAATATAGTGTTATCAACTATGGTTATCATGATTATGTATAGGATCCTAAGATGTTATTCATCTTATATAGGCTTTCATATTAATGAAAGTCAAGATGGAGAAAAATATCAGCAAGAATAATATATGTTGTCTTTCAATTTCTAACTACGTTCTAGAGTTTGTCTGTCTCACTTTCTAGTATCCTTCTCCTTTTGGTCTATACCCTCCCACTTTCTTGAAAACAGTTTTGGACACCCATGGAGAAAATTATAAAATGTTTATTAAAAGACCCCAAAGATAAGGTGAATGCTCATGAACTGTAAGATCCAGTATTATGAAAATGTCAGTTCTCCTTTAACTTATACACAGATTAAATGTAAATCATTATATCTCAACATATTTTCTTGTATAGTTTGATGAAGTTGGCTCTAAATTTGATACTGAAACACAAAATATCAAGTTAACCATAACATTCTTCAAGAAAAAGGAGAAAGAGGACTTATCTTACACATACCAAAACAATATAAAGCTGGATACAATATAAAGTAGATACAGTGGTATTAGCCCAGAGATGGACAAACAGATCAACAGAACAGAATGTTGTCTCAAACAGGCCTAAGCATGCAAATATATATATATATAAGATTTATAAACTTTTGATACGTGACAGAGGTAGCTTTCTGGGTGGAGAAAGAATAGGCTTTTCAAAATGTGATACTAGAACAACTGGGTATCCATATGGATAAAAATGAAATTGGGCCCCAACTTTCTATTTCACACACTCAAAAATTAGTCTCAACTAGTTCAAAGACCTAAATGTGAAAGACAAAAATCTATAAAGGTTTTTAAAAAGTTTTTTAAAGGTAATATAGAAGAATATCTTCAATTTTAGGGAAAGTTTTTCCTAAACAAAATTCTAAAAGAAATAGTTAAAAATTTGCCCACATTAAAATGAAAAACGCTTGTCAAAAGATACCATAAAGAAAGTGAAAAGACAAGCTACAAAGTGGGAGATCTTTGTAACACATATGACTAACAAAGGAACAGTGTCCAAACAATATTAAAAACAAAAACTCTTAAAATGCAATAAGAAAAACTAATAGAAAAAAATGGACATAAGATTTGAACAGGTAGTTAAGAAAGAAATTCAAATAACCATAAACATGTGAAAATACATTTGACCCAGTCAGTAATCAAGGAAATTAAAAAATTAAAATTACAAGGAGACCAAAGTCAATCAATCATAAACTACAAGGGGACCAAAAGTCAAATCAATCAATCAACAATGAGACAGGGACTTCCCTGGTGGCCCAGTGGTTAAGAATCTGCCTGCTAATTCAGGGGACACAGGTTCAACTCCTGGTCTGGGATCTAAGACCCCACATGCCTCGGGGCAACTAAGCCTGTGCGCCACAACTAAAGAATAGCCCCTGTGTCCTGCAGCTAGATAAAGCCCACATTTAGCAACGAAGATTCAGCGCAGTCAAAAATAAATAAAATTCCATTTTTAAAAAAATCTACAGTGGGACAAAAATTACACACCCATGGCAAAAAATTTTTAAGTCTGACAATATCAAATACTGAGGGGAACATGAAGCAATAAGACATTTCATACACTGCTGGCACAACCATTTGAAGAAAGCTTGGCATTATCTACGGGATATCCATATCCTATAGCAATTCTATTATTAGGTAAATACATTAGAGAAATTTTTGCATGTGGGCATCAGAAGACACCTACCAGATTGTTTATACTAGCACAGATAGATAAACTGTGGTATGTTCATAATACAGCATGCTAAACATCAATGAAAAACAAATGAACCAGAGCTATACACAACACCATGGACAAATCTCAGAAGTAATAATGAGGAAAAAAAGCAAATCACAAAGCAATACATCCTCAAAAATACAGTGTTATCCCATCTATATTAAGTTCAAAAATGCAAAAACTAAATTCTTTCACAGATTTCACTGGTCTATGACCTACCACAAGTTTATAACTGTTAATGGGTAAAAAATTAAAACAGAATACAAAATAAACTCTGGAGCAGAAAGGCAGCCAAGCAGCTCTTGTGAGCAAGAACATAATTATAGTCAATGATTCAACAAATAACCTTAAACATAGGGAACCGCTGGTCATTAAAACATACCTAAGGTCATTCGTGGAGAAATAAAGGATAAAAAGAGGTTTATATACTTTCACTCATGGTTGGAAAATCATGAGTTCTAGTAACAGGAGACAAAATCAAATAAACAACAAAACCTGAGACTTCCCTGGTGGGCCAGTGGCTGAGACTCCCAACTCCCAATGCAGGTGATCCAGGTATCCCACATAACGAAACTAAGAGTTTGCATGCCACAACTAAAAGATCTCGTGTGCTGCAGCTAAGACCAGGAGCAGCCAAATAAATAAATAATATTTCTAAAAATACATATGTAAAGTATATACCATTCAAAAACAAAACTGATGCATCCATTATTGAAATAAAAAAACATGTCACCCCTTCTGTTTAACAAGATACTATATAAAAGGTAATACAAAGAAATGTATGATAGAGACCACACTTTAAGAAAAATACAAAACATAAAAAATCTAACACTTTTTTAAAAAGGTACTTCCCTGGTGGTCCACTGGTAAAGAATCCATGCTTCCACTACAAGGGGCACTGGTTTGATCCCTGGTCAGAGAACTAAGATCCCACATGCCACGTGGCATGGCCAAATGTTTTTTTTAATAAAAAATGTTTCAATAAAAATACAATCAGCATAGCAGTTAAGAAAGACACGAAAAAGCTTAATAATGATCCTAAACATGAAAGAAAAATCTTTAAAAAAAACCATGTATTTATACTTGTCTAATTAAAATCAAGAGCAAAATAAAATGCAGAGACAGAATGCATTATGTGACTTTCCCTGAGGAGGTTCTGGGTCCAGATCTACCCAGTTAAGGTAAAATACCTAAAGCAATCCATATTAACACTCTTCCAAAACCCTGCTTCCCAATATTTCTAGTGAAATCAGGTTACAAAGAATGTCAAAAGTGATCTTCATAAGGAAATGAAGTAATACAAATGTAGTGAAGTACATCTGCCTTTTGTTTTTTTTAACATTGTCTGGCCTAAGCCACTTTCTTCTCTTTTAAGGTTGCCTCTCTGAGTCACTGTCTAATCAGCTAGTCCCCTCAAAGATTTCCCAAGGACTTCTTCAATTTACCATAATTATTAATTTAATAATTATCTTTTTTTCAGATTATGCCTTCATGTGTCTTTGTTGTTAAAAATGTGATTTAACAAATAAATAAAACAGTGTAGTATGACTGACCAGAGAAGGCCATGGCAATCCACTCCAGTACTCTTGCCTGGAAAATCCCATGGACAGAGGAGCCTGGTAGGCTGCAGTCCATGGGGCCGCGAAGAGTCAGACACAACTGAGTGACTTCACTTTCACTTTTCACTTTCACAATTGGAGAAGAAAATGGCAACCCACTCCAGTGTTCTTGCCTGGAGAATCCCAGGGATGGGGGAGCCTGGTGGGCTGCCGTCTATGGGGTTGCACAGAGTCGGACACGACTGAAGCGACTTAGTAGCAGCAGCAGCAGCAGTATGACTGACATTTTTAAGCTGGAAAAATTGGAATCTTCCCTAAACCAAGAAAACAGAATGTGTAGGAACTACTGAATTAATAATTACTAAGGTCCTTCGGGCTCTGGTTATGTGAAAGGTATGAGCACTGAAGCCAGAGAAATTAAAGGTTGCACCCCAGGCCAAACTAGACCCCACATCTTTATAAAGCTCTAACCCACTGTCATGGCAGAGGTCACCCTAGAGCAGCGATTTTCAACCAGGGGTGACTGTCTCTTCCCGGAGACATTTGACAACAGTTGAATATATTTTTGGTTGTCACAACTGGGTGAAGAAGGATCTGCAACATCTGCAGATGTTGCAACATCTGCAACATAAGTAAAGTCTGCTAAACATCCTAAGATGCAGGACAGCCACCTACAACAAATAACCATATAACCCCAAAGGTCAATAGTGGCTGAGATGAGAATCTCTGCTTACCCCTCTCTATGTAACTTATATTTTATTAACTTAATCACACCTGAACGAAAATTTTAATAAACATCCAGGAAACAAACATTAAGGAAATTCACATCACAGGAAGACATGTGGCCTAAGATTACATTGGCAGGAAACTAACAATACGGTATCAAGACTTCTACTTTTTAGTTTTACTTATATAGCCACATTCTATCTCTGAAATTCAAAATTCTCTTTTCATTAGGCATTATATTTCAGTGGTTAAAAAGTGTATGGGAGAGGAACTTCCCTGGTGGTCCAGTGGTTAGGATTTTGCTTTCCAGTGCAGGGGGTGCAGATTCGACCAGGGAGCTAATATCCTACATGCCTCAGGGCCAAAAAACCAAAACATAAAACAGAAGCAATATTGTAACAAATTCAATTAAGACTTTTAAAAGAGTTCACATTAAAAAAAAAAAAAAAATCTTAAAAAAAATACAGGTGAGGAGAGGCTTTGGAACAAGGTAAGTCTGCACCCAAATTCTAGTTTTAATACTGACTAGCTATGAAACCTTAGGAAAATCCATCAATTTAATAAGGATTCCATTTCTCCATCTATAATATCAGACTAATAATATAAGCATCTGCCTACAATGCAGGAGACCTGGGTTTAATCCCTGGGTTGGGAAGATCTCCTGAAGAAGGAAATGGCAACCCACTCCAGTAGTCTTGCCTGGAAAATCCCATGGACAGAGGAGCCTGGCAGGCTACAGTCCATGGGGTCGCAAAGAGTTGGACACGACTGAGTGACTTCCCTTCACTTCACTTCACAGGATTATTTTAAGGATTAAATGAAAAATGTTGGTTGTTTTTTTTTTTTGGCCGCCCTAAGCAGCACGTGGAACTTTCCCAACCAGGGATCAAACCTACACCCACTGCAGAGGAAACGCAGTATTAACCACTGAACTACCAGGGAAATCCTGAAGAGTGTATTTAAAATACTGGGCATATGTACCAATAATATAATAATTATGAAAAACTGCGTTTAATTTGAAGGGGGATTGTAGTTAAGAGTTAGACTTTTGAAAAATCCCTGCTCTGCTACTTACTGTGTAACTTGAACAATTTATTTCATGACTTTGAGCCTCAATTTGCTTATCTGCAAAACTGAGCTAATACCATTCTTCTCATAGGACAGTGATGAGGACCAACAAGATAAAGTATTTAACATACAGAGTTTAAGTGGGTCAAATAAAAAAACCTAATGACATTTTCTACATTACAAAAGCTCTCTAATACATGTTCTAAATTACATTTTGCTTAATTTTCTGCCACCTGGCCTGATTAAAAAAGTTTTCTTACATTTTTTAAAAAATATTTTTTCAAGGCAGTGAAAGCCCAGAAACGTACCCACTAGGCCACCAAGGAACTCCCTGGTTGGTGTTTTTTAATACCTTAAGAATATTCAATTTTTATTTGTCAATTACATCTCAATAAAAGGAAGAATTTTTTTTGGTATGATTAGTTTTACACAGGCTGTATTTTTGTTCTATTTTCACCATTAAATGTAATTGCCAGAAGGCCAGAACAGCAAAATAAATATCTTTTGTATAGCAGTCTTTGAACTATTTCCACCCCCACTAGCAATTTTACCAAGATATCAACATCAGAAAACTCACCACTTGGCAGGACCCTACCATGCCTAGAGCAAATTATAGGCTTCAAACAACACTCCATTTCCTTGACTTTAATAATTAATGCATACTCAAAAAAAATCTACATTTATCCACTAATCTACATCTAGTAAATTCTTCAGTATTAAAAATTATAGTTAAAATAACTACCTAAAAGAAAAGGGAGATCTATTGGCAATGTCTAAAGCATCCCAGTGTATCAAAATGACAAATTCACAAGCAACTTATAGAATTATTCCATCACTTAGAGGGGACACCCACCTCATTTATTTCAAAGGCTAAGTCACTGAAAATTCAAATCCAACACAAAAACAGACTGCTTACCTCTGGAGATTTCTGTATGTTCTGGAATACAGCATAGGCAATAAGTGAACTTGAACCTACAACACTGACAGAAATAAGAGACTATCATTAAACAGGACAATTGGGGCTCCTTTGTTTTTGCTATGTTTTTATATACTTATTGACATATAATTGATATAAAATAAACTGCACAGTTTTAAAAATATGGAATGGTGTCATCCTTAAGCAGGGGCTATGCTAATCTCTGTATTGTTACAATTTTTAGTATATGGGCTACCAAAGTGAGCACTTTGCAACTGGTTTTGAAAATCAATCCTGTTGACCAAAATGTCCTTTGATTTCTTCAATCTGTTTTTTATTATTGTAATTGTTGATGTTATTACATTTTATTAATCAGAAAAAATCAGCATGGTAAAGAAGAGCATATCTCTCTAAAGAATAAAAGTAAATCCCCAGGGAGTTGAGGCAGAGATATAGAAACTACAGAATTCTCCAGTTCTGCTTGCAGTAGTTTAAACAGTCATACTACATGAGATGAAACAGACTTACCTCAGAGTGGCCATGACAAACTGTATCCACTGTATTGCAGAAAAAAACTAAATAAGAGAAAATGGGGAAAAAATGGTCTTTAAATTTTAATATTCAACCTTACTCTAATTTCACTATTTATTAACTATCTGTGCAGAGCACAAACCCTTCATTACCTAATCAAAACACGCTAGGTCTGAAAATGAATAGAAGGGGTGAATAGGCCCCTGGAAAGCCAGGTTGGCCCCTTTTCCTCCCTTATCGCTACATTGCTGGGAAACACTAAGATAAAAAGAACAGAGAGGTGGACAGAAAATGACTGAATAAAAAAAGAGTTGGATGAGAAAATTAATAAAGTCAAGAATAAAACGGAGAAGAGGTAGAAAAAGTTAAATTTTGAGAGAGAACAGTCAGGTAAGTGGAAAGAATGGGTAACAGAAAAGGCAAACAGACACTAAATGAAGTTGACTGACAGAGAGCCAGCCAGACAGAGAAAACACAGAATAGTAAGCAACAGGGGGAAAGGAAGAAGAAAAGTTAATTGTACGGAGAGAGACACTGTTGGTGAAAAACACAGAACAGGGAGGAAGTAAGGGGACAAAAAAGCAGCCAGGGGCTGTTCCTAGTCTCACCAAATCCCAGCTGTCCTCCAAAACGCTCGTCTCCGGGAAGAAGGCCATACGGGCTTCAGCCTCAGCCAAATTGAAGCAGCCTGATCCTTCCTGCTCAGGTTCTGACTTCCAAGCAGTAAACAGGTAGCTCCACCCTTAACCCAGCTGGGCTCCTCCCTGCCGAACCCTGCCCTGTATCTTGAGGGCAAGGAGAGAGAAAGTAGTCAGAAGTGGAGGAGAGAGCCAAGCAGAAAGAGCAAAAACAGAATGAGCAGGTGACAAGGAAACAAAGTTCTAAAAAGCATTAGGAATGGTAAGAAGGGGCAAGAGGTAAGAATAATAAAAAGTACACAGAATGAGTCACTAAGAAAAGATAAACGGAGCTGCAAGGGAGAAATGGAATAGAAAAAAACGGAGAGAAAAATAGGGAAGAAGGGAGTTCTGTTTGAAATCTGTTCCTGTTTAGGGACAATAGCCTATATTGGGGAAGAGAGACTGTATATTCACTCAATTAGCAAGTTTTTAGTAATATCTGGAAAAGGTGTGAAAGAAGAAGGGATTATTAATGTCTCATATTTATTTACTATTAACATTTTCTTAAATATTATACCAAAATTCCCACCATATAATTACTAAATTACATAATTTAATATGCTTATGTTTATATATCAACTTTGTATAAAACACTGGTATGCATATATAAAGACAAAAAAGATACAGACCTATACTTCCAGGATCTTATACTATAGTAAGAAAAATAACTTGAATTACAAAATCTTGAATAATTGTCACAAAAAATAATGTACACTGATTGTCATTTGAACATTATCTGGAAGAACTGGAAAAATTTGGACAAAAATTGGGGTAAGGAGAAAGCAGAAGGAAGAATATTTCATCTATGTAACTATTTATATTTCATCTAACCATTCCCTCAGACATTTCACAAATGTTTAATGATAATGTAAATTCAATCATGAGTAACTTAAATATGTTATTCATTTTTTCACATGAAATTAAGAATATCTTGTGCATTGGAAGATAGGACATTGTTAAGTGGAGGTAGGCTGTAATAACTTTGCTTAAATTATTAGATAAACAAATTAAAATACCAGTATATTTCTGAATCAGAAACTCCTACTATAAAGTCTTAGGGAGAGTTTTGAGGCCTCTAATCACACATCTATCTAATAAGGGTGAGGGACTAATGACAGTCTCACCAAGTGATAAGAGAATGCTTTTGAACAAAGGACTCCTGTCTCAGAAAAATTAAAAAAAAAAAAAAAAAGAACAAATGTCAAACTGTTCAGAGAACAGTCACGGCAAATCAGTCTGCTACTCTTGGCAAGAGAATTTTTCTCTTTCGGCCTCTCTTCTAAAATGGCTTATGCCACCAACCAACATTTGGGGCTTTACTTTTCTATTTTTCTCTATAAATTAATCCCCTGTCTGTATATTTAGCACTGTTTCCCCCCTCTGAAATGTCTTTGGAAACATAATCCTCCCAAATCCTTTTCTACAAGGGCTAATCCAAACCCAAATGATGAAGTGGGTGATATATATTTTCAGTTTTCTCTTTTCTTTTTCCTTAGCTCCTTAGCAAGTTAAACACATCCCAGTTTGCAATGTAATGGTCTACTAGTATACGTTCAGTTCAGTTCAGTTGCTCAGTCGTGTCTGACTCTTTGCGACCCCATGAACCGCAGCATGCCAGGCCTCCCTGTCCATCACCAACTCCCAGAGTTTACCCAAACTCATGTCCATTGAGTCGGTGATGCCATCCAACCATCTTATCCTCTGTTGTCCCCTTCTCCTCCTGCCCTCGATTTTTCCCAGCATCACGGTCTTTTCAAATGAGTCAACTCTTCGCATCAGGTGGCCAAAGTATTGGAGTTTCAGCTTCAACATCAGTCTTTCCAATGAACACCCAGGACGGATCTCCTTTAGGATGGACTGGTTGGATCTGCTTGCAGTCCAAGGGACTCTCAAGAGTCTTCTCCAACACCACAGTTCACAAGCATCAATTCTTCTGCACTAGTATATGTGCATGTGTGCTAAGTCACTTCAGTCATGTCTGATTCAGTGTGACCCTATGGACTGTAGCCTGCCAGGCTCCTCTATCTGTGGGATTCTCCAGGCAAGAATACTGGAGCGGGTTGCTGTGCCCTCCTCCAGGGGATCTTCCCAAACCAGGGATTGAACCTGAGTTTCTTAAGTCTACTGGACTGGCAGGTGGGTTCTTGATCACTAGCACCACCTGAGAAGCCCTACTAGTATATATGACATATCGATTTAATTTAACAGATATTCACTAAATTTCTACCAGAATCAAGTTACTGCAGTGGGTACAAAGTCAAGGAAAAAAACCTATGTAATAAAGTGTTTTAATTAAGCAAAAATAGTACTTAAAGAAAATTTCTAATAATAATCATTACCAATTATCAAGTGTTTTCTATGTAAGCATTTTAATCCTCAACACAATCTTTGAGGTAAGAAGTATTATCCCTATTTTACAGATGAAGAAATTGAGGCTTAAAGAAGTTGAGTCATTTTCCTTCTGATTACAGAATTATCAAGTGATAACACCTACATTCAAACTCAGTCAGTCTGATCACAGTTCTTACTCTTAACAGTACAGTGCTACTAATAGGAAACTGGTTAATGGGAAAACAGGGAAAGGTCATTTAAAAAATTAATGGGACATCAAGAGAATTCTTTTATTAGACAATTTCATCTTAGATATGATAACAAAAGCACAAGCAACAAAAGAAATATATATATATATATATATATATATATATATATAAATTGGCTTCTTCAAAATTAGAAACTTTAGTTCTTCAAAGGGTACCATCAAGACAGTAAAAAAGACAACCCACGGAAGTATTTATAAACCACATGTCTAATAAGGGGATTTGTATAGAGATAGAGAATTCTTATAACTCAATAATACAATCCAATTTAAAAATTGGCAACAGGTTTTATTTTGTTTTTTCCTGCACTTCACAGCCTACAGGATCTTAGTTCCCCCACCAGGGATCCAACCTGAGCTCTGGCAGTGAAAGCAAAAAGCCCCAACCATTGGACCACCAGGGAATTCATAGGCAAAGGCTTAAAATTAGAGGCTTATCCCAGAAATTATACAAATAACCAATAAACATATGAAAAGATGATCAACATCGTAAGCCACTAGGAAGATACAAATTAAAATCACAATGAGATGACATTTCACACCTACCAGGATGGCTATAATAAAAGACAGTAGCAAGTGGACGAAGATGTTGAGAAACAGGAAACTTCATATATTCCTGATGGATATGTAAAATATTGCAGCCACTTTGTCAGTTTCACAAAAGGTTAAATATACCCTGTATGGCTCAGCTCCTAGGTATAAACCCAGTCCTACTTCTAGGTATACACCTAAGAGATTAAAACATTATGCTCACACAAGAATTTTGACACAAATATTCATAATAGTGTTATGCATAATAGACAAAAAGTAGAAACAACGCAAATGTCCATCAATTGGTGAACACATAAATGTGTTAATAAAATGTGCTATACCAGTACAGTGGAATATCATTCAGCAGTTAAAAGAAGTACTGATACGTGTAACTCTATGGCTGATTCATGTCAATGTATGACAAAACACACTGAAATGTTGTTAAGTAATTAGCCTCCAACTAATAAAAAAAATTAAAAAAAAAAAAAGAAGTACTGATACATGCTACATCATGGATGAACCTTGAAGTCATTAGAATAGGTGAAAAATCTAATCACAAAGGGCAACATATTATACAATTTCATTCATACAAAAAGTCCAAAACAGGCAAATTTACAGCTACAGAAAGTAGATTAGTGTTGTCTCAGGCAAGAAGGTTTGGGAGGGAACTGGGGAGTGACTGCTAATAGGCACAGGCTTTCTTTTTAGGGTGATAAAAATATTCTAAAATTAACTAGTGGGGATAGTTGTCCAATTCTACTGGAAACCACTGAACTGTATACTTTAAAAGGATGAATTGTATGGTATCTAAGTTGTATCTCAAAACTCTAATGTCCAAAAAAAAAATGAAGTTTGGGACAAAAGCAAGGAAGGATATTTCCCATTGCTGAAATTCATGATATAACGATTAACGGATAACATGTTTCTCTCTTTCCTACTGAAAAGAATGATATTTAGAATAAAAAGTGTAAAACAAACACTGTAAGAGGGAACTGAAGATAAACATTGGAAGAGAGCACCTGACTGCTCTAAATGAACACCCCACTCCTCACCTGAACAAATTATACTCCAGGGCTTTGGTAAAACTTGCAAGTTAACCCAATAAACCACTGAATGAAATGTGAGAGTTCATGTAAAACTGGAAAAATTGCTAAAGTTGTAGAAAACTGTAGAAATTGCTAGAAGTCATAGAAATTGCAGAAAGCCGTTGATAATTAAACCATTTTTATAAGGAAAAAGGATGGTAGACTTGTAATTGTATATTTATTTGTATAAGTACTTAATGTTAGTCTCTCCTCTAGGACTGCAGGGGGCACATCTGTTTTTTTCACCAGTGTAACCTTTGTCCCTAGAAGTGTGTGAGTAAAAGATGTTCAGTAAATGGTTATTAAATATTGAAGGCTTCTTAAAGGAGTACGGGGCTTGGAGAAAATACTGTGGAGCAAATCTTCCTTCTGTAACAATTTTTTAACGAGAAGTCTGCCTTAAGTGTTCATCTCTGTCAAAAGAACTACTGTTAATATCACCAAAACCTTGCAGGGGAAAAGCAATTAGCTCTAAGTGAGAGGATAGTGCCAAAGAACAATATGTGATCTAAGAAGGGAATGAAGAAAGAATCAATGAAATTTTGAAAGACAGGCATGGAATAGTTTCTCTCTCATTGACTTGATTCATTTATTCACAGAACAAGAATGTACTGAGCAGCTACCATGTGCCAGACACTGTGTCAGGTGCTGGGAACAGTAAACCCAACAGACAAAACAAAAAGAAAAACAAAACAAAATCTGTCCTTCATGGGAAACAGATACTAAGTAAAATAAAAAAATTATACAGTATGTTAAGTTGAAGAGTGCTATGGAGAAAAAAATAAGGGGGAAGAGAGATGGAAAGCAGGGAGGTATCAGAAAGGACCTATTTTTTCAAGGATGGTCAGGGTAGATTTTAGGAAGCTGACATTCAAGCAAAGGCTTGAGGGAAATGAAGGAGCCAGCCATATGAGTATCTTGAAGAAAAACTGTTCTAGAGAGAGAAAGTCAGTATAAAAGCTCTGAGGCAGGAACATGCTTTGTGTATAGGAGAAAGAGCAAAGAGGTCAGTGACATTGGGGGGTCATCAGCTTGATGATGTTAGGAAAAAAAGATGGGAGAATTTATATATTAGTTGTCTCACCAGACCATGTCCTTTTCCTTCCTTCTTAAAGAAACATGCCTTGCCACCTCCTCCTTCCTACCTCCATACAAGACCCAGGGTAAGCCTTTTGATTTTCCACAAGTGTCAACTGGGATTTTATGACTTCCTAAATATGGAGACTTATACTTGGCTTATTTGTGTAGACGATGGTTGTCAAGGTCTTGAAGCCAAGAAATCTAATTATATCATGAGGTAATTAACTGGGACCAGTGCATTATTAAAAGGGAGCTTAATACAATTACTATATGTTTGCAATTCATAGCAAAAGTACCAACATTTACCTTTCCTCTCCAACCAAATCACTTTCACTTTTTTCAAAACCCACTTCTAAGCAAAACATAACTAGAAAGTCACTCCTGATCAATCATACTAACTACCACAGGATGCACTCTCGGCATTCATATACTCAGAAGTGAATAGCTCCTTATTGATGACAGGGGACTTCCCTGGTGGCCCAAACTTCCCTGGTGGCTTCCCTGCAATGTGGGAGACCTGCGTTTGACCCTTGGGTTGGGAAGATCCCCTGGAGGAGGGCATGGCAACCCACTCCAGTCTTTTTGCCTGGAGAATCCCCATGGACAGAGGAGCCTGGCGGCTACCGTCCATGGGGTCACAAAGCGTCAGACATGACTAAGCGACTAAGCACACAAGCACACATTGACTACAGGACAAAACAGCATTTGATTTTCAAGATTTCCCCCTAACTGGGCTTAAAACTGTCTTAACTGTTTCAAGAACTCCTTCAAGCCAAGCTAGTCATTTCCCAGAGCATCATGCTCACTACAACTTCTCCTTTTTAATTTGTTCTTCATCTAAAACTTTCTTTCTTCTAAGGCTTAACTCCATTTCCACCTTCTACATGAATACTTTTTAAACCACTTTACCTCACAGTAATTATCCCTTCCTCTAACTTCTATTCATTTGTCTGTGGCACATTTTATTTAATAATTTACTAGGGAAAACTGTTTCTGAACCTTCCCAACACACACACAGAGGGTTCTCTCAAAATTTCTATCTAAACTGGCCACCCAAGATTGGCTATTATCTTTGATGACTCTCTTATACATACATACACACGTGCACACACACACACACACATTTATTGGACACATGCAATGGTTACTCTGGGCTTCCCAGGAGGCTCAATGACAAGCATCCACCTGCCAGTGCAGGACATGGAGCACACAGTGGTTTGATCCCTGGGTTAAGAAGATCCCCTGGAGAAGTAAATGGCTACCTACCCCTATATTCTTGCCTGGAGAATCCCATGGACAGAGGAGGTTGGTGGGCTACTGTCCCTGGCGTGGCAAAAGAGTCGGACATGACTCAGTGACTATACAACAACACAATGGTTAATTTGATGTTAAGCCCCTTATAGTGTGTTATATAACTTATCCTTTTATCAGCACATCCATTTCTTCATCAAGTCTTGTGAATTCTACCCTATAAAATTTTCTCAATCCCACCCTCATCTCTTCACCTTTACTGTTAGGATCTATTACAGGATCTTAGTCTCTCCCACCTAGACTACTGCAATGAATTTCTCTGCCCTCAGCTTTCTGCCTTCCAATGCACCCCGTTTATTGTTGAGTGACAGCAAAACTAAGTCATTCTCCTGGATAAAACCTCTGGTGACTCCAAACCTTTTATCTTGATGAGACCCTTAACAACACAACCCCCGTGTACCGCCACAGATTCATTATACTTTCCCCCTTGCTAGAAATACTCTTCAGTGTTTGCCTTGTAAACACCTCTTCTTTCAAGACCCAGCCACCAGAGGTTTTCCCATCCAGAACTTTCCTTGACACTCCTGGCTGACTGAATCTCCATTTGTGTTTGCACGAAATTAATATTTGCTACCAATTACATTATAATGGTTATAAGGCTACTTCGCGTCTCCATCTCCCACCACTGAGTCTGTTCAGTACACAGCTCTGCATTCTGTATTCCCGCGGGCAAAACCAGGATATGGTGCAAACTACCCCGAAAATACACTGGTTGAAGACAATTACTAGAACTTTCAAAAATTTTTCAGAGAGCCTAGAACATAGGTAAACCTATGTCCTATGTCAACTTTCAAGAAAGCCTATTTTTAAAGGAGCCCGGAGCCTCCCTGGTGAGGCACTCACCACAGAGCAAGCCTAATATCGGACTCGGGCAGCGGCAGAAAAGGCCTGACCGCCACACTGACGGGAGTCGAGTCTCACCGTCCAACTCCGGCCGCGGCTGAGGGAGCGGAGTGTGACTGACTGAGGAAAATACTGGGCCACCTGACGGAGGGGTAGTTGTCGTCAGACTGATTAAAAGAGTAGTAACGGGTCCCAGTCGACTGCCTGACGGGCTAGAGGCAGAAACAAATGAAGGCCTGCCTCGTCGCCTTCGAAAAAGAAGAGAGACAACAAACGAAAAGCTGCAAACACACCGAACACGAGCTTCACGCCGCGTTTCACGCGGAGGATGAGCGGAAAAGGCCAGGGGGATGGCCAGCCTCGCAGAGTGCGCGTGCGCAGCAGACTCTCCTTCTCCTCCGCCGCTTCCTCATCCCCTCCCCCAGCCTCCCCGGCACTGCCGTCCGCCCCCCGCCCCCCTACGCGGCCCCGCCCTCTCACCCTCGACCCGCGCGGGCTTCGCCGAGTGCGCACGCGCGGTAGCTCCATTTCCCCGCCCCTCACGTGGCTCCTCACTCTCAGCCTAGGCTGGCGTGAGCCTGGTGGGCTGTACACGTGCGCGCACCCGCCCCTGCCCGCCTAAACTACGCGGTCCCAGGCTCGGCGTTTCCTCCACTACAGCCTTCCCAGCACCTACTGCCAGAACCCGGCGTCATGGCTGCCGCCATTCCCCGCGCCGCTTCTCTCTCCCCATTATTTCCCCTTCTTCTGTTCCTCCTCTCCGCTCCGCAAGACAGCAGTGGCCTGCACACCAAGGGCGCGCTTCCCCTGGATACAATCACTTTCTACAAGGTAAAGGGGCCAGGGATCTCGCGCGCAGGTGCAGCCAGACCGCCCAGGGGAGCGCGCACCCGTGAGGGGACGCAGGGGACTGAGAGCTGGCAGGAGGTGGTCTGTAGCGACGGTCCGGGGACTTCCCGCCGTCCTGTAGGACTGACGGACTTGGGCCGAGACTGTATCCTGACCAGAGAGCATATGATCGAGGGTCCCCAAGCACCTTTGCAGTATTTGCATTTGCTTCCTCTTTTGCTGAAGAATTGCGGAGATGCAGTCTTCCAGTAGCCTAAGGGAAGAGGGCGGTGCCGGGCGAGATCCAATCCTTGAGTCCCAAGTAGGAGAACCAGGGGGCGGTGCGAGGCGGATGCCCCCAGGCTCCTAGCGGACCTGGAGCGAAGGTCGAAACGCGCGGCTTGTTAGCCTGCGTTTCAGCGCCCTTCTCGCGTTGGCTTCGATTGCAACTACTGTATAGATATTCTGCGTCTCCTTAAAAAGTGCAGGTTTTAAGAATAAGTTTCGGTTCGTCCACCCTGTAGTGAATGTCTTGGGCTTGGTGACAGATAAAATCTGGTCGAGACATGGAAGGATTCGCCTCATCCCCTGCCTCCATATTTACAGGATTGGGGTCTTGGCCTGGGTAGAAGGTTGTTGGGAGTGATGAAGGCTGAATGCAGTCCCAGTTCTCTAATTTTGCACCTTGTTAACCTCGCCCATTGTGATGGGCTGCTGAGTGTTGAGAGAGAGCCAGTCGTTTTATTTTCTTAATTTGTACCCTTTGCTGGGAAGTGAAACCAAGAAGTGGAGCTCTAAATCTGTCTCAGTCGGTTGAACTCAAGTATTTTTGAAAGGGTTCCCCGTTGTGGAGTTGGCACCTGTGGCTCATTGAATGCAAAGTTTCAGGAATTCAAAAGTGTAGGTATGACCAGTTGGTTGTCAGGCACACCCCCACAGCACCCTTTGCTTTGGTGGCCTTGGCAAAGAGAACCCGCTACCACCCAAACATGGATATGGGGTAATATCACAGACCAAATATGACTTAGAGGGAAACTTCGCACTGTTAATGGTAGGAGTATTTCCTCATTGATTGCTGTGTCTCCATCTTTATAGCTACCACTCTAGTCTAGACTGTATCTTAAGTAGTTTTCTCACTAGTCTCCAGATTTTCACTCTGGAGCCTCTTGGTCCACTCACACAGTAGCTGAATTCCTGCATAATCTGATATCTGCTTCCCTCTCCTCTCATCAGACCTTAAACGATTCACCTCTTTGTCCCCTCTGCTTCAACCACACTTGCGGTGCTCTGTCCTCTGGCTGTTCTTAGCTCCTTATTGCCTTAGGCCCTTGTACTTGGAGTTCTTTGTGACTAGAACATTCTTTGCCCAATCTTTGAAAGGTTGGTTGCTCCTCTTCATTCAGGCTTAGGTTAAATGTTACCTTTTCAAATTTCCTCCACCCCCTCCACTCCAGGGATTTTTCTGGTGGCTCAGACAGGAAAAAATCTGCCTGTAGTGCAGGAAACCTGGGTTCCATCCTGGGTCAGGGAAGTCCCCTGGAGAAGGAAATGGTTAGCCACTGCAGTATTCTTGCCTGGAGAATCCTCATGGACAGAGGATCCTGGCAGGCTGCAGTCCACAGGGTTGCAGAGTTGCACACAAATGAGCGACTAACACTAGCTTTCTCAGATTTCCCCCTCGTGCAGTCTGAAGTGCCAGTCACATTGCTCTTATTTCTCTGAACTCACTCACATCACTGATTTTTTTTTTCTTGTCTAGTGTGTCGTCTCCCACACTAAAATATTATATACTTGTGAAGTACTACCTTATCTATCTTGTTCACTGATCATTTGCACGATCTAGCAGTTTACCTGTTACCTAGAAAATGCTCGGTAATAATCTGTTGAATGAACAAATGTTTTTTCCAGTCTGTATTTAAATCTCACTCTCTTCATCACTGCAGAACAAAAGGGAGCTTCCTAGGGTTACTGTATCCAGGGGTCTTTCTATGATCTCCAGTGGTGTTTTTTGTTTGTTTGCTTCTTGCCCTTTACGATCACTAAAAATAAGAGACCCTGTCTGTTTCCTTTACTTTTATGTTCACTTAGAACAGTGCCTGGCAATGATAGGCTCTCAGTACCTTTTTATTCAATGAATGGATGATGAACTCATCAATACATTGAAGAAGCAAGGTGCCTAAATGTAGGTCAATGTGGAGCAGATTCCTCAAGGATGAGGAGAGGAGAGAGATTTCTAAAGCAGCTCAAAGGTACAGATTGAGTAAAAGAACAAGAAAAAATTAATCATGCAATGTTTGCCATTCAAACAAGGGCTTCCCTTGTGGCTCAGCTGGTAAAGAATCCACCTGCAATGCTGGAGACCTGGGTTCGATCCCTGGGTTGGGAAGATCCCCTGGAGAAGGGAAAGGCTACCCACTCCAGTATTCTGGCCTGGAGAATTCTATGGATTATATAGTCCATGGGGTTGCAAAGAGTCGGACATGATTTAGTGACTTTCACTTTGCCATTCAAAACCATTCTGTGATGGCTAAAAATGGTGAAAATAAAAGATGAAGTCCTCTCTATTCTATTTCAGTATTAAACCACTGTATGATTATTAATCCTGGAGAAGGGAGTGGCAACGCACTCCCAGTATTCTTGTCTGGAGAATTCCATGGACAGAGGAGCCTGGTGAGCTATGGTCCATGGGGTCACAGAGTCGGACACGACTGAGTGACCTAACACACACACACACACACACACACACACACACACACACGTGATTATTAATATTATTCTATAATATAAATGGAGCTCCCTTTGAAGGTAGGTTATCATGTGTTTTCGTAAAAAAATTTTCTCCTTGGACATGTTGCATCTGCTACCAAAGCCTACCCCGGCTTTGTTCATTTATTAGATATTTTTGGAGTATCTGTCACATGCTAGGTGCTGTTGGGCACTAGGGATACAGCAGAAAACAGGTCAGAGAGGGTCCTTACTCTCATAAATGTATATTTTAGTGGAGAGGACTGACAACAAGCTAATAAGGATTTCAGAGAGTGATTAATGAAGAAACTGGTGCAGGGTAGCATGATAGAGTATGACGGAAAGGAAGCAGAATTAGATGGCATGCGTGAAGGAGGCCTCTCTGTTACGATAGTTTATTTGTACTCAACTTTGATAACCATGGAAAGGACCAGGGGAAGGGCACTCCAGCCAGTAGAGACAGCAAATGAAAAGGACCTGAGTGGGAATGTTTGTTGAAACTAAAATAAGACCAAATGGGCCAGAGGGATGTGATCTGATTTATATTTTTAAGTCTTCCCTGCTTTTTAGGCTCCAGAGCTCAGACTTCTGAGGATCAGTGACCATTTAAAGATTACGTGTTCTGGACCCTTCTCCCTCTTCCCTTGTGTCCCTGGGCACTGTTACATATTTTTTAAAACCAAATGGACATCAAACAAGGAACACGGACTGACAAAAACTGGAATAGTGTCAGCTTGATTTAACTACAGCAGTGATTGCCTGTGTTGAAAAGTTAACCAGCCATGATGATTTTGATTAGAAAAATAAAAGGTTGTAGGAGGGAAGGCAGTGCTATTGACCTGAGGGAGCTTATTAGATAAAAATCTGTGCATTGGGTAAAACCATCAAAGTGAAGTTTTGCATTTCCTCATTAAGTTAAACATAGAATTCCTATATGCAGTTCTACTCCTAGGTATGTTCCCAGAAGAGCTGAAAAGAGGTGTTCAGACAAAAGCCTGTACACAAATGTTTATAACAACAGTATTCACAAATAACCATAAGGTAGAAGCAACTCAAATATCCCTCAACTGATGCATGGATAAACAAAATATGATATATCCATACAATGGAATATTTATTTGACCATAAAAAGGAATGAAATACTACAGCGTGAATGACTCTTGAAAACATTATTCACACACACATTATGTGTGTGAAAGAAGCCACACACAAAAGGTCACTTAGGAGGAGGATTGAGGAATGACTGCTTAATGGATATGTGGTTCCTTTTCAATGATGAAAATGGAAAATATTCTGGAAGTAGGTATTAGTGATGGTTGTGCAGCATAGTTAATGCAATAAATTCCACTGAATTGTACACTTTAAAATGGCAAATTTTATGTGATGTAAATTTTACAATTAAAATAAAACTCTTGATCTTGACAGTTTAGATCCTAGAGATCTAGCATAACTGCCTATGTTGACCAATCTAAACTGATCTACCTGGTTTAGAGAGGGAACATTGTCCCAAGCCTAGCCTCTCAGCAACTTCCTATGAACCCTAAAATTGCAGAGTTCAAACTCTGGACCTCCTCACCAGAGTGTCTTTCATGGTACCAGCTCCTTTATAGATGGTTGGTTGGTTCCTTGCAACGGAAAGGTCCCCTGGGATGATGGGCATGACAGGGGCTAACCTAGTGTGTGCTAAAGGTAGGCTTCCTTAGTACCAAAAGGGCCACTGGAAGAGAAGGCCTTAGAACGAACGTCTACAGCATTGTTTATTGCAGACAGTTTGATTAGTGTGAACAACTACTTAATGGGGTCCCCAGGACACAGCAAACATCATCAAATTGTTAAATGAGGGATGAAGGAACGAATGAATGACTGTGAAAGCCTATCTCCCCTGTGGGCTTGGTTTCCACTCTGAAAGAGGTCCCTTGGGAAACGGAATTAACCAACCCCAAAGGTCCTTGGGAACCCTCACTTGCTCAGCTCTATATGCCCTCAGGTCATTCCCAAAAGCAAGTTCGTCCTGGTGAAGTTTGACACCCAGTACCCCTATGGTGAGAAGCAGGATGAGTTCAAGCGTCTGGCTGAAAACTCAGCTTCCAGTGATGATCTGCTGGTGGCAGAGGTGGGGATCTCAGGTATGGACAAGTCTGGGATGACTGAGGGGGGCAGAGGGGGAGTAAACTAGGGGTTACTTCCCTGTTTGTCAGAACACCCCAGCATCTTCCTGTCTGAGCCACACATCTAGTGTAAATGGGGCCATTGCCTTTCAAGGAGTCTGGTACCCACGACAGGCTTAGCTTGAGCAGATTCTATGACCACAGAAACTCAGCTCAAATGTTTACTATGTGCCAGGCCACTGTGCTAAGTGTTTTACATGTATGTCATCCTTGTGGCAACTCTGGAAAAGTTTTATGATCCCCAAATGAAGAAACAGATGCTTAGGGAAACTTGCTCAAGATTATAAAGTGATAGACCTAGGATTGGAACCCCACACTTCCTATACCACTACCCAGTAATAGGTGGTCTTGGCGAGGTATAAGCAACTAGTTGTCATCGTGTCAGCCCTTGGGGCTGCTACTGCCTGTTGGGAAAGACATAGCAAATAGTAACAGCTACCACATGTTGGACTTCCCTGGTGGCTCAGTGGTAAAGAATCCACCTGCCAATGGAGGAGACGCAGGTTCAATCCCTGGGTGGGGAAGATGCCCTGGAGGAGGGAGTGGCAACCCACTCCAGTATTCTTGCCTGGGCAATCCCTGGAAAGAGGAGACTAATGGGCTACTGTCCATGGGGTCGCAAAGGAGTCAGACACATCTGAAAGACCAAAACAACAACAACCACATATTAAACACTTAACTCTGCCAGGTTAATCGGCACATATCCCCTTATTGGGCCCTCCCAACAGCCCTCAAGTGTTAGGGGCCCATGTTCATTACCTACCACACATTCCCTTAGCTCCAGCCAGACTATACTTTGTAATCCTTAAACACACGCAGCTCATTACTGCCTCAGAGCTTTTGCACTTGCAGTCCTTTCTGCCTGAAACACTCTTCCCAAATCTTGATATGTCTGGCTGCTTCGTTTTCGGGTCCATCAGTTCATGTCACTTTCACAGAGAGGCCTTCTCACCCAATCACTGTGTCACTGTTTCATTTTTGTCATGGCGCTAATCACTTAAGTTCTTTTATCATCTCTCTTCTCACCCTTTGAAGAGTGTAAGCTCTTGAGGTCAGGGAGTGTGGTACTCTTAATCACAACTAAGTCCCAAGCACTTAGAGGACAGTCCCTGGCACATAGTGGCACGTATAATAAATACGCAGAATTCCCCCTTTTCAGAGGAGGAAAATGAAGGTTAGAGAGGTTAAAGGACTTGACTAATGCCACGTGGTTAGGAAGTAGCAGAGGACGAATTCTGACAGCTGGAATTCTTCTCCTCGGCTCAGACAGGCCTCACAGCAACCTCCTGCCATGCCTTCCTCGGGGTCTTGTTCCTCATTTCTGGTTTCCATTCACAGATTATGGCGACAAGCTGAATATGGAGCTGAGTGAGAAATACAAGCTGGACAAAGAGAACTACCCGGTCTTCTATCTCTTCCAGGATGGGGACTTTGAGAACCCAATCCTGTATAGTGGGGCAGTTAAGGTTGGAGCCATCCAGCGCTGGCTAAAGGGACATGGGATCTACCTAGGTATGCCTGGTTGCCTGCCTGCATATGACACCCTTGCTGGGGAGTTCATCAGGGCCTCTGGTGTAGAGGCCCGCCAGTCCCTCTTGAAGCAGGGGCAGGACAACCTTGCAAGTGTGAAGGAGACTGACAAGAAGTGGGCTGAGCAGTACCTTAAGATCATGGGAAAGATTTTGGACCAAGGTGAGGATTTCCCAGCATCAGAGATGACCAGGATCACCAAGCTGATTGAGAAGAACAAGATGAGTGATGGGAAGAAGGAAGAACTCCAGAAGAGCTTAAACATTTTGACTGCCTTCCAGAAGAAGGGGGGTGAGAAGGAGGAGCTGTGAGAAGGCACTCCAGGGTCTGGTGGGGTGGGGAGGGGTAATTTACCTTCTGGCTGTGAAACTCTCCTGGGGTATAAGGGATTTGTAGGAAAAGTGGCACAAAACCAGAAATCTGAGCATGCGTGGATGCGGACGCTGTTGTGACATCTTGGAACATCTCTATAGCCGGTCGGGGATAGCTGGTGAACACTTAGATGGCTTGTGAAATTCCCGCTCAGAAGGAATTGGTGCTATAGAGGAGTATACTGCCCAGGTTCTTGACAGGTATGATTCTGATCCCAATTAAAGTTTCTGTGTTTTCATTAAGTAGACCTGCAGACATCCAGTTTTCTTTTACAAATTATACTTTGCCCTGTGGCCTGCTTTTTCCTTGGAACTTGTTTTTTTAAAGCTAAGGTGGTGTGGACTCTGGTCTACCAGGGTAACAGACTATCCTGGTAACACTGGAAACTAGTCTGAGCTCAAGACCTACCTTTAATTCCTTTCCACAGGTGTTGAGATTCAGATGGCCTGACTGCGGCTGGTCGAATGCATTATCCGTTTTCTGGTCCTTGAAGTTGAATAGCAGTATATTCTTGCCCATACTCCGTGAGATACATATAGCAGATTCTTAGTTTTACCAATATAATCTGGTAGGTTTCTTTAAAAGAGTTGGCATTTAGACAGCTAAATGATATAACTCAGTTCAGTTTGAAAGTTTCTTTAGAAAGGGATTGTTTTCCATCTTGTCACCTTGTTGCTGTTGATTACTCAGTAACCACCAGCTTTTTAATAAGCAGAGTGGGAGAGCACTGTACTGACTTTCAAATCTCTTCTCAGGAGTGATGCGCAATTATCTGCAATAGTAAGCTTCATGGTAACATTCACATTCCATACTTAACTATTTGAAAATATCAAACTGCAGCTTATAAAATGTCTAACTGCACCCACACAAAGAAATTTAAGTTGAGCAGAGTTGGCAAATAAAACTTTAAATTGTTTGTTCCTCCATTTCAGCCAGATTGGGTATTTAAAATCACTGGAAACAAAAAATACAGCAAAACTCATGTGTTTAATTGGATGGAACAACAACAAAAAAATCACACAGCTTAGGCTAACAATTCAAACTAACTAGATAAAAGATGTTCAAACCTAAACACCTGCCCATAGCCAGCATGGATACTCTCAACATTTGACAAAAGAATAACTATTTATATATTAGGTCCAATAATTTAAATATGTCTCCTACTCATTATTTCAGTTTTAACTGAAAAATGTGGAAGATCTTTTTCCATGCTTCTCACTGGTAAACTTGTTCAGCTGTTCTAGTTTTTTCTCATCTACCTTAAACAGAGTCATTTCCAAAGAATGAAGTATTTGTTCTCTTATAGAAATTAGAGTAAGACAAATGACAGGTAGAGAAACAACTCTAAAACTAAATTCAGTCCTCCAATGTGGTCTCATTTCTCAATTGTAAGGGGAAAGAAAGAAAAGTGGCAACCCCACCCACAGGCATTTCATTGGATGGGTCCATGCCTTCTATCATTTTAAGCCTAGGGTCTTGAGTTGAAGAAATGTGGGCTCTTGGATAGGACTGGATTATCATACATCAAAGACTCTGCATAAATATTTTTCATTAAAGGTAGACCGTGTTTCTCATTTAGAATCTGCAGTGATTTGTATATGCCACACAAAAATCTTCCCTAACATTTACGTCCAACGGATTCCTTCCCTCTACTTCTTAGCATATAATTACTAATATTGTGTGGCTCAGATGCTACTAACTAGACTGTAATAAAGGCTATGGCTTCCTAGAATCAAATGTTACACAGTTTTTAAGGGAATTTCCAGATAAACTGAAGCACAGTGAGCCCCTGGAGCCAACATGAGTCCTGTTCTAAAGAACCTGCAAGTTATCTCAAATAGTGCCAAGGGTAATTTTACTAATAGTCCTTGGTAATTGGTGGTATATACACACAAGCGGCATTAGGATTGCTTTAGGAAAGAATGGTTCTTCAATAGAGAACCTCTAAGATTCAAGATGAAGAATGTGAGATGGGGAAACTCTGATTTTTAGCTCATTTCATCAATGCTTAAAAGTTTGAATCTTACCAATCCCTTACCTTACTGCCTGGCCTTAGTAGCCTTACCTGCAATAACTGCCTTTCTCATCTGTAAAACAATACATTATCTGGGACCCACTTTTACTAGGTATGCGGAAGCTGAGGTTGCAAAAAACCTCTACGCTCAAGCATAAACACAGGTACCCCACAAATAATTTCTATAAGCATTTGGCTCATGGTTGCTAACCCTCTGCTCGTTACTATGAAATACATGTCTGCATCGAGGCAGTGATAGCATCTCAAAAACAGGGAACATGAAAAAAATATAAACCTGAGTCCCACCTTTTGAGGAACTCAAAAGTGGCAGTGAGAAACAGCCAAGTGCCCACTTTTTATTAAAGGGGGAAAAAAAGAAATGTTGAGGTGGCATGCACTCATAACTGAAGAAGCAAAAACTGACTTTTCCAGGGCTCAGTTAAGGGCATTTAATATCACAGGATAGAAAAGAAACTAGGAAGAAAAACAAACAGCTCTTTCCACTGTGTTGCATGTATGAATAAACATTTGATCTCAGCCTGTAGGTTCATATACTCTTGGATAAAAAAAACCATGTCATCAGTCTGCCTGAAATCCTCTAGTAACTTCCCACTAAATTTAGAAATCTTATTCCTTCCCCAGGCTACAGTATCCTGATTGCTCTAATCCCCACTCCACCTTCTATCTCGATCTGTACCCCTCTTCCACTCCTTTAAGTCCCAGGCACTTGAACCATTTTTCCCAGTCACTAGAACACGCTCAGCAGTCTCCTGCCTTTGACTTGTATTCCCTTTTCCAAGACTGACTTCATCATTCAGGTCAGATGGCACTGAGAGGTCCTCTGGGGACCCCGCCTGTCATATACCCTGACTTATATTTTATTAGCCAGGAATTAATTACAAACTAATATTTATCTTTATTGTCTCTTCCCCCACTTCAGCCACTAACTAGGATACACAGTCTCATTTACCATTATATCAGCAGAGCCTAACATGGAATCTGGCACACAGTAAATAAATGCCCAATACATGTATAAATCTAATTAATGAATACTAGCGTGCAAGGTGCTATTAAACAAAAGGACTAGTGTGGCCTTGGAGTAATTTTAAATTCACAAGTATTATCATTTTTCTGAGGAATATAACAATACAAAATTGAAATAAATTATACCATTTAAAAGGTTGTGGCTTCTAAGAACACGAACAAAAATGAACCAGGCAAAAGTGCCAAATTGAAAGTGTTTTATATAAATTAACCCATCCAGTTTAAAGTAGATTTGCTATGCTTCACTTAATTCTGAAGAAGGAAGAATATATGCTTCCCATGTTAATAAATCAGAGCAAAAAAGTAGGAAGAGTTTCAATAACAAGGCTGTAGATACACTGAAACCCCTTTTTATATTAAAAGTTAAAATGAAAGACAAATCCAGATTGAACAGTGACTGCAAAATATAATGCAATTTTGAACAATTAAAATTATGAAAATATACAAAATTGATGGGCAACACAACTAGGCATTTGTACATTTTCCATTATGTGGAGAACACTAAAAGTTTCTCTTTTATCCACATCAGATATATGATTTAAACCAAATAAATGTTTGCTTTGGAGAGTCTTAACTTAGGATCTCAGTAGTATAAAAAGCAGTAATATTTCAGTCTGTAAACAGTAGTCTTTTTTTTTTTCTCCTTTCCTTTTTTTTTTTTAAATATCAATTTTCCACACAAAATAAAACAAAAAACCCAAACAAAGTAAAAACAGCAGCAGCAGCAATGAGTTATTTGGGAATTCTTTTCAAATACCAATGACATACAATTGCTGGAGGGTGCTTTTTACTCATGTAAGAATATATATATATATATATATATTTTTTTTTTAACTGTACACAATTTATAGTGCATGACAGTTTCCAAAAGAACAGATCAATAAAAGATATTGGCCATTTCTGCATAATTTCATTCTTTTTACAATTCTCTCAAAATGTAAGAGGTTGGATCTAGTTGAAATGCTACATTTAGTAGGGAAATCAATAAGTAACAAAGAAGCATAACCCCAATGTAACATTATATGTCACTAAAACCAGTAGAGGACCCAGATGCCCCTAGGAAAGAAAATAGGTAGGTAGACCACTGGAGTCACACACTGTCCCTGAGGACCAAGGCCAGCTCACTGAGCACACACATTCTAGAATGATCATGGTCAGTTGATAGACTTGTTTCAAAGAGCATTTCTACTTCTATGTACAGTATTTTTGGATATTCAGAGAAACATCATTTCAAGAACACATGCCATACACACAGAGCCCCACCCCCCCACACACAAAGTTTCATCTAAATAGGCCATAGTTTCATGAAATGTTACTAGATTTGGAATCAATCAATGTTTAATTCATCTTGTTCAAAGCAGTTCTTTCCTTTTGGGATGGGGTATGACAGTTGTGGCTACCAATTAACATCAAAACTAGTTTTTTGAAATTACTGGATGGACTAAGATTTCCAGCAAGTCTTATTTTGAAAAGATAATTCAGTAATTTTCAAAAGTTTCCTTGCAAGTTGAGACAGTTATCACCCTATCAAATTGTGAATCTGAGAAAGTCTTAATGATGGAAACAAAATGCAATTGCTTTGCATAAAGAGATTTTCCAAGCTCTTTCTGGTTGCTTTTAAAAAAAGTATCACATTTCACTAGAGAAGTGAGTTGGAAAGGACTTGGAAGGTCTTCAAGACCAATCCTCCATTAGATACTTGAATTTCCTTATCAAATTCATTTTTTTGCTTTTTCAGAATTACTAACTTTAATGGTATTTGGATAACAAAGACCAAAGACAAAAACACAGATTCCAACACACAAAAATTACCAAAGCAATTGTATAAAATGTGTAACATATTCAAGAGCAATGTTTACCTTTTCTGTCAGACCAACCTCTGAAGCTACAGTCTTGGGGAGCTCCAGGTGAACAAGGTAAAACACCATTCTGGTATAACTCTCATTTGAAAAAAGTAAATGCAACCTCAAACCCAACTGATAATGTTTCTTTTGCCAGCCTAAAACTTAAAACCTAGATTAAATCCATATTAATATACATTCTTTCCTTTCTTCCTTCCCAAACCCCCCACTTAAAAAACACTAAGTATTAAATCTTTTATCTTCAAGCATATATACATGTGTATATATGCTTGAAAATATACGTATATGTGTAAAAGCAAATATATATATATATATATATCTCACAAAACCAATGACAATGGTATTAGACTTGCCTGCATAAATTATGTACACCTCTCTTCTTTAAAACAGTGATTCCTATCTTTCCCAAACAGACAAAAGATAGCAAGCTAGACCTCAGCAGGCTTATAAGTGGTCTGAACTACTTTCCCCTCCAAACAGCTGTAAGTTAACAGAAGCCTGTCTCTGATTTAACTCTCACAGGAGCTAAGATGGGGATGTCTTGGCCACTGGCATTATTAAGCCGAAAAACGAGGGCCTGTGATCATCTGAGTGATGCCCTTCAGTGGCAGGTGCTTAGGCCAAATTTAATTGGAAGCCCTTTGAGTACCTACCTTGGGTTTTGTGGGAGCCAAGCAGCTGGAAAGAGGGCCTGCTCCCAATCATGGTCCCCCTCTACTGGCTTCCTGCTTCCTAAGGCTCAAGGACCAGACCAAAACACCCACTGCTATAATGGTAGGGCCATTCAGCTGCTCTGAGTTCAATGCTTTATGCTTAATTTCTATTGCTGCTTTTATAGGATACCCCCACCACCAACCACCACCACCAGATGTTTCCGGTGACAGAAGAGAAGAAGAAAAGTGGGGTTCTCTTGTGGCTGCCATATGCATATGAACATGTATAAAAAGTGGTCAAACCCAGACAAGGGTCCTGCTTCTGGTTTATATACAATAATTTAATCAGTTGTATACATTTAATACCTAAAAAATTAATTCACGATCAAAGTCCTTCATGCATTTTATGAGGAAGTTCTGGATTTAAAATGATGGTCAACCAGATGTAGTTTTTGCCTGGGAAGATGATGTCATTTTCTGTTGTAGAATCATCAGTGCCCGTGGTTCACGCTAACTTTTAAATTTTTAGTTTCTTTGTGGTCTCAAGTCTTTTTTTCAGCAGCTCCCCAATTTCCAGAAGTGAGTGCAGATAACTGCTCTGCACTTTCCCTTGTACAGTCTTTGAAAATTTTCTCTCTTCCTAAAAGGAAATAAGAATGAGTGGCCTTGCTCAGAAAGCATTCTCCCAGATTATAGTTTTTCACATGTAAGTTAAAATTACCACTTAACTCCAGATCAGAAGCTCCATCACAATGGAGTGGGTCATTTTCAATTTCATTAAATGCAAAGATGGCTAAACTCATCACAGATGTCTATTTCTCCTTGTGACTTTTCACTGAGACCCTGTTGCTTTAGCATTACTATTCTTTCAAGTAATCTTAGTTATAAATTATATCAAGTCAGAAAATTGAGATTTCTGATCAAGGAAAAAAGTCAGAAAAATTATTACTAAGTACTTTGGCCATAAAGTCACTACTATTTTCTAATAAGCTACATAAAAAGTAGAAAAACTGAGATTTCTTACTATTAGAGTCATCAGGAAACAGGAAAAAAGCAGAAATTTATTACTAATTTAGACATTATCACAGCCACTTTTTAAAGGCATCAAATTTACCAGTATCATCTTTTCTAGCTACAATACTGACACGCCTCCCTCCATTTTAATAAAGTCCACAGATTCCAGAGGCCAAACAACTAAAAAAGACTAAAGTTTTCCTAAGGCTGCTCAAATATGTGAGTTAAATATTTGCTGCTCATTTGACCTGTGGTAGAGAGCACAAAAAATAAAGGGGATGGATGGAGTGTTTAAATATGGAAAGAAGGTTGGATGAAAACTGTTTAGCTTTATGTGAATTTGGCAGTATTTTAAAGCCCAAAAGAAACCAGATAAACACACTTTATTACCCAAATGTGCATTAAAAGGTATGTACACAAATCTATTTTATTCAGTACTACATATTCTTTCTTTCCTCTTAGAATTTTTTTTTTTACCATGTACAGATTTTACTTTTTGAAAAACATAAGGCTTAAAAAGAGGAAAACAAAGATACTAAAAATTAATAATCCATCAATTAGTACCTCTAATGACCTATATTCATTCTATATAGTCTATATTCATTCTAAAGTACATAGGAAAACAGTTGAATATACAGCTTAACTGGCTAAAACCAAACTTCTAGTTATCACTTGTCTGCTTCCTTTAATCAATCTTTGGAAATGTTAAATGTTCTGAGCCCTTTCCCACAGTAAGCAGTTTGTTCAAAGCTCTAATACGTTGACGTTGTTTACAAAAGAGGGGCTTACAATCTTTTCAATCTGGTGTGCCAAGCAAGATTCCATTCATTCCCTTCCCTCCAAGGGTCTGGGTGGAGGTCTTGGGCTAGGATGGTGGGTGCCTCAGGTTACTGGGGGAGCTCAGTCATCAGCAGAGGCTCATGTTAGACAAACTACGCAAGAAAATCATTTCCTTAAGATCAGAGTTCCATCACTGGAACAACGAGCTAGAAACAGGTGGCTCCATAACTGCCCTTCTGGCACCTTCCAAAATCCTAAACCTACTCCAGGCTGGTGCATGTTAATTCACCTGACACCATTTGTTTGTTCTATTAAATTCGTTTTTTAAAAAGAACCTACATTTTAAAAAGTGACTTTACAGGGATTTTCCTTGCAGAATTTTAAGAAAGAAACCAGCCTAAAAACAAAGATCAGGAGAAAACTAATAACTGGTACCTTTGATTCCATACTTGGTACCATTCCTTATTGGTTGACTTGTTCTGACCTAACTAATACTGACATAATTATTTCTGATATTCAGCATCTTTCCTTTTTTATGTGATGACTGCTGGGCTGGCAAAGAAACCAGCCAATCCAGCAGCCGGGAAGTTCTCAGTCAAGGAGATTGTCCCTGGATTTCTCAAAAGTGTGTCTGGTTTCCTCTGGTGCTCAAAATAGGGACAATAATAATTCCACTCCTCAACAATCCATCAGTAATTTTCACAGTAAAACAACACCCCCCAAAAATGTATAAAAGGGAGGAGTGGGGGATGAGGGAATGAGAGGGAAGAAGACTCCACCACCACCACAATAAAAAACTAGTGCCGGGGACCTTCCAATCTCAAGTCCTAGAAAGAGAGAATGGTGAACTGAAAACTAACTCGTCCCTGTGACAGAGGTGAGAACACTCGACTACCTCTATATAACTTACTGCTGATCAACTACGGTCTCTTACCAGTGAGAGAGAAGTGTCTTCTAAAATAAGTTCTTCAAGTTTAAGTGCAATTAGATGTGTTTCAAGTCCTTTAATATGATCCACAACATTGGAAATTAAAGTCTGAAGCCCAGTAACATAGTCTTGAAAACTGGTAAAAACAGGTGGCTAAAAAAAAAAAAAGATTTTTAAGACGCTGAAAGATTATCAAATGTATTTCTCTAATGCTTATATCACATAATTATGTCAATAGCTCAAAACATATTGATGGAAAAAATAGTACCACCACAACAGGAAAAACTTGGCCAAAGACAGAAACAGAAAATATATCAAAGAAACCCCAGCAGGGCTTCCCTTGTAGAGGGGATAAGAATCCACGTGCCAGTGCAGGGGACAAGGTTCAGTCCCTGGTCCAGGGGTATCCCACCGCTGCTGAGCCTGTGCTCTAGTGCCCGCGTGGCACCACCACCAGGTCCACACGCCCTCGGGCTCATGCTCTAAAACGGGAGAAGCCACTGGCGGTGAGAGGCCCATGTACTGCAACTAGAGTGGTCCCTGCTCACTGCTGCTAGAGAAAGCCCATGCACAGCAACGAAGACCCAGTGCGGCCATAAATAAGTAAGTCTTTTAAAAAGGAAAAAAGAAAACAAACAAAAAATCCCAGCAATGGTACAATTAAAGGAAAAAAAAGATAAACACAAGAAACCCAGCCAATCAACTAGTAAAGCTAGCTTTTCACTCAAGAAGTTTTCTTTGAAGGTGCAACATCAACAGAATTCTTTTAACACCAATTGGCGAGGGGCAGGAGTACCAATGTTTGCCTATTGAATGGGTAAAGATACACCACACCATTGGAAAATATACAAACAGAAGAACAGGTATCTCTGGCTTTTTGAAAGTTTACTTCATGCCACTTAGCTTTTATGAAAGACCTACATTAGTACCTATTTTTGCTAACCAAAAGAAATCCAAAGAGGATTTTCACTTTTATAGGAAAAAGGTGAAAAGCATTTGCAGCAAGCTGTTACAGAAGCAGCACACACCCTGAGCAACAAGAGTGGCACTGGAACTATACTCAGCATCAGGCCACCACAGCTTTGAACTATGTCTGTAAGCATCTGTGCTTTATCTCAATTTATTCTGTGTATCCCATTAGCAAGATGTGTCCTAAGGTAATTGCTTCTTCTGTTTGTGCCACTTGGGCTTATGGAAGGTTTCAAAGGAATGCTATACTTCTTGGTAGCAGGGGAAACCTGTATATGTAGTAATTTCAGATCTAAGAGATTAGCCTAAGGAAATCATATTATAAATTCATATTGTATATTTGTCCATATTTTAATAGAAGTACTATTTGTAATATTAAGAGAAAACTAGGGCTTCCCTGATGGTACAGTGGATAGGAAGCCACCTACCAATGCAGGGGACATGGGTTTGATCCGTGATCCAGGAAGATTCCACACGCCACGGAGCAACTAAGCCAGCAAGCCCCAATTACTGAAGTCCATATGCCTAGAGCCTGTACTCCACAACAAGAGAAGCTATTGCAATGAGAAGGCTGTGTACCGCACTGAAGAGTAGCCCCTGCTTGCTGCAACTAAAAGCTGGAGCACAGCAAGGATGAGCCAGCGCAACCAAAAATAATTTTTAAAAAAATAAAACAATAAAAGAAAATTAGAACCAACTAAACATCCAACATTGGGAATAAGTTATGGTATGAGAATAAAACAGGATGGCACATGACCATTTAATGAGATACATCTATATTTGCTGAAATGAAAAGATGTCCAAGATACCTTATTAAGTGAAAACAAAACAAATAGCCAAGTTCAGAACTTTTGATACAAAGTTCTATAGAAAGTTTCCATATTTCTGGCTTGTATGCAATAGCTATCACTGTTTAGTGGGAAAATGGGTGATCTTCTCTTTACTCGTATCTTTAGGTTACTTTGACAATCAGAAAAAAGGAGGCTATCCTCATTTTTAGAAAAGCAATACCTACAAAAACTTGCACAAAATCCAAATACCAAAAGCTGTTTTGACAAGTACTAGGAGTGTAGGTTTTCCCGCAGAAGAGAAAGTAAGAGCAACTCTGGTCTATACTTTCAAACTCTGCACTCATGATCTGTTAAAATTATCTTGAACAATGAAGGAGAGAAATGAATGAATGGTAATACCCAGGACAAGTGTCAAGTCTAAAGAATTCCTAAATTGTTACTGAATTGTGCAGGAAATTAATATTACTAATAAAACCATCAAAATTTTCAAATAACAATGGTTACTGTATTGCTAAAATGAACAAAAATCTCCGATTAATGAAATAGCATGTCATTGCAGAATAAATCCTGAACATCTTTTCTTATGAAAAGAATACAAATTATGTTAATGTTTCACACATTCAAAAGTTAGCCAAAAAAAAAAAAGTTAACCAATTAAGATGGGAGGAAATTCCAAAGTTGAATACAAGCAGAAATACATGAATCTTATCACATTAATAATATAATCAGAGTTTTAAACTCCAGTGCTTTTACAGAGTACCTCAACTACATTCACTGAACATATTCTAAGGACAAAAAAGAACTGCAAAAACTTGAACTTCAGTGGGTTTGTTACTGGAACTGGTAATGGAACCAATGTACTATTTCCAAAACTATTTACAGTGTTTACTATAAAACAGCAAATGAATAAATATATTGATCCTGTTGGGAAATGTTGAAAAGAAAGCTACAAATATGGAATGAGAGAAGGAATGGAAGGAAGAGGACTGTGAAACTGGACTACAGCTGGAGGTTATCAGTAAGAATTAATTATTTAAAACTCTGTATGTATCTAAATAAATTTCCTGTCTGTCTTCACTGACACTAACTAGAAGCAATAAAACCCTGATAGCAATTAGTACACCTAACAACTAGATCTTAGTATTCTGAATAGCCATTCCCCATAAAGGAACCAGGGCTCATTGGAAAAAATGTATGATTTCAGTTCAATGGTGAGTACAAAGCACTTAGAACATTTTGTGGTTTCAGAAAGTAAGGGCTCAAAAACCAATGAGGACATGTTCAAGGACAGGAACCAGCCTAAAGTGGCTCCCATTAGCCAAATTTGGGCATCCAAAAGAAAATGACAACAATGGATTATAAGGTAAATTTAAAAAAGAATGAGTACACAGTGATACTAAAATAGATAGTTGATATTAAAAATATACAACTCTATTTTACAGAATGCCAGATAATAAATGATTAATGATTAGTAACATTTTTAAAAATTACCATTGTGGAACCATCAAAGTAATAAATGATTCATGCAAGTCAGACTAATAGTGAATGTTAAAAGTAGTGCGTGAAAAGCTCTGGGGAACAGGATACTCACAGTCTCAACTCACAGATTAATTACACAGAGAGGAAAGACACACTTATAATAAAGAAATCTGGCAGATACTTCCTTTATCAAATAATTAAATCTGAAATTATCAATAATGGGACACAACATTAGTGTCTCCTGATTTAACTGCTAAAAAGGACACAGCGTCTAAATCTAATGAAATAATTAGCCAAATCCAGACTGTGGGATCTTTTACCAAAAATCTAGCTAGACTCTTCAATGACAAAGACAAAAATAAAAAGCTAAGGAAGTACTTTCAATGAAAGAAGAGTACAGAGCAATGACAACTAAAAGCTGTGTCAGATCCTTAGTAAAATTCTAGAATTTTGAAAAAGACTATAAAGATCATAACTGAGATAACAGGGGAAAGGTTAATGTGAACATAATATTATTGTATCAGTATTAAATATCTTGGGTGTGAAAATGTCTTGAGTACCTTGGTTTTGTAGGAGACTGCCTTTCTTTTACCCTGGTGTGTTAAGTATCACAAAATCTATACTTTCAAATGGTTCAACAAATAGGGGTTGGGGAGGTTAGACAATGGAAAGGGCAAGAGAGAAATGTGACAACCGTTAATAAGTGGTGAATCTAGGTATGGATGTTTGGGTATCATTATAGTAATCTTTCAGCTTTTCTGTATAATTTTTTTTGAAAGGTGGGAAGGGAAAATGAACACATATAAGATCCTAAGATCCTTTACAAAATGCAGGAAAAGAATGAAAAAAAAAAAAAGCAGCATGCAGCCAGATTGTTACTTGTGTTTTCTCTGTTATTACCATGATGATACTAGTTTCTTTTTTCTTCTTCTTCTTTTTCTGTAAATTTAATTTGTATGGTCGCAGGACACTCTCACAGTAACTAGACACCCAAAGGATAATAGAAATAGTCTGAAAGAAGAAAAATTACAAATTCATCAATAAGGATTACACTCAAGATACCTATCAGGAACAAAGACTATGGATAAACCAATTCTATGCAAACAGCTCTTCTTTGTAAATCCCTTCAATTTCTCTTATAACTCTCCACTCTAATTCTACAGTCACCACATTGATCCACGTCTTCTTCATCTCCTCCTCAGAATACTGCCTTTACTCTTTCTCCTCACTCTCCCAGTTCTAAACTAATCCTCTACTCAGTCCAATTTTCTTTCACCTCCTTGCAGGAAATAGGGATCTATTAACATCCTTTTCACTGAAAAGTCCAAATTTTGGCATGGAATCCAAAGGTTCCATACAATATGCCTCTCTGCACCCATTTCTCTATCCAGGTAAGACACTGCCTCACATGCAAACCTTAACTTATGTACGAAGAATTCTCCCCCAGTTGGTCAGCACCTATTCTCCCTTGTATTAAGTTAGGTGTTTACAATATATTCATGTACATATATATATATATATATACACACAATTATTTCTCATTCACTCATTATCTCTTATACACTTGAAATGTGCCAGTCACCAAAACAGAGAACAGTCCTCAGGGAGTTTACAGACTAATAGAAAAATAAAGCAATTAAACATATGACAAAAGGAAAAAAGATAATGGACTATGAGTATTTGTGATCCTCCTCTTTTTCTCTCTGGCTAAGAGTTTTGCTACATCAGCTCCTGGATTCTCCTTCATAATGCAGAATCTCAACAAATAGTGAAGAGCAGCAACAAATTTAAAAAGCAAATTAAAAATTTAACAATAATTAACTTAAACTACATAACAGCTGAGTCAAAAAAGAGAATGAACAGAACAGAGCTAGATTTAGAGTGAATCTGAGGACTCTTTAGAGATTTGTAAAGCAAATTTTAGAGTTCTACCCTAGCAGTATGAATTAAATTCTCCTGATATCCTTGGAAAGGGTTAGTTCAGAAAATTGAAATTGCTTTCAATTAATAAAAGGTGGGGATGATGGGTTAAATTATAGGTATAAAGTGCCTATTACCTGTTCAGTTTTGAAAATTAATCCTCCACACAATTAAGGAAAACTGAGTATTTTAGGATGAAAACAAAAACATACCTCAACCAAGAAGACTAGATTTTCTAAAAGAGTAGGATGTGTTTTCAAGTTACCATCTTTAACTTCTAAGAGGTCACCTTTACATTTACTGAAGACATCTGAAAAAGGAAAAATGTTTTATGGTTTTATTCAGCTTTTGTTTCAGTGTTATTCTGTACAATCTAGTCAAGAATAAGCAGATATAAAGACTTAATCCAGAAAGCTCCCCCTCCTCAATAAACCAAACACTAAAGAATATCTATTTTAAGCTCTTTAAAAAGTCACATGACTACCGCTCTACTGTCTTCAAAAGATAAAAGGTATACTTATAAATTACATCCTAGGGTCTAAACACCAGCTATGTCTTTCCATAGATAGGCCACTCACATAAAAATAAGAATTCAAGTGAATGATTTAAAGAGTTTGTGTCATTATAGACTGAAAGACTAATGTGCACGGTAGAAATGCACCTTCATAACAAATATCAGGTTTTACTCTCATAATCTTGATCATCTTTTAATTTTTAGCTTCATTTGAGCAACAAAATAAAAAACCACTTAGGCTCCGAAAAAGAAAAGCCCTTACAGATTTAAAATGCACAATAGCCTGTGATGGAAAACAATCGGAAGCTGTACACATGAAACTAAACAGTGTTGTAAATCAGCTAGAATGAAGTGATAGTTTTTTAAAGTATTTAAGAGAGTTAAAAGAAACACATGTATGTGCTCAGTTGCTCAGCTGTGTCCAACTCTTTGCAAACCCATCGGGTGTAGCCCCCCAGCCTCTATTCATGCGATTTTCCAGGCTACTGGAGTGCGTTGCCGTTTCCTTCTCCAGCAGATCTTCTGGACCCAAGAATTGAATCCATGTCTTCTGGGTCTCCTGCCTGCACTGCAGGTGGATTCTTTACCACTGAGCCACCTGGGAAGCCCTATGTTCTTTACCAATTTCATTGCTAGGAATTTAACCCCAAGGAAATACTCAAATAAGTACCCAAACAATTATGTCCCAAGATATTTATTTCAGCATTGTTACACATAATATACTATGTACTCAGGGTATATAAATAAAACCAGTACATGGATACAATATTATGGAATATTATGCAGCTCTTAAAACAAATGGGGTGTGGATATAACTGACATGGTAAGAGGTCCAAGATAACAAAAAATAAAGCCAGAAAAGCATGCATTATATCTTTCCCTATATATTTTTTTTTTTTAAATCACTACTATGTATTTCCATATGCATATGTATGACTGTGCACATTTCTAGAAATACAGACTGCAGAATGTCAACAGCACCTACTTACCTCAGCGGGAATGTGACTGGTAAAGGGGAAAAGACCACACCCATTTGTGTACTGTAGTATTTACAAAAAGTGTCTACTATTTTTGTAAACAAAACTTTTTAGTTTTTTTTGTTTTGGAACATACCATGTATATGTGGGATCTCGGTTCCCCAACCAGAGACTGAACCCACATCCCCTGCATTGAAAGCATGTCGTCTTAACCACCAGAACACAAGGGAAATAGAAACAAGTCTTTAAAAACACCAAAAGTGTACATTATTATTTTTCAAAATCTCTTGCAAGTTTCCATTAAAAAATGAGCTACTGTCACAGATAATCAGATACAATATGGGAATCCACAGTTAGAACACTTACCTTTTAATTGTTCTAGTAAAGACTTAAGACTATTCTCTACTCGCTCTTGGATCTCCACTGTATCCTCTAAAATTGAAAAACAATGAAAAACTTTCAATTCATTTTTTAAAGTAAGATAAGCAAAACCAACACCTGAAAGCATAGGCAAGGACATTTTCTTTTCTCTTAAGCCCCACCAGCACCTAAATTCCATTACTGAAAGATGAAGGACAGGAAAAGGAAGGAGAAAAGGAAAAGAAAGGTATTATTAATCACCTTTCCACCAAAAGCACTATCTAAAATTCTCTAGGAGGACTAAAAATTTATGTGTTTTAAATACATTAAATGACAGAATTGACAAACCTTATGATTTGGGAAAAATAAAACAGAAAGAAAAATACATGCTCTATAAGGCATTTGTGATTCTCACTGGGTAGACAGCTTAGGAAAAAAGAATATGTCTTCTCTACAAAGTTTAGGCCTTCATTTTTAAGTAAAAAATTCAATCTGATACAAATGAACCTATTTATAAAACAGAAATAGACTCACAGACATAGAAAACTAATGATTATCAAAGAGGAAAGGAAGTGGAGGAGGGATAAATTACAAGTTTGGGATTAGCAGATACAAACTACCGTTTACAAAATGGATAAATGACAAGGTCCAACTGTATAGCAAAGGCAACTATATTCAATATCTTATCATAAACCCTAATAGAAAAGAATATGAAAATATATACAGATATAACTGAATCACTTTGCTGTACACCAGAAATTAACATAACATTATAAATCAATGATACTTTGAATTTTTAAAAAATTTTTAAATAAATGAATGAGTGAATGCAAAGAATTCAATTTGAAATCCAATGATATGTCAACAAACCAAGGATTTCTTCAACTTTTGGACCTAAAAAATGATTTTAAATATGGAATGGACTTAAAAAAGAAGAAAAGGGATTGATTGGTATCTAGAGAGGTGCCTAACCAGGGAGAGTGGGGGAGAGGGGAAGGTGGGGGGGTGGGTAGAGAAAATAAAATATGGAAAAGACTTAAATTTCTAAAACATTACTTGAAAACTGTTAATGGATTTTCTTGTATATCAAACCAGATGTTCCTGAACAGCTTCCAGCTTCCATCTTTGCCAAACTTTTCCAAATATGTGAGGTTATAGGTATTTTGTTGCATTCACTAAGTTTTCAGTGACAAAGATGCTGTAAATATACTCATGCAAGTATACACTTACCTAAACCATTGATGTCCAGCTCATAAATATCACCAACAAGATAAAAAGAGCTGGTCTGACACTGAGAACAGCCAGAATTTAAAAATCCAGCCATTCTGGTAGGTACAGGACCAAGGAAAGGATACTGGAAAGGAGAAAAAGTGATGTTCTTTAAATCCACTGAAATTTCAATTCATAAAATACAAAATGAGAAAACAAGGAACAGTAACTACTGGATAAAAATCTATCTCCATGATTAAGTTACAAAGCACTGATCTGCAAGCTAGTAATAACCAAATCATTACGGTGAAAACAAAAACACTGTATTAATTTCTTGGTAGGTATTAAAAGTTAATCATCACAAAAAAACCTATTCTGCTTTTCCTCACTATCCAAGTTGGATACTGAGGAAGCCTTTGCAATTCACCAAGTTTAAAAAGTTTTATCTTTTTCCTGTAGATACCATAAACTGGGACAAAATACTGTTCTTTACTACTCATGCATAAGTGCTAAGTCACTTTAGTTGTGTCCAATTCTTTGCAACCTCATGGACTGTAGCCCACCAGGCTCCCCTGTCCATGGGATTCTCCAGGCAAGAATACTGGAGTGGGTTGCCATGCCCTCTTCCAGGAGGTCTTCCCGAACAAGGGATCAAACCTATGTCTCTTGTGTCTCCTGTATTGGCAGGCAGATTCTTTACTACTAGCGCCACCTGGGAAGCCCACATTACTACTCGCCCAACCCCAATTCCTATTTTCAAAAAGACAGTCACAGATTTTTGCAGCTTTAATTGTAAATAATGATACCTGAATGTCCTTCTCAATAAATCGCTTTCCCGTCTCCAGGGCCACCTCCAGCTGTTGAAGGAGCAAACGGAGAATATCAATCCGGGAGGATACTCCATTCTCAGTGGTCTTCTCTGAGTTCTTTGGCCCAACAGAGTGGTTAAGACTTGGAAGTCCACTGATTAGCCTCAACGTTAAGGAACGGATTCTTAACCACATTGTCTCCTCCTCCAGGGAAAGTTTCTTATGTTCTTCAGAAACATCCCTTAAAAAGAAACATTCCCAAACCATCCATTTTATTCATGTCAACTTTAAATCTTTTAAAGTTCACTTTCATTAGTCAAAGATGACTTTGAACAGTCCCTCCTTTCATTTAATAGCTGAATGATCTTGGACAAACCAAAGCAGTCCAAGTCACCATCCTGGCATCCATAAAATGGAAAGATAACCTATCTAACAAGTCATTTTCCCCTTACGTGAAACTGGTTTTTCTGATGATAAAATATGTTAATATAAAAAATTCAAACAACACATATAAAAAATATTAAAAAATGGAAAGAAAATGGGCCCCAATAACCCAAGAATCCACAATATTAACATGTTTGGAATAGATCTTTTCATACTTTTACAATACAGATGTACAAAAAATGAACTACAAATATTTATATATTTTAAATAAAATGTGTTCACAGTAGTGTTTATACTATTTTGTAAACTGCATTTTTTTGTGACAGCGTGTACAAAAAAGAGTTAACATAGTAAGCCTGGGGCTATTATCTTTATTTAGAAAGGCCTGCCTGCAGTGGTTGGCCCCTGGCTAAGGCCTGGGAACGTGGTGTGCCAACCATTCCCTAAACAATAAGAGTGGCTCACTGTGCCTAGACTGTTTATACAATCATGTGGTTTAGGGTGAACAGCGCTTTCCTTCTGGGAGTCTGAAATGTTGGTACATGCTACATAGTGGGTGCCTAACAACCAGCTGATAAAAACCTAGGGCACCAAGTCTTTAACGGGTTTCTCTGGGCAGAAATACTGCACACATGTTACTTCATTTTTCACTGCTCGAGAAAGGAGCATGCCCAGCGTGCTCCTTCACAGGAGGGAGAGAACACTGGAAGTCTGTGCACAGGGTCCTCCACAAACTCCACCTGAATCTCTTTCCCTCGCTGGTTCTGTCACATATCCTTTCTTTTGTTACAAAAGACCTTAGCTCTGGGTCCAACTACATGCAGAGTCCCACGAGTTCTGGCAAATCACTGAATCACAGCATATTCAGAACTACCTTATGTACATGTCTCTGCAACTTCTTAGTTTCCACTTTCCTAGAAGTGAAAGTGAAAGTCACTCAGTCATGCCTTGCAATACAATCCATGGAATTCTCCAGGCCAGAATACTGGAGTGGGTAGTCTTTCCCTTCTCCAAGGGATCTTCCCAACCCAGGGATCAAACCCAGGGATCGAACTCAGGTCTCCCACATTGCAGGTGAATTCTTTACCAGCTGACCCACAAGTTGGTACACAGTCTTTTCAATCTTGATATGTATCACTAAAATTCCCTATAGGAAAAGTTACATAAAGTTTTACTGCCATGTAAATGCACAATAGTCATTCACCCATAACCTTGCTGAGAACAAAAGTTAATCTTTTTTTTTATCCAATAGGTTAAATCTTTATATGATAGGTTAAAATATGAATATAAAGTTCATTTCTTTGAAATTCCTGTTAAACCCTTTGCCCCACGTGTTTTCTCAGTTATCTGCTTCTTATTGATTTATTGAGTTCTCTGTATATATGAAAGATATTAATATATATGAAGAAAGTTACTAATTTACCAGATACCTCTAGAACTTGTTAACAAATTTACTTCTATATAGCAGGTTAATATTCACAGGGGTCAAATCCTTTGTTTCCAGATCTGATACAATGCTAAGGAAGGCTTTCCCAACTTTTTAAAAATATTTTTTATATTTACTTCTAAAATTTCTAGGTTTTAACATAAAATCTTCAATACATTTCTAACTTGTTTTCATGTATGGTGTGAAAGAGGAACTTTTAGGTTAGCTGGTAATTTCAGCATAGGAGTGAGGTTTATTTGCTTCCTTTGGCTTACCTGTATTTTCTGATCCCTATAATATACATGATATTATATGACAATAATTATATTTTATATATAATATATATATATATAACTCTTAAATTCATTCTAATTCTTTTTTTTTTTGGATTCAGCTTGCTAATGTTTTATTGAGTGTTTTTACATCTGTATTCATAGAGGATATTGATACCTAGTTTTTTGTTTTAATTATTTATTTTAATTGGAGGCTAATTACTTTACAATACTGTGGTGGTTTTTGCCATACATTAACATCATCCTAATTTTTTAAAAATAAATTTCTTGGGGTTAAATTCCAGTTACCTGTCTTTTGGATCCCAGCTAAAGAAAACATTTAAGTCTCTGTTGTCTCGCAAGGCTTCCCATGGAATGTCATCTTCTTCTGGCCGAAGATTCATTGACTTTATACTTTCTGCTAAGCTGGTTGATCTGGGATATAGAAATTTTATTTAAGTATTATTCAATAGTGAAACAGCCAAGAAAACATGCTAACCAGGACTTTGTTCTACTAGAAAGAGAGAAAAGGAAAGAGTGAAGGAAGGCTTTACTATTAAGAAGTAAAAGCTCATGTAACATGAAATAGAACCAAGCACTGATCATATTGGCCTGCTACACAGCCAAAGAAAGGTATCTGGAAGCCTAACCAAAATAAAATTCATCAGCATTAATTCCCCAAATCTCATGTCTGTGGGATATGGGGAACCTTGTAACACAACATGGACCAGGGATAATGACCATGGCCCACTTGGCTTCTGTGTGGAACCTGGGATGGTGCTGCCAGTACTCCATCACTCCCCATGACAGGCACTTTCTCCTTACTTCCCTTTTCCCTCCTACTCCCCCCACCTCATTTTCCTTTAGCTTAAGCCCGCTAATGACACCCATGAGCCCATTAATGGCTCTCAGCATCTGATCTAACCCCTTAGTTCCTTATTAGCTCTCATGTAATACTTACATATTTGCTTCAAGTAGAAGGTCTAACAACATCCGCTCAGTACGGACTTGTGCAAAATGAAGAGAATTATTCAGCCTGTTCCTAAAAGCGATAAACTCTGGGATCTTCTCAAATGCACCATATTTGTAAGCTTGAATAATATATTCTGAGGTCTGGGAAAGGAAAGACATCACCTTGGTATAAATATTTCACGTATCAGGCAATGAAGACAAACCTTGCCAGACAAAACAAAACATTGAAACTAAAATTAAGATGTTGAACCTCATCTTGAAAGTTTTTGGTCACCAAGCAGAATATCAGCTTTTAAAAATGTTATTTTTCTTCTATCATATACTGGAGTTAAATGTCTTCTTCACTAGTATTATTACTAATAATACTTAGCCGCTGCTACCACCACACAGACTTCCTCCTAGGAGTATGCCTTTCATTTCAACAGGACTGAAAGTCTTGTTATACACATCAGTCAAAATATTGATTAGTGCCATAGTGGAAGGAATGTTACTCCATATTTTTCTGCATCTAAGATACACTTTCTTTTATACCAAAACACCAGTATAACATAACCATCCCACTACCATCAGAAGTAAAAATGACAGGCTGCCTCTTGGTTTTGTTTATTTCTGAATAAACACAGGACATACGTGTATTGGATCAAGATAGAATTCCCCAAAGACCTATAAAAATTCATATCATAATCCATTCTGAAGACAGAAAATTCAAAAACCAGGTTACCAGTCCATCCAAACTACTATGCTAGAAATTCCATAAACAGGTAAATAAAGGGAACACTTAACATTTGTGCTTTAATTAGATTAATACATATATACAGACGAAACATGAACAGAGGCAAGATAAAGAATACTAAACAGAAATTCTGGCACAACAGAAGGAAATCTCAGGGAAGAACTTCATGGGTATGGGCCTATGCCATCAGGATCAGAAATCAGAAGGGCACCCTTTCGGGCTAAAGAAAGTATTAAGCTCAAAGCTGATGTCTGCCCCAAAGATCCTTTACAGAAAAAGTAGTCTTTTTGCACAGCCTCAGTCAGCTCTGTCCCCATCTCCATTATGACCAAGTAATTTGCCCAATAGGAAAATAGGCCAATAGTCAACAACATACCCTCTGATACACAGCCTCGCAGGGTTCATTTCAGGCCGCGGGATTGCGCCACGGGCGCTAATTCAACTGCATTCGATGCGGCTTTTAAACCCCCATGGGACACCTCGGCGAGCTGTTTGCCTGCAGTATCTGGAGAAATTAAAGACGGACGGACACAAGAAAATTAAAAAGATTACTTGTGATCCTGCAGGTTTAAAGAAGGACTATCTGAAGAAGCTCAAGTGTACCTTCTAGCCTGGTTAAGGGACAGTGATACTCCCAACCAAGGGGAGGCCAGGGTACCCTCAACACGTATGCCTATCCAAAGGCCTCCTGGCTTGGAAAACACAGCAAGGTTTAACGTCGGCCCTTGCAATAGGACCTTATAGTCTGGGGGGGTACCGAGGAGGGCAGGAAAAGGCAGCTGGTTAGGAACATATGATCCAGAGACTAATCAGGACAGAAATTTTATTCTGGTGATTCCAATCAAATTTATTAATTACAGTTGCAAAATACACTGTGATTAAAGGAAAGACTTCAGCCTTAACGAGGGCAGAGGAAGTTTTTAATTCCTGAGTGGGCCATGGAGCACCACTTTAAAAACAAAGGCAAGAGAATAAGGGGCCACAGAAAGGGAGCGCAGCCCTCTGACTGCCTGAACACAATGCGAGCGCTCTGGCTTCTGTTTCTGAGATAGTCGTACTTTAACACTGCAGTGCCGCGTCACCGCAGGGCCGGGAGGGGCCGGGGCAGCTTCCAACAGGACAGAGGCTGAGCAAGCCCTGGCTGGGAAGCAACAAGGCCTCACTGGAACTGCAGGCAAAACTGGAAGCCACGGGTAAAGACTTCCGAGTATCACAGAATGCTGTCTGTACCCATTTCTATTCATTTATGCACCAATGAGGCTATTTGGATCCCATATGGATGCCTGAAATGAACCCTGGTCACTGTGAAAATTAGCAGAATATTAATACATGGACATCAAATCCCTGAATAATGATTTGTGGATACCTAAAACAGAGACTTTTAAAGGCAATTTTTTTTTCAAGTATGAACATGTACGTTACTTCTGGAGATATGTGAATATAAGCTCTTAATTCCTGTATTATAAAAATCTACTCCAAATAAGATGACGGCAGACAATGACCTTTCCAAAAAGAAAATCCCTATGTAGATTTCCAAACAGAACTTTCAATCCCACAGCACAAAGCCTTACAAAGATTTTTCAGGATTTTAAGGAGTAGGTGTTCTTTCTTTTTTTGTTGTTCTACCAGTTTCTTGCTACCAACCCATCTCCCTCCACCCTCGTGCACACACGATCAGTCATGTAATCCCGTGGACTTCAGCCCGCCAGACTCCTCTGTCCATGGATTTTTCCAGGCAAGAATACTGGAGTGGGTTGCCATTTCCTTCTCCGAGTAGGTGTTCTTTCAAAGAACAAATTGGGAACTGAAATAAATCAGTCACTCAAGCAAAAAATCATCTGGGGATACCAAAAACTACTGAGCATAAAAGATGTAGAACACAGAACTTTAGCTTTCCAGAGAGGTATTTCTAATACTGTCAGGAGGTTTAACACAGACAGTACAACACTACAACCATGACCCTTCTTAGCTTCAAACTCCTAAAGGGAACGGCCCACACTACAGTCTCCATTCTCCTTTTCTGGGACTTGGCCTAGGCACTCCACTTTAAGGTGTTTGCTGTACTGTGCCTTGCTTTTATCCCCAGGACCTAGTCCTCACCCTCTCCTCCCCCTCAGTTATATACTTTAATGTGATCAAATAGCTGTTTTCCTAGTTAGTAATAACACAAATAAATTTCAAGCAGAGTTCTAGTCCCAGATTCATAAATGCTTTACTTCTATCATCTTCAGCATCTCATGCTTTCAGGTGAATTAGTCACTCCTGCCACACATGACCATCAGGAAAATATCAAAGATACCAAAAGCCACTGAGGACAATATGCTCTCTGAAACCACTCCTGGAGATTTCCTTTCCCTATTACAGTACTTTCAGTTGGGTTGTTTTGTTTTATGTTTGCTTGTTTTGAAAACAATACCAGGTAAAATATATTTTGGGGAGAAAAAATATTAAAGCTTAATTTTTATTAGTGTAAAATAATGTGTCTTTATTGATCAATCCATGAACAATATAGTTCCTCCAGAATGCTGGATATTTGAAAACTGGAGGAAAACCAAACTCCAGACTTGGATTAATCCCTTAATTAATCCCCCACTCCCACATCAAAGCTATTTGAGAAACAAAACTTTAAAAAGGATTCTTCAGGATATCAAATGTTTATTAACCTTTCCCTTAGAAACACAGTAATGACAGTCAGAATAATGAGATTTGAAATACACTCTTCTTTCGAGTCTTTCCTCAGGTGGTGAAACAAAGAATGGCAAGCACAGACACTTGCAGACACAGTGAAAACGCACTGATTTCTAATCTGACTGGGAGATTTCAGAACCAAGGCCTAGAGACTCCATTCTAACCCTAAAGCTAGGCCAGCAGCTTCTGAACAATATGTTTAAGTGCAGGTGCCCACTTGCGTCCCTCCCCACTCAGAAGTTAGGGCACAGAATGAGATCTGAACAGACATGATCACTGTTGGGAAGTGGAGTCATGGGGGAGAGGGACAGAGCTTAAAAGCCAACTGACAATGCAAAGATCACCACTCTGTGCTACACCAGCCCTCTAGGCCATGCCTTGAAGTGTAGCAGAATTTAATTATCACAAGCTAAGAGAAACAAACCTATATTCCAGGGGTCAGAAATGCTTCTGTCCTGTCCCGGCTTTCTATTTAACAGACACATGAAGAATTTCAGATGAAAGATAAGTAGGCACAGCAGTCATAGTTACAAAAGGGCTTTTAAAAAAATCCTCATGACCACTGGCCAAGAAGAACCTCAGAAACCAGCTTCCTTGTTGCTGCTTCTTAGTTGTTGTTAGACCATGAAAATGGAACACTATGGGCAGACACCAGGCATGGCCAAATTCCAGGTGATGAGCCTTAGAAGCACACGAGAAGCAAGCAAGTAGTGACCACTGCAGAGGCATGTCTTTTCTCCACGTATGCTCCTGAGTGGTTCTGCATACTTCGATTTTAATAGAGACCATATGGCTTTCCCACAAAAACTTCTGCTTAACTGACAAGTGAAGACAATATTTGCTTGCAGTGAAAAATATGGTGCAAATCCCATCCTTTCATTATGGCACATAAAAACTCTATCCTATTTATTATCACTTTAAAATACAAATTATTGACTTAAGTTTCTTAAAATGTCCTTCAAATGGTCAATTTTATAATTTTAAGAAAAGGTAAGTGTACTCTGCGATAAAGAGCACAGTTGTCATAAACTTCAGAAACCCATAAAAGTAACAGAGAACAAATGCTATTATAAAATCATATTTGGCATCCCAGGCTATAAACTCTTACGGGCTATTTAGTATACCCTTAGAAAGTCTCTTAGAGATTAAAAGACAGACCTAATAGGCACTTCCTATTCTGTTAATAACCAGTTTTGAAATGCACTTGCAAGGATTCTATTAAACACACCTGTTCTAACAACCACGAGTAACTCTCTACCTGTGCCTAACAGCCTCTGGCCAGAAGGTATGGCCTAAGGCCCGGCAAGTACAGCACGGTGCACCTTCACGTGTGCGTTTGTGACTTGAAGGAAGACGCTCTCTGGATCATGTGCATTCAGTGGACCAAGACAACATTAAAAAAAAAAAGAAAGAAATTTTTTTTTTCACTTACATCTTTCTGGTTGGAGTGGAAAAACCTGAGTGCGAAGTTACACGATTGGGATGCAGCAGCATACTGACCTAGGGATTCGGCATATCGGGTCAAAAGATAACTAGGTTGGAAGGAAAAAAAAAAATGTTATACCTATCCACCTCTAGTATCAAATATTACACTTCAAATTACTACCCACCTCTAGTATCAAATACTACACTTCAAATTATTCAAATAGCTAGGCATAAGAAAAGTTTAAAAAATTCTGCCAAAGAAATGATGTAATTCACAGAATCAAATTTTTTTAAAAAAACAGCAAAGTTAATTCAGTTTTATAAAATGCTGTCTTCCTAAAACAGCTCTATGGGACATGGAGAAAATACCCCTGACTCACCACAAAGAACAATCAAAATACAAATTCAAAGGATCTCTGAGATCAAAGCATAATGTAGAAGTCTCAACCTCAACTGCAAGGCAGAGGTAGACTTCAAAATAATGTGTGCTAAGGAAAAAGAGTTCAAAGTACATTAACTGTTCTTTTGAATCTGAGGAAAAAATTTTTTAACCATTTCTAAATTGTACAAATTTAAAATTATCACAAAACGCTGAAAGATATAAAAATCTCCTTTGCAATGGGTCATAACAGGTGATTATTTAATCTACAAAACATAATACTAGGAACAACGTTTCTGCTAAAATTAAAATACTAGAGTTCCATGTATGAGGACCCCACCCTGCTGTAGCTGGCTGCTCATTATTCAGAGTATATACTACCAACCCAATGGTGTCATGCTGGATATGCTTAGCATCAAGGCTGGAGTACAGATCCACCACTGGTTCAAACGCCCCCAGCATACAGTAGATTCGAACAAGCAGCAATTTGAATTGAGCATTGGAAGGGCTGTGAGTTAGTCCCTCTTCCAACAAAGTCAGGGCCTGCCACACAGCGGTCTCATCACCTAGAACCAAAATATAATAGCATTATCCAGTTTTTGACAGCAAATGGGGGTTCTCAAAAGTAAAAAACAAAAACTTAGTGACGTCATCCCCTCCACTATTTTAAGGATTAGGCTGGGTGGCACAGAACAAATTTTAGATACACACCTGAAAGCAAAATAGGGAATTTCCCTGAATAGACAGTCCCTCAGTAGTTACCTCAGTTCTTAACTGAGGTAAGATCTGCAAAAATGACGCAACTTTAAATTGCTGGGTCTTAAAGAGAAGTTTGGAATCTCACAGAATCCTAGATTCTGAGAAGAGATGGACTTTGAAGGAGAACTGGAATCCACCAACCTTCCCAGTACAGGGGTTTCTCTATAAAACCCCAGACAGATGCTTTCTCTAGACATCATTTTTCTTCCACATGTAACTCTACTAATAGGATGTCAACTAATATTTGAAAAAAAAAATTGTCCTCTAATAATTAAACTAAAATGATACACTTTTTCTGGAGTACCAAAATTCAAAAAGTTATACACATCAATATTCTTAACAGGTAAGTAATTTCTCTTTTATGAAATTATCTAAAGAAAATAATATGAAATGCAGATAAAGTTTTACATACAAGGACATCCATTGTATTAATAAGAGAGGAATAATAAACTATTAGTTATACCCACACAGGGGAATATCATACAGCCATTTGACATTAACAAGGAATTTTTGATAGCAAAAAAAAAAAAACAACAACAAAAAACAATTAAACAGTAATGACCAGTAAAACATACAGAATTCAAATGAGTATGAAGAGTTCATCTCAAGTATATAGAGCATTCACAAAGAGAGAAAGAAATATGCAAAAATGTTAGTGTCTTTAGGAAGCTGGAAAACTGAGATTAAAATATACCATTTTCCAGCTACTTTTGTTTAGGAAAAAAACATCTAAAATGAAAAGCTTCAAGCACTGAGCTTTTGAGATTATGCTTTATATGCTTTTTTTCCCAAGAGAAAAGAAACAAAATATAACCCAAAATTGGGGTTTTTAAATAAAAATCATCTATAATCCTACCCAAACTATGTAAACTATCCAAGACCTACTCAAACTACCACTATGATTAATGTATTGCTTTTGCTATAATTACTTTTACACAGTAGTAATCACAGCATACATCCAATTTTGTGTTTTCTCATGCTGCTAACTGGTCTTTACAATCATAATTTTATTTAATTCAACACTCAGTGACCTAAACTCTGCAGTAACACTAGATATAAGACCCAGAGATAAGAGTCATAGGTGGTTGCTGGCCTCAACAAGTTCAGAATTGAGCAGAAGAGACAGTTGGACAATTACAGATAAATTTTTTAAACCCAATGATATTCAAGGATAACCATAACAGAGTTTTTTTTTTTTTAACTTCTCAATGATCTCTTTTAAGTGGAAACAAAATTTCAAAGTAAATAGCAAAAAAAACAGGTTTAATTTACACTTCTGAACTATTACACCCAACATTATGAAGACATTTATCATCCTATTTTATTTTGCAAAGTTTAGAATATAACTGCAACTCTATAAAATTCTTCACCAAATCAAATAACATCAAGGGTTGATGAGGATTTTGGGGACAAAATTTTTCTAATTAAATTTTATAATATAACAAAAGGTTAAAAAAACAGTATACAATACACTAAGTTCTGAGGATATAATGTATAGCATGGTGACTATAGTTAACAACACTATATTGTTTATTTGAAAGTTGCTAAGAGAGTAGATGCTCATCACAACAGGAGTAGCTATGTGAGGTGATGAACTTTAACTAAACTCACTGTGGTAATCACTTTGCAACACATTATCATATAGTATACCTTAAAGTAACACAATGTAACATATCTATTATATCGCAGTAAAACTGGGGGGGGGGGATTATATCCTTCAGGCCTCATTTCATTTGTGTAGCAGAATCATAAAGAGTCTTTACTGAATCTGTTACAATATTGCTTCTATTTTTATGCTTTGGTTTCTCTGGTCCCATGCATGTGGAATCTTAGCTCCCTGACTAGGAATCCAACCTGCATCCCTACATTAGGTGAAGTCTTAATCACTGGACCACCAGAGAAGTCCCTGAATAAGTGTTTGAGAGCATCATCAATTTAATCTTAAAGTGCTCTTCTTAATCCTTTCACATTCAAATCAGTCTCTCTAGACATCCTCCCAATTTTCTGTACATTTCTTTTTTTTTTTTATTTAATCTATTTATGTATTTGACTGTGCCAGGTCTTAGTTGTGGCATGCAGGATCTTTGGTCTTGGTTATGGTATGTAGGACCTTCTAGTTGCGGCATGTGGGATCTAGTTCCTTGACCAGGGATGGAACCCGGTCCCCTGCATTGGGAACGTGGAGTCTTAGCCATTGGGCCACCAGGGAAGTCCCTCTATAACATTTCTAATTTTATCAGATCCACCTTGAACAATGACCATGTCTACAACTGGAACATTCAGAATCACTTCCGTTGACTTCAAGAAACCAAAAAAAAGAAAAAGGAAAAAGAATAAAACGAAAATCCTAAAAAAAAAGAAAGAAACCTTGCATCTATAATATCTGTAACTTCCCATGTATTTGCACTGTATGATTTTTTGACAACCTACCTTATTTCTCTGCCCTGTATTTCCCTTATCTGTAAAACTATAACAATTTTAACTGTATTGTTAACAAGGTTTAAAATTAGCTAATTCATTTAAAGTACTTTCAAGTGCCTGATGATCAACAAGTGTCAAGTGTTATTATTATTATATGGTCAGATATCTTGCTCCAAAACCAAGAGATTAGCAAAACCATGTCATTATGAGCAAGAACAGATGCTATGAATAAGTGGGGAAGGGTATCTGAGTAGAGACCAAATTACTAAGTAATCAGTTCATTATGGTTTTTACATTAAGATGATTTTTACAACTCTATGCAACCTCCTGAATCTGGGGCTCCTGATAGCAAGTACTCTGATGAAAAGAATTTCATCCCCGCCTCCAGTAGAACACACAGTATAACAAGCAGCATCATATGGGTATATACAATGTCCTACAAAAGTTCAGAAAGGGCATAAAATCTGCAATGAGGAAAGGGGTGACATCAAGACAGGCTTGTCAGAGGCACTCTTTGAGTAAAAGTTAGACGAAGGAGGTGAGACAGTTATTTCAAAGAGAGGCAACGTGATGTTCAGTGACAGAAACAGCAACAACAAAAAAGTAGATTTAGGGCTTTAAGTACTTAAGAATCTGGAGATGTAGGCAAAAGCTAGATTAGAGAGCATTGTAAACCATCCTAACAAGGCTGACCTTTATCCTCAAGAAAACAGGGCATCTCTGAAGGATTTTGAGCATGAGGAGGACATCAAAATTGAGTGCTTGGTGAAATGACCCACAAGAACAGGGTTGTGTCTGCACATACCATTGTCTCCCCAGCCCTGTTTCTTCTGTAGTTTATTTTCATTAATAATAATGCAATAAGTACCTATTTTTTCTCAAAAACTGCTAATAAGAGAAAATGTCAGAGCATGAGACCTAAAGAAAAGGCTGAACCATCTGCTGAATCGTCCTTCTCTTGCTCAATGATTCATGGTATTTCCTTTACCAGGTAGCCTATTTTTGTCTTAAATGGGTTACTCTGAACTATATTCCAAAAAAAAGTATACGTCTGTATGTAATTTTAAATGAACAAAAACAGTTATTTCATTCCATAGATTCATACATCTATCTCTAAATCAGTTTCTCTGCATTTTAATTATTGTAACTTTGCAATAGGCTGTTTACTCACTATTCAGAAACATTTTAAAACAGAACAGATATCCACTAATTTAAGATTATCCTGAATATACAGAGGATACTTGGAGACTTGGGTTCTTCTAGAAGCACCCTGGAGAAAGGCAAGAAGAAAATCCTAAAAGCATAAATCAAAGTCTCGGATTATGTAATTAGTCTAAGGATTTATAATCAATAAAAACAAAGAGTATGCTTAAAAAAAAAAAACAAAGAGTAAAAATAAATAAAGTTAAACTGAAATCACTGCTTTTTACCTGTTTCTCTCCATACATCAATAAGCACATGGACAGCTAGGAGACAGTAATAGTCTGAAAATTGCAATTCGGTTTTCAAACAGGATTTCCCTATAGGGGGAAAAAAATCGTATCTGTATTTTAAGATTTGTTCAATGATTATTATCCACAAAGAGTTATGTAAAGCAAGAAAACGACAGCAGGAAGAAGGGTAAAAGAAACTATTAAGAATGGAGTAAATACCAGAAGAAAATATAAGCCATGAATTAAAAGTCAAAAAAAGGTGAGACTACACTCAGCTGGAGCAAAAGGCTTTCAGAACAGAGGTGGTACTCCAAATAGGCCTAAAGGAGAGCAGCAAGATGTGAAAGGTTTCAAGTAAAGAGAAGAACAGACATCAAGAGCTATGTACAACTAATGTAAAATGCTCATTACATCACCTAATTTTTTAGAATACAGTTAGAGAAATACTAACATCATCCACTTTTTATCACACATATCTAAGCAATTTGAACATCATCTACTTCTAAACTAAATATATACCTTACAATTTACAACATTCTTTTTGTTCATTTACATGCTGCTGCTAAGTCACGTCAGTCGTATCCGACTCTGTGCAACCCCATAGATGGCAGCCCACCAGGCTCCGCCGTTCCTGGGATTCTCCAGGCAAGAACACTGGAGTGGGTTGCCATTTCCTTCTCCAGTGCATGAAGGTGAAAAGTAAAAGTGAAGTCGCTCAGTTGTATCTGACCCTTAGCGACCCCATGGACTGCAGCCCACCAGGCTCCTCCATCCATGGGACCCTCCAGGCAAGAGTACTGGAGTGGGTCACCAGTGCTTTCTCCGGTTCATTTACATAGTCTATATATTAAGAATATTAAGGCCTACAAAGAAGAAAATTTGACAATTATCATAAACTCTGCAATTCATCTGAGTCCCAATGTAATGAAAATTTGGCTCGCCAGCTCAGGAAGAATATGGCTATCTGGGGCCTATTAAAATTTTTTAAAACTCCAAGCTTAAGAAAGGCTTTGCATTTTATTACTTGGATAGTGTTCCCACTTGATAAAATATTTTTCTTGCCAAAAGCATTAAAACAGTGTGCTATGAGTAATTAGCCTCCAATTAAACAAAAAAGTATACAGACATTTTAAAAAAAAACCTGACTTCTAAGTCTTAGCAGAGCAGGGAACTACTGAACACTTTGAAAGGTTGCTCACCAAATTCCAGGCCGTGCTGGTACCTTAACATCAGCTCTCTGACCACACCCAGCTTCTGGCTCTTATCCATCGTGTGGTACAAGCCGAGTAGCCTCGTCAGCTGCACCACACACAAATGGCGCTGCAGAGCTCTGATGTCGGCAGGCAGCGCCAACTTATCCTCTGTTGGTGTTGACAAGGGAACCACTCCAAGTAACTGATTAATAAACTGCAAAGTTGAAAGAAAAAAAAAAAGTACAGGTCTCAAAATAGAACTCATCTTTAGTAGGTCACAATTAACAAATACCAAAATGGTCTAGAAAAAGACATCAAGGAGAAATACAAATTAAAACTCCATTTTCTATCTACCAAAATTGCCAACAAAACCCTTCTAAGAGCACACATGCTGGTGAGACTCCAGTGAGACAGGCGCGTGTGAAATAGTCACTGCTTGGTCAAAAGTGTTAATGCGAACACCATGCAGTATAGGCACTAAGAGATGAAAGAACTGTGAAAACATTTCTTAAATTACAACACATTAACATAATGTACAATGTAGTAATGAAAAAGTTTATTTAGGAAGACTGTAAAAAAGAACAATTACCCTAAAACAAATACTCTATTATACTACAAATAAATCCTTAAAGGAAACATTATACACTGAAGGGAATGTCAATAGCCTCAAATTGTTTTTTTGATTAAAGCTTTAATTTTGAGATAATTATAGATTTGCATGAAGTTGTAAGAAATAACACAGATCCTGCTACCCTTCACGCAGTTTTTCCAATGGTAACATCTTTTTTTTTTTTTGGCCACACTGTGTGACATGCAACATTTTAGTTCCCTGACCAGGTATCAAACCTGTGGTCCCCTGCAGTGGAATCAGAGTCCTAACCATTGGATTAGGAAATTCCATCCCTATGGTAACATCTTGTATTAAAATGTTTAATTCTCTAAATATGGAATAAATTTTTTAAAATGTGAGTTCCACAATCAGTTCAGTTGCAATACTGGCAAAAGTGAGTTAGAAGACTTAACTGGAAGGGACCCCTACACTGCAGTCAGGGTGCCTGATTACACGTCACACATGCTTGGATGCTATACTTTGCAGCTGTCAGGATGTGAGAGAATGCTTGAGCAGCACAAGCCTGGGGTTCTAAGAGGTGTTTATGAAAGAGAAATGCAGTCAAGGGGTCACTATATTTTGTGTCTTCCCTATATTTTCTGATCCAAAATTAATACATTTTAAAGAAAAAAAAAGTTCCAACTACACATTTATTAAACACAGGCTATTTTCACTCCCTTCCAAGATCCTATGAAGACAACAGTGAAGAACAAAAAAGGACTCATAAGGATTAAGAACATGTGAAATGGAAGAGATGACAGCGAGTAAAAAGCATTAACAAGATTTCAAAAGATAAAATGCACAAGGGCAGGCGGTAGGTAATAACCAATGTATGGGGTCAAGAATCCAGCAGTATGCAACAGGGAGACCACCAATAAGCAGCAAGCCTCTTCTAGCTGCGGAGCCTTGGAAGACTCAGAAATTAAAGGCAGGAAGTATGTCTGAAAGCTGAAGTGCTGGTGGAACTTCAACAGGAGAATCTGCTAAATTCTAAAAAGTTAGATCCCTCCCAAGGTCACTGAGTGAATTCCTAAACCCAGCAGAAGTCAGGGTTTTCCTTCATCCCCAGGAGAAGCTGAACCAGAGACACTGTAGACTCAAGGGGAGACAGGAACAGATCTGTTAACCTCACATTTCAGACAACCCCCTAAGAGGAGTTTCAAATGTTCATGGTTCTGTCAGACTGACTGGGGTGAAATGAACAAAAAACAAAAACAAGAAAGAAAGTTGTGTAAAAAAGCTATTATCTCCATATATAAAGTGGCTCAGCTGTGATTATTTAGTCATAAAAATATAAACACTGAATAATGACTATACTGTATTGAGGGGAAAGTATGTAAGGGAAGAAGTAGGATGTTAGAAATGAAATTATTGCTTTCCACAGTAGGATCCCATGGACAGAGGAGTGTGGTGGGCTACAATCCATGGCGTTGCAAAGAATTGGACATGACTTAGCAACTAAACACACACAGACAATAGGATACCAATAAATGAAGACTGTAACTATAAAAATAAAGAACTATATGAGTGTAAAATTTTAACAAAAGAAACAGTTAAGAGTTGAAAGTAATTTGTCTGCACAGAGCCAGAACTAGGGCTGGAGAAGGCAAAGAGCTGCAATTGTTTTTCAAGATAAGCCTTGTAGTACCATTTGACTTCAATTTTATACATGTAATTTTTAGATACAAATAAAAATTAAAATTCCTAGTCATCATGCAGTTTCACATCTGTCATAACTTTGCTTCAATTTCTCTACAACTGTATGAATTTTAACTTTATTATGATCAGATAACCACATCTGTAACAAAAACTCTGTGGCATTAGTTTTTATGTTTTTGATTAAATGCCCAAATAATTTTTATTGCCAGCTCTTCCATTCTTGTAAGTCATTTTATATTTCTTGTAAACCATTTTATATATCTAGTTATGTTTATTATTAAGGCCTTCCAACAGGTTTTGTCATAAAACAATATGCTCATTCTCTGTTCTCGTCTTTACAGTTTTACTGCTATACAAAAAGCTTCTTTAAAAACTGGAACTATTTTATTGTTAACTTAAAATCCCAGGACAAAGTAAACAAAATATAAAAATGTCACCAGGGGCGAGACACTTTGGGATAACTGAACTGTATGGTCCATTCTCAGGGGCCAGTCCCATTTTAGAACGTGTCTCCTAATTCAGTGGGACAGCAGTTCTCAGTGTGAACCTTACTTGGAGAGTCCACAATCCTCTAACAAACATACTGCTGAGTGGCAGAATTTTTAGCTACTGAAGTCATCCTACATTTAAAAAGTTGTGGCAGCAAAATTGCCCCTCTCAATTAAAAAGTTTACACAGGGCTACAAAACTCACTGCAATAGCTTTCAACCCTTTGTCTCACTAAACAATGACCACCTCAACACTGCTAGTATTTCGCTATTTCTAGAGGGTTCTTCCCAGTAGATTACTATATGGGGTCACAGAGGTGACCTAAGATTTTATGTCGATAAAGTAGAGCTTCTGGTTCTAAAGCGGTGCTAGCTAACTTGTATGAATCTCAGCGTACTGAGATGTAAGCATCCTCTAATGCACCCCCATCATCTGATGCCTAATTTACAAGATGGCAAAAGCACTACGAAGCTTGGTCAGCTGTTCCCTACTGCAGCACTCAGCACACAACACGGGAGCCACTGACGGAACAAACCTCTCTCCCCCACAAGGTTCTATTTTCTGCTTTAATCCCTCCAGTAGCATGAAACTCACACGCTGCGTTTTTAGAGAACTGGGACTATAAAAAAGATCTTTTTCTCACTGAGCCAAATTCTTGATTCCCTGCAAAAACTTCTTGCTGGTCCCTGTTCTTATTCCTCTTCTACAGGAAAGCTTTTCGAATTAGGAGAAATAAAGGACTGTCAGCACCAGACCAAACATCTCTCTTCCAATCAACCGTTTCTCAAAGGTTTTCAAGTGTAACCCAGAACCTTCTTTTCTGGATCTATTACAATTTATCTAGAAAACTTCTAAAGCTTAGTCTGAGCTTAACAGCACTCCAAGAACAACCTTTTCCAAACCAAAGTGAATGGTGGCAGTCGTTTCAGAATCCCGCAGAGAACACTGGCTGCTCAGCAGCGTGGGGAAGCGCCGCTGCATCTGCCCTGGCTGCGGAACCTCGAGCCCGCCAGCACCCGGAGCGCAGGCGGACGACGGGCGCGGCCACGAGACAAGCGCTGCGGTCATCACCGCCGCACGCCCAGAGCTCCCCTCCGTCCACAGGGGTGACAGAGGCTTTCTGGGAGGACACATGGTGGGAGCCCTGTGACAGGAAGACTTCCAACCTCCACTAATTAAGAGCTTTTCATAAGTGAAGCTGACCAAAGGTCACAGACTTTCTCGATAGACACCAGTATTTCTTTATATAGTGCTCTATCCTACCTTGGCACACTGTTCTTCCAACCGGTAGAGTACCCAACTGCCCACTACCCAAGGATGCTCGGGGCTAAATGCTTAAAAACCTTTAATATGCAAGAAGGTATGAAATTCTCATTAATGGGTGAATAATCTGAGCCAACACATGTTGCTGTGGATGAGGAGTCTAAAGATAAGGTTCGCCACTTCAGCATGTAATTGATTCACACTGATTTAATCACATGCAAAAAACCCTGATAGTTGACAATTAACTACAATATGGTACCCAGGCTTAGATCCCTGAAGAGATAAAGGACACTAATGGAAGAGCTACAGAAATACAAATAAAGTCTAAAGGCCAATTAACAGTAATGTATCAGTTTAGTTCTGACAAATGTACCACTGTTTTTAAGATGTTAACATTGGGGAAAGCTGGGTGAAGGGTATAGTGTAACTTTCTTTACTATATTTACAACTTTCCTATAAATGTGGTTATTCCAAAATTAAGGGGTTTTTTCCTTTAATTTTATTGAAGTATAGTTGCTACAATATTGTATTAGTCTCAGAGTCCACATATAAGTGATATATTTGTCTTTGACTTAATTTGTTTAGTATGATAATCTCTAGGTCCATCTATGCTGCAAATGGCAACACTTCATTCTTTTTTATAGCTAATATCTCATTTCATGTGTGTTTTATAGCTAATATCTCGTTTCATGTGTGTGTATGTTTATGATGTATGTATGTAAGGGCTTCCCTGGTGGTGCAATAGTAAAGAATCCACCTGCCAATGCAGGAGATGGGAGTTCAATCCCTGGGTTGGAAGATGCCCTGGAGAAGGAAATGGCAACCCACTCTAGTATTCTTGCCTGGGAAATCCCATGGACAGAGGAGGCTGGTGGGCTACAGTCCATAGGGGTGCAAAAGAGTCGACGTGACTTAGCAACTAAACAATGTAAGTATATATGTGTGTGCATATAGACATAGATATACACGTACCATATCTTCTTAACACATCATATGCTGATGAATACTTAGGTTGCTTTCTTGTCTTTACTACTATAAACAGTGCTGCTATGAACACTGGGGTGCATGTTATCTTTTCAAATTAGAGTTTTCATCTTTTCTGGCTATATGCCCAGGAGTAGGATTGCTGGATCACACGGTAGTTCTATTTTCAATTATTTAAGGAACTTCCATACTGTTTTCCACAGTGGCTGCACAAATTTACACCCCCACTAACAGTATAGGAGGGTTCCTTTTTCTCCATACCCTCTCTAGCATTTATTATTTGCAGACTTTTTTTTCTTTTGCAGACTTTTTGTTGAAGGCCATTCTGATTGGTATGAGGTGATACTTCACTGTAGCTTTGATTTGCATTTCTCTAATAATTAGTGATGTTGTATATCTTTTCATGTGCCTGTTGGCCAACTGCATGTCTTCTTCAGAGAAATGTCTATTTGGGTTTCAAGGTTCATTTTTTAAAAATCCCTAAGATTTGAGTTCCAGACTGCTTCAGCAAGAATAAATCATGATTTGACAAAATCAGCAATTAACTGCTACACTTTTGAAAAATCAGAGACAAGACATTAAAAGGAAAGTTCACTGGACTTCATCAAACTTTAAAATTTTAAAGTATGGGAATTTCCTGGTGGTCCAGTGGCTAAGACTCAGTGCTTTCACTGCTGAGGTTTGACCCCCAGATAGGGAGCTAAGATCCTGCAAGTCCCATGACATGGGAAAAAACACAACTTTGCTCTGCAAAGGATCCTGTTAAGAGGATGAAAAGACAAGATATAGTCTGGGAAAAAATATTTGAAATCACGTATCTGACAAAGGACTTATATCCAGAATATCTAAAGAATTCTCAAAACTCAACAGTAAAAAATCCCTGGTGGCTCAGACGGTAAAGCATCTGCCTACAATGCAGGAGACGTGGGTTTGATCCCTGGGTTGGGAAGATCCCCTGGAGAAGGAAATGGCAACCCACTCCAGTACTCTTGCCTGGAAAATCTCATGGACAGAGGAACCTAGTAGGCTATAATCCATGGGGTCACAAAGAGTCAGACACGACTGAGCGACTTCAACAGTAAAAAAAAAAAAAAAATCAATTAGGAAATGAGCAAGAGATAATAACACACATTTCACTGAGGAGAAAATACAGATGGCAAACCAGTACATGAAAAAATGTTTAACAATATTAACCATTAGGGAAATGCACATTAAAACCATAATGAAACATCACTACATATTTACTAGAATGGTAAAAATAAAAAACTGAGATAACACCTAATGTTGATGAGGATGCTGAAAAACCAGATGACTCATACATAGCTAACAGGAATTTAAAAGACCTAGTCACTGTGGAAAAGTTCGGCCTTGTCTTTAAAAAGCTAAACTTGCAGCTACCGTAAGACCCCACAGCTGAACTCGTGCGCATTTTCCTCAGAGAAATGAAGACTTAGGTTCACATAAAAAACCTGCATGCAAATGTTCACAGCAGCTCTATTTGTAATAGCCTAAAACCAGAGACACCCACATGTTCTTCAACAAGTTAAAGAAACTTGTGGCACATCCACATCAAGGAATATTATTCAGAATAATACTGCTGTACCAGCAATGAACATGGTACATGTAACAACACAGATGAACTCCAGGGAATTACACTGAGTAAAGAAAGTTATACATAATATGATTCCATTATATAACATTCTTAAAATGATAAGATTGTGGAAAAAGAAAACATATTAGCAGTTGCTAAGGGAGAGGGATGGGTAAAGGAGGAGATACAGGGAGGTGGCTGTGGGCAGAAAAGGGCAGGCAGCACAGTGGGGCACTGTGGTGGCAGAACTACTATGCATCTTGTCTACATAGTGGCCACATGAATCCACATGCACTACACACACTAAATACACACACACAAACACACCACACATATACACACAAATGAATGCACGTAAAACTGGCGAAATCTGAATGAGGTCAGTGGATTTTATCAATGCCAATTTCCTAATTATGGTATTACACCAGTTATGCTAGATCTCACCATTAGGCAAAATGGGTTAAAGACATACAGATCTCTCCGTATTATTTCTCTTACAACTGCATTTCTCTCTCTATACACACACACACACACATACACACACAGAGAACAGGAGAATTCAATTACCTACCAGGGGCTTATTCTTTACAAGAAATTATGCCTTAAATCGGATAGCACCTAGACTACTTGGCTTGATAGAGCAATATCTTGATAATCTCATGCTCACTACTTTCAGCCATTTTAGAAAAGAAATATGAAATCTTAATTAGTTACAATAAATACAGGTAACTAACAGAACCCTACTTACTTTTGTACACTGTGTAGCAGGCAAGAGGTCAACAAACACCTTGAGGTCTGTGAAACAACAAGGTTTATCCCCAAACTTTTTAAAATACTGGAACATTAATTCCTCTGGATCACCTAAGAGAGAGGAGGGTAAAATATCACTAAATAATACATGGACTAAAGAAATTTCTAATTTAAGTGATAAGTCTGATTTGAGAAACATTTATTTCAAGTAAATGAAAATTTTGCTTCAATGAGAATGAGGATGACAATGAGGGCCGGAAGATGGCTTGCTCGTTTAAAAATAAACGAATACTGGAAAAGGAAGTGGAATCTTACCAACTCAGTTATTACACTGAGGAAATGTGAAGTTTTGCATTCAAATGAAGTTTAAATAGTTAAAAAGTTTTCATTAAAGTTTAAATACTTGAGTCTATATGCAAGCATTAAACAAACATGCTTTTCTCCAGTTCTTGAACTACTTAACAAATATTAAATAAATGTTAACTGAATGAAAGATAATGTTTGTTAACAGGCACACCAACAGAAGAGAAAGTCGATGGGAAGAGCCATGGGCCAATAACTCCCAAGTCACAATGTAAAATTTAAACCTGGGTATGCAGAAAGCTGCCAGCTCATTTTATTTTTCCTCAAATTAAAAATAAAAATAATAAAAGTAGAGTGCTCTCAAACTGAACTAGACTTAGGAAGCAGAGACTTTTACCAAGATCTCTGTAAGATTTCAGGTCTCAGTTCCTTCTCTGTTCTAGGAACAGAGATCCCACAGCTTTAATCAAATTCTCACAGGTCTCTGTGATCCAAAAGAGACTAAGAATCACTCACTGGTAAGAAAAAGACAAAAACTTCTTCTGTGTGTGGAGATTAGACAAATCCAATTTCTAAGATTCAGGTGGGTGAGAGGGAAGAGGAAGATAGGGAATGAATATAATAGCAAGTGTGAAAGCAGATCCAAATAGTTTTCCTTCCAGCTTTGGAAAGAAAGCAATTTTTTTTTGGCTGCACCATGCAGCTTGTGGGATCCTACTTCCTCAACTTGGGATTAAACCCAGGTCCCCTGCAGTGGAAGCACAGAGTCCTAACCACTGGACCACCAGGGAAATCTGAAAAAATCCAATTCTTTGAAATATATTTTAACAATATTTTGCTGAAAGTCACGTGAAAAATTTTCATTTGCAATTCATGAATAAACACAAACTATAGTGACTGAGGTAGACGCAAAGAAAGAAGCCAACATGGAATTCAAAACTGGCTGTGAATAATCGACATACAGAATGACAGAGATAGCCAGTTAATTTTAGAATAAACTGCAGAGAACACTGATTACATGATTAGAAGGGACAGAGATGTTCTAGGATAGGTTTTAGGTGTTGAGAAGTGCTCGTCATCTGAAGACAACTGGTCCCTAAAAAAACACTCTTAATCAAGTTAATGAGAACCAAATTTCTATAATGATGAATGAGGGGGGTGGGGGGGAAGGTTCCTTGAAGTTTTATCTTAAAAAAAAAAAAAGAAACTGAAAATGTTTTTAAAGTTCACGATCCTAAACCTAACAAAATTTAGGATATAATTAAAACTAAAGCTAATTCTAATTCTTAATATGAGCTGATTTGGGCTGGGAATAGGGCTTTTTCCCCATCAAACTGTGAAATAGTACAATATGACCACATTCACATCTTGTGCAGTAAACTCAACAAGAACCATTTTACAAAAACATCTAAGTGCTTCATCAAATTTCCTGAAGGTCTCTCTTAATACTCTACTATCCAAATCATTCTTTTGTCCCATCTTGTCATTATCCTTATAAATTTTCTCCTCAACTGTTAACTGCTCTAACTTGGCCAGAAGTTATTTTGTCAATAGTTTTGTGAGTGCTTAGAACAGATTTTCAAGAAATTCATTCATTCATTTATTGAAATTCTGGAATTTTTACAGAACTAGCTATTTTACTTTGAAATTGATTTTGATATTATTGTTAGGTCAGCAAGAGAATGCCTGACAAAGACTCTGATGGCATAGAGAGAAATGTTAAAGTTACGCCAAGTTGCATGTGTGACTGAGGCCTAATTTTATTAGTGATCCACTCATCAGTAAGTCTTTTCAGGTTATGAAGACATTTGCTTCGCAAAACACAGCTTCATCACTGTAGGCCTCAGAGAGCAGACACTGCCCTCGGCTACTGAGTGTGTCCCTATCCCTCCTCCATGGTCCCAGATACTATTACAGCTTCTCACCCAGCTTGTACTCATCATTAAAACCTTGACGTCGTAAACGTCTAATCAGCTCCAGTTTAGCTAGATGTGGTCCTCGGAGATGGCGAGAATTTTTAGATTCTTCTGTTATCCGATCTTCTATAAACCTCACAGCTTCTTCTGCAGAATAATGTACTTCTCCTTCTAAAGAGCTGGGTATAAACACATAAAAAAGGTATTTTGTGCCTCTGTTGTTTTGTGCCAAAACTCACAAGTCAAGCCAACTGATATCAAGAAACAAATTAAAAATAAAAAGTATCTGATAACAATAAAACAATACAAATGAGAATAAAAGCTGTGAGCATATTCTGACGGTTAATATGACACATGATTCCTCCCAGTTCTGGCATCTGATTATTACAGAGACTAACCACCTCTACTGTTTTCTTAAAAAAACATTATTTATATATTTTGCATATATGAAATATTACCTAATTAAAAATATAAGTAAATTTTAGTGCTAAGAAAATGAGGCTGAGAAAAATTAGAGACTTAGCTAATATTATAAAGTAAGCATCAGTTCATAATTGGCTATCATGAATCCTATTTCCTTATTCACTTTTTTAAAAGATCCTATTTATGAATACTGTCTGTAATAGCCCCCAAAACAGCAATCAGTAACAATACAAGTACCCATCAACAGAAGGCAGATTAAATGAATTTTATACATTTCTAAAATGGAGTTCTCTTAAGTCACTAAAAAGAATTGATCAAATCTGTGTTTATTATATATGGAAAGACGCCCAAGATACATTTTAAGGTGGGAGAATACCAAGTTGTAAATCATTACATCTAAAACAATTTCATTTTTATGTTAAATAAGAATAGCTATGTTAGTATATGCATAATATAAATAAATTTGGAAAAAAAGAAACGAAAGTCTTTTTCAAATAAATCTGGAAGATATCAAACTATTATCAAGAGTAACTTCTGTCAATCCTATTTCAATAAAACTGGGGAAAAAACCATCCTGGGATGACAGGGTAACTAGGAACTAACACTTTTCACAGCACAGTTTCTGTCCTAATTTAGGATTTTTACAATGGACATGTGTTTATTTTAAAATTTTAAAATGGAAAAAAAAATTTTTTCTTTGAAAGGGATACATTATTGAAACAGAGAATTCAATTAGGCTTATAAGGAAATCTTTCTGCTACAACATATTAAAAAGTGCTGTAATTCAGGAAAGAAGACAACTTACTGTTCACCTTCAGCAGGAGGAGTCCAGGCCTCTTCAATCAGTCGAAAGACAGAATCGAAATAAGTCAGATAGAACTGCCAGTCATCTGAGCTAAAATCAGATTGAATGGTGCACACAGGATTAAACCCAAGTTGTGACAAATCTGCCTGAGGAACCATGATACTCAACTTATTTTCTAAGTGATATTTTAGTCTTCATTAGGAGAAATCCAATCTTCCCTCTGGGTTTCTTCTACAGCCCTAAAAGGGCAGCAACTCCAAAGGTATTTTTAAGGTCAAACACTTCTAAGAAGCTATTCTTTCCTTCAATAAAATGACCAGGTCTAAAAAACTAATATTCTTTATAGAAAACCCACCACATTACTGCTTCCTAGGTGGGCTGGGGGGAGACCAATACTTAGTTTGACAAATTAATGAAATTTCAGCATTCATTCTGAATACTCAGCATCCTGGTGGCAAAAGTTTCACTATACCTCTTTACTGTAAGATGAAGGCTCATCAAAAACTTTTAAAAAGTATCCAGGACACACAACTAAAGGACTTCACTTTATGCCCAGAAATCTCAAAAGATATAGTCCAAAAAAATCAAAAAGCCCCACTCTACTCTCATAGTCCAAGAAGCATCTACTTACTTTTTCAGTAAGAGGCGCCGAGAAAGGGCGTTACACTCTGGCCACCTGCTCAGTTTCTTATACATAGCCATGCATTTATTTTCCCGACTCTGAATCTCACTTGTCAACTTCTCTACAATTAAAAGTAATAAAAGTTAGTAAGCTGGTTTCATTTTCACTCAGAAATCAGAACAAAGTCCAAATACAAGAAGGAAACTGTCACATGTTCTTATTCAGTCTCTCAGAAAATGGGACCACCATTAGATACAAACTTCTATCTCACTAAAGGTTATTTTCCTGGAAAGAAAAATAGTATATTTCTGATATAGACTTTTAAATCCTGTTTTCCTATAAAACAAAAGGATCCAGAACATATTGAGTTGAAGATCTAGTATATGGGATACAAGAGTATCTGAGGACTTGTATATTTAGACCATAGACTGACCATCCACACACTTTCAAAACATTGAATGAGCTTGGACTTGAATGAGGTGAGAAAGGGGAGATGTTACGAGGAAGATTAAAAGAAAAGAAATGAATCAAACTCTTCTGGGAACAAAAAAACTAGGACTAAATTTCTGACCAAATTATATCTGCCCTGTTCTTTTAAAACAGTTTAGCAGATTAAGCAGATTAAGGATGCCAACAATTACATTATGAATTTTCTATAGAGAATTTAAATTTTAACTATCCATAGAACTACAACCTAACTGAAAAAAAATACAAAGTTGACTTCCATTCACCTGCAAGGAGGCCAAAGTTAGAAAGTAACATTAAAAATAAAAACAAAACTCTTCCTACATTTGATATAATTAAAATAGTTAAAACTATCAGTTACTGTTATGGTTTTAGTAAAGGATATACGTTACTTGTATGAAACAACATCTTTTTCATGGCTGGACCGAATGAGAGTTATGAGGCCATAAAAGAAACTGACCATAAAGTCACAATGAAAAACCAGAGTTGTCAAAACAATAACTGTATTCCCATGAGTCTCTCCTAAGAAAACCAAATATGTGTAAATATTTAGGAAACAAATTGTTTGTTATAAATATCTAAAAATAGAGAAATAGTTAACACCATCTATGAAGTTCATACAAACAAATTTTCCAACAAAAAGGAAAAAAGTATTTTCACAACAACAGGAAAGAGCTCTAACTTCTTTAATATGTAAAGTGCTCTTGCAAATCAATAAGAAGATTAATCAAATTTTTAGAAATAGGGAAAAACTAAGGAAAAGCAGCTCAGAGAAGAAGAAAACATTAATGATTTTTAAATAATTGAAAAAATAATTAAGCTCCCTCATGGCTAAATAAAAAACTGTTAAGGTATGTTTTATCTAACTGAAAAACAAAAAGTTTGATAATACAGTTGGGTAAGTATGTAAAGAAACAGGCTCTCAATTACCTCCTAATTTTCCTCTGATAACATCCAAGGCTTCCTGGTACTTTCCCAAACGTTCCAGGATCATATAATAAAGTTCAACCTTATAGAAAAAATAAACAAAAAGTGTAACCACTGAAACTTTTCAATAATAAAGAGATATGTCATATTTTTTAAAAAGCTAATAGAAAAGAACACTATCTTCAAATAAGATGAAATTAACAGTGAGAATCAGGCAACACTATCTCCCCTATCTGTGTTTATCTCAACAGAGAACACTTGGAAGCATGCAAGAAACAACAGCTCCTTCATTCACTACACCTAGGCTGGGGAATTCCACAGTTTGACATTTACACAAAAGACAAGAGTGAGGAACTAGTTCTCTAAAGGGAAAAAAGCAACAATTTGTAATGTTGTAACAATATCAAAACCATGCAAATACAGAAGCGGGGTTTAAATTACTCACTTCAGCCTCTGCCTCTATCTTGTCCTCTTTCACCATTTTTTCTACCATTCTCTCAGCAAGGGGCAGAAACATTGTCTTTGAGAGGTTTTCATCCTGTGCTGATATAGACTGGAGTAGAAAAGATACATGTTTCATTCTAATTTCTTCCCTGATTGCACTATTTATATTATCGCCAGGGCAGACTATTATTGTGACTCTGGCCCATAATTAACAAACCACTATGTCAAATATCAGACCTAATTTGAATTTAAAAAAAGATACATTAGAGATGGTTTGCTTTACAAGAGATTTCTTTACTAAAGATTTATTATCTTACACATTCTTGAGACCATTTCTACAATATGACCTAACTTTTAAATAGGTCATTCAAACATCTTTCTTGAAATATATTGAGAGGTTACGTTTATACTTTTTATTATAGATAAATGGTACCAAGCATTTGAAGAGAAAAGCTTTTGCGATGTCTTCCTGGGATGTTCACATATTATAAAGGAAATGCCACTTTCTTCTATTTATAGCATGGCTTACTTAACAGCTACAGTTGCCTCAGACTGATCATTAAAATTGCTACATGATATTAATCATTTCAACATTGCCAAAGATTCTGCTCCGAGCTCATTTGCCTCCTGTAAATAATCTTTCAGAGTAGTTATTATGCTTATTTTACAGATAAACTAAGGTTAAAAAGATTTCCCAACAGCGCAAGACATGGGGTAAAGCCCATGTCTTTATTTGAAAATATTTGATTTTCAGTATTTGAAAAGCAGACTAGTCTGAGCCTCTCTGTTCTTTTTTTTTTTTTTTTGAGCCTCTCTGTTCTAAACTGCTACATTTTAACACAGGGTCTCATTCTGGTCCTCACAGTGGCTCTGGGAGATAAGCATCTCCACTCTGCAGAAGAGTGACTGAGGCTCAGAAAGAAGTGACAAAACAGGTCACCCAGTTCAATGATCTGTTGACTACCCAACAGTATCACACATTTCCAGGCTCATACTTGATCAAGCAACCTAGTAACAGATCTAAGATTAAGGGGAAATACACTCTGTATTACACACAAATAAACCAATATATCAACTCATAAAGAATACCAAAACTCCCCAACTCAAAAAATATCAGCTGACAGTGTATCAAGTCCCTGTTTGACACATGCTGCAATACATTACCCAAGATGTTCAGAGGACACATTAAGGACAATTACTGTACACAAAAATAAAAACAAATCTCAATCCCATTCTGAATGCCATACTTACTTGCATAATTAAGCTCATCACAGACCAAAAGTAGTAAGGGTTTTTGGGGACAATCTTATATAGAGCCATGCCAGCCTGAAAGACAGAGAGCCATAAATATTTTGTTTAGAAAACATCAGACAGAGAGCAGTTAATGATATGTGGCAAGAAGTTTCCAAGGAAAATAACCACATGTTTACATATGCCAGTTACTGAAAGTACCTAGTAACTTGATGGATATGATCTATAGGCTAACAACAGAGGTAATCAAAACGGTGAATTTTTACAAGATCAGGAATGGTATTTCACCTTTTAAATCACATTTTCTCAAATTGAAGCCCAGTGTTCCTAGAGAATACTGCATTCTAATATAGTTCTGGTAGACAACCAAGCAAAAACAAATGTGGCTTATGACTATATATCAATAAACAAACCACTGAAGCCACCGCACTAATCAATTACAGTAAAATTTTTAAAAATACAGCATATTTAAACTTCAAAGTTAGACAAAATTACTCTGACATTATTCAAAAGATAATTCTTAGGTCAGGAAAATATTCAAATTCTTTCAAGATACCATTAATTAGAACTGAACCGTTTCATTGTATAATGTGTAATACTCAAATACTTAAAAGCAGAAACATGGCATAAAGGAGCAAAAATCTACTCATGTAAAACTGAGAATCTGTCCATAATTGCCCAATTAGTAACCAATGCTAAGAACTCTGTCAGCTAATTATCACAGTTACTATTGAAAAAAATTCATGAAGCCCCTATTACATTAAGTGAAAGGAAATGTCTATTCCCGCCAAGAATACAAAGATTGAGTCCTGATCCCCAAGGCACTTAAAAGCTAGGAAAAAAGATAAATATTCAGACTACTAAAAATTTTCTTGGCAATAAAAATAAACCATCCTATACGGGGAATTCCCTGGCAGTCCAGTGGTTTAGGACTCAGTACTTCACTATTGGGGGCTGGGTTTGATCCCTGGTTGGGGAACTAATAAGATCCCACAAGCCACCGAAAAAAACAATCACAAACCAAAAAAAAACATCCTATACAAAAATACCATGCTAGGGTGTTTCCAGGGGCTCGCCAGGTGGTTAAGCAGTAAAAGAATTCGCCTGCTATGCAGGAGACGCAGATTTCGCCCCTGGGTCAGGAACATACCCTGGAGAAAGAAATGGCACCCCACTGCAGTATTCTTTCCTGGGAAATCCCATGGACAGAGGAGCCTGGCAGGCTACAGTTCATGGGATTTTCTAAGCATTGGACATGACTTGGCGACTAAACAGGATGTTTCCAAGGAAAGCAAGGTTAACAAGTCTGTTTATTCCTTTTTAGTTTTTAAGGAAAAGTAGGGAAGAGCCTTCCTTCTCCAAAGTAGCAGTCTTTCAGATGGAACTTGAAGGTCAAACACAATGTCTAAAAGCAAAGATGTGAGGGTAAAAATGCATGTAATCATGTGGAGTGAATGGATAAGTGAGTGAATCAATTCTTAGTAGAAGCAAAACTAATAACTAAACAAAAACATTAAAGACATGCTGACAAGAACAAGTAGGACATCCAGCTGAAGCAAAAAATTAAGAGCAATAGAAGGGGAAAGGGCTAAAAGGTAGACAGAGGTACCTTTGTTATTAAGGCATTCAAAAAGGAGGCTATACAGAGTAAGATGGTGACACTGTATAAATCCAGTGTTTACCAGTACTGTGAAGAAAGAAAACAGGGAGAAAGAATAGGGGAGGCAATGAAGAACTAAACCAAGAACCAGTATATGAAACGGAATTCTCTGACTGCCCAGTGGTCAGGACTCCATGCTCTTACTGCTGGGGGCATCGGATGATCCCTGATCAGGAAATAAGATCCTACAAGCCCTGTGGCCAAAAAAAAAAAGAGAGAAAATGAAAGTGAAAGTGAAGTTGTGTCCGACTCTCTTCGACCCCATGGACTGTAGCCTGCTAGGCTCCTCTATCTATGGGATTTTCCAGGCAAGAATACTGGAGTGGGTTGCCACTTCCTTCTCCAGAGGATCTTCCCAGTCCAGGGATCGAATCCGGATCTCCTGCATTGTAGGCAGACGCTTTACCATCTGAGCCACCAGGGAAGTCTAAAAAGAGAGAGAGAGACCTCAAAAACACCTTGGGGGCAGAATCAAGATGGTGTGGATGGTGAAACGCCGAACAGGAGGGGATATACAGGCACGTGCGGCTGATTCACTCGCCGCTCAGGAGGCACTGACACAGTACTGCAAAGCAACTCACTACACGTCAACCAAGAAACTGAAAAAAGACTGGAGACAAAACGGACAGAGGGTAAGGGGGGGCGTCCAGGACGGCCTGGGGTCCCTGTTTCTAATAACAAACTGGAGAAATGAAGTGGAAAGCATTAAAAATTTTTTTTGATAATTTGAGTAAAGAAAACATTTTACAATGACATACAGAAATAAAAAGGAATATTAATATGAATTTCTAACATAAAAGAAAAATTTCATGCCTATACCCTACTGTCTCAGAGGTGCTAACATTCTGTTGCTACAGAGAATTTCCAACCACAGAGAAGTTGGAAAAATGTGCCACAAATTGGTGGCTCAAAGAATAGGAATGTCACTAACAGAAAAAAGAAAGTCTAGTCATCTATCATATGAAGAACTAGCAACTCTTTATTTAAGGTGGCTTTAAATATTACTTGCCGGAGATATCTGTGGGGCAGAAATCCTTAAACTTTCTGATTCCCTGGCTTCCCCCCCTCTTACCTAAACCAGTTTATGCAAATCGCTCATTATTTAACAAATATTTATCATGCATATGTTATCCTAGGAACTGAGGATTCAGTAGTGAACAAAAGCCCTTACTCTTATGAAACACAGCATGTAATTTATAAAATACCTATTACCCCAGATGGACATACCCATTTCAAAATAAACATACATATGAGCTAAGAACTGTGACTACCTCGAGCAGCAACAAAGGTAGAATACGAACTAAGAAATTCTGTTCTAAGACATTTAACACTAGAGGACTCCATTCTTCCAATACATTAGACTAAGACAATACAAAAGCAAGCTACGGTTAAAACATTGAGAAACTGTATACTAAGCCAAGTCAAAGCAACAGTCTCCAAAAAGCAAGCTGAAAAATTATACATATCTCTGGCAACAAATAAAGTTAAACCGTACAAAAATAAAATCTGATCAAGTGGCAGATTATTTTTTCCTTTTCTCAAAATTTACCTTAAAATTGCCATTGCATGAACTTCTACTTTTTGCTATTTTATGTGTTTATATTTTATAAAATATATATTTCAAAAATTTATTTTGTGGGATCATAAAATTAGCAAAAGTTTTTTAAAAAAAGAAAGAATAGAAAGTAAGTTGGAAAGTATCCACAGCCCTATATCCTGGCAATATTTCAGTACATACATCTAATGATATCTTTTATTAAGGAGAGGTGGATGGGAGAGGAGTGGGAGAAGGCCATTTTACAATCTGCTCTCTTCAATCACTACTGGGAATACCTATGTGAACAAATAAAGACACATAGTACCACGGATGGGTGCAGGGAGTGAGAACGAGGTGTTGTAGTTTTTCTAACGTATAGGTGAACTGTAATTTCTTTACCTGTGTCCATATTAATGTATATTTAATATGCTTTACTTAAAACATACTCCTAGAAGTAAAAACGATACTAAAGATTTATATGTATATGTTAGTGTTACCAATTTTAAAAAATATACCCATTTTACAACAGAAGAAAAATTTTAATTTCTGAATACTTTTCCTGAGAATATACTCCAACAATAAATAAAAATAATGATAAAATTTCTTCAAAGAATTATATTTGGGCCCCCCAAAATTCTTCCAGTTTAAAAACTTGCAAAGGTGAATACAAACATTGATTTTAAAGGATTTATCTTAATACAGTATCTTTCACCTTCCCTGATTTATCTAGTGTTACAGTTTGATACTTCAAGTGAAAGTGTTAGTCACTTGGGTTGTGTCCAACTCTTTTGCGACCCCAAGGACTATAGCCCACCAGGCTCCTCTGTCCATGGGATTCTCCAGGCAAGAATACTAGAGTGGGTTTCCATTTCCTTCTCCAGAAGATCTTCCTGATCAGGGATCAAACCAGTGTCTCCTGCAGGAGATCCTGCATTGGCAGGCAGGTTCTTTACCACCGAGCTACTTGGGAAGCCTGATATTTCAAGTAAATAAGACCAAATAAAAACCCAAGTAGGAAATATCTGCGTTCAGAACATATTATATCCACAAAGCATTTCTTTAAAAAATTCTAGCTAGACATCATAACCCTTTATGAGCTTAACTGGGCAAATTTCATTTCTCCGGGATGCCAGTTTTACTTACGTATCAGCTCCAATGTATCCAAATGAGGCACCTTCACAGGTATAGGAGGAACATGAAAAATGTGCTAACTAACAAAAAAAGGAGAAGCTGCATCCAGGGGGAAAAAAAAAAGCATCCCAAGCAACAGATATTTTTTTCCCCTCTGTGGATTTAAAAATCTTAGCAGGCTATATAAACGGCTGAATTTACAAAATAGATGTAAACTTTTAAAGCTAATCTTTCTAATCTGTTCAGTTATTGCTCTGGGATTTCTGCCCGTTTTCTGAAAATATACCAGTGATCTGATGCAGTGGGACAATCTAAAGATTGTCCTTTAGATTGTTCTTACTAGAACCAAACAAAACATACATTAGGCCACAAAAGAACAATCACGTTTCCCAAATAAATCAATTAAAGAATCTGAATAGTTGTTCATCTTTAAAACACACACACAAAAATACCTGGTTGATCCACACACACAAATACATAGATTGACTCCTATACATGTATGCAAGCATACATGTGCAGACACACACACACACACACACCTGCAGTTAAATCACAGTAAAAAGGCTTTCAGAGAAAATCCCACAGCCCAGGAGATTTGGGCATCAAGTTACCTGTTGCATTTTCTTGTATTCGCCCACTCTGGCATAGGCCATGAAGAGGTGAGAATGATATTCCTCACTATTGGGAACTTTCTTCACAGCTGCCTCATAAAGTTTTGTGACTAACTCCGCTAAGACAAAGAGAAACAGGATTTTAATTACTGACGTGTAACAAATCTTAGCAGCAAGCTTTTTTTTTTCCTATTTGGAGAAAACAGATGTCTCCTATAATTAAGGAAGAAGAAATATCTGCTTTGCCTCACCTGATCATTACTCTTCCCTTGCTGAGGTGTTTTTCAACAAAGAATGGACTAGGTCAGCCCCCCGATGACACTGGCAACATAGAAGACTCTCCAGGATCTATCAAGCCTTTCTGTCTTCTTCCAAATCCCTTCCTCCTGACACTTTATGCTCCAGCTACATCGGAATATTTGTAGTTCCACGAGATTCCCTGTCCTGTATCATATCTCCATGACTTCACATTGTTTCCTCTGCCTGGGTTCCCGTCCTCTCTTTTCTACTGAGAGAACATCACCTAAGACCCAGTTCAAACGTAATCCCCTCTTGCCAGGAATAGGGCTTCCCAGGGGGCACAGCAGTAAAGAATCCACTTGCCAAGGCAGGAGATGTGTGTTCGATCCCTGGGTAGGGAAAATCCCCTGGAGAAGGAAATGGCAACCCGCTCCAGTACTGTTGCCTGGAAAATTCCATGGACAGAGGAGCCTGGCGGGCTATAGTTAATGGGGTCATAAAGAGTCGGACAAGACGTAGCACACGCACATCCATGCACACTGCCAGAAACTATGCAAGTTCAAATGCAATCCTTTCCCGACACCATCTCTTCTCCTCCACCTCAGTTTGATCACTGCTTCCTTCTGCCACTTTTAAATCTTTTAAGTAACTTTCTTATACAATGTATTAATATATAATGCAATATACTATCTAGTGATCTATTTTTCCTTATAGACTATGAGTAACATGAGAGCAGAAAGAATACCTTTCCTCTATGACTCTAGTACATTACTTGTCATAGAAAAACATTCAACCAATACTTGTAGGATAATTTTTTTTAATGCTAGGAGAGAATCCATAGCACTAAATTGACATAATCCCTAAATAATCAGATATATCTCAATTCTTAAGTTTTAATCTTTCATAAGAATGAAAAACAAAACTGAACTATAAAATAACATTTTCTGCCTGCTAGGTTGGCAAAAAATTTGTTTTTTTTAGTTTTACTGAGAAATAATTGACAAAAACTACTTTTTTAGGAGCACAACATGATGGTTTGATGGCAAAAAATTTTTTAAGTCTAAGTATACCAATGACAAGGATGTGACGCAACTAGAACTCTTATACACTGCTAGTGGGAGGGTAAATTTAGAAGCAAGTTGACATCATGTTTACCTTTAAGCTGAACCTACACCCTATGACCTAACACCTCCATTCCTAGATTCTCGTGTACTCACCCAAAAAAGTATTTTGTGGCAGTGAACATGAATTAACTACAATTAACTGCAATTAACTACAACACTTGGATATTAGATGAAAAGTGCAAGTTACAGAAGTTATACAGGATGACGCCATTTACATTAAGTCCAAGAATAAGCAAAACTAGCAACGTATTGCTTAGAAAAACAAATGTGAAAAAATATTTTTAAAGAAAAGCAAGAGAACTAAAAAAAAATATTCAGGATAGCAAATCCCTCTTAGAAAGTTAAAGGGGAAATGAGACTGACAAAGGACAGACAGGAAGTCCTCTAACCACAGGCATGCCTCATTTTTTATTGCACTTCCCTTTACTGTGATTTGCAGATACTGTGTGTTTTACAAATTGAGGGTTTGTGGCAACCCTGTGTCTAAACAAATCTACTGGCACCATTTTCCAACAGCATTTGTTCCCTTTGTGTCACTGTGTTACATTTTTGGTAATTCTTACAATCTTTTGAACTTTTTCATTATTATAAAGTTACAGTGATTTATGACCAGTGATTTCTTTTTTTTTTTTGAAATCTATTAATTTATTTGGCTGGGCAGGATCTTTGTTGCTGAACATGGGCTTTCTTTAGTAGTGGTGAGTAAGAGCTACTCTCTTGCTGCAGTTCATGGGCTTCTCATTGTGGTGGTTTCTCCAATTGCAAAGCACCAGCTCTAAGGCACACAAACTTAGTTGCCTGCAGCATGTGGAATCTTCCCAGACCAAGGATCAAACTTGTGACCCCTGCACTGGCACACAGATTCTTTTCTTTTTTTTATTTTTCAGTGGGTTTTGTCATACATTGATATGAATCAGCCATAGAGTTACACGTATTCCCCATCCTGGTCCCCCATCCCACCTCCCTCTCCACCCGATTCCTCTGGGTCTTCCCAGCCCACCAGGCCTGAGCACTTGACTCATGCCTCCCACCTGGGCTGGTGGTCTGTTTCACCACAGATAATATACATGCTGTTCTTTCGAAACATCCCACCCTCGCCTTCTCCCACAGAGTTCAAAAGTCTGTACTTCTGCGTCTCTTCTTCTGCCCTGCATATAGGGCCATCGTTACCATCTTTCTAAATTCCGTATATATGCGTTAGTATACTGTAATGTTCTTTATCTTTCTGGCTTACTTCACTCTGTATAATGGGCTCCAGTTTCATCCATCTCATTAGAACTGATTCAAATGAATTCTTTTTAACGGCTGAGTAATATTCCATGGTGTATATGTACCACAGCTTCCTTATCCATTCATCTGCTGATGGGCATCTAGGTTGCTTCCATGTCCTGGCTATTATAAACAGTGCTGCGATGAACAATGGGGTGCACGTGTCTTTCAGATCTGGATTCCTCAGTGGCACACATATTCTTAACCACTGGACCACTAGGCACATTCAACCACTGGTTATTGAAGTTACTACTGGAATTGTTTGAGAGCACCACAAATCATACCCATATAAAACCTTGAACTTAATCAACAAATGTTTGTGTGTTCTGACTGCTCCATTATCTAGCTGTTCCTGTCTATCTCCCTCTCCTCAGGCCTCCCTATTCTTTGAGACACAATACTGAAATGAGGCCAGTTAATAACCCTACAACAGCCTCAAGTGAAAAGAAGAGTCACATGACTGGCCTTTTAAATCAAAAGCTAGAAATGATTAATCTTAGTGAGGAAGGCATGTAGAAAGCCAAGAAAGGCTGAAAGGTAGGCCTCCTGTGCCAGTTAGCCAAGTTGTAAATGCACAGGAAAAGTTCTTGAAAGAAATAAAAAGTACTACTCCAGGGAATTCTCTGGATGGGGAACGAGGTCCCACAAGCCAAGAGGTGCAGCCCTTCCCTAAAAAAAGTATTATTTCAGTGAACACACAAATGATAAGAAAGTCAAACAGCCTTATTGCTGACATGGAGTAAGTTTTAGTGATCTGGGTAGACAATCAAACCAGCCACGATATTCCTTTTAGCCAAAGCCTAACCCAGCAGAAGACTCATAACTCCCTTTAATTCCATAAATGTTGAGAGAACTGGGGAAAAACTTCATGTGACTCACTTTACTGCAATATTCACTCTAATGTGAAACCAAACCCATGATATCTCCAAGGTATGCCTATACTAATAATGCTCGATTTCTTAAGCTGGGTGGTAGGTTTAATGAATGTTCATTTACTTCACATCAAATGTTCTAGTGTGTTACATAAAATATACTCTTCTATAACATGTTTTATTAAAGATATGTATCTCATAACAAAACATTTAAAAAATCAACAAGGAAAAACTTTATCTACAAATGAAACTGTAGACTACCTAGGATACCGTCAGAAATAATCTGGCAGACAGAGGGGTATAGACTAAAACTGACCATGTGTCAATAATTGCTGAAGGTGAGTAACGGGCACACTGGGGTTTATTATGTTATTCTGTTTCTGTGTTTGAAATTTTCCATAATATGGGAAAGGGGGCTTCCCTGGTGACTCAGGGGTAAAAAATCCAGCTGCCAATATAGGAGACCCAGGTTTGATCCCTGATCCGGGAAGACCCCACATGCCTCAAAACAACTAAGCCCATGTGCCACATGCTTGAGCATGTGCTCTAGAGCCCAGGACCTGCAACCACGGAAGCCCGTGCTTTGCAACAAGAGAAGCCACCACAAGAGGAGCCTGCGCACTGCAGCCAGAGAGCAGTACCCGTTCACCCCAACCAGAGAAAAGCCAACGAAATGCAACAAAGACCCAGCACAGCCAAAAATATATGCTTTTTAAAGTGGGGGGAAAGCAACTCTTTCATTTAGCGGATAAAAATGTCATAAATGAAATTCAAGTCCTCATTCCAATTCAAGGATCCTAATATGTGCAAAATAGCCACTCTGTCCACAGCCTTTGCAGGCCATGATTAATGCATTAGTTTACCTGCTGTTATCCATCAAATCATGAGTGGTAAGTAAATTAGACAAATACAGAAGTCAACGAGAAATATCCAAAAATTAAGCACAGTTTTAAAAACACTGAAAAGAAAGAAACGTACGTCGGTGCATCTCCCGGTAAAGAATAGTCAGTGCCTGCAGCGAGTTGTCATCTGTGGGTTCAAGAGCGGCCACCTCCTGTGCCAAGATGAAAGCTTCCTCTTGCTTTCCAGTTCTCTGTAAACCGATTGCCTTTAACACCTGAGAGAAAAGACAAGACTGCTTTTTAAAGGACAGAAACGGAAATATGAACCAAAGAAAGGCAATTTGAAAGCACGAGGTAAATTATAGATACGCCTAGGTTGTGAATCAGCTATTTTACTAAAAGTATCAGCAAATAAGGATTCTTCCCTATTTCAGTCATATTAAGAATGCACAAAGCAAAACAAAAAAATGTACAACACCCCTTAAAGGGGCCCTGTGAAAACAGAATAATTAAATTAGAGAAGTTATGTCCAAAGAAAAAAACAGCGAGCTTTTAATTAAATACTATTTATGGCATTTAAGGGATCAGGAAAACATATGGCCTAAGAAATACTCTGAAAAACACAGGCACTAAAGAGATTAATGAAACACCTTTCCCTTTAAAGATTACAATATATAACCCACCAAATATAAGTAACTCGAAGGCAAATGAACTTACCTTAGCACAATGAAGATCTTTATGCTTTTTCAACAACTTATCTGCTTGCTGAATTGCCATTTTATTATTACCATTATCAAGATAATCTATGAAAACAGAAGTTAGGGTCATTATATGCCTTCAACAACAAATATGAAAAATGCATAGGCTAGTATCAGATGTTTCAGAAAGTGTTCTAATTTGGTATTTAAAAATACCACGCCCGATATGAACTCTAAATAGCCAGGATGGTCCAGAACCCAATCTTATATTTTGTTATAGTCATTTCTCATCCAAAGGCAATATAACCCAGTTATACTAGTCTTTAATGAAGATTCAAGAGATGAGAGATGACACTAATATTTTTACCTATGTGAAACAAATGGGTTTAGTCACACAAAAATTAAAATATCTAAAAAACAGTTTATTATACTCAAACTTCAAATCTACCAAATGGACCACGTTCCCTCAATAAAATGTGTAATGTGTACTTACTATGCCACAGAGTTAAGAATAATTTGCTGGGGGGAAAAAAAAGATAGTAACAGTGGTGGCAAATTAAATCCAGCAATATTAGGAGTAGACAAGGATGTACGAAAAACAGTTCTTTCATATACATTAGTTGAAACAGAAACTAGCACTGACTTTGAAGAAAAACTGACTTCTAAGTTCCCTAATCTATGAATCCATTCCAAAACACAAGGAATATGGAGACCTGCTATAAAATTTTATTAAGGAAGAAAAGCAATCAATTATCATTCAAAAGTAGAATAAAAGCAAAGATTAATTTCCAAATGAGAGGATCTAAAAGAAAATGAGAAGTGTGTTAAACGGGCAACAGTGGTAGATGTTAATTCTATATATAGGAAGATGACTAAACGCTGACCAGTCTACAACCTACCACTACTACCAGGTCCCTCTTGGCTCATCGAGGTCCCAAATCAGCATGGGAACAGACAAAACAGGAACAACTCAAATTAATCTATGGACCAAATGCTGGTGAGGACAGGGAACAAAAGCAACTCTTATTCACTGCTGGTGGGAATGCAAAAATGGCACTGCCACCTTGGAAGACAGGCTGTTTCTTAAAAAACTAAACATACGCTAACCATATGATCCTGCTCCTTGTTATCTACCCAAATGAGATGTGTACTTTCACACAAAAATCTGCACATAAATGTTTACAGCAGCTTTGTATGTAATTGCCACAACTTGGAAGGAACCAAAGTGTCCTTCGGTAGGCAAATGGATAAAAAACTGTGGTACACCCATCCATACAATGAAATACTATTCACTGATAAAAACAAATGAGCTAGCACGTCAAAGGAAAAAAACAGAGGACTCTTAAATGCACACTGCCAAGAGAATGAAGGCAATATGACAAAGTTACATACTATATCATTCCAAGCATATAGCAGTCTGAGAAAGGCAAAAATTATAGGTACAGTGGAACAGTCAGTGGATGCCAGGAGCTGAGGGAAGGATGAATAGTTGGAGAGCAGGGGATTTTTTAGTGCAGTGAAACTATATGATGCTATAATGATGGTATGTGTCAATTATTCATTTGTCAAAACCCACAGAATGTGCAACATACAGAATGAACTCTAATGTAAAGTAGTAAACTAGGGAGTTAACAATAACATATTACATTGGCTCAGCAACTATAGCAAATGCACCACACCAGTGCAAATGTCAGTGACATGGGAAACTGCCGGGAGAAGAGGGGGGTGTGTGGGTGAACAGGAAAAACCGCTCTAGAAAAATAAAGCTGATTAACTTGAAAAATATTTATCTAATAAAAGCAAAGATTCATTTCTTGGAAAGGAAAGTAAGAAGTGTTATAAATGGGAAACAGGGTGGTAGCTGCTGATTCAGAATACAGAAAGATGGCTGAACACAAGCTAGTCCACAATCTACTACTACAACTGGTCCCTCTTTGCTCCTCAAGGTCCCAAGTTAGCAACAGGGAGACAGGAGGCAAAGACAACTCAAACTCATCTACGGTCTGGTGGCTCAAGGCCAAATAACAGAAACACACCATCATTTTACCTGATGGCTTCAATTTTTCTCCAATGAATACTTTGCCTCAGCTTTTAAAAAACAACCACATGAACACATGAGTTTCATCTCTAGTCTTTCTTCAATGCACTTAATACCAATGAACACCAGTAAAGCTAGGTACAACGATTAAGAAAACTTACTCTGGAGGAATCACAATCTAAAAAAGATCAAAGACTTAAAACTCAGGTAGAACAAAATCACAGAAATCTAAAAGCACACAAAATCTTGGCCTGAATAGCTAATACCAGTTTTCTTAAATTCCTAGTTCAGCCGACAGGCCACCATTTGTCCTTATAGAATATCTGAGAGACATTTCAGTTCAATAAATGAAATCTTCTCTCTCTAATAACCTGGCGGTGGTCTCATGCAGAGTGAGTTCTAAGTTATGTCTGACTCAGTCCTGTAAGACTCCAGGTTCATAGACCACATCTTGAAGCTTTCTCAAAGAGTAGGTATCTTTGGTGAAACCCCAGCTCTGAGGATCTCCCCGTAAATGGATCAGACCAGAGGTTAGGGCTACAAGGACACTTAACTTTTCCTCTCTGTTGTTGACAAGGCTCTGATATATTAATACATGCTGCACCCTTGCCCTCTTCTCTAGGAGTGGTTTCCACAGACTCTGATGAAGGGGTAGAATTGGATGAGCATGTCTAGATCACATAACTGAAGCCCAATGGAGTGGACATTTGACCCAAGCTGGGTAAACCTGGAAGTCTATAACTGCAATGCTGAAACCTAGTGTCAGAAAGCTATGTAGAACTCCATTTGGAAAGCAATAAATATTTCCAGTTTGAGATTATCAGGGACAGGTCCAGAATTTCCATCTGGAAGGAGCCTTGGGAGATGCAAGTTGGTTAATGGGGAGTGAAAAAGGGAGCTATCTCTTGGCTCTTCATTCATATAACATTTATAAAAGAATAATGTCAGTTATCTTTATCAAAAAATAGATGGGGGGCAGAGGGGGCAGTGCTGATTAAGCAAACAACCTCTCCCTACTCTATCTTCAGCCAACATTTGGGCCCTGTGGAAGTGATGCGTAAGCACATTAAAAAACAACAAAAAGGTCTGAAGAGCCTAGCAGAGAAAAGAATAGACACAAACAGATAAGAGCAGCAGAGACAAGCATTTGAGAGAGAAGCTTCAGATCTTGACAGCCTTCCAGTTTCCATCAGGCTCTAGAACATTGCATTCTTGCCCGAGGCTCCCACAACGGTTTATAAACAACCTCCCTCTACTTGAGCTTGTGTCAAAGAGTTTCTGCTCCTTGCACCCAAAAGAATTTTAACTAAGACACCTCACCACATTCAGCCTGCTGTCAGGCTGCCCCTTCCTGGAAGCCTACTGATTAATTGATTGCTGAGTCTTTGGAAAATGTTTATTTCTATTTTACATCACTGACTTTGTAATATAAATTATGTAGCACTTGGTGAAAACAAGCCAAGAAAAATGATATCCTAAGTCTATTTTTTTTAAGTCTTTTTAAAAGCTTACTCAAGGGTAATTGTGGCTTGACCACGAGGACTGGTATGGCTCCCTTAATAAGAGTAAGTCAGTCAGCCATCCACAAATCAGGCATAGGAAATAAGATGGTAAAGTGTCAGTTAAAGCAGTGCTCTTCAGAGCACAGTCATCACCCCAACCACTCTGCTTTTAGGCGATCTCTGCAGGCAGTCCTAGATAACACAGTGAGAAAGCTGACTTCCAATATTTCCTTTATATTAAGGAGATAGTCTCAATTTTGTATTAGCCTGTCACTTCTTTAATATTTGCTAATCCCCCCCCATTTTTTTCAAACAGAGAAGTAACAGGTCTCAGATTGAGAGTTCCACAACTATCAGAAACTAGTTACGGGACTTCCCTGGCAGGCCAGTGGTGAAGACTCGGCTTCCACTGCAGGGCGCACAGGTTCAGTTTCTGGCTAGGGGACTAAGACCCTACGTGCCACTGGTTCAACAACAAAAAATGTAAGACTTTAATAACATTGTTTTATTCTCATTGTATGTACTTATTCTTATGGTTTGTTTTCTCAGGGCAAGTGACAGATTTTCCACTAACGGTAATAATAAAGATTTGTTGTTGTTTAGTCACTAAGTGAAGTAAAATTAAAGTCACTCAGTCATGTCCAACTCTTTACAACACCATGGACTATACAGTCCATGAACTCTTCGGGCCAGAAACTGGAGTGGGTAGCCTTTCCCTTCTCCAGGGGATCTTCCCGACCCAGGAATGGAACCAGGCTTTCCTGCATTGCAGGCGTATTCTTTACCAACTGAGCTATCAGGGAAGCCCTATCGCTAAGTCGTGTCCAACTCTTTTGTAACCCCATGGACTGTAGTCTGTCAGGCTCCTCTGTCCACGGGATTTCCCAGGCAAGAATACTGGAGTGGGTTGCCATTTCCTTCTCCAGGGGATCTTCCTGACCCAGGGATCAAACCTGTGTCACTAGAACTAGCAGGCGGATGCTTTACCACTGAGCCACCAGGGAAACCCAATAATATAGATTACTTTTAAATAAATTTAACAGTCAACTTAGTGAAAAATATTAAGTAAATAATAGTACAGATGATACTATAATATAGCTAAAATCATCAGATTGGATAAAAGAATGATAGAAATTTGGGAAACACTGGGTTAAACCACTGGTAAGAGACTATCAAAATCTGCTGAACGAATGAGCTAGCCCCATTCCTGGGTAATACGGCCAACAGAAGCTCCTCTTCCCTGCAGGTGCAGACAGACAGCAGTAGGCCCTGACACAGACAGGCCTACTGTCTACTGGCCCTGTAGAGAGGCCCTGGGACCCACATAAGACCAAAGAATCAGGGACTTCCCTGGTGGCCCAGTGGCTAAGACTCCGAGCTCCCAATGCAGGGGCTCTGGGTTCGATCCCTGCTCAGGGAACCAGATCCCATGTGCCACAACTAAGACTTCACACTGAAGATCCCGCATGCTGCAGCTAAGACCTGGTACAGCCAAATAAATAAATAAATAAAATTTTTAAAAAAAGAAGAATCATAAGTCCAATCATACTTAGGAATACTGACAATAGAAAAGGGATCAATCTCACAAATAAAAAGGAAAGTCTTTAAATTAGGTGTCCTTGCAAATACTTTTAAACCTTCCAGAGCAGCTGAAATCACCTGCACTGTTTTCACTTCCTACAAGGGTTTCAGAGACCAGTCAAGATATTGCTCCAAATTTAGAAAAAGACCGAATACAAGACAGATACACTTTCAAATTACAATGTTCTTTGCTTAAAAACTCTAAATGTTTGAGAACAGAAGTCTTGCTTTTACCAAGAACACAAATTGTAGGCGAAACAATCTTTTAATCAACAAGCCTTTGTTAAATACCTAATGTGCAAGATGGGGGGTGGTGAGGTTGAACTTAAAAATGAATGGTTGAACTTAAAAACGAATAATGCCTTGAAAACTGATGGCCTTCCATCCTGCATCTGTCCCTTTTAGACCTATTTCCCACACGGTATTCAGAGTTATCCTTTTACAATGCGGGAGAAAAAGATACATACATACAAAGTGACCACAACAGGATATTCAAGGAACAATGATTAGTGATGGCTTCCCATAATCAAACTGGACTTTTAAAAGTCTTTTCAGTTAATTTTTAAATAATAAAAATAATACAGTCATAGTGAAAAAAAAAAGTGATTCATATAGGTATAACAGAAAAGAATTACCAGTCTCGTCTTCTTGCCCTACGCACCCACCACCCTCTACTCTGCATTCTTCTAGGACTTTTCTGTGCATTAACACGTCTTTCTAAGCTTAAAATGTTTTTAGAATCTCAACGTCTAAGAGCTTTTTAAGAGGTCATGATTTCAGAACAGAAGACTACAGGTTGTGCCAAGTGACTTTTCTACAGAAAGAAAAGATAATATTCACTCACCAAGACACCCTGTCACTCCTGGGGCAAAAGAGGACAAGATTCACTGAGCTAACACCACCCAACAGAAGGTTCAGAATATATAGAACAATCATGTGAAGACTTGGGAAGTTTTAATAATGAACTATAGCAAAATAATTACCTGGAGTTTGGCCACACATGGAAGAGAAATGTCCTAAAGCACCAAAGAAGTGATTATCATTCAGGAAACACAGCTAGGAAATCAGTTACACATGATTCAGGCTAGAGCAAGACTGCAAGTCAGTAACCAATAAGGACTACTGTGTAGCACAGAGAATGCTACTCAATATTCTGTGACATTCTATGAGAAGAGTCTAAAAAAGAATGAATATGTGTATAACTGAGTCACCCTGCTGAGCACTTGAAACAAACACAACATTGTAACTCAACTACACCCCAATAAAATGTTTAAAATAAGTATACCAAAAAAAAAAAAGACCGTAAGTCAGTAACAAAGATTAGAAAGGATCTTGTGCCATAAAAGTATATGTGTGTGTATTCTAAAGACTACGGAGATATTTTTTCTCTGAAACTTCTCTATTTTTATTTTACAATTCCTGCATCCTATAAAAATTTATTAAGTGCCATAACTGACCGTCACTTCCAACTCTACACACTTACTAACTACCAAAAACATTTAAAAATAATAATGGCAGAAGAAAGCACTAGAGCTCACCCAGTCACATGGGAATGCAAAATCTGTTCAGAACCACAAAGTACAAGAGAATAATTTTAGTGAAAGGAGAAAACAATAAAGTAGGCGTTCTGAGAAACTCAAGATGGTTTTCAAAAACCAAAAATGCAATACCCAAACTTAGTAATTTATGAGTAAAGAGACGCACTCTAAAGACATTTGACTAAACAACTAGCTATTACATACGGAGACATCAAAAACAGAATTTCAACCTACCATAATTTCACAATTAATCACTCTTTCTGCTTCTACCCTCAACAGCATTGGCAAAAGCTGAGGTCATAGGCAAAGTTTCTAACAGCTGTAAAATCCTAAACCTTGGTAATATAAATAATGCTGCACAAAAGACAGTGAGGCTGCAGAATCCAAACTCAGTAAGGGCTGAGCTCTCCAGTGAGAATTCAGTTCAGTTCAGTCGCTCAGTCATGTCCGACTCTTTGCGACCCCATGAATCACAGCACGCCAGGCCTCCCTGTCCATCACCAACTCCCGGAGTCCACCCAAACCCATGTCCATCAAGTCGGTGATGCCATCCAACCATCTCATCCTCTGTCGTCCCCTTCTCCTGCCCTCAATCTTTCCCAGCATCAGGGTCTTTTCAAATGAGTCAGTTCAGGGACTTCCCTGGTGGTCCAGTGGTTAAGACTCTGTACTTCTAGTGCAGGGGGCTTGGGTTCAATACCTGGTCAGGGAACTGAGGTCCTAAAAAAAAACACACTATCTCAAATGAGTCAGTTCTTCACATTAGGTGGCCAAAGTATTGGAGTTTCAGCTTCAACATCAGTCCTTCCAATGAACACCCAGGACTGATCTCCTTTAGGATGGACTGGTTGGATCTCCCTGCAGTCCAAGGGACTCTCAAGAGTCTTCTCCAACACCACAGTTCAAAAGCATCAATTCTTCAGCGCTCAGCTTTCTTTATAGTCCAACTCTCACATCCATACATGACCAGTGAGAATGACCACATTCAAATTCCAGCTCTACAATTTACTAGCTACAACCCTGAGCAAGTTAATCTCTGGCCTTAGTTTACTACTATGCTCACAATAATCTTACCTACCTAAGGACAGTTAGCACACAAACAAGCACTCAACCTACGCTGAGTGTTGCTGAACTTTGGGCTGGTGGGTAAGCAGCACCAAGCAGCAGCTCATTCATCTGTCAGCTAATGAAACAAATTCAAGGGACAACAGCGGTTTAGGGGTACTAAGGTATTTAAACACAAAGGCAGAGGCTGTCCCAAGGTCCAGAGGTCAAAAGTCAGAAGTGCTGACGTCAAGGGCAGTCCTTTCCCTAATTCTGCCAGTGTATATTAATTGCCTTTGAACTCCTAAAGAAAGTATCTTCTAATCTTCTTCCCAAGTAACTATAAGAAAAGCTACATAATTTTGGCTTCAGTTTTAACAATATGACCTATGTATCTGGTTAAAATAGCATGATGTTTAACAATGTGAAAGGGACTAGTTTTCCTATTGGATAGTTCAAAACAGTATTAATTCTAAGTGACTTACGGGGCACCAAAGACATTTTCTTTGGTCCTCAAGAACAATTTTTAGAAATCCAATTTTTTTTTAAATATTCAATCTTCAAAAAAAAAATGTATGGCAGAAACCACTACAATTAAAAAAAAAAAGTCTGCAAGCAGCTGCTATAAAGCAGTAATGAGCTACCAACTGTGAACTCTGGATTCACCCTAGTATACTCAAGTCACCCTTGTATACTTCATCTCTGCCCTTTAAAATGTATACTGGAGGACACAAGACTTTACAGCCCTGGGAAAATGGAAATCTACCACTCTCCACCTATGTGACCTTTGGCAAGTCAGTGTCTTCAGCTCAAACTAAGGTGATTTCTAACACAGTGGTTAAAGGAGTAAGTCTGGGACAGTCCACAGAGGTTAAGGTTCCAGTTTCATGTTAGGTGAGTGACCTTAGACAAATTACACATCAATAAAGCCCCAGTTTCCTCATCTGTGGAAAGAAGAGCGGGAGGGGAAGGGAGAAGGGGATTGGGAAAACCCACCCACGCCAGAAGAAAATGTGAAGATCAAATAATAATAAATATAAAAGGCGAAGGAGAGTGACTGACATAATTAGCAGACTATCCACATTATTACTATTGCTGTTAATAATAATAATTATTATTATTGTCATCAACAAGGCTATTGCTAGAATCAAACAAGACTTGAGAGCAAAACATCATACAAAGTACAAAAAGCACTACCAGTTGTACCAGAAACATAAAGTTACCCCCATCCAAAAAAGTTAAATCACCTCGGCCTTGAGGAGAAGCCTCCATTTAAGTAACATCTACCCTATAAACACGAGGCCTCCTTTTGCAAAAACCACTGACCTTGAAGCCTTCCTCACTATGAACTAGACCAAGACCACACAAGCATCTAAGGGGAAAGGAAACACAAACGGGACCACTTTCCAATTACAGAACGTCTCGATTACTGAAGAGGTTTTTCTCCCTTACTCAAATACGTGATTTTTCGCAACTGGAAGAGCAGAATGCCATCAAGGTCTTAAAGCCTGAGCGTTGAGGTAAGCGTTCTGAAAGGGGATCCACTTAGCACGCGGAAGGCAGACTGCAAAGGAAAAACCAGAGAAGCTACAAGAAGGAAGAGCGCTCCCTGAATGCCCCCCGACACCAGCTATTGCGGTCGCTTCACCGCTATTTTGGGCCCAAGACCCCCCCGCCCCGCCGCCCCCGCTTCCCACGTGTGCCCAGAGCAGCTGTTCCTCCACCAAAGGGCTCTGTATTGGGAGCCTCAAATCCGGGCCTGCTCCTCACTCGATACGGGTTGACCTTGCGTCAGCCCCTTCCCCTCCCAGGACCTCTGTTTCTCCCTGAGCGCCAAGCAGTTAGTCAGACAACACTTTAGGCCCCGCTCCCACAAGTAAAAAGTCTTCAGTGAGGAATTTTTCCTCACGCAGGGGTGTCCCACCCTCATGCCGGAGCCAGCTTCCACCTGCGGACAGACAACGCAGCCTGCGGGTAGCGCAGGTCCCGGCGAGAGTAGTGTCTCACAGGGCCTGCCTGTCAGGCCGGCTCTGCCGACCTGCGGCCACCGTGGACGCGCCGCTACCAACTCAGAGCTCGGGAAAGCCAGGCCGGCGCTTACGCGAGGCCCGTGGCTGCGGCCTAGAGGCCCGCGCGGCCCGCCCCCTGTGCCCGCCGGCTCGGCTCCTGGCCCCTCAGCGCCCCTCCCGGGCCTTCGTCCCGGCTTCGGAAGCCCTCGGCGCATTCGGCTGGCGACCAGACTGGCCCCAGGCACTCACCGTAAATGGGTCGGAGGCGCCTATCGTTAGGGTCCTGCACATGGCCCCGCGTCGCCATGATGACAAGCGCAGAACCGCAGTGCGCACGCGCGGGGCAGGCCCCCGGGAAGGGGCTGTTAAAGGGCCAGCGCCGATCTCGCTCTTCTATCGCGATGGTCGCGGAGTTGCGACAGAACGCGCCGGCGCGGAAAACACAGACACCCAAACCGCATCCCCGACGCACCTCCCCGCCCCCTCCCCCCCAGGTGTGTCACTTCAGTGTCTCATTTTCCTCCCTTCTGCTGGTGGAGTCGGCCTAGCTGTTAGAAGCGGCCGTTACTATTAACATCGCTTCCGAGTCGCTTAGTGGAGAGCGAGGAAAGCGAGGGGAGGCGGGGAGTGAAGAAACTTGGTTAAAGATTGGGCTCGGCTGCTCCTGCTCATCATGTTTCTCCTCTGTGCTGAAGGACCAGTTAGACTTGTCTTTGATTCACTGCTGAGGAACCGGGAACTCTTGTGGGAGGGTGACCCCGGGGACAGTAGGGGAAGAGGGGTGCTGAGCGACAAGGAGAAACGTGCCAGAAAAGCTCGAGGTCCCTTCACCCCTTCCTCGGTGCTCAGCCTGTTAAGAAGCACCCTAGAGATCAAAGTTAACATTACTAGTTTGAGGTGATGAAAAAGGAACTTCCCTTCTGTAGTAGTTTTTTCTGGAAGACCCATAAACTCAGACTAGTTACAAAGAAAACATCAAACAAATCGCACTGAGTGACATTCTACAAAATGCCTGAACGGTTGGCTTCAGGACTGTCAAGGTCATGAAAAATAAGGCAACATTGAGAAGCTGTTACAGACCAGCAATGCCTAAGGAGACACGAGGACCAAACATAATGTGATATCTTCCTTGGGATCCTGGAACAGACAAAGGGCATCAGGGGAAAAAGCTGAAATTCAAATAAAGTCTTGCTGCTGCTAAGTCACGTCAGTCGTGTCCAACTCTGTGCAACCCCATTGACGGCAGCACGCCAGGCTCCCCCGTCCCTGGGATTCTCCAGGCAAGAACACTGGAGTGAGTTGCCATTTCCTTCTCCACAAATAAAGTCTAGAGTTCAGCTAATAGTATTGTGCTAATGTTGGTTTCTCATTTTGATGAATGCACCATGATAATGTAAGATGTTAACTGGTTGAGGGGTATATGAAAACTTAATCCTCTTTTCACCCTCTCTGAAGTCTAAAATTATTCCAAAATAAAAGATTTTAGAATGCTTTTATTGTTTGTTTTTTAAAATTTTTGGCCGCACCCTGCAGTACATGGGATTTTATTTTTCCAACGAGGGATCGAACCCCCTGCAGTAAAAGCATAGTCTTAACCTCTGGACCACCGGGAAAGCCCCTAAATGCACTTGGTGGGGGGGATGACTACTTCTTAAAAACCAAATGCACTAGAAACTCCCATCCCAATTCTGTCCTGAGTTCTAGCTGAAAGAGAAAATTCCAGAAGCAATTACACAGAAAAATTCTTATTGAGAATGGGAATGGTTGGGGAGAGGGAGTCCCTCAAATGAAGATATGATCTGTGATCCTCATAGAAAATAGTTCCTAAAGCTGAGGAGATTTTAAAATATGCTAGATGGGGACCTCCCTGGCCGTTCCACTCCAGAGGACACGGGTTTGAGCATCACCTGGGAACTTACAAACCTTATTAGGCACTGCCCCAGACATACTGGATCAAATGCTCTGGGAGTAGGGTCGGCAATTTGTGTCTTTACAAATCCTCTTGTGATTTGGATTCAGACAAAAGTTTCATCCTGTTTTAGGTCAGAAGTGGGCAAATTATGACCCTTAGGCCAAATTTACCTTACTACTGTTTTTGTACAGTTTGTGAGCCAAGAATGATTTTCACATTTTTAAATGGTTGGGAAAAAATAATCAAAAGAAGAATAATATTTCACAATGTGAAAGTTATATAAAGTTCAAAGGTCAGTGTCCATAAGTAAAATTTTATTGAACACAACTATTCATTTGTCTGTGGTTGCTTTTGTGCTACAACAGCAGAATTGAGTAGTTGCAACAGAGACCTTGTGGCCCAGAAGGTTAAAATATTTACTATCTGAACCTTTACAGAAAACATTTGCCAATCCCTATTCTGGAATACTCTCAGGATAAATGAATAAACAGAAACCTCCAGGGTAGAGTTGTCAGGTCAAATATGGTACAATATTTGGGGCATACTTACACTAAAATGATACTCACTGTTTATCTGAAATTTACATTTAACCAGGTGACCTGGATTTTTAAATTGAGATGTACTTGATTTACAACATTGGATTAGCTTCAGGTGCACAGGGGTTCTGCATATTTATTTGCTAAACCCTATCCCAGGGAGAATGCCACGCTTCCAAAATCATGCTAACCAACAGGAATGAAGGTCAGGAGCCTCCAGTAAGCTGATCCCAGGCTTGCTCTTAGGTGCTACGGCCACATAGGACTGGGCTGGACTTGGACTTGGAAAGGGGAGAGAAGGGAGGAGACCTGGGGTTCATCTATAACACAAATGGGAGAGCTGGTGTTACCCGAGTTTCAAGAACTTCCCAGAATGGAAAAGTGCGGCACCTTCAAAGGGGCACATAGGCGGCTCCTGACCAGGACTGTGGTTCCTCAGCTATGTTCTTAGATTCCTTTGTTGACCTGGCCCAAGAGCAATGCTGATGCTCAGCACCCTGCTACCTGAACTTGGCAGGGCTGGAGTCTTATGGACCCACCTAAGAGAGGCCTGTAGATCCTTAAGTTACCATGCTGGGTAGACTATGTCTCCCTCCATCCTGAAAGCCTGTTTGACATACAAGCAGGATGAATTAGCCTTTTTCTTTTCTTTTTCTCACTCCTTGTCCTCAAAAGCCTAAGACTGAAGCAGTCACCTGGCTCTAGGCCTGTCCTTACCTGCTCCCTGAGCGGCAACTTTCACACCCTTTGGCCTGAATCATTTCAGGTAACAGACGAGATGTCCCCCAAAGGAGCCAAGAGCCTATCCTTCTCTCTGTACCTTAGAGCTGATGTTATGGGAAAATACTTGGTATACAACAGATGTTCATTCAATGGTGGTTTCCATTATATTGACTTAGAAGAGGGGGCTAAGCCCTTCATTCTTGTCCTATTTGGTGGCAGATTTGATCTGGTAGGAAACCCTCTTGCTCAAGAGCCATGAGGCATGCCAGTGCATCGTGTTGGTAGCGGGGGACACAGGGCAGGGCTCTGCATCACTTGGATATAGTGGTTATGGGTATCTCCACTGGATAACTTCTAATTTCCTTTTGCTTTTCTTTTCCACCTTGATTCAATGCCTAATCCTTATCCTCCACAGAATAAACAGAACAGTGACACAGTTCATATTTTCCATGGATTTCTTGACCTTTTAAAAATGTATTTTTTTTTTTTTTTTTTTTGGCTGCACTGGGTCTTCGTCGCTGTGCTAGGTCATCCTCTGGTTGTGGGAAGTGGGAGCCACTCTCAAGCTGCAATGCGAGGGCTTCTCATCGCAGTGACTTCTCTTGTGGAGCACAAGCTCTAGGTGCATGGGCTTAAGTAACTGCGGCTCACTGGCTCCGTAGTTGTGGCACACGAGTAACATCTGGGAACTTCCTGCAATGCTTAGTATAAAGAAGGACAAAAGCACCAAGTAGGCACAGAATTAAAGGTAGACAGAGATCAAGGCAGAAAAACACAGAACCAAGAGTAAAGTAACTAGGGGGTAACTAGGGTTATGGTCTTGTTTTGGGGGTAACTAGGGTTATGGTTACCCTAGTTATGGTCTTGTTTTGGCCAATAATTCAAGATACACTCCTGGGCCTCATTTTTCCCAACACAGAAAGAGAGAATGGATCTCAGGGCCCCTTTCAGCTTTCGGTCCCAGCGGGGCAGCCTTTGTTCACTCTAGCACTTCCAATTCTGTCCACCAGGTGGCATATGAATGCTAAATTGCCCAGGCCTCTTTCAAATTAGAAGGGATAGGTCTCATTCTAACTGTTCTTTAAAAAATAAAACAGAGGACATTGCCTGGTGGTCCAGTGATGAAGATTGTGCATTCCCAATTTCCAGGAGATGTGAGTTCAATCCCTCATTGTGTAAGTAAGAGCCCACATGCAGCCCAGTTATCTTTGTAAACTTTTATTTTTCCCTCTTTTTTGCCCACAAGGCTTGTGGGATCTTAGTTCCCCGAACAGGGATTGAACCAGGGCCCCCGTAGTGAAGGCAGTGAGCCCTAACCACTGAACCTCCAGGGAATTCCTTATATCTCTGTAATATTTATACTCAACTTTTTATTGAGGAGTTAGTTACACGTCATAAAATTCCCTCATTTCGAGGACACAATTCAATGTTGTTTTACTACATTTTACCAAGTTGTGCAGCCATTAATATAGTTTAAGTTTAGAACACTTACATCCTCTTAATAATATTCCTCTATAAACTATGTTTCCTAACTTTAAAAATAATGAAATGTTTCAAAATCTAAAGATAGAATAATAATCATGTATACATATCACACAGGTCTAACAAATGTTATGTTTAACAAGCATAGACTTGATATTGTAGGTACATTTCTTCATCTCCCCATCTCCCTGGCTCTTCAGAGATAACCAGCATTCTGCTATTGGCCAGTATCCTTCCTTCTATGTTTTCATATTTTTAAAAATAATTTTATTTCTTTTTAAATAATATTTTAAAATGTATTTACTTTTGGCTGTGCTGGGTCTTTGTTGCTCGCGAGATTTCATCTAGTTGTGGTGACCGAGGGGTTACTTTCTAGTTGCTGTGCATGATCTTCTCATTGCAGTGGCTTCTCCCATGGAGCATGGACTCTAGGGTGTGTGGGCTTCAGCACATGGGTTCAGTAGTTGCAGCTCCAGGGCTCTAAAGCATGGGCTCAATAGTTGTGGCATAGGGGGTTTAGTTGCCCGACAACATGTGGGATCTTCCCATACCAGGGATAGAACCTATGTATCTTGCATTGGCAGGAGGATTCTTTACCACTGAGCCACCAGGGAAGGCCTTTTGTTTTCCTTTTAACTTTGGGGATATGGGGAGGGGGTGGTGTGCCATGAAGAAGTATTTTGTTTTTGGCAGTCTTTTCCCCACTGCTGTATTATTTTTCAATTGCTTTAGGAATTCTAGTAATCTTATGGTTTTGTTTTTAACATTTGCATCTTTGACCTGTTTGGAATTTTACTCAGCATGAATAATGAGGTAGGGTTCCAGTTTTATCTTTTCCTGTTGCTCCAAACCCTATTTATTGAATGATCCATCTTTTTCACAAAGCATACAATGCCATCTTTATCGTATATTAAATTTCCATATGCATTTCTGTCTAGTCATGGAACAGTCTGCAGGATCCTTTCAAGGGCAGGTCAATGCTGGAGGCCACAAATAGGGAATCTGCGGAGCTGACTGGAATCTGTGTTCTGAGTCTGAACTTCATCCATGCAGCCTGTGGGTTGCTGAACTTCTGGGAAGAGCCTTGTCAGCTGCAAATGGCTGCTCGATGCCAAAGAGGCAGTCTTGGATTCAGAAAAAAGGAGCTTCTAGGAAGTAGTGCTGCTGTGTGGGCAGGTCTCTGGTGAAGATAAAGCATAAAAGATAGGAGATTAAAACTCACAGACTGATTCTAAAATCTATATGCAAATGACCTATAATAGCCAAAATAAATCTCAAAAAAGAGGAAGAGAGTAGGAGTACTTACATGATGAGATTTCAAGACATAACCATAAAGTCACAGTCGTTAAGACAGTGTGGTGTTGGCCTAAGACAGACAAATAGATAAGTAGGATTTATGACAAAGGCCCAAGTCCAGTTCAACGGAAGAGTGAAGTCCCCGCTCCTCAGTAAATGGAGCAACAGGATATACCTTAAAAACAACAACAACAACAAAACCTGTGGGACTTCGCTGGCAGTCCAGTGTTGGGACTCTGTGTGTCCACTGCACGGTGGAATCCCTGGTTCAACCCCTGCTTGGGGAACTAAGATCCCACATGCCAAAGTGTGGCAAAGAAACAAAAAGCCCTTTACCCCAACCTCAGATCATACAGAAATATTAATTCAAGATGGGTCACAGACTGAAATGTAAAAAGTGAAACAATAAGACTTCTAGAAGAAAACATAGAAGAATATCTTTGTGACCATGGGGTAAGCAAGGTTTTTTTTTTTTAATAAGCACAAAAAAGCACAAATTATAATAGATAATCCTTCCCTTTATTCAATATTTATATAGTGCCTACTGGGCACTATATATGCTAGGTGCCAGACATGCCCATGAAAAAATGTCAGCCCAGCCTTTGAGCAGCTGGTTCAGTTTAAGAGGATAGACAGGCACCTCCTCAGGCAACAATACTGTAGCTCTCTAGGGGCTCTGATTGGTGATCACAGGAGGTAGTGGGCGCCAGAGTAGGGGTACCTTACCCAGAGTTCTTGAAAGGCTTGTTACAACATGTGAGATCAAAGCCAAGCCTCGAAGGATAAGGAAAGCCTGACAGGTCATAGCAGACAGAAACAGTGCTTTCAAAGTCCTAGCAGGGAGAAGAGAAGGTGGGTAGAACTGCAAGATCTTCATGCTGGTGGGAGCAGGTGCTTGAGACTGGATATAGTTTCAAGAATGTGTCTATGTTGTTAATTTTCCTGTAATTGAACTTGGTTCTGCAAGTTCATTGTACACAAAAATCACCCACCAACTTCTAAAATGAACATTCTGGGACTCTGCCACAGAAATATTTACCCATTTATCTAGTAGGTGTGAAGTGGGCCTGAAAATGCATCTTAAGAAGCAATCCTCCCCACCCCACCCCCCATGACACTAATTCTGCCAGCCAGCAAACCACCCTTTGAAAAACAACTATGCACTAAGGTTCTTCCCCCTGGGAAACAGGAAGTACTTTCTTCGGCAGCATGGGCCCAAGACAGCCGAGAGTTCTTCTGGAAAATCAGGTTATGACGCAAGTTAGCTGGTGTCTCCTTCTCTGGATCTAGAAGGGCTCTGTGCAAGCATCTAAGGGATGAGGAAGCCAGGAGACAGAGAGCAGCAGCTTCTGGGAACTCTGCCTAGTAACTGGGAGCTCTGGACCATTTCCCAGCATGCCCTGGGGACTCAAGTCCGATCTCCATTCTCCTTATGAATATGTATGAGCCCCCAGAAGTCAGCTGAGTTTCCTAGCCACCTGCTTCAGGATTGACAGAATAATGTAAACATTTCAGAGCCTGAAGGGCATACCAATAGCACGTTTCAGGGCTTGGCACCTTGACTAGGAAACTGTTTTCTAGCAGTGATTTCACAAGTGTTTCTTCCGTAATAGATGAATATACCTTTGACTATGTGGAAAGTATCAAACAAAAAGAATTTTTTAAAAGACTGCCCTGAAAGTTCCACCTCCACTGACAGGGTTGGTGTGTATGATGGGTTCCCTTCCTGTAGCAGACACTAGGACGGCTCCCTAATAGCAACCACCTGGGAATTCCCTGGTAGTCCAGTGGTTAGGACGCTGGGCTTTCACTGCCAAGGGCCCAGGTTCAATCCCTGGTCAGAGAACTAAGATCCCACAAGCCCCGTGGCATGGCCAAAGGGGAAAAAAAGTCAATCCAAATGGCAACCTCCCCCTTTACTCCCTGGCAAAGGCCTTATTTCCCCTTCGTGGCCTGTCAATTGTCTAAGTACCTCCAGGTAATCATAAGGTGACCAACTAATGGGCCAGCTCCTGGGGTCACTGAGAGATAGAAGACAGAACCCAAGACTCATCGGTAGAAATTAAGAGGTTAGTGGAGGGGGTGGGGTGGGGAAGCAAAGGCTAACCATAAATACTTGAGAATCACCAACTCATGAGAAGTGGAGATATTTATGAATACATGGATGGCTGGAACTTTTAATAACCAATAAATGCATACCCTACAGCCTTGCCCAGGAATTCCACACTTGGGTGTACATCTAACTGAAATGAATGTCATATCTAATCAAAGAACTAGAAATTCATTCTTCACCAATATAGAAGCAAACCAAATGTTCATCAACTGTAGAATGGGTTAATAAATTGTGATATGCTCAAAATTTATTTGGGATGCTATGCAGAAATGACAATGAACAAACTAAGGCTATATGTGAGAACATGAGTGAATATAATAATCAAATATTGCATGAAATAAGTCAGACACTGAAGAGTATATAATGAGTTGTTATATTTACATGATGCACAGGAACAGGTAAGACTTATTTATTTGTCTGAGCTATAATTGACATAAAATATTGTATAAATTTAAGGTATAAAACATATTAATTTGATGCATTCATATATTGCAATATGATTACCACCTTAGCAATTGCTAATACCTCTATCATCTCACACAATTGTTGTTTCTTTTTTGTTATGAGAACACAAAACAATGATAGAAGTCAGAAGACTGGTTATCCTGTAGCAATAGGGAATATGGTTAAATAGGGAAAAAGCCTAAAAGAACCCACTGGTGCTGGAAATAGTCTGCTTCTTGATCTGGGTGGTGGTAACAGGCATGCAGACATATGTAAAAATTCAATGTGTAAACTACCCTTCTAGGTAGAATTTCTCCTAGCAAAATGAGAACATATGTCTACACAAAAAACCTGTATACAAATATTCAGGGACTTCCCTGGCGGTTTCAGTGGTTAAGACTCTGCTCATCCACTGCAGAGGGTGCAGGTTTCATCCCTGGTTGGGGAACTGAGATCCCACATGCCATGTGACATGGCCAAGAACAAAAAACAAAACAGAACAAAATCCCAAATGTTGTTCATAGCAGCAATATTCGCTATAGCCAACAGGTGGAGACAACCCTTTTTGCTAGGTGTTCCCTGGTGGCTCAGAGAGTAAAGAATCTGCCTGCAATGCAGGAGACCTGGGTTCGATCCCTGTGTGGGAAAGATCCCCTGGGGGAGGGCATGGCTACCCATTCCAGTATTCTTGCCTGGGGAATTCCAAGGACAGAGGAGCCTGGTGGGTTATAGTCTTTAGGGTGGCAAAGAGTTGGACACGACTGAGTGACTAACACTTTCACTTTCAGGGCTGCTGTAGCAAAGTACCATAGACTATGTGCCTTAAATAGAAATTTATTTTCTCACCATTCTGAAGGCTAGAAGGCAGAGATCTAAGTGTCAACAGAGTTGGTTTCTTCTGAGGCCTCTGTCACTGGCTTGTACTTGACTGTCTTCTCCCTGTATCCTAACATAGTTTTCTCTCTGTGTGTCTGTGTCCCTATTTCCTTCTGTTCTAAGGAAGCCAGTCAGTTGGATTAGGGCCCATCCTAATGATGAGGGCCCATTCTCATTTTACTTAATTACCTCTTTAAAGACCCTGTCTTCAAATATAATCACATTTTGAAGTGCTTGGAATTAGGACTTCCACATGTGCATTTTTTATTTTTATTTTATTAAAATACAGATGACTTACAATGTTGTGTTAGTTTCAGGGGTACAGCAAAGTGATTCAGTTATAGATACATATGTATGTGTATATACACATATTTATTTATTGTTGTTTAGTCGCTCATTCGTGTCTGACTCTTTAGAGACCCTATGGACTGTGGCCCCAAAGGCTCTTCTGTCCATGGGATTCTACAGGCAAGAATACTGGAGTGGGTTGCCCTTTCCTTCTCCAGGGGATCTTCTGTCCCAGGGATCAAATCTGCATCTCTTGTATTGGCAAGCGGATTCTTTACCACTGAGCCACTAGGGGATGTGTTCTTTCTAGAACTCTTTATATGTTATTACATTATACATTGTTAATAAGTTCTTGAGTATAGTTCCCTAATTTTTGAAGGACATAATTCAGTTCATAACAAACCCACATGTCCTTCAACTGATGACTGGAAAAACAGAATTGGTATATTCGTTATAAAAGAATATCATTCAGCAAGAAGAAAAAATGAAGTATCGACCTATGCTATAACGTAAATAAATCTTAAAAACATCATGCTAAGTCAAAGAAGCCAGTCACAACAATGTACATGTTGCCTGATTCCATTGCTATGAATGTCCAGCATAGAAAAGTGGTTTCCAGGCCCAGAGTGGAGAAAAGGGAGAAATAGAGAGTGACAACTCATGAGCTCAAAAGTTCCTTTTGAGGTGGCAAAGATATTCTAAAATTAATTGTGGTGATGGTTGCACAACTCTGTGAATTACTAAACACTACTAAACAGTTTAATTGAGTGAATTGTATTAATATATGAATTATATCTCAGGAGAGCTGTTATGAAAAATTCACTGCACTATACCCTTAAGATTTCTGCACTTTATTGTGTCATTTGTCCTAATACAAATTAAAACAAATCAAAACTATATTGTCCCATTAACAACAAGTTTCTATTGCATAGCACAGAGAACTATATCCAATCTCCTGGGATAAACCATAATGAAAAAGAATGTATATATATGTATAACTGAGTCACTTTGCTATGCAGCAGAGATGGGTGCAACAATGTAAATCAATTATACTTCAATCAAAAAAATAAAAAAGAGGGACATCCTTGGCAGTCCAGAGGTTAAGACTCCATGTTTCTACTGCAGTGGGCACAGGTTTGATCCCTGGGGAACTAGGATCCCATATGCTGTGCTGTGTAGCAAAAAAAAAAAAAAAAAAAAAGGCAAAACTATCTTAGCTCCAGAGATATTGAAGAAGGTGGGTGGAAAGGGAGACGGTGTCTGGGGACTTGCTCAGTGGCAGAGTTGCCCCTCAGTGTATCTGAAAAATCATCAGAGAACTAAGCATGCAGGCAGGTGGGACCAGGGACCTGGAAATGAATGAAGCTGGGGAAGACCTGAGGGAAGGGAAAATGAAATGCCTGAGAGTAAAACAGAATTCAACTCGGTGAAAACAAATTTGATTTTGGCCAAACAAAAATAAAACTACATTATAATATTTCATATGAAGCAGCTCATAAAGAAAATCAGCAACTTCTACAGATCGGAGATGACCATCAGGAACACCTTGATGTAATCCTGCAAGTATGAATTGAGGGCCTTCTATGTGCCAGAGTCTGCGTGAGGCACCAGGCCAGGAATATGTGACTCCAGACAGCTGCTGCCAAGTGCACGTGGGAGGAAGGGAAGAGCCAGGGGGCTGCTGAAGACACAAGGAAAAGCTTCATTCTGTTAGGAAAAGCCCTAACCTCAAACTGGGGCTGAGGCTGAGAGGGGTAGAGGATGGGGGAGGCAGACAGTGTTTGTGGACTGGGAAAGTCAGGCAAGTGCTGGGGTGGGGGAAGTCCATTCTGGCTTCTCAGACAGCTTTAGCTAGAAGACAGGGACCTTCACTTCCATCTCCTGGTACAATCACTTTGGGAAAACAGTTTGGTAGTTTCCTGTAAAATTAAACATAGACTTACCATGTGTTCCAACAGTTTGAGTTTGGCAGAGCCGGGACCAGCAAGGCAATACCTATCCCGAGGGCTTTAACAAAATTCCACTCCGGTCAGTGCTGCATCTGCCTGAGCCAAGAAGGGAAAAGTTCAGGTCCTGTTCCCCCAAATTCAGCATCTGTAAAGCCGGGTGGTGTTTGCAGGTATGAGAGATGCGGGGTAGTCTGGCATCAAATATTGCAATTCTTAAACAAGTCCCCAAATGATCCTGGCACAAGTGGGTGGGAGGTGGGAGGGTTTCTTAAACTGTAGTTGGAGAATACTGCCTAAGGGGAACTGCATCTAATCCTCTTTTACAGATTGTCTCCTAGTAAACAAGGCTCCAGGACTTCGTGATGGACAGGGAAGCCTGGCGTGGCTGCAGTCCATGGGGTCGCAAAGAGTCAGACATGACTGAGCTATTGAACTGAACTGAAGGGGAACTGCATCTAACTGTCTGTTACGGATTGTCTCCTAGTAAACAAGTCTCACTTAAACCCTTTCTGCTGCTGCTCTAAATCACCCCACGCTACCTACCTCTTTTGGTTAGCAATAAAATGTTGGTTAAACTTTTAAAAATTTCTGCTGCTGGATACGGGCCAGTAAAAATAAGACACCCCTGGGAGTTAGGTGAACTTGGAGCTTGTCATTATTTCTATTTTATACCTTGGTACCCTGGATGATGCCTCCCACTTTAAACTCTGAATTCAGAGGAACTTCTGGGTCACCAATGCAGGGGAAGAAAGTGAGTTGTTCCCAGGAGATAGAAGCGTGTTATTCTTTTGTTTATTTATTCAAAGCATATTTATATCAAATTGGTGCGTATGTGGAACAACTGGAACTCTCGTACGCTGCTGGGGGGAATGTTAAATGGTACAATTATTTTGGGAAAACAGTTTGGGAGCTTCTTGTAAAATTAAAACATAGACTTACCATATGATCCAACAGTTCCACTTCTTAGTATTAGTCCAAGGGAAATAAGAACATATATCCTGGACTTTCCTGGTGATCCAGTAGCTAAGACTCTGAGCTCCCAAAGGAGGCGGTTGGGGTTCCATCCCTGGTCAGGGAACTAAGATCCCACATGACGCAACTAAGACACTAGGTGGCCAAATAAATAAATATTTTAAAAAATTAATAAAAAACAACATAGGTCTTCCCCAAAGATTTGTACAGAATGTTCCTAGCAGCTTTATCTTTATTCATGAAAAACTGAAATCAATTCTATCAACACAAATTGTGGTGTATCCATATGATGAAAAGCTGGTGCTTCTGCTTAGTCACTCAGTTGTGTCCGACTCTTTGTGACCCCATGGACTGCAGCCCGCCAGGCTCCTCTGTCCATGAGGATGCTCCAAGCAAGAATACTGGGGTGGGTTGCCATGCCCTCTTCTAGGAGATCATCCCAACCCAGAGATCAAACCCATGTCTCCCACATTGCAGGTGAATTTTTTACTGACTGAGTCACTAGGGAAGCTCAGTGGGAAGCTACTAGGCAATAAAAGGGAATATATTATTGATACGATCAATAGCATAGGTGAACATCTAAAACATTATGCTGAGGGACAGAAACCAGACACAGAGGCGGACATACTGTATGATTCCACTTCTATGAAATTTCACTCTGAAGTCTACAAAGCATCACATGGGCTGCCGGGGTCTGGGTGAGCAGTGTAGACTGAGAAGAATGATCAGAACTCTATCTTGATTGCAGTCATAGTTACAGATGTCAAAACTGCACTGTGCACTTAAAATGGCTGCTGGGTTTGTAAATTATGCTTCAATAAAACTGAAAAATAGGGTAAAAAAGAAAACTATATTATGCCAGATTACTCAACCAACAAGGCATACAAAGCAGTCAGCAAGTATAAAAGTTTGACTTAGGATTCTCTCATCAATACATTTTGTGCAGATCAGGAGAAGAGGGAGAAATTTTGATTCTTTTTTTTGTGTGTGTGCTTATAAAAGTAACCCATTTGTAAGAAGTTAAAGTCATGTAGAATGTGAGATCTTAGTTCCCAACCAAGGATGGAACCTATACCCCCTTGCAGTGGAAGGGCTGAGTCTTAAGCACTGGACCACCATGGAAGTCCACCTATTTTTTTTTCTTTTTAACTTAACAAAACATGCTTTATTCAGTAAAAACTGGTGAGTGTAGGCAGGACAGGGCAGATGTACATAGGGGCTGGGGACAGGAGGGTCAGGGGTTAGCACAGGGGGGACATGACTCAGGATGCAGGAGCCGGAGATCAGAAGACATGGAGGCGGGCGGGTCTTCAGTGCCTTGTCACCTGCTCTTCTGGAGGCTCTGTGAGGCTCAAGAGCTCCTGGGGGTTCCAGAGACTGGACCAGCAAGGGAAGGCTTGTCCCCACAGACCTAGGGAGGCCCTGCTGCCAGCATCATCAGGGGACAGGATGAGAGCTCCTGGACAGCAAGCACCCTTCACATGGGGCCCGGAGCTCCAGGCTGGTCTCTAAGATAGGGTTGTCCAGGATGGAGAGCGATACAGAAACTCAGAAGCATCACCTTTTTAGCTCCATAATTCAAAGCTGAGAAACACCAGTAACAGAGCCTATGTGGATTATCAAAAGGAGTAACCACCGCCCTCCCACCCCCAATAAAAAGCCCCAAAGTTGTTATGGATCACCATCTCCTTGACTCTAGCTCAAAGGTTTGGGCTCCACTGTCAAAGGAACCCCCACTTCCCTAGTCGAATTAGATGTAATTCTTAATGGGGTACTTGGAGGGACCTCAAGTGTGTGGGGTGATGGTGAGTATCAGGCCATATAATGACTGGAGCCCTAGGACCGCGCCCCCACCCCTAGAAGGGCAGGTGCAGGACAGTGGCCCCCAACTCAGCAACAATAGGCCAGAAGTCGCCTAGTCCATGTAGATGGAGGCCCCCAGCTTCTGCTTTTGGTCCTCAGACACTAGGGCATTGTACAAGTTCCGGATGATGGTGTGCGCTGTCCAGCACCCGGGGATCAGGGTCAGGACCGCTGAGATGACAAAGGTGATCTGGAAGATGAGCACCAGACAAGCCTTGTAATCCTTGTCCTCCATGCAGGGGGTGCACTTGGCTCCCACGAGGTAGACCACAGGCCGAGCGGGACCACAGGTAGAGAGATGATGCAGAGGGTTTGGATAGCCTGCAGGTCCTGGGGAGGCTCCAGCAGCAAGTTGTACACCTTGCACTTTATCCAGGCAGAACATCCAAAGCCCCTCCCACACCACCTGGGCCACCACAATGCCATTGCTGATGAAAACGGTTACCTTCCACAGGGGCTGGACGCAGGACATGAGGGCGCTTACCCAGCTGAGTAGCATTGGGATGATCTCCAGTATTTGCAGACCAGCAGAGGCCATGGTGAGGTTGAGGAGCAGCGAAGGAGTCCACAAAGATTTGGAGTAGGTGGCTGAGTCTATTTTTTTCTTTTAATATTTATTTTTATTTATTTATTTTTAGTTCTACCAGTTTATTGCTACCAACCCATCTCCCTCCACCCTCAGGCACACATGCTCAGTCATGTAACCCCATGGACGGCAGCCTGCCAGGGTCCTCTGTCCATGGACTCTTCCAGGCAAGGATATTGGAGTGGGTTGCCATTTCCTTCTCCTTATTTTTATTTGTGTATTTATTTGGGCTTCCCAGGTGGCACCAGTGATAAAGAACTTGCCTGCCAATGCAAGAGGCATAAGAGACACAGATTCGATCCCTGGGTGGGGAAGATCCCCTGGAGGAGGGCATGGCAACCCACCCTAGTATTCTTGCCTGGAGAATCCCATGGATAGAGGAGCCTGGGCAGGCTAAAGTCCATGGAGTCCCAGAGAACCGGACATGGCTGAAGCAACTTAGCACCGCACAGTCCGTGTGTTTATTTGGCTGCACCGGGTCTTAGCTGTGGCTCGAGGGGCATCTTCATAGCTGCGTGCGGGGTCTTCAGTTGCAGCATATGAGCTCACAGCTGAGGCATGTGGGATCTAGTTCCCCAATCAGGGATGGAAACTGGGCCCTCTGCTTTGGAAGTAGGGAGTCTTAGCCACTGGACCACCTGGGAAGTCCCAATTCCATTTAATTTTTATTGCTGAAAACAATATTAGTCATTCTTGTAATTACACAGTATGAGGATTCCTATATGTAAGTTGGTTTCCTAGAAGTCTCTTGGTCAAAAAAGCAGCCTCAAGGAGAGGAAAAAAATGATTCCCTTTCTGTTGCTGTGGCTATAGGATATGTGTGTGGGGGTGGGGCAGAGGAGGAAAGGAGGTACATTCTCAAGGATTCAGGCTCTTATAGTTTTTTTTTTTTTAATCAGACAAGATTATTAATGACTAGACAAAACCCAACTCTGGCTGACTTAGTGAAAATCGAGTTTTGTTGAAAGGATTCTGTTTAGTTCCTAGGATTAGGGGACAGCTTTGTTATAAATTGAATAACATTTCACGGATCAGTTTGAGATTGGAATCACCAGTGTAACACAGCTGTTATGAGAAAATCTGTCTCAAACTTCCAAAACCTGGGCTTCCCTGGTGGCTCAGTGGTGAAGAATCTGCCTGCCAATGCAGGAGAGATGGGTTTGATCCCTGGTCTAGCAAGATCCCACATGCCTCAGCGCAACTAAGCCCGTGAGCCACAACTAATGAGCCTGTGCTCTAGAGCCCTGAAACAACTGCTGAGCCCTCACACTGCAACTACTGAAGCCTGAGCACCCTAGAGCGTGCGCTCCACAAGAGAAGCCACTGCAGTGAAGAGCCCTCTCACCGTGGGTTGGGTGGTCTTACACCTTAACTGTTCTGTTTCACCCCCAGCTGGGTGTAGTTACTCAATTCTGAAGCTAAGGTCTGGAGTTAGCCCCTGCCTCCAAACGTGAACAGACTCAGCCCCTGTGACACGGTGATAAAATAAGAAAGAAATATTTGGTCTTTGTCCTAGTTTCTGGCCTAAGAGCTTCTGAAACTCTTGGAAAATACCCTGAGGGTTAGTGGTGAGAATTCTTTGTTGCTCATATAAGCTCCTTTCAACCACACCTGAGTTTATACTAATGAGGTGACTCTTGGTGGGTCCCTAGATAGCTGGTTACCAGATAAACCAATCAGGTGATTCCAGCGTTAGGATTTTTAGTCTTACCCTTTGCCCACCTCCTAGAGAAGGGAGAGGGGCTGGATATTGAGTTTATCACAAATGGCCACAATGATTTAATCAGCCAAGCCTGTGTAATTGAACTTCCATTGTTCAGTCGCCAAGTGATGTCTGACTCTTTGCGCCCCCATGGACTATAGCACTCCAGTCTCCTTTGTCCTCCACTATCTTCCAGAGTTTGCTCAAACTCACATCCATAAACACCTCTAAACTATGACCTTCAGGGAGTTTCCATATGTCAGGAAGGTGCCACACTTGAACTCCACAGGGACAGACATTCCTGTGCTTGGGACCCATTCAGACCTTGCCCTGTGTACCTCTTAGTCTGATCAACTAACTGTATCCTTTATAACACCTTTTATGAGAAACCAGGAAAAGGAAGTAAAATGTTTCTCTGAGTTCTGTGAGACAATATAGCAAATTATCAAATATGAGGAGGGAACTGTGGGAATCTTCAATTTATAGCTGGTTGGTCAGAAGCATGCTCACCAACAAGCATGGCTTGTGACCGGCATCAGAAGTCAGGAGAGGAGGAGCCGTGTTGTGGGACTGAGCCTGTAACTTGTGGGGTCAGGTAGTTGGTGTGAGACTTGAATTAAACTGTAGAAAACCCAGCTGAAGACCAATGGGTTGGAGGATTGGTTGTCAGTGTGAGGAGAAACTCATACACATTTGTTGTCAGAAGTTAATTGCTGTGCATGAAAAACAGATCTTACTAATCCTCAACAAGTTGGCACTCACGTCAGCTGCCGGCCACACTTCAGAGGTCCCCAGATCAACCATTCTTCTGCCCAACTGGCTTCAAATTTAGGGTTTCCCATGACTCTCTTAGGTTTGGTAATTCACTAAAATGACCCACAGGCTTCCCCAGTGGCTCAGCGGTAAAGAATCCAGCTGCAATTCAGGAGCTGCAGGAAACACGGGTTCTATCCTTGGGTTGGGAAGATTGCCTGGAGGAGGGCATGGCAACCCACTCCAGAAATCTTGCTTGGAGAATCCCAAGGACAGAGGAGCCTGGCAGGCTACAGTCCCTAGGGTCTCAAAGAGTTGGACACAACTGAAGCGACTTAGCACGGCACAGCACAGAACTCAGCAAAGTACTAACAACTACTGCTTTATTGTGAAGGATAGAGACCAGGAACGGCCAAACGAAGAGACATATAGGATGCAGCCTGAGGGACAGCACACAGCTCTGGTGCCGTCTCCCTGTGGAGTCAGGGTGTGTCACGCTCCAGGCACACAATAGGTTCACCAACCCAGAAGCTCCCTCCAGCCTAAGTGCCAGAGTTCTTATTGAACTTTCATCACTGAAGGCAAGATAGATGAAATCACTGGTCACCTGACTGCACTCAGCCTCCAGACCCCTCCCCTCTCTGGAGGTGGAAAATTCCAATCCTCTAATCAAGTGATTGGTCTTTCTGGGGACCAGCCCCCATTCTTTTTTTCCCCCCAATATTTATTTGTTTAGGCTGGGCCAGGTCTTATTTGTAGCATGTGGGCTCTAGTTCCCTGACCAGGAATTAAACCTGGGGCCCCTTGCATTGATAGCATGAAGTCTTACCTACTGAACTACCAGGGAAGTCCCCAGTCCACCATTGTGAAGCTATCTCGGGGTTCACTTTGAGTCACCTCACTAGCATAACATAGATGCTCCTATTTGCTCAGGAAATTCCAAGGTTTTTCTGTGCCAGGAACAAAAATCAGATACATTGTGTTCTTTATTATACCACAGCAGTATCACAGTTATTGTCATTGCCATTTTGCCTCTCTTCCCGGCAAACTTCTGGGAAGGCAGGGAGCTTGGCATGTTGTTTGCCAGTAAAGCTCCAGGATCTCATCTGGGGCCTGGCACGTATGGTACCCTCTATAAATTTGCTGAGCACGTCAATGAGGCTGGTGCTGATGTAGTTGTGGACTTCGGGTATTGGTTATGCTGTATTCAAAAACAGCATTTTGGGGCTTCCTTGGTGGCTCAGTGGTAAAGAATCCTCCAGCCAATGCAGGAAACATGGGTTTGATCCCTGATCTGGGAAGATCCCATACGCTGCAGAGCAACTAAGCCCGTGGGCCACACCACACCTGTGGAACCTGTGCTATAGAGTCTGGGAACCACGACTACTGCGACTAGACAGTATCCCCCTGCTCTCAACTAGAGAAAAGCCCACACAGCAATGAATACCCAGCACAGCCAGACATAAATAAACATTTAAAAAAGCATTTTGTAGCCTAAATCTCTATTCATAGGGAACTGGTTGAATAAATCATGCCATCATAGAATGGAGTGACTGCTGAAAAAGTGTATAGATGCTTCAGATATAGGAGCTAAAAATGAATAGATCTTCAAGGCTGAATGTGTAGCATTACAAAAAAATAGTCAAGGTGCTGGACAATATAGAATGGTACGCTATCTTTAACATACAGTGAGAAGTGTTTAAATCCTAACTGTATAGCCTAGTGACCATTTACTAATTAGTACATCTGTGTTTACCACTTTGCAGATCAAGTTATAGAACACTTCCAGTACTTGGAAATCTTTCTCATATTTCCTTGCAGATCATACCCTCCAAAGGGGAACCGTTATAGTAACTTCTCTCACCTTAGATTAATTTTGCCTGATTTTGAACTTTATATCTTGGAAATCACAGAGAATTTACGACCCACTTAAGCTAAGTTTTCTATCCTGTTATAAATAAACAAGGCTTTGTGACCTGCTTCTCCTACTTACCACTATGTCATGAATATCTTGCAATTATAATCTGCAAAAAAATCATTACTTTGAATTGCTATATTGTAAATAATATGTTCTCTTCTACATTCAACTATTTTATATATATATAATTCATGAGGGAGGAGGAGAATCTATTCAGGCAGCAAGTGGAGAATCTGAAACTGAAACTTGCCTGTCATGCACTCGCTCTTCCACTGTAAAAAGCCAAATGCTCAAATATGGGCAGAGCCTTGCAGATGTCTTGGCACGAGGGCATTATAATAGCAACAAGAATGACTAATAAGTATTAATGGCCCATGACAGGAGAACAAATGCCGTTGGTTATCTTGACATATAAGGAATATTAGTAATGTTTGTACAGAGTTTGTTCATGCAAATATTATTAGCATGTGTCAGGAGGAACTGCAGGGTCTTATATCTAGGCTCACAGCTCAGGTCTCTGCCGCTCCTTCCAGATGTGCAGGGGTTGGAACTCCTAGGAACACGCCCCCGCGGAGCCCTGCGGAGCCAATCGGCACGCAGAAGGAGGGGCTCTGAGAACGACAACGGTGCCGTCCAATGGACAGAGAGTCGGGTCCACTCCTGGCCAATGGGCGCGCTCCTCCGTGACGGTCGGAAGTGGTGAGGCGGCTTCGGGGGCCGTTGTTCAGCCGTGGGGGCTCACAGTAGAGGCTCAGCGTCGGCGGCTTAGCGGGTTGGTTTGGCGTCTCTCGTCTCGTCCCAGGTGAGAGAAGCGGTGGCCAGTGTTTGGGGAATCTCCTGCGGCCTCCAGTTTCGGGAGGAGGCCGGCATCCCGGGGGTGGGCTCTTGTGGGCCCCTGGGATCGCGGGATTTCTCGTAAAAAAAAAGAAAAGAAAGATGCCCGCGTCGCGGAGTCTGTCCTGGCCAGTGGGAAAGGCCGTCCTTGCCCCTCTTAAGCGGAGCCTCGACAGTTCCCGGCGGTACCACCCCTTCCAGGCCTTGGCCCCGCGGGGCTGGGAGTCGGCCGTAGTTCGGAGCGCGCGGTGGGCACCGCGCCCCGGGCGGGGCGGGGCGGGGCGGAGCCCGAGTCCCGAGCGGCCGACCTGAGAGGGGCCGCGCGGGTGGCCTGGCGTGGGCTGCTGGCGGACGGACCCGGGTTCGAGGCCCCGACTCGGAACCGTGCAGCAGCTGTCTTCCCCGGATTTCCTCTTGCGCGGTCTCTGAAATGGGGGTGATGACTTTTTCACCTCGTCGGATTGTGGTTTGGATGAAAAGATTGTCCATGTAAAAGCGTTTAGCCATCAGTAGTGTTGGTCGCTCAGTCGTGCCCGACTCTTTGCGACCCCATGGACTGCAGCCCACCAGGCCCTTCTGTCCATGGGATTCTCAGGCAAGGATACTGGAGTGGGCTGCCATTTCCTTCTCCAGGGGATCTTCCCAACCCAGGGATCGAACCCGGGTCTACTTGCACTGCAGGCAGATTCTTTACCGACTGAGCCCTCAGTAAACAGCCGGTAAAAGTCAATTACGATTGGCGAAGCTGGTGCCCTCCCCACTCCCCATCTCGGATCACCCCTCCCCCTCGGGAAACTGCCTCCTGGGGTGTGGACCCTGCGGTGTGTCCCCACCCACCTCGGGCACAGGGAAGTCCTGGGAGTCCTGGCCTTCGCCTAAGAGGGGCTTCCTTCTAAGGTTTAAAGGGAACTTACTCTCCCAGAGCGCTTCCATGCGTTCGCTCCTTACTCCTCCCAGTGACCCTTTCTGCGTGAGGATTCCGAAGGCCCAGAGAGGTTAAATCACACATCTGCTGAACGGCAGAACCAGAATTGACCCTGGGACCAACTCCGAGCCCTGCGTGCACCCCAACCCCCTTGAAGCTAGAGAACCGGGCACTTGACTCTTCAGAGGCTCTGACCCTGGCTTTGGTGGGATGGAATACAGCATGCCTAGGATCAGTCAAACAGCCCTGAGAAAACTTAGCAGGCTTCCCCCTTTTGGGAACATGATTTATTTTTCATAGATAGGTGCTTCCTGTCACTAGTTTACATCACATCAGAGTGGATGTCCTTAATCTTGTCACTTCCTAGTTTAAAACTCTTCTGTGGTTTATCACTGAACTTGGAATATAATCCAGTATTCTTTCTCTCCTACAGGATAAGGGCTTGAATCATTCCCCTTTTTCATTATGCTCTTCCAGATCTACCTGTACCTTCTCTCATTGCCTGTTAGACCTAGTGCCTGAGTGGGTTTTTCTCTGTTCCATCCTGTTATCTTCCTCTGCAAGGATGGATCCTTGTGCTTCAGGTCTTTTTTTAAAATATGTCATGTCCTCAGAAAGGTCTTCCCTGACCACCCTTATCTGGAATAGATTCCCTTCATTCAGTCTCCATTTGTCTACTTAACTTTAACATCAAAATACTCATCAGTTTCTTTGCTTTTTTCCCCCATCACTAAATTGTTGTGTTAGAGATTGGACAATATATTTTGTTATTTTGTATTGTTAGGACTAGGGTACAAGTGGCACACGGTCTTAATTATGTTGAATGAATGAATACATGTTTTGAAAAGTGTTAGTTTGGAAAGGTGTAAACCATCCAAGAGCCCTACTAAGGGGCAGTATTTTAGACCATTTTTGCGTCACCGAAAGGGGTAATCTGAGTATTGTAAATACTGGTATTAAAGTTGCCAAAACTTTGCTTTCTGCATTGACATCTTGTTTAGAAAGAAGCAAAGACTTTATAGTGGCAAAATCTGGCAGACACTATTTCAATGAAGTGATCAAAGTTAGCATCATCTGTATTAATGACTGTTGACATCATGTGGTTTCTGATATAATGCCCTGAGATGAGCACAACATCACTTCTGTGGTATTTTTGTCAAAAATGTATTAAGCATAAATTCAACTTGAAGCATATTCTACAAAATAGCTAACCAGTACATTTAACAAGGTCATGCAGGATGAAAGACTGAAGGAATTGCTGGCGGTCTAGTGGTTAGGGCTCGTTCTTCCTCTACAGGAGGCATGGTTTTGAGGGTTTGGTCCCTAGTTGGGGAACTAAGATCCTGCATGCTGCTTGGTCAAAAAAAAAAAAAAAAAAAGGAATGACTGAAAAAATATCCCTGATCAAAGAAGATAAAGGAGAAATAACAAATAAATGCAATATTTGACTCGATTGCATCCTGAACCCAAGAAAGGGTATTAGTGCATGATTTGTGAACTTAACTAATTGTAGATTAGTTGTTAGTATTGTATTAGTATTAGTTTCCTGCCCTTTGGTAATTTTACTATGGTTATTTATGATGTACTGGGTGAGAGATATGTGGGAGTTCTTTGTGCTGTTTTTGCGAGTCAAATTATTTTTATTTTTGTTGTTAATTACTTATTTTTGGCTGTTGTGCATCTTCACTGCTATGTGGGCTTTTCTCTAGTTGGCAGAGAGCGGGGGCTACTCTTCAGTTGTGGTGTGCGGGCTTCTCCTTGTGGTGGCTTCTCTTGTTGCCGTTCCTGGGCTCTAGAATACAAGCTCAGTAGTTGTGGCACAAGGGGTTAATTGCTCTGTCACGTGGGATCTTCCCAGACTGGGGATCGAACCCATGTCTCCTACATTGGTAGGCAGATTCTTTACCACTGAACCATCAGGGAAGCCGTGCAAGTCAAGTTATTTTAAAATGAAAATGAAAATAATCAGACTCAAGTGTGTTGGGTATTAAATGAAATGAACTGGCTTTGGTGACATTTTCTGTGCACTGTTGTGTGTGTGCGCGCGTGCGTGGTCATTCTTAAAACAGAAATGAAATGGAAAGATCCGACTTCTTCCTTTGTTGTTTTTTAGGAACAGCTCAAGATGGCTGAATTTCTAAATGACCAGGACACTCAACTGTGTGACAATTGGTAAGAAATCGAAGAAATATTATTGGAATGAGGACAGTTCTGTAAACAGTTGGTTTAGTAGTTGGCAGGTTAAAATTAGAGCCGTATAACATGTCATGCAAATATATGGGATTAAAGTTTTTTTTTAAACAATTTTGGATAAAATTGCCTGTTTTAGAAATTCCACAAGCTGATTGGTTTAGGTAGCATAGAGCAGTGACAAGACTGATGGAGCTGGCAGTTAGGGGTCTGTTTCCTACCGTGAATTAGTTAATGACTTTTGGCAAGTCACTTGGATGCTTTGAATCCTCACTTTTCTGACCTATAGGTTCAGTAATTTGTTTTTTCTCTTCCTGAAAATTATCATATGTTTTTTAAAGATAATAAAAATATAATGACATTTTTGGACTAGAGCAGTGTCCAAAGTGTGTTGCAAAGTGTGTTTTTCAAAGTGTGTTGCAGGGGCCTCCCTGAATGGTTGCAGTGGCTGTCTTGAGGTTGAATGGGATCATGGTTTAGTATGAACTTGGCTCTATGTGTACAACAGAACAGTTCAGCTGTTTTTGTAAAGGAATTTACTGAAAGAATGTTCCATTGCTTTAAAAAAAAGTTTAGTCAAAGTCTTTAAGCAGTCCCGCATGATTCCAGAACTGTTAGTAGAAGGACTGGGTGCAGACTTGAATGTCAAGCTTTCTTATATTCGTGTTTTTAACTGACAAGAGTGACAAGAAAGAGCAACTCTTTTCTGCTGAAATGAAACTTAGGAGTGCAGCTTGTAATCAGCTGACTTCTGGTTGGACTTTCTCAAGAACTTGGCATTTTAGGGATATCCAAGTTCCCTTACTGAAAGCAAAAGAAAAAAGCAAAGCAGAACTACCTGTGCTATATTTAACTTACCAAATTGCGGTAGGAGAGGCTGTTGAAAGATGAGCCTGATAAAATTTTTTCTTTCTTTTTTTTTTTTAAATGCCTTTTGCTTTCTACTCAACTTCTCAGCAGCGTTAGGATACAGTCAGAGCAACTGCTGGTCGAAATATTCTTTCCCTGCATGGAATTAAGATTTTATTTCTGTGAGGATGTCTTGCCTTATAGGGTATTTTTTTGGTACTGTGCCACTGTTCCTTTCACCTTTTAAAAAAATTGTTTTAGCTCTGTTTAGGTTTTATGTGTACAGTTTCTGATGCAAGTGTAATAATCAATTATACAAATAATCACAAGAAAACATTGTGTTTTTAGAAAGAAACAGACATACTGGCTTTAACATCAGTTAAGAGATTCTTATTTTTTCTGTCCACTACATTTTGAAGAAATCTCAAACCTAGGGCAGTATATAAATGTCCCTATATTAAGGGACTTTTTTTAAAAAAAGAAAGGGTAAGTTAATGGAAAGCTAATGAAAACAAGGTTATTCAAAGCCAAAGCAATTTAAGGAAAACAGGCAGATTAGCATGGAAACCTGACCAAGCCAGTACAGTCCTCCCATTTAAGTAGCCCTGTTTAAATTCCAGGTTTTAAAATTTTGTCTTTAGAGCTATATTCCTGTTGTTCCCTAAGAAAAGTTAAGGTGTCATCAGAGTATGTGCTGCAGTTAAACCTCCTGGGCCAGGAAGAAGAATAGTTTGTTGTGAGTGAAGGTGTGTTTTTTTTTTTTTTGCATGTTACCTCTTTTCTTACTGTTTTGTCCATTGATGGGAGAGTTTGAGTCTCGGAAACAAGCTTCAGTGTTAAAAGACTTTGACTTCTTAGTGTTGCCTGGTTCTATGTCATTTGGAAGCCTGCTGGGGATTTTTCTGGAAACCTTGGAAAATAAAATTTCCATTTTCTGGAAACCTTGGAAAGTGAAATTTCATCTTGACTTGGCTAGTTCTTCCTTGGGGCTTTTAGCAGTTTTATCTAGAATTGAATGTGTTCTCATTTAAAACATCTTAATTTTATCTGTAGGTAGGAGGCAAGTATATTAGTATTTTGTCTCTCTTTAGAACTTTTGGTGGAACTACCTTGGCAGCTAAATTAAAAAAAAAGTAACCATCAGGCAACCATTTTGCGTAATTGCTGCAATTGTCTTTTATCTTCTTTCAGGGTTTCCCAAAAGGTGACAGTGTAAATGCTCTGTGATCTTACCTGACAACTGCTTTTGATTCTTGCTTCTTTATGTCATGGTCCTTAATATTTTTTAATCCTAGAGTTTTTAGTGGCATTATACATGTAGAATGAATGCTCTGTCAGTAGATTGTCCTGAAGAGCCCTGTAAAATAAAGACCCGACATTTATTTTCTTGACTTTGGCTGTTTAAAGAAAATTGTTGTCAAAATTACGAAAAAAGAATCTGGACTCTCAGCACTGTAAGAGGTAATTGCTGGCTTTAATTTTTCGTGGCATCTGTGCACACAGGATTTGCAATCAGGATATGACTTTGCTTCCTGCGCTTTGTTGGTATACAGTATCCTTAGGTATTTTTAATATTTTTCAGTTTTTTACCATTTTATGATACTAATGAAAATCGTCATAATCCCTAGAGTGGAATTACTGGTCTTTAACAAGTAATTTAATGGCAGGGTCTTTGTTTTATTATTTATTAATGGTCCTAGAAATAGAAATGCAGATTTAGACTGTTGAAAAGCAGTGGTTTTATACTACCACCAGCCATCCGTTAAGAGTACTAGTTTCATAACATCTTTAATAGTAGGATTTACTAATTTTAATATTTATTAGTTTAATAGATTTAGATAACTGATTTATAGCTCCTTCCACTATATATTTTAATATTCTTCAGTTTTGAAAAACTTAAGCTGAATTAATTTAAAACTGATGGTTTTCTTAGAAAGCTGGGAATTTTGGTAAAATAGGGGACGTTAAGGGTGTCAAAGCATTGGTAGTTTCCCTCTTATCCATCTGAGTTTTCTTCCCACCTCTCACACTTGATTGTTACTCTGCATCCCCTTCAGTTTTGTTTTGAGAGCTGCCTCGATGACTAGGGTACAGGTGACATCAAGGTACATGCCTCGATGGTTCTACTTTTGGATGAAAACGAATTTGCTTTTTTTTTTTTTTTGGTGTCTTAGTCTTTTAGATTGGGAGTATGACTAGCTGGAGGCACACCTGTCATCCTACTTTGAAATGTTTCTTAGACTATGTCTGAAGATGAAAACTATAAAAGAGAAATAATCTTGCAACTTGATGTGGGAGAAGGTCTCTGTAGTATTCAGCTTAAGAGGTGAAACAGGTTATTACAGATTTGTTGTGTAACTGTATATATCCTGTTCAGTGTTTTGTTTTCTGAAAATTTATCCTAGGTGACATACTCACAGGCACATTCTATTAATGCTTCCTGTAGTTAGACTGAAATTGGAGATTTCTAATGGTCATAACTGAATGAGGAAAAGGAAGGCCTTTGAATGTTATGTGCCTCTAGTTTGAGTGTATGTGTACTCTGGGGGAAGGGATTCAGGATTTCCTTTTGGTACATTTCTGCAGTAAAGTTTATACCAACCCCACCAGAGAGCTTGTTCCCAGTTCATGTCCAGCCTGCATTGAAAGACATATGAGACATAAAGGGGGCAGGATCCCTTCCCCACTGACTATCCCAAAGCTGGCATCTGCCCCTTTTGGTTTGACTTTAGTGGCATAAAATCTAATGTGATTAAAGGTAGCTGATACTGAAAGTAAATGGGTTTTTTTTTTTTAATTCATTTTTTAAAAATAATCCTGGAGTGGATCGTTGTGCTTTGGAGCATGGATGGTTTTGGAAAAGCCTAGCTCTGCTAGCTCCTCGTGGCATCTGACTTCATGTTGTTGGTTGTGGTGAACTCTTGACGTTTAGAAATGAGACTGAGCTTTTAGAGGTTGTGCACAGCACTGAGAACTCAGTGTTGCATGGAAGACTGAAACCCTTCAGGAATTAATTCTTTGAAAGCAGGGGCAGTAACAGTCACAGGGTTTTTTCGTTAGGTCCTCACTAAAGAGAAGTAATGGAATCTGAAGATTGGACCAGACAGATTTCCCTGTGATTCCTCTGGGCATAGATGTCAGTAATTCTTGCCTTTTTCTTTGATCTATTTCTGTAGCAAAAAAGAAATTCCTGTGTTTAACTTTACCATCCATGAGATCCACTGTCAAAGGAACATTGGTATGTGTCCTGTCTGCAAGGAACCGTTTCCCAAATCTGACATGGAGACGCACATGGCTACAGAACACTGCCAGGTGAACCACCACGTACTCAAATGTTCAGGAGCGGATTAGACTTGCTGTTGTATGACAGCAAGTGAGCGTGTTGTCACAAAGCCCATTTACTGAATCTTGCTTCTTACCCTAGGTGACCTGCAAGTGTAACAAGAAGTTGGAGAAAAGGCAGCTAAAGAAGCACGAGGTTAGTTTCCCTGTACCGTGAAGGGAATTACCCTGGGGCCAGTCCTGTTGAGATTACAGAGCTGCCTGCAGAGCAGAAAGCCAGTCTTGTGGAGTCTTTGTTCTCCACCAGCGCCAGGCTCACTGCCTCTCAAAGCCTGTTTGAGCCTACTTGAGACTTCGACTGTCTGCTCCCAGATCTGACTGCATGGCTGCTGTGCCTCAGGCTCAAGCCTCAGAGCCTTTGGAACCGAGTCCTTCCTGCTGGGGTTTGACTGTTGGCAGGCTTACTGAGCGCTAAACCAGGCCTGGGGTGGCCAGTGTGGTACAGCCTCTTTAGCACACAGCCTGCCTTCTATCTTCTAATCCCATTTTGACTTCTTGATCGCTTGGGTGACATGCTGTTTACACCCAAACAAATTCTCAGCATTTGACAAGAGACAACATAGTATCATTTGGTCTCTAGTTGAGATAAAATTGGGCATAGTTGAATAAGTGTGTGTTGTTGTTTTTTTTTAATTAATTTTTGGCTGTGCTGGGTCTTTGTTGCTGCCCTTTGGCTTTCTCTAGTTGTGGTGGGTGGGAGCTGCTCTCTTGTGGTGTGCAGGCTCCTCATTGCCGTGGCGTCTCTTGTGGAGCATAGACTCTAACTCTAGGACGTGCCGGCTTCAGTAGTTGCGGCCCATGGGCTCAGTTGCTTTGGGGTACTTGGGGTCTTCCTGGACCAGGGATCGAATCTGTGTCCTCTGCATTGGCAGGGGGATTCTCCACCACCCGACCACCAGGGAAGCCCTATATATATATATGTACGTGAAGTCACTCAGTCGTGACTTTGCAACCCCGTGGCCTGTAGCCCACCAGGTTCTTCTGTCCGTGGGATTCTCCAGGCAAGAATACTGGAGTGGGTTGCCATTTCCTTCTCCAGGGGATCTTCCCAACCCAGAGATCGAACCCAGATCTCCCGAATTGCAGGCAGACGCTTTACCGACTGAGCCACCAGGGAAGTCCGTGTGTGTGTGTGTGTGTGTGTGTGTGTGTGTAAGTCCATATATGTGTGTGTGTGTCCATATATGTGTGTGTCTGTGTGTGTGTGTTTGTGTATTTTGAATGAACTAAGCATATTTACCAATTAATAAATCCCAACAACTGTTTAGTTGGTGATCATGCAGGAATGTGTATATATATATGTAAACATTCACTAAGGTATATACTTATGATTTGTGCATTTCATTCTGTGTACCTGAAAAAATCTATTAACTTATTAATTTATAATTTTGAAAGGTGATTCATGGTCAGTGTAGAGAACTTGGAAAATATAAAAACAATTACTTAAAGACCCCAAAGCTCAGAGATAAATATGAATAATTTGGCACTCTTTCATTGCTTTTTCTAAGCATTTGACCTAAATTTTATTAGGCCAGGGAAGTCCCTTTGTTGATGATTCTTGATTTATTTGGGTAGTTTAAAGGCAATATTGGGACTTTCCTGGTGGTCCAGTGGCTAAAACTCCACTCCCAATGTAGGGTGCCCAGGTTCAATCCCTCGTCAGGGAACTAGATCCCATGGTCAGGGAACCACATGTAGCAACTAAAGATCCTGTGTGTGACAACAAAGACCTGGTGTAGCCAAATAAATAAATGAATAAATAAATAAATATTTTAAAGAGAACAAAAAGAAAGCCAGTGCTGCATATAAATGTGCAGATTAGAAAAATCAGTGTCTTTCTAAAGGACAATCCCTTTTCCTCATTGCTAGGTACTTAAATCAGAGTAGTAAGGGGAAATTGGTCTGGGGGAGCTTTGACAAGCATATGGGAATTGCTCTGCTTTTGCTGTTTGCCCCTGGACTTCGCTGGCTAATTTTGGGTTCCTTTGTAATGTGTACAGAAGATGACGATAGGGTGTCTGTAAGTAGTGAATAGTTTCCTCATAAGATTTTCTTTCCCTTTGTAGAATCTGGTGGCAGGACAAAGAGGGAAGCTGTGACTCTTAAATACATAGAAAACCATGGCAGGCAAAGCTAGGGTTGGAAGAGAATATTTTGTAAATACTTTTTGCTTTCCTCGCCCTATGTGACAGCATGACCTCTCTTAGGAATATTAACTGCTTCATTATTCTGTTTTGCAGGAGACTGAGTGTCCTCTACGGCTTGCCCTTTGCCAGCACTGTGATCTGGAACTTTCTGTTCTTAAGCTGAAGGACCATGAAGATTACTGTGGTGCCCGGACGGAGTTATGTGGCACCTGTGGGCGCAATGTGCTGGTGAAAGATCTGAAGACTCACCCTGAAGCGTGTGGGAGAGATGTGGAGGAAAAGAGAGTCGAGGCTGCCATGCCACCTAACGCGTATGATGAATCTTGGGGTCCAGATAGGATCTGGATTGCGTCCCAGCTCAGACAGATTGAGGCTCTGGACCCACCCATGAGGCTCCCTCGAAGGCCCCTGAGAGCCTTTGAATCAGACCTTTTCCAAAGTAGAACCACCAACCAAAGGAGCATGACAGCCCAGTTTCCAATTCAGAATAATCTATGTGAGTTGTGTCTGGGAGTAGAAACCTGGAATGGTATCAGGATCTGGGCAAATGGGAACAGGGCTTTGGAACCAGATAGATCTTAATTATAGAAACCTGACTGTAACATGAGGAAGAATACTTAACTTTCCTATAGAACCTCTTTGCTATTGGATTATTGTTGGGTGACAGTGCTGTTCATAGCTGACATTACTGAGTGTACCTTTGTGTGCCTAAAGGCATTTACAGAGTGCTTTACTTGTATTAACTCATTTAGTTCTCACAACAGTTTTCTGAGGGTAGGTAAGTGGTAGAGCTGGGGTTTGAATTCAGGCTGTCTGACCCTATGCTTTAAACCATTCTGCTATCACGCAGAAAGTGTGTTAGTCGCTGAGTTGTGTCTGACTCTTTGTGATCCCATGGACTGTAGCCCGCCGGTTCCTTGGTCCATGGGATTTTTGAGGCAGGAATACTGGAGTGAATTGCCATGCCCTTTTCCAGGGGATCTTCCTGACCCAGGGATTGAACCCTGGTCTCCCATATTACAGGCAGACTTTTTACTGTCTGAGTAGAAAATACATGTAAAATGCTTAACACAGTGCCTGTTTCATAGTTACAGCTCATTCATATTACTTACTAATAAAACAATTAGAATAATAATGGAGCCTTTTATCATGGCAGTCTTAATGTTTGGATTCCTGTGAGCACTGTAGGGCTGGGCCTCTTTTGTTCATGCACAGATTCCTGAAAACCTTGAATATTTGCTAGGCCTGGACTTGAACTAAGGGATGGCAGCATATCTAACGTTTCTTAAATACTAGTTGTTGTTTTTTTTTCCCCCCCTCAGTGGAAGAACAAGAAAGGCAGGAAAGGAATAGAAGCCGGCAGACCCCCAAAGAGCGTGGTGAAGACAGTGCAAATTTGGACTTCATGTTGGCCCTAAGTCTGCAGAATGAAGGCCAGGCCCCCACCTTGGCAGAGCAGGACTTCTGGAAGGTCATATATGAGGCAGACCAGTCCCGTGAAGGTCCCAGCGCTCTGAATGACATCAGGGGTGTGTTTGTTTATTCTGCACTAGCCTCTGTCTCTATGTCACAATTCATATAAGATTGCAAGTTTTTCATGAGATAGAATTTGTTTTTTTTTATTTCATTTATTTGCTTTTCTCAATTCTTTCTTTTTTAAAAATTGTCAAGAATAGTAAGTACAGTGACTATCTATTAATATATGCCCCTCACTTATATTCATCAATTTTAGTATTTCCACTTATCTTTATATTTCTTTCCCCCCGAGCCATTTGAGAATAAGTTGCTGACATAACATTTTATCCCTAAATGGTCTTCAGATGTATTTCTTTAGAACAAGGGCATTCTCCTGTGTGAACACAATACAAATATCACTTTCAGGAAAGTTCCTTACTTACACATAGTGTCCTTTAGAGCTTTTTAATTTTGTTTTTGAAATCCAGGATTATGCATTCTATATTTAGTTCTTTCTAGGTTCTTTTAGTTTGGTTTCCTACTCTCTCCCTCTTTTTAAAAAAATTTATTTATTTTATTTTTGGCTGTGCTGGGTCTTTGTTGCTGTGTGGGCTTTCTCTAGTTACAGCGAGCAGGGGCTGCTCTGTAGTTGTGGCGTGTGGCCTTCTCACAGCGGTAGCTTCTCTTGTTGTGGTGCATGGGCTTCAGTGGTCGTGGTGCACAGGTTCAGTTGCTCAGCGGCATGTGGGGTCTTCCTGGACCAGGGGTCAAACCTGTGTCCCCTGTGTTGACAGATGAATTCTTAGCCACTGTACCACTAGTGAAACACCCCTCCTCCTCTTTTCTTTCTTTTGGCATTTTTGAAGAGTCCAGACCTGCTGTTTTGTAGACTACTTTCTCAGTTAAGATGTGTCTGATTATTTTCCCATGTTTAAGTTCATGTTATAGTTTTGGCAGGAGTGCTATACCGGCCATGCTGTTTCTTTCTCAAGATGTCAGTTTGTCCTGTTTGTTAAGAGTAGAGTCTGTCATAAATCTCCATTGTTCAGGTAGCCTTTTTGCTTCATATTAGCTGTGTGTAGGATGCTGTTTCTAGATTGCTGGGGAACAGAGTCTTATCCAGCAGTTTCAGTATTCACTGATGTTTCTTGCTCGAATCAAGTATTATTATGGCAGCTGTAAAATGGTAATTTTTTTATTTCTCTCCTCTGTTCTGTATTTATTAGTTGTCCTTCATCTGTAGAGAACTTTGGTCCCCCCACCCCCATTTGAAACCAATTTTATTTTTTATTGTTGGATTAAAACTAAGTTTTTAAAAATAAAAGTTGGATTATGAGCAGTGAATCACCCTTGTTTAGAAAACAATATGTTTGAGAAAGGCATATCATATTTAAAATGCTCAACTTGCAAGATTTTAGGGACCTGAAAATTAAGTAGCTCTCAGTTGTGGTTTTTCTTCATGTCACTGTAAGAATAATGACCTTAAGGAAAGTAGGATTAACTTTGAACATTTTGTTGATTTAGAGAGAATAGGAATTGGTCATGGATCCAGATATTTAAGTTTGAGTCTTTCTTTTTCTTTGGCCAAGCTGTATGGCATGTGGGATCTTAGTTCCCCAACCAGGGCTCGGACCTGAGCATTTAGATTGGTGAAGAAAGTAAAATATTAATGGCATATTTGTGACAAATGAAGACTCTGGATTCAGTGTAGTTTATTTTCTCCTTTCTTGGTCATTTCTTAGATTGCTTTATTGACTTTTTTCTTTGCATGTTTCATTCACTCATGTTGGATCTTTCTGGATCCTGCATGAATGAATGGTTTGGAATTTATATTCTCTTGTAGTTGCCCTGGAAATTTCAACATACTTATTTAACTTAATAAAGTCTAAATTTAGTCCACCGCCTCACACTTCTCTTGGTTAACACAGTAACCTTAGACTGTGGATCACCCCTTTATGACTTAAGTACCACTGACGGATGTTACTGCTCTCTGTTGTTTGCCTTCTAATGCCCTGATGTAGAGTTTTCTTGTTTTATGTACTCACATTTATCATTTTGTATATTATGTGTTCACCATTTTCTTTGCTCACCCCTGCCTCCTTGTTTCTTCAAATTTCCTTTTAGGATGCATTTCTTCCTGACGTACATTCTTTATAAGTATCTGCAAGTATAAAATACTGCAAGTATCTGTTGATTATGAAGACTCTGTTTGGGCCTGAAAATATATTTTGTCTTCATATTTAATAGTTTTAAGGAAATCAAATTTTCCTGTCAACCCCCCCAAGGGGTATAAAAGGTTGAATCAAGTGTTTTTCACTTTGAGTCTGTGTGGCCTGATACCTAGGTGCAGTTGACGAGACCATGTTGCCTTGTGAATTTTGTGAGGAGCTCTACCCAGAGGAACTGCTGATTGACCATCAGGTGGGTTGTGAGTTACTTGAGGGCTTTAAGCTTTAAGGAAGAACGTGTGCAGGCCATACTGGTGTTGCAGACCATGTGAAATCTTGAGCAAACCGATACAACTCTCGTGATGAGAGGAGCAACTGTGTTTTTTTTGTTTTTGTTTTTCTATTTTTTGCTATTTTGGTTTTTTTGGCTGTGCTGCATAGCATGTGGGATCTTAGTTCCCCAACTAGGGATTGAACCTGCACCCTTGGCTGCTAGTGAAAGCAGAGTCCTAACTACTGAACTGCCAGGGAAAATCCAGTAGTAATTGTGTGTGACTGACATGTGGGTGTGAGAATTCGGCCTCGTTCTCTCTGGGCAAAGTAACATTCATGCCAGCAGGCCCAGTTGCTGCCTCCATTCTGTGGAGATACTGTACGTCTCTCGAGACCATCTTGTAATCAGCTCTCATCTCATGCCACGATTGATTTACAGGAACCCTGCTGAAGTCCCTGCAGTTCCTGGGAGGGCCAGGGGTCTGTTTTGCACTTTACTTTTTTCTGCCTGGACATGTGTGGCCTTTTACCCCTGTCTCCTTAACACACCCAGCTGCACAGACCCCTCACTCAGAGACTTGGTCAGACATGACTCTCAGGAAAGGATCCTGGGGAATGCTCCGAAAGCTGAGCCAGAGGGCCCCTCTGTGTGCCCCCAGACGACCTGTGCCCGTGTCTCTCTCAGCCTGTTGTCCTCACCCTGTGGTGTGGACTGCTGATCCCCTGTGGGTCTGTACCCCTAGGTGGAGTTCCTAGAGGACAGGTTCTGGGCTTTCTTGGTTTCTGAATCTCTGAATACGTGGTGTATGAAAGGTGTCAGGTAGTTTTTGAATGACTGAAAGTGCCTGTGCTCTTTAGGAAGGCTTAGAGAATAGCCTTTGTGTTGGAAGAGTGGCTCCACTGGGGAGGGAGCTCCTTTCCCTCTCAACAGTCTTACACTCTGATTTGGTTTGACCTAGTCTGGTACTTCCATGGCTAGTAAGTGGTCCCTGTGCTCTGGGTGGAACACGCATTCCCCCATATGTGGAACAATACAGCATTTGAATACATTATTTGGTTTGGGAGTAACATAAGAAAATCCATTCACAGGGATAACAAAGAATATATGGGCCTCTCTTACTGTATGTCTGTGGAAAGAATCTTGAAGCTTTTCAAATTAATTTAGAGAGAATAATCACATAAAAACACACTTAAAAAAATTAAAACAGTACAGAAATGTTTAAAGTAAAAGCAGAGTAGGTGTTTCATCTGCGTTCCTCTGACCCTTTTTAGTCCTTTTCCCAAATATTAATTAAGCATTATGAAAATGTTGTGACTTCCTGAAAATATTTTTAGAATTTAGTTTGTTCCTTAACTTCTGTGTTTTTTTTTCTTTTTTTTTTGTTTTGTTTTAACCTGTGTTTTTTGAGACAGACAAGCTGTAACCCTTCATGTGCCTTACCTCCGCTCAATGTGGGCAGCACTTCCCCCCGAGGGGTGGAGGACCCTGATATTATCTTCCAGAAGCTGATTCGGCAGTCTGCAAGTGACCAGTTTGAGTCTTTGATGGGCTTCAGCAGCTCTCCTCCCGTGGAGGACAGCGTTGTCATCCCATGTGAATTCTGTGGGGTCCAGCTGGAAGAGGAGGTGCTGTTCCATCACCAGGTGAGAGTCCCCGAGGACCCGGGCACTTCTCCTGTCCCCTTGATCCTCTGGGAGTGAACCTGAGGCTTTCAGAGCCAAGAAGGCCTCCCTGGCCTTGAAATCGCCTGCATACCTGATCTGGCTCCTGGCCGTGTCCTGTCTTGTGAGCTGAGGCACACAGTACCTCAGGCCTTTGGGCTTTGCCTGCCTTCTGGCAGTGGAAAGCATTGTATCACAAGCTGTAGCTCATGGAGCCAGGACTCCAGGTAAGCAAGTGTGGAGGACTTGCCAGAGGGTTTAGAGGAGTTTCCCTGAGGTCCCTGACAATTTCTGCTTTTGACCATGTGTGTTCTTCCTGTTGGGGTGGCATTTGCATCTTGCATTCCAGGAATCTGGAATCTGATTCTAGCTTTGTCCTTATGGTTGGCCTCCGGTCCGTCCCAGCCCCTCACAGGGGATGCCTGTGAATGAGGGAATTAGACTGGATGATCTGAAGTCCTTTTTCAGCTTTCACAGTCTGAGATTCCAGCATCTTAGTGGAAGATATGTTTTTTGCCCTGTCTTGTTTGTAATGGGAGTGAACACTGAAGGTATTTCAGAGGCACTTCTGTAATTGATGCTATATAGATGCTGCTGGAACACCACACATCTCATTTCTGAAATAAACACTTGTGCCTTCGGATTAAGCAGTAGATAAGTTAGCTGCTTGGGGAGACCACAAAATAAGCAGTGGTGCCAGTACTCTGGTCAGAATGTAGACAGACCTTCTGGGCTCCCGGGGTCAGCCCTTCCTTTATCCCTGCACAGATCAGATAGTGCTTCTGATCTTCCTGATCAGTCCGTGCTAGTAGGAACGATTGCTCTGTTCCTGTCATCCTGTCCCATCGACACCACCCTGCCACCCTTCTACCCACCATCAGGTGTGTTCCGCCAACCCGGCGTTCCTTGCCTCCCAGTGCTTCGTCTCATAGGAATGACTGGGTACTAATTCTGGTTTTTCTTGTTAGGACCAGTGTGACCAGCGGCCAGCCACAGCAAACAACCACGTGACAGAGGGAATCCCTAGCCAGGATCTCCAGCCTCGAGAGACCTCACCAGAGCTGCCCAAGAGGCGTGTCCGACACCAGGGTATGGGCCAGGGCTGAGCCAAGGCTGCACTTCTCATCAGCTCCTCTAACAGGGTTACCTGCACCCCAAATTAGCGAGCACAGCGTGAGCTCACTGAGGACTCCCTTGGGGCTAGTTGTGGCCCTGGATTAGACTTGGCTGCTTTGGGGACAGCCATGAGATACACTTAGCATCAGTGCTTATTCAGCTGCCGGTCCCTGTCAGTACACTTAGTGGATGACTGGGAGGTAATTTTCACACCTTACCGTGACTGCCCTGGGCCCCTGCTTCTAATTGAAATATGCTCACCTAGAGTAGGGTGATCAAAATTATCCTCAGTATTCTTACAGTCTCAGGACTAGGCAAATAAACTGTTTTTGAAACCCAGTCACTATTAGAAACCCAAGGCCAGTTAGAAGTGATTTGTCAAAGTTTGCTTATGCACCATTGTTGACTAGTTAGTGAGGACTTAGGTGGTTAAGTGTACAGTGTGGATTAATGTTCTCAACCCTGTCCTGGAGACATGGGTTTCAGCATCCTTTAGGGGTGAGGCAGTCATCTTTTACCCAGGATCTTTTGTTCTTGCCCCGAATCCAGCACCAAGAGCAGCCTTTCCCCTGAAGCTGGTGCTTTTTCTCTTCTCAGGAGACCTGTCTTCTGGTTACATGGATGATCTCAAGCAGGAAACGGCTAAAGGGCCTGCCTACCCTCTCCCCTCTAGCCGACCCCCTAACAATACGGCCGCTCCTCCTAACCGCCTGTCAACATCCACATCAGGCCCCAGGCCTGGGTGCCAGCCGAGCCCTCCTCGTGCTCTGAAGCTCAACAACGTAGACAGCCAGGGTGTCCGGGGGCGCAGTCGAAACAGCCATAACGGGGCTCTGGCTCCTGGCCACGTCCCAGCGGCTTACCCTGCTCGGAGTCTCTACCCAGAAAACCTTGTGCCCTCTTTTCCCCGGGGACCTTCAGGGCGATACGGAGCAAGGTGAGGAACACTGCTTGGGAGGAGAGCTTGGGGTGGCTCAGGAGAATGGAGTGTGGATTTCGCTTGTATCGTGGCCCGATTCATAATGGCCTTTTGTTCTCTGTGGGTTTTTATTTATTTTTGGCTGTGCTGGGTCTTCTTTGCTGCACAGGCATCTCTAGTGGCAGTGAGCAGGGGCTGCGCTCTAGTTGCGGTGCACAGGCTTCTCATTGTGGTGGCTTCTCTTGTTGAAGGACAAGCTCTGGGCGCACAGGCTGCAGTACTTGGGGCGCGTGGGCTCAGTAGTGTGGCTCCCGGGCTTGGTGGTTGTGCTGCACTGGCTTAGTTGCTCTGAGGCATATGGGATCTTCCTGGACCAGGGATCGAACCCGCGTCTTTCTGCATTGGTAGGCGACTTCTTTACCACAGAGCCACCAAGAAAGTCCCTCTGTGGTTTTTTTATTCATTAGTTTTATCTTCTGGAGAGCTGCTTTTGTCTGGCTCCAGCTGTTTCTGTCCTGTGTTTCCTGACTTTGGCTCGGGCATCTCAGGAATGAGTTTCCAATCCTTCTCTTTCAGCGGTAGGAGTGAAGGTGGCAGGAGCCCCCGGGCCACGCCCACAGCCGCCAGCTACCGCAGCAGAACTGCAAAGGTGAGTGGGATCCAGCCCGTAAAGCTCGGTGAGGACTCCGGTGGGTGGGCTGGTGTGGTTCTTGAAGTCAGAGAAGTTGCTGGGCCTCAGCTGATGGTGGCTGAAGGACCGCGCTCTGGCTCTTGAGGAGGAGGTTTCAGAGAAGCCTGGCACTTCTGGCGCTCTTCAGGAGGACCGCTGCTTTCTTTCTGTCTGCATAAACCTCGTTTGTGTCCTGTTGTCCAACAGGCCAAAGCCCCCAAGCCGCAGGGGGCTGGGGACGCAGAGGAGGAAGAGGAGGAGGAGTAACGAGCACCCCCAGAGAACGCACGCTGGTGCCGTCTTCTCCGCACGGCTTGTCACGGGACAGCCCTGCTCCTCGGGCTCTGTGGGCGGGGGCGACCTTTCAGATTTTAACGTTTTCTAGGTTATGGCCATTTTGTGTCTTTTGAGATTGTGCTGTGGGAGTTTGGGGGTTTGAGGGAGGGTTGGCAGGGAGGCTGTTGAGAATGTTTCAGCTTTAGCTGCTGCCTTTGACAGCACAGAAATGTACGTTAGGGTCCCTCGGCCCACCAGGGCTTCATTTTTTGACATACTGTCACCGTCGCTTCATGGTGCTGTGGGGTCCTGGTGGGAAAGAGGGAAGGTTCTGGAAAGCTGGTCCCACCAGTGAGGTGATGCTCTTCCTGTGGTGGCCTGAATTTGGGACCTTGGGGGTAACCTCTCATGTGTCCTGCCCGTCGCCACTCTAGAATTTGGGCTCTGGGGTGTGTGGAGGGGCTTTGGTGAAGTGTTCAGGCCAGTTGCAATATGTGTTAGGAACAAGGTTTTTGGAGATGGGTTTCAGGTGAGTGGACTACGGGCTTTGTTTTAATCTGCTTCTTTGGCATTTGGCATCACTGCCTTCTGTTTCTGAGGGGAGCACGGCTTCTTTGTCTTCACTGCCTTCTGATGGAGAAGGCCAGGGGCTCCCTGTGCCCTCCAGGGCCATGCTGGGCTCTGCCTTAATCAGGACTGAAGCCTAAACTCGTGGTTGGCTCTGGAAACCAAGAATCAGAGCCCCCTCCCCTCTTTTTATTTTACTATTACTGTTATTATTAACATCCTTGTAATAGAAATAAACTTTGTACTTGGAGTTCAGCTGAGTCGTGTGGTTCCTTGTGCTTCGCGCTCTTTGGAGAGTGCAGGCGGGCCAGGGTGCCTGGAGTCAGCTCTGCGCAACGAGGGAAGCTGTGCCTTCTGAGAGAGCGCCAGACAGTCAAGATGCGGCTTTTCTGTTTACCTGGAGTTAGGGAAACTGACAGGTGGCTGCAGCTCTGGGCTGATTTGGGGAGGGCTGGGGGCCACCCCCAAACAAAGAGAGGAGGGCAGATTCCTCAAAAGCCTCAATCCCAAGAGTTGCTGAGCCTTAGCAAAATTATCCATCACCCCCTGGCACCTCATACTTTGCACCAGAACATCTAGCACTGTAGGTCATTTTGACCTCATTTGTTTTCCTCTCAACAACCTAGTGGGAGTGGGAAAAGTAGGAAGAATTGCTCCAATTTCATATGTGGAAACAGGGGTGACTTGTATAAGGCTATGCAGCTGTTAATTCATGGCAGCCAGGACTCATCTGGATCTGAGTTATACCGAGAAAAAGAAAAAGGATGACCTCCCTGGCGGTCCAGCGGTTAGGACTCTGTGCTTCCACTGCAGGGGTTGTGAGTTCCATCCCTGTTTGGGAACTAAGACCCTGCAAGCCGCGGAGCATGGCCAAAATAAATAATAACTTTTAAAACAGGTTATTCCCATATAGCTTTCTGGTCTGCTGTTACCATGAGGTTTTGATATAGTAGTCTGTATATATACAAGACTATTTTAAGTTGCTGGTATCTTAATTTCAAATGCATTTTCTGTGTCCTGCATTTGACTCTCCCTCATGCTTGCTGGTTTTGAAATCCTATTTGTGTATGGATGATCTTCTACCTTTACTGTAGGTTTGCCTTTGCCAGTGAGCTTTTCCATTCATTATTTGCTGTTTTCTAGTTTTGCCCTTTTCCAGCTAGAGATGTTCTTTTAGTATGTTACAAGGTTGGTTTGGTAGTGCTGAATTCTCTGAACTTTTTCTGAATTCTCTGTAAAGCTTTCGATTTCTCCACCAAATCTGAACGAGAACCTTTCTGGGTAAAGTATTCTTGGTTGTGGGCTTCTCCCGTTTCATCCTGCAGTGGAGGCCCGGAGTCTTTGCCACTGGACCCCTGGGGAAGTGTTTCTACTGGATTTACACCCAGGAGTGGACTTGCTGGTCTCAGAGGAGGAACCAGGACAACTAAAGCAGGTGTAGGGTCCATTCCCCCAGCAGTGCATGAGAGTTCTCTTGGTTCCACGTCTTCCCCAACCATGGTGCTATCTTTCTAGCCCTTTTGCTGGTGGTGCAGTATGCTCATTGTGATTTTAATTTGCATTCCCCTGATATAACTAATGAGACCAGATATGTTCTCATCATTAGATGGTGTAATTCTGAATATATTTGAGACAACTTTTAAAAAGGAAATGGCCTCCACCATCCTGGCCAGCTGAAAGTCCAGTACTTCGGCCACCATATGTGAAGAACTGATTCATTTGAAAAGACCCTGATGCTGGGAAAGATTGAAGGCGGGAGGAGAAGGGGATGACAGAGGAAGAGATGGCTGGATGGCATCACCGACTCAATGGACATGAGTTTGAGTAAACTCTGGGAGTTGGTGATGGACAGGGAGGCCTGGCGTGCTGCAGTCCATGGGGTCGCAGAGTCTGACATGACTGAGCGACTGAACTGGACTGATGGGCCAGCAGGAGAATCCTAGGTGTGACAACGGAGGTGTCATATTCTCTGGCTTTGTGTGTCTGATGAGAGTCTTCTCTCTGCTGCGAGTGCTTGTTTTTTTCTCTGCTTCTAGCACCCTGAAGCAACAAACTGGAGAAGAGAGGAAAGTTGCTTGTTCCTCGTCCAACAGGGTTCTTAATCTTTGTATAATAAATATGTAGGACACAACCACTAACAGCATTTATTGAGTACAAAGAAGGTGGAGTCAAGAGAATGAGAATTAAATGGGTCTGTAGTCTCCTGAATGCAGACCAGAGGGCATGTATGTTATATGTGCTGTGTGTGTAGGGTGTGTGTGGTGTGGCAGGGAGTATGTGTGTGATGGACATGGGACAAGAAGGCAGAGCGTTGCTCCTGGATGGTAGTTCTGAGCTAAGTCCTTCCCTCTTCCCTGCATTTTCCTTTTGCACAAAGTAGTTCTAAATCCACTGCCTGTGCCCAAGGGAGGACACGTGGTCTAGGAGAGGCCCAGACTCTTCCAGTGCAACTGTCCACTTGAGGAAAATCCTCACATCAGATGAGAGTATAGACCAGCTCCAGGACAAGGAGTTGGCAAGACCTGCAGGGGTAGGTTTACCTTTGACCTTGGATTTCCATCCCTTCGATCAGACTTCCTATATGAAAACCAGAGAGACTTCCCTGGTGGTCCACTGGTTAAGAGTTCATCTTCCAATGCAGGAGGTGCAGATTCCATCCCTGGTTGGAGAGCTAAGATCCTACATGCCTCGTGGCCAAAATCCAAGACATAGAAAAAATATTGTGACAAATTCAATAAATGTGGACTTTTTTAAAAAATCCACATCAAAAAAAAAAAAAGAAAACTTAAAAAAAAACCACAGACTTAAGGGGTCGAGTTGGGGAGCAACAGGTCATTTATAAGCATAATGGAGTTAAGAATCACACTAAGTGCAAAGAGACCATAATAATTAGAAACACTTTTAATTTCTAGCCGCTTGGTAACCCTCAAGCATCAGAGCCATTCAAGGATGTTAGCCTTTGAATGTTCTCAGCAAGAGTAGATGACCACACAACTCTTAAGGTAAATCAAAATTAGATGAAGGTTATTTATTGGTGTGACTTTTCCTGTCATGAGCTTCTTTTACACAGCAGTGGTGTAAATAGCATCAAACTGAATGAAAAGTTTGTTAGATGCAACCATAAATAATTATAATAAATATACATCAAGTAACTTTACAGCACACATTTTTTAGGACCAAGGTTTGGATCTGTCTGGACCTCAATGTGTTCTCTGGGAGAAGCAGTCGTGTTAGCAGCAGATACCTTACTCACAGCTGTCATCTAGTCAAGAGATGGGCCAACAAAGCTTCCTCTTGGGGAGGTAGCTGACAATTCAGAGTCCATTCAAGGGATGGGAAGGATGGGGGGGGGGGGGACAAAGATTTAAAAATACAGGGAGGAAAAACCACTTTTAGTAAATCCAAAGGCTCTTTCATTATGCAGAAATGAAATAAAAGGATCCTTGTTGTCAGGACTATGTCCTGCGAGACCCCCAGTCAAGGGGGCTATGGCCCCCAGGAGGCAGCGGCCGACCGTGTTCCTTCCAGTCAGGGAAACTGGTAGCAGGCACCTCCAGACATGACTAATCCTGCATCAAATGTAACTGATGCGACTGGAACAATTCATCCAGGTTTATCCTTTCCTTAGGTCAGGGAATCGTTTCTATAATGGTCCTTAATGCATTTCCTAAGAAGAACAGGGAGGCGGTGGATGCTAATGCCTTTAACTCTAAAATCCACACCTTTCCAACAGGCCAGGGCCACAGCCGAGAAAGGAAGAGCAAATCCTCTCTCTCACCAGCACTCACACTCCAAAGCCTTCTAGACAGCACTCACGCAGAACTTCCAATATTCACAATATTTTACAATAAATACAGTGATGTGATTTTGCACGAACTGGCAAGGTCCAAAAATGACATGGTCCAATAGGATGGCGTATGCTGCTCTCGAACAAAGTACCACTGGACAGAGACCTACTCGGGCACAGATGCACCGGGGCTGCAGGCAGCTGCGGCAGCTCAGCCCTGGCACACACTCACGTGGGGAAGGGAGGGGGTGCAGGGCGGGCCTGGCCAGAGGGGCGGAAGGACCCGGCGTCTCCATCTGGATTTGAAGGTCTTAGTCACTGAAGTAGACCCCGAATGGAGAAGAGCACCTCAGACAGCTCTTTTGAAAATGGGGTGTGGCCTTTCCGCTGCTCCTCACATCACAAACACCATAGTGAGGAAGGGCCGTTTCTGAGGACAGACGGGGCGGGCTGGGGGGGCAGGCCAGAGTCATGTGCTTTCATGTTCAGAGTCCCGGAAAAATGCCCCCACTTGAGCTCTGTTCCTTCAGCTCCCGGGCTCTTCTCAGCTCCTGAGCTGGGACACACCTGGCCTGACTCTGGACTAAGGTCAGGAGGGATCCCTTCGGTCATCCGCTCCTAAGCAGCACTCAGCGGGAGCCTGTCAGGCTGGGCCCAGGGGAGTCGGAGAGCAGAAGGGTTGTCTGGGTGGGAAGGGGAGGGCGAACCACGGTGGGCTTTTCCTCAGAAAAACCCAGACCATAGACAAGCGTCTACAGCCGGAAGATCAACACACAAAACTCCCTATGTGTGTCTCCCATGTTTGGGTCACTGGCCCAACCATTTCAAGTTGGAAGGAGGCCTGCAGGAGCCATGTCCGGCAGAAACGCCAGCTGGAGGCGGAAGGCAGGGCTGGCCACAGACTTGTCTGTGGAGACGCGAACAGGGCACTCTGCGGGCTGAGAGCATCTCACTACCAGCTTCCTGCTGGGTGGTTCTGTGACGTAGCGTCAGAACCTGGTGGCCACGAAGGAAAATGTCCAGGAAGATCAAATGAGACACGAGCTGTCTGGGAACTAAACTATCCTACCAACATACCACAAACAGGTAGCAAAAGAACCAACCCATCACGAAACGTACAAATACATAAGGTTAAGTCTTCCAGGAGGCCCTGGAATGTGGACAAAAGTTCGGAAAAGCAAAATGTCGCCAACTCCTCACGCAGGGCCCTGGAGGGGTGTGCCCGCAGCAGCAGGCTTCCCAAGCCAGCAGAGCAGAGCCTCGGTGACAGCCTAACCTTGGCTCCCTCCCCTCAGCCACTCAGGGGGTCTTCGCGGTAGTGAATGGCACAGCGTAGTTTCTCCAGCATGATTTCCAGCGAGGAGTACTGGGGAAGCTTGATCATGAACATGCAGGTCTCCACTCGGATGTAGCGAGAGTCTGGGGAACCTACAGGAGAGAACAGCATTAGAGCAAGGACCCCCAGGGGGACTGGCAGGCCCCTCCGCCTCCAGGTTTGCCTCTCTGGGCAGCTCTTAAGACAACCCCAAGGCCCACTTATCAGGTGGAGGGGGAGGGGCTGGGAGGCTGGGGTGAGGCAGGAGGAGATTCTGGGGGAGGAAAGAGCAGCACAGGCCCCAGATGGCTGACCTGTGACAGGAAGGTCTGGCCAGCAAAGAGTTTTCTTTGGATTTTAAATTTTTAAAAATTTTAAAAATTTAAAAATTTAAAAAATTTTAAAAATTTAAAATTTTTTGCTGCATTTAAAAGTCAAAAGATGACAACATATCTGGATTCTAAGCTTTGAAAATCTCAAAGGATATGTCAACTTTGGGCCTGTGCTGCCACTTGGCGAAAAGTCAGGTTTGGAAAGCACACGACCCCCACACTCCTGCACCTCTCATTTACATTTGGGGTGTGGTGTTCGGGGGTACCTGTCCATTGTCCTCCCTTCATGCAGTGCCTAGCAGCCCCAGCTCCAAACAGGGCCCGAGTGTCCCTGCTTGGAATGTGACAGGAGAGGCTAGTACCTGCTGTGCCATCCGGGGGGGCAATCTTCATGGGGTACGGGGGCACATGGGCCGTGTCAGGACCCCCGTCTTTGCAGGGGCAGGTGAATGGGATGCGCTCCTGGTTGCAGGCAAACTTGATGAACTTGCACAGCTCCTCCTGGGCAAACATCTCCAGTGCCCCCCAGAAGAACTCGATGTGCTGGTCAGTCTCCATCAGCCCCACCTGGTACATGGTGTGGGCCTGTGGAGAGAGGCCCCAGACGTGAGCAGGCCTGGGCCTCTGCTAACCCAGCCTCCCACCCAACCCCAGGGTGTGGTGATGACCGCAGGACACAAGGAGGTCACAACTATGACAAGGACTGCAAAGGCAGTGGTAACAAGAGCCTGCATGACTCTGGCCTACCCATTAGGCTCGGCAGCAGGGGTTCTACCTACGTTACCCCACTGACCCCACTGGGTGGGTCCTGCCACTGCTTCTGTTAGAGGTGAGGTCACTTGGGCAAGGTCTCCCAGCTGGCATGGGCGAAAGCAGGCCAAGCTGAGCAGTGGAGGGGCTTCACCTCTGGTTGGTGGCTTAATTCACAGGCTCTGGAGGCAGGTGATCTGCCATTTCCTGGCTGGGTGACCCTGGGCAAGTGACCTCAGCTTCCGTTTACTCAGCAGTGAGATAGGGATGAGCACGGCTCCTCTCTTACATGAGGGGACAGAGCGTCAGGACACAGGAATACTGTACAGACGACAGGCTGCATGCGCCCGCCAGCCTGGCCTGGCCACCGACCTTCAGGAACTCGAGGTTGATGTACGGGAGGCCGCAGGTGCGCAGCTCCATCTCCAGCGGGCTGAGCGTGGTGAGCAGCTGCAGGGGGATTATGGCCCCGAGGCCTGCGCGCACGGCCGTCACACACTCCATGTTCTGCAGCTCGCGCAGCCGCAGGCTCCGGATGGCAGCCGCGTAGATGTCCTTGTTCTCCCACCTGGGGCATGGGCAGGGGATGACACTCAGGAGGCTGCTGGCAGCTCAGGGAATTCCTCTCCTGCTCTGGGTGTCACCCGCCCCAGAGCCGGTGTTTCTGTATACGGTCCTTCCACTGAAGATACTCCACCATCTTTCCCAGCACCCCCTGTCCTGCCTCCTGTCTTCCCCCGGGAAAGCCGCCTGTCCCCGTCCGAGGCCCTGCACTCACGCCACGGGGATGTGCCGGCCGCGGCTGCACAGCTCCACCTCCTCGCCGGTCATGGTCAGGTAGGTGAACCGGCAGCAGGGCTTGTTGGGCCCCTCGGGGCTCTCGGTGGCCAGGTGCTGGGAGGCGATCTCGGCACACAGGGCCTCCAACTCCGTCTCGTCGTTGATCTGCAGGAAGGGCATGGCAGAGCGGGGCTGACCACTGCCCTGCTGCCCAGATCCCCAGTGATAGAACCTCATCCCCGTTTGGGGACAAACACTGGGTATTGTGGGGCGGGGTGACCCTGGCCACCATGAACAGGTAGGTGGCACTGGCCTGGGCCGTCAGCCATGCCCTCGGTTCAGGGTTGGGCACTGACCACGGCCTGGCTAACAAGACCAAATGACAGCCTCCCTCTTTCACTGGTGCGGGCATGGCGTAAGGAGGGTGAGCCTTGTACTGCTGGGGCGTCCTGAGACAAGTCATTGATGATGTTATTGGAGCACCTGGATTCAGCTCTGTCTGAATCTATATCTATACTTTCAGTTTTAAGGTCAAATCATTTTTTTAAAAAGTTGGGGTTTCCTGTCACTTGTCACCGGAGAACCCTGACTTAATCCCACCTGTGGAAGGTACACGGGCAACCCTCCCCCGTGCGGCACAGTGAAGTGCATGCGGGGCCACCTGGAGGAGAACAGCCTGTGGCTCTGGGGCGGTGAAGGCTGTGGGCACCCCAAAGGAGGTTCGTTTGCCTCCCCCACCAACCCTGGGGTGGTTCTGTCTCCTGGCACCCTCTGGGGCCTTGCCCATACCCTCTAGACGGAAGCCTTGGCTGGACTGTCTGCCTGGACACCGTCTTATATCCCTTGCCTGCCTCAGGCCCTTGGCGCCACCCACGGCTCTGGGAGGGCCTCTCAGAGCAGCACCTGGCAGTGACTCATAACCCCCAGCCCCTGGGAGGTGTCCTGCTTTGACCCTTAAAGCAATTCATTGTGGGCCACTTTCTGCTGAGAAGTCAGATGCCATCCCAGCCCCTGGCTTTGCGGCTCCCATGTACCAGCTGCCCTCAAGTGGTAGCTAAGGGGACTACAGACAGCCTGGCAGCGGGGACCTGCCCCGCGGAGCCTCAATCTGTGTGGGGGGTGGGGGGGTCAGCTGACACCTCCTCCAACAGACACGGGGCAGGGGCACTGCTCCAGAGCCCACGGCCCCCCAGAAAAAAAAAGCGCTTTTCACTTACACTCTCAAATTTCTTGACGTAATTGTAGGTGAGTACGTCTGCTTCCTGCAGGTCTTGGTCAGGGTCCAGGGGCTCGCCCACCAGCGTCTTCCAGAAGGAGGGCAGGAGGTCCAGGGGGAGGGGGACGTCTGCTCGGATGGCGATCCCCAGCAACTGGCCCAGGAAGTGCAGCAGCTGCTCCTCCCCGTAGGTGATGGGGCTGGGGGTCAGGATGTACTTGCCCTGGAAGCCGAGGCAGGGGTGAGGGATGGACCACAGGGGCTTGTGGAAGGTGCAGAGCTGAGGCCCACCCCTCAGGGAGCTGCCCGTGGGGCTCAGGCCCCATGTCTCACCTTGTTCTTGTTGACGGCGGAGCTGGGGCACAGCAGGAGGAGGGAAAGCGAGGAGCTCTGCAGCTCTCTGCACACCTGCCACAGGAAGTGGCGGAAGGAGCCGCCTGCGGACGGAAGGAGCCTCTCAGACCCCTTGCCCACAGGCCCTGTCCCCACCGGACACCCTGACCCCGCCCGAGGGCTGAGGGACCTGGGTTCAAACCTGAGGGGCCACTAACTGGCTGGCGGCTCCCAGGAAACTGCATCACTGCTGAGGCCAGCCTCCACCCCTCCACCTAGCTGATAGGGGCCATCACTACACCCACCTCCCAGGCTAGTTCTGGGGAGTCCACGAGATCAAAGGCAGATCCTTCGTGGGTCAGCTGTCATGGCTGCAAGCTGACACGTATCAGTCAGGACTTGGGGGACCTGTGTCCACCCTCTGTGCTGGGCCAAGAGCAGGGCCCCCGGCTTCCTCAGCACGGCTTCTCGCCAAGCCCAGGGCTCGGCGTGTTCAGTGAGAACACAGATACATGGGCAGACACACAGATACAGTGCGATGGGCAATGGGCAGTGATCAGCTCCTCTCCTGCTGCCGTTTCACACGTGCCCCTGGGCGTCACAAAACTCCTGTCTGTGGCTGGTCTCCTCCACCCTCCCCTGGGCAGCCGTCAGTGCCCTCGGGTCTGGACGTTCCGAGCAGAGCTGTGTGTGCGGAGGACTTTCTTGGAGACAGATGTCAAGGCCTGGCCCTCATAGCTTCCACGGAGAAGCAGGAGACTCCTGCCTGCTGAAGCCGCCAAGGGCTGGGACAGAATCGGACAGGCCTGGGTTTGAACCCCAGTGAGCCAGCTGACTTTGGGGAAGCCCCAGTTTCCCCATCTTTAAAGCACAGCAGTGCTGGGGTCAGGAGGAGTATAAGCTGTTGAGCCTGGGCCTGGCTTGTTCTCTCAGTGAAAAGAGCTGTCCTCAGAGAGCCTCCGAGTAAGGTGTACCCAGGGGAGGCCACGGCGCCGGCCAGAGGGAAGGCTGCTGCAGGAATGTGTGCCATGATCAGGGCAGGCATGGGAGATGGCGTCGCTGAACAGCTTTCCTGCCCAGGGTGCCCAGTGAAAGAACTTGATTCTCCCACCCAGTGTGGGAGGCATTTTCGGAATGTCGAGCTTAAATGAGGACCATGAGGGAGCACTTTCTGAGTCGCTGTCCCTCATCCCTGCAGTGTGAAATGGCAGAAGGTGCCATTTTGATCAAGGGTTTCCCAGACCCCTGTCTCTTATGGGGCACATACAAGCTTTTAGCCCGACCAACCCCTCAGCCAAGGGCTCTTCCTGGAAAGTAAGTCCAATCCACACTGAGGGCGTCTCTCCTGGGTCCACTGTGCCAGAGATGCACCCCTAACACTGATCAGAAACCGGGTCCCTGAGCCTGCATGGCTCAAGGTTGAAGTCCTAGACCAGCAGTAGCACCACTCCCCAGAGGACAGGGGCAAGTCCAGGGGGGCTGGGTTTGCAGAACCTGGGACCACTCGTCACTCGGGGGCAGTCCTGGCTTCTGTGTGTAGAGCAGGGTAATGAGTATGTGGCTTCCCTCTTGCTAGTGGGGAAGATATTGGCTGTTTAACAGTAACCCCAGGAATTTCACACTCTACACATGGCCTCCACCCTGAACTGGCCCAGGACTCCACTTACTGGTGCCATGGACCTCCTCCCCCGTGAAGCGGATGTTGAAGGCATAGGTAGGGTCGCCGCCACTCGCCAGTTTGACGCAGAGCTGGGAGGAGGGCACTGAAGCTAGCTGCCTGGCTGCCTGGCAGAAGTAGGAGTTCTCAGAGGCTCTGATCTCCCCTGGAACGAGAAAGAGGAGGTGCTGAAACCTCCCAGCGGCCACCTCTCGCCTCCTGCCTCCCAGGACAGGAAAGCCTCCTGGCCGGGCCCTGCCTACTGCTCCCATGTCCCCCACCCCCTGGAGCAGCCCCTGCCTCCCCTCGACTCCTGGAACATCTTCAGTCGTCACATCTCCGTCATGGGGGGTTCCTCTCAAGGAGCCCATGCCCCTGTTCTCCACATGGCAGCCCCTCCCATCCTGTCACGTGTCTCGGGGATACACCCGGGCTCCTCTCACTCCCCGGCTCATGCCCCTCCTGACATCTCTCTGGTCATGTGCTGTAAGGGAGACTCCTGGCTACCTCCCCAACATCCAGCCTCCCCTCTGCTTTGGTGCCTGAGCCCAGAATTTGGCAGGTCCACGACCAAAGCAAAGCCCACCTCTCCTACCACCCCCTGCACTGAGGCGCGGCCTGTGCTGCTGACACCCCTCCTCCTACCCCCTGAGAACAGTGAGCTCTGGACAGACTAGACAGGGAGCCACAGGCTGGGATTCAGAGCAGAGCGTCAGGAGCACCCCCACCCACGAGGAACTGTCAAAGCAGCTCCCACATCCTCTTCTAGAGGCTTTTTTCACATGTAAGAAATCAACTAGCCAGGTGCTGCTGCCTGCATTTTCTGGTCTGCGTGGTTCATCTCACCTCCCACGATCTCCAGAGGGTCCAGAGTGATCTCTGGTGCCGCGTGGTCAGCCGTCCTCTGCACCGTGGCATTCAGCACCCGATTCATGACGGTCACCTTCGTGTCGTAAAAGATCAGCCCTGGAGGGAGGAAGGCAGGAGAGGCTGGGACGGGATGGGTGGCTTCCCCCACCCCAGTCACCCCGAGGCTGTCCCCTGTGCATCGTGCAGTCTCTTCCTGGGGGGCGAGCTGGGGGGACAATCTGTTGGCGGCCGGGCACTGACCTTTGGCCTCCTTGAGCAGGGCGGCGATGCTGTGACTGTACATGGGTGTCTGGCGCAGCTCCACCAGCGGCAGGAAGAAGGTCTCGAGCGTGGTGTTGAGGGACTGCAGCAGGGCGAAGCGCAGGCGCAGGCTCTCGATAGGCACATCTGCGGGGCATAGTGGGCAGGGGCGGTCAGGCGGGGCTCGGTCTGGTGAGCCTCGACTCTCCGTCTGTCTGTGAATCCCTTGGGGGGCCTGGTCACCAGGAGGAGCCAGAGGCTGCTGGTGAGGGAGTGAGGGCCAGGCGGAAGCAAAGGGCGAGGCCTGGGTTCTCAAGGAACTCGTGGGTCCCCTCGGCCAACTCTGGGGCTCTGCCAAGGCTGCATGCTATACTGTTTTTAACTTTTAATTTTCAAATAATTATAGGCTTAAAGGAAGTGTACCTTTCACCTAGCTCCCCTCAGTGTGACATCACACATCAAAACCGGAAACTGATGCGGGCACACTGACTTGTCCTTTTCCGCCCTCACACGCATCCCCTCCCTGACAGTGAGACTGACGTTGGGACAGCTTCTTGCTCATGTTCACTGTCGCAGCACCCGCAAGAGAGCGAGGGCTCGGACGTGTGGCTGATGAGAGTGAGCAGACTGAGGGGTCTGAGGAGCACATGGGCACCAAAAGCCCCAAAGCCAGCCCGGGGCCTGCTGTGTTATGACAGGGCACCCTCTCCAGGGGTGGATTTCTGGAGAGTGTCCATTTTTGTGTGTGTATTATTTTTCTGTGCATTCCTGGTTTTGATAAAAAATGCCGCTGTCCTGTCATTAAGGATTGTGCCTCCAACACAGGCTACCAGATGGCCTCTTACCCCCGACACGAGGCTGGCATCCAAGGTGACTTCTAGGCAGCGGGGTCCTGGGTGTGGTGGCGGGGGTCTTGTCTCCCAGCCACCACACTCCTAGGTCTGCTGCTTGGTGTGGTTGCGAGGAGCACATAATAAGTCCTCACAAACTTTAATTTGGCCACAATCACAGCCTCCTGTCTTTCTCTCTCTCTTTCCTTACCCACTTGGTTCACAGTAAGTGTTTCTAAGGATTTGTTTAATGGGCGTGTAAAGGGCTTTGAGTCCATCTGCACACCCCCTGTGCCATCATGGGTGAGGTCCCCACAGGGCAGCCCAGGGGGTGGTCCCTGAGAGGCATCCCCCTGGGTCCACATACTCAGGAGACAGGCCACTCTGGGGTCAGCGGCATCTGCGGGGTCCAGATACACCTCGTGGGGATGCAGACGCGCGGGCGTGATGGCCAGGTGGCGGCACAGCCGGTTGATGTACTGCACGAGTGCCACGTCCATCTCCAGGGTCCACTTCCTGGAGGCCTTGTGCGCGTGCCGGACATCGATGCAGGCACACCTGGGGGCAGGGAGAGGCAAGGTGGGGCGGCGGCCCCTGGGGGACGCTGGGTTCCTTTGCTCCTGTTTATGACAGCCTTGCCTTCCAGGTGTTTTTGGTGCTCAGCCAAGTGCTGACGGTAGACGGAGGGACTGCTCCCCTTGAGCAGAAAGTGCTCTTCAGAAGAAGCAGGCAGGGGGTGGGGTGGGGGGAGGGCAATATGCACCCCCATGTGCCTCCCTCATGTCCATGGACTACACGGTCTGAGGGTTAAAGACATAAGTGAAGTCCTTGGGTGGAATCTTGGCTACAAAGCACACCTACTTCCTGGGCCTCAGCTTCTACATCTATAAAATGGAGCTGGTGATGGCATGACCTCGTGCCCTCAGGGGGGCTGAGTGAGAGGACGCCCACAATGCACACGGCACGGTGCCTGGCACCTCCCGAGGGCAGTGCCAGTCACAGGTGTCCTTTTCCCTGTGACCCCACCCCAGGTTCACTTACACAGCTCCTCGAACAGGCAAGCAAAGGTGTGTGTGTGAGGGCTGCCTCGCTACAGCCACATCAGATGTAAATTACAGTTTCTAAAACCAACCAGAGAACTTGGCCCTGCCACCGTGAGCCAAGATGCATCTGGGCATCGACTCTGAGCCTTCAGTGAAGGCACAAAGTGCTGGTGCTACGCAGTAAAGAATTTCTCAACTGTATGGAAAACAGGGCTTTAAAAAAAGCATGCTTCTGGCAGCCATTCCTTCTCTGAGGTCCAACACCTCTTGCTGTGGGTCAGGGTGTGTAGGCCTGTGTGGTGGAGCTAGAGGCAGAGGGAGGGGAGATTTCTTCCGGTTTGCATACATCTTGCCTGTTTGGGATTCTCTTACAGAACGGGGAAACCATATTTAGTTTGACCCTGGAGCCTTGGCGACTAGTGACCCTGCTGTGTTCCCACCTGGGAGGGAGAGAGAGACGGGAGAGGAAGTGTGACGCCAGACAAAAAAAGACTCTTTGGAATAAGTCATCCCTGTAAGGGACTGACCTGTCCCCTCTCACCAGTTTGTATGTTGGAGCCCTAACCCCTGCAGTGTGACTGTACTGAGACAGAGCCTTTAACGAGGAGATGAAGTTAAACGAGGCCACAGGGTGGCCCTAATCTGACAGGACTGTGATCCTCACGAGAGGGACAGACACCAGGGACGCAGGCGCAGAGGCAAGGCCACGTGACCACACAGCGTGCGGTGGCCGTCCACAAGCCAAGGAGAGCCCTCCGGAGAAACTAACCCTGCAGACACCTTGATCTTGGACTTCCGGCCTCCAGACTGCGAGATACTGGGTTTCTGTTGTTTAGAGCACTGTTTCAAATGGGTGAGAAAACCCACTTTAGCAAAATTAGAAAATAACTCAATAAGCATTAAAAACAGGCCAGATGGAATGGCTTCCCAGGATGTCGTCTCTTGGGAAGTGTCTAGTGGCTGAGGACAAGTTTTCACAAGGAACTGACGGGCTGACGGCCTCTTACCTCTCAAAGTGAAGATCGTAGCCGCAGGATAAAATCGCTCTCCAGACGCTGCGGATGTCTTGCTTGGCTCGGTCGATCACAAACTTGTGAAATCCTTCTAAGGTCAGGTACTTCTCCTCTGGGACTGACAAAAGAGTGTTCACAGAGTTAGGAATCTGGTGAGAAGCGGGGGCCCCACAAGATGCTCTCAGTGCACCCTCTATTTCAGGACCCCAGTCATCTAACTCCTCTGTCTCCCACTGTCACTCCAGGGTCTTTTAGCAGACCGTCTCCACCAGCTGCTCAAGGACACGCATAACCCCTCAACCTGACAGGTGGTCACCAAGGGGTGGGGCGCTTCCTCTCCAGTCCCATCTTCCTGTATCTCAAACATTCCTGACTAAGCAATTTTTGTGACAATAACAGCTTTCTCCAATTCTGCTTGGACTTTTAGGAAGATGAGGCTCTAATGCCCAGGTAAGTGCCCTCTGGGAAAAAATTTCTGAGCAGATTGCCAATCTTTACTTTCGGTCATGATCATTGGTTCTCTTGGGGATATGGTGTTTCTGGAGCTAATAATCTGACCTCCACAAGTTTAGGTCAGCAGAGATGGAGGTCTGGAGTAGTAACTGGAGTCGGCCAAGGATGTGGTTTGTGTCGTGAGCAGGGCTGCCCTGCCTAAGCTAAAATGCGAGGGAGCCAGGCAGGAAGGGAAAGGTATGGAGACTGGTTCCCAGGCTGGGCTGCCCCTGTCCAGGGTGGCAGCAGCCCCAAGCCTGTACCAGGCCCCAAGTGCTTTACCTTCTTGTTTCTTGGTGGGTGACTTTTCGGGGTCCTTCTCATCTGGCTTGCTCTTTTCGGGTGACTTGGGCTTCACGGTGGGCTTCTTCTCACTCAAGGCGGTCCTGCTGTAGACCAAAGCACTGGAGTCGGGATTCCTCATGCCCACACCCTCTCCTGGCGAGGGGGAATGCAGAGCCTCACCAGGCAATGGCTCCTCCTCCCCCAGCTACGGCTGATGGTTCAGGGGAGGCTGGGGTCAAGACCAGCTCTGTTCTGATCAAGACAAGCTTCCTGAGCAAATTATGGGGACAAACGGACACTTTAAAATGTGGACAATCTTGAGGTGACGCTTTCCGAACGTTCTTTCTGCATACTTCAGAGCTGCACTGTCCAAGATGGAGTCACTAGCCACATGTAACTACTGAAGTTTAAATTGGTTACAATGACAAGTCCAGTTCCTTGGTAGCGCCTGCATAAGTGAAGTGCTCAGAAGCCATACGTGGCTGGGGCTACTGTGCTGAATTGAATAGCACAGACAAACCACGTTTCCATAGTCACAGAAAGCTCTATGGGACAGTACTGATTCAAAAGCACCATTTGTGTATACGTAATTAATGAACACTCTTTTCTCTTGATGATTTAAAGGATTCCTCTAGAGACTCCTGCTTGGTAAAACTTTACTATCAGAATTTTAACTTGGGAGCCATAAACTTGTATCTAAAGAAGATTCTATCAGATAAGTGTACAGATCCACACATGGAATATTATGCAGCTACCTTAAAAAGAAATGGGAGGTGGGGTTCTTTTTGTGCTGATATGAATCATCTCCAAGATCAGGAATAAACAGAAAGAACAAGGCACAGGCTTTCTGTACAGTTGCTGACATCGGGGTATGCTTACACTTGCTTGCGTATGCCTATACTTGCTTGCGTATACTCAGAAGGGTTTTGGGAGGCTAAGTGTGGGGCACTGCGGCCTCAATGAGGGGACCAAGGATGGAGAGGAAGAGGAGTGGCTCTGATACTTTGGAATATTGCACTACTTAAAATGTAGCAAAATAATATATATGCACAAATAAAACCTTTTGCATTTGAACGTTACAAGCAGTGGCTATCTGGGGGTACATCAGTATTTTCCAGTATGCACGGGAGCACTTTACAGTCTTTCTACAATAACCATGCGATATATGTGTGGGTAAAAGAATTCAGACTTTTTAAAGAATTCTGTACATTTTAGACATTTAATTAATTCAGACTGGTCTGCTTTCCAGCCCGCATGGTTCAGATTTTACTATTCTTGTGCATCAAAAGAAACGTTCTCTTCTAATTGACGAGGCTGAGGGCAGAAAGACCCCCGGCAGTAGAGCAGAGTCGGAACGTCTGGCCTCCCTGAGGTGCCCACAGCCTCCCAGGAAGCCTGCTGGCAGGCAGCCCGCACCCTCCCGCCGGCCTGTCTCCTGCGCTCCTCGGCCGCCCACCTGACACTGTTGAGCACGGCCTTGTCCTTGGTGGGCGGCTTGCTGATGGGCCGCTTGGTGCTCACCACCTTCCCTGGGTGCTGCTCCTTCCCCGCCTTGCTGTACTTGCTCTTGTCAAACTTGGGCTTCGGCACACCGTACTTCCTCAGGATCTGGGGCGACCCAAGAGGGAGGGCCTCAGGCTGAGCCCGGGGCACGCCTGAGGCCCAGCACAGGAGTGGAGGGGACGGGGTGGCTACCTGGGTGAGCTGGTCCTCCAGCACCTTTTTGGGGGGCCGGACATTGGTGAAGAAGAGGTGGAGGAGGTTGCCCGGCGTCTGGGAGTTGATCTGCTCTTTGCTAAGATAAATGTCCGACACTTTGATGGGCTTTGCTGGCGTCAGGCTCAGCATCTGCTCTGAGTGGGCACAGCTCTTAAATATCTCCGTCAGCACCTCTCTGGCCCCGGGCACCAGCTTCTCACCTGTCACAGGGAGGGAGGGCAAAAGATTCTGCCGTGAACACGCTACATCAGGACAAGCCCTGTAGCATCCGATTTATTTTTCACCAACAATTTATTTGGGAAGTGGGTACCGGGAGGTTAGTGGTGATGAGGAGCTGTCCACCGAGACCTGCTGTCCCCTTTCTGTGAGCACACCTCAGTGACACGTCCCGCCTTCTCTGCCATGAGGCGTGGCCCTGGGACATGGGCCCCTCCTGGACCAACCTGCTCTCCTCGGTGCCTGTCCCCGCCGCTGGCTGTGTGTGTGTCCGCCCCCCTGGATGGCGGACCTCAGGGCTTACGCTGGATTCTTACATATGTTAAGAAATAAAACTTCCACTGGGTCCGAGTCACTGTACTCTGGGGTCTCTTCACTATGGAGGTTGAACCTCCCTTAACTTCAAGAAAGTGTCTATAACAGACAGACCCCAGGGAGCTGCAGGAATTTTCAGTGTAAACTAGTCAATACAGTTGTTCAACAGTTATTGTTACAGGACACATTTCAAACCTGGCACAACCAGCAGGTGGGAAAGAAAGTTCTCTCAGATACAAGAGGGACTTCCCTGGTGGTCCAGTGGTTTGGACTCTGAGCTTCCAATGCAGGGGGCCTGGGTTTGATCCCCGGTCAGTGAACTAGATCCCACATGCTCCAAGAGTTTGCATATCAAAACTACAGATCTTGCCTGCTGAAACTAAGACCTGGTGCAGCCAAATAAACAACTTAAAAAAAAAAGAGAAAGTTCTCTCAGAAACAAGAAAGCTGTCCAGGAGTATGAGAAAAAAAGACTGAGGTTTTTGGTCCCCAAACTTATTTTTTTGATCCTCCTGAAGATACTCTTACCTTTCCTAAGGGGCTACTCAGGATCCACCCACACATTCCTCATGGCTAAGGGCTCCCCCGCATCTGGGGGCAGGACTGACCATTCTCCTCATCCCCTCTCTTTGGGGTGTGGTCTGGGCCACACCCAGTTCAGGGGGATGGGGCTTCGAGAACCAGAGCACAGAGGCTCCCTGGGCATCTGGGCTGCGGGTGAGGAGATGGGTGTATGGGAGGCACGACCGAGACCTAAGAGGCGACTCAGTACAACCACAACTTGTGGCTGTGATGCGGCAAGTTTGTTTTCAAAAGACTAAGTACCTTACGTGGAAGGCTTGACTATCATGCAATCGGGAGCTAAAAGTAAATTTAGATTAAAGCATGAAAAGACTGGTATAGCATTAATTGCGGCAGAAAAAGACCCAGGGTTCCCACAGATCTTACACTAGCCAAGCCCATGTGACAGATGAGAGCTGAGGGGGCAAAGTACCACCAACAAGGGCACAGGGCCGAAGCCAGGGCCGGGAGAGAGAAGCAGACCCTTGGGAGCAAGATTCAGACAAACTCAGAGACCGAGATACATATTTTAATGCAATATTTTAAAAAATATAAAAACTAATATAAAAAACCCATGATGAGCAAAATATTTAAAGTTCTGTGCTGAGCCATATTAAAGCCTGATGCAAAAGGAAAAGTCTTTAATACTGATCCTGTTTGTATTTAAAATTTTAATGGTTTACTCACTATGGATATTTCACATTAATTTTGACTTCCATAAGTACTGTATTAAAATACTGCTTCTGAGTTTTTTCACAGCCCCATTGAATTCTGTGGCCTCACTTACCTCACTCTGGTCCCAGCCTTGGAGCAGTATTTCAAAATTTCATGACTAGAGGATAATAATTTGGAACAAGCAACAAAAACCCATACCCAATATTACATTTCTGTCCTCAGCAAACATAAAACAAACTCAACCACTCTATTGTGAAATTTCAATAATGTTAAAACAGTTGGAAAAAAGAACATAAATTTAAAAATTTAACCACACAATGAACTACAGTTACAAAAAGAAAGGGGAAGAACTGCTGTTGCTTCTGATACAAAGGTGGCGGGGTGGGGGTGAGTTCTCAGCCTCAGGACCTGTACACCCGGCTCTGTGGGTCCTGGGTAAACAACAGAAATGGGGAAGCCAGACAGAGACCCCCCACCCCCAACATACGAGCCAACAAAGTGGGACTCTGTGGAAAAGAAATCGGAACAGTTTCTTTCTCAATAATTCATTTTAAAGGATGAGACATCAGCTGTCCTCAAGCATACAACTAAATGATTACCAGCAAATTCTAGTTCCATAGGACAGAACACAAGAAATACACCTGAACTCAAACAAGGGGAAGCCTGACTAGACAAAAAGGAAAAAAACGACTTGAATGCAAGCCCACATTCGAAGCTGATGCAGGCTGTGGCACAGTCATTCCTGGTGGTCTCTTGGCTGGCTGAACCCTGAGGGAAAAAGTTTATTCGTTTAAAAAAACAAAATCTGTAACCCACCTTTAATCGACTTATCATTGAAATAATCTTCTAACCCTGGGCTCCCCTGCGTATCGAATAGACTCTGATTCACTACAGACACCGTGAGGATCTCTTCCGTTGACATTTCCATCAGCTCGTCCTCACCATCCAAGCTTGACAAACCTATCAAGTCATTGTTGTTAAATAAACTTGCTCGAATTTTCTCAATTTTGGCTCGGGACCTTATCTGTGTGAACAAGAGAAAGAGTCAGGATTTAAGTGGAGAAACCAGTCACTCAGCTGCATGACCTCTCTTTCCCTCCCGTCTGTCCCGAAGCCCTCTGCTCGTCTTCAGCGCTCTGAGCGCCACCTGACCAGGGCGAGCTGGCCTTCCTGATGGAGTCTCTCTCAGGTGCCAACAGCGCTTCCTTGCGGAAGAATAACTCAACTGGACACTCCTGCTGCTAAACCCTGGCCAGGTCTGTGGCTTTACCTGAATGCCCAGGTGGTTAAAGGCCATGCTTGGTCCAGGCTCTGAGAAAATCCCCAGGGAGAAGGTGGACTGATGAGAGGTGACTCTGGGAGAAAGCCGACCCCTGAATCCTTGAGCTTTCCTGTCAGAGCCAATGCGGTGGGGAGCAAGGGCATACAGGTTCTCTTCCCAGGGTCCTCCTCACCATATCCAGTAAGGGGGAGGACGGCTTTCACTTTGCACCCGACTCCTGTTACAGAGGGTGCAAGATTTCTACACAAGGAGGCCCACAAGACAGATGGCATCATGAAGTGGAAAAGGAGCCTGGCAGCACGCGCAGCACCTGAAACTTGGAGTGACTTGGAACAGAAGAGCAAGTCTGTTCTCACATGCTCGGTGGGGATCCCTGCTCCTGACGGCAATGGTTAAAACAACCAAAGGCCACTCAAAAAGATGCTTCTGGGGCCCGAGAGGGAAAGCACTCGATAAAGCCCACCCCTCAGGAAAGCTAAGCCCCTGGAGCCCCTCGGCCTCCCTCCCTCCCACACCCAGCAATGAGCTGTGTTTCCTTCCTGACATCAGCCTTGCCATCACACTCAGAGATGTGACTTCAGACACAGATAACCAACATGATAAATCATTGCTGTTGCTAACAGCTGCCTCAGGCAGCCCCATAAGTGCTCCGACTTCACCGATTAGTCCCTAGGAAACAATAATGGAAGGCGTAAAGAGGCTGGGGGGTTCTAGCTGCTCATGACTTAAGTGGTGGCCAAGGCATGAGGTGCTGACCTCCACGACCGCGAAGCCTTTGATGGGGCGCGCTGCGAGGGGCTGGTTGTCCAGGGACGTGACTGTGTACATGGAGCCCATGTCTGACACTGAGGCCGTTTCTGCGTTGTCCAATGGCTCGCCCAGGCTCCCCAGGCTGCCCAGGCTGCCAGTGCTACACAGGGAAATGTCCAGGCTCTCCTGGCTGGACACCACATGGGGCTCCAACAAGCCTGCAGGGATGGGCAGCTCCAGGCCTGCAGGCAACGGATCCGCAGAGAGGTCACTGACTGTCTGTGAGATGCCTTGGGAGCTGCAGATGGAAGCCTGGCTGGTGGATGCGGATGCGCTGATGCTCATGGCAGGGGTCAGGCTGCTGGACGTGCTGACCTCCAAGCTGTCCGTGCTGGGGAAGCCGAGGGTCTTTTCTGGCTCAGCTTTCCCATCACCCCCCTCGGCCTTATCTTTTGGCTTCTTGGGGTCTTCGTCCTGCAGGGGGATGTAGATCTCATCTTTGAAGACCCCGCCGTGGGCATTGCAGGCCTTGCGGATGGCACCCCTGACGATGCCCTCGTCCAGGTGGGTGGGGATCCCGGAGATCACCAGCAAGCGACTGTGGGCGGTGGGGCCCACCAGGGCCTGGCAGGCGTCAGCGATGGCATCGCTTGTCACGCCCAGCCCCTGCGGGTCCTTCCTGGTGAGGTGCCGGAGGATGATGAGCAAGGTTAGAGCACGATGGAACCACAGCATGTCCTCGGGCTTGCTGCCCCCGATGCTCAGCACAGTGGGGTCTGAGTCCACAGAACGCGAGGACTGGCGCTTCCCGGAGGAGGAGGCCTTTTCCCGCTTCATCTTGACTTTCTTCCTCTTGGACAGGAGGCTGGGGCTCTGCGGCGTCTGTCCTGGGGAGGATGACGAGGACGACGACGAGTCGCTGAGGTTCGGGGCAGTCGCTGAGGTCACCCCGCTGGCGGTGACGCTCATGTTGGTGGGCAGGGTCACCTCGGCCACCGCCAGGCAGCCCTCCATGAGTGCGTGGAAGTACGTCGAGAACCGGCCCTGGTCAGCAGCCGCCGCGGCCCCCGAGCCTCCGCATGCGCTGCCCGAGACCCAGCTCTGCGTCTCCTCATCATACAGCTTGTGGAGCTCCGACTGCAGGGCCATCAGCATGGCCAGGCAGGGGTTCAGCTGAAGGGCGATGGACGAGGACAGGCCGGCCGGGTGCTTCCTCTGCTCCAGGCTGTGCACCGTGCGCAGGAGCTCTGCCAGGAGGTGGAAAACCAGCTCCTTCACGCAGGCCGCCATGTCTGTGGTCCAGAGGAAGTTGCCTGAGGCAAACGAAAGCAGTCATAACTTAAAATAATCACCTATACAGAGCCTACCATGTGCCCGGCGCTGCTCTGAGGGAGTAGACCCTCACAGCAACCACATGAGACAAACATACGTCCGTCATCCTCATTTCACAGATGAAGAAACAGAGGCTCCACAAGCCAAAGGACTCACACGCTGCTACACAGTCACACGATCTCACAGGGCAGACCGACACGCAGGCCCTAACCCCTGTGCCACGTGACTGACTACATGGAGTCAGTTCCTACAGTTCTGACCTCCCAAATCAGTATTTTATTTCTCATAAAGTTATTAAGTAGGTTGGTGACAAATCACTTTCCTCTCATATCATCTGTCTGAATCCCTGAGGGCATATGAGTTTGCAACATGGTTTTCCCTCTGACACCATGAAAAAATACAGAATACATTAAAAATACATTAAATACATAAAAATACAATAAATAAAAAATAAAAAAAATACATTATGAAAAAATACAGAAAAGTCGAACAACTTATACAGTAAATATTTAGATGCTCACTACCTACGTTCTACCATTAACCTTTTGCTGTGTTTGCTTTATTGCACATCTACCCATCCCTCTATTCATCCATAGGCTCATCCTAGATTTTGATTATTTCAAAATGAATTGCAGATATCAGTATGTTTTATCCCTAACCACTTAAGCAGACACATCATTAAAGTTCAATATTTAGAAAAATTTTGAGGTCAATTTGTAGGCTAATTTCACAACTCTTTTAAGTTTACCATTCCATGAGTTTCGCCTAAATGCAATCTCTCTTTAACCTTTCAGGAGCTGTTACCATGTTTGCAAGTGAAAGGTGGCATGGAAGTGAACACCATCATAGAATCAAAGTTACAATGATGGTATATGTTTGTGTGTTAAAGCAAAGTAGGATCAAATTAATCTTGTTTTCCTAGTTGGATGCCACCTTTCAAAATAATGACTACCCTGCGGATCATGGATGTGGAAGTCTAACTTCCACTCAGTTCTCCGGCCCCACTTGACAGCAGTTTGCGAGCGCTATTGCTCCCCCAGGCCACTGTGGCTGCCCCCAAGTAGCTGCCCCGGCCGATCCCAGGGAAGGTGGGCCTCACCGAGCAGCTCCACCACTTGCAGGAGGACGGATGTCGGGATGGTGTCAGGCTCGTCTTCAGCTCTCCCTTCGCCATCCTCTGATTTCCAGGACAGCAGCTGCTCGGCGAAGGCCATCGCCAGGGGGAACTCGAGGGGCAGGGAGTGTAACACCAGCACAGCTCCGGGCGGGGGAGATACCCCTAGAAGAAGCACCCAGAAGGAAAGCTTGTGATTGGTAGCACCTGATCAAAACTAGCTTGTGAGAAAGACCTGCCAGGTGTGAACAGAGAAACAGGGCCTGTCCACTCCTGCACTGGGGGTGAGGAGAAACCTCACTCCCCACCTGCCAGACAGAGTCCGCTGCGGGCAGAGAAGCAGTGGAGGATGACTTCCACGGAGTCCACTCGCTGGGGTGAGAACGGGACAGAGGGGACAGGGAAGGATAAACATCCCCTGGTCAGTCAGCTACCACCCAGCCCGAGGTGGAGACAGGAAGTCAGGCTTTAAAGAGATGCTTCGCTGGAATGGTCCTGGCTTGGTAAAGACACACCCAGCTCCTTGGTGTGGCTGCAGTCCCACGGGAGCATCAGCTTATCTTAGGCTGACAGAGCAGGCCAGGGAGGAGGTCCCCAGACTTCAGGCGCTACCAGTGCTTGATCCTTTCTTACTGCCTTGCATCACTGCTATGATCTAAGTCTGACTGAAGCGCCTACGATGACAGAGGAAGGCTCTGAGGCTGGGACCCCGTCATGCCCTGAACTGCACCCCCACCCTCTCTGAAGCATTGGTCACACGTAAGCTGAGGGGGCTCCTCTGGCAGTCTGGTGGTTAAGACTGCGCTCCCAGTGCAGTGGGCTGGTCAGCGAACTAAGATCCTACATGCTGCACAGTGTGGCCTAAAAAACATTAAAACCAACAAACAAATAAACAAAAACCCATAAGCTGGGCTACCGAGGGTCTCTGGCCAGATCAGGAGGAACCACACTGATGGCTCTGTACTTTGGGGTGAATGTTTATTTAGGGAGTGAGAGTAGGACAGAGATCCTCTATGTTTACACACAATTTCAAAAACAATGTAGGCAAAACACAATGAAAAAAATAGACCCTAAAAAGAAGAGATCATAAAGTTGTTTAGCATTGACTAAATCTCTTAAGAAATGTTCTTTCACTTTATTCCCTAAAGATGCAATGTCCCCAGGACTGGGGCTGTGCAGAAGCCAAGGCCCAACTTTGGCTGAAAGTTCACAGACATCTTTATGACTGTCTCCAGCAAGCACCTTTCTGTCTTTTTCTGTCCAATCTGCCAAGGACATGCAGTGGAAGTCTGAGAGTAGGTTTTCCTTCCTCTGTGTGCTGACTCAGAAACAGAGTCAGCCGGCCCTGGTATATAAAGTAGACAGCCAGCGACAGTGTCAGGATTTACAGAGGAAGAGCCCTCAGCTCAGTCCAAATCTACAAAGACTTAACGAAGGATGCCAGGGAGACATGGGCCTCCCAGCCTGGCCACTAGCCTTTGTTTATCACTTACGTGGGGACTGGACGATCAATGAGACCCGTGCCCTAGGGAGCCACAGTATACCTGAGAGAACTCAGTTTTAATGAGAACTTGAGGAAGGGCAGCCAGGATGGTTATAGCTAAGTGATGGGACTGTTCTGTTCAGGTTGTTCTAAACAGCATGTACCCAGCACACACTTGTGAAAGGAGACGAAATCCCCCCTGTCATCCAGGTACCATCTGCCAGGCCTTCACTGGGCAGGAAAGGATTAACTGTTCATTTACTGTCTCTGAAGTACACTGCCCCAAGCAGTCCTATTCCTCACCCATCGGAAACGGAAACACAGCAAGGTAGAAAATCCTTTTCGATTTTCACAAAGAAGGAAAGCAGAGCATGACTTCAAAGCTGTTCTTATTACCGTGAGCTAATTCACAGACTTACCCAGTTTGATGTGGACTTTGTCTGTAGAGAGGATCACAGAAGGGTACTGGTTGGTCGTGGGAGGTGGTGTGAGCCCTGTGTTGGCTGGAGATGCATCCCGTGGGTAACAGACGGCCTCGATGAGGTTCAGCTGGCCATTTCGCTTCACTTTGTGGCCCAGCCCGTACACCAGCACCCGTGCCCATGGGGCCTTGTACAGAGAGGAACTGAAGAGGAGGTATGAAATTGAGCAGAACTCCCCCAGATCAACAGACACTTTGTTGGGAGAAGAGGGGTGAGAACTGGGCACACATGTCATCCCCCCCACGTTTTAGAAGGTCATTCTTCATACAGACTAATTTCTGAAACATGGAAATTAGGGAAGAACTGTAAATAATTTTCAAATACAGTATGCATTAAAGAATAAAAGCAATGTTTTTTTTTTTCTGTAAGTATCACCTGAATCTGCCTGACTTTTTCTCTCCCTGTCACTATCTGCTGGAGTCAGGTAACTTACTCTTTGCGGAATCCAGACTGACTTTCTTTGCAAGATACGACAACGAAAGCTGCCCCAGGGAAATTGACGTCCATGTTGACTTTGGACTCGGAAATTGGAAACTCTTCCGAGGGGAACTGCTCTGGTGCTGTCTGCAGAGACATTGAACAGGGAAAACCACGGATTCAACACAAGAGGGCATTTCATCTTCCCAGCTCCCAGGCAGGGGAGAGTCAATACATGATACCCGCACTTTAACAAGATCAGGAGGACCAAAGAGCCCCCTGGGAGGAAGGACACATGGATCTGAGAAGGGAGGGGAGCTTCAGAGAAAAGGCGGCTAGTGAGGTGGGGCTTGGGGAAGTGAGTGTCATTTTTTAAAAATTACTTATTTTTTGCTGTGCTGGGTCTTTAGTGCCAAGGGGGCTTTTCTCTAGCTGTGGAGAGCAGGGACTACTCTCTAGCTGCGGTGTGCAGGCTTCTCCCTGTGGTGGCTCCTCTTGCTGCCGAGCACAGGCTCTAGGGCAGTCGGGCTTCAGTAGTTGTGGCTCCCGGGGTCTAAAGCACAGGCCCAGTAATTGTGGTGCACGAGCTTGGCTGCTCCATGGCACACGAAACCTTTCCGGATCAGGAATCAAACCCACGTCTCCTGCATTGGTAGGCAGATTCTTTACCAATGAGCCACCAGGGAAGCACCAAGAAAGTGTTATTTTTAGCCAGCCAGGAAGATTTCCAATTAGAACCTGTGATCCCAGCTCAGGGACATCAGCGCTTTGGACTTTCACCTGCAGGAAAGAGCAGATCTGTTTGGTCAGCTCCAGAAGGCTCTCCTCGCCCTGGTGCAGGGTCCGCGTGATGGCCACGTTGAGCCACTCTCGCACCGTCTGGGAGCTGCCCTGGTAGAAGAGGTCTGTGGCTGAGCAGTTCTGGGAATGGACACAGTGCTGCAGGGACTGCGCCAGGAGGATGGAGCTGGAGCTGATCGTGCCGTCTGGGGGCGGGAAAGGAAACACAGGTGATGAGGGTTGCAGCAGCCCAGGGCTGTGAGATCTTAGGTAACAAAGAGGCGCGACCCAATCTGGAAAACTGGGATGAGTTAGCTTGGCCTTAGGTCTTGGATAATAGATGTCACCAATCAGATCCTCCAGGGTGGGATTCAGGAATTCAGTGGTCTTTAAATGTTTGCTTTCTTAAGCTACAAAACTGTTTCCTAAAATAAAAATTTGACTGGAGGCCCAGGTCTATCAAGCATATAAAAGAGGATTCAGGGGTTCCCACAGCCTGACCTACTGGCTGCCCAGGTCCACCCTTAAGAACCACTAGAGTAGCTGAGAGTGGATTTTATAACCCAAGTTAGTCATTGTGACAAAGCTTCTTCCACAAGCACTTGGAAGTTTTTCAGGTCTGTTTCAGAGCCTCTAAGTTCTTGGGGGTGGGCCAGTGGACTCCACATGCTAAAGTTGGCCTGTGGAGATGTCGTTCACAAGGGCACTTGCTGGGACCCCAGGGCTGTGAGATGTCCTCTAGGCTTAGAATGCCATCTGCCCTCTCACTCCTGCTCCCATCGCAGTTGCTAAGAGGTCAAGGGGAACAGGCTGGAGGCCAACGTGTCAAAGGAAGACAGGAGGGGCTTTCTTGTCTTCAACCGGGCTGAGAGCAGAGTCGTCAGTGTTCACCAGGGCGCACCACACTGCAAGGGCCCTAAGTTGAGCGGATGTACACAGGCTGGCCCACCAGAACAGCGCTGCTTGAGGTCATGATGAATCAGTTAGGTCTCTCTGGTGGTATTTGATGGCCAGGGGCATTTTCTTTTCTTTACATGCCAAACAGAAATGCCTGTGACAACACTACAGTGACTAGATTTCATAAATATATCATTTTCCTTGATCCATGATTAGTTAGGTAAGCTCAATGAATGCTTAACAGGTTAGCAATTTTTTCATGCTGTTTATCTATATTAAGTCTAAAGGTACTGTGATGGGACTCTTCATATGGAGAATGAGGACCCCACGCACACCTCCTGCTCAGCACCCAGCTCACCCTTAGGGCTATTCCGTCCTGAGTCTGGTGTCTGCAGTGACAGCGGCAAAGCCAAGGTTTACCTGGGAGGGGAGGAGCGAGGAGCTGATTGGACAGCAGCTGCAGGTGCTCCAGGGTAATGTCCCGGATGGCGGGGATGTGGAAGAGGCGGGTAAACAGGTGAGGCAGCTTGGGGGCGAAGATGTTGAGCAGGGCCATGCGGCAGTACAGTCTGGCCAGCGCGGCCTCGCAGCGCAGCAGCTCCCTGCAAGGGAAGGGCGGGGGAGGCGCTGAGCTCTGACGCTCCGGCCACATCGGGTGGGCCGTGGGCTCCTGAAGAGAAAGGGCCACGTCTCAGGCTTCTCTGGCCTCATGTTCTGTGCTCCAAGTTAGATACTTGTGTTTTAAACAAAACAAAAAGCCACATTTAGGGTTTTTTTTTGTCATACCTCACTGCATGAGGGAAGGTCCCTGACCAGGGACTGAACCTGGGCTTGGGCAGCGAAAGCGCTGAGTCCTAACGATTGGACTGCCAGGGAACTCCCGAGTATCAGCAGTATTACCAGGCACCCTGTTTACGGTCATGGCGACCCCCCACTGGCTAGCTGCATTGGGAGGACTGCAAGAAGAGCTTCTCGGTAGGAGGTGATGGTTTCGGGGCTTTTCAGAAAACGGTGACTCTTAGCAATAGGGTGTGCCTCTTGCTGAAATCCCTGGAAGCTATGCTTGTGGAATTGTTACAAAAGATGCTGGGTTCTACTTGGGGCGGGGGGCTGTTCAGTCACCACGTGCATGTGGCCCCGTGCTGTGCATCCCTCACACCTGGTTGAGAGAAGAGCCCTTGAACTTCTGTGTGGGCGACTCTGACCCCTGCTGAAACATGCATGACACTGCCCTGGGGCAGGCTGTGTGGCCCGTCCTGGCCCTAGGTGAAGCTAGTGACAAGTACAGCCTATCTGGGTCTCGTGAATTTGACTGTCAAGTTGAAACTTCAGGCCACCCACATGGGATGATGAAACATCTGAGTGGAGATGGCAAGGAGGCAGCTGAATATGCGTATCTGGTGTTCCAAGGAGAGGTCTACACTGGAGACAGACTGAAGCTGCTTCAAAACTGACAATAAAATCAGGAGTTATAATGTTAATGGATGAATGGTATGAAAACAGCTTATGGAAACTTTTATCAGAGAGCTCCATTTACTATTATATTCTCTTCTGAACTGTTGTGAGAATTTTTATAACTGAAAGAAGGAATTCACAGGTGTATGTGAGGGAATTCTGCAGGTGTTTAGGAGTTAACCCATGGAGGGCAGACACTCTCCTCTTAGAGACCGCCACAGGGTGTTGGGCACAAAGCAGGGATCCAGGATTTCACTGTCAGATTAACGAAAACGGGCTGGCTGCTCACACAGTGCGTGGACTCCTCTTAGCTCTCTCTCTTTTTTCTTGGCCACGTACCATACGGGATCTCAGCTCCCCTACCAGGGATTGAACCCATGCACCTTGCACTGGAAGAGTCTTAACCACTGGACCATCTAGGAAGTTCCTAGGTGTCTCTTCTTGACTTGCTTTAGTCTTTAGACTTTTTCCACACTCTTCAAATCTCCAGACGCGTTTCCATCACCCAATGACAGCCGAGCACCCATGGCTCAGGCCAGGGACACTGGATCCTGATCCTCTTCTTCCTAACCTGCTATCTCACTGTTATTTTTACTAACTGCCGCTGACTTGCTCAACTTTGAAAGAAAAGTCTTCTTTGTCAATGATGAATAGCACATGTGACAAAACACAGTGAGTGGATTTCTGTGACCTGCTTAGAAAGAAGGGCTCAACTTTACCTATGCTTTTTCAAAAGAAATTTTTTTGCCACACCACATGGCTTGTGGAATTTTAGTTCCCTGACCAGGGATTGCTCCTGAGGCCTTGGCAGTGAAAGTGCTGCGTCCTAACCGCTGGGCCGCCAGGGAATTCTCTTACCTGTGAATTTGGAGGTTGGTATTGTCCAACGTGACGAGCCCATTGGTGGCAGTCCTTCTGTAGCCTGCGGGGGGCCTTTCCAACATATCAATAGGGTACCAGTATCGGACCAGCACACCTTCACTTCGGAGGTACGTTTCTACCTGAACCAGTTCATTGACCTACAACAGAAAAAAGAAATGTCTGTGAGCTCTGGTTTGTTTCCCAATTTTTAAAATACTTATGTATGTATGTGTATAGGTACCAAACTTTTATAGAAGTAAATGCTAGTTGCATGTCATTTATTGAGTCTAAAATGCTAGTTTCATGTCATTTATTGAATCTAAAAGTCCAAAGACACCTGGATAGTGTGTTTAGTTTCTTCATACCAGTTGGCAAATTTTTAAAAATTGTTATTGGAGTATAGCTGCCTTGAGAATTTTAATTGGTACAATAAATTCAAGAACTTTAATGTAACCATGAGTCAGAAATTTAAAGAGAATAGTGCTATATTTCTGTAACAGTCCAACATACATTGCTGCCAGGTAAAATTTATATTCATTGGTTTTATGTTAATTTTATAAAAGCAGAGATTAGTCTGATAGCTTTATTTTATTGCCAGTAATATAAAAAAAATAAGCTCATGCATGTGCACTCTGGATTCCAACAGCAATGTAATCTTTCTTTGTGTGTGTTAGGCATTCAGTCATGTCTGACTCTTTGTAGCCTCGAGGACTGTTGCCTGCCAGGCTCCTTTGTCCACGGGATTCTCCAGGCAAGAATACTGGAGTGGGTAGCCATTCCCTTCTTCAGGGGATCTTCCTGACCCAGGGATCGAACCTGGTCTCTCACATTTCAGACAGATTCTTTACCATCTGAGTCACCAGGGAAGCCCCATCTTTATTTAGGGATTACTATTATATTTAAAGCAATAACAAACACTATTATTACTTTTTAAAGTAATAATTCTGGTATTTCTTAAGTAGTCTGATTCCCTTTGTTTTAATCTGTATTTAGGGATTACTATTAAAACAAAGGGAATCAGACTACTTAAGAAATACCAGAATTATTACTTTAACAAATTTCTATTTTTGTAATTTTCCTGGCACACATTTCCACTGGTGAAATATATACTTTCAGTTACATACTTTCTGATAACTAGTCAGAAGTTTATATCAGAAGGGAGTGGGAGATATTACTGATGGAATTTTCTACTTCAAAGTTCACCTTAGTAAACCAGCAGTCAATAGCTTCTCTTTAAAATGTCATGATTTAAATTGTGGTCTGGTAAAATGGAATCAGTTAAAGATGTAAAACCTTTCATTTCAAAGCATCAGTGATAACTAACATTATCTCTATCTGTAGACAGATAACAAAGCTTATCTACGTGGTGATGGCTACTTCTTTATCTGTGACGTCTAGGCTTGATCTGTGTACTATCTTTGTTTTCCTGCATGGAAAGCATCAGTGCAAGCATATACATGTAACCTAAGGATCACAGCCTTCAAACAGGACTCTGTTTTCAAAAGAAAGCTTTGGTACGGCCCTTACTCTCTTCTATTCCTTCTCCCCTGCCACCTCCACCCCCTTGAGAGGGTTCTGTAAAGCTGAGAAGAAAACAACTGATCTAGTTTAATACACACATTTTATAGACAGGGATATCAAGGCTTGTTAGAACCAGTAACATGATGTAATCAACAAAACTATGTCTTTGAATCTGTATAACAATTGTGACAATGACAGATCGTCCATTCAACAAGGCCAACAGGAGAGTTCTCCCTTGGAACTTGGTAGATATAAGGCAGGGGTAGATTTAACACGGCTGATGGAAAAAATCCCCAAAAAACCCCGCAGCAGCAGTGTGGTCTGAAGTTATGGACAGCACTGAAAGTTAACAGCTTATACTCTAACATCAACTCTGATTTGGGCCCCTGAGAAAATCTCAGGCAAGTCATCTGGCATGACAGCACTCAGTCTGGTTTCTTTATCCTGACTCTGAAGAGTAATCTATCTGTATAATCACTTTATAAGGTACTTGGAGGCCTGAGCATGAAAGTCTCAATGTATATAGAAGGCTGTTCACTCACTGAATCAACATCTAAGACAACTCCATGAAGCCCAAAGGTTTTCAGCATCCCTCGGATAGCAAATTTTGGCAGGGCAGTTCCAACAGTGCTGCTGGCTACGTTATTGCTGTCTGGAGAGCGGGTTACTACCGTGAGACCTGAGGAAGGTAGAGGGGAGAAGATTTTTCAGGAGCAAGTAGCATTAACATGTTGGGACCCTATATATTTTAGAGTACAAATAACTCTCCAGCATTTACCAATACCCTCAATTCAGTTATAGCCCCAAAGGAACACAGTTTAGTCTGGAAGATAATAAAACAAAGTGCTGTGAGAACTCTGGCAATTCAACAATAAAAAGACAAGCCAATTAAAAAACAGGCAGAAAATCTGAATAACTATTTTTCCAAAGAGAAAAGATATGCATGAAAACATGTTCAACATCATTAGTTTTTAGAGAAATGCAAGCCAAAGCCACAGTGAGATACCACACTTCACATCCATTAAGATGGCTATCATCAAAAGACAGATAATAGTAAGTGATGGCCAGGATGTAGAGAAATTGGAATCCTTATACGTGCTGATGGGAATGTAAAATGGTGTAATCACTTTGGAAAACCATCTGGCAGTTCCTCAAAAGGTTAAACATACAATTACCATATGACCCAGCAATTCCACTTCTACATATATACCCAAGAGGAATGAAGCCACACACACACAAAAAAACATGTACACAAATGTTCAAAGCAGCATTATTCATGATGGCCAAAAGGTAGAAATCACTCAAGTGCCCATCAATTGATGAATGGACAAAAAAATGGGGTATTATCCATACAATGGAATATTACTTTGCCATAAAAAGGCATGTGCTACAACAAGGATGAATTTTGAAAAATAATTCCATGTGAAAGAGGCCAGACACAAAAGACCACACATTGTTTGATTCCATTTTTTATGAAATGTCCAGACTAGACAAATATATAGAGATGGGGAAGTACAAAGTAGATCACTGGTTGCCAGGGGCTAGAAGGAAAGAGGAATGGGAGTGGTGAGAGTACAGGATTCATTTCAGGGGATGAAAATGCTCTGGAATCAGAGGCAATGGTTTGGAGGCTGCACAACTTTGTGAATATACTAAAACCACTGAAAGGTATACTTTAAAAGGGTGAGTTTTATGGTCTGTGAAGTTTTTCTCTCAAACAAACAGGAATCAAAACAGAAAAGTATATGCCTACCCCTGCCCATGAGGTTCTGATATTTTGTGAAAGTCTAATAGCAAGTGGTTTTAGATTCTTTTTTGTGCTTTTCTGTATTTTTGTTTCCTCAACATCTGCAACAGATTTTAAATCAAATGAATATAGACCTTCTATAAAATTCTAAAAAGCACAGTACAACTACATATTCACAGTTCATTAGCTGGGCAGCCAGGATTAAGCCTGAGAGGTCTATCTGCAATCGTCCAGCCATGCCCCCTTATCTGTCTTCAAGTGTTCTGTCTCACCCTGCTCATGCAAGAGGTTCTGGGAAAATGCAAGAGGCCCCTAGAGGCCAGACAAGCATCCAGTTTCCCCACCAGGGAGCCAAGGGCCTCATGAGGGAGAGCTCAGGACAGCTCAAATCACTCAGAGTGAAGAGAGTCACCCTAGGAGAACCAGCAGCTGCCTGCTCAAACTCATGTGTGGGAAAACTCAACTTCTCATTTCAGGGTAAGTTTCAAAGAGGAAGGAAAGGGGGGAAGCAAAACCTTTTCGAACTTTATCAATCGTGAACTTGTTTGCTTCATCTTTAATGTCTTCAATGGTGGGAAGATAAAGGTCTCTTGGGATGCCACCATTCTCCTCGTAGAGGAATTCAACCGTCTGCCGGGCAATATCCACCATGCCTGAAAGACAGAATAGAACTGGTAACCCTCCAGAGAGCACACGATCTTCAGTCAAATCATGACACTGACTCGTACCCATCATGAAGACAGAAGGGGAATTCATGGGAGTAGGCAGCCTTTTGGGAATGGTAATTGTACAGTGTCTATCAAGTTTAAAATACTCAATGCCCTACTTCTAAGAAACTCTCAAATCTCTCCCACAGAAACACAAGCTCAAGTGTGTAAAGGTACAGGGAACACTCCCTGTAGCACTGTTGGGAAGTATAACCAGAAAAAAAAAAGGAAAGAATGAACATATTCATCTTAAAAATGATTGTACATTATTATGCAGTCATTTCATTTTAGTCAAGTTAAGAGAACAAACAAAATGGAGAGGAAGAAGAAAGTGAGGGTAGTGCTGTATCTTTTTCTTACTTTATACATTCTTGTGCTGTGTTTGATTATTGCTACAGCTGACACAGGTTGCTTATTTAAGAGCGACGGGCAGCTCCATCAGCTTCTTCTATCCAGTACTGAAATTTGCTCTGTTCCTCTTTCTCAGTGGGAGAAAAAACAATAACCAACCCCACCCCCCCAAAACACACACACACATACATACACACATACATATACTGATTAGTCCTGGCACTAATCTCAGAAAAAGGAATTACTCAGTTATCACTGGAAATCAGGGATTCAGTGTATTAGTTGGTCAAGAAATAAAGGTCTTTTGATCGTTTTTCTCCTTATTTGTTCCTAGTCTCAGTCAGGACGAAAGCTAAAAGAGAAAGAGCAAGTACTGTCTCCTTACATCATCTCTGACTGCCATGATGATGACAGAAAACCTGATCTGATGGTCTGAGGGAAGGGCGGCTGTGCCTCTTAGAAAGAGGCATTTCTGCATCTCACAAAGCAGGTGTTTCATAGATTAGAAAAAGTCTTAAAACAGAAATCAGCTATCTGCATTTAAGACTCACTAATAATTCACTGACTGCAGTCAAATTCCGTTGTATTCTATGTGCCCAGTGGACAAAAAATCTCACCATCATCATTACCGTGACATTTATTTTTGGTCAAACTACATGGCATGCGGGATCTCCAACCAGGGATCGAACCCGTGCCCCCTGCAGTGGAAGCTCAGAGTCCTAGCCACTAGGCTTCCAGGGAAGTACCATGGATGCTTACTATGTGCCAGAAACTGTTCTTAGGAGCTTTATCTGTGTCAACTCTTTAATTTTTCATACCATTATAGGTCCCATTTGAAAGGTGAGGGAAGTTGAGAAAGGTTAAGTAACTCTCCCAAGGTCATAGAGCTGGTAATAGCACAGGCATTACGTCAGAGCCCAGGTTATTAACCATCAGGCCATCCAGCTTCCTGGTATAACAAGGCCAACTTCATTCTAACAGCCCATCAACTCAAAATACTGAGCAGAACTGACAAGCAAAGAAAAGCCTGGCAAAGAAAGCAAAAGACCACAAAGTTCAACAAAGGCCCAAGAAGAGGACACTATTAAGTCTGGCCCTTTAGATGAGCCCCTCTTTTCTGATTTATTCCCTGAGTTTCATGTAAACACATCTCTTCAAGCCATGAAGTGGGTTCCATAGGGAAACATAAAGCACCAGACCTAGTTGTAAAGCACCCTTTATCTGGTCCAGTCCTGATTTCCGCTCTGCTTCGTTGCGGAACCGTCTTCGGATAGTAGGAAAAACCTTGGTCTCCCAGGCTTTCACCAGCAGGGCGTAGTGGTCCTCCTGGAAGGCGAAGGCAAACATGAATGGAGAAAGAACACCTTGTATCCTTCCCTGACTTACTATGGCTTTCACCCCTGAGGTCTTCAACCCCCTCAAATGCCAGTGGCAGAAACACACTGTGTGGACCACCAAACTAACTACACCGTCAGAGGCCAGGGGAGGCAACAGCTGGCTTGGGATGAGCTCTTCCTTTCCCTCTAAAGCCATATAAACACTTCACATGATCCCAAACTTCACTGCTGAATTACCATCACAGTACTTCTTTATCCAACATCCAGATTGCTGCTGGGCCATGGAGCCAAACAGATACAGTTATTGATACAGGGTTTAGAAAAATGAATACCCCAATTACTGTCCAAACACAATGATATAACTGAAAGCATAAAGACTTCAGTTTTGCATGCTCAGATCAAAATATTCCTTGTGGCTTGTCTTCATCACCAGGGAGCTACGCGACCGCTGTGGGTCTCTTACCTGTGGGATATCATCGTCGTCATCGTCATCACTTTCATCATCTGCAATGGGGGGCGGGTGGGGGTCTGGGCCAGAGGTGATGAAATTCTCATAGCTGAGCTCCACTTTATAATGACAGGAAGTGTCACTATCATATTCTGTAACAAAGCACAGTGACAGTGAATTCTAGGCAAGGGCATATGAATTCATCCATGGACAGATTCTCTTAACTTGTGAGATATAAAGACTCTTAGTTCTTAGAGGAATTTTAAACCACAGAGTCAAGGAATAACTAGTCTACAATTTCGTTGAATCCTAGAATAGTTTATATGGATATAATTCATTCAACTCAAAGAAGACTTTGGAAGGTTCTTCAACAAAATAAAGAATTAAACAGACTCTTAAAACAATTTTCAAACCAGTATCCCAAGGACCAAATATGGCTGCAGACATCTCATTTCTTGAAGCTCATTTTTATTCAATCTTATTATGAGATTTTTCAAATAATCAGGAATGTTTTTAGTGCACACCTACACATCTACCACTTAGATTCCACAATTAACATTTTATTATTCTTTGATGGCTTCCGTTTTAAATCAGTTTAAAAATGATTAACATTTAAAATTAGGAGATTTTATATAAAATTCTGTGGTTCTTAGCTGTCTCATAAAAAGTGGACAATCTTTCAGGCCTGCATTTCCATGTGGCAATATTCTGTTGGTTCTGAGTAGCGGTATACTTCCTCTAGGTGGGGGATGGACTCTCCAGACCACCAGGCTTCCTCCTGGCTCCCTATTTTATCTGGGCCTATTACCCCATTACCAGTGGGCACTGGGGTATATCCAAGCTAAATGGGTTTATGGAATTAACAGCATTTGCATTTCCAGGAAGCAGGTGGACCCTGAGGGGAGGCAGCTTACGTTGCTGAGCAGTGGCTACGGCAGCAATTCGGCATGGTGGCCCGTGAGTGCCCGGGTCTGACGCAATACTGGTGCCAGCATCGTTATCACTGTCAGAGGCCATGGCAAAGGGCAGGGCCTCGAAGTTAGCACTGATTTCCTCGGCCAGGTCAGTGCACAGGTCGGCAGCATTGCGGTGGGCCTGCCCTTCAGCATAGGCAAATGGGCGGGAGCCAAAGTTAGCGCGAGTCTTGGTGTTCTGGAAAGAAAACCAAAGAAAGAACTTGAAAGGAGCTATGTTACTTATGTGTTCACTTTTAACACCTCCAAGTGGACTTCATTCACTGTCCCCAGCTATGGAGAGTCTGTGACCCTGGCAGAGGGGCTGGTGCACCTATAGACCCTGGTGCTTCGAGCTTGGCAAGGCCGCCCTGCCCCTCACCTCACACTCACACTCTTTGCTATTCAAGCTCAGTGACCTTTCTTGTTTCCAACACTGTTCCTTTCTACTTGACACCACTGTACATGCCATTGCCTTCACCTGCAACATTTTTTCCTCCAATTTTGTCCATTTAAACGGGTTAAAATTCCAGATCTGGCTCAAATATCATTTCTTCAGGGTAATACAGATGTGACCAGATTGGCTTGGTACTTGCTTCCCTCAAGTCTGTGATTTTCAATCATATTGTGATGATTAATTTTATACGCTGACTTGACCGGCCACAGGGTGCCAGATTAAACATTGTTATTGCTTGTGTGTCTGTGAGATTAACATTTGAATCTGGACACAGTAGGTCCCCAATGTGAGTAGGCACTATCCAATCCATTAAGGGTCTGAATAAAACAAGAGGTGGAGGAAGGAGGAATTCAACCCTTTTCCCTTTACCCCTGCTTGAGTTAGGATATCTCACTCTGTCTTCTCTTTTCTCTTGCTATTGGACTGAGACTGAATCAAGCCATGCCTCTCCTGGGTCTCTGGTGTGAAGAGGACAGTTCATGAGACTTGTCAGTCTCCATAGCAACGTGAGCCAATTCCTCAAGAGAAATCTCCTCTCCCACTTCTGTCTACACACACACACACACATTCTTTCTCTCTCATATATATATATGTAGACACACACACACACACACACACACACACACACACACACACACATATCCTATTGCTTCTGTTTCTCTGGAGAACCTTGACCAATGCCTAGTGTTTATTAGTTTGTGATTATAAACACACACACACATGTATTTATGTGAATGTTTGACTAGTACCTGACTCCTCCAACTGGATTTAACTGCACAAAGACCATATCTTTTTTGCTCACTGTTATTGTATGTCCAGAGCTTAGCATAGTACTTGAGATATAGCACTCAATATAGGTGCTCAATAAATAAATATTTATTGAATAAATAGAACAGTCTGCCTAAATTATGACCATCTTTAATCAATTCACTGAAGAAAGAGGAAAGATGCTATCAGAGAACATCCTACCAGAACTTCTAAGTCACTCTACGATTTGGGCTTTCACATTATGTGATACAGGACGTCACTGACCTGTTGAAAGCAGAAGAGTAACATGACCTAACCAACATTTTTAAGGGATCACTGTAGCTGCTGTGTTGAAAAGACATGTAAAAGGGTAGGAACTCAGGGGATGGGAGGACAGGGAAATATAGGAATACTGTAACATGCTACCCAGAAGGTGAGGGTGGCTGGGCCATCAACTAAGTGGTCAGATTCTGGGTACATTTTGAAGGTAAGTCAACAAAGTTTGCTGACAGACTGGCTGTAGATTGGGAGGAAGAAGAGGAATCAAGAAAGAGGCCAAGGGTTTTAGCCTTAGCGACTGGAAGAAGGGAGCTGCCATTTCCTGAGACAAGGCAGGCTAGGGAAGAAGCAGGCTGGGGGTAGGGCAGAGTTAGGCTCAGTTTTAGACATGTTAACTTTGACATGCCAGTAGAATATCTATTTCTAAATGTTGTCTAGGCTGCTGAATATTTGTGTCTAGAATTTAGGGTGAGATCTGGACTGGATATAAGGATGTGGGAGCTACCAGCATGTAGTAAGTAGTAATGTCCCATAGAACATTAGTTGTTTATAGGTGCTCCTTAAAAACAAGAGCTCCATGATTCAGTATAAGTGTAGGGATGTTGGGTTAAATAAAGTTTAATTTTTAAATCTTTACTGAAGGATACCTCTGAGCTTTTGGTATACTAAAGCAACCCAAGAGGGTCATGTTCCAAACTTATTTAACCACAGGCTTCTTCTACTGGCACTGGAAGAACACTAGTGTCCCTTGCCTTGTTGTTTAGGAAAGATGGCCAAAAGGAGAGCAAAGCATATAAGCACTCAGATTCAATGCAAAGGAAGGACCCACTTCTTCAGGTTTTTCGAGGTTTTGTCATCAGGTACCACATACTGTGTCAACCAGGCTACATCTAATGTCTTTAATTTTTCCATTCCCGATGGAACAAACTGCTGAGGAGAATTTGGTGTTCGTTCCCAACAAGATAACCTGCCTTTTTCTGAATATGAACCACCGGCCACATCCCACCCGAGACATCTTCGAGATACGGTGAGAGGCGCTGCCCACAGTATGTGAAGTACACACGGCCCTTGGCAGGCTGCCCGGGTGGAGGAGGCGTCCCCTCGGTTCTCTCCCAGCCAATCCCTGCCACGTCACCTAGGGCAGAAGGAGACAACACTTTTTTTTTTCCTTTTTAATGACTATTAAACTTCCAATATGTAACTGGCATGTGGTCACATACCATTGACTATCATGGTTTTTATTTATTCATGCCATCAGTTACAGTTGAAAAAGACATGGAATGCCTTGTATTGGGTTGGCCAAAACATTCATTTGGGTTTTTCCATAACATCTTATGTAAAAACACAAAGGAAATTTTGGCCAACCCAATATTTATATATATATATAAAGTAACATAGTTTCCTTGGTGGTTCAGATGGTAAAGAATCCACCTGCAATGTAGGAGACCCAGGTTTGATTCCTGGGTCAGGAAGATCCCCTTGAGAAGGGAATGGCTACCCACGTCAGTATTCTGGTGGAGAATTCCATGGACAGAGGAGCCTGGCAGGCTGCAGTCCATGGGGCCACAAAGAGTCAGAAGACTGAGCGACTAACACTCACTCACTCAAAGTAACACAACAGAAATAAACAATTTTAAAAAGAGAAATCAGAAACTGTTCAGAAGAACAAAAATAATAGGGTCTACATAGTTACTAATTACACATGAAATTTAACCTTTATTTTCCAGGCAGCTAAGACAAAAAGGAAAAACAATAGATATGATTTTTTTAATAGAGGAATATAAGTTTTTCTCTTTTAACACATACAAGATTGCTTATGAATAAAGGTAAGAAAAGTAGTATTTTCTCAGCAAGTTTGCAGACAACTTAGAAAGGGTCTAAAAAATATAATTTAAAACTCCACCTACAATGTAAGCTAAACATACATCATTAACTCATATTATGACTCCTTACTTATATTTATTTAAGGCGTTTTTCAGGAAGTGAAGATAATACAAACTAAGCTGCTTTCTGATGAGATAGATACTGGGATGAACTTAGAGAACCAAGGGGACCATGTCCACCATATCAGCACTACCATAGGCTGCCTCAGGCAAGCTGCTAGTGCACATAGCTTTACAATTAACCCACTGTAAACTCTCCAGTCAGGGCATGATGTTCTGTGATTCTGCTTTTGATCAGTCTCACATGCTTTCTTTTTTTTTTCTGGCTGCACTGCACGGCTTTCAGGATCTTAGTTCTTCAACCAGGGACTGAACCAGTGCCCTCAGAAATGAAAGTGTGGAGTCTTAACCACTGGACTGCCAGGGAATTTCCAGTCTCATATGATTTTGATACCACTAGGCTGGGTTTCCCAGTGGCTGGGGAGTTGTCATTGTTCACCACGGAATTTGCAGGGCCTAGAAGAGGGCCCAGCACACAGGAAATGCTCAAAGAGTAACTGTTAATGAACAGATACTGAAGGTGTTGGTACCGAGGTTGGGATCCTGTTGTCAAAAGTAGGTTCTTAATTCCTAGTACCACACAGACACATTTCTCTAAGAAAAGTGTAGGTAGTATGCTTGCTTGAGGTCTGATCCAAAATTTTCTCAAAAACTAAGTATGGTCAAACAAAACAATCACCTGTAACAAATAAATAAATCACCTAATGACAGGTCCCCTGCCCTCCCTACTCCCCATCCCTTTGTGCTTAAAGCACTTAAGTACTCAGCAGATTACAGAGTTCTGCTTCACAGAGAGAGAAACAACCTGCCTGGAGGTAACTTTCCAAGGCATAACTTGACCATAACTGAAAATACCATGCTCACTGTAAAGTACAATTTAATAAGCAGCTCCCTCAAGGAAAAGTGATGACCAAATTACCCCTCAGACAGCTACAGGAAGTTATCCATCGGGTTCAGTGACTCAGGAATCCCTACCTAAGCATCTCAGACCATCTATTACATTTAATAATTTCAAGTTTCATCAGAGATGATGCTAAGATGTACTGTCTGAAAATAAGTCACCAACACTTTTGGGTGCTTCTAATGTCAAGAGGACAATGTCTGTATTATGCTACTTCTGGAGCAGTTAGGACTATTCCTCTCCTATTACCAATCAAGTCATTATATGGAGGCTGAAAAAGACGAGGGGAAAGATTTTCTCTTTATTGGACTGACTATGTGACTGAAACACCTGGGCAGAAGATCTGCTGAAGCTGGACTGGATGTCTAGGCTACTGAGAGCAAAGTCTATAGCACATTGTCTTACCTACTGATAATAGATTTCTTGAGTGCTTCAAGGCAACTGGTAGGGGTGGTTTTTTTTTTTTTTTAAGCTATTTATATGTTTATTAATGAAAAGCTAATTAAAGACCAAACTGCAAAGAAAAGCAAAACCTCAGATTTTTCTAATGATGGAGGAATGAAAATTAATGTGACTCCTAAATTACCAATGGAGGCTTTAATGACAACAGTGCCTCATAAAATGATAGCTTCAGTGTAAACTAGGGGACAGCAACGACAAGTACTTCATTTTCTCTAGAAGACAGTGTCCATTTCCAGTTGCTGAGTTTCATTAATTTTGAAATTTTGACCTATTCTGATCCAAACCTTGGAACAACTTAGACAAGGTGCAAAAAAAAAAAAGAAAAAGAAAAAAACACCTCCCACCGTACTCACCAGGAGAGAGAGTGACATCTAATCTAACGCTCTTCCACTGTAACAAACTGGAGCCATTGTAATGCACGGCTCGGCCATTGCTATTGAAAAAAAACAAGGAAGAGTCAGAGACAAGGCTGATGGGCCAACACAGAGGAAGGGAAGCAGGGACTGGGTGGCGGAGTTTCAGCAGCAGGAGAGTAACTAGAAGACAGATCCTAAGAGCTCTTCTCTTTCATTGAACATGAGTGTATTTCCAGCAGGTATTGTCTATGTTTTTTAGGGTAGAGACTATAATTATATTATTATAGTTTTAAAATACCCACATCCATGTTGTTTGTTCTTTTTTTTTTTGCCACACTGCATGGCATCTTAGTTCCCTGACCAGGGATTGAACCCATGCTCCCTGCAGTGGAAGCAGAGTCTTAACCATTGGATAGTCAGGGAAGTCCCTATTTTTTTTTTTAAGGTAACAGTGATAGCAGCCACTTACTTATGGAAAAGACAGGTGCCCACTGGATTAGTCCATGCCCCATCTCTTTTCTCTGCTTCTGTAGCAAAGCCAAAGGAAACTATTGGTCCAGTATCATCATCTGTATCTCCATAGGAAACAATTTCAATTTCCCAGTAGAAAGACGGGGCCTGAAGAAACACCAGGAGTGGGCAGACAATCAGAGGGTTCACCATGGGCCCTTGAACTTCCCTTCTCTCATATTTGAAAGACAGAGGCAGAAGACAAAGGGTCCTGTGATTTCTCACCTGAACGGGCAGTGGTGAGGTGGCGTAGATAAATGTGCCCCGGGGCAGACCGCCCCCCGCACTGGGGTCTGCTAGGAAGGTGACAGAAGTGAGGTGCGAGGAGAACATGCAGGCTCGGACAGGTGGAAACACTCGTGAGGGGCTCCATGTAATCTCTTTGGGCTGCATTGGGGAAAAACACTCTTATTCAATAGCATTGTGAACACAAAATGGAGATGTTGAGATTTCAAGTGACATTTTTTCTCTTATATATTTTTAACTTTCTTATTTTGAAATGACTTCAAATCTACAGAAAAATTATAAGAATACAGCAATTTTTGTATACTCTTACGTAGTATAAATAAAATTTTTTGAGATAAAATTCACATAACACCTAACTTGCCCATTTAAAGTGTACAGTTCAATGGATTTTAGTATATTCACAGAATTCTACAATCATCACCACAAACTAATTTTAGAATGCTTTTGTTCTCTTTAAAAGAAACTGTACCATTAGAGAAATGCAAATCAAAACCACAATGAGGTACCATTACACGCCAGTCAGGATGGCTGCTATCCAAAAGCCTACAAGCAATAAATGCTGGAGAGGGTGTGGAGAAAAGGGAACCCTCTTACACTGTTGGTGGGAATTCAAACTAGTACAGCCACTATGGAAAACAGTGTGGAGATTTCTTAAAAAACTGGAAATAGAACTGCCATATGACCCAGCAATACCACTTCTGGGCATACACACCGAGGAAATCAGATCTGAAAGAGACACGTGCACCCCAATGTTCATCGCAGCACTGTTTATAATAGCCAGGACATGGAAGCAACCTAGATGCCCATCAGCAGACGAGTGGATAAGGAAGCTGTGGTACATATACACCATGGAATATTACTCAGCCGTTAAAAAGAATTCATTTGAATCAGCTCTAATGAGATGGACGAAACTGGAGCCCATTACACAGAGTGAAGTAAGCCAGAAAGATAAAGAACATTACAGCATACTAACACATATATATGGAATTTAGAAAGATGGTAATGATAACCCTATATGCAAAACAGAAAAAGAGACACAGAAGTACAGAACAGACTTTTGAACTCTGTGGGAGAAGGTGAGGGTGGGATGTTTCAAAAGAACAGCATGTATATTATCTATGGTGAAACAGATCACTAGCCCAGGTGAGATGCATGAGACGAGTGCTCGGGCCTGGTGCACTGGGAGGACCCAGAGGAGTCGGGTGGAGAGGGAGGTGGGAGGGGGGATCGGGATGGGGAATACGTGTAACTCTATGGCTGATTCGTGTCAATGTATGCCAAAACCCACTGAAATGTTGTGAAGTAATTGGCCTCCAACTAATAAAATAAAATAAAAAAAAAAAAAAAAGAAACTGTACCCATTAGAAGTTAATTCCCATCCCTCTCTCCTCCTAGTCCCTGGTAACCACCTCTATGCTTTCTGTCTCTGAATTTGCAGGTTCTGGACATTATAAGAAATGGAATCATACAGTATGTGGTCTCTTGTGACTGGCTTCCTTCACTTAGCATAATTCAAGTTTTATCCATACTGCAGCATGTATTAGCACTCCCCCACTTTTTAAGGCTGATAATACTCCATTGTATGAATATACCCATTTTATGCATTCATTCATCAGTTGATGGACTTTTAGGTTGTTTCTACTTTTTGGCTATTATGACTAGTGATGCTAAGAATATTCATAGATATGCCAATATTGGACATTTTGGCCTCTTTTGCTTTTGCCCCTCAAGTGAAATTTGTTTTTTCCCTGTGAGTCTGCTTTCTCGTTTGTTTTATTCACTAGTTTGTTATAGTTTTTAGATTCTATGTATAAGTAGTATCACACAGTAAATGTCTTTCTCTGTGCCACTTTTGCTTTTTAGTCACTCTATGTGTACTTATTAGTATTTTTACAAGATGAACTACAGATCTAAAATTTTGAAAAAGTTTTGTTTTTTTTTGTTATTGATAATGCAGAAATTATTTACAGACTGCGGAGTTCTGCTCCTCTGCTGTAATCTTTCAATATTCGGAATGTCAAGTTGATGTGCTTTGACATTCAGAGATGAGAGCGTCACTGCAGAACTTATACCTCCAAAAGGCTCTGCAAACGCCCCTTCCAAAATCATGGACGTGCTGCCTGGCATTCTGAAATTCTCTCATGCTGCGTGCTGCAGACACGGCAGAGGGCTCACCTGTCTCCGGTCAGCCTGCAGCGGAGGCGGTGGCGGCCGAGCACAGTCCCGGTAGAGCATCCTCAGCCGTTCACACTGCACTTCCACAACTGCCAGCCGCTCTCCTGGAGGGGGAATGTCGAAGACGTGCACATAAATCCTACACCTCTTTTGGAGCTGGATCCGAGCAATGAAATATTTACAGAGATTATTCAAATTCTTACAAAGAGCAAACACCCTGAGACATCTTTGTCTCCTACGTTTAGCTCAGCAACAAAGCAATGCAGTCACGTGCATGGGCCCTGAGGTTGGGCCCTGGATCCAGAATTTGGTGCCATTACTTGATATTTATCATCTTACTGCCAACATGGGGGTAATAACAGTACCTGTGCCTCACAGGGTGGTTGTGAAGATGAGACAACGCAAATTAAAGCCTTTAGCCAAGTCCCTGACACATGGCCAACACTCAATAAATGAAAGCTATTATTATCATCTAATGAATGAAAACTATTATTTTTATCATCTAAATTGATTTTTTAAAAGACTATAACTTGCTGAACATCTCCCACAAGCAAAGCACAGGGCCAGATGTTGGAAAATAGAAAGCTAATATGAGCTGAAGTCCCTAATCTGGGAGGAGAGATAAGACATGTATATGCACACACGCATATGACGAAGAACATAGTGCAAGGCTGAAGTGTGTTATTATGTGACATAAGACACAAACATGGGCAAAGATGAGAGACAAACCAAAGAGGGAAGCATTACAATGGCCAAGTCTGTGGCTTAATTTATCCCAGATGAAGTAAAATAATAAGAGGAGTTCACTGAAAAATGTTTCACTTTAGAGAATCAATATATTATTGCTTATAAATTCTATGACACATTCATTTATGAAATTAAAAAACCTTGATACATTAAAAAGTAAAAATCAAAGAACTCTTTCTCTTCTACACACTACTTTGAATCTCATGTAGTAAACAGCATTTCTTCTGAGCACAGACTCTAATTCTCTAGTAGGCTATAAGAACCTACTGCTGTGTTGGAAAGTAACTCAGACATAGTTTTTCTTTCTTTCTTTCTTTCTTTTTTTAAATACAGGTAAACCAGCAAACTTAGATACCTACTTTAAACCTTAAAATCCTTTCTGGTAATCCAATATGTGAGTTATTAAGGACTGTTCAATTTGACATGGATTTCCCTGGTGGCTCAGAGAGTAAAGAATCTGCCTACAATGCAGGAGACCTGGGTTTGATTCCTGGCTTGAGAAGATTCCCTAGAGAAGGGATGAATTAAAAAGCAAAAACAAGCCAAAAGAAATCAATGTCACATGAAAAAGGACAAAAATTTAAGGACAAAAAAAATTAGAGAGTTACAGGATTGGTTATGAGTTGATAACTGTTGAAACTAGATGATGGAAACATGAGGGTTCATTATACAAAAATAGTCTATTTTTGTATTTGTTTGAACTTTTCCATAAGCACACATACAGACACACAGAAACACAGACATAAAGACGGATGTTAGTACAAATTTCTGGACTCTGAATTCACATGTGGCCAATGACAACAGTCAAAAAGTATCCATAGCCCTAAGGGCAGGTCACGAAGAATTCTAATACAGAAATGAAACCCACTTATTAATATGAATGGGGCAAAGAAAATACTCTGACATCATGGTCCTAAAGTTAAAATGAAAAATACTGATTTCCTAGTTGGCATATACTGACGCTTTTTATTTACATTTGCAGATTTGAAACGAAAGTCAGTCATGTAAGTGCTGTGTCTAGAGCTTAGCTGTTGGAAGTGTATGTGAAAACAGTCAATATTCCATTCTAAATTGTCAGTGTGCTAACAAACCTCGACACAAAGAGCAGAAAGGAAAGCGACAGGTACTTACCAGCACTGCATTCCTGGGCTACTAGGTTAAGAACTTCAACAGCTGCTGGACACTGCTGTATGAATTCTTCACAAAATAAGCTGTCTTCTAAAAGCTGGGCCATGACCAGGCATGCTCTTAATGTTAAAAGATTTACAATATTTCAAGGTCATCAATGGTCATTCTCTAAAAAGCCAACTGTGAAAAACATTTCAATCAATTTTATCCACTAATTTAAATAAGGTTCCAACTCTCCATTCCTCTTGCTTTTTTATTGAGCTGCATTGGTTTGAATATATGTAACTAGCTTCTCTTTTCCCGCACAGTAACTGCTGACACTGCATGGACAATTGGAAAAGGGGGAAATGGTTGCCATCTCCCTACATGAAGAGACCAAGTGCCAGCTACGAGATAAGCACTGTCTCCTAACACCTTTTCCTAAACTGTGCTCTGTAGGCAATATTAATGTTCTGAGAACAAGAGGGATCCAAATGCTTGGGAAATCAGTATACTGATCTCTCTCACCAGATTCAAAACATATATTAGAACTTTCTCGCAAGTTTCATTGTCAAAAGAAACTTGTTGCTGTTGTATAATTGTAAATAAATGCGTTTTCTTTCCAATTCTGACACTTGTGAGCATTCCCTATTTTCTCCTCAGCAGTTTGGAAAGTGATAGACCAGATAGGTAACTGATGTGGTCTGAACTACTTAAAAAAGGGTCAAGTGACATAAGACTTTCTGTGATAGAACAAAGCTCTTGGGCCAAAGCAAATCAGTGGGGTCTATGCATGCACTTCATATACCAGTCATATTTTGATTGTTTATTTCCTTAGGGAAACAGCTAAACTTTATTTCAAAGCACAGAAGTTGGGGAATGCAACAAGAACTGTAGTAAACACAGCACAAGAGGATGGTTTCTGTCACTCAGTTTGGCATGAAGTTCATGCTGTGGACCCGGCTAAACCTGGCACAGAGGCCCATGGAGGACTTCTGTCCCTCTGGCCTGCTCCACCTCAGCACATTAAGGGGTCTCTGGAGGGTGCTCACCTTGTTCTTATTTCAGCCAGGAGCCGAACGACTGCCATCACAGGAGCTGACCCATCTCCTGTTGCAGGAAGTGAGGTATGAATAGAGAGACTTCCCTCCTGAGGAAGCAACATGGACTGGACTGCCTGTACTACCTTCTCAGTAATGGACAGTTTATGAAGAGGCAATGCCTGATGGCGGTGGGGGGCGGGCATGGCAAAAAGTTAAATTCAAGTAGTTAGTTTATAAGAAATGAGGGTGTTATTATAATCTGGAGTTAATTCTCAAAATTTCAATTAAAAAAAAATCACCATACAGAAAATTGCAAGCTAGACCAAAACAATTAAACATACAACATACTGTGGAATATTCCTCACCAAAGAAATGAATTTGGTCATTTAGGTAAAAATCTTCACATCAAAGTTACTATTAAATAATTACACCCAATATGTATATACATATCATAAGTAAAATTTAAGAAAACCAAGTATTTGTGCTTCAGGACTGTGCACGTGCATATTATTCATTACAGGATGGTTACCATTTGCAGTGACATTTGAGGATACATTTAAAAATCACCTTACCTCTGATCTTGGAACACAAAGTCTAGACAATGGAATAGTCAGTGTGTCTGATGCTTGCGAAGTCTTTCTACAGTCTATGGGTGGGAATCTGACTGTAGCTATACCTTCCTGTTCGTTGATAGAAGCCACCACTCCGATGCTTCCTGATATGCCTCTACCTAAAACCTAGAGACACAGACGGGTTAGCACTACCTACCAAAGCTGATGGTGTGAGCAGCGATCTCATGTGACAAGTGGGAGAAGTAATCTACAGCTGTCATTATCGGCATTACAGCAAAAGGTTCTTATAATGCAGATGCCAAGCCCTGAACGTGAGTTAAAACAATAGGTCCTAAAACCTTATATCAAGGTGATCACTGCTGCTGCTGCTAAGTCGCTTCAGTCATGTCCGACTCTGTGCGACCCCATAGACGGCAGCCCAACAGGCTCCCCCGTCCCTGGGATTCTCCAGGCAAGAACACTGGAGTGGGTTGCCATTTCCTTCTCCAATGCATGAAAGTGAAAAGTGAAAGTGAAGTCACTCAGACGTGTCCGACTCTTAGCGACCCCATGGACTGCAACCTACCAGGCTCCTCCGTCCATGGGATTTTCCAGGCAAGAGTGCTGGAGCGGGTTGCCATTGCCTTCTCCATAAGTTGATCACAGTATGAAGCAAATTCAAGCCTCAATTCTAAGACACTCCCAGTATTAACACCAGCACAGGACATAAGGCTTTTAGCTACTGTGCAGTACTGTACTGACGTCTGAATAATCTGCAGCACTGTGTGGGTGAGAAGCCACTTGTTTCTTAGCTTGAAGAAACAAGAATTTTTGTCCAACTGGGTGGATAGTATTTGTCTTACAGTTGATAGATGAATCAATGGACTTACACACAAGGGAAAGCGATGACTTGGGAAAATGGTGCCTGGTTACCTGGACCTCAGACCCGATCTTGATTGTCTCTTTGAAGCCTCCAAGTGCACACAGTGCAGCCACAGCCTGGCGGGCAATTCTCTGAAGTTTGGCGAGCTTTCTGCCACTACTGCTGCCATTTTCCAGAATGCTTTCTGCATATTTCCCCAACTGTGGAATGTACATCAGTGCACGAGACAGAACCTAAACATATGAAGCAGCCCACAAGGCAGGAATTAGAACTTTGGTCGTTTTGATACTAAGGGTGGTGCAGTGTTGACAACAGGGCCCCTGGACTAAGGAACTCTGGACACAGGAGGGGTGCAGTAACGAGCAGAAATGACCACTGATGTTCTTGCCATATTGGTCTTACGTAATTGGACAAAACCAGAAATGCACAACCTTGAAATATGAGCAAATCAAACACAGTTAAAAAAAAAAAACACCTAAAATAAAGACAAAAATTTATCTGAAGAAAGACCATAATAGCATACCACCTACCTTGCAACACCCAATTACCTTTAGGATGTGTTATAAGGTGTTCACAAGATGAATGACTAGGAATAGGGAAACTGATGACCAAATTCTAGTTTTTGGGAGACTGGACTAGTTTGTCAAGATGAATTACTGAAGAGCTCAGGGTGTGTAAATCTGACAGAGGCCTCCTTAAGACTCACCAACTCCACTTAATAAATCCAGTAAACCAAGGATACATGACTTCCTAATGTTAGTACCGATTGAACACAAGCAAGGAGGAGAAACAAGGTGTGCCATTCTTCCCCTGAGAATACTAGCCTGCCTTCTGTGAAAGCAGAACTGGCAGTGATAAGAGATGTGGGTTAACAGAGTTGAAACCACTAAATCAAAGCAGATTTCAGGGGAAACACAAGTCTATCTGGCTGAAATGGGAACTCTCTCTGTTACAATGTCCCTTGCTAGAACAAAAAACTGATTTCTGTCCTGCCTCCTCCTTTAAGTAATAACAGCGTACTAACCTTCTCTGCTGTCGTGGTCCATATCTGAGCAGCATTTGACTCAGGTGCCATCAGCAAACTATGAAGCAAGGCAATCACCTCAGCGGCCATGCTGTTTGCCACGTGCCCACTGATGAAAGGTCGGACGGGGTCGGTCCTGCAAGTGTCAACAGGGAAAAGTGTCAAGGCCCGTGATGGTAAAGAAGCCAGAACAGTGACTTTAGACTTGGCACCAGATGGGAACATTTTCTAATTATGGTGGGTTAGCCAAAAAGTTGGTTTGTATTTTTCTGCAAGATATTACTGAGAAAACTTAATAAACTTTTTGGCCAGCTCCATATTAGAAAAAGTGGATTTTGGTGACTTCCCTGCATCTGCCTCTGGCCAGCAAGCATAGAATCTCACCCAGACTTACCAGGGGCAACACGTGCTCATCCTTCTGTAAAGAGCTGGAATGGTGACAAATATCGTTTGGATGAAGTAAAGGAAGCAAGGCCAGAATTTACTACTGCTGCTCAAAAAAACTGTGGCTGGTGTTGGTAGTGGCCTTTCTCAGAAAAACAGTCCTCCAGCTTCAGATGTGCACTCAGGCTGGAGGGCCTCCCTATTCATCCCTCACAGCATCAGATCCACCAAGTGAATGGTCATCACTGGTTGACTTGACTTTGAGAGAAACTACTACAATGGCTGGATATTTTGAGCCTCACTTCCTCACTTCCAGCAGGTCAAGGGGAGGATATAAAATTAAAACCTTCAGGATTTCCCTGGCGGTCCAGTGGTTAAGACTTCTCACTCCTAATGCAGGGGGCATGGGTTCAATTCCTAGACAGGGAACTAAGATCCCACATGTGACATGGCGAGGCCAAAAATAAATACATAAATAAAAATGAATACTCTACAAAATAAAATTAAAACCCTCAAAACAAGCCCTTCACACAGTAAGTCTGAGAAGAGAGTAGACAGCTTCTACCCTAGGGAAGGCTTTACCTGGCGAGTTCGGAGTTCCTCTCTCGGCAAACGGAGGTTTGGGCAGTCTTCTTCTTGTCCCCTGTGGACAGCCCGCTCACGGTCTCTGGGTTGAGGGACTCCACGGGTGGCCCAACGCTGACAATGAGGCCTGACTGTGCCCACTTGGTCGCTTTTCGAAGAGCAGCTGCCGCCTCTTCTGTAATCACCTCACAGCAGCCACCCTGTGGGGCAGTTTAAAGATTCTCATGATATTCTTTTCACTCTTACATTAAAAAATCTGTGTCCCCCAATCTAGGCTCATTTTTACAGATGCAAATATTAAAATATTAGAACTGCAGAAAGTTAAAACTCCACAAGCATCCCTTGTCCTCAGTCAGAGAGATCATTGCTAGTCTGCCAGAATTTTTTCCTGCAGATTCTGACATACAGAATCATAGGTCATGCTACATGCAGTTTTGAATTCTTTTTAACAGTTATCAAAACATCGTGCATTTTGATCATTGATATGAATCTGATACCATAAAATATTATGAATATCCATGTCAATATAGACATATCTGGCTACTCTTATGGTTGTACAGTATTTCGTTGTTGTTGTTTAGTCACTAAGTCATGTTCGACTCTTTGCGACCCCGTGGACTGTAGCACGCCATGCTCCTTTGTCCATGGGATTTCCCAGGGAAGAAAACTGGAGTTGGTTGCCACTTCCTCCTCTAGGGGATCTTCCCCACCCAGGGACTGAACTTGAGTCTCCTGCGTTGGCAGGTGGATTCATTACCGCTGAGCAACCAGGGAAGCTCAGAGCATTTCCTCAAATGGGTGTAATAATTTCTTTAACAAATCCCCTATTTATGGGTACATGAGTTCTATTTTATTTTTTACAAACAGAACTGCCAAGAATAAGCTTGTCTCTGGATACTTGAAAATGCCCTATTTACCCTCACCTTGGCAATAAAGGGTATCATCAGTCTTAACATTATCAGGGGGATAGGTAAAAATGACACAGTACTAATATTTTTTATTCTTTCCCTTTATTTATTTACTGTGTAATTTGTGAAACTGGACATATTTTTTATGAGCTATTTGTCTTTATTTCTTATTATCCATTATTATGACTCTTTTAACCTTTCACCCTATGATCACTTTTTAACTATTTTTACGATGTAGAACTTTCTTAACAGAGCTAAGAAAATTTCTAAGTCAAAATCAAGAGTTCTCTTCCATATTTTAATATTAATGATAAATTGATCTTTTTTAATTTAAACTTTTCATTTTCTATTGGTGTATTAACAATATTGTGATAGTTTCAATATGGGTAAACCTATGGCTGATTCACGTTGATGTCTGGTAGAAACCAATGCAAAACAAACTGTAAAGCAAATTATCCTTAAATGAAAACAAAACACAATACTGTGACAGTTTCCGGTGAACAGTGCAGGGGACTCAGCTATACACATACATGTATCCATTCCCCCCTAACTTCCCTCCCATCCAGGCTGTCATACAACATCGAGTAGAGTTTCATGTGCTATACTGTAGGTCCTTGTTGGTTAGATGATAAATTGATTTTGACTAATCTTCTTGAAAATAACCTCAATGACTTCAATTTCTCACCCTGCTTCTTTGTGGTAACGTGAATGTTTTTAAAAAAATTTCTCCCCAAAACCTGAAGCCTGGTAAATGTTCTCAACTGTGGTTCTTGTTGGAGCAGGTTCCTCCACATTGGGGTTACCTTCGTCATGTCTCGGTCCATTTTCACAACTTTTTCCATGTTGGCACCAGTACCAAGTCGGAAGGGCCGTCCTTCTGAGCTACTGAAATGGGAAGTCAGAGAGAGGCAATGATTTTACAGGATGGTCACAGCTGGGGACTGCAGGCCATGAGGCAACCTGGTAATGGCCAGGCCACCCATACATGCTGTAACAAAAATCCAGAGTAAGACTCAATTTTTCAAAAGGAAATGCTCTTTATTGCTCAATTATAGCACTTTTAGGGATCAAAACAACAATTTTTTAAGAGTTATAATGATAATTAAAAACATGTGTGATGATGACAAACTAAGTGACAAGCTGATCCTAAAATAAAGAGAAGGCCAGGCCCTTGGGAGGCCTCAGTGAGGGATCTGAATCTCCAAGTGAGGCGGTTTTAATAACAGCCTGGACTGGTGCCTGGGTATGAATGACTGGATCTTCCTTTCTAAGAATTTAGCTCCCCCTGCCTCCTCAACCTGGCTCTCAAAAAAGCTTTCACCAAGTTTGTATGATGACATTTCACAGTGCCTAGGAATGTTCCTTGGAAATTTCTTCATCTGTGTGCTGACTTGCCCTGACTCAGCTTAACCTATGCCAGTAGCCCACAGTGCTTTTGGTTTCAATGATGGCAGACAAGGGACTTGATTATGAGGATGACACCATCACTCAATCATTTATTTGAAGAGGGGACTCTTCCATCTGAGACAAACATCTCTTCTAAATTCCCTAAATTTCTCTTCTAAATTCCCTAAACTCCTCCTAAATTTAGAGAATTTGTTGTCCTGGATTCCACTAACAGGGTCCTGCAGGTTTGTAATCTTTGAACAATAATTATATTTTTACTTCTTTGTTGAGCAATCATATCATTCATACTTCAATTAATTATGACTTTTGAAAAAGTTTCTTACTTCTTTACGTCATAGTCAATGGTATCCCTAATTTTACTTTGACTGAAGGATACCCATAACTGAAAACCAAGCTGCATTATTCCTTCTCACAGCTGAGGTCACACTACAGACTTGGTTGGACACAAATGATACATACTCAACAGGATTTTCACTCTGTCGGGTTCAGAGAGACTGAGTACAGAGTTGTGTTGAAAAGTTCAGGCTCTAAAGTCAGAGGGACCTGTGTCTATGTTTCAGCTCTGCCTCAGTTTGTCCGTGTGTAATGACAGGGATGATAGTAGCAGTGATTACTTGTGAAGAGAGCTGAGATGGTTGATATCTATAAGGGGCTTACTCAGCACAGTGCCTGTGACATTGCTCATGCCTGAAGGAATGGACTATTACGATCATCACCTTAGTAATGGCTGCAGAACTTCATGGGAAGACTGGTCTTCCCGCTTGTGGATAAAGATAGACAGCTTGCCATCCACTGCTTCACTCTCTTCTCCGGGATCTTTATCGCCTTTTAAGGAATTCTTGGGGCTGGTTTTTGTCAACGTGGTGTCAGGTTCAGAAGCGGTTGGAGAAAGGACTGTCTGACATCCTTTAAGCAAACAGAAAAATTGCAAAGTTGTTTGTGCAGCTCCCCTGGATGGGGAAAGCACTGGCTTTGGAATCTCTCTTTCCTCCCTCTCTCCTACCCTTTCCCCCTTTCCTTTTATCACAGGAAGGACAGCTGCAACTGTGGACAAGGGAAAGCTCGGTCTGATCATCCACAGGAAGTGATGGTACCTTTCTCCCGTCCTGGAGGTGACTCACCTGGGACCACGTAGTCTGCCAGCTTTGCCAAGAGCAGCGAGGCGATCTTGGACGCTGGGTCGCTGGGATCCTCCTGCTCGCTGTTTAGGGAGGGGACGGAGTAGCTCCAGGGTGGGAGCTCCACGTTCCCACAGTCTTCTACGCTCATCAGCGGGAGTGCCGCCCGGCACAGCTGAAGAATGATAAGAACCAGCTTTGGGGACGGGCGTTGGTCAAGTAGCAGGGAGAGGAGTTTGGACACACAAGCTGGCTGGCTCAGGATGGCTTTACCTATGTGACTCCTGCAAAGAGAGGAAGAAAAGGGCCACAATGTTGGGGATGTTGATCTATAGAAATTCAGAAACAAAGGTTCCCTCAATGGGGTTAAACAAACTGACTTCAGATTTCATGGAAAGACACAGAATTTTGGCAATATATTTTTATGAAGGTTTTTTTTATAACCATCTGATGAAGGCTCATAATTGACCAGTAATACTTTAAAAGATTTTTGAAAATTTTTTGATTCCTTATGTTTAGTTAATTGAGATTCTCTAGTTCAGCATGATTCACAAAGCATCAGGGCTTAGAAATCCAAGCTAGGAGGCTTTTAGTTTAGTCTTTTATTCCTTTTCAAGAAGTGCTTCAAGACCAAAGAGACAATACAGTGTTGTACAGACCTCAAGAGTCTGGGCTCTGCCACAGCTGAACCTGTTACATTTCAGCAGAAACCAGAGAATAAGCAGCCTTAGGTGGACAAACCTCTGTGGGCCTCACAGCTCACACATGATTAAACCTCCGAAGAATATCTTCTTTCAAAGACACAGCATGAGAAGGTGAATTAATTACAAGTCCTGGCTGGTTAATCTTTAATCTTGCTATAATGAAGGTTAAGCTGTTCGGTTACTGAATGCAGTGGCACCTACCTGAAAGGCTAGCAGCTGTTACCAGCAAAGTATTGGAGTAAATGATAATATGTAATTTTGTGGTAAAGATATTCAAATAAATAATTTCCACATTTTGGAACTAAATGTTATTTTTCAACGACTGTATTCTCTACTATTTTTCTTGAGGCAGGAGCATGTCAGGACGGCCTAGTAATTTAGATGCTTCTAAAGACATTGCCGGGAGAAATATCAATAACCTCAGATATGCAGATGACACCACCCTTATGGCAGAAAGTGAAGAAGAACTAAAGAGCCTCTTGATGAAAGTGAAAGAGGAAAGTGAAAAAGTTGGCTTAAAGCGCAACATTCAGAAAACTAAGATCATGGCATCTGGTCCCATCACTTCATGGGAAATAGATGGGGAGACAGTGGAAACAGTGTCAGACTTTATTTTTGGGGGGTCCAAAATCACTGCAGATGGTGACTGCAGCCATGAAATTAAAAGATGCTTACTCCTTGGAAGCAAAGTTATGACCAACCTAGATAACATATTAAAAAGCAGAGACACTTTGCCAACAAAGGTCCGTCTGGTCAAGGTTATGGTTTTTCCAGTGGTCATGTATGAATGTGACAGTTGGACTGTGAAGAAAGCTGAGCGCCAAAGAATTGATGCTTTTGAACTGTGGTGTTGGAAAAGACTCTTGAGAGTCCTTTGGACTGCAAGGAGATCCAACCAGTCCATCCTGAAGGAGATCAGTCCTGGGTGTTCATTGGAAGGACTGATGCTGAAGCTGAAACTCCAATACTTTGGCCACCTCATGAGAAGAGTTGACTCATTTGTAAAAGACCCTGATGCTGGGAGGGATTGGGGGCAGAGGAGAAGGGGACGACAGAGGATGAGATGGCTGGATGGCATCACTGACTCGATGGGCATGAATTTGGGTAAACTCTGGGAGTTTGTGATGGACAGGGAGGCCTGGCGTGCTGCGATTCATGGGGTTGCAAAGAGTCGGACACGACTGAGCGACTGAACTGAGCTGAACTGAACTAAAGACAGTCACCCTCTCCCCAAAGGAATTTCATCACTCAGAGGAAAAGCCACCTCCTCCCATAGCTCCAGGGCGTCTTCCATACCTTGAGAGATCATTGAGGAGACTCAGGACGTCCTGGAGGGCATCGTTCCCAGCAGCCTGGTTGCCGCAGCACTCGGTTGCTCGGGCAAGGTGATTCGTGAGAAGGCTGGACACCTGACGGGCCAGACCTGAGTGCACGGCCTCCGTGGAGCCGCCTTCAGAGTTCAAGCAAGAAAAAGCACGGTGAAAACCCCAGGAAGGCGTGGTGAGTCTGCAGCTGTGGCGGGTCTGCACTTAAGCCTCTGTTTGCCCAATTTTTCTTTAACCTGCTCAGTATTTTGTTAGCCATCCGATTAGTGTATCTCATTAGATAACAACTGGGCATGGCAACCCATTCCAGTATTCTTGCCTGGAGAATCCCCATGGACAGAGGAGCCTGGTGGGGCTACAGTCCATGGGTTGCAGAGTCGGACACGACTGAGCGACTAAGCACACACAGAAACATAAAGCAGGTAACAGTAACTTGAAAACTGATTCAATGTTGGGGAAATACATAATTCTTTTTTTTCTTTTATCTTCAGTAGTTGCAGCCTGCAGGCTCAGCTGCTCCGAGGCATGTGGGATCTTAGTTCCCCAACCAGGGACTGATCCCGTGTTCCCTGAATTGCAAGGTGGATTCTTAAGCACTAGATCACCAGGGAAGTCCCAGGAAAAGACATTTTTCTTAATTAAAATTGAATATAATTAATCCACACAAAACTCAGAAACATACTTTTACTGGGAAGAATTATCATTTTCCTGGGATGAAAACATCTTTTTTTTTTCTTTCATGAAGTAGTTGATGTACAATATAAACTACAGGTGTACAATATAGTGATTCACAATTTTTCAAGGTTGTATTCCATTTTTAGTTATAAAATATTGGCTATATTCCCTGTGTTGTCCAGTATGTCCTTGTAGCTCACTTTATACACAACAGTTTGGGGCTTCCCCCAAAGTGGTGGCTCAGACCGTAAAGCGTCTGCCTGCAATGAGGGAGACCTGGGTTTGATCCCTGGGTCAGGAAGATCCCCTGGAGAAGGAAATGGCAACCCACTCCAGTACTCATGCCTGGAAAATTCCACGGACTGAGGAGCCTGGTAGGCTACAGTCCATGGGGTCGCATAGAGTCGGAGACAACTGAGCGACTTCACTCTCACTTTCACAGTGCCCTCCCCTTATGTCGCCCCTCCTCTCTCCCTCTCCCCACTGGTAAACACGAGTTTGTTGTCTGTGAGCCTGTTTCTTTTTTGGAAAACATCCTGATATTTAACTCACACCTGACCTCTTCTCAAACACAATAAAAGATCTTCTTGGATTTCCCATTTTCAAGCACTCTCATAAAAGCCACAAAAGTTATTTGCCACTGACTGTTCATTCTACTTGGGAAGACTTCCTTACCCCTCAAGAAAAATGCTCACATCACCTTCTTTGGGAAGCTCTGCCTGACCCCTTAGTACAGAGAGTCTGTAGGGACCTCTGTGCTCCTCCTAGAGCACCTTGTGCTCGCCTTGATCATGGCACTGATTGCACTGGAGTTATTTGTTCACTGGCCTATTTCCCCCACTGGACCATTTATTTTAAGGGGAGGAACAATGCCTCAGTCATCCTATGCCTGGCTCCCAGAACAATAAAACACACAGTGAATCACACGTTATATACCTGGGATCGTATGCAGAAGTTATCCTTCAAGTTTACTTTTTATGTTGGATTGCTGACTGAACATATGATTTGGAAATAGGATCTCAAAAGTACAACTGAAAAATCATTTCATAAAAGTATCTATTCAGACACCATTAGCAGTGATGGCAAGAAGGAAAGGAGAGATGTCTTCAATTTCCTGGGGTTACTGTCCTCTTTCAGGTGGTCATCGCTCCTCCCAGCCCCCTCAGCTTTACTGAGGTGTGACTAGCAAACAAAAACTGTATATACTCAGACTGTAGAATGTGAGTTTTTTAAAAGGTATACAACGTGATGATTACCTCTCTGTGTGTGCGTATGGTGGGTAAAAATACAAGACATCTTCTCAGCGAGTTTTATGTATAAGTGAAGTATCATGAACTCCAACCACAAAGTTGTACATTAGGGCTCCAGAACTTACTCATCTTACAGCAGAAAGTGTGTCCTTTGAAGCAAAATCTCCCCATTCCCCTTGCCCCCCTAGCCCTGGTGACCACGGTTCTACTCTCTGGTTTCTATCAGTTTGGCTTTTTAGATTCCATACGTAACTGAGATCACTGCAGTATTTGTCTTTCTGTGCCTGGGTTATTTCACTTAGCATAATGCCTTTTGCATTAGGATATTGTTAAATGTCATAGCACAGTGATAAAAATTTTCACAGAACCATGCTGATGAAGAGGCTCCCATGAAATCATAATTGATTAAATCAATCTAGTTATGTAATTTAATAGTCTTTCTTTTCCCCATCCAGTACAAATACTAAATAAATAAAAAAAAAAAACACATCAATAGAAGAAATCAAGGAGCTCTATTATAGAAAGGGACCCTGCTTCTCACCTTCTTCTTTTTCCCATTCAACGCAGCGGTTGGCAAGCACCTGGAAGGCTGCCCAGGCCATGGTGGCCACCTTCTGCTTCTTGGTTTGTTTCTCACTGGAACTGGACTCAGTCTGACTGCTCAAGCTGCACAGTCGATCCATGAGCTGAACAAGGCCACTCCGCACCAGGCACTTCTCTTCACTCCTGGCCAGGCAGAAAGGGTTGATTGAAAGAAACATAACTGACCAGCTCTTAGGAACTTCTCACTTAAGATCCAGGTTATCAAAGGGCCATAAAACATGTCAATATAGTCCTTTATTTTCAACTTAGGATGCTACCATGTAAAACTCAACACAGAAATTTTTAGAATGACAACTTCCTTCATGAATAATGAATTTCAAGTTCTGGTTAGTTCATACAGGATAGCAAAGTAAAAATCAATGGAATCAACACAAGCTTATCATAATAGAAAAAAATTGCATATTTTTATTATAAGGGGGTTTAAAGACTGACTTCATGAATGCTTGATATCTTCAAACTCTCAATCACAAAACAAAGAAAGGAAATGTGCAAAGGCAGAAAGTTTTGCCCAATATAAGTAACTTCCTAGGGACCTTTTCTTTCCTCCAAACTTATCCATTTTGACAATGTAACATAATTTCTAATGGGGATCCACCTTTGATCATGTAGGAACTCAACAATAAGAATTTACATAGTAACTTTAGGTGTTTGTCAGGCGACAAGCTCATTTAATCAGAGTGATAGTGTCACTGGATAACCAAAATCAAAAAATCTTTTTAAAAAATATTTTTAATAAATAAAAATATTTCTATTTAATTGATGACATTGTGGTGTAACTTACATATACTAAAAGGTAAGCATTCCTTACCTGGTATAAGGTATAGTACATAAGAGTCCGATGCTATTTGCACATGCGATAGGGTAACGTGCGCACAAAGACACCACAGAGGTCATGGTCTCACCGAAAGCTTCCTGGACCTGCTCAACCATCCCACCACAGGTCAGTTCTTCAATTCTAGGAAACAGAACCAAAGCTCAGGCTTCCTCAACCGTGTCAAGAACAGCAGTAGTGAACACGAAAGCAGGAGAGGTCTTCTGAGAAACACAAAAGTGGCTAGATGAATCCAGAACTGAAGGAACCTTGGAGACTGGTGTTTCCCAAAGTACAGGACAACAGAAGGCTGTTGGGCAGGATTTCTAAGGGTGCCTCAGAGACAATGCCCACACTCTAGGATGCTCTGGGAAATCCTAGGTTAGGTAAAGGTAAGCAGGGTTCCTCACTCCAGGACAACTCAAGGCTTTAAAGTCCTTCATATCTCTCGGAGCAGGAGAATGGCACCCAACATTTCCCAAATTTATTTAATAATGAAACCATTTGAGACAGGCCTACCTCATTCCATGCAGTACTGAATACTGTAAATGCAACTGTACTAGTGAGAAAACCAAGACACAAATACATTAGCTAAGTGTCCTTTGCAAGTTCACACTCCAATTATTAGCAGAATATGAGAATCCAGTTGGGAAATAAGACTTTCCCAATGTAAAAACACAACCTGGGATAGATTCAGCAGCAATTAATTTTAGTTGAAAACTGGAACTATTGAATTTATCTACAAAGATATGCAACATAATATTGCTTATAATAGTGAAATAAACAAAAACTATGATTTAAAAATAGGAAATTGACTTAATAAAGGTTCAAGGATATGATGCAATGCTATATAAGCACTAAAAACATTATAGGAGATCACTAAGGTTAGAATAAAGACTGAACAAATATGCTAAAACATTAAAGGGTTTTATTTTATTTTTTGGGGGGGTTTATTTTAAAATGCTGGATTTACAGGTGATTTTTATCTTGTACTTTGGGGATTTTCTGCATTTTTAAAAATGTCTGACATATGGCATTAATAATGTCATGAGGGAAATGTAATGAGGAGAAAAGGAATAATGCTGCCAGTGTTAGAGAGAAACTTCTGGAAGTGAGCCGTGGTAGTCATTAGTGTAACTCACTATGCCTTCTGGGAACCGGTGTAGTCGGGTGGGCATGTGACTAGTCTGGCCAATGAGCCACAGCTCTGACAAGGGGCTTGACAGCTTTCAAGATGGTTATCCCCTCCTCTGTTCCAAGCTCTCTGTAATTACCACAAGCCTACATAGACTTGTGAGGGACCTGAGCAAAAACTAAAATTTAGTTGTTTAATACTGAGAGTTTGGGAGTTGTTTATTTCCAAAGAATTACCTGCCTTCTTCTGATTGACACAGAAATTTCTCAAGACAGTCATGTTAGCTCTTAGTTCATGTTTCCCTCCAACTATTGCTTCTGCTTCTTGGCCAGAGTTCCTGAGAGCTGTCAGGAGGCACAAGCAGCCTCCAGCAGTTGTAGTCCAGTCCTTGCAGAGAATACCTTTTTTATTTCTATCTAAGTACCTTTGAAGTCCAGTCAGGCATTAGTATAGAAAAACTCCTCACAAATAAGTTATAAACCCTTCCTCAAAGTTAGTATCTACAATTATGTTATTAGAAATTTGATCCAATAAAAATAAGCACCAAAGTATACAAAAATATAGGCATATAAGGTTGTTGATTGCAGCACTATTGTTAATAGAAAAGCAAAACAAAACAGGAAGAAGAAAGGAGGGATGAAAGAAAAGATGGAGAGTGAAAGAGAGAATGAATGAACCCATGTGTTCATCAGCAGCTGAGGAGTTAAATAAATATAGCATATAATAAAGCTCTGTTTAGGTCTTAAAAGCTATAAAGCAGAGCTATATATATTAATATGAAAAGATACAGATGTCCAAAATTTATTGAGGAAAACAACTGATTACAATAAGGCACGTGAAATATAATCTGAATTGAGTTTAAAAAAAAAATAACACAAACACTTAAGCACACAAGAAGAATGAAATAGCTATTTACGGGTGTATAGTTGATGAAGCAAGCTCTTAATAGTGGAATTTAGAAAAGGAAGGTAAGGAGAATTTACTTTTTGTTACATGTGCTGAATTTTTAAATTATATCCTGTTCCATTTTTAGAAAAATACATTATTTTAGGGGAAAACACTAGCAAACACCATGATCTAACATTTGGCCCCAAGAGGAATCTTTGCCCATCCCAGACAGGACAGGGTAAACTAACAGAAACAACTGACCTGGGTCCGCCCTGAAGGACCATTGTCACTGGCCCCACGAGGTGCGTCACTCCCCCGACGCGCACGGCCGCCGTCAGCAACTCCCGCATGTGCACCAACGCCTGCTTGCGGGTGTTTCCCCGCCGCCATCTCGTCTGCGCGGCCAGCAGAAAGCTGCTGCTGGAAACCTGAACGTGAGAAGGAAGCGTGCCTGACTCCTGCGCTCACAGCACCTCCCGCGCTACTCAGCTGCTTAGCAAATCATGACGAACAGGGGCTTCCCCCGTGGTCCAGCGGCTGGAGCTCGAGTTCACAATGCAGGGGACCGGGGTTCGATTCCCAGCCAGGGAACTAGATCCCGCATGCCACAACTAAGACCCAGCACACTCAAACAAACAAACATTACAAGACCAACCAACAAACAACATGACGTACTGCTTGGTCAGGGTTGGTGCCGATGAAAGCAAACAGCTGGCCCAGCAGCACGCTGTAGGTGGGCTTGTCCCTGCTGTCCTCTATGGCCAGTGACTGCAGGAGCGTGAAGGAGCTGCTGCGGTGGCTGGTCACGTGGCGCCGCCTATGGCCAAACAGGAGACCCGCTCAGGGAGTGTGTTGTGAAGGGGCGTGGCAGCATGTGGGGATCCGACCTTGGCCCTCAGCTATTTACCTCTGATTTGCTCTAGTAAATTCCAAATCTTCATTACCGATCATTTCCAGGTCAGAAGGAGCCGACATGCTGCGAAGGAAAACAGGCTGCCGCACAGCATGAGAGATCACCTTTGTTTCAGAGGCTGATTTACAAGCTGGAACAGAAAGGAAGAAGAAGGTTGACGTATCTGCTATCCTATTTGTAAGAATGACACAGAGACAGCAAAAACCAACAAGGGACCACCAAACTAAGAGTACCTTTGTTTTCCAGGAAATCGGCCCCCAAACCAGCCAGCACAAGGCACAGATGATTTTTAGGCCAATTTTTTAAAAAATTGAAAACAGGTTTAAACCTCGAATACCAAGGTTAAAAATTACTTCAGCTTGAAAAACCACATTCTTCTATTAAATTGGGTTTCCAAAGAAAGCCTGAAAAATTTATTTAAATTCATAGACTAACAGTGTTAACTTTATGTTTTTATTTATTTCGGCCAGGCCATGTGGCTGGTGGGACCTTAGTTCCCTAACCAGGGATTAAACCAGGGTCCTCAGGAGTGAAAGCTAGGAGTCCTAACCATTGGACTGCCAGGGAATTCCCATTGTTAACTTTAATATAAGGATTCTAAAAATCAAGACAGGACAGAGAAAATAGTCTCTGGAAGCAAATAATCTTAATTCAAATAAATGCACATCATTTTTTTTTTTTTTCAGAGATGGCCTTTGATCCCCCTTTAATCCTGGATTTACTTTGCTGACTTACTGCCATTTGGTAAAACCTCTGTTTTGATCATAGCTGGTGTGACTAAATATTACACTTTTCCTAGAATCTGACTGGCCCTTCCTATATGATATATGGCTCCTATCTAGGAAATAGGTGTTCTGTAAAAGAATACTTTAATGGAAGCAGACAAAACTGCATGTGAAGATCAGCTAAGAAGAAAGATGTTAAGAAAGTTGAGGTCATTTTGAATCTGTCTTAAGAACAGTTAGATAGCTTTAATCTAAAAAAAATTATAATTTTTCAAGATATTATCTCTTAGGAAATTACTGGTTCATCATCTCTGGTGCCAAGAGCCTCTTGGAAAGCACCACTAGCCTTATTGAGTGGGAAAATTTGGGGTCGGGGGGGGCGCTTTAATGAACTCAGGCTAACATGGCCAGAGACGTGGCATAGCAGATCACCTTGGCATGTGATCATTATCTCATGTCTGGAAAGCTTCCCTTGATGTTCTCAGGGAGGGAAACCCTATTACTGGGATCAGAAACCTAGGAGTCATCCTAGACTTCTCTCCCTAGTGAGAAGAGCCCTGGAGAGTCAGCTGGGATGGAAACAAGTTCACTGGTTCCATAGTGTCCATTGGGCAATGGGGCCAGACAACATGGAGTCTTTCGTTTAAGAGCATGCTTGTGACTTATTCTCTCAGAGTGAGAATTAACGCTTGCTATTATGGGCTCTGCCCAGTGTTGTGGATCTGACTTAAGTAAGAAGACTCATTGATTTCCCTGAGAAATGCATTCTCAGGCTAACAATTAAAATGTGATCAGGAAATAAGTTAATAGTACAAATTTATGCTAGAAGATTCCACATAATTACTAAAAAGGAAACGCAAACTCAGTTTCAAGAGGAAAATATGATGCAGTACAGGATTCACAAAGTTGACTAATTATATGTTACTATGAAAATGATAATCCATAATCTAAAAGTGAGGCTCACTGGATTATAAAAATATATGTCACTGTGCTCCTTAGATGCTCCCCCAAAACTAAACAAGGCAGGTGACAAGGCACTCCCCCAATGCTTAGATGACTCACAAAGCACCACATGACTTCAATGGAAAGCATTTCTTGGCTGGAAAAAGTAAAAAGCAAAATAACATTGAAATTTCCTTTTTTTCCTTTCTACAAGTACACAAGAGTTATTTTCTTTCTTTTTTAAAAATAGCGAGTGTGTGTCCTATGAACAGACTAGCGCAGAGGGCCTTGCAGGGCGTGCTGTCAGCAGTACCCGGTGTTTCCGCAGGGGTCCCTGAGATGCTTCTCGTGAGGCCAGACTGGGCCGCAATGGTGACATGCAGCAGCAGCTCGGCTCGGTTCATTAGGCTCTTCACTAACGTCTTCGTTTTAGCCAGTGGGTGGGAGGGTTTCTGAATAAGAGAATTCACTTCTTGTAGGAACTTCTCCCTATAAAGAAAGACTGATGTGCATTTAGTCGTCCTCTGGTTTACCAAAACCAAAGTGTTTAATCACAGAGGATATGAGAAGACAGAGGAGAAACTAAATGGAAGTAACCTGATGAACATTGCCCACCTTCTCCCTGCCCCATCCAAGGAAGGCAGTGCTTTAACTGTGGCCAGTTTTAGTTCTTCTAGCCCAGTTTTAGATGCCTATATGCTAACTCTTGAAGGCTAAAATCAAAATTTCCAAATACCAAAGAAGTTTCAACTCTAAAATATTTAGTGAATGCATAGTATTTTTTAAAATATCTGTTAAGAGATGCGATCTTTGCATTTTATTTTGAGCATCAAGGTGATAAATTAGCTTTACACAGTTACTAACATCACTAACCTCAGAGATAGCACCATGTTTTCAAGATCATTTCCATCAAAGGAGACTTCCTTCATTGAACACAAAAGTTCTAGTTCTTTCATTTTGTTCTAAAGAAGGAAAAATCAAGGAAAGATGGTATGCAGGATCTGCAAAAACCGAATTTTACTGTACGTGTTACAAGGAACAGAAAATTTCAGGGACAAAAACCCACCTTTGGTCCATGTTTCTACACCAGAAGCACATTTATAAGTTACTACTTGATATTTTAATGATTAAAAATGGCATTGACTACTTTCCAGAGATTTCTTTATTGCTTGTAACTCTTGTCTTTTTTAAAAAGGCTTGAAAGCAGAATTTGACAATGATAACTGCTCTATAAAACTATTAATCAGTTGAATAATTTGAGTGACTCTTTGTATCACTGACATGTTAATCCAATCAAATTTATTTAACCTTTTTTAGAGATTGGGTACATTTTGAGGTATGCAACATTTTAAGAATGACTTTTTTTTTTAATTTCCACATACAGTATGTATCATTGTATTGGGCTGGCCAAAATGTTCGTTTGGGTTTTCTGAAAGAGGTTTCAGAAAAACCTGAGCAAACCTTTTGGCCGGCCCAGTATAACAAACAGCAATGCCCAGTGATGAGTCATACAACTCGCTCACCTCGTTAAAGTGGTAATCATAGAAGAAAGGCATGTTGTTCTCCAGTTTCCCCTGCATGGCATCATCAACTTCACTCTGCCATTTCTGTTCCAATTCTGCAACACTCTGACATATTAAAATAGAAAACTAGTGAACTAGGTGCAAAATAAGGAATCTGTGACTTTAGAAATTTTAGTCACAATAACTTTTTAAAATTCAGATACTTCTTTTTCCACTATGTTGGTTCCTGTTACAGAATATAGTCATTCAATACTTTTTCTCTTTTTTTTTCAGATCACTTTTTAAACATCGTTAAATTTTTAGGAAAGACGTCATTTCCAATAGTTATAAGAGACATCTAAATACTTTTAACTTTCACTTACCTGCAGCTGTCTCTCCATGGCATTGAGTTTCTTAAATGTCTCTCCCATGATTTTACACAGTAAATCATATTCCTCAGCATGTTCTTCTTGATACTGGAAATTTATTAGGGACTGCAGTGCATCAACTAAGTTCAAGTGCTTAATAACACATGATACCACCATTTCCTCCATCACATCTGGCTGAATTACTTCTCTGTGATCACAAGGGAAACTAGTCAGATACGTGCCATGCTCTCAGTGTACCAACACTGTATTTTTATAGATGGAAGGATGTGACTTTAAGTATGTTAAATATTCACCACACCACCTTTAGTACAATAAAGTGGCATGAACATTATGGTGGCTTTCATAACAAGATGGCAATAACTTAATATATTTACCAGGTAAAAGTGACACTGGCCAATGAAGCTGAAAAGCCAAATTAAACAGACTTGATTTTCTACTATTTGTAAAATTTTGAGCTGGAGTTATATTAAAGTTGGAATAGACCCAATGCTAATAAAAGATCTTTGGCACCATTTATCTGCCAATTCATTTTATGCAGTATTATGGCTCATAGTATTTTGGCGTATGGATGTTAGGCTGAAAACAATGGTGCTTTTGTATTTTTCACATTAAATTTCATCTATTCTTTATAAATTTTTCTCTCTGAAATGGCCAATCTTGCCTCGGAAGGCAGAACAGAGGCCTGCAAAACAGACTTGACTTTAAGCAAGAATACCACAAAGACATTTGTCACTGTAAGACCTCACATTCTAAAGACCATTAGCATCTCTCTGGGCATCAAAAATAAATAAATGCCACTAGACTCCATGGAAACCATGATGACTACCATGACTACCTTAAAGTAGAAGATCAAACCACCTGAGAAAAACCTAGAACTTGTCAAATGTTAGCCTGTATCAAAATCATATGGAAAACTTGGGCCCCATCCTCAGAGGCTCTGATTTAGTAGGTGTGAAATGGGGCTTAAGAACTAACAAGTTCTCAAGTGATACTAATGCTGTTGACTGAGAGCCCACACTTTGAAGCCTGTTGAACTGGAATACCACCTGGGGTACTGGGGTACCTGGGGTACTCCCCACAATACCTGGTTAACATTCATTAAGTACATGTAAAATTAAATGTTCAAGAATGTCCCTAGTGGTACAATGGTTAAGACTCCACGTTTCCAATGCAGGGGGCACGGGTCTGATCGCTGCTTGGGGAACAAAGATCCTGCATGCTAGATGGTAGGGCAAAAATAAAATAAAAATAAATGAAAGATTAATTTGCTAGACTACAAAAAGAAATACACTCCCTTCACTTGTTTAAACATTTTTTCATTGGGAAAATAAAATGCTATACAGCAACATACTTTATACTTGGTCTAAACTGCGGTCTAGCACGCCCAGAAATTTCCCTGAGCTTTATCATGATTCCTGGAGGCAGCCTGATCCGTGGCAAGTCAAAGTAGTTTCCAACAGGAGGCACGAGGACATCAGAGGGGTAAGTGAACTCTCTGTCTTCCTCGATGGTCAGAGGCAGCGGAGATGGGCTTGGAGTAAGGGCAGGGGAGATCACACCGTTGGCCTCTACCTGCCACTGGCACCTGAGCATAAAGAAAAGAGATTCTTCACCTCCTCCTCTATCTGGAAAGTTACTTAACATTTGCAGATATATTAAGCACATGAAGGATCACACTATGTGCTAAGAATTTATTCATCAAACTTCCTCCAGATGCTAAAGAAAAACGAACATTTCATGAAACCCCATCTTTGGGACTCTGCCTGCTCCCCAACATTTTCTTATGCAAACTTTTAATTATATAGAAAAGTTGAAGGAAATACATGGTTAATACATAAATACACACAGCTGAGATTCTAGAATAAACATTTTGCTCTGTTTGCTTTATCATCCATCTGCCCATCCTTTTGTGGATTCTTTAATTATATGATATTTGGGTTGGAGAAAAGCTTACACAGTTCGAGGCTGCAATTTCACATTTAGTACAGGAAGGGCCACAAGGCACTTTGGTGTAATTTTCATCTTATTTCTTAGACACAGAGATACCCACAGGACTGGTAGGCAGTAGGCCCAACCAGCTGGGAAATGTACTAAAAGCAGTTTTTCATACAATGTCCTCTTTCCTTTGTGAGCAAAACCAGTCTGATTTGAAGCCTTTGTTACCTTTGTAAAAGTTTGGACCGCAACAGCTCCTGACAGGCTTCTTCTTCTTTGGTAATTTCTGGTCCGTTGTATAGGATTCTTAACATGGAACAAGCTAACACAGATAGACCTAAAGCCAGGTCTACCAGAAAAGGTAAGCCTCCTGACACATCCTCCGAAGACTCCTACAATGCAGACAGGGCAAACCGCACTGGTCAGTTACACGGCGGAGCGTGTCACCTGCGCTGCATCACGCTGCACTGTCCCCAACCATGAGGGCTCACAGAGCAGCATCAAGTATCATTGCTACGGGACACAGAGACAGCACCCAACACCATGAGGAGATAGATGGTGGCACTGGAATGACCACAGAGTGAAGTCTCAACACAATTCTGGAGAGAGAAGAGCCGATAAGACTCCATATTAGAAACAGCACAAAACACATGCAAGATTTTTTGGATAGCTTCCTCTCTGCTATACCTATCCAGGTATAAATCACTACTGTGTTTTGTCACCTCCATCCTGTGCTTGAACAAAGATGCTGTCAATGATTACACTGAATTCATTCAATAAATATTTACTGAGTGCCTAGTGTGTACCAGCCATTGTGCTAGGCGCCTGATAGAAAGCAGAGAACAAGATGAAGATGCCTGCCCTCATGGAGCTTACATTCTAGAAGATAATCCCACTCTAGAGAGTCTTGGCTTGGTTAAACTTAAGCAACCTCCCAGTGCTAAAATGCATTATACAAATCAGTCAACTAGAGGGGTTAGGAGAACTCTTACTATTCTCTCTTCCTCTCTTTTTCCAGGTGGGAGAAAAATTTATTTAAATAGATTCCTGGGAGGAAAGTAACTGGCACTATTAAAAGGAGTAGATTTAAGCTATAAACAGAGTGTGAAAAAGTGAAAGTGAAGTCGCTCAGTCGTGTCCAACTCTTTGCGACCCCGTGGACTGTAGCCCACCAGGCTTCTCCATCCATGGGATTCTCCAGGCAAGAATACTGGAGTGGGTTGCCATTTCCTTCTCCAGGGGATCCTCCCCACCAACGGATCGAACACAGGTCTCCCACATTGCAGGCAGACACTTTAACCTCTGAGCCACCAGGAAAGCCCATACAGAGTGTAACACGAGTAATTAAGCACAGACAGATCTAGACCAGCAAGAAGAGCCTTTGGGAACTGAATAAAAAGAATCCAATCCTATTACTTTGAAAACCAGAATCCAAGTGCTTACTTCTATCAGGTGTTTGAGTCTTCCTAACCCTCTGGAGAGATGCTAGCAGCAGACCACCTCTCCAGGCTTTGAAGATGGGCCCCCAACAAGGGATTCTTTCTATGGTGCTAAACTGATTTTAGGTCTTAGCTAGTTTTATTCCATAAAACTATAACTTCTGTTAATGGTCTTACTACAGGCAAGTGGAAGAGATGGATGAAACAGTAGCTCATATTCTGCCCTGTTCCCAAGGCAAATATGATGTATGTAACCACGGCACACAGGAAAAAGCACATTCTGCCCACAGCAGAGGTTAGGTTCAAATACCTGAGCGCGGACTGTGCAAGCAAAGCCCCACATAGCCTTATCGGGAGTGTTGTGCTCACGGCCACTTCTCATTTCAAAGGAGAAGGTGACTGTATCTCCTTCCACCTTAAAATTTAAGGGGGGAAAATGCACTTTAAAAACAAGACACACAATTTGCAAGAGAGCAATGAATTTTAGAGATTTACTTTTGAAAAGGACCACAGCAATATTTCACTCCTTTCCTCACTTGCTTTTTGATTGAAATTCCATCCCCTCTCAGTTGGAAACCAACCTTTCAGCTGTCTCTCCTGACCAGGGAGCTTTGGGAATGAGACATCTGTGAAATGGGCCACAATTGCCCAACAGTGGGACCAGAGTAAAGATCAAATCTTGAGCCTAATTTCAATAAATTCCCCAGGTTCTGCCTCCCCCTCTCCACTTTTACCACCTTACTTGTGCCAGTAAGGTGGGCAAGTAGACAGTGTCTTGAAGAACACAGAGAGAGTGCTGGGAGACCATGCTCTGTGTTGCAGAACCAACAACATGAGTACGAAACAAAATGCAGGAAATCAGAAGACAAGTCAGTCCTGTGCTAATCTGCATTTGGCTGCATCTGGGCTACCCATCTGGAGGTAACTTGCTGCCTGTGGCTGAATTAAAGCAGGTATGTAATATATTTGAGATAGAGGCTCTGGGAACAGACTCTGAAGAGGTTTGCAGGTCTCAGTGGGCATTTCTGTTCATATTTATATTCTAGGTAGACATAGTTCAAGTTGAGGCCCACATTACAAAGCATGGCTCCAATCTCATCAGTTTAAGAATGGATCATTGTTTTTGCTCTCAAGTCCCCAGTTCATTTGAAAACATTGATTCCATATTTTAAAAAGGCAACAGCCCTGTGGTTCTAGGACACCCCTCATGAGGGAATCTAGAGAACAAGTGAGCAGGAAGAACTAGCCATCCTTTCCATGGCCAGGGAAAAGATGCTGTGACAACCTCAGCCCATGGGGCGACCTATGGGAAAGATCCAAGTTCTGGAGTGAATAGGGGTCTGATGTCTTATAAGTGAAAGGAAGCTCATGCTAGTGAGTTTAAGGCCTATCCAAGATCCCCACCTCAGTAAGAGTCCCCATGGCAAATTTTCTCTAGAGTTACAGTTAATACTTGGGCCCATGAGGAATGAAAGGTCATTTTCTTTTCTAGGAAGTGAATGTGCCTGAATACCATACCTTCACCAAGTCTTTCGGCCAACCAGTTCCTAAGACACTACGGCTGCCATATCCCAGTGTATTGCCTCCATACTCAGCAACCTTCCTACTGTTTGTGTTAGGCCCCGCGTATATCACCAACTTCAAAACAGAAAATATACTGTTAGACTGTAAAAGAAAAACAAAAACAACATCTACAAATAAAAAGGCTGCAAAAAAAATATTTGTTTAAAAACACATTATAACCAGGCACTGGGGTCATTATAATATAACTAATATTTCCTGATTTTTTTTCTTTAGGTACAACTGATACTGGTTTAGATGCAATCAGCCATTGGTATTTACAGGATAGCTTCAGAGTAGTAACAAATATTAGCACAATTTAATTGACTTGGGGACTTCACATTAAAATAAGTTATATTCAGCTACTGTACATATTTTTTAAAAATCTGTTTTAATTCTAAGTAATGAGATATAGCCTATCAATGACAGGTATAGTTTGCCCCTTAAATCCTCCCCCAAATTAATAAAGTGAGCAAATACAGGTGGTAAGATGGTTATAGCTAACACAACAACAAAAGTCAAAAAAATTTAATGAGTGAATATTTTAAAAGATGCAACAAATTGAAAATAAGCCATGTATTCTTAGAATGTTGCTTAATGGTATAAAAAGAAGATGACACAAATTTGGATCAGAAAAGGGGCTGCTTCTTCTTGGGTCAATTTTCATGTATCAGTATTTTTCTTCAATAAAAGCTATTCATTTACACACAGTTAACAAACTTTCTATTAATAACATGCAATAAAAACATTTAGAGGTCATTTAGCATTCAAATACTTTCATAGGAAGAAGGCTCTGGCTTCTGTAAATACCAAATTCTGTCTTGTAACATGTACTCTGACCACCACTGAGTTCAGTTCAAATCTAAAAGCTGCATTTTAAGCCCTAGATGCTTCATCACTTTGTGATTTCTTACCCTTCTGCATCTTTGGGGGACACCAGCCAGGGACCACTGGAAAAGTAAGCATTACTTTTATCCATGTAGTAAGCCTCCCTGAGCCTCCACATTTAACACTAATGTCTACAGCAGGTGGAGGTTAGCTTACATCAGAAGATGCAAGTTACTATTTTTTTTTTTAAAGGAGAAACAAAATGACACCAGCTAAAATGGTAACATCTTTCATTTCCATTTAAAATAGTTATTAAATGAATGTAGGAAATAGGGGTAGCTACTGCCAGGAGCTATGAAGTGGGATAGACTGATGCCAGGAGATATACTTTTTGAAAAACCCACTAAAGAATTATCTAAATTCTCTTGCTTCTGGCTAAGATGAGTCTGAGGGGCAAGTCTTAAACCCCTCTGGACATCGGGAAATCTTCACTATCCTAGAAGATAAGGGGGGAAGGGGGAAGAGGATACTATAATTTGCCCAGTAATGTGTTTTATCATCTCAGTATTTACAGTTAACAAGTTCTCTATTTTTAACCTAAAACTCTCCCTTGAAGGGATTAAAGATCATTTGACCTTATACAGTTCACAGAAAAAGACAACAGATAGTTAACAATTCACATAAAAAAACCCTGTGTGTGTACAACACTATCAGACAATCCTTCAGTTGTACCTGTATGTTATATGTCACAATTTTATTAGCCTTTCCACATAAGTTCAACAGAATGGTTTGCAATGCAACAATTAGAGACAAAGGAAAATACTTCAACCCCTAAAATGATTTCTTTTACTTACTATTGTTAAGACACTAGGTTAAAAACTATAATTCCTCAAACTATGTGGGCTCTGAGGTAAGGGCAAAGAAGAACAAATAATTTAAATAAATATAAACCAGGTCCTAGGCACATCTGAAGCCCTTCTATAAAAAAGCCACCTTCTCCCAAAAGATACATGAGAAGCCCCAAGAACTGGGCAGCGAGACCTTTTGAAGTGAATGGACACTCACATCTATAGGAATCCCAAGCACAGAGGGAAGGCAAGAGATAAACAGCATGCAAAGGAGAATTTCCTTTGACTTGGATATACACTTTTGAAAGCTTACAAAAGTCCACTTTCAACATGTCATTAAAACACTGCTCTTAGATGGCAGAGGTGCTGGCTCTGACTCCGCCAGTCACTACCCTTTAAGGCATTATCTTAGAAAGTTCTCCCTAAGCGATCTCTGCAGACAGAAATAAGTCAAGAATGGTGACCAGCAGCAAAGAAAAATAAGAAGCATCTAAAGAAAACAGCTTATTAGAGGTGAAACCAATACTAAATCAGTTCTTGCTTACTTTGTCATAGTCATATTGCGAAGAGCATCTGCTATCAAATCTAAGGTACAGGCAGCGAGCTCCGGGGATGTGGACAGTTTCTTTAAATTTATAGTTGTCTCTGACAGGGTGGACTGTTTCCACAGTCTTCCCAGCAGCCCATGGAGCAGGAATCTTTAAACCAGTGAGAAACCCTGGCTCCTCCTTCTCTTCCAGCATTCTAAAACCAGACAAAGAGAAAGCAATGGAGCTTAACAGCAAGGAAAGGAAAAGGTATACAAAGTAAAATATGAAAGGTTAAGAAATTTTGCTTTAATTTTCTACAATATGCAGTATGACAACACTGTAACCAAAAACAAACAAACAAATAAAAAACCTTTTATTTATTTATTGGCCGCATTGCGCTGTGTAGCATGCGGGATCTAGCTCCCCGACCATGGATCAAACCCAGGCCCGCCCTGCAGTATAAGTGCAGAGTCTTAGCCACTGAACCACCACGTAAGTCCCCAGAAATGTTTCTTAAACTCGTACATTTACAGTTCTTTTTTCTTTGTCAGACAATATATTTGCATTCCCCCCTACCTTTTTTTTCAAGGGAGAAGCCAAATTCATACCCAGAAGACCACCTTGCCAACTCTCATTTAAAATTCCTCAGGGGAAAAAAAAGATACTAAAAGGCCTTTAAGACTGGCCACTTTCCAAATCGCACAGGCAGGGTCCTGCAAAGTCTCCTCTTGTTGATAACTAAAATGGCAACTGTTGAAAACCCCATGAGTCTACATGACTACTTTTACTGTAATTTTTACTAAAGAAAAGAGCCTTCGAAGGTCCTCTTCTCTATTGTAATTCAACTCTAAGGGTCTTCACAGCCCAAGTTTGTATCATGGAATACAAACTCCTATACCCTAAACTCAGCAGTTGCAGAATTCTCTTTTTCTGTTTCAGCTTTGCACTATCCAATGTGGAGGTTACTTTGTCAAGTGTAGCCATTTAAATTGAATCTAAATGAAACACAATGTAAAATTCAGTTTCTTGGCCACACTGGCCACTCAGAAAGAGGTTGATAACAGCAGGTGGCCATGGCCAACAGCACTGAACAAAGATACAGACTTTTATCACCACACAAAGCTCGACTGGATAGCATGCTGCTCTAGAAAACCTAGGAAGTCCTTCCTTTCTGATCAATGTTCTTAAAGACAGCTTTAGTGAGATGTAATTGACATATAATAGACAGCATATATTTAAAGTGTACATTTTGATAAGCTTAGCTTTCTGTATACACCTTTGAAGTTTCCTTCCTCATGGGAATCCAGGTGGTCACTCCTTCATTTTCTTTCACTGGAAACTAGTTTGTATTTTGTATCTTATATAAGTAGAATCATATAGTTTGTACTTTTTAGGGGGCTCTGACTTTCTTCACTCAGCCTAAGTATTCTAAGACTCATCTGTGTTGTTGAAAATATCAGTGGTTCATTCACTTTTATTGCTGAGTAGGATTCTACTACATAGATATACACCACAGTGTGTTACCCTTTCACTTGTTGATGGACATTTGGACTCGTCTCTTATTTTGGACTATTCTAACTAAAGCTGTTGTGTGAACCTTCACATACAAGTCTCTGTAAGAATCTGTGCCTTCTGTTCTTTTGTGTACATACCTAGAAGTGGAATAGCTGGATCACATGGTAGATTTATTTTTACTTTTTAAGAAACTATCAAACTGTACATCTCCATCATTAGTATATGAAAATTTTTCAGTTTTGAACTAATCTCTTGATCTGCAGGGAAATTTATTCTAACCTGTTCCTATAATCTCCAAAGCCATTCTCTTAATTATCTGTAAAGGTTTGACCCTTAAATCTCTGTCTTTTCCCAGTGGGAGAAAATCACAAAGGGAAGACTACAAAGGGAGTAGTAGGCTTTCACCAGAAGAAAACATGGCAGAGGGCAGTGCTCCTTACCTCTCGTCCGGCAAGAGCCTGCCCTTCTGGTCTGATGCACCACACGGGGAACAGCCCACCTCAGCAAAAACCGGACACTGGGTTTTAAGCAGCAAAGCCGTCTGAAACACAAAAGCATCGTGTCCTAAAGTGCTTATGTGTCAGTTATCTGGATGGTGAAAGTGAGAGTCGCTCAGTTGTATCTGACTCTTTGCGACCCCACAGTCCATGGAATTCTCCAGGCCAGAGTACTGGGATGGGTAGCCTTTCCCTTCTCCAGGGGATCTTCCCAACCCAGGGACTGAACCTAGGTCTCCTGCATTGCAGGCAGATTCTTTACCAGCTGAGCCACAAGGGAAGTCCAAGAATACTGGAATGGGTAGCCTATCCCTTCTCTAGCAGATCTTCCCGACCCAGGAATCAAACCGGTGTCTCCTGCACTGCAGGTGGATTCTTTACCAGTTGAGCTATCAAAGACGCCCATCTGGATGGTACTAGAGCCAAACTTAAGAGTTCTCACGTAAGTCATCTTTTCACAATCCGAGTCTGTTCATTTTCACTAAGAAATGCTTTGCTACTTAGACCACTTAATATCATTTTAACTCTGGAACATATCATTTATATTCATTACCAATATCCAGCAAGGGCTCAGGAGACTAAATATAATGGAAGGATCTCAGTTGCACCACAGATAGCATTTTTACAGTTCACTGGCAATGAATATTTGTTAAAAGAATGCAGTAAGTAATTTAGTCAAACAAACTTTTCCCTTACTAGTTCAACTTATTTTTATGACACGATGTTTTGCTTCATTGCACCTTTATTTCATTTCCTGCTCCCAAAGAGCAGTTCACTTTGGCACACCTTAGGACCATACCTGACTGGTATAGAGTACCAGCTGCACTAGCTGAGGCATCAGGGCATCGGCCATGGTCAAAGTTTGTAAATTTGGATGCATCAGGGAAGTGAGTAACACTGGGAGAAGGTGACCAAGCATAGTAGCCTTAGTAACTTGTTCCAAGCCTTTTAACCTACAAAAGTTCAAGAAAACATACAGCTTCATCAATTCTCAGTCATGAGAAGAAGCCACTATCATTATTCTTTGATACATTCTCTTAACTGCATCTCCTGGTACTAGCTAAGCATTTATTCTTCCAGCAATTCAGTCTACAAATGTCCCACCTCCCATGAGGGAGAGGGAAAGAACAGAAATCTAATAATAGATTTTACCTTTGAACTGTGATTTTTTTTTGCCCTACCAAGTTTATATGGTGCATTTCATAGCACCTTCGAAGCACTTTATAAATGGGTTCTAAAATGCAAGCAGGTACTGTAGTTACCACCTGCAAGTTCCTTTGGCTCTGGGGCTGCAAGTTGCAGTGTTGCACCATATATCTGATAAGGAGACCGGGAATGGCCACAACACTGACTCAGCTGCCTAAAGAAACTGCTTCCCATGTGGGACAGAGGTGAGTAGATTTTTAATTTGTCTTTAAAATCATGCTCTTCCCCCCACCCCCGTGTTTTATTGACATATAACTAACATCACTGTATAAATTTAAGATGTACAATATAATGATTGATGTATGTATATACTGTGAAATGATTACCTAAAATCCTATTCTTAATAACTCATCCTCTGCTCAAAGAAAAAAAGGTATGTGACTCACCCAAAGGAACATGTGGGTTATGTAAATTCTCTAAACTACTTAGGATACTGGGGTTGGAACCAGAGACATCCCTCACATGTCCCCGGCTCCCGGACTGCATGTCCTCCCCAGGCAGATCTGCTCCATGTGCCCACAGTGAACCTTGTCCCAACAAGCCCCAGTGCAATGCCTTTCTGGATCATACTGTTCACAGCTCTAGCCTGCCCACCTGCCCTCTGGGAGTGGGCAAGAAACAGGGACATGGGACAGACAGTGTTACTGGAAGAAAAAGACCCTTCAGGACACTGTTTCAGATCAGCATCTCAACACTGAAATAATCAACAAACACAGGCTGTAACTCATCTCTGACAAGAAACCATGGCAGACGTTTTCATGGGGAGGACTGGGAAAGAGAGGTTTACCCTCTGTATAGATCACTCTTGTATTTGGAGAAGGAAAATTACAGTAAATTCTTGGGATATTGTGTCAGTGCCATCTTTTGCAGAGCAGTTACTTATCTGCATCACGGAGTCACTTCCATCTCTCTACGGTATTCACCATAAAGAAACTAAGTGCACACTGTGCTGAGCTAGGTAATGAAAGGAAAGGCCAACTTGGGAATGAGGACAGCAGAAGACCCACAGTTCAGAGAGCATGGTGTCCACACCTTGCGACCCTCAGATCATGGCTGTCAGCTCACTCCTCCCTAAAAGCACCATTAAAGATTTCAACTGCGTTTGGCTTTGAAACACTTGCCATTTCAACCTCGTCTCACAAAAACGCCTCAGAATTAAGTGAGCATGTAGTGTTCTGTTCTAAAAGATTTCACTTTCATAAGTAAATTCTTCCTGAAGGGCAGCAGGTCACAGTTCACAACCCAAGTCCTCACCTCTGCTCCCGGTCAGGTATGTCACTATTTATGAGGGCAGTTGTGACCTGCTGTAGCATTTCCAACACTTCATCACATCCAGTCAGGATTTGGGTAGCAAGAGCCAAAATACTGACCTTTAACTCCTAGGTAGGAAACATCATACAATTATTTTTAAGCTCTGTGATGACGATACACTCACAATGACAACATGAAATGATGTATTTAATGATGCATTTCCAAATTAAATAATGAAGTGTCCAGAGTAAGCCCAATGCAGTAAGTTCCGCTAAGGATGGCAAGTGACAATCTGAGTTGGGAGGCTAAGGCCTGGAGTGCTGACAGAAATACGCAGTATTTCACGGGGAGCACAGAGTCCCTGGGAGAAAAGGCGTTTCTCCCGTCCCCTCCAGCACAGGAGAGCTCCCGGTGACCAGCCCAGAGACTGTCCAGGTGGAAGAATGCCGTGGGCAGGATGAGGATAGCTAAAGAGAAAAACACAACAGCAAAAGGCGCATGGAGAGGCGGTGAATAAAATGAGACAAAAACACAACATTCTGAAACAGTGCAAGTGACCTTTTTACTTAACGTTTTAAACCATTACACTTGAAAACAGGCAAGTTAAAAAATTCAATGAAAGTAGCAGGCAGTTACAGGCTATTAAACATTAAGAATAACTATTAGAGAGTTCGTGGGAGTACAAGTATGGAATAACATGTTAAGAAACACTAGTTAAGATCATAGAAATGTCTAGTTGACAGTTATTTCCTATTAGAAAAAAAAAAAATACAACCACTCTAACCCTTGAGGTGAAATGTGTATCCTTTTTTTCCTCAGAATTCCTAGACAAGCCAGCCTATTCTGCCTTTACCAGGGGTTATTTCCTTCCAGGAGTTCAGAATTTGTAACATTTAGCCTTTCAAATATAAAACACTGGTTTTTGTTGTTGGAATTTTCTGGGGTCTTTTGGAGGTATTATTTAGACATGTTGATCATTAAGAGAAAGGCATTCTGAACTGACTACACGAGATCCTGTCAGCCTTCATCTGCTGACTACTTGCGGGCTGCAGCGCATCTGGGCACTGCACAGGCCTCGGCTCTATTTCTCACAGCAGCCTCACAAGGGAGGGGCTTTGACCCCTTTACACTGATTAGGAAATTAGAGCTTTTAAATTAGACACTTTTAAATCAAGTGTCATCAATTTAAATGATTAATTCATATATTTCTGCCTGTTTAAAAATGGATTACATAATGAGATAAAACCCATAAATATGAGCTAGCAGATGTATGAACTCTCTTGTGTGTGTGTGTAAAAGGGTAAGAAAAGGGCAAACTATAGTGGTTTTTATCTTTAGCTGTAGCTTTCTTGGTTAATTTTTCAGTGCATTTTAGTCAACATTTTAAAGAAGAATCAAGTTCTTATGGATTTCTCTATTTCTCCCACAAAGATGAAATTCTGAAGAACAATGCAAACAGCCTCAGCATCTGTCAAGATTATAACCACCACGGCTATTAAAAAAAATCTGTGGATTGCTATAAATTGTCACGTGGGAACAAATTATTGAGTTTACACAGAAGCTAACTTAAAAATAATTACCGAAAATGAAATGAACTATATATAGGTTCAGAAATTATTCAATATAAGGAGTATGAGAAAATTATCACCTTTTTAAAGTTATCTGAATCAAGAGACCATAATAAACCAGCCAAGATGTCAAAACTGTTTAAAACGCTATGCTCCCAGATTCATTTATCTATATCTATTACATATACATACATATATTTATACTTAAACTTCTCAGGTGCATATGAGATCACTTGTTAAGTGCCAATTCTTAAAAACAGATGAAAATAAAGCCACAAAAAGACTGACAGGAGCTCATGGATGACACACTATGGGAGTGTCACAAATATGGTAACCACCGTGCAATGACATAAAAATCTATGAAATGAGTGACCTAATATTTACCTCACACAAAAATATAGGCCACATGGTGAACTCTGACATCATCATAGACAGAAATTTAGCCAGTTAAGCTGTGCTTTTACACATTGGGTAGAAAGCATCATTAGAATAAAGCTTGGTGTTTACCTGTACCTTCAATGTCTCTCCCTGCAAGGAGTTGTCACTGTCATCATTCTCATCAGGCTTAATCAAAATAGTGTTACTGAGAAGGTGGTTCTGAACTGCCATCAGATAGCGCAGGCAGGAGGATGCGGCCTTTAATACAAATAAGGGCATTTAAATGATCTAAACTCTACTGAAAGAAGGGCTCACGTTTTTAAAAGATTTTGATAAGGGAAGCAAAAGAGAAAGTACAGAAAACAGACCAAGTTAGTATCTCAGGTGACTTATTTCAATACATTTATCATAACTTTCTGCCTTCTGCTATACATTGCTCACTAATCACTCTGATACTTGAACTTCTGCCTCTTAATAAGTAATTCCTCTTCCCCCCCCCCACTCCCCCTCACATGCATCTCTGTGATAGAAGACTCTACCCAAACCCTTAAAAGAATCTTTTGGTTCTTATCAGTCTCTGTAAACCACTGCTGGTTTAGAAAACAATGCTAAATTAAAAATTAATAGAAGGAAAATCCCCAATATTTTAAACAAAATGAAAACATCCAAATTCAGTCTAACAATTTATTGCATTACGATATTTAAGTTGGAGTAATAAAGTCTTTGGAGAAAGTACTCTAAGTGGATTTGTCTAGTTCTACATTTCTAAGACAAACACAGTTAATCATTGACTTTCATCAGTTAAGTCTATCCTTGAAAAGTACGTGTATAAGTATGTGTGTACACACACACTTCAAAATGGTAAAATGAAAACAAGGACACTTGATATAATTTTGCTTTCATTAAACACATTTTTACTTACAGGCACAGTTGAAAGGAGTTTTTGAAAATCATCTTTAGAGACAGTTTGGCACTTGGTGATTAAGATACAGGATTCTCGTACAACAATCTTCAGGATGTAGTGTAAAAGTTCATCATTTAGTCTTTAAAATGTAGGAAAAATGTAACAATAAGATACTGATGGTTAACTAATAAAAGGATAAAACTTATACAATCAGTAAAGATGACAAATAGCAGATACAAAAAATTCATTGGCTCTGTAAGTGAATCATCTTACTTAGCAATGATGCTAACAACTAGATATATTGTCTAAATTAAATTTATGGAAACACAATGGTATTCAAGCACTTAGTTCAAGTATTTTATAAATAGCAGAGACACACCTTCCTCTACTCACCAGCTCTAGCCACACCTCCCACCCTCTCATAGACCAGCAATTAGATGATGCCCTTTACCAAAACTTCCTAAATAAGCTCCACCTGTTACTTCTGCTAAGTACCCTTTTTGCCAGGCTCAAGCTATTTTACTCATAAAACTGAAATGTACTATTATCATTTATTAGGGCAACTGTGGGATTTTTTATCTTTCAGTTGATCTACAGTTTAGACTTAACATGCTAATTATAGCAAAAGATATTACAGGAGACTCAAGATGATCAAACACATTTAAGTGTAAATTAATTACTGAGGAAAACACTAAGAAAAGGCTAGCAGTGAATCACATCACATCACCTGTAATGATCCTCCTCCTCGCTGCCGAATCGGTTGTTTTGAAGTTGTTCAGCTAAATTAGTGAGGATCACATCCCGCAGCTGGGAGAGGCCACTGTTTCTCTCTCCTAGCACAGAATAAAGCTCTATAAACTATCTTAACAACCATGCTTATAAAACTGATACTATCTTTTTTAAAGTTTGTAAATGAGAAGACTGTTGACAATTGAGGGGCACCAGGCATATGTACTAAGACAAACAACAGCAGCAAAGACTACATCACAACCAGTCAGACTTTCTTTAACCAGTACATCCTGATTAAAGTGGAGTTACTGTCTTGATATTTCATGAAGTGTGATTTCTAATTCCTTAAACTAATGTTGCTTATAAATGCAGAGTGTCCTTAACAAGGTGAGTTTTGTTGCTGTCATTGAGTCTAACTTTAAAAGTTGAGTTTTAATGTGTGGGGGAACAACTGGCTTAGAAATCCCAAGACATCATTATCTTTAACCTTCTTTGAACATCTACAGCCAGGTACATTATGCTACACAGTGGGGCTAGAAAGAAGAGGTTTACAAAGCTTGACAATATATAGAACATGGTTTCTGCTTTCAATCTGGTTTAAGTGTTGGCGTATGTGCACTTTTTAAAATAATGCTAACAGATATGAAGAAAAAAATAAAATTCAGTCATTTCCTTAGGGACAAGAAAAGGATGGTTTTTCAAGGGTAACTAAAGGGTAATTCTCACCTTCTGTTAAGACCAGCTTAAGTAAGTTATTGATTTCAGTTTCACCTGGGTACAAGATATTTAAACCAGAGCTGAAATGACAGAGAAGTTGAAAAGTTTTTAAACACGTGTTCTAGAATATCCAAACTCTAAGTTTTAAAATTTTTATTAAAGATGCCATTTTGAGTACAGTTTCACCACTAAAAAGGCAGTTGAACCTAAATTTACTGTTGTGATTCAGTCCAATGACCTTCTTGATAAACAGTATCCCACTCCTCATATTTGTGAATTACCAAAATGATAACCTATCTGAGGCTAGATGCTGAACCAGTTAAAGAGAATTGAGTTATATAAAATCACTGTAGTGAAGCCCGCTAGATGTAGATTATGGCAGAAAATCATTTGAGAAGTAACTGGCAGAGCAAAGACTAGAATCCAGGTCTGTCTGATGCCAAAGCCTGTTTCTTTCTTTCTTTCTTTCTTTGGCTGCGTGGGACTCAGTTGCAGCATGTAAACTCATAGTTGCAGCATGTGGGATCTAGTTCCACGACCAGGGAACAAACCTGGGTCCCCTGCACTGGAAGTGTGAAGTATTAGCCACTGGACCACCAGGGAAGTCCCCCAAAGCCTGTTTCTTAACCACCTTGCCACACTTTGACCCAAATGAGAAGAACATCTATTCGCAAACCACCAAAATATCTACTTACAGGGATATTTTTTTCTTTTGCCGTTTTAAGATCCATACATGAGGAACATCTGAGTCCCTGAGGTCCTGACTATGGGATGGGGCAGGACACATGGGAGGCTAACAGGCTAGAGCGACAATTACAATGAAGCACAGAAGAAGCCTTTGGTAGAGAGTACTAAGAAAATCATGTGCTGATTACCTGATGGCAAGGCAGACCTCCTTCTGAATTTCAGGGCAAATTTGATCTTTGGGTGCCATCAACAACTGCCAAAGAAGCAATCCTGACCGTCGAATGATGTCTCGATTCCTTTCAGTTTGTGGGCTGAAGAAAAATTTAAACACCACCTACAGAAACAGAAGGGGTATATCTGAAAATGCTAATTCTACTGGGAATAAAATTATCCCTATGAAGAAAGAACATGCTAGTTATTCTTATGAATAAATACCCAGGTGTATTTTTAAACACAATCTCTTCTATTGTGTAATGGTATAATTAAATATTTTACATTTATTAATTGCAATGAGCTACATATAGTAATACTCCATTAACTGCAGTGCAATGAGTATGATGGTTATTCTAATTACAGGATTAGAACGTGGTTAAGTTGCAAAACAGGAATGTTATAACATTTTTCTCCTAGTAGAAATTAGCTGACGGAAGCCAGAGTCTGTGTTTCTTTTTCTCTATTTCAATTATCTCAAAACGGTATATTTACCTGAAAGACAACGAGGACGCAGCGTATAATGCAGGTGTCTCCATTAACCATGGCTTTCTCCATAATGTCGCAAATGCTGCTAAGGTGGTGTGCTTCAATTGGATGCTGTTTGCCCAAGACACTTGTGATTGGGAGACTGGGGTTGGTAGCAAGAAGATTGAGTTGGTGTATGCACATCGCACCAACGTGGTGCAATAACTGGTTTATAACCTCATTCGTGGTTATAGCCTCTTCTAGAAGGTGAAAAGGAAAGTCTGTGAGGAAAGACGTCTCTGTGGGCGGTCACCACAGAACATACCTCTCACTTACAAAAAGTACACACACATGGGAAGAGACTAATATGGCTCCAATCTCTGCCACTACCGCTGAGAACTCTTTCCTCGCCACAGAGTGCTGGGGTGAAAACACTTGGGAATCTCCGTTTTTTTAAAAAAGCGTAAACAGCTACCACTTCTTGAGCCCTTTCTATATGCTAGACAATGGGCTAAATGCTTTACACGCATTACTTTACAATATCACTATCAACTTTGATTATTTTAGCCCTGTTTTGTAGAGAAGTGACTCTAGAATCAGAGTCAATAACTGACCTGAGGTCACACAGACACTAATGGTAGAGCTGTGATGTGAATTCGGGCCATTTCAGCTTAGATTCCAGGCTGGTAACTCTTCTAGAAAAATCTCTATTCACCTATATTCAACTTTGCTGATTATTTTTCTGACCATCTCAAATTTGCTATTGAGCCATTCTATTAATTTTTTTTTCTTAGTCATTGAACTTTTCAAATCCAGAATTTCCAATGTTCTTTTTTTTTTAAATAAACTCTTTGTTGAAATTCTCTATTTGTTTATAATTATGATCATTATACTTTCCTTTAGTCTTTTAAACACGATTTTCTTTAGTTATCTGAATTTATAAAGGCTGCTTTAAAGTCTTCATCTGCTAAATCTGAGTTTTGCCTGCAGTGTTTAGTCACTGGTTTCTCTGCTCACTTTTAAAAAATTCTTCTACCTTACTATTTCTCTCATTTGTTTATTTTTATTACTCTCATTTTTCTTTTAAGGCTGTCTTCCTAGCGGTAGGAAGTAAGCTCGTCTGAGTCACAGGTTGTGCTCAAACGCCCTGAGCTAGTACGACTTCCACCCTGGATGGATCCATGTTTTCTGGGGGAACCACAAAGTTTAGGCAGTTTTAAACTCTTCCATGGTTTTCACCTTCTGCTGGACCCTCTCAAATTTCTGCATGTGTTTACAGGCTCATTTTCAGCCAGGCCTATGTGAACAGCTTGGGCCTTCTCTGGCTTCTTCAGATGTTTGGAGGAGCTTATGAAGGTCTTTTTGTAGCTTTCTCAGTACCCAAATCTCACTAGTAAATTTCTGGCTAGTTTGCTGGTTTGCTGCTTGCCCTAACCAGGACCACAACCTCAGGCTAGTTAAGTCACTGGTTGTCTCTGTTTGCCACCAACACCACTACTGTTATTGACACTGCTGCTGAGCATGAGTTTTTTCCATGCTCCACTCCAAATCAGTTAGCCACCTCTGGCAGCAAAGCTGCTGGCTTCCATGATCTGTCCCACCCTGCCGGAATTAAGGCACTGATCAAGCTTAAGGTGGGGGACAGGGGTATCTCCAGCTAAGAACACCACAGACTTCTACTGTTCCTAGCCAAAGTTCAGTGGGTTTTTTGTTTGTTTGTTTGTAATGAATATTGCTTCTCAATTTGTTATATCCCTTTGGTCAATTTCCAGAGTCTAGAAATACTATTTTAGTTGGCATTTTAATTTTGTAGAAAGAGTTATTTGTGATAATTCAGTTCATTTTATCACTGCTTTATCAAGAGAGGATTTGCTGAGCTAGTCACTACTCCATACATACCACTGTAGTTGACTTTGAAGTCATGAGATTTTAAGTTAATATTAACAATGAACATTCTTAATATTAAGAACTTTAATATTAAGAAATCTAAAGGTCATTTGCTGGATATTCTATCAAATTATAAGTTTCTGTATAAGTAAGTTGTTTTTAAAGCAAAACATGACAGCTTATATAATTCCATGCCAAATACAAATAAAGAAGGAATTTTTGTACTAAAGTTCTGACAATTCAGAAGGGTCATAACAATTTCCTTTTAAAAAGAGTCTATGGACCACCTCAAAAGCTCTATTTATTTACACATTTATTTACCTAACCATAAAACAATCAGATAACACGAATTTTAAATTCTAAATTTGAAGAGGGAAGGCTGTTGACACAGTTTGCTGCTTGGGATACATTCCCACTTATGCCGCTGCTGTACTGTCTCCTATTTTCCGGGGGAGAATCTCTTCCTATAGGACAGTGAGTGTGCCCACCTTTGGGCTCAGTGATGATATGGCTGACTCCAAGTCTCTGGCAGACGTAATGGAAGGCCTGATTCCCAGGATTACACCACTGATCGATATAGTCATTTGAGCATGTCCACAACATGTTGTTCACTGTATCATAACAGGCACCTGCAAAAAGAGCAACCTTTATACAATTATCATGTCATCGTCTGCAGATATATACTTCTCATAAGCACTGCTAAAGAGTGGCAGGGCAAGGATGCTCCCCAGAGATGGCAAAGCAGTAGACTGCGGCTCAAAGGATTAAAGTCTACTTGGCTTAACTCATATGTGAGCATGGAATAGTCTCATGGAATAGAAAGTTTTTAGTCACTGACTTACATGTGACCTTTTCAACTCCAAAAAGGATTCAAGTGGCTTACATCAAAACCCAGGTACAATAGGACTAGTTAACATTAACACACAGCAAAAGCCTCAGTAACTGAACCCTAAACTCAGAATCAGGTTTCCTACATGCCAAGGCAAACAGAATATCCAATATATTACATAATGCTCATCTTCTAACAATAAGAAGTATACCAATCCCTTAGGGGAAAGAAGTTTCTTTACAGCATGAACTTGAGAAAAATTTGTTATAGGATCATCATATAACCTATAATGGACAGTATCTTCAACCATAATTTATGCAGAGGAATTTCACATATGACAATTTCTTATATTAATCCTCACAACTAAAGAGCAGCATTAAAAATTTTTTTCAAGGAAACTAGAATACCATAGAGAACTGGCAAGACTTTTTTGAGAGAAATTGCTAAAATTTTGAATTTTCCAAGGACAATAAATGTGGGCCTTTAATTCTTACCCAATCCTGGTACAAGAGCACCACGCCCCAAGGAGCTTCCAGCAGCATCTATGAGGTCGGCACGACTTGTGAATTGACCATCCGAAATATTATACACCAAGCTAGAGGCCAGGACTTTGGAAACAAACAGTTTAGTAAGCCTTAAGATAAATGATGGTGAGTTAAGTTTTAGCCTCTTAATATAAAGACTTTCATCAAAATCACATCTTTTTTTGGTTGTCTATTGGTGTAACAGTGAGGAGACAAAAGTCACATGTTAAGATCAAAAAAAAAAAAAAAAAAACCTGTCATAAAGTCTCTTCCAATGTAGTAAATCATATTTTTTTCTGTTTTTTTCCCAATTGTTTGACTCCACAAAATTCAGAAGGCACTAACGGACAGCCAACTCATCTCCATGATGCCCAGAGTGAAGATAAGTCAGCTTAGACGCATGATGGACTAAAAACTCACTACTCAGAGCTCCAAGCAGTAAGAGGAACAGCCATCAAAGTGAACTATATTTTTGAAAGTGTTTTTAAAACAACAACTTTTACTTCTGGCTTTTTCAACATAGATTGTCAAAAGGGTAATTGCAAGAGGGGTTATGATCATTAACATGACAAAGTAGCAACTTTTACAAGAAATACTTTACATACATTTGGTGCACAATAAAGGTTAGAGGGTGTTCAAACACAGGTCAGTTGCTATCCTTCCAAGCACTGGCTCTAAAGTTTGGAGATTTTGGCCTTTTCCCTTAACAAAGGAGAGTGCCGTGATGACAACCATTCGCTTTAGGATTCTGAATTTGAATTTTAGCTCTACTACTTCTGTGTGACCCTGGGAAATTTACTGAACCTCTCAGTTGCCCCATATGTAAAGTGGAGATAATAAAAGTATCTACTTTATACAGTTACTGTGAAGATTAAATGAGTTAAACAACACATCAAGTATCTACACCAGCACATATATTCTAGCTGCTAATTTTTCTCCTGAAAAGGTTTTATTGTGACAGAGGGGAGGGGGCTCAGTCCTCCTTGGCTGCTGCTTTCCTCACGGTGGCCAGGACATTACTCAGCTCCTCTCTCTTGCTCTTGGCACGGATGTATGTCCCACCTTGTTTCTTGATGAACTTGAGGCCTGCCTGTTCTTAGGAGACCTCGGCATGCCGCTCCACGGCATGCTGCTCCTCAGGGGCAAAGGTGCACACCTTCTGCATCAGGTCTTGTGGGGCTGTTCTTGTTCTTGGTCCCCTGGTGGCCCTTGTTGAGGCCCCTGGCTAGGGGGTAGCACAGAGCCATAGTCACAGCTCTTCAATGACTTCTGTGGCAGATGGGCTAGCTCTATTACTGATGTTATTTTCTTCCCCACTTTTCAACAGAAAATCCGAGCAGAGCCTCTCAAATATCTCGTTCTTAGTTGTATCACCCTAGTAATCCAGATTCTCATCACAACTGACTTGAGCTGTGATCTAAACGGTACTCTTTGTTTCTTTTCTATATTCTATTGTTCTGTCCTGCACACCAACAAATGGTCTTCTCCAAATCTCTTTTTCATTGTGTTTCCCATGCACATGCCTTCCCCCATGTGGCCACTTACATGAATAACAGTCATTTTTCAGGACAAACTCAAAATTTCATGAAGTCTCTCCCTTCTACCCCACTCGACAATGACCCTTTCTTTCTCTGATTCAGCAGCATTAACATCTGCTCCGCATGGTTCAGGCACTGAACACAGCACTGTGCTTCGTTTTCTAGTTGTTTCACACACCGACATCATTTCTCCTAACCAGACTATGAGCTCCTCAAGGCAAACACCACTTTTTCCACTTACTGAGTAGCCTCCACAGTAACCACTGTGGAAGAGGGCACAGAAGGAATTTCAGCATTTATTTACTTGTTGGTCTAAAATAGAATCACTGAGTAAGCTATATCCTCTCAAAAAAATGGCACCATGAAGACCTGTTTTAATCAAGTGGGGCTAATTTCAATTGAGTGGGAAAAAAAACATGCCAAGGAAACTAAAAAAAAGTTTAAGATGATTAATGGTCAATAAAAAGACAAATAACCCAATTTTAAAATGGACAAAGAATTTGAATAGATATTTGTCCAAAAATATACAAAAAGCTAGTGAGCACAAGAAAAGATGTTCAACATCATTAATTGTTAGGGAAATGCAAATCAAACCACAATGAGATACTACTTCATATCCACTAGGATGGCTAGTAAAACAACAACAACAAAAAAAGAAAATAACAAATGTCAGAGAGAATGTGGAAAAATTGGAACCATTGCTAATGACCCTCTAAAATGGTAGAGTCACTATGGAAAACAGTTTAGCAGTCCCTTCAAAAGGTTAAACACACAGATACCACAGGACTCAGAATTTTCCTCCTACACATACACCCAAGAGAAATGACAACATGTCCACACAAAAACTTGTACATGAATGTTCATAGCAGCATTACTCAAAAGAGCCAAAAAGCAGGAACAACTCAAATGTCAATGCAGTATATCCATACAATCAAATATGATTTGGCCATAAAAAGAAATGAAGCAATGATTTGTGCTACAACATGGATGAAACCTGGAAATATTATGTTTCAGTTAAAAAAAAAAAGCCAGTCACTAAGTTTGAGGAGGCCTTACAAATAGCTGTGAAAAGAAGAGAAGCAAAAAGCAAAGGAGAAAAGGAAGGATGTACCCATTTGAACGCAGAGTTCCAAAGAATAGCAAGGAGAGATAAGAGAGGCTTCCTCAGTGATCAATGCAAAGAAATAGAGGAAAACAACAGAATGGGAAAGACTAGAGATCTCTTCAAGAAAATTAGATACCAAGGGAACATTTCATGCAAAGATGGGCTCAGTAAAGGACAGAAATGGTAGGGACCTAACAGAAGCAGAAGATATTAAGAAAAGGTGGCAAGAATACACAGAGAACTGTACAAAAAAAGATCTTCATGACCCAGATAATCATGACGGTGTGATCACTCACTTAGAGCCAGACATCCTGGAATGTGAAGTCAAATGGACCTTAGGAAGCATCACTACATACAAAGCTAGTGGAGATGATGGAATTCCAGTTGAGCTATTTCAAATCCTGAAAGATGATGCTGTTAAAGTGCTACACTCAATATGTCAGCAAATTTGGAAAACTCAGCAATGGCCACAGGACTGGAAAAGGTCAGTTTTCATTCCAATCCCAAAGAAAGGAAATGCCAAAGAATGCTCAAACTACCGCACAATTGCACTCATCTCACATGCTAGTAAAGTAATGCTCAAAATTCTCCAAGCCAGGCTTCAGCAATATATGAACCGTGAACTTCTAGATGGTTCAAGGTGGTTTAGAAAAGGCAGAGGAACCAGAGAGCAAATTGCCAACATCTGCTAAATCATCGAAAAAACAAGAGAGTTCCAAAAAAACATCTATGTCTGCTTTATTGACTATGCCAAAGCCTTTGACTATGTGGATCACAATAAACTATGGAAAATTCTGAAAGAGATGGGAACACCAGACCACCTGACCAGATTCTTGAGAAACCTGTATCCACGTCAGGAAGCAACAGTTAGAACTGGACATGGGACAACAAACTGGTTCTAAATTGGAAAAGGAGTACGTCAAGGCTGTATACTGTCACTCTGCTTATTTAACTTATATGCAGAGTACATCATGAGAAACGCTGGGCTGGAAGAAGCACAAGCTGGAGTCAAGATTGCCGGGAGAAATATCAATAACCTCAGATATGCAGATGACACCACCCTTATGGCAGAAAGTGAAGAAGAACTAAAGAGCTTCTTGATAAAAGTGAAAGAGGAGAGTGAAAAAGTTGGCTTAAAGCTCAACATTCAGAAAACTAAGATCATGGCATCTGGTCCCATCACTTCATGGCAAATAGATGGGGAAACAGTGGCTGATTTTATTTTGGGGGGGCTCCAAAATCACTGCAGATGGTGATTGCAGCCATGAAATTAAAAGACGCTTACTCCTTGGAAAGAAAGTTATGACCAACCTAGATAGCATATTAAAAAGCAGAGACATTACTTTGCCAACAAAGGTCTGTCTAGTCAAAGCTATGGTTTTTCCCATAGTCATGTATGGATGTGAGAGTTGGACTGTGAAGAAAGCTGAGTGCCGAAGAATTGATGCTTTTGAACTATGGTATTGGAGAAGACTTTTGAGAGTCCCTTGGACTGCAAGGAGATCTAACCAGTCCATCCTTAAGGAGATCAGTCCTGGGTGTTCATTGGAAGGACTGATGCTGAAGCTGAAACCCCAATACTTTGGCTACCTGATGCAAAGAGCTGACTCATTTGAAAAGACCCTGATGCTGGGAAAGATTGAGGACAGGAGGAGAAGGGGACAACAGAGGATGAGATGGTTGGATGGCATCACCGACTCAATGGACATGAGTTTGGGTAGGCTCTGGGATTTGGTGATGCACAGGGGGGCCTGGCATGCTGCAGTTCATGGGGTCGCAAAGAGTCGGACATGACCGAGCTACTGAACTGAACTGAAAAGCACAGAGATTGCATAATTCCACACATATGGAAAGTCTAGAATAGATAAGTCCATGGTCAGAAAGCACACTGGTGGGGGCCACAGGCTGGGTGAGGGGGTGGGGGAAAGGAGTGACTGCTAATGGGTATGGGGTTCTTTTTGGAGTGATAGAAATGTTTTATAATTAGATAGTGCTGATGGTCGGACAACTCTGAATATATTAAAAACCAGTGAATTGTCACCCCAATGTTTATCACAGCACTGTTTATAATAGCCAGGACATGGAAGCAACCTAGATGCCCATCAGCCGACGAATGGATAAGGAAGCTATGGTACATATACACCATGGAATATTACTCAGCTATTAAAAAGAATTCATTTCAATCAGTTCTAATGAGATGGATGAAACTGGACCCCATTATACAGAGTGAAGTAAGCCAGAAAGATAAAGACCAATACAGTATACTAACACATATATACGGAATTTAGAAAGATGGTAAAGATAAACCTATATGCAAAACAGAGAAAGAGACACAGATGTACAGAACAGACTTTTGGACTCTGTGGGAGAAGGCAAGGGTGGGATGTTTCGAGAGAACATCATCAAAACATGTATATTATCAAGGGTGAAACAGATCACCAGCCCAGGTTGGATGCATGAGACAAGTACTCGGGGCTGGTGCACTGGGAAGACCCAGAGGGATCGGGTGGAGAGGGAGGTGGGACGGGAATCGGGATGGGGAATACATGTAAATCCATGGCTGATTCATGTCAATGTATGGCAAAAACCACTACAATATTGTAGAGTAATTAGCCTCCAACTAATACAAATAAATGGAAAAAAAAAAAACCCAGTGAATTGTATATTTTAAATGGGCAAACTTTATGGTATGTAAGTTATACTTTAATCATGATAGTATACTTTCCTCTTTTATAAAAATATGTGTACACTTAACAACACTAATGAATTTTTGCACATTATTTTGTATCATGTACATTTTTTGCTTAACATTTCAGACACATATGTGTCCTAAAATGGAGGCATTTCACAGATTTTTGCTTTTTACATTTTTTATTTTGTATTTGGGGTATAGCTAATTAACAATGTTGTGATAATTTCAACTGAACAGCAAAGGGACTCAGCCATACATATACATGTGTCCATTTCCCCCCCAAACTCCCTTCCTGTCTAGGTTGTTATGTAACATTGAGCCGACTTCCTGCTATATAGTAGGACCTTGCTGGTTATCCATGTTAAATATAGCAGTGTGTACATGTCTATCCCAAACTCCCTAACTATCCCTTGCCCCGATCCTTCCCCCTGGGAACCCTAAGTTCGTTCCCTCATAGACTTTTTTTAATAGCTCTATGGTTGGTAGAGTTCTCACTGTGTCATCAATAAATAAAATGATGACAGATTATTTTATTTCCTAAGATCTTTCTGACCTCATTATTATTTTGAATAATTTTACAGGACAATAGTTTTCAGAAGTGTACTATTACATCATCTACAAAAATTCTATTTTTCATTCCTCCTAGCCTATGATGATACTGATAGGGTTTTTTATTGCTATCAGAGAGCAAACAAACATTTAACAGAGTAAGCGCAAAATCACTATTAGGAAAAACCTTAAATTTCACAGTTGGAGACAAATTGGGAAAAGAGCCATAAATAAAGTTCACTTACTTTTTAAAGACGACAAACCACTTGTTCCACCAAAAAGAGATCGGGTGGCAGAGCTGCCTGATCCCCCTGGAGGTGGGACCAGCATCACTAAGTATGTACCACAGGTATAAATGGGTGTCTTCCGAAGCATTTTTAGAGGAAGTCCACAGCTAGTATTTGCTGGTAAAAGGAATGAAAATGGTGAGTAACAACAGTTGACACACCGATTAATTTGATTACCAAACCAAATTAGAGAATGACAAGGGGGCCCCAAATCCTAGCAAGGATATATTAAGATTCAGAAAATAGAGCAAAAAATAATCAGCTAACGCAAAAATAATGATCTAGCTCCATAACCTAAGCCCCCCTGGTTCTATGATCTGAACATTTCTCAAAGGTGTTCCCAGTATTCAATATGCCCTTATGGCTCTAAAAAATCTTTCAAAAGAATGAATCCTCACATGGACTAAATCTCAAAATAAAAGAAGAATCCTACTGTTTATATTTCCCCCTGGGAAACTGTGCTCCAATAGAGATCTTTTCATTTTATATAGAACAAACTCTTAACAGGCTTGTGATATTTCATTCATTATGAACAGCTTTAAACATGGAATCAGTCAGAAATTTCAACCCATAACCAGTTAATCAAAGCTTTCACAGTATCTATCACAAAATAATTTTATGCCTGCAGGATTTATAACCCATGATGCATTTTCTTTCTTTCTTTTTTTTTAGGATCCGTGACATAAACTATCATTAAGAAAATAATTATTGTTTATAATTAAAAGGCATAAAATGTACTTTACTTTCCCTTACTCACTGGCATATATGAAAACGTAGGGTGAACTGAAGGATTTTCTATGTATTAGTCTAGTGAGGACTGATGACGGCAGCAGAAAGTCAATCAGAGTGTATTACCTAGGAAGCTGTCAGGGTATAAAATATAACTGCCTACATAGACATAAAATTATCTTTAGATGGTTTATATTAGAAAAGTGAGACAAGTGAAATCTAATCTGTCATTGCTTTGAATGCTTGTGGTTCTAAACTCCATTTTTTAAAACTTCAAGCCTCCAACAAGTATATTCTTCATTTAGGACATAAATCCAGTAGCATAAATTTCCTTAAGTAAGAAACCCTAAAAAGCTAGCAACTTTGTGAGCATAACATTTTCACTGAGGTTTTTTTTTTAATAGACATACTCTTATTAACATGGTAAGAGGTATTAGTCTACCACAGAATAAAAAATCCTAGACCTTTTGAATGTTGAATAATTGTCAAAAATTCACTTAGCCTATTACTGGTGAATTTTTATGTAACAACATCATGTTTAAATGAATACATCAAGAATGTGCATAAAAGTACAATGATTGAGATCACATATTTAAAATACAAACAATAGTTTCAGAGGAACTAAATATACCTTGCCTACTGAGTCCTCTTTTTGATATCACTCATATTTTCTTAGGTAACAAACATTCCTTTAGCATTTCTATTGTGCAGGTAGGATTCAATTTTCTTCCAAGGGACAAACCCAGATCAAGCTTTCAGCTTATCAAGAAAACATTCATTTAGGTAATAAGGACTGCTCTCTACAAAGTATTGCCTATAACTCAAATTATCCACAGACTCAATTTATAATAACTATGAATAAATTTCTAACTTGTATTTGATATAATAGAGACCTGTAGAAGTAAAATATTATCCTTAAATTCTAATATGGATTAATAAATATTTAAAATTTGATAGTCTCACAAAGAATTAATCACAAATATTTTTTCTTAACATTTCAACATATAAAAGGATGAAAACATAAAACTGCATTAAATTCCTTAAACATACATTTATTCAGATTATTTTTCTCTACATGGCATCTTTTTCTAGCCTTATCTTTTACTACAGGTCATGGTTTGTTATAAATTCATGTAGTTGATATGTAATATGAAAACTCTCCAAGAATAATGGTTCTTGACTTTTGGGGGGGTCATATGTGACCGTGAAACTCTGATGAAAATTATGATGATACACATAATATGTTATTTAAAACGTTGGGAAAGGATGCTTATGAACCACTGAATTCTTACCCTAGTTAAGGATTCCTGCTTTAAAAGTACAGAATAGTGTTTAGAAGGCTACCTTTTACCGAGAAAAGTGTTTAGTACAGTATGTTTAGAAGGCTACTTTTACTGAGAAAAGAAGAACAATAAAAATACATAAATTTATCTTTCTACATTAATTTGATTTCTCTTTGCATTAAAAAAAAACCAACTCTGCCAGGATAAACAGAAACTAATAAATAGAGCTACCTATAGGGGGCAGGGTGGGGCAAATAACAGAATACACCAGGATACTGGAGTGAGATTTTTGTGCATGTGCTATTTATATTGTTTTCACTTTCAAACTCTGTAAACATATTATCTCCTTCAAAATATTACAGTGCAAACACTAAATGCCAAAGTCCAGAAAAATCAATCTCTGTCGTAGAGGGTTTGCCTTTTATTTGCTGGGTCGAGAATATGTTTAGTGAAAGTGAAAGTGTTGGTCCCTCAGTCCTGTCTGACTCTGCGACCCCATGGACTATAGCCTGCCAGGCTCCTCTGTCCATGGAACTCTCCAGGCAAGAAAACTGGAGTGGGCAGCCATTCCCTTCTCCACGGGATCTTCTTGACCCGGGAATGAACCCAGGTCTCCTGCACTGCAAGCAGATTCTTTACCCATCTGAGCCATCAGGGAAGCCCATGTTTAGTGAAGATGATGTTAAATGTGAGTTTTTTACACTCATGAAGCATATACTAAACATGAAAATAATTTATACTAACAGTAATGACAAAGTATTTACAATTAAGGAGAGAGCTGTGTTGAATTCTTACAGATTCTTGCTAATTCATGTTCACAGCCAACAGTATGTATTAGTTTGGAATTAAAAAAAAAGACAATGACTGGAAGGACATAAAAAGGTGAACTATGTAAAGCAAACTGCTTTGTAAGTCTCTAAGAGCTCAATAACAAGTACTGCCTGAATTCCATAGGCAGCATGCACTAACCACAAGCTGAATGTATCAAGCCATGTTTTTAAAAGGCATGGGGGAACTGTAAAGGCATATATTATTAAGTGAAAGAAGCCCGTATGAAAAGGCTATATTCTATATAAATCTGATTATATGATATTCTGTAAAAGGCAAAACTATGAAGACAATAAAAGATCAGTGGTGGCCAGGGCTTGGAGGCTGGGGAGGGATGAGTAGGTAGAGTGCAAAGGATTTTTAAGGTTATACAACTACTCTATGTAATACAATAATGATGCACACAGGTCATTATGCATTTGTCCAAACCCATGGAATGTACAACACCAAGAGTGAACCCTAAGGTGAACTGTGGACTCTGGGTGATTACTACGTGTCTTGGTGGGTTCATCGATTATGACAAGTGCACCACTCTGGTGGGGGATGCTGATAATAAGGGGGGCTGTGCCCATATAGGGGTGGGTGGTATACAAAAAAATCTGTACCTTCCTTTAATTTTGCTGCAAACCTAAAACTACTCTAAGATAATACTCTCAAAACATGCATAGAGCTGAATGAAGCTGTACAAGGTAAACATGAGATAAGTGAAGGGCAGCCGACCTGCTTGGTCCTCTTTCAGGGTGTTGGAGATGGTGGAGCCGGTGAGGGCAGCCAGTGTTGCGGATGGCGAGGCTCGGTAACGGGACAGTCTGCTCAGGAGCATCTCATTAATGCTTTTTGCAGACTCACCCTCTTTTCTCATTAGAATTGTGCGTTCCTGAAGCGGGTTGGCTACGAATACACCATTTTCCACCTAATATTTAAAGAAAAAGAAGTTCTTAAATGGAACCTGTTTCCATTCAGTGAGCAAACTTCTCCTTCAGAAGTGTATTATTGTCACCTGGTTACTCAAAAACATTTCCCAAAATTGTACCTGAGTAGGTGTACACCTCAAAACCTAATTGCTCTACAGAAGCTGAGAACAAAAGGGAGGCTATGAGATGTTTGAGAGCTTTCATTTTTAATAGCCCAGATTCTTAAGAGTAATGAGCCAAGTTTAATAGGTTCTACGAAAGGTTGTTGATGAAAATTCCTCATACTGAATTGCACAGGCAGCTCTCACTAATTACAAGCTTCTGACAGGTACAAGTAAGATGAGAGGAAAACAAATCAATCTGGTCTTGATTTACTATTAAGTACAGCTATGAGGATTATATCTTCTTGAAATATAATTAGTGGCTAAAATCCAAACTCTGTAATAACAGCAGTCAACATTAGCCCCAGCTGCTCGGGGATTGGCAGAGCAATGGTGGAGAAAGGCAGATTTTGTCTGCTAAAAATATATGCCAGCTTCAACTGGATCCTTGCTGGTACTTGGCAGTTCTTCCTTCATCGTTTGACTATACCCTAGCAAAAGCTCTGGGGTGGTGATTCCAAAATTCTTCCACCAAATTTTGAGTATGGCTTTAAGCAGACCTCCTGGCTTTTTTATTACTGAGAAGATTCTGACCACTTACCATAAGCTGCTCCCACTCGTCTCTCTTCCCACTCAAGAATCTTGGTGTTCAGCCTCATTTATTCTTTTCCTCTTAATTCAGAGGAAGAAGCATTTCCGCCTCCTCTCTAACTGCCCCCTCAATTATCTCCCATCTGCCCCCTTCACCCTCACGGTCTCCCTCTCTGATCTCTTCCTTTTTGGTTTCAAATATTCACAGGTCTCCGAGATCTTAAAGAAAACATCGGTGGCCCATTGCAATACCATCTCTCTTCTCAACTTCCATTCAGTCAGACATCTCAGATGTACCTCAATCAGCCTCTTCACCCACTGCCCGCTCCAGACCAGACTTCTGGGTCTGGTTGGAGTATCAGAAACTGGTGCCATGAGTGAAGAGAGGCAGAAATAGAGATAAGGAAGAACAGGAGTGTGAAGTGGAAAGGCTTCCAGAAGCAAATAAAAAGCAGTGAAGGAGTCCAAAGTGAAAAGTTGGTAACAGAGAAGAGGCTAGAGAAAGCAAACTGGGGAGCACAGCCAGGCAAGGTTCCCGGAGGGGGATGGGTTTGGTGGGGGGGCTTGTATGAGAAGTTCACAAAAGATAAGTAAAAAGGTTTCTCAGAGTTTGAAAATGCTGTTTCTATTTCCTTGCCTTGGCCTCTTAAAGCTTTACAGCTACTTAACTTAGTTCCCTCTAACAAGTGAACATTCTTGATGGTCAAGAGTAACCTAAAACCAAAATCATCAAGCTTCTTGTCCTCTGTGCAGGCTGTGCCATGGTTGCCAGAGACTGTGGGGTTGTCCTTCCGCAGTCTCAGCGGTAGAATGCAATCTCGGTTTGTTCCTTCTGACATGAGCACATACCTGTGTGTGAGGGACTCTGCCAGTGAGCAAGCCGGGTCAGCTCCTGCCCTCTGTGAGCTCCACCTACCTGCTGATTCCCATCTCCACCTACTTAAATGGGAGCCTGCTTAGGGTCAGACCCCATCTCTGGTTCTGAAACCTTTGGTGGAACACCCTGTCCCTAGATCCTCCTGTGTGTGCCTGGCTCTTTCCCATCATTTAGGTCTTACAAAGAATGTCACCTCCTCAAAGAGGCTTTCCATGATTACCAAAAAGAAATCCCCTTCACCATCTCCTACTCACCCCCCACAAGCCAGACCACAACACCGTCATGTTATCTGCACAGCACTTACCGTTCTCTTACTTACCATGATCTAACTCATTAATTCATTTATTATTTGACCTTCTACCTCCACCCCAGCCCAGCTGAATGCCGGCTCCCCAAGAGCCAGGATCCTGCCTGCCTTGTTCACTGTCTCACTTCTAGCACTCACGAGGCACACGGTAAATACTTGAAGCTCTGCTGAATAAACAGATCTGTGTCCTGACTCAAGAGGAGGGCTGCAACCCACTCCAGTATTCTTGCTTGGAGAATCCCATGGGCAGAGGAGCCTGGTGGACTACATCCATGGGGTCACAAAGAGTCTGACATGACTGAAGCGACAGCATGCCCACACATCCTGACCCAAATCCAATCCTACCTCTCCACATTGCTATATACAGACCCATCCTTGCTACTGGGATTGAGCACAACTTTTCTAACTGCCTCCCACTTCCCAGCACTTCGGCTGGAATAGCCTATGTCGCCTAAAATTGAACACATCCACATCTTCCCACACTGTGTTACCCCCACCCTTCAGCTAGATTCATGTTTACCAAGTGTAGCTCTATTTATGTTGCACAACTCTAAATATGACCCTTCAAAGGCATCCAGACCAAAAAATCAATCACTTGGCATTCAAAAGCACTGCCCAATCTGGCTCCATAAGAAACACAATGGCTAAATTAAGGGAAAAAAAAAAAGTCATGCTATTGTGCTTAAGTACTTTGAAAATATTGAAAAGAAAGCCTGATAAAGCACCCGTGAGAAGCAGAGGACTCAGCTTTGGTGCCCAAGTAGTAAATCTGGGAACCTCTATACTTAGCAAAGCATCTCTTTGGGACGAAAAAGCTACTACTGACTTTGAAAGGAGGGGAAGAGCCTGGGAGGAGTGAGAAGCAGCACACAGCTGCTGATGACGAGAAGCTTCCCTCTGGCTCCCTTCCTGGCCCATGCCACCACCTCAAGTCCAGGGACCATCCAGCCTTTCAACTTGGTCTCCCCACTTTGACCCCATATGTTTTACTACATTAGCCAAAGATTCATTTATAGATGTAAATAAAATCATGTCCTTCCCTGTCTGAAGCCCTGCATCAGCTTCCCAATAAACTTAAAACAAAATTCAAATGGCTGGCAAGGCCCACGGGGTCCAACATCCACTGACCTCCCTGCTTCGGTTTCCCTTTCTCCCCACACTTCCAGCACACTGCCTTCTGTCCCTCCTCTAAAACGCCTGCATGCTAGGCCTATACTTGCTGATCCCTCTTTCTGGACAGGACTAGTTCTGGTTTGCCTGAGACTGTCCTAGTTTTAGCACCAAGGGTCCATGTCCTAAGAAACGTCTCAGGTCCAGGCAAACAGGGAGGGTTGGTTGCCTTCTCTGGCAGGATAGATGACTGCTTCTCATCACTCTCATTTCAGCTCAAATGTCCTCAGAATGGCCCTCCCTGCCATGCAAACCGGAGTGGCTCACCACCTCGACCCCCTCACTCTCTATCGCATTACCCTGTTTTATTTTCTCCCCAGCATTTGTCAGTAGCTGAAATTATTTCGTTCTTGTGTTTCCTTTCTTACTAACTCCCCACACTCTGATGTAAGTGCCTTGAAAACAAAGGCTTATTACCCTGCTACCCAGACAAGGCACTGGATTAACACTGAATGAATGAAGGGCATCTCAGCTATCCAAATCATAATTTAAAGGAAATCATAAACCAATGGAGTTGAAATGGGAGCGGCACCTAGTGCATCCCTTATTATACCGACCATATAGTTAAGAAGAGACCTAAAAAAGAGACAAAACAGCAGTAAAATTGTCACTGAATCTATCTAAAGAACAGTAGCTTACAGAAAGCACATGGGGACAGGAAGAAGTCTCAGAGCAAAATAGAACTGAAGATGTAAAACACGTGCCCTGAAAAGGTAAAAGAGAGTCACAGAAGATTCTCAAGCAAGGATGTGTCCAGTGCACAGGTAAAGAAATCAGGCAGAAAGAGTCCATGCCTAGGTTATTCCATAATCTTAAAGGAAAAGGTTAAAATTAAGAATAAGGTATTTCCTGCTGATCACCATGTTGGTATTGCCACAGCTGAATTCTGCACCAAAGCAAAAGGGATAAGGAGGGACAGGATTATATTTTACATAAAATAATTTATAAACAATGGTAAGAAAGGTCTTTTTGATAAGATGATAAGTGAGCAGAGACCTAAAAAGAGAACGAGCTGTCTGTTTATCTGCAGATGACCCTGCACAAAGGCCGGAAGGGAGAACACATTCAATGCCCATGTGTCAGCCAAGAGGTCAGCTGGGGCTGGGGTGGGGTGACAGAAGCCCCAAATCACACAGTACTTCTACAGAGGTGAAGGCAGTTGGGAGACACTTTGAAAGTAAAGCAGGCAATATATGCTGACTGGGCAAGGAACTGGGGAAGGGAAAAAAGAGGAAGAGAGAGGGACACAAAGGTCTCTGGCCAGCACTGAAAGGACACAGATGTCATGAAGTGAAATGGGAGAGCCTGAGGCAGAAGCAGATCTGGGTAAAATCAGGAGTTTGGTAGAGGGCATATTTAGCTTGAGGGAACTATCAGACTTCCAACTGGAAAAGTCTCATATCCTGAGCATATACAAACACCCACCCACATCAATATGCATGCAGAGCTTCAGGGACAGGTTTTGGCTGAGAAGCAAAATTGAGCATCATCTGTATAGGGAGGTGTTTAAAGCTATAAGACAGGATGAGATAAACGAGGGAGTAAGAGCAAAGTAGACAGAAGGGGTCCTAGAAATAGGTCCTGGCGCCCATGACTGTTGAGAGGTTAGGAAGACAGGAGATAGGAAACACCAGTGACGAGAGAAGTCCTAAGAGTGTCCCAAAGTCCAAATGAAAACAGTTTCAAGAATGGGGGAGTGAGATCACATTAAATACTGCTAGAAGGTCAAGTAAAAAGAAAAGAGAGTTGCTCTTGAATTTACTACTGTGGAAGTCCCTGGGGAAATTGGGAAGCGCTGCTACGGTAGCATGGTGAGACTGTAGCAGGTTTAAGAGAGAACAGAAGGAAAGAAAGTAAAACAGTAAGAATAAGCTCTTTCAAGCATATTGCTGTAAAGGGGAACTAAAGATAGAGGAGTGGAGGAGAATGAGGGTCAAAGGAGTTGGTTCTGCTTTTTCAAGACTAAATATCCTCTCCTGTATTTATATGCTGTGGTGAATGATCCACTGAGAGAGGAACGCTAGTATCATAGGAGAAGGCCAATTCCAGAGAGAATCCATACCTGCCCACCACAATTTTTATCACACAGTAGGTAGTGACTGATTACACACAGAGCACTGAACCAAGCTTTCTATACTAAACAATATAACTTGGAAATTAATTTATTTCAGTCTCCACAGATCTGCCCCATGCTTTTTAATGGCTACACAGTGTTCCTTTCTGTGATAGTATCATAAGCAGAAAGTCAGGAAGGTATCTATGTTTAGCTTCCCGAGTCAGTATTTTAGAAGTTGCTAAACTAAGGGCTGGTGATACTTAAAAATTTTTTACCTTATGATGAAAATTTTCAAACATAGGTAAAAACTGTGAATAGTATAATGAACTTCCATATATTCATCATCCAATTTCAACTATTATCCAGATATAGCCAAATTTGTTTAACCTATCTCTTTTTCACTCTATTTTAAAGCATGTCTCAGACATCATGAAATTCCACTTCTGAATATTTCACTACTCATCTCTAAAAATATGGACATTTTCTTATATAATCACAATGCCATTATCATAACTTTAAAAATAAGAATATACTCCTTGGTTTTCTCTAATATTTATTTTATATTCAAATTCCAAATTGTCACCAAATTTTCTTTTCTACAATTGGTCCATTGGATTCAGACTCCAAACATGACTCAAAGGTTACTGTTTTAATCTAGAGCAGGCCCTTGAGCTTCCTCCCCAACTTTTTATTTCATGCCACAGGCAAAGACTTGTAGTTGTTCTATTTCCTCTAGGGCAGGTATGAGCTTTTGATCCTATAACTATATGTCTAAAAATATCTTTATGTTGTTTTTATGACTGATTGATATTTTGGCTGACTACCTGACTTCTGGGTTAGATATTGATTTCCCCCAGAATTTCTGGAAATACTGTCCTATTTTTACAGCCAGTAATGAGACTGAACAGCCTGGTGTTCTTCTTACACCTCATTACTTGTACGTGATTTTATTTTACCTCCAGAAGCCTTAGAATCCTCTTTGCTCTTGAAAATCTGAAATTTCAAGATGAGGTGCCAGTGTGGACATTTTTCATTCACTGTGCCAAAGACCTTTTAATTTGGACATCAGTATCCTTTACTTTGACATTTTTCTTCTATTATTTCTTTGATAATATCTTATTTTCTGTTCTCTTTTGGGAACTACTGTTACTAAGTATTCAGGAGGATTATTCCTTTATGTCTTTTATCTTTTCATATTTACTGTTCTTTATTTGTCCTACTTTCTAGATTTCATATCTTTAATTCTCTTATTAATTTTTAAAATTTGATAATCATAAGTTCCTTCTCATTTTGAGAGTCCTTTTTTCATGACATCCTGCTCTGTTTTACGAATGCAGTATCTTCTTATATGTCTCACAGAGTAGTAAAAGTGCTAATGAGGTCTTTATCTTACTCTATTAGCTGCTTTTCTGATTTCTTTTTCTTATTTTTAGTTTCCAATCTAGAGACTTTCCTAGTTTGTCTAGAGTTTCTCAATGGTCTGCTTTAAAATTTTTTAAAGAACTTTATTAGTGTCATTTTAAAATGTACACAAAAGAAGAAAGAGTAGTATAATGAGCTCCCCACGTGCCCAGCTCCTGGCTTCAATAATTATCACTACCTTGCCAAACTTTTAAAATCTATTCCTCTCCCCTCCACACACAGCTCTCCAAAGTCCTGGCTTTTGCTTGTTTGGGGTGTTTTTGTGTCTGCCCTTTTTTTTAAACAGTTCATCACTAGAAAGGAATGCTATGCACATGGTTGGGGAGGCTTGCGTACTAGAAGACATCACTGTGGGTGATTCACTGCGGCAGCAAGTCTTTAACTTATATGAACCCCAATGTCAGTACACTGGGGTCTTTTCTCCAGGGTCATTTGGTTTCTTCAGACAATAAACATCAAGACTTTTGCCTGGGCGGCTGGCATCTGAACACAAATGTTGTGTGTACCAGGAAAGGAGACGACAGTTCCTTTAACAAACTTGCAGTCTATACCCCGTCTCACAACGGCTCTGTACCATACCTGATGCCACCAATCCTTAAGACTCTCTAAGGCTGGGTGTTGGTGAATCATCTCTCTTCCTCTTGGGAATTCCCCTGAATGTATACTTTTAGTTTTGGCTTTCCCCATACTAAAGGACAAGAAGAGACACTATTATCTATCTCCAACTCCTAAGGTCAGGGGACAAGAGACACTACTTAGAGCTGAGGAACAATAAAGGTTTAACTATAAGTTACAAAGATATCCTCCTCCAAAGAGGAATTACAATGAATCAAATAAATACACTAGGAGGAAGGAAGAAAAAAAGGTGAATTGAGTCAAATCCTCATCTGTCACAACAAAAAACAAAAAACCAAAACACAAACACACAACATATGGAGTTAGTAAATCAAGAAACAGCAATGTAAGCTTTTCACTTAGAGACATGGAAGTAACCACTAGAAGAAGGAAAAGCTCACACCATTAAAGTAACTACCTATAAGGAACATGCCAGGGATGGGGAAAGAGACTCCCACTTTTCATTATGAGCCTAGATGTACTACCTCAAATTTTAATCCATGTGCATGTTTTTCTTTGACATGATTTTTAAAATTTAACCAAAGCATATCAAGGAAAGGGAAATTCTTTGATGTTTTTCCATTATTCTTAGGTGGTGGTGGTAGTGGTGGTGTACTTGCTAAGTCAAGTCTGACTCTTGAGACCCCATGGATTATAGCCCGTCAGGCTCCTCTGTCCAGAAAAAAGACCTAAATCCTTTAACCAGTTGGTTAAGTTTGTTTGAAAACAACTTTCTTTCTTTTTTTTTTTTTTAAAAAGACATTCCTAGTTGTACAACCTCTAGCAGATCAATTTGAAGGCTCACTCTGGCTAAGACATTTTATAAGAAAAGATCATTTTTGAGAATACTGTGAAACTAGATAATAGAAAAAGAACTAATTAGTTCTTCAGAACTAAAGTTCTATTAGTTCTAAAGAAATAATAGAAAAAAATGTATACTGAAAGGTTACTAAACTGACAGTTAGCTGGCAGGATGGATGACTGATTTCCCAGAACAAGTTTTAACCCCATTAAAGTTTATTAGAAATTGCTACAGTGTCCTTTTTTTCTCCCTTACCAGGAATGCTAAAATTCTTCCCAGAAGGAGGCTGTTAAATTACATCATGAAAAAAGGTTTTGTTGAACCTGGCTTGGAGCAATTTTTTCTTTTACAAGTCTCTACAAATACTATCTAGATGTCTCAGTGCTGTCCAATAGGACTTTCTTTAATGATGGAAGTGTTATCTTTGACATTCAATATGGTAGCCACTAGCCAGCCACATGTGGCTATTGAGCACTTGAACTGTGGCTAATGTGACTGAGCAACTGAAGTTTTAATCGTATTGATTTCTGATTAATTTAAACTCCTGTTTAAACTAAACCACAGCTTCATGTGGCTACTGGCTACTGCACTGGACACGGCAGATCTGGACTCTCACAGTTCCCAGTCTCTCCTCGCCTCAAGTTCCGCTCTCTGCACTCATCTACTCTGGCTCACTGCCATTCCCTATAACACACATGCCTGCTCCCACCACAGAGCTTCTGCACTTGTGGTCTCCTTTTCCTAGAATGCTTTTCCCTCCCCTACCCCCAACTCCCTCATCTGGTTAGCTACTACATTTCCTTCACTACCTCAAATTATGTTGTCCATTTATTTGTTCACTTGATTATGGTTAAAGTTCTGTCTCTCTACTACCACCACTCAACCCACCCACTAGTCAGGATACAAGCTCCATTTGAGCAAGGATCCTACCCCCTTGCCCATCACTGTATTCCCACCACCTAGACACCACTGTGCCTGGCTCTCAGTAAATACTTTGCCAATATCTAATGAATGAATGAATGATAGCCTTCCACAGCTTCAATCATCATCTCTCTTGGAGACTCCCAATATCCATCTGTAGACACAATCTTGCTACTGTAATCTAGTTCCAAAGTTCCAGCAAGCTCATGAGCATTTCTCCTTAAAAATCCCACTGTCTACACATTAACTATTGTTATCTCCATTCTGTTGCTAGATTAACCTTCAAAAAGCCTGGCTTTACTTGTGTCATACAACTCCAAATAAAGAAACCTTCAAAACACATCCAGGAGAAAAACCAATTTTGAGGCAAGAGTACATATACTGCACAAGTACTCCAAGTTTCTTAGGTTCCTTGTAAACCAACAGAAAAAGAAAGCAAGTAAAAATGTCTCTGCAAAGATGCAGGATGAGAAAGTGAAACTCACCACAAGTTCAAAAGTGTCCATGAAGACAGAATGTCCCTTAGGTGTTTTCTCATTCAGGCTGGCAGGAGACCAGATCCAATAGAAGTAAGTGCCGTCTGAAGAAAGGTGCACAGTGCTCATGGTGCTGCCAACGGGGAGGTGATTGGCTGGCATTGGCACCACCTGGCATACCTGGCCGAGAAAGGGAGGAACAGTTCATTAGGGCGGCATGTAAATTCTGTTCCTATCGATTCATCAATAATGCCATTAAGTCCAAGAAGAGAATTCGGTAGGCTTCCTAGTCAAAATAAAGCTGACATTTATCTCTAAGAATAATATATGAAAATCACACGACAAATATATAAAACTTCATACAACAAGCCATGCAACATATTAAAAGATCCTTGAGATTAATTCAAATTACATTTTAATAGGAAAAAAAAAAGTATTTACTAAACACTTTAAATCTGCTTTGCATGTGTGTTTTATCAAATATTTATTTTTAAAAAACTCTTAGAGAAATAATACTTCCTGAAATTTCCTTAGTAAATAAATTTAAGACTTCATTATACGTAAAGGACAGGACTATATCTTATTCATCTTTATACTCCCAGCACCTAATTTAGAGTCTAACTCAAAAATTAATAATTATGGAAGGATAATTAATAATTATCTTAATAATAATTAAGAGAAGGCAAGAAGAAAACAAGAGGGAAAGCAAAGAAGAAAAAGGAGAAAGGCCTCAAAAAAAGGAAAAAAAGATGAAGGCACACACAAGCTCCTAACTTAGAACATGAGACCTTGTTGAAATTTACCATGTCCATCAGGAAGAAAGAAACAAACAGCCATTCTCTACATTAGACATGAAGGCATGTGTTTCTAATAGCAAATATCCTTCGGTTTCAGTGTAATGGATAAGTTCTGCATCATTTCACATTAAATGTGCAGTTATATACTAATTTTTATTGCCAGAGAAAAGCACTTAAAATAATAGAAAATAAGAATCAAGAAATCTCCTTTTTTTTTTTTTTAAATCCAAGAATAGGAGCAGAACTGAAAATTTCCAAATAAAAATAATTAGAGATGGTCAGGTGCCTTCAGGGAATACTAAGAATGACCTTCAGTTACTCTATTTCTTTAGGTGAATCACTAGTTTTCCTCAGGTTACTTTTGACCCCTGAACTCATATTATGAACTTTTTTCCAGACTTGTTATGTCTACCTCAAAAGTTTAAAAAGTCATGGAGTTGTTGTAACTACACTTTGAAATAAGCAATGCCAATAAGTCTATAAAGTTAACTGTTACTGAATGGCCTAAGCCACCCCCAAATTGTTTCAATGCACATAGCTAGTTAGTGAGAACACTGCTTTCTTGGACAACAGAGTTTTTACGAGAACACAAGATACTAACATCACTTCAAGCGTAAATCACGTTCTAAGATTCAACATCTGTTTAATTTCCTAGCTTATAACTCCATTGCAAATAAATACAGGCAGTGTTCTCATCTATCTGAATTACTGATAAGAAATGGAGTTAATATGGCCTTCATTTATTCACTTTTTCATCTAATAATTTCTGAGTATCTCCAATCTGCTCTGGAGATGCAATGGTGAACAACTCCAGTAAAAACACAGCTGAGAGGCAGACGAGAAAAGGTGTAACATCTCACTTAAGCCCTGGCTATGACTACTCTCAGGGCACTCACTCCACAGATGGCAACTCTAACTGTTGTGTTTGAATATGGCTGAAAGGCAGAAAGCTGTAGCATAAAGAACTCAGACTCTAGAGTGGATGGGTTCAAGTCCTCTTGCTGCCATTACTGTGTGCCAAGATACTTAATCTCTCTGAGCTCACTCTTCCACTGAAGTACAAACACTTACTGGATGCTTACAATGTGCCTAGCCTCAGGTGTCTTAACTGTAAGATGAAACTGCCGTAGTTATACCTCCCAGGTAGGACATGTCAATTGCCCAAACCAGGGCCTGGCACAGAGAGACAGGGTTATTATCATTATCATCAATCAAGTGCTGTGGCTACATTCTAGGGACACAGATATGAGTAAGACAGTGCCCAAAAATAAAGGTGTGTGTAGTCTTGGCGAGTAGTTCCACATGAGAGCAGGTGATTTCAATATAATGTGGCAAGTGACATCACAGAGCGCTACGAGAGCACCGTGGATGAGCTCAATCCTGGGCACATGATGATTTTATCTAAACTCACTTCAAAGCTCCCGTTCCCATAGAAAGACTGTTTAGAACAAACTGAATAAGGGGAATAATGTCTTTTCAAAATAGATCTAGTTTTTTAAAAAAAAAAAAGCTGGTATTTATACCATCTTTGACTCTCTAGAATTTTTTTTAAATCAAAAAAATTTGTCCTGGGATGATTTGGGAGACTGCAATTGATGTATATACACTATTGTTACTGTGTATAAAATAGGTAACTAATGAAGACATTCTATATAGCACAGGGAACTCTACTCTGTGCTCTGTGTAGTAACCTAAATGGGAAGGAAATCCAAAAGAAAGGAGGACATGTACGCATATAGCTGATTGATTTTGCTGTACAATAGAAACTAACACAACTGTTGTAAAGCAACTATAGTCCAATAAAAAATAATTTAAAAAAAAGCTTGTCATTGGCCTTAGATGCTCTAACAAAGCACGTTCACTCAGATCATGTGGGAAAACTTAAGACACTAGAGAAAAAACAGAATGCCCAAAACAATGACAGTTAAAAGAATGTCACTCCAGCAGGAAACTACTTCTGTAACATCCAACGGAAAAACCCAAATGAACCCAAGGTATCAACTGTATTATTCCTTCTGATCATGTCACGAACTTTGCTTACCATCTCCAAAATATAAAACACAAAGCCTTGGTGTTCTGTTTACCTGAAGGGTATTCTGGTCAATGACCTGGAAAAGGGAGTGAGGTTTATTGTCAAAAGATACAGGCCGGTGGAGAAGACTGCCACTGCCAAAAGCAAGCCATCCTGGTTCCAGCTCCTCGTTCCGGCAGTACACAAAACCTCTGCGGGGGAAAAGGTACACAGGCTAAGTCAGCAGGTCAGGTCCGACACCCGACAATGAGCTACCACAGTCAAAATGATATTTTCCTCCTCATTTCTTTTCAATGACTAAGTATACAAAACATCTGAAGGAGAATAAACATATTAACGTTGAGACTGACAAACTATGGCAAATATTAATTTCCCACAACAAATTGGAGAGGAGAAAAGGTTGGGGAAACAATCTAATTAAATATACATAAGGATCTCAAACTGTGGTTTCTTCTGGCAGCAATTCATAGATCTTATATCTCAACTGAAAAAAAAATCACTGCTGATCCAATGTCAAATCCAAGGACAAAAAGACTTAACTAGAAATATACCCACTTTTGACATGGAGAAGTCACTAATACAGAAATTCTGATCATGGAGGGATTTTTGGCTAGAAGCTACAAACAATGATCGTAGGGCTACCAGACTCAATTTTTATAGAGTCAAAAACAAAGCTGAAATGCATTAAGAGAACCAGGAAGAGAAAGTGGCAATAAGAGAAAACCAGAATCGTAAGAAGTCACTCATATTTGTCTAGTCACTAGTCAGTCTACAGGGAGTTAGCACGCACGCCCAGGTGTCTTCATCACAGATTCACGTAATGAGGAAAACGTTCCAGCCAAATTATTCAGCAAGTTCCATGCAACTGACCTGAGAGTACCATGTAATCCAGACCCCAATTTGCTTACTCCTCTTCCAACTGAGTTAGTAGTATACAGGTAAAGACCATCTGCCGTGAGACAGCGTCCCAAGTCAGCATCTGAAATCGTTTTTTCACAGGTAAATTATATACATGCTTTTTCTAATGAAATTATAAACATGCTTTTTCTAATGAAAAAGCCATTAGGAGGCTGAGCGAAAGACAATTACCCACTTTCAAAATAAGTGCTTCTTGAGAACCCCCTGGTGGTCCAGTGATTAAGACTCAATGCTCTCATGGCCAGGGCCCCAAGTTTGATCCCTGGTCTCAGAACTAAGATCCCCACAAGCTGTGGAGTACAGCCAAAAATAATAATAATAAAATAAGTGCTTCAGTGTGACTTCCAGGGAAGACAGCTCAAACCCCTAAATCAAACTTCAAAATGCATGTAGGGTTAGGGACCAAGACTAGGGAAAGAGGTCAGACAGTTATTATCAGGAGAATCTGGCTCAGTCTGCCAAAGATTTTTCTTTTTGCTTTCTGAATAGCAAAAATTCATTCCTAACTCTAATCTGAAATGACTAAGAATACAATACTTTCCCTGAGGAGTGCATAATAAAAAAAGATAGGAGATTCAAGAGTTTGGGACATTTATTAGTTGACTTTGGACCTCTCTGAATTTCAGTTTCTGCAGCTCTAAGATGAAGATAGTATGTACCTTAAGAGTGACTGTGACGGTTGAATGAGACAATATAAGCAAATACCATACTGCTCTCTGGTACAAAGCCAGTGCCCCTTACATGGCAAATGATATTATATTGATAGACTAATGATAATTTGAACTAGAACCTGCTCCTTGTGGATTTCCCATCAAGAGATCCTAATTTTAAACTTCTGGAGTGCTGTGCTCAGTTGCTGCAGTCCTGTCTGACTCTTTGCGATCCTATAGACTGTAGCCCACCAGGCTCCTCAGTCCATGGGATCCTCTAAGAATACTGGAGAGGGTCGCCACGCCTTCCTCCAGCGGATTTTCCTGATCAAGGGATTGAACCTACATCTCCTGCTGTGTGGATGGATTCTTTACTGCTGGGCCACTCGGACGCCCAAATTTCTGGAATGACACAGTACAAAAATATAATATTGCTTCTATTTAAAAACAGCAATTATATTTCCCTTTTAGTATATCTTCCCCAAGCTAAAACAAAGTTTCTCTCTGAATGATAGTAAATGGTTTACTAAAACATTTAAGGTAAGAATTTACCTTAAAAAAAGAACATATAAATAAAACGTTGTGCTTATTTTCAAAATCAATCCACTTACTATTTTTTTTTTTTTATTTATTTATTTTTTTTTTTTTTCACTTACTATTTTTAAGAGGAGTTTCTTTACTACTTGTCATATTAGAGGAAATTCAATGTCACAGCACTCAAATTAGTACTGAGTATGTGGTTGGGAAGATCCTCTGGAGGAAGGAAATGGCAACCCACTCCAGTATTCCTGCCTGGAGAATCCCATGGACAGAGAACCCTGGTGGGCTACAGTCCATGGGGTTGCAGAGTCAGACACAACTGAAATGACTTAGCACATGCACATCCACATGCACACATGTACATCCACATGTGATTATCTTAAAAATTCAGTCTACTAATCCAAGACAACTGAGACTTGTTCCTACTGGTTCTTCAAAAAATGGCTAAAGTAGGTCATCATTTAAAAAATACTAATTTCATTCCTTAAACATTTTAACTTACAACTTATAAATAGACACTTATTCACCACTATTCAGATTAAGGTCAAGGCCTTTTGAGTATGGATCTGACAGGGAGTGGAAGTGAAGGGGACAGAACAATAAATAAGATGGGCCTGAGCTAACACTTGCTGAAGCTGAGTGTTTACTATAGGATTTACTATAGAATTCTTTCAACTTCTGTGTATATTGAATGTTTCCAGTATTAAAATTTAAATAAGATTATTTTTTAAATTTTTATAAGAAAAACATCCTCTAGCCAGAAGCAAAACCAAAGGTACAAGAGACTGAAAGGCATACAGATCAGCTTGATATCATCATCCTTAGTGAGAAATTACATGTCTATGAGATTCTCTAGGCAAGAATACTGGGGAGGGTTGCCATGTCCACCTCCAGGGGATCTTCCCAACCCAGGGATCAAACTCATGTCTCTTATGTCTCTTGCATTGGCAAGTGGGTTCTTTACCACTAGCACCACCTGAGAAGCCCAAAAGGGCTAAAGGAGAGAGTGAAGAAAAGGGTTTTGGTTTTGTATGAATTTGCTTATTTCTGCCCATAATGTTTAAGAACTTCTTGGGCACTGCAGGTTTTCACTTCTCCTGTTGACTCTAATTGAGTCAGTGAAGGTGGTAACTCACATCTCAAAGTCTTGCCTGCTCCTCTCATCACTTTAACATGACTATCTGGAAGAAACAGTGGACCATGAAAAGGCACAGGCACCAAATGAGAGATGCGGGGGTGGCCCATTGCTGAGACTGCACCCCATGCCCGTACAGTCATCTGAGAAAGTTGCCCCCATCCAGAGAATGAAATGAGAGGGTAGGGAGAGTAGACTCTGAATCCCACACTAAATTCTTAGAGAACATCAGTTTCTTAGAGATGGTTCTAAAGCGTTCCATTTCTAAATGGAAAGATTTACTAGGGTTTTTAAAAAATTCTTTATCAGTTATGCAACATTTAATGATATAATCACAAGTACCAACTACAATAACAAACAGGTTTGGAAGCAAGGCGAACTCCTTGCAAGGCTGCAACTCCAGATGTGGAAGCAGCAGGGCACAGACTATAAAAAGAGTGTACATGGGTTGTGTGTGCCGTGGCATACTGATCAGTACATCCACCAAACGAAGAAACAGGCCTCATTCATCTGGCAAGTCAGTTAACTGCAGGACATTTCAGAGACCTTCTGCCATTTTTGCTGAGATTACAGAGTAAACAGATATGTAATACTTGTGAAACTGTGTAAAAACATTTTAATCTCCTTTGTTTAAAGGAGATACTTCACAATTCATGCTCCTTTGAACAATCTTTTTTTTTTTTTTCTTTTAGGATAAGAGGGCTCACCAACACTTGTTACACAACAAAATAAATTACTCAAAGAAACAGAATCAGGCAGCAAGACCTGATACTCTACTCATGGATATAAAAATTCAACTTAAGGCTCCCATGCCCAAATTTAAATACTCAGGAATCAATTTAAGTAACTCATGCCTCCTTGGCAGGACTGTATGGATGATCCTTTTCCCTTGCGATAGTAAAACCTATCCATTTTCTTCCCTCACTCAGTATCAGCTTTTATACTTTTACTGATAAAGCAGACAATGAATGCCTTGTATAGGAAGCTTGAGCTTTTAATTAAAAGGAACACAGAGTTATATCTAAATCGGTTGCTACAATGATCTAAAACCACTCTTTTCATATCTTAATTTCAATCACAGGACCCAAACCCTTGCATTACCTTTATTTTCAGAACTGGAGCCAGTGTTGCTATCTGGTGCGGGCAGCATGTCTTCATACCCCCAGGATACTATATGTTTGCCACCAAGCAAACAGGAGGGGGATCCGGGTCCCCCTTCCAAAAGCAACAGCCTAAAAGAGGGAGGTAGAGAATCATAAAGACACTGACACTATCCATTCCAGCAAGAAGATAAAAGTCAACTTACCATCTCAAAGAGCAGAAAACTACAATAGTTCTACACAAATACTATGTAACTGAAAAGACATTCATGAAACTTATATTTTTACATTAAAAAAAATCATGAAGTAGTGCTTATGTTACAATAAATTTGTAGCTGTGTGTAAAAATGTATATATTTTACATGTATACATGTATGAGAGAAAGGAAGGGATAGAGAGAAAGGGGTATGAACTAGGAAATACATACAACATTTGGAGTGGCTATCTTTGAGTAGCAAAATTATGAACAACTTTCACTTTTTTACTTTATATCTTAATATATTATCTTGAAATCTACAATAAAAATTCAAGACAAGCTATTGCATTTTTTTAATCCACTAAAATTAAAAAATGAAAAACAACATGCTTTTTCTTTAAGAAGGAAAAAACAAAATCCTTACTTATGATGATTAGAATAGCACACTTACTTAAAAACACGAGTCATTAATTGATTAAAAAAAAAGAGTTTAGCAATTTACTTATTGGAAGAGCTTTAATTCTCAAGGCTCGCTTATGTAGAAGGAGGGTGAGGATCCAAAATGACAGCTTACCTATACAGCACATCGGCTACAGGCAGGGACCCTAAATCAGTCTGTTTCTGTAATAGATGGACTGTATGAACAAAAGTTTTCAATGATCCCCTAAAAAAAGAGGGAACAGAAAATCAGTGAAATTGAAATGTCAAATAATAAGGTTGTTGATATCAATGTTATTAATCACAAGGGAAGCTTCCAAAATAAGTCTGTGTCTGCTGAGCGACTGAGCATGTATGCATGTTGTGCATGTACAGTAGGTGTGCTGCACAAAATGTCAGATATACTTGCCTCTTACCAGGCTGGTTCTTCTTGTATTTGCAAAGGTAAATCATCTTCCCCTAACATGAAAGTTCAAAACAGAAAGCTCAAGCACAAAGAACAGGTGGTGATTACGCCTGGATACTCTTTCATCAAGTCAATCGCTAGTCTAGAGGACAGATTTCATTGGAAGAGGTTATATTTAAAGTCTAGCGGTATTTCCAGGCTTAAATGTTTTAATATCTTTGTTAAGTTCATCCATTTTACATAACATCTCACCAAACCCCCATCACATTAAATATGATCAAAAAGAAAAACATTCAAATAATACTTTGTGCTGAAGGGTATTCCTTCTGCTTCCCCCTGCTGTGAAGTTTGTGATTTTAATGCTTGCAGAGCTCACAAAGACCCGATTTCCTTTTGGTTCCAAAGGCTTGAGGCCCTGGGAAGTCTGTAATATGGTCAGCAGGATCTAAAAGAAGGTGCTTTTAAGATGCACAAGACTTACCTGGCCAGATCCCAAGTATAAATCACCACAAGAACATTTCCTGAACTAAATGATCATGGGTATCAGATGGGCTGACTTCAGACTGCAGCCTTATTTCTCTTAGCCAAGGCTTTAATTGCTAGGTATCATGTGCCTAAACCTCACAAGAAATGGAATACCCAACAGAGGATCAAGGAGGCCTAGAGTTCTCCTCTTAATTGTCCCCTTCCCTATCTCTGGTGTTCAAAGAATCAAAACCAAAGAAGCATACTGGCAGGGAGGCAGCAGACAGAGTACAAAAGCACAAGCTGGGAGAAAAGACCCCTAGGCTCCGAAACTGGGCTCTGCCGCTCACCAGCGGCGTCACCTCAGTTCTGTTACCAAATTCCTGTAGGTTTTTACTTCATCATCTGTCCAACAAGGATACCTCCCCTGGGTTACAACGAGGTTAAAATTAATGGGTAAGGGCACACTGGAATACTTAAAACCAGTAAGCCAACTATAAGATATTACTGCCTGCCAGATTCAGATGTTAGGGTAAAATTTAGACTCCGTCCATGGCTCCTAAGCCCCAACATGGTCTGGACCCTCCTCTCCCACCTCCCCTTCTACCACTGCATTCCAGCCCCCAGCTCACTCTGCTGTCCCTCAGCTACCCCAAGGACAGGAGGAGGATCAGACTCGTGTTGCTTGCTGCTCCCCTTGCCTGGAACTCCGTCACTGGCTTTTTTTGTGTGGCTTGTTCTGTGTCAACTGTCCAGGCCTCAGCTCAAATGTTAATCTCTTCAGTAAGGTCTTCCCTGGCATCTTTAGCTAATGCTGGCTTCCACCTCCTCTTAAGTTATTCTCTATTAGCAAAATATCCTGATTTGTCTTCTTACTATGATTATCCTTCTCTGGAAATTATCCTATACATTCATTCATTTCTAGTTGTCTCTCTCTCTCTCATGTAAACTTTGCAATCTTAGGGACCATCTACTTTGCTCACTGCTATGTTCCTACTGCCTAGAAGAGTCCCTTGCCTATGGTAAATGAGCAATAATGATTGACAAAATGCAATCAACTCAACTGTAAAATTAGAGATCATGAGTCACCCACCGTGAGTCACTATTTCTCTAAGACCTAGCAAGGTTCCTGGCACATCAGAAGGGTTCAATAAATGTTAGCTAGTTGAAATGAATGAATATCTTCAAAATAATTTTTTGGAAACACAGTTCTGAGTTTGAGAGCATCAATCTCAAAAGTTCAATAATATGCTCCTAAACATGTCAATAAAAGAGATGATCCAACCCTGAAAAGCATGTGACTTCTGAGGTAAATAAAGTCCAGATAAGGTGATAATATTAGCAACAGAATGTAGGCACTATCTTAAGACAAAAACAACACACACTCACATCCAAGAAGAAGAAAATAAAAACACTCATTTCTGCCAAATGGACTTTGGAATCTCAAGCACATGGAGCAATTTCAATAACCATCTGTTGGTTCAGACTAAATTAAAAAGTGAGTTTTATGACCCCATGTTTATTAAAAGAAAAGAATTGGTAATTATTGGTAATTATTCCAAACATCCTAAATCTGTCTAAAGATAGACTGAAAAATTTCCCAAAGTAGGACTTTTGTATTAATAACAAATCTATTTAGGGCTTAAAACTGTCTTCTGCATATCCAAAAATTAATAAATAAATCCAATATAAAACCTTTACAGGGAGACTTATTCTGGTACCACCCAATAATGTCTCCAGAATTAAGCTCATGTCAGGATTTCCATAATCAACTACAGTCTTCCAGGATCTAAAACTAGGCTATAACAGTTTGCTCAGGGCAAGGAAACTGACAATAAATGTTGGGGCCATTTTGCCTTAAAAACAGCTTGAGATTGAACTATATAAAGGTCAACTTTGAAGCCATAAAAATAGAGGAAGGAGTGTAAGGACTTCGTAATCCTCCAAGAAGTTACCCACATTTGCTTTGCTAACAAAAGGAAGAACTCAATCAAAGAAAAAATTTTGAAGGGAGAGGGACAGATTAGTAACATTAACCTGTCAGATCGTGGTCCTAAAGGTCCCTAGACAATTAGGTTAGAAGAAAGCAAAGGCAGTGAAACTTTTCTTCACAAATATGTGAGAGGGATCATACAGTTTACTGAGCAGGAGAATGTAAGAAATCCTCTCCTGGAAAAGTAACTCCAAGAATATTTCTTATTGACAGTGTATCAATAACATCAACTTACACGCGAAGGACAGCACACCATTAAATCTTAATATATGTATACACATACACACACACACACACACACACACACAAGATCTTTCAATTAGATTGATGGAGCCAAGCATCAAGGTCCAGAAATATAATTTGTGACCATATCTGTGTGACCAAGTCCAGGTGAGTAATAACCCATTCACTCGCTGACAGACTCCTTACAGACATGTGTCACAAAAAAATTTAAAAGCGCTACACATTTTTTTCACTGTCCTTCTGGAAGAAATATAGATATAACATCCTCCACTAATCACTTGATGTAAAAAACAAATCATCTAAGGGTAAGTAGATAATGGCAAGTGTTAATTCTCCATTTTAAACTGTTTAAGCTGTTATCATGATATAACACAAAGTAAAACCTTGAACTTGGGTTTCAGCTCCAACTCCTGGTGCCAAGTTATGATGAAAGCATCTTAGGCACTGTCAAGGCTGTGAAATTCAATACTGAAAACAAAGAAGGACTTCTGAATGTTAAGACTTCCATCAAATACGCTTGCTCTCTCATTCACTCACCCAACCTAAGCAGCAGCCATCACAAGGTCACCGGGGGGTACCTTTGATTTTCCTTACCTGGCACACGCCAAAGCCACAAGGGCAGCAGCAGCATTTTCTTTTTGCTTATGTGGGATGTGTCGGCCCGTGTCAGAAGTCTCCTCTAGCCAGGAGCACAGCAAAGTTTCAATTCCATTGAGACAGTCAGCAGGCTCCTTGGTCAGGCTCAAAGGCTGGCAGTCGCGAAGGCAGTTCAATAGCACCTCAGCAGTGATGTTACAGAGAGAGGGGTCTGTTCTACTCTGGGACTGAATAAGGGGGAAGACCAGCAGGAGCCCCATCCTCGATGTGAAGGGAGCTTGCTCGGGTTGCTGCAACAAGCCCTGGCGTTTGAGCAAGGCCAAAGTTTCTTCATCACCCGAACTCTCCCTTTCATGCTGTTCTTCCAAGGCCAGCTGGCGCTGGGCATTCCACAGTCCTCGCAAGGCATTCAGGCGGTATTCCAGCAAGCGGGCATACGCATTGCTCTGATTCCCACAAACAGAGCGCAGACGTTCTGCTAATTCCGTCGGGTTCTTGGTCTCAAATGTTAAAATCTAAGGAAAGAACCAGTAGAGAGGAAGTTGGTATGTATTGCTTCCAACACCACTCTCATCTATGATGAGAGTAAATCTATCTGCTGGTATCTAAAAATGGTCCACATCATGGCAGCCTGCATGTAAGGGGAGTTTGGGGGAGAATGGATACTCGTATATATATAGCTGAGTTCCTTTGCTGTCCAGCTGAAACTATCACAACATTGTTAATTGGCAATACCCCAATACAAAATTAAAGTTTAAAATTAAAATTTTAAAGTTAAAAGTTAAAAAAATGGTCCATATCAAAAAATCTTTTATGACCAAATATGAAAATGTGTGCTATAAAGCCATGCTGCTGATGGAGATTTTCTTTTCTTGATATTTCTGCTAATGTTACTATTAAAAGTGAGATTAGAACCTGAATCATGAAAATAGTTAAATATGGAAGCCAAAGTTAATTTGAATAACTTATCTTAGAAAGCTGAGGCCTAAATATTTCTTCAATCAATTTATAAATCTGTCTCTAACTTCTACTACCAATTAGATTGTCAATGAAAACAGAACAAGTTTCACCTTCAAAATCTAAAATACCTACTAATAAATGATTGTTTATTATTGAAGAGCATTCCATTCTTGCTACTGTTAATTCATTATTTCAATTGGTGACATTGTATATAGATTTATACAGTTCCCATTGATAGCAAAACCACCACTATTTTCTTTCCAAAAACATACAATTATCAGGAGACCTCCTTGAGACTTTCAACAGCTGGGGAAATAATAAAACCTCAATCAACTAAGAAACAGATACTAAGATTAAGAATCAAACTGAATTTATGATGCAAAGCGTTTATACACGGAAGTTTGACTAAGTTAAGATGAATAGACTGTTATAATCAACAAATAAAGGCGGGCACTCCTGAAGCAAGCATACTAAAATAGATTATCAGCCACCAGAGGTGTCTGGTTCTCAGTAGACCAGAAAGTCAGAGTGGGAAGAGGCTTGGAACAAAAGCAAAGAAAATTCTGTCGAGTCATTGGCACTGGCATTTTAAAGGGTCATCAGTTCAGTTCAGTTCAGTCGCCCAGTCATGTCTGACTCTTTGCGACCCCATGAATTGCACCACGCCAGGCCTCCCTGTCCATCACCAGTTCCCAGAGTTTACTCAAACTCATGCCCATCGAGTCGGTGATGCCACCCAGCCATCTCATCCTCTGTCGTCCCCTTCTCCTCCTGCCCCTCGTCCCTTCCAGCATCAGGGTCTTTTCCAATGAGTCAACTCTTCGCATGAGGTGGCCAAAGTATTGGAGTTTCAGCTTCAGCATCAGTCCTTCCAATGAACACCCAGGACTGATCTCCTTTAGGATGGACTGGTTGGATCTCCTTGCAGTCCAAGGGACTCTCAAGAGTCTTCTCTAGCAACACAGTTCAAAGCATCAATTTTTTGGCGCTCAGCTTTCTTCACAGTCCAACTCTCACATCCATACATGACCACTGGAAAAACCATAGCCTTGACCAGATGGACCTTTGTTGGCAAAGTAATGTCTCTGCTTTTTAATATGCTATCTAGGTTGGTCATAACTTTCCTTCCAAGGAGTAAGCGTCTTTTAATTTCATGGCTGCAATCACCATCTGCAGTGACTTTGGAGCCCCCCAAAATAATGTCTGACACTGTTTCTACTGTCATTCTATTTTGCTCATAAACTGCAAAATCCTTTTTTTAACCTCAAATTTTGCCCTTACATCCTGTAACTGCCCAGCTTAGCTATACACGCAAGCCACTAAACTAAAAAAATGTGCAGTTTAAAAAAAATTCTAATTCAGAAAATTAACTACATGTGTATCTCATTTAACTGACTAAAAAAAATAGTCAACCCAATTAAAAGCAACCAACTCAAATTTCAGTGCCAGTGTGTCAGATCAGAAATAATATCCAAATGCCATAACATTTCAACCAACAACTCAGCAATAAAAAGAAATGAACAACTATTCCCCACAACCTCAGTGAATCTCAATGGCATTTAGTTGAGTGAAAAAAATCAATTTCAAAGGTCCCATCTGCATGATCCTATTTATTACTTTCTGGGGGAAAAATGTACAGTGATTAAAAAAAACAGATCAATGGTTGCCAGAGGTTGGGGTACACTCAGAGTATGACAATTTAGGGATAATTTAAGAAGGTTCCTGAAGACAAACTGTTCTATATCTTGGACAGCACTGGTGGTTACATGAATCTAACATGTCCTAAATGGTTGCATGAATCAATACAAGTGTTAAGTGGTTCAGTTCAGTTCAGTTCAGTCGCTCAGTCGTGTCTGACTCTTTGCAACCCCATGAATCGCAGCACGCTAGGCCTCCCTGTCCATCACCAACTCCCGGAGTTCACCCAAACACATGTCCATCGAGTTGGTGATGCCATCAAACCATCTCAACCTCTGTCAACCTCTGTCATCTCAACCTTCCAAGGAGTAACGCTGGGCTGAAGGAAGCACAAGCTGGAATCAAGATTGCCGGGAGAAATATCAATAACCTCAGATATGCAGATGACACCACCCTTATGACAGAAAGTGAAGAAGAACTAAAGAGTCTCTTGATGAAAGTGAAAGAGGAGAGTGAAAAAGTTGGCTTAAAGCTCAACATTCAGAAAACTAAGATCATGGCATCCGGTCCCATAACTTCACAGCAAACAGATGTGAAAACAGTGGAAACAGTGGCTGACTTTATTTTTCTGGGCTCCAAAATCACTGCAGATGGTGCTTGCAGCAATGAATTTAAAAGATGCTTACTCCTTGGAAGGAAAGTCATGACCAACCTAGACAGCACATTAAAAAGCAGAGACATTACTTTGCCAACAAAGGTCCATCTAGTTAAGTGATTACATGAATCAATATATGTGTTAAGAGTCATAGAACTGTACTTCCCCCCCCAAAAATGTCAATTCTACCATACAATAATTTTAAAATAAAAATTTCAAAAGTTCTAACCAGGCAATAGTTGTATTCAACTAGGTATCATTGGATAAAGTTATATTGCAAATCATATTATTAAAAATAAGAACTAGGGACATTTCTATTTAGATTTTACTAAAGAGTATCAAACAGATAATGATTATAATGTTCTTTACCATCAAGTCATACAAATTTCATCATCCCATCCTTTTGTCTAGATTCAAACACAAATTACACTTTTATTTTTCACAAATGGTATCAGATAAAATAGCTACAAATTCCTTTAGAAAGGATCCCATTTCAGAGATGACCATCTACCCTGAAGTAATCATACTTAAGGAAGCTAGATTGCCTTTTTTTTTTTTTTTAAGATCTCCCCTCAAAAAGTCAGTAACCAGTTTCCACCATTATGGTCAACAATCAAAGACTGAGATACTTTTAATGTGAAAAACCATAGGATTTTAAATTTGGTCATCTCAAGTTATGAAGATCTAAACAAATTTTGTCACATTTTAAAAAAGTTTTTCAATATTGATTTTGTGATTTCTACCTAGTACAACCCTTTGATACACAATACATAGGCACTCCAAATACATTTTTACTTATGCTACACTTATATGAAGCAACTTCTGAAAAATTCAATATAGGCTTTTATTGGACACAAGAATCACACAACAATTCAGTATCATTCAGTTCAGTTACTCAGTAGCGTCTGACTCTTTTCGACCCAAGGACTGCAGCCCTCCAGGCTTCCTTGTCTAACACCAACTCCCGGAGCTTGCTCAAACTCATGTCCATCAAGTCGGTGATGCCATCCAACCATCTCATCCTCTGTCGTCCCCTTTGCTTCCTAGCCTTCAATCTTTCCCAGCATCAGGATCTTTTCTAATGAGTCAGTTCTTCACATCAGGTGGCCAAAGTATTGGAGCTTCAGCATCAGTCCTTCCAGTGAATATTCAGGACTGATTTCCTTTAGGATTGACTGATTTGATCTCCTTGCTGTCCAAGGGACTCTCAAGAGTCTTCTCTAGCAAGACAGTTCAAAAGCATCAATTCTTCAGCGCTTAGCTTTCTTTATGGTCCAACTCTTACATCCATACATGACTACTGGAAAACTATAGCTTTGACTAGACAGGCCTTTGTCAGCAAAGTAATGTCTGCTTTTTAATATGCTGTGTAGGTTGGTCATAGCTTTCCTTCCAAGGAGGAAACATCTTTTAAATTTCATGGCTGCAATCATCATCTGCAGTGATTTTGGAGTCCAAGAAAATAAAGTCTGTCACTGTTTCCATTGTTTCCCAATCCGTTTGCCATGAAGTGATGGGATGATCTTAGTTTTTTGAATGTTGAGTTTTAGGCCAGCTTTTTCACTCGCCTCCTTCACTTTCAAGAGGCTCTTTTGTCCCTCTTTGCTTTCTGCCATAAGGGTGGTGTCATCTGCATATCTGATGTTGATATTTCTCCTTGCAATCTTGCTTCCAGCTTGTGCTTCATCAAGCTGGGCATTTCACATGACGTACTCTGCATGTAAGTTAAATAAGCAGGTTGACAATATACAGCCTTGATGTACTCCTTTCCCAATTTGGAACCAGTCCATTGTTCCATGTATGGTTTTAACTGTTGCTTCTTGACCTGCATATAGATTTCTCAGGAGGCAATTAAGGGCTTCCCTGATAGCTCAGTTGGTAAAGAATCTGCCTGCAGTGCAGGAGACCCCAGTTCAATTCCTGCTGGAGAAGGGATCGCCTACCCACTCCAGTATTCTTGGGCTTCCCTTGTGGTTCAGCTGGTAAAGAACCGCCGGCAGTGCAGGAGACCTGGGTTTGATCCCTGGGTTGGGAAGATCCCCTAGAGAAGGGAAAGGCTACTCACTCCAGTATTCTGGCCTGGAGAAGTTCATGGGGTTGCAAAGAGTCAGACACAACAGAGCAACTTTCAATAAGATCTCTTTAAGAATTTTCCACAGTTCGTTGTGATCCACACAGTCAAAGGTTTTTTAGCATATTCAATGAAATAGAAATAGATGTTTTTCTGGAATTCTCTTGCTTTTTCTATGATCCAGTGGATGCTGCCAATTTGATTTCTGGTTCCTCTGCCTTTTCTAAAGTAACATTAAACTTAACTATTTACTTTTATTACTAAGTGCTTCTGTAATCTGTTTCTTCATGGTTCAGAAAATGAGGTATATGGCAGGATCTGAGGTTAACTTCAAATATTAAGATTATCTGAAAAAATGCATACTATACTTCTGCATTTTTCTGATGGTTCTTTTTTTATTAAGCACTTTAGTTATATTTTTAGCATTCCACTTGAAAGACAAATATTCTGAAAGGATTTGAGTTATAATTAACCAAATAATACATAATATACACACTTAAGTGACTGTTATGTTTATTGATTTAGCAGTATCTAAAGCACACTATGCTTTCAGAAATCCATTAGATTACTCAGCATTATCCATTTCAATGGCCTCTTATGAAAACTAAGAACTGTCTGATATGCTGCTGTTTTTAAGAATTCTAAAGTTTGAAAGTCATGGCCTAAATCATTTTATAAAGAGAAAGAGATCATACCTTTGGGTTTTAATGAGTCAGCTATGGAGGATCTATTCTGGTACTTATGAATATTAAATAATTTGTCTCTGATGTTCATATAAAACCACTACTGTTAGTTATGGTTCTTAATTAAGAAGATAAAAGACCAAAATATCATTAGAAAATTAATTTTTTTAAAAAAAGGAAAAAAGATTATTTAAGGAAAAGGGAAGATCCCTGACACCTTTAATCAGAATACAGGCTTACTAACTGTACTTTGATGACAATGCTGTAGTCACCAAATTATTAAGGAATGACACTCAAAATATTAACTCAAAGTCTTAATGTAATTTTTTCATCATACATGACATACATGTTTTGAAGCTAAAAAACAATCATTCTGGAAAGCTAACAGAAAGGAGGCAAAATATTCTTTACCAGCCACATCTAGCTTTGAACAAGACTCCAGTATTCGACAGAAGAGTTAGAGAGGATTGTATCATTTTAACAAACTTTTTTTTCATTTGGAAAACACAGAACATATACCTACCAGTCATGATGCGAAATGTAAAATGCTAACATGCATTTCATACAGAGGCTTTTTGGGTAATAGAAAATATTATATATATACATTAGGAAATTAACTAGTCTAATAAATCAGTAGAAAAATCAAGATTACGGAATGAACTACTGTACTCTCCTAAATGTAAATCTCGATTTCCATCTACTTTGCTGTTTAGAATACTAGAGATGTAATTCTCTAAAAAGGTCAAGATGTAGCTAAAACATATATAATCTCCTACCACTGAAAGAAACAGAAAGCAAACCCATTTCTAAGAATTTATCTGGAAGAAACATTCCAGAAATAAAAACAAACAGAGATTTGGTCTTATCACAGTGGAAAAAGTAGAAGCAATCTCAATATTCAGAAGTGTTCAATTAAATTATAACATATCATAATGGAGTATTGTGGAATAAATTTAAAATAATTAAAACTATACAACAATAAAAAGCAGTATAAAAATTGTATATGCCCTATAATAAGGTAAAACATACTTATTCAATTTTGAAATGTCATTAATATTTGAGGTAATATAAACAGGGGGGTTTTTTTCCTCTATTAAAAAAAAAAACTGTGATGACAAGTTAAATAGTTTTTATTGAAGAACATCAGTCATAACTAGAGCTGGTATTTTACAGCAGCAAACATTGTCTTTAATAACTCCTAGTCAAACAAACGGTGACACAACTGACATAATCAACATTTGGGGGATGTATCTGACAAAGCACAAGCATAGGGACCATAGGGAGTGTTTTCTTTAAATCGGTTCATTAGTCCCATCTGTTGTACTTCAGCAGAAGTTTTTCTCACTGTAGGGCTCATTAGGTGGGAAGACTGTGGTGGCATGGGGGAGACCACCACAGATGCTGAGAACTATCAATGGACAATAAAACACTGCAATCTCCAAAAAGAAGTGAGATTTAAAACTCAGGATCATGGAAGCTCCAAATAAATTATTACACTCTCTAGTATGAATAAATTATTATACACCCTAGTATGGTTCATTAACTGATTCAATTCATTTTATGAACCTGTCAGCATAAAATGAATTTATACCTGAATCATTCCAAAGCAGATTGAACTGGCCTGACTTGCAACCCCAGGACAAAACTTTTCAGTAGAGTCTACAGAATACCAAAATTCTCTCAAATGTTAAGAGTGAGTTTTTAAACCCTTTTACATATTTTCCTACAATTTTTTTTACATTATGAAGATGGCAATCATGGTCAAATTGAATTGCATCTGGCAACTCAAAGATCAGAAAGATTTCATGTGAACCAAGTAAATGAATCAAGGATGAAAGGATGGTACTTTATCTCTAATACAAAAGCCTAAATCAAAAGTGGATCCGTTATCAATTAAATTAGACCCTGAAGCTGCACAACCTTATTCAGTCTTGTATGTATTCAAACTCGCATCAGCATTTATTTTTTAAAATGGTCTTAACTGATAACCACGGTTAAATTTCACACTTTAATTCAGGAGTTTTAGCCCTTAGATTGGTGCCAAAACTAGGAATGGACCCTGCCTTGCTACCAGGCTAATTAGCTTTGGCTCAGTTCTGGGACTCCAGCACGCGGTGATTTCTCCCAAATCCCTGGATAAACTGAGAACAGTTTTTATTGAGAGCACAATGGTTAGAATTTTGAGGACTTCTAAATGTAAGAAATCACTGTTCAAATTCTTTTTGCATAAAAGTTCCATCTTATGTTAATCCCTGCCTAGTTTTCATCTCTGTCATGTTCTATGACCAGGGTTCTATTTTTCCATCTCCCTGCTAATGTGGCCTGAATGTCCTATACCACTAAGTTTAAATCCTACCTATCATTCAGAACTCAGCTCTGCTCCACCACCAACTCTGAAACACACTTTTCTTCCTCTCACTCTCCTTCCGAGAATAACCTTTTATTATTAGTTGCTTTATAAGTTTAGTTGCTAAGTCGTCTCCAACTCTTGTGACCCCAGGGACTATAGCCCACCAGGCTCCTCTGTCCATGGGATTACCCGGGCAGGAATACTGGAGTGGGCTGACATTTCCTTCTCCAGGGGAGCTTCCTGACCCAGGGATCAAACCTGAGTCTCCTACACTGCAGGCAGATTCTTTACCTACTGAGCCATCAGGGAAGTCCCAGATAACCTTTTGGTATTCCCATATTATCTAGGACATACCTCTATCAAAGGGTCAGATACAAACTCTAAGAGAAAATGTGCCTGCTATTTCAACAGAGGTATCAAAGATTTGTTTTTTAATATTTATTTTTATTTATTTATTTGGCTGCAGCTCATTGCAGGCAAGCGAGACCTTTAGCTGAGGCATGGGAACTCAGTTGCGGCATGTGGGATCTATCTTTCTGAGCAGGGATGGAACCCTGCATTGTGAGCATGGAGTTTTAACCACTGGGCCACCGGGGAAGTTTCTCAATGAATTTTTTTTTCTCCCTATACCACTTCATAATACTGTGTTTTTAAATTTTTAACCTTGTGTTTAATGGAGGATAATCGCTTTACAACGTTGTGTTGGCTTCGGCTGTACCCCAGTGTGAAGCAGCTGTAACTACACACATATCCCCTCCCCTCTCAGTCTCCCTCCCACCCCCACCCCAGCCTCATGGTTTGTTTTTAATAAATGATGATTTTTAATACATGATGTCCATGAAGGAAATGTAGTGAGTGGTATGTAGAGGGACTCTTCAAAGTTGATCTGAGGCATAGAGTCCAAATCTAAAAATTTCTCCATGTTACAAAATCATTTTTTTTTTTTTTTTTACCAAAGTCTTGACAAAACCAATATAAATCATCCTTCTATGCTTAGTAATCAACAGAGTAAAATTCGGAGAAAGATGTAGAAATGAACTCTCAAAATGGTTTCAATGCTATTATAAATTTTATTATTTTTCTATTTAAAGAAAAAAGATAATTATGCAAAGACTAACTTTACTTGTTATTGCTTGAATTACATAAGTAATGAAAAGACTATCGTGACGTATTCACCAAATGCTTAGCATAAATATCTTAGTAAGAAAGTCACTGATGACAATTTAAAAATACAAAAGTATAACAACTTGAAAAAGGAAATTATGCAGCCCCCAAGATGTGTAACACACTCTACTATAATGTTATTTAAATCTGTACCCCTATTTCAACTGTGAACTCTGAAAGAGGGAACCATGTCTTATTTATACTTGTATCAGTGTCTGGCACATAAATGATAAATTAATGAATGAGAAGATACATAAATTCCAAGAATAATGCTCTTAGGTTGTACAGCTGGTTCCCACTGTCACATCTAAGTAACCTTCCCTCATTTGGACTAATTATATTTCTGCCTTCTGGAGCAATGGAAAATAACTCTTCCTCTTCCATGTAAGAATCTTTTAATTAGATGAAGAAAATGTATGTGACAGAGGAAGGAACATGAGGTACGAGTTAGGGTAGCTGCTCTCAACCCTGCCTAAACATTGAGAACTGCCTTGAGAGCTTTCACACAATAGTTAATAGGCCCCACCCCAGCCCGATTAACTCAAAATATCTAGGCATTTGTTTTGCTTAACTCCACAGGTGAATGAGATATGCAGCCAAGATTACAAACCACTGAGTTAAGGAAACTAAGTTCTAGCTGAGCCTCTGCAAATAATTCTCCACTTAGGCATTTTACTTAAATTCTCTCAGTCTGTGTTTCTGTATTATAGAAATGAGGGGTTTACACTGTTAAGATCAAAGGAAATCATGTACAGAGAATGCTCTGAAAAACCTGAAATCTGATGGAACCCTGATCTAGAAGTGAGATCTAGAGATAAAGTTACAGGAAATTTACAGGACGAAAAAAAACATGTTAAACTATACCAAGCAGGTGCAATAAGCATAAACTCAGCAGTGGCCACAGGACTGGAAAAGGTCAGTTTTCATTCCAATCCCAGAGAAAGGCAATGCCAAAGAATGTTTAAACTACCATACTATTGTGCTCATTTCACATGTTGTAAGGTTATGCTCAAAAATCCTTCAAGTTAGGCTTCAACAGTATGTGAACTGAGACTCCAATATAGAAGCTGGGTTTAGAAAAGGCAGAAGAACCAGAGATCAAATTACCAACATTCCTCAGATCATAGAGAAAGCAAGGGAATTCCAGAAAAACATCTACTTCACTGGCTATGCTAAAGCCTTTGACTGTGTGGATCACAATAAACTGTGGGAAATTCTTCAAGAGATGGGAATAGCAGACCACTTTACCTGTCTCCTGAGAAGCCTGTATGCAGGACAAGAAGCAACAGTTAGAAGCAGACATGGAACAACACACTGGTTCCTGATTGGGAAAAGAGTACAGCGAGGCTGTGCATCGTCACCTTGCTCACTTAACTTCTATGCAGAGTACTTAACGAGAAATGCCAGGCTGGAGGAATCACAAGCTGGAACCAAGACTCCCAGCAGAAATATCAACAACCTTCGATATGCAGATGATACCACTCTAATGGCAGAAAGTGAAGAGAATCTAAAGAGACTCTTGAGGATGAAAGAGGAGAGTGAAAAGGCTGGCTTTAAACTCAACATTAAAAAACTAAGACCATGGCATCCGGCCCCATCACATCACGGCAAACAGATGGGGGAAAAGTGGAAGCAGTGACAGACTTTATTTTCTTGGGCTCCAAAATCACTGTCGATGGTGACTACAGCCATGAAATTAAAACATGCTTGCTCCTTGGAAGGAAAGCTATGACAAACTTAGCATAGTAAAAAGCAGAGATATCACTTTGCCAACAAAGGTCCACATAGTCAAAGCTATAGTTTTTCTAGTAGTCATGTACGGTTGTGAGCTGGACCATAAAGAAGGCTGACCACCAAAGAATTGATGCTTTCGAATTGTGGTGTTGGAGAAGACTCTTGGACACAGCAAGGAGATCAAACCAGTCAATTCTAAAGGAAATCAACCTTGAATATTCATTAGAAGGACAGATTTTGAAGTGGAAGCTCCAATACTTTGGCCACCTGTGAAGAGCCAACTCATTGGAAAAGACTCTGATGCTGGGAAAGATTGAAAGCAAAAGGAGAAAGGGGTGGCAGAGGATGAGATGGTTAGATGGCATCACCAACTTAATGGACATAAATCTGAGCAAACTCCAGGAGACAGCGAAGGACAAGGAAGCCTGGCGTGCTGCAGCCCATGGGGTTGAAAAGAGTCAGACACAACTTAGCGACTCAACAACAATACCAAAGGACACTCAACAGCACAGAGAACCAACTTTCTTCAAATAAACTGCAAGACAAAGGAAGGAAAAAAAAAAGAGAAGTAACATGTAGTTTAAAAACATCAACCTTGTGGTCTAGTGGGTAAGACTCTATGTTCCCAATACAGGGGGCCCAGGTTTGAACCCTGGTTGGGGAACTAGATCCCACATGCATGCTGCAACTATGAGTCCACATGTGCAACTAAGACCCGGCACAGTCAAATAAAAGAAATATTTAAAAAAAAAATCAACCAATGTCATTGTGTGTCCTATTTATATCCTGATTCAAACAACCAATCTTTTTAAAAATATTAGCACAATCATAAGACAACTGGAAATGCAAATGCTGTCTACATATTTAATTATATTTTAAAAAGTTAAAGATATGAAAGATTATGATTATGTTTTTAAGGATTCCTCACCTCTTTAGATACATACTGAAATATATATGGATAAAGTGATAGGATGTCATGGATTTACTTTAAAATAATATGGGAATAATATGAGAAAGAAAGAAAACAGGTGGCTGTATAGCTTGAAGAAGATTGGCTATGTGTTGAAAATTGGTAAATTTGGTGATAGGTACCTAAGGGTCTGTTATGTAACTCCATTTACTTTAATGTTTGGGGATAATTGCACAAATTTTTTTTTATAAGGAAAGGGTTTTGGAAAAAAAGAAAAAGCTTGTCAAAACCAAAAGCTGAAGAGGTTATAAGAGCCCCACCATTGGGCACAACCAAGAAGAAGCTAGATTTTATTCCAGTTCTTATAAATGGCAGGTAAGAATTTCCTCTCCCGATGCTAGGATTCCATTATATCAACTTGCCACTTAATTTTGCTAATAGAAACTTTTTCTTGGGAGTCTCAAAACTGTTACAAACAACTATGATTCATCCAGTTTCCTAGGTAAATATACCTGGTTAAATGTGTACCTTATGGTTTTTCCAGTGGTCATGTATGGATGTGAGAGTTGGACTGTGAAGAAAGCTGAGCGCCGAAGAATTGATGCTTTTGAACTGTGGTGTTGGAGAAGACTCTTGAGAGTCCCTGGGACTGCAAGGAGATCCAACCAGTCCAACCTAAAGGAGATCAGTCTGGGTGTTCATTGGAAGGACTGTTGTTGAAGCTGAAACTCCAATACTTTGGCCACCTTATTCGAAGAGTTGAATCATTGGAAAAGACCCTGATGCTGGGAGGGATTAGGGGCAGGAGGAGAAGGTGCGACAGAGAATGAGATGGTTTGATGGCATCACCAACTCGATGGACGTGAGTTTGAGTAAACTCCGGGAAGTGGTGATGGACAGGGAGGTCTGGCATGCTGCGACTCATGGGGTTGCAAAGAGTCGGACACAATTGAGCCACTGAACTGAGCTGAAGGAACACAAAAGAAACAAATTAATCAAATGAGGATATATGTTTTAAAATTATTTTTTAAAGTGCCAAAAACGTGAAATATTTTTTTCCAGCCCTTCACTTTTAGTCTGTATGTGTCTCTGGTTTTGAGGTGGGTCTCTTGTAGACAGCATATATAGGGGTCTTGTTTTTGTATCCATTCAGCCAATCTTTGTCTTTTGGTTGGGGCATTCAACCCATTTACATTTAAGGTAATTATTGATAGGTGTGGACCCGTTGCCATTTACTTTGTTGTTTTGGGTTCACGTTTATTCAGCCTTTCTGCATTTCCTGTCTAGAGAAGATCCTTTAGCATTTGTTGAAGAGCTGGTTTGGTGGTGCTGAATTCTCTCAGCTTTTGCTTGTCTGTAAAGCTTTTGAATTCTCCTTCGTATCTGAATGAGATCCTTGCTGGGTACAGTAATCTAGGTTGTAGGTTATTCTCTTTCATTACTTTCAGTACGTCCTGCCATTCCCTTCTGGCCTGGAGGGTTTCTATTGATAGATCAGCTGTTAACCTTATGGGAATCCCTTTGTGTGTTATTTGTTGCTTCTCCCTTGCTGCTTTTAGTATTTGTTCTTTGTGTTTGATCTTTGTTAATTTGATTAATATGTGTCTTGGGGTGTTTCGCCTTGGGTTTATCCTGTTTGGGACTCTCTGGGTTTCTTGGACTTGGGTGGCTATTTCCTTCCCCATTTTAGGGAAGTTTTCAGCTATTATCTCCTCGAGTATTTTCTCATGGCCTTTCTTTTTGTCTTCTTCTTCTGGGACTCCTATGATTCGAATATTGGGGCGTTTCACATTGTCCCAGAGGTCCCTGAGGTTGTCCTCATTTCTTTTGATCCTTTTTTCTTTTTTCCTCTCTGCTTCATTTATTTCCACCATTCTATCTTCTACCTCACTTATCCTATCCTCTGTCTCCGTTATTCTACTCTTGGTTCCCTCCAGAGTGTTTTTGATCTCATTCATTGCATTATTCATTTTTAATTGACTCTTTTTTATTTCTTCTAGGTCTTTATTAAACATTTCTTGCATCTTTTCAGTCTTTGTCTCCAGGCTATTTATCTGTAACTCCATTTTGCTTTCAAGATTTTGGATCATTTTTATTATCATTATTCTAAATTCTTTTTCAGGTAGATTCCCTATCTCCTCCTCTTTTGTTTGACTTGGTGGACTTTTTTCATGTTCCTTTACCTGTTGGGTATTTCTTTGCCTTTTCATCTTGTTTAGATTGCTGTGTCTGGAGTGGGCTTTCTGTATTCTGGAGGTCTGTGGTTCCTTTTTATTGTGGAGGTTTTACCCAGTGGGTGGGGTTAGATGATTGGCTTGTCAAGGTTTCCTGATTAGCGAAGCTTGCCTCAGTGTTCTGGTGCGTGAATCTTGATTTCTTCTCTTTGGAGAGCAATGGAGTGCCCAGTAATGAGTTTTGAGATGGGTTTATGTGTTAGGTGTGACCTTGGGTAATCTGTATGTTGACGTTCAGGGCTATGTTCCTGCGTTGCTGGAGAATTTGCGTGGTATGTCTTGCTCTAAAATTTATTGGCTCTTGGGTGGTGGTTGGTTTCAGTGTAGGTATGGAGGCTTTTGGACGGTCACTTATTACTTAAAGATCCATGTAGTCAGGAGTTTTCTGGTGTTCTCAGGTTTTGGGCTTAAGTCTCCTGCCTCTGGATTTCAGTTTTATTCTTCCTGTAGTCTCAGGACTTCTCCAACCATACAGCACTGATAATAAAACTTCTAGGTTAATGGTGAAAAGTTTCTCCCCCGTTAGGGACACCCAGAGAGGTTCACAGAGTTACATGAGGAAGGGGAGAGGGAGGAGGGAGATAGAGATGAGCAGGAGGAGAAAAAGGGGGACTCAAGAAAATTAAAATTAAAAGCTTTTGCACAACAAAGGAAACGATAAGTAAGGTGAAAAGACAGCCCTCAGATTGGGAGAAAATAATAGCAAATGAAGCAACAGACAAAGGATTAATCTCAAAAATATACAAGCAACTCCTGAAGCTCAATTCCAGAAAAATAAATGACCCAATCAAAAAATGGGCCAAAGAACTAAACAGACATTTCTCCAAAGAAGACATACAGATGGCTAACAAATACATGAAAAGATGCTCCACATCACTCATTATCAGAGAAATGCAAATCAAAACCACAATGAGGTACCATTACATGCCAGTCAGGATGGCTGCTATCCAAGTCTACAAGCAATAAATGCTGGAGAGGGTGTGGAGAAAAGGGAACCCTCTTACACTGTTGGTGGGAATGCAAACTAGTACAGCCGCTATGGAAAACAGTGTGGAGATTCCTTAAAAAACTGGAAATAGAACTACCATATGACCCAGCAATACCACTTCTGGGCATACACACTGAGGAATCCAGATCTGAAAGAGACACGTGCACCCCAATGTTCATCGCAGCACTGTTTATAATAGCCAGGACATGGAAGCAACCTAGATGCCCATCAGCAGATGAATGGATAAGGAAGCTGTGGTACATATACACCATGGAATATTACTCAGCCGTTAAAAGAATTCATTTGAATCAGTTCTAATGAGATGGATGAAACTGGAGCCCATTATACAGAGTGAAGTAAACCAGAAAGATAAAGAACATTACAGCATACTAACACATATATACGGAATTTAGAAAGATGGTAACGATGGCCCTATATGCAGGGCAGAAGAAGAGACGCAGAAGTACAGAACAGACTTTTGAACTCTGTGGGAGAAGGGGAGGGTGGGATGTTTCGAAAGAACAGCATGTATATTATCTGTGGTGAAACAGACCACCAGCCCAGGTGGGAGGCATGAGTCAAAGTGCTTGGGCCTGTTGGGCTGGGAAGATCCAGAGGAATCGGGTGGAGAGGGAGGTGGGATGGGGGACCGGAATGGGGAATTCGTGTAACTCTATGGCTGATTCATATCAATGTATGACAAAACCCACTGAAAAATTAAAAAAAGTAATAATAATAAAAAAAAAATAAAGTGCCAAAAGCAATTCATCCCTAAAGTATTTATAATTACTGTTAGTATGGGCAATATGTGTATCATCAAACAATATAATTCATGAGACAAAGGAATGGTAACATTTTCTGAGACTGATGACTAAACATCTGTTTGCTCAAAATACATACAAAAATACACTACTTTATTAAGCAGATATTTATAATTACTGCCCACCACCCATCCTCCACAAAATACTATTTTACCAATTTATGTTTAGCCGAAAAGATTTAACATGGGATAGAGTAAAAACAGAAACAAACCAAACAGAAACTAAAGGGCATGCCAACTCATAATGAATACCAAAGACTCAGTAGATATTTTTTTAAAGTTAAGTCCAAACAGCTTATATTTTATTTTATTTTTTTTATTTTTTTAAAGGGTTGATTTAATTTTATTGTTACAGTATAAAAAGCAAAAACAAATGTAGGTCGACTTGATAGATGATTGTGCCAAACAGCTTATATTTTAAAATATTTATTCATTTGGCTGTGCCAGGTCTTAGCAGTGGCACATGGGATCTTTAATTATCGTTTAGTTATGGTGTACAGGACCTAGTTCCCCGATGAGGGATCAAACCGGGGGCCCCCTGCATTGGGAACGTGGAGTTTAAGCCACTGAACCAGAGTGGAAGTCCCCCATCACTGAATTATTTTCAAGACAAAGAAGAGTATGTAGAGAACATACTAATTTCAGTGGTTAGGAGATAAGGCAAGAGAAATAATAGGTATAATACAGTATCTATAGCATATTTATCAATTTAACCAAACCCCTTATCTTCATTATTATAGTAGCCAATATCAACATTTTCACCTTATTAGCATATACAGTTTTTTGCTTGTTTTTGCATTCTAGACTAAATTTTTCAAAATTTACACCAAATTTAATAGACTTGCTTAGAAAAATCTCTTATTGGTAAAATGCAAAATTACCTAAGTGCTGAGAAGAATGTCAAACAACAGGAATTCTGAGACACTTCTGGGGGAAACAGAAATTGGTACAAACACCTTAGAAAACAATTGGCATTGTCCAGTTAAAATGAAAATGCATTGTTTTAGTTCACAGCAGCTGCTATAACAAATCATCATACTTGGTGGCTTAAAACAACAGATATTTATTTTCTTACAGTTCTGGAGGCCAGAAGTCCAAAATCAGTATCAGTGGGCCAAATTCAAGGTGTTGGCAGAGCCGAACTCCATCCAGAGGCTCGAGGAAACAGCCTCTCTTGGCTCCTCCGCCTCTGGGTGGCTGCTGGTGCCCTCAGCTGTGGCTACATCACTTCAGTTTCTGCCTCTATGACTACATGGCCTTCTCCGCTTGTACTCCAAAGAATCTCCATCAGCCTTTCCTTTATTAAGGACACCTGCGATTGTATTCAGGGCCCTCCTGATAATCTAGGATAATCTCCCCAGCTCAAGATCCTTAACTTAATCATATCTGCAAAGATCCTCTTTCCACATAAGATAACATTTACAGGTTCCAGGCATTAGGACCTGATATCTTTGGGAGCCATCCTTCAGCCTGCTCCATAGATATAGCCTAGAATACATCCATCCAATCCTGGGTAATTCCCTACAGAAACTCTTGCACATGAACACCAGATGACAAGTACAAGAAGAGTTACAGAAATGTTGTTTACAGCCACAACAAAACTGGAAACCACTCAAACATTCCTCAACAAGAGGATACACTGTGATGTGTTCATATAATTACACATCAGTGAAAATAAAAGTACAGCTACACACATAGACATGGAAGAATCCCAGAACACATGTGGGACAGAAAAAAGAGCAAGTCACAAAATCATAATATGGCATACTACATTTATATAATCAGGTCTTAAAACACACAAAACTGAGCTCTGTAATGTTTAGAGTTGTGTGCATAATATGAGAAAACAATAAAGAAATGCAAACACAAAATTCAGGACAGTGCTTCCTATGAGGGAAACAGGGAGGGCTGGATGGTACAGCATTGCAGGGGTCTTTAAAGGTATTGGTCAGTACCCACTTCTTAATTGGGTGGTGAAAAAACAGAATACATATTTTAAAAAATTATTTTATTTATAGATTCAAAGTTATACCTATGTATACCTCACATATATATTATTTGAATTCATAATAAATTTAATAATAAAAAATCAAATTCCCACTGATTAGTCTAGCTCTGAAAAGCAGATCAAGATCATTATCCCCACTGCCGATAAGCACTTAGTGACACTGCAGAGTCACTGTCACTGTATATGAGAGTATTTCCAGTATAAGGTGTGACGAGCCCAAGCAATTCACATTTGTAGGAAGAGAGTGAGCTGGTGGCGCAAGCTAAATGTCAGGTGATGCTGCAGTTGGCTTTGCCTCCTGGAGGAGCTGCTGATTGTCCAGGGAGACTAACGCCTAGAGCAGAGATTCTCTGTGCCTCCCAGGGGATGTTTGGCAATGCCTAGGAATGTTTTTGGTTGTCATAAGTACAGAAACTGACATCTACTGAGTAGAGGCCAGGGACGCTGCTAAACATCATAGTAACGTACAGAGAAGCCCCCACAATAGAGAGTTATCTGGCTGAGGTTGAAAAACCCTGTCTATAGTAAACACTTTATTGAATGTATGCAATAAGCCTAACTAACTACTGCCACCTGACATTAAGTATGACCAACAACTTCCCATTAGGGACACAGTCTGGTTTGCAAAATTTGTCAATCCTGAGTTGTGCATAGGAGGGATTCTAATATGTTCAATTAAAATATAAGTTCTATAGATACTGTTACCAGAGGGATTCTGATAGATTGTAAACTTCTTGAGGGTGCACACTTAGATTCGTTCCTCTTTTTATCCTCTGCACTTAAATCTCAGCATGTTTTGATGGCTTTCCCTGAAATAAAGCACTGAGCAAATCACTTGGCAGGTAGCAAGCACACAATACCATTGCGTGTGTGCTCAGTCGCACATACGCCAAAAAACATGTGCCATTCCCTTCTCCAGGGGAATCTTACCCACCCAGGAATCGAACCTGTGTGTCCTGCATTGCAGGCAGATTCTTTACTGCTGAGCCTTCAGGGAAGCCCCTTCAATAACATTAGTTAATATTAACTGGAAAAAATGTTTTTCTCTGTCAATATGGATTACAACTTGGTCTATTCTGTTCCTTAATGTATCCCAAGCACCAGAGAACCTGGCAGGTAACAGGTGCTCAATAAATATTTACTGAGGAGCAAATGACTAAAGATGCTACCCAAGAGTGCACATAAGTGCCCCTCAAACAAAACATGCAGAAGGAAATGGCAACCCACTCCAGTATTCTTGCCTGGGGAATCCCAGGGACAGAGGAGCCTGGGGGGCTGCCTCTATGGGGTCGCGCAGAGTCAGACACGGCTGAAGCGACTTAGCAGCAGCAGCGGCAGACAAAACAAAACACAGAGAGCTGCAGACATAATAAGGCACCACGTGCAAATGCACTCCAGGTCAGTAATTTTTAAAAATTTATTCATTTGGCTGTACCAGCTCTTAGTTGCAGCCCACAGAGTGTTTAGTTGTGGCATGTGGGATTTAGTTCCCCGACCAGGGATCAAACCAAGGCCCTCAGATTGGGAGTTCAGAGTCCCAGCCACAGAGAAGTTCCCAGGCTTCTAATGAGACTCCTGACCTCATCCTCCTCTAGTCAACATGAACAAAGAAGCTGAAATCAGTCATCCATACTTTGATTATAAGATCAGAGATGTTAATTTCTAGACCTGTAGCCTGTAATTGTTTGGCTGGGTTAGGTAAAAACATGAACAGGCACCTGGCAACTATTCAAAAATGACCGATGACCATGGCTAACCACTAAGTACCTCTAAGAAAATGAGAAATATTGCATCTTCTATGCCATTGAATCTTGCCCTTCTCAACAATTCCTGCTCACAGCTGTGCCTGACTAATTAGAACTGCCTGGAAACCTTGTCTATCACTTTACTGGTTATTTCTTCTACTAACTCAAAAGACTTTAGAATTCAAATCCATCTGTCTCCCTCGGTCTGCAAAGAACAAATGTTCAGAAAAACTAACCAACTAGCTAAAATTAAATGTACCTTTTGTAGCTAAGACTTAATATGCTATTGGGGGCAGGAAGCAAGCAGTACACAAATAAACCTAGAGATAAAAAGAAAGTAACACAAAGCTTAACTATATTACTTATTCAACTCCTATCTTAGCAAAACAGGGATAAATTCAGAAACTCATGGGTAAAAAAGGTTTGTTTATGTCGGAGAGTGTTTTGCCTATGTTCTCCTTTAGGAGTTTTATAGTTTCTGGTCTTACATTTAGATCTTTAATCCATTTTGAGTTTATTTTTGTGTATGGTGTTAGAAAGTGTTCTAGTTTCATTCTTTTACAAGTGGTTGACCAGTTTTCCCAGCACCACTTGTTAGGGAGGTTGTCTTTTTTCCATTGTATATCCTTGCCTCCTTTGTCAAAGATAAGGTGTCCATAGGTTCGTGGATTTATCTCTGGGCTTTCTATTCTGTTCCATTGATCTATATTTCTGTCTTTGTGCCAGTACCATACTGTCTTGATGACTGTGGCTTTGTAGTAGAGTCTGAAGTCAGGCAGGTTGATTCCTCCAGTTCCATTCTTCTTTCTCAAGATTACTTTGGCTATTCGAGGTTTTTTGTATTTCCATACAAATTGTGAAATTATTTGTTCTAGTTCTGTGAAAAATACCGTTGGTAGCCTGATAGGGATTGCATTGAATCTATAGATTGCTTTGGGTAGAATAGCCATTTTGACAATATTGATTCTTCCAATCCATGAACACGGTATGTTTCTCCATCTGTTTGTGTCCTCTTTGACTTCTTTCATCAATGTTTTATAGTTTTCTATGTATAGGTCTTTTGTTTCTTTAGGTAGATATACTCCTAAGTATTTTATTCTTTTTGTTGCAATGGTGAATGGTATTGTTTCCTTAATTTCTCTTTCTGTTTTTTCATTGTTAGTATACAGGAATGCAAGGGATTTCTGTGTGTTAATTTTATATCCTGCAACTTTACTATATTCATTGATTAGCTCTAGTAATTTTCTGGAAGAGTTTTTAGGGTTTTCTATGTAGAGGATCATGTCATCTGCAAACAGCGAGAGTTTCACTTCTTCTTTTCCTATCTGGATTCCTTTTACGTCTTTTTCTGCTCTGATTGCTGTGGCCAAAACTTCCAACACTATGGTGAATAGTAGTGGTGAGAGTGGGCATCCTTGTCTTGTTCCTGATTTCAGAGGAAATGCTTTCAATTTTTCACCATTGAGGGTGATGCTTGCTGTGGGTTTGTCATATATAGCTTTTATTATGTTGAGGTATGTTCCTTCTATTCCTGCTTTCTGGAGAGTTTTAATCATAAATGAGTGTTGAATTTTGTCAAAGGCTTTCTCTGCATCTATTGAGATAATCATATGCTTTTTATCTTCCAATTTGTTAATGTGGTGTATTACGTTGATTGATTTGCGGATATTAAAGAATCCTTGCATTCCTGGGATAAAGCCCACTTGGTCATGGTGTATGATTTTTTTAATATGTTGTTGGATTCTGTTTGCTAGAATTTTGTTAAGGATTTTTGCATCTATTTTCATTAGTGATATTGGCCTGTAGAATATTGGAAATAAAAGCAAAAATAAACAAATGGGACCTAATGAAAATTAAAAGCTTTTGCACAACAAAGGAAACGATAAGTAAGGTGAAAAGACAGCCCTCAGATTGGGAGAAAATAATAGCAAATGAAGCAACAGACAAAGGATTAATCTCAAAAATATACAAGCAACTCCTGAAGCTCAATTCCAGAAAAATAAATGACCCAATCAAAAAATGGGCCAAAGAACTAAACAGACATTTCTCCAAAGAAGACATACAGATGGCTAACAAATACATGAAAAGATGCTCCACATCACTCATTATCAGAGAAATGCAAATCAAAACCACAATGAGGTACCATTACATGCCAGTCAGGATGGCTGCTATCCAAGTCTACAAGCAATAAATGCTGGAGAGGGTGTGGAGAAAAGGGAACCCTCTTACACTGTTGGTGGGAATGCAAACTAGTACAGCCGCTATGGAAAACAGTGTGGAGATTCCTTAAAAAACTGGAAATAGAACTACCATATGACCCAGCAATACCACTTCTGGGCATACACACTGAGGAATCCAGATCTGAAAGAGACACGTGCACCCCAATGTTCATCGCAGCACTGTTTATAATAGCCAGGACATGGAAGCAACCTAGATGCCCATCAGCAGATGAATGGATAATGGATAAGGTGGTACATATACACCATGGAATATTACTCAGCCGTTAAAAAGAATTCATTTGAATCAGTTCTAATGAGATGGATGAAACTGGAGCCCATTATACAGAGTGAAGTAAACCAGAAAGATAAAGAACATTACAGTATACTAACACATATATACGGAATTTAGAAAGATGGTAACGATAACCCTATATGCAAAACAGAAAAAGAGACACAGAAGTACAGAACAGACTTTTGAACTCTGTGGGAGAAGGTGAGGGTGGGATGTTTCGAAAGAACAGCATGTATATTATCTATGGTGAAACAGATCACCAGCCCAGGTGGGATGCATGAGTCAAGTGCTCGGGCCTGTTGGGCTGGGAAGACCCAGAGGAATCGGTGGAGAGGGAGGTGGGATGGGGGACCGGGATGGGGAATACGTGTAACTCTATGGCTGATTCATATCAATGTATGACAAAACCCACTGAAAAATTAAAAAAAAAAAAAAAGGTTTGTTTAAAGGCAACTTTCTGGAGAAATGAATACTTGTCAAACGCTGCTCTTCCAAAATAACTACATAGGGCTAGCAACCCCAAAGTTTTGCTTGTCCATTTTCCTCTCATCTGAACATTTGAAAACCTAAATAGGCTCAAAATTTATAGCTTTACTCTTGAGATCTGAAAAACAGATGATTCATTGCTGAGCTACTGGGTCCTGTCCCATGACTAGAAAAAAAAAAATCCACTTTTTATGGCCTTTATCTGGAACCTATAACTTCAAATTTCTAAGAGTTTTATAAATTATGACAGCAAAATACATAAAATTCCCCCTCTTGACGCAGATTTTACTTCACTTCTGAGTTATTGAGTCCTTCCCTAGGTACGATAAAGGAGGAACACTTGAAAAAGACCTATTGCATTATGTATTTTAACTGTGAGACTGTAGATCAATTTTTGCTGCCCAAACCACATATACCAAATTATACCATGTTATATCTATGTCCATAAACATCACAAAATGTCTAAAGTCCAGTTTCTCTTTGCAGTACAATTTTTTACCAAAGAAATCCTCTTTCTAGTAAGTAATGCAACAGACAACAAAATGAAACATTAAAAATTTTACATTTTGGAAATTTATTTGAAAAACACTACAATTTACCACATCAATGTATATTTAACTTACAACACTCTGTACCCAGGAGTTACAAATCCTTCTTTTTCTTGAAAATCATATAACTGCAATTTTAGAATTTCACTAAAACTCTTAAAACTACAGACAAAATCACTTCCAAAGACATGGCATTTTTTTTTTATTGCACAGAAAATATGCTGCAACAAATTTAACAGAAAATAAATTTCCACAAACTAGGTTAAAAATACTTTTGTTACATAGATTTACTGTAAAGGGGTTCAACTAGCATGAGCATATAGGTAGTCAGTGATAGTGATATTCTCTCAAAACTATACTTCAAATTTTTTTGATAATATTGCTACTTTGACAAATACTACTGAATTCCATTTATAAATAAATAAACCCACATTCTTCAAATTCAATCAACAAACTTTATTTCTGATGTAGCTTCTCATGTACAAAGCACTGATAAGCACTGCGAGGATTCAGAAACATTTGGAGGTATAAAGACATTAAACATTGTATTGGAGAAAAATTGGAATCAATCTGAAATGTCTATCAGCAAGAGAAGGGCTAAATAATCTCTGAGGAAGTTTAAAAGAATGAGGCTGAGCAAGTCATATAAACAAATAAATAAGCAATTTGTATATATATATAATTATATACAATTCATATATATGAATTATGTAAAATAGTTACATATAATCCATATAGTCATATATACACAGTTCATATATAACTATATATAACTCATAATATAGTTCATATTCATATATATAATTCATATACACACATGAATCAAGCTCTAAGACATATCGAGTATAAAAAATACAAGTTGCAAAAACATGCATATAACAACACTGATGCTAAGAAAAAAAGGACAATACTACATATCTTCTATAGGCAGCATCGACAGGCTCTGTGAGCAAACAAGCCAAGAGCTGAGACAAACATACTTGGAAGATACATACATAATACACCAAGTATTATGGTGAGGGACAATGGAATGGGATTTGAATAGGGCAGAGTGTGAACCCTCAGTATCTCTCCAAAGAATTCCTCAAGCAAGCTTGCAGATCACTTAACTTTTTGTAATAATTGATTTCCATTTACTTAGAACTGTTACTCTTGGGAAAACTCAAAACTTTAACTCCAAAGCATTTCCAACTCTTAATGGTTTCAAGGAGAAAAATCAACCACCACAGAAGTATCCTACAATGTCCTGTTTTAGTGAAACAACTAAAGCTGTAAACCAAAAACTGCAGGGGTGTTATAACTGGCTCAGTGATTTCCGGAACAACTTGGATGAGTGTTCGGCATAAAGAACACGGCCTGGTAAACAGCCACACTGTGAGAAACCAAACAAAGCAGCAATGTCTCTGTTCAAAACGCAAATTCCAAAACCAGCTTCACTCAGACCTCATAAAAGGCTCAACAAAGCAGACGCACAAGGGTACTAACAAAAAAGTAAGGGGACTGCAAACAAAAATGGCTGGAGGTCTCTGGACTGTCTTGAGTTTTCTTATTGCATACAAAATGTTTGGATTAAGAAAAAAAATCATGATCAAACAACACAAAAACAATAAACAGGGCTCTAAACCCTATCTATAAGAACAACCAAAAACTAACCAACCAGAATAAAGTAAGAAACACAAAGGTAAATAGCAACATAAGCAATTTGAGAACAATAAAGTATTTTACAACAGAAAATTACTAGTTATATATTAATCACATTATAACATCTGCCTACAAAGACTGGAAGTAAATTCATGAAATTATGGAGTACAAGAAATTTATATTTCTTTTGGTTTTTCAATTTTTTTCCAAAGAACATTCATTACTTTTATAAGAATTACTTTATTTTTTAAGATTTCTTCATTTTTTAAAAATTGAAGTATAGTGGATTTACAATGTTGTGTTAATTTCTGCTGCACAGTAAAATGATTCAGTTATTATGTGTGTGTGTGTGTGTGTGTGTATACACACATTATTTTTCTCTATTCTTTCCCATTATGGTTTATCATAGGATACTGAATACAGTTCCCTGTAAGAAGCTATTTTAGAAAGAGTACAAAGCAAATGTCTTTCCCAAAGGCACTAGAAAAGTGTAGTTCAGGAGTTCACAGAATGGAACTGTTTAGTAGTGAGGGAACTACATTTACAAAATTTACCAAATGTTTATGTGCCAGAAGCTGTGCCAAGAAGGTTCCATTCACTGTGGTTCTTAGTCTGGAAAATCATAGCATGAGGCAGGTAAGCAAAGGTGCGGCTAAGTAGTGCAACAGCCCCACTAGATAAGAAAATGACTGGTTTGGGAGGGACGGATAAATTGGGAATTAGGAATTAACAAATGCATGTTACTATATTTAAAATAGATAGATAACAAGGACCTACTGCACAGCACAGGGAACTATACTCAATATCTTGTAATAACCTATATAAGATTATAATGGAAAAGAGTCTGAAAAAGAGTATATATATATAAAAAATATATAACTGAATTCACTTTGCTATACACCTGCAATAGTGTAAATCAACCAATAGGAAATGGCTGGTTTACCAGGTTAAGCCAATGACCAAAATCACTTCACTAGTAAATGGTGAACTTGGATTAAAAGGTAGTCTGTAAACTCAAGTCCAATTCTGAACCACACCACCAGTATTTCCACACATGTTCAGAACAATCTTGAACACTAGTTTAAAAAAACATGCTCCTACACCTTCTAACATGGACCCGGAAATTCCTATATTTAACAGGTGTCCCAGTAATTCTTACAAGCTGTAACTTGGAAGATCTGTCCATCCTCTGCTATCACCCAAACTTTTTGTTTAGGATGAAGCTTATTGCAGCATACAAATTGGCCCTAGTTGGTATGCACTGTTTAAATGCCAGATACTACATTCTGCAAAACACAAAAGAAAACCAGGACAACCTATTGGTTGAAGCCACCCTTGGATTTCCAAAGAGAGAAAAAGACTATATAACACAAAGCAGGAGATAAAGCTTTTGTATTGAGGCTGTCATAGATCCTGAATTTCTACAACCTCCACAATTGCTCTGATGAGAGTCACTGTCAGCTTGTTTTCCTGAACCACAAACTGGGGAAATCATGGTTGAGGAAAGGAGGAAGGAGCAGGAGAAAGAGTTCAGTGACCTCCGTACTCTGTTACTCTCATTTTGAAAATAGGGGAAAATAAGACATGGAATGTCACATTCCTAAATAAGAGATTTCCCAGTAGAAACAGGTTATCAATTCTTGAATTAGTATTTCATCTATACATATATGGGGCTTCCCTGGTGGTTCAGACAGTAAAGAATCCACCTGCAATGCAGGAGACCTGGGTTCGATCCTTGGGTCGGGAAAATCCCCTGGAGAATGGCAACCCACTCCAGTATTCTTGCCTGGAGAATTACATGGAAAGAGGAGCCTGGTGGGCTAGTCCATGGGGTCACAAAATAGTCAGACAAGACTGAGCAACTAACACTTTCATTTTTCACTTTCACGTACATCTACACAGGCAATGTTGAGGTCCACCTCAAACTGGAAAATAGGAGTTCCTCCTAAAGGCATTCAAATATTTCGTAAAACTCTGCATGCCAAACAAAGCCTATGGGTTGAATCTGACCTTCAGACTATAGTTTGCAATCCTTGTGGGCCCAAATTTCTTACCTCCAGTGTCTTTTTCCATAAATATGTATCATTCATTATACTCTGTGGAGGGGGTGTGTGTGTGTATTCATGGAGAGGACAAATGTTGCATTTAAATACCTTGTTTGTCAGTCATACTTCAATAAGCTGAAAAAAACCTCTGATGACAAATGACTTGGCATCTGTCAAGTAGGCTCTTTAAAAAGTGAAACTCAGGATTGGTAATACTAAGTCAGCTAAAATAAGGAATTTACTTGCACTTCACTTTCTTACCACTAATCATCAATATGCATATTGATATAAGGAATAATATGAGACCTAGTGGACTGAACTTGGAGCTATGATTTACCACCTTCCTTCTATGCCAACAGAGCCAAAAGACGTATCATACCCCTCCTCAGTCACCCTGATTTCCTAACACAGGGATGCTTGGGGCAGAAGGAGGGGGGAGCCCCATGGCGGGTGTTAAGAATTGCTGATTTAGAACATAAGGACAGTATGTTGGCCCAAGCTGTGCTTGTGTTCATGCCAACTGCTTGCCATATGAACTCTAAACACATTCCATTTACATGGATGACGTTTAATAGGACAATACACAGAATTCCCTGCGTGAGCTTTTTCAGGCTGTCACGTCCTTGGCTCTGCCAAGTCCTTGCCCCCAGGCTTAAGTAGAGATAGTTCACGTCTTAGTTTGGACAAACCATAGAGAGACAAGGGTGGAACACCGTGAACGTAAAGGTTGAATGTTTTCAAAGACCAAACTTTGATATTAAGAAATGAAGTAATATATATAATTATGACTGATTTGTATTGCTGTATGGCAGAAATCAACACAAACTTGTAAAGGAATTTCCCTCCAATTAAAAAATAAATTAAAAGAAGAAAGAAATAGAAATAAAAAGGTAAATGAAAAAAATTAAAAGGGAAAAGAAATAAAGTAAATTAACACTTTAAACAAACTGCTCTACAAGAGGATGCATTGGGAGGACTATATATTTTATCTGGGTGACCCTAGCCTCTTTCTATTTTTGTAAAAAACCTCTAAAATAAGATGTAAGGAACTGACCAATTTTAGGGTTGAGAGAAATAAACCTCATCAAGAAGATTCTAGAATGTCTTTGAAATAGGCTTTATGATGCTCCTGCTTGTTTTATCAATCAGAACTATGGATCAAAAACTAAAATTAACATTCATTAAAATGTTAGATAGAGCATGATCCTATTTTTCAAATGTGCATGTATGTTTTATGTATGTGTGTATATATTCTGTGTATATATGGTGCGGGGAGGGAGAGGAGGAACAGGTTCAAAATCCTTAGAGTGGAGAAATTATGGTTGACTTCTATCTTTTTTTATTTTCCAAGTTGTGTACAATAGGCACAAACTGTCTTTGAATTGGGGACATGGGTGGATATGACATCATGGGAAGAACACTTAAAATACAACATCAGGTAAATAAATAAAGCAGGTTACAAAACAAAAAATGTTTTTACTAACTTAAAAAAATTATACACAGAGATGCCTAGAATGAAATCCCCCAAAATCAACATTTAAAAACTTTTTGCATGATATTTCCATGTCAAATTATTCTCCAGTGAAGACTCTAATTGGCAAAGATAAGCCGTGCTTCTTGGGGAAGAAGTCAGGTAAAACATCTAGCTTTGCTTCTCCCTCGTTGAATGAATCTCAACTTCTCCATGCTGAGAACAGATGGCAAAAGAAATTGGCGCAGCACTCAGCTGTGGCAGCACAATGTGGTGGTCAGCAGGAAACACATTATTCTTAATTTTAACCTCTTCCTAGAAACAGTGCCTGGAATGTTATGGAGTAAAACTGGATGAGCCAGTGTAGGAGGATTTTATTTTTGGCAAGGTCTGAGTGCAAAGGAAAAAAAAATGAACTGACTAAAGAAACCTACTTAATTCTAGAAAAGCAATAATGTTGAGAATACCTCAAATAATGTTATTATCCCTGAAAATTTTTCTATTGGGGGGGGGCTGGTAATAAATATACAGCATTTTTTATTTTGGTATCAAATGTCTTTTTAGATTTACATCCCAAAATAAACATGCCGTTCTCACAATATGCTGAAAGGAGGAGGTAATGATCATTTCTGAGGAAACAGCATGTGCTATCAGAAAAAAATTATTTTGTGTAACTTTTCTTGTTTTGATTTCATTGATTTAAGAAGCAATATGTCATATCCTGCTAACCTCCTAAGTAGTCTGATGCAAATTCCAGGCTTTGGTTCTTAGAGGTTTAAAGTGTCTATTTTGTTTTTCTTTATTAAGGATATAAAGCCAATGAAGAGTTCCCCCCCACCAATTACTCAGTATATTTTTATCTAATAAAATTTTATGCTTTACTGTTCTTCGATGAATTCATTTTTCAAAAGAATCCCTCAAGTGTCCCTCAAGTAAGTAAATTTCATTATAAGAAAATAATCCAATTTTAAAAGCTTAACACTGTCAGCAAGACACACTCCTCAGTTTTCACCATCCACGTGCAATCAGCTCTGATTTATGATGCCAAAGCTCTGGCCGCACATCATACCACCCTTTGCTCTCCTGGTTATTTAGACCTTTCAGTGAGAGGGCTGGGTCAGCTCTTTGGGCTAACGCGACTAGCCCAGTCAGCTGGAACCAAATACTAAATTATGGTTCAGTCTACATTAAGGGCCTTTTAGTATCCCTAAGAAAGAGCTTCATCCTGTGTCAGAAATCCAACGGAGTGTGAATGGCAGCATAAACCATCGCCTTCGTTTTTTAGCCATCTCATTTCCCGTTATAGCCATCAGTTCAGTTTGGGGATTATTTTCTATACTTTGGGGTTATTTTCCATACCTTGCAGAGCTGAATGATCTGAACCCAGCTTTCTGTGTAGATGCATCAAGTAACTGGCCCTTGCCCAGCCTATCTGCCTCACTTCATTAGTGTTTACAAAGAATTCAAATCTCTTTGTTTCCAAAGTAAACCAAGCTTCCTATGAGGACAGAGGTTCCCAGTGCAGGGAGGGACCAGAAGTCATCACCAACGAGGACACACTATCACCTCTCACCAAATAGACCAGGGTGGAGCTCATTTATAGTGTCTGTCAGGACACAGATAAGGACATAGAGCTGGTCCTCCTTCTGCTCTCTCAGAATACGGTTCACAACACCATGGAGGTCTCCTCTAGGTAACCAACTCATAGAATCCTGTAATAGTTAAAAAAAAAACAACAGGTGGGAGGTTTAAGAAAGATGACAATTTAAGCAGGTACCCCAAAAAAGACAACTCTGGAGAATTCTAGATTTATCAGCTACCCATAGGGACGAATGGAGAGAAACAAATGAACCTCATGCTTTAATGAATAGACATTTCTAGAGAAAAGGGTAAAAATCAAAGTTTTTAATTTAGCATGTTTAGTTGGTTTTTTCCCCTGTTAAAGCTACAGATAAATCATGAGAGATCATAAGAGAATATTTTACCTATTTGTATGTTATCCTGACTTAAATTGGGCCAATGCACTGGATTTCATTACCAAGGCCATAGTGTGTGCTGACTTGGTAACACAGCTTGACAGAGAAAACACACTTAGTGTGTTAAGAGGCAAAAAGTCTAACCCAAGTTATGACAGTCACTAATCTTTCTGTTCCTCAGGTTCCTAGTCTTTAAGACAAAGATAGAATGAGTCCTATCTAGCTCAGAAATGTGACTAAACCTGTTTTAATACACCCATTCTCTCTCATATATTGGTGCTTTCGTTCAATTTAACAAATATTCAGCAAACACACCATACTGTGGATAATAGGTAGGCTGAGCGGCTCTCATTCACAAATGTACATGCAGTTATAGCGAAATTGGGAAATTTCTGATTAAAGGTTTTTGCTTTTTATTTTACAGAATGCCTGGCTCTTAAAATACATCAGGAAATTTAAAATATGTCATGGTTTCCACATGACTTAGAAACAATAAAATCATCAATAAACATAAGGCATCTGTTCAGTTTTGGCTACTTGAGGTCCCTTAAAAATAAAAACATAGAAAAAAAAAATAAAAAAATAAAAACATGGAAAAAAGAAAGAAAAACCCAAAATAAGATCACTAGGTACAACCCTTGCTAGCCTAAGATTAGGAGGCCAGCAAACCAATGGAAAAGCCTTAGAATAAATCAGAAACATCCAACGGAAACCTATGTTAGATGAATATTAGATTATATAAAAAAGGGAAAGCTTGTAAATAAGTTTTTGAGGGTAGAGTGTACTTTGTGAAGTTGATGACGATGTCATTTTGGGGATTATTTCTGATGGTATGGAAATACATAGTTTCTATATACACAGAAACTATATCTTATGACAAGGCTATATCCAAGCTGGTCTTTCACTTCTTGACTTCTTTCTACTATTTACCTGCGTCTATTCAAATAAATAAGAAAGGATAACAATGAGAAACTGATGAAAGGACAAGAGGAGATGGTAAGGATCATCTGTCATCTCTGAGCTGCCAAACTATGATTTGAAGCAAGAACCCCCACCTTTTCCCCATTACCTCAAGGTAGGTTTATAAAATTCTCAAAACAAAATTCATTCAGATTCACTTTAATTATAAGAAATAACAAAGTTCCTAAGCTTTTGGACTATGCTGTGAAATCTGAACAGGATGAGTTATGACCTAAGAAAGAGGAGACAAATGCACTCTTTGAGAACATTTTAAAAACGTATTTATTTATTCTTGGCTGTGCTGGGTCTTCGCTGCCGCGCAGGCTTTTTCTCTAGTTACGGGGAGTGGCAGTCTGGTTGCAGTGTGCAGGCTTCTCACTGCGGCGGTTTTTCTTGTTGTGGAGCATGGCCTTCAGGGCACACGGCCTTCAGCACTTGCCGCAGGTGGGCTCAGCAGCTGCAGCCCCCAGGCCGCAGGGCACAGGCTCGGCAGCGTGGCGCACGGGCTTAGATGCTCTGCGGCACGTGGGGTCTTCCCGGGTCAGGGGCTGAACTGCAGGTGGATTCTTTACCACTGAGCCACCAGGGAAGCCCCAAGAGCATCTAACATCTTGAACTCAAATAGTAAGACCCCAAAATCCTTCAGTGATTCCTTGCTAGAGAAACATGATCTATTAGCCAAAGTAATATCCAAGAGCACAATTTGATGAATAAGAATCTAAAGTAAAAAAAAAAAATAAAATAAAGAATCTAAAGTAATCAAAGACAGCAAGAAGCCAGGGAGCTATGCTGTCCCTTCCAGCCAAGGTTTAAGGCCTCCTACTTTCTATTTGTTCCAGTCTTTTTCTATGCTTTTATTTCTTCACGAAGCTTGATATTTCTTTATGTAAGACCTCTGTTTTTCCTTATTCTGGTCTAAAAGCTTTGTTTAATCTTAAGGGAATCCTTTAGAAGTAGAGCTTTTTTGAAAGAAGAAACCTCTATTTCTCTAGTTTATGATTATCAAATTGGTTTATCAAAAGACTGGGATTATTCCCTGCCTTCTTAGAAGACTGAAACTCCCATTTCTCTTTTGGAGGTTTAAAAAAAACTTCGGCTATAATATAAAAAACACATAAAGTACTTTCTGACTAGAACTGCATCTTTTATGCTTCTATAAAAAAGTAACATTAATGTTCAGTTTGAAGGCTCATTTATAGATAAACTGGATTGTGGGTGAATTTATTTCAGAAATTGAGAAGGAAGTGACCATCAGTATAACCCTATCAGGATAGGGAAGTTGAAGATTTCTCAGTAAAAGGTTTCCTATCTATTTTACTAACATTTCAAATCCCAGACAGGCAAAAACAAGCTGTAATCACTCAGATATAAAACCAAGCTGGAGAAGTTGTCTTTAAAAGTCAGTAAAACATTAGTATCACCTAGCCTCCCTCACGGCTATTTAAAAAAAAAAAAAAAAAAACTTCTAAGGGAAATAAAAAGGAGGTTGGGATGAAGAGTGACAATAAGCAGGGAAGGGCATGATCCAGCCCAGTGCAGGGCTGAACTTCATTCAGATCATCTATACTAAAATACCAAGGCCCCATAGGGATATGGCCACAGAGTAACACTTAGTCACAAACAAAATTTTTTCTCTGCTTTATTTAGGCACTTGAAAATACAAGAAGCAAAGGGGAAAAATTTTTTTAACTGTCAATCTGACTTATAAACACAGAGAGCATAATCTGATCCTCAAAAACTGAACAGCAGAAACTGGGGCAGAGCAGTGAGGAAACCTTGTCTACAATGAAGAAAACACCAGGATTCCAACAAGTCAGTCGCCAAATGGCTGGAAGCATACTTGTTTTCAGGTTAACAAACGTTGGTGACAAGGATGAAGTCACCAAGGATTTTGTAAGGATCAGACTGGGTAGGCCCCTAACTAGCAGCCACCATTAACCAGGTTAAAACAATGCTGACCTCTCTAGCAATATTATCTTTTTGTTTTTGGCTGCGCCACGTGGTTTGTGGGACTGAACCCAGGCCCTCGGCAGTGAGTGTGGAGTCCTGACCACTGGATCTCCAAGGAGTTCTCTCTAGCAATATTATCTTGACAACTTTGCAGTTCTGAGGACCAGCATGTGGTTTTGTCACAGTCAAGGAGCAACTTAAGAACAGGTGAGGGTTTCTTACTAGGAACCTTTATAGGCTAATGGAAATTTCATCAAACCTGGACTATTTCCTTAAATTCTAAACATGGTACCTGGGAGAATGGGCTTCCTTGGTGATTCAGTGGTAAAGTCCACTTGCCAATGCAGGAGATGTGGGTTTGATCCCTTGGTCAGGAAGATCCCCTGGAGAAGAAAATGGCAACTCACTCCAGTATTCTTGCTGGGATAATCCTAAGACAGAAGGAGCCTAGTGGGTAACGGTCTCTCTGTGTGTGTTAGTTGCTCAGTCATGTCTGACTCTTTGTGACCCCATGGACTGTAGCCTGCCAGGCTGCTCTGTCTATGAGATTTCCCAGGCAATAATACTAGAGTGGGTTGCCATCCTCTCCTCCAGGGGATCGTTCTGACCCAAGTATTGAACCCAGGTCTCTTGCAATGCAGGCAGGTTCTTTACCCTCTGAGCCACCAGGAAAGCCTGAGTAACAATCTGTGGGGCCACAAGAGTCAGACATGAAGCGGAGCACACAACAACCTGGGAGAAGAGACTCTCACATTACTAACCCACTCAGAGACCATTCAGTTTTCTCCAGCTCTGTCACAGAGCATACTATACCACTGAAAGAGTTCCAGTTTCTTCTCTTTCTTATTTTCTAACACATAGCTTTTTCTTGAATTTCAACATGACTGCTAACAGAGATAAATTATTTTAAAAAGCTACAACCAGATCCTTTCATGCATCAAAGCAAAATCCCAAAATAAATTCTAAATTTTGAAAAGTTAGGCTAAAAGGACGCTCATCTCCTATCCTCCTAGGATTTACCTGCTTCTTACTGACATTATAGAACTATAACTTTTAAAATGTGAAGGGTAATCTTCATCTTATCAGCCAGATGTGCCAAAATGTAATATGTGCTCAACAGGATTAGTAATGGTGGGTTTTTTTCCTGAAGTTCTTCAGCCTGACTCCTAAAAGACATAGAAAGAGAGGAAAACCTGGATGTGTTATTCAAATGCTCCTAGAAAAACCAGGGAGTGACACTACAAATCTCAAATTGTTTTAAGTCATCACTTCAAAAATACTCTCAAGCATGGTATATCCTGGTTATTTCAAATCCTAGCTCAGTCTCAGACACCATGGATATTAATAATTTGATCTTTTAAAAGAATGAAGCTTTGCCATTTGCACAACATGGATGGACTTGGAGGATGAAGTAAGTCAGACAGAGAAAGAAAATTGTGTATGGTATCACTTATATGCGTAATCTAAAAAAAAAACAACAAACTAATGACTAGAACAAAACAGAAGCAGGCTCACAGACATAGAGAACAAACTGGTTCCCACTGGGACAGGGGAAGGAGAAGGGGGCAAAACAGGGGTAGCGGATTAATAGGTACAAACTATTATGTATAAATTAAGCTATAAGAATATATTGTACAGTATGGGGAATATAACCAATATTTTACAACTATATATAGACTATAACCTTTAAAAATTGTGAATCACTATATCGTACACCTGTATAAAATATTGCACATCAACTACACTTCAATTTTTAAAAACAAAAAATAAATTTAAGAAAAAGACGTAACCAGGGGACTCCCCTGGTGGTCCGGTGGTTAAGACTCCATGTTTCCAATACAGGGGGTGTGGGTTCAAGCTCTGGTAGGAGATTAACGTCCCACATGCTGCATGGCACAGTCAAGAAATTTTTAAAAATAAATTTTAAAAAAAGAAATAAAAAAATTCGAGCCTTGTCCAAATAAAATTGATACTGAAAACAAAAATATTTGATCTGCCCTACAGAGCAAATATTTATTCTAACATTTAAATAAGCATAAAATTAAGGATGTTCCAAATAGGGTTTTTTAATGTGTCATTCCACTTCATTTTATGGACAAAGATTTATCCTATTACATTACACCTATGGTATTACAGGGAGGTAGGTGGTATTGCCAAGGAAAGAGCAATCCTTTGAGGTTTCTCAACATTCAAATGATTTTTTCAATTTGCCAAAATGAAATCTCATAAATCCAAGGGATTCATTTCTAAGGATTCTTGGTTATAAACATAATTTTTAAAGGGATGACATTTGAGGAGAATCACCTGGCTTAGTCACTGACCTTTCTTTATCCTTAAATAGGGAGTGGCAATTTCAAGATGTTGAGTAATATGAAAAATGTCCCTCAAACCTGTAAACCAGGGTAAACTAAAAACCTTTGGTACTCTATACCTCCTATGTCATATGTAAGCTCAACTACAATTTAATTCAATTAAAAAATCAGGACGAGACTAATTTCAAAAAATAGTCAAGGACTGCTAAAAATAAAGGCTATCGTATGTGGCATTCAATTGCTTCAAAATGGGAACGCCAAATAAAATCACAACTGCGTACTTTCCAAAAGCTGAATGACATGAGAAAACTGACAAAAGCCCCAGTGCTTCTCACTAGATCTTCTCCTTCTTTTATCCAAGAAGATAATACACGCATACTGCCATGATGTATTCAAATATTTATGGCTATGGCTTGCTACCAAAAAGTTTAAGTTTCTTCAACCTTGCTGAGCTGAGGGTTTAGTAGCACATCAAACATTATAAAGGAACTCCAAGAATCAGTGCAATTATGTATTACAATTCTACCCTGTATAAATCTCTCTTCAAAGCACAGGCTAAATTTAAACAGGAAAAAAAATGAGTTACTTGTATTTGAAAACAAGCAATGTCAATTTTAATCACCTCATTTCTATAAAGTAATGTTTCATTTATCTACTACTCAGATCTCTAGCATCCTTACCCAAAATAAATGCAAACTTTTACAAAACAAGGAAGCAGGTGGTTTTTTGAGAGCCTACTGTATGCCAAACACTATGTCAGATAATTCTCTATCATTTGCTTCTCAAACTATCTTGGGTGATCCCTGGGTCAGAAAGATCCCCTAGAGAAAGAAACGGCAACCTACTCCAGTATTTTTGCCTGAAAAATCCCAAGGACAGAGGAGCCTGGTGGGCTACAGTCCAAAAGGTCCCAAAGAGTCGGACATGACTGAGCACACATGCACAATGTAGAACAAAAGTTTTGTAACAAAAAGTGAACAAAAAGTGAAAAAAGACACAAAAGGCAAGTCCCAAGTTTTACTGTTACAGACATAAAACTAGTCTAGCAATCTGTCCTGAAGTTTCTGAATGTTGAGTCTCAGTTTCTGTACTTACCTTGTTGTTACAGGTAACAGTTCATGTTATGTGGCCCACACTTAAATATGTAACCATTTAATTTTTCAAAGAAATTTTCAAAGTCTCCAAACTCTTAGCAATTATCACAACAGGCTAAAGGAACTCAGTGTCTTCTGAAAAAAAAAAAGCTAGATTAAATGATCTCAAGATCCTCTTCAGCCCCACACATCCTATGATTTTGAATGCTGAAGGTGAGACATGACCAGCAAATAAAACCGCCACTGCCTAAAGACAGCCAATTCTGTCGCAGCAATGGAGTGACTAAACGAGGAAAGGCAATAAAGCAGGGCAAGCAAAGCAGGAGCTCTGGGACAGCCCAGAGGGATGGAGTAGGGAGGGAGGTGGGAAGGGGGTTGAGGATGGGGGGACACGCGTGCACCCGTGGCTGATTCATGTCGATGTATAACAAAAACCACCACAATATGTAAAGCAATTACCCTCCAAGTCAAATAAATTCATTAAAAAAAAAAGAGGAAACGCAATAAACAGGGGGGAAGAGTAAGATCAGAGAAAAGGAATAAGAATTTACTGGGAGGTAGATACTGACAGTGAGCTGTAGCTGAGTAAGAAGGATAAACACCCTTTAAACACCTTTTAAAACAACAACTTTTATCTGGAAGAATTTGGGCGGGGTGGGGGCGGAGTGCAACTCTCCTACAAATTAGTCCCTAAAAATTGGACATCGTAAAAATTAAATCTAAGTCATGCAAAAATAAGCTTAAAATATAACCAAGAAATGGAAGTTTGGACAGGTGACAGAATGTTGGCTAGATGTATAAGTTAATGCCAAAGTCTACAGGCTTAACCACTGGGCTCAACCTCTGTGTCTTCACATCCCCTGAAGACTCCTACATTGAGAAATCCCAGATCTGTCACTGACTCAGTATACCACCATTCTTTAAATCCCAGAGGATACCATATTCTGCATAGCCCCATATATTAACATGCATTCTAAAAACAACAGGCAAGAAAAGAGCTATATAACACAGTACTTTATACACATTTAAAAACCAGTCCTGCACAAGATGTATAGTTGGTTATCATCTACGTGCCTGTCTGACTCCAGTAGCAGGCAGGGAGACATTTTAGCACCAAACAGAAATACTAAGAGGAAGATGAATCTGTAGACCAGAATTTGGGAGAACCGTTCTAGTTCTGGGTAACGCTGTACGTCCCAATTATGTGGAATTACCACACAGTCCTGCAACCAGAGGACCTCTGACCCAGGAAGTCCTTTGTCTCCTTTGCCATGCATGGTACTCAAAGCAGGGGTTTCTATCTCTGCTCTCTAGAACTGTGTTACACATACAGCTGTTTGTATCTGTTTGAAAGGTTCATTGTTTAAGTTCTTTCAAAGTTTTTCCCACTGCTCTGATATCAGAGCTAAAGCTGCCCTTGGTAATATGGCTATTTTTGTTTTCTAATATGTTTAAGTTTCTACGTTTTTCACACTCTAACATTCTCAAAAGTACCACCTCCATCTCCTTTGTGGATTGCTGCCTTGTGGAAGCTAATTTCTTCCAGAGGGAAGAGCAAAGGCTCTGAAGAAGGGAACCACCAGCCTGACCTTGAGGAACACCAGGAGGCCCAGGTGGTTGCAGGGGAGTGAAGGAAAAGAGGGGGAGCACAGTGGGAACGGAAGTCCCAGGGAATCTGCTAGGCGCTGGCTGGTATGTGTATTAAATACCTCTGCGGGCATCACTGGCTCCTGCCAGGGAGGAGAGGCGAGGAAGGAGACTTTCCCCCGAACTCCCTTTTGAACCCTAATCATTTTAAACCATGCGCTGTTTCCCTAAAATTTTTAATAAAGCACCTCATGAAGTCACAGACTTCACAGGTAATTTATATATTACATAATCAGAAACATGAACTTGACTATGCACATAAAAACACACAAGGAAACAATCCTACTAATTGATACAGTTACAGCATAGCTCTGAAGCCTCTCATTCTGATTTATAGTAAATAAATGTAGATGGTCATATATCTGTGTTGAAGCATACTTAAAACAGAAGAATCTCACTATTTATAAAAATCATTTCCCTAATTTTAAAAACCTTTTCAATAGGATTGGCTAAATATCCAACAATTGAGGAATGGGTACATAAATAATTGAATATCCATATAATGAAATACCATGCAGACTGTAATATCTATGCAGGTATTAAAAATTATATTCTCAACAATACTGAAAGTTTCAGAGAAATGTCCCTCAAATAACATCAATGTTAAGTGACAAAGGCAAGACACAAGATGCACATAAAATGAACCTGATTTCTTAAAATATCTCTGAAGTGTACATGCATAGAAAAAATTCTGAAGGGAAACACATAAAATTATAAATTAATCTCATCTCTAGGGTAATATTATTTTCTCCTTTACACTTTTTTTTTTACATCTTGCAAGTTTCCTAAAATTACAATATTTTAATTTTTTTAATTGTAAGCATTTTATAATATTTTAAATAAAGTATGATGAGTAGCCTTATTATGCTAATTAGTAACTAAATCCCATAAGGTAACTTTTGTGACAGTTCAGTCCTCAAGGCACCACTGCCACTCAATAAAAACTGATAAATGGTCACAGTTGACTGAAAAGCCTGAAAAATAAACAAAAAAAGCCTCTATGTGGAAATGTGCAAAATAAACACAATAATGCTCAAGTTCACTACCTAACCACAGAACAACTAAGTTAAATAAAAATTCATTCAAATTCATTAAGAGTTTTAGAATTATAAGCAAAGCAAGGTATTTTTAATTAATTCCCTCTAATCTAGCTGTTTTCAGAAATCTCTTGTGAAGTAAAAGTTGCTCAGACTTCTCCAGGCCAGAACACTGGAGTGGGCAGCCTTTCCCTTCTCCAGGGGGTCTTCCTGACCCAGGAATCGAGCTGGGATCTCTTGCACTGCAGGCGGATTCTTTACCAACTGAGCTATCAGTGATATCAGGGAAGCCTGATAACAGGGAAGAGATTCAGAAATCTCTTGGGAATGCATTATTCCTACGAAAAATGCATCATACTCCTCACAAAATGAAAGATGTTAACCATCATATTATCCACATTCCAGCATTACCAACATGTATTACAACTGCTGGAATGTGTTCAATCTTCTTTATCTAAAATGCAAAGCACAACCACAATTAAAATTCCTGAAGTCTCACCTGAACTATTACTTCAGTTCATCAAAAATAACCACCTAGTCTTATCTTATTCTCGATTAATGAATTTTTCCTTACCTTCAAAATCGCTGCATATGGTGACTGCAGCCATGAAATTAAAAGACGCTTACTCCTTGGAAGGAAAGTTATGACCAACCTAGATAGCATATTAAAAAGCAGAGACATTACTTTGCCAGCAAAGGTCTGTCTGGTCAAGGTTATGGTTTTTCCAGTGGTCATGTATGGATGTGAGAGTTGGCCTGTGAAGAAAGCTGAGCGCCGAAGAATTGATGCTTTTGAACTGTGGTGTTGGAGAAGACTCTTGAGAGTCCCTTGGACTGCAAGCAGATCCAACCAGTCCATCCTAAAGGAGATCAGTCCTGGGTGTTTATTGGAAGGACTGATGCTGAAGCTGAAACTCCAATACTTTGGCCACCTCATTCGAAGAGTTGACTCATTGGAAAAGACCCTGATGCTGGGAGGGATTGGGGGCAGGAGGAAAAGGTGATGACAGAGGATGAGATGGCTGGATGGCATCACCAACTCAATGGCATGAGTTTGAGTAAGCTCTGGGAGTTGGTGATGGACAGGGAGGCCTGGCGTGCTGCGATTCATGGGGTTGCAAAGAGTCGGACACGACTGAGTGACTGAACTGAACTGATGTCCTCAGCTCATGACGGTGGTGGTGGTTTAGTTGCTAAGTTGTGTCTGACTCTGGCAACCCCATGGACTATGGCCCTCCAGGCTCCTCTCTCATGGGATTTCCCAGGCAGTAGCACTGGAGTGGGTTGCCATTTCCTTCTCCAGGGGATCTTCCTGACTCCAGGATTGAACCTAGGTCTCCTGCATTGTAGGTGGTCTCCTACATTGCAGGCAGTCTTTACAACTGAGCCACCTTCATTAAATCACACTTTTTCACACATTTCAAAAGCACCTTTTAAAATTCAGTTCAATCAATATCCAATTTTGAGGCTGCTACTATATTAGTAGGTACTTGATGTACAATATGAAATGGCTGTTCTCAAAGAGCTTATAGTAAGATAACTTTTACATAAAGCAGTGCTACAGAGATATAGAACAGAGTGTGACTGCCTCTAACCATAGGCATAAAATCATAAAAATTTCATGGAGGAGTAGCATTTGATCTGCCCCTTGAAGGATAAAGAGTAGGGTGTCAAAGGTGAAGGTGGGGTACCCCAGGGCAATGGAATCACATGACCCAAGACTGTAAGAGTAAATGGGTGAATTTATAAAATATGGGGGAAGGCAGGGCAAGTATTAATGATACAAGACTGGAAAGCTAGATGGAGCCAAGACATAACTATGTTGAATCATTATTTTATTTTGTAGGAAATGAGAAGCAGCTGAAGGTTTGAGCAAGGAGGTAACATAACTGTGCTTTAGGAAGATTACTCTGGCAGTCTGTGTAGGCTGTGCTGTGTAGTTATTATTTAAAATAGTTGCCATTAACTCCTGTCTCAGAGATAATAGGTTATTAGGATCAAGTGCTACCTAAAGCAGAATTATAGTGGAAAATCGCTCAAGAAATGAAACAGAGTCCTAGCACTAATTATATGACCTTGGACAAATCGTTTCACGTCTCTTAGTCTTTTTTCCTAAAATCATAAATATCTCCTCTACTGTCTCATGAAGCCACTGAAAGGATGAAATGAAAATAGTATGTATGGAAGCCCCCGGAAGGCTTGCTGGTCATAACGTCTCTGTCACAAACACTCAAATCTTCCTTGTAGCATGAAGGCAGATACTACGTAGAGAATGGACTGAATATGTTCCAATTAAACTTTATTTATAATGACAGCTGGATATGGCCATGAGGGCCACAGTTGAATGACCTATGCATACAGAAGCACTGTCCAATAGGTGGATCACATACGGAATTTAATATTTTTCCAGCAACCACATTTAAGAAGGTAAAAAGAAATTGATGAAATGAATTTTAGTATATTTTAATTTAAACAATATATTTTATTTAATCAAAAATACTATCATTTCTACATTTAATCCATTTAGATATTATTAGGGAGATATTTTGGGCTTCCTTGGTGGCTTAGCTGTAAAGAATTCGCCTGCCAATCCAAGAGACACAGGTATGATCCCTGGGATGGGGAGATCCCCTGGAGAAGGAAATAGCAACCCACTCCAGTATTCTTGCCTGGGAAGTCCCACGGACAGACCCTGGTGGGCTACAGTCAATGGGTTGCAGAGAGACAGACATGACTTAGTGACTAAACAGCAGCAGCAAAGGGAGATATTTTACAACTTTTTTGGATGAATCTCCAAAATCTGATGTGTTTTTTTTACACCTTCAGCACATTTCACTCTGACTAGCCACATTTGCAGTGCTCAATAACCACATGTGGGTAGTAGCCACAGGTACCACTGGACAGTATAGTTCTGGAGGCTATTTAAATAAAACTGCTAAACTTTGACAATACAAGCATAAAATAGCACTTTGAACCATAAAAGAAACCATAATCACATAATTGTACTCTACAGAGAAGATGAAAACAAATTATTTTCGAGCTTAAAAAAATAATGTTCTCCTGGGATACCAACAGTTACTGGTTGAGGCCATTTGTTTAAAATGGTTCATTATTAGCAGTATAAGATACTGATATAAAATATGTTGATTAATTTTTATTTCCATAGTTTCGGTTGACCAACATTCTCCCCAGACAAGGAGGAAAAAAACACAAAATATTTGGACAAAAAAATTGTTCTATTTCAAAAGAACTGCTTGTCATTTTTTAGCAAGTATTCAATTTTCTTTTTTTAAAAAAGTTTCTTTTTTAATGGCCATGTTTAGCATATGGGCAAAAATCAGATCACCCAAGAAAATTATTATTAGCTAAAAGCTTACAGTTAGTAGGTAATGGAAAAAACTAGGAGAATAACATTTGCAACCACAGAAAACATTAAGGATTTTCCAACATGTGGTCACTTTTATTTCAAACAATTGCAAACTATGCTGGTCTTCAGTAAACTGTGACCAAAAAGGGAGAGATGCTGGCAGAAAGACAGTCTATCTCAGGAGGGCCTTTAACCCTCACATGTTTGGTGATGACTACAACCTTTCTCAGGTAACATTTTTAAATGCATAAAACAAAACACATTGAATTATAAAAAACCAATTACAGTATACTAAAATACAGTTACCAAAATACTTTAAGAAACAAATCTGTGATATCAGTACAGAAACTTCATTATTAGTTCATACATTGGAATAACAAGACCTAACACATGCCATAATTTCCAAGTGGTGGTGAGGCGAGCATAAACAATACTTCAAGATATGTTCAACAACTGAAATAGCAATATGATTTGAAAATATTCATGGGTTCTATGAACTTCCTTGGCGGCTCAGTGGTAAAGAATCTGCCTGCCCATGCAGGAGACTTAGGTTCGATCCCTGGATTGGGAAGATCCCCTGGAGAAGAAAATGGCAACCCACTCCAGTATTCTTGCCTGGAGAATTCCAAGGAGAGAGGAGCCTGGCAGGGTCACAGAGTCGGACACGACTGAGTGACTAAACACCAACTGGTTACAAGGTCACAGGTACTGCCACTACTAGGGTTTGTTGACTCCATTCATAGCTGAAGGAAATGCTGGGGAAGTGGGTAGGAGGGAGGCTTCAGAGGGAGGGGATATATATATATATATATAGTTATAGTTATGACTGGTTCACGTTGTTGTATGGCAAAAACCAACACAACGTTGTAGAGCAACTATCCTTCAATTAAAAATTAAATTTAAAAAAGAAGGAAATGCTGAGTTCTAGCTAAAGGTATGAGTAAATAAAGATATAATTTTCCACATACAAGTTCACAGGACTCCCCCCCCCCCCCCCCACCAAATTCTATTCAGGTTCAAAATCCCTTTCCCTGAGGGAAAGCAAACTTTTATCATAAGCTCATCAAAAAAAAAAACAAAAAAAAACTTCCTTCAAAGTTCCCCACAAGTATATTTACCTTTCTACCACACATTTTGCTCCTTTTCAGATTAAATAAACCAGTAGTTGTCTTTCAGCCACACCACAACTGGATAATCAGGAAAGAATTCATATCAAGAACTAAAGAAGGTAATATTCTATCAGAGACCATTGTTTTGATAAAAATATGCTGACACAGATTCTCCTTTAACATTCTTAATGATTTTATCTCACAAGTAAGAAAAGCAAATATATCTAAAGATAGGAGGTCCAGATTTTCTAATCTGTCCTATAAATAGCTATACCTTTTATATTAGACTTTGTTCATTTGAAATCAAGCATGTAAACTGCAGAGCTCAAAGAAAATATAGAAAACCCGGAAAAGGTCCATTACAAATACAGGTTGAAAGTTAATATTGATTTTGTTGGTATAAAACCACTACTTGAACCATGAATCTGTAGTTATTAGTGTTGCTAAACCTACAATTTGCATAAAATAGTCTGTAAATACCGTATCTCTTCATTGTTAATTTAAAATTGCTACACGCTGTGCTCTGACCTAATAATTCAGTCAACGGCAGGCTTCAGTAGAAACACCAGGATTCAAGCATGTCCACTTGAAAGTGTCCCATCATGGAACATGAATTAATTATTCTACAACTGTGCTTAACAGCACTTCATAAACTCAAAGCTCCACACAAGTATTCAACATTACTGGGAGAGGAATCATACAGCACTATATTAAATAAAAACCTCCTTCAGTTATAATTGCTAATAACAATGGGTTGCAGAAACACACTTTGTTGTTGCTGATTTTCCTTTTTTATTTTTTATTGAAGTACAGTTGATTGAAACGTACTTTTAAGTTACCACAAATTAGCAATTTATCAAATTTTACTGGTAACACTCAAAAAAAAAAAAAAAAGATACTCCAAACATTAAAAATCTTTTGGATTTACAATAATATATATAAATGTGAACTTAAGAAGAAACTACTAAAAAGTGAGTTAATATGGCTATTTCTGGATAGTGCGATCAAAGGATATTTCTTTTCTCTCTTATACCTTTAGTAGAACTCCCTCCAATTTCTATGACATCCATGTATTACTTCTTTATAATCAAAAAAGCATAAAAATATAATGAACTTACTATCAATTATTTTCCACACAGGTTAAAAAACAGAGAATTACTCATATTGGCATGTACGAGAGAAAAATTTAAGACAGTCTGAGTCCAGACAGTCTGCCTAACAGCTACCACACACTCTGAACTCACTGGGGGCCACTGCATCTCCTCCCAGGGTGGGCAGCTCCTGGCTCTGCTGGCCTCTGGCAGCATCCCCAGACCATCAGAATACACAGCTGTTGCTCTCTCTCGCCTTTATATGGACATAGTCTGTATTCACTGGATTACTGACTAACATGAGCACATGCCAGGAGGTGGAGGCAATCAAGCCACCAGAGAAGCTCTCTGAAGTGAAGTGATAACAGCTAGGCAGCCGCACAGAAACTCTGGCTTCTTTCAGCTGACTAGGACTCGGCATGCATTTGCAGGTACCCAGTTACATCTATTGGACTCATCTTTGGGAGCAAAAGCCACTGGCTTAAGCAAATGATAAATTTAAGCAAATCCATATGTTCGACGAGGATGTGAGGAAAAGAGGCCTATCAGAATCCCCGTTCTTTGGGTGTGTGAACTGGGATAGCCACTCTGGAGAGCAACTTGGCAGTATCTATTCTAATTTAAAATGGTCACCTGTGACTCAGCAATTCTACTTCTCAGAAACTGCTCTAGAGAAATACTCCCACACGTGCACAAACAGGCATACAAGGATGTCCACTGAAGGATCATTTCCGTATGTCTGTTTAAATATTTACTTGGCTGCACCAGGTCTCAGTTGTGGCACTCAGGATCAGCATATGGGATTTAGTTCCCTGACCAGGGACTGAACCCAGATCCCCTAAATTGGGAGTGTGGAGTTTTAGCCACTGGACCACCAGGGAAGTCCCTGAAGGACTGTTTTAAAGAGAGAAAAACTAAATTCAAACAAACAAAAAATACTGACTGTGGGAAGCCAAATAATGAACCCCCCTCAAGATGTCCATATCCTAATCCCTCAAACGGTGAATGTGATCTTAGAGGGCAAAAGGGACTTTGCAGATGGGATTAAATTAAGGATTATCTGGGTGGGCTCTAAATGTAATCATAAGGGTCCTTGTAAAAGGGAAGGAGGAGTCAGTCAGAGCAGAAGGTAGGAAGACAGATCAGAGACGAGGGTGATGTACTTTCAAGTTTTGAGGAAGAAGCCACAAGCCAAGGAAAACAGGTGTCCACTAGAAACAGTGGAAAAGGCCGGGGAATGCATCCTCCCCTAGAACCTCTAAAAGGAAGCACATCTGTCAACGCTTGACTTTAACTCAAGGTGACTCATTTAGGACTTCTGATCTTCAGAAATGTAATAGGTAAATTTGTGTTGTTTTAAGCCACTAGGTTTGTAATAACGTGTTAGCATAGCAACAGGAAACTAACACACCCGTCAACAGGGGAACTGCTCAATAAACTATGGTGTTTCTGGAGTTTTGTGCAGCACTTAAAAAATGTGGTACTATATATATGGACACATAGAAAACCAAAACATTTGAGTTTTTTTTTTAAGAAGTGAGTTATACAAAGATATGTCTAGCATCAAATATTTCATGCAAAAAAGAAAAATAATAAAAAGTGTCACGTATACACACACACAAACATACTTTCAACAATGGTCTTGAAGAGTATGTAAAAAAATTATCATTGTCTTAACTGAGCTGGGGACTAGATGAAGACAGGATTAGTGATGGTAGTCAAAAGGAACTTCAGTTTCCCCAGCATTTTTTGTAAGAATGTATTCATGCGCTGGTTTTTAAAAATATAATGAACACAGAAAAATGTTAAAAATACAGGATCAAAGTAATAGTTATGCATTACTGCAGGTTTCTCTCCTTTGGAAGTAATTATGCATTTGTCCCATAGTTGATCACCTGCTGTTATTTACATTTGTCTACAACCACTGACTAAACATCTTGCAAAGCAGACTACACTCCTTGTATTCACCCCACCACCATCATTTAAAAACAAGCCAGAAAGAGGGGTAAAGGGGAGAGAGAGCATGGGGTATTTGCAGGAACTGACAGTCCTTTTTTTAGAGATCACCACAGGCACCTTCCCAGACTTAGGAAAGAACAGACGCATGACAATTCACCCAGCAGCACTGGTGGTGTTCTGTGACAGCCAATATGGAAGCCAAGAAGACAGATAATAATCAGAACTGATCTATTTAGCAAAAGCCTGGCCATACAATTGGGGGAAAACTGAATGAAGACTATTATCTCATCTGCCAGCCAGATTCCAAACAAACTGAGAAGGAAGAAAATTCCAAAGGGATCATAAACACACCAAAAGAGCACTATACCCACTATTCACTACTAGAAAAAAAAATGTTGATGGGATAGTTTTGCTTTCATATACAACAGGCAGTTAACTCAATATACATAAAATAACTTCAGCAACATAGCACCTTCCAAAGAGAATGTATACACTGTAAGTACATAATCACATCCATCCTTATTTAATCCTTACATTAACCCTATTATTATCTCCCTAGTATGGATGACTAGGCAGCCTAACAATGGTTTTCAAGCCTCGACCCTGGGCTGGAATCAGACAGATCTATTTCAGCCTCGGCATTACTAGTAACTGTATGACCTTCCTCAAGTGACTTCATTTCTGTGCCATGGCTTCCTTATTTGTAAAATAAATAACAATAATACCAACCTCATAAAGTTTCAGTGAGGATTAAATGAGATAATGGGTGGGAAGTGCTTAGCACACAGCCTGGTATGCAATATGCTGACACTGTTGTCCTCCTGGTGGCAGAGGTGGTGGCAATGATGACAGAGATGTTGCAGTGGAAGAAATCAGGGATTAGTAAAGGTAACTGAACTTGCCCAAGGTCAGCAGCTAGTAAGAGTGCAGAGTTAGAATTTCAATCCCAGTATGACTCTTTGAATCTGATTTTAACCTCTAGGCAATACGACCTCCCAAGGTCTTCAGGTACTGAAGTTAGGATAAAGACCGTACTTTATCCTAACTTTGTAGCTAGCCAGCCACACCTAAGAATGTTTTTTTAATTCAAGTATAGCTGATTTACAATGTTGTGCTAATTTCTGCTGCACCGCAAAGTGACTCAGTTATACACGTGTAGACATTCCTTTTTATATTCTTTCACCTGAGAACTTCTGAGCCATTTGCTGAACTGAAAGAACTGTACCAAAATCCAGTGACTCTTATTCCAGTGCTCATTAAATACCTGATAATTAATTCTCTTGGTGAACAAAGGTAGTTTATTCATTTACTCATTAACTCTTCCAACTCTAGAATTTGAATTTCTCTAAAAGTACATAAACACTTTCCAAAGATTTCTGACCAAAGGATAAACAGGTGGCAGTATCCTCCTAGAAGAACAGATCAATATTTATGAATTTAAATATCATCTCATTTCTTAAAAAACTGGAAATAGAACTGCCATATGACCCAGCAATACCACTCCTGGGCATACACACTGAGGAATCCAGATCTGAAAGAGACACGTGCACCCCAATGTTCATCGCAGCACTGTTTATAATAGCCAGGACATGGGAGCAACCTAGATGCCCATCAGCAGACGAATGGATAAGGAAGCTGTGGTACATATACACCATGGAATATTACTCAGCCGTTAAAAAGAATTCATTTGAATCAGTTCTAATGAGATGGATGAAACTGGACCCCATTATACAGAGTGAAGTAAGCCAGAAAGATAAAGAACATTACAGCATACTAACACATATATATGGAATTTAGAAAGATGGTAACGATAACCCTATATGCAAAACAGAAAAAGAGACACAGAAGTACAGAACAGACTTTTGAACTCTGTGGGAGAAGGTGAGGGTGGGATGTTTCAAAAGAACAGCATGTATATTATCTATGGTGAAACAGATCACCAGCCCAGGTGGGATGCATGAGACAAGTGCTCGGGCCTGGTGGGCTGGGAAGACCCAGAGGAATCGGGTGGAGAGGGAGGTAGGATGGGGGACTGGGATGGGGAATACGTGTAACTCTATGGCTGATTCATATCAATGTATGACAAAACCCAAAAAAATAAAAAATAGTAAAATAAATAAATAAATAAATAAATAAATATCATCTCAAAGATTTTACTTGAGTGTAATATAGGTATTCAAAGCCTTGTCTATTTCAGCTGACCACCTCCAAGCCCAAAATGTTCCTTCCCTTATACGACAAGACAAAACCAAACCAAACCAAAGAGCTATTTAGTCTTTTTCACTTCCTAAATAACCTCAATAAAGTATTCTGGGCTTCCATGGTTTTGTTTTAATGAAGTATAACTGGCATACAATAAACTACATAAATTTAAAGTATACAATTTGAAGAGTTTTGACATATGTACACATACAACATGAAATCATCACAATCAAAATAGGGAACATTACTATCAGCCCAAAAATTTCCTCAAGGACCTTTGTAATCCTTTCTTCCAACCCTTCTTGCCTGTCTCCATCCCCAGGCAACCACTGATCTGCTTTCTGTAACTCCAGATTAGTTTACATTTCCTAGAATGTCATATACATCTTACAGTGTGCACTCTGGTAAGACTGGGTTCTTCCACTCAGCATAAATCCATGTTGTCAGTATCAACAGCTCATTCATTTTTATTGCTGAGTAGTACTCCATTGTATGGGTGTACCACACCTGCTTACCCATTCACTTGTTGATAGATGCTTTTATTATTTCCAGTTTTGGCAATCGCAAATAAAGCTGCCCTGAATATACATGTTGAAGTCTTTGAATGGTGTTGGGGGTTGGGGGGGGGTGGCGATGAAGAAAGGGGTCCTAATAAACAAACACAATGAAAAATGAGAAACACTAACCAAAATGCTTGGGTTCAAAATTAATCTAAACTATGGAGTAAAAAATATCTTGGCTACCTTGAGCAAGTCAGTTAGTATCTCTACCAACACCCATATGTATGCCACTTGTCCCCACCTGGAGTTAATAAAGTAAAATGTGACAGGAGGCTGAAATCTTTTGAAACTCCCACAAAGAAACTGAGACCCAGGTTTGATCCCGAGGTTGGAAAGATCCCCTGGAAAAGGAAATGGCAACACCCTCCAGTACTCTTGCCTAGAGAATTCCATAAACGGAGGAGCCTGGTAGGCTACAGTCCATGGGGTGGAAAAGAGTCAGAACTGATGCTTTTTCCTTGTAAATTCCCTTTTGTTAGAAGGAATTAGAACAACTAATGTACTATGAAATGTAATACAAAATAATATTTTGAGTTCAATAATATTTGAGTTGTCATTTTTGAGCTATTGCTTTTTTATTTCTCTTAAATTTATATTTATTTCAATACTTAAAAAATAACTTCCTGCATGGTTTCACTTTTTGCCAACAACATAAAATTAAATACAGATGGCTATTTTAAGGGGCTTCCCTGGTGGCTCAGTGGTAAAGAATTCACCTGCCAACGCAGGAGACGTGGGTTTGATACCTGGGTTGGGAAGATCACCTGGAGAAGGGAATAGCACCCTAGTCCAGTATTCTTGCCTGGGAAATCCCATGGACAGACGAGCCTGGCGGGCTACAGCCCTTGGGGTTCCAAAAGAGTTGGACAGGACTTAGTGACTAAACAACAACAGCTATTTCAAAGGCCAAGAAAGAGCTTCACTCTGCATCTTTAATTCACTCAGAGTAGACTCAAAGTTCCTATTTACCAGGCCCTACTTGATCTGCAGCCCCCACCTCCATCCAATCATTCATTCTCCTCTCCCCTTTTGCTTCCTGGGCTCAGAGATCCACACTAAGGATGCTAAGGCTGCTTCCCTCTCAGTGACTTGGCTCTTGCTGTTCTCTGTCTGGGATGCGCTTCCTCTACTAGCTATATGGTACATTCTCACTACGCCAAAGCCTTTGACTGTGTAGATCACGGTGAACTGCAGAAAATTCTTCAAGAGATGGGAATACCAGATCACCTTACTGACCTCCTCAGAAATTTGTATACAGGTCAAGAAGCAACAGTTAGAACCGGACATGAAATAGACTGGTTTCAAATTGGGAAAGGAGTACATCAAGACTGTATATTGTCACCCTGTTTATTTAACTTATATGCAAAGTACATCATGTGAAATGCTGGGCTGGATGAAGCACGAGCTGGAATCAAGACTGCCAGGAGAAATATCAATAACCTCAGATATGCAGATGATAACACCATTATCACAGAAAGCAAAGGGGAACTAAAGAGCCTCTTGATGAAAGTGAAAGAGGACAGCGAAAAAGCTGGCTTAAAACTCAACATTTAAAACATGAAGATCATGGCATCTGGTCCCATCACTTCATGGCAAATAGTAGGGAAACAATGGAAACTGTGACAGACTTTTATTATCTTGGGTACCAAAATCACTGCAGATGGTGACTGCAGCCATGAAATTAAAAGACGCTTGCTCCCTGGAAGAAAATCTATGACCAACCTACAGAGCATATTAAAAAGCAGAGACATTACTTTGCTGACAAAGGTTCACCTAGTCAAAGCTATGGTTTTTCCAGTAGTCATGAATGGATGTTGAGAGTTGGACCAGAAAGAAAGCTGAGCTCCGAAGAATTGATACTTTTGAATTGTGGTGTTGGGGAAGACTCTTGAGAATCCCTTGGACAGCAAGATCAAACCAGTCAATCCTAAAGGAAATCAACCCTGAACATTCACTGGAAGGACTGATGCTGAAGCTGAAGCTCCAATAATTTAGCCACCTGATATGAAGAACTGACTTCTTAGAAAAGCCCCTGATGCTGGGAAAGATTGAAGGAAGGAGGAGAAGGGGATGACAGAGGATGAGATGATTGGATGGAATCACCGATTCGATGGACACGAGCTTGAGCAAGCTCCAGGAGCTGGTGATGGAGAGGGAAGCCTGCCGTGCTGCAGTCCATGGGGCTGCAAAGAGTCAGACACGACTGAACAACAGAACTAAACTAACACTCTCACTTCCTTCAGGTTTCAAATGCTATCCCAGGCTTTCCTCCCTTGCCCACTGTTTGTAAAATAGAGCCCTCCCCTATCCCCATTACCCTCCATCCCTCTTACCCAGCTACACTTTTCTCCAAAGCACTTACCATTTGACAGAGGATGAGATGGCTGGATGGCATCACCAACTCAATGGACATGAGTTTGAGTAAACTCCGGGAGTTGGTGATGGACAGGGAGGCCTGGCGTGCTGTGATTCATGGGGTCGCTAAGAGTCGGACACGACTGAGCGACTGAACTGAACTGAACTGATACACGTCTTATGTTTAACAATATTTGTTACTGTCTAAGCTGTTGCTGCTGCTGCTAAGTCGCTTCAGTCGTGTCCGACTCTGTACAACCCCATAGACGGCAGCCCACCAAGGCTCCCCCATCCCTGGGATTCTCCAGGCAAGAACACTGGAGTGGGTTGCCATTTCCTTCTCCAATTGTTACTGTCTATATCCCCCACTAAAATAAAAGCTTTTTTAAGAACAAGGATTTTATCTACCCCCTGCTATGCTCACCTCACAACAGTAGGCTCAGCTCACCTCTGAATTCCACAAACACTTGAATGAATTTGTTGATTAAACAGTATTTACTGAAAAATAAACAAACAAAAAACCCTTCTGTTTAGAATTCACAGGGAAGAAAATTTTTTTTAATTCAAATGCCCTGCGACTGCTTAAATTAAAATGCTAAGTTAATGCTGATCTACTTTTCAGGATGGGTTCTTTTTTCAGATTGACATTTAACTTTAAGCCACACTTATAGATGAAAAGAACACTGGAATTTAAAGACAGGAAAGCCAGACTCTAGTCATTTGCCCTGCCATAACTAGCTACGCTGTTGTTGTTGCTGTTCAGTCGCCCAGTAGGATCCGAATCTTTGCGACCCCCTGGGCTGCAGCACGCCAGACCTCCCTGTCCCCCACTATCTCCCAACAGTTTGCCCAAGTTCATGTCCATTGCATCCATGATGCCATCCAGCCATCTCATCCTCTGACGCCCTATTCTCCTTCTGCCCTCAATCTTTCCCAGCATCAGGGATTAGCTTGCTCCCAGCCAAAACGTTTCCTTATCTCAGATAACTTCTCTCTAAAATGAGGTGAAGGAAATTCCTGCCTGTGCAATGGTTAGGGCTCTGTGCTGTCACAGCTGAGGGCCTTGGTTCAATCCCTGGTCAGAGAACTAGGACCCCATAAGCCACACGGTACGTCCAAAATAGATAACAGTTTTTAAAAATGAGATTAGTGTTTGACAGAAAACAACAAAATTCTGTAAAGCAATTATCCTTCAATTAAAAACAAATTTAAAAAATGAGACTGGTTTAAAAAAATTTTTTTTAAATAATAAAATGAGAGAAACAAATATCTCTAAGGTTCCTCCTAAAATTCTGAGACTGTTACAGCTAGTGCAGTCTTATGAAAGTTGCCAATCATAAATCAGTTATGATTTATGAGTCTCATCTTTCTAATTCCAAATTGAAAGATTCTATATAACTATAAAATCCTGTAAAAATTGGTTATTTTTACCCTGATGTACACTAGAAGGTGTGGCCTGGAAGAATATACTACATAGGAGTGGCAGCATTTCAAAAGTTAGGTGCTTTGTTTTGTTTTATTTACCTAGCTGCTTCATGTCTTAGTTGTGGCATGTGGGAGCTAGTTCTCTGACCAAGGACTGATCCTGGGTTCCCTACATTAGGAGCGCAGAGCTCTGGCCACTGACTGCCAGGGAAGTCTCCAAAAGTTAGTTTTTAAAAAGTTAATGAACCTCTAATCTTCCTCAAAATTTAAAATAATCACAAACATGAGCATCATATATACATGATTAGTAGCAGGTATGTTTGCTGAGTTAACGTCAGGCTCTCTTTTCCAGTTATGTGATCCTGAGCAAATTGCATATCTGCTCTGCAGCTTACTTGCCTCATCTGTACATGGATACAATATTTTCAACTGTTAAAACAGGTAACAATATTTAGCTACCAGGATCCTTTTTAAAAAAAACCAAGATCCCTTTGAGAATTTAATAAATGCTTGACACACATGACATACTTAATCAATATTATTATTAAATAAATAAATGTGAATACACCCACACAAAACACAAATCTAACAAAACATTCTTAGCTGCTTCTCCTGATACTATGTTGCCTGTATCACACATGGAAAGAAATGAAAAAAGTTCTGGCTATAGTCAGAAGTGTTTATCACCCATACACATATTGGTGTCTGAGAGGTCAGACAACAAAAAAATGTTTTAAGAGTTTAAAAAAAACTTCCAGGCTAGAGAGGTTCTTTCTTTTAAAATCATTCTTCTGTGGAAATACTTGACAAATACTCAGTACCTTTATACAGTAAACATCTTAGGAAAGCCAACTTCAGATATTTTTAACGGAGGCTACACTTTTTAATCCTAAAAATAAATAAACTACATACATATAAAAATTTTGGGTCTGTGAACTTAGTCTTGAGGAACAAAGAGCTTTCCACATTTCACCTACAAGAGAGCCAATTAAAACCAAAGATTCCACCATCATAGCATAATGCCCCTTGAGCTTTCAAGCAGATAAGACACTCAGACACACCTTGCTTTTTACAGAAAAGGCCCAAATAAGACATGATAAACCTCTAATTCCATGTTAGGAATTCCCTATCAATTTGCACATGCCTTCTTTTGGTGGCTAGACTGTAAAATAAGTCATTAGGAGTTCACAGTGGAAATGCTGCAACCTCAACCTCGAATCCAGACACAAAAATACAGAAGACAGTATTCCCATCTCAGACACATCCAAATGTCTACGCCAACGGGATCTCGTCACTGCCCTTTCCAGAAACACACAGTAATAGGGTTTAATCCATTTCTATAAATGTTCGTTGTGTTGAAAGCCAAAGTGCCTGCAAAACCGCAAAACACAAAAAGATTCCTCACATTCCGTTTATAGCCAACAGACAGGCCAGCCTCTCTGCGCCCTACCCCTGAGAGTCCTCCTTGCGACAATAAGAATTTCGTGCCACCGGATGCTTCCTACACGTCAAAATGTCATCCCGCAAAGTGGAGGGGGTGGGGGGGGGCAGTGCCTGGACCAACCGATCCTGCCGGAGCTCCCACCCCGTGGCAAACACGGGAACCAAGTGAAGTCGGTGCAAAGTTCCCATCCACCCATCATATTTGGTTTCCTTCTGAACCAAAACCCAGCGGCACAACTGCTGAGATTTGCTTTTGCACCTGCCACGCACAGCTCCTAAGCCTGGGCTTCTCCTCGACCCCCACGATCACAGAAAGGCCTCGCGGCCTAAAACGTTCAAGACCCTTGCGAAGAGCGCATTGAGGACCGCCGCAGCATCCCCCTTTGCTGTCCACACAGCCAGCTTGCTTCCCTGACAAAGGCCCCGTGTCAATCCCCGGCAGGACACACAGTAGTTGCTGGAATGCCCATCACCGACTGGCAGCTGCCACTACCTTCCCCCGAGAAAAATAAACAACACACACACGCACGCACACACACACACAGCACTGGAGAATGACAACACAGGGGGAGATGTAAAGCGTTAAAATTAAAAAGACCCCAAAGCTAAGCAGCCTGGGTGTGCCCTGAAAGTGCGTTCGAGGGGCCCGTGGGGGAGGGGAGATAGGGCCCGGGAGGCGGCGGCGGCTCCTCTGGGGCGTGAAGGCAGGGCCGGGTGATGGTCTAATAAAATGTTGGGAGTCGGAATGTTCAAAATGAAACCACAAATGAACCCCCCGGAGGGCCTGAGGCCCCGGATGGTCTGCAGACCAGCGGCGCGGCCCGCACCTGCCTGCCCAGCGCCACCCCCCCCCCCCGGCCTCCCACACACCTGCCGGGGCAGCCTTCTGGGGCCCTCGGGGTACGGGGTGAAGCCGAAAGAAGGCCCGACCCCAGGGGTGCGGGCCGGGTGGGCTAATCTGATGGCAGAGGCCAGGGGGCAGCCTCGCTCACCTCTAGGTCGGTGTCTGCGGCCTCCGGGGCCCCGAGGATCTCGCTGGGCAGCTCGGCCAGGTCGGTGACCCGGATCAGCCCGTCGTGCAGGAAGATGGTCTCCTCCTTCACCGAGAGCCACTGCGCCGAGTCTGCGGCCGCAGCCGCCGCAGCCGCCGCGGCCGCCGACGAGCCCATGGCCCCGGCTGAGGGGTTGGCTGTGAGGAGCAGCCGCTCGGCTCGGCGAGATGCGAGCAGGAGCCGCCGAGTTCACCAGTCCATGGCAGCAGCCGCCGCGCCCGCTACAGCGCCCCGCTCGCCGCCTCGCCCGTGCAGCTCCGCCCTAGGAGGTCCGAGCTGCCATCCTCCCACCCCTGGCCCCGGAGACCCTGGCCCCGCCGCCACCGCCGCTGCCGCCGCCCTGAGGAACAGGATCCGCCTCTGCCGCTTGGCAGCCAACTGTCAGTGAGGCGCCATGTTGGAGGCGGAGGCTCCCGGCATGCCCCGCGGAGCGGACAATACCGGCCCCGCCCACTCGCCTGGCCCCGCCCACCTGTCGAAGGCCCGGGGACAGCCAGGTTGGCTGGACCTCCGCCTAGCCCTTTTCTGCATCTTGCCCTCAGAGTGACCTCCCACGTCCTTTACACTTCCAGGGCGCCCTACGTCTGCATTGCTCCAGGAGAAGAGGGCAGCCTTCCTCCACTCTCCTCCACTCTGCTCATGTGTGCACCACTGTCTCTCTGGCCAGAGTCCCACTGTGGGCACCTGGGCAGACACATAGAAGTTCACGGGCTGCTTGCACGTTTAAATAAGATACATGCAAAAATGTGGCTCACAGTAGGTGCTGCACATTTGTTCATAAGCACTTGGTCGAAATGCACTTTGGTGCTACATATTCACTACGAATTCTTGTACCCAATAAGCACTCAAAATCTGGTGAAATAAAGCACCGGTCACAATGTCTGGTGTCTGGCCCTTAATAAATGCTCCAAGAGGGAGCTAAAATTATTCTTATATTCCATCACTATTCAACATTGATTGACATATACCTTAAAAATATGCCAGCCATCCCACTTTTATTAAAAGAAGAAAGGAAAGAACTATGTATTTAGAGAAAAATGTGTGGGAGACTAAGTACTAATTGTTAATGTGAATCGCCGCACAGAGCAGGACTAGCCTGGAATGGCTGACGTAAGGTTATCTTTGTATCGCTTTTATACTCTAAAAAAAAATAAAGCACTCTTTGGTATCAAAGGACTTGAATACATATGTCCACCAAAATACCTGCACAGGCCTAGATGTCCATCCATTCATGAATGGATAAAGAAGTTGTGGTACATATATGCAATGGAATATTACTCAGCCCATAAAAAGGAATGCATTTGAGTCAGTTCTAATGAGGTGGATGAACCTAGAGCCTATTACACATAGTGAAGTAAGTTAGAAAAACAAGTATTGTGTGTTAACACATATATATGAAATCTAGGAAAATGGTACTGATGAACCTATTTGAAGGGCAGCAGTGAAGACACAGACATAGAGAACAACCTGTGGACACAGTGGTGGAAAGAGAGGAAGGGAAAAATTGAGAAAGTAGCACTGAAATGTATACATTACCATATGTAAAATTAGATAGCCAGTGGAAACTTGCTGCATGAGGCAGGGAGCCCAAATCAGCTGCTCAGTGACAATCTAGAAGGGTGGGATGTAGAAGGGAGAGTCAAGAGGGAGGGGAAATATGTATACCTATTGCTGATTCATGTTGGTGTAAAGCAGAAACCAATATAATATTGTAAAGCAACTATCCTCCAATTAAAATAAATTTTAAATTTAAAAAATCTGCATAGGGAAGTTTATAGCAGCTTTATTCATAATTGCCAAAACCAAGATGCCCTTCAGGAAGTGAATGGATAGATAAACTGTGGTATATCTGGACAATGGAATATTATTCAGCACAAAGAAGAAATTACTATCAAGCCATGAGAAGACAATACACTGTATGATTCCAACTATATCACATTTTGGAAAAGTCTAAACTATGGAGATGATAAAAAGATCTTTGGTAGCTAGTGGATGCAGAAAGGAAGGGATGCAGAAAGGCAGAGCACAGAAATTTTTAGGGCAGTGAATAGTACTCTGTATAATACAATAATGATGTATACATGAAATTATACATTTTTTCAAAATCATAGAATATACTACACCAAGAGGGAGCCACAATGTAAAATATGGACTTTAAGTGTTATGATGTGTCAGTTCTGGTTCATCAGTTGTGATAAATGTATCACATGGTGGGGCATGTGAAAATGGGAGAGATTATGCAAGCATGGGAGCAGAGAGAATGTCTGAAATTTCTTCATCCTTAGTTTTTTTGTGGACCTAAAACTGCTCTAAAAAATAAAAGTTTTCAAAAAAATAAATAAATAAATAAAAATTAAAAAAAAAAAAGTTTTCATAAAGAAAGAATGAATGAGAGCATTAAAGAGCATACTTTTTGATCCAGCAATTCAACTTTGAGGAAGTTGTCTGAAGGAAATTATCAGACTCACAGTCCAGGATGAACACACAGGGATGTGCAGCTCAATATTGTTTATAAGAGGAAAAATTATAGTCAGATTAAATACCCAACAATGTGGGACTGGTTAAGTATTACAATGGTATATCTGAAACATGGAATATTATGATGCCATTCAGAATAATGCTTATGAAGAATACTAATACAAGTGAATGTTGATGATGTATTGGTAAATGGAAAAAAATCAAGCTAAAATAGTAAAGAAATTTTGAAATTTAACTGTGTTTGCTCTAAGACTGCATTTTTAAAATTACATGCATGCATGACTGTAGATGTAGAAGAAAAGACAGCGAAGATATCATGTCTGATAATATTTTGGTAAATTTCGGCAGTGCATTTACAGGAGATACACTACATTTACAGCAGTGCATTGACTGGGAGATGGGTGGTTTGTGCTTTGCAATGTTTTCCAAATTTTCTTTCTCAAGCTTGCATTACTTTTGATAAAAGCAAAAGAAAATCTATTGAACATCTAGGAATGGAGGTGCCTCCACTCATATATCTGTCATACATCCTTCTGAGTATTCATTAATATTTACATTTTACAAGGAACTGAAGCTCAGGATTAAGTGACTTGCACCCACCTAGAAATTGGTAGAATTGAGATTTGAATCCCTGGCTGGCTCCATCCTCTTCTGCCTCCCTCCCAAATAAGCAATTCACATGCACTGCACTGTTACAACAATCTCATATGCCTTACAATGATTGTTAATTTCATATTCAGGATATTTATCCCTCATGTATGTGTTAAGCTCCTAGCAAGTGTCAAATCCTGGGAGGTATACAGAATGGAGATATTATTACCCCCATTTTCAGCCAGGAAACCAAGGCTCAGTCGGATGCTTTAATCAATATCTCACAGACAGCAAACATCAAATCTCAGATGCGAACCTAGGTTTGTTTGATTCTATAATCCCAGCTTTCTTTTTAAAAAATGTTTTCTTTTGTATTGGTGTATAGCCAATTAAGAATGTTGTGATAGTTTCAGGTGAAACAGCAAAGGGACTCAACCATACATATACCAAACCCCCCTCCCATCCAGGCTGCCACATAACATTTGAGCAGAGTTCCTAGTGCTATGCTGTAGGTTCTTGTTGGTTATCCATTTTAAATATAGCAATGTGTACATGTCTATCCCAAACTCCCCAACCATCCCTTCAACCCAGCAACCATAAGTTCATTCTCTAAGTCTGTGAGTCTCTTTCTGTTTTGCTAGTAATTTCATTTGTATCATTTCTTTTTAGATTCCACATATAAGGGATATCATATAGTATTTCACCTTCTCTGTCTGACTTACTTCATTCAGTATGACCATCTCTAGGTCTATCCATGTTGCGGCAAATGGCATTATTTCATTCTTTTTAATGGCTGAGTAATATTCCATTGTATATATGTATCACATCTTTATCCATTCCTCTGTCAAAGGACATTTCAATTGTGTCTGGCATCACAATTTTTGAATGCTCAGGTTTTGGAATCTAAATAGCCTTCTTGTGTGGCTCAAAATAATTCTCCTCCTCATATTGTTTATATTTCAAGATAAGGAGACAAGATACCCAGGAATTACAGATCTTTCTTGACCTATGATGGGGTTATGTCCTGATAAGCCCATTGTAAGTTCAAAATATAAAAAATAGAAAGTCTCACTGAACTTCATAGCTTAGCTTACACTACCTTCAAGGTGCTCAGAACACTTACATTAGTCTATAGTTGAGCAAAATCAACTATATCCATTTTCCACCATTGTAAAGTTGAAAAATCTGTAAGTCAAACCATCCTAGGTTTGGGACAGTCTGTATTGCCCTTCACTTCAATGAATGAAAACAGCACATATCCACAGCTGAAAGTCTTTAGACTGCATAATGAATAGTCATTTAATATTTTAGCAACAGTAATTAATTAGTCACTGGACTGCATAGCTGCCACCGTACCATGAAGATGCAGCTGATGAATTAATATTTATAGAAGCCCCTATGGAAAAAGAGACCATTTACTGGATCTCTAGAACAGATTAGCAAGATGAAAAAAGTCCCTGTTCAAAAGAATTCTATGCTAGAAGCCTGGATACAGAGAATCCAAATTTAGTTAAGATCACACATACACACACACATACACATACACATACACACCATGCATACAGGAAACAGCCATTCATGGAATCATATAGAAAGGAAAGGTTTATGATTTATGACTTATTTTCTTTGGAATTGTCCTCTCCACTCTTCTGTTTGAGAATGGGTGCTTGGGATAGGAAAAGGAACAGGAGAAGGTGTTGTCTGGACAACCCTCTGTTGGAAGCAAAGAAGCATGAACAAGAAGGAAGAAAAGCCATGAGTAGATTGGACTTCAGTTTCCCCTGGGAGGCATCTCCCCAAGAGAGGCGAGCTTGTTGGTAGAGACTGTCTCCCTGCTGCCCCAGCTGCTGACGTGGTGTTCACTGGCCTGGGCTCGAGCTGGGGCCCCTCTGGGATTTTGCAATAGCTCTCTCTTCTGCTGGCTTTCCTGCACCAGCTGATTGTCTAAAATTGAGTCTGTAATCCTTACCGGGCCCACAAAAAAATGCAACTGTAGGGTGGAGATAAGTGGTCCTTGATAAGCCTTAATAGAGCTTGAAATAGCTTTAAACAAAGCAGCCATGTTAATTTTTAAGGCCTTTCAAAACACCAGGGGAAAAACACATGCCTACATCTGCTACATAAATACATGCACACACATTGACAGAATCTGTGGGGGAGATTGATTATTTCCATCTCACTAATCACAGTCTCAAAGAGGAAACACACACACCTACTCAAAATCATTTTTCCAAATGATATGGTCGGCCGTGTTTTCTTTTTTTTGTAATTTATTTTAAGGAAAATTCCTTCAGCTCATAGGTGGGTCTATGAGGCATCGGAGAAAAGAATTTGAAAGAAAAAGATATTTGAGAATACAGAGGGAGAAATTCTCCTTGGAGCCCCCTTAATTATGGTTACCGAGGGAAGAGCCTCTACATTGATGAAAAGCATCAGGAAGTGCAATTGTCATTGGAGGAATCCAGCACCTTGGAGTTCCAAAAGATGCCACATCCTCTCTCGCCCCCTTGTGGATACCAGAGGCCTTATTCAATAGGTAGGGGATATGTGTACACATATAGCTGATTCACGTTGTTATCCAGCAGAAACCAACACAACATTGTAAAACAATTATCCTCCAATTTTAAAAAGCTAGTCCCCACAAAGGAAATGTGGGCAAAAGGCACAATCCTAGAGTTGGCACAAGAAAAAAGGCAAGCACTCGTTATCTTTTCATTCATTCAGTGTTCCGAGTGCCGGCCAAGTGTTAGGTTGGCCCTCCTCCCCTCTAGAAAAGCAGCTTTCCTCGCTCCAGCTTGGAATGGGAAAATGACTTGAAACAAGTAATTCCAAAGGGGAGGAGAAGGCCAGGGACCTGGTCTGAGAAATGAGGAAGATTCCCCTAAGGGGTTTTTTTGTCCAGGGTGTTTTTGCTCAATTTTTTTTTTTTTTTAAGATATAATTGACACAAGTTTGGACTTCTTTGCTGGCTCAGATGGTAAAGAATCTGACTGCAAGTCGGGAGACCTGGTTCCATCCTTGGGTTGGGAAGATCCCCTGGAGGAGGGCATTGCAACCCATTCCAATATTCTTGCCTGGAAAATTCCATGGACGGGGGAGCCTGGTGGGCTACAGTCCATAGGGCCACAAAGTCGGACACAACTGAGCAAGTAAGCAGAGCACACAGCTGTGTAAGTTTAAGGCATACAGCATAGAGATTTGACTTACATCATGAAGTGATTATCACAACGAGTTTATCGAACATCCGTTCATCCCAAATACAAACAAAAGAAAAAAAAGTTTTTTCCTTGTGAGAACTCAGGACTTACTCTCCTTAGGCCAATGCCAATCTTGATCGAAGAAAGTTACCCTGGCTTCTTCCCGGTTCTTTAGCCCTTGTAAAGTTGTTCCTGCTCTGGGTCTTTGCACAGGCTAATCCCTGGCCTAGATTGTACTTCCCACCTGTTTCACTTGGCAAACTCCTATTCATCCTTCAGGTCTCAGGTACCTCAAAGAGAAATTCCTTGACTCCCCCAAACATGACAAGTCCCCCTGTTTCTCAATCTCTTTGCACACTATACTTTCTCAGTAGTACCTATTTTGTGCTAAGCCACGTCAGTCGTGTCCAACTCTTTGTGACCCCATGGACTGTAGCCCACCAGGCTCCCCTGTCCATGGGATTTTCCAGGCAGGAATATTGGAGTAGGTTGCCATTTCCTCCTTCAGGAGATCTTCCTGACCTAGGGATCGAACCTGAATCTCTTACAAATCCTGCATTGGCAGGCAGGTCCTTCACCATTAGTGCCACCTGGGAAGCCCACCTATTTTAACTGCAATTAAAGAGTTATTAATAAAAATGTAGATGCCCTTGTTAGACTGTATACCTTAAATACATTTTAAAATATGTTAAATATTTACATATTTAACCAAATACCTATATATTAATACATATACAAATATATAGTAAATGTGCTGTGCTGTACTACGCTTAGTTATCAGTCGTGTCCGACTCTGTGACCTCATGGACTGTAGCCCACCAGGTTCCTCTGGAATTCTCCAGGCAAGCATACTGGAGTGGGTTGCCATGCCCTCTTCCAGAGGATCTTCCCAACCCAGGGATCAAACTCAGATCTCCAGCATTGCAGGTGGATTCTTTACTGTCTGAGCCACCAAGGAAGCCCAATATATTAAATATATTAAATTCTTAGTGCCACTAAACTGTATACTTAAAGTGTTTTAAATGGTATGTTTTGTTATATATAATTTACCACAATAAAATAATTCTAGTACTTCCCTGGTGGTACAGTGGGTAAGAACTCGCCTGCCAATGCAGGGGACAAGGGTTTGATTCCTGGTTCCGGGAAGATCCCACATGTCACAGCTACTAAACCCGCATGCTGCAGCTACTGAAGACTGAGCGCCCTAGAGCCCATGCTCCACAATGAGAAGTCACCACACCACAACTAGAGAAACCCGGCGTGCAGCAACAAAGACCCAGCGCAACCAAAAAATAATAAGATAAATAATTTAAAATACAATTCTAAAAAAAAAAAAAGTATATACTTTAACTGCTTGGCACATAAGTCAGGACAATAGCTTTTGTCATTAGGATCGCATTGATTACCTGAAAGGTAAATGACTAGCAGCAAAGTTAGGATGCAAATCCAAGTCCATTGGATCTCCAAAGCTACAACTTGAACCTCTATACCATTTTCAATTGACCTGTATTAATGAAGTTTTTGAGTGAAGTAGTCCATACTTTCTTTGCCCAAGAAATTCCAATTTTATACTTGTACAATCTATGGGAAATTCAGAACACAGTTACCTTTCCTCATTTTGATACTGTTTTTATTTTGAATTACATACATGGAGCATAGCACTGGGGTGTGTTCAACACTTAGGGTTGCTAAAGGTGGTAATCAGGCCCTGGACTAGAGTAGGAATCCTCCCCAAACCCACGGAACCAGAGCTTGGTGCTTGATGCAAGTACACAGTGGTCCCAAAGAGGGTCCTGCCTTAATCCCTCAACCTCATGCAGATTATTTTATATGGCATAGGGTACTTGGCAGATGTGACTAAGTGTTTTGCTTGCAGGATCTTAGTTCCCTGACCAGGGATCAAACCTGTCATCCCCGCAGTGGAAGCAGGGACTCCTAACCACTGGACTGCTGGGGAAGACCCAGATGTGATTAAGTTAAAAATCTTAAGGGACATCTCTGGTGGTCCAGTGGTTACGAATCCGCCTTCCCATGTAGGGGATGCCGGTTAGATCCCTGGTGGGGGAACTAAGTAAGATCCCACATGCCTCAGGGGGTAACTAAGCCCACGAGCCCCAAACAGAAGCCTACACCGGAAAGATCCCATGCGCTGCAACTAAGACACGATGCAACCAAATAAATAAATGTTTTCTGAAGAAAGATATCAAGATGCGGAAGGCAGTGTAACACAAAAATATATTTGGTCTTTGTCCTGGGTCCCTGGCACAGAGCTCCTAAAGTCCATGCAATTTCCTGAGATGGGAGTATCTTTTGTTATTTGTAAGGAGCTCTTTTTGATCACTCTTGTGACGCCATGGACTAGGGCCTGCCAGCCTCCTCTGTCCATGGAATTCTCCAGGCCAGAATACTGGAGTGGACAGCCATTTCCTTCTCCAGGGGATCTCCCCAACCCAGGGATTGACCCCAGGTCTTCTACATTGCAGGTGGATTCTTTACGGTCTGAGCCACCAAGGAAGCCCCTTTTTGGCCACACCCAAGTTAATGAGTTGACTTAGGGTCAGACCCCAGCCTCAGGATAGGGATGGTCACCAGAAAGACCAAGGGATTAGAAGGCTGGAAATTTCAGCCCAACCCAGACTTAAGGAAAGGCAGGGAAGTAGTGGTAGTGCTAGTGATCAAGCTCTATATAAAACTCTTGAATAAGATTTAATGAGCTTTTTGATTGACAAACACATCAAGAGGTGCGGGAAATAGTATACCCAGAGAGGGTACAGTGCTCCAACACACCCCTTACTTTGCTCCATTTATGGCTTCCATTTGGCTGTTCCTGAGTTGTAACTTTTATTGCAAACTGGTGACTGGAAGTGAAGTGTTCCTCTGAGTTCTGAGCGCCATTAGAGCAAACTATCAAAGCTGAGGATGGATTTGTAAGAATCGTCTACTGGAACTCAGGCAGATGTGTGGGTGACCCAGGGACCCAGTACTTGTGATTGGCATCTGACATGAGGAGCAGTCTTGTGGGACTGATGCTTCGGGTCCATGCTAATTTCGAGTAGTTGAGTGTCAAAACGGGACCGGAGGACATTTAGCTGGTATCTGTGGAGAATTGGAGAATTGCTCGGTGTGGGAAAATCCATACATCTTGGTGTCAGAAGTATTGTGAGTGGAGAAACCATCTTCACGAGATACCCAATTCATGAAATTTTCCAATTAGGATGTAATCACACTGGTCTTTTACGAGATCGAGGATCCGAGGAAGGTGATGTGACACAAAAATCTGGACTGGAGCACCTGGGAGGAAGGGATCCCATCACGGGAGATGGATGGACACTCACTACCATAGGCTTGACATTAGCCCACTGAAACTGGTTTTGGACTTCTGACCTCCAGAACTCTAAGAGAATGTACTTAAGTCACAGACTTTGTGGTAACTTATTACAGCAGCGACAGAAAACCTAAACAACAGGTATTCGGATGCTAAGAAAGCAGGATCTCAGACGCAGGGTTCTCAGCCTTGTTCTCTACAAGCAGTCCTGCCCTAAGCATTGCACAGATATTGCACAGATGCACCAGAGCTACAGGAAGCAGATGGACGGAAAGGGAGGACATCACAGAGATGGGAATACAGGGGACTTTGCTGCTGGTCCAGTGGTTAAGACTTTGAGCTTCCATTGCAAGGGGCGTGAGTTCCATCCCTTGTCAAGGAACCAAAATCCCACATGCTGTGCAACGTGGCAAAAAATGTATTAAAAAAATCCAAAAATGAAATATCAAAGAATCTGGAACCTTGCAGAAGGGCTAGTAGAGTGGTACTAAGTATGATTTGGGAATCCTTGGTGTCCCTGAGATTTTTAAATGAATCTGTGAAGTGAAAGCCATTTGCCATGATGCTACTAAGACACTGTCTTCACATTTATTTTCTGGTGAGTGTAAAATGAAGTGTCCAGAGGCTGCAGGACATATTTGACACAGCAACGGACTGAATGTAGAAACACGCATGAGAAGCCAGGGGTCTTTTATAAGGCCAGAAGTTAAGAAATTTACAAAACCATGAAACAATGCCATTTTTGTTTTGGAAACTATTTTTCACAAAAATATTGCATTAACATGGAATGGTCTGTCATTTAAATACAAATATTTGGTCCTAATATGGTACATTATTAACAGACATAACTCACATGAACAGAAAACTCTTATTGCTAATAATTTAAGACCATAAAGAGCTCTGGAGACCAAAAAAGAAAAAATTCACAACACTGCCTTTAATGTACATAAAAATTCCTTGTGGCGATTTTTATAATCAATCACATTATATATATATAAATAAAATAAAAATGAGGTAACACTTTCTCCACATGACTTTTTTTGCATATTTGTGATTATTTCAAGATTCTATGTTGCTCTCTTGAATATCCTGTCCATCTCTTTCATAAGCAGCGCATGAATGTTCAAACAAATCAACACCAAGTATTAAAACATATTTCGTAAATCTTAATAGATGAACATATTTCCCTGGTAGTGCAGTGGCTAAGACTTCTTGTTCCCAAGGCAGGGGGGCCCAGGTTCAGTCCCTGTTCAGGAACTAGACCCAGTGCAGCAAAACAAACGAAAACCACCACTCTATCATCCAAAAAAAAAAAAAAAACCCCCAAATATCAAACAAAAAATTCTTGTCATTTTTCACCTATTGCTAAAAGCTGAAGTCTAACGATGTATCATTTAGTGAGTCTGTAAGGTAATGGGCACTCACAAGTTGATACAACCTTCATGGAGGGTAATGTACTTTGGCACCATTTATCGGAACTGCCTAAGGGTTCCCAGGTGGCTCAGTGGGTCTGCCTGCAATGTGGGGCATGGGTTCAATCCCTGGATCTGGAAACGGCAACACGCTCGTATTCTTGCCTAGAAAATCCCTTGGACAGAGGAACTTGACAGGCAACAGTCCATGGGTGAGACCCAGACTGACACACTGAGCACCACCGCAATGGCTCAGGAAGCTCTTTGACTAAGCAAACTTCTCCTGGTACTTGCTCATCTGTATGCATATTTCAGATTCTAACACTCAGGCACCCACTGCTGAGTCTACTTTAACCAAAAAAAGGAAAAGGGGGAAAAACAGCTGTCTTGCAGAGCCATTATAGAGGCAGCATGTCTAGGCTGTGGGAATGGCGTTGCCAAGCTCCTTTCCTGGGAACTGCATTTAGCATTTCAGGTAACGAACCATTGCTCTGAACTGTGGGCACCTGTGTTTTATCTCATTTTATACCTGTTAGCAAGATATGTCATAAGGTAATTTCACTTTATGTCATTTTAGCTTACAACAGGTTTCAGAGGAATACTCTTTTAGATAGCAGTGGAAACGTGTATAATCAAAATGCTAGAAACCCAAATACCCACAGAACGCCAAGGCTATACTATGCAGCAGTAAAGACGAGCACTTCCTGTGGAACAATCAAAACACACTTATCTGTGTAATGGCATGTACCGTACACGAGATTCTTGGTTAAAAACGGAGAAGGGTATCTAATTACACTCATTTGCTATATATGCTTTAAGAAACTAAGCATACAAGAAACTGGAAAGAGGGTAAAGTCTGCAAGCTGAAGAGCCCAGTTCTTATCCATGTAGTTAGTACAGACTCGTTCAGTGATGACGGGAAATCCCACTATTTTGTATTGGTACATTCCTGGTGAAAAAGTTGAAAAGACACTAAGGAAGCTAAGAATGCTTATCCGAAGAGGAGATTTCTCTGCAGTTTACAGCCTCCCAATCCCACTCCTCTTAGTAGAGGCTAATGTCCCATTAAGTTGGCTGTAAGTCATACACCTAGAGGCAGATTAAAAAAAAAAAAAAGACACAAAGGAAATGGACAAGTTATTTAATTAGGTTCTTTGCAAGAAGTTCAGAATACTACTTTGTGAGGGTAAATTCCATTTGTGAGAGCAAACACAGAGCGGAGGTAGCCCTGGAGCTGAGGGACAGCTTTGATTCTTCGCAGAATTTGTGAGTCCACAGCTTTCTGATCAACCTTGCGTTGCTCTGTGATCTCGTATTTCTAAACAAAAAGAAAAATCATTTAAAAAAACAACAGCCCAAGTACTAAACTCCACATTAACTAAGAAATCCTCTCTCACAAGTACTCAGTCCTAGAGATATTGAGAAGGCAATTCTGATAATCTTCTTTGGAGAGCTGTGAAATATAACCTATTTTTAATATATAATAATAGTAAGTTTTACCCTTTTGCCTACTTTAATATAAAAGGATAAATGATTGATAATTCCCAGGAAAACAGTAGTTCAGAGTTTCACCAAAACCTCAGGCTTCTGAGTTGAACTCCTAGTTGCCAACTAGGAATTCAGGGCATTACTATTTATTATGATTTAACATTATTTCCCAGGTATTCCTCACTCGTTCTTTACAGCCTTTCTTTTTAACAGTTCTTAACCTTATTTATTTTCACTCCCAATTAGAGGAGCCAGAGTTACCAAAGGCAAAGACAGAAATAGAAGCTTACCTCTCTCTCTGTGTCGAAGATCTCACCCTCTTGGTGTCTCGGCTTACGCAGCTTCTTCTTCTTAAAGTAAGTGTCAGTGAGATGTTCTGGGATTTTCACACCACTGATATCGATTTTGGTGGAGGTGGCAATGACAAATTTCTGGTGTGTTCTACGCAGAGGAACTCGATTGAGGGATAGAGGCCCTGGGGGTGGGGGAGGATCAATATAGTGAGGGAAAAGAGGAGCAAATGGTCAAGACCTGACTGGATTTGAAAAAAATATCTGTTGACAAAGGTTCTAGCTTTTATCTGGGTCTGAAGAAATTCCAAACTGCTTTCCACTGCCAGCATCAAGGCTTTTTTCAAGATGTGAGACTTCCCCCACCCCTCACATCTTAAAGTTACCCAGACCAGGAAAGAGCAGAGCTACTTATACAGGTTGGTTTAAAAAAAAAAAAAAAATCACCAGTGCCTCATGAAAAATTCAAACTGAGCACTGTTTTCTAGAGTAAACAGCTCACTTTTTGCCTATCCAGGAACTCCATCCTGGGGCCAAGTAGCAGATCAATCATAGGCCTTGTACAGTATGCATTCCTTGGAATTAGTAGACAAACACTCTGCATTAAAAGTGGCAATTACTTTATGATATGCTGCTGCATATCATAAAGTTAAATAGCTGCTCCCTTAGAATGCATGTGTACACAAGGCAATGAAATAGGCTGAAGAATCTCATGGCACTGAAACCTCTCCTTAGGTGGGAGCAAAATGTGTACTTCAGGCATTTAAAAACACAATTCAAGAGAGTAGTTTCTAAGAATTTTCACCACAAAGAAAGAACTTTTAAACTCACCTACTGTGGTAATTATTTCACAATATATATATTAATAACCAAATCATCATACTATGCACCTTCAACTCATAAGAGTGATGCATATAAATTATTTCTAAACAAAACTGAAGATGAGGAGAGCTGCAAATTTCTGAGGATATTAAACCCAAGGACTTTCTTACCAGTCACAAGTAGCAAGCCACTGCCCAGCTGCTTCAGGAAAATGACCCTCTGTAAATTAAAAAGAAATGCTACATAGCTCCACAAATAAAAACTGACTTCTGAATTAATCAAATCACAGGCTAATTTCGTTAAAGGAAATTTCTACCTATATATACGTCCAACAGTTCTGGAAGGAATTATACCAAACTACTAACAGAGGTGACTCTAGGATATAAGCAGTAATTTGGTGTGCCCCCCCCCCCCCTTTTTAAATGAGCTGCCACCACCTTTAGCAATAAAAATAAATATCCTTCAACTCTAATTCTATCCCTGCAATTCCATTCTAAGGAAGCAACTCAAACATATTTTTTGAGTACAGGGACACCTGAACCATTTCTAACTAGTATTACCAAAAACAGGAGAAGGCGATCAGTTATTATGTTACAGACTACACACATTATGCTAGGGACTGGTTCGTTGGTCCCGTTACGGAGCACCTCAGCCCTCCCACGGGACCTCCTGCTGCGGACCTAGTTGACACAGGCAACCCTACCGGACGCAGGCACTCTGGCAGCTGCACTCACCTTGCCTCTGTGGCGCCCCGTGAGGATGATGAGAACGGTCCCAGGAGTGATGCTGGCGCGCAGCTTCCTCACATGCTTACTGAACGGTTTCTTGCCGTGACTCAACAGTTTCCGAGGCACATCTTCAGTAGGGTAATACCTAGGCTGGAGAAAGCCCATAGGTCCAACTTATTAAATTAAGTTAATCAAGTCAGTAGAGCTGGTTCTGGGGTCGGTAAAACCTTTGCTACCGTCTTTCAGTTACTTAAAACACTTTATTCACACTATTGCATTTCACTTCTAAGATTTTAAAAGTAGAAAAGGTCAGTGCTGCTTTATTAGCTTTTCATGCAAAAACACAGGGTAGAAACTGAAAGAACTGTGTGTTCAAGCAGAGGGAAAGATCCAGCAAGTCAATTTGGGATCAAACCAAACTTTAGTGTATTACATGGCTTATGCAGTGTCCTGTAGCAGTGATTCTCAAAGCTTTTCTAAGGTTTCTGAGTGCTGAAAACTACACTTCAGAAAACAAAGGCCTGACACATTCTGTATGCTATGAAAAAAGGCTCGTTTCCCAATTAAACAAAATGTGTTCATACACATCACGCTAACATGCATGGCTCTCACATTATTCACAAAGAAAAACAAACTGTATAGAACCAAAGGTATTAGCTTAGATCAAGACTGCCAGTTCATTTATTATAAAAATAAGACCCCACAGACGCTTTCACTATGACAAGTAACTCACAATAGTCTACTTCTAACTGTCATGTTAGTGGACACTTTTTTGCTTTTACCACAAACATGAATGGCCAACAGAAAAATCAGCTCACAAAATCTTTGATAAGAAGAAATCAAAGTGCCATTCTTGCTCTTGTGCAGTAATATTCAACTGTGCAGCCGTGTAATACATCTGGCAACAGTTCCATAATGGAAGTTAGAGCAAACCTTTCTTTTTCACAAAGAAAATGTTGGATCTTGTACATGGTATAAGGAGGGGCCAAGAAACACAGCTTTAGCTTTAGTGGACAAATGTTCTATAGGTCTGGCCGCATTTTTAGACTCTGCAGGGTAAATTTCACAACCCCAAGAGGCGAAACTTTATTCCAGTTTTATAAGAAACAAAAGCACAGAAAAGTAACTCTACAGAAGAACAGTAAGTAATGAAGCCAAATCATAAACCGAAAACTCAGTATCCTCCATTAGTAATTCTCTGGTAAACACAAACTTCCAGAACCTTGAGCACACACAAAAATCCTCACAGGATACAACTCAGCACGCAACTTAAGATCTCCTCCAAATCTTACCATTTTGCGAAGTTTGACCACTCGGGTACCACCATTCTTGTCACCACCAACTGGTTTTGTGACAGTAGCAAGAACCCGAACCTTCTTTTTCTTTTCGACCTGTGAGGAGACAAACACTTCCCTAAGTCAGAGGCAGACAAACATTTTAAGCTTAAGAGAATGCCCACTGAGTTCCTCGCATCCCTTACCTTGGATTTAGCTGCTGAATACTTTCTCTTGTACAGGGCCTTTCTGGAGTACATGGCTGATCGGGAATATCTGCCAATTCCTCTGACCAGGACAGGGTTTCGGCTGCAGTGGGGCTTCCCCTTCTTAACTTTCTTCACCACTTTCACCTTTTTAGCCTTTTTGACAGCATCAGCCTTCTTGGCTTCAGATTTTTTCTCCTTAGTATCTGGCTTCTCAGCCTTTTCACCCGCCATCTACCAACACGTGTATTTAAAAAAAAAAAAAAAAAAGGCATTTCACCAGTTATCCTATAGCTATACACTGACAGCCTCCCAAACTACAAGTTCTCATCCTCCAAGTAGCTATAACGTCCTTTTCATTCTTCCCACTATAAGATATAGGCCTTCTTCCAAATCCCCCCACCTTTGCAACAACATCCATAATGGTTTAATTTTTAGGTTGTCTCCCCCAATACACTATAAGCTGTTCGACGAGCCGAAGGCACGTCACGCCCGTTAAGTGTTCGCCGCATATTTTGATGTCACAGGTCCTTATTCCATTATTTCTATCTTGCAAATTAAAAATTCTAGGCACAGGCCAAAACAATTTGCAAAGCCAGGAAGCAGCGAGACTGCAACTTGAAGTTGCTCGCTTTCAGGACTTTTGTTCTCCCCAGACTGCCTCACTCAAGAAATTTGGTTTAGGAGGCGAAGACAAACACACTAAGTCCAAACTAAGCCCAGAGAGAAAAAAAACCGCAAAGCCCCGGAGCCGACTTCCGGCCCGCGGACTGGGCAAGAGGAGAAAGCAGCATTTGGTCTTAGCCTTAAATCCACAACGTGGCAGAGACAAACTAGGTCGCGTATTCTAGAACCCAGATTCCGGATTCAGGAGCGCGCGCCGCCGCCCTAGTCCCTACGGCCCCACTAGTCGGCTACGAATCCCTGGAAGGGCCCTATTTCCCCAGTCCAGGAGGGTGGCGAGCAATCCGAGCCTCTACAACCTTCCACCTCACTCTCTTCGTGCCCTACCGTAAACCCAAGAGAGAGAAATGAAGCGTCCGGGAGGCCTCTCAGTACGCCCCGAGCGTGCCTGACCCCTGCAGATGTCGACTTGATACCCTCTCAGCTAAGATGGCGAAGGATTGGGATCTTGAAATCTAGTCCTGCAAAGAGATACCGCCATTCTTACCTTGCAAGATGGGAAAAAGAACTAAGGTCCTGGCTTCCGGTCTATAAGGAATCACGGGAAGGGTCGAGTCTCACTTCCTTCCGGATCTGAGGCATTGTGGGAAATGTAGTTCAGCCTCGTTGGTACTGCCTACAGAACTAATTTTCTCAGGTGGCGAAAGTGAAGACCATGTTTTCTGGAAATGCTTCATTTTGTAGACGAGTAGAATTCTCAGAGTACTTTTGGGAACCGTCCTAAAGTTGAAACTTTTTATTTTGCCTACCAAAAACATTAGAAAGCAGTACCATTTTAAATATTAAGAAAGTATAGATGAATGGGTATATCTTTCCTTTCGTCCTTTGTTTTCCGCTCTCTTCTTTTCACAGCTATTTGTAAGACCTCCTCAGACAGCCATTTTGCTTTTTTGCATTTATTTTTTGGGGGGACGGTCTGCATTGGAGAAGGAAATGGCAACTCGCTCCATTGTTCTTGCCTGGAGAATCCCAGGAACAGGGGAGCCTGGTGGGCTGCCATCTATGGGGTCACATTGAGTTGGACACGACTGAAGTGACTTAGCAGCAGCAGCAGCTTGATTCCTGTCTCCTGTATGATGTCACGAACCTCCGTCCATAGTGCATCAGGCACTCTGTCTATCAGATCTAGTCCCTTAAATCTATTTCTCACTTCCACTGTAAGTCATAAGGGATTTGATTTAGGTCATACCCTGAATGGTCTAGTGGCTTCCTCCACTTTCTTCAGTTTAAGTGTGAATTTGGCAACAAGGAGTTCATGATCTGAGCCACAGTCAGCTCCCGGTCTTGTTTTTTGCTGACTGTATAGAGTTTCTCCAACTTTGGCTGCAAAGAATATAATCAATCTGATTTTGGTGTCAACCATCTGGTGATGTCCATGTGTAGGGTCTTCTCTTGTGTTGTTGAAAGAGGGTATTTGCTATGACCAGTGCATTCTCTTGGCAGAACTCTAGTAGCCTTTGCCCTGCTTCATTCTGTACTCCAAGCCCAAATTTGCCTGTTACTCCAGGTGTTTCTTGACTTCCTAATGTTGCATTCCAGTCCCCTATAATGAAAAGGACAGCTTTTTGGGTTGTTAGTTCTAGAAAGTCTTGTAGGTCTTCATAGAATCATTCAACTTCAGCTTCTTCAGCGTTACTGGTCAGGGCATAGACTTGGATTACCATGATATTGAATGGTTTGCCTTGAAAACGAACAGAGATCATTTTGTCGTTTTTGAGACTGCATCCAAGTACTGCATTTTGGACTCTTTTGTTGACTATGATGGCTACTCCATTTCTTCTAAGGGATTCCTGCCCACAGTAGTAGATATAATGGTCATCTGAGTTAAATTCACCCATTCCAGTTTATCTTAGTTCGCTGATTCCTAGAATGTCAACGTTCACTCTTGCCATCTCCTGTTTGACCACTTCCAATTTGCCTTGATTCATGAACCTAAGATTCCAGGTTCCTATGCAATATTGCTCTTTACAGCATCGAACCTTACTTCTATCACCAGTCCCATCCACAACTGGGTCTTGTTTTTGCTTTGACCCCATCCCTTCATTCTTTCTGGAGTTATTTCTCCACTGATCTCCAGTAGCATATTGGGCACCTACCGACCTGGGGAGTTCATCTTTCAGTGTCCTATCTTTTTGCCTTTTCATACTGTTCATGGGGTTCTCAAGGCAAGAATACTGAAGTAGTTTGCCATTCCCTTCTCCAGTGGGCCACATTCTGTCAGACCTCTCCACCATGATCCGTCTGTCTTGGGTGGCCCCACACGGCATGGCTTAGTTTCACTGAGTTAGACAAGACTGTGGTCCGTTTGATCAGATTGGCTAGTTGTCTGTGATTGTGGTTTCAGTCTGTCTGCCCTCTGATGCCCTCTATCAGCACCTACCATCTTACTTGGGTTTCTCTTACCTTGGACGTGGGGTATCTCTTCATGGCTACTCCAGCAAAGCGCAACTGCTACTCCTTACCTTACGTGGGGTAGCTCCTCTCGGCTGCCACCCCGACCTTGGACGTGGGGTAGCTCCTCTCGGCCGCTCCTGCACGCCATTGCAGCGGCCGCTCCTGTGCCATGGGACCCATTTGAAGGACCCATTTGAATGCAGAGTTCCAAAGAATAGCAAGGAGAGATACGAAAGCCTTCCTCAGTGATCAGTGCAAAGAATAGAGGAAAACAATAGAATGGGAAAGACTAGAGATCTCTTCAAGAAAATTAGAGATACCAAAGGAACATTTCATGCAAAGATGGGCTCAATAAAGGACAGAAATAGTATGGGCCTAACAGAAGCAGAAGATATTAAGAAGAGGTGCCAAGAATACACAGAATTGTACAAAAAAGATCTTCACGACCCAGATAATCACAATGGTGTGATCACTCACACTCACCTAGAACCAGACATCCTGGAATGTGAAGTCAAGTGGGCCTTAGGAAGCATCACTACGAACAAAGCTAGTGGACGTGATGGAATTCCAGTTGAGCTATTTCAAATCCTGAAAGATGATGCTGTGAAAGTGCTGCACTCAATATGTCAGCAAATTTGGAAAACTCAGCAGTGGCCACAGGACTGGAAAAGGGCAGTTTTCATTCCAGACCCAAAGAAAGGCAATGCCAAAGAATGCTCAAACTACCGCACAATTGCCCTCATCTCACACGCTATTAAAGTGATGCTCAAAATTCTTCAAGCCAGGCTTCAGCAATACGTGAACCTTGAACTTCCAGATATTCAAGCTGGTTTTAGAAAAGGCAGTGGTCAAATTACCAACATCTGCTGGATCATCGAAAAAGCAAGAGAGTTCCAGAAAAACATCTATTTCTGCTTTACTGAACTGATAGATGAATGAGCTTCCCACGTGACGTTTGTGGTAAAGAACACGCCTCCCAATGCTGGAGATGCAAGAGACGCGGGTTGGATATCTGAGTCTGGACGATTCCCTGAAGGAGGGCTTGGCAACCTGCTCCAGTATTCTTGCCTGGAGAATTCCATATCCAGAGAAGCCTGGCGGGCTACAGTCCATGGGGTCCCATAGAGCTGGACAGGACTGGAAGGACTTAGCACATAGATGGATGAAGGACTTAATTCCCAAGTCAAGTGAAACCTATCCAATGAAAGGCTAGATGGGAACCTTCCAGGGACATTTTCTCCACAATTACCTAATGCCTGCATCGCCTAAACAGACTGCAGCCTGTGCTCAATGACAGCAGGTCTAAAAATCTAGAATTTGTTTTACCATATTTGTTGAAATATAGTTGATTTACAATGGTGTGCCAATCTCTGGTGTATGGCAAAGTGAGTCAATTTACATAGATAAATTCTTTTTAAAATATTATTTTCCATTATGGTTTATCCCAGGAGATTAGATATAGTTCCCCGTGTAATACAGTAGTAGAAAAGGCTAGAATTTAAAACCAATGAAGCACATTCCTGCCCTGGAGAACACATATTCAAGGAAAAAACAAACAGAGAAATGAATAATTATGAGTTACTTCTTCTGGGGGATTTAGGAAAGTTTTGCAAAAGAGTTTGGTTTCGCATTGGATTTGGAAGACTGGATACAAATTTAGCAGATGGAAGTGGCAATTGGAACAATAAATGAAGTGGGTATGGAGGCATCAAAGAGCATGATTGTTTGTTCCTCCACATTCCCTCCCTGCGCTGTTTCTTCATTTCCAAAATGGAGATAATCATAATATGTACCTCACAGAATTGTCGGGAAGATTAAATAAGTTAATATATACAAAATCACCAAGTATGGTATTTGATGCGTGGAAAGGCTAAATAAATGTCTGTTCTTGTTGTCACCACCACCAGCACCGTCATCACCATCTAGATCATAGCTGCAAATGATGTAATGGAGCAGGACCCTGTGGGGTCTTACTATGTGCCAAGTATTCTGCTAAAACTTATACACCAGGGGTAGTAAGAGCAATACTGTATGCTATGTGCCTAACACTGTTTTATGTGTCTTGCCTTATTTCATTGAATCCTCCCAACAACTATAGAGGATAATGTTATGGGAAAACTCAGACTCTGAAGTAAGACAGAAAGATAAAGATCATTACAGCATACTAACACATATATATGGAATTTAGAAAGATGATAATGATAACCCTATATGCAAAACAGAAAAAGAGACACAGATGTACAGACATCTGTAGAAATCCCATGTTTCAACAAATGTGGCAACTCTGCCTCTACTGTGGCCCAGGTGGGATGCATGAGACAGGTGCTCGGGCCAGGTGCGCTGGGAGGACCCAGGGGAATCAGGTGGGGGGGTGAGAGGGGGGATTGGGATGGGGAATACATGTCTCCATGGCTGATTCATGTCAATGTATGACAAAACCCACTGCAATGTTGCGAAGTAATTAGCCTCCAACTAATCAAAATAATTGAAAACAAAACAAAACAAAACAAAACTCAGACTCAAAGAGGTGCAGTAACTTGCCCACAGCATGGATCAGATTTCAAAGAGTGCACTCTTAACCAATAGTCTGTGAGGATTAAAGAACTGATTAATGAAGATAAATAAGACAGCTTGCTGTGCATGTTAATAGAATTAAAAATAAGAACAGTTATTATCTTTTGCTAAACCAACAGCATGGTATATCTTATAGGGTTTTGTGTGTGTGAGTATATGTGTGTGTGTGTTTCAAACTTCATTGCAGCCCTTCAGGTAACATGTACACAATATGACATCTTTCAGCTTGAAGCTTCCATTCTCTTCCATTTGCTTGTTGCTGGTGGTTAGAGCTTTATGCCTCAATGTATACAAACAACGTGCTTCATGGCTGTGTCCCTGAGAATAATGTAGCCTTTTCTGGTTCTGGTTGACTGAGGATAGAGATGCAGTGATCAGATGCTTATGAAGACCTCAGAGATATCAGTGGGGCACTTCTGACCACAGTAGAGGCAGAGTTGCCACGTTTGTTGAGACATGGGATTTCTACAGATGTCTGCCTTCCACATGGATTGGGATGAATATGATCTTAATAGGCTGCATTCTGTGCCTGTAACTGAAAGTGGGGCCTGGCTGCTCACTGCTCAAAAGACATTTTCAACGTTGGTGAAGAGGAAAGTTTGCTTTATTTTGGATTCTGGAAATTCCTGTCCAAAGGCTGACTCTCCCACCCAACAACTGGGGCCAAGAGTTTTTATAGGCAGACAGAGGGAGTTACATGTAGAAATAGCACTGTCAGCTCTGATAATCGGTTATCTTGAAATTGCCTGACTAGCGTCATCTTTGACTAAGTACAGTTGATCTTCAGTCCCAGGACTGGTTTGTTCCCATTTTCTTGAGGTCAGTTCTCGGAAATGTGGCACCTTGTGTCATGGCTTCAGTCTGGTCATCATGTAGTTAAGTTCTTCCACCTGGTGGGGGTTTTAGTATCTATAAGACTGCTCACAGGATGTGGTTCAGAATACTATCTACAACCTTTGAGAAGGAACTAAAGATCCTTGACTTTGCTTACAGACTAAACTATTATTGTTTTGTCCTCTTTGACTGCTTTTCTTTGCTTCTGCATTTTCTTACTTCTCTAATTAAACGTGTTCTTTGGCTAAACTTTTTCCACGGATGAAAGGCAAGCTGAGGCAAGGACCGTACTCCGGTTCATACCCCTTCAGGATTATTCCCTGTCCAGGCATGTAATTTTCTCCAGGAAGAGCTGACACTGTTCTTTTTTGAGAATGAGAATGTCAGCACATTTATTTGCTCAGCTTCTTAAGCGAAACACCTCTTAGAAACTGCTACTTCAAAAAGTGTATCACAATGAATAAAGTGCAGAATGGCATACTTGAACCCCTCAAAAATTCTGACAGTCTCAGAGACTTTCACCTAGTGATGCCTCCAAAGCATTTGTTAAAAGACTGGGAATGGGGGTTTGCCAGTTTTGTTTACAGAACCGATGTAAATAATAAAGGTGATTTTACGTTTTTCTACCAAAAAAAGAGAGAAAGACTTGCCATTGACATAAAAACATAATGAACTCCCTCTAGTGGTTTGTTTCGGTATTGCAAAAATTTAGCATTCACTGTGCTGTGCTTCGTGACATTGTACAGGAGACAGGGATCAAGACCATCTCCATGGAAAAGAAATGCAAAAATGCAAAATAGTTGTCTGAGGAGGCCTTACAAATAGCTGTTAAAAGAAAAGAAGTGAAAAGCAAAGGAGAAAAGGAAAGATATTCCCATTTGAATGCAGAGTTCCAAAGAATAGCAAGGAGAGATACGAAAGCCTTCCTCGGCGATCAATGCAAAGAAATAGAGGAAAACAACAGAATAGGAAAGACTAGAGATCTCTCCAAGAAAATTAGAGATGCCAAGGGAACATTTCATGCAAAGATGGGCTCAATAAAGGACAGAAATGGTATGGACCAGAAGCAGAAGATATTAAGAAGAGGTGCCAAGAATACACAGAAGAACTATACAAAAAAAGAGATCTTCACGACCCAGATAATCACAATGGTGTGATCACTCACACTCACCTAGAACCAGACATCCTGGAATGTGAAGTCAAGTGGGCCTTAGGAAGCATCACTACGAACAAAGCTAGTGGACGTGATGGAATTCCAGTTGAGCTATTTCAAATCCTGAAAGATGATGCTGTGAAAGTGCTGCACTCAATATGTCAGCAAATTTGGAAAACTCAGCAGTGACCACAAGACTGGAAAAGGGCAGTTTTCATTCCAGACCCAAAGAAAGGCAATGCCAAAGAATGCTCAAACTACCGCACAGTTGCCCTCATCTCACACGCTAGTAAAGTAATGCTCAAAATTCTCCAAGCCAGGCTTCAGCAATATGTGAACTGTGAATTTCCAGATATTCAAGCTGGTTTTAGAAAAGGCAGAGGAACCAGAGGTCAAATTGCCAACATCTGCTGGATCATCGAAAAAGCAAGAGAGTTCCAGAAAAACATCTATTTCTGCTTTACTGACTATGCCAAAGCCTTTGACTGTGGATCACAATAAACTCTGGAAAATTCTGAAAGAGATGGGAATACCAGACCACCTGACCTGCCTCTTGAGAAACCTATATGCAGGTCAGGAAGCAGCAGTTAGAACTGGACATGGAACAACAGACTGGTTCCAAGTAGGAAAAGGAGTACGTCAAGGCTGTATACTGTCACCCTGCTTATTTAACTTATATGCAGAGTACACTGGGCTGGAAGAAGCACAAGCTGGAATCAAGATTGCTGGGAGAAAAAAAAAAAAGATTGCTGGGAGAAATATCAATAACCTCAGATATGCAGATGACACCACCCTTATGACAGAAAGAAGAACTAAAGAGCCTCTTGATGAAGGTGAAAGAGGAGAGTGAAAAAGTTGGCTTAAAGCTCAACATTCAGAAAACTAAGATCATGGCATCTCCCATCACTTCATGGCAAATAGATGGGGAAACAGTGGAAACAGTAACTGGTTTTTTTGTGGGGGGGGGACTCCAAAATCACTACAGATGGTGATTGCAGCCATGAAATTAAAAGACGCTTACTCCTTGGAAGGAAAGTTATGACCAACTTAGATAGCATATTAAAATGCAGAGACATTACTTTGCTGACAAAGTTCAATCTAGTCAAGGCTATGGTTTTTTCAGTGGTCATGTATGGATGTGAGAGTTGGACTGTGAAGAAAGCTGAGTGCCGAAAAATTGATTCTTTTGAACAGTGGCGTTGGAGAAGACTCTTGAGAGTCCCTTGAACTGCAAGGAGATCCAACCAGTCCATCCTAAAGGAGATCAGTCCTGGGTGTTCTTTAGAAGGACTGATGCTGAAGCTGAAACTCCAATACTTTGGCTACGTGATGCGAAGAGCTGACTCATTGGAAAAGATCCTGATGCTCGGAGGGATTGGGGCAGGAGGAGAAGGTGAGGGCAGAGGATGAGATGGCTGGATGGCATCACCGAGTCAATGGACATGAGTTTGAGTAAACTTTGGAAGTTGGTGATGGACAGGGAGGCCTGGCGTGCTGCGATTCATGGGGTCGCAAAGAGTCGGACACGACTGAGCGACTGAACTGAACTGCGCTGTGCTTTAGTCACTCAGTTGTATTGCCTCAGTCATGTCCGACTTTTTGTGACCCCATGGACCATAGCCCACCAGGCTCCTCTATCCATGGGGATTCCCCAGGCCAGAATACTGGAGTGAGTTGCCGTGCCCTCCTCCAGGGGATCTTCCCAACCCAGGGATCGAGCCCAGGTCTCCCGCATTGCAGGCAGATTCTTTACCATCCAAGCCACCACCAAGGAAGCCCTTAGTTGGGAAAAATATTAATATCATCATTCTGTTATAGAGCAAACAGTATGATTAAGCACCTGGGCTTGCCATCTATAAAGAGGTCATAAATTTGTTCAGTGGTTTATTGATTACAGTGTAAATATTTTAAGCCTCAACACCGGACTTTAACACAGTGTAAGACTTTAACATGAAAGAACTGAGGCTTGATTACAATAAATGGCTTATCCAAGGTCACACATACATTTACATTGAATCCTATCTCTTTGAGCTACAGGAAAACACAAAACCAGTGGGCAGTTGTGCTACAGAAATGGTACTACTCTTCTAGCCAGGGATCATTTGCTCTCTGACCTTGTGATAAATCTCTGCAAGTGAGTTATCTTATTTTTAAAATGGAGGATGACATTGACAATATTAATCATAACTCCCTTAATGTTAAGGTTAATAGTGGTTCACTCCCTCACTCAACTTTCTCATAAGGAAGTTCATGCCAGCACTATTAAGACAGAAAACCCTGCAAATAAATTGTCTACCAACCCAGGAATTGACTAAATACTGAACACCCACACTGTGGAAATGATGCAGATATGGGAAAGCGTGCGTTACATCTCAGTGTGCTGTCCAGTATGGTTCAGTTCAGTTCAGATCAGTTGCTCAGTCGTGTCCGACTCTTTGCAGCCCAACGGACTGCAGCACACCAGATTTCCCTGTCCATCACCAACCCTCAGAGCTTGCTCAGACTCATGTCCATCGAGTCAGTGATGCCATCCAACCATCTCATCCTCTTTCATCCCCTTCTCCTCCCGTCTTCAATCTTTCCCAGCATCAGGGTCTTTTCCAATGAGTCAGTACTTCACATCAGGTGGCCAAAGTATTGGAGTTTCAGCTTCAACATCAGTCCTTCCAATGAATATTCAGGCCTGATTTCCTTTAGGATAGACTCGTTTGATCTCCTTGCAGTCCAAGGGACTCTCGAGAGTCTTCTCCAGCATTATAGTTCAAAAGCATCAATTCTTCGGAGCTCAGCTTTCTTTATAGTCCAACTATCACATCCATACATGACTACTGGAAAAGCCATAGCTTTGACTAGACGGATCTTTATCAGCAAAGTAATGTCTCTGCTTTTTATTATGCTGTCTAGGTTGGTCATAGCTTTCTTTCAAGGAATAAGTGTCCAGTATGGTTGCATCAGCCAAATGTGGTTATTAAGCACTGGAAATGCAGCCAGTTCACACTGAGATTTCACACATTGTCTGTAAGTGTAAAATATACACTGGACCTCAAAGGTTTAATAAGTAAAATAAAATAATTTTTATATTTATTTTGGTATTATTTGGGGTTATATAAGGATATTTTTACAAATTTATTTTACATGTTTCTTTACCTTTTTGTTTGTTTGTTTACCTTTTTAAGTGTGAATACCTGAAGCTTTGAGGATTCCCTGGTGGCTCAGATGGTAAAGAGTTTGCCTGCAATGCGAGAGACCAGAATTTGATGCTTGAGTCAGGAAGATCTCCTGGAGAAGGAAATGGCACCCCACTCCAGTACTCTTCCCTGGAAAATCCCATGGACAGAGGAGCCTGGCAGGCTCCAGTCCATGGGGTCGCAGAGTCGGACACGACTGAGCGACTTCACTTTCACTTTCTTTCACTAGAAGTTTTAAAATTCCATATGCGGTATGCTCTTATGTGTAAAATAGATGACTAATGAGAACTGACTGTATAACAAAGGGGACGTTACCCAGTGCCTTGTCACCACAGAGCACTTCCCTACGTGGCAGGAAGCCCAGTAAAGAGGGGAATATATGTGTTTGTAAATGTTCATGTATATGATTCACTTTTCTGTACAGCAGAAACTAACACAACGTGATAAAGCAACTATACTTCAAAGAAACAAGTGGATAAAATCACATACATGGCTGACATTTTATTTGTGTTAGACAATCAGTGCTGGTCTAGAGTAATGCCCATTATATTTCAAAAAGAAAAAATATCAGAGTTTTATTTTTATATGTATACACATATATATCTACATATATATACAAATGTATGTGTATGTTCAAATACATACCTATTATTGTTGTTGTTCAGTTGCTAAGTCATGCCTGACTTTTTGTGACCCTATGGACTGAAGCATGCCAGGCTTAGGTGTCCTTCACTATCTCCAGGAGATTGCTCAAATTCATGTCCATTGAGTCACTGATGCTGTGTAATCATCTCTTCCTCTGCCACCCTCTTCTCCTTTTGCCTTCAATCTTTCCCAGCATCAGTGTCTTTTCCAATGAGTCGGTTCTTCCCATCAGGTGGCCAAAGTATTGGAGCTTCAGCTTCAGCATCAGTCCTTCCTTCTAATGAATATTCAGGGTTGATTTCCTTTAGGATTGACTGGTTTGATCTCATTGTTGTGTCCAAGGGACTCTCAAGAGTCTTCTCCAGTTTGAAAGCATCAATTCTTCAGTGCTCAATCTTCTTTATGGTCCAACTCTCACATGACTACTGGAAAAACCGTTAGCTTTGACCGCATGGACCTTCGTCAGCAAGGTGGTGTCCTTACTTTTTAAGGCACTCTCTAGGTTTGTCATAGCTCTCCTTCCAAGGAGCAAGCGTCTTTTAATTTTATGGCTGCAGTCACCATCCACGGTGATACATATTATGAACCCATAAATATATACACACATTTAGACTCTATTTTAAAAAATCCCTATATATGTTACGAGTGTGAGTGAGTGTGGGTGTGGGATATGTGTGTTTGTATAGGTATAGAAAAAAGCATGGAAGGATACACACCAAACCATTAACTCTGGTAGGGGACTGGGCAGGGACGGTGTATACATTGTAGAGCAGGGGAAATCACTGTTTTACTCAATCTGTTTCAAGGAACTTGTATTGTTTTTGTAGCTGAGGAAGAAATTAAAATAAAGTACATCTAAAGGAATATTTATTAAGCTTGTTCATGCCTGTGCTAGGCTCTGGGCATAAAAAGATGAAGACAATGAGTTTAAGAAGAGCCCCTGATCTAGGGGAAGAGATAGGAAATCAACCAACAATGTGTTAGGAACTGACAGAGGCATGAACATGCAAATCCCAAAGTTTAGGGAGAGTTTTTTTTTTTTGCTTTTGCTTTCTGTTCACATTAGCTCCCCAACCAGGGATCCAACCTGGGCCCATGGTAATGAAAGCGTGGAGCTCTAACCACTGGGCATGCTCAGTTGATCAGTCATGTCTGACTCCTTTGTAACCCCATGGTCTGTAGCCCGTCAGGCTCCTCTGCCCATGGGAGTCTCCAGGCAAGAATACTGGAGTGGTTTGTCATTTCGTACTCCAAGGGATCTTCCTGATCCAGGGATCGAAGCTGCATCTCCTGCAGTTCCAGCATTGGCAAACAGATTCTTTTTCACACTGATCCACTTGGGAAGCCCCCCTAACCACTAGACTGCCAGGGAATTTCCAGGGAGAGGTTTCTATTTTATTTTCAGGAAGTAGTCGGGGGATGTGTGCAGTGAAGATTTCTTAGAGGAGCTGATTGAGTTGGAACTGAGTCTTGCATGACGTTCAGTTTCCCAGATGAAGGTGAACTTAGGGGTATTTAATTAATTAATTGCAAAAATTTATTTGACTGTACTGGGTCTTAGTTGCCGCAGGGAGGATCTTTTAATTGTGCTATGTGGGATCTAGTTCCCTGACCAGGGATCGAACCCCGGCCCCTTGCATTGGGATTGTGGAATCTTAGCCACTGGACTACCAGGGAAGTCCCCTAAAGGATATATTATAAAGAAGGATTAAATTTTGAAAGACAAGGATACAAGAAACAGCCAGAGGCCTTTGGAAACTACCAGGTTATGTGAAGAAGTTGAGGTAAATGAAACTGAACAGGTAGGCATAGTTCATGTTTAGAAGGGCCTGATGCACTAACGGAAGAATTTTCATTTGTAGTAAAGGTTTTGAACTTCTTTCATAGAAAGGACATGACTAGGTTTGTATTGTAGAAAGATCATTCTAGCTGTTGAGTGTACAGCACATAGAAGAAACTGGGGTAGCAATGGCTTCTTCACTCAAACAACTTACAGTTTGGGAATTCCCTGGCGGTCCAGTGGTGACTTGGCACATTCATTGCTGTGGCCTGTGTTCAATCTCTGGTCGGGGAATTAAGATCCTGCAAGCCATGTAGTGCGTCCAAAAAAAAAAAAAAAAAAAAAAAAAAAGAAGCTTAGAGTTTACTTTGGAAAAGCGACTAATGATAGCCAGCATTTATCACGTGCTGACTTTGCCAGGCACTGTTCTGAGCACTTAGCAAACATTAACTCTTTTATTTTTTATAACCCGCCCTATAGTAGGTGCTGGGTTGGATGAAGCACAAGCTGGAATCAAGGGTGCCAGGAGAAATATCAATAACCTCAGATATGCGGATGATACCACCCTCATGACAGAAAGTGAAGAACTAAAGAGCCTCTTGATGAAAGTGAAAGAGGAGAGTGAGAAAGTTAGTTTAAAACTCAACATTCAGAAAACTAAGATCATGGCATCTGGTTTCATCACTTCATGGAAAATAGATGGGGAAACAGTGGAAACAGTGACAGACTTTATCTTTGGGGGCTCCAAAATCACTGCAGATGGTGACTGCAGCCGTGAAATTAAAAGACACTTACTCCTTGGAAGAAAAGTTATGATCAACCTAGACAGTATATTGAAAAAGCAGAGACATTACCTTGCCAACAAAGGTCCATCTAGTCAAAGCTATGGTTTTTCCAGTAGTCATGTATGGATGTGAGAGTTGGACTATAAAGAAAGCTGAGTGCCAAAGAATCGATGCTTTTGAACTGTGGTGTTGGAGAAGACTCTTGAGAGTCCCTTGGACAGCAAGGAGATCCAACGTGTCTATCCTAAAGGAAATCAGTCCTGAATATTCATTGGAAGGACTGATGTTGAAACTGAAACTCCAATACTTTGGCCACCTGATGCAAAGAGTTGACTCATTGGAAAAGACCCTGATGGTGGGAAAGATTGAAGGCAGGAGGAGAAAGGGTCGACAGAGGATGAGATGGTTGGATGGCACCACCGACTCAATGGACATGAGTTTGAGTCAACTCCAGAAGTTGGTGATGGACAGGGAGGTCTGACGTGCTGCAGTCCATGGGGTCGCAGAGTCAGACATGACTGAGTGACTGAACTGAACTAATGGTAGGTAGTATTTTGATCTCTCCATTTTACAGAGAAGTAAACTGAGACACAGAGGACCCAGGTGGCTTGCCTGAGGACACCCAGGCAGGCTAAACTTTGGAGATTAACAACTTAATTCTCATATGATATTGTGTCTTAGATTTATAATGGAGTGTGTTCAGTTATAAGCTACAATAGGTGTCTTAGTATTAATCAGTTAGTCCTGTCTGATGCTTTGTGACCCCATGGACTGTAGCCTGCCAGGCTATTTTATCCTTGGGATTCTCCAGGCAAGAATACTAGAGAGGTTTGCTATTCCCTTCTCCAGGGGATCTTCCTAACTTAGGGATAAACCCAGTTCTCCTGCATTACAGGCAGATTCTTTACCACCTGAGCCACCAGGTGTCTTGGGGACCATCTAAAGTGGGTTAGGAGAATGAGGTGATTCTTTCTATTCCAGAGGAGATGACTTCTAGCCTGAGATCAGAGTCATAGGCTAGAGTTCATGGGGAGGGTCAAAATCCTCCAAGAAGAGGGAGAAGATTGTTTAAAGGCCCTGAGCTGGAAGAGAACATAGCTATTGAGAGGAACTGAAAGTCATTCAGCATGGCTGGATCATAGAGTGGTGGGGAGAAAAGGGGCTGGTAAGATAAGCAGGAACCAGAGCAGGTGGTTGTCAAATGCTTTTAAAAACTCAAGCTGCATACAGTGCATTTTATATATGTTTTCATTTTTTTTGGGCCACGCTGCATCATGAGGGATCTTAGTTTCCCAACCAGGAATTGAACCATGCCCCCTTCATTGGAAGAATGGAGTGTTAACTACTGGACCACTAGGAAAGTCCAAAAAAATGTATTTGACTGTATCTTAAAAGCAGTGAGAAGACATTGGAGCGTTCAACTGAAGGAGTGACTAGTTTTGCAGTTTAAGTTATCGCGGCTATTATGTGGTGAATGGTTGGAGAGAACAAGCCTTCAGGCTTAAGATCAGATAGGATGATGTTTGTCATCTGGGTGGCCAGATTCAGGGGAATGAAAAGAAACAGGCTGGACAAATGCTTGTTCAAAGTCTATGACTTAAATTGGCATAAATTAAAGATAAATTTTGTAAGAACTTTTGGGTAGCATCAGTGCTGAAGCAGTTAGCATACTGTATGAGAGTTCTTTGTATAGGAATGATGTGGGGAACACTGGAAGGGAAAAAAAATGAGGATTTTGGAGCTCTGTAGTTGTGGGTTTGAATTTTGGTTCTGCCATTTACTAGATCTGTGGCCCTTCATGAGTCACAGGGGCAGATTTTTCTCAGATAAAAAGCTCTACCTTCTCACTCTGGTCTGAGCTACCTCATTTCCATCATCTCCAGTGTTACAGTATTCTGAATTGGTCTCTGTTTTCAGTCTTGCCCTCTTGATTCAACTACTCAAAGTACCCAAAGTAATACTTTTAAAGCATAGATTATATTCTTCTCTGCTTAAAAATCTTTTAATGACTCTCCATTTTACTGTTCATTTATCTTTTTATGGTGTTTTTTTTTTTTACTGGATTAAAAAAAAAATTTTTTTTTGGCTTATGGGATCTTAGTTCTTCAACCAGGGATGGAACCCAAGCCCCTTGCATTGGAAGCACAGAGAGTTAATCACTGGACTGCCAGGGAAGTCCCTACTATTTATTTCAATAGGCTCTTGGACCCTATACCATCTCTACCCCTTCCTCATCTCATTTCCTACTACTCTCCCTACATCTCCCCTATCTCCCCCGCATCCCCCACCTCCTACTGTGCTCCAACTTCTCTGGTGGTTCAGACTGGTGAAGAATTTGCCTGCAGTGCTCTTCCTTTTTCTTCAAATACAGAAGTTGGCCACTAGCCTCTAAGTCTTTGCACTGGCCTCCTCCTGTGCTTGAAATGCTCTTTTTCTAAATTATTTCCATTGACTGCTCAGGGCTTTCTCTGGTGGCTCAGATGGTAAAGCATCTGCCTGTAACGTGGGAGACCTGGGTTCAATCCCTTGGTCGGGAAGATCCCCTGGAGAAGGAAATGGCAACCCACTCCAGTACTCTTGCCTGAAAAATCCCATGGATGGAGGAGCCTGGTAGGATAGAGTCCATGGGGGTCTCAAAGAGTCAGACACAACTGAACAACTTCACTACTAGACTGTTCCTTGACTCAGATATCATCCTTAGTGAAGCTTTCCCTAAATACCCCATTTAAAGTAATATAAACAGCAATGGAGGAAAGAACGGAGATGAGTATGGGGGTATTATCTCAAGTGTTTTCTTTATCTTGATTACTGTAGGTCCTCCCACGAGAAAATCGGGGATTTTTGTCTTTTCACTTCACTCTTTTACCTCTATAGTGGAAAATCAGTGTCTAGCAGACAGAAAATGCTCGCGTTTCCTTCTAATGATAATAGAGCTAATCATCACACACAAAAAAGTGACAAAGTGAAACTGTTAGTTGCTCAGTTGTGTCCAACTCTTTGTGACTCCGTGGACCGTAGCCTGACAGGCTTCTCTGTCTGTGGAATTCTACTGGCAAGAATACTGGGATCTCCTGAATTGCAGGCAGATTCCTTACCATCTGAGCCACCAGGGAAGCCCCAATAACTACAGGAGAGAGTGAGTAAAAGTCGCTCAGTTGTGTCTGACTCTCTGTGACCCCATGGACTATACAGTCCTTGGCATTCTCCAGGCCAGAATACTGGGGTGGGTAGCTTTTCCCTTCTCCAGGGTATCTTCCCGACCCAAGAATCGAACCAGGGTCTCCTGCAATGCAGGCGGATTCTTTACCAACTGAGAACTTATTAAACAGATCAGGCCTAGTTCTAAATATATTACATATTTAATCGTCCTCATAATCCTAAGAAGAAAATACAATTACTATTCTCTTTTTACAGAAATCAAGGAATGGAGGGACCTGAGGCTCAGAGAAATCAAGCAACTTTCCTAAGGTTCAGTTCAGTTCAGTCGCTCAGTCGTATCCGACACTTTGCGACCCCAACCTCTTTCCTAAGGTTACACAGCAGTAAGCGGAACAACTATTTGAGGAATGAAATGAATGAAATTCGACTTCAAAGCACAGGGATGGAAATTGACGCTGTGGGAGCAGATAGGATCAATTCACGCGACTGCGTGTAACTTTGAGCGCACAATGCACGGTCTAACGCCAAGATCTAAATGAGAATGAGAAGGTCCTTTGGGAACAGCGCGGCGGAGGCTCCACAGAGCCCACTGAACTGCCATGACCAGCCTCAGCGCAGAATGGAAGCAGGAAGTAGTGGCCCGCGTCGCGTGGGAGTGACGTCACGTAGGAGCCGGCGGCGAAGGGCGGGGGAGGAGGAGGAGGAGGAGCGAACCGGGCTTGGGGGGCGGCTGCACAGTCTCCGGGCTCCTCAGGCCTTGAGGGGGGTCTGCGCGCGGCCGGCTGGCTCTGCCTCCCCGTCCGGTCCGGAGCGGGCCTCCCTCGGGCCAGCCCGATGTGACCGGGCCCAGCGGAGCCTGAGTAAGGAGCCGGTTCGTCGCGGAGCCGGAGGGCGGGAGGAACATGACATCGCGGAGGTGAGGAGCCCCGAGGGCCTGGCCCGGGCCTCGGCCCGGCCCCCGCCGCTTTCAGTCAGCTCCGCCCGGGAGGGGGCGGCCCGGCTGGGCTTCGGACTCCCGCCCGGGGTCGCGGGGCAGGCTCCGTTCCAGCCACCTAAGCCCTCCAGGGCCCCGAGGCTCGGCCCTAGCGCTCCCCCAACCCCTCGGGTCCTCATTCATTTCCTGCCTCCGCGGAGTTCCGGCTCCCGCAGCCCTGGGGATGCCCGTCAGGACGGGGGCAGGTAGAGCCGCCCGGGGAACCGCGGACGCTAGCGGCCCGGCTCGGCGCGCCGCATTCCTGACCCATTGCCTCATGAGAATTGCCTCATGGTGATTCCGAAATAACCCCGCTCACTTAGGGGAGGCTCCTCGGCCCGGGACGCGGGAGGGGAGAGGAGAGAGTTGCGCGAGGCCAGGCCGATAGTCGAGCCTCTCTGGGTCACTGCGTCTTGCGCGCATTTGGGGGCTTTACTCAGGGTCCTTGACCACTTTGTATGCCTCTTTGCATCTTCTTCCCTCCCACCCCCCAACCCCTCACGTGCCAGAAATGGAAAAACTGACTGTATCTGCAGCTATTAGAAGTATTTCCTTCCTCTGCGATCTTCGCTTTGGGAGGTGGGAGGGAAGGGATCTGTATCTCTAGTTATTTTAATCCTTCACCACAACCTTAAAAGTCAGGTAACATTAATCACCCCCGTTTTACGGATGTGGAAACTGAGGCTTAGAAGGAACATACTGGTAAATGATAGGGTTTGAACCTAAGAGTCAGAAGGAAGATGAGTGAGTTAATGAGATCCTTGGAAAGTTCAGAGTAACCATACTACTAATTGCTAACATTTATTTAGCTCTTACCGTATGCCAAACACATTTAATCCTTATTATAACCCTATCAGGTAGGTACTGTTATCCCGCTCTAAAGAGAGTAAATGAATTTCAGAAGTTAAGCTACTTGCCTAGTAGTGCTAGTTCTAGTGTTAGTCGCTTAGTCGTGTCCGAATCTTGCCTAAGGTCACTCAAACAGTAAGTGGTGGAGACAGAACCCCACTGGTAATTACTAGTCTGCTATTATTTTATAACTATTGCCAATCATTTGTAAGCCTTAATTTTGTTGTTAAATATTAGTATGATCGATTGTTTTCAGATAACGATCCTGCTATTTTGTATTGTCATTCTGTATAGGATTCACACTTAAGACCCATTTTTTGGATCATAACAGTGTCCTGTTATTGTCACTGTCTTAGACATTTGGAAAACTGTTTCAAGCTGTTGGGGTTATTGACTGAGAGACTTTTCAAAACATTAGGATTGTCTTCTCAGAAATACACCTGCACATTATTCATTCATGCGATGAAAAGAGAGAGAAAGGAGAAAACTGAAAACTTAAGCAGTGAGTGATTTGGACAGGTCTTCTGGCAAGTGCTTACAGATCTGGATAATATATAATTGCATTTCAGCAGAACAGTGTATAGCCTCAAATGTTCTAATTCTTTAGGGAGCATTTAAATAAAACAGTTGTCTATTCTTTAATCTGTCAAATAGTCATTGAGCCTTTTGTTCCTTGTGTCTGCTTTTCCAGACAAGTAAGGATCTGCTTCTTTTAGGAGACAAGAAGTCTGGGGACTGGGGGTGGGGTCGGGGTTGGGTAGTAATAGACCCTACATTGTCCAACTTGTTAATTTAGAAGCCAGGAAGTGTGAGAAGAGCCAAGAAGCAAGTGGTAAAGATGACAGTTTGAAATGAAGTAATTCCTCCTCTCCTCCTCCAGCCCTCCCATATTTGTTATGGGGAAGAGAAATATGTACCCCCCAAAAGTCAGATTATGATTGTAATGCACGACTTCCCAGGTGGGTCAGTGGTTAAGAATCCACCTGCCAATGCAGGAGACTCGGGTTGGATCCCTGGGTGGGGAAGATCCCTTGGAGAAGGAAATGGCAACCCACTCCAGTAGTCTTGCCTGCGAAATCCTGTGGACAGAGGAGCCTGGCGGGCTGCAGTCCATGGGGCTGCAGAAGAGTCAGAGATGGTTTATTAACTAAACAATAACAACAACAACAGTACTCATAATTGGGGATTATTTATTATTAGTTTTCAGATCACAGGTCTTTTATTATTTTTAAACCAGTTTTATTGAGGTATAAGTGACATGCAGCATATTGTGTATATTTAAGTGTTCAATTTGATAAGTTTCCACACATGTATACACTCAAGAAACGAGCAACACAATTGAGATAATGAATATATCCATCACCTCTGTGACGGCTCCTGGAACCCTTTATAATCCCTTCCTTGTTGCCAGGCAAACACTCTTCTGCTTTCTGTCACTATACGTTAGTTTGCATTTCCTAGGATTTTATACCAGTGGACTTTTGTGTGTGGCTTCTTATGCTCAGCAAAATTATATTGAGGTTCATCTATGTTGTTGTGTATGGCAAATAGTTCTTTTTATTGATCAGTGATATTCCACTGTATGGCTGTGCCACCATTCATTTTTCCATCCAGTTGTTGTTGAACATTTGTGTTGTTTCAGAGTTTGGCTTCACAAATAAAGCTGCTCTGAATGTCTGTGTTCATGTGTTTATATGGATGTATACTTTCATTCCTCTTTGGTAAATCCTTAACAGTGGTATGGCTGGATCACATAGCAGGTGTGTGTGTGTGTGTGTGTGTGTGTGTGTGTGTGTGTGTGTGTGTGTGTGTACATATATATATATATTTAGGAGATACAATTTAAAAAAATGTTATTGGAGTATAGTTGATTTACAATTTTTTTTACTTTAAAAAATTATTTATTTTTAAATTTAAGGATAATTACTTTACAGAATTTTGTTATTTTCTGTCAAACCTCAACATATGTCCCCTCCCTCTTGAACCTTCCTCCCATCTCGCTTCCCATCCCACCCCTCTAGGTTGATACAGAACCCCTGTTTGAGCAGATGTATATTTAATTTTTTCAGAAACTACCGAACTTTTTCAAAATGTTCCCACTGGCAGTGTATTAAGAATCACAGTTTCTCCACGTCTTGGCCAACACTTGGTGTGGTCAGTTTTTAAATTTCAGTCATGTAAAGGTGTGTCATTGTAGTTTTTTCCTGTATTAGTACTTTTTAATTTAATTTACTTATTTAATATTTTAATGGAGGTATAATTGACGTGTAACATATTAGTTTCAGGTGTATAGCATACTGATTTGATATTTATTGTAATTTTAATTTGTATTTTCCCTGGTGACTAATAATGTTGATCATTTTTTTCATGTGTTTTTCATCTGTATCTCTTCTTTGGTGGCACATCTATTGATTAAATATTTTCCCTTTTAAAATTTATGTGTAAAAAATAAAATTTACTTGTTTCTTTTCGTATTGAAATTTGAGAGCTTTTTTATCCTGGATACAGGTCTCTGATCAGAATTGCAAGCATTTTCTTTTAGTCTGTAGCTTGTCTTTTCATTTTTTTAAACAGTGTCTTAAACAGAAGGTTTTAATTTTGATGAAGTTGAATTTATCAGTTAAAAAAAGTGGATCATGCTTTTGGTGTTATTCCTAAGAAATCTTTGCTTAATCTTAAGTCTCAAATGTTTTCTCCAAGTTTTAAAGTTTTAGGTTTGTGATCCTCTTTGAGTTAACTTTTGTATGTGGTATGCTCTTCTTTACGTATGGGTGTTCAATTGTTCTAGCACCACTTGTTGAAAAGACTGTCCATCTTTACTGAACTTGCACCTTTTTTGAAGATGAGTTGTCCATTTATACATGGGTCTATTTCTGGCCTCTCTTCTGTTCTATTGATCTATTTGTCTTTATGCCAATATCACATGATCTTGATCATTGTAGCTTTATAACAAGTCTTGAAATCGGATAGTGTCTTCAGTCTTCAAACTGTTCTTTTTCAAATGACGTTTAACCTCAGAATTAATACATTCACCAAGTAGTTATTGAACCAGGCAAGATGAGGCAATAAAGTAGGCAAAGATTGCTGTTCTCACAACTGAGAGAGAATGTGAACAAACCCATGAATAAATAAGACTATTACAGGTAGTAATAACTTCTGGGAAGCCAAGAAAAGCAAATGTGGAGAATGTGGTTAGTTTTGATAATGGGTTTAGGAAAAGTCTCTGAGGAGGTGATCATAGGAGCTGACTCCTCAGTGACTAATATTCTTAATTTTGTGTACTTAGTTATGAAACTAATCTTTTTTGGTTCATGGGTTTAGAGTCTCTATGCGTTCAGTAATTAAAATGTCATATTCAGTATGCTGATGCCTCTCAGCATCACAGGTAGGGAAAAGAAGGCATGAGCAATTAAATGAACAAGCCCCACCCCCTGCCATGGGCTAGGCAGTAGAGTATCCGACTGCCAATGTAGGAGATGCAGCTTGGATCCCTGGGTTGGGAAGATTCCCTGGAGAAGGAAATGGCAACCCACTGCAGTATGCTTGCCTGGGAAGTCCTATGGACAGAGGGGCCTGGCAATCCACGGGGTCGCAAAGAGTCAGACTTGGCTTAGCCACTGAACAGCAACATTCCCAGGTAATAGAGTGATGGCAGTTCTCTGTTTATATTTTGAGATTGCTTGGCTGCTCTACTCTGCCTCGCCCAGCTGACCAAACAGGTTATATCCTTCAGCATCTGGTACATCTTTGGTGTTTGCTTTTGTTCCTCTGGGAGAGACTGATGACTTGTACTGAGAGGGGCAGAAAATTCAGCTTGTTCTCTGACTCCAGGCTTTTGGTTTATCTGTTGCAGGTCAAGTACATTTTGTCCCAGGCTCTCCGTGGTGGCCATGTTTGTTTATCTCCTGTGGGAGTCAATAAACTTGCCTTACTGAAAAAGAACAACTCTGTGTCTTTGCAGTTGAAACTGGTTGTCTTTGCTAACATCCTGTCCCGAGCTCGGGTGTTTGTCCAGAGCTGCTCAAATGCAAGGCCCACTGCTAAGATTACTTACCCTTCTTGCACGTGGTCAGTGTGGTGACTGTTGGAGAGTCACACGAGATCTGGAAGAGCAGAGCCAACCCTTGTTTGTAATTGTTACCAGTGGGCCTTGGTGTATTTTGTTGGGCAGCAGCAGAACAATAGAAGACACTGTGCTTATTCCTTTTTCCCTTTGGGAAACACAGACAGCACTTGCCCTCCAATGCTGCCCTTTTTAAGGAAGGGGAAGACAAATACTGATGTTTGGTAGGTTCTGTGGCAATTGTGAACTGCAGCCAAGGGTTTGAGACCCCCCCTGAAATGGATTCAAGCACCCTAAAATTGCAGCCCAGTTCACTACTGAGTTTTGGAGGGTGATGTGCATTTAGCAAACTCTTGGCAGTGCTGAAATATGAAAGACACAGTTCATGTTTTCAAGTAGCTTTGAGTTTAGAGGGAGACAGACTTGTAGGCCAACATCGAATGAGTTGGATGAAAGTAGTACCAAACGAAACTGAAATTTGTCAGTATAGAGCGTACTGTTTAGAATACACACATACTTGTGTACTGATGTACACATTCACACACCCTGTATATGTCTGTTTATATACACATACCTGTACCCACATGCAATATGTTTATTTTAAAAATAATAGACTATAGATCCAAGCCTTTGTCATTCCGCTAACCCACTCTAATGGAACCTTGACCTAGTCATTCACGAATGTGGGGTTTAACCTGGTTATCAGGGGGTTACTATGTATGGGGGCACTGCACTGGGCGTTGGGTGTCCAGGTGTTAAGGAAACAGCGAGTGTGAAAGTGCTGAGGTCGGGAGTTTTCAGAGTGCTTGAAGGACAGACAGGAGCACGTGGTGGAGCTGACACTGGGGCTGTAGGTGGGGACTAGACCACGCAGGGATTATTAAGGTCCTCAGTATCACGTGGACCACAGAGAGGAGTTTGGATTGTATTTTAAGAGCAGCGCAAACCCATAGAAGGATGTGATCCGGGAGTGGCATGAACTGATCTATTTAAAAATATCCCTCTAGCTGCTGTGAATAAGAGGCTCTAGTAGACCCTGAGAGAGCAGACAAACAAGAGAGAGAGACTTCGAACAGGGTAGAAGTCGTTTGTGGAAAGATTTTTGGAGGCAGTTTCCAGTGCCTTGTCCTCAGAGCAGAGATGCTGACCACTGAAACTCCATGAAAAGATAATGATCCATTAAGCCATAGCTCTTCACTACCATTGAAAGGCTGCCTTAACTTTTTTTCTAGCCTCTGTTACCTAGAATCCTTTTCCCTATCGACTACCCCTCCTACGTGACTCATCCTTTTCCCCATAGAAAATTAGCATTTAATTGGAAAAGAGGAATATTCTTGTAATCTGCAGAAAGTACCAGACTCTAAGCTTTCTCCCCAAGGACAAAGATTATGATTTTTCTGGAGCAGCGGGTAAGAAAGCCATACCCAGTATTACTTTATATTTAGGCAAGAAGCTGAAATTAGACTTTGGATCCCTAGTTTAAACTCCCTTCTTAGCATAGCAGCCTTGAGAATAAGTTCCTGAAATTAACAGCCTGCTCGACTGTTTCCCCACATCACTTGGGGGAAGGGGACGCATGGATAAAATAATCAGCATCATTGTATTTTATTTTTGGTTCATCAGCGTTTTCTTTTTTAAACTCACTTGACATAAAGAAGAGCCTGGTCTCAGTGATCTACGGCTTTGTAGAATCTGTGTTCAGTAATAGGAGATTTACATTTTTGGTATGATTTCCCGGCAAGTAGTTTGGGTTAGTAAACTCTCCTGGAGGTGGGGGATTCTGTCTTTCCTTTCTTCAAGCCCACTCAGCACAGGGCTGATTTGTTTCACACATTGATTAGAGGCTCTTTTTTCACAAGCATTGGGCTTGTGTGAGTGTGTATATGTTTTCAGCTCTTTCTGCGAGATGGGTGGTACCCACCTGGGCCATGTTATGACCTGAGAATCTTAATAAATAATAGTGCCACAGACTAAGAGAACAAACTTATCAGGGGGAAGGATGGGGAAAGGGATAGTTAGGGTGTTTGAGATCGACATGTACACACTGTTACGTTGAAAGCGGATAACCAACACGGACCTGCTGCGCTGCACAGGGAACTCTGCGCAATGTCATGTTGCAGCCTGGATGGGAGGGGAGTGTGGGGCAGAGTGGATGCGTGTATATGCGTGGCTGCGTCCCTTTGCTGTCCACCTGAAACCATCACAGCATTGTTAATCGGCTATACCCAATATAAAATTAAAAAAAAGTTTTTAAAAAAGTAGGCAGTGCCAGAGGATGACCAGTTAGGAGGGGTTGTCGAGCACCTGCAGGTTTGTGAGAGTTACAGTGACGAGAGGAGAATGCTCATATTCCCTGGTGACCCAGTGGCTAAGACTCTGTACTTCCACTGCAGGGGCCATCAGTTCAATCCCTGGTCAGGGAACTAAGATCCAGCATGCCTTGTGGCCGGGCATTGAGAAAAAAATAAAGAAGAGAACGCTCTTCCCCTCTTCTCCCTGTGACTTTTTTCCCTGTCCCCTTCCTCTCTGGCTTTTCTCCTCCCTGGTTTTTCTTCATTCCCCAAAATTAACTCAGGCATCCATCCTTCACCAAGTGCCTACGGTAGACGTTAGGCAGACTGAAATTTATCTGTTTCTTCTCATCTTTTATGGACCTACCTTGTTGATAAACCCAAATGCCCTTTTCCCCTCCTTTGAGGTAACATAGATAAATTTACATGATTTGGGGAGACTAACCTCTGCTGTTTGAATTCACATGAAGCAGAAGATGGGGGCAGGATTTAGAAGATGTGTGGCCTCAGTACCTAATATTACAAGTGTTTCTGTCATCCTTGAGGCCAGCTCTATAATCTAATATTAAACCTGTTAACTTCACGATTCTTTGGCTTCTCTCATGGCTCAGTGGTAAAGAACCTGCCTACCAGTGCAAGAGATGTAAGAGACATAGGTTCAATCCCTGGGTTGGGAAGATCCCCTGGAGAAAGACATGGCAACCCACTCCAGTATTGCCTGGAGAATCCCCATGGATAGAGGAGTCTGGTGGGCTACAGTCCATAGGGTCGCACAGAGTCAGACACGACTGAAGTGACTTAGCACACTCATATCCTTTACCCTGACTAAGATCTCAGGGTTTGAATGAACTCTTAACTGCTCTGTGTTAGAGGTGAGCGTTTTGTGAATCACAAAACTACTAGTCGTTGAACTACAAATATTAAACAGCAATTGGGAAAAAGTTTCTGGTAAATACAATACTTTTTGAAAAGCATAGCTCAGGAAGGAGAGTTTACAATACATCAAAACTCAAGTGGGTGGATTATGTTGTAGAACTTTCAATTTCTAATTATACACCGTTAGAAATAACATGGGGACAGCCCCTGAGCCGTGAAGTTCAGTTTTTGCAAAGACAGGGTAACATAAATGATTCATATGTCAAAATGGGTCATGTGAAACTTACATAATTATGCAAGAGAAGAATCTATCTGCATATCTTCCACCAATAATAATAATGATAACAACAGCGATAACCAGTGTTTGTTAAGCCCTTACTCTGTCTAGCCTTTGTGCTAAATGCTGGTTACTGAGTTTCCCCTGTAAACATTACTCTCCTCTGTTCCCTCTTAATAACACGATAGGTGTAATTAGAACTTGGCAATGAAGCCATAATAGTTTGTTTAATAAAGGGGTAAAGAGACCACTTGCTTTTTCTCCTGTGCCAGTCTACCTGATGAGTGTCCGTGGTGGCTACCTAGCCCACCTTCAGCAGTGTCACTTATAATGTCTCTCAGCCTCAGCAGGATACTCTACATAAATGTTGTGTTTTTAAAATATACAAAGGTGGGAACATATGGTTATGAATGAAGACTATCTAGACTCAGAGTTCTGCTCTAGAAATTTTTAGAAATAAATAACAGTGTAAAGGCTAAAAATTTGATTTCTGGAGCCTACATTGTATGCTGGCCCCATGGAAAATAGTCAGTAAATGTGGCCACAGTTTTTTAAAAGTATGTATTTATTATTTGTTTTTATTTTTGACTGCTGGGTCTTTGTTGCTGCGTGTGGGCTTTCTCTAGTGACGGGGGGGGTGGCCCACTCTCTAGATGCGATACACGGGCTTCTCATTGTGGTGGCTTCTCTTATGTTGGAGCACGGGCCCTAGGATGCTTGGGCTTAGTAGCCTCCATGGCATGTGGGACCTTCCTGGATCAGAGATCGAACCCATGTCCCCTACATTGCAAGGCGGATTCTTAACCACTGGACCACCAGGGAAGTCCTGTGGCCACAGTTTTAACCAGCCATAATAAATAATAGCCAGTAAATTATTTTTTTTCTTGATGTCAGAGCTAATTCATAATTGAGGAGAAAAAAATGTATGTAATAATATGAGCATGGAGAAGTCTTTTCTGTTTTATAATTTTCAACTTTTTATTTAAATCTGAAATATTTGTAGGGGAGAGAAACTCAAAAGAGAGGGGATATATATATAAAATTATGGCTTCCCTGGTGACTCAGATGGTAAAGAATCCACCTGCAATGAAGGAGACCTGGGTTTGATCCCTGGGTCGGGAAGATCCCTAGGAGAAGGAAACGGCAACCCACTCCAGTATTCTTGCCTTGGAAATCTCATGGACAGAGGAGCCTGGTGGGCTACAGTCCATGAGGTTGCAAAGAGTTGGGCATGACTGAGTGACTAACGCTTTTCATGACTTGATTTGTGTTATTGTACCTCAGAAAAAAAGCACAACATTATAAAACAGTTTTCCACCAATTAAAAAATGTTATTAGGGGTAAAAATATAATTATGCCTTCTCTGTCTTCATACTCTTTCCTGATGTAAATTCTCATCTCTGTCTTTTTTTTTTTTTTATCTCTGTCTTAATTACTTTTTTCTTCCAGTCACCCCGTCTTTTTAGTACCTATTGTGAAGGGTCCTGTTAAAATCTTTACCTTTATTGTACGTATTTTTTTCTGACCTAAAACAAAATTCTTAGTTCCCAAGGTGAAAGTCCTTAGAGTTTTTTTCTGTGCTAAGCATTTTATGTGTTATTAATTTACTTCAAGCTCACAACAACTTGCTGTGAGTTAAGTTTTTCTAAACATAGCAAGAAACCCAGAAGCCATAAAGGAACAAGCTGATAAATTTAACCACGCCAAGATGAATTTCTTTGGGGCAAAAAAATTAACCACAAGTGAGTAAAAAAGGAAAAATGCTAAGACAAATGTTGTCACACATATAATAAACGATCATTTTTCTGGTTCTATCAAGAGCCCCTTTAAATGAGTAAGAAAAAAAATCCAATAGAAAATGAACAATGGCAAGCTGACAACTCACAGAAAAGGAAAAAAAAAATGGCCTGAAAACATGAAAAATTGCTCAGTTTCACACAGAAATGCAAAGTAGAATGGTACCATTTTCCATGACTCAGATGAAAAAGTTTGGTAATATGTGTATTATTGGCAAAGCTGGGAGAAAACAGGGACTTTCACACTCTTTTCATGGGAGTTGAAACTGTTACCTTCTTTTGAGTGCAGTTTGGCAAATTTGTCAGAGTTAAGAAAACACTCTTGTCAAAGCAGTTTTATTTCTAAAATTTTAATTTACAAGCATACTTGTAAATGTGTATAAAGAGAATTATAAAGGGTATGATATGCTGTACTATTTGTATTAACAAAAATCTAGGAATAATATAAATGTCCTTTAATAGGGATTAAATTATGAATAGTACATTCTTATAATGGAATAATGCATAGCCATTAAAAAGAATAGAAAGATCATGTGGAAAGATCTTTGTGTTGTAGTAAATGAAAAAATCGGAATGTAGATCAGGATTCCATTTGTGTGTGTGTTCGCATAGCCTGGCATGGAGTATGCACCGTGCACATGTATGTAAGTATGTGTGTGTGTATACAAATATATTTATATATACACACATATTATATATATATATATATATATATATATATATATATGCATGAGACGTTTCTCAGTGTTACAGGAAACTTGCTAGCTGCAGTTACTTTTGACGAATACAGCTGGGAGTATATGGAACCTTGGGCTTTTTCTCTGAATTTCATGCCTGTCTGTGCTGTTTTAATAAATAAATTTTAAAAGGTTTTAGAAAGTTTTAAGTGTGTGTGCTCAGCAGGATCCTAGAGGACATCGACTCTATACAAAATTAGAGCCGCCTAAAGTAGCTGGCTGAGATAAGGAAAGATGAAACAGGAATGAAAAACAAGATAACCAGATAAAAAGATCTTGCTAGAAGCAGTAAACGATGCTCTTGAGGCAGCCCTCCCCGTGGTGAGGTTGAGGGCAAACCCGAGAAATTCTTCTAAGAACCTGTTTTTGAAAAACAAAGAGGAGGTAACAGTGGTGACCATAAGGGAACAGATCTCCCATAGGTGGTGGGGGTCCAGCCTGGGTGACCAGTATAAGTGAAATAACCGCTGAGCTTGCAGTATGCTTCCACAGAGGGCAGACAAAGTGGTTTTTCCCTTCATTCACCTCGGTAACCTAAGAATCGTAGGTTTAAGGGTTTTTCAAATACTGTGATACAACCATCGTTATAATTTAAAAATAATTAGAATCTTCTTTGAATCAGGAACAAGGTATCTGCTTTCCATATCACTGAAGTAGCTATCTTTATCTGATATAGATATCAGTGTTATATTTGCTTCATGAAAGGAAGTGGTGCATTTTCTTTTCCTTTTGTTTCTCTGGAATAATTTATAGAGCATTGGAATGGTATGGTCTTTGAAATTCTGATAGAATTCCATTTTGAAACCAAAAAAATAAAAAGCCTGGTGCTTTTCTGTGGGGTAGTTTTAAAATTGCTCTGTTTTTATATAGAAATTGGTTTGCCTGCAGTTTTGGCAGTCTGTATTTCCTTAGAAAATTACTCACTTCATCTGAATTTTCTGATTTATTTGCACACCAGTTCGCAAAGTAGTTTCTTAAAAAGTTCTTCTTCTTCTGTTTCAGTGGTTATGGTTATTTCCCCCTTGTCATTTCTTATCTTGTGTATTTGTGATTTTTTTTTCTTGTTTTTGTACTCCTGAATGAGTTAACTAGTGGTTTGTCTATTTTGCTAATTTTAAGAAGCAGGATTTTTATTAATTACATCTGCTACCTTTTTGTTTTCTTTGATTTTTGCTTTTATCTTTATAAAATATGTTTCCTTCCTTGTGGTATACTTTGGCCTTTTTTTTGGGGGGGGTGAGACTTTGTTTTTTTATTATTGTTAGTGTTTGTGTAGTGAATTTTCCACTGATCACTCCATTAGCTGTATGTTATAAATATTGATACATAGTGTTTTTGTGGCCATTATTTCTTACAAATTGTGTAATTTGAGCTTATATTTCCCCCTTTATCTAATAGTTGTTTAATGGAAGGTTTTAAAATTTCCAGGTAGAAGGGCCTTTCAGTTTTTTGCTTTTGTTAGTAGAATTTGGTTTTATTGCTTTATGATACTGTATTTGATAATACTTTTTTCTCTTTATATATATATATATATATTATTGAAATATAGTTGACTTAACAGTGCTTCAGGTACACAGCACAGTGATTCATTTATATATATACACATATATTATTTTTCAGATTCTTTCCATTATAGGTTATTATAAGATATTGGCTATAGTTCCCTGTGCTATACAGTAAACTTTTGTTGTTTGTTGCATATTTATTTTTTTATTAGAAATCTAGCATTCTATTCATACTACATCAAACAAGTAGAATCAAAATGTCATAAATTTTTTAGCTAGGCAAAAATTTATAAGTTTTCTAAAATACATATATTATACATGTATATATAGATGTGTAATATGTCTATAGTACATATATGGCTATATATGAAAAAATGGAAAACAGACTAAATAAAATGATTATGAAATAGATAATGAAATAGATTATGAAATAGATAATGTGAAACAAACTAGATAAAAGAAGATCATCGTATAGTCCAGTTGCTTTGAAACATGGCTGCTCATTAGAAACACATCTGGAGAAAAAAAGCAATACCTGGGCATTTGTATTTTTCAAAGAATTCTAAGATAATTCTGATGTGCATCTGGATTTTAAAAAGTGATCACAGGTTTTTCTATTAAATGGTAGTTTTGGTGATATAGAATTCTATTATATTCTGTTGACCAATCATGATACAATGGTATTAAGTTGTAATACTTCTGTTTTATAGGAGTTACTGCTTTCTTTTCTTTGTGACCTAATATATCTGATCAGTTTTTATGAAAATTCTCTAGGCACTAGGGAAAAATATGTGACTATTATCAAGGTGTGGAGTTCAACATATGCACAATATATCTACCATATTGTTTATGTTGTTTAGATTTTCTCTTAACCTATTTTCTTAGTCTGTTTTATTTTGTATTGGATGTGGACCATTAAAATCTATCATTAGTGTGTTTCCTTGCATCTCCTGTAGTTTTTGCTCCATAAAGGTGATTGTACATAAATATTCATAGATTTGTTGGTTAATTTTTTTCAATAGATAGCAACCTCGTCTACATTTATTGTTATGATTGATAAGTTTGGTATCAATTCTATCATAATATTTTATACTTACAGTTGACCCTTGAACAACACAAGTTTGAACTGCACAGGTCTACTTAAACACAGATTTTCCTCAATAAGTATGTACTACAGTCCAACACAGTCTGCAGCTGGTTGAAATCATGTGGTTGGAAGCAGAACAGTGGATATGGAGGGCTGTCTATAAAGTTAAATATGGATTTTCAACCGTGTAAGGATCAGTGCCTCTAACCCCCAAGTTTTTCAGGGGTCCACTGTATATATAGTGGTTCCTTGCATTGTTTCTCTCAAGATGTGTGTGTGTGTGTGTGTGTGTGTGTGTTTATGTATGTGTGTATAATTTTTTTCTAAGATGTGTATTTAAAAGTTTTTTTTTGAAAATAGTTTTTTGGAAGGTTTGTGTCTTTTTTCTTAATTCTAGTACTTATCTCCTCTGTTTGGTTATTTAACTTTCATTATCAGACTTATCAGATTTTTTCATTATCTTTAAATACCCATTTGTTACCTATTGCCCACGTAGCAATGGGACTTCGCTGGTAGCTCAACTGGTAAAGAATCTGCCTGTAATGCAGGAGACTCTGGTTTGATTCCTGGATTGGGAAGGTCTGTGGGAGAAGGAATAGGCTGCCCACTTTGGTTTTCTTGCCTGGAGAATTCCATGGACAGAGGAGTCTGGAAGGCTACAGTCCCTGGGGTCAGAAGAGAGTTGGACATGACTGAGTGACTTTCACTATACAGCAGTGAGGTTTTCATTTTGGCGATATCGGGTCTTAGTTGTGGTGCTGGGGAATCTTTCCTGGCAACACACAGACTGTTTAGCTGTGAAGATCAAGAGGGCTCATGTGGGATCCTAGTTCCCCAACAATGAGGTTTTTCTTGTTTTCCCTTTCCCATTTTCTAGTTGTAGTATTCTTACTGTGTGACAATATGTAACTACTGTACGTTAGTCTTCTACTGTCACCCCCATCTTTGTTTTAGTTGTCCATGTACACTTACAGATTATTAAATGCCCACTGTCAGTTCTTTTGTCAGCGTTGCTTGTTACCGTTTGCTTAGATGAAGTTTATCCTCGAGGAGATTCATCAGGAAAGACTGATATGTGCAGCATTCCCTTAGTTCTTGTATGTTGAAACTTGTTCTTTTCTATAGCTTTGATAGTTGAAGGATAACTTGGCTGGATATAAAATTCTTGGTTTACACTTTTCTTTCATTGAGTTTTTGAAAAATTCTTGTTCATTTGTCAGCTTGCTGTATATGTTGACTTTGAAAAGTTGGATGCTAGTCTCATTTGTTTCCTGTAGCAAGTTATTTGATTTTATTGCAGGCATTGATTTTACTCCAGTACTCTTGCCTGGAGAATCCCATGGACAGAGGAGCCTGGTAGGCTACAGTCCATGAGGTCGCTAAGGGTTGGACATGACTGAGCGACTTCACTTTCACTTTTCACTTTCATAGATTGGAGAAGGAAATGGCAACCCACTCCAGTATTCTTGCCTGGAGAATCCCAGGGACGGAGGAGCCTGTTGGGCTGCCGTCTTGGGGTTGCACAGAGTCGGACATGACTGACGTGACTTAGCAGCAGCAGCAGCAGCAGGCATTGGAAATTTTTTTTCCCATTTGTCTTTAAAGTGTAATAGTTTCATTAGAACAAGTGTCTGAGTGATTGTTCTGGGCTAATTTTCCTAAATACCTGGTGAAACTTTTCAGTGTATATATTCACATCTTATTTATTGTCTCAATTTATTTTTAAAAAATTTAATATATTTATTTTGTTATTTATTTTTGGCTGTGCCGGGTCTTTGTTGCTTTGCAGGCTTTACTCTGGTTGCAGTGAGCTGGGGCTATTCTCCAGTTGCGGTTGCTGGACTTCTCATTGTGATGGCTTCTCTTGTTGCAGAGCGTGCACTCTAGGGCACACGGACTTCAGTAGCTGTGACCCGTGGGCTCGGTAGCTGTGGCTTTAGAGCTCAGGCTCAATAGTTGTGGCACATGGTCCTAGCTGCTCTGCAGCATGTAGGATTTTCCTCGATCAGGGATCAAACCCATGTCTCTTGCATTGGCAGGATTCTTTACCACTAGGCCACCATGGAAGGCCCTCAATTTAGTTTTAAATATTAGTTCTGTTCTAGTGCATGGGTTTGTTTTTTTTTTTTTCGGTTATATGTGTGTTCCCCCACTCAGCTTCAGACTATCACATCAAGTAATATGTTGTTTTGTAGCCAAAAGCAAAAGAGATTTGACATTCTAACTGGCTTATGTAGGTAGACAAATTGAATATTAATGTAAGATTTTCACTGTACTTTTTGAAAAGTTATAAGTAACTGGATACCCTCTGTTATTGCTTTTTGATTCCCTAGGGCTGTGGGGACTCAGGTGGGAACCACAGATCAAAGAAATCATGAGCAAGGTTAAAAAGAAAAAAAAAGAGTTTAGTAATCATGCTGTATGCTAAAGTATGGGATGTTGGGATGATAAGTATATATAACTTGAGGTTGAGTTTTCCTGGGGCAAAATTCCATCTTGATCTTTTGACAGGCTCTCAGAGGGAGTAAAAAGCCAACTAATATATACGTATGTTTTTTACCTGAGCCCTGTGATTTTTCTCTGGGACAGTCAGAGTGATGTTTAGACTTCCCCCCAAATGCTCGGAAGATACAATAGGAAAAATTAAAAAGAAAATAAATTTCAGTTAATGTAAATAACAGGAATGTTGGTAGGCTATGTCAGAATTCTTGCCTTTTCTGATTATTCCTTGTCAGAACAGTATTTTTTTTTTCATTTATTTTTATTAGTTGGAGGCTAATTACTTTACAATATTGTAGTGGTTTTTGTAATACATTGACATGAATCAGCCATGGATTTACATGTTAGAACAGTCATATTTATTATTATGACTGTCAATAATAATATCTTAACTTTAGTGCATAGTATATACTGGACTCTCAGATGACTAACCATCTCGTATTTAGCACATGCCAAATCCAACACCTGAGTTTCCTCTCCCCACCCTTTCCCCTTGTCTTGTACACAGTACCTCCAACCTCCTACTTACCCAGACCTGAAAGCCAGGCATCTTTCTTACTCTCTTCTTTTTTTCCCATCTCATTTGTTAATAAGGAAATCCTGTTGGCTACCTTTAGAGTATTCCCAGCTGGACTGTTTATCACTGCTCCTTCTGCCACCTTGGTCCTTGGTACCATCATCTCTTGCATGGATTATCACAGTAGCTTATTTAACTGATCTGTATGCTTCTGTCCTTGCATGATAGCTTGAAGGATGATTTAAAAATACAAGTCAGGGACTTCACTGGTGGTCCAGTGGCCAAGACTCTGCTCCCAATGTAGGGGGCCTGGGTTCAATCCCTGGTCAGGGAACTAGATCTCACATGCTGCAACTAAAAATTCTGTGTGCTACAACTAAAGATCCTGCATGTCACAGTGAATGTTGACGATTCCTCATGCTACAGCTAAGACCCTGCACAGCCAAATAAATAAATTAAAAAAAAAATGTAAGATCATGCTGCTTTTCTGCCTAAAAACCCTGTAGTCCTTTTCCATTTCACAAAAAAATAAAAGCTGAAGTTTTTACAGTGTCCTCCAAGGCCCTCCCTCACCTGGCTTTTCATTCCTGGCCTCATCTCCTTCCCCTCTGACCCTTGTCTGTTCCGTCCCAAGCACACTGGCCTCTTGAGTGCTTGAACAGGTCACAAACGGTCTGTCCCGTGCCCTTTTCTTGTTCCTCCCTCTGCCTGCTGTGCTCCTGTCTTATATGGCTGCATGTTACTGCCTTGCTTCTTCCAAATCTGATCAAATATTCCCTTATGGCTGAGCCCGTCCCCAACCACCCTGTATAAATAGCATCCATTTCGGCCCCAGTCCCACTAACCATGCCCCCAGCCCCACCTACTGTGCCAGCAGGACGCCAGGTCCCTACCGTGGGGAAGACAAGGAGGAGGCAGTGATCAAAGAGAGTTGGGGAAAAGGGTTGTGTTGGTGTTTTTATTTGTTGCTCTTGTCATAGGCATTTTAGCTGCAGTGGTGTGGAAGGCAGTGCTTTGCTTTTCATTGCTCTTTTTCTCTCTCTCTCTCAAGATGGTTTCACCCAAATATCACTGGCGTGGAGGCAGAAAACCTACTGTTGACAAGAGGAGTTGACGGCAGTTTTTTGGCGAGGCCCAGTAAAAGCAACCCTGGAGACTTCACACTTTCCGTTAGGTAAGTTGGAAGAACAAGAGCACATCCTGAGAGTGCCTGCCAGGTGGGAGATGTTAAGACCACATTTGGACAACCTGCTACCCTCAGACCTGTCTGCAGCCCTGTGAGTGAGGCCTTGCCAGTGCCCTGGTCCCCTGATCAGGGGTGATTCAGGCCTGCTTGTGGGGTTTCAGGACATGGCCTCCTGAGAGTGAGCAGATAGGGAGTCAGCAGAAGGGGCCTGAAAGGTGGGCTTTTCTTCTCTCTTGAGGGACCACCTAAGGATGAGTTGGAGCAGAGCATAAGTTCTTAAATTGAGCCTGATTCGATCCCGGTGTAATCCCAAACAAGGCGAAGTTCTGGTTCCACTCATCCTGAATCTGGTTCCCTGCATTTTTCCTTTCTCTTCTGGTGATTACTGAATGGGGGAAAAAAAAAAAAAAACTCTTGAAGTGTTTCTTCAAATAGACTCACAGACATAGAAAACAAGAGTAAGGTTACCAAAGGGGGACGTGGTGGTGGTGGGGGTTTGGGATTAACAGATACACACTATGTTATATATAGTGTAGGTAACAAAAACCTACTGTATAACCCAGGGAACTGTACCCAGTATCTTGTAATGTTCTATAAGGGAAAAGAATCTGAAAAAAAAAATGTGTACCTGACTGAGCCGCTTTGCTATACATCTGAAACTAACACAACATTGTGACTCAGCTACACTTCAAGTAAAAAGAAAAAGAAAGAAAGAGTTTCTTGAGATCACGTTTCTTTTTCAAGAAATAAAGCATCACTGGGGAAGTTGTGGGGCCGTTTGTTCCCCTGCCCAGTCCCATTCCCCTCGCTCTTTCCTCAGAGGAAACCACCATCAGGAGGCTGGCATATCTCCTTCCTGAACATGTTTTTATACTCGCACTGCATTTGTCCTATGTGTGAATGATATGAAGTTGGTTTGTGTGTTTTTAGAATTCATATCCCTGGCTTTATAACGTATGTATACTGCGACTTCCTTGAATTTTTTTTTTTTTTTTAATTCTGTGCTGGGACATCAGATCTAATTATCAGTTTTAATGGCTGTATAATACTTGAATGGTGTGAATATACCACAATTTATCCCATCCCCTATTTTTGGACACTGAGTTATCTTTACTATGTTTAAAATTGTTTTAAACAGTGTGGCCAACCCATCCTGTTGCGTGTCTCTTTGAGCCCACATGGGAGAGTTTTTTCTTGAAATTGACTTTCTCATATACTCACTCTGCTTGCTCTAGCTCATTCCAGGAGCCAGATCCGAACTGCTCTATGAATTTTCTTTTGTTATTATCATTTTTAAATAAAAAAATAAGGAAAATGTGCTCTGAGGGTTTATCTAGGACCCTTTTGGGACTTGAGAAGTCCCTTTTAGATGGGTATTAGTTTCTCAAGGAGCCTGTGTCGTCATTAGCTTTTACTTCTGTTTTGCTACCAGGAGTGGGCAGAAGCCTTCGTGAGTTTTCGGGCCTTGTCTTAGCACAGACCTCTAACCTACAGTTGAGTGACATTTGACTTAGAAGAGTTTGAATGGAGATTATAATAATAATAATGAGGAGGAGGAGGAGGAAGAGGAGGATGATAGCAAACATTACTGAGGACTTGACACATTCCAGGCCATTTTGCTAAACACTTGCTGTGTTTCATTTTATTTAACCTCTCTAATAACCTAAGAATAAATACCACTTTATTAAGTCCTAAGAATAAATACCACTATCTCCAGCTTTGAGGTGAGTAAGCTGAAGCTCAAAGGTCAAGTTAGAAAGCTGGTCTCGTACCTAGTAAGCAGCAGAGCCAGGACTACAGAACTGGTGGGGATTTTTTTTTTTTTTTAATTTATTTTTCCTCAGCTTTTTATTCTGAGCAATTACAGGTCTATCGGAAAGTCAGAAGATGAACACAGTGAACACCCACATTCTCTTTACCTGTTATTATAACATTTCACTATGTTTGCTCTTTCTTTTTATGAGTGTGTCTTTGTGTATACTCCTTCTGCCAAACCTTTTGAAAATAAGTTGCAAATGTCAGGATGCTTATTTTTAACCTCTAAATTTTGTTAGTTCAGTGTGCATGTCCTATTAACAAGGACATCCTGTATAATTACAATATCATTATTATTGTATATGAGAAATTTTAACATTGATTCAATATTATCTAACGTACAGTCCCCGTTCAGATTTCTCTCGTCGTTTCAATAGTGGCTTTTAAAGCCATCCCATTATGTCACATCAGAAAGCACAGAATATCTGCTTGTCTTATCTTTTGGTGTTTGTGCTCTTGGAGTGTTACTGCTTCTAGGCCCTTGTAGTAGACAGAGCTGGGGAGTAAATATATATTTGAAAGCAAATTTTAAATATATCAATATCAATAAATACATGAGTATGTATCAAACCAAGTTTGATAGTTCCAATTCAACACCAGCTTCTTCACCTCTTCTCATTCCATATTTGCATTTCCCTTCACTTAGAGAGAGAACCGTGTTTTATAGCTGCATCAGTGTATGACCTCATTTGCTCAATCCTATAATAGGGAAATAGCTTCAGAATGACTGTACCACTATCATTTCTAATTACAAGCATTTCTAATTAAAGTTCATGATTTCCCTGGAGTCTTTTTTGTTCTTAGAATATATCCCAGTAAGGGTGTACTGTTAGTACTGTTTTCAAAAGCTACAGGAATTAATTTTCTGTGTAGTTATGAACTTACTACAAAGTCAGATTCATTTCTTTCTGTATCCATTTTTGGTTATGCACTCATTTTTTTTTTTTGCACTCATTTTTTAATGTATATGATATACATGGTTTTTTGTGTATATGATATAATAGACACTGAGATGTTTGTATATGTGTGTGTGCATGACATGTTTATTGTTCTAGTTTTCTGCAGGTGATCTAAACTTTTTGTTATGCGCCCATGCTGTTAGTCAAGGAAGATCCCCTGTTTTAATTTTGAGGAAAAAAAATACAGAAAAATACATAAATTTATGTCCAATTATCCATGCTGTGTTTCTTGCCAGTCATTTTTTTCTTCAAAGTAAAATATAAAGTAAAGCAAAATTTCCTCTTTTTCACCACACTTTCTGCTGTTCTTTTCTTTCCCAGAAATAACTACTTTCTGAGTTTGGTATATTTCTAGTTCATTTTAAAAAGGGTACATATAATAAATAATGGAACATAAAAATAATAAAATGTAAACATTGTTATATATATGTCTGTGGTCTGTGTCATGAATAACACATGATGTGACTTGTGTACATTCTGAAATTTTCATCAATGGTGCATGCTAAGCACATCATTCCACTTTGTGCTTCTTTCATGCTCTCACATGTATATTTATGTATATATGCATTTTTTTTTTTTGGCTGCACAGCATGCCTTGCCAGATCTTGGTTCCCTGACCAGGTATCGAACCTGGGCCCCAGGAGTTAAAGCACCAAGTCCTAGCCACTATACCATCAGGGAATTCCTAATATCATGTTTTTGAGGTCCACCTGTGTTGCTTTATATTGATCTAGTCCATAACTGAAATATCTGTTTTTGTGTTATGTTCTTAAGGTTAGAGATAGGAAAGCTCATGTGCTAAAATAGAATCAGGTGGAGCTGGAGGAGAGACTTACTTGAAGTACCTTTTTTACACGGAAAAGATTGTCACCACAGATTAGAAGTAGATCATTGTTATTAACATTGTAGGGTACTTTTTTTGTACTTTGTTCCCATTTTCCTTTATCTTTGGATAAAGATAGTAATGTTTATATTTAACAGAGGCCTCATCAATAATGCTGTAGGGTCAGACTGAAAGATAAATATAGGTTAGTGGCTATCATTTTAGGATTACCAGACTTCTTGGGTCCGCAAAGATGATTATGAGTAACGAGGTATATTTAGTAGTTTGGAAAACCAAACGGAAAATCATCAGACTGTCTAGGCTAACTAAAATACCAAGTTTTAGAAACTTTTGGCCAGTGTGTTACATCAGTTCAGTGGGTTGACATATCAGCCATCTCATTTTGGAAACTCTGTCAGTTATATGTCTTTAAAATGATTTTTAAAGATACAATTATGTATAATATCTTAAAGTGTATAGTGAGACGAGTTTTGACAAGTATACTTATTAATGCAACCAATACTCCACAATCAAAATCTTGAATATTTCTTTCACCCTCAAAAGTCCCTTTGTGCTCCTTTCTAATCTTCCTCCTGTTAAGAGGTCAGCGATATTCTCTTTTCTCTCCCCATTGACTAGCTTATTTGATAGCAGCATATAAATGAAGTCATACAGTATATTTTCTTTTGTGTCTGACTTCTCCCTCGCTTTTTTTAAAAATTATCAAATGCTTCACAAATTTGCATGTCATCTTTGCGCAGGGGCCATGCTAATCTTCTCTGTACCATTCCAATTTTAGTATATGTGCTGCCAAAGTGAGCACTGGCTTCTTTGTCATAACCTAATGTTTTAGAGATTCACCTATGTTGTTTGTGTATATCAATGGTTCTGTGTCTCTCTTTGTAAATTCCTATATAATATTCCATTGTATGAGTATTTGTGTACATTTTGGCGATAAATATTTGATTTTTCTTCTACCACTTCTACCTCTTCTACCACAAAGAGGCTGCAATGAATATTCTTGAACCAATCTTTTGGTAGCCATGAAGTTTCATTTTTGGAGGGCAAAATACTTAGGAGCGGGTTTACTGAATTATAAGGTAAATGTATGTTTAATTCTAATGATACTCATCGTGATTAATTAGTGATGAGAAAAGAGATCGCCCCTTACCATACACAGAACGCTTTGTGTTGAAATGGTTGACTGTGTGGTTATTTTTCACTCAGTGTCTTTGTTTAAAAAAAGCATAAACTTGTACCTTCTTTGGGTTTGTTTCAATTAGGTGAAATCTGATAATGAATGTGAGATCCATATTTACTAGTATAGCTCTCTATTTGTCTTCCCCCCCACCTTTCTAATGGACTATTTTAGAAGAAATGGAGCTGTCACCCACATCAAGATTCAGAACACTGGTGATTACTATGACCTGTACGGAGGAGAGAAATTTGCCACTTTGGCTGAATTGGTCCAGTATTACATGGAACATCATGGGCAACTAAAAGAGAAGAATGGAGATGTTATTGAGCTCAAATATCCTCTGAACTGTGCCGATCCTACCTCTGAAAGGTCAGTTCTGTTTACATAACTGTGGAGCCTGCGTCTCTCCCGTGTTATAGGTGTGATGTGAATGCATCATGGGGGTTTGGCTTCTATCTGTTTCTTAATCTTAAAATCTTAAAAATCTCATAATCTTAAAAGTTTTACTAAAGTAACTGTGATAGGATAAGTTTACTCTCAGAGTGGCCTTTTCTTGCAAAAACTTCAGTCTCACTATTACTTAGAACTCATAGAAGTCTCAGACAGTTCCTGTATAGATTATACTTGGTACGTGCAATAATTTTAAGATTATTGAATTTGAATGTTACTGAACTTTGAGAGTTAGGAGAGGAAAACAAGTGCTAATGGAGACACCAAAACGGTAGCAGTTCCCTGTAGTAGCTCCTGACCAGCTATTCAGCAGTGCCACCAACAGATGTCAGTTTAAGCCCAGAAGTGGGAAAGCAGAGAACTCAGAGGGTTCAGATTGTTCATAAGCTCTTTGATGTTATATCCACGAATGTGTGGGAATGACCTTGCTTAGAGGGAATTGTATTATTTCTGAGATCTTTCCCTTGTTTTGGAACTAGGCTGATGAAAGCTGGGGCTTGACTTAATTGCATTGATTTTATTGGTTTTCTTCTGCATTCTCTGTCTCCTTTCTGACTCAGTACCAAATCAGGGTCTCTTATTTAGGTTTGTATATTTTCTGTCTTCAGATAGGTTTCTCCTGTTTATACCTTCATGTCATTGTTATTTTATGCTGATCATTTGTTGGCCAGCCAGATTATTAAGCAAAAGACTGTCAGCCAACTCTCTCCAGTTTATTTCTTAATTTTACTGTCTTTGGCTGAGAGTGGATGAAAAATATCTTGATAAACATACCTTCAGGGATGAGCGATTAGCACCACATGCGGATCATGCTTGTTTCCTCAAGAACCTGAGGGGAAAAGCCACATTATTAATATGACTATGTTAAGATATTTTCTATAGTAACTTAGAGTAGTATTTTCTCAAAGTCTGACCTCAGACCGCCTACATTAGGACTCTAATGTGCTAGTTAAAAATGCAGATTGCTGGGCCCCATTCTGACTTAGTGTATTGGTATCTCTGATTGTAAGGTATGAGAGTTCACATCGTTAGCCCAATCCTTTGCCTCTTCTCTAGGTCTCATGTGCATTAAAATTTGAAATGATAACCCAGCGGTTAGTCCAAATATGTGGACAGCAAACTTGGAGGCTCTTGAAGTATAAGTTGAAAATCTGGAAAAGTTTGGAATGTTTGAATTCATTTCTAACAAAGATCCTTTTTTTATGGAGTGTTTGCATGCCAAAGCAAGGGCAAACATTCAAATGATTCTCTGTTACTACCATAACTCTCTATTATAATTTCTTTAAATGACTGTGATTAAATAGTTGGTCATTTTAGGGCAGTGGAGAAATGACAGACTGCCTTTTTAAAAGATGAGGGATTTAAAAGAAAATAAAGATTGAGGATATTTGTGTTCAGATGCCTGTGGGCTCATTTAAGAAATTTAATGGTTACTCATAACATCTTTATCATTTTTCCTGCATGCTGGGGGTGCAGGTTCAGTCTTGAATGGGATGGATCAGTCTCTTGGATGAATGTGTCTATTTTAAATTGTTTTTGAGAGATCACTGTGGATGGTAGTTTTATAAAAGGATGTTGTGAACTCATTGCAGAACTCAATTGATTGTCATTTAAAAAAAAAAAATTAGGTGGTTTCATGGACACCTCTCTGGGAAAGAAGCAGAAAAATTATTAACCGAAAAAGGAAAACATGGTAGCTTTCTTGTGCGCGAGAGCCAGAGCCACCCTGGAGATTTTGTTCTTTCTGTCCGAACTGGAGATGACAAAGGGGAGAGCAATGATGCCAAGTCTAAAGTGACCCACGTCATGATCCGCTGTCAGGTAAAGCCCCAGCTGAACCATGAGTCTTCTGAAATGTCATCTTTGGGTGGTTTTTCTGTTGGGAGAAGACCAGCACCATTTCTTCCAAAGTCAGGTTTTCTTTGTTCACTTAGGTGAGGGCTTCTACACTGAGTACCTTGTTAATTATAACTGTTCCATCACTTCAGGGCTTTATTATATTACTTATTTCATGTGTTTCTTTAGCAAGTCACCTTCTGCCCTGTGATATCTTTTTTAATTTTTTTGTGAATGCACCACTTGGCTTGCAAAATCTTGAACCCTGGTCCTTGGCAGTGAAAGTATGGAGTTCTAACCACTGGACTGCCAGGGAATTCCCAGCCCCACAGTATCTCAATCTACTTGTACGTTGTTGTAGCTGGAATCTGACTTTGTCTGAATTTCTAAATCAGTGGCCTCAGCTCCTCCCTTGGGTTGGCATAGTATAGCCTGTGACTACATGTGATTTCATATCAGTTAAGGCTGGGAGAATTGAACTCACCATTTCTTGTTTTTAATGTGGTGGCTAGACCAGGTTGGGTTTTTGATCAACTACATCAAACTTTGTTTTGACATAGTTTCTTTTTTTTTTTTTTTAGTTTTAATTGGAGACTTATTACTTTACAATATTGTGGTGGTTTTTGCCATACATTCACATGAATCAGCCATGGGTGTACATGTGTTTCCCATCCTGACCCTCCCTCCCACCTCCCTCCCCATCCCATCCCTCAGGGTCATCCCAGTGCACCAGCCCTGAACACCCTGTCTCATGCATGGAACCTGGACTGGCGATCTATTTCACATATGATAATATACATTAACATAGTTTCTTAAATAGTAACTGTGTATTCACTTATTGCTTCAGTTTTTTAATAAGATTAAAAAAAAAACAGCTTTATTGAGATATAATTCACACACCATGAAATTCACTCTTTTCAGGGTGGATGATTTGGTAGGTTTTTTTTTTTTACTATATTCACAAATTATGCAGCCAATAACACTAATTCCAGAATATTCTCATCACTCTGAAAAGAAACCCTGTGTTCTTTACCAGTCACTCCCTATCTTTCCCCCTCCCCCCAACTCTTGGCAACCACTAATCTCTTCATTTCAATGGATTTGCCTATTTGGGGTATTTTATATAGATGGACTCACGTAATATGTGGCCTTTTGTGATAGACTTCTTTTACTTAGCATGTTTCTCAAGACTTATCCATATTGTAGCATGAGTAAACTCTCTGTTGTCAAACTTTCTGTCGTATGGGTGTATACCACATTTTGTTTATCCATTAAACAATTGATGGGCTTTTTGGCTATCGTGAATAATACATTTATGTACAAGTTTTCATGCTATTCTCTATTTGATGAGACATGATGTTCATATTTTCCTTTAATTTGTATAGTTTCCTTTATTGTACTGGCTGGTTTAAAGTTTTGTCTGGACAGTTTCTACTGAATGCTTACCTCCCATTCCCAAAACATGCTCCATACTTTCCTGTTTCTTTGCACGGCTCTAGTTTTTGTTGGAAACTAGACATTTTATTTTTTAAAGCTTTTTATTTTGTATTGGAGTATAGCCATTTAACAATGTTGTGATAGTTTCAGGTGGACAGCAAAATATTTTACTTATTAAAACAATTTCCCCCATGCCATATGGCTTGTGAGATCTAAGTTCCCCAACCAGGGATTGAATCTGGGCCCTCTGCGGTGGAAACTTGGAGTCCTAACCACTGGACTACCAGGAAATTGCTGGAAACAGACAGTTAAAGCGGTATAATGTGGCAGCTCTGGAAATCTGATGTCCTCCTTTCCCAGGGTTTGTTGTTGCTGCTTTTTATCGTTCCTGTAGTTGTTGCTGTTTGTATATTTATTGACTTTCCTGTATTCTTTGTCATGTGTGGCCACTGATGTCTCTGCTTGGTATGCATAGTGATCACTTGCTGGTTGGACAGAGATTTCCTTAAATGCCTTGAAACATTAAATCTCCCAGACTTTGCCAGCATGGCTGTGTGTGTGTGTGTGTGTGTGTGTGTGTGTGTGTGTGTGTGTTGGACAGAGATTTCCTTAAATGCTGTGTGTGTGTGTGTGTGTGTGTGTGTGTGTGTGTGTGTTTTGGGGCATGTCTGCCTTTAGTGTTCTGGTGGTAAAACTTAAAACTCAGCCCTAGCCTTCACTTCCTGCTTGCACATAACCTCAGAATCAGCCAGAGATAAAGATTAGAGCCTTTTTGGATCTTTCCTGAACTTCACATAGCCCTGCACATGCACATGTCCTTCTGGATTCTCAAGAATATGTTGGAGGTTTTCAGAGCCCGCTATGGAAGTTGCCTGGATTTTCCTTTTAAGTTTTTGCTCAGTTTCTTATAAAGCACTGACTGGTATTGCTGCCTTAGGCAGCTGTGATATTAAACAGTTGCTGCTGATTGTTTTGGGGAGATCCCCTAAAGGCAGGGCTAAATAGGCTCTAAGTCAGGTTCAAAGACAAGCTCTGAAAACAGGGAGCTGCTAAACAGATCAAATATTGATAATTCTCTGGGGATTGGTCTGGACAGCGTTCCAGTTTCATCTCGTCTACTCCAGTTGTGCTAAGCTGCTTTGTTTTCGCAGCTACTGCGGTTATGAAGCTGTTGGTTTTCAAGGCTACCAAGAAGTCGGGTGAGAGTTTCTGTACTTGAGTTGGGAAAAGCAGTCATTTAACATAAAGGTCAAAGTGTAATTTTTTTTTTTTTTTTTTTGTCATGAAAGGAACTGAAATATGATGTTGGTGGAGGAGAACGGTTTGACTCTTTAACAGACCTCGTGGAGCATTACAAAAAGAATCCTATGGTAGAAACATTGGGCACAGTACTACAACTCAAGCAGGTAAGCATATTGGAAAGCTAAACTCCACCTCCTTATACAATTAAAGAAGTCCTAACATAAAATATTCCAGATGGAAGTAGAATAGTGTCATAAACCTCCACGTACCCATCACCCAGCTTCAATTATATCAACTCATCAAGTCTTGTTTCATTTATTAGTCCAGTCATTACCTTCTTCCTTAGTATTTGTAAATGAATTCTAGACATTACATCATTTTCATGACTGTCTCCATATATAATTCAAAAGGCCTTATGGAGTTTTAAAGCAAAGTTTTGATAAAGTTTTCATTGTAAATCCAGCTTTGGTTATCTTTAGGTGATCATTGCTTTTCACTTGGGAGTTATGCTATTTTAAAACTCACTCATTACTTAGTGGCAAATGACATCATCTCTAACATGTGGTCTACTTATAAAGAAAAATAGGTTCAAATTTATATCAGCAGAGTAAAGTATGTGGAGATTCAAGAAAGAGGTATTTCCTGACTGAACAGAAAGGAAAGTGAAACTATTTGAAAACTTTTATTGTGAATACTGTGAACTTCCTGTCCTTGCTTTTATGAATGCCAACATCTTTTTTTTTTTTTTGGCATTGACACCTTTTTCTGCAATACTTTCTTCATTTTGCACTGACTGCTGAATTTGATTAGCCCCTCAACACAACTCGTATCAATGCTGCTGAAATAGAAAGTCGGGTTCGAGAACTAAGCAAATTAGCTGAGACCACAGATAAAGTCAAACAAGGCTTTTGGGAAGAATTTGAGGTAAGTTATGAAAAAAATTTTTTTGCATGATTTATTAAATCCTATTCTTAATGGAAGGGAAGTTAGTCTTGTGCTTGGGATTGGATCTCAAAGACTCCTCACTTGGATCTGTAGCTCTTCTTAATTTGGTCGCTGATTGACATGGAGCAAGTTGCTGAGGGGGCTTTTTCAAAAGAGTTGGCGTTATGTTCTAGGAGAAAGGAGTTGGCAGTTAATATTAAATGAATGAGCCATTTGGCTCATGGATTTGGCTCTTTTGGTCTGGACCGCTGGCAAAATCCCAGAAACTCAGAAGTACCTAATTCTTCGGAAGATTTCCAGCGTTGGCTGGGATCTTTAGGAAGAATATATAGCTTTACTGCAGCAAATAAGTAAAAGACAGTTAGCTCAAGGTGGCTTTAATCTGGGAGTTTATACCTTTTATAAGGTATAATCTGGAAGATTGTACCTTTTCAGAGATTAACTGATTTCTTCCCTGAAACCAGCTTGGGTAGGAGGATGTCCACAATGGGAATGGGCTGTGTTCCTGTTGCAGTGAAATATGTCACCATTGTAACCTTGTTGTCGCCCTTGTCATCCCTTTGACAGAAAACGTCCTTAAAAACGATTTTTTGTGTGTGTGTGTGCTTTATCTACCTTCAGAGTTACCTTTAAACAGCATGCCTAGTAACCAGCAGAAGCTCCATAAATGTTTGTTGAATGAGTATTTACATTTAGCTAATATTTGTTATTATATTATTGCTATTCTGTTTATGAGAATGATCATTCCATACTTTCTGTAGGACTTTAGGATTCATGAATATTTGTGGAATGAATGAACGAGTAAATGGCCACATGGAGTCCTTTTAACACCATATGTCAGATCACCTTGGCGAGATATTATTTCCATTTTACAGATGAGGGAGGAGCCTTCAGGCTCAGAGAGGCTAAGTAAATTGTCAGACTTTCTGTACCATGAATATTGATTGAATTGCAGCACTGAGGGTGGGTACGGAATAGAACAGTGATGGTCTTTGCTCAGTGTTCCTGACCAGGGACTTGACCTCATGTTTATTCCTTTATACCAGCATTGGGTTAGTCACCAAGGACACCCTGGTGAACAAGATGGACAAGGTTTTGTCTTTAAGGAGCTTTGAGTTGAGAGATGGATAAGTACAGAAATGAAAAACCTATTAAAAAAAAAAACTTTTTATTATGTAAAATTTCAAATATATACAAATGCAGAGAGAATCATCTGATTGTAACAGTATATACCTGTCACCCAACATTAACAATTATTGTTATCTGGCCAGTCTTTTTACACTCCACTTCACTTATAATGAAGATTCATCAAATAGTAGTCATTGTTCTCATTGTACTAGTTGTCTCTTGTTGTTGTTGTTGGATGCTTTTTCAAATAAGTTCCCCCTGGATCTCTGTTTTAAAATCTTAAGTCTCTCATGTGGGAGGCTCTAAGAACAGGCTAGCACCCCCATCCCCGCTTCTTTCTTTCTTGGCTGTGCTGCATGGCATGTGGGATCTTCGTTTCCCGACCAGGGATCCAACCCATGCACCCTGCATTGGGAGCACGGAGTCTTGACCACCTGACCACCAGGGAAGTCCCCTGTGTTTTTTGTAGGTTGGTCTATCTAGAAGCTTTGTCAGGTCCAGTTTTTCTTCGGCAGGACTGCATATATGTTGGTGTGTCAGGAGGCGCTTGTCACCAAAGACAAGATAAATGTTTGATTCTTTTGCTTTTTACTAAGTATTTTTCAAAATAGCTTTCTCCAAAAAAATCTTTTTTATCAATATGTGCTCATGGATTTTTAAAAACGTTTTGTACTTCTTTATTTTTCCTTTATTTCTGCATTGGTACCTTACATTTTAATTTTCTTTTTTTTTTTTTACATTTTAATTTTTTAAATTTATTTCTTTATGGCTGTGCTGGGGTCTTACACTGCTGTGCATGGTCTTTCTCTAGTTGTGACAAGCAGAGGCTACTCTCTAGTTGTGGTGCACAGGCTTCTCAGTGTAGTGGCTGCTCTTGCAGTGGAGACGGGCTCAAGATGCACGGACTTCAGTAGTTCTGGCTCACAGGCTGGAGGCTTAGTAGTTCTGGGCATATGGGCCTTATTGCTCCGCAGCTTGTGAGATCCTCCCAGACCAGGGATTGAACTGGTGTCCACTGCGTCGCAAAGCGGATTCTTAACCACTGGACTACCAGGGGAGCCCTACTCATGAATTTTTAACACATTCCGTGTGCGTCTGTTTACAGCATTCATTAGCATTTCTGTTGCTCAAGTTGTTTTAGCTTTGGCCACTGGGAGCTTCTGCAAGTGGCTTCTACTCCTTCCCGTACAACTCTAGTAGTTTTTGATAGACGCCTTGCTTTCTGGTTTAATAAGTTGTTACAGGTAATACATTTCCCATGTCAGAACTGGAATCAGTCATTTCTCCAAGGGGTGAGTTAGCTTCTCTCTTTGCTTCCTTCTTTCCCTTCCTTCTCTTCCTTCCTTTCTTGGGAAGTGGTATTTAGAGACTATAGTCCAGGAGCCAGGAGTACTTATTGCTATAAGCTTGGTTATTGCCTTCTCAATGGGGGGAGCTAGAAAAAGTTATTTTCTTGAAATAACTTACGAGTCCAGATGAAACTTCCAATTCAAATTTAGGTCTCAGGATTATAAGACTTCCACTACCTGCAATAATATGATTACTGAAAACAGTTTGTTTTCCTAGTTTTTATTTTTTAATCCTTAGGGTAGTTCCTTCAGAGAAAGAGAGTCAATTCATTTGTAATAGTTCTTCTCTATATGATTATTTTCTAACTGGATATACAGTTAGGTTGTTTCATTTTATATTTGAATTTCAGAAATTTCTCTCTATAAAATTTTATTTGTAATTATATAAAATACTACCTTTGATTCTAAAGTCAGATATAAAAAAATACATTCAAAGAAGTCTACCTTCTATTCCCAACTTTTCCTCCTTATATTTATAGCCTTTTAAAAAAAGTTGTAGCTTATCATTACCTTTCAAAAAGCATAAGCAAATGTGTATCTGTAATTTCATAATCTGTCCTTTCACGGATAAATAGTAGCATCATTTTACATACTTTTTTTCCCCTTTGTCTTTTTATTACATTGGAGTTCCACCCCACAATAGTGTCTACAGATAGTCTTCATTCATTTTTATTGCATAATGCTCCATTGTGGGGATGTACCATAGTTTATTCAGCCTATTGATAAGCATGTGGATAGTTTCCAAATGAAAGAAGATACAATGGATAACCTTGTGCATGCTTGTTTCTCTATTTTCGCGGATTATTGTTAATATTAACCTTTTTTTTTTTTGTATTCTGTGTTAACAACAACAAAAAAAGTGATGGTTGTTACTCATCTTTGTTCTTTTTTGGCCGTGCCACATGGCTTGCTAAATCTCAGTTCCCTGATCAGGGATTGAACTGGGCCACAGCAGTGAAAGCACTGAAACCTAAGCATAGACCCCCAGGAAACTCCCTACTCATCTTAAATCTTTATTATCTATCCTGCCTGATTTTCGTTAGCATATTTAAAGTCTGAAAAGTACTGTTTTTAATTAAAATTTAAAAATAGCAAACCTTTTTGGTAAATATGAGAGATAATTATAAGAAGTAAACAGTGAATTATTTTGTAATCTGGACACATTTTTCTGTTACACTGTAAAATAACTGGGGCAGTCATTTGCATCAGCCACTTTTCCTATGAAATTCGACCGCGTGTGCCTGCTTAGTCTGTCAGTCGTGTCTGACTCTTTGCAACCCCATGGACTGTACCCCGCCAGGCTCCTCTGTCCATGGGATTTTCCAGGTAAGAATGCTGGAGTGGGTTGCCATTTCTTTCTCCAGGGGATCTTCCTGACTCAGGGGTCAAACCTGTGTCTCTTGTGTCTCCTATATTGGCAGTCGCATTCTTACCACTGAGCCACCAGGGAAATTATAAAGTGACTATGAACTTTTTAAAAATTATAGCAGCCAATTGGGTATCTGGTGCAGTGGTGGATTTGTTAAGTTCACTTAGGCAATGCTTAAAGAAACTAAGTCCTTCCTGCCGCTTGTGGCAGTAGGGAGTTTTTCATGATCCCATTGGTAGGGTCAGAGTGAGAACTTAGAAGGAAAGTACCTAACCTGACTTTTCTGACCATGGAAAGAAGGTTGACTCAATGCTCACCTGATGGTTTCACTCCGTGACATCTCAAATTCAGTTCATCTTTTATACATTATTAACAACAAAATGAGGGAGAACTGAGTTGTCTTTCGGGGGAAATGGGAGAGAAACAAGATCATGTCTGAGCTCTCCTATGTCCTCTTCAGAGGTCAGGCTGGGGTGATGACTTGTCAGGCACTCAGTCAGGACATTATCGTTTCATCTAAGCTGAAGCTAGATCCAAACAGCTGGTGGCCTGCTTTCTAGATCTCCTATGTACCTGCTTCTTAAATCTAGTCAATTTTTAAAAAAAAATTGGCCTTTAAAGTTGGGGCCAGGGGGATAAGGCTGGGAACAGAGCGAACCGTTACAGAAGAATTTAGGTCTGTGGAAGCAGAGACTCATTAAAATCTAAGTCCTCTGAAGGTAAAGCTTGATCCAACAGCAGGGCGTTATTATTTTAGTGGTTGTACCTTAGTTTTTTCCCAGATGGTGATAAATTTGGGATCACTTCCTTCTTACTGTGTGTTCTGTGGTCTTCAAAGTCAACCAGGACTCTAAATTGCAGTGCCATTGAGAATTTAGCCCTGATAGGTACATTTTGTTTGTCTGTTTGCCTGGCTTCTGATTTTCTGTAAAACTCTGCGTGTTCTTTCAGCTATTTCTCCCCAGAAGACACTTACAAATTACTTCCAATTTTGACGCATCTTAAAATATACAAAGTCTCTTCCGAAACTCTTTGGTTCTTTCCTCCTTTGTTCCTGAAATAAGTTCAGATTGATGGTTTTCTTTTAGGTCATGTGGTGTGATCAAAATGTTGAAACCCAAGCTTTGATTTTTTTCCCTGTAGATTCTCCATCTTTTTTTCTTTCTCCCCTACGTTTTTTTTAAACTATGGTAAAATGAGATTGCCCTTTTCTGTAAACATCTTGTATCTCTTGCATATCTCTTTTCATGACTGCAAAGAGGTGAGCAATATTTCTAGATTTGGTGAAATGAGACTGACATTAAATAAATGAACAGGCAGGTTATGATCCTGCAGTTTTATCCCTGTGATGTGCAAGTGATCTGAAAAGTGAATTTACCCCTTGTGCATCATGTGTGAGAGCGAGCATGCTATGTTGCTTCAGTCGTGTCCGACTCTTTGTGACCTCATGGACTGTAGCCCACCAGGCTCCTCTGTCCATGGGATTCTCCAGGCAAGAATACTGGAGTGGGTTGCCATTTCCTCCTCTAGAGGATCTTCCTGACCCAGGGATCAAACCTGCATCTCTCACATCTCCTTCATTGGTTCAGTTCAGTTTAGTTGCTCAGTCATGTCCGACTCTTTGTGACCCCATGGACTGCAGCACGCCAGGCTTCCCTGTCCATCACCAACTCCTGGAGCTTGTTCAAACTCATTTTCATCGAGTCAGTGGTGCCATCCAACCATCTCATCTTCTGTTGCCCCTGCTCTCCTCCCGCCTTCAATCTTTGCCAGCATCAGTGTCTTTTCCAATGAGTCAGTTTTTCGCATCAGATGGCCAAAGTATTGGAGTTTCAGCTTCAGCATCAGTCCTTCCAATGAATATTCAGGAATGATTTCCTTTAGGATGGACTGGTTTGATCTCCTTGCAGTCCAAGGGACTCTCGAATCTTCTCCAACACAACAGCTCAAAAGCATGAATCCTGCATTGGTAGGTGGGTTCTTTACCACTAGCACCACCTGGGAAGCCCGTTATGTGTTATGGTTTTGTTCAAATGAAACTGTTGGTGAACAAATAGATACACTTCAGCCCTGCTGTTTTATGTCTACTGTGTGCATATTATCTAAGAAAATAGCCCAGGTGAGTCTGTGGGCCCAGCACAGACAGACAGTCCTCTCTGTTTGGTTTGCTCACTGTGGCCCCAGAATCCTGCAGAGCGCCTGGCAAACAGTAGGCGCAGCGTTTGTTTCTGCATTGTGTCAAGTGGGAGCTGTTTTCAGTATTGGCTTCAGACCCTTTGCTTATTTATATTCAATAGGGAGCAGCTCTCTGATGCTTAAAAAGTATGGGGGAATGTTCCAGGCTTTGCTTTGCCATGTCCCTCTTCATTCTCATGCACTTTTCATTTGGGGTCCCTGTTTGAGGCTTGGCGAATGCACACTGTAGTCCCTGCAGCCCCTCTCCACGCTTGCTTAAAACGATGTCATTCAGGATTGCAGTAATGAATTTCAGAAAGATTTCAGTTATGAACTTTCTGATTAAAAAAAAATACACACAGATAAACCCGGCACAACACCTTATTCACTGGGGTTCTGTTTTCCAAAGCACTTTAAAGCTTGTTTTCTTCAGTATTTTGGATTGTTTTCAAGGCCCATCCTCCTTCCGTTTTACACAAACCTCTCTTCCCTGTTGTGGTCTGAAGCTGTTCTCCGTTTGCATGGGCATTGCAGGCAGTTCGCTGACAGCCACACAGATGTCCTGGATTCTGCCAGCAACTCTGCCAGTCAGAGTGTCTCCAGAAGGAGCTTGTGCCTATCTTCAAACCCACAGTCCGGTTTGATTTCTTTAAAGTGATTACATCCGCTCAGGGGAGCTATAAATTCTCCTTGGAGGTGGTTAGGTTTTTATGGAGACAAGACTTTTAACTGCACCTCAAAGCTGTGCTTCGAATAATAATTCTTGCTGGTGATCTCTAGTGAAAATCTTCCGCTGGGTGACTAAGCAAACCCACGCTGAACAACAGCCCCCAACCAGGGCTCCAGCCTCGTGCTTAAAAATGCCCCAGGATGGCTGCCTTGAAGCTGTCATCAGGGTTTTCCATCCAGGCCCGCGCTCGCAGCTGCTACCTTCCTGCAGGCAGAGCATCACAGTGGCTAAGGGGGTCTATTCCACAAGCTTCATTCTGGAGAAATTCCTTCATTTCTTTTGAACTCTTTCTCTTTCAACCTCCCTTCCCCCCTGCTTTTGTTCTGCGCCTCTTCAGTGTCAGGTTTTTCTCTTTAGGAATGTTTTCATTTGCTGGAGCTGCCTGATGTCTTTACAGAGAATTGAAGAACCTAAGATACTTCCAGGTACTTTCACATCTCTGCCTAACCTTCCCCTTTACTTTTGAACATCCTTGGTGCTTTCTACACCTGTGGTTGTCCTTCTGTCTTCTCCATACAGGGGGCCTGTGTTGTGGCCTCCATTTCTTAGCCCCTTTCTTCCTTAACCTTGGAATGTGACAGTCCCCAGTACATTAAAGTAACACTTTCAGGAGACACCAGTGGCTTGCTTTCTTTCTTTTTTGGGGGGCTGTGTTTGGTCTTCATTGCAGCACACGGGCTCAGTAGTGCGGTGCATAGGCTCTCCAGTTGCAACACGCAGGCTTGGTTGCTTTGTAGCACATGGGAACTGGGATCTTAGTTTCCCAGCCAGGGATTGAACCCGTGTCCCCCACTTTGGAAGGCAGATTCTTAACCATTGGACCACCAGGGAGGTCCCACCAAAGACTTTCTTAATTGTGATTAAAAAAATAGTCTTTTCTCTGGCCTTTTTCTCCCGTGAGCCAGTCTTGAGACAGCTGTCCAGCCTCTCTTTCCCACCATCTTCTCATTTCTCTGATAGCAGCGTGTGCCTGGTGTATTCCTTCCTCCCATCGCCTGTGCCCTTCTTGCTGTTCACTGCTCTCTTTTCTGACCAGTTAACTCTGCTGGTTCTCCAAGATGTGGCCTGGGCTCTCTGCTCTTCGGGCTTTAAAATTGCTAGAACCATATTCATCCCAGTCCGATTACCCCTGAGTGGCATCCAGTCTCTGGTTTTACCTTTTGATTTGTGCCTTCCACACTTCTTGGCTTTCATGTCTCTTCAGATTCAAGCATTCACAACCAGACCTGTTATTTTATTTTCACCTTCAAACCAGCTATCCGTTTTTATGTCTCTGTCTCTGGTGGTTGTCCTGTATATTCTCTGACCCTGTATGCTGGAATCCTCGGAGCATCCCTTAACTGTCTTTCTCCTCTTTCTGTCATTGTCACGCACCAGGTCCGGTTCATTTTCCTTTCCTAGTTGTCTTTCTGTTTTTAGAGGAAGGAAGGAAGGAAGCAAGCCAGCATTTATGGTCTGTTTGGTGCTGCGCTGCAGGCTAAGGAAGTCATCTCATTATGTCCCCAGATCTTGTGAGGGAGGTAGATCTTGTGTCCCTGGACGCTCTGCGATCAGGGCAACTCCCCAGGACCACCCAGGCGGGCAGCGGCTGAAACACGAGTCTCACCTGGTGCCAGGGCTGGAGGTGCTCATCGCCCCACAGGACACCAGCTGCTCTTTTACTCTTGACCTCTGCCCTTCCATTCACCCTTTGTGCTCATCTGCTCCCAGCATTTCTCCTGTTACTCTTCTGCTCACAGACCTGCAGTGGCTCCTGATGTCCCACCAGAGGCATAGTATTTTCATTCTGAAGACGAAGCACTCGGGAGAAAGGGCAAAAACTGTCCCCAAGGATGTGGCGGGCAAACAGTTGGCTGTGGTTTGAACTTGCAGAACTTCTGACTCCAAGTCTGTTGTGCTGTGCTGATCAACTGTTGAAAATCTCGTGCCCAATTCGCAAAGCCCAACACCCCGCCTGACCTCATTCCCCACCACTGACAGCTCAGCTTCCACACTCTGACTATTTTCCTTCCCCCCAACTCTGAGGCCACTTGCTCTGGCCTCTTAAGCCACCTTTGCTCGCATCCCTACCGTGCTGGGATGTCTTCTCTTCTTCCTTGCACTCCTCTGTCTCTGCCTCACCCCTCACCTGCCTCAAGCCTCAGCTCCTCCCAGAAACCACCTTCCCTTCATTTTCATGAATCTCACTCCCAAAGTTCCACGCCACCTAATTCATTACACACTGAATGACAGATTATTAATGATGGATTTGTCTTGTGCTATGTGCAGCTGTTTCCTCTGTCAGATCCCGTTCTCCTCTGGGGACCGTGTCTTCTAAATGTGTTTTTCCACTTACTCTTCACCTTGTTGGAGGCAGGTGATGACTTGACTTACAACATACACCTGGAAAGGAACCAGATCTCAGGTTGGTTTTGTCTTTTCATGATGCTTTGTAAGTGCTTGTCCATTAGTGCGGACCTTCTGTGACCATGAGAGACTCCATCAGCCCCTTCATTTCTCGAGGTTGCCGTGGACTCATTCAAGACTAACTGCTCAGACTTCACCGTGAGGAAGTGGTAAAAGGCTGGGCAGCGTAGCATCTGGAAGTGGGGGCTTTCACCCGCTAGTGGCGCCTGGTAACATCACAGAGTTTGCAGTAAAGAGGGCAGAGTGAGAATTCCAGTGTTGCTCTTTTCAGAGGGCAGACACCAAAGGGAAACAGAAGTTCATTCAGACAGGGAAGAAGGGCTGCCCATGTGGAGCCTGCCCACATGGTTACCACTGTCTTATTATTCGTGGCCCCAAATCAGAGAGGCCATCAGCCCAGCAGCCCTTCTCAGCCTTCTCTCTCTCCTTCAGGAGGCCAGGCGTGCATAGGTAGTGGGAGAGTTAATAGCAACTTTTACATTTCTTTTTCTTTTTTACAATTTATAAAAACCTTCTTTTATTATTGAAGTTTTCGCACACCCTAAAGTTGAGAAAATAGGATGATGAACCTTCTTTTTTGCAATACTCAGCTGTAACACTTAGCAATACTTTGTTAATCTTGTTTCCTCCCCTGGTAGCTTTGTTTTTAAAAAATAAAGTAACTGCTGGGACTTCCCTGGTGGTCCAGTGGTTAAGAATCCTCCTTCCAGTGCAGGGGACGCAGGTTTGATCCCTGGTCAGGGAACTGTGATCCCACATGCCGTGTAGCAACTAAGCCCATGCGCTGCAACTAGAGAAGCCTGCGTGCCACAGCTAGAGAGTCGTGCGTCAGAACTGCTGATCCCGTGTGCTCTAGAAGTGGAGAAAGCCTGCACACCGCAGCAAAGGCTCAGCGCAGCCAAAAAATAAATAAAGTAACTGTACAACTTGGTCTGCCCCTAATGGTTAATGGCATTATTTTTTTCCCTCCTTAGCAATTAGTCCCGGTTGCTCAGAGCAGTGAGGACAAATGGTTCTCAGGCCATGTCCTGGCGCATGGGGCTGCCTGCCTCTGCCCATTCATTTGTTGTGTGTCTGTCTGTCTTTGAACCTGTTTTTCCACTTGCATTCATGACATTCTGTTCAAGAGCCAGTTTCAGTGGTCTTTAATCAGAGGGCTTTGGAAGTCTGTGAAGGGAGTGTTTTGGGGGGGTCTCTTTCGATCATCACAGAGCCTGGGGATGCTGCTACTTGCTTTTGGGCTGGAGACTGGCAGGGGTCCAGGTGTGGGGAGCATGGATGTTCAACAGCCACACATGTTAGGGGTGGTGTTGCCCTGTGAACACCTGTTTTGTCCACACTGGGTGTGCTGCTGGGCACTCCTAACGTATAGTGTGGATCAGGGGATTATCTTTCTCTTCATGGCTTTTATAAAGGCTTAACCATTTGATATAATCCCTTTGTTGATCAGCTTTGGCTCATATAATCAGGTGACTGTAGCTAGCCTCTGGTCCTTTTGGAGGGTTCATCCTTGGGTGCAAACCTTTTGGTTATTATTGCTTAGGAAAATGGGGTATCTTGCAACCTGTGCCCCAGCTTTATAGTCATGTTTTTTGTTATTGTTGGTTGCACATGGGCTTCTGTCTAGTTTTGTACTATCCTTTTAGCCGCCTGTCCCATGCCTTATCACTGACATCCTGCCGGCCCAGTGGATGGTGGGGACAGAAATGGTGACAGTCAGCTGCAGGTCCTTCACAGCTTTTGGTGACCTTGGGGGTGGCTGAGAGGGAGTTCATGGAAGATCAGCTTGGAATGGATTGTAACCTCCTGGGTGCAGGGCTTGTGGGAAAGTCCCCTGCCTCTTCCACCAGCCTGGTGCCTGGGAGGAAGCACCCCTTAGCAGGTGGGAGCTGATAATCTCAGGTGCAGTCGGGGATTCTCTGCTGGCAGAGCGCAGAAAGTCACAACTTCTGAGTTCTTTTTATGTTCAGCCTCACTCTAGAGGGATAGCAGCCGTCCACTGTGAGAAATGAATTGTGTTCAGGCAAGTGGGCCCCAGGCATAGTTGAGAATGGGCTGATGAAGTCTGAGGAGGGAGCAGGGCTGGAGTGGGCGACACACAGTTACTCAGTTCTAATCCATGACAGCTGTCAGTCGCCGGCAGTCAGCACCCGGCAAAGCCAGGGACACAGGGCCCCTGGGCCTGTCGTTTCTGGAAGACTCCAGGGCCCAAACTGTCTCAGCTTGTGTTCTGTTTAAACTTCATATCCGCATGGAAGAGACGGTTGGCAGCTTAATGCAGGATGAAGGAAGCCAGAGGCTGAGCCGAGTAGATGGTCCAGCCCGCACACACTGGGTATTGGTGAGGCTTTCCTCGGCCTGGAAGTCTGGATTATTCTAGCAAAGTGTTCTTGGTGTGTGAGGTGATTTTCGGCGGCCCCGTTGCAGTAAGTTTGAATTAGTGAATGAAGAAGGTCTTCGCCTTCTTTTTCTCTTTAACCCTTCTCCGTTGCCTTTGTCGTGACTCAGGAGAAGGCCTGTGCAGTTTTAATACGCCTCTAACGTCTACCTCTCGGCTTCCCTGGCGGCTCAGTGGTAAAGAGTCTGCCTGCCAGTGCAGGAGATGCAGGTTCGATCTCTGGGTCAGAAGTTTGCCTGGAGAAAGAAGTGGCTCCAGTATCCTCGCCTGGGAAATCCCATGAACCGAGGAGCCTGGCAGGCTACAGTCCATGGGTTTGCAGAAGAGTCAGACATGACTTAGTGACTGGACAGCAGCAACATCTATTTCTTAACACTTGCAGTATGCCTTTTTTTTTTTTTTTTAAATAAAGCCTCAGCTGTACCAGGGCTTCCCTGGTAGCTCAGCTGGTAAAGAATCAGCCTGCAATGCAGGAGACCCTGGTTCGATTCCTGGGTCGGGAAGATCTGCTGGAGAAGGGATAGGCTACCCACTCCAGTGTTCTGGCCTGGAGAATTCCATAGACGGTAAGGAGTCGCACACCACTAAGCAACTTTCCCTTTCAGGCATGCTATAATATCTAGGTAGGATTTGACAATATTTCATTTTTATTATATTCCTTCTTCTGGTTACCTTCATATGGCAAGTGATACTGGTTTTCTTATGTGCTAGTAATATGCAGTTTTCTTTTGAAATACGTCTTCTGAAGGGGAAAAAGTGGAGGTTAATTTAAGAAAACAACTGATATAATAGGCAGTGTACCGAGATGAGACAGCATCTTGAAGATGCTTTCCTTTCTTTGTTTTCATTTATCTTTTTGTTTTTGGCTGTGCTGTGCAGCTTGTGGGATCTTAGTTCCTTGAGCAGGGATTGAATCAGCACCTTCGGCAATGAAAGCTTGGAGTCCTAACTACTGGACCGTCAGGGACTTCCCTTAAATATGCTTTTCAGATGACTAAAGATTGGGAAATGCTGATCTCATATTTTGCCTCCAGTGGCTTTTCTTTATGTTGAAGGCCAAGTCAACAGTGTCAGCATGGGATGCTGAGTGTGGGGCCTGCAGTTCACGGCCATCACCAGTGATGGTTTGTGGTGTGTCTGTCTCCCCCCTCAACCCCCCTCCTGTATTTATTTGTCCATCCAGCAGATAGATTTTGAGGGCCTGCTTTGTGCTGGATGCTGAGCTGGTTACAGGCAAACAGGGGTGGTCCATGCTCTCTAATAGAAGAGACAGGTTGTAAAGACGTAGCGGGTATTCAGTGTGACGGGAGCACTAACGGAGGGCGATGCTTCAGACCAGTGCGGATATCGTGAGACACAGGAGTAGGTCAGGAGAGCTTCCCAGAGGAGGTGGCATTTGAGGTGGGTCCTAATGAATAACCAAAAAGTAACATTCAGAGGTACTCAAGGCAGAGAAAAGGAATTCTAGGCAGAGGCCATGAACAGGAACCATGAAGGCCCGAAGAAATACAGTGGGTTCAAGACACTTGGTGTGGCTGGAGTGTAGACAGTGCACCTTAACTCTTAAACCAACTCTGTGGGGTAGGTAATTAGGATTCGCCCTGCTTTATACCGGAGGACACTGAAGGACTGTCAGGATAGTGACCGGACCATCAGAAGCTGAGGTTAGAGGCAGGCTTCCATCCACTCAGAGAAAAGGTCTCCTGAGTTGTTCTGAGAAGCTTGCACTTGTCTCGAAGGCAGGGGGAGAAATTAAAGGTGATTAAACAGGGAGAGATGGATGAGATTTGCCTTTTCTAGAGCTTGCTCTGGCAGTGTGCCCTCCACAAGTGAAGCGTCACATGAAGTTTGTTCCATAAGTGAGCACTTGAATGCTTTCCTATCAAGTTCGTTTTGAATCAAGCCCCTAGTTATTTCCTAGCATGTAGCTTTTGTTGATGTTGTTTCTCTTCACTTGGCTAATGTTTGAGTGATTGATTCAGTTCATGGGGTTTGAACCTCACCTTACTGTCTAAAAATCAAGATCGAACTTTCTTCCTAACAGCAGTATCAGAGGATATGCCAGCTCCAAGAATGCAGATGGCTCTAATTACTGTATGTGAACTCACTGAAGAATTTTGAGTGACCATTTGATTGTCAGAGTTCTGTGTATGTTGTATTTTATTTCTGTCCAGGTTTCAGCTGGCTAAACATTTTGGTTTTGAGCTGTGTGTCAAGGCCGAATTATTGCATTTTGAAACCTAGAGTCAAATGGCAATTTAAACTCTTGACTTTCAAAACTGTCTATGAAATGCAGATAAATGAAATGGATATATAATAGGGCCACTGTGTTATGAAATACTGGCTCTGCCTTCCCTTGTAGAGAAATCTCTTAAGGGATCATCATTTTGGCATATATAAATATATTTTTAGTATGTAACACTTTTTTTTTCCTTTTTAGTCTGCCTTTCACTTTCTTGATTTGCCCATTTGTGATTTCCTATTCAAACGAGGTTTGTCTGAAACCATTGGTTCCTTGAAGAGGCACTTTTGGTGATTCTGAAAATGCTTCTTGAAAATGCTTCATTCAGCCTGGCTGTTCCACCTTCCTGTCTCTTTCTACAGCTGGTCTTCCTCTCCACTTCCTTACGACATTGGCAAGGAAGGGCCAATGTCTTCTTCCCTGGGGCCAGCCCCGCTGTGCCTGCCTGCTTTGTTTAGGCTCTTCTTTCCCTGGTTCCATTCCTCACCTCCTTTCCCTGCAGAGGTGTCCTTCCTGACCACTCGCTTCAGGGACCTGAGCGTTCTCCTCCTCCATCTCTCTCCAGGGAGACGGAGGGGTGCCCCCTCCCCTCAGAGAACAGGGGAGCGGGTGTCTGTGCAGATGCAGGCTTGGCTGCCCAGGGCACTGATGTAGGTTTGGGGCACAGGAGGACTCGAAAGCTTTGCTAGCAAAGATTGCATGCCCACAGTAAACCACTTTTAGCGTCCGCCAGAATGCAGATTTGAGAACTGACTTTCAGCTTGCTCTGAATTCATCAATGGTTAAAGTAGGCAGATTACAAAGTCCTCAAGAACTCGGATCACATCTCCTATTTGAGCACTGTATACCAACGTTCACTGGCTTTCATTCTTAATAACTTATTTTTAAAGGTTGCTCTCTTTTCAGGGTGGGGGCACACTGGGCGACTTGGGGGATCTTGTCTTAGTTCCCCAACCAGGGAATGAACCCAGGACCTCAGCAGTGAGAGTGAGGAGTCCTAACCTCTGGACTGACAGGAAATTCTCAAAGTTTCTCTTCTTATAAATATTTATTGTAGAAAATTTAGGCAAAAAACGAGCAAAACAAAAGATAATCTTACTGCTGAAAATAAAAAAGCCCCATACTTTTTTGGTGTACAGACTTCTGCCATTTCTTACATACATAGGTGCACACAGACATAAGGGCTTATGTAAGGCCCTGTTTGGAAAATTTGACCTTCTTTTTAGTTAATACTCACTCTGATCATCTTTCCAAGGCATTAGATATTCTCCTAGGATAGCTCTTAAATGTCTGTAGAACATCCTTTGTTTGAATGAATGAAAGTGTTTATTTTGGCAGCTCTTTCAGTGTCTCTGCCCCTCTTGATGTAGCATTAAGGTGAGCATTCTTATAGCTGTTGCCCACGACTCTTGAACATTTCCTGGGATAAATCCCCTAAAGCAGAACCGCTCAGTCAGGCTTTTTTGGGGAAGCTTTTGACGCATAATAATATTTACTTTTGTTTCTCTCCAGACACTACAACAACAGGAGTGTAAACTTCTCTATAGCCGAAAAGAGGGTCAGAGGCAAGAAAATAAAAACAAAAATAGATATAAGAACATCCTGCCCTGTAAGTACCAATCTCCATAATAGCCACTCTTGGAGGTTTTTATCCCCAGTGTCTCTGTCACTTCTCTGGGGAGGTGGGGCATGTGCTTTTTCAGCAGATCCAAGGCCTTAACTTCTTTTAGTTGTGAGTAGTTTCCAAAGTAGTCAGCTGTGGTGGAGACGGATGGCCTCGTTCATCGAGTTCCTGTGATGCTGCTTCTTACAGAGTGAAATTAGAGTGTGGTTGTTTCCTTCTGTTAATTTAGACTGCCCAGGAGAGATCATGTCAAGGCTTGCTCTCTCCCAGGGTCTCACCTTCAGCCTCAGGGGTTCCAGGCTTGTGCCCTTGCTCTGCAGTCCCTGGTTCTTGGGTCTGTGTGGGAAAACTGATACTGGAGCCCCCAGAGTCACTACTCTTAGCTCCAGGCTCTAATGCGGGGTCTCCAGAGTGGGCCAGGAAGAAACATTTAGAACTTCTCTTGATTTATATTGTTTATCCAAAAAAAAGAGAGAAAAAGAAAAAAAATTAAATCAGATGTGCAGCTTGATAGAAGAGTGTGTATAATGTATTTAATAAGCCTTGTTTGTATCTATAATATTAGAGAAGGAAATGGCAACCCACTCCAGTGTTCTTGCCTGGAGAATCCCAGGAATGGGGAAGCCTGGTGGGCTGCCGTCTATGGGATCACACAGAGTTGGACACGACTGAGGTGACTTAGCAGCAGCAGCAGCAGTATCTATAATTGGATTGGCCAGAAAGTTTGTTAGAGCTTCCCACATTTTGAGCATACAGAAGAACCCAAATGAACTTTTTGGCCCACTCAATATGTATACATTTCAATGTCCAAAAACTTTATTATTAAGTTTAATAATAAACTTAATATTTAAGAGCATGATCAGATTGGAGAGCCTTGCTGTAATGTCTCATCAGGTCAGAGCTACTTTGTTATATATTGTAAACCCATCCCGTGTGTGTGTGTGTGTGTGTGTGTGTGTGTGTGTGTGTGTGTGTGTGTGTGTGTGTGTGTGTGTGTGTGTGTGTGTAGCGTAGTCTTCCTCTTTCTGTGTTCATATGGTGTATATGAATATCACATCCATATAGACGTGTGTAAGTGAGGATGGGAGACAGTGGAGGCTCTTCTAATACCGAGGAGAGAAAAAGAGGAATTTGCAGGGAATCATTCTGAACCACAGCATGGTCCTAATGACCTTGGGGAAGCATTATCCTCTTTACGTCTTAAGTTTTCATTTCTGCTCAGGAGGTCTGAATGGTGCTCATTAGTAAGATGTGAGCATGTAGAGAAAGATGACAGGAACAGTGGTATGCAGTACTAAACAGAATATTACTGTCCTTTCCTCCCATAAAAATCCTAATCAGATGTTTCTTCTGATTAGCATCATATTCTTTAAAGATGGGAAATCTGAAACAAAAGAATAGTGTTAAGACTTATGACTTTATTACTAATTCCCAGTGTAAAATGTGTTGCTTAGGAAGCACACTCAGATTTTTATATAAGTAAAAAGTACATATAAGAATTTGTACAGAATTTGGTCAGTAGATACTATTGTCAGACTCTTGTTGTCTGGATACTGTATTTAATTCTACTTCATTTTTTAAGAATCCTTTTTGTTACAGAAAGTTTAAAGTATATTTGAAAGTAGACAAAATATTATACACAACCCACACATGCCTAGCTACCAGCTCCACCAATTGTCAGCTTGCGCCCAATCTTGATTCATTTCTATTCTTTTTTTTCCCTAAATATTTATTTATTTTGGCTGTGACAGGTCTTAGTTGCAGCACATGGGATCTTTAGTTGCAGCATACAATCTCTTAGTTGTGGCATGTGGGATCTAGCTCCCTGACCAGGGATTGAACCTGGGCCCCCTGCATTGGGAACATGGAGTCTTAGCCACTGGACCATCAGGGAAGTCCCAATTTATCTGTATTCTGGTACATGTCTCTTCTTTCCCTGAATTATTGTGAAGCAAATCTCAGACATACATCACTTACCTATACTTTTCCTTTAAAAAAACAACAGCAACAAGAAAGCAAAAAACCTTTTGTTTTGAAATAATTTTAGACTCACAAGAAGTTACAAAAATATGTAGAGGGTTCCTGTGTACCGTTGTTTTCCCCAGCTTCTCCCAATGATAATATCCTCTATATCAACAATATACTATTAAAACCTGGGAATTAGCATTGCTGCCTTATACTCCTTAAGGAAAGCATTTTTGGGCATCATATTCAGATTATCATGCTCATGTTGGATTTAGTTTTTTATGCCATTTTATCATGAAATGAATAAAACCGGGACTCCCTGAGGATGAGCTGATTTGACCTGATTTGTCCTGAAGGGGTCTGAGTACCATTGTGACCGTGGTCTGTTCTTCTTCCAGTCGATCACACCAGGGTCGTCCTCCATGATGGTGATCCCAATGAGCCCGTTTCAGATTACATCAACGCAAACATTATCATGGTAAACTGCTTTCACGGTGTTTTCTGACTATGTATTGCTAGCTAGTTTTTGTATTTTAAATCCTTCCACCTGGCCTGAAAACAATTTCAAACATTTGAAGTTGTTTTCTTCCTCAATCTCTAGCCTGAATTTGAAACCAAATGCAACAACTCAAAGCCCAAGAAGAGTTACATCGCCACCCAAGGCTGCCTGCAGAACACAGTGAATGACTTCTGGCGGATGGTGTTCCAGGAGAACTCCCGAGTGATTGTCATGACAACAAAAGAAGTGGAGAGAGGAAAGGTATACTACATACTATACTTTTTTGAAGTATTGGACGTGTCGGGTTGATCATGTTAAGAACTGAATAAACGTATTAAGCTTATTCTAACTGACCCTCTGGAAAAAGGGGAGTGGAAGAAATCTGGTATAGTTTTCTACACCTAGTTTCCTGGGCAGGGATCAAAACCCGGCCCTCCTCAGTGGAAGTGTGGAGTCTAACCAGGGGACCACCAAGGAATTCCCTTATAAGATTTTCGTTGTTGTAGTGCTAGTTGTTAACACGTCTGAATACCTTTGGAGCCAGGTCTGGTCGTGGTGAAACAAAGGCTTCCTCTAGCCACCACCACAGTAGCATTAGATGTTCTTGGATTAATGGATAAGTTCAAACATTTTTATAATTTCTGCTTGAGGGGAGGATCACCTGCTCTGAGTGTGGAAAGGAAACTGAGCCCTCCGTCCTGCCAGTTGCCTGGTTGCAGTTATAGGAGGCTGCCCATTCTCATTCTCTGTCTGCAGTTGTAGGAGGCCGACCTGGGGGCTGGGGAGAGAGGGTTCTCGGGTTACTTCAGAGGCATCAGGATTGGTCCTTCTCAGAAGAGCTGCCAGAAGCTACTAGAACAGACAGACGTTGGGACCAGTCACCCTACCCCACTCCTTACCTCCTTCTCCCCGCCTGCGCCTGTGTTCCCATTCTCCCTCTTCACTCTGTAGCTGGAGCAGAGGGCATGATGCACTCTTGGTTCCCCACATGTCTTTCCAATAACTTGTGTTTGCTTGGTATTCCTCCTCCCCACCCCCACTCCCCACCAGTGCACAGAAGAAAAACCAGACTCTGGATTCCTGGGCTTTTAATTTAAAAGCTAAAGTATCAGTGCTCACATTTTAGAATTTGTTTGCCAAGGTTTACATCAGAGTTTGGGAAACTGGGAGGAGGGTGCAGTCATTCACAAATGTGTAGAGTCATCTACAGTGTTAGGAGTTGTGATTTGTGTTCTCTTGGGTGACCAGCAGTCCTCAGAATTGATTGACCAGTGACAGCATTGCATACATTTAATAGTCAAAGTGTTCATTTGGGGATAATAAAAATTGTATCAAATCTGTCAAAGAGGTACTTGGATCTACAAAATACAGGAGGGAAAGCCAAATTCAGAATAATAAATAAAAGGCCACATAAAGCATGTCAAGCAAAAAAGTAGTGCTATCCATTAAATCTTCTGTTGATCTTTCCTCCTACCATATTTTGTTTCCTTTCGATTAATCATTGACTGGGGGGATGTCTGCAGCTGTTCTCTGATTTCTTGTTTTTTAACAGTGAATTGCTGTATCTTCCTAATGTACAAGGTAGATTTCTCTTGCTGGTAGTTGTGTCTTGGGGGCTGTGGAAAGCGAGTGGTATGGGTGACTGCTCCTGGGGAAAAAAGCAAGACACAAAAACATTCTCTGCCCAGGACACATCACCAGATCTCTGCGGACTCATGTCTTATTGAACAAAATATCTTCCTCTTTGGCAGCAAGACTGACTCCCCTGGTGCCATATTTTCCAATCTGAAGCCAGTAGCTATTGCAGGCTCAGTGTTCCCAGGCGCCCGGTTAAGTGAGGGTGACGTGTGCAGCAGGTATCACATGGATCTGGATATAGAAAAAGCAGCTGCTTCCAAACTCCATCAGCTGCCTTTGCGTGCTGGAGTTGTTCACACTTGGGTTAGATAAGGCGCGGAGGCCTCCTACACGGGCGCGGAAGTGAACCAGACAGTCTGGCTCGTTGGGCAGCCCATCCACCTCCAGAGCCCCTGCCTGTCTTCCCTGCAGAGTGACTGGCAGATCTCTGGAATTCAGGGCTCAGAGGCCGCTAGACAGGAACCTGCACACCCCGTAGTCCCTCACTCTCTGCTCTTTAGTTCTTTTTTAAAAGATAGTTCAAGTCCTTTCTTAAAAAATATATTTATTTATTTGGCTCTGTTGGGTCTTGGCTGTGGCATGCAGGATCTTTGGTTGAGGCATGCAAACGGTTAGTTGTGGCCTGTGGGATCCAGTTCCCTTACCAGGGATCGAACCCGTGTCCCCTGCATTGGGAGCATGGAGTCTCAGCCACTGGATCGTCAGGGAAATCCCTCCTTGGTTCTTTAGAGAAATAAACAAGCACTGACTCTCCTCAGACCCGTGACTTAGATGAACCATTCTGCAACACTGGCTTTCTCTTCCCACTTCTCCCTGGTTCTCCCTGCATCTGCTTCTCTAGTTTGAACTCTTCTTTCCTTTTCTTTGAAAATCCAACAGTTAGACACCAGGCAGGCCCTTTTCCATGTTAGTAGTCAACGCTTGAATGTTGCTCTTCTTCTGGTTGAGGCTTTCATGTCAGAGTTCGCAGAGATTAACTGTCTTTTCTCGGACCCCTTCCAGAGTAAATGTGTCAAATACTGGCCTGACGAGTATGCACTAAAAGAATACGGAGTCATGCGCGTTAGGAACGTCAAGGAAAGCGCTGCTCACGACTATACCTTAAGAGAACTTAAACTCTCGAAGGTTGGACAAGTAAGTATACTGTCGTACTTTAGAGGCTCTGCTAACTGCACATGGGGTGTGCTCATCCCGGGGTGTGCGGTCACTCCTGTCTGCATACCTTCAGGCATTCGTTCACTCACTGAGCAACATCCATTTATGGACACCCTTCGTGTGCCAGGTACCACCGAGGTACTTGTTCTGTTGTCATTGTGTTAGTCACTCAGTCGTGTCCCACTCTTTGTGACTCTAGTCCGCCAGGCTCCTCTGCCCTTGGAATTCACCAGGCAAGAATACTGGGGTGGATTGCCATTCCCTTCTCCAGGAGATCTTCCTGACCCAGGGATTGAACCCAGATCTCCTGCATTGCAGGCAGATTCTTAACTATCTGAGCCACCTGGGAAGCTGCACGGTACTTGGCTGGTACCTGGCACCCCAGACCTGCACGGTCCCTTCCCCCACAGAGCTTGGGGAGCTGGGAGGTTAAGCAGTAAATAACCAACCAAGCTTTCCAGTTATGCTGGGGCTACGAAAGCCACAGTGTGGTGTGTTAGAGAATGAAATGGAGTAAGGAGGGAGGACCTCTTTGAGGGGGTGCCACGCAAGCTGAGACCTGAAGGTGGAGCAGCATCTGAGGCTTGGCAGAGGAGAGTTCCAAGCAAAAGGAGCAGCAAGTACAAAGGCCCTGAGGCCTGTTTTAGTGCCCATATTCCACGTGTCAGCTTCTCATTGTACGCAGTTCAGGTTTGTCCCTAGGATGACTGTGTTTTTTTTTTTTTTAACTTTTTATGTTATATTGAAGTATAGATGATCAGCAATGTTGTGATAGTTTCAGGTGGACAGCAAAGGGAGTCACCCATACTTATACATCTGGGGTGACTAACTTTGCATCCAGCGTGATTTGGATTTGTCATGATTTCATGGTGAGAGGGGCTTCCTTATTCAAGGGCCTCTGGGGGCACAGAGGTGAACGAAACAGCCTTTGTCCTCGAGGAATTGCAGTCACATAGCCACAAGAAGCCACGATACAGGTCCCTATGCCATCAAGCAGACACCCGCTGTCACACCCACCTAAGGTGCTGGGGTTCCTCAGCAGTGGGTGGAGAGAGGGCGGGGGGAGTGCAGATCTGTGATGGAGAGAGTGCACGGAGTCCCAGTTGGGCAGCCGGGGCGGGAGGAGGCGGGTGGAGGATGGCGGAGGGACTGTCCCCTGGTAAGTTCCACGAGGTGGTCTGGGGACCTGAGTGAGCCGGGAGCCTCGGCGACTGTGGTCCAGGGTGAGATGTCAGAACCTCTGATGTGCAGTTCTGTTGTTGGCAGGGAGAGGGTGGAGGTTCAATTGATTGTGTGACTGTGCAGGGAAGTGGGAAGAATGTCGCTGTCAAGCAGAAATGAGAGAGAGAGATTTAGAGGACATTGGACAAAGATTTCAGATAGGTTTTTCTTCAGCTGTAGTGATAAACTACCATCTTCTTGTTATCAGGTGTTTCTCAGTAGCAGGTGGATTTTTCCTCAGGTTTTTTTGGTAAACCATCCACTTTCCTGTTAGCAGAGATTTGGGAGTATCAGGTACAGGGGAAGCTGGTGTTTGGGTTTGTGTTTTGCACTTTTGGATGCAGGTGCTAACATGAGACTGATCATTTCTCCAGAGTTGTTGGTCACGGATTATCTGCTTTTTGTATAGCATGTTCCATTTTTTTTTTTTTTTAAAGTGCTATCACATGATCTCATTTAAGAAGGAGGAGTGGGACCAGAGACCTCAGCGGCCATTTGTATAGGAGGAGGAACAAGGATGCTCAGGGCGGCTGGGTCTTTCTCATTCCCTGTCCTTTCTGTGACCCTGGGAACCCCCTGAGTTTTAGCTCACTGGTAACCTCCAGAAAAATCCTTTTTCATGACTCAGCAAACAAAATGCACATAATTCAAGAAAAGATCTTGATTGTGGTTCAGATTCCTTGGATGTTCTGAAGGTCACTGGTGGTGGATTCTGGTCTGGTTATTCTCTCTCTCTTTTTCAAAATCCCCTTTAAAAATGTTACTTAGCTTATGTAGTCTCCAGATAACGTAGGAAGAAGATGCAGTGACAAATAGTGACCTAATTGGGTGGACCCAGGACACGATGCTTTTTTGGTTTTTTGTAATCTCGGTACCCTTGTTGATCTTTATTCTTGTCAGTCCTCAGAAGAGCGCCAATGTGCCAAGTCTCTTCCTGTCTACTTCGCAGTGGCTCTGTGTTTAACTGGTCTTGTTTAGTCCTCACAGTGATAATTGTGGTAGAGAGAGTCTTATGCCCATCAGCACATGAGGGGTTTGAGGCTTAGAGATGTCCAGGGGTCACAGTGAGTATGAATGCTGGGATTGGGGCCCGAATCTACCCATCTGATTGCAAAGCCTGTCTTACCCGCTCTGCACCAAAATGAAAGTTGAAATAATTAGAATAGTGCATGTTGCAGGAGGGGAAGAGGACCAGGTACAAGAAGACAGAGACAAGCAGATGTCTGGAGGGCTTTCCCAGGTGGTGGGAGGAGAGGCCCCAGGTCCCAGAGGACTCCGTTGTCTCCCACGCTGCGCTTGGAGGAGGGGGAACAGGGACCTCGCCTGCCCCTGGCTGACGGTGCAGACACGGATGCCGGTTGTCGTTTCCTCAAGAACAAACTGCCGTATGAGACATCTTGCTTCTTCGGACAGAGGCAAGGGGTTCCAGCCTTCAGGATTGCTCAGCCAGACCCGAGGAGGAGAGATCTGGGGGACTCGTGGAGGGGACCTGCGAACGGAGCGTGAGGGGGCAGTGCCGCCCTGGCCCCCTCGGCTCATGGCGGGTCTGGGAAAGATGGGACCTGGACGATGCCTCAGCCCCTTGATTTATTTAATTCTTTTCTGGTTTTTCTTGGCTCTACTCCAGGGGAATACGGAGAGAACGGTCTGGCAATACCACTTTCGGACCTGGCCGGACCACGGTGTGCCCAGTGACCCAGGGGGCGTGCTGGACTTCCTGGAGGAGGTTCACCACAAGCAGGAGAGCATTGTGGACGCGGGGCCCGTGGTGGTTCACTGCAGGTGACCGGCCCCTCTGCCTCTAGGATGTCACCTGTCCCATCATCTCTCGACGCCCAGAGTGCTTGTTTGTACTTGTCCAGCCCCAGCCACAGCTCCTTAACTGTGGGAACAATTTAATGCCTTTATGTGGCATTAAGGGACACTTTGGCCCCCAAGTACATTTCTTCTAGATCCTGTGGGGCCACGAGGTGCTGGGGTGGTGGGGCAGGAGGCGGTGAACACAGTCCTTATTCTTAAGGCACCCTTAGTCTGGTAATGTTTGATTGGTTTTCTCTGTTCATGCAGTTATTTTAGGATTCATCTCTTTGATTGTGATCCTGTTCTCGTTTTCCGTGGAAATGTGGTGTATTTTTTCCACTCTGACAACATACCTGTTCGTGTCAGAATATTTGGACCACTCCCTGTTCAGGCTTCTAGAAGCCAGGACCATAGCCTCCGCACCAGAGTTTGTAGGTGCCAGTTCCCAAGTTTAGGCTTCATGATTATCCTGGGGAAAATTGGGTTACCTAAATCTTTCGTATGTTGGGCAAGTAGATGCGTGTGAAACATTATTTATTCAGTTCTATAAAAGCTCCCTTTAATTGAGCCCTTGCTCCATACCAGCATCTGCATTCATTGTTTTTCACTCATTACTGATATTTGATACTCACAATAGCCCATTTCACAGATGAAGAAACCAAGGGTCAGAGAGGTTAAGGGATTTGCCTCAGGCACACTGTGCCGGGGAAGCTGGGCTCCAAGCGCGGGACAGACTGATTTGAGTCCAAAGCCCTGGGCTATTTGCTCATATGTTTGCAAATATAAATAGACAATCTTATAAATACTCCCAAGAGCAGACATTGTTTCTGTTAATATTAATAGCTTGGTTTTGAGCATGAAACCCTCATGAATGACTCCATTGTCCTCGCTCTTCGTCCTTCTGCCCACAGTGCTGGAATTGGCCGGACAGGGACGTTCATTGTGATTGATATTCTTATTGACATCATCAGAGAGAAAGGTAGGTCATTCGGAGGGCAAGAAGCTACGATTCCTGCTTTCAGTTTATGGAAGGAAAGTGCTAGTGAAAATAGCCTGCGGAAGAAAATTGAACGTTAAAGTATTTTCACAAAAATCTAGGCCAGAGACTTCAACTTTCAGTATGTTTGCCCAAGAAGAGAAGTGATGCTGTTTGAGCCTTTGGCATAAAACACAGCCTAGGAGCAGTGGCCCCCACTGCTGTGGCCTTTTGTTGAACATGCAGTGGTGGTCTCTGTCCATCTGCTCACTCCTTGCTGGTGGTATGGGGCGGTGTTGTAACCTGAGGGGCTCCTCACCGCCGACCCCTGACCCTGTGATCTTCTGGGACCGTTGGTGTTGGTCGGAAGGCCAGTGCCGTAGCCCTCGGAGCAGGTTCGGTTAAAACACGAACGAGTGAACTTGCCTCATCTCTGCTCAGAGTTGTGCTTTAACCGCCCCTCCCGTCTCTGCAGTTTCTCCTGACGCTCCTGGTGCTTTGCTTTTAGGCGTTGACTGTGACATCGACGTTCCCAAAACCATTCAGATGGTGCGGTCTCAGAGGTCAGGGATGGTCCAGACGGAAGCACAGTACCGGTTCATCTATATGGCTGTCCAACATTATATTGAAACACTACAGCGCAGGATTGAAGAAGAGCAGGTACCAGGCCTACGCGGCTGACATGTAGATTGTTGGTGTTTTTTTCCCGGGCAGCTTGGCTTGGATATGCTCTCCTTCTGAGTGAGACTTCAGGCTTTGCTAGATAACCGTCTTTATCTGAAATGAGGAAACAAGTTCCCAACCAGGAAGGACCTCTCTGGAAACGAATTATTCCCTACCGCACAACTCCGATTTTTCACTATGCAGTAGCTCAGGGAGGGGCACCAGGCCTGACAGATGGGTTTGGGATTTTCCCAGGCTCACCTGGCAGGCTTAGAACTCCAAGCCTCGAAGTTTCCAGCCTGTTCCAGTTTTGATCCAGGCCGCATTCGTCCTGATTCCATCTCTTAAATGAATGCCTCACTCTATATAGCACGTGAGGGTTGGAACCCCCAATGTGGTCAAGTTGGAAATAGAAACATTTCCATTTTTAATAAGCCACACATAATGAGCAGTGTGGCGCTGCAGCCTTTCCAGTGGAAGCTCTTCATAACAGACACAAGGCTGAGTTCATGAGGACTGAGGAGACTGCTCTTTTGGGAGCTATCCTTAGTTCCCTCCCCACCCCCACCTCCAGCCCCATCACTGTGCTGCTCACTGGGTAGACGTGATGTCTAAACATCCGTGGTATTTGCCTTCTTTACCCTGTTTATCACCTTCTGAAAAACTCAGCTTCTCAAAAATGGGACTTGCAACCTGATTGAAAGGTTTCTAGCCTAGCAGCCCAGTGGCCATGTTACCAAAGCATGGTCAGTCCAAGTTAGTTAGTTTAGTAGGTTCTCAGTCCATGTAGAAATACTCACTAGATTGTTTCCTTATACAAAAACATCTTCAGAAACAGTATGGATATAGGAAGGCATGGTCAAATAATTAACAAGCTCTGTGTTGGTTTTGAACTTCACCACTTTAAGTCGTCGTCTTAGTGTAAGTGCTGTGAACTTAAAATAGAACTTAGAAGTAGAAGTGTTAATCTCTCAGTCATGTCTGACTCTTTGCAACCCCATGGACTGTAGCTCACCAGGCTCCTCTGCCCATGGAATTCTCAGGCAAGAATACTGGGGTGGGTAGCCATCTCTTCTCCAGGGGATCTTCCCAACATAAGGATCGAACCTAGGTCTTCTGCTTTGCAAGAAGATTCTTTACTGTCTGAGCCACTGGGAAGCCTTTAGGTGGTTACTGTAGGCTATTTCATATTCACCTTCCAGTTATATTGATTTGGGCCAGGAGTACTTACTTAAAGCATGAAGTTGCCTCAAAAGAAAGACTTCTAATAAGTAGAGTACAGTACCACTGGTACAAATGGGAAATTACTTGGGAATATCTTGAATACCATAAGATAGTCTTGCTCAGAAAAGCTGGGGGAAAAGCTCTCTATTTCATTCAGAAGCTTTGGCTTTTCTTCTGGTTTTGGAGAATTCAGGGACTTTCCCTCCTAGCTTATCTGGCACTTCACATCTTCCTATTACTTACTGTATATGGTCCCTCTGACCCTAAATCTGAAGATGTAATTTGGATTTAGGAGCTAGTTAAAACCAAAAATACCTTTATTGCTGTGCTTTTATTGGGGATGAGGGGTAGGGGAGGTAGAATCACTTAAATATTACAGAATGTAGACTATAGAAATTGGATGTCCCCAGTAATCCCCTCCCAAGAGTACTCGAGTGAGTATGTGCATTCGTCCACTCAGCCAATACTTTTCGGTGCCATTACGTGTCAGTGCATTAACTATTTGGTATATGAACTTTTGATTTAAAAGAAAAATATGTAGGCTTAGATTATATTTGTTTTTTAAAATTAGATTTTGTGGGGACGTCCCTGGTGATCCCAGTTGTTAAGACTCCATGCTCCCAACTCGAGGGTTACAGCCTTGATTCCCTGGTCAGGGAACTAAGATCCAGCATGCCACAGAGGGGCAAAAAATAAATTTTTAAAAAATCCACTAATAAAAAGAAATAAATTAGATTTTGTGATATATTGTTTCCTTTGTTGTACTGTTTGATTCAATGTTAGGAACTTGCTACTTGATTTGGGACTAGAGTAAGAAGTACCTTAATTAGTAGGTTTCAGTGGCAGACTTAAAAATATTATATCCATGTGATTTTTAGATTAAGCAAAAGAACAAAACTCATTCAGCATAATTAATTATTCTGAAATCCAGGCATTTCCAAAGTTATTATGAAGCATTAAGGACCTTTGGGAGTAAAAGACTGTGCTACAGAGGGATAAATGGAAAAAAAGAAAATGACAGGGGAAAGGAAGAAGAGAAACCAAGGCAGCATTGGAAGGAGGAAATGCAGAAACAGAGGTGGGAATCTAGGGGAAATGCAAATGAGCAAGACTGAGAAAATTCTCCAGTCTTTATATACCGATCTAACACTTTTCTGTTTTCTTGGAAGTTGCTTTCTTTTGTTAACTTCCACTTACAGTATTAAAAAGACATTTTAAAAAAATACGCAGAAACAGTGTAATGGAATTCCCTTAGAATGTTCAGCAAGGTGATATCATGCCATTGTACTGTTTAATTATTTTGCAGTTTGTGTTTTTGTACCTAACGTTGTGTATGAAATCTGTTTTGGTGTGCACACATAAGTACGTACATTTCCTCTTATTTTATGATACGGATACATCACATTCATTTGTTCTCTTGGTGAATGTTGTTGGAAATAGCACGTCACTGGACATCCTTTTCAGCTCTTCTAGGCTCGTGTGCATGAGCTTCTGAAGAAGAAAATGTTTAAAGTTATGGTACATACGTGCCTTTTCATCATTACCAGATACTAGTGTTAGTACTATCCGTTCCGATGAATTGTGCACCAAAGTGATGGCATAGTTTACCTCCCACCAGCAGTGACCGAAAGTCACTGCTGTATGTCAGTATTTGATATGGATACCCTTTCTAATATTTGCTGTTTCTTGAATAGTCCTGAAATGAAAGCAGCATTGTATAGTGATGAGAACTTTATAGATTAGATTTTTGGGACTGGTTGTTTCTGGGTGAGTTTAGGAGGAAAGAGTGATAAATCATCTAACCAGGGGTTCTACTGAATGCAGTTCATTCTGTATCTGAGATGAGATTGTATTCTACTGATTTTCCTTGCCTTTTTTCCCTCCAGTGTTTATCATTAGGCTGAAAATAAAGTATTAAATGTGCTAGGGTTTTTTTTCTGGTGTAGGGGTGGAATGGGGACAATGTGATAAATGTATGATCCTGATAAGAGTGCTGACATCTTTTGTACCCTTGGGCCGTTTCTACTTGGAGTGCATTTATTTCTGGAACTCTTTTCCCACCTGTTTACTTGAAAATCATTAAATGTGTTGCAAGTGAACTATGAAACGATTAGATGCTAATGTGGCAAAGAAAGTGTGAATTCTCTCTTAGCTCAGAAGCAGGTACATTTCATTTAATACAGTAAGTTGTTAATGCATGATTCTCTCTGCTTTTGAATTATATGGTTCAAAAGTCCCTTTCACCCGTAGGATGAATTTACATGGAGGTGAATGCCCTGGCATTTGGCCAACGTACCAGTATTCAGGGTTCAACTTATCTATCTGTCCAGCTCTGTCTCTCTCTCTCTCCTTTCTTCTTTCTTGTGAGATGCCTTTTTAATTTCATCATTCCTTCAAAAAAGTCATAGGACTTCACATATGCAACCTTTGCTTTTCAGAAAAGCAAGAGGAAAGGACACGAATACACAAACATTAAGTATTCCCTGACGGACCAGACAAGTGGAGATCAGAGTCCCCTGCCGCCTTGTACCCCAACACCATCCTGTGCAGAGTAAGTAGAAATGAAGGAAATTCTTTTTTCCTGAACATAATCCTTTAGAAAAGCTTAAAAAATGACACATCTTTGCAGCACATGCCTTTCCTTGGTGCACATTATTGTTGCCTGACTGGTTTGTGAGTGTGGCTAGCTAAGCTAAATTGTAATTCACCTAAACTGAAGGCTGCTTGCTACACTGGCTAGGATCCTCAGGGATTATAAATAAATCAAGTGCTGGTTCTCCAAGAAGAATTTTATTTTTATTTCAGTGGGGTGGGGGATTGTTGCAAAGGTAGGTAACACCCCTTTTGCTGAGTGAAGATTCTTTGCTACATAAAATATAGGTCTAATGGTCCCTGGTGGCTCAGGTCGTAAAGAATCTGCTACAGTGCAGGAGACCCAGGTTTGATCCCTAGGTCGAGAAGATCCTGTGGAGAAGGGAATGGCAGCTCACTCCAGCATTCTTGCCTGGAGAATCCCATGGACAGGGGAGTCTGGCAGGCTACAGTCCGTCGGGTCACAGAGAGATGGACTTGACTGATTGACTAAGCGCACAATGGCCCACACAGTCCTGGTCTAACTTTCCATAGTCAGCAGAAATCCACTGCGGTTATTTAAACCAGGGGTTAGCGAACTATAGCCCCCAGGCCAAATCTGGGCCACAGCCTGTTTTTATACAGCTCATGGACGGTTTTTAAAGGGTTATTAAAAAAAAAAATACAAAGAATAATACATGACAGAGACCGCATATGGCCCACAGAAACTACATAATTTTCGGTCTGGTTCTGTATAGAAAAACTTTGCCAACTCCTTTTTAAACTAAAACATGTGATAGGAAAATATTTGTTAAATCAGTGATGTGAATAGCAATTATAAGTTATGATTTTTCTGTATATCCTGAAGTCACTCTCTGGTATAACATTTACTTTTTATTTTCTCCTGCGAGTCTTATGTCTGTTTGCTTCTGATGTGGATTTTTAAACCCCTGCTGGCTTTAATACTCTATATAAACGTTTTGGATAACATATACGAGGTTCGTATTTACATTTGCTTTCTATTTAACATCAAGATGAAATGATGCAGCAAAAGTACGCTTTCCACCAAACTCCCTCTTCCTTCTGGCTGCTTCTTTCTTTCCCAGTGGGCCAAGGGGGAAAGTTGATACTCTGAATTGTGATCTGCAGTGGAGCCAGCACGTCAGGGCTCCGATTTCTTGCCAGAAAGCTTTCCCCACGTGTTGGCTCAACAGAATTAGCTCTGATGACTCCTCTATTACCAGTGGCCTCCTTGCGACCAACAGGTTCTCTGCCTTTCCCATCATCCCCCTCATAGGGTGCAGACCCAGAGACCCCAGCCCCTCTGCTTGTTTCAGCTTGCTCCTCTTCGGTCAGCGCGCTGCTGCTGGTTTCCCCGTCCTCCTGGACTGGTCTGGTCACCATAGAGTCTGGACTCTGATGCCTCCCTGCTCACCAGGGGCCCTAAACCACCAATCAGCTTCACGTTCACCTTCACATGACTGGACTGGGGACTGAATGGATCTAGAGTCACTGCCTGACCATTCTACAGTTTGCCTTCATGGAGCTCTGGTCATCAGATCCCTCTCCTTGCAGTGAATACCATTCTTTTCTCTGTGCACGCGCCCCTGCTTCCTTCACGGTCTAACCCAGGACCTCGTTATACAGGCCTCCCTTACTCCACCCTCCTGGGAAACAACTCTCCTTGTGCCAAACCCCTGAGAGCACAGGGACTCAAGGCTCTTCACAATGATTTTGATACGTGTTTCTGTCTCAAATCCCCTCCTAGAATGTCAGCTCCTGGGGGCAAGAGCTATATCTGTGCCATACTCAGTCCCAGAGAATGAAGTAGGTGGGTTATAACTATCACATAAGGTTAAAGAGTATGCCTGTGTTTTTGTTAGTGTCTTCTTCTTTCTCTTCTTTTCAGAATGAGAGAAGATAATGCTAGAGTCTATGAAAACGTGGGCCTGATGCAGCAGCAGAAAAGTTTCAGATGAGAAGACCCGCCAAGACGTCAAGCACAGAAATAGGTATTTCAGTGGAAGTGGTCTCGGATTCATCGTTCATATCAGTTCAGTTCAGTCACTCAGTCGTGTCCAACTCTTTGTGACCCCATGGGCTGCAGCACGCCAGGCTTCCATGTCCATCACCAACTCCTGGAGCTTACTCAAACTCATGTCCATCAAGTTGTTGATGCCATCCAACCATCTCATCCTCTATCGTCCCCTTCTCCTCCTGCCTTCAATCTTTCCCAGCATCAGGGTCTGGTGAATTTGTGGCATTTCGGAGCTGGCAGATAATCTGTGACTTTTAGAACAAAGCGAACCTCCTCCTTTTTAGAAATCAGCCTTCTTTTTCTTTTGCCTATATTTCTTTTTCCAAGCTGGATTCATTTAAATATTGAAATCAAATACAAAATTAATTCTGTTAAGGGAAGGGTTAGCACTTACTGGGAAATGGTTGAAACTGGTGATGAAGAGCAGATATCATCATTGCTGCAGTTTTTAGTAAAGTAGATTAACCCAGGCTGTGCTGGGAGAGGATCTCTAGGAATCTAGGAAGTATGGGGACACGGTCCTGGATGACTGGAGTCAGGATGCCTGAGTTTTCACCTTAGTGGGCCTCTGACTGCCTGCCTGTGTGACACAGGGCACTGGACCTCCTGGGCCTCTCTCTAACTGGCTCGACTCTACACCTTCCAGCTCTGATGCTGGGAATTATCTCCCTTGCCTTGTACATCTCCTTCCTGTCAATCACCTTTTTAGAGAGTGACCCAAGTTTGTGATGGATGTAACCCAAGAGAATTTAGAAGCTCGCAGTTTTTAGTATTTCATGTTGAAGTTCTCATTTCTAATGAGTAGTATATTTAAAAGCTTTAACTCTGCTTTAAAATGGTTTACTGCCTTGCCAGACTTTTCAATGTATGCTCCTTAAAAATTCTAATTTCTTTCTTTTTTTTTTTTATTAGTTGGAGGCTAATTACTTCACAACATTTCAGTGGGTTTTGTCATACATTGACATGAATCAGCCATAGAGTTACACGTATTCCCCATCCCGATCCCCCCCTCCCACCTCCCTCTCCACCCGACTCCTCTGGGTCCTCCCAGTGCACCAGGCCCGAGCACTTGTCTCATGCATCCCACTTTCTTTCTTTACTAGATGTGAACTTTCACCCTCTCCCTGAAAAGATCAAGAACAGATGCAAGAAAGCTTACATGAAGAATGAACTTGAATTTGGAAGACTTGCACTGTGGTTGGCTACCTTTTGATAAGCAAAATTTGAAACCATTTAAAGACCACTGTATTTTAACTCGATGACACCTGATTTCCAGTTACTCTTGTCCTCAGATAAGAAGAAATCATCTCTATGATGTAGACAGTGTTATATTTTATGGAATTTTATTTTAAATTGAGGAAGCAGTTAAATTGTGTTTATATTTTACAGATCATGGAGACTCAAATTCTAGTTATTGGCATTTTTTTTTCTTTTGATAACCTCAACAGATTGAGTTTCCCCTCCCCTCTTTGTGGGGGATGCTAGGGCACTTGTAAGAGGAAAAATGATTTGGGAAAATTAAGTAACAACATCCTATAGAAGAGAGAACAGTTTTATTTATCATCACTTATCCAGCAGTGGATAATTCATTTTGATGGCCTCTTATTTTGGCTCAAGAATAATTAAGCCAGTGTCCCAGACTGTCTACCTTTCAATTGACATTAAAAAATCATGGAGGGGAAAGATCATGGGGACTTAGGATAAAAGGCATAAAAGGCATGCTTTCTTCTTAGCAGTTGACCAATTACCATTCAGCCTGTTGACTGAAAACATTGTGGTGGGAAAACATTTGCCATCTTTTCTTTTCATTTGAGTAATTGTCTTGTGTTTGGGGAAAAAAATTGCGTCTCTGGATAACCAGTTTTTGGTTATCATTTGTTGCTGACAAACCACCTCAAAACTGAGTGGCTTAAAACAACAGCTTGCTTTTCCTCACCTTCAAACTGGGCTGGGCTCAGCTGGGTGGTTCCTCTCCTTGTCTTGGTGGTGTCACTCATGTGGTGGGCAGGATGACTTGGCTTCTCTGTCTGTGTGTGGTCCTTGGGTCTCTCGTTCGCCAGCAGGGTAACTGGACCACATTCATGGCAGCTCTGAGGCCCCAAGGGTATAAAGTAGTAGTGGCTGCACGCACTGAAGACTTCAACCCAGAACTGTCACCGCATCATTTCTACTGCCCCGTGTAGATTAAAGCCAGGCCCAGGCCCAGGCCCAGCCCCATTTTGGGAAGAGGGCACTGCATGAGGGCATGAACTGGAGGTAAGGTTCCTTGGAGGCCCCCAGCGTAACAGTCAGGACCAGTGCCATGGAAAAACAGCTAAGAAAAAACAAGTAGCATAAGTAGGAGCCACTAGTGACCTTGGAAAGCTGAAGCTGGTTATGATAGCTGGTGTAAGCTGGGAGTCAGGCAAGCTTCTTGAACCACTTCTGCTGGCTCTTAGCACATTTTCTGAACCATCACTTTGGGCACCTGACCTCTTAAGGATGGATGTGTTTGTGAGGGCAGAACGTTTGAGAGCAGAACCAGCTCACTGCCCTAGCCCCTACAGAGAGAGGTGCATGGGGTGCTTTCTTCATGCCCCTGGTTTTAGTCATATCCCACACCCATGCTTGCCATTGGCTGAGTGAGGAGGAGCAGTCCTCCTGAGGCCACTAATCTGACTGAATTAGCAGTAGCTCATTTTTGTTTTAACTGAGCAGTAAGATTTGCTAATGTCCTACCTGAAGTGCCTTCTCCAAAGACATCCCTCTTTGCCCTGTGTGTTGAATCATCATTCAATGAGTGTATTTCAATTAAAGTATCATCGGTGGACATGGTAAAAATAATAAAATGCCATGGCAACTTTGCTGTTAAGTCATGGGCTCCTTCATCGAATTCTTCTTGCTTTGTCTCTTGAAAAGGAAGGAGTCAATCCAGCCCTGGTAGTAGTTCCTTCCTGAGGGCTTTACCTCCTTTAAAATCCTGAGATTTGTTTGAGGAGAGCCTGGCTGCCACTTTCAGAAGACAAAAATGTACATTGGAAAAAAAATAAAGTACATAGATTTCCCCCCTACTCCACCTCCCATCCCGCCTAGCCATTGAATTTCAGCATTGAAGCTGTGCCTTCAGTGCTTCAGAACACAGGTCTGCTCTGAAGGTGATTACCTTATAAGAGGAATGTAAATGACTACTGTCTTCTTGTCAAACCTGTAAGGAAAGAGACTCCAGTTAAGTATTTGCAGCAAGGGTCTTGCGTCCTGTTATTTTTATTACGTTGTCACATTGAACGGTTCTCACTTCTGCGGTAAACTTTTGACTGCACTTTGGGGGCAAGGTCCTTCACCAGCATACAAGGGTTTGACTGTGCAGTGTCTGCTGCAGTAACGTCTCTGCCTGTGGCTTAAGATCAGTTGGTTTTGCACTTGGGAACCACCTGATCTTGGCCAGCTTTGTTTGTAATGGGACGTTGATTTCATTTAGATTTCCCTCCATAAAGTCCGCAAACTATCATGTGCTATAAACTGATGCTAAGACAAGATTGTAATAGTACCTAGGGTGCTAAGGTTTGCCATGTGTTTGGTAAAGGTGATTGTAGGTTCTTGGGTAAGGTTACATGGGATGGATTCAGGTGGAGGGACTGTGAAGATGGGTGGGGGCCGGGGGGCAGGGGCTCAAGGTGCAGGTAGAAAAAAATACAGTGGAAATGGAAGTTCCAAAGAGGTGGTTTCTGAGGAAGTCAGAGGGCCTGGGGCCAGAGCAGTCAGTAATAGTTGAATCAGGTTACCTGGGAAATAGGTGTGATAGCTACACGTCTGCAGTCTGCTTCCGGGTTGCTGGTAGACATTAAATTTGCACAATATCCCGTAGCTGGCTAAGTATTTTAAAATTATAAGCATAGGATTTTATATTTGGGGTGAAGAAATTACCTGGCACGTGGTATTGGGGTTTTTTAAAAATAAGCCAAATTTCAGAGTCTTAATAACTTTTTTAAAAAGGGGAAAAAAAAGCAAAAAGTCACCTTGTATTCAGTGTGTGGCCCTCCTGAAAATTCTAGTCATCTCTCCCTTTGAAATCAGTGACTCAGTGACTTTTTAAATGTGGCTAAACAGGGATGAGAAAGTACATGTATGATTTTCTTGGTATTTGTGCATCCTTTACAAAGCCCAGTTGCTTTGGAACAGCCAAGAAAGTCATCAAGATTATTTTTAGGTGTTATTAAGGGGTTATTAAGGGTTTACTGGGGTTTTTAAGAACTAATATAATGTCCTGGGTTCTTTCTAGTGCAGAGGAATGTGGAAAAAGGTATGCAATTGTGAAGTGCTTTGTTGTAGCTTATTAATCCGCAAGGGAAATTTAGGCTGTAGACATAAGTACAAACCCAGTGCAGTTTTTGTTTTCTGTATGTTGTTGGGGGAATAAAGTTTTATATAGCAAGCACATGGCCTCCCTGATTTCAATATGCCTTTATTAGGATCTGTATTAGCCCTTAATTTCTTTAAAATCTTTTCTTCTTCCTCTTGAAAAGTAAGTTCCAAAATATAGTTTATTGTATCTTCCATCCTTAAAAAGTTTGTTCCTTTTTTCATTATGGGCAGTTCACACAAGGCAAAAATATTAAACAGTTGGTTTTAGTGTGTTGTATAACTTTGTTGTATATCAAACTAATTTTTACAGGTTTTCATCCTAAACCTCAAATCATGTAATTAATAATTTGCCTGTTTATTTATGACCTAATTGTGATTCTTTTATTAATAAAAGCTAATGGAAAAGGATCCTTTATTAAGTTGATGACTAGACCTACAGTTAATTTTCCTGCAGTATATGAAGTATTGTACCAGAGTATTAAAAGATATGTAATATTTTATTGATAAATCTATCCTTTAAAAGGAATACGTTTTAGGATGTCATCATTTTGATGTGAATCATGTAAATGTTGATAATATGCACTGTTTATTATACATTTAGTGTTTCAAGAGATTCAGTTAATTGCCTTTTTGCCCACGTATATTACGTAGTCTATTTGCAATTGTTTTAAAAAAAAGACATTAAAAAAAATAGTTTATGTAGAGGAACGTTAGTGGCTGTTAATTGTCTCCCCACCTGTATTTATGGGTGTAGTTCAACTGCTTTGCTAGTTGCAAAGCTGCATTATCAGAGTAAAAGTGTATTTGTAAACTGTATGGGAACTAAAAATTAGGAATAAAACCCTTTTCTTATATTACAGTATTTGTCATTTACTTCATCAAAAATGTCCAGAAACAACATTGCAAAGCAACTATACTCCAAAAAAAAAAAAAAAAAAAATGTCCAGGAAAAACTGGGTTTCTATGTCCCTGATCCTCTATATTGGCCAGATGCTGACATTTAGCAACTCTTACCTAGAAGGGAACTTGGAATATAGAATGAATGAATCAGTTCCTCAAGCACTTACTCAGTACTTACTTATTGAGTAGCTCTGGGAGACTCAAAGGCAATTTTATTCGAAAGAACTTTTAAGTAGTGAATAAAAAATATGTCTGTGTAATATATAGAAAGCATATAGAACTGAATGTAAATAGTATCGAGTGGGGCTCTGAAGTAAAGGTACGATAAAGGAGGCTTGCAGGAGGAGTAAATCATGTGACACAGGACGTCAGCTCTCCCCTTATGAGTAGATTTAGGTCTCATCCTCAAACAGGGCCATTTGCTGCTTCTGACATTGCTACAGAGAAAGAAATCCTTTTTTATAAATAACAAAACAGGTATTCCTTCTGTATTATAAATCCAAGGAATGATCTGTATTATTTATTTACTTACACTTTTGTAAAATACTGTTGCCCTCCTCTTGGTCTCAGCTGAGTTGCGTGTATTTAGATGCAGCTGGTTTGGTCATGTATCCATTCAAGAAATACAGAGTCCCTGTGAAGTGCCGAGTGCTGCGTCTGTCCGTGTTGAGTCACTGGGGCTGAGCAGTGAGCGGAACAGAAGTGGTGGACGTCGTCACAGTGGTGATGCTCTAACACGGGAGCGAGCCCTGGTACAAGTCAGAAGGTAGCTAACTGGGGATTCCTTGGTGGGCCAGTGCTCTCAATGCCAGGGGCCCAGGTTCGATCCCTGGTCCTGATCCTGGTCGAGGAATTAAAATCCCACAAGGGACTTCCCTGGGAGTCTAGTGGTTAAGACTCCACCTTCCAATGCAAGGGGCTTGAGTTTGACCCCTGGTCTGGGAACTAGGGTCCCACAGGCTGTGGGGTGCAGTCAAAAAAAAAAATCCCAAAAGTCACATGGTGCAGCAAAAAATTAAAAGCAGTTAGCTGTACTTGGGATAAGCAGTACTGAAGATGCAGGACAGAAAGACAGGCAGGAAAAATGGGGATTAGACAATGAATTTCAAATGGTATGAGAGTTGTAAGGAGGAACTGAGGGTATCTGTCAAGGGAATTTTCACAAGAGGAGGACCTCTGCTGGGTTTTAATACCGTGGTACTTGGGTGTGTATAAACTGAACAACAACAACTTTGGTGTGTACTCTGTGGGGTTTCAAAAAAGGTGTACACTGCTGGCCTGGAAACTCTCGTTCCCCTTCAGCCTGCCTGAGATCCTGAGCAGTACGTTAGATGTTAGTTGCTTGTTTGTGTCTGACTCTTTGCAACCCTTTGGATTGTAGCCCTCCAGGCTCCTCTGTCCATAGAATTTTCCAGGCAAGAATACTGGAGTGGGTTGCCATTTCCTTCTCTGAAGGATCTTCCCAACCCAGGGATCAAACCCAGGTCTCCTGCATTGCAAGTGGATTCTTTACCATCTGAGCCACCAAGGAATTTCTGTACATTAGACAGCAATGGCAATATCTTTGACTTGTCATGAAAGAACTTTATAGTTCTATAGTTCCTACACATAAGAAAAGTCCCTAAGAAAATGTGTAGATTAAAGGGCAAAGCAGGAATCCCCACAACAAATTAATTGTGAATGGAGCGCTGAGGCTTTATTTAGCTTGTTGTTGTTGTTGTGTTAGTTACTCAGTTGTGTCCGACTGTTTTCGACCCAATGGGCAGGGCTGTAGCCTGCCAGGCTTGATCATATTGTAAATGAAAAGCTTTTGAAGAAAGCACCTAGTTATTGAATCATGTGCATGCTTTTGTATCCACCCATTTGCTTTGATTCTTCACCAGCTGAGCTACCAGGGAAGCCCATACAAGAAGCAGTTGGGGAAAAAAAGGGGGATGGTGACCTGGAGTAAACGGTTTTATTGCAGGTGCTGTTTTTTTACCCCTAGGAACTAAGTGAACTTCCAAACACTGAATTTGAGCCAAAAAGAGTGATTTGCTACTTTATCAATAGCCACAGTTACTAGTGAGCTGATAGTCTTGTCATTTGAGATTAGGTGAATAGCACCCTGATATAAAACACAGCTACTCAAACAACAGTTTATAAGAAAAAATCTTATAAACGTTTTTATGGACAAAAAAATTCATGTGTTACTCAGACTTGTCTCTACCTGATAAGACCGTAGAGTGTTTTGGGTACAAACTCTCTTTCATTCAGCAAAGATTAAATCCTTGCTAAAGATTAGACACTGGGGAATAGATGAGTAAAAGTTCTGTTTTGACATGTTCAGTGTAGTCAAGGAGACAGATCTATGTACAGGTAGTAATTTGATTGGAGTAGACAATAAGGGTATTAACTGAATGGTTACATAGAGGAGTAAATTATAGGGGAGTTAGAATTCAATGTTGGGGGTTCCTTAAGCTTATTCTTGACCACGGGGAAGCCTCTCTGTGTGTTTGTGTGTGTATGTACAGAGAAAGAGGGGAAGCGTGTGTGTGTGTGTGTGTGTGTGTGTGTGTGTGTGTGTGTGTGTAGAGAAGTAAGAAAACTGTCCTTTCATTTTCTTGTGGGTTCAGTTAAGGTCAGTTTCTTTGCTTCTCTTTCTAGAAATGAACATGCAAGGCAAATAGCTGTTTCCCTTCTTCTTCTCTTTCAACTCTTCTTCTCTATTCATCTTTGAACAAAGGAGAATAATTCTGTTTGTCATGATCTGTACCAATGGCAGTTCTAGGACTCTTCTGGACACATTTTGCAGCAAAACATAGTACATATTTTATCAGTGTCTTTATCCTCTATCCATGCATCTGTTCACCACATTTTTTAACCATCCCGTTCTTGGTGAAATATAAAGTCACTATTTGGATAATCTAGGCTAGTTTTGTTAGGACTTCCTAGTATAATTTAGAGTATGACTATGGTTTGGAATGAGCCATTTCATTCTGAATGTAATCACTTGAGACCACATTTTTCAAGGGAAAAATCAAGTTCACGTCCTAAGGCAAAGGATTTTTTTTTTTTTCCTACACTGTAAGTGTTTTCGTATAAATTCACAGAGTTACATTGCAATTTAGTTTTACAATTAATAAATGTTCCTTTATTTATTAATTCAGGACTACCCTAGAGAACATATGTAATCTAGGCCTCTGAGTTTTACAGCTTGGCAGAATGTATCTTCCAAGTGCTGGTATTTTTTTTTTTTTTTGACTCTACAGCTTCCGGGATCTAGTTCCCCAACCAGAGATCCAACCTGGGTCCTTGGCAGTGAAAGCTCAGAATCCTAGCCACTGGTTGTCATTCAATCACTCAGTTATGTCTGACTCTGTGACCCCTTGGACTGCAGCACACCAGGCTTCCCTGTCCTTCACTGTCTCCCGGAGTTTGCTCAAACTCATGTCCAATGAGTTGGCTCTTTGCACCAGATGGCCAAAGTATTGGAGCTTCAGCTTTTGCATCAGTCAAAAGAGCATACAGTGGGAAATCTCTTCACACCTGTCTCCTGTGAACAGTGTTTCTCATCATCCCCAAGGACTGAGCAATTTTGAACATATGTCCCACTGTAAGTGCCGGTTCCAAGAGTTTACATTTGTTACTTGGATATGGTGTTGGAAAAGACTCTTGAGAGTCCCTTGGACTGTGAGGAGATCAAACCCAGTCAATCCTAAAGGAAATCAGTCCTGACTATTCATCAGAAGGACTGATGCTGAAGCTCCAATACTTTGGCCATCTGATGCAAAGAGCCAACTCATTGGAAAGACCCTGATGCTGGGAAGGATTGAGGGCAGGAGGAGAAGGGGATGACAGAGGATGAGATGGTTGGATGGCATCACTGACTCAATGAACATGAGTTTGAGTAAGCTCCGGGAGATGGTGAAGGACAGGGAAGCCTGGTGTGCTGCAGTCTATAGGTTTGCAAAGAGTTGGACACGACTGAGAGCCTGAACAACAACAACAACAACAACAAAATGCTGATTCCAAGAGTTTACATTTGTTTCTTGGGTGTAGAATGCTGAAATGTCGCCCAGTGTGGCTGACACTAGTTATAGCCCGACCAGCCTCTTTCCCCTCATACCTTTACCTTGTGGGCAAACCTGAGCCCTCATCCCTCTGATAGATGAAGAGTGATGGTTCAATGTAACTAAGTCTGCATCTCTCTTAAAGGGAGGTCAAGCATCTTTTCATAGGTGAACAGTAATGGTTCAATGTAACTAAATCTGCTTCTGTCAAGCATCTTTTCAAATCTTTTGTATATCCCTTTCTGTGAATTCTTTATGTCACTTGCCTTTTTTTTTTTTCCTTTTCAGTTCTGGATCTGTCCTGTTTTGAGTTTAGGACTAAAGATACTCAATTCTGTCTGACTGGCTGACTTGTCTGGAATTACTTCTGTAAATCAATTTCTGTAAATGCTCTTTAGGTGCATATGGAATATACCTATCTGTGCATTTTGGTTTGGGCCTTGCTGTGATTGTCATTCTCAGTTTTTTCCTTCCTCAGGATGAAGGAAAGCATTCTTGGCATCACCAGGATGCTGAAGCTCTCTACCAGCTACCATATGAGACCAGTCTTAATTATCCTGGCTAGTGAGTTTAGAATTTCTTCAGGTTTTCTTTCAGATTCAAAAGCACCAAGCAGTATGCATTCATGCATCCATTCAACCCCTTTTTAATGAGTATGGTGAGCTGTAGGCTAGGTACTATGAGGGATACAAAACAAATATCCATCTTGACCCCTGTCTTAAAAGACTTGATGCCCCATTTAGGGAAAGGAGACACATACAGGCTAAATAAAAGATGGAAAATAAAGCAGCTATGGAAAGACTATCAGAGATGATTTCAAAAACCCCTGGCAAAGCAGGTACTCTCCCCTGTCTGTTTTGCTCACCACCATGTACCTGTGCCTAGCATGGTGCCTGGGTGGCTCAGTACTTATGGATGAATGGCTCATCTCCATTTTACAAATGAGTAAACTGAGGTTCTGTCTTCCCCAGTGGCTCAGCGGTAAAGAATCCACCTACAATGCAGGAGAAGCAGGAGACTCGGGTTTGATCCCTGGGTCAGGAAGATCCCCTGGAGGAGGAAATGTCAACCCACTCCAGTACATGGACAGAGGAGCCTGGTGGGCTACAGTCCATGGGGTCACACAGAGTCGGATATGACTGAAGCAACTTAGCGTGCATGCAAACAGATTCAGGGACACAAACTGACTTATCTGAGGTTCCATTCACTCAGTAAGTGGGGAATTAGGGTCTGTTGAGCCCAGGAGCGCAGGCTAAGCAGGACACAGGTAGAGACAGCCTCAGTCTGATTCCCTGGGGCAGCTGTGAACTCTGAACAGTCACGCCCAGCCCCTGCGGATGCCCCTTTAAGCTCCAGGCCAGCACTCAGCATCTACTCCACTGGTGCAGGCCCCAGCATCAGCACCACTCTGTTGTTTCAACCAGAAATGTAGGGATCGTCTGTGACCCCTCCGATGTCTGTACATCCTCCCGGCCAGTTCTGTTCACTCTCCTAAAGTATGTCTAGCCCTGGTCTGTGGCATCTACTCCTGCCATTCTAGTCAACCTCTGCTACTTCTGAAGGTCAAGGAGATAGGTCAGTGGTGTTGCTGGAAGTTAAGAAAATGTAGTTATCTCAGGCCCTCCTTCAGCCTTACTGAGTCAGAAAAGTGAAAGTGTTAATCGCCCGGTTGTGTGTGACTCTATTCAACTGTAGCCCACCAGGATCCTCTGTCCATGGGATTTCCCAGGCCAGAATACTGGAGTGGGTAGCCATTTCCTTCTCCAGGGGATCTTCCCGACCCAGGAATTGAACCCGAGTCTCCTACATTGCAGACGGATTCTTTACTGTTTGAGCCACCAGGAATTGAATCACAAACTATTTTTTTTTAAACAAGATTACCAGGGGCCGTGTGGGTGCATTTGAAATGAGCTGCACTGGAGAGAAAGGTTGTCGGAAATTAGACCCCCTGCTTGGTTCAGTTCACATCTGCAGATGGGGATTTGGGAATCACTTGACATCACAAGAGTACCCACGAAGAAGAAGAAAAATCCAAAGACTGAATCTCAAAGAACAAGACAAGCGTCATCCCATAAGGCCTCAAAAACAGCTTTAGATATTCTTAGACATTGCACTTACCAAAACCGAGTTTGTGAAATCCCAAGCATATGTTAAATCCATCTAACTATGGGAAGAGAAGGGGAAAGAAGTGTAGAGGAAGCAAACTCTAAAATTAAAGTCTGTTTGGGAGGTGACAGATGTCTGGGTCCTGATAGATTTCTCGGCTTGTAAGAAGTAGTTTTTTTATCTTCATTCATACATGTTTGACGGTTGCTTCCCCTTTTACTGTTATTTTTTTTCTCTTATGAAAATCAATTTCCTTCTTTCTAAAGGGTGGATTCTCTCAAGTGTTACCGTGTATGAAGGTTTTAGAAAATGTCTAACAAAGGTTTGAGTTATGGACAGAAAATATTCCTAAGCTTCCGTCATATAAATAAGCTTCTAGCAGTGCCCCACTGTCAATTGACTTATGGTGTTCAATATGTTCTCCACCTTTGAAAATGGACTAAGATCCTTGTTTGTGTGTGTAGGCTTAGTCGTGTCCAACTCTTTGTGACCCCGTGAACTGTAGCCCACCAGGCTCCCTGTCCATGCAATTTTCCAGGCAAGAATGCTGGAGTGGGTTGCCATTCCTTTCTCCAGGGGATCTTTCCAACCCAGGGATCGAACCCACATCTCTTACATCACCTGCTTGTCAGGCAGATTTTTTACCTCTAGTGCCACCTGGGAAACCCCAAGATCCTTGCTGGGGACACATAAGTCCTCTCTTTATTTATTATTTGTTGAACACACTGAGGCATGCAGGATCTTAGTTCCCCAACCAGGGATCAAACCCGTGCCCTCTGCAGTGGCGGTGTGGAGTCTTAACCACTGGACCAACAGGTAAGTCCTAATTCTTCTCACGAGATGTAAGAATAAACCATCAAGTTTCTGCTAATGGGAAGTTAAAATATATGTCTTTGTACAAGGTGTTAATCATGTTGGAGTTTTAGGCTCCAGGAGGAGATGGAACATTCTGCGCTAGGCATGTTAATTTGGTGGGAAAAATCAGGGCTTTGAAATCCTACAATCTTGATCTTGTTTCCTGGTTTTGTCACCTACTGGCTGTAAGATCTTAGACAAGTCAGTTCAGGCCTTTGATCCACAGATTCCTCTTTGGGAAATCTACTTTGTTGTGAAGGATTGTTGAGAAGTTTAATGGTGGTGGATGACTCAGCACATAGTAGACACTCAATAAACATCTATGTTCTTCCTACAGGACTTGGAAATATCTTGCAGACCCTTGAAATAGCTTGTTCCTGTGTTACATGAATTTACTAGCTAATGGCAGGGAGGATATGAATGAAGTTCATGGGTTGCTTTAGAGTTTACATAGCTCTTCCGAAACGTAATGGTTGAGCAAATACCTTTTACTTTATTACAGTCAACAAGTAGGAAATTGCTTCAATTTGGGAAGCGTGATCTGAAAGAGCTGAGAATGGAAACAGGCTGACGGTAAAGACTGGGTCATGAATTTTGCTCATGTGACTCTCTGGGAAGTAACTTAAGCTTTCAGAACCTCATGGAGAATGGGGTGATGATCATACTGCCTGTGCAGATAAAATGAGCTAACAGAATACACAAGAATGATTGTTTGTAGGAGCAAAGCAATAAAAGATCCCCCAAATGTCCCTCTGCAGAAGAATGGATGGAATCGGTTGTGGTGTTTTCCATACACTGACTGATGTGTGATACAGCAAAGGGAAGGAGTGGATCCTGTCAGTATGAATGAATCCTACACACAATGGGGAGGAAATCTTGGGAGAAGACGAACACAGTGAGATCATTTATTCTGCGTGCCCAACCACATGCAAAAACTAATAATCATGTTTAGAGAAGAAAATTGTTCATAGTCAAACTCTAAAGGAAAATACAGGAATGATAGCCTCCACTTTCTGAGAGTTGTTTCCATATTAGGAAGAGACGAGGCTGGATAAGAGAGAGGGACCAGTGGGCTTCCAATGGCTTCCACGATGCTTATTGGAGCTGTTTTTTCATGTTATTAGTTTTTATGTCTTATCATCTATTTACATTATAAGAGCATAAGTTCTATATAATTTTAGATTTTGTGACATTTTATAAGGTATTTACAAGATATGTTTCATGTTTTTATGGATTTTATACCATTTTGTAATATGTTCATATTGTAAGATTATATGTCTCGTATATTCTTTTGAACATTCAAAATATTTCAGGATGAAACATTAAAAAGATGATGCTAATAAATGTGACAAGCACCTCGTGAATAGTGCCCTGCTCAAGTCAGCTTGTATAACAGCTGGCCGTTGCTGTCTGCTGAGTGATTTCCAGGTGTAGGCACTGGGCCAAGGGCTTGACCTTTGTTCTCTGACTGCCTCCACATGACCATCACACCCTGTAGCTGCAATGCTTTTTCTTCACCACACCACAACTGCCTTCTCAGATGATAACTTGTGGCAGAGATTATCTATATGGGCTTTGGTGATTTCTTTCTTTTCCTTAAAAAAAAAAATTTTAGCTGCACCATAGAACTGGTTCCCCAAACCAGGGATCAAACCCATACCCCTGCACTGGAAATGCGGAGTCTTAACCACTGAACTGCTAGGGAAATCTCTGTAGGTGCAGTTACCTTCACTTGTCAGATGAGTAAATTGAGACAGTTAACCAAATCACATTGTCTGAGAATTTATTAATTGCCAGGTCCTTCTATTACACTTGCCTTATCTTACTTCATCTTTTGGCGACCCTAGGAAATCAACTGAAAATACTACTTTTGACCAGAGGTCGGTGAATTTTTTTAATAAAGGGTCAGAGAGTGAATATTTTATGCTTTGTGGGTCAAACTGTCACTATCATGGCTCTGCTGTTGGAACACAACAGAGATAATGTGTACCTGAATGATGGGGCTGTGTGCCAATAAAACTTTATTGATGGACATTGAGGTTTGAATTTCATTTAACTTCCATGTGTCACAGATTTTGTTTTCCTTTTGATTTTTTCTAACCACTTTAGAATGTAGTTTTTCTTCACTCACGAGTTACTGAAAAGCAGGCAGGGAGCTGGATGTGGCTCATGGGCTTCAGTTTGCCAAAAGGGGCTGCAGACCATTGGTTCCATGAGGGCAGGAAACTTCTTGATTTTGTTCAGCACTGTATACTCGGCACACCATTACGTGCCCAGTATACATCTGATGAATGTGAGTGTTACATGCTGATATTTCAGAAGTCAGATGATGGTGATATTTTCTCTCCACTTTGGGCAGCCATCTTGGTTTTCAGGGGGCACTGTTAATAATGCTCTCTGTCTTGGGCAAACCAGGATGCTTGGTAACATCCCAACCAGGGAGGTGACTCTTCACCATGGTGACAGCAGGACCCTGGCTGTGTGCTGTATGTGTGAGCATTGAAAGAAGTTACTGATTTTTCCCCACAATTTATAATTTGGGAGAGTTCAAGAGTGCAAAAGAAATGCAAGAAAAATGGATTAGTGCAATGAAGACTTACATAATTGTTACCTTGATAGAGCCATTTTTGACAGGTGCCACATTTATGCGGTCTCTATCTACCTACCTCTCTCTACCTATCTACCTACCTACCTGTCTTTATCTACCTATTATATCTATCTACCCATCTATCTGTCTTATTTGTCTACCCACTTAACCTACCTATCTTTATCTGTCTACCTATCTTATCTATCTATATTATATACCTGCCTATCTATCTTCTTGTTGTTCAGTTGTCTGACTTTTTGTGACCCCATGGACTGCAGCACACCAGGCTTCCCTGTCCACTATCTCCCGGAGTTTGCTCAAACTCATATTCTTTGAGTTGGTGATGCCATCCAGCCATCTCATCCTCTGTCACCCCCTTCTCCTCCTGCCCTCAATCTTCTCCAGCATCAGGGTCTTTTTCAATGAGTCAGCTCTTTGGTCAAACTATTGAAGCTTCAGCTTCAGCATCAGTCCTACCTACCCTACCTATCTTCCTACCTACCTGTCTTATCTATCCACATACTTATCTATTTACCCACCTACCTACATACTTTCTTTGTCTATCAATATCATTATTTCTCCTTAGACTTAAGTACAAACAGCATGACACTTCATCCTTTAATATTGCAGTATGCAAATCCTAAAAACATTCTCATCCTTCTTCATAATTATGATACCGTGTTCACATTCGAGAAACTTAACATTGACACAACATCATTGTCTAATATATAGTCAATATTTTTATTTCCCCATTATGCCCCAAATGTCTTGCTTTTTTGGGAACCAGGATCCAATCAGAGATCGCACATGTCATTTAGCAGTCTTTTTGATTTAGTCCCCCGGAATTTAGAGCAGTTCCCTTCTCTCTTTCTTTTACGACATTGGTATTTGAGAAGCATAGGCCGTTTGTCTTGTACAAAGTCCATCGATCTGAATTTGTTTTGATTGTTTCTTATTATTAGATTGGGATTAAACAGTTTTTGGCAAAAACACAATGTGGGCATCGTTGTGTTCTTCTCGGTGTGTCCCATCAGGAGGCACGAGGTGTCATTTGTCCTGTTATTGATGATGTTAACCTTGGTCACGTGGCCAAGGTGATATTGTCTAATTTCTCCCCTGTAAAGGAATCATTCCCCTTCATGATGAACATCTGCCGTTTTTTAATTCAAGGGAAATATTATTCAGGAGAAATCACTCAAGAGTGTAAACAGGAAAAGACAAACAGGTACAAGGGGTCCTGTCTGGCAGACAGTTTGCCCAGCTTCCAGGTTGTTGCAAGCCTTCGGGGTGACTGAATGTAACTGGTGCGTAGCTCCTGGTCCCTTACTTCGTGCCGATATATATGCAGAGCAGTGCTCTTGCCCAGCAACTGTGGATTTATTGATTGTGTTAGCTCTCCACGATTCGGTGGTTCAGGCGGGCTGCTGGGGGCGGCAAATCTTGCCTTGGTTGTTGCATTAGTTTTCATTTCATGTAGCTACTAAGATAGAGCATGTGGCTGGCCTCTCCTCCTCTCTGTGGCCTTTCCAAGGGCAGCAGTTTGGACACATGCCACCGTGTTCCAGGCCACCTTCTCTCCCCTGATGATTGCAATAGTCCCCGAATTGTCCCTCCAAAATCTGCCTTCCCAGTCCATTCTCCTTCAAACAACCCCAGTGAATTTCTCAAAATTCAAATCAGACTATTAACCCTCTCCTCCTTAAAACTTTGCCTATTGTCTTTACTTATTATTATTTTGCCTATTGACTTTAGGATAAATATCTAAATACATACGCTGGCCTACCCTCGATGGTCCGACCCTTACCTTTCTCTCAGAACTTATTTTCTTCCACTCTTGCCTGTCCCTGGTCTCTGCACCCCAACCACGATTTTTTGTTTCACAAAAATGAATATTTCCTTTCTGTTTCTGCCTCAGGGCCTTTGCATATGCCCCAGTGTTCTACCTGAGATATTCTACTTTCATTCTCCCACTAAGGTAACTACTTCTGTTGTATGCTCACTAGAGACTGCTCTGATTTCAGGTATGGCTGGAAAGTTACTAGGGATTTATCTCTTGATTAAGTGTTGGCTTTATTTAGGCTGTTTCTTTCCTCATGGTGGCAAGGTGGCTGCCAATACATCCAGACCTATGTCACACTCCCTCAACAAATCCTGTATAAAGAGATTACCTCTTTATTAATAGTTCTGATAAAAATTGGGGGGTTGGTAATTGGATCACCACAGCTCACATGCCCATTCCTGAGTGAATCCTTATAGCCAGAGGGATGGGAATACACACATGCATTGTAAGGCCTGGGTCATTGGAAGGCAGTGTGTGTTGGTATTTCCCAAGCCTCGTGGATTAAGAGTGGGGGATGGTCCTCAAAAGAAAACAGGGTGCCATTACCAGAGGAAGGGGTATGGGTGCTAGGTAGCAAAATAATAGGTGCTTATTACTGACTGTTGGAAAAATTTAAACCCATTTTTCCCCCCGGAATATAATAAGTGTTATATAAATAAAAGCAAAAATAAATAATAAAAGGAGAGTTAGCATGCTATGTGGATGGATTTGATGGAGATAAGGTGCTTAGAGGCCTCAAGTCTGGAGTCCTGATTCCTAGGAGGCTGGCCAAGCTTCAGCTAAGAATAATGTGGGGAAGGGCTGAGTGGGTGGGTGGAAGAGCAGCTAGTTTTCTCTGTTAGAGTTCCTGTGTGTGTGTGTGTGTGTGTGTGTGTGTGTGTGTTTGTGTGTGTGTAAGAGATGTAAGGGGCAGTCATTAGAGACCATTAGTTGTTTTTTAATTGAAGCATACTTGATTTACAATATTGCGCTGATTTCTGCTGTGCAGCAAAGTCATTCAGTTATACACATATATACAGTCTTCTTTCATATTCTTTGCCATTATGGTTTATCCCAGGAAATTGGATATATCAATAGTTCCCTGTGGTGTACAGTAGGACTAGGTTGTTTATCCATTTTAAAGGTAGTAGTTTGCACTTATTAACCCCAAACTCCCAGTCTGTTCCCCTCCCTCTCCTCCTTCCCCCTTGGCAGCCACAAGTCTGTTCTCTACGTAGAGACCATTCGTTTCAATTACCTGCTTTTTAAGGTGAAGAACTCAGGCCGTGAATGAGGTAAAATAATTGGTCCAACTCCCACAGCAACAAAGTCTATCTCCTGGTTTCATCCCCCCAGACCTGGCATTTTTATTTTTTATTTTATTCCTTACTTTCCTTTTGTCTTGAGGGAGGCACATTTGAATTTATTTTGAAAACCAAAGAAGAATATCACAGGCATTTTCAGTGGCCAAAAAAAATTGCATTTCCTGAGGCTAACTGCAACACTGATTGCAATCTACCTGTGTGTTCAGAAGCCCTGAGAGGGCTGCTAAAATCTTCACTTTTATAGCTGTCTTTTTCATAAAGTCAGTTTGGAGAATATAATATTCAAAGCTTCTGCAAGTCATTTTGTGTCACAGCCATTGATTGCTTCTTAAGTTTTTTGGAATTTTATTAAAGATTTCTTCTACATTTTAAATCTTTCCAAGTCTGGTGCCTGAAAATATAAACCCACTGAACAGAGCTGAACTGGAGCTCTTGGTTATCCTTGTCTAGAAGAAATTTTAGGAATTCTGACGTCCAAAGAACTTCCAGCTTGGCTGAGAATGACATCTGTATTAAATTGCCTGTGCTCTTGGGCAGGCCAACGTTGGGACCTCTGTTTGCCCCTGTCCTGGAGGGTAAAACCAGAGTGGACTATAGTGTATGATACAAATTTTAGTTGATACAAGGATGGAGCTTTAAATATCACTGGATCATCTGGTTAAAGTGTTTTTTTTTTTTTAAGGCTGCACCAGGAGGCTGGCAGGATCTTAGTTCCTCAACCAGGAGTCAAATGCAGGGCCTCTGCAATGGAATCTCTGAGTCCTAAGCACTGGACCGCTGGGGAATTCCTTTCCTTGATCAATTCCATTTGTCTTTTCCATGAAGAAAAATGCAGCTTGTTGCTAATAATATTTTAACACCTACATTGGCTAATCTCTTTTTCTAACAAAGAAAATTTAATAACATTGCCTTTTTAAAAACTTTATCTTTTTAAGTTGAGGGATAGTTGACTTACAGTATTATATAAACTTCAGATGTACAACATAGTGATTCACAATTTTTAAAGGCTATGCTCCATTTATAGTTATTATAAAACAAATAGCTTTATTCCCTGTTAGTGAGTTAGTAAAGTTGCTCAGTCGTGTCTGACTCTAGTTTGTTCTCGATATCTCTGAGTTTGTTTCCTTTTTGTTATGTCACTAGTTTGTTGTATTTTTTAGATTTCACATGTAAGTGATATCATAACAGTATCTGTCTTTCTTTATCTGATTTATTTTACTGAGCACAATACCATTCAAGTCTGTCCCTGGCAAAATTTCATTCTTTTTTATGACTTAGTAGTATTTCATTGTGTATAGGTACCACATCTTCTTTATCCATTCATCTGTTGACGGGCACTTGGATTGCTTCCAAATCTTGGTTACTGCAAATAAGGCTGTTATGAACATTGGGATACATTTATTTTTTTGAATGAGTATTTTTGTTTTCTTCAGATATATATCCATAAAAAACATTGTTTTTATCTTCTATTTGTGTTTTTCCTTTCGCTTCTCTCTGTATAGCCAGTGAAAACTAGTTTTCCATTTATTTATAATCCAGCAACCACCACCACCACCATCAACATGGTGCTTATTAATTCCAGGAACTTTTCTCAAGATTTTACAGGCATAACTCATTCCCTTCTCTTACAAGATAAGAAATTATTATTATCCCCACTTTAGAAATGAGAAAATAAAATCACAGAGAGGTTGATGCACTGCCCAAGGTCACACAGCTAGTACATAGCAGAAGGGGGATTTGAACCCAGGAATTCTGCCTTCAGAGCCTGTGCTCCTAACCATCCTACTTTGCTGATGCATGACATAATGTTTCCTTTTTAAAATAGATCTACCAAAAAAAACAAGAACAAAAAAAGGAGGTGAGAGTTAATTTGAAGAAAAATATTAAACAGGTAATAAAGCATGCACAACAAGGGTACAGCAAAATTGTGACCATGGCTTTGAATCACTGAAACTTAGGAAATGCTGAACACTCTAGAAACCTAGAATTCCATAAACAAGGACAACGCCTGCATCAGGGAAGACGCCAGATGGGGGCTCCTGAGTTTATTCTAAGCCATAGCTCTGGTAGCTCACAAAATTGCTTGTCTAAAATGAGAAATGTCTTCCTTTCGTAGCCACAGAGCCTGGTGACTTCCACTAAGGGCATCAGGCATGCCGGACTCCTTCAATCTGACCTTGCTGGAGGCTGAGGTTAGCGTTCTTTCGTGGAGGTGTTGGCCGCCCCCAGAAGGACTGCCATATGACAGGTGTTTTAATGTACTGTCTGTGGGGTGTGTCAACTGACCTTCAACCAACGTAGTTAATGGGGTTTTTGCATAGTACAGTCATCTCATGGCCCCTTGGGCAGCAGAGATGGGATGGAGGAGCCTGCACACAGCACCAGAGACGGCTGTGAGTAACTCTGCTTGCCTTGACGACATCCCATCTCCCTCTACTTTGCAGACAAACCCTATCACTAACCCTAACCCCAGTCCTAACCCTAACCTTTACCTCACTCTAACTCTTAACTAACCTCGACCCCAATCCTCTGCTTCTCCCCTTCATCCACCACATTCATCCATCCTTCCCCCATCCAGATTTACTGAGGTATAATTGGTATTGCATATATTTAAGGTCTCCACTGTGAAGACCTCCTAGGTGTCTGTTAGTCACTCAGTCGTGTCCGACTCTTTTTGACCCCATGGACTGCAGCCCACCAGGCTCCTCTGTCCATGGAATTCTCCAGGTAAGAATACTGCAGTAGGTAGCCATTCCCCTCTCCAGGGGATCTTCCCAACCCAGGGATTAAACCTGGGGCTCCTGCACTGCAGGAAGATTGTTTACCATCTGAGCTACTAGGGAAGCTACTAGGGAATATACATCAGTCAGTTCAGTTCAGTTCGGTCGCTCAGTCGTGTCCGACTTGTTGTGACCCCATGCATCGCAGCACACCAGGTCTCCCTGTCCATCACCAACTTCCGGAATTTACCCAAACTCATGTCCATCGAGTCGGTGATGCCATCCAGCCATCTCATCCTCTGTCATCCCCTTCTCCTCCTGCCCCCAATCCCTCCCAGGATCAGGGTCTTTTCCAAGGAGTCAACTCTTCGCATGAGGTGGCCAAAGTATTGGAATTTCAGCTTCAACATCAGTCCTTCCAATGAACACCCAGGACTGACCTCCTTTAGGATGGACTAGTTGGATCTCCTTGCAGTCTAAGGGACTCTCAAGAGTCTTCTCCAACACCACAGTTCAAAAGCATCAACTCTTTGGCACTCAGCTTTCTTCACAGTCCAGCTCTCACATTCATGAATGATCACTGGAAAAACCATAGCCTTGACTAGATGGACCTTTGTTGGCAAAGTAATGTCTCTGCTTTTTAATATGTTATCTAGGTTGGTCATAGCTTTCCTTCCAAGGAGTAAACGTCTTTTAATTTCATGACTGCAGTCACCATCTGCAGTGATTTTGGAGCCCCCCAAAATAAAGTTTGACGCTGTTTCCACTGTTTCCCCATCTATTTCTCATGAAGTGATGGGACCAGATGCTATGATCTTAGTTTTCTGAATGTTGAGTTTTATGCCAACTTTTTCACTCTCCTCTTTCACTTTCATCAAGAGGCTTTTTAGTTCCTCTTCATTTTCCCTATATACATATCTATTTTGAAATGATGACCACAATCAAGTTAACTAATGCATTCATCACCTCACACAGTTACCATTTTCATCCACTCAATTATTCAAATACTTATTCATTTTATTTTTTTTTAATCCATATTTATTGAGCACCTATTGTATCAGCTAGGGTTCCAGCAGGAAAGAGAAGGCACACTTCAACTGGATAATTGTTGAGAGTTTGGTAAAAAAAAAAGACTATAAAAAAGAGTTATATAGTTATGTAACTATAACCCAGTATAACGATGTGGTTGTGATCAAGGGGATTTCAGGGCATACTGAGGTGTTAGGGCTGGCAGAGAGAGAATCATTACCGCCTCCAGGGCAAAAGGAAAGAGTGCAGTTGGAGGCGGTAGGGTGGTGGTGGGGTGGGGAAGGACAGGTCGGGCTGTGCAGGAGGGGCCACCATAGGTCAGAAGGTAGGTGGTCGGAGCAGGGAGGGGCCGGAAGGAAGCCCCCTCCCTCCTCCTTCATTGCACATCCCAGATCACTTTCTAGTGCCTCTGAACTTGCAGCTGGAGTGTCACTCATTGCTGTGCATCAGCACATATATGTTGTTACAGCAAAGAGGACACCAAAACGTTTCTTTTACTTAATGCCCCTTGGAGAGGAAGGACAAAGGGTAGATGGGCTTTTCCTCAGAAGCAGATGAAGAAGGAATGTTTTCTTTTGCGGAAATAGTGCTCTTGGCAAAGCTTTAATGTGCAAACAATGTGTGATTGGGACAAAAGAATACTAAGATATCCTTAGGAAACAAACCTATCTGATTTTGCTCTGTGTTATACCTGGCTTCTGTTCAGGCAGAATTCACTGTGCTCACTGTAACTCACTCACCTTGAAGCTCAGAGAGGGCGAGTGGCTTGCTCAAGGACACACAGCACATTTGTCAACGCAGTTTTGCTGCTGAACTTCAGGCCCCCTGCTTCCTCATTGTGTACTTGTTCCATTTAGTCATCATCTGTGAAACTGTCTTCAGTTGCTACCTCTCTCTGGGGAGAAACCAAAGTCCTCACAGTTTCTGGAAGAAAGTGCAGTGTTGTTATTTAATCTCCTCGGCTGCCATTTCAGCTTTTCCAAGTGTTAATGGCATTTCCCGTCATGCAATGCTCCAGACAAATGCTGGGTTATCTTCCTGGCCCTTTGCCAACTCAGAGAGTTCAAAAAATGTTGAGTTTTCACATTTATCCCTGAAATTTTGCTTCTAGCAAACTCTGCCACAGGCCACTTGGTCAGGTCAAAACCTGTCACCTCTCCTCCCTCTGCTGGCTCCACATCCCAACTTCCCATTTGTCAGGGATGCCATCATATACTCAGGCTCCCAGGCTGTCAAACTGCAGATTGGTCTTTCAGTCTTTTCTGTTTTATTCCCTTTATCCAAGTCATTATGAACTCCTTTGCTTTTTACTAACCGGTGTAGACTAGCAGTTAAAAAAAGAAGTACATACTGGTGGGGGAAATGTTGGCATCAGACAGATCTGGGTTCAAATCTTGGCTCTGCTGTTTGTCTCTGTTGTACTTATAAGACATTCAGCAGGTTGCAAAAACTCATCAAGTCTCAGTTCCATGTGCCACTCAGATCCCCTTTTAGTGGAGGGCTTGTCAGGGGGATGCTGACAGCAGATAGCCCTCAGCTGTTAGTTCCTTTAAGGTTCCCTCAGGTGCAGGACCACCTTGACCTTTTCCCTTCCCAGGTCAGCCCACAGTTCAAGGTGGAGTATGAAGGCCTAGCCATCGAGACCCCAGACTCAACTTTTGAACATCACCAAATTAGCACCAGGCCTCCCCAAGGGGCAGGCGGAGAAGGTGGTTGAACCTGCATCACAAGCTCAATTTCCCGCTCTATTCACTCTACTTCCTTTCCCAGTCTTCCACAGGGATCCATCCCAATGGCCCTCCTTAATAAACAGACAATATGCTAAGCTCTGTCTCCAGGTGGGTTTCCTGTGGATTCCGGCTTGGGACACTGGATGATAATCACACTTACTCCTAGGTGGATGGGAGGACGTGTAGCCTTCCTGTCATCAGTGAATGGGAAGCTGCTAAGAGGCTTTAAGCAGGGGATCGGGATGGGGAATACGTGTAACTTTATGGCTGATTCATGTCAATGTATGACAAAACCCACTGAAATGTTGTGAAGTAATTAGCCTCCAACTAATAAAAAAAATTAAAGAAAAAAAAAGAGGCTTTAAGCAGGGGAACAGCACCATCCAATTTCCTTTAAAAAGAAAGAGAAAGAAAGGAAGAGAGAAGAAAGAAGACAGAAAGAAAGAAAAAGGAAGGAAGAAAGAAAAAAAAAACTCTCTGGCAAAGGAAGGGGGTCCTTATCAGCAGTATCAGCATCTGTGGTAATAATAATGGGGATTGGTCTCTGTTGTAGCAAACAGTCTGTCCTTTCCTCGTTTATCCTGAAAGCTAACTTTTTTTTCAGGTTGTCTCATCTTTACTAGACATCCTGGTGGGAGAGAATTCCATCCTTCTGTTGCTACAAGTATTCTTGATGTACAGCCACAACATCTGAGGGGTTCATTTCCCGATTTGCGGGAATCACAGGAAATGAATCAGATTCTTGCATATTTTTAGGGTAGAGTGATGCACAAACAAATCTAACATACAAAGACCCATCCTGCCATGGACCATTGCAGGCTTTAGTACCCTCCAGATGCTCTTCTAGGATCCTGCTTATCTTGCTTCCTCCCTCCCTCCGCTCCACAGAGGAGTGGTCTGCCCCCACTCCCTCTCCCCTCCCCTGGCAAGTTCATCCAGTTGAGAGGGTGATATTTGCATGATTTGAATAGTAATTTTGCATAATAGAGGCTCTCATTTAAATGATGTAAATTTCCTCCTGTCCTCTCTTTAGATTATTATTCATCCATTCAGTGAGATCACTTTTTAGGGGATGTGATAGAAATATTTACAAAAGACAGAACATCAAGCGTGGAGGTTTTAATGATTTCTAGCAAAAATTAAAATGATTTTTAATGGTTTTGCTTTTTTTTTGTTTGATACATTTGAGGGTGGAGGTTGCAGCTGAAGGCAAAATCTCTTTTATGAGATTCAGTGAATTTTAAGTCTCTATTTGCCCTGAGTTAGTTAAGGTGAGGGGGGAATTGGGGATGGAGGATCCACCTCAGTCTCTGGATACCTCTTGTGAGATGTACCTGAGGTTCCATTCTACCCTCTCCTTCCTCCCTCTCTGGATCTTGTATGTCTTCTGGGGATGCAGACCTGATTTGTATTTTCCTCCTTTTCTAATGGAAGGAACAATGAATTTGGGGTTGGGAATACCTGGCGGGTTCTTAGGTTGGAAGTAACAGACACCAATTCGGGCTCAGTTAAGTCAAAGACATTAATCAGAAGGTTCAGGAATTAGACTGTGGGAGAGGGGACATACAATCAGCCCAGCATGGGTTCCAGGCTCACTTCTTGGCTTGGGGTGATGGGGGCACCTCTAACATTTGCAGAGGGAGGCCAGGATATCTTTTGTTTGTGTATTTGAAAATTATACATCAAGCAAATAAACAAAATGTGAGTTATCTTCCTATCTTGACACACTTGTGGGTTTGAATTTAGAATGTTGGATTCCTCAGTCATGGTCCAGAATGTGATGACTCAGGAGATCTCAGGGCCCATCCTTCTTTCTCTTCTAACTCTTGGCTCTGTTCTGTACCCCTCCTTGAGCTATTTGTTTCAGTCTGGATAAACCTCAGTTTCTTCATCTGTTAAATGGCAAAGATATACCAGTCCCACCTACCCCAAAGGGTTGTTCCCTCTTTCATTCATCCGCTCATTCAGTATTTATTGAGGGCGTACTACGTGGTGGTCACTGTAATAGGTGCTGGGACAGAGCAACAAATAAGGCAGACATGAGGTTTATTTTCAGCTGGAGGAGAAAATAGTAAATAAGAAAATAGATAAATAATCACAATTTCATACAATAATAGAAGAAATAAGACAAATAAAATAGGATAAAGGAACAAAGAATAATAGAGATGGGGGCAGTGGGATGCTGTTTTAAATACAGAGATCAGAAAAAACAAGTCTGAGTGACATGTGAAATGACAGAGAATGTTTATTGATTGACTTAATGACATTATGCTGATTTCTAGCTTGATTATAGCAGAAGTGGATAAGCTGATTGTTGGTAATCAGTACAAATTACATAAGATTTCTTCCATAAACATTTTAAGGTTTTTTGGCTTCCTTTTTCTATGTTGAATTTTACTGTTTTTAAAAGAGGTAACCCAAAGGGCAGATTCATCCATCCTTTTAGAGCTGCATGGACATTTCTCTGAATTAGCTGTTATTCCTCCTGGAGGGCTCTTAAGGCAGCAGAAAGACCCTGACAGCCGGGTCCATGCTCTGTCAGTGACCTGCCCTCTGTGCTCAGCTGCTGGAAGCCTCAGCAGTCTCATTAATGTTGGAAAAGCACTTTGGGTTCCCAGCTGAAAGATACCAAGAAAGGCAAAGTTTAATTATTTTGTTTTTCCCATATCTTCAGCGTGCAGAAAGGGCATCATCAGAGGCGGCCAGAACTCGCCATCAAGAACAAGAGGCTGCAGTTAATGGAGAGATGAGACCGAGACTGGCAGAAGCAGAGAGAGAGAGAGGCGGAGGACGGAAGGAGGTTTTCCTGGCTTCTAGCTGAGGACAGGTCATGTGGTGGGGGTCAGTCTCTTCCTGTGCCCATGACCCATCCTGTTTCTATGTGGCCAGTGATGTCAGCTTCTTAGGGTCCACTCTGGTCAGATCCATTTCCCTTTCCATATCAGAACATGGCTCTGTGATAACCCCCCACCCCCAGGGCTCTCTGTCTTTCTAAGGCGGTCAGTAGGGCCCCAAGGAGGTGGACATTGGCTGGAGGAGATAATAATAATAGCTTTGAGTCACTGTGCATTAGCTATGTCACTGACTCCCCACCACAGCTGCCAATGGAATGATTATCCCCGTTTTATAGGTGAAGAAACTGAGGCTCAGAGAGGAAAAGTGACACATCTGAGAAAATGGATGAACAGAAATTTGAACTCAGCTCTAACTGGATTCAGCACAATCTTTTGGCTCTACTTTCAAAATATGTACCTGCCCACTTTTTCCCAACCCCACTGTTATCACCTGGTCCAGCCACTCTCACATCTCAGTAGCCTCTTCCCTGGTCTCCCTGAATACATCCTCTCTCCCCACCTCTTTGTTAATCATACCAGCCACAGTCCTACCTCAAGGCCTTTGCACAGGCTGTTCCTTCTGCCTAGAATATTCTTCCCCAAATAGTTGCATAAGCTTGTTTCAAGTGTATGCTCAAATTTTACCTCACTGACTCTTCTCTGACAACCCTTTTAAAAATTGCAAATTTTCCCCACTACCCCCGTTTATCTCCCTCTTTCCTTATTATTCTCCCTGGCACTTCTCATTATTTAACACACTCTATCACGTACTTATTTTTGTTTGTTGTTCACTCTTCCCCTCAAAAAGATCAGCTCCATGAAAGCAAGGTGCTGTGTCTGTCATGCTCTCTGCTGCTTCTCCAGCATCGAGGGCAGTGCCTGGCACCCAGTAGGTGCTCAATATATATTTGTTGAGTGAATAACTCCAAAGCCATCATTTTGTCCACCGCAGGCACAGGGCCTCCCTTGACTGGCTTCCTATCTATAAGAATTCCTCATCTTTGGCAACACTTGCTATAGTCAGACACTTCAATTTTCTCCAGTGCTTGGGTGTAAAATAGTGGTTTTCCCATGTCTTTCTTGATATGCCTGGGAACTCAGATGTCAACATTTCTGAGGGACAGTGGAGCTGTGTCTCCCCAGAATCCCCCCTCCAACTTTGTTCAAGTCCAGAGCTCCGAAGTAGACCATCTCTCGGGATTTCTTGATAAAATGGGAAATGGGTCTTTGTTTGGGGTTATAATAAGACAAGTGACTTACGTAAAACAAAAGTTAGCATCTGCTCTGCACACCGGCTTTAATATTTAGGGATAATTTAAACCCAAGGAAAAGGCAGAGTTATTAATAAACAGTTGAGGGGAAGTGTGAAGAGAGAGTATGAAAATCTTCCATTGAAAAAGCTACTGTAGTTAGCATCCAAAATAAGACCCTGCTTAGCATGCTGGTTCTGCTCATTTGCAAATTAAGAGATGTATTGTTTTAAAAATAATTAACTCTAATTTTACATGTTTGGGAGATGGCTCTCCACTGGCTTAAAAATCTTTATTTATTTGCAGTGTTCTGAATACAGATTAATCTCCATCGCTAAACTGAGCTTTTGCTGCATGATGTGCTCTCAACTGGGGCTTCCCAGGTGGTGCTAGTGGTAAAGAACCCACCTGCCATTGCAGAAGATTTAAGAGACACAGGTTAGATTCCTAGGTTAGGAAGATTCCCTGGAAGATGGCGTGGCAACCCACTCCAGTATTCTTGCCTGGGGAATCCCATGGACAGAGGAGCTACAGGCAGGCTACAGTCCAAAGGGTCCCACAGAGTTGGACGTGACTTAGCACGCATGAACACATGTGCTCTCAAAGGCTCACAGAGGCAAAGCTGGTACTGCTAGAGGAATAATGTCTCGGTCCTTGGAAGTTATATTTTGGGGTTCTCTGTAGACCCCAGAATTCCTATCACTTAGAGTAGGGATCTTAGCAACCACTGGAGTTCAGTTTTCTTCATTTTACAGGTAAAGAAACGGGAGCCCAGAGAGGTAAAGGGACTTGTCCAGAGTCACACAGCAAATTGGTGGCATAAGTGCGATTAGAATGAGGCCCCTTCCAGCCTCAGTAGTTGTAATTTCCATGACATTTTTGTGTTCCCATAGTTCAGTCACACTTGTAAGATATTCACGTGCCCCTGGTACTATTGTGCACGCAAGTTTTCCCTTTTAAATCGATTCCCTTTAAAAAACATAAAGGTGTTTATTTAAAAGGAAATAACTGCCCAAGTGTAAATGGAAAATCTTATTACTCACAAAAATAGAAAATAAATGATAATTACACAAGGCAAGTAAAATCATGTATGAAGCTCTAGTAAGGTAACTGTGATCGTTAAGATAATGACTCATGTACAACAAAAGTTAGCATCTGCTCTGCCCATCGGGTTTAGTATTTAGGGATATTTAGGGCTACTTAGAACTCTGGGCTGGGATTTCCCTGGTGGTCCAGTGGCTAAGACTCTGAGCTCCCAATGCAGATATCCAGGGTTCAATCCCTGGTCAGGAAACCAGATCCCGTATGCCACTACTAAGACCCAGAGCAGCCGAATAAATTTAAAAAATATTAAAAAAGAACTCTGGGCTGAGACTTCCTCTCTGTTAAAAGGAGGCAATAGCAAGTATGAGAGCAGCACTGGGAACCTGTGGTTACCAACTTCAGACTTTCTCCTTGTCGAGCTCAGGATTGGAAGGGAATGAAAAAAGGGACAAATTTCTCCCAAGGTAAAGATTATGTATTAGTTGCTCCTGACAGGCTCCTCTGTCCATGGAATTCTCCAGGAAAGAATGGAGTGGGTTGCCATTCCCTTTTCCAGGAGATCTTCCTGACCTAGGGATCGAACTCTAGTCTCCTGCATTGCAGGCAAATTCTTCACAGTCTGAGCGACCAGGGAAGCCCAATGTATCCTTTAGGATCGTCTCAAGCGGTACAGCCCTGGGGGGTGGGGCGGGGACATGTTACCGCGAGACCGTGCGCGAGACCGTTGGAACGAGATCCAGAGTGTGCGGAGGTTGGCGGTCTCGCTCCTCCAGCGGTCAGCTTGGCAGCGGGTGGCCCTCTCAGAGGTGAGTGTGCCCAGAGGTGGAGCTCAGCCTTCTCCCAGGGGCCCTCCAGCTCAGGGCTGGCAGGTGAACCAGGGGCCCAGGGACAGGCTGAGGGCTGTATTTTGCCCGCAGAGCCCTCGTCCTGGCCTTCAGGCGGAGGCGAACCTTTCCCTGATGTCTGCCTCCTCCAACTATTGGCGGCCGTCTCCGAACGTCCTGATGTCTGCAGAGGCCGGAGTAGGTGGATGCTGCCCTTAAGGAAATAGTTTCCATCAGTTTCAGTCTCTCTGTTCAAGTTTCACAACTTGGTCCAATTTAGATCAGTTGTATACCTCTAGGAGGTAACCAGAGGCCAGGGTTAAGTTACAAGGACGTTGCACATTATTACCTCAAGTCCCCCTCTGTGGTTGTGTTGGAGGAAAGCAGACCCCTTCTAGGGCTCGGAGGCTGGGCTCTGGTCTAACACTCAAAAAGGAATTGTTCGGAGACACACGAGCTTTATTGGGGAGGGGCGCCCGGGCGGAGAGCCGCAGGGTAAGAGAACCCAGGAGGACTGCCCTGCCCCACGGCTCGCAGTCTTGGGTTCTCTGGTGATGGGGTTAGTTTCCAGGTTGTTTCTGACCAATCATTCCGACACAGGGCGCTTCCTGGTGGCGCGTGCATTGCTCAGCTAAGATGGAGTCTGGTGAGAAGGACTCTGGGAAGGTGGCAGAACATGGACTGGCGTCTCACCTCTTTCCTTTTGATTTTTTAAATTCTGGTTGGTAGTAGCTTGTCAGTTCCATGTTCCTTACCAGGACCTTCTGTTTGATAACTCATGCAAGTGGTTACTATCATGCCTGGCGAGGGTGGGCAGTTTTGGTCAGTGATTTTCCTAACAGTTGGGGCTGTTCTCAAAGAAGGGCAATTGTGGTGAGCTGGGAATTAACCTGATACTTGCTATGACATGTATTCTATTGATCCTATACAACTATTCTCTCCTGTCTGAATGAAAAGCCTGAGAGCGGCAGGGTCCAGGGTGTCTGGCTCCCTCAGTGATGATGACTGGGTAGGGCCTGGGGACCTGGCCCCGAGGGCACCACCAGCTGAGAGCTGCCTCTTCAGCAGGATCTGGGCACAGGCAGAAGGACCCAGACTGGATGCTGGACAAATGCTCCTGGGCAGAGTAATTGGCTGGCATATGGGCCCTAGAGGGCAAAAGTTAAACCTTGGGACCTTGCTCTTTATTATCAGAACAGAGACTAGCATTTTTTTTGGTGGAGGTTTATAGCTTTATAGATTTGTAGGTTTATAGGTTTATATGTCATAACCTGATCATGTCCTGACCTCAAGAACAAAGGATCTGACACCTAGATGTTTGCAACAACTAACCATGCTCCTCCCTCACCTTTCCTATAATAGAGCTTTGCTGAAAGCTTTTGGGAAGTTCAGGGTTTATAAGGCATGAGTCATTCATTTCTTTGGATGGCTCTGCAGTAAGCCTTTCTCTGCTCCAAACTCCAATGTCGTGGCATTGTTTGACCTCACTGTGTATCGGCACACGGACTTGTGTTCGGTAACAATGGGTGAGGTATAAAGGAAAGTGTCAGCAGTTTTTAGGAACCTTCTTTAAAAAGACATTTATTTGGACCATTGCTTTTATTTCTAAATCGCTTCCTCTTCCCTGTTGGTTGGAATTTGGATGTGATGGTTAGAATTAGGCAGCCATGGTGGACAAAGAAGGGACCATGAATGTGGAGTCCAGTGGAGCAATAATGGGACCCTGGCCCCCTGAGCCTCTGGATTTATTGCTTAATGAATTAATTGGATTTATAAAAGAGAAATGAGTTTCTTTTTTTAAAAATTTCTGTTATGTGGATCTTTGCTGTTCATAACGAAAGTTCATTCTAATACAAAAGGAGAATGAGTGAACTCTGGATTACTAATTAGACCACCTGGTTTCTAGTCCTACTCCTCCGATTCATCTTCCATTAAAATTTGGGGGTGAAAAATTTAGTCCCTGCTTCACAGCCCTCAGCCTTAATTTTAAGCTTCCATTGGGGTTCACCCCTTGGGAGCTCTCAGTTCTGCTAAGGGTGGTGGGTGTTTCTGTTCTGAGGCAGTGATGTGGGTAGAGTGCCCGAGGAAGGAGCAGGATGGGAACTGGCTCCTGCTGGAGTTTATCTCAGGTGTTACCCTGTCAAGTAGGCGATCGAGGTAAAACTGGGACCCAGAACTGTGAGAGCATCCTCTGTTAGAAGGAGAGCAGACCTTGATAGCTGTTAAATAGCATCACACAGGGAGCACGTCTGTCCTTAAACTGCCTTATTTTTTTCCTTCTGAACTACACCAAGCACGGATCCACAAAGGAACAAACAGTCCATTCCTCTCTTCCTCTCACAACATCCTCAGCAGCTGCACAGTTGTTATGTATTTTAAATAAAGCATTTAAAGCCTCTCAGAATTTAGCAACAATCACCATGGATACTCATCACTGAAATCCTTTGTTACCATGGCAACATTCCACCCTTCAACCCCCCACCCCCCACTCCATCTTGCCTGTTTACCCTGAAACTGACACATTGGTTATGGTGAATGAAAAAAATTTGAGAGGAACTTCCAAGGGCATAGAAGCATGAAATATCTTGCCAGAAAATAGGTATTTTTCCATTATTGTAATAAGTATGTTTCATTCTGCTATTTTATCACAGATAAATGACTACTATTGTTGAGGGGAGAGGAAGATCAATGATGAATTAAAGCTAAAACGATCCCTTTGTCAAATCGTGTAGGTGATTTTTAATAGCTATTCTTGCTGTATTGAAAATGTGGTCAGAAGCCATTCTGGAGTATTAAACCGTTGGTACTATTTGACCCACTTCTTGCAGTTTTTGAAAACACTTCAAGACAACACTTTAAAAGGAACAATCTTTCCAAAGCTCTCACAGCAACCTTTGTGGCATGGTAAGACAGGGGAAACAACCCCATGCCTGACGCACGGGCACGGAGTGGCTCTGCAGAGCAATCAGTGTATGAAGCAGCAGGATCTTTTGTAGCATTTATGAATGCCACGAAGGACAGGGCTATACATTTTCTGGTTCAGGGAAACAATGTTGAGCAAACTGAGCAAAATACAGTTGATCCCATAATTATTGGCAAGTATTCTGGGATTGTGTGTATGCTCCCTGAGCAGCACTGGGGAGAATCTGGAGATTTGGAACTCACTTTGGGTCGGCAACCTTTTTAAGAATCTGAGAATGCCTTGGACCATCTCCCCAGAAAAATCCCCGGACATACAACATTTTACATATAATTCTATGAGATTCGGTGGTCCTTTGATATCCATCAAGGGTCACCCCTCTCCACAGATGTTCCTCAACTCCAGGTTTAGAGGATAATGTTCATTTAATTCAGTCCTGGCCATTAAGTTATTTAATTCCATTTAAAAGCCAAAACCATACTAAAACATGTTCAGAGATTTCAGATATATTACTTATTTGCTGTCTGTTCCCTTCACTAGAATGTAAAATACATGAAGGCAAGGGTTTTTCAAGATCTTGTTTACTGTCTACATCTCCAGTACCTGGGACAGTGTCTGTTCTAGGAATTGTGTTTGTGTGTATTGTGCTCAGTTGCTCAGTCGTGACCCCAGGGACTGTAGCCCACCAGGCTCCTCTGCCCACGGAATTTTCTAGGCAAGAATAGATCTCCTCCAGGGGATCTTCCCCACCCAGGGATTAAACCCCCATCTCTTGCATTGGCAGGCGTATTCTTTACCACTGAGTCCTAGAACCAGGGAAGCCCGTTCTAACAATTACTTCTCAGTATTTCTTGAAATTATTTAACAGTATGTCCAACTGTAAAGTATTATTATTAGAATTATAACTGTATGGGAATCATCTATGTTATTGCATGTTCCTGTAAACTATTCACTTTGCTGTACAGTGTATAATACTCCATTGTGTAAATACTACTATCGGTCAGCTGTTTCCAGTTTCTTTGTTTTGATTTTTTTGCTCTTATGAATAGCATGACCTTAAACTCTCTAGCACATGTCTTTTAGTGAACAAATGAATGCATTTCTCTTTGGAATATGCCTAAGAATGGAATTGCTAGATTACAGTGTTTATGTATGTTTAATTCTAATAGATACCGCCAGTCTTCCAAAGTAGTTGTACCAATTTGCACTCCTCTTCAGGTAACTCTGCATGTCTTTTCGTCTCTAAGTCTATTGCATCATTCCATGTTTCTGTATTCCCTGTAAAGACACTTGTAGATAATAATCACCCCCTTTTTTGACCCTCCCCCCAGTACACTTTCTTTCTTGGCTGTGAACAGTTTCATCTCTGCTGATATGATTTAGCTCCTTGAGAAAGCTCCTCTACCAGTTCCCTTGAAAACACTCGATGCTAATGTTTGTTGAATATGTGAATGATTGATTCAGATCTTCTGGAGCAATCCCAAATGTTTGCTTTTCCATGTTTATTTTTGGACCATGTGTTAAGAGGAAAACTCTGAGCCATTTGAAAATACTGAACTAAAAGCACATCATCAGCTGAAAATGACCACATTGTTCTAACCCTCAGTTTATAATTGATGCAAAAAAAAAAAAAAAAAAGATCTGGAATTTGCTTCCAGAATTGGGTTGGGATGTCACATGTGTGTTAGTCGTTCAGTCATATCTGACTTTTTGTGACCCCATGGACGGGCCCACCAGGCTCCTCTGTCCATGGAATTCTCCAGACAAGAATATTGGACTGGGTTGCCATTCCCTTCTGCAGGAGATCTTCCTGACCTAGGGATTGAACCTGGGTCTCCTGCATTGCAGGCAGATTCTTTACTATCTGAGTCACCAGGGATATCACATGGAATTTCAATAAACCTGTCAAGGTGGGCTGGGAAGTTTGTTTCTATTGTCTGTTATTTCCCAGAGATTAAATGTTTCACTCTTTGTGGGCCCCAGCAGGGTTTGATATTGTCTCCAAAGAACATGAAAGTGGAAGGTAAAACACAGAACCTTACTGAGAGCCTTGCATAGAGAAGGCCCCAGACTAGGTGCAGTCTCCTTAATTCAATCAAATTCCACAATAATACCAACATTTTCTTCTCCAGTTCCTTTTCAGAGAGTAGCATCTTCATTAACCTAGTTGACAAAGCCAGAAGTTTAGATGCCCCACTCTCTCTCAGGCCCACATCCCATCCATCGTCAAGCCCTGCAGTTCCTACTTTGAATTTATCTCAAACCTTCCCACTCTCTCCACCCCTATTCGCCATACTGGTCCAAACTACGGCCATCTCCTGCCTTAGTACTGCCAGCAGGATCCACACTACACTTGTGTTTCTACTGATGTCACCTACAGCCTGTTATTCTCCCAAAGGCCAGAGTGAGCTTTGAAAATCACTCTGCTTAAAATCCTTGAGTGACTCCTTGTAACAGATGTTGTGGGTGCCCTGCTCATATCCGCTTGGCGCACACCATTTCTGGGCACACAGACCTGAAAACTTTCAGCAGCCAGCTGCACCTAATATTTCTAGGCAAGGGTTTTTTTTTTTTTTTTTTTTTAATTTAAAACATAAATATGAATTTAGTAATAAATCTAGTGTTTAGTATTAAATACATATTTATTTATTTACTTATTTGGCTTTGCTGGGTCTTAGTTGTGGCATGTAGAATCTTCTACCTTCATTTCATTATGCAGGATCTTTAGTTGCAGCATGCAGGATCTAATTCCCTGAGCAGGGTTTGAACCCTGGCCCCCTGTATTGGGAAAGCAGAGTCTTAGCCACTGGACCACCAGGGAGGTCCCTTGCTGTGGACCTTCTGAGTTCTGCCTAAGGTCTACTGCTGAGCTTTCTCCAGTTTCCCCGAGGAGTAATTTTCACTATTCCCAATTTACAAGTAAGGAAACAGGATCAGAAAGATCTAGTGAATTGTCCAAGGTCACATAGCTAATAAACAGCAAAACTGAAATCCAAATCCAATCTTTATATCCCAAATACCTGAGGGGTAAGGGAGAGTATAAAGGCAAAAAAGTACTTTACACCAAACCATCTTTTTGAACAGAGCATTTTTATTAACAACATCTTTTGAATGCCAATTTGTTAGGATTGTTTAACAAGAATTTAAATTTTTAGCTTCATCCGAATTGGCAGTGCCCTCTCCCCTATTCACTCTACTTCCTTTTTTTTTCTCTCTCTCATTTAAGCATTTTGGAAAATTTCTAAAGGTTTAACTAAGATCAAAAATGTTTCTTATTTCATGTGGTCCTAGTTACTGGCAACCGTAGGTATTCCTTTTCATTTCTTCTTCTTCTTTTTTGGTTTCTTTATTTATATTTACTCTGTAGTTTATAAATTTGCAAAATCAAAGTCTTTACTGTTAAGTTTTCAATTTTAGGGTTGTGCAGTCTTCTAGCTCAATAAACACATATAAGAAAAAGATGTGTATTTTTTCCTGCTGGTCCAGTGGTTAAGACTCTGAGCCCCCAGTGCAGGGGGCAGTTTTGATCCCTGGTGGGGGAACTAAGATCCTGCATGCCTCGCTGTGTTGCCAAAAAAAGAAAAGGAAGAAAAGTGTGCTGTGCACATACACGCCTATCTATATGCATTCCCACTTGTAATAAGCATTTGCTGTCTCTCCAGGTATCTTTGCCCCCAGATGTATTTCTAGGTCCTAAACTCAGATGCCAAAGTCACTAAGAGTTATTTTTAGTAAGCATAATTCTACCTTTCACAGGAAAGTTTAAGTTAAGTTTGATTGGTAGACGACCTGCTTCTGGGTTGGGGTTTCATTTGTAGCAGAGCAGCTCCCTCGCTTCGACCTATTGAAAGTCAGTCCTTGACACAAGGGTTTGAAAAAAAAGAAAGAATGATTTAAAAATAACAATGGGAAAAACCGGTTTAAATTTTAAATTTAAAACCGATTTAAAATTTAAAAAATAGAAAGTTAAATAAAAAAGCAAATTAAAAAAAAAAGTTTGGTTGCAACCATTGGCTCTAAAAAAAATGACCTTGGATTTATTGTCAATTTTGTATACATGTTGATGACTAATTCAGAAGAATCCTGATTACTGTGTAGACAACTCCCTTGCCTACAAAAAGAGACTCATATCCAGGCCTGACTCAGCTAGTTTGTGACTTCTGTTCTTGACTTTTAGGGCACTCCTTAAGGTGCATCTACCCCTACCCATTGGGGAAAGCACTCTCCTTGAGCCCCTGGACCATGTTGGTCCTCTCTATGTTGACAGTGTGGTCTGTCTCTCATTCCATTCTGTCCAATTACTCAGAGCGTGGGATGGGGGATGGATGGAGGAAGAGGGGAGGGCTTCAGAGATGACAGATTGGAAAAGAGGGAGGAGTAAGGGGTCCTCACTGTAGTCCATCTTCAGCATCAAGCATCTTTAAGGTGTAACTCAAACTGTGGTCCTCAGACCAGCAGCTTCAGCATCAGCTGGGAGCTTGTTAGAAAGGCAGATTCTTGGGCTCTGCCTTAGAGCTACCGACTCAAACACCTGGGGTGCGTCTCCCAGGGAATCTCTGGTTCAAAAAGTCTTCCAGGTGATTCTCATGAATACTAAAGTTTGAGGTTAACGTCCTCCTGTGTGCTTTATGCTATAAGGATTTATGCGTTTAATCTTTCTGCACCTCAGGTTATACTACCAAAGGCTCTCTTCTCAGTTGTCCTGGCCAGACCCCAGAGAAAAACGGAGACTAGGAACCCCTCTCATCACACTGAGAATCTTGAATAACTTCACCCCTTGCCTTTGGAATATATATCTTATAATTCAACATTGAGCAAATGACCCAATCAAAATGTGGGCAAAATACTTGACAGTTCAAAAAAGAATGTATATAAGTGGCCGATAAACACATGAAAGGTGTTCAATAGTATTAAGCATTACTACTTCTACTACTGCTAAGTCACTTCAGTCGTGTCCGACTCTGTGTGACCCCTTCCCTGGGATTCTCCAGGCAGGAACACTGGAGTGGGTTGCCATTTCCTTCTCCAGTGCATAGAAGTGAAAAGTGAAAGGGAAGTCACTCAGTCATGTCTGACTCTTCTCGACCCCATGGACTGCAGTCTACCAGGCACCTCCGTCCATTGGATTTTCCAGGCAAGAGTACTGGAGTGGGGTGCCATTGCCTTCTCTGGTATTAATCATTAGAGAAATACAAATTAACACCTCAATGAGACAACCACTACACATCTACCAGATTGACTCACACTAATAAGACTGACAATATTAAGTGTTTGTGAGGGTTTGGAGCAACTGGAACATTCATGAGCTGCTGATGGGAACACAAAGTGGTACAATTACTTTGGGAAAATAGTTTGGCAATTTCTTATAAAGTTCAGCTTATACTTTATCATATGCCCAGTAGTTCCACTCCTGGGCATTTAACCAAGAGAAATGAAAGCATATGCTTATACAAAGATTTACACACAGCAGTGCAATTCCTAATAGCTCTAAAATGGACGTGACCCAAACACCCATCAACGTGTGCATAGATAAACAAATTCTGGTATATCCATATAATAGAATACTTGTTAGTTATGAAAAGGGAGTGAACTACTGATACAGTGAACAATGTGGACAAATATAAAAAACATTCTTCTAAGCAAAAAAAAGCCAGGTAGAAAAACGTGCATATTGTGTGATTTTATTTAGATGAAATTCTAGAGCTCTTTCATGTCAATGGCGGTCTAGGATTGAGGGGGTGGTGATTAAGGGCAAAGGAATGTGAGGAAAGTTTCCGGGGTGATGGGAAGGTTCTGTATCCTTACTGGAGTGGTGGTTATGCAGATGCCCAGGGATTGAATCCATGTCTCTTGCCTGGTAGGCTGTCTCCTGTACTGTAGGAGTATTCTCTACTGCTGGGCCACCAGAGTAGCCCCAAAATGCACCAAGCTGTCCACTTCATTGGGTGCGTTGTTGTATGGTAATCACACCTCCATGAAGTTGTTTCTTTTTTTAGAGTTATGGCATGTCAATGACAGTTTGATAAGGATGATTATTTTTAAGTGCCCATCTTGGCCCAGCTGTGCCCAGGAGGGAATGGCTAACACCAGAATAGACAGGCATCTCTGATTGGCCTCTGGTCCATCTCAGTGAGGAGCCGGTGCGCTCTCACTGTTCCCACAGCAGCTTAGAGGAAGTTCAGCAGTGCAGACACTTTTCCCACATCAAATAACTTCAAATGCCCAGTAATTGGGAAGCAAGCTCCCCAGCTCAATGCAATTACCAAGCACTCCTCACTCTGCCCTTTGAACCAGCCTAACAACCCTGGGATAGAGATTCTGTAGAGTGAAGAAGCCATCCTTCCAGGGCTGTCTGGGGACTCTAACCAGCCACCTGCAGGCACCCATGATCCAGCCTCTAACACTGCTTTTCTAATTGGAGTCAGGATTGTCAGAGCCATGTCCCCGAGCCTTTTGGGGGAGAGGAGAAAGACACAAACTTGGGGAGGCAGCAGCATTCCAGCCAGTTGGATCTGTTTCTGACCCTAAAAGTGGAGCTGCCACATCTCACAACTCTAGGGGGGGCGCCACTCATGTAGAATAAATACCCTGTAAATGGCGCCCCAAGGAGAATCCAACCAGTCCATCCTAAAGGAGATCAGTCCTGGCTGTTCATTGGAAGGACTGATGCTGAAGCTGAAATTCCAATACTTTGGCCACCTCATGCGAAGAGTTGACTCTTTGGAAAAGACCCCGATGCTGGGAGGGATTGGGCGCAGGAGGAGAAGGGGACAGCAGAGGATGAGATGGCTGGATGGCATCACTGACTCGATGGACATGGGTTTGAGTAAACTCTGGAAGTTGGTGATGGACAGGGAGGCCTGGCATGCTGCAGTTCATGGGGTCACAGAGTCGGACATGACTGAGCGACTGAACTGAACTGAACTGACCTGACTGAGCTGGTACCCCTGGAACTGGGCAGTGTAGCAGCACCACATGAGACATGAAACTAGGCACCAGCAGCAAAGTCTCTGGCATTAGCTAGAAAAATCTCTATGAGGGATTCTTCAGAAAAATTCCCATTTTTATGTTCACAGGCCTTTTTACTTAAATTCATCTTGCATAAAATTAACCGTTTTAAGGGGTTCAAGTCAGTGACATTCACAATGTTGTGCAGCCATCACCACTATCTAGTTCTAAAACCTTTTTATCACCCAAAAAGGAAATGTGTACCCAGTTAACAGTCACTTTCCACTCCCTTTTCTCCTCCTACCCTCTGGCAACCACTCATCTTTCTGTCTTGATGGATTTACCTATTCTGGACATTTCATAAAAATGGGATCTTACAACATGTGTTTTTTTTGTGACTGGCTTCTTTCAGTGAGCATAATATTTTCAAGAGTCATCCTTGTTGTACCATGAATCAGTGCTTCCTTCCTGTTTATGGTTGAATAATATTCCACTTTATGGATGGATACCACTCTCTCTTGACCCAGATCTTTTTACAGTCATTATCTTAGTTCTTGGAGGTGAATAGGACTGTGATTTCCTTGGAGGACAAATCCATGCCTTCTGAATGCTTCAGCTCTCTAGGCTGCTTAAATAACAAACATTTATTTCTCATAGTTCTGGAGGCTGGAAGTCTGAGATCAAGGTGCCAGAATGGTGGAATTCTTTTTTTTTTTGGCTGTGCTGTGGGGACATATAGGATCTTAGTTCCCCAACCAGAGATTGAACTCACGCCCCCTGCAGTGAAAGCTTGGAGTCTTAACCACTGGACTGCCAGGGAAGTCCTAGCATGGTGGAGTTCTTGATGAGCGCTCTGTCCCAGCTTCTGTCCTCTCGTGGTCTTTGCTGGGTGTGTGCTGAGAGAGAGAAGGAAAGAGAGAGATCTCCTATCTTTCCCTCTCCTTGTAAGGACACTGATCCTGTCACGATGGCCCCACTAACATAATCGCCTCCCAAAGGCCCACATCCCCACCTCCAAATACCATCACATCTTGGATTAAGATTTCAGTATATGAATTTTAGGAGGATGCAGCATTCAGTCCAAAGTACTTGCCCCTGATTCATCCTGCCACCCTATTCAAGCCTCCAGTCAGTTCCATAGGATGTGAATATACTCTCTAATATGGAAGGAAAGAAAAGTGGAGGGAAGGGAGGGCAGTCATGAGACAAATAGTAAAAATATCATAAGGCTGCTAGTATTCATTCAACAAATATTTAGTGGGTACTTACTACCTGGCCAGCAAAGTCAGTGCTGGAGATACAGCAGTGGGCAAGTCTTCCTGCTCTAATAGTCCTTGCCTTTCCCTCTCCAACTTTTAACGTTTTAATTTCACAACTCCACTCGCTCTTCCCACCTGCCAGGTTGACCTGGTTTCTTCTCTCCCATTTCATACTTTGCTTCTACCCTGTTCCATGATTGGGTCATTACCTTCCCATCTTTATTTTATTTTGTGAAATAAAAAAGATATTTCACAAAAGAAGATATTCAAATGGCCAATAAACCCATGAAAGGATGTTCAGTGTTATTAATTATTGCTCTGTGTGCTCAGTCGTGTCTGGCTCTTTGCGAACCCCACAGACTGTAGGCCACCAGGCTCCCCTGTCAATGTAATTTTCCAGGGAAGAAAACGAGTGGGTTGCCATTTTCTTCTCCAGGGAATCTTCCCAATCCAGGGATCGAACCTGTGTCTCTTGCATCTCCTGCATTGGCAGGTGGATTCTTTACCACTAGCTCCACCTGGGAGGCCTGTATTAATCATTAGGGAAATGCAAAATTAAAACCACAATGGGATACATCAACACTCCCAGTAGAATGGTTAAAATTAACAAAGCTGACAACATCGAGTATTGACAAAAATACGGAACATCTAGAACTTTCATATGTTGCTGGTGGCAATGCAAATTGGTACAACAACTTTGGAAAATAGTTTGCTGTCTCCTGTAAAGTTAAAGAGATACCATATGACTCAGCAGACATTTTCCTGAGCCAGGTTTAAGTCCAGACCGTCACTTTCCAAAAGTGTTAACTTGAACAAATGATTCAATCACTTTGAACATCAACTTACTCTTCTGTGAAATGGGCATAATAACACTTTGTTCATTTGTTTAATAAGTATGTATTGAGCACCTCTGTGAAGCAGGCTTTGGGTTTACAATGGTGAATAAGACAGACATGGTTATCCTCAAAGAGGCGCACAATTTGGGAAGGGAAGTAGGCATTAAATAAGCAGACAAATATATGATTCCAAGTGGTGATACAGGCTCGAAGGAAAATAATCGGGAGTAGGCAGAAGGGTGCTGAATTTAGGCTGAGGAGCGAGAGAATGCTCTTCTGGGGAAATGGCCCCCAAGTGAAAAGGCTAGAGGCCCTGTAGAAAGGCCTTGAGGCCACCTAATCTCAGCGCGTCTGAGGAGGTGAAAGCCTGGCTCACTGAGATACTTGAGCAGGCAGCTGTAGGGACCAGGTCATAGCTGCAGTGCAGACCAGACGGGGTATGTGGATAGTATGTTAAGGGCAGTGTGGAGTGTCCTAATTGGTGTTCCTCCAGCACCAGGTGTTGGGAGCAGGGAGAGACCACAGAAAGGGACAGCCACCCCAGGCTGCCAGATGGCAGTCTCAGTAAGTAAGGGAGCTTACTTCCGAGGTTTGCCTTGGGCCGACACAAGACAGGGACATCTCCATACCGGCCTGCCAGTCTGAAAAGTTTACAAAGACGCCGTAACTGGGCTCAGTTACATATACCATCCAGATGGTCTCAACCACACCTTACTCTCCCAAGGCTGTCCTGGAAAATGCCTCTCACTGCAGGAATAGTGGGCAGAATGCACATTCCTAGGTCAGAAGAGGGGAGGGGAAGAGCCTCTGATTGCCCAGGGCCACCTTAAGGGCCAAACAGTAGTCACATCCTCTCCATGACCTCCTTGAACAGCTGAAGTGAAGTGAAGTCGCTCAGTTGTATCTGACTCTTTTCAGTTGTATCTGACTCTTTGTGACCCCATGGACTGTAGCCTACCAGGCTCCTCTGCCTATGGGATTTTCCAGGCAAGAGTACTGGAGTGGGGTGTCATTGCCTTCTCCTGGGGAAAGCAAAGGAAGAAAGCAAATACAGATGCATCTTGAGCAGACTGCCACTGAGGCAGCAGAGCCCAAATCCACATTCAATGTATCCTCCACCAAGGAGTGAGGGATCTGGGATCTGATGCTTATCCCACCCCCACCTTTGGCGAGTCATCGGTTGAGACACGCTCCGGGAGAAGGGAGGGGAGCTAACTCCTGACACTAGCCTAGCTCTAGCCTACCCTGTAAATAGCCAGAATAAGCCCAATTAAGATTCTGCAAGCCGCAATGAATATCTGATGAAGCCAAATAAATTAATAAATATAAAGGTTCACAGGGGCCATGAAAACCTTGTAAATGAGGGAATTGGGCCTAGTGGAAACTAATCAGAAGAAATACCAGTGACTTCCTTGGTGGTCCAGTGGTTAAGATGCTATGCTTCATGCGGGGGGTGCAGGTTTGATTCTTGGTTGGGGAACTAGATCCCACATGCCACATGGTGTGACCAAAAAAAATTAGAAAGAAATGCTAGGAAAAACACTTGTTTAAAGGACCCACTGCTTTTTGAACTTTCTGCCTTCAGGAAAGGGGTTAGATGGCTCAGACTTTCTATTTATCAAAGAGGTACTGAAAATCCCCATATTTATATGCCCTCCCAGTTTGTTGTTGTTTTTCAGTTGCTCAGTCATGTCTGACTCGTTGCAATGCCATGGACTGCAGCATGCCAGGCTTCCCTGTCCTTCACTATCTCCCGGAGCTTGCTCAAATTCATGTCCATTGAGTCAGTGAAACCATCCAACCATCTCGTCCTCTGTTGTCCCCTTCTCCTCCTGCCTTCAATCTTTCCTGGGATCAGGGTCTTTTCTAATGAGTTAGCTCTTTGCATAAGGTGGCCGAAGTACTGGAGCATCAGTTTCAGCATCAGTCTCTCAGTTTGTAAGTGTTGGCAATTAGTTCACTTAAAAACAGAACAAACAAACAAACAAAAACTGACTAAACCAAACAGAACATATTTTGCAGGCCACCTTTGGCCACATGCTTCTGGTTTATATCACTTGGCTTAAAGAGGAAGAGAATGAAGATGATTTCCACACTGGCAGGATGTTCTCTTCCATTCCAGCTTTGGGAATAAATGTCTTGCTGAATGCAGTGGGCAATAATAATAGCTACCATGATTGAGTGCCTACTGTGTGCCAGACACTATTTAGAACAATGCATTTAATAGTTCCAACATCCACTCTACTTCATTTGGTCCCAGAGGGGTTAAATAAATTGGTTGAAAGTCCACTTTAGGCACCCTTTGAGTCACTGATTAAAAATCTTGCTCATTCTAGAGACGGGCGCAGAGACGCTTCTGGAAGTAACATCGCGATGGCTGCCCAAGGAGAACCCCAAGTTCAGTTCAAACTTGTTTTGGTTGGTGATGGTGGTACTGGAAAAACTACATTCGTGAAGCGTCATCTGACTGGTGAATTTGAGAAGAAGTATGTAGCTACCTTGGGTGTTGAGGTCCATCCTCTTGTGTTCCATACCAACAGAGGACCTATTAAGTTCAATGTATGGGATACAGCTGGTCAGGAGAAATTTGGTGGACTGAGAGATGGCTATTATATACAAGCTCAGTGTGCCATTATAATGTTTGACGTAACATCAAGAGTTACTTACAAGAATGTGCCTAACTGGCATAGAGATCTGGTACGAGTGTGTGAGAACATCCCAATTGTGTTGTGTGGCAACAAAGTGGATATTAAGGACAGAAAGGTTAAGGCAAAGTCAATTGTCTTCCACCGAAAGAAGAATCTTCAGTACTATGACATTTCTGCCAAAAGTAACTACAACTTTGAAAAGCCCTTCCTCTGGCTTGCTAGAAAATTGATTGGAGACCCTAACTTGGAGTTTGTCGCCATGCCTGCTCTTGCCCCGCCAGAGGTGGTCATGGACCCAGCCTTGGCAGCACAGTACGAGCACGATTTAGAGGTATGGTGTTTGTGTCTCAGTGATGAGTGCTTTTAGATTCCAGGTGCTTTTCATCTGGAGCATTGTAACATTTCCATCTCTTTGTCTAGGTTGCTCAGACAACTGCTCTCCCGGATGAAGATGATGACCTGTGAGAAAGTGAAGCTGGGGCCCAGCGTCAGAAGTCTAGTTTTATAGGCAACTGTCCTGTGATGTCAGTGGTGCAGCGTGTTTGCCACTTTGTTATATAGCTAAGCAGAACGTGTGCTTAATCTTTGGATGCTGAAGGAGATGGATGGGCTTTGGAGTGAATGTGGCAGTTAAAAAAAAAAAAACCTTCATTTTTTGGACCTGCATATTTAGGTGTTTTGGAACACAGTTGTTTCCTCTTTGAGTTTCAAATATAAGACTGCTATAGTCACATGACAATATTGAGAGGTGGAATCTTGTTTGTTACTGTCATTCCCATTCCTTTTCGTTTAGAATTAGAATAAAGTTGTATTTCAAATATCTAAAAAAAAAAAAAAAATCTTGCTCATTCTAGCCAGTGGTTCCTTTTGAGAGCAGAGATGAAAGTTGACTCCTCCACCGCAGCCAAACCCCAGCTTTTCTGATTTTCTCTTTGAGGACCCTTAGGAGGGGGAGAAAGTGCTCCTAGAGGGACAGCAAATGACACCCCCTCCCCATGACTCCCCCTCTCCCGGCGTGTGTTCCACCAGTGGCGGTAGACCACTGTGTGCCTGGGGACAAGGAATATGAGTGAATGACTGAATGGAGGAGAGAGGAGTGGGTAAATGGATTCTGCCAGCCAAGAAGCCCAACTGCAGAGACAACTTACAGGCGGTGGTGGAGGGGGGATGCAGGAGGGAGGTGGTCTTCCTGACCTTTGAGCTTGGCTCGTTAACCCTTTCTGAGCTTCCCCTCGTCCACTGCTCCACATGTAAGGTCTGAGCGCGCACGCGGGTGTGTACGTGAGGGGTTGGTGGGGGAGGGTGTTGGTGATCGAGGGTCACGCGCAGGTGGCTTTGCAGCGGCGGCGGTGGCAGAGGCGACAAGGCTGGAGGAGGAGGACGAGGGACGGCGGGCTCTCCGTCGCTGCGGGAGGGTAAGGCGGGCTGGCGGGGAAGGGGTTTGCTCAGGGGAAGGGGATTGGCCGCCGCAGGTCCTCCCTCCGCGAGCGCGCTGAGTCCGGGATAGTGGGGTGTTATTTGGGGTGGGGAGGGGGACGCAGGAAGATGTCCCCGGGGCCAGCTGGAGCTGGAGGATGCGCTAGAACTGAGGGTGGGGCGACTACGGTATTGGACAGCGGGGAGAAGGCACAGGACCGGCGGGATCCGACCGGAATTTGGGGGGCGGGTCCCTAAAGGGTGTGCTAGTGGCAGCGTCTGCGCGCAGAAAACAGGTGGTCGCCAGCGCAACTGGTCCCTGGGGCTCTGGCCTGTGTCTCCAGCGGTGTCCCTCTTCCCCAGGTGGGCAGGGGGTTAACACCTGGCCTCGGTAGCCTCCTGTGTTGGATGCGCACCTTCTCCAGAGATCCCAGGGGTTGCCTGGCATCAACTGGGACACCTCTCCCTCCTTGGGCCTTGGTCAAGGGTCTTTCAAGGGGAGCGGAAGAGGGGAGATGCAGAAAGTGCAGTTATCTTGACTCTTAAGAGCCAGTGAACATCAGCCTGTGTGTATCAGATTGTTACCCTGGTCTTTACTTCTCACCCCAGGGATGGTGATTTCCATACTCAGAGTGGGTCTTCCTGGCCTCACTCGCTGACAATATTCTTGAAATTTCATCTTCTCAACCAGGGATGGTAAACTCAGGTCCATACAAGGACCAGGAGATAAATAATGATCCCAAGCCTTACCTGGTCCCAGGCACTCTCTGGAGAGCTTTACCAGCATATCCATTTTCTTAATCCTCACCCTACCTCAAGGTTGCTACTTGTTATCATTCCCATTTCACAGATGGGGAATCTGGTGAAAGTTACTTGCCCACCATCACACAGGTAAGAAGTACCAGGTCAGGACCAGATGGGCAGGGTGGGTTCAGATTCCAGACTTTTAACCATTATGCTGTGCTGAGCAGATGGACTGTGGGGTCAACTTGGAGCCCCACCAGAGATTCATGTTTCCAGGCAGGATTGTGAGCCCAGTGTGGCCAGATAATCTGATTTCTTGAGAAGAAAGTGGGGACATTTTTGTAAAGTCATCTTTAGATTTTGACTATTGACTTAAATTTTAAAACACTTTTTATAATGAAAAGTTTCAAACACACAAAATAGAGAAACTGATATAGTAACTTCTTTTTTTTTTTTTTAATTTTTAAAATTACTGTGTTGAGCCAAATAAAACATGTTCAGTAGCTACCTCTGTCCTAAACATGTCTGGGTGGTCACTGCCCTGATCTGAGCCCTGGCTCTTCAAAGTGTGGTCCTGGTTTAGCAACATCTCTATCATATCTTTTGGAAGCTGGTTATAAATGTTGAATCTCAGGCCCCACCCTAGACCTATGGGAATTAGACCCTGGATTTTAATGAGATCCCCAGCTGATTCATATACATATCAAAGTTTGAGAGACACTGCTCTAGGCCTTTTTTGCCTGGACAAGTTATATTAGTCTCCTTCCAGATAGTTCTTTATGTCTCCAGATTCATGATCTTCTATTGATCTTAGAGTTGAATTTCTTGCCTTTGATACACTAAAGCTCAGGTCTGGCCCAGGATAATTTGGTGGAGTAAGCATTTTCTTTAGGAAGGTTTGATTAGGTTATGTAATAGAACTGGCATTGTTCACACCAATCTTACCCTTTACAGGTCCCTGATTAGTTCCTTCTTGTAAATCTTACAGAATTGCTTTGAAGATGAAATGAGATAATATAAGTAAGAGTATTTGTATATGTTTTTATTAGTCTGGATTCTTTCAGTTAAAAAGATAACTTAAACCTGCTTATGCTAAACAAACGGGGACTTTACAGCTTGAAAGCTCAGAAAAGACTAAGGGGGAAAGTTTCAGGTATGGCTTGATCCAGGGGCTCAACCAGTATAGTTGAAATTATGTTTCTTTCAGTGGGGCTCTCCTGAACCAAATAGCTTGAAATTGGGAATGTAGTAGTGGTTACCAAGAATAGTGGGAATAAACGTTTGTTAGGAAGGAGTAGAAAGATTACGTAATTGGAAACCATATTTATTTATTTATCATGCTTAGAGTTTTTGTCTGATCTCTCCTATTAGACTTCAAGTTCCTTGAGAACTATGGCTCTGTCTTCCTCATCTTTGCATCCTCACAAGTCAGATAAACTGCATGATGCTCAGGAAGTACTGAATCAAATGTAATTGACTCAAGTGAAGTAGAGATTCAGTCTCTTAGCCACCAGCCTCAGGCAAGGAATCTCTCTCTCCTTTTGAGTTGCAATAGAAGTCACTGTTCTCACACTTCTCATATAAAGAACATCACAGTCTTTGACTTGGCTCCCCTTTGTTTTTCTCACCACTACCCCTCAATTCAAAGTCATTTTGTTCCTTTGCAGGTGCCAGACAGTTAGGAAAATGGGCCCAGCAAGAGACAATTTCAAACTGCACAGCATTTTATTATGAACAGGTAACAGTGTTTTTCTCAGTGTGACCCCAGCAATAGTGGCTGTCTGTGATAGTTACCTCAGAGCTAGGGAGGCAAACAGAAACTTTCAAAAGTATGTGTCAGTCAAAGGGAGCTACTGATTCCCCATTTTCTTGGAGGCCAAGATTCTTTCAACAGGAAAAATTATGATTGCCAGCAGCTAATAATTTGTCTTAAAATAGCAAAAACCAAACTGAAAAAACCCCATGGAAAACAACAGAAAAAAGAAACAACTCCCAATCAAAGACTCCAAAATCAAACAAGCCAAAATCAGCCAATCCAAACTAAGTTAACAATAAAAATAGATTGTGGAGAAATCTGGGAAGCTCTACAGAAGTTCTTTGGAGGGAGAGTGCTTAGAGCTGGATTTCTGTTGGTCTAACCTGAATGCAAGAAAGAGTGAGACATGGTCTGAGGGACTCAGAAATAGATCACCTATGAATTTCATCATTAAGAATTTTGATGGGTTCAATAAGCTTCTCTTTAAAAGAAACCACAGAACCATGCAAACATAACAGCCACTCACATTTTAGTCTGAACTAGCCACTGTCTGACATCTAGGAGTTGCAAACTCAACCACTTACAGGGTTCAAGCATAGAATGTCAACACGTAAAGTAGGCTGGGCCAGGAAAATACAAGAGTGGTAGGATGTGGTGAGTTGGAGAACACATGCTCCATCTATAGATGTTAGTGAGTTCAAGCTCATACTGCTTCTTGCATGATAGGCCAGTAAATTGGCAGATGAGTTATTGGGGCAAAAGAAATAGTGACTTTATTTGGAAAGCCAGCAGACCAAGAAGATGGTAGTCTGGTGTCCCAAAGAACCATCTTAAATCACAGAAGGAAAGGGGAAGGGGGCTTCAGGCTTCTCAGAAGACTTTGTTCCCTAAGGGAATTACTTGACAATAAAATTCTTCCTAGGGGGAAAAACAACGACAACAACATCTTACCCAAGTTATAATTCCGGCTTCTATGCTAAAAGGTGGGTGGTTGGTTGTTGCAAACTTCACCCTGTGAGAACCCTTTGTTTTTGCAGCTGTCCATATAGGTCAGGTCACCATATTCCTGTAAACTTCCAACATGAGAACTGTTACTCTCTGTTTTGCAATTTTTTATCTCTATATGATAGAAACGTGTTATACCTTTAAAGGACAGAGCCTTGGAAATGGGCTATCCAGTATATTTCGGGCTATAGGCAACATTCTTAATCTGTAGCAAAAGCAATAGAATGCAAAGGTTAAAGTAAGGAAATACCAATAGATTCAGTATCAAGTCAGATTTGCTCGTCCGTATTACACAAGCAGCAGCTGCAACTCGGCTCTGCACAATCATTACCATGAGAAGCTACAGACTCAACGTTACTGTATTTTGGCGGACAGAGTCGGGAACTTTACGTGAACCTAGTTGGGAATCTAGAACTTTACATGAACCCTTTCCATTTTTAAAAATATAAAATTTTTTTTTACCTTGTTTATTTACTAGTTCCTAACCTTTCATCACAGCTTCCTTTGATAATCTGTTCGAAAACCCAGAACCTGGGAAATTCACACATAACTTCATTTTGTATACAATTTCATAGAGGCCTCCTTCCATTCCACTGTGTAGCTCAAGGTCGGCAGTGACTCCTCATTCTGAGAATTAGATTGTGGGTACCCAGGTCTTCCCCGTTGGCTCAGCAGTAAAGAATCTGCCTGCAATGCAGGAGACGCAGGGATCACGGGTTGATCTCTGGGTTGGGAAGATCCCCTGATGGAGGGAATGGCAACCCTCTCCAATATTCTAGTCTGAAAAATCCCATGGACAGAGGAGCCTGATGGGCTGCAGTCCATGGGGTCTCAAAGAGTCGGACACAACTGAGTGACTAAGCACAAACACAGACCCTTTGAACTGAATGGATTGCTCTCTGGGATGTGTCTTCCCCTCCCTCCTCCCCTCCCTCACCACTCCATTCTCTTCCCATCTGAAAAACTCCTTCTCTCCTTCCCTTTCATCTTTCTTCTTATATTTAAAAAAATTCCAGTAAAGTCATTGCTTTTAATTTTTATGATTTAACTGTATTGACATAATACATGCATATAGCTGAGAAGTCAATTATCACATATTTATAACAGAGTAATCATATTTCCTAATTCTTTCCTAGTCCATCCTTAGAGGCAACTGTTTTCAACCCCCTTAGCTGATTCTTATGGCATTTCTCCATCTTCATACTTCTAATTTTGATTTTAACATATATTTCTAATTTCACTCACTCTCTTAATAATTAATTTATTAGTTAAATTACTTATGCAAAGCCCTGTTGAGGGAAGGGAGCATGGCAATTTCAGGAACCATTTTCTTGGCCACTTGGAATCATATTCTTTTTTTTTTTTTCTTTCTGGCTGTGTGGCTTGTGGAAACTTAGTTTTTGGACCAGGGATCATATCCATGCCCCCCCTGCAGTGGAAATGCAGAATCCTAACCACTGAACCATCAGGGAATTCCCTGGAACTGCATTCTTTAACTAAATGAACCTTCACAGCAGAGACTTAGGGGCACTATGGTGAAGAACTGGTTGATGGATTAAAATCTTTTCTACCTGACCCATTAGCAATGTGCTCTTAGACAAAACATAACTCTGAGCCACACTTCTCTTACCTAAAAAATAGTGTGACTAAAACGTAAAGAGTTTTGTGGTGAGCATGACAGGACATAATTCTTGTAAAGTGTGGCCCAATGCCTGCCACACAATCAGTGGTCAAAAACTACCTGCTGATATTATTATCGCTGTTCCCCACCCCCCCCCCCCCCAACCCCGTGTAAATATCAGCTGAAAGAGAAAAATCAAGGCGAAATTCCAAGTTTGTGAAGACCAGTGAAGTCTGGGGGACAAAAAAGCTTTAGTTTGTGCTGATGAACATGTGTGATGCATTCAGGTCACAGTGGAGAGAAAGCACGCATAGGTTTTGAGCCTGGCATTTCCCTGGCCTGAAGGAATTAGTCCTTATAATATGAAGTACTTGAAAGCCACGTGAAGCTTCACCCTCATTCCCTGTTGGTACTGTCTGGGCAGGGGGCAGAAAATGGATGCTTTGGGGACCAGCTTGCCTAGAAAGCACCAGAAGACTTGCCTCCACATCCAAGGCTTAGAATCCTGGGAGTCTAACTTTCTGCCGGAGAGCTGTGTTGGTCCTTCTCTTCCTGTCATGCCTAGGATCCTAACAACCCACTTTATTTTGACTTGGCTCCCAATCTCAGTGGACACCCTGAACCCGGGTGACAGAGTGATTATGGTTTGCTGCTGTGATGATGATGACGTGATGAGGGCTTTAAGGTTGAAGGAAGACCGGCACCCACTTCTCACTTCCCCTCTTACTCTCTTGATCTCTGTCAGTTTCTTTGTCTTTCTGTCTCTGCCTCCGTCTGTCTGCCTCTCAGTCTCTGCTTGTGTCTGTATATCTTTGCCTGCCTGTGTCTCACTCTTGTCTGTCTTTCTCTGCTTATCTCTCAATTTCTCTCTATGGACTTTATATTAAACTCTTTCTCTGTCTCTCCTCTTTTTTTGACCACACCCCACAACCTGTGGGATCTTAGTTTCCCTGCTAGGGATCAAACCCATGGCCCCAGCACTGAAAGCACCTAGTCCTAACCACTGGGACCACCAGGGTATCTCTCTGCCTCTTTCTGTCTCTCCTGGCTTCCTTACCCCACCCCTACCACCCCATCTTTCCTGTTAGTCCCCCCCTTTTTTTAACAAGCTATGACTTTATGAAGAGTCCCCTCCATATAAGGCCATTTTTAATCAAGGGCTTCAGTTCAGTTCAGTCGCTCAGTTGTGTCTGACTCTTTGTGACCCTATGCATGGACTGCGGCATGCTGGGCTTCCTTGTCCATCACCAACTCCCGGAGCTTGCTCAAACTCATGTCCATTGAGTCAGTGATGCCATATCACCATCTCATCCTCTGTCATCCCTTTTTTCTCCTGCCTTCAGTCTTTCTCAGCCTCAGGGTCTTGGTTTCCAATGAGTCAATTCTTCCCATCAGGTAGTCAAAATATTGCAGTTTCAGCTTTAGTATCAGTCCTTCCATTGGAGATTCAGGACGTGATGAGGGCTTTAAGGTTGAAGGAAGTCCTTTAGGATGGACTGGTTTGATCTTGTAGTCCAAGGGACTCTCAAGGGTCTTCAGCACCACAGTTCAAAAGCATCAATTCTTCGGTGCTCAGCTTTCTTTATGGTCCGACTCTCACAGCTTCAACTAGATGGACCTTTGTTGGCAGAATAATATCTCTGCTTTTTAATATGCTGTCTGGGTTGGTCATAGCTTTTCTTCCAAGGAGTAAGCATCTTTTAATTTCATGGCTATCCCTTTTCCAGGGGATATCCCTTCTCCAAGGGATAGCCTATCCCTTCTCCAGGGGATCTTTCAGACCTGGGAATCGAACCGGGGTCACCTGTATTATAGGCGGATTCTTTATCAACTGAGCTATCAGGAAAGCCCTAATCAAGGGCTTAGCCAACATAATTTTTGTATTTTGTATATCACAGCGGCAGGGGAAAGTTAGCTGGCTTGCTAACTTTTAGCAAGATAATCTTTTTATTAGCAAATTTGTGGGGATTGGTTTGCAAGATGTGAGATGTGACTGAAATATTAAATTCCTAAAGCTGTCAAAGCACTAATGGGTCAGGGAGGTAAATTATAGAAATGTATTCTCCCACAGGAATTACACTGACGTTCAAAATTAATTTTTCTTAATTTTGTGTCCAGTCATTACACACCAGCTTAGAGGGGGGAACATTTAAATCTCAGTTCTTGGTGAGCACCCTAATAGAAGAAAATAGCAGTAATTAAGTTAGAAAGTAAAAATTGTTCTTTGGTTACTTCCTGCAAGTTTTCCTCCCTTGGGGAATATTACAGAGAGAAAATGTTTTGCAGAGTCTTGGCAAAATTAAGATCGTCAGCCTTTATGGAAACAGGCAGGTCTAGAGATAATGTGAAATGTTTAGGGAAAAAAAGATAGGTAGCTTGGGAAGTTTTAAGATTTTTCCTCCTCCACTCCCTTCTCCGGCCCTCCTTTTCCTTTTTAATTTTCCTTTCCTGTCTGTTATGTCTGGGTCAGTAGCCTGCTATACCTGAACCCAGACCGACATCAAGACAGCGGAGTTAAATTCTGGCTTTGCTGCTGTGTCACCATGGGAAAGTCATTCAACCTCTCTGGGCTTCAATTTCCTCTTCTGTTGAGTCAGAAGTTTTGAACTTGATAACCACTAACATTTTTTCCGAGGTCTAAAATTCTTTAATGCACACATCAACAAATGCTTAATTTTTAATATGTATTTCCCTCCTGTTATGAAAAGGACAAACTCATTAAATGATTTGGGGAGAAATAAAAAGAACAAATGAAAACTCTCCATAATTCTACCACCCAAAGAACTGCCATGAACATTTTGGTGCATTTTTTTCATCTTTTTTTTTGCTATATAGTTTTGATATGCAGATTATTTTTATTGTACATGATAATAGGTTTGTATGCCTTTCTGTTAGCATTTTCTCCCTATGCATGTCTGTCTGTCCTTCCTGTCTTCACGAACAACATCTTTAATGGGTACGTGATATTTCATTGGGCAACCTAATTTACCTAACCACTCCCTAACTGGTGTCATAGTGGTTGATGGCAACTTTTCTCTTTTAAGGCTACTGATTGTGGGATGACTCATTTTCTGAAGGCTCCAGCCTACATTTTTTTCAGAGTCTGAATAGAGAGAGTTGGAGTCTGGCTTCCCAGCAGGCCTGTTCACATCCAGCCCCACTGGATGAATCTGGACAGCAGATGTATTTTGTTCAACTTAAAGAATATTTTTAATAACTTTATTTAATTCCCACTTTACAAAAATCAAAGAGATCTCACAGAAAAATCCAGATTTCCAACTTCTCTTAAAAATTTAAAAATAATCCCAAGTAGTAATGCTTAGGTGGTGTTGAGGAGCAACTGCACTTTAAATCGATCAATGTCTGCTATTGGTCCCTGTCCTGTGAGACCATCTTTCTCCTTTGAGACCTCTTGATTCTTATTGGATCTGAGCTGAACCTGGGTACTGGTTAGGCACGGGCCATGATGTGGTGAGCTTTTTACTCAGAACAGGACCCAGTAAATAAATCCTGGGCATTGTGCCATGTCAGGCTGTTTTTACAGGTGTTGTGGGAATTGTGTGACTGAATTTCTGTGCTCTGCATCATTTTTTAGTGATTTGTGCTTAGAAATGAAATCATTGTTTGGTTGTGGCCAGGCTGCAGGGATGGATAATTTGCAAGACTCCTACCTTGGTTTTGAGAACAGTTTTATGATGGACAGTCATTTATTTCTTTTTTCTCTGTGGTTTTATACATGTGTCCGCTGACTTCTGAAGTCTTAATTCAGGAGTTTTGGCCAGTCCATCCACAGTCAGACCCTTCCTGGCATATATCGGAACTGTAATTATGTCTTTGTGTGTATCCCCACTGTGGCAGAGATAGTAATGCTCATCAGATAGTCCATGTTCTAGGCTGCATTCTTGGTCCCTTTGCACTTAAGTGGAGCCTTGAGACTAGTTCTGGCTGATGATCTATGAGTAGAGTGTGCGTCACCTCCAGGCTTAGGCATAGGATTGGTTATGAGTAGTCTGTGTACTTTTTTTCTGCTGTGTGAATTGTGAAGACCTCATGTTGAAAATGTGGAATCAGAGTACTATTTTCACCTGGATTTCTGAGTTACCTGGAATCGCAGCAGACTCTGTGCTAGTGGAGAGTAAATTTTTATTGTATTAAAGCATTGAGGTTTTAGTGTATTTGTTACTGCAGCATAACCTAGACTAAGCTGACTGATACATTCTCTATTAGAAATAATGAGTAAGGGAACTTCTCTGGTGGTTGAGAACTAACGTTTATTGAGTGCATTTTGTTATTTATTTTCCACATTTTAAAAGGAGGCAAATAAGGTCCAGGGAAATTAGGTAGTTTGCTCAGAGTCATAGAGCTATTTAATACATGGTTCTGCCAGAATACTTCCTATCCATCTTTTCAATTATCTCTAGGTCTTAACTATAATGCATCCTCAAGGAAGCCTTCTCTGATCACCAGGTTAGAGTGCTTCTCACTGTTAATATGATCCCCTTATCCCACATAACTTCACATTAGACTTTAACTACCCAAAAGATAGGTCCTGTGTGTGTTTTGCTCACTGTGATATCTCCAGCATCTAGTACAGTGCCGGGAGCATAGTAGGTATTCAGTGTATGTTTGTTGAATAAAAGAGAGTCAGAAAGTTTGGACTTGTGTCCTTGTACTGCCACTAATCAACTGTGTCATCTTGGACAAGTAGCTTTACCTCTCCAAATCCCAGTGTTTCCACTAGGACACTAGTGGAAAGATGTTTGATTAAATCAGTTCCTTTTGGCTCTGATGTTTCATAATTTTTTCATTCACATGGTCTATTCCTTCTCAGAATCTAATTTTGGGGTTGCTTTCCAGGCTCCTTAATTCCATATTTATTCCTGGAATAATTTACAGAGTTAGGATATGAACCCAGGCAGTAACTAAAGAGTTCATGATTTTAACTGCTCATGTCACCTGTCTACCTACCCACCCATCTGTTTATTCTGTTGTCATCCATCCATTCATTCATGTAATCATTCATCCATCCATATACCCTACTATCCATCCAATAATCCACAGACATTCATCCATTCATTCATTCATCCATCCATCCAGTTTCTGCCTTCCTGGTGCTCTCTAAAGAGTAGAGGGCAATTTCTCCTCAGTGGCTATTGACATAGGATGTTGAGATAATGTTCAATGTGTGAGCTGGAGCTCTTTAGCTGATTTTATTGTGTTGGTTTTTATATCCTCATGGATAATATAATGCTGCTTTGTTTTTATTATTATATGTAAAGTTATTAATTAATTCACCAATGTTTATTGAGCACTTACATATGCCAGGCATTCTTAGGTGTACACAAGACCCAATTGGTTTCACAACTCTAAAGGATACCATTTACATTGCATGCTATGTGGTCTTGGAGTTGCACAAATACATGGGACCATGTATTTGCCACTCTCCTGAAAGAGTCCACATTTCAGCATAGTGATTAAGAGCCTGGGCTCTGGATCTGAACAGCCTGGCCTTGAGTCCCATGCCGCTTACTGGCTATGCAAATCAAATCATTTCACCTCTCTATATGTGAGTTTCCTCTCCTATAGAATAGGGATAATAAAAACCCCTAGTTCAGAGAATTGTTATATGGCAAAGAGTTAACTACGGCAAAAGTTCTTGGAATAGTTCCTATATAAAGTAAGTGCTCAACAAAAGATGAATGATTAGCTTAGGTATATTTCTCACTAGGTGGGTTTCTTTAACAGTTTTTTCTATGGGGAGATGGAGTCAGGAGCAGAAACAAGTTTAACCAGATACAATCTGCCAAAGTCATAGTCTTAAGGTAAATTGATTAGTGATTCCTTATTGATCTAGAGGATATGTGGTTTATGCAGCGAAATGCTTACCCAAGTTGACATAAATCAAGTATAATAAAGAGTCGGATTCTGCATTTGATGTTTGACCACCAGCAGCCTTCTCCCTCCCTTTCCCTCTTTGCCCCAGTATCTAAGCAAGTCAACTATGCTTGCTCAGATATTGGAGCAGTTCAACCATTTATGTTAAGCTCACCCATATATTTCCATGACTTAATATATCTGTGTAAATTCATAGGGAAAGACTGAAAGTATACATACCAAACGGACCACAGTGGGGAGGAAAAGGGGACTGAGATTCCTGGAGAAAGGTGGTGTTCAAGAGGGTCTTTACCTTATTTGTCATGTTTTAATTACTATAAAAATGGGACTGTTTTTTAATGTATTTAAGAATCTGTTACAAGAAAAAAGTAAATGACCATCCTAAAGCTAGGAAATCGCTCAATCGTGTCCAACTCTTTGTGACCCTATGGACTGTACAGTCCATGGAATTTTCCAGGCCGAACACTGGAGAGGGTAGCCTTTCCCTTCTCCAGGGGATCTTCCCAACCCAAGGATCAAACCCAGGTCTCCCGCATTGCGGGAGGATTCTTTCTCAGCTGAGACACAAGAGAAGCCCAAGAATACTGACGTGGGTAACGTATCCCTTCTCCAGCGATCTTCCTGACCCAGGAATCGAACCGGGGTCTCCTGCATTGCAGGCGGATTCTTTACCAACTGAGCTATCAGGGAAGCCCAGATAAGGGTATGTGTGTGATTGATGAGTTAGGAGAGCCTAGAACCCTTCCTACCTATGTCAGAAGGTGCCTGGATGGGGATTGTAATTAAAAGCACAAAAAACTGATCAATTGGGTTGTCTTCTGAAGAGAGGCTGTGTTAACTGAGGATCTATAGAAGTGAGTTCAGGGACTCCAGACAGGTCAGTGTATGTGCCCAGAACTGTCCCCAAGAGAGTTCCTAGACTAGTAAGCAAAAGAACCTGTTTATAGAAATCCCTAGAATGCAGGCAAATCCCTAGAATGCAGGGCCTCAATGTTATGAGGCTTATGCAGAGTTGTGCTCAGTTGTTCGGTGATATCTGGCTCTTTGCCCACGAACTGTAGCCCACCAGGCTCCTCTCCCCATGGAATTTTCCAGGCAAGAATACTGGAGTGGGTTGCCATTTCCTCCTCCAGGAGATCTTCCCGACCCAGGGATCAAACCCGTGTCTCTTGCATCTCCTGCATTTGGCAGGCGGATTCTTTACTGCTAGCACCACCTGGGAAGCTGGGTTCCCCCAAAAGCAGATCCTGGGACGGGGGTTTCAATGCAAGGGGTTTATCTGACAGGTGATTCCTAGTCGGCAGGGAACTGCGACAGAGAAGGGCCGTAAGTGGTAGCCTCTGGCTGAGGGTGACTGGGAGGCTGTGCAGCACGTGCTTCACGGTTGCTCATGGAGTGCAAAGCTGTGTGGGTAAGGAAGAACATGTCCTTCACTCACACCAGTCATCACTGAAGGGCTGCTCCTGGGGTACACTTCTGATGCACTCTACGCACTGGCTTAGCAGGCTTCGGCAGCCAGAGAAGCCCTGGTAAAGAATCACAGGTACCGACAGAAGTTGTCACATCAGCGTGCAAGGGATGGTGAGAGGGACAGCAGTAGTGTATACTGTGTTTTCTGGTACAGGTTTGTAACAGGAAGGAAATGTGTTTGGTGAAGAAAATGAGCTTTTCTCCCCTGAGCCCTTACACTTCTGAGTCTCAACAGCAGTCATGACACTGGCCCTCTGATTTATACATTGGCCTTTTGTGAGTTTGGATGATGTGAGTCAAGAGAGCCAGCCCCTTTGGGGGAGTACATGGCCAGAATTGAATTCTGTAGAGAAACCTAGATTGGGTTTGGAAACTTATAAGATCTTACCAGGCAGGGGCCATGAGTAAGCGAAGTGGGTGGGAGGAGGAGGAGAATGTACTTGTGTGGTGCCTGGCATATAGTAAGTACTCAATAAAAATGATTTACATTAGCAGCAGCAACTGTTTCTGAGGAAAGCTTTAAGGAGGAAGTGGAACCCAAGTGTAATGTGTTGCAAGGATGCCAAACAGAATAGGAAACTAACCAGGAGAAGGTGAAGACAGAAACCTCCTTGCCTAACCCTGGCCTCTTGTATAGTCCTTGTAATTAGGATGACAGTCATTTTCTAGTATTTGCAGTGATGACAGTTTCTTAGAGGTGAGGTTAATTGGTAATATAGACGTGTAACATCTTCCTATCAGATGTTTTAGACGCCAGTAATTAACCTCTCTCTTCCAGGGAGTGGGGGCGGGGGGCAGCCATTAATCCTTTGTCTTCTTGGTGTTCTGCTGTCAGCATCTTTCCATATCGCCTGCTGCATTGGCTTTGACATATTAGAAGGGCCAACATGGAGGAAGACAAAGGCGAGTCATGATGTCTGTGTAATAAGAGAAAGTTGACTTTCTGTTCATGTGTCTGAGATGAGATCTGGTTTATCCATCGGGTATTGTGATATCAGTGCTAGGAGCTTATGAACCTTACAAAGGCCTGTGGCAATATTTGCACACTAAAAAAAAAGTGGCCTCTGAAATATGAAAAGAAAATCATAAAATTAAAGAAAAAATTGAATTTTATTTTCCACCTAGCTTTACTGAGTTATACATCTATACATTATATATACTATATATTCATTATATATACAAAAAATGTTTATTTTATGTACATTGTATAGTAAAAATTGTATATACTTAAGTTGTTCAATGTGATTTTAAGGTCTACAATGTGATGATTTAATATGTGTATACACTGTGAAATGACAGCAATCAAGGTAATTAACACATCCATAAACTCATATAGTTCCCTTTTTGTTGTTGTTGCTGTTGTTGGTAATGAAAACACTTTGGATCTACTCTTGGGTCTGCCCTGCCGGTCCAGTGGTTAAGACTTTGTGCTTCCACCACAGGGATGTGGGTTTGTTCCCTGGTCAGGGAACTAAGATCCTCCATGCCTCACAGGTGGCCAAAATATAAATAAATAAAATAAAAATTCTTAAAGAAAAGATCTACTCTTTTAGCAAATTTCAAGTAGACAATACAGTACTAATTATAATCATCATGCTGTAGATTAGATCTCCAGAATTTATTCATCTTATAACTGAAACTTTATATCCTTTGACTAATATCTCATTCCCCACCCCCACCCCCACCCCCACCCCTGGCAACCACCTTTATCTCTGGTTCTAAGAGTTCTACTTTGTATAATTGAAATTGATAAATGTTTCCTTTTGTGAAACACTGTACCCATTGTAATATACCTCAACTAGTTGATGGAACAGCCAGTTGAAGAGGCGTCTGCCCCAGTGGAGTTGGGGTGTGCCACCCTTCTAGCATGGGGAGGAGAAGCTCTCTGAACCCCGCTGTTTAGGGTTTTTATGGAGATCCCATCACAGACTCCCCTGTAGCTCAAACAGTAAAGAGGCAGGAGACCAGGGTTTGATCCCTGGGTTGGGAACTTCCTCTGGAGAAGGAAATGGCAATCCACTCCAGAATCCTGGAGAATTCCATAGACAGAGAAGCCTGGCAGACTACAGTTCGTGGGGTTGCAAAGATTAGGACACAATTGAGTGACTAATGTAGTCCACAGTCCACATCACAGACATGATTGATCAAATCATTGGCTTTTGGTGACTAACTCACAACTCTAGCCCTTATTCCCTTCCTGGAGGTTGGGAGGGGTCTGGGGCTACAAGTTCCAACCCTCTATGTCTCAATCTTTCCATAACCAGCTTCCATCCTAAAATTCTCTAGGGGCTCCCAGCAACCTGTCATCTCATCAGCATAAAAATACACTTATCACTCCAGAGATCCAATGGTCTTAGAAGCTCTTGTGTCAAGAATAGGGGACTACGACCAACTACTGTAACAAAAGATGCTCCTAGCACTCTGTTGGGGGCTTCCTAGATGGCTCAGTGGGTAAAGAATTGCCTGCAGTGCAGGAGACACAGTTGGCATGGGTTCAGTTCCTGGATCGGGAAGATCCTGGAGGAGGTAATGGCAACCCACTCCAGTATTCTTGCCTGGAAAATCCCATGGACAGAGGAGCCTGGCGGGCTGCAGTCCATGGGGGTCACAGAGAGTCGGACACAACTGAGCGACTAAGCACACAGCATCCTGTCATTTAGGAAATGACAAGAGTTCTAGGAGCTCTGTATAAGCAACCAAAGACAGAGACCAAACATATATTTGGTATTATACCACAGTCACTAACTATCTCAGTGACTCTGGATTATAGCTTGATCTCCTGATCCTTAGCTTCCGGGTGTCCCATGGGATGACAAAAGTTGTTTCCTTGGTTGCTGTGAGGCCTGAGTGAGTTAATTACCCTTGGAGGATTCAGAATTATACCTTGTGGCTTCAATAAGTGCATAATTTCTTCACCCTGAGCTGTGAACCTAGAGAAAAAGATTGCATAACATGGATTTTGAATTACAGTGCTGCAGCTTACCAATGTTTATGGATTTAGGGCACTCCCCGGGGGTATAATTAGAATCAGATTATGGGAAAGGTAGATCCACTCTGCCATCTATTTCCCTCCTCTTAGTTTAAATACAGGCTCCACTGCAAGTCACTCTCCCCAGGTGAGCTGAATAATTAATACCAGTTCTGATAATCCTGCCTGGCTCAAAAATGGTTCATTATTGCTAATAAAAGCAACTACCATTGATTGAATGGCTTGTTCTGTGCCAGACTCTGCCCTGAGCCCTTTTCTAGCATGGTGTCTAGAGTGAAGCATTCTCATAGAAACCTTAGTTCAAGTGCCACTCTTGCCTCCTCCAAGCAGTTTGTCTTCAGGCAAGTCACTTCCCTTTTCTCTGAGCCTCAGTATCCTCATCTGTAAAATGGGATGACAGGAGCTGCTTCATCAACAAAGTTGTGCTAAAGGTTAAATGCACTATTGATGCAAAACTTTTTTGCCTGAAGCTGGGTTCGCCATAAGTACTTGATAAATGTTCACTTTTATTTTTATCATCATGTTCCTCAATCCTGACGGAAACTCTCTGAGGTAGATATGAAAAGTGGAAACCCTCTGAGGTAGATATGAAAAGTGTTTGGCTCGTTTCATATGGTAACACTCTGACAAACAGACGCCTTCAATGTTTAAATGCCTTTATAATCTTTTCTTCACAGTGTATTTGCGAGTGGGGACGTAAATTAGCCCCTTATCAACAGGAAAGTGGGTATATACATTAGATTCATGCCACTGAAAATGAATGAGCTTGGGCTTTGTGAATGGTGAGTGAATCCTCCAAAAAACATAATGTTGAGAGCAATAAAAGCAAGTTGCCCCTAAATGCATTTGGAATATTATTTCTATAAAGTTTAGAACTACACAAAGCAATTGAATAAAGTCAGGGATACACATTACACACATGGGTAGTAAAAGTACAGAGACACGTGGGACTGAAAACACCAGCTTCATAGCAGAGACTCCCTCAGTGGAGGTGGTGGGGGGTATGGTTGAGGAGGGGGCACACAAGAGCCTTCAGATATGTTCGGATGTTTATTTTACTTTTTTAAAGTACTTATTTTTGGCCGTGCAGGCTTTTCTCTAGTTGTGGAGAGTGGGGGCTACTCTCTAGCTGTGGTGCATGGGCTTCTCATTGTGGTGGCTTCTCCTGTTGCGGAGCTCAGGCTCTGAAGCAGGCGGGCTCAGCAGCAGCTCCCAGGCTCTAGAGCGCGGGCTCGCAGCTGTGGTGCATGGGCTTGGTTCCTCCACAGCATGTGAGATCTTCCCGGACCAGGAATCGAACCTGTGTCTGCTGCATTGGCAGGCAGATTCTTTACCACTAAGCCACTAGGGAGCCCAGGATGCTTATTTCTTAATCTGCTATTGGAGGCATTTGTTATCTTTTATGTCCTTTGTCGAATAAAAAATATAGTCACAAGCTGAAAGTAGAGAGTTATTTTATTTGGTGGGAATGTTTAGGACTCCGAACCTGAGAGACACCATCTCAGTAGCTCTGAGAAAACTGCTCCAAGGAGGCAGGAGAGAAAGTCAGGCTCTATGCAAGTTGGCAACAAAGGGAGCAGACAGATGAACATTGAAGATCAGGTATCAGTTAAGGAATTTAGCATTCTATATATGGGAAGATGCAAGCCTCTGGGCTCACTGAATTCATTCCTTTCATATGCACCTCAGCTATCTGGGGCCAATCCTGTTTCCTTGTTTACCTTGCTTCTCCGAATTTTCCCAGCTCCTCAGCAATCACCGAGGAGGGTGGCAGCTTCCACTGGATTGAAGTTTTGAGAGCCCTCATTCACATTTGGCAAATAGAAGGGGAAAAGTTGAAAGCAGTGACAGATTTCCTCTTCTTGGGCTCCAAAATCACTGCGGACGGTGACTGCAGTCATGAAATCAGAAGACGATTGCTTCTTGGCAAGAAAACTATGACAAACTTAGTCAGTGTGTTGAAAAGCAGAGCGATTACTCTGCCGACAAAAGTCCGTATAGTTAAGACTATGGTTTTTCTAGTGGTCACGTACAGTTGTGCGAGCTGGACCGTAAAGAAGGGAGAACACTAAAGAATTGATGCCTTTGAACTGTGGTGTTGGAGGAGACTCCTGAAAGTCCCTTGGACAGCAAGATCAAACCAGACAATCTTAAGGGAGATCAGCCCTGAATGTTCACTGGAACGACTGATGCTGAAGCTAAAGCTCCAGTATTTTGGTCATCTGATGTGAACAGATGACTCATTGGAAAAATCCCAGATGCTGGGAAAGAATGAAGGCAGAAGGAGAATAGGGCATCAGACGATGAGATGGCTGGACTACATCACCGATGTAATGAACGTGAACTTGGGCAAACTCCGGGAGATGGTGAAGGACAGGGAGGTCCGGCGTGCTGCAGTCCATGGGGTCACAAAGAGTCAGACCCGACTGGGTGACTGAACAACAACAAATTTGCATTTGATGGCTGTGACATTTCTTGTTTATTGATATGGCAGGAGATATTTTCATTTCACACCTTGAACATACATCTCAAGTGGTTAACAGTAATTTTTAAAAATTGCACCCCAGCCATGGGGAAAGGAATTTAGGGACCCCTTCTGTATTCTTGAGATTCCGCCACCCCCACAAACCATTAAAGATTCTTTAATCTTCCTGAACCCAAAGCTTCTCTCCACCCGCCTCCATTTCTTCTTAGTGCCTCACTAACAAAACCCCTAGCTTACCTGGCTCAAAACGGAGCTTCCTGGCAGCCAGGTTCTCAATTTGCGTGTTAAAGGAGCACTTTTTGTGCTTTCTCCACCTGTGTTTTAATTACCATTCACCTCCCTGGCTTCATTCTGTTCACCTCCAAACACTCCCAGATATCCGTTGGCTCTTTTTGGGGTGGATGTGTGGAAGCGATGGCAGGGGGTATACTTACTACTACAGAAATGGGACCAACCTTATCTGGCAGGACTGAGACAAGTCATCACATGTCGGGCTCCTCGACTCCAATCCCAACTTCTTTGTAAGAGAAGTTTTATTAAATTGCATACCAAAAGCAATCTTGACGTGAAAAGAGAATGCAATATACTGCTCCTCACCCTCCAGCATACTGCCTAGTTTTGTATGTTTGTGTGTGTCTGTTGGTTGTGGATGACTGAAGGAGCAACATTTGCCAAGTCATCAGCTCTGGCCTTCTTGATAGCTGACCCTTTGATCTGGAACTCCAAGGTAGGAGAAGTTCTATCAATAAATGAGTACATTTTCCAGGTGGCTGAAACATACACCCCTGAGGTCATCTATATTTATATGCAGAACACAAGGTTCAGAGAGGTTAAGTGATTTTTCCAAGGGAACACAGCTGGTAAAGTGGCCAAGCTGATATCTGGTAGATCAAGGACTGCATTTCTATTTGCTAATGTGTCGTTAAAACTTTTCTATTTTACTGAGGGTGATTTTAATGATAGTCATTCCAAGAAACTCATCCCTGGTGGCTCAGATGGTAAAGCGACTGTCTGCAAGGCGGGCGACCCAGGTTCCATCCCTGGGTTGGGAAGATCCCCTGGACGAGGAAATGGCAACCCATGTCAGTACTCTTGCCTGGAAAATCCCATGGATGGAGGAGCCTGGTAGGCTACAGTCCACGTGGTTGCAAAGAGTTGGACACGACTGAGTGACTTCACTTTCACTCCAAGAATCACCCCCCTTTTAAAAACTGTTTTGCTTTCTAAAAGAGAGTAGGGAAACAATTTAACTTTTTTCCTATGTTATAAAATTCAGTTATGCCTCCTTTCCAAAGTTATACTCTCAGGTGTGTTTGAGGGGCAGGTAGGAAAGAAGCTAACACATTCACCAACGACCACATGCCAGGTATCTGCACATTCCAGACATCTTACACATTTCTATTTATGTTCCCTATTATCTGTTATTATTCCCATTTAATAGATGGAGAAACTGTGGCTCAGTGTGTGTTCATTATCGATCACTGTGTAACAAGTGAGCAGCTGTAAACAACAAGCATTATGACCCTCCAGTTTCCGAGGAGTCAGTGTAGCAGAAGCAGCCTAGCTGGGCGGCTCTGGCCGAGAGTGTCATGCGGCTGCACCAGAGGGTGGCGGGGACTCTAACCTCTGAAGGTGTGACAGGGCTGAGAAATTTACTTCCACTGACATGGTCGTTGGCCAGAAGCCTCAGTTCCTTGCCTCATGGATCTTTCCATAAGCTACCTACATGTCTTCACATCATGGAATGATCCAGGAGAGACAGGGACCGCAATGGAAGCCTTAATACCTTTTAAGACTTAGTCTCTGTAGGTGGACATTGTCAATTCTGCTTTGTTCTATTTGCTAGAAGGAGAGGAGAATTAGGCTCTACACCTCTTGAAGGTGGAAGTATTAAAGGATTTGTACTTATTTTAGAACTACCACACTCAGGGAGGTGCCATCAACTTGCTGAAGTTCATAGGGTTTGTAAGTGGTAGAGGTTAGATGCAACCATAGTTCTAGATGGTTCCACACTCTTTTTCTTTTCACTGTACTGTGATTTCTCCCTGACTGAGAAATGGAGAGCCGTTTGTCCTTATGCTTATTTGCCCCAGACCGCAAGCCTCTTTATTTGCTTTTAAAGCTTTCCCCTTTCTATCTGCCTAACTATCATCTATCACATCTAAGCAACATCTTTCTTATTCTAAGTTGGAATTTTGAATCTCTTGTGAAATTGGGAAACCTGGTAACTTTTAGTGTGAGTTGTGTGTCCATCAAGAGTCAGTAGACTCTGAGTGACTATTTGGGGTTTCTTTTTCATCAGGTGGCATTTATAACATTTTGGAGTGCTCTGAAAGCTTTCTTCATCTATTCTGGATTCTTCATCTTGCAGATCATTGAAGTTGTGGGTAAGTTTTGGATGGAATAATGATAATTATAAGGGTCTGTTTAATTTATCCTTCGTATAACTCTTCAGAATTTTCAAAGGTCATTTATACACAGCATATCACCTGATTCTCACAAAAAACCCATTAATAAAATGGAGGCAAGTGATACGAGCTTCTGGATAAGCTGTGTTGAGCCATCACTTATCTATATACCTTTGTTCTCTTGGTACCTGCTTGGCACTGATTCCTTCTTGCCTACAGGCCACTCTTCTGTCTTTCCACTGGTGTCAGTAGACAGAGCCATAGGAGTTTGTGGTCTTGAAACTGTCAGGGGAGGGAGAACTTTTCTTCTACCCTCTTAAGTTATGTCTTGCAGGATTGCAATTAAATACAAGCACCAGATAACAGAAGAAAAGACAGATTTTATTCATATTAATATTTTTATGTGCACAAGGCTTTGCAGAAGTGAACACCCAAAGAAAAGATTAAATTCAGGGGTTTATATGCCATCTTAGCAAAGAGTGATAAATTGTGGAGAAGTGAATAGTCAAAGAAAATAGGGATTTGGGTTCCATAAGGGTGGTAAATTTGAGGAAGGTGATAGGCAATATATGGTAGACAAAGGCTTATTAAGGTTTGTTTTGCAGACTAGACTCAAGTAATCTCTAATGATAAAAGTGGTTCTTTACTTGGTAGGGGAGAAGAAGACACTTCTATATGTGGAAACATCTCACTTTTACAAGGAAAACTTATGCCTTATTTTTAGACAGAGGAGGGTAGAGAGCTCTTCCTGTGTGTGCTATTTCCTCAGTTGCATTCAGCTTGAGATAGTTCTTATGTCAAAGTGGCATATTTGTGGGTGGCATTCTGATCCATTTCAGAGTTAATATTCTAATTTGCATTTACTCTTGTGAAAAGAGCATAGGTTTGTGTTAAACTTGGGTTCAAATTCCAGTTTTACCATTTACTAGATGTGGGTCCTCAGGCAAGCAAATTTATTTGTTTGAATCTTGGTTTTCTCATCTATAAAATGGGGATTAAAAGCAATACTTACTTCATTGGACTGTTACAAGGATTAGATGATACATAAAAAGTGCTTAGTTTAGCAACTGCAAGATAGTGAACACGTAGAGGTACCTTACATTTCTAAACACACTTGCCCTTATAAAGCCACTTCTCTGTATACCAAGATCTCAGCTTGCTGCGTGACTTGGAGAAATTCCTTGGCCTCTCAAACTGCCTTCGCTTCTAAAATGAGTGGGTTCAATTGCATAATTCCCGAGGTTCCTTCCATCTCTTAACAATTAACACCTTCAGATTGTCTATACAGCACACCCATACTATATACTTAAAAAGTCTATTCATTATATCCTGCTTGCCTTTGCTTGTTGTAGTAGTTTTAGATAATAGTTGCACAGAATTAATAGAAGCCAGAGGGGTTGTTCAGAATGTTTTTTACATGCAGGGATTGAGCAACATACTTATGTACATAATTACCTTTTCTTTTCCTTTGCAGTCTAGGAGGGCATATTGAAAAGCTAGCGGTGATTTGTTTCCCCTCCCATTGGCTCAAGAAACTGGCTAATGCAGTTTTATGTTAATTGGAAGACATGCTGAATAGCATAAGAAAAAGAAAGAGAGGCACTCAGTTAGAAAAAGTGCTTTTTAATCATCTACCTAAATGTGAGTGTCTGATAGGTTTGCAGGAATTTCTGCAGCCTCCTGAGGGAAGCTTTCCCTGTCCTCACTAGAGTTGATGAATAATGGATTCCAGGCGGGGCTCTAACACCAGCAAACTCTATTCTTCCTGAATCCTCTTTCCAATTTCTTCTTCCCCACAAATGCCTAGTTGTGATTTTGGCCTGATCTCTTGTCTCTTAAATACACTATTCTTTGCTCAGCACGTGCTTCATTTTATGGCTAACAGAAAGGCAGTTTGATCTGAAGTCACCCTCCAGCTCTAAAGCCTTCAGTGCTTCCCTATTGCCCACTGCATTGAATACCAACTGCTCAGTCCAGAATCTTAACTTTCCTGGGAAGCCAAAGCAGTTGACTTGCTTCTCCCCACACATGCCCTGGGATTTAAAAATTTGCTCTCTTATGATTCATTCTCTTCCCTCCAACTTCTGTGGTCTTCTTCCCTTTCCTATTTTTTTACCTATCACCATCACACTCAGATTACCAGGACCCAGAGGCAAAGGATTTCTCTTCCAAGAAGACTTTCAATTCCCTCTCTGTTCTTTGAATCTCTCTTACGTTTAATTTCAGGAACTCAGTGTCTAGCTAAGTGGTTCTGAGTGCAAGCTTGGTAACCTGGCAGACCTGGGAATGAATCTGGTTTCCGTCCCTTACTGTGCTACCTTGACAAAGTCACTTCCCCTCTCTAATTTTTAAACTTATTGTCTGTAAAATGGGGATAATGATATTTACTTCTTTGTGTTGTTGTGGGGAGTAAATGAAATGATGCATATGAAACAGTGCACTGCCTGGTCCATGTTTATTTTTAGAAACGGGATGTATAATAATGTATTTTACATTTGTTTCATCCTACTTTTTGGTAGCACGTACCACAGTCAATGCCCACTGTCCTCCAGCCACCTCTCCAGCCAGAGTGCTAGCTCCTTGCAAACTCATCTCTATCACTGGCTGGTAAAATTGTATCATGGACTTTAATTCTTTGTTCTTTCTTGTAGTCAAGATTTGTTTTGGTTAACATTTGCTGTCTTCAATGAGAGGGATGTAAACAAAAAAGTAAAAGTATTATATTTGGAATTTTTAACCCTAAATAAGTGTAAAAGAAAGTTAAATATACATGTTGTATTCTATAAGTTGGTAGCATTTCTACTCCCAAAGTTATTAAAGCTTAAAACTGCCCTAAAATTTTTGGTATACCCTGTATTTCCCCACCTCTGGTCTTTGGGTTCAGTTAGATATTTCACTTTGGCACAAAGAGTGAGCAGAGAGTGATAGTGCCACTGGGCCGAAGAGGTTGAGAGACATGGAGCAGAGCCGCCAGGAGAGCCCACCTTGATGAGGTGACCTGCATGTGTATGCGTGCATGCTAAGTCACTTCAGTTGTACCTGACTCTTTGCGACCCCCAGGACTGTACCCTGCTAGGCTCCTCTGTCCATGGGATTCTCCAGGCAAAAATACTGGAGTGGCTCACCACTCCCTCCTCCAGAGGATCTTCGTGACCCGGGCATTGAACCCGAGTCTCTGTGTCTCCTGCACTGGCAGGTGGGTTCTTTACCACTAGTGCCATCATTGGCTGAAACTAGAGATTTGGGGTGGTTTGTCACAAAGCAATCGTTACTGAATATACCCTTTTAACTACTGTCCTGCCCATGGTAGGTTCTTAGTAAATATTTATTGTGTTAAATTAGCAAATTCCTGTATTGTGCTTTGGGGAACACTTTTGTTCTCAAGGTTAGTTTTTTTTATTTCATTAATTAAGAACTTCTTTCAATTGAAATGTTAACTCATTAGGATATTTGGGGAAATTGACTTCTAAGATGGTAGGACTCAAGACTTGGCACATGCAAATCTGCTTGTGAAAAGCAAGCAATGGTTAATTTCCAAGGGTTTGAGCCTCTATGTTAAAAATGCAGTAAACTTTGAAAAGGGCTTCCCTGATGGCTCAGTGGGTGAAGAATCTGCCTGCAATGCAGTAAACACAAGAGATGCTGGTTCGATCCTTGGTTCAGGAAGATCCCCTGGAGAAGGAAATGGTAACCCACTCTTGCCTGGAAGACTCCATGGGCAGAGGGGCCTGGCGGGCTACAGTCCAAAGGGTTGCCAAGAGTCAGACACGACTGAGTGACTAAGCACACACACTTTGAAAAGAGAACATGAAACAGAAGCACACTTTTTTTTTGTACTATGTATTTGAAACCTGGTGTGTATTTTACACTTACAGCATATTGCAGTTTGGATGCTAAATTTCCATCTGAAGTATTTGATTTAGATTTCATAAAATTTACAATTGGCAAAGTAGATTCATATTTCAGCATACTTAAAATTTTTCTCATAATTGGATCAATCTTGGTTTTAAAATTCATTAAAAATCCACATTTTAGTCACTCTAGCCACATTTTGAATACTCAGTAGCCACATGTGGCTTGTAGTTACTATATTGGGATAGTGCAGATCTGGATGGTTCATGAGTATCATCTTCCCCAGCCCCTAAAGGACTGTTTCTTTTCCAGTGGTACCACCATATCTGTATGTTAGGAGTTCAAGGATATTATCCTCGACTTCTTCTTCCCCCCTTTCCAGCATCCCACCAGTCAGGAGTCCTGTTGAATCCACTTCATCCGTGGCTCACTGATCCATCCTCCTCTCTCCAGTCTGCAGTGACACTTCTCTAGGTGAGGCTCCTACTGTCTCTCACCTGAAATGACTGTAACAGCCTTCTTACCGGAGTCCCCTTTTCCTATGGTCACTCCACCTTCTGCTACTCTTTCCTCCATCTGAAGACAGCTCGATCTTCCTAACATGCAGATCTGATCACTCCCTCCTTCTCCTATGGCTTGCATCTTTTCCATGGCTCTCTGTGTCCCCTCAGATAAATTCCAAGCTCCTCAATGTAATTTATGAGGCTTTGCCTACTGCTCCACCCTCATATTTTCTGGTTCAGTCAAGCTATAATGCTGTCCTTTCAGTTTCCTGTGTGACGTCTGGGCCTTTGCACATGATAATCTGTCTCTCCGGAATGCCATTCCTTTCCCCGCTTCCACTTCCTGCTTACCCTTCAGTTTACTTCCTCTGAGGCCTCCTCAGATTCCCTTGAGCCTCATTAGGTACTCCTTGTCAGTGCTCTTACATCTCTGGTACTTCCCTTCCCTGCCGCCTTCTGGCTTCAGTGACAGAACTCTGCGTGGTCGTCAACTACTTGTGCCTTCTTCATCGCTATATTCGCCAGGCTCTAAAATGAAGTCTAGAATAGGTCTAGCTGGTAATACGTATTGAATAGATTACAGAACTTTCTTCTCACACCAGTCTGCCAGCTTGCATCCTACTCGTCAGAAGCATCCAGGTGACGAAAAGCAAATCCAATACTAACGTCTGGAAAATCACTCCCAGTCCAATTCTAACACATAGTGGGCCAGTGGTCTTGGTACCCATGGTGACAGAATAGCTAGCACACCTCCTAGTGTGTACCTTGAGCCAATGGAGTAATTGTTCCACTTTTGCACCCTCGTTTGAAACTCACCAATGGCTTCCTAATGCATTTAGAATAAAACTCAGGCTCTCCCTACAGCCTGCAAAGTAGTGAGTGATCTGACCCTGCCCACCTCACCTGTCCCATATTCTGCCCCCCCCCCCCGCCCCCCGGCTTCTGTAGCAAATCCCTTCCCTGGATTGTTTCACTTCAGCCACACCATACCCTTCATCACTCTGTTTCTACCTCAGGACCTTTGCACTTGCTGTTCTTTCTGGCTTTTCTTCTCATTCTAGTCTCAAATGACTTTCCCTTTGATAAACCCGCTCTGATTTACCTAAAGTAGCCCCTTGCCCAGTCCCTCTGCATTCCCTTATCTAATTTGGTTGTCTTTATGGTACTTAGACTTGTCTGAGATTGTTCTATATATATACTTTTTCTGTTTACAGTTAGCCTCTTCCTGCTTGAATGTACATCCCTTGTCATCTGATTCATGGATGGGAGCATGGCTGCTTCCCTAGTGCCTAGAACAGTGCCTTGAATCTTGGTTCAGTCTCTAAGTCGTGTCCAACTCTCTGTGACCCCATGGACTGTAGGGTGTCAGGCTTCCTGTCCTTCACCATCTCCCAGAGTTTGCTCAAACTCACATCCACTGAGTCGGTGATGCCATCCAACCGTCTCATCCTCTTGTCGTCCCCTTCTCCTCCTGCCCTCAATCTTTCCCAGCATCAGGGTCTTTTCCAATGAGTTGGCTCTTCGCATCAGGTGGCCAAGTATTGGAGCTTCAGCTTCAGCATCAGTCCTTCCAATGTGTATTCAGGATTGATTTCCTTTAGGACTGACTGATTTGATCTCCTTGCTCTCCAAGGGACTCTCAAGCATCTTCTCTAGGTGCCCAGTATATACCTGTTCAATGGATGTGCAATTGGATTGGATGTGCAGTTGAGCTTTTCAGCAAGCAAAAATACTTCCAGGATCAGTTTAGGCAGATTCCAGACATTCTTTCTTTCTTACTTTTTGTTTGTTAATCAATTTTATTGACCAGTGGTAATGATGTCTTTTCATTTTTATATAATAGAACTGGTTCATGGTCCCGTGGTTTTATGGGTTTAGAAAAAATGAATGTAGTCCTGTAACCACTACTGCAATCAGAGATGGTCAGCTGAACATTCTTTTTACTTCCCCAGGAAAGGTGTAAGAATTCTGCCCCAGGGAGTTTCTACCACTCTTCTGGGAATGTTTTAAGCCTACCTGGATCCTTACTCATCCTATTCGGAGCATCTTAGAGAGAAATCATGGTCATTATTTCTTACTTTAGTGTTTAGTTCTAGCAAATAGAAATACTCTTACATAATTGTTCTAGTCATGAAGGAAGATAAAAAGGAAAAGATAATGAGAGTTCCCTCAATGAAATTAGCAACCTGCAGCAGGATAACTGTCCTTCCTACTCCTTAATTGAAATGGATGTACATATGGCTAGTGGCTGAAGCGTTTGTCAGATATAGGTGCATTGGCCAGAATCTTAACTGTCGCTACCACATTTCCCCATGCTCTGCAGTGTGGCATTTTTGGAACACTAATGAAATCTGGACTATAAAGATTCCAGAGAAGAAATAAAGTGGAAACAAAGCAACCTCTTGCAAACCCACGCTCTGCTTTAAATAAAGAGCAATGTCTTTTGAATAATTCAACCCAGCCTGTCAAAATATTTTTTTTGGGGGGGTGGGCTATTCATTTGGAACTACTCCAGGAGCCTCTTAATTTGCAGCCTTTGGTGCATTTTCAGGGCTGAAACAAGTCTGCTGACTTCTGTTTTATTTCCTTTTGCATATCTAGATTTTAAAAGACTGTTGGTGTGATTGAAGTTAAACATGTTGTTACCCCAGTTCTTAGAATGCACACCCCTTTAATGGGGCTGGGAAATCTTGTCATTGTTTTCATCTCAGGAAGTTGTTAGCACTTCATTATTGTTGTGTTAAACTTTTCACCCGTGACTGGGGTTCTATTGTCTGCCCTTGGGGTTCCCTCAGAGAGTTTTACTTTTTAACTTCTAAGATCTTTCAGGTGAAATCCAAGGAGAGCATCTGGGTGTAAACAAGATTATTCAAGGTGGGCTGACTGGTGACAAAGTTTTTTTGTTGTTGTTCAGCTCCTAAGTTGTGTCCGACTCTTTGCAACCCCATGGACTGCAGCATTCCAGGCTTCTCTGTCCTCCACTATCTCCCGGAGTTTGCTCAAATTTGTGTACTTATTCAATAAGAATAGTAAATTATTATTATATATTATTATTATTATTCCTATCTATTGAACTCAGACTCTGCTAGGTCTGTGTGAAGACCATTCTCTCCTAACCTCATTTAACGGGCGCAACAGCCCTGTGAGGTGGGTCTAATTATGCCCACTTTACAGATGGAGAAACAGACTCAGAGAGAGCTAAGTGCATGCCCAAGGTCACAGAGCTGGTAGAGGTCATTGTGCAGAGTGAAATCTAGAACTGTCTGACTTCAAAGCCCACAATCTTCCTTGTTCTGCTAAATAGATGCTCCAGACTGAAGCATGAGGGTGGTAATCCAGGAGATTGGCTACCACCTGAGTTAGTTTAGGGCCTGGCTTTATGAGAATCCACCGGCTTGCTGGTTGGAGGGCCCAGGCATCCTCTTCTCTGGAAATGAGGTGTCAGGGATACTCTTGCTGGCCTGGTGATTCACAGGATTGTCTTTGCTGTCAGGCAGATCTGGGGGTTTGAATCCTGGCTCTGCCATTCCTTGTTATGGTAGGCTTAATAATGGCCTCCAAATATGTTCATGTCTTAATCCCTGTGAATGGGATTGGGACTTTGTAGATGTGATTAAGATGGGGAGATTATCCTGGATTATCTGGGGACCCAATGTAATTATGAAGATCTGGCAGGAGGCAGGAGGGTCAGAGTTAAGAGAAGGAATATAACAACTGTTTTCATCCATTTGGGCCACTACAACAAAATACCACAGACTGGGAGTCTTATCAACCACATTTATTTCTCACAGTTCTGGAGGCTGCAAGTTCACGAGCAAGAGGCTGGAAGATCTGGTGTGTAGTGAGAGCCCAGTTCCTGGCTCATCAGTAGCTGTCTTCTCGCTGCTTTCTCACAGGGTAAAAGGTATGAGGGACTCATTGGAGTCTCTTTTATAAGAGCACTAATCCCATTCATGAAGGCTCTACCCTCATGACCTAGTCACCTCCCAAAGGTTTCATCTTCAATCACCACCACACTGGGAATCAGTTGTCAACATATGAGTTTGAAGGGGCACAAACATCCTGTCTATAGCAACAGGGAACAGAGATTGGAGAAATGTCCTTAAGAGATGGAGGAAGGAGCCATAAGCCAAGGATGGAATGCAGGCAGCTACTAGAAGCTGGAAAAGGCAGGGAAATAGATCCTCCCCTCAAAGCCTCTAGAGGGAACTAGTTCTCCTGACACCTTGATTTTAGCCCTGGGAGCCTGATTTCTGGCTTCTGACTTCCAGAACTGCAAGAGAATAAATCTGCCTTGTTCTAAGTGCCTAAATTTATGGTATAGTGGCAATGGAGAACTAATACACCAGAATGTTTGTCTTTGGGCTTATGAATGATCCTCTCTGAGCCTCAATTTCATTATCTGTGAAATGGGCATAATAGTAACAATGCCTGCATCATAGCCTGATGCTGAAAATGAAAGGAGTTGATGCACAGAAGTTCCCTTATGGTTGGTACATAGTACGTGTTGATTAAATGTTAGCTAAGACCCCAATGCTGGGAAAGATTGAGGGTAAGAGGAGAAGGGGGTGACAGAGGATGAGATGGTTGGATGGCATCACTGACTCAATGGAAATGAATTTGAGCAAACTCTGCGAGATAGTGAAGGACAGGGAAGCCTGGTTCTGCAGTCCTTGGGGTCGCAATGAGTTGGACACGACTGAGTGTCCACGTGACAATGACCACAATGACTACTGTTACCACTAATATTATTATTATTAATGCTAATATGAAGATAAGCATGCCAATCAAAGAACCTGAAAATAAAAATCAACTCAGGAGCAACTGTGTGTTGGGCTAATTCATATCCTATCTACTGGATATTAGATGTTGGATATCCTGTCTATTGGATAAAATATTGCACTATTTTATACTGGGGGACTCATTCTATTTTAGGGGACTCATGGATGAGCTTCAGAGGATCTGTGGATTTCCTATAATCATATCCCAGGAGCCTGCATAGTACCTGGCACACAGCAGGTACTGCACAAATATTTAAGACATAATTAATGACAGCTAGAAATCAGTGTTTCTTTGCTTTTGTTGTCTTTTTTTTTTTTTTTTTTTTTTTTCTGCTAGTAGCTTTGAGGAGTCTGGCAGACCCTAGCGTAACTGGGGACCTGCCTTATGGAGATGGGCTTGCCTTCTGCCCTCAGCCATCTGGCAAACCCTGGCGCCACCTCCCCAGGGCCACCAGCACTCACTCTCCCAACCCAGCGCCAGTCCTTCCCTGCTCTGGCCACTGAAGAGGAAGTCTCCATGGCAACAGTTTCAGGGGCATTAGGCCAACCGAAGCCAGAGGAAATGAAGGAGGGAAGGGTGCCCATGCCAGACAGTGCTTCCTGGGGACACGCCTCAGCCAGTACACTTTGTCTCCAGTGGAGATCTCAGCCGTAGAGGGTGGCAGATGCTATAGCAATTGAGGAGTGGCTGGGACTTGTCTTTCAGTGACTTCTTTCCTTTCCTCACCCCCTCCTTTTGTCACATCCTTCCCCCACCTTGTATAAGGATCTCAATGCTTCCAAAGAACCTGAAGTTACCCGCTGTTGTCAAGTAAAATCTCTGGGATTTCAAGCTGGCTCTCTCATATACTGGTAGTGTGACCTTGAGCAAGCTACCTAACCTTCCTGGGCCTTGGTTTCATCATCTGTAAAATGGGATTTTTGTAAACATGAATAGAGAATCTGTGGTGCCCTTAGCATGATGCCTGGAAGCTAGTAAATGCTTAGTAAAGTTTCCTGTATAATATCTGCTTGAAATGGGGAAACTGAGGCCTGGGTCTCGTTCCCTAGAATCCTCATGGTCAGCAATCCTATTTTCTCTTTCTCTGGGAGTAACTTCTCTTTCTTTCTCCCAATTAAATCTTCCCTGTCTGTTATCTCCTGTCATCAGGGCCCTCCTAAATATCAGGTTGTTAGCCTCTGACGAATAGATCCATTCTCAAATGTTCAAGGCTGAGTTGGAGACTTTTAAAGTGTTTCTTTGCATTTTAGAAGAGTATTCCTGAGCCTTCCCTGATGGTCCAGTGACTAAGACTCTGCTCCCAATGCAGTGGGCCTGGGTTTGATCCCTGGTCAGGGAACTAGATCCCACATGCTGCAATTAAGAGTTTGCATGCTGCAACTAAAGATCCCGCATGCCACAACTTAGATGCAGTGCAGCCAAATATGTGTGTGTGTGTGTGTGTGTGTATATATATATATATATTTTTTAAAGAGTATTCTCAGTGATGATGCCTGCAGTGCAGGAGATCTGGGTTTGATCCCTGGGTCAGGAAGATCCACTGGAGAAGGGAATGACAACCCCTCCAATATCTTGCCTGGAGAATTCCATGGACAGAGGAGCCTGGCAGGCTACAGTCCATCGGGTTGCAAAGAGTTGGACATGACTGAGCGACTAACACACAGTGATGATAATGCTTTAATTTGAAGGCAAAATCTTGAGAGGGTAAAAGTTGCCCAACATCAGGCAGTGAGAGGTTTTAAAAATAAGAGAGGTGATATCACTGAAGCTCAGAGAAGTCAATCAACTCGCTCCGGGCCACACAGCTGTTCATTGGTGAAGCTGGGATTTGAACCTCTGTCTGCTTTTCAGTTGAGCTCATGTAGCATCCTGTTTCCTCAGTTGATTTCTTACTTGTTCACCCATAGAGATGCACAGAAGAGATGATCTGTCAGATGCTCTGAAACCAGAGGTAGAATGCTAATCCACTAACTGAAATTTGGGAGGCTGGCAGAGACAAACGTGGTAGCTTCCTTGCCTCTCAGCTCAGCTGGGAGAACAGATCTTATCAACAACTTCCCGGCTTCCCTGAGGGAGGATTTGAGAGGCATTTTTAATGCAGATCTGAATTCTGGGCAAGGACCCAGCTTCCCACCATCACCCCTGGCTGAGCCGTTTCCTTAAATTACAGGAAGATATTTTCCCCCTCTCAGGCCCTGAGGTCTAAAGCTGAAGTTGAAGAGCTCCCGCAGCCTGAGCCCCCTCTCCCTCCCTGTTTGAAGAGCATCATCTCTTTTTCATCTTTGCCTCCCCTACTCCCTGCTTTCTCTGGGGAGCTGGAGGTGCCAGGAAAACAAGAGGGAAGGGACAAAGAAAAACACTGAGTCTCTGGGGTCGCAGTTATCGAATGAAATGTTCCTGCTGGTCCCTGCATGTAATTAAGACTTGCAAATCCGTGTTGCTCAGGTGTTGGCGGCATTAATCCCAGGCACCTTGGGGCACCCAGCATCCCCAAATGGCTACTCTTGTCATTTAGCCAGTCTCCGTAGAGTGTGCTTGGGCATGGGCAGGCGTCAGAGACGCTTGTGGCCGTAGTGAACTCATTCATTTACTCACTCACTCTCTGACAGTTATTACTAAGTTCCTTTTATAGATCAGTATCCGAGAGACAAAATGAACAAGCTCTGTCCTCTGGAGCAAACTGCCCTTTTCCGAGTGGGACTTGAACCCACAATCTTCTGACTGAAAGTGTACAGCTTTTCTCAGGGTTCCGTGAAACTCAGGTTCTTCATATCTCGGTGCAGAAGGAGCTCAGTGAGAGGCAAAGCAATAGGCAAGAAATAGATTTATTAATATCCTTTGGAAAGAAGTTGCAGGAAAATGAGGTGTGAGAACATGGTAATGTCGCGGGTCTCACGCAAGTTCTTGGGACGGGCAGCCAAGTGAAGTTCCATGGCTTTGTGCAGGAAAGAATTCAAGAGCAAGCCACAGTAAAGTGAGAGCATGTTTGCTGAAACAGACACACGTAGACAGAACGTGGTCCCTCTCCAAAGGCGAGAGCACCCTGGAAAATGGGGTGGTTGGTTTTATGGGCTGCATAATTTCATAGGCTAACCAATGGGAGGAATATTTCAACTATTTTGGGGAAGGGCAGAGATTTCCTGGAATTGGGCTACTGCCCACTCTTTGACTTTTATGGTCAGTCTCAGTATTGTCGGGCTTCCCTTGTGGCATGGTGGTAAAGAATCTGCCTGCCAATGCATGAGAAGCAAGAGATGCAGGTTCCATCCCCTGGGTGGGGAGGGTTCCCTAGAGTAGGAAATGGTAACCCATTCAAGTATTTTTGCCTGGTAAATTCCATGGACAGAGGGGTCTGGTGGGGTACAGTCCACTGGGTCACGAAGAGTCAGACAGACTGAGCACACACCCTCTCAGAACTGTCATGGTACCTGTGGGAATGTCATTTAGCATATGCTAATGTATTACAATGAACAAATGATGAGGCTGGAAGTCCACCGGAAGTCGAATCTTCTGCCGTCTCGGGTCTAGTACGTTCTAGCCAGTTTTTGTCATATCCTCAATGGCTGTGTCATTCTTTTGAAGGCTGCACCTTGCCCACTTCCCTCCTATCTCACCAGAATGGTTAATTCTCCTCAAGTGGCAAGTGCTGAAATAGCAGAAGGAACAACATTTACCTGCAGTGTTAAGGAGGGGATCCTTTCTTACATCAGCCCCTGAGGCTTCCTGGAGGAGGTGGCACTAGAGTTGGCTTTTTTTTTTTCCCCCACTTTTCCAGAATGACAAAATCGTTCACGTTCATCATGACAAATTCAAACAAACCAGAACTACATAAAAGAAGAACACGGAAGTTTTCTTGTTCCTTGCTCTCAATCCCAAATCCAGAGGGAACCACTGTTACGGTGTGGCATTTATCCTTTTCAAGGTCTTCCTGTCCTTGCATATGTGAATGCGGATATCACTCAGTCGTGTCCGACTCTTTGTGACCCCATGGACTGTAGCCCACCAGGTTCTTCTGTCCATGGGATTCTCCAGGCAAGAATACTGGAGTGGGTTGCCATTCCCTTCTGCAGGGGATCTTCTTGACCCAAGGATCAAACTTGGGTCTCCTGCATTGCAGGCAGTCTGAGCCACCAGGGAAGCCTGTACTTGTGTACGTACATCAATATTGATATCAGGTATCACGGTTACTGAACCGAACTGGGATCTGCTTGCTGGATGCACAGCAAAGCCAACAACTTGTGGTGATGGAAAGTACAGCATTTATTGTAGGTGCCAAGGAAGAGAGTGGGAGATGAGTTTCAGATCCACTCCCAAAGTGGTCTTTGAGGTAGGATTTTCTTTTTTTAAGGGGAAAAACACAGAGACTGGGGTTAATCATCTTCTGATGTTTCTATTTCTTAATTACAGCTTCAGGAGTCAGCTTGTCTCTGGTGTACGATTCTCTGGCCATGACCTGGGGATATGTTAGCCCATTTTACCCTGGGTAAACAACCTGAGTTGTTTGTTTTTTAAAAACAGCTTTATTGAGATATGTCACATACCATACATTTTATCCATTTAAAGTGTACAGTTCAATGTTTCTTGTGTATTCACAGAGTCGTACAGTCTTAATCTAGATCATCACAGTTTAAATTCAGAATATTTTCATTTCTTCTAAAAGAAACTCATAACCCCTAGCAATGACTCCCCATTTTCCCTCACCCTTCCTCAGTCCCTGGTAACCCCTAATTTATTTTCTGTTTTTATGGATTTGACTATCTCAGTCAGTTCATATAAATGGAATCATATATGGGAGAGGGAAAATAATTTTCACTCTACACTTCTAGGTTCTTGACTGAGACACCTCCTATAATAAAAAACAGATTAACAGGAGAAAAGCAAACAAAAGTGTAATAACATGAATACCTCTTGTATATGTGGGAGTTGTTGTTCAGTCATTAAGTCATTTCCGACTCTTTGTGACCCCATGGACTGCAACATGCCAGGCTCCACTGGAGTTTGCTGAAAACTCCACCTAGGGGTTTGCTGAAACTCATGTCCATTGAATCAGTGATGCTGTCCAACATCTCATCCTCTGTCGTCCCCTTCTCCTCCTGCCTTCAGTCTTTCCTAGTATCAGGATCTTTTCCATTGACTCGGCTCTTTGCATTAGGTGGCCAAAGTCTTGAAGCTTCAGCTTCAGCATCAGTCCTTCCAATGAATATTCAGGGTTAATTTCCTTTAGGATTGACTGGTTTGGTCTCCTTGCAGTCCAAGGGACTCTCAAGGGTCTTCTCCAGCATCACAGTTTGAAAGCATCGGTTCTTCGGCTCTCAGCCTTCTTTATGGTCCAGCTCTCACATCTGTACATGACTCCTAGAAAAATCATAACTTTGACTGTATGTGGGAGAGACCCAGAAAAATTAAGAAATTTTAATTTCTCCAGCTAACGACCAAAGAAGATGTTGGTGGGGAAAGCAGTGAGTCAGGGAGATTACTAGGAAAAGCACGGTAAAGACGAGTAAGGTTATTTTACAGCTGTAAATCATTCCCTTCTCCAGTGATAAAGCTTTCTAGGGATTAGAGTCATGCCCCTCTTCCTGGTGCAGCAAGGGAGACACGCTTACAAATGCAGATTTCTCTTAAACAAGATGAATGTCCCTTAACAAAAGGGTGACTTCTACTCAGTTTTCAGAGCTTTCCGTATAACTGATTTCTTTTTTTTTTAAATAATCAGCCTGAAATAATCCTTATGCTAAAGAGTTGGATTTTGAGATTGTATATTCTGCTCCCCTTCACATACAAAATCTGTCCTTCTGTGTCTGGTTTCACTTACCATAACATATTTAGGGTTCATTTGTGTTGAAGCATGAATCAGTACTTATTCTTTTTTTTATGGTTGAATAATATTGCATTATATGGATAGACCACAATTTACTTATCCATGTGTCAGTTGGTGGCCATTTGGGATTTTTATATCTTTGGGATATTATGAATAATACTGCTAGGAACACTTGTGTCCAAATTTTTGTGTGGGCATATGTTTTCAACTCTCCTGGGAATGAATACACACACACACACACACACACACACACACATTTGTGGTGGTGTGTTTAGTCACTAAGTCGTGTCTGACTCTTTGTGACTCCATGGATTATATAGCCTGCCAGGCTCCTCTGTCCATGGGATTTCCCAGGCAAGAATACTGGAGTAGGTTGCCATTTCTTTCTCCAGGTGATCTTCCTGACACAGCAATCACACCATCTCCTGCTTGGCAGGAGGCTTCTTTACCACTGAGCCACCTAAGAAGCCCCAAATATATATACATATATAAATGTATACATACATCTAGGAGTGGAATAATTTTTTAATTGCTTGGTCTTATGGTAATCCTGTGTTTAACATTTTGAGGAACTGCCGAATTGTTTTTCAAACTGGCTATACCATTTTATAATCCCCCCCCACCAGAAATGTATGAAAGTTTCAGTTTCTCCACATCCTTGTCAATACTTACTGTCTTTTGGATTAAGCCATCTTAGTGAATATGAAGTACACTATGCTTTTTTCCATTTATTAATGATTATGGGCATGTTTCCAGGTCAATAGGTAGAGTTCTACCTTGCTTTTATCAACATAATGATATTCTATCGGATGGATACCCCCTAATGATTTTATCCATTCCCATGATTTTTTAGAAGTTACAGAACAATCCAACCCAAAGTGTCATGCACAAAGACTCACATAACTGAAAAGTTGAGCACTTAAGACTTCAGGTGTGGCTTGATCCAGGTGACAAATGAAGTCACTAGGATCCACTTTCTCCACCACCATACTGTGTGGACTTCTTCCGCAGATAAACTGCTCTCAGGGTTGCTGCTTTCCTGCGAAGTTAAAAATCCTGCTGAAAATCATTTCCCAGTGGCTTTTGCAGGAGTCCTGATATTCACTCTAGTTGGCTTGACTGAAGCCATATGCTCACCCCTAAGCCAACCGCCAGCCGGTGCTATGAAGCACATTTTTATTGATTAGCTCTGGGTCATGATGCTCTATCATCCCCTTCTCATGCCTTCAATCTTTCCCAGCATCAGGGTCTTTTTCAATGAGTTGAATCTTTGCATCAGGTAGGTGGTCAAAGTATTGGAGCTTCAGCTTCATCATCAGTTCTGCTGCTACTGCTAAGTCACTTGAGTCATGTCTGACTCTGTGTGACCCCATCCCTGGGATTCTCCAGGCAAGAGTACTGGAGTGGGGTGCCATTGCCTTCTCTGATCATCAGTCCTACCAGTGAATATTCATGGTTGATTTCCTTTAGGATTGACTGGTTTTGTCTCCTTGCTGTCCTTGGGACTCTCTAGAGTCTTCTCCAGCACCACAGAGGATGAGATGGGTGGATGGCAGTGCCAACTAAATGAACGTGAGTTTGAACAAACTCTGAGAGATGGTGAAGGATAAGGAAGCCTGGCATGTTGCAGTCCAATGGGTTGCAAAGGGTTGGACACAACTTAGCAACTGAACAACAGCAAGGTCATGATGCTCTACACTAGGAGCTGGGAGTAAAGCCCCCCCCAGATCATGTGGTCTTAGAACGGAAGAAATACATTGCTCAGTGAAAATTGAGGGTGGCCTCTAGAAGGGGGATGGAGGCCAGGGAAGCGGATTACAAGTCCCCATTACACTTACTCAGTTGTCATTTCCAGGACAACACATTCTGCTTGTTTTCCTTCTTCCTCCCTGGCTGCTTCTTATCAGTCTTCTTTGCTGGTTCCTCCACCTTAAAACAATACTAGTATTCCAGGACTTGGTCTTTATTTGGACATCTTCTATTCTCCATCTAAATTTGATTTTTAAGTATCATCTCAGTGTGTATGACTTCTGAATTTATTGTCTCCAGCTCGGTGGTTCCCCTGATTATTAGACTTGTATGGCCAAACGCCTATGCAGTGCTTCCTCTAGGATGTCTTAGGATGTCTCATAAGAACGTCAAACTTAACACATTCAAAATCAAACTCAGTCTCCAAACAAAACCTTACTTCCATAATCTTCCCAGTGCCACTAATCAGCAACTCCATCCTTCCTCTGGCACGGGTTCTTAACCTGGCATCTTCTTGGATTCCTCTCCTCCTCTCACTAGTCCTACAGCTAGTCCATCAACCAATCCTGTCCGCTCCACCTTTAAGCCATTTCCAGAACTGAGCACTTCTTATACCTTCACTGCTATCACCTGGGGCCAACCCACTGCCAGTCCTTTCTTGCCCTCCACCAGCCTGTTCTGATGGAGAAATTGAGGGTGGGAGGGGGTGGGAGTCTCTTCTACTTGAGATAGGAAAGTCAGGGGACCTTCAATGACAAAGTGACATTTGAGAAGAGACCTGAAGGAAGTGGGAGGGTGAGGCCTGTTAATAACTGAGAAAGAGTATCCCAGGCAGAGGACAGCAAGTGCAAAAGCTCTGAGGTTGAAGCACGCCTGGAATCTGTAGGCAAAAACAAGGAGGCTGGTCTTGCTGGAGGTGGAGCAATCAAGGGGGAGAGTCATAAGAAGCAAATCCAGTGAGGTAATGGAGCGGGGTGCGGATTGGGCAGAGCCTTGGGACCGCAGTAGGATGTTGACTATCACTCTGATTAACATGGGGCTTCCCTGGTGGCTTAGACAGTAAAGAATCTGCCTGCAATGCAGGAGACCTAGGTTCGATCCCTGGGTCGGGAAGATCCCCTGGAGAAGGGAAAGGCTACCCACTCCAATATTCTTGCCTGGAGAACTCCATGGACAGAGGACCCTGGTGGGCTACAGTCCATGGGGTCACACAACTGAGCAACTAACACTGATTAACATGGGGAACCCAAGAAGGCTTTAGCGCAGGCCTGACTTACATTTTAACGGGATTTCTGGAGATGCTGTGAGGGGAATCCACAGAAGTGGGGTGAGGAAGGAGACAGGGAGACCCAGGAGGATACTCCTGATGGCGCCGTGAACCAGGAAGGTGGCAGTGCTGGGGTGGTGGTGGGGTGTTGAGGTCAAAGAGATAAACAGTGTATTATTTATTCCTCCTTGACCCACCAGGCTTGGCCCAATGCCTCATACTTTCAGAACTTCCTATGTAATTAATTCCTGATGTTTAGGAATAACGTGAAAACATTTTCCCATCTGCATGTAGCCAAATATAAATAATGAAAACAACTAATCAAAAACTGGAGAGGGACCTGGAGATACTTATCGATTGGTTCTAGATGAGAAGGCCAGGCTATTAAAATACTCATTGATAAATGCTTCTCTGGAGGACTCAGACACACAGAACTCATGTAGGGCATCTTCCTATGTGAGGTCATTACTTTCTTTCCCTAAGAAATTAACCTGTTTGCTGTGTTGGGTTTAATTTTATTGCAACAGGGAAAAGCTCACTTCCCTGAACCTAATCTTTCCCTTTTGAACAATTAGCTCCTGGCAATTGCTTTAAAATTTTTTTTTAATCCAGCTTTACTTGTTTATCTATGTTGTGACACAATAGGGGAATGCCTTTTGTACTTGACTTTTAATTGGGTCAATAGTAATAATAAAAATCTCGATAATAATAATAGATGTTGTTTATAAGCATTTTAAATATCAGGCACTTTGCTAAGAGCTCCCTCTCTCCAAAATCCTGGGCACATTTCAACAACCCTATGAAGTAGATACCATGACTATCTGCCATATTACAGAGGAACAAACTGAGGCTCAGTGATGTGCTGTAGTTTACCCAGGGTCTCACAGCTAGAGAAAGAGGTACCTAGAGAAAGAGGTAGAGAAAGATTCAGACTCAGGTCCATCTGATGATCTTTTTACCATTTCCGTGAGGTGTGATGTCAGTATGTTTTATTTTTTGCTCTCATAGGTTAATGGATACTTCTGTCTATTCATCCATCCAGTCATTTCATGAATATTTATTGAGTTCTATATATGTTAGAGTGTTAGTGATACCATGCTGCTTTGCCCAGATTTCATCTCCTCCCTAATGCTTTCAATGATTTAGTCCTATTTTGGGATTCTCTGAGATGGGGATTCTTATTCAAGTGATTATTAAAGGAGAGTTCTCAGAAGAAAGGGTGTGAGAAAAACCAGAGAGGGCAGGGAAAAAGCTCAGCAGGGACATGGTCTTAAGGTGGAGACAACTTCAGCCTGATCCTGCAGGGAACTCTGGAACCTACGTCACACCGTGGAGTTGGTGCCATATTGAGACTTGGGCACTGCTTTTCCGCACTACAGTGCTAGCCAGTTCTTGGCTGTGGGCTGCCCAGGGGTGGACTGGGGTGTAGCCTTCTGGGCAAGGTGGTCCCCATCTGGAGGACATTCTTTGGAGAAGGATACAGCTGTGAGCCCTAAGCAGCCAACACCCACAGGAGCTGGGGAATGTGTACCCGCACCTGGTAAAGAGGTTCTGGTCAGGGCTCCAATAGCATTTTGTTTGTTGTTCAGTCACCAAGTTACCTCCGACTCTTCATGACCCCATGAACTGCAGCACACCAGGCTTCCCTGTTCCTCACCATCTGCCAGAGTCTGCCCAAGTTCATGTTCAGTGCATCGGTGGTGTCATCCAACCATCTCATCCTCGGTTGCTCTCTTTTCCTTCTGCCTTCAAACTTTCCCAGCATCAGGGTCTTTTCCAATGAGCTGACTCTTCACATCAGGTGGCCAACAGCTTCCACTGCCCTTTATCTCCTGCTGTGCAGGTCAGTTTTGCATACACCTACTCTATAAACAATTGTTGGTGACTCCAGGGTGGCCAGGCACTATTCCAGGCACAGGCTATATTGGGGTAGGACAGATACAGTCCCTGCCATCATTAGTTCTCAGTATGGGAGGTGGGTGGAGGAGACAGACATTCAGTAGGTGATTATAATATAAGGGTTCAGTCCCTCCCTTGTGGCTCAGCTTGTAAAGAATCTGCCTGCTGTGCAGGAGACCGGGATTCGATTCCTGGGTTGGGAAAGTATTCTCCCTCCTGGAGAAGGGAAAGTATTCTTTCCCTTCAGAATATCCAGTATTCTGGCCTAGAGAATTCCATGAACTGTGTAGTCCATGGGGTCACAAAGAATCGAACATGACTGAGCTACTTTCACTTTTCAGTCCCTAGGTGAGAGGTGATGGCTGAGCTGACACAGACTAGGCTGATGAAGTAGCAAGGTGAGCAGGTGTGAAGTGGGGGTAGGGATATTCCAGGTGGAGGAGATGGGGTGATGTGGGGGCTGCCTCATCCCCAGCCTTCCTCTGTCTGTTTAGTTTTTACAGGTGTTTAGTGGGTAACTAAGGTGACTGCAGCCCCTTGTAATCTGACTTCTGCCTCCGCTCATGTTGTTTCTGTTTTAACCTTGTGGCAACCTGGACACAAAACTCCACACCTCTTCAGGGTCCCCCAGGGAAGCCCCAAAGTCACACGAAATCATTGAGCACTGTGGGCTTTGCTGGAGATTTCATAGTGAGATGCAGATGGAGCTTGTATCACGCAGAACATTATGGGACAACTCGAAAGATTGCCATTGGGTATTTCTCTTCTCCTCCTCAGAACAAGGAATGGATGCCCTCCTTGGGACTAGCTGCATTGATTTTCTCTTTTTTCAGTGGGTTGAGGGATTCAGGTTTTTGACTCCTCCAGCTCTTTCTCAAAATCTCCTTACCCTTTTTCATGGCAAGCAGTTTCACTCTGCCTCAACCCAGGCTGAAGCTTGCATGCCCAGTGAATAAATCACATGGAATCCTCCAAGTGGTAGAGCCCACCCTCCTTGAACGGTAGGATGTGTTTAGAATTCCACTCCCAGGGTGGCTTAGAAACTTATGTGTGTGTGCTAAGTCGCTTTAGTCGTGACTCACTCTTTGTGACCCCATGGACTGTAGCCTGCCAGGCTCCTCTGTCCATGGAATTCTCCAGGCAAGAATACTCCAGGGGATCTTCCCAACACAGGGATCAAACCTGGGATCAAACCTCTTGTGTCTCCTGCACTGGCAGGTGGGTTCTTTACTGCTAGTGCCACTTACATATCCAAACCAAAAAAAGATACAACGCTGGGTCTGTTGGTGCTCCCTCTGCTCTGGGGGACATTTGGTACTATCCGGAGATTTTTTTTTTTTTTTAATTTTTTTTCATGTGGACCATTTTTAAAGTCTTTGTTGAATTTGGTACAGTATTGCTTCTGTTTTGTTTTGGTTTTTTGGCTGCAGGACATGTGGGATCTTAGTTCCCTGACCAGGTTTCAGACCTGCACCCCTGGCATTGGAAGGTGAAGTCTTTAACCACTGGAACACCAGGGAAGTCCCTGGGGACATTTTTGAGTGTCATAACTGAGGAGGCTGGTGCTATTGGCATCTAGTAGGTAGAGGCTAGAGATGCTGCTAGGGATCCTTCAATACACAGGACAGCCCTCTGTAACTGTTAGCCAGCATGGCTAGAACATTAGGACCAGGGGAGGGGGAGAGCTGAAGTCCAAGAGGTATGAAGGGCCAGACCATGTGGGGCCTTGTTGGCCATAGTAAGGAACTGATATTTTTAAAAAATGTGATATAGGGACTTCCCTGGTGGTCCAGTGGTTAAGACTCTGCCCTTCCACTGCAGGTGGAATTCCAGGGCATGGGTTCCATCCCTGGTTGAGGAACTAGCTCCCACATGCCATGCAGTGCAGCCAAGCAAGTAAGTAATAAAAAAAAGAAAGAAAGAAAGAAAGAAACAATCTATGTGAATTACCTTCAAAATAGTGACTGTTAGTTGTGTTTACCTTTTCATAAGGAGTCATGTTTTTGTTGAAAGCACATCTTTCCTTATGATTTTGAGCTTGGAGACAGTATTTCTCAACATTCAGAGTTTATGAATATCTCAAGATCCAGAGTGGGCACCTTGGGTCCACATCTTGGTTCAGCCAGGTGGCCCTCGGCAAGTTGTTTGAGATCTAATTGTCTTCTCCCTCAAGGCTCACACTGCATGTGTTCCTGTGCTCTCTGATTTTCTGTCTGTGAGATGGCATTCAAGTCACAACAGGAAGTAAACGTGATTTGCTCAAAGCACATGCTTCTCAGAGTAGCATGATGTACATGCTTGAGGCCAATTAAAAAAATAAACGGGTCACCAGTTTGAATGGATGGCATCCATGTCAGGCGTTGTTTGCTTTGAGATTCACATGATGAATTGGTTGAGTATCTCCCATATGTCAGATGTGCTCCCTGGTATATGAGGTGATTTCTGATGGGGTGTGAGATGATCTGGGGCATCGTGTTGCATAACTGCTTGGCTCACATAGAGAAATGTGTGCTCTCTTTCCAAATCACTTTCGGTCTTCTGGTCATGGAGAAAATCTCAGTTGGGTGCCCTTGGCTCCCAACACTGGCTCTAATCCCTCTCTCTCTCTTTTTTTTTTTTTTTTTAATTTTTTATTTTTTATTTTTCAGTAAGTTTTTAATCCCTCTCTTTAGCAAACAGGCAGCGGGCCTCAGACTTGGAGCCTGGGCAGGTAACAGAGCTTGGCTAGAACTTAATATCATGTTGCTTCTATTGTTTTTACATTTTTTTATTCCTTGCCTTTTGGTGAGTGTTGATTTTCCACTTACAGTCATGATATACTATCTTTCTTTTTGGTGGAGGGGGTGATGGTGGAAATCCTTCCTTATGATAACTTTACTTGAGTGCAATGAGTTGGAGAAACAATATGTGACAGAGTAGATCAGGGATCAGCAGACCTTTTCTATTAAGGGCCATAGTTAATCTGGCCAGACCTCTTTCATTTTACATTAGTTTTTCCATTTTCCTTTCATTTTAAAAAATTAATTTATTTTTAATTGAAGGATAATTGCTTTACAGAATTTTGCTGTTTTCTGTCAAACCTCAGCATGAATCAGCCATAAATACACATATATCCCCTCCCTTTTGAAGCTCCCTCCCATCTCCCTCCCCATCCCACCCCTCTAGGTTGATACAGAGCCCCTGTTTGAGTTTCCTGAGCCATACAGCGAATTCCCATTGGCTATCTATTTTACATATGGTGATGTAAGTTTCCATGTTACTCTTTCCATACATCTCACCCTCTCCTCCCCTCTCCCCATGTCCATAAGTCTATTCTCTATGTCTGTTTCCCCATTGTTGCCCTGTAAATAAATTCCATTTTCCTTTCTATTCAACCACCTCACCATTATCACCCAACCATGATCAATAGCAAGGGTGGTGATGAAATGGGCCTGAAGACAGTTGTTGATGATCCTTTCCAGGGGTTTACTTGGTTCTCTTACAGCCTTTCAATTCTTGGCATCTTATGATATAGACAGTAAGTATCTGCTAACTGGCACCACGATAATCCTTGATGGGTCTAGTAGGCGTTGGCTGATTGGCACCATAAGCCTACCCACATCTTATCACAGTGGCCAGATCTACACATGCTGATTAATGGCCATCCACGTAATTGGAGAGACTGGGGTTCGATCCCTGGGTTGGGAAGATCCCTTGGAGAAAGGAAAGGCTACCCAATCCAGTATTCTGGCCTGGAGAATTCCATGGACTGTGTCGTCCATGGGGTTGCAAAGAGCTGGACACACTGAGCGACTTTCACTTTCACTTTTCACGTTAGTTAGATCCTACTTAACAGGCAAGATTTTTTTCTGATCGGTCCCTAATCTACTGTTTGCCAAAATAGGTTCTGTGGAACACCAGTTTCTACAGGAATCTTTTAAAATTTTTATTTTTATGTATTTGTTTTATTTTTCCCTCTTTTTAAGTTGAGGTGAACTTAAGTTGGTGAACAACTTTGTATGTCACAAGTGTATATATAGTGATTCATAATTTTTAAAAGTTACACTCCATGTATAATTATTATAAAATACTAACTGTATTCCCCATGTTATACAATATATCCTTGTAGCTTGTTTTATACCTAATAGTTAGCACTTCTTGCTCCCGTACCCTTATATTGCCCTTCCCCTCCTTCTCTCCCCACTGGAAATTATTTGTTTGTTCTCTGTATCTGTGAATCTGCTTCTTTCTTGTTATATTCTCTAGTTGGTTGTATTTTTCAGATTCCACATGTAAGTGATATCATACAATATTTGTCTTTCTCTATCTGACTTATTTCACTGAGTATAATGCTCTCCATGTCCATTTATGTTACTGTGAATGGCAAAGTTCCCTTCTTTTTAATGGCTGAATAGTACTCCAATATATGTTGATAGGCACTTAGGTTGCTTCCACATCTGGTAATTGCAAATACTGATGCTATGAACATTGGGTGCAAGTATCTTTTCAAATTAGTATTTTTTAAAATATACACCCAGGAGTTGAGTTGCTGGGTCACATGGTAGTTCTATTTTCAGTTTTTTTTAGAAACCTCTGTACTGTTTTCCACAGTGTCTGCATCAATTTACGGTCACATCAGCAGTGTATGAGGGCTCTCTTCTCCACACCCTCACTAATATGTGCTATTTGTGTTCTTTTTGATGATAGCCATTCTGACAAGTGTGAGGTGATATCTCATTGTGGTTTTGATTTGCATTTCCCTGGAGAATAACAGTGTTGAGTATCTACACACTTCCTTTTTGGAAAAATGTCTATTCAGTTCTTTCACCCATTTTTTAGTTTGGTTGTTTGGTTTTTTGATGTTGAGTTGCATGAACTGTTTATATATGTTGGGTATTAATCCCTTATGGGTCATATTATTTGTAAATATCTTCTCCCATTCAGTAGGTTGTTTTTTCATTTTGTCAATGGTTTCCTTTGCTGTGCAAAAGTTTTTAAGTTTAATTAGGTGCCATTTGTTTATTTTTGCTTTTATGTTCTTTGCTTCAGGAGATATATCAAAAAAATATTGCTATGAATTGTGTCAAAGAAAGTTCTGCCTATGTTCTCCTCTAGGAGTTTTATGGTATATGGTCTTATATTTAGCTCTTTAATCTATTTTCAATTTATTTTTGTATATGGTGTTACAGAATGTTCTAAATCCATTGATTTATATGTTGCTGTCCAGTTTTCCCAGCACCACTTGTTGAAGAGATTCTACTGAGATCTTGGTAATTGATAAACCCCCAAAAGATTTCATAGTCAAAATAAGCCTGGAAAATAATGGGTTAAGCAAGGTGGTTTACTGCAGAGTTTCTGATAATGTTTAATGCATTAATGGTGTTGTGAGGCTCCAGGAGGAGGTTAGCAAATCCAGAATTGCCCCACCTAATTTTATCCCCAGGACTCTTCTTTTAAACACCACATCTCACTGTTTTGGGGACTGAGTATCTGGAAATGCTCCCTGAATCCTCTATTCAAATATCCCAGAGAGAGAATGCCACACATCGCCATATTGCGCTTTCAAGTTGAGATGAGGAGACTTGCGATGTTAGAGAAAGTGCCAGCTGTCATCAGTGGGTCAAGGAGAATATGGGCGGGGCTGGCAGCCTTCTCTGTTCATTGCAGGAAAGCTCCTCTTGGTGGGTGCCACCATCCCTAAGCACTGGCATATTGTTAGTTTTAAGGAGACCAGATGGTAAATGATCACAGCCTTTAGGGAATGAGACTCTTCTAGTTTAACCGCCCTCCCCTCCTCCCACCCCCACCCTTATTAATAGCTGTGTGTCCTTGGGCAATTGCCCTAACCTCTCTGAGCCTCTGTGAAGAAACTGATCCCAAGGCACGAATTTCTGTGCAAGTGGTGCCAGAAGAGTGCAGGAGTGATACTGGGAAGGGAAGGTGGCCAGTACGGGGGCAGCATTAAGCTGGTCTCCAGAAGCTACCTTCTAGGTAGGGGTGGGACTGACACCTGGGCACATCCACTCTGCTTGCTGGCCAGAAAGGCTTCGGTGGTTCTGTCAAAATCTCCACAAAGACGCAGACGTTGGCAGCTGGAAATGGCTGGAGGACACAGGAGAGCTACGTCCTGAGGATCAGCTCCATAGCCAGGTCCACACACATTGTGCTGACCCTGTAGTGCAGCGTTAGGGGAGGACCGAACCCGGAAGCACTCAGCATGACACCTGCTGACAGTGGTAGCATCTGCCGGCGGTTGGGTACTGATTTGGGAGTCCTCACAATGGCTCAGACAACTCTGGGCAATTTCCTCCGTTTTACGTTTGAGGAATGGAAACTCAGAGAGGTTTGGTAATACATGAGGGGTCACACAGCTGGGGAACGGTGGAGCAGGGGCTCAAAGTCAGGCTCTGGCTGAAGGCTGTGACTTTAACTACTGCACCTCACAGCCTCGTGACACGTGACACGTGACACAGATGCTCATTAACTGTCCCTCTTTCTTTCCCTTTTCTCTTTTTCACCTTCTTTCCTCCTCTCTCACCTCCCCTCCCTTCCACTCTTCCCTGTCTCTTCTCATGATAGTTATCCTGGGACACTTAATGCCTAATGCATATTGTTTGAACTGAATAGCATCCCAGTTTGGAGTAATAGATGCTTAGTTCACTAGATTTTGATTGAATCAACTGTCACAGAAATTTGAGTGCATGCAAGTTCTGTGGAGATAGGGGATTGTGGCCATGGAATTTAATACCCTTTGCAAATCTCAATAACCTCCTAAAATATTCTAACAGGCGTGGAGTGCGGGAGCATGAAGAATGATGAATAGGACAAGTGGGAACCCTTTAGTCTCCGATGTCTCTTTCTGAGTGCTCTAGATTTTCTCTACTTTTCTTTGCCAGTTTCTCCTTCTCTTTAGCATCCTTCCTCCCCCCCAGCTTTCCAGCAGAGGTGGTAGAAAAAAGTAACTATAGTATAAATGCAGTCATTCTTAATGGGGTATTTGTATGTCTGGGGCATGAAAACTGGCTGACTCATGTCGAACAGTCAAACATTGAGAAGCTTGGTTAACAAAGAGGTCTGAGTACAGTTAAATTAGAGCACATTTCTGTTTTCTGTACATGTAGAATTGTCTGATTATAAATCTACTAATCAGACATGATAAATGTCTGGTTGCAGCCATGGGCTAGCATTTGCATCAGAGAAAGCAAATTTTGAAAAGGTCACCATTTAATTTTTGCCTCTTGCAGCCAGCCTGCATCTCAGCTCTATTAAAGTCAAAGTTAGACAGTAAATTTACTGCTTGCTTATTTACTCTGGTGAACCTCTTTTAGGATTCTAGTTGTTGCTTGAAACAGCAAGCTTTAAGTGATCTGGATCACAGAGCGGTGTGTTAGATGCGCTTGAATGTGGAGTTTAGACCCTTAACACCAGAGAAAGGCTAGAGATTGTGGAGCTCTGTGATTATACTGTTGAGACAGATAAGTGGGTTTTTGTGTGGACTGAGATGTGATAAAGTACAGCTGCCTTCATTAATTCACTCATTCTTTCAACCAGGATTAGGTGAGCACGGCCAGGCACTAAGCAGTCTACTTTTATTATTAACTCAGTTAACCTTTGCAAAAACCCTACACATCAGTTCAGTTCACTGATTCAGTTATATCTGACTCTTTGTGACCCCATGAACTGCAGCACGCCAGGCTTCCCTGTCTATCACCAACCCCTGGAGTTTGCTCATACTCATGAGCATCGAGTTGGTGATGTCACCCAACCATCTCATTCTCTGGCGTCCCCTTCTCCTCCTGCCTTCAGTCTTTCCCAGCATCAGGGTCTTTTCCAAAGAGTCAGTTCTTGGCATCAGGTGGCTAAAGTATTGGAGCCTCAGCTTTAGCATCAGTCCTTCCAATGAATATTCAGGGCTGATTTCCTTTAGGGTTGACTGGTTGGATCTCCTTGCAGATCAAGGGACTTGATCTCCAGCACCACAGTTCAAAAGCATCAATTTCTTTTGCACTCAGCTTTCTTTATCATCCAACTCTCACATCCATACATGACTATAGAAACTACATATAGGTTCTGATATTATTACTATTTTCCAGGTGAGGAAATGGAGGCAAAGAGAGATTAAGTGCCTTGCTCAAGGTTGCATAGCCAGTAGATGATGGAGTTGAGTCTCAAACCAGGGGTGTTTGGCTTCCAAGCGCATGCTCTTCCCTGCTGGTTGCTTAATGTAGGAGAGGAAGTAATGAATGAGACAGACAGCGTTTGTGCTCAAGGATCTCACTTTCTTTGCATAAATAACAAACACAGCATTTAAATCCCTGAATATATAATTCCAGTAACTATTTTGAATATATTTACTTTTATGCATATATTTATAATATATAGCTATTTTTATAATATAATTTGTTTTATGCCTACTGTATGATAGGTACTACATATTTACTGGACTTCCCTGGTAGCCGAGCTGGTAAAGAATCCACCTGCAATGCAGGAGACCCTGGTTCGATCCCTGGGTTGAGAAGATCCCCTGGAAAAAGGGTATGGCAACCCACTACAGTATTCTTGCCTGGACAATCCCCATGGACAGAGGAATTTCGTGGGCTACAGTCCATGGGATCACAAAGAGTCAGACATGACTGAGTGACTAAGCACAGCACAGCATACATTAAGTACGTTTTTCTATTTCTTATAATAACCTGATAAGGTCTGAATTTTTATCTCTACCCAGCAGATAAGGACACTGAAGCTCAGAGAGATTAAATTAAGTTGTCCAAAGTTATACATTTAGAGATGTGCCAGCTTTAGCAAATAAAAACACAGGCTGCTGGGTTAAACTTGAACTTCTTTTTTTAAAAGATATTTTTATTTATTGATTGATTGCACCAGGGTCTCAGTTGTGGCATGTGGGATCTAGTTCCCTGACCAGGGATTGAACCCAGGCCTCTGCACTTAGCCACTGGACCACCAGGAAAGTCCCTAAACTTGAATTTCTAACAATAGATCATTTTTAAGTATTAGGTATTTTGCATGAAATATTTTGGGGTATATTTATACTAAGGAATTATTTGTTGTTTATCTAAAATCTAATTTAACTGGTGTCCTGTATTTTGTTTGACAGTCCTGCACATTCAGTATTAAACCTGGTACCACTGTAGGTGGTTGGAGCTTAGAGCTCAGTTCGGCTGGGCAGCTCTGGGAAACAGCATAGAACACAAGCCTCAGAGTTGTCCCATCTGAGGGGACAAGGGAGTTGCGGTATTTATCCTCCAACACAATCTCTTGTTGACTGACTGGGCTACTCTTGACACATTTAACTCCCTTTCACTTCTGACTTGTCCTGTAGGTGGGCCAAGAGAAGCCCTCTGGTGCAAAGTCACAAGGGCCCACCATCTGATGAGTCTCTAGGGGATACGGACGAGCACTGACAGTCTCTGCTACAGTGGGCGACAGACACTGATTGAGCATCTCCTACATACCAGGGGCTTTCCAGCATTAGCTCAGTCTTCTGAACTCCATCAAAGATCCTCAGATCACCATCTCCAACAGCTCTTTCTCAGTCCTTACTCATCCTCAGTTTTAGTTGCTGTGTAGGTGAAGTGAATATCCACAAAAAACTTGCTTGAGTTGAGAAGAGACTCACTCTTCTCTAGAATAGATAGGTAAAAGTCTGATGCTACCCTAAGTAACTGGGGGGACTTACCTCAGAGAGGGACCCTGGTTGAAAAGAAAGTCAACCCAGAGCAAAGCAGAATCATGATCTGGGGAGGGAGCAAGTCTTGACCATCTCATTTGAGTGCCTGGATCCAGCTTTACCTGAAGCAAAAGACTCCTGGTCATTTTATTTTCCAGAAACAATAAATTTCCATTTTTTTGCGGGGGGGTGGGGAGTGAGAGGTTTGTTCAGATTTAACTTAAAGTGTTCTGACCCGTAAGTCAAACATGGATATACTGTGAGAGTTACAGAAGTGAGGCTTACAAGGCTCAGAGTTTGAAATGACTGTTACTGAATTAAACCACGAGGCTTCACTAATTTTAGTGTCACCCTTGACGGTGGCTCAGTGGTAAAAAAAAAATCCACCTGCAATGCCAGAGACGCAGATTTGATCCCTGGGTTGGGAAGATTCCCTGGAGAAGGAAATGGCAACCTACTCCAGTATCCTTGCCTGGGAAATCACATGGACAGAGGAGCCTGGTGGGCTACAGTTCATGTGGTTGCAAAGAGTCAGACACGACTGAGTACACACACACAGTTTGATTGTTTTGATGCCATAACAAAGGGTCATATTGTCTAGTATCATTATGTATGTTTCTGCCGCGTTTGAAGTTAGTTGACTTGATTTCATTAAATGTCTGCAACTTTCTTTGGTTTTGCCAAATGCCGTTCTTATCTATGCAGCTTTCCCTGATTCTCTGGATATAGATCATCCGAGCACATCATGGGTCTACTCTGTTTATTGCCAGAGAGCCTTGTTCTCTGAAAGGTGTGCTTTTAAACACTTGAGCAAAGCACTTGAACTATGTTTTAAGACTGTTATCACAACTGAAAACAAATTCTGCAAGCAGTGCTTGAACTAAATTGGGATCTCACTTTTGACGAGGCAGGTGTAGGATGTTTCAAAGCAGAGAGAGCTCTGCTCTGCAAATATCATCTTTCCCCTCCAGCTGGAGCTTGAATTGCCATCCATGGGGGTAAATCACATCTGGTTTGGATTTCATAGTACAGCTCTTCCGTATCTTCATGGAATTGTTCGGAGATTGCAATTGCTTCCAGTAGATCTGATTCACAAGTTTGTGGCTGCAACAGCTGCTGTCTCAGTCAGTTTGTAAATAGGAGTGGGGTTTTGAATGGAAGAAGCAGACAGCCTGTGGACAGTTAAGGGAGGCAGTTTTATAGAAGACTGGTAAAATACAAGAGCATCCACCCTAGGTTTGAAGTCTAGCTCTGCCGCTAGCTGGTAGACACCAGACAGTTTTCATGTTGTCTCTGAGCTTCAGCTTCCTCTCTGTAAAATGAGGTTGATAACAGTGCCTGCCTCATGGGTTGCTGTGAAAATTAAATTTGATAACAAATGTACAATAGTTAGCCCAGTGGAAGAGATTATGGTTCTGTGTGCTGTGGGTCCATAGTAAATGCTCAATGAAAAGGTAGCTATTTTTATCATTCAGGATGCTTTTATTGGGACCAAAAGAAAAATCCTGATTCAACTGACTTAAACATTAAGAAAAGTTTTTTTGTCTCAAGTAACAGTGACTCCAGGATTAATTCAGTACCTTGTTAACTTCACCTAGGACCGATGTTCTTTTCATGTGTCTCCTCTGACATCTTAATGTCTTTATGTCAGCAGCTCTAATGGTCACCAGGTGGCTCTTCCAGTTCTAGATGTCATTTTCAGATGCAATTTAATGTCCAGTCATGGAAGAAGTTCCATTTTTCATTTGTGTGTCTCTCTTTAAGATTAAAAAAAAATACCTTTCTCTGAAGATCCCAGCAGGCTTCTCCCCTCAACTCCCTGGCTAGAACCACATCACATGCCTCAGCCAGGCAAAGGGCATGGAACCAGAATGATGGCCGTGGGAGAGGATCACCTTTACCCAAGAATCTTGTGGCAGATTGTGTTTTCCAAGTGTCACAACAGTATCTTCCATCTCACATCTTCTTCTTCTTTTTTGGCTGCACTGAGTGTCATGTGGGATCTAGTCCTTGACAAGGAATTGAACCTGCGCCCCCAGCACTGAGAGCGGGAGTCTTAACTACCGAATCGCCAGGGAAGCCCACATGTTCTTCTTATAGTGTGACTTTGATGCCTTTTCCCTTGAGTGGCAATGTCTATGTTCTTTCCCTTTGAACCTGGGCAAGCTTGTGACTATGATAGAGTGAAACCATATGACTTTTGAGATGACTTGCCAAGGTTCCCACCGTTAATAAACAGGGGCAGAACTGGAATTTGATGCCAGGACTGTCTCATGACCTTGACATTGGAAGTGTCAACAGATACATTCACTCTCCGGGGACTGAACTGCTTCAAAGAACCCGAGGCAAAATAAATTGTGAACTGTGTCATCCATCCTGCGGAGAGTATTTGTTAATCTGTCAGACACAGATCGAATGCTTTAATCAGAGTATCATGTGTTTTGGTCAACAGCAGGACCATTGAAATATGGCCTAGTTAAGGATGCCTTAAGGATGCCAAAGCCTTGTGTGATCAAAAAGTTTGGGTTTAGCATTTTCTTAACCCAGCTACTCCCTTGTACTTCATTTCTGTGTGACTTTCCTATGGCTGCGGTAACAAATATGACCAGGAGTTTAGTCACTTAAAACAACCCAAATTTGTTCTCCTAAATTCTGGAGGTCAGAAGGATGAAATCAAAGACTTCACGCTGAAGACTGAAATCAAGGGGTCAGCAGGGCCAGTTCTTTCCTCGGATTCAGGGAAGAATCCTTTCCTTGCCTCTGCCCGCTGCTAGAGGCTACTCCCGCCTCCTTCCCCCATCTTCAAAGCCAGCAATGCAGCGTCTTCTCTTCTGTGTGACTTCTTGCCTCCCTCTTTTTCAACTTGAACTTTTATTTATCTACTTGTTTTTGGTTGTGCTGGGTCTTCATTGCTACGCGTGGGCTTTCTCCAGGCCCGGCGAGCTGGGGCTATGCTGTCGCAGCGTGCTGGCTTCTCACTGCAGCGACCTCTCTGGTTCAGAGCACAGGCCCTGGAGCGCCCGGCGCTGTCAGTTGCAGTGTGTGGGCTCAGTGTGTGGCTTGTAGGTTCCAGAGCACAGGCTCGGTAGTTGTGGTGCGTGGGCTTATTTGCTCCGTGGCCTGTGGGATCTTCTGGGGCCAGGGCTCGAACCTGCGTCCTCTGCATTGGCAGGTGGATTCCCAACCACTGGGCCCCCAGGGGAGTCCTCCACCTCCCTCCTCCCTCTAATAAGGGCCTTCGTAATTACATTGGGTTCACCTGAAAAGTCCAGATATTAATAGATTTTCTTTCCATCTCAAGATCCTTAACTTAATCATCTCTGCAAAGTCCTTTTGTCACATAAAGTACCATATCCATACGTTCCACGAATTAGGATGTGGACATCTTGGGGGGAGCAGTGTCATTATCTACCCCACCTCAATTACCCAGAATCCTTCAAAAGCCTGTTGGATGGATCAGGTTTCCATCTGTGCCTGTTCAGGTCCTGGAGGAAGCAGATGTTAGGAGAGTTATGAGGGTGAGTGCCTGTGAAGGATGAAGAGGAGAAGGAGCAGGAATAGAGTGTGAGGTGGGTCTGCCACATGTGAAAAGGGAGGGGCAGGAAGGAGGGTTGCCTTGGAAGAGCCTGAGACCCCAGTGTGGCCCTGAGAAGATCTCAGCCAGGCTTCTGGGGAGCCCCAGAATAGAGATGCACCCCCCCCAAGAGTCCTGTGTCTGTCCTGAGTGGCCCAGCTGTCCTGCCTTTGCTGTACTCAGTCAGAGGTTGGGAGCAACCCTGGGAAGGTGGGTCTCTGGGCTCTCTGGAGGCAGTCAGCCAGCCACACTCTGCAGCTTTGCTCTCTGAGATCTGAGCTCTGCTCTCTTGTGGCCACCACACGCTACTTAAGGTCTACCAAGAGATCTGGTTCACTCTGCATCAAAGACCCCTCCAGATAAACGCTGTAGGTTTTAAACTTCTGTAAGTGAAGACAGGTTGGGGGAGCTTCCCTCTTTTCTGCTTTAAAACCTTCAAGTGCACAATGAGGTCTGACAGTTTGAATTATCCTTGTCCTGGTAGAAGAAATGATACTCCCTGGAGAACTGAAGAGTCAAATGAAACACCTGCCTACTAGTTGTGTGACTTTGAAAAGGTGGCGTCCCCTCTCTGAGCCTCTGTTTTCTCATTCCTAATGTTCATTCCACTTTCGATATTCATTGTTTACTGATTGTCTGCCAGATGTCACTTGAGGGGCCTGGGACTTGGCAGGAACAAGACAGGCATGGTCTCTGTCCTCACATTGCGGATGGCTGGTGAGAGTCCCAACTTGCAGGGTTGTCTTGATGAGGGATGCGGAGATCATTTTGTAAATGGGCACATCTTCACTGTATGATCCCTTTTTTTGTTAACACTGGAGGGTTCACATCTTATAATTTGGGAAACTTCTACTTCTTTTGGGCCACAGGCCCCTCTGAAGTATGCATTTAGCCACATATTAGCTTTGGTTCTTTCAGAGCCCAGAATACACCAAAAATCAAGGAGTCTGAGTGTGTTACACTTGCACGAACCAGTTTTTCTCCCCCCCTCCCCAGCTCAAAGACCCACATTTCATCCTTAGTGAATGAAAGTTATGCTGTCTTTGACGTGTCTTTCCTGAAAATCTGTTCCATTTCACCAATACCCTGTTGTTACACCACTTCAGGTCATTTTTTTAGTCAAGAATGTGAGTTCTGGTGCAAGACTGTTTACTTTGAACTCTTCCTCTGCCACTTACTGACCATACAGCCTTGGGAACAAGTAGCTTAGTTCCTCTGTGCTTCAGTTTGTCATCTGTAAAATGGGGATATTGAAGGTAACTACCTCATAGGATTGTTGCATTTATTCACTCTGTATTGAACACCTACTATGTGATAGGTATGTCTTATTCTTGTCTTACTATGTCTTGTCTAATATGTCTTATTCTCTGTGCTGGAGACAGCAGTGGATAAAACAGGCAGATGCTCTAATGGGGGTAATAGGCAATAAACAAAGTCAATGGCAAGAGACTTCTCTGGTGGTCCAGTGGCTAAGAATCAGTGCACCCAATGCAGGGAGCCTGGATTCAATCCCTGGTCAGGGAACTAGATCTCACATGCTGCAACTAGTTCACATGCCACAATTAAACGATTCCATGTGCCACAACAAAGATCAGAGATCCCACATGTTGCAACTAAGACCCGACATGTTGAAAAACAAAAAAAAAGTCATTAAAAAAAAAGCAACACAATATGTCAGATGGGGTAAGTACCATGAAGAAAAATAACCAGAGTAATAGGACTAGGGAGGAAGGGTGTGCACTGTCCTAGGTCATGCAGTCAGGGAAGGCCTCTCCAAGGAGGTGACTTTGAGTAGAGACCTGGACAAAGTGAGCCATGTGGATGTGTACCTGGGGGAAGAGCAGGTTTCAGGCAGAGGGAATGGCAAGTGCAAAGGCCCTGAGGCAGCAAAGAGTTTGAGGAACAGCAAGGAGGGTAGTGTTCGGTGAGTCAAGAATCTGCCTGCAATGTAGGAGACCTCGGTTTGATCCCTGGGTGGGGAAGATTCCCTGGAGAAAGCATGGCAACCCACTCCAGGATTCTTGTCTGGGAAATCCCGTGCACAGAGGAGCCTGGTGGGCTGCAGTCCATGGGGCCACAAAGGTCGGACACCAAACATTTAGGTAGTTAACACAAGTCAAGTGCTTGGAACAGTGCCTGGCACAATAGCAAATGCCTTAATGTTAATTATTGTCACTGTTATTATTATTGTGATTGAGTCTTCAGAAGAGAAAACTCATTTTCTGGGGGAAAATCTAGGTTATATATTTTCCTGGCATTATAAAATATATTAAAAATAAATTTAGTTTTCTTCTGTGTTGAAAGGAATCTATGTTTCTTTATATATTTTATATATATATATATTTGTATAATCATTATAAGTAATTTGCAAAATACAGATGAGAAAACATATGGAAACAACCACTGTTAATGTTTTAGTGTATTTTAGTTTCTTCTGTGTTGAAAGGAATATATGTTCCTTTATGTATTTTATATATATATATAAAATCATTGTAAGTAATTTGCAAAATACAGATGAGAGAACATATGGAAACAATCACTGTTAATGTTTTAGTGTGTTTCCCACTGGTATTTTTATATGCTTAGTTTTTCATCTATCACAATTACAAATCACTACATATACTGTATACAATTCTATTTTTTAACTTGACCTGATGATGTAAATATTTTCTATGATACAAATGTGCCACAAACATGATTTATTAGGGCTGAACAATGTTCTGCTGACTAACATGCTAACCCAAGTCACCAGTTAAAAGACATTTAGGCTGATTTTCATTTTTCTCTACATGCATAATGTGCATTACATTTTTCCTCCTTTTTATTTAGGGTTATGTCCTTAGTTGACATTTTCAAATATGAAATTGCTGATTCAAAATTCAAGATGGTTGGTTCTTCACTTACAGAAATTGAAAACCTACAGTGTTTATTTGTGGGGGGAGGTTCATTGATGTGAAGTGAACCAGATCTCTTGGTAGACTTCAGATAGTGCTACATTGCATTTTATTCCCTTTTCAAGTTGGAAAAGTTCATGTCCATTCATCTCTGAGAGTAGCGAGATTTGCTGTTTGGTGCCCCTAGCACTTTTCACTTTAAATTACTTAAAAAAAGATCTCTATCCAGTGCCTTGTGGAGGCTTTATGACTCTTGGTTATCCTGGAACTGAGGTGATACCATCAGTTAAAGCAATGGGGTAAAAGATGAAACTGCTAACCAAGACCTGTGACCCAAGGCAAGTCCTACCTTCTCTTTGGGTCACAGTGTCCCCCACTTTAGAAAAGACTGCAGGACTCCTGTTTTCTGAGCACTTGTGCTATTTGCATTAATTGACCCCACGTTCTTGGAGCAATTGGTGCCTGCCTTTCAAGAATACTGCGTTAGACTATAATAAGCTCCTTAAGGCCAGATGGGCTTCCCTTGTGGCTCAGCTGGTAAAGAATCCGCCTGCAATGTGGGAGACCTGCGTTTGATCCCTGGGTTGGGAAGATCCCTTGGAGAAGGGAAAGGCTACCCATTTTCCAGTATTCTGGCTTAGAGAATTCCAAGGACTGCATAGTCCATGGGTTCGCAAAGAGTCGGACACGACTGAACGACTTTCACTTCACTAAGGTCAGATATCCTGTCTGCTTTATTTACAACCGTATCAGTCTGCTCAGGCTATCATAACAAAGTACTGGAGACTGCGGAACTTGAACAGAAGGAATTAATTGTCTTACAGCTCCGGAGGCTGCAAGTAAGATCAGGGCGTCAGTAGATTGGTTTCTCAAGATCTCTCTCTTTGGCAGGAATGGTTGTCTTCTCACTGTGTCCTCATGTGGCCCTTCCTCTGTGCTGGTGCATCCCTGTCTCTCTCTCTTCTCATAAGAACACCTTCATATTGGGTTAGGGTCCCATGCTGTTGTCTTTGTTTTAGCTTAATCACTTCTTTAAAGGAGTTCTCTCCAAATACAGTTACATTCTGACTGGGTGTTGGGGCATCAACATGAGAATTTGACAGGGTCGGGGGAAGGGATATAAAATTCAGCTGTTGTATATGCAGCTTTTAGAACCAACACTGTCATCATATATTTAGCACTGAAAATAGATCCACATTGGGGCTTCCCTGGTGGCTCAGACGGTAAAGAATCTGCCTGCAGTGCAGGAGACCCGGGTTCGATCCCTGGGTTGGGAAGGTCCCTTGAGAAGGGAATGGCTAATCCACTCCAATATTCTTGCCTCGAAAACTCCATGGACAGAAGAGCCTGGTAGGCTAGAGTCCATGGGATCACAGAGTCAGACTCGACTAAGCGACTGACACACATAGATCCACATCACCTTAGTTCCTGGCACACACCCTCTCAAGAAACATACGTTCATCATTCATATGATGAATGAGGCGGCATCTTAGAAGTTTGGGAAAGCTGACATCTCCAGTTCAGTCCAGGCAGCCAAGGCAGTCCCATTCAGTATAACCTCATCTCTAATATAACACCTGTTCTAGAGTTGAAGATGTTGAACTGAAGCAGCTGAGACTCAAGTCCAGGCTCCCTGATGTCAGAATCAGAACTTCTAACCTTCCTGCCACACTGATAAGCTTGGCTTGATCATTGTCAAGCTCCCTTACTTTATTTAAGTATCTTTGATGTGGACCATTTTTAAAGGCTTTATTGAATTTGTTGCAACGTTGCTTCTGTTTTGTGTTTTGGTTTTCTGGCTGCGAGGCATGTGGGGTCTTAGCTCCCCGACTAGGGATCGAATCCATGCCCCTTGTTTTGGAAGCGGAAATCTTAACCACTGGACCATCAGGGAAGTCCCTCCCTCACTTTTTCTAGAAATTTTCCCTTCTTCATCCAATGAAGTCTTCCTTATCAGACTGGCTCCTTGGAAGGAAAGCTATGACAAACCTAGACACCGTATTAAAAAGCAGAGACATCAATTTGCTGACAAAGTATAGTTAAAGCTATGAGTTTTCCAGTAGTCATGTACAGATATGAGAAGTCTGAGTGTTGATTGCTTTCGAATTGTGGTGCTGGAGAAGACTCTTGAGAGTCCCTGGGACTGCAAGGAGATCAAATCAGTCAGTCCTAAAGGAAATCAACTCTGAACATTCATTGAAAAAACTGATGCTGAAGCTGAAGCTCCAATACTTTGGCCACCTGATGCAAAGAACTGACTCATTGGAAAAGACCCTGATGCTGGGAAAGATTGAAGGCAGAAAGAAAAGGGGACAGTAGAGGATGAGATGGTTAGATAGGTGATGGTTAGATCACTGACTCAATGGACATGAATTCGAGAAAACTCTGGGAGATAGTGAAGGACAGGGAAACCTGGCATGCTGCAGTCCATGGTGTGGCAAAGATTTGGACATGACTTAGTGACTGAACAACATCAGAGAGGAAGCCAAGAAGAGATTCTTGTATGATAACAGAGTCCAAAAGTGGAATCTTTCTCATCCCCTTATATATATATATATTTAATAAAAAGTAGCTTTTAAACTAGAACAGTAACACACACATGGTAAAATAATTCAAACAGTACAGAGAGGCAAAAAAGAAAAAAAACCCTCCCTGCTTTTCTCCAGGCCCACTCTCAGAGGTGCTGTTGACAAGAGCGCCGGCACTGTGACAGCTAGGAGCTTGGTCTTGGTCTCCCAGTTCTGTATCCTAGTGCCGGTGCAAGATCTGGTACACATGAGGGAACAATGATTATCTGAAAGCCTTCAATATGTATAATAAATATCAAAGACATTCAATAACTAATTGAATGACTCAATGGATATATGTGCACTATAAATTAAAAAAAATTTATTGAAGTATAGCTATTTTACAGTGGGTATTAGCTTCAGGTCTACAACAAAATGATGCAGTTATATATGTATATATATATGTCTGTTTGTATGTATATATTCTTTTTCAGGTTCCTTTCCATTTTAGGTTATTACAAGATTTTGAGTATAGTTCCCTGTGCTATGCAGTAGGCCCTTGTCAATTATTTGTTTTATATGTAGCAGTGTGTACATGTTAATCCCAAACTCCTAATTTTTAAAAATACAAATGGGTTCATATTATAAATACCACCTGACTATTTAAAAAACTTAATTATATCTTGGTGTTTTTGCATGTCAGTACTATAGATCCACGTCACTCTTGATACCAGAGACATCCAGTGTAATGGAATCGTGAACTTTCATTTTTTATTATGGTAAAAGGAGTACGTCAAGGCTGTATATTGTCATCCTGCTTATTTAACTTATATGAAGAGTACGTCATGAGAAACGCTGGGCTGGAGGAAGCACAAGCTGGAATCAAGATTGCCGGGAGAAATATCAATAACCTCAGCTATGCAGATGACACCACCCTTATGGCAGAAAGTGAAGAAGAACTAAAGAGCCTGTTGATGAAAGTGAAAGAAGAGAGTGAAAAAGTTGTCATAAAGCTCAACATTCAGAAAACTAAGATCATGGCATCTGGTCCCATCACTTCATGGCAAATAGATGGGGAAACAGTGGCTGACTTTATTTTTCTGGGCTCCAAAATCACTGCAGGTGGTGATTGCAGCCATGAAATTAAAAGACGCTTACTCCTTGGCAGGAAAGTTATGACCAGCCTAGACAACATATTAAAAAGCAGAGACATTACTTTGCCAACAAAGGTCCATCTAGTCAGGGCTATGGTTTTTCCAGTGGTCATGTATGGATATGAGAGTTGGACTATAAAGAAAACTGAGTGCAGAAGAATTGATGCTTATGAACTGTGGTGTTGGAGAAGACTCTTGAGAGTCCCTTGGACTGCAAGGAGATCCAACCAGTCCATCCTAAAGGAGATTAGTCCTGGGTGTTTACTGGAAGGATTGATGTTGAAGCTGAAACTCCAATACTTCGGCCATCTGATGTGAAGAGCTGACTCATTTGAAAAGACCCCGATGCTGGGAAAGATTGAGGGAAGGAGGAGAAGGGGATGACAGAGGATGAGGTGGTTTGATGGCATCACCGACTCAATGAACATGGGTTTGGGTGAACTCCGGGAGTTGGTGATGGACAGGGAGGCCTGGCGTGGTTCGGTTCATGGGGTCACAAACAGTTGGACACGACGGAGGGATTGAACTGAACTGAAAATATATATAACATACAATTTCCCATTCCAGACATTTTTAAGTGTATAATTGAGTCATGTTAAGTACATTCATGACATTGTGCGATTACCATCCCAGATGGAAACTCTGTGCCCTTAAACGGTATCTCCCATTTCCTATCCCACTCAGCCTCTAGTAACCACTCTTCTGCTTTCTGCCTGTATGAGCCTGCCTTTTCTAGGGACCTCATGGAAGTTGAGTCACACAATATTTGTCCCTTTGTGTCTGACTTGTTTTGTGTATTTCTTTCTCTCTTTATTTCTGGCTGCGCTGGGTCCTCGTTGCTGTCCTTAGGCTTTCCCTAGTTGTGATGAGTGGGGGCTGCTCTTCACTGTGGCTCTCTGCCTTCTCATTGTGGAGGCTTCTCTTGTTTCGGAGCACAAGCCCTACACAAGCGGGCTCAGCAGTTGTGGCACATGGGCTCAATTGCTCCGAGGCATGGGGAATCTTCCCCGAGGAGGGATAGAACCCGTGTCCCTGCATTGGCAGGCAGACTCTTAACCACTGACCACCAGGGAGGGAAGTCCCTGGCTTATTTTATGTAAACAAAATGTTTTTGAGGTTCATCCATGTTGCAGCATATATCAGAATTTATTCCTCTTTAAAAGCTGAATAGTATTTCTTTGCGTGGTTAGAACTTATTTTGTTTATCTGTTCATCTGTCGATGAACATCTGGGTTGTTTCCACCATTTGGCTATTATGACTAATGATGCCGCGAGCACGAGTGTACGAATATCTGTTTGAATTCCTGCTTTCAATTTTCGGGGTACGTACTGAGAAGTGGAATTACTGGATCATATAGCAGCTTGTTTTGAGCAACCACCAGTCTGGAACTTTCATTTGAAAAACCAGTCACTCCCTGTATTTGTGTGTGTAACCATAGGGCCAGAGTGGGTGGGTGGCTGGTGAACGACCCAAGAGAAAACCCAAAACTCTGTCCTTGGAGAGCCCCCATCATCGAGTGAGGTTCCTGTGCACATTTGTTCTCCTCCTTGCTTTCCTCTGCCCCATGAAAACACCCTTTCCTTCTTTCATTCATTCATGTTTCAACACATATATATTGATTGATGTGCCATGTTTCAGGCAAAGGTTTAGGTGCTGGAATATTCTGGTGAAAATACTGTTTCTGCCCTCAAGGAGCTAATATGATGATAATTATAAATAGTCCAATAAGCAACATAAATAGATAACACCAGAAAATATAGAGGGGTGAAGATAGTTATGGAGGAAAAAAATATAGGGGAATTGGCAGGGAGTGCTGCGATGAGGGATGTTGCTATTTTAAATAGGGGGTCAGAGAAAGACTGACTGAGAAGGTGGCCTTTGAGCAAAGACCGAAAGTGGGGAGGAGGGAGGTGGAGGTGTGGATGAAGGGAAGAGCATTTCAGACAGAGGGAACAGCCAGTGCAGAGGCCCTGAGGTAGGAGCCTCCATGCTCTAGAAGAGCATGCCTGGGGACAGTGAGCAAGAGGGAGAACAGGAGGAGCTGAGGCTAGGGGAATCATGAGGGCAGAATGACCTCCTGGAGACTCCTGTAAGGTCATTGGCTTCCTTTCTGAGTGAAGGAGGGCATCTCTGGAAAATTTTGACTGGAGGAATAGTGGGATCTGATTTCTTTCCTTTTTTTCCCCTTCCCTTTTTTTTTTTTTTTAAAGTATTTCCCATTTTATTATTATTATTATTTAATGCTTATTTATGTATTCATTTGGCTGCATTGAGTTTTAGCTGTCACACTCGATATCTTTGTTGTGACAGTGGACTTCTCTCTAGTTTTGACACACCAACTGTAGAGTGCATGGACTCAGTAGTTGTGAAGCGTGGGCTTAGTTGCCCTGTGGCATGTGGATCTTAGTTCCTTACCAGGGATCAAACCCGTGTCCCCTACATTGGAAGGCGGATTCTTAACCACTGGACCACCAGGGAAGTCCCTCCTTTCCTTTCCTTTTTAAAGCGGGTTTATGCCACCTACTATGTTGAGAGTAGTCTGCAAGGGAAGATGCCCTGGAGGAGGGCAAGGTACCTCAATCCAGTGTTCTTGCCTGGAGAATCCCATGGACAGAGGAGCCTGGTGGGCTACAGTCTATGGGGTCTCAGAGTCGGACATGACTGAAGCAACTTAACACACACACATACACAGTCTGCAAGGGGGACCAGGGCAAAGGCTGGGAGACCACTTAGAAAGTAGTTACGATGATCCAGGAGAGAGAAGATGAGGACATGTTCCATATTGTTAGCTGTGGAGGTGATGATGCGAAATGTTTGGATTCAGGAGACGTGTTGCAGGCTTAGCCAAAAGAACTTGCGGGTGGATTGTGTGACTTATTTGTCAATAAAATGCTCTAAAGAAACCAAATGTTTTGCTGCATCTGTAGGAATGACTGCTAAGGGTTTGATATATTGGGGCAAGATCCATTTATTGATAGCAGATGGTTGCTTTTGGGGCTGGTGCCAGATGGTCAGATTAACTGACCTTTGCCGGCTGGTACCTTATGGTCTATCTTTTCAGGTTCAGAGGAGGAAGAAGAAGATAATGATAATGATAACTGCTAATATTGATTGAGAACTTTCTTTATGCCTGGCACTCTTCTTAACACTCAAATCTCATACAGTAGATATATATTCTTTGATATATTTAGAAAACTAATTTGAGATAATCACGAAGTTACAGAAAAGTTGGGAGTACAGTACCAACTTTTTTTTCCCTGCTGAATCATTTGACAGTAAGTTGCCTTTTGAAGCTTCCATTTCCTCTAGTGTAAAAAGCCTGGAGTGTGGGATTTTAAATCAGACCGGCCTAAGTTGAGATCTTCGATCTACCACCAAGTTTATGGGTGACCTTGGGCAGGGCAGGGCAGCTCTCTAAGCCTCAATTTCTTCATCTGAAAGAGGAGATAATTTCAACACCTGCTTTCTCAGATGGGGGTGTGTGGATTCCATGGGACAATATGTGTAAGTTACCTAGGAGAGAGTCTGGCTTAATGGTAAGTGGTTGGTAAGTGAGCTTCTGGGATTCTTGTTGAGGTCCCTGAAAATAGTGTTTCATTCAAAACAGGGCATGAGTAATTAGAGGCGCAGTTTTGTCTAGGCCCCTGGAAGATCTTCATAGAAGTGAAGTGCTCTCTTCCCATTTTACAGAGGAGGCAACTGAGTCCAACAAAGAGTAAGAAGCTCTTGAAAGGAAGCAGATGTAGCACTGTAGCACTTACAGTTTTGTCTGTAAGTGCTTTTCAGTCTTTAATGTTCCATTAAAAAGTGAGTGTGCTGCCTTCTGTGAGCAATTAAGGAAGAGTTATTCTTGGAGCATTTCTTCTGATTAGAATGAAAACAGTTGTTTCCACAGCAGCTTTACACAAACACCGCTCTGCCTCCCCACCCTTCCCCATCAAAACAAGCAATCCAGTGCATTCTGGGTCAGCATCCACTTGTAGCTGTACCTCAACATTATGAGGTGTTCAAACATCAAGGTGGGGACCATTCTCTCATCTCCAAACAGTGGGGACAAAATTGTTTTCCTCTTGATTGAGGCATAATTGCATCAGGATCTCAGTAGGGAGGAGGTAGGATGAAATGTCCTAGGTCATTCTGTACCTTTACAAAGTTATTAATGCTCTCCTTCAGTGGGGCAGCTTTACTTTCTTTGGGTTTCCACTAACTTTTTTTTTTTTTTTTTGTCTACTATGTATTGAGTGTTTCCTGTGTGCATGACTCTATATTAAGCTCTTTATTTTTTGTACAGGGGTGTTTCCCTGTCATGTCTCCCCATTCAACTCATTCCAGATTAGCCATTTTCATAATTAAATCTAACTCTAAAGGAATGCAGTGTTAGACAAAGAAGTTTTAGTATGAGCTCCTCTATGCATGCATGGATGCATCCATTCATCCATCTACTCAGTTCATCCTGTGAAGAAAGTATTGTTTAGACTTTCCTGGTGGCCCTGTGCCTAAGACTCTGTGCTCCCAATGCAGGGGACCCAGGTTCGATCTCTGGTCAAGGAACTAGATCCCGCATGCTGCATTGAAGACTCAGTGCAGCCAAATTAAAAAAAAGAACAAAGAAAGAAAAGAAAAAAGAAAGTATGGTTATTTTTATCTTGCAGATAAGAACCTAAAGGTCAGAGATGTTGTGATATGCCTAAGGTTATCCATCCAATAAGAAGTACTGGGTTTTGCTATAAGCATGAAGCGGGGCTCATTCCTGTCTTGTTGTCTGTGGCAGGTCCTGATAGTAATTATTTTAGGCTTTGCAGCCCATAGAGTTTCTTTCACAGCCATTGAACTCTGCCATAGCATGAAAGCAACCAGAGACAGTAGGCAAATGAATGCGTTGACTGTTCCAGTAAATGTTTGCTTAGAAAAACAGGAAACAGGCCACATTTGTTCCATGGGCTGTAGTTGACCAACTTTTGCTCTGTGATCCTGAGGGTTGTGAATTATAGTGACCCATACTACCTGCACCACCAGCTACAAGGATGGACATGTGACCAAGCTGAGCCCATCAAAGTCTTCTCTGGGACTGATAAATTGATAAAGAGAGTTTCCTCATCTGTGAAATGGGGACATTAATTTTTTCTATCTCAGAGGTAAAACTTTGCAAAGGTTAAGTGAGTAACTATAGATAAAGGGCTTAGTGCCAGGCACACGGTTAGATATGCTATGAAGTTTTAGTTATTTTTGTTTGAATTTGAATGTTTGCTTGATTTTGGCTATTAGCAGTCTTTCTTCAAAATTCTTTTATCCTCAGAGTTTATGGTCTATAAACAAATCTTACTTGCACAAGGGGATTATACTTATTTATTGGGACACAGTTGTGAATCCATTTGAAAAAGAAGAAACACTTTCTTGTAACGCAAATAGTCACCCTTTGCTGTTTTTATAAACTCAGATTTTAAAAATCTATTTCCTGAAAGCTTCTTCACTCCTGCAAAGGCTTCCTGAGCCAAGCGTGGCTTTCCACTTGTAGGGGGCACAGTGACTGCAAAAGCCCAGAAGCCACTGCCTGGTCAGATGAATCAACGTGAATTGGGAGTCAGAAGCATCAGGTTCAAGACCAGTAGTGCAGCCCCCTTGCTACTCACTCGGAACAAGCCCTGATGTAGCAGATGACTCCAATTTCTTGCATCTACCTGAGCTGGGAGTCAGGTTCTGCCGATTCAGCCGTGGCTGCCATCAAACAATGTAGGTCACTGATGGGAAATTATCTTGCTGCTGTTCAGATGGAAACAGAACTTAATAGCTTATGTCTTTTCTCTCTGCTGTGTGGTGCCAGGGGCATTTTAATGGCTTGGGGAAAGGCTGGGTGGGGGGTTTATGTCTGAAAGCCTTGCCTTTTAGGATCCTGTCCTGGCCGCGACATCAGTGACCGTATTCTGAGTTTTCCTCCCTGGCCAGTCTTTAACACACTCACTGTCATCAATTCTCTCTGCCTTTGGAACAGCCTGGGTCTCCCGGTTCTGACATCTACAGTTGGTATGGGCCTCCTCTGAAACCTCTCCTGTTTTACTGCCACAGTCCAGCTGGGCAGTCGAAGGTGTGAACATTGGGCTGCTCTAGTTCCCCACCTTGGGACTTGGGAGAATAAGAGGCAGGGGAGTTTTTTTCCCCTCCAATGTAAAATCCTGTCTGGTCAAAGTGACCCGAGTGAGAACAGCGGCCAGAGTGGAAAAGAGATGCCCGAGTCCGGGGGTCTTATGGGACGAGAGACGGTGCCTGAACCCGTGTGGTGGCTCCAGAAGGTGCACTGGGAAGGGGAGGGGTCTCTGCTCCTGACGTTTCCAATGCTGACCCCTCACGCATGTATTTGACCCAAAGCAAAGGTCCTGAGAAACTGTAAACAGCATTTCTGGAGCCCAAATCTTAGTGTCATTGTCATGGTATGTTTAGCTGAGTTTTATCTTTATTTAGGGGCTTCCCTTGGACTGCAAGGAGATCAAACCAGTCAGTCCTAAAGGAAATCAGTCCTGAATGTTCATTGCAAGGCCTGATACTGAAGCTGAAGCTCCAATACTTTGGCCACTTGATGCCAAGAACTGACTCTTTGGAAAAGACCCTGATGCTGGGAAAGATTGAAGGCAGGAGGAGAAGGGGATGACAGAGGATGAGATGGTGGGATGACAGAGGATGAGATGGCTGGATGGCATCACTGACTCGATGGACATGAGTTTGAGCAAGCTCCAGGGGTTGGTGATGGACAGGGAAGCCTGGCGTGCTGCTGTCCATGGCGTTGCAGAGTCGGACACGACTGAGTGACTGAACTGACTGAGGGGCTTCCCAGGTGGTTCAGTGGTAAAGAATCCACCTGTGAAGTAGAAAATGGTGCGATCCCTGGGTTGGGAAGAGCCCCTAGAGAAGGAAATGGCAACCCACTCCAGTATACTTGCCTGGGAAATCCCATGAGCAGAAGACCCTAGTGGGTTGCAGTCCATGGGCTTGCAAAGAGTCAGACACAATTTAGCGACTAAACCATCACCAACATCTTTACTTATGATTCATCTCTAGTCAGCAGAGACTTAAGTTGAATCCATCCTCCACACCTTAATTGGCATCATCATTAAGAAATGCTGATTTGGGACTTCCCTGGCAGTCTAGTGGTCAAGATTTCGCCTTACAATGAAGGGTGTGCAGATTTGATTCCTGGTTGTGGAGTGAAGATTCCACATGCCTTGCAGCCAAAAATTCAAAACATAGAAGAAGGGAGTTCCCTGGTGGTCCGGTGGCTAAGACTCCATGATTCTAATACAGGGGGCCCGAGTCTGATCCCTAGTCATCAAACTAGATACTATATGCCACAACTAAGAGTTCACATGCTGCAACTAAAGATCCTGCATGATACAAGGAAGATCAAAGATCCTGCGTGCAGCGACTAAGACCTGGTACAGCCAAATAAATAAATAATATTTAAAAAACAGATGAAATATTGTAATAAATTTAATACAGACTTTAAAAATGGTCCACATAAAAAAAATCTTAAAAAAAAAAAAAAGAAATGCTGACCTGATTTTGTCTACCTAAAACATTTTGATGACTTTCAAATCTCTTAAGATGAAAACCTGAAACCTCTCCATGGACCCTTGCAGCCTGATCCTAAAGCCACTGTCTGGTTCTCTACTCCAGTCACATGAGCCATTTCCAAGTTCTTTGAAAGTAGAGTGCCTCACTCCCTTCTGCCTCAGGGCCTTCGCACTTGCTGTTTCACCTCGATTTATTGCTCTTCCCTTTTTGATTATCTCATTCAGTCTTAAGTTTTTAAATGCTGTTGACGTGTAGGGCATCTTCCAGGTATGAATCTCTAGTCCCAACCTCTACCTTGCAATATAGACTTGTGTGTATATATATATATATACACACACACACCCCCCCCAAAGAACTGTATATAAGCCTAAATCTTCACTTGCATGTCTGTTAGGAAGCTCACATAATATGTCAAAGATAGCTTTGGATTCCCTCTCCCAGCTTGCACCCTCTCTTCTCCACATCTTCATCTCTGAAAAAGGATTTGCTCAGGCAGCAAATTCAAGTGTCATTTGTGATTTCTTTCCCTATCAGTCAGGGCTCCAGCAGAAAACATGGCATATTCAAATCAGGATAATTTAAAGAGGAGTTATTTATAAAGGGGCCAATTAGAAAGATGTGAATGAAAGAACTTATACGCATAGTGCTGGGACCCAGGACTTGAAGCAGAAGAGCTGTTAGTCTTAGCCTGAGGTGAATGAAAAGAGAGAAAGGCTATTCAAACTCAGAAGGAGGAACTGTGTGGAACAGGCCACCTTAGGTGACCACTGAGATCAGGGGACAGAACTATCCTAAGGAAACTTTGCAAGGAAAAGGTGAGAAATAAATACTCCCTTATTTCATCTGCTCCCTTGCTCCCTTTTGGAACAGTGCTTGGCCTGAGTAGGAGCTAAAACAATGTTGTTGAATGAATGGATGGCAAGTCCTCCCCTGCTCCTTTTGCCTAGTTAAGTCCAATACTTTCTTCAGACCTCAGCTCAAGTGTCTCTTCCTCCAGGAAGCCTTCCCTGACTCCCCCAGAGTAGATCATTCACTTCAAATACTTCCTTGGTTTCCTTCACAGCCCCACCACATGTTGTAATTATGTATCTGTGTGATTATGTTGTTAGTATCTCAGTTCATAGACCAAGCTGTAAGATCTGGAATGGCAGTAGTCTTATTTGTCCTACTCATAATCTCTCCCCTGCACTCAGCACAATGCCTGGCACACAGGTGCTCCCCACCCCCACAGACACAAAGTCTTTGTGAAATGAATGAATAATAAATGAGCTTTCTCTAAGACTGACCCTCTCTAACAGGTAGGTGATTTTCTATAAATATCTCTTAGGGTGACCAATGATGCTTTTGGAAAAAGCACTTCCACATTTGACTGCTCTGTAAACTTGAATTTCCCATTGGTTCCTTATTTATTGTAGGTACACTTGGGTAGAGAATGAATTAGTAGAGCAACATTCTCAGTGCTGCCTTGATTTCACCCTCTCAGAACTCCTAATGGATTTTATTCTTTTGGGTTCAGAGCAGAATAACAATGTGGATATATGTGCAGAGATTTGTCTTCCAAGTAGCTTCATGAGCAATGAAAAATGAAAATTCTTTCTCCTTTTTTCTATTTCAAATCTGAACTCCATCTAAATCCACTGAAGACAGTGATATCTATCATTGATAACCAGAGTTGCTGGGTATGGTTGTGCAAGTTGCTCACTGCTCAAGGGAGAAAAGTGAGTGGGAGTTGAAGTCCAGTCTGTAATCTGTTTATCACCTGAATGGACTTGAAAAGAGGGGCCCTTTTAAAAATTTGCCTCGAAGGCTACATGAACTAGCAGTTGCCTGAAAAATAACAGTTAGAAACAAAGCAAGTTTGTGGTTAAAAAAAAAAAAAGTTGGCAAAAAATACTGTTAAATGCATTGCCACCAGCTCATTGTAGACATTGTTGCTTAGAAGTTTTCTCTGTGATTTTTTTTTTTGGTTGTGCTGTGTTGCATGTGGTATCTTAGTTCCCTGACCAGTGATCAAACTCGTGCCCTTGGCATTGGGAGCACAGAGTCTTAACCACTGGATCACTATGGTAGTTCCTCCCTGAGATTTTTTAAATTACAGAAATAAGACCCATTTTTATAAACAAATCCAAATCACAAAGTAGAGGAAAAAGTGAACCCCCCAACTCCCTTTAAACTCTATAAAACCAATTACTATTGTGTTAGCTTGTTCTACTTCCAGATTTTTAAAATGTTTCTGTAAACATATTTTTCTAGAGTGTACACACATAAATTTGACACTCATAATTTAAGTGAGATAATACTAAGCATATTGTTCTTATTTTCTTTTAATATATCTTGTACACTTTTCTGTGTCAGCACATACACACCTATCTCATTCCTTTCATGGCTGTATAGTATTCCATTGTATTCTATATCATATTCTATTTAATGACTCTAATCGACAGATAGTTGGATTGTTTTTAATGTCTAGTTATTATAAATAATGCTGTTAGGTTCATCTTTGATACAGTTGGCCTTCTGTATCTGCAAGTTATGCTTCTACAGATTCAAGCAACTTTGGATCAAAAATATTCAGAAAAAAATTCCAGAAATTTGCAAAAAGCAAAACTTGAATTTGCTGTATGCCAGCAGCAATTTCCATAGCATTTGCATTGTATTTACAACTATTTCCATAGCATTTACATTGTATTAGGTATTACAAGTAATTTAGAGATGATTTAAAGTATATGGGAGAATGTGTGTAGGTAATATGCAAATATTATGCCATTTTATATAAGTGACTTGAGCATCTGTGGATTTTGGTATCCTCAGGGTTCCTGGAACTCATCCCCTGTGAAAACGGAGGGATGACTGTATTTAGATTTCAGAATATGCACAACTGTTTCCATAGATCTGTTTCCAGGAATGGGATTACTGTATCAAACGGTGCATACATTTAAAATGTTAGATATTGCCAAGAACCTTCTCAAGAGCCGATATCTGTTTACTTATCCACCTGCAGGTAACCAAAAACTTCCAGCTCTTTTAAAAAAATTTAGATATTATTTTTGGCTGTGCTGGGTCTTAGTTGTGGTACATGGGCTCTTCATTGTGATGCATGGGCTTCTCTCTAGCTGTGGTGTGCAGGCTTAATTTTTTCCTCAACATGTGGGATTTCAGTTCCCTGACCAAGGATGGAGGCTGAGTCCCCTTCATTGGAAGGCAGATTCTTAACCACTGGACCACCAGGGAAGTCTCTGTTTCTGAGTTCTTGAATGGCACGTGGAATAAGAAGGTATTGTTTGTTGTTGTTTAGTTGGTAAGTCGTGTCCAACTCTTTTGCGACTCCATGGACTATAGCCCACCAGCATCCTCTGTCCATGGGATTTCCCAGGCGAGGATACTGGAGTGGGTTGCCATTTCCTTCTCCAATAAGAGGGTATACTGGTTAGCTATTACACTGTAGCAAGCCACCCCAAAATTTAGTGGCTTAAAATGATAGCGGTTTTTTTTTAGTAAATGATTTTGTGTTGACAATTTAAAATGGACTGGATGGGTGGTTCTTCTGGTCTGGGCTCTGCTCAGCTGATCTAGGCTGGGTTCTCATCTGTCTGTGGCCACATGGATGGTAGGTGATTTGGGATGGACTTGGCTGGGATGAATTACATCTGCTTTATCTAGTGTCTAACTCTACCTTGTTCTCAGGAAGACATGTCCCAAGGAAGAACAGAGGAACACAAAGACTCTAGAGGCAAAGACTTGGAATTGGCATACCATCACTTCAGTTATATTTTATTGGCCAAAACAAATCACAAGGCCAGCCTCAATTTAAGAGCTGGGGAGGCAGATCCAACCTCTTGATGGGAGGAGCTGCAAAGTCATGTGGCAAAGACATGGATTTTGGGAGGATATTAACTGAGATTATGAAGCCATTAGTCAACTATAGGGTAGATGTCCAAGTTTGACTGTTAAAAAAAGTTTTGGCATTAAGACGCTGCTCTGATTTCTGAGCCACCAGCCATGAGTCATTTATTTTTTATGATTAGTAGATTTAAAAGGAAGTGGGTGGTTGTGTCTGACTTTGAAAAATAGACATGGAAGCAATAGGCTGGTGCCAATTCCTACTCTGAGTCTTTATATTGATTAGAATGTAGATTTTGCTACTGTAATAAGGAGACCTGAAATGAGATAATAAATGTTTATTTCTTTCAAAGTCTGAGAATACAGTCTAGGACTGATGTGGTTGTTTCCCTGTCATAAAGTCCTCAGCAGGCACTTTCTGCTTTGTTGCTTTGCTATCCTCAAACTCATGGTTATCATTTCATATCCTAAAATGGCTGTTTCAGGCCCAACCTTTATGTCTACATTCCATCAATAAGCAGAGAACAGGGGCATGCCTCTTCTCTTTAAAGGAACTGCTCAGAAGTTGCACGAATCACTTCTGCTCATGTCTCATTGGCTAGGATTTATTCTCATGGCCATAGCTAGTTGCAAGGGTAGGATAGTCTTTAGTTTGGGTAACTATGTGCCCAGTTAAAATTCAAGGAATTTAGGGAATTCCAGGGTGGTCCAGTGGTTAGAACTCTGCACTATAGAGTGATCTGGATTCAACTGGATCCTGCAAGCCATGCTGTGCACCTCCCCCCTACCCCATTCAAGGAATCTGTTACTAAAAGAAGAAGGGACGAATGGATATTAAGGGACATGGTTTGTGTTCTCTTTTGCATTTTCAACAGGCAGGGCAGAACTTTATGAAGAACTATCAGTTGATGAACTAAAGAGCAGGACTGGAGCATGGGAGTTAGAGGCACTTTACAGTTCACAAATGATAGAGTGCAAAGAGTATAAGAGCAGTCTTTGGAGGCTGATAGACATGAGTTTGAGCAAGCTCTGGGAGTTGGTGATGGACAGGGAAGCCTGGCGTGCTGTAGTCCATGGGGTCGCAAAGAGTCAGACATAACTGAGCAACTGAACTGAACTAAACTTAGACTAGGCTTTGTCCTAGTCAAGGTTTTCCAAAAGAGTAGAACCAATGTGAATCAATCTCTCTCTTTCTGTTTCTCTGTCTCTCATTTTTTTAATGTTAGTTTTTTAATATGAAAAATTAAAATATATTTAAGATTACGTAAAACACAGCACAAGTGTCTGAGACTATTAGGAACTGATATGGGGGATCAACCAGATGAAATAAGGTAGTCTTACTCATGGTTATGTAACATTGTCTTTTTAAAATTTCACATGGCAATAAGAAAAACCAAAGGTAGAGGGGGTAGGAGGTTAATGGGAGCTGCCCATTGGGAAGGATCGGGGGAAAGAAAGCACTCATTGAAAGACCCAGAATGGGGAGTAGGGGGGCTGAAGGAGAGAAAATGAATCACAGTCTTATTTTAACATCTTGTTAAAAGACTTTCAAGAAACAATCCAAACCAGTGATAGTATCTAGCCTCATTCCAGGAATAAAGTCTGTTAGAAGCATGAATGCTTGAACACATATGGGATAGGAGGGATGAGCAACAGGAGGACTAAAGGGATGTCAGACCAGGTTAGAGATGAGAGAGACAGAGATTGAGGCAGAGACAGACTGAGACAAAGGGAGAGAGGGAGATTGGATGAGGTTCACCCACTATGGAGGGTAACCTACTTTACTCAAAAATCTTCTGATTTAAATGTTAATCACATTTAGGGACTTGCCTGGTCATCCAGTGATTAAGACTCCATGCTTCCTCTGCATGGGGTGTAGGTTTGATCCCTAGCTGGGGAATTAGAATCCCTTGTGCTCTGCAGTGCGGCCCAAATAAATAAAATTAAATTAAAAAATGTTAATCGCATCCAAAGAATACCTTCACAGCGATGTCTAGCCTGGAGTTTCATGACACAGATGGGCACAACAGCCTAGCCAAATGCACACATAGAATGAACCATCCCAGGTTTTGAGACCAGCTCTGCCGGTGACTTAGCGTGTGGTTCTCTGCACCGTGGCTCCTCCTGTGCAAGCTCACAGGGCTGTGGTAGGATTCAGTGAGAATCCACGGGAGCTCGGTGCTGGGCTCAGCCCATGGCTCACGGCCGGTGCTATCGCTCCCTTTGACACCCTGAAGCGGGCTTACTGCAAACATCTGGGACTCACCCTCTGGACTTTCATCTGACCCTGGGCCATGCACGCCCATCCTCAGGGCAGGCTGGAAGTGCCAGAGAGTTAATATCCCTGGAGACAGTTCTCAGGTGGATTAGCTCCAGGGTGAACAGCTCTCTCCATGTTCAGGACTGTCCCTGTTTTAGCACTGGAAGTTCTGTATCCTAAGAAACCTTTCTGTCCCAAACATCCTCACTTGGGTGCACATTCTCCACAGGCCCCCAGATTTCCCCAAGTGGCCTTTGCAGCCAGTCTGCCAGAAGTGTGATGAAGCCAACATCCCCCAGATCAGCCTGCAGCAATGATGGGGAGTTAGTGAGGAAATACCCAGCTGATGTACCCCTCAGTTGGAATTTCTTTGAGGCATATCCTATCCCATGTCCCATATTTACCCAGCAGGAGTGCTCACAGCTCTTGTCCTGCACTGTTTCCTGGCTCCCCTCTTTCCCTGTTTCACTTCACCCCCTCTGCAGATAAAACTGCAGTCATGTTGGCTTCTGTAGGGAACAGTCTCAGACAATACATTTGAACAATTACTGTTATTGAATACTTTCCTCTTCAGTCTCTCCTTAGATCCTCCCAGTAATGCTGTGAGGGCCACAGCTTATTATTGTTAGATGTATTATCATTTTTGTATGGCAACTGAGAAAACAAAAGCTCAGAGACAGAGAAGCAGGTCGCTTGCTGACGACTGAAGCGTGAGGAGGAGGAGCAGCTGAGATGTCGGTCAAGGTCTCCCAGCATCCTGTGTCACTGCGCCCTCCTCTCATCTCTTGCTTCTTGCACAGTTAGTGAGTTTTGTTCCTGTGGGCCTTGCTTGGCATACATAGGCATGTGCCATATAGGCATGTGCCACTTACGTGACGTAGGAAGTCTCTTTTGTTGGATTTGCAACAGAACACCACCGAATGGTGGTGGTTTGGGCTCTGCCATCTGATGACTTTATTTCTACCCAACAGGGTCCCTGACACAGCTGAGCAAGAGACTGTTTCAAATCTCTTTGAGTTATGCCAACCCTCTTAGGCTACCTCCCCGGGAGCATCTGGAGGTAGAGGGTGTAGAGATTTGCTATCCCTGACCCTGTCCAGGAATCTATCAAGATACCAGAATCGGAGTTTTCATCTCACATTCCTGAGGATCAGCTATCTGAGCTTTTATTTCAGATGCCCCTGCACAAGAGATACAGAAGCAGCAGGACAGCGCCTCATCTGATGGGCAATAGAAAGTTATAAGCAGGGGTTTATTTGAAACAAAAAAGCAAAACAGACCCAATCGACATTCTTTCTCAGGGTTTTTCCTTCCTTGGTTTATTTTAAACATCACAAGTGAAAGTCAGAGCTGGCTTTTCAATTTTGTCACAGCAACCGCAGACTAAAGAATTCTGAGCAGTAAGGTCCCATGGGGCAGCTTCCAAACCTGTAAAACAGTAGCAGCCTCTCTCTGGCTCCAAAGAGATGGCATTTGCAGAAGTGTCTTAGCTGAATCTCTCTTTTTTTCGTCTCTGTCAGAACTAAAACTACATAAAACAGGTTTCATGTGTCAAAAGTTTTATTATTCCTCACCAGAACTTGCTACTTCCCTGTTAAAAGAAGTAACTTTTTCTCTCCCTCCTGATGATTTGTCTCTGGAATTTTCTCAAAAGACACTAGGGTTTTTCTGAAAGGCTGAGGGCATTTTTTCATGTTTCTTTAAGGTTCAAAACAGACCAAAATGTTAGAACAAGTGTCATAGGTAGATCTGTCACCTCCAGAGTATGTTTGTGGTGACTATAAGCTTTTTTCAGGTCCAAAAACCCAGCATTTACATAAGAGTTAACTCCATGCCAGGAACTGTGCCCTCTTTATGTTCAAGACAATCATATAAAGTACAGGTACAATTCTGCCCATATTACAGATGAAAAAACTGAGGCTCAAGAAGCTTAAATGATCTGTTCAGAGTCCTTCAGCTGGTAAAGGCAGAGCTAGGGTTCAAACCCAGGTTGACTTGATTTGAAAACCCACTCATATTTGATTGGAAAGGTGTTTTTCTACTTCTGTTTTCATTTTCTAGTTTTTAAAAAAGTCCTTGATCTCTGGGAGGCCTTGATTATCAGCTCTGCCTATATCTGCAGGGTTGAACTCTTGGCTCAGGTATTCATTGCTTTCTGTGAAAAATTGCATTCCTATAAATCTTGTATTTTCAGGGTTTTGTTAATCAGTATTGGTGGCTGTATCAGCCAGTGTCCTCTTAGGAGAACAGAAATGACTGAGTGTTTAAGTAAAAGAGAGAGAGAGCTCAGGAGTTGGCTGAACAGGTGGTGGTGAGGAAATCAGAAACCAGCAGTAGCTGAAGGACACTGCTACCCCAGGATGGGAGGGAAGAGAAAGAAGCGGGTGTGAGGAGGAGGGTGTGAGTAGAGTCAAGGAGCTGAGGTCTTCCTGGTGGAAGCTGAGGTCAGGGAGGTGTGCCCAGCTGGTTCTGGATTCACAGAGGAGATGCCTCTCCTTCCAGAGGAGCTGCTCGAGGCAAAGAGGGAAGGGGAGTCAGCTCTGCCTTCCCGTTTCTCCTGCCCGTGGGTTTCTACGGGGGCTTCCCCTTGGCAGAACCTGCCTGAGGCCGTGGGCAAAGTTGTGCTCACGCTCAGCCGCTCAGTCGTGCCCGGCTCTTGGTGACCCATGGACGGGGGCCCACTAGGCTCCTCTGTCCATAGGATTTCCCAGGCAAGAATAATGGGGTGGGTTGCCACTTCCTCCTCCAGGGGATCTTCCTGACCTAGGGATGAAACCCGCGTCTCCTGGTTCCTCTCATAGAAGCATTTAAATACATTTTTTAAAAAAATCCAGTTTCTAAAGCTACTGCCTTCCCTCTTTCCAATTCTTCTCTTGTCTTTGAAATTCTCTCCTTCCTTGACTCTTAAAACTTCAAGACCTATTTCTCCTTCAACTTCTTTGCCAATCTTTTCCTCATTTATTTCACCTGCTTCTGAATATCCGTGTTCCTCTAAGCACAATTCTTCAGGACTCTTCTCACTTGCTCATGGGCACAGTCTGGGATTCAACTATCATCTATATGCTCTTTCCCCCTTATATGCCTGAGCTCTAGCCTGTGTAACCAACTACCTATTAAATATCTCCACTTGAATGTTTCAGGCGTTGCCTCAAGTGAGCAATGGACCCCGGGAAATGTAGTGTGTGTGACACAGGGCAGAGGCGGGGAGGATGGGTCTGAGGGCAGAGGGGCCCAAGGCTGGCACTGAATGTTCATAAACCAAACTCATTTTCCCTCTGACTCACTTCATCCAGGTTGTGCATTGTTTCTGGTTTTTCCTTAATACCCACCAACACTGTAGCACAAGGGCTCTCGGCCTCTGCCCACCCATCAAAGCTGCTTTGAAATTCTGTCACTGAGCTGCTTCCTGGCTTCTCTCCCCAGCAGGGCTAAACTCACAAACTAAACCATAATTTTGATGTGACTTCCATACGATTTCAAAATTGGATTCCGAGGTCCACAGTAACTTCAGATGCCAGTAAGAATGAGACTGGGCCTTCTTTTCAGATGCTGCTATGTTCCCTCCTGTGGACTGACAGAAGCTCCCGGGGGGGAATCTGAAGGTGTGGGAGGAAATTGTGGCAGGGGAAGGGCCCCTTTCCTGGGAGCAGTGTTGAGGGGCTCAAATGGCTTGGAGGAGGCCAGGCATGGCTTCCTCTTAGAGCACACCATCAAAATATTAGTGATGGCTCAAATAAATGAACTTCTCTGTGTGAGAGTTGGGAGACACATTCTGATGTTGTCATGAGCTGTTCTCAGAGGCTGGGGTGGACAGAAAAGGAGGGGCAGCTGGAAATAAGATGACAATATTACGGAAAGCTATGGTTTTTTCCAGTAATCATGTATGGATGTGGGAGTTGGACAATAAAGAAGGCTGAGCACCGAAGAATTGATGCCTTGGAATTGTGGTACTGGAGAAGACTCTTGAGAGTCCCTTGGACTGCAAGGAGATCAAACCAGTCAATCCTAAAAGAAATCAACCCTGAATATTCACTGGGAGGACTGATGCTGAAGCTGAAGCTCTAGTACTTGGGCCACTTGACGCAAAGAGCCTACTCATTGGAAAAGACCCTGATGCTGGGAAAGATGGAGGGCAGGAGGAGAAGGGAATGACAGAAGGTGAGATGGTTGGATGGCATCACTCAGTGGACATGAGTTTGAAAAAACCTGGGAGATAGTGAAGGTCAGGGAAGCCTGGCGTGCTGCAGTCCCTGGGGTCACAAAGAGTCAGACACAACTTAGCCACACAACAGCAACAATTAGGGAAAGAGTAAGAGAAGGAATGGGTGGGGAGGTGGCAGGAACCTCTCTGCTCCACTGAAAGTGGAGTGCATCCCAGCTAGTCTTGGGTTTGGGGATTCCTCCTGCGTATGCTGTGCTGCATCAGTCATGTCCAACTCTTTGTGACCCCATGGACTGTAGCCTGCCTGGTTCCTCTGTCCATGGAATTTCCTAGGCAAGAATACTGGAGTGGGTTGCCATTTCCTTCTTCAGGGGATCTTCCTTATCCAGGGATCAAACCCCGGAGTCTCCTGCATTGCAGGTAGACTCTTTGTGGGGCTCTTCAATTCAGTAATTACAGCTAGATGTAGTGAGATCTGGTTTTCTGTGATAGAACCTCTTCACAGGCTCATAAAAAGGCAATTCCACTCTGATGAAGAGCTCATGAAGTCAGGCAACTGGAAAAAGAAGAATCACACCCAGGAAAGTAACTGTGGTTTCTGGAGGCTGACCTATCAGAGCCTCCTTGCTGGAATGAGCCTGGCTTACAAGAGAAGAGGGATAGGACCTGGCTCATGTCAAAGGAGAACAATGAAAACAAAAGCAAACCAAAAGCATGGGCTTCATTATCACACAGGCTGGGGGGCCTGCTGTTTTTCTCCCTGTGTGATCTTGCGCAGGCTCTATACCCACCACAAGACTCAGTTTTCTCTCCTGTAAAATGGGAACAGGAATAGTCCCCACCTCAGGGAGTCTTGGTGTCAATGGTATGTGATACTTGCAAGGCACATATTACAGTGCCTGGCACACAGCAAATGAGCCATACAAGGCAACCATCATTGCTGTTATTAATTAAAAAACCCAAGGATGGGTTTTTCTCTCCAAGTGAAAAAGTCTGTTCTTGGTTTTTTTCCCTAAAATTCAGGAACCAGAACCAGAAATTGGAAATACAAGTGCAGCTATGAAGGCAAGAGGAAAAGATATTTGAAACTTGATTTGCTTTGGATATCTAAGATCTTTGCTCACTGAGCCTATAATGCAGAGATAACAAAATAAATGCAGTCATCATCAACAACAACAAAAATCAATGCCGTGGAGGATTTTCTATGAAGAAAAACACTTTTATGCCTTCCTGTTTGGATTCATCTCCTGTTCAAATCTATAAGGGTCTGGACATAGTTATTTTCACCTGTTTTGCAGAACAGGCTGCAAGAAGGGAAGAAACAAGATGAGGGATTTAACAGCCTTTGAAGAGAAAATAATTGGGTGCTGACTCTTGTCAGGCATGTGTTCAGATGGAAGAGATGTGATGGGACTCAGTATTGCTGTAACATCTTTGTGTCTCCGTTTTGATAGCTGACAGTCTACTTGGAAGCAGACCAGAAAACACAGAATCTCTGTTCTGTGTGATAGATTAGATAGGACCCTGCAGCCCATGGGAAGGGAGCCCCATGTGGGGTGCCCATGAACTCTAACATTCTTCTACTGTTGCTTTTTGCATTTTCTATCTCTATTCTTAGACTACAGGCTACTTCATACCATTTCTTCTCTTCTTTCGAACATCAGAGTGCCAATTTAACCTCCACCAAGGAGCCTGGCTCTCCTTCAGGCTGTAACACTCTTGTCCTGGTGTGACAGGGTCCGCTGTCTCTTGGAAGATAGCGCTTCGTGGGGAAGCCACAAGGGGGGTTAAGGCGAGAGGGTCCTTTAATGAGCCTGGCATCCCTTCGCTCATTAAATGGTTAATGAGGTCTTGCTGTGCCAGGTGCTTGGAATTCAAGGGCAGGTGCAAATTGGGCATGATTTTGCCCTTGTGAAGCTCCACAGTCCAGTGAGGGCAGAGAGATGGAAAAAACCCATGCAGTAAACATACACACAGTGCCGAGTGTGCCAAGTGTTGGGAGGGAAACAAAAGGGTGTTTGATAGAGACTGGTGTTGGGTGGCTGGCTTTGGAGTGTGCTCTCAGGAAAGCCTGGGATGCCACGTTTCAGTCAGGCTGTGCAGGACGGGCAGACCTGGCACGAGGACAGCAGTGGGAAGGATGTTCCACGTGGAGGGCACAGCATGCGCAGAGACCCGGGGTGGGAAATCACAGGATGGGAAAAAGTGCCTCTGGGGCTCAGTGACATGAACTGGGGAGAGTTTTACACAGTGAGACTGGAGCGGTGCGCAAGGCGTCAAAGGCTGAGGTAGGAACTTTGGACTTATTATTATTTTTCTTTGGCCACACTGTGGCTTGTGGGATAAGGTTGAACCCAGGCCCATGGCAGTGGAAGTGCCGAGTCCTAACCACGGGACCGCAGGGGAATTTCCTGGACTTAATTGTTATTGGAGAGTTTTAGGTGGTTGAATAATATGACTGGCTTTGAGTCTCAAAATATCACTGTGGCTGTAGGGTGGAAATTTTCTTTCTGTAGTGTTTAGGTGATTGGAAAAAAGTGTTAGTCTGTTATTAACTGCACTGGCAGCCCCAGTTTATTCATTCACTTCTCCTTGAACACTTACAGTGTCCTGACTACCCTCAGAAGTAGGCACATTATTTATCTCCCTTCCTTTCTTCCCTCTTTCCCTCCCCACTTCATCCCTCCCTTCCTTCCTTCTAAATTTAACTGCTTTATTGAAGTATGATTGACATGCAAAAAGCTGTGGATATTTAATCTATACAACTTGATGTTAAAATTTTGATAGACATTCCAAACTGCTCTCTCAAAACATTGTTCTATTTTAAACTCCCACCAACAATATGAATGTCCATTTCTAATTACTCTCATCACTTCTGCAAAAGATCAATCTTGTGCTACTCTGATAAAAAAATGATTTTGATTCTTATTTATTTGGTTATTAAGGAGGCTGAGCATCTGTTCCTGAGTTTCTCAGTTCTGTCTGTTGTGTTGCTCCTTTTTTCTTGCTGATTTTCACTTTATATTACAGATGTTAACCTGTTTCCTATCATATACATTGCAAGTATTTTCTCCTGATTTGTCAGTTGTCTTCCACTTTTGTTTTCAGTGTCTAAGCTGTACAGAAAAAAAATAATGTGTTCAAGTCTGAAAATATTTTTCTTTCTAATTTCTGGTCTTAGTATCCTACTCCAGCACTCCTCTGACTGGCAGAAATACTCAGAAGAGCCTTCATTGGAACCCCCTTTATCTGCTCTCACAAAGCCACATTGCTCAGACAAATGAGAGCAATGACAGTGCTTTGGATGAGGAAGCAAGAAGGGACTTCTGGTTGGAAATAAAAGGGAAGAGATCTTCCCTATAAATGCAAAACTTATAAGAGGACCCTTTAGATGTCCTAGTGCAGACAAAGCTTCTAACCGTGAGAAGGGCTTTGAGAACCACCTGTCTCCACCGGGACAGGAGGATGCTCTCGCTGGGAGGGGAAGGATGTCAGGTTCCAACTGGCCTTGGGGCCAGGAGACCGGGCTTGCATTGAGGACCTAAGGGGTTTATCAGGTAGCCCTAAGGCCCAGCCTTTTCACACTGTCCTCTCTCTCTGCAAGAGAATACTGGAGTGGGTTGACATTTCCTCCTCCAGCTGACCATGTTTTGTCAGAACTCTTCACTATGACCCCTCTGTCTTGGGTGGCCCTGCACAGCATGGCTCATAGGTTCATTGAGTTATGCAAGCCCCTTCACCATGACAAGGCTATGATCCATGAAGGGGAAGCAATGACAGATTTTATTTTCTTGGGCTCAAAAATTATTGTGGACAGTCACTGCAGTCATGAAACTAAAAGACACTTGCTCCTTGGAAGGAAAGTTATGATAAACCTAGAAAGCATATTAAAAAGCAGGGATATCACTTTACTGACAAAGGTCTGTATAGTCAAAGCTATGGTTTTTACAGTGGTCATGTGTGGATGTGAGAGTTGGACATGAAGAAGTCTGAGTACTGAAGAACTGTTGCTTTCAAGCTGTGGTGCTTGAGAAGACTCTTGAGAGTCCCTTGGACTGCAAAGAGCTCAAACCTGCCAGTCCTAAAGAAAATTAACCCTGAATATTCATTGGAAAGTCTGATGCTGAAGTTGAAGCTCCAGTACTTTGGCCACCTGATTGGAAGAGATGACTCATTGGAAAAGACTCTGTTGCTGGGAAAGATTGAAGGCAAAAGGAGAAGAGGGTGGCAGAAGACGAAATGGTGAGATAACATCATCAATTCAATGGACGTGAGTTTGAGCAAACTCTGGGAGATAATGGAGGACAGAGGAGCTCCACGTGCTGTAGCCCATGGTATCACAAAGAGTCAGACACAACTTAGCAACTGAACAACAACAACAATGTGAGGCCCCAAGGTTAAGTCAAGCCAGCCAACATGTGTTCAGTTTTTCACTCCGTCTCTAACTGTGTGCCCTTGTGCCCCTGAGCCTCTGGGAGCAGAAGTGGGAGTGAGAGTCTTACTTAGTAAACCCCAGTCCCTGCTGCTCTTGTCCTATTTGTCCACTGCTAGGAAGAAAGGAAGGTGGCATGTGGGAGTTCCCATCTCCTGCTTCTCTCAGGGGGAACGCCGTCAGGCTCACTGGCCCTTATGGGGATAGAACTTCTCTGGATAACCTGGTCCCCAATCAGTTCAGTTCAGTTCAGTCGCTCAGTTGTGTCTGACTCTTTGGGACCCCATGAACTGCAGCACACCAGGCTTTCCCATCCATCACCAACTCCCGGAGCCTACTCAAACTCATGTCCATCGAGTTAGTGATGCCATCTAATCATCTCATCCTCCATCACGTCGGTGATGCCATCTAACCATCTCATCCTGTGTCATCCCCTTCTCCTTCCATCTTCAATCCTTCCTAGCATCAGGGTCTTTTCTAATGACTCAGTTCTTCGCATCAGGTGGCCAAAGTATTGGAGCTTCAGTTTCAGCATCAGTCCTTCCAATGAACATTCAGGACTGATTTCCTTTAGGATTGACTGATTTGATCTCCTTGGAGTCCAAGGGACTCTCAAGAGTCTTCTCCAACATCACAGTTCAAAAGCATCAATTCTTTGGCACTCAGCTTTCTTTATAGTCCAGCTCTCACATCTATACATGACTACTGGAAGAACCATAGCTTTGAGTAGATGGACCTCTGTTGGCAAAGTAATGTCTCTGCTTTTTAATATGCCGTCTAGGCCGGTCATAGCTTTTCTTCCAAGGAGCAAGTGTCTTTTAATTTCATGTTTGCAGTCACCATCTGCAGTGACTTTTGAGCCCCCCAAAATAAAGTCTTTCACTGTTTCCATTGTTTCCCCATCTATTTGCCGTGAAGTGATGGGACTGGATGCTATGATCTTAGTTATCTGAATGTTGAATTTTAAGCCAACTTTTTCACTCTTCTCTTTCACTTTCATGAAGAGACTCCTTAGTTCTTCACTTTCTGCCATAATGGTGGTGTCATCTGAGGTTTTTGATATTTCTCCCAGCAATCTTGATTCTAGCTTGTGCTTTATCCAGCCTGGCATTTTGCATCATGTACTCTGCATATAAGTTAAATAAGCAGAGTGACAGTACACAGCCTTAATGTACTCCTTTCCCAATTTGGAACCAGTCTGTTTTTCCACATCCAGTTCTAACTGTTGCTTCCTGACCTGTATACAGACTTCTCAGGAGGCATGTCAAGTGGTCTGGTATTCCCATCTCTTGAAGAATTTCCCACAGTTTGTTGTGATCCTCACAGTCAAAGGCTTTGGCATAGTCAATAGAGCAGAAGTAGATGCTTTTCTGGAACTCTCTTGCTTTTTCTGTGATCCAACAGAGGTTGGCAATTTGATCTCTGGTTCCTCTGCCTTTTCTAAAACCAGCTTGAATATCTGGAAATTCACTGTTCATGTACTGTTGAAGCCTGGCGTGGAGAATTTTGAGCATTCCTTTGCTAGCGCGTGAGATGAGTGCGGTAGTTTGAGCATTCTTTGGCATTGCCTTTCTTTGGGATTGGAATGAAAACTGACCTTTTCCAGTCCTGTGGCCATTGCTGAGTTTTCTAAATTTGCTGGCATATTGAGTGCAGTACTTTCACAGCATCATCTTTTAGGATTTGAAATAGCTCAGCTAGAATTCCATCACCTCCACTAGCTTTTGTTCATAATGATGCTTCCTAAGGCCCACTTGACTTCACATTCCAGGATGTCTGGCTCTAGGTGAGTGATCACACCATTGTGGTTATCTGGGTCATGAAGATCTTTTTTTGTGTGGTTCTTCTGTGTATTCTTGCCTCCTCTTCTTAAAATCTTCTGCTTCTGTTAGGTCCATATCATTTTTGTCCTTTATTGTACTCAACTTTGCATGAAATGTTCCCTTAGTATCTCTCATTTTCTTGAAGAGATCTCTAGTCTTTCCCTTTCTATGTTTTCCCTCTATTTCTTTGCACTGATCACTGAGGAAGGCTTTCTTATCTTTCCTTGCTATTCTTTGGAACTCTGCATTCAGATGGGTATATCTTTCCTTTTCTCCTTTGCCTTTCGCTTCTCTTCTATTCACAGCTATTTGTAAGGCCTCCTCAGACAATCATTTTGCCTTTTTGCATTTCTTTTTCTTGGGGATGGTCTTGATCACTGCCTCCTGTACAGTGTCACAAACCTCCGTCCATAGTTCTTCAGGCACTCTGTCTATCAGATCTAATCCCTTGAATCTATTTGTCACTTCCACTGTATAATGTTAAGGGATTTGTTTTAGGTCATACCTGAATGGTCTAGTGGTTTTCCCTACTTTCTTCAATTTCAGTCTGAATTTTGCCATAAGGAGTTCTTGATCTGAGCCCCAGTCAGCTCCCAGTTTTGTTTTTGCTGAGTGTATAGAGCTTCTCCACCTTTGGCTGCAAAGAATGTAATCAGTCTGATTTCAGTTGACCACCTGGTGATTTCCATGTGTAGGGTCTTCTCTTGTGTTGTCAGAAGAGGGTGTTTGCTTTGACCAGTGCATTCTCTTGGCAAAACTCTGTTAACCTTTGCCCTGTTTCATTTTGTACTCCAAGGCCAATTTTTCCTGTTACTCTGGGTAGCTTTTGACTTCCTACTTTTGCATTCTAGTCCCCTATAATGAAGAGGACATCTTTTTTTTTGGTGTTAGTTCTAGAAGGTCTTGTAGGTCTTCATAGAACCGTTCAACTTCAGTTTCTTCAGCATTACTGGTCAGGGCATAGACTGTCCCCAGTACCAGTTAGAATCAAGGTTAACTGCATATACTAGAAAACCCTGCCTGTTACCAGCAAACAGGGGCTCATCAGTGTCCTGGAATCAAACACAAGGAGATCATCATCCTTCTTGGGTTCCTCACCTCTCACCTCTCAAGTCCTGGCTTCTCCAGGTTTGAAGTGACTTTTGGAAATGTTCCTCCCTGCTGCCATCATTTATCATGTTAGCCAAAAACTTGTCCTTGCACTTGGGGCAAGTTCCCACTTCTTAACTTGGTCTGCAAGGCCCTGTGTCATTTGGCCTTTCCCCACCAGTCCAACCTCAACCCCTTCCCCCTCTCTCCTCACTCATTCTGCTCCAGCCACATGGCTATCTGTCCTTGCTTCAATTTCTTTTGCTCGCTCTTTCCTCTGTCTGAAATGTTCTCTTCTCCAGATCTTCGCATGGCTGCCTCTTTCTGATCTTTTAAGTCTCTACTGAAGCCAGAGATGCCTTCCCTTCCCCAACTCTCTTTTCTAATGATGTCCCCCTGCTCCCCACTATCCCATCAACTAGTTTTTTCAAAACACTTCCTGCCAGCTGAAAAAATTGTGCTTATTTATTCCCTAGCTTATTTGCTAATTGTCTCCCCATCAGAATGTAAGTTCCCGGCGAGCAGGAACCGGGTCTTTCTTGTTAGATGTTATGTCCCCAGCATCTAGAATAGACGCAGTGCTTGTCCTGCTTCTCCCGTTAGAAGATGCCTGATGCATCTTCTCCTTTGCTGACTGAAGGCCAGGAGTCCTGCATGGCCCTCCTAACTGGTATCCAGTCTGCCCTGCACACTCTTAGTGGAAAACTCCTCTTGAGACCGAAGGTGTTTCATTAGCTCGTCAACAAGCTGTTGTTCACACCTCAGCCCCTCTTAGCTCGGCAGCTGTCTTGTTCAGACACCTCAAGTGGCTCTTCTTTACCTGCAGTGCTCTTCCTTGGCTCCTTGTCATTTTCCTCCCAAACTCCCCGACTCTTATCTCCAAGTGGACCAGACTTACTATTGCTGGGCCTTGAGCATTTGCTGGAATTTGGTGGGAGGACCCAGGGATGGCTTGAATCCTGCTCGGCCCAGCCAGTCCATCTCCTAGCTGCAGTTTTACACATACAAGGCACAGAGACAAACAGGAAGTAGAAGCTTCATTTGGTTATTAGCTGGCAAGTGCCCCACCCCCGTGTATGTTTTTCAGGCTAGTGACTTAAACCAAGGACTGAGTAGGACCTCTTCTTTCCTCCAAGCGACAGTGTTATTGTGGGGTGACCAGCAAGCTGAGATGGCCATGCAGAAGAAGCAAGGGAAAGGAAGAGATGGGAGAGAGAGAGACCACACCATGAGTCAGTGATCTAGGGAAGCCCAGTAACGCAATTCACTAGTAAAAGTGACCCAGGTGGTATCCTGGGCTGTGATGAGCTCTCAGGTTCATAGCCGTTCCTGTGTGAGGTTCAGGGGAATGTCCTCTGTCCTACACTCAGTATCCCCATGACAAGCCGTTCTTATTCCTGGATCCTCTCCTTCTAAGCATTCTTTTTGCTTGAAATGGTCTCATCTGCCATGAAACTCTCCTAGATAATTACTTTAGATTTAAGATAAACCACTCAAACTTTCTCAGCCTCAATCCCCTCATTCATAAAATGGAAGAGACTGCCAACCCATATGCCTTTTGTTGAATGTGTGAGTGAAGATTAAATGAGGAAAAGTATTTAAAATACCTAGCACCATCTTTGAAATTTCCTTTCTTACTCCATCTCTGCTGTTTCCTTCTGAATTCTCACACCCTAACTTGTTGAAAGTTTTAGATGCAGTTTGGGGATGAAATCCATAATGGAGTTGTTTGATAAAATACAGGACTCCTTGTTACATTTGAATTTCAAATAAACAATGAATAATTTTTTAGTGTAAATTTTTTATGGGTTATCCTTGTAAAAAAAGAATCCCACCCCTATTCACTGTTTATCTGAAGTCCACTTTTAACTAGGCATCTTGTGTTTTTATTCACTAAATAGAGTAATTCTAATTCATAGACAAGGATTGAGGATATGTGTTCTTAAGATAATTGGTGTTGTTTCTGATGTATATTCTATCCCAAACCTATAGGACTGGGAGGCTTGCCAGACACTCTTCTATTTTTGGCACTTCATTAGAAAGGGTAATAGTTTGGGAAGGGAAAAAATGAAGTGTGCTCATTTCAGAGTAAACAAATTCATTCTTATTTAGAAATTGAGGCTATTGCCTATCTAGTATAATATTGGTCATCTAAGAAGTTGGTCAATAAAGGAGCAAGTGCTGGAGGTTTGCAAGGAAATCAATTTTGAGTGAAAATTTTGAGCACAGATCTTAAATCAAGTTTTGATTTTTACCTCCAGTCATTGATCAGACTTGGTTGTGTAGCTCTGTCTTTGATGTTCATCCTCTCATTTCATTTCCATGTAATCTTGGGAAGCAGATGGGCAGAGCCTCATTTGATGGGATCCTAGGGGTTAATGAATGGGCCCAAAGATACCCAGTGACTGCTCACATCCAGGGTGGATTTGTTATTTGCAGGCAAAGTGCTGAGCATATTATATCCATGTATCACATCTCATGTTTTATACCACAACCTTGTAAGACCTGTGCTAATACCATGGTTCATCTTCTTTTTTTTTTTTTAAACAGATGTGCAAATAGAGGGTCAGGGTTTACACATGAATAAGAATTGCAATGAGGATGTAATCTCAGATAGGTCTGACTCTGAAGTTCAGGCTCTTAATTGCTAGGCTGCACTTCTTCTCATCCCCACTCTCTGATCCCAAGGAGCATATTCCCTGTCCTCTGCATACAGAGAAGACAGTTGAATCAGAATGATCTGGGCTCAGGTAAAACTTCAGGGAGAGAGGAGAGTTCTTTCACAGAAAAGATTTGGTGCACTCTAGATAACTGAAGTTATTTTTCTTTTGTTAAAATTGATGTATTTTTGATTGGAGGATAATTTCTTTATAAGGTTCTGTTGGTTTCTGCCATACATCAACATGAATCAGCCATAGATATACACATGTCCCCTCCCTCCTGAACCTCTCTCCAACCTCCCACCCCAAGCTACACCTTCAGGTTGTCACAGACCACCGGGCTGAGCTCCCTGTGCTATAGAGCAACTTACTGTTTTTCTTTTTAAATAAACGTGTATTCTCTTTTTGCACCTTCCCCTTCCCAGTCTTCCTGTCTCTCTCTCTTTCAGTATCCAAATAATTATGATATTTACCTTTGGGGGGAGATTGGTAGAATTGGGTCACAACATTTTATGTCATACCCTTCAGTTCTGTTTGCTTGATTTACATTTAAATACACTTATCCTTTATAATGTTAATAGTAACAGTGATACTATTTGATTTAAAAAAATGTTACATCTATGAAAAATCTATCATTAGCATCATAATTAATGAATGACTGAAAACTTTCCCCTTAATATAGGGAGGATGTAAGGATGTTCCCTTTTACCACTTTTATTCAGCATCATATTTGAGGACTTAGCCATGGCAGCAAGGCAAAGAAAAAGGCATATAGTTTGGAAAGGAAGAAATAAAACTGTCTTTATTCTCAGGCAACATGCTTATGTATGTAGAAAATCCTAAGGAATCTATTTTAAAACTATTAGAATACAGAAGAGAATTTAGCAAGGTTGCAGGATACAAGGTTAATATAAAAATATAATTGTACTATTATATACTAACAATACATAATTATAAGATAAAAAATTTAAAACAATACTACATATAATAACATCAGAACCATGAAATGCTTAAGGATAGACTTAATGAAATATGTATGAAACTTATACTGATAGAAATCATTGCTGAGAGAAATGAAGGAAAACCTAAATAAATGCAGAATATTCCATATCATGGATTTGAAGGCTCAATATTGCTAAGATGTTAAATCTCCTCAAACTGATCTGTAGACTTAAAGTAATCTTGTTCAAAATCCAAGCAGGCTTCTATTTTTAGGAATTGACAACCTAATTCTAAAAATTATATGGAGTGTAAAGAATTCAGAACAACTAAAAGAATTGAAAAGAACAGATTCAGGGGACTCCTACTACCTGATTTAAGACTTACTAAAATGGTAAAGTAATCGATACAATGTGATATTGGCAGAAGAATAGAAAGATAAAAATGGAATAGAACAGAGAGCTGATTAATAGACTCATACATGTGCGGTCAATTTTTAATGAAGGTGCCAAGACGATTCGATACAGAAAGAATAATCTTTGCAACAAGTGTGCAAGGACAATTGGATATCCATATGAAAAATGAACCTCTACCCTTGTGTCACACCATATACAAATATTGACTTAAATGGATCACAGATCTAAATTTAAAACGCTAAACTATAAAACGTCTTACAAAGCACATAGGAGAAAAATCTCTGTGACCTTCAGTTGGGTAAAGATTTCTTAGGAAGGACAAAAAGCATGAACCATGAAACTTTGATAAATTTGTCTTCATAAAAATGCAGAACTTCTATACTTTGGAGGACACATACACATAAATATGTATATACATTTATATAATCCCATTACACAATAATAGGTAACCAAACAAACCAATTAAAAGTGAACAAAATATTTAATAGATGCTTCTCCAAAGAAGAGATGTCACATAAACATATGAAAAGATGTTCAACATCACTAATAATTAGAGAAATGCAAATCAAAACCACAGTAAGAAACTACTACACACTAATTAGAATGGCTTTTTTAGAACAAATGATTAATACTAAGTTGGTGAAGCTATGAAACTCCTGGAACACTCATATGTTACTGATAGGAATGGTACAACCCCTCAGAAAATGGCGTAGCAGTGTCTTATGAAGTAAAATGTAGAGTTGCCATGTTGCTGTTCAGTTGTCCACTTGTGTCCGACTCTTTGCCACCCCCTGGACTGCAGCACGCCAGGCCTCCCTGTCCATCAACATCTCCCGGAGTTTGCCCAAGTTGATGTTCACTGCATTGGTGATGCCATCCAGCCATCTCATCCTCTCCTGCTCTCGATCTTTCCCAGCATCAGGGACTTTTCCAATGAGTTGTCTGTTCGCATCAGATGACCAAAATACTGAAGCCTCAGCTTCAGCATCAGTACTTCCAGTGAATATTCAGGGTTGATCTCCCTTAAGATTGTCTGGTTTTATCTCCTTGCTGTCCAAGGGACTTTCAGGAGTCTTCTCCAACACCACAGTTTGAAGGCATCAATTCTTTGGTGTTCTCCCTTCTTTATGGTCCAGCTCTCACAACTGTACATGACCACTGGGAAGACCACAGCCTTGACTATATGAACTTTTGTCAGCAGAGTAATGTCTCTGCTTTTCAATACACTGTCTAGGTTTGTCTTTGCTTTCAGGTCAAGAAGCAATTATCTTCTGATTTCAAGGCCACGGTCACTGTCTGCCGCGATTTTGGAGTTACCACATGACCACAGACAGCTAGGTTATTTATCCAAGAGAGATCCATCTAGTCAGAGCTATTGTTTTTCCAGTAGTCATGTATGGATGTGAGAGTTGGACTATAAAGAAAGATGAGCACCAAAGAACTGATACTTTTGAATTGTGGTTTTGGAGAAGACTTTTGAGAGTCCCTTGGACTGCAAGGAGATCAAACCAGTCAGTCTTAAAGGAAATCAGTCCTGAATATTCATTGAGAGGACTGATGCTGAAGCTGAAGCTCCAATACTTTGGCCACCTGATGTGAAGAACTGACCCATTGGAAAAGACCTTGATGCTGGGAAAGACTGAAGGCAGGAGGAGAAGGGGACAACAGAGGATGAGATGGTTGGATGGCATCACTGACTAGGTAGACATGAGTTTGAGTAAGCTCCAGGAGTTGGTGATGGACAGGGAATCCTGGTTTGCTTCAGTTCACAGGGTGGCAAAGAGTTGGACATGACTGAGCGATTGAACTGAACTGAGTGATATATGTGTGTATATATATATATATATATATATATATATATATATATATATATAGTTAAATAAGTAGCCCTATATGGGCTTCCCTCATGGCTCAGATGGTAAAGAATCCACCTGCAATACAGGAGACCCGAGTTCAATTCTTAGGTTGGGAAGATCCCCTGGAGAAAGGGAATGGCCACCCACTCCAGTATTCTTGTCTAGAGAATTCCTCGGACAGAGGAGCCTGGTGAACTACAGTCGATGGGGTCACAAAGAGTAGGACACCACAGAGTGACTAACACTTTTGCTTTCACTTTTTCACACATCAGCTTTATTCATAATTATCCCAAACTGGAAAGAAACTGAATGTCTGTCAGTACGTAGATGGATAAACAAATTGGGGTACATTTATACAATGGAATACTACTGAGAGATAAAAAAAGAATAAGCTGTTTATGCACACGACACCATGATAAATTTCAAAAACATTGTGTTCTGTAAAAGAAGCCATATAGAAAAGAATACAATTCCATTTTTATGAAAAGGCAATGCTAATCTATAGTGATAGAAAGTAGACTAGTGACTGCTGGATGGATTTGACTATAAAGAGACACAAGAGAACTTTTAGGGGGTAATGAAAATGTTCTCTATTTGATTGGGGGTGTCGTTACACTTGTCAAAACTCATCAAACTGCTACATGTAGAGTTTGTTCATTTTACTGTATGCAGATTATATCTCAATAAAGTTGATTAAAAATAAAAATCATGTATCCATTAAAGAAAATCTGTATACACTTTCCGGAGTTGATGGGTTTTCTGGCTTTTTCTTACAAAGAATTCCAGAAATTAATTTAACAATGAGTTTTTACTTTTCTTTTTGGTCCGTTTCATTATCCCCAGTGCCTAGCAGTATGCTTTGGCACAAAAGAGTTCAATAAATCTTTGTTGAATGAATATTACCCCTGTTGAGGCTTTTAAAATTTCCATTTACCTAAATGAACTCATCTTTATAAGATATTAATAGGATGATTTACTTTTTAGACATCATAGATTAGTGAGGGAGGAGAGTGTTTTTGTCAAAGCTTGTTTTCTATCTATACTTGGACCCTTGTGATAGATTGGATATAATGGCTCCAAAAGATGTATTCAAGCCCTGACCCCTCGTGTCTGTGAATGTTAACTTATTTGTAAATAAGGTCTTTGCAGATGTAATTAAATTAAGGATCTTGAGATGAGATCACTCTGAATTTGGTTGTTGAGTCACTAAGTCATGTCTGACTTTTTGCAACCCCATGGACTGCACCCCACCAGGCTTCCCTGTCCTTCATTGTTTATTGAAACTCATGTCCATTGAGTCAGTGATGCCACCCAACCATCTCATTCTCTGCCACTCCTTTCTCCTTTTGCCTTCAATCTTTTCCAGCATCAGGGTCTTTTCCAATGAGTCAGCTCTTTCCATCAGGTAGCCAGAGTATTGGAGCTTAAGTTTCAGCACCAGTCCTTCCAATAAATATTCAGGGTTGATTTCCTTTAGAACTGACTGATTTGATTTCCTTGTTGTCCAAGGGACTGTTAAGAGTCTTCTCCAGCACCACAGCTTGAAAACATCAAGCAGTCAGCCTTCTTTGTGGTCCAACTCTCACATCTGTACATGAGTACTGGGAAAACCAGAGCTTTGAATAGACAGACATTTGTTGGCAAAGTAATGTCTCTGTTTTGAATATGCTGTCTAGGTTTGTCACAGCTTTTCTTCCAAGGAGCAAGCATCTTTTAATTTCATGGCTGCAGTCACTATCTGCATTGATTTTGGAGACCAATAAAATGAAATCTGACACTATTTCCACTTTTTCTCCATGTAACTGCCATGAAATGATAGGTCTGGAAGCCTTGATCTTTTTTTTTTTTTTTTTTTGAATGTTGGGTTTTAAGCCAGTTTTTTCACCTCTTCTCTTTCACCTTCATCAAGAGGCTCTTTAGTTCCTCTTCACTTTCTGCCATTAAAGTGGTGTATCTGCATATCTGAGATTGTTGATGTTTCTCCTGGCAATCTTGATTCCAGTTTGTGAGTCATCCAACCCAGGATTTTATATGATCTGGATTTGGGGTGCGTCCTTAATCCAAAAGGCTGGAAGGTTCAAATCACAAACACAGAGACACAGAGGGGGATGACCATGGAAAGATAGAGGCTGGGGTTGGAGTGATGTCTACAAGCCAAGGAACATCAACGATTACCTACAGTGAGCAAAACTAGGAGAGAGACCTGAGATGGATTCTTCCTCAGAGCCTCCAGAAGAAATCATTCTTGCCAACAGCTTGGTTGCAGAAGTCTGGCCTCTACAACTGTGAGGAATAAATTTCTGTTGCTTAAGGCCACCAAGTTTGTGATAATTCATACAGCAGTGCTAGGAAACATACAACTCTGAAATCAGAAACTCCTTTAGAAACTCCTCTTAGTCTCATGTAACTGTCTCAAAAGAGACATCTATGTTGGGATTCCTTTCAGCCTTTTCTCACCCACTGCAGTTCGGTTTCTGCCTCCATCTGTCTATAAGGATTGCATTCTCTGAGTTCACTCCTGATCTTTTAACAGTCAAATTTGCTGGATATTTTCCGTTAATTCTTTACCTGGACTGCATGACTCATTTGACATGGCTGATCACCCCTCCTTCCCTTCTCTCTACTCCTTTGGCTCTCCTTTCACTAAATTCTCTTGATTGTCCTTGTATGTTTTCCATCTCTGCTTTATCCTGCTTCTCACCTCTTAAAAGTTGAAGTGAAAGTAAAAGTGAAAGTTGTTCAGTTGTGTCCAACTCTTTGTGACCCCATGGGCTATACAGTCCATGGAATTCTCTGGGCCAGAATACTGGAGTGAGTAGCCTTTCCCTTCTCGAGGGGATCTTCCCAACCCAGAGATTGAACCCAGGTCTCCCGCATTGCAGGCAGATTCTTTACCAGCTGAGCCAGCAGGGAAGCCCTTAAAAGTTGAGGTCCCCCCAAATAGTGTACTTGTCCCCCTGATATATCCTCTCTGGGCAATCTTATCATTTCTCCTCTTCAACCACCTTCTGTATGCTGATGATTCCCTAATCTTTATCCCCATTCCAAGCCTCTTTCCCAAACTTCATGTTATTTTTTAAATTAATTTTTAATTTAGTTATAGTTGCTTTACAGTGTCGTGTTTCTACCGCACTACAAAACGAATCAGGCAAACATATGCATATATCTCCTCTCTTTTGGACTTCCTTCACATTCAAGTCACCACTGTGCATTAAGTAGAGTTCCCTGTGTTATCCAGTATATTCTCATTAGTTGTCTGTTTTATACATAGTATCAAGGGTGTATATATGTCAGTCCCCATCTCTCAATTCCTCCCACCTACCAAGCTTTAGAAACTTATGTCCAGCCACTTGCTAGACATTTCCACTTGGATGTCCGCAGACATCTCAAACTCGACCTGCCTCTGACCCCCAAACTTGTTATCTCCCTTCCACACCTGCTTCTCTCTTCTCCCTCTTGTAATTGATGGCTTCCCCATTCATTTAGCTGTGCAAGCTATAAACTTGGGTATGGACCTTCCTTCTTGTTTTTTATTGATTCCCAAGTCTAGTTCAATCACCCAGGTGATGGAGAGGGCATGAGGAGATGGAGCCAAGAATATAAGTAGAAAGGTTAGATTGAAAACAGAAAAAGAGGCAATTATACTCTTCAGGTGTTTGGGAAGGGCATGATGATGGATGGGGATGAGGATGGGGACCAGGTACAGGGTAAGAAGCTGAAAAAGATCAAACCTAAAATTTCTCAGTGAGGAGATGTGACAGTTGCCTTTGTATACCAAAGGACAACTATAGGAGAGAGAAGCCTCAGTGAACAGAATCAGGACTAAAGGAGCTGTGGAAAGGTGAATTGTGGTTTAACCTAACTAAAGTGTTAGTCATTCAGTCCTGGCCAACTCTTTGCGACCCCATGAACTGTATCCCACCAGGCTCCTCTGACCGTAGAATTCTCCAGGCAAGAATACTGGAGTAGGTTCCCGTTCCCTTCTCCAGGGTATCTTCCTGACCCAGAGATTGAATTTGGGTCTCTTGCATTGCAGGTAGACTCTTTACCATCTGACCCAGAGAGGCCTAACTAAGCCTAACCTAATTAAGTCTAACCTAACTAAGGTACCCTCTGAAGGTCTCCTATAATGGATGCTGCTGCTTTGAGATTTAGTTACCTCCTGTTGTTGTCCAGTCGTTCAGTCATGTCCGACTCTTTGCAACCCCATGGACTGCAGCACACCAGGCTTCCCTGTCCTTCACCACGTCCCAGAGTTTGCTCAAACTCTTGTCCGTTGAGTCCATAATGCCATCCAACCATCTCATCCTCTGTCGTCCCCTCTCCTCCTGCCTTCAATCTTTTCCAGCATCAGGGTCTTTTCCAACGAGTCAGCACTTTGCATGAGTTGGCCAACGTGTTGGTGCTTCAACTTCAGCATCAGTCTTTCCAACGAGTATTCAGAGTTGATTTCCTTTAGGATGGACTTGCACTCCAAGGGACTCTCACGAGTCTTCTCCAATACAACAGTTGAAAAGCATCAATCCATCAGTACTCAACCTTCTTTATAGTCCAACTCTCACATCTGTACATGACTACTGGAAAAACCATAGCTTTGACTAGATGGACCTTTGTTGGCAAAGTAACGTCTCTGCTTTTTAATACGTTGTCTAGGTTGGTCATAGCTTTTCTTCCAAGGAGCAAGTGTCCTTTAATTTCATGGCTTCAGTCACCATCTGCAGTGATTTTGGAGCCCAGGAAAATAAAATCTGACACTGTTTCCATTGTTTCCCCATCTGTTTGCCATGAAGTGATGGGACCGGGTGCCATGATCTTTGTTTTTTGAATGTTGAGTTTTAAGCCAGCTTCTTCACCCTCCTGTTTCACCTTCATCAAGAGGCTCTTTAGTTCTCCTTCGCTTTCTGCCATAAGGGTGGTGTCATCTGCATATCTGAGGTTGTTGATGTTTCTGCTGGCAATCATCCAGCCTGGCATTTCACATAATGTATTCTGCATATAAGTTAAACAAGCAGGGTGACAATATACAGACTTAATGTACTCCTTTCCCAATTTGGAACCAGCCCATTGTTCCATGTCTGGTTCTAACTGTTGCTTCTTGACCTGCATACAAATTTCTCACGAGGCAGGAGCTCTCTCTTACCAGAGGAATTTCAGCAGAGCTTGGGGGAAATCTAGTGGATTCTTTTCAACTTCAGACTGGGGAGTGAGAGAGAGGTTAATATGCTGTGGTTGAGCTGAGTGAGTTCTAATAATGGTTCCAGTCCCAGGACTGACTGACTTGTAGCTTATATGTACAGGGCAAAGTGACAAGAATGAAATACAGCAAAGAAGAGATGTGGTTAGAAGAAAGGACAACCAGGATGCAGGAACCCATCCTTACACTTATTTTGAGAGTGTCCACTCAGAAACTTATGTCAGCTGCCTCATTTCTGCAATTGTGATGTCAACTAATCTGGACTCTGAGTATTAATACGTTACCTGCAAAGAGTATATATGCTTTTCCTTAGAAGTGAGCTAACCCTCCCCTGCTATCCCCTAGCTTCGGGATTAGGGACAAAGCAGAAGGGAGTTAGGGGACTCCACTTGGGATAAATGCTGGATGGCTTGAGCAAGCACAGCCATGACCTGAATACCAACTAAGCTGCTCGTGCGTCTGGAAAAGTTTGAAGGACAAAAGTCGCCATTGGATGCAGATGAATTGGCTCAGTTTCAGCATTTCTTGGGTTTGTTTCCTTCCTATTTTATAGGCAGAAGCCACACCAAGGCTCAGATGGCAACCTACTGCAGTATTCTTGCCTGGGAAATCCCATGGGCAGAAGAGCCTAGTGGGCAACAGTCTATGGGGTCGGACACAACTTAGAGACCCAACAACAACTCTAAGGTTTTCTTAGGTTTCAGAATATTCTAGGAAATGTCTCCCATTTTCCTACTTCCCACTTGCCTTTGGGCAAACAATGAGATAAATGGCTTCCCTTTCCATCCTATATCAAGGTTAAAGGAAGTGGCCAGATGCTTATACTTGCAATAACTTCTCTTTGAGTTAGATATGGGCAGAACCCAGTATTGGGAACTGGGCTGAGAGAAATACCTCAAAAGATTTGCTCAGGAGTTCAAGAATCATTCTAGCATTCAGGAAACATTTTTTGCCTAGATAGTTTTTAATCATCGCTAGAGACATGAAGGCAGATATAATCATCTCTGTTTCATAATGAAGATAATGAGGTTCAGGGAGGCTAAGTGTCTTGCCCAAGATCGCACAGTTGGTAGGGAACAGATCTCCAGGCTTTGAGCTATTTCCCTGGTGCTAGGATGTATTAAACAGCTAGCAATAACTGTTGAGCAAAGAGGGTGACTGCAGAGAGGGGAGAAGAGGTGAGTTAAGGACAGCTGTGTACTGCTCATGGGGGTCTTTGCCAAACTCTGCGAGGAGCTTCAACAACATTCTGGCATGTGTCATCCACTGGAGATTTGAATATGAAACGACTCAATGAGTTCCAAGGTACCACTCCCTCTCCATCTAATTGTGCAGTGTGTTTTTACTCTGACTCTGGACTTGGCTGTGTGACTCACTTAAGCAACAGAGCGAGGTACCAGTTCTGAGCCTGTGCTTCAAGAGACCTGTGTGTTTCTGCATGTTCTCTTGTACTTTTGTCATGCCTTGAGAACCTGTTCTGGCTTGTTGTTGGTGCAAGAAAAATGGTAGATGGACTTGAGCCTGAACTCAACCAGCCAAATCACAGCTGACTGCAGGTGTGTGAGCAATAAACATTAATTATTTGTGGTGTTTTGTTATACCTGGAATTATTGCAGCAGTAGATAACAGATACATAGGAAGTGATATTGCATTAAATTAATTATTAATTTATTATTAAAAGCAGTAGTCTTCCATTTCCAAATGGTGCTCCTCAGCACCCTAAGTGATCTTTTTAGCTTCCTTCAGAGTAGTGCTGAATAGAGGGTGGGATACAAATGCTCAGAGTTATAAGATTTTTAAAAAAAGTTTATTTGACTATGTCGGGTCTTAGTTGCAGCATGTGAGATCTTCACTGTGATATATGGGATCTTTTGTCATGGAGCACAGACTCTAGTTGTGGCATGCTAATTCAGTAGCTCTGCAGCAAGTGAGATTTTAGTTCCCTGAGCAGGGATTGAACCTGCATCCCCTACATGGACAAAGCAGATTCTTAACCGCTGGACCACCAGGAAAGTCCCAGTAAAATGTTGGAAGAGCGTCTTCTGATGCTAAAAATCATTTGAAAATGAGTTAAACCTAGCTTTGAATTCCATATTTGTCACAGATTAGTTGTGAGACCTTAAGTAAGGTAAGTAGCCTCTTTGAATTGGTTTATCTTCTTCCCCTTCTTTCTTCTTGACCATTATCTGCACCATTTACCTAACCATGGACTGTGATAACTTATTTAGACACATTCCACCCTTGACTCCAACACCAATCCTTTCAGGTAATTATTTGTGCCTCCACTTTACAAGTATATAGGAAATTGGGGCCTAGGAGGTTGTGTCACTTGCCCAGTGCCACCCAATAAGGCCACAGAACTGGAATTTAAACCAAGATTTGATGTCAAAGCTTGTGGTTTTAACCACTAATAGAGTGGTTGTCAGAATAAATGAGAATATATATATATTGCTTAGCTCTGTGCTGGGCATTTAATAAATTGTAGCAAATATCATATTCACCTTGGTTATATCATTGGGTATTTGCAGTTTCAGAATGTGACTGAGTCTTTGGGGATCCTCACATAGCAGAGGGAGATTTTATATACCCAAACAGTATAGCTTACCTTAATTTCACTTACTTTTTTCTCTCAGGGAGCAGTCAAGGTGTTAAATAGTACAGTTCTTCCAGGCTACGAGGAGAAATAGGTCATAATAACCTCATCAGGTTGTCCAGGTGGATGACTGCATCTGTAAGGCTGTTGAGAAAAGGAAAGGGGGCAGTACCGGAATTGAAGTCAAAGATGGCAGATTGGTCACTAGTGAGATGCCACAGCGGGGGTGAAAGGGGTCTATCCCATCAGCAGGTGTTTGTGGAGCAACCACGGTGTGCTCAGTGTTGGGTTAGGCCCAGTGGGTCGTGGGGCGGTGGAGGGAAGAAGAGCACTGGTAATGATGAGCAAGGTCATCGCTTTTGGACTTGGGGGCAACTTTGCATGAGTTCCAAGTATCTAATCTTCAACTTCAAGGAGTTATCAAGCAGCACAGGGGCCAAGATTGTCCGTGAAAACAGAACTACCTGAAGGTGAGAAGTACCAGGAATAGTGAGGAAGTCTCAGAAATAAGCTTGTTTCCTTTTGTTTCTTGTTTTCTTTCTCTCCCAGACCTGGATCCTATGAAGAATCATACAGATATGAAAATAAACAAAAACTCTACTACAGTGTTGATATTCACTATCCTTTATATCCTTTGAAGGAATACCTGATACAGTGAATTAAAATAAAGAGTAGTTATATGAAGTTTCTGTGAAACAGTTCCCTTTAATTTTATGGCAACTGCCTTCAAAAAAACCAAACCAAACCACAACAAAATAACCAAACCCTTAACCCTTTAAACTGCAGCCCACCTGGATGGCTATGTATGGCAAAGGTGACATCAGAAATTTTATTTTGAGTTTTAAAAATGGACCCTGCAAGATGTCTGCTACATGGGGTGTTTAAGAAGTGTGCTGTGTAGGTGCTTAATCATTATTTTTTATTATTTAAGTTTTTTTTTTATATGGACCATTTTAAAGTCTTTATTGAACTTGTTACAATACTGCTTCTGTTGTTTACATTCTGATTTTTTGGCCATGAGACATGTGGGATCTTAACTCCCTGACCAGGGATCGAAACTTGCACCCCCTGCATTGGAAGGCAAAGTCCTAACCACTGGACTGCCAGGGAAGTCCCATATGCTTAATCATTATTAATTCTAATAATAATATTAAAAGTCGGTAGCTTTACTCTGTGTTGGGTCCCAGGATGTGTACCGTTTATTTATTCCACAGACATTTATCGAGCACCTACCACATCCCAGGTCCTGTGCTCATGGTTGGTTTTCTTTCTTATTCTTTAGTTGATGCTTTGGGGGAGAGGAATAGGCAGGGTGACCAACATGTTTTGGTTTTCCTGGGACTCCCTTGATTTTAGCTCTTTAAGTTTCAAGTCTCGGGAACCCTGTCATTCCTGGATAAACAGGGATGGTGGGTCATTCCGGGATGGAAGGTTGGCTGAGATAAAGCAGAGAGGACAGAAAGGGGTGGTTCTACATTCATAGGAGAAGAGGAATGAGGATTCTACTTCTGTGCCCTGTGAGGTCCCCAGGCAGTCATGACACACTCCAAGGTACCAGCCCTGGCCTCTGCTTTCCCTTTTCAGGCCCAGTCATGTTTGTGATGCTGTGACTTATCCTTAAGGCCCCCAAAGCTAGAAGCAAGAATTCCCTAGCGTGCATGGTCTCTGGTGGTAGATAACAGATGAGATGGTTTTGCCTAGAGCTTGTTGTCCAGAAGAGAAAATAGAAAGGACTTAGGTACATTCAGCAGCAAGATATGTGAAGTACTCATGATAAATTATGTGCTAGTCTCCACAATAAGCTGCCTGGTGATTTTTTTTCTTTCCTTTTCTTTTCGCTGATCTGTATCTTTCTGTTTTTAAAATCTTATTTATTTTGACTGCACTGGGTCTTGGTTTCTGCTGCACTGGCTTTCTCTAGTGGCGGCGAGCAGGGGCTACTCTTCATTGCAGTGCACCGGCTTCGCATTGCGGTGGCTTCTCTTCTTGTGGAGCACAGGCTCTAGGCGTGTGGGCTTCAGTAGTTGCAGCACTCAGGCTCAGTAGTTACGGCTCGAGGGCTCTGGAGTGCGGGCTCAGTAGTTGTGGCACGCAGGCTTAGCTGCTCCGCGGCACGTGGGATCTTCCTGGGCCTGGGATTGAACCCATTGCCCTCTGCATTGGCAGGCAGATTCTTATCCACTGCACCACCAAGGCAGTTCTGTATTTTTATTTTTAATGCATCCTTTTACCTACCTTCCTCCCTCCTTCTCTACCTCTTTCCTTTTATGAAGAGCATGAATCTCTTACTGTAACACCTAGCATAATAAATATTTGTTGAACAAATTAAGTGAATGAACAATTCTGTAGGCCGGCAGCTAGAGTCAATTAGCTTAGAATGCTTTCTTTCGTTCAGAATGAACCCCAAACAGGGAGCAGCATTACCCTTTCTTTGATCAAGAACAGTGTTTGGCAGAATTCAGACCAGTTTTAGGGTGGCCAGATCCTCCCACCATGTTTATTTCCTGTTGTAAATGCCCTGAATCTGAATTACCCTAAATGTTTGTTTAAAATGTACAATTCTTGGGTTCGTGGCTGGACCCAATTGAATCAGGACCTGGGCAGGGGCAGGAATTTGCATTTCTAATAAGCTCCCTAGAATGTTTCTTGTGTACACTCGAGTCTTAAAGCCCCAACTGCCCTATATAAGTATAGTTTGTTTGCTTTGATCATAGTGCTATAATCTTGAGCCTCCCTCTCACTCTTTATTTAAAAAAATTCTTTTTTTTTTTTTTTTTTTTCTTTAAAGCCTTGAGAAAAATAAAGAAGCACATCTCTTTGAGGACAACTCTCAGTTGAAAAGAATTGAGAAGCGAGTGAAATGATGACAGTGCAATAGTTTTCTCATTATTCCTCTGTCTTGGAATGAGTTCCATTACTTGACATGAATAGATTTTCTTTTTTTTTTGGTTATAAGATAATGAAAATATACTCAACACCTTAGAAATGAGTGGCTTGTTTTATATACCTAATAAAAACTTCCTCATGGTTTTAGTGGTCAAAATTTGCCTCATTGGACTTCAGGTTGTTGAGAAAGGACAGTTATTCCAGGCATTTCATTGGGTGGGCCCTATTGACCAGTGTGATAATCCACACTGATAGATGAGGCAAATGCTACATTTTCCCACTTTCTGCTGTAAGATCTCTTTTCCCATTCTCTGCACATCTTAGCTCTTAGATTAATTTTAGTTCTGTCCTCTGGAAACTGTAGTTAATTGGAGTTCAAGAACACACACACATAAATCAGCCCAGATCACCATTTTCTATTCTTAATTATCCTTAACTGAGTTTTATTATAGAAAGGTTTATTTTAGGTGAATTGATACATTGCAGACCTGTATTCTATACTGAAATATGAAATTACCCCTTGTATGTCAAAAACAGTTGAATGGTGGTGATTTCTTATAGTTCAATCTAATAGAAACCATGATAAACTAGTCCAGATGTCTAAAGTTATTGTAAGTGTATAAAACATTCAGACATTCAAAGAGGTATAAAGAATAATGCGATGGACACCCATGTACTCACTATCCGTTTAAGAAATAATACACTAGCCCAAACAATTGGAGTCTCCTTCCCAATGTCCTTTCCCCACCAAAGGTAACCTACATATTGAATTTGGTGCTTATAATTCCCATACATGTGTTTACATTTTTATCTCTTATGTGTGTATACAAAGCAAAACATATTGTATTGTTTTGCACCTTACTTTATTTAAATGATAACTAGGGACACGGGTCCTTTTTGTAACTTGCTTTCCTTTCTCAAGTCATGGTTGAAATTCATTCATGTCTATCTGTGTAGCTCTAGCTTAATGTTATTTTCAAAAATCAAGTAGCTGAAAGGATTTGCAGTAAAATCAACAGTGCATGGAAAAAGAAACACATTTCATTTTTACAATCTTTTCCCCAGCCTTTATCCCAAGATTGTTTCAGTCTATATTTTCTGAAAATATTTGTTTTGAGAGAGATTCCATGAGATTTGCTGAAGACAAAAAACACAATTTAATACTAAACAACAGAAGTATGCCACCATCTTGGGAATCATGCTTTTGCAAGAGTAAAAGAATATTCTAGTGCAAAGTCAGGAAAGAGTCCCACCAGCTGGCAGTGCCTAGCATATGGTAGATGTCCAATCAATATTTGTTGCAAGAACAAATTAAAGGGAAGAGACAACCCAATTGAGAGAACTCAAGTGATGGCAGAAGGTAGCTCTGAGTTAAAATCAGTTTTGTCCTTTGCTTTGAATTAAACTGTATTATATGATGGAGTAGGAGGTGTGGGTGAGAAATAAGAGAGGAATTGAATTAGTGAAGCAGGGAAGCTGGGTTCAGTGCTGTGATCTGGATTCAGTTCCTGGCATTTATTAGTGACCTTGGGCAAGTTGCCTAGCTTCTCTGTGTGCCTCAGTTTCTTTATCTGCAAAATGGGGATAATAAGAGGGTCTTATGGGGTTAATAAGAGGATTAAGGGAGCTTGCTATGTGAAGTGTTTGGCACAGGTTCTGGCCTAAATTAAATTAAATTAATTAAATGTCATCAGCATTATGATTCTGCCCCATTCTGCCAACCCCTGAGGGGCCCAGGTGGCTGGACAGGTCACAAGCCACCTCAGTGGAACCTCAGACTCCTGAGAGCAGTCATTCAGGAGGGCCTCTTTGCCTGGAATGGGATCATGTAATCACTGCAGTGCATCTTGATGCAGTGCCTTAAATGCCAAAGAAAACTATTCAGAACATAATCCATGAGGGGAGGAGCTGGTGCTTATAGGGAGATGTGAGAAGCCACTCCTGTTATGGGGAAGGATTTGGGAAGCAGAGCTAAAGTTCACTGGAATTAGACAAATTCAGCTTGCACAGTCATCACCATCAGAGTGCCAATGCAAGAACAGGAATGCAAAACCTTGTCTTTGTTTGGGGTCCAGGTCTCTGTGTGGTGCAGGACTTAAGGGAGAGCTGTATTTGCATATTGCTGAGTAAGAGGCTCTTGCCTCAGCAGTTGACAAGAAACTATAGAAATCTGTAATGTCATTTTCAAGTATGGGACTTTCCCCTTCCAACTTTCTTGAACTTTTAAGGGACCCTTTAAATTCATTCAGTGCTGACTCAGAGTTTTCGCCTTGTATACTACTCAAATTAATACTACTTGACTGATTGGAATTGATGGTGTGATGGGTGAAGATTTACGACCATGCTCAGGCACTGTAGGAAAAGTGCTGTGGTTGATTAGCAATGTCTGTCATGGGTGAAGAAATGGCAAATGAAGGAATCCGTGCTGCGTATTTGTCATCCATATATCCATTTAGAGTAAAGCAGGTCCATTTTACCTGTATAATTTGCCCACTTTTCTTTTTCTTTTTTCTAAAATGACTTCCCTTGCCTTTTCTGCTGATTCAAATCTCCCTCCTTCCTCTCTATCCAGCTTGAGTTTCATCTCCTCCAGGAAACCTTCTTTGAGAAATCTAATTCACACTGTTTCCTCCTTACTCATATTCTTGGTGTTTGTATTTTTTAATAAATACTTATTATTTTAATGCTGTCTCTCTCCCTTCTCAATGTGTTTTTGGTTTTTGTTTGTTTGTTTGTTTTACCACGCTGACCTTTCTTCTGAATTTCAAAAGCATATCTGAATTGCTCTTCCTTAGGGCCTTTGAACTTTGTGTTCCTTCTCCCTGGAACATCCTTTCCTGATTTTTACATGACTAGCTACTTCTCATCATTCAGGTCTCAACTTAAAGGTCTTACCTCCTTGGGCAACCTTCCCTGACCACTTCATATAGATTAACCCCCAAGTTCCTCTCTGTCAGACTACATTGTTTTTATTTTCATCCAGGCACTAATTACTGTTGTTGATTTATTTGCTTTTTTGTCTATTATCTTCTCTCCTGGCCCCTCCTCACTTGAATGTAAGCCCCCAGAGAGCAGGAATTCTGACTCTTCCTCCTTATTTTATTCCTGGTATTTAAAACAGTGACAGACACGTAGAAGGTAGTCAAAGGGATTTCCCTGGTGGTCCAGTGGTTGAGGCTCTGCGATCCCACTGCAGGGAGCATGGGTTTGATCCCTGGTCAGGGAACTAAGATCTCACATGCTGCAGGGGATGGTCAAAAAAAAATATGCTTGAACGACTGAATGAGGGAACAGTATTGTGCAGTGGCTCCAGCTGTCTGGGTTAAAGTCTCATCGGCCTGCTTTAACGGAGGCTTTAGGCTTTAACAGAGGCTATAAGTTTATTTGTTGCTCACCTAATAGGCTCTCGATATAGGAGGTTGGATACCTCTGCCATCTTCATGTGTCCCTTCGTCTCTGGGATCAAAGCAATGCATCTAGTCTTGGCTCTGCAGTCAGCACCACAAATTGGAAGGATACGCCTTACTTTTACTGACATCCCATTGGCCATAGCAAGTCACATGTCCCCTCCTAGCTGCAGTGGAGTCTGGGAAATGTAGTCTCTAGCTAGGCAGTCACTTTTCAGCTAAAACTCGTGAGTATTATTAAATAGAGTATGGATGTTGAGGAGCAATTAGCAGTTTCTGCCCACAACATTACAATTTGACAAAAATTTACTGTTTTCCTTGTGTGAAACTTGGGAATAGACACTGTGGTTTGTACAGATAAACACTGTATATGTTCCCTGCCCAATAGAAGCCTACAACTTAATGTACAGACAGGCAAGTAAATCTAATACTTGGAGACTTGCCCAGGGTAAGGGTTGTTAAACGAATAATGAAAAAATCAGTTATTGAAGATTTATTGTGTGCAGGGCACTTTGCATTCTTGGTCCCATTTAATCCTTATAATAGCCTATGAAGTCGCCCTGTTTTCCAGATGAGGCTCGGAGAAGTGTTCTAAGATAGTCTGGGTTGGTGGATAATGTAATCAATTGAGAGGCTACTTTAGATTTGTTTTTATTTTTAAACTTATGCACAGTAAAATTCACACTTCTTAAAATAATTTTATTTATTTATTTTTGGCTCTGCTGGGTCTTCATCCCCGCGAGGACTTTCTCTAGTTGCAGTAAGTGGGGGCTACTCTTTAGTTGCAGTGTGCAGATTTCTCATTGCAGTGGCTTCTCTTGTTGTGGAGCTCAGGCTCTAGGGTGTGTGGGCTTCAGTAGTTGTAACACACAGGCTCAGTAGTTGCGACTCCCTGTCTCTAGAGTGTAGGCTCAGCAGTTGAGGTGCATGGGCTTTGTTGCTCCACAGCACGTGGGATCTTCCCAGATCAGGGATGGAACCCATGTCTTCTGCATTGGTAAGTGGATTCTTTACCACTGAGCCGCTAGGGAAGCCCTAAAATTCACTGTTTGTGGTACACAAATCTATGAGTTTTGACAAACATACAGTAATGCAACCATTATCTTAGTCAAAGTAGAGTACCACCACTCCATCCCCAAATTCCCTCATCCTGCCACTGTGTAGTCAAACATTTCCCCCCCACTCTTAACCCCTGACAGCCAAATATCTGCTCTTTATCCCTGTTCTTGATACCTTTTCCCGAAAGTCATATAAATGGAATAATTATATATATATATATAATGAAATGTGCCAGATTTAAAAGCATATATATCTCCCACATAAATCCTATATATAAAGTAATATGTATATGTGTTTATGTGTTTCAAATCTGGCACCTTTCATTGTAACAATGCATTTCAGCTTCATCCATGTTATTGCATGTGCCAGTAACGTGGATGAAGCTGAAATGCATTGTTTCTGTTTCTATTGTTCAGTGGTACTCCATTGTGTGTATGTATCACGATTTCTTGATCCATTCTCCAGTTGAGTGACATTTTGGTTGCCTCCAGTTTTTGACAAATTGTGATTAAACCCTTTTAAGCATTTTTGTATGGCATTTTGGTGCAAATGTACAAAAACATTCATTTCATTTGGGTAGCTGTCTAAAGGTGGGATCACTAGTTTGAATGGTAAATATTTGCTTAACTTTACAAAAAATTGCCAAACTGTTCTCTAGGGTGACTGTAGCATTTTGCATCTACCCCAGCCATGTACAAAGGTTCCATTTCCTCTGTGTTTTTGCTGGCTCTTGACATTGAGTTCTTGTTGCTTTAAGTCACCTTAATAGGTAGATAGTATTGCTGTCAGATTAAAACATATTTTGGTCTCACTTTTTTGAAAAAAAATTTTATTGGACTATAGTTGATTTACAATATTGTGCCACTTTTTGCTGTACAGTGAAGTTAATCAATTTATACATATACATACATCCACTCTTTTTTAGGGAGAAGGAAATGGCAGCCCACTCCTGTATTCTTGCCTGGAGAATCCCATGGACAGACGAGCCTGGTGGACCATGTCCAGGGGTTGCAGAGAGTCGGACACGACTGAAGTAACTAAGCATGCACGCACGCACTCTTTCTTAGATTCTTTTCCCATATAGGTCATTGCAGAGTTTTCAGTAGTCTTTATAGAGTTTATAGTAGGTCTTTATTAGTTATCTGTTTTATGTATAGTACTGTGTATATGTCAGTCCAGGTCTCCCAACTTATTCCCCCCTTTCTTTCCCCCTAGTAACTATAAGATTGTTTTCTATATCTGTAACTCTATTTCTGTTTTGTAAATAAGTTCATTTGTACCATTTTTTTTTTAGATTCCACATAAAAGCGATATCATATGATATTTGTCCTTCTCTGTCTGACTTTTTTCACTCAGTATAACAATCTCTAGGTTCAACCATGTTACTTCAAATGGTATTATTTCACTCTTTTGGTCCTGCTTTTAAACATAAATTTCTCCTTCAGGCATATTCATTCTGTTTAATTTTGTGCCAGCTTAGATTCTCACTATCAAATTGAGCCTGTCTTCTGGTATCCACACATGTAACAGGGTGGTGGGGCGGGGGGCAGGGGGCATATTTTTCTTTTCCTTGTGCTTGGCTAATGCAGCTCTTAACTTTCCCAAGGAAGGAGTGCCATGAAAATTTATTCTAGTCCAGAGCTTGAGAAAGATTTACCTTCAATTAGCCAGCAGTGTATGTTGACCTATTCAAATTAAACAGTCATAATTCAGGTTACATCAAGTGAAAAATATACTTAAGTACGAATTTGGATTATTAAAGAAAATCGAATATATCCAGGACTCCATGCATAAGTAGCATTCTCATATTTTCTTAAAGGGTAAATGCTTCTGCATTTTCTAAGAAAGAACATTTTTTTTCTTCCTGAGGAAATACGTCTACAGTCTATAGAAATAATTCCCACCTGGGGGACAAAGTGGCGGGCGTCCAGGCTGTCAAGACTCCTGGCAGGTGGTTCATCACACATGCACACATACTCCTCCCAGGATTTGGATCTTTTTACAGGCGAATGTGTGTTCCCCCCTTCAGTTGAGAGTTATTGCCGTTGTGTATTCCTGAGGGGAGTGGGCTGTATCTACTGGCCATAATGGGGCAGAAAGAAGTTGTCTAATAGTGTGATTCAGTACAGGGATGGCAAAGAGAGCAATAGGACACAGGGACTATTGTGTAGGATGCTATCACAGGAAAGATGGGATCAGCTGGCCAATCTAAGCTTTCTATTGTTTTATTAAGGAATTGTCCAGCTTGTACTAACAGGAGCCAAGTCAGATGCTGCTCCAGAACTTAAAGGTAACAGCAGACTCAACCTCTGTGTCACTTGAATTGGGTACTTTCCCCATGCCAGTGGAATTGGGAATGTATTGTCATCCTTTTTACTGAATCTGACCACTACCTTATTTTCCTTTCTTTATTCATTATCTTTCCCCTCATGTATCACCTGCGTTCTGCCCTGAAGCAGCTTCTCTTTGAACCTGTCGCTTTTCCCCTTTCCCCTTTCTCCTCATTGCACCAAAAGACCCCGAAGAAAAGAAATGTCAGAATGACTGTCCCCACAACAGGCTTGTTCTGTACTTAGGTTGTTTCTTGAATCTCTTTGCAATAGCAGAGAGACAGATTGAAGTTTAATATTGAAAACCATCTTCCTGAATGGTAGGGAGATGTGTGTGTGTGTATGTTTAGAGATTTCTTTAAAAAAAATTTGCCATGTATTTATTTATTTTTACAGTGAAAATAGCAATGTCGTTTTTTAAAACTTCTTTTGGAGTATAGTTGGTTTACAGTGTGCTAGTTTCTGCTATACAGCAAAGTGAATTAGTTGTACATAAACATGCGTCAGCTTCCCAGGTGATTCGGTGGTAAAGAACCCTCTTGCCAATGCAGGGGATGTGGGTTTGACCCAGAAGATCCCCTAGAGAAGGAAATGGCAACCCAATTCAGTATTCTTGCCTGGGAAATCCCATGGACAGAGGAGCCTGGTGGGCTACAGTCCATGGGCACACAAAGAGTGAGACTCGACTTACTGACTAAACAGCAGCAGTAACAACAAACACGTATCAACTCTTTCTTTAGGTTCATTCTCCATATAGGTCATTACAGATTGAGTAGAGTTCCTTGTGCTATACAGTAGGTCCTTATTACTTATCTGTATTATGTATAGTATTGCATATATGTCAGTCCCAATTTCCCATTTTATCCCGCCCCCTTACCTCCTGGTAACTGTAAATTTATTTTCTACATCTGTACCTCTACCTCTATTTCTGTTTTGTAGATAAGTTCATTTGTATCCCATTTTTAGATTCCACATATGAACAATATCATATGATATTTGTCTTTCTCTGTATCTGACCTACTTCACTCAGTATAATAATCTCTAGGTCCATCCAGATTGCTGCAAATGGCATTATTTCATTGTTTGTTTGTTTGTTTTTACAGCTGAGCAATATTCCACTATACATATATATATAAATTACCAACTGAGCTACAAGGGAAGCCCTTATATATGAGGGCTTCCCTTGTAGCTCAGTTGGTAAAGAATCTGCCTGCAATGCAGAATACTTCGGTTCAATCCCTGGATTTGGAAGATCCCCTGAAGGAAAAGGCTACCCACTCCAGTATTCTGGCCTGGGGAATTCCATGGACTATATAGTCCAAGAGATGACAAAGAGTTGGACATGACTGAGCGAATTTCACTTTCATAAGTAATATTCCATTTTATACACACACACATATACATACACACACACACACACGTATATACCCCACATCTTCTTTATTTATTCTTCTGTTGATAGACTATTTGGAGACTTTTGGAGGAAGTGCGCAGTTCAACTTCAGACTCATAGGTTTCATATGACTTAATCAAGTCATTCATTTGAATATAATGTTGAATGACATGGGGCCAATAGCTCTGAGGATATCGATTGTGGCAGGCAGGTGGTATCTCCCAGTTGTTGGTGGCTATATAATTTCTTTTTTCCATAACTGTTAGTGACTTACACTGAATTAAAAGAACAGAATTTTCCTCCCAGATGTGATAAAGTTCTATAATACACAAGACTGTAAACTACAGTTTTTGTATCAGTTAGCTATTGCTGTATAACAAACAGCCTCGAAATCTCAGTGGGAGATGACAAATGCGTAGTTTTTGCTCACAAATTTGCAGGTAGATTGGAATAGCTCCTCCCCCCAGGCCCAGCAAGCCAGCCAAGGCATGGTCTTTTCTTAGTAATGGTAGAATTTCAAGAGGGCAAGCCCACTATACGACATGTTCCAAGTATATGATTCTGTCATATCTGCATGAATCAGTTGACCCAGTCAATTCACTTGGACAAGCCCAGAGTCAAGAGGCAGGGAAATACATCCTGTCTTTTGTGGGGGGACCTTTGCAGTGCATGGCAAAGGGCATGGATCCAGGAAATGGTGAAGAGTTATTCTATCTCAGTGTGTAGAGCCAGTGTTACAGAATTAGACAGACAGACTTGGATTAAAGTCAATCTGTGTTCCTCCACTGACTGATTACGATTTGAGCAAATGACTTAACCTCTTTAAGTGTAGGTTTCTCATCCATCTGACAAACAATTATAATAAGATATCCACAACTTGGTGTTGTTTCAAGGATTAAATGAAATGATACACGTAAGCCACTTACCAGAGTTTCTGGCATGTGGCAAATGCTCAATAAATTGTAGCTGGAAACAAAAACTCTAAAAGATAGACTAAACTCCTCTAGGGGTGTGAATATGAACTAGATATCTATTGTGTTATCTGCCACCATGAAAATGAATACTTCATTGCCCTTCCTGGAATTTCAGTGGCCTGGAGGAGTCTGTCAATCTCCAGCAATGCCTGCCTTGGGTCACAATGGATGATCTTAACAGATCTGACCCTTGGAAACAGGAAGAGTGTTAAGTTTTCAATTGATCAGCAGGAAAACAAGCAACAGCAGTCAGTTAGGATAGCAATATTTCAGGAAACAAACAGATGGAAGACCAGATTGAGACGATACCACACTCCAGGAATATATTAGAAAACATTAATGTATTTGTTCAAGTTAAATATATTAAACTTGTTGGGCTAACAATTGTACGCAAAATAATATCCTTTTAAAAAAAATGCTAAAGTAGACTGCTGTGCTTTGGTAGCTTTTGCAATGAATAATAAGATTAGATAATGATTTTTTTCTTGTGGAAGCCTACCTTATTTAGCTTTTCCAGCTCATGGGCAAGAGCTGCCAATCTCAGTAATGCATACTTATGGAACCCGCTATTGCCACAGTAATTGCATTTGCGATATGGCCGTTTTAGATGTTGTAATCCCAAGTTACACATGACCCAGTGAAATGAAGATGATAAGGCAGCTGGGAAGTGGAGCTTTTAATACTTTTTATCCAAGAATTTATGTCTCCAATTTTTATGCATTTCCCAGTTCCGTTAACAAAAGAAAAAAAAAACCCAACCTCTTTTTTCAGTAAAGTTGAAATGGATTTTTAAAAATAGTGAAACTTCCTTTCTCCAAACCCTTCCAAGATAAAATCTATCAGCACCCGTGATGATATGATGAACGGACTCTATAAAAGTGCTATAAAATGTCAGGGCTGGAAGAGCCCAGAGAAATCGTCCATTCCCCAACTCCCTCATTTACAGGCGGGAAGAGTCCTTGCCTTGGAAATGGATTAGAAGCTGGTTGGGAGAACTTTTTCCTATTAGACTTGGATTTTTCTGGAAAACTCTTCTCCTTTCTCTTGGGTCTCACCCAGAAAACTTGAAAATAGGTCTCTGGAATCACCTCCTTCGGAAAGGAATGTGGAGTTCTTCAGAGATAGTGTCCTAACTGTTCTGTAGGTAGATATACAGAGTACGCCAAAAATAAATTCTCATTCAGAAATAAAAAAATTCAGCTTCACTTTTTAGGAAAGTGATGGAGAAGATGGGAGAAAGGAAAGGAGCTTTTATGATGCTGAGTGGTAAAAAGAGGCCAGCATCAGCTTTCTTATGGCCATGACCATTGTTGATTGAGGCAGTGTGAGATGGAGACTCACGTCTCCATGAGTTGAGTTGAGTTGGTTGTGCATCCTTCTGCCCTTCCTTTAGTAATGACCCCTTGGTTTCCTCCCGGGGATGCTGCAGGTGATATTGGCTTCATCCACAGCTCAGGGGTGGGAAATTGGCTGTCAGTGTGACCAATTAGAGGTTTGCGTTCTTCTGGCCACAGCAATTGGTTTAGGAAGAGATGTGGGATAAAATCGGAGCCACTGAGATGTGATGACTCTTGAAATACATCTTTATTATGAAAATTTGTAGATCAACCCACAGTAGAAATAGTAGCATGTAGAATCCTCACATGCCCATAATTCAGATTCAACATTTATACAAGTTTAGCCACACTGGCTTCACCTATCCCTTAATTCTCTATCTTTGCTGAGGTTTCTTAAAGCAAACTCATATATTTGCCATTTTGCCCCTACATATTTTAGATTGTATTTCTAAAATATAAAGGCATTTTCTTAGATGACTACTTGATGTTGTTCAGTCTCTCAGTCATGTTTTCAATTTTTTTTGACCGCATGGACTGCAGCATGCCAGGCTTCCCTGTCCTTCACTATCTCCCAGAGTTTGCTCAAACTCATGTCCATTGAGTCAAAGATGGTATCCAGCCATCTCATCCTCTGTCATCCCCTTCTTCTCCTGCCCTCAATCTTTTCCAGCATCAGGGTCTGTTCCAGTGATTCAGCTCTTTGCATCAGGTGGCCAAAGTTTTGGAGCTTCAGCTTCATCATCAGATGACTACTGCAATTAGTTAAAACCAGTGACAGAACCATAGGTGTTTCTTTCCCATGGACTTTGAACCTAGAGGGGGTGGAATCTTGATAATGTTGGAAATGATGCATGAGTCAAGGATAAAGCCAAGTAACAAAGACAGATTCTCAAGATTAGAAAGAAACGTTAAGAGTCCTGATGACCTGGTTTTGGTTCCTGAATCAACTTTACCTGAACACAATACCAGTACATTAAATGAAAAAAAAATTCTATTATTTTTCTTAAACCAGTTTGAGTAGGGTTTTCTGTTGTTTACAAACCAAAGAAGGCCTCATTGATTCAGAAAGATAACTTCTCTCCTGGGATGATGGTTTCTTTCCCTACAATAGTTTGTTGTGAAGCCAGACCTTTGCCCAATAATTCAGTAAATGAAAACACATAGATACATAAAGCAGACCTGCTATGGAAGAGGAAAACTGAAGTACCCTGCTTTTCCTTTCAGTTCATCTTCACAGGGAGAAATCTTGATGTGACTTTACTTTCAACTGCAGGCAAGATCCTCTTGAAGGTTGGGTGCTGGGTATAGATCTTCCTTCTTTTCCAAAAGCAGAATTTTTCTTCTCTGCTGGTAACATAAAATTGGAAGTGGCAAATCATGGGAGCAGGGAAATTTAGCACCAGCTTCCATCTGTTCCCAAGTCACCAGACTTGTGGAAGACCCTGCTCCCACATCTGTGGGGCAAAATTGGCAGATCCCAACTTTTAACTTCGTGTTTTCATAACTTCTTGAACTCCCTTTTTAAGCTTCTATTTTTTTTTTAATTTGTCCGTATGGCAGGAGTAATATCTACTGATGATCATGCATGAGCATTATGAATGCCTTGAACTTGTGTGCAAAATTTTGGGAGTAAAAAGTTTCATATAAGAATTTTTTCTAGAATTTCCCTGGTAGTCCAGTAGTTAAGACTCTGCCCTGTCTCTGCAGGGAGCACAGGTTCAATCCCTAGTCAGGGAACTAAGATCCTATGTGCCACAAAAAGTAATTTTTTTTTCTAGCAGTCATAACTTTGATTAGGAAACCAAAGTGTTCTGAGACCCATAAAATCTTAAGACCCAGTGCCTTTTAGGTGGTTATTAACTATTAGACTGTTCCCAGGATTTAACCTTAAAAGAATTCCCCACCTACTTTGGATGGAGCAGAGGAACACACTGCAACCCCAGGTATTGACTAGCTGCATTAATAGAGTCGGGGGTGGGGGCCAGTGAACTGCTCAGTTTATGATAACTTGTAATTCAGTTGGCTGTGGTCTCTTAAAAGTTGAAAGACTTCCCTTTCAATTGCAATTCTGATGCTCACATCCTGTGTGAATGTGGGCGTGTTTTTTAGCTTTTCTGTGCATCATGGGTTGAATTGTGTCTCCCCTTGCCTCCCACACTCATATATTGAAGTCCTAACCCCTAATACCTCAGAATGGGACCTTATCTGGAAATAGGGTCATTGAAGATGTCATAAATTAAGATTAGGTCACACTGGAGTAGGATGGGTCCCTTATTCAATTTGGCTAATGTCCTTATAGAAAGGTAAAATTTAGATCCACATACACACACACATACATATGAACATAAAGACAGACTGGAGTGATACAGCAGAGACCGAGAAACACCAAAGATTGCTGGCAAACCACCAGAAGTTAGTGGGAGGACACAGGACAGATTCTCCCTTCTGGCCCTTAAAAGGAACCAATCTTGCTGACACCTTGATCTTGGATGTGTAGCCTCCAGGACTGTGAGACAATAAATCCCTATTGTTGTAAGGCCCCCACCTGTGGTGCCTTAGTATGGCAGCCCTAGGAAGCTGATACATTGGGTGAAGCAGACACGAAGATACATGATTGGATTTGCTGTCCAGCTGCAGAGAATGTGGCCAGCAGATGGTCTGTCCTTCAGGGTCCACCTCAGCTGCAGAGCCGCCTTGCCTGAGGGCATGTCTTTCCTTGGGTAGTCAGCATTCAGTGTCTGAGCCAGGTGGGGGCATAAACACCTGGCCATTTCAGCCCAATACAGAGTGACTCCCATGGATAGTATTTATCCCAGAACTCCCCAGGGGGCTGGCCGAGGCTTTGTCCCACCAGCATTGAAACTGACAATTCTCTCTGTCCAGTCTTGCTTCCCTCCTCCTCCTTTGACAAGTTTGATCCCTAGTAAACATCATGAACTCCAAACTCTATTTCAATGTGTGCTTTTGGAGACCTCGACTTGTGACATGGGGATTCAGTTTTCCCATCTGCAAGCCCTGAAAACCCCTGGCATGGCCCTTTGCTGATGTTGGTGGAAGCTGAATCTCTGTGCATTCCCTGTGTGCATGAGTGAGCTCAGTTACTCAGTCGTGTCCAACTCTTTGAGACCCCACGATAGGCCATCAGACTCCTCTGTCCATTGGATTTTCCAGGTAAGAGTACTGGAGTGGGTTGCCATTTCCTCCTCCAGGGAATCTTCCTGACCCAGGGACTGAACCTGTGTCTCTTGCATTGGCAGGCAAATTCTTTACCTCTGAGCCACGTAGGAAGCCCCATTCCCTTCCCTATGCCATCTGAGAAGGAAGTGAGAACCATGAAAAGGTCTTCCAACCCCAGCTGAAGAATTTAGCAGAGAATGAAGTTGGCTGTTTGTTCTGGGGCTGGTTTACTGGGCATCCAGGGTCTCCAATCAATGCATTTACCAGGTCCTGTAGGCTGCTACCCCCACCCTCTGCCCTCTGGTGATAGGCTGAACGACGATGGCTTGGAGTGCATTTCTATGAAATCCTTTGCGATTTCCTACAAGAAAATAGATGAGAGCTTTCCTGGTGGTCTAGTGGTTAAGAATCCACCTACCAATTCAGGGGACGTGGGTTCAGTCCCTGGTCAGGGAAGATCTCACATGCCGAGGAGCAACTAAACCCATGTGCCACATCTGTTGAACCAGTGATCTTGAGCCCCTGAGACATAACTGCTGAAGCCCACTTGCTTGCTTAGAGTCCTTGCTCTGCAAGAAGAGAAGTCAGCACAATGAGAAGCCCATGCACTGTAGCAAAGAGTAGCCCCCGATCACTGCAGCTAGAGAAGGGGTGAGGACCCTGCACAGCCAAAAATAAATAGATACATCTTAAAAAAAAAAAAGAAAATAGATGGGCAGGGTTTCAGAGTGATCCTGGGCTGTCATTAATCATTTGTAAGAATTCTGTGTTGAAGCTGGCTATATTTTGAGATGTTTAAATATTGAGGATGGAGAAGAGTGAGGTGTTCTTCACTTAGGGGGAAGGGAAGTTCTAAGTTCTCCAGGTTCATTTCATTTTATGGCGTACATGTATAGGAGAGAGAGAGGGAGAGAAGAGGTGGTGGGGAGAGAATGATAGAGGAAGTAAGAGAGAGGGAGAAATTTCAGAGAGAGAGGAATCTGTTAATACATACATGTGCAAGTTTCCATCACTGTCTTTTTGAAGGTTCAAGGGAGGGACTTTCAGTCATCAGAGTCAGGTAGTAACAGTCACTTTATTCATCCCCCAATGCATGATGAAAACTGCCAGTCAAGTACAAAATACATGACCTATTATTTAGCATTTTAGCTTCAATAAATGTCCAGCTCTCTATTCCTATTAAATTTAAAGGAAATGCCTGTCTTCTAAAAGCTTAATTACCTGTGGATGCGTTTCTGAGACTTCATAGCAAACGGTGAATCAGGGCAAGATTTCTTAATTTCCTTTCTTCACATCTCTGCTCTGTTGAAGGGGCTCTCGACAGCCTCCTGGCTTCTGCCCATTGGTGTGGTTTGTGTGACCTCTCCCTCCTCATGTGTGCATGTACATGCTCCCTAGCTCAGTTGTGTCTGACTCTTTGTAACTCCGTGGACTGCAGCCCGCCAGGCTCCTCTGTCCATGGAATTTTCCAGGCAAGAATACTGGGGGTTGTCATTTCCTTCTCCAGGGGATCTTCCCAACCCAGCAATCGAACCCGCGTCTCCTGCATTGGCAGGTGGATTTTTTACAACTGAGTCATCAGGGAAGCCCTCTCCCTCCTCTTCCTCTTAATTTAACAGTTTCAGATGGAGGTATCATGTCATACCCTTTTGGGAGATTTCTCCCTTGAAGGTTTTCTAATGAAGTCTTCTAGAAAAAAAATGACATTTCATTATGGAGAAAGGTTTTCTTTTGGTTCCAAAGACAGTAAATATTTCAATCAAATTGGTGCGTCCCTTATACTTTTTTCTCTCTCATTCTCTTGCCCAGTGAGACAGTGGGGGGAAAAAATCCATAAAGAAGCTACATATTTTGTGTGTTTACTTGATTGCTTTGACAGGTTTCCAGTGGACTGTGAAAAGTCTCAAGTTCATTTCTTGGGTTCAGGCTTGAATCAGATAAATAGATTTGATTAAACATCCTTTTAAACTTGTTATCAGCTTGGCAGGGACTCCTTTCAAAATGACCTTTTATGTTACCTGATTGGCATTCTTGGGTCAAGGCGGGTCCCTCTGAGGCTCCTCCAGGGACACTCAAGGGAAGACGCGAGTCTGGGGAGTTAGGCGCTTGCCTGTGATGCTCGCCTTGGCTTACTTGTGAGATTGGGACGCGCCTTTGAGACTCAGCTTGGAGGTGGAGGATGGCAACCTTCATTTCCAAAGATGTAGCTCCTCAGGTTTTGAAGTCCCACACACTGGGGCTTGCACCTCAGCTCTCTTTTTGCTGGAGGTGTGACCCTTGTGAGCCTTGGATTTCTCGTCTGCAACATGGAGGGGGATGCATAATTCTTGCCCCTAGGGTGGCAGTGAGAATGCAGTGAGTTCATGCAAGTGCATGCTCTTAGCCCCGTTAAGTGGAATTGAGCTGGCAGGATGTTTATTAAGGAGACCTCTCGGGATCAACACCAGTGAAAACGAGGGGATGGGAGCAGGAAAGAGCAGAGGGAGAGGTTGGAGCTGCAAGGACGGCCCATTGTTTGCTCCAGCTGAGCCCACAGTGTGCTCTAGAGCTAGAATGGCCAATGGGTCTGTGTCCTGAACATCCATCAGTCACTTGTGTGGGCCAGCCTGGGGTGTCGGTGACCTCAGGCGAGGTGGCTCTTCAGCTAGGGTGTCACATCCTTCCTTGTAGGGGAGCCAGGGGGTGCATCCCTCGTCCACCATAGCTCTCAGTGCAGGCTGGCTCCTCTTGTTATTACTGGGTCTGGGCTAAAAACAATTCCTTTTGAATGTTTTTCACTTTTGTAAGATGCAGAGGAGTGTCCTGAACACCATGTTACAGTCATCAATTAGTCACTTATGGAACAAATATGTATTGAGTGACTCCTGCCATGTGCCAGGCACCGTGCTGGGTGCTGGGTCCCGTCCACTGGCTTGCACATGCATTTCACATTAGAGATGAAGGTCTTATGTTTTGCAGAGTTAATTCACATGATGGGTAGACCAGGATGACTCCATGCTACAAGGAAGGAAACACACACGCTCTGTATTTTAGAAAAATAATCATTTAGTTTGGCTGCTCCAGGTCTTAGTTGCAGTATTCAGGATCTCTGATCTTTACTGTGGCATGTGGGATCTAGTTCCCTGACCAGAGATCGAACCTGCATCCCCTGCATTGCAAGGTGGATTTTTAACCTCTGGACCACCAGGGAAGTCGTAAGGAAACACACTCTTAACACTTGCACACACACACACACACACACAGACACACAGAGGTACACACAGATACAGCATCTAGAGTTGTTCTGAGGTATTTCAGTAGGTCCTCCAAGAAGTAGACACTGAGACAGAGCTACAGGTGCAAGAGGTTTATTGGGAGGTTGATGCCAGTGAAAGACGAAGGGGAAAGGAGGCAGAATGGGCAAGGAGAGACTTCAGGCCATCATGCAGATCTGCTCAAGTCTTGGCCAATCCAGTGGGGGGCCCTGGAGTAAAGATTGCCTGTTAGAAGAACCCTATGTTGGACAGAAATGGCTAGGCTGTGGCACCCCTGCCATGCTTGTTGTTGTCTGGGGCTGCCTGAGAAGGTGGCCTTGCCTTGAATGCTGCAGTTGATCCTGAAGGTTCTTAGAGCTAAAGGAAATTCTTTCTTGAAGGAAAATCTCCAAGGCTGCCATGGGAGGTTTGCATGCGTGTGTACTCAGTTGCTTAGTCGTATCTGACTCTTTGCAACGCCATGGACTGCAGCTCACCAGGGTCCTCTGTCCATGGGATTTCCCCAGCAAGAATACTGGAATGGGTTGCCATTTCCTCCTCCAGGTCATCTTCCTGATCCAGGGATTGAACTCTTGTCTCCTGCATTGGCAGGCAGATTCTTTTTACCACTGAGTCACCTAGGAAGCCCCATATGAGACTTAGAGGAGGGCATGCATGCACATAGCAGGTATGGCAAACATGTAAATGGACCTTGAGAATTTTTCCTCCCCTTCCGCCTTTTTCTTTTGTGGTTTTGGATCTTGTAGCAAGAAATAGGGGAGTATGAAAGGTCATGCAGCATTAGGTGACTCAGTAACCATGATATTATTACTATACAATCTGCTGGGTGTTTCTTACATGCCAACCACTGTACTAAGCAATTTACATGCATGGTTTCCATGAATCCCTGCACAATCCTTTGAATTAGAGAATTTACTATTCCCACTCTATAGATGAGGAACACGAGACCCACAGGAGAGGTCACTTGTCTTGTCCAAGTCATACGGTGAATGAGTCCACCACGCTCCTGAAATGGAAACTCTAGTGTTTGTGACCCTGACTGCCACAGAGCAAAGATAAAGGCCTTGGGAAGATCACTCAAGGAAAAAACAAGATCTGAGAGCATGGTATTGATTCTATGGGCTCATGGCAAAGATGGCAAGTGGCCGATTTGCTGGGAGGTTAGGGGGTGTCTCTGTGACTCCTGGGAGGAGATGAAGCTTTGCCTTTTCACTGTGACCCTAAAACCACATTGCAGACAAGGTCGATAGAAAGGAAGGGAGAAGACATGGAGAGTGTTGAGGACAATACCTTAGGGACTTCTTTGTGTGTCTGTGTGAGCCTCTAAGGAGAGCTCAAATTAGACTGCCTTCCCCCTCATTAAGGGAGCAGGAAACAAAGTCTCTTCCAAATAAAAATGGCTGGAAATGCCAGAGGGCAGGGGTTGGAACTCTGTTGTACTCTTTCCTGTTTGAGTCAGGATTTCCCGGGCAGGGCCAGCAGTGACACTGAGGCCTGTGGCGTTTGAATGTGTGCCTGGCAGAGTCTGGGATGGAGAACACCACTCTGCAGTCAGCTCTGCCAAAGATCAGATGCCTAGATGTAGGTTAACTGGGGGCTGGGCAGAGAAGGTGTGGGCAGCCAGACTGATTTCATGGCCTCTTACCCCTGGCTTTGCTCATCTTCCCTTAATTTTTCATATAAGATTATCGTTCAGTAATGATACTGTCCACCCTGTTCAAGTACTGTAAATGGCTCCCCATTGCTAATAGGATGAAATTCAGACTACTTAGTTGGGTCCTTTGGGATCCAACCCTACTCTACTTTATTACTCATACTGAGCTGTCCCCGTTCTCTGAACAGGCCTTGCCCTTTAGTTTCCTCCTTGCTTTTGGATAGGCTGTTTTCTCTGCCTAGAAGGCCTTTTCCCCTCCTTTTCACTTCATAAACTCCTACACATCCTTCAAAACCCATCTTAAATTCACCTTGACTTTGACTCATTTAACCTATGGTTTTCCAACCTTAGCACATTTTAGGATGGACATTTCTTTGTTATGAGGGCTATCCTGGGCATTGTAGGGTGTCGAGCAGCTTCCCTGGCCTCTACCAAGATTCCCTGGCTTGTAGATGCATCGCTGTCATCTCTGCCTTCATTGTCACATGACCTTCCTCCTCGTGAGCATCACTGTGTGTGTCCTCTTCTTCTTATAAGGACACCAGTCATTGGGCTTAGGGCCACTCTAAACCAATATAATGTCATCCTAACTCATTACATATACCAAGACTCTGTTTCTAAATAATGTCACATTCAGAAGCTCTAGGTGGACATTCATTTGGCAGAGGGGAGTGCTATTCAATATGGTACAGAGAGTAAGCATTTTTGAGATTGTTTTGAGTAGCCCTGATTTACATGATACCCCCCTTCTGCCTTGACAGCGCAGGTGTGGAGGAAGTGAAGAGGGTCCCCCTGGAAGGTGAGTGGTGTTCACATTTGGGGAGCCACCGTATCTCTAGCCCAATCAGAAACAGCAGGTGACTCACTGGATGGCCGTATGCAGAACAAATGAAGCCCATCCAGTCATAGCAGAGCAGCTCAGGCAACTTCATGCTGAATGTCCCCACCTTATACATTTCATTGTTTTAATGGTACCTTGCATTTCCCTGATCCCTTCTAATGCAAAGGCTCACAGCAGATCTACCGGGGTCTGGGAGTTGGCTTTGTTTGCTTTAGGTATTTGGCTTTCTCTTTACTTTCTAGCAGATAATTTTCTAAGGAAAGCAAAGGAAGGTCACAGCGTGAGGTAAATGCACTCATTAAGGAGAAGCCAGAATAAACAGAGTTTACGGCATCCCTAGGTATTCTTTTCTGGGAGCAGGTCGTATAACTGTTATTCAGCTTGAGTAAGTTTACTTGATAGCAGAGGGGTCTCTGAGAAAATGCCCAGGACAGCTCTGTAGATGTGACTGAGAAACTCATTTTTCTTTTCTGCCGATCTTGTCTCCTCATGAGAGCCCACTGCCTATAAATAAAATGATAATCCTGTGAATAGGTTACATACTATTGATGGTAGCAGTGGTGTAATTAGGTCCATTTTTGGAATACCTGCTGTGAACCAGGTGCGTTGTAAATCAGTTTTGTGAGGGGTATATTTCTATCACCTGTGTACCAGAGGAGGAGACTGAGGCTAAAGGGAGGGTAAAAATATTTGTCTAAAGTCACACAAGGAGCTGTTCTCTGAGCCAGGCTTGGGACTCAGTCCTCTGGGCAACCCCCCTTTTGCCTACAGGGAGCTTTGCCTAGAATCTAGAAGGGTTATCTGAGCCTCTTCAGTGTCTGTCGGGAACCACAGGTGCTATACGGAAGAAATTTACATTTGGCCTCTGTGTTCTCCCATGAAAGGACCTATGATTTACTGGGATGGTGCAGACCTGTGTCATATTCTGGCTAAGGCTCTTCCTAGCTCCCCTGGGACTGGGAGCATATCCTGTTACCAAAAGGCGTGTGGTGGGTCCGGCTACTTGCTGCTCGAAAGTCAATAAACAGGCCAGGTTGGAAGAAAGGAAAATTTGCTTTATTTCAGATACTGGCAACTGTGGAGGAGAGGGCGGCAGATGCCTGTTCAAAGGCTGACTGCCTCACCGCCCGCCCCCCCCCCCCCCCCAGCCCAAGCAGGGAGGTGAGAGCTTTTATAGACAGAAGTGGGAGAGGGGCTACATGCAGAAACAGCACAGCCATCTCTAATAGTCGTCTTCACATTGGTCATCAGTGGTCTGACCAGCATCATCTTGGTGGCTTTAGGTATAGTTAATCTTCAGTTCCAGGGTCCATTTGCTTCCATTTCTTCGTGGCCAGTTCTCAGAATCGTGGCAGCTCATGTCTGGTCATCTGTAGTTACCTTCTTCACCCTGGTGTCTTAGTATCTATGACAGCTCACAGGATATGGCTCAGATTATTATCTACAGCCCTTGAGAAACAACCAAAGGTCTCTGACTGTGCTTTGTTGTTGTTCAGTCGCTCAGTTGTGTCCCACTCTGCGACCCCATGGACTGCAGCATGCCAGGCTTCCCTGTCCTTCACCATCTCCTGGAGCCTGCTCAAACTCATGTCCATTGAGTTGGTGATGCCATCCAACCATCTCGTCTTCTGTCGTCCCCTTCTCCTCCTGCCTTCAATCTTTCCCAGCATCAGGGTCTTTGCCAATGAGTCGGCTCATTGCATCAGGTGGCCAGAGTATTGGAGCTTCACCTCGAGCATCAGTCCTTCCAATGAATTTTCAACGTTTATTATGCTCGATAGTATGTTATTATTATTTAGTTCCCTTTGACTATTTTCCTTTGTTTCTGCGTTTCTCACTTCTCTGATTAAACTTATTCTTTGACTAAAGTTTTCCACAGACAGAAGGCAGATAGAGGACATGGTGGGACAAGGACCATAGAGTCCTGCTCTGTTTCAATCCCTCTGGGCTGCATAACTCAGACTTCTTTGTTGGCTGGCTTCCTGCCAGGTCTGGCCAGTGAGAGGCATTGGCCTTACACTAAAATGTGGGAAAAGGGAGGAAACCAGGGTATTTCTGCTCCGTCTTCTCTGCTCCCTTCAAGGCTCCAGCTTCCACCAGGTGAACCTATTCCCAGACTCCCTCCATCCTGCAGCCTAGGTGTAGGTTTTCTTTCTGCTATCACTAATCTCTGGGTAGCTTCACCATCCTTGCTCCCTCTTCACCCATGTGATCAATTCCCTGTATTAAATTCTCTCTGTTGTAAATACTTCAAAACTTGGAAAATCCTGCCTTAGCTGCTTAAGTGATTTCACTTGTCTGAGCCTTGGTTTCCTGATCTGTAAAAGGGAATAACAGTAGTACCCATCACCTGATGTGTTTGTGAGGACTAAATGAGATAATTTTAGTTAAACCTTTGGTTCAGTTTCTGGCATATAATAATGGTGTTTCCAGGTTGGAGACTCTAGGCATGAGTTCCAGCAATTGAAGCACAGTTAATTCTATAGTTAGCCACAAAGAATTATTCTGCTTTACTTTTCTGAAAAGCATTGGTTCTGGGTATGCCCATTAATGAATGTCACCAGAAAAATGTGTTCCAGTGACAAAGACTTGGCGTTTATTCTGATGTCTTTGCCCCTCTATTTTTCTTCCCTTTTCAGCTTCAAAGAGGGGACAAGCCAGCAGCTTTTCTCACCATTATAGCCAGGTGGATGGAGAGAAAATGCTGAACTTCCAGAATTTCTTGGGGCTTCTGAAAGCCTGCATGTCATCATGAAACATAAGCTCATCTCATAAATACGTCTTTCATAGAAGCTTCAGTTACTGATGCCAAGTGTCAACATATCAGATTGTAGGCTAATTTTAGCCTTCTCACCGACTGTCTCTGTCTCACAGACATGTAATTAACACCCCGGTTCAGCAGAGATTCAGACACATCTCTACTCTGCATTATGATTGGGAGGCCTTGACCATTAGTGCTCAAGTTCAAAGTCTGAATGTGCCACCTGCATATACCATTTGGATGTCACCTGTTCCTCCACACTTTTGGGATCGCTTGTCCCTTCAAAATCAGAATAAAAATGATCCAAACACTCATCCTATGTATTGTGAGAAGTTCATTGCCTTTTTGGATATATCTGAGGATTCTCAGAGCGCTTTTGTATTCTTTATCATTTCTTATTTGGAATTCTAGATGGGGGTTATTATCAGTGTGGTGGATAGGGAGGGGGTCATTATCCCTCCAGGTCTGAAGGAGAAAGTCTGGTTCTTTGTTGGGTAAATATTGCTCCTGACGTCACGGTGCTGTGAGGACCAAGGGAGTTATGAGATGGCATGATGCACAGGTATTAGTTTCTAATGGCTACTGTAACAAATTATCATAAACTCAATGGCTTGAAACAAGGAGTATTTATTATCTTAGAGTCATGCAGGCTAGAAGTCCAAAATGGATCTCCTGGGGCTAAAATCAAGGTGTTGGCAGGAAACTCTAGGGGAGAATTCCTTTCCTTGTCTTTTTCAGCTTCTACCCATATTCCTTGCATCATAGCCCATGCCAGCAGTGGTCTCTCTCCAACCCCTTGCTTCTGTCATCTCCTCTCTGGCTTCTTCTGGAATCAAATCTGTCTCTGCCTCCCACTTGTAATTATGCTCAGAGCTCACCCAGACAATCCAGGATGAAGATGCAGGTTTGAGGACTGGTAGGATTTCATGGGGAGATGTGGGTGAGATTTCCTTCTGGTTTCCCTTCATCTCCACTTTCTAGTAATGACACACACGTGCTTTCACGCTCAATCTTTGGTCCTGATTATCTTTGAAGCCTAAAACTATTAAGCTCAAGTGGCTTCACCAGGTTCAGTCGGACTCACCAAAATTTTAATGAACACCTACTATGGGCAAAACCAGCGTTAGCCACTGTGGGAGATTCAGAGATTTTCCTCATTTGTAAAGAAAAAGGATTAGACTACGGCACTAACATCTCTGTCTTTTCCTTGGTATTTAGAATCATCCTTCTTTCCTTAGAGGGCATTTCCTAGTGAGACCCTCATTTGGAGGAAAGCGAGTCTGAAAGACTGAGGATCTCCTCCAACCCAGAGACATGTAACTTGAGAGCTGCCTCTAATGTCCTTATGCACCAGAGACTGTGCTCAGGCCTTGAAGTTGGTCACCTCATCAAATCTTTGCAAAAATCCTGTGGAGACAGGCACCACCAGCAGCCTCATTTTGTTTTTGGCTGAGCTACTAGGCATGTGGGATCTTAGTTCCCCAACCAGGGATCGAACCTGTGACACCTACATTGGAAGTCTGGAGTCTTAAACATTTAGTCTCATTTTAGAGATGGGGAAACTTGAACCTCAGAGAGTCAGGTGGCTTGCCCAAGGTCACACAGCCAGGGTATAATAGACCTGGGATTTGAACACAGTTGCTCCAACCCCTAAAACCAGCCCTTACCCTTTGCTTTGATGTTCAGATCCTTCTAGGTTTTTTTGTTTTTTTTTTTTTTAACCACTAAATAACTCTGTGTGTATCCATTCCAGGAAAAAGAATGCTCTCTTAGGTAACCACAATTCAGTTTTCAAAATCAGGAAATTTAACATCTCTGTAACATTGTTATCGAATCCACATCCACTTTCAGATTTTGTCAACTCTCTCAGCAATATATTTTCATCCTCTGTCCAGAATCCAATCTAGGTTTCTGCATGGCATTGAGTTGTCATGTCTTTTGAGCCTTCCCTGTCCTGGAACAACTGTTCAGTCTTTCTCCATTTCTTGACCTTGATACCTTCGAAGCATTCAAGCCCGTTATTTTGTAGTGTTCCTCAATTTGGGATTCCCTGGTGCTTCACTGTGGTCAGAGCTAGGCTGTGTACTTTCGGCAGGGATAATGCAGATGTGATGCTGAATTCTCAGTACATCATAAGAGGAAGTGCATACTGTTGACTTGTCCTACTCCTGGTGAGGGTCACCTTGATCACTTGATTTATATGGCCAACAGGTTTCTCCACTGAAGGCTGCTATCTTCCTCTTTGTGATTAATAAGGAAATTGTGGGGAGATACTTTGGATTATGTATATAAATCTCTCTTGCTACTCATTAATGTTGGGCTTCCTTAGTAACTCAGCTGGTAAAGAATCTGCCTGTAATGCAGGAGACCTTGGTTCGATTTCTGGGTTGGAAAGATCCCCTGGAGGAGGGAATACCTACCCACTCCAGTATCCTGGCCTAGAGAATTCCATGGACCGTATAGTCCACGGGGTCGCAAAGAGTCAGACATAACTGAACGACTTTCACTTCACTTCACTCATCAATGTTTACCTTTTAGTTTTAGCATCCACTGAGGGTTTTCTGAAGGGCTTCCCTGTTGGCTCAGATGGTAAAGAATCTGCCTGCAAGGAGACCTGGGTTCAATCCCTGGATTAGGAAGATCCCCTGAAGGAGGAAATGACAACCCACTCTAATATTCTTGCCTGGAGAATTCTGTGGACAGAAGAGCCTGGTGGGCTATAGTCCATGGGATCATACAGAGTTAGACATGACTGAGTATTTCACTTTTCTCTTCTAACTCCATCATTCCCTTTACATTTCTTTGTTGCATTCTCCGATAAGGAGGAGCTTCCTTTCTCCACATTTATTAATTTGTTCACATTTGCTTTATTGACAGGGGCTCATGGAGTCACCCGTCTTTATGAATTTGATCTCCTGACCGGTTGTTTCCACAAATGTGCTGTCACTTCCTCATTTGTTCCTATTATCAACTCACCTCCTGTTTCATCCTTGGAAAATCCCAAGTCCTCCCACTGTCTAGAAATAGTCAGCTTTAGCTAGAAAGGAGCAAATTCCCAGACTTCCACCCTAAGAAGGAGGAGGGAGAGGAGTAAATGCTTGGGGATTTTACGGAACCACCGTCAAGCCCCAGGGGAAGCCTGGGTTGGTTCCAGAATGTCTAGGAGCCAGGCTGCTCACACAGGTTCTCCCCCAGCCCGACACTGCCACTCAGCCTGCACTGTGGGGGTGAGGACTGGTGAGGGGGTTGGCCACCCAACTTGCTGATTTCCTGGTGGTGGCCACCTGTATATGCCAGGTTCTCCTTGCTCTGTGTTTGTGGAACGTGTGGGTGCCTCTACAAGAGACATAAAAATTTATGGGCTTCCCCGGGGAAGTTCAGCAAAGCCATTTTAGACCCATCCTGCTGGGTTTCTCTTCATAAAGATTTAATCCAGGTGAGGTTAAGTCCCCTTGTATCCTGTTCTTCCTTGCTTTCTTGCCATAGCACTCATTATGTCTTTAGCACCATTTCCTTCCTTCTTCCTCCCTCCATTCTTCTTTCCTTCCTCTATCCTTCCTCCCACTCCTTTCCTTTTTTCTTTTTTTTTTAACAAGTCACTGCTGTTGAACATGTATTATGTGCTCATCTGTGAATAAGACAGACACATCTCTCTCAAGCTCTCAAAGCATCCATTAAACAATTTCACAATTAAATATAGGATCACAAACCTCGGTAAGTCCTACCACAGGATGTCAGAGTAGGAAAGTACTCATTTTACAGATGAAGAAAGTGAGGCACAGCCTCCACTGCTGCCTGGAGTCAAGGAGGGTCTAGAACTCAAGTCTTGTGATGGGTCCCCAACCCAAGCCCCAGTCTGTGCATTACAAACTTCACCCCTGGCTCTGTCCCAGCCCATCATAGGCTTGCTCTCTGGCTAATTAATGATGCTTTTCTCACCTGGGAGAAATCTCTGGAAGTTGTAGGAGATCAAATATTTACCTTCTCAACAAAGCAAGGTAAACAAGTCAATGTGGACGCCTGTCTCCCTTGTCACAGGAAGGCCTGAGAGGGTGTGGGATCGGGTAGGTGGCTCTGAGGTGCCTGTCACATTGGCCCTGTCAGATGTCTCTCTGTCTCTGAGAGTTTCTCCGCCTTGCTCTGTCTCCCTCTCTGTGTGTCTGCCAGTTTCTTTTTCTGTCTCTCTGGGTGTCTCTCAGTCTCAAGTCTCTGTCTCTGGTCTTACCACTCATCCCCCCCAGCTTCTTGCTCTGTTACAGTCTTGCCCAGTTACTGGCGTGCATGCGTGCTAAGTCACGTCAGTTGTTTCCGACTCTGTGCGACCTCATGGACTGTAGGTCGCCAGGCTCCTCTGTCCATGGAGTTCTCCAGGCAAGAATACTGGAGTGGGTTGCCATTCCTTTCTCCAGGGGATCTTCCCGACCCAGGGATCGAACCTGTGTCTCTCAAGTCTCCTGCACTGGCAGGTGGGTTCTTTACCACTAGCACCGCCTGGGAAGCCCTGAAACTCCCCCAAAGTGCCACGTTCTCCCACTGTCATGGCTGTTGCATGACGTGTCTTTCTTCTTCCCAGGAGCACTGATATCTGTGTTCTCTTCCCAGATTTCTGCCTACCTTGTTTGTCCTTCAGGTCTGAGTTTAAATGCCACCTTATACTTTGAAGGGCCTAAACTCCATGAGGATAGGGATTTTTGAGTCTTTCCTTCATTGCTGTATCCCTCACAGCTCCTAAACAAGATTTTTATATAATGACTTATTAACTGATTTCGTTAATTGCATCCAGAACAGTGCCTGGTGCATAGCAAGTGCTCAGGAAGTATTCGCTGGGTGAACGAGCATGTGAATAAACGGGAGGCCCCCCCGATTGCCTCCTCACATCCTGGTCTGTGCTCCCCCAGCCTCTGATGCTGTTGCTGTCATAGTCTTTATTATAATTGCTTAGTGCATTGGTTGGGCGGCTGAAACAAGATCTTAGCTGTTCAGCGGGGACATGTCTAGGTCAATAAATGGTCCTCACCATTGGTCACAGACCCATTGACCTGGGTGGACGGTGGCTCTGCCATCCTCAATACCTGGCAGCAGGAATCAAATAGCAAAGAAATGCACACCTGCCATGTGTCATAAATTACCCCTTGGCAGTGACACAAATGGCTTCTGCTCACATTCTTATTGGTCAGCATTCTGATGTGTGGCTCCATCTGTCTGCAAAAGACACTAGGAAAACTTTAGTCTGGCGTGTGACCTGGAAGATGGTGGGGAGGAGAACAGGTTTGGTGGATAGCTGACAGCCATGGCTACATCTGGTTACCTGTTTGAATGCCTCACTGGGCTCTAAGCCCTGTGAAGACGAGGAATATGTTTGTCCTGGTCATCCTTGTGTCCCTAGTAGCTAACCCACAGCCTGGCTCATTGTAGGCCAGCTGTTCCAAACTTTCCTGCACACTGGAATCAAACTGATATTTTGGGAGATGATATGTTTTGTTTGACTTGTATGGAGATTAAATATTTTAAATTAAATTAAATAATTAAATTAAATAAAATATTTAAATATTTTATTTAAGAAATTATGCCAATTACTAAGATTTAAAAGCTGGAAGATATCATGCAACACCATTTCATATCATACTTTGGACTTTTGGTCTCTCTTTAAAAATGTAGATGATCTGTCAGTGCTGGGATGGTTGAGATGCTCAAGGGCTCTCATATTTGTCTCAGTCTCCACCACTTCCTGAGGTTCACCTCCCACCTTCTCTGCCCATTTGTTGCCTACATGGAGATTAAAGACATTTGCATTCGATACTATTGGTCTAAGTAACTGTGTGTTATTGCAAGAATTCTAGTTCATCCCAGAATTAGTCTCCTCTGAGGAGTGAAAGAGAGAATGATGTGTTTTCAAGGTCATTCTAGGCCAGGCATTCTTTCTGCCTCTGCCTTCAATCCATTTGATCGAACAGCCTGCAGCCCTGCCTTCTGGGGACAGAAATATGTTTTGTCTGTTTCATCAGTGCTCGGAGGTGTGGGCAGAGGGCTTAATGGGACAAGCACTGAGCTGGGCGTTGGGATGTTTTTAACTCTGTACTAACTCACTCAGTAATCTTAGAGATTTCATTTTCCTGGCCTTCAGTTCTCTCATCTGTAAAAGGAGGCAGTTGAATTCAATCATCTTTTAATTCCTTTCCTACTCTTAGGCTGAGAAATTGGGCCCCATTTAAAAGAGTCTAAAGGTTTTTCCTCTTTGAAAAAGACCATTTCTGAGCTAGAAATCTGCTTAGTTTATGGCTCATTCCCTAAAAGGAAGCTGCTTACATATCTTTTTCTGATAGAAATCAGCCATTTGCCAAGGCTGCATCCAGCCATGCAAAGCTATATGGCAATTAATTATAAATAAATGATTGTCGTGCAAATCCCATTAACAGGTGCAAAAGAGGGGATTACATGTTTTGGGAGTGAACTTAAAAATTAATGTGTGGCATCTTTTGAAGAAGGGCTTCCTTTTTATCACTCAACGAGACTGATAGTTTGTTTATAGCAAGCGCTCCCGGAAAGAGATATATTAAAAACTCCAATTTACTGTGGGAGGGAGTTCTCACTCTTTTTCCTAAAGGAATGTCGCCAAGGAGTCCAGATGTCTCTATCTGCAGGACAGTCTCCCAATGGGGGGCTTAGTAATACATTCTTGTCTGGTCACTGTTGAGGTAGCTGTGCATGCAAAGTGGTTTCTGATGGAAGGGGGCCTCTTTTCTCCTTCACACTGAAGGTGAAGGAGGTAGCTTAGGGCTAGGTACTGTTCTTTCATCAGCGTGGAGAGCTACCGCATGAATGTTTGTTTTCCATCATAATGCTGCAATTTTATCTTTGCAGAATGTGCTTAAATTAGACACAGACCAAAAGCGATAATGTAGTGGACTTTGCAGTTGCATTAACAGTCATTATTTGGATTCTCCATTCATAGACCCCAAGTCAGGGAGTCAGGTGTTAAGTTTATTTGTAAGAAACCAAGAAATCCTGGGAGGTGAGTGGGGATATGAGAATGAAAGAGAAGGGACCAGAAAGGACCAAGTCACCTGTCAGTTATTACTGTGGGCAACTGGAGCTTAATCCCACTGGAGAACTCTAGGGATTACTGTAGAACATGATGACCCACCTACAAGGGTAAGGGAGCTGGGGTGTTTATACGCCTCTTCTATCATTATCGGTTGTACGTTGCTCCCTGGGGATATTAATTCCCTGATACATCTTGCTGCCATGAGCAAGGATAGACTAGCATGTAGGGTGCACTACAAAGGAGAGCCCAAGAGGAGATGGTGGGGCACAGAGTGCATTCTGCCAACCCCCAAATCAGCCTTCCTTCTCTTGAGAGTGTCCTGATTTTCATTCCACACCTTTTCTCTCTAGCCTTTTGTCTTTCTGTCTTTGTGTGTTAGTTGCTCAGTCGTGTCCAACTCTTTGCAATCCCATGGACTGTAGCCCGCCAGGCTACTCCACCCATGGGATTTTCCAGGCAAGAATACTGGAGTGGGTTGCCATTTCCTTCTCCAGGGGTTGTTCCCAACTTAGGGATTGAACCCAGGTCTCCTACATTGCAGGTAGACTCTTTACCATCTGAGTCACCAGGGAAGAAATCAACCCCCCACTCTGGGATCTAGGAATCCAAATATGTGGCTCAGGCATAAACTCATCATCACCGTCCTACCCACTGGCCACAGTTACTGGTTCAAGATGAGCTTCTGGGGCAGGTCAAGCCACAGAGAAGCCAAGGGATCTGGGAAATCTTTCCTACTCTTCTGAGAGGACTTCCAAAGTCAGGCTTCTCTTTCCTGTCTGGAGTTGGGGAATAAAGCACACAGTCTTGGGAGTTGTCTCAAGATCCTGAAGGAGAGTCAAGTGGAAGATGAAGCCAACACCCTGGACACAAGGGGAAGGAACAAAACCTGAACCTTTGTCTCATCATTGTGCTGCAGAGTCAAGCTGTTCTTGACAATTAGCTTTCCGTAGGACTTGTGGTTTTGAGCCAATGAATCACTTAATTATTTAAGGCAGTTTGAGTTGAGCTTTCTGTTGCTTGCGACTGCATACTCCTTACATGATTCAAATGAGAATACTCAGTTTGGATGGAGCAGGAGAAAGTGAGGACATGGGCTTTCTCATGCGCTGTTGGCTGGATGATGAAATGACAGGACTATTCTGGGAGGCAAATTAATCAGTTCAGTCGCTCAGTCGTGTCCAACGCTTTGTGACCCCATGGACTGCAGCATGCCAGGCTTCCCTGTCCATCACCAACCCCCGGAGCTTGCTCAAATGCAGGCAGCAAAGTGCTATGATTGTGAACCTGCCCTTTGGAGACAGTTCTGGGTCTTATTTCTGGCTCTGCCAGTTTTTAGTTGTGTGATGTCAAGAGGTTATATACCTCTTGAACCTCAGTTCTCTATGAGAGATCATTAAAACACGAGTCTCATAGGATTGTACGGAAGGAGTGAAAGACTTGTCAAGAAGTCCATGCTCAGTATTTGATAATGCTAGTGACGACTCCTGTTATGGAAAAGAAATATGGTCTCAAGGATCAGAAGCCCTTAGAGTCTGCAACATTCTTTACTCAGCACGTTAAACTTCTAGGAATTTACTGAGGAGTAAATAATCAGATAAATGCTTAAAGATAAATGTATGAGAATTTTCTTTGTACCTTTATTTACATTGACAAAAAATTGGGGACAATGTAGATGTTCAGCAACAGGGTCCCTTTTATACCAATTACAGTATAAGAGTGTGATGGAATATATTTGGGATCATTGAAATGATAATGTATATGTATGTATTGTAGTATTATGACATACAAAGATATTACTTACATATTAAGAGGGATGGAATTGGGTTTTGAAACAGTAGTATAGATTGATGCTGCCTTTGAAAGTGGGGGTATGCACCCCAATGTTCAGGTTTGCTCTGTCTGAGGGGGTAAAGTGTGGGATGGTGGGTAACTTTCAGTGCCAATTTTCTGTGTTGTTTAAGTGTTTAATCATGCAATGAATACATATTACTTTTATAATCAGAAAACAACAAAGTTCTTTCTATTTTAACAACACAAATGAAGTTTAGTTCCCTTGGTCTGTTAAACTGTCAGATGCCCCTTTGATGCCCCTGTGTGTTAGTCGCTCAGTCGTGTCTGACTCTTTGTGACCCCGTGGACTGTAGCCCGCCAGGCTCCTCTGTCCATGGGATTTCCCAGGCAAGAATGCTGGAGTGGGTTGCCATTTCCTTCCCCAGGGTTTGATGCCCCAGAGTTTCCTAAATACAAAGTGGATTTTCACTCTTCCCGACAAAAGGTATAGGTCACAGAAAGGGTTTTTCCTTAACTTTAATTTGTTTCTCATTACCAAAGGAATGTGTGTCCCTAGTGAAAAATTCAATTGTAGAAAAATATTACTTAGTTCCCACACCTTCTACTCTCCATTATTTCACTCCTAAATTTAAAATGTTTATATTTTTAGCTTTTCTACTCATATGCTTAGCTCTTGTTTACCATCTACGTATATGCTAATGTATTTCCTTTGTATTTCTTCTCTTCTAAACCATCATCATCGGTAACTTACTCTTTTGACTTAACAGCCTTTCGACAAAACTTAAAATGCTGCATCACATGAAAAGGCAAGTCTTAATTTCAAAAACAATGTGAAAAATTGCTTCTTAAAATCAAAGAACTAGAAGGCATTGAGTTATAATTTATGTACAGTAAAATTCACAGATCTTAAAGTACACAGTTTGATGAGTTTTGATATATATTGTTTTTTTAAACATAGGGCCATACTTTATACACTTTCCTGCAACTTACTGTTTTTACTTAACAATATATCTTGGACATTTTCCCCCATCTATCTCATTCTTTTAATAGCTGCATAGCATTCCATCATTGTGACTGTATGATCATTTATTTCCCCAAGTCCCTATTGATAGACATTTGGGTTGTGTCCAGTATTTTTGCTGCTACAAACAGTACAGTGAATATCCTTGTACATCTATCTTTGTGCCCTTGTGGGAGAATTTTTCATAGGTGGATTGTTATTGATGTCTAAGCACGATCGATTCAGAATGCCTCATGTAGAATGTTCAGGAGATGTAATCTCTGTTCTCAGAAGGGTACAGCTAAGCAAACATTATCTTACTCACATTTCCCTATCATTATGATCCTGACCAGGGACCTCAGCTTTCACATTGACCCTTCCCAAAGGGGAGGGGATTCTGGGCCGAGCCTGCTCGATTCCCTCCCCCGTCTTCAAATTTCATAGCCAAGTGAAATTCTATCCATTGGGTTAGGGCAACTTTGGGGTTTGCATTTATCAATGAAATGACAACTCTGTGCTGGGCTCTTTTGGGCTCTGGGGCGCTATGATGAGTATGACGGATATGTCCTCACTCTCCTGAGGCTGACATTCTAGTGAAAGAGATAACGAACAAGGAAACAAATGAGTAGTGCAGAAAAGTCACATTGGCCACTTCTTGGAGCCTCACCTGGCAAATGGCAAGGGGTGGTAAGGACCACCCTTCGTTGCCCTACATGATGAATAACACTGCCCACTCCAACTGGAAATGGGGGTGGGGGCATTTCTCTTTGGTAGAGCATGTGTTATTATTGTGTCTTGTCCAATCTGCAGAGAAATATGCTTCTCTCTCCTCATAGACCCACCAAAGCCCTGGGATTAATGATTTCACAGAAATAATCACCAGATTTCTTCAAGGCAGCAAGCAACAGTGAAAAGTGCACATGATTAGGGGATAGAGAGGCCTGGGTTTGAATCTCAGCTCTGGTTGACTGAATAATGGCCCTCTCAAAATGTCCATGTCCTAATTCCCAGAACCTGTGAATATGTTACCTTGTGTGGCAAAAGGGACTTTTGCAGATACCATTATGTTAAGGATTTTGAGGTGGGAAGATTATCCTGGATTTTCTAGGGTTTGACAGAACAATGTAATCAGAGGGTCTTTATACAGGGGAGGCAGGACTGTCAGACATCTTTATACAAAGATAAATAAAATTAAATGTTATACGTGTGTGTTGATACAGTGTTAGATTCAGTTATCTGTCCCATTCTTCACTTCCCTTTGGTGGTCCCATGCATCCACACTCTAGCTGTGATCTCACGATGGGTTTTCTTCACTCTCTGATTTTGGACTTGGCCATGAGACTTGTTTTGGCTAATGGGATGTGAGCTGACAAGATGTGAGAATCTTGAAATGTTTTTATGTGATGAGTCTTGCTCTCTTGTGTTTGATGATCCACCAAGAGAGGAGCATGCCATGGTTAACTATTGCCCCTTCACCCTGGCCCTTGAATAAGGAATGTGGAATAGGTTCAATCAGAACCTGAAGGGCAGCTCCAAGCAGAGCTACCCTGGTGAGCCCAGCCAAGATCGATAGAACTTCAGCCAGGTCTTGGATCCATGAGCATGAGAATGAATGATTACTCTTTAAAGTTTTGGGGTGGTTTGTTAGGCAGTGTTACTGCAGAAATGCCATATCCAAATACCTCTGTGTCTTGTTACTTGTCAATGTATCATGGAAATCTTTCTCTAATCAGTGAATAAAGAGTTCTCATTCTTTAAAAAAATTATATAGAATGCCATTGTTTGGATATATTTTCGTTTATTCACCTAGTGTATTCAAAGGCATCTAGATTGTTCCCAGTATTCTGCTTTTACAATTCTGCAGTGAATAACCTTGTACATACATTATTTTGTACAAGTCCAAACATCGCTGCAGGATAAATTCCCAGAAGGGAAATTGCTGTGTCAAAGAATATCTGCATTCACAATTTTGATAGATATTGCCAAATTATGCACCATAGGAATGCTTCTACTAGCAGTGCTTGAGAATACCTATATCCTCACAGCCTCTCCAACAAAGTGTGTTATTAACCTTTTGAATTTTTGCCAATCTGATGGGGAAAATGGTATCACAGTGTAGGTTTAATTTGCAGTTCTCTCTCCACCCCCCCCCCCTTTTTAAGTATGATTGAGCATCTTTTCAAACGCTTTAGAGTCAGTTGTGTTTTCTATGAACTGCCTATTTATTACCTTTTAACAATTTTTCTATTAGATTGTCTTTTTCTTATTGATTCCCTCACTACATAGTTGCTGAATAAACACATGAATGGATTAAGATGAATATAAATGGGGGGCATGAAATATCAGGGTTCAATGTCCCAAATAAAACTCTGTAGAAGTGAGAATAGATCTGGCATGGTTGTGGTTATTTATCATGTTCTTTGATAAAAAGCCCAGGATTTCACGGTTAAGTGCCATTCCTGGTGGACAGCTCTACAAGAGGCTGAAGTAACAAGATCTGAGTAGGTAGCCTTCTGGAGAAAAAGGCTGAGAATATCCAGAGAGCTCTCTGTCCTTAGCCATAGTTTCAGTAGGAGTGGAGTAGAGTGGGATTGTATGCTTCCCAAGCCCAGAAGACCTAATTCATTCTCCACAATGGGTGGTTGGGAGTGGATCTATGTGCTTTATACACTAGACGAACAGGTGGGAAGTTGGCATCATAGCGTGGATATTAAGGTGGCAAATCTGGTCTCTCACCTGGATGAAGGTGTATTAGGCCTAGTTTATGTACCTTTTATGAACCATGCACCTGTCTTGCTTTCTGGCCAGAATGAGCTTAGCTCATGCTGTTCTCATGGGGATAGTGATGATGGTTGTTGCTGCTGTCCTTGCTATTGTCATTCTTCCTGTGGCAGCTGCTCTTGTCCCTTTTATCCACTGAGGCATGAGGCCTTGTGAAGTTCAGTTGATTACCCACCTACATGATCAGCTGGGCTTTTAAACCATTTCTGCTCATGTGATTCACCAGAATGTGTGTGCACATATCCTTTGAGATGTCATCCGAGTATTCTGCAGTACCTGTCTGTATAGGAAGCCACTTAAAAACACTCAGATGGCAGATCCCTGTCCCACAGCCTTCTTGGGGATGGTTTCATTTCAGCCCATGTCAATTACCACTCTCATCTGAGTAGCATTTGTTGCAGGATATGGACGGACCTTAAGTCATTTGACCAGTCCTCCATTGAGAACGATCAAGCTGTCATCTGCCTCCTGTTGTGCTTTTATAATTAGCATGTCACTTGATGGATGGGAGGATAATAAAGTGAAGGACTTGCTCAAGGTCATGTAGCTCTTTGGTGGCAAAGCTGGAATTGGAATGTAGGTCTCCTGATCCTGGCCCACCTTGTTTCTGCAAAGCTGCAGGGCTCTGGGGAGAGAAGGAGAGTGGCACTAAACCCCAAGAGGCCAGTCTGGGGGATGGGTGTGGGCAAACCCCCTGCTTCTGGGTGGTATCTCACTCGGCCATTGTCTTCATTCTCTGGCAGGGTCGCAGCCACCAAACGACCTTCCTCCAGTGCCCTGTATGTCCCTCTGCTCCACAGCAGCTCAGCAAGCCCCAGGACATGTCCCTGCGATGACAGATAAGTCATTGATCACCACTGAGACCCAGCTGAGAGCAGGATCTATTTAAAGAAGCACATGTTTCCAGGTGCTGAGTCACATTGAGCTGGACCAGGCAGCCTGAGTCCAGGCAGTGTGGATGTTCACGGCACGGTGGCCACTGCAGCCTGGTTCAGATTCTGGCAACCACCCCAAAGAGGCTCTGAGCTGAAACACCACATTTAATGAGATGAAATATGGCATCTCAAGTCCCACATCAGTCTCTAGATTTTAAATGTAGGTGTTTTCATTGCCTCCTCACTGACCATCGTTATTGTTGTTTAGTTGCTAAGTCATGTCTGACTCTTTGCAACCTTGTGGATTGTAGCCCTCCAGGCTCTTCTGTCCATGGGATTTCCCAAGCAAGAATACTGGAGTGGGTTGCCATTTCCTTCTCCAGGGGATCTTCCTGACCCAGGGATCGAACCTGTATCTCCTGGATTGCCAGGCAGATTCTTTCTGCTGAGCCACCAAGGAAGCCCGTTAATGACCATTACTCTTTATTATAATGGTGATCAATCAGCCAAAACTGGTGTCACAGAACCTGGAGCCTTTCTTTTCTACCTCCTGTTACCTTGGAAGGCTTCTTTGGCAATGGCTGTATCTCTTCTACAGCTCCAGCTTTTGTCTTGCGACCCTGACTCATGGGCTCTGATAAATACCCTTTCCTCCCTCTGACTATCCAGACCTAGGGACAAGTGGTGGCATTTTGCTGTGGCTAATCTCTGGTCATCTCACCATCCTATCGTGGCTTCTGATCTTTTATGTCCCCCATACAATCAGTTTCCAGCATTAAGTTTCATTTGTTTGAAACACTTACAGAGGCACCTGTTTTCCTGGCTGGGATCTGATTGATACTGACCCATTAGAGGGTTTCATTTGGAACCCTCAAACCATGGGGAATACACCTGCTGTACACACTCGTCTGGTCCATTAGGGACTTTGGTTTGTCCTGAGAAGAATATTTCACTTGCTGGTTTGAAAGAGACAAGTCATCCTTTTCTGAAGACCCTGCATTCACTGAAAGTTCTCCATTCATCAGACACCTTGCTGCTTGTCTGCATGGTCCCAGCTGGTCAGGGAGGAGCTTATCAGTGGGAGAACCAAAAGATGTTTATCACTGATGCAGTAGAGAGGAGGGTGTGATGTTTCTACTGTATGTGTGTTATTACTGATATGTCCAAATTTCAGTTTTTTGGAAGGAAGGCCAGCTTCCCTAAATTGGACTCTGAGATGTTAGTAGGGGTGGCTTGTGAGATTATTTCTGAACAGCAAGCACAGACACAGTTAAGTGAAGACGCCACAGCTCCCCGATGTGCCTCACAGAAAAGAGAGTGGACAAGCAATGCTTGTTTTCCAGATGCAGACACTGAGATGAGGATTCATGTGAAAAGAATTTATGAAGAAGTGTTCCCAGGGGAAACTGTGAAGGGGGTAGGGAAATAGGGATCTCAAGGGAAGGAAAAGAGGCCATGCAGGAACGGGTTACCGAGGACAGTTCCAAGGGAGTTATTGTTGTTCAGTCGCTGAGTCGTGTCCGACTCTTTGTGACCCCATGGACTGCAGCATTTTTGTTCTTACTCTCACATGACTCCTGGAAAAAACCATAACTTTGACTATATGGACCTTTGTTGGCAGAGCAATGGCTCTGCTTTTTAATACACTGTCTAGGTTTGTCATAACCTTTATTCCCAGGAGCAAGCATCTTTTAATTTCATGACTGCAGTCACCATCTACAGTGATTTTGAAGCCCAAGAAAATAAAATCTGTCACCATTTCAACTTTCCCCCCGTCTGCTTGTCATGAAGTGATGGGAGTGATCTTCACATAACCCTGCAGGGGCAGCTCTGGAGACAGTGTGGTCGGACCTTGGAGCTATCCCTGTAAGTAGTGAGGGAGCTGGAGTATTTACATCCCCACACTTCCACTCTAGTATTCTTGCCTGGGAAATCCCATGGACAGAGGAGACTCGAGGGCTATAGTCCCTGGGGTTGCAAAAGAGTCAGACAGGACTCAGCGACTAAACAAAAACAACCTGTCAGTCACTAGTTAAGGGAATTAATTCCCAGACTCTTGGGGTTCTCTGTGTCAACTAAGAGGAAGTCAGTGTGCACGAAAATGGTCACGGGAGCTAGGGCAATCTGGACAGAGCCCTGACAGCAATAACCACTCCTTCCAAGAGCAAAATAGCGCACTCTTTATAGCCCCAATTCAAATCCTCAGCAACAGAACTCTGATTGGTACTGTGTGAGTGAGGTGACCAGCCGTTTCCCAAACAGGTGTGGCTGGGGGATTGCGTAGGGCATTAAATGGCCCATTTGAAGGAAGGCTGAAGGTGGAGCAGGGTTAATAAGACAGAGTTAATGGGCACAGGTGACGTCCCTAGTGCAGAGATGTTCCTTAGCAGATGTCTCCTGGACAGACGCTGTGCACCCAGCATGGTAAAGACAAGACAAAGAGAAGAGTGCCACAGCCTCTTCTTTGAGATAATACCGAGATGGCCATTTTCCAAACTCCCACGGGAATTTTTCAAGGTCAGGGACCACATCTCATTAGGACTTTTATTCACAGATATCTAGCACATAGTCGGCACTTAGCAAATGTTGGTTGAGCTGAACTGATGTCGAGTTCAGCCGTGGGAGAAGTAATGCTATTGACGTTTTGCTCCCACACCCACTGCCCGTCTCCTTGATCTCACCCTGTATATATCCCTTTCGGTCATCTCATCTGACTCCACCAGAATGAGAAGGACCCACCAATGCATAAAGGAGATGCTAGAGTGGAACCCAGATGGGTGGAATGTCATGATGTTTGAGTTTCAGTCATAGACTTGCTCAGCTCTGTATGAAATCAGGGTCTCCACTTCCCCAGCCCAACAAGGGCCTTGCTAAGGCCCTTATTCATGCCACCGTTAGGCAAGACAGTTAATGACATGGTCAAAGGGTCAACACTGGAGTAAGACTGCCAAGGTCAATGCCAGCTCTTCCAATTTCTTTTTTGTCTTTGGTCTAGTTACCTGACCTTTCAATGCTGCAGTTTTCTCACAAAAAAACCGGGCATGGTAATGATAGCTCTTCCTTGTGGCCTTTTGTGGGAATTTATAAGATATTAACAATATTCCTCAGCCATAAAAAAGAGCAAAATACTGATACAGGCTGCAACATGGAGGAACTTTGAAAACAGGATGCTAAGTTAAAGAAATCTTGAGTTGAAAGGTCACATACTGTGTGATCCCATTTATGCAAGATGTTCAGAATAGGCAAATCTGTAGAGACAGAAAGTAATTAGTGGTTGCCAGAAGCTAGGGGCAGGGAGAATGGGAAGTGACTGGGTATCTTTTGGAAATGATGAAAATGTGCAGGAATTAGCTAATGTCAATCACTGCACAGCATTGTGAACATTTAAAAACAACTGAACTGTAAAATTTTATATTTTATTGTAATATGATTGATTTACATGTTCTGTTAGTTTTAGGTATATTGCAAAGTGATTCAGATCTATCTATCTATATCGGTGTATATCCTTTTCAGATTATTTTCACTTATAGGTTATTACAAAATATTGAGTATCCCTGGGCTTCCCTGGTGGCTCAGGGGGTAAAGAATTTGACTGCAATGCAGGAGGCCTGGGGTCGATCCCTGGGTTGGGAAGATCCCCTAGAGGCGGGGATCTTTGTTGACCATTTGACCATGTCATTAACTGGATTGCCTAATTGTGGCATGAACAAGGGCCTTAGCAAGGCCCCTCATTGGAGAAGGGAGTGACTCTCCACTCTAGTATTCTTGCCTAGAGAATTCCGTGGACAAAGGAGCCTCGCAGGCTACAGTCCGTGGGTTGAAAGAGTTGGACACAACTGAGCAAATATTGCTTTCACTTTCCCTATGCTATACAGTAGCTCCTTGTTTATCTGTTTTATATATACTGATGTGTGTATGTCATTCCCAAATTCCTGATTTATCCCTCCTCAACCCCACTATTCTGTTTGGTATGCATAAGTTTGTTTTCTATGTCTGTGGATCTGTGAACTGTACATTTTTAAATAGTGAGTTTTATGATGTGGGGATTACACCTCAGTTCAAACAAACAAACAGGAATAGATGGCTTGTGAAGTCCCTAGCTCACAAGCCAGTACTCGGTGAACCATCCTTCCCCTGGGTTATTGCAATTAATAAGATGCCTAACTAGTCTTCCTACCCCTCCTGTTGCTCCCCATCAGAGTACTCAGTGGTACCTGAGTTCCTGTCACTCCTGCTCTCTAAATTCTTTTATGGCTCCTACGGCTCTGGGGAAAAGCCCATCTCTTTACAGTGACCTACAGGAACCTACACCATTGGGGTGCTGGCTTCCTCTCTGATAGTATCTCCTGGGATTCTTCCTGTGGTCTCCCTGCTCTGACCATACTAGCCTCTCACTGCTCCACAACACATCCTAGGTATGTCCCTACCTCAGGACCTTTGCACTTGCCATTCCCTTTACCTGGAAAAAAGTCCCTTAGACATCTGCAGGCTTGCTCTTTTGCCTCCTTCAGGTGATCACTCTAGCATCACCTTCTCAGTGGGACCTTCCCTGACCAGTCACTGTATTTAAAACAGAAACCCCTAACTGAGTGCTGCCTATTCACCTGCTCAGATTACTGTAGTAATTACATTTATTGCCAGAATGTCAATAGGGCAGGATTTTTGTGTGTCTTGTTCGCTGCTGTTTCCCCAGCACCTGGCACTGTCAGTACTCAATATTTTTTTGGCTGAAAAAATGAATGTTAGTGCCTACTTTAATTGCTAACAAACTTTCTGAGACTTCTGCTTTTTTTTAATTTTCCTCTCGTGGATGTCTCTTGCAGATTTCAACCTGCCACTGTTTTGAGGCTTCTTTCTTCCTCCCAGCATATTCCTACTGGGTGTTGGTTTTAGAGGTAAACACTGTCCTTGTGGTATAATTATGAAGTTGCTCTAGAAAATAGTTTCATCTCCCTTTGAAGTGAATCCTCTTCTTCTTTAAAAAGGCATCAGAACCCCCTACTGAATTCTTCACCGTAGGGAAATTAGTTTCCTAAAGCTGATGTGGAAGCTAATTTGTGTATTGCTGTCAGTTGGAAGACTTTGAAATTAATTGTCTTCGCTAACCTTGTTGAAATCTAACCATGTTGTGTTTAGTGCATAAAAACATTATCTCCTCGTTGGTGTCTGGGGGATGTGGGTTCTGCCTTATTCTGTCTCCAGGAGGAGAATGTAATTTGTGTTGGTTTCAAAATTAAGATGGAGAACTCAGTGTTTGTGGGAAGAACTCTCAGATTGGGATGCAGATTTTAGAATTTTAATTCTAGAAATATCCCTGAAGTAGACTGACTGTATGGCTTGAGGTCAGGCTATCTTTTCTGAACCTTTTGGAAGGGGTACATCCTGAAATAATTTAAAATTACATAAGTAATAGAGAAATATATTTTAATAAAAAATTAAAATTTAAAACCAAGTCCAAATCCCTTTTGATCATGGCTCTCCCATGTTCTTGAAGTATCCTATATGTTATATGTTTATACTTCCAGATAATTTTCTATGCATCTGTGTACTAATGTGTGTGTGTGCGCTCAGTCATGTCCGACTCTTTGTGACCCCATGGACTGTAGCCTACCAGGCTCCCCTGTCCATGGAATTTTCCAGGCAAGAATACTGGAATGTGTTGCTGTTCCCTCCTCCTGGGTTCCTTCCTGACCCAGGGATCGAATCCACGTCTCTTATGTTTCCTGCATTGGCAGAAGGATTCTTTACTGTTATACCGCCTGGGAATGCATTATTATGTATAGTATTGTTATATGAACATATGTTATACATAAATATACATACATAAAAACACTGTAAGATTGTAATCACAACTGGCTTATTCAGCCCAACAGGTGTCTTAAAATTCTTTTCATGTCAGTCATATATACATTTTATATTTTTGAATAACTTCATGGTATTTCTACTAGTCAGCTCAGGGTATACAACAAAATGTCATAGACTGGGTGGCTTAAAGAACAAACATTCATTCCTCACAGTTCTGGGGGCTGGGAGCCCAAGATCAAAGTGCCAAGTGATTTCATTCCTGGTGAAACCCTCCTCTTGGCTCATAGCTAACCTTCTGTCTGTGTCATCACATGGCAGAGACAGAGCAAACTCTGCTGTCTCTTCCTCATACATTAATCTCACCTGGGGTGCCCCCCTCATGTCCTCACCTAAACTCAGTTACTTCTCCAAGGACTCACCTCCTAATACCATCACACTGGAGGTTAGGGGCCAACAATGCATGTCAGTAGGCAAGAGGGTGACAAATATTCCCTCCATAACAGTATTTCATCCTGCAGATAGGTCACTACCTACTTAACATTTTCTTTTTTAAAAAATTTACTTATTTATTTTATTTGACTGACCCAGGTTTTAGTTGTGGCACCTAGGATCTTTGATCTTCCTTGCAGCATGAAAGATCTTTAGTTGCGGCATGTGAGTGCTTAGTTACAGCGTGTAGGATCTAGTTTGCCAACCAGGGATTGAACCCTGGCCCCCTGCACTGGAAGCAGAGAGTCTTAACCACTGGACCACCAGGGTATTCCCTTAGCTATTTTCTTACTGATGAATGTTTAAGCTGGTTTCAGTTTTTCCCTATTGTAAACCACGCTGTAATAAATATCCTGTTCAGACCTCCTCTCTTAGGTGGATATTGAGAAATAGAATGCTGTATTGTAGTTCTGTTATTCTTAAAGTGAGGAACCTGAACAGGTTAAACTTGAAATCATTTCCAGTATAACTGGGTATAATTGGCATCCTCGGGGCCCAGGATTTGTTCTGTGTCAATTCAAACAGATAACAACCTGACCCCAAAATATAATTAAACACTATTCTGTTTTTACTAGGTTGCCCAGGAAACCCCCAAAGGTAGTGGTGTAGTGGGGAGTGGGAGAGAGTCAAAAGTTAGGAGGACATTCTTTTAATGTCCTTTTAATGTGTGTTTGTTTTCCAGTATTATTTGGATTCTTTTGACTTCAGATAAAAATTGTGTTTATCCTTATGGAGGTTGGCAAACCAGTTTTATTTCCATTCGAATGATAAATTCACACTTAGAGAAGAGGTATGCATAGTTACAAATTAAAAGAAGGGAAAGGATATGAGATTAAAACCCTCCCTCCTGCATCTGTTCCCTAGTTCTCTTGCCAGAGACATGTATTGATTCCAGTCTTTTATATCCTCTTGTCTATGAAGGCAAATTGGCTTAAACATAAATGGTACCATACTGAACATAGTTCGGACGCTTGTCTTTTTCATTTTTTAACTATGGAAAAAATTCAAACATAAACAGAAGTAGGAAGAACAGTATGATAAATCCCTCTGTACTCATCTTTCAGCTGAACAATTACCAGCATATCGCCCATGCTTTTTCAACTATATGATTGTGTCTTGGACCTGATTCCATTTCAATTTGTGTAAACTTGCCTCATTTATTTTCATGGTTGCTTAGGGTTCTATATAAGGGGGTGCTTCCCTGGTGGCTCAGATGGTAAAGAATCTACCCCCAATGTGGGAGATCTGGATTCGATCCCTGGGTTTGGAGGAGCCTGGTGGGCTACAGCCCATGGGGTCACAAAAAGTCAGACACAACTCCTATAAGTCACTTTACCAGTGTCCTGTTGATGTACATTTGTATTGTTTCTGATCTTATGTCACTACAAACAATGCAGCAGTATGTATTCTTTTACATTCATCTTTAGGCACATACATGAATAGACCGGTAAGAAGTTCCTGGAAGTGAAATTGCTGAGTCAAAGGCATATGCATTTAAAATATTGATATGGAATGCCAAATGGCCGACTAATGGAATTGCATTAATTCTTGCTGTCACTTGTAGTTATGAGAGTGTTCATTTCCCCCCATGCTCATCAACATAATGTAGTATCACATCTTTTATGTTTAAAATACACTCTGGTTATGTCTTCAGCAATGTTTTTCAAACCAGGTAGTGAGATTTGCTCAGTTCAGATTCAGTTCAGTTCAGTTGAGTTGCTCAGTCATGTCTGACTCTTTGTGACCCTATGGACTGCAGCACACCAGGCTTCCATGTCCATCACCAACTCCAGAGCTTGCTCAAACTCATGTCCATCGAGTCAATCATGCCATCCAACCATCTCATCCTCTGTAATCCCCTTCTCCTCTTTCCTTCAATATTTCCCAGAGTCAGGGTCTTTTCCAATGAATCTGTTCTTTGTATCAGGTGGCCGAAGTATTGGAGCTTCAACTATAGCATCAGTCCTTCCAATGAATATTCAGGACTGATTTCCTTTAGGATGGACTGGTTTGATCTCCTTGCAGTCCAAGGGACTCTCAAGAGTCTTCTGCAACACCATAGTTCAAAAGCATCAATTCCTCAAAGCTCAGCTTTCTTTATAGTCCAACTCTCACATCCATATGTGACTACTGGAAAAACCATAGCTTTGACTAGATGGACCTTTGTCGTCAAAGTAATGTCTTGGAAAGTTAATTTAGTAGATAGAAATCAGCATAGGATAGAATAGAACATAACAGAGAATATTGTTAATGGTAACGTGAAGTGTTGTTTTGTCAAACTTCTTTAGCTATGCATCTGGGTATTTGTGTGTGTATATGAACTGGGTTGTGATGTAAAACATAGTTTTTTTTACCATGGGTCTTGGTCTAAAGAGTTTGAAAAAGGTTACTACAGTGATGGCAATTACTTTCTGGACCAATCTTTTATTCTCAACTCTCACTCTAAAATTAAAAAAAAAAAACACAAAAATCCCCCAGATCGCCTCTTTCTTGCAGCTTCCCTTTCCCTTTCATCTCTCGTCCTGTCCTTTGAGAAAAATGTACTGATGCAAATTCACTCTCCCTTCTGTCATCTGACCCCACCTAACCTCATGTCAGATGTGAGCTGGTTGGTTTCACCAAAGGGGAGCTATTTACATTCAGAACACATCAGCCTTCCTGGCGAGGAGCCATCCTGCACAGTACAGGGCATTTAGAATCATTGCCCCCAGACACTAAATATCAGGAGAGCCCTCTTGGTCACTGCAACTTAAAATAATGCCTCTTCTCCACTTTTCTTAGTTCCCCCTAGGAGAGCGTACCATCCCCAGTGGAAAGTCCTGCTGCTGGTTCTGGGGTGATGAAACAATGGCTAGAGTTCTGCTTGAATAAATTAAGTCTCAATCACTTTTGCTTTAAAGTCCTTTCTGGGCTTTCCTGGTTACTCAGTGGTAAAGAGTCTGCCTGCCAATGCTGGAGACATGAGTTCAATCCCTGATCTGGAAAGACCCCACATGCTGCGCGGAGCAGCTAAGCTCCCGTGTGCCACAACTATTGAGCCTGTGTGCTGTAGAGCCCTGGAGCCACAGCTGGTGGAGCCCAGGTGCCTAGAGACCAGGCTCCATGGCAAGAGAGGCTTCTTTTGGGCAGAAGCTCTTTGTTGTCCGTGAAGTGATAGTCTGAGGAAATTTGATGAATTGTTCTGGGCATGTGTATCAGCCAAGGCTGTGTCAGGAACCAGTCAGGAACAGAGGCAGGAGGTCTGCAGGGTATGAAAGGCAAGATTTAAAGAACCTTCAAAAGGTTGTGCAACAACCAGGGGGCTTGAACCAGCTGGAGAAGGTTATAGCCCTTGGTGTTAAGGGATGAGAGGAGGGAAACGTTACCTGGACCTTGAGAGAGAAAGTTGTGGAAGGGCCACCTGACAGGGGCAGGGCCGGATGGCATTTGGCTAAGGTACTTGGCCAACCTATGGCGACCCCACTGGAAGGGCGCGTGGAAATAAATACACCAACTGTCTCTCCTCCCATCCTCTGCCCTCCTACCAAGACCTCCCATTAGCCAACCCTAATGGGCAAGGGAGTCCAATGATGCAGTCTATATCGTTCAGCCTCCTGTATGCTTGGTCCTTACAGAGCAGGGTGGACAAGGGTGGAGAGTACTCAGAAGGAGAAGCAGGTGACTGGACAGTGATCTATCTTAGGGGACAGCAATGGTGTGGACTTGAGAGGCCGTGGAGTGGAGTGGTTAAGAACATGGGTGCCAGAGGCAACGTCCCCCTGGGCTTAGGTCTTTCCTCTTCTACTTCCTAGATAGTTGCCTCTCTGTGCCTCAAGTTTCCTGATCTATGAAGTAGGAATAATAATGGTGCTCAGTACATAGCGTAGTGTGGGTCATTGAATGTATTATACAGCATGTCAAGTACCTAGACTAGTGATTTGTTGTTGTTGTTCAGTTGCTAAGTTGTGTCCGACTCTTTGCGACCCCATGGACTGCAGCACTCCAGGCTTCCCTGTCCTTCCTATCTCCCAGAGTCTGCTCAAACTGATGTCCATCAAGTTGGTGATGCCATCCAACCATCTCATCCTCTGTCACCCTCTTCTCCTCTTACCTCAATCTTTCCAGCATCAGGATTTTTCCAATGAGTCAGTCCTTCACATCAGGTGGCTAAAGTAGTGATTGACACATGATAAATGCTCAATAATTGCTAGCTTTTATTAGTATTGTCATTGGGACATTGTTCTTCAAGGCGTGTACAGAAATTTAATGGGGAGGAGAAAATAAATAAGACCTCCCTTTGAAGGATGGGGCTTTGCAGAAGCAAAAAGAGGTACAATATAATGGTAGTGAAATTGGTTCCCTGGTGTGGAAAAGATTTTTTGCTTCTTTTCCATTATGAGGCTTGACCCCAGCTTTGAAATGTTGATTGCTAGTACAAATTGAGTTTATTTTTCTCACTTTCAGCACTGTCATCTTTTTCTTTTTTAAGAAAAATAATCTACAGGCTGATGGAACATATTTGAATGAAGAGATTAAATTAGTTTTCATTTGCTACTTTCAAATGTTTTAATCCCCTGAAGAGAAAGATTAAAACTCTTTACAGAGGGGAGAGGGCGTATCACCTTTTTAAAATTAATGTTGATATTCAGCATTCCAGAATCTTCCTTCATTTCTTGGTGTCAGTGGATAGAATTAGTTTGTTGCCCACATCACCACTGGCCATGGTGATAGGAGAAGTAGGGGTTGAGGGAGGGCTGAGGATGTTGGAAAGTCAAGTAACAAGTCTGCTTTGTAAAGAAAGGCCCAAGGCGGGACTTCCTTGGTGGTCCAGTGGTTGCAAGTCTGCCTGCCAGTGCAGGGGACACAGATTCTATCCCTAGTCCGGAAAGATTCCACATGGCCAGGGGCAACTGAGCCTGTGCGTCACTGGTGAAGCCCAAGTGCTCTAGAGCCCATGCTCTGCAACAAGAGGATCCACCACGAGTAGCCTGTGCACCACAAAGAAGAGTAGCCCCCACTCAGCCCAGCTAGAGAAAGCCTGTCCCGCAATGAAGATCTAGCACAGCCAAAAGTTTAAAAATTAAGAAAAAATAAATAAAGCCATGAGGGAAGGACAGGGATACAAGGAAGGTGTGCAAAGCACATCTCAAGAAAGGAACCAGCCATGTTGTGAGAATAAATCTTTAGATTGCTATCTTTAGACTGCTGTCGTTATCATTTTAGGTTACGTGCCACAGGCATATTAAAAGTGGAAGGCAACCGCTGAAAGAATAGAAAGAAACTGTAACTTTCCTATTAGCAGTAGGGAAAATAGGAGGCAGGAGAGGCAGAGGGAGGACCATGCAAAATGCAGGGTCAACAGAAAGCATAAAATAAGATGGTAGAGCAAGATTCAAATATCTCAGTAATTGAAACAGAAACAGACTCACAGACTTCAAGAATGCATTTATGGTTACAGGGTGAAGGGTGAGGGGAAGGGACAGTGAGGGGGTGAGGGGAAGGGACAGTGAGGGAGTTTGGGATCTACCTGTACGCACTACTACATTTAAAATGGATAACCAGCAAGGACCTACTGTATATAGCACAGGGAACTCAGCTCAATGTCATGCGGCAGCCTGGATGGGAGGGGAATTTGGGGGAGATTGGATATATCTGTATGTATGGCTGGGTCCCTTTGCTGTGCACTTGAAACTATCATAATATTGTTAATAGGCTATATTCCAATATAACATAAAAAGTTTAAATTAAAAAATCTCAGTAATCATAATAAATATAGATGGTCTAAACTTACTAGTTAAAAGATTGAGATCAGAGAATTCCATGGTGGTCCAGTAGTTAGCACTTGGTGCTTTCGCAGCTGTTGCTCAGGTTCAATCCTTGGTCAGGAAACTAAGGTCCTGCAAGCCACTCAGCACAGCCAAAAAAAAAGATGAAAAAAATAGAGAGATATCAAGATGGAGAGTATGGGGGCAGGGTAGTGGTAATCCAGTATATCTAACACATAAACACAGAGAAAAGTTGAAATAATGTTTTTCCCCCCAGGAGTGGATTATAATCGTGTCTAACATCTTTTATCACTACTTGCATTTCCCACTTTCTCTAGAGACTTCATAAGCAAGGGTTTGAATTAAATGGGCTAGGGAGAAATCAGGAGTGGCAGAGAATAGAAATGAGCGGGTATCTATTGAGTCAGGTCTGTGCTGCATGGTTTTGAAAGGGAACAAACTCATTTAGGATAGAAATGTACATTCTCATATAGCCTATTTGTCAAATGCTCAGACTGTGGTGTCAGACAGACCTGGACTTGAATTCCAATTCATTTAGTTAGTCATTCATTCACTCATTTAACTAATATTTATTGAATATCTTCTATGTGCTAAGTAATTTGCTGGGAGATTGCTTTAATCTCTCCGTGACTTAGGTTCCTCATTGTATCAGTTATCTGTTCCTACAATAATGTTATTTAAGAAACAATCACAAAACCCCAGGGGCACCTAACAGTAAGCATTTATTACTGCTCACTAGTCTGTGGGGAGCCTGGGTGGAAATCCAATCAGGGCAGGGCCTGGCTAGTTTTTCTGTGCCATCTTAGGGGCTGAGGGTCTCAGGGAACTGACTGGTCAAGACGAGCCTAAGTGTCTCATCTTCCAGCAGGACACTCTGGGCTTCTTATTGGGCAGGTGTTCAAGAGAGGAAGCAGAAATTGCAAGGCCCTCTGAACTCTAGGCTCTTGACATCCTATTGGACAAAGCAAGACACAAGCCAACCTAATTCCAGGAGTAGAGAAATTGATTCCATCTCTTAAAGGACAGAGCTGCAAAATCTCACTGCAGGAAGGAAGAATTAGGGTCATTTTTTTTTTTTTTTTTTGCAGCCATCTTGTTATGCTAAGATAATATTAGCACCTACTTCTTAGAGTTACTGTGAGAATTTGATGAGATCATGCATACAAAGCAGCGATTCTGAGCCAGGCTTGCAGGAAGTGCTCAGCAAATAATAGCCATTTCTGCTGCTTTTGTTGTGGGAATAATTAAGGTTATTATTATTATTGATCTGAGTCCTCCTCATCCCTGGGCATCTGCTCAGTGCAGTTCAGAGGTTCAGATCCCCTAGCCGAGCTTTGCTCCTGCATGCCTGATTGCTTTTCCTCTTAATAAAGGAGCAAGTCAGTTGATGGAAAACTTCCTTGATTTTTTGAACACAGGTGCCACTGTGCGTTAGCATCCTTTGGCCATTAGCTGTCAAGGCAGCCAGGGCAGAGATCTATTTAAAGAACAAGTAGGTGCATTTGCTTTTTGCCATCAAAGCTGTGCCAGGGAAAGAGGCACATCTGAAACAGGGGCAGGAGGGTCCTGATATGAGACAGAACTTAATTTGCCATCTGCATTTACTCAAGAAAGTGGAATTAATTGTTTAGTGAGGTTTGGTCTCCTCATGTTAATTAATGATGATGCAGCCAAATGTTAATGGTTTGTTATTTGTTTTTTTTTGCAAAGGAGGGAGATTGAGCCCTGAGTTAGAAATGCCTCACAGGTTGCATTTTTGCTAAATTCTATAGTCCTGCTCACAATGCCTCAGCAGGCTGGGTGCTCCTAGTTGAGCTATGAGAATAGGGATTACTGAATCTTGGTTTTGTTGGGGCTCTTGTATATTGCCAAGCAAAGAATGGCCAAGATGCTTTTTACCATGTGGGATACCATGTGGGATAAACCTCAACGTGATGTTATGGGCCTAACATCAGCCTCCTTTCCAAATGGGAGGCACCAGCATCTGCAAAAAAAAAACAAACAAAAAAAAGCATCTACATTTAGGGAGAAAAGCAGAGCAAATTTATCGATAGGAATCTCCACAAATTTTAATTTTTTTATAAGAAGGGAAACACCTTCTTTTGAGTTCCACCCCAAGACAGAAGAACCAGAGATGAAATGTGTTTGATTCATCAGAAAACAGACAGATTTTATTTCTCTTATTTTTAGAAGTAGCTGTCTAGGTACTGGGCTCTGTCGAATGAGAGAGGGATTATATTTGGAAATCCTAATTGTGGAGAAGCTTTCTTTAAAAAGCAGCCTAATGCCAAACTGGCTCCCACTGATGCTTCTTTGGTTGTTTCTTTTTTCTCTTTAATCCTTCTGACACTCTGAAAGTAGTTCACACATAGAATTAAAAGAATCCATTTTGTCCATCCTTGATATTTACTTGACTTTGTAGTCCCTCTCTAGAAGCCCCAATTTCATCCTCTGGCCCTCACTTGGAAGAGTGGTGTCAGGAAAAATTATAAATTTAATTTTTTAGTTGGAATACTCAACTCAAACAGGCTAAAGCAAAAATAAAACAAAACCCAAAAGCAGAAATCAAGAAAGGGGTATATTGGCTTACATTATGGACAAATGTAGACGCTTCAGACATTGCTGGTTCCAGGCGCTCAAATAATGGCACCAGCTTCTTATATCACTCTATGTTTTTTCGTAGACTTCAGTCTCAGGCTGGAGCGAAGCAAAAATGCCCCTCAGCAGCTCTAGATTTATATACTACCAGCTTAGCAATCCAGTGTAAAAGTATGCCTTCTTCCTAAGAGCACTAGCAAGGTTTCAGATGGGGATCTTATTGGTTTGCATCGAGTCCCATGCCCTTCTCTGGACCAAACACTGGCTATTGGGGCCAACCCAGTAGACAGATTGGTCGGTCTTATATGCAGGGGCCAACCTCTGGAGTAGAGGGAGGCATCAGTTTCACCCAGACCTCATGGACAGACTACAAGGGAGAAGTGATTTACCTGAAAGGCAGTCAGGAGCAGGGAAATGTGTGCTGCTCGGGCAAAGGTAACAGGTGATTTCCGGGATAATGTGCTAGTCTGCGTCCTTCAGGAAGCAGACACTGAGGTGGGATTAAATACCGCAGGATTTAATTAGGGGAAACACCTGGGGGAGGAAATAACAAGGGAACTGGGAAGGCTTGGCGAGCCATCAGACTCTGAGTGAAGGGGAGAGAGAAGGAAGATCCAGTAGGAGTGTCCTGGACTTCCAGGCATTGCAAGAAAGTTTCAGCAAGGTGTCAGGAGTCCTCTCCTGACAGTCTCTGGCAGAGAAGTCCCATCTCTCCCCGATTAGGCCTGTTTTGGCATTCCTGCTGCATTCAGTTACTGGCTGGGAACAGCCCATGGGAAGCGTGGCCTCGTTTGCACCAATGGTTTTGAGAGCACAGCAGCTGGGGCCCTCAGTCAATTAAGCTTCCTGTAGCCAGAGCTTTGTAAGGCACGTTCTCATGGCTGTCACAGATAATAACTCATATTTGTAAAATATATCATAGATTAAAAGGTGCTATAATAGGTCTTAGCTTAATTAATGCCCACGATACAGATAATGATCATCATCACCTTTTCCCGTTTTACAGATGGGGACGGTAAGACAGGAGAGGTCATGATTTGTCCAAGCCCCTAGTCAGTGAAGAGCTGGACTCAGATGCTGACCTGCCTCCCTACCTATCATCCCCCCTCTGCACTCCTGTTGAACAGCATACCCCAAACTCATGTCCACCTGGAACCTTATTTTGAAATAGAGTCTTTGCAGATAGAATTAGCTAGGTTAAGACTGGCCATGCTGGATTGGGGTGGACTCTAAATATGATGTGATTGGTATCCTGGTAAGAAGAGATAAGGACATAGCCACAGAAGAGACAGGAGAAGCCCACGTGGTGACAGGTAGAAATCAGAGCGATGTGGCCGCAAGTCAAGGATTGCCAAAGATAGTCAGCAGCCACCAGAAGGGAAGGGAGAGGCATGGACAAGTCCTTCTCTACGGCCTTCAAGAGGCTGCTGCTGCTGCTAAGTCGCTTCAGTCGTGTCCGACTGTGTGACCCCAGAGACGGCAGCCCACCAGGCTGCTCCGTCCCTGGGATTCTCCAGGCAAGAACACTGGAGTGGGCTGCCATTTCCTTCTCCAGTGCATGAGAGTGAAAAGTGAAAGTGAAGTCGCTCAGTCGTGTCCAACTCTTCGCGACCCCATAGACTGCAGCTCACCAGGCTCCTCCGTCCATGGGATTTTCCAGGCAAGAGTACTGGAGTGGGCTGCCATTGCCTTCTCCACTTCAAGAGACAGCATGGCCTTATTGGCACCAGGGTTAGGACTTCTAGCCTCCAGAACTGTGAGAGAATAAATCTGTTGTTTTAGCGATCCAGTTGGTGGGAATTTGTTACGGTGACCCTAGGACACTGACATATCCTCTTAAAAGAACCTGTCACCTCTCTGATTTTCCTCTCTGTTTGTGCTGTGTTACCCTGCCCCCACCCAGCCCCATGGGCAGTGCTGATTAGATAAATCCAAAGCCACAGAGTCTGGTAAAGCAAATATACTCCAACTAAAAATCCAGTGATTAAGACTCCACAGTTCCACTGCAGGGAGCATAGGTTTGATCCCTGGTCAGAGAACAAAGATCCCATATGCCATGTGGTGCAGCCAAAAATAAATAAATAAAGAATCTTAATAATAAATAAATTGCACGTTAAATTCCACCCCCCCCTCCACAAACAAAGAAACAAACCCGAAGTCACAGAGTCTGTGGTTAGTTAGTGAAAGTCGCTCAGTCGTGTCCAACTCTTTGAGACCCTATGGACTATACATGGAATTCTCCAGGCCAGAATACTGGCATGGGCAGCTATTCCCTTCTCCAGGGGATCTTCCCAACCCAGGGATTGAACCCAGGTCTCCCACATGACAGGCAGATTCTTTACCAGTTGAGTTACTGGGGAAACCCCAAAGCTACAGAGTCTGTGATTAGTTAGTTAGAAATACTGGATCAAGAAGATTTGGGTTGTATGCAAGTCTAAGGATGGCATCTGAAAAAGAGACATAGTCATGTTGACATCATATGTCCCCTGATGGGACGTGATGAGAAGGGATTCCTGCTGGAAGTTCCTAACTCCAGTCTCATCATGAGAATCATCAAACAAACCCAGACTGGGGAGACGTTATGCAAAACGTCTGACCAGTGCTCATCAGGTGTTTATGTCATGGAAGAAGGAAAGACTGAGAAATTCACAGCTTGGACAAGGAGACTAAGAGATGAGATGAGATGCAATGTTGGATCCTAAAACAACCAAAAAAAGACATTGGTAAAATCCATAAAAAGTCAGTTAGTATTGTACCAATGTTAATTTCGTAGTCTTGACAAATGTACCATGTAATGTAAGATGTTAACATTAGGAAAAGATGCATGAAGGGTTTGTGGGGATTCACAGTTCTTCTGTAAATCTGAAATCATTGCAAAATAAAAAGACTTATTTACAGAAATAAATCTCCATACATTTGAAAGGGAATAACACTGATGTTTCGCTTCCCAGGTGGTGCTAAGTGGTAAAGAATTCGCCTGCCGATGCAAGAGATGCAAAAGACGTGGGTTCTATGCCTGGGTCAGGAAGATCCCTTGGAGTAGGAAATGGCAACCCATTCCAGTATTCTTGCCTGGAAAATCCCATGGAGAGAGGAGCCTGGCAAGCTATAATCCACGGGGCCACAGAGAGTTGGACATGATTGAGTGACTAAGCACACAGCACACAATACTGACATTTAGTGGTGATTTTTACAGCCTTCAGACTGAACAGGCATTCTTTGAACACTTGCTGTTTGCTGAGGTTTTCAATGGATTCTTTCATATATTTCAGTCCCCCTGTGGTCCTTATAAACATCTAGGAAGGTAGATAAACTTGCCCCCATTTTACAGGTGGAGAGGCTCAGAATTACCTCTCCCTTTCCCTGCAATGAATTGCAGCAGTATCAGGGTGGGCTGATGAGGAGAAATGATTTTGTGCTTTGATGTCCCTCAAGGTTGACTTGAGAATGACACATAAATTTTTATGAAAAGTATCCTCTGGAAATTACGTGATTCCCCCTAAAAACCAGTAGGCATTTTCAAAATGCAGCCAGATTCGTGTTCCCTGTGGCGCTCACTCTCTCTCGCTTGTGCGTGCTCTCTCTGTCTCTGTCTCTCTCTGTCTCTCTCTGTCTCTCTCTCTCTCGGTTTCCTGTGCTAGAAAGGGCTGGCATGAGGTTCCTGGGTTTGCTGCCTGAGTGAGCAGGAATGTCCCACGTGATTGCAGCTTTAGAAGCATCAGCCCTGAGGCAGGAGACTTTCAGCTGGCCTCCCCCACAACCATCACTCCCCTTCTCTCCTCCAAGCCTCCTCCTCCATGTGGGACTCTGGGTGGATGGGTGGCCTGTATTTCTTCCTGCTCAGTGTCTTTGCAGTTTCCTGAGCGTGGTGATGATGGTAGAAGACTCAGTGAGCTTTTGGCATCCAGCCCAGAGAAGAAGTTTTATCTAGGAAACTTTTTATTAAGCAACTTTTATGTAGGAAATAAATGGCTGACAAAAATGATGCCCCCAATCATTTTTTAATTCAGCTATTTATTTAGTATTTATCTTGTTAGGTACATAAGACAGATGTAGTCCCCTGTCCTCAAGGAACAGATATCTGGTTGCAACCAGCAACTCTTGCCTTGGTCTTGCCAGGTGATGATGATCTAGCCTATGTCCTTCTAAACTTGTCCACAGAGAACAGCATCTGGAAGACATGGGGCTTCTTGCAGAATCCCTGTCACCACTGACAAATTCTAGTTATGATAACTAAGCCTGAAACTTAGGCTGGTTAGATGTCTATCTCCCCCATGTTTTGAATCACAATGGAGATCTACATGGAGACAGACTGTTATAGTGACCAGATATTTGCAATGGGCACAGAGAAAAGGAGAGTCCAACCCTGTTGGGAGGAGTTGGGGAAGGCTCTTGGAGAGGGCAATTCCAGGGTCTTCCGTGTTGGCTCAACACAAATATGGTAGTTAAGAGCATGGGCTCTGATGTCAGACAGAAGTGAGCTGAGTCCCTGCTTGGTTGCTTGCTAATTTGTGAGTTTGATCAAATATATTAGCTTCTCTGAGCTTTAGTCTTCTCATCTGAAAAAGGGAGATCAAGCCTAGGACTTATTTTCCAGGGTTGCTATAATCATTAAACAATATCCTGCAAATGAAGAACTTAGCTAAAATCTTAGGAAATTGCTATTATCCTCCTTCATAAATTCTCGGGGGGGGGGTACTACTGGGGATCAGAAAAGAGGAACTGTCAGAGAGGTCTCCCTGGAGGAAGTGATCTTTGAGTCTGTAAGCTTGGCAAGAGCAAGGATGGTAACACTTTTGCATCCTTCCATATCCCTAGCATCTGGCAATCAAGTTGGCTCTCCGCATGTTTGTTGAGTGAGTAAATGAATGACTGGCCAGAACTTTGAACGAGGGATATAAGGTGCACAAAGAAGGATTTTTCCAGCATTTCTGTCTTCCCAGGAACCATAGTAATTAATGGATTAGCTCAGTTGGTAAAGAATCTGCCTGTAATGCAGGAGACCCCGGTTTGATTCCTGTCGGGAAGATCCACTGGAGAAGGGATAGGCTAACTACCCCAGTATTCTTCAGCTTCCCTGGTGGCTCAGCTGGTAAGGAATCTGCCTGCCATGTGGGAGACCTGGGTTTGATCCTTGGGTTGGGAAGATCCCCTGGAGAAGGGGACAGCTACCCACTCCAGTATTCTGGCCTGGAGAAGCCCACGGACTGTACAGTCCACGGGGCAGCAAAGAGTCGGACACGACTGAGCGACTTTCACTTTCAAGCCATACATACCATTTTGTACATTTTAAAAATTAAAAAAAAATTTTTTGGTCATGCTGTGTGGCATGTGGGATCTGCTTTGCTGGCCAGGGATTGAACCTGTGCCCCTTGCATTGGGAGCATGGAGTCTTAACCACTGTACTACCAGAGAAGTGCCTTGTATGTTTTTTTTTTTTTTTTTTAATATGAAAACTATATCTTTTGGGGGTTATACCAAAACTATCAGTGTGGGACTGCTTCACCTCCCCTGGTATGAAATATTTTTGTTGCTGTTGTTCAGTTGCTAAGCTGTGTCCAACTCTTTGTGACCCTATGGACAGCAAGCACTCCCTTCTGTCCTCCACTACTTCCCAGAGTTTGCTCAGATTCATGTCCATTGTGTCCGTGATGCTATCTAACCATCTCATCTCCTACCACCCCCTTCTCCTTTTGTCTTCACTCTTTCCCAGCATCAGGGTCTTTTCCAATGAGTCAGCTCTTCTCATACATACCACAGTTTATTTAAATGACCCCCCTACTATTGGATATTTAGGTTGTTTCCAATTTGTCATCATGATAAACATTGTCATGATGGTAGTCTCTGTTACTGTTCAGTCACTAAGTTGTGTCAAACTCTTTGCGACCCCATGGACTGCAGCACACTAGGATTCTCTGTCCTTTATCTCCCAGAGTTCACTCAAACTCATGTCCATTGAGTTGATGATGCCATCCAACCATCTCATCCTCTGTCATCCCCTTCTCCTCCTGCCCTCAATCTTTCCCAGCATCAGGGTCTTTTCCAGTGAGTCAGCTCTTCATATCAGGTGGCCAAAGTATCGGGGCTTCAGCATCTCTGTAATCTCTGTACATTTGTCTATTTGTTTATTTAGGTTAAATTCCTTAAGAGACTCTCAGGGGTCAAAATGGTAGGTGCATATAATTTTTAAGGTTTTGGACACTTTAGTGCTAGATCACCCTCCAGGAAGGCTGTGTCAATGTACATTGCTGGGTACCAGTCGGCTAATCTGATCGTCAGTCTGCTTCCTGAAAACCGGCCTCTCACCATTTCCACAGCACTTTTCACTGCCTTGCCTGCTTGGCCAAATGGGATTGCTGGAGAGAACCAGCCTCTTCCTTTTGCAAGCCTTCCGGATATCTGTCGTGTCATGTTAGGATTACGTAAGTGTGATCTTGAGAAATTTCCTTGGAGGAGAGATGCTCCCAGATGTTGGAGCAAGTACTGGGGAGGGGAGGGAGGGATAGTTGGGGCCCTGGGAGGTTAGTCACGTGGCATGCCCCCCTTCCCACCCGTCTGCTTCCCTTGACTCCCGTGGAGGTAACCTTGTTCAACCTCTTTCCACCGCACACACAGAACAGAAACAAGCGTCCTCTCTGTAGTATGCATCCCGCGGCTCTTTTATAGGCTTGTCATATACTGTTTTGTAATTTGGGGGACACTTTTCTGTCTCTCCGGCTGGCCTGTAGCATGGAAGGGTAGAATCTTACTCCTTTCAGTATTCCCAGTATCTGGCAGAAGGTAATGATAAAACAAAAAATAAGATGAGGATAATAATAACAATAGCAACAACTAATGTGCTGAGCATTTGCTATGTGCCAGGGGCTTCCCTGGTGGCTCAGTGGTAAAGAATCTGTCTGCAACGCAGGAGACACAGACCTGGCTTCGATCCCTGGGTTGGGAAGATCCCCTGGAGAAGGAAATGGCAACCCACTCCAGTATTCTTGCCTGGGAGAATTCCCTTGGACAGAAGAGCCTGACAGGCTACAGTCCATGGGGTCACAAAGAGTTGGACAAGACTGAACAACTATCATATCATATCAGGAGCTTCCCAGGTGACTCAGCTGGTAAAGAATCTACCTGCAATACAGGAGAGCCGGGTTTGATCCCTGGGTCAGGAAGATCCCCTGGAGGAGGGCATGGCAACCCACTCTAGTATTCTTGCCTGGAGAATTCCATGGACAGAGGGGCCTGATGGGCTACAGTCCATGGGGTCACAGAGTTGGACACAACTGAGTGACTAACACTTTCAGGCACTTCACAGACTGTATCAAGCCACATATTTTATCTCATTGAATTACTCCTTTAGACATATGCTGTAGGTATTAGTATTGTCCCATTTTACAGATGAGGATGCTAAGGCTCATAGAGATGAAGTGACCTGCTCAAGGTCACACAGCCAGTGAGTGGAAGAGGTGGGACCCAAGACCAATTCCTTTTCAGTCATTCTTCTAGGTGCTTGGTGAGTATCTAAGTCACTTCATGAGGAGTCAACTTTCCCTTTGAGTATGTGTGTGCTCAGTTGTGTCTGACTCTTTGCAACCCCATGGACTGTACTCTGCCAGGCTCCTCTGTCCTTGGGATTTTCCAGGCAAGAATACTGGAGTGGGTTGCCATTTCCTACTCCAAACTTTCCCTTTGCTCCCTCCCTGATACTGGCTGATGAATGGGAGATACCAACAGATATCTGTTCTCAGCAGAAGTGAGGAATCTGGTTTATTTATTTTAAGAGGAAAGCCATACCAGGGTTTGAGAGGGTCTTCTTGAAGGTGTGCTTTGAAAGGCCTAACGGGATACAGTTCTGCCTCTCCTGACCTCCCCACTTTCAATCAGAGTGCCTGGGATCCTTCCATTATGGATTCATTCTTTAAAAAAAACAAAAAACAAAAAAAGAAACCCCGGAGCTTAAAGCTTCTTGTGAAAATGTGGATTCTCCCAGCAAATGTCAGTCCCCTCCATCCCTCATGCCTTAGTGGGCGTCAGGACAGCTGAGCTTCTTTCTCAAGCTGCTCTTCCTCACTCAGCTCTTCTTTCCACTTGTCCAAATTTAAGCAGCGTAAAATCTCACTCCTCGGGTGAGTTTCCTGGCCTCTCCTAGCTCTGCTCTCCCCTGTAGCCAGCAACTCTGTATTGATCATCTTGGATGATGATCTAGCCCTAGTCCTTCTAAAATTGTTCAGAGCTAGCTGTATCTTGAAGACATAGGTAGGGCCTCTTGCAGAATCCCATGACCTACTGTCGTATCCCATTTACAACTATATGTGCGATTTCAGGTGGTCAGATACTCTCTTTCTGAGATTTCAGTAAAATTAAAAGATACAAATATTAAACATTCTAAGACTAACTCACTTATTCAGCACTGCATGTGTTCTAAGCCAGGCTCCTCTGTCCATAAGGATTCTCCAGGCAAGAATACTGTAATGGGTTGCCATTCCTTTCTCCAGGGGATCTTCCCAACCCAGGGGTCAAACCAGCATCTCTTATGTCTTCTGCACTGGCAGGTGGGTTCTTTACCACTACTGTCACCTGGGAAGTCCTCATGCAGAACAGACAAAATATCCAAGTGGTCTGGGCCCTGAGAACTTAGAGACACTCAAGACTGAACCGTGTTCTTAAGGCATCCAGTCTGATGGAGAATGGGTTATAGTGTATGCTGGACCCAGGGAGTAGGCTGTATTTCAGGAGCTCGTATGAGGGACTAACATACGGTTAGTCTTCAATAAGTGTTATTTCTTTGTTGTAGGCAGCAGGAGAAGGGAACGACAGAAGATGAGGTGGTTGGATGGCTTCACCAACTTGACAGACATGAGTTTGAGCAGGCTGCAGGAGTTGGTGATGGACAGGGAACCCTGGAGTGCTGGGGTCCACGGGGTCACAAAGAGTCGGACACCACCGAGCAACTGAACTGATTTGTTATAGACCAGGAGCATATTCTGGAGGGGGCCTGTGAGTGCAAAGATTCTGTATTCTTTCTTTATTTTATTGTCATTAGACCATGCTTCTGGATTTCCTGGAGTAACTGGAGCTCCCCACCCCCATCCACGAGAGATGCAGTTGCTAAAGGTATTGGGGGCAGGGCAGTTAGGTAAATCTAGCATGCTTAGAGGATGGATTCAGGGCAGGTAATACTATTGAAGTGCTGGAAATAGAAGAGAAAATCAAACCTATTTTTGCCTTACATTGCTTCAACTTAAGTATACTTGCATAGAAGAAAACATTATGTCACTACTGGAAATGGAAATACAGTATTTTTTCTGATGCACTTTTAAATAAATATACAACATTTAAACCTTAAAAAAATGTGTCTCTAGGCCACCTAACATGACCCTTTTCACCTCAGCACAGCATGTATCGCCCTTTGGAAAACGCCCCTCTTCAACAATAATCATCATCACTATAGTAACAATAATAAGCAACGATGCTACACGTGGGGTTTTCTATATGCCAGGCATGCTAAGGGATTTACATACATTAGTTAATGACAGCCATATGAAGAGATACTGTTATAGTCTCCACCTTACTCATGGGAACACTGAGGCACAGAGAGGTTGAGTAATTTCCTCCAGGCCACACAGTTTGTGTGTGGTAAAACCAGATTGGAACCAAGCTAGCTTTACCCTAAAACCTGGCCTTTTAGCCATTTCATTATACTGTCTCTGCTGATGCTCCTTCCTCCAGCACCAGTAGCAGTTCGAGGCTGGAGGTTTAACTGCATTCCTTGAGGAAAAAATGAGCCTAGGTAAGCACCCAGCACATAGTAGGTGCTTAACAAATGTAACTGCTATTTTTTTTTTTTTTTGAGTATATAGCACTCATCCACATTCATTAGCTCAATGAAATGTCCTAGCCACATTTGCAGGTAGGTGCGAAGGGTCTTGCAGTCCCATTTTATAGTTGGTGAAACTGAGGTTCAGAATGTTCAAGTGGCCTACCCAGGGTCACACAGCTGGTGAGCGAGGGGAGCCCAGGATCAAGCTCATAGCACCAGAAGGCGAGTCCAAGTTTCTTTCCCCTAGAAGTACCTTGCCTGATAACACCAAATCGACTGGTCAATAAGTAATACTTGTTGATTTGTTTTAAAAGCTTATCTTGTCAAGTCCTGCAGCATCTCTCCTGTACTTAGCCATATTTTCTCCTAAGGGGACTAATGGGCTTTCCTAAGATTTGTCGCTTTCCTGGTGGGACAGGATCTCCCAGGGCACAAAGCAATTGTGAAAGGAACCCAGCAACTCTCTCTCCCTCTTCAGCTCTTTCTCTTTTTCTTGCTCGCTTGTCTCTCTGCTCCATCTACTTGTTTTGTCTTTGACTGATCCCCTGTGATGAGTTGTGCTCCTGGAAGGCTGCCCTGTGACATTTCTTCTCTTTTGTGGTCCGGATGATAGCATTTCCCTGGAGGCTCTTAAAAAAAGAGGAGGAGGGAGTGAATAAAGCATGTCGTGCCCTGCCAGTGCCATCCAGCGACAGAGCTTGATGGTTGGGCTGAGGCTTTGAGCACGAATCTTCTCTCTTGTAGGACCTCCTCCTGTGTGTACTCATGTACAGTCGTGTGTGCACGTGCACACCTGCACACACATGTACACTGTACTGTTTAGATCAGGCAGTGATATGACTGAAGCCCCGGTTCCTCTGGCCAAGAGGGGGCTCAGGTGTGATTCCTGAGGCTGGTTTGCCTTGGGTTTCTTATTGTAGGGTCCTCCAGCAAACTTGCTGTATGGGTTTCCTATGGCTGCTGTAACAAGTATCAACAAACTTGGTGGGTTAAAACAACACGGATTTATTGTCTTACAATTTTTGAGGTCAGAGTGCTAAAATCAAGGTGTTGGCAGGGCTGTGCTCCATCTGGAAGCTCTCAAGGAGAATCTGTTCCCTTGCCTTTTCTAGCTTCTAGAGGCTTCCCTCGTTCCTTGCTTTGTGGCCCCTTCCTCCATCTTCTGGAGAAGGAAATGGCAACCCACTACAGTACTCTCGCCTGGAGAATCCTGTGGACAGAGGAGTCAGGTGGGCTGCCATCCATGGGGTCACACAGATTCAGACACGACTGAAGTGACTTAGCAGCAGCAGCAGCAGCCTCCATCTCCAAGACCAATAACACAGCGCTCTCTCTCTCTCTCTCTTCCTCCATCCCTCCCTCCCTCTGTTTCTCTTTATTTCTCTCTCCCTCTCCTTCTTCGCTCTCTCTCCATCTCCCTCTCTCTCCCCACCTCTCTCAACCCTCTACTCCATTATCAGCTCTCCTCTCTGATCCTCCTGCCTCACTTTCCCCTTATAACACGGTAGTGATTACACTGGGTCCACCCAGATAACTCAGGGTAATCTCTTTATCTCAAGATCCTTAACATACTTGCTAAGTGCCATTTGCCACATACGGTAACATGTTCACCACTTCTGAGGATTAGCCCGTGGACATCTTTGAGGGCTGTTATTCTGCCCCACTCACCAAGTGAAATGGGAACATTTGCTCTTTCTGGACAAACTCAGCACCGTTTCTCTGGGAGACAGAAGAGCACATGGCCCCTGAGATTGACTGTTCAGATTCACATCCTGCCCTCCCCATCTCTTTCTAGCTGTCTTACCTTAGGCACATCACTTGGGCTCTCTGTGTCCAGTTTCTTCATCTCTAAGATGGGCAAATAATGCAGTACAACCTCATCTCACTGTTACAAGTCATGAATATTGCTGGGGTGATAAAACAGGTCAGCTGGTGAATCATATGCACGTAAAAAAAATGGAAGCAGCAATTTTAACTAGGATGTCATGTAACATAATACTTATAAACCTCGGTCCAAATCCCAGTGGTACCATTTATGAACTAAAGGGCTAGTTGTTTCAGGCAACTGAGTCTCAGTTTTCTCATTTTTTAAAATGGAAATAAAACAATTGCCATCTTAACACACAGGATTGTTGTGAGGATGACATAACAGCATGGTCATACGAGTCACCCAGCACACAGTGGGTAGCTTGTTACAGTCACCACCACCATCACCACTGTTTGTCTATGCTGGAGGTGATGGAGAGTCTTAATGGGCTGCCTCTGGTCTCAGCAGCACAAGGACAGGCCAGGACAGCTTGCTGAATCCAGGGTCCTGAGAAATTCCTTTGCAGTGCTTCATCCTCGAGAGGATCAGAGCCTGGCTGGGCTTAGTTAGCCTTGGGGTGTCTGGTGTCCAGGCATCTCCCTGCTGCAGAGCTGCCAGAGCTCACAGCTGCAGTTGGTTCTCTGAATGAAGAGTTCTCTCCAGAAGCTTTCAGAATGGAAGAGGGGTTTGAAGATGGTGACCAGGGAGGCAGGGAGGCAAAATCTGAGAAGGCAGAGTTGGTTCCTAGATGGCATGGTCACTGGGAAAGGTGCAGAGCTCTGGTTTCAACTGTATTATTATTTTTTAATTTTGCTGCAAAGCTTTGTTCCAATGAAGACTTGGGCAGATGCCCAGTATGCAAAACATTTAAAAGTGCAACTGCTCAGGTTGAAAGCAGGGGTGGGGGGGGCGTGGTGGAACTCAGGCCTCACTTACACTCCAACAGGGGCCTCTTAAGAGGGGGCCAGTTTGAGAAAAAACTATCAGGGTAGCAAAAACAGAGGCCCTGGAATCAGACAGACCCAAGATTTGCATTTCTGCCTGTGCCACTTCTTGGCTGTGTGAGCTTCGGGGTTTTACTTCACCTGAGTCTCAGTCTCATCAACTGAAAATGGGACAATAATAGCACCCACCTCATAGTTATAAAGATTGGAGTTAGCAACCATAAAGTGCTTAATACAGGTGGCAGATGTCTAGACATTTAGCAGGTGGTAGCTATTTTCGTTCCCCAAGGGTGATCTGAATTCATGACAGACCTTCCCAGAACATGTGCCTAAGGCCAGGGAAGCTGTGAGGTGGGGGGAGGTGGGTAGACATTCCTTGGAACTGGGAGCCAAAAGACCTGGGAATTAATTGGATTCTGATTCCACCATCGTCATCCTATGTGGGTTTCTTGAATCAGTCTTCAGATGTCTACTGAGACATGTACCTGATACTGTTCTAGACGCTGGAACACAGGCCTTGGCATCTGAAAGGCCTAAGGTCCAGACTCAACTCTGCTACTTTCTATCTTTTTAGCTGTGGGCAAGCCACTGTCTCTCTCTGTTACTCAGTTTCTCCATATGCAAAATGAGGGCATTGAACTTGTGTCATAGGATCTTTCTAGAAAAGATTCAATGAGGTCCTGCCAAAGAGTTGTAGAATTCATTTGAACTTGACTCTGAGAGAGGCAGTCTGAAGCATGGGCTTTGGAGTTATACAACCCTGGATTTCAGCCCTATGTCTGACATTTCTGGTGTAATATTATGCAAGAGACTTAACTTCTTGAGTCTCAGTTTCCTCAACTGTAAAACGGGAGTAATAATAGTTCCCTCAAAAGGTCATGGCAAAGATTCAAGGAAATGACACATGTAAAGTCCTTAGCCAAAGGGCTTGTGTGTAGTTGGTTCTCAATAAAATGACAGCTGCCATCATCAGCACCATCACCATCATCACCATCATCATGATCATTGATAAAGTGAAGCTCTAAATGGTCTTTAAGATCCTGACATTTTAAGCCCTACTTTTCAAGGAGGGGATTAGGTGACGAATGTGGTAGTTCACTCTGGGCCCCCTCAGTGGGACTGTCTAGAGGAAGGTCCACAGTGAACAGGGTTCTAATTCACTTTGCTGAGAAGTTCTAAACAGATCCTGGTATATTTGAGATTTCCTGTCCTTTCCTCCCAACAAGTAGGAATAAGACCTATTGAGATCTGGAATGTTGGAAGCCATGGGAATCAGCTTCTCTCTTTTTAAAAAAATTATATATTTTAATTTTTTTGGCTGTACTGGGTCTTCTTTGCTGCACACGGGCTTTCTCTAGTTGTAGAGAGTGGGGGCTACTCTTTAGTTGTGGTGTGCGGGCTTCTCATTGCAGTAGCTTCTCTTGTTGCATCACACAGGCTCTGCACATGGACTTCAGTAATTGTGATGCATGGGTTTAGTTGCCCCATGGAATGTGGAATCTTCCTGGACCAGGGATTGAACCCGTGTCCCCTACATTGACTGGCAGATTCTTATCCACTGTACTACCAGGAAAGTTCAGTCAATTTCTCTTTATGTATTTCTCCTTTTAATGATTTTATTTTCTTGTCTGTATAGTGATTTCACTTCAGAAGATGAATCTGGGTCTTTGGGGTTTAGGTCTTTGGCCATGGCTCAATTGTCTAATTTAGACCTTCTATAATTTCCCAACTTCATCCCACTCAAACCATGAACTGAAAGGTGAGGCTAGCATATGCCATTCTGGATTGGCTGTCAGTTCCTTTCTCCTTCTGTCAAGACATTTGAATCACAGGACAGATTATGGATCATGGGGTTATAGCAGCCCACAACTTGGATGTTCTTATTGTTGCTTTTTAACTTTTTGCGTAGTCATATGCTCATTTTATGCAGATAAGACTTGGAGATGTTAAGTGACTTTTCCAAGGTTGTATGGGGGCTCGACTTGGTTCCAGAAACCTGTCAAGTGCTTATTCAACTAAGCCATCCTGCCCCATAGAAATTTCCATTTCCTAAGCCTCATCGTCCTGCCCTGATTTTCAAGGCACCTGAGGTATAGGTCAGAAATCTGCAGCAATGTGGGTGAGGACAGGTCAGCTAGGCTGATTTGGTGGGGAGGAGCCACTTGGAGGCTCCCGCACTGGGGTCAAACTCTTTTCTGAGCAAGCAGTGAAGGTCTGGGGGCGTATGTGGAAAAAGGGCTGTAAAGTTACAGCTTCTTTGCTCTGAGAGTGAACGACAAGATTAGAACAAGTGTGTGGTAGGTAGGCTGTCACTGACTTCACTGTGTGATTTCGAGAAATCCCGTTCCCCGCCACTCCCCCACCCCCACCTTCCCTGGACTCTCCCCCTTTTCTGCTCTAACCATCCAATTACTTAACTTCGCAGCCTGAGGGTTCGCTTCCCGCCCATCCCCTCCGCCGCCGCATTTTAGCGCTGTCCGCGGTGCTGATCGCCAATCTCCCGATTGCCATTTCCACCAGCTACGATCTCTGGTGCGCCCAATCTCACCTCCCGGGCTCCCACCCCTCTTTCCCCAGGCATCTCACACATAAATCACGGCGGGGGGAAGGCAGGCTTGGCTCCCCCTGCTCCGGGAAACTGCTGCCCCCTCCCTTGCTCATACCGGGTTTTGCAGCAGTGGTGGCAGCCGCCACTGATTCCCGCACCGGGGAAGCGATTGATTCGTCTACTGCCAGCAGCCCCGGAGTTGCCTACGCGGACGACCGAAAGAAAGAGAAAGAGAGACAGAAAGGGAGAGGACAGAGAGAGAAAGAGAGATTCAGAGAGTGAAAACCTTCATCCATGTGGAGGGCAGGCTGAGGGAGCCACTGTCTTACCTCGACTGACTGGTCGGAGTTTTCTCCTCTTCTGGCAGTGGTATTTCTTTTCATCTTGGACCTGCGTGATTTAGGGATAGTTGCTGTGTGTGTGTGTGTGTGTGTGTGTGTGTGTGTGTGTGTGTGTGTGTGTGTGTGTGTGTGCAGTTGCTTTGATTTTATTTTGGGAAGAGTAGGAAAGTCAAATGAACAATTTTCTTTCAGGCACCTCCACTGAGCTTTCAAACCAAGTCATCCAGAGTTAGCATCTTCCCACCCATCAGAGAAGAGAGGAGTTGGCAAGAATTTGGCTCGCCCATTCCCCCTGCAATCCTCTGGTGTCTTGGTAAGTGATATTCTTCTCAATTGTGAAAATGGACTAGGGGTGTTGGAGTCCCAGTTGCAACGAGGTGTGTACATGACCTGGTGGGATAGAGGTTAGGTGGGAGGGAAAGGGTGTTAAGGAATGACCACGTTTATTTGCCCACATTCTGCAGTGTTTGATTGCCTAAGAGGCACCCCAAAGCCAAATGAGATTTCGGCTCACTGCCCAGGGTAGGGGTAAAATATGCTCATGTTTTAGGCAATGCAATCAAAATTGTGGCTTCTGCCCAATTTGTCCTCTCCCTTGCAACAGAAGCTTTTGAAAGTAGCCAGCAGTTCTCTGAGTGAATTAACCCTTTGTGATGCTGGCCAGCTTGGAATGGACAGTCTCTGGGTATTCTGATCTAGTGGATGGACACCTTGACTCTGGATGAGAGAGGATCATCTATGGCTGGATGGTTAACCCTAGCCTAGGGTAACCTAGGCATGCCAAGTGAAGCTTGCATAGGACCGGGTGCAGATTGTACCATCTTCCAAGGACAGCTGAGTAATTTAATTGTGGTGGTTTTGTGCAAGCTTGCCTGTTCACAGTTTCCTGAGATGAGAGATCTGGGAGACATGAAAGGATCAGATTTTTCTTGGAATGAGTGGTCAGGCAAGTCAGAGGGGAGCAGCCAGCTGTCTGCTGAGCAGACAGGGTTTTATTTTCACAGGTGGTATAACCTGTAAGTGATTACACAGAGGGTTTCATCCTTGAGCCTGTCTCAGAGTAGGCAAAGGAGTGACTAAGGTTTGTTCAGCTTCTGGGGAAGGGTTCCAGGCTCCAGCTTCAGATCTGTTCCAGGACAGACCATACCCTGCTCTAGTTTCTTTATTCTGATGGGATCAGCCTCACCAACCTGTTAGTGAGTGGGAGGGGGAGGTCCCTTATAACTGAATCCAAAACTCACATTTAATTTTAAAAGCCTTTGCTGCTAATCTGTGACCCATCAAAAGGGGATTTGCTTTGCTTCCTGGTTTGATTATATCTACCTTTCTGGAAATGAATGTCTTTATTTTTAGCATCTTCACTATTATCTCAGGGGCCACCCCCTCCCCGAGGATTTCCTCTTCCAGTTCTTATTCTTGGAGGTGGGAGGAATAAAACATCAGTCCCCAAAACTGGCAAGCGTAAGCAGGGCCCACTCAGTCACTTTCTCCAGCCCCAGAGCCAAGTGGGGACACCAAAATCCCAAGGCATATGATTGCTCAGGCAGGACATGACATGTGAGGCAGTGGGAAGGGATGCTTGGTGATTAGTACCAAAGAGTTGGTCCTCAGAATTCCTAGGTTTTCCTTGCTGGGTGACCTTGGGGAGGAAGTTGCCTTTGTCTCCTCTTGGGAAACCTAAGTGTGAATGATGAATGTGAGGAAATCTGGTTCAAATAAGGAGCTGCAGATCGGCCCATGGGTGATATTTAAAATTTTGAACTTTGGCACTAACTGATCAGACTGGCCCGTGGCTGGGGTCCTGGGGTGGGAGGATCTCAGGGGTTCCTGCTGTGCTGAGTGTTAGCTCTTTAATTGCTGGATTACAGGGAGGTTTAGGGGGCTGGGGCAATATAACCAGCCAATGCAATATAACCATCCAGTGTAGGAGTGAATATATATATATATATATATATATATATATATATATAAAACCAGAGTTGATTTGCAGTGTTGCATTAGTTTCAAGGGTACAGCAAAGTGATTCAGTTGCACATACATATGATAACCACTGGTTCAGCCATGCAGGGCAGGCCAGCCCCCCTGAGGTAGCTGGGACTGGATTGTCCACCCATGGGTGCTTTTTGAACATCTACTTGCTGCCTCCCATCCTTACTTCCTTGGTGGTGGTTAAGATCCAAGAGGCTGCCCTCCCTCCCCCCTCATCACATTTGAATTGGTGCATTGTGGTGCACCAGCATAAGGGAAACAGAAGCTTCTGGAAAGAGCTTCGGAGTTGGATCAGGAGACCTGGGTCTCAGCCCCAGCTCTGCCTCCCCTTTCTGGGCCCCAGTTTCCCCATCTGTGCTATGAAGTAGCTGGTCTAGGTGACCCCAAGGCCGCTTCCATCTCTGAGGCTCTATAACTGTGTGATGAGTATTGACTATGTATATTTGTGCGTGTGCATACTCATGCTTCTAGGAAGGGTGAGCCCTGTGTTTGGGAATTTGTCAGATGTGTTGAGCAGGTTTTGCCTGGGTGAGTCAGATGGAGACTGGCTCTTGTGAGAACTTCCCTAGGTTCCTAGAATCCTGTGCTCAGCAGAGGGGTCTTCTTGGTTTGTGGCTTCAGTTGCATAGACATCCAGATCTGGCAGCGCTTGAAAGCCCTCTAGAGACTTATCCCAGAAAGACACCAAGGATCCCTTTGAGAACCTCCACTCTGGAAAGATGCCCATACCCTATAGCCCACCTGAGGACCTCGAGTTCAGAACCTCTGATCTAGTCTTCAGGGGGTCAGGAAGGGCAGGCAGCTTGCCCAAGACCACACAGTGAGCCATGCACAGCAAGACACAAGGACGAGGCATCCTCCTTCACTCCTGGCTCCAGCAGCCGCCATTCCCCTGACCCAACCGGGGTGCAGGGGGAGGACCTTCAGCAGCTTCTTCCCAATTTTCTGTCCTGTGAGGTGATCAGGAAATGTGGACGTTTCCTTTCTCAGTGGTGGGAGGGAGGCAGTGGCCAGAGATTCTGCAGTTCGAAACGGTGGCCTGGGAGGTCAGCCTCCCCAGCTTGCTGTGCCTTTTGTTTTCTTGCTACCTGTACACATCCTGGCTGCCTATCTAACGCTGTGGGTCTGGTCAGAGTGGCTGCTCTGGGGGTCTATTTGTAGGCTGAGTTATTTGCTCTTTATTTAACCCTCTCTATCTGTCTCTCTGTGGGTCATAGAGAATCTGACACTTTCTAATAAAAACCACCATGACATATGGGCTTATCTTCTGCTCTTTATCCCCTTCAAGTTGGGAGCTGGTCATGAATGCAGACAAATCAGGAGTTGATGTAAAGGCAATGAGAAGCAACCAGCATGGTTTATTTCTGTTAAGCACTGTGGCTGTAACCTGGGATAAAAATAAATCCGGGACCCAGTAGTGGTGGGCTGGAGTGATGAGCTTAAATTATTCAGCTGCCACCCAGGATGGAGATCCTTGATGTGCTAGGAGAGTGAAGGAGGTACCACAAAAATAGCCACCTCTCCTTCCTGTTCCCCACCCCTGTTTCTTTAACCAGGCTTTTTAGCCTCTAGGGGCTGCAGTGTGAGATGCTGGGAGCAACCAGACCTGAGTTTGAATCCTGGCTCCAGTGCTTGGTTGCTGTGTGACTTCAGGCGAGACCCTAAACCTCTCTGAGCCTCATTTTCCTCAGGTGCAGTAAGGGAGCACAGTGTGGGTAAAGAGCGTAGGCTCTGGAAATAGATCTCCTGGGCTTAAATCCTGGTTCTAGCACTCCCTAGTTATGTCATGTCACCTCTCTGGGCTTCAGTTTCTCCATCTTTAAAGTGAGGATAATAAAGAAACTGTGAGCATTTTGAGTTAATGTTTGCAAACCGCTTCTCACTGAGCCTGGCAAGGAGTAAGTGTCCAATAAATGCGAGTGATGGGGATGCTGTTGGTGATGGTAGCAGTGAAGTCACCCGTGACCTAAATAAGACTGAGTTAGGGTAGAGAAAGGTGACCCCTCTGTGCCAGGCAAACAGCTCTGGGACCCAGGAGAGACAGGACATGGCGTGGAGATAGGGGCCTTCCAGTTCCACTTACTTACTAGTACGTGGTCTTTGTGCAGTTGCCGGGGGTGGGGGTGGCAGACCTCAGTTTATCCACCCATGAAATGGGCATAATGACCATCTTTCTTGAAGTCTTTGCGGCCCCAAGGAAACAGGGCAGTCGTGAGTGTGGTGTGCAGGCCCTGGAGGAGGGCATTCGGGGGAGAAGCCCTCCTGACTACTCTGTCCTTTGTTCCTCCGAAGCCTTAGGAGGCTTTTGCTGAATCATCTCTACTCACCAGCTTGGAGCCCAGGGGTTTTTCCTAGGAGACTTGAGCTTTCCCTTTCTTCCTGCCTTGGTGCTTCCCCTGCCACGGTGGGTGTCCCTACATACAGCTCCCAAGATGCTACAGGGCAAGGTCCTTAGGGCCAAGGCTGTGCCCCCTTCCTTTTTAGAGTCACAGTTAGCAGGGCAGGTGCTCAGCAATGACTTGCATGAGTGAATGAATGAATGAAACCTTGACTGACTAGTGAACTGGTCAGTTTGGAGAGATGCCTTTAGCCTATGGTCCAACCAGTGACCTGCATGCAGTAGGTCCCTAGTTAGCATTGGTTCATTATGGTGAGTCATTGGTGAAGTGTTTAAAAGGGGTTAGCTTTCATCTCAGACCTACTATAGGCAAAGAACTGGCCTTTCTCTCTTGTCAAAGAGTTGGCTGACATTTATCCATATGTCATACATTTATTGAGTACTTATAGTATGCCTGGTACCATGGTGGGCATTGGAAAAAAAAATAATAGTGACAAAGACAATCCCTTTGGGACTTAGATAAAGTAAGTGACTGCCTACAAAATGTGATCTTTTCAGGGAGGGGATGGGTTTTAGTACAAAGAGGGCTTCCTTCATCACCCTAAAACACTCAGCTCACTGATATGTGAAAATCCATCATTAAAGTTTCATTCTTTGTCTTTAGGCTTTGCTCTTGGATGAAGAGCAGATGCTTTTGGGGTGGAATAATGCATCCTGCCTTATTAGTCACTTACACTTTAGCGAGGAGGAGTTGTAAAATCCTTTCTGAAAAGTGAGGGGAGCTTTTTGAAAAGCTTTTTGCGAGTGAGAAGCAGCATTTGCACAAAGTAAGCTTGCGGCTTTACCTGAGAGGGCAAATGGCAGAGAAACACCAACAGTGCTGGGTTCACATTCTGCTCTAAAAAGCTCTCAGTGCTCAAGAGACTGATTCACCTGAACTGGGTGGTTCATCTGACTTGGTGGTTCTCAGAGTACAGTCCTTGCCACCTCTCATCCCCACACGCAGCGGTATCAGTATCATCTGATAACTTGTTCGGAAAGGCAGATTCTCGGGTAAGGTTCTGGACCCGTCCCATAAGAAACCCTGAGCGCGGGGCCTTGTGCTCTGTGTTTTCCTAAACCGCCAATGCTACAGATTAAAGTTATTTGAAATGCAAAACACTTTCACAGCTGTTAGTTATAACAGTTCTAGGTGTGTTGTGAGCTTCAGACTTTTTGCCATGGTCCCCCACCCTCCACATCCCCCAAGGGTCTGAGAACTGGGTCTGTTGCCTCCCCAGGACACATCATTAACTTTCTGCTACTGGCTCCCTCTATTTCCCATGGGAGCACAAGCTGGACCTAGCATTCCCTGCTAACCTGAGTGCTCTAGAAGGCTGCTTCTTTCCCAGGCAGGATGCAAGGACTCGGGTTATAGGATGGTTTGTTGTCAAGGTGGTAAGGATCACCCCTCCACCCTGGTCAGGGAATGGACTTGGTTTCTCTTAGTCCAACACAACTTCCCATTTGGGCCAGGGGAAAGTGGGGGACCAGGGTGCAGTGCTGAGGCATCAGACTGCTTATGCAATGTCACTGTGGTTTCTTCGAAGTAATTGTCTTGCTGTCATTACTTTTAAAGACATAATGTGTACTAGTGTGATTGGGAAAAAAAAAGACATAATGCACACTTAAATCTCATTGTAATGGAGCTATGTCAGACTCTGTAAGCTTAGGAATGCAGCTAGTGAGCAAGATAACCGGCCTCAGGAAGCTGGGGGCTTTGCACACCCCTCTGCAATCAATCAACAAGAGGAAATTTATCTGACAGTGTCATAATGATGTTTGCTTTGTGAAAGATTTATTTGGAAAGCGGGAGAAAAAAAAAATCTCTCCGCATCTCTTAATATAATCTTCTAAGTTCATTCAGGTGCCTTTTTCTTCTTTCTTCCTCTCTTTCTTTCTTTCTTCCTTTCTTCTTGAATGCATCTACACCATGATAAGCAGCAGCTTGTGAATGGAAGCAGCTTTCAGTAGAGAACAGATTAGGCAAGCAAGTTTGGTGCCAGTCATTGATGGCGAGGTGGTGTCTGGGGCTCCTGAGAAGAGAGATGATTTCTCAAAGTTTGTTGGGAGGCCCTCTATGCGAGATGCTGCCAGAGGCATCTGTGTGGTCCACTCTTCCCCCAGCCCAGCCTGCCCCTGTCCCCTCCCCTCTACCGGTCAGTTTTTTCTGTCACTATACCACTGTGTCTCCAAGTCTCTGTCTCTTCTCTCTCCCCTTCTCACACCCCCACAGCATCCCCTTCTCCATCCTTCCCACCCTTTAAAAATTCCCTTTCTTTCTTCTCATAGTTCATCTTTCCTCCCCTTCTTTCTCCCTCATCTGATCTCTGCTCTCTCCCTCTGGCTGGCATGTTCTCCCAATCTCTTTCCATCTTCCTCTCCTAAATTCTGCCCTTCCCCATCCCATCTTTAGTCTCACCCAGGTAGATATATCAAAGTGACTTGGGAAGGGAATGCATTTACAGGTCCCGAGACCTCAAGTTGGGTCTCTGAGTAGGGTGAAGCAACTCCCAGTTAGCCTGGGACGGAGGGGATTCTTGGCAGGCAGGACTTCCTGTGTTAAACCTGGGAGAAACTCAAGCAAATCAGGACCAGTTAGTCATCTTACTGCCAAGGTCAAGTGCTTGGGACTTTGTGGAGCTTTTAAAAGGCCAGAGATGTAACTCCCTGGGCAAGTTGCCTGTCCTGCTCTGGAGAGGAGCAGCGTGGTTTCTGAAGCCCTCCCCAGCCTCTGTGGGTTCAGCACGGCTCTGCATGGCTCTGAAGACTACCCAGGCGTACAAAGGCCAGTGGCCAGTCAAGGGCATGGGGCTGACTCCTTCCCCCTTTCTGACTTCCTTCCTCCAACAAGACTGACCACCCAGCCAGTTAGCTCTGCACTCCTTAGTCACAAGAGGGATCTGACGAGAGACTGCAGGTGGTCCCTATGACAGAGATTCCCAAACTTGAGGCTGGGTCAAAATTCCTTGGAGGGCTGTTAACACAGAGTTTCTGATTCAGTGGGACTAGGATGGAGCCCAAGAATTTGCATGTCTAACACATCATTCCCAGGAGACATGGATGCTGCTCCTCCAGGAATTCCACTTTGAGATTCACTGCTTTCTGCAAACTCATTTCCTTTCATTTATTTATTCCCTCATTTATTCCTTCATTCATTCATTCTCAGATATTTATTGTATCCTACCATGTACCAGGCACTGGGGACTCAGCAGTGAACGAGACAGAGTTCCCTGCCTTTCTAGAGCTTACAGTCTAGTGAGGAACAAAAGAAACACAGAAACAAGATGGTTTTAGACTGTCAAGTGCTATGAAGGAAACAGCATGACTTCACAAATAGTGATAAATGGTGTGCGGGGAGAGAGATAACTTAGTAATTAAAATTTAGTTATATGCTGTCCACCTGAAATTATCACATAGTTAATCAGCTATACTCCCATACAAAATAAAAAGTTTTAAAAATGAGTTACAAAAAGGATGGCCAGGGGAGATGGTAATAGTTGGATTGAGAGCTAAGTCTCTAGAAGAAGCCAGAAGGATCCAGGCTGGGGGAATGACACTTGCAAAGGCAGAGACAACTATGTTCTCTTGATGGAACAGCAAGAAGGCCAGTGCAGTGGGATGGGGGGAAAGTGAGGGGGCCGAGGTGGGAGGGGCCTGGGGGCTGCAGGACCTGCCAGGGTAGGCGAGGAGTCTGGATTTCATTTCCCTGGGAGGTGGGGGGAGGGTTTGAATCAGAAGAGTGACATGACCGAGTTTAAAATTTTGGTAATGATCACTTTGTTTTCTCAGTGGAGAGCAGACTGCAGGAGGCAGGGGTGGAAGTCAGGAGACCAGTGATGGGGAGCAGTGACACAGCCTGGGGGACCAGGGGGTGCAAAGAAGATGGTGGTCAGATTCGGGGTGGCTTCTGCAGTAGCTTGGCCACCTCTTACTGATGGAGTAGGTGTGGGGGCCCATTCTCGGCAGTGGTTCAGCGGTTGTGATTCCGGGCACCGAAAGTGGGGCCCATGGGTTAAGACTCCAAGACCAACAGGGTGTGCAGAGGAAGGGGCCTTTCAGGGGGGTCTGCAAACGCCTTTCCCAGGCCGGCTAACGTGTACCGTCCCCACCCCCTCCCCCCACCCCCAGAGGAAAAGGCAGCAGCTGGAGTTTTTCTTTCTCCCATGAGCCGTGGCTGGATTAACCTGTCAGTGTTAAGGAGGACATCGACGGAACTTGGCGAAGCCAAAGAAGCCACTGGAAGCGGCCACTGCCGCCGAGTCAGGCTGGGGCGTGGGGCCGACTCTCTCTCCCAGAGGCCTGGAGATCGGGGTGGGGGCTTGCGGGAAGGTTGTCGGACAGGATGCGGACCACTTCTGGCATCTGCAGCTTCGCCTCTGCTCGTTAGAGAGCGACCTGTGGCTCAGCTGAGCCGGGAACCTAGACCAGAGGGCCTCGTCGGCACTGAGCATGCGCTGAAGGAAGAGCGCGGGGTGGAGGGGCGGGGGGGGGGGGAACCTTCATCCCGCCCTCCGCCCCCCCCCCCCCAGCCCCCCCCCGCCCCCCCGCCCGGCGGGGTGAAAAGCCACGTGCAGGACCAATGACCTGCCTCGTATGCCTTTCAGAAAGGCATCTGCTGCTGTTTCTTTTGGTTTGCTTTCTCTCTCTCTCTCTCTTTTTAAACTTTGGAAGGGTTGATCTAGCCAGGGCCGACCTCCGTGTTGTCTGTGTGTTTTTTAAAGACGGGCCTGGGTGCGTCAACAGCGCATAAGCCACTTTGGGGAGAAATGCCCGAGAAAAATAAATAGTGCTTATATGTTGGTTACCAAGTGGGGGCTTTACTTCTGATTATAGTGGGAGGAGAGCTGTCCTCACTCACAGCCTCTCAGTTTTCCATGGAGAACTCATCTGCTTTACGGATTAGCATGGAATTTTCTTTCTGATACAAGGTGCCAAGAGTGAATTTATTCTTTCTCATATTCTAGTACACGACCACGACCATCATCTATCCTTGCAGGCTTCTTTCTCAGTTTTTTTATTTATTCTTTATTCTTTATTTTTTAAATTTATTCAATTAATTTTTAAAATTAATTAATTAAATTTTAATTTATTATTTATTCTCTTTTATTCCTCTAACCCACACCCCTCCCCTAATAGGCAACCCTTCTATTCTGTTCAGTGATCGTCTCTTGTGTTGTTTATGCACCTGCAAAACGTGTGTTTTTTCCTTAACTTTTTATTTTGTATTGGAATATAGCCGATTAACAAGGCTGTGATAGTTTCAGGTGGACAGCGAATGGCGTCAGCCATGCACATCCTTTCTACCCCAAACTCCCCTCCCATCCAGGCTGCCGCATAACATTGAGCAGAGTTCCCTGTGCTATACAGTAGGTCCTTGTTGGCTATCCATTTTAAATATAGCAGTGTGTACATGACCTTCCCAAACTCCCTAACTGTCCTTTCCACCAACAACCATAAGTTCACAAAACATGTATTTTTAATTTACATAAATGGTATGGTGCTATAGATCTCATTGTTTCTCACCTTCCCCCCCGCCCCAGCACTGTTTTTGAAGAGAATGTGAGATGTGCATGTAATCCTTTGCTTCTAATTGTTGCTGTACTCCAAAGTGTAAATCCCTTATATTTTACCCATTTTCTTATATTATATTAGTTTCTCTCCAGTTACCCAGATAATTTCTGGAAATTTTCCTGCACTGGGCAGCTGGGATTCTTTCAAGACATAGAGACTCATTTTTAATAGAACTTTGATGTCGTTTGGGGCTTCCTTGGTGACTCAGATGGTAAAGAATCCACCTGCAATACAGGAGACCCAGGTTTGATCCCTAGGTCAGGAAGATCCCCTGGAGAAGGGAATGACTACCCACTTCAGTATTCTTGTCTGGAGAATCCCCTGGTGGGCTATAGTCCATAGGGTCGCAAAGAGTTGGACGTGGCTGAAGCGACTTAGCATGTAGCAGTGTCATTTGAGAGGTGCAGATTGATGCTTTGCTGTTTTGCTTTTGGATGGTTTGCTCAGCAAACACTGAGGAGCAGCTTCTAATATCAGACCCCATAGGTGTGTCGAGGAAAGCAGAGGTCAAGTTGATGGGGTCTGGAGCCAGGGACATCTGGGTTTAAATTCTGTCTCAGATACTCATTGACTGTGTGACCTTTGGCAAAGTGAGTTTGTCTCTCTGAGTATCAGTTTCTTCTTTAAAATGGGGATAATCTTAATATTCTTATTTTATAAGATTGCTTGGGAGTGAAATGAGATTATGCATGATGTGGTTTGTGTAAGGAAACTTTGTCTTAAATGATACTTAGGGGCGGGATGTGGATAAATAGGTGTTAATGGCCCCTCCATGTTCTGCTGAATTTACCCTGTGTGGAGGGGTGTATGTGTGTGTGTTGGGGAGCAGTTTCCTGGCTGAGGTTGAGGCAGTCATTTCCCTCAACAACCTGTTGAGTAGTCATTTCCCCAACTACACAGAGAGACCCAGATCCTGTCCCAGACTCAGGCACACAAGCTTCTCTGTGTACCCCCAGAGCCTTGCTTTCCTTCTCTCACACTAACATGGCCTCTGGAAAAACACTGGGGGCAGCAGAAAGGATCACATTGGCCCTGAATATGCTCGCAGGGTAAAATGCTTTAGAGGCTAGTAGTGGGCCTCCTCAAGTGGCCGTAGAGGCTCCCCAGAGCCACCCCAAAGCCCTGGGATTGAGCAGCTTTCAGCTCTGGAAAATCCTCCCTCTGGTTGTCATGGCAGCAGATCTGGAATGGGCGCCTTTATCCCGATGGAGCTGCACGGGGACATTTCTGATTGACACAGACTATAATGGTGGCCTCGGGGCTCTACTACGGGGTGATCTCTGATGCCCTGGGGGGCTCCCCACCTGCTCTTCATCCTCTTGCTAGAAAGGTCCCTGAGATAAAGTCTATCCAGTTGGGTTCAAGTCCCAGCTATACAACATGGTAATTATATCCTGGAGCTGTAGTTTTGTACAGGAAGCAAATGAGTTGGGGGATAGACAGAGCAGTCCCAAGGACTAGCCCTGTGCTTTTCATTCATATGAGTGATTGCCTTTAACCCTCAGAAATCCTTGGGAAAGAGGCAGTAGTATTATGCCCATTGTGCATACAGAATTCTGAGGCAACAGAAAGCTGGAGAGGTCTCAGTCCCCTCCCCGCCCCCCGCCCCCCCCCCCCCCCCCAGTTCATTTAGTAAAGGGTGGATTCAACAACTCAAATTCAGATCTTTGGGATATTGCAGTCAAGTTTCCATAGCAAAGATATAAACTTCCCAGGGTCTCATTCTTCTGCTCTATAAAATGGGATAATAGTTACCACTTCCCTTAATATTCAAAATTGTTGCAAAGATCGAGCAATTTAGAAACACTTTGTAACAATGTAAAGCTCCACAGAAATGGATTGTCTAGTCTTCAGCTCCTTCAGCATCACTCTTGCAAAGGACTGGATCTCACCAACCAGTAGGATGCTGTATTCTCAGTGGTTAAGCACAGCCACTGCCTCTAGACTTCTTTGGAATTCAGCTGAGCTACTTGCTGGACTGTGGCCTTGGGCAAGTTGTTTGGCCTCTCTGGCCTCAGTTTACTCACCTATAAGATGGGAATAATAATATTATCTCCCTTGTAGAATTGCTATGAAGATTACATGAGTTAATATACATATGAAGCACTCAGAACAGTGCCCAGTACATGGTCAACTATAGAAATGCTAGCTGTTTATTATTGCATAGGACATTTAAAAAATTACTTTTAGAGTCAATGGTGTTTCACAATAACCTTCTGAAGGGGAGAGTTGGGATTTCCTCCTTCCATTTACAGATGAAAGAACTAAACCTCATAGAGATAAACCTTTTCCCTAAGATCACAAGGTAAGGTGGGAACCAGAAAAAGGTTCAGTCTTTAGGGATGACAGTGGCTAAGCCACAGAACTCCTAAAGCACAGCAGGCCCACCAGGCCAGTGACAAGGCATCAAGCCAACAAAATGTGACAATATGCTGGAAAAAGCAAGCAGTTAGAACTGTGTCCTCAGCATCCTTCCTGGTGGGCCCCAGCAGCTGTGGCTGTGAGCACATCCAGGTGGGTGGCTCCAAGTCATAAAACACAGCAGGTGGCTGACTCCCATAGGGCGCTGGGAGCCCCAGGCTAAACACACAGAGTTCTGTAGGCTACTTCTCGTGCTTTGGGGTGAGTTGGGTATCTCCCCCCTCCAGCTTCTGACTCCCCTACACGCGCCCTCAGCAAACCTCTGGGCTCTTTGTTGTTCACTCCATCAGTTGGTTGGCTCAAGGCGGCGGGGGCGGGGGGCAGGCGGGTATGCAAGGACCAGGCATTTGTAAATAACCTGACTTGCCTGTGGGACAGCCCGGCTGGGCTGCCGGGGCTTAGCAATGAGAGCTAAGACTCCTTGGGTATTCAAATCTCCATTTCATCCCTTTTAACTGTGCAGACCTGGCTATTTACCAAAGCTTTCTGTACCTCAAGATTTTTTCCAACTATAAAATGGGAATACTGTTAACTGCAACATGGATTTTACCGGGTTCTCACAAGGTCAAATGGGTTCATGTGGGCAGAGAGGCCAGGACCCTATCATCACCATTGTTGTTATTTGTTAGTACAAATAACAAACTTGTTATACAAACTTGTTCTCAGATCTTTGGTTCTATTCATAGTTCAGGAAGGCTCTAGGAGATCACTTGTACTAGTGGTTTCCAAACATGGATCTGGCCTGTAATAAAGTTCCCACTAGCCTTGGTGAAAGGAGGAAATTAGGCCTTTACAGACAGGCAAAACATTACCAACTAAATTCTCCTAGAGTGACTTTTCATTTAGTCTAATATTGTCTTTTCTGCTCATTTAATGTTAAAATACGTTCTTTAAAAATGACACATTGGCAGTAGTTGATGGTAGTTTCTTAAAAAAAAATTTTTTTTGTGCCCTTCCTTGGAAAATAACAACAACAAAAAAAGTGGGCAACTCTAGGGAGTGCCCTGCTAAAATCTGGAAGAGAATTGTACTCATTTGAGAAATCCAAATGTCTGGGAGCTTATTTTGCCCAATCATTAACTTCAGGGGTTATTTAATTTTAGTGTATGCAAGAATCTCCTGGGGTATTTTTTAATTCTCAAGGCCCATCCCTAGGAATTCTGGCTCAGAAGGTTCGGGTTGTACCCTGGAACCTGCAAGGTAAAGGGTTTCCTGACTGGTATGGTTGCAGCTGATCCATGGGTCATTCTGTGAGGAACAAAGCTCTTTCCCATGGGTGAATCCTCTTCATCACTCCCAGGGCAGTGGGCTTGAATGCCTCTAGGATAGTTGGCTCAGCACCTACAAAGTCATTCTGTGCATTGCTGAACAGGTTCGATCAGTGTGGTTGTCCTTGATGTTAACTTAGATCTGCTTGCTGTCACTCCTGATCATTTTACCTTCCAGAACCAAACTGAAGAAATGAAAATCCTAAGACAGAACATGATCTTTAAGTGCACATTAGGAGGTAATTGTATGAGGCTATAAATCTAAGTTCATTTTTGTCAGGGAGATAATTCAAAAATGAATGTCTGGTCTGCTCTGCATTGAATTTAGACGTCCTCTCAACCAACATACAATCATTTATTCATTCAACATACAATTACCACTATTCAGTTGATAGATACTTATTGACTACTTACTACCATGTAGGTCAGATATCCCTAAATAATAAAGTGGACCTACAATTTCCACATTTTCCCTGTAAAATCAATCCCTCCTGACTTGCACAAAATGGGTAGCCAAACTTTAAAAAATAACCTATTAGGAGCTGAAAGAAAGAAAACAGAATCTATTAAGGGAGATAGATAAAATGGTCAAATGTCCATTTATAGTGTTTGATTCATCAACTATATTATACAAAAATACTTATTATATAAAATAATCAAGTAATCCATAAAAACTATGCTTTCTGCCACTTACATATATTTTAAAAACAATCAACAAACCAGAAAAGTAAGGGCAATTTTATAATTTTTAAAAAAAGGTCATCTGCTACAAATATCTTTTGTTAAAGAATGGGAAAAGGAAGAGATACCACTTGGAGCATAATGGTTGAAAAGTTTAGAAAGAATTTCTTAACTATTTTGTTATTCAAAGCAAGTAAATCGAGAGAGAGAGAGAGAGAGAGAGAGAGAGAGAGAGAGAGAGAAAGAGAGAGAGAGAGAGAGAGAGAGTGTAAAAAACTTTAACGACCTGCATAGAAGGTAGATTTCCATTTTCTGAGGGATATTTGGTTGGGGGTGTCCTTATGTTCTATTTGCTCATTTTTAGTATTTATTGGGCACTGTGCTCACTGCAGATACCGTAGAAAACAATTTAGAGTTGGTGCCTTCCCTTGAGGAGGTAAAGATAAATCACAGATGATACAAATGAATGTAAAATTAGAACCTGAGGCAAGGGTTCTAAAGAGAGGAGCACAAGCTTATGAGCACATGTTACAAAGAAATCTGACCTCATCTTCCTGGAGGAAGTGACATCTGACCTGGGAGCTGAGGGATGAATAGAAGTTAACCAAGTAAAAAGAGAAAAGAACATTCATGACAGAGAAAAAAGCGTGTGTCAAGGCCCTGAGGTGGTGATATTCAAGGATCAAACAAGGCCAGCATCGGGCAAACATAGGGTTGTGGGGAGCTCAGTGTGAGATGAGGTTGGTAGTACCTGCAGGGCCATCATGAGGAATTTGTCTTTATTCTGAGAGCAGTGCAATTTTATAAGCAAAAGGATGACCTAGCCTAATCTGTTTTGAAAATGACTTCCTGGTTGCAGCACAGGATTCACAATAAGGGGAGGAAATACTCTAAACTGACTGAGAAAGTTTCTTGTGTTGGCCAATCCCCCTACATCCCTTCTCTTTAAAGCACTGACTTCGTAGAAATCAAGAAGACAGTGGGACCCCAACCAGGGGGTGTTCTGCAATTAATCATGGTATAGGGTCCGATTCCTGAAAATGTGGGGGCTGAGAGTGGAGGGAGGAGGTAGGGATAGTTGCCAGTCTGCCTGGGTTTGAATCCCAGGTCTGCTCTTATGCAAGCTTTCTGGGTAGCTCAAACAGTAAATGATCTGCCTGCAATGCGGGAGACCTGGATTCGATCCCTGGGTTGGGAAGATCTCCTGGAGAAGGGCATGGCAACCCATTCCAGTATTCTTGTCTGGAGAATTCCATGGACAGAGGAGCTTGGCAGGCTACAGTCCATGGGGTCGCAAAGAGTAGGACACAACTGAGCGACCAACACTTTCACTTTTCTGCTGCTGTGTGACTTTGAACAAGTTACTAAACCTCCATGTACCTCAGTTTCCTCATCTGGAAAATGGGGATGACAATAATATCTACTTCCTGGGATTGTCTTGGGAGTTTAAGAGGTCAGTATATATATTGTCTTTGCTTGGAACAGGCATGGGCTATTGTGGCTCAGCTGGTAAAGAATCCCCCTGCAGTGTGGGAGACCTGGGTTCGATCCCTCGGTTGGGTAGATCCCCTGGAGAAGGGAAAGGCTACCCACTCCAGTATTCTGACCTGGAGAATTCCGTGGACTATATGGTCCATGGGGTCGCAAAGAGTTGGACACAACTGAGCGACTTTCACTGGAACAGGCATGAGAGATGCTTGATAAACACTAGTTACTGTTATTTTGATGATGCTGATGAAATCACAGAGCTCGACATTCTAGAGGGGGTACTCTTAATCCTTTCCACTCTCTGCCCACTGCCTCACTTCTTTTTGGACTTTACTTAAACATCAACTTCTCAGTGAGGCCTTCTCTAATCATCTTATTTAAAATATCACCCCCCTCCAGAATTCTGCTTCTTCCTTCTTTATTTTTACCCCTAGCACTTAGCACCATATGACACACAATTTTACTTGTTTATTTCATTTGTTGTCTATCTCCCTCCACTAGAATGTCAGCTCCACCGGTGCAGGAATATCTGACTATTTTATGACTATAAGCTCAATACGCTGTACCCCACAGCATCTGGCAGCACAGTAAGTGCTCAGTAAGTAGTATTTGTTAGGCAAATGGGCACTGACAATCTAATGCTCTTTGCTCTTGTTCGAAACCTGACCCACTCCCCAGGCTGCTCTGAGGTTCATTAAATGGCAAAAGCAGTAAAAGAGAAAGCAACGCCATGCCTTAGAAGAGGTGAGGGACAGTCAGCTAAGGTGCTGAGGCACCAGAGATTTTGGTGATGGGAAAGAAAGTGAAGGTCTTTTTATAAAACCAGCTCAGCAGCCTGATCTTTGTAACCTGATTAATGATATTAATCCTTTGTCAATACCAACATTACCTCAGCTCTGGCTGTGGCAATTGGTGGAACAGCAGACTTATTCAATATTTAAGAAGACCTGCATTGCAGGAGAAGGATTTGGGCTGCGTGTGGAAGAACAAGCAGCAAATGCTCAGTGACAGTCTCTTAAGTGGTGGATTATTTTTAAAAGTAGAGAAACAAGAGAAGAAAAAGCCCTAAAGCCCTCAGCCTCCCCCTGGGCTTCCTTGGTTTCTGGTAACATTTGCTCTGACTCAGAGCAAAGAGAGTGCTGTCAGCAGAAGGGAAACTATGGACCAGGAAATTTGGTCTCCTGTGCTTCTTTTTTCTAGCATTACATGCAGAGGTGGTCCCCGGAGTGTGTGGGCTCTAGACCAGCAGCATAGCATCACCCTGGAACTTAGAAATGCAAATTTGAGGGCTCTATCCCAGACTTGGGCTTCCCTGGTGGCTCAGACGGTAAAGCATCTGCCTACAATGTGGGAGACCCGGGTTTGATCCCTGGGTTTGGAAGATTCTCTGGAGAAGGAAATGGCAACCCACTCCAGTACTCTTGCCTGGAAAATCCCATGGATGGAGGAGCCCGGTAGGCTACAGTCCATGGGGTCGCAAAGAGTCGGACACGACTGAGTGACTTCACTTCACTTCACTTCTTCATCCCAGACTTCCCGAATCAGAATCTGCAGGGCTGGGAAGTGGGCATCTGTCTACTTTCCTGAGCCCTCCAGCTGACTCTGATGTACATTCAAGTTGAAGGTACACTGGCTGGAGGAGAGGGAGCCTGGAAAGAGTGTGTTTCAGGGCACATGGTTCTAAGCTGGTGGTTCTCGGCCCCAGCTGCACAGTATCATCATCAGGAGGACTTTCAGAAAGTGTGCTGTGGGTACCCACCACGAGCATCTTCTTTAGCTGGTTTGGTTGGGACCCTGGAATTAGCATTGTTGACTCCTCCCATCCCCCCTCAACAATTATAGGTTGCGGCCAGAGATGTGACACATTGTTCTAAGGCAGTCCTTCTGTTTACCAGTGATATGCATTTGGTGAGTCATCTTACCTCATGTGTCCTCATTTGGGGCATCTTTGAAGTGGGCCCTAAAACTCTAATCTTATGTGACTTGCAAGGAAATGAAGATTAAGAGGGATGCTATTGTGATGTCTTTGTAGGTGTTAAAATGCTGTGCATGTAGGAGAGTTGATGAGGGTCTCCTGGGATGTGTCAATGCCTTTTTGATGGTTCTTGACCATTTCCTTCTGGTTGCCTAGTTGACCCCTCTCATCCTCTTGGGAATCTAGGGCCACAGAATGCTCACCGCAACCCCCAAGAATTCAAAAGATCACCGAGGCTCCTCAGTTTGGAGATTACTGCACTTGGGAGAAGAAAGGTCAACACAAGGTGCAGAAGGCAGGAAAAACAAGAGGACCTGGGTATAAGTCCAAATCTTACAGGCTGTGGTTGGCAGTGAGGACTTTGTATGAGAGTTATTGTTATTTTGAAATGAGAACTGCCAGTTTTTGAGCATTTAATGTGGGCCAGCACTGTGCTAGGGGTGCTGCATGTCTGATTTCATCCAATTCTTCCATCAGTCCTGAGTAGAAGGCACAGTGATAAGCCCCATTTTCTGGACAAGGAAGATGAGGAGCCAAGGAACTTGCATAAGGTTCCAGGCTAGCAGGGGATAGAGCCAAGACCAGCCTTAGTGACATGTCTGGATTTAGGTACTTCAAATGCAGTGAGTCCCTAAACTAAAGACAGGCTGGCTTCCAGGGAAAGGTAATTCTTGAGGAGAGAATCTGAAGATGTCCCAAGAAGCACCAGGTGAAATGAGTGTGGGAGGAGTTGAGCATCACCTCCTCTTCATTTTGGAGAAGGAAACGGCAACCCACTCCAGTATTCTTGCCTGAAAAATCCCATGGACAGAGGAGCCTGGTGGGCTACAGTTCATAGGGTTATGAAGAGTCAGACACGACTAAGCGACTTCACTTTTCTCTTTCCTCTTCCTTTTGCCTCTAAATCCAGACCTTTAACCCAGTGCCTCCTGCTGGCTTCAGTTCTACATCACAAGAGCGTGGTTTTTCCCTCAAGCCTTCTCTGTCACCAGGTCCCATTGCTGGGGACATTTTAGTTTCCTTTCTTGATTTTCCTTGCAACTTGGTCATGCAAAACCCAGATTAAAAACTCAGAATAAGTGTAAAACTTCAACTCCTCTTTTAAAGAGAAATGACCTTCAAATTTTCCTTTCTTTCCTGAATAAGAAGCTGGGAATCAGGGACAAGGGGACTCAATCCACACTTGTACTTGGCTTTGAAAAATGAAGACTATCCTACTTCCTCAAATCAGCCCTCATAAGTGACCCATTTTATTGTAGAAACTGACCTGGCAGCCTGGCTGGAGAGGAACCACTTGCAACTACCCCTGGCTCACTGCAAACCTTCTGCCTCTGAGCATGCCCCGTGGATGTTAGAGATTAAAAATATACTTAAAAACCCATTTGCTCCCAGCAGTGGTTTGTTATCTGATTAGACTCCAGAAAGGCTGTGTACTAGATGATTCCTGCAAGCTTTCCATCCCCAGTTGAACCCCAAGTCAATATGTTCCCTCTTGGCTGGTTTCCATTCTTCTTCTTCACCTCATTCTACCCCTAGAAAGGTGATGGTGTAGGAATGGGACTTGAAGTGCACCTTTGGTTTTGCATGGGAGGAATTGGCCAGGAAACAAACCACAATGACAGTCCTTTTAGGTCCTTGGCGCGTTGCCTCCCAAATTGCCTCTTTGCATCAATTATCTTATTATCGGCCCTCTGCCTCTACTGCACTCTAAAAAATAAAATAGAAAATAGACCAAATTACTAAGCATTTGTCCCACTTAGTAGTCCTCTCTGTAAGAGGAAAAGTACAAAGGTAGGAGTGCTTGCTGATTAGTATTCTATATATATTTACATATGATACATATGTATATATGATATATAACATCTTTATATATGTATATGTTATTTATTTTATATATACATATATGTATATATGTGTGTGTCTGTGCTCATTTGCTCAGTTGTGTCTGACTCTTTGCGACCCCATGGACTGACTGTAGCCCACTGGGTTCCTCTGCCTGGAAAATTCAGGCAAGAATACTGGAGTAGGTTGCCATGCTCTTCTCCAGGGGATCATCACCCCCCCCCCCCCAACACACACACAAGGATCAAACTTTCATCTTCTGAGTTTCCTGCATTGCAGCAGATTCTTTACTGCTAAGCCACCTAGGAAGGTGTGTGTGTGTGTGTGTAGAGAGAGAGAGGGAGGGGGCAGATTATCATTCTTTGCAGTAGTTATGTTCTGTAAAGTCATCATGTTATGTTTTGCAAAGTTCATCGTCATGGTCACTGATGAACAAATGACTAAACCATTGCTCCCAGAGGAAAATCAGGGTTAAGTTCCTGCAAGCTTCTGGTTACACTGCATCAACCAATCCATATATATTCTTGCTTTCTGTGCTTCTGTTTAAAGACACCTTATTTAATACACATCTTAGTCTGTTTGAGCTACATTGATGGAAAACCTAACTCAAACTAATTCAAGTGATGCTAAAGGACATCTATTGGCCATCATAATCAAAGAGTCCATCACACAGCTGAGGCGTGACTGGATCCCATAGCTTAACAGCTGTAGGAGTGAGATCTGACTGTCTCTTCATTCTGCTTCCCTTTGGGTTACCCTCACTCCCAGGCAGATTTTCTCTACCTGGTCAAACCTCACCAAGTTAAGTTTGTCTTATCCCATCTTCAGTCCAGTAAAGAAAAAAGAGAAACTCCTTCCTAAGATATTCCAACAAAAGTTGCAGGACTGAGTCTAATTGGCTTGTATTGGGGAACCAATACAACTTTGAATCAGAAGAGGAGAATATGTTGATTACCCAGACCAGGGTCATGTGACTGCCTCATGGCTGGTAGTTGAGGTCATTCCCATCAGAACCATGGGTAAGATAGGAAAATGATGGTTCACTAAAATAAAATTGGAGTGCTGACACCAGGAGAAGGAGGGACAGCTGTCCACTTCCCATCCCCCCATGCAACATTCCATCTTGTGGAGGATGATTTCTGTGAACTATAGGAGGCTAAGCCCTGAGTTTCTGTATCCCAAGTACTTTAAAATTTCAGAGATGAAAGGGTTCAAGGGGCTATAGAAGGCATCGTGGGACTGTGAGAGTTGAACTGGGCCTTGAGGTGTTAAATGGAGGAGCAGAAACATTTCAGAGAATGAAAAAGGCTTCTCAACACCTTACCATCCTGGTAGCTTCTATTGCATGAACTTTGGGGAGAAAAGTGTGATTCACATCATAAAATGATGGTGGATCACAACTTTTAGAAAGTTCATCAATTACTAGTTTCACCCCATGTAAATACACACACACACACACACACACACACTTTCATATATTCACTAAAATGAGAGAAAAAGTGAAAATGAAGTCATTCAGTCGTGTCTGACTCTGCGACCCCATCCATGGTCTGTAGCCTACGAGGTTCCTCCATCCATGGAATTTTCCAGGCAAGAGTACTGGAGTGGGTTGCCATTTCCTTCTCCAGTTCCCACCCAGGGATCGAACCTGGGTCTCCTGCATTACAAGCAGTCGCTTTTTACTATCTGAGCTGCCAGGGAAGCTCCAAAATGAAAGAAGTAAAGTATTAAATGTATGCCCTGTCTGTGGTCCTGAACCATAGCTCGGGCCAAAGCTCTCTTGATGTCTCCCCAACTTTTCTAAGAAGTCCTGCTTCTTATTGGTTCTGATTCAGTTTGGGGGAAAACCAATTAATGTTATTAAACCTCAACTTTCCATCTGTAAAATGGACTCAATGATGTCTCTTTGCAAGCATTGTATGAGCCAATGTATGTAAATCATGTAGTGTGGTCACTGGCACCCAGTAAATGGTAAATACCACTAGAGCTGTTATTCTCAGCTATTATATCCTGGAGATGTGACAGGATATAATGGAGACTTTTCCTTATTTAATTCTAACCATGTACCAGACACTATTCTAAACACTTTACAAGTATTAACTCATTTAATCCTTCAACATCCCTACAAAGTAAATACTACTATCACTATTATTATGAACTTTTTCATATGAGGAAACTAAGGCGCTGAGAGGTTTAGTAACTATCCTAACCTCATACAGCCAGAAAGAGACAGAGTTGTAATTTGAACTGTGGCGACTCAGCACCTTTCAACTTCTGCACTCCTCTGCCTCCAGTGATGAAGGTCATAGCACCCACCTGCCCAGGTCATTGTGCAGACCACGGACTTTGTAAATTGCAGAGTGCTCCATCCATTCTTGCTCTGGTGGCTGTTTTCATGGGGACATAGGGAGAGGAACAGAAACTTTGGGGTTCACTTGGGTTCTCCACCCAACCTTGACCGAGATTCATTTTTCTGTTGCTTTCCCCCACTTGGTGTCAGGACACCAGGAAAGAGGAGTGGATAGAGCCAAGTCTTCAAGATTTCTTATTCATGGGAACCAAGAGAAGCTTTTTGTTCTTTCTGACCTGGTCTCAGATTTCTTAGAATCCACATCCCAGGAAGGTAGCATGGCTGGACCATCTGAGGCAAAAACTGTCCTTCCTGGCCAGAGACCCTGTAACCTATGTTCCTTTGGAGGGTGAGAATTCTGCAAGAGACCCTGTAACCTATGTTCCTTTGGAGGGTGAGAATTCTGCAAGAGCCCCTGGGTGACACCAAGTGAGGGTTTGCCCTGCCCAGCACCAGCCTCTGCTCTCTACTGCTGTGTTTTCCAGTCCGACCTCTCAACAACCCTATGAAGGAAGGGCTGTTACAGCCCCCATTTTACAGCCTCGAGATAATTGAGGCTCTGAAATGTTAAGTAATTTTTTCCAGGCTCATTCAGCTCAAGTTTAGCTGGGGGTTGAATTCAGGTCCATGTAATGCCAAAGCCTGAGCTCTTGGTGGAAGATTCTGTCATGGAATCTGTATCATGTGTGGAAACGACTGTGTTGTGTGTGTGTAGCAGGGGTGCTGGAACTGAAGATGGTTGGTGTGTAGATGCAGTTGAATATGGGGGTGACTGGCATAGATGTGGGTGTGTTGTGGGTGGAGAAAGTGCTGGGGGTGTGGGAGGAGGGGTGGTTAGGAGTGTGTGGAGTGTGTGTGGTAGAGGGTGTGTGGATGTGTAGTTTGAGTATGAATGGGCATAAGTGCACCAGAATGTTGTCAATAGGGATGGACAAATCTAAGTATGTGGCATGGGAAGGAAGGGGGCTGTAGCGTGAGTGTAGGTAGGTGTTGGTGAACCAAAGTAGAGGGTGTGGGTGACAGTGAATGTGAGTGTGTGTTTGTGTGTGTTGAGGTGAGGAGGCAAGCAAAGCTCTTCCTGAGCCCTGATTGCTTCTTCCAAGGATGGAATGACATATGCATTTTTCCAGGGCAGGGCACATCTGAGACCAGAGTGCTGAATCTTTCTGTCTTATAAATGGAAACTGTCCTTGCTTGCTTGATGAGAGAGTCAGACAAGTGAAATGTGAGGAGTTTTGCTCACACATAAGAGGAAAGTCTGTGAACTTGGAACCTTTTCAAATGCAGAAAGAGGCCATTTCGGAAAAGCTCATAGCCCTCTTTACAACAGTCCCAACAAGTAGTTTTGCTGTGTGTGCTCGACCAACTCCAGTGAATGGGAACTCATTACTTCTCAAAGTAGCACATCCTCCTTTTGATACCTCTGATCGTATCAGCTCTAACAAGAGCTGGATATTGTTTGTTTGTTTTGGTTTGCGGGATTTGGGGCCACACTGTGTGGATTGTGGGATCTTAGTTCCCCAACCAGGGTTTGAACCCATATCTCCTACAGTAGAAGCGCTGAGTCCTAACCACTGGACTGCCAGGGAATTCCCAAGAGCTGTTCTTTGCCTTATGCCAGACTTTCCCTCACTGTACCTTTCACTTGGTAGTGCCAGATCTAGCTGGGCAGCTGTGTTATATGAGTGGTTGTCCAGAGTGATGGTCAGGAGTATCCGTATCAAGGGAAGATACACCTGGATTTATACCTGGTTGGCTCCCCCATCGCTGGAGAAGGGACAGGCTACCCACTCCGGTATGCTTGGCCTTCCCTTGTGGCTCAGCAGGTAAAGAATCGCCTGCAGTGTGGGAGACCTGGGTTTGATCCCTGGGTTGGGAAGATCCCCTGGAGAAGGGAACGGCTACCCACTCCAGTATTCTGGCCTGGAGAATTCCATGGACTGTATAGTCCATGGTGTCACAAAATGTCAGACACGACTGAGAGACTTTCACTTAAAAGAACAAATAATGTATTATTTGCAACAATAGTCAAGATAACAGAGTGGTCAGAAGGCTCATTTATACAAGACCCAGATCCAGGAATATCTTTGGATTTTCTACCTGCTACCATGTGACCTTGGCAAACCAGGACCTCAGTTTCCTTATCTGTAAAATGGGAGTACTATGTCTCCTATCTGTGATTTGTGAAAGTGCCCCTCAAATGAGAGGATGCTGTTTTTTTCAAAGGGATAAATGCCCCCTCTCTGCCTGAGTATTTCATCCCTGAGGCAGAGGAGGAATTAGGGTGGCACTTGTGGTCTCTGTAACATGAGGAAAGTTAGCTTAGGGCTGCAAATAAATCAGTTCCAACTGAGTTTTAATCAGAATGAATGGTATTGCAACTTGAGCCTGAGTGGCAGCCAGAGGCCATTAAGCTAAATTACTTGTTTTAATGCGCAGACCTGTCTAATCACATTTTCCTGTTTGGGGCTGTGTGTGTCTGTGCAAGTGTGCGCAAATGCAAAAAGCAATCATGAGCTTTTCCTCTTCTCCTTACTCACCACAATGGAGTTGGAGCAGAGATAAACTCGATTAACAACACAACAAAGGCGAGCGTCCACTTTATCAAGGAATCAGGTAATTGGCTGGGCTATGCAGGGAGCCCTGAAGAGTGTTCTGTTAATAGTGTCTGCCTTTGCATTTTATTGTTCAGTATTTGGGTGTGTAGACTCGGGGCTCAGAGGGATTCATAACCTAGGGAAAGAGGGAAGTGATGGGGGCACCTCCCTCTGGCAGGAGACATTTTTCCCCCAGGAAGATCAATTCTGGCTGCTCTGCCCTGCTTTCAGTGTGTCATGTGTTTTCTGCTGTGGACTCATTTTGAATACATGTACTGTTATGGCTATTGGCTGTGTGTCCTTGGACAAATGACCTTACCTCTCTGGGCTTCAGTTTTCTGATCTGTAAAAGTGAGTAACAAAAACTCCTGTTTTCTAGGATCTTTATGAAGATACAACTAGATGTTGCACATGAAACACTTAGTGCAGTTACCGGCTCACAGTGAGTCCAGAAGGGATGGGTTAGGTTGTGCTGTGGTAATAGCAATCCTCAGCGTTGCAAGGACTAAGACAACAGAACTCTATTTCTCACTCATGCTACCTGGATATGGTGGGTTAGCAGTGGGTGTCTGCTCTGCATTTGTCCTCACATAGGGACCCAGACTGAGGGGGGAGCTCCATCCTCATACATCTACGATTGTCAAGACAAGAAAAGGGGAAAGCGGTGACATGAGCCCTTGCTTCAGTTTCCACCTGGATTTTTTTTTCTTTCCCAAAACAGTTTGTGTTCCAGCTTTCCAAGAAGAGGGAAGAGCAATCCTATCGCATTGTGGGAAGTCAGAAATATTTAGTTATCAGCATTAATGACAACCATTATGATCTAGTCACTAAGTTGTATCCGACTCTTGCAACCCCATGGACCGTAGTCTGCCAGGCTCCTCTGTCCATGGGGTTCTCCAGGCAAGAATACTGGAGTGGGTTGCCATTTCCTTCTCCAAAGCACTCTCAAGTAACCCTTGTGTTAGTACAATTATATTGCTCTTATCATAATAACAGAATGCATTTTGTTGTTGTTTTTATTTCCATCATTCATTATCATGCTTCACATACTTAATCTGGCTTCAAGAATCCTGAGACTTTTCCTACTCATGCCAGAGTTGGGTTCCCATTTCTTTAAGAAAACATAGCTGATATTTTTATTAATAATAACATAAATAAATGATAGTTCTCACTTATAAGAAGATGACTTGTGTCAGGCCTCATCTCATTTAATCTTCACAATTCTATTTTGAGATGGGTCCTGTTATTGTCCCTACTTTACAGATGAGGAAACAGGGTCAGGAAGGTGAATCTACTTGTCAGGCTCATAAATGGCAGAATGGACTTGGCCCCCCCACCTCATACCCTAAGTCACCTTGCTGAACTATAAGCTAAGAATATGTGGTCTTAGCCTCTGGATCTTTAACTGGAAGCAGGAGTTGTCTGCGTGGAAAGTGCTGGAGATGCTATGCACTGTCCTTGTTGACCCATAGAAACAGGGGTTCATCACTGGTACCTATTCCCTCTTTTCTGTTTCCCCCTTTTCCCAGCCTTACAATCACCCTGGGCTCCATCTCCCTGAATGTCTCCATTCCTTAAATATTCCATGTCCATTGAAGCCTCTGAGCATTTGCTCACTCTATTCCCTCATCTTTTCCTCCAGTCTTCATGTCTTGCGTACTCCAGCTCATCCTTCAGGGAGCAGTCCCAGTCTTGCGCGTTTTGGGAAGGACCCACCCCATCCCCACCCCCAGACAGAGCCAGTCCCATAACCTGTCTGCTTCCATGGCATTTTGTACATTAATGAATCTAAACATTTTCTACACACACACAATGCAGTCCATTTGGAGGAGGGAGGAAATTAGTCTTTGTTTTTAATTAATGCCAGTTCTCTCATCCTAGCTTTTAATACTGGCACCTCATTTGTCTATTAAGTACTTAGTTTTGCTTTTAATTAGTGCTGTTTATCGTCACTGAATTTTAATTGTCAGTGCAGGGTCTCAGCAGGCCTTGGTGAGGATACATAACAAATGTTTCTTGTCCTCTTGCATAACCTCAGCTTGGGTGGCAGTGCCTCTGAAGTAAAGAGTGGGGGCATTTCTGGGAGGGTGGATGAAGATGGGTGTTTTTTCCCCAGACTTCAGCCAATTCTGGTTTTCTTTGAGATCCCCATTTGCTCCAAGGTAGCTGGTTTATAAAGACACATTAAGAGAGGTTAGGAGGGTTCTAATGACAGAAATTCAATTCAAATTTGACTTCAGGAGAAAAAAAAATAGGAGCATATTTGTTCATATATTCAGCATATGGTAGCCAAAATAGACCATGAGGGATTCAGGTGTGGCTGGATCCAGCATTCCAACAGCATCATCAGGAACCAGTCACTCTCCATCTCTTAACTCCACTTTCATGCCTTGACAGACCTTTCCTATCTGGTGCCAAGAAGTGACCAATAGCAGCTCCGGGCTTCTTTTCTACCAGTTTAGCAATCACAATGGAAACAGAATGCTTCTTTCCACATAGTTCCAACAAGTCTTAGGGCACACCTTTACTGGTCCAGACTGGGACACGAGCCTATCCCTGAGCCCATGGGGCATATAATACACTGATTGGTTAGAGATGGATCTTTGGTCCACCTTTAGGGACCAGGTTTGGGTAATCTCCATCTGAGTCACGCAGATTGATATGAGAGAGGGATGGCTTCCCAAAGGAAAATTGGGGGTGCTGTTACTTAAAAAAAAAAAAAAGGGATAAGTGATGGACAGGAAAAAGCAAGAAATCTCTACCCTAGGTATCCACTGCAGTGTCTCACTCGGGCCCAAAAAACACCTAGAAATTAGACATGTGTTGTTCTCCCCAGCCCCACCCTCAAATAACACTAACAATGACCTCTTTGCTTAATCCTTAAAAAGTATTTTACCTTACCAGGCCTCTGCACGTGTATTAACCCTTTGGCTCTTCCCAAAAACCCTGTGAAGTTGGCATGACAAAGATGGGAATTTTTACGCCCTCATTTTAATCAGATGCAGAAACTGAGGCCCAGAATGACTAAATGAGATGCCAGGAAATGAATAGGGGAGCTAAGGTCAGATCCCAGACTTTGGGTCCAAGGCCAGGAATTGTTCCACAACATGGGCTGCTCCATCAGCCAGATCTTACTGCATAACAAAGCAACCCACAAATGAGTGAATTAGGACAACAGCTATTTATTTATCTCAAGATTGTTTAGAGTCAGCCACTGGGTTGAGTTCACCTGGTTGGTTCTTCTGGTCTAGGCCAGACTTGGGTGATCTTGGCTGGGCTTGTTCACTTCTGTGGTTAGCTGGTACATTAGCTGGGACTGGCTAGTTTATGATGAAGCAGCTGCATAGGCTAGGACAATTGTGACCCCTTACAACGTGGTCTCTGCAAATTGCCAGAGTTGTAGAGCAGTGGGAGATGAGTTGTGTGCCTGCCTTAAAAACCCATAAAATGGGTTGTTTTTTTTTTTTAAAAAAAAACCCATAAAACCCTGTGGGATTTTTTGAAGGCTTATGGCAGGAACCAACTGTTATTGCGATATGGTGATGGGAGAACCCTGGGGGGATGACAGTGAATTTGCTCTGTTTCAAGGCTGGCAGCACAGAGATGCCTTCATCTGGAGCATCTCTCAGACTTGTTTCTGTCCTCATCTTGACACCAACCAGCTCAGCATGGAAGGAGTCAAAGTATTGTCATTCCAGATTTGGCCAGGTTCAGGGGAGGCTGGGGATGACCCAACTGGTTCTGGAAGCAGAGAGAAGCCAGCAGCAGCCTGCACCCCCTGGATGAAACTGGGGTAAAGGATGCTGGGGCTCTGAGAGATTGGAATGGCAAGGCTTGCAGGCAGGTGGAGACATGCTCAGCTCTGTCAAGTACAGTAGGCAGGGCAAGAGACCACCATCTTTCTCTCACTGGACCAAGTGTCCTTGCCATGGCAAAGGTATGTAGGAACCATGCTGCTGTTTCTGCTGCTAAGTTGCTTCAGTTGTGTCCGACTATGCGACCCCACAGACGGCAGCCCACCAGGCTCCTCTGTCCCTGGGATTCTCCAAGCAAGTACACTGGAGTGGATTGCCATTTCCTTCTCCAATGCATGGAAGTGAAAAGTGAAAGTGAAGTTGCTCAGTCGTGTCTGACTCTTAGCGACCCCATGGACTGCAGCCTACCAGGCTCCTCCGTCCATGGGATTTTCCAGGCAAGAGTACTGGAGTGGGTTGACGTTGCCTTCTCTGGTAGGAACCATGAGTGCCTGTCAAATAATCAAAGCTGGATGCATGGTTGAGACAGAATAGGATATATTCAGTTCACTTCTCAAAGTCCTTCTGTGGCTCCTACATCCCTCAAAGTAGAAGCTTAAGTGGTCCTGATGATCTGAGGTCCACCCCGCCCCCCCACCACGACCTCCACTGCTGCTTCAGCTCCCACTCATCTCCCCCTTGCTCACTCCACTCTGGCCACTCTGCCCTCCTTATCATTTCTCCCGGTAACCAGGTACACACCCACCCCGGGGCCTTGGTACTTGCTTTCCCCCTCCACTTAGAATGCTCCGCCACAAGATAGCCACATGGCTCAGTCCATTACCCACTTCAGGTCTTTGCTCAAATATAATTTCTCAGTGAGCCTCCACCTTTTTTTTTTTTAACCACATTGCACAGCTTGTGGAATCTTAGTTCCCCAACTAGGGATCGAACCCAGGCCCCTGGTAGTGATAGCACTAACCACTGGACAACCAGGGAATTCCCTAGACCACTTATTTAAAATCAAACTTCCCTCTCATTCACCAACGCTCCTTTGTTTTTCTTTAAAGTGCTCAATCACCAGCTGACACGCTTTCATTTGACTTACTGTTTCCCCACTAGAAGGGAAGCTCCATGAGGACAAAGATTTTCCTTTTCTATTTGTTTTAATGCCGTATCCCTAGTGCCTAGACCAGTGTCTGCCACAGAGTAATAGATGTTCTATAAATTTCTTTTATTCTTCCCGTTTCTCAAGAGAAGCTGGCAATCTGTATTTTTAATTAAATCCTGTGCCTTTAAAATACTAGCTTACTCTTACTTTTAAAAACTATTGCATGGGCCAAACAAAACATACTTTCAGCCTGGATGCTGTCAGTGAAGTCCCCCCAGCCCCATTTCACTCCTGTTTGGAGCCCTTGGTGTAAGTTGCATATCCCATCCCATCAGGCAGTCTGAGTGATTCCGCCCCACTCCCTCCACCCCGGATTCCTAATTGAGTAGAGATAGGATGGACTCAGGGGGAGAGGAACAGGGCAGGAAAAGAGACACAGAGATGGAACCGATTTGGCACCATCCAAGCTGGTGGCTGCAGGTTCTACTGTGAAGCATCTGGTTTAATTCCAGCTCTGTGGGGCTGGGAGACTGACTGTGGCATTGAACTCCACGCAGACAGCTGCAGCCCATGCTGGGTCCCTGCAGTGCCCTGAAGTGCCACGTGCAGGGCCGCCACCAGCCCAGCCCAGCCCCGCCGCATCACACTTAGACACCTGCTGTGACTCTGAAGCTTGATGGATGGTCAGGGTTTGTTTTTTTTTTTCAATTCAACTAAACCCAGCAGAAGACCTTGGAGATTCTGGGGAATGGAGGCACAGTTCCTTAACAAACAGTGCTGATGGGAGCCAGGGGAGAAGTAGGTAGAACAAAATGCAGAGGGAGAAAGGCAGGGTTCTGGAATCTTTTCTGGGCTTGGCACTGGGTCTTTGAGTCATTTTAAAATGCAGGTGATTTAAAGATTAGTACCAAGCTGTGGAGGTGAGCAGATCTGGAACAAGGCCTGGCTCTGTCACTTACATGCAGATTTACTGAGTACCTTCCGCACTCACTGAGCTCTTGGACTTATGTGGAGATTCATTGAACACCTACTGTATACCACACTCCTGCAAAGTGAAAACGTAAGGCCCCTGTTCAAATACCGTAAAACATTTTGAGATGATGACAGCAAAGCATTAAGCCAAGTGTGGGCTCTTCTAAGGATGGGGTCATTCTGAGTTCAGGGTCCTTCTAGACATGGGTCCCTGTGCGACTGTACAGGCCAAAGCTTCATGAAGTTGGTTCCACATGCACTGGAGTCACTGCTGAACAAATACAGACCCATACCCATAATATCTCTCATGGATATTATGGAATAGGTGGTGAAACAAACAGCGAATAAGTAAAGAAAAAATAATAATTACATATCTTGATAAATATTATAGAGGAAACAAACAATGAGAATTAAGTAAGGAGTGAGAGGAGGTGACTTAGAGGGTGTAGTCTGTGAAGGCTTCTTGGAGGAGGTGACATTTGAGCAGAGACCAGCAGAGCATGAGCAGAAACCCGCTATGCAAGAGTAAGAGGAAGAAGCTATCAAAGCAGAGACTCAGCAAAGGCAAACACTTGGCAGCTGGAAAAGCCAGCTTGACTGGAGCATGGTCCAAGATCTAGGAACAGTAGCAAGTAGAAGGTCATGACAGTTCTTTGAGGTCACGGAGAGAGTCTTAAATCTTACATGCATTGGACAGCCAATAAATTGAAGTAATTTATTATTTAAAAATTATCTTTTGAAAAAGACATTTATTTTTGAATAGCTAAAGCATCTTCATGGTTGCAAATACAAAGGGGTATCATGTGACAGTTTTTCCCATCTCAGGCCCAACATCCCAGGCTCCCTCCATAGAGGCCAGTGGTATTGTCCATTTCTTGTGTGTTCTTTTCAGAGATGCTTTATGCATATACAACCTAAACATGCACATTATCCTACTTTCCCTGTTTACACAATAGTGTTCTTGAACAGTGTTCTATGTCTTGGCCTGGCCACTAGACAAGTAATCTTGGTGATCAATCCATATCTATCTTAAATTATCATTATTCTTTGCAGCTGTGAAGCCCTCCACCATACAGATGCACCAGCATCCTGCTAGCCAGTGCTTGTTATTAGGCATTTAGATTGCTTCCTTGAAGGGCTTCAAGAAGGTCCTTGGGAAATCCACTTAAACTCTCTGTGACTCAGTTACTCATCTGTGAAATGGGATATGGACATTTACCTCCTAAATCTATTTTGAGGATTGTTGTTGTTCAGTCGCTATGTCGTGTCCAACTCTTTGCGACCCCATGAACTGCAGCACAGCAGGCTTCCCTTTCCTTCACTGTTTCCTGGAGTTTGCCCAAACTCATGTCCATTGAGTCAGTGATACCATCCATCCATCTCATCCTCTTCTGCCCCCTTCTCCTCCTACCTTCAGTCTTTCCCAGCATCAGGGTCTTTTCCAATGAGTTGGCTCTTTGCATCAGGTGGCCAAAGTTTGGAGCTTCAGCTTCAGCATCAGTCCTTCCAGTGAATATTTAGGGTTGATTTCCTTTAAGATTGACTGGTTTGATCTCTTTGCTGTCCAAGGGACTCTCAAGAGTCTTCTCCAGCCCCACAATTCGAAAGCATCAATTTTTCGGCGCTCAGCCCTCTTCGTGGTCCATCTCTCACATCCATACATAACTCCTGGAAAAACCATAGCTTTGACTATATGGACTTTTTGAGGATTAAATGAGATAAAATCTGAAAGGCAGTTAGCAGGTACCAAACCCTTGATATTTGAACTAGTGATTGTTGCTGTTGTTTCTTTCATCCCTTGGCGCTCACAACAGGGCTGTGGTGTGGACCCTTTGCTGTGGTGCCCAGCAGAGAGCTAAGCCTCTGGCTTCCAGGGAAGGTAATTATTTTATGCTTTCTGAACTTGCCGCTGCCTCACTAGATTTAAGCCAGGGCTTTGGCTCTAACAGAGCATGTGATCTCCAGGCTGGGTGGGCAGGTGTCTGTCCGGAGCATCAGAATTTGGAGATCAGAGTTCCTGAGCGGAGACTGTGTATCGCCCGTCCCATCCCCTCATCCCCGCCTCCTGGGATCCTCCAAGGGCACTGTTGCATCTTGCTTCAGGAGGCAATGCATTCAAATGAACGCTTGGCTGTTCTGGTCAAGGGCGGCCGAGGAAGCTCATTACTGAGGACTGACGCGCTCTCGGTACCCAGCAGGGACCAGAGGACCCCAGGGGGCCCGGGCAGCCTCATTCAGCTCTTGGCACAGGCAGTAATGAGAAGTTAAGGTTTTTTTCAGCATATTTCCTTCGCAACAGGAGTCATTGCTCCTTTTTCTGTTTTCAGAGTGGAAACAATAAAATGGTCATATTATTCTAGGAAGATTATGTTAACCACCTGGGAGCAGATGAAATGGCTTTTCTGTAAGGGGTCTTTCCTCTCCTGTGTCCAACCATCAGAGCCCTCCACCCCCACCCCACCCACGTGAATATTTAATAATTGCACTGGTTGCAGAATAGGAAAGACAGTTCTCTCCCTGTTCCCCTCCCAACTGTTCATCTATTCATCTTCCTAGGGAAAAGGACTGTGATGTAACAAGAACTTCAGCGAAATCAGGACCCACTGGACCCCATGACCTACCTTCCAAAACTTTTTAAAACAATAAATTAAATGTGATCTCCATAGTCTCTTTCCCCTTCCTCTTTGGCTATACCTGGGGGAGCAGGGAGGAGTGGAGGTCCAGAAAGAACACAAGTTCGCCTAAGTTCAGCTGGACTTGCTTAGCATTGATGAAGACTCATTCACGCATTCAATAATTATTTACTAAATGCCTTCCCCATGCCAGGAGCTATGCTGGGTATTGGAGATTAAACAGAGAACAGAACAGGAAGAGTTCTGCAAGAGGCTTACATTTTAGTGGGAGATTCCAACTGTTTTCACAAACTGTGGTTTATGTCTGTGACCATCTCCCTGGTCACTGTGTAGAGCATAGACTGAGGTGGGCCAAGAGCAGAAGCAGGGAGACAGTTGAAGAGGCTCCTGAAGTAAGGCAGGCTGGGGCAGCAGAGATTTGGATCAGCCCATAAGCAAATTGGGCAGAGAACATTGGGAAGATTCTGGCTCTATGACAGTCAAGCTGTGACTTTCTGATGACTTGGGTGTAGAGTATTAAAAAGAAAGCAAGCCAGGGATGACTGCAGCATTTGAGACCTCAAAACTCTGAGAGACAGGTTTTGCTTTTTTTTTTTTTTTTACCTACCCAAGGCCAAGTTGACTAGTACATGAGCCAGATGCCATCCTCTAGTAGAAATATCCTGGATTGGAGTTGAGAGCTCTTCCTCTTGGGCTTCCCAGGTAGCTCTAGTGTTAAAGAGCCCACCTGCAGGAGGCAAAAGAGATGCAGATTTGATCCCTGGGTGGGGAAGATCCCCTGGAGGAGAGCATGGCAACCCTCCAGTATTCTTGGCAATAGTCCGGTATCCTTGCCTGGAGAATCCCCACGGATAGAGGAATCTGGCGGGCTACAGTCCATGGCGGGCGGGGGCAGAGAGTTGGACACAACTAAAGCGACTTAGCATGCACATACACACCCTTCCTCTTGCATCAAAAATGAATGGGAGGAACACAGATTAAAGGGAACGAGTTCTTCATTCTGATCATTTCTGCCAGAAGAGGCTGTGACAGTGTCCCTGCTTGGTCCTGAAGGCCCCGTCTAGAGAGCGGGGAAGCTGGGTGAGGCTCTGTTTCCTCCCATGCCCCTCAGACATAGATAAGGGCCCTGAGAAGTAAGGAGTGACTGAATGACCGTTTGCATGATGACCTTTCTGGACTGATGTTTTCCAGGAGTTCTGGGCTTCTGCCATGACTGACACCGTGTTCAGCAGCAGCTCAAGCCGTTGGATGTATCCCAGTGACCGACCCCTGCAATCAAAGTAAGTCACTGGGTCCTGGAAGTCTTCTGCTTAGGGGCAATGAGGTCCTGATCTACACTTCAAGGAGGAGAGGAGTAGTAGGGAAAAAAAGAGAACTTCCATCTCTGGGGTGGGGGAAAAAAGAAGCTGGTGGGAGTTCTGTCATGGAAACTCCTCCACTGATTTTACTACTTTGAAAGGTTGGAGTAACAAGATGAAACTCTGAGCTCCATGCCCTAAATGAAAGGTGGTCTGGTGAAATGGAAAGAGCACTAACCTGTTGATTAGAATCAGACTTGATTCTGGTCCTAAATCTGAACTAATTTACCGGGTGAGTCTATTTCCCTTCTTTGGGCCTCAGTTTATTATCAATTAAATAAGGAAGTTGGACTCAATCAGAGGTTGCAAACTGACAGGCCACCAGCTGACTCTGACTTGCAGAAATGTATTCTTTAGTTTTGGCCTGATCATTTAAAAATTGGGAAATTCACATAAAAATAACTTCACATTCTGCATTAAATAGTTACTATACCTGAATTGGTGGTGTATTGGCTCTGTACCATGCTGGTTCCTTAGAGCCGTTGTTAAATTTGCAGGAATTTTGCAAGTCGATTGTTAAATATGACTGTTATTAAAAATTAAGTTGTATAGTTTTATAATTAAATTAGGCAAGGGTGGTGACTACTCAACATTAATAATTTCTTACTTATTTTACTACATTTTGCTATTCTCTGTGTTACTTGTTGTCTGTGATACTTGTTTAGTGAAATACTGTATATTAGTACGCTACTGCATGTTTCCTCCCAGCTTTGCATTTAGTGATATCATATAGGTACCCGAAATCAGCCTCGCTGGGGTTTTTCTCTAGAAGTGCAACTGTTAAACATTCACCAGCGTACCACCACCTAAAGACCTTGACAGTCTATGTCTATTGTTTATCACCACTGAAGATTTTCACTCAAAGACCTTATTTTTTGAATGCTTGGTAATTTTTAAAATTTATTTATTTTTAATTGAAGGATAATTGCTTTACAATACTGGTTTGATTTCTGCCATACATCAATATGGATTTGCCATAGGTGTACATATGTCCCCTCCATCTTGACCTTCCCTCCCACCTCCAACCCTTTCCCACCTCTCTAGATTGTTACAGAGCCCAAGTTTGAGTTCCCCGAGTCATTCAGCAAATTCCCATTGGCTGTCTCTTTTATATATGGTGATGTATATGCCTCCATGCTGCTCTGTCCATTCGTCTTACCCTCCCTACCACCCTTGTCCATTAGTCTCTTCTCTATGTCTGCGTCTCCCTTGCTGCCCTGCAAATAGGCTCATCAGTACCATCTTTCTAGATTCCATATATGTATATGTTAATAAATGATATTTGTTTTTCTCTTTCTGACTTACTTCATATGCTCTAGGTTCATCCACCTCATTAGAACTGACTCAAATATGTCCTTTTTTATGGCCAAGTAGTATTCCATTGTGTATATGTACCACAGCTTCTTTATCCTGAAGGCTTGGTAATGTTTTATTGTGAGCTCAACCCGTGAGAATCCTGGGGATCTACCATGAGAATATTTTCTTTGGAGAGATTTGCATTTGCTTCTGCCAGGAAGTGTGTGCTACTCACCAAGGATGTGATCTGAGCTTCCTTAGGGGTCCCAGATTCAGCATCTTCATCTAGTTAGGAGCTCAGAGTCAGTCTCTGGGACACAATGGTTTCCTCTTCAGAGCTCCCAGTTCTGGATTCAGTTTGCTAGGTTTTCTTTTTCTATTAAAAAAAAAATTGCCTTATGAAGGTATAAATAATGTACCTCCAATACTACACATCTAAAGTACAATTTGATCATTTTTACACTTATATGCATACTCATTCCCCTTTGCCCCTCCCTGTCACCACCCATCCCTAAGTAATTGTGTAAATGGAATCATCTCTTTAAGGGACGGTGTCTTCTTTCACTTGGCATAATTAAATCATGATCCATTCATATTGTTATTCATATCAATAGTTTATTCCTTTTATTGCTAAAAAAAGTAAAATTTCATTGTGTGGTTGTACTACAGTCTGTTTATCCATTCTTCTGTTGATGGACATTTGGGTTGTTTCTAGTTTTTTTGGCTAGTACAAGTAAAATTTATATAGACATATACTTGTATTTCTCTTAAGGAAATACCTAGGAGGAAAATGTCTCAGTGGCTTAGTAGGTAAATGTTTAACTTCTAAAAAAACTTGCAAACTGTTTTTCAGATTGCTTGTACCACTTTAAATTTCCACCAGAAGTGTATGAGAATTCCCTCTTCTCCTTTCTCACCGGCACTTGCTACAATTTGTCTTTTCCATTTTAACATTCTATATGTGCATAGTGGTATTTGTTTTGTGATTTTAATTTGCACTCCCCTTAATGAGTAATGAATTGAACATCTTTTTATGTAAGTTTGACTTTCATATAACCTCTTTGTTAAAGTGTCTGTTTAAACACTTTGTCCATTTAAAAATCAGGTCTTTTATCTTCTTGTTATTAAGTTTTACATTTTTTTTAATGTGCTGTAGATAAAAGTTGTTTGTTGGAGACACATTTTGCACATGTTTTTCTCAGTCTATGACTTGCATTTTCTTTTTCATAACCGTCTTTTGAAGAGGAAACATTTTTTATTTCGATGAAGTCTATTTTGTCTGTTTGTTTCAAAGGTAGAGGGGTTTTGGAGAATTCCTTTACTTTCTAGCAATCCTAGAACTCTGTTAATAAGATTTGCCCTTAATTATCAAGGTTCTAATTATATATTGATGAGGGTCTTTCAGAATATTTAGTCCACTCATATTCTCTGAAGCAAAATCCCTGTCTGTTTACTATTTCCACCTAAAACCTCCTCTAGTTCTATGAGTTTAACAGTTTTGAAGACATTATTGAACTCTGTTGGTTTCCATTTTGAAAGGAAACTTCTAGTTTCCAAGTCCTTCCCATGAACATTCTCTTGATACCAAACTCATTTGGCAAAGAATGTCTTATCAGCCAAAAACTGTCTCTCTGTGAGATAAACAGTTGCCTGAAGGTGGATGGGGTAAAATATTTATTTTATAAGAAATGTTGGTTAATTAAAACCCCATCCATCACAGTTTACTTTAGTCAATATGAAGCCAAACAATTTGCCTTACAATTAAATTAGAATTATTCAAGCAGTCTGGATGCTATTTCCTTAAAGTGCTCCCGGGCTCCTGTGAAACATCTTGGCTTTCCTAATGCATCTGGTTGGCTTGATTGCTACTGCATTTTCTTCAGATATTAAAATTATTTTCCAATAAATGTTAATGGGTGAATTATAGTCATCACACATGCTATCTAGTCTGCGGCAGTGATGATGTGCTAATGCAGATGATTCTCTAATGTCTTTCTCCAGTAAATTAAGAAATCTAGTCTTAATTAACTGCTGGCTAGCCAGATACACTTACTGCCTTTGTGATTTTCAAATGCCTTCCTCTCTCAGTCTTCTTGAATCCAATGATGGTGTTTGGAAGACGATTATGATTGTGTTTAAAAGAAGAGAATGTATTTCTTTCTTGCACGGGTGGACCAGGGTTTCAGTTCTCTATGTTGGGGATACATGGGGAGAAATGCTGTCTCTGATAGTTGATTATTCCCTGTGGCTTTCAAGTCTGCAAGCCTGAGAGTGGCAGAGACCAGAGGTGGAAACCGAGGCACAAAGGGAAGATGTGACCTGTCTGTGGTAGCATGACTAGTAGTAAATGGAGAGGCTGGCCTTCTCTTTAGAATGGAAGAACTTGCTTCCCCAAATGGGGCTCTGTGAGTTCTGCTTGTTCAGGGCTCTTTGCCCCTTCTTACCGTGCTCCTTAGAACTTCCCTGGTGGCTCAGTGGTAAAGAATCCGCCTGCCAATGCAGGAGATGCAGTTTCGATCCCTGAGTTGGGAAGATCCCCTGGAGAAGGAAATGGCAACCCAGTCCAGTATTCTTGTTGGGAAACCCCATGGACAGAGAAGCCTGGTGGGCTACAGTCCATGGGGTCACAAAGAGTTGGACACGACTTAGCGACTAAACAATAACAATGTGCTCCTGAACTCTCAGTGTTTGAAACAACAGAAAATAAGAATGGTGGTGGCCTTGTTATCATTAAATGATTCCTCTTTAGTGCCAAAAAAATATTATTCAAATACATAAATGATCAGATGGGTTAATTAATAAACTGAACTGATGGGTCATGTTCCTCAAAGCTGTGGAACCCTACAGCAACCATGTTTTAGATGTGCTAAAACAAGATAATAATGACTGATAAAAAATGAAAGTAGGTCATTGTAATTTAAACTGAACTGTGTGGTGGTTGCATCCAGTGCTGATATTGTTACAAGATGTTTTTTCTCCCTAACTTTATTCATTTTTTTTCTTTCTCTCCCTTCTTTGCCTACCTTCAGTGATAAAGAGCAGTGAGTATTTTGTGGTACTTTTATTTTTCTACAGACTAAATTTTATCTCTTTTCTGATGAAAGTGGCTTGCCCCTAAAAAGAGATGGTTCAAAAAGGAACTAGCATGTTTTACATAGCTAATAAAAAAAAATCCAAGTTGTTAAAAAAAAAGAAAGCACACCCTTCTTGAGAAAAAAATATGAAATTTCAAGAAAAAAATTCTTGATAAAAGGATGGAAAACATTCCTTAGGGGAGCCCTCAATTTAGTTTTTGTTAGCAGCTTGTGGGATTCGCAAGTTTATTAGCCACCTTCTGTTTCTTTTGCATTTTGCCTGGGAACACTGTTCTTAGATAAAGAAAATAATAACTCAAATGACTGTTGTCATTAATCAAAGATGATGAAGAACAGAACAGAGCTTGCGGGAAGTTATATGCTAAATACATGGTCTCTGCCACCTCATGGGAGGTCAGCCTGATTTCCCAATGAAATGCCTTTGACTCAGAGGTCTCATCTTTGCTCATAACGTTTGTTTTAAATTAGATTCATTTCCTAAATATGCATGACAGATTGGATGCTGGGTCCATTAAATGAACAGTTAGGCTCAAAGCAGATGGAGTTTTGGTTGTGTGTCCACATTGGGAGACTGTGGAAGGTCATTTTTACTCTTCCCACGGTAGGGAAGTTATCACAGATCCACAAGCAGAACACTGAGCCTGGCCTCAGAACACCCAGGTCTAAGTTCTGCCCTGGGACTCAGTGTCACTTCCTTGAACCCCGGCCTTCTCCTTTATAACATGGTTATGTTAATCCAGGTGGCTCAGTGGTAAAGAATCCACCTGCCAATGCAATCCCTGGGCTGGGAAGACCCTCTGGAGGAAGAAATGGCTACCACTCCAGTATTCTTGCCTGGAAAATCCCATAGACAGAGGAGCCTGGAGGGCTACAGACCATGGGGTTGCAAAGAGTCAGACATGACTTAGCAACTGAGCATGCACAAAACTCCTAGCTATGTTAACCCTGCCCTTGCACCTTCACTGGGAGGCGGTGCAGTCAAATGAGATGCATGGGAAAGCTTCAGTTCAGTTCAGTTGCTCAGTCGTGTCCGACTCTTTGCAACCCCATGAACCGCAGCACGCCAGGCCTCCCTGTCCATCACCAGCTCCTGGAGTCCACCCAAACCCATGTCCAAACCCACAGTTCAGAAGCATCAAATCTCTGGTGCTCAGCTTTCTTTATAGTCCAACTCTCACATCCATACATGACCACTGGAAAAACCATAGCCTTGACTGGATGGACCTTTGTTGACAAAGTAATGTCTCTGCTTTTTAATATGCTGTCTAGGTTAGTCACAACTTCTGTAAAGCACCAAACAAAGTCAGAAGAAGGTGTGGATTACAACCTTACCTTACCCTTGTGTTTGTGCTTATATATGTACACTATATACATGCAAATATATATATACTTTGTATGTATACATTGTGTGTGTGCATATATATATATTACATATATATGGTGTGTGTTCTACATTTTCTATTGTTGGTTGATACTGGTCAGTATCTTTTTATGAATATTGTGAGTATATCATTCAGACATGCTAGTAGAGATGCTGAGATGTCTGATTATAAATACGAACATTGCAAGAGAGAAGTTCATGACTTTAGAGGGTCCTAAGAACTTTAGGCTTCCTGAATGCTGAAAGTTGAAAGGTAGGATATATGTTCATGCTCCTTCCCTCCCTGCTTCATGCTTTCCATCCTCTCCTCCTCCCTCTCCCTCCCTTCCCTTTTTCCCTTCATTAACAAATAGCCAGTGCTTAGTATGTATCATGCACTGTGCTAAGCATCAGGAATACAAGGTTAGTCAAAGTCTGAGTGGATGTCTAGAAGGGTTTCAGTTCAGTTCAGTTCAGTCATCAGTAGTGTCCAACTCTCTGTGACCCCCATGGACTGCAGCACGCCAGGCTTCCCTGTCCATCACCAACTCCCAGAGCTTGCTCAAACTCATGTCCATCGAGTTGGTGATGCCATCCAACCATCTCATCCTCTGTTGTCCCCTTCTTCTCCCGCCTTCAATCTTTCCCAGCATCAGGGTCTTTTCCAGTGAGTCAGTTCTTTGCATCACGTGACCAAAGTACTGGAGCTTCAGCTTCAGCATCAGTCCTTCCAATGAATATTTAGGACTGTTCAAAAGCACCACAGTTCAAAAGCATCAGTTCTTCAGCGCTCAGCTTCCTTTATGGTCCAACTCTCACATCCATACATGACTACTGGAAAAACCATAGCTTTGACTATATGGACCTTTGTCGGCAATGTCTCTGATTTTTAACATGCTGTTTAGGTTTATCATAGCTTTTCTTCCAAGGAGCAAGCATCTTTTAATTTCATGGCTATAGTCATCATTTGCAGTGATTTTGGAGCCCAAGAAAATAAGGTCTGTCATCTTTTCCATTGTTTCCCCATCTATTTGCCATGAAGTGATGGGACCAGAGGCCATAATCTTACTTTTTGAATGTTGAGTTTTAAGTCAGCTTTTTCACTCTCCTCTTTCGCCTTCATGAAGAGGCTCTTTAGTTCCTCTTCGCTTTCTGCCATAAGGGTGGTGTCATCTGCATATCTGAGGTTATTGATATTTCTCCCTGCAATTTTGATTCCAGCCTGTGCTTCATCCAGCCCAGCATTTCGCATGAGGTACTCTGCATACAAGTTAAAATAAGCAGGGTGACAATATACAGGCTTGACATACTCCTTTCCCCATTTTGAACCAGTCCATTGTTCCATGTCTGGTTCTAACTGCTTCTTGATCTGCATACAGATTTCTCAGGAGGCAGGTCAGGTGGTCTGGTATTCCCATCTCTTGAAGAATTTTCCACAGTTTGTTGTGATCCACACAGTCAAAGGCTTTAGTGCAGTCAGTGAAACAGAAGCAGATATTTTTCTGGAATTCTCTTGCTTTTTCTATGATCCAGCAGAAGTTGGCAAATTGATCTCTGGTTCCTCTGCCTTTTCTAAATCCAGTTTGAACATCTGGAAGTTCCCAGTTTACGTACTGTTGAAGATTGACTTGGAGAAGTTTGAGCATTCCTTTGCTAGTGTGTGAGATGAGTGCAATTGTGCGGTAGTTTGAACAGACTTTGGCATTGCCTTTCTTTGGGATTGGAATGAAAACTGACCTTTTCCAGTCCTGTGGCCACTGCTGAGTTTTCCAAATTTGCTGGCGTGTTGAGTGCAGCACTTTCACAGCATCATCTTTTAGGATTTGAAATAGCTCAACTGGAATTCCATCACCTCCTCTAGCTTTGTTTGTAGTGATGCTTCCTAAGACCCACTTGACTTCGCCTCCAGGAAGTCTGGCTCTAGGTGAGTGATCACACCATTGTGGTTATCTGGGTTATTAAGGTCTTTTTTGTATAGTTCTTCTGTGTATCCTTGCCTCCTCTTCTTAATATCTTCTGCTTCTGTTAGGTCCAAACCCAAGAAGGGTTTACAAACAAATAAGTAGTCAGTCACCAACAAATATACTTTATTGTGCAAGGAGCTATAGTAGCAGAATCACGGCGTCCTGTGGGAGTACAACGATGGGGAAGTTTCTTGGAAGAAGTATTTTGTAAGCTGAGATTGTGTGAAGGAATTAAAAGATAGAGAAAAGACAGTGGAATTTCAGGTAAGGAAACAGCGTACACAAAGTCTAAATAGGAGAGAGAGCATGGGATTTTAGGAAAGCTGAATGGAACTTAGTCTGGTTTAAAAGATTGCCAGGATCTCGAGATCCCCTTAGCTTTCTGAAGGGAGTTAGGAAACCACAGCATCCTTTTGGCACCCCCTTGAGTCTGGTAGGGGTAAATCTCATCCAAAAGAGCCTTTATACCAGCAGGATTTGTATAAAATGTTCTGTGCTGTGGATGTCTCTCCTTCCACACCCTCCCCTTCAGGATTCATTAAAATCTCATTCTCTGAGCTGTAAAGAGACTTCCTGCTGACACCTGCTTCTGTCGGCATCCTGGGGGAAGGGAGGGGATAAGAAGAAAGAAAAGAAAAAGGATTAATTTTCTGCACACCACCACTGTTTAATGCTTCAGAGCCTTCATGCCCTGACAGCATTTCCATCATCCCACTCCTTTGGGGAGTTATAATATATTAATAGAGACATCTGGTGGGTATTTATTATGTGGCTATTGTGTGCATGAAACGAAGAATCAAGGTAGGAGGCAGAAAGAAGCTGGGAGTCTGTGCTTTGCAGTGTTTGGGGGATTGGGGAACATCTGTGAGGGGCTTCCACCTGGAGTCAGGACTAGTTACCTTTTGTATTAGAGGCCACTGGTGCTGGTTTGTTGGGGAGGGTTCCTTTCAACAGTCTCTAGATGCACCTGAGCAGGTACATTCAGGTCACAGATGAAGCGCACCCAGAATGCTGGTTTCTCGAGCCTCTGACCATATCCTTCCCACACAGCTCTTTTGGCAATTCCCTTCCCTCTTTTGAGGGTTGGGCATCTGGAAAATGAGCAGGTCAACTGCAGTGATCTTTAGACTTTTTTTTTTTTTTTTTTTCATTTTATTTTTTTATATTTTATTTTTTTTTAATATTATTTTATTAGTTGGAGGCCAATAACTTTACAACATTTCAGTGGGTTTTGTCATACATTGACATGAATCAGCCATATAGTTACACGTATTCCCCATCCCGATCCCCCCTCCCACCTCCCTCCCCACCCGACTCCTCTTTTATTAGCAGCAAAATTCTTTCTGTGAATACAGTTTTATTCAGAAGCTAAATATATAAGACAGATAAAGAGTGGAGCTGGATAAAGATCTTTAGTGGCTGAAAGCATTAAACGTATCACGGTGCAACTGTAAGTTAAAATAATATCAAACTATAAAGTAAATGTAGCGAGTTTAGCAAGCTTCACTTTGTTGTTGTTGCCACAGTGGAATCTGATGCTCTGTGACAACCTAGACGGGTGGGATGGAGTTGGAGGTGGGAAGAAGATTCCAGAGAGAAGAAACACACATAGACCTATGGCTGATTCATGTTGATATACGGCAGAAACCAACACAATGTTGTAAAGCAATTATCCTCTAATTAAAAATAAATAATTATTAAAAAAAGAAAAACTCAGTGGCATAGAACAATGATGATTTATTTTCTGGAACCTGGGCCTGGCTGGTGGTTCTGCTGATCTTGGCTGGGCTCTCTTGTGCATCAAACTGTCAGCTGATCTAAGACGCTGTGGCTGGAATGACTCAGCTCTGCGTACCTCTCCTCCTGTCCTGAGCTTTTTGTTTCAGTGACGAAAGTAAATAGAAACATACAAGGCTTTTTCAGGCTTAGCCCCGGGATGGCCCATCTCTCCCCTGTGTTTTATTGGCCAAAGTAAGCCACAATTCCATGCGGGATTCAACGGTTGAGAAATAGACTCTGTCCTTTGGGTGAAAGCAATTTTAAATCCACATGGCAAAGGGCATGGATCCTTAGAAGGGTGAAGTATTGAGGTCACCAATGTGATAAAATAGATCTCATAGTTTTATTAAATATTAAATTCTTAAAAATTATTTTTGCTCACTCTCTTTTTAATTAGTATCCTTGCTTTGTTAGTGGGAATCCAGCATTGCCATCTGGGCTGAAATGAGGATGGAGGGCTTGGTTCCCTGTCCACTCTGTCCCTCCATGGCCCACTCACCTGCAACCCTTTGAGATCCCTTCAGGGAACTATACAAACAGCTTAGACAATTTGGAGGAATAAGAGGCAGGTACCCTTCATATTTCTCCAGGAAGCCTTGTCCTAAGTATGTGAATAAGAGTGGAGATGGGTCTGCCCTCTCTGCCCTGACCTGCCTCAGCCACTAAGCCAGGGGTGTTTCCTCATGCACCCACTGAGGGTCAGGGGTAGCCTCTGAGGGACTAAGTGGGTAAGACTTCTCACTCCCAATGCAGGGGGCCCAGGTCTGATCCCTGGTCAGGGAACTAGATCTCACAGAGTTCGCAGCTAAAGGTTCCACATGCTGCTGTGAAGACAGAGGATCAAGGGTCCTGGGTGATGCAGCTAAGACCTGGCACAGCTAAAGAAATAAATGATTTTTTATTTTTTTTAAAGAGGAGTAGCCTCTGAGTGTCCTGGCAGGAAACAGACATGAAATCCTTCTCACTTAACAGATCTGAAACAGACATTCAGGCTGGTACCCGGCCCTAATGCACACTGCTAATAAGCAACAGACCCAGGATTTGGATCTTAAACCCCACTAGGTCAAGGAGGACTCAAGCTGGTGTGCAGCAGGCCCTCTAGGCATTTACTGAATTGGATACAATGCTCTGAGGAGCTTGTCCAAGGAGGCAACACTTTGGTCTCCACTTTTGGCTTCCCTTGTGGCTCAGATGGTAAAGAATCTGCCTGCAGTGTGGGAGACCTGGGTTCGATCCCTCGGTTGGGACAATCCCCTGGAAAAGGGAATGGCTGCCCACTCCAGTATTCTGGCCTGGAGAATTCCATAGACAGAGGAGCCTGGCAGGCTGCAGTCCATGGGGTTGCAAAGAGTCAGACACGACTGAGTGACTCTCTTTTGGTCTTTAATGAGATCCCAACACTGGACTTTGGTCTTAAGGACGTGGAGCCTGAATCCATAGCAAGGGTGCCACCTTCTTGTCACTAGTGTATTCTCAAGGCCCCCATGTTCACAATGCTCCCCAGCCCACAGGAGGCCCAGATACGGCCATTCTCCCCCTTCAGAGCAAAGGCTTTGGTTTGAAAAACCACTTTGTTTCCCTCTGTTTGCTTTTGAAATTAAAACATGAAAATCCACAGGAGGCTTGCGAATCCCCACTGGGACCAATTGGTGACATTTTCAAACACTAGATGAGTTGTTTGTCAACTTCGTGTTTTGGAGCAGAGGACGGGGAGTGGGTAAGGTCTGGAGAGATGCTGGGAGCTCCAGCAGGCCTTCTGCTCATCTGCAGATGGAGGCAATTATCCTAGGTAGGCCTCTTGGGGACCCCTATTCCTGCTTGTATTTCTGGAGTTGTGCGTTTCCTGTGCATGCTAATTCCAGAGAGTTGCATGGTGGGGTTAGAGGCTTTGACTTCAGATCTGACCATACCCCTGCCCAGACTGTGAGCTGTAGGAATGTGTCCATGAAAGGATCTCTACTGGGTATATAACCCAGCATCTCATGTGTGCTCTGTCTGGGTCTCTGAGCTGCTTTTTAAAGGCAGGAGATACATGGAGACTTCCTGTTGGCTCAGACAGTAAAGAATCTGCCTGCAATGCAGAAGACCCAGGTTCTATCACTGGTTCAGGAAGATGCCCTGGAGAAGGGAATGGCAACCCACTCCAGTATTCTTGCCTGGAGAATTCCGTGAACAGAGGAGACTTGAGGGCTACAGTCCATGGGGTCACAAAGAGTCAGACACGACTGAGCAACTAACAGTTTCACTTCACTTTTAATATGTGGAGGGGGATTAGAAGAGGATGAAGAAGGAGAAGTGGGGATGAAGGAGGAAGAAGAGGAGTAGTTGAGACAATCATTTCCGTGGAAAACCAGAGGGACCTGGGGAGGTGGCTGGATGAGGTTGTAACTAGGGCTCTTTGGGAAGGATGGGTGGTCTTCCTCATACAGGAGTCCAGTGTATGCTTTGCAATTGATGGGAGGAAATATCAGGCTGAGGGATATTAGCATACCTTGAGGAAGATGTTTTCAACAGAACGGCATAGACTTCTTATGAGAGAGTGAGGTCTTCATCACAGGGAGCATTCAAGAAGGCTGGAAGGACCCCATAGGGAGGCTGTGTAAGACAGGCTTTCAGGTGATCCCCTTTGGCCCTCCCCTCCTGGTGTTCATGTCTTTGTGTAACCTCCTTGCCTTGAGGGTGTGCAGGACCAGGGTTGTGTTTCTAACCTATGGAATACTGCAAATGGGATGGGACCTCAGCCCTGTGATTACATCATATTATGTAAGACTCTGTCTCACTTGACTGGAACGGCAGAGTCACCTTACATACTTGATGAAGGAAGTGGCCCATGGGATGAAGTTAAAGTCCGCTTGGTTAGGAATTGCAGCGTGCCTCCAGGACATGGAAGTGACCTCTTGCCAACAGCCAACAAGAAGTTGGAGTCTTAGGTCACATAGCTGCTGGGAAATGAGTTAGATTTACCTGGAAGCTTGTTCTTCCGCCTAGAAAACCTCCAGATACAATCTGGGCCATCTGGAGCCATCTGGAATCTGACCCATCTGACATCTGATTGCAGCCTTGTAAGATGCTGCGCAGAGGACCCAAAGCCATGCCTGGACTCCCAACATGGAAACTGTGACATAATAAACGTGTGTTGTGTAAAGCCCTTAAGTTTGTAATAACTTGTTATGCAGCAATCGAAAATGAACATAGGCATTGTAGATGGGGCTTTGTTCCACCCCGTCTATATCCACTGCTAGGTTGATTTTTCCAATTATCTAATGTTGCTGAAGCTGAAGCTCCAATACTTTGGCCACCTGATGTGAAGAGTCGACTCATTGGAAAAGACCCTGATGCTGGGAAAGATTGAGGGCAAGAGGAGAAGGGGATGACAGAGGATGAGATGGTTGGATGGCATCACTGGCTCAGTGGACATGGGTTTGAGCAAACTCAAAGAGATGAGAAGGACAGGGAAGCCTGGCATACTGAAGTTCATAGGGTCACAAAGAGACACGACTTAGCAACTGAACAAAACAATGCTACAGAACAAATCACATCAAGCACAGTGGCTTCAACAGCAGTAGTTGCTTATTACCTCTTGCAGATTTTGTTGGTAGATACTTGAGAGTGGCTTGGCTAGGTGGTCCTGACAGAGCTGCATTCATACGTTGGCTGGGGCTGAGGCCATCTGAAGGTTTGACAAAGGCTAGAGGGTCACTGGCAAGTTGGCGTTGGCTGGTAGGTGGTGGGGAGGGGGTGCGAGGGCTCAGTTCCTCTCCACAGGGGTGTTTGAGTGTCCTCATGACATGGCATTTGACTTCCCCTAGACTGAATGACCCAAGAGACCAAGGCAGAAGTTGCAATGTCTTTCACGACCTAACCTTGGAAGTCACCCACGGTCACACCCATTGTATTTAGCTGGTCACACAGCACCAGCTGGGATTCAATGTGAAAGAAGACAACACAGGGAGAGTGAATACCAGGAGGCAGACATCCCGGGGAACCGTCTGGTAGACTGGCTGCCATATTGATCTTTCTTCCTTTGAGTGTGTTAACATTTGTTCATCCCCAGAGGCCCCTGATCCAAAGCAAGGCATGTTTCCATCCATGTTTCCCCGGCCACTCCCTCTTCTTTCTCACAAGACGCCCGCTTCCAGTTGCTTTCAAATTCATCCTTCTCTGCTCTTCTGAACAAACCAGCTAAGGTGGGAGGATGTGAGAGGAGGTGGGGAGGGAGGAGGGGGGGAGATGGGGCTTTTCATTTTCAACTTTAAGTGTGAAAAGGCAATTTCATGCCTGCTGACGTGATTAGAGCAGTGGAAGTAATAGAGACTGGCAGCTAATGGGGTGCTGGCTCCAGGGGATTTGTAATTACTGATTTTTTTCCCCCAACAGGGACAAGAATTTCTAGTGGTGTTGAGCCCCGCATTCCACTTGAGCGATGCCCCTCAGCTCCTGGGGGGTGGAGGATATTATTAGTGGAGAGAATGCTTATTTGCCATAGACCGTAGCATTAGCTCTCTACCCAGTTCTGATCCTCTGCACCATCCCTGGGGCTACACGGACAGGCATTCAATTCACCTCATATTGGGGAGGTTAAGTCTGCAGGCTGCCCAGGTCTGAATTCCACCTCTGCCACTTCCCAGCCGTGCGACCTCGGGCAAGTTGTCTAATTTCTCCACACCCGGGTCTCCTCACCAGAAAATAGACAATAACTATCCCTGCCTTGTAGAAATGTTGTGAGGATTAAATGAAGTAATGTGGGCCTCCAGGAGGCGCTATGTCAGTATTCGCTGCTGCTAAGTCGCTTCAGTTGTGTCCGACTCTTTGCTACCCCATGGACTGTAGCCCGCCAGGCTCCTCTGTCCATGGGATTCTCCGGGCAAGAATAACTGAGTGGGTTGCCATGCCCTCCTCCAGGGGATCTTCCTAACCCAGGAAACAAACCCACATCTCTTACATTTCCTGCATGGGCAGTCAGATTCTTTACCACTAGCGCCACCTGGGGAGTCCATGTCAGTGTTTGCTTTTTTATTGAAACAAAAAAGTCTGGAAGAGCACAGGATGGAACTTAAAATGCTACAGGAGCTTTGGAGGCAGGAAATCTAGATGTTTGTGTGAAATGGAGAGATTTTTATACAACTAGTTGGCAACTAGTTTAAATTTGAAAAAAAAAAAATTCTGTGGCCCACACTAAACATATTTGTGCCAGGTAGGGGTTGGGGTCAACCTGGGATCCAGGGCTTCAGACCACTCTCCCAGAATCTTTTCCACTCCAACTGTAGAAGTCTACTGTTTGGACTCTTTTCCTGAGAACACCATTATCCTCCAGGTTTCCATGAAAAGTGAAAGTCGCTCAGTTGTGCCTGACTCTTTGCAACCCCATAGACTGTAGCCCGCCAGGCTTCTCTGTCCGTGGAATTCTTCAGGCCAGAATACTGAAGTGGGTAGCCGTCCCCTTCTCCAGGGGATCTTCCCAACCCAGGGATAGAAGCCAGGTCTCCCACGTTACAGTCGGATTCTTTACTGTCTGAGCCACAGGGGAAGCCCAGGTTTCCATGAACTTCCTGCAAATGTCAAGTCAAGAGTGTCTGCCACATGCTGAGCACTTAAGAAAAATAAGCTCAGCAGAACCCTATGAAGGATGTATATGTTCCCCACTGTGTGTGTGTGTGTGTGTGTGCGTGCGTGCGCGCGCGTCCGTGCATGCTCAGTCACTCAGTCACGTCTTACTCTTTGCAACCCCATGGACTGCAGCCCACTGGTCTCCTCTGTCCACGGGATTTTCCTGGCAAGAATACTGGAGTGGGTTGCTATGTCTTCCTCCGGAGGAACACTCCTGACCCAGGAATTGAACCCCTATCTCCTGCGTCTCCTGCATTGGCAGGTGGATTCTTTACCACTGTGCCACCTGCAAAGCCCCCGTGTGCCCCATTGTAGAGATAAGCAAACTGAGGCTCTGAGAGGTTGGGATTCTTTTGCTTGAAGGGATTTGAACTGAGGTTTACCAGACTCCACAGGCTAGAGCCTAATCACAGTGGCCTACTTTCTCTCCAACCTCACGCCTTCCCAAATTACCTTTCAGGCTCCAGACAGGATGGTCTGTCCACCCTAGTGGTCAACCAGACAGACAGAGGAAACAGGAAGAGCTGACAGATGAGGAGAAGGAAATCATCAACAGGGTGATCGCTCGTGCTGAGAAGATGGAAGAGATGGAGCAGGAGCGAATCGGGTGAGACCCTGCGCTTCCCTCCATTCTGAGAGCCGTCAAGGGCTGGGAGGCTGTGCTGCCCAGGGCGGGGTGCTGGGGGAGGGGACGGGGCAGGGCTGCCTTTGGGGTTTGAGCCACCCACTCAGGCAGAACCGGAATCCTCGGTGCAGGAGATGAGAGAACCGGGAGAGGAGAAAAGAGAACAGAGAGTGTAGTCTGGGGGCTGGCTGGGGAGGGAGGCGTCTGGGCTGGGGGGTGCATTAAAGATGGAGAAGGGGGTACCTTCTCAGAGGCAGATGGGAGATTGTCTCTGGAGGCTGGAGGTGTGTGTATGAGCACAGGTGTCTCACCATTTCGGCTGCACAGAAATGTGTTCTAGTGACGTAGGCCATGCAGGTTCCAGAAAGTACAGCTGAGGGTGAGGTAAGGGGGAGCAAGTCTACTTCAAAGACACAGCACGGTAAAGAGAGCGCACACCTGAAATGAACTATATGAGAGAACGGGAGAAATCCTTCCTAAAGGGGAGCCAGCATGAGAGTGAGGCTGCAGAGATTAAGCTGGTGGGTCTGGACGCCAAGAACTCAGGGTTCCATCCCCATTCCCTGCTTACCAGCTGCAGCTCCCATGCACGTTGCTTTACCCCTGAGCCTCGGTTTACTGTCTTTAGAACGGGGGAATGAAAGTCATCGTCCCTTATGACAGGACAGTCATAAGGAGTGAAGTGATGCTTGTATTGTTCCTGGCCCAGGCGTGGGCATTCAGTTCAGTTCAGTCGCTCAATCATGTCTGACTCTTTGCAACCCCATGGACTGCAGCACACCAGGCCTCCCTGTCCATCACCAACTCCCAGAGCTTACTCAAACTCATGTCCATTGCGTCGGTGATGGCATTCCATCTCATGCTCTGTCATCCCCTTCTCTTCCCACCTTCAGTCTTTCCCAGCATCGGAATCTTTTTCAATGAGTTGGTTTTTTGCATCAGGTGGCCTGGGCATATTTTGCATTTAATGAATGGTAGGAGGGAGGGGGAAAGTGGGGTTTGGAGGCCAGAGGTAACAAAAACACATAAGGGATGGAAGAAGGATGTGTGGCGTGTGTGTGTCAGGGAGTGACATCGTCAGTGAGCCAGGGCAGTGTTAGAGAGAGAGGGAGGGGTAGTGGGTGGGCTTGGGAGGGGTGGATGGGGAAGTGAGAGGGGAGGCGTGCCTGGGAGAAGAGAAGAGTGAGTATGTGTGTGTTGAGGGGTGGGGGGTGAGGTTCATGGCATGGGTAGAAATTTTCACTGCCAGGACTCAGCGAGGCCACCAAGCGGTCCTCTAAGACTGAACCTCAGATGGGAAATGGGAGGGGTCACCGAGATGTCACCTCCTTCCCAGACCTTTCTTTCCTGGGGCAGAGTGGGGAGCAGCCTTTGCTGACTGCTTACAACTGGTTGGGCACTGGGGTGTCTTTTCATCTCCCTGTCCATCCACTCAGCAGGGGATTAACAAGATTCCTGGGTGGATAATGATGTTCTGAACACATAGGAACTGGGCACCTTTGATTTGAGCCTCTGCAGATCATTTTATTCCGGGTAGGCTGGGGTGTTCAGAGGTGATGTTGACAAGTGACAGATAACCTGGCAAACGTGGAGTCAGCTTGTGTTCAGCCCTCCATCAGCTTCCTGAGTAGGTTGCTAAAAGGGAAAGGTCTTGAGGGGTTTGCTTACAGGGTTGAGTTTTTATTTTGCTTTTAAAAAGATATATCAGGAGTGAGGAGTTGTTCAGGCTGGAGGTCTTGTGAGTGTGTGGGTGTGAGCTTGAGTGTGTGTTCACTTCAACCAGCAAGGGGCCTCAGCCTTGCAGAAAGGATATCCTTAAAGAAGGATATGGATGTTAAATTCTTGCTTGGAGGCAAGAACTTCCAACCTTTTTCCTACATAGCACTTTCCCACCAGCTAACACACTTTGTATTTTACATTGAGTTTGACTGTTGTATGTCTCTCCCTATCATATGATGAGATTCCTGAGTGTAGATATTGTTGCCTGTTTTGTTCGCCATGGAATCCCCGGACCTAGTACATAGTAGGTGTGCAGTAAAGTATTTGTTGAGTGAGTTTGTGAACACGGTAGACAGTGCTCCTCCCACCCACCCAAGCCAGTTTCTGCCTGCATCTCCTGTGGCCATGAGGCTGGAGAGCTTGGAATTTTGTAGTCCAGGGTCCAAATTTCCAAAGACACTACAACTGGCTAATTTAGATTTATATCAGAATCTATCCCTGTTAACTGGGCTGCCTTTGGGTGTAAATTAAGGGGATCTCTGTGAACTAAGTGGATTCTAGCTTGAACATTCAAGAACAGGGTAGGTGGGCTCCCTGCCTCACCCCCCATGTCCTGCTACATTGCATGATCTGGTGACGTGGTGGGAGAGCACAGCAGTTAACCCCTGAGGCCCCAAGTCAGAGAGACCTGGGTTCAAATTCCAGCCCTATTTCTTAGCCCCTGTGTGGCCTTAGGCAAGCCACTTGAGCTCCTCCTTCCTCAATTTCCTCATCTGCAGAATGGGGGAGCTCTGCAGATCATTTTATTCCTGGATGGAAAATGATGTTATGAACACACAGGAAGCAGGTGCCTTTGATTTGAGCCTCTGCAGACCCTCATGCTGGGAAAGATTGAAGGCAGGAGAAGCGGGTGACAGAGGATGAGATGGTTGGATGGCATCATCGATGGACATGAGTTTGGGCAAACTCCAGGACATAGTGGAGGACAGAGAAGTTTGGTGTGCTGCATTCCAGGGGATCGCAAAGAGTCAGACACGACTTAGCAACTGAAGGACAACAAGAACAGGGATAACTTAGCACACACTTCTCTGGGAATGTTTAATTCACATGCAAAATATTACCATGGTGCCTGGCACAGAGCACATGCTCAGTTAATGGTGATGATCATTTAACAACGCATTTGCTGAGGAAATGGCGTTTCTTTACACCGACCAAGGCCTCCGTTCTAGGATTATGCCTGAGACTGTGGTTTGGCAAGCCCCTGGCTTCCCCTGAAGGAGATCTGAGAGCCTTACAGTGAAGCCGGGGCCAAGCCCATGGTGACAGAGTTTCCCCTTTCTAAGACACTACATTTTCTCATCCCGCCAGGAGGGAGGACAGTCCTGGAGGATTCTGGCTGCCGCTGTTTCCCTGCGCCCTTCCAGCTGCCAGCCCTTGCTGGTAGCGTTGCCAGAGGCAAACCCATGCTATTTGTGTCTTATGAGCTCGAACCTGCCCTCATTCCTGTTCAACCCACACTTCCCTGGGAGAGGATCAGAGTGGAGTCAGATGAAAGGAGAGCGACACATCAGACACAGTGAGGCTGAAAACGGGGTGCCATTGGGGCTCCCCCTCCAGAACCTGAGGCTCAGTTAATGAGCCTTGGGGGCTTCAGTTCCCCACCCATCCAGTAAGGCAGGTCGGCCTGGGTCTCAGGATCCTTCCTGATCCGATTGTGCAGTGTTTGGGGGTGACTGGTGAAGGACCCTGTACCGTGCTATTGGCTGCCCCTCTCAGCAAGTGAGCTCTTTCTATTAAACCTGTGGATATAACTGTGTCCCCTTCTGGCTCCAGACACCAGCTCTGTGATGCCAAACTTCCTTTTCTGTTACCTAACAGTCATCTGGGAGACATACAAAGTCATTGTTTATATAATAAGCAATCATTATAGTGGGTACCATTTATAGACCGAGTATTTCCTGTGTGCCAAACACTGAATCTAAAAACTTCATATAGGTTTAACTCATTAACTGCTCCTCTCAGCCTGGTCAAGTAGGTTCTATTATTATCCCCATTTTGTAGCTGAGGAAACTGAGGCTTAGAAAGTCTAGGTCACTTGTCCAAGGTCACACATAGCTAAGAGACATGTCCCACTCTGGCTGACTCTCAGAATTACGCTCCTAACTATTAGGAGTCTTTCCTGAAGGCCTGACCTCGAATTGTTAGACTCTGCAGAATATGGGGACATTTAAAGCTTAGGTTTGGAGGGGACATTGGAGAAGTAAATGGCAACCCACTCCAGTACTCGTGCCTGGAAAATTCCATGGACAGAGGAGCCTGGTAGGCTACAGTCCATGGGGTCAAAAAGAGTTGGACATGACTGACTGACTTCACTCACTTTTGGGAGAGCTAGAAGCTAGAATCCCTTCTATACTGGCCCAGTGATTCCTTCCCAGTGATCTTACTAACCTGTTTCTACCTCCAGAACTGTCAGAACTTATCTCCATGGTCCTAAGGCTGTGGGGAATTCCAATAAGAATCAGCCTCAGGTGTCCCAGGAGGTACTGCCTCCCTGGGGCGGTTTAGCTAGAGTTAGATGCCCCACAGGGAGTCCTAGGCGATGCAGCTGACTAGAGCTGGTTCTCGCCTTGGAGCCTTTTTGCTTTTGACCAAGAGGGTGTCTAAACCTTCACTCACTACTCAGCCCACAATCAAGCTCTGCTCTCTTCGCCATCCCTGGAGGGAAGGATGACAGCCAGAAGGGAAACTCATTAAAGAGCCTCATTTTGCCCCACATTCCTTATTCAAGGCTAAGTGGGATCTCAGAATTTATTTTTCATGCCCTGACTGCTGTAAACTTTCTATACTAGTTAGGACATTTGGCTTGCAAGAAAGGAAATTAATTCCAGCTAGACTGTTTCAGTTATCTATGACTGCATCACACACCACCTGACACTTACTGACTGCCAACAACCACAATTTACAATTTTTAATGGTTTTGTGGGTTAAGAATTTAGGCAGAACTCTGACGGATTGGTGTTCTGCTCCGTGTAGCATGGGCAAGGGGTCACTCATTCAACTGCATTCAGTGAGTGACTGGGTGGGACTGGAGGGACCAGGAAAGCTCCAATCCTTTCACACAGTGTGCCCTGCATGGCCCCTCTCTTTCCAAGAAATCTTTCCTTATTCAGTCATCTGGCCTGAGTTCCTTTACCTGGCAAAGAGAGCAAAGATGGAAGTCATCGGGATCCTTAACAGCTAGGTCTGGGACTGGTAGAGCATCACTCCACTGGGTTCTACTAGAGAGTAGAAAGAGATCCACCTCTTCCTGGAAGAATGACTTACGCATCCAGGGGAGGAGGCTGTAAATGGGAGTTTTCTTTGGAGATTCTACTCCATTAGGCAAAAAGGGGAATTGAATATAAAGTTTCAGAGGTATCTCAAGGGATCCAAGGGCAGGTACACAGCCTAGACTCAGGAAAGTTCTGCTTCTCATCCACATCTTAGAAAATATAGTCGCATACTATAACCTCTTCAATTGTTACAATTCTTCTTAGCCATAATTCCAAATTCCCAAGAAAGGAACTCTGATTGGTCCAGGTCACCCTGAGTGCCTGCCTCTCATCCAATCAGCCATGACCAGAGGTTCCAGGCTACACAAACAAGGATGCTGAGTGCTTCTCAAGAGAGTGCCAAGGTCCTTTGTGAATTGAACAGGCACCCGGAGGGTGCCCACAGGACCTTTAAAGCATATTAAATCTGGAATTAAACATTTGCCTGGGGAAACTTGTGTGTGCAGGTTTTGTTTTTCTTTTGTTTCCCTGGTAGGTCCCTCCATGTCTTTATCATATTTCTTTCTATTCAGAGCCTCTCAAAGGCACTTGCTCATATATTCTGTCTGTAAGGGGACAGGCAGCCTGGTGGTTTCCATTCAAGTTTGATGTCCCTCAACAGATGGATCCGAAGAAGTAATTAGAGTTTGTCATTAACCTTGCTGTCCAAACACTGTGATGGAGGAGGATGTCCAAACACTGTGATGGAGGAGGAAGTCAAAGAGACACTGGGAGACCTGTTGTTGACAAAATCTGTTGGATTTCTGTCACCTCCGCATCTCAGTTCCAGCATCCCCTATAGTCTTGGCACAGAATTTTTCTCAAAGTGTGGACAGAGGGAAAGAGAGTAATAATGCTTGGAGTTTGCTACATCTAATTAGCTAGGCACCTTTCCTATGGCTTGACAAGCTGACAACAAGCCAGGTCATCTTCTTCTCCCTGCTACTTTTTTTTTTTAACTTGGACCTCTAGACCTTCTGTGGATAGAACTCAGGGGTTCTGGGACATCCTGATATTATAAACATAATTATCTGTGTGTATGTGTTCAGTTTTAAGAGGAAATATTCATAGATGTCATCAGGTTTGGGGGGATTCTGAACCCCCAAATGTTGAGAAACACTTAGTACCTCAGTTTTTCAAGGGATCAGATCAACACTTTCTTATGTCCATGCATCCTTAATAATATATGGAATCTGTTTACACAAGATGAAAACAGAGTGAGTGAATGAGTGAAAGTTGCTCAGTCGTGTCTGACTGTTTGCGACCCCATGGACTATACTGTCCACGGATCTCCAGGCCAGAATACTGAAGTGGATAACTGTTCCCTTCTCCAGGGGATCTTCCCAATCCAGGGATCAAACCCCGGTCTCCCGTGTTGCAAATGGATTCTTTACCAGCTGAGCCACCAGGGAAGCCCAAGAATACTAGAGTGGGTTGAACTGGGGTCTCCTGAATTGCAGGCAGATTCTTTACCAGCTGAGCTATACGGGAAGCCCCCAATGAAAACAGATGTCTTCCTAATTCATTAAGTAGTCCAGTGCCTGGCATAAAAGGAAGAAAGCAAATGAATGCATGTTGGATAATTCTAAACCCAACTGACGAAGTCTCTCATTGAATGATTTTAACTGAGGTTTACCAGACCTCATCTATAAAATGGGGAGTTGGAGTTGGACTATGTCCATCTCCAAGTCCATCTAGCCCAAGGTTCTTGAACCTTGACACTGTTTACATCTGGAGACAGATAATTCTTTGTGATGGGTGTGGTTCTGTGCCCTGAATTTTTTAGCAGCATCTCTGGCTCCCTCCAACTGGATGCCTGTGGTAACTGGGACTGTTACCAAGCTGTGACAATCCAAAATGTCTCCTGACTTCGCCAAATGCCCCCTTGAGGGGAAAAATCACCCCTTGTTGAGAATCACTGCTCTATCCTTCTTGCTGAGTGACTCAAAATAGGAAGAAGAAACAAATCAGAATTTTCCTGCAACCATAACTCAACTTCTAGGGAAATAATAATAGTTCACCCTTACAAAGCACCGAGTGTTGGCAGTGTACTCAAAGCTTTATGCAGATTCATCTATGTAACCCTCACAACAGCCTTATGCATTAAACCATATTATTATCATTCCCATTTTACAGATGAGGCAACTGAGGCACAGAGAGGTTGAGCAACTTCCCAGGGTCGCACAGCTAATAAGCAATACAACTGGCATTGCAAACCCAGACTGGTTGGCTTCAGAGTTAGATGCCTATTCTGCTATTCTATAGAGAGATTTAAGCTATGATTTTTCCAGTAGTCATGTATGGATGTGATAGTTGGACCATAAAGAAAACAGAGTGCCCAAGAATTGATACTTTTGAATTGTGGTGTTGGAGAAGACTCTTGAGAGTCCCTTGGTCTGCAAGGAGATCAAACTAGTCAATCCTAAAGAAAATCAGTCCTGAATATTCGTTGGAAGGACTGATGCTGAAGCTGAAGCTCCAATCCTTTGGCCACATGATGTGAAGAACTTACTCATTGGAAAAGACCCTGATGCTGGGAAAGATTGAAGGCAGGAGGAGAAGGGGACAACAGAGGATAAGATGGTTGGATGGCATCACTGACTCGATGGCCAGGAGTTTGAGCAAGCTCTGGGAATTGGTGATGGACAGGGAAGCCTGGCATGCTGCAGTCCATAGCATTGCAAAGAGTTGGACACAACTAAGCGACTGAACTGAACTGACTGATAGATAATCATTTATAGCCAAACATTGTATTAGGAACTTTCAAATATGTTGCATTACCTTTAATCCCTACTGTGTCCTCTCAGAGTGACAGACTACTGTCTTTACTTCACAGATGAGATTACTGAAGTTCAGAGAGGTTAAGTCACTTGCCCAGGGGCACACAGTCTTTTCATGGCCAAACCAAACTCTGAACTTGAATCTCTCTTTCCACATTATCTTATTGCCTTTCAAAGGTGCAGGTAGGCAATTGACAAATGACTTCATAGCTTCAGGGAAGTCAATAATTTACAGGGTGTCTCATATATTCACTCAGGTTAAAAGATTCACTGTCACACACTTCTTCCTATAGTGGGGCAGTTCACCCTTCACTGTCCCCTGTGGGCCTCAGCATCATATTCTCTCAACCCTACTTTCCATGACAAGAAAGGGCAGGTGCAGGAGTTAGAAAGAGCCCCAACTGTAAGCACTGAAAAGAAACAAAGGCTTCATTCTTCCAAAGCCGGTAACAGCATCTGAGTAGCTAGACCCAGCCTCCAGTCCCATCTCGGCCACCTGCTGGCTGTGAGCCCTTGGTAAGTGACTTCCTGTCTGTGTGCCTTGATCCCGCCCCCTGTAAGATGGAGTGAATAATAGAACTGACCTCACAGGTTGTATGGCTTAAGGAAAACAATGTGCAAGGAATGCTTAGCACAGCACCAGAAAACTGTTTCTATTATTGGGTTTAAATGACCCAGTTCCTTGCCTGGCTGACCACATTAGCCCAGCAGAGCCCTCTGGCTTTCTCTCTTAGCTCCAGCCCTGACCCGGGGTGACCCCGTTCCCCAAAGTGCTGGGGTCCAGACAAGAATCCCATTGACCAATCCATCAGGGAGAGAGAGTAGGATCAACAGCTCCCCAGGTAGTGATGGTAATAAACAGCAGTAGAAATTACTGAGTCACACTGCATGCCAGCAGCATGGCTTCTTGACGAAGGGACTTAGTCATTTAAGGACAGGTTCCCGAGAGACCTTGGCATTGGAGTCTCAGACCAGCCCCCTTCAGAGCAGCCATGTTCGCAGTCTAGATGACCCAATCTAGACTTCAGGAAATGCCAAGTCTAATAAACCTAAAGGTAGCACTTGGCAATTAGGGTGATGGGGAAAGCAGCATGACTCTGGAATTAATGGTATGTGTACATGAGAGAGAGAAAGAGACAACACGACGCACTTTCTCACTTCGCTGTGTCTTACAAACCATTGTGCAATCATGCTCCATCATGGCTTTAAAGGCAGCTCTTTGTCTCCACACAATCAGTGATGGAAGACCAGCTTTTCGTCATTTTCCTCACCAATTCAGGGACCAGCACGTAAAGCCAACACATCTTCCCAGGCAGGGTGTTCTCAGGTCTGCAGCTCACCCTGTTAAACCTACTTTCTGGAGCAGTTGTACATCCATTAGGCTTCTTTTTCAACATTCATCAAGATGTTGCAGCAATGCTGGTTTGAAAGCTCTAAAGCAGTTGCCTGAATGTTTCTGGGGCCAATTTGGACTTTTTGGAGGGAGCCTGAGCTCAACAAACAAGCACTGTCAGATCTCCAGTTGACTGGTATCCTTGTCTGCAGAAGGCAGCCAACTAGGGCTAGGCTCCTTGCAAAAGCAGAGTGTGTACAGCTGTGTGTGTGTGTGAAAGCATGCTCTGTATGCGGGTGACAATCACACCCGTGTTCCTGTGTGGTTGTATGTGCCATCTGTGTGTGTGTTTAGAGATGGGCACATGAGTCCTGTCAGTTTCTAGTCACGGCAGCCCCTTTAAAAGCTTCAGAAAGATGGATTTCATGTGCAGATTTTAGCACCCTGGTTACACAGGGAAAAAAATGTGAGCATAGGGAGCTATTAAAGCCACAAATTTCCAGAAGAAATAATTAGCAGCAGCCACGACTGAGTAGTTACCGTGTTCCGGGCACTTTACAAAACACTCTCGTTTTATCTTTGAAACAATTCCAGGAAGCAAGGACTTTGTTTTTGTTAAATTTACAGATGGAAAACAGAGGCTCAGAAGGGTTATGTAACTTTCTTGAAGTCTCAGAGCCATGAAATCGCAAAGTCCAAATGTGCACCCAAGCAAGGTGCACAGAATGGACACCCCACCCCCTGCATCATAAGTGACTCGCATTTCTGTATTCTGAAAGTGTGTGTGTGTGTGCAAGTGTTCATGCGCGTGTGCGTGTGTGGAGAGAGTCTATGTTTTCTTGGGATTGAGTACCCAGAGAAGGTGATCAGAAACTCACAGAGTCCAAAAACTTAATTTGTATGACATCCACAGCCAGGCAGGGAGGAACTGCCCAAACCTTGCTACAGAGAAGAGGACTTGAATCTGATTCAGACATGAACCAGGTGGAAACAGAACTTGCATGCCAGATGGGGCAGGAATATGGGTGTACTGGATAGAATAATGCTACCCTGCAAAGATGTTCACATCCCAACCCCTGGAACCTGTGACTGTATTACCTTCCATGGCCAAAGGGACTTTGCAGGTATGATTAAGAATCTTGAGATACAGAGATTACCCTGGAATAGCCAATATCATCACATGGGTCCTTATAAGAGGGAGGTGGGAGGGTCACAGCAAGATTGGAAAATGCTACACTGCTGGCTTTGAAGATGAAGGGAGGGGCCACAAACCAAGGAATGTGGATGGCTTCTAGAAATTAGAAAAGGCAAGGGAACAGATGTTCTCCTAGAGCTTCCAGAAAGAACGCAGCCCTGCCTGCCAGTGCCTTGACTAAGTGAAACCGTGTCGGGTGTGTAATCTCTAGAACTGTCATGTTGCTGTAAGCCACTAAGTTGTACTTTGTGACAACAGCACTAAGAAGCTAACACAGAGGGACTCCTTGAAGCCAGCTAGCATGCAGTGGCATCTCATGGGCTTCCTGGTAGTGTACACTTTTACCACTGAGTTAGACCCACTGGGGACAATGTTATAGTTTCAAGAGGCGTGATCCAGCCCCACGTGTAGACAAAGTCTGGGGACCTGCCTGCCTCACTCCACCTAGAACCACTTTGGCATTTGAAACTCTCACTGTTCCAAGACTCCAGGGGCTCCATTCATATGTCCAAATATTGTCTCAAAATGGGGGAAGTTGGGTTTCCTCCTCCAAAAGCCCTTTCATGCTTTCCCATCACTGTTAGACTCAAGCCTTTGCAGGGAACGGCCCCTGCCCACCTCTCCAGCCTCATCTTCTGCCGTCCCTCCCAAGCCCTGTTAAGCTCGCACTAACTCCCTTGCACTTGCTGTTCCTTCTTCTTCCAGTGCTTTTCCTCACCCTCTTTATTGGTCCAGCTCCTCTTTATCCTCAGGTCTCACTTCAGTGATCGCTTTCTCTGAGGCCCCATTCTACTTAATGTCCTTTCCTCTGAGTTCTCACAGCTGGGCTTGTCCTTAATTACGATGAGCTTAATTACGATGATCGATGTGGTCATTTAAAACATGTCCGAGTCTCTCACGAGAATGCCAGTCTGTGATGGCAGCCACCTCATCTCTTTTGTTTCCAGTTGTGTCCTCCCTGTCTACTGTCACATAGTCATTTCTCCATAAATATTCGTCACATGAATGAATAGCCCGTCTGCGTCTATTTGGACAGCAAGGTCAGAGCACCTTGGGAATCCACTTCCCACCACCTCCAGGGGTTGTCTGTTGGTGCCCAGAGGAGGAGACCATTAACAAAGCCTTTCTGGTGCCTCCGGAAACATCCTGGGAAATGGGAGATGCCCACCCAACTTCACTGGATAACCATCAGCTCCCCTTAAGCACCCAGCCTTGTGGTGTACAGGCTTCCTGGCTCTGAGGCACAAGTAGGAATCATAGTTAATCAGGCATGTAAAGACATAACTAGAGAGTGACAGCCACTTACAGTGTCCCATTCATTGGGCTCTTGATGTGGAGACATCAGACAGGCAGACACAGCTAGCCTGCCCGAGCGGGTGGGGCTTCTCTCAGTTGGGGCAGGCCCTTCAGTGTCAAAACACAAGGAGATACTGTGATGCCTCAGCCTCAGCATCTGAGGATCCCTGAATGCTGCCCAGGGGAGTAAGCTGGAGGCGCATCTCATCCAACTGCTCACATTATTGTCTGGGGTGAAGGCACTCATTGACTGGATAAGGGGTAGGATTTAAGGCCATGGCTTTTAACCCTTGACTTACATGTTCTCTATCTCCAATAAAATTACATGCTAATCTTATTGTCTCACATAAAGTAGCTCATATTTATTATAGAAAGTTAAGGAAGTATAGAGGAGTTCAGCTAACTGGGTGCTTAAGGGAAGAGGGTAGCACAGGTATTAAAGAAGGGAATAAAAGTTACTCATAATCCCACCACGTGGAAATAATCATTGTGAATATTTCAGTGTGTTTCTTTTCTTTCTTTCTTCTTTTTTTTTTTTTTTTTTTTTTGGCCTAGTGCACACCAGGCAAATGTATTCAGATGAGCATGTTCCAAACCCGGCGTTATATCACGATCACGGTTCTGCATGAATTTGGGGGTTTTCCTCCACTTAACATAATGAGGAGAGCATTTTCTCGTGTGATTTGTCCCACTGCTTCCTTCCCAACTGAAGCATTTCTCAAAATGTGGCCAAAAATTCACCAGCACCAGGATCCCATAGGGAGCTACTCCAAACTACAGACACTTGGAACTCATCCCAGTCCCATAGAATCTGAATGTTGAACACTCTTCTAGGGTAATCTAGATGGACCATCCATTTGCAGAACATACCCCCATATGGTGACTCTCAGCAGGACCACAGGCTGAATACTGGTTTCCGGGTGTAATCAAATCCATAACTGAGAAGTTTTAGAGCTGGAACCCCAGGCGTTGGTTTTGTTTTTGTTTTTTTTTTCCTTTTTTAAAATTCTTTCTGGGTCATTAACATGCATTGAAGGTTACAGGTGTCTTTCATAGTGCACATAGGACTTCCCTGCCAAGACTGGTAACAAGAAATATTCCTTATGGGGTGAAGAAACTGAAATGTTTTATCACCAGGATAAAGACCCATCTATGACTCAGATTTTCCATGACATAATTTGGACTTAGTTTCCTGCAAAGTTTTATTTCCAAATTTACTCTCCTTGGCTATTCAGGCCCTCCCTGTTCAGGCCCTGGCATCTGGGACTGCAGAGAGGTTGTTCGAATGGTCAGGCTACAGGAAACACCCCCACACCTGCCACCCCACTCATCCCTGTCTCTGAGCAGAGAAGGAAGCTCTGCCCAACCCTACTCCACTACCCTTTCTCTTTATTGGTCTGTACTGAATTCACAAATAACAAGGGTCACTATGCTGAGAGATCTGGATAATGATCTTCAATCTGGTTTTCCATGCTGTTTGCTGCCACTGATAGAAGCTAATGAGACACTCCCAGTACAATGCATGTTAATGGGGCCTTTTGGAGTTGACGACTGAATGATGGAAGGAGCAAGCATCTTGGGAGGGACGCGAGAGTGTGGGTTTGCAAGTGGTGGCAAGTGAGCCTTCTAGGTTTCCTGAGTAAAGTATGCTGCAGTTTAGAATTGGGTCGTCTGTCCCATGCTCTCTTCCTGAGCTGGGTTGTCAAAGCTTGACTTGAGGCAGGAGGCCACGAGCGGACTTGATGGAAAGCAAAGATGGTTTCCTGATGCAGAGAACTAGATTCTAGCCCAGGCTTAGTGCGCTCTGTGCTTTGGGACCTCCCCCTTCACCACCATCACCACCACTGAGAGAGTGAGAACAAAATGTAACTACTTTCTGGCTAGATGAATCACTTCATCCTTCTGTGGGTGAAGGGGAAAAAAATATGTGAGAACAAATGTGTGTCCCCCCCCCAAAATATATGTGTGTGTATATATATATATATATGTATATATATATATATATATATGACACTGTGCAATTACCATCCCCTGCCTCCATTAGCTTGCCTCATTGTCTCATAATATTTTGTAATTCTATGGCATTGAAAGGCATCTTCAAATTTGTCTGCTCCAGATAACTTCAAACTGTTTCTTTAAATAGTGGAACCAACTTTCTGAAGGAAATCTAATTCAACAGCTCAAACAAATGAAAGAGATAAACACAGATGTACTCTGGATGAAATGGTGTTTTATAGCTCTCAGTATCACTCCCGCTATACCTCTCCAGTGAGTGGCCCAAGATGTTCTCTGAGGAACCTCTGGGGTGCCATAAAGCACAATTTGACAACGACCAACTTAGCCCAACAGCCTTCCCTTTTGCAGATGAGGAAATTGCAGCCCAGAGAGGCAAAATTCAAGGCTAACATCCAGATTTCTCCACCCTACATTGAGGATTCTTTAGGGGAACAAGATGGCAGCTCAGTTGTTGGGTGTCTTACCCCAACTTCTGAGAAGTCAGAGGCAAAATAGATAGAATCATGTGTGCACCTTGGTACCTACCAGTGATCATCAGATACTCAAGAATATGTGACCCAAAGAAGGTTTAAGGCCACCAGCCAGATATTGAGGGAGATGCTACTGGTCCTGGTCCTGTAAGGTCTGTATAACCCTGACTCTGCTTCCAGGCGCCTGGTGGACCGCCTAGAGAACATGAGGAAGAATGTGGCCGGGGATGGGGTGAACCGCTGCATCCTGTGTGGAGAACAGCTGGGGATGCTGGGCTCCGCCTGTGTGGTGTGTGAGGACTGTAAGAAGGTACCATCTCCCTCCCCTTCTCTGCTTCCCTGTGCATCCCATGCAAAGGGCCTGAGCCTAGGTTCCAGGCTTTTGGGGGTCTTGGGTCTTAGGGATAGAGCTTGGATCCTGAAGGGTAATTGCCAGAATATGATTCCTTCTAGCATGCTCTTGTGCCTGTTCATGGTTCCTCCCCTAGATGTCATGCTGACCCTTCTATCCCTTTGGAGCTCACTCCATACAGGATGACCTTGGGAGAAGGAGGCAGAACATGAACTATGGTTGAACTTACAGGTATTCTTGTTGTGGCTTAGCAAGACATTGGTCATCCTAACGAGCATACTGGGGACTTCCTGGTAATCTAGTGGTTAAGACTCTATGATTGCATCACAGGAGGGTGCAGCTTCAATTCCTGGTTGGGGAACTAAGATCCCATATGGAAAAAAAAAAAAAGGTATGCTGGGCGTATGTCTACATACATGTGTACATGGAAAGCATTCACAGCATGCTCTACCCCGAGTTACAGGACAAGCCATTTTAGAAAGCCCCTCTCCAGCCAAGTTAGGCCAAGTTAGACTTTGGTCTTCTTAAGCATTCACTCTTTTTTTCTTTTTTTAAGATATTTTGACATGTACTATTTTTAAAGTCTTTATTGAATTTGTTACAATTTTGTTTCTGTTTTATGTTTTGGTTTTTTGGCCATGAGACCTGTGGGATCTTAGCTTCCCGACCAGGGATCGAACCCACACCTCCTGCGTTAGAAGATGAGGTCCTAGCCACTGGACTGGCAGGAAAGCCTCAAGCATTCACTCGTGGGGCTTGTACCTTCTCCACCTTGTGCCCTCTGCTCAAGTTGTCTGCACTCAACCATTCCAGGACAGAAACACAACTGTCCTTGGGTCTGTCTGATTCCCAGGAAAGGAATTCAAGGGAACAATCCAGCTTGAGAGATCCATAATATCACCTGACTTCTCCTACTTGGGGTCCCAATTAGCATTTAGAATGGAATATTGGGGAAAGAGTATCTACTCCAAAAAACCTGTCTTCTGTATCCAACTAGATGGCGAGAATTTTGTGACCTATTTGTTTTGACTGGCAGGAAACTCAGCCAAAAGTATAAAGTTCCATCACATAGTCACAGCATCTACTCAGATAACTTTCTTCTTTATAAAGAGTTGAACCTGTAGTCCTAGTCTAGGTTGTCTCTGATTCATTTAGGAAAGAAAGAAGAAATAAAGAAGAAATGGATAAATAGTCTCTCTTAAAATTTTATGTCAACGTTCTCCCTGGTATGGATGCTGAAAACTCAGGCCCCACAGAGACTCTTGGAGAATCTCTGCATTGAAGGCTTGGGAATGACTCCAGTTCTTGTTATCAGAAATCAAGACTCAAATTAGAATTTTATTCTAACTGGCCTTGGTCATGGGAGGCAGGTGAGGAACAAGGGAGAATAGGACTTCATTGCCACCCTTCCCAGCCACTTCTGATTACCAGCAGCTCTGAACCTGACATATCTTGAGTGTGTGCTTGGCTCTGTTTTGTCCCCAGAATGTCTGCACCAAGTGTGGGGTGGAGACCTCCAACAACCGCCCACACCCTGTGTGGCTCTGCAAAATCTGCATCGAGCAGAGAGAGGTGAGTGGACGGGTCCCTTTCAGCTCCTGGAGCCTGTGTCAGTGCTCTGAGGGCAGGGAGCAAAGTGGAAAATTAGCATTCATCAAGATGGGAGCAGTAGTGCTCAGCTGCCCTGTCTTCATCTTCTACCTCTCCTCCTCCAGGTGTGGAAGCGCTCTGGAGCATGGTTCTTCAAGGGCTTCCCCAAACAGGTCCTCCCACAGCCTATGCCCATAAAGAAGACCAAGCCCCAGCAGCCAGTCAGTGAGCCTATGCCCACTGCCCCTGAGCAGCCCACTCCTGAGCCCAAGCACCCTGCCCGGGCTCCTCCTCGAGGTAGGAAAATACGGCCTCTTCTTTCAGGACCAAGGACAGGTCTTAACTAACTGGTCTACCTGGAGGATGTCCTGACATCATATCTGTGTTTCTGCCCAGCTGGTGGACAGCCAGCCAGCCTCTGGGCTTCAGTCTAGAACTCCTATGTCCCCTTCACAACTCAACCATGAGCCCTTATCAAGAGGGTAGCACAGGGAACTCTCCAGCAATGTCAAGCTGCCAAAAGGCTTTGTTGTCATCCCTGATGGAGTATTTAGAGGTACAACAGAGGTGAAAGTCAAAATTAGGAACTGAGAAAGACTCCCAGCACCAAAATACACACTGGAGTCTGCAGGGCAGGGGATTGGAGGCTTGCTGAAAAGCCCTTATTTTCTCCTGATATTTCTTATATCAATCGCCAGCAAATCTGAAACTGGACTAATTAAAAGTGAAAGATGAATAAAAAGGAAATTGGCAAAAAGAAAATTACTGCTACTATGGATATTATCACTATTATCTATTATTATTAATTATTAAAATGATAATAAAAAGTGAAAAACAGTAAAAAGAAAAAATGTAACCTCAATAGAACACATTTTAATTTAATAAGGCCACTAAGACTGACCACATAAAACTCTTGCAGTACTTTTGATTAACAAAGTGATAAAAACTGGTCTGAATGACAATTCTGGAGTTGAGCGCAGGCAGTACTTCTGAAAGGAAAGTTATAGTTGAAGGTTGCAAAAATTGAGGTGCCCACTCACAGCTTCTCAAGGCACCCAGTAGCATGTCTGACCCTCAAAAGGCCCTCAACAAATACTTTCATCCTAGCAAGTTGCGAGCAATTTCTGCTCCTTGCAGAGACTCACCAAACTGTCAACATACTCTATATCCCTGAGGAGCCCTGGGTTTCCATCACTAGAGCATCTTTCTTCCTGGTTAAGCATTACTGCATCTCATTTGATAAGACTGCCTAGCAAAACTGTCAACATCTTGAACATCTGAGGCCAGGAATACTTGAATTTGAATTCCAGCTTTGCAACCTACAAGTTGTGTGAGCTTGGATGAGTATTCTAATTTCTCTGAAACTCTTTCCTCATCTATAAAATGAGGTTAATAACTCATGGGGTTATTTTGAAGATTAAATGAGATGCTACAGGCATGACTCATTTTATTGCACCTTGCTTTATTGCACTTCACAGTAACTGCAGTTTTTCACACAAAAATATGATCTGTGATCAGTGGTCTTTGATGTTACCATGGCAATTGTTTTGGCATTTTTTAAGCAATGAAATGCTTTTAAATTAAGGCATGTACATTTTTTAAGACATAATGATATTTCACACATAATAGATTTAGAATTATGCCCATGATATGAGGTTTCAATATTCTTTTAACAAGCAATTACTGAACACCTAGTGAGTTCCAGGCTCTGTTCTACACCCTAGGGAGTCAGTGAATAAAGCAGATAAAATCCGTGCTCTCATGCAATTAAAGTTTAGTGGGACAAACAGATGCTCAACAAACAGCAAATGCAAATACAATAAACATCAGGTAGTGATAGGTGCCTGGAAGAGAAGTGAAACACATAGAGGGGGTAGAAGCTTCATGTTGGGCAGAATGGTCAGAGAAGGGCTGTCTGAAGAGATGATATTTGGGAGAAACTGTCCAAGGTGCTTCAAAGTGCACATAGAATCTTTGAGAATATCGCTTGCAAAGGGCTTGAGGTTGGAGCATGCCTGATGAATCCTGGGGAAAATCAAAGTAAGTGAACAAAGTACATTCTAGAAACAATACAGAGCTGATGATCCCAATTCATTTGCAAAGGAAATAATGTGATATTGTAAGCAGTTTCTACATTAGAGGGGAAATTGGGAGAGGAAATTTTTAATTTCTTTTTAAGCTCTTAGGAATGGTGGACAGACCCTTTTGTGAGCTCCTTAAGTGATGTCTCTTCAAAAACATCAAATACATACCCCTCATCAATTTTTTCTCTTTCTCTGCAGGTGACACTGAAGACAGGAAGGGCCCAGGTCAGAAGACAGGTGGGTTCCGCCGACTCTGTCTTCTACTCTGGGGACAGGAGTCCTTTCCCCCATTCCTCCGGTGCCTTTTCTGGATTCGATTCATGTTTTCCTTCCAGGCCCTGACATGACCTCTGCTCCTGGGCGAGGAAGCTACGGGCCTCCTGTGCGCAGGGCCTCTGAGGCACGAATGAGCTCCTCTGGCCGGGGCTCAGACACCTGGGACCAGAGCCATGGCACAGCTGCTGGGGACCCCAGCCAGAGCCCAGCAGGTGAGAGAGATGGGCAAATCCAGACAGGCTTCCTGGAGGAGGAGAACCAAAGGAATGGGGAGGACAGTGTTTTATCCATTTATTCGTTGGCCATTGGTAGACATTCAGTGAACACTTGTTGAATGAGTGAGTGAGTCAATAGATGGATGAACAAGAACCAAAATGAACAAGCAAACAAGCTGTGTTAATACAGGACCCTGGGACAAGACCTGGGGATTAGTTAGTCCCAGCCAGAGGTGGCCAAGTACTTTCTGTTCTGAGCATTCAAGCATCTCTCCTGTGAAAGAGGTTTCAATTCACTACTTACCTGGTGGTCCCGAGGTTAGGACTCAACACTTTCCACTGCAGGGAGCATGAGTTTGATCCATGGTCAGGGAACTAAGATCCCACAAGCCACTCAGCATGGCCAAAAAAAAAAAAAAAAAAAAAATCAGGATTTCCCTAGTGGTCCAGTGTTTAAGACTCCATGCTTCCAACTCAGGGGACATGGGTTTAATCCCTGGTTGGAGAACAAGGATCCCACATGCCACAGGTTGCAGCCAAAAAAAAGGATTTACTATAAATATAAAGCCTACACATTTTTATTTCTGGAAATAAAAGTTATACATTTTTTAAAAAGATCTAAATTCAGGAAAGGTAGGATCCAGCCCAGCGAGGTGAGAGAGGGAAAGGCATTCTTTCAGGAATGTCTTACCTTCTGGGTACCAGGAGCTGCTATGTGTATCATCTGCATTTGATCCCCCAGCAGCTATGCAAGAGGCAGTAGAACCTAACAGTCTCAGGTAGAATCCAGAGATCAAACACCTGAGTTCAAACCTGTCTTTGCTACTAACCAGCCAGGAGACACTAGGTAAGCTTCTTAACTCCTCTGTGCCTCAGTTTACCCGTTTGTAAAATGAAGCTCATAAAGCACCCACCTCACAGGATATGAAATTAAATAAGTTCTTATAAATAAACATCAGCCCTTTGTTATCAAGTGGGTAGAGTTATTGCCTGCATGAAGCATCTGAGGTTCAGAGAGGGTGAGTGACCAGCCCAAAAACACACAGCTTATAAAAGAAAAATCTGGGATGCAAAACTACGTCCTCATGAGGATAAGAACAGTCTTTCAGGAGTTCCGCAGACATCCAGGGGTTAAGACTCAGTGCTTCCACTGTAGGAGGGGCACGGGTTCGATCACTGGTTTGGGAACTAAGATCTCATATGCCACAAGGTGTGACCAAAAGAGAAATCTGCTTGATACAAGTACCAAAATAAATTCCAAATTGATTTTTAAAAATAAAACAGCTTTTCAATAATAAATTATCAACATCTACCAGATGTTGAGTGTTTACTATATGCCAGGCACTGTTCTGAGCACTTTACATGTATCGTATCATTATGTCTCCACCACAGCCTGTGAGCTAGGCACTGTTATCCCCATTTGACAGATGAGGAGACTGAGGCCCAGAGAGGACAGGTCATTTGTGCAAAGTCATAGATGTTGGGAGCAACATTATAGAACCTGGACTTTTCAATACCCACGTTGCTGCTGTGACTTGCTCAGGGGGATCTAAGTATTGACAAGAGAACACACTGAGGGGAGGAGAAGAGAGTCTGAAAGAGCGGAGAATGTCAGGAAGCTGCGTCCAGTTCATACCCAGAGGACTGTACCTTCTGCTAGCTCACCAGTCCCAAGCTTCTTCCTGCTTTGACTGCATGTGTGTGTGCATGTCTGTGTGTGTGTGACACTCTTTCCTTTCCCCTGCAGGTTTGAGACGGGCCAACTCAGTCCAGGCTTCTAGACCTGCCCCAGCCTCAATGCAGAGCCCGACACCTCCCCAGCCTGGGCAACCAGGTACTTGACACCCACTTGCCCGCCCAGGTCGTCAGTCAGCTGTGACCCCAATACCTCCCACCCTTGCTTGCAGAATCTGCTGGGCTTTTTGCAAAGCTGCAGCCACTGCCAAACCCTAAACTCTTCCAAGACCCTTAGAATGAGTACTACTCCAGGCTGGGAGCCCAGCAGGGGTGGAAGGGGGTGGGTAGTGTCATATCCACCCAAATGCAAAAAGTGACAGTATTTCATCCCCCAGTGTGTCCCACCTTCCAGTATTGTCAGTCCACTCTCACAATTCTCACCACATACGTCTACCATCTGCCCTCTTATTTCCTTAATATTTTCTTCAAATTGACCTCCTTTAAAAACATAACTGAGCGAACTTGTTATCATAAACTCTCTCTCAAGGAAAATTTAAGGACCTTGGACTTTAATGAAAAGGCAAATGTTCTCAGACAGGTATGTGAGATTCAGGAAGAAATAGTGGGCAAGAGATTAGTAATATAAGAAAATTTGAGCACATGTGGCTTGTATAAAAGAATGGAAATAATTCCTAATAGGTGCATTTAAAAAGCTGTTAATTTAGGTACTTCCCTGATGGTCCAATGGCTAAGACTCCATGCTCCCAATGCAGGGGACCTGGGTTCAATCCCTGGTCAGGGAACTAGATCCCACATGACACAGTTAAGGACCCTGCAACAAAGACCGAAGATCCCACATGCTGCAACTAAGACCTGGTGCAGCCAAATAATAAATAAATAAAATATTTTAAAAATTTTGTTATTTTAAAAGAAACCTATAATAAAGGGAAACCAGTATTCCATACCAGAAAAAAAGAGAGTGTATTATTGATAGTTTGCTGGGGCAGTCATGAATATTCATTGAAAGGACTGGTGCTGAAGCTGAAGCTCCAATACTTTGGCCACCTGTTGTGAAGAGCCAACTCATTGGAAAAGACCCTGATGCTGGGAAAGATTGAAGGCTGGAGGAGAAGGGGACGACAGAGGATGAGATGATTGGATGGTTTCCCCCACTAAATGGACATGAATTTGAACAAACTCAAGGAGATAGTGAAGGACAGGGAGGCCTGACGTGCTGCAGTCCATGGAGTCTCGAAGAATCAGACACAACTTAGCGACTAAACAGCACAAAGGACAATCATAACAAATATCATAAGCTGGGTGGCTTAGAATAAAAGGGATGTATTGTGTCACAGTTCTAGAGGCCAAAAGTCCAAAATCAAGGTGTTGCCAGGGTTGGTTCCTTCCATGAACTGTGAGGGAGAATGTGTCCCAGCCTCTCCCCTCGCTTCTGGGAGCCTCAGGCATTCCTTGGCTTGTAGAGGTATCTTCACATCATCCTCCTTCCATGCTTGGGTCCTGTGTGTCCAAATTTCCCCTCGTTTTAAGGGCATAGTCATATCGGATTAGGGCCTACCCTAATGACTGCGTCTTAACTTGGTCATCTGGAAAGATCCTCTTCCTAAGTATTCACATTCACAGTGACTGAGAATTTGGACTTGAACATCTTTGGGGTAACACAATTCAACCTATTGTAGAAGCTATTATAAAAAGTAGTTTACTGGGTCTTCTGTGGTGGTGTAGTGGTTAGGAGTCTGCCTGCCAATGCAGGGGGACATGAGTTTGATCCCTATTCTGGGAAGATCCCACTTGTCATGGGGCAAATAAATCGATGTACAACAACTACAGAGCCTGTGTGCCTAGAACCTGTGCTCTGCAACAAGAGACACCTGGACAATGAGAAGCCTGTGTACTGCAATGAAGAGTAGCCCCCACTCACCACAACTAGAGAAAGCTCTCACACAGCAACAAAGACCTAGAGCAGTCAAAAATAAACAAATAAATAAATCTTTATTTTTTTTTTCTTTTCCATTTATTTTTATTCGTTGGAGGCTAATTACTTTACAATATTGTAGTGGTTTTTGCCATACATTGACATGAATCAGCCATGGATTTACATGTGTTCCCCATCCCGATCCCCCCTCCCGCCTCCCTCTCCATCCCATCCCTCTGGGTCTTCCCAGTGCACCAGCCCTGAGCACCCGTCTCATGCATCCAACCTGGGCTGGTGGTCTGTTTCACCCTTGATAGTATACTTGTTTCAATGCTATTCTCTCTGAACATCCCACCCTCGCCTTCTCCCTCAGAGTCTAGAAGTCTGTTCTGTACATCTATTCTCTTTTCTGTTTTGCATATAGGGTTATCGTTACCATCTTTTAAAATTCCATATATATGCATTAGTATACTGTATTGGTCTTTATCTTTCTGGCTTACTTCACTCTGTATAATGGGCTCCAGTTTCATCCATCTCATTAGAACTGATTCAAATGAATTCTTTTTAACGGCTGAGTAATATTCCATAGTGTATATGTACCACAGCTTCCTTATCCATTCGTCTCCTGATGGGCATCTAGGTTGCTTCCATGTCCTGGCTATTATAAACAGTGCTGCGATGAACATTGGGGTACACGTGTCTCTTTCAGATCTGGTTTCCTTGGTGTGTATGCCCAGGAGTGGGATTGCTGGGTCATATGGCAGTTCTATTTCCAGCTTTTTAAGGAATCTCCTACACTGTTTTCCATAGTGGCTGTACTAGTTTGCATTCCCACCAACAGTGTAGGAGGGTTCCCTTTTCTCCACACCCTCTCCAGCATTTATTGCTTGTAGACTTTTGGATAGCAGCCATTCTGACTGGCATGTAATGGTACCTCATTGAGGTTTCGATTTGCATTTCTCTGATAATGAGTGATGTTGAGCATCTTTTCATGTGTTTGTTAGCCATCTGTATGTCTTCTTTGGAGAAATGTCTGTTTAGATCTTTGACCCATAAATCTTTAAAAGGTTAATGTATTGAAGATAAAACAGTGCAGTGATATTCTCAGTACCCTGGCCTGCTGAAGGTTTGGAGCCTGAGGCCTGTCCTCTTTTGCTTTTTCAGAAGGGACACTTATAAAGGTTAGAGATGTGTGAAAGAAAAGTAGCACCTCAGTAAGACTTTTCCCATGATGGGATCAGTATCAAACCAATGGATCCCAGAATGACTTTCTCACTGTGTCATTGAATGTTATTTTTATTTCATGCCCCAAACCTGTGGCTCTCTCCCACATCCTAAGCTTTGGAAATGTAGAGAATCCTCTGGACTGGTAATAACACTATAATAATGGTGGACACAAAGCGTGGACTCGCCTGTTACCTTGCCAAGTGATTCTTATTCCATTAGCTCGTTGACCTCATAACAGCCAGCAAAATGTGAAGAGCAGGTATCACCAGCCCCACTTCACAGAGGGGGAGGAAGCTGAGATTCAGGAAGGAAGGACTGGGGCTTGAAGTCAGGCCTCTCCAACCCCAGGACCCCCCCAGTGGGACTGTTCCTGCACCCCTGGATACCTCTGCACATCATCCACTACCCCTGGGCCTGTGTCTGCCCTGTGAAATGAGGGGGGCTTGGGGCAAACACTCAATGCTGCCTTCTCTGTTCCAAACTTCTTTCTCTCTTTGCCCCACTCAGGGCCCCCAGGAGGCAGCAGACCCAGTCCGGGGCCGACGGGACGCTTTCCAGATCAGAGACCAGGCAAGTGTTCACTTCTTTCTGTGCCTGTGTGGGTGACCAGCTCTCTTTCACTAACTGGGAGAGAGAGAGTGACAGAGACAAGAGATAGAGAGACAGAGGCAGACGGAGAGAGAGAGCAGGGGCTACCAGACGTTGGCCCATTCTGCTTCCTGAGACCTAGCTGATGATCTCTAAGGGATCCCCCTAATTCTAAAACTCTAGAGAGTCCGTACTAACATTAGATGGACAGAAAATGACAATACATACAGTGGTTAAGAGCCCAGGCTGCCTGGATTCAAATCACTGCTTCTTCACTTCCCAACTGTGTGACCCTAGGTAAGTCACTTAACGTCCCTGAGCCTCAGTTTCCTCATCTCTAAAATGAGAATAACACAAAGACCTACCTCATAGAGTTGTTGTGAGGATTAAGTAAACTGATACATAGAAACCTTAGCACGTGGCCTCTGCCCATCACCTGCTGCCCCTGGACCAGTGTCTACACCTGTGAAATGGAGGCAGGGCGGTGCTTGGGGCAAAACACTCAAATGATGTCGCCTTCTCTGTTCCAAACTTCTTTCTTTCTTTGCCAAGATCACTACAAGTGACAGTAATTATTACATGATGTATATGTAACAACCCCAGTCACTACAGCGTATTCACTGCTTGCTCATGCACCAGTTACTGTGCGATGTGCTCAGTTCCTCAGTCGTGTCTGACACTTTGTGACCCCATGGACTGTAACCCACCAGGCCCCTCTGTCCATGGGATTTCCCAGGCAAGAATACTGGAGTAGGTTGCCATTTCCTCCTCCAGGGGACCTTCCCGACTCAGGGATCGAACCCATGTCTCCTGCATCTCCTGCATTGGCAGGTGGATTCTTTACCACTGAGCCTCCTGTGCATATATTAGAAAAAAAAAGTTTAAATAATAGCTATTACTTTGTCAACAAAGGTCCGTCTAGTCAAGGCTACAGTTTTCTCAGTAGTCCTGTATGGATGTGAGAGTTGGACTAAAGAAAGCTGAGTACTGGAGAATTGATGCTTTTGAACTATGGTGTTGGAGAAGACTCTTGAGAGTCCCTTGGACTGCAAGCAGATCCAACCAGTTCATCCTAAAGGAAATCAGTCCTGAATATTCATTGGAAGGACTGATGCTGAAGCTGAAGCTGCAATACTTTGGCCACCTGATGCAAAGAACTGACACATTGGAAAAGACTCTGATGCTGGGGAAAATTGAAGGCAGGAGGAGAAGGGGACGACAGAGGATGAGATGGTTGGATGGCATCACTGACTCAATGGACATGAGTTTGAGCAAGCTCCAGGGGCTGGTGATGGACTGGGAAGCCTGGTGTGCTGTGGTTCATGGGGTCGCAAAGAGTCAGACACGACTGAGCAACTGAACTGAACTGAACTATTCGAGCATGTTCAGGTCTTAAAATTCACCATTTTGGGGATGAGGAAACTAAGGCTCAGAGACAAGTCACTTGCTCCAGGACACACAGCTGAGATTCAAACTCAGGCTGCCTGGCTTCAGAGCCCACACCAGTGAGCGTTCTCAGTGAGGTCTGTTTTGCCTCCATTTGAATCAGCCCATGGGTCTTATTATAAAATATAGATTCCAAGGCCCCATCACAGGGTCTTTAGATTCTAGCTGGGGCCCAGGAACCTGCATTTTTGCAAACCTTCCTTGAGTGGTTTTGACAAAGGCGACATTCTGAGATCTGGAGAACAGCACAGTGTGCCCCACCACCATCCAAGGGAAGTGACAGTCCCCCCATTGCAGAGCAGTGGGTGATTCTGGTGCAAAGCTTGACAAGCACCTGGTTCGTTGGTGCTCATCACTCGCAGTAACACTGCAGCAGTTGTCATCACTAGAGTTCCAACACAGGGACTCAGCAGCCTCTTTCTCACCCTCTCCCCATCTCCCCTGCAGAGGTGGCTCCCAGTGACCCTGACTATCCAGGGGCTGCCGCCCCACCCCGGGAGGAGAGAACCGGGGGAGTCGGAGGCTACTCGGCAGCTGGAACCAGGGAGGACCGAGCGGGCCACCCCCCGGGCCCCTATTCCCAGGCCTCTGCGGCTGCTCCCCAGCCAGTGGTGGCCCCGGCCCGTCAGCCCCCACCCCCTGAGGAGGACGAGGAGGAAGCCAACAGCTACGATTCAGATGAAGCAAGTAGGTGACTTGTAACAGAGGGGTGGCCGAAAAAGTCCCTTCAGTGGTCGCGCCCTGGGAAACAGGAATGGGTCTGGGGACAGCCCTGTATACCCCAGCCCCCCATAAACATATTAGCCAAGTTATAAAAATACAAATTTGTGTTACTAAATTCACTATATGACATCAGCTTTCTGAAATATAGGTGCTATGTGGTTCTTCATCATTGTAAAACACACATAACATCAATGTTACCTTTTACATCATTTTTTATGAGTACAATTCAACTACATTCACAATGTTCTACTGGGTGATTTCATAGAATCATCATATGACCCAGCAATTCCACTCCTAGGTGTATACAAAGAGGCGTGTGTTTTAATAGTTTCCCAAACTCTTCAGTGTGTCTTTCAAAAGTCATTTTTTTAACCATGATTTAAATTTTATGGTATTTCCTCTTGCATCCATCCACTCAATGATTTATAAAGTGTCGACTCTATGCTTCTGTCACTCAGAACCTGAGTCCCAAGGGGACACACACACACACACCTCCCCGCCCAGCGGCACTTCTGGGTGTGGCTGGGCGCTGTAGGGGAGACCTGGGGTGGCCTTTGTGAGCTGGAAGGAAGCACAGATAGGTCGTGTCTGGACCTGATTCACGTTGTGGGGTTGGAGGGACTTTCCAAGAGCTGCTGGTCAGACCGGGAGACTGGACCTGCTCCGAAGAAATGGACCAATGACTGTAATCGGTGGAATGGCTTTGGCCCTTCATGTTATCTCTTCTCATTGTAAAAAGGGGAGTGAATACTCCTCCCATGCAGGGATGAGGGGAGGGTAAACTGAGTTACCTCCTGAGAAAGGGCATCGAAAACGAGAAGTCATTTTATATAGTAGAAAACACACACAAGACGTTTTGTATGGTACCAAGTACAAGTACAGGGGAAACTGAGGTACCTCGTGAGAAAGGGCATCAAAACCAAAGATCATTTTATATAGTACAAACACACGTGAAGAAGTATTATTACGCAACATGCGCATCAGAAGTAATGATAGTAATAGTCAACACTTGCTGAGCACTTATCTTGTGCCAGGCACTTTTCTAAGTGTGTTATATGCATGTACTCACTCTAACTATCCCAGTGAGTCTAGGAATAGTCGCTTTTCTTATTCCGATTTCACAGATAGGGAGATGGAGTCTCAGAGAGGTTCAAGGGCTTGTCCTAGTTCACATGGCCAGTGAGTAAGAGGGGCCGACGGTCAGTCTCAATGCTGCAGCAGATCGGAGGCCAGACCTGAAGGAAATATCAGCTGTCCTGTCTCCAAGGCTCGGGGGAAAGGAGTCTGAGCTGTCAGCCACAGGCTGCTTCTGCTCTGGAAAGGCACCATGTCTATCCCACCAGAGCGGTGACCACTGCTCCTTCCATCCACCTGAAGTGTCTCTTCACTGACCTGCCAAGCCTAGAATATCCCTCCCAGCCTATGTATATCCCTAACAGGAGCTGTCCTTGATGATTTATAACAAGCCTGTCTCTGTATTTGGCTCCCTCCCTCACTCATCTCTGTATTGACAAGTATTTATTGAGCACCAACTAGGTGCTCCTAAACTATCATAAGTGCTAAGTATACCATGGCCAAAACAAAAAAAAAAATGACAGACAAGATGGCTGGTCTAATGCAACTAGCATTCTAGTGGAAAGACACATAATGTACCAATGAGTTGATTTCAAATAGAGATAGAGCATGGTGAAGGAAATAAAATAGGGTGAATGACCAGGAAGGTAGCTGCTTTAGATGGAGCAATCAGAGAGGGCTTCTCTAAGGGGGTGGCATTTAATTTAAACTGAGAAGTGGATAATGGGAAGTCACCAGACACATGAGGATCTAGAGGAAGTGCATTCTAGACACAGGCAACAGCAAACGCTAAGGCTCGTTTATTCCTTCAGCAAGTCAGTGAGTGCCAGCCGTGTGCCCAGTGGGGACATAGCAGGGAACAAGGCGGTCACAGCCTTACCTCATGGCTCTCAACCTCGCAGATAGAAGTCATTGACTAGTGCCGAGGGCTCCAGGGAAGAGGAGGGTCTCTGAGGATGAGGAGTCCAGATAAGTCTTCCTCTCCCCTGGAGGCTCATTGCCTATGCCAGACTGGACACATGGTAAGTGCTCAGGAAATGTTTGTTGAATGACTGAACGAGTGTCTTCTTGGTACCTGCCTCTGTCCTCTTCAGCCACCCTGGGTGCCCTGGAGTTCAGCCTTCTCTATGACCAGGACAACAGCTCCCTGCACTGCACCATCATAAAGGCCAAGGTGGGTGAGGGGGCCAAGCTGGGGACCGCTCAGTATGCTCTGGAGTTTCTAGGGGGCTTGGGGAGGGCATGTGTTATCAGGCCTGTCTCCTGTCATGGCCTTGTCTATCTGTGACAGTGACAGTAATGAGATAAGTGCAGGAATTGGCCATGGCTAATTCCTTTAGGGGAGGACTTCCTGTGGGGATGGCCTGGGAGGGGTTTCAGTTAACCGTATCTGCCTCCTGGGGATGAAGGCAACCAAGCTTCAAGGGCAGAGCTGAGACCTGCCCCATCCACAGCCTCTGGAGGGCACCGCAGAGGTGTCACCCGGGAGGCAGTGACAGCTGATCTTGACAGCTGACATGTCACTGAACAGCTCCTTCTACAGATGTGGCTGTCAAGCTGGAGTAGCAGACAGTCAGGGGCCTATTGTTGCAGATCGGGTGCGCTAAGTGACCTCAATAGTGTCTGGCTCTTTGCAGCCCTATGGGCTATGGCCCGACAGGCTCCCCTGTCCATGCGATTTCCCAAGCAAGAATACTGGAGTGGGTTCCCATTTCCTACTCCAGGGGATCTTCCCGACCCAGAGATCAAACCCACATCTCCTGTGGCTCCTGCATTGGCAGGCAGATACTTTACCGCTGAGCCACCTGGGAAGCCCTGTTGTCGCAGATACAAGGACAGTCATCTGGTTTTCTGAGGGGGCAGGAAGGGCAGACCAGGTTGGAAGAGCATCTCTACGCTGCAGGTTCCAGGGGCAGTGAGCCGACTTCACTCTAGCCCCCGAGGAAAGCTGGATGATGCCAGTGCCAACCCCAGGAAGTACTGAAAACTAACCAGGATCTCCCCTGCCCCAAGTCTGGTCTAGAGAGAACAAGCAAGGCTCGGGAACCAGATTTCCTGAGTTCTAACACCAGCTCTACTGCTCCTAGCTGTGGGACTTGGGGGAAGTTACTTAACCTGTCTGTGCCTTGGGGATAACAGTAGAGCCTCTCCCATAAGGGCGATGGTGAGTATTACACAGAAGGGAGCTGGGTATCCCAGTTTGCACAGGTGGTCCCCATTGTGACTGTTGCCTTGCTAAAATAATTAAGAACTCTCCTTCCCACTCCCAAAATGTCCCAGTTTGGATGATCAGTGATGTGGGAAATGCTTAACACAACTTCTAGATCAGCACGCCCAGGTCACTTCTGCAGCAGGTGTTTAGATGCATTTACACCCCACCCCCAATAACACGGTGATGTAAGGCCCTGCATTATCTTGTTTAATTTTCACAGGAACCTCTGAGGAAGAGATTGTTATTAGCCCCATTGTACAGATGGGAAAACTGAGGCTTAGAAAGTTAAAGCCTGAGGCCACTCAATGGTAAGGGATAGAGCTGGATTTGAATCTGGAGGTAATGGCCTCCAGCTTTAGAAATGGGAGAAAGCCACAACATCACAGCCCCCTTGAGACAGGGGCTTAATGACTTAGGGGCTAGGTTGGTAATAGAGACAAGAAAAGCATGTGGAAAGTGTTAGGGAATGGTAGTAACTTTGGTAAACTGGTATGTTTACCAAACCAACATGTTCCAGTTTCAATTTGAAAACCACGACATCTGCTGATTTGCAAACTCACAATCCAAGCAGACATTCCAGAAATGTTTGTTAAATAGCTACTGTGTACCAGGAACTACCCTAATGCTGGAGAATGTTAGAATGAGTGAGAATAGGCTGTGCTCTCATGAACTTTGTTCTGGAAATGGATAAGAAACCATCACCATTGCATCTCCTGAGTATTATTCGGGCTTCCCTGTTGACTCAAGCAGTGAAGAATCCACCTGCAATTCAGGAGACACAGGAAACCCAGGTTCCATCCCTGGGTCAGGAAGATCCCCTGGAGAAGGAAATGACAACCCACTCAAATATTCCTGCTGGGAAATCCCATAGACAGAGGAGCCTGGTGGGCTACAGTCCATGTTGCAGAAGTCGGACATAACTGAGCGGCTGAGCAGTCCTGCACACATGAGCATTGTTCACCCTCTGGGGCTTTCTACAGGTTATTTTGTCCCGTTTAATCTTCACAGCAGACCTATGAGGAAGGTTCCATCGTCATTCCCATTCTGTAGACGGGGAAGTGGAGACCCGGGGAAGTTAAGGGACCTGCTCACGTCACAGAGCCAGGACGGAGTGGAGCCGGGATTTGAACCAGTGTTGTCTTACCCACTAGGCTCCCAGCCAGATTTACCCCGCGCACCCCACTCTGTGGCCTCCTGTCCCCATATAGTACTAACAAGCACTGGTCATACCCAGCTTACGCCAGGACCAGAGCTCAGCCTTCTCAAATGAGCTCCTTTACTCCTCCCAGAATCCCCTGGAGCATTGGCTGTGCTCAGCCCCATTGAACAGGTGGGGAAACTGAGGTTCCCAGAGATCACAGGACATAACACATGGGATTGGAGATTAGTGCTCTAAAAGGAGACCATGGGAGCCCAGAGATAAGACACCCACCCAGCCAGGGCCTAGGGAGTGGACAAAGTGTATCTGAGCCCCAGGAATTTTGGACTTGCTCATAATAACAAGCCCAACTTAACTCCTACCCCAGACAGACTCCTCTCCCTATGGTTGATTTGAGCCCATGTCAGCTCTGAGAGGGACCAGACAGAGACTGTGATCTCCATCACACGGATGAGAAACTGAGGTCTCAGAAGCAGGTGAAGAGGCCAGGGCCAGAACGCAAGCCTGCTCTCCCTAGCCTCTCCTCCTCTCCCACCCATTCTGGGACATGTCCTTCCATCTCAGCAGTAACAGTCCAACCTTGATGGAGCACTTCCTGTGTGCCAGGCACTGTGCCAAACACTTTACAAGTGGGAACGCATTTAGATCTTACCAGCCCATGACACATCCCATTTGGCAGGTGAGGAAAATGATACTCAGAGAGGTTGACACTTGCCTAAGGTCACACAGCCAGTAAGTGACATGACCGGGCTTTAAACCTCATCTGCCTGACTCCAGTGCTCGTTCTGAGCTGCTGCATTTCCTTTCTCTTTCTTCAGAGGAGAGAGCCCACAGGGCGGACCAGTAACTGCACATTGCCTCTGAGAGCTGAGTGCCCAAGCCCTCCCCAGGCCCTCACACCATTGCCTTCTTGTCTTACAGGGACTGAAGCCCATGGATTCTAACGGCTTGGCCGATCCCTACGTTAAGCTGCACCTCCTGCCGGGAGCCAGCAAGGTACCATATGGCCTGGGCCTCTCGGCAAGCTGGGCACATGGGCTCTGGAAAGCACCCAAGGTTCCCAGCTCAGAGCCTAAAATAGCCCCATCTGCCCCCAAGCCCCCTCTTCCCTGATCGGCAAAGTCCTTGCATGGGGTAAGGCATGGGCCAGAACTGTCCTCCTTCAAGAGGCAGGGGCTCTGCTCATTTCTCCAACTCAGAAACCGGGGATCCAGTAGACAAGCAGATGCCCTCATTATGCCCTGACCTGCTCAAATATCTTCAGTGGCTCCCCAGTGCTGACCACGGTCACCTCCCCCACTCATTTTGTGCCTCAGCCAAACATCTCTCAACAGAGATGAATAATCCTCTCCAGATAACTTGAGAAAACATTCTATCATTAAGAGAAAATGGGCCCACATCCCTCCTACCTTTCGCTCCCATTCCACCTCACCTGCTGATCATTATTTTGCTCTGGGGAGGAAAAGTGGGATTAATTCTCCTTTCTTCGGATTCACCCCCTCAGAGCACAAGGCTGGAAATGAAAGTGTGCCTTCTTGAGTTTTATTTTTTGCTTTGTGTTCATTTGACATGAATGTCCTAAAAACAAAGCTGACTATATACTTGGTATATACTATACACGTGATCTTAGGAAAACGCCTTTTCAAAAATTTCTGTAAGTATCAAATGCCCCATAAGACAAAAAAGGATACACATACATGTGTGCAGGCATACACACATATCACACACACACTTTATCTCACTCTTTTTTTGTTTAGATCAAGAAAAGACAGTCCCATCGCTTCTCAGCCTTTAGGCTAAGATCAAGTGAAGAAAAGACAGTCCCATCTGGCCATGGCCAAACTAGTTGGCCACTACTCCTTCTAATCTGAGTGACATTTGCTTCTCCTTGACACTCTCCTTTGCCCACTCCTAAATCCAAACCTACTTTGCTAAAGAATCCAATCAGTCATACATGTTAGTATGAATTAGATTTGTCACCAGGTGTATTTTCTAGCCTTCTTACTCCTAAAGTAAAATGAAAAATTTTGTCCCCTCCAAGGAATTTTCAGCATGGAGGATGCTATTTGGGGAAATTGAGAGAATCATCCCAATATCCCCAGAAATTATGTCTTCACTGCCTAGGAGTGAATGACTCTCATTTCTGCCTCCCTGTCCTGGAAGTAATCATTTTTCTCAAAGAGAGACATCGTAGCTTTCTAATGTTTATGAAAAGGTCAATGAGAGGGCCCGGTGCCTGCAGGGAGGGGTAGCCCACTGTCCAGTGTTGGTGATGCACCCTAGAGCCTGACTCTAACTCCCCCGAGAACATGCACTTGGGAGAACAGACCCCTGGACACTCCTAAGGGGAGTGTACTTTTAAGTCACCCAGCCACCCTAAATGAGCCCAAGGGATGTGGCTGCGGGGCTGGCTCCCCACTGAGGCAGGTGTCTGTCTATCCATCTCTCTGGGTTCTAGTCCAACAAGCTTCGTACAAAAACCCTGCGGAACACCAGAAACCCCATCTGGAATGAAACTCTGGTCTACCATGGCATCACAGACGAGGACATGCAGAGGAAGACCCTCAGGTGCCTGCTGGGTGGGAGGGCAGAGACGGGGCACAGCTGGGCAGGCAAGCACACGCGGTCCCCAGGAGCTGTGCCTTAAAACACTCAGGGTAGTTTTACTTCTGAAAGATGTTATCTACTTCAAGTAGACATTTTTGAAAGTACAGATAAGTGAAACTGTTAACATCTTGATGTCTAGACATCTGGGTTTAGCGTGTGTGTTTGTGTGGGTGTGTGTGTGTAAAAGTATTTTTTTAAATAAAGTTAAGTATTTTTTAAAATGTTTATAAGAATGGACCATCCTATTGAGTAATCAGCCAGATTCACTTAACAACATACTGATGCCACTTCATATTCTTCTATAATGTATTAAAATGCATTAATGAGAAGGGCATGGCAACCCATTCCAATATTCTTGCATGGAGAATCCCATGGACAGAGGAGCCTGGCAGGCCACAGTCCATGGGGATGCAAAGAGTTGGACGCAACTGAAGTGACTTAGCACACAATAAATGAGTATATTCTTCTTGTGAAGAATTATTGGAAAAACAAAGCTGCCTTTAAATGTTCGTGCCTTCCCCAGCCTGGGTCTCTTTTCTCCTTCTGTGAGTGTGTGTATATTCATTATATACATAGATGGTGGTGGTGGTTTAGTCGCTTCAGTTGTGTCTAACTCTTTGCAACCCCATGGACTGTAGCCTGCCAGGCTCCTCTATCCATGGGATTCCCCAGGCAAGAATACTGGAGTGGGTTGCCATGCCCTCCTCCAGGGGATCTTCCTGACCCAGGGATCAAACCCACATCTCTTAGTCTCCTGCACTGGCAGGCAGGTTCTTTATCTCGCGCCACCTGGGAAGCCGCATATACATACATATAGTGTACATATATATACAAACACCATCATTTACAGTACAAGAAATATCTTGTTGAATATATCTGGAACTTGCCTTTTTCCTTAACAATGTATCTTAGTGTTGTGGCCATGAGAAAACATTTAGATCCACCTAATTTTTTTTCAGGACATTTGTTTTACTTTTTAATTAGAATATATTTGCTTTGCAAGCTGTGTTGGAATCAACAGCGGGAATCAGCTTGAGTCTCCCTCCCACTTGCCCATCCCAGCTCTCTAGGTCATCACAGAGCCCCAAGGGGAGTTCCCTGTGCTGGACAGCAGCTTCCCTCTAGCCATTTATTTTACACATTAGATCTACCTAATTTTTAACTGTTTCAGAGTATTCCATGGCATAGATTTATCACATATTTTTTAATGCTTTTTTATTAAATATCATGAATATATATACAGGCTTCCCTGGTGGCTCAGATGGTAAAGAATTCGCCTGCAATGCGGGAGACCTGGGTTTGATCCCTGAGTTGGGAAGATCCCCTGGAGGAGGGAATGCCACCCACTCCAGTATTCTTACCTAGAGAATCCCATGGACAGAGGAGTCTGGCGGGCTACAGTCCACAGGGTCGCAAAGAGTCGGACATGAATGAGCGAGTAACACTTTTACAGAGTATTAAAAAAACCCAAATACCCATGAATGCAATACTCTGTCTTTCAAAAACCTTAATATTTTGTTGTATTTGCTTCTGCTTTTTTTTGTAAAGAATTAAACACTACAGATGCAAAGTGAAGCTCCTCTTGTATACTCCATCCCCCACCCCTTTTCTTCTTCCTTCCCCAGGGCTAACCACTATTCTGAATTCTATGGGTATCATTCCCAAGCGTATCCTATGCTTCAGCTGCATAATTATGTGTCTATAAACAGTATATGATATTGTTTGGCATATCTTAAAGTGTTATATGACTGTCTACCGCTTTACTTATCCAGTTCCCTGTGCACAGACATTTCGACAGCTTCCAGCTTTTCTCTACTATAAACAAATTTTCAGTGAGCATCCCTCACGCTTCCTTGTGTTCAATGAGTGTTTCCTTAGGATAGAAATCAAGGAGGGATATTTGCTGGATCACAGGATATGGGGTGTGGGTCTTTTTAATTTTACAAGACATACAAACTGCTCTTCAAAGGGGCTGTTCCAACTACATTCCTATCAGCTACAAAATTATCTTAAGCACACATTTTTATAGCAGTGTAGCATCCATTTATAAAAGTGCACATGGGAAAAGTGTACAGATAGATGAATTTTCACAAAGTGAACACACTGAGTTAAGAAAACAGAACACACCCATAATCACCACCTCATCATACATCTCTTGTTATAGAATTGAAATATTGAAATAATAAATAATATTAAAAATATTGAAACTCCCTTAAAAAAAAAAAAACAAAAACAAAAAAAAAGAAAACAGAACATCCCTGGACCACGGAGGCCCTCCCCTGGTGTCCCTTTTCAGTGAGGACCTTTCCCCGCAGGGGGTTCACCACCCTTACTGCTAACAGGACAGGTTCACTTAGTCTAGTTCTGTACTTTATACAATGAAATCATACCACATCATTCTTTTACGTCTGTCTTCTTTCATGTGATAGTCACCCGAGTTGTGTGTGGTTGTAAGTTGTTCTTTCTCATTGCTATTTAGTATTTCATTGTGTGGATATAGCACGGTTTCATTTATTCATTCTACAGTTAATGGGCATTCGGTTGATTTTCTGTTTGGGGCTATTACAAGTAGTGCTCTGGAAACATTGTAGTAGCTGTTTCTCGCATGCATTTCTGTCGTATATACACCTGGGAGTGTAATGACTGAACCGCAGTGTATGTATATGTTTAGCTGTAGTGGAAACTGCCAGTTTTCCATAGTTTTAGCAGAAACTGTTTTTACACTCCAAGAAGCAATGTATGGGAGTTCCAGCCACGTCCTCATCAACACTTTTCCATTTTGGCCATTCTGGTGAGTGTGTAGGGGTGTCACATCATGGTTTTTGCATTTCCCTGGTGAGTATTTACAACATTATTTTCAATGTGCACTGTTAACATTTCCAGGATTATTTCATAATTTTCTTAAGATGTCTCCCCATTATAGAATACTTATGTTATTTCTGCTTTTTCAGAATTACAAAGAAAACTGTAGTAAGGATCTTTAGTTACATATTTTTGCACTTATGTCTTCAAGATAAATTCCTAGAAGTGGCATTGCTAGGTCAAATATGGTGACTATTTTTAAGTCTTTGGAGACACATTGTCCTGTAGAAAGGATGGTGTTGTTCACACCCCTACTGGCTGAATGGTGTGTGCACATGGGGCTCAGAAGGAGGGTGTTCTAGCCCTCTAGAACGATGAACCTTGTTCAGCAATTTTTTTTTTATTGGAGTATACTCGTTCAACAAATGTTGATGGCCAAGAAGCAAGGTGCTGTTAGTTCCCATCTGCCCCCTTTGCCTTGGTGAGGGGGAAGTTCCTTCCTTCCTCTTAGTATATGTCAGGAGGAATTACCATGCCTCAGCTGGTCCTCTGGGCCTCCTGAGGTACCTTGCTCGTGAGCAGCCGTTGTTGTGTCTCTAGCGTACGTAACGCTGTACAGAGTGAATGGCAGAAGACAGCCCAGTGTCCCAGGATGCAGGAGCTTCGCTCTGGCTCTGCCCCTTGGGTGCTGCTTACTGACTCTCTGCGGCCCCACGGCCTGCCTGACTCCTCCATCCATGAGGTTCTCCAGGCAAGAATGCTACAGTGGGCTGCCGTCTCTGCCCCTTACTAGGGAAAAATTATTCAGCCTTCCTGGGCCCCAGTGTTTCTCTCCAAAGTGGAAAACTCAAGAGGTTTTGGAGAAGAGAAAGGATTAAGTGAGAAGAGGTCCTGGCCTAACTTTGCAAAATATGCTGCTGAAATGGCCACAAAGCAGATGAAAAGGGGGCTGAGCTTCATTACTCATCAGGGAAATGTAAATTTAAACTACAAGGAGATAGATACTATGGCCTACTAATGCTAAAGTTAAAACTGACAAAATTGAAATTAGAATGAAGAACAACCAGGACCTGAATAAACTACTGGTAGGAATATAGTTGGAGGAATCACTTTGGAAAACTGTTTTAATGTTTCTACTAAGGTTAAATTTGTGTGTTTAACCTCAGGAGACTCTTGGCTCGGCCTTACCCAATAGAAACACACACATGTGCATACAAAAAGACATGAATGTGAATATTCCATTGCAGCTTCATTCGTAGCAACTAGAACTAGCTCAAAACCAAATGCCCATATGTAGCAATATTATTAGAGTATATTTACATGATGGAATACTATACAACCAAAACAAGGACGAATTAACTATAGACATGGATGAATCTCACAGACAATGTTGAACAAAAGAAGCCAAATGTAAAAGAATCCATACATCTGATTTTATTTATATGCAGGTCAAAAAAAGACACTGAATCTTGCCAAGGGGACAAAATGGTTATCTTTGAGGAAGTTAGTGACTAGGAGGAATCATGAGGGTCTTCTGGCAGCTGAAATGTTCTATATCTTGATCTGTCTGAGTGGTGGTTACATGGGTGTATGCATATTCAAAAATTCAGCAAGCTAAAAATTTTAAGTTTTGTGCATGTTACTGGTCGTTAAGTTATACAGTGATCAAGAAGAAATTAAAAATACCTGTTCAATAAATAGGAAGTTGTATTATTCCTGTGCACATTTTACGTTCCCTACCATCATCAATCACAGCTCTTGGTACATAATAGGTGCTCAATACATGCTCTATTTTTTAAAATCCCCATCCTTTATATTGACCACAGAATCTCTGTCTGTGATGAGGACAAATTTGGCCATAATGAGTTTATTGGTGAGACCAGATTCTCCCTCAAGAAACTGAAGCCCAATCAGAGGAAGAACTTCAACATCTGTCTGGAGCGGGTGATCCCGGTGAGTGCCTATGCCCTGAGGGTTCAGTGAGGGAGAGGGTGGGATAGAGCTGTCAGGTGCCAGACAGGAGAGGGGCTGCAGCAGCTCTGGGGAGGAGGGTGAAGATTTCAGCTCAGAAATCAGGGTTGCCTCCTGGCTATGCCTTCTTCCAACCCTGGTTAGCATCACTTCTGAAGGGCAGCGTGGTGTGGCAGGGTGGTCTGCCTGAGTTCAAAGCCCTGCCATGTCCCTGCTCCCTGGCCTTCGCCAAGGGTCTGAACTATTCTGGGCCTCAGTGTTTCTTGTCTATAAAATGGGCATCACAACAGCACCTGCCTCATAGGAGGGTTGTGTGAAAGACATAACTAAAACAACCTTGCACATAATGGGCATTCATAAATTAACTATTGTTACTATAGAAAATAATCCTGCCTTACCCACCTGTCAGTCAAGAAGTTCATAAAGCATTGCAGAGATTCACAGAAGGCAGGATAGCATAGCGCTTAAGAGCATGGGCTCTGGAGCCAGACTGGGTTTGAGTCCCAGTTTCTGCCACTTACAGTATAACTTGAATCCCTTGGCTTAACCCCTCTGTGCTTCAGTTTTCTTATCTGTAAAATGGGAAAATATGGTACTAACGTCATATGGTCTTTTAAGGATTGGTGTGAGAATACATGTAAAGCATTACAACTGCTATTGTGAGATGTGATACTCACCTTTTGAGAAAGAACGAGAACCACACAGGCTGTTCAATTGGGCTGCACCTCAGAATCAACTGGAGATAGTAAAACCAGAGCTTTACAAAATAGATTTTGTGGAGGATCTCCCTGGATATTCTGACTTAGTGAGGAAGGGTGAGATTTAGCAATCTGTATTTTTAGAGATAATCCAACCTACCCAGTTGTTCTTTTTTTTTTTTTAACCTCTGAGCCCCCTGAGGACCAGAAAGAGGAGGGAGTTGCTAAGATACACCACGAGTCGGTACCCCTGCTCCCAGACCCCGGCCGTAGCCCAGTTTTCCTGCAGTGACCAGTGTGCCTCCTCACGGGGCACTGAGCCAGCGCCCCCAGGGAGGTGCCCGCAGCATCCTCCCACCAGATGGCCAGCCTCAGGAGGGACTCTCATGCATGCCACACCATGTTCTGTAGCACAGAGAAAGCAGCAAGGAAAACTTTACTCTGGATGCCAGGCTCCAGTAAATGGCCAGATGTGCCTAGGAAGGAAGCCTTTCCTCTGGGTCTTTGCCTGGTAAAAGCTGGCTCTTCAGGGTTCATCTCCCTCCCCTCACTGAGTGAGTCCAGTCAGTCAGGACAGGGCCAGACCCCCATTCGGGTCTTCAGCTCCTGGGTCTGCCCATCTTGCTGTGATGGACACAGCCAGTCCCAGAGGCACAGAGGTGGCAGCGCAGGCCTGCACTGGCCCCAGAACCCTGCTGATCTTTGCTCTCAACCCTCTCACCTTTGACTTCCTTCATGTGTCCCACCAAGGACAGGGACCTCCTAAGCACTGTGCCTTCTCCTCTGGACCTCAGTTTCCTCATCTCTGAAGGGGAGAGGATGGATTTAACCAGTGCTTTTCACATTCTGTTCCCCGAAGGAGCCATGGGGGAAGAAGCATCTGGTGGACCAGATCTCAAGACCCCTGTGCCACTTCAACCAGAGCAGACAAAACCTTATCTGTTTTGTGGATCTGGTTGTCTGCCACTTCCTGATAGTGTCATCATCTGCAACATGGGGATATTAATACAATCTACATCATAGGCTGTTGTGCATTAACATGGTCTCTCAAATGGTTAGCATTTCATATATGTATATATTAGCTGAAACGGGGAGTGCTGAAGGGCTACTGAAGCTTGGAGGACCTCTCCTCATGGCTCTGGATGCTAGTGGAGGGGAGGAGAAGGGGTCTCCGGTCTTTCTTGAGTAGGGCAATGAGCCCCATTGACAGTGCTATTTTTCTTTTCTATCTCCCTCCTCAAGATGAAGCGTGCTGGAACCACCGGGTCAGCCCGAGGCATGGCCCTCTATGAGGAGGAGGTGAGCACTGAGTAAAATGGAAAAATACAGTTGAAGCCACAGTTGGGGTTTGGCATCTCCCTTTCTCTCCCTCCCTGGCCCCTTTCCCATTCTTTCTCCACAAACCACCTGCCTGTTGGTTCATAATGAGAGGTGCCCTTGCCCAGGGCATTAGAACATGAGACCAGGAGCATGCTCTTGGCACCTGGAGCCCCCGCAGGAGACACCCTCATGTTCCTTGGCCTTGTTTGCAGAAGCTCTTCTAGTAATTCTGCTGCACTAGGGCATTGCCACGCGCCCCTTGGGAAGGCAGGGCAGGTTCTTTAAGCTGTGCATCTGGCAGAGGCTCGAGTTGGGCTTCACAGCCATGCCCTCGGTCCCAGGCACTCCACTTTTGAGAAGACTGGTTGGATGGGGGGTTCTGAGTTCAGAATCGGGCTGGCATCAGGGTCAGGCTCAGTGTATGCCCAGAGTCAGACTTAGTCTGTGACTAAGTCAGAATAAAGCCACCGGCCCCCATGTGCCTAGTACTGGGCCTCTTGGCTTTCATCGTTTGCTCCTCCCTGGAGGTTGGAGGGGAGTCTCTGCTGTTCACGGTGCTGAACTGCACTCGTGCCGGCCCAAGTCCTCCTACTTTCCACAGACTCTATCGTAATGATCACCATCCATGTTCCCAGACCCCATCCGTCCTAGACCCACACACCCTCTTCTACTGCAGCAGGTGGAGCGTATTGGTGACATAGAGGAACGTGGCAAGATCCTGGTGTCCCTCATGTACAGCACACAGCAGGGAGGCCTCATCGTGGGCATCATACGCTGCGTGCACCTGGCGGCCATGGATGCCAATGGCTACTCAGATCCATTTGTCAAGCTGTGAGTCAATGCTGGGGCCTGTCAATGGGCCCGAGATGGGGTCCTAGGTCCTTGCAAATGGAGAACTAGAGAGCTTCCCCAAGATCATTTTACATTGAAGCCCAGAGAGGGCAAAGAACCTGCCCAAGGTCACACAGCGAGACAGATGCCCAGCTTAAGAGGTAATCAGTAGTGAAGCCCCAGACACCATCATCCAGGTTCTCAATGACCCACTGGGAGAAAGTCCTGGCTAAGAGCACAGACTCCAGAGGCAACAGCTGGCTTGAGCCCCCAGCTATGTGACTGGAGGCACATGTTTCAACTTCTCTGGTCCCTCAGTTTCCTTATATGTAAATGGGCAGTTGTACCATCTAGGGTTTGTTGAGGATTAAATGTGCATAAGGCACTTAGGTAACATCTGGCACCAGGTAAATGCTCTAATGCACACTGGTCATTATTAATGTTGATTCACTTTCTGATCTGTTCATTAATTATTCTCCTGACACTAGTTGGACATTTAGGGTCATCAGGAGGCTATTCCTATTCATTAAACTTCATTCATAATAGCCTCTTATGTCTCCTCTCAGCTGGCTGAAACCAGACATGGGAAAGAAAGCCAAACACAAGACTCAAATTAAGAAGAAAACCTTGAATCCTGAATTTAATGAGGTATGGTTATCCCATTTTTTGTCATATGCTGTAGTAGTTCCTATATGTGAAGGTGGAACAAATTCCCTGCTAGAAAGTTGTAAAGCACATTTTTTTAGAAAAAGCTTTCTTTCATAGATCACCTTGAATTATCTAAAGAAGGAATGAGTTCCTCATCACTGGAGGGAATCAAGCCTAAGACAAAAGCCTATAGATTTGGAATGTCAAAGGGAAGATGCTGTGTTTGGAGAGAGAATGTCTTTATCAACTCTAATTGTGTATAATACTGATATTTGAGGAAATAAATAGGAGCAGTTGTCCCCCTTACCAGCCACCCAGGTGGCACTGCCCTCTCCCTCCCCCTCAATTCCCAGATCCTTCCAATGCATCCAGTCCTGCTAAAGCCACTCTCCAGATACCCATTTAAGGTGTTCCTTCCTCTGTATTCACACTGCGACTTGTCAGGGACCTAAATCCTCAACTCTTGGGCACTAGGTTATGGTCCAGCCACGCAGCTGGTAGGTGAAGCCATTAAAGTGGTGATTTAGAAAAAAAAAATTATTAATAAAGAATAAAGTGGTGATGTAGAAAAAACTGCTAACATGCAAAATTATTTTTTACCATCTGTTATAAAATGGAAAAAGGAAACCACAGTACAGTATATTCATATTGTATTTCTATAATTTAATATTTGAATATTTCATATGATATAAAATTCAAATTAATATTCACATTGGTTTTTTAAGACATACACCAATATGGTCACACATGGGGAACGTTGACCGTGGTCATTCTTGGGTAGATAGATTACAAGTTTGGTTTTGGGTTTTTGTAGGGAGACCAGGGTTGCTTCCATGTTTGTTTTAAAAGTGAACATGAGTGAACTTTATGATTGGGCAGAAGAGTTATTGAAAAAATCAGGTTATCTGAAAATATAAACACCTAAACCTCAACTACCTTTAATCTCTGAGTGATGAAGAGGAAGGAAAACCACTTCAGAAGCTATCGGAATGGAAGGACTGGGTTCATGTCTGTCTACCTTCAAGGAAATGTGAGCAGAATCAGCCTTCTGAGAAAAACCCCACCAGTCTTCCCAACTTCAAGCAGAGTCATTGAAAAGAGAATTACAGGGCCTGGGCGGCCTTGTTGTACAGAGTGTGTGTTGAAAGGGGATTATCAGGCCTGGGGTAAAGGCCCCTTGATTCCAAATAGCCAATACAAGGGCCTCCCCTTGGTCCAAGCACCCCTAGGACTCAGTCTCTTAGCTCCTGATGCTGAAGGTTCAGAGAACCCTGTCACTCACATGCCCTCCTCTGCTACGTCTAGGAATTTTTCTATGACATCAAACACAGTGACCTGGCGAAGAAGTCACTGGACATCTCAGTCTGGGACTATGACATCGGCAAGTCCAATGATTACATTGGTGAGTGCTCCCAGCTCCTGGGCAAAATGCTATCCTCTATCCTCCCAAGAGAAGAGAGCCTTACCCAAGGATGCAGAGGTTTGAGGACCCTGCTTTACTCTGGCAATTGCTTTGTCCAAATGCAAAGTCAGGACCCAGGGTCCTCACTTGGGTCCAGTTTGGGTTACAAAGCTGGGAAGATTGGATCATGATTGGTTATTTGCTGAACAAATCACCTCCAGTGGAATAAACAATTGCAGAGGAGAGGAGTGTGTGGCCTCTGCAGAAAATAGGGTGCAAAGGACGTCTCCTTAGTCTACTGGCAAGTTCAGGATGAAGGTTCTATTGTTCCCAATCCCCCTCCAAATAATAAGGAAGCACCATCATTACCTGTGGAGCAGGGAGGGAATTCCAGACAATGGATACAGCTCCAGCAAAGGAGTGCAGGTGGGATTGAGCAGGGTGATGAAACTGACTCCTTGGAAATGCATGATGAGTCCCCACAAGTGGTGAGAGAGAATTTCAGTGAGCAGAGTGGTGATTTTCAAAAGGTTTTTAGGAACTTTCCTGGTGGTCCAGAGATTAAGAATTCTCTGGATTCACCTCCCAGTATGTGGGTTTGATCTCTGGTCAGGGAGCTCGGCTCCCACATGCCAAAAACATAAAACAGGAGCAATATTATAACATATTCAATAAAGACTTTAAAAAAAATAAAGAAGGTCTTGAAAAGTAGACATTGTAGTTATGCTTTGATGCCCCAGTAGGGAGCCGTTGCAGGTTCTTAAGCAGGGAGTCTGTAGACAAAGAAAACCAGTGGTGGTAATAACATCACAACCACAACTTCACGGAGAAAGGGTGGATCCCAGGTGGCTGGGGGGACGGGGGTGGTCACTGCTTGGTGACAGGTTTCCCCCCAGCTAGACATTTGGGTCTAGAATGCGATTCCTGTGCATCCCTCCACTCCGACCACCTGCCCTGTCTGTCCCTCTTGTCCTCCAGGAGGCTGCCAGCTGGGGATCTCGGCCAAGGGAGAGCGCTTAAAACACTGGTACGAGTGTCTGAAAAACAAGGACAAGAAGATCGAACGCTGGCACCAGCTACAGAATGAGAACCATGTGTCGAGTGATTAGGATGGCGCCCAGGTCCCCAGCTCCATGCCCGAGCCTTGTGCCCCTCAGCCCACCCCCAGCCTGCCCCAGCTGCCCATTGCATTCTGATCTCTCCTCTCAACCCCTTCCCCACCCACCCCTCCTGGAACCTGCCTTTGAGGTCTCTCCTGCACCGCAGACATTGCCACCAAAACCCTCCGCTCTCCGCGAGGCTGCGATGCGGGCTCTGAGTCCAGCCCGTCTCTGATCCCTCCAGGATGGAGCCGTAGGGATGGGGAGAATTTCACAAGGAGGTTGTTCATTTAACAACCTCTCAGCCCGGGTGAATTACAGAGGCTCTTCATCATTTAGGACTGTTTTTAGACCCTCCTGGCCTTGGACACACCTAACATCCATCCGCCTATACCTTCAGCTGTCCGCAGAGCCAGACGAGGTCATGAGGATGAGCCCTGGGACAGAAATGGAGCATCCCAGCTCCCTCACCCCCCCACCTCTTCACATCATACACTCAATTGCCACAAAACAGACCCGTGTGTTTAAACTCTCCAGTGACTAGGAACACACTTCCCGTCTCTAGATGCATCAAGAAATGACCATGCAGAATACCCCAAGGGACTGGGTAGCCCCCCTCTTTCAGAGTGTTGCCTATTTGCTTCCTAGCAGAAACTAGCCCCGTTCTGTACCACCCCTCTCCCACTTCTCCTTCCTTTTGCCCGATGCCACATTCACCTCTTTCTTCCTCACCCCCTTATCTCTTCTCTCCGCCCCCACCTCTTGCCCCTTCTTTCCCCCTCTCTGTGGGGATAGAATAGCAAAAGCAAAAACGTATCTCTTAACACAGGCTCACCTCCTTGCCTCCTCTCAGAATCCTGAACCACCACGTAGGTAGGTCCCTGCTCCTGTAACCCCTTCTCCCCTGGCAGAGCCGGGTGGACTTGGACCTCGGGCCGCTCACTAGCACTGCCCCGGTGCATGGCAGCCTCCAGCAAGCTGTGTAGACGCTCCACGTAGAGGGCCTTTCTCGGCTCCTGGCCTCCTCAGGTGGGCGCAGAAGGTATTCAAACCAGAGCCCTGGTTTCCAGGGGGCCTCTCCATAGAAGCCGCCGGCTTTCTCCTTCCTTTGCTCTTAGTTAAATGAACACATGACCGGTTCCCCTCTCTCTCTCTGACTCTCTGACTCTCTTGTATCCTACCTCTCACTCAGAATCATCTCTGGTCTCTCTGTCTCTCTCTGTCTCTTTATCTCTTGCGCCCTGTTCATTGTGTTGGGAGAGTAAAACATCGTCGTGCACATAAAATGTTAGAAAGTGACAGATCCTGACCCAAAGGCTTTTGTTCCATCCTGGATTGTTCAGTCTTTCTAAAAGTTAAAAAAAAATCGTTTTAAAAGAGGAAAAGGCAATGAGGCCAAACTATAAGATTTGAGGTCAGGTCATCAGTGCCCTGCAAGAAAGGTTTGATTTTTTCCCCCCAATTTCCAGTAAGTCTTCCTCCATGAAAATCACCCTGTTCTCTCCAAAACCCCACCATTATCTACAGAAGTAGCCAGATGGACACTAAAACTCTCACTGTGTCCAAACGCACACCTGTTAGCCTTCCATTTCAGGGCCTTCCACTCCTAGCTCTCTTGACAAGTCCTTGGAAGGCATCGATTTCTTGCCTTGAATAACCATTTTCTAGATGCCAGGCACTTCGCCTTCTCCACGGTGGCCAGCAGCTTCCTGGCTGCCATCTTCCCTGCTGACCCTCTCTCTTCCCAGGGGCCCCCTTGGTGCCCATACTCAGCCCACCTCCTTCTCATGGTTTGCCCTTAGGAGAAAGCATGCTGGCTGTGTCGCCCAGGCCTAACGCTGGTATTGGCGCTGGACTCAGCATGCGGCTAGCTCACAGTGCCTCAGTCCAGGCGCGCCCCCTCCCTGACAGATGTAAGTACCTTCCTGCCTAGAACACACACACACACACACACACCCTCTGGTGCATGCAGAACCACCCATCGCCTTTCTTTGTGATGATGTAGCCAAAAATAAAGTAGGAATATCTAGGAAAACCGGTGGCCTGGGCTTTTGTCCTCTCTGGTTTCTGGAAGCTTTCTCTTCCCGCCGACATGCATGATGCCTACTCAGATAGTCAGTATTTAATGCACATTTACTTTGCAGCCACTGGGGTTACGACACTGAACAAGGCAGATGTGGTCCCCAAGCCCATGAAGTGTGCTTTCTGGTGGATTTCATCTTGGAAAGGTGGGCTCCAGCCAACTTGGCTGAGCTCACACCCTTCTGGAAGAATGCTGTTTGCTGGTGTCCACTCAATAAGAAGGGAACATCCTCCTCTTCTCCTGCCTAGCCCAGCCTTGGGGGAAAAACACCTAGTGGTTGTGGAATCAGATAATGTCAAGGCTGAAAGAGACCGTAGAGTTGAGCCAGAGTCTAGTTCAGCCAACTCACTTATCTGACAGATGAATAAGCCAAAGTCCGGAGAAGGGAATGGCACACCCAACGTCTCATGGCCGCAATGCCAGGAAAGGAGCTAGATCAGTGGACTCTGTCCGTGTGCACTGCTCTTAACGCACCAATCCAAAGAGGCAACTCACCAAACACCTCCTTTGTATTCTAGCACTTTCCATCCTGTGGTGAGCCTTTTCAGAGAGGGCCCCTCATATGAGATTCTCATTGGTCCTGAATGTGAGCTAGTAAGTAAACTAACTTTTCAGAAGGATTTGGAAACTCCCTGCAAATGAAATTTTTCAGCTTATACCAAAAGTGCTTAAGCAACTCATCAGGAAGGCTGGTTACCTCTCAGAAGGAGCTGACAGTTCCACCCAAGGGAAACTTCGCTTCCATGCCAAGTTTGAGGCAGTTTCCTTTTCTCATCCCCAAAAGGGTGGTTTTCAAGATTGGGAACAGAAGCTGGCATATTAGAATCACCTGGGGAGATTTTTTTTTTTCCCCAAACTACCGTTGTTTGCCCTGCCACCTTCTCTACTCCCTTCAGATTCTGCGACACCCTGGGGACCGGAGATGTATTTGAAAACATTTCCTGTTTGATGGCTTGGTCTTCCCACCTCTATCATGACTTTGCAAACCTCTGCCCTAAAAGTCCATCATTTTGCCTCCGATCCCGTCAGCTGCCACCAGGTGGAGAGAGGTGTCCATTAGGGCCACAGAGCTTTCTCGGGAATGGCAGGAGACCCGAGTTACCACGCTTTCCTGAGCTCATGATACACCACTAGACACTACTGCTGAGAAAGATTGAGGGCAGGAGGAGAAGGGGACGACAGAGGATGAGATGGTTGGATGGCATCACCAGCTCGATGGACGTGAGTTTGAGTGAGCTCCAGGAGTTGGTGATGGACAGGGAAGCCTGGCATGCCGCAGTCCATGGGGTCACGAAGAATCGGACATGACTGAGTGACTGAACTAACTCACTTTCCACAGAACCCGGCATCCACCACCGGTAAGTCCTGAGCAGCTGAACAGAAGCCTAATTTCCACCTCTAAAATGGTTCATCTCCTTACCTGGGCATGGGGACATCCTTAACGGGCTGAGATGAATATACATGAGGAAAGTTTTCATATATATCAGTACACCTAACTTGACTAATTTTCTTTGTCCCCACTGAAACCAAATATATCATAAGAGGGGATGCTGTGTCCTAAAAATCACCAGACCAGGAAAGCACACCAGTTATTTAATCCTCTCAATGTGACATTCAGATCCTGTCACTTCCTAGCTGTGGAACTTCAGCTGAGCCTCAGTTTCTTCACGTGGAAAATGGGGACAATAATAAAGACCTCAAATAGGTGAGGCCAAGATGTCAAGGTCTGGTCTCCCCTCCGGGTTGACAAAGGTGAAGGTCGAGGGACTGGTGGCTCCTGGTGAAAGCTGGACACAAGCCAAGTGGACTAAATGCCCAGGTCTCTGAACCCCCTGGGCTGGCCCCATCTCAGCTCAGTCAGACTTGCCAGGGGCCTTGCCTGATAAGGTTCATTAATAATAATAATCCAAGCGCCATGGAAACAGAAATGGCTGTCCATGCACATAACAAGTATAGTATTTTGCTTGGCTCTGGCCCAAATTTGCTTCATGAGCTTGAGCAAGTCTCTTCCTTCTCTGGGTCTTCAACCCTGTAGGCAGGACATCAGTGTCCTGATTCTCACTTGGTTCCCCAGGCCCACAGATGTGTCTTCATTTCCCAGTCATTCAAAGAAGACCTAGACTGCCTCATTGAAGGCAGACCCCCTGACTGAAATCCTGTATAATCTGTCTCACATAAAACACACGAGAGAAAAAAAAAAACCCACAAGAATGAGCCATCTATGATTTCCTGTGCCTGTTTCTTTAAAGGAAACAAGGACGTAAAGCCACATGCGAAAGCAGGAGGGCCTAATTCTGGATTTTTCCAATTATGCCCTCAATCCTTTCACAGTTGTCTCCCTCATGCTTAACTCTACGCAGTGTTTTAGGGAACTTGGCTTTATTACATCTTGCCAAAGAATTCAGTGCTGGTTTTCTAAGGACAGATCTCTTTTGCACTTGGGGCATCACTGACTCAATGGACATGAGTTTGAGCAAACTCCGGGAGAGAGTGAAGGACAGGGATGCTGCAGTCCCTGGGGTCACAAAGAGTCAGACATGACTTAGTGACTGAACACCAACAAGGATTTGTTTACATATATTTTGTCAAAAGTATATATTTCATTAATATGTATGATTGCCCAAAAGTCATTTGGGAGCAAACAGAACCTCTGATAAACATATATTCCGAATGTATGTACAGAGTGTCACATAGATAGATACCCATCCCCTTTATGGTTCCAAATGTCTTAGGCATAAGTCAATATGTTACACAGAAGAAGTGGGGAGTGTCAATTGATGAGCTGGTTAAGACAAGGGTGATTCAGAAAGATAGCTAATTGGCACTTACAGACTGCTTTACCCAACAACAGTCAAATATACAGTTTTCTCAAGCTCACGTGGGACATTCACCAAGAAAGACCACTGTTGGGCCCATAGAATACACCTTAACAGATTCAAAAGAATAGACAGCATACACAGTAGAATTAAACAAGAAATGAAGAAAAGAAAGATACTTGGAGAATTCCAGCACCTTTGAAGATTAATTAACACATGGGTCCAAAAGTCTAACAGACATGGAAAAAATATTTGCACTCAAGGAAAAGAAAAAAACCAACCAATTAAAATCTTGAGATGCAGTGAAAGCAGCCCTTAGAGGAAAACTTTTAGCACTGAATACATACTTTAGAAGAAGAGAAACATCTAAACTCAGAGAGAGATGAGTTGGTGGAGCAAGAGGTGAAAACATTCTGGGGTGATTTCATAATTAGTGGAGACAAGACATTATGATTTGGGCAAAGTCATAAAATGTACAGCAGAGTGAACCGTAGAGTAAACTTTGAGCTTTGTTTAATAATAACATGTGAGAGGGTAACAGACAGGAAGGCCAGGGGTCTCCAAATGGAGGAAATAGGCTGCAAGTGTCAGACATTTTTCATTTCTATCTTAAGCATCAGGAGGAAACAAACTAGTGTTATATTTTTTCCCCTTCTATAACACGGTCCGTTTGAGACCTGAGGGCTATAACATGGTCTGTCCAAGACCCAAGAGCTGTGACACCCTGAGGGGCTTGAATGTCCGTCACTCCAAATCTTTGTTGTGATGAGACAAAGAACTGAGGAGCATACACTCACCTGACAAAAGGAACAGGCTGAGCTGACTCAATCTTGAAAAGGAAGGAAACTCCATCTTGCACTTTCAGTGAACTTTGGACCATGTGCCTGGTAGCCATGGGGATAACATACCTATAGCTGAACTGGCCTCCTGAACTGATACACACCAGATTCCATACCAAGATTTCCCGTCGCCAAAAAGAATGTAATAACCCCTATGCAGTCAATCATCTTTGTAATCTTTATGGCCCCCATTGGTGTAGGCTACAGTGTGTAACCAGCTGACCCTTCTGATTATGAATCATGGCTGTAACCTGATTGTATCTCCCTTTAACACTTTCCAGGCTAGGTTTAAGGAATTTGGGGAAGTGGGCTTAAGCAGTACACTTAAGGTATATAAGGTTTTCACAAAAGTTGGTCGGGGTCCTTGGCTAAGAGGAGACTGTATTAAGAGGAGACTCTGCCGGTGTAATAAACTGCACTCCACTATCTGCATTGTCCTTCTGAGTGAGTTTGTTTCCCAGAATGCGTGGCTATAACATACAAATTTAAAAAGAGGTTTCTCTTAAAATTCTGTATTGCCACCTGGTTCCACCTGAACTCCTCCGTCCATGGGATTCTCCAGGCAGGAATACTGGAGCGGAGGAGCCTGGTGGGCTATATACATAGTCCATGGGGTCGCAGAGAGTGACTGAGCGACTTCACTTTCACTTTCCACATGAACTTAACTGTTCTCAAACCTTGAACTAACCAATGCATTTTTCTTGTGTGGAAATGTTTATCTAAGCTATGTTAATGTGCTATGCATTTACCCCAAGGCTCAAACCAACTTGACAAACAAGTATGTTATTCTCATACATTGTTCTCCTAATCTATGTTAATGAAAGTGTGTATTTGTATGGAAATCTGCCTTTCTTCAAGATTTAAGTCAATCATTTTATGGCCCGGATGACTCACCTGGTGCCAAGGTTATCTCAAAGTGCGTGTTGTGGGTGAGGGGCCTGGTGCCGTTCTCTGAGTTTTGAGACCTTTCCTTGCTTCAATTAGCAGACTGCTAGTAGCTATATAATATCTGGCTAAAGACTAGCAAGGGGGCACTCTTCCTGCCCACTTCTGATGTCTATGTCAGAAGCTTTCCCTATCTCTTTTATACTTTAATAAAACTTTATTGCACAAAAGCTCTGAGCAATCAAGCCTCGTCCCTGGCCCTGGATTGAATTCTTCTCCTCTGGAGGCCAAGAATCCCAGTGTCTTTTGAGGTTCAGCAACAACCTTTCACATATCAGTATCAATTCATCTTACCACACCAAAGTCGAAAATAGGGGAAATGATGGGGACATAAGTGAACTCTGTACTTATACTCAATTTTTCTATAAACCTGAAGCTTCTTTAGGAAATAGTCTATTAATCAAAAAGAGGGGACGAACAGGACAACATCATTTAGAAAAAAGAGACACGATTGCTCATTAACCTAGGGAAAAAAAAAATATCTGAAAAGATCTACACCAGAATGCTTATAGATGTAGTTCTTGAGGTTTGGGATCCTAGATGGCCTTTACACTCTCTTATTTTCCTGGCATTTTTCTTTTTGAAATATGTAGGTAGTGCTGCAAAGATCATGAAGGTGAAGTCGATCAGTCTTGTCCGACTCTTTGCGACCCCACGGACTGTAGCCTACCAGGCTCTTCCATCCATGGGATTTTCCAGGCAAGAGTACTGGAGTGGGTTGCCATTTCCTTCTCCAGCAAAGATCGTAGGAGACTATAAAACAGTTTGATAAGCAACCAAAAAGACAAAGGGAAGCTCCCAAAATTGTTTTTACTTACAATGTCTCTTGGGTGAGGTACTAACCTGGGTTTAAAAAGCAACTTTTTCAGAACAGTCTGAAGAAAGGCCTAATGCTCTAGGGCAGGGGTCCCAACCAGGCTGTTGCAGGAAGGGGAACCCCTTCCAGGGCCCAAAACTGGGCTCTTGTCTAACACTCGGAAATGAGTTGTCTGAGGAGACACATGTGCTGACAAAGCAAGAGATTATATTGGGGAAAGGCACCCAGGCGGAGAGCAGGAGGGTAAGGGAACCCAGGAGAACTGCTCTGCCACGTGGCTCACAGTCTCGGCTTTTACGGTGATGGGATTAGTTTCCGGGTGGACTTTGGCCAATTATTCTAATTCAGATTCTTTCCTGGTGGCGCACGCATCACTCAGCCAAGATGGATGCTAGGGATTCTGGGAAGTGGACGGACATACAGTGTCTACTTTCGACCTTTCCAGAACTCTTCTGGTTGGTGGTGGCTTATTTTTTTGTTTTTATTTTTGTGTTTTTTTGCGATAGAATCTTTCTTTTCTTTCTTTTTTTAAAAACAATATTTATTTATTTTACTTTACAACATTGTATTGGTTTTGCCATACATTGACTTGAATCCGCCACGGGTGTACGTGTGTTCCCCATCCTGTACCTCCCTTCCAACTCCCTCCCCATCCCATCCCTCTGGGTCATCCCAGGGCACCAGCCCCGAGCATCCCGTATCATGCATCGAACCTGGATTGGCAATTCGTTTCACAGATGATAATTTACAAGTTTCAGTGGGTGGTGGCTTATTAGTTCAGTGTTCCTTATCAGGATTTCCTGTCATAAAACAACTCATGCAAATGGTTACTATGGTGCCTGGCCAGGGTGGGCTGTTTCAATCAGCGTGCTTCCCCTAACAAAGCCACACAAAGCCACACAGCAGGAAGCAGCTGACTGGCGAGCATGCTAAGCTTCATTGGGGCTCCCCCTCTTTCGCATTACTGCCTGAATGCCCTGCAAGAATTCATATATCTTCTTCTAAGAATCCATCCCTGGTGCCAAAAAGTTTGGGGACCACTGTCTAGTGGGTTGGTTAAAAACAGAAAGTCTCAGAAAGCAAGAGAAAGGTGGGAGACAAATGTCAGGATCAAAGAGGTGCTTAATTTCTTCAATGCAAAGAACAAGGGTATGGCTCCTCCCTTCTGAAGAAATGAAAGCAATGATAGCCCAGACTCCTCCGGCAAGGCTCCACCTTTTAAAGGAAATGAAACTCACAGCAGCCTAGTCCAGGCAGCAGAAAAGACAGAAGCTAACAGGTTTAGGCTACCAGTTCTGCCTCCTTCCACTGGTTCTCCTGCCCCTTCCTGCCTGAGCATCATGAAGAAACTCAGAAAAACCCAAGCCAACAAACTGGACGAGTTCATCGAAGACCACCTCCTGCCAAACGAGGAGTTCCGAAGGCAGGTCAATGAAGCCATTGACATCATCTGCACTTTCCTGAAGGAGAGGTGTTTCCGATGTGCCCCTCACCGAGTTCGAGTGTCCAAAGTTGTGAAGGTGAGTCCAGAACTGCCTGGCTGGGGAGAAGGGAGGCTGGTTTGCAAGTGTTTGCACAGGGACAGTCAGAGAGCAAGAGGTTGAGGTCTCTGGGGCTGGTTCTGATTTATCCATGCTGGAACTATAACCACATTTGTGAAAATAGCTTCTGGGGAGAGGGAATCCATCTGTAAGTTTTTAACAAATTCCCTGGGGAAGTGTATAAACCACCTAGGTCACGAATCTAGGCAATCTGAATCCTGGCAGTATCTACAGTCCACTAATCTTTGACCAGGTTGGAATCTCACCATTTCTGCAGAGTCTCGAGTTGGTTAAGAGTATATGTTTTGAAAGCAGATAGCACCTGCTGGCTGTGAAATCTTGGGCAAGTCACTTAACCTCTCTGTGCCTCAGTTTCCTTATCCAGAATTTTCAGCACCTCATCAGGCTTGCAGATCAAGTAAAGTCAGTCATGGGCCAGTTTACAGTATTAATCATATAAGGTCATAAATTACAAGATGGTAAAGAGCACAGACTTTAGAGAAAGACAACCAGGGTGTGAACTGTATCTCTGCCACCCACTAGCTGTGTCACTGGACTGATACATAATCTCTCTCAGCATCTGTTTTGCCATCCGGAAGATGACAACAGATAATAACAGTAGCTAGATCCCAGAGTTCTTGTGAGCATTCCGGGAGTTACAGCTGCTGGTGCCTTCAGAGCAGTGGCTAGCACTCAAAATGTTAGTGATTGTTCTCAACATTTTATTTAGGGAGGCTCTTCTCAATGATAAATGTCAGTTCTCATTTAGGGCGGCTCCTCAGGCAAAGGCACGACCCTCAAGGACCTCTCAGATGCTGACCTCGTCGTCTTCCTCACCAATTTCACAAGTTTTCAGGAGAACTTTAAGCGCCGAGTAAGATTCATCAATGAAATTAGGAGACAGTTAGAAGCCTGTCAAGAAGAGGAAACATTTGAAGTGGAGTTTAAAGTCCAGAAGCGGCGAAGGAGGAGGTTGCGTGCTCTCAGCTTTGTGCTCAGGTCCCCCCAGTTCTGCCAAGGGGTAAAGTTTGATGTCCTGCCCGCCTTTGATGCCCTGGCTAAGCACTCCCAGCCACAAGGTATTTCAGTCTTTGTCCTATGTCAGAGATTCTTTATTTTTTTTTCACAGTTTTGAGCAGAAATCTCCCTCAGTTCAAGAGCGTTTTAAAGCATCCTGTCAACACGGGGAGGAGATCTTAGTATCTCTCTCAGAGCAAGATAATTAGGGTCGTACTCAGCCACCACGACAATATTAAGCAGCAAATTGGTACAGTTTCAGGGTAAGATGTTTCTTATAGCCAGGCTTACTAGTTCTACTTATGCCAAAGTGTGTGAATCTTACCTTACTAAAAATGAAGAAGCTACACATAAGACAGATCACCAACAAGGATTTACTGAATAGCATAGGGAATTATTGGAGAAGGCCGTGGCAACCCACTCCAGTACTCTTGCCTGGAAAATCCCGTAGATGGAGTTGCCCGGTAGGCTAGAGTCCACGGGGTCACAGAGAGTCGAACACGACTGAGTGACTTCACTTTCAATAGGGAACTATATTCAGTATCTGATAGTATATCTTATCTAATTATAACTGAATCACATTGCTGGACACCTGAAACCAACACAATATTGTAAATAAATGAACTTCAATAAAATAAGAATAGATAAGTGAAAGTTTTAGTCGCTCAGCTGTGTCCAACTCTTTGTGATCCCATGGACTGTAGCCCGCCAGGCTCCTCTGTCCTTGGAATTCTGCAGGCAAGGATACTGGACAGGACTGCCGTTGCCTTCTCCAGGGGATCTTCCTCACCAAGGGATTGAACCTGGGTCTTCTGCATTGCAGGCAGATTCTTTACCATCTGAGCCACCAGGGAAGCCCAAGAATAGATAAATCCCATCCCCCAAAATGAAGCAGCAGAGATCTAATGTAAACTCAGAATGTTAATTTCAGGTATTTTTCAAAGCATGAGGAACCTCAGCAAACGTATGCTGAGCGTTGGCATCTATAGACAATCTGCAGGATCACTGGGTCAGGGAGCAATCCGTCTCCGAGGCGCAGTTCCCACTGTGTACCTTGGAGCGCAAGGCGTGGCCTAAATGAGACAGACAGGGAACCTCTCTCCTGGAGCCTGACAATATGAACACCAGCAATGAGATAACTCTCTCTGACAAACACTGAATATGGGGATCCAAAAGAGAGAGGCGGGGATCAGAGGACTTTCACAGACAGGGCGACCAGGGAAGTGACCTCTGACCTGATGCCTGAGGGATGAGAAGAGGCCAAGCACTCAGAGATCTGGGGTTCCAAAGGAGGAAACAGCAGGTGCAAAGACAGGAATGAACGTGGCATGTTTGAAGCAACCAGGGGAGTCAGTGGCAAAGGGATTGAGGCGAGAGGTAAGACGAAGGAGGAGACAGATCTCTCTATCCACGTGGGCCACTGTGAGGACTTGGGATTTTACCCAGGGGTCCTGGGAAGCAAGAAGTGGAAGGATCAGGTTTCAAGGCCTCTGTGTGGGCTGTGGGGATCCAGGGAGGAGGGTGCCGCCACCTCTGCTGAGTCCAGGTGAGAGAGGATGGGTGACGGTGGTGGAGGCGGGAGAAGGGAGGCCCGGGGATGGACCTCAGGCCTCCTGGCTCTGGGCCTGCTGACCTCCCCACTGCCCCCCAAGGCCAGTGAGCTTGTTGTCTCAGAGGGAATGAACCTCAGAGAAGAGTGGTGCCTTAAAGTTCTGGATGTCTCCTCCATAGCTCAGGTGACTGAAGATTACAAACCTGACCCTCAAATCTACGTCCAGCTCATCCAAGAGTGCGAGAAACTGGGGAAGGAAGGCGAGTTCTCCCCCTGCTTCACGGAGCTGCAGCGAGCCTTCCTGAAGGAGCGTCCGGCCAAGCTGAAGAGCCTCATCCGCCTGGTGAAGCACTGGTACCTGATGGTATGGCCGGCCCCATGTGGGCAGAGCCGAGGAGGAGGAGGGGAGGGGAGAGAGGGAGGGGGTAGAGGAGAGGAGGGGAGGGGAGAGAGGGAGGGGGGAGAGAAGGGAGGGGAGGGGAGAGGAGGGACGGGGAGAGGAGGGACGGGCGGCGTGGAGGGAGGCAAGGAGCAGGGAGAGGCGTGGGGAGGAGGGAAGGAGGAGGGGGAGGAGGAGGGGAGGGAAGGGCGTGGAGGAGGGGAGAGGGCAGGAAACAAGAAGGAAAGGATGAAAGGAAGAAGGTGGAGGAGCAGAGGTTGTAGGGAGGGGGGAAAGGTTAGGGAGCAAAAAAGGTAAGGCCTGGGACGGGTGCCAGTGGACATCTCCTTCTTCCTAGTCTTCCCATATCACGAAAGGAGAGCTCCACCCTTCCAGCTATGCTGGGCAGAACCATGGGTCTTTCTTATCTTTTTCACACACACACACACACACCCACACACACACCCATCCAACCAGCCTACAAGTGGCGTTGTCCTGTATCTAAAATATACCCATTATCATCAACTGCTACCTTCTCGGTCACTTCCACTGACCCCCATACCCTCCCCCACATCATCCGTAATCTTGGGAGGCTCACAGGATCTGCCCTCAACCTCTCTGAACCCCTGTCTCTGCCCCCTCACCACCACTCCCAGGCTGTTCTCTCCTCTTCATTAGTTCTTCAAGGAGGAAACTCTACTCCAGCCTCAGGGCCTTTGCATGAGCTTATTTGTTTATTGTCTATCTCCCCACTAAAAATGTCCACAAAAGAAGGGATTTGTATATTTTATTTATATATATTGTATAAATATACAATATAATATTGTATATTTTATTCACTGCTGTCGCCCCAGAACTTAGAATAGTGCCTGGCATATAATAGGTGCTCGGTGGGTAATTATTCAATGAATTAATGAGTGCTAACCCCCTACTCCCCTCCTCCCAACACACACTCTTCTGTTCACTTCCTGACTCTCTGAATTTTGGCAAATGAAGTAACCTCTTGTGCCTCCCGTTTTCTCATTTGTGAAGAGTAACATGGCCCAGCAACACTAAATCATGTACCATGATGATGTGCACATGGTTTGTTTGGGTAATTTGCACATTTTAACAACTAATTCCTCAAATCCATCATCACTGTATCTTTCCATTTATTTTGTCATCTTCAGTTTCTCTCTTCAAAGTCTTATACACTAAAGGGTACAGGTCTTTCACCTCTATGGTTAAATGTATTCCTAGTTTTTAAATTCTTTTTGATGCAACTATAAATGGGATTGTTTTTAAATTTCTCACTCCAATAGTCTGTTATTTGTGAATAGAGGTACAACAGATTTCCATGTATTATTTCTGTATCCTACAATATTCCTGCATTCAGTTTTTGGTTATCTTAGGTTTTTTGGTGGTGTCTTTTGAGTTTTCTATGTATAATATTATGTCATCTGCAAATAGCAATAGTATAATGTCTTCCTTTTTACTCTGGATGTATTTTACTTCTTTTTTCTGCCTGATTGCTATGAACAGACTTCTAATACTATATTGGATGAATGTGGGGAGAGAGGGCATATATGTCTTGTTTCCAATCTTAAAGTAAAAGCTTTCAGCCTTCACCACCAAGTGTGATTTTAGCTGTGCATTGGTCATATATGGCTTATATTGAGTTATGTTCTCTCCATACCCACGTTGGAAAGAGTCTGTAACACAGATGGCTATTGAATTTTCTCCAATGTTTTTTCTGTATCTGGGGAAATGGTCATATGCTTTTTATCCTTTATTTTCTTAATATAAATGTATCAACTGATTGATCTCTGACACTGAAGCATCCTTGCATCCCTGGAGTATATCTAACTTGATAGTGCTCTATGAACTTATAATATATTGGTGAATTTACTTTGCTAGTATTTTGTGGAGGATTTTCCCATCTATGATTGTCAGACCTATCATTTTCTTTTTTGTGCTGTATTTGTCTGGTTTTGGTACAAAATGAGTTTGAAATCATTTGTTTATTCTCACTTTTCTGGAATAGTTTGAGAAACTTTGCATTAACTCATTAATTTTTCACACAAAAGCTGAAAAATTCATGTTTATAATTTTTTTCCTCTTAGTGTAAGAAGAGACATGGGAAAAAACTACCCTCACAGTATGCCCTAGAGCTGCTGACCGTCTATGCCTGGGAACAAGGATGCTCAGAACCAAAATTCAGCACAGCTCAGGGATTTCGGACTGTTTTGGAGTTAGTCCTGAAGCATCAGGACCTCTGCATCTACTGGAAAAAGTATTATGACTTTCAAAACCCTACTATTAGACAATACCTGAGAGGACAACTTGCAAAACCCAGGTACTCTATCCTCACATGGCTTAGATCCCCATATAAATGAAGCCCTGATTATAGCCGTGGCATCCTGGAAATGTAGGAAGAGGAAGGGTTCCTCATTTTTGTCATCAGCTGTTGTCCATCATGCTGAGCACTTTACTCTTACCATGCAATTTAAATAATAAATTTAAATAATCACCTACAACCCTGTGAGGCTGGCACTGTGCTAACCATCCCAGAGATGAACTGAGGTTTGGAGAAAGAAGAGCTTGTTCAAACCTTCACAGAAAATGAGTGAAATAACTGAAATTTTACTGACATAACAATAGCTACCGCAATAATAATAGTTGCTTCCAGGAAGTAAGAGCTCGCTATAAGACAAAACACTCTGATAGAGTAGTGGAATTCTGGTTATTAAACCTGTTGTGTATGGACGCCTTATTATGTTTCAGTTACTGTTGGGAGCATGTCAAGTGCTTCTCTAGCTCCTCATACAAGATCCTTTGAGGTAGGGATGTTCACATCTGCCCATTTCACAGATGAGGATACTGAGGATTAGAGATTCAGGTGACCTTCCCAAAGACACAACACTACTTAAGAGCAGAGGTGAGATTCAAACCAGGCCTCTCATGGCCCAAATGCAAGCCCTCTTCACCTCGTTTTCAATGCCCAGTGTAGGGCAGGGCACCCAGGTCACAACCCAGGGAGAGGTGTCACATGAGGCCCTTCTGCTGCCCCCAGACACCGTCTGCCCAGGCTGGTATTTTGCCCTGCCGGGAGCTCTGAACACCCCAGACACAGCCCATGTACTCACCTCGCCTCTCTGACTGTTGTTCCCAGGCCTGTGATTCTGGACCCGGCTGACCCGACTGGAAATGTGGCTGGTGAAGAGCCACAGAGGTGGCAGCTGCTGGAACAGGAGGTTAGAGTCTGGCTGAGGTACTCGTGCTGCAAGAACTTGGATGGGACTCCAGTGAGCACCTGGATTGTGCCGGTGAAACCTCCTCATTACGCATATGACCGGGTGGCACTTTGAAATAACAACGTCTAGAAATGCTCCTTAAGTCAAATGCAATTTCATCTCGGTCTTTGTATTCTTTCAACATGGTCGCCCTCTGTGACCCATGTCCACATTGACACCAAAGCCACGCTGCCTACCTGGAGCCCCCAGACAATGACCATGGGTGCCAGAGACACTCAGGCCGCCCCAGCCCTGAGAGTCAGGGGAAGCTCCGACACGGGACATTGGCGAAGGGACTCTCCACCACCTTGCTGGACCTTGTCTTGACTGCAGAGCCAACTGTCCTTCCTTTTGCCTTCTTCACCCAGAGTCGGATTAGATCAGGGCTGTCAGCTTTCCCAGCTTCTTCAAGAGCCCTGATCATTGTCTCTCACCTGGGTGTTTCCCCAAAAAACAATCTGCCGCATTTAATCTCACATTGGCATCTGCTCCTTAGAGTGACCCAGACCCACACAAGCCCCTCTGCCGCCACCCTCAAGGTAGGTGTGGGCTCTTCAGCAAATCCTAGCTGTGATGATGACCCGAGGGACCATCCTGCTCATCCTCAGCCATCACCTCTTCTCAGACAATGTCACGGCCTACGAGGTGGGTCCTGGACGAAGCCACCATCTCACCCTCTCCCACCCCATCTCAGCCCTCATTCCTGCTCCTTGGCTGGGGCTTCTGTCTTTATCCTTTCTATATTTGTGTTCTCAGATGCTTTGATATCTGGGCCCTGCTGATCCAGGAGAGACTGCCCTCCCGGGGTTGGCTGTTTCCTAGACACAGCCAGCAGCTCCCCTGTTGGCCTTTCCCATGCAAACCTGTCGAGCATCTCCTGCCCCACCGCCCAGACGCAGAGCCAGTCTGAGCCACAACCCACCCTGCCCCACTCATGCTGGGACCAGGTCCCGATGACTCAGGAAAGCCCCTCCTCTCCACAGCCCTCTTACATTATTCACACTTGCCGTCCAAAGACTGCTTTCCCTGCCTCGCCTGCCTTTCCCAGAGAAATGACCATAAAGGTCTTGGCCTTGTGTTCCTCTAACTCCATCTGCCGCATGTGAGACCCTGGTGCTTCCCGCGTGGCCTGGAGACAGGACGACAGGCTGTGTCTCCTATTGCCAGGGACCTGTGAGGACCATACTTGGTCACTGATTTTAACATGAGAGTGAGAAATATTTTTGCTCTTTACAAAAGAGGAAGAATCCAAAGTATCTCCAAAACTTGGGACCTTTTCTTTCTGTCTCAATTTCTGTGTCTTTGTCGAGTCTCTCTGAAAATGGGATTGTACCCCAGATGGGGTTTTGTTACCACTGTGTTATCTTCAGCACAGGTGTCTCTTCATGCCCAGAGGACACTCTGGAATCACATGTAATTACCACGGGGGTGGTCCACTTGCATTGTTTTCTGAGAGTGTTTCAGAATTATACATAAAGCTACAGTCACTAGTAGATTAACTGAATTGCTAAATAGTTGCTTAACTGAAGAGCCACACGGATCATATGGTAGATATCATATCCTATTGTTAATTCTTGAGGAACTCTCACACTGTGTCCATAGTGGTGACACTGAATTGCATTCTCAGCAAGAGAGGTCAAGAGTTCCAGGCCCTCCACATGCTCACCATCACCAGTGTCCTTTAACACATGTGATAGCTATGCTAACAGGTAAAAGCGATGCCTTATGATTTTGATTTCCACTTCCCAGATGATTCCTAATATTGAGAATGGGAATTCCCTGGTGGTCCAGTGGTTAGGATCGGGCAGTCTCACTGCTGGGGACAGGGTTCAATCCCTGGTTGGGCAACCAAGATTAGGCAAGCTGCACAGTGTGGCCAAAATAATAATCATAGCGATGAGCATCTTTTCATATACCTGTTGGCCATTTGTAAACCTTCTTTAGAAAAATAAAAATTCAATCCTTAGCCCATTATATAGTTGGTTATTTGTCCTTTAGCTAGTGAGTTGTCCAAGTGAAAGTCGCTCAGTCACGTCCGACCCTTTGTGACCCCAGGCACTGTATCGTCCATGGGATTCTCCAGGCCAGAATACTGGAGCGTGCAGCCTTTTCCTTTTCCAGGGGGTCTTGCAACCCAGGGATCGAACCCAGGTCTCCCGCACTGCAAGCAGGTTCTTTACCAGCTGAGCCACCTGAGAAGCCCAAGGCCCTCATTATTTTGTCACTAACCCCTTTTCCGATAGTTGTTTGTAACCATTTTCTCCATTTCCATTCCCTTTTCTCCCTTCATTTTATACCTGTTTTTCATTTTTATTTTATATTGGGGTATAGTTCATTTACAGTGTGTGTTAGTTTGAATGTACAGCAAAGTGATTCAGCTCTACATATATCTATTCTTTTTGATCAGTTACCTTTGCATTCTCTTGTGTTTTTTTTTCATTTGCTGGGCAGAAGCTTTTCAGTTGGATTAGTTCCCTTTTGTCTGTTTTTGTTCTATTGTCAGTGTTTTGTTTACACATTCAATTACACTTTGGCAAAGTTGTCAAGAATATACAATGAGGAAAGGACAGTCTCTTCAATAAATCAAGCTGGGAACATTGGATATCCACATGCAAAAGGATAAAATCACACCTTTTCTTCCAGCATGCACAAATATCAACTCAGAAGAGATAAACGCCTAAACGTAAGAGCTGAAACTGTAAAACTCCTAGAAGAAAACACAGGGAGAACGCTTCATGACATAGATTTGGCAATGATTTTATGAATATCATATCAAAACACAGACAAATAGGGGTGAGTTGGTGGTGCATACTAGTTCTGCTGTGTGGATGCCAAATATTCCAGCAGCATTTGCTGAAGGGACCGTCCTTCCCCACTGCTCTGCAGAACCACCTCAGACATGTGTCCAGAGTCATGTGTGTGAGCCTGTGGTATACCATTGATCAATTTTTGTGTCCTTGGTTTAATACTACCTGTACTAATTGCTGTAGCCTGATATTAATTCTCAGTGTCTTGTAGGAAACTGTGTTCTATCCAAACTAATGTCCTCTCTTGGCTCTTTCTATTTCTATGCTAATATTATACTCAGTTTGTGAATTTTCACCCAAAATACAGGGAGGCATTTGATTGGAATTCCATAAATTAGTTCAGGGAAAATGACATCCATGTAATATTGAGTATTCCAGTCCACAAACTTGGAACTTCTTTCCATTAATTTTCTTCTTTAATTACTCTGTAACCGCATTTTATAGTTTTTCCCTGGATTGCTATTACATATGTTTTCTCATATTATTCCTAGATATCCATATTTATATTAGTGTACTTAGCAAGTTTTCTTTCATTTCATTTGTAATGTTGATCTCATGAAGACCTCAGTGGATGTGTTGGATTATAGTATAATGAGTGAGCTTTATACTTCTCTGAATTTTGTGGTTTTATTGTATTTTGCTGTAAATCTATATCCTGTATGACTACAAGAATCAATAAAGCGAATTTCTTTCAAAACTTTTTTGATAAGTGTTTCTCAGCTAAGCTGTGATGATTTGGTCAAAGCTGGCAGACGCAGGTAACAGAAAACTCGAGGGTGCCGCACTTGAGAACTGCTGGTTCAACCACAAATCCATCAGACTCATCAAGAGAGAAGAAAGCGTGTAAGGGATGATGGACATGCTTGGATGAAATCTGAAACAGCCGCGTCATAAATGCCTGATTGCCCAGAGCTGAGTCCCCATTCTGGACCACTTCCTGCTGAGGAAAGGAACCCGGGAGGAACGGAGGTTGGAGCTGGAGAGATGAGCGTGGGCTTCTCCGAGCCTGCCTGGAGGCTCAGCATCCTGTCAGCCCCACCAGGGGTGCAGTCTGCTTACTACCCGCCTTCAGGGCTCCCAGCCCCATGGGGGCTGTCCTGTCTCAGGGCTTCTGTCTCTCTCTGTTCATGTTTCTGAGCATGTCTCCCAGAGTTCGAGACCCTTACCAAAATGAGGTGTCTCTAAAAAGTGGAGCAGAGATCATCGTATCTCTCCTGGGACGGTCATGCCTAAACCAAGCAGGCAACGAGGAACGGTAAATTGGCACAATTTGGGGACAAGACATTCTTTATGGAACCCCCACCAGCCTTACTTGTTTGATTTAATGGCAAAGTGTGTGAACGCTATTTTTCTAACAACGGGGCAGCATAGATTGATCCTCTGCAGTTGGGGACCTGAGAGGTAGCCTTCTTTTTCTTTTTTTTTTAGAGGTGCACTTTTGTGGGATCTGATACACAGGAAGTGTGTATTTATGCCTGACAATTAATGATTATAAATAATTACCATCACTATCTTACTCACAGCAAAGAGTGTTTATTAACAATCTCTCCAGCCTGGTTCAAATTGTGATGCCAGAGGAGACTGTTGAGAGTCCCTTGGACTGCCTGCTTGGAGATCAAACCAGTCAACCTGAAAAGAAATCAACTCTGAATATTCATTGGAAGGACTGATACTGAAGCTGAAGCTGCAATACTTTGGCCACCTGATGGGGAGAACTGACTCACTGGAAAAGACCCTGATGCTGGGCAAGACTGAGGGCAGGAGAAGGGGATGACAGAGGATGAGATGGCTGGATGGCACCAACGACTAAACGCAGGATGTGAATTTGAATAAATTGCAGGAGATATTGAAGGACAAGGGAGCCTGGCCTACTGCAGTCCATGGGGTCGCACAGAGTCAGACACGATATAGCCATCGAACAACAACAATCCAGCCTTGTCGGCATTCCCTCCCATGCCCTGCCCCCACGGTGCTTCTGCCAATAGAAAACAGTGCTTCCCTTGAGGTCATGTCTAAGAATCAGTCCAGTGTAGACGAGACAACAGATTTTCTAGAAATCAAAAGTTCATTCAGAAAGAATATATATGTCAGGAATGAGTCTGATTGTTTACAATTTGGTGTAATTTCTCAAACAGTCCAATAGAGAACATTAGCTCCTGGGCTCCGTAAATCCCCGTCACATGCAAATTGCATTCTTCACCAACTCCCCTACCACCCCATCTACACAAACCTCCAGGAAAAGGAGTTAGAGTGGCTACCAGTGAAAGAGCTGCCCCGGTGACCATTGTGAAAAGGGGAACAGTAGACCATTAGCTCTACACACTCAGCAAAAACAAGACCAGGAGCTGACAGTGGCTCAGATCAAGAACTCCTTATGGCCAAATTCAGACTGAAATGGAAGAAAGTAGGGAAAACCAATAGACCATTCAGGGATGACCTAAATCCAGTCCCTTACAGTTATAGAGTGGAGGTGACAAATAGATTCAAGGAATTAGATCTGATAGACAGAGTGCCTGAAGAACTATGGAAGGAGTTTGTGACATTGTACATGAGGCAGAGATCAAGACCATTCCCAAGGAAAAGAAATGCAAAAGGGCAAAATGGTTGTCTGAGGAGGCCTTACAAATAACTGTGGATAGAAGAGAAGCTAAAAGCAAAGGAGAGAAGGAGAGATATACCCATCTGAATGCAGAGTTCCAAAGAAGAGCAAGCAAGGTGAGATAAGAAATCCATCCTCAGTGATCCATGCAAAGAAATAGAGGAAAACAATAGAATGGGAAAGACTAGCGATCCCTTCAAGAAAAGTAGAGATCCCAAGGGAACATTTCAGGCACGATGGGCACAACAGCGGATAGAAATGGTATGGACCTAACAGAAGCAGAAGATATTAAGAGGAAGTGACAAGAATACACAGAAGAACAAGGCAAAAAAGATCTTTGTGACCCAGATAACCACAATGGTGTGATCACTCACCTAGAGCCAGACGTCCTGGAATGTGAAGTCAGGTGGGCCTTAGGAAGCATCACTATGAACAAAACTAGTGGAGGTGATGGAATTCCAGCCGAACTATTTCAAATCCTAAAAGGTGATATGCCAGCTCAATATGCCAGCAAATGTGGAAAACTCAGCAGTGGCCACAGGACTGGAAAAGGTCTGTTTTCATTCCATTCACAAAGAAAGGCAATGCCAAAGAATGCTCAAACTACCACAAAATTGCACTTATCTCACACACTAGCAAAGTAGTGCTCAAAATTCTCCAAGCCAGGCTTCAACAGTACATGAACCATGAACGTCCAGATGTTCAAACTGGATGTAGAAAAGGCAGAGGAACCAGAGGTCAAATTGCCAACATCTGTTGGATCATCAAAAAAGCAATAGAGTTCCAGAAAAACATCTTCTTCTGCTTTGTATGGACTATGCCAAAGACTTTGACTGTGTGGATCACAAGAAACTCTGGAAAATTCTTCAAGAGAAGGGAATACCAGACCACCTGACCTGCCTCTTGAGAAATCTGCATGCAGGTCAAGAAGCAACAGTTAGAACAGGACGTAGAACAACAGACTGGTTCCAAAGGGAAAGGAGAACATCAAGGCTGTATATTGTCACCCTGCTTATTTAACTTATATACATGCAGAGTGCATCATGAGAAATGCTGGGCTGGATGAAGCACAAGCTGGAATCAAGATGGCTGGGAGAAATATCAATCGCCTCAAAGATGCAGAAGACGCCACCCTTATGGCAGAAAGTGAAGAAGAACCAAAGAGCCTCTTGATGATAGTGAAAGAGAAGAGTGAAAAAGTTGGCTTAAAACCCCACATTCAGAAAACTAAGATCACAGCCTCTGGTCCCATCACTTCATGGCAAGTAGATGGGGAAACAATGGGAACAGTGAGAGACTTTATTTTCTGGATGCTCCAGAATCACTGCAGATGATCACTGCAGACATGAAATTAAAAGATGCTTGCTCCTTGAAAGGAAAGTTATGACTAACCTAGACAGCATATTAAAAAGCAGAGACATTACTTTGCCAACAAACTTCTGTCCAGTCAAATCTATGGCTTTTCCAGTAGTCATGTATGGATGTGAGAGTTGGATTATAAAGAAGGCTGAGCATGGAAGAATTGACGCTTTTGAACTGTGGTGTTGGAGAAGACTCTTGAGAGTCCCTTGGACTGCAAGGAGATCCAACCAGTCCGTCCTAAAGGAAATCAGTCCTGAATATTGGTTGGAAGGACTGATGCTGAAGCTGAAACACCAATACTTTGGCCACCTGATGCAAAGAAGTGACTTATTGGAAAAGCCCCTGATGCTAGGAAAGATTGAGGGCAGGAGGAGGAGGGAATGGCAGAGGATGAGATGGTTGGATGGCATCACCAACTCGATGGACTTGAGTTTGAGTAAGCTCTGGGAGTTGGTGATGGACAGGGGAGCCTGGTGTGTTGCAGTTCATCGGGTTGCAAAGAGTCAGACACAATGGAGCAACGGACCTCAACTGAACTGACATCAGTAAACAGGGTTGCTCCAGTCATCAGCAATCACGGCCCTTCGCTGTGATCCGCTGAGCCCTGAGGAAACTCGGGAAGGAAAGGTGCGCCCTGAGGAAAGGCAGCTCGGACTGTGAGAGCAGGACGCGTGTGCTTAGGTCCTCGGTTGGGTCTGACCCTTTGTGATCCCACAGACTATAACCTGGGCTTCTCTGGTGGCTCGGTCCTTACAGAATCCACCTGAAGGGCTGGAGACCTGGCTTCGATCCCTGAGTCGGGAGATCCCCTGGAGGAGGGCTGGGCAACCCGCCCCAGTATTCTTGCCTGGAGAACCCCCATGGACAGAGGCGCCTGGTGGGCTGCAGCCCGTGGGGTCGCACAGAATCTGACATGACTGGGCGACTAAGCACAGCACCGACTGCTGCCACGGAGCTGGGTTCTCCAGGCCAGAACACCGGCGCGCGGAGCCATTCCCCGCTCCGGGCTCGTCCCAGCACTAGCCCAGCCAGCTAAGGTGCCTGTCAAAGGGACGATTTCAGTGAGCCCCGACTCTGACATCGTCCCACACATAGACGGGCACTCTATTTCTTAACTTGGGGTTGTTGCTGGCCAAAATCTCGGCGTTCTCGGCCCTGCAAAGCCAAATAAAAAATACAGAGATGGAGTTTGGAGGAATCAGAAAGGTGGCTTTAATTCTCAGCCGGCACAGAGGGGAGCTCCGTAAACTCATGCCTGAACAACTGCGCCCCCCACCATGAGGGGTCCAGGGACTTTTATAAGATGAGGGCTTCTAGTCGGGAATCAATGATGAGGAAAAAGGTGTTAGGATCCTGACTTGTTCCTCTTGCACTGTTTCAGACACAGTTATAGGCCGGCATCAGTAATCCAGAAATTGAGTCTGGCAGTTTGGCGGCTCTCTGGCTGTCTTTCTGATATATAGAAAGAAAACTTTAAGGGGAAGAGTGTTGCAAGCGTAAACACCTGAAACATTTAGCCCGCCAGGCCTCAAAGAGTCGGCATTGACTCAGCACTCTTGAGCACTCGCACACAGAGGGAACTAGGGGTGAGCTGTGGCTCCTGCAGACATGTAGAGTTAGGAGCAATTTCAGTTAAAAAAAAAAAAAGACCCTGATGCTGGGAAAGATTAAAGGCAGGAGGAGAAGGGGATCCCAGAGGATGAGATGGTTGGACGGCATCACCGACTCGATGGACGTGAGTTTGAAAAAGCTCCGGGAGTCGGCGATGGACAGGGAGGCCTGGTGTGCTGCATGCAGTCCACAGGGTCCCGAAGAGTCGGACACAACTGAGTGACCACACTGAACTGACAAAGTAGAAAGACTAAGAATGTTCAGTCCTGCCCACTCTTCTCTTTATCTTCTTTGTTCTCCGGAAATGGAAAGAAAAAAAGCTCATTCCTGTATTTTATGTTGTTCTTGTTTTTTTCCCATTTCGCCTCAATGGTATAACTGGCTTTCTTTAATTTACGCAAACCATTATGATGTCCAGACTACCTGACCTATGTTGTGAAACTTCTCTACAACCTGGCTCTTCGTCTCGCCTCTTTGGAGCAGTCTTCTCGGGGTCACTCGAGAGGCTGTCTCCCTGGCTTAAAGTGCTAAAAAATTTCCATCGAATGAAACATAACTCTCAACTTTTATGTTGTGAATACTTTTCAGGTCGAAAGACCTCTTTACAAATCAGGTCAGAGAGGCATGCCCAGTTACACTCGTGTTCAAAGCTGCACAGCTAGGGACAGCTCACAAGTTTTCTGTCGACCTAAAGAACTAAAGTTTATGAAAAAGTACAACGTATAGATTCATGACATTAAAAAAATAAAGACAGAGGGAAATTATGTTTGTGTGTATGTGTGCATAAACCTAGAAAATTGTCTCACAAGACTACCCCAAAGTAGTTATAGTTGTCGTCTTTGAGGTTTAGGATTAGGGGTGGACTAAACAATCCTTCCAGATTTTTCTGACTCTTTCTGTTTGCAATATACTACTGCTCCCAGGATCCCAGGAGACTATAAAACAATTTCGTCCACAGTGAAAAGAGGAAAAGAAAACCAGAAATGTATCTGAAATTGTGATTCCTCTTGGGTGAAGTACTAAGGTGGGTTTCAAAGCAGCTTTTCAGAGTATAGTCTGAAGACAGACCAGATATTCTAGTCTGCCTGCTAAAGGCAGGGAGGAATTCTGGGATTCTGGAGGAAAGAGCTGAGAGATCTGACAGTTTTGTGGGGTCCCAGGAGCGTTTCATTTGCAGAGAGGCAAACTAGAAACAAAGATTCAAGACAAAACTCCTCCCTTTCAAGGAACCGAAACCAGCAGCAGCCTAGCTCCTCTCTGCCTGTGAAATGAAACTTAACAGCCCCCTAGAGGCAGGCACTGAACTGAACTGAGACGCAGGCAGCAGAGGAGACTGAAGCTCACAGGTTCAGGACACAGTTCTGCCGCCTCTGGCTCTCCAGTCCCCAGGGTCGTGATGAAGCTCAGTGATACCCCGGCCGAGTCTCTAGACGAGTTGATCAAAGACGACCTCCTGCCAAACGAGGAGTTCCGTAAGCAAGTCAAAGAAGCCATTGACATCATCTGCACTTTCCTGAAAGAGAGGTGTTTCCGATGTGCCCCTCACGGAGTTCGAGTGTCCAAAGTTGTGAAGGTGAGTCCAGAACTGCCTGGCTGGGGAGAAGGGGGCTGGTTTGCAAGTGTTTGCACAGGGACAGTCAGAGAGCAAGAGGCTGAGGTCTCTGGGGCTGGTTCTGATTTATCCATGCCGGAACTATAACCACATCTGTGAAAATAGCTTCTCGGGAGAGGGCATCCATCTGTAAGTTTTTAACAAATTCCCTGGGGAAGTGTATAAACCACCTAGGTCACGACTGCTTTGGAGATAAGCAATGTGAATCCCGGCAGCATCTACAGTTCACTAATCTTTGCCAGGGTGGGATCTCACTCTTTCTGCAGAGGCTCGAGTTGGTTAAGAGTATATGTTTTGAAAGCAGATAGCACCTGCTGGCTGTGAAATCTTGGGCAAGTCACTTAACCTCTCTGTGCCTCAGTTTCCTTACCTATAAATTTCGGTACCTTATAGGGCTTGCAGATCAAGTAAAGTCAGCCATGGGCCAGTTTACACTATTGATCACGTAAGGTCGTAAATTACAGGGAGGAAAGAATATGGACCCTGGAAAAAGACAACCAGGATGTGAACTGTATCTCTGCCACCCGCTAGCTGTGTCACTGGACTGATACATGATCTCTCACCATCTGTTTCGCCAACCGGAAGATAACAACAGATAATAACAATAGCTAGATCCCAGAGTTGTTGTGAGCATTGTAGGAGTTCCAGCTGCTGATGCCTTCATCGCAGTGGCTAGCACTCAATATGTTAGTGATTGTTCTCAGCATTTTAAGGGAGGCTCTTCTCAATGAAAAATGTCAGTTTCATTCTTATTACCTGTTTTAGGGCGGCTCCTCAGGCAAAGGCACGACCCTCAGAGGACGATCAGATGCTGACCTCGTCGTCTTCTTCACCAATTTCACAAGTTTTCAGGAACAGCTTGAGTTCCGAGGAGAATTCATCGTAGAAATTAGGAGACAGCTGGAAGCTTGTAAAAGAGAGAAAAAAATTGAAGTGGATTTTGAGGTCCAGAAACAACGACGGGAGAATCCCCGAGTTCTCAGCTTTGCGCTGAGGTCCCACACACTCAGCCAGGAGGTGGAGTTCGATGTCCTGCCCGCCTTTGATGCCCTGGGTGAGTGCTCCCAGCCACGAGTTCTTACAGTCTTTGTCCTATGTCAGGGCTTCTTCCGTTCTCTTTTCTTGTCTCTGAGCAGAAACAAAATGTCTTAATAACCAAGGTACCCCTTCAAGTGGGAGGAGACCCAGGCATCTCTCCTGGGACAAGAATGCCTAGGGTCTCATTCAGCCACTGAAGTGACATTAAACACCAAACTGGTACAGTTGGGGGTCAAGATATTTGTATAGAACGCCTACCAGGCTCCTTAGTTTGACTTTTTGCAAACTGTGTGATGTTCTCTTTCTAAAAATGAGGTCTCGGGTAAATTCAATATGTTAATTTCATCTTTTATGCAAATGTGAGGCAACCATATGAAACTTACACTGGGGTTGGCATCTAGAGATCGTGCGCGGGAGCACTGGGGCAGGAAGCAATGCACGCTCGGAGGCTCAGTCTCCAGTGTGCACCTTAGGTGCGGGCTTCCCTGCTGGCTCAGGGGTTAAGAACGCTCCTGCCGAGCAGGAGATGCAGGTTCAACCCCTGGGTCGGGAAGATCCCCTGCAGAAGGAAAAGGCAACCCACTCCAGTAGTCTTGCCTGGGAGATTCCATGGACAGAGGAGCCTGGCAGACTAGAGTCCATGGGGTCTCAAAGGGGCAGCCAGGACTGAGCGACTGAGCAGCAACACGGACGTGGAGGTGCAAGGCCACGGTGGTCCATGGCCCTAAACGAGACGGACAGAGAGCCTCTCTCCTGGAGCCTGACCATCAGAACACCAGGAAGGAAATGATATCTCGCTGTGACCACAACTAAATATGGTGACTCGACGGAGAGCAAAGGGGATCAGACGACTTTGGTAGATAGGGCGACAGGAGAGGTGAGCTCTGGCCTGAGGCCCAAAGAATGAGAAAGAGCCAGGCGTGGGAAGACCTCCCAGGAAGAAGAAACAGCAGGTGCAAAGCCAGGAATGAACGTGGCATGTTTGAAGAAATGAGGCAACCAGGGGAGTCAGTGGCAAAGGGATTGAGGCAGGAGGTAAGACAAAGGAGGAGACGGGTCTCACCATCCGCGTGGGCCACTGTGAGGACTTGGGATTTTACCCAGGGGTCCTGGGAAGCAAGAAGTGGAAGGATCAGGTTTCAAGGCCTCTGTATGGGCTGTGGGGATCCAGGGAGGAGGGTGCCGCCACCTCTGCTGAGTCCAGGTGAGAGACGACGGGTGACGGCGGTGGAGGTGGGAGAAGGGAGGCCCGGGGATGGACCTCAGGCCTCCTGGCTCTGGGCCTGATGACCTCCCCACTGCCCCCCAAGGCCAGTGAGGCTGTGTCCCCGGGGCCACAGAAGGAAGCTCAGAAAAGAGCTGACATTTAAGTTTGAATTCATTCCCAACAGGTCAGTTGACCAAAGGTTACAGACCTGATCCTAATATCTACGTCAAGCTCATCCAAGAGTGCGAGAAACTGGGGAAGGAAGGCGAGTTCTCCCCCTGCTTCACGGAGCTGCAGCGAGACTTCCTGAAGAGTCGTCCAACCAAGCTGAAGAACCTCATCCGCCTGGTGAAGCACTGGTACCAACAGGTATGGCCGGCCCCATGTGGGCAGCCAAGGAGGAGGAGGAGGAGGGGAGGGGAGAGTGAGGGGGGAGAGGAGGGGAGGGGAGGGGATAGAGGGAGGGGAGAGAGGAGGGGAGGGGAGGGGAGAGAGGGAGGGGGGAGAGAGAGGGAGGGGAAGAGGGAGGGAGGGGAGGGGAGAGAGGGAGGGGGGAGAGGAGGGAGGGGTGGCGTGGAGGGAGTCAAGGAGCAGGAAGAGGCGTGGGGAGGAGAGGAAGGAGGAGGGGAGGAATCAGAAAGGATGCCGGAGGCAGGAGGGACAAATGGAGAGGAGGGAAAGGGAGCCAGGAGGGAGATGATGAAAGGAAGAAAGTGGAGGAGTAGACATCGGTCAGAAGCGGAAGAAACAGGGGGAAGAAGGGTAGGGTCTGGGGCAGTGCCAGTGGACTCGGGGATCTCACTCTTCCCGGTTCTCCCATATCAGCAAATGACAGCTCCATCCTTTCAGTTGCTCCAGACAAAACCATGGGTCTTTCTTATCTTTTTCATACACACACAGACACACGCACACACCCACCAATTTACGAACGGCTTAGTCCTGTATTAAATATCATCATCAACTACCCCCTCACCACCACTCCCAGGCTTTGCTCTTCTCTTCATTAGTCCACCAAGAAGGAAATTCTACTTCAGCCTCAGGGCCTTTGCATGAGTTTATTTGTTTGTTCATTGTCTGGCTTCCCTTTGAGAATGTACATAAACGAAGGGATTTGTATATTTTATTTGTATATATTGTATAAATATATAATATGATACTGCATGTTTTATTCACTGCTGTTGCCCTAGAACCTAGAACAGTGCCTGGAATATAATAGGTTCTCAGTAAGTAATTATTCAATGAATTAATGAGTGCTAACCTGCCCCCCCAAACTCCCCACCTCCCAGCACACACTCTTTTGCTCACTTCCTAGCTGTCTGAATCCGGTCACATGAATTAACCTCTTGTCCTTCCCATTTTCTCCCTTGAGAAGAGTGGCATGGCACAGCAACACTAAATCAGATACCATGAGGCCGTGCAAATAGATTGCTTCAGGTCGTATGCACATTTGAAGACTATCAACCCCTCAAATCCATGAGCATGGTACCTCTTTCCATTGATTTTTGTCATCTTCAGTTGCTCTGATCAAAGTCAGGTATAGGTCTTTCACCGTGGTTGAATTTATTCCTAATTTAAAAAATTTTTTAATGTAATTGTAAATGGGATTGCTTTTAAATTTCTCATTGTGATAGTTTGTTACTCATATATAGAAATGCAACATATTTCTATGTCTTATTACTATATCCTGCAATCTTCCTAAATGCAGTTTTTATTTTGAATAGTTTTTTCAGGTGCCTAGCATTTTCTATGTATAGTGCCATGTCATCTACAAATAGCAACAGTTAAACTTCCTTTTTAATTTGCATGGATATTGTTTCTTTTTCTTGCCTGATTGCCATGGATGGACTTTCAATACTATGTTGAATAAATGTGAGGAGAGTGGGCATGTGTGTCTTGTTCTTGATTTTAAAGAAAAAGCTTTCGGCCTTCACCACTGAGTGTGATGTCAGCTGTAGGTTGGTCATATGCGGCCTTTATTGAGTTATGTTCTCTCCACATCCACCTTGTTAAGAGTTTGTAAGACAGTGGTTGTTGAATTTTCTCAATTTTTTTTCTGTATATGGGAAAATAATCATATGGTTTTATCCTTTATTTTGTTAATACAAATGTATCTCTTTGATTGATTTGTGGATTCTGACATCCTCACATCACTGGACTAGATCCAACTTGATCATGCTGTGTGACCTTGTAATATGTTGGTGAATTTGCTTTGCTAATATCTCGTGGAGAATTTTCCCATCTATGATCATCAGGCCTGTTGTTTTCTTTTTTGTGCTACATTTTTCTGCTTTTGGTGTAAAACGAGTTTGGAATCATCTCCTAATCTGCACTTTTGTGAAACAGTTTGAGAAGGATAGGCATTAACTCTTCTCCACACAAAAGCTGAACAAACTCATGTTTCTAATCTGTTCCCTCTTCTCAGTGTAAGATGAAGAGTAAGAATAACCTGCCCCCACAGTATGCCCTGGAGCTGCTGACCGTCTATGCCTGGGAACAAGGAAGCTCAGAACCAGACTTCAACACAGCTCAGGGATTTCGGACTGTTTTGGAGTTAGTCCTGAAGCATCAGGACCTCTGCATCTACTGGAAAAAGTATTATGACTTTCAAAACCCTACTATTAGACAATACCTGAGAGGACAACTTGCAAAACGCAGGTACTCTATCCTCACATGCCTTAGATCCCCATATAAATGAAGCCCTGATTATAGCCGTGGCACCCTGGAAATGTAGGAAGACGGAGGTTTCCACAGTTATTGATCATCATCTGTTCTCAGTCACTGTGCTGGGCACTTCACTCCTACCATCTGATTGAAATAATAACCTGCAACTCTGTGAGGCAGACACTGTGCTAACCACTGTACAGATCACTGAGGTATGGAGAACGAAGAACTTGTGCAAACTTTACAGAAAGTGAGTGAAACAGCTGAAATCTGAATCAAATAGCAATAGCTACAACAATAATAATAGTTGCTACCAGGAAGTAAGAGCTTGCTGTAAGACAAAAACACTCTGATAGAGTAGTGGAATTTTGGTTATTAAACCTGTCGTGTATGGACACCTTATTATGTTTCAGTTACTGTTGGGAGCATGTCAAGTGCTCCTCTAGCTCCTCATACAACATCCTTTGAGGTAGGGATGTTCAAATCTGCCCATTTCACAGATGAGGATACTGAGGATTAGAGATTCAGGTGACCTTCCCAAAGACACACCACTACTTAAGAGCAGAGGTGAGATTCAAACCAGGTCTCTCAAGGGCCAAATGCAAGCCCCCTTCACCTCATTTTCAATGTCCAGTGTAGGGCAGGGCACCCAGGTCACAACCCAGGGAGAGGTGTCACATGAGGCCCTTCTGCTGCCCCCAGACACCGTCTGCCCAGGCTGGTATTTTGCCCTGCCGGGAGCTCTGAACATCCCAGACACAGCCCATGTACTCACCTCTCCTCTCTGACTGTTGTTTCCAGGCCTGTGATTCTGGACCCGGCTGACCCGACTGGAAATGTGGCTGGTGAAGAGCCACAGAGGTGGCAGCTGCTGGCACGGGAGGTTAAAGTCTGGCTGAGGTACTTGTGCTGCAAGAACTTGGATGGGACTCCAGTGAGCCCCTGGGTTGTGCCGGTGAAACCTCCTCATTACGCTTATGACCGGGTGGCACTTTGAAATAACAACGTCTACAAATGCTCCTTAAGTCAAATGCAATTTCATCTCGGTCTTTGTATTCTTTCAACATGGTCGCCCTCTGTGACCCATCTCCACATTGACCCCAAAGCCACGCTGCCTACCTGGAGCCCCCAGACAATGACCATGGGTGCCAGAGACACTCAGGCCGCCCCAGCCCTGAGAGTCAGGGGAAGCTCCGACACGGGACATTGGCGAAGGGACTCTCCACCACCTTGCTGGACCTTGTCTTGACTGCAGAGCCAACTGTCCTTCCTTCTTGCCTTCTTCACCCAGAGTCGGATTAGATCAGGGCTGTCAGCTTTCCCAGCTTCTTCAAGAGCCCTGATCATTGTCTCTCACCTGGGTGTTTCCCCAAAAAACAATCTGCCGCATTTAATCTCACATTGGCATCTGCTCCTTAGAGTGACCCAGACCCACACAAGCCCCTCTGCCGCCACCCTCAAGGTAGGTGTGGGCTCTTCAGCAAATCCTAGCTGTGATGATGACCCGAGGGACCATCCTGCTCATCCTCAGCCATCACCTCTTCTCAGACAATGTCACGGCCTACGAGGTGGGTCCTGGACGAAGCCGCCATCTCACCCTCTCCCACCCCATCTCAGCCCTCATTCCTGCTCCTTGGCCGGGGCTTCTGTCTTTATCCTTTCTATATTTGTGTTCTCAGATGCTTTGACATCTGGGCCCTGCTGATCCGGGAGAGACTGCCCTCTCGGGGTTGGCTGTTTCCTAGACACAGCCAGCAGCTCCCCTGTTGGCCTTTCCCATGCAAACCTGTTGAGCATCTCCTGCCCCACCGCCCAGACGCGGAGCCAGTCTGAGCCACAACCCACCCTGCCCCACTCATGCTGGGACCAGGTCCCGATGGCTCAGGAAAGCCCCTCCTCTCCACAGCCCTCTTACATTATTCACACTTGCCGTCCAAAGACTGCTTTCCCTGCCTCGCCTGCCTTTCCCAGAGAAATGACCATAAAGGTCTTGGCCTTGTGTTCCTCTAACTCCATCTGCCTCATGTGAGACCCTGGTGCTTCCCGCGTGGCCTGGAGACAGGACGACAGGCTGTGTCTCCTATTGCCAGGGACCTGTGAGGACCATACTTGGTCACTGATTTTAACATGAGAGTGAGAAATATTTTTGCTCTTTACAAAAGAGGAAGAATCCAAAGTATCTCCAAAACTTGGGACCTTTTCTTTCTGTCTCAATTTCTGTGTCTTTGTCGAGTCTCTCTGAAAATGGGATTGTACCCCAGATGGGGTTTTGTTACCACTGTGTTATCTTCAGCACAGGTGTCTCTTCATGCCCAGAGGACACTCTGGAATCACATGTAATTACCACGGGGGTGGTCCACTTGCATTGTTTTCTGAGAGTGTTTCAGAATTATACATAAAGCTACAGTCACTAGTAGATTAACTGAATTGCTAAATAGTTGCTTAACTGAAGAGCCACACGGATCATATGGTAGATATCATATCCTATTGTTAATTCTTGAGGAACTCTCACACTGTGTCCATAGTGGTGACACTGAATTGCATTCTCAGCAAGAGAGGTCAAGAGGTCCAGGCCCTCCACATGCTCACCATCACCAGTGTCCTTTAACACATGTGATAGCTATGCTAACAGGTAAAAGCGATGCCTTATGATTTTGATTTCCACTTCCCAGATGATTCCTAATATTGAGAATGGGAATTCCCTGGTGGTCCAGTGGTTAGGACCGGGCGCTCTCATTGCTGGAGCCAGGGTTCAATCCCTGGTTGGGCAACCAAGATCAGGCAAGCTGCACAGTGTGGCCAAAATAATAATCATAGCAATGAGCATCTTTTCATATACCTGTTGGCCATTTGTAAACCTTCTTTAGGAAAATAAAAATTCAATCCTTAGCCCATTATATAGTTGGTTATTTGTCCTTTAGCTAGTGAGTTGTCCAAGTGAAAGTCGCTCAGTCACGTCCGACCCTTTGTGACCCCAGGCACTGTATCGTCCATGGGATTCTCCAGGCCAGAATACTGGAGCGCGTAGCCTTTCCCTTTTCCAGGGGGTCTTGCCAACCCAGGGATCGAACCCAGGTCTCCCGCACTGCAAGCAGGTTCTTTACCAGCTGAGCCACCTGAGAAGCCCAAGGCCCTCATTATTTTCTCACTAACCCCTTTTCCGATAGTTGTTTGTAACCATTTTCCCCTTTTCCATTCCCTTTTCTCCCTTCATTTTATACCTGTTTTTCATTTTTATTTTATATTGGGGTATAGTTCATTTACAGTGTGTGTTAGTTTGAATGTACAGCAAAGTGATTCAGCTCTACATATATCTATTCTTTTTGATCAGTTACCTTTGCATTCTCTTGTGTTTTCTTTTTCATTTGCTGGGCAGAAGCTTTTTAGTTGGATTACTTCCCTTTTGTCTGTTTTTGTTCTATTGTCAGTGTTTTGTTTACACATTCAATTACACTTTTGCAAAGTTGTCAAGAATATACAATGAGGAAAGGACAGTCTCTTCAATAAATCAAGCTGGGAACATTGGATATCCACATGCAAAAGGATAAAATCACACCTTTTCTTCCAGCATGCACAAATATCAACTCAGAAGAGATAAACGCCTAAACGTAAGAGCTGAAACTGTAAAACTCCTAGAAGAAAACACAGGGAGAACGCTTCATGACATAGATTTGGCAATGATTTTATGAATATCATATCAAAACACAGACTAATAGGGGTGAGTTGGTGGTGCATACTAGTTCTGCTTTGTGGATGCCAAATATTCCAGCAGCATTTGCTGAAGGGACCGTCCTTCCCCACTGGTCTGCAGAACCACTTCAGACATGTGTCCAGAGTCATGTGTGTGAGCTGTGGTATACCATTGATCAATTTTTGTGTCCTTGGTTTAATACTACCTGTACTAATTGCTGTAGCCTGATATTAATTCTCAGTGTCTTGTAGGAAACTGTGTTCTATCCAAACTAATGTCCTCTCTTGGCTCTTTCTATTTCTATGCTAATATTATACTCAGTTTGTGAATTTTCACCCAAAATACAGGGAGGCATTTGGTTGGAATTCCATAAATTAGTTCAGGGAAAATGACATCCATGTAATATTGAGTATTCCAGTCCACAAACTTGGAACTTCTTTCCATTAATTTTCTTCTTTAATTACTCTGTAACCACATTTTATAGTTTTTCCCTGGATTGCTATTACATATGTTTTCTCATATTATTCCTAGATATCCATATTTATATTAGTGTACTTAGCAAGTTTTCTTTCATTTCATTTGTAATGTTGATCTCATGAAGACCTCAGTGGATGTGTTGGATTATAGTATAATGAGTGAGCTTTATACTTCTCTGAATTTTCTGGTTTTATTGTATTTTGCTGTAAATCTATATCCTGTATGACTACAAGAATCAATAAAGCGAATTTCTTTCAAAACTTTTTTGATAAGTGTTTCTCAGCTAAGCTGTGATGATTTGGTCAAAGCTGGCAGACGCAGGTAACAGAAAACTCGAGGGTGCCGCACTTGAGAACTGCTGGTTCAACCACAAATCCATCAGACTCATCAAGAGAGAAGAAAGCGTGTAAGGGATGATGGACATGCTTGGATGAAATCTGAAACAGCCGCGTCATAAATGCCTGACTGCCCAGAGCTGAGTCCCCATTCTGGACCACTTCCTGCTGAGGAAAGGAACCCGGGAGGAACGGAGGGTGGAGCTGGAGAGATGAGCGTGGGCTTCTCCGAGCCTGCCTGGAGGCTCAGCATCCTGTCGGGTGCCCCAGCCCCACCAGGGGTGCAGTCTGCTTACTACCCGCCTTCGGGGCTCCCAGCCCCATGGGGGCTGTCCTGTCTCAGGGCTTCTGTCTCTCTCTGTTCATGTTTCTGAGCATGTCTCCCAGAGTTCGAGACCCTTACGAAAATGAGGTGTCTCTAAAAAGTGGAGCAGAGATCATCGTATCTCTCCTGGGACAGTCATGCCTAAACCAAGGAGGCAAAGAGGAACGGTAAATTGGCACAATTTGGGGACAAGACATTCTTTATGGAACCCCCACCAGCCTTACTTGTTTGATTTAATGGCAAAGTGTGTGAATGCTATTTTTCTAACAACGGGCCAGCATAGATTGATCCTCTGCAGTTGGGGACCTGAGAAGTTCCCTTCTTTTTCTTTTTTTTTTAGAGGTGCACTTTTGTGGGATCTGAAACACAGGAAGTGTGTATTTATGCCTGACAATTAATGATTATAAATAATTACCATCACTATCTTACTCACAGCAAAGAGTGTTTATTAACGATCTCTCCAGCCTGGTTCAAATTGAGATGCCAGAGAAGACTGTTGAGAGTCCCTTGGACTGCCTGCTTGGAGATCAAACCAGTCAACCTGAAAAGAAATCAACTCTGAATATTCATTGGAAGGACTGATTCTGAAGGTGAAGCTGCACTAATCTGGCCATTTCTGATGCGGAGAATTGACTCACTGGAAAAGACCCTGATGCTGGGCAAGACTGAGGGCAGGAGAAGGGGATGACAGAGGATGAGATGGCTGGATGGCACCAACGACTAAACGCAGGATGTGAATTTGAATAAATTGCAGGAGATATTGAAGGACAAGGGAGCCTGGCCTACTGCAGTCCATGGGGTGGCACAGAGTCAGACACGAAATAGTAATTGAACAATGACAATCCAGCCTTGTCGGCATTCCCTCCCATGCCCTGCCCCCACGGTGCTTCTGCCAATAGAAAACAGTGCTTCCCTTGAGGTCATGTCTAAGAATCAGTCCAGTGTAGACGAGACAACAGATTTTCTAGAAATCAAAAGTTCATTCAGAAAGAATATATATGTCAGGAATGAGTCTGATTGTTTACAATTTGGTGTAATTTCTCAAACAGTCCAATAGAGAACATTAGCTCCTGGGCTCCGTAAATCCCTGTCACATGCAAATTGCTTTCTTCACCAACTCCCCTACCACCCCATCTACCCAAACCTCCAGGAAAAGGATTTAGAGTGCCTACCAGTGAAAGAGCTGCCCCGGTGACCATTGTGCAAAGGGGAACAGTAGACCATTAGCTCTACACACTCAGCAAAAACAAGACCAGGAGCTGCCAGTAGCTCAGATCAAGAACTCCCTATGGCCAAATTCAGACTGAAATAGAAGAAAGTAGGGAAAACCACTAGACCATTCAGGTATGACCTAAATCGAGTCCCTTGCGATTATAGAGTGGAAGTGACAAACAGATTCAAGGGATTAGATCTGATAGAGTGCCTAAAGAACTATGGATGGAGGTTTGTGAATTGTAGAGGAGGCAGAGATCAAGACCATCCCCAAGGAAAAGAAGTGCAAAAGGGCAAAATGGTTGTCTGAGGAGGTCTTACAAATAACTGTGGATAGAAGAGAAGCTAAAAGCAAAGGAGAGAAGGAGAGATATACCCTGAATATACTCTGAATGCAGAGTTCCAAAGAAGAGCAAGCAAGGTGAGATAAGAAATCCATCCTCAGTGATCCATGCAAAGAAATAGAGGAAAACAATAGAATGGGAAAGACTAGCGATCCCTTCAAGAAAAGTAGAGATCCCAAGGGAACATTTCATGCACGATGGGCACAACAAAGGACAGAAATGGTATGGACCTAACAGAAGCAGAAGATATTAAGAGGAAGTGACAAGAATACACAGAAGAACAAGGCAAAAAAGATCTTTGTGACCCAGATAACCACAATGGTGTGATCACTCACCTAGAGCCAGACGTCCTGGAATGTGAAGTCAGGTGGGCCTTAGGAAGCATCACTATGAACAAAGCTAGTGGAGGTGATGGAATTCCAGCCGAACTATTTCAAATCCTAAAAGGTGATATGCCAGCTCAATATGCCAGCAAATGTGGAAAACTCAGCAGTGGCCACAGGACTGGAAAAGGTCTGTTTTCATTTCATTCACAAAGAAAGGCAATGCCAAAGAATGCTCAAACTACCACAAAATTGCACTTATCTCACACACTAGCAAAGTAGTGCTCAAAATTCACCAAGCCAGGCTTCAACAGTACATGAACCATGAACGTCCAGATGTTCAAACTGGATGTAGAAAAGGCAGAGGAACCAGAGGTCAAATTGCCAACATCTGTTGGATCATCAAAAAAGCAATAGAGTTCCAGAAAAACATCTTCTTCTGCTTTGTATGGACTATGCCAAAGACTTTGACTGTGTGGATCACAAGAAACTCTGGCGAATTCTTCAAGACAAGGGAATACCAGACCACCTGACCTGCCTCTTGAGAAATCTGCATGCAGGTCAAGAAGCAACAGTTAGAACAGGACATAGAACAACAGACTGGTTCCAAAGGGAAAGGAGAACATCAAGGCTGTATATTGTCACCCTGCTTATTTAACTTATATACATGCAGAGTACATCATGAGAAATGCTGGGCTGGATGAAGCACAAGCTGGAATCAAGATGGCTGGGAGAAATATCAATCGCCTCAAAGATGCAGAAGACACCACCCTTATGGCAGAAAGTAAAGAAGAACCAAAGAGCCTCTTGATGATAGTGAAAGAGAAGAGTGAAAAAGTTGGCTTAAAACCCCACATTCAGAAAACTAAGATCACGGCATCTGGTCCCATCACTTCACGGCAAGTAGATGGGGAAACAATGGGAACAGTGAGAGACTTTATTTTCTGGATCCTCCAGAATCACTGCAGATGATCACTGCAGACATGAAATCAAAAGATGCTTGCTCCTTGGAAGAAAAGTTATGACTAACCTAGACAGCATATTAAAAAGCAGAGACCTTGCTTTGCCAACAAACTTCTGTCCAGTCAAATCTATGGCTTTTCCAGTAGTCATGTATGGATGTGAGAGTTGGATTATAAAGAAGGCTGAGCATGGAAGAATTGACGCTTTTGAACTGTGGTGTGGGAGAAGACTCTTGAGAGTCCCTTGGACTGCAAGGAGATCCAACCAGTCCGTCCTAAAGGAAATCAGTCCTGAATATTGGTTGGAAGGACTGATGCTGAAGCTGAAACACCAATACTTTGGCCACCTGATGCAAAGAAGTGACTTATTGGAAAAGCCCCTGATGCTAGGAAAGATTGAGGGCAGGAGGAGGAGGGAATGGCAGAGGATGAGATGGTTGGATGGCATCACCAACTCGATGGACTTGAGTTTGAGTAAGCTCTGGGAGTTGGTGATGGACAGGGGAGCCTGGTGTGTTGCAGTTCATCGGGTTGCAAAGAGTCAGACACAACGGAGCAACGGAACTCAACTGAACTGACATCAGTAAACAGGGTTGCTCCAGTCATCAGCAATCACGGCCCTTCAGAGTGATCCGCTGAGCCCTGAGGAAACTCGGGGAGGAAAGGTGCGCCCTGAGGAAAGGCAGCTCTGAATGTGAGAGCAGGACGCGTGTGCTTAGGCCCTCGGTTGGGTCTGACCCTTTGTGACCCCACAGACTATAACCTGGGCTTCTCTGGTGGCTCGGTCCTTACAGAATCCACCTGAAGGGCTGGAGACCTGGCTTCCATCCCTGAGTCGGGAGATCCCCTGGAGGAGGGCTTGGCAACCCGCCCCAGGATTCTTGCCTGGAGAACCCCCATGGACAGAGGCGCCTGGTGGGCTGCAGTCCGTGGGGTCGCACAGAATCTGACATGACTGGGCGACTAAGCACAGCACAGGCTGCAGCCACGGGGCTGGGTTCTCCAGGCCAGAACACCGGCCGCGGAGCCATTCCCCGCTCCGGGCTCGTCCCAGCACTAGCCCAGCCAGCTGAGGTGCCTGTCAAAGGGACGATTTCAGTGAGCCCCGACTCTGACATCGTCCCACACATAGACGAGCACTCTATTTCTTAACTTGGGGTTGTTGCTGGCCAAAATCTCGGCGTTCTCGGCCCTGCAAAGCCAAATAAAAAATACAGAGATGGAGTTTGAGGAAGCAGAAAGGTGGCTTTAATTCTCAGCCGGCACAGAGGGGAGCTCCGTAAACTCATGCCTGAACAACTGCGCCCCCCACCATGATGGGTCCAGGGACTTTTATAAGATGAGGGCTTCTAGTCAGGAATCAAGGATGAGGAAAAAGGTGTTAGGATCCTGACTTGTTCCTCTTGCACTGTTTCAGACACAGTTATAGGCGGGCATCAGTAATCCAGTAATTGAGTCTGGCAGTTTGGCGGCTCTCTGGCTGTCTTTCTGATATATAGAAAGAAAACTTTAAGGGGAAGAGTGTTGCAAGCTTAAACACCTGAAACATTTAGCCCGCCAGGCCTCAAAGAGTCGGCATTGACTCAGCACTCTTGAGCACTCTCACACAGAGGGAACTAGGGGTGAGCTGTGGCTCCTGCAGAGTTAGGAGGCAGAAAACAAATTTACAGACATGTAGAGTTAGGAGCAATTTCAGTTAAAAAAAAAAAAGACCCTGATGCTGGGAAAGATTGAAGGCAGGAGGTGAAGGGGATCCCAGAGGATGAGATGGTTGGACGGCATCACCGACTCGATGGACGTGAGTTTGAAAAAGCTCCGGGAGTCGGCGATGGACAGGGAGGCCTGGTGTGCTGCATGCAGTCCACAGGGTCCCGAAGAGTCGGACACAACTGAGTGACCGCACTCAACTGACAAAGTAGAAAGACTAAGAATGTTCAGGCCTGCCCACTCTTCTCTTTATCTTCTTTGTTCTCCGGAAATGGAAAGAAAAAAAGCTCATTCCTGTATTTTATGTTGTTCTTGTTTTTTCCTATTTCGCCTCAATGGTATAGCTGGCTTTCTTTAATTTACGCAAACCATTATAATGTCCAGACTACCTGACCTATGTTGTGAAATTTCTCTACAACCTGGCTCCTCGCCTCGCCTCTTTGGAGCAATCTTCTCAGGGTCACTCGAGAGGCTGTTTCCCTGGCTTAAAGTGCTAAAAATTCCCATCGAATAAAACATAACTCTCAACTTTTATGTTGTGAATACTTTTCAGGTCGAAAGACCTCTTTACAAATCAGGTCAGAGAGGCATGCCCAGTTACACTCGTGTTCAAAGCTGCACAGCTAGGGACAGCTCACAATTTTTCTGTCGACCTAAAGAACTAAAATTTATGAAAAAGTACAACGTATAGATTCATGACATTAAAAAAATAAAGACAGAGGGAAATTATGTTTGTGTGTGTGTGTGCATAAACCTAGAAAGTTGTCTCACAAGACTACCCCAAAGTAGTTATAGTTGTCGTCTTTGAGGTTTAGGATTAGGGGTGGACTAAACAATCCTTCCAGATTTTTCTGACTCTTTCTGTTTGCAATATACTACTGCTCCCAGGATCCCAGGAGACTATAAAACAATTTCGTCCACAGTGAAAAGAGGAAAAGACAACCAGAAATGTATCTGAAATTGTGATTCCTCTTGGGTGAAGTACTAAGGTGGGTTTCAAAGCAGCTTTTCAGAGTATAGTCTGAAGACAGACCAGATATTCTAGTCTGCCTGCTAAAGGCAGGGAGGAATTCTGGGATTCTGGAGGAAAGAGCTGAGAGATCTGGCATGTTTGTGGGGTCTCAGGAGCGTTTCATTTGCAGAGAGGCAAACTAGAAACAAAGATTCAAGACAAAACTCCTCCCATTCAAGGAACCGAAACCAGCAGCAGCAGGGCTCCTCCCTGCCTGTGAAATGAAACTTAACAGGCCCCTAGAGGCAGGCACTGAACTGAACTGAGACGCAGGCAGCAGAGGAGACAGAAGCTCACAGGTTCAGGACGCAGTTAGTTCTGCCGCCTCTGGCTCTCCAGTCCCCAGGGTCGTGATGGGGCTCAGCGATACCCCGGCCAAGTCTCTAGACAAGTTCATCGAAGACCACCTCCTGCCAAACGAGGAGTTCCGCACGCAAGTCAAAGAAGCCATTGACATCATCTGCACTTTCCTGAAAGAGAGGTGTTTCCGATGTGCCCCTCACGGAGTTCGAGTGTCCAAAGTTGTGAAGGTGAGTCCAGAACTGCCTGGCTGGGGAGAAGGGGGCTGGTTTGCAAGTGTTTGCACAGGGACAGTCAGAGAGCAAGAGGCTGAGGTCTCTGGGGCTGGTTCTGATTTATCCATGCCGGAACTATAACCACATCTGTGAAAAATAGCTTCTCGGGAGAGGGCATCCATCTGTAAGTTTTTAACAAATTCCCTGGGGAAGTGTATAAACCACCTAGGTCACGACTGCTTTGGAGATAAGCAATGTGAATCCCGGCAGCATCTACAGTTCACTAATCTTTGCCAGGGTGGGATCTCACTCTTTCTGCAGAGGCTCGAAATGGTTAAGAGTATACGTTTTGAAAGCAGATAGCACCTGCTGGCTGTGAAATCTTGGGCAAGTCACTTAACCTCTCTGTGCCTCAGTTTCCTTACCTATAAATTTCGGTACCTTATAGGGCTTGCAGATCAAGTAAAGTCAGCCATGGGCCAGTTTACACTATTGATCACGTAAGGTCGTAAATTACAGGGAGGAAAGAATATGGACCCTGGAAAAAGACAACCAGGATGTGAACTGTATCTCTGCCACCCGCTAGCTGTGTCACTGGACTGATACATGATCTCTCACCATCTGTTTCGCCAACCGGAAGATAACAACAGATAATAACAATAGCTAGATCCCAGAGTTGTTGTGAGCATTGTAGGAGTTCCAGCTGCTGATGCCTTCATCGCAGTGGCTAACACTCAATATGTTAGTGATTGTCCTCAGCATTTTAAGGGAGGCTCTTCTCAATGAAAAATGTCAGTTTCATTCTTATTACCTGTTTTAGGGCGGCTCCTCAGGCAAAGGCACGACCCTCAGAGGACGATCAGATGCTGACCTCGTCGTCTTCTTCACCAATTTCACAAGTTTTCAGGAACAGCTTGAGTTCCGAGGAGAATTCATCGTAGAAATTAGGAGACAGCTGGAAGCTTGTAAAAGAGAGAAAAAAATTGAAGTGGATTTTGAGGTCCAGAAACAACGACGGGAGAATCCCCGAGTTCTCAGCTTTGCGCTGAGGTCCCGCACACTCAGCCAGGAGGTGGAGTTCGATGTCCTGCCCGCCTTTGATGCCCTGGGTGAGTGCTCCCAGCCACGAGTTCTTACAGTCTTTGTCCTATGTCAGGGCTTCTTCCGTTCTCTTTTCTTGTCTCTGAGCAGAAACAAAATGTCTAAATAACCAAGGTACCCCTTCAAGTGGGAGGAGACCCAGGCATCTCTCCTGGGACAAGAATGCCTAGGGTCTCATTCAGCCACTGAAGTGACATTAAACACCAAACTGGTACAGTTGGGGGTCAAGATATTTGTATAGAACGCCTACCAGTCTCCTTAGTTTGACTTTTTGCAAACTGTGTGATGTTCTCTTTCTAAAAATGAGGTCTCGGGTAAATTCAATATGTTAATTTCATCTTTTATGCAAATGTGAGGCAACCATATGAAACTTACACTGGGGTTGGCATCTAGAGATCGTGCGCGGGAGCACTGGGGCAGGAAGCAATGCACTCTCTGAGGCTCAGGCTCCAGTGTGCACCTTAGGTGCGGGCTTCCCTGCTGGCTCAGGGGTTAAGAACGCTCCTGCCGAGCAGGAGATGCAGGTTCAACCCCTGGGTCGGGAAGATCCCCTGCAGAAGGAAATGGCAACCCACTCCAGTAGTCTTGCCTGGGAGATTCCATGGACAGAGGAGCCTGGCAGACTAGAGTCCATGGGGTCTCAAAGGGGCAGCCAGGACTGAGCGACTGAGCAGCAACACGGACGTGGAGGTGCAAGGCCATGGTGGTCCATGGCCCTAAACGAGACGGACAGAGAGCCTCTCTCCTGGAGCCTGACCATCAGAACACCAGGAAGGAAATGATATCTCGCTGTGACCACAACTAAATATGGTGACTCGACGGAGGATCAGACGACTTTGGTAGATAGGTCTACAAGAGAGGTGAGCTCTGGCCTGAGGCCCAAAGAATGAGAAAGAGCCAGGCGTGGGAAGACCTCCCAGGAAGAAGAAACAGCAGGTGCAAAGCCAGGAATGAACGTGGCATGTTTGAAGAAATGAGGCAACCAGGGGAGTCAGTGGCAAAGGGATTGAGGCAGGAGGTAAGATGAAGGAGGAGACGGTCTCACCATCCGCGTGGGCCACTGTGAGGACTTGGGATTTTACCCAGGGGTCCTGGGAAGCAAGAAGTGGAAGGATCAGGTTTCAAGGCCTCTGTATGGGCTGTGGGGATCCAGGCAGGAGGGTGCCACCACCTCTGCTGAGTCCAGGTGAGAGACGACGGGTGACGGCGGTGGAGGCGGGAGAAGGGAGGCCCGGGGATGGACCTCAGGCCTCCTGGCTCTGGGCCTGCTGACCTCCCCACTGCCCCCCAAGGCCAGTGAGTCTGTGTCCCCGGGGCGACAGAAGGAAGCTCAGAAAAGAGCTGACATTTAAGTTTGAATTCATTCCCAACAGGTCAGTTGACCAAAGGTTACAGACCTGATCCTAATATTTACGTCAAGCTCATCCAAGAGTGCGAGAAACTGGGGAAGGAAGGCGAGTTCTCCGCCTGCTTCACGGAGCTGCAGCGAGACTTCCTGAAGAGTCGTCCAACCAAGCTGAAGAGCCTCATCCGCCTGGTGAAGCACTGGTACCAAGAGGTATGGCCGGCCCCATGTGGGCAGAGCCGAGAAGGAGGAGGAGGAGGGGAGGGGAGAGTGAGGGGGGAGAGGAGGGGAGGGGAGGGGAGAGAGGGAGGGGGAGAGGGAGGGAGGGGAGGGGAGAGAGGGAGGGGGGAGAGGGAGGGAGGGGAGGGGAGAGAGGGAGGGGGGAGAGGAGGGAGGGGTGGCGTGGAGGGAGGCAAGGAGCAGGGAGAGGCATGGGGAGGAGAGGAAGGAGGAGGGGAGGATTCAGAAAGGATGCGCGAGGCAGGAGGGACGAATGGAGAGGAGGGAAAGGGAGCCAGGAGGGAGATGATGAAAGGAAGAAAGTGGAGGAGTAGACATCGGTCGGAAGCGGAAGAAACAGGGGGAAGAAGGGTAGGGTCTGGGGCAGTGCCAGTGGACTCGGGGATCTCACTCTTCCCGGTTATCCCATATCAGCAAATGACAGCTCCATCCTTTCAGTTGCTCCAGACAAAACCATGGGTCTTTCTTATCTTTTTCATACACACACAGACACACGCACACACCCACCAATTTACGAACGGCTTGGTCCTATATTAAATATCATCATCAACTACCCCCTCACCACCACTCCCAGGCTTTGCTCTTCTCTTCATTAGTCCACCAAGAAGGAAATTCTACTTCAGCCTCAGGGCCTTTGCATGAGCTTATTTGTTTGTTCATTGTCTGGCTTCCCTTTGAGAATGTACATAAACGAAGGGATTTGTATATTTTATTTGTATATATTGTATAAATATATAATATGATACTGCATGTTTTATTCACTGCTGTTGCCCTAGAACCTAGAACAGTGCGTGGAATATAATAGGTTCTCGGTAAGTAATTATTCAATGAGTTAATGAGTGCTAACCTGCCCCCCCAAACTCCCCACCTCCCAGCACACACTCTTTTGCTCACTTCCTAGCTGTCTGAATCCGGTCACATGAATTAACCTCTTGTCCTTCCCATTTTCTCCCTTGAGAAGAGTGGCATGGCACAGCAACACTAAATCAGATACCATGAGGCCGTGCAAATAGATTGCTTCAGGTCGTATGCACATTTGAAGACTATCAACCCCTCAAATCCATGAGCATGGTACCTCTTTCCATTGATTTTTGTCATCTTCAGTTGCTCTGATCAAAGTCAGGTATAGGTCTTTCACCGTGGTTGAATTTATTCCTAGTTTAAAATTTTTTTTAATGTAATTGTAAATGGGATTGCTTTTAAATTTCTCATTGTGATAGTTTGTTACTCATATATAGAAATGCAACATATTTCTATGTCTTATTACTGTATCCTGCAATCTTCCTAAATGCAGTTTTTATTTTGAATAGTTTTTTCAGGTGCCTAGCATTTTCTATGTATAGTGCCATGTCATCTACAAATAGCAACAGTTAAACTTCCTTTTTAATTTGCATGGATATTGTTTCTTTTTCTTGCCTGATTGCCATGGATGGACTTTCAATACTATGTTGAATAAATGTGAGGAGAGTGGGCATGTGTGTCTTGTTCTTGATTTTAAAGAAAAAGCTTTCGGCCTTCACCACTGAGTGTGATGTCAGCTGTAGGTTGGTCATATGCGGCCTTTATTGAGTTATGTTCTCTCCACATCCACCTTGGTAAGAGTTTGTAAGACAGTGGTTGTTGAATTTTCTCAAGTTTTTTTTCTGTATATGGGAAAATAATCATATGGTTTTATCCTTTATTTTGTTAATACAAATGTATCTCTTTGATTGATTTGTGGATTCTGACATCCTCACATCACTGGACTAGATCCAACTTGATCATGCTGTGTGACCTTGTAATATGTTGGTGAATTTGCTTTGCTAATATCTTGTGGAGGATTTTCCCATCTATGATCATCAGGCCTGTTGTTTTCTTTTTTGTGCTACATTTTTCTGCTTTTGGTGTAAAACGAGTTTGGAATCATCTCCTAATCTGCACTTTTGTGAAACAGTTTGAGAAGGATAGGCATTAACTCTTCTCCACACAAAAGCTGAACAAACTCATGTTTCTAATCTGTTCCCTCTTCTCAGTGTAAGATGAAGAGTAAGAATAACCTGCCCCCACAGTATGCCCTGGAGCTGCTGACCGTCTATGCCTGGGAACAAGGAAGCTCAGAACCAGACTTCAACACAGCTCAGGGATTTCGGACTGTTTTGGAGTTAGTCCTGAAGCATCAGGACCTCTGCATCTACTGGAAAAAGTATTATGACTTTCAAAACCCTACTATTAGACAATACCTGAGAGGACAACTTGCAAAACGCAGGTACTCTATCCTCACATGCCTTAGATCCCCATATAAATGAAGCCCTGATTATAGCCGTGGCACCCTGGAAATGTAGGAAGACGGAGGTTTCCACAGTTATTGATCATCATCTGTTCTCAGTCACTGTGCTGGGCACTTCACTCCTACCATCTGATTGAAATAATAACCTGCAACTCTGTGAGGCAGACACTGTGCTAACCACTGTACAGATCACTGAGGTATGGAGAAAGAAGAACTTGTGCAAACTTTACAGAAAGTGAGTGAAACAGCTGAAATCTGAATCAAATAGCAATAGCTACAACAATAATAATAGTTGCTACCAGGAAGTAAGAGCTTGCTGTAAGACAAAAACACTCTGATAGAGTAGTGGAATTTTGGTTATTAAACCTGTCGTGTATGGACAACTTATTATGTTTCAGTTACTGTTGGGAGCATGTCAAGTGCTCCTCTAGCTCCTCATACAACATCCTTTGAGGTAGGGATGTTCAAATCTGCCCATTTCACAGATGAGGATACTGAGGATTAGAGATTCAGGTGACTTTCCCAAAGACACACCACTACTTAAGAGCAGAGGTGAGATTCAAACCAGGTCTCTCAAGGGCCAAATGCAAGCCCCCTTCACCTCATTTTCAATGTCCAGTGTAGGGCAGGGCACCCAGGTCACAACCCAGGGAGAGGTGTCACATGAGGCCCTTCTGCTGCCCCCAGACACCGTCTGCCCAGGCTGGTATTTTGCCCTGCCGGGAGCTCTGAACATCCCAGACACAGCCCATGTACTCACCTCTCCTCTCTGACTGTTGTTTCCAGGCCTGTGATTCTGGACCCGGCTGACCCGACTGGAAATGTGGCTGGTGAAGAGCCACAGAGGTGGCAGCTGCTTGCACGGGAGGTTAGAGTCTGGCTGAGGTACTTGTGCTGCAAGAACTTGGATGGGACTCCAGTGAGCCCCTGGGTTGTGCCGGTGACACCTCCTGATTAAGCTTATGACCGGATGGCACTTTGAAATAACAACGTCTACAAATGCTACTTAAGTCAAATGCAATTTCATCTCGGTCTTTGTATTCTTTCAACATGGTCGCCCTCTGTGACCCATCTCCACATTGACCCCAAAGCCACGCTGCCTACCTGGAGCCCCCAGACAATGACCATGGGTGCCAGAGACACTCAGGCCGCCCCAGCCCTGGGAGTCAGGGGAAGCTCCGACACGGGACATTGGCAAAGGGACTCTCCACCACCTTGCTGGATCGTGTCTTGACTGCAGAGCCAACTGTCCTTCCTTCTTGCCTTCTTCACCCAGAGTCGGATTAGATCAGGGCTGTCAGCTTTCCCAGCTTCTTCAAGAGCCCTGATCATTGTCTCTCACCTGGGTGTTTCCCAAAAAACAATCTGCCGCATTTAATCTCACATTGGCATCTGCTCCTTAGAGTGACCCAGACCCACACAAGCCCCTCTGCCGCCACCCTCAAGGTAGGTGTGGGCTCTTCAGCAAATCCTAGCTGTGATGATGACCCGAGGGACCATCCTGCTCATCCTCAGCCATCACCTCTTCTCAGACAATGTCACGGCCTACGAGGTGGGTCCTGGACGAAGCCACCATCTCACCCTCTCCCACCCCATCTCAGCCCTCATTCCTGCTCCTTGGCCGGGGCTTCTGTCTTTATCCTTTCTATATTTGTGTTCTCAGATGCTTTGACATCTGGGCCCTGCTGATCCGGGAGAGACTGCCCTCCCGGGGTTGGCTGTTTCCTAGACACAGCCAGCAGCTCCCCTGTTGGCCTTTCCCATGCAAACCTGTCGAGCATCTCCTGCCCCACCGCCCAGATGCAGAGCCAGTCTGAGCCACAGCCCACCCTGCCCCACTCATGCTGGGACCAGGTCCCGATGGCTCAGGAAAGCCCCTCCTCTCCACAGCCCTCTTACATTATTCACACTTGCCGTCCAAAGACTGCTTTCCCTGCCTCGCCTGCCTTTCCCAGAGAAATGACCATAAAGGTCTTGGCCTTGTGTTCCTCTAACTCCATCTGCCTCATGTGAGACCCTGGTGCTTCCCGCGTGGCCTGGAGACAGGACGACAGGCTGTGTCTCCTATTGCCAGGGACCTGTGAGGACCATACTTGGTCACTGATTTTAACATGAGAGTGAGAAATATTTTTGCTCTTTACAAAAGAGGAAGAATCCAAAGTATCTCCAAAACTTGGGACCTTTTCTTTCTGTCTCAATTTCTGTGTCTTTGTCGAGTCTCTCTGAAAATGGGATTGTACCCCAGATGGGGTTTTGTTACCACTGTGTTATCTTCAGCACAGGTGTCTCTTCATGCCCAGAGGACACTCTGGAATCACATGTAATTACCACGGGGGTGGTCCACTTGCATTGTTTTCTGAGAGTGTTTCAGAATTATACATAAAGCTACAGTCACTAGTAGATTAACTGAATTGCTAAATAGTTGCTTAACTGAAGAGCCACACGGATCATATGGTAGATATCATATCCTATTGTTAATTCTTGAGGAACTCTCACACTGTGTCCATAGTGGTGACACTGAATTGCATTCTCAGCAAGAGAGGTCAAGAGGTCCAGGCCCTCCACATGCTCACCATCACCAGTGTCCTTTAACACATGTGATAGCTATGCTAACAGGTAAAAGCGATGCCTTATGATTTTGATTTCCACTTCCCAGATGATTCCTAATATTGAGAATGGGAATTCCCTGGTGGTCCAGTGGTTAGGATCGGGCAGTCTCACTGCTGGGGACAGGGTTCAATCCCTGGTTGGGCAACCAAGATCAGGCAAGCTGCACAGTGTGGCCAAAATAATAATCATAGCGATGAGCATCTTTTCATATACCTGTTGGCCATTTGTAAACCTTCTTTAGAAAAATAAAAATTCAATCCTTAGCCCATTATATAGTTGGTTATTTGTCCTTTAGCTAGTGAGTTGTCCAAGTGAAAGTCGCTCAGTCACGTCCGACCCTTTGTGACCCCAGGCACTGTATCGTCCATGGGATTCTCCAGGCCAGAATACTGGAGCGTGTAGCCTTTCCCTTTTCCAGGGGATCTTGCCAACCCAGGGATCGAACCCAGGTCTCCCGCACTGCAAGCAGGTTCTTTACCAGCTGAGCCACCTGAGAAGCCCAAGGCCCTCATTATTTTCTCACTAACCCCTTTTCCGATAGTTGTTTGTAACCATTTTCTCCATTTCCATTCCCTTTTCTCCCTTCATTTTATACCTGTTTTTCATTTTTATTTTATATTGGGGTATAGTTCATTTACAGTGTGTGTTAGTTTGAATGTACAGCAAAGTGATTCAGCTCTACATTTATCTATTCTTTTTGATCAGTTACCTTTGCATTCTCTTGTGTTTTCTTTTTCATTTGCTGGGTAGAAGCTTTTTAGTTGGATTACTTCCCTTTTGTCTGTTTTTGTTCTATTGTCAGTGTTTTGTTTACACATTCAATTACACTTTTGCAAAGTTGTCAAGAATATACAATGAGGAAAGGACAGTCTCTTCAATAAATCAAGCTGGGAACATTGGATATCCACATGCAAAAGGATAAAATCACACCTTTTCTTCCAGCATGCACAAATATCAACTCAGAAGAGATAAACGCCTAAACGTAAGAGCTGAAACTGTAAAACTCCTAGAAGAAAACACAGGGAGAACGCTTCATGACATAGATTTGGCAATGATTTTATGAATATCATATCAAAACACAGACAAATAGGGGTGAGTTGGTGGTGCATACTAGTTCTGCTTTGTGGATGCCAAATATTCCAGCAGCATTTGCTGAAGGGACCGTCCTTCCCCACTGCTCTACAGAACCACTTCAGACATGTGTCCAGAGTCATGTGTGTGAGCTGTGGTATACCATTGATCAATTTTTGTGTCCTTGGTTTAATACTACCTGTACTAATTGCTGTAGCCTGATATTAATTCTCAGTGTCTTGTAGGAAACTGTGTTCTATCCAAACTAATGTCCTCTCTTGGCTCTTTCTATTTCTATGCTAATATTATACTCAGTTTGTGAATTTTCACCCAAAATACAGGGAGGCATTTGGTTGGAATTCCATAAATTAGTTCAGGGAAAATGACATCCATGTAATATTGAGTATTCCAGTCCACAAACTTGGAACTTCTTTCCATTAATTTTCTTCTTTAATTACTCTGTAACCACATTTTATAGTTTTTCCCTGGATTGCTATTACATATGTTTTCTCATATTATTCCTAGATATCCATATTTATATTAGTGTACTTAGCAAGTTTTCTTTCATTTCATTTGTAATGTTGATCTCATGAAGACCTCAGTGGATGTGTTGGATTATAGTATAATGAGTGAGCTTTATACTTCTCTGAATTTTCTGGTTTTATTGTATTTTGCTGTAAATCTATATCCTGTATGACTACAAGAATCAATAAAGTGAATTTCTTTCAAAACTTTTTTGATAAGTGTTTCTCAGCTAAGCTGTGATGATTTGGTCAAAGCTGGCAGAGGCAGGTAACAGAAAACTCGAGGGTGCCGCACTTGAGAACTGCTGGTTCAACCACAAATCCATCAGACTCATCAAGAGAGAAGAAAGCGTGTAAGGGATGATGGACATGCTTGGATGAAATCTGAAACAGCCGCGTCATAAATGCCTGATTGCCCAGAGCTGAGTCCCCATTCTGGACCACTTCCTGCTGAGGAAAGGAACCCGGGAGGAACGGAGGGTGGAGCTGGAGAGATGAGCGTGGGCTTCTCCGAGCCTGCCTGGAGGCTCAGCATCCTGTCGGGTGCCCCAGCCCCACCAGGGGTGCAGTCTGCTTACTACCCGCCTTCGGGGCTCCCAGCCCCATGGGGGCTGTCCTGTCTCAGGGCTTCTGTCTCTCTCTGTTCATGTTTCAGAGCATGTCTCCCACAGTTCGAGACCCTTACGAAAATGAGGTGTCTCTAAAAAGTGGAGCAGAGATCATCGTATCTCTCCTGGGACAGTCATGCCTAAACCAAGGAGGCAACGAGGAACGGTAAATTGGCACAATTTGGGGACAAGACATTCTTTATGGAACCCCCACCAGCCTTACTTGTTTGATTTAATGGCAAAGTGTGTGAATGCTATTTTTCTAACAACGGGCCAGCATAGATTGATCCTCTGCAGTTGGGGACCTGAGAAGTTCCCTTCTTTTTCTTTTTTTTTTAGAGGTGCACTTTTGTGGGATCTGATACACAGGAAGTGTGTATTTATGCCTGACAATTAATGATTATAAATAATTACCATCACTATCTTACTCACAGCAAAGAGTGTTTATTAACGATCTCTCCAGCCTGGTTCAAATTGTGATGCCAGAGAAGACTGTTGAGAGTCCCTTGGACTGCCTGCTTGGAGATCAAACCAGTCAACCTGAAAAGAAATCAACTCTGAATATTCATTGGAAGGACTGATTCTGAAGGTGAAGCTGCACTAATCTGGCCATTTCTGATGCGGAGAATTGACTCACTGGAAAAGACCCTGATGCTGGGCAAGACTGAGGGCAGGAGAAGGGGATGACAGAGGATGAGATGGCTGGATGGCACCAATGACTAAATGCAGGATGTGAATTTGAATAAATTGCAGGAGATATTGAAAGACAACGGAGCCTGGGCTACTGCAATCCATGGGGTGGCACAGAGTCAGACACGAAATAGTGATTGAACAATGACAATCCAGCCTTGTCGGCATTCCCTCCCATGCCCTGCCCCCACGGTGCTTCTGCCAATAGAAAACAGTGCTTCCCTTGAGGTCATGTCTAAGAATCAGTCCAGTGTAGACGAGACAACAGATTTTCTAGAAATCAAAAGTTCATTCAGAAAGAATATATATGTCAGGAATGAGTCTGATTGTTTACAATTTGGTGTAATTTCTCAAACAGTCCAATAGAGAACATTAGCTCCTGGGCTCCGTAAATCCCCGTCACATGCAAATTGCTTTCTTCACCAACTCCCCTACCACCCCATCTACCCAAACCTCCAGGAAAAGGAGTTAGAGTGCCTACCAGTGAAAGAGCTGCCCCGGTGACCATTGTGAAAAGGGGGACAGTAGACCATTAGCTCTACACACTCAGCAAAAACAAGACCAGGAGCTGCCAGTAGCTCAGATCAAGAACTCCTTATGGCCAAATTCAGACTGAAATAGAAGAAAGTACGGAAAACCACTAGACCATTCAGGTATGACCTAAATCGAGTCCCTTGCGATTATAGAGTGGAAGTGACAAACAGATTCAAGGGATTAGATCTGATAGAGTGCCTAAAGAACTATGGATGGAGGTTTGTGACATTGTACAGGAGGCAGAGATCAAGACCATCCCCAAGGAAAAGAAGTGCAAAAGGGCAAAATGGTTGTCTGAGGAGGTCTTACAAATAACTGTGGATAGAAGAGAAGCTAAAAGCAAAGGAGAGAAGGAGAGATATACCCTGAATATACTCTGAATGCAGAGTTCCAAAGAAGAGCAAGCAAGGTGAGATAAGAAATCCATCCTCAGTGATCCATGCAAAGAAATAGAGGAAAACAATAGAATGGGAAAGACTAGCGATCGCTTCAAGAAAAGTAGAGATCCCAAGGGAACATTTCATGCACGATGGGCACAACAAAGGACAGAAATGGTATGGACCTAACAGAAGCAGAAGATATTAAGAGGAAGTGACAAGAATACACAGAAGAACAAGGCAAAAAAGATCTTTGTGACCCAGATAACCACAATGGTGTGATCACTCACCTAGAGCCAGACGTCCTGGAATGTGAAGTCAGGTGGGCCTTAGGAAGCATCACTATGAACAAAGCTAGTGGAGGTGATGGAATTCCAGCCGAACTATTTCAAATCCTAAAAGGTGATATGCCAGCTCAATATGCCAGCAAATGTGGAAAACTCAGCAGTGGCCACAGGACTGGAAAAGGTCTGTTTTCATTTCATTCACAAAGAAAGGCAATGCCAAAGAATGCTCAAACTACCACAAAATTGCACTTATCTCACACACTAGAAAAGTAATGCTCAAAATTCTCCAAGCCAGGCTTCAACAGTACATGAACCATGAACGTCCAGATGTTCAAACTGGATGTAGAAAAGGCAGAGGAACCAGAGGTCAAATTGCCAACATCTGTTGGATCATCAAAAAAGCAATAGAGTTCCAGAAAAACATCTTCTTCTGCTTTGTATGGACTATGCCAAAGACTTTGACTGTGTGGATCACAAGAAACTCTGGAGAATTCTTCAAGAGAAGGGAATACCAGACCACCTGACCTGCTCTTGAGAAATCTGCATGCAGGTCAAGAAGCAACAGTTAGAACAGGACATAGAACAACAGATTGGTTCCAAAGGGAAAGGAGAACATCAAGGCTGTATATTGTCCCCCTGCTTATTTAACCTATATATATGCAGAGTGCATCATGAGAAATGCTGGGCTGGATGAAGCACAAGCTGGAATCAAGATGGCTGGGAGAAATATCAGTCACCTCAAAGATGCAGAAGACACCACCCTTATGGCAGACAGTGAAGAAGAACCAAAGAGCCTCTTGATGATAGTGAAAGAGAAGAGTGAAAAAGTTGGCTTAAAACCCCACATTCAGAAAACTAAGATCACGGCATCTGGTCCCATCACTTCACGGCAAGTAGATGGGGAAACAATGGGAACAGTGAGAGACTTTATTTTCTGGATGCTCCAGAATCACTGCAGATGATCACTGCAGACATGAAATCAAAAGATGCTTGCTCCTTGGAAGAAAAGTTATGACTAACCTAGACAGCATATTAAAAAGCAGAGACCTTGCTTTGCCAACAAACTTCTGTCCAGTCAAATCTATGGCTTTTCCAGTAGTCATGTATGGATGTGAGAGTTGGATTATAAAGAAGGCTGAGCATGGAAGAATTGACGCTTTTGAACTGTGGTGTGGGAGAAGACTCTTGAGAGTCCCTTGGACTGCAAGGAGATCCAACCAGTCCGTCCTAAAGGAAATCAGTCCTGAATATTGGTTGGAAGGACTGATGCTGAAGCTGAAACACCAATACTTTGGCCACCTGATGCAAAGAAGTGACTTATTGGAAAAGCCCCTGATGCTAGGAAAGATTGAGGGCAGGAGGAGGAGGGAATGGCAGAGGATGAGATGGTTGGATGGCATCACCAACTCGATGGACTTGAGTTTGAGTAAGCTCTGGGAGTTGGTGATGGACAGGGGAGCCTGGTGTGTTGCAGTTCATCGGGTTGCAAAGAGTCAGACACAACGGAGCAACGGAACTCAACTGAACTGACATCAGTAAACAGGGTTGCTCCAGTCATCAGCAATCACGGCCCTTCAGAGTGATCCGCTGAGCCCTGAGGAAACTCGGGGAGGAAAGGTGCGCCCTGAGGAAAGGCAGCTCTGAATGTGAGAGCAGGACGCGTGTGCTTAGGCCCTCGGTTGGGTCTGACCCTTTGTGACCCCACAGACTATAACCTGGGCTTCTCTGGTGGCTCGGTCCTTACAGAATCCACCTGAAGGGCTGGAGACCTGGCTTCCATCCCTGAGTCGGGAGATCCCCTGGAGGAGGGCTTGGCAACCCGCCCCAGGATTCTTGCCTGGAGAACCCCCATGGACAGAGGCGCCTGGTGGGCTGCAGTCCGTGGGGTCGCACAGAATCTGACATGACTGGGCGACTAAGCACAGCACCGACTGCTGCCACGGAGCTGGGTTCTCCAGGCCAGAACACCGGCGCGCGGAGCCATTCCCCGCTCCGGGCTCGTCCCAGCACTAGCCCAGCCAGCTGAGCTGCCTGTCAAAGGGACGATTTCAGTGAGCCCCGACTCTGACATCGTCCCACACATAGACGAGCACTCTATTTCTTAACTTGGGGTTGTTGCTGGCCAAAATCTCGGCGTTCTCGGCCCTGCAAAGCCAAATAAAAAATACAGAGATGGAGTTTGGAGGAAGCAGAAAGGTGGCTTTAATTCTCAGCCGGCACAGAGGGGAGCTCCGTAAACTCATGCCTGAACAACTGCGCCCCCCACCATGAGGGGTCCAGGGACTTTTATAAGATGAGGGCTTCTAGTCAGGAATCAATGATGAGGAAAAAGGTGTTAGGATCCTGACTTGTTCCTCTTGCACTGTTTCAGACACAGTTATAGGCCGGCATCAGTAATCCAGAAATTGAGTCTGGCAGTTTGGCGGCTCTCTGGCTGTCTTTCTGATCTATAGAAAGAAAACTTTAAGGGGAAGAGTGTTGCAAGCGTAAACACCTGAAACATTTAGCCCGCCAGGCCTCAAAGAGTCGGCATTGACTCAGCACTCTTGAGCACTCGCACACAGAGGGAACTAGGGGTGAGCTGTGGCTCCTGCAGACACGTAGAGTTAGGAGCAATTTCAGTTAAAAAAAAAAAAAGACCCTGATGCTGGGAAAGATTGAAGGCAGGAGGAGAAGGGGATCCCAGAGGATGAGATGGTTGGACGGCATCACCGACTCGATGGACGTGAGTTTGAAAAAGCTCCGGGAGTCGGCGATGGACAGGGAGGCCTGGTGTGCTGCATGCAGTCCACAGGGTCCCGAAGAGTCGGACACAACTGAGTGACCACACTGAACTGACAAAGTAGAAAGACTAAGAATGTTCAGTCCTGCCCACTCTTCTCTTTATCTTCTTTGTTCTCCGGAAATGGAAAGAAAAAAAGCTCATTCCTGTATTTTATGTTGTTCTTGTTTTTTTCCCGTTTCGCCTCAATGGTATAACTGGCTTTCTTTAATTTACGCAAACCATTATGATGTCCAGACTACCTGACCTATGTTGTGAAACTTCTCTACAACCTGGCTCCTCGTCTCGCCTCTTTGGAGCAGTCTTCTCGGGGTCACTCGAGAGGCTGTCTCCCTGGCTTAAAGTGCTAAAAAATTTCCATCGAATGAAACATAACTCTCAACTTTTATGTTGTGAATACTTTTCAGGTCGAAAGACCTCTTTACAAATCAGGTCAGAGAGGCATGCCCAGTTACACTCGTGTTCAAAGCTGCACAGCTAGGGACAGCTCACAATTTTTCTGTCGACCTAAAGAACTAAAGTTTATGAAAAAGTACAACGTATAGATTCATGACATTAAAAAAATAAAGACAGAGGGAAATTATGTTTGTGTGTATGTGTGCATAAACCTAGAAAATTGTCTCACAAGACTACCCCAAAGTAGTTATAGTTGTCGTCTTTGAGGTTTAGGATTAGGGGTGGACTAAACAATCCTTCCAGATTTTTCTGACTCTTTCTGTTTGCAATATACTACTGCTCCCAGGATCCCAGGAGACTATAAAACAATTTCGTCCACAGTGAAAAGAGGAAAAGAAAACCAGAAATGTATCTGAAATTGTGATTCCTCTTGGGTGAAGTACTAAGGTGGGTTTCAAAGCAGCTTTTCAGAGTATAGTCTGAAGACAGACCAGATATTCTAGTCTGCCTGCTAAAGGCAGGGAGGAATTCTGGGATTCTGGAGGAAAGAGCTGAGAGATCTGACAGTTTTGTGGGGTCCCAGGAGCGTTTCATTTGCAGAGAGGCAAACTAGAAACAAAGATTCAAGACAAAACACCTCCCTTTCAAGGAACCGAAACCAGCAGCAGCCTAGCTCCTCCCTGCCTGTGAAATGAAACTTAACAGCCCCCTAGAGGCAGGCACTGAACTGAACTGAGACGCAGGCAGCAGAGGAGACTGAAGCTCACAGGTTCAGGACACAGTTCTGCCGCCTCTGGCTCTCCAGTCCCCAGGGTCGTGATGAAGCTCAGTGATACCCCGGCCGAGTCTCTAGACGAGTTGATCAAAGACGACCTCCTGCCAAACGAGGAGTTCCGTAAGCAAGTCAAAGAAGCCATTGACATCATCTGCACTTTCCTGAAAGAGAGGTGTTTCCGATGTGCCCCTCACGGAGTTCGAGTGTCCAAAGTTGTGAAGGTGAGTCCAGAACTGCCTGGCTGGGGAGAAGGGGGCTGGTTTGCAAGTGTTTGCACAGGGACAGTCAGAGAGCAAGAGGCTGAGGTCTCTGGGGCTGGTTCTGATTTATCCATGCCGGAACTATAACCACATCTGTGAAAATAGCTTCTCGGGAGAGGGCATCCATCTGTAAGTTTTTAACAAATTCCCTGGGGAAGTGTATAAACCACCTAGGTCACGACTGCTTTGGAGATAAGCAATGTGAATCCCGGCAGCATCTACAGTTCACTAATCTTTGCCAGGGTGGGATCTCACTCTTTCTGCAGAGGCTCGAGTTGGTTAAGAGTATATGTTTTGAAAGCAGATAGCACCTGCTGGCTGTGAAATCTTGGGCAAGTCACTTAACCTCTCTGTGCCTCAGTTTCCTTACCTATAAATTTCGGTACCTTATAGGGCTTGCAGATCAAGTAAAGTCAGCCATGGGCCAGTTTACACTATTGATCACGTAAGGTCGTAAATTACAGGGAGGAAAGAATATGGACCCTGGAAAAAGACAACCAGGATGTGAACTGTATCTCTGCCACCCGCTAGCTGTGTCACTGGACTGATACATGATCTCTCACCATCTGTTTCGCCAACCGGAAGATAACAACAGATAATAACAATAGCTAGATCCCAGAGTTGTTGTGAGCATTGTAGGAGTTCCAGCTGCTGATGCCTTCATCGCAGTGGCTAGCACTCAATATGTTAGTGATTGTTCTCAGCATTTTAAGGGAGGCTCTTCTCAATGAAAAATGTCAGTTTCATTCTTATTACCTGTTTTAGGGCGGCTCCTCAGGCAAAGGCACGACCCTCAGAGGACGATCAGATGCTGACCTCGTCGTCTTCTTCACCAATTTCACAAGTTTTCAGGAACAGCTTGAGTTCCGAGGAGAATTCATCGTAGAAATTAGGAGACAGCTGGAAGCTTGTCAAAGAGAGAAAAAAATTGAAGTGGATTTTGAGGTCCAGAAACAACGACGGGAGAATCCCCGCGTTCTCAGCTTTGTGCTGAGGTCCCGCAAACTCAGCCAGGAGGTGGAGTTCGATGTCCTGCCCGCCTTTGATGCCCTGGGTGAGTGCTCCCAGCCATGAGTTCTTACAGTCTTTGTCCTATGTCAGGGCTTCTTCCGTTCTCTTTTCTTGTCTCTGAGCAGAAACAAAATGTCTTAATAACCAAGGTACCCCTTCAAGTGGGAGGAGACCCAGGCATCTCTCCTGGGACAAGAATGTCTAGGGTCTCATTCAGCCACTGAAGTGACATTAAACACCAAACTGGTACAGTTGGGGGTCAAGATATTTGTATAGAACGCCTACCAGGCTCCTTAGTTTGACTTTTTGCAAACTGTGTGATGTTCTCTTTCTAAAAATGAGGTCTCGGGTAAATTCAATATGTTAATTTCATCCTTTATGCAAATGTGAGGCAACCATATCAAACTTGCACTGGGGTTGGCATCTAGAGATTGTGCGCGGGAGCACTGGGGCAGGAAGCCATGCACTGTCTGAGGCTCAGGCTCCAGTGTGCACCTTAGGTGCGGGCTTCCCTGCTGGCTCAGGGGTTAAGAACGCTCCTGCCGAGCAGGAGATGCAGGTTCAACCCCTGGGTCGGGAAGATCCCCTGCAGAAGGAAATGGCAACCCACTCCAGTAGTCTTGCCTGGGAAATTCCATGGACAGAGGAGCCTGGCAGACTAGAGTCCATGGGGTCTCAAAGGGGCAGCCAGGACTGAGCGACTGAGCAGCAACACGGACGTGGAGGTGCAAGGCCACGGTGGTCCATGGCCCTAAACGAGACGGACAGAGAGCCTCTCTCCTGGAGCCTGACCATAAGAACACCAGGAAGGAAATGATATCTCGCTGTGACCACAACTAAATATGGTGACTCGACGGAGAGCAAAGGGGATCAGACGACTTTGGTAGATAGGGCGACAGGAGAGGTGAGCTCTGGCCTGAGGCCCAAAGAATGAGAAAGAGCCAGGCGTGGGAAGACCTCCCAGGAAGAAGAATCCGCAGGTGCAAAGCCAGGAATGAACGTGGCATGTTTGAAGAAATGAGGCAACCAGGGGAGTCAGTGGCAAAGGGATTGAGGCAGGAGGTAAGACGAAGGAGGAGACGGTCTCACATTCCGCGTGGGCCACTGTGAGGACTTGGGATTTTACCCAGGGGTCCTGGGAAGCAAGAAGTGGAAGGATCAGGTTTCAAGGCCTCTGTATGGGCTGTGGGGATCCAGGCAGGAGGGTGCCGCCACCTCTGCTGAGTCCAGGTGAGAGACGACGGGTGACGGCGGTGGAGGTGGGAGAAGGGAGGCCCGGGGATGGACCTCAGGCCTCCTGGCTCTGGGCCTGCTGACCTCCCCACTGCCCCCCAAGGCCAGTGAGGCTGTGTCCCCGGGGCGACAGAAGGAAGCTCAGAAAAGAGCTGACATTTAAGTTTGAATTCATTCCCAACAGGTCAGTTGACCAAAGGTTACAGACCTGATCCTAATATCTACGTCAAGCTCATCCAAGAGTGCGAGAAACTGGGGAAGAAAGGCGAGTTCTCCCCCTGCTTCACGGAGCTGCAGCGAGACTTCCTGAAGAGTCGTCCAACCAAGCTGAAGAACCTCATCCGCCTGGTGAAGCACTGGTACCAACAGGTATGGCCGGCCCCATGTGGGCAGAGCTGAGGAGGAGGAGGAGGAGGGGAGGGGAGAGTGAGGGGGGAGAGGAGGGGAGGGGAGGGGATAGAGGGAGGGGAGAGAGGGAGGGAGGGGAGAGAGGGAGGGGGGAGAGGGAGGGAGGGGAGGGGAGAGAGGGAGGGGGGAGAGGAGGGAGGGGTGGCGTGGAGGGAGGCAAGGATCAGGGAGAGGCATGGGGAGGAGAGGAAGGAGGAGGGGAGGATTCAGAAAGGATGCGGGAGGCAGGAGGGACGAATGGAGAGGAGGGAAAGGGAGCCAGGAGGGAGATGATGAAAGGAAGAAAGTGGAGGAGTAGACATCGGTCGGAAGCGGAAGAAACAGGGGGAAGAAGGGTAGGGTCTGGGGCAGTGCCAGTGGACTCGGGGATCTCACTCTTCCCGGTTATCCCATATCAGCAAATGACAGCTCCATCCTTTCAGTTGCTCCAGACAAAACCATGGGTCTTTCTTATCTTTTTCATACACACACAGACACACGCACACACCCACCAATTTGCGAACGGCTTGGTCCTATATTAAATATCATCATCAACTACCCCCTCACCACCACTCCCAGGCTTTGCTCTTCTCTTCATTAGTCCACCAAGAAGGAAATTCTACTTCAGCCTCAGTGCCTTTGCATGAGCTTATTTGTTTGTTCATTGTCTGGCTTCCCTTTGAGAATGTACATAAACGAAGGGATTTGTATATTTTATTTGTATATATTGTATAAATATATAATATGATACTGCATGTTTTATTCACTGCTGTTGCCCTAGAACCTAGAACAGTGCGTGGAATATAATAGGTTCTCGGTAAGTAATTATTCAATGAGTTAATGAGTGCTAACCTGCCCCCCCAAACTCCCCACCTCCCAGCACACACTCTTTTGCTCACTTCCTAGCTGTCTGAATCCGGTCACATGAATTAACCTCTTGTCCTTCCCATTTTCTCCCTTGAGAAGAGTGGCATGGCACAGCAACACTAAATCAGATACCATGAGGCCGTGCAAATAGATTGCTTCAGGTCGTATGCACATTTGAAGACTATCAACCCCTCAAATCCATGAGCATGGTACCTCTTTCCATTGATTTTTGTCATCTTCAGTTGCTCTGATCAAAGTCAGGTATAGGTCTTTCACCGTGGTTGAATTTATTCCTAATTTAAAAAATTTTTTAATGTAATTGTAAATGGGATTGCTTTTAAATTTCTCATTGTGATAGTTTGTTACTCATATATAGAAATGCAACATATTTCTATGTCTTATTACTATATCCTGCAATCTTCCTAAATGCAGTTTTTATTTTGAATAGTTTTTTCAGGTGCCTAGCATTTTCTATGTATAGTGCCATGTCATCTACAAATAGCAACAGTTAAACTTCCTTTTTAATTTGCATGGATATTGTTTCTTTTTCTTGCCTGATTGCCATGGATGGACTTTCAATACTATGTTGAATAAATGTGAGGAGAGTGGGCATGTGTGTCTTGTTCTTGATTTTAAAGAAAAAGCTTTCGGCCTTCACCACTGAGTGTGATGTCAGCTGTAGGTTGGTCATATGCGGCCTTTATTGAGTTATGTTCTCTCCACATCCACCTTGTTAAGAGTTTGTAAGACAGTGGTTGTTGAATTTTCTCAATTTTTTTTCTGTATATGGGAAAATAATCATATGGTTTTATCCTTTATTTTGTTAATACAAATGTATCTCTTTGATTGATTTGTGGATTCTGACATCCTCACATCACTGGACTAGATCCAACTTGATCATGCTGTGTGACCTTGTAATATGTTGGTGAATTTGCTTTGCTAATATCTCGTGGAGAATTTTCCCATCTATGATCATCAGGCCTGTTGTTTTCTTTTTTGTGCTACATTTTTCTGCTTTTGGTGTAAAACCAGTTTGGAATCATCTCCTAATCTGCACTTTTGTGAAACAGTTTGAGAAGGATAGGCATTAACTCTTCTCCACACAAAAGCTGAACAAACTCATGTTTCTAATCTGTTCCCTCTTCTCAGTGTAAGATGAAGAGTAAGAATAACCTGCCCCCTCAGTATGCCCTGGAGCTGCTGACCGTCTATGCCTGGGAACAAGGAAGCTCAGAACCAGACTTCAACACAGCTCAGGGATTTCGGACTGTTTTGGAGTTAGTCCTGAAGCATCAGGACCTCTGCATCTACTGGAAAAAGTATTATGACTTTCAAAACCCTACTATTAGACAATACCTGAGAGGACAACTTGCAAAACGCAGGTACTCTATCCTCACATGCCTTAGATCCCCATATAAATGAAGCCCTGATTATAGCCGTGGCACCCTGGAAATGTAGGAAGACGGAGGTTTCCACAGTTATTGATCATCATCTGTTCTCAGTCACTGTGCTGGGCACTTCACTCCTACCATCTGATTGAAATAATAACCTGCAACTCTGTGAGGCAGACACTGTGCTAACCACTGTACAGATCACTGAGGTATGGAGAACGAAGAACTTGTGCAAACTTTACAGAAAGTGAGTGAAACAGCTGAAATCTGAATCAAATAGCAATAGCTACAACAATAATAATAGTTGCTACCAGGAAGTAAGAGCTTGCTGTAAGACAAAAACACTCTGATAGAGTGGTGGAATTTTGGTTATTAAACCTGTCGTGTATGGACAACTTATTATGTTTCAGTTACTGTTGGGAGCATGTCAAGTGCTCCTCTAGCTCCTCATACAACATCCTTTGAGGTAGGGATGTTCAAATCTGCCCATTTCACAGATGAGGATACTGAGGATTAGAGATTCAGGTGACTTTCCCAAAGACACACCACTACTTAAGAGCAGAGGTGAGATTCAAACCAGGTCTCTCAAGGGCCAAATGCAAGCCCCCTTCACCTCATTTTCAATGTCCAGTGGAGGGCAGGGCACCCAGGTCACAACCCAGGGAGAGGTGTCACATGAGGCCCTTCTGCTGCCCCCAGACACCGTCTGCCCAGGCTGGTATTTAGCCCTGCCGGGAGCTCTGAACATCCCAGACACAGCCCATGTACTCACCTCTCCTCTCTGACTGTTGTTTCCAGGCCTGTGATTCTGGACCCGGCTGACCCGACTGGAAATGTGGCTGGTGAAGAGCCACAGAGGTGGCAGCTGCTGGCACGGGAGGTTAGAGTCTGGCTGAGGTACTTGTGCTGCAAGAACTTGGACGGGACTCCAGTGAGCCCCTGGGTTGTGCCGGTGACACCTCCTGATTAAGCTTATGACCGGGTGGCACTTTGAAATAACAACGTCTACAAATGCTCCTTAAGTCAAATGCAATTTCATCTCGGTCTTTGTATTCTTTCAACATGGTCGCCCTCTGTGACCCATGTCCACATTGACACCAAAGCCACGCTGCCTACCTGGAGCTCCCAGACAATGACCATGGGTGCCAGAGACACTCAGGCCGCCCCAGCCCTGAGAGTCAGGGGAAGCTCCGACACGGGACATTGGCGAAGGGACTCTCCACCACCTTGCTGGACCTTGTCTTGACTGCAGAGCCAACTGTCCTTCCTTCTTGCCTTCTTCACCCAGAGTCGGATTAGATCAGGGCTGTCAGCTTTCCCAGCTTCTTCAAGAGCCCTGATCATTGTCTCTCACCTGGGTGTTTCCCCAAAAAACAATCTGCCGCATTTAATCTCACATTGGCATCTGCTCCTTAGAGTGACCCAGACTCACACAAGCCCCTCTGCCGCCACCCTCAAGGTAGGTGTGGGCTCTTCAGCAAATCCTAGCTGTGATGATGACCCGAGGGACCATCCTGCTCATCCTCAGCCATCACCTCTTCTCAGACAATGTCACGGCCTACGAGGTGGGTCCTGGACGAAGCCGCCATCTCACCCTCTCCCACCCCATCTCAGCCCTCATTCCTGCTCCTTGGCCGGGGCTTCTGTCTTTATCCTTTCTATATTTGTGTTCTCAGATGCTTTGATATCTGGGCCCTGCTGATCCGGGAGAGACTGCCCTCCCGGGGTTGGCTGTTTCCTAGACACAGCCAGCAGCTCCCCTGTTGGCCTTTCCCATGCAAACCTGTCGAGCATCTCCTGCCCCACCGCTCAGACGCGGAGCCAGTCTGAGCCACAACCCACCCTGCCCCACTCATGCTGGGACCAGGTCCCGATGGCTCAGGAAAGCCCCTCCTCTCCACAGCCCTCTTACATTATTCACACTTGCCGTCCAAAGACTGCTTTCCCTGCCTCGCCTGCCTTTCCCAGAGAAATGACCATAAAGGTCTTGGCCTTGTGTTCCTCTAACTCCATCTGCCTCATGTGAGACCCTGGTGCTTCCCACGTGGCCTGGAGACAGGACGACAGGCTGTGTCTCCTATTGCCAGGGACCTGTGAGGACCATACTTGGTCACTGATTTTAACATGAGAGTGAGAAATATTTTTGCTCTTTACAAAAGAGGAAGAATCCAAAGTATCTCCAAAACTTGGGACCTTTTCTTTCTGTCTCAATTTCTGTGTCTTTGTCGAGTCTCTCTGAAAATGGGATTGTACCCCAGATGGGGTTTTGTTACCACTGTGTTATCTTCAGCACAGGTGTCTCTTCATGCCCAGAGGACACTCTGGAATCACATGTAATTACCACGGGGGTGGTCCACTTGCATTGTTTTCTGAGAGTGTTTCAGAATTATACATAAAGCTACAGTCACTAGTAGATTAACTGAATTGCTAAATAGTTGCTTAATTGAAGAGCCACACGGATCATATGGTAGATATCATATCCTATTGTTAATTCTTGAGGAACTCTCCATAGTGGTGACACTGAATTGCATTCTCAGCAAGAGAGGTCAAGAGTTCCAGGCCCTCCACATGCTCACCATCACCAGTGTCCTTTAACACATGTGATAGCTATGCTAACAGGTAAAAGCGATGCCTTATGATTTTGATTTCCACTTCCCAGATGATTCCTAATATTGAGTATGGGAATTCCCTGGTGGTCCAGTGGTTAGGACCGGGCGCTCTCACTGCTGGGGACAGGGTTCAATCCCTGGTTGGGCAACCAAGACCAGGCAAGCTACACAGTGTGGCCAAAATAATAATCATAGCGATGAGCATCTTTTCATATACCTGTTGGCCATTTGTAAACCTTCTTTAGAAAAATAAAAATTCAATCCTTAGCCCATTATATAGTTGGTTATTTGTCCTTTAGCTAGTGAGTTGTCCAAGTGAAAGTCGCTCAGTCACGTCCGACCCTTTGTGACTCCAGGCACTGTATCGTCCATGGGATTCTCCAGGCCAGAATACTGGAGCGTGCAGCCTTTCCCTTTTCCAGGGGGTCTTGCAACCCAGGGATCGAACCCAGGTCTCCCGCACTGCAAGCAGGTTCTTTACCAGCTGAGCCACCTGAGAAGCCCAAGGCCCTCATTATTTTCTCACTAACCCCTTTTCCGATAGTTGTTTGTAACCATTTTCTCCATTTCCATTCCCTTTTCTCCCTTCATTTTATACCTGTTTTTCATTTTTATTTTATATTGGGGTATAGTTCATTTACAGTGTGTGTTAGTTTGAATGTACAGCAAAGTGATTCAGCTCTACATATATCTATTCTTTTTGATCAGTTACCTTTGCATTCTCTTGTGTTTTGTTTTTCATTTGCTGGGCAGAAGCTTTTTAGTTGGATTACTTCCCTTTTGTCTGTTTTTGTTCTATTGTCAGTGTTTTGTTTACACATTCAATTACACTTTGGCAAAGTTGTCAAGAATATACAATGAGGAAAGGACAGTCTCTTCAATAAATCAAGCTGGGAACATTGGATATCCACATGCAAAAGGATAAAATCACACCTTTTCTTCCAGCATGCACAAATATCAACTCAGAAGAGATAAACGCCTAAACGTAAGAGCTGAAACTGTAAAACTCCTAGAAGAAAACACAGGGAGAACGCTTCATGACATAAATTTGGCAATGATTTTATGAATATCATATCAAAACACAGACAAATAGGGGTGAGTTGGTGGTGCATACTAGTTCTGCTGTGTGGATGCCAAATATTCCAGCAGCATTTGCTGAAGGGACCGTCCTTCCCCACTGCTCTGCAGAACCACCTCAGACATGTGTCCAGAGTCATGTGTGTGAGCCTGTGTTATACCATTGAGCAATTTTTGTGTCCTTGGTTTAATACTACCTGTACTAATTGCTGTAGCCTGATATTAATTCTCAGTGTCTTGTAGGAAACTGTGTTCTATCCAAACTAATGTCCTCTCTTGGCTCTTTCTATTTCTATGCTAATATTATACTCAGTTTGTGAATTTTCACCCAAGATACAGGGAGGCATTTGACTGGAATTCCATAAATTAGTTCAGGGAAAATGACATCCATGTAATATTGAGTATTCCAGTCCACAAACTTGGAACTTCTTTCCATTAATTTTCTTCTTTAATTACTCTGTAACCACATTTTATAGTTTTCCCCTGCATTGCTATTACATATGTTTTCTCATATTACTCCTAGATATCCATATTTATATTAGTGTACTTAGCAAGTTTTCTTTCATTTCATTTGTAATGTTGATCTCATGAAGACCTCAGTGGATGTGTTGGATTATAGTATAATGAGTGAGCTTTATACTTCTCTGAATTTTGTGGTTTTATTGTATTTTGCTGTAAATCTATATCCTGTATGACTACAAGAATCAATAAAGCGAATTTCTTTCAAAACTTTTTTGATAAGTGTTTCTCAGCTAAGCTGTGATGATTTGGTCAAAGCTGGCAGACGCAGGTAACAGAAAACTCAAGGGTGCCGCACTTGAGAACTGCTGGTTCAACCACAAATCCATCAGACTCATCAAGAGAGAAGAAAGCGTGTAAGGGATGATGGACATGCTTGGATGAAATCTGAAACAGCCGCGTCATAAATGCCTGATTGCCCAGAGCTGAGTCCCCATTCTGGACCACTTCCTGCTGAGGAAAGGAACCCGGGAGGAACGGAGGGTGGAGCTGGAGAGATGAGCGTGGGCTTCTCCGAGCCTGCCTGGAGGCTCAGCATCCTGTCAGCCCCACCAGGGGTGCAGTCTGCTTACTACCCGCCTTCGGGGCTCCCAGCCCCATAGGGGCTGTCCTGTCTCAGGGCTTCTGTCTCTCTCTGTTCATGTTTCTGAGCATGTCTCCCAGAGTTCGAGACCCTTACCAAAATGAGGTGTCTCTAAAAAGTGGAGCAGAGATCATCGTATCTCTCCTGGGACGGTCATGCCTAAACCAAGCAGGCAACGAGGAACGGTAAATTGGCACAATTTGGGGACAAGACATTCTTTATGGAACCCCCACCAGCCTTACTTGTTTGATTTAATGGCAAAGTGTGTGAATGCTATTTTTCTAACAACGGGCCAGCATAGATTGATCCTCTGCAGTTGGGGACCTGAGAGGTTCCCTTCTTTTTCTTTTTTTTTAGAGGTGCACTTTTGTGGGATCTGATACACAGGAAGTGTGTATTTATGCCTGACAATTAATGATTATAAATAATTACCATCACTATCTTACTCACAGCAAAGAGTGTTCATTAACGATCTCTCCAGCCTGGTTCAAATTGTGATGCCAGAGAAGACTGTTGAGAGTCCCTTGGACTGCCTGCTTGGAGATCAAACCAGTCAACCTGAAAAGAAATCAACTCTGAATATTCATTGGAAGGACTGATTCTGAAGGTGAAGCTGCACTAATCTGGCCAATTCTGATGGGGAGAACTGACTCACTGGAAAAGACCCTGATGCTGGGCAAGACTGAGGGCAGGAGAAGGGGATGACAGAGGATGAGATGGCTGGATGGCACCAACGACTAAACGCAGGATGTGAATTTGAATAAATTGCAGGAGATATTGAAGGACAAGGGAGCCTGGCCTACTGCAGTCCATGGGGTGGCACAGAGTCAGACACGAAATAGTAATTGAACAATGACAATCCAGCCTTGTCGGCATTCCCTCCCATGCCCTGCCCCCACGGTGCTTCTGCCAATAGAAAACAGTGCTTCCCTTGAGGTCATGTCTAGGAATCAGTCCAGTGTAGACGAGACAACAGATTTTCTAGAAATCAAAAGTTCATTCAGAAAGAATATATATGTCAGGAATGAGTCTGATTGTTTACAATTTGGTGTAATTTCTCATACAGTCCAATAGAGAACATTAGCTCCTGGGCTCCGTAAATCCCCGTCACATGCAAATTGCTTTCTTCACCAACTCCCCTACCACCCCATCTACCCAAACCTCCAGGAAAAGGAGTTAGAGTGCCTACCAGTGAAAGAGCTGCCCCGGTGACCATTGTGCAAAGGGGAACAGTAGACCATTAGCTCTACACACTCAGCAAAAACAAGACCAGGAGCTGCCAGTAGCTCAGATCAAGAACTCCTTATGGCCAAATTCAGACTGAAATAGAAGAAGGTAGGGAAAACCACTAGACCATTCAGGTATGACCTAAATCGAGTCCCTTGCGATTATAGAGTGGAAGTGACAAACAGATTCAAGGGATTAGATCTGATAGAGTGCCTAAAGAACTATGGATGGAGGTTTGTGACATTGTATAGGAGGCAGAGATCAAGACCATCCCCAAGGAAAAGAAATGCAAAAGGGCAAAATGGTTGTCTGAGGAGGCGTTACAAATAACTGTGGATAAAAGAGAAGCTAAAAGCAAAGGAGAGAAGGAGAGATATACCCATCTGAATGCAGAGTTCCAAAGAAGAGCAAGCAAGGTGAGATAAGAAATCCAGCCTCAGTGATCCATGCAAAGAAATAGAGGAAAACAATAGAATGGAAAAGACTAGCGATCCCTTCAAGAAAAGTAGAGATCCCAAGGTAACATTTCATGCACGATGGGCACAGCAAAGGATAGAAATGGTATGGACCTAACAGAAGCAGAAGATATTAAGAGGAAGTGACAAGAATACACAGAAGAACAAGGCAAAAAAGATCTTTGTGACCCAGATAACCACAATGGTGTGATCACTCACCTAGAGCCAGACGTCCTGGAATGTGAAGTCAGGTGGGCCTTAGGAAGCATCACTATGAACAAAGCTAGTGGAGGTGATGGAATTCCAGCCGAACTATTTCAAATCCTAAAAGGTGATATGCCAGCTCAATATGCCAGCAAATGTGGAAAACTCAGCAGTGGCCACAGGACTGGAAAAGGTCTGTTTTCATTCCATTCATAAAGAAAGGCAATGCCAAAGAATGCTCAAACTACCACAAAATTGCACTTATCTCACACACTAGAAAAGTAGTGCTCAAAATTCACCAAGCCAGGCTTCAACAGTACATGAACCATGAACATCCAGATGTTCAAACTGGATGTAGAAAAGGCAGAGGAACCAGAGGTCAAATTGCCAACATCTGTTGGATCATCAAAAAAGCAATAGAGTTCCAGAAAAACATCTTCTTCTGCTTTGTATTGACTATGCCAAAGACTTTGACTGTGTGGATCACAAGAAACTCTGGCGAATTCTTCAAGACAAGGGAATACCAGACCACCTGACCTGCTCTTGAGAAATCTGCATGCAGGTCAAGAAGCAACAGTTAGAACAGGACGTAGAACAACAGACTGGTTCCAAAGGGAAAGGAGAACATCAAGGCTGTATATTGTCACCCTGCTTATTTAACTTATATATATGCAGAGTGCATCATGAGAAATGCTGGGCTGGATGAAGCACAAGCTGGAATCAAGATGGCTGGGAGAAATATCAATCGCCTCAAAGATGCAGAAGACACCACCCTTATGGCAGAAAGTGAAGAAGAACCAAAGAGCCTCTTGATGATAGTGAAAGAGAAGAGTGAAAAAGTTGGCTTAAAACCCCACATTCAGAAAACTAAGATCACAGCCTCTGGTCCCATCACTTCACGGCAAGTAGATGGGGAAACAATGGGAACAGTGAGAGACTTTATTTTCTGGATGCTCCAGAATCACTGCAGATGATCACTGCAGACATGAAATTAAAAGATGCTTGCTCCTTGGAAGAAAAGTTATCACTAACCTAGACAGCATATTAAAAAGCAGAGACATTACTTTGCCAACAAACTTCTGTCCAGTCAAATCTATGGCTTTTCCAGTAGTCATGTATGGATGTGAGAGTTGGATTATAAAGAAGGCTGAGCATGGAAGAATTGGCGCTTTTGAACTGTGGTGTGGGAGAAGACTCTTGAGAGTCCCTTGGACTGCAAGGAGATCCAACCAGTCCGTTCTAAAGGAAATCAGTCCTGAATATTGGTTGGAAGGACTGATGCTGAAGCTGAAACGCCAATACTTTGGCCACCTGATGCAAAGAAGTGACTTATTGGAAAAGACCCTGATGCTAGGAAAGATTGAGGGCAGGAGGAGGAGGGAATGGCAGAGGATGAGATGGTTGGATGGCATCACCAACTCGATGGACTTGAGTTTGAGTAAGCTCTGGGAGTTGGTGATGGACAGGGGAGCCTGGTGTGTTGCAGTTCATCGGGTTGCAAAGAGTCAGACACAACGGAGCAACGGAACTCAACTGAACTGACATCAGTAAACAAGGTCGTTCTAGTCATCAGCAATCACAGCCCTTCAGAGTGATCCGCTGAGCCCTGAGGAAACTCGGGAAGGAAAGGTGCGCCCTGAGGAAAGGCAGCTCTGAATGTGAGAGCAGCATGCGTGTGCTTAGGCCCTCGGTTGGGTCTGACCCTTTGTGATCCCACAGACTATAACCTGGGCTTCTCTGGTGGCTCAGTCCTTACAGAATCCACCTGAAGGGCTGGAGACCTGGCTTCGATCCCTGAGTCGGGAGATCCCCTGGAGGAGGGCTTGGCAACCCGCCCCAGTATTCTTGCCTGGGGAACCCCCATGGACAGAGGCGCCTGGTGGGCTGCAGTCCATGGGGTCGCACAGAATCTGACGACTGCGCAACTAAGCACAGCACCGACTGCTGCCACGGAGCTGGGTTCTCCAGGCCAGAACACCGGCCGCGAAGCCATTCCCCGCTCCAGGCTCGTCCCAGCACTAGCCCAGCCAGCTGAGGTGCCTGTCAAAGGGACGATTTCAGTGAGCCCCGACTCTGACATCGTCCCACACATAGACGAGCACTCTATTTCTTAACTTGGGGTTGTTGCTGGCCAAAATCTCGGCGTTCTCAGCCCCGCCAAGTCAAATAAAAAGTACAGAGATGGAGTTTGGAGGAAGCAGAAAGGTGGCTTTAATTCTTAGCCGGCAGAGAGGGGAGCTCCATAAACTCATGCCTGAACAACTGCGCCCCCCACCATGAGGGGTCCAGGGACTTTTATAAGATGAGGGCTTCTAGTCGGGAATCAATGATGAGGAAAAAGGTGTTAGGATCCTGACTTGTTCCTCTTGCACTGTTTCAGACACAGTCATAGGCTGGCATCAGTAATCCAGTAATTGAGTCTGGCAGTTTGGCGGCTCTCTGGCTGTCTTTCTGATCTATAGAAAGAAAACTTTAAGGGGAAGAGTGTTGCAAGCGTAAACACCTGAAACATTTAGCCCGCCAGGCCTCAAAGAGTGGCATTGACTCAGCACTCTTGAGCACTCGCACACAGAGGGAACTAGGGGTGAGCTGTGGCTCCTGCAGAGTTAGGAGGCAGAAAACAAATTTACAGACCTGTAGAGTTAGGAGCAGTTTCAGTTTAAAAAAAAGACCCTGATGCTGGGAAAGATTGAAGGCAGGAGAAGGGGACGCCAGAGGATGAGATGGTTGGACGACATCACCGACTCGATGGACGTGAGTTTGAAAAAGCTCCGGGAGTCGGCGATGGACAGGGAGGCCTGGTGTGCTGCATGCAGTCCACAGGGTCCCGAAGAGTCGGACACAACTGAGTGACCGCACTGAACTGACAAAGTAGAAAGACTAAGAATGTTCAGGCCTGCCCACTCTTCTCTTTATCTTCTTTGTTCTCCGGAAATGGAAAGAAAAAAGCTCATTCCTGTATTTTATGTTGTTGTTGTTTTTTCCCATTTCGCCTCAATGGTATAGTTGGCTTTGTTTAATTTTCACAAACCCTTATGATGTCCAGACTACCTGACCTATGTTGTGAAACTTCTCTACAACCTGGCTCCTCGCCTCGCCTCTTTGGAGCAGTCTTCTCGGGGTCACTTGAGAGGCTGTCTCCCTGGCTTAAAGTGCTAAAAATTCCCATCGAATAAAACATAACTCTCAACTTTTATGTTGTGAATACTTTTCAGGTCGAAAGACCTCTTTACAAATCAGGTCAGAGAGGCATGCCCAGTTACACTCGTGTTCAAAACTGCACAGCTAGGGACAGCTCACAATTTTTCTGTCGACCTAAAGAACTAAAGTTCATGAAAAACTACAGTGGATAGATTCATGCCATTAAAAAAAAAAGACAGAGGGAAATTACCTTTGTGTGTATGTGTGCATAAACCTAGAAAGTTGTCTCACAAGACTACCCCAAAGTAGTTATAGGTGTCGTCTTTGAGGTTTAGGATTAGGGGTGGACTAAACAATGCTTCCGGATTTTTCTGACTCTTTCTGTTTGCAATATACATGTCCTGCTCCCAGGATCCCAGGAGACTATAAAACAATTTCGTCCACATTGAAAAGAAAAGGAAACCAGAAATCTATCTGTAATTGTGATTCCTCTTGGGTGAAGTACTAAGGTGGGTTTCAAAGCAGCTTTTCAGAGTATAGTCTGAAGACAGACCAGATATTCTAGTCTGCCTGCTAAAGGCAGGGAGGAATTCTGGGATTTTGGAGGAAAGAGCTGAGAGATCTGGCATGTTTGTGGGGTCTCAGGAGCGTTTCATTTGCAGAGAGGCAAACTAGAAACAAAGATTCAAGACAAAACACCTCCCTTTCAAGGAACCGAAACCAGCAGCAGCCTAGCTCCTCCCTGCCTGTGAAATGAAACTTAACAGGCCCCTAGAGGCAGGCACTGAACTGAACTGAGACGCAGGCAGCAGAGGAGACAGAAGCTCACAGGTTCAGGACGCAGTTAGTTCTGCCGCCTCTGGCTCTCCAGTCCCCAGGGTCGTGATGGGGCTCAGCGATACCCCGGCCAAGTCTCTAGACAAGTTCATCGAAGACCACCTCCTGCCAAACGAGGAGTTCCGCACGCAAGTCAAAGAAGCCATTGACATCATCTGCACTTTCCTGAAAGAGAGGTGTTTCCGATGTGCCCCTCACCGAGTTCGAGTGTCCAAAGTTGTGAAGGTGAGTCCAGAACTGCCTGGCTGGGGAGAAGGGGGCTGGTTTGCAATTGTTTGCACAGGGACAGTCAGAGAGCAAGAGGCTGAGGTCTCTGGGGCTGGTTCTGATTTATCCATGCCGGAACTATAACCACATCTGTGAAAATAGCTTCTCGGGAGAGGGCATCCATCTGTAAGTTTTTAACAAATTCCCTGGGGAAGTGTATAAACCGCCTAGGTCACGACTGCTTTGGAGATAAGCAATGTGAATCCCGGCAGCATCTACAGTTCACTAATCTTTGCCAGGGTGGGATCTCACTCTTTCTGCAGAGGCTCGAATTGGTTAAGAGTATACGTTTTGAAAGCAGATAGCACCTGCTGGCTGTGAAATCTTGGGCAAGTCACTTAACCTCTCTGTGCCTCAGTTTCCCTACCTATAAATTTCGGTACCTTATAGGGCTTGCAGATCAAGTCAGCCATGGGCTGGTTTACAGTATTAATCATATAAGGTCGTAAATTACAGGGAGAAAAGAATATGGACCCTGGAAAAAGACAACCAGGATGTGAACTGTATCTCTGCCACCCGCTAGCTGTGTCACTGGACTGATACATGATCTCTCAGCATCTCTTTCGCCATCTGGAAGATAACAACAGATAATAACAGTAGCTAGATCCCAGAGTTGTTGTGAGCATTGTAGGAGTTCCAGCTGGTGATGCCTTCATCTCAGTGGCTAGCGCTGAAAATGTTAGTGATTGTTCTCAGCATTTTAAGGGAGGCTCTTCTCAATGAAAAATGTCAGTTTCATTCTTATTACCTGTTTTAGGGCGGCTCCTCAGGCAAAGGCACGACCCTCAGAGGACGATCAGATGCTGACCTCGTCGTCTTCTTCACCAATCTCACAAGTTTTCAGGAACAGCTTGAGCGCCGAGGAGAATTCATCGAAGAAATTAGGAGACAGCTGGAAGCTTGTCAAAGAGAGGAAACATTTGAAGTGAAGTTTGAGGTCCAGAAACGACGATGGGAGAATCCCCGCGTTCTCAGCTTTGTGCTGAGGTCCCCCAAGCTCAATCAGGCGGTGGAGTTCGATGTCCTGCCCGCCTTTGATGCCCTGGGTGAGTGCTCCCAGCCACGAGTTCTTACAGTCTTTGTCCTATGTCAGGGCTTCTTCCGTTCTCTTTTCTTGTCTCTGAGCAGAAACAAAATGTCTTAATAACCAAGGTACCCCTTCAAGTGGGAGGAGACCCAGGCATCTCTCCTGGCACAAGAATGCCTAGGGTCTCATTCAGCCACTGAAGTGACATTAAACACCAAACTGGTACAGTTGGGGGTCAAGATATTTGTACAGAACACCTACCAGGCTCCTTAGTTTGACTTTTTGCAAACTGTGTGATGTTCTCTTTCTAAAAATGAGGTCTCGAGTAAATTCAATATGTTAATTTCATCTTTTATGCAAATGTGAGGCAACCATATGAAACTTACACTGGGGTTGGCATCTAGAGATCGTGTGCGGGAGCACTGGGGCAGGAAGCAATGCACGCTCGGAGGCTCAGTCTCCAGTGTGCACCTTAGGTGCGGGCTTCCCTGCTGGCTCAGGGGTTAAGAACGCTCCTGCCGAGCAGGAGATGCAGGTTCAACCCCTGGGTCGGGAAGATCCCCTGCAGAAGGAAATGGCAACCCACTCCAGTAGTCTTGCCTGGGAGATTCCATGGACAGAGGAGCCTGGCAGACTAGAGTCCATGGGGTCTCAAAGGGGCAGACAGGACTGAGCGACTGAGCAGCAACACGGACGTGGAGGTGCAAGGCCACGGTGGTCCATGGCCCTAAACGAGACGGACAGAGAGCCTCTCTCCTGGAGCCTGACCATCAGAACACCAGGAAGGAAATGATATCTCGCTGTGACCACAACTAAATATGGTGACTCGACGGAGAGCAAAGGGGATCAGACGACTTTGGTAGATAGGGTGACAGGAGAGGTGAGCTCTGGCCTGAGGCCCAAAGAATGAGAAAGAGCCAGGCGTGGGAAGACCTCCCAGGAAGAAGAATCCGCAGGTGCAAAGCCAGGAATGAACGTGGCACGTTTGAGGAAGTGAAGCAACCAGGGGAGTCAGTGGCAAAGTGATTGATGCAGGAGGTAAGACGAAGGAGGAGACGGGTCTCACCATCCGCGTGGGCCACTGTGAGGACTTGGGATGTTACCCAGGGGTCCTGGGAAGCAAGAAGTGGAAGGATCATGTTTCAAGGCCTCTGTATGGGCTGTGGGGATCCAGGGAGGAGGGTGCCGCCACCTCTGCTGAGTCCAGGTGAGAGACGATGGGTGACGGCGGTGGAGGTGGGAGAAGGGAGGCCCGGGGATGGACCTCAGTTCTCCTGGCTCTGGGCCTGCTGACCTCCCCACTGCCCCCCAAGGCCAGTGAGGCTGTGTCCCCGGGGCGACAGAAGGAAGCTCAGAAAAGAGCTGACATTTAAGTTTGAATTCATTCCCAACAGGTCAGTTGACCAAAGGTTACAGACCTGATCCTAATATCTACATCAAGCTCATCCAAGAGTGCAAGATACTGGGGAAGGAAGGCGAGTTCTCCCCCTGCTTCACGGAGCTGCAGCGAGACTTCCTGAAGAATCGTCCAACCAAGCTGAAGAGCCTCATCCGCCTGGTGAAGCACTGGTACCAGCAGGTATGGCCGGCCCCATGTGGGCAGAGCCGAGGAGGAGGAGGAGGAGGGGAGGGGAGAGTGAGGGGGGAGAGGAGGGGAGGGGAGGGGAGAGAGGGAGGGGAGAGAGGAGGGAGGGGAGGGGAGAGAGGGAGGGGAGAGAGGAGGGAGGGGAGGGGAGAGAGGGAGGGGGGAGAGGGAGGGAGGGGAGGGGAGAGAGGGAGGGGGGAGAGGAGGGAGGGGTGGCGTGGAGGGAGGCAAGGAGCAGGGGGAGACGTGGGGAGGAGCCAGGATGAGGCAGTGGGAAGAGGGAGAGGTAACAGAGGGGAGGGGAGACCAGAGGGGAAGGAAGGAAAATCACAGCTCCATCCTTCTAGTTACTGTGGCCAAACCAAGGGTCATCCTTGGCTTCTTCACAGACACCCATATCTAACTAGTCAGCAAATGTTGTTGGTCCATATTAAAATACATTTATGATTCATCCATGATCATCACCTCTGTTACCCCCTGGTCCAGATCATCTTGGGAGGCTCAAAGGATCTGCCCTTGACCTCTCTGAACCCCCATCTCTGCCCCCTCACAACCACCCTCAGGCCATGCTCTTCTCTTCATTAGTCCTCCTGGAGAGAAAGTCTACACTCCAACCTCTGGGCCTTTGCATGTGCCTATTTGTTTGTTTATTGTCTCGTGTTTGTTCAGTTACTAAGTCATGTCTGACTTTTTGTGACCCCAGGGACTGCAGCATGCCAGGCTCCCCCATCCTCTACTCTATCCCAGAGCTTGCTCAGATTCCTGTCCATTGAGTCGGTGATGCTTTCTAACCATCTCACCCTCTGCTGCCCCCTTCTCTCCCGAAATCAGGGTCTTTTCCAATGAGTTGGCTCTTAGCATCAAGTGGCCAAAGTATTGGAGCTTCAGCTTCAGCATCAGAACCTCCAATGAATATTCAGGGTTGATTTCCTTTAGGATTTACTGGTTTGGTCTCCTTACAGTTCAAGGGACCCTCAAAGAGTCTTGCCCAGCACCACAATTCAAAAGCATCAGTTCTTTGGTGCTCGGCTCTCTTTATGGTGCAAGTCTCACATCTGTTCAGAACTAATCAAAGCTATGGTTTTTCCAGTAGTCATATTTATTGTCTGTCTCCCCACTATTCCCTGGTGGCTCAGATGGTAAAGCGCCTGCTTGCAACATGGGAGACCCAGGTTCGATCCCTGGGTCAGGAAGATCCCTTGGAGAAGGAAATGGCAACCCACTCCAATACTCTTGCCTGGAAAATTCCATGGACAGAGGACCCTGGTGAGCTACAGTCCATGGGGTTGCAAAGAGTCAGACAGGACTTCACTTTCACTTTCCCCTCTATAAATGTACAAGAACAGAAGGATTTATATGTTTGATTCCCTGCTGTATCACAGGAACCTAGAACAGTGCCTGGCACATGAGAGTTCAAAAAATTATTGTTAGGTGAATTAATGAGTGCTATATCCTCCACCAACATCACACACACACACACACACACACACACACACACACTTCTGTTCACTTCCTAGCCATCTGGCTTTGAACAAGAGAGTCAATAGCTCTGTGAATGCCACCATAGACTATACCTAAATGGATAGGTGTGGATTTGCTCTCAGAAAACTTTATACCCTAAAACAAGTGGCAGGCTGAATTTGATGCATGAGAAATGTGCTTTACACAAATGCTAGACAAGCCCATTTTTCTGATTGTTTTCCGTCTACTCAGTGTAAGGAGCAGCTTGGAAAGCCATTGCCCCCACAATATGCCCTGGAGCTTCTGACGGTCTATGCCTGGGAGCAAGGGTGCAAGGAAACAGGATTCATCACAGCTCAGGGATTTCAGACTGTCTTGGAATTAGTCCTGAAGTATCAGAAGCTTTGCATCTACTGGAAAAGGAATTATAACTCTGAAAACCCTATTATTGAAGAATACCTGACAAGGCAACTTGCAAAACCCAGGTACTCCATCCCCTCATGGCTCAGCTCCCCACGTAAATGGACCCCTGCTTACAGATGCAGCATCCGGAAACGAAGGAATTATTGATCATCTTTTGATACTTATCATGCCACTGGGCACTTTACTACTACCATCTAATTTTAAAAACAATGTGCAAACAGCCATGCGAGGCAGGCACTATGTTAATTGCTTCACTAATGAGTAAACCAAGATTCTGAGCAGTAAGAGCTTGTTCAAACCCTAACAGAAAATGAGTGAAACAACTGAAATTTCAACTGAAATAACAACAGCTGCGGGAACAATAATAATTCCTCCCAGGAAGTAAGAGCTTGCTATAAGACTAACACACTCTAACAGTATAGTAAAAATTATGATCATTGTAACTGTCATGCACTAACCCCTCACGATGGCCCAATTACTGTGCTGAGTATTCCATGTGGCTTATCTAGATCCTCATAGAACATCCTTTGAAGTAGGGGTGTTCAAATCTGCCCATTTCACAGATGAGCATACAGAGAATTAGAGAGACCAAGACATCTACCCAAGGTCACACTCCTACAGAAGAGCAGAGGTGAGATTCACGGCCAGGTTTATCAAAGCCCGAATGCAAGGTCCTCCTCCCGTTCACTGTCCTCCCTGGAGCAAGGCACCCAGGACACACCCTAGGGAGTGGTGCTCTGCTGCAGCCCTGATGCTGCCTGAGTCTCAGCCTGTGTCAGGCTGGTTGCTTTGCCCTTCCTGGAGCATCTAGACCACCCACCAGAGAGAACCCAGCTTCTCATTTCTCTCTCTCTAAATATTACTCTTCAGGCCTGTGATTCTGGACCCGGCGGACCCTACAGGAAATGTTGCTGGTGGAGACCTATATAGCTGGCAGCGGCTGGCACAAGCGGCTTTGGTCTGGCTGGATTACCCATGCTTTAAGAAATGGGACGGGTCTCCAGTGGGCTCCTGGGATGTGTCGGTGAGAACTTCTGCTTCTTTACTGTTGCCCTGCCCCCATCCCTTCCACACAGCATGGGGGTGTGTAGCTAGAGACCATTCCTTCCAAAGAAATTGCCTCTTACTAGAGGTCACTAGGGCTTCCATGGTGGCTCAGACAGTAAAGAATCCGCCTGCCTATGCAGGAGACCTGGGTTCAATCCCTGGGTCAGGAAGATCCCCTGGAGAAGGAAATGGCAACCCACTCCAGTATTCTTGCCTGGAGAATCCCCATGGACAGAGGAGCCTGGCGGGCTACAGTCCATGGGGTTGCAAAGAGTCAGACACGACTGAGCGACTTTCACTTTCACAGAGGTCACTCCCATTCACATCATACCAGGCTATGCTCCCTGATTTATAGTCATCTTCACCCCAGAGGGTTCCTAGACTTCTCACATCCCTATCCAGAGCTTATTCTTTAATTAATGCCTCCTTGGCCAGAAGTAACTTTTTTTAACAGCTCCAGTTGGCTCATTCCACTAAGAAGAAAAAGAATAACAACCACCACTTAATGAATACCTGCTTTGGGGTCAGGCTCTGTTCTTAGCCCCTTAAATTTAACTGTTTCATTAAATCTTCACAACATCCCATGAGCCCTGATTTCTACTCCCATCTTACAGATGAGAAAAGGAGGCTCAGAGAGGTGAAGTCACCTGCTCAAGTCCACTCAGCTAGGGAGCCCCAGAACCGGGAATCCCACTCAGCAGACTCCAATGCCAGGGCTTACTCTGCTGAGCTAAACAGCCTGCCTTGTATCCCCTCCCCCCTCCATATCACACAACAAACGAGTGACTCAGAATAGGTGAGGATGTGAACGTATTACACAGCTAAGTCAGGGATGAGGGCCTCATCTTTCCACTCCAAGAGTAGGGATCTTTCTCAAGCTGGAGTGGGGAGGGCTGATGATGCCAGAGATGGGTTTCCCAGAAACAGGCTCTGGGATGAAGTTCACATGCAGGAGGTTTCTGGGGAGGACCATTGGAACCGATACCTGTGTAAAGGAGGGGACCAACATGAGGAGACGGGCGGCTGGGATGCTGGCCATCTCAGACCATCCCCCCGGGGAGTCCTGGGGGCACCAACAGCCTCCAGAGTTGTCCTACAGAAGACTGAGGTGGCCAGGCCTTTATAGCCCCAACACTGGTCAGCTGCTGAATGTGGACAACCCAGGAGGGGGCATGGCCTTCCTCGAAGGGCATCCAGGTGGCAGGTCACAGCGTCCACCGGGGATGCTTACTGAGACCCGTGCCAAGCGGGGAGGCCCAGCTCTCCAATGTGACCACTTGCTTCTCCTTTTCAGCCCCAAGAACACAGCGACCTGATGTTCCAGGCCTATGGTTTTAGACAGCGTTATAGATCCTCTCCAAGAACCCAGCTCTATGCAGGAGCCCCTCCCCAGATGGAAGAGAACTGGACATGTACCATCCTCTGAACGCCAGGGTGTGTTGGAGGCAAGGTCTCCAGAGCCCTCTGGGCCAGCCCTCTTCATGTCTAGGGCTAGGGGGCCTGGATCCAAAGACAGCCGTGAATTGATGTCAGACCTGGGACCAGAACCCAAGTCTCCTGACCCCCAGCCTTCCCACTATTCTTGCTCTCTTTTCTTTCATAGACAGCCCGCTCCCCATTGGAGCCTGACAATAGCCTCTCCGAGACACCAGGAGAGACTCAGGCAAAAGAGTGGAATCCCAGCCTTGACTTTCTTCTGTGAACCTGGGGGGAAAGGTGATGGTCTAATTTATTGTCAATAATAACAAAAATGGTAGCAAATGCCATTTGTTGGGTGTTAATTAACCTCAAGGTACAGAGCCAAGAAGTATATCTACATATTATGTGTGTGTGAGCATCTTCACTGATTCAATTAAAAATATTAACTGGGCACCTGCTCTGTGCCAAGCATTGTTCCGGCCACTGGATCACTGTTGTTCAGTCGCTGAGTTGGGTTCGACTCTTTGCGACCCCATGGACTGTAACACGCCAGGCTTCCATGTCCTTCACTATCTCTTGGAGTTTGCTCAAATTCTTGTCCATTAAATTGGTGATGCCATCCAACCATCTCATCCTCTGCTACCCTTTTCTCCTTTTGCCTTTAATATTTCCCAGCATCGGGGTCTCTTCCAATGAGTCGGCTCTTCTCATCAAGTGGCCAAAATATTGGAGGTTAACAATGAGTAAAGCAGACAAAACTCCCTGCCTCGTGGAGCTGACATTTTGTGGAATACTCTACTATTCGAGAGATGAGGGTCGTTTCAACTTTCAGTTACAGATAATCCTGAGACAAGCATCTTTATTTCATCCTTTGTCCACATCTCTGATGATTTACCTGGGAAAAATTTTAGAACTGCCCTGTGTAATTCAGTAGACACTAGTCACGGATGGCTATTGAGTACTTGAGATGTAGCTGAACCTAACCGAGAGGTGCTCATCCTTATACTTCCCTGAGTTTTCAGATTATTATTAATTTTGGGCTGTAATTTATACTGCTTGTATGACCACAAGAAACAGTAAAGCAAGGTTTCTGGTTCAGAACTATCCTATCCACCCCTGCTATTAAAAGCTAGCATCTGCCCCCTTGCAAGGGTTTCTCGTCCATAATACACCCCCCAACTCCGAGGAGCAGTGTCCATCTCCCCTCCTGCCCACTAGGACTGTAAGTATGGTCCAGTCCCAGCACAGCCCAGCTGGGGACATGCCGGGCCTGCCGAGGGAGGAATGGACTTGTATCCGTAACACCCGGAAGACCCAGCAGCACGCACCAGCACAAGTCAGGTGGGTGTGAGGGGGAGTGACCCCAAGGGCACCTCATCAAGGGGCGGCAGAGTCAGATCAGATGACCAGCAGCTCATTGATTTGGAAGTCCCCTCCTGGACTTCAGGACTCCACACCCTTGGCAAGGACCCCAGGAGAAGGCGCAGACTCGCTCTTAGCCAGGCTCTTAGAACAGATCAAGCGCGAGCCTTTGCCTGGTGATATTCCCATGAGAGATGGTGGGAGATGGGATTAAAAGGTCAGGGAAGCAGATGTGCTGGGGGCCGATGTGCTGTATAAATCCAGAAAGAAAAAAAAACAAAAAACCCCACCAAATTATCTCCCGTGGAAAAGCAGAGAATACAGCTCTACTGAGGCCATAAAGGATATGCTAGTGAGGGACCTCCCTGGTGGGCCAGTGGTTGAGAATCCGTCTTCCAAGGCAGGGGACACGGGTTCGATCCCTGGTCCCAGAAGATCTCACATGCCTCGGGTCAGCCAGGCCCCGGTGCACCACAACTATTGAGACTGCTGTCTAGCGCCGACGAGCCACAGCTGCTGAAGTCTGCGCGCTCCCAGAGCCTGTGCCCTCCGACAAGGGAAGCCACCGCAGCCAGAAGCCCGCACGCCGCAGCACACGGCTGGGGAGCAGCCCCGGCTCGCCGCAACCAGACAAAAGCCTGCACAGCAGCAGAGACCCAGCACGACCAAACAAATAAACAGATAAAATTGTTTTTTTTTTTAAAAAAGAGTAAAGGAGTTTGCCTGGTCAAGGCTATGGTTTTTCCAGTGGTCATGCATGGATGTGAGAGTTGGACTGTGAAGAAAGCTGAGCGCCGAAAAATTGATTCTTTTGAACTGTGATATTGGAGAAGACTCTTGAGAGTCCCTTGGACTGTAAGGAGATCCAACCAGTCCATCCTAAAGGAGATCAGTCCGGGGTGTTCATTGGAAGGACTGATGCTGAAGCTGAAACTCCAATACTTTGGCCACCTCATGTGAAGAGCTGACTCATTGGAAAAGACCCTGATGTTGGGAGGGATCCGGGGCAGGAGGAGAAGGGGACGACAGAGGATGAGATGGCTGGATGGCATTGCCAACTCGATGGGCATGGGTTTGGGTAAACTCCGGGAGTTGGTGATGGACAGGGAGGCCTGGGGTGCTGCAATTCATGGGGTCGCAAAGAGTCGGACACGACTGAGCAACTGAACTGAACTGAACTTAAAGAAGTCTGGGGGGTTATGATGTGTCCATGTGGGTTACTCGGTTGTTAACAAATGCCCCACCATGCTAGGGGATACTGATGTGAAACTGAAACTGAACTTGGAAACAGGAAACCCCGTTTCAAGTGAAGCCAGGAGTCCAGAAGGGGGCGCTCTCACCTCTCAAACCAGTTCAGTCCAGTCGCTCAGTCGTGTCCGACTCTTGGCGACCCCATGGACTGCAGCAAGCCAGGCCTCCCTGTCCTTCATCAACTCCTGGAGCTTGCTCAAATTCATGTCCATCGAGTAGGTGATGCCATCCAACCATCTCATCCTCTGTCATCCCCTTCTCCTCCTGCCTTCACAGTCTTTCCCAGCATCAGGGTCTTTTCCAACGAGTCAGTTCCTTGCATCAGGTGGCCAGAGTATTGGAGCTTCAGCTTTAGCATCAGTCCTTTCAAAGAATACTCAAGACTGTTTTCCTTTAGGATGGACTGGTTTGATCTCCTTGGGAATCCAAGGGACTCTCAAGAGTCTTCTCTAGCACCACAGTTCAAAAGCATCAATTCTTTGGGGCTCAGCTCAAATACCACTGCAGAATGTTTTGGGGGTGGGAGGAGGCTGGCATGATGGTGGTTGTGGTGGGGTGGTGGCAGTGGGGTGTATAAGAAATCTCTTGGCTTCTGCCCAGTTTTTCTGGGATCCTAAAACCACTCTGAAAAACTAAGTTTATATACATACATATATATGTATATATATATATATTTAAGAGTAAAGAGGCAAAATACCTGCAACATACAACTCACATGACTCAGTAATAATAATACTGATAATACAATGTACACAGAGAATGAGGAGCAAATATGGTGAAATATTCAGGATCAAGAATATGAGAGAGTTCTTTGTGTTTCAGATGATTTCAAAATAAAATACTTTTAAAGATAAAAACGCACAGACTTTAGGAAGCAGGTAGTTAGACGCTAGCCAGATAACTTACAAGCTGTATGACCTCGCACAAGTATTTTTCAGCTCTCTGAGCCTCTACATTTTCATTTAGAAAAGAAGCCTTATGACCTAAGCCCAGCCTACCTCTAGGTGTTTTAGAAGTCGGATAAGGGCAAGGAAGGGCCCTTTATGGACAGGAGCAATCATCAAGTTTCTCCAGAGAAACCAAACAGTGAAAATGAACTCACAAACAGAAACCTCATGGAGTTAGAAGACCAGAGAGGGAGCTCTCACACCTCAAATACCTCTGAGGTCAATCCCAGGAAAGACAAGTTAATTAACACACCCCCAACAGGAAGAATGATCAACAGGGAAAAATTGTCAATGACAGGCCAGGACAGGAAAGATGTACATTGCATCTGTCCTGGAGGAAGCCAACTCCCCTGGCAACTGAGCCAATGAGAACCCATCATCACCCTGAATTCTTGCTTTCCTCCAGTGGACACGTGTTCAAACAACTCCTCCTAACTTCCTCCTTTTTCTCTATAAAATAATATTCCTCTTCTTTGTTGGCTGGACTTGCCTATGGCTTTTTGCTATTGCCTGCTTGTCCAAAATTGAAATTCTTCGCTGTTTCCAAATAAACCCATTTTGCTGGTAAAACAGTGATTGCTTCACTTTTGAGGTTAATAGAACCAACTGGTTTTATAAATCTAGATTTAGAGAAAAATTTGTTTTAAGGAATTGACTGTGCCACTGCAGGGGCCAGTGAGTCCAAATTCTGCAGGGTAGGGTGGCCGGGATAGCTGGAAACCCAAAGAAGCATCTGCTTGTGGAATTGCCTCCTCCTCAGGGAGAGAGCAGACTGTTTCCTTTTCATCCCTTCACCTGATTGGATGAGGTCCACCCACATTATAGTGAATAATCTGCTTTCCCCAAAGTTTACAATGTTGATCTCATCTTAAAAATTGCCGGGGTCCAGCCTCGGCAGGATCCAGGGGGTACCCTCAGGATGAACGGCGTCGGCGAGAGAAGACACGTGAGACCAGCCTTGATAGGGCCAAGTCTGCGAGGGAGAGGGAGAGAAAGAGAGAGAGAAAGAGAGAGAGTGAATGACCAGACGGGGGTGCAAACACTCCTTTCAGAGTCTGGCAATGCTTTATTTTTTACCATAGCTTTTATACCCTAAGTTAGTACATTTCTAAGGGGAAGATAGTTTAACATTACGTCAGCTTGTCCTTCACGAAACCAGGGTGTTTTCTGCATACTTCTTTGTTTATGAGGATCTTGTACATTATCTTCTGGCCTTGGGGCCTATTAACATTTTTGCAGGTCAGGTGAATGTAAACCTATTTTCTGTTTCTATGGTGACCTTAACTGAAAGGTAGCAGTCTCATAGGGCAATAGTACAGAGTAGAAGCATATTCTTGTTAATACAAAAATTAATCCTTCTGAAAAAGTTGTCAGTTGCGTTTATCTAAGAAGTTTACCCCATACAGACTCTGCGACTTTGGTGAGGCAGCTTCTGCCTAGCACTCCTGACTGACAATTAACAACCATCTCATTGTTACCACACTAGGGCTAAGTTCTTATTTCTCTAGATCTTTAACTACATTAACAATGGTTTTTATAACACAACCTTAGCACATTAAAGGCAAAAATACAGCAAGCAAAAACACAGCAAGCAAATCACAACCCAGTAACCACCTATAGAATAATTTTTCTTTTGTTTTCTAATAGGATTCCTTTACCCCTTAAAAGGGCTCTATATCTATTAGGGCTTTTATATAATCAGGTTCTTTATGCTATTTTATGATTAGGATATTATAAGCAATCATGCATATTAGTACCAAGCGCATAAATGCGTTTGGCTAACAAACTACCAGCAAAGGAGTTTGAATTAAAACAGTCCTTTCACCCTGAATAATCTCATAAAATACCACCACCTGGGAAACTTATTGATTAAAGTTCTAAATTGATTCTTATTTGGGACGAGATCGGGGAAGGCCTTCCTGCCTGTGTCAGAGAAATTAGGGAGTAGTCCATTGAGGCAGGCATCAGAAAGACAGATATCATCTTTAAGGTGATAGCCGGGGGCAGCTTTTCAAAATCCCTGATAACCTGATCTGCCTTGCCCGTCAGGTTTTCTCCCTTACGGCCTTGTTAGGGGTAGGGTCTCATGAGCTGACTTTTTCGAAACCCCTGAAAACCTGATCCGCCTTGCCCGTCAGGTTTTCTCCCTTACGGCCTTGTTAGGGGTAGGGTCTCATGAGCTGACTTTTTCGAAACCCCTGAAAACCTGATCTGCCTTGCCCATCAGGTTTTCTCCCTTATGGCCTTGTTAGGGGTAGGGTCTCGTGTGTTGGCTCCCGGCAAAAAATATACTCAAAAAAAAAATTCTAGGAGAATGTTTGACCAAATACCTGAGTACCATGATCATAGTCAAGTTGACATACAAAACTAATCATCACGGGACTCTCCTGGTGGTCCAGTGGTTAAGAATCTGCCTGCCAATGCAGAGGACAGAAGTTCAATCCCTGGTCTGTGACGATCCCACATGCCAGAGAACGACTAAGCCCTGTGCCACAACTACCGAGCCTGCATACCCTGGAGCCCGAACTCTGCAACAAGAGAAGTCAGGGTAATAAGAAGCCCATGTACCACAACTGGAGAGTAGCCTCCACCCGCCGCAACTAGAAAATGCCCGCTGGAAAAAAAAAAGAAAAGAAAATGCCCGCTGACAGCAATGAAGACCCAGTGCAGCCAAAAACTACAAATAAATAAATACCATTTAAAAGATAATAATAATAAAATTAATCATCACAGCAGAGAAAGGGGTCTGTTCCTGTCCCCCTTGGAGATGTTTGCCCTCGGTGTTACAGGGGAAGCCAGTGGGAGCTGCCCAGGAGTTTCGTTCTCATGGTTCTGGACACAAGAGTTGCACGTCTGTCTCCTCTCTGGCCTTTGTGCTACTGTGCATGTTTTCTTTCCTTGCTGGGTGTGGCTCAATGCCCGATGAACCCTGCCAGGTGCTCATGTGGGCGCTGAGGGACTGGGCCCACGGGAGCAGGCCTCTGGGGACCTGTGTTTGTTCAGGGGCAGAACTGAAACCCGAGGGGCTCAGCCGTCGCCTTGCTGTGTCCCTAAACAAGTCAGGGCCCTCTCTGATCTCTTCTCACTGTTCTCATCAGCTCTGAATTCCCGAGCCATTGGGAACAGGGAGAAGCGCAAAGAGCCCAAAAGATGACCTCTGGGAAAGAAATTTCTTACATTATATATATATATTATATATTTAAATGTAAATATAACTGATCAGTTTGCTATACTCCTGAAAACTAACACAATATTTTAAATCAGCTATACTTCAATTATATATTAAAAAATGACGACCTCTGGCCCCCTATGAAGTTATTTGCTTTACAAACACTTTATAGCACTAGTCATGTACCAGGTCCTGTTCTAAGCACTTTGCAAGTATTTTAATCTTTGTATTAAGCCTGTGAGATAGGTACCACTGTTACCCCCATTTTACAGATGGGGAAATCAAGGCACAAAAAGGGCTAGCAGTGTGCTCAAAGACACAGACATAACCCATATCAAGCCCTCATAATCCAGCTCAAGGGGCCATGTTTTTAACTACAAGCCTCCCTTGAGAGCAGCGGAAAGGCTGGGGGCGAGGCCTGGATTGAAGCCTGGATTGGGCCGGAAAACTCTGTGAGTTTCCTTTTCCCCTGGTGTAAGTTTCGATTTTCTCCCCTCTCCTCCCCCTGCACACAGAAGTTCCTTATTCTCCTCGGCCTCCCGCTCTGCCTCCAGCTGTCATCTCAGCAGACAGTCAGAGCCATGGGCAGCTGGGAGTCCCACCTCTATGAACAGCCTTCTGAGAAACTGGAGGAGTTTATCCAGAACTACCTGAGGCCCTCTGAAGACTGTCAGAAAGACATCGACCAGTCGGTGGACACCATCTGCGCAGTCCTGCAGAAATCCTGCCAGTCCCTAGCCGTGACAGGGGTGGCCAAAGTGAGTAGATGGCTGGGCTCAGTGCTTCTGGGACTCGGAAGGCAGAAGGACTAGGCGCTGAGCACCCGCTGTGTTCTGGGCCCTGGGCGCGCAAGACATCACCTTGTCTAAGCCCACACTCGAGTGACAGGATGGAACAGGGTGTAGAGTTTAGGGGTACAGGTTGGGAGAACTCTGATTCTGCCCCTTGCTGCTGTGTGACCCGAGGTAGGTTGCTTAACCTCTCTGTGCCTCAGTGTCTGAACGTGTAAAATGGGAGGGGAATAATACTCAGTGCCAAGTGTTAAGAGGCTTAAATGCATGATGCTCTGGCAAGAGCTTGGTACAAAGCTACAGCAGTAGATTAGCTGTGGTTACTTGTATCATTTTTATCCTCCCCATCTTACAGACAAGTAAACTGAGCCTACAAGAGTTCAGTAAAACTATTCAAAGATGTTCTGTGATTTCTCAACTCCAAGGAGGTGGGAGGCCTCATCAGTTAAGACATGTTTGGTGCTCTGGCACAAACCCTAGGGTGGAGGCTGAAGATTCTGGAATTTTGAGGAAGAAATGATGCTGGGAAGGTGCCAGGACCCTAGGGTTGGAGGGGATCACATTTGCCCAACCCCAGCCTCACGCTCTCCAGCACCGGAATCGCACTTCTCTGCAGTCACATGCTTCCTGGCCTCCACGTGGTGTCTCCTGTCTTGGCCCAGATAAGGAAAATGAAGCTTGGGGAAGTTATTATTCGTTGGCATTCGACCCGGGATTTTAAGCTCTGGTAATCTATGTGGGAGGGCCCTCTGGTGGCTCCATGGTAAAGAGTCCACACGGCAGGGCAGGAGACCTGGGTTCGATCCCTGGGTCAGGAAGGTCCCCTGGAGAAGGGAATGGCAGCCCACTCCAGTACGCTTGCCTGGGAAATCCCATGGACAGAGGAGCCTGGTGGGCTACAGTGCATGGGGCGGCGGAATTGCACACGACTGAGCAACTAAACAATGGCGACAATGTGTTTGGGAGCATGCAGCCTTAACCGCCGTGCAATCCTCCCTCTCTATATTGTTCACTTTTTCTCATTAAAATAATATGTACAACAAGTGCACATATGTGTACAGTACAGCTTGATGGATTGCCACAGACAACAAACATGTGTGACCTATGCCCAGATGAAGAAATAAAATTTTCCCAGCCCCCACCCAAGAGTCCCTGGGCCCCTTGTCTAGTCATTACCCTCAACCCCAGCCAACCATGCTCCCAACTTCAAACAGCATAGATTAGTTTTGCCTATTTTTAAACTTTGTGTAGAGTGACCAACCTTTCAGGGTTGTCTGCGACTGAAGGATTTCCGGGACATGGACGTCTCGGGGCTAAGACCGAAGCAGCTGGTCTCCCTGTCTAAAGGACGCCATGCACGGCGTGGCGTTAACGTGCGGGCTTTGTTTCTGACCCACCGGTTGATGAGACGTTTGCTGTTGTGCAGCTGTTGTTTTATCATCGCGTTGTTGCCGCATATCCCCTTGTGTGGGCACACCACTCTGGTCCGCTCTACTGCTGATGGTCACCCAAGTGGCCTCCTGTCCGGGGCTCGTGGGAAAAGTGTTGCTCTGGGCGCCCTGACTCAGCTCTCTGGGTGGACAGATGACCACCCGCCACTCAACTCTTAGACGACGGTGACGTGTGGGACTTCTGCTCGAGTTGAGAAATACGTCTGCCTGTTGGGGTGCCCAGTGACCTCAGAGGGTTCAGACTCTCACATCTGCTTCTCTGTTGCTGGTAGGGTGGCTCCTACGGCCGGAGAACGGTCTTGAGAGGCAACTCCGATGGTACCCTTGTCGTCTTCTTCGGGGACCTTGAGCAATTCCAGGACCAGGAAGAAAGACAGTATGAACTTCTCGGGAAAATCTGGGCACGGATGAAGCACTGCGAGTGCACGCTGAATCTGGCAGCCAAGATGGAGCTCCAGAACACCAATAGGAGCTCCAGGGTCACTGTCCAGCTTTCCACAAAACAGCAGAGCATCACTTTCAACGTGCTGCCTGCCTTCAATGCTCTGGGTGAGCCCTGCTGGGTGTATGCAGGGTGGTGGGGAGGGTTGGAGGTGTGGGTCTGGAAGGGCTTGTCAAGAGAACAAAGCCAATGAAAGAGGTGGTGAGTAAGCGTGGGGATGGAGTAAATACCACTGAAATTGAAAAGAAAGTGAAAGTGTCAGTCGCTCAGTTGTGTCCTACTCTTTGTGACCCCATGAACTGTAACCCACCAGTCTCCTCTGTCCATGGAATTCTCCAGGCAAGAATACTGGAGTGGGTTGCCATTCCCTTCTCCAAGGGATATTCCCCAGTCAGGGATCGAACCCTCATCTCCTGCAGAGCAGGCAGATTCTTTATTGTTTCAGCCACCAGAGAAGACTCCTCCTACCTTGAGCTTACTCTGTTCTTTAGAACCTCTCCTTTAACTCCTAACTGACTTTGGAGGAAATGTTCTAGACTCTGAAACCTAGAGTAGAGTTCCTCAAACTGTGATATGCACACAAATCCCCTGAGAAACTTGTTAAAATGATGGTTCTGCTTCAAGAGATTGGGGTCCAGAATTCTATATTTCCAACCAGCTTCATGGTGGTTGCTGCTCTTCTGCGGACCATAGTGAAGATGTAAACTAGAATAAACGTTGGTTAGAGGTAGAGAATGGGGAAAACATCTGAGAAAAGCTCAGCTAGAGCAGGCCTGGAGTTGCCCTCTAACGAGGTCAACATCAAGGGAAGGCTCTTCCATGGGCAACTGTTGGAATGGATCTGTGGTTGGATGGAAGGATGGTTGACTAGATGGATGAATGGATGGCTGACTGGATGAATGGATGGAAGGATGGTTGACTGGATGGATGGATGGTTGGTTGATTGAGTGAATAAGACTCACCATAGTCACAGCTTAGTTTCAAGCATTAGGTACATATATTATCACAAACTTAAATATCAGTGTTGACATCCAACCCCTCATTAAACAAATGGAATCAGAAAGAAATGACTGTATCCAGGGCCACGCACCCAGTTACTGACAGAAATAGAATAAAAGCCCGAGTCTTTTAAGTGTCAGGCCTGGTGCCTTCAAAGTGGACACACACACACACAAAGCCTGATGACTTATTCACAGAAAGGTGATCTAGTTCAGAGGGAAAAATGCAGCAGTTTGTGAGTTAGGCAGCCCGGGGAATTCTCACCCTGATCCTACTACTAACCCACCTGTGTCCAACTGTAAGATCAAAGCTAGAAAAAGCTAACTTCCAGGGTCTTTCGGACAGTAAGAATTGAGACTACATGCCTGACTCAAAGTGTTACTGAAAGGTGTGTGAGTCCAACTGCTCACCGTCCAAAAGTCAATAAATAGGCCAAGCTGATGGAAAGGAAAGTTAGCTTTATTTCAGATGCCAGCAACTCTGGGGGAGGGCAGACATCTGTCCAAAGGTTGACTCCTCCCACTGATCGTCAGTGGAGACAAACGTTTATAGACAAAGGGAGGGGGCTACATGAAGAAAAAGCACAGTAAGCTCTGACAGTCATCTTCAAATTGGTCATCAGTGATCTGACTAGCATCATCTCAATGGTTTTAGGTGCAGTTTATCTTCAGTTCCAGGGTCGGTTTGTTTCCATTTTCTTTGGGGTCCATTCTCAGAACTGCAGCAGCTCATGTCATGGGTACTGTCTGCTCATTGTGTAGTTCTTCCGCCTGGAGTTTTAGTATCTCTATGACAGCTCACAGACATGGCTCAGAATGTTATCTATAATCCTTGAGAAGGAAACTCTCAAAGGTCCTTGGCTAAGCTTAATGTTGAGTTAGTCATTTAGTAGAGTCTGAATCTCTGCCACCCCATGGACTGTAGCTCAATTATGTTTAATGACTACATTATTATTATTTGGTCTCCTTTGACTCTTTTCCTTTATTTCTGCATGTTCTCATCTCTCTGGTTACACTTATCCTTTGACTAAAGTTTTCCACAGGCAAAAGGCAGACAGAGAACATGGTGGGGGTGGGAGGAGGCAAGGACCATAGTGTCCTGCTCCATTTCAGCAGGAGGGCTGGAGACAAGGTGAAGAGACAGCGTGACTCAGAATTTGTAGGATATCCTATGTTCTCTCCTCTGGTTTATGGCAAGTAGGTGGGGAAACAGTGGCAACAGAGGCTGACTTTGTTTCTGGGGGCTCCAGAATCATTGCAGATGGTGATTGTAGCCATGAAATTAAAAGACGCTTACTCCTTAGAAGGAAAGTTATGACCAAGCTAGACAGCATATTAAAAGGCAGAGACATTACTTTGTCAACAAAAGTCCATCTAGCCAAAGCTATGGTTTTTCCAGTAGTCATGTATGGATGTGACAGTTGGACTATAAAGAAAGTTGAGTGCAGAAGAACAGATGCTTTTGAACAGTGGTGTTGGAGAAGACTCTTGAGAGTCCCTTGGACTGCAAGGAGATCCAACCAGTCCATCCTAAAGGAGATCAGTCCTGGGTGTTCATTGGAAGGACTGATGTTGAAGCTGAAACTCCAATACTTTGGCCACCTGATGCGAAGAACTGACTCATTTGAGAAGACCCTGATGCTGGGAAAGATTGAAGGCAGGAGGAGAAGGGGACAACAGAGGATAAGATGGTTGGATGGCATCACCGACTCAATGGACATGAGTTTGGGTAGACTCCCGGGAGTTGGTGATGAAAAGGGGGGCCTGGCGTGCTGCGGTTCATGCGGTCGCAAAGAGTCGGACAGGACTAAGCGACTGAACTGAACTGAACTCCTCTGGGTCACAGCAGGGCAGGTGGAGATAAGGCCAGAGCGCCCTCTGCTGGCTTCTCCCCGTCATGCAAGGATGATGTAAGAACGAAAAGACCAGGTCTTCCTCACATGTAGTATCCAGGAACTGCCACGAGATGGCGGCAGAGTTACACATTCCAAACTTGAATCTCTTTTTTTTTTTTTCCCTAGACGAAACAATAACTGTGACTCAGAATTCGTAGGAAATCCTATGTTCTCTCCTCTGATTCAGAGCACAGTGGCTGGAGATAAGGCCAGAGCGCCCTCTGTTGGCTTCACCCCGTCATGCAAGGATGATGTGAGAACGAAAGACCAGGTCTTCCTCTCATGAAGTATCCAGAAGTTGCCACGAGATGGCGGCAGAGCGACACATTCCAAACTTGAATCTCTCTCTCTCTCTCTCTCTCTCTCTCTCTCTCTTTTTTTTTCTTAGACGATACAACAGTGGTTGCTTTCTGAGAAAAGTAGGGCTTCCCGGGTGGTTCAGATGGTTGGTCACGACCGAGCGACTGACATTTCATTTCATTTCTGAGAAAAGGAAACTACAGGGGAATTTTTAAATTACATTCTTTACTAAATATTAGCCTAACTACATTTTATTATCTAGCAGGACAGACCACCCCTCACCTTTTATGAAAATATTCCCATCCTCTTACAGATGAAGCAGTGAACGTGTGCTATCTAGCCGCATCCAGCCTTCTTTGTGGGCTCTCCAAGGCCAGGCTCCCTGAAAATCAGACGTTCTGCTTCTCTTTCACACCAGGCTTAAGTGAGAAGCCCAGCCTCTGGAGCTATCGAGAACTCAAAAGATCCTTGGATATGGTGAAAGCCAGTCCCGGTGTGTTCTCAGTCTGCTTCACTGAACTCCAGGAGAAGTTTTTTAGCGGCTATCCCAGCAAACTAAAGGATTTGATCCTCTTGGTAAAGTACTGGTGTCAAAAGGTAAATTTCAAATTGTGTGTCTATTGCTATCTATCATCTGTTTCCCTTTGACTGAGATGATTCATCCTGGGTAAAATGTCAATACAACATCATTAAGAATGGTGGCACGGACAGTAAGGAAACTGCCTGCAACGCAGGAGACCCTGGGTCAGGAAGATCCCCTGGAGGAGGAAACCTGCTCTGGTTTTCTCGGCTGGAGAATCCCATGGACAGAGGAGCCTGGTGGGCTACAGTCCACAGGGTCACACAGAGTTGGACATGACTGAGTGACTAACATGTTCACGTTCAAGAATACAGCTCAGGACTTTGCTGGTGGCCCAGGGGTTAAGATACCACCATTCCAATGCAGGGGGTGCAGGTTCGAACCCTGGTAGGGGAAGTAAGATCCCATGTGCTCCCCCCTACACATACAAAGGAATACAGTTCGATGCATTCTTGTAGCCTTTTAGGCAATCCTCAGATCGAAATAGGGCACATTTCCTGCACCCCAGTCCATACTGCTCCCAAACAAACCTCTGTCCTAACATCTGTCACCACAGATTAGTTTTGTTTTTAAACTCGGTGGCAGTGGAATCATACTAAATGTACTTTTGCTCAGTGTTAGGCCTGAGAGGTTTTCCGTGTTGTTGCAGGGAGTAGTGGTTCTTCATTGTTTGACACTATTCCATTGCACTGATATGCTGTACTTGGATGCATTCCACTGCTAAGGGACATGCGGGTCATTCCCAAATTGGGACTGTCATGAATGAAGCTACAGTGGATATTCCCCCACATGTCTTTTTTTTCTGGTGACTTGAAGCAGTCAGTTCCTCTTGGGTAAAAATGCAGGCGTGAAACTGTGTGTGTGTGTGTGTGCACACGTGCACATGCATGCTCAGTTGCTCAGTTGTATCTGATTCTTTGTGACCCCACGGGCTGTAGCCCACCAGGCTACTCTGTCCATGGGATTTCCCAGGCAAGAATACTGGAGTGGGGTACCATTTCTTCCTCCAGGGAATCTTCCTGACTCAGGGATCAAACCCATTTCTCCTGCTTCTCCTGCATTGGCAGGTGGGGTGGAACCTTTTATTACTGCTCCCTGGGAAGTCCACATACCTTATATATGTAATATATATTTATATATTATGTATATATATGAATGAGGAGGGCATGGCGACCCACGCCAGTATGCTTGCCTGGAGAATCCCCATGGACAGAGGAGCCTGGTGGGCTACAGACCATGGGGTCGCAAAGAGTCAGACATGACTGAAGCAACTTAGCTACATATATGAATATGTATGTATATGTGTATACATATACACATGGCATATATGAATAAATATATGGACTATATAGATATAAATTTAACTTTAGTAAATACAGCTGAATAGCATTCCCAAATGCTTGTACCAGTTCACACTCCCATCAGCTGTGTATGATAGTTTCAGGTGATGCACATTCTTGCCAACACTTGCTATTGTCAGTCTATGGAATTTTAGCCACATATCATTTTGGTCACTAGCAGGGGATGGCGACTTCCTATAGACTTCTAGTTTCTTGCTTTCAGACTGCTGGCACGGGTCCCGAGTTACCCGCCAACCTTCTCTCCTCTCATAGTGCCAGGAAAAGCTGGACAATTCCTCCCTGCTGCCTCCGTACGCACTGGAGCTGCTTACGGTCTATGCCTGGGAACAGGGGTGTGGAGCGGAGGACTTTGATATGGCTGAAGGTGTCAGGACTGTTCTGAGTCTCATCAAGAAGCAGGAGCAGCTATGTGTCTATTGGACGGTCAACTACAACTTTGGCGATGAGACCATCCGCAACATCCTGCTGAGCCAGCTCCAAGCCCCAAGGTACCAAGCTTCCCATTCCGTGTCTCCTTCCCTCTTTATCTGCATGCTAGGCTCTGCCCCCTTAGAATGAGGGTCCACCCCCACTTCCCCCAGCCAGGGGATCTGTCAAAAGAACACCAGCTGCAGTGGTTAGGGAGGCAAAGAGAGGTCTGTCTGAAAGAGGAATGCTTCAGCATTTCTCACATTCTAACCCATTGTCACCTTTTGTGCGCAAAGCAGGCACTTCCCCTCATAGAAAGAAGGGGCTAAGGAGACAGGTCAGCAAAAAGAGGAGACTGTTTTATTAGTTTATGAATGGAACATGTCTAAGAAGCAGAGTAAACAGGACCAGAGAGGCTAGACATCTTAGACAAAGCACTTCAGCAATTGGGAGGAGCTGCAGGAGGTAAAATACAGATCCCTGGGTGCCCGATCCAGCCCTCTTTCCCTTAAACTGATTTCTTCTCCCGCAAGCAACCCAACTGATTATTTTTTTTTAACCAAATGAAATTTATAGGCCGGTAATCTTGGATCCAACTGACCCAACCAATAATGTGAGCAAAGATAACATCTGCTGGCCACTGCTAAAAAACGAAGCTCTAAACTGGTTGCATTCTCTCAGGCAGAACGAGTCACCTGGACCATCTTGGAATGTTCTGGTGAGAGGACTTTCCAGCACAGCGGCTGTGCTGCCGCAGACAGGGCCCGCCTGACACTTGGACTACAGTCTATCCAAGATCACCCTAAGCTGGTTTCCCAGAGCTGCTGTGACAAAGTACCATGCACTGGCGGCTTAAAGCAACAGAAGTGTATTCCTTCTCAGTTCTGGGGACTAGAAGTCCAAGATCAAGGCATCAGCAGGACCGTGCTCCCTCTGAAGGCTCCAAGGAAGAGTGCTTCCATGCCTCTTCCAGCTTCTCATGGTTGCAAGAAACCCCTGGCTTGTGGCAGCGTCACTCCAGTCCCTACCTCCGTTGTCACACGAACCTCTCTTATGTCTTCACAATGTCTTCCCTCCACGCTTGTCTGTTTCTCGGTCTCTCTGCTCTTCTTCTAAGGACACCAGTCATACAGAATAAGGGGCTGACAGGAACGACCTCATCTTAACTCGATTCTTTTCATTGTTTGCTCACTTTTGTGACTCCATAGACTGCAGCCCTCCAGGCTCCGCTATCCACAGGATTTCCTGGGCAAGAATACTGGAGTGGGTTGCCATTTCCAGCTCCAAGGGATCTTCCTCACCCAAGGATCAAGCCTGCACCTCCTGCATTAGCAGGCGGATTCTTTACCACTGCACCACCAGGGGCGGCCCCTTAACTTGATTACCTCTTTGCAAAGACTCTACTTCCAAATAAGGTCACATGCATGGGGCCTAGAGGTTGGGACTTCAATGCAGTTTTTAGGAGGACACAGTTCAGGCTGTACACACACCCTTAGGGGGCTTCCCTCCCATTAAAATGAAGGTAAAATGTAAAGCTGAACAACGAGGAACAGGGGCATCTGCAGACGAGAGGTTAGTTTCTGCAAGAGAGGAAGCAGGTGAGAAGGTGGGACAGGTGAAATGGAGCAGAGCCCAGGAGACGTGGGTGGTGGCCCCCCCAGCAGATGCTGGATCAGGCCCTGAGCTCCTTTCACACGCTGTGGGGGTGGGGGTGAGAGTGAGAAGTGAGGCTGGAGATGGGAACTAATGACACGGCCAGATGCATTGACTTCCCCCCCCCTCCCTCAAAGGAGAAGCACATCGATCCACACAAGTCTGATCATATCTGCAAAGTCCCATCTGCTGCATAAGGTAGGCAGAGTCATAGAGCAGGACGCAGACATTGGGGAGGGGTATCGCTGTTTTCCTTCCCCCGAGCAAGAAGCAAACTGCCTCTGCAGACTGAGGCCTGAGCAGAACAGCAAAGAGAAGAGGCTCAGGTGAGGTGTCTTGAGCTGTGGTCCACAGGGCACATCCCATCTGACATTTTCTACTGAAGAGGAGAGAACCGCGCTTCTGGGCGGGTGTCAGACCCCCTTTACCCACCAGAGCATGGTTTCCTTCCAGAAGCGACCACAGGTGCGAGGGAGTGAGAAGGTCCCACCCTCCACGACCCCATTTGATTCGAGAGCAGGGAACTGTCCCCTTCAGAATGAGCACACAGCCCCTGCGAGCCCAGGACATCCCTCTCTTCGACACACTTAGAGGGAACAACATCCCCTGCCGTGAAGGGTCGAATAGTGTCCCAGAAAATTCACGTCCCCCCAGATCCTCAGCATGTGACCTTCTTTGGAAGCAGGGTCTTTGCAGGTATCATTGGTTAAGGGGTCACCCTGGATCAGCGTGGGCTCTGAATCCAACGACTGGGTCTTATAAGAAGACACTCAGGGACAGACACAGAGGTGACGAGGTCATGTAACAACAGAGGCAGGGTAGGTGTGATGCCGCCACGAGACAAGGAAGACGGCAGCACTGCCAGAAGCTGGAAGATGCGAGGAAGGATTCTTCCTGGAGCCTTTGGAGAGAGCCCGGCCCCGCCCACGCTTTGATTTCAAATGTTTAGTCTCCAGAACCGTGGTTTGTTACAGCAGCGCCCGGAAATCAGTCCACCTGGGCACAGGGTGCTTAACAGAGTCTGATAGAACCTTGAAAAAAGGAATGAGTGTGATCATCAGGAGTCAACAATACCCACAATGAGAGGGAAAATAAGGAAGGAACACGGCAGTAGGAGAAGCTATTCATAGGAGGTACTGGCCGTTGGCAGACGAAGCCAGAACAGAAAGTGGAAACGAGAGTGATTCAGAGCCCGGGGCGTCACAAACCTGTTTGGGAGAAGGAGCCAGATCCCTCCTGGGGGTAAGGAGGAGCAAGGGGGGCAGCTCTTGTTTCAGGCGGATCTTGGCTACCACCTGAAACTCAGGGTATGTCGATGTGAGAACTCCAGATGACAAAGGTACCAGTGGGAGGGTTGGAGAGCAGGAGGGAAGGGTCGGTGGAACAGAGGAGGCGGGGGAGGAGGCGGGATGGGAGGTGGTGGCTGGCAGGGGACATCTCACAGCTGGCTCCTTCCACAGCCCGCACCACTCTACATGACCCCAGGCCATCTGCTAGATAAGTTCATCGAGGACTTTCTCCAGCCCGACCAGACTTTCCAAGACCAGATCAAGAAGGCTCTTGAAACCATCTGTTCATTCCTTGAAGAAAACTGCTTTCGACATTCAACTACAAAGATTCAAGTTATCCACGTGAGCCCTGCCCTTTTTCTCTGCTCTTGGCGGGGAGCTAAGCCGTCCCTGGGTCTCAGCAAGGGTTGTGACCACCGGAAATGTGAGGGCAAAGGATGCGGGAGGGAAGCTGGGGAGATCAACGCCTGAGACCCCAGCTCTCAGTGCGGGACGCGGAGGCACTGCTTAAGTCGTTCACGAGAGTCTTTGGGGCGGGGCACGTGGTGTGTCTCGAAGGATCCTTATTCCCTCACCAGGTATCGAACCCCAGGCCTACGGCATTGAGCTCTAACCGCTGGACCACCAGGGAATTCCCATTCACGCTAGACTTCTGATTCTGCGTTAACCTCCAGGGTTGACACAGAGGTGAAGGATTGCTGCTTGGCCATCCCTGCCCATCCTTGGCTTGTAGTGTATCACTTGTAGTGGGAAAATTTTAGATTTTTACTATTAGTTGAAGATACTTTTTTCTCACTATGGTCTCTTTTTAAACTTATTGATTTCAAGTGTAGTTACTGTACAATATCATATAAGGCACAGTAAGGCATACAGTCGGGCTTCCCTGGTGGCCCAGAGGTAAAGAATCCACCTGCCAATGCCGGAGATGCAAGAGACTCAGGTTTGACCCCTGGGTCCGGGAAGATTCCCTGGAGTAGGAGGTGGCAACCTACTCCAGTGTTCTGTCTGGAGAATCATGGATAGAGGAGCCTGGTGGGCTACAGTCCATGGGGTTGCAAAGAGTCAGACACAACTGACTGAGCACACACAAGGTGTATAATATAGTGATTCGCAATTGTTTCAGATAATGTAATTTAAATGGTGGCTCAGTGGTAAAGAATCCACCTGCAACCTGGGAGATATATGTTCAATCCCTGGGTTGGGAAGATCTCCTGGAGGAGAAGATGACAACCCATTCCAATATTCTTGCCTGGAGAATTCGATAGAAAGAGGAGCGTGGCAGGTTACAGTCCATGGGGTCACAAAGAGGCAGACAGGACTGAGCGACTGAGCATTCTCCATTTATAGTTATTATAAAATAGTGACTTTGTTCCCCATGTTGTACAGTATGTATTCCTAATAGTTTACACCTCTTACACCCCACCTCTATTGCCTCTTCCCCCTGCACTTCCCCCTTCTGTAACCACTAGTTTCTTCTCTATGTCCGTGAGTCTGTAAAGCTATGCAGTCTTTACCAGAAGTATTTAGGACGTTGACTTGAGAAGTAGGTAATTTAAAACTATCCCATCCATTGTTTGTGGGTAAATTCACACATCAAAAAGTGTGAGACAAACCACCTTTGGAATCAGAGGATTCTATTTCTTGGGAAAATGAAACACTCTGCTTAGGACTTAGCCCTAATTGGAGACACAAACTTGGGACTACCCCCAGCAGCCTTATCAATTAGCCCAACTGGTGCCAGCCCACAGAGGCGAGGGGCTCAAGCTCTAGAAAACGCTGTATCTCTATTTGCCTTTCTTCCCTAGGGGGGGTCAACTGCAAAAGGCACGGCTCTGAAGACTGGCTCCAATGCCAACCTTGTAGTGTTTGCAGACTCTCTGAAAAGCTACACCTTCCCCAAAAACGAGAGATGCAACATCATCAAGGAAATCCATAAGCAGCTGGAAGCCTGTCAGCAGAAGAAGGATTTTGAAGTGAAGTTTGAGATTTCAAAATGGAAGGCTCCCTGGGTGCTGAGCTTCACTCTGAAATCCAAAGTCCTCAATGAAAGTGTTGACTTTGAAGTGCTGCCTGCATTTGATGCCCTGGGTAAGACTTCCAAGATTTGAGCCTCTGGAAGAGGAAGAGGGATTCTGGTGTGATGGAGGCAGGGGCGGGGCAGAGGGAAATTCACGTGACTTACTCATCAGTCTTGGGTCCAGTGCCCCAACAGGTGACATAATGACACCAACATCTTACACCTGTGTGCATTTTCATTCTCATTTAAGTATCCCAATGAAGGCCAGAGAGCTTCCCTGGTGGTTCAGTGGTAAAGAATCCACCTGCCAATGCAGGAGATGCAGGTTTGATCCCTGGGTTGGGAAGATCCCCTGGAGGAGGAAATGACAACCCACTCCAGAACTCTTGCCTGGAGAATCCCATGGACAGAGGAGCCTGGTGGGCTGCAGTCTATGGGGTCACAGAGTTGGACATGACCTAGTGACTCAACAACAATAGCGACAGCCAGAACCTGCATCATATGTTCCCACGGTATCACTCGCAGAGTCTGTCAGAGAATGAGGTACACAGTAATTCAGTACACATTTATAGATAAAATGCCTCAAGTATTAGGGAAGGAAATTTTAAAAATAGACTTTGGGAGAAATTCTGAGGCAAAAACAGGAAATCTTGGTGTTCACCTTCAATCATAGGCAAAAATTTCCTTTAGAAATTCAATTTGTAAGTGACGGATACACAGTGATGTATTAAAAGAAACCAAGGGTATATCAGGCATTTTCCAAATCAAAATCAAGAACACTCTGGTACTTTCCTTCTGAATGGTTCTTAGTGTCTTTAGAGAGGAAATGACAGTATGTAGATTGGAGGTCAGCTAACTTTTTCAAGTCTGGGTCTCCTGCCTTGCAGGCAGGTTCTTTACCATCTGAGCCACCAGGGAAGCCCTATAAAAGATAAGAGAGCAAATATTTTCATCTTTAAGGACCATAATGTATCTATCACAACTACTCAACTCTGCCTTTGTAGCTTGAAACCAGTCATAGGCAATACATTAATAAGTGAACATGACTGTGTTCCAATAAAACTTTATTTATAAAAACAAGAAAGAGGCCAGATGTCATCTGGGGGCCATAGTTTCCAAAGTTCAGGTTAGCACTGTCCAGAAAGCCTTTCTGCAATAACAAAAATGTCCTATATCTGTGTTCTGTATCTATGGAGATGTGGCTATTAAATGTGTATCTATTTATCTATTAATAGATGTCTAATAATTAATCTATCTATTAATGTGTATCTGTATCTATTAAAATGTGGCTAGTGCTACTGACGAACTAAATTTTTCAATTTTCCTTTAATGAGTTTGAATGCAAATAGCCATCTTGGCTGATGGCTACCCTATAGGACAGTGCATATCTAGATAACACTATAATAATGCCATCTATAGTCATATAAACCATATAATGTTTAATAACTCATTACTCTGGAGATATTAGACATCAGTAGTTTACATACACTAATAGAGTTCAAAGTAATTTCCCAGAATTAAATTGTATTGACAGTGTTTTGAGATCTGTTACTGTCTGGAGAGCCTATAGCATAATGTAAATTTCTTGCCCATGCTAGGTGAACTGATGTCTGGCTCCACACCCAGCCCCAGGACCTATGCTGAACTCATCTGTTTGTATAACTCTTCTGATGTTTCCCTGGGGGGAGAATTTTCTGCATGTTTCACGAAGCTACAGTGCAGTTTTGTTCACTCCCTGCCCCCCAAACTGAAGGATTTAATTCGCCTGGTGAAGCACTGGTACAAATGGGTATGACACCTCTTGTCCTAGAGCCACCTCATTATTATTATTTTTAATTATTTACTTATTGTATTTTAAAAAATGCTTTTATTTATTTATGGCTTTACTGGGTCTTGGTTGCCACTTGGGCTTTTCTCTCGCTGCGGCAAGTGGGGGCTACTCTCGAGTGCGGTGCACGGGCTTCTCATTGCAGTGGCTTCTCTTGTGGTGAAGCACCAGCTCTGGGCACGCAGGCTTCAGTAGTAGTTGGGGCTCTGTTGCCCCGCTGCATGTGAGATCTTCCCAGACCAGGGGCTGAATGCGAGTCCTCTGCAGTGGCAGGCGGATTCTTAACCCCCGGACCACCAGCGAAGTCCTGGTCTTTATATTTATCAGTACTCTGTGACCACGAAACCAGCACTTACCAGGTGCTCACACTTGCTCATGCTGGGTGGGAACCGAACCACATTAAGGAATCTTCCCGCTCTTAACCTGAGTGTCTTTGCGGTGTTCGCATCACTAACCTCATTGAGTTGGGTCAGATGTAAGCCCCTCATACCCCCAAAGCTGCTACATGTGGTTTATTTTGCCTTTGCTCTGACACCCAAAGAATTCTGGAACTGAAGGGAGGATGAAGTTGGGATGTGCATGCCTACAAGTCGCCAGCATGGCTTACCTACTGATGGGTGCCCATAACACACACAGATGCTACTCTCGGAAGGCAGGTTGGAGTGGCAGGCAGCACCAGCGGCTGCATTTTCTGTACTGGTTTACCTCCCTTCACTTCCATCAGCTCATGGGGGCATTTTCTGAGCCCCCACATGATAGCTGCTCTTTCGGGAGATGTTTCCTTTCTGTGTCCAGATTCCTGAAACTGGAAAAGACTGAACTCTGTGGTTTCCAGCTCTACACCCAGCCCCGGCGTGCTCAGAGCGCTCAGGGCTCCCGGGTGACCTTGAGAAAGGACTTTGCTTCCCCATGACTTTGTCACGGTGACCTCTGCCTGCTGGAGAATGAGGAATGAATGATACAGGTGGAATGTCTGGCCACATAATTAGCACAGAGTGGGGTTTTAGGAAGTGATGAAAGTGTTAGTCGCTCAGTCATGTCCGACCCTTTGCGGCCCCACGGACTGTAGCCTGCCAGGCTCATCTGTCCCGGGGATTCCCCAGGCAAGAATACAGGAGTGGGTTGCCATGCCCTCCTCCAGGGGATCTTTCTGACCCAGAGATGGAACTCAGGTCTCCCTCATTGCAGGCAGATTCTCTACCGTCTGAGCCACCGAAATCCAGGACAAGACTATGTTATAACTCTGGGAAGGCACATAAAGCCAAAATTCAACAAAGAAGCCTTCATGGCTGCCTTTGAGCTGCAGACTGGCCCTTCTCAGGCCCCCAGCAGACCAGTCCCCCCAAGGCTGTGTCTCATGACGCGGTTGTCCCGCTGTGGCCGCAGCACCCTTCGTGTGTACCTTCATGCTACACGCGTGTCACCTCCTTGCTTTAACCAGTATCGCTGATGTTTCCGCTCTTCCCTCAGTGTGAACGCAAACTGAAGCAAAAGGGGTCTCTGCCCCCCAAGTATGCCTTGGAGCTGCTCACCATCTATGCCTGGGAGAAGGGGAGCAGGGCTCAGGATTTTGACTTGGCTGAAGGTTTCCGGACGGTCCTGGAGTTGGTCAAACAATATCAGCATCTCTGTATCTTCTGGACGGTCAACTACAGTTTGAATGATGAGAGCGAAGTTCTGAGGAACTTCCTCCTGGACCAGATGAAGAGAACCAGGTGCTCCAAACCCCTCCGTTTCTTAACCTTATTCCCTCCAATACTATTTCGGTGACCAGAATTCACCTCCCAGGGGCCCTGATTCATTATCCCTCATATGAAACTGAGAAGGGAACTGTGCTGACCATCAGAACCTCCCTCGGCTCCAGGGAAGCAGGGGAAATGTCATCCAGGAGGAACAGAGCGGGAAGGACCAGGGTACCAGGTCCTGAGTTGCTTTCATCTTTCTCGGTCAGAAGGAAAAGCAGGGATTCATTGGCAGGTCTAAAAGGTGTGAGAGTTGGAAGAGTGTCCCTCAGAAATAATGCTATTATTCACTGCTGAAGGATCCTGCAGGTTATTTATTAGACTGGATTCCCATCTCCATCCTACAAAACCATTCTCCTCAAGAATAGGAAGGAATCTTAGTGCATGCACTCAGCGCCAGCAGCAGGGAACCAAAACAAAGGAAGCAAGAGAAAAGAGAAGAGAGAAAACAGAGGAACATTGAGAAAGAATGGAGGAAGGAGAGGAAAAAAAGAGAAAAAGATACCGTGGCTTGCCAGCCATGGGTGTGACCAGCTGGACAGTGAGTGCTCAGTTAGTCCTGTCTGACTCTTCACAACCCCATGGACTGTAGCCCACCAGGCTCCTCTGTCCATGAGATTGCTCAGGCAAGAATACTGGAGTAGGTTGCCATTTCCTCCTCCAGGGGATCTTCCCAACCCAGGGATCCAACTTGCATCTCCTATGTTGGCAGGCGGGTTCTTTAATCACTGAGCCACCTGGGAAATAGAGTTGTTTAAATGATAAATCATACTTCATTTGCACCAGCATGGGGAGATGTTTATACCATGCCTTCCTGTGCGTAATAATGAATAGCTTTCAAAACTTTTCTGACCAATATGATTTAATTCTAGGGAATCCTTTCAAACTGTTTCAGTACATTGGAATGACTGACATCTAAGCTAGAAAGACACATTGTTTTATCATGGAAAAGAGAATGGGCCCCTAATTCTGAGGCCACCGGTTCTGAAAATGCTTGCCTCTAATGATTCCTAACCTCTCGTTTAGGCCTATAATCTTGGACCCAGCCGATCCTACTGGCGACGTAGGTGGAGGGGACTGTTGGTGTTGGCATCTTCTAGCAAAAGAAGCGACTGAATGGTTACCTTCTCTCTGCTTCAAAGATAAGTTGGGATGTCCCATACAACCGTGGAAAGTGCCCACAAAATCATCCTTCTAAAGGAAGTGTCATCTGAAGTTTACCCTGGGATGGGCTTCCATCCAAGAGCTTCCTCTGCTCTAGGAAGCTGAGATTCACTCGGCCACACATTACAGATAGCCCAACTCAGGCGCTTAAATGATTGGGTTTTTTTGGTCCCATATGATGAAATCCTAAGGCAGGCAATCCAGGAGTCACTCAACAGCTCCATCAGGCTTGCTCCGGGAGCAGATTGTCTCCACCATGACAGTTGGTGTTCGGGCCTGGATAGTTCTTCATGGTGTGAGCAGTGTAAGACATTAAGCGGCAGCCTCCGGTTCCCTACCCAGGAGATGCGGGCGCACCACCCCAAGGGCAATAGCCGAAAAGTCTCCAGGGACTTCCCTGCTAGGGATCCACCTCGCGGTGCAGGGCACGTGGGTTCGATCCCTGGTCGGGGAACTAAGACCCCACGTGCTGCAGGGCGACTAAGCTCACACACTCGGGAACCCATGCAACACAGCTGGGAAGCCTGTGTGCCACGATGCAAAAGACCCGTCACAGCCAAATAAGTAAATCAATTCTTTTAAGAAAAATGTCTCCAGAGATGTCTGAGTGTCACTCGGGGCACGGTCATCCCTAGCTCCTTCTGGCTCCACCCTCTTTAGTTGTCTAGTTGAGTCTTCCTGGCACTGAAGTAGCTGTTGCCCCTCTGGGTGGCGGGTTCGCCGTAAGGCTGGAGAAACAGAAAGATGGAGGACACCTACCCACAGGGTGTCTTATTCGAAGCCTCATCCAGCAAAGTCTTAGGTTTCCTTACCCGGAACCGTCGTCATGCATTGCTTGCAGCTTAAAAGTGACTCCAGAAGGGGGGCGGTGAGGACAGCCATGGGTGGAGGTTGGGTCAGTCAACCAAGAGTGCCTGCCACACCTGTTCAAAGCTCCACCTCCTTCCAAGATACCTGCCACCAGGTATACTTGGCTCTCCCACCAGTTTCTCCGTCAAAAGGTACCCCAAAATTGTCCCTGGTGTCGTCACCTTGTCAGATACACTTCCTCCTTTCTTTTTCCTGTCTCGTTCCACCAGTGGTTCTGACTCCTTGGATATGTTTTATTCCTGCACATACATTTCTTTCTTTCTTTCAAGAGAGTGCAAGATGCCAGGAAGTTGTGGAGCAGGGATGTATTCTACGGTCAATGAGATGCACTACTCAGAAGTCTTAGATTCCTGGGCTAGTAATGCTGGGAGAAACTTCTAGAGGCCATCAAGCAATAGCTTTTAAAGAATCAGTTCCTGGTATGAAAGAGTAACACACGCCTCCCTGGACGGGCCCCATTACCTCTTCCCAAGCTTCTTCAGCTTCTCTTGAGATCATCACCTCCACGCCCTCCATGAGGTCTCGCCTCGCCTCGCTGAAATCTTGTTCCGCGCGTGACCTCTGCTATTAACATATCTGCTCTCATCCAGCTTGACGTGCGCCATGTTTGTGAACCTTTCTGTATTTTTCCGGTGAACTCCTTCCTTTTCCTTCAGGTCTTAGAGGAGGGATCTCTTCCCAGAGTGAAGCCCTCTCGCTGGCCCTCGGTTCCTGTGATTCTGTCTTCTCGCTCTCCTGCTCCTCCACCCCGCGCGCCGCCCTCTCTTCCCGTCTGTACACAGGCCCCGTGGGGCCCTGCCACTTCACGGCCTCCTAAACCAGGAGTGAGCCGGGCCTGCTTACAACTGCACACTCTCCACAGGCTTGGATTGTGGCTGCTGAGATAGACAGATATTTAGGTAGACATCAGCAGTTGGTTTATGTAGGTAGACATGTACATGTGTTACGTATGTATGACTGCTGTCATTTCCTTCTGAGCCTACCTTTTCCCCCACATCCGTGAGCTGCTTCTTGCCAAATCTAAAGGCTTTCCCCTCTGACTTTGGCTTTCAAGACACTTGGAGGTCTAAATGTGTTAACCTCATATATCCACTTAATGTTTGATTACTACCACATATACCACCTGTCAGAAAAACAAGAATAGATCTGGTCTTCGTCGCCAGTTCCTGGCAGAGCTTCAGAAACCCTTGGAACTTCCTGGTTTGGGCTGTCTTTTGTATTCTGAGAAGCCCCTTCCGACCCTCCCTGTGTTATGCTAACGAGGTGTGGGTCCTTAGTTTCAAAGGATTGGCCTTGCCTGAAATGCCACGCGTGTGATGAGTGTTGAAACGTTTAACCCCACCCACTACCAACCTTCAAAGAGGACAGGAGGGCTGGAGATTGAAGCGAAGCACATGGCCAGTGATTTAATCAACTGTCCCTGTGTAATGAAACCCTAATGAAAACTCTGGACAACAAGGCTTCCTGGCTGGCTGGTGAGCATATGAATGTATCACAAAGATGGGGGGATGGCAGCTGCACTCAGGAGCCTGCCAACCCTCCTCCCCTATATATCTCTTCATCTGGCTGTTCACTTGTATCTTTTATATAGAATGGTGATTGTAAAAATAGCCCTTTCTTGAGTTCTATGAGTCATTCTATGAATTATTGAACCTGAAAGGGGGGTCCTGGGAATCCTTGAATTTGTAGCCAAGTCAGACAGAAGTCAGAGTTGTCTGAGGACCCCGCTTGCAGCTGGGATGTGGAAGTGAAGTTGCTCCGTTGTGTCCAACTCTTTGAGACTGCATGGACTGTAGCCTACCAGGGTCCTCTGCCCATGGGATTTTCCAGGCAAGAATACTGGAATGGGTTGCCATCTCCTTCTTCAGGGGATCTTCCTAACCCAGGGATCAAACCCAGGTCTCCCTCGTTGTGGGCAGACGCTTTACCATCTGAGCCACCAGGGAATGGGAACAATCTTGTTTGGATTTTGCCCTTTAACCTGTAGGGTCTACACCATCTCCAGGCAGGGTCAGGCTGAGTTGAATTGTTGTAGGACACGTGGTTAGTATCAGTGAGCTGATGTTGGAATGCACCACTCTTCTGGCCCAGAATAAGGACAAAGGAAAGTGCTGTGGCCTGAGGTTGAGAAATGGAAGAATGACCAGTGTAAGTTCACATCTGGTCAGTCTACCAGTGACCAGACCCCTCTAGACACCTGAACTTGCCCTAGATCCACAGATAGAAAACTGTGAGACATTGGCCCATTCTTAGAGGGTTTATGATGTACTTAGACGAACCAGAGCAAATTCCTTATAGAAGAATGAAGGGCAGTTTATAACCACACGCTAAGTGTATGTGTACAGTGGACGAAGACCAGCAAAGATAAAGAGCAGCTCAAAGCCCTTCAGAGAGGCACAGCGGGACCATTTTAGTTTTCTCAGCATTCAGTAGATATTTAAGGTCATTAAGAGCAAAGAAAAGGAAATGTTTCAGTGATCAAGAACCATGCAGTCATCCCAATGTTCATTGCAGCACTCTTCAGAGTAGCCAAGATAGGGAAGCAACCTAGATGTCCATTGTCAGATGAATGGATAAAGAAGATGTGGTACATTATATATATATATATATATATATATATACACACACACATATATATATATAAAATGGAATATTACTCAGCCATAAAAAGGAATGAATCTGAATCAATTGTAGTGAGGTGGATGAATCTAGAATGAAGTTAGAGAAAAACAAACATCGTATATTAATGCATATATTTGGAATCTAGAAAAATGGGATTGACGAATGTCTTTGCAGGATAGGAATGGAGACACAGATGTAGAGAACAGACTAGTGGATACAGCGGGGGAAGGAGAGAGTGAGACGAGTGTAGCGCTAACATATATACTCTATCATGTGTAAAACAGGTAGTGAGACGTTGTTTTATAACATAGGGAGCTCAGCTTGGTGCTCTGTGATGACCTAGAGGTGGGGATGGAACGGGGGAAGGGAGGCTCAAGAGGGAGGGGATATATATATATAAAATTATCACTGACTTGGCTTATTGTATGGCAGAAACCAACGCAACATTGTAAAGCAATTTCCCTACAATTAAAATTTTATAAATTAAAAAAAAAAAAAGAAACATGTAGTCACAGATCATCACTGAAAGTACCTAGGGCACCTTCTCCTATTTTTTTTCAGAAAACAATGAATAAGAAATAAACCCAGCCTTTCTTATACAAACTTTATTTCAGGATAAACAAACGGCCACAACTGATAAAGAAACAAAATTTTTAAGTGGAAAATCCTACGTAATGTTTGTTGAAAGTACAAGTTAGAAATACCACCCTTTTGCAACCTCTGATGAAACAGATGGTTTAAGCAGAGACTGTCAGTGGATAAAACCATTAGATGACTCTCTGGAACCTGTGAATATGTTGCCTGACATGGCAAAAGAGACACTGAAGATGTGGCTGAAGATTTGAGGTGGGGAGAGGACCCAGGTGAGTCCAATTGAATCCCACTCGAGCCTTATAAAGGCAGAGAAGTGGTTCCACCTGAGGTCAGAGAGGGTCAGCTACAGAGGAGGCAGGCAAGGCGTCTGAGCTGCTCTCGGGGACTGTGAGGCCTCTGGGGGCTCCCCGCCCGCCAAGAGGCAGGCACTTCCATCCTACAGCACATGGGACCGGGCTCACCCACCGGCGGAGTGACCCTGCAGACGAACTCTCCCCAGAACCTCCAGGTAGGAACGCCACCCGGCCCACACCTAGATTTCAGCCCTGTGGGGCCCAGGACGGGGGAACCAGCCAGGCCTGCTGGGCCTCTGACCACAAAATGTGAGATAAGGCACTTGCATGGTTCTGAGCTGCTAAATGTGTGCTAATCTGTTCGGGCAGGGGCTGGTAAGCAGCTCAGGGCCTGGGCCTGGAGGAGAATCGGCCTCCTCCGACTCCAGGCCCGGTTAGTCCATCCTGCCCGGCCTGCGTCCAGGGAAAGCAGCTCCCACACAAGAAGGAAAGCTGTTTTCTTCCTCTGCCCTCAGTACTTCTGACGCCAGTCGCCATGCTTTCTGTTTGGTTGGTTAGTTGGGGTTTGGGGGCTATGCTCAGTCCGCTCAAGGCTGCCCCCACCTCCACTTCAGAGTCCAGGCCTCCAGTGTGAAAGTGTCAGCCCCTCAGTTGTGTCCGACTCTCTGTGACCCCATGGACCTCCAGGTTCCTCTGTCCATGGGCTTTTCCAGGCAAGGATGCTAGAATGGGTTGCTATTCCCTTCTCCAAGGGATCTTCCGCACCCAGGGGTCAAACCCAGGTCTCCTGTATTGCAGGCAGATTCCTCACCCTCTGAGCCACCAGGGAGGCCGCCAGGCTTCTGGTGCTTCTAACCAACCAGTTATAAACTGGGGGTTCCCGGGACTCCCTCCTCAGGCTCAGTCATTTTCTAGAATGGCTCACAGAACCAGGAGAACAGCTTACTTACTAATAACCAGTTTATTATAAAAGCCTACAACTCTGATGTAGGCCAGCTGATGAAGTCCTTCTTCCTGGCTTGAGGGTGGCTGCCTTACTGATGTGTCTTGGCATGAGGGGAAGAGAGATGGGGGGGCCAGGGAGAGAGAGAGATCTTTACTATCCCTGATTTTCCCCTCATTTCCCCCATCCCCAGTATTAAAGGGAAATGCTGGTTTTCTTATGTGTGTAATATGTGTGTATCTACGTGCATGTGTATATGATATTTTTTTCAGATTATGCATTTAATTCAGGCATGTTAGAGAATTTTGAAAAAATGAAACCCACGTTTTCTAACTGATATTTTTCCATTAAAAAAAAAAAACAAAAACTTGTTTTTTTTTTTTTTTTAATTTGGCTGCACCAGGTCTTAGTTGCAGCATGTAGAATCTTTTAGTTGCTGCATTCAAACTCTTAGTCTTGGCATGTGGGATCTAGTTTCTAGTCCGGGAATCAAACTGGGGCCCCCTGCGTTGGGAAGGAGGAGTCAGCCACTGGACCACCAGGGAAGTCCCTGAAATCTGCTTCTAAAAGTCACCCCTAACCCCTACCACCCAGGAATGATCTCAGTTAACCTTCCATCTGTTCTTCTTTGCATCCACACAAACACATGTGTATTTACAAAGATGGAGTCAACATGCATATATTATAGTGTGCCTTGGTTTTGCCCCTTAGTATGGAATCATGAGTATTTTCTCATGTCATCCAATGTTCTTTGAAACCACTGTAATATTCCCTCATATGGAGGTCACTGTGTCCCATCATACGGGTATGTCATCATAGGGATGTTAGTCATTTTCATGTGGGTTTGTTTGTTTATTTGCTTTTTTACCCTATCAATTAAGGGGTTATTTTAGATAAGTGAATATTATTAGAAGTATTAAGTGTGGATATCTAACAACTTATACTGGCCAGAGTAAGAATATTTATTTCCCTTTGTGATTTTTAAAAATTTTCTATTGGAGTATAGTTGATTTGATGGTTGAGATGGTTGAATGGCATCACCAACTCAATGGACCTGAGTTTGAGCAAGCTCCGGGAGTTGGTGATGGACAGGGAAGCCTGGCGTGCTGCAGTCCATGGGGTCGCAAAGAGTCGGACACGACTGAGCGACTGAACTGAACTGATAGTTGGCTTACGCTGTGTGTTAGTTTCAGGGGTACGGCAAAGTGAGTAAGTTATACATATATGTATATTCACTCTTTATTTTTCAATTTTAGATTCTTTCCCCATATAGGTCATTACAGAGTATTGAATGCAGTTTTCTATGCTGTATAGCAAGTTCTTATTCGTTACCTGTTGTGTATATGGCAGTGTGTTTATGTCAGTGCCAATCTCCCAATTTAGCCCTAGCCACCCACTTATCTCCTGGTGACCGTTAAGTTTGTTTTCTCCATCCGTGAGTCTACTTCTGTTTTGTAAATAAGTTCATTGGTACCCTTTTTTTTTAGATTCCACATATAAGTGATACCACATGATATTTGTCTTGTTTATGGTTTCCTTTGCTGTGCAAAAGCTTTTAAGTTTAATTAGATCCCATTTTCAAATTTTCATTTTCATTTCATTTCATTTAGGGAGTGGATCAAAAAAGATCTTGCTGCAATTCATGTCCTAGTCTTTTATTTTTGTTGAACATTTTTGAAAAATATCTTCCCTTTTGAAAAATTTGCCACGGCACATCTTTCCATACATAAACTTCTGTTTCTTTCTATAAATGGAAGCATAGTTGATGTATAATCTTATATAAATTACAGGTATATAATATGAAAATGCCGGTGTGCTAACAATTTCGTTATCTATTTTAACTTTGAGCATGTCCACCCATGGGCATCGGGCAGCTTCCCGCTCACAGTCAGTATCCTAGACCCACCATGCGTGTGACTGGGTGGAGGGGGCACCATCCACGGATCTACACCTGTGCTGCTCACACCGTCACCCTGGCATCACTCCCCTCTTCTTTCCCTGATCTCTGCCTCTACTCCTGACCTCTTGGCAGCTCCACTCTTGCTGCCATCTTGTGGTCTTCGAGAGAATTAAGTTAGCCTGTGCAGAAGGCAGGCAGGTCCTGGAAGAACGTTTCGGAATGCTCCAATCAGGGGAGGAAGGTTCATTTCGGGCGGTGGTGGTTTGGCTGCACCAGGTCTTAGTTGAGGCATGCTGGATCTTTCTTTCTTTTTGTTCAGTTGCAGCATGTGGGTCTAGTTCCCTGACCAGGGATCAGTCCCGAGCTCCCTGCATTGGCAGCGTGGCATCTTAACCACTGGACCACCAGGGAAGACCTGGGGAGGTTCATTTTGAGTCATGATCCAGAGAGGTAAGCCTGTTTCAGCAGGCTGGCATTCTCACATACTGCTTGTTAACATACAGGAGGAATCGTGGACCAGACTCTGAAACAACCTTTGTCTTTCTGTTTGGCTTCCCCCAAGCCTAGGGACACTGGATAGATCCTATTGAATTGATCAGTGGTATTTCTGAAAGCATTCTATGCTGTCTCTTAGAGAAATGAGTCTTTCCCATTGGCCTCAAATTTGACCATCAGGGATTCAAGTCTTTGAGTTCTGCAGGCATTACCACTTTTAAGAATCCCCTATTAAAATGGTAACCAGAGGATTCTAAAAAAAAGTGAAGTCATGCTCACAAATTTGGAGAGTTAATATTGTTAAGATAGCAATTCTACCCAATGGGACATACAGATTCAATGCAATTCCTATCAAAATCTCAATAGTATTTCTTTTACAGAAATGGAAAAACTCATCCTGCAATCCATATGGAGTTTCAAGGAATCCAGATTTCAAAGCTTGGTTCAAAGTGAAAGTAATCAGAACAGGGTGGTATTTTCAGAAGAACAGACATGTAGACCAATAGAATAGAGTTGAAATCCCAGGAATAAAGCCTTACCTCTATGGTCAGTTGGTTTTCAACAAGGGTGCCAAGATTATTCAAGGAAGAAAAGAATGTTCTCTTCAACAAATGGTGCTGAGGACCACCACCTCTTCCTTATGTCATATACAAAAATTAATTCAAAGTTGATCAAAGACCTAAATTTTAAGAACTAAAACTATAAAGCTGTTAGAAGGAAGCCTAGGGGAAAACCTGCCTGACCTTGGATTTGGCAGTGGTTTCTTACATGTGACACTGAAAGCTAAGACAACAGAAGAAATAGATAAATTAGACTTCATTTTGTGCCTCAAAGGATACCATTAAGAGGGTAAAAAGACAACCCATAGGATGGGAGAAAATATTTGCAAACACTACATCTAATAAGGGTTTAAAATCCAGAACATATAAAGAACTCCTACAATTCAACCACAAAAATACAAAAACCCAATTAAAAGGTGGGCAGGGGACTTGAATGGACGTTTCTCCAAAGAAGATATACAAATGCCCAATAAGTATATGAGAAGATGTTCAACATCCTCTGTCCATGGAATTCTCCAGGCAAGAATACTAGAATGGGTAGCCATTCCCTTCTCTAGGGCATCATCCCCACCCAGGGATCAATCCCAGGTCTCTAGCATTGCAGGCGGATTCTTTACTGTCTGAGCCATCAGGGAAGCCCCATTAGTCATTAGAGAAATGCAAATCAAAATCACAGTGAAATGCCACTTCACATTAGTTAGGGTAGCTATAATTTTAAAAAGACAATAACATGTTGGAGAGGATGTGAAGAAACTCTTGCAGACTGCTGGTAGGATCATAATAGGTATGTGCCTCTATATGTCTACAGGTATATCCATTTGTCTATCCTTATGTTTTTCTATATGTCTATACCCAATGTCTATCCATATGTCAAAGTCTGCATCCACATCTTTAAGCAGTGGTAGGTTATATTGATCACACTCTGGTTTCCTGCAGCTGGTTTCTGCTGTTTCTAACTTCAGATAGTGACATTAGAATCAAAGAGAAAAGATGGTTTTCTCGGCAGTGGGTACAGCCTAAATAAGGCTGGTTCTGGGGCAGAGAGTGAAGCAGCTTGACTGGATCTGACAACAAGCCCTATCTTCAGCTTTCCCCCTGCCCCGAGCCTGGCTCAGAGCTCAGCGCCTCTGACGTGTGCCTTGTGGACTTGCTGTGAGCGGAGGGTGAGAGCAAGAGGTAGTTCAAAAGCGTAGGTTGACAGTAGATGGTGGGCAGTGAATTTGGGGAGTTAGGGGAGCCATGCATGGTTTCTGAGCTGGGAAGTGAAGGGCATGAGAAAGGCAGGGTTTGGGGGAGGTTAGTCAAGACGTGGTATGTGGTCACAGCCAGATGGGGGAGGCTGATGTGTCAGGCTGCTCTGACACGTCCTGGCTGTTATGGTCTTGGAAGAATAGAAAGGTGTCCCATGAAGGAGGGGAGAGGGTGACTGGAGGTAATTGGATGTCCTTGATTTGCCCCAAAGTATCTTTTTAAAGCTTTGAGGATGCCCTCCCATCACTCCCCATCCCTTTGGTGAGCTGGAGCAGAGTGGGCACTCTAGTCCCCTTCCCACCAGGAAAGGAGTCACTCCTTTGGCATGAATAACTGTCATTGTTAACCATTTATTAATCATAACCTGTGAACACTTTCCATTATGGAGTCCTCGCTGCTACCCAAGAAGTCCTTACTGTTACTACCCCCATTTTACAGATGGGGAAGCTGAGGCACAAGCGTGTGACGTGACTTGCTTAGGTCATATGCTGTGCTGAGCTATGCTTCGTTCTTCAGTGGTGTCCAACTCTGTGAGACCCCATGGACTGTAGCCCGCCAAGCTCCTGTGTCCATGGAATTCTCCAGGCAGGAATACTGGAGTGGGTTGCTATGCCCTCCTCCAGGGGATCTTCCCAACCCAAGGATAAATACTGGAGTGGGTTCCCACGCCCTCCTCCTGGATATCTTTCCAACCTAGGGATCAAACAGGTCTCCCGTTTTGCAGGCGGGTATGGCAACCCACTCCTGTACCCTTGCCTGGAAAATCCCATGGACCGAGGAGCCTGGTAGGCTACAGTCCATGGGGTTGCGAAGAGTCGGACATGACTGAGCAACTTCACTTCACTTCTTCACTTCACCGTCTGAGCCACCAGGGACGCCCCAGGTCACATGAGGAAATGTCCAAATGGGGATTTGTGTTCAGTTCCACGGATCTATAGACGCTGCCCATCAAGACTGCCACCAGAGGGCGCACTCCACCAATTCCCAACTATTTTTCCAATTAATACAATTTTCTGCTGTCCTCAGAAAAGTGATACAAAGGCAGACTTTGACCTGTGTCCCCACCCCAACCCTTATTCCCTCGGGGTCCTTATCCAAAGCGTTGGCTCCATTCCATGCCTCAGTTTGTTCATCTCTGTAAAGGGGCCAAGAACAGGACCTACCACTTCATAGCACTGCAGGAGATTAAACAAGACCCTTGCACAGCAGCTGAAACCGTGTCACTCGGTAAAGGTTACTTCTCAGCACTAATGCCTTCTAAGCACACTGCTTGTCCACGGAGAATTCTGGGTGACACTTCCCATTGGATGTGGTCTGTGTTCCCTGTGGACTGACCCTCTGAAGACAAGGGCAGTTCCCGCTCTCATTAGCCAGACAGTGAGGGGTGATGGGTAGGAAGGAGCATGGCGTTGTGAGTTCAGACAGACTTGGGTTCAAATCCCAGCTCCGTCATTTGCTGGCTGTGTGATCTTGGGGAAGTGACCTCACCTCTCTGAGCCTCAGTAAAAAGGTGATCATAATCGTTTGCACCATGTGGTGGTTGTTGAGAGGGCTGTGTGCAGTGCCAGGCACTACAGAGGCCCAGAAGACATGGAAGCCTCTCCCATCCCACCCTCCGAGGCCACTCCCTTGGGTCCGTCAGCTAACTTGGGGCCCCAGGCAAAGGAGCAGACCTTAACGTCCTCTGGATCTTGGCCTGTACTCTCCCCTTCCCCCTTCCCCTATCTAAAGGCTACCCTGTTCCAGCCAGTTTTTGAAGTTTGCATCATTTAAGAGAATAGCGGTCCTGGGCAGAGAGCCCTGAGGGATGACCCAGTGAGCATGAAGCAGGCCCTTCTGCTGTGACAGCACTGTCCCAGGACACAGCCTTTGATCCTCCCAATGGGCCATGTGACCCCCTGGGGCCGCTGCTGACCAGGCACCGCAGGTGTCTGCATGTGACCACCAAGCAAGTCATGTTCCTCAGACTTAACCCCCGGTGACGACTCCTGACATCCGCTTGCGGGCACATGACACGCCTTTTCTCCTTAAATCTTCACAGTAACACTAAGAGATCCAGGAAACCCTTAAAACCCTGTTTTAAAGACAAAAACTAAATAAATAAAACGGAGTCCAAGAAGAGAGGTAACGTCCCCCAGGAACAAACTCAAGTGAGCAGAGTCCTGGATCTCGCCGATACAAAGACCTAACTCTTACCCGCTGCATATAGGGGTCCCCAGATGGGAACTGCTTTAGTGTTCAAAGTCCAACCAACACTGACCTAACAATTTTGTTAATGACACAGTGGCAACCCCATGGACTATACGGTCCATGGAATTCTCCAGGCCAGAATACTGGAGTGGGTAGCCGTCCCCTTCTCCAGGGGAACTTCCCAACTCAGGGACTGAACCCAGGTCTCCGGCATTGTGGGCAGATTTTTTACCAGCTGAGCCACAAGGGAAGCCCAAGAATACTGGAGTGGGTAGCCTATCCCTTCTCCAGGGGATCTTCCCAACCCAGGAATCGAACCAGGGTCTCCTGCATTGCAGGCAGATTCTTTACCAACAGATTCTTTATCAGGGAAGCCCACAGTGGCCTAAGCACCATAGAAAAATACTCAAAGAATATCAGCAAACAGTTCACAGAAAAGAAAATGCAGATGGTTACTAAGCCGATGATAACTTGTCAACTTTGCCAACAGGGAAAAGTACAAATCAAAGCAGTGATGAGAAAGGTTGTTTTTTTTTTTTTTTTTACTCATTGGGTGGGCAAGAGTTGACCCAGTTGTTAAAAATCAGTGCTGGTGAGAAAGCAGGAAAATGGATACCGCCTGATGGGATCTTGCTGTGGGAGTGTGACTTGCCAAGGCTGTTTACAGAAGGGAGTTGCTGTAGCTGTTGACATTTAAGATCTGCAGACCTGCTAGTCTGCCCTCCACTTCAGGATTCTGTCCCACAGAAACAAAAGCACCTGCGCCTTAAAGCATGTCTTCAAGGACGTGGACAGAGCACTGTTTGCAGGGAGCGAAACCCAGAAGCAAAGCAAGTGCCCACCTGTGTGGGAAAGTTTGCGAAGTTATGGCAACTTCCCTTATCCCACAGAATACCAAGCATCTATTACAACGAACAATTATATTTTTTAATGGTCACACTGCAAAACTTGCAGGACCTTAGTTCCCCAACCAGGGATTGAACTCAGGCCCTGGCATTGAAAGCACTGAGTCCTAACCACTGGACCATCAGAGAATTCCCTGTAATGACTGATTTTAGACTTAAATGCACCAGAATGAGGGGTTCCCATGAAGTAGTATTAATTTTTAAAAAAACACAAGTTGCAAAACAGCATCAATAATATAAGCCTACTTTTTACAAAAGTGGAATGAAATCCAAGTTAGAATTCCTCTATGAGTGTATTAGCGTAGAATCTGCGGTGGGTCCTTAGAAGGAGATAGAGAGCGGTGTTCATTATTTTATTGATTTTCAGACTTTAACAAGCTTTTCTGTCCTTCCAATAAGAAAGGGAAGGCACTTGTAACAAATGACAGGATATTGTGTATAACATGCACGCTTACTACCCTTCCTTATAAATGTGAAGGTCAGTGCTAGGTGTCAACCTGGCTGGGCTACAGTCCCCAGTTATTGAATAAGCCCTAAGCTGGGTGTTGCTGTGAAAGGATTTTATAGATGTGATTAAAGTTGTAATCAGTTGACTTTATGTAAGGGAGGCTATTCTAGATTTTCTGGGTGGGTCTGATCCAACTGTTTGGTTGGTGGTTTAGTCGCTAAGTCCTGTCGACTCTTTGTGACCCCATGGACTGCAGCCTGCCAGGCTCCTCTGTACATGGGATTCTCCAGGCAAGAATACTGGAGTTGGTGATCATTCCCTTCTCCAGGGGATCTTCCTGACCCAGGGATCAAACTGGCGCTGCCTGCATTGGCAGGTGGATTCTTTACCACTAGTGCCACTTGGGAAGCCTAGCCCAGTTGGCTGGAAGGCCTTAAATGCAGAGCTGAGGCTTCTGGGAAGAAGCAGTTCCCCCTGTGGTTGGCTGGTGCCCCAGAATTTCCAGCCAGGCACCCTGTGAATTTCGAACTTGCCTAGCCACCCCCACAGTCACAGAAATTCATTTCTTGCTATAAAAAATATTTTTTTAACTAGTGATGATCAACTCTTACATTTCTGTGATAAATCTCTTAAATTTGTATCTCTACTGTTTATTTCTCTGGTTGAACAGTGACCAAAACAATACCCTAGAAAAATTATTTTATAAATGCACCAGAAGAAATGTAAAAAGATGTCATGGGTAGCCAAAACCTGGTAACAACACATATATTCATCAACAGAAAAAAGTGGAGAGATCAACCTCCGTGCAGTCATGCCATGAACTAATTATTACACAGCACAGAAAATGCCCAAACCACCAGCACAGAGGCAACAGGGATGGCGCTCACAAGCAGGATGATGAAAGAAAGGAGCACGTCACAGAAGGATACATAAAGTGCTTTTGATTTACATAAAATTCAGAAGCGGGCAAAACAAGTCACTGCTTCTGCTGCCCTGGTTGTTAAGTCGTGTTCGACTCTGCGACACCATGGACTGTAGCAGCCAGGCTCCTCTGTCTGTGGGATTCTCCAGGCAAGAATACTGGAGTGGGTTGCCGTTCCCTTCTCCAGGGGATCTTTCAGACCCAGGGATTCAACCTGGGTCTCCTGCATTGCAGGCAGATTCTTTGCCATCTGAGCTACCAGGGAAGCCCAAGTCATTGTTTAGGAATACTTACCTGTGAAAGTCACGCAGTCGTGTCCGACTCTTTGCGGTCCCATGGACTGTACTGTCCATGAAATTCTCCAGGCCAGAATACTGGAGTGGGTAGCCTTTCCCTTCTCCAGGGGATTGTCCCAACCCAGGGATCGAACCCAGGTCTCCAACATTGCAGGCAGATTCTTTACCAGCTGAGCCACAAGGGAAGCCTACTTAGGAATACTTACATACTGGTAAGGCTATATGTTAGGTATATAAACAGATAAACAGATATATAATACAATAGGTAAACAATATATCTATTAATAGATATATAAAGTATATAAAATTATATATCTATTCTATATAGCTATATAGTATATATAATATATACCATACATTATAACATTTTATATATTATATATAGATACTATTTTATAGAGGATACATATATACATGATATGTGTGAATATATATGTTTATAGAACAAAAGAAATTTTTACACATATAGTGGTGGAATGATTTACAATCAGCAGTTTGATGGTGGTTTCAGGGACTCCTAGGGCTTCCCTGATGGTTTCCCAGGGAAAAGTCTTCCCTGGTGGTAAAGAATCTGCCTGCAAATGCAGGAGACCTAGCTTCAGTCCTGCTTCGAGAAGATTCCCCAGGAAAAGGAGATGGACCCTGGAAAAGGAAATGACAATCCACTTCAGTCTTCTTGCCTGGGAAAGCCCATGGACAGAGAAGCCTGGCAAGCTACAGTTCATGTGGTCACAAAGAGTTGGACACAACTGAACTACTAACGCTTCCACATCACTTTCAAGGTTACTGATGGTTCTGTTTTCTTAACTTGAGGGCATTGTTCATTTCATTATTTTTAAACTTGTAAAGAAAAAAGGTTGCTGCCATTCCATTTCTACAAGGATCAAGTCATCAGCCACTGCAGCAGCCCACCTCCAGTGCACCTGAGGGAAATTCAGGATGCAGAAAGACAGGAGGGAGCGCTCTGTGCTTTGGATAGATGGCCCCTGCAGGGTCAAGTTGGATGCATATCTAGGGAAGAATTTCAATGGCCTCAGATTCTTGTATCTTCTCACCCGTAGAAAAGCACTAAAATCATTAACTTGAGATGTCTGCTTTTAGTGATTAGCAGTAATCTTTTACCAAGATGAATGCTCGACTACTTGTATTTCTCAGCCCCCACCTTACTTGTCTCCTGAAAAACCTGTATGCAGGTCAAGAAGCAACATTTAGAACCCGACAAGGAACAATAGACTGGTTCAAAATTAGGAAAAAGAGTATGTCAAGGCTGTATATTGTCACCCTGCTTATTTAGCTAATATGAAGAATACATCATGCGAAATGCCATGCAGGATGAATCACAAATTGGAATCAAGACTGCCAGGAGAAATATCAGCAACCTCAAATAGGCAGATGATGCCACTTTAATAGCAGAAAGTGAAGAGGAACTTAAGAACTTGTTGATGAGGGTGAGAGTGAAAAAAACAAAACTGGCTTAAAACTCAACATTCAAAAAACTAAGATCATGGCATCTGGTCCCATCACTTCATGGTGAATAGATGGGAAAAAAGTGGAAACAGTGACAGATTTTTTACTTTCTTGGGCTCCAAAATCTCTGAGGATGTTGATTGTTGTCATGAAATTAAAAGACGCTTGCTCCTTAGAAGAAAAGCTATGACAAACCTAAACAGCATATTAAAAAGCAGAGATATCACTTGGTCAACAAAGATCCATTTGGTCGAAGCTATGGTTTCTCCAGTAGTCATGTATAGATGTGAGAGTTGGACCATAAAGAAAGCTGAGTGCTGAAGAACTGATTCTTTCAAACTATGGCATTGGAGAAGACTCTTGAGAGTCCCTTGGACAGCAAAGAGATCAAATCCTAAAGGAAATTAACCCTGAATATTCTTTGGAAGGACTGATGCTGAAGTTCCAGTGCTTTGGCCACCTGATGTGAAGAGCCGACTCAATGGAAAAGAGCCTGATGCTAGGAAAGATTAAGGGCAGGAGGAGAAGGGGGTGGCAGAGGATGAGACTGTTAGATGGCATCACTGACTCGAACATGAGTTTGAGCAAACCCCGGAAGATAGTCAAGAACAGGGAAGCCTGGCCTGCTGCAGTCCATGAGGTCGAAAAGAGTCAGACACGACTTAGCCACTGAACAACAACAGAATTTATATATATTCTGAGTCCTCCCAACTCTTTGGAGCAGTTCCTCAGAGCTATCTGAGAGGCTGTCTCTGGCTACAGTCCTCAGTGAGGACTTAACACTATAAAACCTAACACAACTTTTATGTTGTGCATTTTTATTTCAGTCAATAAACTGTAAGCAAGTTTTGCCTCATTTTGCAAATATAACACGGTCCACAATAAAATATTTTAAAAAACTAAGCAAGCAAGCAAAAATAAGTTATAAGCCTCCATAGAGAGATGAAGCAGAATATATCTGGAATATCTTGGTGGCGATGAACTGGATGTTCTCCAGGAACAGGAGGGAGTTCTGTAGTACGATGCTGGGGAGCAGCCAAGGAGAAATCAAGGACTTGGGGGTGGCTTGATCTCTGGCCTCATCCCTTCTCCCCTCAGTTTGTTCAGAGTTCTGACTTCCGGATAACCACAGAGCGATCTAAACTGCTTCCATGAGTTTAAAAGACACTTGCTCCTTAGAAGAAAAGCTTCTAAGATATGCATGATCCAGAAAAGCAGATTTCATCTCTCTGAAGGAGGCAGAGGAGGAAAAGGAGAACCACCACCACAGGGACTTCCCTGGGGGGTATAGTGGATAAGAAGCCACCTGCCAATGCAGGGAACATGGGTTCCATCCCTTGTCCGGGAAGATTCCATGTGCCTCGGAGCAGCTAAGCCTGTGCACCACAACTACAGAGCCAGTGAGTTGCAGGGCCCACAAGACACAGCTAATGAGCCCCTGTGCTGCAGCTGCTGAAGCCCGTGTGCCTAGAGCCCATGGTCCGAAACAAGAGAGGCTACCCCAGTGAGAAGTCTGTGCACTGCAACTAGAGAAAGCCCTCGTGCAGTGTGAAGACCCAGCGAGACCCAAATAAATAAATGAATAAAAATAAATAAAATCCCTCTGTTCTTAAAAAAATAAGAAGGAACAATAGGGTATTAAATGGCTACACCACAGTATTTCACAGGAGATTCATCAACTATTTCCTTAGTCTACCACGGATGGGGATTTAGGATATTTTCAATCTTTGCACAAACATGAAGATGACACAGTAAACATTCCCAGGCTTAGAGTGTTGTCCAAATGGTCGCCTCTTCAGAAAAGCTCCAGGAGCAACTGAGGCACAAGAGGCACATGTGTTTTCAAGGCTCTCAAGATTGACATTTATCAATGGCCAAGTCCCCTTCTAGAAGGATTATTCCCATGCAAACTCCTGGCAATGACAATGAAAACACTTCCTTGAAGTTGGTACTGTTTTCTGGTTACGGGGCTGCCATGGGAGGTAATGAGCACCCCGTCCCCAGGGGAGTTCAAGTATGCGTGGTACGACTCTTTGCCCAGGGTTGCTAGGATCAAGAGAGAACTTGCATTGGTTGCAGGTGAGACTTAGGTATGCTTAAGGCACCTTCTCAGTCTTTGGGCCTCTTCAGTAAAGACTGGAAGCTCTAATTCTCTCTCTCTCTCCGCTTTTAAGTTCCCCTCTGAGCCTATTACTTCTGCTCACACTTTCCCCAAACATTTGTTTTGTTCCTGAAGCTGCCACTGTCGATAAAAAGAACAGACTCTGGCTCATCTTCCAGTTCTGCAAAAGGTTCAATCATGGCCCACTGCAGTGCACCCTATGGAGCATTTAGGGTTGAAAAAACAGGAGGGAGCATTCTGGGTTTTGGATCTATGGCCCCCAGAAAGCTAAGATGCATAACTAAGGGAAGATTTCAATGACCCCAGATTTTTGCATCTTCCCATCCATTTTCGTGCTTTAGAAAAGCACTACAATCATTAACTTGAGATGTCTATATTTCTGTCATTAATAAACTTTCACCAAGATGTATGCTTGACTACATGTATTTTCCAGGCTAAAAAGATTATATATATACCGGCTTCTCCCCCACCTCTTTGGAGCAATTCCTTAGAGCTATGTGAGAGGCTATCGTCCTCAGTAAGCTCCCAGTGAAACTGAAATGCCAAGGTTGTGTTTATTTCAGTTGACACCACCCAGGCCCTGGGCCTTCTGAATACAGCTGCTGAATGTCAGATAGATCTAGCCTTGCTGTGGAGTGATGCGGGACATTCAGTCCATTGTGGTGAAGGGGACTCACCTGGGGTCACTCAGACCTAGGTGCAAAGCTTTGCCACTTCCTATTGGGTGCCTTGGGGACAGGTTGCTTCATCTCCTTGAACCTCGATTTCCCTCATCTGCGAAATGGGGATCTCTGTAGCCCTCACCCCACAGTGAAACCACTAGGTGGAATTTCAGGGGGGCTCCTTTATGTCTCAGCGTAGAAAGAATTCAGCGAGAGGCAAAGTGATAGATAAGAGGTGATTTTTTTCAGGCAACTGAGAGGGTGCTGCACCCCAAGAACTTAGCGGGTTACAGTTTTATAATAAAAGTAGGGAGGGGGAAAAAGACCACCACCTTCTTCATGAGTAGACATCATGCTTCCATCATCAGCTCCTCCTCCAGGTTGGGCAGGAGAGTTTTCTTACCCTCCCTGGAGGACTCTTACCGCACTATGGAAAAATAACTTTAGGTCTCAATACAATGATGGTCTTTCACTTTGAAATGTCACCTTTCCATAAATTACTGGTTTTTTTTACGTGTGCAGAGAGCATGTCCTAGGGGTCATTAACTTTCTGAGCTCACTGAGCAGGATGTGGGGCTCAGGCCACCATTGTTTTATTGTTTGGGGCCGTGACTCTGGGCTCTGTTGCTAAACAAACCTGCTCGGTTTTGTGATTAAGCAAGCCTGCATTCTAGAGTGACTGTTAACTTCCAGGGGTCTCCCATACTGTTTTCTTTACTTACAGTCCCCTAGAGGATTAACTATTTAGTCACCTACTTTGCCCCTTTCCTCTGTCCCTATCCAAAGGGCTATTAAATGGGACAAGGACACTGTCACCTACGCAACTGTACTCTGTGAATCACTGTTATCTACAGGTCGAGATTCCAAAGATATGCTCGAGACCACAATGTCATCCTCTCTAGGATGGGGAGCTAGAGTGCTCTAAAGGCAAGGAATGCGAGGGTGATGGGAGGGGTGGGCAGGGAGGAGAATGAAAGACCACCCAGAGGTGGTGGCTCTCCAGCAGGGTCTAGCACCTAAGAAAGAGTCTGTTGCGGAGACAAGGGAAGGGCTGGCAGCCCAGGCAGGCTGCCCTGAAGGAGCAGAGGTGTGGCCGACTGTTAAGTCCCCTACTTCCCTGGCTAGAGCAGGAGAGGGTGGTAAAGTAAGTAAAGTCACTCAGTCGTGTCCGACTCTTTGAGGCCCCATGGACTGTAGCCTACCAGGCTCCTCTGTCCATGGGATTTTCCAGGCAAGAATACTGGAGTGGGCTGCCATTTCCTTCTCCAGGGGATCTTCCCGACCCACGGGGTGGAGATGGAGGTAAAAGATGAAATCAGCAAAGGGAGCTCGGGCTAGACGGCAAAGGGTTTCGATTGATCGCTGGGCTCAGTGTTTGGCCTCGGTCCTCAAGGTGATGAGGAGACAGGACAGACTTGGAGAGAGGGAGGCGGTGAGATGAGATGTGTGCAACCTGTGGTGGTGGAGGCTGTTGGAGGAGGAAACCCCCAGATCCCTCTTTCGGTGCCCTGCCCCACTCCAGGGGTTTCCCTGGTGGCCCAGACGGTAAAGAATCTGTCTGCAGTGCAGGAGAAGAGGGTTGGATCCCTGGATCAGGAAGATCCCCTGGAGAAGGGAATGACAACCCACTCCAGTATTCTTGCCTGGAGAATTCCCTGGACAGAGGAGCCTGGCAGGCTATAGTCCATGGGGTCGCAAAGAGTTGGACACAACTGAGCGGCTAACACTTAATTACCTCACCCCAACAGAAGGAAAGGAGGCTGAGAAACTGGGGAGGAGGAACTAGAGCCTTCAGGGCGAGTAGACCAGTCACCTGTTTTGACCTATTTGCCATATTCATCCTCTTCTTTTTTGGCCCTACTGTGAGGATCTTCGTTTACCACCCAGGAATGGAACCGGTGACCCCTGCAGTGGAAGGGCAAAGTCGTAACCGTTGGACCACAGGGGAATTTCCCGCCATGTTCTTCTTTTAAAGACCAGCCTACTAGATGGAAACGCTGAACCCAATTAGGAGATCTCACAAACAGGCATTTCAGGCAAGGCAGCCAGAGTTTGTGTGTGCAAGGCAGAGCGAGTGAGTCAGTTGCTCAGTTGTGTCCGACTCTTCGTGATCGCATGGACTATAGCCTGCCAGGCTCCTCTGTCCATGGGAGTCTCCAGGCAAGAATACTGGAGTGGGTTGCCATTCCCTTCTCCAGGAATCTCACCAACCTGGTAACTTCTCAGATACTTATCACCATTGATTACCAGAAGAATTTTGACGCTAACTCGCCCACCCCTCCCTTGGGAAGAGAGCCCCCTAGTTTCACCCTATAAAAGTTCCTCTCCGGCCTCCTATGGTTTATATGCATGAGGTTTCATCTCAGCTTCTGCTTTTTCAGCGAAAGCAGAACCGACCTGCAGGTGACTGAGAACGGGACGGAGAGTGGGGAAGACCCTCGGGACCGCGCAGGGCACCTGTGCCTTTAAGTGAAGGGGTGAACCCTTGGGGGCGTGTCCGCTGGGCGGGGTTGTGTGAGGGGCGTGGCCGGCGCGGGGAGAGCCGGGGCAGAGCCTGGGGCGATCCGGGGGACCAGACCCGGATGCGGCTGCCGGAGTGGGGCGCGAGTCCGAGACGTCTGGGGCAGAAGGTCGGGCGGCGCGGGCCGGCGGGCGGAGGCTGGAAAGGCCGCGAAGCCCTGCGGGGTCGAGGTGCGGAGTTTGCGGGTCCGAGGCCCGGCCGGAGGTAAGAGGAGCGTCACCGCCCGCCTGGGCGCGGCGGGAGGATCACGCACCCGGAGTTCATCTGCTCAACATCCGCCAGGATTGGGAAACGGAGCACTTGGACGTTCCCGGGGTCTCGCACCTAGAAAGTGCAGCCGCAGAAGTGATCGTAACCCCAATTTCCTGCCTCTGCTCCTCCCTATCAGGTCTGCAGATCTTCGGAGTGTCTGAAAGTCTAGCCTCGGACAAGCGCACAGTCGCGCTCAATAAATGCTCCGTTGTGAGTGAGCACGAGAAATCGGAGGCCGATAGAGAGGAGACCCGTGTTGATCCTTAAGTTGGGAACACCTGAGGGCGTGAGCCCTTGTTAAACGAACCCTTATCGTTTGTTCTGACACGCCAGCGTTTGTCTTCATTTTACGGATGAAGAATCAGAGGCTCAGAGACGTGGAGTGACCGCCCTAAGGCCGCATAGCGCCCCAGTGGCTAAGACTGTATTGCAGACCTGGAGTGTCGGCTCCAAGTCAGTGCCAAGTGCAGTTACAGAGAACTGCAGGAGGGAAGAGCCTGTCAACAGGTGAGGAAAGAGTGCTGAGACAGGCCCTTCTGCCCGCTTTTCCTTCCCCCAGGCACCCCCTCCCCCGCCAGGACTCTGAGCAAAGATTTACAAAAAAAAAGAGAAACCTTGTTTTCTGGGCTTTGTTTTTCTTGAAGGCAAAACAGGCTCATTAGCAACATGTGGAAGAGCCAAAAGAAGAAAACTAGTATGCTAGGGACTTTTTTTTCTTTTTCCCCTTTCCAGTTTAATTTCTTTGAAAGAAAAATTAAGCTCTTTTTCCCTAGTGTTGAGGGAAAAGACAGATGCTAGAGTCCGGCTCTGCTGTTAACGGGCTGTCTGACTTTGAGCAATTCATTTCCCCCTGGGCCTTGATTTCCCCATCAGAGGCGGTTATTGCTCTGGGTTTCCATGGAGACACTACTGGGGGCTCAGGAGGAAGGGCTATGTACTCTGCCTGCTAGATGAGTCAGGCCCATCCAGAATGTGGCTTCTGCATGGCTTTCCTTTGGAGGGATGGGGGGAGGGGCGTTCTTCAGGCCCCTCCTGTTGGGTCCTGCGGTCTGGTCTTCCATGACAGTGTCCCTTTCTCACTCCCACCCAGCAGGCCACTGGAGGTGCCAGCTGTTTGGAACTGAAACACTGCAGAAAGGGAAGCATCCGGTGAGGGCTGGGCCCCTTAGGGGCTGATGGCCGGAGGACTGCTGAATGTGTACTGGGTCCTGAGTTTGCTCTGTGTGCTGCAAATGGGGGAGACAGTGTCCGGGGCCAGGGCCCCATCTGCAGGGGCCCACATCAGCTCCCAGTTTCCAGCCTCAGGTGTGAGCCAGACCGGCGTGGTAGACGTGAGTATCCACTCAGGGAACTGGTATCAGGTGGGGACGTAGTCAGAGGACTCGGTATTTATTGAGCACCTACTCTGTACCAAGCACTGAAATGAACCCTGGAATATGCCAGAGAACGTATACTGTAGACAGAAATCACTGCCCTGATGGAGTGAACAGTTTCCTAGGAAGATGGCTAAATAAACATGTAGATTTCAGGCTGTAAGATGCTAGGTGCTCTACAGATAAAGAGGATGAAGTGGTATTGCAGAGTGGAGGCTATGAGGTACAGGGAGTATTTACAACTGTTTCAGATTGGGTGATCACACATGGCTTCTGGGAGGAAGTGGCCTTTTAAGCCAAGTCCTGAGTGGAGAAAGGAAGCCACTTGTAACAGACACCAGAAGGAAGAACATTCTAGGTGGAAAGAAAAGCATATGCAAAGGCCCTGAGTTAGGACCAAGCTTAGTGGATTTCTGGAACTGTGAGGAGGCCAGAATGACTGGAACAGGGTGAGTCATGGGGGAGAGTGTTAAGAATGAAGATGGGGGAAAAAAAAAAAAGAATGAAGATGGAGATGTGGTGGTGGTCAGATTACAAAAGACCTTAGGAACTGAAGCTAGGAGGTGGGATTTGTTTTATGACAGTGGGGGGCCCATGGAAGGTTTTCAGCAGGGAGTTATCAAAATCTGATTTATTTCTTCAAAGAATGTCTCTGGCTTCTCTGGAGAAAATGGGTTGAGGGTAGCAGCAGGGAGACCAGTAGGAAAGCTCTGGCAGCTTCCCAGGTGATGGAAGTGCAAGAGAGGAAAGAAGTGGCAGGACTTGGAGTAATGTTGGAAGCATAACAAGCAGGAGGTACTGATGGTTTGGATGGAGGGGCAAAGTGGTGGAAGAAAGGAGTCAAAGATGGCTCCAGATTTCTGGCCTTAGTGTCTTGGTGGGTGGGGGGATGGTAGTGCCTTTGCCTTGGATGCACCAAAGGAGAAGCAGTGATGAGAGTAAGGAGGCTTCCTTCTGAGGCAGGGAGGTATGCGGATGGTGGAGACCGGCTGCAGGGAGCTCTCATCATTCTGTTCTGATGTCTCTAAGGGGAGGGGAGGTTGCAGTGGATCCAGAGTGAAAATCTGAAGGCAGGGGGGTTGGATTCTCACTTCGTATTTTCTTCGATGGGAGGACAAACGGAGCAACAAACTCCTCCCCACCTGAACGAACAGCTGAGAGTGTGTTTAGCACCCACGCCAACTTTATGGGGCTGCAGAGTACCTTCATGCCCCTTGTTTGAACCAGGCAAACAGGTAATTATGCCCATTTTACAGATGGGAAAGTGATTTGCGGTTACTGTAGGTTATAAAATTGACTGCTGCCTCTTGGAGGCAGGAAAATGGGGGTTATCTGTGGCTTGGGTCAGATAATCTCTCTGAGTTATTGAGCTCTTCAGCCAGCGCTGTGCAGTGCTCACCAAATCCTGCCCTCAAACCCCCGAGATGAGTGTGATGATTTCTGTGCTGCCCATGAGGATGCTGAGGTTGAGGGAGGGGAAGTTGGCCATGAGGGAAGTTGCAGAGCCCAGACGTGGACTCATGGCTGAATTCAGATCCTCCTTCTTTGGCTTACCGCCTCCCAGGTCTACACAGGCGGCTGACCTTTTGGGAGTCCTGCCAGCCTTTGGCCAGGGAGCCTGCAGGCTGGGAAAGGCCACCCACTCCTCACCTAGGTCCTTTTATGTAGTCACTCATTCAACAAATACTTATTGAGCACCTATTATGTGCCAGGAACTATGCTACATGTGAGGAGTAAATCACTCAGTTCCTGCCCTCATGGAGCTTGTATTTCTAGTTGGGGACACACATGAGAAACAGGCTCACAGGTCAGGTAAATCCACAGGATTTCACTGACGAGAATCACAAAACAGGGTAGGGATGTGATGGAGTGAGATGGAGAGAGGTGACTGCTTTGCCTTGGGCTAGTGGGACGGGCCTCTCTGTGTACAGAGGGAGGCTTGAAACTTTGCAAAGATATAGCAGAACAGCACGTGCAAAGGCCCTGAGGCAGGAGCAGAAGGCCATGTCATGTCACAAACTTTGGGAGGCCGAATTGGCCAGAACAGTGACTTGAGGGGTGAAGGATGAGGGAGGAGACAGTAGAGGGAAGCCAGATTGCCTGGGGCTTTGTGGACCACTGGAGGAGGAAATGGCAACCCACTCCAATATTCTTGCCTGGGAAATGCCATGGATGGAGGAGCCTGGTAGGCTACAGTTCACGAGGTCACAAAGAGTCGGACAGGACTGAGCGACTTCACTTTCACTTTGTGGACCACTGTGCAAAGTGGGCCCATTCCTAGGCACAAGATGGGAGCCTTGCTAGCATTTAGAACACAGGAGGGATATGATCTGGTTTTGTTGTTGTTGTTGATGTTTTTAGTTTTTTGGCCACACTGTGCGCCATGCAGGGTCTTAGGTCCTTGACCAGGGGTTGAGCCCATGTTCCCTGAGGTGGAAGCGTGGAGTTTTAACCACTGGACTGCCAGGGCAGACCCCAGGAGGGACATTATCTGATTTCAGTTTTTACAAAGATCCCACTGGCTGCAGTGGGAGAATCAACTGGAAGGGGCAGAGGCAGGGAGCAGGCTGGCAAAGCCACTGGGGGAGATGGTAGTGGTAGCTTTGGGAAGGGGTCCAAATTAAGATTTTTTGGTGGGGGGGTGGAAATAGGACTCAGGCACCCAGTGCCCAATGACCTCATCCTTCCAAGTGTGACCTCAGAGGGCCAGAGACTTGTTTGGCATCAGACTACCAGGGCCCAGTAATTCCAGGACGCTGCTTTTGGGAGGAAGGAGTCTGAAAAAAAAATTCTCCACAGATCTGACAGAGAGACTGGACATTTAGGGCTGACTCTCGCGTTCCTGACGGGAACAAGCTAACAGGTACAGAGAGCTCTTTATCTCTATGCTCAATTTTCACCTCTGGAAAAAATAGTAATCAATGCTTGTGTTACCAAGCACTGAGTGTGTACCAGGCGCTGTTTGAAGCACATGGGTTAGCTCATTTAGCCCTTCATTTCAGGAGCTGGCAAAGTTCAGCCTGCAGGTCAAATCGGGTCCACTGCTGGGTGTTGTCCAGTCCAGGAGCTGGGAATGTTTTTTATGCATTTTGATGAAATAATTAGTTTTTGGCTGAGCTGGGTCTTTGTTGCCAGACACAGGCCTTCTCTCATTATGCTGAGGGAGGGCTACTCTCTAGTCGAGGGGCGCAGGCTTCTCCCTGCCGTGGCTCCTCTTGTTGCAGGGCGCAGATCTAGAGCTCGTGAGCTCAGCAGTGTGGCTCATGGGCTCAGTCGCCCCATGTGGCATGTGGAATCTTCCCGGACCAGGGATTGAACCCATGTCCCCTGTGTTAGCAGGCAGGTTCTTAACCACTTGGCCACCAGAGAAGTTCTTGAGAATTGTTTTTATATTTTCAAATGATCAAAAAAAATTTCTGAAAGAACATTATTTCATGACGCATGACAACTCAATTCAAGGCTCAGTGTCCATTAAGTACAGCTTTACTGGAATGCAGTCATGCCTGTTTATTATTACGGCTGATGCTTTCACATGGTCAGTCAGAGTTAAATGGTTTCAGTAGAGAACATCTGGCCCACAGAGGGGGAAACAGTTAGCCCTTTATAGTTTGCCGACCCCTGCCTCGTTTTATAAAGGCAGGAACCGAGGCACAGAGAAGTTGAGTGAGTTGTCCAGCGACGCACAGCTATGAGTGGGGAAGCAGGATTTGAACCCAGGCTGCATGGCTCCAGAGCTCTGTCTTCAGAAGCGGTGTACCACCTGGCCTTGCTGAGCAGTTGTCACGAGGCCGAGGGGCTTCTGGAAAATAGCAGTGCTTTCTGCTCCTGGGTTGGGGTCCTGGTGGGAGACCTGTGATTTTCCACTCCTTGGAGGACTTGCCCTGTTGGGGTCCAGCTGTGGGATTGGGAGAATAGAAGGATGTGTACCTACAGGAGCCGGGAAAGCGGAGTTTCCACTGCAGGTCACATCTGCCGCTCCTCTTGTGGGAGCTGGTCAGTGAGGTTAAGAATGTGAGATGTCTTTGAGAGTATTTTAATGTCTGCAGGTAACTGACTCTAGATGCGTGTTTTCGTTTCCAGTTGCTGCTGTAACAAATTACTACGAACTTAGTGGCTTAAAATGAGCACATATTTGTCATCTGGGGGGGTCAGAAGCCCGAAATGGGTTTCACTGGATTAAAATCAAGGTGTCAGTACTGTGTTCCTTCCGGAGGTTCCAGGGGAAGGTCCATTCCCTTGCCTTTTCCAGCTTCTAGAAGCTTCCTGCGTTACTTCCTTGGCTTTCGGCTTCTTCCTCCATCTTCAAAGCCACTGGCCTAGCATCTTTCTCTTTCTCCCTCCCCCTCCCTCTCTCCCTCTCACTCACTGTCTCTCACTGTCTGGACCTCTGCGCATCTCTTTCTATCACTCTGACCCTCACGCCTCCCTCTTATAAAAATCCTGTGATAAGATCTCAAGCCCTCCAGATAATTCTGGGCAATCCCCCCATCCCCAAAGCCTCAATTTAATCACCTCTGCAAAGCCCCTTTTGCCATGTAAGGTCACACTTCACCCAGGCTCTAAGGATTAGGACTGGACATCTTTGGGGATCACTCCTCAGCCAGGGAGGATGAACCAGGAGCTTGTGACTCCATGCTGTCCCCTCCCAGCCTCTCATCCCTCCCAGCCTCTCATCCCTCCCAAGCCACCCCGTCCTGCCCATGCACAAGGAAGTGCCTTGGGCTGCAGGTAACAACATTTGGCAGGAGGAGAAGGGGACCACAGAGGATGAGATGGTTGGGTGGCATCACTGACTCAATGGACATGGGTTTGGGTGGACTCTGGGAGTTGGTGATGGACAGGGAGGCCTGGTGTGCTGCGGTTCATGGGGTCGCAAAGAGTTGGATGTGACTGAGAGACTGAACTGAACAACATTTGGAGAGAGCATCCAGGTAATGAAAACCCAAGTCTTTCTTGATGGGCCCCAAGTAAAAAATGGAAACAATTTAGAATTGTCCCCTTGGTACTGGAGTTGTGGAATTGTTTGGCTTCTTAATGGAGGCAGCGTGGACTTTGATAGTCTACAATCTTTGTGCATGCGTGCATGCTCAGTTGTGTCTGACTCTGCAACCCCCTGGACTGTAGCCCACCAGGCTTCTCTGTCCATGGGATTCCAGGCAAGAATACTGGAGTGGGTCGCCATTTCCTCCTCCAGGGGATCTTCCTGTCCCAGGTCTCCTGCATTTCCTGCATTGGCAGGTGGATTCTTTACCACTGAGTCACCTGGGAAGCCCCAGTCTACAGTTTGATAGTCAATTATAAAGGGTGTGTGCAGAAGCACTTAGCAAAACATGTGGCACCAAGATCTGGTGGCCAGGCGGGGTTTGATGAAGACTGCCCTGTAGGTGAGGAAGGCAAGGTCCAGACACCTTAAAGGGGCCGCTTCCCTGGTGGCTCAGACGGTAAAGAATCTGCCTGCAAGAAGCTGGAAAAGGCAAGGGAATGGACCTTCCCCTGGAAGGTCCTCCAAGATCCCCTGGAGAAGGGGATAATCTCCAGCATTCTTGCCTGGAGAAGCCCCCTCACAGAGGAGCCTGGCCGGCTACAGTCCATGGGGTCGCAGAGAGGGAGACTCGACTGAGCGACTGAGCACACAGCGCAGCAGGGGTCACCCAGTGAGCTGGTAGCAAAGCTGGGGCTCAGACTCAAGGCTGCCTTTCCTCTCAGCTACCCTGTCTTCCACACCAGTCTTACCGGTATTGGATTGAAAACTGACAGCCCGTGGGCTAGTCCAGCCGCCGTGATTTGGTTTTGGTTTTTGGTGGTGGGGTGGTGGTTGTTCGGTCACTAAGTCGTGTCCGACTCCGTGATCCCATGGACTGCAGCACACCAGGCTTCCCTGTCCTGCACTATCTCCTGCAGTTTGCTCAAGCTGTCCATTGAGTCAGTGATGCCGTCCAACCATCTCGTCCTCTCTCGCCCCCTTCTCCTTTGGCCTTCAGTGTTTCCCAGCATCAGAGTCTTTTCCAATGAGCCGGCTCTTCGCCTCAGGTGGCCAAAGTATTGAAGCTTCAGCATCACACCTTCCAGTGAATATTCAGGGTTGATTTCCTTTAGGATTGACTGGTTTGATCTCCTTGCAGTCTTTGGTTTTATAATGTTGATGCCTTTCAGCAGGGCACGCCCCCTCCAGCTCATCACCACCCTTGCCAGCAGCCCCGGTGGTTTTAGACATTTGTGTAATCTGTCTGGTCCCCAGGACATTGCATTTGCAACCCTCTCTTGTCCATCCTGACCCTTAAAACTTACCCACAGAGGGGAAAATATTTGACCCTGTCTGGGTTCCCTGGGGATCCTTACTGACTCAGGGAAGAGGATGAGAGGGGAAGGAGACAGACTGAGGATTCACCACCCCGGACTCAGAGCAGAGCCACGTTAGCTCTGCACCCCCTGGGCAGAGCTGAGTTCAGCTCCTGATGAGTTTCAAGGGAGGGGATGGCCAGCTTGGGGCACGGGGGCAGGCAGGACTGCGATTCTGGAGGCCAGATTTGGGGGGACCCGCCTTGCTGGCTGTGCTGTCAGGAAGATGGAGAGGAGCTGGGCTGGGAGTGTCTCCTGCTTTCTCCCTGGCCAACTCTGAGGACTGGAAGGAGCCCAGGGCAGGAAGTGGGGAAGAAGGCAGGAGGAGGAGGCGGCCGCCCCTGCTCCTGGTGGGCTGTTTCCTCGGGAGCTTCAGCTAGTAACTTTCAGGCAGAGCTGAGTTTGAAACCAGCTGGCAGTGGCAGGCTGTGTGCCCTGGGGCGAGTCTCTTTGCCTCTCTGTGCCTCAGTTTTCTCATCTTTGAAGTGGAAACAATTGTACTAGGTCTGTTCTGAAGACTGGGCGAGTTGGGGTCCAACACAGTGTGTGGCAAAAAATTATGAGTCCCGACTCTGTGCGAGACTTTGATGGGGGTGGCGGACATTAAGTCAGTCTGTGATCCGACAGATAACGGGGGATTTCCAAACACTAGAAGTGCTTTGAAAAGGAAGACCAGGGGTGAAGAGAGTTTGTAACTGGAGGATCTGCCCTGTCCTGGTTAGAGTGGTCAAGGAAGACTTCCTGGAAGAAGCATCTGAGGATTGGAGGATGAATGAGTGGTGTTTTTTTTTTTGAGGGAGGTGCCCCAGGCAGAAGGAACAGTTTGGGGTCTAGAGAGAGCCAGTAAGCAGGGGTTAGAGGTTAACAGAAATCTCACCTCCAGCTTGGCATTGGTAGAAGTTCAGAGAGGGCTTGTGGAGGGGGTAGAACTGTTAAGTGAACAGTTCAGTGGCATTCAAGACATTCTCATTGTGTAACCATCACCACCATCCACCTCCAGGACTTTCTCATCTTGCAAAACTGAAACTGTTCTCATTAAATAACTCTCCATTTCCCCCTTCCCCCAGCCCCTGGCAGTCACCCTTCAGCTTTCTGTTTCTGTAAGTTTGACTACTCCCAAGTGCCTCATATATAAATAATGATGGAACTATACAGTATTTGTCTTTTTGTGACTGGCTTGTTTCATTTAGGGCTTCCCTGATAGCTCAGATGGTAAAGAATCTGCATGTGATGCAAGAGACCCAGGTTTGATCCCTGGGTCGGGAAGATCCCCTGGAGAAGGGAATGGCTACCCCCTCCAGTATTTTTGCCTGGCGAATCCCATGGACAGAGGAGCCTGGCAGACTACAGTCCATGGAGTCACAAAGAGTTGGACACGACTGAGCGTTAAACACTTTCTGTTTCACTTAGCGTGATGTCTTCAAGGTTCATCCATGTAGTAGCTTGTAGTAGCTTTCTTCCCCCTTTTAAGGCTGAATAACATTCCATCATATGGATATGCCATGGTTTGCTTAGCCTATTCATCCACTGATGGACACTTGGGTTGTTTCTAAACCTTTTGGCTGTTGTGAATCAGGCTACTATGAATATGGGTGTGCAGATGTCTCTTTGAGACCTGACTTTCAATTCTTTTTCATGTATACCCAGAAGTAGATTTGCTGGATCATATGGTAATTCTATTTTTTTTTCCCCAGTTTTTGTTAAGATACATTTGACCTATAGTACCATGTCAGTTTAAGATGTACAGCATAATGCTTTGACTTACTTATATTATGAAATGATGATGACAATAAGTTTAGAAGACATCCATCATCTTCTACAGATACAAAAGAAAAGTTTTTTTCCTTGTGATGAGAACTCTTGAGATCTACTGCCTTAACATCTTTCAGAGGTTTAAGAAATTTCTCCCTCTGCAACAGACACTATCTGCCCATATCCTTTGGACCCTATTTTTTTTTTTCTGGCTGTGCTGTATAGTTGATAGGATGTTAGTTTTCTGACTGGGGATTGAACCCAGGCTCTTGGCAGTGAAAGTGCAGAGTTCCAACCACTGGATCGTCAGGCAGTTTCTGACCCTACCATTTTGGTGGGCTTCCGTTGACTTCAAGTCAACAGCATCTTTTTCCAGAACCACCTACAAGCGTGGTAGGTCAGAAGTGCTGGGGACCTAGCTCCTCCCTCCCCGGCTCTGCTCACCTGCTGACTGATAGGCGTTGGTGTACAAATACCCCAGCTCCCTTGCCCCTGGGATTACCAGCCCATGGCGGGAACCATCTCCACCGAGCCTTCGCGGTTGCCTCTCCCACCCCTGACTCACCTCCCTGTCTTGGTGCTTGTGCTCCCCACACCTCCCGAATCTGCTGCTTGCTTAGAAATCCTTGTCTCTTGGGCGCTTCTGGAGGAACTCAGACTGTGAGACTGTCTGACTCAGCACTTTCACTTCTAGAAATCTCTGACCAAACATTCTCACATGTGCCCAGAGAGTCATGTGCAAGGAAGTTGACTGTTGGCACTAATGGAAAGGTAGACACACTCAATTGCTCGTCATTAGGGAAATGTTCCCTCTATTACGAGTCATCCATGGTATGAAATCTTGAGATTACAGTGGGCCAGGAATGGGACAGTAATGGTCAAGGACAGGAAGTTTAGAAGAACCTCAAATTGCCTGGATTCCAGCCCTTTCTCTACTACTGAGTGGGCCCTGAAATGCTGTCTTTTAAGTCTCGTTATCTGTATAATGGGCAGGATAATCTTATCTTCCTTTGTAAGATCATTGTTTAGATTAACTGAGGTAACCTTTTAAGCTCAGCACTGTGCCTGGCATATAGAAATCACTCAGAATGTTTTTACTTTCTTCATTATGTCTGTCAATATGTTAATAAATGACACATCTGTGAAGTGGTAAAAGTCAAGTTGCAGAAACAAGAACTTTAGGACAGACCCATTTCTATAAAACAAAACAAACTCTGTACTAAGATGTATCTACAAATGTCATTAAACTGAGAAGTGTCTGTTTCAAGCTGATCATGGCAGGAGAGAGGTGGGATTATGGAGGGCAGGGATGAGAAAGGAGAATTTAGAAATCGTTACATATTGTTTCTCTCTCTTTTTTTTTGCCATGCTGCATGACTTGCAGCATCTGAGTTCCCCAGCCAGAGATTGAGCCCAGGCCCTGGCAGTGAAAGCTCTGAGTCCGAACCACTAGACCACCAGGAAATTTCCTGTTTTGTTTTAAATATGTGTATTCATGACTTGCTTCCCAGGTGGCTCAGTGGTAAAGAATCCGCTTGCCAATGTAGGAGACATGGGTTCGATCTCTGGGTTGGGAAGATCCCTTGCAGGAGGAAATGGCAACCCACTCCAGTAATCTTGCCTGGAAAATCACATGGAGAGAAGAGCCTGGTAGGCTACAGTCCTTGGGGTTGCGAAGAGTCGGACGTAACTTAGTGACTAAACAACAAATTCATGACTTACTTGTGTTCATTTCAAGTACACGTTTATTTTTAAACATGAAGGTGTGCAGCTGGAGCCTGGGAGGTTTAGGGAGCAGGCTGAAGGAGGCTGTCTTCACTGCTTAGGTGGGGCTGGTCCAGTGGACCACGGGGCGGTGGGTTCTGATGTCCCCACCCCACCTCCCTTTCCGCAGTGTCGAGAAGTGTGTGGCCTGAACGCCTCTGACCGCTGCGCCTTCGTCCGCATCAACCCCGACTGCCGCAGTGACGGGGGCTACCTGGACTACCTCGAGGGCATCTTCTGCCACTTCCCAGCCCGCCTCCTCCCTCTGGCCATCACCCTCTACGTGAGGCCCTGCCCCGGGGGGGTGTGCTGGTGAGAGGGGCCCGTGGCCCCAGCAGGGCTTAATGCTCTTTCCCCCTCTCTGGCTTCCCCCCACCCCCGCCCAGGCTTTCTGGCTGCTTTATCTGTTTCTGATTCTGGGAGTCACCGCGGCGAAGTTGTGAGTTTGGCCCTGGCCTGATGTCCAGCTCGTAGACGGGAGAGCGGGGGTCCCAGGGAGGCGGGAGGTTGACTTGGGGAGGAGCCACCCTGGGCTTGGGGGGAAGGACCCGGGGCAGGAGCCACTCGCCGTGGAAACACTCACCGCTGGCCTTTCCCCTATAGCTTCTGCCCTAACCTGTCGGCCATTTCCACCACGCTGAAGCTTTCGCACAACGTGGCAGTATCCTTTTGGCCCAGTTCTGGTACCCTGGAGGGAGGGCCGGAGGGTGCGAGGGGCTGGGAGACGGGCCTGGGCCAGCCGGAGCGCCTGCCCTGAGCCCCTTGACATGTCCCCCCATGGCGTCACCTTCCTGGCGTTTGGGAACGGGGCCCCGGATATCTTCAGCGCCCTGGTGGCCTTCTCGGACCCGCGCACAGCCGGCCTGGCCTTCGGGGCCCTGTTTGGTACGAGCGAGCGGCCCCGGCTGCGGGTGAGAGGCTGGGAGGGCAGCCGGAGGTGGGCGCGGGGGGCACCGAGCCTTGCCTCCTCTCCCGCAGGCGCGGGCGTGCTGGTCACCACCGTGGTGGCCGGCGGGATCGCCATCCTGCGTCCCTTCACGGCGGCCTCCAGGCCCTTCCTCAGAGACATCGTCTTCTACATGGCGGCCGTGCTGCTGATCTTCACGGCGCTCTACCGCGGCAGGGTCACGCTGGCGTGGGCCCTGGGTGAGCGGCTGCGGGGCCGGGGCGGGGTCATCGCCAGCGCTGATGGCTGGGAGGCGCGGGGCGGGGGTGATGGGAGCGGGTGGTCTGCAGGGCACAGAGTCACCTGTGGGTCCGAGTGATGGAAGCGCTGCTTGGAACCATGGTGGCCTGGGCATGAAAGTGGTTCTGATCACCGAAGAGGGCAGGGCGAAGTCGGGGTGATGTTCTGGGTTTTCACAATTTCCAGTTTTCATGAGCGGTACAGTCGCAATGCTGACTGTGACCCTCAGGGTCCCGGCAGCAACTCACTCCATCCAGATGGTTCCAAAGACATGGATGGGGAGGGGCGGCTTATAGAGGGTTGAGAAAAACCAGGGAGGGGGGCTGCGATGCAGAGACACCAGGGGCCAGCAGCAGTGGGAGCCCCTGAAAGGTGCAGAAGGTTCCGGGAGCATGCTGGAGGGTTCCAGGCCCAGACCGGGGGTCACCCAGCCTGAGTGAGAGTTGCAGAAGGTCACGGGTCCTGCCAGAGACAGGGCCCACAGCAGGGAGGGGGTGCCCCAGACCCTGCCCTGCCGCCTTCTGATTCGCTCTTGGGGCTCCGTGGGCAGGCCCAGGGCAGCCAGAGATTGGGGGATACATACTGCAGGGGATCAGCCTCCCAGGGCACAGACAGGACACTAGCCCTTCGCACTTGAACTGTGTCCTGGAGGCCACTGTCTGTGCCAGGCGTGACACCCACTGTTGACTGATGGATTGGTTGGGCGGGGGGAAGGCAGGGGCGGGGTTGGTAGGGAGAAAATAAGGGCCAAAGAGGGGAAGGGGGGCGCTCCAGGAAATGGCCCTTTGCCGGCTGAGCTGGGCTAGGTACACAGACAGCCGCTGCCGCCAGGTGCCAGCGACAGAACTGGGTGCCCTTGGTCTGTGGGCCCTGCAACCAGGACGCCGCTTGGTGATGGCGTGCTGCCCTTGTCCGCAGGCTACCTGGGCTTCTACATGTTCTACGTGGTCACCGTGGTTCTCTGCACCTGGATCTACCAGTGGCAGCGGAGGAGATCCTTGGTCTGCTCCATGCCAGGTACTCCAGGTAAGGTCTGAATGGAGCCCCCGCGGGAGGACCCCTGGGTCTGGCGCCCTCTATGCCCAGAAGCTGCCGCCTCTGTCTTCTGAGGCCTGTGCCAGCCGTCTCCTCTTCCTGCTTTTTATGCTTGTTCCACCAAGGTCCCCCCTCCATGGTTTCGCTTGTGTTGCTAAAGCCTTGTCATCACCTGCTTGTCCAAGTTCATTAGTTCTTCGTGCTCCTGCCTGTTGCTGGGACAGATCTTCCTAAGAGCTGTCACCTCCCGCATCCTAGAATGTGCCCCCTGCCAGGTGCTTCCACATCTACAAATACATGCACACACACATCCAGAAATATGCAACACACACATTCACAAATGCATGAACGTACATAACACACACACAACACATACAAATACACATTCACAAATACATACACATATACAACCCACAGGCTTCCCAGGTGGCGCAGTGGTGAAGAATCCACCTGCCAATTCAGGAGACCCCAGAGACGTGGGTTTGATCCCTGGGTCAGGAAGATCCCCTGGAGAAGGAAATGGCCACCCACTGCAGTATTCTTGCCTGGGAAATCCCATGGACAGACGAGCCTGCCAGGCTACAGCCCATGGGGTTGCAAAGGGTCGGATACAACTGAGTGCGCACACACACACACACCCCCCACACACATCTGTAGTTACATGTCTTGAGCTGAATGGGGCTTCTGCCTTAGGAAAAGGCATGGTTCCCCCATTTACCCCAGTCCCCAGTGCTCTCTGTCGTCAACCCCGACGTGGACAGACCTGATGATGTTGGGAAGCCAGAATTCTCCCCCAAGCCTCTTTCACTTGTTCCCATGACGTGCTTGGCCCTCTTTGGCATGTGAGCCTGAGAACCTTGCTCTTGACCTGTTGCCATTTGTGCTGGGCCTCAGCTTTCTTCTCCAAACTCATTCGTAGCCCAGCCTCCACTCCCCAGCTGTGCAGGGCCAGCCCCACCTCCCTGAACATGCCACGTTCCCCCTGGCTGTCTCCAGGCTTTGCGTGTGATGTCCCTTTTCCCTGGTGTGTCCTTCTTCTGAAAAGACTTAAGGACTCAGCCTGGAGGGAGCTCTGCAGAGACCCCCAGGTGTCTCTTCTGGGCTTGCACAGCTTTCAGACTCACCGCAGCACAGCCTTTATCTCTTCATTCTGTTATTAATTTGCTTATGTTTCTATCTATCGGACTGTGAGCTTCCAGAGGGCCGGACTGTGTCATTTCCTGAGGTCCTGGCACGGGTGCTGATAACTCCCCCTACAGGAAGTCTACCATGATTTTTGCTCTCTTCTCTATCCGCTGGGCCTTCAGAGTTCAGCACATAGTACTCTGTGCTCTCTTTTAAACCCATCCTAACCCACTGGGCTGGAACAGAAGGGGAAAATGAGGCCTGGAGAGTTACACAGAGGCAGAACCAGGGCTAGCATTCTTCACTTGAGAACAGCCGTTTTCCTTTTGGGAAGCCTTTCTTTGCAGGGCTCGGTCCTCTAATCCCGAGGACTCTTGAGAGAAGTTTCAGACTGGAAAAGAAAAATATGTTGGGTTCCAAGTTCTGAAAGGTGCAACGTGGAAATCAGTAAATGTTTGAGTTTTGTCTTCAGGTGGCTGTATTAAATTTGACCTCACTGCCGCCTCACCATATTTGAAAATGTTTTGTGAGTTAGACTTCCTGAGTCTGTAAGAATTCCTGAGCGTACAGCGTGATTGCTGAGAAGTCGATGATACAGAGGGGGCCTGGACACTTGCACCCTGAATACCGAGCGGTCCCAGAGGTGCCCTACCCTAGAATAGTGGTGGGAGGGCCTGGGCGCCCCACCTGGCTCACGGGAAACTCCGCTCTCTCCTACAGAGATGCTGTCTGATTCCGAGGAGGAACGGGTGTCTTCTAACACCAACAGCTATGACTATGGTGAGTCCGGGGACTCTGTGCCCAGCTGGGGTGGGGGTGCCAGCTGGACTGGGCTGGAGAGGTGGGTGATGGGACCATCCAGCAACCCCGCACCCCCCCAGCCCAGGAAGGAGGCAGTGAACACCTCTGACTGCAGGTTGAGCTGGGTTTGCCTTCCCCGCCCCTTACCAGGCTCTGGGCCTTTTCCTTCTTCCCAGGGGTTGGGGTCACTGGTGGGAGGGAAGGGAGAGGGTTTCCCAGAGGCCGAAGCAGCCACGGACACCTGCCCCTCCCCGCTTGCGCCCCCAGGTGAAGAGTACCGGCCGCTGCTCCTGTACCCGGAGACCACGGCCCAGATCCTGGTGCGGGCCCTCAACCCCCTGGATTACAGGAAGTGGAGGACCAAGCCCGTGTACTGGAGGGTCCTCAAGGTGTTCAAGGTCAGGGGGGACCCTGGGGCCAGGCCTCTGACTTGCTGACAGCACAGGACAGTGGCCCCTCCGCCTTCTCCTGAGCAGTGAGGTTGGGGGGCAGGGTGGGGGGGCCCTGCTGAGGACTTGATGGGGAAATACATGAGCTGGGACTCCAGGGGGAATGTGAGTCAGGGAGCATGGCTCAGACTCCTCCCCGCAAAGAAGGAAGGGAGCATCTTCCCAAGGACAGAGAGAGAGGAGGTTGACCTGCTGAGAGCCGGGAACTGGGGAAGGCGAGAGTGTGGGTTACAGTGAGTCTAAATGAGATCAAAATAGCACTTCTCTGACCGCTCACTGCTTCCCTGGGCTACCTGTCTCCTGAGGTCCGGATGTGAGCAGGCCGGTTTCCATGAGGCAGGACTGCAGTGCCTTCCACCACCCAGACCCAGAAAGTCAGAGGTCTCACCTCATAGCCCTCCAGTGTGGATACCTTTCAGGCCTCCTCAGACCCAGAGGGCAGATAATGAACAACTAATATTTATACCCCATGACAGCTCTGGCTGTATCATGATCTCAGGCCAGTCACTTCACCGCTCTGAGCTTCAGCTTCCTCCACTGCAAAATGGGGATAATGATAGAACCTTTCTTCTGGAATCCTTGTATCAGTAAATTAGTGCTGCAGCAGTGCTGTGTAAAAAACAGCCCCCAACATCTCACTGACATATGATGACAAGAGTTATTCTCATCCAGTCTTCTGAGATGACTCTGGCTGGTGGTTCAGGTCTGCCCCATATCTCCTTCTGGGACCCATGGGAGTATGCTGTTTTCTTGGCAGAAGAGACCAAGGCAGACTCCCCAAGCCCAATTTATATCTTTGTTCACATCACATTCACCAACAGCCCATTGGCCAAAGCAAGCGGCATGGCCAAGTTCAACATCAGTGGGATGGAAATATATTCTGCAGACTAGTCATTTGACAAAAGTGTGGGAGTGTTCAGTTCTGTTAACAGATAGAGGGAGATTGAAGAGTTGGGTACCGTATCCAGCCTACCACAGTGGTTGTGACAATTTGATGAACTAATCTGTGTGAAGGACTGGTTCTGGTGCTTAGCATATGGTAAGCACTCCACAGGTGTTTTTAGGAGTTTAGCTGTTGGCTAAAAACACAAGTGAAGTGAAACACCAGGTACCAAGTCCGTCAGAGCTGGCCCTGCATCCTGGTTTCATATACCTTCCTGTGTGGCTTTGGAGAAGTTTCTTAGCCTCTCTGAGCCTCAGTTTCTTAATCCGAAAGGTAGGAAAATTAAGAGTTCCTGTTCAGGGTGCCGTCAGTGTTGGCACGCGGTCGGTGGCAGTGTGTTACAGCCACAGTCAGAAGTGCCTGGGGGTCTGCGCCCGGGGGGTGCTTCGGCAGTAACGCCTTGTTCCTTGGTTGGTTGGTTGGTTGCTATCCTGGGTCTTCACTGCCATGCGGGCTTTTCTCTAGTTGTGGCAAGCTTCAGTCGCAGCGTGTGGGCTTCTCATGCAGTGAGAAGCATGGAGCTTCTTGTTGCGGGGCGTGGACTTCAGGGCGCACAGGCTTGGTTGCCCCATGGCATGTGGGGTCTTCTAGGACCCAGGGCCGAACCCGTGTCCCCTGCACTGGCAGGCGGATTCGTAGCCACCGGGGAAGTCCAGCCTGGTTCTCGAGTGACTGAGCTCGGGGCGTGGCGGCCAGGCACAGGCCTCCCTGCCTTCACCCTCCTGCCTTCCCGCACTTGACAGCTGCCCGTGGAGTTCCTGCTGCTCCTCACCGTCCCCGTCATGGACCCCGACAAGGAGGACAGGAACTGGAAGCGGCCCCTCAACTGCCTGCACCTGGTCATCAGCCCCCTGTTCCTGACCCTGACCCTGCAGTCGGGGGCCTGTGAGTGTCCCTGCCCCCGGCCGGCCCACCCCTCCCGCCCGCATCCCCGACGTTCTCTTCTCAGCCACCCCGGGGGACCCGGGACCAGCCGGCGGTCCTGGACATACAGCAGACGCTTAATGTGTGCTTGTGCCACGAGCCTCCAGGGGTCCACCGCTCACACTGGCTCCAGAGGGCAGCGACGGGCTGGTGGCCCTTGGACCAAATCCCGCCCTCTGGCGCGTTTGCTTGCGTTCCCAAATTCACAGAGTTGATGTCAAAATCCGGGGCTGGATTTCTCAAGATAATCTGACCCGCATTCCTAACAGCAGAGCTGGTGGAAGCTGAGAAGAGGCAACCCTGCCCCCGCCCCGCCTCGTGCTGGTGCCCGCTGACCGGCTCCTCACAAACCCTTCCGCTGCCTGTTGAGTGACCTGGGTGGTCCCCGCCGGCCTTGAGCCTTCCCCGTCTGCCCCAGGCTTTCCTTTTCTGATCCATTTTGGCCCGAGCGCTGCCCGGTCTTGTCAGGCGTCTTCTGACTCCTCCTTCTCAGGTTCTTCCTGTTGTCCGACTTGAGTATCTCATGCTGCCCAATCCTCTCTCTGTCCTCTGGCTCCTGCCCCTCAACCCAGGGGCATCTCCTGGAGGTGGTGGTAGGGTTTTGGTAGCAAATACAGGGCTGGATGTAGCTTTTTTTTTTCTGCTAATGAGCGTCAGGATGAAAAGGCTGCTGAATTCTATTTCTCCTCCAATTTATGGGAAGACATGGTCGCGGAGGAAGGAGTCGGTCAGTGTGACCCCAGAGATGGGAAGGGCGCCCCCTAGTGGTGCAGTGGGCTGGTTCATGACAGCCCTGCCTCTCCAGTCCCCCAGGGACTTGGGTCATCATTCTTGTGGCTTCTTAAGAGAAGGGTTCCCAAGCGTTCAACATTCAAGAACGTCTTGATTTTTCTCCCATTCTAAACTGTTGTATTTGATATTTTTCTTTAATCAGTTCTTTTTTTTTTTTAACTTCAATGTACTGGAAAGGAATCTCTTTCACCGGCATCAATAGGAAACCAGCCTTGTTTCCAGTACACTTAAGATATTTAATTCTGTTACAGTGAGAGTACTGAAGAGGGAATCCATTTCCTGAGATGTGATTCTATGATATTTAGTGTCTTGTCCACTTACCCCAACACCGTCTAGTGGTAGCATGTCCGTGCAGGGGAAAGACTGGTTCAGGCTAAAGCATTTGTGACTGCTTCTAGGTTGACCCCTGCATAGAGAGAAGCCCCAGACTTGGCACCCTGCCCAAGGTCTGGGGGTTCTCTCCATCTAGGGGTCAGCCCAGCAGGGGGTCACCTGCCCAAGGAGGTGACATGTCTGCCAGTCAAAATGAAAAAACAGAATCTCCAGCCTGAAACTAAGATAGGAATGGCTAAGACCACTCACTCCTACTGTCTTTTCCCATGCCCAAGGCAGACATCACTAATCAACTATGATGCTTTAGTCCACCTGAGCTTCAAGGGAGCATCCTCCAGCCAGGCATTACAATCTCACCTCCCAATCTCACTGTCAACTTCCATCTGTCTTCTCAAGGCCACCCTCAGAGCCCTCTTTCTTTTTTTTTTCCACACCACACAGCATGCAGGATCTTAGTTCCCCAGTCAGGGATCAAACCCATGCCCCCAGCAGTGGAAGCACAGAGTCTCACCACTGGACCACCAGGGAAGTCCCCAGAGCCATCTTTCTAAAGTGCCACTTGTCACATGTTGTGGTCACTCCCCCACTCTAAGACCTCCATGGCTCCCCAGTGCCTCTTGGAAAAAGGCCATGTCCCCCAGTCATCTTTCGAGATCTCTGAGATCCCGAGCCAGCCACCTTCCCCAGCCCTTTATCTACTTTCGGTGACACAAGTCTGCTCAACTCCTTCCCTTCCATGTCTTCCCTCTGCCCATGGAACCCATGTGCTCTGCTCTATTTACAACTCAGCTCACATCCTCAGCCTCCAAGAAGACCCCATGCCCCTGTCTCCTCCTGAAATTCCTCCAGCACAGGACTGAGAAATACAGAGAAAGGACCTCTCACCCAGGTGTCAAGTTCCAAAGCCAGCTCTGCAAGTGAAAGTCACATCCGTCAAAATTGCCCCCCCAAAATCTCCTGCCATGTATTATGTGCACGATTTTATATATTCATCCCCTTATGTTCTCCTTAGTGCACTGATGTTATGAGCCCATGAGCTGGACTACAGAAAGAAGAAAAGTCTTGTTACATGTGTCTGGGCAATTGAATCATCCATTGCCTTTAAGACTGGTGATGAAAGGATGGTATATGGAAATTTCTAGAGTGTTCTACAGGGTTCTGCAGGGTTTCCTGCCTTAGGTGTTTTAATATGAAACCTCTAAAACCTTTGTAGCTTTGTAGTGGGTTGGTTCATAAAGCAGACTTCTCAAGAGAGCCAGAATTAGTAAGGTTGAGTTCAACTGTACAGGTCATATCATGGAGCCATGCCCATCCATTGGTAATGCCTGGCTGGAGGGTGCTCCCTTGAAGCTCAGGTGGACCAAAGCATCATGGTTGATTAGTGATGTCTGCCTTGGACATGGGAAAGGATAGTAGGAGTAAGTGGTCTTACATTCCTATATTATTTCCAAGCTGGAGAGTCTGTTTTTCATGTCTGTCTTTCCAGTGTGAGTAGCTCAAGGGCAGGGGCTATGTCTTCAATTTTTCTGTCTCTCTGAAGTGCCTAGGACAGGGCTGGGCACACAGGAGGTCTCTACCTTACATCCACACAGTTGTTTGAGTTTTATCCGTGGGTTTTATCCCCTCCACACCCTCTCCATCATGCCAAGGGGGCTTCTAGGAGGAGGTGCCAAGTTGAAGCCGTGGAGAGTACCAGCTCCCTTTCTCATCCCTCTGCAGATGGCGTCTATGAGATAGGTGGCCTCTTTCCCGTCTGGGCCGTGGTGGTGATTGCGGGCACAGCCTTGGCTGCAGTGACCTTTTTTGCCACGTCCAACAGCGAGCCCCCCAGGTTTCACTGGGTAAGAAACCTCGGCTCTCCAGACTGGGAGCGGGGATGCCCAGGCAGATATCCTGGGACTGTTAGGCCACTGATCACTTTCCATGATAACAGGTCTTTAAGGCCACTTTTAAGAGATTTTATGCCTGTGCAAGTTTTTTTTTTTTTGGTAACAACTTCATTTTATTGAGTTGCAATTCACACCCACATACAAGTCACCCATCCGAAGTGTACAATTTAATTATGTTTATTATATTCATAGGACTTCCCTGATGGCTCAGATGGTAAAGAGTCTGCCTGCAATGCAGGAGACCTGGGTTCAGTCTCTGGATCAGGAAGATCCCCTGGAGAAGGAAATGGCAACTCCATTATATTCATAGAGTTGTACAACCATCACCACAATTTGGGATTCATCACCCCAAAAAAGAAGCCCTGTACCCGTTAACAGTCACTCTCTGTCCTCCCCCGGCCAGCACAGTCTGCTTTTAGTCTTTCTAGATTTTTCTGTTCTGTATATTTCACATACATGGAATCACACAATATGCAGTTTTTGTTGACTGCCCTCTTTCACTTAGCAAAATGTTTTTCAAGTGTATCCATGCTGTAGCATGTGTCAGGACCTCATTCCTTTTCGTGACTGAATACTATTCCATTGTACAGGCATAGCATATTTTGTTTATCCATTCATCCGTGAGTGAATCCTGGGTTTCCCCCCCCCCCCCACTTTTTAGATATTATGAACAATGCTGCCATGACCATTGATTTAGGAATTTTTGTGTAGAAATGATTCATTTCTCTTCAGTGTCTTCCTTTCTCTTCCTAGGAGTGAAACTGGTGGGTCAAATGTGAACTGTATGTTCATTTTTTTGAAGATCTACCAGACTTTTCCACCACTGTAACTAGAAGGCACCTGAGTTCCTAATGATCACATCCCAGTGGTAAAATTGTTTGGTCTTCGGGAGTGTTCCCCCCTGCACCATTCTCTCCATTCTGCAGGACGCTAAATAATTTTTTAGGCAGTTTGTCCAGAGAATTTTTTCCTAAAGTTTACTTAAATTTTTTAAACTAATTATTGCTTTTAAAAATTCTAGTCTTTATTTTCAGAAACTCTGAATGAATATACCAACCCAAAGGAATTTGAATTTTCAGCAAATTGATTATTTAGAGAAATGTTGCTGTTTTTTTGTCACTCGGTCATGTCCATGGACAGTAGTAGCCTACCAGGCTCCTCTGTCCATGGGTTTCTCCAGGCAAGAACTGGAGTGGGTTGCCATTTCCTTCTCCAGGGGATCTTCCTGTCATCCCAGGGATTGAACCTGTGTCTCCTGTGTTGGCAGGCAGATTCTTTACCACTGAGCCACCAGGGAAACCCAGAAACGTTAGCCACCGTTTCCTACTCGTCTTTGAAATATTCACACATGCTCCAAGATGGATGCACCTTGAAAACATGATGCTGAGTGAAACAGGCCAGTCACAAGGGCCCACATACTGTATGAAGCCATTTTTATGATGTGTCTAGAATAAACCAACCCAGAGAGACAGAAAGCAGAGTGGTTTCCAGGGGCTGGGAGGAAGGTTGGGTGGGCTGGGGAGAACCTGCTCATGAGTATGGAGTTTCTTTTTGTGGTGATGGGGTGGCATTTGGTCCATAGACTAAAAGCCTGATGAGAGCTGTGATGTACCCCTTTTTGACAAAATGGTAATGCTGAGCTAGCATTTTACTGAGCACTTACTGTATGCTAGGCTCTAACTGCTTTGCGTCAACCAACTCATGCTCATGACTACCTCACGAGCAGGTACTATGAGCATCCCATTTTATAGCTGAGGAACTGAGGCTATGTTCCTGTTCCCTCCCCCAGCTCTTTGCTTTCCTGGGCTTCCTGACCAGCGCCCTGTGGATCAACGCAGCTGCCACAGAGGTGGTGAACATCCTCCGGTCCCTGGGTGTGGTCTTCCGGCTGAGCAACACCGTCCTGGGGCTCACGCTGCTGGCCTGGGGGAACAGCATTGGAGGTGACTCGGGGCTGGGTGGGCTTCTGGAATGAGCACAGCTACCTCACTGCTCTTTGCCCCCGCCCAGCCAGAATGACATGTGGGCAGGGCTTCCAGGGCATCCACCCTCAGCAGCTCTCAGTGCCCACTATCTTTGGAGTGACCATCACTGGGCTTCGAGTGGGATGGTCTGGACTGTACCTGAGACTCTGTAGAAGCTCCAGTCTCTTCTCCACTCACTGATGCACAGATACTTGATGGCTCCCCAGAGTTCAGGCGGGACATGGAGCTCATTGCAGCCAACCAGCAGAGTATATCCATAGGCGTGGCATGGGTAGGCATTCATGCATACATTGAGTTAGCCAAAGAATTCATTTGGAGTTTTCCACTCAACAGTATAGAAGAAGCGGAATGAACTTTTTGGTCAATCCAATACATATATCCTTCTTTAGTTAGAGCCACCAAGTACGGTTAGTCAGGTCGTATACTGCCCACAGGCATGCTGACAAGGGGTCGAGGGCCCCAAAACTAGCTCTCCTTCCACTCACCTTTTTGGCCCCCTTTTCCTAATTTGCACAGAGGTACTGTGTATACTGGGACTTCCCAGGTGGTACTTGTGGTAAAGAACACATCTGCCAGTGCAGGAGACACAAGAGGTACAGGTTTGATCCCTGAGTCGGGAAGATGCCCTGGAGGAGGAAATGGCAACCCACTCCAGTATTCTTGCCTGGAGAGTTCCATGGACAGAGGAGTCTGGCAGGCTACATACAGTCCATGGGGTTGCAGTGTCGGACACGACTGAAGTGATGTAGCATACACGCGCTGTGCTAGCAGGGGACAGGACATGGGTGAAAGACTGGTGCTGGCTTGTCACACCCACAAGGTTGCCCCTGGTGGGAAAGAAGCAGGTGAAAAGAATTAAGGAGGGAATTGTGTCTTACGGGACAATGTGGCCTCCCCCAGCACCGGGACAAGCTAGTGCCAGAGTCAGGCAGACATTCATCAGTGTTTGTCGACCGAATGACTGTGGGTAAGAGTGAAGCCACTAGTGACCAACAAGGGCCGGGGAGGTCCCGCACCGCTCAAGGCCTTCTCTCGTGTCCACACAGATGTCTTCTCAGATTTCACGCTGGCCCGCCAGGGCTACCCGAGGATGGCGTTCTCGGCCTGCTTCGGTGGCATCATCTTCAGTATCCTTTCTGTGGTTACCCTTCGCTCGGTGCTCTATTCCTCCCCCTTGGGATGGGCTTTCACTGGAATGCCTGGGGCAGGTGACTTGGCTGCTTGAGCCTCAGCTTTTTCATCTGTAAAATGGGGATATTGAGAGGACTGACCTCATAGGTTGTTGTAAAGATCGAATGAAGTGACAGAAGTGCTTGGTAAACAGCAGTGACGGCAGATACTCATCTTGTTAGGGCAGAGGTATTATCAGTAGGTGCCCACACACTAAGCTTGTGGAAGATCTCTCCCTCTTATAAATGTCAGGGCTGGCAATTTTTTTCTTTTTTCCCCCTAATTATTTATTTATTTTTTACTGTGCTGGGTCTTTTTTTTGCACAGACTTTCTCTAGTTGCAGCAAGTGAGAGCTACTCTCTAGTTGCAGTGCACGGGCTTCTTATTGCAGTGGCTTCTCATGTTGCAGAACATGGGATCTAGGGTGCGTGGGCTTCGGTAGTTGCAGCACGCAGGCTTGGTAGCAGTGGCACGCTGGCTTAGTTGCCCTGCAGCATGTGGAATCTTCCTGGACCAGAGATCGAACCCACGTCCTCTGTATTAGCAAGCAGACGCTAAACCATTGAACCACCAGGGAATGCCAGCAAACTTTTTTTCTTAAAGGGCCAAAGAGTACATAGTTTAGATTTTGTGGGCCATAGGACTCTCTTGCTATGCCTCAACTCTTCTACTAAAGTGTGAAAACAGTCATGGGCAATACATGAACGAATGGGCCTGACTGTCCCAATAAAACTTTATTAATTAAAGCAGACAGTGGGCCGGATTGTCCTGTAGGCTTTCACTTGCCTGGTCTATATAGAAAAGAGAGGGTCAGGCAGCCTGGGGCTATGAAAAAGGCAGGGCTTGGAGTCTGGGCAGTCTTGTATTCCAGTTCCAGCACTGCCCTGTGCCAGCCATGTGACCCGTGTGCAGATGCCTCCTGCCATTTGTCAAGGCCCGTTGCCCACCGTGCCCTGCTCCTGGCTGAAGGGCTGTGGTCTGTCCTGAGCTCTCAGGTTGGGGTGGGAAGGATTGAGCCTTGGCTGGAGCAGTGCCCCCCATGCCATGCTCCACCACCAGTCCTCCCAGTCACTTCACATTCCCTCTGTTTCTCCATCTCACCAGGCACCAAATGTTTGTCACTTTCTGCGATCCTTACAGAGTGAGGCAAAATGTATACTGGACAATCTCTGAGAGGTGCTAAAACTGGATAAGGCCTCTCAGATAGGGCTTTTGGGGGAAGGGAGGGGGGTGCAGTCACAGATCAGAAAGAAAGTCGGTGGGCTGTGTGTCGGGGTTATGGGGTGTTATGTTCCATCAGACTTCCTGAACTGGACTACAGATATGCTGGTGGGAGTGGGGCTGGGCTGCCTGCTCCAGATCTCCAGGGTCCACATGGAGGTGAAGGTGGGTACCGATGACTCAACAAGGGGCCTCTTCATAAGGGTCTCTTCTCCTCCTCCCCTCCCTGCTCCAGAGCGGAGACCATTCACGTCTCAGTAGGTTACACTTACTGGGGAGAGGACTTGTCTAGATGTGTGACGTCTGATTTGTAGCATATCTTTAAAATATTTTGCATATAGGGTTAAAAGTGACCTTCCTTGCAAGGTCATGGAGTAATTATTAATAAGATGTGACTTTGAGGGAAAGGGGCAGGAAGGCTCTCGACTGGTGTCTTGGTCTCATCACTGAAGTGTCTTGCTATAGGACTTTGACTGAAGTAGAACTCTGAGGGTCTCTAAGCCTCAGCTTCCTCACCTGTGAAATGGGTTGATCCCACCCCCCAACTTCCTGGATAAGCACACGCAAGATAAGGGCCAGGCTGAACACCTTATCCCACCACTGTCTGAAGAGGACAGGCCAGGATGAGAGAGAGTTGGTGACAGCCCCAGAAGGGAGGAACCTCCATAGATTTGAAATGCACTGAGCAGAAGAGGCTGTGTGGATTCAAGGGGCTCTGCAAAGTCCCTGGGGGCACTGAGACCTCTTGACCCCGGCATTCCAGGGGGTTGGTGGGCTGGAAATCTGCATTTTAAAATACACTCCCTGGAGACATATGAAGGTTAGGACCCTTGAGGGACAGGTCCCCAGCAAGGTTGAAAACACTACTTCGGGCAGGTAACCCAGTTGTGTGGGTAACTTGGATGGGCCTCCTATGGCCAGATCATCCAGCTTTTTTTGAGAAGAAATTGGGATTCCTAGGTGAGCTCTTCTCTTTGGAAATATTGCACAGGTCAGACAGAGCCCCGTACAAAGCAGATGTGTCCCAGATTTGGACACATATACATTGCCAGGGACTTGAATTCCGAGGCCAAACCAGAAAAGGGTGAAGATGGGATGGGGCATGTGGCCCAGGGGACGGTTTTAAGGCCAATTGTGCGGAAGCACTTGGAATGTGCAGCTGAATGATGGAGTCATTCATAGGAACAATGTCGTCCACCTCTTTCTCCAGGAGGCCACTAGTTCTTGAATACACACGTGGCTGACTTGTAATGAACTGGCTGTGGGCCGGCCTTTCACAGTGGCCACACCCATAAGCCAAATAGCTTCTGCTTGAAAAGTTTGCCTTTGTAAGGGGTAAACACCCTCTCTCTGCAGATTTTGTTTATACTTCTCACGGGTTTAATAGGTTCCTTTCATTCCTGATTCTCGGATAGCTCCAGATAATGAGGCTTCAGGGTTGGCCCCCCGGGGGCCGTGTTTCTTTCCTCTGGCTCCTTGTAGAGTGTGTGTCTGCATTTCCTCTGCCTTTGTGCTGAGTTTAGAAAATGCTCCTGCAGTTAATTGCGTAAGACACAGGGCATCATGAGAGGTCATCACAGGAGGAAGTCCGCGCTGTACTGTTGGCTGAAAAACAGGTTGCTCTTAAACACGTACCTACTGTCTGGTCCCGTGTCTGGTTACGGAATACACGGGACTTACGGTGCACATGTGTACCCACACATCTGTGTGGACATATGTTGCTGTATGAGGACGCAGGGGAGGGTAAGAGCTTGGACTTTGGATTTGGGCTCTGTCACGTACTATGGTCGACCCTTGAACGGTGCGGGAATTAGGGGTGCTGACCGCCCCACATGTCACAAATCTGCATAGTGCTGTCTCTGCCTCAAAAGCAAATGAAAGAGTGATAGTCGCTCAGTTGTGTCCAACTCTTTTCGACCCCATGGACTGCAGCCCACCAGGCTCCTCTGTCCATGGGATTTCCCCAGCGAGAATACTGGAGTGGGTTGCCATTTCCTTCTCCAGCCTCAAAAGCAAAGGAATTGATAAATGAATGGCCCATGGGCAGGATACTGAAAGAGTTGGGATAGAATCAGGACTCAAACCCTAGCTGTTTTTCTTTTTAAATATTTGTCTATACCAGTTCTTTATTGCGGCAGAGGGGATCTAGTTCCCTGCTGCTGCTGCTGCTGCTGCTGCTAAGTCGCTTCAGTCGTGTCTGACTCTGTGCGACCCCATAGTCGGCAGCCCACCAGGCTCTGCCGTCCCTGGGATTCTCCAGGCAAGAACACTGGAGTGGATTGCCATTTCTTTCTCCAATTGTGAAAGTGAAAGGGATCAAATCTGGGCCCCCTGCCTTGAAAGTGCAGCGTCTTAGCCACTGGACCACCAGGAAGTCTCAAACCCTAGCTCTTTGGATTCCACATATTGTGATCTTTAAGCCAACATGGACTTTTCCCCCAAGCTTAAAGATCGTGAAATGAAGATACAGATACTATGGTTGAAAAAAAATCCATATGCATGGATTCACGCAGTTCAAACCAGTGCTGTTCAGGGGTCAGCCATACTTGGTTTTCTTGACTGTGGACTGGTGATCATCATGAAGGTCTCCTTACGTGATGAGGGGATGAAAGGGCATGGTGGGTGTGAAAAGCTAGCGTAGTGCCTAGGGTTAAGCCTTCCATATGTGTTAGATAGGTGCTAAGTCTGGAGGGGAAAGAAGTGGGAAGGGGACTATTTCATTTCCTTTTATTCTTCTGTGTTGCTGGAGAATTTTTCAACAACTGTGTTTTATATATATACATACATACATATACATGTAATATGCATATACATATATGTATGTATATATAAATTAGTTTACCAAATACCAGGTGACTTCCAGGGGGCTCACTGGTAAAGAACTCGCCTGCCAAGCAGGAGACTCAGGAAACTCGGGTTCGGTCTCAGTGACAGGAAGATCCCCTGGAGAAGGAAATGGCAACCCACTCCAGTATTCTCGCCTGGGGACTCCCATGGACAGAGGAGCCTGTGGGGCTACAGTCCATGGGGTTGCAAAAGAGTCGGACGCGACTGAGCACGTGCATGTTCACGCTCAGGTGTTTTAAAAAACATTGAACTTCAAGTTGGGGGGAGCCGTCTCACAGGGAGGCCAAAAGCCCCTCCCTGGTCCCTCACGAGGGGCCCTCACACCTCGGTTTGACTGTCGGTTGCAGTAACGCAGCCTTTCCCCGTTCCCCCCGCAGCTGGAGCCGGACGGACTGTTGGTGTGGGTCTTGGCCGGCACCCTGGGCCTCAGCCTCGTCTGTTCCTTGGTCTTGGTCCTGCTGCAGTGCTTCCAGCTGAGCCGAGTTTACGGCTGCTGCCTGCTCCTCCTCTACCTGACCTTCCTCGTGGTGGCCTTGCTCACTGAATTTGGAGTGATTCACTTGAAAACTGTGTGAGTGAAGCTGCGTCAGGGTCCGCCTGGTGGTCGGGAGGCGTCACTGCAGGCGGTGAGACGGAGGATGAAGTGCCTTCTGCAGAACCCCGCGTGCGCGGCCCTGACCGTGAATGGTGGGGTGAGCTCGTGGGGCCCAAGCTCTCTGCCAAAGATTCCAGGTCACTGCAATGCACAGTGAGGACCGTCAAACCTCGTTTCTGGGACTGTGGCGATGGGGCTTCCCTGTGGACAGAGTCCCAGGCAGCAGGTGGAAGACTTCCTTGCATTACCTCCAGAGCCTCTTTTGAAGGTCGGGGTCTGGATTGAAGGGGAAGCCTGGGTGCCTTCCAGGCTGGTTCGGGAAGACCTCAAAGAGTTCAGGGCTGGAGACGGTTAGTCACCCCTTGCTGCCTTCCTGCAATGTGTCTCAGGGCTCAGAGGGCTGCCAAACCAGGGTTTAGGGAGTCAGGGTGACTTGGACCTGGCAGATAGCCCATGTCGGGTCAGCACAGAAAGTGTTCTGAGTTTTGGAGCTGCACCCTCCAGCAGAAATGGGAGACATGACCCTAATTGTGAATGTCTGAGTCGCCATGCTAATAAAGCCAAAAGAAAAAGGTGAGATTAATCACAATATGTATTGCTTCACAATAGCAGCCAGTGGCGATGGTGCAGCTCCAGGCTCTGCCTCTAGAACTGTCTGCGGCTTCAGAGGTTTCCCTATCTGTGAAACAGGAGTCGGTTTGACAGTGCCCTGTGCCTACCTCAGGGGGAGCCCTGGGCTGGGGTTCCCCTGCCTGCAAGCTCTGGGAGGGTGGTGAGCACTCCCGGGTGCCTTCCTGCTGGCAGCCAGTGACCCCCTTTTTAAGAAGCCGCTTTTCCGTTTGCTCGATGCCTTAGGCCAGCAGTAAAGGGATTCGACTGTCTTTTCTTCCAATGAATGTAATTATTAAATATTTCAAGGATACAGAAAATAACGTACACCCAGCTGTTACTAGTTCTTCTTAACCCGGGCCAGGGTGATGGGGGGTTGGTTCCAGGGCCGAAGATTCTTAGGCCTGATGGATCTGGCCTTTGTGGCGCGTCTAGGGGTGGGGCTGAGGTGGTATCCCTGCTCTCCACGATCGCGGAAGCCCCCCGAGTGGTGTCTGCTGGAAGTCACGAGGCGGCAGCCACACGTACAAAGCGGAGGCTCTTTATTAATATGCCAGAAATCCGCAGACATGGTGGGTTTTCTCGGTTACAAATCGCCGACGTACAAAACCTTACAGCGTTGTTCCCGCTACCGATACAAAATGATTGTCACGTGGTGTGGAGTAAGGCTGGGTTAGGTAGGGGAGGGAAGCGAGGAGGAGGGGCCGGAGGGCGCCCCCTCCCAGAGCTGGGTCGGGGCACGGGGCCCTCGGACGCTGACTGACAGGCGGTGGGGCACCCAGAGCAGGCCCGCGCGTCCCGTGTCAGTGTCACTGAGCTGATGTGGGAGGTGAGAGGGCATCCGAGCTGGGGGAGCTCACAGCCCTGGGTGACACCCGCTCCCTGCTCGATGGCCTGTGTGCAAGTTGGAGGGTCCACCTGGGTCCACCCCAGGGACCCCACGGGGGCAGCTGTCCTTAGGCTCAGTGATGAGGGCACCCGCCAGTGGGCTGGAGTCTGGGCCATCGGCACTGTTGCCACTTGGCTTCCATCCTGTCCCTGACTAAAAACAGGGCCTTTCGCAGGACAGGGTTGGGAAGCCTGGACTTAACCCCACTCTTCCTGGTAGCAGCCGTCACCCCGGCGGTGGGGGGGCGGTGCACTCAGCCTCCCTGGCACCCCTTTTCTGAGGGCAGATACTGAGGTCGGAGGACTCATGCCCTTCTTTCAAGGCTGCCCCTTGCCTCCTGCTTCCAGAATGCCCATTTCAATACACAAAAGCTAAAAGGCACCCAGTTGTGCAAATAAAGGTCCTTCTCTAGAGCAGGGAAGGGGTCCAGGCCTGGGCCTGGTGTCAAGCTGCCCGTGGCAGCCCGTCGCTCCCCAGAGATCAGGAGGACAATGTCCGTCTCCTGATTCCTGGTGGAAACCTCAGTGGTTCTTAGTGATTTGTTTCCCTAAAGGGCTGTGCTTTAAAAAAAAAAAAAAAAAAAAAATCACCACTCCTCCCCTGATGAGGGGCAGAGCTAGGGGATGCTGGCTCTAGTGATCAGCCCATCCGAGGCCGCAGTCGAGAAGACTTGGCCATGGAGATGGGGTAGGGGAGCTGGGTCCTGTCTCGCTGGAAAGAGAACGAGGGGAGGGCGGAATCTCTGCGCCCACCGCCGCCACCTTCCTAGCTCACAGAGCCAGTGGAGGCAGCTGGAGAGCTGGGGTTGGAGCAGGACGCCCAGTGGGGGCTATTCCCCCGGCCCCGTCGTCCCTGCATGCTGCCTCCTGCAGCTGAACCGCTGCTAACCCCGCCCTGCCGTGCATTCACGCCCCAGCGGCGCTCTGATCTCAGAGGACTCGCCCAAGGTCCCCGGGAAACTGAGAGGCCATCTGATCCTCCTCCCGGGAGGGGGAGACCTTGGAGTGAGCCGAGTCCCTGCCCCCACCTCAGTCAAGTGACTCGCTCAAGGTGAGGGCAGAGCCGGCCACGGGGACCAACGAATTAGGTGGCTGTGGACAACCTGAGGTCAGCCTCCATGCCTTCTGTTCCCGTTTCCAGAGAACGCACATGTGTGAATGACTTGCTACGGTCTTTGGCAGAATCCTGAATTAACCAAAATATCTTTTTGCTTGAACAGGACAATCCCAAGGCAAAGGGATTTAAGGAGAAAGCCCATTCACTTTAGGACTTGGTCTGGGGTGGTAGCCACCGGCCTGGCCTCTGGCCTGTTCTCCTATGGGCCATCTTAGAAGCATTTTCAGCAACAAGGGTTGAAACTTATGGTAGGTGTGAAGGCTCATGGAGCCAGGATACAGCATCTCTGGCCACCTGGCGCTGGCTGAGATCTGACCACGCAGAGTACCCACGGCCCCGGATCACACGTTCCGGTAGGTGCTTGCTGGGTACTGGTTTCCCAAGGGAACACCCATTGCATGATCATCACATCTGGAGACATACCAACCCGAGGACGTGGGCTCTTTCCTTCCTAAGTGGTTTTGTCCCCAAAGCAGGACACAGGAGCCCTGGGCCAGGGGCCGCAGGGCAGGTCAGTGGGGAGGCTGCCAGGTGGGGAAGGATTCTGAGAGCAGTGTCAGGAAGACGGCGTGGACAGGCACGCGGGCCCACTGTGAAGGCCAGCCCTACAGAGATCGGCAGGTCCATTCAAGTGCTCTTGTGAAGGGGCCTTCATGTTAAGAGCCGCTCTTGGTGGCCTGACCACCCCCAAGACGAAGCTGACTTCCAGGGTTAAATAGGGTTAAGGCGGTTATAAACCAAACCCCATCTTGTCGGCCTTTTTCTCCTTTCTGTATATAAATATGTGCATATATATATATGGATGTGTATATATGTATAACATATACATATATACACATACATTACTTTGATACATTGTAGTAAAATAATACTATTGTGTTATTGCATAGAAGAGATGGCTTTTGCAGGCTTTTGCAGGCTGGGCTTAGGTGATGGTCTGGGAGCGCTGGCGGCTGCCTGGAGATTGCTGGGTGGCAGGGACCACGCAGCTGCTGAACTGTTGCTGTTGCTTCTCCTGCTTGCGGGCGTGTTCCTCGTACCACTCCTAAAGCGAGAGAGCAGACAGCGTGCTGAGTAGGTCCCCGCCCCAGTCCTGCCAGCTAACCCCAGCCTGACGGGGGTCACCCAGGCCAGGCAGCTCTGGGCCCTCCGCCTGCTGTGGGTGGCCGGAGGGAGTCTGCTGCCAGCACCACCCAACTGGGACCGAACACCACCCCTACCCCATACCTGCTGGGAAGGCTGACTGTTCCCCTCAGTGGAAAAATTACTGAGCAGTCTTTGCCTTTCTAATTAGAGGTGTGCAAACCCTGTCCAGCGTGCTTTGCACAATCCTCTTTGTCAATGAGGCCCAGGTAGTAGTAATCACCTTTACTTGTGAACATAATCTGTGTGGTTCACAAAGGGATGTACCCCCGCCAACCCTCCGTGGTATGTATCCCCTGTGAGCTGGGTATCCTTATATTACGCCCGAAAAACCTGGAGCTCACAAGTTGTATGAAGTCGTGTGAAGTTTCAGTGTACCTCTTAACTCCCCTCTTTGAAGAGGCTGGTCCTGGCAAGCGGGCCAGGGCCCCCCACCCCCCAGGCTCCCCTCTGCCCTGTGTGTGTCCTCCTCGGTGCTGGCTCACAGGATGAGAATGAGACGAGGTCAGTGACATGTGGAAGAGCAGACAGGGGGGCCACCTAATGCTTCAAGGGTTCAAGGCTGAGCCCCGAAGCACCCCTACCCGAGTCCCAGACACCACTGGTGGTGGTTCCAACAGATAATCCCACAGCTCCCCACCGAGCACTCCCCACAACTCAAGACGGAGACTGGAGATCAGCCCCCACCCGGTAGTGGGGAGGACTCCAGGGTAGGAGTAGATTGCAGTGCATTTGGGGTGCTCCTACCTTAATCTCCTCTTGGTACATCTTTAGGCTCAGGTCACTTTTGGTCCTTGATCTCCGTCCCAGAAACACTACGGTATTTTGCTAGGGAAGAATGGAGAGGTTACAGGGACCTGCCTGAGTCTGGGCCCTGGTGCCCAGCTTCAGCAGGCCTCACCTGCTCCTCTGGCTTCTGCAAAGGTGCCCCCCCACCAAAGAAAAAGTCACTAAAACTTGTGGGGACAGGGGCCTTCCCTGGTGGTCCAGTGATTAAGCTGGAGAAGGAAATGGCAACCCACTCCAGTATTCTTGCTGGGAGAATCCCACGGACAGAGGAGCCTGGTAGGCTACAGTCCATGGGCCTGCAAAGAGTTGGACATGACTGAGCAACTCAACAACCAGTGGCTAAGAATCCACCTTCCAATGCAGGGGACGTGGGTTTGATCTTTGGTTGGGGAACTGAGATCTCACATGCCTCGGGGCAACTAAGTCTGTATGTCACAACTAAGGCCCAGGACAGCCACACACACACACACAAACTTGAGGGGATGGACAGTGGGGGAGGGTTTGCACTAAGCTCCTTTGGACAAGGCCCTGGGGCTGGCTCCCCACCTCGTATCTGTCCATCTGGGAGAGGATCTTGAGTAGCTGGGTGATGTCTGAGTTGGCTCCCTCTGCCTCCTGGTAGAGCTTCAGAACTGCAACCAGCTCGTCTTTGGAGAGCTCCTTCTCCAGGGTGATGCCACCGTCCACTGCGGGAGGGGAGGGCGGCAGTGGGAAGGTGCCTGGCATGGTCTGGTTTAGCCAGCCTCCCTGCTGCCCCTATGGGGAGCTTAAGGTTCCCTGGATCTGCAGGATACAACCCCCACCATCTAGCACTCCCATCCCCCCCCTTTCCTGCACTTCACAGGTGCTGTGAGGAGCGCTGCTCAGGTCAGCAGGGGACACAGGGTTGCAGAAGGCTGTCCCCAAGTCAAAAGAAAACGATTAGGTAGCCTGAGAGGACAGAGATTTGGAAACAAGTAGCAGTAGGGATGTGGCGGTTTTGATGGAGAATCTGGAAAGAACAGAGGATCAGTTCACAGAAAGCTACGCAACCCGGGAAAAGGGAGGCAGTCATTGAAGCCGGGGACCTGTCAAGTTGCTATGGGCTCTGCGGCCCACAGTATTTACAGCATTTAAAATCAAGAACCAGAGGACAAACATGTTGTTTAAGAACACAGGGACGGTAACTAAAAGAAACTGCTAAGGGGTGAGCAGACTGGGAGATGAGAAAGGTGGGACAGAGGGCTGCTGGGGTCACAGTCGGCCTGTGATCTCTGACCTGTATTGTTCTGGTTTTTAAGATGAGATCCTGGGCATTTTTTTGGTCATGAAGTATTTGAAAATAATGCAAATAAGAGGTCAAGAAAGATGAGCCAGACTGGTAAGCAGTACAGGCAGGAGACTGGACATCCAGACAGCTGAAAAGCTGACAGCTGGACAGACAGAAGCGCAGCAGACGGCAGACACCTGCACTGACCTTCTGAGTCCTGGTTCTTGCGGCTGTAGTTCATTCGGAAGACAAAGGCTTCGAGGATGAAGGCCACGATGATGGTCATCACCACCTGGCCAGGCGCAGGGAGAGGAGGAGAGGGGAATGGGGCGCTGTGAGTTGCGGTGGGGCCCCAGAGCCCAGCCAGATGTGTCCCCGGCCCCCTCCTCCCAGAGCTGCGCCCGGTGAGGAGGCGGCTTGTGAGGACAGGAAGGCGGGCACTCTGCAGCCCCCGACCCACCATGGTCATGATGTAGAAGGTCATGAAGTAGAGGCGGCTCCAGTGCGAGGTCTGGGAGGTGACACCTTCCTGCGGACGGAGGGAAGCAGGCGGTGAGCGAGCGCTGGGGGCGGGCATGCTCTGTCTACGCAGCCTTCACCATGGCCCCCGCTCTTTGCAGACCCTTCCTGCTCTGCCTTCAGTTGTGGAGACAAAGGAGGCCAACCTGGCTCCTTGAGTATAAAAGCTCCTCTGTGCTCCTTAGGCCTGGACGCCTCCCCGCCCAGAGCTAACGGTTCAGGACTAATGCAGGAAGCCTTTGGAAGACTTTAAGGGCTGGGAAAAACCAACCAAGCACCTTGGCCACACTGTTCCTTGATTGGCAAGTCCCCCCGCACCTCAGTGGTGGGAGCAGGACAGAGACCAGAGGCTGCCTGGCCTCTCCTGGCTGGTGAGGGATGTGCAGAGAGGGTGGGGAGCAAGGCCACCTTCAGCTAACGGTGGGGTGGCCCCTGGATTCAGCCCATATCCTGGTCTTCCCGCAGAACCCCACCCCCTGCGGGGGATAGGAGAGCAAAGCACCCCATGCTGGGCTGGGCGAGGGGAGACCTGGCCGCAGAGAATGGTGGGCAGACACCCCCAGGAGCTGACGGGGAGGTCCTTACCATGATGATGTACCAGTTGTTGACGACCGTGAGCTCGAACAAGGTCACTGCCAAACAAAAGGGAGACACAGAAGCGTCTTAATCAGACCCGCTTTTGCAGAGTGGGGTCAGTGGCCTCTCTCCACCTATCCTGGGTACCATGCACCTGTCTGCCAGCCTGGGCTATGCGCTCCAGAGAGAGTGGCCAAGACCCTTCCAGAGCGCCCACCCCATGGGAAGTGGTCCCATCTTGGCCTGGCTCCAAAAGCATGCATCTTTTGTCTCAGCAGCTTGAGATGCTGGGGTGGGGACCAGGGCTGGGGTGAGGATGCTGAGGAAGAGCCCCCCAGACTTTCCTCAGTCTAGGATGTCATGAGGGGATGCTCTGAGAAAGCTGCGTCTGGCAAGGCCCCTTCCCTCCATGGCCCCCTGCCCTCCCAGCTTCTCCGTGGAAACCAGGAGCAGAGCTGTGGGCCTGGCCTGGGTGGTGCAGGGCACTGTGGCTGGGGCCTGCTCCGCATCAGGCTGTACCCCTCCCAGCCAGGCGTGAAGCTCTGCTGCTCCCCAATGCTGAGAAAGGAACAGGAGATGCAGTAACACCTGGCGACCGAGTGAGCCCTGGGGTCTGGCCTGGGCTGCACCCCCAAGCTGGGCAAAGCAGAGGCTCCAAGGGGGCCAGACAGGCCTCGAGTGACTGTGGCAAACGCCCTGGGAAGGGGGAGGCCTCGGCCAGCCCCACTCCCCGGCACCTGGGACCTGTGGCTGCCACCGCCCGCCTGCGCTTCCTGCACTCACCAAAGCTGTTCAGGATGTTGTCAAAATTGTTGAGATAGTAGTAGCCCTCCTCCACGACGGTCCTGTTGCCCACAGTGTGGTTCAGCCAGCGGTAGGCGTCTGCCACTGTGCTTGTACTGGCCAGGGAGACAGAGGGGTGGGGGCAAGGTCACAAGACAACTGGTCACCTCGACAGAGGACAGAAAATTTAAACAAACCAAGGTCTGACCAAGGAGCATCCGGCCTGGACCAGCCTAGTTTCCTGCTCAGCATCCCCCCGCCCCCAACCCCCGGCACTCTTGCCTGTCTTCCTGTCTCAAGGGGAGTCCCCAGGGTGCTGGTGGGAACCCCCGGGCTCGCCCCCCACATCCTCCTCCACTTGGCATTTCTCTGCTGCCAGCCGAGACCTCCCTCTCAGCAGCTGGAGGAGGGGAAAGACAGTGCGTCCTCTAGGCAACTGCCCCACCCCTGTCCCCACGCCCGCCAGTCTGGGGTGTGCTGTTGAGGCCTGGTGCCAGCAGAGCCTGGAGAGAGACCCCCTCCTCACGGGGCTCCCCCCGCACCTGTTGTATTCTCTCCTGTTCCAATCAGTTGCTCCTGTTCTGAGCTTACTTGCTACTTCCCTTCCAGCCTTTTATGGCTCATCTGCTGTAACTCACGCTGATGGTTTGACATCTTTGGTCCTTGGGCCCCCGAGGAGCTTGTTCAGAGGGCAGCATCCTGACAGGGTGGGGTCTGGAGTTTGCACTTTTAAGGAGCTTCCCTGGGGGTTCTGGTGTGCCCTAAGATCTGTGACCCACCGCTATGGGCTCTGGTTCTGAGCCCAACACACTGCCGGTGTCTCTGGGACCTTTATCTATCAGAGCTTGAAGCTACAAGGATGGATTCTAAAGAGAATCCTGGATGCACCATGGGGGCCTAGAAGGAAGGAAGGGATCACGGGAAGTTGTGTTCCCCGCTCTGTCCTTCCCGTGTGTGTCTGTCTCATCCTGTTGGGCCACCCCTAGCTGACCTGTCTGCCCGGGGCCCCGGCCACTCCGGAGACAAGGAGGAAGCCACAGGCCCCTGGCCCGCACTCCAGCAGTGGAGCAGCCTCCAGTGTTCAGCGTGAAGGGAAAGCTGATGGAGGCCTGGTGGGAGAGAGGCTCCCAGAGCCTGCCTTGGGGACAGGGCGACTGGTTCAATGTCCTCGCTTCAGAGAGGCCCGTCCCCTAGCCGCTGCACTGGACTGACAAGCCCTGGAAGCTCAGCATGGGATCCCAGGGCTGTAACAGGTGCGGTGGCTTCAGGAGTCAGGTCCCTGGGGAGTCAGCTGGCTGTGCCAGTGCCGTCTGGGACCCTCCAGGAATGCAAGCTTCCCCCGGGGGGCCCCAGCCGTGAACTCACTTGCAGCAGTTGGGATAGAGGATTCCACAGAAGAATTCCATGCCCACGATGGCGAAGGAGTAGTAGAAGATGAGCAGCGTGAGGCCCAGGCTGGGGAGGAGGGTCAGAGGGCACAGGGTGATCGAGGGCCCGGCGGGAGAGCCCAGCTTGCCCGGCGGCCCCGGCACCGCAGACCCCCGAGCTGACCGAGGGGAGACGCATGCCCCTAGCCAGGTGCGCCAGCTGGAAAGTGCCTGCAGGGGAGGGGGCCTCGGATTCGGGTCGGGGGGTGGAAGAACGGCTCGGGTGAGGACTCTCGCACCAGACGCCCCTCTACCAGCAATCCACCCCTTACCTGTGAAGGTAGACTCACAGGTGACCCTTACCTGTGAACGTAGACATAGGTGGTAAGTGGAGGTGACAGTTCCCTGCCCTCCCTATTAACTATCTCAGACGGCTCAGTGAAGACAAAGGGAGCCAGGGAGACCTGTGGTGGTCAAGACCTCGGGCTCCTTGAAGACCCGTCAGACCCTCGATGTCCGTCCTTTCCGGGACTCCTCCTCGCCCCGCCACGACCACCCACCCAGCTGCCCGCCCCGAGGGGGCACAAGGCTCATGGCGCCTGGCCCTGGGGGCCCAGAGTCAGGGCTTTACCTGGCCATCCGCGGCAGCAGCTCAAACATGGTGTCCAGCACGTTGCGGTAACGCTGCTTCAGCTTAAACAACCTGAGCGAGGGAAGAGGGAGGCCGGCCGGGTCACTTACAGAGGCCACAGCCCGGCCCATCCACTGCACCTGGGGGTCGGGGGGCAAGGCGGGCCTGGGGCCGCTCGGCCACCTGAGCGCCTCCTCTCCCCCAGAGTCGCCAGCTGGGCACTCGGCTTAGGTGACCGGCACCCTGGGAAGGGTGGTGGCGGTGCCAGGACGTTGGGGGTGGGATGGGCTGGGCCCCCTCCGTGAAGGGGTTCAGGGCAAGACTCAGATGGCTGTGAATAGGCTCGCAGCTGGATGTTCTAGAGGAAAACGAGGCTTCAGAGGACACAAGGAGACCTCTTAACTGGTAAAGGACAACATCCATAGATTTCTACAGATGTGTGCTAGGTTCATACACTGGTGCCCGAGGGGAAAGCTGAGAGCAAGTGATGGTTTTTCTTGACAAGAGACTATGCCAGAAAATCATGACTGGGGCATGGTAGGGGCTCAGAGGGTCTTTCTGGACCCTCAGGGGGCTGTGGCTCCCTGGTTTGTGACTGACCACATGGGTTTCTGTGGCTGCAGCTGATACCAGCACAGGCCAAGTTCACCAGAGCCCTGAGCCATGGTTCATCTTCCACGGTCAGAGGCAACGGGTCCCAAGATGTGAGCGGGGAGCAGTCTGCACAGGAGGACAAGGCCCCCAGCACCCCCAGGCCCCAAGCCCGGGAGCTCCTGCAGGGGCGAGCCACCTCTGACACCCGGCCGGTGAGCCCTTGGGCTCCGTCTGGCCACTGCCCGCCCACCAGACCCAGCCCCGCCGTCACCTCAGCAGCTGGAGGGGACGCAGGACCACTATGAAGTAGAAGGGCTCCGTGTTGAAGGCCAGAGCCAGCAGTCCCAGGAAAGCAAAGGCTGTGACAGAGAAGTCGAACCTGGGCATGGGGAGGAAGGGAGGAGAAGCTGCGGTCTGCTCAGCCCGCCCCGCCGAGGCTCCCCTACTCCAGGGAGACCCCCACAACGGGTCAGGGGCAACGTCCATAGGTTTCTACAGCTACGTACTCGTTTCCTATGGTGCTGGCCAGGGAAAGCTGAGAGCGAGGGAGGATTTTTCTTGACAAGAGACTCAGAAAATCAGGGCTGAGGTGTGGTAGGGGCTCAGAGGGTCCCCGTGGACCCTCAGGGGTTGTGGCGCTCTGGTGTATGACTCAGCACGCATGATGGTTGGAGCCCACGCACCAAACCACAGCAAAGGCGGCCGCAGGCCCCGCAGGGCCCACAGCCGGCCAGCTTCCTGCTGCCGTCGGGTGTCTTTGAGGCTGGCGTGGCTGGGCCTCTCAGTCAACGGCACACCCCTCGGGTCGGAAACCCCTTCCTGAAGCTCCCGCACTGGTCTCATGGCAGACACAGGATACACCAGTGACCCTGGGGAAGGGACTTCGGGGTGGGGCAGGACCACAGCGGAGGCCCGCCTGGAGACCAGCTCCCCCACGCGGGGCAGAGGACCCACCCCCCACCCCCCGCCAGATATATATTAAGGCCCTGCACCTGCCAACTGCGAGCGCACGCTCTGCTGCTCTGCCCAGCTCCTCTCTCCTTATTAACCTATTTCACTCTTAGGACCTGAGACCACATGAGCGTGGCCTGACTTTGCAGGTGAGTTAACTTTCGTGGGCGGTGAGCGACCTCCCGGGGCCTCTGAAACAGGGAGAGGGGCCTCCAGCTCGATGCTGAGCACGCATCCGACTGCGGGCCACTCCTCTGTGAGCGTTGTGGTTTCCAGGGAGGATAAGAGAGCTTAGGTGTCAGGGAGGGGTGTGGGGTTCGGTGACTCAGAAAGAGCCAGCCGGCCTAAGGACCCCCAAGAGGCCTCCTCCAGGAGGGACTGGTGGGGTTGCCCCAGGGAGGAAGATGAGGGCCTCCGGGGTGCCCGGAGCCACAGGCAGAACCCCTCCAGAAGACAGAGACCCAAGCTGGCCTCAGATCTTCTGGTGGTGGGTGCAGAGGGAGAAGGCCTGTGGCGTTCATCAGAGTCTCCGACGTGGTTGAGACACATGCTCTGGGGACTTCCCTGGTGGTCCAGGGGCTGGGACTCCTCGCTCCCAAGGCAGGGGGCCCAGGTTCGATCCCTGGTCAGGGAACTAGATTCCACATGCCGCAACTAAAGAGTTAACACGTTGTGACTAGAGATCCCACGGGCTGCAAAGAATGAAGACGCTGGGCGCGACAACTAAGACCCGCCATGGTCAAATAAATAATCAAGGAGAGATACATGCTCTGTACTCACAGGTTCCATCCAGAGGACAGGTACTTGACGGGGCCCAGGCCAGCAACTTTCAGGAACAGCTCCACCGCGTAGACTGTGCGCAGGAGGAGGCAATGAGCAGGGGCCCTGCTGCAGCCTCCCCCACACCTGGCCTGGCTCCTTTTCTCAGGACTCTCCTGAGGTCTGATCGCATGTGCTGTAGACACCCACGTCCCACCTGCGCCCCCAGTGAGAGTGTGGGCTCTGGGGCAGGACCTGGCCCAGATGCTGGCCAGCCAGGGCTGCCTACTAACAAGACCAGCACGCGCTCCTGCTGTCTGGGGGGTGCCAGGCCCTGCACTGGGTGCTTAGAGTTTAGAGGAAGACGGGGAACGAGGATGTCACACTGGGGGAGGTATTACATTTGAAACAATCAGGGGCCAGCCTGGATGTGATCTTGGCCTGCTTGAGAGGTGGAAGGAAGGTGGGAGTCACTGGAACATGATGAAAGGAGGAGGTGAAGGGGGCGCTGTGGAGGGGACTTCGGGTCACACGAGAGACAGCCGGGAATGGACCCCCAGGGCTCTCTGACCCGAGTGTGTGCGCTGAATCCCTGTGCTACTCTGAACTCCGCAAGAGACGCCAGAGGGCACTAATGAAGGCAGTCGAAGTCCTACTTTTTTAAGAAGAATGAAAACAATTTAGGATGTGGCATTCCTAGTTATGTCTAATGTTTAGACATGATGGGGGGAGAGGGTGTGGTGAGGGGATGAGTGCACTGGCAGACAAGACACCCAGGCAGAAGCCCAGGGGTAAGAGTGGGCAGGGGGTCCTGGGGAGCAGGATGCGTTCTGGGGGACGAGGTTGGGGGGCGGTGCTGGTGAGAGATGAAGGCTGAAGAGGCCCCACGTGGCCCTGTGAGTCACGCCCAGCACAGGGACTTGGTCTGGAGGGCCGTGGGCAACCACCAAAGAGTTTAGAATCGGGACAGGGGAGAATCAGACTCTACTTTTGCTTCCTGCCCCTGACGCTCCCCTGCTTTAAAGAAGAGCCATGAGACCCTAACCCAGAAGGCGGTTCCAGCCAGTGGTGAGGACAAGCACATGAGCAAGGCCACGCCAGAAACTTACTAGTCAGAAAGACGAGGTAACTCCACGGCACGTGCTTAGAGACGAAGTTCCCACCTGTAAGAGAAGCAGCAGGTGAAGAGGTGGGCGAGGGGCTTCCCTGGTGGTCCAGTGGTTAAGAATCTGCCTGCCAATGCAGGGGACATGGGTTCGATGCCTGGTCGGGAGATTCCATATGCAGCGGAGCAACTAAGCCTGTGCTCGAGGAGCCCGGGAGCCACAACTACCGAGCCCACACCTGCCACAACTACTGAAGTCGTGTGCCTAAAGCCCGCGCTCCACAACAGGAGAAGCCATTGCAGTGAGAAGCCTGTGCACCGCAACGGAGATAAGCCCCTACTTTCCACAGCTAGAGAAAACCCGCACCCAGCAACAAAGACCCAGCATAGTTGCAAATAAATAAATAAATATATCTTTTAAAAGAAAACAGGTGGGCCAGGTGTGCCCACAGACCAGGCCGGTCCCCTTGCTGGGCTCACCTTTCAGCATGAAGGTCTCCACAAGCATCCAGACCCCGTTGACCGCCACCACCAAATCTGCAACAGACAGGCTCATGAGAGAGAGAGCACAGGTGGGTGTGGAAATCCACAGGTCACAGCTGCAGCCCCTGCTTAGTTTATAGGCAACTCTGAGAGAATGCAGGGCGGCTCCGCGTACACCCAGATAACGGGTGACATCCTGCTTAAGGCTGCTACCATGAGCTACATCGACCAGTGGTTTCACTTAGAAAACAGCTACAGATTCCTGAAGACACGCTCTGTCACTGTAGGGATACCAGGTAAGATGTTCCAGGACAGTAGAAGCTAACACAACACTGTAAAGCAACTAGACCATTTTAATTGATAAAAATCTAAAAAACTGTTTCCATAAAACCTGCAGCTTATTCCAGGTTGATGTATAAGATGGACCGCACACAAAGGGTTTGAGTACTGACATCTGTTTTTCCCTAGAGACATCTGATCCCTCAATGACACCAGGAACTAATTAGCAAAATTGCACATGCACTTGGCCTTTCGTCTAGCAATCCCACTTACAGGATCCACCCCAATGAGACATTGGCAAAAACACAGAATGACGTATGCTGAAAGCTATTTACTGAAGAGCTATTTGTGATTGCAAAGAAACTGGAAACAACCTAAATGATGGGCAGGAGGCTGGATGAGTAAACTATGATACATTCACGAAATGGTATACTGTCAACTATAAATCTTAATTATGTTGAACTGGTTCATAGGGCTTTTCAGGTCTACTATATCCTTCTACTTTTCTATCTATATCACTAAATTTTTGAAGAGTTTGATATTGAAACTCCAACTAAAAATCTTAATGTATCTACTTACTTGTAATATATAATATATAATGTAATATATAATGTAACCATACATAACTTTGTTCTGTATTTTCCAAGTCTCCTGTAAATGTGTTATCATACTTTCACAATTTAAAAAATAAAAAAAAACACTCATGAAGTACATGTATAATATCCGTAGAAAAGAAAGAAAAAAATGATCATCAGCAATTAGACAGTTAAATATTAAAAAAATGAAGAACATCTCTATGTATTAATAAGATGTGGTCTCTAGAACATATTGTTAACTGAAAAAAGCAAAGTTGAAAAAAGTGTATAAACTGTGCTAGTTTATTTAAGACAGGAAAATGTGCATATATGCATCTACTTATAGTTTTTAAAAATGGAAGGATAAAGTATAATAAAAGTTACCCAGTGGGGGAGGTGACAGGATTAAATGAGACTTCCTTGAATATATTTTGTCTGGTAGATCTGACTTGTAATCATATATATATATATATATGTATGCATATATATATTTACATAATTATAAAGCAAAATTAAATGTAAAAAGCCGTCTCTAAAATAATGTTTAAATGCTCCATCACTTCATTTTATTTTGGCCGTGCCACGCAGCATGTGGGATCCCAGTTCCCCCAACCATGGATCAAACCCCCACCCCCTGTAGTGGGAGCACAGAGTCTTAACACCCCTGGGCCGCCAGGGAAGTCCCCTAAAATTTTTTTTAAAAAATGAAATAAACGGTACTGATGAACCTATTTGCAGGGGAGGAATGGAGATGCAAATGTAGAGAATGGACTTGTGGACAGAGTGGGGGAGGGAGACAGTGGGACCGATGGAGAAAGAACATAGATACACTGTCGTATAAAGTAGATCCTGGCGAGAAGTTGCTATATAACATAGAGAGCCCAGTCTGGTGCTCTGTGATGACCGAAAGGGGTGGTATGGGGCGGGGAGACGGAAGCTCAAGTGGGAGGGGACATATGTATAATTATGGCTGATTCGTGCTATTGTAAGGCAGAAACCAACACAACATTGGAAAAATTAAGAAAAAACAAAATTTTTTTTGGAAATAAAAAAATGAAATAAATCTTAAACATGCATCTAGATGGTGACATACCCACATGGAGAAAAACTATTCCGGGTGACCTTAAGACATAGTCATCTACATGTTTATCCCTGCGGTGGTGGTTCTAACAATTTTAATGGTTGTGTTGATATTGTTCTTTAGAGACTACCTGTGGAGATACAGTGACTGTGAGATACAGCAAGTGAGCGGTTGTGTCGGTATTGCTGGGAACTAGGATTTTAAGACTGGGAATTTAGATATGAAAGAATGATGGAAGGCAAAACACTCTCCGACATAAATCACAGCAAGATCCTCTATGACCCACCTCCCAGAATATTAGAAACAAAAGCAAAAATAAACAAATGGGACCTAATGAAACGTAAAAGCTTTTGCACAACAAAGGAAACTATAAGTAAGGTGAAAAGACAGCCCTCAGATTGGGAGAAAATAATAGCAAATGAAGAAACAGACAAAGGATTAATCTCAAAAATATACAAGCAACTCCTGAAGCTCAATTCCAGAAAAATAAATGACCCAATCAAAAAATGGGCCAAAGAACAGACATTTCTCCAAAGAAGACATACAGATGGCTAACAAACACATGAAAAGATGCTCAACATCACTCATTATCAGAGAAATGCAAATCAAAACCACTATGAGGTACCATTACATGCCAGTCAGGATGGCTGCTATCCAAAAGTCTACAAGCAATAAATGCTGGAGAGGGTGTGGAGAAAAGGGAACCCTCTTACACTGTTGGTGGGAATGCAAACTAGTGCAGCCACTATGGAAAACAGTGTGGAGATTTCTTAAAAAACTGGAAATAGAACTGCCATATGACCCAGCAATCCCACTTCTGGGCATACACACCAAGGAAACCAGATCTGAAAGAGACACGTGCACCCCAATGTTCATCGCAGCACTGTTTATAATAGCCAGGACATGGAAGCAACCTAGATGCCCATCAGCAGACGAATGGATAAGGAAGCTGTGGTACATATACACCATAGAATATTACTCAGCCATTAAAAAGAATTCATTTGAATCAGTTCTAATGAGATGAATGAAACTGGAGCCCATTATACAGAGTGAAGTAAGCCAGAAAGATAAAGAACATTACAGCATACTAACACATATATATGGAATTTAGAAAGATGGTAATGATAACCCTATATGCAAAACAGAAAAAGAGACACAGAAGTACAGAACAGACTTTTGGACTCTGTGGGAGAAGGCGAGGGTGGGATGTTTCGAGAGAACAGCATGTATATTATCTATAGTAAACAGATCCCAACCCAGGTGGGATGCATGAGACAAGTGCTCGGGCCTGGTGCACTGGGAGGACCCAGAGGAGTCGGGTGGAGAGGGAGGGGGGATCGGGATGGGGAATACGTGTAACTCCATGGCTGATTCATGTCAATGTATGACAAAACCCACTGAAATGTTGTGAAGTAATTAGCCTCCAACTAATAAAAAAAAAAATTAAAAAATAAAAAAAAAAGAAAGAATGATGGACTTGGGTAAAAACCCATAGTCCAAAATTTCAGTTGAGAATATCAAGAGAAATTCACAAGCTTATCTTAATTCACAAGTTTATCTTAAAAAAGAAAAAAGAAAAAAACAAAATCCTCCCTCTGTCCATGGAAAGTCCTGGTAACAATAACCAACTCCAAGCAACGCATACTGTTAGCATCTCCAACTGTGATCTCTAAACACCATTTCCCATTAAATGGAACCAGAGCTCCTTAGAAAGGGTGAATCCCACCAAACCCCTAGGTGAGTGGAACAGTCTGCATCTGTGCAGTCGCATTGGTCATCATTAGCCAGATGTGGTTACTGAGCGCTCAAACTTCGGCTGCTGTGATGGGAACTGAATTTTTAATTTTAGTTGGCTTAAAATCAAATAGCCACGTGTGGCTAATGGCTGCCATGTTGGACAACACAGCTCTAGCTCTAACTACCAAACTACAGGACATAAGCAACAGAGGAACATGCAAAAACAAGGCTGAAGGACAAACAATCCTGTTTCTTCAACTAAATATTGCAAGAGGGAAAAAATGGATGGAGGAGAAACCTATAGATTAAAACAGGTCAAAGTGACGTGTCAACCAACCACAATCTGAGGTTCTGGAATCTGATTCCTAAAACCCCAGGTCTGGAGAAGGGGTGATGAGCTGGACTAAGGGGATTAGATGGACAAGAAAGACTGGCCAGGAGATGATAACTGTTGAAGCTGGGGGATGGGTACATGGATGCTCATTACAGTCCCTCCACTTTCACACATGCTTGGAATTTTCTATGCTAAAAAGCCAACGGCATGACTTATCCCTTGCCCCTCCACCTTCTGGAGCAGTAAGACTCAGGAGGAAAGAGACCTAGAGCTGTGACATTTTGCACTTACACATGAAATACTGGAAGGCCTTGGACTTCACAAGGATATTAATTCCTATTTGAAGAAAAGAAATGTTAACAGTGAAATTTTCACACATAAGTATATACATAATCACCAACCACATATGTCATGCATGTAAGCAAATGGGGCGTTTATGTCCAGGGGTTGAAAAAGGAAGGGCCTGCTCTCAGAGGAATGCCCATTCTTACGCCCCCGGACAACAGTGCATTGGCAACAGCCGCTCTGGGAAGAGCCGGGGCAACCTGGAGCCATGACAGCAGAACAAGGTTTTGCTGGCCGCTCCTGAAACTTCAAGTTTGCTCCTGGCCTAGACCCGGCCCTGTTTACTCATCCACTTGAATAACTATCTTCCCAATGGAATGGAAAACTCGCTAAAGAACATGGAATAGTAACAGCTGTGCTCAAAGTTCTATCCTATCTTGGGAGAAATCCCAAAATAGGATATACCATTTTAAGTTTTTTTTTTTTTTTTGGCCACACTGAGCAGCACGGGGAACTTCCCCAACCAGGGACAGAACCTGAGCCCCCTGCATTGGAAGCACGCATCTTAACCACTGGACCGCCAGGGGGGTCTGGCCATTTTAACTCTTGTTCAAAATAGTTGAACTGTAACCCCTGTGAGCTAAGCATAGGGAACTTCAAAACTGGCATGAAATTCAGGGAAAACTATTAGGTAAATGATACAGTGAACTCAGATGTTAAAATTTTGAATTTTATATGATACAAGCATCACTATGAGATCAGATACACTAGGTATATATCCTGATACAACAGGAAGGTAAAAAGTCTATTATTAAAAAAAAAAAAAGTCTATTATTAGGTAAAAAGGCATGTTTCAGAACAGAATCTACATTTTTTAATCTGCTTTTAAAAGGCACAGAAAATAACTCGTAACAAAAGGAAACAAATCAGAAAATTAATACTGATTATCTGTGTGGGAGACTTTCCTTTTCTTCTAATTAGCTAACTTTGTATCCATTTCCTTCAATGAATAACTATTCATATAGTTCAATATTGATTGAACTAATCAATAATAGCTCAAAAAGTAATCCACTATTATTTTTTGTTTGGTTTTCATGTTACTGATTTCCCTCCCTAGTCCAATACTAATTCTCTTTTACACAGCCAGTTCACATGCACGTGCGCACACACACTCTCTGGTCATGTTCTTTAAATGCTCATCAGTGGCCTCTGGAAGCCTCCATTCGTCCCCAGCTGTCAGGACGCCATGTTCAGGTCAGCCTTACCTTTGAAGATGAGGAACGGTGTCCTGGGAAGCTCGTCAAACCAGTGGTCTCTATTTCTCTTGGCCTGACCGAGGAGCAGGGCCGTGGGAGAGAGGAAGTTAGGGCCAGGGACCGGAGCCCAGCGCTGGGGCCAGGGTGCCGCTTTCCTTTCCTGCTCTCTGACTAACTCGGGAAACCATGAAAATACTCGGGGATCTACAGAACCACCCAGCCAGCCAGGTCTGCTGATCTTCTCAGTGTGCTGTGCACCGGCATTATTTTTATATGATCCTGAAAATAACACAGCAGGGTAGAGCTCTCATGACCCCATTTCCCAGGTGAAACAAGTCTTGGAAAGCTTCCATAACCCGCCGGATGTCACATGGTGACTAATGGGGTCTGAGACTCAGGGCTCTTAACCTGGACAGCACATTGCAGGTGGATGGGCAAGCGTGGGCCAGGGGTCACCTGTTCTCTCTACAATGCACGGCGCCCAGCCGAGAGCTGGACCGGCTCATCCCCCTCCCGTGAGACTGTCGGCCTGGTCCCTCCCCAGAGAGCACCCACCTTCCACTTCAAGGCAGCAACTTCATAAATATCATTAAAGTCCTCCAGGCTGTCATAAGCAACAAGAAAGGGCAAAAAAAAAAAAAATCAGGGCACGTTCCCACGGAGCTTCAGTGGTTCTCACACCCGCCTGCCTGTGGTCACCTTCGAGAGGTGGAGGGGGTGACATCTGGGAGTCCCAGCCCGTTGGGGCCCAGGGGACGGGTACCTGCTGGCTTTTCATCTCCTCCTTCCCCCAGACTATTGATACTTCATCCACTTAGTCTTCACTGACTACCACCAGGTTGCGTCCCCCAGAGAGCCAGCCCCCAAATGACCACCACTGTCAGACAGACAAGGGCGGAGCATCCTTTAGCAGAGGACTACCTAGAACAACAGGGGCTGAGAGGTCCGCTCAGACTGAGCTCTCTCACCCTCGTCTCTACAGCATGCCTGCTGCTTCTCAAATCGAAAAGGAAAGGGTTTTGGTCATCAGCAGTCAGAAGGCCAAGACTGACCGTCGAGAGCTCGGGGCCTGTTCTCTGAGGCTGTGCCAGGGCTGTGGGTTTGTGTGTGTTGTTCACGTTGCTCTGTGGATCTGTTCACATCAACTAACCCAGCTTGCTCAGGGCTCGAGGGTGAGCAGCCGGGCCAGTCCATTCCACGAGCCAGTACATTCCTTTCTTGTTGTGAATTTATATTGGACGTGGGTTGGACTTTGTCATTTGTAAAAAGAATCCTGAGCAATAGGGTCTATGTGCATAAAAAGCTCTGCGAAGAAAACGAAGTCTCTAAGAGCATCTTTGCCCACCCATCCACCCCAGGGCCTCTTGTCAACGCCTCCTTCGGCTATTCTGCACCCACTTGGCATCCCTCTCACCTGAGCAGTGATGTGTTGCTCTGATTCAGGGCCTTGAACGTGAGATAGCGCTCCCCTGCGCTCATCCGGGGCTTGTAGAAGCGCATCAGGCCTTCGAACTGCCTATAGGAGATGCCGGCGGGCCTCTGGAGAGACAGGGAAGATGGCCACATGGAACACGGGAAAACTCAGAGTCCAGCTGCCCCTTCCCTTGGGGGGAACCCCGCCCCATGTCCCACATCACGTGGGATCCCAGGGTGCCCTGCTCTCTCTAGTTCTCCCAAGGGCAGGACCCCTGGTTTCTGGAGCTGCCGGCCCTTCTACACTTAGGAGATATTGGGGGGTGCGGTGGAGGGGGGGGGAGGGGCAGGAGAACAAGGACCAACCCCCCTCCCTGGCTCAGCCCCCGGCACCCCTACCCGCTGGCTGACGAGCAGGCGGTAGGCGTGCTGGATGGCAGTTCGTTTGTGTAGCAGCAAAGACTTGAACTTGCGTTTCTCGACGTCATTGAAGGTGTCAAATACCACGGCCAGGAGCTGAGAGGGAAGAGCAGAGACCTGGTGCCCATGCCGGGTCAGGGAGGGAGTTCCTGAGGGAACAGCTCCCCAGCCTCCAGAGGGCGCTCCTCCAGCCACCCCAGAAACGGGTTGAGAAGAGCCTCTCCCCTGGCCAGGTGGTGTAGGAAGTTCATCTCCAAGTCTTAGGAGAGGAAGGTCATTCATTGCCACTTGTAAATTTCCCCTCGACAGATTCGTGAAAACACTATTACATTTTCCCGCAGTTTCTCTTCTCCTCCTGTGGCTAATCCCTGCCTGGGCAGTTTGATAAGGGGAGAGAAGCGGTGAGGGGAACACGCTGGGGCGTGTTCCATTGCCCCATTTGGCTCTGTGTGATGGCCAGGGAGGCTGTGTGTCCATCCTGCGCCCTCCCAACCTCAGAGCAGGGAGGGACATCGCTGTCCCTTCCTCCCCTGTCCCCGTGTTCCTTCTCCTGCTGAGTCTGTGTGGCCCCAGAAACGAGGGATGAGAGGTGGGCCTGCACCCAAGGGCACAAGGTTCTGGAATTGCCCAGTTCCAAAGTCAGCGTGTGAACGACACAGCCTGTGTTATCAGAGGGCGATGGGAGGGCGGGAGCAGAATTTGAAAGAAGACTTTTTGGGGGACCCTTTCTTCCAAAAATATTTTGAGGGGGACTCTCTTTGCCTCTCTATCTCTTCAAACTGCCCCCCCCCCCCACATTTAGATCAAGGGAGTCGGCAAACTTTTTCTGTAAAGGGCCAGAAAGCAAATATGTTACGCTCTGTAGGCAAGATGGTCTCTGGAGAAATCACTCAACCCTGCAGGTGTAGCATGAAAGCAGTCAGACTATATACAAATGAATGGGTGTGGCCATGTGCAAAAAAACTCTATTGACAAAAACAGGTGGTAGGCCGGGTTTGGGCCCCAACGGCTGATTCATACCCATATTTTCACAGTTCAAAATACCTGTTAAAGCAAATAATTACACATGATGATATTTTTAGGATTCTAAACTAACAACAGTACAAAAGAACTCTAAGATGTACAAACAAATATCCAACATACTTATTTTGGGTCTTGAGAAATTAAAAAAAAGAAAATATTTTCCTGCTTAAGACATCACATTTTAAGGCAGGGACAGGAGCCTGGTGGGCTGCCGTCTATGGGGTCGCACAGAGTTGAACACGACTGACGTGACTTAGCAGCAGCAGCACAAGTCTACCCCCAGAGAAATCGTTTTCCATTTCTATACCAGGGTCTGACTGTGGCGAATGGGGTGGGGACGCTCATCAGAAGTATAAAAATAAATGCAAGACTTGGTAAGTCCTCTTCCTTATAATTCTGGCGTTCATGTGGTCTCAGCTCCAGCCTGATGGTATGGTCTGGGAGGAGGCGATCTGCTGATGGCAGGAACACTCCTGGTGGCCAGTCAAGCCTTCAAAGTTCCCAGTGTGCATGGGGACTGCACATTGTCCCTAAAGGAATGTGTTCTGTATTGGGTTTCCCAGGGGTTCATAATAAACGGGGTAGAAATACACAGGACATTCCTGGCATGTGGGTGCAGTGGGATGGGGTGGTTAATAAGAGCAGGGCTCTGGAATCAGACCAGCTCATCTGGCCACCTGAGTTGTGCAGGCAAGGGTGACTCACCCTATTGGTCTGATCCTCAGTTTCCTCAACTATAAATTGAGAATCATAATAAGACATCTAGGCTTTGAGTGTTAAATTATTGAACCCCTATCCATAAAGCACTTGGCATAGTACCTGACTAAGGCTTCATAGGTGTCAGCTTTTCCAGTTATTATCTGTTTGCCATGAGAAGGAAAAGGTTCCAGGGTAGTTTTGGTTTAAGCTCCAGCTCTGGGACTTCCTTCGTGGTTAAGTGGTTAATCCTGTGCTCCTAACGCAGGGGGACCTGGGTTTGATTCCTGATTAGGAAACTAGATCCCGCATGCCACAACTAAAGATCTCACATGCTGAAATGAAGACCCACCCAATGCAGTCAAATAAATGAAAAAGTGAATGAACGAATGACAGGCTTTAGCATCGTCAGCAGCAGCAGCACAAAGCCAAAGAGGCTAGTTACTGCTGGTAACCAGGTGAACTCAAGTCCTGACAGGGAATTCCTAGTCACACCACACCTGCCTAGGGTCTAGGACTTCCTTCCCCTATGTTCCGCCCTCGGAGGTGGATGGCCACCCCTACTTTATCCCCACAATGCCCAGCACAGTGACGGCTGGGGCTGGTCCACAGAACACAAGCCAAGGCCACTCACCAGGTTCATGATAAAGTACAGCTCGATGGAAAGGTACACGATGAAGAAGATGCAGGACCAGGGGTTCTGGGAGTAGGAGGGCATCATCACATCTGGGAAGCTGTATTTGCAGAGTGTTACTTGCAAGGCCCATGTATGCCAGTCTCTGCTTTCTCTAAGGACGTCCCTCTTTCTGCCTTCCCAGCCCCCTCCGCCCTCCCCTACTCTCAGCTCACCAGGCCACTCCCATCCCTTATGGTGGCCCTGAGCAGCTGTCTGAGCCAAGACGTAGAATACCCTTGGCTGAAAAGAGGAGAGAAACCTGGGCACTACCAGAGGGCAGGCAGAAGCCAAAGCAGAGCCCAAACTTACTTGGCGGTGGTCAGAAGGACAAACAGACTGACGATGCTGTTCTCCAGGGAGCTGAAGTACTGGGGGGACAGGAGGGCCAGAGGACACGTGGGTGCCAGGCCGAGGGCACACACCACCGCGAACAGGCTGTGTGCAGTGGGTCATCTCCAGGGCCCTGTCCTCCCCCACCCCGCCCACCCACTCCTCCCGCCTCCCGCGGGATCCCTTAAGGATGGCAGAGGAACAAGCAAACTCGGAGTCCGAGCCCCCCTCCTTCCTGAGCTCAATGCTTCTGGCAGAAGCAGACACCTGGCCTCGGGACTTGTCTCCCAGAGAATCACATGTTTTGCACAATGAGCTGGGCTCTCCTCCACCGCTCCTCTGCCAAAATGTTTCAGTGTTCCAGATCTGATCCTGGAAACACCCCTCTCAATGACAGGACAGGGAATCCCCTTGGCGCTCGAAGAAGGAAATGAACGTTCAGGTGCCATAAGCGATGATGAAAAACCCAGCAGGGCATCCCTTCCTAATACGGCTGGCGGGGGGGGGGGGGGGGGGCGGGGAGGGTCAGTCCAGCCACCTGGCCCAAAGTGAAAAGGCCCCACACACAGGAAGACACAGACAAATGTGTTGATTACTTACGGGGTCTGAAGGATTAGGGGAGAATAAGTAAAAACCTAGAAGAAGGTGGTGGGAAACATGGGTTAGAGCAGAAGTCCCAAACCCGGATGTCAAGAGGACTGGACAGATACTGGATACTGATGAATGTCAATGAGTGCAGTGGGCAGAGGGAAAGCGTAGCGAGCGGTGGGGACCACGGCAGAGCAGAGCGCGTGCTCTGGCCGAAGGCACCAGGTGACTGCCGCCATTCGGGGATGTGATCCGAGCACCACTGAAGCTATTATTACAAAAGGCCAGCTGAGGACCTTCCTGGTGGCCCAGCAGTTAGCACTCTGCGCTTCCACTGCAGGGGGCTGGGGTTTGATCCCTGGTCAGGGGACTAAGATCCTATGTGCTGTACAGTGCAGCCAAAAAACACAAAGGCTGGATGCACAACACAGGGACTCTAGTTAATGATACCGTTATTGTTTTTTTTTAATTTATTTTTATTAGCTGGAGGCTTATTGTGTGTTTGAAAGTTGCTAGGAGAGTAGATCTTCTCATTAGAAGGGAAAAAAAAACTGTGTGTATAAAGATGATGTTGTTAACCTTATTATGGGGATCATTCTGCAGTATGTACATAATAAATCATCATGCTGCACACCTAAAACTAATACAGTGCTATGTCGATTACATGTCAATTTTAAAAAAAAAAAAAGAAAGTTTAAAAAAATTTAAGATTTTAAGGCTGGAAATCCGTATTTTCATGTTAAAAAATCTAGTTTTAAAAATGCTGGCTCAAGGGACTTCCCTGGTGGTCCAGTGGCTAAGACTCAGCTCCAATGCAGGGGACCAGGTTGGATCTCTGGTCAGGGAACTAGATCACAAATGCTGCAACTAATACTTGGAGCAGCCAAATAAATAAATATTTTAATATTAAATAAAAATTAAAATTAATTAGCTTTTTTTTTTTTTTAAAGACTTCACCTGCCAGTGGAAGGGGTGCAGGTTCAATCCCGTCAGGCAGCTAAGATCCCACTTATCTTGTCCCCAAAAAAACAAAAAAATGTAAACAGAAGCAATGTTGTAACAAATTTAATAAAGACTTTAAAAAATGGTCCACATCAAAAAAAATCTTAAAAAAGTAAAACACAAAATGCTGGCTCAACACTTTCAGACCAAACAAAACTCATCCGTAGGCTGGGTCTGGAACCCAGACTGCTGGTTTGCAATCTTTGGTTTTGAGAACATGACAGCCAGGTAACAACTTCAAAGGGACCCCACTGTTCTCCTGCAGCTGAGGGTCCAAGGTGGGGGCACCATTAATTTCCTCTCTCTTGGAATGGGCTATTCCCCTGAGTCCTTGAAATCCTGAAACTCTGCCCCTAAGGGAAGTCAGCCCCTTGGAACACCAAGGAAATTCTATCCAGAGTGGGGTGGGGTAGGTGGGAGTCAAAGGCTCAGGGAACAGAGTGTCACAAGGGCCCGGGGGTTTCAGCACTGGCGGGGGCCTTAGAGTCACGGCCCTGTGGTTCCACTGTCTCTGCCATCCGAGCACCAGGGAAGGGACCTTGGGCTTCCCTGCCGTGTTCTGAGACCGCCACTGTCTAAAGCCCATGTCTGAAAGTGGGAGTCGCATCAATACTTGATCTTATCTGAAGAGGCAAGTCCTCCTCCACTGTTAGAAAGGGCGTGACCTTGCTTTAACACCTAGTGAAGCTGAATTATGTCAACCCTAAGGTCCCAGGCATATGCTGTAGAGAAACTCCCGTGAGGGTATGCCAGGAAAGGTAGGAGAGTGTTCACATCAATGTGATCTGTGATAGAGGAAAATGCCCACCAACGGAGGAAGTGATAAATAAATATGGGTATATTCACGTATTGGATCATGACACTGCAGTGAAAACGAATGGCCTGCATCACCATGCATCAGTGTGAATAAAGGCTGGGGGCACCCCCTGGGAGCAGAAGGGAACTCAGATCAAGAAAGGTTACAAAGGTGGCTTCTTTCTTTTTTCCCCTCCAATACCGCATTTCCTAAGCTGGAGTCCACAAGTGTTTCTATCGTTCTGAAAACCTTCCTGAATTTCTAAAACCGTCAAAGTGCCTTTTTTCTCAATGATAAGTTTGCTTTTACAGAGTGCCTGAGTACTGGGGCTCAGGAGAAAACTCACCGAGGATGGCGAAAATGATCATGAAGAAGAGGAGAAGCATGAGGATATCCATGAAGGGTGGCAGAGATTGAAACATCTGACGCAGGTTTCTGGGGAGAGAGATAGGGCCAGGAGGGGTGAGGGGCGGTGGGTGGCGGGCTGGGGCCCAGGGGGCATGGTCTGGGGCTCCTCAGTGTGGGATGCCTTTGTTGAGATGGGGGCCTGGTGCTCCCAACCCCTGGAACACTAAATCCCGTTGCACCCTGGCTTGTGATGTCATGCTCAGTGATCTCCTAGGACTTCCACTCAGGGGGTGATGGGGAAAGAACCAGGGCAGGCGTGGTGCTTACTGAGCCCAAGCAGGCAAGTGCCTGCAAGGGATGGAGCAGGCAGGCCAAAGCTGGGTGCATGGCCTCGGGTGCCAAGGTCAGTCTGCATGGGATGCGGGAAGACATTTCAGGGGTACCCAATCTGAGAACATGTGTCTCCAGTTTTGCGGACGGGGAACCAAGAGGGACCCCGTGGGTTCCCCCAGTGGCTCAGATGGTAAAGCGTCTGCCTGCAATGCAGGGGACCTGGGTTCGATCCCTGGGTCTGGAAGATCCCCTGGAGAAGGAAATGGCAACCCACTCTAGGACTCTTGCCTGGAAAATTCCATGGATAGAGGAGCCTGGTAGACCATAGTCCATGGGATCTCAAAGACTCAGACACGACTGAGCAACCTCACCAAGAGTGAATGGCTAGCCCGCTCATTCACAGGACCCCAGCCAAGAGGTTTTCTAGATGGGATTCTCAAAACTCAGTCCGGGGCTTCCCTGGTGGCTCAGTGGTGAAGAATCCACCTGCCAGTGCAGGGGACATGGATTCGATCCCTGGTCTGGGAGATCCCACATGCCTCAGAGTGACTCAGTCTGCACAGCACAACTATTGAGCCTGTGCTCTAGGGCTGGAGAGCCACAACTACTGAAGCCTGAGCACCCAGAGCCCATGCTCTGCAACAAGAGAAGCCACCGCAATGAGGAGCCCTCATGTTGCAACTAGAGAAAAGCTCATGCAGCAATGAAGACCCGGCACTGACAAAAAATCAACACTAGCATTAAAAAAAAAAAAAAAAAGAAAACAAAAACTCAGCTTGATCTTAGGTCAATGGCCTGTTTTGAGTTCAGTCCCCCAGTCCCAGGGGAGGTGTGTCAGGACCGCCTGCTGAGTTGCGTGGACTTCACTGAGTTACTGCCGCAGGCTGTGTTTGGGGAGATTCTGTGCCAGGAGCCCCAGAGGGGCACAGGTAATGATGGGAGAGCGCCTTGGACCCGGAGTACAGAGACCTGAACTGCAGTGGGAGGACCACCCTCCTCTCTGTAGGGGTCGAATGGCAGAGGGAAGTGATCAGGACTGTGCCCTAGCCAAGTGCAGGAGGGACCTTATCGCTAGGTGACTCCCTGCTGTTCCACCACAGACCCAGGGGGCCGGGCTGGGCGAGCAGCTCCTCCCCAGGCCTTACCGCCGGACGCCGCCGCAGTACCGACAGTCCACCAGGAAGATGCAGCGCAGAGCCCGGGTCACCCGCATGTGCGATGTCTGCCGTACCAACACCACGATGGCCTCCACGAACTGCACCACCAGCACGGAGGTCTGGGGGAGGCCAGGCAAGGCGCACCGTCAGCCCCTATGACCCAGCCCCTCCTGTACGCCCTGGCCAGACGGCCAGCTAGATATTGGCCCCCCATACCTCCCCATCCCCGAGGGGAGTCCGGAGAGGCCCTTCCCTCATCCTCTCTCACCTCCCCCAACATCAGGCAGGCCCCAGAGAGACGTCCACTGGTTGCTGACCCAGGAGAACAAGCTCCAGGGCGATCAGTGCTCCCAGCAGCTCATCAGAGGGTACCCGCTGAACAAAACCACCACTCCGCAAGCCACAGCCACCCACTCTCCGGTTCCAGCTCTCCCTGCTCGCCCTGGGGTCTTCGGCATGTCCTGATCTCCAATTCCTTGGGCACATCCTCCCCGTCAAGTGTGTGCACTTCTGACACTGCTAAATACCACTCTGACACATCCCAACTGATGCCTCTCTGCTACAGAGAAAGCGGACACATACAGCACTGACTGCCATGAGTGTGGAGGCCATGCCAGGCTGGTTTGGAATCCCAGCTCTCCAGGATTCAGATCCCATTCTCTTGCGACTGGCTGGAGGTAAATTAGCAATAGTTACACATTTCCCACAAAAGTCACCATGCTGGTGCTTGGCCCGAACTAAATACCGGATCATGTTAGCTACTGTGAGTACCACCGTGACCCCCAGAGCAAAGCTGCAAGCATGGTGAAGTCCGGGACCCAGAGTTACGCTTCGCAGTGCACGACTAGGCCCATGGGGGATTTGCAGTTGAACTGACGATACAGGCTTGATGTTGACAAGGAAATGCTGGAGATGGACACATCACCTTGACCATGGTCCTTCTGTGCCGGATGAAGGTGTGAAGGCCCAGCCACCGCAACTTCATGCAGAGTTCAAACACGACCACCACCAGGGCGAACAGCTCCAGGGTTGCGTGGACCTGCAGCCACAGGGCGTGAAGGAGATGCAGCGTCATCAGCCACTCCCCAGTCGGAGAAGTGAGCACACCTGATGGCTTTTCTTTGGAGACAGCGGGCAGGACTGCTAATCAGGATATTTTTCACCTGGGGGCCAAAGCGTGGCCACGGGTCCTAAGTGAGGCAGTCCGAGGGCGTCCCCCGCCCCTCCTTGAAAGTCACAAGGAAACGGAATCCCAGGGAGACTGGGGGTGGTGCATTCCCTTGGGCGGGGACCCCAGGGACCCCAGGCAAGACTGGTGAGCCAGCTACTCCCGGGGCCTCCCCGTTTGAAATCCGTGGGGTGTCTCCCCTTCCAGAATGTTCCCTCTCAGGCTTGAGTTACTCTGCCCCCCCCTCCCACCCCCGACACCCCCAGAGAGCCGAGGCTCGCGGCCCCGGGACACTCACGTAAATGCCCAGCCGGAGAGCAGGGACGGCGGGAGCCTCGCACAAAGAGAGCAGCAGCAGGAGCAAGGCCGCGGACAGCTCCATCAGGTAGAAGAGGTGGTTGTGTGCGAAGAGGTAGGCCGCCAGCGCTTTGGCGTTCTTGGGGTGGGTGAAGAACTTGTCGTTATTCTCGCCTTCCTGAAAGAGCGAGAGTCGCGGTGGTGCGTGCGCTCGTGCGAAGCAGGACGCCTGGGATGCAAAAGCGGCCTGGGATGTGCGGTGGGCGGGGAAAGGGGCGGGCCCTTGGCAGGTGGGTGGAGCTTCAGGCCAGAGAGGATGGAAAATTAAGTATTATCTTCACAGCTTAGCACACCCCACAGGTCTCACCCTTGCCGCTGATGGGGCTCCAAAGACTTGCTTCTTTCCAAAACTACTTGGAGGAATCAAAGGATAAAACGCTCAAGAGATCAAAGGGAAGCGGGCGCATCTGGTCCCTTCTGAGACCAAAGTCTCCCTCTCAGGTGTGGGAGGCTAAGTGCTCGGGGAGTGGGGTAAACTAGCCACGACTGTGTCCTGGCTCCGCCCCCTTCTCCCTGGGTAACAGGGAAACTTCTTTCACCTTTACAACCATCCGTGGGTTACCGACCGTACTTACTCCCAGGGCTCTTAGGGCAGCGTCTGGCACACGGAAAGCTCCCTGAAGAGGTGACCTGTTATTATTTACTTTAAGCTAGTAACACTGAGGGCAAAGCTTGAGGGTCCCTTTATCAGAATCCTGCTTTACACAGCTTTCCCCATCCCATTTATCTTTTTAAAGAGTTTTTGGATGTGGGACCATTTTTAAAGTTTTTGTTGAATTTTTTACATTATTGCTTCTGTTTTATGTGGGTTGTTGTTGTTGTTGCTTTTTGACCATGAGGCATGTGGGATCCTGGCTCCCCAGCTAGGGATGGAATCTGCACCCCCTCATGGGAAGGCAAAGTCTTCTTAACTACTGGACCAACAGGGAAGTCCCCCCACTTCTTAACTGACTCTATTTCCACCTAACTTTCTAACCCCTTGATGCTTTCACCCCAACAGTAATGAGACAGTGGCTGACCCCCACTGAGTGCCCTCCACTAAGCCCCAACCCTCCTTTCAGTCCTGACAACTTGCCTTCCAGGCAAGTGCTTCTATTTCTTCTCACCTGACAGCAATGACAGGGAACTTCTGTAGCACCCAAGCCCATAGAGCCAGGCAGCCTGATTCCAGCAGCCCTGTTCTATCTACTCGTGGCCTCCTGCTGATGGTGCAGAAAACAAATGATGGAGCCCTTGAGAATATAAGCCGATGACCCTCCCTGTTAGGATCAGCCTTCTGGGGGAGGTAGGGGATCTTCACTGCCTCCCTGGGGTTGGTGGGCACAGGTCAAAGTAAGAGAGGTCCCACCTCATCAACTTCATCACCTCGGTGCCCATCCAACAGCCTACACATAGACAGCATTTACTTTCCACACACTGCCTTGCTTCAGTGCTTCTCAACTGGGGGCAGTGTTGACCACCTGCCCTCCTCTGACTCCACCCCAGGGCTGGAGACATGTGTAGTTATCACACCTGGGGGATGTTGCTGGTATCCAGAGGGTCAGTTCCAGGGATGCTGCTAAATGCACAGGGCAGTCCCTTACAACAAAGAATTATCCGGTCCCAAACACCAATGCTTCTGAGTCAGGAGAACCTGTCTTGTTCATTCTCAGCACAGACACTCAGAATAGAGGCTCTTGCCCTTGGCTCCAATCTCTAGAGGAGAAAAGGGTCAGAGCCCCAGAAGGGACACCCATCCTTTCCAAAAGCATTCCGGGTATTCTGGAATGCAGGCAGACCTTCAACTATTCCAATATTTGGCCCTTCTGGGATGAGGCCACATGCAGCCATCCTCATAAACCCTTATTCCGGCAAAAGTGAAACTAACACACGTGCCTGGTGATTCACGCAGAAGTCGCAAAGCCAGGCTGACAGGAAGAAGTGTCTCTGGGCCAGGTGGCACATGGTGCCATGGAAGGAGCTTTGGGCAGCGGGCTCCTATGCTAGTCGGAGGTGGCTTCAGCTCACCAAGCTTGTCACAGAGAATTGGGAGAGCAAGAGACATAGTCAAGACCTCAGTTGGCACAGTGCTTGGTGCACATAGTGGGCGTTTAATAGATGTTTGGTAAGATGAAGCATTTCTGTAAGAGATCATTCTCCAAGCGCCTGCCAGGCCCAAGGACTGTCTAGTAGCTGGGAGGCGGCTGGGAGCTCTGACCTTGGCTGTGGTTTGCAACGGAACTTCAAGCGAGTCACTTCCCTGAAGCCGGATACATCACTATCCTCATGATCAAAAAAAATAAATAAATAAAAGGCAAACCACAGACTGGACAGGGCAGGGAACAAACATCCTGGAAGTCACACGGAGGGCAAGCTGGGCAAGACTTGCTCCCCGCCCTGTGATCTGTGCCGGGCTGTGGTTTTCACCTCCACCGCCTTGGCCACAGGGGTCACACATGGTTGCCTGGGAAGCTTCTGGCTTGGACTTCTAGAAAATGCAATTCTCGGGTAATTTCTTCCAACAAGTAGCCAGGGATGAAGGTCTGGCAAGAGGAAACCACTGACATGGAGCTCACAGATCTGACCTCGGGGACTTGGAATTGCCTCAGGGGAGATGGAAGATGAGGCCTCCCCCAGCAAGGACAGAGTGAAATAGGATCTGAGTCTCTATCCTGACCCAGATGCTAAGGCTTCCCAGGTGGCGACCCGCCAATGTCGGAGACACAAAAAATGTGGGTTTGACCCCTGGGTTGGGAAGATCACCTGGAGGAGGATATGGCAACCCATTCCAGTATTCTTGCCTGAAAAATCCCAAGGACAGAGGAGCCTGGTGGGCTACAGTCCATGGGGTTGCAAAGAGTCAGACACGACTGAGCATGCACGCACTAAAGAGAACACTGGCCTTATTTCCTAGCTGCTGATCACGAACTAGGAAAGTCATGAGTAGGAAAAATAAGAAGGCAGGCTGGTTGTACATGACTTCCAGGCCTTTAATCTCTGCTCCCTGGGGCAGAAGTCCACCCAGAAAACTAGGACGGTCTTGGAGGCAACAGGAGTTCCGAGCACACGGCTCTTGTGGGTGAGTGAGTTAACAGGCAAAATCTAGGAAGAGAGGAAACCGCAGGCACCAGATAGCCTCAAAGCAGTGAGGGGCCAGCTACCCAGGCACACCAACAGCCTGGCTCAGGGGCTGTGCTGCAGCCCATCCGCAAGTGCGAAAACACCCTCCACAGCTAGAAACTACTGTCCACGGGGATTCAAGTTCTGCTTTTAGTTTTAATTTTACAAGAGGATGGATCTTTTTTTTGTAAAAAAAAAAAAAAAAAAATTCAAGTAATACACAAAATTATAAGGTAGTAAAAATTCCATCAGCCAAAAATAATCACCTTTAATATTCTGACAAATAACTTTCCAGATATGAATGGGTATCTGTGCATACATAGACACATATTATATAAAATTACATATAACTTATATATTAAACATCACCATATGATACCTTCTGTTCTGTAACCTCTTTTCCCCCAAAGACATGGTCCATTTTTTTTTTCTTTTCTTTGTTTTTTTTTCATTAGTTGGAGGCTAATTACTTCACAACATTTCAGTGGGTTTTGTCATACATTGATATGAATCAGCCATAGAGTTACACATATTCCCCATCCCGATCCCCCCTCCCACCCCCCTCTCCACCCTCTGGGAAGATCCCTCTGGGTCTTCCCAGTGCACCAGGCCTGAGCGCCTTTCTCATGCATCCCACCTGGGCTGGCGATCCGCCTTACCATAGATAATATACATGCTGTTCTTTCGAAACGACATGGTCCATTTTTGAGTGAATACATGGGGTCAGGTACAGAAATGTGGCCACGACTTAGAGAAGAAAGAACATCATCTGGAGGCTGGATGGACACGGTTTAAATCCAAGCTTGGCAGTTTACTAGCTGGCTGGCTTGGGACTCACTAGCCCCTGGGAATCTCAGGTGTATGAACCGGGAGATGACCAAACTGCTTGGTAAGGTTGTTAGAAAGATCAGTAAGTACACACTTAACTTCGTCTTTCTTTGGTCTATAGATACATTTGTGTTATTTTTTAGATTCCACTTAGAAGTTATATAATATTTCTCTTTCACTACCTGACTTAGTATCATATTCTCTAGGTCTATCCACACTACGGCACATGGCAATATTTCATTCTTTATTGTGGCTAAGTAACATTCCACTGCTCGTGTGTGTGTGTGTGTGTGTGTGTGTGTGTGTGTGTATTATATGCCACATCTTCTTAAATCCACTGTCTGTTGAGGGGCGCTTGGTCCTCAGGTTGTCTCCATGCCTTGGCTATTGTAAACAGTGCTACGATAGACACTGAGATGCACGCATCTTTTTGAATTAGAGGGTTTTTTCTTTCCAAATATATATCCTGGAGTGGGATTGCTGGATCATACAGTAGCTCTATTTTTAGTTTTTTAAGACACTTACATACTGTTTTCCTTAATGTCTGTACCAATTTACATTCCCACCAACAGCGTAGGAGAGTTCCCTTTCCTCCACACCCTCTCCAGCATTTATTATTTGATGATAGCCATTTTTATTACTAATGTTCTCACCTGCTTAAGGAAAGAAGGAATTACCAAGCAATGATTCTAATCCCGTATTCGGATCCATCCTGGCCTCTTATCTAGCACCTGTTCAACCTTAGAGAGGGTGACAGTGTACAGGGTGATTCTGCCCCGTCAACAGGCATGCCCACGCTTGCTAAAATCTCCCTAAAACAGTTCTACTTAACTAGAATCATTTCTGCCTTAACCTGAATCAAAACACATTCCTTGAGGAGTACAGCCATAAAACGTGATAAACACACAGACACCTGAACAGCTATCAAATAAGTATCTGAATTTCATTCAATTTTCTTTTAAAATAGCAAAGCAAATACTTACAAGGGAGAGCTACTTCAAAGAAGAAAAAGATTAGGGGAAAGTGATCATTCAAATGAACTTAAGAAAAATCCTATTTCCTCACCCAAACCCTTACTCAATGCTGAAATTTCAGCAGAAGCTGAAATCTTATGACAAAAATGACAAGATTAAGGTGAAACTACCATAGATAGTGAGATTAGCAGTTAACAGGCAATATTCCCTTTGGAGAGTATTCAATACTATATACCAAGGGCCCTAAAAAATGTTGATTTCTTCATCCCACTGATTCTACTTCTTGGAGGGTTTCCTAATAAAATAATCCTCGATATTAAAGAGAAAAAGAGAGAAATAGCTGAAGACATAGATTGTCCTCATATTATAATTTATAACAGGGAAATGCATAATATACAGTAAGGGAAACATAAAAAGAGAAAATATCCAAACTTATCAGGATAGTTAAATAAATTAAGATAGACTTACCAGACAGAATTATAAAGACTTTAAAATTTGTTTAAAAACAAAAACCAAGCATGGAATAGCAAATATGAAAGCAGCAGCAGGATAAACAGGAAGGAATAAACATCTCCAGACTCCTCACACTAAGTCAGCTGGATTCAGTAGATAAAAGAAGAATTCCCTCCCAAGAACTGGCCTCTCCAGAAGAGGGAGCAGGGCAGGGGGAGGCCAAATGGACAGACTCTGGGAACCTGGGGGCAGGGAGGGCCACACACTGGGGGTCCTGGGAACAAGCCCATGGGCACAGTCAGGTCGGCTCTCCCGGCCTGATATTATGAAATGAGAAGCTCACACACGGAGCACTAAGGCCAGAACTGGATTTCTGGGCATGCATCCAACAGAGCCTGGCTCCCTGTATCCACCAACACGTGGCAAGAAGGGCCAGGTGCTGCCCGGGACAGACTCACCTGGAGGTAGATTGCTGCCTCTTGATAAATCATCTCCCAGTCATGTCCGGTGGGGCTGGAGGGGGAGTTTTCGCCCTTTAAGCTCAGACTGGGGGCCTGGGAGTCGTGGACGGTATATTTGCCTCCAACTGCAAGAGGAGATTCACTTACAACCCAGGTTTGAGAGAAGAAAAAGACACCATTCACCAGAGAGAAGGCTGGCAGTCATTCACATGCTCTCATTCATATCCTATTATATAAGTCAATACCATCTTGTACACACTTGGGCTTCCTGGTGGCTCAGGCAGTAAAAAATCCACCTGCAATGCAAGAGACCTGGGGTCGATCCCTGGGTTGTGAAGATCCTCTGGAGAAGGACATGGTAACCGATTCCTGTATTTTTGCCTCGAGAATCCCCATGGTCAGAGGAGCCTGGCGGGTTACAGTCCATGGGGTCCCAAAGAGTCAGACACGACGGAGCAGCTAAGCACACGTAAGTCTACACATGATCCCATGTATTAGACTGGCTGAAAAGGTCGTTTGGGTAACATATTTTGGCAAAAACCAAATGACCTTTTTGGCCAACCCAATACTAAAGACAGCAAGAATAGTATGTCTAGCAAAAACGCTTTTCTGACATGGATGGACCTTGAGGGTATTATGCTGATGTGGAATCTTAAAACTAAAACAAGCTAGTGAATACAACAACAAAAACAGACTCATAGTTACAAAGAACAAACTAGTGGTTTCTATGCGGAGAGGGAAGGGGGAGGGGATTAAGAGGCACAAACTACTATGTATAAAATAAATAAACTACAAGGATATATTGTGCAGCAAAGGAATATTTTATAACTATAAAAGGAGCATAACCTTTAAAAATTGTGAATCACTACATTATACACCTGAAACATAGAATGTTGTATATCAACCATACCTCAATTAAATTTTTCTTTCTCCTGTTAGGTGAAAAAAGCAAGTATTAAAAAGCATACACCCAGTGCTATCGTTTGTGTAAATAAGGGAAAAAAACAAGAAAGCACAGAGATATCTACTTATCTTAACGGAAGAAATAGGAAGAGTAAATTAGAACTTGATGAAATTGATTACCTACAATGGATGGAGAGAACAGGGTAGAAGCCACTCAGAGGGAGTGATCTTTTTGATGACTTTTGACTTGTGTAAGCATGTTAATATACTACCTTGTCAGAAAAATAAAAATAACTGGATTTGTTCCCTGGTGCAGGGTCATCCGTGGCTCTTCCCTGGTGAGACCCATGCCCTTTCCTCCTGGTAACTCAGTCCTGTCTGTCTTTGAAGAGTGTCCACTCCCTACTTTCTGTCCTTATTCTTCAGCTCTGGCCAACTCCACCCCGGCAGCTGATCCAGTGCAATGAGATCCCCTCCACCCCCGACCCCACCGCACCCCCACCCCCAGTCCCACCCCAGACAGGTATTGGTTCAGCCAGTGGCGCTGACCGAAGTCTAGCCAATGAGGGTGAGCCTAGAACTTCTCCAGGACCAGTTTTGAAAGGGGTGTGTGTGTGTGTGGAGGAATTGGGGAGCTCTTTCCCTATTGCTGCTGGAGGCTGCCTCTGCCACCAAGTGGGGAAGACCTGCCTGAGTTACACCCACGGGATCGAGCTGTGCCCGACATTTACCTCAGAGCATTCCCAAACTCTGAGCCCACAAAGACCCTTTTATACCTAAGCCTCTTTGAGTTGGGCTCGCCACAGCGCTCAAGTATGTCCGTTGATACATGCCATGGCGTCGACAAACAAGTCTCAGCTTTTAATTTTTTTAAGTTTTTATTTATTTATTTATTTTTTTACTGTTTATTTATTTGGCTGAGATGGGTCTTAGTTGTGGCACTCGGGATTTTTAGTTGTGCCATGTGGGATCTAGTTCCCCAACCAGGGATGGAACCTGGGCCCCCTGCATTGGGAGGGAGGAGTCTCAGCCACTGGACCACCAGGGAAGCCCCATGGATGGACATTTAGACCACTGCCAATGTTTGGCTATTTCAAATGAGGCTGTTATGAACATTCATGTATAGGACTTGGTATGGATGTAGGTGTTCATTTCTTGGGGGTAAATTCCAAGGGGTGAAATAGCTAGATCACCCATTTAACTTTTCACAAAACTACCAAACTGTTTTCCGAAGTGATTGTACCATTTACACTCCCACTCGCAGTAAATGAGAGTTCTAGGCCTTCCACTTGCGTATCACCAATTGATATGCTCACTGCTTTAAGTCTTAACTATCCTAAAATATTGTGATTTTACTGCATTGTTTTAATTCCAATGCTTTTAATTTGCATTTCCCAAGAGACTAATAATGTTGAGCATCTTTGCATATGCTTAGTTGCCATTTGCACAACTTAACTGAAGTGTCTCCACCTCTTACCTGTTTATTATGTTATTTTCTTCTTTTTTTAAATTTTGAGTCACATATATGCATATATATATAATGCAGTCTATAAATATACAAATCTTTGTCTCTGATTATAATATATACTCCAGTTTTGATTATTTCCTTGGATTACTGATTATTGTAGCTTTTTCCATTCTTTTAATCTCTTTGTGTCTTTTTATTTAAACTTTGTTTCCTGTAGGCAGCATAAAGTTTGGTCTTGCTTCTTTCCTCCAGCTTGAAAAACTCTGCCTTTTAATTGGAGTATTTAGATTATTTACATTAATGTAATTACTAATATGGTTAGGCATAAATATATCATCTTGCAATTACTGCATATTTGTCCCACCTGTTCTTTGTTCTCCTGCCTTTCTCCTCCAAGACACTTCAATTAAGTACCTTCCTGAGGCCATGCAGTTGGTGAGAAGCAGGGCTTGGATACCAAATAGGCTGGTTAGCTCCTAATTGGTAGGTTGCAGACACAGTGCCTGATGAACTATGGATGGAGGTTTGTGACATTGTACAAAGGAGAAAAGGAAAGATATACCTATTTGAATGCAGAGTTCCAAAGAATAGCAAGGAGAGATAAGAAAGCCTTCTTCAGCTATCAGTTCAAAGAAATAGAGGAAAACAACAGAATGGGAAAGACTAGAGATCTCTTCAAGAAAATTAGAGATACCAAGGGAACATGTCATGCAAAGATGGGCTCAACAAAGCACAGAAATGGTAGGGGCCTAACAGAAGCAGACGGAGAAGGCAATAGCACCCCACTCCAGCTCTCTTGACTGGAAAATCCCATGGACGGAGGAGCCTGGTAGGCTGCAGTCCATGAGGTCACTAAGAGTCGGACTCAACTGAGCGACTTCACTTTCAGTTTTCACTTTCAGTTTTCACTTCTCCTTTTGGAGAAGGAAATGGCAACCCACTCCAGTGCTCTTGCCTGGAGAATCTCAGGGACGGGGGAGCCTGGTGGGCTGCCGTCTATAGGGTCACACAGAGTCAGACATGACTGAAGTGACTTAGCAGCAGCAACAGAAGCAGAAGATATTAAGAAGAGGTGGCAAGAATACACAGAAGAACTGTACAAAAAAGATCTTCACGACTCAGATAATCATGATGGTGTGATCACTCACCTAGAGCCAGACATCCTGGAATGTGAAGTCAAGTGGGCCTTAGGAAGCATCCCTACAAAGTTAGTGGAGGTGATGGAATACCAGTTGAGCTATTTCAAATCCTGAAAGAAGATGCTGTGAAAGTGCTGCACTCAATATGCCAGCAAATTTGGAAAACTCAGCATTGGCCACAGGACTGGAAAAGTCAGTTTTCATTCCAACCCCAAAGAAAGGCAATGCCAAAGAATGCTCAAACTACTGCACAATTGTATTCATCTCACACACTGGTAAAGTAATGCTCAAAATTCTCCAAGCCAGACTTCAGCAATACGTGAACCATGAACTTTAGAACCGTGAACTGTTCAAACTGGTTTTAGAAAAGGAAGAGGAACCAGAGATCAAATTGCCAACATTCGCTGGATCATTGAAAAAGCAAGGGAGTTCCAGAAAAACATCTGTTTCTGCTTTATTGACTATGCCAAAGCCTTTGACTGTGTGGATCATAAAAAACTGTGGAAAATTCTGAAAGAGATGGGAACACCAGACCACCTGACCTGCCTCTTGAGAAACCTTTATGCAGGTCAGGAAGCAACAGTTAGAACTGGACACGGAGCAACAGACTGGTTCCAAATAGGAAAAGGAGTACGTCAAGGCTGTATATTGTCACTCTGCTTATTTAACTTATATGCAGAGTACATCATGAGAAACGCTGGACTGGAAGAAGCACAAGCTGGAATCAAGATTGCCGGGAGAAATATCAATAACCTCAGATATGCAGATGACACCACCCTTATGGCAGAAAGTAAAGAAAAACTAAAGAGCCTCTTGATGAAAGTGAAAGAGGAGAGTGAAAAAGTTGGCTTAAAGTTTAACATTCAGAAAACTAAGATCATGGCATCTGGTCCCATCACTTCATGGCAAATAGATGGGGAAACAGTGGAAACAGTGACTGACTTTATTTTTCTGGGCTCCAAAATCATTGCAGATGGTGATTGCAGCCATGAAATTAAAAGACACTTACTCCTCGGCAGGAAAGTTATGACCAACCTAGACAGCATATTAAAAATCAGAGACATTACTTTGCCAACAAAGGTCCGTCTAGTCAAGGCTATGGTTTTTCCAGTGGTCATGTATGGATGTGAGAGTTGGACTATAAAGAAAGCTGAGCACCGAAAAATTGATGCTTTTGAACTGTGGTGTTGGAGAAGACTCTTGAGAGTCCCTTGGACTGCAGGGAGATCCAGCCAGTCCATTTTAAAGGAGATCAGTCCTGGGTGTTCATTGGAAGGACTGATGTTGAAGCTGAAACTCCAATACTCTGGGTACCTGATGTGAAGAGATGACTCATTGGAAAAGACCCTGATGCTGGGAAAGATTGAGGGCAGGAGGAGAAGGGGATGACAGAGGATGAGACAGTTGGATGGCATCACCGACTCAATGGACATGGGTTTGGGTGGACTCCGGGAGTTGGTGATAGACAGGGAGGCCTGGCCTGCTGCGGTGCATGGGGTCGCAAAGAGTCGGACACGACTGAGCAATTGAACTGAACTAAACTGAACTGAATGCCTCTCAAGGAGCTTCCCAGGTGGCGTTAGCTGTAAAAACCCACCTGCCAATGCAGGAGATGTAAGAGATGCGGGTTCGATCCCTGGGTTGGGAAGATCCCCTGGAGGAGGGTACAGCAACCCACTCCAGTATTCTTGCCTGGAGAAACCCCATGGTCAGAGGAGCCTGGCAGGCTACAGTCCATAGTGTCACAAAGAATCAGACATGACTGAAGTGACTTTGCATGCATGCATGCATGCCTCTCAAGAATTGGAAACCCAAAAAGGAGGACAAGGTATGACTGAAAGGATTAAAAATATGGCAGCTGTTCCATCGCATCTGACTGCAGTCGACCCTTCTCATTCTGGTCCTGCTCTCCCAACACCAGGATCTCCTAACTCTGATCTCCATGCCCATTTCTGAAAGAACTGAACCCCAGGTGGAGCCAGGGGAAGGTCAAAACCACCTTCTTCCACCCGCTCACATGGATCAGGAAAGCGTGAACCCAAATGTGACTCCTGAGCAGGAGAAAAACACAGGCAGGCAGCTGGCTGGCGCTGGGATCTTGGGTGCCTGCGCTGAATCCTCCATGCCCTCCACACGGCAGGAGCTGGTGCCCGGGACACAGCGGTCCTAAGTAAAGAGCGGTGCTGGTGCAGGGTGGGTGGCGATGGTTGGCACAGATGGCAGAGGACATTAGTGCCGTTTTCCCAGCCTGAGCTAGACATAAGTATCTGCGTGAGCCCCTTGGAGATCCCCCGCTGTGAGCCCTCTCAGCCCTTCCTCTCATGTGTGTGTGTGTGGCGGGGGGGTGGGTTATCAAAGCAAATTGAGCTACCCGTGGGGCCAGCCCTGCCACAGCTGGTGCAGAGCCCAGCCGCCTGGATCCTGCTGACTACCAGAAGACTTCCACCAAGGCTGCCGTGGTGGAAGGAGCGGGTGACAAGGGTCTTTCTTAGCACACGTGTCTCACCCCCACCCTAACGAACCTCAGTCCTATAAATCTATGTAGCTCAAACCTCATCAATCCGGCTTCTGCTGAAATAACAAACACACTTCCAGGGCATATTCTGTGTGCCAGGCTACTGTCAGCATGATAATATTTATCATTGTAAATTTCATCCTCACAATAACCCTATGAAGTAGCTACCATTACTGTGTCCATTTTACAGGTGAGGTACAGGAAGCCCAGAGAGACCTGTGAACTCACCCAGGCTTCACACATTTTTAAGGTCAGCAGGGTCCATGCAGAGAATCCCCATGCTTAACCAAAGTGCAGGGACTGCAAAGAGACCAAACTCGTCCATCCTAAAGGAAATCAACCCTGAGTATTCATTGGAAGGACAGATGCTGAGGCTAAAGCTCCAATACTCTGGCCACCTGATGTTAAGAGCCGACTCATTGGAAAAGATCCTGACGCTGGGAAAGATTGAAGGCAGGAGGAGAAGGGGGTAGCAAAGGATGAGATGGTTGGATAGATAGCATCACAGACTCAATGGACGTGAATTTGAGCAAACTCTGGGACATAGTAGAGGACAGGGAAGCCTGGAATGCTATAGTCCACCGGGTCGCAAAGAATTGGACAGGGCTTAGCGACTGAAAAAATGGACTACGGGGTTTCCCTCCATGGACTCTGGAGGACTTTCTGTGTCCACCATAGAAAGGATGAGTGTCAGGTCCAGGGTCTTAGAACGGATGACACTCAGGTCTAGAACGGGTTGGAGAGACCATTTAACTAAATGCCCGTCTCTTAGAGACGGAGGTCATAGCAGAGAGTGTACCTGTGTACGGGGCTGATCCGTCAGCCAGCCAGCTCTAGCACCCGGGCCTCCTGGCCACTGTCTATAGAGGTCTCCCCACCACAAACTCTGGTCACTCACCCCTCACTAGAGTAATGTGGATGGTGGTCTGCCACAGGGTAACCACTGCTGTGTGCAGCCCTGAGTGAGACAAACCAAAGAGAATAAGTGACTGGGCCTCCACAGATCATCATTCCCATTGGCCAGAGCTCTTGGGATGAGCCAGTGAGGGCATGAGTGATCGGTGGACAGGCGGAAGGTCTTGATCGGCTGGGGAATATTTTTCTTGACCTACAAGTGCTGAACAGAATGGCTGTACCTTGGCTTCCCACATGGTGCTAGTAAAGAACCCACCTGCCAACGCAGGAAATGCAAGAGATGCAGGTTCAATCTCTGGGTCAGGAAGATCCCCTGGAGGAGGAAAGGGCAACCCACTCCAGTATGCCTGCCTGGGAGATCCCATGGGCAGAGGAACCTGGCAGGCTACAGTCCATGGGGGTCACAAAGAGTCAGACACGACGAAGCACAGTACAGGCAGAGAACCCCAGGGCAGGAGAGGCCCCAGGGATTCAGGAGGCTCATCCCCTCACGTCCCCCCTCATTCATCATGTGGAGTGACTCCCCCATATACTGTCTGCACTTTCTCAGCCCCTCACCCCACCAGGCACAGCCCTTGCTGCTGGTCTGGCTCCCCGTCCTGCCCATCTCTTCTCTATGCTGGTCAGAGAAATCCTTTGGTGTGTGTATGCACGTGTTTTAAGTAAACTTTTTAGTTCAGTATAACAGTAATCCTTAAAAAACCTAAGTCAGGTGGTAGCACTCCTCTGCCCAAAACATGCCACCCCTGCCTCCAGCTCCTGAGAAAACTCAGAAGTCCTCCTCTGGGGGGAGAAGGTCCTATGGAACCTGGTCTGAGACATCTCTGCTTTCATCTCATCCCAGTCACCCCTCACACTGGCCACACCAGCCTCCTTGTCCTCCTGGGACGGGCCTGGAACATTCTACTAAGGGCCTTTGCACTTATGCGCCTTCAGCCCTGCCCCCGGATCTTTGAATGGCTGGCCTGGTCACGTCTCCCAGGTGTCCACCCAAAGGTCATCTTACAGAGGCTGCCTTTGGCCTCCCCGGTCACACCGCCATGCCCCGGCCCCCTCACATGGCCCCCGGCTTCCTCCCGGGCTTCTATCGCTGCCTGGGAGGGGAGCATGGACTTCAATCGTGGGCCTGCCTGGTGCCTGCTTCCCTGCCTCGAGTATCAGCTCCATGGGCTTTTGTCTCGGTCACTGTGGTATCCCCAGAGCCCAGAACAGGGCCAGGCAAGATGTGCAAAAGCTCCACACACATATCTGAACAGAAATGAAATGAAAGATGCCCCAAAGATGACAGAAGCACACCCACCGTGGTGGGCAGACTTCGTCCGGAGCACAGTGGGGAGTGCCCTCGGGTGGTTAAGAAGGGGTATGACATGACCTCTCTGCCTTTTCCAAAGATCCTTCTTAGGAGGATTTGTGCAAGAGGGACAATTTTGCACAAGAGTAATTCAGGCAGAACCTTGAAAAAAGGAAACAGGTCTCAAAGAGCTGAGGAGACAGGACAGAGAATCCTTCCCTCCAGCAGGGGGGACTTTGTTCATTGCTTCTGATCGATCAACCTTCCCCTTGCTCAGAACACAGAACTTGGCTGGCTTTCCGATGCAAAGCCTGAGCGCCTGTTTGTGACTGTGATGCGGGGACAGGGCTGAAAGGCCCTTGGTGACAAGGGCTGCTGCAGGGCGTTTCAAGAAGGCCCCAGGTGACTTCCAAGAGCCCCCCGCCCCCAGGAGATCCAGGCAGGAGCAGCTGGGGAGCCACATTTAGGGATCACGGAAAGGGTGACATGGAAGGCAGGAGCCATGGTCCAGTCCGCTCCTTGCACATGCAGTCTTCATGCAGAGGCGGTGGGCAGCCCAGTGGCCAAGACCAGAAGCATTTCCCCTGCGCTGCCAAGAGGAGGGGGTTGGGGACTGTGGGACCTAACTCTTTTTTTTTTTTAATATATTTATTTGGCTGCACGGGGTCTTAGTCTGTGCCATGTGGGATCTAATCCCCTGACCAGGGATGGAAGCCAGGGCTCCTGCAATGGAAGTACAGAGCCACTGAACCACCAGGGAAGTTACCTTTTCTGGAGGGGGGTGGGGGGGAGCGGCTAACTCCAAATTCCCTGCCCCGTTCCCTTTTTCCCACTTCCCAGGTTGGAGAAGTGGCCAAAGAAGCAGTGGAAACCCTTCAGCCCCCAAGTGCCTTCTTGTTGAGGATGAAGAATGCTCAGAGGGTCAGCGGCCTCCCAAAAGGAAATATGGCTAGGGTAAATCAGAGGAGAGGGGAGGGGAGGGGGCTGGTGCAAGGGGGGCAGGTCAAAGGTCAGGCTGTGGACCTGTAGTTCAGACAGGGGGCACGTATCCCGCGGGCTTCCTCGGAGTGAACTCCCTTGGAGCAGGAGGTGAGGCTGTTTGGGAACCCCAGGGACCCCGGACTGATCACTACTGAGCATGATGTCCCAGGGGACGGTCTGTCTCCGCGTCACTGTGGAGGTCCCTGCATCACGCCCACTGGATCTGCTCCAGGTCACACCTGGGGAGCCTCAGACCCCGCTGACGGTGCGCGCCCACCTGCCCTGGCAACCCGGAGCCCGGCCCTGGCCTATTCCTAACCACCTGGGCTGAATCTGCACTTCTGGGGAGAAACAGCGCCACCCACCCTGCCACCACCTCCAGGTAAAAAGTGGGTGATGCAACTTTCGAGGCATCTCCTGCACAGGGAGAGACCAGACAAGGCCGTCTGGAGGGCTCTCACACAGCACGCCGGGTCCACCCCAGCCTGCGATCGGGGACCTGCCCTCACGCCGGCGATTACATCAGAGACCAGCATGTCCGATCTCCAATCCTGCACCACCTCTGGTGCCACACTCACCCACAGCCAGGTCAAGGCATACCGCAAGGGCTCAGCTGGAGGAGACGGGATGACCTCTTCACGGAGCTGTCGGGGAGCTGGCCCTCCGCTGCCTCCTCCAGGGAGAGGACGGCTGGCCCTCGCCTCTGCATTTCTGCCCTTCCTGGGAGACAGCTGGCACTGGGAGGAAGGAAGTGGGGGAACAAGATACACGGCAGCACAGGAGGGCGGGAGCGGCAGTCTTCCTGGCTAACTCCTTGGCTCCTAGAAGCCAACCAGCTTCTCCGCTCCCGGGAGGTTTGAGAAGGGCCAGAGACAGCTGAACACTCTTGGCAACCAGGAACTTCCCACTCTGCGCCTCTGGGAAAAGTCACCCCCTCCCCAGCCCCTGAAGAGAAAAACACTTTGTTCTGTACTCTGGGTGTCCTGGGCAAAGAGCTCTCCTGTAAAGCCAGCCTGCAGCCTTTTCAGGCCCCACCGACCTTCGCCACTAAACATTTATGCAACACCTACTCCTAAACTCCCCTCCCTACATCCTGGCAATAAGCCCAGGGAGCCGAACGTGGAGAATAAGGAACAGAAAGAAAACGGCTGAATTGGCAGGCGGTGGAATACAAAACAGCGTAACTACAACCACAACAACAAAAGCTGCCTCCAAGTAGGAGAGGCGTTCCCCACACGGAGGACAGGCAGATAAACCAGGATGACCTGTGTGCACAGATGGTAATGCTTCCTCCACGCTGATGTAACAGGGCCCAGACGCTCCCTGCAAAACAGCTGGCGGCTTTGCATGCAGCCTCTCAAACGGCCCTGCGGGGAATCCAGGGTTTCCGTTCGCTGGAGCACAGCGTGCAGCCGCATCGAGGTGGCTCTGGGTAAACAGAAACAGTTTCCATATGCCGGCTATAAAGCCGTGCCAGGGAGGACAGGGAAAGGACAGGCGGGGACGGAGGGCTTTTGTGGCCCACCCCCCACATCCAGCAAGCGCAGGGTCTGCTAGGGCTGGGTAGGCCACTGGGGCCTTCCTTGAGGGCCTGGGCAAGAGGGTGCTTTGGATAAAAGGCATATGAGCTCCTCGTGCAAGACAGCTCTGATCAGAAAGGATGTGAGGCGGTGACAGTTCTTTTGCAGGTTAACACTGAGGTCCCTCTCTCCTTTCAATCCTGTTCCTTTTATTCTCCTTCTCTTACATGTACACAACCTCATGCATTTCTGCCCACCCCCCACCCTTCTCTCTCTCTCTCTCACACACACACACACACACACACACACACACACACAGGCATGCATATACCGTGCACATCCTCTTCAAGACAGAACATAGCCCCAAGACTTCCCTGGTGGTTCAGTGGTTAAGACTCGTGCTCCCAAAGCAGGGGGTCTAGATTCAACCCCTGGTCAGGGAACTAGATCCCACATGCCTCAACTAAATATCCTGCGTGGCACAACTCTAAGACCCACCATAGCCAAATAAAAAAAAAAAAAAAGAGAACGTAGCCCTGAACATCCAAGTTCTCTCCCATCTGTGCCCCTCCCCGCCCCTGGTTCACGATCTTAATCCCCAGAGGCTCAGCTTCTTCATCCATTAACTGGGACCTGTGCCAACTGTGCTCTCGGCATCTCAGAGACGAATGCAAAAACCCACAAAGCACTTGTAGCCCTCCAAATACTGGCGCCCACCAGAATGACAACGAGCCATTGCCCAACCGTTTGCCAGTTGTCACTGAGAGCCCCACTCCATGGGGGAAAGAAAAAAGCTTTTTTCATCAGTGCCAACCCGAGTGGCACTGATGAATTTTCCAGGCACGCGTTGCCACCCCGCTTCCGTGCGGGTTCTTTAAAGGACCCCTGGATAAAAATCAGGCAAAAGACACCGTGCCAAAAGACAGTAGAGCGTGTATTTCCTTCTGCTTAGGATTTCTCTGCTGGTGACTGACTACACGATGGTGTGGGAGGTAGACCCGTGTCATCCAGGCATGTTAGGAAAGGCTGTGAACCCTGGCAGAACCCCGGGCTAATAGACCGACCTCCAGAAAAGCAAGAGCTGGCGCATAGCCCTTCAAGTTGAATCGCTGGCCTCAGGCCCAAACCTTGTCCTGCCAAAGGCTTTAGCCAGAGGAGGAAAGGAAAGATGAAAGGCTCACCCAGGCCGGTACTCAGTCAGGCATTATTCTAGGAGGAAGCCCTGGTTTGGAAGCAGTCAGGATTACACCCTGTGCCACCTCCAACTTTGTTTCCGGCCAGCTCACAGGGACCTAAGTGGCCAAATCCAGGGGGATTCCCTGTAGATACACAAGGCCTGCCATGGAAGGGCGTGGAGCTGGTGAGAAAGTTGAGAGCAGCGGCTGTAAACAGAGGAGGTGAAAAGGCAGGAGGGGTGAAGATTAGAAATGGCAGACTCCTGGCAAGGGCCAGGAAAATAAGCACCCCTTGGTAATTTAGGGTAGCAATGGCAGTCCCAGGGGCCCAGCTCCAAACTGGCCACACAGGGCACTCGCATACTGAGGCTGCAAACGAAACCTTGAAAGCAAGTCTCTGGTCTTAATAAATCATGCAGTTATTTGGGAGAGAAAAAGGGAGTGGGAAAGACATTTTTCAAAGGCTGACCTTCTAGATGCAGATAAATGTGGTTTCATGTGAGGAGACATTTATTTCTTACCTACAGTATACCAGGCACTAGGTTAGGTGTTGGATTTGAAAAAGTAAAACCATGGGCTTTGTCTTCAAGAAACTCACAGTCAGGAGGCCAAAGAAGGGATGATTCTGGGGCATTAAAGGCATTTATTACAGCAGTCTAGAAAATGATGTGACCGCAACTACTGTCCATGAGGGTTGGAGGGAAGAGGCAGACAGAGATTCAGGGGCCATATCTGTGCCAGTTCTATAGGATGAAGGATGAAAAGATGTTCCAAAAAGGGCTGGGGATGGGGTGAGGGCTACCTTCCAAAAACAGGAAGGTCATGCATAAAGCACAGAAAAGCGAATAGCAGGAAGTGTGTGATGGTGTTTGAGTCACCAAACTGTGTCCTACTCTTGTGACCCCATGGATTGTAGCCCACCAAGCTCTTCTGTTCATGGGAAACTGCAGAGGTTTCAGTAATCCTGAAGCTTAAAGGACCAAAGATATAAGGCTGATACATACAAATGACGGCAAGAATAGCAGTTCACACTCAGTTAATTCCCCTAAGTATAAAAAAGCCCCATGAACCAGAGACTATTACTATCTCCAATTTCCAGAAGGGAGGAAACTAAGGCCCAGAGAGGCTAAGTGATTTTTCCAAGGTCACAGAACAAGAAGGGGCAGCGCTAGATTCGAGCCCAGCAGCCTGGCTCCTTTGTGAAGCAGGAGCGGCGGGCAGGCTGCAAGCCATGAAAACGAGACTGGACTTGAGTCACTGGGTTTTAACAGAGAGCAGCTGGACCAGTTGTGACGAGCGGAGATATGCGGGCCAGTCAGGTTGCCTTGGTTTCACAGTAACTCCATCTACATTCTGCGAAGGCAAAAACGTAGGGTCCTTTCCCCAGGGGACTCATGGTGAGCTCACATTTACAGAGCAGTTAACTCGCCAGGAGCCCCCTGGGGTCACTTCCATTGTCTGATGGTCCTCACCACCTGCGCGTGGAGAAAACCTCCTCTGGCCGCTGCTACACAACCCACCATCACCCTCTGCCGAGGCAGAGACAGAGGGAGGGGTTTGCCAGATGCCAGCAGATAGTCTCTTGGTGGGGCTGGAAATGATTTCCACGTCCTTGAAACTGTGTATTTCAAGGCTTGACTTGGAAACTGTACTTCCAAGTACAACTGTACTTCAACAGGAACTGTACTTCCTAAGCCTGGTCCACTGGGTTTATTATGAAAGAGAAGGCTTTGACTCCCACTGAAAACTCATCACAAAGCATTTATTGAGCACCTACCATGTGCAGAGTGTATGGGATGCTTTGAGAAAACATCTGTAAAGGTTCCATCCATCTCAAAGACCTACGCTTCTCTCTCTCTCACACACACACACATACACTCACTCACACACATACACACACAGAAAAACATGCAGACTCCCCTGTGTTTATCCAAGGAAGAGTATAGCACCTGTGTGAACATCTGTCCCACATTCACTTGGAAGCACTGGAAATGCTAATTGTGAAATGCACAGGGGTGGGGCCAAGAGCAAATTGAGACAAAGGCATACTTCCCTGGCAGTCCAGAGGTTAAAACTTCGCACTTCCAATGCAGGGGGTGCAGGTTTGATCCCTGGTCAAGGAACAAAAATCCCACATTCTGTATGGCGTGGCCAAAAAATATTAACAATAAAAGTAAACTAAAATGAGGCTTCTATTTTAAACAAAGTGTGTGCTTACCCACTGAAAAATTTTTTACTTTTGTAACTTTTTGTTTTCACACGTCTCAACAAATTACTAGGTTGGAGGAAGCTTTGACAGACAGCTATGAAATTGTATTCTGTGGCTACTGTTTAGTTGCTCAGTCATGTCCAACAACCTTTTGCGAGCCCCTGGACTGTAGCCTGCCAGGCTCCTCTGTCCATGGAATTTTCCAGGAAAGAATACCGGAGTGGGTTGCCATTTCCTTCTCCAGGAGGTCTTCCCAACCCAGAGATCAAACCTGCATCTCCTGCATTGGCAGGTGGATGGATTCCTTACCACTGAGTTACCTGGGAAGCCCCACTGAAAAAAATGTTTTTTAAATGGAGACAAAGGCATTGTCCACTGCAAGCTGGGGCTCCCTGGGTCTCTGCAGGGGGTCAGCGGATGAGCAGTGCTCAGAGGAACAACCCTGGCTGTAAGACTCCCTCTCTACTCAGGTACTGATCAGAGGTCTGCTCTAGCCCGTGCCTGGGAACACTTGGGGGACTGGCTAGACCCAGATCCCATGACCACTGGCCACACCCCAGCATCTGGATCTGCTGTGAGCAGGAGGCTATGCTCAGAAGAGCAGCAACAAGGGGCAAAGTGGCCAGCCGGGAGACACAGAGCTCCTTTGCGGGGTGACAGCTGGGAGGAAGTCTACGTCCTGCAGAGTTTGATGGCCTGGGCACGCCACTTCTCCAGGGACCTGGGTTGGGCTGGCTGGCGCTGCTCCCAGGGAAGCCGGCAGGGCCTCAGAGTCTGAGTGGTCAGTGGCCAGGCCCTGGTCTCAGCCTTCTCTTCCTCTTCTTCAGTTTCATTTTCCACCGAGTGGGGAAAACAGCTCAAAAGAGGCATCGTGGGGACTTCCCTGGTGGTCCAGTGGTTAAGACTCCACCTCGCAATGCAGGGGACATGGGTTTGATCCCTGGTTGGCGAGTTAGGATCCTGCAGGAGCAACTAAGCCTTCGGCTCCAACTACTAAATCCATGAACCACAACTAGAGCATTCGTGTGCCTCAAAGAAAGATCCTGAAGATGCAACGAAGATCCCGTGTGCCAGAACCAAGACCTGGCCAGCCAAGCAAATAAATAATTTTTTTTAAGGGACGTTGTGAATAAAGAAAAATACAATAAAGGCTAAAAAGCCATCCTAAAGAGCAGGCAGGAGGTAGAGTTACTTGAGGTGAATTGTTCCTGCAGTGCACCTGGATGTTCGAGGAAGTTAACATATAGTTCCCCATTTGCCACAACAGAATCCCTAAGAAAACCCAAACCCCAATTACCAATCCATAGAGGAATATAATAAAAGGAAGGGCAAGCTCAAGTCCTCGACTCAGAGAGACTGGAAATTGTCTACTCATGGACTCAAGGAGGGGGTCATTACTACTTTGTTGAAAATGAAACCCTGACACTTTACTGTTAAGAGGTTTTCCACTTACTGAGTTGGTACCTGGAATGTTACCTGAAATTTCCTATGTCAACCCTGAATGGAGACATTTTTATCCCCATTTTACAGACGAAGAAACTGAAACTCAGGGAGAAACCGAAGCTTAGCTCCTCATTCAAGGTTGCACACTTGCTAAGACCAGACACTGGAAATTCAACCCCATCCTTTGCTGTAGACCAAGAGACTCTAAAGAAACATTAGAATGCACTAGATTATCAGCCCGTGTTATCACTCCACCAATACACATTTCTAACCACCTGAGGATTCTCCCAAGCCCTTTCCCCATCTCCAGACTGGGGGGCTCCTGGCCACCCCAGGGCAGTGTCTGAACTCCAAAAGGAAACAGGCAGCAAAAGCAAACAGGTCAAGCGGCCTCAAGGCTGAGTGAGCTCTGTGACTGAGGAAGTCTGAGCCCTGTGGAGGCAACCAGACAGGCTCCGGGGTGTGCAGACAGGCTCCGGGGTGCACAGTACAAGCTGCCGTTCGAAACAAGGCAGGCCGGCCAAGTGTGAACAGCAGAGCTGGCAAGAGGGGACCCTGGGGTGTCACAGAGAGAAGGCATCACGCTTGTCCACGACCACCCACGGGTGAAAGCCAAGGCACCCGGCAGCTTGGAGCGGCTCCAGGCCATTAGCCAGTGCTGAGCACAATGGCTCTGCCCGAGCTGGTTTCCAGCAAGAGCTAAAAGCATAAGAAAAATAAATAAATAAAAACCCAGTCTAACAAAAAGAGAGATTAGCAAGAGGGAAAGGCAGCTTACGAGGGGAGGAGTGGTGGTGGGTGAGTTCAGAGGTGGGGGAAGGTGAGACCTGGGCTGACATGGAAATTATGGGCCATGTGGGGCCCTGGAGAGTTCCAAAAGCAGAGACCAAAGACATGCCCCAGGCTGGCTGCTCCTAGGGGAAGCAGAGGCCAGGATCCACCTGGGCTATTTCTGACCTAATTACGTGGGGATGAGTCTTCTGGTCAACCCAGTGGCTTCCACAGGCTGGTTTAAGATGTAACAAACAAAGTCTCTTGGGTGTCTGGAGAACCTGGTGACTCATTCCCAGATCCCTTACTTCACACATGTCTGTTTACTAGGTGTCCGGGGTGTGTGCAGGAAAGACATGGTCCGTGCTTTTGCAAAAACATGTGCTCCCAGAAAGAGGCACAACACATTAGGACCCAAAACAACAGCTCCTACTTAGACGTTCCTGTCTTGTCCAACCAGCCCACCCCAAACGGGCATCATGGAGACACGAGAAAGAAATCCACCAACAGGTTAAACCCTGATCAAGAGGAACATGGCTGGGGGCTTCCCTGGTGGTCCAGTAGCTGAGACTCCTAATACAAGGGGCCTGGGTTCGATCCCTGGTCAGGGAACTAGACCTCACATGCTGCAACTGAGACATGGAGCAGCCAGAAAAGTTAAAAAAAAAAAAAAAAAGGAACATGGTTTACAAAACCCATCTCAATACTGGATGAACTAAGGGGTATTAATCATACTATGAAAGGATGCTTTGCCAAACTCAGCTGTCCTGCTCATATTTTAAATCATCTACTTCACCAAATTTTCCTTTTCTCGTAACCTTTAGGAATCCGTCATGGCACAAAGAAAACTGATTCAGTACATGAGACATTAATCAAATCTATCACGTGCAGGTGCTGGGGAGGGAGTGGGCCTCCGCGCAGCTACTCGAGGATTCAAAGGTGCAGAACTGCAGTCGGGACCCTGGTCGGTTAGGGAGGGTCAGGGAAGGCTCCATGGAAACAGAGGACCAGATCTTCAGCTGGAGAAAGCTGAAGGGGGATGGATCAGGAGCAAGAGACAGTAGCCAATGGGGAGTTTTGGTAGTGAAAGTGGTTCAAGTAAAAAAAAAAAAAAAAGCAAGATTGTGTGACCGTCAAACAAATGAGATGACAGTGGAACTTACCTGCAGTGCAGGGGTTAATACTTCATGCTTCCAATGCTGGGGGCATGGGTTCAATCCCTGGTCAGGTAACTAAGGTCTTGCACAATGTATGGTTTGGCCAAAAAGTAAACAAATAAATGAGATGGTATGAGAAGCCCCATAGTTAAGACTTTTGCTTGTTTGTTCTGATTACTGAGGGGGTGGAGTGAAGGAACAGGGGCCAGTCAGGCAGGGGTGTAACTGAGAGTGATGTTCTCGTGGCCTGGAAAGTGCTGGGGCCACTACCAGGTGGGTGGGGCGAGGCTGGGAAGGTGGATCAGAGGGCTTGGCCTTCAAGGGCTTCATTTTCAATTGATCCAAGAATTGGGCCTAACTCTCACCAAGTGATGAAAGTGAAAGAGGAGAGTGAAAAGGTTGGCTTAAAACTCAACATTCAGAAAACTCAGATCGTGGCATCCGGTCCCATCACTTCATGGCAAATAGATGGGGAAACAATGGAAACAGTGAAAGATTATTTTTTGGGCTCCAAAATCACTGCAGATGGTGACTGCAGCCATGAAATTAAAAGACGCTTGCTCCTTGACAGAAAAGCTATGACCAACCTAGACAGCAATATTAAAAAGCCGAGACATAACTTTGCCAACAAAGGTCCATCTAGTCAAAGCTATGGTTTTTCCAGTAGTCATGTATGGATGTGAGAGTTGGACTATAAAGAAAGCTGAGTGCCAAAGAATTGATGCTTTTGAACTGTGGTGCTGGAGAAGACTCTTGAGAGTCCCTTGGACTGCAAGATCAAACCAGTGAATCCTAAAGGAAATCATAAATATTTCCGTCCAAAATATATTTTTTGAGCTCCAAAATCACTGCAGATGGTGATTGCAGCCATGAAATTAAAAGATGCTTACTCCTTGGAAGGAAAGTTATGACCAACCTGGATAGCATATTTAAAAGCAGAGACATTACTTTGCCAACAAAGGTCCATCTAGTCAAAGCTATGGTTTTTCCAGTAGTCATGTATGGATGTGAGAGTTGGACTATAAAGAAAGCTGAGTGCCGAAGAATTGATGCTTTTGAACTGTGGTGTTGGAGAAGACTCTTGAGAGTCCCTTGGACTGTAAGTAGATCCAACCAGTCCATCCTAAAGGAGATCAGTCCTGGGTGTTCATTGGAAGGACTGATGTTGAAGCCGAAACTCCAATACTTTGGTCACCTGATGTGAAGAGTTGACTCATTTGAAAAGACCCTAATGCTGGGAAAGATTAGGGGCAGGAGGAGAAGGGGACGACAGAGGATGAGATGGCTGGATGGCATCACTGACTCAATGGACATGGGTCTGGGTAGACTCCGGGAGTTGGTGATGGACAGGGAGGCCTGGCGTGCTGCAATTCACGGGGTCACAAAGACTTGGACACGACTGAGCAACTGAACTGAACTGAACTGAAATATTCATTGGAAGGACTGATTCTAAAGCTGAAACTCCATTTCTTTGGCCACCTGATGTGAAGAACTGAGTCCCTGGAAAAGACCCTGATGCTGGGAAAGATTGTAGGCAGGAGGAGAAGGGGACAACAGAGGATGAGATGGTTGGATGGCATCACCGGCTCGAAGGACATGAGTTTGAGCAAGCTCTGGGAGTTGGTGATGGACAGGGAAGCCTGGCGTGCTGCAGTCCATTGGGTTGCAAAGAGTTGGACACAACTGAGTGACTGACCTGAGAGCCTGGAGGGAGAAACATTCCTTCTGGGTAAGGCCTGAAAATAGAAACGGCATGTCTGTGATCTGAGACCAAGAGGGCACCATGGGCCTGCCTGCCTGGACGTGCACGGGGCACGCAGCATTCCAGCAACACCGACGATGAACGAGGCCCACTGCCCCACTATCTGCCCCGGAAGGTCACTTCCTGCCCCACCCCTTGAATTACACATCTGAATGGGGATACTCTCACTTCACAAGGGCTCTTTGGAGCCACCATCTATGTAAACATTGCTGCGCACACAGTCACCAATTGCAATCAACTGTAATAGGGCTTAGGACTCCCCTGGTGATCCAGCAGCTAAGACTCCACGCTCCCAATACAGGGGGCCTGGGTTTGGTCCCTGGTCAGGGAACTAGATCCCACATGCCGCAACTAGGAGCTGACATGCAGCGACTAAGACCTGGCACAGTCAAATGAATAAATAAAAATATTTTTTAAAACTGTAATAGGTTTACAGTGTTGCTGCCTACGACAAGAGAGAAACGAGACTGGCTCTGGGGAAGACTTCTACTTTGAGGTGGTACAATAGATGCCCTGATTTGCAGCTTCTGGACTCACCTTTGAGCCAGGATGCAGGGGTAGCACCCACAGAGCAGTAAAGGGAGATATTTGCACGTGTCGGTCCCAACGCAGGCTTAGCCACCATACATTCACCTGGGAGACTCCGCGAACATAACTGATTCTTCCAGGGAAAAACAAAGCCTCTAAATCTTGCCTTGGAAAAAAAAAAGATGCAAGGGCTTCCCTGGCGGTCCAGTGGTTAAGAATTCGCCTGCCAATGCAGGAAGACAGACACAGAAAGAGAGAAAAATGCCCGATCTGGCTTGATTGCAAAGCTGAATGAAATCTGGTCTCTCTTCTGTGAAGCACCAAGAGTCAGGGACAAGAGGCCCCAGCCAGTTCTGAATCTCCCGGCACTCAGAACCCGAGTTTCCCCGAACAGAAGAGCGAGAGTTTCCAGAGCTGCGGCCGACACTTCCCGGCTGCGTGGTCCTGGGTAAGTTTCAGCCTCTCTGGGTGTCCGTTTCCGCAGCTGTCAGAGACAGATGCTGAACCAACAGCACAGCTCTGCTGGGAGGACCCAGTGACAGACAGCACAAAGTGCTTTCAGACGCTGCCCGGCACATGATGGGGGCTCAATACCCGGGAGCCGTTATTTTTACTGTGAATGACCCTGCGCAGCTTGGACTGAGGGGGAGAGAAGGGAGAGTCAGGAAACAATCAGAGAAGTCAGCCAGCAAAGGGAGTCCAGGGGGCTCCCTTCACAGGGGGTATGGGGGCGGCCTGGGGACCAACTTTCCTCCAGGGGCCTGGGGGGGTATGGGCCGGTGGGGCAGAGGTGATCCCTTGGTGCTTCGTCTGGGTTTCCTTCCAGGCCCACCGAGCTGTGATCTGTGAGGCAGCCCCGGGCAGGACACGGCAGCCAGGAGCCATCAGAGCCCCGCCTCCCCGCTCCCTCCCTGACTCAGAAGCTGAGAAGTTGACTGTTCTGCCTCACCAAGCGCTCTTGGAGCAAATGTGAACGCAGAGCCCCCTAAGGGGACGGGAAAGAGCAACGGAGCCCTGGCTCCAGCCCGCACCCAGCTGCCACTGCTGCCATTCCGACGCGGCAGCTTCTCTGCGTGCAGAGCGGGGAGATGGCATGTCATGGCAGGGGGGCCCGAGGCAACAGACAGGATCCCCACGAAGACTCAGAGTGGGGAGGAGGTGAAAGGCTTCAAGTGTCGCTCACCAGGCTGGAAACCGGCGTGCTGGGTGCTTGCGCGTTTTAATTGGTGCCTCTGCTGGCCTGGAGACATGACATTCTGTCTCAGCGAGGCCCTGGGAAAGCCAGGGGGCCAACTCCAGCAGAGCCAAATGCCCAAGCTCCCTGGGGGGCTGGGAAAACCTGAGTGCTGTTCGGTCTCCAGCTGCCGTGCTGCCTCCCCTTCCCCGCTTGGTGGTAGCCACCTGCCGGGCCGGCAGCAAGGCAAAGGACTCAGTTTTTGGCCTGGGTTCAGGATTCCAAGAAGCCCAGTCTCTGGGCATGACAATAACGCCTAGAACTGGCTGAGCATCCATCACGGGCATCACACGTGTGATCTCACTAAGTCCCCACAACAGCTCTACTGGAAGATACTATCGTGATCCCACCCTACAGATGAGGAGGCTGAGGCTTGGAGACGCTAAGTCCCGTACTCGCCTAGGACAGGAAGCTTGCAGTTCAACTCCAGAGCCCGAACACTTAACCACTCCACCGCCCAGGGTATCACGGGAGACAAAAGCTACCTGGGTCCTTGGGCTTTACTTTCTCTCTGGCGAGTGTGCTGGGGAAGCTCGGTCAGAGAAAGAACCGCAGACACTGATTTCTGTGATGGAGAGCCTGCCTCAGGGTTAGGCCTCCCCTGGCTATATAGCCCCACTGCTCTCTCCCAGCTCAGGCTGGCCATGTCTGCCCTGGGGCCAACATGATGGAAATGGGTGCCAGCTGGTTCTGGCTGCATGAAAACCCTGGAAAGGGAGCCAGGGCGTCCACTGTATGTCGGCCCCTGCAAGGGAGCAGTGACCCACCTTGATGGAGATGGCCCACCTTGATGGAGATGGGTGCCAGCTGGTTCTGGCTGTATGAAAACTCTGGAAAGGGAGCCAGGGTGCCCGTTGTATGTCGGCCCCTGCAAGGGAGCAGTGGTCCTCCACCTTGTACTGGGTCCTGGGTAAGTGCCGATGAAGTCTTAGGAATCAGGGTGAAGGAGGCAGAGGGGTCCTGTTACTCTATCACCTTAGGTCTTATCCCCACATGACTTGTCACCAGGAAACCATGAACCACCCAGCGCCAAGCTATCGCGTGAGACAAAGTGCCCTGCTCCAGCCTCAGCCCCGGCCTTGCCCACAATCCCTTCATCACCCAGACTATCACCAGATAGTACAGGCCCATCTTAGGCAGCGGTCGGGCTTAAAGGCAATAAAAAGGTAAAAGCTAAGAGTGAACAGAACTCCCCAAGAAGATACTTTGTATGGCCCACCACATTCATACTCTACAGTCCAGGGACAGTTCAGATCACTGACTGATGCGCAGTGCAGACAGCAGGCTATCTCTAAACCACACTGTCAAATGCCAACCCCACTGACTATTTTCAAGGTTACCCCTAATTTCTAGGCTTTAAATACCTCAGCTCATACCTGCCTCCTTTATCAACCTGACATCTCCTGCCTGTGAGTCATTCATTAGCATTTCAGTTGCTATGTTTATAGCCCAGAGATGTTTTAAGTCTTGGATACCATCCATCCTTGCCCAAATAAGGAAAAAAAAAAAAAAATCCAAGCCCCCTGGTTTCCTATAGGGACAATTCCCCAGCTTGGAGCATCCCTAGCATAGGGTCAAAGGTCACAGGCAGCACAGCCAGATTCCTGGGGACCTCACTAAGGAAAGGGCAGGAGTGCTATGGACTGAATTATGTCTCCCTAAAATTTCTATGTTGAAAGTCTCACCCCTAGGGCCTCAGAATGTGATGGTATTCAAAGAACAGAGCCTCTAAAAAGGTAATTAAGGCAAAATGAGGTCATAGGGGTGGGCCCTAATCCAACAGGAGGGGTAGCCTTATACGAAGAGATCAGGACACAGACTGAGGACGCGGTGAGTAGCCAGCTGTCCGAAAGAGGCAAGGAGAAGAGGCCTCAGACACACCAGCCCTGCTGACACCTTGCTCTTGGGCTTGCAGCCTCCAGAGCTCTGAGCCCATGCAATCCCACTGCCGCGGAATTCTGTCATGGCAGCCCGAGCGCACAGGGACAGGAGGGTGTGGGACGCAGCCGGGGGAGGTGCTAGGAACAGCTGCCGGTCGGGGTGGAGGCCCAGGCTCAGTCAAGGCTCCCAACCTCAGAGAGCTGGCTTAGCTCTCAGCGGCTGCTGTGCCCATGTAGCTGCCAACTCCGCTGAAGGCGTCGGTCTGCGGAAAACTCCTTAACCCCTCAAGGGTTTAGATTAGCCACAGGCTTGGGGAGCAAGGATGGCAGCCTCTCCAGGGCAATCAGTTACACTGGGAGTGATGAGACCCCAACCACTGGTGAGCAGAGGCAGGAGGGGATGCCACTCATCTCTGATGGGATCCTCAGACAGCCCCTCCACTCCTGGGACCTGAGACCTATTGTGTTTAGTTGCTCAGTCACATCTGATTCTTTGAGGCCCCATGGCATGTAACCCAGCAGGCTCCCCTGTCCGTGGCATTATCCCAGCAAGAATACTGGAGCGGGTTGCTGTTTCTCCTCCAGGAGATCTTCCTGACTCAAGGATCAAACCTGCATCTCCTGTGGCTCCTGCATTGGCAAGCAGATTCTTTACCTCTGAGTCACCTGGGAAGCCCCTCCCATGAGCTCTGAGGTTCCAGAAACCCAACTAGGTTTATCTGGACCATGACTTTTTTTTTCTTACCAGATTACAGCAGGCTTAATAGTGGCCCCCAAAGGTATGCCCAAGTTGTTACCGCGAGAACCTTCAAAGGTAACCTTGTTTGGAGACATGATCTTTGCACATGTGACCACGGATTTTGAGCTGAGATCACCCTGGATTTACCATGGGCCTTTATTTGTTTGTTTGTGCTTAGTCACATCTGACTCTGTAACTCCATGGACTGTAGCCTGCCAGGCTCCTCTGTCCATAGCATTTTCCAGGCAAGAATACTGGAGTGGGTTGCCATTTCCTACTCCATAGACCATGCTTGTTGAATGCCTACCTACAGTAGGCATTGAGCTATGTGATACGTGGATGAATGAATACTCAGGGCCTAGGAGGTGTTCAGATGGTTAAACGGTTGCTTCCGCACAGTAAGCTGGTGTAATAATAATGGAAGCCTAGATCAGATACCACAGCAGAAAAGGGTGGTAAGTAGCCAGCTCCATCAGGAAATAGCGGTTCAGTGAAGGCTTCAAAGTGATGGGATTATCAGCAGGATTATCAAGACAGAACTGAAGCTCATGAGTAAACAAGTGCCTGGGAAAAGCATGCCAGGCAGTTACCAGCAAGGCAGAGAGGTCTGAGAATGTACCGGGGATTCAGAGAACTAGAAGTGTGGGGTAAAACAGGAAATGGAACTGGTCAGGCAAGCAGACGCTAGAACATGCATATGCTGGCTAAGGAGCTGAATCCTGCCAGGCACAGGAAGGTCTCGAGAACCTGGGCAAGCTGGGGAAATCACAGGTAGACTTCAGAAATATTGCGGGTCCAATTTCAGACCACTGTGATCAAGTGAAGATGGCAATAAAGCGAGTCACGTGACTTTTTTGGTTTCCTAGTGCATAAAAAATTTATTTCTACAGACTTTCCCGGTGGTCCAGTGGCTGAGATTCCATGTTCCCAAAGCAGGGAGGCCAGGTTCGATCCCTGGTCAGGGAACTAGATCCCACATGTCGCAACTAAGAGTTCGCATGCTGCAGCTAAGACCTGACACAGCCAAATAAATAAATTTGAAAAATATATGTGTGTGTGTATATATATGCTATAAAGCATTATATAGCATTATGCTATAAAAATCAATGTACATACCTTAATTTAAAAAAATACTTGATTGCTAAAAAATGCTAACCATCATCTGAACCTTCAGTGAACCACAGTGTTTTTTTGCTGGTGGAGGATTTGAAATAATGCAAGAATTACCAAAATGTGACACAGAGACAGGAAGTGAGCAAATGCTATTGGGAAAACAGTGCTGAGAGACTTGTTCAATGCAAGGCTGCCAAAAACTTTCAATTTGTGGGGAAAAAAGAAAAGCATGCACAAAGTACAGTAAAACAAGGTATGCCCACACCATGCCTGCTTGGATTTGTGTTTTAGATGGACCACTCAGACAAGTGGGAGGCGGACTTTGAGAAGAAAGTCAGTGCCAAGATCCAAGCATGAAATAAGAAAGGCCCAGACGGGGACTTCCCTGGTGGTCCAGTGGCTGAGAATTCACCTTCCGCTGCAGGGGACATAGGTTCGATCCTAAGTCAGGAAACTGAGATCCCACATGCCATGGAGCAGCAAAGCCCATGCACCTCAATTACTGAGCCTGCATGACGCAACTAGGGAGAAGTCCTAGTGAAAGATCCTGCATGCCACAACCCAGTGCAGCCAAATATAAACTATTTTTTTTAAAAAGAAAGATACCCCAATACAAAATAAAAAGTTTAAAGTTGGAGGAAAAAAAAAGTAAAAAGATTAAGAGGAATTGATGTTTAACAAGATAAAAAAGAGAGAGAAAGAAAAATCCACACAGGAGGTGGAGCACGCAGGCCTCCTCTGAAATCTTTCCTTTTCTCCAAGAGGCGATGTTGTTTTTCTCAGCCAAGCTGGGCGGGTTACACCCATTAGTTTTTAGAGGTTTTAGCAAATATCCCAGGAAGAGGGTGAGAGAGTAAACCGAAGCGCCAATGCACTTCCCAGAAAGCATAATTTCCCTGGACCCTGTCAGTTTATCCTGTTTTTCTTAAACAAACTAAAACAAGCCAGCAACTTTGCCAAGAAAGTTCACTAGCAGCTGATCCAAGGTTAGTTTTATTGTCTACTTGGCCTATTTCCTAGTCATCAAGCACCGCCGTCGCTTCAAAACCTGATCTTTGACGTAGAACTAGGCCGCTCTTCCCACTTTGATCCTGCAGGAGAGCTAGACACCCTGCCATCAGCTCTGACACTTGGGAGGACTTAAAGGTGGCACCCGCAACAATGATCAAGAGTCCAATTCAGAACCTTGAGCCTGGCTACTTCCAGAATGATCCACACCCTCGGATGTCAACCACCTTCCCTCCAGCCCAGTCCCTCACTGGCCATGGATGTAACCACTTCCCTCTCTAGTGGGCAACCTACTCTGAAGCTGAGACTATGTCACATTCATTTACATCCCGTTCCCCAAAGCACCTTACACAGGGTGATGGGGGAAGATCAACCAGGTACTGCTGCTTGCTAGCTGTGTGACCCTGGACGAGTTACCCAACCTCTCTGAAGCTTTTCTTCCCCAGTAAATATGGATGATAACAATAACTCCATCCTGAGGTTATATGATGAAATAATTATGTAAATGCTGAGGGCCAGCACTTACATTTATTAAGGGCTTGTGAAGAAAAAAGGAGGAGGAAAAGAAGAGGGAAGAGGGGAGGAGAAGGAAAAAGGGAAAAAGAGGGAGGGGAGTACTTTGGGGTCAAATAGTCTTAGGTTCAAATCTCTGCAAAACTGCTTACTCAGCTATGCAATGTCAGGTAAGTTCCTTAACCTCTCTGACTCACAGTTTTCTCCTCTGTAAACTAGGGATAATACTGCCTACTTTGCCAAGAGGATCTTAGTTAAGATAACAGGTAAGAAGGAGCCTAACACTTAGCTTGCTGACTCTGGGGTATTTAAGAAGTGGGCCTGAAATCACAGCCACTGATATTTTTGGTCCTGAATGGCACTTAGGGAAAAATCTGGTCTCTATTCTAAGCTTCCTGGATCACCCAGCTCTGCCACTCTAGATGGGTGAACGGGTTAAAGTGGAGAGAGGCCAGTTTAGAGGAGCCAGGCCTCCCACTGCACTCCCATCCATGGGAACAATGCTGTCCTTCACCACTTCCAAATGCAGGCTGTTAAGCTCCCTATGAGCCAACTGTATTCTCTCTGGACAAAGGAGATAAGCGAGCCAGGCTTGCCTTTCCCCTGGACCCAAGCAGTACCCCTCTGTCCTGGCTGAGGAGCATGCCTGGTGGGTAGAACTCCCATCTGCTAAGGAGACCCTAAAGCACTAGCCCCAGGACCTTCCAGAAGGCAAGTTATTTTAAGCTCTCCTGGACCCAAGGCCTGAGCAAATGAAACAAATGCCTTTGGGACAAAAAAGACTTTTTAAGACCTCTCATTCCCGCCAGAAACACACTTAAAATCTAAAAAACTTAAAGCTCATCACCTCTCTTGGGTTCACTTTGTGCTTCTGGGCTTTGGTTTAGAGGAAGACAAAGTGAAACCCCAAACCCTCTGATCAATGGATTATGACAAATGCTTGCCCTCTTCCACTCCACGCTGTCCTGGGTGGTGCAGGGACTGAACGCCAGCGGGGAGAAGCAGTCAACGCCACTTTCCTGCCAAAGATCGGGCAGACGGAGGCTGATGTTGAAATCTGTTTCTTTTTTTAACAAGGAATGGGACAGGGATGCTAGCCAAGGAGCAGGTTTGCCTGAGGTCTCCATGAAACATCCACGAACAGAACCAGGGTACCGCAGGTGCAAGGGAGGGGCAGGGCTGTGGGAAGCCTGGCAGGCTAGTCCTGGGGAACATCCCTAAACTGGGGGTGCAGGATAAGGACCCCACAGAATTAGTCTCCCACTAGCTTATGTGTCAGAACTTGGGGGTCAAACGTGGAGTCAGGCATTCAGGTGCATGCATCTACCATCAGACCACCAAGCCCACAACAAAACAGAAAAGATGCACTCTCCCCCTTCCCCAGCCCACCCTACCATCTTACTTCTGCTGGGCAGATCATCCGGGCCCAGGTCGTCGGAGGGAGCCAGTGGGGTGCTGCCACTCTCATCCAAGGTCAGGATGAGGGAAACGTCCTCATCTAAACTCACGGCCATGTTCTTCTCTCCTGCAGCCCTCAGGAGGTGATGTCCAAGGCTTTAAATAGTCTCTCCTTTGAGCTCCCGGTCAAAGCTACTGGCCCCGAGGTGCTTCTCAGAAACTCCTCCATCAGTGGCATCTTCTAGGGTTTGGGGAATTAAAAAAAAAGAAAAAGACAATTATCATAATACAACCACTGATGAAAATGTTCTGGAATCAGACGGTGGTGATGGTTGCATAACTTTACAAGTATACTAAAAATGGTACCCTTTAAGATGGTGGATCTTACAGTAATGTGAATTGTATCTTAATAATAATAATAAAAAAAAAAAAGAGTATCCCAGGATGTGCCACTGTACTGTGCTTTGTCGCTCAGTTATGTCCAACTCTTTGCGACCCCATAGACTGTAGCCCGCCAGGCTCCTTTGTTCATGGGGATTCTCTAGGCAATACTGGAGTGGGTGGCCATGCCCTCTTCCAGGGGATTGTCCCAACCCAGGAATCAAACCCAGGTCTGTCACACTGCAGGCAGATTCTTTACTGTCTGAGCCAATAATAGCACTGAAATATGGCAGATGGGGCGGGAACTTTAAAAGAACACATACTAAAAAGTTAAGTGTAATTATGTTTGCAGATTGAGATTATGGCTAGTATGTTCCATCTCCACCCTTCTTAACCCTTGTTCGTGTGTTTTGTAAAGATGCTAAATACTTAAATATATATATATATATATATATATATATATATATATATATATATATATATACACACACACACACATATGGAGTCTTTTGGGCCTAGAAAAGAGAACAACACTCTCAAAGACCCCTTGCCGAATCATCTAACTTTGGAGAAAACAAAGCATAACTTTAGTTCCACCCTGATGCTCCAGGCTGGTTGCATCTATCTGGGACTTGTCACCCTCTGTCCGGAAACCTACCACCCCCTACACACGCCCAGAAGACTTATCACCCCCATCCCAGCTACAAATGTCATCTCAGCAAAAGAATACTCAAAATAACCCGCCTGATTGACATTTCCCTTATCGCTTCCACAAACCTCCCTATAAGTATGAAGCCTCCCTGATTCCTCTCAGCTCTCAGCCTGGTCATTAGTCCAACTGTCGCCCCTTCTTGCCTAAATAAAGGTAACCTACTTCTGTTGAGCTCGTCTTTCCTTTTCTGCCTCGCTGGAACTACTGTACCTTACATTCTTGGTGCCTAAACCGGGAGGGGGCAAGGCACACGTCTCTCACTCTCTCTCACTCTCTCACTCTCCCTCCCTCTCATTGTTTTCCCCTTTTCCCTCAGAGTCTGGGAGCCCGAACCTCCTCCAAGCTCACTTTTCTGCCAGGGCTCTTAAGTTTCCCTCAGGGAGGCCGAGTGCCTACATGAGCGGAGCAAGCCTTGTGTTAAGGCTTTATTGATGCTTTGCGTTCCCCCAGGCCTCGGCTTTACCCCCTTTTCTCGCTCTGACGACCTCCAGAATAGGGACCTCTTGCCATTAGACTGCTCTACATGCAACACTCCACTCGAGCCCTGAGATTAAGGTAAGGTCCCATCCGGACGGAGTTCTAGAGGCGCCCTAGGGCTCAGTCCTCTCAGGGTCCCAGGGACCCCCGGCCCAGGGCCACTCTGTAGGCGACGGTGGGGGACGCTCCACCTCGACACAGAGCTCTCTTCTCATAACTCCTATTGCGACTACGGGTGATGATTCGAGTTCCCAATAGGAGCCTCTGCTTGCCTTTCAATTATGAGGTCTGGCCAATCTGTCCCAAAAGATTCCCCTCTGGCCTGTGTTCTCAAAAATCTCAAACCACTCTCACTCACAGAACTCAAAGCTAACCGCTTAAAACAACTCTGTACACAGATTTGACCTCAATACCAATTAGACAATCAAGACCGCTGGCCTGAAGTCGGCACATTTGGCTTTAACATTCTCCAAAATCTCACTGACTTCCTTAAATGGAATGGCAAGTGGTCGGAGATCCTCTATGCCCAAGCCTTTTGGGCCCTTTGGAGCAGGCCCTCCCTATGCCAGGCCTGCTCCACCCACGAGGTCCTTCTATGCACCTTGCCTCCCAAGCAAAAGGGCTCTTCTTCCTCAACTAACCGCAGACCGCAACCTTCTGCACCCCCGGAGTTCGACTCCGCAGAAGAGCCCCCTCCCTACCCGCCACCCCGCCGCCCCTCTCCTTCCCCTTCATCCAACTCACCTACTGGCACTGGAACCTCTCCTGACTCCCCCTTGGCCCGGCTACCCCTTCTCCCCGACGCTCCTTCCCCACTTCCCTCCCCCGCTGCCACACGGTCACGTATCCAACACATGTTTCCCCTGAGAGAGGTGGCAGGACCAGAGGGCCCCACCCGAGTCCACGTGCCATGTTCATTGTCAGATGTGAGTCAGATAGAAGAAAAGTTGGGATCATTTTCTGAAAATCCTACCAGATACAGAAAAGAATTCCTGAGACTCTCCCAAGCCTATAACCTCACATGGAGTGACGTACATTATATCCTAAATGCCACTCTCACCCCAGACGAAAAAGACCGCATCTGGCAAGCGGCAAAAGCCAATGCTGATCATTTACATAACCAAGACCTGGGCAGCCCAGCTGCTGATGAGGCGGTGCCTCAGTTAGATCCCCACTGGACTTACCAGCCGGGTGACCCAGGTATCAGGAGACTCAGTCATATGATCACCTGCATTCTGGAAGGAATGCAGAAAAATACTCATATCCATGTCAATTATGATAAAGTCAGGGAAATTACCGAAGGGGCAGACGAAAATCCAGCCTTATTCTTGGCACGCCTCACAGAGGCAGTCCAGAAGTATACCAGCCTAGATATCACTACCCCTACCGGGTTACTCTACCTTCATGTTCAGTTCATCAGCCAGTCTGACCCTGACATCAGACGCAAGCTTCGATAACTAGAAAAGAACCCCCCAAAGAGACATTCAAAGAACCCCCCAAAGAACCCCTCAAAGAAGTAGCCTTTAAGGTGTTCAATAATAGAGAGGAGGAGGCTAAGAGAGAAAAAGAACGTGAGAGAAAAGCTAAACATGCCTTTTTGGCAGCAACAATTAAGGAAAGAGATCAGCCTGGCCCAAGTCATCCCAGAATGGGGCTTGAGACTCCCCCCCAACCCTGTTTCTGATGCAACCAGTCAGGACACTGGGCAAAGGCATGTCCAAACCCGCGGCCCCCACAAAAGCGTGCCCAACCTGTGGAAATGGGGACGCTGGAAGCTGGACTGTCCCCAGGGGTGCCCTGGCACCCTCCCAGACTTGGAACGTTCACAGGGATGCCCTGGCGCATCTGAGGAGATCCCCACATCTCCCCAAACCCCAGCCCAACTCTATGAGAGTTGTTCCAATGACAGGGCCCGGGTTCTAGCCCCCCAGCCCCTGTCCTAAACGCGAGCTCGGAACTTAGGGTAGACAGGGTAGTGGCCGAAAAAAAGATCTCTTTTATAGTTGACACTGGAGCCACATTCTCTCTCTTGACTTCCTACTCTGGCCCAACTCAAGACTCAGAACTCACAGTCAAGGGGGTCTCTGCAGTTGCCCTAAGGTCAAAAATCAGCCCTCCATTACTCTGTCAATTTGGAAGAGTGATCCTTATACACTCATTCTTTATAATGCCTCAGTGCCCAATGGCACTCCTAGGGAGAGATTTGTTATCCAAATTGGGGGTCTTTATTACCATAACCCACCTCGATACAGTCTCTATATTCTGCGTGCAGATGGCACCTAGACAGTCCCTATCCCTCTCCCCTGATCTTCCCTTTGATCTACCCACCTTAGACCCCCACGTCTGAGACACTGATCACCCATCCATAACCAAACATCATCCCCCAGTCCACATTATCCTAAAAGACCCCTTGACTATAATCACCAAACAACAGTACTCTCTCACCCCGGAGGCCCACAAGGGAATTAAGCCTATCATAGACCGTCTTCTTCAAGCCTCTAAACTAATTCCTACCCATTCACCACACAACACCCCTATTCTGGCAGTAAAGAAGGGACCAAACTCTTGGAGACTGGTCCAGGACCTGAGAAAAATCAATGAGGCTATTTATGCCGACATTCCCAGTAGTCCCTAACCCTTATACCCTTCTGTCTACCATACCCCCGACTGCAACCCACTTCACAGTATTAGATCTCAAAGACGCTGTTTTCACCATCCCCCTCCACCCCCTCTCCCAATCCCTTTTCGCCTTCACCTGGCAAGACCCTGAGACTCGTGTGTCCCAACAGCTAACATGGACAGTTCTCCCCCAGGGTTCAGAGACAGTCCTGACTTTTTTGGACAGGCTTTACAAAAGGACCTACAGACACTCGACCTAGCCCCGAGTCATCTCCTCCAATACATCTACGTATTGGATGTACGTATTGGTATTGCCCAAGAGGTGGCCTCCCTGCATACAGGCCATGGCTGCTATCGCAGCCCTAGTACCCAAAGCAAATAAACTCTCTAGACATGCCCCTTTAACAGTCTGTTCTCCACACACCTTCCGAGACTTGCTGTCACATCGGGCTTTCCTCTCCCTTCCCCCTTCCAGGGTACAGGTCCTACATGCCTTTCTTCTCGACCCTCAGCTCTCATTCTCCCCCTGGTCTCCCCTTAACCCCGCCAGCTTATTACCCGTGTCCTCTACAACAGACTCCCTCTTACAAAGCTGCAGCCTAACAGTAGATCTTACCCAAAACCCCTTCCAACATCTAACAGATCAGCCCATCCTAGACCCAGACACCCCACACTGGTCCATTGATGGCAGCTCCCAAAAATCCCCACCCTTTGCAGCAGGATATGCCATCATCCACGGACACCTTTGTCACAATCTCGGAACCCGGACAATTGAAGCTTCACCGCTGCCACCTCACACCACCTCTCAACAGGCAGAACTGATAGCTCTCACCAGAGCTTTCTCTAGCTAAAAATCTAAGGGTTAACATTCACACAGACTCCAAACATGCCTATAACATACTTCATTCAAACGTCCTAATATGGAGAGAAAGAGGTTTCCTAACCCAAAGGGGATCCCCCATTAGTAATTCAGACCTGATCCACAAACTTCTAGAGGCAGCACTCTTAACAAACAAGGCCGCCGTCCTCCACTGTAGGGGACATCGTCCTCCACTGTAGGGGACATCGAAAGGGAAGTCTCATATCAGCCTACAACAATGCTGCAGACCAGAAGGCAAAGGAGATAGCCCTGTCCCATCCTTCCCTCCAGTCCCCTGTCATCTTAGCTCTGACTCCACCCGACCTTCCCACCACCAGAGAAATCCTCTCTTATCTACACTCACTTTTTCATCCCTCATCTTTACATCCCTGCCCCCTTTACAAACTGGGGACATGGTCTATCTGTCTGAGAGTCCCCAGGGTAACCTAACCCCAAAGGGGCAGGAACCATTCAAAGTCACCCTCCTTACCCCAACTGCAGCTAACCTGGGGAAGGTCACTTCCCGGGTACACCTCTCTCGCCTAAAACAGGTCACCTCCAATCCTGCGCTGCTCTCCTTAAATGACACCTATCAGGTCTCCCTCACAGGACCCACCTCCTTGAAATTCACCTGGCGACAACCCCTGTCAACCATCCGAGAGCACACTGAATGACCTGGACTCTCTTCAACCTACAACTGTTCCTGACCCAATGACTACAAGACCTCTGGATCAGCGCTGCGACGGGAACCTCCTTCAAAGAACTGACAGCACTGGTGTCTCAACTGTGGCTCCAGGGAACCTTCTACAACCTGACTCCAGTCGAAATTGATTTCTTTACTCTCATTCTCTACATCATTCCACATCCTAATGAGCACTGTTTCTCCTCAGATTCAAACCACCACCAACCTGGGGCCTTCTGCCCCTCGACTGACTGGCCTCTCCCTGTCTCTCTAACCATAACTGCACTCCTAATCTTAATCCTTGCTGTAGGCCTAGTAACTGTCTCCCCTCAGGACTGGCCACCTATCCTCCGTCTTTCCGTGGGTATCGCCTATGTTGCTAGCTGTGTTCTGCTCCTAGGGCGCTATTTCCTCTGCACTGCCTAACTAACAGCCCATGACTCCTCTGGTTCTTATCCTTGCTGCGCTCCCCAGCCTTCTGGCCACTCCCTGCCCCTGCTCAGACATTTATTCCTATGTACATTCCTCATGTTATAACACAGCTCCAAACCATGCACCATGAACCTCGGGGGCGGGAAGTCCAAATCCCTACTCACTGTCAAAGTTCAAAAGAGGGAGTTTCGTGAGTACCTGCCATAAGCCAAATGAAGAAACATATGTTTCTATCCCATTACCCATTGGGGGTACTCAGACGGGGGTGGGGTACCAGATCAAAATGGCGAAAAGAAACAAGAACCAGTCATAAAGAACATAATTTCCCAGGTACAGGTGACCCCTGAGCCTTATAAACGCCTAGACCTCCTTCCCAATTATGGCCTCTCCTGAAACCCCCGACTGGCAACCAACACCTTACCCACCTTCTCAACTCTTCCTTCCAATTCTTCCAGTACACACAACACACATCCCAGTGTTGGATATGCATGTCACTGTCTCCCTCACCACACATAGCAATTCCCTTACCCTCAACCTGGCTGTCACAGGGCAACTATACCTCCCCTTCCCAACAGAAAACTACACACCTCATTGGGCCAGTCTCTGACAACGTCCTACTCTCAGCCTCTTCAAACCTAACCTGTATTGACTACTCTAGTCCCAACTGCACTGGTCTTACAAACTCTGCTCCCTCCTTCTGTTCCACTTGGGTTCTCTGGAGCAGCACAAATAATTGCACCAATCCGGGAATCTTCATTCTCTGTGGGACCTATGCATTTTCATGCCTCCCCTTAGAAACCCCTGGACCCTGCATCTTGGTCTTCCTGACCCCAGGCCTAACATTCCTCAAAGAAGAAGAGATAGAACAAATAGTCTACCCCCAAGGGAAACTTGCCCACAGAAAAAGACAGGCTGTCATAGACCCCCATCCCGCCCCCCCCCGCCCCCCCCATGATTGGGACCAGTCCTAGGCACCGGGACTGGAGGCATCTCGACCTCTGCCCCTTTTGACTACAAGCTGTCCCAAGAACTTAATGAGGGCATGGAGCGGGTAGTGGAGTCCTTCGTTTCAATCCAAAGACAAATTAACTCATTAGCTTCTGGGGCCCTACAAAAGAGGCGAGCCCTGGAACTTCTCACCGCACAAAAGGGAGGGACCTGCCTTTTCCTAGGAGAGGACTGCTGCTACTTTGTTAATGAGACGGGCATAGTCCAGGGCAGAGTCAAAGAACTTAGAGACAGAATTGAACGCCTGCTGGAAACAGTTACAAAACCTTACCCTCCCCAAAACCTGTTCCAAGAGATCCTCACTTGGTTGCTCCCTTTCCTGGGACCACTGGTACTTATCATTCTATTCCTCTTATTTGGACACTGTCTCTTCAATCTCTTTCAAAGGTTTCTCCAAGAACAGATTCGGGCCATCTCTCGAGATCAGGTCAAGACCATCCTTCTTCTTGAGAGCCTCACCTCAAGCTCAGAAAAGAGAGACCGTGAGCCCTAAGATGATCCTCCATTCCAGACCCAAAACCGTCGCCCTTATCCAGCAGGAAGTAGCCAGAGAGATATGGCGCCCTTTTCCCATTTTTTTTATGATTTCAGGGTCTGGAATGAAGGAGTCTTTTGGGCCTAGAAAAGAGAACAACAGTCTCAAAGGCCCCTTGCCGAATCATCTAACTTTGGAGAAAACAAAGCATAACTTTAGTTCCATCCTGATGCTCCAGGCCAGTTGCATCTATCTGGGACTTACCACCCCCTGTCCGGAAACCTACCACCCCCTACACCCGCTCAGAAGACTTATCACCCCCTGCCCAGCTACAAGTGTCATCTCAACAAAAGAATACTCAAAATTTTCCACCTGATTTATGTTTCCCTTATCGCTTCCACAAACCTCCCTATAAATTGAAGCCTCCCTGATCCCTCTCGGCGCTCAGCCTGGTTGTTAGGCCAACTTCGCCCCTCCTTGCCTAAATAAAGGTAACCTATTTCTGTTGAGGTCGTCTTTCCTTTTCTGCCTCGCCGGAACTGTACGTTACATATATGACCGTTCATATAATAGTAATTAGTACTCAGTGAGAGTTTACTATATACTGGGGCTCTTCTAGCAATTTTTACGTAAAGTTGACTGAAACTCAATAATAGTAAGTACGATTATTGTCCCGCTTTACAGAAGGGGAGATTTAAGGCTCAGAGAGATTAAGTAACTTGTCCAAGGTCCCACAGCAGGAAAGTCAAGCTTTGAACTACATAATCTGACTCCAGACCTGTGCTCCCAGGCACCATGCTACAATTCTTCCAAGTCCAGCCCTGGTATTTAGGCAGTACTTAGCTCCAATAACCTATAAATAGTGTGCCAGGTCATCTAAACGTACCCATATCATTCTTACAGAGGCACTATTCTCCTAGATTTAGGTATTTGGGGAGAAAAGGGAAGAGACTAGAATATTTTTTTAAGTGAAATGCTTATTTGGAACTTCCAATTCAAAACCGTCAGAACTAGCCTTTTACAGTTCCTATTTATACACATTCCCGTTTCCGCTGAGGAGGACCAAAAGAAATGCAACCACTCAGCAGATCTAACAGCAGACCTTTGAACTTGAAAACAGCAGCAGGTTCCTTCCTCAAACTGCAGTGTTCTGGTCTCAATCAAGTTTTCCTCCAAACCAACCCACTGAAAGGCAACCCAGCAATTTACCTCCTTCAGAAACCTCCACGACCATTCAAGGTAGGGCCCTGTGCATCAATAGTTTCTTAAAAAGTAGGCAGTTTAAAGTGAGCACTATTCTTTGCTGCTAAGCCTGTAGCACTCTGTTCAGCAAACTTCCTGTGAGATTTTTTTTAAGTTTCCTCCAGATCTAGGGATTCATTTTACTTTTAAATCTCAGTAGTGGGAAAACAGAAAAGGAAATTCCAAATGAGATGCTACCATTTGGCTGTCTTAAAGCATTTTTATGTCTTTTTTTTTCTTTCTGGCTTAACTTTTCATCACAGATACTTTCAAATATACTTAAATGTAGAGAGAATATGTAAATGAACTTCCTTGTATTGATCACTCAGCCCTGACAATTATTAACATCTTGTCCCAGTCGGTATTAATTTTGTAGGCTGGAGAGACTATTAACTTTTTCAACTCATCAAGAAGAGCTTTTTTAATTGTATCATTGCTATTATAGTAGCTACTGGCTTTTATTTTAGCTGTATAATATATGACTGTTTGCTTGTAATGCATGCCTTAGTTTTGTGGCTCTCAGTGGGGTTGATCACAACAGAGACATATGTGGCTCAAAATGTAAATAGTGTTGCTGTTAGGAAAATTTACTTAGCTGATGTCCCCACTTCACAGATGAGGAAAGTGAGGTTGAGAGGGGTTAAATTAACCTACCTCTGGTAAGTAGACCGCAGGGAAGTAATAGAGCCCAGATTTCAACCCAGGCAGTCTGACCCTCCCTGATAACCATTACCCTTCCTCTCTTCCCAGACCAGTCTCCTCATCTGAACTCAAACCCATAATTTTAGAGAGGGAAAACTGAGGCTCAGAGAAGAGAAGGGACTTACTTAAGGTCACAGTGCTTCTCCCTCTAGAGAGGACCCAGAATGGAAGGGTCACCCCTAGGGAAAGGTCCCAGGGAAAGCCGGCAGGCCGTCCCGCTGTCCACTCGGGCAGACTGATCAGGCAAGAGTCTCTCGTAGGGTGGGTGGCCTGAGGGCGCCAGGGAGATGAGCATTTGAGAGAAAAGGAGGAGCGAAGAGGCGTGCGGGATCTACTCCACGTGTTCGACTTTGAGCCCCCTCTCCCCGCCCCGGGCTTCCTCGGGCGGTCCCCACGCTGCCCCCCCCCCACCCCGCCCCCGCGCGCCGACCAGGACTGGAGGGAGAGAAGCGCAGCAATAAACCCCGAAGCCCCTCTTGGCCCGATCTGCCCGCCTCCCGCACCCAAACGCCCAGTCGCAACCTTTCACTCCGAGCCCCCTGCCCTCTCCGCTGGCCATCCCTCACACGCCTCGAATTCTTACACGCGCCGCCCCAGCAACCCGGACCGACCGCCGGGGTCCGCACAGCCAGCACAGCCCGCCGGCGCAGCCGCCAAAGCCCCGAGCTTGGAGCTGTTGCAGCTGCAGCAGCCGCCGCAGAAACCGCCACCTCAGCCGCTGCCACCACGGCAGCTGCGCCAGCTCTCCCATCCGCCGCCTACTGTCCCCTCCGTCTGGCCGGCACCGCCCCATTCGCCCCTTCGCCGCGCTCCATTGGCTACCTCGGCCGTCATGGTGATCTCTGATTGGCCAGCTCTTACGTCCTTCCCCAGTTAATGCAAGCCTCCCTGCCCGCCCTGCCTTCCCATTCTCCCCGCCTTACTCGTTCGGTTTAACCCTGAGGGAGGCCCGGCTCTTCCAATTGGTGGAGAGTTACACACACCGTGTTTCTGATTGGTCAGTTCTCAGGAGGTGGACCAAACCGAGGGGAATAAGGAATCGAATGGTGAAGAAGAAAGTTAATCAGACACCGAGTCCCGCCTTCTGAGATTGATGGGTAACCTAGCAACGCAGGTACAGCTGTGGTAATCAACGACAGAAAAACCTAAAGACCACCGAGCAAGTGAGTGATCATGTGGGGAAGGGCTGGAGATGATGGGGAGATGTTGAATGGGGTCTAGTCCTATATCTTTTGACTCTCTGAGGAATCAGCAGCGCCCCGCCGACCCCACCGCGAGCCAGTCCCCAACTCAGGAGCCTGATCTCCAGCCCCTGCCTCAGTCTGGACCTCCCTCTCGACCTTCTGCAAAGAAGACTGGGCATCCTCTTTGGTGTCTCTGCCTCTACTCTGCCCCTCCTCTTGTCCACTTCATGGTTCCACCTCCTCATCCGTAAAACGTGGATGATACTAGTCAAGTGGAATCACACCAAAGTTAAACTACTTTCAAGTCACACATAGGTGCCGGGAGTGAGAGAGTAGTTTTATAAGCCCCCTACCATTCCATCAACAGTTTATACATCCTAAGGTGAGCATGCAATGAAGGTGAATGTTTAAATTATATACCTTTGTACCAATGTTGGCCTTTTGTGCTATAATAATTTTAGACCTTAACTTCCATCCCTGTTCTTAAAAATATAATTTCATTTACATACTCAAGACGAAGGGTTTGTAGCAAGGATTAACTGAAACAAAGTAGAATAATGGTCACCAGGGGCTGGGGTAGTGGGAAAGGAGCAGTTATTACTTAATAGGTACAGAGTTTCAATTTGGGATGATGAAAAAGTTCTGGAAGGCAGATGGTGGTGATGGCTGCATATAGATATGAATGTAACAATTTACTGCCACTGAATGGTTCCAGTGGTAAACTTTATGTTGCCTGCATGCGCGCTCAGTTGCTTCAATCCAACTCAGTCGCTTCAGTTGTGTCTTGACTCCGCAAATCCTTGGACGGTAGCCCGCCAGGCTCCTCTGTCCCTAAGATTTTCCAGGCAAGAATACCTGGGTGGATTGACATTCCCTCCTCTAGGGGATCTTCCCAACCCAGGATTCCAACCTGGTCTTCTGCACTGAAGGTGGATTCTTTACCGCTGAAGTTATGTATATTTTAACACAATAATAATTTTTCAAACCAATTATAAAGCTAGACAAAACCATCTATTGCTAAATTAGCACTCTGAAAATCAGGCAAAAGCATACAACAAACTGAGAGCTTTTATTCATAAAACCACCGAACTTCAGGTTTGTTCTGTACTTACCTGAGACTTCTCTGATTTCCCCATACTCAGTTCTATCTCGTATAATAGTTCAACCAGGGCGGGTAGCCCCCTGAAAACCAAGAGCTTCACTGTCGCTGTCTGATGGGGCTCACTTGATTTGGAGGACTGTTGGCTAAAGTAGCAGTCTTGGTGGAATAAGAACAGGGAACGCCGGCGGGTGTAGCAGTCCAAGGTTGTGGTTCTATTCGGCGCCAACAGTGGACTGAAAGCTCGGAGTTACAGGGAATGGGGCATCCATGCGGAACCCGACGAGCTCTGTGTCTTAACCTTGACTGACTAGAGGTTATGCGCATGTGCAGCAGAGACCTGCTTGGGCCCCAGCGACTTAGACATCCTTGGCTGTTGAAGCCTGTGTAGACAGGTGTACTGAGTGTTTACAGTACTTGCCATCCAAGAATAGGAGCCTTACTGGTTCAAAGTTTGAGCACAACCCTTGACTGATTTTTGACTGAATATTAAACTATGTGGATACATAGGTGACCCCTAGGAAGCCACGTTTTAAAATAAAAATATTTTTAAAAAAATTAAGCAGAGATATCAGTAGCTGCATACCGTGGAGGAGACTGACTTGACAGATTTAGTCCAGGAAGTAAATTACCAACTGTCCAAGCAAAACAAAAACAGCAATCATTAGGAAGAAAAAAATGCTGTGTTGCTACCAAAAAAAATTCTTCCCTCTAAGATTTCCAGTGTTCAGTAAAAATTGTGAGATGTGTGTAAACATACTCAGGGGAAAAAAGCCGTCAACAGACACAGTCTCTATGTGTCCCCAGATGTTGGTTTCAGCAGACAAAGACTTCAAAGAACCTATTATAAATACGATCAAAGAACTAAGGAAACCATGTTTAAATAATTGAAAGAAGACAAGATAACAATGACTCATCAAATAGAAAATATTTAGTATCCCAGAATAAATTATGATAAATTAAAGTGTACATTATAATCCCTAAATCAGCCACTTAAAAAAAAACAACCTCAAAAAATATTTTAAAAATCAATGGAATAATCAAAAGAACTGACTAAAAACATTTAACACAATAAAAAGCATTCAGTAAATAGCATGCTTTTTATAAAATAAAAGCAAAAAATAAAAGGCATGAGGTGAAATAAATAAAAAATAGTAAAACATCAGATGCAAATCCAACTATATGAATAATTAAATGTAAATTATTAAATTAAAAAAAAAAACACCCCAATCAAAATGGAGGTTGCTAGACTAGATTTTAAAAAATGAGACTAGAAAATAAAATAAAATAAAAACTGAGATGACAGTCCAGTGGTTAGCACTCAGTGCTTTCACTGCCAAAGGTGCAGATTCAATCCCTGGTCAGGGAAATAAGCTGTGCGGCACAGTCAAAAAAAAGAAAAGAGAAAGAAATGCTTTAAAATAAATGAATAAATAAGTGAGACAAATATATTCTGCCTACAAGAAATTCATCTTAGATTAAAAGACACAGAAGATAAAAAAAATTGGACTCCATGGAAATAGCAGCCATAAGAAAGCTGGAAAGGCTAAATACTATCAGACAAAATTGCCTTTAAGGCAAAAAGAAAATATTGCTAGAACAAAGAGGGACCATTTGATATTGATAGGAAGGCTAATATACCAGGAAGATATAGCTGGACTGACCAAGAAAAAAAAAGGCACAAATTGCCAAAATCAGAACTGCAGAAACTTAAAGAATTATAAGGAAAATGATGAAAAACTTCATGCCAAAAAAATAAGTCAACTTACAAAAAATGAATGAATTCCTCAGTTCAGTTCAGTCGCTCAGTTGTCTGACTCTTTTCGACCCCATGAACTGCAGCACGCCAGGCCTCCTTGTGTAAGGTACAGTTCCGGCGAGGCAGAAAAGGAAAGACGATCTCAACAGAAGTAGGTTACCTTTATTTAGGCAAGGAGGGGTGACAGTTGGCCTAACGACCAGGCTGAGCCGAGAGGGATCAGGGAGGTTATATACTTATAGGGAGGTTTGTGGAAGCAATAAGGGAAACATCAATCAGGCGGGATATTTTGAGTATTCTTTTGCTGAGATGACATTTGTAGTTGGGCAGGGGGTGATAAGTCTTCTGGGCGGGTATAGGGGGTGGTAGGTTAAGTCCCAGATAGATGCAACCAGCCTGGAGCATCAGGGTGGATCTAAAGTTATGCTTTGTTTTCTCCGAAGTTAGATGATTCGGCAAGGGGCCTTTGAGACTGTTACTCTCTTTTCTAGGCCCAAAAGACTCCTTCATTCCAGACCCTGAAATCATAAAAAAATGGGGGAAAGGGCGCCGTATCTCTCTTGCTACTTCCTGCTGGATAGGGGCGACGGTTTTGGGTCTGGAATGGAGGATCATCTTAGGGCTCACGGTCTCTCTTTTCTGAGCTTGAGGTGAGGCTCTCAAGAAGAAGGATGGTCTTGACCTGATCTCGAGAGATGGCCCGAATCTGTTCTTGGAGAAACCTTTGAAAGAGATTGAAGAGACAGGGTCCAAATAAGAGGAATAGAATGATAAGTACCAATGGTCCCAGGAAAGGGAGCAACCAAGTGAGGTTCTGTTGGAACAGGTTTTGGGGAGGATAAGGTTTTGTAACTGTTTCCTGTGGGCGATCAATTCTGTCTCTAAGTTCTTTGACTCTGCCCTGGACTATGCCCGTCTCATTAACAAAGTAGCAGCAGTCCTCTCCTAGGAAAAGGCAGGTCCCTCCCTTTTGTGCGGTGAGAAGGTCCAGGGCTCGCCTCTTTTGTAGGGCCCCAGAAGCTAATGAGTTAATTTGTCTTTGGATTGAAACGAAGGACTCCACTACCCGCTCCATGCCCTCATTAAGTTCTTGGGACAGCTTGTAGTCGAAAGGGGCAGAGGTCGAGATGCCTCCAGTCCCGATGCCTAGGACTGGTCCCAATCATGGCGGGGGGGCGAGGGGGGTGGGATGGGGGGCTATGACAGCCTGTCTTTTTCTGTGGGCAAGTTTCCCTTGGGGGTAGACTATTTGTTCTATCTCTTCTTCTTTGAGGAATGTTAGGCCCGGGGTCAGGAAGACCAAGATGCAGGGTCCAGGGGTTTCTAAGGGCAGGAATGAAAACGCATAGGTCCCACTGGAAAAAAAAAAAAGAAAAAGAAAATGCATAGGTCCCACAGAGAATGAAGATTCCTGGATTGGTGCAATTATTTGTGCTGCTCCAGAGAACCCAAGTGGAACAGAAGGAGGGAGCAGAGTTTGTAAGACCAGTGCAGTTGGGACTAGAGTAGTCAATACAGGTTAGGTTTGAAGAGGCTGAGAGTAGGACGTTGTCAGAGACTGGCCCAACGAGGTGTGTAGTTTTCTGTTGGGAAGGGGAGGTATAGTTGCCCTGTGACAGCCAGGTTGAGGGTAAGGGAATTGCTATGTGTGGTGAGGGAGACAGTGACATGCATATCCAACACTGGGATGTGTGCTGTGTGTACTGGAAGAATTGGAAGGAAGAGTTGAGAAGGCAGGTAAGGTGTTGGTTGCCAGTGGGGGGTTTCAGGGGAGGCCATAATTTGGAAGGAGGTCTAGGCATTTATAGGGCTCAGGGGTCACCTGTAAGCGGGAAATTATGTTCTTTATGACTGGTTCTTGTTTCTTGTCCCGATTTTGATCTAGTACCCCGCCCCTGTCTGAGTACCCCCAATGGGTAATGGAATAGAAATATATGTTTCTTCATTTGGCTTATGGCAAGTACTCACGAAACTCCCTCTCTTTTGAACTTTGACAGTGAGTAGGGATTTGGACTTCCCGCCCCCGAGGTTCATGGTGCATGGTTTGGAGCTGTGTTATAACATGAGGAATGTACATAGGAATAAATGTCTGAGCAGGGGCAGGGAGTGGCCAGAAGGCTGGGGAGCGCAGCAAGGATAAGAACCAGAGGAGTCATGGGCTGTTAGTTAGGCAGTGCAGAGGAAATAGCGCCCTAGGAGCAGAACACAGCTAGCAACGTAGGCGATACCCACGGAAAGACGGAGGATAGGTGGCCAGTCCTGAGGGGAGACAGTTACTAGGCCTACAGCAAGGATTAAGATTAGGAGTGCAGTTATGGTTAGAGAGACAGGGAGAGGCCAGTCAGGCGAGGGGCAGAAGGCCCCAAGTTGGTGGTTGTTTGAATCTGAGGAGGAACAGTGCTCATTACGATGCGGAATGATGTAGAGAATGAGAGTAAAGAAGTCGATTTCGTCTGGAGTCAGGTTGCAGAAGGTTCCCTGGAGCCACAGTTGAGACACCAGTGTAGTCAGGTCTTTGAAGGAGGTTCCCGTCGGGGCACTGGTCCAGAGGCCTTGTAATCGTTGGGTCAGGAACAGTTGTAGTTTGAAGAGAGTCCAGGTCATTCAGTGTCCTCTCGGATGGTTGACAGGGGTTGTCGCCAGGTGAATTTCAAGGAGGTGGGTCCTGTGAGGGAGACCTGATAGGTGTCATTTAAGGAGAGCAGCGCAGGATTGGAGGTGACCTGTTTTAGGCGAGAGAGGTGTACCCGGGAAGTGACCTTCTCCAGGTTAGCTGCAGTTGGGGTAAGGAGGGTGACCTTGAATGGTTCCTGCCCCTTTGGGGTTAGGTTACCCTGGGGACTCTCAGACAGATAGACCATGTCCCCAGTTTGTAAAGGGGGCAGGGAGGCTTGGGGGTCAGGGGCAGCCAAGTTGTGGTTGACGTATTTCCAGAGGGCATTGCGGAGTTCCACCAGCAGAGGGGAGTGTAGGAAGCTTGGTATGGGAGGAGGTTCAGCGGGGAGTCCAGGAGGGAGCATGGGCCTTCCATACATGACCTCAAAGGCGCTCAGCCCCAGGGGCTTTCTGGGCAAAGCCCATATTCTGAGGAGAACAATTGGCAAAAGTTTAGTGCAGTCCAGATGTACCTCGAGGGTTAGTTTGGTAAGGGTTTCTTTGATTATTCTATTCATCCTTTCTACCTTTCCTGAGGACTGGGGACGGTATGGAAAGTGAAATTTCCAGGGTATCTGTAAGAATTGGACAATTTGTTGGGTGCCCTTGGATGTAAATTCCGGGCCATTATCAGACCGTAGGGATGCAAGCAGGCCAAACCTGGGGATAATTTCTGTGAGGAGGATGTGGGCCATGGTGTGGGCTCTTTTGTTTGTAGTGGGAAATGCTTCTACCCATCCCGAAAAGGTGTCCACAAGGTCTAGAAGGTTTCTGACCCTCCGGACTCGGGGCATATGAGTAAAGTCTATCTGCCAATCCTGTGCTGGGAGGCTGCCTCGCATTTGATGGGTTGGAAAGGATGTCGGTTTAAGGTCGGAATTGGGGTTAGTACGTTGACGTGTTTGACAGGAGCAGGTAAGGTTATCTAAATATTGTTGGTCAGCATTGGATATGGGGAAGTGGTTACCGAGGAACTGTTGGAGTGTCTTGGATGAGGGATGAAAAAGTGAGTGTAGATAAGAGAGGATTTCTCTGGTGGTGGGAGGGTCGGGTGGAGTCAGAGCTAAGATGACAGGGGACTGGAGGGAAGGATGGGACAGGGCTATCTCCTTTGCCTTCTGGTCTGCAGCATTGTTGTAGGCTGATATGAGACTTCCCTTTCAATGTCCCCTACAGTGGAGGACGATGTCCCCTACAGTGGAGGACGGCGGCCTTGTTTGTTAAGAGTGCTGCCTCTAGAAGTTTGTGGATCAGGTCTGAATTACTAATGGGGGATCCCCTTTGGGTTAGGAAACCTCTTTCTCTTCATATTAGGACGTTTGAGTGAAGTATGTTATAGGCATGTTTGGAGTCTGTGTGGATGTTAACCCTTAGATTTTTAGCTAGAGAAAGCTCTGGTGAGAGCTATCAGTTCTGCCTGTTGAGAGGTGGTGTGAGGTGGCAGCGGTGAAGCTTCAGTTGTCCGGGTTCCGAGATTGTGACAAAGGTGTCCCTGGATGATGGCATATCCTGCTGCAAAGGGTGGGGATTTTTGGGAGCTGCCATCAATGGACCAGTGTGGGGTGTCTGGGTCTAGGATGGGCTGATCTGTTAGATGTTGGAAGGGGTTTTGGGTAAGATCTACTGTTAGGCTGCAGCTTTGTAAGAGGGAGTCTGTTGTAGAGGACACGGGTAATAAGCTGGCGGGGTTAAGGGGAGAGCAGGGGGAGAATGAGAGCTGAGGGTCGAGAAGAAAGGCATGTAGGACCTGTACCCTGGAAGGGGGAAGGGAGAGGAAAGCCCGATGTGACAGCAAGTCTCGGAAGGTGTGTGGAGAACAGACTGTTAAAGGGGCATGTCTAGAGAGTTTATTTGCTTTGGGTACGAGGGCTGCGACAGCAGCCATGGCCTGTATGCAGGGAGGCCACCCCTGTCCATGTCCAGCTGTTTTGATAGATAGGCTATGGGAGCCCAGGTGTCTCCGGCCTGCTGACATAGAAGCCCAGGGCCTGTCCTTGGTTGGAACATGCAAAGAGAAAGAATGGTCTGGTGGGGTCTGGCAGGTGGAGTGTTGGCACTCGGAGGAGGCTCTGGGTGAGCTGGTGAAGAGGATTGGCCAGCGAGGAAGGATTAAAGAGGGGCTCATCCAGACATCCTTTAGTTTCCTCATAGAGCGGCTTTGCAATGAGGGGGAAGTAGGGGATCCAGATACGGAAAAAATTTAGTAGGTTGAAGATAGACAGGAGTTCTCTTTTTGTTTTTGGAAGTGGACAGTTAATTAAGGCCTGAATTCTTTCTGAGGGAATGGTTCTTTGTTGATGGGATATGGAAAGCCCCAAGCAGGTGACATTTGTCTTGACTATTTGGGCCTTAGATTGGGATAACCCCAGGATCCCAGGGCTCCAAGGAGTTTGGCAGTTTGTTGGAGACAGAGTTTTCGGGTTGGGCTACAAAGGAGGAGGTCATCTATGTTTTGGAGGAGATGACTCGGGTCTAGGTCGAGTGTCTGTAGGTTCTTTTGTAAAGCCTGTCCAAAAGAGTGGGGACTGTCTCTGAACCCCTGGGGGAGAACTGTCCATGTTAGCTGTTGGGACACGCGAGTCTCGGGGTCTTGCCAGGTGAAGGCGAAGAGGGATTGGGAGAGGGGGTGGAGGGGGATGGTGAAAAAAGCGTCTTTGAGATCTAATACTGTGAAGTGGGTTGCAGTCGGGGGTATGGTAGACAGAAGGGTATAAGGGTTAGGGACCTCTGGGAATGTCGGCATAAATAGCCTCATTGATTTTTCTCAGGTCCTGGACCAGTCTCCAAGAGCTTGGCCCCTTTCTTACTGCCAGAATAGGGGTGTTGTGTGGTGAATGGGTAGGAATTAGGATAGAGGCTTGAAGAAGACGGTCTATGATAGGCTTAAGTCCCTTGTGGGCCTCCGGGGTGAGAGAGTACTGTTGTTTGGTGATTATAGTCGAGGGGCCTTTTAGGATAATGTGGACTGGGGGATGATGTTTGGCTATGGATGGGTGATCAGTGTCCCAGACTTGGGGGTCTAAGGTGGGTAGATCAACGGGAAGGTCAGGGGAGAGGGACAGGGACTGTCTAGGTGCCATCTGCACGCAGAATATAGAGACTGTATCGAGGTGGGTTATGGTAATAAAGACCCCCAATTTGGATAACAAATCTCTCCCTAGGAGTGCCATTGGGCACTGAGGCATTATGAGGAATGAGTGTATAAGGGTCGCTTTTCCAAATTGACAGAGTAATGGAGGACTGTTTTTGGCCTTAGGGCAACTGCAGAGACCCCCTTGACTGTGAGTTCTGAGTCTTGAGTTGGGCCAGAGTAGGAAGTCAAGAGAGAGAAAGTGGCTCCAGTGTCTACTATAAAAGAGATCTTTTTTTCGGCCACTACCCTGTCTACCCTAAGTTCCAAGCTTGCGTTTAGGACAGGGGCTGGGGGGCTAGAACCCGGGCCCTGTCATTGGAACAACTCTCATAGAGTTTAGCTGGGGTTTTGGGGAGAAGTGGAGATCTCCTCAGATGCGCCAGGGCGTCCCTGTGGACATTCCACTCTCCAGGTCTGGGAGGTGGAGTCCTCCCAGTCCAGCTTCCAGCGTCCCCATTTCCACAGGTTGGGCACGCTTTTGTGGGGGCCGCGGGTTTGGACATGCCTTTGCCCAGTGTCCTGACTGGTTGCATCGGAAGCAGGGTCCAGGGGGAGTCTTAAGCCCCATTCTGGGATGACTTGGGCCAGGCTGATCTCTTTCCTTAATTGCTGCTGCCAAAGAGGCATGTTTAGCTTTTCTCTCATGTTCTTTTTCTCTCTTAGCCTCCTCCTCTCTATTATTGAGCACCTTAAAGGCTACTTCTAGAAGGTCTCTTTGGGGGGTTCTCAGGGCCCTTTTCTAGTTGTCGAAGCTTGCGTCTGATGTCAGGGGCAGACTGGCTGATGAACTGAACATGAAGGTAGAGTAACCCGGCAGGGGTAGTGATATCTAGGCTGGTATACTTCTGGACTGCCTCTGTGAGGCGTGCCAAGAATAAGGCTGGATTTTCGTCTGCCCCTTCGGTAATTTCCCTGACTTTATCATAATTGACATGGATATGAGTATTTTTCTGCATTCCTTCCAGAATGCAAGTGATCATATGACTGAGTCTGCTGATACCTGGGTCACCCGGCTGGTAAGTCCAGTGGGGATCTAACTGAGGCACCGCTTCATCAGCAACTGGGCTGCCCAGGTCTTGGTTATGTAAATGATCAGCATTGGCTTTTGCCACTTGCCAGATATGGTCTTTTTCATCTGGAGTGAGAGTGGCGTTTAGGATATAATATACATCACTCCATGTAAGGTTATAGGCCTGGGAGAGTCTCAGGAATTCTTTTCTGTATCTGGTAGGATTTTCAGAAAATGATCCCAACTTTTCTTCTATCTGACTCACATCTGACAATGAACATGGCACGTGGACTCGGGTGGGGCCCTCTGGTCCTGCCACCTCTCTCAGGGGAAACATATGTTGGGTACGTGGCGGGGTGGGGGGGGGGGAGGGAAGTGGGGAAGGAGCGTCGGGGAGAAGGGGTAGCCGGGCCAAGGGGGAGTCAGGAGAGGTTCCAGTGCCAGTAGGTGAGTTGGATGAAGGGGAAGGAGAGGGGAGGCGGGTCGAACTCCGGGGGTGCAAAAGGTTGCGGTCTGTGGTTAGTTGAGGAAGAAGAGCCCTTTTGCTTGGGAGGCAAGGTGCATAGAAGGACCTCGTGGGTGGAGCAGGCCTGGCATAGGGAGGGCCTGCTCCAAAGGGCCCAAAAGGCTTGGGCATAGAGGATCTCCGACCACTTGCCATTCCATTTAAGGAAGTCAGTGAGATTTTGGAGAATGTTAAAGCCAAATGTGCCGACTTCAGGCCAGTGGTCTTGATTGTCTAATTGGTATTGAGGCCAAATCTGTGTACAGAGTTGTTTTAAGCGGTTAGCTTTGAGTTCTGTGAGTGAGAGTGTTTTGAGATTTTTGAGAACACAGGCCAGAGGGGAATCTTTAGGGACAGATTGACCAGACCTCATAATTGAAAGGCAAGCAGAGGCTCCTATTGGGAACTCGAATCATCACCCGTACTGGCAATAGGAGTTATGAGAAGAGAGCTCTGTGTCGAGGTGGAGCGTCCCCCACCGTCGCCTACAGAGTGGCCCTGGGCCGAGCGTCCCTGGGACCCTGAGAGGACTGAGCCCTAGGGCGCCTCTAGAACTCCATCCGGATGGGACCTTACCTTAATCTCGGGGCGACTTGAGTGGAGTGTTGCATGTAGAGCGGTCAAATGGCAAGAGGTCCCTATTCTGGAGGTCGTCATAGAGAGAGAGAAAAGGGGGTAAAGCTGAGGCCTGGGGGAACGCAAAGCATCAATAAAGTCTTAGCACAAGGCTTGCTCCGCTCACGGAGACACTAGGCGTCCCTGAGGGGAACTTAAGAGCCCTGGCAGAAAAGTGAGTTTGGAGGATGTTCGGGCTCCCAGACTCTGGGGGAAATGGGGAAAACAATGAGAGGGAGGGAGAGTGAGAGAGTGAGAGAGAGTGAGAGACGTGTGCCTTGCCCCCTCCCGGTTTAGGCACCAAGAATGTAAGGTACAGTATTTCCAGCGAGGCAGAAAAGGAAAGACGAGCTCAACAGAAGTAGGTTACCTTTATTTAGGCAAGAAGGGGCGACAGTTGGCCTAACGACCAGGCTGAGAGCTGAGAGGGATCAGGGAGACTTCAATCTTATAGGGAGGTTTGTGGAACCGATAAGGGAAACGTCAATCAGGCGGGTTATTTTGAGTATTCTTTTGCTGAGATGACATTTGTAGCTGGGCATGGGATGATAAGTCTTCTGGGCGTGTGTAGGGGTGGTAGCTTTCCGGACTGGGGGTGATAAGTCCCAGATGGATGCAACTGGACTGGAGCATCAGGATGGAACTAAAGTTATGCTTTGTTTTCTCCGAAGTTAGATGATTCGGCAAGGGGCCTTTGAGAGTGTTGTTCTCTTTTCTAGGCCCAAAAGACTCCTTCACCCTGTCCACCACCAACTCCCTGAGTTCACCCAGACTGATCTCCATTGAGTTGGTGATGCCATCCAACCATCTCATCCTCTGTTGTCCCCTTCTCCTCCCACCTTCAATCTTTCCCAGCATTAGGGTCTTTTCCAATGAGTCAGCTCTTCGCATCAGGTGGCCAAAGTATTGGAGTTTTACCTTCAACATCAGTCCTTCCAAGGAACACACAGGACTAAAAAGACAAATTATAATAAAAAAATAAATAAATAAAAAGACAAATTATTAAAACTGACCCAAGAAGAAAGAGAAATTTTCAATAGACCTATAATGAGTAAACAGATTGAATTAGAAATAGTCTGGCAGTCCAGGGGTTAAGACTCGACACTTTCACTACCACGGGCTCAGGTTTGATCCCTAGTTGGTGAACTAAGATCCCACCAGCTACACGGGGCAGCTGCAAGAAAAAAAAAAAAAAAAAAAGAATTAAAAAGTGAGTCTTTTCTCCCTACTGAATTGCTAAATTCCCCCTCTGCACAGTTCCCTTTTTCCCTGGGAGGAAACAGCTCTGGGCAGTGAGGTCAATACATAACCTGATTCATCCCTCAACATATAATAATAATCATAACGACTCCACTTGAGAGAGAGCTTTTAACCCTCCAAAGGGCCTTCCCATCTGTTAAACCATCCTTCCTCGATCCAGCTCCCATTTGATGCCTGTGACAGGTGTGTGTTCCCACATGCAAAAGAGAGAAGGGTCTTGCCCAGACTTACTCCAAGAGCCCCTGGCAGGGGCGGATCCTGCCCCCAGGGCTCCTAAGACCCAGCTTGATTCTGTAACTGATGGTGACTTGAGATGGCATCAAGCTCAGCTCATCAGACCGAGTGGGCAAGGCATGAGCAAGCCTTCCTTTGACTCTGGATAAAGCACTGGGCTTAGCGTATGGGAGGGCAAGAGTTTTGCAGGGGAGCCAGACCACTGTGGTCCAAACCAGTGGTTCTCAATGAGGCCCACACCCATCCCTCAGGAACATGGGGCAATGACATGGGCACTGCAGTCTCCAACTGACCGAAGCTGATGGCAAGAGAGGGATGCTAGTGGCATCAAGGGGATAGAGGCCAGGAATGATGCTAAACCTCCTACAACACACAGGACAGCCTCCACAACAAGCAATTATCTGACCCAAAATGACAATAGTGTGGAGACTGAAAAACTCTGTGCTACACTGTTATTTTCACACAATGCTACACACACACACACACACACACACACACACACACACACCCCTACCTTTTCCCTTCAAGCTCTAGGTAATGGAACTGAAAGCAAAAAGGATTAAAAATCAAGATCATTTGAAATACAGAACGTCAGAGGAAATTCTCTTTGACCTTAGCTTTGAAATAATGGCATGCATTATTTGTCCCATCTGACTCTTTTTTGATCCCCGGACTGTAGCCCGCCAGGTTCCTCTCTCCATGAGACTTTCCAGGCAAGAATACTGGAGTGGGTTGCCATTTCTTACTCCAGGAAATCTTTCCAGCCCAGGAACTGAACCTGCAACTCTGGTGTCTCCTGCATTCACAGGCAGATTCTTTACCACTGAGCAACCTGGGAAGACCCTAGCAGCAGGTTATGTCCTATGGCCAATCAAATGCCTTTAACATATGGGCTTATGGATGCAGGTTGTTGTTTTTTTTTACCCACAAGCCAGACAAAGAAATACATTTTCCTCCTTAACCCGGCACACAACACAAGCTTGTTTAAATATAAAAGGATACTACATGCAGTGTGCTCTGATATTTTCTATTTCCTTTATTTTTAACGCTAGTCTCAACAGCCAAACTGATTCCACCACTCACTAAAGGGTCACAGTTTTAAAAAGACTCTTCTGCAACATATGTCAGTCAGGGAAAGCCAGTATTTTGCATCTGATAAGATTATGATTTAAATGTATACATATATTTCAGTGGGGGAAGTCTATTTTAGAAAAATCCAAATTCACTGCTAAGAAATTCTTCCTTCTGTCTGAAACAACCAAAGTAATACTATCCACAGTTGCAGAGAGCCAGAAATAAACACTTTGAAAGCTACATTGCCAAAAGAGGAATTAAAAATTGTGATGAATTAATTTGTAAGGGGGAAGAGCCTGGAAAATGGTGAGTGGTTTAATCAGTCTCTGTCTTCCTCCATTACTTACAGAAAGTTATGAATAATGCAGAAGCCTGCATAATTAAAAACAGAAATAGTAAAAGGAGTAAAAAAAGGGATCCATGTTGGCTGTTTATAAACTTTTCTGCACAAAAACAAATATATATTATTTTGAGGAAAAAAGCACATTATGTTTTAAGAAGTATTCAAATGTCAATATTAAATCATATCATTTTGGAAGTCCACCTAAAAGCCCAACATGATTGAGTCCGGACTTCATGTCATGCTCACAACAGTTTTATCAAGTGTGGGGTGCCAGGGTCCAGCCTGAGCAGGATCCAGGGGTACCCTCAGGATGAACAGCATCAGCGAGTGCAAGAGAGGGAGAGAGAGAGGTGGGGAGAGAGAGAAAGAGAGAGAGACCAAACCAGGGTGTGCAGCAGAGTCTGGCAATGCTTTATTTTTTACAGTAGCTTTTATACCCTAAGTTAGTACATTTCTAAGGGGAGGTGAAAGATAAGCATACAAAGTTTAGTTTAATATTACGTCAATTTTCTTCTTCACAAAACCAGGGTGTTTTCTGCATACTTCTTTGTTCATGAGAGTCTTCTTTTATAGTGGATCTTTGTACATTATCTTCTGGCCCTGGGGCCTATTAACATTTTATAACCTAGGTGAAAGCAAAACTGTTTTCCGTAGTCTATTCTTTGTTGTTCTATTTTGCCTTGAGTTTAGCAGAAAGCAGAAAAGTTGCAGTCTCATGGTATAGCAGGTTGCGACATAGTAGAATACAATCCTGTTAACCAAATGTCAGCCTTTTTTGCAAAAGTTCTCAGCTATTTATCTAAAAAGTTTAGCACACAAAGACTCTGTGGCTCTGATGAGGCAGCCTCTGTTTTAGCACTCTTGATTAAAATTAACAATTATCTTATTGTTTCCACACTAGGGCTAAACTCTTATTTTTCTCAATCCTTAACTATATTAACAATAGTTTTTACTGCACAACCTCAGCACATTAACAGTAATCAAACGTTGATCTAATGACCACTCTTAGAGTAATATGTTTTGTATTCTCTAATAGGGCTTTCTCACCCCCCGAAGGGCTCTGTGCCTATCAGGGCCTTTTGTGATCAGGTTCTTTATGCTGTTTATGATTAAGGTGTTGTGAGCAGTCGTGTGCATTAGGACGCATCTGCCAAACAAGCCAGAGTGCCAGCAAAAGGGTTCTTACTTGAAACATTTCCTTCATTCCTGGCCCCTTCATAGGGAACCAGAGTCCAGGAGATTTATTAATTAGGGTTCTATGTTGGTCTTTATTTAGTGAAAGAGGAGCAGGAGAGCTCTCGGCAGGCAATGCAAAGATCTGCAACAGGACGAACAAAGACAACAGCAAAAGGGGGTGGCTACAGGGTGGGGTAGAGGCCGGGGTCAACCTGGAGGGTCTCTTGTAGCCTGAATAGCCTTGTGTTTCAGGTCTTCTCTTCATGACCTTGTCATGGGTGGGATCTCCCATAATGGCTCCCGACGTCACCCCTCTTTTTATTTTTTAAAACAGCCAGATGAATATCTGTTGCAAGCTTCTGAGTGCTCTGCCGAAGAGTTCTGATGATACAGGGAGAATAACAATAATAATAATAATCAGTGCTAATGCAGCAATGTAACTAAAAATAGTAGACAAAATATTTTTGGCAGAGATAAAGTTGGAGAAGGTTTTCAAGAAATCACTGGCAGCTCCAGCAGCAGTAAAATCCAATCGAGAATGCTCTATTGTTCTAATCTGTCCATGCAATCTATCTAAGTCTAAACTTACGCTAGAGCTGTTCTATACCCCTGAAATATAATTTTTAAGTTTTTCCTAATTGTAATCATTCTCATTAACTTTTAAGGTGTTACACAAATCCACCAGTAGTCTGTGTGGCAGGACAGTGCTAATTTTACTTTTAGGGCTTGCAGTTCTGTTCCGATATGCATCACTGCTTCCTCCAGAGCATCCACCTTCATCTCCAGTCCTCTGTCCACGACCTCTTGAACAGCCAAAGCCAAGGAGACACCCTTTGACATAGTATCAACAGACTGTGCAGTATGCACCCACCGAATTAATGCAACTGCCGCTGGCAAGAAAGTAAAACAAGCATAGCAATAAAAACACTTTTAGGAGAGGCTGAAGATCCCTGTAGAGGAGCTATTCTCTGTGCTTGATGGCAAAGCGACTCATTTTGTCCCCCATGTGGGTATGGAGGCTTATTGAGTTGCCCGCGCAGGACATCCTGGTTGCAGGTCATGAGGCATCTGATCTTCATCCAAAGATAGATTACTGAGATAAGCTTTAGAAACAAACTTAGAGTGTCTTTTTTAATAACTTAATTAAATCTGTTAGCAATATAACATAACAAGGAACTATCTCAGAAGTGAGTCTTAGTGAACACTAAACCTTAATTAACATAACTAGAAACTTAGTTTAACAATTTACAAAATTTAATATTTAGTGATTTTTTTTTTATTATGGATATATTAACCCCGTAACCAGGGAAGGCTTTAACCCATCAAATAAAAATAAGGTTTGTCAGGGAGCTGGGAAAAGCCAAGCGGCCGTCTTGGATCTCCCATAGCCCTGACTCTTTGATTTTCAGCTATTGTTCACCCATTTTTAATTACCCAATTTAGGAGTAGACTGTTGTCATGTTTTAAGGACATTAGGATAGCGCAAGTCTAACAGTGAGGGGTTTTTTTTTGTAGAAGCAAAACAAGCTTTTGCATGTACCATAATCTTAAATAGCACTTATTTACTTTACTAAAGTAACAAAAGATTTTAAAAACAAATATAAATCACTTAAAGGCAAAGAAATTCATAATCTATTATTGAAAGATTTATTTTAAGAAAACTTTGTTTTCTTAACATAGAAAGTAGACTAAATTTCAGTCTCTTACCAATTTACCAGATAGCAAACAAAATTTATCAGTTAATCTTAGAAAAGTCTTTTTAATAAATCTTGAAGAACTAGCAGTATTTTTCTAAAGGCATGAGAGTGAAACCATATAAAGCGTGTTTAAAATCTAATTAAATTGTAATTGACAAAATAGCCTGGTCATTGCTGTGACTTGTAACACTTTAACATGATAACTAAAATTATAACTGACAACATTTTACCAGGACACATCAGACTTTCATGAATTTCACATAATTTTTAGGATATCTATATCAGTAACATCAACCATACAATATAACCTGAGGAGAGTTATCACTCCTCCAACAATATTTCCCATGCAATTTCACATGTCAAATGAACTCAGGTAGTTTAATAGCTCTTTGGGATGTCTCAGGGGCCCTCTGAAACATCCCAAAGTCAGCTAGAAGTCAAGCTATTTAGGCAGTTTTGTCAATAAATATCAAAAGGGTTTCTGGTACTCTGTCAGGTAGAATCATATAGATCACTGTGAAATAATATATTTACTTAGCCAAAGTACAAAAGAAGATTTTAAAGGTAAACATAGAACAGATCACTTTAGAGGTAAAGAAACATGAAATCCATTATCAAAGACAGTTCACCATCTCAAGAAAACTCTTATTTATACACAAAACTCTTCCCTTGGAGTGCACTTTTCATCAAACCTTCTTTTTTTTTTTTAATATTTTATTTTATTTTTTTAAATTAATTTATTTATTTGTTTATTTTAATTTTTCAGTGGGTTTTGTCATACATTGATATGAATCAGCCATAGAGTTACACGAATTCCCCATCCCAGTCTCCCATCCCACCTCCCTCTCCACCCGATTCCTCTGGGTCTTCCCAGCCCACCAGGCCCGAACACTTGACTCATGCTTCCCTCCTGGGCTGGTGATCTGTTTCACCACAGATAATATACATGCTGTTCTTTCGAAACATCCCACCCTCACCTTCTCCCACAGAGTTCAAAAGTCTGTTCTGTACTTCTGCATCTCTTCTTCTGCCCTGCATATAGGGCCATCGTTACCATCTTTCTAAATTCCGTATATATGTGTTAGTATACTGTAATGTTCTTTATCTTTCTGGCTTACTTCACTCTGTATAATGGGCTCCAGTTTCATCCATCTCATTAGAACTGATTCAAATGAGTTCTTTTTAACGGCTGAGTAATATTCCATGGTGTATATGTACCACAGCTTCCTTATCCATTCATCTGCTGATGGGCATCTAGGTTGCTTCCATGTCCTGGCTATTATAAACAGTGCTGCGATGAACATTGGGGTGCACGTGTCTCTTTCAGATCTGGATTCCTCAGTGTGTATGCCCAGAAGTGGTATTGCTGGGTCATATGGTAGTTCTATTTCCAGTTTTTTAAGAAATCTCCACACTGTTTTCCATAGTGGCTGTACTAGTTTGCATTCCCACCAACAGTGTTAGAGGGTTCCCTTTTCTCCACACCCTCTCCAGCATTTATTGCTTGTAGACTTTTGGATAGCAGCCATCCTGACTGGCGTGTAATGGTACCTCATTGTGGTTTTGATTTGCATTTCTCTGATAATGAGTGATGTGGAGCATCTTTTCGTGTGTTTGTTAGCCATCTGTATGTCTTCTTTGGAGAAATGTCTGTTTAGTTCTTTGGCCCATTTTTTGATTGGGTCATTTATTTTTCTGGAATTGAGCTTCAGGAGTTGCTTGTATATTTTTGAGATTAATCCTTTGTCTGTTTCCTCATTTGCTATTATTTTCTCCCAATCTGAGGGCTCATCAAACCTTCTTAACACTTTCTGTACCCATTACTTTGTTCTCCCATCCTGAAACAGCCACCTGTAAGTCAGACTTACTTCCTTTTTCTTCATAAAATGTAACTTTATTCCTCATATATTCCTTACTGAACACACACATCTTACTTTCCTTAAGCAACCAAGAATTGACTTTTATATTAGCATTTTATAGATTGGTGAACATAAATACCAGTGACAATTTCTAAAAAAATTTTAGCGAACATCTCAGGATGGAATCAAATACTATTCATTTGTAGTCCCAGATGTCTTTAGTTTTTCTGTAAAGGGAAACCAGTGTTTAGTAGTAAATGTTTCAAAATCTTATTTGGAAATGACCTAATTATTTAATAGACTTCCAGTACTTAGTTTAGCACAACCCTTAGAAATTCAAGTTACGCCAATCTGGAGAGACTATTGTAGACGGATATTTTTAAAGAATAATTATTCTTAACAGAGTTTATAAAAAAAGTTGAAATAAATAAAAATCTTAAAGTCTTTTCAGATTCTTGCATCCAGAACTAGGGGACTAGAAAAACGGGAAGGATAGGAAGGGCTAAGGAGAGAGAGGGAAGGGGAGAGAGGGCAATAAAGTCTCTTGTTCCTTACTGGTTGGTCAGGGCGCTCTGGTTTTTGTTTTATGTTAGATAGGGAAGAGGTTAATTCTTTTCCTTGAGGCAAGGAATGCCAGACCTTGAGAGCACAAGTTGTCACTTGCTCTAGGGCCTTTTTATCTAAATTCATCTGGTTTCTGGCTGATTTAAATTCATCAGTTCCTGCCAGGATTTCCTACACAATATGTTGTGGACCATATTTTGGGTTTTCTCTAGCTTGCTTACAGGCCAAATCCTCATATTCAGTTCTCCAAAGTAGATATTGTCCTCCAGATAAACAAGCCTTAGCAACTGTCTTCCAATCATATGGGGTCATGCATCTAGCTGTCAAAGCGTCCAATAATGTTAAAGTATGTGGGGCTGTAGCCTCATATGAGGCACAAGCCTGTTTGAGTTCCTTAATCAATTTTATTGGAAGGGGCTCCCAAGAGGGGCCCTCCTCATCCTCTGAATCAAGTAATACAAGAAAGCAAGCCTCAAGATGGGGGTCAAAATCATCTCCAGGCCCTGAAAGCACCCTTCTGTGCAAAAACCAAGGGAGGACCCTTACCTCTATACGGAGGGGGAGGCATGGGGGGGTCGAGATCACCCCATGCTTTTTTTTACCCTGTTCTAAGGATGCTTTAGGAATTTTAAGATTGAATTTTACAGAAGGCCTAATTGGAGATGTATCTCTTAAACTTCTAGGAGCATCTTTGGCAAAAAAAAGGACCAATCCTCATCAGAATGATAACGAGCTGCTGCTTCTTCTAAATCTTCCTCATTTTAGGGTGAAAGCTGTTTTTCTTTTTCTTCCCCACCTTCTGGATGACTATTGATGTTCATGGCAGCTAACATTTGTTTTAATTGCTGATAGCTCGGTTTGGGCTCATCATCATCCTTATTTTCTTTAACTTTTACTCTTTCAGATTCATGAGTCGGATCTAAGGTATCTCTAACCATACTTCACAGGGAGAAGGTATTGGTGGGCATCCTCTCCAGTCCATGTAGACTATAATAATCTCTTAACTGTTTTCCCACCTTTCCCCATGTATTTAAGTTAACAGTGCCTTCTTCTGGGAACCAGGGGCATTGCTCCTGTACAAATGTGAAAAAAGATTGAATGCTGGCTTTTTTTTACTTTAATACCTCTCCTGTTTAATAGCTGTAATATCACCCCAATAAAAAGTTGCCTTTCTTTTGACTCACTGTTACACATTATTGTTAGTAATTAAAAGAAGAAAAAGGAGAAGATCTTAATTTTAGAAAAGAAGGAAGCTAAAACCTACCCACTTTTTTACCCTGCCTTTCTTATGTAGGGGGGCCTATAATGCCCTAGTGGGGTACTACCTGAAAACTACCCACATTTTTCGCCCTACCTTTCTATGTAGGGGGGGCCTGTAGTGCCCTAGTGGGGTCCTACCCACCCTCCTTACCCTGCCTGTCTTATGCAGGGGGGACTGCAACGCCCTGGTGGCGTCCCAGCCATCCCGAAAACTGGACAATGAGAGACTCACCTTTGGGTCGCTGTTCGGGCGCCACTTGCCGAGGTCCAGCCCCAGCAGAATCAAGGGTACCCTCAGGATGAACGGCGTCAGCGAGTGAGGGAGAGAGAGAGAGAAAGAGAGAGAGACCAAACCGGGGTGTGCAGCAGAGTCTGGCAATGCTTTTTTTTTTACAGTAGCTTTTATACCCTAAGTTAGTACATTTCTAAGGGGAGGTGAAAGAGAAGCATACAAAGTTTAGTTTAATATTACGTCAATTTTCTTCTTCACAAAACCAGGGTGTTTTCTGCATACTTCTTTGTTCATGAGAGTCTTCTTTTATAGTGGATCTTTGTACATTATCTTCTGGCCCTGGGGGGTATTAACATTTTATGACCTAGGTGAAAGCAAAACTGTTTTCCGTAGTCTAGTCTTTATTGTTCTATTTTGCCTTGAGTTTAGCAGAAAGCAGAAAAGTTGCAGTCTCATGGTATAGCAGGTTGCGACATAGTAGAATACAATCCTGTTAACCAAATGTCAGCCTTTTTTGCAAAAGTTCTCAGCTATTTATCTAAAAAGTTTAGCACACAAAGACTCTGTGGCTCTGATGAGGCAGCCTCTGTTTTAGCACTCTTGATTAAAATTAACAATTATCTTATTGTTTCCACACTAGGGCTAAACTCTTATTTTTCTAAATCCTTAACTATATTAACAATAGTTTTTACTGCACAACCTCAGCACATTAACAGTAATCAAACGTTGATCTAATGACCACTCTTAGAGTAATATGTTTTGTATTCTCTAATAGGGCTTTCTCACCCCCCGAAGGGCTCTGTGCCTATCAGGGCCTTTTGTGATCAGGTTCTTTATGCTGTTTATGATTAAGGTGTTGTGAGCAGTCGTGTGCATTAGTACGCATCTGCCAAACAAGCCAGAGTGCCAGCAAAAGGGTTCTTACTTGAAACATTTCCTTCATTCCTGGCCCCTTCATAGGGAACCAGAGTCCAGCAGATTTATTAATTAGGGTTCTATGTTGGTCTTTATTTAGTGAAAGAGGAGCAGGAGAGCTCTCGGCAGGCAATGCAAAGATCTGCAACAGGACGAACAAAGACAACAGCAAAAGGGGGTGGCTACAGGGTGGGGTAGAGGCCGGGGTCAACCTGGAGGGTCTCTTGTAGCCTGAACAGCCTTGTGTTTCAGGTCTTCTCTTCATGACCTTGTCATGGGTGGGATCTCCCATAATGGCTCCCAACAGTGGGGTCTGTCCTCATGTCACAGGTGAAAGTGAAACTCTAGCTCAGTCATGTTTGACTCTTTGTGACCCCCTGGACCATAAACCTGCCAGGCTCCTCTGTCCATGGAATTCTCCAGGCAAGAATACTGGAGTGGGTTGCCATTTCCTTCTCCAGGGATCTTCCCAACCAAGGAATTGAACCCAGATCTCCTGCACTGCAGATGGATTCTTCACCATCTGAGCCACCGGGGAATGTCACAGGTGAGGAAGCCAAAGATGGTTAGAGACATTAATCAGTTCAGTTCAGTTCAGTTCAGTCGCTCAGTCGTGTCCAACTCTTTGCGACCCCATGAAATGCAGCACACCAGGCCTCCCTGTTCATCACCAACTCCCAGAGTTGACTCAAACTCATGCCCATTGAGTCAGTGACGCCATCCAGCCATCTCATCCTCTGTCATCCTCTCCTCCTCCTGCCCACAATCCCTCCCAACATCAGGGTCTTTTCCAATGAGTCAACTCTTTGCGTGAGGTGGCCAAAGTATTGGAGTTTCAGCTTCAGCATTAGTCCTTCCAATGAACACCCAGGACTGATCTGCTTTAGGATGGACTGGTTGGATCTCCTTGCAGTCCAAGGGACTCTCAAACGTCTTCTCCAACACTACAGTTCAAAAGCATCAATTTTCAGTGCTCAGCTTTCTTCACAGTCCAACTCTCACATTCATACATGACCACAGGAAAAACCATAGCCTTGACTAGACGGACCTTTGTTGGCAAAGTAATGTCTCTGCTTTTTAATATGCTGTCTAGGTTGGTCATAACTTGCCTTCCAAGGAGTAAGCGTCTTCTAATTCCATGGCTGCAATCACCATCTGCAGTGATTTTGGAGCCCCAAAAATAAAGTCTGACACTGTTTCCACTGTCTCCCCATCTATTTCCCATGAGGTGATGGGACCAGATGCCATGATCTTAGTTTTCTGAATGTTAAGCTTTAAGCCAACTTTTTCACTCTCCTCTTTCACTTTCATCAAGAGGCTTTTGACTTCGTCTTCACTCTCTGCCATAAGGGTGGTGTCATCTGCATATCTGAGGTTATTGATATTTCTCCCGGCAGTCTTGATTCCAGCTTGTGCTTCCTCCAGCCCAGCGTTTCTCATGATGTACTCTGCATATAAGTTAAATAAGCAGGGTGACAATATACAGCCTTGATGTACTCCTTTTCCTATTTGGAACCAGTCTGTTGTTCCATGTCCGTTTCTAACTGTTGCTTCCTGACCTGCATACAGGTTTCTCAAGAGGGAGGTCAGATGGTCTGGTATTTCCATCTCTTTCAGAATTTTCCACAGTCTATTGTGAGCCACACAATTGAAGGCTTTGGCGTAGTCAATAAAGCAGAAATAGATGTTTTTCTGGAACTCTCTTGCTTTTTTGATGATCCACTGGATGTTGGCAATTTGATCTCTGGTTCCTCTGCCTTTTCTAAAACCAGCTTGAACATCTGGAAATTCTCGGTTCATGTATTGCTGAAGTCTGGCTTGGAGAATTTTGAGCATTACTTTACTATCGTGAGAGATGAGTGCAATTGTGCAGTAGTTTGAGCATTCTTTGGGATTGCCTTTCTTAGGGATTGGCATGAAAACTGACCTTTTCCAGTCCTGTGACCACTGCTGAGTTTTCCAAATTTGCTGGCATATTGAGTGCAACACTTTCACAGCATCATCTTTCAGGATTTGAAATAGCTCAACTGGTATTCCACCACATCCACTAGCTTTGTTCATAGTGATACTTTCTAAGGCCCACTTGACTTCACATTCCAGGATGTCTGGCTCTAGGTCAGTGATCACACCATTGTGATTATCTGGGTCATGAAGATCGTTTTTGGACAGTTCATCTGTGTATTCTTGCCACCTCTTCTTAATATCTTCTGCTTCTGTTAGGTCCATACCATTTCTGTCCTTTATTGAACACATCTTTGCCTGAAATGTTCCCTTGATAACTCTAATTTTTTGAAGAGATCTCTACTCTTTCCCATTCTGTTGTTTTCCTCTATTTCTTTGCATTGATCACTGAGGAAGGCTTTCTTATCTCTCCTGGCTATTCTTTGGAACTCTGCATTCAAATGGGAATATCTTTCCTTTTCTCCTTTGCTTTTCGCTTCTCTTCTTCTCACAGCTATTTGTAAGGCTGCCTCAGACAACCATTTTGCCTTTTTGCATGTCTTTTCCATGGGGATGGTCTTGATCCCTGTCTCCTGTACAATGTCACAAACCTCCATACATAGTTCATCAGGCTCTCTGTCTATCAGATCTAGTCCCTTAAATCTATTTCTCACTTCCACTGTATAGTCATAAGGAATTTGATTTAGGTCATACCTGAATGGTCTAGTGGTTTTCCCTACTTTCTTCACTTTAAGTCTGAATTTGGCAATAAGGAGTTCATGATCTGAGCCACAGTCAGCTCCTGGTCTTGTTTTTGCTGACTGTATAGAGCTTCTCCATCTTTGGTTGAAAAGAATATAATCAATCTGACTTTGGTGTTGACCATCTGATGATGTCCATGTGTAGAGTCTTCTCTTGTGTTGTTGGAAGAGGGTGTTTGCTATGACCAGTGCGTTTTCTTGGCAAAACTCTATTAGCCTTTGCCCTGCTTTATTCTGTACTCCAAGGCCAGATTTGCCTGTTACTCCAGGTGTTTCTTGACTTCCTCCTTCTGTATTCCACTCCTCTATAATGAAAAGGACATCTTTTTTGGGTGTTAGTTCTAAAAGGTCTTGTAGGTCTTCATAGAACCGTTCAACTTCAGCTTCTTCAGCATTACTGGTTGGGGCATAGGCTTGGATTACCATGATATTGAATGGTTTGCCTTGGAAATGAACAGAGATCATTCTGTCATTTTTGAGATTGCATCCAAGTACTGGATTTCGAACTCTTTTGTTGACCATGATGGCTACTCCATTTCTTCTAAGGGATTCCTGCCCACGGTAGTAGATATAATGGTCATCAGAGTTAAATTTACCCATTCCAGTCCATTTTAGTTTGCTGATTCCTAGAATGTCAACACTCACTTGCCATCTCCTGTTTGACCACTTTCAATTTGCCTTGATTCATGAACCTAACATTTCAGGTTCCTATACAATATTGCTCTTTACAGCATCGGACCTTGCTTCTATCACCAGTCACATCCATAACTGGGTATTGTTTTTGCCTTGGCTCCATCCCTTCATTCTTTCTGGAGTTATTTCTCCACTGATCTCCATTAGCATATTGGGCACCTACCGACATGTGGAGTTCCTCTTTCAGTATCCTATCATTTTGCCTTCTCATGCTGTTCATGGGGTTCTCATGGCAAGAATACTGAAGTGGTTTGCCATTCCCTTCTCCAGCGGGCCACATTCTGTCAGACCTCTCCACCATGACCCGTCCGTCTTGGGTGGCCCCACACGCATGGCTTAGTTTCACTGAGTTAGACACGACTGTGGTCCTGTGATCAGATTGGCTGGTTTTCTGTGATTATGGTTTTAGTGTGTCTGCCCTCTGATGCCCTCTGGCAACACCTACCGTCTTACCTGGGTTTCTCTTACCTTGGACGTGGGGTATCTCTTCACGGCTGCTCCAGCAAAGTGCAGCCCTGCTCCTTACCTTGGCGGAGGGGTATCTTCTCACGGCCGCCCCTCCTGACCTTGAACGTGGAGTAGTTCCTCTCAGACCTATTGCGGCCCGCAGCAGCCGCTCCTTGGAACTGGGGTTGCTCCTCTCGGCTGCAGCCCCTGCCCTCGGGCGTGGGGAAGCTCCTCTCGGCCGCGCTCCTGAGCTGTCGCAGCCTGACGCTCTCGGTTGCTACCCCTGACCCTGGGCGAGAGGTAACCTCATGGCCACGCTTGTGCGCGGTCCGGCGCAGCCGGCGCGCTTCTATTAATAGACTTACCTAAAGCAAGGAAGCAAGGAAGCAAGGAAGTGGTGATCCCCTAGGACCGAACTTCAAATTTGTCTGACATGGGAACCCCCAAACTTAATCACCATGCAGTGGGCTCATGTTTTCCCGTTCAGATTCAGAGATAAGGGCCCAGAAAATTAAGTGAATTTGCCCAGGGCTATAGCCGTGGCCAGTAGCCAGTAGAGAGTTATTCATTATAAACCTAACCAGCAGCTTGGAAGTCTGTCCCGCGGAGCGCATTCCGTCCCAACCTCAGACACTAATCAGAGTCCTCTGTCTCCAAGGCCCAGGGTAACACTGGAGCCTGCGGTCACAGAGCCATCTCCACTGATGAGATTCAGTCTGTTAGTACTGCCAGTGTTCACGGCTCCACTTCCAGCCCAGGAATCTTCTGCAAGCCGGAAGCCATCCAGGGAACACGGGTTCTCAAAAAGGACGAGAGGACTGAGTAATCCTTCAAAAATGGCCATCGCGGGACCTTCTCTTGCGAAAGAGTTGACCACAACTGAGTGACTAAACAACAACAACTGCTTGCTAATCTTGCTTTTTAAGGACAGCGATCTGGTCTCAGACTCATCTTGCCTGGGTCCCAGTATCTAGCTGGAATGAAGTAACATCAGGAGGTAGACATTGTTATCTTCTGTTTAATGAGTTGAAACAGATTTTCCAGTTACAGCAGAGATATAAAAGTTTCCTTTTTAATGAGAAGTACTTAAGAATGAAAGTGTACTTAAAGAAAATAACTGAGTTGATAATAGCACAGCCTGGTCTAGAGATCTGATAGAAATCACAAAGCTGACATTCCAGCGAGAGGGATTTGGGTGCCACAGAGTTGGAACCAGCTGGCGTGAAGGTATCTCTTGTTACCCATCACTACAGCATCAGGCTGCCCTGTGCTCCCCGTGTCATCATCAGTTACATGCTGTGTCTTTGTAATTTGCTGATAATACCTGTCTCTTGAGAAACCTGTATGCGGGTCAAGAAGCAACAGTCAGAACCCTCTATGGAAAAACTGACTGGTTCAGAATTGAGAAGAGAGTACCACAAGGCTGTTGTCACCCTGTTTATTTCACTTATATGCAGAGCACATCATGGGAAATGTCAGGCTGGATGAATCACAAGCTAGAATCAAGATTGCCAGGAGAAATATCAATAACCTCAGATATGCAGATGATACCACTCTAATGGCAGAAAGTGTTGATATCTGGCAGAAAACAACAAAATTCTGTAAAGCAATTATCCTTCAATTAAAAAATAAATTAATTTTTAAAAACTTAAAAAAGAAAGTGAAGAGGAACTAAAGTGCCTCTTGATGAGGGTGAAGGAGGAGTGAAAAAGCCAGCTTAAAACTCAACATTAAAAAAACTAAGATCATGGCATCTGGTCCCATCACTTCATGGCAGATAGAAGGGGAAAAGGTGGAAGCAGTGACAGATTTCCTCTTCTTGGGCTCTAAAATCACTGCAGATTGTACTCCAGCCATGAAATTAGAAGACCATTGCTTCTTGGCAGGAAAGCTTTGACAAATCTAGACAGTGTGTTAAAAAGCAAAGATGTTACTTTGCCAACAGAAGTCTGTATAGTCAAGGCTATGGTTTTTCCAGCAGTCATGTATGGATGTGAGAGCTAGACAGTAAAGAAGGCAGAGCATCAAAGAATTGATGTTTTCGAACTGTGGTGCTGGAGAAGACTCTTGAGAGTCCCTTGAACGACACGGAGATCAAACCAGTCAATCCTAAAGGAAATCAACTCTGAATATTCATTGAAAAGACTGATGCTGAAGCTGAAGCTCCAGTACTTTGACCACCTGATGTGAAGAGTTGACTCATTGGAAAAGACCCTGATGCTGAGTAAGATTGAAGGCAGAAGAAGAAGAGGACAGCAGAGGATGAGCTAGTTGGATGGCTTCACTGATTCAGTGGACATGAACTCTGGCAACCTCCGGGAGATGGTGAGGGCCAGGGAAGCCAGGCATATTGCAGCCCATGGGGGTCTTGAACAGTCGGACATGACTTGACAACTGAATAACAGCAGCACCCACAAAAGTTTCCAAAGCATGTGAGCGTTTGACTCCAAAATAGAAAAGCCGAGAGGTGATTCAGAGCTTACCCTGAAATGATTTAGTCTGTCTCCCTCACCTGCTGTTTTTTTTTTTTTTTTTTTTTGCACTCGGCCTGTGGGATCTTAGTTCCCTGACCACTTATCAAACCCAGGCCCCTGGCTATGAGAGCACTGAGTCCTGAACACTGGACTGCCAAGGAGTTCCTAAGAGTTAGTTAGTATATAAATGGCATTCCTTAAAATGAGATGCCCCTCATACCCACCCACACCCAGACATGCACAGACACTCTGTCTGTCTCTCTCAAGTTTGTTTTTTCACATCCTTTGACTTCTCCATAGACTAGGGCTGGATTTGAGGGTACTTGTAGGTGTTGGATTTTCTTCTCCTTTTTCTCCCCAGGGGGAAACATACCCAAACCTTTTTTTTTTTTAAACTCCAAACTGTTCCGAGAGGGAAAGTAATACAACATCCCACAAGCCCATTTGAATGAAAACGAGGTATAATTTGCATGATAAAGATATATTTCCATTTATAAAATTCAGCAGCAGAATTAATGACAAATAAAGGGATGATCCGATTAAAGTCCCCCCTCCATTAACAGAAGTGCTTTACTCTTGGGGCAGGAATCTTAAAAGGAGAGGCTGGTGTTGGAAGCGATTTAAATATTAAGGTTGGTGGCATTAAAAAGGACATGAAGTGATCACATTAGAATTCAAGGAAAAGAAATTCTCCAGTGATTTTTGTCATCAGAAGTCAGATGTGTTTCCCCCAGTCCCAGTTCCACTGACTTTTTCTTGTTCACCCAAATGAGCTGTCAGGAACTGATGGGCATCATCATAATCAAAGAAAACAAGTTTGCCCTTTAAAGCAAAAGAGGTAATTTGGCTGAAAGCAAATTGGGAACATTTTCTTCAACACTGCATTCCATGCTGCACTCTAAAGAATTCGACCATTCTGATTTATGCTTGAGAGCTTTGGGGGGTGATGGGGAGACATGCCTTCATGAAACACTTTGTTCACATCCATCCTGTGTGGCTGGAGGGAGGGGGTGCAGATATCCTTCATCCCTAGAGAGGCTGAGGAAGCTCCATGGATATCCCTAAAATGTTATTTTCAGGAAAAGCTTGAAGCAACTCACAAGATTGTTTGAGGAGCAGAAAGCGGGTGGGAATCAAAGAGATGCAAGATGGAGCACCCCCCTTTCAGTCCAGTGGTTAAGACTCCGAGCTCCAAGTGCAGGGGACACGTGTTCAAAATCGGGTCGGATCCCACATGCTGCACGGCATGAAGCCAAAAAAAAAGAAAAACCAGAGAGAGAGAGGATTGAACAGATACCTCCTGTTCAGCAAAGCAAAGAGTAAGCAGAGAGAAGCTGAGGGAGTCCAAGAAACAAGAAACACCTCAAGGGCCAAAGAACAGGAAGAAAGGCAGCCATATTAGGTGCTAGGCAACTGACAACACAACTTCATCCCGCCTTCCATAGTTACTGAACTTTCACATGTGTCTGTTCCATACCCTGAACTAGGTAATAAATTCTGGGAGGACAGGAAATACCTTACATCTTTTTTAATATCCCTGGGGGCTCAATAAATACCCAAATGGGTGACCCCTTGGACGATCTTTCTTGTTGGGGGCAGCAGCAGATGTAAGCAGACCACTTAAAGAACACTTTAATCATCAAACAAGCAACATCAAGGCCCCTGCTCAGTGGCAGAGAGGCTGCTGAGAAGGACACAGGCTGGGAGCTCTCAAGGGTGAACACAGATAACTGGGTGGTACGTTGGATGTGGGAGAGGAGGCAGAGTTCGGGTGACACTTGGGTTTCTGGCTTGAGCAATATGGGTGGCAGAATTGCTGACCATCCAGACAAGGGGTACTGGATAGACAAGGTGAGGAGTGGAGACGTGGTGGGGTCTATCTTCGACACGGTATGTTGGGAGGTCCAGCCGATCCCGGCCATCTGGATCTCCAGGGAGGGGCAGGGTGGTGGGAGATGCAGACTGGGAAACCACTGAAGTCTTGAGCTTAGGATTTCGTTTTCCCCCAGAAAATAATACTTGTTATTTATTGAGCACTCACAATGTCCAGGATCTGTGCCAGAAACTTCCCCTGTGATGATACCTGTCTAATGACTGAGGAAGCCCAGGCTTAGTGGGATTAAATAGCCAGCCCAGGGTCCCACAGCCAGGATATGAAACTCACGTGGGGTTGCTGCAAAGCTTAGTACTCTTAGCCATCCAGCCATATAGGCACCACCAATGACTGATTTCTGACTGCTACCACAGGTATTTTTTTTTTCCTGAAAGTCTTTTAAGCTTTTAATTTTGTAGTAATTATAGATTTACAGAAAAGTAGCAAAGATAATACAGAGAATTCCCCTGTAACCTTCGTTCAGCTCCCCCAGATGTTAATATCTTACATAACCATGGTTTGTCAAAACTAAGAAATTAAAATTGATACAATGCTAGGAACTAAACTATCAACTTTATTTGCCTATCATCAGTTTTCCTACTAATGTCCTTCTTGTGATCCAGGAGCCACTTCAGTATACTCTGTTGCACCTAGCAAAACAGTTTTTCTTTTTTTAAAAAAGTATTTATTCATTTGGCTGTATGAGGTCTTGGTTGTGACACACAGGGTCTTCATCATGGCACTCTGGCTTCTCTCTAGCTGTGGCGTGGGCTGAGTTGCCCCCTTGGCATGTGGGATCTTAATTCCCTGACCAGGGATTAAACCTGAGTCCCCTGCATTGGAGTGCGGATTTTTAACCACTGGACCACCAGGGAAGTCCCTGAAACAGTATTTTTTTTTTTAATATAATTTTAAAGATTGACATATACTTGACCTACAATATATTTGTCAGTTTCAGACCTATGGGACAGTGGTCCAGTTTCATATATATACATACACATACATATATACACATACAACTTTTAAGATTTTTTTTCCATTATAAGTTATTACAAGATATTGAATATAGTTCCCTGTGCTGTACAGTAAATCCTTTTTGTTTAACTATTTTACATACAGTGGTGTGGATCTATAAATTCCATACTCCTAATTTATCCCCACACCCACCTCCTTCCCCTGTGATAAACGGAAGTTTGTTTTCTATGTCTATGAGTCTGTTTCTGTAGCAAAACAGTTTTCTAAGTTGTGCTTTGAAGTCATCGATCATCCCCACCCCGATTTCTAAAATACATTCTTAAAAGCCAGTGCAGATACACTGTGCTTGGCCTAGTGCTGTTTGCTCTCAGCACGATTATATGCTCTCTTCTGCTCTGTCTCTGGCTGTCCACCCCTGCTGGCTGCATTGCCCAGGCTCCCTGGTCAGCTGGTTTCCCCCTGGATTTAGTCAAGAGGAGGTGCTGGTGTTAGATTGGAGGACTTGACGAAGGGAGGAACCAGATTTCCACCTCTTCTCTCTGCTTTGGGTTGCATTTCCAGCAGAGGCCACAGCTCCACTGGGGCTACAGTGACTCCTGGGCAGGAAATGGCTGTGGCTCCAGCTTCCTCCCGGGGACCCAGATCCCCAGACCCGCCCCTCCTCCTCCTCCTCTGTGGCTTTTGGCCATTGACAATTGCTGGGTGGCTTCCTCTTCCCCTGGTTGGCCACTCAGCTCTTCCATCACCCATGTCACGGGTGTGTGTGCTCAGTCATATCTGACTCTTTCCAACCCCACGGACTGTAGCCCGCCAGGCTCTTCTGTCCATGGGATTCTCCAGGCAAGAATACTGGAGTGGGCTGCCATGCCCTTCTCCAGGGGATCTTCCTGACCCAGGTATCTGACCCACGTCTCCTGCTTTGGTAGGCGAATCCTTTACCACTGAGCCACCTGGTAAGCCAGGGTGTGTTTAAACACTTAGAATGGTGTCTGTATTCCTGCTTGGCCCCTGCCTGACACACGTGCCTGAGACCCACCTCCTCATTTGGTCCCCTTACCCTTGGGGCCCTGACACTGTCACGGAGCTAAAAACTACTTTCCGTGAGAGGTTCTGGGTCAAAGATGCAAAACATCTAAGGCGATCTCTCCGCGTCAATAGTTTACAGCTGCTGTGGCCACGCCAGCCATCCCGATGTCAGTGTGACCCTGCTGACTGCCTTCTCCTTGCTTTTTCAGGGTGGCCAGACATAATCAAAGCAAGAGGCCCGAGGAGCCTACCCAAGTCTCAATCTCTCAGGGCGTGTAGAGGCGAAGCTCATAAAATGGCTCTGGACGTCCGCGCCGTGGCCCCCCTCTACCAAGGTCCTGACATCAACAAAATAAGGCTGATAGCCCAGACAACCAAAAAATCCACCACCCCACCTAAAGCCCTGACCCCCGCCAAGACCAAACTCACCACCATTGAGACCAAGAGGATCATGTCCGTCCTGGACGAGACCATGCACAAGGTGGAGCTGGTGAGCCTGCTGTCCCACGCGGCTTCCGAGTCCAAGATTTCGGAGGGGATGCAGGGGCCGGACGTCACCAAGGCAGTGAGGGAACACGAAGACCTCTGCCAGGTCCTCCTGGACCGAGTCAGTTACCTGCAGGAGGAAGAAAGGAAACTGCAGGAGGCGGAAGAGTTCGAGGACGAAGCATGGTTCCGAGAGCGCCTCTTCGCCATGGACGAGCAGAAATCCCAGCTCCCGCAGCTGATGCAGGAGATCAAAGAATCCACCAAGAACGTCGTGAGACTCCTGCTCAGTAACCCCCAGGCCGCCAGCCTATTGCAAGCGCAGACCCTGGGCAGGAGCGAGGAAGCCCAGTGTTTTATCGATAGCCTGGTAGAACTCCGAGGTTTCCTATTTGAAAAGTTACTCACCAGTCCCATGGAAGCCAGAGACAAGATCCAGTTCATCCAGGACATCACCCGACGGAATCGGAGGCACCAAGAGATCATCGACACCCTGGAAAATGAACTGGCTGCCTGTGTGAGGAACAGGAATGCGGAGGTATGAATACACGGTACTGGTCAAATTACAGCGGGAGCCCCGGGGGAGAGGCCCCACGTCTTTTGGCAATTGAGGTTTCTTCCCTCCGCGGTTTAAATAGTTGTTTTTATTCATTTGCTCCACAAATATTGTTTTGAGCACTCACCAGGTGCAGGTCTTACAAATGATGAGTCCACATGGTCCCAGCCTTATGGAGTTCATGAGAGCTTCCGGAAGGCAGGTCTTAAAGAGCTGATTTAATTACAGTCTTGAGAAGTACAAGGAAGGGTTAAGTACAGGGTGCTATAAGAGAGTGTTATAGGAGGCCTGAACTTGGAACTCAGAGACATGGAAGCCATGACTTGAAGAATGAGAGGGTGTAAACCAGGCGGGTGAAATAGAGAGGGACCTTCCAGGCCAGGGCTGGATAATAAATATTTAAGACTTTGCTGACAGATCACCTTTGAGGCCTATTCAAGGAATGTGATCTTTGTCCTGAGGGCAGTTGGGAGGGATGGAAGCTCTAGAAGAATTTTTAAGAGGGGAAAAGATAACATGTTCCCAACCTAATAACCATCTGGGTACACCTACTGTTATTTTATTTTAAAAATTATTTTTGTTCATCTCTTTATTTATTTTTGGTGGCCTGAGCTTGGTCTTCGTTGCTGCCTGCGGGCTTTGTCTGATTGCGGCGAGCCAGGGCTCCTCTCTATTTGTGGTGTGCCAGCTTCTCATTGTGGTGGCTTCTCTTGTGAAGAACAAACTCCAGAGCATAGGCTGGGAAGCCGTGGCACTCGGGCTCAGCTGCCCCACAGCATGTTTGATCCCACACCAGGGATCAAACACATGTCCCCTGCATTGGCAGGCCGATTCTTCACCACTGGACCACCAGGGAAGTCCTATGTGTTATTTTTTTACATACGTTTTCTCACCAACATCTTACAAAGTCCCTGGAGGTGATGTATAAGTGTAGGTTTAGCTGCTAAAACAAAGAGACCCCAAATAATAGTCACTTAGTCAAGCTGGAGATGGATTTCTGTTTAACATGGAAGTTCTGCTTCGTAAACTTGTCAGGGGCCCAAGTTCCTTCTGGCTGGCTTCCCTGACATCCCCCACGTGAGACTTCAAACCGTGGACCCAAGAAGCTGTTTCATCTTCCCCCAGTATGTTGTCATTGGTCCAGCCAGCAGGAAAGAGGAAAGCAGAGAAGGGGACTTTGACCTGCTCTTTGGGCCACCAACTAGAAGCAGCATTCATACAGTTCTTAGTCAGTGCTAGAGATGCTGGGAAAGTGGTCTGTAGCTGGGGCCAGGCTCCCAGCAAAACATTTTGCTCTACAGCCTTGCCAGGGAGAGCAGGTCCTGGGGGACAGCTGCCACCTTTTCATCGCCCTGTGATAGATGAGAGACCAAGGCCACTCTCCCTCCCTGCTGCACTGGTTTCCTGACTTGGTCCTGTTCGGCATTCACTAGGGCTTGTTGATGACTACTTGTGTGATGATTTGATTGGGGTCTGGGTCTCCCACAAGAGGACAGGGACCTCATCTCTCTCAGTCCCCCGCTGTGTCCCCAGCAGACCTGGCATGAAAAGCAGACATGCTAATTATTTGGTGAGTGGAGAGATGACAGGCTCCCAGGAGTTCAGTCAGAGGAGGTCACTCAGAGGTTGGAGGGGTGTGACTTAGAGACAAGGACAAGACCCCGCCCTGCCAAGTGTCTTTGCTGATCTCATTCAGGTGGTGGAGAACAACTTGGGGCTGCCAAGTTGGACAGCTCTGGGTGGGCAAACTTCACTTCTGCCAGGTGGGCAGATTTCATCAGGTCATTGGCTCTCAGTGTAAAATGAGGGGGTGACACCAATAAGGCAGGTTTCAGGGGTCCACACGAGAAACTCTGACTCCTCATAGTACCGCCTGCCTTCAAACCCAGCACCTGAAGATTGAAGACTTGCCCACAGGATTGGCTTGCCTCAAACCCCTTCCCCAACCCCACCTGCCACTCCCTGAGTCCAGGAAGTGAGCTCAGACCCACCGCGACCCCACTGCCAGCCGCCCCCCAGCCCAAGGCTGCCGGCCTGAGCCAGCCACAGCACCGGCGTGTTCAGAGGGCAACCCTAGTGCTTGTGATCAGCCTTTGGAGAACTTACGGAACAGCCCCAACTCCCCCACCCCCAACCCTAATTCCTGTTTCAGGACCCACTGAGGGCAGGAGCCAAGTTAGGCCCTCAAGGGGAGAGCCGGGTGGCATTCCCTATGCAGGGTGTTTATCTCACACCTTCATTCATCACACCAGGTATCTCTGCCAACTGGGTACTTCCCATTGTGCCTCAGGCAGGAGCATGGAGCTGTCTCAGGCACGCTGAGCCCTTGGCTCATGCCAGGAAATAGAGGGTGGTGGCCACAGACATGGGCTCCAGATGGGACAGACCCGGCTTCAAATTCCAGTTAAGCTGCGCAACCCCAGACAGACTCATCCAGACCCGGCTTCAAATTCCAGTTAAGGTGCGCAACCCCAGACAGACTCATCCCCTCCATTTTCCCGTCTCTAGGCAGGCGGCCCCATCTTCATCCAGGGCCGGGGGTAGGATTGGGAGACATAATAATGCCCACCCACCTCTGAGAGCTGCAGGCACGCCAGCCTCCCCTGCCACGGTGACCCATGGCCGCGGGGGGCACCCTTGAGAGTCTCTGCTCTTTCCGGCCCAGGTGGAGAAGGAGAACTTTGTGATCCAAGAGCTGAAAAACCACCTGCACCAGGTGCTCAAGTTCTCGGAGAACAGCCTCCAGCGCACCAAGCAGGAGGCGGAGAAGCAGCAGAAGGCGGACTTCCGGGCCTCGCAGGCCAGGGTGGCCAAGATCCAGCAGGAGATCCTGGTGCTGCAGTCGCAGTTCCACAACCTGGTCATGGAGAACCGGGAGGCGGAGCAGGCGCTGAGGAAGGTGCCCTGGGGAAGCGGGACGGTGGGGGCAGTGGGGCCACCAGGGCAGGAGGGGGCAGAGCGAGGAGCAGGTGCCCAGCAGAGGAGCCGCGAGGGGACTGGGGGCAGAGACATGGGGTCCCACTACATGCCAGTTCTGTGACCTTGAGCAAGCTCCCACGCTCCTCTGAGATCTGCAAAGAGGATGACACCCACCCCGCCCCCCCATCCTGCAAAGGAAATGAAGGCACACGGAAACCTCTGGCAAATCCCTCAGCTCCCTCCAAGCCTTAGTTTCCACATCTTGAAGACGATCGTGACTGAATAGGCCGTAATGAGTTATTACGAGAACTAGGTGCTCAATAAGTATCCTTTCTTCATCCGCCTTCTCCCTCATCTCAGCCAGGACCCAGGCCCCGCAGGCACCCAGTTTGCTGTGGACTCCCTTTCCTTATTACAACTCTTTCGGGAATCTGCTGGAAGCCCTGGGCCTCTCCCCCATGAACAGGCATCTGCGCACGGGCGTGGGCAATGCTGGGGTCACAGGCGCCCTGAAGCCAGCCTGTGCGTGGTGCGCAAGCTAAGAGCTGTTGCACTGGAAGGACTGTGTGTTTAGTCACTCAGTCGTGTCTGACTCTTTGCAACCCCAGGGACTGTAGCCCGCCAGGCTCCTCTGTCCATGGGCTTCTCCAGGCAAGAATACTGGAGAATACTCTCCGTTTTATTCTCCAGGGAATCTTCCCAACCCAGGGTTCCAACCCGGGTCTCCTAAGTTACAGGCAGATTCTTTACCATCTGAGCTACCAGGGAAGCCCGTAAGAACTAAGGAGCCGATTTTTTAAAACTGAGGTGAAATTCACGTAACAAAAAAATATAACCATTTTATTCAGTGGCACTTAGTATTCACAGCGTTGTACAACCACAACCTCTCTCCAGTTCCAAAACACTTTCATCGCCTCCAAACAAACCTTGTACTCATTAAGCAGTTTCTCACTCACTCCCCTTCCCCCAACCCCTGGAAACAACTAATCTACTTTCTGTCTCCATGGATTTGCCTATTCTGGACTCGTCATGTAAGTGGAATCATAAAATATGTATTCTTTCTAGCATCTCCTTTTCAAGGCCCGCCCCCATAGCATCTGCCAACACTTCACTCCTTTTTATGGCAGAATAACATTGCAGAATTCCAAAGAATACAAGGAGAGCTAAGAAAGCCTTCCTCAATGATCAGTGCAAAGAAATAGAGGAAAACAATAGAATGGGAAAGACTAGAGATCTCTTCAAGAAAATTAGAGATACCAAGGGAACATTTCATGCAAAGATGGGCTCAATATGGACAGAAATGGTATGGAACTAACAGAAGCAGAAGATATAAGAAGAGGTGGCAAGAATACATAGAAGAACTGTACAAAAAAGATCTTCACAACCCAGATGATCATGATGGTGTGATCACTCACCTAGAGCCAGACATCCTGGAATGTGAAGTCAAGTGGGCCTTAGGAAGCATCACTATGAACAAAACTAGTGGAGGTGATGGAATTCCAGTTGAGCTATTTCAAATCCTAAAAGATGATGCTGTGAAAGTGCTGCACTCAATATGCCAGCAAATTTGGAAAACTCAGCGTGGTCACAGGACTGGAAAAGGTCAGTTTTCATTCCAATCCAATCACTACCGCACAATTGCACTCATCTCACATGCTAGCAAAGTAATGCTCAAAATTCTCCAAGCCAGGCTTCAACAGTATGTGAACTGTGAACTTCCAGATGTTCAAGCTGGTTTTAGAAAAGGCAGAAGAACCAGAGATCAAATTGCCAACATCCGCTGGATCATCAAAAAAGCAAAAGAGTCCCAGAAAAACATCTATTTCTGCTTCATTGACTATGCCAAAGCCTTTGACTGTGTGAATCACAACAAACTGTGGAAAATTCTGAAAGAGATGGGAATACCAGACCACCTGACCTGCCTCTTGAGAAATCTGTATGCAGGTCAGAAAGCCACAGTTAGAACTGGATACGGAACAACAGACTGGTTCCAAATAGGGAAAGGAGTACATCAAGGCTGTATGTTGTTACCCTGCATGTTTAATTTATATGCAGAGTACATCATGAGAAACGCTGGGCTGGAAGAAGCACAAGCTGGAATCAAGATTGCCGGGAGAAATATCAATGACCTCAGATATGCAGATGACACCACCCTTATGGCACAAAGTGAAGAACTAAAGAGCCTCTTGATGAAAGTGAAAGAGGAGAGTAAAAAGCTGGCTTAAAGCTCAACTTCAGAAAACTAAGGTCATGGCATCTGGTCCCATCACTTCATGGCAAATAGAAGGGGAGACAGTGGAAGCAGTGTCAGACTTTATTTTTTGGGGCTCCAAAATCACTGCAGATGGTGATTGCAGCCATGAAATTAAAAGACGCTTACTCCTTGGCAGTAAAGTTATGACCAACCTAGACAGCATGTTAAAAAGCAGAGACATTACTTTGCCAACAAATGTCCGTCTAGTCAAGGCTATGGTTTTTCCAGTAGTCATGTATGGATGTGAGAGTTGGACTATAAAGAAAGCTGAGTGCTGAAGAATTGATGCTTTTGAACTGTGGTGTTGGAGAAGACTCTTGAGAGTCCCTTGGACTGCAAGGAGATTCAACCAGTCTATCCTAAAGGAGATCAGTTCTGATTGTTCACTGGAAGGACTGATATTGAAGCTGAAACTCCAATACTCTGGGCACCTGATGTGAAGAACTGACTCACTGGAAAAGAACCTGATGCTGGGAAAGATTGAAGGTGGGAGAAGGGGATGACAGAGGACAAAATGGTTAGATGGCATCACCGACTCAATGGAGATGAGTTTGAGTAAACTCCCATCTCTTTTGAAATTATCCACAGTTTGTTGTGATCCACACAGTCAAAGGCTTTGGCATAGTCAATAAAGCAGAAATAGATGTTTTTCTGAAACTCTCTTGCTTTTTCAATGATCCAGCGGATGTTGGCAATGAGTTTGAGTTTGAGTTGGGGATGGACGAGGAGGCTTGACATGCTGCAGTCCATGGTGTTGCAAAGAGTTGGACACAACTGAGTGACTGAACTGAACTAAACATTCCATTGTATGTACAGGAACTGATCTTTTAAAGACAAAATTAGAGCACATTCCTCTGCTGTATCTAAATCCATGCAACAGCGAGTATCCCCTCCCCCTTACACTAGAAACCAAACTCCTTCAGCTGCAGACCCTCCCTCTGTGACATAGCTTCTCACTCTGAACTCACCGGGACCATGCTCCCCCGCGGCCATGCCATCCCAGCCACATAGGCTCAGGTGCCTATTCTTTAAACATCACAAGATTGTTCCCACCTCAGGGCCTTTGCACCAGCTGCTCCATCTGCCTAGAATGTTCTGGAGCCAGACAGCTGGCTCAAATCCAAGCTCTAACCACCCATCAGCTCCGTGATCTTGGGTCCAGTGAGTCAGTACTCCTGATCTTCCATGCCCTCATCTGTGAAATGGAGAACCTACCTTGTGGTGTGGATTCGAGTAGGCGAGTAGGCGAGGCATGACACAGTGCCTGCTGACGCAGAGCAGACTCGGTGCCGCTCATTGTTACTTTCAGTCCATCAAACAATGACTAAGTGAATTTTTTTTTTTTTTCAGAAAAAATATAAAGTGGAAACAGAAATTGAGAACTGGATCCAGAAATATGATTCGGAGATGAGTGAAAAGCAGGTATTTGTCTGCCTAATTCTGTCTCAAGTGTGTTTCCCAAGATCCTCTAGGAATCGGGGTGAGAGGGCAGGGGAAGAGAAGCCCTCGGATGGTCCATGGTCTACACCTAGTTCTGGGCCTCCCGAGAGTGACTTCCCTGTCCCTTCCTTAGGCGCAAGGGTTTGTCTAGCCTGGGGCAGTGAGGGGAGCAGTGGCAAAGGAAGGAAACGGAAGCCGCCAGCCACCAAGTGGCGTTTGGCACCAGATCCAAAGATCTCGGCTCCATCTAGGGTCAACATCCCAGGCTCCCTGCCCCCTCCTGTTCCGCTCCCTCCAGCAGCCCTGCCAGCCAGGACTCATTTGTGCTGGATTCAAGTACGAGTTCACCTCCACCACTTCACTCAGTTGCCCAGGAACTTTCTACCACGTGCTTGAGATGGGCCGGGTGCCAGCCTCCAGTGGTGAAGAAGGTCCTCACTGTCATCTGGAGGTTCCACTCTAGTGGCACTTATGTCACTTATGTGTGACCTTAAGCAAGGGACTTGACCTTGGATTCTGCATGTGATCAACATAAGCAGTAACACCCGGGCTGGGACCATGGTGGGGATTCAGTGAAGCTCGTACAACACAAGATCTGGCCTGGAGCAGGTGCTCAGGGAACAGCAGTCTATAAAACAGGGGTGTCCTGAGGCCTCCACTCAGCTCTGTGCTAACATCAGTGGCCCAGAGCCCCAACTTTGGGGCCAGTAAGGCCTGGTGAATACTGAAGAGGACCTCAGCTTCTGAGTGGTCCAACGTCAGGCGTGCTGTCAAGAGAAGGGCAACTCGGGGTCTGTCTGATCCCCAGTGCTCTAGGAAGGGGGAGACTGGAGGCTGTGCTCATTTCTCTGTTCCCAGTGAGGGTGGTGGATTAATGATGGCAAAGACAGTGTCCACTTAGCTCTGCCTCCTCTGGAAGTACTTTGCTTCTAATAGATGCTTGGTGGGAAGGAGGGAGGGAGGGAGATAGGTGTGAATTACAGCAGGAGAGGCTGTGGTTAGTTAGAGGTGGGGAAGAACTGTGGGGTTCGGTCACCTGAGGAAGGTCCTCTCTGGGTATCTTTGTGACACGGACCGTGTGGATGGCAGCGGCTGGCATTTTTTTAAACATCCCCACTGTGTGCCTGGCGCCGCCATCTAGGATGTTGCATACAGCCCAACATTTAATCAGGGAAATAGTTCCCACCCCTGCTCCTGGGTTTGGAATAGTCCCCACATTTCAGATGATGAAATAGGGAAGGCTTGGAACAAGGTGAAGCCCAAGACGCGGCCAAGCTGAGATTAGAAGCCCAGTGGGCCCAGCTCACAAGCTGGGTGTTTTCCTCATTCCTGAAATTATTTAAGCCGGGCCTCACACCGCAAGCTGGGGATGGACCGCCGTCACCTCTCCCCTTCCCATCCGGGCCTGGGATGCAGAAAACAGCATTGGCGGCCATGCCTGGGGGCGGCAGCGCCTGCAGGGAGGCGGGGAGCATGCGCACAAGAGGGTGGAAGACGGCGCTCTGAGCCAGGCGATGGCCCACCCTCTCCCTACCTCTCGCCCCAGGAGGAGTACGAGGAGCTGGACATCATCCACAAAGAGGAGCAGCTCCAGCTGGAGGAGCTGAAGAAGAGGTACGACGTGCTGGTGGAAGAGTTCTCCCAGATCCAGGCCGAGCGCGAGATCTTGACCAAGAAGAGGCTGGAGGACGAGCAGGAGATGGTGCGCATGGTGCGGGCCGCCACGCTCATCCAGGCCCTGTGGAAGGGCTACCTGGTCCGCTCCATGCTCAAGTCCAAGAAGAAGAAGCGGGGCAAGGGCAAAGGCGAGAAGGAGAAGGGCAAGCGCAAAGGAAAGGGCAAGAAGTAAGTCCTCCCTCCGCGCTCGCCATAATCTAACCTCTCACTGGAGGGCTGGCCAGGGAAGCCCCTGCGATGGGGAGCTCCGTGGTTTATGACTTTCACGCCTTTTCAAAATTAAAAACCATTGTCAAACACAGCCTACAGATAAACTTCATTTCCCCCGGGTCCCCTGGGTGTGTGTCCACGCTGCAGATGCTTTGTCCATTGTGTGTGTGTGTGTGGTGGGGGGGGGTGCAGTGGGGAACACCCCAAGCTGCACCCCCTTTTCTGCCCGCCTGGGTCCCAGACCAGAAGTTGCCATGACTGCGATGGACGCATCACCGGCCAGGACAGTTGGTTGTGGGTCATAGCCACCGACAAAGGCAGGCAGGGCGAGCAGAGAACGCTTAGAGGGACAGGTAGGGTTTCTGGCTGCCCTCAGCCCCTGCTCTGGGTATTACTTTGTTTACAACTTTGCCCCCATTTAAAACTGTGAAAGCGCAGGGTCAAAAACCAGCAACCTCACATTGGCCTTATTTGGTATCCAGGGGGGTCGAACAATGTATTTTTTAATACACTTCTGGCATTAAAAAAAAAAAAACAAAAAAACACAGAGGCTATGGCTTAGAAATACCTTTTCTGGAAACAAACAACTCAGCATCCAGATAGCCTGGGCTATCTGTCTTCAAAAGATGGGCAGCAGCGCCCCCTATAGATGCCTGTGGATGGCAGAGATAGGTTGCCCCAGTCCCTTCCACTCCCAGCTGTCTTCCAGCCCTCACCTCCTCAGCGTCAGTTGCCTCTTTTCACCATACTTGGGCAGTGGCTTCCCTTTTTTTAGTATACCTTGGAGGAAAGAGGTATTTGTGGCCAATGTCTGTTAAAACATAGGGGGAGGGGATGAAGGCAAATGAGAGTTTCAAGTAAAACTGAGGGGAGGGTACTCATTCTGTTAGAGTTCTAGGAAATTTAAACATCCGTGTTTAATATGCTCTGTTTGTGCTGAGGGCGCAGCTGGCTGGTTTCCCTCATGGCCCACCCCACTTTCGAAGGCATCTGCACATGGGCCCTGGTTCTAGTCACTGTTGGCTCCTCCCACAGTTCCCCAGGAGTGTTTGTGCATCTTTTCCCCCAGCGTAGAGGTATAGAACCCAAGATGTGGCCTCCAGCTGGCCTGTCTGGAATCTCCGTGCTTCCTGGAGGTGCATCATGGGAAAATGGGGACAAGGAGAGGCCGGAAGTCTGGCCTCCACCCAACCCACTGGGATGCTGCAATTCTGGGTGCAACTCCATCAGGGCAAAGGCTTTGCTGTTCTTCCTAAGGGGCCTGACCCGGGACAGTGCAGAGCAGGGAAGGGTGGACCCTGACCAGTTAGGGCTCCATCCTGAATGCTCTCCAGGTGCCATGTGTAACTTTGTGGTCTTACTGGACCCCTCAATTGGGCAAACTCCAATCATTGTGGATTTTGCTTTTTAAGAACTTTGGTGTTTAGTTCAGTCACTAAGTCGTGTCCAACTCTTTGTGACCCCATGGACTGCAGCACGCCAGGCTTCCCTGTCCATCACCAACTCCTGGAGCTTGCTCAAACTCATGTCCATCGAGTTGGTGATTGCTCTTCTCCTGCTTTCGGTCTTCCCCAGCATCAGGGTCCTTTCCAATGAGTCAGCTCTTCGTATCAGGTGGACAAAGCATTGGAGTTCCAGTTTCAACATCCATCCTTCCAATGAATAGTCAGGATTGATTTCCTTTAGGATTGATTGGTTTGATCTCCTTGCAGTCCAAGGGACTCTCAAGAGTCTTCTCCAACACCACAGTTCAAAAGCATCAATTTTTCAGTGCTCAGCTTTCTTTATGGTCCACCTCTCATATTCATACATGACTACTGGAAAAACCATAGCTTTGACTAGATGGACCTTTGTTGGCAAAGTGATGTCTCTGTGTTTTAATATGCTATCTAGGTTTGCCATAACTTTTCTTCCAAGGAGCAGCTTTTTTCTTCCAATCCTTCAATTTCATGGCTGCAGTCACTGTCCAAAGTGATCCTGGAGCCCAAGAAAATAAAATCTGTCGCTGCTTCCACTTTTCCCCCCTCTATGTACCATGAGGTGATGGGACTGGATGCCATGATCTTAGCTTTTTCGAATGCTGAGTTTAATCCAGGCTTTTCACTCTCCTCAAGAAGCTCTTTAGTTCCTCTTCCGTTTCTACCAGTATCATCTGCATATCTGAGGTTATTGATATTTCCCCTGGCAGTCTTGATTCCAACTTGTGATTCATCCAGTCTGGCATTTCACATGATGTGTTCTGTATACAAGTTAAATAAGCAGGGTGATACTATACAGCCTTGTCATACTCTTTTCCCAATTTTGAACCAGTCAGTTGTTCCATGTCCAGTCTTAGCTATTGCTTCTTGACCTGCATTTTTAAAGGTAGGAAATGTACATCAGATACATGTTTATATATCTGATTTCAAAACAACTGTAGCCCATATTCTGAACTCAGGAAGACCCAGCCAACCCACCAATCAGTGGCATTAGCTAGAAGCCCATGATGGGAGGAGGATCAGTTGCCCCACTGCTACGGTCATGACTGCGACATTATTAATTTTGTTACTTAAATCAGTTCAGGCCTAACACTGGTCTTTACCTTAGAGGGAAAAAAGAAATTAACAAAACTCATGGCTTTGATGAGCTACTGATGTATTTAATACATGAAAATAAATACATGACTATTAAAATTTTTGAATGTCCACCCACATATCACCCAGGTTCTCGTGTTCCCCGCTGGTCCACACATGGTGCCTGGGAAAATTCCTGAGGCCTCCAGACTCGGCTGGAAACTTATCCTGAGCAGGAACTTGGCTTGAAAGGAGGGAGGGAGAGCCCTCCAGGTTGGCGATCACACCATTTATTCACACTTGGTGGGGAGACAATGTTGTGGGTGTGATGGAGGAGGTGGGGGACCCTCCCGGGAGATACCCCCTGGGTTGGCACTGATAGGCCATGTGGCTATGACAGGACTGGACACAGGAGGGTCAAGGGTTGACCCTCCAATCTGTACTAGTGGGGAAAGCAGGGAGCAACCGGGGGGGGGTCAGAGGGGGGCACTGTCCACCCTCGCTGTCTGTCCCCGGGGGTGCTCCACCAATGCCTTGTGTTCGCCCCAGAGGCTTGCCCACCAGCACCATTCTCTGAAACTCTGCCCCTCGCTGTGACCCCATGGGCACACCTGTAGAAAGGACCAAGAAACTCATTTCCAAGGGGGCTTTGTTTTCTGGGTAGCCCCACCTTGTCCGGGGGTAGTTGGCACTGAAACACTGACTGAACGAGCCCTGGGAGTCACTAGGGGGCTCCGGAAGGTCACCCCTGATGGGGCAGGCCTGGGATCTCGGGGCCCATTTGTGCAGGGGCTACTGGCGGGTTGGTGACCTGTGCTGGGGACATTCAGGTGGGTGAGGGAGTGGGAACGCTCCCGCCTCAGAGGGCGTGGAGTGTCTAACCCATCCACGGACAGCCTCCGGGAGCTGGCCACTACCCTGTACTCTGTCTTTGAGAGGTCAGCTGGGTGAATGGCTCGCACTGGAGTCTCCCTGGGGTGGGGAGAATGGCTGCCCCTAGGGGTAGCCGGGGGTGTCCAGAAGAGGGCGTGGAGCTTTGCAGCATCACTCCTCGCCATCCACTTGGCCTCCCAGCCGGCGCCCTCCTGTCGGGAGCCAAAGAGAGACTCATCGCAGTAAGAAGGAGTGTGGCTGATCAGTCTGGGAAGGGAAGAGAAACAATGAGCAGGGGAAATAAGCCTTGTAACCTTTTCTCACCACCCCACCCGTCCCCCTCCCCCCACCCCAGCCAGGCCCCTGCAGCACGAGAGGATTGCCTGTAGATCCCAGAAGTCCTTGTCTCCCAGCGTGGTATGCACAGGGAAGCCACAGCCCTCATGTACCACTATCCTCAACTCTCACTATTTTCCCCCTGCTGAGCATCCAGTCCCCCTGCATGCTCCCCATCCCATCCTGGGCATGTGCCCAATTGGCCTAGGCAAGGCCAATTTGCATACCCCATCCTCCTGACCACACTGATTGGCTAAGGACTAACCACATGACCCATTCTGCCCAATGGGAGTCTCCCTCAGAATCTTTGCGGAAACTACTAGGGGAGAAATGTCTTTCCTCCACTGAGTGCTTAAGAACGGGCAGGAAGGATATAAGGGCAAAAGAGCTGGTGGCCATCTCACCTGGAATGTGTGTGGGAAAGAATCCCAACAATATTTTGAGCCCCTGTTATATAAGTCCCAAATGCCCTTTGTCTGCTGAGGCCCGTTTAGCTTGTTTCCAAGCCCAATTCTGTTATTTGCAACCAACACTAATATAACCTTAGTCTTCAGCGCCTTCACTTTTTCTTTCAACTCACCACTTCACCTTTTTCCTAGTGGCCCTGTCAGCCGAACCCTCTGCAGCTAAGTGGCCCTTCTAACTGCATTTGAAATTGCACAGCCAAGCACCTGGCATGTAGAGGGTGCTGTGAGCTGGCACACCACCTGAGTAGCTTTTAAAATTTTTGAATATTTACTCAGGGCTTTTCCTGTATAGACCCAGGACTCAGCTTGTCACTTGTGTTATCTCATTATTTCTCACAAAACCCACAGGATGGCAATATGATAATCCAATTTTATAGACAAGAAAACTGAGCCACAGGGAGGATAACAAGGAAGGCTTACAGACAAGATTCAAATCCAGCCCCTCCCCTTCCTCACTCAAGGGCCCAAGCTCTTGATCACTAAGCCAGATTTAAATGCCTTAAGGGCCTCTCACCTTTGACTAGATTCATTCAGCAATTTTTTTTTTTATTAATCCCACAAATATTCATGGCATACCTATGAGGTGTGAGGTCCATGACTTTCGGCCAGAACTAAAAGTGCTCCCCATTCCCAAACTCCAAGTCTTTGAAAAGTCAACATTTTGGCCACTTGATTTAACTGTTCAAACCCAGATTTGGTTGATAGCTATGTCTGCCTGGTACCAAAGTTTCTGCTCAACAGCATCTCTACCTCTTAAGCACCTTCTAACTTGACACCCTCTACCTGTCAGCATCCAGCACAAAATTCCACCCTCCAGGCGAGCACAGGGTTGGCTGGTGCCTCCCTGTCACAGACTTCTGTGAATGCAGCCTACAGTGAGACCAGCACTTTCAGTCACGTTGTAGATGTCAGTGCTGCTAATGTCAATCTGAGCCTGCTCTGTGCTCCATGGGAACTGTCAAGCAGAAGTGACAGTAATGGGGTCTTGCTTTTATCTCTGTTGAATTTTATCCTCTTAAATAGGCACTATTCCCACTCTCAATTAGTGTACATGCCTTTGGCTCAGAATGGATCCCAAATAGGACTGGCTAGTTATTAAGGACTGAATTGCCTCCTGCCAAAATTTGTGTTGAATTAAATTAAGGTTAAATGAGGCCATGGGTTTTCCTGGTGACTCAGTGGTAAAGAATCTGCCTGCAATGCAGACCTGGATTTGATCCCTGGATCGGGAAGATCCCCTCAAGGAAGGCATAGCGACCCACTCCAGTCTTCTTGCCTGGAGAAACCCACAGACAGAGGAGCCTGGCAGGCTACAGTCCATGGGGTTGCAAAGAGCTGGACATGACTGAATGACTAACACACACACAAATGAGGCCACAAAGGTGAGGCTCTAATCCAATAGGATTTGTGTCCTTATAAGAAGAGGAAGAGGCACCAAGAATGTACACACTCAAAGAAAAGTCCATGTGAGGACCCAGGGAATAGCTGGTCATCTGCAACCCAAGGATAGGCTTCAGGAGAAACCAACCCTGCTAGCATCTTGACTTTCGACTTTAAGCCTACATAACCGTGAAAACTCAAATTTATGCTGTTTAGGCCTCCCAGTCTATAGTATTTTGTTATATATAACAAACCTGATTGATTAATGTACTAGTCTTTCATATCTCTGTTCAAGACACTGATGACAATAAGATAGAGCCCTGTGGCCTCCCTCCAGACTATTAATTGAAATAATTTAAATAATCCTTACAAAATAACCAGTGGCATTAGATTCCATTTTTCTAACTTGTTGGTGGAAATGCAGTAAGAACCATTTTCAAAATGACTTGCTTAAATTTGGAATCACCACATCTATGTCATTTGATGGATTAACCACACTAGTAATCTTATGCAAATTGCTCTGTGATCTTGGATAAATCAAGGGCTTCCCTGGTGGCTCAGAACGTAAAGAATTCTCCTGCAGTGCAGAAGACCCAGGTTCAATCCCTGGGTTGGAAAGATCCCTTGGAGAAGGAAATGGCAACCCACTCCACTCTTCTTGCCTGGAGAATTCCATGGACAGAGGAGCCTGGCAGGCTACAGTATATGGGGTCGCAAAGAAATGGACACAACTGAGCAACTAACACTCTCTCTCTGTTGGACAAATCAGCTCACCCCTCTGGGCCTCAGAAGTCCGGTCTAATGGCGTTACCATTTATTTATTCCTTAGTGTCAGGTAACCATGTCAACCACTGTACATGTTTCACCCCCTTAAGTCTTTTCAATAACCCCACTACGTCCCACTTTCCACTGTGAGGAAACTGGGACTCAGAGAGGTCAAACTGCTTGCCCAAGGTCACACAGCAGGTGATCGGCAGGGAATCTCCCTATCCTATTACCTGTATTTGTTCTTCTTCCTTGGTGTGAGGGTTGGGGTGCTGCCACTGGAAGAGGTGGACTCACAGCTCCCATTGGCCCCCAAGGCCTGTGCCACCCCTGTCCCCACTCCTCTGGTTCTGCTGGCCTTCTTCATCCACGGTGGGTCAAAGTCTGGTGGCGCGGGCCGTATGCCTGCAGGGCTGCCAAACAAAGTCTCATCCACGTATGATGACCTAACTTTGACCCGGTAGCCACCCCGGCTGCGGTGCTGAACGTGGAGGGTCTGCATCCCGCTGATGGCCAGCTCCACCGGGGTCTTCATGCGCTCCATAGTCCTGGGTGACAGCAGGGGTGCTCTGCTTGCCAGGCCCTGCCTCCAGGGCTCCCTATGAAAAGGGGTCAGGGTGGCAAAATCTGTCATCAGAAAAGACTGGCAATCGCTTAAGTCCCTGTCCCCAGGGCAAAAAGGTCACATTCTCCCTCAACCAGTCTTCCTCAAAGGGGAGCTGCCAATCCCAGGGAACATTTCAGAAATTTGACCTTCTCTGAGTTGTTGCAATTAAGGGGTGGGCGTCCCTGGTGGCTCAGATGGTAAAGAATCCACCTGCAGTGCAGGAGACCTGGGTTTGATCCCTGGGTTAGGAAGATTCCCTGGAGGAGGACATGGCAACCCGCTCCAGTATTCTTGCCTGGAGAATCCCCATGGACAGAGGAGCCTGGCAGGCTACAGCCCATGGATTCGCAGTTAGGCACGACTGAGTGACTGAGCACACAGAAATCGGGGACAGGGGTGCTACAAATATTTAATGAGTAAATACGCATTCCTAGCATACTGGTGTGTGCTCAGTCAATATTTATAGAACACTAGGGGGATGAACAAGAGATTTGGGCCTGTGCCTATTCTGGCACCAAACAGAAAGCCAACTGTGCTGGTGGAGGATGGGGGAAACAGGGTAGTTTTCTATATCTTGTACATATTTATGGAGCAGAAATAATAACCAGCATTGATTGATCCCAAGCCTACCTCCTGCAAAGAGCTTTACAAGCATTGTCTCATTTCATCCTCTCAACACTCCTGTGAGGTAGCTTCCATTATTTTCATTCTACAGATGACAAAACTGAGGCTTCAAAACGTGTAGTCTCAAGTGTCAGTCACACCTATAAAGCTAAAACAGTGGAAATTGAACTTGAACCTGATTAAGGGTCTAAAGCTCGTGTACTTTTAACCATTCCACTAGTAGGGGATCACACACAGTCCTCCAGCTGCCCCACATCACCGATCCCCAAATCCACGTCCCTTAGATGTCTGATGTGCCCACATTATAGAGTTATTTTCCTACCTGAGCATCTTGGCTCTCTGACGTCGGTCGTTACTCTCAGCGTCCCCTGCTCCCAGGCCTGGACTCTTTCGCGGGGGCCCTAGGGCACCGGTGGCGCGCGCCGGACATCAGAATCGGCAGCTCTGAAATCTGGGAGCCCGCGAGCCCGGGAAGTTCCAAGGCCGCCCCCAGCCCCAGCCCAAACCGGGGACTGCGCGGAACGACTCAGCGCCGGCAGCCCGGCCCTAGCGACGTGTGTTCCGCGCGCGCGCGCGCGTCCAACAGCAACCCGTGAGTGACAGGATGGGGCGGGGCGGCCTGAACCATTCACTCCTCGGGGGTGAGTTAAGGTCCCCGATTCCGGACACCCTCCGAAGCTCCCCAAAGCTTCGAAGCTTCGGAGGGGGGACCTTCCGCGCCAGCAAGGGTAGTGTGTGCGTGCATGTGGATCAAGCCTCCGGAGGCAGCAGAAGGAGCGGGAACGCAACCGGGGCCGCGTGGAGGCGTCCCCCCTCCCCAGCCGCGCTGTTGGTATGTCCCCACGGGCTCCGCCCCCTCCCGTTTCCTGGTGCCGGGGCCCGCATGGCTGCCGGCACGCGCCCGGCGGCCGCACCGCGGTCCAGAGCTAACATGGCCCAGTGGAAGAAGAAGAAGGGGCTCCGGAAGCGCCGGGGTGCGGCGTCCCAGTCCCGCAGCAGCGACTCGGAGGACGGCGAGTTTGAGATCCAGGCAGAAGATGACGCCCGGGCCCAGAAGGTAGGGAGCGCAGGGCTGGGATACACGTCGGAGCCCGAGCTCCGGCTCCGCGCGGTGCCCGGCAGTTCCCCCAGGTGGGGAGCGGGCACGGCTGAGGATGGGGAGAGATCGGCTGGCCAGGGGTGTCAGGGCAGGACCTCCGGCCTGAGCACGTGTCCCAGGACCCTCCACACCTGGGGTCCAGACGTCCGAAGCCTTGGTGCTGGGTAAGCTGGGGGCCTGCGGGCCTTCCTGGCTGACGCTTGGTCTAGCGCTTCTCATTGGCTTCTTCCTGGCCAGGGGGGGCGGATCCTCCTTTCCATTCGTCCAATGGAAAGTGCGGGTGCTGAACTTTGGACTTTTGAGAGTTTGGGTTTCTTGGGAGGACGAATTAGGAGAAGGCTGCACCTCGTGGCTTTGAGACAGCGACGCCCCCAAACGTCTGGGAAACTAATAATAAATTAAACTCGCGTCTGTTGATCACTTACTGTGTGCAGGCTCCGTGCTAAGAGCTTTTATAAGCCTTATCATTTAATCCCCACATCAACCCTGCGAGCTAAGTACTTATCCTCATTTTCCAGAGAAGGAAACAGAAGCCTGGAGGGGTGAAGGAACTTGACCAAGACCTCATAACTTGTGAGTGGGAGAGCCAGGATTCAAATCCAGGACTGCATGGTTCCAGGCCCTGTGCTATTTCCATTACTGAGTGCCAAGTGTATGCAAATGGGGGGGGGGGGGGCAGGTGTGAGCCCCCTAGGGAGCAAAAGAGCTGTAGCCTATTGTTTTTCCCAACCTTGTACTTAGCGGATGTATGGCACAGGGAAGACTCGGTATAATAGATGAATGAATGGGCGTTTATGTGAAAAGAGCTCTTTAGGCTCCTCGGAAGTAGGGACTAGATGGGGACCTTATTCTCTCTCAGCCGAGCCTCACACAGTAGGTACTCTATAACTACGGGCCAAGGCCAGGTGTTCAACACCTTGTACTGGCTCTGGGAGTACAGGAGGGAGAAATTGCTTAACCTCTCTGTGTGTGTCTCAACTTCTGCACGGGCAGAAAGTAGTTGATTCTATGTGCCTCAAACATTGTGGAAAGGAGGAAATGACAGTGTTCAGACATTCTAGTCTTCAGTAAATATCGCTGGGGCACCAGTGTGTTACAGGCACTTCGTTATCATGTGTCTATCTAGAGCAGGGGTAGGTTGGGAAACTTTCCCTGTAAAGGACCAAATGGTAAATAGTTTAGGCTTTGCAAGGTCATACAAGGTCATATAACTGTCTTCTTTGATTTTGTTACAACCTTTTAAAATTTAAAAACCATTCTTATCTCAGGGACTGTACAAGACAGGTACAGCTCTGACCTAGAGGGTTGTGTTGGACCACAGAGGAGCACATAGGGAAGAACATAGACTCTGAAGCCAGGGTTCATATCCCTTACTGGCTGTGTGACTTTGTCAGGTCACTTCACCTCTCTTTGTGTCAGTTTCCTTCTCTGTAAAAAAGATTGAATAATAATAGCTGCTTGACAGTGTTGTTGTGAGGAGTGAGTTAATTTATATGAACGCTCAGCACAGCACCTGGCTTATAGTAAGTGCCATATAAGTTTTGGCCATTATTATGAATTAGTGTTTTTATAAATGTTATTTCTGAGAGGAAGAAGACAGTGCTGTAGTCCAAAAAGGCTCCCCAGAGGAGGTGTCTGGGCTTGATTTAGCTGTGCTAGGACAAGTGGGTGGCAGAGACAGGAAGCCAGGAATGAGAGAGAACAGATCTGGGGAGGGGTGATGGATCAGAAAGAGGGTGAGGGAGAGGGGTGCAGGACAGATTGGAAAAGTCTCCCTCAGTCTTAATAGATGTTTTGATTTGCTTCCCAAAGTTTTGAGGGCTCTGAATGACTGGTCTGGATGGTGATGATGATGGCACCACCATCTGGGCACTGTCCTAAGCTTTACACACACCCATTTAGACTTCACAACACCCTGTAAGACATATGCTCCTGTCATCCCCATTTTCGGGATTGGGGAACACAGGCTCTGGGCAAGGAAGTCCCCTGGCCTGAGGTCTCACAGCTGCAAGTGACAGAGTTGAGACTGAAACACAGGCAGTCTGTTTGCAGAGCCTTTTCTCAGACCCACTGCCCTGTCTTCGTCCAGTCAAAGGAGACCCCTTTGGCAGAGAAGTCACGTGATCTCACAGGAGCAACACACCTTGAATGAGGGCAAGTTGGAGGGGCCTGGCAGGAGGACAGCCCCCTTCCCTGCCCCTAGTGGTCTGACTATACCTGGAGTGATGCTGCCTCTCTGTTGCTCCCTCCCAGCTGGCGCCTGGCAGACCTCTACCCACTTTCCCCACCTCGGAATGCACCTCAGACATGGAGCCAGACACGCAGGAGATGGTGCGAGCTCAGAACAAGAAGAAGAAGAAATCAGGAGGCTTCCAGTCCATGGGTGAGTGAGCCAGGCATCTGGGAACTTGGGTGGGCGGAGTCACAGGGGGTCATCATGGCCTCCATGCTCTGTTCCAGACTGCACTATGGTAGGCTTGGGTGGATGGAAGCAGCAGATAATCTCCAAGCCAGTCACGGCCTTCTTATGGGGGCAGCGGGCCTGACAGAATGAGAGAACAGTTAGGGCAAGACTCTGGGTGATGCTGTTGCAGGAACAGGCAAAGATATCTGGGGGCTGAATGATAATTAGACATGTGCGTGCCAAAAAAAACACTGTAGGCTAAGTTAAAGTAAATGCTATATTGGAATGTATTTGCAACTGTGGGACAAAGGGCTAATAACCTTAATATATAAAGAGCTTTTACAAATCAATAAGAAAAAGACAATCACCCAGATAGAGAACTGGGCAAAGAAAGAAACCATCTCCTCCTGTCCCTAAATACTTCCCACCTGCCTCCAAGAGATGCAGGACCCTCCTCCGCCTAAAATAAACCCAGTTTCTCAGTGTCATCCCAGGCCCCATCAGTGTTCAGACCCCCACTGTCTCACGGCATTATGTATGTACATATATATGTATTAGTTGCTCAGTCATGTCTGACTCTTTGTGATCCCATGGACTGTAGCCCACCAGGCTCCTCTGTCCATGGGAATCTTCAGGTGAGAATACTGGAGTGGGTAGCCATACCCTCCCCCAGGGCATCTTCCAAACCCAGGGCTCAAACCCAGATCTCCTTCATTGCAGGCAGATTCTTTACTGTCTGAGCCACCAGTGAAGCCCACGGCATTGAGTGTTCATGTCAGAATCCAGATGCAGTTCATACCCCACAATCAGTAAATTTGTCTTCTCAGTCTCTATTAATCCATCAGTTTTGTTCTATTGCTTTTTTTTTTCATTGCTGTTTATTTGTTGATGAGACAGTCATTTGTCCCATGCAGTTTTCAGCCATGTGTCACAGGGACTTCTTCAGCTCCCTGGCTATTCCCGTGTCTTTCCCAGGCCTGAGCTACCCAGTCTTCAAAGGCATCATGAAGAAGGGCTACAAGGTGCCGACACCCATCCAGAGGAAGGTACGGGCCGGGGATGCTGTTGCGGGTCAGAAGGAGGGGATGCCAACCCGACCCATCCATCTGGCCTCTTGGCATTCGCCCCTTGTCCCAGCCATCACATCTCTTGTCCCCTCTTACTCTGGCTGAAGCCCCACGAGCTTGCTCATTCACAAGTGGAGAAAAGTCGGGCCCAGCAGGGCAGATGCTCGACTCAGGGCCTCTTTGCCACTTAAGCTGCTGCCTGCTCAGTCCCTGCCCCGACAGCTCACAGACACCCCATCATTACCCACTGTCATCTCATGATAGTTGTCCTCAGACATTTAGCCAAGAGGGAGACAGCGTTTCTCTGGGGTCCTGAGGAGTAGGACCAGACGGGGAGGTAGAGCCCGGATTAACCGGGAGAGAGGTGTCCCAAAGGTGGAAAGAGTTGGGGGTGACGGGCCGCTCACCCCTGGAGTTGTGCACACAGGCTTTAACAAGAGTGGGATCCGGGCTGGGAGACAGGCCCCGCCCCTTCTGCTGAGATGCCCAGCTTCTCCGCTGGGACTTGACGCTCCGGATCACGTGGTCCGTGAGTGCAGGAACTGACCCCTCCCCTGCCCCGCGCGTTCCCCTGTAGACCATCCCGATGATCCTGGACGGCAAGGACGTGGTGGCCATGGCCCGGACGGGCAGCGGCAAGACCGCCTGCTTCCTCATCCCCATGTTCGAGCGGCTCAAGACCCACAGCGCCCAGACTGGGGCCCGTGCCCTCATCCTTTCGCCCACCCGAGAGCTGGCCCTGCAGACCATGAAGTTCACCAAGGAGGTGTGTCCAGGCTGGGGGACAGGGTGGCTAGATTGAGCTGGGACCAGTCAGTGAGGCCTGAGTGGGCGGGGTCAGCTCCCATCCTTACCCATGCTCAATTGCTCAGTCGTGTCCGACTCTTTGTGACCCCAGGGAGTGTAGCCAACTAGGCTCCTCTGTCCATGGAACGTCCCAGGCAAAAATACTGGAGCGGGTAGCCATCTCCTTTTCCAGGGCGTCTCCCCCGATCAGGGATCAAACATTCCTCTCCTGCACTGGCAGGGGATTCTTTACCACCAAGCTACCAGGGAAGCCTCAGCTCCCATCACCAGTTCTTACTCTCTCTCTCTCTCTCCCCCCGCAGCTCGGCAAGTTCACTGGCCTCAAGACTGCCCTGATCCTGGGTGGGGACAAGTAAGAGCCCCCTCGGTGCCCTGCGTGGTGGCCCCCAAAGCAAGCCTGCCTGGGCTTCCCCATCAGATGGACAGAGCCCACGCTGCTTGTTAATAACAGCAACATCTCTGCACATTCCTGAAATACCAGCAAGGGGAAACATACAGTAAAATACAGAAAGAAATTTCCCACACAACTCAGACACAGGTTCTGGTGTTCCTAAAGGAGAGCTGGAAGCACCAGGGTCACCCAAATGGGTTGCTTAGTTGTATCTGTTTTAATATGCTTAATTTGGGGCTGTTTGGAATGCACACAAATCAAGGGATGTTTTTGATAGCTCAAATTTACAAAACACTATATTTTTCCTGATGTGCTTATACCGTCCTTTTGAGGTAACAGGCCCCACACCTGTTTTACAGATGAGCCAACTGAGGAAGTGATGGGGCCAGAGAGCCACACGGTGGTCTGGAAGTAGAGCTAAGATTAGAGTCCCTGCCCCTGTCCCACATTTTCTCCCTCAAAGGGCAGCCAGCCCCTTCTGTATTCTCTCAGGATGTCACTGTCACCAGTCACTCTTGATTCTGACTGAGAGAATGTTTTGCTTTTCAGTGCTCTTTTGCCTATATTATAATTTATTATCTCTATTGCTGTGGTTGTCAGAAATACCTCCATAAGCTGGACCTGGCCCAGAATTCTGCCTCCAGGCTCCTACAGGTGTCCCGAGGTGTTTTCAGAGGAGAACTAAAGTTAGGGATGTATGCTTAAATGGTGTGAGAACAAGGACATAGAGATCCAGGAAACCTGCTTCCAGGTGGAGCTGGGAGTTCCAGGGTTAGTTGCTAGGTGATGCTGTGGGTCAAAGGCAGTTTTGTTTCAATCTGAACTGAGTGAAAGATGGATTCTGTGGTTGAGTCCTTCTCTTTGGAGAACTTTGTTGTTATCAGTTTGTATACAAGTTTGTATGTTTGAACTTGTAGCCCTTGTCCGGTCAATGATTTTGCCTAGTACCTCAGCAATAGCCTTTCCCCAGTTCCAAGCCTGGGGTCAGGGTGTGGGACTCATCTAGGCATTTGGAGATGGGAAGGGAGAGAGACAAAAGAAACCTGTTCGATCAAGCTGACAGATACCCCCTCTTCTTCCTAGGATGGAAGACCAATTTGCAGCCTTGCATGAAAATCCTGACATGTGAGTTTGTGGGTTGTGGATGAGGCTCTGGGGTCCCTTCCCCGACGGCCAGGGCCTGGGGAGTGAGGGGAGGGCTATGCTGGTGACCCTGGCCCCAGGTGACCTGGCCGGCACAACTACTTCCAGAATCATCGCTACCCCTGGGCGCTTGGTGCATGTGGCTGTGGAGATGAACCTGAAGCTGCAGAGTGTGGAGTATGTGGTATTCGATGAGGCCGACAGGTAAGGCTGCAGGCGCATTCCTGGGAACTCGTGTCAGGGTTGGCCAGGAGGGAGGGCTCTGCCAGGAGAGACCTACGCAGCCTAGACTGAAGCAGTGTCTTCCCCAAAGTGGGCCACAGACTGCAGGTCATGTGAGAGCTGATGGGGCTCCCTGGACCAACAGTTCTCCTTTTGTATTGCTTTTAGGAATATTGAAAAGATTAAAACAACAAACACACGATTTCAAAGAGATAAAAAGTAGCACAAGGCTGAGAGCAGTCTGGAGCCAGACAGGGGTGGGAGCTGATCCCAGCTCCGTGAACTTGGGCAAATCCTTGAGGATCCATGGACCTTGGTGGCCTGCCTCAGCTACTAAGTGGGAATAAAAGAGCACGCACTTCACAGGGGAAGTTTTATTTATATAGAGCCATGTCTGACCAGAGTGAGGGCTGCTATCATTGATTTGAATTTGTAGGAAACAACAAGGACCTCCCTGGGGTCCAGTGGTTAAGACTCTGCACTCCTAATTCAGGGTCCTAAATTTGGCCCCTGGTCGGGGAACCAAGATCCTGGATGCTTCACAGGGCAGCCAAAACAAAACAAAGCATAACTGAGACCAGGCCCCACATACCAAGGTCATGACTGCTTAGGATAAGGTTGTCAAATAGAGAAAAAGTGAGCTGAGTTACAGAAGCACCTGCTCAGGTGACAGCAATGAGGGCACGATGGCAGGTTTGGAACTCACGGGACCAGAAGCCCCTCTCCTGACCCTGCCCTGTCCTCTGCCTCTGCCCTCCCAGGCTCTTTGAAATGGGCTTCGCAGAGCAGCTCCAGGAAATCATCGGCCGCCTCCCGGGGGGCCACCAGACTGTCCTGTTCTCTGCCACGCTGCCCAAGCTACTGGTGGAGTTTGCCCGAGCTGGTGAGGGGGCCGCAGGAGCGGGACTTGGGGCTGGGAAACTCATCAGTACCTGGGGGGTGGGGGGTGGGCGGTCTTGACTCTCAGCAACTCCCCACCCATCTTCCTCCGTTGCCCACCGCAGGCCTGACGGAGCCCGTGCTCATCCGGTTAGACGTGGACTCTAAACTCAACGAGCAGCTGAAGGTGAGCCGGCTCCACCCGTGCCCCTCCCCCAGCCCGCGGGGCCAGGACCCCATCCCCCCTACCCCCGCGAGCCAACCCAAGTAACCCGCGTCTCTCCACAGACCTCCTTCTTCCTGGTGCGGGAGGACGCCAAGGCCGCGGTGCTGCTCCACCTGCTGCGCAACGTGGTGCGGCCCCAGGACCAGACGGTAGTGTTTGTGGCCACCAAGCACCACGCGGAGTATCTCAGCGAGGTGAGCAGGGACGCCCCCATCCCCTCCCCTCCTGTCCTGGGGACCAACACCTACTCCAGCGCCAGCTCGGAGCTGCAGTTCCGGATTCGGCCACTAGAGAGCAGCACCAGAGCGGGACTCGGGCCTGGCCAGAGCGCTGTCCATTTTTTTTATTCTTTGAAGATGTTATGAAAAATTTCTGGAGAAAGAAAAAGCAACCCACTCCAATATTCTTGCCTGGAGAATTCCATGGACTGAAGAGCCGTGGGCTACAGTCCATGGGGTCGCAGAGTCAGACACGACTAAAGTGACTAAACACACACACACAAAGTTTCAGACACGCAGCAAAGTCAGAAAATAGCATAGTGAACTCTCAGGTACTCACTTATCAACTCATACCCAGCCTTGATTCATCTCTAATATTCCTCGCTCCATCTGGGGCATTTTGAAGTGTATCTCAGCTGTCCCATCATTTCTCTATATAGGTTTTTAGTATCCCACGTTTCTCTCTTTTAAATTTGAGAAATAACCTGCATCCTGTAAGCTGTATAAAGTGCCCTAATCTTACGTGAGCAGCTTGATGAACTTTTCTGCACGTGTACACCTGTCACCCTCCTAGGGAGGGAGTCCTCTAACCCCCAAGGATGCCCGGGCCCCTCCCGAGTCCATGCAGCCGCCTCGGGTCAGCCACACCTGGGGTCTGTTATCTGAGGTCGCAGTTCACTGGGTTTCACTCACATGACACATTTAACGGTGCTTCCTCCCTGTGGCTGCTGGAGCCACTGATGAATAAAACCAAAGTCGTTTTTAAAGAGCAGTTACCACTTTCACAGTGCTTCCTGTGTTGTGGGCCCTGTTCTCAGCGCTGTGTGTATAGTAGCTCATTTAACCCTCGTAACAAAATTACAGAGAGGAAACTTACTCTCCCCGTTCTGCAGAAGAAAGGGAATGCACAGGGAGGCTAGGAAACGGGCAAGGTCACACAGCCTGTTAGCGATAGTCAGGATGAGACTTGTGTGTCTCACAGCGGCACTTGCAGCCTCCCTGAGGGAGACCTCTCTGCACGTGTCATCTTTTTTTGACCCTCAAACAACCTTGCCGAGGTGAGAGGTGACACGAGTCCCATTTATACTGATGAAGATGCCAAACTGAGGTCACCCAGCTGAACCGGGGTTCAAACTGAGGGCCCTGAGTCCAGAGCCCGTGGTCTTGCCACCGTGTCTAGCCCCTCTCCCTCTCTCCGGGCTTCACTCCGAGCAGCTGCTGGCGACCCAGGGGGTGAGCTGTGCCCACGTCTACAGCGCCCTGGACCAGACGGCCCGCAAGATCAACCTGGCCAGGTTCACACACGGCAAGTGCTCGGCCCTCATCGTGACTGACCTGGCCGCCCGGGGCCTGGACATCCCGCTGCTGGACAACGTCATCAACTACAGCTTCCCCGCCAAGGGCAAGCTCTTCCTGCACCGCGTGGGTAAGGAGCCCATGGCTGGACTGGACCCCACGGGGGTGCCAAGTCCCGGCAAGGACTGAGGGCGCAGGACTCGACTCCTGACGCTGCTGCTGGGGAACCAAGGCCCAAGGAGGGGACCGATAAGTCAGATTCTCTGGGGAGCGGATCTGTCCGGCAGCCTCAGACTCTTAAGGAGGTGATGCTCCCGAGTTTTCTGGGCTCCGCAGTCCTCTGCTTCTCTTTGCCTTCAGGGTCCTTGATGGTGCGACCCCTCTTCCCTACAGTCTTCTCCCTAAAACTCCTGGGGACCTTTGTAACCTTTGCACTGTCTGCCTCCTGCTTCATCAACTGTGGACGGGGTCTCCTAACTCCCTACTTTATCTAGGCAGCCTGTCAGGCCCCAGTCCACCCAGGCCAACTCACTCCATTCCATGTTTCAGTTATAAAAGTAAGGTCCACACGTTGTAGGAAAATTTGAAGATGGAGCAAAACACCTAGAAGGCAGGACGTTCCCCTCCTGGAAGTCCCCCGCCCCCACTGGTGATGTGACGGCCACAGGTGCTCGTCATGTGAGGCTGGTCCGGGTGTTCTGCTTGCTCTTTTTGTCTTTGCAACAACCCTGTGCAGTGGGTACCAGCCGCACTGGCTCCATTTTACAGATGAGGAAACCGAGGCAGGGAGGTTCAGAACTAGCCAGGTGTCACACACGTAGCAAAGCGGGGTGTCTGAGATTCTTTTTTTTAAATTATGGTGAAATACACATAAACATACAGTGATCATTTTAACCACTTTCAGGTGTAAGTTCAGTGGCATTAAGTATGGTCACATTGTTGTGTAACCACCACCCACCTTCTTTATCTAGAGCATCTTTGTCTTAACAAACTGAAACCCTGTACCCATTAATCTAATTCCTTCTTCCCCTTCTCCAGCCCCTGGTAACCATCAGCCTACTTCCCTTTTTTTTTTCTTTTAACTCATAAATATGTGTGTTATATTTATAAATACAAGTAAGTAAGTTCGTGTGAGAGAAGTGTCTGGTGGGCTGGTTTCTTTCAGTTGTCTTGCATATAATTGAACATTGTCAAATGGGTAAATTCTGGTTGCCCGTGGTGGGCTGCCCATGGGTGGACCTTTGGGGTGCAAGGGAGCCTCCACCTGGGTCTCCAGCCTCGTCTCCCTGTTGGCTGCTTCGTGCTGTACCCTTGATTCCGTTGCTTTGGGAGGGCTGGCCCTGTGCATCCCTTGAGGCATCTCCAAACCCCCAAAGGGAATTTCTCAAGTGCTACATGACCAGCAGTGTGAATCAGACCATCACAAACGAAATCTTCTGAACAGTGTGACATGTGGTTTTTGCAAGATGCAGAAACAAGCCAAAGTGTCATGTTCTCCATGGATTTACTTAACACAAAATTAGAATCACATTGGATGTTCCTTTTTTAAAAAAAAAACAAACTTATTTTCAAACTTACTTATTTGACTGCACTGAGTCTTGGTTGTGGCATGCGGGATCTTGAGTTGTGGTACGTGAACTTTGAGTCGTGGTACGTGGGATCTAGTTCCCTGGCCAGGGATTGAACTCAGGCCCCCTGCATTGGGAGTGCAGTCTTAGCCACTGGACCACCAGAGAAGTCCCCACGCTGGCTATTCTTACCTATAACCTTATTTTTACCTCTGTGTATATCATGCATGTTTTTCATTCATCATCTAAACACCATTCTGTGACAGGGGTTGGCAAATTGTTTCTGTAAAGGGCCAGATGGTAAATATTTTTTCTTGGAGCCCTGGAGCTATGTAGTCTGTTACAGATCTCAGCTCTGGTAGCCTGAAAGCAGTCTCAGACAATATGTAAATGAAGGAACAGCTGCGTGCTGATAAGACTTTACACAGCTAGGCTGGGGCTGGATTTGGCCACAGACCACAGTTTGCAGCCTCTTTCCTCAGCTGTGTAGTACCCACCAGGTGGTCATCAGCTAATTAACTGAGCCTCTGTCCTTACGTCTTTTAGGTGATTTCCAGTTTGCTGCTCTTCCAGAGGGAGTAGGGGTCTCTGCGGTTGAATCTTTGCACCGCAAAGATTCTCTGGGTTATTTCTCTGGGAAAAATCGCCCATCGTGGGGATGCTTGAAGACCTCTGATATCCGATGAAGAGCAGTGTCTTTCTTTGTTGAAAATCTTATTATTTATTTGGCCACGTCGGGTCTCAGTTGTGGCACCCAGGGTCTTCACTGCATCATGCAGGATCTTTTGTTGCAGCTCACGGGCTTAGTCAGTTACTCTGTGTCAAGTGGGATTTTAGTTCCCTGATCCGGGATTGCACCCATGTCCTCTGCATCTCAAGATAGATTCTTAACCATTGGACCGCCAGGGAAGTCTCTCGCGTCTTTTTCTGCTGACCTCCCAGAGCACTGTGTGGGCTCACAACCTCTCGGGCAGGTAGCCCCAGTGACTCACTGCCCTGCCCCCTTCCTAGGTGGGCCCCTGCTCGGTAAGGTGGGGTCGTGGCGTGGCTCCACCCTTAGGGCTGGGCACGTGGGACTCAGGCTGGGCTCTGGGGTCTTTCGCCTTTGTCCCTGTCTGACCACCTTCTCCTGCAGGTCGCGTGGCCCGGGCCGGCCGAAGCGGCACGGCCTACTCCTTGGTGGCCCCCGACGAGGTCCCCTACCTGCTGGACCTACACCTGTTCCTGGGCCGTGCTCTGACCCTTGCCCATCCCTCTGAGGAGCCCTCAGGTGAGTAGAAGCTGGGGTGGGACTGGGTCCCCCTGGAGTTCATGATGTGGACACGGGGTGGAGGTGGGCCACGCTGTCCTAGCTTGGAATTTGACCCCAGGGGAACATGTCTGTATTTGAAAGACAGATAAAGAGCTAGATAAGGGTGTCCCTGGTGGCTCAGGCAGTGAAGAATCTGCCTGCAATGCAGGAGACCTGGGTTCCTTCCCTGGGTCAAGAAGATTCCCTGGAGAAAGGAATGGCAACCCACTCCAGTATTCTTGCTTGGACAGAGGAGCCTGGTGGGCTACAGTCGATGGGGTCGCAAAGAGTCAGACACAGCTGAGCGACTAACATTTTCACTTGAAAAGTCAGATAGTAAACATTTTGGGCCCGCAGGTCACCTGATGCCCGGCAGCTGCTCACCTGTGCCCTTGTAGTGTGAAATTAGCCACAGACAATACAGACCTGAGTAGAGGGGGGTGTGATCTGTAAATCTGTATTTATAAAAACAGGAGGAACTGCTTGATAAGTGATGGTTTCCCTTGTGGGGCTGATTCTAGTGACTCAGGACCCAGAGCGGGGCTGGGGAGGGGCCGTGGGCAGAGGACGGTCTCTGACCGGGGCTCCTGGTGGGCAGCAGGCACGGAAGGCGGGGATGGTGTGCTGGGCCGGGTGCCGCAGGGCGTGGTGGACGACGAGGACTGCGGCCTGCGGACCAGCCTGGAGGCGTCGCTGGAGCTGCGGGGCCTGAGCCGCGTGGCCGACAACGCCCAGCAGCAGTATGTGCGCTCCCGGCCGGCGCCCTCGCCCGAGTCCATCAAGAGGGCCAAGGAGCTGGACCTCGCCGGGCTGGGCCTGCACCCCCTCTTCAGTGAGTCCCTGTCCCGGGCAGGCGCGGGGTGGAGACGGTGGACCCCGCAGAACCTGCCGGACCTCACGCCTCCCTCCCTCCCACTTGCCAGGCTCTCGCTTCCAGCAGGAGGAGCTGCAGCGGCTCAGGCTGGTGGACAGCATCAGGAACTACCGCTCCCGGGCTGTGAGTGCGGGGCCTGGGTCCGGCTGAGCGCCCGACTCCCCGGCAGGACTGACTCCCCGAGCAGAGAACCCTCTCAGTCTGTGGCTCTATCTGTGTCAGCATCCCTAGAGCCAAGGTTCTGCTTGCTCTGGAACCATCCCTGCTGCGCAACAGCACATTTCCCAGGCCTTCCATACAGATGGGCAGCCTGGGGCTCATAGAGGACAGTGACCTGCCCTAGGCCTGTTAGAGGAGCTGGCTTTCAATAGCTCTTATCTCCTGACTCCCATTGGGATGCCGCCCACAAAAGCAGGAAAGGCCGGTCAGCTGGTGCCGGGAAAAAAGGAGCAGGAGACCCGCGTGGTTAAAAATACTGGTTTGGGAGCCAGTGAACTTAGGTTGAAATCCCAGATCTGGCATGTCCCAGCTGTGTGACCTTAGGCTAGTTACTCGCCTTCTCTGGGCCTCCCTCCATGGTTGTGAAAAGCCAGGAATGAATGGAAGGGAACTGGGAGGAATACAAGGGAGCGCACACCAAGCTGGGGAGGCTGGAGTTGGGGAGGAAGCGGCCAGTGGGTGAGGGCCTCGGGTGTCCCCTCTACAGACCATCTTTGAGATCAACGCCTCCAGCCGCGACCTGAGCAGCCAGGTGATGCGTGCCAAGCGGGAGAAGGACCGCAAAGCCATCGCCAGCTTCCAGCAGGGACGGCAGGAGCGGCAGGAGCGGCAGGAGGGCTTGCCTCCGAGCCTCCCAGCACCGCAGGAGGAGCAGACTGAGAAGGAGGAGGCGGCGGGAGAGAGTGTAGAGGTGCAGGCCCCATACGGGGGACCCTGGAGTCTGGACTGGGGTCGGGGAAAGGAGGGTCAAGTCCCAGCAGCCCACGGGGCTGACCTCAGGGCTTTGAGCCATTGCTAGGGGTGGAGGCAGTGATTCCAGTCACCTCTGACGTTTGGGGGAACCAGTGACCCAGCCCCAGCCTCCCTATCTACGGAAGGGAGTCACAGTCTCATCCACCATCCCTTGCCTGAAGCCCAGGGCACCAAGTGCGTTTCAGGACTCGAGTCTTTACGGTGGGTCCCCTGTGGATGATGTCACACCCTCAGCAGGGTCTGGGGTGTCACTGCTGTGAAATGCTTCAGTTTCCACAGTGAGCTGCGCTGGTCCCCATGCTGAGGGGACAGTCACAGCCTCTTGTCACCTCAGGTCGGCTTTTGCCACCAAGTGAGTCTCTGGAAAGTTCATTTCCAGAATCTGGTAGTCGAGGGCACTGCAGCCACGTGACCGCGGTACCCAGTTCTGGGTCCACTGGGGGATTGAAGACGGCGCGTGGAGGATTCCCACAGGCCCAGGTGGCCGTGTCGTTATCATCACCGTCTGTCTCAGCCTGGGGTCCGGGCAGGTGGGAAGGGGCCGAGTTGGCAGCAGCGGAGGCATGATTCAGGCAGGGTCAGGCACTGGGCCTTCATGGCCAAAGGCATGGCTGGGGGTCCAGGGTGTCCCATTCACCTGGTGGATAAGGCCTTGGGCCTGCTCTTCTAATACTTGATTCAGACAGAGGGTCCAGTAGGCAAAAAATACACTTGAAGACCCCTGGACTAGTCCACATCATAGAGAGCAAGGCCACTCAGAGAGGGATGGGGGCTTTGCCTTGGTCATGTGACTGGAGGCCTGAGCTGGGCCCGGCACGTGGTGGGGCTCACCGTGGTCCGCACCCTGCCCGCCCCCACCCTACCAGTCCAGTCTCTGCTGGTGCTCGGGTCCTGATGAGGATACGGAGGGTCCTAGAAGCTCCTGGCCCTAGACCCCAGCTGGGCTGGTGGGTGGGGAGGCCAGTTTGCTTCCGGAGGGCTGCAGGTGACGCTGGGCCTCCGTCTACCAGGACGTCTTCACAGAAGTTGTCAGCCGGAAGCGGCAGCAGCCAGGACCCCACCGGGGAGCCAAGAGGCGGAGGGAGGAGGCCCGGCAGCGGGACCAGGCGTTCTACATCCCCTACAGGCCCAAGGACTTTGACAGCGAGCGGGGGTGAGTGGCTGCTGGTCCTGGCGGGGATGGAGTGGGATGGGCGTTTGGGCCCCCCTCCCAACCTCAGGGTGTCTCTCCACCCTCCCTCTGCAGCCTGAGTGTTGGCGGGGATGGGGGCGCCTTCGAGCAGCAGGTGGCTGGCGCAGTGCTGGACTTGATGGGAGACGAAGCCCAGAGCCTGACCAGGGGCCGGCAGCAGCTCAAGTGGTGAGTGAGCCAGCTGGACACCCCTCCCATGCTCACCTGCCCTCCACTTGGTCCCCACAACAGACATGTGACCCCCTGACTGTCCTGACTCCCGTTTGATCCCCTAGAGCAGGAATTATGTCACCTCCCACCCCTCACTGGATCCTGTGGAGCACAGATCATGACACCCCCCCCCCACCCCGCCCCAGGAATCCCCATGTGGTCATCTGCCTTTCTAGGGGCTAGTCTTTCTAGACAGGGGCTCATGACCCAGTTTGCCAATTTGAACTCTGGTTCTGGAGAAGTGATGTGACTCAGTCCAGGGTCACAGAGCCAGGAGGTGGTAAAGTGGGGGTCCGGAACCCCCAGGGGGCTCGTGCCCCTGACCCAGACTCCCAGGTTGGACTAATCCCCAGACGCCCCCACACTGTTTTTGGAGGCCTGGGACGCCAGGGAACGGTGAGGAAGGGCAGGGAACGGGCCTTAGCGGAGCACCTGCTGCATGCCAGACGCGGGCGCGCCGCTTTCCTTGAATCTTCCCAACAACCCGATGAGAGGTCGGAGGGACACAAGCCCGAGGGGAAGCGGACCACCTCCCTCCGCGGCACACCTCCCAACTCCTCCCACAGGGACCGGAAGAAGAAGCGGTTTGTGGGACAGTCAGGACAAGAGGACAAGAAGAAGATCAAGACCGAGAGTGGCCGCTACATCAGCAGCTCCTACAAGCGGGACCTGTATCCTGGAGGGCGGGGCCAGAGGGGGCGGGCCCAAGCTCTGTCTGTCAGCACAGCCACTGCAGGTGGGGGGCGGGGTCAGGGAGGGCGTGGCCTAGCTCAACCACCCCGCTTCCTCTAGATGGGGGCTAGGGACGGGGCGGAGTCGAGCAGATTGAACCACCAAACCCCTTTTAGGTGAGGCCCGTCGTGGTTGGGGAGGGGAGCATGGTCACACCCCAGGAGCGCCAAGGGCGTCTCCGTGCCGCAAGTAGCCTCCTTAACACAGCCCCCCAGCTACCAAAAGTGGAAACAGAAACAGAAAATCGATGATCGTGACTCAGAAGAAGAAGGAACTTCTGACCGTCGCGGCCCAGAGCGAAGAGGTGGGAAGCGTGGCCGAGGGCAAGGTAAGAGCCCTGGGAGGGTCGTCCTTAAAACCCAGGCTGCCAAGTAGTACTTTTGGTCCACTCGGGTACTTGGTCCTCTTGGCGCGGCCTGGGTCCTCCAGCGGGAGACAGACGAAGGTGGACAAAGGGTAAAGAAAAAGCGAAAGTGAAGTTGCTCAGTCGTGTCCGACTCTTTGCGACCCGTGGACTGTAGCCTACCAGGCTTCTTCGTCCATGAGATTTTCCAGGCATGAGTACTGGAGTGGGTTGCCATTTCCTTCTCCAGGGGATCTTCCCGACCCAGGGATCGAACCCGGGTGTCCCGCATTGTAGGCAGACGCTTTACCCTCTGAGCCACCAGGGAAGCTCTGGGCGAGGGGTAAGAGTGCCCTCCCAGAGACCTGGGAGAGCGAGCTGGGGCAGGCGCCTGCCTGCTCCTGCCCGCCACCACCACTTTGTTGGGTGACCATGGACAAGTCCCTTCTCCTCACTGACCTCCTCTGATTTCTCTTCTGCCAGAAGAAGGTTAAGCTACAGCCTAGACAATACAGTCCATAGAGACAGGAATTGGAGTCTGTCTGGGCCTCCAGTGCCCAGCCTAGAGGAGGTGCTGAAAAGCCTTTGTTGAATGATTTCTGATTGTGATAGTTACACTTAGGAGGCCTTACTGTGGACCAGGCCTTGTTCTGAACACTGCACACATAATAACTCATTTACGTCTCACTGGGACCTTGGAGGTAGATGCTATTCATAATTCACAGGCAGGGAAACTGAGGCACAGAAAAGTTATGTCATTGTCCATGATATCACAGCTGGGATTTGAACCTGACAGTTTGGGCTAGAGGGTCCATGCTGTTGCCCATTATAGTAGACAACTTAAGCCTTATTCAGCAGTTACCACCTGCCAGATGCTGGGGCTTGAACACAGAATGGGAGTGGGTACAGGGGGATTTCTGGGAGGAGAAGACAGTGGGAGTCGACCCAAAAGCTGAACTCCTGGCATCTCTGTCCCGGCAGGTGCATCCCAGCCCCGCACCCCTGGCACCCCTGCGGACCGCGTGCGCTCAGAGCTCAAGACCAAGCAGCAGATCCTGAAGCAGCGGCGCCGAGCCCAGAAGATGCGCTTCCTGCAGCGTGGGGGCCTGAAGCAGCTCTCTGCCCGCAACCGGCGCCGTGCGCAGGAGCTGCAGCAGGGCGCCTTCGGCCGGGGCGCCCCTTCCAAGAAGGGCAAGATGAGGAAGAGGATGTAAGAAGGTGACAGCCTGCGATTCCTCAGTTGGTCCAGGCGTGGACATCAGCAGCGTTCCCCGTGTGCCACTGTGTGCCTGGCCCTGAGTTGAGCACTGGGGGAGCTCCCTTGGCACATGCAAAGGAGTGCCGCAGAGGGGCAGCAGCTGCCTCTGCCTAAGAGAGGGCACACTTGAGTAGGGTGTTGAAGGGTTCATAGGAGTTTGCCAGGTAGGCCACAGCCTGAGCTGGCACCTCAGCTGCTACTGCTTGTCATGTGTTCCAGATTCAGAGGTGGTGGCCCCATGGGTTTGAGCCCTGAGTGCCTGAGGCCCAGTGATGTATTTTTAATGTAATAAACCTTTATTGAGCATCTCCAGTGGACCAGGAGCACAGTCTGCTTGAGGAGTTGGAAGGGACAGACCAGGGTGCTGGAATTTCAGCTGGAGTGCCGATGAGCCGAGAGCGTGTGGGTGGGTCCTGTGTGGGTTCTGCCGATGTCTCCATTTTGCTGATGAGAAAAGTCAGGCTCAGAGGGTGGGTAGGTTGCCAAGGTTTGAGGACCTTAAAGTTGGCCCTCGGGTCCCTTTCCTCCCACCAGGACAGGCTTGCAGCTGGGACTGGACGGTGAGAGGCAGATGGGATGTGGGGTCAAGGATCAGAGCATGCAGTGCTCCTCTTGGCTGCAAAGAGTCCACCACATACCCAGAGGTCAAAACCTGTCCTGACCTCTGCTTTCCTCCAAGCCCTGTGCTCCTCAGCCCCTGCTGGGGGTCCTGGGAAGGTCATGGGCTGCATCTTGCAGCTGGGTTCTCAGACTGGCCACCCCTCAGCACCAGTCCATTATGGAGGAGCCTTTGTGAGCAGACACCCTGGGAATGGTGTCCGCATGTGACCCTCTTGCTGGTCCTTTATTTTACTTTACTTACCAAACACTCATCTAGAATTTCCCAGAATTTTTACACCAGGCCCCGTTCTAACCTGACAAACATCAGCTGGTTTAAATGCCCCCACTGCCCTGGGAGGAGGACCAGGTACCAGGCCACATAGTGGATGTGGTTTTGGGGCCCCCATGTAGCTCACATTTACTTAGTACTTGCTGTGTGCCTCTTGTGTACACCCCACTTCCATCTGAGCGGGCACAGCCCTCCTGTCTTTCTAGTGAGAGCCACTCAGCCCACACCCCACAGGAAATGTGTACCTCCCCTGTCCTCATGCTGGGTCCCTCGAGGGGACCCTCTCCCACTGCTCACCTGGGTCAGGGTTAGGAGGTGGGGGCAGTGGACTCAGCCTGACGGAGTCTGGCCAGTATGGCGGAGAGGTCCAGAATGGACAGCTTCACCTGGGTCCCAACACAACCAGAGTCAGAGCCCAGCCCCTGAGTGTCCAGTCCCCGCCCCCCAAAACACCAGAGGATGCAAAGCAGGGGTGGGGGTTAGGGACTCCTATTAGATAGCAGTGATGTTGGCTCCCCAGGGGCAGTGAACCTGGTCTAAACCCTTCTGGGTTTTTTAAGCCTCAGTCCAACATCTCAGTCCAAGCCTTCCAAGCAATTCATTCACAGGCACTTTTCAGTTTTCTAGTTGGTTATTACCTGTATTATAGTTGAGTTACTATTTTCACTTCAGTTCTTTTTTTCCTTTTAGTTCGATCAGTCATATTCATTAGTGTATGACCTACTCTTATCTTCACCTTTATTTTGTTCAAATTAACCTGTTTACTGAAATGAGCTTAATAAACACCCATGGATCCACTGCCAAGACCTAGAACTGATGGTAATCTTACCTTAGGCTCTTCCTTCACCTTTGTCACTGAAATAAACATCTGACAAGGAAACTATGTCTCCATCAAAAGTGGAAAGAGATTAAATTACCCCTTGTCATAAGTGGGGGTAACTGGAAGAATAACAAAATGAAAGTGAAACCAGGGTACTGAATTCTAGCAGCTACAGTTGCCCACAAAAAATGTGAGTCCCAGGCCCTGGAGACCAGGGGTATTCCAGGCATTAAAGGCATATTATCACCACCACCACCCACCCCCCACCCCAACCCCACTGAACCTTTCTCCTTGGAAGATCAGAGAGTTGGTTGAAAAGGGACTGGCTTTTGCCTGTTATTTCATACCGAGCCTCTGTCCCTCCTAGAGTCTTCTTTTGTCCCTTGGGGTACCTGGGCCACACTTGAGAGAACAGTGGTGTACACATGAATCTGCCTGACTCAGGATGTGGCACTAAGGTAGGCTCTGGGGACCCAGAGCATCTAGGCATCTTGTCGGAATTCTGGCCTCTGGGTACAGGACGGGAGTGAAGTGGGCTGGGGCAAAGGCGGGGTGCCTCGCTTTGTTTCCTCCACTTCTCAAAGGGGCTACGCTTTGGGGACCCACTAGAATCCTAACAGAAGGGTCCAACGTTAGAAACCCCCTCCCTCCAGTGTAAACCAGGTCACGTGTTCTACCACCTTACAAACCTGAGTGAATAGAAAAACCGGGCATCCTTGGACACAATGACCTTTGTGATGCCATTGTGCAGAAAGAAAAACCACTCTACAACCCTGCCTTCACACTCCCCAGGGGAAGCTGAGACTTGTCCCTGCGGGAGCCAGAGGGTCAGGAACTAATTAAAAGTGAATTTCCATCTCCTGGTTTTATCGATGTTGTCACTTGTTTGCACTGTTTGATCCTAAAACAAAAGAACTCTTGGCATAAATATATTGTATGCATCAGTATACCCTGGCCTAGTGCACAGTGAAGTCACTGAGAGCCAGAGATGGTCCGACTTCCTTCTGTCCTCGCAGCAGCAGAGTCAAGACAGATCCAAGGCTCCCAGGCAGGGGGCTAGGCGGGCATGCAGCTAAGAGCCTGGGCTCTGATCACAGAGGGTCGTGCTCAATCCAGAGAAGGTGCGATTGCAGGCACCGTATGTTCCCAAAGGTTGGGGGGCTGGAGGTGGCCTGCAGAGGGGTCCTCACCTGCTCCAGCTGCCCCTCGGCGTCCTCGATGTCGAGGGCGGGTGGCCGTCTCTGATGCTGACACGCTAGCTGGTACATATTGAGTATTGCCATCCTGATGCGTCCCACGAGCAAGGTCTTCTCAGCCGCCGTGGCCTGGATCTGGATCCACTTGGATTCCTGGAGAACACCCCGCCCTCTGCCCCATTAAGGTGTGAGCCGGCCTGAAAAGGGCGGAGCCCCTTTCCCCACTGCTTCCGACAAGTCAGATCCCGGTAGGCTCTCTCAAGGAAAACTGCCCATGAAAGAAGCGTTACCGCATCTCCTGTTATTAACCCCGGCTCTCCTCCCGGCGGTGGGAGCCTGGGGTCCCGGAAGCCCACCTCCTCCGGCCTCGGTACCCAGTGCAGCGTGCGCTCCCGCGCCGACTCCAGTTGCTCCAGGAGATGCGCTCGCCGCTGGCCCTGCAGAAGCATCTCGTCCTGCCAGGAGTCCCGCAGCCGCTGCAGCCGCGCGCGCGCCTCCTCCAACTCCGCGAGCCGCTGGCGCTCCGTGAGCCTCAGCGCCGCCTGCATGTCCGCCAGCCCGTCGAAGCGCTCCACCAGTTCGGGGACCTCTTGGAACTGTGATGGGGTCGGGAGCGGGTACTCACCGGGCCTGCGGCTCCCTCCCCTCCCCACGTCCAAACCCCGCGCCTCATTAGCCCAACTGTGAAATGAGGGCATCACACATCCCTGCGCCCCAAATGTTAGCTACTCTCGCCCCTACCCGCCCCGTTTCGATTCCTGGGTTGGGAAGATCCGCTAAAGAAGGGATAGGCTACCCACTCCTGTATTCTTGGGTTCCCCTGTGGCTCAGCTGGTAAAGAATCCGCCTGCAATTCGGGAGACCTGGACTCGATCCCTGGGTTGGGAAGAGCCACTGGAGAAGGGAAAGGCTACCCACTCCAGTATTCTGGCTTGGAGTCGCAAAGAGTCGGACACGACCAAACCGACTTTCACTCCGCACCACTACCGTTAAACCCATCTAAGTTTCACTGCCTGTGATTAATGTTAATTCATTGTTTCGTTGAACTATACCGAGTTCCTGGATTCCCCCTCCCCCACATGCCTGTGTGTCCTTCAGGAGGTTATCTTTCTGAGCCTCAGTTGCACCGTCTGTAAAATGGGGTTGACAATAAGACTCACTTCATTAGACCTTAGGGAGAATTCAAGAACAAAGTGTGTTCCTGGCATACAGTTAGTGCTAAGTAAGTGGTGACTCCTGACATACAGTCAGCGCTTCACTAGTGCACACTTCCAAAGCCGTCCCTGAGGCCGCCCGGGGCTGCACGTGACACTGAACCCCAAAACCTCCTGCAGGGCGCTCACCTCGGGCAGCAGCTCCAACATTTGCCCCAGCAGGCGCGCGCAGGGCTCCAGACGCTGCAGCCCGCGCTGCAGCCGCGCGCGCTCCCGCTGCAGCTCGGCCAGTTGAGCCCGGAGCCGCAGCGCCTCTGCCTCCCGGCGGCCCGCTAGGTGCCGCTCCTCCGCGGCTCTCCGCAGTGCGCGGCTACGCCGGGCCTCGGCGTCCTGGGAAAGGGGGATGGAGGAAGGCAACGACCCCCAAGACTTGGGAGCCTGCAGAGCTCGCCGCAGCCACTCCGTCCCAATATTCACACGTTGAGTCACGGGTTGCAAACAGATGGTCCGCGGGCCAAATTCAACTAGAATCTTTTCGGTCCCTCACTCCTCTCCCACGCTTTTTAAAATGCTGCAGGCAGTTCGTGTGTATTTCCCACCGGTCCCTTTTATATTGCTAAGCCCACTTAAAAAAAAAAAAACCACGAAACTTTTTATTTTGTATTGGGGTATAGCAGATTAACAATGTTGTGATAGTTTCAGGTGAAAAGCGAAAAAACTCAGCCATAAAATATGCATGTATCCATTCTCCCACAAACTCTCCTCCCATCCAGGCTGCCACATAACACTGAGCAAATTTCCCTATGCTATACAATAGGTCCTTGTTGGTTATCCATTTTAAACATAGAAGTGTGTACATGTCCATCCCAAACTCCCGAACTATCTGTTCCCCACCCATTTCCAAACCCCTCCATCCATCCCTGCCCCGCCTTCCCAGAAACCATAAATTCCTTCTCTGAGTCTGTGAGTCTCTTTCTGTTTGGTAAGTAAGTAATTTAATTTGTATGATTTTTTTTTTTTAGATTCCACATATAAGGGATGTCATACAATGTTCCTTTTCTGCCTGATTAACTTCACTAAGTATGACAATCTCTAGGTATGACAACCATCCATGTTGCTGCAGATGGTCTTACTTTATTCTTTTTAATTGGGTAAACCCACTTTTTAAGTTTCTGTGACCGGTCTGGCTCCTATAGGATTGTGACTTTGTGACCTCTGCCCTGTCTCCCCCCACCAGTCTCCACATACCTGCAAAAACTTTTCAAAGCGGATGAATGACCCCTTTAACTCCTGCTCTTTCTGTTCCAACTGTTCCCATCGCTGTTTCAGGGAGGCCTTTCTGATCTCGAACACCTGGCCGGTAAGCAGTAGGTATCTGTGTGTGTTTGGGGTTTCAAGTCATCCAGCGCTTTCAGGTTTGTATTTAACTCTGCTCATCTTTTGCCCTTAATCTTGCTGCTGCACCCTGGCTTATATCTACCTGTGGCCCCCCACTATCCATGATGAAGCCCAAGTTCCCTCCAGTAGCCCCTGCATGTCAGCATCCCTTCTCTTCCTTCGGGCCTCATCTCACCCTGTCTCCTTCAACACCGTTTTCCAGACTCTTACTCACCTGTGTTTTGTCCTCACCTTCCTGTCTTTGTATATGCTGTCCCCTCTGTGTGTTTCTCCCTTTTCACGCTATCCCTCTTTGCTAGAAAAGCTGACTTGCCCTTCAGCCATCCTTAAGACATCACTTCCTCCAGGAAGTCCTCCGTGACCACCCCTGTGTAGAGACAGGGGCTTTCTCTGGGCTTCCGCCGTCCCTGCTCAGTGCTTCCCCCCTCACAGCAGTCATTACCCGAACACTTGTCTGTTCTCTTCTCTAGGCTGAGCCCATGAGGGCAGGGGCTGTGGTGAGACTTCTAGATCCCAGGGCATATCCTGCACACAGTAGCTGCTCAATGCACATTGATTTGCACCAACCACTGATCTCATGTGACCCCCATTTGACAGATGAGGAAAGCAAGGCTCAGCACAGTGGCTTGTCTCAGACGTTGTAGTAATAAGTTGGCTCCATCACTTTCTCATCTTTTTTTGGAGGGGTCTGGAGTCCCCCAAAAGTTTCAGGGACTACATTGAGTGGCTCACCTCCTTCTGGGCCTGAAGCTCCCGGTCTGCATCCACAAGCTCCTGCCTCTTCTCCAAGAGACGCAGGACCGGGGGGACGTGGTCTGTGTTCTGCTCTGGGATCTTCCTAGAGGGGCAAAAGGAAGTGGGGGTAAAGGAGGCAAGAGGTAGGGCCCCCAAATTCTCCAGTGGTGCCTAACATGCCTCTATTAGTCACCTCCTGGCTGTGGAAATTTTTACTCATTCAGCAAATTGTCCCAAGAATCTACTCTGTGCCAAGCACTGTTCTCGGCACTGGGGGGTGCAGCCTTGGTCAAGACAGACAGATCCCTGGTCTTCAGGAGCTGGCATCCCACTAGGGAACACAGAAAAGAAAGCTAACAACAAACAATGCTAGGGACTTCCCTGGGCTTCCTGGCGGCTCAGATGGGAAAGAATCTGCCTGAGATGTGGGAGACCCTGGTTCGATCCCTGGGTCGGGAAGATCCCCTGGAGAAGAATATGGCTACCCAATCCAGTATACTTGCCTGGAGAATCCCCATAGACAGAGGAGCCTGGTTGGCTACAGTCCATGGGGTCTCAAAGAGTTGGACACGACTGAGTGACTAACACTTTCACTTTCACTCTTTGAGGGACTTCACTGGCAGTTCAGTGGTTAAGACTCCAGGCTTCCAAAGCATGGGGCGCAGGTTTGACTAATGATCAGAAAACTAAGGTCTGACATGCTGTGTGGTGCAGCCAAAATAAAAAATAATAAAAATAAACTATGCTGGGACATGGTAGGGACTGAGATGAAAGTCAGCAGACTAAAGGAAATCTCTCAATAGGGAGATAGAAAAGTTTCTGAGAAAGGGACATTTGAGCAGAGACTTGAAGGGGAAGAAGGAGGGAGCCATGTTGATGCTGCAGGGAACAGATTCTAGGCTGAGGGAATAGTCAATGCCAGACCCCAAGAGAAGGACCTTGGTATGTAGAGAGAGCTGCCAGGAGGCCAGTGTGGTGGGAAGGGAGGGAGGAGCAGGGTGATGGGAATTGAGATCAGAGAAGTTACGAGGGTCAGACTACAGTGGGCTGCAATGAAGGGGGTCTCTGGCTTTGACTCTGAGTGAGATGAGAAGCATGGGAGGGTTTGGAGCAGAGGAGGTACCCCTCTGGCTGCTGTGGGGAGCAAGGCCAATAAGAGGGGTTGGCAGCTGCAGGGGACCCAGGACAGATCACAGGATAATGTGGAGAGGATGCAATTCTGGTCTGGGTGGCTCTGTAGAGAGGTAAAGAGTGGTGGGTTCTGGGTACCACTGGAGAGCAGAGCAGATGGGGTGATGAGGCGGTGAGAGAGGAGTTCAAAGGGGAACCTCGACATTGGAAGGATGTTGCTGCTGGCAGGCTGAGTGGGGAGCAGGAAGGTCAGCTCTTCCGTAAGGCCAAGTTGAGACTGAGCTGTAAGTTGATCTCTGTGGGGGAGGGTCTAGGAGACTGAGCTCTGGAGCCAGGCTTCCAGGAGAGAGGAGAGGCTGGACCCAGCCCCACAGGGTCAGCTGTGTCAGGAGCAGGAGGGATGTGCTACAATTCCATTCAGCTTGCCCAGCTCTGGTCCAGGGGAAACCCTCCCATTTTACTGATTCTGAGACTGAAGTTGGGGGACTCCCCTAAGTTAAGAGACCATACTCGGGCTTCCCTGGTGGTTGAGCGGTTAAGAATCCACCTTGCAATGCAAGGGACACTGGTTTGATCCCTGGTTTGGGAAGATCTCACATGCCCCAGAGCAGGTAAGCCCTTGCACCACAACTATTGAGCCTGCAAGCCACAACTACTGAAGCCTGTGCTCCTAAAGCCTGTGCTCCACAACAAGAGAAGCCAGCCACCACCATCAGAAGATCATGCACAGCAATGAAGAGCAGCCCCCGCTCACCTCAACTACAGAAAGCCCACGTGCAGCAACAAAGACCCACCACAGCCAAAAAAATAGGAATAACTAAATAAATAAATCTTAGAAAACAGTCCACACTCCCACTGCACAGAGCACAGGTTTGATTCCTGGTCAAAGTGAAAGCAGTAGTCGCTCAGTCATGTCTGACTCTTTGCGACCCCGAGGACTGGAGCCCACCAGGCTCCTCCGTCCATGGAATTCTCCAGGCAAGAATACTGGAGTGGGTAGCCATGCCCTTCTCCAAGGGATCTTCCAGACCCAGGGATCGAACCCAGGTCTCCTACATTGCAGGCAGATTCCTGGTAGGGGAACTAAGATATCACATGCTGCACAGCCTATATATATATATATATAATGATATATTAAATGATACTGAAGTTGGGACCCCCTCCAGCCACAGTGCTGAACAAGGCTGACAAGCTTCTTCCAATCTTCCTCTAAAATGTAGTTTGCAGGGAGAGGGTACGAGAGCAATTCCTTCCCACCTTGGGTCGAACGATTTCATCTCAACCGAGTATCAGCTAGGGGTGGGGCTCAGGCACAGATCAGAGACCTGGATTATTGACCCAGCTCTGCCCTAACTACCCCTGAGACCTTGGGGAAATTGCCATTTCCTTCAAGCCTCAGTGTCTTCCTCTGGGAAGTGGGGCCATAAACCCCTACCAAGAACTGCCCTTAGAAGCCAGGATCCAGGGGTGGGGGGAAGGAAGGGGCCAACTCACCCACTCTTGCCCACCCGTCCTGCCTGCCTCAGTGCGCCCTGCACACCACTCACGTAGACAGTTTCTCTTCCAAAACCAGTTGGAAATATTCCTCCCAGGGCACTGCCATTCTCCCGCTGTTGCCCCGGGCTTGCTTGCTTTCTGGAATTTTGCACAAGTCTAGGAGGCCCTGGGGGCTTCTGATGGACGGTTTGCACGCTCAGTACTCCCAGAAGGCAGCCACCCAGCAGGCCTTGGTCGCCTGGGCAACCAACGACACAACATTCCATTGCCAGCCCCGGACTGGAGAATCCGCCCCCTCCTCCAGAGGGAGGGGGCTGCAGGGAGGGGGCAGTTTCTGCCCTTTCTGGAGGAGCCTTGAACTCCCAATCTAAATTGGGGTGCAGTGAACACGACGTGGGTCTCTTGGCCAAGAATTTGCTACTGTTGGTGCACCATGGCTAGTCAAACCTCCTCCCGGATGGGTGGGACAGGGCTTCACTAACACGGTTGTGTGATCAGCTGTGTTGTGTGCATGCTCAGTGGTGTCCAACTCTTTGCAACCCTTTGGACTGTAGCCCGCCAGGCTCCTCTGTCCATAGGATTTTTTAAGCAAGAATACTGGAGTGGCTTGCCATGCCCTCCTCCAGGGTGTCTTCCCAACCCAGGGATTGAACCCCGAGTCTCTTACGTCTCCTGCACTGGCAGGCAAGTTCTTTACCACCAGCACCATGTATACGGAGCATACAGTTCTATGGGTTTTAGCAAATGCATAAAGTTGTGTGGCCACCACACTCAAGACACAAAATATTTTCATCATCCCCCCAAAGTCCTCATGTCCCTTTGTGATCCACCTTGTCCTCACTCAGCCCCTGGAAACCACTATTACCTTTCCCTGTAGATTTCCCTTTTCCAGAATATCCTCAGTAAACTTGTATACATTATCAGCCTTTTAAGTCTGGCTTCTTGCACAGAGCAGTATTTATCTGCGATCCATTCATACTGACATGTACATATTGACATGCATTTTTCACTACTGAGTAGTATTTGATAACATACTATAGTTTGTTTATTTGTCCTCCACTTGGATTATTTCTAATTCTGGGCAATTATAAACATAGCCTGTGTTCACGTGCAGGGCTTGTGTGCAAACAGAAGCTTTCATTTCACTTGCACAAATATGTAGGTGTATGATAGATGGGCCATATAGTAAGTGCATGTTTAACTGTACAAAAAACTGCAAACCTGGTTTTCAAAGGGGCTGCACTGTTTTATATGCACACTAGCAATGCATGTGAGTTTGGATTGCTCCATCTCCTAGCCAGCAATTGGGACTGTCAGTTTTACATTTGTAAAAGCCATTCTAAAAGATGGATAGCTAAATGGATACAGCGCTTTTATTGACTGACAATCGTAGATTCCTGTGCAGTTTAAGAAATAAAAAGAGAGAAGCTGTACTGCTTCACCTACTTCCCCCCAGTGGTGACATCTCACTCAACTACAGTCCGGATCGCAACCAGATATGGACATTGATTAAAATCCTCCCACCTTATTTAGATTGCCCCGTTTTATATGCACTTGTTTGTGTACATGTGTGTGTGCGTGTATTTCAGTTCAGTTCAGTCGCTCAGTCGTGTCTGACTCTTTGCGACCCCATGATCTGCAGCACGCCAGGCCTCCCTATCCATCACCAACTCCCGGAGTTCACTCAAACCTATGTCCATTGAGTTGGTGATGCCATCCAACCATCTCATCCTCTGTCGTCCTCTTCTCCTCCTGCCTTTAACCTTTCCCAGCATCAGGGTCTTTTCCAATGAGTCAGCTCTTCCCATCAGGTGGTCAAAGGATTGGAGTTTCAGCTTCAACATCAGTCCTTCCAATGAACACCCAGGACTGATCTCCTTTAGGATGGACTGGCTGGATCTCCTTGCAGTCCAAGGGACTCTCAAGAGTCTTCTCCAACATCACAGTTCAAAAGCATCAATTCTGCGCTCGGTTTTCTTTATAGTCCAACTCTCATGTCTGTACATGACCACTGGAAAAACCATAGCCTTGACTAGACAGACCTTTGTTGGCAAAGTAATGTCTCTGCTTTTTAATATGCTGTCTAGGTTGGTCATAACTTTCCCCCCAAGGAGTAAGCGTCTTTTAATTTCATGGCTGCAATCACCATCTGCAGTGATTTTGGAGCACAGAAAAATAAAGTCAGCCACTGTTGCCACTGTTTCCCCATCTATTTGCCATGAAGTGATGGGACCGGATGCCATGATCTTAGTTTTCTGAATGTTGAGCTTTAAGCCAACTTTTTCACTCTCCTCTTTCACTTTCATCAAGAGGTTCTTTAGTTCTTCTTCACTTTCTGCCATAAGGGTGGTGTCATCTATTGTTTATTTACTTGACCAAATAGCGAGGCTTGTAGGATCTTAGTACCCTGAGCAGAGATCAAACCTGGGCCCCTAGTAGTGGAAGATCAGAGTTGTAACCACTGAACCACCAGTGAATTCCTTCATTCTATGCTGTTTTATCACATGTCAATTCCTATGACTGCCACAGTCCAGATACAGAATATTCATCACAAGAGTGCTTCAATCCAACCTTTTATAGCGACACCCATCTTCTCCCTCCTGCCTCCCTAACCCCTACCTCCATTCATCTGTTCTCCAGCTGTGTTATTTTGTCATGTCAGGGGTGTTATACAGTAATTGGAATCATATGCTATGTAACTGCTTGAGATTGACTTTTTTCACTCAACATCATTCTCTTGAGATCCATGCTGCTTGTTACAGGTGTTTATTCTTTTTGATTGCTGAGTAGCATTCCATGGGACGGATGTACCTTACATTATGGGACCTCGTCGAGGGCCCAGTGGTTAGGAATGGGCCCTGAGCTTCCATTTCAGGGACTCCAGGTTCCATCCCTACTTGGGGAACTAAGATCCTGCAAGCTGAGAGGCGGCAGGGCCAAAAAAGAAATCACTCATGTTGGAGGATATTTGGGTTGATTCGTGACTTTGGCTACTCTGAATAAGGCCTCAGTGAAGATTCCTCTCCTGGTTTTTGTATGAACATGAGTTTTCATTTCTCCAGTATAGATGCCGAAGAGTACAATTGCTAGGTCATATGGCCAGTGCCTGTTTAGTTTTGTTTGTTTTTAAGTTAAGAAACTGCCATATTCTTTTCCAGAATGGCTGCACTATTTTATATTCCCAGTAGCAATGTATGTGATCCAGTTTTTTTCTGCATCCTCACTGCCATCACTATTTTTTGTTTTAGCCATTCTGATTGGTGTGTAGCAGTATCTCACTGTGGTTTTACGTTGCATCTCTCTACTGGCTAATGATGGTGACCATCTTTTCATGCGCTTATTTGCCATCTGTATATTCTCTTCAGCAAAATATCTGTTCCTGGCTGCTGCCCGTGTCCTTATTGGATTTTTTTAACTGAGTTTTGAGACTTCTCTGAATATTCTAGATATACATCGAGATGTTCCAGGGAGTCCTCTGTTGGATATCTTCTCCCAGCCTGTAGCTCCTCTTTTCATTCTCCTCAGATGGTCTTTTATAAAGTTTTAAATTGGGATGAGTCCTGACTTGTCACATTTTCTTTTATGGAGTGTGCTTGTGGTATCAAGTCAAAGGTGGGTTTTGAACTCAGGCCATCTGGATGTGGAGTCCCTCCTCTTTAACCACAACATTCCAGAGACAGTTGAGCCCTTTTTATTTAAATATTTATTTATTTTATTGGCTGTGTTGGGTCTTAGTTGAGGCATGGGGGACCTTCAGCTTCAGCATGAGGAATCCTTAGCTGCAGCAAGTGGGATCTTAGTTCCCTGATCAGAGATTGAACCCTGACCCTCTGCATGGGGAGCGAGGAGTCTCAGCCACCGGCTCATCAGGGAAGTCCCAAGTTGAGCCCCCTTTTGGATCTTTCCCTCCTTGGGTTTATTCCCTTCCTCCAATGTTTATGGCGCACCTTCTATGTGCCAGGCACTGTGTGAGGATACAGCAGTGGATAAGAGAAACCTGTCCTCATGGGGCTTGCTTCCCTGGTGGCTCAGATGGTAAAGAATCCACTTGCAATGCCAGAGACTGGGGTTCAATTCCTGGGTCAGAAAGATCCCTTAGAGAAGGCAGCCCACTCCATTGTTCTTGCCTGGAGACTCCCATAGACAGATGAGCCTGGCGGGCTACAGTCCATGAGGTCACAAAGAGTTGGACACGACTGAATGACTAACACTTTCACTTTCATGGGGCTTAGAAGCTAATGGGGAGGCCAGATGAGTCAAATCACTCTGTAAATACATCATTACACTCTGATAGGATTGCCAGGAAAGGTGCAGAGTGCAAGGAAGGGGGCAGGGAGGCCTCCTTGAGGAAGTGACATATGAATCCAGGCCTGAAGGGTAAGAGGGGATGAGTAGAGGAGAAGAAAGACATTCCAAGTTTTCAAAACAGAACAGGCAAAAGTCCTGAGGCAGGAGGATATGGTCCTGCCTAGAAGAGAACAAAAGTCTGTATTGTAAAGTTTGATTGGGGTCTTCCCTGGTGGTCCAATGGTTAAGAATCCGCCTTCCAATGTAGGGGACACAGGTTCAATCCCTGCTTAGGGAACTAAGAACCCCATGCTGCAGGGCAACTGAGCTCACACCCCACAGTTAGAAGCCCATGTGCCACAACTAAGATCCAACACAGCAAAAAAAAAAAAAAGTCTGTCAGGAGGACTGCACAGGGCCACGGAAGGGCAGTATCTGGATTAGAAGTGACAGACAAGGGACGGAGGTTCAGAGGAGGTAAGTGACTCCTCCAAGGACACACAGGTTGAGAGGTGCAGGGCCCTGGGGTCTGTTAATAGAGAGATAACCCATCTCTGGTTTGGAACTTCCCTGGCTTGGAGGTGGGGAGAGAGTTCCCCACACAAACACTAGTCCTCAGAAAGCTGGAACTGTAGCTTTAGCTCTATGGCCGGCGGATCCACCCCCAGACAAGGACTCAGCATTCCTCTCTGTTAAATGGGGGCATTGCTCCCACCTCCTTTTGGGATTTTTGGCTTTGCTCCCTCCTTTTGGGGTTTATCCCCTGCCACACTGCTGAGGTAGGACTCGCAACCGTCTCTGTCCCCACGTCCTAGGGGACGGGGTGGGGCTGCTGAGCGACAGAGGACACGACACAGCTTCTCAGCCGGCCTTGCTCCTGGCCACAAACCCACAGGCTCTGGAAATATCCACTCCCCCCACCCCCAGTCTCACGCTTGGTCAGCCTCCCCCTTCCTACTTCTCCATTCCAAGGCAGGGGGCCAGGGGAGGGGCACCTGGTGGAGTAGGACTGAGGAAGAAGGAAGCCGCGGTGTGGCCTGACAGACGGACACCTCGTCTTCTGGCCGTGGGAGGAGGGGACTTGTTGGCCTGCTTCCTCGGCAGCCAGCCCGCAGTGGGGGTTTGGAAATGCAGCCCACTCCGCCCAGTGCTGCCTCCTGTCCCACGTGGCTCCCTGCCCAGAATCGTGCCGGGCGCTCACAAACGGGACTTTGTGTTCCTGAGACAAAGAACGGCACTCCGCACCCCCAACCTGGCCCGCGGCTGGTCCGCCTTGCCCCAGTCTTGGCCTCAGAGGAGATGGGGCCACTTCCCAGCAGGGAAAACTGAGGCCTAGAGATGCACAGGTCTGCAGAGCCAGAGGAGGAATCTGCCTCCCGCTCGGAGGTTGGGGGTGCAGCAGAGAGGTGGGGTCTGGTAAAGTGAAGGCACTGTGGGGAGAAAGGAAATACATAATAATATGACCAGTATCACAGGAGAGAGGCCAGGTTCCAGCCCTCCAGGGGAACCAAGTTCTACTTAATCCAGAGAGTGTGTTTTGAGTTTTTCTTATGTGCCAAGCGGTGTGGGAGGTACCGCATGAATCAGACATTGTCCCTGACATTTAGGAGATAAGACGAGCATGTAAATCACCACAAAACAAGAGAACAGGAGACCAAGGTCTCAGAGAAGGGCCAACTGGCAGGGAGGGGGGAGGGGGGCTGGTCGTCGCTGCCTCCTGTGCCACTGGCCAGGCTCCCCGGGGGGCTGCCAGCAGAGCGACAACACACACAGTGGGGCAGCGGGCTTTCGGAGATCAGAGCACGTGGGCAGTATTTTCTGATTATAATTTCTGATTGAAAAGAAGCACATGTCATTATGTTGAAGAAAGCCCTCCAGTTCCATGCATGCTTTATCGGCTACATGACACTTCGTGCTTTCCACTGAAGGTCTGTTCCTGGCTGCCTCTTACTTATCATCCTCGTAGGGGCCCAAGAGAACAGGGCTGGGCTGTCTGTACCTCACTGCACTTCCACTGCCTAGTATCTAGTAGGTGCCCTATGCACATTTGTTAAGTAAGAAAAGAATTATACATCTTATATATATGAAAAGAATTTTATGCATATAAAATACTTCATGGGGACTTCCCTGGTGGTCCAGTGGTTAAGACTCCATGCTCCCAACACAGGGTGCATGGGTTTGATCCCTGATTGGGGAACTAAGATCCCACATGCCACGTGCTGCTGCCAAAAATAAAAAGATAAAATACTTTATGGCATCAGTATCATGCTTATGCTTATATATGGTTGCATATACTGTGTGTTCCCCATGACTTGGGTTTTCGTTTGCTTGTTTTTGGCCATGCTGCACAGCTTGTGGGATCTCAGATCCCAGACCAGGGCTTAAACGTGGGCCCTCAGCAGAGAAAGCATGGTGTCCTAACTTCTGGACTGGCAGGGAATTCTCTATGACTTGCTTTTTTTTTTTTTTTTTTGAAGTACTTTTCCTGTCATTTAAGTTGTCAAGATCATTCTTTAAACAGCTGTATACTGTTCCATGACATTGCTCTTACACTGTCTGCACTTTATTTCACCCCAACCCTCCTAATATTTTTTTAATAGAATCTGTAGGACTTAAGCCAGGAAGTAGATCATAAAAGGAATGTAAAGACTTTCCTGATGGAAAGATGAGGCAAAGACAGTGTGGAGTGGGGAGGGGAATGTGAGTAAAATCTTACAAGTGTTGAATTCAGGAGCAGTTTTTAGAGAGCCATGCGGACAGCCTGGGCCCAGGAGTGTGTTGTTAAACTGACTTTCAAATTAAAAAAAAAAAATCAGTGTTTATTTGCTGATTTCCATGGCACAAATTCTCCTACCATGGTTGATTTAAGTTCCAGATATGGCATCCTTGAACACAGGGTTGGAAAGGCATGGGCGTGGCCGGCTCTGAGGAGCCAGCAGAAGCAGCCTCCAGCATCCCCTGCCCAAGTTGAAGCCTGATCCCTACTCTAAGATGAGGAGCCCTCTCTTACTCTGTGTCTATGAGCCTCCCTGGGCCCCAAGCTCAGCATCTCAGATGCAAGGGTGGGACTCAGCCAGTCCTGGGCAGTGGGGCCCACCGGGGGTGCAGGAGCCCAACCTTCAGATCTCACTATCAGATTTCTCAGCTGGGATGCAAACCCTCAGATTCCCCCAGCTTAGCAACCCGGAGCTGAATCCACACTTCAATGGATGGTGTAGATTGTGTGACCACAGTCCACTGAAGGGTGGCCATTCCATCCATCCCTGAAATTCAGGGCTGGGCCTGGCACTCCGCCCCAGCCATGTCCTTAGGACTCAGCCTCAGAGCTCAGTCAGCCAGTGGGGCTCAATGTCAGGCACAGTGGTGGGATCGGGAGGTTCCATAATGGTCATGATACTTATGAGTACCTACTGTATGCCAGGCTGAGCTGAATGTTTGATGTTTAATCATCCTATCCTCACACCCAGCCTATGAGGTGGGCTCTAGTATTAGTCCCAATTTCCAGGTGAGAAAACTGAAGCAGTGAGAGGGTAACTCACTTGCTCAAGAGGATCCAGCTCATAAGTGTAGATGCCAGGATTCAGCCCCAGGTTGGCTGAATGTTAAAACCTCTGCTCTTAAATGCAAAGCTCAGGGGACTTCCCTGGTAGCCCAGTGGTTAAGAATCTGCCTTCCAATGCAGGGGACCCGGGCTCCATCCCTGGTCCAGGAACTAAGACCTTACCTGCCGCAGGGCAATTAAGCTAACGGTCCATAACTACTGAGTCCATGTACTCTGGAGCCTACGGGCTGGAACAAAAGATCCCGCATGGGGCAACTAAGACCCAACACACCAAAAATAAACAAATATTGGAAAATATCCTCCTGCTTGGCTTTATGAAGCACCTGCTGTGTGCATCCCATGGGTGCTAGACTACGTAGGGAGTTGGCAAGAATGATCACTGGTTTGTCTTGAAAATGGTCAGGGGAAGGGGAAGTGGCTAATCTTTTCCTGAGCACCTGCTGTGTACCAGGAATGATACCAAGTGCCTTACACAGCCAACTTGATTAACTGTACAGCAATCTCGCGAGAAAGGTGAGACCCTTCCCTCATGACAGCTCAGACCTGGGCACTCAGGAGCCTGCCCTCTTCTCTTAAGTGGCCTCTAGCAGGTCACACTCCTTCTCTGGGCCTCCGTTCCCTCTCTGGTTCCCTGACAGGAGCTGTCCTAGGAGACTTCAAACCCTCTGCCAGTTTCAGATCAAATTTCTCAGAACAACAGGAAGTGGCCAGTCCATTTGGAAAGTATGGGGATTGTGGCTACAGCTCCAGGCAAGTGGCAGGGTCAGATGCCGGATACTGGACAGGTGACAGAATTACCTCCCCAGAGGCCCGGCTGGCACAGTCCACAGCCTTTGTAAGCACCCCCCACCCCGGGATCCTGGAGATGAGGGGGATTTGAGAATGTGAGTCCCTGTTCAGTTCTGGAAGATGGGTTGAGATGGCTGGTGGTGGGTTGGCTGGCATCTCAGGTGGTCCCTAGGGCCACCTTATGTTCCATCAAGAGTCCCTGGGGACCAGATACCCTGAGATCTCTTTTTAAGAAGAAAAAGTTTCCTCTGTAAGCTCCCACCTAGGTGAGGAAGGTGGGGAGAGGCAAGACACCTGTCTTGAAGTAGCAGTCATATGAAAAGTACCATTTTCCCCTAGTGAGGATCTGGGGTGACTGATAAAAATTACAGGAGGGCTTTAACTACTCCCTTGGGGATACTACTGCTCTGAATTCAATCCTGCATCACCCCTCAGACCCCACTGAAGGGTGCTGCAATACTTTTAAGCTTTGGGGTCAACTCTGCTGGGCCCATTTCACAGATAGGATAACTGAGGCTCAGTCTTTGGAAGTTGGAGGACTCACCAAACAGTGGCCAGCCAGGGAGAGAATTCCAGGGATGTGAATTCCTCACCAGCCTGGCTGGGGTGCTGGGTGGGAAGTCAGGGAGGGAGATAGGGAAGCAGGTCATGGACTGCTCCTGCGGCTGGGCAGGGCCCTCCCAGAATTGCCGGTCTGGGTGTTGCCTCCAGAACAACATAAATAGAGCCTACACATTGGTGCCCGGCCCTGGGTTGAACTGATCAGAGTGAGTCAGGCTCATAGCCAGCCCTTCTGAGAACTCTTAGGCAGCTAAACAACAAACTCATGGGGAGAGACAGGGTGCGTATGTTTCTGTTCTAGGACAGGCCCTTCCTGTTACATTATCTCATTTAATGAGATGTACAAAAAATGTACAAACCTGGAGCTGTGGGAGCAGAGAAAAAGGAAAGAAAACCTCTGCCTGGCATGAGAGGCCATCCTGGAAGACTTCCTAGAGGAGGTGATATTTGAGCTCTGCCTTGAAGGACAATAATAGCAAACACTTTCTGAAAAGCTTCTTATGTGCCTGTTGGTGATCTGACACCTGTTCCTGCTTCCTTTCTACTTGCTTTATCTCATCTAATTCTCTCAAAACCCTGTGAAGGAGATACTATAATAACATAGGAACAGATGAGAAAGCCAAACCAAGGTACAGAGAAGTTAAGTGACTGGCCCAAGACCACACAGTTACCGAGTGGCAGAGTCCGTATTCACATTCAGAAAGGCAAGTCAGTTACTGACTGTAAGATCTTCCAAATGCTATTTAATCCCTCTGAACCTCAGTTTGTGTATCCGTACAATGGGGGTACCGGTACAACAGCAAGTAGCACATAGAATGATGGTGAGGAGGAAGATGAGATAGTGCGTGTAAAACGCTTAGAACAGTGCCTGGCACACAGTAAGTGTTCAAACACTTGGGGAAGGTTTTTTATCGTCGCTGTGGTGGTTGTTATCTTCAAGCCCTCCCCTCCCCCTCCGGCCGCAGCTTCCTCCCCCGCAATGCCAGCCCTTGACGTGGAATCTGCCGCACGCACAGTCTGGATTTAACTGGGAACTAAAAGAGATGGAAGGGGATGTTCGAGGCCCCTCCCTCTCTGGACTCGAAAGGACCCCCAGGGAGGGTGTGACTTTCTCTAGCGACGCCTCCCGGCGATCTCGGATACTGCTCCGGGACGGCGCGAGAAGCTCGGACCGAGGAGGCGGTGCGGGGATGGCAGGCAGGGGAGAGCCGGAGAGGTGTGATCGCGTTGGAAGCAGGGCAGGCAGGGGACACACACTGTCTTCTGTGCCCAGTGCCAACTCAGCAGGAGCCTGCCGCCACGCCCATCATGGCCGTGGGCCGCTCCCCACCTGGCAGTCCCAACCTCCGCGAGCCCGGGGCTCCGCGGCGGGTGCGCTCTGGCACGCTTGGCTGGGGTGCCGGCAGAGGGCGCGCGAGGGGGGCCCGGGAACGGGCGGGAGGGGGACCCCGCGGGAGGCGGGATTGCGGGGAGGGCCGTGGCCCACCCCCCTACCGCCCGCCCCGCCTGCCCACCAAGAGCGCCAGACTAGAAGGCAAGGGCCGGCGGTGTGCCCCCCGCGCGCTCTGCCAGCTCGGCGCCCGGCTCCTACCTGTAGAGTCTGGGTAGGGAGGCGCCCCCTCCCCGGTCACTATCCTCTCTCCTCCTTCGGAAACCTCCCGTCCAGCTACCCGCGCGTTTCGGGCAGGTGGCCCGGGGACTCCGAGAGAGGGTGCCAGGCTCGCTGCGGGTGACATGTAGACGCCCGCCCTGCCGCGGTCCTGCCGGAACCCGGGCGCCCTCCTGGTCGGAAAGTTTGGGGCTGGCGCCATGGCCAAGAGCAGCTCCCTGAACGTCCGTGTCGTGGAGGGCCGGGCGCTGCCCGCCAAGGATGTGTGAGTACCCCCGGGGCCAGTCGGGGATGAGGGGCGTGCCGGGCGTGGATGGGGAGAGGGTCGCCCGTTCGGCGTGCCAGGGCAGGTCGTGAAATGAGAGAGGGGTGCTGATCGGAGTCCTGGGGGCTGATCCACCGTCGCGGGGCGAGAGGCCCCCTGCCCATCGTTGTCCTGGTGGAGGGGTCACTCCGATTTAGCAGATGCCCCGCCCAGTCGCCAGGAAGGGGGTGTCTTTGTTCCTGGGATATACTGAAGGGGGTCTTCCAGGGCCTCAGCTCTGGGGCTTATAGGATCAGATTCTGTCAGAGCTGGGGACGTCATTTAGGGGTGGAGGGCTCCCTTCCTTAGTCCAGGCAGGTGTGGGAGGTGGGGTTTCTCCAGGCCTGGGTGGGCACCGGTTCAGAGGACTCTGGGAGGGGCCCCAGAGGGCCTGGGATCCAGGAGACCCCAGCATTCCTTTGCCAGCATCTGGTGTTTAGGTTTGCAGAGTGTCACCAGGTGGCCCACTGGCCAGGCCTGGGGGAAATGGTTCCTCTGGACCCAGAGCCCCTAGCGCCTCAGCCAGCAGCGCACAGCCCCGTGGGGGGCCTTCCCTGATGCTAAGCTGCTTGGAGGACCAACTTCCCCCTGCAGCCCCTCCCCAGCCAGGTGATGGGGTCCCCGCAGTACCAGTCCTTGATTATGCTTCCCTCCGGGCTGAGTCAGCAGTTGCTGAATCAGCAGAATGGAGGGAGGGGGTCCCCCTCCTGCTTCAGCTTGGAGCCCAGAAGGGGCTCTGAGGGTGTGGGTACCTGGAGCAGGTGTGGGATCCTTGACAGGACATTGACTGTATGACCTTGAACCTGATCCTCTCCAGGTCTGGATTTCCCATCTGGGCAAGGGGAACCCTGGACAGGGAGTCTGAAAGCCTTGTGCAGTTGTGAGGGTAGAGAACCACTTAGGATTTACCCTGGGGCCAGGGGGAGCAGGAATGTGGATTCTGAGCCTTTGCACAGGCTAGGGCTTAGCTCTGCCCTAACACCTCCGGCTGGGGGTTCTAGTGAGGAGGGTATCCTGCCTTTGACTTCATGAACCTTCCCCTTCCCCAGTCCAGGAGCTGTGTCAACAGGGAAGCTCCTTAGAACAGTTCTAGCTGCCCCCGTCCTCATCAGTGACCCCCGAAGCAAGCTCCTGAGGAAAGAGAGCTCGCTAGCTGTGCCAATGCAGTCTCGACAAGCCCCCTGTCTCCCGTCTTCTGAGATGCTCTTCCAGAGCCCCTGAGCATTGGCAGTTCTGGGACTGTTGAGGCAGTGAGGTCACCTGGCAGCTGCTGGGCGGTTGATATGGGAGACTTTTCAGAAACAGGTTTCCCTCTCTTGGTGCTCCAGCCCCTTCACCAGTCCCGGGTGAGGGCCATGAGGGAGGGGTGGGTGTTGTCCTTGGACCCAGACACAGCTCGCAGGGCTCCCTCTGCTTCTCCTGGGGATGGGAGTTGACTCATACTTGATCCCTGAGTCTCTTGGCTGCCTCTCTTCCCCCCAGTTCCCGGGCCAAGGTGAGCTCTAGGTGGGCCTCACCCCAGTACCAGGGTAGGGGGAAGTGACTAGGCCCCAGTGGGGATCCCGCCAGCCTGCCTCAGTTTCCCTAGCTGGTGGTGCCCTTCTCAGAGGGGCTCACTCAGAGCTTGCTGAGATCTCCATGCCCATGGGGACTCTTAGAGGGGGTATGTCCTCTTTCCCCTCTCCTAAGGGAGAGGGCCCAGAATCTTCCTGAAGCCTTCCCGGGTTTGAAAGGGCTCCAACCCTGGCTTGAGAGGAGGCCTCAGCTGATAATTTGAGTTATTTCTGTCATTCATAATAGCAGCTATATGTGGTCGAGGGCTTCCTATGGGCCAGGTCCTGTGCTTAACACTTCTTTGAGTCCTATTGGCATTATCATGTCTTGAATGGGCAAACTCAGGCTCAGAAAGGCATAGTCACTTGCCCAGGGTCACACAGCTGGGATTTGAATATTGACTGCTTCCAGGCACCCACCTGCCAATGCAGGTGATATATGAGATGTGGGTTTGATCCCTGGGTTGGGGAGATTCCCCTGGAGAAGGAAATGGCAGCCCACTCCAATATTCTTGCCTAGAGAATCCCATGGACAGAGGAACCTGGAGAGGGCTCCAGTCCATAGAGTCACAAAGATTTGGAGATGACTGAAGCGACTTAGCATGCACACACCAGGCAACAGGCAGACGGGGCAGGCGATTGCCCAGGGGCCTGCTTTCCCACACTGGAGGTGGGGCAGGGGCCGTGGGAGAGGCCGAGGGTCTGGAGAGATCCAGGGTCTGGAGGGGCAGCCCCTCCCGCCACCATAGCCCCTACCTGATAGGAGTCTGATAAGGCCTCTGTGGGTCAGAGTCCTGGAGATGACGTGTTTGACTCCCAGAGGGGCCCAGGGGTCAGGCCGGGTGAACTGGAGGGGCGTGGCTCCCAGCCCTTTTCTAGTGGATTCCAGCCTGTCTGTCCTACATCTGCTGTTGGGAAAATCGAGGGATGGGGGCCTGCCTAAAAGAGGCTCAGGGATAGAGGATGTGGAGAGAGACATGAGAAGGAGGGGGTGTCACCCAGCCATGGGCATCCAGAGGGGAAAACTGAGGCTCCCAGTGTTACTCAGCCCAGTGGGCTTGGAATAGATCCAGATGGGTAAACTGAGGCCTGGGGCACTATGCCGAAGGGAGGCCAGAGAGGAACGTGGAGGCACAGGTTGCCGACCAGACTGAGATGTTCAGGGATGGAGAACAGATGGGGAAATGAAGGCACACTCGGCAGAGGGAGCTGAGGGAAAGCGACCAAAGAGGAAACTGAGGCCCACAGAGGGCTCAGCCAGCAGACGAGGTTGGAGCAGTTCCTGGTGCCATGTCCCTCTTTCCCAGAATCCCCGAGGCGTTTGTGGATCAGTGACAGGCTGAACGGAGGGAGGGTGGAAGAGAGAGGGCGGGAGCTGGAGTTCTGGGGAAGGGGGCCATGTGGGGAAGGGATCTTGAGTCGGAGTGCAGGTGGCGTTGGTTGGGAACATGTATGCTGAGCCCTACAGACCCGAGTTCAAATCCTGACTCTGCCAGGCTGTGGAGGGAGGAGGATGGAGGCACAGCTCCTCCCCCAAGGATCTCAGCATTCAGGAGTGGCAGGGAGCCGTGGAGACAGACACAGAGCAGAGAGAAACAAGGGAGCCAGATGACTTCATGTGCTCAGAGGGATCGGAGGGCAGTGTTACAGTCCACTGTTGGAGGACTGTCCACTCTGAGGCAGTGACTTTGTGACTGAGGTTTGAATGAAAAGATGGAGTCATTCAAGAACAGAGTAGGTGTCTTAGGATGGTGGAACAGCAAATGCAAAAGCCCTGAGGCTGGACTGAGCTTGGTGGAAGACAAGGGAAGCCTGTGTGATGCGATGAGGGCAGGGGTGGGGGAAATCACGAGGAACCCTGGTCAACAGCTTGGGATGGACAAGTAACTTTTATTACAAAACAGGGATGGAACTGGCTTTGGTTGGCCAATGACTCTTTGCTGCTCAAGGGGTTGCAGCCTATCTTGAGATGGATTAGTAGATCTTATAATGAAGAGGGAATGGAACTGGCTTTGGTTGGCTAATGGCTTATGGCTATTCGAGGGGTTGCAGCCCATCTTGGGGTGGACTAGTAGCTCTTATTCGCTCAGTTGTGCCCGACTCTTTGCTACCCCGTAGACTGCAGCCCTCCAGGCTCCTCTGTCCATGAGATTTTCCAGGCAAGGATATTGGAGTGGTTGCCATGCCCTCCTCCAGGGGATCTTCCCAACCCAGGGATTGAACCCGGGTCTCCTGCACTGCAGGCAGATTCTTTACCAGCTGAGCTACAGGGGAAGCCCTCTAGTACCCCTTATTATGAAGGAGGGATGGAACCGGCTTTAGTTGGCTAATGGCTCATGGTTGCTCGAGGGGATGCAGCCCATGTCTCCTACTGGTTGAGTTTTGAGATCTGGCCTCACTGGTCTGTGCTTGCAGTGAGAGCATCCACTGAGGCCCATCCCCGCTGAAGGCTGAGCTATGCAGCGTCCCCTCCCAGGGAAACTCCCAACGGAGGGTGCAGCACATACTCCGAGGATGGGGTTCAGGTATCTGTGGGAAGAGCTCTGGGGTCAGCTGTGATGCATCACACCACGTGTTAGCTTCTTTAGTTCCTTCACCTGCCCTAAGAGGGGTGTGGAAATATTATACCCAACTTACAGAGCAGAGAAACTGAGTCCCACAGAGGGGCGAGGACTTGCTGGGGTTCCACCTTGAGCAAGCTTGAGGCCAGGGATGACTCACCAGATGAGTACATGCTCTGGACCAGTGCTTTGGGGTTCCTGGGCCCAGGACTCCACCTGTTCTGGTTTCAGATCTCAGTGTTCTGTTTCTCTGGGTGGTGGAAGCCCCGGGCCCATTCAAGGAGGTCATGCACGTAGTGAGTGGCTGGTGGGCACCCATGGCATGGTCTGCTGGTCCCCAGAGGTCCTGCCTCTATTGAACTTGTTGTGTGACCCTGAGCAAATCCCCTCCCCTCTCTGGGCCTTAGTTGCCCCCATCTATAAAACAAAGATGCACTGGGATCCCCACTCTGGTCTACCCTCTCAAGCCTGCTCCCCAAACCTTCTCCTTCTGCAGGTCTGGGAGCAGTGACCCCTACTGCATAGTGAAAGTGGACGACGAAGTGGTGGCCAGGTGAGGCGGGGAGCGGCCGGGCATGGGGTGAAGGAGACAGGGGCGTCCAGGTATAAGAATCCACGTTGAAAGGAGGACCTTGGGGGCAGACTTGCCCCACGGATGGACTCACTGGCCTGATGGCGGGTGTTTGTGCCCCGGCCACGGGGCTGGATGCTGGGGGCTGCTGGCTCCTCTGTCCCTCTAGTCCCACCAACTGGCCGCCACCTTCCCCCTTGCCCTGACGATGTCCCTGCCTGCATCCTGGGCCTGACTCAGCGACTGCCAGCTTGTGCCTTCCCGGGGGCGGGAATCTCACGCTTGGCTGGGCTGGCTGGTTCTGGGCCTGCTGGGTGCTGCGGGCACTGGTGTGTGTGTGTGTGTGTGTGTGTGCGTGCCCAGCTGGACCTGCTTGTGAGTGTGTATGGTGTGTGGGGAAGTGTTGGAGGGCTGGTGTGAACGCCCGTGACCACTGGTGTGTGTCCCCATGGGTGTGCAGACTCAGAGGCTCACGTTGTGTACCAGCGTGTGGGGTGTGTATGCGTGTGTGCACACGTGGGCTGCCGTGTACATGCATGTGTGCACCGATGCCTGCTTATTTGGGTACACAGGCGCCGCTGTGAACACGTGAGGATGTGAAGATGTCTGGTTGCCTGAGCCAGTCGCGGGCTGGGCTGGGCTTGGTTGCCGCCCCCGCAGGCCGAGGGACAGCTCTCAGCCCCCGCAGGCCTGAGGGGTGTGGGTGGGCGGGCGGCTGAAGCCTCGGTTCCTATGGAGACCGAGGATTCAGGATCCTCCTGGCGCCAGTTCTGGTCCAGATGGGCTGGGAGCTGGGGGCAGGGAGCCCATGTGGGGGAGGGTCAACCTGCAGCACCCCAGCCGATCTCTGGGTTTATCCCCATCACTCTGGGTTTACCCTGACCCCTTACCACACTCTGTGACACCACCCCCACGCCCACAGACTGATTTTCTGTGTGACCCCAGGCTGCTGTCTCCCCCTCTCTGAGTTCTGAGGTCCCTCCAAGTTCAGGGGCTGGGGAACCTGGAGGGACTTCCAATTGGAAAGAGGGTGGGGTAGTGGGGATGAGAGTATTTGGAAAGAAGGGTCGGTCTGAGGGAGCGGCCCTGGTCTGTCACGTTCACACTCTACTGCGGAAGAGTGTGGTGGAAGCGAAGTGGGGATTGAGTTTCCAGCCAGAGATTGAGGCCAGGTTGTGATGGTGAGAGCACCAGATGCTCATCTACTAGACCAGTGATCAGTGACAAGGGCCCTGGCCCTTGGGCTTTGCAGAAAAGAATTCCCAAAAAGATGGAAAGTAGTGAAGCCAGTCAAGTATTAAGAGCGCAAAGAGTACAGTATGTGTGGTGGATAGGCGTAAGGGCAGACTCAGAGGGCGAGTCCCTGAGTTGCACCCTTGTGGTAGTTTGAATTACTTTTATGGGGCATTTCTTCCAGGTTTTCTTTGACCAATCACTTTGATTTACCTGGTCCACAGTGTGTATTTCGTGTATCTCAGGATCCTTCCATATGTGCATGCATCTCTTAGCCAGGATGGACTCTACTGAAGAGGCCTGTGGGTCACCTGGCCTTAGTCAACATCGTTCCCCTTTGACCTCAAGGAGCCTTTCTGCGCATGTGTGGTCAGGGAGGTCTCCTGACTTTCAGAATGAGAAGTATGTGGTCTGGACAGGGCCCAGGCTCTCCCTTAATTATCCTGCTATTGTCTTGGAGTTTTAGTCCATAGGGAATAAATCTCCAATCGCTTTACCCTGATGGGGGCCCATCTACCTCCTGCCTCAGAAGGAAGAAGGCAGAGGCAGGTGTGTTGGCCAGATTTTGCAGCTGTAAACTTGAGTGTGTGTTGGCTGGGCAAAGTGAGTTCTCTTTTCGCTGTTGGGCAAAGGGCAGTGCATCTGCAGAGGTGTTGGGATGAAGAGGTGTGTGTCTGTTTCTGGGTCTGTCTTGGTCCCCGATCCTTCTGGAATTCCCTCTTGCTGAGAGTGCTCTGGCCCCTGCTGACTTCATGGTCCCCTGGCCCCTCACACTTTCCTGCCTCTCAGCCATTATCTTCTTGTTCCTCAAATTCACCATTCCTGCCTCAGTGCCTTGGCACATGCTCTTCCAGCCATCTGGATTGCCTTCATCCTCTGCTTTGCCTGACTAGCTCCTGCGGGAAGCCTTTCCTGACCCCTCGCGTCCTCAGCCCAGTGGGTACCGCTGGGCTCACCAATCACAGGACTTCTCTCATTGTGTCATAAGGGTTCGGGAGGGAGCCTCTTTCTGCTGGGGGAGCTCTGTGGGGGTGGGGACCTTGGCACCTCTTCCTCTGATTCCCCATAGCCCCCAAGACTTGGCACATAGTCAGGGTGAGTGTTTATGGAGTGAATGAATGAATGAATGGATGGGTGAATGGAATTGCGTGTCTTGTCTGTCACTGAGGGTTTGTGTGATCTTCTCTGTGTATCTCTGCTGGGTATTACTCTGCGTATGTGAATGTGTGTCTGTGTGTCTGTGTGTGTCTCCATGTTCTGGGCATTGCTTTTGTTTGTGTTATCTGTATGAATGTTTTCTCTGTGTGGGTCTGCCTTGTCTATATGTAGAAACACATAGTTGTATGTTTCTAGAAATTTTTGAAGAGGCATATGAGTATCTGTATATGTGTGCATGTGTCTCTTTGTGTCTCTGGCTTCCTTGGTATATCTGTGAATGTTTGTTTCTGTGTGTGTGTGTGTGTTATGGTTTGTGTGTGTATCTGTAGCTCTATATCAGGGTTCTTGGGTCTATGTGAGTGTGTATGTGTAGCTGTATTTGTGTTTGAGTAGCTCTGGGTGTGTATGTGTCTGTGTGTGTGTGTGCCCCCAGGTATCTGCTGCCTGTGTGGCCCAAAGACCCCCCTGTGCCCCCTTTTGCAGGACAGCAACCATCTGGCGGAGCCTGAGCCCCTTCTGGGGGGAGGAGTACACTGTGCACTTGCCCCTGGATTTCCACCATCTGGCCTTCTACGTGCTGGACGAGGACACGGTGGGGTGTGTGTGCTGGGGACCCAAATCTGGGCATCTGAGGGAAGGCGGGACGCCCCAAAGCACAGTAGCTGTCCACCCAGCCATTGACATCTGCACCCACCTCTCCACGGGCGGGGCAGGGGTCCCTGACTTGGACCCTCACCTGCCTGCCTTTCCACAGGCACGATGACATCATAGGCAAGATCTCGCTGAGCAGGGAGGCCATTACAGCGGACCCCCGAGGTGGGTGAGGGTTCCAGGCAGAGGGCAGGGGGGTGGCACTTGCCGGGGCATAGCAAGCAGAACGGGGCAACATAGAGTCTTCGGAGGAAATTATTTTGGTTGTTGCTTTTGTTTTGAATTTTATTTTTTCAAAAATTTGTATTATTTAGTTTTTTGCATGTGCTGGGTCTTCGTTGCTGCATGGACTTTTCTCTAGTTGCAGCGAGTGGGGGCTACTCTCTAGTGGCCATGCACAGGCTTCTCATTGCAGTGGCTTCTCTTGTTGTGGAGCAGGGGCTGTAGGGCACAGGGGCTTCAGTAGTTGTGGCTCCTGGGCTCTGGGGCACCGGGTTAGTAGTTGTGGCGCATGGGCTTAGTTGCTCCATGGCAAGTGGGATCCTCCCGAATCGGGCACTGAGCCTGTGTTTTCTGCATTGGCAGGCAGATTTTTTTTTTTTTTTTACCACTGAGCCACCAGGGAAGCCCAGACTTGAATTTAATTCATTTATTGAGCAGTTAACTTTTTTACGTTCAATATTCAAGAGAGACAGTTAGCAGTGAGACTGTCCCTCTTACCCCAGCTACTCCATTCTCAGCCCCGTGTTGTCAGTTTCTCGTGTGTCCTTCTAGGGACATTCTAAACCGACGCAAGCAAGGGGCTTCCCTGGTGGTCCAGTGGCTGAGACTTCACACTCCCATGCAGGGCCCCCGGGTTTGATCCCTGGTCAGGGAGCTAGATCCCACATGCCACAGCTAAGAGTTTTTGTGCTGCAACTAAAGGTCCCGCATGCCGCAACTAAGATCCAGCACAGACAGATAAATAAAATGAAATAAATATTAAAAAAAAAACATATGCAGGCAAGTAGCAACAGTAACAGCAGCAAAAGTTTATGTGGTGCTTACTGCGTGCTGATCACTTTCTAAGTGCTTTACACGTATCAATTCACTTAATTATTCTAATAACCCTAAGAGGTGGGTACCCTTGTTATGCCCATTCTGCGTGCGCATGCTCAGTCGTGTCCAATTGTTTGCGACCCCATGGACTGTAGCCCATCAGGCGCCTCTGTCCATGGGATTTCCCAGGCAAGAATTCTGCCATGCACTTCTCCATGGGGATCTTCCCGACCCAGGGATTGAACCCACGTCCCTTATGTCTTCTGCATAGGCAGTAGGGTTCTTTACCACCAGTGCCACTGGGGAAACCCTAAGCCCATTCTATAGGTGAACAAACTGAGGCTCAGGGGGTTGAATAACTTGCCCAAGATCACAAAGTGACTACGTGGGACAGCTTAGTCACTTTGGGATTTGAAGCAAGTGGTCTAGTTGCAAAGTCTGTGCTCTTTCTATATGTGTTTTGTTCTCTGCTTATAGAGATAGGGCTTCCCTGGTGGCTCAGATGTTAAAGAGTCTGCCTACAATGTGGGAGACCTGGGTTCAATCCCTAGGACAGGAAGATCCCCCTGGAGAAGGGAATGGCAACCCACTCCAGTATTCTTGTCTGGAAAATCCCGTGGACGGAGGGGCCTGGTGGGCTATAGTCCATGGGGTCGCAAAGAGTCAGACATGACTGAGCTATTTCACTTTTTTATTTTTTATAGTAATAGGACTCCATTAAACACACTGTTCTGTATCCTGTCTTTTCACTTCGCTGTGTATCTTGGAGATCTTTCCATGTTAATGTCTCAAGAGCTTCTGCATTCTTTGCTCTTAGTATGACTTCATGGCACTCCGTTTTGTGGATGTACCATCATTTATTTTGCTAAGTGCCTTCTTGATGTGCACTTGGGTTATTGACAATGTTTTCCTAGTTCAAACAATGCTGCAATGAATAGCCTTGGACAAATGTGATTGCACACATGTATACAAGTTTATATTAATTAAAAATTTTTTTGGCTGTGCAGTGCTGTATGTTGGATCTTAGATCCCCAACCAAGGATTGAACCCATGCTCCCTGCATTGGAAGCAAGGAGTCTTAACCCCTGGACCGCCAGGGAAGTCCCCATATATGCCAGTTATATCAATCAGCATAATGAATTACTAGAGGTGGATTTGCTGGATCAAAGAGTATCCACATTAGCACGTTTGATAGTTAAGTTATTGTTAAGTTACTCTTCAGTTACTTAATAGTTAATAGTTTAATCTACCCTTTAACCTTGTCAACAAATGCCGTATCTTTGGATCTTGAATCCGATAGGTTAAAAAATTGGCTCCTTGTGTGGGTTGGTTTGCATTTTTGTATAAGTAAGTTTGAAGACCTTTTTATATACTCAAGAGTCTCTTTATTTCCTTTTTTTGTGTGTCTATTGTCTATTCACATTGTATGTGTATTTTTCACCCACTGGGTTGTTTGCCTTTTCTTAGTTTTTTTGTGGGGGATCTTTTTACATGAGGAAAATAAACATTGTCACATTAGCTGCAATTTTTTTTTCTCCTTTGTGGCTTATATTTTGACTTTGCTTATCATTTTCCAGTAGAAAATTTGCTTCTTTATCTGTAATCAAAATTTGTGTGTGTGGGTCACTTGATTTTATGTAATACCTAGAAAGTCATTCTCAGTCCTGAGTTTAGGACAGATTGTTTTATATGATTCTTTCTAGCAACAATTTGTTCCCATTTTTTTTTAACAGCCAAGTCTTTGATCTATTTGGAACTTACCCAGATACAAAGTATCCAATAGGGATTGAACTTTACTGCTTTGGTCTAGATGATTCTTAGTTGTCTTGACACCATTTATTGAATAATATAATAATATATTTTTGCGTCAGTGAGCATTAGTTGACAGCACACTATGTGCCAATCATTATAATCATCACTTCTATTTAGTGAAGGCTTATTATGTGCCAGCCACAACGCTAAGCACTTTACATTTAGTCTAGACAATACCAAGTGAAGTGAGGTGAGATGGAACTTCACTTTTCTAATTTGATTATTGCAACAGATACCTAATCAAGTTAGAAACAGCTTATGGCATCCTGGACTTGGGAATAACAAAAGAGATAGAGAGGTAAAGTAGAACTTATACTTCCGGCAGCATGGGGGACTAGATCCACAGAATGGCTTTCTGGCCACATACCAGTGAGATCCTGAATTAGATGCAATTCCTAAAACATTGTTGGAAGGATGTGAAGGGCATTCAGTATTCCTCCCTTTGCTTGCAAGCTCGTATGCTAAGTCTCTTCAGCCGTGTCCGACTCTTTGCGACCCCATGTAGTGTAGCCTGCCGGGCTCTTCTGTCCATGGGATTCTCCAGGCAAGAACACTGGAGCGGGTTGCCATGCCCTCTTCTATTCCTCCCTCTACTCCCGGTGAATCATGAGCTAAAACCTAACATGGAGTGGTGAGCAAGAGCTAAGGGACTCAGGAAGGATTTCCCTGAAAGTTAACGTCAATATCAGATTCACAGTCAACAGACTAAATCTTAGGCCAGGGGGAAGGTGGCTGTTACTGAACCTAAGAATTCCCCTTCAAAGGTCCTAAGCAACTGCCACTCCTCTCCAGTTAGGCCAGGGGGAAGGTGGCTATTACTGAACCTAAGAATTCTCCTTCAAAGGTCCTAAGCAACTGCCACTCTTCTCCAGGGATAGGCATCCTCATGTTAAATTTCCCACAGAGTGAGCTCAAAGATCATCACACACACAAGAACAAGGGTCAGCAGAAATGATGACCATCAGATTTAGACCTGTAAAGACTTTAGACTTTGTATTTATGATATATAAGAATTTTTAAAATTCAATAACTAAAATTTAATCACCTGGAAGGGCCAGAAATAACCATGATAAATTAAAGCAATACATTAAAAAAAATAGACTGACTTGGAAGATAACCAAATCAAATGCTTAGAGATAAAAGGTACAATTGTTGACCTTAAAAACATTTTTTTTTTGGATGAGTGGATGAGTGGCACATCATTCTTTAGAGCTGAAGTCAGAATTAGTGAACTGGGAGAGAGATGTAAAGAAATTATTTAAACCTCAGCTCAGAGAAATGAAAAGCATATAAGAGAAGTTCAAGACATGGAAAATAACTGAGAAAGTCTCTAACATCCATTTAATTGGAGTCCTAGAAGCAAAATATAGAAAAAGCTGGGGAGAGGAAATGATTCTAAAAAATTGATGACCTGGAATTTTCCAGAACTCAGGGGCATGATTTCATAAGTAGAAGGAGCACAGCCTTTACTAAACAGGGTTTTTTTTTTTTTTTTTTAAATCCTTACCTAGATATACTGTGGGGAGACTGCAAAAAGCATCAAAGACTTAGTCCTTAAACTTGGAAAAGATAGACCGACCATTCATGCAAGATCAATTATTAGGTTGAAATGACTTCCCAGTAACTACAACTGAAGCTGGAAGTCAGTGGCACAGTATCTTAAAAAAAATTTTAGTTAGTTTTAATTAGAAAAAAATTTTTGGCCATGCCACCTGCTGTGTGGGATCTTAGTTCCTCGACCAGGGATCAAACCCATGGCCGCCACCCCCCACCCCCCCTTGGGAGTGCAGAATCTTAACCACTGGACTGCCAGGGAAGTCCCTGGAACAGTATCTTTAATGTGTTGAGATAATGAGAGACAGAGAGAGAGAGAAAGAAGGAAAGGTTAAGATTGAGAAGATCGAGACTGACTTGATTGATTCAGGCCGAGAGCCTATAAGGAGGCTCAGAGATAGGAATGCCCAAGTGTTTCTTTTTTTTTTCCCCTGAGGGGAGAGTAAATGATGGAGGGCTTTATATACTAGGATGAAGAGTGTGACAGTACATGGTTAGGAGCCCTGGCCCTAGAACTATACTACCTGCGTTTGAATCCTAGCTCTGCGGTTTACTAGCTCCTTCCTTGCTATGCCTCTTTTTCCTCATCTGGAAGCGGGGATAACTACAGTACCTATAACAGAAGGCTAATGAGAGGTCCATGACTCAATATCTTTTTAATGTTAATTGAATTTTTAAAGAGAATGCAATGCCCAGACGACGGTAAGTGCTTAATGAATGTTGGTGCCTGTACCCTCCAGGAATCGACAGCTGGATCAACTTGAGCCGCGTGGACCCGGATGCAGAGGTGCAGGGTGAGGTCTGCCTGGCTGTGCAGATGCTGGAGGACGTGCGGGGCCGTTGTCTTCGCTGTCACGTGCTCCAGGCTAGGTATGGTCATGATGGGGGTGAGGATGTGGTAGGGGGGTGGTCTGAGAATGAGCAGGAATCCACTGGACTCCTCACAGCTGCCTTGAGACCACCTCACTCCTGAGATACTTCTGGGCTCAAAACTGACATCCTTTGTAAGGCAAACAGTTCAAGCTCACCAGGTTGCAAGTTTCTTGGGTTAAAACATGAGCAAAATCTTTGTTGGGTCCCCAGTGACCAGCAACCAAAGGCCAGATACTCAGAATGATCAGGCAGATGGATGTGGAGATGTATTAATCAAATCATAAATGATAAACACCCAATTTATACTGGCTTAAGGAGATTAGCTCATATGAATGACATGCAGCTTCAGGCATGACTGGATCCAGGTGCTCCAACAAAGACATCAGGAATCTGTAGACATAGATTACTTGGGTGTCTTTTGTATTAACTTTATTCTCAGACAGTTTCTCCCCAGATAGGGGCAAAGCTGACTCTAACAGCTCCAGACTGGCATCCTACCAATTTGGTAGCTCCAATGGAAAAAACTATCTTCCACCATTTGCAACCAATATCCTGGGACTAACTCTTATTGGCCTAGTTTGGAGTACCTGCCTATCATTGAACCAATTCCACTGACTCTGATTGGTCAGACCTGAGTTACAAGCCCCTTCCTGGCAGAGAGGGAGGAATCAACCCACTCAAGTCATGTAGGCTGGTAGAAAGGGAGGGGCAGGTCCTCTCCCAGGGAAACATCAGAAAAAAGACGGATGCACTCCTGAGATACCCATCTTCCCTCTTGTCTATTTATCACTCCTCTCTCGTTCTCAGCTGCCCCATCACTCTATTTCCTTGACTATTTCCACTCCTTTCGCCCTTCCATGTCTTATTTTGTTTTCTGCCCATGTTTTCCCCCACACCTTACTCCCCTTATCCTTACTTTTAGGCCAGTCCTCACCCAAGTTGGACTAGGTCTTTATTTCTAGTTTGCTCTGTGACCTTAAAGCCCTTTCTTGCCCTCTCTGTGCCTCTCCCACCACTTCCAGATTTCTACCCCCAGCTGGAGCTCTCTGGAGATTGATGGAGTAGCAGGCAGGCATAGGACAGGCAAAAGGACTTTTTCTGGGGTAGGGACTCCTCACTTACTCTGTGCCCATGGCCTCCTCCCCAGCTACAAAGCTATGCAGGATTGTTGCAAGGAGGAGAGGGACCGATTGCTGTCGCTTAGCAACTAGGCTGGCTCCTAGGAAACCAAAGAAGGCTTTGGATGCCAAGCGGGGTGGGAGAGAAACAGCAGGAGGAAACAAGTAGCCCCTGGGTGTGGGGGGGAGAGGGTCCCTGGATTTGGGGGACCTTGGGAAGGAGGGGTGGGAGAGGCTGAGACTTGGGTTGTCATGGCAACCAGAGGCAGGGGTCCCTTCCTCATGCCTTGTCTTGGTCCTAGTGTGGGTAGGAGTGTTTGTTGAGTGAATGAGTGAGCTGAGCACTCTCCACATGTCATCTCATCCCTTGGCCCTGTGAGGTCAGTCTGTTAATACTCTGATTTTCCAGATGAGGAAATTGAGGCTCAGGGAGGTGAAGTGACTTCTCCCCGTGTCAGCCAGTCAGTGAATGGGAGAATCCAGGCTATGAACCCTGGCATCTGGCATCTGGTCTCCCATCCATGGGCTCCAGGGAAACAGAGGCTCCCTTTCCCTTCCTCACTGCACCTTCACCTGCTGCTTTGTGATGTTCAGCTTCACCTTTCTCTGCTTCAGTTTCCTTACCTAGAAAATGTGGACATAGTAATGTATCCTTGTAGGGTAGCGTTAATCAAAAGGATGATACCAGGTTTGGACGGGCCTGTGTGAGAGATGCTCTTTGCTAAATCTCTACAATGTACTATTTTGTTGTCTTGGAAATGAGCAACATTTGAATTGTCTACCCTGAACCCCTTCCCCAAGGCTTGGGTCTTGGTCCTCAAGGGTCCTGTGGCCCCCACTCCTTACCTCATCTGTCCCCAGGGACCTGGCCCCCCGAGACATCTCTGGCACGTCTGACCCATTTGCACGTGTGTTTTGGGGCAGCCAGAGCTTGGAGACTTCGGTAAGTGGTGGAGCAGAGCTGGGAGACTGGGGCATTAAATGACCTTGGGAAAGCCACTTAACCACTCTGAACCTCAGCCTTCCCATCTGTAAAATGGAGACAAGAATGGTCCCAGTAGCTCTCCCTGTCTCTCATTCCCTCCTCTCCCAGACCATCAAGAAGACTCGCTTCCCACACTGGGATGAGGTGCTGGAGCTGCGGGAGATGCCAGGGTCCCCATCCCCTCTGCGAGTGGAACTCTGGGACTGGGACATGGTTGGCAAGAATGACTTCTTGGGAATGGTGAGCACCCCCCGGACACCCTCCATGGCTCACCACTGCCTCCAAGGGGGACTGGGGAGAAGGGCTGGGCATCCTGGGGCTCACTTGGAAGGGTAGATGTGATGTTTGCCTTATCAGGAACCTTGACCAGGCCTGCGTGACAGAATCCCATGATTCCATCGGTGCAGGAACCTACCTAAGGTCAAGCGTGGGCCCAGATTCTTATTCCGGGATGAGAGTAGCCAGGCTGACTGTGTGCTTCACTGTGCTAAGTGCTTCTCCAGCATCGCTTCATTTATATGACCTTGATGGCCACTGTTAAGAGGCTGGGACCATTGCTGTCTCTATTTTACATATGGGAAGACTAAGGTTCAGAGAGGTGAAGTGGCTTTCCCAAGGTCATATGATTAAGAAATGGCAGAGTCAGGATTTGAGTTCAGGTCTCTCTTAATCCAGAATCTAACTCTTATTCCTGGATGCACTGGGCTCAAGGTCTTTCTGTTGAATTTCAGTCTCCCCATCTGTAAAATGGGTATTATTTTTCTTGCCTCTCAGGAGTAGTGAGTGGATGTATACTCAGCATTTTTGTTTTGACAGCTTTTTTGTTTTTTGGCTGGGTCGCATGACCAGGGGTTGAACCTGGGCCGTGGCAGTGAAAGCCGAGTCCTAACCACTAAGCCACCAGGGAAATCCTGAAGCTGCCAGTTTTTAAAAGGAGGCAAGATTAGAGTAAATAACCTCACTTGAAATGACCACATGCTTCACCAAAGTCATCAGGGCATGTAAAATGGTGTCGCTGCTTTGGAAAAATCTGGCAGTTCCTCAGTAGTTAGAGTTACCATGTGACCCAGCAATTGCACTCTTAGATATGTACCAAAGAGAAAGGGAAACATATATCCACACACAACATTTTACATTAATGTTTATAGCAGCGTCATTCATAAATAGCCAAAAGTAGAAACAGCTCAAATGTCTATCAACAGATGAATGAAGAAACAAAATATAGTATATTTACTCAGCGGAATATTATGTGGCCATAAAAAGCAATGGCATCCTGACACATGGATCCTGTGACATTCATCCTGACACATTCATCCACACAACATGGATGAATTTCAAAAACACAATGCTAAGTGAAAGAAGCCTGTCCCAAACTCCCCACATATTACATAATTTCATTTATCAGTTCAGTTCAGTTAAGTTCAATCACTCAGTCGTGTCCGACTCTTCGTGATCCTATGGACTGCAGCACGCCAGGCCTCCCTGTCCATCACCAACTCCCGGAGCTTGCTCAAACTCACGTCCATTGACTCAGTGACAACATCCAACCATCTCATCCTCTGTCATCCCCTTCTCCTCCTGCCTTTAATCTTTCCCAGCATCAGGGTCTTTTCCAATGAGTCAGCTCTTCCCATCAGGTGGCCAAAGGATTGGAGTTTCAGCTTCAACATCAGTCCTTCCAATGAACACTCAGGGCTGATCTCCTTTAGGATGGACTGGTTGGATCTCCTTGCAGTCCAAGGGACTCTCAAGAGTCTTCTCCAACACCACAGTTCAAAAGCATCAATTCTTCAGCACTCAGCTTTATAGTCCAACTCTCACATCCATACATGACCACTGGAAAAACCATAGCCTTGACTAAATGGGCCTTTGCTGGCAAAGTAATGTCTCTGCTTTTTAATATGCTGTCTAGATTGGTCATAACTTTCCTGCCGAGGAGTAAGTGTCTTTTAATTTCATGGCTACAGTCACCATCTGCAGTGATTTTGGAGCCCCCAAAAATAAAGTCAGTCACTGTTTCCACTGTTTCCCCTGTTTTCCCATCTATTTGTCATGAAGTGATGGGACCGGATGCCATGATCTTAGTTTTCTGAATGTTGAGCTTTAAGCCAACTTTTTCACTTTCCTCTTTCACTTTCATCAAGAGGCTGTTTAGTTCTTCACTTTCTGCCACAAGGGTGGTGTCATCTGCATATCTGAGGTTATTGATATTTCTCCTGGCAATCTTGATTCCAGCTTGTGCTTCTTCCAGCCCAGCATTTCTCATGATGTACTCCGCATATAAGTTAAATACAAGAGAATCTATAAAGATAGAAAAACTAGTGGTTGCCAAGGACTGGAGGATGGGGAGTATCTGCTAATGGATATAGGCTTTCTTTGGCCAGAGGAGCTGATAGTAAATGGTCTGAAATTAGTGGTGGTAGTTGCACAACCTGTGAATATACTAAAAACCACTGAATTACTTTAAATTGGTGAATTATATGGGATATAAATTATATATGTGTAAAGTTGTTATTTAAAAAGAAGGAGGGTGGGACTTGACCTTCTAGACTATCTTTAAGCCTTTTGATAGATGCAAGTTTTGTCCCTCAACAGAGCTGAAAATACACTCACTCCAGACATGCTATCTCTAGCCGCTGTGTGACCTTGGGCAAGTCACTCCACCTCTCTGAACCTCAGTTTCCTCAATTGTAGATTAAGTGTTCCCTGGAGGCCTTAGGTGCCCTGGCAAGAGCTAATAATCGGGGACTGGGGGACAGAGTGTCGCCATCATTGTGTTGATAGAACACGGTGGGGGAGGAGCTGCTGACCCTGGGTGGGCTTTGCCACCCCTCCTTGGGTGGGCAGCCCAACTCTTCTTCCAGGGCCCAGCAGGGCAGAGCTCTGCTGAGGGTCTGTGTGTCACCCCACAGGTGGAGTTCCCCCCACAGGTCCTGCAACACAACCCGCCCAATGGCTGGTTCCGCCTCCAGCCCTTTCCCAGAGCAGAGGAGGATTCTGGGTAAATGTGGGTACAGTGGGAGGAGGCCGGGCTGGAACCATGTTGGGTTCCGTCTTCCGCTTGCGGGCCAGTCCTCATGGGTGCCCACGTCAGCCCACACGCCGTCACCAGGTCCCTTCATTCATTTAACAAACACTTGCTGAATGTCTCACCATGTGCGTTTACATGTGTCCAAATGAGTTCACCTTATTCCCATCTACCTGCAAACACATCAGTTGAATCTGATGTGTGTGCAGGATTTCTGGTCCCTCCACACCTGTCCACACACCTGTTCACACCATCCGTTCCTGTATACCTGTGTTTACACTGGCCTCATCTTTCTACATTGGCCGGATCTGTTTACACTGCCTGCTCATGTCCATTCCTGCTTATACCTGTCGATATCTGTTCAGCCCTGTTTATACTGCCCATGCCTGTTCACACCTGCCCATACCTGTCTTGTTTGACAATTATCCATGCTCTTCACCGGCGCTCACACCTGCCTCTCTGGGCCCTCTGCACCTGCCCATACATACTTATGTTCCTTTTCCTGCGTTCTGGCCCCGGCCAGCGGCAGCTTGGGTGCTCTGAGGCTGAAGGTGCGTCTGACCGAGGACTGTGTCCTGCCCTCACAGTACTACCAGCCTCTCAGGGAGCTGCTCATGGAGTCGGTGCTGGGGCCAGCAGAGGTGGGTGCATCTCTGGGGGTGTGTGTGGCGGGGATCTGGGTCATGGCCACCCCCTGCTTTAGGGATGTCTAGTTGAGCTCTTCTGTTTTGGGGTCCCAGGGCCCCAGGCCACCTCTCCTGCCTCCTGTCCTTGTGCAGGAGGATGCTGCCAGCCCTTTGGCTGTCCTGGAGGAGTTGACCTCGGGAGACTGCCGCCAGGAGCTGGCCACCAAGCTGGTGAAGCTCTTTCTGGGCCAGGGCCTGACTGGACCCTTTCTAGACTATCTCACCCGACGCGAGGTGGCACGGACCAGTGAGTTGCCTACATGACCACCCCCAGGCATCACTCCCCAAGGATGGGTCTGCAGAGGGTCTCTGAGAGAGAATTGGGGAGCTCAGGCAGATGACAGGGACTGCTGTGTCTTTGTGTGTTGGGAACCCCCAGCCAGCTGGGAGCATGGTCTTGGGTTCAGGACCTGGTTTTACTACTTACGTGCTGTGTGACCTTAGGGAGCTCACTTAACCACTCTGGGCCTTTGTAACGTGAAAGGAGTTGATGTGGCCGATCTCCTCGATTCCTGAAGCTGGAAAGATCATGACCACTGCCCCCCACCCAACCTTGGGGGGGGGGGTGAGATGGATCCAGCCCCCTACATCCTAGCAAATACTTCTCTCTCTGTTGTCTCAGCTGACCCCAACACCCTCTTCCGTTCTAACTCCCTGGCGTCCAAGTCAATGGAGCAGTTTATGAAGGTGAGTAGGTGAAGGCCTGGGGGACTGGTGGGCGGTCCGGCGGCCGTTTCCCCATGGGGACTCCCTTCCCAGTGCTTATTCGGAGCCCAGAGCTTGGCCGGCCTCAGGTGGCCCTGGGCAGCCGAACTGGGGGCCTGGTGGCTGGCCTCGCCCTGAGTTGCACCCCAGCACAGCCCGGGGGCAGGCCCCCCGCCTCACTCTGAACGTCTCCCTGCATGGCCCCCCGCCCCCAGCTCATGGGCACACCCCGGCCTCGCCCTCAGCCCCGCCCCGTGTGGTGCCCCCCGCCCCCAGCTCATGGGCACACCCCGGCCTCGCCCTCAGCCCCGCCCCGTGTGGTGCCCCCCGCCCCCAGCTCATGGGCACACCCCGGCCTCGCCCTCAGCCCCGCCCCGTGTGGTGCCCCCCGCCCCCAGCTCATGGGCACACCCCGGCCTCGCCCTCAGCCCCGCCCCTTGTGGTGCCCCCCGCCCCCAGCTCGTGGGCATGCCCTATCTGCATGAGGTGCTGAGGCCGGTGGTCAGCCGCGTCTTCGAGGAGAGGAAGTACATGGAGCTGGATCCCTGCAAGATGGACCTGGGCCGCACCCGGTGAGACAGACCTGAGGGGTGAACCCGCCACAACCCCCGTCTGCCTGGCAGACCTGTCGGGCCGGCTCTGTGCCTTCTGCCACCCCACCCCTCTTCCTGCTCGGGAGCGCTAGTTCTACAGTCTCACAGCCTCCCCTGAGAGCAGCCAGCCCCTTAGACCATGTGGTGCGGTGGTTCCAGGCAGGACTCTGAGACGTGAGCGCCCTGGGTTCAAATCCCAGCTCTGCCATTACTGGTGGGCAGGTTATTTCAAGCCTCGTGAATATCTACCTGATGGGCTGTCGGGAGAATGAACTTAGTCATACACACGAAGCCCAGCACTAACCAGTACTCTGGAAGTACTAATATTTCTATTATTGTGGTGGTGGTGGCTGAGGCCCTTGGGGGAGGGTCTGTGGAGGGGTTGGCCTGCTGCAATGCTTAATGTCATGGGGTTAGGGGGCAGGGCAATGACAGGGTTGGGGGGTCATTCCATGTCTCCTGGGCTCCTCTTTTCTTTCCAGGACTTTTTTTCTCCAGCTCAGGCAGGTGGGCTTGTTCTTATCAAGTCATCAGAGTTGGCTGCTGGGCAGTCCACAGGGGACCGTGGTGGAAACAGGAGAGGTTCTTTCCTTCTCTTTGGATGTTGCCCAGCAAGTGCTGCCCACCCCTTCTGACCACCCAGAAGTGGGCATTAGGACCCCTTTTTACAGACAAGGAAACAGCCTCAGAGAGGGGAGGTCACCTGCCTAAGGCTGCACAGCTGGGAAGTTGCCAAGTGGGGGTTTGAATGCAGCCCCTGAATAGAAGGGCAGAGTCCATCTGTGAAACCCCAAGGCCAGAACTTTTCCAGGACAGCTGGCAAAGACAGTGGGACTCAGTGGGTACCCGCAGGGAGCAGTGGCATCTAGGGACTGGGCAGGGCAGGGTGCAGACAGACTCTGGAACTGGCAACCCTGAGTTCTGATCTATGTTCTGCCACCTATTGGCAAGGGGACTTCTCTGAGCCTCAGTTTCCTCATTTGTTAATTGGGAACAATCAGGCTACTTAAGGTGACTTTGGTGGCTCAGAAGGTAAAGAATATGCTTGCAATGCAGGAGACCTGGGTTCGATTCCTGTGTCAGGAAGATCCCCTGGAGAAGGGAATGGTTATCCACTCCAGTATTCTTGCCTGAAGAATTCCATGGACAGAGGAGCCTGGGGGGTTATAGTCCATGGGGTCGCAAAAAGTTGGACACAGTTGAGTGACTGAGCGCATCCCCCCCAACACACACACATGCATGTATGTGCCAAGCACTAGGCTGAACGCTGAGTTTGTATCAGGAAACAAATGGACACAAATCTGTCTTTTTGGGGGAGACAGGTAATATTAATAAACTAAAGAAGATTCTTGCAGGTGATTAGTGAAATGGAGGGAAGTAAAGTGAGGGAGGGTCATGGGAAGAGCCAGAAGCAGGGGAGGGGCTTGTGATATTCCATAGGGAGGTCACAGGGACAGCCTTACAGAGAAAGGGATGTGGAGTCTAAGGCTTGGAGGAGGTGAGGGAGGGAGTCGTGTGCAGGTCTGCTGGAAGATGTTCCAGGCAGGGGAAACAGCAAGTGCAAAGGTCCTGGGGCAGCAGTGCATGTCTGGCAGGTCTGCACTGAAAATGCAGGGAACCCGGGTCTATGATGGTGAGCAGTGGGGAGAGATGTCCTCTTTGAGGAGGTGACTCCCCGCAGCGGGAATGGACAAGTAGCGGGGGAGGCCATGGAGAAGGAATGGGAAGGTGGGTGCTCTCTGAGCTTAGTAGGGGCCAGTAGAGGGTTTTGAGTGGGCAGATGCTGGGTTCTGAGGCACAACCCGCTGCTTGCTTCTCCAGGAGAATCTCCTTCAAGGGTGCACCCTCCGAGGAACATGTGCGGGAGGCCAGCCTGGGGCTGCTGACGGGCTACCTGGGGCCTATTGTGGATGCCATTGTGGGCTCCGTGGGGCGCTGCCCGCCTGCCATGCGCCTCGCCTTCAAGCAGCTGCGCCAGCGCGTGGAGGAGCGTTTTCCCCAGGTGGAGCATGAGGTGGGCCAGGTGGTCCCATTGGGCAGATGGGGAGACTGAGGCTGAGGAGGGGCAGTGGCTTGTCCAGGGCCACAGAGAGAAGCAGGGGAGGAGCGGGACAGAACCTGGGCTGCCCACCCCGAGGTGCTGTGTGTCTTGGCAGAAGTGGGGACAGTGTTCTGGCAGGATCTGGGGCCCAGGGGTGATGATAGTGGTGATGATGAGGATGATAATAATAACAGTAGCTAACACTACATATATTGGGACTTCCCTGGTGGCTTAGTGGTAAAGAATCTGCCTGCCAATGCAGGAGATGCAGGACATGCAGGTTCCATCCCTGGGTCGGGAAGATCCCCTGGAGAACACAGCAACCCCCTCCAGTATTCTTGCACGGAGAATCCCACGGACAGAGGAGCCTGAAGGGCTACAGTCCATAAGGTTGCAAAGAGTCAGACATGACTGAGTGACCAAACAACCACCGCAACAACACTATATACTGCCCTGACTAGGGGTCAGACTTTGTTTTGCATATTTATTACCTCATCTAGTCTTCACATCCACCCCGTGAGGTGGGTGCCAGTATTATCCCATTTTACAGAGGAAGAAACTGAGGCCCAGAGAGATGAGGTGCTTTGGCTAAGAGTTGTGGACTCAAGGCTCAGCCTCCAGGCTCCCAGGGGGGAATCTCTCCCTCCTCCCCTCATCCTCCTCCTCAGACCTGAGCCTGGGCCTCCAACTGGGATGAGGCTGATTTACACCCCACACTGTGGGGCTCTTGCCTCGGCCGCTGGAGGAGGTGCTAAGTGGGACACATTCGGGGTGGGGTTGGGGGAAGCGGGAGATCAGCTCCCCAGACAGCCTGGCACTTGTGGGAAGAGCCCCGATCAGTGATACCCAAGTGTCCCTCAGTGAGCAATGGCTGCGGGCAGGGAACAGAGATTTCCTCATGCCCACGAAGATGGAGGGGGTCAGAGGGACCCAAGCAACCCCTGTCTCTGCCACTCTGACACCTGGTTCCTCCTTCTCAGGAAAGGAGGAAGTTAATGAGCTGACGTCAAAGGCTAAAGTTACCCAGGAACGTGGCGGGCTGGGATGGGGGCAGCCTGGGGGCAGTTTGGGGTTCCAGATCTGTGGGACCTCCTCCCCCATCTCTGGGCAGCTCCAGGGACCCAGCTCCTGGCAACGCTCAGTGTCAATGCAGAGGTGCCCTGGAAAGTTGGCACATACCCAGAGAGGGTATTGTTTTATGTGTGAATACAACCCCTAAATAAACACTGCAGCATATTCTCGGGGGCTAAATATAGCTTGGTGAGTGTGATGGGTAGGTGAGGAGCCATTTGGAGGGGGTCAGCGCCCAGGAGAGAGATACGCCTCTTCCCAAGTCCCCTCTGGAGCTGGGAGAACCAGCCTTATGTGCAGGTGGCCCAGGCCTGGGTGTCACACAGAGGGGAACCATGCTTTACAATTTGTGGAGGGCAGAGGCTGGGACTGGGGGTTGTGCAAGGAGCCAGCTGAACTGGGTTTGCTACCAAGACTCAGTTTCTTCATCTGGAAAATGGGGATAGTAGTACTACCCCATGGATTGCTTGAGGAATAATCGTGACAGTGCAGGCTTGGTTTTTGACACCCAGTAGCTAGTATTGAATGAAGGACAGTGTGATGAAGAGCAGAGTTCAAATTCTGCCTGGGTTCAAATCCTGGCTCTGCCACTTATTGCTGTGTGACCTTAGGCAAGTGACCTTCCCTCTCTGGGTCTCAGTTGCTTCCTCTGTAAAATGGAGACACAGAACTTCCAAGGGTGAGTATTAAATAAGCAAATACATGGAGAAATATCTGGTCTGTTGCTATTCATGATCAGAAATCACAGATCTGGGTTTGAATCCTGCTTCCTCTGCTCATCAGCTGCATGACCTGGGGCTAGTCAGTTGACATCTCTGAGCTTCTGCTTACTCAGCTGTAAATCGGGAATAATGATGACGCCTCCTGTGCCCTTTGCACAGCGCCTGGCACAAAGCAGACTCTGAGGATGTTTGGCTAAGTCTGAAGGTGCAGAATTGGTATATCACTCCATTCTCCAGGTGGGGAAACTGAGGCCCAGAGAAGAAAAGTCTCCTTGGCAGACAGGAAGGCCTCCTGAGCCATGTCCCCTTCTACTTCTTCTCCCTGAACCACCGATCCCTTGTCCTTGCTGTCCCAGTTTCCCCGACTGGGAAGTGGGTTTGGAGGACACCCCTCACCTGCTGCTCCTCTCCGCAGGACGTGAAGTACCTGGCCATAAGCGGCTTTCTCTTCCTGAGATTCTTCGCACCTGCCATCCTCACCCCGAAGCTCTTTGACCTCCGGGACCAGCACGCGGATCCCCAGACCAGCCGCTCACTGCTGCTGCTTGCCAAGGTGCAGGCAGTGGAGGACTCCCCACCCCCCAGATCCTGGGTGTTCTTAGCCAGGGAGGAGCATGGGAGGACCAAACTGGGAGGCCAGACCCATGGAAGACCGAAGTGAGACCCAGAGACATCTGTTTGACGTGGCACCATCAGCTTTTTAAAATTAATTAGGCTGTGCCAAGTCTTAGTTGTGCCATGTGGGATCTTTAGTTGCAACATGCAAACTCTTAGTTGTGGCATGTGGGATCTAGTTCCCTGATCAGGGATTGAACCTGGGGCCCCCTGCACTGGAAGCATGGAGTCTTAGCCACTGGACCATGAGGGGGAAGTCCCAGTGTGAAGGCTTTCTTTTTGCTCTCAATTCCCTCTTTGGAATGAAGCCCCTCCCCTTCTGGGGGAAGGTGGGAAGCAGGCTAGCAGTCATTTACACTTTAGTATGAATCAGATCATCATTCACAGAGGGGCCACATTTGGAGGTTCTGATGGGCTCAGGTATGTATGATGAGATCAAGCAGTCTGAATGAGGTTATTTGGGTTCTAGATGGGGGATAGAATAAAAGCACTGGGGACACACATCTGTGTACAGAGAGGAACAGATGTCTTTTCAGGCAGGTGCTTCTATCACTTTCTCCTTTTGTTGAGCACTGAGTTGGCAGCCAGGACTCTGGGGCTCCTCTCTGGGTCCATAGAGGCCCTTCCCCGCTGCAGTGACCTTGGCCCTGGCAGCACCCCCTGCTCCTTTGCTCCAGGCTGTGCAGAGCATCGGAAATCTAGGCCAGCAGCTGGGCCAGGGCAAGGAGCTGTGGATGGCTCCCCTACACCCCTTCCTGCTGCAGAGTATTTCCAGGGTGAGAGACTTCTTGGACCAGCTGGTGGACGTGGATGGGAAGGAGGGTGAGTTCCCGTGGCCCTGCCACAGCCAACTTGTCACTTTACGGGACCCTCAGGACCTACCCGTCTGCCACGCCTCCACAACCCCAGCACTCACTGACACTGTGCACCTGTGGGTCAGCTAGTCAGTCAGCAAACCCTTCCTGGCATATGGCCCAGGGATGAACAGACGCAGGCCCTCCAGGCCGTTTCAGCCCCTGTGGAGATGTGAGAGGGGATCGTGGCATGGTACTCACTCCATTGGCAGAAATCTATTAAGCGCCTGCTAAAAATGTTCTAGACACCATTCTAGGGTCTGGGGACACAGCAGTGGATGAGACAGAAGTTCCTGCTCATGTGGAAATTTTATTCTAGTGGAGACAACCGGCAGTAAACAAGATGAGTTAACAAATCATGTGGTGCATTAGGGAGAGAAAAGTGCTAAGGAATAAAAATAAAGGAGGGAAGGGAATATTGGGCTGGGGGTGGCAGATCAGCCTTTTAGAGAGGGTGGCCAGGAATGGCTTCCCCAGGGTGATATTAGAGCAAAGACCTGAACGAGGACAGAGAGCAAGCAGTGAGGATCCTGAGAAAGTGTTTTGGGATGGGGACAGGGTGTGCAAAGGCCCTGGGGTGGACAGTGCGGGGGGGGGGGCAGTGAAGAAGAATGAACGAGAGGGAGTGGAGGAGCGGTGAGGGGGCAGGTCCTGTGGGGTTGCTGGAAGCATTTTGGCTCTTACCTGGAGTGAAGTGGAACCACAGGGTAGTTTTATTTTGTTAACATTTAAGTATTTATTTACTTGGCTGCGTCAGGCCTTAGTTGTGGCACGAGGGCTTCTCTCTAGTTGTGGCCTGTGGGCTCAGTAGTTGTGGCCTGCGGGCTTCATTACCCCGCGGCATGCGGAATCTTCGTTCCCCGACCAGGAATCCAGCTTGTGTCCCCTGCATTGGCAGGCGGCCTCTTAACCACTGGACCCCCAGGGAACTCCCTATGGGATGGTTTTAAGCAGAGGAGTTAGGGACGAGTCTATATGATAATGTGGGGCCCCGGTCATGAGGTACTTGGGTCCGAATCACCTAGGAGCACCCTGTGGGAATGTGGAGGCCTGGTTGTGACCTGGTGGGGTCCCTGTATGCCAGGGTGGGAGGGCCTATGTCTGGACTCCCTAAGGGTAGCTAGATCCAGGGCCCTTACTCCCTGGACTGACTCCTGCTGGTGCCTGTACACCCCTCAAGTTGGAAGGGGATCACCAAGGCCAACTTTGGGGCTCCCACTCCCTGCCACCCCCATTCCCTACCCCAGCCCTCAGTAATACCATTCCCTATGGAGAAAGTAGAGTCCATCTTACTCATCCTCCCGCCTCTCGGGGAGCCGAGAATCCCGCTCCTCCATGAGCCCCTCGGAAGGTGGAAGGGTTCCCAGTCCCCCCTCCCCACCTTCCAGAGGCTGGGGGCCCGGCCAGGGCCCTGGTCCCGCCTTCAGTGACCGTCCGAGAAGGCTACCTGCTCAAGCGCAAGGAGGAGCCCGCCGGCCTGGCCACACGCTTTGCCTTCAAGAAGCGCTACTTCCGGCTCAGCGGGGAGACGCTCTCCTACTCCAAGAGTCCTGAGTGGCAGGTGGGGCTGCAGCCCGCGGTGGAGGGACTTCCGCAGTGGCCTCCCTCACAGAGCTGCCTCTTTGTACCCAGGGGGATGCGGGGGCCCAGGAGGGGACAAAGACTTGCCCAAGGTCCCAAGGCAGCTTAGCAAACTCAAATTCTAAGGCCAGGCTCTGCTTACACCTGTGGGTCCAGGTGGGCACAGAACAGGGACAGGCAAACACCTACAGGCACCATCAGACAGTCTTCAGCATGTGCACCTGTGGCGGCTGGGACGTACCCACCCAGATGTGGACACTCCCAGGGCATGGACAATGCTTAACCCTCCGCAGCTGTTTCCAGGCAGGTCTCTGCCCGCATACCATGCATGCTAAGTCGCTTTGGTCGTGTCTGACTCTTTTGTTAGCCTATGGACGTCAGCCCGCCAGGCTCTTCTGTCCATGGGATGCTCCAGGCAAGAATACTGGAGTGGGTTGCCATGCCCTCCTCTAGGGGATCTTCTTAACCCAGGGATCAAATCTGAGTCTTTCTTGTTTCCTGCATTGGCAGGCTGGTTCTTTACCACTAACCCCACCTGGGAAGCCCAAAGGGGATGCTGTGGCTGCATGGGCTGGGAATTGAACCTGGGCCTCCCGCGTGGCAGGCAAGAATTCTACCACTGAACTACCCATGCACCTACGTACCATAGAGGTTCATAGAAAATTGGATCTCTCACCCAGAGGTACAGGCACTCATGTTCAGGCATTCATTCACCCATCCATTCACCCATCAAGCACTTATCGAGTACCTACTGTGTACCATGCAGTGTTCTAGTGCTGGAGATAATGCAATAAACAAAACACGAACTCCCTGCTCCATGGGGCTGCCATTCAAGTCTAGCTCAAACTGAGACACCCACGGGGATCTACCCATTTCTGTGTCTGCACACCCGCAAATCATAAAAGCTACCAATGGAGATGGTGCCTACACTTATTCTTTCTACTTTATCAGCAGAGTGTAGATTCTAGAGTTCAGCTCCCTGGGTTCCAATTCTAGCTGCACCAGCTGAGTGGCCTCTGAAGGGCCCTTTATTCTCTTATGCCTCAGTTTTCTCATCTGTAAATTGGGAGGAATGATAGACCCAGCCTCAGAAATCTGTTATTATGATAAAATAAGTTGGTAAATGTAGAGCGCTTAGAACCACATCCCAAGTGCAGTAGCAGGGGTTGCCACTGTGATGGTGATGATGATGATGGAAACTGATGCCCAGAGAAGTTATCAGTGGGAGAGTGATGGGCCAAGACTGCAGGACTCACAGGGCCGCCAAGTGGACACACACATAGGACAGGTGCACAAAGTTGACTGTCCCCATGCCAGAACACACCGCCGGATGCACACACCCACAGGAAAGCTGTCCCCGAGCCCGGTCTCCCTGGCCCCGGTCCCTAGCCCGCCCTGCAGCGACAGCCCTCTCTCGCAGATGCGCTCCTCCATCCCCGTGTCGCACATCCGAGCCGTGGAGCGCGTGGACGAGGGCGCCTTCCAGCTGCCGCACGTGATGCAGGTGGTGACGCAGGACGGCGCAGGGGCGATGCACACCTCCTACCTCCAGTGCAAGGTGAGGCGCCGCCCGGATGGGGGAGGAGCAGGGGGCGCCTTTGGGCTCCCAACCCATCTCTGACTGCTCTTCCATCTCCCCACAGAATGTGAACGAGCTCAACCAATGGGTGTCGGCCCTGCGCAAGGCCAGCGCCCCCAACCCGGACAAGCTGGCTTCCTGCCACCCCGGTGCCTTCCGCAGCGGGCACTGGACCTGCTGTCTCCAGGCCGAGCGCTCAGGTGAGGAGGCAGGGCGGACTCAGGCTCCGCCCTCCACACCTGTCAATCACAGGGTGTCCCCGCCTGGGCTGGCCTTGCAACCTTGAGCAAGTTACTTAACCTCTCTCTGCCTTAGTCTCCTCAAGCGTAAAATGGGCCTGATGATAATGTCCACCTTGCAGGGTTGCTGTGAGGATTAAATAAGTTGATATATGCGAAACGATTAGAACACTGCCTGGCACACAGATACTTTTTTCCAAGTGCCTACCAAATGCCAGGCTTGTTCTCAGGAAAATAAATGAATAACCAGACAATTGTAATACAGTGTTACAAGTGCCAAGATGAGGCTTTTAAGACACCAGTGAACCCCTCTGGCCCAGTCCCAGGGTAGGACAGCAAGAAGGGCTTCCTGGAGGAGGTGCGGCTCAAGTATGACCTGCGAGAAGAGTAAGAGTTAAGTAGTGAAGTTGGAGAAAGGGACAGAGGAAGAGAGTGTTTCAGGCAGAGCAAAGACAGGCTGAAGGATCGAGAAAGGTCTGTGTGGCTGAGCCTAGAGTGTGGGAGGGGCATGGAGAGAAGCGAGGCTGTTCCTCTGTTGGGTAAAGGCAGAGGCAGTGTGACTGGAAGGAAGCAGTAGGTTTGAAGAGTGGTTTTAGAAGTCTGAGGGGCAGGGCTTGGCCATGGAGGCTTCTGGAAGGGGAATGCAAAGTTACAGATGATGTCGCTGTGTCACCCCAGCTTCCGGCTGCAGCCGCACGCACTCGGCCGTCACCCTGGGGGACTGGAGTGACCCACTGGATCCTGATGCTGAGACCCAGATGGTGTATCGGCAGCTGCTTCTGGGGCGGGACCGGCTCAGGTGGGTCCCATCCCGCAACCCACTTCGCTGTGTCCTCCCCATGATCACCAGTTCATTCTTCCCATGTGCCTCTGATGAGCTTCTGGGTGGGGCCAGGCTCTAGGGGAGGACTGTTTTCATCCTCAGGTGGGCTCTAGTACAGAACTAGATCTTGGGACCTTTTTTATTTTTTTTCCACTTTGGCCATGCCACATGGCATGTAGGGTCTTAGTTCCCCAACCAGGGATTGAACCCTTGCCCCCAACATTGGAAGCTCAGAGTCTTAACCACTGGGCTGCCAGGGAAGTTCCATGGATCTTGAGATCCTTTGATACCCAGGACTCCCGAGACACAGGCATCAAGTGTGGATGTGTGTCCCCAGCCCCTCTTGGCTGACCTCAGGATCACTGTAACTCAGCAGTGGAGATTTGTTCCAGCTTACAGTGTGAGTCCTGAAGCTGGCCTGCCTGGTTTCAAGTTCTGGACTGGCTGTGTGACCTTGGGCAAGTTGCTTACCTTCTCTGTACCTCAGTTTTCTCAGTCTGGAAAATTAGGGTACCAACAGTCCTTACCTCATGGGGTTGTCATGAGGACCAAATGAGCTTATACAGGTAAAGCACTTTGTAAGTGCCTGGACACATAGCTAGCTTTCTATATAATAAAAACATAAAATATAATACCCTTTCTAATAATAAAGGGTAACAATTATTATTATGCTGTGCAACCTTAGGCAAGTTACTTTACGTCTCTCTGTCTCAGCGATCATCTGTGTCATGGAGCCACTAGTAAGTATCCACCTGTGTTTTGTGCTAATTAAACGAGTTTATACATGGAACGGGCTTGGAATAGCATCAGACACTCTATGTTTGCTGTGATGATGATGGCGATGATGATGGTTTAGTGGGAACCTGTAATGTCTCCTTCAACCAGCAGAATCTCTGGGTTCGAGAGCAGGATTGGGACTCAGGGACCAGCCTGGTTTTCTCCCTCTTAACTTTCAGGATGAAATTCCTGGAGGATTCCAACATGCATACAACTTTGGAGGCAGACCCAGAGCAGAGCTCCAGGGCCATGGAAGGTAAGGGGATAAGGAAATCCCTTTTCTTTCTCTTCTTTGGTACCTCCCACAGCTTGCCAAGGACCTCCCACCCCAGTCTCCGTGCCCCCTTCCCCCCACCCCCACCCCACTCTCCAGTTTGCAATCCACCAGCAGGTCAGGGAGCTGCACGTGCGGCTCTGGCACATCTTAGGATTCTCGGGGCCCCAGGCACATCCGGAGCCTGAGGCAGCCACTGGATCTGAACCAGAGCAGCCTGCCATGGCCTGGATGAAACCCTATGGCCTCTTCTCTCTCTCAGGGGCCTGTACTGATGCCCTGGCTCGGCAGAGGGAGGCAGCTGCCCGCCTGCTGGAGGTGCTCACAGACCTGGACCAAGCCCATGAGGAGTTCCAGCAGCAGGAGCAGGGGAAAGTGGTTTGGGGCCCCCTGAGGCCCTGAGGGGATGCCAGAATCAGCCTGGAAGGAGGAGGAAGGAGCCATTGGGTGCTTCGCAGCATCCCCTGGCCCAGGAATCCCCTTGTGGCTGTCCTGTACCTCACTGATGCTGTGGCTTGCAGGTTCCTAGAGATATCCTAGTCCCATGTGTCCTAAGCCCAGAACCCAGGCATGGAACTCTTTTGGCTGGGAACCAGCCTTGCACTGAATGAATCTCACCCTCTGGGTTGAGGCAGACTGGAGTGGATGGAATAAGGACTCTGACTTACTTGGCTCAGCTTGAGGTCTCTGCTTCACTGGACTGGCCTCTACCCACACTGACAGGGGCAGCCTGGCCCTGAGCTGCTAGATACAGCTGTACCTGAATCCCTGATGCCCATGTGGCCTTGTTGCCCCAGACAGGGACTAAAATGGGCTCAACCCTTCCTATTTTCATGTCTGCCAATCCCTGTAACCTCATCAATCCTCCTGAACCCTGTCCTTGGCCAAGAATCCTAACCACAAGCTTCTACAATCAGGAGCCCTTAGGAATAACTGAGGCCGAGAGCCCAGTATGCCTGACTCAGACCCTTGAAGCCTGAGAGACCTCCGGCCAGACTCTTTCCTTCTCTTCGAGCCTCAGTTTACCCTGGATAAAATGAGTGAGTGAGTTGATATGTGTGATTTTCAAAATGGGTTCCATGGCAATAGTGTAGGAAATAGGGAGGGATTTCTCAGACTGTGGTCCACAGCCCATCCTCAGGGTATCTACTGGAAATGCAGCTTCCTGGATCAACTGAATCAGAATCTGAGGGAGCATGAGGGTAGGCATTGGGGCAGTCAGCATGTTCCACAGGTGATGTAGATTGCATGTGAGATTTGAGGATCACGGGGCTGGGCGATTTTATATTGAGGTGAGCTTTTGTTTGAGAATGAATCACAGAAGGTAAAATGTTGGGGAACACCCAACTGGCAGGATTGGAAGGGTCTCCAAATATTCATTTCCCATTTTGTGTAACTAGAGGGTAGGACAGAAACGTTAAGGACCAGGAAAGATGCGGTGCTATCCCAAAGGTGCCCAGCAGGGGTCGCCTGGAGCTGCAGCATCCACTACAGCCTCCCAGCTTCCAGGGATGTGAGAGGCTGATAGACTTGCTGCAGATCCGGGACAGGTCCTTGTCTCTCCCTAGACAGAACCTGGTCCTCCTCCCCGAGGGCAGAGACCGGGGTTCTGAGGTTCCCGCAAGCCATTACAGCGTCTCCCAGCTCCCCCATTGTTTCCCGGAGGCTCCCAGCCTGAGTTCGTCTTTCCTAGTCATTGAACCCGGGAGCTCCGTGCATTGCCTTGCACCTGTGCTGGAGAACAGAACTTCAACTTGTACCCTCTTGGGGACTAGGATTGGGAGGGTCTGCCTCCGCCATCATCATACCCCCATCCCACCCCAGGACAGGAGAAGCGTGGGGACCCTCCATCTCCAGCTGCCTGAGCCTGACAGGGACAGTGGGCCTGGGTCACCATTTTGTTGCAAGCTCTCCCATGGGATGGACTGAAGTCCCCCAGAAACAGAGCCACCCACGCCCCTTCTTGACAGGAAAAGACCCAGTTGAGGAGGAGAAAGACCATTTATTTCTCCACCCACAGTGGGACTGGTAGATTTTCAAAAGAGCAATCGCTGGCGTCCCTTTAAATCTTGGCTGACTTCCACCATGGCAGCCAATCAACAGAGGCGGAGCTGGTGAGTTGCCTGAGCAACAGGCCCCTGGTTGGCCGAGGCTATCAGCCACCCCACTGCCCACTCCCGAGGAAAGGGAAATGGACTCTTTGCTGTCTGGCCTGCTTTTTAAACCTGCTGGCCTAAGCCAGGCCTCCTCGTCTCGCTCCTGAAGCCAGAAGCTCCAGCCTTTGGATCTTGATGTTGGGAGTGATTTGGTGGAGAGAATGGGGTGGGGAGGAAAGGAAAACAGTGCCTTTATCAGAGACAGACATAGGCTTGGGGATGGGAGGGGAGGAGGTCAGGGTCCCAGAAGGATGAAGAGACATAAGCACAAAATAAGATTCTTCTAGTCTGTCTCCCTGGCCTGCCCTTTTGCAAAACTGCTGAATAATCTGGGGGCTTCCACCCTGTGGGCCATTAGTGGGTGGAAGAGATGGGGGGAGACTGAGCTTCCCAAGCGCCCACTTTTCTCCTGGAGCCCCATCGGGCCCCCAGGTGCTAGCCCTGAGCCCCTGCTTGCAGACAAGCCTGTGCAGATGCGATAGAGACACAGATGGGAATCCACATGGGGTATCACAGGGGTCTTTCTGTCTCTTCCCCCCCACTCTGGGGGTAAGTAGAGGCACGTGGGTGTGCGTGCATGTGTTCAACAGGACACGTGTGTTTGTGTGAGGGGGTGGGGCTCTGTCTTTTTAGTAGGGAGGTTGCTACGTTTTCCGGTACACCCTTGCGACACTCTCAAAGAGCTAGGGTCGAAGCCGGCTGGCCTGCCATCCTCCCATCATCCCAACTGCTACCAGCCAAATCCCCGGAACGCTCCTGGCTCCTTCTGCAGGCTCCTCCCCAGCCCTGAACCTGGGCCGCCAGGACCCACCCGGCGGGCGGAGGGAGGCATGTGCCGGACCAGGGGCAAAGCAGGAGGGAAGGTGGGCAGCCTCGGGCCTCAGGCCTTGGCCACAGCCTCAGACACACCCTGGGCTGTGAGCTCCGCCAGCACGTTGTCTAGGTAGCTAGCGTCCGGGTAGCCATGGCCCGTCAGGTTGGATCCAAACTCGGTCTTGTGGTGGATCTCGTTCCACACCACGGTGTCCGACTCGCCTGTGGTGTTGGACGTCCCTATGGTGAAGATGAGTCTCCGCTCCCAGGCGGTGATGAGCAACCTCAGCACCTGGAGGGCGGGGCAGTGGGCGGGGCAAATGGGGGGCGGAGCGAGCAAGGGTCACAGGCAGCCCGGCAGGCCCACGGCCTGAGTCCCTCGCCGGCCACCCTGAGGTTACCCTGCAAGATTCTCCGTGGCCACCCAGCGTGCTCACTTCCTTCCCTAGACTGACTCCCACTCTGAGCTCCCCCAGTAAAACCACTTTCCATGTTATCAGCCTATTTCTTTGGGGTGAAGAGTCTTAAACTGATGACCCTCAGCTGTATTTGGTTTGAACCTCACGCTGTATTAAATAGCCGCTTCGTTCCTTCGTTGGCAGTATTCAAAAACCTGAAAGTTTCATGTGAAAATCAGAATTTCTGACTTCTTTTGAAAAACAAAAAGTAAAAGCCGACACTCATCTGGTGCGGCAGTGAAGAGTCTAGACTGCTTGGGTCAAATCCAGGCTCCTGTGTGACCTCGCTGTGTGACCTCATACAAATGACTTGCCCTCGCTGAGGCTTTGTTTATCTCTAAAATGGTGTTAAGACCTTGACCTCAGCGGGCTGCTAAATGAAATGAGGTTTTGAGGCCACTGGCAGGGCTAGACACACGCACACTAGATGGCTATGCTCAGTGGTGGGGCCCTGGCCTGCTCCCACACCCCCTTGCCCTCGCAACACCCACCTTCCGGCCCTTCTCGTTGTTGGGCAGGTAGCAGTGGCGTGGGAAGCCTCTTGCAGTGAACTTCTTGCCTGGGTTGGGGTGCTCAGGGCCCTGTGGGGAGGGGCAGCAGGGGGCTTGAACCACAGACGGCAGTGGGGAACCGCTGCCGAGTTCAAAGTCAGGGGCCTGAGGGCTCACCTGGATGCCGGTGGGGATGTCGTAGACGATGCGGATGGTCTGGGTGTCAGCGAAACCAGGCAGCGAGTGAGGGATGAGGTGAAACTCCATCTTCCCGGGAGGCTGAGTGCCTGTCTTCTCCCCGTAGATGGCCTTGCAGGTGGGGCACTGCAGGCTGCCATCCTGGGGCGGGGAGGGGGCGTGGCTGTGAGGTTCCCAGGTGTCTGGGCCCCTCCCCAGCCCTCCTGCCTGTCCCCCCACCCACCCCCGGCCAGCCCACCTTGTTGCCATTGGAGTACATGGCCACGAGGCACAGCAGGTGGTACATGTGGCCACAGCGGCCCAGGCGGCCCACGAGCTCAGGTCGAACACCCTTATGCCGAAGCACGCCCTCGTAGCCAGAGGCCGTGACCAGTCGCTCCATGCAGATGGTGCAGTCCTGGGGTCAGGGGGAGCACAGAGGGGAGACTGAAGACTAGGGGGGGGCAGGACACCCCCAGGTCAGCACTGCGCCTCAGGAGGGGCCAGGCCCTCACCCCACCCCCAAGGGCAGCAGACCGCCCCCTCTCTGGCCTCCATCTGTCCAAGGGAGGGGACACCCCCAGGTACTGAATTCAGGTGCATGGCAGAGGAAGAGATGACTCCCTCACACCCCCTCCAGACAGATTCAAGACTTAACTATTGAAAACAAAGCTTAAATACCTTTGTTGGAAAAATATGGGTAAAAATAAGATGCAAAAACTGTTGATTATCAAAAGGTTGATAAATGTGATTGTTAAACGTAGCATTGGTGTTTATCAAAAGATGCTGTAAAGACAGTGAGAAGGCAAACCCACAAACTGGAAGAAGAAGCTGTAACACATAGAACCTCACAAGGAGTGAAGTGCTGGGGTCTTCATCTCTGGAGGGGAGGCTCCCTGCCCTCCGCCCCCCTCCTTGCTTAGGGGCTCACCTCATCGGGTGGATTCTTCACCTTCTGCATGTATCTTCGAACCACATCTTCAGGGTTCTTACCTGCAGGACAGAATTGAGCTGGGCTTGACTGTACCCCGAGTCTAGCCCTGAGGGCATGGCTCAGAACAGGGTCAGTCAGAAGGATAGGGTCAGAAGCTGTAAGGGCTGGTGGGAGTCACATGTCAGGGGTTGCTTGAGGTTTTATGTAATCGGAGTTGGTGGTGGATGGGGCCAGAAGAGCTCAGATGGGTTAGCAGGGTTAGTTCAGGGGTCAGGGTCTAGCTTAGGAGGCCTACTCTTCTTCAGGTGCTTCTTCTTGGTCTTGCGGCACACCCCGGGCACGCCAGGCACGGGCTTGACGTCACTCTTGCTCACCGGCGGTGGGTGCAGGATGGGCTTGGGGGCCCGGGTCAGGCAGACGGGCAGCCCCGCGGCGCAGAGCAGGATCCCAGTCATCCCTGCGGGACGCCGGGCAGCGATAGTCAGGGGGCGGGGTGCTCATCCAGGCCCTGTCCACCCTGCTCTCCCATCATGGAGAGGACCCTTAGGGTCTCTCCCCAGACTCCGCCCACCCGGTACACCCAGGAATCCTCGGATGGGTGGATGGGGTGTATCCCATGGATGGTGCCCGCTCAGCCCCACCCAAAGTTGGAGCCAAGTTGACAGCCTTCTGCGGGCCCCGCCTACCCCAGAGTTATAGCCCAATGGTAGGGGATGTGCCCTCTGGGCCACGCCCACCAAGAGGCGGAGTCAGTGGGCAGACTGGTGGGGCTGCCACCTCGTGGGCCCCGCCCTTCTTTTCCATCCTCGACTGGACCTCACCTGCCAGGGCCGGGTGGACTGGCCCTGTACCATTCAAGTTCTTCACCGGGAGCGCGGGGACCCTGAGAGGAGAAGAGAAGAGACTGTAGCCTCCCCAGACCAGATCAGGGGACCCTGCTTTGCCTTCTGTCTCTGGCTCATGGGCATGCTCTGATTCCTTTCTGCCTGTCCCACTCATCTAGAATGACCACTAGAGAATTCCATTCCTACTCTGAAACCTTCTGTCAATATTATGGGGTAGGGTGTGGCCAGGACCTCTGCCCCCCGTGATAATGGAATGAACCCCTAGACTTAGTACTGACCCTCTTCCACTCCACAGCTGACCTCTTCCCAGGTGAGAGAAGTTGGCTCCCAACTGTTCCTTTTCATTGACTATTGGGTCTGAAACCCAACTACTCATGACTTAGCCAAACTTCTCTCAAAGTTTGCTGATGATACCCATAAAAGTTCTGGGAAAGAAGGATTTAGGGATCACCAAGGATCCACTTCACTGTCTCCCACTAGGACATTCACAACATATGTGAACGTATTAAAGGGTCTGATAAGTCCTGCATAAGGAAACAGGTTAGCTGTGGTTAATCCAGGTTTTCCAGAGACATTGGATGATGAACGTTTTTCCCCCTCTGGAGTATTTACTGATGTCAGTTCTGGTGACTAAGGCATTATCCCCTCTTCAAATGAAAAGGTCTCAGGAAAATGTAGCTTGCCTCCCATCTTTGCTCTTCCTTCTGAAGAGATCTAGCTTTTGGAATCATTCAGAACTGCTTTCATATTTCAGCTCAACCATTAAGCAGCTGGATGGAGAAGGAAATGGCAACCCACTCCAATACTCTTGCCTAGAAAATCCCATGGACAGAGAAGCCTGGTAGGCTACAATCCATGGGGTCACAAAGAGTTGGACACGACTGAGCGACTTCACTTCAACACATGGCACATCACCACATCTCTTATAAATGTGATTCCTCATCAGTTAAATGGGCATAATATGGCACCTCCCTTTCAGAAATATCCCTTGGAGAAAGGAATGGCTACCCACTCCAGTATTCTTGCCTTGGGAATTCCATGGGCAGAAGAGCCTGATGGGTTACAGTCTATGGGGTCACAAAGAGTCAGACACAACTAAGCAACTAACACCTTCCCTTCTTTTTTTTCATGGCACTTCCCTTATATATGCTATGGAGAGTCAGTGAAATTCTACATGTAAAAGTCTGAGCACATTTCCTAGTACCTACTACAGACTCATAGTTTCAACCATCATCACTACCATCATTGGGCTTCCCAGGTGGTGCTAGTGGTAAAGAACCAGCCTGCCAACACAGGAGACACAAGAGAAATGGGTTCGATCTCTGGGTTGGGAAGATCACCTGGAGGGGAGCATGGCAACCCACTCGAGCATTCTTGCCTGAACTGCAAAGAGGTCAAGCCAGTCAATCCTAAAGGAAATCAATCCTGAACATTCATTGGAAGGACTGATGCTGAAGCTCCAATACTTTGGCTACGTGATGTGAAGAGTTGACTCATTAGAAAAGACCCTGATGCTAGGCAAGATTGAAGGCAGGAGGATAAGGGGACAGCAGAGGACGAGATGGTTGGATGGCATCACCAACTCCATGGACGTGAGCTTGAGCAAGCTCTGGGAGATGGTGAAGGTCAGGGAAGCCTGGCATGCTGCAGTCCATGGGGTCACAAATAGTCAGACATGACTGAGCGACTGAACACCAAGCACCATCATATCACCATCACTGTGTAATCCAGGTTAATTTCACCTCCCTTGCACCTCAGCCCACTAAGTCATGGTATAACTTCTCTCCATCTTGGAGAGGAAACCACGAAGACATTGCAGGGATAAACTTGGGAGAGTCACTTAACCCCTGTGCTCCTGTCTCCTTATCTGTAAAATGGGGATGATAATATCTGTCAGGAGGGTTGAAGGAGGCCTGCTGTGATCTGTACAATGTGCCACCTGGGTCCAGACTTCAGGGTTTAGCTTTGTGGGTGAACTGGTATCTTGCTGTGGATGGGCATGAAATCGGATGGGGAAGTTTTGATAAGGAGGAGTGTCATGAAAGCCAGGGACCAGGGACTTCCCTGGTGGTCCAGTGGTTAAGATTCCATACTCTCAATTCGGGAGTCCTGGGTTTGATCCCTGGTCAGGGAAGTAGAAGGAAGATTTCACATGTGGCAACAAAGATTCCCCATGCTGCAAGTAAGACCTGACACAGCCAAAAAAAAAAAAGCCAGGGGCAGCCTGAAGGCCTGGGGTTGCTGCAGGAGGAAGTGCAGAAAGGGGTGGGGGCAGGGACAGCTGGGGAAGGCGCTGCAGCAGCCCCCCTTGGCAAGCCTGCTCAGGTCTGACCCGGTCAGTGATGTTTGGACACCTGCTCCGCAGGCGCAGTCGGCACCAGTGAGCTGGGGGGAAGGTGTCTTTAAGCAAATGGTACACTTAGCAGGTTTGCGTGCTGCTCCAGTGGGTCCAGAAACACACACACACACATACCCCCTCGGAACGTGGGCTATATCTGCATGCACATGTATAGGGAACATGCCAAGTGCAATAGAACACAGATTCATGCACACACGGAAAACACTGCAGAGACCGACACACACCCCTGCAAACATGCCCCCGGCTCCATGTACACACACCCTCCAGGGATCAAATGACAGTTACACGCACACACAAATGTGCCCACAACCCAGGAGGCCCCCTTCCTGTGTAGAGATACAGACACAGATACACGTATACTTGGGGAACGTGCCACACACTCTTGCACGCAAACACACAAACGCACACAGACACCAGGGAATACACACCATGCATACATACACACAGACACACCTCAGGGAACACACTCCACGAACACACACAGGTCTAGACATAGACACACACTTCTACACAGAGAACACCACAGAAACATGGACACACACACACTCCAGGGAACACAGCGCCCAGAGAGATACCAACGTGCAGACACCACAAAGGCATTCAATTGGACAGGAGAAGCCGAGTGGGACAGACTGGTCCACACTCTGACCTACACTCCCCCACACTGACATGCAGACACTTGGCGGGGAGGCTCCCACTTTACACACACAGTAACACACACATGCACGGCACACAGCCCTCATTTTGTGCCTGCCCAGCGTCACAGGCTTGTACCCAGTCAGCCAGGATACCCCTCCCAGACCCCTCCCCTGAGGAGGGTGGCAGCATCTGGAGCAGACATCGGGGTCCCCAAACACTCTGGTGACCTGGAGTCACTGAACACAGCTCCTGAGGGAGGTGCAACAGAGGAGAGGTACCATGGGGCCCCCAGGTGTGGGTAGCTGAGGTGTGACAGGGGAAAGATGCTGTGCCTCAGTCTCCCCATGTGTAATGGGAATAGAGTCTTGCAAAGGTTCAATGGGATAAAACATGCAAAGCTCATAGTCTGTTGCAGGGGTGAGAATGGGCATGTCTTGAGTTTCTCCTCCTTGCAGGCTTCCAGGACCCAAGGGATGGGGGATCCATCTCCCCCTTCCTGGCATCTGTCATAATCCTCCAGAACATTCCTGCAGGGAGACCACCACCCTAATCTCATCCCCCCGCCGTCCTCTTTTTTTGTTGTTCTTGGCCACACTGCACAGCATGTGGAATCTTAGTTCCTTGGCCAGGGATTGAACCCACACCACCTGCACAGTGGGAGCACAGAGTCTTATCCACTGGACCAACAGGGAAGTCCCCCAATCCCTTATAAGATAGCATGGAGGCACCTTTGACTTCTCCTCTTTCTGCTGTCCTTTGAAACACTTCCATTGTATCATTGTTGTTAATATTATTGGCATGCAGATCTTAGTTCCCTGACCAGGGACTGAACCTATGTCCCTTGAAGTAGAAGTGTGGAGTCCTAAGCACTTGGACAGCCAGGGAATTCCTTAAAACACTTCCAGTATAGACACACTGTTAAGGTCCTCTCTATATCCAGGGCTTCCCCATCCCCTTCTTCCTTCCTTCCTTCCTATCTCATGAGAAAACAATCCTTCCTTCTCTCCAGGGCTATCTGTAAAATGGGTGGAAAGAAAAATATTTAGCATGAGGACCACCACTTCTTGTCTCCTACCTGTGGCAGACATCACTAATCCATCACAGCACTCTCTCGAGCCAAGTAGAATCATCAGCACAGATTTCTAGGGAGCCTCTACCAACCAGCAAGGACAGTTGGCTACCTCAGGTCTATATGAAGCACAAAGTCTGGTCTGGCTCATGACACTGGTCATGCTGAGCCTTTGGCCAGGGAGTTAGGAAGGAGGCTGAGGGGACCCCAGAAAGGGACTATTTTAGATCTTAGCAGTCCTCCAATCTCTGGCACCCTTTAAAAGCCACAGAGCTCTGGGTTACAAAAATGTCTTGCTCCTGGGAGGAGGGTAGTGAGTAAGGTGTGATGGTGGGGCTGTTTTGTATTTACCCATCGGCAAGCTGGGGGACAGTCCCCAGGTGGCCCCCAGCCTCTCTCAATCTGCAGGCCCTCTGCGAGAACCCAGGGTAGCAAGGTTCCCACGATGCCGGAGCGTGGGAACCACCCAGGCCCCCTTTTGATGTGGGATGCACTGTTTCCTCCCAGTCAGTCAGTGAGAACATCCTCCTGCCCTGGACAGGAGACCGCTGCCCGCAGGCCTCCGGGAAGGAGGGGCGGGCTTTCGCCCTTGGCCCCGCCCTCCCCCCCTCCCCCGCCTCAACGCCCCCACAGGCAAAGGGTCAGAGAAACCCTGAAACCTGTTCTGACCAGAAGCTGCCCCAGGGCAGGGCTGGGTACGATGCCTTGCCCATCTCTGCGCCAGATCCCGTTCCTCCTCTATCCTCAGTCCCTCCTGACTCTTACCTTGCTAAGAGTAGATTCCAGCCTCTTTACTGCATGGGCTTTCCGGGTGGCGCTAGTGGTAAAGAACTCGCCTGCCAATGCAGGAGAAATAAGAGATGTATTTTTGATCCCTGGGTCAGGAAGAAACCCTGGAGGAGGGCACGGCAACCCATTCCAGTATTCTTGCCTGGAGAATCCCCATGGACAGAGGAGCCTGGCAGGCTATGATCCAAGGGTGGCATAGAGTGGGACATGACTGAGCGACTTAGCACGCACACATTACCGTATGCAACACAGCCAGTACCAATCCCTTGAACTCTATTTTTCCTGTGCTCCCCACTCATCCACTCCACACCAGCCTCCTGGTTTCCCTGGGATTCTGCAAACAGGCCAGGCACATCCTCACCCCAGGGCCTTTGCACTAGCTGACTGCTCTTCCAGAATGCCCAGTTATCCTCATGTTCTGCTCCCTCACTCAACACAGGTTTCTGCTCAAATGTCACCCTACCAGAGACCTTCCTTTCCACTTTAGAGAGGCCTCTGGCTTTGCTCTTACCTTAATTAATTTTATAATATGATATATAACTGATATAATATTAATATTATATTATACATAATTAATATTTTATATATATATATAATATCACAGTCTGATATAAAAGTCTATAAAAGACTTTATAAAAGTAATATGTGTAACTCTATGGCTGATTCATGTCAATGTATGACAAAACCCACTGAAATGTTATGAAGTAATTAGCCTCCAACTAATAAAATAAAAAAAAAAAAAAAAAAAAAGTCTCCCATATAACCAGACCTTCCCTGGCACTGTAACCTCATCTCTTACCCTCTCCATCTCTCTACTCTACACGCTTCTGCTGCTGCTCTAAAATGCTGAGCCCTGTGACTTCCCCGGAGGTCCAGTGGTTAGGACTCTGCACTTCCACTGCAGAGGGCATGGGTTTGATCCCTGGTCGAGGAACTAAGGTCCCAAATGATGCACAGAGAAGCATACACACACACACACACACACACACACACACATATATAATAGATGAGACATTGTTTTATATATATATAATAGATGAGATGTTATTCTCTCTATGTATAAAAAAACAGTGTCTCATTGATTAAAATAATAATAATGAAATGAACTGCTGAGCCCTTCTGAGGCGTGCGCGCTTGCTGCGCCCTCCGCCTGAAGGCTTTTCTCACAGAGGCGCTGCGGTGCTGCCTCAGCAGGAAGACTTCGCTCACCACCCACTGTCACCGCTAGAACATGGCATGCAGTAGATTTTCAAGAAAGACTTGTTGCATGCAAGAAGGAAGGAAGACTGGATTTTTCGGGGATGTTCCGAGGTGATGTTCAGGCATAATCTCCCCGTGAATTTTTTTTTTTTTTTTTTTTGCACACATTGGAAGTGAGCCTTGAAGCAGATGCCCAGAGAAGCCTCTCTGTAGCCTCTGGTCCCCTCGGAGACTCTCTGCCAATGTCCATTCGAAAACGAGCACACTGGAATTCCCTGGTGGTCCAGTGGTTAAGACTCTGCCTTTCCAAGGCGGGGAGTGTGGATCTGACCCCTGGTCAGGGAACTAAGACCCCACCAGCTGTGCAGTGTGGCCAAACAATTTTTTTAAAAAATGCTGTGAAGTGAGCACGCTTTGTGGGCATCTGTGGGAACAGCCCGAGTAAGCTTTCTCTAAGAAATTTCCAGAAATGCTTCGCATCCTTCTCAAGGCAGAGATTCCATGGCCAGGCTTTGAGGAACCCTGACCTTTCCTGGAAACTGTCTCAGGGAACACGCCTCACACAGATGGCCTGGGGAGGGGGCCAATAATTTCAAGAGCTCGCTATGTCCCAGACTTGACTGTATACCCTCCCTCCGTCACCTGATCGTCCCATTCTATAGAGGGGGAAACTGAGGCACAGAGAGGTGAAGTCACTGGCCAGTAAGTGGTAGAGCTCAAATGTGAGCCCAGAATGTCAGATTCTAGTCTGTGCTCTTCTCCACACACACAAAACCAAGTTCTCTTATCCTGGTTCAGAGGCTAAGACAGGAGGCTGTATTTGAGAAAAAAATTTCCCCAGAATGAGTCTGGAAAAGGGCGTTTGGCTCCTCTCTCTTTTGTCAAAAGACAAGCAAAGAGAGATGCCTTGTACCTGCTCTGGCTGGGCGGGCAGCGTTCGAAGGCAGGATGAGATGCCCTGGGGAGGGTTTCCTAGATGCTGTTCCGCACACCGTTCCCTGCCCTTTCCTGTCTGGCTATCTTTGCCACACTGTACCCACTGCCTGTCTGTACTGTCTAGTCTCAATTCACCTTTTCTCTTTGAAGACAGGTTTCAAGGTCACCAACTTCAGGAGGCTTTTCTGATTTACCCCCAGTGAATACATAACCGCTCTTTTTTTTTTGTCACGCCATGTTGCATGATGGATCTTATTTTCCCAACCAGAGATTGAACATTATGCCCCCTGCTTTGGAAGCCCAGAGTCTTAACCACTGGACCGCCAGGGAAGCCCTAACCACTTTTAATTCCCAGGGGACTGCGTTTGTCTTTTCTTTGAGGACACAGACGTTTCCTGTCTTCCTTTCTAGCTGTGGAATTCCACCCCATCTCTTCTACCAGACTACAAGCTTTTGGAAACTTGTCTAACCTGGCTTTGTGACCCCAGGATTGAGGATGAAACTGGGCATAAATGGGTTCTCAGTAAGTATTGAATAGAGGAGTTGAGCCAACTATGGAATAGATCTATTTCTTCTGAGGTATCTTCAGAGGGAGACCTGGTGTCCTTAGAAACAGTAGCTCTCATACCAGATGTGCTCCCAGAGACAAGGTTGGAGCAGGCATGGCAAACACATGACATGTGTATTAATACTAGTACTGCACCCATGGCAGACATCACCAATCCCTCCCAGCACTCCTTTCCACTAAGCTAAAGGACTCCAGAAAGTCATTCCCATTCAAGCAGAGACGGCACATGAACTGAAATCTGTTTGTCATTTATCCCGCAGATGATGGAACTGAGGCACAGAGAGGGGAAGTGACTTCACAAAGGTCACCCAGCTGGTTAGCAGTCCTGGAGTTTCTGAGTCAGAGGTCAGGGCTGAGCCCACCAGGCTGATATGTGGGGCCATCTGGAGGTGGGCCAGCCTTCTGAGTCCTTTGTGCCTAGAGGTGGGGCAAAGCCTTTGACCTGGACCCTGGAGCTGGCTCAGGCCTGGGAGGGCGCATTGGGGGCTGCATGAGTGGGTATATTTGCCTGCTCTGGTTGCTCCTTTCCGTCCCAGGCTACAAGGGGGTTCAAGACCCCAGGGACGCAGGAAACCACGCTGACAGTCCCTATAGTTTCCATCCACCTACCTAGGCTGGCCTTCCTGTCCTCTCCCTCCCCTCCATGTCTCCAGCAGGCTCCAGACACGTCACAGTCTCTGATGGTGGTTTCAGGTCCCCCGATGGGCCTCAGGCCCTCCCTGGACACCTGGTGCTTACCCCGTGACCCCCTGGGGAGCCCCTGGAGGTTCAGGCCTCAGCTATTTGGGTCCAGGTGGGTGAGGACAGGGCAGAAGTGGGAACGCCACATCGTGGGGAGAAGGGAGTTAAATAACACTTGGCACCTACCTCCCTGGACCTGCTCCTGTGACCTGCGCCCCCTTCAGTGCCCACTCCTTATGTACCTGAACTCTTGTCCCCCACAGTCTGGGGTCAACCAAGTTCCCACCCCACCCCCCACAGAGCCAGAGGGCTGAGAACATCACAGCAAGCTCCAAGGAGGTGCCCCATGGGGCCAGCCAAAGCCACAGACCATCAACGGCTGCCGTGGCCTGGCTCGCTTCCCCTTTGCTCGCTCGAGCACCCCTCGGGCTGCCTGAACAAGCCGCTGACCTTCTACGGGCCTCAGTTTCCCCCTCTGTCAAATGGGTCCCCTTGTCTCTGACCCTGTCCACTCCTAAGGATTTCAACAGCACCAAAATCCCCTGGAGCGATATTTTGAGGGGTGGTAGTCAGTTAGGGCCCAGGTTTATCTAGAGACCTGGGGCTCTAGGTCACCTCCCCCACCCTCCTGGTCTCTGGCCTGCTTTGCTTACTTGCTCTGGTGGTTGGGGGGTGGTGTGGGGAGCCCAGGCAGGGGAAGGGAGGGGAGGGGAGGGCTGGCGGTTCCCACGGCCTGGGGCAGCCACTGGGGCAGCCGTGTGCTGACAGGAGTGTGTGGTTTGGCCTCCCAGGGAGCAGGGCAGGAAGTGCTTCAGGTCTGGGGGGGCAGGGTGGGAGGGTGGGGGGGATGGGGGTGTTTGGTTTGACCTTGGGCGAGGTGCAGGAGGAGCCCAGCAGCCATGAGGGAAAAAGCAAGGTTACAGACACTGCCCTCCAGCAAGGCCAGGAAGAAGGGGACAGTGGGCAGCCCAGAGACCCCAGGGGACACGGTGTGGGAGAGACTTTTCACGTGGTGCCTTTGGGAGTGCTGTTTTCTGAAGCATTAAAATGTAATACCTAGTAAAGAACCGGAGAAACAAAATGTGAATGCTTTCAAACCTAAAGGTAAAATCACTGCAGGAAATGAAAAGAAGAAGGAAAACACCCAAACACACCAGCCACATCAAAGCCCACCCCATCACCCCCCACCTATCCTCCATGTCCAGAGTGAACCTGTGATAGCAAAGTCATCCCGGCCTGTCTCCAGCTCACAACACCAGCTGGCTCCCATTTCCCACAGAGGAAAAGCCAAAGTCCTCGACACAGCCTTCAGGGCCCTACAGGACTGGCCCCATTTCATCTCTGACCTCCTCCCCCACCGCACACCCCCTGTTGCCTCTGGAGCCACACTGGACTCCTCGCACAAACCAGGCCTGCTCCTGCCTCAGGGCCTTTGCACAGGCTGTTCCCCCTGTCTACAGTGCTCTCCCCCCACACACCCCAATGCAGTTCTCTGCATAGCTTGCTTCTTAACCTCCTTCAATCCTTGCTCAAACATTATATTCTCAGTGAGGCCTGTTCTGACCTCTTCATTTCCAATTATATCCCTCCCACTACTCCCTACACCCCTTCCTCTCTTTATTTTTCCTTGGTAGTCACTACTACTCTCTATCACATGCTAGTATTTATTTATTTTGTTTATTGTTTGTCTCTCTCTAGAAATGTGAGCTTCAGGAGGGCAGGGATTGTCTATTTTGTTCATGGCTGGATCTCCAGGGCCCCCAAAGCATCCTTGGCGTACGGTAGTTGCTCAATATTAATAGAAGGATTAACTAATTAAAAAAACAGACCAGCATAGGCTATAGAGAAGGTAAACAGAGGGATGTCCCTGGTTGGTCCAGTGGTTAAGACATCACCTTCCAATGCAGGGGATGTGGGTTCGATCTCTGGCTGGGGCACTAAGATCCCACAGGCCACGGGACAGCCAAGCCTGCATGGGGCAACTGCTGAGCCCAAGTCCTCTTGCTCTGGAGCCCAGGCACTGCAACTAGAGAGAAGCCTGTGAGCTACAAGGAAAGATCCCCCACGCTACAGCAGAAGGAGCCCTTGCAGATCAATAAGAAAGCAGGAAAGAGCCCTAGAGAAGGAGAAGCAAAAGAAATAAACAAGTGATTGGTAAAAGAAGCAATCACGGGTGGCCAGTAAACAGGAAGAAGTTCTCAGGCTAAGAACCAGAGGTTTGAAAACGCAAGCAGCATCTCAATGACAGCATCTTACCGGTCTGATAGGGATGTGCTCGAGGCGGCGGGGTAAGCCCCTCTCCCACTGCTAGGGGGTGGATTGGAAATGCAGGCAGTTAGATATGCCCCCCTGTTGGCCTTTGTTGCCAGCCCCACTGCACAGGGTGCAAAAACTGAGGCCCAGAGAGGGCAGTGGGCGCCACTGGGGTCACACAGTGAGAGGAGACAGGGAAGTTGGCCCCAAACTCAGCCGCTGCGGGTCCCCCGACCCCTTGGACCTCCAAACACTTTGGGACCCTGGTCTGAAACTTAGAGTGGGCAACCAGGGGGCCACCCTGATACCGTGACCGACTGGGATTTTTGAATCAGAGTCCTATTTGTGTGACCTCGAGCAAGTGCCAGGTTTTCAGAGCCTCAGTTTCCTCATCTGAGAAGTGGGGATATTAGGACCTACCACCGTTTCTGTGCACAGCAAGAGAGGCGATGCATGTAAAAGCCGTGAGACAGAGCCTGGGACATTGTGAGCGCTCAGTAAATGGAAACAGGCCTGCAGCTGTTCCCCCTCCCTCTCCCCTCCACCACGTGGGCTGGAAACTCTTAGTCTGCCCCACAGCTGTGTTCCAAAGTGCTGGACGCTGCCCTCTCAGGAGACAGGGCGGATCTTCCCCACCCCTGTGTCTCCGTCCCCCAGGCATCAGCTGCCAGCTGGCTTCCCGCCTCATCACATGGGGGAGTGGAAAAAAACCCCAGCCAGGGGGACACTGTAGTCCTGCTGGCTGTGTGACCTGGAGACAAGTCAGTGCCACTCTCTGGACCTCTGTCCTGAGCTGGGGACGGGAGGTAAGAAGGATGACAAAGAGTGATGTCTGAGTTCACCCCTCCTTTGTGCACCGATCATGTGTGGTGATTTTAAATACATTTGCACACCCATCAGTTCTGATGAGCCAGCATACGTGGACTGGGGTGATTTTAGCTCCATTTGACAGATGGGGAAACTGAGGCCAGGGAGGAGAAGCTATGTACCTCTCTCTGCAGGGGAGAAGAAGGGTGGAGAAAAGGGAACAGAGAAGGAGAGAGCTGCTGAGAAGGAAAGAAAAAGGCAGGAGAGAAGGAGCAAGAGACAGACAGAGACAGGGAGACACAGTCACAGAGACAGAGAGAGACTGAAAGAGAGCTGTAACAGGAGAGGCCCAGACACACTGCTGTGTCTTCAATTGTGTCTGGCCCCGAAACTCACACATCGGAGTCCTATTCTTGCTATTCAGTTGCTAAGTCATGTCTGACTCTTGTGACCCCGTGGACTGTAACCCACTAGGTTCCTCTGTCCCTGAGATCTCCCAGGCAAGAATACTGGAGTGGGTTGCCATTTCCTCTTCCAGGGGATCTTCCTGACCCGGGGATCGAACCTGCGTCTCCTGCATTGGCAGGTGGATCCTTTACCACTGAGCCACCGGGGAAGTCCCCGCTGGAGTCCTAACCCCTCTCCAAACTCACAGACACTTGGAGACAGGGTCTTTGCAGAGGTGATCAAGTTATGAACGAGGTCATTGGAGCAGGCTCTAATCAATAAGCCTGGTGTTCTCATAAAGAGGAAATTTGGACACAGGGATACAGAGGATAGACAACGTGAAGACAGGGGGAAGGTGCCTGTCTGTAAGCCAAGGCCTCACAGGAAACCCACCCTGCCAACACCTTGATCTCTGGCTTCCAGCCTCTAGAACTGAGACAATGCATCTCTGTTGTTTGGGCCTCCCCAGTCTGCGGCACTTTGCTATGGCAGCCCAGGCACACCGAATGAGTTAAACACAGAAGCAGAGAGACTGTGGGAAGGGCCGTGAAGGGTTCTGGGTGTTCTGGAGGCCAGGGCAAAGGTGGGGGGCCTGGTTCCTCAGAGACACTGTCCCTTTCCCCTCATGGGCTGCACCGAGACCTCAGTTGCCTGGGCAATGGGAAGCTTCACTCTGGAGGAACTAGGGTCTGCCATCCCCATGCCTCCTTCCTCCCATGCCCTCCCTCAGCAGCAGACTCCACGTGTCCTGGGCCCACCCCCCTACTCTGAACCAGGGCTATTTTTAAAAAATGTGTTTGGTCACAACCTGAGACATGCAGGACCCTAGTTCCCCTGCCAGGGATCATACCTGTGTCCCCTGCATGGGAAGGCACAGTCCAAACCAGTGGAGCGCTGGGGAAGCCCCTGGTTCAGGGGTATTCTTAGCTGATGTTCCTTGGCTATGCACCTCCTCCGCAGGGTCGGCCCTGACTACTCCCACCCTGTCCCATCACCTCCTAGTGCTTCCCCATCTCTCCAGCAACTGTGTTCATGTACTCATTTGCAGGCTGTATGTCCAGCAGTTTGGACCCCATTTATCAGGCTCTGTGAACATGACCCACGGTATGTATTTAGAGAATTGATACCGAGCAATAAAAACTGAGCAACCCCCAGCTTGCCCTGAAACCGCCGTGTTCAAAAATTTCATCAGTGACTGAGAAATTCATTTCACCTGGCGACCCATGAAACGCATGTAGAAATCATGCAAAAAGTTCCTGGAGCAATTCTTACTGCGTATGACACATGCCAATATTTTCTATTCTGTTCTCTTCATTTGATTCTATTCAGCTCTATTCCATCCCGGTCTCATAAAATTTTGGTTACAACCTTCTGACTTCATAATCCACTAGTGGGTTTCAATGATACAGCCCTGGAGAGAAGGTTCACGAATTCTTGCTGCAAAGGCACCTGGGACTTTTCTGCTTTTGTCCCTTCCCACATCTACTCTAACTTGTTTTCTACTCTTGTCATCCTAGGGCCCTCCAGCCCGGCCAGAGCCAGGGTGTGATCTGCAAGGAGCCACATGAGTACCCGTCTGTGATTCCCAGATGGGTTGGTCCCTTCTGCAATGTTTCCCCAAAATGCTCTCCCAAACCTCCTCTGGTCTCCTCCCTGTGGGCACTGGGATGCTGGAGAGGAATGATCTGGAGGGGAAGGGGGAGAGGAAGGGAGGGCTAGGCAGGCAGGTGGCAGCTGCTGTAGTTCTTCCAGTGGAAAATCACAGCTCCTCTGCCCCCATACCAACCCTCCTCCGGGATAACATTAGTAGTCCTGGCTGCCACCGAAGGACCATCTCAATATAAGCTCTATGATCAGGCACACAACTCCCACTTGACAGATGATGAAACTGAGGCTCAGTGAAGGAGAGGGACTTGCCCCAGATCTCACAGCTCAGAAGTGGCTGCCAAGAGGGGATTGGAACCCAAGCAGTCAGATTCTCAAAAGTTCGGAAGCCAGAGAGATTCAGAAAGTGAAAGAAAGTGCTAATCGCTCAATTGTGTCTGACTTTGCGACCCCATTGACTGTATGTAGCCTGCCAGGCTCCTCTGTCCATGGGATTCTCTAGGCAAGAATACTGGAGTGGATGACCATTCCCTTCTCCAGGGAATCTTCCCGACCCAGGGATTGAAACTCGCTCTTCTGCATTTCAGGCAGACTCTTCACCGTCTGAGCCACCAGGAAGCCCAAAAAGATTTTGAAGGGCAGCCTGATTCACGGCCCCAGGCCTCAGTTTCTATTGGTGAAAGGGAAGACCTGGGTATGGTGATCTCAGAGGTTGCCTCCACCTCTGACCTTTGCATGACCACTCTCCTGGGTCATGCCAGAGGGATGCGAGCAGGGTTGGCTTTTGGTGCCTGTTTCTGGTTTTGGGCACCACAGCCCACACCCCACCTGTCCTTTTCCCTTCTGGTCTATCTCAAGGTCAAGGTCTCTGCCTCATTCCAACTCTTCCAGTGTCTGGTCCTCTGCTGAGATCAAGTGAATCTGGACTCCCAGGTGGGAAACTGACACGCTCACTAGGTCCATATTCTGCGGCATGGGTGCCTTAACCCAGGCATTTCCAAAGTTGGTATGATCCAGGTTCCCTTCCTCAGTGAAATCCTGCTGTGAAAACCAGTTCGCAAAAGAGAGTCCAGAAAGGGCTGATCTCTTAAAATGAAAGCAGAGGCTGGCTTCTTGGCCAGCCCCCCTCCTGCCACTAGGCCGTGTTGTCCCAGGGGTCCCTAAAGCCCGGCTTGAAAACCATAGTATTAGCCCCATGTAATGGTGATATTTCAGGTGTGGCCTTTAGGGCCACAGATATTTGGACAATATTGGCTTGCTTGAGCCTCCACATGAGATGGGTATGGCCTGGGGCAGGCTATGGAAACCCTTTACAACTTCAAAGGCAACACCGCACAGACTCCAGGAATCCTACAGGTCTGAATTTCAATCCCTGCCCTCCACCTGGGTGGCCCTGAGAAATCATCATACCTCTCTCAGCCTCTGCCTCTCCATCTGTAATAGGGACATGATAGAATTGGGGGGGGGGGGGCGGGTAATAAATGAGATGGTGCAGAAAAAGAATTTAGTAAATAGCAGACATGGACTATACACCATTGTGGCTTCCCAGGTGGCTCAGTGGTAAAGAACCCGCCTGTCAGTGCAGGAGATGCAGGTTTGATTCCTGGGACCATAAGATCCCCTGGAAGAGGAAATGGCAACCCACTCCAGTATACTTGGCCGGAAAATCCCATGGACAGAGGAGCTTGGCGGGCTGCAGTCCATGGGGTCGCAAAGAGTCGGACATGAGTGAGCGACTGAGCACGCGCGCGCGCACACACCAGTGTAGCTGGGGCTATGGCTCCATCACTTGTGAATTGCACGATCCGGGATGTGTTACTAACACTCCCCGTGCTGCAAATTGTTCGTTATCTGTAAATTGGGGCTGATGACCCTCCCTCCCTCACAGGGTCCTCATTCTTGGAGATAAACGAGCGTTAAGGTGCTTAGTTAACTCTTGGCACAAAGTGAATACTTAATAGATGCTAGGTATTACTTATGATTTTTATAATTACTGTAATTCTTTGTTCCTAGCCCTCGTGGGCTGCCACCCCTGCGCCCAGGGCCCGGCTTACCCCGGCGGGATGGAGGCGCGTGCGCTCACGCTGGTGGCGCGCTGGGGCCCGGGCCGGTTGAGGTTGTTCTGCCCTGGGGTGGGCGCGCCGCCGGGGGCGCTCGGGCTCCGCGGGGGCGCACCAGGGGGCTGCGCGGGCTCTGCGGGGCCGGCGGCGGGCGCGGCCCAGAGCGCGGCGCCGGCGAAGGTGGCGCTGGGGCGCACGGCGAGCGTGCCCGCTGGTCCTCCCGGAGGCGGCTGGGGCAGCGGGGGCGCCGGGGGCGCCTTGCGGCGCTGCGAGGCCAGGATGGCGTTGGAAGCGGCGCGCGTGCTGTTGACCAGCAGGCACTGCTGGCACGAGCAGGGCTGGCCCGAGCTGGCGCCCACGGGCCACGACTGCGACTTGGGGATGGAGCCGACGGTGAGCGGGTAGGCGAGGTCCAGGCGGCGGCGCAGGCGGCGGCGCCGGCGCGTCTGGCGGTTCATCTGCGACATGCTGTTGAAGTAGATGAGGTAGCAGAAGCCGAGCGACGAGAGGTCGAGCCATGGGTGCTGCTTCTCGTAGGCGTTCTGGATGGTGATGCAGATGTCCATGTCGTAGGCCGTCCACGCGCCGCCGTCGTTCTCCCATTCCCACACGATGCCCTTGCCCGGCGCCGACGACGGGTCGTAGAAGTTGCGCCGCACTGGCCGCATGGTGCCTACGCTCACAAGGAGGGCGGGAGTCAGGACCCTAGGGCGGTGAACCTCCGCGGCCGGGCCGGGCCGGGGCGGGGTCGGGGTAGGGGGTGGTCAGGGCAGGCCAGAGGGGCGGGAGACGACCCCGGGGGCGAGCTTGAAGGTCAGCGCAATATGGGTTGGGGCCAGCGGAGCGCAGGGTGGGGGCGGAAGGCAAGCAAGTGGGGTGTCAGGACAGCACGGGGATGCCAGTCAGGAAGGGGAGGAAGGGAGGCAAGCGGCCCCACCATTCAAGGGTCGACACAGGCACCGAAACAGTGGCCATCACAGGCTGAGGGGTGGGAGAGGGGGCGGGGAAGAAGGACGAAGACTGTGTGGGATCTGTTTAGACCAGGGGGGAGCTGGGAAACAGAGTCAACGCCTGGGGTGAGGGCAGGGATCAACAGAGGCCACCGCCGTGCAGACACCAGTGGCCCTTTTATCCTTAATCCGTTCACTCATTCAGTCATCAGTCCATCCATTCGTTGATTACTTCAAGCACAAATTCATTTATACATTCTTTCATTCCTTTATTCATGTCTTGGTTCACACATTCATGTATTCCTCAGTTCATTCGTTCAATAATTCTTTCATTAGCCCAATCACCCATGCCTGCCGCCATTCATACCTGCATTTATTCTCCACCCCCCCCCTCCCCCCCCGTGAACGTTATCCATGATTTCAGTCATTTCTTCACTTACCACCATCCTATGTAAAAATGTGCACCACCTCTACAAACCATCTTTCCTCTCTACATACCTTCTTTCCCCTCTCCTTCCCTGCTCGGGTTTTCTCCATCTGGTATACTTTATATTCTACACATTTATCTTGTTTTCTGTTTGTCTCTTCCCACTAGGATGTTATTGCCACAGGCAAGGACTTTGTTTTATTCTCTGCCATATCCCCAGTGCCTGCTCACAGTAGGTGCTCCCTAGATAGTTGCTGAATGTATGAATGAATTCATTTAGTTCAGACATTGATTCATTCGGGACTCGGTTATTTTAATCAGTCATGCCTTTTGCTATCCTTGCATTGATCCATTCCTTCATCCACTTATTTATTCCTTTTTTCCATACACCTGTATATTTGTTCCTTCTTTCAACAAACACACTACCTGTCTGCCCTGCGGAGAGCTCCGCGCTGAGCGGTCATTTAAAATGAATATAACTATATGATAACCTCAGCCAGGTGGGTATTCGCGCCCCCATTTAAAAAAAAGAGGCCCTGAAGTTTGGCTCCCAACCTTTGCTCCATGTTTCCCAGTTCTAGATGCTTCCTGAGAGCAAGGCTCCGTGGATACTAGGTTAAGCAGAGATCAACGTCCAGGCTGCAGGACTTCTCAGTGCCTTTAGCCTGCTCTGTGCCTTGCGGCCAGCAGGGATAGATTCTTTTGCATGGTTCATGTTACCCACTGGTAGGAAGGCTGCACCCTTGACTGCTCCTCAATTGTGGGCAAATCCCTTCAGTCTCACTAAGTCTCGGGGGTCTCATCTTGAAAATGAAGGTGATACTAATCCATAAGCCACCCCTCCCCTCTCAAACCAGGCTGTTGGGAGGATTCAGTGAGAATAGCCACAGAGCACAAGGTCTGAGTGGGGCCCCAGGACTGGGAGGCAGGCAGACCTCATTTCAAATCCCAACTGCCTAACTTTCCAGATCTGTGTCTGTGGTCAGGTGATGCAATCACTCTGAACCTCAGTTTTCTCATCTCTAAAATGGGCACAAGCAGATGGTCTTAAAAGAATCCATCAAGACAAATACTGTCTATACTCTGATGATTCCAATATCCTCTCTCCTGAAAGCCAGACTTGTGTCTCCAGCAGCTTCCTCAGCAGCTTCCCATACAGGTTCAACAGGTTTCTCAAACTCAGCTCGGCCATAGCACAGCTATGATCTTCCTATCCCTAACCCCAAACCCGTTCCTCCTGAAATCTTCCTTGTTGCAGTTAAGCAACTTCATCTTTCAAGCTGCTCAAGCCCCAAACCCCCAATCCTTGGACCCACCCCTGAATTCTCATGTCACACCCCATGTCCAACCTATTAGTAAAATCCTGTCATCTCTGTCTTCAAGTACATCCCACACCTGACCACTTCCCCCTCTTCCCAGCACACCAAATCTATCTGGTCTGAGTCACTATGTCCCTCCTGTCTGGACCATGGCAGGAGACTCATGACTGTTCTCCACTTCTGTCCTTGCCTTCTGTAGGGTCTGTTCCCTACACCACAGCCAGAGGCATCTCATTCAAGTCAGAGCACATGTTCTTTGGCTCAAAACTTTCCCATGGTTCCCTGCTTACTTGGAGTCAAAGTCAAAGTCCTGGCCATGATCTACAAAGCACGGCATGGTCTATAAAGCTCCTGCAAGGCCCCACGGGTCTACAGAGCTCCCCCTCACTCACTCCCCGGTGTGCTGCTCCTCAACGACCCAAATCAAGGTCCAGCCTCAGGGCCTTTGCATATACTGTCCCCTCCACCTGGAATATGACCTCGCCACTTCCACACATTCTTACAGTTTCCTCCCTCCTTGCTTTTAGGTCTGTGTTCGAACATCCCCTCTTTGGAAAGACCACCCTGCCATTGCCCTCCCACTGCCACCCTTTTCCCTTTCTCAGTGTCTCTTCCTGGCACTCAGGGCTGCCTCGTGATACACTGATCTACAGACGTGCTTTACTCTCTGTCTCACCCCCAAGGTGACGGATCCTGCCTGCTTTACTCCCTGCCTTGCGCAGTGCCTGGCATGCAGTGGGTCCTCTCTATCTTGAGGGTGTTTCTACGGTTAACTGGCACAACCCCAGGGCGCCTAGCCCTGGAATCTGCAGCCAGATGGATGAGGGCCCATCATGGCCCATGCCGAGGACCCCTTCCTCCCCATGCCTTGCTCCGGCTTCTCTCTTCTGGCTCAGACTATGCCCGACCTTCAGTGGGTCCCTACCCAGGGCTGAAAAGGCTTCTCTGCTCTCTCCTTTGCTTGCATCCCAAGGGCTATGGATGACCCATGGCCCTTGCCAAGCGCCCAGAGAGCTGGGGAAGTCGAGGCAAATGAGGGGGGCATGGTGGGCATGGGATCCCCAGGCTCCTATAACATCCAGTCGATTATATGACAATTCTCCACCCCCCCCACCCTCCTCTTTCTCCTGTCTGCTTTATCATTTTAATTGAGTGTGCGAAAATTGATTTTTTTCCTTGACAATGGTCAGGCCTGTGAGGGGATTAGTTAGAGGGAAAATCCGGGATCCTGCTTTGGCTCTGCTCCTGAGGCCTGGTCTTCCTCTCTCAGAGCCTCAGTTTCCCCATCTGCAAAATGAGAGTTCATGACAGATGATCTTCATGTCTGATGGGGCTCCCAGTAAGGGTTAAGGCGCTGTGTTACTCGGAAGGTGTAACCCCAGGATGGGAAGGGAAGGGAAGGAGTGGGAACTTGCCATATTTAAGCACCTCTGTGTGCCAGGTCTTGAGCTGGGGAGGGTGGGATCAGGGGCAGAAGATGTGGAGTGAAGTGGTTGAGAGAAATAACTCAGACGTCTCACAAGCCATGTGCAAATTTCGGCTCCACATTTAGCCTCAGTGTCCTCATCTGTCAAATGGGGGTATTAATACCTACCCCCCAAGGAATTACTGTGGGACAAAATAAGATAATGCATACTATAGGTGCTTGGCAGAGAGCTTGGCTACAGTAAGTCCTTGATGAATGTTAGCTAAGATGCCGTTATTATTATTTACATTACCACATTCACCCTTTCCCACCCCTCAGTCACTTGGTAAACTCCTATTCACCCAACAAAACCCTCTACATGCCCACCTCCTCCAGGAAGTGCTTTTCCATTCTGCTGTTACAGCTAGCACATGCTGCTTTTTATTGCGTGTCTGTCCTTGCACTGTCAATAAGCTATTTGTTTTTGTTCTTGTTCTTAATCTCTCTCACTGGTTGATGACTTTCAGGAGGGCAAGGATTTGGTCACATCTATGTTTTTGTTCCCAGCACTAGGCACAAGGCATGTCAAAGGACACGTCTGCAACTGAAACAAGCAACCTACTTGGCACAGGTCAGGGCTCAGAGGGAGTGGGAAAGGGGAGGGGCTGGTCTTGATGGAGAGGGAGTGCAGACGTGGAGGGCAGGAGCCAAAGTGCACATGGGGTCCCGGGAAAGGCGGGGACACGGTTCCAAAGGTCGGCGTTGGCCAGCTTTGCAACAAAGGACTCCGGGAGCTTCTCCCAGCCAGGTCAGGACCAGCCAGCCCAGGCATCCCTCTCTCCAGGGCTCTATTTACCAGGTATCGATTTTCCTGCCTGTTTACTGGTAGTTATTAAAGGCTGTGTCCCTGGAGTCCTTTTCAAACGAGATCGGAACCTGGCGAGCTGGAGTAATTAGGGCAGCTGCCGTTCACCCCGCCTGGCCCCGCACCCCGCAGCGCCCAGTGCTGCCTGCCCGTCCATCTATCTCCCCAGCTCCCACTGGCCTTGGACCAGGCCGAGGGGCAGGGGGGGTGCCAGCTGGTTCCCTGGGGACCTGCCTGGGCCACAATCTTGAGATGTGCAAGGGAGCAACTGCGGAAACACCCTTTCTCCTCCCCAGTGGCCTTGGCCTAGATTTTTGGCCAGGACAATGGGTCTAAGATGAGAGGCTGGAGGTTCTTCAGCCTGGGAGACGGGAAGGGCCTCAGACTAGTGGGCTGGATGCACGGCTGATCTTTCTAACACCCACCAGCTCTGCTGGGTCCACTCCCCCTTCTCTAGCCTCCTGGGCACCCAGCTGTGCTGGTCACCAGGGTCTGTGTCCCCACAGTGGTGAGGAACCTGTGTCAAGCACGTACTATTTCTGGGCCGGTTTCTGTGTCTGCTTTTGTTCCCTGTCCCCCCACACCCCCTCCTTCGTTTCTCAGGAATGTTTGGTTGAAAAATTCCAATCTTGTTCCAGCTGAACTGAGAGGAAAGGGGCTTTGGCCAAATGTCAGCTGGAGGATTGCAGGAGCTGGGCCCCCGGAGACGGGGTGTGGGGGCGGCTGCGGTCACTGCAGCCAGTGACCAGTTCGTGCCTGGGACAGAGACAACCAAAGAAAGATGGAAGCACGGGAGGAAGCACGAGAGGGAAGGAGAGAGAAGCTGGGAGAAACATAAGTGCACTGAGGGCCGAGATCAAAATGGGACGTGCAAAGGTAGACACAGCAGAGTCGGGGGCAAAGAGACATAAAGAAACAGAATCCTGAAGCCTAGAGGCAGAGGCAGTCATGGACAGTCAGGGAGAACCAGAAAGTCAGGCCAAGAGACAGGGAGGAGCAGAGAGGGGAGGCAGTGGGGGTAGCCAGCAGCTACGGCCGTAACAATAAAGCTAATGTTGACTGAGTCCCCACTGTATGCCAGAGGATGAGTTCAACACCTTCCTTGCACTAACTCATTTTATCCCCTTATGGTTCCTTCCAGGGAAGAACTAGAATTGTTCCTGTTTTGCAGAACACAACTGAGATCCCAGAGAAGTGAAATCTTGGGAGACTTGGGGAATGACGCCTTATTCATGGAGTAAAGAAAAAGCCAGGTTGGACTGTTTCTAAGGCTGGCTGAACTCAGCCAACTGAGAGTCCAGTTTAGGAAAGCTCCAGCGATGGGAACTCCTATCTGTTTGTGCTCCATTGTTTCGCCATTGTGAGAGGCTTCTGCCTGGAGGACGGGTCCTGATCTGACCCCCCTGCCTGAAGGTGGGGTGTGTGGGTGTCTCAGCCCCCAGATTTTGGCTTTAAGAAAAAGCTGACTCTGTAGAGAGTGGGGTGGGGTTGGGGGGAGGTTCTAAGCCCTCCTGTCTGTCCCTCTAGCCTCCAAAGGGCTCTACCCTGGGCTGGGCCAGTCCCAAGGCCCAGCAATGAGCCCCTCCCTCTGGGGGTGGCTTCCCGGAGGGAAGTGACCTCAGTTTAGGGGCACCCAGACCCTGACGGGAAGAGGGGGCCTGTGGGAGGCAGTCATGGGACATCCTGTCAGGTGGGGGGGTAGTTCCACTGCCGCCTGAGGTCTGTGACGGAGCGGGGGGTGGGGGGTAGCGGGTTAAGCATGAGTTCAACACCCAGTGGATGCTGGGCCTGATGAGATAGTTCACTGAATCCTCCACCAGCCCAGAAGTCACCATAGTAACATTCACACTCGGAGAACACACTTTTGTGGCCAGGCTCATAACTCATTTAATCCTCACAATGGCCCTATGAGGTCGGGATATTACCATCCCACTTAATTTTATTTATTTGCAAAAAAAAGTTTGTTTTGGCCGAGCCCCACGGCTTGCAGGATCTTAGTTCCCTGACCAGGGATTGAACCCGGGCTAATGAAAGTCGCAAGTCCTAACCACTGGACCACCAGGAAATTCACCATCCCGTTTTAGAGGTGAGGAAACAGAGGCACAGAGAGGCTTAGGAACCCCTGAGGTCATCTGCAAGGAGATCCAGTCGGAACCCACCCCGGGTTGCTTGACGCCAGCTGTCCCCTTCACTGCCCTACTCTTACCGGCCCGTGTTCCAGGGGAGGGGACTGAGGCATGGAAGTTTACACAGCAAGTAAGGGACACAGCTGACGTTCAGACCCAAGCTGTTATACGGCCTTCTGGAATAGCAGCCGCCTCCCTGATGCCTCGACTGATTATCTGAGTGGCTGGCCAACTCTCTGACATCGACATCGAGAGCCATCCTGGTTTATTGAATGCCAGCTATTGTGCTAAGAGCTAATGCGTACCGATCAGCCCCTGAGAGAGCCTGAGAGGTTTTGTGCACCGTAGTTAGCCCCATTGGCAGATGGGGAAACTGAGGCTCCTTGGGAAGTTTTGGAGGTCCACCCGGGGATGGTGGCTAAGCTGGGATTTGAACTGCAGTCTGTGGACCGGGGGTGACTCCCCCTCCCTCCCTGTGATCAATATTCCCGCCGTGTTCTGTTTCCCTCCAAACTCTCCCAGGGGACTCGTCAACTGAGCCGCGGCCCATTAGCGGTTTCTGCACGTTTGAAGCTGGCCCAGTCTCCCTAGGCTCTGTGGCAGGGGAAGGGAGGGGGTCTCCAGCCCTGCCTGGAGGAGGCTGAAGAGCTGTGGCGCATTTGGAGAGGCTACCACCCTCAAATTGGCTTCAAAAAGTCCTCCCTCCGGAGGCTGCCGGCAGCTGCAAGCTGGCTGTGCCCACTTTATGAGCTGTGTGTGTGGCTTCCTGGTCACATGGCTTCTAAGACACTCAGGTTCAGGGCCCCCCGGCATAGCAGCAGCGGCTGAGAGAGGGAAATGATGGGGTAGGAAAGAGAAGAAGCAGAGAGTCCTCTGTCTCCTGCAGCACTCAGTGCTGTGGGGCCACTGCCCCAACCCTTCCACGTCTCTACTTTCTCATCTGTGAAATTGACATCTTCCTCCTCATTCTGACTCACAGAAGACCTCACAGAACACTCACAGAAGACCTACTATGTGCCAGGTACTGTGCTAAGTGTTTTACATGTTATTGCTTAATCCACATAACACTCTACAGAAGAGGTACCACTATTATCATTGCCTTGCACAAATGCCAAACAGAGAGGTGAAGTGATTTACCCCAAATCACACATGTAAGCTATTAAGCTGGGATTCAACCCGGCCAGATTTGGACTTCTCACTTCCATCGCCAACACCCTGGTCCAAGCCCCCATGACTACTTGCCTAGCTGACCACAGCAGCCTCTGTCCTGTGTCCCAATCTGCACCCTTCACACCCTGTAAGGCATACTCTTGCCCAAGGCGGCCAGAGGATCTTTCACAGACTCAGGTCTGACCCCTCCTGATCTACACCCATCAGTAGCTCCCTAGTGCCCTTCAGAATGAATCAGTCTAAGTGCGTTAGCTCATCTTCGAAGCCCAGCTGTCTACACAGCCTCACACCCTAACGGCACCAAACTTCTAGTTATTCCCTGAACACAACATACACAGCTCTGCCTCTGTGTATTTGCCCGTGCTGTTAGCTCTGTCTGGAAGGTCCTTCCACCCACACCACTCCATGTCCCTCTCTGGGTTCCTGCATACTTGTTAGGGTTCAGCTCAACCACCATCCTCTTAAAATCTTTGCCATCCTCAGGGAGAATCACTACCTCCTTGGGACTCGCAGCATCTTGCACCTGCAGAACTGCCGTTAAAGCACAGAGCACAAGCTCTAAATGTTGAGGTGTCTGTCCTCTCCAGCCCAGAAGCCTCTCAAAGGCTGGGGGACTTTCAGCCACCCTAACATCCTTCCATAGCCAGGAGCACAGGGAGGTGGGCACTTGGAAAATGCTAGCTAAATGAATGAATGAATGACTGAGTGAACGAATGAGCAAATACACACAAGTGAAGCCACCTGAGTACTACAGATGACTAGGCTGGAGATTGCAAAGTGGAGGGTGATGTGACTTTGTTTGCTCACCACACTATTTACATCTTCTAAGTATAATGACCAGGCATTTAAAAATTGGGGTGGGGACTTCCCTGGAGGTCCAGTGGCCAAGACTCCGCTCTCCCAATGCAGGGGCCTGGGTTTGATCCCTGATCAGGGAACTGAATCCTACCTGCCGTGGCTGGGAGTGCAAATGCCATAGCTAAAAGATCCCATGTGCCACAACCAAGACCCAGCACAGCCAAATAAATAAACGTTAAAAAAAAAAAAATGAGGTGGATTCACTCAAGTCTGATTTCAAAAAAATCCCCAAATATCCAAAGAGGCAGTGACAAAGATTGGCTTTCTTGGCAACGGTTAGCAGAAGCTGAGTCACAGTCACCCTATTCATGTTTTCAAGCACTTATTGAGCACCTACTGTGTACCAGGCAGTAGAGAACAACAGTTAAACACCGTTACCTTCCCAGCCACTGCACACACTTCTGTTGGCTGCCCCAGCCCTGGAAGCATCCGAATTCTCAGCCTCTTTTCTAGATGGGGAAATTGGGCCCCAGAAAGAGAAAGGGACTTGGTCCAAATCACCTACAACACAGAAGTAGATCTTGACCCCTGGCTCCTTGACTCATATTTTCATGATCCCAGGTGACTAACACCTTGGCATAAATGAACCTTTGTTCCCTAGAAGAGAGGAACCTGGGGAGGGCTCCATATCGGTGCCATTTCAGGTGAACTCCATGCGTCCCCTGGTGTGCTCTGCTTGCAGTCGGCGGGAGAGGTGACAAAGGCTCTGTGATGGTGGGGCTCAGCTTGTCATCAGCAGAAGAGGTGGCTACGCTGAAGCTGCTGGCAGGACTGTCATGGCCGCCAGCGCCGCCTCCTTTGATTGCCTCCTCCTTTGTTCTGCATTTCAGGGCATTCAGCTCTAGGGCCCGGTGCCAGACTCCCTCCCATAGCCCATCACCCGCCTGCCACTACCGTCCGGGCAGGTGGAAGCGGCAGCCTGGAGCAACTCCAGAGGGATAACGGGAGGAGCCCAGAGAGAGGCACTTGGCTAGAGTGGCACAGCCAGGATTCAGCTACATAGGACCCAGGGGAGACTCAGCCTCCAGCCTGGTTGCTCCTGGGACCCCCAAATCAAGGACACCCCCACATCCCGACCTCCTCAGTGTCTAGCCTCCTGTACTAGGCCCACCACTCCTACCAAAATAGAAGGGCTCTGAGGGCAGCGATTTGTATGTGTCCCGCTCACTGCTGCCTCCTTCGTGCCTAGGACAGTGTCTGGCCCATAGTAGGTGCTCGTTAAGTTTCTGCTGAATGAGCAGACTAATACTGATCAAACTCTTATGAGATGGGGACTGTTGTTGGGCCCATATTACAGAGGAGGAAACCAAGACTCATGCAGAGAGTGTGGTTTACTCAAAGTCACGAGTCAGCACCCCTTCCCATCCTTACCCCATCCCCACAATTACCAGAGAGCTGCAAAGAAGGAAATTTAGAGCCTGGACCTCATCAACAAGGCTCCCCGAGGCAGCCACTTCCAGATTGGGGGCCCCGTGCTCTCAGCTGGTATCAGTCAAGGGTAGCTGGGGATTGGTAGGGTACCTGCATTGACTGGGAGCCTGAGTGGGCTCATTGGTCGGGGGGGTGACGGCTGTCTTGGGACCTGGAGGTTGTCCTGGAGTGGCTACTACTCGGTGTGATGTAGGAGAGAGAGGGAGGCCCAGGGAGACACAGATATGGGGGGGGGGGGGCGGGGAGCCTGGGAGGGCCCCAGGCACCCTCTATACCCTGGGGAAGGACCGAAGGATCCCATTGCTCACAGCCTGAATGGGCTGCTCCTGTGTGACCAGTCATCACCTCCCCATCCTAGCCCCTCCTCATTATCCTCCCGTCACGTCTTCCATCACCCCCTCTTTAGAAGCCTTATGCCTCCCCCTTCACTCCTTATCACCTTCTTCACCACCCTTCATCACAGTCCGCCCAGCACTCCTATTGCTCTCCCTCCATGACTGCTGCTATGACCCTCCCCACCACAGTCCCCTTTATCACACCCCCCCGCCCTACCCTTAATAGCTCCAATCATAGCCCCATCACCTCCCTGTCCCCTCCCCGCCCCCATGGCTCTCATCACCTTCCCTATCACCTCTCCTATTCCAGCCCCCACACTTCCCCATCACAGCTTCCACCACCTCCCTCATCTCTAGGTCAGACTCTACAGCTCCCTTGGACTGATGAGGATGCGGGGTGGGGGGGAGGTTGGGAGACAGCAGGAAAGGACGAAGAGGGGAGCAGCAGGGGCAGGGTACATGAGAGGGGAGAGAAGATGCTACGAGGAGGACGTTACCCAGCATCTCTCACCCCCACTTCCCACAGGAGTGGTCCAGTCATGGGTGGCGCTGTCCAAGGTGCTGGGGCAATCAGGCCTGGCACAGGGCGGGTGCCGCAGGGCACCCGGATCTGAATCTCTGATCCACGTCTTCCTAGCTTGGGCAGGTGGCTCTCCATCCTTTGAGCCTCACCTTGGCTATGTATAAAGAGGGCTGATGCCTGCTGGCTGGGAGGAGGGAGCCCAGCCAGACTGTTGGGAAGGGCCTGCCTCAGCCCCTGCCCAGCCGGCTTCACCTCTGGCCTCTGAGGGCCTGTGATTAATGAGGCTGGTCTTGCAGTGTGGCTCTGGGTCCCCTGGGGCCTGGCCACTAAAGGATGACAGCTGGAGGCCCAGTCATGCCCGGTGGGACTCAAGAGGCCTCCCTTACCTTCCCTACCTCTCCTGGCTTCTGTCATTGCTTCCGTCTTCCACTCAGGCCTGGGCTGCCTCCAGCCAAGTGTTCCTCAAACCATACAGACTCTTGGAGAACTCCTCCTCCAGGAAGTCCTCCCTCTCAGAGGCCCCTGGCACACACTGTCCATATCATCTGGTCGGGTAACCTGTACCTCTCCTATGAGGTATTTAAATCTTTTTCCTACTTGAACATGAGTACTATGTGCAAAGTAATATTCTCTGTGCTTTTACCTACATTATCTCATTCAATCCTCATGATAATAATCCTCTCAGGTAGGGACTATTCTTATTCCCATTTTACGGAATAGGAATCTGAGGCTCAGAGAGGTTAAGGGGCTAGCCCATGGTCACACAATCAGCAAAGGGCCAAGCTGCAATCCAGATCTATATCTGAATCTGAGAGTTCGGCTGCCATTCCCATGATATGTACCTGCCTTTGCCTTGACTAGACTCTGAAACCCATTTGGCAGGGGTCTTGTCCATCTTTCTGAGTTCCAAGGAACCAGTCCAGAGCCTGGTACTGAGTAGGCACCAGTGATCATCAAATAAAAGTGATGATGAATGTGTGGTACCAGAGGAGACTCCAGGAGCCAGACAAGCAGCCGGAGGCAAAAGGATGGATCTGTCAGGGTGGAGATGCAGGCAGTGCAACAGGTGGTGGTGGGAGACACCCTTGTAGGAATCAGCTGGAGCTATAGCCACCAGCGGACAGATCCCCTCCCAGGTCAAACACATAGCATCCTTCCTGCCCCTGGTGCCAGGCCCAGCCCCCTGGGGGCCCTTCAGGTTGCCTGGGAGAAGGTCCCAAGAGGTTCTGTAACCAGGGAGCTGGGCCCTGAAGGCCTCTGGGGTTGCACAAGGCTGTTCCTACTTTGGTACAGAATCAGGCAACAAGCCCCAGCAGAGCACTCAGGGAGGCGGGGAGGTGACTCTCTCGGCAGGCTTGTTGAATGTAACCTTAGTCTCCATCCTTGAAACCTGTGTGAGAGGCCCGGTTCCAGAGGAGTGATCAACTGTGTTACCTTGGGCAAGTCAGGCACCCGCTCTGGGCCTCTCTCACTTCATTGATATGACAATTTGCCTAGGGGTCTAAATTCTGGTGGTGCTTTCCCTGGTGACGGCTGCTCCTCTCTCTGGGCGGCCCCACCCGGTCTCCGACAGCCTCAGTGTGTCTTCAGACAGGATGTTCCATCAGGGCTACCGGGCTGAGTGGAGCACCAGCTACCCAGAGAAGGGATTGAGGTTGGCTTGGGAGATGCTGAAACCAGGCGCCACCTGTCACTTCAGCCTGACAGCTTGGGAGTGCCAGGCACAGCCGTGCTCTGAGCTGTGGGGACAGCAGTTGTGGATGGTCCCCAGGCTGGCCTCCCCCAGCCTCAGCTGTCCCATCTACAGAATGGGCAGAAGGCGGCTAGGAGTGCCCCCAGCAGCAGAGGGAGAAGAGAATGGGTGTCACCCGTCAGTTCATCACTCCCCCTGCCCCTACTCCCAGCCACGTGAGCTCAGAGAGAAATCTGGAAATGGCCTGGGGAATGGTTAGCTCAGATCTCTGTCCCATGAGGGGACCAAGAGGAGGATCTAGGGTCTGGGTGAAGCCCTCACTGGTGGCCGCCTGCCTCCACAGCAGCAGGGAGGTAAGTGGCTCTCAGCAGGTGACCTCTCATGGGGGACAGGCGGGGTTCCCACATCTTTCTCCCATTGCTGGTGGGAGCCAACACCTTCCTCCGAGAACCCCTCTGGCTCCTGGACCCAGCTCTGCCACCAGCTGCTCTGCCCACCTGGGCCAACCCCTCTGCCTTGGTTTTCCCATTTGTGAAATTCTGGTTTGGTTGGCTCAAGACAAAGGAAGACTGGGAAAGCTATGGGGGACCAGTGCCACGCTGGCCCATTATCACCCACAGCGCAGCAGACGTCCCTGTGGAAGGAACGCCAGGGTCCTGGCATCCCTGCCACGTGGGTTCCAGATCTGCGGAGCTTCAAAGGGAAACTCATCCCCCGTGGCGAGTGATGAAAACAGCCCAGCAGGGGAGAGGTGACGGGGCACCGGCTGAACAAACAGCAGCCCCCATGGGACCAGGGCTGGCCCTTCCCCTGTGGTCCAAGCCTGACACCTGGGCTTTCTTTCCGCTGGCAGCACGACAGGCTTATAGACAGGGCACTTGGGTGTCAATGATGTACAGGCGGGGCAGCGCTGTGTGTGTGCACACACACGTACACCTCGGCACACGCCAAGAAGCGAGTATTTCATACAGGCCACACTGAGCGTACCATGGCATCTGCACTGTCCTGCTCCATGGGCGGGCTAAGAATATATTAGGAGGAGGTGAACTGCAGCCCACTGGTCCAGTCCACCGGCTGCCTGCTTTCTCACAGCTTATGAGCTGAGCGGTTCTTAGATTTTCAAATGGTTGGTGGATGGGGGCCAGAGTGGGGAGAGAAAGGAGAAGAATATGTCATGACCCGTGAAAATGATATGAAATTCAAATTTCAGTGGCTGCAACTAGTTTTACTAAGGCACAGACCCATTCATTCATTTGCATACTGTCTGGCTGCTTTCAAACTAGAGCGGCAGAGTCAGGCTACAGCGGCAGTTACGATGGAGACTGTAGGATCCACAGAGGCTAACCTATTTCTATCTGACCTTATCAGAGAGTCTGTGGTGCCAATGTCAGGGTCACTGGGGTATGTTGCTACCTCCCACAAAGACTTAAGAATTCTGCTGCAATGAACTTGTCAAGAATCTTACAATTAGAAAATCTAGGGGACTTCCCTGGTGGTTTAACGGCGAAGTCTCTGCGTTCCCAATGCAGAGGGCCTGGGCTCGATTCCTGATCAGGGAACTAGATCCCACATGCCATAAAGAAAAGACCCCGCATGACTCAACAATGAAGATCAAAGATGCCATGTGCTGCAATGAAGACCCAGAGCAGTCAAGTAAATAAATAAAAATAGATATTAAAAAGAGAAAAATCTAAAGAGAGGCTGTATTCATTTCAATACATACATGCGAGCTTCGGGTTTATAACACAACTTTATATTGTTTTGTGTGTGTGTGTGCCACAATCTTCAAGATTTAGGATCTCCTCCTCATCTCTCAGGTATCTGTAGTGTTCAATACATGCTGGATACATGGTGGGTAATCAGTTAGTTAAGGTCTGTGGGATAAAATAAGGTGTGTGATTCTCTCCACCAACTCAACAACCATGCTGGCAAAACAATGCTCTTGGGCATCTCATGGATGTGGAAACTGAGGTCTGGGGAGGTGACAATGCCTGCTCGAGGCTCTTCCCTGAATCATGAAGGGTGAGGACCAGATGTCCTCCCTTGACTTTGTATTGATCCTGGGAGAAGTGGGTGAGCACATTATAACGCTCCTGGTGGGAGACATCTTGCCTCTCCCTCCAGCAGTTATCCGGGCATCCCAGGTCTCCTGCTGGCCCCAGAGGTTTCCAGGCTTTCCTCCCTCGCTGGGGGGTCTTGGCAGGCTCCCAGGAGCCTGTGGAGGGCTGAGTGGGTTTTTTCCTTTTCTCTTTTCCGGCAAATAGGGGGCAGGTGTGGAGTGAGCAGCTCCTGGAGGGGGCAGTGGGAACATGACTGACGCTGAACTTCTGGGGGATCCAGCAAGGCTGATCGATAAAAGGAATGCCATTAAGAGTAAGGGGCCCCTGAAAGGGGGGATGGAGGGAGTTTGGGGAGTTGGGAGCCCAAGTGAGGGTGTGGGAAGGAAAAGGAGCCCAGAACAGAGGTGTGGGGATCACAGACAAGCTGGCCAACTTGGCGGCCTCAAATGGGGCAATTCCTGCTTCTGAGGACTACCTGTCAGGCCCTGGAAAAGTCACCCCATGCCCAGCACTAGCTCTGAACCTGTAGAATGCTTTGTCAGATCCCTGCCCACCACCAGAGATGGTTCTGGAATAAGCCAGAGTGAATGGGGCAGGGGATGCCCAGCAATTCTTCATCAGGGACTCTGCCTCTCTGGAAGGATTGGCCCAAGAGCTCGACAGTGACTTCTTCTGCCCTCAGGATCAAATCCACAGCCCCTTTCATGGCTTTCCAGGGCTGTATGTCCAGCCCCTGCTCGAACTTCATCTTCTTTTTTTTTTTTTAAAGGTTTTTATTTTGTATTGGGATATAGCCAATGAACAACTCTGTGATGGTTTCAGCAAAGGGACTTAGCCACACATACACATGGATTCATTCTCCCCCAGTCCAACCTTATCTCATACCACCTCCCTTCATCCACCGCACTCCAAACGCAATGGGTTTGAACGTACTCTGCTCCTTCCTGCCACAGGGCCTTTGCACTAGCTGTTCCCTCTGTTGGGAAGCTGTTTCCCTCAAACATTCTTTAGATTTCTAGTCAAACCTGACTTCCTCAGATGAGCCTTCTGTGACCACTACTCGACCAAGTTTATTCCATGTTCTGAGACCTGCAACTGATTATCTGTGTGGTTAATGTGTTCCCATGCTTGCCAACTACACAGGGGTCTCCTGCATAGGCCCTCCACAAATAGACCTCTACTCTGGACCCCGGCTGTATTTCTTTCTGGTTGTGCCACACAGCTTGCAAGAATTGAATCCAGGACATGGCAGTGAAAGCTGAGTCTTAACCATTGGATTTCCCTGACCCTGGAGGTCTTGCCCCTTATAGTATTCTAGCGCTCAGCACGGGGGTCTGACACACAGGAGGTCGGTAAGTCAATGATGGCATGAATGAACAAATGGTACCACCAGTGACTGCTGCCAATTCCCAGAGTTTGGGGACACAGATGTATGGAAAAGTCACAACAAACCATTTGTCATGAATTTACCTGCTTCCACATGTGAGGACCACCCAGTAGGCACCAAGCGATGCTCTAGAGTGGAGCTAGCCACTTGAACTCTCTTCGATGGTGGCAGTGTTCTGGACCTATGCTGTCTAGTATAGTCGCCACGAGACACCTGTGGCCACTGAGCATGTGGATGTGGCTAGTGGGAGCAAAGAACTAAATTTTAAGTTTGATTTAATTTTAATTAACATAAATTTCAATAGCCATAAGGGCTTAGTGGCTACCATATTGGACAGTATAGCTCTAGAGAGATGGGATGTGTTCTATTATCCCCAAGGCTGTTACATGCAGTTCTATCATCTAGGAAGTCATTGTAGCTCCCTCAAACCTCCATCACTGGATTCCTGAGGGTGATCATGTCAAGGATTCTTGGCAACTTCTAAGAGGCATCCCTCACTGCCCACCAAGCTTTTCATACAGACCACCAGGCAACGATGACTCAGGCAGGTCCCCACAGTGATGGCAAGCAAATGCTGTTTTTAATCACATCCTCATTTTTATCACCATCATCACCTATCACACAACACCAAGATGCCATCAGCCTCATTCTCTCGACCATGACCACCCCATCACACCACTCCAAGACCACCACCAACACAACCATCACCACCACCACCAGTTCCACAATCACTACAACCAGTGACATCACCACCAACACTATTTCCTCCATCATTACCACCCTTCCACCACTAACACCACCAACCCCCCTCAACTGCCCCCATCGTTGCAACCACCGCTACATCTTCCCAACAACACCAGCTCTCAGAGCCAATATGAGATTCTGGTTAAGAGTTTCAGCTCTGGAAGCCCATTGTCTGGGCTTAGATCTCAGCTCTGAGTTTAAATCGCTCAGCTTCTGTGAGACTCAGTTTCTTCATCTGTAAAATGGGACAGCCACTACTACCAGGACTACCACGAACATGGTAAGACTGACCGTAGTGGTTGAAAAACTATCAGTTGAGGAAGTGCACGCAAAGCCCTTTCACTCTGATGACTGAACGCTAATGATCTTCTAGGCTCTGTGCTCAGTGAGCAGTTTTATTTAACCCTCACACAGCCGTGAGAGACACTGGCCCATCCATTCTGCAGAGGGGGAACCTGAGGCTCACAGAAGCGATATAACTCATCCGCAGCCCTACATAAGAGGCTGGATGGAAAGCCAGGTCTTCAACTGGACTAGGCTAGACTGACCCGTTTAGGGGGAGGGGCTTGGAGCAGCAGGTGGACCTTCTGGAGTTCTGGGTTCCCTCCTCAGGGATGCTGGGGGCATTTCAGCATCCTGCCACGATGGTGATGGTGGCGGTGGTGGGGAGGGGAGGGCCGCGAGTCCACTCACCTGTGTCCTGGCGAAACTGGTGCATGGACTGAAGGTCAATGATGTAGGGCACCAGCTGGGCGTCCACTTGTCCCAGGACCACGGAGCCCCGGGCATCCTCCTTGAGCACGTTCTCAATGTGGTGGCACACGGTGGCCGTGTAGGGCCGCCAGCGGCTGTGTTCATTCAGCCACTCCCACACCACCACCCGGGCCACGTTCTGCGGTGGGAAGCCCAGCCCGTTCACCGGCATCATCACTCCCTGGCCTGGCCGTGACATGGCCGCTGCCGCCGGAGGGGCCAGGACCCCCTTCTGCCCTACCCAGCTCCTCCTGGGCCTGGGAGCTGGCGGCAGGGGTGGAGGGGAGCTTCCTCTCACCCCAGGGAGGGCAGCAAGGACTGTCCGGCCTCCTTTATGTCCTCCCGGCCCCTCTCAGGCCCGCAGGCCTCAGTTACAGGAGTGTTGGGGGCTGGGGGGGGTGGGGGAATGTTCCAGGCTCCAAGATCCCTTCCCCTCAGAGCTGTCTCCGGCTAGGTGTGTTCTGCAAGTGTCTTTCTTAGGAGGGGGAAAACGGTGCTCTCAGTCCCTGGGCTCCCTCCAGGCTCAGACGAGGGGGTGAGGCAGCCGCCTCTACTCTAGGTCCGGGCTCTTTCCTGCTGGTCCCCCCGTTCCTACTGGCCGCGGCAGGGCCTGTCACCCCCGGAGGAGGCCGGGCCCCAGCCTGCCTTCTCCGCAGCGCCCTGCCGGCCCTCTGCGCTCTTAGACCCTGCGCCTGGCTCCAGGGGGGCTGCTGGCCTTGTCTCAGGTCCGCACCCCCCTCCGCCCCCCGACGGCTCCCGCTGAAGGGGGCGTCCCTGTCCCCGTTGTCCACCCCCCCACCCAGGTCCACGGCGTCCTGGAAGGCCCGGGTGGCTCGAAGAACGCACGGGGGAGGGGTGCGGCGGTTACTCCCGGCCCGATCCGGGCTGCGGCTCCCGAGCTGGGCTGGGGGACGAGGGGGGCGGGGGCCCGTGGGCACGCCCCACCCCACTCGCGCTCGCCACCTGCCAGGAGACAAGAAGGGGAGGGAGAGGGCCCTTTAAGACCAGAGCGCGGCACCCCCTCCCCCCTTCCCCGGGAGAGAGATGGGCTGAGAACAATGGGGAACCGATGGGGGGGCGGGCAGCGAGGGGGGCTAAAGGGGGTCGCCCGGTCGCGCTCCCTTGGGGCAGGCCTCAAGGGAGGGCTGGGGCTGGCGGCGCGATTTTCCAAGACCCCTCGCCTGCGGCGCCCCCTCCTCAGCAACCTGAGCGCTCCCCCTCCCCGCTCCCGGCCGAGGGATGCGGGATGCGCCGGGAGGTGCCAGGATGCGCGGCGCTGCAGGCGCGGCCCAGGGCCCCTCAGGGGTCGCGTCACCGAGCAGGCGAGGCCGGGAGCTGGATCGCCTATGCCTCCCGCCCTGCGGGTAACAACCCTCCGCCCCCAGGCCAGACCTCCCCAAAGCGCGCGCGGGCCTCCCGAAGGAGCCGGGGGTGGGGTCCCTGGGCACCCCGCGCTCTCACCGCCTCTCCCCGGTTCTGCCTCCTTCTCCGGCTCACGCTTCAGCACCGCCGCCTCCTGGGCTCCCCCCGGAGTGGGAGGGAGCCGCGGTCCCGCCTCCGCGCCCTTTCCCTCCCAGGCCGCGCGGCGGGGCGCTGGGCTCTCCGCGCGCGGACAGACTACCCAGCCGACCGACGGACGCGTGAGCCGGCGGCCGGACGCCGGGATCCCGCGGGTGGGAGGCGGCCGTCGCTGCGCTCAGGGGAGGGAAGGGGGAGGGGGCGGAGAAGGAGGAAGGGGAGGAGACAGATCGCGGCCCTAAGCACCGCCGGCGCTGACACGCGAGTCCTCGGGCGCCCCGTATGCTGGACCAGGCCCCCCCGGGACCCCCGGAGGCTCGCTGACCCCAGCAGGACTCAGGCCATGGAGTGGGGTGTCCATTTGGTCTCCTGCTTGAATCTGAGTCATTTTTACCTTCCAGTCGCCCAGTCCAGGGCCTGGTACACAATAGATGCTCAATAAATGCTCTAAGGAATGTATTAGGATCCAGAGGTTGTTTAAAGAAAGATCTTAAAGCGTTCTAGGGTAGGCTTCTTTTCTCCTTCCACTCTTCTGGGGGAGGCGAGGGAGGAGGGGCTGGCAGAGGGAATCATGAAATCTGAAGTGTACCTATGGGCCCACTGAGGCGCAGAGAGGGTAAGAACTAAGCCCAGGATCACACAGCCGCTTAGGGCAATGCTCAGACACCACTCAGAGCTGAGTCTCCTCCCAGTACCCAATTAGCCAGCCCAGAGCCAGCTTCCCCCAAGACAACTAACCCGCTCCAGGTAAGTAGGGGTAGCAAGAACATCTTGCCTTCAGGAGAGTAGGGGGACCTAGGCCAGGAGGCAGAGACCTTGAAGGAAGGTAAGGGTAGGTCCTCTGTAGTCTCATTCAGGGATGCCTGCCAACAACAGGTGCTCAGTAAACGCTAGGCGAGGGCAGGCTGGATGGACAGGGAGGCAGGTGGCCGCAGCAGCTCAAGTGTTAACGGGAGGGCCAGCTCTCCCTTGTCCAGCAAGCTGGATGCAACTGAGAACACATCTTCTGGGCGGTGGGGGGCGGGGGGGGGGGGATGGACCACGCGGGGCCTGCGGGTGTTTAGATTAGGGAAGATGAAGGATGCGTCCGGGAACTCCAGCCTGGGTGGCAAACGGGGGTCAGCGGCCTGTTTGGGAGCCTGCCCAGAGCAGCCCACGCTCCTCTTCCTCTCCAGGGCAGATGGTGATAAACTAGGCAAGGTCAAGGGCAGACGGCTCAGGGGAGCTTTCCCAGAACGGAACTCTGGTTCCCCAGCCAGCCGGAGTGACCTCCCCACCCCCCACCCCCGCCAGCTCCCCAGGGCCCTGCTGTCTCCTGCTGTCCAGTGCTTGGGGGGCTTTTCCAGATTGGATTATGATTGTGTTTGCTTGTGCCTCCACAGACTAAAGACAGAGGCTGTGTTTGAGGGCAGGGCCAGCTCTGAGGTGCTACTGTGCCAACGGGATGGCTGAGCCCTGGCGTTGTAGCCTAGGGTCCATTGATGGCTCTCCTGTCCTCCCATTACAGACTTACATGTCTGTGCTTTTTTTTTTCTAGAAGGGCTCTGGCTTTCTGTAGATTCTTCTCAAGAGAGGCTGTAACCCATAAGATTTGGAGCTGATGCTGAACAACCTTATATTACAGAAGGAGGTCTGGGGACCTCAGAGTGGAGAAGAAGCTGGCTCAAGGTCACCTGGAAATTTAGCAGCAAGTTGGAAAGAAGAACTGAAGACTCCAGACTGTACAATGCTATTTAATGTCTGACTGAAGGTCATCTCCTCTGAGAAGCCTTCCCTGAACTCATCCCATCTTCTGCATTACATCGCATATACCTTGAAAGGACACCCTTTATTGCAACAAGCCACTTCAGTGGAATCTGTCCCTGCTAGAGTGAGACATCCTTGAGATAAGGGACTGCGTCTTATTCACCCTCGTGTGGTATGGCTGGTGTTTATTACATAAGCATTGTCATTTATTGAGTGTCTATTATGTGCCAAGGTGCTTATGTAATCCCCACTCCCCTTCACAATTGTCCTACAAGGTAGGTAATATTGTCTTCATTTTACAGATGGAAAAAAAAAATATCTCCTGGAGCTCAAAGCGGCTTGTCCAAGTTCCCCCAGGGAGTGAGTGGCAGAGCTGGGATTTGAATCCAAAATGCTTTTGCACCTCCTACACCACCAGTGCTGCCGTGGTGTTTGTTCAGCATCCAGCTGAAGGCAGCATGGCCCTCACGGCGGGCCCTCTCAACTGGACTGTAGAGTAGCTGAAGTACAGAGCCTGGCTCCCCCACCATCCTGGGAGAAAGAAATTACAAAGAGGGGAAAAGAATTTGACCTTCATGGAGCTCACAATCCACTGGAAAGATGGCTCCGACACCAGTGGAGGAGCCAATAGAACAAACGCAGTCCATCATGAACTCTTTTTAAAATGAATTGTGTGTAGGAATGACACCCCTCATAGAAGAATCCCAGGATTTTCTCTTCTGTGTGTTTCTGTTTCACTTCCTTGCAGCCATGATACTAGCTGAGGTCATCAGTGCAATGAGATGAAAGAAGATGATTCTGTCACTTCTCTAGATCGTTGAGTGATACGTAAAATTCAAGGCTAATCACACTTACTTAACCTGCGTGTGAGTTTCGCAGTGATGTTCTTGCTCTGTGATCATCAATGATTTCCAGTTCACCCATGTAGCCATGCTTCATCGTCACAATAGAAATCACATAAACCTTTCAAGGAAAGTCTTCCACTACAAACAAACAACAATTAAAAGCCAGATGATGACTTTGGAGCATGGCCTAAATGAACTTGGAGTTTGTCTTTCTTCTCAGCATTATCAATGTTCTTAAAGATGTTCATGTGCACTATTATAGCAGCATGGAAAGATGGCAGAAAGAAATGACTTATTTTTTGTTCTCATATCCATCCATCCATCTATCCATTCATTCATTCATCTACTCATTTATGTGTTCAACTAGATAAGTACCCTCCCTTTCTCTACCTACCATCCCTCCATCCATCTATCCACTCATTTATGTGTCCAAAATATACTGAGCCCAACCCTTAAGCCAGGCACTAGGCTATGCAGGGAGACACAGGAGGTAATCCAAACAACATGGTTCTGGCTCTTCTATTTCTCAGAGTCTAGTGGCAGTGTGAGCCATGAATCAAAGAATCATTTTAAGTATGATTGCAAAACTTTGCAAGAGCTATGAAGAAGTTCAGGATATTATGAGGGCCTCTAATGGGTCCAACGAGGTCTAGGGAATCAGGGAGGGCTTCTCAGAGGAGGTGACATTTCAGCTACCCGCCAAAGGATCCACAGTGGTAGTGTGGATAAGCCAGTGGGTGGAGGAGCGGGGATGTGCAAAGGCCCAGAGGTGGTAAAGAGTTTGGTGTATTAAAGCAGCAGAGAGAGGAAGCTGGAGTGACCACTGAGAATGGATCAGGGGTGAGCCTGGGGCAAGTTGAGGTGGACAAGGTCCCCACGCAGGGTCTGGCATGGATTTGAAGTTTTTATCCTGAGAGCCATGGAAGTTACTGAAGGGAGGTTTTTTTAAAACAAACTTTATAAAAATTTATTTACTTCTTTTCGGGTCTTCCTTGCTGTGCTGGGTCTTCATTGCTGCGTGCGGGCTTTCTCTAGTTGTGGCGAGTGGGGGCTACTGTTCATTGTGCTGCTCGGGCTCCTCGTGGCGGTGGCTTCTCTCATGGGAGCTCTAGGGTGCTTGGGTTTCGGTAGTTGCCGGCTCCAGAGTGCGGGCTCAGTAGTTGTGGTACACAGGCTTGGTTGCCCGGCGGCATATGGGATATTCCCGGATCAGGGATTGAACCCATTGCTCTAGTGGTGAAGAACCGGCCTGCCAACACAGGAGACGCAAGAGACACGGGTTTGATCCCTGGGTTGGGAAGACCCCGTGAAGGAGGGCATGGTAACCCATTCCAGTATCCTTGCCTGGAGAATCCCATGGACAGATGAGCCTGGCAGACTACAGTCCATAGGGTCACAAAGAGTTGGACACAACTGAAGTGACTTAGCACCCCTATATTGATTGACAAGTGGATTCTTAACCACAGGAGCACCAGGGAAGTCCCTGAAGTGAATTTAATGCAATTCAAATGGTGTATGAAAGAGTCTGAAAGTAACCAGACTTTACTGAGCAACTACTGGGAGCTCAGTGCTGGGCTAAATCCCCTGGAGCGGGAAGTAAAGGTGTGGGAATTGTTCTGTGGGACATAAAACAAGATGGGTGACCCCGATGACCATGCCAACGTCATGTACAATTGGGGCACGAGCCCTGAGAGGCAGATGCCAGCCCTGCCCTCCATCCCGAGGAGCCGAGTGATTTAAGGCCCTTCTGAATTCTTCTGTCCAGCTCCCTACATCCTGGCCCGTGGACCAGCTGTGACCTTTCCCTCAGCAGTAAGGGGAAAAGTTTAAGTGGGAAACAAGAAATAGAGCAAGAAAGACTCTTTAGATGTCTTGGGGACTGAAACAGGGCCCCTGGAACTCAGCGCATTCTACTGAAAACAGGAGACTACCTGCGGCTGCAGGACGTGAGTAGGGTGGCAAGTGATAAAAGGCCATTCACTACTGCTGAGAACTGGAGGCAGAGTTAGAAAAATGCCGGAACCGGAACATCACAGCTGGCCCTGGTGGGCGAGGAGCATCCACAGGCTCCGAGGCCTGGGTGGGACCTGCTCTGATGGCTGTGTCCAGATCATGAGGTTGCAGATTCCTGAGTCTCACCCTGAAATTCGGGTCCAGTGGGACTTGCACTGGGCCTGAGCATCTCTGGGTGAGATGAACGGCTTCCCTTTGAGCTCTGGGTCTCACTCTGTTTGCAAGGGAGAATCTCCAGGGGGTGGGCGTGGGGTGCTTAAAAGCTATCTATGTCCCAAGCCCCACCCTCAGAAACTCTGACTTAATTGGTCTGGGGGTCCCGGCATCAGTAGTTCTTGGCAGTGGTCCTTTCCTGGATTGGAGTGAGAGAGAGAGAGGGTGAAATCAGCCCATCCCCACGTAATTGGACTGATAATACATCATAGGAGCTCTCAGCTCTTGTTTGGGGCCATCGACTTGTTCATCCAGTCAGAAGATGTTTATTGAGCATCTACTATGTGCTACACACTGATCCAGGCACTGGGAATGTAATAGTGAACCAAAGAGTTAAAAAAATTTCTGCCCTCCTGGTGCTGACCTTCTAGTGGGGTGCAGGGCAGAGATAGGTGGTAAACAAAGACATAAGTAAAATACATGGTATATCAGAAAGTGTAAGCACTGTAGAGAAAAAGAAAGCCTTCTTAACACATCTGGTGGGGATGTGAATCGGTGCAACCAATTCACAATGTGGAATTTACTCTGACTTTCTCTCCCAAAGCCAAGCATGTCCATATCCTATGACCCAGCAATTCTACACCAAAGTATAAACCATGGAGAAATGCTTGCCTATCTGCACCAGGAATTACATGGAAGGATACTCACAGGGGTGCTGTCCACAGTGGCCAAAACTGGGACACACCCACGTGCCCATCTATGGGAGAGCAGATGAATAAATTCCCACTGCGAAGTACTACTTGGCAGTCAAAACATAGTAACTACAGCCATAATACATTGCAACGTGGATGAATATCTGAGATCGAATATCCCACGAAAAACACCCTATTACATAAACACGAAATCCTTTATATCGTGTTGAAAGTAACTAAAAATATATACACACATATGCAATAATAAACTATAAGAAGGCAACAAGGGAAGAATAACTAAAGGATTCAGGATGAAGACCATGGTGAGGGGATTATGATGGGAGGGAGAACCATCTGGTCAGATGTAGGTTATTGTCAAGACTGTAGCTTTTGTTTGGATTCAGGGTTTTACATCATTAAATTTAGTAATTAAACACTGGGATTTCCCTGGTGGCATAGCAGTTTAAAGACGCTGTGCTCTCAATTCGGGGGACCTGGGGTTTAATCTATGGTCAGGGAACTAGATCCCACATGCTAAGTAAGACCTGGTGAAGCCAAATAAATAATTAAAATTTAAAAATAATTAAATGATGATGAGAGTGGGCTATAAATGAAGGATTATAATTACCCCTCTCTTTATTTTTTGTGAACTTAGGTTAAAGAAACAAAGCAAGAAAGCAGGAGAGGGGCTGAAGCATGCTGGTGGTAGAAGATGGGCAGCAATTTTCAAACAGTTGGATAAGGGAGGTGCCATTGGAGTGACACCTAAGCCAAGACTAGAAGCAGGGAGGTAGCGACCCATAGGAGACAGCTAGGATGTCCTAGGCAGAGGGCAACAAGGGTGCAAAGGCCCTGAGGTGGGAGCGTGCCTGGCGTGCTCTAGGAATAGCAGCAGGGCCCGTGGGCTGGTGGCAGGGCGTGGGGGCACATGTCCCGTGTGGAGGAGACGAATAAAGCAGGCTTTGGGGAGAGGATGGTCCAGGGTCCCCAAAGAGCCCAGATCCTGGGTCTGCTCCTCTTAGCACTTTGCTGTTTGATTTTTTTTTCTTCTTGGATTCCATGAGACACTTTCGTTTCCTTGAGGTAGTCTCAATGGGTTTCTATTCTTTGCAACCCAGTGAGTCCTGCCTGGTTAAATCACTGACCCTGTCTGGTCCAGAGGATCATGGTTCGAGTTTCTTCAGGAAAGGATCCTTAAGTAATAAGTGCAAAGTCGAGAGGGAGGCGATGGGAGATCAGGCCAGCGTCAGATACAGGGCAAGGAATGGTAATTAGCCCATCGGTTGAGCGCTTTTCTAAGCCTCAGGGATTTTCATTAACTTCTTCCCAGCCTCCTGGGTATTAACATAGATTTTACAGATAAGGAGACTCAGACCCCCAGGAGGTTACGACACACACAGCGAGCAGGTGAGTGGGCAAACCCCAGGGCTGGTTGACTGCGAACTCTCTGCACCTGGCATGGGTCTCTGACCCATGTCAATTTCCGTGTTCCCTTATCTTTGGGTAACCTGGGGGCACGTGAGTTCTTACACCTCTTGGTCTTCTCCAGCCCCTGGGCAATCTGAAGACTGGCGGGCAGCTAGGCATGGTGGGCGCACTCTATTCAGGACCGGCGGTATCTCCAGCAAAGAGGGAAGAGACCCAGAGAAACCGCGGGATTGAGTCGGCTGTGGGCCGGCATGTGATGGGGGTGCCATGCAGCGCTGGGGCTTCTGCTGGGCTGGTGCATCTGGCAAAGGCGGGGAGGAGAGAGATGCTCTTAACTTTCTCCAGGATCCTAGGGCATCCCCCCGCCCCGCCCCCTTCCGCTAGAAACCTTCAGCTGGCTCCGCTGAGTGGAAAGGGTCGAGAGGGCCGTGAAATGAAACGGGAGCATAGCGCCCCCTGGTGGCCATTGCCCAGCTATTGCTCTAATGCCGGAAGGATTTCCAGGTAATTCATTTTAATTTACTTTTATTGTGGTAAAAAAGCATAACAGAAAATTTATCATCTTACCCACTTGTAAGTGTACAGTTTAGTAGTGTTAAGCATATCCAAATGGTGTTCAACAGATCCTCAGAATGTTTTTATCTTGGCAAACTGAAACTTTATATCCATTAAACAATTCCCCACCCCTCCCTACTCCCAGCCCCCAGCTATCACCATTTTACTTTCTGTCTCTATGAATCTGACTACTTTAGATACGTCATATAGATGATATTATATAGTATGTCTTTCTGTGACTGGCTTATTTCACTTAGCATGATTTCCTCAGGATTCTTGCTCCTTGTAGCATGTGTCAGAATCTCCTTCCTTTTTAAGGCTGAGCAATATTCCATTTTTTGCCTTTTCATACTGTTCATGGGGTTCTTGAGGCAAGAATACTGAAGTGATTTGTCATTCCCTTCTCCAGTGGGCCACACTTTGTCAGAAGCAAGGAGATCAAACCAGTCAATCCTAAAGAAAATCAACCCTAAATATTCAATGGAAGGATTGATGCTGAAGCTGAAACTCCAATACTTTGGCCACCTGATGAGAAGAACTGACTCATTGAAAAAGACCCTGATGCTGGGCAAGATTGAGAGCAGGAGGAGAAGGAGGCGACAGAGGATGAGATGGTTAGATGGCATCACTGACTGAATGGACATGAGTTTGAGCAAACTCTGGGAGATAGTGAAGGACAGGGAAGCATGGAGTGCTGCGGTCGATGGGGTCACAAAGAATCGCACACGACTGAGTCTGGTCTTCCCAGGTGGGTCAGTGGGTAAAGAATCCGCCTGCAATGCAGGAGGCCAGATTCAATCCCTGAGTCAGGAAGAGCCCCTGGAGAAGGAGGTGGTAGCCACTCCAGTATTCTTGCCTGGAAAATCCCATGGACAGAGGAGCCTGGTGGGCTACCTTACAGAGGATTGCAGAGTTGGCTACGACGAGGCAACTGAGCATGCGGGCACTCAAGCTTTATAATCATGCTTGAATGTGTAGGAAGAAGTACGCTTGGGTCTCCTTTGCAGGCTTAGTGTTCTTGGCTTGCCCAGTGCCTTTAACACTTAACAGGCTTTCTGGGAGACCCTACTTAGGTAGAGCAGCCTAGTTGCAGAGGAGGAAGTAGCCACCACCAGCCATTGTCCTCTCTGATGAGACAATCTGGTTCTGTCTCACTTCCTCCCAGCCCAGGCTCTGGCCAGCCCTCTTACACTGGGACTGTCACCTGCTGTTCTCAAAGCTGAGTCTGCAGGGGAAGACCGTGGAGATCTCCCCAGCAAGGAGTGGGGTGGAAGGAAGAAGGAGGAGGAGGGGCTCTCAAAAAAGCTAAAAGTCAGAAAGAGAGGTCAAGGGTATGCTGAAATGGGTTGGAAAATTCAGTCCTCATTTATAGGACACTTGCCAAGCCTTTTCACGTTTATTGTCTTGTTTAAGTACCCCACGGGCAAGGGAGACAGATTTCATTCTTCTCATTATGAGGATGAGGCTCTGGATGCCCAGAAACTCAAAAGGCTTTGCCCAAGTCCACTTCTGTGCATTTCCCATTGCTGCCGTAATGAACTTAATGGCATTAAACAACACACATTTTTACAGTGCTGGAGGTCAGAAATTGAAAAGTCAAGGTGTCCGCAGGTCCACGTTCTTTCTTTCTGGAGGCTTCAAGAGAGAGTCTGTTTCTTTGCCTTTTCCAGCTTCTAAAGGCCAGCTGCACTCCTTGGCTTGTGGCCCCCTCTTCCATCCTCAATGCCTGCAGCATAGCATCTTCTAATCACACATCTTTCCTCACTCTAAGTCCTGCCTCCCTCTTCTAAAAATGCTTGCGATTATGTTAGTCCCACCATCTGTGTAATCCAGGACAATCTCCCCATGTCAAGATCCTGAATCACATCTGTAGTGAATCCCCTGGTGGTCCAGTGGCTATGACTCTGAGCTCCCAGTGCAGGGGGCTCGGGTTCAATCTCTGGTCAGGGAACTAGATCCCACCATGTTGCAACTAAAAGCAAAAAAAAAAAAAAAAAAGATCCTGCATGCCGTGATTGAAGTTCGAACATCCTGAGTGCTGCAACTAAGACCTGGAGAAACCACATACATATATACATAAAAATCACATCTGCAGGGTTTTCCTGGTGGCTCAGTGGTAAAGAATCTGCCTGCCAGTGCAGGAGACAGGGATTTGAGCCCTGATCCAGGAAGATCCCACCTGCCCTGGAGCAACGAGGCCCGTGAGCCACAACTGTTGAGACCACATGCTGCAGCTACTGAAGCCCACCCACCCTCGAACTTGTGCTCAGCAACAAGAGAAGCCATTGCAACGAGAAGCCCTCGAACTGCAGCTGGAGAGTAGCTCCCACTCGCTGAAACTAGAGAAAAGCCGCAAGGCAACGGAGACCCAGCACAGCCAAAAATAAAGGAAATAAATAAGTAATGTTATATTTTAAAAAACCACATATGCAAAGTTCTTTTTGCCGTGTGTTGTAACGTATTTGTCAGTCGTGGGGACCAGGACGTGGACATCTTTGGGAGGATGTTATTCAGCCTGTTGTGGTTACCAGCTGAGGAGTGACAGACCTTCTGAGCCCCCGCGTTGCTTCTCTGTCCTCCTCAGCAGCTCACTGTGGCTGTAGTCACTGATAGATCCTGTTTGTGCCTTGCACACCCCAGTGGCAGCATTTCAGTGGATCCTGCATTTGCCATTTTTTAGATAAGGAATGAACATGAGGGACTCAGAGTCTGGCAGTCTGAGTTTAAATCCTAGCTTCAGCTTTTCCAAGTGGTGCAATTTTCTGGCAAGTTACTTTTCTTTTCTGTGGCTCTGTTTTCTCATCTGTAAAATGGGAGTGATGATATAGATACCTGTCCCCTGGGTTCACAGTATGAGGATTAAATGATCTAATGAATCTTGAGTTCTTAGAACAGTGTCTGGTTTATAATAACTTTAGTACATATTAACTTGCTTTTTTGTCTTAAAAATTTTTTTTTAATTTATTTTATTTGACTGTGCTCAGTCTTTTCTTGTATCACACAAGATCTTTAATTATGGCATGTGGGATATATATTCTTATCACTCAAGGAGAATCTTTTTGTTTTTGATGACCTGTGGCCATTTGAACCTTTTCTCCATGCAAGCTGAGATCCGCAGTGGTTCACTAGCTTCCAAAGCTGGGTTTACAGGAATCCACATAGTTAAGGAGTTAAATGCTTAGAATTTGGAGGCAGAGAAGCCCAGGGTAGACTCCAACTAGCCCACTTACTTGCTGCAGGCCCTTGGGATATGACTTCACTGGGTCTCAATTTCCTTATTTGTAAAGTGGGGATTGTTGTTGTTGAGTCGCTCAGTCTTGTCCGACTCTTTGCGACCCCATGGACTGTAGCACACCAGCTTCCCTGTCCTTCACCATCTTCCAGTTCTTGCTCAAACTCATGTCCGTTGAGTCGGTGATGCCAGCCAACCATCTTAATCTCTGTCATCCCTTTCTCTCCTGACTTCAGTCTTTCCCAGCATCAGGGTCTTTTCTGATGAGTCAGCTCTTTGCATCAGGTGGCCAAAGTATTAGAGCTTCAGCTTCAGCATCAGTCCTTCCAATGAATATTCAGGACTTATTTCCTTTAGGATTGACTGGTTGGATCTCCTTGCAGTCCAAGGGACTGTCAAGAGTCTTCTCCAACACCACTGTTCAAGAGCATCAGTTCCTCAGCGCTCAGCCTTCTTTATAATGCAACTCTCACATCCATACATGACTACTGGAAAAACCATAGCTTTGACTAAATGGACCTTTGTTGGCAAAGTAATGTCTCTAATTTTTAATATGCTGTCTAGGTTTGACATAGCTTTTTTTCCAAGAAGCAAGTGTCTTTTAATTTCATGGCTGCAGTCACCATCTGCAGTGATTTTGGAGCCCAAGAAAATAAAGTCTGTCACTGTTTCCATTTTTTCCTCATCTATTTGCCACGGAGTGCTGGGACTGCGTGCCGTGATCTTAGTTTTCTGAATGTTGAGTTTTAAGTCAGCTTTTCCACTCTCATTTTTCACTTTCATCAAGAGGCTCTTTAGTTCCTCATTGCTTTCTGCCAAACAGGTGGTGTCATTTGCATATCTGAGGTTGCTGATATTTCTCCTGGCAATCTTGACTCCAGCTTATGCTTCATCCAGCCCAGCATTTTGCACGATGTACTCTGCATATAAGTTAAATAAGCAGGGTGACAATATACAGCCTTGACGTACTCCTTTCTCTATTTGGAACCAGTCTGTTGTTCCATGTTGGGTTCTAACTATTGCTTTTTGACCTGCATACGGGTTTCTCAGGAGGCAGGTAAGGTAGTCTGGTATTCCCATCTCTTGAAGAATTTTCTACAGTTGGTGGTGATCCACACAGTCAAAGGCTTTGGCATAGTCAATAAAGCAAACGTTTTTCTGTAATTCTCATGCTTTTTCTATGATCCAGTGGATGTTGGCAATTTGATCTCTGGTTCCTCTGCCTTTTCTAAATCCAGCTTGACCATCTGGAAGTTTTCTGTTCATGTACTGTTGAAGCCTAGCTTGGAGAATTTTGAGCATTACTTTGCTAAAGTGTGAGATGAGTGCAATTGTGCAGTAGTTTGAACATTCTTTGGCATTGCCTTTTTTTTTTGGATTGGAATGAAAACTGACCTTTTCCAGTCCCGTGCCCACTGCTGAGTTTCCTAGATTTGCTGGCATATTGAGTGCAGCAATTTCACAGCATCATCTTTTAGGATTTGAAATAGCTCAACTGGAATTCCATCACCTCCACTAGCTTTATTCGTAGTGATGCTGCCTATGGCCCACTTGACTTAGAATTCCAGGATGTCTGGCTCTACTTGAGTGAACACACCATCGAGGTTATCTGGGTCATTAAGATCTTTTTTGCATAGTTCTTTGTGTATTCTTGCCACCTCTTCTCGATATCTTCTGCTAGTACCCAAACCAGAGGGCAGTTTTTAAACATTATTTCATCTCTTTATTTTTGGCTGTGCCGGGTCTTTGTTGGTGCACACAGATTTTCTCTAGTTGCTGCAAGCCGGGCTCCCTAGTTGCAGTGTGCAGGCTTCTCATTGCAGCGGTTTCTTTTGTTGTGAAACACAGGCTCCAGGGCATAGGCTCAGTAGTTGCAGAACGAAGGCTTGGTTGCCCCACTGCATGTGGGATCTTAATTCCCAGACCAGGGATCAAACCTTTGTCCCTTGCATTGACAGGGGGATTCTTAATCACTGGATGACCAGGGAAGTCTCCAGAGGGCAGTGTTGAGGATTGAAAGAGATAAGGCACTTCATCTCTCTCAACATCCTTCCCAACCCTCACAAACTACATCCCCCACAAATCAAGGCCTGTCTCCTGCTCCAGCCACCAATCTAGTTCCCTTTTGCCATCCCTGTCTTTCTCTCTTATGGTAAATGAAGTAGGGATTTTCCATGTTTAAAGATTACTTTAACATCTTTTTTCATGAATCGTCTGTTCATACTTTTTTGTCCATGTTTCTGTCTGGTTTCCACATTTCCCCACCAAATTTAGAGAGTTACTCATTTATTACTGAGAATGCTCCTTTATCCATTATGTGTGTTGTAAATATTTTCTCCTAGTTTGTCAGTTGTCTTTCGATTTCACTTATGGTATTTTTCACATGTAAAAGCTAATGAAAATTTTATGTAGTCAAATTTACTAATCTTTTTTTTTAATTAAAAAATTAAAACTTTTTGGTAGCACTGTGGCCTGTGGGATCCTAGTTTTTGGCATGTGGAATCCTATTTCCCCAACCAGGGATGGAACCTGTGTCCCCCCTTGGAAGCATGGAGCCTTAACCACTGGACCGCCAGAGAAGCCTCTGTACTAATCTCTTATGGCATCTGGATTTTGAATCATAGTTAGAGATCTTTTTTCCACACACAAGTTATGGAGGAATTCACCCATATACTTGTATACTTCCCTGGCGGCTCAGCGGTAAAGAATCCACTTGCAATGCAGGAGATGCAGGAGATGCGGGGTGGATCTCTGGATCAGGAAGATCCCCTGGATGAGGGCATGGCAACCCTCTCCAGTATTCTTGCCTGGAGAATCCCATGGACAGAGGAGCTTTGGGAGCTACAGTCCATAGGGTCTCAAAGAGTCTGACATAACTGAAGCAACTGAGGATGCTCTCACCTACTGGTAATTACAGTTTCATTTTTTACATTTAGATACTCATCATTTAGGACTTTATTCTTGTGTATTGTGTGAGGAGTGGACACTGGGTCAAAAGTAGAAAAAAAGACAAAGGAAGTATTTTGGGGACAACTGGTAAAATTTGAATAAAGACCCTGCATTAGACCATCATTAGTAAATGGTAAATTTCCTGAATGTTATGACGGTATTGTGGTTATGAAGGAAAATATCTTTTCTCTTATATGATCATCTGTAGTTTTTAGGATGACTCGGTCACTATATCTTCAGTTAACTTGCAAATGGTTGAGCAAATATATGTATATATTTATAATAATAATAATATATTATATTTTTAATATATATTAGACAAAATTAATAAAATGTGACAAAATGTTAGCAATTGATGGCAGGCATATGAGTATTTACTTCACTATTGCAACTTTTCTTGAGGTTCAAAATTTTGAAAAATAAAAAGCTGGCGGAATTCCCTGGTAGTCCAGTGGTTAGGGCTCCGTGCTCTCACTGCCAAGGGCCTGGATTCTATCCCTGGTTGGGGAACTAAGATCCCGAAATCTCAGAAAAAATTAAAAAAAAAAAAAAAAAGGTTGGGAGGAAGAGTGCTACGGGCAAGGTTTGAGTAGGCAAATGAGGTACCTGGTCCCTTTAAGGTGGCCCCGCCCTTCACGTCCCGCCCCCTCAGAGCACCGCCCACCCGGGAAGGCTTGGTTCAAGCCCCGCCCCTCTGCTGTATCCGGCTCTCCCCAGCCCGCCCAGGCCCCGCCCTCCGCAGAGGAGTGCTGTCACGTGAGCCGGGTTGCGGCGCGCCGCTCCGCGCCGTCATGGTGGCCCCGATGTATGGCTCCCCGGGCGGCCGCCTGGCCCGGGCAGTGACGGGGGCGCTGGCGCTGGCCCTGGTGCTGGCCCTGCTGGTCGGGCTGTTCCTGAGCGGCCTGACCGGCGCGATCCCGACCCCGAGGGGCCAACGGGGACGGGGGATGCCGGTTCCGCCCGCCTCGCGCTGCCGCTCGCTGCTCCTGGACCCCGAGACGGGCCAGCTGCGCCTGGTGGATGGCCGCCACCCTGACGCCGTAGCCTGGGCCAACCTTACCAACGCCATCCGCGAGACCGGGTAAGGGTTGGCCGGATCTCGCGTGGGCCGGCCGGGGGAGGGAGTTGCGTGGGCGCCGAGCCTCGCCTGCCCCTAGGACGGGCCTCTTGCCGATGACAGAGTCCCATCCTCGTCTCCCTGAGGGTCAGTTTCCCTCCTCTGAGGCCGCAGCGCCGTTGTTGGGTGGGGCCAATGCGGCCTCCCTCAGCTCACAGGGCCAGCCCCTTGCCTTCAGCCAGGGATGAGAGGACCTCTGTTTCCCTGGCGACACAGTAATCCGCACACAGGCCAGCACTTTCCTCCTCCACACCCGCCCCTCTCTACCCTCCCCCGTCCCTCACGTCTCACTCCCAGGAACCGGAGGGATTGTACTACCTCTCCAGGAGAAATTCTCACTTCCTTGGTTGTAGCTTACCCTGTGGGTGCTAGCCCCACCTGCCTCCTTTCTGGAACCAGAGCAGCAGGACTGAGCTTGGATTCTAGGCCAGTCTGAAAACAGAGAGTCCCTAAATTCACAAAGACCCAGATGGTATCCTTGCTTGGCTTCTGCTCCCCACTCCCCTCCTCTCTCCTGGTCCAGGGGAAAGTCGCTTGTCCAGATGCTTAGTATGGAGTCAAGGACTCCGTCTTTGGCAGTCACTGTCCTTGTCACAGGGGTCTGGGCTGTCATTCTGATGTATAGCTCTTACCTGACTCCTCTGCCTGTCTGGGCTCTCATTTCCCCATCTGTGGCTTGGAATTTGAGGATATGCTCTGCCTGGGAAGTTGGGCGGTGCCTTTCTCAGGCCTTGTACCAAGGCTTGTGCCCATTCATTCATTCATTCACTCACCTGGTGTGCTTGACCATGGGGACACAAAGTTGAGGGGGTCCCCACTCAGTGGCGGAAACAGTCTGAGGAGGGAAAATCTTGAAAGTGGGGAACATCTGCCTCAAAGGCTTGTCAGCATGGCCCAGGCCCAGGACCCAGGCTGTGTTGGGGGTCTTAGGGAACCCTGTGTGTCCCCTGGACCCTACCCACACTAGCCCATCCTGGACTCATCCAGTTTGCTGGAATGCATTCATTCCTGCAGGTGTTGGGGAGACGCAGGACACCGAGGACACCCCACTTCTGGGGCTTTGTGGCACCTGGGAGGGTGTTAGATAGACAGATCATGGGAAGAGGATTTACCGCAGACACAGGAGCTGAGTGGGGCTAATCTGGGAAGGCTCCCAGGGAGAGGAAGCCACAGGGTAGACTGGCATCTACAAAGGAAACCAGAACTCTGTGGGATATGACTCTAGAATCTGGTGACCCAGTCTCTGCTGACTCATATATTTTTGGCCCTGCTTAGCAGAGCTAAGAGAGCCTGACAGTCTCTGCCTGGATATCAGCTGGGAAGAGGCACAGAGATAAGGCTCAACATGGGAGAGAGGCTTTAGCCCCAGCAGTTCCCCCACTGGGCTGCGTTGCTGTCAATTATGGAAAACAGAAAAGTGGGGAGAGGATTCCCATGATTGTGCTGGGTGGAAAGTTCTTCCAGGCTCAGCTCTGGTGCTGTGTGACTTGGGCGAATCCCTTCACCTCTCTGAGCCTGTTTCCTCCCTTGAAGGTGGGGCTCGAAAGAAAATTCAGGGGGATCACAGAAAGTACCTCTGTTTATTTACTAAAGGAAGGAGTGAATGAAAGAGAAAAAGAAGGGGTGTCTTCTGCCCCCCGTTTTACAATTGGGGAAAATGAGAGATGACCCCTGTTGTCTTCTGCACTCCTTGCTCTCACTTCACTGTTTCAGCATCTTCTCTGTCCACTCTGCCCCTTTCCTTCTGGGTCTGACAGCACTTGGGACTCTGATGGAAGGAAAACTGCACGGGCAGCCCCCGCTTTGTAAGCTGGGAGACTGCAGCCCTCAGATACCCTCTTTCTTTTTTTTTGGCTATGCCCTGCAGTTTGTAGGATCTCCGGGCTATGGAAGTGAAAGCACCGGATTCTAACCGCTAGACCGCCAGGGAATTCCCCCAAAGACACTTTCGTGGGAACTCAGAAGTGAGATGTAAGAAAGACAGCTGGGGCATCCTCTTTACTAAGCACCTGAACCTCTCATCTGGGGTCAACTGACTTGTCTCAGTTTTTGGAGAGTGGAAATCAGGATTTGACTCTTCTGTTCGCCTAGAATTGACGTCTTTCCCTCCTTACTGGCCCTGAGTTTTCACCAGATCCTGGAATTTTCAGGATAACTTGCATGGTCCTTTCACCCATAATCTCTCTTCTTTCAGTTGTGCTGTATCTGACTGGCTCCCTTGAAGCCTAAAACATTTAGGACTTGACACTTGGGGGATCAGAGATGCCCCCAGAGGCAGCGCCTGCCCCAGCCTGACTCTGGCCTTGGTCCTGGGGAGGCTGACCCCTCCAACCTTACCTTTTCCTCCTTTTCTGACCTGATCCCCCCCAACCAGCTGTTTGATCTAAATTGCCTTCAAGTTGAGAGAGGAAGTAAATACCAATAAGAGGGAATTAACCTAATACGAAGCTGGGAAACAACCCAAATCTATCACCCAACAAGCAGAAACACAGCACAGTAAAATGGCTAATTATCACCCAACTCTTTTTAAAAACATTTTTATTGAAGTATAGTTGATTTACAATGTTATCTTAATTTCAAGTATATAGCAAATTGAATCCACTATACATATTCATAAATCCATTTTTCTTTTTCTTAAGATTCTTTTCCCATATAGGCCTTTAAAGAGTATTGAATGAGTTCCTTGTGCTCTACAGCAGGTTCTTATTAGTTATCCAACTGTTTCTTTGAAAAGTCACAAAAGATCAACTTATACCATCATGAATGGAAAAGGAGTGATAGCCACAGATAAGGTATTACATCCCACATAGTAGAGGATGTCCAAGGCACACTATACACTGAAACGGCAGTGATGGGGAAGGGAGATTTGTAACCTGCTCATGTCACGGGCTTGCCTGGTAGTTCAATGGTAAAGAATCCACCTGCCAATGCAGGAGACATGGGTTCGATCCCTGGGTTGGGAAGATCCCCTGGAAAAGGAAATGATAACCCACTCCAGTATTCTTGCCTGGGAAATCCTATGGACAGAAGAGCCTGGTGGGGTACAGTCCATGGGGTTGCAAAAGAGTCAGACACCACTGGGCAACTGAGCATGCACACATGCTCATTTCACAAGAATGGTTTGACTTTTCCCAAACGTGGCCTCTTCATTAAACCCTGGCATCATCTCAGAGGTATTAGTTGCTCCTGACATAAAATCACAGTGTGGGCCATAGCCTATCCAGAAAAAAAAAAAGAAGATTGAGGAAATAGATTCAGTGCAGCTGACTTTCTATTTTTGTCAAGCAAGTGCATTAGAAACAAACCAGAACAATATTTATCGATCTCTTCCCTTTTCATCTTCTAAAGCGGTCAGCTGTTTTAGAACCAAACAAGCCGGAAGACCATGATCTCTGAATCAGGAATAGTCTAATGGGAACATTTTTCTTTAGAAACACTCTTTTCTCAGTAGTTTGTTTTTTGTTGTTATTGTTGTTGTGTTTTTGTTTTTTTGTCCAGGGACTGGGATAGTGTCTCAAAGTTGTCAGCCAGCATGGCAGTGAGGTATTCCAGAAGTAATTTGCTGATGTCCAAACCTTCCAGTTTTACAGATGGGAAAACTGAGGCTGAAAAAGTATGAAGGTTTGGTTTGCAGCAAGGTTTCAGGTTTAACATCAGAGAGATCTAGGTTCAGATCTTTGCCCGGACACTTACTACAGGTGATCATCAGCAGCTGCCTCACTTTCGTGGTGAGAATGGTGCCAGCCTTGCAAGTTCTGCAAAAGAATCATTTGATAAGGGCTTAGGGCCTGAAGCAACAGGGGATCCTCAGAGATCAGCCTCAGGGGCTTCAGCACTGGAATCCCCTCTCTCTTTCTAAGGTGTTCTGGAAAGATAGGCCGCAACCCACCTGACCAGGTTTTTTGAGGACTCTGGTGAAGTAAATAAACCCCATCCAAGTGGAATCACCCCAGTTGGCCTTTGGAATAAGGCGGCCCAGGGAGGAATGCAGGAGGCACTATCTTGAACAAGGGGAGTGACTCATTCCTTATTTACAGTACCATGGCCTGGCTGGCAGTGGATTATTACTGTCCACTCATTCTTTTCCTTTTCATCCAGCTTGAAAGAGTCACGCTGCATTCTTTTATATTTTTGTGCTTAATTATTAGTTAATAGTTAATAGTACTGAATAGTTAAGAGTACTTAACTATTCGGGGCTTCCCAGGTGGCGCTAGTGGTAAGGATTCCACCTGCCAATGCAGGAGACTCAAGAGATGTGAGTTTGATCCATGGGCTGGGAAGATCCCCTGGAGAAGGAAATGGCAACCACTCCGGTATTGCCTGTAAAATCCTATGGAGAGAGGGGCCTGGTGGGCTAGAGTCCGTGGGTTTCAAAGAGTTGGACATGACTGAGCACACACTTAACTCTTCATGGTAAAAACAACTCTAGCCGTTTAGAAAGGTGAGATGGGATGTGGAAGCTAAACCATGCCCTCATTCTTTCTTTTTATATATAAAACCACTGTGAGTTCTTTCTTCCAGAATTTTCTATGCCTAACAGGCCTAAACATACATACATACATGTGTATGTGTACTGGTGTGTGTCTCTGCTTGTGTAATGCTTTTGAACATGAGGTTATCCCGAATCTACCATTTGTCCTTCTCTAATCCTGGGTTGTTTTTTTTTTTTTTTTTGGGAAAAAAAAAATCTAGTGTCTGACACCTCATTACACGTGGCAGCCTGCCACATGGTTCTCTACGCCCACTGCGTCTGTGGGTAGGTTGTTGTGTTAGGCCCCAACACCAGATGTTTCGACAGGGTCCAGGTTTCTCCAGCTCTACTCAGAAATGCCAGGGATTTCCCTGGCGGTCCAGTGGTTAAGACTCTGAGCTTCTACTGCAGAGGGCACAGGTTCTATCCCTGATTGGGGAACTAAGATCCTGCAAGCCAGGCAGTACAGCCAGAAAATAAAAGGCTGCTGTGAAGAAGGACCCTCCTATGTCTCCATAAGGGCTGTGAGATTCCAGGTCTCAGGGTGAGTTCTCAGCCACTGCCTGAGTCCATGGACTCAGCACCATGGCCTGCTCCTCGCCGGAGAGCTTTTATTTATTTATTTATTTTAATTAAAGAAAAATTTATTTTATTTTATTTTTTTTTCATTTATTTTTATTAGTTGGAGGCTAATTACTTTACAGTATTGTGGTGGGTTTTGTCATACATTGACATGAATCAGCCATGGATTTACATGTATTCCCCATCCCGATCCCCCCTCCCACCTCCCTCTCCACCCGACTCCTCTGGGTCCTCCCAGTGCACCAGGCCCGAGCACTCGTCTCATGCATCCCACCTGGGCTGGTGATCTGTTTCACTATAGATAATATACATGCTTCAATGCTGTTCTCTTGAAACATCCCACCCTCGCCTTTTCCCACAGAGTCCAAAATTCTGTTCTGTACATCTGTGTCTTGCCAGAGAACTTTTAAGGAGGGGCTGTCTGGAGGAAGGTCAATGACCTTTCAGTTATCACCAAGACTTAGTATCTGAACAGCTTTTTTGGTTTTAGGTAATTTGTATACATTCTTTCTTGATTCCCTGTGCTTTTTTTTTTTTGGTCATAAGTGAATCTACATACCGGGCCCTATTTGAAATTTCTTCCCACCACCAAATCTACTGGATCACTCCAAACCTCCCGCCTCAGATTCGTCATAAGACACGTATTTAGTGGCTGTAAAACGTGAGTTCTCTTCTGGCATCTGCCATGGCAACCCTCTGGAGTGGGAATCACTTTGCCCATTTTACAGATGAGAAAACTGAGGCCCAGAGAGGGTAAGCAGTTTGCCCAAAGTTACACAGTCAGTAAGAGACAGACCTGGGGATTCAAACTCAGCCTGAGGGAACCACAAGCCCAGGCTCTCTCTGTCTTCTGCTCTCCTTGAAATTTAAGACCTTTATTCTAGGCTCTTGTGTTTTCCTGTCCTTATCTGTGATTATATGTGAGTCATTAGCTGGAAGTCCATGGCTCTCATATTCCTTTGGTGAGAACTAACACCTTTACCTTTAAGGACAAAACAGTTGCCCACAAAACTCAGTTAAGTTAGAGGCTCAGAGCGCATGCTCTGCAGTGCTAGTCTCAGCTCCTTCAGTTACTTGCTGTGTGACTTCGGGCAAGTGGCTTCACCTCTCTGAGCCTCGGGTCCCACATCTGTACATGTCAGAAGAATTTAGAGGGAGAAGTAAACGTGATGTGCTTAGCACTGGGACTTGTTATCCACTGTGTCGGGGCCCCATAACAAGTCCCCACAGCTCCGTTTTATCTTGTGGCTCAATTTCTTTGCTTTGGAACTTTCAGAGCTTGGCCTTCTTTCGTTTACTTTCCCTCTCCTCCCTCTGACCCCTTTCTTCCTGCAAGCTCCTACTTAAACTTCAAAACCCAGAGGAACTATCACCTCTTCTGAGAAGCCTTCCTAGATTTTACTCAGTAGCAGCAGGAGTGTACCTCCTTAGGGTGCCCATGGCACTTTATTCCTTTTCTTGTCACGGCAGTTGCATTCTTTCTTGTGCCCTTGGTGTCTGGCGCCCATAGGTGTTCCAGGAAACTTGATTGGTGAAACTTCAGGGTGTGAACGTTCGATAGTCATCACCTCTGCTGCGTCTTCTCTCGGGCAGAGCTGTCCTTGCCCTGGAGCTCCTTGGCGGCTTTTCTGCCGGCTCTCCACGGGACCGCCCTGGCTCCGCCTGGCTCTCCTGGCACGTAACCTCCTCAAGCTTTCATCGGTGTCTGCTGTCGCCCTCATTTTCTTAAAAGAAATTACCTTCACAAATGTTTTCCTTAGTTACAGAAGTCACCTGGGTGAATATTTCTGTGTCCTTGGAGCAAGGATGAAATCCAGAACCGTAAAGGAAAGATAGGACAAAGCTGAAAAGCACTCTATGGCAAAAACAGAAGCAAAGATCTATTAAAATACAGGCATTTTCCGTATCAGTGACAAGCCAATGGGCTCATATGTATGGAGAGAATTTAACCAAATGAGACGTCCACATGCTGCAACTAGAGAAGCCCACTGCAGCAACGAGACCCAGTGATGCCAAGAATAAATAATTAAATGAATTTAAGAAAGAAAAAGATATGGAGATGACTAGAAGAGTGCCTGGCACAGAGGAAGCCCTCCCTAGGTAGTAGCTGGTGTTATCCTGGGGGCGGGGCGGGGAGTAAAGATTAGTACAGCTCTGTTTATGAACATCTGTTAAAAATAAAAATCCATGTATCCTTTGACCCAGCAGTTCCGCTTTCAGGGACTCAGCCTGAGACATGTACGGAGGCAGATCGACAGACATCGACGTGAATGGCAGTTCGTCACTGAGTTGTTTTCTGTAGTTGCAGACGGCTGCAAGCCGAGCCGAGCGCCCGTTCCACGAGCGCCCCCTCACTGACCAGGTGTCACCCTCTCCTTTCTGCAGGTGGGCCTTTCTGGAGCTGCACACGAACGGCCGCTTCAATGACAGCCTGCAGGCCTACGCCGCAGGCGTGGTGGAGGCCGCCGTGTCCGAGGAGGTAAGGGCCTGGTCGGTCGGGGACCCGGGACTCCCCCCACCCGGCAGGTGTGTTCCCTAGGGAGCTTCGGAGGGGTCCGAGATGTGTGTAGGGGGGTCTCCCCCATCCCCGGCCTTCCATTCAGTTGGGAAGAAAAAGCTCACCTGTTTTTGTTAAACATTTACCCTGGGTACTCTTTGATGCATGTGAAAAACACTTAACGTGTTTCCAAGTTACGAAGCTTAATAATAAAGTAAACGCCCAAACTAAACCCTGGAGTGGTACTAATACTAATTGAAACCCCTTTCTCAACACCATTCCCCTGCCTCCCCTAGCCCAGAGACACCCACCAAACTGCACGGGGTGGCTGCCATTCCCATTCCCTTTCACTCATTCATTCATTTTTATTGAGATAGAATTTTCATGCCATAAAATTCACCATTTTAAAATGTGTACACCCCAGTGGTTTTTACTATATTCATAAGGTTACACGACCACCACCACTATCTAATTCCAGAACATTCTCATCACCCCAGGAAGAAACCCCATACCCGTTAGCAGTCACCTCCCTTTCTGCCCCTCCGCCCAGCCCCTGGCAACCGCTAATCTACCTTCTGTCTCTACGGATTGGCTTATTCTGGACAATTCCTATGAAAGGAATCATACAACATGTGGCCTTGTGTGACTGACTTCTTTCACTTGTTTTCAGGGTTCCTCCACATTTTAGCATGTGTTAGAACTTTATTCCTTTTTATGGCCAAATAATACCGCATCTTAGGGACAGACAGTTTTATTTACCCACTCATCAGTGAGTGGACTGAGTTATTTCCACTCCCTTCCCTTGGGTTAAAGTGGTTTTACTACATGTGATGAAAGCTTAAACAAACTTTTGTGTTGCTTTAACTGCTTTGGGGCTGTTTAAAAGTGGTAGTCACCCCTTTCAGAAGGCATCGGGAATGGATGAGGCTGTGGTGTGCCGGCCACGCTCCCACAGGGTGGGTGGGGCTGTGACGCCCCCACTGGACAATAACTCGGCGTTAGCTTGTAGAATTAAACGCACACGTGTCTTAGGACCCAGTCGCCCCGCTCCTCAGGCATGTACCCTAGAGGTGACCTGAGGATGCGCGTGAGGGGTTCAGAGCATCCCCCGAGGCGGGAACACTCAAATTCCACCAGCAGGTACCCCCCGGGCAACTGATTTGTGGTACCCAACACAGTGCAAGATGATAGAGCCATGAAAATGAACGCGCAGTGTGGAGGGTCTGAGATGCGTAGCAGTGAGGGGGACAGAGCCCGTCACAGGAGACGGGGTACGACCCGACAGCCTTCTGTAAACTCCCTCTCCTCTTTCTGACCCCCAGTTGCAGTTGAGATCCCCTCCTGGGACCTCAGTGTCTGGGGAGAGGTCAGACACTGGGTCAGGCCGTCGTGGTTTGGGGTGCCCAGTGGTAAATGAGGCACGATTCCATCTCTCGTGGTCCTCCTAGCCTGAGCCAGGAACACGGAGGCAAGGCCCGAAGTGGTTCTCACATGAGAAACTCCAGATACATGTGCCAGGCGCTTTGCCCACGTTATCTCCCTGAGCTTGCACACCAGCCCCCAAGGGAGGCTCTGGATCAGCTGGGGTGACGGAGGTGGCTGGGGTCATGTGATCTTTGACCCTCCAGCCTGGCCCAGGCTAGTTCATGTGACATCGGGGGGCAGGGAGGTGGGAACAGCTTGTTGATGGCTGGTGGAACTGGCACACGATTCTCTTGCCAAGTTTACTGTTGTGTCCGCAGTGCTTGAGGCAGGACATAATAGATGCTCAGCAAAATTGGTCATTGACTGATTGATTATATGTAGATTGCGGTGAGGGCGGGGGTCCCCAGTGGCAAAAGAGGCTTCCTGTGGGACAGACGGTGAATGCTGAAGGCTTTCAGAGGAGGGAGGTGGCCAGGGGCATTGGGCCATGACCGGAGGGAGTAAGAGCTGGCTGGGTGAGAAGGGCCCTTGGGGACAGAAGCCGGCATGGGCGAAGGTTCAGGGGTGTCCCCACCAGGGCTCCTGGACTCTGGAGACCTGATGGGAGTAGGGGCTCTGAGCCCCGAGCGGGGGGCCAGGGGGGTCCTCAGGGAAGAGAGCAGCCCTGCTGCCCCACCCCTGCCCTCGCCCACCTCACGCCCCCCACCTCCCGCCCCAGCTCATCTATATGTACTGGATGAACACGGTGGTGAATTACTGCGGCCCCTTCGAGTACGAAGTCGGTTACTGCGAGAGGCTCAAGAACTTCCTGGAGGCCAACCTGGAGTGGATGCAGAAAGAGATGGAGCTGAACAATGGCTCTGCTTACTGGCACCAGGTGGGCGCAGCCCCCGTGCTCAGAGGGCTGGGGCGGCAGGTCGGGTCAGCTTCAGGGACCTGCTGCCGCTGCGGCTGCCCCTGTTCCACTGGCCAGCCTATGTGTCACCCACTCCTGTCAGCCAGCCCTTTCTTCCTCCCTCCCTTACCCATCCATCCACCCACCCATCTGCCTACCCGTCCATTCTCACATCTGTCCAGTCTTCCTTCCCCCCATGTCCACCCTTCCCTTTCTCCCTCCTATACATCCATGTATCCATCCACCCACCCATCCATCTCTCTTTCCACCCACCCATTCTTTCATCCGTCTATCCAGCCACCCACCCACCCACCCATCCATCCATCTGTCCATCCATTTACCCATCCATGCATCTGGTTTGTCAGCTCATTTGTCCGCCCCCCACAAGCCTGTCCATTTTTCACTCTTTTCTTATTCATCCATCTCTCACCTACCTGCCCATCTTAGCCTGGATGACAAGATCTTCTGTCCACGCACCTTGTTGCTATATCCTGTTTGGTTACCTGTTACAGTTCATCATCTACCTGTCTGTCCATCTGCCCTCCCTTCTACCTGTCTAGCCATCATGCTGACTGACCACCTTCCCTGCTTCATTCCTCATCTTTCTGATCAGAGTGTTGGCACTTGTCTGTCTGTCCATCAGTTGGTCCATCCCCTTGCACTGTCTTGGCTCTTCGTAAAGCTTACCAGGGGCTGACTTGTTCCGGGGTGATGCCACATCTCGTAATGTGGCCTCAGCAGCCCCTGGTACCCTCTCCCTCTCCAGCCTAATCGCCTGCTGACCTTGATCTGTGCTCCGGCCTCTGGTCTCCTCCCAGTTCCTTGAACAAGATGTGTTACCTTTTGCCTCAGGACTTTAGAAAGTGCTGTTCCTTCTGCCCAGGACACTCTTCTTCCCCCTCCTCTGTCCTGCTCACGCCCACCATCCTCACGGCCACGTGCCCTCTCTGCACTTCCTGGTAGCACTCTTACAAGGCATTCAGTGCCTGTCTTCAACCGGACTCAGGTCCCATGAGGACAAGGCAAGGACCATATCTGCTTTGTCCGCTGGGATAGCCCTAGTACCTAGCACAGGGGCTGGCACATTGTCGGCGCTTTATAAGTGAAGGTTTGTTGCATTTTGACAGATGAGGGAATGAATCCATCCTGTCCTATCCATCTACTTCAACGCCTGCCTGAACATCTGTCCTTCTCTCCACTCTCCTGTCCATCTAGATGATTGCCTTTCTCTCCGTCCTCTTGTTTACCTCCGCAGCCACCATCCATCTATCAGTCCTGCCCGTCCATCCATCCCTCCATCTATCCTTTTGTCCATCTGTCTTACAGATGCTTGCTAAGTGCCTGGTGTATGTCCAGCCCAGGCCAAGGCCCCATGGGGGACACAGTGATATACTCCGTGGTTACAGAACAATGACAGTTGACAGTGGGGAGAAGTCAGCCACATGAGACCAGTGCCCTGAGCCAGCAGCATAGCCAGTAACCAAACTCAGAACAGGGAGCCGTCCACAGTGGGCCAGGGCAGGCTGGGAGGCTTCCTGGAGGAGGTGGCTTTGAGCTGGGCCCTTATGTGGGGGTGATTTGGGGTTGGCATGGAATGGAGACATGTAGTTAGGTGATGACAGGAGGGTGCTTAGCTTGGAGGGGTGGCTGTGGTTAAGGAGGGGGTCAGGGCTGGCTGGAACCTGGAGGGTGCATCTGAGCCTCTCTTGCCAGAGCCCCTCCCATTGCAGGAGAAGGTGTGAGCCTGGGGGAGAGGCCTCACCCTCCCCCTGCCCCCTGCCCTCTGCCCCTTTCCCCTCCCCCTAGGTGCGGCTGACCCTGCTGCAGCTGAAAGGCCTAGAGGACAGCTATGAAGGCAGTGTAACCTTTCCAACTGGGAAGTTCACCATCAAACCCTTAGGGTTCCTGTAAGTGCCACCCCTAGAGTGCATAGGGCAGGGGAGAGGGCCACGCACCTTACAGTCAGACAGGCCTGGGTTCCAGTGCCAGCCCTGCCACTTCCTGGCTATGTGGCCTCGGACCGGTTGCCAGACCTCCCAGTGCCTCAGCTTCCTCCTCTGTGAAATGGGTACATAATGCAGGTGTGGTAACCCTCCAGCACCCTGGCCCTCCACAGCCTGTTGCAGATCTCTGGGGACCTCGAAGACTTAGAGGTGGCCCTGAATAAGACCAAGACCAACCATGCTATGGGCTCTGGCTCCTGTTCTGCCCTCATCAAACTGCTGCCTGGCCAGAGTGACCTCCTTGTCGCCCACAACACCTGGCACTCTTACCAGTACATGCTGCGCATCATGAAGAAGTACTGGTTCCAGTTCAGAGAAGGGCCCCAAGGTGGGTAGATGTGGGTGGATCTGTGTGTGTGGGCATGTCTGTGGGTACACAGCTTGCACAGTGCTAGGAGGTGTGGGTCTTGGCCCTATATACATACACTGGGGTCGCTGTAAGGCCACGCTAAAAGTTCATGTTATTGTTAACTAGTTTATTTCCTTTTAATTTTTATTTTACAAGGTGTATCAGCAAGCTACTGCTGCATAACAGATCAACCCAAATTTAAAGCAAAGGTTTAAGATAGCCATTTGTTTTTACTCACAGTGTCTGTGGGTGTCTGTGGGTCACTGGGTGGTTTTGTTATTCTGAACCAAGCCTGCTGTTGTTGGCCAGGCTCACCAGTGCTTCTGTATTCAGCTGGGGTGAGCTGGCTGACCGAGGGTGGCCTCATCTGCATTTCTGGGGGTTGCTGTCAGCTGGGATGACATGACAGTTGGGCTACATGGGCGTTCATCCTTCCACAGGCTTGCTCAGGCTTGTTCCTGTGACATCTGGGCAGGGAAGTGTGGAAGGCCTCTTGAGGGCCCACTGAAACTGGCACAACATTCTGGTGCTCAAAGCAAGTCAAGTGACCAATTCAGATTCAAGAAGTGGGAAAATAGGGACTTCCGTGACAGTCCAGTGGTTAAGACTTCACCTTCCAATGCAGGGGATGTGGGTTCAATCCCTGGTCGGGAAGCTGAGATCCCACATGCCTGGAGGCCACAAAACCAGAACATAAACGGCAGAAGCAATATTGTAACAAATTCAATATAGACTTTAAAAATGATCCACATCAAAAAACAATCTTAAAGCCTACATAAGTCGTACATGTATGTTACGGAAAATTGGAAAACACAACAAAAGGATACACACACAGTAAAAGTCATAGGAACACTCCGCAACCCACAGGAGATCATTTAGTTACTTTTTTCCCCTGAACTTTTAAATAAAATGAACCTCATCATTCCATTTGTTTAAACACTTTTCTATACTAGTAATGTGTCAGTATGTTCTCACTGCCACATATTCTAGCACTAGAGATGGAGAAATACATCTCCCTTGATGCCCTCCTCCAAAATTCCAGACCTCTCCTAAGAGGACAGCACTGATGCCATTTTGGTTTGGATCCACCCAGATTTGGGGGGATGCATTTATACGTGTGCATCTATGGACCTCCTAAAAATTAATAGACTTGAGACTGTCCTGGTGGTCCAATGGCTAAGACTCTGCACTCCCAGTGCAGGGGCCTGGGTTCGATCCCTGGTGGGGGAACTAGATCTCACATACCACTATGGGGAGACGTTGATCAGAGAGGACCAGCTCCCAGTTAGAAGACAAGTAAGATTTTTAAAGTCTACTTACCCTGAAGCACACCATGGTAACTGTGGTTAACAGCACAGTACTGTATACTTGAAGCCTGCCAAAACAGCAGAACTTAAGTGTTTTCACCACACACACAACAAAGGTAACTGTGTGAAATGATGGATGTGTAATTTAGTTGATGGTGGTTATCCTTTCACGGTGTCTACAGCTGTCCCATCATCACAGAGTGCAACCTTAAGCACAATTTTTACTTGTCTGTTATACCTTGGTAAAGCAGGGGATAATCACCACCCCCCCAAAAAAAACCACAGAGTGTGTACTCTGAGACTTCTGGGTATTTGCTGTCTGAATAACCTTTTTTTTTGCAGTAGATTTTTGCAATAAAAAAGGAAAGCCAAAAGTATAATAATTAAAAAATTATATATCCATTTTGCCACTAGCTTTTATACAAATGGCCTGGTTTGCTAACTCTCAGAAAGAATGGAGTGGGGGGCTTCCTCTGACGCCTGCTGCCCCACCTGGTTGGGTGGAGGTGCGGGGGTCCTCATATGGACTTGTCTGACCAGCCCCCACCCCTCCCCAACTTGAGTTCACTCTTGCCCTTGCAGCGGAATCTACCCGGGCTCCTGGCAACAAGGTGATCTTCTCATCCTATCCTGGTACCATTTTCTCCTGTGATGACTTCTACATCCTTGGCAGCGGGCTGGTGAGTCATCTTCTGTGTTACCTTTCTCCTCCCCCCGGGCAGCTTCTCACCTGGCAGCTCAGGTGCAGCAGGTGGACACCCCCCCAGCCGCGTGGTGAGTCCATCCTCCACCAGGGGGCGCTCTCAAACATGTAGATCCGAGGCCCCAGACCCTGTGGTTGGCCTGGACCTCTGCATTGTCACCCAGCTCTTGGGAAATTATTGGTCTGGGCCCTTTAAAAACATCCTCTGCCCCAGTGACCTCGTTTTGTGTTTACGTATCTAGGACAAGCCATTTCTCTCTCCGCCATGACTCTGCTCTTCTTGTTCTGCTTTTCCTCTTGTTTTTCTCAAAGCCCCCTCTAAACCTGGCCGGGTTCTCTGAATAAATGTTGTTTATTACAGTGTGTTGTTTTTCTCGGCTTTCCTGGCTGGGTGCCAGGCTCTCAGAAGTCTGTCCCTGGCACCCCTGGTGGATTTCAGCAAGCCCTGTGGTCCCCAGGGCAACGCTGCAGAGGAGAAAAACCATCCCTTAAAAAGCAGCCTAGATGCCGAAGACACCAGTTCCTGGGGACGGGGATGGAAAGCCTTTTTTGTTTCTATTAGTCTATGAGAGGAGCAGGGCATTTAGTCCCCTTAGATGTGGGAACAAGCCTGAGGGGGCCAGGCAGTGGGTGAGGGGGCCCCCTTGCTGCGGTCTGGGGCTGGGAAAGCAGGAGTGAAGCCTGGGGAAGGACAGTGGATCCTTGCAGGATGAATCCCGGTTTGATTCTGTTATCTGAAAAGTGTCCGAACGGGAAATTTACCTTCCACTGGGGTTCTTAACAAAGGTTCCACGGGCTCCTTTGGCCGTCTGGGGAGCTGTGAACCCCTTCTCAGAATAATACTTTTAAATGCATAAACCAACATGTAGGGTTATAAAGGAGACAAATTACATCGACATATGCATTTATTGAAATAGTATGTGAGCTTTTAATGTAATACAGACGTACCTTGTTTTATTGAACTTTGCAGATACTGTGATTTTTACAAATTGAAGGTTTTTAACAACCCTGCAAGTCTGTCAACACCATTTTCCCACCAGCATTTGTTCATTTTGTATCTCTGTGTCACATTTTGGTAGTTCTCGCAATATTTTTCATTTTTTCATTATTATTATATCCACTATGGTGATCTGTGATCTTTAATGTGACTATTGTAATCATTTTTTTGTTTTGTATTGTTTTTTTCTTTTCTATTTTTAAATTAAGATATATACATTGTTTTTTAAGACAACACTATTGCACATTTACATTAGATTATAGGTTAGATAGTATAGATTAGATATTATTTGTTCATTTTGTATCTCTGTGTCACATTTTGGTAATTCTTGCAACATTTTTATTTTTTTCATTATTTTCATTGCAGTGATATATGATCACTGATCTTTAATGTGACTGTTGTAATCAGGTTTTTCTTTTCTATTTTTAAATTAAGATATACACAGTGTTTTTTAAGACATAATACTATTGCATATTTATAGTAGACTTATAGTAGATTGCACACTTACCATAGATTATATAGATTATAGTATAATGGAAAGGCTTCCCAGGTGGCTCAGTGGTGAAGAATCCACTTGCCAGTACAGGAGACACGAGTTCAATCCCTGGGTCGGGAAGATCCTCTGGAGCAGGGCATGGCAACGCACTCCAGTATCCTTACCTGGAGAATCCCGTGGACAGAGGAGCCGGACAGGCTACAGTCCATGGGGTCACAGAGAGTCGGACTTGACTGAGCAGCTGAGCACACACACGCACAGTATCGTGGAAACGACTTCTCTGGGAGCTGGGAAGTAAAAATTCACGTGACTTGCTTCCTTTCAATATTCGCTTCCTGCGGTGGTCTGAAACAGAGCCTGCCGTTTCCCTGGGGTCTGCCGGTAGCTGCTGCTTTATTAGCGTGTTAAATAAGAAACTGGTTGCAGGTGGGCTCCCTGCCACAATTTGGAAGTTACAGGGAGCATACACAATCTGAGTTGTGTGCAGTCCTGTTGTATGGTGGGAAAACATCCGTGACATCTGTTGGTGACCGTCTCAGGTACCGCTGATAACATTGGCAGGTCGCCCACATTATCAGTGGAAGGTGCTGCATTTCGGTTTGACGGTAGTGCAGATAAAGATGTACTGTTTCTCCACCCACGTCTGTAGACTGCCTGAGTACTGCTTCTGAGGCCAGTTTAAAAAAAATCACTAGTCAGCAGTTCGGAGCCACGATTGGTGTCACAGTGCTCCCCCTAGGTGGCAGCATGCCCCAGCAGTGAGTCAGGCGACCCTTCAGTGCAGCGGCCCGGGCTCTCCCGCAGGTGACCCTGGAGACCACCATCGGCAACAGGAACCCGGCCCTGTGGAAGTACGTGCAGCCCAAGGGCTGCGTGCTGGAGTGGATGCGCAATGTCGTGGCCAATCGCCTGGCCTTGGACGGGGACTCCTGGGCCGACATCTTCAAGAGGTTCAACAGTGGCACGTGAGTGGGCACCGTGGCCTCTCCACCCAACCTCCCCACCAATACTCAAGACCCTGGGGGGACCTCACGTGGCACCGGGGTCACACACGCCACCCTCTTAGTAGAGTCCTCTTGTTTCATACGTGGGGAAACGGGGGCACGGGGAAGGAAAGGGTTTACCCCTCTCTCACAGGCTCCTCCACCCGGGGAAAGCTCCCAGAGAAAGGCCAGGAAGAAACATCGAACTCGAGGGCTCTGGGGACAGTGGGGAGGGCCGTCCGAGGATGTGGATGTGGGTGGATGGGGACCCTGTGAGCCAGAGACACTGGAACCGGATTGGACAGGGTCTTAGGACGTTGGGCAGAAGAATCCACCTTTGTTCCATTAAGCACTAGGGAGCCACAGACTCCTCCGGAGCAGGTAAGCAGCGTGATGAAGGAAGAGTGTGAGGACGGCTGGGCAAGCCACAGTGTCCAGGGGATGGTTGAATGGCTGGACACTCCCAGAGCACCCTGGCCACGTGATTCCTGGCTGCGTGTGGCCCGGGGGACAGCGGGTGGCTGGGGCAGCGGCCCCCGGTCTGTTCAGCAATCCCTCCTGGGGCCTGGCAGGTACAACAACCAGTGGATGATCGTGGACTACAAGGCGTTTGTGCCCGGCGGGCCCAGCCCCGGGAGGAGGGTGCTCACCGTCCTGGAGCAGATCCCGTGAGTGCCGGAGAGGGGCAGAGCGCCCCAGCGCGGGGCACCGCCTCGGCGGTCCCGGAGGCCGCTGAAACTGTGTGGGAGGGGAGCCTCAGGAAGGCATGCCTGGAGGAGAAGGCAGCCACGGACTGGGGCTCGGGATTTGGGACGTAATCTCCCCGTGGGCAGTGGGAGCCTTCGGGGGTCCTTGCGCACAGCGGTGCCTGCAGGAGCCTTCTCTCTCACCACTTGCATCCCGTCTCTTCTGGCCGCAGGGGCATGGTGGTGGTGGCCGACAGGACGTCCGAGCTCTACCAGAAGACCTACTGGGCCAGCTACAACATCCCGTATGTCCTGCTTCCTGGGGTTTCCCACCCTTTGCCTAGTTTTCCGTGCAGGGGAGGGGTCGTTCCCCGGTGATTCTTTAGTTCCACCAAGCAACCCACCCTGGGACTTCGCTGGCGATCCAGTGGGTTCAGACTCCGTGCTTCTACTGTGGGGAGTGCAGGTTTGATCCCCTGGTTGCGGAACTAAGATCGGCGCAAGCCATGTGGTATAGCCAGCAGGGAGGAGGAAAAAAAAGAAACAAAAGTAAAATCATTAACAAAAAAAAGAAAGAAACCCACCCCATCCCCTTCTTAGCCACAAAAGCCCTGACAGTTTTTGGGTACAGTTGTGAGGTTGGCATCTGTAGGGGCCCCCTAGTCTGCACCCGCCGCAGGGTGGTGGGGAGCGGCCTGGCTCAGGTGCCGACCCCTGCCGTGGGCCCCCAGCTGGAGCTGCTTTAACCGGCTGCACAACCAGCACCCTTTACCCCTCACAGTGCTTTACCTGGATTATCTCCTTTGATCTGTATAACTACTGCACGTGGTAACCACAACTCCTGTACCCATTTCATGGATGATGAAACTGAGGCCTTGAGAAAGTACCTAAAGTTCCCGAGGTTCCATAACTGGTCAGTAGTGAGGTCAGAATTTGAACTCCACATCTCTTATTAGAGTCCAGAACTTTTACTTGGCCACCCCTCCAAGCTTCCCAGCAGCACTGACAAGACATGATTATTGTAATCCCGACCGTCGGGGTTGTTGGTGTTCATGTTCTTCCCCTCCGAGGCCATGGCCAGGCAGTCAGCGGGGGTCGTGAGTGACCATCCTTGCCCCGGCAGGTCCTTTGAGTCTGTGTTCAACGCCAGCGGGCTGCCGGCCCTGGTGACCCGCTACGGGGACTGGTTCTCCTACGACGGGAGTCCCCGGGCCCAGATCTTCCGACGGAACCACTCGCTGGTACATGACCTGGACTCCATGATGCGGCTTATGAGGTGCGCCCAGAATCGTGTGGTGGAGCTTTATAGCAACTCATTCTAGCCTCCCGACAAGCTGGGGGGCGGCAGAGGGTGATGCATCCGTGACAGCAGGACTGAGGCGTCAGCAGGACCTCGGACAGCCAAGAGCACAGAACATGCCCCCATGGTCCTTGGGGAGCACGTTCTCCCTCAGGGGTTGCAGAGATCCATCCCGTACTCACAGTGATATTGATGAGTAACGAGGATTGTCTGAACTCCAGGAAATGCTGTGAAGGGACAAAGCGGGGTCTCTAGCCTGGCCTGGAGTGGGGGCACAGAGGGACACCCCGAGGGAGGGATGGCAGAGCCAAGGGCTGAGTGATGGGTGTGGAGTGACCAGCAGAAGGGGGTGGGTGACGGAAGTCCAGGCTGGCACATTGAACGCAGGCGGCCGGGTTATGGGGCTGCTGCTTGGAGTCCAGTCTCCCCACCCCCAGCACGACTGGTGTTTCCTCTCCTTCCGCATCCAGGTACAACGACTTCTTACACGACCCCCTGTCACTGTGCAAAGCCTGCACCCCCAAGCCCAACGGGGAGAACGCCATCTCGGCCCGCTCCGACCTCAACCCAGCCAATGGCTCCTACCCCTTCCAGGCTCTGCACCAGCGCTCCCACGGGGGCATCGACGTGAAGGTACCGGGCTCGGGGTGCTGTGGGTGGGGGGCGGTCAGAGTTGGTGGGGAGCCGCAGGGCCTCCTGGGCCCGGACGACTTAGACACCTGCCCTCCCCTCACCCACAGGTGACCAGCGCTGCCCTGGCCAAGGCCCTGCGCCTCCTGGCCGTCAGCGGCCCCACGTGGGACCAGCTGCCCCCATTCCAGTGGAGCACCTCGCCCTTCAGCGGCATGCTGCACATGGGCCAGCCTGACCTCTGGAAGTTCTCGCCCATCGAGGTCTCTTGGGACTGAAGCTCCATCTCTGCTCTGCTGCCTTCTGCCCCGCTGACCCTGGCGGGGACCACCCAACTGGCTGCCACCCTGCCCTCCCGCCTGCCTCCTCTGCAGGGGAGGGGGCATTGTTGCCCTGCTGTGCCTGGATGGGGACCTGGGCCGGTGCCAGCTTCACTCTCGTCTGGGCGGCCTCTGGGGTGGGGAACGGAACCCCAGGGGGTGCGGGACTGACTGTTTCCTCTGCCTGGGTGATGCTATCCCTGTCTCCCTCTGCATCTCTCTCCTGCTCTTTTTCTCTACCACCCTCGGGTCCCAGGACCTGGTTCTGCAGGAGAGGCCCTAGTGCCTACATCCCAGCGCCGTTCCTGCCCGTGGCTCTGGAGCTTTGGCTCCAGGTCAGCATCACTCCTCCCATCCCCACCCCAGCCCATCCTCCCCTGGGGAAGCAGCTGCCCCTGTTTCTCCTCCTGGAGGACGGAAACTGGAAACACTATGAAAAACCAAAGTTTCTGGCTGCCTGTGGCTGGAGGGGCCCAAGCGTCCTGCCATCCCCAGGGCCAAGCAGGAGTGTCAGCCCCTCGGTCCGGCCACGTGGCCCCCGCCCCCAGCGCCGGCCTGCCCCTGGCCTCCGGGCAGGACCCTCAGGCCCCCTGCTCCAGGAACCACACTGCAGGCTGTGCTGCCATTAAACAAGAGAGGCCGAGGCCCCTGTGCTGTGCTTCTTGGGGCCACGGGGACAGCAGGGTCAGTGTCCTTTCTCTTCTCAGGTTTGAGTTCTGACCGTTCACCCATGCACCCTCCTGTCCGTCCTTCTGTCTGTCCATCTGTACAGGCATTCACCTGCCAACCCACCCCTCGTCCATCCGCACGGTCATCCATCTGTTCATCCACCCATCTCCCATTTATCCATCCATCCACATATCCATCTATAATCCAACTGTCAATCCATCTACCCATGCATCCATCCACCCATATCTGTCCATCCATCTATCCATGTGCTTATTGAACACCTACTTTGTTCTGGGTCCTGTTGTAGGGCTCTCTTAACCACCAAGTCCTACCCCCACCTCCCCGAGTCCTACCAAGGGTGGCGGTGGGGGAAGACAGATCAACGCAACACAGAGTCCCTCCCCATCCGATCTCGCCCAGAGCCTCCACTGGAGACAAGACTCGTGCCTTGCTTGGGGAGAGGAAAGCACAGAGCCCTGGAGTCAGAGGCCTGGGTTCGAATCCTGTCTCCACCTCTTACTAGTTACGGTACTTAACTTCTCTGTGCCTGCGTTACCTCAGCTGTCAAATAGGTAATGATGTGAGCAGCATTTCCCTGCGTGCGTGTGTGTGTCTGTGTGTGTGCTTGGAGGAGGGTGAGATTCACTGCAGTGGCATTACCCACGTGGGGCCTTACACACTCAGCATTCATTCATTAGCAAGAATTTATCAAATATTTAAAACATGCCAGGCACTGTTATAAGGCCCTGGGGATACCTCGTAACAGGTACCAAAAAAAAAAAAAAAAAAAAAAATCCCATGATGTTGACATTGAGGAAGTAGACAAACACAGTGTGTATGATGTTGATAAATGCTCTGGGCAAACAAGCAGAGTTGAGGGGTGGGAGTGGGTTTGCTGTATGTATGTATATGTGTAATTTTTTTTCGGGGCACATTGCTTGCCCTCAGCAGCTTGTGAGATCTTAGTTCCCCAAACAGGGACTGAAAACATGCCCCTTGTATTGGAAGCACGTGGAGTCCAAACCACTGGACCACCAGGGAATTCAACTTTTCTAAGTTCCACATATAGGTAGAAGCTGGAAAGACTCCTATTCTGGGCAGGCTTCTCTGAACTGACTGACATTTCAGACTCTATCCCTCCAGGAACAATTCTGGGGCCAGCCGGCTGGTGACTCCCCATTGCTGCCTGCCCTTTGCGGAGTCCTGTCTCCTGGATTTTTTGTGTAATGCTTTTAGTTTTGTATTGGGGTATTGCTGATTGACCAGCAGTGCTGTGATAGTTTCTGGTGAGCAGTGAAGGGACTCAGCCATACACGTGTATTCATTCGCCCCGACTCCCCTCCCATCCAGGCCGCCGCATACCATTGAGCAGAGTTCCCTGTGCTCTAGGGCCTTGTTGGTCACCCATTGTAAATACAGCAGCGTGTGCATGTCCACGCCCCACAAACCCCCTAACTATCCCTCCCCCCCCGTCCCTCCCGTCTCCTGGATTTCAGGTACGTGTGCTGTCTCTCCCGGCTGGAAATCAGCCTGTATCCCCGTCACTAGGGTGGGTTTTCCCTGAAATCTCACGGTTCCTGCTCTTTGTCAAGGTGGGGGTGTGGCTTCCCCTCTGCAAGCCCATGTGGATCTGTGTGGTAACCCCCTGTCCCAGGGGCTGCTATAGGTGGTGCAGGGGTGTTGGGGGGGCTCCCTCCAGGACCAAGACAGCCCCGGCGGTTCCTCTTCTGTCTGGTTTATAGACTGGCTTCAGTATGTACTGTCCTTGAAGACAGGGTTCTGTGTTTGAGAGGATTGGCTTGATGTGGACCAGAGGTGAGTGTCCGTCATTGGTTCACACCCCCAGGACTCCCCAGGTGGTGCTAGTGGCATAAAGAACCCGCCTGCCAATGCAGGAGACATAAGAGACACAAGTTTGATCCCTGGGTTGGGAAGGTCCCCTGGTGAAGGAAAAGGCAACCGACACGGGTATTCTTGCCTGGGAAATCCCACGGACCCAGGAATCTGGCAGGCTACAGTCCGTGGGGTTGCACAGAGTCGGACGCGATTGAAGTGACTTAGCACGCAGGAACAAGGGGCTCACTACCCCGCTCCCGGTGGTTCTGCGATACAAGTACTCTGTTATCAGGAAGGACTTCGCAGTAGAATGATTTGCCTTCCCGGCTGGTCCTGCCTTCCCAGCTGGTCCTGCCTCCTCTAGAGGCCCGTGTCCCATCCCAAGCCCCTCTCCTTCAGCACGGCTGCCCCTCCCTGGCTCCCTGACATGCAGAGATGCCCCCTCCTGGCACACACTCCCAGCAGGAGTTGGGGTCCCGGCCTGCATGTGGGGCCCCAGGGTTCCCAGGGGTAGGGGGCACGGAGGATATTGAGAGCCGGGGATGACAGCAGGCATGCTGGGGTGGAAGGGAGGGAAGGAGGGAGACAGTCATGAAAGAAGAACTCAGAGGAGCTTTGTTTCAATAAAAAAGCACTTCTTACGAAAATGAAAATTTGCACAACAGAAAAGGGAATTCCCCAGTGGTCCGGTCGCTTGGACTCATGCCGTCACTGCTGAGGGTGCAGGTTCAATCCCTGGTCAGGGAACTAAGATCCCACAAGCCACAAGGCACGGCTTGGGGCGGGGTGGATTTAAGAGAAGTGAGTAAGGGTAGGCTTTGGGCTTCCTGGGAAACAGACACTCAGAAGAGTTCCGCTCACAGCCTTGCTGGCTACTGCCTTTCCGGCTGCTCCACACACAGTGGTCTCAGGAGAACGAGGTTACTAGCTGGCGCGGGCCACGGGCTCCCAGCAGACACGGGAATAATATTTACAATGAGGCGCTGGGTCATGCTGCAGAAAACTCCACTCCTTCCAGGGTGCATCCCGGGTAGGGGAGGCTCCTCACTGGGGCAGCCCGTCCATGCCCAGCTGTTTCTTGAGTGCCAGCAGCTGCGCCAGGCTGATGTTGCTGCCCCCACAGACAATGACCACAACGGAGGACAGAGGGGTGCAGAGTTTCCCCTGTCCTTGCAGCTTCTGAATCACGTTGCTGTAGACGGCGGCCAGGGCGGCCCCACAGGCGGGCTCCACCAGGATCTTCTCGTCATCTACCAGAGCAAGGGGATGGTGGGGGTGGAGCCAGGAAACCACCGCGTCACTGGCGAAGCCATCAGCTATCAGCCCCGGCCACAGACTGGTCCTGGACCACCCCACCCCCACCCCCCATCATTACCCTCCATTGACCTTCTAAGGAAGGCATGAGTCAGGGCTGAATTTCAACATCAGAGCTAACAAGTTGCTTTGCTTGTAATTTCCTGGGCACTGTGTTAACATCACTTGAGCAAGAGTGCCAGCACTGATTGGCCAAACTCCCAGTACGGGAGAATTAAATGGCAGCATAAGTGTGTGTGTGTATATGTGTGTGTGAGATCCCTGTTCCAGGATGAACCCCGTAAAAGCCCAGCTTCAGGACTTCCCCGGTGGTCCAGTTAAGACTCCGCGCTTTCGCTGCTCAGGGTGCAGGTTTGATCCCTGGTTGGGCAACTGAGATCGCACGTTGCTGCTGCTGCTGTTTATTTGCTAAATTGTCTCTGACTGACTCTTTGCGACCTGATGGAATGTAGCCCTCCAGGCGCCTCTGCCCATGGGAGTCTCCAGGCAAGAATACTGGAGTGGGTAGCCATTCCCTTCTCCAGGGCATCTTCCCGACCCAGGGATCAAAGTCTCCCCGAGTCTCCCACATCGCCTGTATTGGCAGGTGGATTCTTTACCACTGAGCCACCTGGGAAGCCCATGCTATGTGGCAAAAATAAAAAAGCTTATCTGGAAGAGTAAAAATAGAATCACAAGGATATTTTAAAAAGAGTCCAACGTAATCACAGACTCACCTCTGTGTCCAACACTGAGGCCCATAGTTTCCTTTTTCATCCTGACTACATTGCTCAGAACCAACATTTTACATATGCAGTTATTTTCCCCTGCTCTTACATTATCTGACTTTTATCATTTGTCCCCTCGGTCTTTCTGTTTTAACCCCTGGACTGCAGTAACTTTCATTAATGGGAAGTTCCACAGAGGGACAGGAGACAGAATTGCGAATGACATCCCTTGGCATGCCAATCGGACAGCCACATAGTCCTTAGCCAGCAGGGTTGGGTCTCAAAAGGACTTAGCACATACATACCCACAAACTTCTCAAGAGCAGCCACAGCCTCCTGGTCCGAGACAACTTCAGAGAAAATGGGGTGTTCCCGATACACCTTCATAGCCTGCGCCGCCACAGTGGTCACGCCCAGGGCTTTGGCAACACTGGGAGGGACAAAGGTGGAGAAGAGGAGAAAGAGGAGAGAAGAAGAAGGCAGACCAAGTGATTACCTTCTGGACAATAAGAGGTGAGTGGACATATCCGTGTCTTTAAAGGAAAAGAGTCAGCTTCTGCCCTGACTTCTTCCTGCCAGATGGAGCGTGGGTGTGATAGCCAACACCTAAGCAGCTATCTTGGGCCATAAGTCTATGCAATGAGGATGATGGAGAACAAAATCAAGGGTCCTGGGCACCTGGCTTCGTGGAGCTAGACTTTTTTATATGAGAGGAAATAAAGTTCAATTTTGTTTAAACCACTGTATTTTGGACTCCTGTATAATGTGGCTAAACCTAATGCTAGTCAAACACCATCTGGGAAAGGTTTGGGGCTGGGCTATGAACCCCTTGGGAGCAGGAGCTGTGTTTATTCACCACTGTCTCCCCAGGATCGGCCAGTGCCTTGCACATATTAGAGGCTCAATAAATGGTTGGTAAGTTAGTGAGGTGTGTTAAACCCTACCACAGAGGAACCCAATAAAGGACCAATGTTAGCCTTTTCACGCGAGGAAGTGTGATGTTCTTGGTACAGAGTCACACAGACTTCATTAATAGCCATACCACTCACTGGCTGCGTGACCCTAAGTGACCAAAGCCTCAGTTTCCTCACCTGCAAAATGGGGCTGGCATGGGGATCTACCTCGCTGCCAGCACCGAGTGGGGAGCTCCCCACAACACTCGCTGAACATAGTGACAGCCTCTCTGGCTGCTTACCTGGTAATGCGGGGCAGGGTGACGAGCTTGCCGGCCTTGGTGGAAGCATGGAAGCTCTCGGCTCCAATGGTCTCCATGGCGACGATGGGCACGTCCTTCCAGCCCACCTCCACCAGCCCCTGGACCACTCCACACAAGAGGCCTCCACCCCCTACTGCCAGCACGATGGCCCCTGGCTTTTCGGTCATCGTCTCCTTCAGCTCCTTCACGATGGAAGAGTGGCCTTCCCTGGAGGAGGTGGGTGGGGAAGAGGGGTGCAGGTCAGGGCTGGGCTGCCTGGAGACACCAGGCAGGGGTCCTAAAGATGCCCCTTACCCCCTGTTAGCCCTCATCCCAGGCAGCTGATGGGCCTTGAGGCTGATGCCCTCAAACCTGACTCCACCCTATTTCCAGCTGCCAACACCTGCATCTCTGCCTGTCTTCCTCTAGCCTCTGGAGCATGGTGAATGTGGCAGCTGGTGGTGCCAGGAAATGAAACCCCCGGAAACAGCCCTCAATCCATTATAGGAATTAAGAATTACGGGAATTGATGCACAGACCCTCCTTGCCCAACATCCTCTACCACAACCCTGGTTCATGGTCCATGCTGGCTCCCAGGGGCCCCTGAGGGATTAACCTCCTGCTGACCACAGTGGTCACCAGTCCATCAGCACCCTTCCTTCCTCATCTCGCTTCCCCAGTACTCAAATGAGTCACCCCCCAAGTCAACCGCTTTCTCTGAAATCTTTGTCTCGGGTTCTGCTTCCGGGGGCCCCAATGACACACACACACACACGTCCCTGTATATCTGAGCCCAAGCATTCGCCCGTGGTCCAGGAGAATGGGCACTGACACAGACAGATGTGGGCACCAGCGGCCGTGCCTGTGTGTGCGCTTCTACGTGATGTGCACACACGTGTACGCTGCTGTGCGTGATGGTGTGTATTGGGGCAGGTGTCCACTCAGTGATGTAGAGGCATGGTCACTACCCACCCTGGTTGACTGGGGGCTCCACATACCAGATGAGGGGGTCGTCAAAGGGAGGGATGTAGACCCAGCCTGAGTTGTTTTTCTCAAGGTCCTTGGCCACCCTGATGGCTTCATCCAATGTCTGCAAGATCACAGAGAAGGCGCGAGGGATGAGCGGCCGGCAGACTTGGCCCTGTGCCCCGGTGCCCTCTGTGGCCCCGGCTCCAGGTTGGTACTCACCTCACCCACCACTTTGACCATGGAGCCCTCATTCTTGAGCCGCTGGATGGTGAGGGCAGGCGTGGTGCTGGGCACAACAATCGTGGCGGGGATGCCCAGCTTCCTGGCCGCATAGGCGGCTGCCATGCCTGCATTGCCCGCTGCCAAGGGTGGAGGGTAGACAGAGTCAGTGGGGTTGAAACTTCCCTGGGTGAGGACTGGCCTCCCCCTGGAATTCTAAACTGGCACTTCTACAGATGTTTGCAACGGCTCATTCATTGCTGAGGAAACCAGGGCTCAGAGTGGTGGAGCGCCTGACCCCAGGACACACAGCAGAGGACAGGAGGCATGCAGGCCACTTACCTGAGGAGCAGACGAAATGTTCACAGCCTCGTTCAGCCCACTGTGGAGACAGACAGGGGAGAGGATTAGGCCTGACATCTTTTCTCCCCAAAGATACTAACTGGTTCAGGGAAAGATGAAGGAGAGGAAGGTCACTGATGGCTCTGGGATCAGTCCACAAGGGGACCCTCTGGACTGACACCCTTTAACCAGGGGAGGTGCCGATGGAGGGTGCCTGTGGGGAGTCAGCAGGGCCCAGCCTGGAACTCCGAGGATGTCACATGGCAGTGAGTGGCCCTGCCCTGTCCACAGAGGGCATCTGCCTGGATGAGGCTGTACCGTTTTGCAGAGGTGTCCGATGCCCCGGATCTTGAAGGAGCCGGAGGGCTGGGAACTGTCTATCTTGAGATAGACCGTGGTGCCGGCCACTTTGGACATAGTCATGCTGTCACGGACAGGGGTTTCCTCGTGCAGGGGTCTTCGCGACATCACCGCTGGGAGAAAGGAAAGAAACCCAGAGGGTCAGGGGAGTTTGCCCTGGCGTCAGCTGCTGCCACTCAGTAGCAGTGGGGCTGGGAAGGACCCTGTCCCTAACTTCCCAGGAGGCTGAGGACAAGTGCCAGATTATAACATCCTGGAGACCTGAGTTCAAATCGCAACTCAGTCACCAACTTGTTATCGGACAAGGAATCTCCCTTTGGCCTCAGCTGCCTCATCTGTAAAATGGGCAGAGGTCATCTTCTCTCCCCCTACCCCTGCCCACCTCCGACCCACCCCAACACACACATACATTATGCTGGGAAGCTATTAACATCAGAAATGACATCCAGGGAATTTCCTGGAGCTCCAGTGGTTGTCACTCTGTGCCCTTATTGTTGAGGGCCTGGGTTAGATCACTGGTTGAGGAACTAAGATCTCACAAGCCAAGATGCATGGTCAAAAAAAGAAAAATAACATCTAGACCTTACAGCTTTTGAAGACTATGAGGAAGAAATAGACTTGTGGGTGTTGACTCAGAATGAGCGGCAAGATTATGGCTAAAACCAAGCGGCAGGATATCAGGTCTAGTTGGTGCAAAAACTGCAAGGATACGTATGCACACCCACAATCCATGTGTACAAGGCATCTCAGAAAACACACAAGAAACCCGTCAGGGTGGGGGGCCCCTGGGGAGGACAGGCACATGGCACCTGCTTCTGTACCATTTCAATATTTTGCTGTGTGCCTGTTTATTACATATTTAAATTACACATCTTTAAAAACTAATCTCTGAGAGTGAAGTAAGTCAGAGAGAGAAAAGCGAATATCATATATCAATGCATATACATGGAATCTAGAAGCACTGTAGTAATGAACTATTTGCAGGGCAGGAATAGAGACTCAGACACAAAAAGGACTTGTGGACCAGCAGGAGGAGAGGGTGGGATGAACTGAGAGAGCAGCATTGACATATATACAGCACCATCAGTAGAATAGACAGCTAGTGGGAAGCTGCTCTATAACATAAGGAGCTCAGCCCAGTGCTCTGTGATGACGTGGGAGGGTGGGATGGGGCAGGGGGGTGGGACGGAGGTTCAAGAGGGAGGGGATATATGTATACATATAGCTGATTAAGGCTGTTGTAAGGCAGAAACCAACACTACATTGTAAAGCAACTATATTCCAGTAAAAGCTTAATAAAAACAACTAATCTTTGGAAAACCCTGTACCCATTAGGGGAAGTTTTTTATTATTGTTATTTTTTGGTAATAACTATTATATTATTTAACAATCACTTATAAAGTGATTACCAGGACTTCCCTGGTGTTCCAGTGGTTAAGAATCTGTAGTGGTTAAGAATCTGTCTTGCAAGGCAAGAGGATATGGGTTCGATCCTTGGTTGGGGAACTAAGATCCCACATACCGCAGGGCCGCTCAGTCGGCACACCACAACTAGACACTACAGGCCACAAGAAAAGATCCTGCATGACACAAAGATGCTGCGCGCTGCAAGTAAGACTTGAGGCAGCCACACAAGTAAATACATAAATATTTAAAGTGATTACCATGTGCCAGGCATTTTCTTAAGTTTTACAGATATTAACTCACTTAATCTTTCTACCAGCCCTAGGAAATGCCCAGGATAATTGCCTAATGTTATTGTCCAGTTCTCCTGTTGAGGAAACAGGCTCTGATTGTGTTTTCCAGATTGATCGCTGAGCAATTCCTACCCCTCACACACCGCTTATGATGCAACACTGAGGCTTTTCTAGGTAGGAGGTGGGGTCAGGTCTACACTTCCTTCCCTTGAACCCTGGGTGGAGGCGGGGGCGTAGGGGGCGGTGCTGTGACTGCAGGGAAATGAACACTAAGTGACTCCCTCCAAGCAGTGACGTGCTGGTGAGTGTTTAATGATAGCCTCGCCAAAGGGGAAGAAACCTTGACTTCTAGTGTCTGCACGTCTGTGACATTTCAAGCTAATAACAGGATGCCACTGAACAGGGAGTCGGGAAGAGATGGACACTGTCCACTACTGACAGCCCTGTGTCATCTGGCTGTAGCCCAGCATGGCTCTCAAGGCCGGGTCATATAAGGCGACCGAGCTGCCAGGCAGCTGGGAAGCTCCCTGTATGAACCCAGCCGCCAAGATGGGAACAAGCCCTGGCGGCATGCCGGGGGCCCCAGCGAGGTGCCGCGCCTAACATGTCCAGCTGATATCCCAGCTGATGGGCAGACATGGCGCCTGACTTAGGGAAGACTCTAGCCCAGCTACCGTTATCACAGTGCAGCCCCCGAGAAGAGACCCAAGGGAGAACGGCCTGGCTGAGTCCAATCAAGCCCCAGCGTCATGACAGAGAGAATCCACCCAGCATGGGTTCGATCCCTGCTCTGGGAAGACTCCACGTGCCGAGGCTCAACTAAGCCCCTCTGCCACAACGACTGAGCCCGAGTGCTCCAAGTACTGAAGCCTGCCTGCCCTAGAGCCCGTGCTCCGCAACAAGAGAAGCCACTGCGGTGAGAAGCCCGCACACGGCAGCTAGAGTAGCCCCCATTCGCCGCAACCAGAGGAAAAGTCTGAGTGCACCCAGTGCAGCCAAAAACAAAGAAACTAATTTAAACTTTTTTACAAAAGAAACTGCAGTATTGGCTTGTCCAAGGTCACAGGGAGTGACTAGCGGAGAAGGGATTCTTGTTTTTTTATGGCCATGTCTCAAGGCTTGTGTGATCTTAGCTCCCCAATCAGGGATTGAACCCATGCCCTCAGCAGTGAGAGCATGGAGTCCTAACCACTAAGTCGCCATGTAATTACAAAGAGAAGAGGTAAGATTTGAACCAGGCAGCCTAGGCCCAGAGTCCAAGCTCTCTCCAGGACACAGTAGGTGGGGGGGAGGTCTGTCTCCATGGATTCTGGGTGAATGAGAACCTGAGACCCTGCATGCCACAGCTAGCTAGAGTCCCTGGGAGATCCCCACGTGACACAAAGATCCTGTGTGCTGCAACTAAGACCCAACCAGCCAAATAAATAAATAAAAATTAACTCTTATTAGGACTGGGGTTGTGGTTAAGACTCCCCGCTTCCAATACTCACAACCACCTTAAGAGGAAGATTCTGTTATTATTACCTCCACTGTACAGATGAGGAAACCGAGGTACAAAGCTGGCAGTGAACCCAGCAGTCTGGCTTCAAAGCATGGGATTTTACGCTTATCTGACTCTTTCTCCCCTCTCTTGCCCAGGGAAAACCCAAGGTGGCCGCAGACACTCCAGTCCTGCGGATGGAGGTGTGGATGGATAGGGCGGCTTACCAGAGAAAGGTGAGGAGCTGGGTGTCTGAGCGTCAGGCAAAGGAGGAATAGACGAGATGGTCTAGATGGAACAACTGGATAGCCGGTCCACAGACTTGACGAGTAGGAGGGGTAGCGTGTCTTCAGAATTGTCCCAGGTACTAACGGGTCCGGGCTTTATTCCCCTGGGGCATCTGAGCAGCCAATGGAACACCAGGATCGGCCACACTCCCGCCAGGCCCCGCCTCTTGGCTCTAGGGGCTTCCCGGAAGGGAACGCCCCTCTCTCTAGCAGGGTCTTTCTCCCAGTCCCACTAGCCACGCCCCTTCTCCACCCTCAGCTTCATTTCAGGACAAATACCTACTTTACCACAGCTTTTAGGAAGTTGCCAGATAAGGGTGTGAAATAATGCACTTATCTTTGCTAGCACTTGCTTGACGCTCAGTGGGCAAGAATCAAACCAGGGAGGAAGTGTATGCTATTATTATCCCCATCTTACAGAAAAGGAAACTGAGGCATACAGTAAGAAGGATGAGCTAGCTCTTGGACGCAGCAGGGGAACCCCTAAATCTGCAATCTGAACACAGGTTTTGACTTTTATTTATTTATTGAGTTTGGAAACTCACACATTTGTTTGTGCTGTAAAGCAAAAGAAAAATAATGAATAGTCACCCTTATGATGCAACAGGACTGGTTCTTAACCATATAGAGAAACACAAAAGTGCTTTTTTTCACCTGCTTTTAGTTTCAATTTCGTAACAGCTTACCAGAACTTATTTCCCCATACATGCATGATTAATATTCTTCAAATTCCAATGACATTAAACTATTTCATGCCCAGGTCATGGGTTAAGGATGGAACTATCATGTCAATGTACATGTGTTTTAAAATCTTTTGGCTGCTCAGCGGGGCACGTGGGATCTCAGTTTCTCGACCAGGTATGGAACCCATACCCCCTGAATTGGCAGTGTGGGGCCTTAACCACTGGATCATCAGGCAAGTCCTGTGTCAGCATATTTTTAAGCATTAAAAGGAGAACTCAGAAAAATCCCAAGTGTCGTAAGTATTGGGGATATAAAATTTCAAAGTGAAATTCAACAGGAATAGGGACATGATAAGCCACTGATATTATTTAATCACAAAGGCTGAACACAATTTTTTAAAATTGCCATCCCCTGTTATCCTTTATAACTCTTTTGTCCTAAAGGGGCAATATAGGTAAGACCTAGAAGGATCAGGGTTCCTGGCTCTGCCCTTTACTAGATGTGTGGCTCTAGGTGAGTCACGTTGTGTCCTGGGGACTCTGTTTGCTCATCTGTAAAATGGGGATAATATTAGTATCACCCTTATAAGATTAGATGACACCATAATATATTTATGTAACAGGCCTGGTGTTGGATGACTGTTCAGTAATTGCTGGCAGCTGTCACTACCCTCATTACCATCATCTTCATCACAGAAGTGGAAGATTTTGCCTCCTTGCCCCGTGCCAAGCCTCGGTCTGTCTCTGGCTGTGTGCAGGGGTCTGTATGTGGTGAGCATGCATGAACACCACACCCACATGCATCCCGTCGGCTTTCTTCCTGGCCCCTTCAGCAAGGTTTCCTGTCCCACTAACCAGGATAAGAATATGGGTGATACAGAAGGCAGTGTGCTGTGCTTCGTCACTCAGTGGTGTCCAACTCTTTGCAACCCCATGGACTGCAGCCCGCGAGGCTCCTCTGTCCATGGGATTCTCCAGGCAAGTGCTGGAGTGGGTTGCCATGCCTTCCTCCAGGGGATCTTCCCAACCCAGGGATCGAATCCAGATCTCATGCATTGCAGGTGGATTCTTTCTTTACAGTCTGAGCCATCAGGAAAGCCCAAGAATACCGCAGTGGGTAGCCTATCCCTTCTCCAGGGGATCTTCTTGACCCAGGAATCAAACCGGGGTCTCCTGCATTACAGGAGGACTCTTTACCAGCTGAGCTACCAGGGAAGCCCATAGAAGGCAGAGAGAGTACAAATAGCCTGCACGTTTGTCTCCATGGGACAGGCTGTCCCCTCTTGCGGGCCCCCTCTGACCTCCCACAGGTACTTCCAAGCCCCCTCCCTAGTGGAACATTCCTGGGTGTGTGCTGGGGATCCAGGTTGGCGGAGCTGAAGGGAGTGGGCATCGGGAAGCTCACGTGTAGCCCGAGTGTATACAGCTGGTGCTGATCTCACCCAAGCATCTGCTTGTGCCTGATTCCATGTCAAGTATTTCCTATGTGATGTGGGGCTTCACTTACCCCTGAGACAACCAGGTGAGTGGGCATTTTGAGTCCCATGTCACAGGTGAAGAAACAGGCTCAGAGATAAAATAAAATTGCCCAAGATCGCCCAGGAGGCAAGGATGAAATGTGTCGACTGAAATAAAAATGTACAAGGTGAGAGGTGCGAGTTTCAGTTTTATTTGGGAACTTACTGAGGACAATAGCCGGGCAGATACCCTCCCAGGAAGCTCAGAGGAGCTGCTCCAAAGAGTGTCGGGAGGTCAGTATATATATATACGGTTTGGTGAAAGGGGTATACCTCTCAGTAGAAGGTTGCTGCTGATCACCAGGATCAGAATTCTCCATTAATGATTTTAGTGCCTTTCTAGATATGAGAAGATACAAGAAATCAGGTTCCTAAAAACTTCTCCCGGAAATATCCAACTGTTCTAAGACCTGTTCTGTTGGTTTTCCCAGAGCTCAGAGGGCCTCATTCCTGATGGCAGCCCTGACCTCCTTTTGGGCAGGGTGTGTCAAACGTCAGCAAATGCAATGGCTAACAACTTCATTCTTGGAGAATCAGGAGACAAGTGACATTTTTTAGTTGTCAAAGGCAAATTTAGGAATTCTGAGTCCTTTATGGACACAAAGCTGATGGGGTGAGAGGGAGTGGGTTGGGGATGCAAGTTGGGAGGGCATCTGGCCACAATCAGATATCCCAGATTTAGACTTTTGAGGTTACCTTTGTACAAGCAAAGATTTCCAGGTGGTTCAGTGGTAAAGAATCCACCTGCTAAAGCAAATGACATGAATTTAGTCCTTGGGTCTGGAAGATCCCCTGGAGAAGGAAATGGCAACCCACTCCAGTATTCTTGCCTGGGAAATCCCACAGACATGGGATGGAGGGATACAGTCCATCAGGTCGCAAAAGAGTCAGACACAATTTAGTGACTGACCACTAACGCCAAGATAAAGGCAACTGTTTTAAATGCTGGATTAACCACCATTCCAATGGGATAGCTCCCTGTTTAGGGGGTTGGAAACAAGATGATTAAATCTTTCTTTTGACCTCTAGTACTGTTCCATTTGCTTCAACAAATATGAATCACAAGGACTTCCCTGGTGGTCCAGTGGTTAAGACTTTGACTTCCAGTGCAGAGGGTGCAGGTTCAATCCCTGGCTGGGGACCTAAGATCCCCCATGACTCGTGGCCAAAGGGACCAAAACATAAAACAGAGGCAATATAGTAGCAAAGTCAATTAAGATTTTTTTTTTTTAAAGAAAGGATAATGGCTATGATCTGAAAAACACCAAATTAAAGAAATCAATCATATAAGAACCAAAAAGAAAGAGACAAAATGTCTGTCATTGTTGACATCCTGTCTGGGCATTTTTTTTAGAAAAGTGACTTTATTGAGATATGATTCACAAGGCCTACAATTCACCCATTTACAAAGTATCAGTTTAGAGTACTGTCATCACCCTGAAACCTAGCAGGGCCCTGTGGGGTTCCCAGGTATGGAGGTATTTCTGTCCCCCGTTTTAAGACTCCAGCCATTATGACCTTTCCTGAGTTCCAAACGGCAATTTGAACAGTTACTAATCAAAAGAGGAGTAGCCAAGAAATCCCCAGCTGCTGAGTCACTTCAGTCGTGTCTGACTCTGTGCGACCCCGTAGACGTCAGCCCACCAGGCTCCCCCGTCCCTGGGATTCTCCAGGCAAGAACGCTGGAGTGGGTTGCCATTTCCTTCTCCAATGCATGAAAGTGAAAAGTGAAAGTGAAGTCGCTCAGTTGTGTCCGACTCTTAGCGACCCCATGGACTGCAGCCTACCAGGCTCCTCTGTCCGTGGGATTTTCCAGGCAAGAGTCCTGGAGTGGGGTGAGAAATCATCTGAAGCAAGGTTAAAGAGACCAGGAAAGTTCATCAAGATTAGAAGACCAACTGAGACTTAAGGTACTGCAAGTCCTGCTCACACCGTAATCTTGTTTGAAACCCTACCTTTGACCCACGATTATAAAAACCCTCATTAAGTTCTTTGGAATTGTTGTTCAGTCACTCAGTAGTGTCTGACTCTTTGCTACCCCACTGACTGAAGCATGCCAGGCTTCCCAGTCCTTCACCATCTCCCGGAGCTTGCTCAAACTCACATCCTTTGAGTCTGTGATGCCATCCAACCATCTCATCTGTCACCCCCTTTTCCTCTGCCTTCAGTCTTTCCCAGCATCAGGGTCTTTTCTAATGAGTCGGCTCTTTGCATCAGGTGGTCGAAGTATTGGAGCTTCAGCTTCAGCATCAATCCTTCCCATGAATATTCAGGGTTGATTTCCTTTAGGATGGACTGGTTTGATCTCCTTACAGTCCAAGGGACTCTCTGGAGTTGAGACACATAGTTTTCTGAGCCAGGAACCTGGAGTGTCTCCCTTTGCCTGGCAAAGCAATCTTTTTCTACTTCACCCAAAACTCTGTCTCTGGGATCTGATTAGACATCAGTGTACAGAGAGGCTGAGATTTCAGTAACATTATAAGGATTTTATAGCCTAACTGAGGTAAAGTTTTAGGCAGTGCCTAGCACATAGCAGGCACTTCACAGAGGATGGCTATTTTCATGTTCTGGTACTCAAGAGGACTTTTCTGTCCCTAGTTCTGGGTAATCGGGTACCAGGGTTATCCTCTCCCATTTAGTCCTTCCTTGAAAGTTCTTGAGAAGCAGTGGAGGAAATTGAAAGTCCTCTTCCCCCATTTGCCCTTTGGAGGGTGACTCAGACTGTAAAGAACCCACCTACAGTGCAAGAGACCCTGGGCTCGATCCCTGGGCTGGGAAGATCTCCTGGAGAAAAAATGGCAACCCACTCCAGTATTCTGGCCTGGGAAATCCCATGCACAGAGGAGCCTGGAGGGCTAGAGTCCATCAGGTCGAAAAGAGTAGGACACTGAGCGGCCAATAGTTCCTCCATTTGACAGATGGGCAAACTGAGGCCCAGATATATCTAATGTAGGAAGGTGAGGGCAGAGTGGTGGTCCCAGGAGGAGGGACGAGAGGCTGGCTGTGAAACTTAGGCAAGTTGCCTCTCTCACCGCTGCCTGCTGCCTCTGTTACATCACACCCAGATCGGTGTGCCCTTGGTCGTGGGAGCTAGGGATGCTGACAATTGTTTTCACAGTCCCAGGGGAGGAACAGGCAGCCCTTGCTTCTGTTTACCCTCCCTGGTAGTATGCAGCCAAGCCTTGGCATCTCCTGATTAGTTAAGGTCTCTGGCTCCTGAGTCCATCAAACCTGGGGTGAAGCTGCCACCCAGCTGTGTGACCTCGGGATGGTCATGTGACTTCCCCTAAGTCTGTTTCCTGCCCCCAAGAAATGGGAATGATGATGCCTACTAGGAACTGCAAGACAGAGATAGTGACAGCCCAGTCCCAGGCACGGGGTAAGAGCTCAAAGAATAGTAGCTGCTGTTATGATTATCTTTGGTAGTGTTATCATTACCTAGGACTTTCTCACCTCTCTGGTCCCGTTTTCCTGAGCCCTCCCTGTAAGCCTGGCTCCTCATTCGTGTTTATTCCCCATCAAGTCTGGGTTGAAGCCTCTTTGAGATTCTGCAGCCTGGCAGCCCCTGGGACTCTTCCCAGAAGACCATGAACATCCTGAGGGCAGGTCTGTACTAACTTGTCCCCCACTGGATTTGTCACTCTTCCCTCCACTCACTCAACATCCTATAGTGTACATGACAGCATACCCCCCACCCCCAACAGAGAATTATCAGGCCCCAAATGTCAATAATGCAGAAGCTGAAAAATTCTGCTTAAGAGTATTATAGAATGCGACTGTGTCCTCCCTTGTTCTGTCTTCTTGACTTTTATTAACATGACCACGTGATCTTGTGTGGGTGAAAGACATGTGCTGTGTGTTTAGCTGTTCAGTCATGTCCAACACTTTGCAACCCCGTGGACTGTAACCCACCGGGCTCCTCTGTCCATGGACATTCTCCAGGCAAGAATGGGTTGCCTTGTCCTCCTCCAGGGAATCTTCCCAACCCAGGGATCAAACCCAGGTCTCCTGCATTGCTGGCAGATTCTTTACCTTCTGAGCCACCAGGGAAGCTGGACTTAATCTAAAAAACTGTTGTTCTGGGAATTCCTAGAGGTCCAATGGTTAAGACTCCGTGCTTCCAGGGTTTGATTCCTGGTCAGGGAACTAAGATCCCACAAGCCACTTGGCTCAGTGTTAAAAAAAAATACAAAACCCAAAACCCAAACAAAACTAAACAAAATATCTGTTGTTCTATGCCTAGCTGCTACTCCGTCAACCCCCAGAGAAGTTTAAGTATTTTCTTGATGAGATTAATACAATCGAATCACACTTCACTTGTTTTGGGTTTAATTCATTTAACCTCTGTGGCCCTGGCTGTAGGACTTGGCAGCCAGCCCTCTTTATTTTCTTTCACCTGGCTTCAGTTCATCATTCGATTTGACCCAGACCTTTTGGAACCCTCCTTGAGCCATTTGATGGCACTGCATGTGGTGATGCTGTCCGGGTTTGCGTCATCCCCAAACAGGACAAACAGTCCCTTGGTGGGCCCTGTGGCTCAAACTGGACACACTGGCCACTCCCCCCCCCTTGGGGTTATCATTACCCACCCATTAACGTGTAAGGAGTTGACTAAGACTAAATGACCTGTGACTGATTTTGTCCAAAGTTCACCAAAAAAACAAGATATTTGCAGAGTTTCAGCCTCAGAACACAAGACCGGTGTGCAACAGATGACTTCTTTATTTTCCTCTAAATCAGCTTAATTTTTATTTCAAGCAGATAAATCATTGGATACAACGAGGGGTTTTCCCTCCCCACCCTGCCCCTGCCCAGGGATGGCAATGACTTTCCAGGATTGAGGTGGGGTGGAGAGGCTGCCCGGGCCTCCCTTGGTCTGTACCCTGACCCTGCCCGACTCCAGCTTGTAGGGGGCACCCTTCCTCATTTCCAGCCACGCGGATCCTTGCCCCATCGTCTAGGGGTCACAGGCAACCACTTCGGAGAACGGTTCAGGAGTGAAGGTGTCTTCACTCCCTTCTCTGTTTTGCAAGAAAGTGTTAGTTACTCAGTCGTGTCTGACTCTTTGCGACTCCACGGGCTGTAGCCCACCAGGCTCCTCTGTCCATGGGGATTCACCAGGCAAGAATACTGGAGTGGGCTGCCATTCCCTCCTCTAGGGGATCTTCCCAACCCAGGGATCGAACCCAGGTCTCCAGCATTGCAGGCAGATTCTTTACCATCTGAGCCACCAGGAAAACTCTCTGCTGGGGCAGTATTGATACCATGAGAATTAGCAAATGCTACGAGTAGGACCCTTTCTTTCTTTCCTTCCCTCTTTTTTTCATTCTCTCTTGCTCTTTCTCTGTTTCTGTTTCTCTCTGATCTGTCTCTTTGTCTCTTACTGTCTCTCTGTCTCTCCTTCTGTCTCACTGTCTCTGTTACTCTCTGTCTCTGTCTGTCTCTCTGTCTCTCTTCTCCCCAGGGGAGCAAAATGAGGGGGAAGCAGTGATAAGATAATATTCTTAATATATCATATCTCTATCATGGGACTTCCCTGGTAGTCCAGTGTTTAAGACTCCACGCTCCCATTTGCAGGGGGCCTGGGTTTGATCACTGATCAGGAAATTAGATCCCACATGCCACAACCAAGACTTGGCGCAGTCAAATAAATAAGTATTTTAAAAAGCTAATATTGTAATAAAGATTGTTTCCAAACACACAAAAAAGCGTATAGAGTTGTACCACCTCCTTCTGTTGTTCAGTCGCCAAGTCGTGTTCGACTCTTCATGACCCCATGGACTGTAGCCACCAGGCTTCCCTGTCTTTCCCTCCCTGTAATCATCCCCTAGAGTTTCTGATTACTTAATATATTGTACAATATTTAATACATCGCACCCTAAAAGCAGTCTATCCATTTATCTTTACTTAGAAAAATCTGAACATGAGGCCAGAACGGTTTCCCTTTTTCCTCTGGGCCCCATCTTTTCCATCCACAGTAAGGATGGGTTAGATGCCCCCTATAGATACTTCCAGGTCAGATATCATGGCTGTGAATGTGTATGCCTCTTGGGACAAGAGCATCCGTGTTAGATGTGGTATCTCTCAATGATTGGTCCTATGGGCTATTTGCTGGGCAATTGGGGGCAAGTCACAGAACCTTATCCTGTGCCTCAGTTTCTCCCTTAATAACTGACTCCTTTCCTTTTCAGAGGCAAGAAGAGAGAGGAAGAGTTCCTCTGCCCAAAGGCTCCCAGGGCAGGCAAACTCAAATAACTCCAGGGACCAAGTAGGAGCCTGCTGGGTGTTGGGGAGGCAGCAGAGAAAGATGGGGACCGTGGCAGATAGAGAGCCATGTTCCTCTACAGAGGACAGAGTGAATCAGCAACAGCCTGCAAAAACATCGCCCCCTAGTTTAAGACCCTCTCTGCTCTGGAATGATTTACCATCTTGGTGAGTGTCTGAGACGTTAGCTCAGGTGTACCAGATGCGGGTTTGACCCCTGGGTTGGGAAGATCCCCTAGAGGAGGAAATGGCAACCCACCCCAGTAATCTTGCCTGGGAAATCCCATGGACAGAGCAGCCTGGCGGGCTACAGCCCATGGGGGTGGCAAAGAATCAGACACAACTGAGCAACTAAACCAGCACCACTGGCTGTCAGAAGATGCGGGGCCACATCCCGCTGGGGTGGCTTCCTAGCTGGGCTGCTTGCTTGACTGTCCGAGCCCCTGCTGTTTCACCTGTTAATGGAACTGAGCCTCAGACTTGGAAAATGTATGACACGGAGCCCTAGGTTGATCCTGCAAGTCCCGAGGGCCAGTCCCTCGTGTCCAAGACTCCATCCCTCCTCTCTATGTAGTTCCTCTGCCCTGGGAACAAGAAGGCCAGCTGGGGTTGAGGATGGTGAAATGAAGCTTAATGAATAATCCAGAAAGCTGGCCAGGATGAGCATTCAGTGGCCTGAGATGTCAGGGATAGGGACCGGCTAATGAATATGGCTCTGGGGCAGGAGGGGGGCGGGGTGGGGGGGGAAGGGTCAGTGACCCAGACCCCTCTCCAGCCTCCTCTGCTCTCTGATACGACCACTCTGGCTTTCCCACCCAATCCTCTTCTGGATCAGGAGCTCTGGAGCCTGGTCCCTCTAGGTGGGTCTAAGCCCTGGCTTGGCCACAGACTCGGCCTCTCTGAGCCACGTCTGACTCCACGATGCGGCGTTCAGTACAATACCCACCTCCCCTAGGTGTTGTAATCATTCTGTGATAGAGTAATGTCATGCCATGTCATGGGCTGCTGGTGCAATTGTTACCACACTGTTGTGTTACACCTTTCATCATGGTGACAACAGCAGCAGCAGCAGCAGCAACAGCATCGAACACAAAATTCTTCCTACTGTTCTAACTGTGTTTTTCTTTGTTTGGCCACGCCGAGCAGTGAGCCTGCAGGATCGAACCTGCAGCCCCCTGCATTGGAAGTGTAGCTTCTTAACCACTGGACCACCAGGGAAATCCTGCTACTGTTCTCAATATTTCACATCTGTTAACTCTTTTGATCTTCACATCAACTCCACAAAGGAAGTTGTATTTAATGCTCACCCCACATTTGAGAATCCTGGGTCTTGTTCTGGTAAGCAGGGCCCTGCTCAGTAAATCTTTAATCCAGTTGTCTGCTGATGGGTGGGGCTCCCTCCCTCTTGTTGTTTGGCCGGGTCCTGGAGTCTACAGGCTCCATGGTAGGGCTAAAGGCGTCCTCCAAAAGCACTTACGCCAACACAAACCTTCCAGGACTGCTACAGCCAGTGTCCCTGTCCCCACAGCAGGCTGCTGCCGACCCACACCTCGAAATATCAACAACCTCAGACATGCAGATGATACCACTCTAATGGCAGAAAGTGAAGAGGAACTAAAGAGACTCATGACGAAAGTGAAAGAGGAGAGTGAAAAAGCTGGCTTAAAACTCAACATTCAAAAAATGAAGTCCATGGCATCTGGTCCCATGACTTCACGGCAAATAGATGGGGGAAAATGGAAATAGTGACAAATTTTATTTGGGCTCCAAAATTACTTTGGATGGTGTCTGCAGCCATGAAATTAAAAGACCCCCTCTCCTTGGAAGAAAAGCTATGACAAAACTAGACACTGTATTGAAAAGCAGAGACATTGCTTTGCTGACAAAGGTCAAAGTTATGGTTTTTCCAGTAGTCATGTATGGATGTGAGAGTTGGACCATAAAGAGCACTGAAGAACTGATGATTTCAAATTGTGGTGCTGGAGAAGACCCTTGAGAGTCCCTTGGACTGCAAGGAGATTAAACCAGTCAATCCTAAAGGAACTCAACCCTGAATATTCATTGGAAGGACTGTCATTGAAGCTGAAGCTTCCATACTCTGACCACCTGATTCAAAGAGCCAACTCGTAGGAAAAGACCCTGATGCTGGGAAAGATTGAGGTTGGGAGAAGGGGATGACAGAGGATGAGATGGTTGGATGACATCACCGACTCGATGGACGTGAGTTGGAGCAACTCTAGGAGACCGTGAAGGACAGGGAAGCCTGGCGTGCTGCAGTCCATGGAATCACAAAGAGTCGGACATGGCTTAGCCATTGAACAGTAACAACGCTTGAGAAAACAAGGCACAGAGAAGTTAAGCAACTTATCCAAAGTCACACAGCCAGGAAGTGCAAAGCTGGTATTTGTACTAGAGCCTGGTTTCAAGGTTATTTGTTATTGTTATTGCCTCTTCATGCCAGAAACTTACTGCTACTACTTCATATTTTTTAAAACAACAAACTCCATTTAAAAAGTTTAATACCTGCCTTAGCTTCTTTCTAAGCGATAATATCCATAGAATTCTGGATACTTTATGCACACCCACAGAGGCTATAAATACTCAACTATTAAAATAAACTTTGAGAGGGAACTAAGACCCCACATGCTGCAGGGCAACTAAGCCCTTGCACCACAGCTGGAAAGCCCACACACCCCAATGAAGAGCCAGTGGAGCCAAACAAACAAGACAAACAAAAGCCTATGGGACTCTCTTGTCAACACAAAAGGGCTTGCATGCAGTAGACCTGCAGTAAATGCAGCTGTCATGCTTCTTGTCTGAGCATGTATGCTAAAGCCCCCCTCCTCCAGGAAGTCCTCCCTGATCACCCCCACCCTCAGCTGCCCTTTGGGGACCTTCTGTTCTGTGTCCTCTTAGGGGATGTAAGGGTTGTCACTGAATTGGTATCTCTCCCCTTCAGGCTGGGGGCCACCTGAGGGCATAAATTAAGTTTTACCACCTCCGTGTCCCCAGTTCCTCGTCCAGGACAGGACACCTGACAAGGATGGCACGTGCTTAGTGTGAGGAGGGGATGAAACTGCTAAAGTCCTTATGAAGAATCATGATCAAGCAGTTCCCCTTGACCCCAAAGGGTTGGGAGTTAATCATCAAATCCGGGGAGGTCACACTCAGGCCAAGAAGGGCCCAGACCATCTGGGCTGCCACGTGCTTCCTGGACCTCACATCCAGTCTGACACAGAGGGAAACTGAGCCTGCCTGCCCTGCATGGATGTGACCAGCTCAGAGTCCCCCAATGAGACGGTGATAGAGACAAGACAGGAATCTGATCATGTCATTCCCCTGCCTAATGCCTTCCACGCTCCCCAGTGCCCTGATTGAGGTCCACATCCTGCATTGGTAGGGGCATCCTGTGGGCGCTGGTCCCTGCCCACCTCTCCAGCCCCAAACCCACTTCCTCTCCCACCCTTGCTTTTTCTGTACCAGTCCTACTGCACACATCTGTTCCTGGAACACCCCATTTTTTTTTTTAGTTTCAGACCTTTGCGTTCCGTGTTCCTGACTCCTGGTTTCATTCAGTCTCCTCCTCTAGGAAGCCTTCCCGGCCTCCAGGGGCCAGGTGAGGTGCCTGCTCTGGGCACCCACAGCCCTGGCCCTCCCTGCTTCCCGCCAACATCTGACAGCACTGATCACAACTGTTCTTCAGTGGTCCCTTGGGGCTTACTTATTCTATTTGGCTGCACCGGGTCTTAGTTGCATTATGAGAGATCTTTGGTTTCGGGGCATGGCCTCTCTAATTGCGGCATGCTGGCTCCAGAGTGTGCAGACTTAGTTGCAATGAGGTAACTACTTACTTCCCTGATCAGGATTGAACCCATGTCCCCTGCATTGCAAGGCAGATTCTTCACCACTGGACCACCAAGGAAGTCCCCCTTTGGGGCTTCTTGAGGGCAGGGTACATGCTGTCTTGTTTGAGGCTAATGGTCCCAGAGCTTGACCTAGAGTCGGTGTCCAATAAATATTCTTAGAATGAATGAATCGATTGTCAGAGTTATTCATTTGAACAACAAATAATTGTTTGAGTCCCAATGTTGGGCATAAAATATCAGAGATGAGGAGGAACTTTAGAAGGAAACATGCCTTTCTCATGTGACAGATAATAATTGTTTCTTAATCCTTGTTTTCTCTTCTCAGACCTAAGCTGACCTTGACAGCGGTCCTGGGGAAGTGGCTTGGCATTTGGGACAAGCATTGGACTTGGAGGTGTCTGTGTCACAGTAGAGGTGATCCAGAGGGAGGGGTAAAGGGTGACCCTTGATGGTTGGGTGGCCTTGGCCAGGTGAGTTTCCATTTCTGGGCTTCAGGTTTTTTTATCTGTGAAACGGGGCTAGGTCATTGCATGTCTGGGACAGGAAACTGAGAAGCAGTGAAGGCTGGTCTCGTCCCCTTTCTCCTCCAATGGAGAGCTATTCCTTTAACACGGGGGGGAGGGGCCAACGCCACAGGAGGCTGCAGGGAGTTGGCACAGTTGGCGCCCAGGAAGGCTGGTGGGCAGTGGACTGGGCCCGAGCTGGTCTGAGAACTGTTGGGAAGGAAGGTAAGTGGGTCTGGGCCCAAATAGGGCCCTGGGACTCTGTGCGTTTGTGAATGTGAGTAGAGGTTTGCTTGGAAGGTTCTGGTTGGACAGAAATGGGAGAATGAGGCTGTTCGAAGTCCCCCCAAAGGTTCAGCTCTGGGCTCTTGTGGCCTGTCTGCCTGGCAGCAGAAGGCTGGGGGCCCAGGACCCTGAAGACTGGGGAGCCCACTCTCCTCCCAGGGTGGTGGGGCTGAGCATTCTGGCAACTAAGAGGTGGTGAGGTTCCCCAACACTGCCATCGAGGATCTGGCTGTGGAGTGTCACCCAGGCGGCCTCTGGAGAAAAGCCTGAAGGACAAAGGTGGGGGGAAAGGTAGCTAGCTGGTCTTTGCCCTAATTCACAGGTGTAGCAGGTGCCCTCATGGGCGTCTGGGTTTGATAAGGCTGTTGGCAACTTGGGACTCATTCATTTAACTGATGCCTGCTGTTCTTTTCTGGGCAGTCTAACCAAGAGCGCTGGGGGAGCCTGAGGACTGAACCAGGAGCATTTGCTTCTAAAGACAACTGGCGGTCAAGTGCTAAATGCTCACATCTTTAATCATAAAAATAATGCTACTATAAAAGAGAAAGGTGGGAAGGGCACAGATGCCAACTTGTACTGCCTGACTTGGAATCCTGGCCATGCCATTTCTAGCTGTGTGACCTTGGGCCAGTTATTAATACTTAACCTCTCTGAGCCTCAGTTTCACTGTCTATAAAGTAGAGTTAATAACTGAACCTATCTCAGGGTTGTTGCAATTATTATAAAGTGCTTGGCATAGTGCCTGGCTCACAGTAAGTCCCATATAACTATTAGCTGTTATTGTGCGTCAGGCAGAGTTGATGTCTTTACTATTTAATATAAGGCCTCGCTTAACCCTCACAGCGATCCTGTGATGCCCAAGTTCTTCTCCCAGTTTGTTGTGTGGTTAGTTCATTCTCATTTTTTTTAGGTCTCAGGTTAAAAAAAGTTTTTTTTAATTACCTTATTTATTTGGCTGCACCGGGTATTAGTCGTGGCATGTGGGATCTTCATTATCCCCTTGTAAGACTATTAAGTCCCCTCCAAGAGTAGATGTCTATTTTGTTCACCATGGTATCCCCAGTTCCTAGGTTCGGGCTTTGTAAACATTCTAGAGTAAGGATGAGCGTATTAGCATTGTTAAAAGACCCCAAGGAGAGGACACCTCCAAAAGACTCAGCCAATTTCTGGCACATAATAGGGACTCAACAAAGGATATCTGTTATTATTATTGTGCTGAGGCGCTCAGTCATATCTGACTCTTTGTGACCCCACGGACTGTAGCCTGCCAGGCTCCTCTGTTTATGGGATTCTCCAGGCAAGAATACTGGAGTGGTTAAATCTGCACCCTGCGATTCATGGGGTCGCAAAGAGTTGGACACGACTGAGCGACTGAACTGAACTGAACTGAATCTGTGAGTTGGGATGTTATTATCCCCATTTTAGAAGGGGAAACAGGCACAGAGAGGTTGAGACACTTGCCTGTGTCACACAGCCAGGAACTTTGCCCTCTGATTGACCCCAAAACTCAAATTCTTGGGCTCTGGAGCCAAGCTGAAGCCCAGGACTGGGTCTGCTGGATTTGGGTGGCCCACAGGCTGCTCTCCCCCAGTGCCATGAATTTCCCTGAATGGAACTGGGTGGAAGTGTTTCAGGCTTTTCCCTGCCTGGGGAATCTCAGGGCCATCCCAGCAAGGACTCAGAGTCAAATCCAGGGATAAGAGACCCAGGACCCTCTGACGTGCAGAACCCAGCCCTGACTTAGTAAGTGTGGACTAGACGCTTTGAGCTGGCGGTAGCTGATGGAGGTTGATGCGCTCCTCCTAGTGGCAGCTAGTGGAACTGCAAGGAGGCTGCCCAACGCTTTTCCCTCCCAAAAGAAAAATAAAAGGGACACAGCGTTTGCTCCTTAAAAAACAAAACAAAACAAAACAAACAAACAAAAACCCCTTCTACTTTCCTCCCCTTCTAATTTCCTCCCCCTCTGCTTCTTGCCCTTTCACACTGGTTCATTCACTCACTCACTCACCTGCATCTTAGCTTCAAACCTCCCAGCGGCTTCCCATCTGCAAGTAGAAAGAATAATATCCCAACTCCTCACTGTGGGCAGGAACGCCCTCCCCAACATCCCTGCTCACCTCTCCTTGTCCAGTCCCTTGGTCTTGCCCTACCCTTTGACCCCTTGGACAGCATCGCGCCAGGCTTCCCTGCCCTTCATTATCTCCTAGAGTTTGCTCAAACTCATGTCCATTGAGTTGGGATGCCATCCAACCATCTCGTCCTCTGTCGCCCCCTCTCCTCTTCCCTTCAATCTTTCCCAGCATCAGGGTCTTCTCTAATGTGTCGGTTCTTCCAATCAGGTGGCCAAAGTACTGGAGCTTCAGCTTCAGCATCAGTCCTTCCAATGAATATTCAGGGCTGATTTCCTTTAGGATCAACTGGTTTGATCTCCTTGCAGTCCAAAGGATTTCTCAAGACTCTTCTCCAGCACCACAGTTTGCAAGCATCAGTACTTTGGTGCTCAGCCTTCTTTAGGGTCCAGCTCTCACAAGACTAAGCACCTTCCTTTGTTGCCTCTACTCTCAGCTCTACCCAGTCCGTTGTCTCATCAGCGCCAGGAACACTCCAAGTCCATGCCCCTCAAGTGGTGTTTCCATCTGCTGTTCCCTCTGCAGGAATGCTTTTCCCTTGCTTCTCTCCTTGTTCATCTCAAAGTTTCCCCTTTGTTGTTGTTGTTGTTGTTTAGTTGCTAAGTCGTGTCTGACTCTGCCACCTCATGGTCTGTAGCCCACCAGGCTCCTCTGTCCATGGGATTTCCCAGGCAAGAGTACTGGAGTGGGTTGCCATTTCCTTCTCCAGGGGATAATCCTGACCCAGGGATCGAACCCATGTCTCCTGCATTGGCAGGTGGATTCTTTACCACTGAGCCACCAGGGAAGCCTTCCCCCTTTGAGAAGTTGCAGATCAAAAGAAAATTAAATTATCTCTCGACCAACCAAAATGCACAGCTCCCATCTGCAACCCGATTCAAACTGTTAAAAACCTTAAACTGTCACCATCTGCAAAACCGATCGTTAATCACATTTAGGGAGACGATTGGAATTTTGAACACTTAGCAGATATTTGATGATGTTAAGAAATGATTGTTAATATTTTTAGATGTGATAATGGTATTGTGATTACATTTTTAAAAATGAACATCACTGAGGTATAATTTCCATGAAATAAAATTAGCTTACTCAAGGTTAGAATTCGAAGAGTTTGGACAAATGTATACTGCTCTGAAACTGTGGCTGCAATGTTTAAAAATAGTTCTTTAATTTCATAGCTACATGCTGAAATATTTACAGATCAAATAATATGGGAGGAAAATATAATAATAAAGGTGGAAAAAATAATAATACGGGAAGGGGGATGGGTACAGATATGGCGCAAACAAGGCAGGCATGAGCTGATGACTCTTGAAGCTGAGTGGTGGCTACATCAGATGCTTCTTGACACTTTTGCTGTGTTTAAATTTTCCATAGTATAAGTTTTTAATTTTTCCCCCCGAGGTATATGGACTCTTTGTTTGCCAACCAGTGGTAGGACCCGTGTCCCCTACACTGGAAGTGCAGGGTCCCACAAGGGAAGTCCCCTTAATACAAATTTTTTTTTAAATGTTTCTTTCCTGGGAAAGGATCTTTCCTGACCATCCTCTATAATAGTGCCCTCCCCACTAGGTCACTCCCGGTTGCAATTCGTTGATTCTGTATCCCCAACTAAAACATGGGGCTGCCTCTGACCTGTCCACTCTTGGGCCCCTAAACCTGAAACTGCCTGGGACACAGCAGGTGCTCAGAAATTTTTTTTTTTTGAATCAATGAATGATGACTGCATGAATTCTCCCAGTCTTATTCATTCATCACCACTATTGGCCACATTCTCCATTCCTGCGCTGTAGCATACACATTAATAGAAGAAAAGTGCCCTTAGTACAAATCTCCTTGACCGGATGGTCAAACTGAGGCCCAGAGAGGTGCAGATACTTGCCCGGAGCCTCACAGCTTGGCAGCCACCTGGGATGAAGGGAGCCAGGCCAAGGTGCTTCTTCCCTCCCCATCTGTGGTCCTAGTTAGAAGGGCTCTGGGCTGGAACTGCCTGGGCTGTGATGTTTCCGCCCTCCTGCAGGCCCTCCAAGTGGTTGCCGAGATGAAGAGCCCTCTGGAGGAATGTGCCAAGGGGGAGCCCTTCCACATCGTCACGCCTCTGCTGGAGAGCTGGGCGCTGTCCCAGGTGGCAGGCATGCCTGTCTTCCTCAAGTATGAGAATGTGCAGCCGACGGGCTCCTTCAAGATCCGCGGTATCGGGCATTTGTGCCAAGAGGTGAGGGCAGGGGGGAGGAGTGAGTTGCAGAGCTGGGAAGGGAGTGCTGTGGGCAGGACGAGGGATGGCGAGAGTTGGAGAACGATGTCGTGTGCTGCGCTGTGCTTAGTTGCTCCGACTCTTTGCAACCCCAAGGACTGTAGTCCACCAGGCTCCTCTGTCAATGGAATTCTCCAGGCAAGAATACCGGAGTGGAGGACAATTAGGAGAATCCAACTCCATCCCCCCCAGGGCTCCAGGACACCTGTTCCGGTCAGTCCCCGCTCACGTTCCTTGTCTTCCTAGGTGGCCAAAAAGGGATGCAGACACCTGGTGTGTTCCTCAGGTGAGCCTGCCCCCTTTCTACTTCGTGAGGATCCTCGGGGGCTGAGTGTGGTGAAGGGGGAGGAGCTGGAGCTGCAGGAGGTGTCCAGCGCTTGGCCTCTTCTTAAAGGTTCAGTCTTATCAAGGTCATGGCAGATGGCTGCTTTGTATGTTCTGCTCCCTTCCCATCATTCAAGTCTCCTGGTAGTAAGTTGATAGAAACCTAATTCAAACAGGTTTAAATTACAGACTCCCAAGAACCAAAGAATTCTTGGATAATGTATTTCAGGCACAGCTGGATCCAGGTGCTCTCCTCCGTATCTCCCCTTTTCTTGGTTTGCCTTCCCTCTACACTAACTCTTCTCTCATATAGACTGCCTGATGGCCATCGGGAGTTTTAAGCTTGCCTCCTACCATCCTGCCAACCATAGTGAAAAGGGAGGATCCCTTCCCTGTGGCCTCCTCTATCTATAAATTGGTCTTTTTGGCCCAGCTTGTGTCATGCACTCATCCCCGAACGAATCGTGTTTCAGGTGGTTGAGTTCTCTGATTGGCTCCACCTAGATCACGTGTCCACCTTCTGGGGCCAATGAGAGGCATACAAGTGTCGGGAGGGCGTGGCTCCCAAAGGAAAATTGGGTGGAGGGGGTGGAGCGGGCAGGAGAATAGTGTGTCGATAGACTAATGCAACTGCCCACAGCTCCCTCGTCTACCGCCTCTGCAGGGGGTAATGCGGGCATTGCTGCTGCTTATGCCGCCCGGAAGCTGGGCATCCCAGCCACCATTGTGCTCCCCGAAGGCACCTCTGTGAATGTGGTGAAGAGGCTGCAGGGGGAGAGGGCCGAGGTTCAGCTGACTGGAAAGGTAAGGACCCCAAGAAGGGCAAAGCAGCTGGAGGGGCTGTTCCTCCCTCGCCCCTGTCTCTTTTTCCGTTTGGTGAACTATGCCCTTAGGATGGCTAAGCTGAGGGGTGCGTGGGACGTGAGGGGTGAGTGAGACGTGATGTATATTAAGGGCTGAGATCTGCTGACTTGTCTCTCCGCATCTGGAGAGGACTTCCTGTGTGAACCCAGGAGAAACAGGAAGCTGGTGATTATCAGGACAGTATCTGTCTCCCTGTGTGTGCGTGTGTGTGCTCAGTCACGTCCAACTCTTTGCAACCCCATGGACTGCAGCCCACCAGGCTCCTCTGACCATGGAATTTTCCAGGCAAGAATACGGAGTGGGGTGCCTGCCGTTTCCTACTCCATCTGTCTCCCTACCTCCTCATTAACCCTTGGTATGATTCACTATACATTTTTTACCGTTCAATAAGACAAGAAAATGTAAAGATCATGATAGCATCATCCACCGCTCTGAGGCCTCCTGATATGAAAGGATATCATCTGATGAGGATGTCACTGGCTCACTTTGCTACCAAAGAAGCAGACTTAACATGTAACCCTTCTCCCTTCCTGGGAAGAAGGAAAAAAAAATCTATCCACCCATCCAGCTGGCTGTCATCCCTAGAAAACAGATTTTATCTTTAATTAAGTAATAATTAACAATTAATTGATTATTGGGCTACCCTTGTGGCTCAGATGCTAAAGAAAATGCCTGCAATGCGGGAGACCCAGGTTTGATCCCTGGCTTGGGAAGATCCCTAGGAGAAGGAAATGGCAACCCACTCCAGTATTCTTGCCTAAAGAATTCCATGGACAGAGGAGCCTGGTAGACTACAGTCCTTGGGGTCTCAAACAGGTTTTATCTTTAATTAATTAATAATTGGTGGTGGTGGTGGTTTAGGAGCTAAGTTGTGTCCGACTCTTGGGATCCCTTGGACTGTAGCTTGCCAGGCTCTTCTGTCCATGGGATCCTCCAGGCAAGAATCCTGGAGTGGGTTGTCATTTCCTTCTCCAGGGGATCTTCCCAACCCAGGGATTGAACCCAGGTCTCCTGCAATGCAGGCAGATTCTTTACTGACTGAGTTGGCAATTAATTAATTGTTAAGGCTTTCCCCCACAACATGTGGGATTTCATTTCCTGACCAGGGATCCAACCCACACCCCCTGCATTGGAAGCTCAGAATCCCCCCTTCCCAGCACCGCAGGTTGGTGGGCTTTGTTCTCATCCAGGCTGGCAGCTGAACGGGTCCCACCCAATTGCGGAAATCACATGGCATCTTTTTCTCCACCCAGAAGCTCTGCTGTTGTCCCAGGAGGCTGTCGGGTCCACCCCAGCTCTGGTCTCACCCTTGGGGGTCTCCCCAGTCCGCCAGGCCCTGGAGTCATCCAGGAGACCTCAGGCACTGCTCCAACCTCTAGCTGTCTGATTCCCGTCTTCTGAGGGTCTTGGTTTCTCTTTAGAACTGGGATGAGGCCAATCTGAGGGCGCAAGAGTTGGCCAAGAATGACGGCTGGGTGAACATCCCTCCGTTTGACCACCCCCTGATATGGTAAGGCTGGTGTCCCTTCCCCTATGGAGGTCAGTGCTGGGAGACCCTCATTGAGTCAGGGTCCTGCCATTGGAGAGAAGGGAAAATTGAGGCCAAGAGAGAAGAGGCTTAGAAGTCAGGCACACGGAGGTCCAGACCCCACCTCTGCCACTCCTGAGTTGTTTGGCCCTGCAAAGCGTCTTAGCACCCTGCGCCTCAGTTTCCACATGTGCAAGATGGAAATGCTAAGAATAAATCCCCTTGACTGAGTGTGTACTTTGGTACACATTTAGTCCATTTATTCCTCCCCAAGAGAGATGGATTTTTTATGTCCATTTTACCGGTGAGGCCCAGAGGGGTCAAGCAACTCGCTGAAGATCACACAGCTAGTAAGTGGTGGAGACCTTGTGTCCCAGCCCCAGGGCGTGAGTTGGCCTGCTTCCAAGTGATACACTGGTCTCCCTTTTAATTTTGACCACGCCATGTGGCATGCCAGATCTTAGTTCCCTGACCAGGGATCGAACCCATGCCTCCTGCAGTGGAAGCGAGGAGTCTTAGCTACTAGACCACCAGGGAAGTCCCACGCTGGTCTGCTCTTAACCAGACACACAAGCACTGCCTCTTTCCAAAGCTGTGGGATGGATGAAATGGGTTGAGAAAGTGCCTGGGAGGCTGACAAAGGGGAGAAAGAATGAGTGGATGGGTAAACTGAGTGGGTGGAAGCTGGGAGAGCTAAGTGTGGCAGGGTCTCCCCTCCCCTTGCCGTGGACGGGGCGGGGGATGGTGATGTGGGGGGCTGTGTCCCTGTGAGCCTTGGGGACCGGCTCCTCCCTCAGCCCTGCCCCTGTTTCCCGCTCCCTTCGTCCCACAGGGAAGGCCACATAAGCCTGGTGCGGGAACTGAAGGCCGCGCTGGGGGCCCCACCCGGTGCCCTGGTGCTGGCAGTCGGGGGCGGAGGTCTCCTGGCCGGGGTGTCAGCTGGTCTGGCAGAGGTGGGCTGGCAACACGTGCCCATAATCGCCATGGAGACCCAAGGGGCACACTGCTTCAACGCGGCCGTCAAGGCAGGCAGGCTGGTGACGCTGCCCAGCATCACTAGGTAGGCGTGGGCTGGGGGCATTTGTGGGGTGCTGGGCTATCCTGGGGCTTCTCAGTCGCAATTAGTGAGGGTGGGAGCACTCAAGGGGATCTCCTTTTTTTTTTAATTAAAAAAAATTTTTTTGGCTGCACCACATGGCACGCGGGATCTTATTTTCCTGACCAGGGATCGAACCTATGCCTTCTGCAGTGGAAGTGCATCCTAATCACTGGAATGCTAGGGAAGCCCTTAAGTGTTTAATTATCTTTTAATTTTTCTTTTCTTTTTATTGGCTGTGCCATACAGTATGCAGGATTTTAGTTCCCTGAGCAGGAATGGAACCCATGCCCCTTGCATTGGAAGGGCAGAGTCTTAACCACTGGATCACCAGGGAAGTCCCTCCATGGGGTCTCCTTAATCCTGCATGACTGATGTACAGGAATTTTTCATTCCCTACTTAAGCCCATCAGCGCGTTCCCCAAGCTCTCAGGCTGGAATCAGACCCCTCCCCGCTCCAGTCCAGCCGCTGGCCTGTCTTCCTGTCCCTTGAATGGGCTGGGCACTTTCCCCCCTCCACGTTTTCGCACAGGCTGTGTCCTCTGCCCGGAAGTGCTGGGGTTCCCTCCTCTCTGGTTGGTTTCTCTCCCCCAGAGAGAGTCTCCCCCAAACCCTGTTGTTGGAGGTTTTCTTCCCAAGTTCTCCCTCATGGCGTCTTCCTACAGTGGTTATTTATTTACTTATCTTTGGGTTTCCGTATTCACTGTTGTCTCCACTCCCAGACTTGGTTCTGGATAAGAGCAATAACCATAATTGTAGCTAACACTTTTATAGCACTCACTATCTGGAAGGCTCTCTTCTAAGCACTTGAAATGCTTTAACTCCTTCTCCACGACAGCCTTGTGAGCCAGCTATTCTTCTTCATCTTATTTTCACCTTGCCGCATGTGGGATCTTAGTTCCCCAACCAGGAACTGAACCCATTCCCCCCTGCAGAGGAAGCCTAGAGTCTTAACTGTTGGACTGCCAGGGAAGTTCCCCTAGCTATTATTATTATCTCTATTTTTCAGATGAGGAAACTGAGGCTCAAAGAGGTGAAGTGACTTTCCCAAGGTCACACAGCTAGTTTAGAACCCAGGTTTGAAACCAGGCAGCCTGGCACCAGAGTCCATGCTGTGGGCCACGGAGGACTCAGAGTCAGTTCTGATGAGCTCAGCAAAAGCTCTCCTGGCCCTGAAACACTGCCCCGCTCAGGAAAATACCAGCAGGTAGGTCATCCCAAGCACAGAGATAAAGAGCATGGACTCTGGAGCCGGACTGCCTGAATTTGAACCCACATTCTGCTGTTGACTAGCTGTGTGTCCTTGAGCAAGCTGCTCAACCTCTCTCAACTTCAGTTTCCTGACCTTAAAATGGGACTCATACATTTCTAACTCCAAGGGAGATTGTAAGAATTAAAATAGAAAATCCTGGGGACTTCTCTGGTGGCCCAGTGTTTACAACTCTGCGCTTCCACTCCAAGGGTGCAGATTCAGTCCCTGGTCAGGAATCTAAGATTCCCACATGCCAGGCTGTATGGTGCGACCAAGAAATAAAACAAACAAAAGATCCCCCAGGAAAACCCACACATCCAGCACCCTGTAAACAGTCAATAAATACAGCTATGGTATAGACACGATAAGTGGTTATGAATGAATACAATGAAAGAATCATTTTCTAGGCTTGGCTTTCTGGGGTCTGTGCAAGAACAGCACAGTCATGGTTGTAGAGTCGGAGGGATGTGTGCTCATCAGCCATTCATGGGACACATAATTTTTGAGTGCTGCCCCTGACTCAGGCATTGCTCTAGACTCTTAAAATGCTGAGCCCTGGGCCTGCTGCAGGATGGGAGGGGTGCCTGGGGCTGGGGAGGGCTGGGGCTGTGCGGGGAGGAGACCTGATTCCCAAACTCTTCTCCACGCCCCTGCCTTCCCTGCCCCGACTGCCCACTCCTGCAGTCTAGCCAAGTGCCTGGGAGCCAGGACAGTGGCTGCACGGGCCCTGGAGTGTACAAAAGAGTTTAGGATCTTCTCTGAGGTGGTGGAGGATGCTGAAGCCGTGAGTGCTGTGCAGCGATTCCTGGGTGAGTGAGCAGTGCCCTCCACCTGGGCCTGGAAACCCACGGGGTCCCTGGATCCCCTGGAGAGAGTGTGTCTTCCCGTGTCCATATCCTCAGTGCCTGTCACAGGGCTGGGATACAGTAATCATGCAGTAAGTGTACACAGTGAATGGAAGGGGTGGGGGTGAAGAAGAAGTGTGTCCTGTCTCTAGCCTCCAGGTTTCTGTACAAACTCTTCTTCCCTCTGGCTGCCCATCCTGGCCCTGCTGCCTATTGTTTTCATGTAACTAAAAGGCTACTCAGCCCATCATGGCACCTCCTCCAGGAAGCCTCCTCTGATTTCCCACCCCCACTTCACCAGAGCTGAAGACTTCCTGTGCACCAATCCACCATTCTTACAAGTGTCAGATTCTTATTCACCCACATCACTAGACTGTGAACTCTATGAGGGTGGGGGTTGGTAGGTCTTGCTCACTCTTGTGTTCCCAGCGCCTGGCAGGGAGGGGGTGCTCAATAAATATTTGTTGAATGAATGGGTGAATGTTTGAGTGAGTGGAAAGGTGGATAATGAATAGGTGGATGGGTGGTTGACTGGCTGGCTGGATTGATGGGCAGTGGATTGACAAATGACATAGAAATGGATGGATGGATGGGTGGACACATTGATTAATGGATACATTGATGGATGGATAGACAGTGAAATGATGGATGAATGGATGGATGGATGGATGATACAATGATTGATAGATACACTGATAGATGGACAGACAGACAGTCTAATGATGGATGGATGGATGGATGAAAGGCGGATGGATCGAGGGATAGATGGCCAGATTGATGGATGGACAGAGGGTCAGACAAGTGATAGATTGTGAAATGGATGCCTGGATGGCTGGCTTCATGGAACTGTGTTGCCCAGAGCTTGCTGAGCACTAACTGGTTTTCCTTCCCTTTCCTCCCTTCCACCTCCATCCCCCTCTCTGGGCAGATGATGAACGAACACTGGTGGAGCCTGCCTGCGGGGCAGCCTTAGCTGCCATCTACTCGGGCCTCCTGGGGAGGCTCCAGGCTGAGGGCCACCTGTGCCCTTCCCCAGCCTCAGTCGTGGTCATCGTGTGTGGAGGCAACAGCATCGACAGTAGAGAGCTACAGGCTCTGAAAGCCCAGCTGGGCCAGGATTAAGGGCTCCTGGTTTGGGAGGGCCGGCTGGGTTCTAGTGATCCCCAAGAGGCTCCTGGACACCCATATAGCTGATTGAGGGCCCTCTGAGCTCATGAAAGCCAGTAGAAGCCGCCCTGTGCTACCATGCTGGCCGCCTCCTGCAGGAAGCCCACCTGGACTTGTCCCTTTAGCTTCCCTGCAGCTCTGGCCAATAAACCCTTTCTGAGTTGAGTCTGTAACTCTAGCGTGTCCATTTTTTTTTTTTTTTTTTAACCTTCATGGACTCAGAGAAGGCACACAGCAACCTTGATGTCAGTGCTCTGATGAAGTGGCTCTTTTCACATCCTACAGCTTGGGCAATAAAGCCAAGAATTCAAAACTCAGGTTTCTAAGGGACTCTGGCCATGCTGAGTTCCTTACCAGGCTTCCATTACCTGGGGGACCTGCTCAGGAACGGGAGGGAATGTTCTGTCACTTCTCAGCCCTGGGTCAGCGAGGACAACTCCACCAATCTTTTTTAAAAAATATTTTATTCATTTATTTTCAGCTGCACGGGGTCTTCGTTGCTGCCTATGGGCTTTGTCTAGCTGCCTCAAGTGGGGACTGCTGTCTAGCTGCTATGCTTGGGCTTCTCACTGCAATGGCTTCTCTTGCTGAGGAGCGCGGGCTCCGGAGCCCATGGGCTCATTAGTTGTGGTCCATGGGCTTAGACGTCCCGAGACCTATGGGATCTCAGTTCCCAGGCCAGGATTCGAGCCCATGTCCCCTGTATGGGCAGGCGGGTTTTTAACCACTGAACCACCAGAGAAGTCCCTTCACCAATCTTTACAAAATACTTGTCATGTGCTAGAACTTCTAAGAACTTTCTATTCATTGTCCTTTTTAACATTCACAAAGGCACCATGGATTAGAAACCATTATTATCACCCCTGTTCTACAGAAGGGGACACTGAGGCTCAAGAAGGTGACATACCTCGATTAAGGGCACACAGTCTGGATTGTAGACCAGCCCGTTTCAAATCCGGTGATTTTTCAACATGACTGTATTTCTTGGATTTCTGCCTTTTTCTTTTCTTTTCTTTTTTTGCGTGGCGGGCCATTGGAGAAGGAGGTATGACCTCCTGGTGGGTCTGGACACACCTGAGGGTCACAAAGAGGGAGGGGACTGATTCTGGAAATGGGCTCTGGCCAGCCCTGCAAAGGGAGCTCTTTGCAAACAGAGGAAATTAGAATCCTTTGCAGCCACCAGGGGGCAGCAAAGCGTCTCCAATGGGAAGGCAGAGCCTCCAGGCAGGTGAGACCTGTTTCAGGGTCTTCCTTGGCTCCAATCTGCTAGGGGGTGCTGAGAGACAGAGACAGATGGCCCCACGAGGTCTTGGCATGGGGAAAGCCCTGTCCGACCTCTCCCAGTGCAGCAGGAAACAAGGCTCAGAGTGGGGGCCGCCCTTCGTCACAGCTTAAGGCAGAATCCAGCTCCCCAGGTTCCGCTGTTGGGGCTGCCTCCTGGGGGCTGCGTGACCCTGTGCAAGTGCCCGCCCCTCTCTGGGCTTCAGGCTGCCCCTCTGTGCTGGAGGGGGCCCACTCGCTGCTTCCCACCTCCTTTCCTTGGGCCAGACTGCTCCATCCACCAGATATCTCCTCCTTTTCTCAAGAGGAGGATTTGAGAGCGGCAGTGGTCTCTCTGCCTCTGCCTCTCCCGCTGCCTCGGTTTCATCTTCCTTTTGATCGCAGACATTGACTTCAGTTTCCTCCAGAAGCCTCCAGGACGCAGACTTATGTCCTTGTGAGTTACCAGAAGAGACACTGAATGCCCCAGAGCCAGACACAGCTGGGCTTGAACCTGAACTTTGTTCCTACTCACTATCCTGGTGACCTTGAGTCAATGATGCTCTAGTTTAGTGCCTCAGTGTTCTAATCTGTAAAATGGGTTGGGTGCAGATTATTACGAGGACTCAGCATAAGTAGTCTTTCAGTCATTGCAGGTTTTTACCATCTTCTGAGTGTTCCACCCCCAACGATGAGGGTGTGGAGGAATTAGCATTTATTCTTGTATTGAGCTTGTGAGTATTGTATTGTACTGTGAGCTAGGGGTCTTAGCAGTCATTTCATTTATTTTATTTTTAATTGGAGGATAATTGCTTTACAAGGTTGTGTTGATTTCTCCTGCACAACAACCTGAATCAGCTGTAAGTATACATATATCTGGGCTTCCCTGGTTACTCACTGGTAAAGAATCTGCCTACCAATGCAGGAAATGCAGGTTCGGTCCCTGGGCCGGGAAGGTCCTCTGGAGAAGGAAATGGCAACTCACTCCAGTATTCTTGCCTGGGAAATGTCACGGACAGAGGAGCCTGGCGGGCTACAGTGCATGGGGTCGCAAAGAGTGGGACATGACTTAGCAAATAAACAACATACATATATCCCCTCCTTCTTGAGCCTACCTCTCACCCCCAGTCATTTTATTTAATCCCACAATAACCCACGTTGTAGATGCTGTTATTACCTTCATTTTTGCAAATGAGGAAACCAAGGCACAGGACTGTCTAGCACTTATTCCAAGTCACACAGCCAAACGGGAAACCTGCTATGTAAACATCTGGGCTTGTGCCTCTAGCCACCACGGCTCTCCTACCTCCTCTCCTTTGCTCAAGCCCTGTTCCCTGCCTGCCACGCCCTTAAGCTTCTAGACCCCACACATTCTTCGAAGCCCCGTGTGAAGGCAGCCTCTTCCCTGAAGCCCCCCTGAGATTGCTTCAGCCGGAGACCATCTCCACAACCAGGTGAGCTGGCAGGGCCGTCTCCATCCCAGGTGCTGTCTCCCACCCGGGCTCCCGTCCTTGGCTGCACCCTTGGGAGACTTGTCAGCTGCTGTTTGCTCCTCTCCTGGCCTCGGCAAGCTGGAGATAAGACGCCGAGGGGTCTGTTGACGCTGTCTGGATAACAGCCGTCCGTTACCTTGGTGCGTGGTCCTTCCTAATTGACACCCAAGGAATGCCGAGGGCAGGGGCGACACGGGCAGAGAGCGGGGTGTGGGTGGGTGGCGCTGAGGTGATGGTTGTTATGGCCTGATCCAGCAGGATGGGCACCAGGGCTGAGGGACTCTTGCCATCGCCTCTGCCCTCTCGCCACTTGGTGGGGAAAACGGGGAGCCTACGATTAGGGTCCTGGGAGCAGATTTTCTGTGTTGGTCTAAGGCTGCAGGGAGAGCAGTGAACACTGGGTCACCAGGAGTGTGTACCTACTGAGATACACCCAGGTTCCACATCCCAGCCAGGGCCCCTCTCCGGGGAAGGGGGGAATGCCCACGGTTCCCTGCAGGGTCTGTTGGCCAAGGTGCCCCCTGTCCCTGCCTCGGGTGACTTTAGAACCCCTGCCTCCAGAAGCCCACCTCCATCTAATCCGCCACTCCACCCCACTCCAGCGTGAGCCAAGGTGGTACAGAGGGCAGAAATCCAGCCTTTAGCTGTCAAAGGAGGTGTTTTTACCCCAGAGCCAACCCCAGGCATGGCAGGGGCATGGAAAAGACGCAGCTCATGGTGGGAATGATGGTTGCTAGTGGCCCACAGCTGCCCCGGGATCCCGAGAGCAGCTGATGGGAGGCTCTGTGTCCAGAGAGGCGTGGGAGGGCTAGAAAAGCCAGTCGCTCTCGCAACCTCAAGGCAAGAGCATCTCTGCGGTCCCCTCCACAGAGCAGAAAGCCCCCTGCGATTGGGCTGAGCCCCGACACCGCTGGCGCCCTCCCCTCCTCCTGTTCACCTCCCGCCCCCCCGCCCCGCTTCTACTCTGAGTTCCCCCTTGATAAATCACGTGCCAAGAAGCCCCATCTCAGGCTCCGCTGGTGGAAAACCCAGCCTCAGTGGGCCCTTTTTTCCCAGCCCCGGCCCATTGGCTTCTCCCTTCCCCAGTGTTTGTGCTGTTTAAACTCCACCAAAAATGTCACGGGCAGGTTTCTTGCCTGGCTTCCAAATTCCCTGATAAATTCCACTGGCTGGGCAACCCCAGGAGAGGTTTTCTGGAGCAAGGAACCCCATAAATCACTCGGCTGCCACTCCGGCGTGGGCAATATCTTATGTAAAAAGGTGTTTCCTGGGAGCGCCACAGGCAGGAGAATCCTATTACAAGCCGCCCCATTAATTATAAAGAGTCAAGTCGACCCTTTGCTGCGATTTTTTATCTTAAGTCCGAAAACTGATTACCTTCACCAGTACTTCCCCTTCCAAAAAAAAAAAAAAAAAAAAACCCTAAAAAATAAATGTTTGAAGAACAAATACCAAAGTTTCTCCTTTTAGGGGAGAACCAACAGAGAGAGAAAGAGAGAAGGGGGTGGGGGAGAGAAAGTGGTGGGAAAGAATTTTTTTTTCTTCCTTTTAAGGTAAACGTTATTGAGGGCTTGGTTTTTCAATCTCCTGGATGCCTCCACCCCAGGAAGTCGGTGCTGTAATTTGTCCCATGTTACACATGAGGGAAACTGAGGCTTGCCTGAAGTTACAGGACCTAGCCCTTTCTTCTGAGGTGGTAAGGTGGGTGGAGAATGGACCAGGCTGGATATTTGAAGACGTGGGTTCAAAACCCACCTCTGTCCCTTAGAAGCTAGGACCCTGGGGCAGATGAATTAACTTCTCTGGCCTCAAAATTCTTCTCTTGCAAAGTGAGGAAGAAAAGCACCCCTTCCAAGGAGACAACATGCAACAGCCAACACAAAAGGCAGAAGTTGGGCCTGTCCCTTGCCTGGGTGACTAGCACCCTTCCCACTGGCCTGCCTGCTGCCTGTCTTGGGGCTACCCTGACTCCCCATCCCCAATCTATTTCACACCAGCAGCCAGAATAGTCTTTTAAAATTTTAATTTTTTTTTAAATTTTTTTTTTTTTTTTTTTTTTTGTGGCTGTGCTGGGTCTTCATTGCAGTGAGCAGGCTTTTCTAGTTTTGGCACGCAGGCTCAGGATTTGTGGCACATGGGCTTGGTTGCCCTGTGGTACCTGGGATCTTAGCTTCCCGACCAGGGATTGAACCAGCATCTCCTGCACTGGGAGGCGAGTCTTCACCACTGGACCACCAGGGAAGTCCCCAGAACAGTCTTAAGCCCAAGGCAGAGTCTTGCCCCTGCTGCTGAAACTCTTCCCTACCCCTGGTTGCGTTTCAGATAAAGGGCTGACCCCTCACCTAGGCCCAACGGGCCCTGTATCACCTGGTTTTGCAGACCTTTGAGGTCTCTCCCCTAGACTCACCAAACTGCAGCTTTTTCTCTTTCTAGAACTCACCAAGCTTGATTCTGTTGCAGGGCTACTATCTGTGCTGTTCCCGTTGCCTGTCACACTCTTCCAGATCTCAGCCAAGTCGGCAACTCGTCATTCTGGACTCCAGCCTCACCTCCTCAGGGGGGCCCTCCTGACCCACTGCCTGACACTCAGGGCCAGGACGAGGGTGAGGCGAGGGAGGCACTAACTTTTGGAGCAAAATGTAACAGGTGCCACAAAACTTAAGATAAGTTTTAAAAACAGGAAAAAACCCTCAGAAATAAGAAAAAAGATTGGAATCAAACAACTCTAAAATGAAAAATACATGCAAAACACATTTCTGGTGAATAAAATAGCGACATTTTTACATAAAGATAGGATCTCACCTTGCACTTGGCCACCTCGCCTCACCCGAATGACAGATCTGTCAGACCCTGTCTTTATTTAAAAGGTTACCATTCTGTTCATTATGGATTGTTTTGCATGAGTTTTGAGTTTTCAAAATATTATATGGAAATACTATTTATCTTGATTCCTGAGTTTTGGGTATGCATCCCCACTACATTTTCACCCAAGTACCCTGCTTGTCTCACTCAAACCTGGCCTGACTGCCTTTTAAAAGATTATTATTATTTTTAATTTTCACCAAATGCAATGTTAACTTTTTTTTTTCTACCATGCAGCATGTGGGATCTTAATTCTCCAAACAGGGATCGAATCCATGCCCCCTGCATTGGAAGTGTGGAGTCCTAACTGCTGGACCGCCAGGGAGGCCTTCTGACTGCCTGTTTTAACAGCCAGTTATTCTCAGTCTCACCACCCTCTTTTCCTACCACTCTTCGAAATTACCAATTATTTTCTCCTGGTTACTGTCTGTCTCCCCCAGTAAAATATCAGCTCAGTGAGGGCTGGTAGCAAATCTATCTTATTCACATCTGTAACCCAGGGCCCAGGAGGGTGCCCAGTGCATATTATTTCAACATATATTTTCTGATAACTGAATGAATGAATGAAAAGAAGATTCTGGGAGGCAGGTGGTCTGGACAAATTGACTTCAGGGGCTTCGTTCCACCTCCCACGCCCATTTTCCGGATGAGGAGGCTGAGGTCCAGAGAGGGTGAGTAATCAAATCCTAGTCACACAGCACAGCCACAACAAAACTAGTCCCAAACGGAGAATCACATGGGACTGAATGGTTAGGACTCTGTGCTTCCACTGCAGTGGGCGCAGATTTCATCCCTGGTAGGGGAACTAAGATCCCACATGCCACACGGCCAGAAAAGAAACAGATAAACAATTAAAGAAATAAAAAGGGAGAAGTCTCCAGTGACCTGGAATGGGTCTGTAGGGATCAGTTCTCTCTGAATGCCCACATTCCTGAAATATCATCCCCAAACCCATATTGCCAATGAGGGTTGTGCCGGACCTATGCATCATCTTTACTATTACCTAATTCACATGCTTCTTGAAACCTTAAATGCTGTTTAGAAAGAGAATGTTATCACTACTCTAAATGGAGAAACAGTATCACTTCCCAGAATTAGATCTACGTCGCAATAAATAAAAGGAAAAACACAATGATGCCATTGCCTCATAGCCAGCTTCTGTTGTGCTGAGACTCCAAGCCTGCCGGCATAAGCAAGCTAGCACCAGAGATTCTCTCTCAAACAATCAGAAGGGCTGAAAAAATATCTGAAAAGGCAGTGAGTTACTCAGGAGACATCAGGCACCAGTTCCTCCTGTGGGTCGGTGTCCTGTTGGTGAAATAATAGTGTGGCAGCATCCCACAGTGGTAGTGGTTTTGATCACAGGGACCCGCAAAAGGCCTGGGAGGCAAAGTCTTCATCCTGAAATTTCTGCTGGTGAGAAACAGCTATTGCCTGAGCATCTGCAGCAGGTATGAGCGCAGGTTCCCAAGTTCTTTGCTGGGCAACAGGGTTTCTTTTCTTTTTGTAAATGGTATTTGGCTATGCCAGTTCTTAGTTGTGGCGTGCAGGGTCTAGTTCCCTGACTGGGGATCAAACCTGGGCCCCCCTGCATTGGGAGTACAAATCTCAGCCACTGGGCCACCAGGGAAGTCCCAGCTTCCGGAGTTTCTTTTTTAGTAAAGTTGGCATGTTCTGTAGGTGCCCAGATAAAAGATATTCTTTCCCCCACATACTTTTAACATGAAGTTAACCATAACATAAAACTAACCCTTTTAAAGTGAACAATTCAGAGGCATTTGTTACCTTCACAATGGTCTGAAAGCACTTCCTCCCTCCAGTTCCAAGACATTTTTGTCGCCCCAGAAGGACACCCTGTCCCCACGAAGCAGTCACTGTCCATACCTCTATTCCATCCAACCCCTGGCAATCACCAATCTGCTTTCTGTCTCTATAATTTCCTTGTTCTGGACATTTTGTATAAAAGGAATCAGACAATATGTGGGGTTTTTGTGAATGCTTTCTTTCACTTAGCACCATGTTTTCAAGGTTCATCCATGTGTTAGCATGCACCAGCACTTCATTCCTTTTTACGGCTGAATAATATTCCGTATGGGCTTCCCAGGTGGCTCAGTGGTGAAGAAGCCACCTGACAATGCAGAAGACATAGGAGATGAGGGTTCCATTCCTGGGTGGGGAAGATCCCCTGGAGAAGGAAATGGCAACCCACCCCAGGGTCCTTGCTTCGGAAATCCCATGGACAGAGGAGCCTGGCAGGCTATACAGCCCATGGATGCAACTGAACACGAGCACATATAATTTATTTTTAAAAATTGTGTTGTCCTTGAGAGAGTTCCTCTGGAAATTTGTATTTGTTCCACAATTTTCAAACTAGCTTTGGAAACCTTTGGAAAGTTCATTCCTTTATTTTTTATTATTACTTTATTATTGGAAAACCCTTGTGATGACTCTTGACGTCATATCTTTTTTTTTTTAAGCCGTGTCTTGCATCATGTGGGATCTTCCCCAACCAGGGATCTGACCCATGCCCACTGCATTGGAAGCACAGAGTCTTAACCGTTAGACTGCCAAGGCAGTCCCATGAAGTTAGATCTTATTGTGCCCTTTTTATAGATGGGAAAACTAAGGCTCAGAGAGGTTGAGTGCCTGGAATTAATCACACACACTTCCTGGTCTCAAGTTGCTAACAGCCTGGGGATGGAGACAGACAGAACATGGGCTGTGAGGTTACAATGGAGGAAGCAATGACCCGAGCGCTCCGGGTGTTCACGTGGGTGACTCTGGTTTGACCAGCCGCTTCATCTTCATTGGGTGTGAGTGTGGAAGTGGAGTCTTTGCTGCGTCTGAGCAAAGAGAATTTACACCATCAGTTTTTCCTCCAGTGAAAAAGGGACCATGGAGAATCTGGCGATTCTAAGTGAATGCTTCAAAAAACTGAACGCGTGCCCCAGTCTCCTGGGGCTTGTGCCCTCTCTGGTTCTGAAGGTCTGGGGTGGGGCCTGAGACTCTGCATTTCCACCCAGCTCCCAGGTGCTGCTGCTGCTGCTGGTCCACGGACCATACTTTGAGTAACATGAGGCTAGAAGGTTTGAATTCAGGTCCCAGCTCTGCCATCAACTCTTGATGGGAACTCAGGCAGTGTCTCGCCATCTCTGAGCCTCAGTTTCCTTCCCTGCTCAGCGGGGTGGCGGTGGGGGGGAGGATTGCCCTCATCTGAAACATTCTCTGAGGCATAAAAAAACGAGTCGTGGTGTCATTTCCTGCGTGCTTGCCTGAAAGCCACGGACACCTGCCGAGGTGAGAGGTTTCCTCTCCAAAGTCCCCCTGGAGCCCATCAGCAGGTGCTGGGTGGGTCCCCAGCTCTGGCACGCAATGCAGAAAGAGGAGGCCAGAGGTGGCAAGGCCCCAGAGAAACCGCGGGAGAGGTTTCCGTTCATCACAGAAATGGCCCATTTGCAATGATCGGTTGCCCAGGTGTTAATAACGCTAATGGCATAGGAAGGGTAAACTCGGTCACTTGGCTGAACAGGAGAAATATGCAGAGAAGTGCTTGGGTTTCCATAAATCAGCCGGGTGCAGCGCGACGAGGGAGGCAGGACTTAAAATTCTGGTCAGGAGATGGGTATTCTCATAATCCGAGCTGGAGAGGTAATTTATTCTGTTTATATCTTTTTACTGCACGACAAGGCTTGGGAGCAGGAGCCCTCCACAGCCATTCTGCATTTTAAATATTAGTCCTAAGCACAGTGGGTCAGATTTCGCGCTCTGGCTCCGTGGGGTGTTCATTTCGGGGCTGGAGGACAGAAACGGGGGAGAGCATGCACGCCAGGGGCTGTAATACATGTGGGTTCACTGTCCAGTGTTGGCCAGAATTACAGCCTCGAGGCAGTGAGGGAGGCATGAGGTTCCGCTTTTCCCAGAGTTGGAGGGCACAGCCAGCGGCTGGCTAACCTTACCTGCTCAGCTCAGAGAGTTACCCCCCCCCCCCCACGCCCCGGAGATCTTTTATTTTTAAATGATAATAAATACAGGCGATGAAGAGATAGAGGAGATGAACGGATACATTAATGCAGGAGGAAAGGGATGGGGAGGGAGGGAGAGAGAAAGAAACAAGGGCAAACATAGGGAAGTTGGAAGTCCTCTGTCTTTTGACCTTGGTAATTTTAATCGTGCCCTTTGCTCTTCCGGTTGATTTTGTTTAACCCGGCAAGGGGCTTTAAACGAAATCCAGTGAGGTTGCTACCAGTAGGAATTAGCATTCATTAGAGTCTTTCTTGAATCTCTTTTTAGGGCAGCTGGAGTGCATTCATTTCATTTCATTCATTCATTCATGTATTTGCTAGACACAGAGTGAGGTCTTACCTGCGCCAGGCAATGTCCTGGGTCCAGGGACAATGTAGGCTTCGGGAGCAGTTCTTAATTCAAAACTTGGCTCTGCTACTGCAAGGCTGTGTGACCCCCAGCAGCTCAAGGCACCTCTTGAGCCTCAGTCTCCTCATCTGTAGAATGGGGATAACAACACTCATCCTGAAAGGGGTGGCAGATCAAATTAGGCTCCAGATCAATCTTTTTCAGGCAGATGTCCTGCACATTTGGGAGACTTGGAAGCAACTGGGGAGCTTAACAAATGTGAAACACCTGGGGCACCACGCCAGAGAGCAGTTCCAGCCATGGGCTGGGGGAGGGGGCAGGGATATTTATTTTTTAGGAAGCATAGTCCTCTGATCACACTTTGAGACAATGGTTGTGGGTGTCTAGGGACAAAAGTCCCTCCCCAGTTCTCTTCCTTCTCCACCCAACCTTCCTTAGGAACCATCTCCCAAACTGAGTGCACCCAAGACATTGACTGTGACACCTGCAGGGTCACTGTCAGGAGAGGGGTGGGGATGGGATTTCTCCTCCCAGAGCCCCTGGGCCCTGCAGGAACTAGGGGAGCTGAAATGAGCTCATGGCAGTAGACGTGGATTTGAGTTGATTTTGACAAGGATCTCCTTTTCTCCCCTTGTCATTCATCATTCAAGGAAGCTGGTGTGTGTGTGTGTGTGTGTGTGTGTGTGTGTGTGTGTGTGTGTTGGTAGAAGATGGGAGTGAGGATTGAACCCAAGACTTAGACTTCCCAAACTGTGGCCACAGGATAAATTGCATCTCTCTAATGTGGATGAAATGCCATTGTGAGCCCATTTCATGGTAGGCATACTGAGGCTCAGAAAGGTGATACAATGGCTGGCCAGCCAGTCTCCCGGAGCCCAGGGCTCTTGTTCTGTTTTACCCTTATCCCACTGCTAGGTGACCTCTCTGCTCCCAACCCTCCTGACACACCAACACTCAGAGCTAGCACTCATGGGGAATCAGCCTTAAGTCCTGATCACGACCCCAGAGATCACATCCCTCCTGGATTCTGGTTTCTGGAGCCTCCCTCTGAGATCTTAATGGGGCCACCCCAGGGTTATTCAAGAGTGGGCCTCTCCCAGATGCCTGGTGCTCCTGGAGTTGTGAGCATGCCAAGGGCAAGTCTAAGCTCTGTGTCTATGTGTGCGTGATCTCTAGTCTCAAAATGAAAAGGAAAAAAAAAAAAAAATCTGGAAAGAAACGTATCAACTCGTTTACTTGAGATTCCAGGGGATTATCTTTTGTTTCTTTTGCTTATCTGCATTTTCTAGATTTTCCACCACGAGCAAGTAGCATTTGTCTGATAAAGACAAATGTGTTATAAGGAAAGAAAAGAAAAAGTCAGGTCACCTCGAGTTATTCTTGTGATGTCCGAATGAAAGAAGGAGGGACGAGGAGGGCTCTTAGCCTGTGTCCATTCCATGGTAGTTCACTCCCCACAAGCCCCCGTCCCCCTCCTTCTCCTGCTGCTGCTAAAATGGGTAAGCCCCTCCCCCACCCTAAGCTTGGGAGACCAGGCATCCAAATGCAGGACCCTCTTCCATCTATTTTCACTTCTCATCTGTTTTTCTCATCCTACAGTGTTTGAGCTGCAAGAGAATGAAGTCATAGAAAGGACTCCCTTTAGTCCCCACTTTTGAAAGTAGGGAAACTGAGGCAGAGGGAGGGAGGGAATTGTCTTTAGGGAGTAGCCTCAGACCCATTAAATCTCCTCAAGAACTCCCTTCCACCATGCTGGTTTACCAAAGGACCCAAGCAGGCACTGTGTTAAGAATTGCAGGACGAACAGCCTTGTTCTCCCTGCGGGCATTTCTGTTCTAAAATAGCCTTGCAGCACTGGACCTACCAGCCTGCTTTTTTTCTTTTTGTCCGCACCACTAGACATGTGGGACCTTAGTTCTCTGACCAGGGATCCAACACACGACCCCTGGAATGGAGATGTGGAGTCTTAACCACTGGACTGCCCGGCAAGTCCCAACCTGCATTTTGTCTGTTCAGTTTTGTTTTTGCCATCTGGAATTACCCAGAGGAGTAATGAGTGAAGCTCGAATTGCTCTGGTGATGAACAAGTCACACATCCATTCAGTCATCAAATATTTTGAAGGCCTACTATGTGCCAGGTTGGCTTGTGTTAGATCAGGGTATTACATAATACTGGGGGAGATACTATTGGTGCATCGTTGCTGTCAAAAAAAAAAAAAAAAATGGCAGGCATCTTCCTTACCTGTTAGTTGCCAAAAGAACCCCTCCCATCACCTGCTAGATGAGAGGTCTTTGCATCCATCAAATCTGTTTTTATGTCAGAAACAAGAACCAGAATAGTTCCATTAATTCAGAGTGACTGAAGACAGAGGCAAAAAGGAAAAAAAAAAAAAAAAAAAAGAAAGAAAAGAAAATCACACAGCATGGAGGGAAAAAAGAATTTTTTATTAATCTTTCTTTTTAAAAAAGTTGATTTTTTTGGGTTTTTTTTTTTCTTTTTTCTTTTTTTTTTTTTAGGTAAACCTCTCTCTGGCTCCCCTCCCCCACTCTGCCCACCCTCCTCTTAAAAATATAAAAATGTCCAACCCCAGATAACTAGTGTACAATAAATAAACAGTAAACACAAAAACATACTTTATTTGTTTCTTCTTTATACAAAATAAGGAAACTAGAAGCGTTCAACTTCCAAAAAAGTATAATACTGTACATCCTGACCGCCCAGCGCAGCCTCCAAGGACCTGGGCACGGAGGGTGGTCTGTCGGCCAGAGCCCAGAAATCTTGGCGTCTTGCCCAAGGCGGAGCGCAGGATGGGCAATGTTTGAATCTGGCCTGGACCCCCTGGCTCAAAACAAATGTCAAAGGAAGGAAGAGGTGGGGGTTTGGCCCTTGGGCTGGCCATGTCGGGACCGCTCCCGTCTCTTCCTAGAAAAGCTGACCGTGATCATCGAGGTTGACCACCAGGGGGCGCGAACGCGCAGGTGGAGCTGTCTTCCAGTGACCCCCACCCCCACTCGCCCCCCATCCAAACATGTTTCTCACTTTCTCTCCATCTCTCTGCTGGCTCTCTCTCCATCTTCTAACTCATTCTGCTCCCTTTCCTCTCACTCCCTTCAATCTCTCTTTTTCTTTCTTCTTTTTTTAAAGACGGGAAAGCAGAGTGAGAAATACGATTACAAAATGCCAGTCGGATTCCAGGGAGGGGGGAAAAAAAGAAATCGTCTCCATCCCTTGGCTTCAGCCCTCTCTTGGTCCAAAGAGGTGGTGTGTGGGTTGGGGGAGAGGTCGGGGGAAGCCTGGAGCGTGCTTGAAATCTCTTGACCCTCCGGAGTGTTAACTTTGGTCCCAAGAAATCGCTCGCGGCTGCCGGGAGACGCTGGCAGGGGGTTCCCGGGGAGGCCGCGGTGGGAGGAAGGAGATGGGGGGCGGGGGGCGGTCCTCCTCCTTCGCGCCCAGCCGAGAAGCAGCTGCCGGTAGAGTTCGGACTCGAGAGAGAGAGAGCCGTGTCCACGTCGGGCGTTTTGGCTTAGGGAGGCTGCGTCCGGGGTGAGGTTGGGGGGGCGGGGGCCGGCCGGGCGGGTCCCCAGGGCCAAGCGCGGGGGGGCGGCCCGGCCCGGTGGCCTTACCAGACGGCGGCCTCGTTGAGCTCAGGGTTGGGGTGCGACAGGGGTCCGCTGTAGCCGCTGGTGCCGCTCATAGGGAAGGGGGGGCTGGGGCCGCCGCTGAACACCTCGCCCGGCATAGGGTGCAGAGAGCCCGGCAGGCCCGGCTCGGGGCTCGGCGTGTCCGGGTGCGAGATCATGTCGGTGAACCTGGGGTTGTCGGCGGTGTGCGGGCCGGCGATCGGCGGCTCCAGCGCGCCCAGCGGCGTCGAGCCGGGCCCGGAGGCGGCCAGGAAGCTCGAGTCGGCCGGGGACTGAGCCTGCGACGGCGGGCCGTGCGCAAAGAAGTCATAGTTGCCCCCTGGCGCGTAGTAGTCTCCTTGGTAGTCTGCGGAGGGGACAGGGCGGCAGAGGGGAGAGTGAGAGATGGGGAGGTCGCGTAGGGAGGACTCAAGGGACCTGGGGCAGGAGATCCAGGGGAGGGGACCCAGGGAGACCAAGGGCAGAGAGGTGCAGATGCGGTTGGGGCTGGCGGGACAGGACGTTCATGGGGACCACGCGATACAGACTCGAGGTTAGAGAGAGACCCGTGGAGAGGCCTGCGGAGACCAAGGGAGAGGCAGGCCAGTGAGACGGAAGGCCAGACCCGGAGTTCGTGCTGGGGAGACAGACAAGCAGTGAGACGGAAAGGCTACAGTCTCAGGAGCTGGCAGAGACTCAGGGACGATGAAGGACACACACCTTTCAACATCAGAGGTTCCCTGACTCAGAGACAGAGAGGAGACAGAGATCACGGGGGAAGCACAAGAGACAGAGGATTCCAGACAGTGTCTTAGAGCTGGCGAGAGATACACAGAGAGCAAGACGCACTGGACAACTGCCAGATAAAGAGACGGGGAGAGATGGGTAGGACAGCGCGCAAGGAGACACCCCAGACCCAGAGTCCGTGGGGCGGCAAGAAAGGAGACTCAGTCACTGAACCCACGCCTGAGATGGACACCCGGCGTTACTCGAGTAAAACAGAGATAGTCCAGGAGCCGGAAAGAGAAAGCTGAGGCGGCTGTGTGGTTAGAGACGCAGAAAAAGCCCGGGGAGAGACCCAGGAACAAGATGGAAGGGGGGGAGAGACAGAGGCGTCCGGAGACGCGCGAGTCGAGTCGGACAGACGGCCAGAGACACAGGGGCTGAGAGGCCCGGGAGCTGAGAGACCCGGGAGAGGAGCAGGGCAGGGAGGCAGAGATGGCGGAAAGAGAGCGGAAGGTGAAATGGTTGCGATCGGGCGGCAACCCCGCCTGGGAGAAGCGCAGCCGGAGCGCAGTGGCGCTGGCGAGCTTGGCCCGGCCGCCGAAACCTGGGCGCAACCATGCCGGGCGGCCTCCGCGCCCTCCCCTTCCTGCGCTGCGCCCCCTCGTCTACCCCGGTGAATGTGGGGCCCGACCAGCGGCCCCGGCCTCACCTGGCCAGGAATGGACAAAGCTGAGCCTCAGAGATTTGGGGGGGGGGGGGGGGGACGATAAGAACACTCGCCAGGCCACGTCGAGAGATCCGTGCGCCTTGGGGTAAAAGCTGGGTCCCCCGGGGTGGGTTTGCCAGGACTCCCAAAGTTTTGGGGGCATTTGGGGGACACTGAGCCCTTTTACTAATCTGGTGATAGCTATCGGCCCATGCACAGATTCGAATTTTGCCCACAAATTCGGGGAACGCAGTGGCTCCAGATTACAGGCCCGCCCATTCTCGACAAAGTGTTTCTCAGTCAATTCCCGTGACCTCCTCCTAAAGCCCCCTTCCCTAAGCCCTTCCGAACAGAGGACAGAGCCTTTTCCCCTCCCCCTCGGATCGCCCCCTGAATGAGTGGGCCGTGGGACCCCACGAAAGGCGCACCCTTGACAATAACCCGCTTTGGGCGGAGGGAACACCAGCGCGTCCGGAAGCCGGGGTCTCTTCAGCAAACTCACGCCTCCTGTTTAGGGCCTGGGTCTGTCGCCGGGCCGAGGGCTGGACTCCCCCTGCCGCCCCCTTCCCTCCCCAAACCTTCCCTGACATCAGTCCAAATGGGGAGTGTCCGGAGGCGGGTTTGGAGACGGTTTAGGCAACAGCCAAAACGGTCGCCAATTACTTTTTAAAAACCACTCATTCCATTCTCCCCGTAAGTGACTAGAGAGGTTGGAAGCGGCGATTTTGGGGCCCCTAAGGGACGGCGATGGGGACGGCCACGGTTCGTAGCGAGCCGGCTAGCCAGCGAGGGCCTCGGCCCCCGCGCGGAGCGCGCCGCCTCCGCCCATATGGCGGCCGGGCCGGAGGTAATTGGAACAAACGCCGTCTGAAAAGGGCACAAAAGCCGCAGCTGGGGCTTTGTCCCCGCTCCCACGGGGAGCCGCCGGCCCCGCCGCCCGGCCCCTTTCTCGCCCGCTGCCGGCCGCCGCCGCCGGGATCTCCCAGCGCGGATTAGGCGGGGCTGCCTCCCTGGGGCCGGGGGTCCGCGGCCGTCCCCCCCCCCCATTCCAGGGAAAGAGGGGCTCCGCGTGTCCAGGCCCCCACCCTATCCAGCAGACATGGGGGTAGAAAAGGCGGTCGGATTGGCGGGAGGCACGCTGGTCCTAGGGGAAACCTTGGTTAATTACCCAGGCGGGGAAAAATTCCGGACTGTTACCGCCCCGCCAACCTCCCTGCGCCGGGCGGAGATTTTGCGCGCAAGGAGGCAAAGACAGGTGAAGAAAGTCGGTGAGTAGAGGCCCCAGGACAAGTAAACTAGGCCGACTCCCTTTGGCGCCTGTACCTGCCCTGCCATCTCAGTCTCCTCCCTAAAAGCACATCACCATTTTTCAGCCACAGTTTCTGGGGACCCTGGCCGGGCCAGAGAAGCTAACTTCCCAGGCCTGTGGGTAAAACAAAGCTGGTAGAGGGTACTCTTATTTTCCTTCTGGGTCTGCCTGGGTACCCGGGATCCTAGCCCTCCCCTTCCACACGGCCATCCAACTGACTTTTCTAAAAGAAGTCACCTCTCACCAATCTGGGTTACTAGGACCACCCCCTTCCCCAGTCTGGGTTGAGCAGAGATCCCTCTCAGGCAAAGGCATTCCTGGGGGCTCCCCAAAATCAGAGGCTCAGGAATAGAAGGAGAGATGCCTTCCTAGAGCCCACAAGTCTGGGATGCGCGGGAAGGGTGAGTCAGTCTAATAGTGCCCCGGAGCAAATGGGTCTCAACAAAACAGGAGGTGAGGGAGTCAGGAGAGGTCATCCAGGAGAGTGAAGTGTTCGCAGAGGGGAGAAGGGAGGACAGAAGAGAGAAGGAGGAAGGAAGAGGAGAGTACACCCAGGCCTGAGCCTGCTAACAGCAACAGAGGAATTCTTCTGGGCCACGCTGGGCTCCTTGCCCCCTGCAGCCCTAAGTACCCAGAGTGGATAACTAGGTTGGCTCAATTCTCGCTCCCCCCTCCTCCCCGGCCCCCAGTCCTGATGAGCCCCGGTGTTCTTGCAGCTGGGTGGGTGGGCCAGAGTCCTAGTCCAGCAAAACCCGCCCAACTGCCGGGCATCTGGGCTAAACGGTCCGGATGCTGTGTGCATGGTCCCCGAGGTGGGAAAAGGAGGTGCTGTCTTGAAAGATAGCGAGGGGGTGACCCCAGGAGACCTCTGACTCCTCCATCCCTACTGTTGATGCTGCCTGCCAGGGCCTGCTTTCCTGCTGGTGCCAAAATACGCCAGGCCCGCCTATGGGCCGGGGGAAGCAGAAGGCTGCGTGTCAGGCTGGGATGGGGTACATGCTGAGTGCTTGAGCTGGAGAGTGTCAGCTTGTCTGTCAGTATACCGAGGGGGTGGGGTATACCTGTGTTGGTTGTGGGTGATCATGTGTCTAGACGTGGGTCTCGTGTGGGTCCTGCGTGTCACTGTCTCATTTGTTTATCTGTGGGCATCGAGGCATGGGTGAGTGAACGCATGTATCTCATTTTCTGTCCAGGGAGTATCTGAGCGTGGGTCTGCCCCTGTTGATGCGTGTCTCTTAAGGTGTGTTCATGATTGTGTATGTTTTTCGTGGGTAGAAAGGAAGAAGGGGTCCCCGGGCACCCCAGATCGCAGGGATCCAGGCTTGCCCTCTCAACCAGCACTGACCTAGGTGTGGGGCACCGCGTCCAAGGCGGGGTGCTTACCTCCGTAGTAGGTATACGGAGTAGACCCTAACATCTCCGACTCGTCCAAGCGACCGCCCAGCGGACGCATGCGCCTCGGACTCCGGAAGAAGGCGTGTCTCCGGGCGCCCAGGGCGCTCAGCTGTTTCATCCGGCGTTCTTTGGACCGTCGGTTCTGGAACCACACCTGGGACAGAGGAGGGGGCCTTGAGATCCGATCTGGGTCCCCTTCTTTCCCTGCCCTGGCCGCCCCTGCTGGGTCCTAGCGCCTCCTTCGCACCAAGAATGCCCTGAGCCGGGGGGCCGGGCCGGATTAGACCAGAGGGGTGGAGAGGGGCCTCGGCGAACCAGCCAAGGGTGAAGGATTTCGCGGACCCGTGGGGCGACTCATAAAGAGCTGGTCTTCCTGGTCCTTGGCCCGTCCGCGGTGTGACGGCTTTATAAAGGCCTCCCGCTCGGCAAGGCGCTGGTCTCGGCCCCTCGCCTCCCCCAGCCAGGCTCTGGCCGTTTGTCGGGCGCCCGGAGGGAGCACGCGGAGAACAAACAGCGCCTCTTTCTCTGCTCAGAGGATGGGAGGAAGGGAAAGGTCCCCGTACTCCAGCGAGGCTTAAAACCTTCCTTGAAAGGGGCGAGGGGCGGGAATCAGAGAGGTGAAGTGACCCTCCCAGGACGACACCGCTGGAAGACAGCAGGGCCGGCTAGGAGTGTGACCAGTCGGGGCTGGGGCCCCGACCTCTGGCGCACCGCCTGCCCCTGGATTCAACTCGGCGCGCTCTTAGCCAAGGAGGCTGGGTGCGAGGCTCCTCCGAGCTTCCCTGCTCGCGGACGCAGCGGCGCTGGGGCGGGCTGGCCCAGCCAGGGCCGCACCTGGATGACTCGCATGTTGAGGCCGGTCTCCTGCGCCAGCTGCTCGCGGATGTGGCGCGTGGGCTTGGGCGTGGCGGCGAAGGCGGCCTTCAGCGTCTCCAGCTGTTTGGCTTTGATGGTGGTGCGCGGGCCACGCCGCTTGGTGCCCGAGTTCTGCTCCTCGTTCTCGTTGTTGGCCGTCTCCTTGTCCGACGACGTCGAGTTGTCGGTCTCCTTGGGATCGTCCTGGAGTGGATCCTGGAGATCCGGGGACAAGCTGCGGTCCGTACAGGACGACACTGTGGGCGGACGGAGCGGGAAGGGAACCGGACGTCAGCGGCGGCCCGAGACCTCTCCGGTCCGACAGCGGGTTCCCGGCGGCCCCGGCCACCACCAACCACGGCGGGTTTCCCACCCCAAACCTGCCACAGCCCCTCCCCCAGGGGCCGACGCCCGCCCACTCCCTCCAGGCGGGGCCGGGCCTTCCGAGGGGCCCTTCTCACGCCCTCTCAGCACTTCTCAGCTAGGGCTTGCGAAAGGGGGAGGCGCGCTCTCGGGAGAGGGGACGCGAGGAGGGTCCTGACGCCCTCCTGGCCTGGGATCTTCCTTTCCCACCTCGCCTTCCTGCAGACCCCAATTACTGTCCTCACTATGCAGCTAGAAATTACCAGGAGCTGCAAAGACTCGGAAAGGGGAAACGGTTCCAAATTGGAGGAGGAGGAGGTGGAGGAGGAGGTGGAGGAGGAGGAGGAGGACCGCTTGGACAAGAATTGGAGGAGGGCAGGGGAAGAGCTGGAGTGGCAAGTATGCTGAGAGACTGGCTGCAAACGCCAGCCCCCCACGGCCCCTCCGTGTGCCTTGACCTCGGAGTGGAGAGCTCTGAGCCCCCGCACCGCCTCCAGCCAGGGGGCAAAGTAGGGAGGGCGCTGGGGCTTGGCTGGGGAGGGGCGAGGGCCTCCTACCCGAGTTGAGGCTGCCCTCCTTGAGGCTGGACGAGCTCAGGTAGTCGTCCTTGCACACGAACTTGTTCTCGTCGATGACGTAGAGTTCCTCGCCCGTGGAGAGCTGCTTGTTGCAGACCATGCAGGTGAAGCAGTTGAGGTGGAAGACTTTGCTGCGGGCCTTGCGTACCAGGTCGCTGGGCGAGATGCCTTGCGCACAGCCTGCACACTTGGTGCCAAAGCGCCTGCGGACGCGACAAGGCTTGTCACCTGAGGCCAGCCCAGCGTCCCATCCTCCCCGAAGCCCTGACCTCCTCCTGCCCCGCCCTCGCTCCTGAGAAGCCTCCATTTCCACATCTGTCAATAGGAGATGCCAGTCCTGTCCTCCCTGGCCGGAAATGCCAGCCGGGAGCCGAAACACCCAGGACTGAGCTTGGGACTCTCGGGCCTCGGTGGTCGGGTTTGTTTGAACTCTGCTGGGCGCAGCCTTCAGCCCAGGAGAAGGCCCAGAGCACCCAAACTTGTGTCCCTCCTCCACCACCCACCCCTACCAGATCCGCCCCAGGATGCTCCAGGCAAACTCTGCTCTTGAGGTCAGGAAGGATTTTAAAGTCAGGCAGGCCGGGTTGGGACCACTTCTCGGCTTTGCCTTCTGGATCCTTAACAGTCTGCTGGGATCCAGGTGGCGTCAATCAGCCTGGCTGGTGGGTCCTAGCAATGGAGCACGGAGGGGCCCCCTCTCCTGAGCTGAACCTAAGCAGGAAGGAGAGAGCCTCTGCTGATTCCCAATGCTGTAGACTTTCCAGGCCCTGCTCTGGGCCCCACTGGAGCTGGTCAGGGGCCTACGGATTCTGGAAGGCAGGGACTGGACTTCCCAGTCCCCAGATCCCAGACCCTGGCAGGCAGGGGAGGGGGACATGTGATCAGTAGGCCGTCCTAAACCTGCATGGCCAGAACTCGGGATCTCTCCAATGCCTCCTTTTCTGTGTTCCCGGTCTAAATCCTTTTCTTTCTTCCAAGAATGCTGGGAGAAGGCCGGCGTCCCCCGAAATGGATGGTGCAGACTGGCACTGGGAGGGATGAGGAGAAGCGGGAGCAGCGAGGTGCAGGGGGAGAGAGAGCGAGGGCCCAGGGCCCTGGGGCCCCATGTCTACTCACACCCATGTCTCTAAACAGGGCGAATTTGGGTGACGTTGATGTAGTGAGGGCATTAGAAGCCATAAGTCACTTTTGGCCTTATCCGGCAGCATAATTGGCCATATGCACCTTATCAAAAATCATTAGGTGCTTCGCAAGCACCACCACATTAGGGGCCTTGGGCCTCTGGGGCCGGGGAGCTTACACGTGTAAAGGCGAGCCTGACATTTTCTCCTATTCAAATTCCCCAGTGTCAGCTCACTGAGGCCGGTGAGCAGCCTTTCTGCACGGCGTTAATCACACCCCCCTCTTCTCTCTGCGCCTGGAATTCGCACTCACAAAGCCGACTCTGGGCACCCGTGGGGAAGCGGGCCAGGCCGAGCAGCCAAAACCCCCACAGTCTTCCAGGCCAACCCTCAACATTTCTCAGCTGGGAAACCGAGACTGAGAGAAGTGATCTCTGTGATCTGCCTGAGGGCCCGAGTGGGCAGCAAGGGTAGACCCTGCAGGTCCGTATCCAGCTTCATTTCGTTTGTACTTTCAACAGAAGAGAAAATGTTTAAAGAGTTTGGGGCCAGTGGGGGGAGGGGATGTGGATGGGGGGATTGAGGAGAAGATTCCCTTCCCATCACCAGAAGAGATCTTTCTGGCTGAGCCCCCTCTGGAGCTGGGAAGTTTCTGTTTGTCCAGAAAGGCCCTGGGAACCCTACCTGCCCGGAGCCCAGCCTCTGGACACCCCGCACTCTGCCTAGTGGGAGAAGCCCTCAGCTGTCCCTAACTTCGCCAGAATCCTTAGTCTCTCAGAGCCTAGCTGGAAGCTCCCACCCGGGGGTGATGCCGACTAGGAACGGGCAGAGACGAGTGTGGAGCAAGTTAGTCAGGCTTCCTCCCCCTGCCCCACCACCGATCCAAGCCGCCCTGGAAAAGAGCTAGAAGCAGCCCAACCGCGTTCTTCTCACTCCGCCTGCGTTCCGGCCTTTGCTGGCCGGAGGACTGCAGAGCTTGCTGGGCGAGCCGGCTCCCCACTGAAGCTGGTGAGACCGGGAGGCTGGGGTGGGTCTCTCCCGTTCCCCGGTGCCCCAACGGAGCGCGCGCGGGGCGGGTGCGCGGGCAGCAAGCAGGGGCGGCACGGGCCTCTTACCTGAAGAAGTCATTTTTGCAGTACAGCTTGCCCTCGCGTGAGAAGCACTTCTCCGAGAGATTGGTTTTACACTCGCAGCACTGAACGCATTTGATATGCCACGCGCGGTCCAGCACGTTCAGCAGAAAGCGATCGAGGATGGGCCGCTCGCAACCGGCACAGTGCACCATCATAGCCCCGCGCCCCGGCGGCTCGGGCCGCCTCGACCTCCCTTCGGGCCCCCGGCCCTCGGGCCCCCAGCCCCGCCGCTGCTCTCTGCCTCTTCTCTCGGCCGCCGCCGGACGAGTCCGGTCCGAACCAAGACTCAGCCGGTCAAGTCCTCGGGTGATTGCTGGGCCTGGCGCTAGGCTGCCCGCGGTGGGGTGGGGACTGGTGGCGTTCACAGCCTCATGCCCCGGGCCGCGCGCCCCAGTATATCTTGGGTGGCTGCTGGCCTCGGCTCTGCCGAGCGGCTTTCCCCGGTGGCGGAAGCGCCGGCACTTTCCCCCACTTTCAAGCGGTCCCGATCCTCATCTTTGTCTGGCCGCCGCCTAATTCGCGCATCCTTATTCAGATTTGGTGACGTGGCGCGGCACGTAGGGGGCCCGTCGGCCAATGGGCGCGCGGTGGCCATGGCAACCTCTTAAATTTATAGCATATCTAAATTGGCTACAGCGTTGCGGTCCGGACAGAGCAAAAAAAACAAGGCATCAGTATTGTTGAGTATTAGCTTGTACCTGGTTCGGAGGCAAAGTAAGTATTTACCTTCCAGTTTGGGGCTGGGGGTTGGGGGGCCGCGCGATCTGAGAACTGCCTCTCTCTTCTCTCGCCTCACACAAATCTGGGGGGGGGGGCAGGGTTCCAAGGCCTAGTGGGGAGGTGGGGAACCTCTGCCCCCTTCTCCATCCACGGAACTTCCAGAAGTTGCCCAAGGCGAGGATCGCGCGCTCTGTCTGCCTCCTCTTCCCCAGCCCAGTCCGCCGTTTTGGACTCCCCCTACCCGCGCGCCCCTGGGGTCAGCGCCCTGGAGCTGCGACAGAGAGGTTCCCGGGAATCCCGGGAGGCGTCCCCGGTTTCCTTTGTCATACACGGGGACTGGGGACAAGCCCGGCCTTTCTCAAGGAGAGAGAGAGAAAGACCGAACAGGCCCAGGCCCAGGTTGGGGGGCATGTCCTCTGGCCCGCTCCGAGACCCCGCGCTGGCCACGGGACTTAGGGGAGATGTGGGGAGTGGGGTACTCCCCACTGGTCTTTCCGTTGGGAAAGCGTACCGGTCTTTCCGAAGCCAGCTCAGAAGTGGCGTTCACCGCGTCTCCGCTCTCCTCGTGGCACCTTCCGGATCCCCGGTCAGCCAGTCTGGGCGCCACGGTGAGTGGGTAGCGCGGCCGAGGCGGCACGCTGGAAGATTGCGCGGGCGCTGTTTGCACGCGCTGGGCGTCCCGGCTGTGTGTGCAGGTTCGATTTTACATAGGAGGCAGGAAGTGCCATTCCACGGGGCTCCGAGCGTTGCGGGGGCGGGGGGGGGCGGTATTCGCAGGTGTATGTGGAGGGGGACTGTGACTCTGGTGGAGGAGGGAAAAAAAAGCCTCTTTTCCAAAGTGCCAACCCAGTCAATGAACTGAATGCTCTAAGTTAGGGAGGCCAGGCAAGCTAGGTGGGGATTTTCCCTTCCCATTCCAGAAAAGAGGGCCGATGGGGTCTGTAGGGCTTGGGCCCACAGGCTGGGAGCCAGATGAGTGTAGAGTTGTGGTGTGTGTGTGTGTGTGTGTGTGTGTGTGTGTGTGTGTGTGTGTGCGCGCGCGCGCGCGCGTGCTCTTGCATGTGTACACCCCAAGGCTTGGGTATGGATATGCGTTTGGGTGCATTTGTTGAGTTTGTTAATATACATTTGCTGCTTGAGAATCTTGTTTTTGCCTCTGTTTATATTACTCAGGAATCAATTATATGAATATATTTTGACATGTGTATCTTTTGTGTTTGTACCTGTGCATAGCTCTGCTAATATTTGTGTGTATCAGTCTGCGTGCTTTTGTTTTTGTTGGTTGGTGTGTACATATATATGTATATATGTGCATATTTGCAGCCACATGAATGTGAGAGTATTTGCTTATGTGCGTGTGCATCTGTGTAAGATTGCTTGTGTAGGTGTGTGCTAACATGGATGTGAAAGTGGACTTTGAAGAATCTGAATCGTGTGCAGGTGAGCGTGTGTGTGTGTGACTGAGCTGGGTTGAGTGTGTTTGTGAGTGTGGAATTTTGTGGATATGTGTTTGTGGGTCAATCATTGTGTGTGTGTGTGAGTGTGTGTAGTTCTGCAGATAGCCATAATTTTGTTTATGTGACTCCTGTGGTGTTTTTTTTCCCCCAGGGAGGGATATGTTTGTGTGTGTACTTCTAGTGTGCTTGCCTTGTGGATTGAAAGGGGGCAGGATTTGTGGATGCCTGAATTGGGGCAGTTGGTGGAGGCTCAGGGGTGTTCACTTTCCCCCTGGGTTTCTGTCCAGGCTTCTAGCTTCCCCTCACAGGCCACAGTCTCTATGGGAAGTGATTTGGCTTCGCACAGGAATTGACAGGTGCTGGTCACTGGGGTGGGGTGCTGGCCCCCAAGCTGGACTTCTGAAAGGGAGTCCCCAAACTGGGCCACTTCTGCTGTTACTCATCCTCCAGCTTGCCGAGCAAGGAACAGGTGTGGCTGATTGGAGCTGGGACCAGCCAGGAACAAGGAGGCCGGATCTCGCTGGGTCTCCCAGGCCAGGCTGGGAGAGCTCCAGGAGCCCCACATGAAATCGCAGTTTCTGGCAGTGCCTGGCCCTGCCCTCCTGGGCTATGAAGGGTCATTGAGCTGAGAAAGGGCAGGGACAGAGTGAAACAGCACCGGAGAGAAAAAAGAGGCACTCAGGCTCCAAGTGGAGGCGAATCAAGATACCTCCTTGGTCTTTGTCTCCATCTCTCCCGAGTTTCTTCACATCGTTTCCTTTCTGTCTCTCTTTCTTATGTTCAGCCTCTGTTCTTTTTCTGTTTCCTTTTCCCTCCATTTCCCCATCACTTTCTTTCTTGGTATCTCTCGATTTTTATTTCCCTGCCTCTGGCTTTCTGCTGGGCATTCCGATCTGGTATCAGACTCAAAGCTGCAATGAAGGATTCTCTTTGTGCACTCCGTGGATTAAAGCCGCTGTCTAGATGATATCCTTCCCCCTTGCTCTGGACTAGGCGCGCTGAGCCGCCTCCCCCTCTCCTGAGTGGGTACCTGAAAAGCCAGGTCTTTCCACCCCAGCTATGCCCACCCTGCTGGCTGCTGGGTGCCTGTGTACCAAACTACATCTAGAATAAACCCACCTGCCCTCACCTCCTCTATGGGCTTAAATGCCAACGCACCGTCAGGCCCCAGCCGCTGAGGTGCAAGGCCAGGGAAGTAGGAGGTACGTGCCCCCTCCCCCTATCCTGGATGTGGCTAATCACCCCAGGGATGGATGCCCGGGAGCTGAAGATGAAGCTTCACTTCCAGAAGCCCCGGCCTGGCCTTCTGCCTCCTGTAACTGAGTTTACCCATCCTGTCCAGGTCACAGCCTCTTGGAATCACCCTGGGACCCTGAGAACAGCCCACACTCAGTCCAAAACCGTCTCGCTCCAGTCCAGTGGCAGCGGCATCTCGCTTGGCCCTCCACCTTCCAGGGCGCACAGCTTCCGAAAAAAAAACGCCAGCAGACCAACTATTAGACGAATTATCCCGCCCTAACAGCGCTAACAGATGGCGACCAGGCAGCGAAATCCCCTCCTATATGTAACTAATAAACTGCTTGTGTCTTAACAGGGTAATGCATGGAGACGCAATGTCACTTATACAAGATGTTGATGGAATTTACTATATAAAAATCTTCCTCCTAGAGTAAAGAGTATCAACATTACAACTCGACAGACGGCGGCGGGATAAGTAAAACAGACAAAAGACAAACAAGATAGTAATCTGTTTCCAATCACTTAAGCCCTGTAGAGTTAGTAATACGCGGTTTGCATATTCCCCTTTGAGTTCGGTAATTAATTACCGGCGAGGAGGCGCACACCCGCCCGGGGGTGGGCGTTTCGAGGTGCGCTGAGCTGGGATTGCGGGGAGGCGCCTTTCCCGACTTTTCCAGCCTGGGATATGGGGCAGCGGCCGGACTGAGGACTCTTCTGAGCGTTTGGAACCCACCTTCCCGCGGGTTGTAGAACACTTCCCTGCCCCTCACCGGAAACTCTCCATCCCGGGAAGATTCTGCAGCCAAGCAGAAACGGGGCTTTTCCGGCAGCCAGAGCATCTCCCTTCGCTCCGTCTGAAGACAAACCGCTTGCTTTGAATGGACTGGAGTGGCCTGCTTTCTCGGGGAGCGCGCGCGCTGGGGGAACCCGAGAAGCGCGCCCCTCGTCGTCTTCTCCCCGCGGTCTCTGGGGCGGCCCAGCCTGTCCTCTCCCGACTTCCATCATTACCGCCCCCCACCCAACACGCACACTCCACCCCCGCCCCACCCCCCGGAGCCAGCGCGGCTTTAACATTAAACAAACGCAGCGAGCGCCTCAGAGCTGCGCTCTCGGCCGGGTCTGCGCGGCGGCGGCGTTACAAATTGTAAATTTAAATTGCTCGCCGGATTCATTACCTCCCCTCTTTGATTTCAGCCAGCCGTGAAAAATTATACTGGTGTACCACTGAGAAACTGTTTTGCCGCAAAGAGCCCGCGCCTAATCACTGGCTTTCTCCCTCCGACAAAAGTGTAATTATTTTGTTTGGGGTGTAAATATAGGCCGCGCTGCGCACACACACTCAGCGTCCCGCCGCGCCGCCGCGCACTGCCCGCCGCCGCGAGGTATCGGCCCCCGAGTAGGAGCGGACGTGGAGGCTGGGCCCTGCCGCCCGGAGTCTGGAGAAGAGCGGCCGGTTTGGCGCTCCGGCAAGACCCAGAGAGCCGAGTTGGCAGGTCAAGTCGCCAGTCCCTGCCCTCTGGAGTTCGGGTTTGCCGGATGATCCCCGGACCGTGTGCGCCCAGGCTGGCTTGGGTGGACGCCCACCGGGCGCTTGGAGTGGGTCAGCGCAGGGGCTTAGGTCTGGGCACCCGGGCAGGGATACAGAGGGCTGGTGGGAGGATGGGAGCGAGGTGGCCAGGGTTGAGCTTTCTGGGGTCCCCATGGGGGTGGCCAGCTGGGGGCAGCCCCAAGTCCAGGCTGGGAGAGTGTTGGGGCCTGGGCGTCCCCAGGAGGGCAGGGTATAGGCTGAACCCTGGAAAGCAGGGGTGACAAAGCCGGTGTGTCCCCTCACTCTCCTCTGTGGACTGCTTGGTTTCCAGAACATCTCTGCGGGGGGCAGGGCCTTCCTGTCAGTTGAATCCTGCGCTGCTTAATTAACGGTCTCGTTAACTGGGCTGGCCCGACCTGGAACGTTTAATCAAAAAGGCAGGGAATTCCTCCCCTCCCTTCCTTCCTTCTTCCCTCCACTCCTCCATCTCTTCCTTCTTTCCTCTTCTTTCCTTCATCTATTTATTCACCAGTGGTAAAACTTCTCCTCTCCTTAAGCACCCTCTCCCAGCACTGGGGTCCGAGGCCGCTGAGTCCCCAGGCCAAATAGTGAGTCCCCGGTCCAATATTTGGGAAGGGGCCCGTGGGACATGAGCAGTGGCAGGAGTTGGGGACCACTGTTGAGTCTGGTGGCCTTGGGACAGGACTGGAGCCAGAGGGCCGTGGTCAGATTTCTGGGGGCAGGCTGGTGGAAGTGTGCTGAGAGCCCTGCAAGCCACCACCTGGCGGGCATCTCTGGGAGGTTGGAGGGCAGTGGCTGATCGCACTTGGCCAATCCAGAAAATCCAGCTGCAAAGCGTGTGCATGCTGGCCAGCTTAGAGACCCAGCTGGTTGGGGCCAGGGTAGGGTGGAGCCCGGCGTCCCATCTTTCTTTCCTCCTGGAATGCATCTCTCAGAGGCCCAGCCATCAGGCTACCCAGCTGGTCCTGCAGGTTACAGCACCTTCTTTGTCACTGCAACCCAGGGTCCAACTTAGGCACCAATTTCAGGGGAGGGTGCAGACTGGAGCTAATCCCTGTGGGCCAGAGGGCAGCCTGGGGAGGACAGAAGGAAAGGTGCAAGCCAGTCCTCCAACTTGTGGGAGCAATGCTGACCCTTTGTTCGGAGAGGGAAAACCTCACACTTCGTGCAAGGCTAGAGGCTGCTCCACCAACTGCCGGGTTAGGCTCAAATCCCAGTTTGCCAGGCTGACCAAGGCTTCAAGCTGAGTGCTGCTGGCACCTTCCTCTTCCTTCCCTTGGCGGTTTAGCCTGGAGGGCCGTCTCAACCTCATCCAAGTGCAGGCAGTGCTGGGGCGCGTGGAGTCGTGGTCACAGACTCCCTGGTCCCACTGAGGTATCCGACTGTGGAGGCTATCCGCTGGGCTCCCGGAGCTGTTTTTCAGAAGATGCTTGCAACCCCATTCCATCTCTGAAACCCAAAGGGAGAGCGCTAACCTCCAAATGGAGGATCCCGAAGACTTTCTAATTATCCTCCCTCCGACTAGCTTGTCTGAATTTGAGTCTGTATCTTGCTTCCCCTTTCTTTTATCTTTGTCTTTTTCGTGGTCTCGATAGCATCTCTCTCTCTCCCCCCTTCTTCTCCTCCTTTCCCCATTCTCTCCCACCTCCTCTCCCCGCCCCTCCATATCCCACCTCCTTTTTGTTAGCCTAATATGGGTTCCTTTAGAACCCGACTTTGGCAGCCCGCGCGCTCTGTTTGTGTGTACGTGTGTGTGCGCGCGGGCGCGGGCGCGCGCGTGTGTGTATTTCTCAGCTGCTAATGATTGTGTGTTGATAGAGCAATGCAGTGGCCTCATTAGCCTTTGTTTAGAAGGTGTTAAAAGAGAAATCTGCATCGGAAAGCCGCGGTTTACACCGCAGCCTGGCTGAACCCGGAGCCGGAGCCAGCTGGAGGGTGGGGGGGCCGCCCACCGCCGGCCCCCGGGAGGGGGGGAGGGGCCCAGGGAAGGCGACCCCCAGCACCTTCCTCCCAAGGCGAGTATGTTTACCCTGCTGCGCGCCCCTCGGTTCCTCGGGGACCACAGCGGGAATCGCGCTTTCTCTAAAAGTCCTTTGAGCTGCCCAGCAGTGCGCGGTGGCTTTTCTCGTCCAGGTTTCTCGGGGGAAGAGGAGGGGAAGGGCAGAATGCTGCTCTGAAAAAAAAATTCCAAGGTTTTATTTTGCGGGGGAAGGAGGGGGCCAGGGTGGGGTCTTATTTTAGAGGCGAATACCAATCAGTTCGCGGCTGCAGGGATGGGCTTTGGGTGTCGGTTTGTTTTGTGGAGATATCCGTGCGCCCCGGACGCAGGGTGGGGGCTCCAGGCTTTCGAAAGTCCGGAATAGTCCTCTTGCTTTCCTTCCAACAAATTCACCTACGGCCGGAGGAAGAGTATTCCCTGTGTGGTTAGGCTCATTCCTAAACTTCCCCTGTCTACCCTTACCCAAGGGCTCCACCTGGGAAACGAATTCCGTGAGAATAAATCGTAGCTCGGCTGGCGGATTTCTCTGAAGGTCGGCGGAAGCACCTAACTTTATTGACCGTGGGCGTGTGTGTGTGTGTGCGCCTGTATTTATGTATGTGGAAGTAGGATTTGGAGAGTGACCATCACACGTTCGGCATTTCCCACTCCCTCGGGGAAACAAGGTTTTAGGCAGAGGAGAACGTGAGAAGAAATTCTTTTTATCTTGGGTTCTACGAAAAGACCCAGGAAAAAAAAATAGAGGGAGAGTCGCTTCTGTGGGTGAAGTTTATTGAACTCGGAGAAAGACGCCTTTCCTGACAAAAGGGAAAGAAAAAAACAAAAAACCGCTGCGGAATTCGAGCGGCGAAATGTGTAATCTCTGATCATAATTCATTGCTTTTGCCGGGCCTGGGTTGCTTCTAAAGCAACCCTTTCTCGTCTTTCTGGCTCCTCTCTTTTTCGTTTCTTCTCTGCGCTGGATTTGATGCTTCAGGTCTTGGGGCCAAGCTCAGAAGGTCTGGGTGTCCTTGCGCGTCCACAGCCCCGTATACCCAGTGGCAAAGCGTTAGACATCGCGTTTTTCCCCTCTTTGGTCGAAGGCTAGACTAGGCGTCGCCTGGGGACAGATCGTGGGCGGCTAGGGCCTGGGGCAGTGACAGCGAAACGAATTCCAAACCTAATCTGGACTCGCCACGGAGACGTCCCGGACCCCCAACACTATGTAGCCAAAAGCAAGGTTCCGCGTGAAGCCAAGTGAAAGTCGACCGCCGTAATGCAGTGGGATGGGATCAGGGCCGAGTTCGGAAGATGCGGGGAGAGGATGGAGAAACCTCTACCTGTCTGCTCTCGTCTCCCTCTCTCTTTCTTCCCAAAGCAGGTTTGGCGGAGAAGGCAGCGGGTGGCCCCCGGTCGCTGCCTGGCTACGCGCGGGCGCGGGAGTTTGGACCAAGACAAAGACGGGAGCTGTCCGCGGTGCTGAACCTGCCGCGCCTCCGCGAGGGCAAATGGGCTCCTGTAAGCTGCCCTCTCCTCCTTTACTCCCTCTTTCTATCTCCCCTTCACTTTGTGATTCTTTCCCTCCCCTGCGTTTATTTCCCTCTTTTGTCTTTCCGTAGAATACGTGTTCTGCACGCAGGTGTATGTGTATATCAAAGAACAAAACAATTGATTAAAAACGGTGTCTTCTCTTTTCTTCCCAAATAAATGATGCAAGAAAGGTTTATTTAAAATGTACTCTCAGACAAATAAAAACAGCTATTCCGACCCCCAAAGAATGGAAATGCATGCTTAAAACAATAGAACTAAGCATAAACAAATGCTTCAAATCTGTTCTTTGATTTATTTTGAAGAAGAGGTAAGGGGTTTAGAAAATTTAATGCCAGGAATATAATATTCTTGGCATCTTAACTTCTTGGGTGGGAAAATATAACATCTGGGAGGAGGATTGGTGGCCAAATATTAAGGCGAACAGGCTAAGGAGCTTGTCTATGAGTCAATAGATGTCTTATGAAGGTGAAAGTGATGGACATTAAGTTGCCTTAACCCTTTGAGAGATCTGCAAGCATAACAATCTTCTGGATTATTAACAGGGAAATGAATCCCTTTGAAACTTTGGGTGTAAAAGTGTTAATATGCTGCTTCATTTTCTAAATGTGCAGAGTGTTGTCTAGACGTCTGGCATGGTGTATAACCAAGCACCGATTCCTCTGCTCAAATTTGTATGTAACATTTGTCTAGCGAAGTTTGTGCAGGGGAGAAAAAAAATCACATATTCCCTCCCAGGGGAGTACACCCATTTTAGTGCACACAGATCTGTACACAGTCCCTCTGGCATCTCATAGATACACTACCTCCCAGAGAGCCCAGATGCTCTGGGGCTACCTTTTCATTTGATCTTCTCAGCACCCTCCAAGTCTACCCACCACAGGGGTGCCAGCTAAGTCCAGTTGTTAGCACCACCAATACATACAGGGAGGGGTTCTTGAGAATTCAGTGGGATAGCTTGGCTCTGGCTTCCCACCTGGACATTCTAGAGCTAAATTGTCCCATAAAGGCAGAGGAAATAAAATTCTCAAACCAGAGTGATTTGTAATAAAAGGTTGCATTTTCAGGTTGGGGTAACATCACCCCAGTTCCTCCTGATGCTGACTGTTATCTTCTCACCAAAATACTCAGCAATCTTTCATTAAGGCCAATGCACTATACCTTTCAACCTCTTGAAATGTAGCAGCTCATTGTGCCAGGAGAGAAACCCTAAGCTAGGATGGGTGGGTGGGGGGAGGGGGAAGCCATTTATTGAATGACCATTATGTACACTTGATTCCTTGATCTTCACTGCAACCCTGAAAAGTAGTAGATATTTATCATGGCATCATTTTACAGTTGAGGATAGAGACTCACAGATGTTCATTGAGTTGCTTATGGTTACATAGTTAAGGCCTGTGATTTTAACCCAGATCTCATTAGTTATGGAGTGTGTGCTTGCTCTAGGGGGCCACAACTGATGGTTATATGGGGGATATTCCAGAGGTCACTGTGCTACATTTCTTTAGTTCAATAGCTTTGGATTCCCAGGCCATTATGGCCTGTGGTCTGGGTTTGTAAGTTGGTTTAAGCCTTAAATGTGAAGCAAGAAATTAGAATGAAGGACTCTCCCTTCATGTGGGTTGCGTGGATATTTCACAAAATAAGACCACTTACTGCTGAAAAGGGTCCTGGACCATCTTCTAAACCTACACCTAAGAGTCAGTTCTTGAATCCCCCTTTCTCTCCTGCCTTGCATCCGATCCATCAGCATGTTCAGTTAACTCTGCCTCCGAAATATGTTCCAACCCATCTACTTCTCATCTTCATCTCTGTTATCAACCTGGTCTAAGCTGCCACCATCTCATCTGTTTTACAGCAGTAGTTTTCCTGTTTCTTCTATTTGATTGGTTTCCCTGTTTCTTCTATCCTTTCTCTCCTTGGCAACCCATTCTCTACACTATAACAAAAGTTATATTTTAAAATCATAAATCAGATCTTCTCATTCTCCTGTTTTTAACTCTCCAACGAATCCCCAACACACTTAGAATAATTCCACATTCCTTATCCTGATCTGCAGGGGTCTCTGTGATTGGCTCTCACCCACCTCTCCTAATACACCCTCCCTGCTTCAATGCCTAGCTTCACACACACCTAATTTTTCTCACCTCAAGACCTTTGCACTTGGTTTGTCCCTTTGCCTTCAGATTCTTACAAGATTGGCCCCCTCTTGTCACTTAGGTCTCAGCTCAAATGTCAACTTCTCAAAGAAGTCTTTCCCAACCATCTTATCTAAAAGCACCCCATCTCTCCTGACTCTTGAGTCCACCTCTCTGTCTGTTTTCTTTGTAACCCTCATCAATATCCAGAATTATCCTATTTATATGTTTAGGTGCATATTGTCTGTCTTCCTTAATAAAATATCCGTTCCACGAGGGCAGAGACTGTGTTTGTCTTGTTCACTGTTGAATCCCCAGTGCCCAGCTCGGTAACTGGAACATAGCTGTTCAATACGTATTTGTTGACTGAATGAATAATGAAGGAGTACACAGATGACGAGAAAGCTGCAGAAGTGGATGGAGATGAATGGGCAAAGCTGAGAAGGGCCTGAACTTTTTTGCCTGTCTTCCGGGCTCTGCAAATGGAATAGTGGGCTGGGTGCATTCCCAGTTTGGAAAAAGGAAGCAAGAAAAGTTTGCTCTAGGACCCCAAGAGGGTGCAGTCTTTGCAGACCAGATATCAAATCAGAATGGAGAAATGGATCTTCGACCTTGGAGAATGATTTTTATTTGTTCTGGTTGGGTCTGAAACCTTCACTTGGTTACAGACAGAAGGGTGATAATGGAAAAACACAGCAAACCAGGAAGATCTCTAAATTGCAAGTTTTTTTTTTTTTTTTTTTTTTTTGATAAATCTAACCAATCTTACTTGTAGGGAAAGTAATACAGTGTTGTGTTATCAGTTCAGACTGGAGCCAAATTTCCCAGTATTGGAATCTGGCTTCATTGTTTGTAGGCTGTGTGGTATATGGCAAATCACTTAGCCTCTCTGTTCCTTAGTGTCCTTATCTGAGGAATGGGGATAAAAATAGTATACCTGCCTCATAGCATGGGCATGTAAGATTGTTTTAGTCTGTTTTTACCTGTGTCAGAGCTTGGTTTAGAGAGGAAAAAGGGAGCAGAGTATGTTTAGGGCTGTGGATATGGGAAGGCAATTGGGCAAAGGGAAAAAATTGAGACTCACCTTCAAAAATCTCACTTTCTCTTTTGAGAGCTCTTATCTGTCAAGGTAGAAGACAGTCTGAAGGAGGGTCTGGCCAAGAATTCTAGCTCCAGTGCTGACCAGCTCAGTCATGGCAGGGAGAAATGCTCAACCTTTCTGAGCCTCAGTCCACTCATCTGTAAAGTGGGGCAGTAATTGTGCCTGGAACATTGGCGAGATATTTGGGAAACTGGAAAGAAGTAGACAACTGCTGTTACTGGGCTTTATTGGGCTGGGGCTGGGGGCAGGGGACTAATTTCTTTGCAAAGTGTCTCCTTGAGCTGTTGAAAGTGACTAAATCTTTTGCTGGGGCCTGGAGTAGATAGAATATGGGGTGAGAGTTACCTCCTTGGGGAAAGAAGTAAATAATTATGTGCTTGGAGTCATTCAAAGACCTTCCCATATCCAATCCCAGGGCCAGGGCTGGCCCTGCTTCAGACAGACCTGGTTCCCAGAGGCATAAGCTGGACTGCTGTGGTCACTGTCACCCTTCGGGGGAACCGTTTTTATGTGATAGAAGTGCCCTATAACCGGGGTCCCCAACCTCTGGGATCTAATGTCTGATGATCTAAGGTGGAGCTGATGTAATAATAATAGAAATAAAGTGCACAATAAATCTAATGCACTTGAATCATCCTCAACCAATCCTTCTCCCAGCCCTGTACATGGAAAAATCATCTTCAACAAAACCGGTCCCTGGTGCCAAAAATTTGGGGACCGCTGCTCTACAGAATGTATCTCCATCGCTCCATGGTCAAGGTCACCAGGTGTTAAATGCACTCCTGGAATGTGACATTAAGATAATTCTCCTGGTGAATAATCCTGTTGTTAAGTTAATGATCACTCCCCTAATCAGTGAGCATTAAAAAGTCATTGAATCTTTGTAGGTACCTGACATTGTGCTATACAGTGAGATGACTCATATAAGACGCATCATCTTTTGGTATTCTCAGAACAGTGCTAGGTGGCGGAGGCTGTAATTAGCCCCATTTTGCAGATGGAGACACACAGCTAGTTAATTGTCAGAGCCTGGCCAGAGTTTCTCCTGGATCTGATGACCGACCATGACGTGAACACACCTTTCCCCTCCCTTTCTTTGAGGGGTAATATTTTAAAACAGAAACTGCCAGAATATAATGTAGACTGTCTGTAAAAGTCTTCTGTAGAGGGATGCATGAATATGAGTTGGGAATAGGATAGAAATATTTAAAATGGGGGCCAGCCCTGAAAGTCATACTTCTTTTTCTTTTTTTTTCTCATTTTTTTTGGCTGCACTGGGATCGAACCTGTACCCCCTATAGTGGAAGCTCAGAGTCTTAACCACCGGACTGCCAGGGAAGTTTCAGTGGTTAATGCGCATTTTTTTTTGGCTATGCCATGTGGTATGTAAGATTGTAGTTTCTTGACCAAGAATTGAATACCTGCCCCTTGCATTGGAAGCACAAGTCTTAACCACTGGATGGCCAGGGAAGCTCCCATACTTCTCAATGCGGTTCCCCGTGTTGGTGAATCTCATGGACATACAGTTGAAAAGATGGCATAATGACACCAAAAGGAGACAGTGTCTCCTTTTCTCAGAGGACCTTCCAAGGCGGTTTTCCTTCTTCTTCTTGGGCTCTCTTCTCTCTGGTTGACTGCACACACCTCCCTTTTCCTACCCAGCATTGTTGCCCATCCTTACTGGAGACTCTAGCAGCTGATAAGCTGGGTGGGGAGCTGGAGTTGAGGCTGAGCCGTAATCACCTCTGACTCTCTCTCACCCACTCCTCATGGTTGTCTTATATCAGTAGGTTTTGACAAAGGTGTCCTGAATGAGTGAATGGCCAGATGACCCCATAGCATTTTCTCCCCCAAATGTTTGTAACGACCCCCCATGGTAATTCATCTGCTTATACATCTAGATCAGGGTTTATCCCCTTTGACACTATTTACATTTTGGGCTTCATAATTCTTCACTGGGTGGGGACTCTGTGCATAGGACGCACCTCCATCCTCTACCCACTGGAGGCAATTAGTACCTCTCCCTGCACATTTTGACCACAGTGATGTCTTTAGATATGTCTTCTGGGGTGCAAAAAGTCACCTCTGCTTGAGAACCACTGATCTCAAGGCAGATCTTCGAGACTTCCTCAAGTCTCAGGATTCCAAAACCTGCCCTTTTCCTCCTTGAACGAAACACAATGATACCGAGACCCTACTATGGACCAGACCTGTGCTGGGTCTGGAGAATGGTGTTTATAAGGGTGGATTAGACACGTGCAAAGGGCCCTCCTTCATTTGCTTGTTTGATAAATGTGTTTTGGACACACACTGTGCCAGAGGCTCCCGTGACGACATGAACAAGCACCCCTTACCTTCTGGCTCCTAAACTGCTTTCAACCTAGCAGGGGAGACCTGCTATCAGTTCGATTTTCCATACAGTGTCTACATGTGGACACACAGAAAGAAAAGAGCTATGCTCCCAGTTTCATTCATTCATTTACTTCCCCCAAAGTGTATCAAGTTAGGTGCTTTGGGCTTAGTTACTTAACCTCTCTGAGGTTCATGTTTCTTATTTGCAAACCAGGAAGAATGATAATGATAAAAGACATGAATAAGCTCATGCAGTTGTTGTGAGGATCAAATGAGATGATAAATGTAACGAGCATAGCACAGTACCTGGCACAAGGTAAGTGCCCAGGGTGATGAAATACTAAATAATAGTAAGAATAGTACAGATTTGTTGAATAATTGTTTGTAATGAGTGTGTGAGAGTGTCTTGTCTATAGAAAGCAATCATTAAGTATTTATGGGACAGAAACATGCCCCTTTTAAGAAGAATAAGGACTAATCTCTTAGAATAAAGAAGGAGGGTGTAAGGTCCCTTACCTGGGACAGATTTCCAGGGTTACTAGATGTGCTCTGTGAGGGATCAAGCCCTTTTCCCATCCCCACCCAGAAAGCCAGGCCATATCTCTGCTTTCGCTTCCCTTTCTCTCTCTTTATACCCATCACTGTTAACCTGGGTGTCTGTTTCTCCCTCCTCCTCTGGGAAGATCTTTACACCAGTGGTTCTCAACTGGGGGTGATTTTTGTTTCCCAGGGGACATTTGGCAATATCTGGAGATGTGCTTGGCCAACACAACTGGGTGGAGTGTGTTACTAGCTGGTAGAGGCCAGGGATGCTGCTGAACATACCATAGTGCACGGGACAGTCTTCTCCAGCCTCAAATTATTCAAGGGAATGTCTCTATAGTGCGGAGGTGGGGAAACTCAGTCTTACATCCCATGACTGGCAGGAAGACCCCATTCTTTGTCAAGGGGTATGACCCTGATGCCCAAATCCTTGCACTAAAAGCCCCCACTGGGGGAGGGGTGTCCTGCTCAACCAGGCTCCATTCACCTCCACCTGAACCAGTGGGGAGCCCCCACCCCTCCCCTGGCTGGTCAGGGTCCCAGGGCCAGTTCATGGACTTCTCCAGAGGAATCTCCCAGCAGGCAAGGGTTTGTGGAAACTTCTCAGAGTCTCTTTGCCTTTCTCCTTCTCTCTAGGAGGCTATGGCATTTTTGATGTCTCAATAATGCCAAAGCCAGACCTGAGAAGGCTTTATGTTTAAAGATGCTGTTGGGTCCTTCTCTAAAGGGAGCTGACCCAACAATTGCGTGTGGCTCTCAGCCCAGCCACACCATGTCCCTGTGGAATCTTATCGGAGGGGTCAGGGCAGAGGTGACCAGGTGGTCTGGGAACAGAAGCCTGTGACTTTTGAGGGGTACCAGAGGTCTTATGGTCTAAAAGATCTCCTAGGGCCCTGGGTTGGATCCTTGGTTGGAGAACTAAGACCCCACAAGCTGCATGGTGCAGACCAAAAATAAAAAAAATAAAAAACTTTCAAGTTGCCTGGTCATCTAGTGGTTAGGACTTGGTACTTTCACTGCCAGGGGCCCAGGTTTGATGTCTGATCAGGGAATTAAGATCCTGCAGCATGGCAAAAACAAACAAACAGCAAATAAAATAAAAAACTAGACAACACGAAACTATAAAAGATCTCCCGGCCTTGTCTCTTTCAACACAAGGCGTTCCCACTATTATGGTCACTTCTCAGGGGACTCAGCAAACAGCAACAACAACACCTTATCTGAAGATTGCATGAGCTGGGAACCACGCAAAGCACTTCACCTGCGTCTTCAGGGTAGATGCTATTATTCACCCATTTCACAGATGGGGAAACTGAGGCATAGAGGTTAAGCAGCTTCTCTAGGATTTGGTGACCTCTAACTTCCAAAGCCAAGATTGAGCCCCAAATTTTCTGAGGTTAACTTATCAAGACACTCTTCTAACAGAGGTGCTCTCACTTGATTAGCTTCAAGATGCCTGACTCTGCTACTCTCTTGCTGGGTGAGTTTGGGGGAATTACTCTACCTCTCTGGGCATGAGTCTGTGAGGTGGGGCTGGTGAATCAGCCACTCTGACCCTGTATGGACTTGACTGTTTTTATGTGAATTGATCATATTCCACTGTAGTCAGCTGCAATCCTTTCTGGACTCTGATCTCAACAATGTTGGGAGAGAGGAGAGGAGAGACTGGCAGTGTCCTGTCACTTTTCACTTGGTGGTGGGAGGGATTCTTTTCATGTGAATTCTGATCACTTACATTTCAAGCCCTTCCTTCTACGATTACTACAATGTTACAGACATCAAGCCCTGCAGCTGATGGCTTCCTTGGTATTTCCTACAAGGTGGCAAAGAAGGCAGGGATAGAAACCCAGATTTCCAAAGGGCAATTCCGGGTTGTGGGCATTGTTCGGTCAGCGGCGTTTCTCCCCTCCTCCAATGATTTTTCCTTTTCCACTTCATCGAAGGATCAAAATGAATCAGCAGACATTTATTGAGCTTCCTGGGAGATGAGGCACTTTGTGAGGGCCTGGGGAGTGGGAAGACGAATCAGACTCAGCTCTTGCCCCAGGTGTTTAGTAGAGAAGATTAAATATGAAACCAGGAACAGATACGAAATGCCCTGGGAAGGAAAAGTTTGCGGTGACCAGGCTCGTCGGTGTAGATAAATAGAGTGATTGCTGACTGTACATGTTCCCTGAAGAAACTGAGAAGCAAGGGAGAGTTGAAATTTCAGTTTCTACTCCAACAAAAAAGCATCCTGACCTTTCCTAGTTGTGAGATGGTGGGCAAGTCACTTTACCCTTTGACCTTGGCTTTTCTGAGACCCTCAGGGATCTCCCCTCAAGGCAAACTTTGTAGAGTGTAGGCAGAGGGAAGGTTGGCTGGTGTTGAGGACAAGCCGCACAGCATCAGGAAGCCTGATTCCGCCTTTGGACTTGCTGTGTGGCCTTGGGAAACTTACTGAACCTCTCTGTTACACCTCTCAATCTTTGAAGTGGGAGTTGTGTGTTCCCAGCCTAATGTGTATAGATCAGAGAGGCCTGGAGAGTTATGTTGGAGTTATCCAAGGTGTTATTAATGATTAATATTTGGCACAAGCAGTTCTGTTTCCTTCTGGGGGCACACTGGTTATGAAGAAGGGAGGCTGACCAGAAACCTACTCTTCTCCAGGAATGGGGAGCCCAGGTGGGGGTCGTGGGGAGGGCTTGGTGAAATCGGCACACAGGAATTTAAGGCTGTTCTCCGTGACTGCTTTCACCTAGAGCTTGTCCCCAGAAGAGAAGGGGGCCTCACCAGCAAATGCATAGGTGTCCTCTGAACCTGGGTTTCTGAGCACAAATCTGGAGGGACAGCTCAGCAATGAGTCAATCAACAAAAATCTATTAGATTAGGAGAAAATGATGTGTTGAGAATTGAGGGCAGTTTGCTGTGGATGCAGAGATCTTCAAGGATCTCATGGCCTCTTCCAGGATCTCATAGCTTAAGGAGAGGACTCTAAGACTTGAATGGGGCTCCTAAATGTTGGCTGCATGTAGTCAACTGCCCTCAGACTCGGCATGATCAATACGAAGTCATTCCTCTCCTTCCGCTCATACCTGCTGCCTCTGTGGGCTCTGCATCCATCCAGCTGCCTGAGCCAGAAAACCATGCTGGCACCTTCTCTCACTCCACTTCTAATCCCTCCCAAATCCTGCCGATTCTCCCTCTTTCACGTCTCTCATCCTAACCGCGGCCATGCCTTACTTCAGACCAGAGCCTTCTCTTTCCAAGACACTCTGCTCCCATCCTATCCCTTCCAAATCATTCACCATGACCCAGCCAGAGCAGTTTTGTTGCAGAATGAAATTGATGAGGTTACTCCCACGCTTAAAACCTTCCTCATTGGTGCCAGGGCAAACCGCAATACTTCCGTTGGTTTCCAAGCCCCTGGCCCCCGTCTTAACTCATCTCTTACCTCACCCACCCCTACTCTCCAACTATCCTGAGCTTTGACAGGATTGGCCAACACGCTCTCTCTTCTGAGCTTTTTGTCTTAACTACTCTTCCTCCCTCACTTGCCCCTGCCTTTCTCACCTTTCAGGTCTCCTCTCAGACACGTTTCCTTCCAGGAATTCACACTCCCACGACCCCCTTATCTATTTCCCCACAGAGCTCTGAGCTCATTGTGGGCTGCGGCTTGTCCGTAGCATCCAGGCCAGCGTGTGGGTCGAAGTAGGTGCTCCGATGAATAGTTAATGAATGAATGCCAGAGTGCCAACTACCAGTGATCAGGTTAGGAGGTGGGGAATCTGAAGATTTTGTGGGGAATTGTTTTGTTTTGTTTTTTTTTTTTGCTTGACTACCTCTAAAGACAATGGGTGTGTGATGAACTGCACATGCTTAAAGTATACTATTTGATGAGTTTTGACATGTGTATACACAGCTAAAACCATCACCATAATCAAGGTAACAAACATATCCGACACCCCAAAAGTCACCCCGTGTCCCTTGGTAATTCCCCTCTTCCCCTACACCCTTATCCCTAGGTAATCACGGATCTGCTTTCTGCCACTATGGGTAAATTTGCATTAAAAAAATTTTTTTTAATATAAATGGAATTGCATTCTTTTGTATCTGGCTCCTTTCATTCAGCATAAAGAGAGAATACGTTTTGAGTTGTGTTATGAAGGATGGGCATGTGACTTAGAGAGGAAGCAGAGAGAAGAGACTAGGGACAAAAATTCAAAGTTAGAAAAATGCAAGGTAACTAGATTGGGTTGAATCAGGGTCACTCATTCATTCATCTAATATTTGTTGAGCTCCGACTATGTGCTAAGCACTCTGCTAAGGGCAGGGTTAGAAAATGTAGGGGGAGGGGTCTTCTTGCTCCTCTAGATTCACTCTCCATCCTTCTCCACCTGCTCTGTGTTCCAGGAGGCTGACCTGTGCATGGACACAGCATCCCTGGGTTCTCTTCCCTCTGACTTCCGGCTAGGCTTGACCAGCGGGATCCCTGGCAGGAGGCCAGAGGGAGGTTGGGCAGCTGTACCACTGGCCTCCCCCCTGGAGCCCCAGCTCCAAAGAGTGACTCCCTCTCTACATCCTGACAAGCCACTGCTCCACTGACTTCTCTGACATAGTGACCAAAGCTGGTGCTCACCTCTTGAACTCTTGGTGAAACCTACTGGCAAATGGTCTGGGGGTTGAGATGGCTTATTTTCCAAAGTCCTCACACCTTAGCATCCTGGGAGTCTTCTTGGATGACACTAGACTGGTGGCCTCCCTGGAGAACTTGATGTCCCCTCCAAACATAACTCCTTCCGAGACCTTCCCACAGCGGTTTCTGGGAACTGAGGCGCTAGTCTCACCCATAGGAACAATTTCTCAATGGTCAGAAAGAGATTTTTGAATTTATACCCCGTCCCATACTGATCAACACACTCCTCCCAACAACACAGCAAGGAAATCCCCGAGTTGGAAGCTGCAGTCCCTTCCTCTGTCTGTTAGAGATCCATGTGTTAGATTGGTTGAGCTGGCCAGAGATTTGTCATAAAGACAGTCTGTGTCTCTCCAAGTGGACTTCTTGAACAAAGACACACATTTTCTTTTCTTCTTTGGAACCCGACTTGGTATCTTCAGGAAAGATACTTTCTTCTCTGCATTTCCTGTGACTTCCACTTCTCACTACGTGTTATCCTTCTAGACCCTAAAGAAGTGTGCTTTTTGGTTTTGGGGGTGGTGTGAGGTGGGAGGAGAGAGAGCACCCATAAATGACTGTTAGTTTGAATGGGGTTACCTCTTGAATACTTTTCTTCCTGATTATGGACGGAATCCAAGTTCATGGGGGTACATTTTGGAGATGAAGCTGGATGTCAAAGAATAATAAATGGTAAGTGACTAATACGGAACAAGGTTGCCTCAATTAAATCCTAGTCTTTCCACAGCAGAAGGGAGACTTAGAATTTGAGAAGTCTTCCCTGGTGGCTCAGCTGGTAAAGAACCAGCCTGCAATACAGGAGACCTGGGTTCAATCCCTGGGTTGGGAAAATCCCCTGGAGAAGAGAACAGCTATCCACTCCAGTATACTGGCCTGGAGAATTCCATGGAGTATATAGTCCATGGGGTTGCAAAGAGTTGGACATGACTCACTTCACTTGGGAGGTGAAGGTTTTTAAGGGGCTCAATCATTTGATGGTGGAATTATGTCTGTTCTTAGGAAATCTTAGGGTGATTAAGGGCCACAGGGTGGAAGCCATGAGAGGTAGATTTAATATCCATACAAGGTCAATCTTACTTTACTTCCCCGGTGGCTCAGACAGTAAAGAATTTGCCTACAATGCAGGAGACCCAGCTTCAATCCCAGGGTCAGGAAGATCCCTTGGAGAAGGAAATAGCAACCCACTCCAGTACTCTTGCCTGGAAAATCCCATGGACGAAGGAGCCTGGAGGGCTATAGTCCATGGGGTTGCAAAGGTCAACCTTGCCAACTGTTAGGGCTACTGAAAGAGGGAATGAGTCTCTGGATTGTGGGGGGTGTGCAAGAAAAGGTTGATGAGATATAGACAGGATTTCAATAGTGACCAAACCAGACCATTGGCTCCCCAACACCCACAGACTGGTTGTATCAGAATCGCGGGGCACTTGCTGAAAACCCAGACTCATTCATTCATGTGTGCACCTGATGCTTATTGAGCACCTACTATGTGCCAGGCACTGGGCTTGGCAGATGAGATCCTGGCTCCCACATAGCTCTCATTTAGTCAGGGACACAGGCAGTAAGACAGAAATAAGGTACCATCTATGTGTTATGATCGGTTCTCCAAAATTAACCAACTCAGGTCACTGATGGAGCAACAGGGGCTGTGGACCAGTTTTAAGATTTAGGCTTCAGGAGGTGACATTTAAGCTGAGAGCAACGAGCCCGCCTTGGGAAGATCCAGGGAGATGGTTCCTGGTAGAAGAGGTAAGAAGTGCAGGAGCGCTGAGGTGGAGGTTTGACAAGAGGTTGTTAGCAGGGGAGGGTGAAGGGGGCAGGCCAGATGCGTGATATCCTTTGGGGAGCCTGGACTTTGTCTACCTGCAGTGAAATCATCAGATCTGCCCCCCACCCCCCAGAGATGGTAAGGCTGGAGAGCCCACTTTTCCTGGTGATTCTGATACACACTTAGTTGACTCTTACCTCCAGACAAGAGGACCTTGGAGGCATCTCCTTATGCCAGCTGTTTTCCTCTTCCTTACCACCCAGTCCCCCAGGCATCCAGCGTCTACGGAACTAGCTAGAGGGAATCTGGAGTATTGTCCTTGTCTCTTCACTTTCCTGTTTTCTCTGTGCTTCCAGAGAAGGCTTTTAAAATAGGGGATGAGCCATGAAATCAGCAACGAATATGACTTGGGGTGACCTACTGGGTCCGGCTCCTTCTGACAGGAATTTTCCTATAAACCTGAGAGGGGCAAAGTGGTTCTCTTCTTGGGGGAGGGTCAGGACACAGGGTGGCATGATCAGCCAGTGCAAAATGGAAATGAGAGATTAACAATTATTAAGAATCTCAAGATGGTGACAGCAGAGCATCACACCAAGTGTGGGGCCCACTCATGGAGCCCATCCGGGAGGGAGGAGAGATAAGGAGGAGGAAATGGAAAAAGAAGAAGAAGGCAGGGAGAAGTGAGGGAGAGAGGAGCAGGGAGCAAAAGTGAAGAGAAAGGAAGAAATCCAGAACAGGTGATCCACAGCCTGACTCAATGACCCCCTGCTCAGTAATGTTTCTGGAGGACTCTGCTGGCAGGCACTGGAAAAGGTTTGCTTACCTTATGCCAATGAACCCTCCAGACAACCCCTGAACTAGGAGCCACTATGATTCCCACTCAACAGATGAGACAACTGAGGCCCAGAGAGGTAAGGTCACCAACCCAAGGTCACACAGCTGGGAGGGGTGATCCTGGAATCTGAGCACAGGTTCCTAGAACTTGCACCCACACTCTCAGACAGTGGTCTACGCCTGAATTCCCCAAAACCAGATGTTTCTCATGAAAGGAAGGGTGTGGAGGCCAAAGATCTGGGTTTGGACCCTGCTTCTAGTAGGGTCACCAAGACTGGTCACTATGGTCTCTCGCTTGGACAAAGGCAGCGGCCTTTTCATTCTCTACCCAGAAGCGTTGTCTTGCCTGTTTGTTTTTGGCCTCTCCAGGTGGCACTTGGGGTCTTAGTTCCCTGACCAGGGATCAAACCCGTGCCCTCTACAGTGGATGTGTGGAGTCTTCACCACTGGACTGCCAGGGAAGTCCCTAAAAGTATTTTTTCAAAAACTGTTATTATTATTAAAACTTGTCATTTTAACTATTTTTTTTCAGCATTGTGATGTCCATCCACAATGTTCCACCATCCTCTCGAGTATCTATTTTGAAAACTTCTCTCCAAACACGAAGCCTGTTCCCTTTAAGTAATGTCTCCCCCTCCCCCAGCTCCCTGGCACCTCTGTTCCCCTCTTTGTCCCCGAGGATTGGACTATTGTAGCTACTCCGTGTAAGTGGGATCATCCACGACATCTGCGCTTGGTGCCTGCCTTTCACTGACGTCACGCTTCTGAGGCTCACCCAGGCTGTGGCCCGTGTCAGGGCTTCGCTCCTTACAGCTCCATGCTACTCCATTGTCTGGCCGGGCTACATCTGTTTATTCATTCGCTGACGGACACTTAGGCCGTTTCCACCTTTTGGCGATTATGAATAGGGCTGCAATGAACATTTACATTCAAGTATCTGAGTCCCTGTTTTCAGTTCTTTTGAACATGTACCTAAGAAGTGGTGATGTTTATTTAGCATAAGTCAGATCCTATCACTTCCCTTCTGGGAGCTGTCGGGGATGGTGGCTCTCAACACTTTGGAATAGAACCCAAGCTCTTCATATCTGGGCTTCTCCCTGCCCACAGCCCTCTTCCCCATTCCTCTCCTCTCATCACTTCTGCTCCCGTACCTCCACCTCCCTGCTGGCTATCACATCCTTGCACATTCCCTGCTCTGGGCCCTCACACTGGCTGCTCCCTCTGCTTTTAAATCCACTGGTTCCAGATACCCATGGGGCTCAGCCCTGTTTCACTGAGACCTGGTCCCCAGGGTCATCTTCCCTGGGAGGTCCTCCCTCATCTAGAGCAGCCCCCACCCCATCACGCCTCATCCCTTGTCCTCTGCTCTTCACAGCACCTACTACCCCCTACAAGCCTGTATCCCTATCTTGCCTATGACCGTGTCAGTTTCAGGTCAATCCTTGTATCTCCAGGGCTAGCCTGGTGGCTGGCGTGAGGGACCCCACTCATTAAGCACTAGGATGCACCATTTGAGTGTGCTGACATTTGACGTTGTTGACCTTGCAAAAATGGCAGTTCCAAATGAGTCAAGTTGATCTTGAATGAATGAACAAATGCATTTCTCCTCCCGGATCCTCTGCCTTTTCACCTGTAAGGTGGGGGCAGTATTTGCTGGGCGGGGGGTGGGGGGCAGGATTTGACACCAGCCTCCCTTGGAGTGGCTGTGGTTGCCCCTCCGTGAGGGAGGGGCTGGCATCCATAGGAGGCCCTGCAGCTAGAGATACAGGATGATGAATGGATAGTGGAATAGGTCCTGGGAGGGGACGGAAAGGATGGGAATGACACTATTTAGCTGAGGAATGACCTCCTGACACGCTTCAAATAAATGCAGGCTTGTTATAGAGATGGGGAGGTGGCTGCTGGTGTGGCTGCCGCCTCTGATTCTGACACAAGAGAATAAAAGGGACTGGAATTTGTGTGTGTGTGTGCGTGCATAGAAGAGGGTACCTCTGTGTGTCCATCTCTTTGTGTGTGTCTATGTGTGTCTGTGTGTCTGTCTTCTTTGTGTGTCTGTGTGTCTTTGAGTGTGTGTATGAGTGCCTGTCTCTATTTGTGTGTGTCTGAGCATGTCTGCCTATGCGTGTCTGTCTTTATGTGTCTTTCTGGGTTCGCGGATGTCTTTGTCTTTGTGTGTCTGAATGTGTCTGTCTTTATGTGTGTCTATCTGAAGGTGTGCCCTTGTGTGTGTGTGTGTGTGTGTGTGAGAGAGAGAGAGTGTCTCTGTGTGCATAGATGAGGGTAAGAATGACCTGGATGCCTGAAGAAAGCTTCTTTGCATCCCTGGAGCTGTTTACATTCCAATTTAATTAAATAACCATTGACTGAGCACCTACTATGTGCCAGGCATGGTATTGCTGAGAGAGATCTGAGAGTAAAACCCAAACCAAAATGTCTGGTTAGCCAAGAGCGAGCGGTGCCCCTTGGGGTCTTACCAGCAGGTAAACAATGAGTTGTGAACACAACAGCTGACAGCGATCACCCACTAACTGAGTAACTCAGACATTTCTGTGTCTCAGTACTTTCTATAGATGTTTTAAAAATCGCGTTTCCACTCTTAACGAAGTGAAACTATCTTTATTTCCACTTTGCATAAGGGGGAAATGGAGGCACAGAGAGGGGAATTCACTTCCCAAGGTCACACAGCAAGTGAATGGTGAGATGATGGTGTCCGTCAGTCCTAGGAAGTGGGACTCTGCAACTCACATTCTGTTTATTTGCACTCAAGATCTTAACTGATTGACAGTAAGAGTGACCGTTTGGGAGAATTTGCTTTTTCCTTGGTTTGGAAGAACAGGTTAAGAAAAAAAAAAAAAGCCATATCCCGCCCCCCAGAACCAGGCAATAAAGTTACACAATTGCTCCAAGGACTGCACAGGAGCCCACGGCTTCCAGGCAGGAATGAGGGGACCACTGGGGCTAAGGTGTCTGGGGGAAGGGCCCCCACTTACTCCTTCCGGGCAGCATCTCTTATCAGAAATGCTGGGGAGGAGCACCAGGGGGGACATGTCCGTGGGCCAGTCTCAAGCCGGTGCTTAGGGCAGATGGAGGCGGGAGGGAATTTCAGCTCACAGGAGAGAGCCTCTTAAAGACTGGTCCAAGGATGACCCATATCCATGTCACCTGGGGCACAAGCTAAAGATGCAGGTTCCTGGGCTCACTCCAAACTTATAGAAGCAGAGTCTCAGGGAGATGGGGCAGGAATCTGTATTTTAACAAAGGCATCTGATGAGTCTTACATTGCCTCATATGTGAGAACTACAGACGTTTGGGACGTGGGGAGAATCTAAGCGAGGTTAGGTAGTGCCAGATCATAGATGGCCTTGAATGCTGCATGACATTTGGACTTTGTCCCGGGGGTCACAGGGAACCATCAAAGGTGTTTGAGCAGGAGAGGGCCTGGGTAATTTCTCTGGTGGCATAGTGAAGGCAGGTTGGAAAGAAATAAGGTAGCAGGCAGGGAGAATTGATACAGGGCTTGGGTGCAGCAATTCACATGAAAAATAATAGGGCCTGAACTTGGACAGGGAAGTCCAGTTAGGAGTCAGAGAGTTCCTAAGCAGATCATCCATGGAGCTGGAGAAGTTGCGGAAGGTTCTTGGCTGTATGGAGGTCAAGGATGGTGGGGGACAAATGTCTTGATCTTCCTATATCGGGCCCTCTTCCAGTTTAGATTCATCTACCGAATGTCACCAAACCAGAGAAGGCTTCCTGGAGGAGGTGACACTACCCACAGGCCTCAGTGAGAGGCGAACCCAGAGAGGAAAGAAAAGGAATTTAAGAAGAAATGGTCCAGTGTTTCAAAGCTTCTCCCTCCTAAGTAGCTTCTTGTATCCCAGGCATTGAGAACTTCACCAAGAGTTTCAGAGACCCCTCCCGGGTGTGTGTCTTCCATCAAGACTGGAGAAAGTTGATGAGTGTGGGCGGCAGCCAGGACTGGCGTTTTCTAATTAACACGCAGGCAGGGAGAATGCCTCTTCTTCCAGAGTCTGTATTCAGCTGATTGAATATCAGGGCTGGGGCTAAACTATGAATCGTGTGTCAAAAATAAAGCCAGCGCGCTTCTCTCGTTAAAGGAACAGCGTCCCTGTTTCCAGTCGTCGGGGGCTGGGGGAATCGGATGGCGTGTGGCTTTGATCCTCGGGGCTGGCTGTGGGGACCGTGGGCTCAGCGTAGGGATGGAAATGGAAGCACACTCAGGCAGTGGCGGGAGCAGCACTGGCTCGGGCTGGGAACCGCCAGAGGAAGGCAGAAAAGAACCCCAGGTGGGTTTCAGGAGCGACTAGGTTCAGGAGAAGGAAGAGAAACGGGCCATAAAAAGAGAAAGGCGGCTTGCCGTGGCAGGGGAGAGAGAGAGAGAGGGGCGAGCAAACACAGGTTCATTAATCTGTAGTTCGTCTGCCTTTTCTGTTAGGCGGATGAACTTGATGAGTTAATTAAGTCGCAGTCTGTAAAACCAGTTTATTTGCATAGCAAACTCCTGGGCCAGTGTGTGCTGTGAGTTGAGTGTGTGTAGGAGCAGACAATTCGGGGGAAATTACAGCCTCATTAATATGCTAATCTGGTTGCAGGCCTGGAACGGAGTTTTGGGTTGGTGGTGCTCCGGGGTGGTGGGTGTTTGGTTGCTTAGCAACCCTTTTCTCCAGGTAACCCTTCTCTGGCTTGCCCTTGATATCCCCCAAAGGATTGCAATGTGGAAGAGGAGGTAAGCGGGGGAAAGCATTCTGTTGTCACAGAACAGTGAGCAAAATAAAAGGCAAACACACACACACATTCGCACACACATCCACATTATGCCGGGTGTCTTTACAAACAGGCTTGGGGAGGGGGCAGGGAAGGCTGGGTGGGTATAACAGACAGACACCAAAATGCAAATGCAGTGTGTGGTCTGTGGAAATAAACACAGGGGTAACACCCTTCTATGCACACACACACACACATTTGTGTGTGCACATAAACACAATTGACAAATGTGTTTTGTTTAACAAATAAACGCACATAATGAGATTCTCAGTTTATGTAATAATACGTGTTCCGTGTCACACCCTCCCATCATACATACACAGGCATGCACACACACACGCAGCCATAGCCTATGGGCAGAGTCTTTTCCAAGAACACAATAGATATAAATGCACTAAACACAGTGTGATACTCAGAATATGCAAATGATAAATCATAATCGATTGTCAAATGCAACACACACACACAGTCCACAGAGCTTGAACAGATAGGCCCTGGTAAAAATCACAGGGAGGTGTGTACATATGTAGATGCACAGAAATGTACATGCAGCCTGTATGATGTCTCTGCAAACCAACAATGAGTGCAATATATACGGGCATATACACCATGTGTGACCAGGTTTCCCAAGAGTCACGAGGTACACACACGTACATGCACACACAGAGGTATGGCACAGAGTCTCAGCCCTTTTCTCTTTCCCTTGTCACCGCTAATCTGAACAAAGTCTGCTTTTTACTTATTTTTTTATCTTTTTAAATTTTTTATCTAGAGAAATCTCTCATTCAAAACGATACATACACCCCCATGTTCACACAGCACTACCCACAATAGCTATGTCCATTGACAGATGAATGGATATAGGAGACACGGCATACACACACACACACACACACACACACACACACACACTGGAATATTACTCAACCACAAAAAAGAATGAAACAATGTCATTGCAGCAACGTGGACGGACCCAGAGACCATCGTAGTAAGTGAAGCAAATCAGAAAGAGAAAGACAAATACCAGATGACGTCGCTTATATGTGGAATCCAAAATATGACACAAATGAACCCGTTTACAAAACAGAAACACCCTCACAGACATAGAAACTTATCAAAGCCGACTTTTTATGTTGTATACCCACTGCATCTCCAGATCCCAGGCCCAGTGACTATCTCTGATTTTCCCCTTCCCTTGTCTCTTCCTTGCCCACCCCTCAGCAACATTTTTGACCTCTTTTTATCTGACAGGTAACTTGCAAGATATCCAGGCTTCCCCAGAAAGAGCAAAATATGGGGTCAAGGGTGTTAACGCCTCACCCTGCCATCAGGAAAAAAGGACCATGCCCAGATGGTCTTACAGGTGAGTTCTACAAATATTAAGAAGCAGAAGCTTCTTGTATTACATAAGTTGTTCCAGAAAAAAAGAAAAGAAAAAGGAAAGCTGCCCAACTGACATTATGATAGCAAGTCTGGATAAGAGTACCAGAAAATAATCACTAGTAATCTGAGAAATGCTAAAACCTAAATGGGAGGAAGTGTATTTCTATCTACTTGATAAAAACCAGAAAGCTGAGAACATTAACAGCCAGCGAGCGTGTGGGAGAATGAAAGCCCCGATGCGTGCTGGGGGTGGGGGTTGCAGTTTGAGGAGTAGTATGCCAGGATTTTATGACATTTAATGTTTGCATACATCATGCTGCAGAAATCCAGTTCCTGAGTATTAACTGCAGAGCACCAGTCACACAGATATATAAGAATACCTACGTTAGGCTGTTCATCTCAATGTTGTTAGTGTAGGCAAATAGGCAAACTTACTGTCCTTCACTTGGTGAATGGACAGAGGAAATGAAGTGAAGGAAGGCATGGATGATTGTGCAAACCAGGAAAGCAAACCAGAGGTACACATAGCAGCACGATGGCCATAAGAATATTTTATGTGAAAAGAAACAGAATGTGAAGAGCCGTATCACTTACATAAATTTAAAACAACCAAAGTCTCTCAACAGTTGACTAGGCTAAACAGCAGTCCCCAATGCTTCTGGGACCAGGGACTGGTTTCCTGGAAGATCATTTTTCCACAGACGGCAGGAACAGGGGTAAAGTTTGGGGATGATTCAAGCATGTTACATTTATTGTGCAGTTCATTTCCGTTATTATTACATCAGCGTCACCTCAGATCATCAGGCATTAGATCCTGGAGGTTGGGGGTGCCTGGATTAATACCCTGTGGTACATTCATGTAGTGGAGTACGACTCAGCCAGGAAAAGGAATGAAGAGCTGATTCAGGCCACAACACAAATGAATCTCAAAATCATTATATTAAATGAAAGAAGCCAGACACGAAAGACTACATGCAGTAGGATGGCTTCATTTATATGAAAGCTGAGCACAGGCAGACTTAGTCTATAGGGGCAGAAAGAAAGCTGGGGGCACCCGTGGCAGAGGTGATTCCCAAGAGGTACAAGGGAAATCTTTCTCTGGAGTGATGGAAGTGTTGTACATCTTGATTATAGAGGTTACACAAATAGGTACATTTATTAAAATTTATCAAGTTAGATACTCAAAACAGGTACCTGAGTTTACTGAATGTAAATTAGTCCCAACAAAGTTTATTTAGAATGCTATTTTATTGTAAATAGTAAAATAAAGCAATAATACTTTAGAATTTGGATGACTATAGATTTGTATGTATATCTCCATGCATCTGTCTCTCTAGGTGTCTGTGTATGTATGCATATGCTATGTGTGTATTTATGTATGTGTCTATAGGACATACATAAGAGTAGGTGCCTGTAACAGGGAGGAAAAAGAAATTATGAATGTGGAATTGTGGTAGATCGGCTCATTGTTCCCCGTCCTCATTACCTGTGTACTCTGTGTAAAGTACCTCACAGGTGTCAACTCACTTTTTCTTCCTAAAGAACCTTGTGAGATAGGTGCTATTGCTGTCTCCATTTTATAGATGGGAATCTGAGACCAGAGAGGTTAAGTAATTTGCCCTTGGTCACACAGCTAGCAGGCAATGGAAATCTATGAATATGACCCCAAAGTCTAGGTTCAAGATGAAGGAACTTTGCTTCACGATGTCTTTTAGGATTTTTCCCCCTCCGTTGGGTGTTTCTGTCCTGCAAAGACGGTGGTAGAAGTCGGGGAGACCGTTCCGTGATGGAAAACTTAATGTGGTTGAACCTGAGAACATCACCTTGGGGAAGGGCTTTGTCCCTTAAGAAATTATAAATATTTCATTTTCCCCTCTTCCCTCCTGCCTTGTCAGTTCCGAGATGGAGTTATCGACGGGAACCAGGATGATGGACAGATTGGCAGGGTTCTGTATTGATGAGTTAATAGATTGTTGGCTATTTTTTTCATTCTCTGAAAAAAAAAAAAGAAGAAGTCTTGACAGCTGTTTTCACTGTCGTGCGGCTGGGAGAGGCAGCTGCAGAAGGTGATGGAAAGCAAGGCCTGGGTCAGGGCGGTGCCCATCAGGCGATCACGGCAGCTTGACCTTCAGCACTTACCCCAGATCCCACCAGCTTCCATCCTCTTTCCTGATGCCCCTTGTCCAAGGCCCCATCATCTCTTGGCTGATTATCACTGAGTTCTTCTCAGTGCCTCTTGGTCCATTCTGCAGCCAGCAGGCAGAACTGTCTCAAAGCATAAGCCAGTGACTTGCCTGCTGATACAATGGATAAGAATATGCCTGCCAATGCAGGGGACACAGGTTCGATCCCTGGTCAGGGAAAAGCCTGTGTGCTGTGGAGCAACGAAGCCCCTGTGTCGTAACTACTGAGCCTGTGCTCTGTAACAGTGAGAAGCCTGTGCACCGAAACTAGAGAGTAGCCCCTGCTCGCTGCCAACTAGAGAAAGGCCCTCAGAGCAACGAAGACCCAGTGCAGCCAAAAGTAAATAAATAAATAATCAAAAATTATTAAATAAACTAAGCAGGAGCCAGATCCTGTCACTGCTCTGTCCCAAGCCCTCGGGTCCCCCCCATCACAGCTGAAGCCCCTCCTCTGGCCTCCCGGACACTCTGGCCTCACCCTGGCCTCAGTTCTCTTCCTTACTCTGCTCTAGGCTCAGCCTCCTGGCTGTTCCTTGAACTCCAGAAGGATGGTCCTGTCCTGGAATGTCCACACCTGCTGTCCCCTCTGCCTGGTCTGCCCTTCCCACAGCTGCTCACCTTACTCTGGCCCTTACCTCCTTCAGGTCTCTGCTCAAAGGACCCCCCCACACAGCCTTCTGTGACTGCTCTGCATAAATACTCCTGCTCCCCATTCAGTTTCATGCTTCTTCACGGCCCTTATAACCTCTTGACATTACTCCTAACTTGTCTGTTGGTTGTTTCTCTTCCTAGAATGAAAGTTCCATGAGGTCTCCATGAGTTCGAGTGCCGCCACTAAAAGATCCTGCATGCTGCAACGAGACCCAGTGCAGCCAAATAAGTAAATAAATGTTTGAAAAAATAAATAAATAAAATTGAGCTATTAAAAAAAAAAGATGGATCACAGTCAGAGAAGGAGATGTGAGGATAGAAGTGGAGATCAGAGAGAGAGAGAGAGAAAAGAGAATATGCTAGCTTTTGAAAAGCAGGAGGGGGCTGCAAGCCAAAGAAAGCATGTGGCATCTAGAAACTGGAAGAGGAAAGGAGGGGATTCACCCCCAGAGCTTCCAGAATGAAACGCTTTCCCTGTGAACACCTCGATTTTACTCATGAAAGCCTTGTCATATTTCCGACTTACAGAACTACAAGATAATATATTTTGTGTTGCTCTAGGGTTTGTCGTCCTCTGTTACAGCAGCTCTAGAAAACACGTGCTTCAGGTAAAGTGCCTATCATGGTGCATGGTAAGCCTTTGGGAGAAGTGAGCTGCTATTGTCATTGGTCAAATGTTATCCTTCTCTCCACCTTTACCCACCTTAAGGCTCCTGTTGGATCAGCCCAGCTATTTCAGATGAAGCCCCCACCCCTACAAGTAATTTCCAGCTCCTGAAACCCATCCCAGGAGATACCAGGATTGGGGTGGGCTTCCCAGAGCTCCCAAACCTTACTAGGGTCCACAGCTGAGCTGGATCTACATGAGGTCTAAAAGCTGCCTCCTGACTCCCCTGCCAAGCGTCTCTGTCAAGGCTTCCCCTTCCCTCCCAGGCTGTCTCCTTTAATCCCCTCCCCACTAAGCTATTTTTAAACCACTCCCCTTCCCGCTCCCTATTGATCTTCAACCTGTTACTCCCTGAAAGCACTTTGTGGCAGGGACCCAATAAATGCGTCAGATCTTTTGTCACCATCTGTCCCTTGGCTCGTTGAGGTCAGCAGCAGGAGCCCAGGCTGGAGAAGGTATAATCTCTGGCTCTTCCAAGCAAAGGCTTTCAGGGGTTCCACTTCCTGATGGTGGAATGTATTCCGCCTTCACTGTAGAGGAACCATCCTTCTGGCCTTAAGGCTGAAGGCTGGTCCCAGGAATGGTCCATGGAGTCCTGTGTCCTAGTGCTCTTGGGCTGGGGGCAGCAGGCAGCTGATGCTCAGAGGGTAGCTGTCTGACCCTCAGCAGAGGAGGAGGCTACTGGCAGGAGCTGCCCGAAGGGGATGCAGTATATATAAATTTATAATTTTTACATTTGCTGTTGTTGATCAGTTGCTAAGTCATGTCTGACTCTTTGCGACTTTATGGACTGCAGCACGCCAGGCTTCCCTGTCCTTCAACTATCTCCCAGAGTTTGCTCAGACTTGTGTTCACTGAGTCAGTGATAGCATCAAACCATCTCATTCTCTGCCATCCCCTTCTCCCCTTGCCCTCAATCTTCTCTAGTATCAGGGTCTTTTCCATCGGGTTGGCTCTTCACATCAGGTGGCCAGAGTATTGGGGCTTCAGCTTCAGCGTCAGTCCTTCCAGTGAATATTCAGGACTGATTTCCTTTAGGATTGACTGGTTGGATCTCCTTTAGGACTGACTGGTTGAGAGTCCAAGGGACTCTCAAGAGTCTTCTCCAGCACCACAAATTATAAATTTATTTATTTCATACTCACTCAAATGGCACTTACTTTGTACTAAGCACTATATTTTATTTCTAAGTGCTATCCAAGTATTAACTGGGCTTCCCTGGTGGCTCAGATGGTAAAGAATCCGCCTGCAATGTGGGAGACCAGGGTTTGATCCCTGCGTCGGGAAGATCCCCTGGAGAAAGGGATGGCTACCCACTCCAATACTCTAGCCTGCAGAATCCCATGGACAGAGGAACCTGGCAGGCTACAGTCCATGGGGTTGCAGAGTCAGACATGACTGAGTGACTTTCACTTTCAAGTATCAACTTTCACATCAACATCATGGAGTTGTTGCAGTTACAGTATCCTCTCCATTTTCAGATGGGGAAATGGAGGTATAGAAAGGTTTAGTAATTTGCCCAAAGTCACATAGCCTGTCAGGAGTGGAGGTGAGATTTGAACCCAGGCAGGATGTGTGTTTCACCATTATACTCTGTTCGTCTCCATCAGTGGTAACAAGAGTTTTTGTTCTTTCTGAGATGTGAGTCTCATTTCTAGATCCCCCTGGCATCCTCCCCTTCCCTACTTATGATTACCCTACCTTGTCCGTCCTGGGTGGGTCTCCATAAATTTCCAGTCTGGGCTCAACTACCCAGAACTTGCTTGGTGCTCCCCAACCTTCCTTATCATGGTCTTTTCATTTAACATCTGCCACCAGTGGGCTGATCTTCCCAATGGCCCCGGAAGCTGGGGCTGTGATCATTCCCTCCATGTCACAGATGAGAAAACCAAGGTTCTAGTGTTGGACTATTGATCCATCCTGGACCATCCTGTCTTCCTATGCACAAGTCACCTCACCCCATCCCCCATCTTCCCCAGAGACAGAGCTTGACCAACTTGCCCATCAACAGTTGTCCATTGGCCAGAGCTGAGGAAAGGTGTCCCCTTCAGGCGGGGCTCTGCCCCGCGTGGGCCGCAGTCTCTGCTCCCTGCTGATTCCCACTTCTCTACTGTTCCCTGAGATTGCAAGGGGCCTCTGAACCCTGGTGGGGGCAGCCCGCCGAAGCCTTCTCCCAACTCCCATGTCCCTGGGTGTCCCCCCAGGGTGCCCAACTCAGAGCCCAGCCCGAGGAAAGCTGGTGCCCATGGGCTCCAAGAAGTTGGCCCACATGGACCTCCACAAGGCCCACCACTCCAACATGGGCGCCCAGGGAGGAGGAAGAGAAGGGGGTGGGTGGGTCGAAACAACAGCAAAGTGTGTGTGGGGGGGGTGTCCGTAATTATAGAGGAAGAGGCAGTGATAAAATAATAATGGGCGCGTTTTGACCCGGGCTAACCAGTTCCGGGAGCTGTGAAGTAACTCCCAGACGCGTGATGGAGGGCAAGGGGCTGCCGCCCGGGCGGCTGCTGAAACGGCGCTTTCACAAACAAGACGTAAATTGGATGCAAACATCTAATTAACCTTCTCCCTCGGTTTCTTCTCCGCGGAGGGGGAGGCGGCCCTCCCAGGGCTCCCTGCCTTCCCTCGGGGGATGGATTTGGGGGGAAGAGGAGGAGGAGGGGAGGTGAGAGAGAGAGAGAGAGAAAGGAAGCCAAGCTATTTTTTTTTTTTTTTTTTAATCAGCTCCCCTCGGGGTGGGGGCTGAGCTAAACCTCCAGCAGGGTTGGTTTTCTCAGTGGCCTCAGGCTTGATCTGAGATCTGCATTCCTGTTTAATCGGCCCCAGTAAGCTCACGATATTATTCAGTAGGGCCTGGTATGGGAAAACTGGGAGTTTGGTTTTTGTTTTTCTCCTTGGTGGGGATGCGGTGATGCAGAGCCTGCTTCCTGTGGGGCTTCTCCAGGCTTTTGAGTCATCTGGACACAGAGAATGAGGGTCATCTGAGGTAGTAGCTCTAAGAGCGTGCTTTGGGGGCACTTCCCTGGGCAGTCCAGTGATTAAGACTCTGTGCTTCCAATGCAGGGGACACGGGTTCAATCCTTGATCGGGAAACTAAGATCCCATGTGCTGCGCAGCACAGCCAAAGAAAGAGTGTGCAGTTGGAGCTCACCCACACTCCATCCCTGATGGCTGTGTGATTCTGGGAGCCTTGACTCACCTGTCTGCACTTTGTTCATTCACTCGATAAATATTTACTGAGCTCCCACTGTGTGCCAGGCTTTGCTCTGGGTGCTGGAAATACACTGGTGAACAAAACAGATCAAAGACAGAAAACAAACCAAACAAGAAGAAATTCTGTCTTCCAGGGGCTTTGAAGGGTGTGTGGGTGGTAGGCTGGACGCCAGACAAGAGAGGATGAGCTGGCATGTGTTTGAGAGCATGAACTGCCAGAGTTCCCACCTTTGTTCTTCTACTTACTAGCTATGTAACCCTGCACGTTTTTCAGTCTCCCTGTGATCAGTTCCATTTCTTTTCATTTAATTTTAAAATAGTAACATATAGGAATCTTGAAAAACTAGTGAAAAACTTTCATATAACCTTAAGCATGAACATTTTCTGCTTACTCTCTGTGTCTCTGTCTCTAGTTTTTTTTTCCCTAAACCTTTCTGAGAGTGAGTTACGACATGGTACCTCTTTACCCCTAACTGCTTCAATGTCTGTTTCCTAAAAGCAAATATATTCTCTTATAAAGCCACAGTACTACAATCAGAATCAGGAAAATAAACATTGATACAATACTATTATCTAATCATTATCTTATTTAGAGCTCCCCACTTGCCCTGATAATATCCTTCATAGCAAAAGAAATTCTGGGACTGCATATTGCATTCAGTGTCATATCTTTTCAGCTTCTCTTCATTTAGAATCAGATCTCCCAAGTGTCAGTCACTCAGTCATATCTGACTCTTTCTGACTCCATCCACTGACTATAGTCTGCCAGGCTCCCCTGTCCATGGGATTGTCCAGGCAAGACTACTGGAGTGGATTGCCATTCCCTTCTCCAGCGGAATCTTCTTAATCCAGCGATCGAATCCAGATCTCCTGCTTTGCAGGCAGGCAGATCCTTTACCATCTGAGCCACTAGGGAAGTTCAAGACATTGATTTTTTCAAACTTTTAATTTTATGTTGGAGTATAGCCAATTAACAATGTTGTGATAGTTTCAGGTGACCAGCGAAGGGACTCAGACATGCATATACATGTATCCATTCTCCTGCAAACTCCCCTCCCATCCGGGCTGCCACATAACATTGAGCAAAGTTCTGTATGCTATACAGTAGCTCCTTGTTGGTCATCCATTTTAAATATAGCAGTGTGTACATGGACACTGATGTTTTTTAATTGATCAAATGTAAGCTCTGTAAGACGCCCCTCAATTTGTGTGTATCTGATGTTGCCCTGTGATTTGATTCAGAGTGTGCATTTTGGCAGGCGCCAAATATAGGTGATACTATATTCTTCTTGGCACATTGTATCAGGAGGCACAAGATGCTGATTGTCCTGTTACTGGTGATGCTAATTTTGGTCACTTGCTTTGGGTGGTATCTACCAAGTTTTCCCATTGAAGACTTAGTATTTTCTTTCTGTAGAAACACTGTGGAGAGATGCTTTTAGATGATGTAAATATCTAGCCATTCTTCAGACTTTGGTTTAGCATCATTTGATGATTCTTGCCTGAATCAGTTATGATGATGGTATTTCCCAAATGCAGATCTTCTAACTCCAATCTTCCATCTACATTTATTAGTTAGACTTCTACTGTAAAGAAGAGAATTCTATAATCATTTTTGTGTTTACTTTGTCACCATGGGCTCATGGACTCTTATTTTATCCAATACACCGTAATCTTTTACTATCATTATTTATTTGGGTGCTCAATTTGTCTAGATATGGTCAATGGGAGCCCTTTGAGCTGGCTCCTGTGCCCTTTGATGGATACCCATGATTCTTTGGGCACTTCCTTAATGTCTTGCACAGGCAGATATTTCAGAATCACTTTGTGCTTTCCTTGCTCCAGACCTGGAATTAGCCATTTGTCCAAGGGGCCCTGGGCCCTTTTAGTGGGGAATGGTAGGTAGAAGCCATGGTCTGGGGCTCCAGGTGTGCTCACTGCTACTGGGGTGTCACTACACGTAGGATCTTTCAGCACACCTAGCTGGGTGTCCCAATTTCTCCATCTGTTAAATGGCAAACAATCATCCTTACCTCCTAGACTATATGAGAATCAACTGAGCCAGTGCCTGAAATGTGCTGAGAATCATGTTTAGCCCATGGATAATGCTATGCAAGTGTTTGTTAAGTCAATAAGAAAACCATTATCTACTATATTAGATAGTGATAAGTTCCCCAGAGAAAAAGCAACTGTGGAAGTACTCCAATACTATTTAGGATAATCAAAGAATCCCTCACTCAGAAGATGGCATTTGAGTGCAGACCTGAGGAGGTGAAGGGAAGCAGGAAGAAGAAACAGCTAGTGCAAAGGCCCTGAGGCAGGAACATACCTGGCCTGAAAGTGGATGCCAGCTCCCCAGACTTCAGGAAAGCCAAATTTCTAAGCAGACATGCCATTTTGGAGGGAAAGGAAGGGTAGTTGGAGGGGGATTTGAAACCTAAACCTTGGCATGGGAACCTCCAGGGATATAGTTATCATGGATCAAATGCTCACTCTGTGCACAGGACTGGCTAAGCATTTCCCACAGATTATCTCACTTTGTCCCATAATGCCAGGAAGAGCTGGGTAATGGTACTACCCCATTTTGCAGTCAAGAAGTTTGAGACTTAGGCTGAATGGTTAACTTGGCCAGGATGCAGCTAGTAAATTGGGATGGGGCAGAATTGGAAGCCAGTTTATCTGTCTCTACTGAAAGCTAGTGTATCCTTCTCCAGACCTTGTGAGAGGTGGCAGAGACGTCATGAGCGGCTTTCCCATCTCTGCTCTGTTACTGCCGGGCTGTAGACCACGGGCGATATGGGCCTCAGTTTCCCCATTTGCCGAAACAGCAATACCTCATGCTTTGGTGGTGTACCTCATGCTGGACTCACATCAAACTGGACAGCGAGGTGTGCAGGGCAGGGGTAACTCCCTCTGAGATGCGGTGATGGGCTGCTCCGCATGGCTTATCCACAGCTGCCCCTCCCCCACGGCCCCTCCGACGGCGCCCCCCTTCCTCTTTTTCACCCCATCTTCCCCAGGGGCAGCCAGCCAGCAAAAAGAGTCCCTCGGCAGCAATGATGAAGATGGATGTGTGATTGATTCAGCCCCCCTTCCCTCTGCCCTTCTGGTAGAAAATTAAAAGACCATTTGTTAAGGGGCGAAAGTCCTCAGGTGCATCCTGAGGCTGGACAATTTGTCTCTGTGAAAAGGATGCTATTATGAGCGAGGCTGGATGCAGGCGGAGGGCGGGCCGGAGGGGCGGCTGGGCAGGGGGGAGGCCCCGAGGAGTGAAGGGGCTGGGGCAGGGCTGGGGGGAGGCCCAGACAATGGGGGGAAAAATAATAAATACATCGGAGCGTGCCAGCCGCGGGGCTCCGGTTAGAGAGGCGGGAGGGGTGGAGGGGGACGGGTGGGGGGAGGGGCAGGGGGCCTGCTGGGGGCTGGGCGACCGCATGTGCTCTGGCCTCCGAAGCCAATTCCTTTTTCATGACCCTTGTCCGGTACCAGAAGGGTGTCACCCGGCAGCTCTGCCTCCCTCCATTAAGGAGGGTTTGTAAATGACCCTCTTTAAGGAGCGAGTTTCTCTTTATAGACCCCAGTGCAGAGAGGGAAAGGAGCAGGGGGGCGCTGAGTGAGCCCCCTTCGCCCTCTTGGGGGTCATTAAGTGATTAGAAAGAAGGGGCCAGTTCTCCAGCCGCCATTCAGACACGGGGATGCATTTATCACCGGGCGCTATTATTTATTGTTTTTTAAAAGGTTGCATTAGGCTCGCCCTGCTGTCTTCTGGCTCCCTTTGTGTGGTCAACTTCCTTCTGGGACTGCCTCATCTAGGATCCCACAGGCAAGGCTGGCCTAGCACCCACCCTGAGCCCACTTCCCATCCTCTCTCAGTGTCGCTGTCCACCCCACAACATGCCTGCCCCACGCCTCTCTCCATGGCCCGCTGCCCTCCTGGAGGCCACTTGCTGCCCTCCCTCACTTCCATGTGCAGGATAAGAGGCAATATCTCCACGAGGATCCTGCTGCACCAGCCTGGCCTTGGCTCCCTCTCTCGACACAGCATACCTGTCCACTTCCTCCTCTCCACCAGCACTGGAATTTCGTGAGGGCAGCAGCTCTGTTGTGTTCATGGTTGTTTCTCAGATTGCCCAACACAGTGCCTGGCACAGCAGACGCCCAGGGAAAGCATGCTTGCAAGCACCCCACAGGAGATATCATTTACCTCCTCTGGGAATCAGAGAACATTCAACCCATTGGACAGATGGGAGTACTGAGGCTCAGGGTTGCTGCAGAGTTGCACGCACTGAGACGGGCGGAGCTGGGACTTGAAGCTGGCTCTTGGCACTCATGAGAGAGAAAGATACTTGAAGGAAAGGAGGTCTATGCAGCCCCCTGATTCCAAAAAGCTCTTTGCTTTTGGAAACAGAAATCTGCAGCCAGCCATGGCCGGAGGACCTAACTTCTCCATTTTCTCATCTGTGATCATTGGAAAATACTAACTTGAAAATTTCCTTCCTCTGATTAAAACCCAATTCTCTGTGTGACCCTACAAATCTTACCTCCTGTCACTCTCCCTTCTTTCTATTCCTCCAGGCAGCAAGGTCTTTTAGTTCCCAGGCCTTTGCTCAGGCTCACCTGCTTGCCTGGAGCGCTCTTCTCACTTTCTTGGTCCAGTCTGTGTTCCCGACTTTGCATATTAGAATCCCCTGGTCAAGTTTCTAAAGCTCACCAGCCCTTGAACCCCACACCAGACCAATCGAGGCAGATTCTCTGGGGGGGTGGCACTTGGCTGTGGGTCATTTAAAAATCACACTAAGTGACTCTGAAGCCTTGGGGCAGTTGAGATGCTCTGAGCCACCTACTCCCATATCTGATCTGAGCCCAAAGGCCACTCCATGACTGCTGGGCAGATTCAGGTCACCTTGCATTGTCTCCCAATCTGTCTCCCAATTGTTCAGGTCACCTTGCATTGTCTCCCAATCTGTCTCCCAATCCTCTCTGCATCTATTTGTAATCATACACTTATTTGCACAAGCACGATTTACACACATGCACCTCCCACATTCACCTGTTAAAGCGCAGGGACTCGTCTGTTCCGTTCACAGCTATGTCCTCAGTGCCTGGCGCATCACATAGTAGGTGCTCATCAAGGTTTTGGTGAATAAAGGAGTAAAACCCTGAAAGGATGTGAGACATTGAACCAAGACCTTGGGACAGAATGAACAAGGGGCTTTTATGTGCTTCACGGATTCGCCCTTTTGCTGTTCAAAGACTGGAGAACAGATGAGGTGATGAGATGCCCAAATACCACCTGACTTCCAAATCTTTTCCCAGCATTCCTGCTAAGCTCCATCGCCTCGCCACCTTGCACCCCTCTGCTCTGTGCAGCTGCCCTCCCCCTCCCCCATCTCCCTGGCCTGTCATCACTCACACCCTCACTTTGACCCCACCCCAGAATGCTCTCTCCAGTTCTCTCTGCCAGGGCGTGGAGCTAGGGGCCACCCCCCAGCACCTAGTAAAGAACTTTCCATGGAGTAATTTTCTGCTGAATAAACAACTAAGAGTCAGATCCAAATCTTGAAGGAAAGAACAGTAGGGTGTGTGCAGTTTGAAAAAGCATTTCTCATCCTATCATGTAATTTTATAACGTCATTGTATATCTGGAAAGCAAAGGAGGAAAACCTAAGCGACAGTGGAAAAATGAAACTGATTGGCTCTGCAGTCAGGCTGCATGAGTTCAAACCTCAGTTTTTCTTCCACTTATGAGCTGTGTTACTACAGACAAGTAATCTCTGTGCCCAGGTTTCTCATCATAAAACTAGTCTCAGAGCTTCCCTGGGGGTCCGGTGGTTAAGACTCCGTGCTCCCAACATAGGGTGCCTGGGTTCAATCCCTGGTCAGGGAACCAGATTCCGTGTGCCACAACTAAGACCTGGAGCAGTCAAATAAATAAATATTTTAAAAGAATCCTCCAAAAACGGTGGTCTCTGCCTTTCAAGGTTATTGTTATGCAATAGCACAGATATGATATATAATACTTAGTAATAGTATATGTATATTATATACAACACATTACAATTATTATATAATCATTGTTAAATGAATAAATATGTATAAAACTCTTGAAACAGTGTCTAGCACATATGAGTGTTTAATAAACAGTATCTGGATTGTTTTATTAATTGTTATGTATATGTGTGAGTATGTGAAAGTCACTCAGTCGTGTCTGACTCTTTGGGACCACATGGACTATAGCCCACCAGGCCCCTCTGTCCATGGAATTCTCCAGGCCAGAATGCTGGAGTGGGTAGCCATTCCCTTCTCCAGGGGATCTTCCCAATCCAGGAGTCAAACCCAGGTCTCCCGTATTGCAGGAGGATTCTTTATGGTCTGAGCCACCAGTGAAGCCTAAGAACACTGGAGTGGGGGGCCATTGCTTCGGGGGTGGACGCCTGCCTTATATGACTCAGAGACCACTGCACCCAGGCAGGGAATCTTAGGGTGGAGGGAGAAAGCTCGAGATTCCTCTTTTAGGCTTGTCAAAGGTTTGGCCAATGGGAGGCACCTTCAGGGGACTGGAGAGCGGAAGGAAGGGAGAAACCAGGATATTTCTCTCTTTCTCTTCTCTGGTAGCAGTTGCATCTCTGTGGCTCCAGCTCCTTCTGGAGTGCTGCCAGCTGTGGCTGTAGTTCCTTCTGAGCATCCCCAGGGCCTGGGCTCTGCTGCTGCCGCCCTCCTTCCCCTGTCCTTCCTGGTTAGGATGGAGACGACTTCCTGCTCTTGCTAATCCCCAGTGTGGCCCCACTGTGCCCCCTCAGCTGTTGATGCACTCATCACCAGAGTAACCCTGCATCATTCCCTCTGCTGTGAACACTTCAAGTGGCTTCTTTGTCTTCTTCTTCCTTTTTTTTTTAATTATTTACTTATTTTTGGCTGTGCTGGGTCTTTGTTGCTATATGGGCTTTTCTCTAGTTGCAGTGTGTGGGCTTCTCATTGCGGCGGTTTCTCTTGTCTCCGAGCACAGGCTCTAGGGTGCTCAGACTTCAGTAGTTGCAGCACGGGGGCTCAGTAGTTGCGGCTTGCAGGCTCTACAGCACAGGCTTAATAGTTGCTCTGTGGCACGGGAAATCTTCCCCGACCAGGGATCAAACCCATGTCTCCTGATTCTTTACCCCTGTGCCACCAGGGGAGCCCTCAAGTGGCTTCTGACATCCTTGTTGGACCCTGACAGGTACACGCGGGGAATCCCGGGGAGGGGCATGTCCTGTAGCTGGTGGGAACTTGGAGCAGTGTCACAGACGAACTTACACCTAAGCTGAGTGCTGCTGAATGTTCGATGTCAAGGTTTCCTAGTTGGACCTTCCCTGAGCTTGGCGCTCTCAAACACTTAGCAATCCCTTCTCTCAGCATTCCCCAGTCTTGACACTGTGGATACTTCTTTGTTTGGGGGGTGTCCTTGGTGTGGAATGTTTACCAGCATCCCTGGTCTCTACCCACTGATAGGCCAGCATCCTCCAGCCCCTAGCTGTAACAACCTCAAATGTCTCCAGACATTGACAATGCATGCTATGCACGCTAACTTGCTTCAGCCATGTCTGACTCTGTGTGACCCTATGGATTGTAGCCTGTCAGGCTCCTCTGTCCACGGGATTCTCCAGGCAAGAATACTGGAGTGGGTTGCCATGCCCTTCTCCAGGGGATCTTCCTGACCTAGGGATCGAACCCCAGTCTCCTGCATTGCAGGAAGATTCTTTACCATCTGAGCCACTAGGGAAGCCCATAATATTAACCAGATTGCTCTGGTAGAGACTCCCTTCCTGCTGTCTATGTAAGACATCTAGCCCATTGTGTCCGTGTCCAGGAGTCATCCCCAAAGGGCCACTTGAAACATGCTGATAGCCAAGCCCCACCCCAAAGTGATTGACTCAGAATATCTGGGGGAGGAACCCTGGGCATTGGGGCATCTCGAAATTTCCAAGGTGATTTTGATACAAGGTCGAAGTTGAGAGTCACTGAGGTCACCCAGGGAGATGTTACTTCTCCCTCGATTATTTCTTGATTCACAGAGAAGGAAACGGAGGCTCAGGCAGCCTAAGTGTTGCCGTGCAAGTCTCCTACCAGGTGAGGGGCACAGCATACAAACCAGGTATTGCCAAAACGCCTTTGTTAAACCAGCTATCGCATCTAAAGGGGAAAATATCCACGCCTTCTAAACAGTCGCAGGCACAAACTCACACCAAGCAAAACAGCAACCTCCTCTTGACAAGTGGCGCCAGCCCTTTCTTAACACAGATGACGAAGACCCTCTGGGGTGTTTTCTTCCCCTCGGCGAGGTCTCCATTTCCCAAACCCATTTCATGCTCCAGAGTAGCATCTGTGTCCTGCTTTCTCTCCTGGGACGATCACGGAGTGCCAATGGATGGGAGGTGTTGCCAGCCCACACATCTGTGATGTTGGTGACTCGGGTGGCCAAGATCCCCCACCTCCTCAGGTCCCGTCATCAGCCAGCCAGACACCTCCGGGCGGGGACCCCCGCTCAGTCCTTCCTCCCAGTGCGGTGAAGGCAGGGCTTTTAGTGGGGCGAAGGCAGGGCTTTTAGTGGAGCCGCTAGCGGAGGTCAAACATTCCTGTTTCTTTGCGTTCAGCACTTTCATTTTCTCAGGGCACAGAAGTTCTGTCCAGTGAACCTGTGTGTGTGTGCTCAGTCATTCACTCACGTCTGACTCTTTGTGGCCCCAGGGACTATAGCCCGCCAGACTCCTCTGTCCATGCAATTTTCCAGGCAAGAATACTGGAGTGGGTTGCCATGTCCTACGCCACCATATCATCCCCACCCAAGGATTGAACGTGCGTCTCTTGCATCTTCTGCATCGGTAGGCAGATTCTCTACCACTAGCGCCACCTGGGAAGCCTGTCCAGTGAGCCTAAAGCAGTTAATAAGGCTATTTTTTCATCTTTCAATGGCTCTTTTAAAATCACTCACTTCTTCTGAAAGTCTTCCTGGGCCATTTTAAGTCAAGAACCAGCAAACTCTGCCCTCCTCCCGCGGCCACCTGTTTTTGTAAATAGTTTTATTGGCACATAGCCATGCCCACTAGTTTACATACTGCAGAGGACTGCTTTTGAGCTACAACAGTAGAGTTGATAGCTGCAACAGAGACTGTATGGCCTGCAAAGCCCCAAATATTTATGATCTTGTCCTTTACAGGTAAGCTTTACAAACCCCAGTTTATGATGGTGACTTGGGGTGTAGAAGGGGTTCTCCTCTGGGAATCCTGAGTATGGGTCTCAATTCTCCCAACTCACTGGGAAGCCTGGGCAAGGTGTGCTAACTCTCCGAGCCTTAGTTTGCCTGTTTGTGATCGAAGATTATTTATTCTTGTTAGCTTCATCTCTGAATTGTATCTCCAAATTGAAATCCCAGATTTCTCTCCATCTGCACTGCCACTGCCCTGGTCTGAGCGATGGTCTTCCCTTACTTGCACTAGAGCATCAGCCTTTTCACTGGTTTCCCAGCTCCCATCCCTCGTTCCACACACTCTGCCAGAGGGAACTTTGTAAATTATCAGTCATGTTACATCACTCCCAGCTCAGACCCTCAGCGCCTTACCTTCTTCCCATGGCTCCCAAAGCCTCGCTAGCTGACACCTTTGCCTCCTATCCTTACCTCCTACCATCCTACTCCCTGGCTCACTCTGTGCCAGCCATCTGGTCTTCCGGCTGTCACTCAAACCCACAAGCTCACTCCTACCCCAGGACCTTTGCACTTGCTATTTTCTTGACCTGGATGGCTCTTCCTCCATCAATATGACTTGTACCCTCAATTCATACAGCTCTCGGCTCACATGTTGCCTGCCTCCTTAGAAAGACCTTTTCCAATCACCTTCTAAAAAATACTTAAATTACTTAGTTATTTGTTCGTTGCTTGTCTCCCTCGGCTAGATTGTAAACTCCAAGAGGGAAGGGACTGTGTCTGTCTGGAAGGGTCATCATCAAATGCTCAGGATGGAGAACTGTGCCTGAGTCTGTATGTTCTCAAGATATACTTGTGGGAAGAAAAGAAGGAAGGAATACTCACCTTGCAAAGGTTGTCAGAAAGATGTATATACTGCATGTCAAATATTGAGCACCCTCCCTGGCATGTAGCAGGTATTCACTGGACGGTAACTCTTATTAGTAATAGTTGTCCAACCCACTGCTCTTAGCTCCTTGGGTGCTCTGCCTGCCCCCCCTCTCCTCATCTACAAACTGAGCAGGCCGGGAGGATTTTTAGGTCTTTCTTTGCTTCCTCTCTCTTTGGATCTCTGCTTTCCGGAGGTGTTGCCTGGAGGTTCCCCCATCCCCCAGCTCCTCTCCTCCCCTCTCCCGCCTCTCCCCATCAGGTGTTTTGCTCATCTTGGGTCTTAATTGAGATGGCAAATTCCAGGGACAGGGCTTACAGCCAACTCTGCCAGCCTCCCCTGCCAGGAGCAGGAGGAAGAAAACAAAACCCCAGAAACGTTTGGAGAGCAACCCCCTTTCCATCCAGGAGAAGGAGTCGCCCGTCTGGCCCACTCGGTCCAGCCCAGGGCGGCGGGAGTCCAGACTGGCCGGAGGCACGCGTCCCGGCTTCCTCTCCGCTTTTGGCCGAGAAGCACCTGACCTCCCCTTGCCGCCCCCACGGCCACTGCGCCAAGTGAAGAGGACAGTATTCTGCTAAATGGAGACCAGGTGGTTCCTCAGGCAATTAGAAACCCCCGAGCTGGCGGTGGGCATTGATGTGTAGGAGGGCCTGCTTCCCGTTCTCTCTTCCCTGGCTTTATTTGTTTGCTTTGGATTAGAAAGGCTTGTGCAAAACTGAGCCCTTGTTTCCATCCTGTTTCCACTCCCCGCGGGCTGGGAAAGACCTGGTATTTGCAGACGCCATCCCTGGTGAGCTGGAGGCAAGGCCTGGAAACTAGCAGCTCATCCGGAAAATGGGAGACTAATTCCTGCCCTACGGGATCGTCGTGGACGCATTTCTGTAAAGGTTACTTCTTATACCTGTGTATTTGAGTCACTTACGTAACAAGGATCTGAGGGTAGGACTTTCTGGGGAGAAGAAACAGGAGATGCAGAGGTGAACGGGTGTCTGAAGCAGCAACGCTCATGGTTTGGTTGAGGTTGGGGGGATGGGGCCCTATCCCAAGGATTTTACTGTGTATCTGGGAGGAAACGAAGGGTTAAAGAGGATGGCAGCTTTCTCAAGAATCAAGGGAGATTTGCTTTGTTGGCTTGGGAGCAGGACCTACAGAGAATTGGGAGGCAGGCCACTTCCTGTCTCCACAGTTTGGTTGAGGGAGGCAGGGCTTACAGTATACAGGCCTTTTACAGCAAGCTAGGTCTCTGCATTCCAGTCCCAGCACTGCCCCTAGGCAGCTGTGCAACCTCAAGCAAATAACTTAACCTCTCTGAGCTTACTTTTTCTCATTTATAAGTTGAAGATGGTAGGGCTGATGTGAAGATTTACTTACTGTAGCATTCGGAGGAGCTTAGTACAACACCCGTTATATTGTGAGCACTCAGTAAACTTTGAGGTTATCATTATCCTTTGTTTGTTTTTGTTTTGGCCGAGCCACGGAGCATGTGGGATCTTAGTTCCCTGACCAGGGATCAAACCCGTACACCTGGCATTGGGAGTGTGGAGTCAGCCAACTGGACCACCGCGGAAGTCCTTCATTATCCACAATAACAATAATACCTCCCATACCATTCATCAGCCATTGAGCACTATTTTCAGATTGCAAACCACTTTTCAAGTACACACTCCTATTTAGAACACAAACGAGCTCAACTTATATTCCCTGATAGCCTACAGGCGAAACTGGGAGGGAGCTTGTTGTCACCTGATGGAGGAGGCCTTGAGTCAAGCCAGAGGATGGGCTGGCTTGGATGGATGGGGGCAGGCAGGGTAGGTACTCCAGGTGAGAAGGACCATGTGAGCAAGGACACAGTGGTGGGAAGGTCACAGTACATGGGACAGTGGGAGATAGGTCCATCTGGAGAGGACAGTCATTACCAGGGGAAATTTAAAATAAGGTCTATGTGCTAATCCTGTGTGCTGGAGTTTCCCCTCTTATGGTGTCCTTTCTAGACAACCCCTTGGCTACCAGCAGCTCCTTGAATATATTTGAACCTCCTGGCAGCTACCCAATATCCTTTCTCTTTCTTTCCTTCCTTCCTTGCTTTCTTCCTCTGTCCTTCCATTCATGTATCTATTCTTCTATACACCCATTCTTTTTAAAAAAAATTAATCATCCACTCAAATATCTATCCAGCTATTCATCAGTCCATCCATCTACCCATCCTCCTTCCTCTTTTCCTTTCATAAATCCTCTACTAGTCTTTTGTAGTCTCCCCTTCTTTCCTTTCCTCTGTTCTTCAGCTTTTCCATCCATCCACCCATCCATCCATCCATCTATCTATCCAATCAATTCATTTCAGTCAGCCATTCATTTGTTTATTCCTCCAACAAACATTCAACTGCCTGCATGCCAGGCTCAGAGGGAGAGCTCAAAGATGAGTTCAACAAGGCACATAGTAGGTACTCAATCAAGACTGGTTACTGTATTTCCTATGAGAGTTCCCCAGCCCCTTAGTGATCTCAAGTAGATTTCCCAAGGCATTCTAGCGGTAAATATGATTCCCCTCTGAAGTGTTTGCGTGGAGGAGAGGGGAGATGTCAGAGGTGAGAAAGAAATAGAAATAGAAATCAGTGCTGAATCCTTCCCCATTTAGCATCCTGCCTCATGGCTTCCCGGCTCTCCCACAAGTCCTAGGGCATCAAGTTACCACTCTCATTTCCTCCGTGTGATCCTACTGGCACCTTAAGCAATCAGTGACCCCCAAAGCACCTTCTCCTCTCAACAAGAGCTGGTTAAAGGCAACACGCAAGGTTCTTCATGTCAGTGACTGCTGGTTCAGGGGGTAGAAGGGACATCAGGAAACACCACACCAGTGGTTTCGGTTTGATTCTTTAAAAAAACCAAGATGGAAACCTACAGGAAGTGGACATGCTGCCTAACCCAGACCCTAGTTAGATATTGATCAAATATTCAAATCCCACCATTCTGTTTGGGAAAACCATTGATGCTTCTCTCAGCAGCAAGCTGGTCTCACTCATCCCAGGACCCAGAGGTACCAACTGCCCAGAAATCAGGGCTGGAATAGCCCCAGAAGGTCATGGTCCACAAGGTGGAATGTAACCCCGTGGGGCTCCAGGAGACGGTTTTTACTGCTATGTGTGCAAGACACTATCTGACACTGAATCTCATGGTGAGAAAGTGATTCCCTTCTGCATTCTTTCAGTTCCATCAAGGATGAAGTCTCAGCTAGATACTGCTTTGCCTGTAACACCACCCAACACTGGCTAATCTCCATTTTTAACAAGAGAGAGCCAACCCAGAAAACGATCTTTCAGCAGATAGCAAGAACTAGCTAGAATTTAATAATAATGTTTTCTTCTTGTGATTTTATTTGTCCAGTTAGCTTCTGATTATGACATTTCAGTGGTTTCCCACTTAAGGTCAGGATAAAAAGTTTTCCTCTATAATAAATCTAGGGGAACTTCCCTGGCAGTCCAGAGGTTAAGACTTCACCTTCCAATGCAGGGGGTGGGTTCAGTCCCTGGATGGGGAGTTAAGATCCCACATACCTTGCAGCCAAAAAACCAAAACATAAAACAGAAATGATATTGTAACAAATTCAATAAAGATTTTTAAAATGGTTCACATCAAAAATAAATCATAAAAAAAAATAAATTTAGGTAAAAACTGAGTCAATTCAAATAAATATATGAAGTAAATGACATTAGGAGTGCTAATGTCTGACAAGAGTCATGCTGGGGCTTTTGGAAAAGAGTCAAGTTTGAGAGATTCTCACTATATCCAAACTCATGAAGAGTAAATGGCTAACACTTATATAGTGCCTGCTATGTGCTAGACACATTTCTAAGGTTTTAAATGGGCCTTGGGCCTGAGGACTGCTCAAAAGCCCGAGGAGGTAAGTAAAATTGGTAGCCCATTTCACAGATGAGGAAACTGAGACCCAGAGAGGTTAAGCAATGTGCCCCAAATCTCACAGCTAGTAAACAGCCAAGGCAGGGCTTGCACCCAGGGAGTCTGGCTCTTAAGGACTGTGCTCACCACCACCAGGCTGAAATTCCAGAAGAGGAAGAGGTGATGACACCCAAAGATAATATTGGGTTAACCAAAAAGTTCATTCAGGTTTTCCTATAAGATGTTATAGAAAACGAACTTTTTTGCCAACCCAGGATATGTTTTACATACTCCCTGCTGCATGACCATCCCTGGATTATTTCTCTAACTGGTATGATCCAGAGTCTTAGCAATTCTGGAAGCAGAATAGCCAGTGGAGCTATTGACACCTAGCCTGAGCTGGGTCCAGTGAGAATCCCCTTTCTTCCCCCAGCGAGGTTTGGGCATTCACCAATCTGCTCCCCTGGGCCTTTCATTCTCCCCTGGCTCTTCTGTTTGGCAACCCTGACTCTGGGCAGCCTTTCCCCAGGGCTGCTAACCCTGTAAACCCTGCCCCCCAGCTGGCTTGCCCTCTACCCAGGCCTCCCAGGAGCCGGGTTCCCTGGGACGGCGGGCCAGGCCCGCGATGCCCCACTGCCCGCCTGTACTTGAGCACGGCCTCTTTGTCTCTCTACCCTTGGGACAAATGTCTCATTCCCCAGGGTGTCAAGGGGAAAATTAATCACCCGGGGGAGATCAGTCAGCCTGCTGACTTGGCAGGGGAAAGACAAAGAGAAATAGGGTGTCTCAGGGATTGGTTGGGTCCCCCATTAAGGGTGGAAAAATGCTTGCTGTGCGATTACAAATGGGCAACAGTCCCGTCGGCGACTCCCGTCCCCGTCACCTCGGGGAAATCGCTGTTGATGCGGTTCTGGCTGGAGAAGGTGGCTGTCTCCTCTCCCGGTCACTCTGGCGCTGCCCTCCTCCAGGTCAAACCCCAGCACCTCCGCCTGCCTTCAGGGCCAGCGTCTGCTTTCTCTCCCCAGCTGTGCATCCTGCCTGGTCACTCAGAAATCAAGGTCCGGTTACTTTGGCATCAAACCAATGGCACCTTAAAAAAAACACAAACCAGGGACTTCCCTGACGATCCAGTGGTTAAGACTTCACCTTCCAAGGGGGTTTAGGTTCGATTCCTGGTCAGGGAACTCAATCCCACGTGTGTGTGTGTGTGTGTCTGTGTGTTAGTTGCTCAGTCATGTCCAGCTGTTTGCGATCCCATGGACTGGAGCCTGCCAGGCTCCTCTGTCCATGGGATTCTCCAGGAATACTGGAGTGGGATGCCATGCCCTCCTCCAGGGGATCTTCCGGGCCCAGGGATAGAACTCCCATCTCCTGCATTGGCAGGCAGATTCTTGACTGCTGAACCACCTAGGAAGCCCATTCAACTATACCCTAAGTGACTTAGAAAGAGAAGATTTGGACTTCCCTGGTGATACAGTGGATGGGAGTCCACCTACTCCCTTTTGGACCCAGGGATCGAAACCACGTCTCCTGCATTGGCAGGCAGATTCTTTACCATCTGAACCACCGGGGAAACCCCAAGATCCCACATGCCTGGAGGCCAAAAAAACAAAACATGAAACACAGACAATATTGTAACAAATTCAATAAAGCTTTTAAAATGGTACCCATAAAAAAAAATTAAACCAGTGGCTCCCTGTGGGGAGAGAGCTGGGGGAAGAGGCGGGATAGGGGTAGGGTCTAAAGAGCCACAAACTACTCTGTATAAAATAAATAAGCTACAAGGATATATTGTGCAGCACAGGGAATATAGCCAATATTTTATAATAACTACAAATGGAGTATAACCTTTAAACATTGTGAATCTCTATGTTTATATCTATAATTTATATAATGTGATATAGCAACTATACTTCAATAAAAAAGTAAAATTAAAAAAATTTTTTTTTTTTTGCTACACTATGCAGCACACAGGATCTTATTTCCCCAACCAGGGATTGAATTTGTGCCCCTGCAGTGAAAGCTCAGAGTTTTAACCGATGCACTGCGAGGGAAATCCCAAATTTAAATCAAACCAGTCAATCCTAAAGGAAATCAACCCTGATTACTCATTGGAAAGACTGATGCTGAAACTCCAATATGTTGGACACCTGATGCGAAGAACTGACTTATTGGAAAAGACCCTGATTCTGGGAAAGACTGAGGGCAGAAGGAGAAGGAGACAAGAGAGGTTGAGATCTGGATGGCCTCACTGAACCAATGGGGCTGAGTTTGAGCAGGCAAGCTCTGGAAGATGGTGAAGGACAGGGAAGCCTGGCGTGCTACCATCCGTGGGGTCGCAACAAGTCTACTTAGTGACTAAACAACAAAAAAGAAAAAGGATCCTAAAAAAAATTGAGCTCTAATTTATATATAATAAATAATTGGGAACCATTATTTTGTATACTGGGAACTTATTTAATACTGTACATCAACTATACCTCACTAAAATAAAGAACCCTAAAAGATCCTTGAACCATCATATGGGAGGTACCATAGCATAGGGTTTATGGGCACAGATTGGAACTGGGTTAAGGGGAACCTGTGTGACCTCAGGAAGTTACTTAATCTTTCTGGGTCCCAGTGTCCTCCTTTGGGAAGTGGACAGTCCCTACTGTGCCAGTCTTGGTCTTCGGATCCCGTCCCTGCTCTCCTGTTTTTCCCACAGACAGCCCAGCCCAGGCTCCCCTGTGTCAGCTGGGTTTCGCCACTGAGAGTAGAGGGGAAGGGAGAGGCCGGGGGATTTCTCCCTCTCTCCTGCCCTGGGAACGTCTCTGCCAGCGGCTGCCTCTCCTCCTGCTGGGTTCCCAGCTGTGGGTCCAGCTTCCAGCAGGAGGCTCTTGGTCGCTGGGCTCTGGGAATGTCACTTCATCCCCTCTGTACCTCCAGCCTAAGTGGAGGGAAGCACTGACTGGTAACCAATTTCTTGCTTTAACTTCCTTCTGGGCTTGTACTTAAAGAGGTGTCTGTCTCCTGGTCAGATGCTGATTGATATACTATCTCATAGGGCTGTTATGGGATTGGACGAGTCAGGGTGTAGAGAAAGAGTGAAGCACTTTGAAAAGCATCTGGCACAAAATAGGTGCCACACAAGTGCTTGTTACATAAAATAAGAGCAGCTAATATTGAGCGCTTACACTCCGATAGGCATTTTGCCTTGTTGCATCATCTCGCTTAATTATCACAAGGCCAGTCCATCCTAAAAGAAATCAGTCCTGAATATTCATTGGAAGGACTGATGTTGAAGCTGCAACTCCAATACTTTGGCCACCTGATGCGAAGAGCTGACTCGTTGGAAAAGACCCTGATGCTGGGAAAGATTGAAGGCAGGAGGAGAAGGGGATGACAGAGGATGAGATGGTTGGATGGCATCACCGACTCAATGGACAGGAGTTTGAGTAAACTCCGGGAGTTGGTGATGGACAGGGAGGCCTGGCATGCTGCAGTCCATGGGGTCGCAAAGAGTTGGACAGGACTGAGTGACTGAACTGAACTGAGACATTTCAGTCATCTCCAATTTACAGGTAAGCACACTTAGGGCCCAGAGGGTCAGGGATGCATAGCGCCTACAGCTTATCTGTAGCAGAGCCCGGGTCTGTGTGCCCTTTGCCAGAGCGCCTGTACATCTGTGGGTCTCAGTCGCCTCAGTCTCAGTTGGGTTGTTTAATTCCTGCCCCCTCTGCTTCAGAGGGTCACTGTGACAATGAGATGAGATGACAGATTCTAGGGACTGTTACTGTAACCTCAACCCTTCATTGCAGAACAGTTGTGAGTTACACACAGTTGTCCCACTTCACAGACTGGCAATCTGAGGCTCAGAAACAGCTAAGTATGTTTGCAAAGTTAGATGTCTAGGCACCCTTGTGTGTCTCTAGGTTAATGTCATCACATTTTTCCAGTTCTTTCTTCCTTGCCTTTCTTTCTGGTCTTGCTCTTTCTTTCTCAGGAGTGACAAGTCACCTGCAGATGTATCCGAGTTCTCCAGGGGCTCAAGTTCTGTGTTCTCTTTTCCTTCATTCCTCAGTCTAGTTCTTGAAAGCTATTTCTAAAGATAGAAAGGATCAATCTAGCAAAAAATGGGTTAAATCCACTAGCCACGTGTGGCTATTTACTTTTACATTAATTAAAATTAAACAAAATTTAAAGTCCGGTTCCTTAGTTGCCCTGGACACTTTGAGGGCTCAGTGGTCACCCTTTTGAACCGCACAAATCTAAAACATCTTCATCATCATGGAGTTCATTAGTAAGGCTGGTTCATGATTGACATTTCAGGTTGAATATTCCTTGCCGTGGGAGCAGCAACCCTGACATCTACCCACTGAAAGCCGGTAACATCCCTGTCTAGTACTGACAATTCAAAATTGTCTCCTGACGTTATCAAATGTCCCCTGGGAGGGTTAATGTGGCCCCTGGTTGGGAGCCACGGGCTATAATGATTTTAAAAAAGACTTTTCTGACTCAGAACTAAGAGAAATGAGCATAGTAATGCAGCCGGAAGGATTGAGGTTTTAACACAGAGAAATTCCTTGCTGAGATGGTGATAGCAATATGGATCTAGGGGTCAACTAGGCCTTTATTGAAAGCCCCACTCTGCCACCTTCTTGCTGAGTTACTTTAGGCAAGTTGGTCTACCTCTCTGAGCCTCAGCTATAGTGTTCGCAGCTATCAGATGAGGGTAATCAGATAATGTATTTGAAGTGTTTGGAACACAAGAGGCACCCAGGAAGGGTAGCTCCCCCCTTTTTTAGAGCAAGGGTGTCTCCTGCAGACAGGAAATCCGAGACCAGTGGTCCTAGGAAGCAGGGGATGGGAGAGCGTACCTGCTGTGAGGCTCTCCGAGCCTGGAACCAGACAGACATTATCCCTAATCTCCAGGGGGATGCTCTGGGGGCACTGCCCTCAGGTCGGGTCCTGCTGGGATGGGGGCGGAAGATGGGGGTGCACCGCTGTAAGGACCAGAGGAAAGGGGGGACCAGGGGTCCATTCATCCAGAAACATCCATCAGTGCAGAGGAAGGGGGTAGGCAGCTCCACCCAGGAGGGGTTTGCAAGCCAAGAGTGAGGAAAATTGATGCCTGCAGGAGACAAAGAGAGCAGGGCAGAGCGGGCCCCCAGGCCAGCTCCTTCCACAGGTGATAAGATTGATGGGCAGGCGAAGGAGGCCGCTTGAGTGATAGATAATTTCAAATCGGCAGTAAACACGGCAGTGGGGACTCCTGGCTTTTCTAACAAGTGTGACACCAGTGTGGAGGGGAGATGAGGTGACTGATTAGCAAACAAGACAGCCAGAGACCCTTCTGAGAGGCAGCTGGGCTTGGCAGAGCTGTCTCTGGAGGAGGGCACGCAGAAATGAAGCCTGGGGTGGACGGAGGTGTACGCAGTGCCTTGAGGCTCAGGCATCTCAGCCTTTTCTTTTTGTTATTCACCCAATGAGTATCCACTGAGCTCTTATTACCTGCCACGTGCTGGGCTCCATGCTGTGGATACAGCTGGGCGTGACGCAGACAGGGTCCCTGCCCTCATGGGGCGTCTAGTCTTATGGGAGAGACACTCAGTAAGCAATGAAACAAAAGAGCAAGTCAATTTTCCATTGTTACAGTCTCTCTGAAGGAAATCAAGCAGAGGATGGGGGCTTCCCTGGTGGTGAGTGGTTAAGAATCTGCCTGCCAATGCAGGGGATGTGGGTTTGATCCCTGGTCCGGGAGGATCCCACGTGCTGCAGAGCAACTAAGCCCGTGCCTCACTATCCTTACCTTACAGTCTCTACAGCCCAGGAGCCGCAGCTACTGAGCCTGTGTGCCGTGGAGTCTCTGCTCTGCAACAAGAGACGCCACCGCAATGAGAAACCCGAGCATCAGAACTAGAGAGCAGTCCCGTTTGCTGCAACTAGAGAAAGTCCGCACACAGCAAGGGAGACTCAGTGCAGTCAAATAAGCAAATAAATATTTAAAAAAGAGAGGAGAGGGTGGGAAAGAGTGGCAGAGGGGCTGCTTCAGATCAGCAGACTCGGGCACAGCCCTTCTGAGGACAGGTCGTGCTGCTGAATGGTGAGGAGGAGCCAGCCATCCAAAGAGCGGAAACTTGAGGACAAGAAGGAGTCATCTTGGGGCTTCCCCAGTGGTTCAGCTGGTAAAGAACCTGCCTGCTAATGCAGGAGACATATGAGACTTGGGTTTGACCCCTGGGTTGGGAAGATTCCCCTGGAGGAGGACATGGCAACCCACTCCAGTATTCTTGCCTGGGAAATTCCATGGACAGAGGAGCCTGGTGGGCTACAGTCCCTGGGGTTGCAAAGCGTCAGACACGACTGAGTGTGCACGTACACACACACACAGGAGTCATCTTACCCACACGGAGCTTTTTCACACAGTGCTGTGCCTGGCATGCAGTAGGTGTTTGCTAAGGAGGAATGAACACGGGAGGAGAGTGGAGGGTGACTGAGAGGGTCCTGTAGGGGTGTGGGCTTCCTCCTCCCTGGGAAGTTTCAGGAACTTGGTTGACTCTCTCTGGGTGTCTTAGGACAGTCTGGGCCCGAGGCAGGGGACGGAACCACGTGAACTGGCTGTGTGTGCACCTCTGTGTGTGTTCTTGTTTGTCTCCTCTCATTGGCTTGCAACCTCCAGAAGGGAAGGGATTTCTGACAATTTGTTCATTGCTGCATCTCCAGTGCCTTGAACAGTGCCTGGCACATAGTAGATGCTCAATAAATATTTGTTGAATGAACGAACAAATGAATGAATGAGTGAATTAAATTCTCACACACCCCATCGGGTAAGCACTTTTATCATCCCCATTTGCAGATGAGGAAATGGAGGCTGAGATTTCAATGACTGAGCAAAGTCCGTGATTAGTAAAAGGTAGGCTGTCTGATGTCAAAACCCAAGATTTTCCCCTTTAGTCCAAATGGTCTCTAATTTCATAAGCAGCATATTAACTGGTAAGTGAAAGTGAAAGTGTTAGTCGCTCAGTTGTGTCCAACTCTTTGCGATCCCATGGACTGTAACCCACCAGGTTCCTCTGTCTGTGAAATTTCCCAGGCAAGAATACTGGAGAGGGTTGCCATTCTCTTCTCCAGGGGATCTTCCTGACCCAGGGATCGAACCTGGGTCTCCCACACTGCAGGCAGATACTTTACCGTCTAAGTCACCAGGGAACTGGGAGAGCAGGCAAAAGGCAAGAGAAAAAGATTCCCCTATAAACCCACTGGATGAGAAACTTATCCTGATTATGTTCTAAGAGTTGGGATCAGGTCTTGTCCACATGCATGGTTCCTTTACAGGCCTTTTGTTTGTTTTTGTTGTTTGGGTTTTTTTTGGACATGTCACATTGCATGTCGGATCTTAGTTCTCAGGTAAGGAATTGAACCTTTGCCCTTTGCAATGGAAGCACAGAGTCCTAACCACGGGTTGCCGGGGAAGTCCACCGCATGTTTGTTTTGTGGTTGGATCTACTTTGAGAGGTCATCAGCTACTTCTTCAGGTGGACAGTTTGGGGCCCACAGATGAGGTGATTTTTTTGGCTGGGTTCTTCCTCCTCACCCTGTTTACCCCAAGAAATCTCAAGTTATGTCTACCCAGGTCCCTTTACAAGAGTACCTGGCAGGCAATAAATTCAGTTCTTTACACCCAGTCATTTTCCAGGCACGAGAGGGCTTGGTTCAGTCATGAGATAGGAGGCCTAGGACACCAAAGCAGCTCAGACTTTCAACAAATCTTTTTCATCCAGATTCTACGCATGACTCACGGAAGTGTCTATCTCTGGACACAGCTTTCGCAGGCAGAGCTGGTGTCAGCAGGCCTCTGGGGGAGAGTATTGTCACCTTTCATCTCTTACAACATCCCCTGCGGAGGAGTCGTCTCATTAGCATAAAACATAACAAACCACTCTGGGCCTAAATTGCCTCCTCTGTACAATGGGAATAAGAGCACCTATGTGGTGGGGTCACTGAGGAGGTTGCGTGGGTTGTACTCAGAGGACACGTATAACACAGCCTGGATGTGCAAGCCCACAGGCCATGGGGTGCTCGCCCTCCCCGCCCTCGCCTGCCCTGGGCCCTGAGCATGGGGGCGCTCGCCTTTCCCCCCGCCCCGCCTGCCCTGGGCCCTGAGCATGGGGGCGCTCGCCTTCCCCCCCCCACCTGCCCTGGGCCCTGAGCATGGGGGCGCTCGCCTTTCCCCCCGCCCCGCCTGCCCTGGGCCCTGAGCATGGGGGCGCTCGCCTTCCCCCCCCCACCTGCCCTGGGCCCTGAGCATGGGGGCGCTCGCCTTTCCCCCGCCCCCGCCTGCCCTGGGCCCTGAGCATGGGGGCGCTCGCCTTTCCCCCTGCCCCGCCTGCCCTGGGCCCTGAGCATGGGGGCGCTCGCCTTTCCCCCCGCCCCGCCTGCCCTGGGCCCTGAGCATGGGGGCGCTCGCCTTGCCCCCCCCACCTGCCCTGGACCCTGAGCATGGGGGCGCTCGCCTTTCCCCCCGCCCCGCCTGCCCTGGGCCCTGAGCATGGGGGCGCTCGCCTTTCCCCCCGCCCCGCCTGCCCTGGGCCCTGAGCATGGGGGCGCTCGCCTTTCCCCCCGCCCCGCCTGCCCTGGGCCCTGAGCATGGGGGCGCTCGCCTTCCCCCCCCACCTGCCCTGGGCCCTGAGCATGGGGGCGCTCGCCTTCCCCCCCCACCTGCCCTGGGCCCTGAGCATGGGGGCGCTCGCCTTTCCCCCGCCCCCGCCTGCCCTGGGCCCTGAGCATGGGGGCGCTCGCCTTCCCCCCTCCACCTGCCCTGGACCCTGAGCATGGGGGCGCTCGCCTTTCCCCCCGCCCCACCTGCCCTGGGCCCTGAGCATGGGGGCGCTCGCCTTCCCCCCCCCACCTGCCCTGGGCCCTGAGCATGGGGGTACTCACCTTCCCCCCCGCCCCCCGCCTGCCTGCCCTGGGCCCTGAGCATGGGGGCGCTCGCCTTTCCCCCCGCCCCACCTGCCCTGGGCCCTGAGCATGGGGGCGCTCGCCTTCCCCCCCCCCCCACCTGCCCTGGGCCCTGAGCATGGGGGCGCTCGCCTTCCCCCCCCCCACCTGCCCTGGGCCCTGAGCATGGGGGCGCTCGCCTTCCCCCCCCCCCACCTGCCCTGGGCCCTGAGCATGGGGGTACTCACCTTCCCCCCCGCCCCCGCCTGCCCTGGGCCCTGAGCTGTGCGCTTCTCATGGAACCTGTGCAGCCACGTGCTGTCCGTCCACAGATGGACATTCAGTCTCAGGGATATGGTTGGTTCGTAACAGCACACACTTCCTGGATGCTCACCTGGTACCAGGTATGCGGGGCTAAGTTCTGCACACGGATTAGCTATTGAATCCTTCCAATAACCCAGTGAAGTGTGTGCTACTGTTCCCATTTCACAAATGAAGAAACTGAGGCATGGAGAGTTTTGATTGCTTGCCTAAGGTGATGCCCCTGGCTTTCCCGCCCTGCTGTTGAACTCATTCCAGGGACACAGACCTCAGAGGGGACTGACTAGGCCCTTTGTGCCCTGCTGGGGCCCGGGAAGAGAAGGCCCAGAGAGCGAGGAGAGAGCCCAGCAGCCCACACTGGCCCAGCTTCCATCTGCGGGCTTCGGTCCTCTGCCCTTCCGGTGTCCTTGACCCTGCGTGGCGAGGGTCACCGTCTCATCTGTATGACTCCCACAGAAAGCTAGAGACGGCTCCAATGCATCACCGGGTGGCAGTCACGCCAGAGCCAGCGTGTCATTTCCATCCATCTTTTTTCCAACTGCTCCTTGTCAGGAAGCAGGAGAGGCCAGGAGGGGGGTAGGGGAGAGGAACAGGGGAAGATAGATGGGGTGGGGGCAGACGGGAAGAAGGAGGATGGCGGAGAGGAAAAGTGGGAGAAAAGAGGAAAGAGAACGAAGAGAGCGGTTGAGGGAGAAGAGGGTGATGAAGAAAGGAGGCGAGTCAGAAATGCGGAAGGGGGACAGAGGTGTGTGATGATGAACGAAGGGGTGAGATAGAAGGCAGAGGGGCCCAAAAGAGGACTTGGAGAGGGGAGCAGGGGTGTGGGAGGGGCAGGGGAGAAAGGTGACCAGAAAGGCTGCAAGGGAATGAAAAGTGTCCATTCCATCGGACACTTCTGCCAGGGAGTACAGGCAGGAGGGAGCTCCGGGAGAGGGGTTGAGAGGCGGGAGGCAAGGAGGCTGCAAACCACCAGTTCCTTCATTTTCTTGTTTTCTCAATCATGGCTGGTCCCCCATCTACTGGGTGGCCCCCGTGCAAATGCTAAGTCAAGGAGGTGGTCATCGGAGGGACATGCCTGTTTGAGATGGGGAAGCAGGAGGCCCCAGCCATCCCTGTGTGTCTGAGCGTCATTTCCTCTTCCACAAGGCAGGTGTAATAAAAGCCTTCCAAGGCATGGAGGGCATGCATGTGATGTGGGCATGGAGTACCAGCCCCGTTATTGTAAGGGGTATGCCCCTTGTGGACAGGAGATCATTTCTCTGGAAGAAATCATTTCTCTACTCCCTTTCCAGGTCTTGGAAATCCTAGGGGCCTGTGGAATGAATGATGCAGCCTCTTTCTGGAGCAGAGATGTCCCAGGAGGGTATTTTGTGGCAGAAAGGGCACTGGATTAGGCGCAGATTTGGCAAATTCTTGATAACACTGAGTAAACATCTTTGTGCATCCATTTTCTGGTTTCTGAGGAATTGTTTCTCAGAATAAATATGCAAGGTAGAGTTTAAGGCATTGAGCAGGGAGCTGGTTATTCCCTGTCAACCCATTCATTCTCTGTCAACCCATTCATTCTCTACCTTCTTCTGCCCTGCTCTGTGCCCTATGAAGCTGAATATACTTCCTGGGCTCTCTTGCTTTGGGGCTTCAGTTCAGTTCAGTCACTCAGTCGTGTCCAACTCTTTGTGACCCCATGAACTGCAGCACGCCAGACTTCCCTGTCCATCACCAACTCCTGAAGTCCACACAAACCTATGTCCATTGAGTCGGTGATGCCATGCAACCATCTCATCCTCTGTCGTCCCCTTCTCCTCCTGCTGTCAATATTTCCCAGCATCAGGACCTTTTCCAATGAGTCAGCTCTTCGCATCAGGTGGCCAAAGTATTGGAGTTGCAGCTTCAACATCAGTCCTTCCAATGAACACCTAGGACTGATTTCCTTTAGGATGGACTGGTTGGATCTCCTTGCAGTCCAAGGAACTTTCAAGAGTCTTCTTCAACACCACAGTTCAAAAGCACCAATTCTTCAGTGCTCAGCTTTCTTTATAGTCCAACTCTTACATCCATACATGACCACTGGAAAAACCATAGCCTTGACTAGATGGACCTTTGTTGGCAAAGTAATGTCTCTGCTTTTAAATATGCTCTCTAGGTTGGTCATAACTTTCCTTCCAAGGAATAAGCGTTTTTTAATTTCATGGCTGCAATCACCATCTGCAGTGATTTTGAAGACCAGAAAAATAAAGTCAGCCACTGTTTCCACTGTTTCCCCATCTATTTGCCATGAAGTGATGGGACTGGATGCCAAGATCTTAGTTTTCTGAATGTTGAGCTTTAAGCCAACTTTCAATGGAAGGTTCCTGCAAAAGACTGGAAGTGAGAGGAAAGAAAGATTGGGCTATTGCTTCCTGGCTCCCTCCTGGCTTCTACACCGCCTTGGATCATTCTTGTCCCTCCAAACTACAACTCCTATGATCCCTCCCCAAACCTCACTGTGCCTTCTTGGAACCATTTCCTCCCCTTCAGCACTAGGGTCAGGGGACAGCTCCCCCGTTGTTGCTAGCCTCTGGGCCCTTCAACCTTTCTTACTGATTCTCTCGATTCTCCATACATCTCCATAAGCAGTCCTTTCATTAAAATCTTTTCATCTGAACCATCTTTGGAGGCTTGCACCATTTACCAGCAACATCGCAAGCATTGGCTGATGAGGTTTTAAAAAATAGTGTAGGAATTGTGAATGGCATTTCCAAATTTTCATTTGCCCTTCTTTTATGATTAGTAAAGGCTGCACTATGGTTCTCAATGAGTGGCAATTTTGGACCCAGGGGACGTTTGACAATGTCTGGAGACATTTTTGATTGCAAAATGTCCAAAATAAGGAGGCTACTTGAAGCTAGTGAACAGAGCCCAGAGATGCTGTTAGATGTTCTACAATTCACCAGACAGCCTTCACAACTGGAAATTAGCTGGCCCCAAGTGTCCCAAGATTGAGAAACCATTGCCCACAGACCACATGGGGGCCATTTGTTTAACCCTTGATGGGAACATCTGTGTCCTTTGGCCTGTGTCCTAAGAATTTGGCAAATACAGACTATACACCTGACTTGGCAATAGTTTGGTTTGTGATCTTGGCTGACATTCTTCATCAGTTCAGTAAGGACTTCTCTCCTCGTCCTGTGCCCCACCATGCCCCACTGACTTTGGGTGATGACCCAGTGGGGAAACAGGCAGGAAAGGGTTTGGAATAGTGTAAAGTCCCTTGCAAATCAACCAGACCTATGGTTCCTGAGCACCTACTAGGTGCTGAGGGTTCAGATCAGGAATTCGCTGCCCTGGAAAAGTGTAACAGAGATGCATGTAATCCAAGAGGGGCCACTACACATGCAGGTCTCCAGAGGGTGGGGCTGCTGGTGGCCAGAAAGCCATGGGAGCTTCTTGATCCAATTTTTCCTTACACAAGGGAAAAGGTCTTGAAACAGTCTGTATTTTCCCTACTGGCTAGGACACAGGAAGGGTGTTTGTGGACCGAGCTCCTTAAGCCAGCACTGACTCTTAGAATTCTTTAGCCTTGAGGGAGGAGAGGGTGAAGTTGGGGTGGGACCATCAACCGCAGGTCCTAAGATAATAATAACAACAACAGCTCACATTCATAAGCACAAACCAGGTGCCAGGCATGTAATCCTTCACCACAGATCCCGAAGAGTAACAGTACTGCTTACTTCCCCCATTTATATCTCAGGAAACTGAGCTGTAGAAAGAGCAAAGACATGTTCAAGGTCACACAACTTACAAGTGTCTGATCAAGGATTCAAAAGTGACCCCATTTAACTTTAACATCAATCACTGAAAATACTTCCTATGTCTTGTCCCTTCCATGGCATGTTTTGGTGGGGTTGATACATTTGTCCATGAAACTCTCTTCTTTTCCAGAAATATATCCTCAGCTCTGCCATTACCGCTAAAGCCTGGGAGCTCCCATCTCATTCTCCACTTTTCTCACCACAGCTGAGCATGTTGTGTTTTGGGTCTTGGGGGACCAAGGGCAAAGGACCCTATTCTCTGGGTCAGTGTCCTCGGCACAGAACAAAGCCAGGTCCAAACACCAGGGATGTGTGCCTGTGTTGTGCACAGATGCACACCTAGCTGGTGCTAGAGAAATATGTGTTCAAGGAATAAAGGAAAGGTACCTGCTTCTTCCTTGGGATGGGGGCACTTTTGTCTTTATGTTTGAACATAGGTGTGTTTGACATGAAGGCACCATCTCACCCTGTGAGGATGGACATCGTGCATTGGTCCCCAGTTTTGGTCCAAACTCTTTGCTCCCTGCACTTCGCTCCCTCCTCCAGCCCCATCCTGGACTAGGCTGCCCCTCTCCATCTGCCATGCTGCTCCTTCCCTGCCTCACTGCCCTCCCAGGTAAGCAGTGCCAATGCTAGTGATGGGAGGAGAGGGGAAAAGGAGGGCCTTGGGTCTTTACTGGTGGCTCGACTGGGCTGCAGGGAGGGAGCTCACACTCAAATGTCTTCCTTCCCCAGTTCCTGCTGGGCTGAGAACAGACCTGGAAGAGAAGCAAACCAAGGTGGTAAGAATATTAACAGAGGCCAGATCCGTATGGTCTCAGCTCAACCTTTTGCTGAAATGCTGAAGTTTGGCCGAGAGAGAGAGAGAGAGAGAGAGAGAGAGAGAAGTGGGAGAGAGCAAAGGAGACAATCCACTGTGGATTTCTGTTTATACAGAGCAGAACTGGTATATAAAGGCATGAAACACACACACATGCCCATTTTATCTCCTCTACTGGACTATAAGCTCCAGATACTCTATGCAGACATCTGATTGAGTGTCTTTCATGGGGAGAGCAACCAAGAACATTTGAAACCAAAATGGCTCCAGAATATGGCTTGTGTGGTTGCTTTTCAAACAGACTGCAGACGTATCATCCCCAGTAGAGAGTATTTTCTTGTGTCCTCCCTACACGTGACCCATTGTCTAGTCCCTCCCCATCACCACCTATACAAGGGGAAAAAGATCAGGTCAGAAGCTCAAGTGATTTACGGGCACCATTTTCCCCGTCCTTTGACACACAGGCATGACATTTAGTGTCCCCAGCAAACACTCACATGCACACACACAGATACACACTTATATAAATAGCATACACACTCAGGTACAGACACAACTCCCCCTGGAAACATACATCCAAATACTTGTAAACAGTTGTGATACACAAAATCATAAGCTCTCTCTATGTATATATGAAGCGGAAGTGAAAGTCGCTCAGTCATGTCTGACTCTTTTTGACCCCATGGACTATACAGTTCATGGAATTCTCCAGGCCAGAATACTGGAGTGGGTAGCCTTTCCCTTCTCCAGGGGATCTTCCCAACCCAGGGATCAAACCCAGGTCTCCTGTATTGCAGGCGGATTCTTTAACAGCTGCGCCAAAGGGAAACCCATATATATATATATACACACCCACACAAACCACACACACAAGAGGCACATTCACACACACCCAAGCTACAAGTAATCCTCACATGACTAATCACTCTTTCGTGTGTGCATGTGTGTATATCCCAGCACCCCTCTGGCAGGCACACGCCGACCAGCCACCACTTGAATTAGCACCAAAGGATTATGGGACCCTGGGCCATTAATCTAGGTGACAAACAGGACTCAGAAGGCATATTTGCACCCCGAAATTGAAAAGATTAGGCCATATTTGTCAAGGATTGGTAGGGCTTTATCGCTTCCACGGCAGATGCTGTTAAATATTCATGAGCTGCATAAGTGGGAGAAACCCTAGCTAGACCTGACGACTTTCAGCTGTAGAGGGAGAAGAGGGGGGAGATTTATCTGAACTCGGCAAGGGATGAAAGGTATGAGATCATGTACCCCGGCTTGCCGGGCACAACACGCCGCTGCCGGCGTCGGGGGAGGGGGCCGGCCGGGCGGGCGGGGCCTCCGGGGCTGCTTTGTGAGGCTGGGGGCTGGGCCAGGCCGAGCAGAGGTGATGGGAGGGGGCCTAGGAGGGTGTTCTCGCCTGCTGCCCTCCCCCACAGTGGGTGTGTCCTTTGGAGGAAGGAGACATGAAAGGGTCTCACCGCTGGATCCCAGGGCTGGTTCTCAGCTTGCTCTAGAAGCCAGTCTGGGCATAGAAACATTTCCGGGGATTAAGAGTCAGGCAGACCCAGACCCACATCCTGGGTCCATCGCTTCTCAGTTGTGGACGTTTGAACACATAGGGCTTCCCTGTCTCATATTCCTATCTGGAATGTGGATTTGATAAGCAGAGTACCCACCTCCCTGGGTTGTTGGAGGATTAAATCAAGCTATTGGTGTGGTGCTGACATACCGAAAGTGCTCAATAAATGGACAGGGATGGTGATTTATGGGAGGGCCCATGTGGTGCCAATAGCCATGCCCAGTTGGTCCAATCTCAACAGAAAAACCCAGGCATTGGGCAGAAATCAGATGGTGAAGCCAGGCTGTCCAATAAGGGAAATATTAGCCAGGTGCAGTTGTTTAAAGTTAAATTAATTAAATATTTTTTTAAAATGTAGTTCCTTGGTTGCACTAGCTACATTCTAAGTGCTCAAGAGCTCCATGTGGCTACCATATTGAGTAGCCCAGATTTACAGCACTTCCATCAGGGCAGAAAGTTCGATTGGACACAGCTGTGTGTGCTCTGCCCCCAGCTTAGAAGGGTTGAGATTCCAGTGACTTACTTGGCCCAGTTTTGCTGGGTTGGAGTTGAACCTTAGATAGTAAATACATCAAATATTTATGGCAACTCTGGGTTAAACAAAGTGAAGTCAGTTTCTTTCTTGCAGGACTTACCAGAACCTTTACGATGTCCTGACCATTGAGTATAGAGTATGTAGTATTTGCCATGTGATTTGACCACAGTTCTTTTTCTCCCCCTCAGAGCATCTCATGGGAGTGGAGATCCCTGGAATACATTTTGGGTAACACAGTGATCACATGAATCCCCCAGAAGGTGTTCCTGACTGATTATGACTAAAAATAGGCAAATGTCTCCTGGGGTCGTTTGCGCTCAAATATTTCCTTATGGTTCGCTGTATGTGGGTGTATCAGCCTTCTCTACTGGCATGAGTCTTTCAAGGGCTCGAGGTTAGCTCTACATTTTCAGAGCTCCGCACAATGCCAGGCACACAGAATGTCATTCATTCAATCAGTGAACATCTACTGCATATTGAAGCAGGCAAGGTCGGGGTCCCATCCATACCCACTCAGCCCTTGACCTCCGCTTGGGGAAAGGATGTTTACCTTCTGCCTGATGCTTCTGCCTGTCCCAGGGCACAGGCTGGCACAAGCAGCCCTCCACTGAAGACACACAAGAACTCAGGCTTTCTCATCCCGCCGGAGGGAATGACCCTGGGTTCATGGTGTGCAGTCTCCCACATTGTGCACGGCGGCAGCTGCCTTGATAGCAGCTCCTTCCTCACGTCTCTCCCTGTTGAGACCACCTCCCCAGGAAACCACCAGCATTTGAATCCCCCATCTGGGGGAACCAGACTGAGACAGGCTGGGGCCTGGGACCCTCTGCTGCCACGCCGCAGTGTGCGTGCACCTGGACAAACCTTTCCTCCATCAACAGAATACAAAGAAACCATAAGGGACTAAAAATAACTGCGCACACGCTCAGCTGGCTTAGGGCTCAACATTCAAAAGCTGGCTTAAAACTCAACTTTCAAAAAACTAAGATCATGTCATCCAGTCCCATCACTTCATGGCAAATAGAGGGGGAAACAATGGAAACAGTGACAGACTTTATTTTCTTGGGCTCCAAAATCACTGCAGATGGTGACTGCAGCCATGAAATTAAAAGACGCTTGCTCTTTGCAAGAAAAGCTATGACCAACCTAGATAGCATATTAAAAAGCAGAGACATTACTTTGCCAACAAAGGTCCGTCTAGTCAAAGCTATGGTTTTTCCAGTGGTCATGTATGAATGTGAGAGTTGGACTGTGAAAAAAGTTGAGCACTGAAGAATTGATGCTTTTGAACTGTGGTGCTGGAGAAGACTCTTGAGAGTCCCTTGGTTTGCAAGAAGATCAAACCAGTGCTTCCTAAAGGAAATCAGTCCTGAATATTCATTGGAAGGACTGATGCTGAAGCTGAAACTCCAATACTTTGGCCACCTGATGTGAAGAATTGACTCCTTGGAAAAGACTCTGACGCTGGGAAAGATTGAAGGCAGAAGGAGAAGGGGACAACAGAAGATGAGATGGTTGGATGGCATCACCGACTCGATGGACACGAGTTTGAGCAAACTCGGGGAGTTGGTAATGACAGGGAAGCCTGGCGTGCTACAGTCCATGGGGTCACAGAGATTTGTACATGACTAAGTGACTGAACTGAACTGATGCTCAGTTGGGGCAAATTTCAGGCAAAAGATATAGAAAGACCAAAAAGGTCCAATTGCCGCTTCTGGAGCAAAAGTGGGGACTTCCCTGGGAGGTCCAGTGATTAGGACTTTGCACTCTCAATGCAGGGGCATGGGTTCAATCCCTGGTCTGGGAACTAAGAGCCCATGTGCTGCTCAGCCAAAAAAACACCCTCAAAACAAAACAAACAAACCAAAAAAAACCAACAAAACAAAAAACTGAAAGTAGGCTATGCATATACCCTCTGCACTCAACACCACAGAGTGGTGGGCAAAACACCTAAGCCATCCTTCCAGCCAGACTCCTGGACACAACCCTAACCTCATTCCCAGATAAAGAACCAGTTCCTCCCCTTCCTCCTTCAGCAAACAAGCCAACAAGGGAAAACTGTTACTTGTTCTCACTCCTTCCTGTGGCCACAGGGGCCCCAATAAAGCTTTGCCCGAATTTCTTGCCTGGCCTCTAGTCAATTTCCGTTGATTGGGGAAGGCCAGGCACCCTGGTTGGTATCAAAACCAAGACAGGCACATGCTCCACTCTTCTGCCATCCAGAAGCCAAGTCCTTTACCTCTGCTCAGACCCTTCAATGTTTCCTTGCTGCTGATCAGGTCAAGTCCAAGCACCTTGGGCTCACCTGCGAGGGTCTACCAACACTTATCTAGCCACGTCGCCCACACCCTTATGCTCTGTTTGGATTAGCCCCAGCCCTGGAAGCTGGTCCTTCTCCCTTAAATTGTTGCCTTCATCTCCTTTCCTGCCAGGCTGCTCTCCCTGGTCAAGTCACACCTCAAATGTCCTTTCAAGTTCCCACATATTCTTCTTGGGATAGTAGCTATTGATAAACACCCAACATGTGTACATCTGACCCTCCAAGAGGTGCAGGGCAAGGGGACATGGGAGCCTGTGGTTGAGCTGATGTGGGGCCTTGGAGATTTATTTTGCCCAGAGAAGAAATTGCTGAGGTTTGACAATGAGGCCATTTCACTCTGGGTGTTACCGGGGCTGCTGAGCTGGCAAAGCTTTCTGCTGAGAGCCGGAGGAAGCAGAGTAGGATTGGAGCAAGGAATGTTTCCCCAAAGCAAAATTTTGAATGAGAGAGGATCCCTGGAAACTCTTTCCCTAGATGCTTTGAAGGACAGGATAGGTTCCACGTAACCTTGATCTCTGATGATTTTAGGGTCATCATTCTCAAAGATTTGGGAATGCATGGTCATCCTTCAGGGTGAATCTGAATATGCCAGTCCTGTGTCAATGACCAGAAATGACCCAATGGATGAAACAGGGAAGAAAGAACCTCAGTCAAGCACCTGGGTGCTGATCACTGTGAAGTCAGACCTCTGAGGACCATCTGGATTTAGGGCTGGGGTTTTGGTCAGTCCCCTAGTGGCGGCTTCCTTGGTGGCTCCCATGGTAAAGAATCTGCCTGCAATGCAGGAGACTTGGGTTCGATCCCTGGGTTGGGAAGATCCCCTGAAAAAGGAAATAGCAACTGACTTCAGTATTCTTGCCTGGGAAATCCCATGGACAGAGGAGCCTGTTGGGCTACAGTCCATGGGTTCATAGAGTCTGACACAACTGAGCAACTTTTATTTTTTTTAACCAATGGAGGCAGGCGGGGATTGGAGAGCAACAGGGGAAAAAAGAAGAGAGGGAGGGAATGAATCAACTTTTGTTGAGTGTCTACTGCGCTGAATCATGGAATGCTTGAGAGCATTGACTCTGGAGCAGGGCTGACTGAGTTTGCATCCCAGTTCTGCCTCCTTCTAGCTGCCTGATCTGGGTAAGTTGCCTTGCTTTTTTGCACCCCAATTTTCTCACCTGTAACTTAAAGATAATAGTAGTACCTTCTCCACAGGGTTCTTGCAAAGATTAAGTGAGTTCATCCATATGAAAACACCTGGAACAATGCCTGGCTCATTTCTATATATGTTAGCTATTATTATTATTCTTCTGAGTATTTAATATACATGATTAATCTCTTTTAATCCTCTAATCAAATCCCCTGGAGGTAGACCAGGTGATCCAATTTTATGGATGAAAACACTGAGGCTTGTGGAATTTTAAAAAACTTTTCTGAGGTCACACAGTGAGTAATTTAGTGGACTGGCATTTAAAACAGAGGACAGAGTACAAAATCCTTATTCTCTCTACTTCTTAGTATGAGGCTTAAGGGTAGGGGAGAGGGAAGCTGGTGAGAATGTTAATAGAGATCCAATCCACATGGTTCAGTCCAATCTTTTGGTGAAATGTTGAATGCCAAAAGACAGATGGGTCAAGCCAATCCATCTACACCATAGATCTGTCTACACTTGAGCAGAACTAGTGCACACACATGCATGCATGTGCCCATTTTATCTCCTCTACTAGACTGCATGGACTACTCATACTCTACATGGACATCTGTTTGTGTGTCTCTTGTGGGGACAGCAACCGTGAACACTTGAAAGCAAAATGGCCCCAGAATATGTGGCTTGTGTGGTTGTTTTACAAATAGACCACAGATGTATCGTCCCCTGTAGACAATATTTTCTTGTGTCCTCCCCACCCACTTCCCATCATCTAGCCCCTCCCCTTCACCACCTATACAAGGGGAAAAATCAGATTCGATATTTAATTGGTTAGCCACACCACAATAGACACACGTAGAGGGGGTAATGGGGACACAGAAGAGGAAAGGGGATGGATAAGTCTGAAGACCGCCCCTCACCCCCAGCCGTGGCCAAGTCAGCTCTCCTCCATCCAGAAACACCAGGAGCTGAGTCCCAGCCTGCCCCCACCCTGAGGTTCGTGGCGAGGAGGAGCAGCATGCCAGGAAAAGGCAATAAGTGTGGCGGAGATGCGTATTCTTCTCCTCGGTGACACAGTGCGCTCTCTCACCGGCAAAATGTCCCTTGATCTATTTCCCCTGGTAGTGATTTCAACAACAACAATAACAGAAATCCATCATTTCCTTAGCGAGGGATGGAGGGTGGTGGGGTTTGTTTTTCTTCTGGTGTGGACAGAAAGCTCTTTATTCTCTCCTTGTTTGGGAAGACTTCCTGCCAGTGGAGTCCAGCCCGGGTCCTGAGAGGGGCCAGAGGTGAAAGATGGTGAGAATGGTAAGAGTCCTGGCTGACCCTCTGACCTTGGGGAAGCCACCGCCTCAGTTTGCTCCCCTCAGCAATGGGGAGAACCAGCCGGCAAGGCGAGAGGGAAGCAGACAGAACGAGGTAGCCTTGGGAGTTGAAGATACTGGGCCACCTGCTACCAGTGGTGAAGATAATAATCAGCCTATGCTTGTGCTGTGCTGTAGTCTAGTACACATAATGGTTACAGATTTTGTGCTCTGAGCTCTTCTCTTGTGCTGTGTCTTTTTTTAATCTTTTTTTAAAAAATAATTTCATTTATTTATTTTTGGTTCTTTCTTGCCGAGCAGGCTTTTCTCTAGCTGTGGGGAGCAAGGGCTACAGTTTGCTGCAGTGCACAGGGTTCTCATTGGGGTGACTTCTCTTGTTGCAAAGCACAGGTTCTAGGGCACATGGCTTCTTGCGGCACCTGGGTTCAGTAGCTGCAGCTCCCGGGCTCTAGAGCAAGGCTCAGTAGTTGCAGTGCACCGGCTTAGGTATTCCTTGGCATGTGGGATCTTCCCAGACCAGGGATCAAACCTGTGTCTCCTGCATTGGCAGGTGGATTATTTACCGCTGAGCCACCAGGGAAGCCCATGCTGGGTATTTTTACGATCATGATCTTTTGGATTTTCCAGTTAACCCTCCAGAGTAGGTTCCACCCACATCCATTTACCCCATAATAAAATAGAGGTTCAGAGAGCTTAGGTAACTTGCCCAAGACCACACAGCCCCCAAAAGGTGGTGTCAGGATTTAAATGCAGGTCTCTTTGAATCTAGATCTTATGCCTCTGTCCATTCAACTTGTGGTCCTCAAGATGTATTTCCTGGACTGGCAGCATTCAGCATCACCTGGAAACCTTTAGAAATGCAAATTCGCAAATCCCACCTCAGACCTACTGAATCCTAAACTCCGAGGATGAGGTCCAGCACTCCGTTTCAGCAACTGTCTCCACTGCAGGCAATCCAGGTGCATGCCCGAGTCTGGGGGCTCCCTCACTACCCTCGCCCGGAAGTGGTGACGCCATTGCTGTTGTCACTAATATTGTCTTTACTTTTCCATCCAGCTAAAGAAGCTCACAGCCAACAGGGAGAATACAACCTGCCGTCCTTGCTATCTGCAGGCTCACATTTCTCTTCTTTCTGAAGGAAAGGCAAGAAGGGCTCAGGGTCTGGTCCAGGCTCTACCACTTATTAAATATATGTCTCAGGACGGGTTCCCCGGAAAGAAGCCGTGATGGAGGTTGGCGTGCAGGTGGCTGGTTGGGCAGTGCTCTCAGGATGAGCACTTGGAAGGAAGTGAGGGAGGCAGGGTGGGCAGAGAGAGAAGTTGGGCTGTGATGTGGTTGAAACGGTGGCCTCAGCCAGCCCATCTCAGGGGAGCTCTGGAACTGGGGTGATCTATCAGAGATGCCCTAAATGGAGACAAAGGGAGCTTGGCCATTATATCTCCTGCCTCAACCCAGTCATTGGATATGAGCTGCTCTAGGACAGGCAGAACCCTGAGTGAGGTGGCTCCCTTCAGCCCACGGCAGGTGCTGGGGAGGGCATGCAGCTGGGACCCATTAGAAGCCACCACTGCCAACAACTGGGGAATGAGAATCAGTCTGGATCCTGGGTAGCACACCACAGCATCCACTACACTGTGTATATGACTTCTCCCGCATCTCTTTATCTGTAGAATGGGAACCATGATACGTTTCTTCTCATCCAACCCCCCAGAGTGTTTTGATCAAGTGACGTGGTGATGATATAACAAGAATGGCTGTTGCGTTTAAGGATGTCCCATGCAATCACAGTTTGGCCTCATTCCAACCCTGGGAGATGGGAGCCACAGTGATTCCTGTCTTGCAGAAGAGAAACAGAGGCTCCAATGAAATTATTTATCCAGGGGCCTCTCAGCTATGAAGAGGTACAGTTGGGCTTTAGAATACACCTCCTTAACCATTGCACTACCTACCCCACCCCAGTGTGGCTGACTTGTGTTCAGAGGATAGCACTATGTGGGTGTCAGAAGTAGAATTTCCTGCCTCCCTTTAGCAGTGAATGAATAATTCTGGGGAGGATCTGTGTATAGGTGCATGCACACATGTGCACTATGCTTTCAGATTACCCTGGGTCCCACTTTTGAGAAAGACCAGGCACCCCCAGTGTTAATAATGGGGAAACCAAGGAACTGAGTCCATGATTCCAATAAGGAAAAGAAGCCCACAGCTCAATTTCCAGCCTCAGGCTGTCTCCCTGGGCCTCAAGACTGCATGGTAGGGCTGGAAAAATCCAGCCTGGAGCTGGGAGACAATCTGAATGTGGACTCACAACCAGGACTCACTTGAAGACGTGGGTTGGGGCACGCAGGCTGGCCACCACGACCAAGCATGCCCAACTCTTTAAGTTCCTATTCACTGGCCTCTAGGGATTGGACCTTCTGGTCAACCTTTGCCCTAGCAATCCCTTGGGTTGGGAATGTGAAGGTAGAAATTCCCTTTATCCAAATACAACCCCATATAGTTAAGTAAAAGAAAATCAGCGAGGCTGCTGACCAGGAGAAATCTAAGAATCAGGAACCCTCTCAATCAGGAGTTAGGAGATTAACGTCCTCAGGGTGCATTCAGCCCAGTCTGTCCTTGTTAATAACGTTGTATTGGAACACAGCAAAGTCTATTTGTGTACATCTTTCCCCTTACAATGGCAGAGTGGAGGACTTGCAACAGAGACTCTATGGCCTGCAAAGCTAAAAGTATTGACTATCTGGCCCTGCAAGAAGTATACTAATCCCTGATCTACATTGATAGCTATGCAAGGCCAGGGTCTGCGGCTTTTGGCACAGTTGGGCTGGAAGGAGGAACAGCCTAGAAGTTCTGAGAAAGATGACTTCAGGGACTTCCCTGGTGGCCCAGTGGTTATGACTCTGCCCTTCCAATGCAGGGGGCGAGAGTTTTATGCCTGGTGGGGGAACTAAGATCCTGGTGGGGGAGATAAGGATTTTTGGCGCCACCAAAAAAATAAGGACTTCAGAAATGACTTCAGCGAATGAATGCATGGATTATTCTCCAGTCTTCTCTTTGACCTCGGGGGAGTCTGACGTTCTCTGGGTCTCAGTTTCCACATTTGTAGAATGACCACGATCAAGGCCAGTTTCTCAGGTCCCCTGTCTGCTCGGAGTGTGGAGGTAGAGGAGAGGCTCCGGGGTCAGGGTGTGCTTCAGGAGCAGCGAGGAGCATGAGGTGGGGATGGGCTGCCAGCAGAGACAGGGGAGCAGAAAGATGGGCAGGTCCAAGGAGGCCAGGAAGTCCAGAGGGGCAGCGGGCAGCGGTGGAGGGGAGAGGACAAAGGGGGAAGGCTTCGGAGCGGGGAGGCAGATGGGAAGGAGTGGCCCCTGGGTGGGATGGCAGGGAAGCTGGCGGTCACAATCACAGACCCAGCAGTAAAGCATGATGCCACACGCAGGACGCCAGCTTCGGCAGAGAATGAGACTGGGGAACTAATGAGCTCTGGAGGTGCAGAAGACGCTTTCGTGCTAATTCCTGCTCCCTGGGAGCCGCCGGGGAAGGGAGAGAGGGCCGTGGCCCGGGCTGGGCAGCTGGGTCCCCACTCGGGGGCTCGGCCAGCCAGTCGGCCGCCGGCTGGGACTTCACACCAGGCCTGCCATGCCCCGACCAGCCCGCCCGCCTGCATGCCCACCTTGTGCCCGGCTGCCTCTGGCTTCAAGCAGGGAAAGAAGGGGTCTTCCTGTGGCCTGGTCCCTGGAGCAAATGTTGAGACCGTCGTGTGCTCACCCGGACGGAGAATCAGCTCAGTGGCTTCTGGGAGCTGGGGGTTGGACAATGGTCAGCATCTTTGAGGCTGAAAAAACATTCAGCTCTTTACCACTGTTGCCGATGACAATAACCAGCTTCATGACAATAATAACATTGATGATGATAAGAACGGTTTCCTGTTATTGGCACCTTCTGGAGTCTCACGGTAGCCCTGGGAGGTATCCGAAGATTTTTCATCCTTGGCAAGATAGACATTTTTGTCCAAATAATTCTTTGTTGTGAGGGGCTGTCTGGTACCTTGGAGGAGGTTTAACAGCATCCCTGGCTTCTACTCACCAGATGACAGTGGCACCAACTCCCGTAGTTGCAACAACCAAAATGTCTTCAGAGATTGCCAGATGTCCCCTGGGGAGTGGAGGCAACTGAGAACCACTATTCTACCCAATTTTACAGATGTGGAAACTGAGACACATGAAGGTGACTGCTGTCTATCTTATAGCAGCAGTCCCCAACATTTTGGGCACCCGGGGACTGGTTTTGTGGAAGACAGTTTTTCCATGGACAGGGGTCGGGTGGAGGGTGATGGTTTGGGGATGATTCAAACACACTACTTTTAGTGTGCACTTTATTTCTATTATTATTACATCAGCTCCACCTCCGATTATTAGGCACCAGATACTGGAGGGTGGAGCCCCCTGCCTTATAGAACTGGATATCAAATGTCAGTCTGCAATATTTCTCCCCACCCTCCTCCCACCACCCCCCCAACCAGGTCTGAGGAGTTGTTATTTATTTTTTGGATATGGAGTTCTGGATCCTCTATGCACATATTTACAAAATTGGGATCAAACTAACGGTGCCATTATGTAACTTGCTTTTCTCATTTAACAACCTAGCACATGTATGGTGGAGTGAGAAAAGCAAGTTGCCGATCTGTGTATAGAACCTGACACCCTTTGTGTAAACACACACACTCATACATGTGGGTGTTTTTGTATCTGCATGGAAACTGTTCAGAAAGACACACGCAAAATTGTGGTCCATGATTTCCTCTGAGGTTGGAGTGATAGGAATGGGAATAGGGGAATTTAAATGTATATTCTACATGTCTGCACTGTGTGAGTGTTTAACCACCTATTTCTCTTTCATTTTGAAAACTAATAAAATGACAAGACTATCCCTCTTTGTTAACCGCCACCCAGAACATGAATTTTTAAATACTGCAAGATGCTCCCTGGCATTGGTATGCTATCATGAGTCTGACCCTTTCCTCTGGTTGAATCTGGAGGCTGTTAACAGACATCCTGATTGTATATAATGCTGCAGTGAACAGCTGAAGCTTGCCGTTTGAGAATGGAAGCCTGGGAACTTCCCTGGAGGTCCAGTGGTTAAGGCTCCGGGCTTCCACGGTAGAGAGTGCCAGTTCGATCCTTGGTCGGGGAGCCAAGTTCCTGAATGTGGTGTGTGGTGTGGCCAAAAAATTTTAAAAAAGAAAAAAAAGGAAGCCTGGCCGGAGAGGGCGTGGGTGGGAGGCGATTCCTAAAATTTTGCATCAGTTCAGGCCCCTAAAACGCACTTCACTGCATCACCTCATTTAATCCCGCAGATGGATAGGATTATGGTTCCCATTGTACAAATGAAGAACCCGATGCCAAGAGGCCCAGTAACTTGCTCAGGGTCCCACAGGGATTAGCTAGGGTCAGAGAGATGTTAAATACTGGTTCCATACTAAGACTTTAGCCCTCAACTGAGGCAATGGATTGAAAGAAAATACAAGAGAGGGTAACGCTTTCCGTGTTTGATTTTTAACATGCACATGAATCTCCCGGGAATCTGGTTGGAAAGCATCAGAAAGGTGGGAGGGTGTGAGTTGGCTGTGTCTCTAACACAGTAGCACGAGGGGTCCTTGTGATAGATGTTCTGTGTCTTGATGGTGGTGGTGACAAAATTGCGTAGAACTCAATACACAAGCAAGTGAGTGAAAACTAAAAGTGGGAAAGGGAAACTGGTGGAATCTGAATAAGGTGTGTGGATAGATTTCCTGGTTGTGATTTGCACTACGGTTATGAAAGACGCTACCAGTGGGGGAAGCTGGGTGAAGGGTATACGGGATCTTTCTATACTGCTTCTGCAACCTCATGCTCATCTACATGGGTCTCAAAATCTTAAGTTTTTTAAACACTCAGATTCCGATTTAGGAGGCATGGGGTAAACAGGAAGACCCTGCACTTCTAAAGAACTCTCAAGGGGTGCTCTCTAGCCAAGATCTCGAACCAAGCCCTACAAGATGCCTACTAAGAAGTTGAAATGTGGCCAGTCCGAATTGATATGCACTACAAATGTAAAATACACAGTGGATTTCAAAGACTTAGGGTGGAAAAGAAAATGTAAAATGTTTTATTAGTGATTTTAAAAATTTATTATATGTTGACATAGTATTTTGGATACATTGTGTTCAATAAACTAGATGAATACATTTAATTTCACTTATTCCTTTTTGCTCTTAAAAACGAGGCTATTAGACAATTTAAGATTATGTTTGTGGCTTGCATTGTATTCTACTGGGTGGTTCTGGGCTACAGCATAGGAGGAAAATGGTATCCAAGAAGTTCCAGAGAACTAGGAGGTGATTGGTCCATTAGTCAGTCAACAAACAGTTCCTGAGCATACACTATGGGTTAGAGGTGAGTCAAGAAGCCATAGACCCTGATTTTAAGGAGCTGGCACTTTCAGATGAAACAGCGGGTCACTGAGCAAGGTCCTGAAAGCCAGGGAGACGGGATTTCAAGGAGGAAGCGAAGGACAATTATGGAGTCAGAAGCTGTGGTGATGTTACAGCTTGCCTTCTCGACCTGGCTGCAAGCTGATGTGCTCAAAGGATGAGTCTAATCTTTTTTCCTTTGATTCAAGCATCAGGCTAAGTGCGGTCTGTGTGCTAACTCACTGAATAATGGCCCAGACAACCTCGCAAGGCAAGTACTGACAGTAACCCCATCTTACAGTTGGCAGAGAGAGGCACAGAAAGGTGAAGTGACCTCCCCAAGCTTGCACAGCCGGAAAGGAGCCGAAGGGGGATTTGAACCCACTTCTGCCTGACTCTGGACTCTCCTGGGCTCAACTGCAATGAGCTACAACTTTTCCTTGCTGGAGAAATGCAGTTCATTGTTGCATGAACAATCCACTGGCGCAGGACTCTTTCCCTTGTCAGTTCTCCAAAGGATGGAAGCGGGCTGCCCAGTTCCTGTCCTCACCCCCAGCCCTACAAACTTGATTGACTGTCTCCACAGCCGGTGCTGCTGGAAAACTTGATTCTCCCCCACCCCTAGATCTCCAGCCCCGTCCCATCCCCCACGCCAGCCTGCTGTGGCTGTGGATATGGGTCAGCTCGTGGAGTGGGGGTGGGGCTGCCAGCACCTGGGGACTTGCCCCCGTGGCCCGAGCAAAGTTGGAGTGTAAGTCCCCTCCACCTCCCTCCTCTTTCTTCCCCCGGTATCCTCCCCGCTGGCTGCCCGCAGTGGCCCCCAGCCCCCTCCCCCACCCCGCCTCGGCGGCAGCGCAATCGAATGTCTCACCGAGCTGTCCTTATTTGACAAACAGGTGATTTTGCTAATGAGGAATAAATGAGATCCACAGGATAAGAGCGGGTGTGCAGCAGCTGGCGTGAGGGCAAGATGAGCCGAGTTTATTAAAATAATATCTGGCCACATGCTCGGTGCCCGGGGTCCAGGCTGGAGGAGCGCCTCGCTTTGCTCACTGATGCCTTCTGGTCCTCTCTGGCGGTCTCAGTCCCCTCCCAGCTTCCGGAAGGTGCCTGTTCCCAACGCGGGCTGGCAGGGTGGTGCAGACCCCCAGTCCCCCCCATGCCCCGTTCCTTCCTGCGGGAAGCAGGGGCGGGGGCCGCCGGAAGGTTTTTAATTGGAACATGATGGGCCTGATGGATGATCCGAGTGGGGTGGGGTGAGTGTGTGTGTGTGTGAGCGCACGTGTGTGAGTGTGTGGAGGGGATCTGAGTGGGAGTGGCATGTCTCAGGGAAACGGGGGTGGGGGGAGAGCTGGAATTGGATGAGGAGTGTGGGCAGGAGCAGGGAGGAAAGGGAGAGATGGGGAGTGGGGGACCGGAGCAGGAGGGAGAGAAAACAGAACGCAACAGGAAGACAGAGTGCAAGAGGTAATACACGCAGAGAGAAAGGAGACACAATGACCGCACAGCGTAGCCCAAACCCGAGGAGAAGGAAAGGGATGCAGAGGGATCCAGGGAGAGAGAGAGACAGACACTTAGAATCACAGAGATGGACACATACAGAAAGATGGAGACTAAGAATCTGGCAGCTCTGCTCAGGGCAGGGAGACGGGGAGAAGGAGGAAGAAGGAATCTCATCCTGGAATTCCATCTCTAGAAGGAATCTAGAGATGGAGCCAGAGGAGAAAGGAGCGGAGTGGGAGAGGGCAGAGGTTGGGCATGAGGAAGGAGGAAGGAAGCTGAGCAGGTGGCCAAGAGTGGAGCTGGGGATTCTAGCCCTTGACGTGGGCTGAGCATCCTGCCTCTCTGCCTCAGTTTCCCCACCCACACGCTGAGGGCTTGGGTTGAATGCCTTGTATCCACTCCCTCCTGTGCTGCTGGCTGGTTAAAAAAGGGGAGAAGAGAAGGTTAGGGTGGGGGAGAGGGGGTCACCAAATGGGTGTGACATCTCCTATTTTAAGGCTAGGACTGGGGCAAAAATGTGACCCCAACTTCACAGCTGCAACCTGGCCGTGGTCGCGCTAAGCCATGGCTCTCCATGCACTGGGCAGGGAATGAAGGAAAAGTCTGGAACAAAGGAAACAGAGAGGAGGCCGAAGGTGGGTTTGGGATGAAAGGGGGAGCGGGAAGTCGGAACTGGCCGGTGTCTGGAAGCCCAAGGGGTGAGTCTTGCCCTTCCCACCTCTGTCTCTGCTCACTCTGTTCCCTCTGCCTATTTTGTTGCCTCTGTTTGGAACTTCCTCCTCCTTTTCTTTCTTTCTGGGCCACCTGGACTCAGCCTCAAAGTCCAGCCCCAATACACCTCCTCTCTGAAACTATCCACCATCTCCCATCCCTCTTTCCCCTGAGCCTGGGAGCAGTCAGGGGAAGATGAGGGTGGGGGAAATCCTGGAAGACTTCCCAGAGGTGGTGAGGTCTGGAAGTCAGTTTCAATTGAGACCTTGACTCCCAAACTTCAGTCAGGTACCCTCTTTGGAGCTTATATCCCACCTGCCTATGCCCACATTTACTTAACAATGCTAAGAAAAAAAATTAGAAAAATTTGGAACTCTAGCAATCTAGGAAAAAATATCTGGGTATAATACAGTGGAGAGTGAAAATCCAGTGGCCCTTGATGGGCTTGATCATGTGCTTTCTTGTAGGAATTTCTCTTCCTTTGTGACTCATGGACATTAAACACGTGTGTTTGGGCACTGCCTATAATTCCTGGATGCAGGAAGACAGGGGCCAGCATCTGGTGGCCCCAGATGGAAGCCTGGGCCAAGGCAGGAGGTGGGAGAAGGGGTGGGTGGGGCAGGCAGATCTGAGAGGGCCTTTAAAATCAGAGGAGAAGGGTGGGCTTCCTTTGGGAGGCAACAGGGAGCCAGAGAAGGTTAGCAGAGGCAGGCAGAAGCCTGTCCAGGGAGGCTCCAGGTTACAGGAGGCGTGGAGTGGGGCTGGCAGGAGCCTCCCATGGGCCACGTCTCTGTTGCTGGCCTGGCCTGTACATCCCTCAGTGCTCTGTACCCACTGTCGCCTCCTTCATCGTTCTCCTCTCTGTTCCTCTCACTCCCTGTGACCCTTTTTCTTTCGTGTGCCCTTCTGTCTGTCTGTCTGTCTTTTAAAGTCACCGTTAGGACTTCCCTGGTGCTCCAGTGGTTGGGACTCCATCCACGTCCACCGCAGGGGGCACAGGTTCAATCTCTGCAGGGGAACTGAGATTCCCGAATGCCACACGGTGCGACCAAAAAAAAAAAAATTAAAAAATCACTGCCATTTTCCTTCTGGGTTCTAGCACTTGCTCGGCCCCTCCCCCAGCAGGCAGGCTGCCCCCTCCTCACTGCCCACCTCTCTCCCCCTCCCTCTCTCCTGTTTCCCAGCTCCGTTGTCTCTATCAAGCTCTCTCCCCAGTGTCTCTCTGCATCTGCCTGTCTCTGAGTCTGTGTCTCTCTGACTCAGTGCCTCTCAGGCTTCGTGTCTCTTCCTTTCTCCCTCTCCCCTGCCCCAAAAGACAGGGGTGTCCCATCCCACTCCGGGGCCGTCATCCTCCAGTGCCTCCCCCGGCCCCCACCCAAGCAAAGCATCTCTCACACTTGTGCACCCAGCCTGCAACATGTACCCACGGCTCACATATCCCCGCCCCACCTTGGCCACCTGTCCTGAGGATCTGCCCTGTCTTCCTTTGGGTATAGTTAAGCTCGTCCTTGGGGCTTCCCAGGTGGCGCTGGGGTAGTAAAGAACCTGCCTGCCAATGCAGAAGATGTAAGAGATGCAGGTTCGATCCCTGGGAGGAGGGCATGGCAACCCACTCCAGGATTCTTGCCTGGAGAATCCCATGGACAGAGGAGCCTGGCGGGCTACAGTCCACAGGATTCGAAGCAGTCAGACACCACTGAAGCGACTTAGCATGCACAAACTCCTACCAGACCAGCTGCAAGCCCAGGGCAGATCACACAGTAGGTCTTCAGGAGTTGTTTGAGGAATCTTTCTCTGGTTGTTTCCTGCTCCTGTATGGATATATCCCTCCAAGAAACTCACCCTCCCCCGAGGCAGAGAAGAGAGGGAAACACACCCCGCTAGTCCACCACGTTCCCCCCTCACACTTTCTTGACAGTTTTCCTGTCGCGGGCTGTCTTCCTTCCCATCCATCATTTCCTCTTTTCCGCTGCCTCCTCCAGTCCCACACCTCCATCACTCTTGCTCAAGCGAGCTGAGAGCTGCCCAGCTCTTCCTCCTTCGGGTACCCTCCCCCACCTCCATTTTCACTGGCCCCAAAGCAACCAACTTCCCCTCCCAGCAGCATCCATCAGGGAGTCTCCACGATGGGGAGGGAGGTATTTGGAGAACTGAGATTGAAAATGATTACAGGACATGCTTAGAACTCAGTTAATAGCCCAGAAGCCACACAGACACAGGCTTCACCTGACCCTCCTCTCCCCTACCCCCAGCCACACGCCCCAGGCTGCAGTAACGAGTGGAGGGCAGAATTGTCTTCTGAGATTTCCCAATACCAACCAATACCAATGGGAGACCCAACACCAGCCTTTAAGAAGGAGACTCAAAAGTTCTATCATGGTATTACATTGTAAGCATTTAGCCATGTTTAGATCTTTAAAAAGCAATTTTTAAAATTCTAACACAGAATGATTCAAATGACAACATGACAACAGAACAAAACAGACTGGAAAGAAATAAGCCATGTTAATAGTGGCTATCTTTGAGTGGCGGGACTCTGGGTAAGACATATATTTTCTTTCTCCTTTTCTGAATTTTCCAAATGTTTCTTAATGAGCATCCTCAAAATAATTGTTTTCAAAGGGCTGCATTTGTCCATGTGTGTGCATACATTTAACACTGATTTAACAGTGCTATTTGGAAAGTACTTGATTTTCACGTTTAAATTTTATTTATTTTTTTGAGTGGGTAATACATTCACATGGTCTGTAATTCAAAATGTACCAGAGAAGGTAGAGAGTGAAACCTCTATCTCAGTCCTCACCATCCCTGGCCACCTGGCTTCACTTCCTGGAGAGAAAGACTAGCACCTGTTCTTGTGTATGCTTCTCGACACAGCATCACATTACGAAATTTTTTGAACTTTTTTTATATTGGAGTATAGCCGATTAACATGTTGTGACAGTTTCAGGCGAAGAGCAAAGGGTCTCAGCCATACATACACATGTACCCATCCTCCCCCAAACTCCCCTCCCATCCAGGCTACCACAGAACCCCGAGCAGAGTTCCCTGTGTTGTGCAGTAGTCCTTGTTATCCCTTTTATTAATAACTATAGCAGTGCAGACATACACTTTTAAGAAGACAGATGAAGCGATGATTTCTTTTGTTGTTGTTGAGTCACTCAGTCGTGTCCAGCTCTTTGTGACCCCATGGACTGCAGCACACCAGGCTTCCCTATCCCTTCACCATCTCCCACACCTTGCTCAGACTCATGTCCACTGAGTCAGTGATGCCATCCAACCATCTCATCCTCTCTTGTCCCCTTCTCCTCCTACCTTCAATCTTTCCCAGCATCAGGGTCTTTTCCAATGAGTCAGCTCTGCACATCAGGTGGCCAAAGTATTGGAACTTCAGCTTCAGCATCAGTCCTTCCAATGAATATTCAGGATTGATTTCCTTTAGGATGGGACTGGTTTGATCTCCTTGCAGTCCAAGGGACTCTCAAGAGCTTTCTCCAACACCACAGTTCATGAGCATCAATTCTTCGGTGCTCAGATGATTTCTTAAGCATCACTCAATTTTCCTTCCTGCTTCAGGATGACTCAGTCCTGGACCAAAGGCTGAAATTTCCCCAACTTGGGGAAAGTGGTCTCTCAGACTCTTGAATGAACTGTTCTAGAACCCTGCCTGCCAACCCACCTGGCTTCTCAAGATACCAAGGACCCAAAGAACCCCTTGCCCTTCCCCTTTTCAAACACTCTATTATTCCTGCCTATACAAGCAATACTTCAGTAAAGATATGTAGTATAGAATGTCCTCTGTCATCCCACCCTCAGACATAACCAAAGGGAATGCTTTTGGCTGATATTCTGGCAGCTTTTTCTTTTTTTAAGGTGTGTATTTTTAAAAAGTGGGTTGGAGAGGGGTGCGGATTTCCTGGAAGTCCAGTGGTTAAAACTCCTCCAATCTTCCAGTGCAGGGGGTGTGGGTTCAATCCCTGGTTGGGGAACTAAGATCCCACAAGCTGTGTGGAGTGGCCAAATAATAAAAAATGGGAGCTGGACTGAGCAGTGTGTTGACATTTTCCATTTTTTAACTTAATTTATCTCCCCACCTCAGCACAGAGAGATCTTTCTCATCAAAAGATCATTTTCGAGAGGTATTTTGGGGGTGAAAGAAGGGAAACACTTTGAGGTCCAATGTCTTTTTGTTTTTGTGGGACCTGGAACTGGAGGAGGTCTTAGATGGGTGATGTCAGCCAAGCGAGGTGACCCAAGGTTTCCCTGATGCTTTTCCTGGGAGGCAGGAGACTCCGAAGTACCCAGAGAGGAGCAGTGCCCCCTGCCAAGTAGGAAACAGACTTTGCTAGAAATGATGAAGGGCTGCCTTGCTCTAACCCAGCGCCTGTGGTCCAGGCAGTGGAGACCTGTGAAGCCTCCTCTCTGTTTCCAGCCGTGTCTCTCCTCTGCAGACGGAGTCAGGCAGACTGGCAGGTGGAGACGATGGAGGTGGTGGCGGCAGGTCTGGGGTGAGCTGGGAGGGGTGAGTGCAGAGAGGGCGGTAATTAGGAACCAGGCGGTATCACAAATCTCCCAGCCATGCTGACACCCGCCGAGAGTGATCACACACTTGGAGTCAGCCCAGACAAGTGTGAAAGCCCTTCACTCCATCGCTAAGGGAAGAAACAAGAAGGGGAGGACGAGGGCTAGGGGAACTACACGACGGCCCCACCCCCCAGCTCTCCCTCCAAGAGAGCCCTGAGGTCATCCTCACACTTCCCCTCCCTCAGCCCTGACCTGGGGCAGGGAGCTGTGACTCAGAGGTGTGGAAGGGCAGCCGCAAACCCTGCAAGACGAGGGAAAGGTCCTGGAAGCATGTGCCCCGAAGTAGGAAGGTGAGGAAGGACTCCATCATGACACCCAATCAAGGCGATGTAGATGTTGCCAAGTCCTCAGCCAACTCCAATTGCCTCTCATCGGGAGTGGCAAAGCATGTTTGAAAAATTGGTCCCCAAGGAAAGAGGAAATTGATATGGGTTGAAAGGAGCCTGTGTACCAGAAATGAGATGTGCGCTATTGATATTTCTCAACAACCTTGCCATTTGCTCAGCAAAGAAATGGAGGCTCAGAGAGGCTGGGTCCTTGGTCCGAGGGCACAGAGCTATGAAGTGGTGGAGATGAGATCTGCCTATTTTGGAAGTCCAAGCTTCCATCACACCATCCCTGTCTCCTTGAGAAAGAAGAAGTGAAGGCTCTCCCTATAAGGGATAGCTTCTTAGAGGTAGAAGGGTTTCAGAGGCTGGGAGATGGGTAAGTGGCCCTCCGAATTCCAAAACGATAAACAGGAACAAAATCTCTCCTCCACTCCCCAACACCCACTGGGGCTAGCTTTGGCTCTGCTGAGTCTTTGGGGTCAAGGATTCTGGTTCTAAGGGAATTACAGAACTGGTGGGGGAGTGTCTTCCTCTTTCTCTGGTTGCAGCAATTTCCCACCTGGGGAGCTGCTTGCAGGAGCATCCTTCATTGGTCACGGCACAAGGCCTGTGGGTGACTCAGGTTTGCAAGTTCATTCTCTTCTCAGCTGGGTCTATAAGGAGTGGAAAAGTGGGAAGGTGGGATCATCAATGGAAGGTCCCCAAGATTAGGCTAAGACTTCACTAAGGATCGGTAGTGATAGCCTCTCTCCAACCTCCTCTCCTATTACTCCCCAACCCCCCACCATTTTTCACTCCGCTCCTAGAACATCTCCTGACGTGTAGCCTCCACTCCCGCTGTTCTCTTGGCCTGGAACACACTGAGTTTTAGATCTCTGTTTGACTGTTTTCTACCCTACACTGAGCACTTAACTCCAAGGTTTCCTCTCCGAGAGGACTATCCCTGGCCAAAGTTGTCTCTTTTGATTCTCTTTTCCTATGGCACTTGCTGCTAAACTCTATAAACAAGTTACAGAAGGCATCGGCAGTTAGGGAGAGGAGAGCCCTGCATATATCTGTGACTATGAGGATGTGTATGTGTGCATGTGTGACTGTGAATGACCACGTGTGTGTGTATGCTTGAGTCTAGCCATGCATGTGAATGCACTTGAGAATTTGTATGTGATCTCTGAGCACCTATGTGTCTCTGTGAGCATCTGATAGCGTGTACATGTGCGTGTGAATGTATGCATATACATCTTTGCATATGTGATCATGTTCGTGTGTGGTTCTGTACACAGAAATATAAATGAATGGATGAGGCAGATGCACACATATTTATGTGTCTGTGTAATACCTCATTCACATACACACACGTGGATTGGAATGTGTATGAGTGTATACGTATTTATGATTGTGTGCACATAAGTGTCTGCAAAGAGATCAAACCAGTCCATCCTAAAGGAAATTAACCCTGAATATTCATTGGAAGGACTGATGCTGAAACTGCAGCTCCAACAATTTGGCCACCTGATGCAAAGAGCCGACTCATTGGAAAAGACCCTGATGCTGGGAAAGACTGAAGGCAGGAGGAGAAGGGGATGACAGAGGAAGAGATGGTTGGATGGCATCACTGACTCGATGGACATGAGTCCGAGCAAGCTGTGGGAGATGGTGAAGGACAGGGATGCCTGGCATGCTGCAGTTCATGGGGTCGCTCACAACTGAGCGACTGAACAAGTGTCTACACTCTTCCAAAGGTTTGTGTCCGAGTGGCCCTCCCTCTCTCCTTTTGTTTCACCTCCTCTGTCTCCCACCATCCACCCTCCTCCACTCTTCTTTCTCCTCTTGCCCAGGTGTGCTGGCCTAAGAATGGCCACTTCAGGTGGCCCTCCCTGCTTCTCTGGCTTAGGGCATTCCCAGCAGGTGGGAAGCAGCTCAGGAGGGGATCTCAGCAGGTGAAAAATCCAGCTCCAGCCCCCCTCGGAGCCCCAGTGAGAAAGGAATTCCCTGCAGGCCCTTCCCTAATCCCCCAACAGATCCCTCCCCCACTTACCTCTAGCATCTCCTGGAACAAAGGACCCTTTTTTTCAGTTCTGTACTCATGGGTGGTCCCATTCCTGACAGCTGGGTGGGGGTTGGGAGAGACTGCAGAGTTGGGGGTGAGGGCAGTTGGGCAACCTCTACTGGCCTCAGTTTCCCCTAAGAAACAGAAGACACTACAGAAGGGTCAGCAGGCCAAACTCTACTGCCCAGATGGTTCAGTTTTATCACTCTATTCACTTACCCATCTCAGGCAGTGTTTACTGAGAACCTGCTGCGTGCCAGGCTCCCTATTATGGACTGGAAACCCAGAGAAGAACAAAAGGCATCTCTCTGTCTTGAGGAGTCCATGGTGGAAGTAGAGGTGATGGGGGGAACCACAGAGAACCACAGAGATCACTAGACTCCTGGATGGAACAGTGTTGTACCAGAAGGCAGGTGGAGGATTTAAAACCTTTGCACAGCTCCCCCTCACCTGCTTAACTAGTCTAGTTCCTTAGCATGTCATTCAAGGCCCCCTTCAATAAGGAGGTGTCCTGCACGTGCAGCTGTGTGAGAGAGAAGTGGACCTTAAAGTGGAGTTTTGGTAACTAGAGATGTCAGGGAGGAGCCTTCTGAAAGACAGGCCACGACTTAAGAGTGTGGCAGCTGGACCTTGCAGTTCGATTGGTCCACAGCCGTTGGTTTTGGGGTGGTGAGTGGCTGTGATTGATTCCATGTATTGATATTTGTGCACTGGCAGGAGGTGCTCCAGTTGACCAAGTGCCTGCCCTCTGTCACCTTTTCCTCTGAATCCCAGTGAGGCTGTTGTTATGATGCCCATCTGGCGTGTAAAGAGATGGAAGAAACAGGGAAAAGCGGCGACTCATCCCGAGTCTGCACGGGGCCCAGTCCTTGCCTCCCTGCGAGGGGAAACGCTTGGGAAAGACCTTGAAGCCCCCATGCTGAAAGGTATCTTGGAAGGTATCTGTTTTGTTTATACCTGCTTCTGTTTTGATATTTTCATCAAACAGCTGTTCCCTCATGTCACCTTTAGGAACACTTATATTCCTATGAGTTCCATCATTTACCTGGCCACCCATCCATCCACTCCCTCTCCATCTACCTATTCACCATTCTTACACGTCCTCTATACCATTCCTGTACACCATGGCTCATCTAATCCATTTACCCACCTATCTACCTCCTCATGCATCCATCTCCTCACCCTTCCACCCACCCACAGATATCTTAACCCATTCACCCATTTACCCACTACCCACCCCTTCATTTAGTCACCAATTCATCTATCCATCTTCCATCTACCCATCCACTCATATTTTTGTTGTTGTTTTAGTAAGTCCATGGGGTCACAAAAAAGAAGAGTCCATTCATATAACCATCTACACTGGAAGGACTGATGCTGCAGTTGAAACTCCAATATTTTGGCCACCTGATGTGAAGAACTGACTCATTTGAAAAGATCCTGATGTTGGGAAAGACTGAAGGCAGGAGGAGAAGGGGACGACAGAGGATGAGACCGTTGGATGGCATCACTGACTCAATGAACATGAGGTTGAGTAAACTTCAGGAGTTGATGATGGACAGGGAAGCCTGGCGTGCTGCAGTTCATGGGGTCGCAAAGAGTCAGACACAACTGAGGGACTATACTGACTGAATGCTCTTCTATCCATCCAGCTACTCATCCTTTACCAAACCATTCACTCATCCACCACATACCCACCAGGGCATCTTCCTATCCATCCATATTTTCAGTTGCCCACCAATCTACCCATCCACTCACCTACCATTATCCAGCCTCACCCACTCACTTATTTTTATACTATTGCTCCATTAACACACTGATCTATCTTCATATCCACTCATCTATCCAGCCATTTGGTCACCCCACGCTCATCTACTCATCCATTATTCTGCCCATTCACCTATATTAACCATTGCTTTATTCACCCACCACCATCTACCTATCCATTCACCTACCCATTTATCCAGTCATCCACACACATCCATCCAATTACCAACCCACCCTAGACTATCCACCCATTCATCTACCTACCTATTTGACCAGCCAGTCAACAATCCCTCCAGATACCCAAACAGATCACCTTCTGAGCAATCCATTCATCCACCCACTTACTCATGCACCCATCCATCACGCCTGGGCACAGATTCCAGGTGGGCTTAATGGAGCCATTGCATCAGACTAGCAGAGCTTATCCTGGGACATTCCAGTGACCACCCACCTGCCCAGGCCTGTAGGAACTGGAGGTGGAGATGGTGGTGTTGGTGGGAGTAACTTAAATGCAGTCTTCTCCAGGGTGTAAAGATCAGCTGGAAACTCTTCCAGGCTCAGAGCTATTAATTTTGGAAACTGAAGGAAATGGGAGATGGAGACAGAAACCTGGGGAAGGAGGGGGTGGTGGGTGAAGACTCCTAGAAAAGAGACTGGTGAGCTAACTAAAAAGGGGACCAGAGGGGCTTCCCTGGTGGTCCAGTGGTTAAGACTTCACACTCCCAGTGCAAGGGGCACAGGTGCGATCTCTGGTGGGGGAATTAATAAGAGACCACTTGCCCAGTGGCAGGGCCAAAAATGAAAAGGGGAAAAAAACCACAATAAAATTGAAAGGAGAAGAGACAGAAACAGAAGTTTACAGAGAAAGAGAGTGGAAAAACACAAAGGGGTGGGGGATGGAATGGAAGAAAGACAGATGGAAAGGCACAGTACTTGTAGCGGCCAGGAGGAGGGTGAGAAAGCCAGGAGAAAGTGTCCCCGCTCTGGCCCTCCCCTCCCTCTCCGGAACTCCCGGAAGCCCATCCCGGGATGGATTCAGAAACCACAAAGCCCGCGGAGAGCGCAGCGCTCCAAGCGCACCGGAAGGGCGGCTGCGTGGGCTCTGCCGGCTGCACCATCAATTAGGCGATCACTGGGCCTGGCGAGCCGCAGCGTCTGTGGAAATTACCTTTTAATTTCTTAATTACATTGTCCTTACCTGCAGCTCAACCCGCCTCCGAGTGGTGCACGGGGAGCTGATTTTCTTGAACCACTCTCCAGGTGCCATAAATTAGGATGCCGATCGCCTGTGAGCGCGCGGGAGTACGCCACCGCCCCCGCGCACGCACGCGCGCAGCCAACGGGATATTTGTGTTTCCTTCCGCACCCTCGGGGAGCTTCTGCTAACGCGCTCCCTTCACCCCGCTTCATTGCCACCAGGAGACCCCAAACCGGCTCCAGGGGCATGGGTACCTGGGCTCCCACATACCTGAATGCCAAGCCCGGCCCCTGCTGGGCACTAGGTGGGTTATGCGGGGTGAACCTCAGTTTCCCCGTGTGTCACATGGAAACAAAAATAGCATCTATTTGTACAGATTGTGAGGCTTAAAAGAGACAAGCCTTGTGAAGCACAAGATCCCAAACTGCTGTCAAAATGTGAGCTAGTTTTCATTCGTTTAGTGAGTATTTATTGAGTGGCTACTATGGATCAGGAGCTGCTGAAGGCCTTGCCTAGACAGCACATTAAAAAGCACAAACATTACTTTGCCAACAAACGTCCCTCTAGTCAAAGCTATGGTTTTTCCAATAGTCATGTATGGATGTGAGAGTTAGACTGTAAAGAAAGCTGAGCACCAAAGAATTGATGCTTTTGAACTGTGGTGTTGGAGAAGACTCTTGAGAGTCCCTTGGACTGCAAAGAGATCCAACCAGTCCATCCTAAAGGAGATCAGTCCTGAATATTCATTGGAAGGACTGATGCTGAAGCTGAAACTCCAATACTTTGGCCACCTGATGCGAAGAACTGACTCATTTGAAAAGACCCTGATGCTGGGAAAGATTGAAGGCAGGAGGAGAAGGGGATGACAGAGGATGAGATGGTTGGATGGCATCACTGACTCAATGGACATGAGTTTGTCCACCAACTCCAGGAGTTGGTGATGGACAGGGAGGCCTGGCATGCTTCAGTCCATGGGACTGCAAAGAGTTGGACATGACTGAACAACTCAACGGAACTGAACTGAAGGCCCTACAGACACAGATGAACAAAACATAGTGTCTGCTGTCCCGGCAGGAGTAGTGGTTGTGGATGATGATGGTGATGATGGTGATGGTGGTGGTGATGGTGATCATGATGGTGATGGTGGTGACGGTGATGATTATTCTATGCTCAAGGGATTACAGGATTTGTGAGATCCATGCTGCAGATGCATGCCTGGAGATGAGGTGATGATGGGGAGGCAAATGAGGATTTAGGGTGGAGGAGTTGTCAGATGGGAGTGGAGTTGATCCCTAACACAGGTGCAAGCACATCTTGGAGATGGTGTTCCAGTGGCTTGCTTAAGCCCACCCAGCCACTGAGGGATCTTGGGTCTGCCCGTGCAGTGCTTTCTCTTCCCATAGCTCAGTGGTTCTCAAAGTGCGTCAGTCTGACCGGAAGCAGCAGCATCACAGGGATCTTGTTAGAAGTACAAATTCTCAGACCCTACCCCAGTCTTCTAAATCAGAATCGCTGGGGTCAGGCCAAGGAGTCTGTGTTTTAGCAAGGTCTTCAACCGTGGTAAAGTTTGGGATGTACTCTCATAACTGACACAGTGTTTCCTTTGCTCATTGCCTTTACTGGAGGAAATGGGTCAGGATGCCCAATTTATGACAATCAGAGTGGCACCCAGGCTGAGATATCACTATGCATTCATGAGAATGATTCAAATAAAATAGACTGACAATACCAAGTTTTAGTGAGAATATGGAGCAACTGGGACTCCTCTATATTGCTGATGGGAAAAAACATTTGACAGTTAAATTGTTTTTCTTGTAAAGTTAAACATACTCTGATTATATAGGACCCTGCAGTCCCACTTCTAGATATTTACCCAAGAGAAATGAAAATTATGTTCACACAAAGACTTGCTCTCCACCTTTTCGGGCAGTTTCACTCATAAGCGCTCCAAACGGTCGATGTCCATCAGTTAGTGACTGGGTACCAAATCGTGGCGCTTGCTTGGTTGCTTCAGTTGTGTCTGACTCTTTGCGACCCCGTGGACTGTAGTCCACCAGGCTCCTCTGATCATGGGATTCTCCAGGCAAAGATCCATTTCCTCCTCCAGGAGATCTTCCCCACCCAGGGGTAGAATGTGTGAGAGCAGGCAGGGCTAACATTTGTTGAATGACCCAATGAGTGAATACATGAAAGGCCTAGAACCAGGTGTGGTATATCTTTGACACTCAGTGCAGTTTCTGAGTGGACCCCATAGCTTCTACCTCCAAAAGGCATTCTCAGTGTGTTTGTGTTTCTCCATCTTCACCAACTCTGCCTCGTCCAAGCTTCCGTCACCTCTGGCCTGAGCAACTAGCCAGTTCCTAACTGGCATCCCAGTTTCCACACTTGCGTTTATGGCTCATCCTCACAGTCGCCAGTCATCTTTGCAAAATGTGGATCGGAATTGTGTCCTCCCCTGCCTAAAACCTTCTGATGGTGTCCCATTGCTTGTGGCCGTGGCCTCCCAGGTCCTGAATGATTTGGCCCCATCTACCCCCACTAAGCCAGGCTTTAGCAATATGTGAACCGTGAACTTCCAGATGTTCAAGCTGGTTTTAGAAAAGGTAGAGGTACAAGAGATCAAATTGCCAACATCCTCTGGATCATCGAAAAAGCAAGAGAGTTCCAGAAAAACATCTATTTCTGCTTTATTGACTATGCCAAAGCCTTCGACTGTGTGGATCACAATAAACTGTGGAAAATTCTGAAAGAGATGGGAATACCAGACCACCTGACCTACCTCTTGAGAAACCTATATGCAGGTCAGGAAGCAACAGTTACAACTGGACATGGAACAACAGACTGGTTCCAAATAGGAAAAGGAATATGTCCAGGCTGTATATTGTCGCCCTGCTTATTTAACTTATATGCAGAGTACATCATGAGAAACACTGGGCTGGAAGAAGCACAAGCTGGAATCAAGATTGCTGGGAGAAACATCAATAACCTGATATGCAGATGACACCACCCTTATGGCAGAAAGTGAATAGGAACTCAAAAGCCTCTTGATGAAAGTGAAAGAGGAGAGCGAAAAAGTTGGCTTAAAGCTTAACATTCAGAAAACTAAGATCATGGCATCTGGTCCCATCACTTCTTGGGAAATAGATGGGGAGACAGTGGAAACAGTGGCTGACTTTATTTTCTTGGGCTCCAAAATTACTGCAGATGGTGATTGCAGCCATGAAATTAAAAGACGCTTACTCCTTGAAAGGAAAGTTATGACCAACCTAGATAGCATATTAAAAAGTAGAGACATTACTTTGCCAACAAAGGTCCGTCTGGTCAAGACTATGGTTTTTCCAGTGGTCATGTATGGATGTGAGAGTTGGACTGTGAAGAAAGTTGAGCGCCGAAAAATTGGTGCTTTTGAACTATGGTGTTGGAGAAGACTCTTGAGAGTCCCTTGGACTGCAAAGAGATCCAACCAGTCCATCCTAAAGGAGATCAGTCCTGGGTGTTCATTGGAAGGACTGATGCTGAAGCTGAAACTCCAGTACTTTGGCCACCTCATGCAAAGAGTTGACTCATTGGAAAAGACCCTGATGCTGGGAGAGATTGGGGGCAGAAGGAGAAGGGGACAACAGAGGATGAGATGGTTGGATGGCATCACCGACTCGATGGACATGGGTTTGAGTAGACTCCAGGAGTTGGTGATGGACAGGGAGGCCTGGCGTGGGGTCACAAAGAGTCAGACATGACTGAGTGACTGAACTGAACTGAACCCCCACTAACCTCTCCTGGGGCTGTTCTCCTTGCAGTTGTTGGAATAACCAGCTCTCTCCGACCTCATGACCTTGGCACTAGGAGGTCCCTAGGCCTAGATTGCTTTTCTCCAGGTCATCACATGTGGCTCCTTTCATCAATTTAGGGCTCAGCTCAAAGGTGTCACCTTTTCAGAGAGGCCTTCTCTGAACCCCCTGTCTGAAGCAGCCCATCTGCAGGCTTCTGTTTCACTTACCCAGGCATTTACTGAGCAACTACTAGATGCAAGGCGCTGTTCTAAGTGCCGAGAAAATAATAGTGAACACAATGGGGGATGTCACGCCTTCTTGCATGCCTCTGTAGATCTCAAAACATTTCACTGCCTTGTTTGGGAACCTGCTTGTCTTCCTCACCAAGTGCCAAGAGGGCTGGGTCTGAGTCTGTCTTGTTCACTTTGTTCACCCAAGCACATTAGGTACTGGGTAAACATCTTGTTCAATAAAAGAACAAATTACTGGATGGATGGCAGGCAGCCCAGCCAACTGGGTAGGTGTGCAGAGCAGCAGAAACACCCTCCACCTGGCATTTGGCTCTTGCTAAGGTCTCCCTGAGCTCAAATGAAGCTTTCTTCAAAGAAATCTCACTGGCAGCCCTAAATCATGGTATATCCATATAGTAGAATACTACTCAATAATACAAAGGAATGAACTACTGATGTATACAATAACATGGATGAATCTCAAAAGCATAATGCTGAGGGAAGGAAGTCAAAAGCCAAAGGTTACATACTGCATGATCTCATTGATATGAAATTCTAGAAAAGGCAAAACTATAGTGACCTGAACCTGAACTTTGATTGCCCAGGGCCAGAATTAGGGTTGAGGGAAGGGTGGAGAGGGAATGACTCCAAAAAAGCACTTTTTTGGGTGGAGGAAATCTTCCATATCGTGACTGTAATGGTTGTGCATAATTAGTCAAAATTCATTGCCTTGCCCACTTGGAATTGGAGGATTTTATTGTATGTGAATGATCCCTCAATAAAGCAGGTGGGGCATAATTCCTCTCCTAAGATGGTATCTTAAGGAAATATTTAGAGTGTGGACAAAGATTATGTACAAGGATGGACTTTGAAGAAATGTTTATTATGGTGAAAAACTGAATACAAACAAAATGTCCAATGGTAGAGGTGGAATGAAAAAAATGAGTCTTGGGACGTCCCTGGTGGTCCAGTGGCTAAGACTCCTCACTCCCAATGCAGGTGGCCTGGGTTCAATTCCTGGTCATGGAACTAGATCCTGCATGCCGAAACTAAGAGTTGGCATGCTGCAATGAAGATTGAAGATCTTACATGTTGCAACGAAGATCCAGCACAGCCAAAAATTGCTTTTTAAAAAATGATAGTTTATGCACAGGATTGATTGCTGTGCAAATTATTAAAATAATTTAAGGACGTGAAAATACATTCATGATAATGCCCACTGAAAGACAAGGGATAGAATGTAGGTTCTGGGGGCAAAATGCCTATATTGAATCCTGGCTCTGTCACACACTAGCTGTACAATGTTGGGAAAATATTGTCTCCCTAATCCTAATTTTCTCATCTGTTCAGTAAGGGTGTCAATAATATATGTATAGGTTATTGCCAAGTTTAAACAAAATAACACAAGTAAAATTCTTAACATCTGGGGACTTCCTAGAGGTCCAGTGGTTAAGACTTTGCCTTCCAGTGCAGGGGGCATGCGTTTGATCCCTGATCAGGGAACTAAGATCCCACATGCCACACTGTGCAGCCAAAAAAAAAAGTTCTTGTGAAAAAAAAAAAAATTGGTTAGGACTTCCTGGTTGTCCAGTGGTTAAGGGCAAGGGGGCATGAATTACATCCCTGGTCTGGGAAGATCCCACATGCTGCATGGCATGGCCAAAAAAAGAGATTGGTTACAGTTCCAACAGTAGCACGTGGTGGAGCCAGGCCTCGACCCCAGGGCATCTGGCTCCAGAGACCATACTTTTTGCCACAACCCAATCCTGCAGATGTCAGGCTAAGATCAACTGGGCATTTCCTCTTTGCCATAGTAAGTCATGGATGGTTTTAAAAAAAGAACTGGAGAGAGACTTCAGTCAAAACGTAGTCGGGTCTCCATACCAGAATAATTGCTTTCTGTCTCCTTCCCACCTCGAAAGATATTCAGGAAGAAGCCAAAGATGTTCTACTGGCTAGAAGTTAGAAACTTGAACCTGACCCTTCAACTCTGACCTTCTAGGAGAAGCAGATCATTTCCATCTGTGCTGCAGATTTCTTGTCTTAATAAAGATAGAGCTGGGGGGAGAGTGGGGGGAAGGGGAGGGAGTGTTTCTAAATGTGAACAACAACAAAATACCCTGAAATTTTATCTCAGCCTCAAGAGGAGATCAGGCATGCCAAAGTATCTGTGTTATTGATAACAATAACGATAGTGATTATTATATTTTATTTTTCAATCGTGGTAATTATTGTACATTAAATCATTAGCATTCATTATTCCTACAATGTGTAATTAGGACAATGGTGGATAGATTGCTCTTGACTGTAATGAAGTTTTTATAATTGTAATTTATTGGCATCAAATTACCTTTCTTAAAACGAATCTGAACATCACACTCTTAATTCTGGGGAGGGGGGTGGCAATTATTTTTAATTAATGTTTCTTGTTTGTGCCACGCAGGGGGAGCTGTCTGACCAATCCAATTCCCTGTGTCTGTGAGGAAGTTAACCAAGAATATCAGAGGCATTCTTGAACCACTCATCTATCACGAAACCTCCCCCTCCTCCCCGTCCCCCACTCTGTTTCCAGCATTTCCCCTCCTCCGAAGCAGCAGCCACAGAGGGAAGAAAAAAAAAAAAAGAACCAACGATTTACCAACATGATTAGCTGAGAAGACAAGAGACGATGACGCAGATTATTTAAGCCAATTTGTTGCTAAGTGTGAGAAGAATATGTATATTTTTCCTTCGTAACTGGATGAAAAGACAGCCTTGTCTTGGAGGACATGGACCCTGGGGGTGTATTATGCTTTTGCTGTCTGCAAATTTTATTGTGAGGTTTAATATAGGCTGGTGAGCTTCCCCCATCCTCACCAACCCCATCTCATAATTAGCTAAGGTGGCCTTTCCCAAAATATGAATCTACCTCTTGTGTCTAGAAAGACTGAGCGAGAAGTCTCAGGGCATTTGTTTTACTGTTGTAATATGAAATTGCCTATATTTGACTGGTTTTGACCTACAAAAGGGCTTCCCTTTTGGTTCAGCTGGTAAAGAATCCTCCTGCAATGCAGGAGACCTGGGTTCGATCCCTGGGTTGGGAAGATCCCCTGGAGAAGGGAAAAGCTACACACTCCAGTATTCTTGCCTAAAGAATTCCACAGACTGTGTAGACCTTGGGATTGCAAAGAGTTGGACCAACAAAAATGGCAGTTTAATGGCTCACATGAATCTGTCCACTGGGAGGGTAATGAATGAAGTGATTCCTCCCCAAAGATGATGATGAGGAATGAGAGAAAAGGTCATTAGTTTGGAAGGCTATTGGATGAATAAAAAGGTTATAAGGGGACTAGAAAAGACCCTGATGCTGGGAAAGATTGAGGGCAGAAGGAGAAGGAGGTGACAGAGGATGAGATGGTTGAATGGCATCACCAACTCGATGGACATGAGTTTGAATAAACTCCAGAAGTTGGTGATGGACAGGGAGGCCTGGCGTGCTGCAGCCCATAGGGTTGCAAAGAGTCAGACATGACTGAGCGACTGAACTGATTTCCTAGGTTGCCCAGTGATTAAGACTCCACCTTGCAATGCAAGGGGCACAGGTTTGATCCCTGAGGGGAAACTAAGGTTCCACGTGCTGTGGGATGTGGCCAAAAAAAATATTTTTAAGGAAATAAAGGAGGAGTATATGTAAGAGCAGCGGGCATAAGGAAAAGAGGGGAAGGGACGTGGAGAAAGGTTGTTTGCTAATCACCTATGAGATACAAGGCATAGCTCAGGTCCTTTCTGTGCAGAAGTGAAATTACCTTCACAAGCTGGTTAGTGGTTGGAGCTGAAATAGAAATTGGGGCAAATTCTGACGTTAGCGAGGCAGCACCTCTGTCGAGGAGGACAAAATCTTTAGAACCCACCCCCAGGAAAGGCAGTATGAGAAATGAGTCTGGCCAATCAGATCCAGTCGTGTCCCATACAACCTGTGAGACCTTCAGCCAGCAGTTGGTGCTTCTGAAAATGTTCAATCATTAAGTCCTCAGTCGTGTCCGATTCTTTGCAACCCCATAGACTGCAGCACCCCAAACTTCCCCGTCCTTCACCATCTCCCGGAGTGTGCCTAGGTTCATGTCCATTGAATCGGTGATGCTATCAAACCATCTCATCCTTTGTCTCCCTCTTCTTTTTCTGCCTTCAGTCTTTTCCAGCATCAGCTTCTGCAAATGCTACTCTGTAAAATGAGAGGAAACTGGGGTTCTCTTTTCACAGGACCATGGTGAGGGTTAAACAAAACCATCTCCTTGAACATATTTAGCATTGTGCCTGGCACAGAGTAGATGCTAAAAAAAGTTCACTTCCCATTTCCTTTCATTAATGAATCTCTGTATTTAAAACAGGGTCTGTGGCTTCCATGAGCGAGCAAGTTGTGCTGGGGATGTGTCGGTAGAAGAAATAGAGGGCGGGGGGAGAAGATCTCATTCATGATGGGGTGAAGGTGGGCAGCGTACATCTCATTTCTCGGCAAAAGCTGCAATTTGCCAGTCCTTTTAATTATTATTTTTTATTATAGATACAAATTAAAAATAAACTGTGTGTCTCATTCACAGCAGGGATTAAAATTGTTCTCTAATTATTATCTTTGAATCAATCTAGCTTCCATTAGCTCTGCTTGCTGAGGTATAATTGAGGTGTGTGTCTGTGTATGCCTCCTTGGTTTGTGGAGAAGACAGCTACTTCCATTTGACGTGCCCAACTGTCTCTTCCAAGGCTCCCATTTCACTTTTTCCTTCCTCTTTGCCAAAAATTCTTGGAAAGCAGAAGTGCTGAAGGGTATTCAGCACAAGAATCCCCATTCCCATTTCACCATTCTTAAAATTTTTATTTAAAAACCAACATACAGTTTGCCATAGAGAGGTACTTCTTTTTTTTTTTTTGTGGCCACAGAGCTTGGCATGCAGGATCTTAATTCCCAATCAGGGATCAAACTTGCGCCCCCTGCATTGGAAGGTGAAGTCTTAACCACTGGACCACTAGGGAAGTCCCCAGAAGTACTTTTTTGGATTGGGCTAGGAGTGGGAACAGTGATCTAAAATCAATAAAGTCGATACATAAAAATGGCCAAGCTCAGTTTCTTCCTAAATATGGACATTACCAGTCTGTGAACTTCACAAGGGCAAGGAAGTTTGTCTGTCTTGCTCATTGCTGTGTCCTCAGAACCTAGAATGGTGCCTAGTATCTGTTTAGTTCTCAGTGAATATTAATTGATTTACCCAAGCATGTCCCTAGGATAGTATTTGCAAAATGCATAGTAGATGAACACACAGCGCATAGTACATGGATCGTGGTAGCCCTCAATAAACCACAGCTCCTATTATTGTTATCACCATATCCAAGCTCATGTGGGCCATCCTGAGACTATCTTCTTCCCTTAAACTATATTTTAATGTTCACTGTCTTACTAGCTCCATTTACCCAGCCCTTGCTCTGAATCTGTGGTGCTTTGCATATATCATTGCTAATTCTTAGGCCACTCTTTGTAGGTTTATTTCGTTGTTCAATCGCTAAGTGTGATTTGTTGTTTAGTCGCTAAGTCATGTCTGACTCTTTTGTGACCCCAGAAACTGAAGCCCGTCAGGCTCCTCTGTTCACGGGATTTCCCCAGCAAGAATATTGGAGTGGATTGCCATTTCCTACTCCGGGGAAACTCCCGACCCAGGGTTTAAATCTATGTCTCCTGCATTGGCAGGAGGGCTTTTTTTTTTTTAACCACTGAGCCACCCGGGAAGTCCAGGCTTATTTTACAGATAAGGAAAACTGAGGCTCAGAGAGATGAAGGCACTTGCCCCAAGTCACACAGCTGATAAGTGATGAAGCTGGGATTTGGACTTAGGTCTCTGTTGGATTCCTAATACTCAGGGTCTCTCTTGTCACTCTCCTTCCCTATCTTTCACTCTCCAACTCATTTATTTATTCCAAGTGTGCAAAGTAAGGATTTTTGGTGTCATTTTCCAGATGAAGAGAATGAAACCCAGACAGAAGTCTTCTGACTTGCTCAGAGGTCAGGTGGTGTCATATGTCACATACACGAGGATCTCTTGCTAGTGGCAAGTGTACCAGGTGTGGATTCTTACCAGGGAACCTCCCTGCCTTCCTGTACTGGGCAGCTAATCAGATGGAAATTAAAAATAAGGACTTTGAAAAAAGAAATGAGAGGTTTGAATCTAATAAATAAAGTTCAGATATTGAGACCAGAATAGCTTCATGGTGCTTTCAGCAAGAAGCTTAGTTGAAATCATAAAACTAGAAAAGGGTTAAGTGCCAAGCATGGAAAAAAATTAAGCATTTGTTCATTTCTGCTTTGCACAAATATTTTTTTTTAGCAGATATTGCAGGGAACAAAAAAGCTGGACTCTGCCTTCAAGAGTTTATGATCTAGTGGGGGAAATAGATTTTATAAAATATTCATATGACATATGTAATTATGACTGTGACAACATATAGGAGGAAAAAACACAGGAATTACAAGAGATGATAACAAAGGGATACAATATCATGCTGTCAATATCAAGACTTGCTTCGGCCAAAGCTACCACTCTCCCCCTGATTTCTGGTAAAAATAAAATCAGTGTCAGATCTAGGCTGAGTCTTTATAAGCATTTACCTTTGCAGTCATAGAAGGTTGGGTCCAGGTGGTGCCTCCATCAACCTAGGCAAGCAAACTGCTGGGGCTGTTTGTTACTGCAGCATGACCCAGTCTGTGCTGACATGGACATTGGTTCTCCCAATGCTATGCACTTAGCTATCAGGTGAATTTATTTTTTGGTGTGAGTTGTTTTGTTATTGTTTAGGAATCGACCCCAATGAAAGAACCTGAAACGCAAACAATACCACATGCACACGCAGTAAGATTTTCCCTTTTTTAAAATTCATGATCTTAAAGTCCAAGAAATGATCTAAATTTTCATCAGATGACTAGTTAGGATAGAATGAAACCATTGAAAGTAACAGAGGGAAAGATACAGATCTTACCAGATGGACATGGATTTATAAAAAGGTACACACACACACGCACATGCATACAAGCAACAGACAGGCATGTAATACACCCCGATGTCACTAATGATTCGCTTTAGTGAACTGGATTACAGATCATTTTTTTGTGCTTTTCTGTGCTTAGAATCAGTAGAAAAATACGACTACAAATTTAAAAATATTGTTTAAGAAGGTTTTTGAAATAAGATGAAAATAAGTTTGCATAAATATGTCTTTGTGAAGTGAGAAAAGGGTATGAGATTGTGTACAGAAAAAGGTAAAACTTGGATATGTCTGCATGGAAAAAAAGACTGGAAGGAAACATACCAAAATGCTAATAGTCAGTTTCTCTGGATAGAGTGATTTAGAAAGCTTTCTAGAAACTTCCATTTTCCCCTGGATTTTCCCATTTTCTATAATGAGCACAAATTGGTTTTATGATAGGAAATACAGTACTTTAAAAGCTGGTAGCAATACCAATACCTTGATAAATTGCAAAATACCTCTCTGTCTCCCTTTTTCCAAAGACTTCTCTCCTCTCATCTATTTTTATCACTATATAAATGTGTCCTTCTCATAAATCGAGTGGGTCTAAAATGGAATCCTAACTTTTAGTGGCTGTCTTGACTTGGTTCTAAAAAAAAGGTGCCATATTCCCTTAAAAAAAATAATATGAACCAGGTTTCTCTCACTCAGAAAGATAGAATTAATAACAGACACATAAACCTAGTGTAATGCTAAGCACTGTCAAAAATACAGCACCAATGACACATCTGTACATTATAGGAATGACCAGTGCCGGCTGCTACTTCTATGGAACATTTCTTTCAAAGATGCCAAGATGTTTTCCAAAGATATGACCATACTGTTGATTTTCGCAGGCTTGGGAGAGAAGGTGGCAGAGAGAGGGTGGCCTCTCCTCTGCTGGCTGAGTGAGGGAGGTGTCTTCATGTACACGGAACGTCACTGGGCTAGCCTTGCTGTGAGCGCCCTGGATTGCTGTGATTCGGTGGCCTCCCCCTGAACCTGCTTGCTCTCTTCAGTTGGCAAAGCCCTTGGCTTGCTGTGTAGGTCTCAGTCTACACGGCACATCTCAGAATCAGTCTCAGCTTCTCTATGGGAGGTTTTTGAAGGACACAGACCCTTCAGCACACTTACCCCAGCTAGTGACTGTGTCTTTCTTGCTGCGCTCATTCATTCAATATCTGCCTCTCCCTGTAGACTCTGGACTCCAGGAGAGCATGGCTTTTGTGTGTTGCTCGCTGTGTCCTCAGAGCCTGGCACATAGAAGACACTCTTTGAATGGTTGTTGAATGAATAAATGAGTGAAAGGGGCCCATGTGATCCTGAATGACCCACTCCCACCATGGGGGAAAGAGGAGTCCAGAGTTCCCTTTGCTTCTGGCCAATTGGTCTCTCTGAGCCAGGGCCACATTATGACTTTCATGGCCTCCTTCTCCCATAGAAATATAAAAACTGTATTTTCTAAATGTATTGTTATAAAGGTGGATATAATATGGGCTGGAGTCATTGTTATATGTACATTATTCATTTTTTTATTTTAAAATAAATAAACATTAAAAGTTGTTTAACAAACAACTTTGTTTTCTAGTCCCTAGAAGTTGTGTTCAACAAACTGGAAAATTTTTAAAGAGATGGGAATATCAGACCTCCTTACCTGTCTCCTGAGAAACCTGTATGCTGGTCAAGAAGCAGCAGTTAGAACCTTACATGAAACGACGGACTGGTTCAAAATTGGAAAGGAGAACAAGAAGGCTGTATATTGTCACCCTGCTTATTTAACTTTTATGTGCAGGGTACATCATGCAAAATGCCAGGCTGAATGAATCACAAACTGGAATCAAGACTGCTGGGAAAAATATCAACAACTTCACATATGCAGATGATACCACTTTAATGGCAGAAAGTGAAAAGGAACTAAAGAGCCTCTTGATGAAAGTGAAAGAGGAGAGTGAAAAAGCTGGCTTTTAAAACTTAACATTCAAAAAAACAAAGCTCATGGCATCCGATCCCATCACTTAATGGCAAATAGAAGGGGAACAAGTGGAAGAAGTGACAGATTTTATTTTCTTGGGCTCCAAAATCACAAAGGTGTTTGCTCTTTGGAAGGAAAGCTATGACAAACCTAGACAGCGTATTAAAAAGCAGAGGCATCACTTTGCTGACAAAGGTCCATATAGTCAAAGCTATGGTCTTTCCAGTAGTTATTTACAGATGTGAGATTTGGAACATACAGAAGGCTGAATGCTGAAAAATTGATCCTTTGAATTGTGGTGCTGGAGAAGACTCTTGAGAGTCCCTTAGACTGCAAGGAGATCAAACCAGTAAATCTTAAAGGAAATCAACCCTGAATATTCGTTGGAAGGACTGATGCTGAAGCTGAAGCTCCAATCCTTTGGCCACCTGATGTGAAGAGATGACTTATTGGAAAAGACCCTGATGCTGGGAAAGATTGAGGGCAAGAGGAGAAGGGGATGACAGAGGATGAGCTGGTTAGATAGCACCACTGACCCAATGGACATGAATTTGAGCAAACTCCAGGAGATAGTGAGGACAGGGAAGCCTGGGGTGCTGCAGTCCATGGGGTCGCAAAGAGCTGGACTTGACTTAGCGACTGAACAACGACCCTGCAAGCACCGTGGGCCCCCGGCACTATGCCTACTGTGCCTGGCGGAAAGGGCAGCCCTGTGCCGACCTCGTCCCCCGTGCATATGTTATAAGCTTATAAGGTCTTTTGACAGCCAAGAACAAGGACATATGAGACAGTCTAGGGGAGAAGGAGGGTCAGTTAAGAAACCCAGCAGGACCCTGTGGGGCTCCTGGGCATGGCTTTTCTGTGTCCTCCGTTCCTTGTTTGCAGGGAACAGACTCCAGCCTCCCTGACCCTCCCTGAGTTCCTAAGGGTAGATTTGAACAGTTGCTCATCAGGGAAGGGAGAGGATGCAGAGACAAAGGAGGAACAGCCAGGAAACAGTAGTGCAGCCTTGGGGCAGAGTCTTGGCTCTGCCTCAAGGGATACAAGAAACAGTATCTTTAAGCTGTCTATAGAGAAGGAAAAGGCAATCTGCTCCAATATTCTTGCCTGGAGAATCCCTAGAATCCCTATTCTTGCCTGGAGAATCCAGGGAGAATCCTCCCTGGATGGAGGAGCCTGGTGGTGGTGGGTGGGTGGGGGTCGGGGAGGGGGGGAACGGGGTTACATTCCAGAGGGTCGCTAACAGTTGGGCACAACTGAAGTGACTTAGCACACATGAACTAAAAGCTCCAACAAATGGGAGATGGAACTGCTTGATGAACAATTCTTCAGAGAAGTCAGGAGACCAGCTGAAGTGAGACTATAACTCCTCACCAGTTCCTCTTGGGCTGGGACACAGGTGTGAGAGGCACGAGCCCGCTGTGTTCCCCTTTGTCTGGCAAAGCAATAAAGCTCTTTTATTTCTACTTCACCAAAAACTCTTGCCTCCAAGATTTGATTGGCACCAGTGCATAGAGGCCAAGCTTCTGACATCAGTTAGAGACTGCTTCCCCAATCAGAGCTTCAGGTTAACTCTACTGAGAGGGTGAGAACAGCATCCCAGGCAGAGGTCTGGGTATGTGCAAAGGACCTGGGGCAGCATATTTGAGTCACTAGTGGGAAGCCAGAGGTCTGGCAGAGCAGGAGAGATGGGCAGGAATTCCAACCAGTTTCTTGAGTCTCATTAGGAAGTTCCAGGAATTGGTGATGGACCGGGAAGCCTGGCGTGCTGCAGTCCATGCGGTCGCAAAGAACTGGACATGACTGACCGGCTGAACTGAACTGAGGAAGCCACCCTTAGGCCTCTTGTGCCCCCTAAGGTTCTCACTTTCCCGGCTGGTCCCCAAACATTCCCAGTCCAGGCCACCCAGCTCTGGGGCACAGAGCAAGACTCAGGGAGGGCTGGTTTGATTAGATCACTGTCAGGGAAGGACGGGAGGTTAATTGCTATTCTCTCTGAGTCTGGCTTGGTCAGGGAGTTCTGCTCACAACTCTGTGTGTGTATGTGTGTGTGTGTGTGTGTGTGTGTGTGTGTGTGTGTGTGTATGTCTGCGGATGCGCGCGATGCGTGTCCCTGTTCTCAGCGAAGTTCGGCCTTGGGTTGGAGGGAGGCCACGGGGCCAGGGGGTGGGTTGCACAACTTCTCTCTTCGAGTTCAGAGCCTTGTCTTGTCTGGTGTGCAGCAAAGAGAAGTACTTAACAAGCATTAGGGGACACAAATAATGCCCCCTTTCTCCTCTCCGCCTATTCTTCCCTCTCTCTTTTCTTGTAAATCCCGCTCCTTGCATGTGAATAGCGGAATGGCTTCATCTGGGACCTTTAATCAGATCCCTGGTAGGCACTAGGAGGGCAAAGTACTGGAGGGATTACCTTTTATTTTAGGGTTTTTCTCCCCTAGTTTTGCCTATCCACCCCCGCCCCTCCCCCGGGCGCGTTTTCCTCCCTGGCGTTTGTTCTCAGCAGAAGTAAGTAAGGAAGGCTTACGGGGCGGGGGAGGGGAGCTTACAAACTTAAGGGGATCTGGCTCTATTCAGCAGGGCTTGTCCACAGTCTTTCTGCTTTTGTTCCCGGGCCATTCTTCAGCTGATTTCTTCACTCCAGTAAAAGCACTTTAATTCCCTTTTAGATACGGAGAATCCGTCTTCTTCCCCTGGCTGCCCCCTCCCTCCCTCCACCCCACACACCCCATTTCACTTTCTCAGACCCTTTATGCTGCGTCCTCGTCCACCCCAACAAAGACCTAACATCCTCGCTGCAAAGTATTTCTTTCACCGATCAAGTGAGGCTGGGGAGAATCTGGAGGAGGGGGGAAGGGAGCAGAGCGCAAAGGAGGAAGAGAGGGGGCTTCTTGGGGAAGAGGCCCTCCCCCTGCCATAAACCGGGGTTGGGGAGACCCTTAGCTTCGGACTGTAGCCCCTTTGGTCCCTGCCGCGCCTTGGATCCAAAGGAAAGGCGTGGATACCGGCACGTGTGTTGGGAAGTACCGAGTGTGTGTGAGCGTGTGCCCGTGTGAGCCTGACAGGGGCAATAGAGACATCCGAGGCCTGGTGTGGGCTTGGTCAGCATTCCTGAAAGAAGCCAAGAGGTTTCCAGGAAGAGGACACAGGCCCTTCAGCCTCCACCAGGGTCCCTGAGACCTCTCAGCAGAGCGTCAGAGGGACCAGACGCAGAGCCTGGGGCTCCCGATCTCCGGGCTAAGAACAGACAGCTTCTTGGGAAAATGTTTGAGACCTGGAGGAAAATGGCTGGCTGCAACATAAGAAAATAAAGCCCTCAGCTCCAACACGAATCAATGGAGAATTTTAAAGTCTGCACAATGTATCTTAGGTCAGCTGTCCTAAATGTTCAATTCGACATTCATAAAAGTTTCATGGCGTATGAAAAGAACTTGTGGGGCAGGTTTCATTTTTTCTCCCATCCGTGCCTCCCTCTCTCCCTCCCTGTCTCCTTCCTTTCCCGTGATATAAATGAACACCTGGGGACCAACCCAAATCTGGAGCATTGCTGTTACTTAGTACAACACACTTAACACTCGTATCACGGGGACAGTGTATCCTGACTTAGACTGTCTTGGTCCTCCCATCTTGATTCCAAACCTCTCCCTCCCTGCCAGAGGTAACCATCTCTTTATATTCCCCAAACGATATTCCTTTATTTATTTATTTAATTTTTCATTTCGTAGCTACACCTGTGGGATCTTAGTTCCCCAACCAGGGATTGAACCCTGGCAGTAAAAGCACCAAATACTAACCTCTGAACCGCCAGGGAATTCCCATCCCTTTCTTCTTCTTTTCTAATAATTTCATTTATTTATTTTGGCTGTGCTGGCTCTTGGTTGCTGTGCAGGCTTCTCTCTAGTTGCAGAGAGCAGGGGCTGCTCTCGAGTTGCCGTGTGAGAGCTTCTCATTGCTGCGGCTGCTCTTGTTGTAAAGCACAGGCTCTAGGGTGTGTACTCAACAGCTGCGGTACACGAGCTTAGCTGCTCCAAGGCACGTGGGATCTTCCCGGACCAGGGATTGAACCCCCATCCCCTGCACTGGCAAGGCAGCTTCTTTACCACTGAGCCACCAGGGAAACCCTCCATCCCTTTAGTTTCAGTTCAGATTTTTCTCACTCTGCAAGAACTTGCCAAGCATGCCTGCGGATGGCCGGGCAATCATAGCCGACCATCAATTCAGTGAGTTCCTTACAAGCAAACTGCAAAAGGAAAATGTGAAAAATCCTTTCAGATTTTTTGACAGCAAAACCACGTCTCTGTTCTGCTTTTAGTTGGATTTTATAATGTGGGAAGGAGGCTTCAAGGTAAACGTGTCCGTGTGCCTACCTATCGGAAAATGGTTCTGCCTGGAACCTTCTTTCTTGATGGAATTGTGTGCTATCGTTATCGGCCTTGGTGTCCTCATCTATGAAATGGGAATAGCAACTAGGCTCGGCTTTTCACTGAGGAAAAAAATGGGGGCGGGGAGGATGAGCAAGAAGCAATCTCCCTGAAACATAAAGTGAGCTATTCTATCTTCTCCTCTTTCTGTGTGAGACGTGAGAGAGATGAGACCCTTTTCAAAATGTCGACAAATTGACGCTGGGCCATTTAAGAGAAAGTGGGCCGGGGCCGTAATAGCCCAATTGGGAGTCTGAGCGGCAGAAGGGGCTGGCTTCCTCACCATGCCAGAGGATGGGCAATTACTGCCAGGCATTTTCCGGGCAAAATAGAAGGCAGAAAAATAGCAAGTAGGGGCCCCAATTATGGAGAGTCATTCTCAGGACGAAAAATGCTGTCTCATTCTTTTGCTGCAAACTGTGGTCTGTGAAACGAGGCGTGGGGCAGTCAGAGTGGTTAGAAGATGTGGAAATTTCAGTGGGGATAATGTCTGGTCTTAGCCTAGAGGCTGAGCTGGGGGAGGAGGAGGATAGCTGGGTGGTTTGGGAACCTGTATGGATTGCTTCTCCCTCCTGGTTGGTCTGAGACCTGAGCGAGGCATGCCATTTTCTCCTGGTCCCCCAAATAAAGCAAGGGATCTTTGCCCCTCTGTGCTTCTAGACTTGCAGACAGAAATGACCGTGTGTCTTAAGCCACCATGAGGGTTTTAGGCAGTGGTGTGCTGGTAAAGCTTTAACATCAGGCTCCATCACTCCTGCCCACCCGCTCGGATCTGTGAGCTTGTCAGTTTCCATGCTGCAAATCTTCCCGCTTGACATGGCAGAACAGAGTTGGGAAGCAACCACCGTGTGTCTTTTCAACCCTCCTCCGATGTGGGCAATTGTTGTTTAGTCGTTAATTCGTGTCCAACTCTTTTGCGACCCCATGGACTGTAGCCTGCCAGGCTCCTCTGTCCATGGGCTTTCCCAGGCAGGAACACTGGAGCAGGTTGCCTTTTCCTTCTACAGGGGATCTTCCCAACGTGGAGAATCGAACCCACGTCTCCTGCATTAGCAGGCAGATTCTTTATTGCTGGGCCACCAGTGAAGCCCTGATGTGGGCATGTTTGGTCCTTCTATGACAACGAGGCATTTCATTTCCCCTGTGGAAATCTCTGCCAATGAGGTCTGGGATCTAGTGAAGACTAGCTCCACTAGTGGGGAGACAGGTTCCCCACTTCCTTTATTTAAGCAGATGGTCCTGGAAGGCATTCTGTACATTTGGAGGTTCCTAGTAGAACCGAGCTCCAGGGACCCAAGGCAGTGGTCTCCACGATTCACCCTGGTATTGCGTTCTTTTCGAAAATTTTTTTGGTTCTGCTTTGTGACATGTGGGATCTTAGTTCCCCGACAAGGGATGGAACCCACGCACCCTACAGTGGAAGCGTGGAGTCCAAACCACTGGACTGCCAAGGAAGTTCAGGATCACTTTTTTCTCCCTGACGTCTTCCCTCCTGCTTCCTGGGATCATCAACCAATGTCCTACCCATACACAAGGAGGGAGTGGTGGTGGCGGGAGGAGACTCAAGCCCAGCAAGCACCATCGAGTGTCCTGCAGAACTGGGAAGCTACCGGGAGACGTGCATAGCGCAGCACGCCCGCCTGGATTGGAAAAGCAGAGAGCTGAGTGCGGGGCCGGGAGAGGAGGGAGCAAGTGAGATATCTGATGCAGCACAATCCACGTGTGTAAAAAATGCACGCACGCACATAACTGGTCGTTTTGCAAGGACACATTGAAAGCAATCATTAAAATGATATCTGGGAGAAGGAAATTTGGAGTGAGGATAAACAGGGAAGAAAGAGAAAAGGAGAAAGGAAGGAAGAGAGGGAGGGGGAGGAAGGGCTTTCCTTATGCAGATTGAAATAAAGGAAGAAGCAGTTTGGCTGGAGATGGGAAGCATTTTGTTGTTGCTGTTCAACCGCTCAGTCATGTCTGACTCTTTGCGACCCTGTGAACTGCAGCCCGCCAGGCTCCTCTGTCCTTGGAATTCTCCAGGCAAGAACACTGGAGTGGGTTGCCATGCCCTTCTCCAGGGGATCTTCCCGACCCAGGGATCAAACACGAGTCTCCTGCATTGGCAGATGGATTCTTTACCCTCTGACTCACCTGGGAAGCCCTATTTGTCTTTTTATGACTGGCTTATTTGATTTTACAAAACGTCCTGAAGGTTCACTCATGTTGTAGCACGTGACGAGATTCCCTTCCTGAATAACAGTCGTATGTTTGTATTTACCACATTTTCTTTATCTATTCATTGGCTGATGGACATCTGGGTAAGTTCCGTTTCTTACCCAGCTGCCTACTGTAAAAGGCTCTTTGGGGGCAGGTCTGACTCAGCCCCTGATGGGCAGGCCAACTTATGGAAGGAAGGACCCAAGGACCCTCTCTGCGGCAGCCTGGGGCCACAGCGGTCCTGACACTTAGTCTCCCCGAAAGGCTGCACCTCTCAGGGCCGGGTGAGGTCCGTCCAGCCCCCTGGGGGACCAGCTGGCTGCTGGCTCAGGCCCCCTCTTCTAGGCTGTCACTTGGCCGACACCCTTCCTCTCCTCCGCGCGGGGTCTAGGTTGGGTGGGGGACGATGCTGATGGTTCTTTGCTTTTATTCTATCTTCTGAGTCTGTGTTCCCTGCAGAGAGAGCACTCTCACAGCCTGGAGCCCTCACTGTGACTGGCACCCAAAGGTCTGAGGGGCAGGGGTCTGGAAACAGCCCTGGGTCATAGAAGGTGACGGCAATGACCTCTCTGCTCAAAGTAACAACAGCAACAATAGCAATCAGCATAACAACACCATTTTATAAACATGGGTATTAGTTACTGAGTTATGTGCCTGGCACATTCTTAAATCCTTTAAAACATTAACTCAGTTATTTCTCACAACAATGGACAAGGTGTGGGTTAGATGGTAGAGCTGTGGTAATGTCAGGGTACTGAGCTTGGCTAATTACGTGGTGGTTCATTGTGGTTCCGGCTCTAGGGAAATACATATTGGAATACTAAGGGAAGAAATGGCAAATGGTCCAACAAAGAAAAGAAAGTAGAGACAGATAGATGGATAGGCAGACAGATGCTGAGAAAGCAAATGTATCAAAATATTAACACTTAAAAAAGAAGGAAAAATATTAACACTTGGGGAATATAGATAAAGGTATACAGATGTTCGTGGATTTATTATTCTTGCAACTTTTCAAGAGGTTTGAAACTGATTTAAATAAAAAGGAAAAACACAAGTTTGAAGGTGGCATTGTTATTGCTCCCATTTTGCAGATGGGGAAACAGGCATAGAGCAGTTAGCACCAGTAGGACATACTCGAGAAATGTTAGCTGTCTGACTGAGCATTTGTATTTGAGTCCAAGGCTCGTCTTCACACAGCATGAAAATGGATAGACATCGGTTTTGAAGGGCCTCGCCTGTCTCCTCCCCAAAGGCTCTGCGGACCCCAGGCTGGTTCAGACACGGCTGAGAGTGAGAAAGTGGATTCTCTCCAAGGGGCCCTCAAATCAGGCACTCTCGTCCTCCCAGCTGCAGGGCGAGTCTTTGTGGAGTCGGTCCCTCGTCCCTCCCCTGCTGGGACCCCTCCTGAGAACCCTTCGGTCCTTTTCCTGGCTCTCCCATCCTCTTTGCACCAGCAGCCCCATCGGAGGGGCCTGGCAGGCTGGGGATATTTGCCAGCAAACACGAGATGTGTGTTAAACACTCCGCCGGCAGCTTCTTCCCACCCGGCGATGTTTGCTCAGCAAACATCACTAATTTCCCTGATTCTCAGGCTGGGCTGGGGGCCCCAGAGCAAACTTTGCTCTCCAGCGGCCCCACTGACAGCTCCACATCCTCCTCTCCACTCCCCCCGCCGCTGGCCCCCACGTACATCCCCTCTTTTGTGGATTTCCTTCCCATTTAGGTCACCGCAGAGCACCGAGTCGGGTTCCCTGTGCTATACAGTAATTTCTCATTTGTTACCTATTCTTGTACATAGTAGTGTATCTATGTCAATCCTGATCTCCTAATTCATCCCCCACGCTTCCCTCTTGGCATCCATATGTTTGTTCTTCACATCTGTGTCTCTGTTTCTATTTTGCAAATAAGGTCATCTTTACCATTTTTCTAGATTCCACATACATGAGCTAATATGCGATACTTGTTTTTCTGTTTCTGACTTATTTCAGTCTGTATGACACTCTTTAGATCCATCTATGTCTCTGCAAATGACACCATTTTATTCCTTTTATACGGCTCAGTAATATTTCATTGTGTGTGTGGTACAAAGTACTGCCACAGCTTCTTTATCCATTCCTGGTTTCATTTTTAAGTTCACTGGCTGCTGTCTGCAGGGATGGAAAGCAAGACAGAAAGTAGGGCTGGTCCTGTGAGGGGCCCGCTGGTGTGCTGCTGGGACACAGTGTAGCCTGCACCAGGCTGGCGGAGGCAATGGACGTGGAGAGAACTGTCACCACTGGAGAGAGTCTGAATGCACAGAGACACGACCCATTAATCTATCCAGCAACTACTGAGCACCGGCTGTATGCCACACAGTGCTAGGTGCTGGAAGCACAGCGAGGCGACAAAGCTAGACAAGATCCCAGGCTTTCAGAGCTCAGAGACACGAAATAAGAAATAACAGTTCTGATCAGACATGAGGGGAAAGATGCAGGTGTTTTGGCTGCCTTGAACCTGTAGCCGTTTCCAGAGACGGAACCCATCAGTTGGAGGAGGACTTACCACCTAACTGGGAGAAGTGCTGAAGAAAACTCTGGAGATGCTGTCAATTCAGAAGTTACCCCCAGCATCCCGTAATATGGCAGCATCCTTGGAATAAGCATATGGCCTCCCAAGGTGACCGCTTTGAAGGGGAAACATCCCATTGGGATGGTTGTGTGCTGAGTGTTAAAAAAGAACCAGGACTCTGAGTGGGTGGCCTCCCTCTCTCTCTGGTCTTTAGACGAAATGAGGAGGCCTGCGGGGAAGACGGGGAGAGGCCCATTAGCTCTCCCCAGTCCTGCTTCCCCAGTTCTCAGGCGGCACTGTCTCCCCCGTGACTGATGACGAGTCATGGCAGGGGGCTGATTTAGAAGAAACGAGGCCAGGAGACCCCTCAGCTCCCATGCTGGAGACACCCCATTAATCTTTAACAAACAGGAAGTTCCAGGAAGCCAAGCGCTCAAGTAATGAGGCCTGGTTTTCCAGGACTCCCTCCAGGGAAAAGGAATTAACCACCAGAGGTCCCGTGAGCAGGAATCTGATTCCCTAAGGAGGGAGACTTCCCCGGCCATCCAGTGGTTGGGACTTCGCCTTCCAATGCAGGGGGACATGGGTTTGATCCCTGCTTGGGGGGCACTAAGATCCCATGTGCCTTGGGGTCAAACAGAGGCAATATTGTAACAAATTCAATAAAGACTTTAAAAATGTTCCACATCAGAAAACCTTTAAAGAAAAAAGAGCGAGGGTGGGCTTGTTCTCAGTCTCTCATTTGGGGCCACGTTGACCATCCCCCCCCAGACTCAGGCCATAAATACCATCAATTCCCTAATATGTCTCTTTGCGGACACTCATTTTTATTTATTTATTTGGGTTTTGTTTTCTTTTGCCTGGTCGTGCGGTTTGCAAGATCTTAGCTCCATGACCAGGGTTGGAACCTGTGTCCTTGCAGTGAAAGCATGGAGTCTGAGCTACTAGACTGCCAGGGACCCTGGGCATTCATTTTTTAAAAAACAACTTTACTGAAGAGTAATTGACATGCAATAAGTTTCACCTATTTAAAGTATAACTATCTTCCCAACCGAGGGATTGAACTCAGGTCTCCCACATTGCAGGCAGATTCTTTACCAGCTGAGCCACAAGGGAAGCCCAATAAGTGGTGTGGGTAGCCTATCCCTTCTCCAGGGGATCTTTCTGACCTAGGAATCAAACCCGGGTCTCCTGCATTGCAGGTGGATTCTTTACCAACTGAGCTATCAGGGAAGGCCTTTGATACAGCATATGCCTATAAAACCATCACCACAGTCAAGATACTAAACATATCCATCACCTGTGAAAATTCTCTCTTTGCAATTCTCCTTCTTCCCTCTCTCCACACTCTCATCCCCAGACAGCCTCAGGCCTGCCTTCTCTCTTAGTATAGATGACTTTGCATTTGCTAAAGTTGAATAGGAAAGAGGTCATATAATATGTAGTCTTTTTTGATCTGTCTTCTTGCAGTTAACATAACATTTGGAAGTTCATCAGTGCCATTTGTGTGTATCAATAGTTCATTCCTTTTTACGGAGGAGCAGTATTCCGTCATGTGCATAGACCACAGAGTGTTTATTGATTCCTCTGCTGATGGACATTTGTAAAGCCATTCTCTATTATTTTTAAAAACGCATTAAAAATGTTTATTTATTTGGCTGCATTGGGTCTTAGTGGCGGCATGCAGACTCTTTTAGTTGTGATGCTTGGGCTTAGAGACTCAGACATGTGGTGCCTGAGTTCCCCAAGCAGGGATCAAACTCACATCTCCTAGCATTGCAAGGCAGATTCTTAACTACTGGGCCACCACAGAAGTCCTTCTCTATTTCACTTTAAATAGACTTTTAATTTTAGAATAGTTTGATTTAGTTTGATTTACAGGAAAATTGAAAAGTTAGTACAGAGGGTTCTGTATACACCCACACTCCGTTTCTCCTATTGGTATCTTACATTGCTCTGGTACACTTGTCACTTTCAATGAACCGATATTGACACATTATTATTCACTGAAGTCCATCCTTTATTTAGATTTCCTTAGTTTTACCCATTGTCCCAGGATACCACATTATACCTAACGGTCCTACCTCCTTAGGATTGTCTTCACTGAGAAAGTTTCTCAGACTTCCCCTGTCCCTCCTCACCTGGAGTTTGTCAGATGTTTTTCTCATGACTAGATTGGGCTGATGGTCTTCGGGAGGAAGACCACAGAGGCAAAGTACCATCTTCATCACATCGTATCCAAGGTACATCAATGACCAACATGATTTCCTGCTTTTAAGCTTGATCACTTGAATATCTTAAGGTTCTAAAACTCTATAATTCTAAGATTTTAAAATTCAGTAATTCTCACACTTTGTATATTTTATTCTAAAATTCTACTAGCTTAATATTCTAAAAGTCTATGCTTCCTGGATTCTTATGCAATTATAAAGCTTCAGGGTTATATATAAGGCAACTTAAAGCTAGTTTATAAAGTTAATTAGCTTAATATTTCTGTGTGCTTGTTCTCAGTCACTTAGTTGTGTCTGGCTCTTTGCAGCCCCGTGGACTGCAGCCTGCCAAGCTCCTCTGCCATGGAATTTTCCAGGCAAGAATACTGGGATGGGTCACCATTTCTTCCTCCAGGAGATCTTCCCGACCCAGGGATCGAAGCTGCATCTCTTGCTTCTCCTGCATTGGCAGGCGGATTCTTTATCTAGTGCCACAAATATTCCCAGATCTTACTCATTACATTTTCTAAAATTTTATGATTCTTAGGTTATATAAATTAAGAGCTGTCAGGCTTTAGGGGTTCAATTTTAAAATACTTCTCTAATTCTGAAATTTTATGGTTCTGAGTTCTTACAGAGCTAGAATTTTAAGATTCTCTTGGTCTAATATTTAGAAACTCTAATTTTAAGATGGTACTGTTTTGTCTCCTAAAATTCTAAAATAATGTAGTTGTAAGTGTCTCGAGGTAATATTCTAAAATTCCCTCATTCCAAGATTCTACAATCTTGCAGAATCTGCAGCTGGAGAGATATCTCTGAAGCCAAATAGTCACCCTCCCAGCGCTTGGACCCAGATTCTCCTGGGGCTCACCAGTCCAGTTCTAGATTTAGATCAAGACCCAGCACCTGGCTCTGGAATAGAACTTGAAGATCCCCAACTCTAGGTGGCTAGCTTCTCCACATCCACGAGGGGCACCTTAGGTGCACTGAAGCCTGGCTCCCGTGGACCCAGGAGCTGTCACAGGCATGGAGATGCTGCCTAATTAAATGAGCAGCCACCATTTGGTAGATGACAGGTCCTCAAGAGAATACAACACAGGACCAAAAAGTTGTGTTGAAGGCTTCTTAGCTGAGAGGCTCTTGTATCCAATGTAAATGGAGAGCTGTTTCTTCAGACCCTTTTCTTCCTTTCCTATTTTGAAATTTTGCCTGGAGCCAGTCCTTGCTAAAGGCCAATTTTCTTCCCCATCTCCTTACGATTTATGGTCCTTCCAGGTTGCTATCTTTGCTGGGTAATAGAGATGAGAGAGCAAAGTGGGTGATCATTTTGAGCAGGAGGGATGTCAAAGCTATTTCTCCCAATCTTTCCAGGTTCTTCTCACTTTCCTTACAGCTCTTGGAGAGGATGTATCAGGCAGGCGGTTTTCAGTTTCAAATACAGGAACCCCACTCTGCCAGTTAGGGTTGTATTTGGCTGCAGATGATAGAAATGCAAGTACAATAGTTGAAACAAGCAGAGGAGGTTATTTTTTCACAGGTAACAAGAAATCCAGAGACAAACATTGCATTTGTAATCCAGATAGGAAAAAGTGGAAGGACAGAGAGCAAAGGGCTAAGAGCCTTCTCCCAAGATCTTGTGTTTTTCCTTGAGAATGAATGTCCTGCCAAGGACTGCCACTCATCTTATTGCCTAGAACTGGGTCACATGTCCACTAAGAGCTGCAAAAAGGTCTGAGCAAACATTTCAGTTAGCTGCATTGTGGCCTCAAGCAAAATCTGGATAGTGTGGATAAGGAAGAGAGGAAAAATGGATACTGATAGGTGACCAGCAGCATCTGCCATACCAATAGAACTTACGTAACTGGCGGCTCGGACAATGAACAATCTACCTGCAATGCAGGAGATCTGGGTTCGATCCCTGGGTTGGGAAGATCCCCTGGAGAAAGGAATGGTTACCCACTCCAGTATTCTTGCCTGGACAATCCCATGGACAGAAGAGCCTGGCAGGCTACAGTTCATGGGGTTGCAGAGTCGGACATGACTGAGCTGCTAACACACACACACAACTAAAGATAAAAGGAGAGAATCCTGATGAACATGGGTTTCAGGCATGGCTGGATCCAGGTGCTCAAACAATGTTGTTATTAATTGTGGTTCCTCTGTGTGGCTCCACTCTGGGTGACAAAATGGATTTTAGCAACTGCAAGCTGACTTTGCTATGCTATCATGTTAGCAATCCCAAGAAAGAAGAACACTTCTTTCCTAGTAGCACTGAGGGGGTCAGACATTCATCTCTGGCTTACTCCAGTATGGCTGAGAACAGAACTTGGGGTGGAAAACATACTCGGATTGACCAGGCTTGGGGAGTGTCCTGGGGCTGCAGATGGGGTCAGCTCTAGTGAAACTACATGGGTGGAGACTATGGAGATGGAGGCAACACTAGCGGGGACAGGTAAGGTCATCTGTTTCCACACTAGGATGTACATGGACATGCCAAATTATTGCCTGGAAAATCCCATGGACAGAGAAACCTGGCGGGCTACAGCCCATGGAGTCTCAAAGAGTCAGAGATGACTGTGCGACGAACACTTTTCACTTTTTTTTTTTCATGGAATGCTAAACATGGGCCAAGCATCTCTCTACATGCTTTACACGCGTGTTCTCATTCATCCTCCTCACAACAGCTCCATGAGTAGGTAAGATGATGGAGGCTGGGGAAACAGAGGTTCTCTGTTTTTTCTCCATGTTTTCTCCATTACTCCCAATGAAGGTCAACAGAGGATCAGCAAAGTTTCTGAATGCTGAGTCATATGTCAGAAGAGTTGGGTTTCATTCAGTCATCACATATTCCTTATTCTTCCTGTGTGATTTCAAGTTCATCACATCCCTATTTAAAGACCTCAGTACCCCTCTGGGAAAGGTGCAGACCTTCCTAAAACCCTTTCATCCTTAAGACTGTTGGCTCTGAGGTCAGACACCTTTGTTTCATTCTAGTCTCTGGCGCTTCCCAGCTCTGTGGCCTTGGATAATTCACCTCCTCATTTGGAACCTCCGTTTCCCCAACCTCCATCAACCTACCTACTCATAGAGCTGTTGTGAGAAGGATGAATGAGAACACGCATGTAAAGCATGTAGCGAGATGCTTGGCCCATGTTTAGCATTCCGTGAAAAAAAAAAAAAAAGTGAAAGTGTTAGTCCCACAGTCATGTCTGACTCTTTGAGACCCCATGGGCTGTAGCCCACCAGGCTCCTCTGTCCATGGGATTTTCCAGGCAACAATCTGGCAGTAGTCATCATCACCATCATCATGGTTATTATTATTATTACCAGTCTCAGCCCCCTGCCCCAGGAAGATTCCCAGAGTCTCAAAGCATCATAGCGATGTAGAACAGACCCGCAAACACAGAACTCAGTTCCCTTTGCCTACCTCTCATCTCACCTCCAAAAGCCAACTGCCTTTTCCAGCTTTTGCTTGGGCTGTCTCCCCTTCATCATAGCTTGGGGGACAGTGGCTGACCCCTTCTTTAAATTCATCTCCCTCCGTGTTCCAGGAGGGTCATCCCTGTTGGAAAAAAATGACTCACAAAAGATCCCTCAGCAGCAATTATCTAAATGGGAGGCTGGGAGGGGGAGAGCCATTTAGAATCCACTTCATTGCGGGATTAGCTAATTAATTAACGGTTTCACTGACAACTCGTCGGAGAAGTGTGTGTTAAACAGGAGCGCAGTGGGGCGTGATTTATAGACTTTGACACCCCCATCCCCGGCCTCTCCAGCCAAGCCCCCTCCCTCCCACTCACCCCACGGCCCCCACCCTTTTGCTCACCCCCCCACCCCCAGATCAGGGAAGCCTGGGGACCCTCTCGGAAGCTCCCTCTGGAGTCCTGGGGCTGGGCTGCTGGCTGGGGGAGGGCGGGGCACGTGGAGATGACAGAAGGGCGGCCGGGGAGGGGGTGGTGGACTGGGGTGACAGGAAGACAATGAAGAGATAACAAGGCAGCTGAGGCTCCAGGGGTGGCTGCATCTGCCCCTTGCCCCCAGCCCAGAGCCACTCCATCTGTGCCCGTCCCGGCACGCAGGGTCCCGTAGGCACCTGCCGCTCACCGCTGCTCCCCCCGCCTCCCAACAGTCCGGGGCTTTTCAGAGCCCCGTCCACGCTATCCGTGGAAAAGAGAGCACTGTTCAGGGAGACCGGAGACTGGGCTTCAACTTTCTCTTGGGAAGGAGGTTCTCAGAGGACTTCAAATAGATGAGGGAAGATGAAGGGCAGGCTGCAAAAGCAGGGTGAGAAAGACAGGGGCCGGAAGTGAGGACGGTGCACATTCTCGCCGACCTCCTGCCCGGGGTTCCTCCAAAGGCATCCTGAAGGCCACCTGCACGAGCACCACCTGGAGGACGATGGGCCAACCCCATGCTCCGCCTGGATAGAGCGTTCACCAGCCCAACATCAAACTCGGTGGTGGGGCTGGGTGTGTGAAGTGTTAACACCCTGATTCTGAATGCCAGGAACCATAAGTGCCTGACCAGTGCTTTCGCTAAAGGAGACCACCAGTTTGGTCCATACGGTGAGCCTGGTAAAGCCCAGATCCGTATTTCAGCTTTGGAATCTCTTTGCTACCATGGAACTTCTCAGCCAGCTGCAGGGTGAATGTGGGGGCCCTGGAGTTGTAAGGCGAATGTTCTGTGGGTAGACAGACAGGCAGGCATTTTTTTTGGGAAGAGGTTCTGGAGCGTCCATAGGCGCTCTTAAGCTGTGGATGACCTTAGAAGGGGTGCTGTGTGGTCAGTCGCTCAGTTTTGTCTGACTCTTTGGGACCTGTTGGACTGTAGCCCGCCAGACTCCTCTGTCCATGGGATTTTTCAGGCAAGAATACCGGAGTGGGTTGCCAATTCCTTACAGGACGTCTTCCCGACCCAGGGATCAAACCCACGTATCTTGTGTCTCCTGCTTTACAGAAGGATTCTTTACATGCTGAGCCATCAGGGAAGCCCCTAGAAGAGGTGAAGCATCTTCAGATTAGCGTCTCTGAAATTCAGTTTCCTTGAAATTCAGATTCCTTCTCCGTGATTCTGGAAGAATCATCCAAGTCCTTCAGACCATGGACCGATGTGAGTGAGGATACCAGCAAAGAGATGCTTCCCAGGGCAACCCATGAGACACCCCCGCACCCTCGCAGGGTTCTTTCCATCAGTCCCCCATTCTCTCCCTGCTCCCACCAGCACCCCCACACTGAATGGGAGCCCCACTTCTCAGTCATTAGGGGTTTGTTCACCAGGTGTTGAGAGAAGAGGTGCCTGGGTCATGTCCACCAGGAAGGTCCTTTCTCCAAGGAGATGGACCATGCTGTGGGGGTCTTGATGGAAACCACCCCGCTAGGGGATGGAGAGATGGAAAGAGAGGAAAGGGGTCCATGTCTGTCCCACTCCAGCACAGATGCTTCTGAAAGAGGACTTGGAGAGTCTATGCTACCTTGCGTAGTAAGAAGCATTTTCCCCACCACATGGATGAGCAGAGGCATTAGATTAAATGGCCACCTTAGTGAATAATGGAGTTCAGTAAATGTTTTACATATATGTAAATGTGCACATGTTATATATATATATATGTGTATATATATATATATATATATATATATATATATATATATATATTATGTGTGTGTGTGTTTGTAAAAGGCAGTAAAAAATATATATCCTAAAAGTAGAGCAGTTCCTGGCACACAGTGAGGGCTCAGTAAATGTAATTACTATTTTGCTTTATGTATCTACAAAGCAGATCCCACTAGGAGCCTGACATTCATCACCTGTTTCAGTCTTCACAGTGGCTCCCTAAGGAAGGTAGTAGAATGCTTTCCACCGCCCAGAAGGAAGAGAGGCACAGAGAGGGTCGGAGGCTCCCCCAGGGTCACACAGGGTGTTGGTGGAGCTGCATGTTTGGAACTGGGCGAAAGGGGTAGGCGGGCGGTCAGAGGCTGCCATCATCACTGCGGGATGCAGAGACCCCATTTTGCTGGGAAGCCTGTGTGAGCGTCAGGCCTGCTCACTCTGCCTCAGCTGTGGACCCCTTCCAGGCCCAAGTTTCAGCCTCGCAGACCGAGTCAGGGGTGGAAACCCCTCCCCTGAGTCCGCAGGTGGGGAGGGGAGGCTCAGAGAGGGGCAGGGGCTTGCCCCACGTCGCGCAGCCTACCAGGCGCAGGGCGGGCGGAGACCCTTGACCTCCCGCCGCCCTTGGCCCTCCCCAGCTCAGAGTTCAAGGATGCGGAGAGGACCAGACAGGGGTTAAAATCCACCCAAACGCGGAACGGCAGCCCGGCCGCGCGGCCCGGGCTCACTCCCAGACCGCCGCCCCCACCGCGGGCCGGCCCGCATCTGGGCGCAGGGAACAGATTTCCCGTTTCACACAGCGCACAATGGGCCGCCTCAAAGGCGCGCCAAGGCATTGTTCGCGCCGGCGCCCGCGCGTCCTACCTCCGCGCGCGAATTAACCCCCGTCACCCTCGCCATTGTCGCCGCGCACTTCGGGGCCGGCCACAAAGGCGCCAGAAAACCCTGCCGTGTTCGGAAGGATGGGGGTGGGGTGCGGTGGGGGAGGGAGCCACCGGGATGCGAGGTAGGGAGGGGGCGCAGGCAGGATGGGGCGGGGACCTGGAGGGAGGGAAACCGCCCGATGGTGGGGGGTGCAGAGTGCGGCCTGGACGGGAATTGGGGGGCGGCGGGGGGAGCGGAAGGGCTGGAACAAGCCGCGGGGGCACAGACAGGATGGGCGGGGCAGATGGGAGTTAGGGTGCAGACAGGATGGAGGTGCTGGATATGGGAGTAGGGATGCATCATCACTGCCCGATCTAGAGACCCCATTTTGCTGGGGATGGGGTGGGTGCGGCTGGAGCAGGGGCGGGGCAGAGGCAAGAAAGAAGGTGCACTTGGAGCCCACGGGTGGGAGGGCAGAAAGGGGGGCAGAGCGGTGGGGTAGGCAGCATGGAGGCTGCTTGGAGCGGAGGGAGGTGGCTGGCTGAATTGGGGAGGGGGGTGCAAACCTGCTCTTCTATCCACATCCCCTGTCTTTGGGTCTACATTAGCTCTCTCTCTCTCTCTCTTTCTCTCTCTCTGTTCCTCCCTGCCTCTCTCCTTCCCATCCTTTCTCCCTTCTCTCTTTCTTCCTCTTTCCATCCTTTCTCTGTCTGCCGGTGACTGTCTCCCTGTCTCTATCTCTCTCTCCACCTTTGTGTTTCCATTTCTTCGTCTCTCCGTTATTCCTTTTTATTTCACTTCACCTCTCTATTTGACTCTGTTTCTGTCTCCATCCCTGGGTCCATCTCTGTATGTCTCACTGTCTCCATCTCTCTGCCTCTCCGATTCTCTTTCTCTCTGTTTCTGACCGTCTTAGTCTGTCTCTCTTTGCTGCTTTAATTCTCTGTTTCTGTGAATGTGTCTGTCTGTCCATCTCTCTCCAGGACAAAGAAGGATGCCCTTGGTGGAGACTCTCAGCCCCTGCAGTTGGCTTGCTGCCCCGCCCCGTGCCCCTCTTCCTCCCACAAACAGTTGTGTTGACATCTCAGGAAAGAAGGGCATGGGTGGGAGCTTCATGGAGCCCATTGTACAGATGGGGAAGCTGAGGCTCAGAGGTGTCAGTCCAGTGATTATATGCCCTGCCCTGCCCTATTTTCTAGAGTCAAATATTCAGAAAAATAACCAAGTTGTCCAAGAGTGACCTCTAGCATCCTGGGACAGTGTCCCTTCTCAGCAGGGGTCTGTGTCTTGGGTCTCCCAGGTAGGCAGGCAGGCAGGCCCCTAGGTCCCCAGCCCCCAGCCTTGGAGATAGCTCTTGGAGACCCCAACTCACCATCTCCTACTCAGCTGTTAATGCCTCCCAGACTGATCCGGTGCTTCTGTTGGGGTGAGTCCTCCTCTGGGGCCTCCTGCTGCACTGTGGGGGTGGGTGGGGGAGGGGCGGGACCAAGGAGGGGGCACCCTGGCTGGGGTGGTGGCACTGATTCCTCCCCTGGAGAGAGACAGCCCCCAGCCAGGCCTGCTGCGGGCTAGATAAGGAGCAAAGCCACACAGCTCATCCTCCTTTTTTGTAATCTCCTCCACCACCATCCCTCCCCAGCACCAACTCCCCCACTTTTTTTTTTATATCATCTTTATGGCTTTGGAATTATCTGGGCTGACACTGCATTCATTTAGCCAAGGGCAGGTGGGGTCACAAGAGACAACTTACTCATATGTGTATATATTCTCTGTGTCCCCCTGCCCCCACTCTCTAGTGGGGACTTTGGAAGAGGGAATAAGGAAACTGGAGGAGAGGTTGGGGACAAGCACCTCAGGGAAGAAAAAAGATTTTGAGTGCCAGAGACCCTGCGGTGACAGAGGCCAGTTCTCAGCCAGCCATGGCTGAACCTCTGTCCTCCCCCCTGCTCACACCCTACCCCTTTGAGGAGGAGAATCATCTAAGGTTTAAAAAAAGAGGCACTGGATGACAAAGAGAGTGAGTTTTAATAGTAAATAGTCCTTCCTTCCCTCTTTCCTTCTTCAAAATAGACCTCAACTTTCAGAACATGGATTTAATTGTTACCTGGCTTGAGTCCTGTATACGGCTGTATGATCTTGGGCAAGTGGCTTCACCTCTCTGAGCCTCAGTGTCCCCACCTGTAAAGTGGGGACAACAGTAAAGCCCACCTTCTTTCACGTTATGAGGATTAAATGAAAAGTTAATGGAAGTGCTTGGCAATCACTGAGTATATAGTAAGGGTAGTATCATCACTGCCCTTAAAAGGGATTGCTTTTATGACTTGCTCTTTGCTTGCTGTTAGCTAGGGGTGCCCAGAGACAACTTACACAGCCTCTGCCCCAGAGGTGCTCTCTGACATGAAAGAATGGCCCTCCTTTCAACCGAGTTAGGGTTTTGGTTTTTGTTTGTTTTGGCCATGCACCGCTTGTGCGATCTTAGTTGTCCCACCAGGGATTGGGCCCTCACCCTCTGCAGTGAAAGCACCCAGTCCTAACCAATGGATTGCCAGAGAAGCCCCCCAAGTTAAGTTTTTCTTAAATAGTTTTTTATTTCTGGATAGGAACACAGGTGTGTTCACAGTGCTTAAAAGTGATACCAAACTTCCCAAGCAGATAAATCACAGGTGGATTATTCTCATCACCAAAACATCCACTACAGGGATCTTTGATTAGGGCTTCCCTGGTGGCTCAGAGGTTAAAGCGTCTGCCTGCAATGTAGGAGACCTGGGTTCGATCCCTGGGTCGGGAAGATCCTCTGGAGAAGGAAATGACAACCCACTCCAGTATTCTTGGAGAATCCCATGGACGGAGGAGCCTGGTAGGCTACCAGTCCACCAGGTTGCAGAGTCGGACACGACTGAGCGACTTCACTTTCAAAGAATACTGGAAGTGTGGAGATGTTAGCTGGAGCTCACTCAGCCTGGCTCCCCTCTGGGACAGTTGATGGTGGGGAAATGAAACAGGGTCTGGCCTGAGATAGGAGCCCTGGGTTTGCACATCTGACTGACTGGGCAGTTGGGGGCAGATGGCTTCCCTTCTGAATCTAGTGTGCCCACTTGCATGATCGGTAGACTAGATCACACGTCTGTAGGTGTCTCGCCTTCACCCTTGGCCATGTGCTTTTGTTGCTTCGCTGGACAACCGTTTCCCTCTGGCCTCTCTGCTTCCTCTCCTCCCTTCTCCCCTGTCCTCTCCCTTCTCCATATCACAACCACAGAGATCTTCCAAACACCTGAATTAATTTCTTCTGCTTACAACCTTCAAAAGCTTCCCCTTATCTTCAGAAACCTTATTTTGGTCTTTGAGGCTCTCCATGACCTGGCCAACTCATCTCACCTCCTCTCATTCCCTGCCTTGCCCACCTAACTCCATCTGCTCCAACTCATTTCTACCGCAGGACCTTTGTACTTGCTAGTCCTTTCCAGGACACTTTACGTCTGGCCACCCTGGCTCTTTCTTGTCCTTAAGTTCCCAGTTGAAATGTCACCCTCTCACGACCACTCAATCTAGTAGACCTCTAATACTCACTCTGTCCTCTTTATCTTTATTATCTTATTTGTTCTTGGCACTATCTGATACTATCTTGCGTCTTTGCTTGTTTCATGCCTGTTCCTCCCATCAGATTGTCAGCCGAGGGCAGGAAGCGGATCTGTCTTGTTCAGTAGGCAGCTCAGTAACTGAGAGAGGACCTGGTGCATAGCAGGGCTCAACGAGCATTTGTCAAATCAGTCATTGAACCTGGATGGTTCAACACACTACTAGATGCATTTTTAGTTATTTATAAGTGAGTGAGTGGTTTCTTAACTTTTGAAAAACAAAATATGGCAGGAATTCAGTCACATAGGACAGTCTCCCCAAGCACTTCCTTGAAGGCTGGCATGCTGTCTTGTAGCAGGGATCAAAAGAGTGGGTTCCCAACCCCCTCAGGGTGACAGGTGACTCTCAGCCAAGCTCACTCGGTTGCAGCTCAGGAAACATTTACTGAGGTCCTGTTGTTGGCAATCTTTTAAAAATAATTTCTTATTTAGTTTTATTTTTGGCTGTGCCGAATCTTCCCTCTGTGTGGGCTTTTCTCTAGTTTCCCGGGCTTCTCCTTGCAGTAGCTTCTCTTGTTGCAGAGCACAGACTCAATAGTTCTGGTGCACGGGCTTATTTGCTCTGCAACATGTGAGATCTTCCTCGATCAGGGATCGAACCCGTGTCTCCTGTGTTGGCAGGCTGCTCTTTACCACTGAGTCGCCAGGGAAGCCCCTGTTGTGGGCAATCTTGATGACAAATTATTGTTTTCCTTTGCAGGACCTGGGCCTGCCTGCCGTGAGTCCTGTGATAGAAAAATGGTCACCAGTGACTGGCCTGAACGGTCTCCACAAGTCAGCTTGGCCAGAGTTCTAAAGTGATTTCCGTCAACCAATAAACTGGAGACGCAGGATGAAATAAAGCTCTCGGAGAGGCTCATGGGAAATGCTGCGGGTCTGAGGAGGAAGCGGGAGGTTCTGAAAAGATAAGGCTGAGACGAGAGGAGAAAACAGTAAGTAAAGAGATTGCATATTTAGTCCCTTGTTCAGGAGGTGAGACTGGGTCTTTGCTTTCTGGTTCTCTTGCTTTGAATTGATTCTGAGACTCTGAGAAGACATTCGCCTGATCACCTTGAAAGGATCATATGAAGTAGGTGCTGGAAGGGACCAATATTTATTGAGGGCCTAGTATGTTCTGGGTCCACATAAACTATCTTATGTGATTCTCTCTAGTCATCACCATAGCCAATGCCAGAGTTTGGTGTCCTCATTCCAGGGACTAGGAAACAGAGGCTCCAAGATGCTAAGTGGTTTTTCTAAAGACACACAGCTCATGAGTGCTGAAGCTGGGTTTTGAATTCAAGTCTGTCTGGTTCAGTGCTTACTTTTTTCATTATATCTCGATGTGTCCTCAGCTTGAAAATGAAGATAATGGAGATGTTGGGAGGGAGGAGGGCCCAAGGAGGGGTGATGCTGGACAGTGTGATCAAGGTGATAAGATTTGGGAGGGCTGGATGGAGGAGGGGTTTGGCTCCTAGAAGGCATCTGGCACCCATGTTCCCTGTCCCACTCCACCCAGTCCTCTGCCCCGGGTCTGGAGCCTCTGCTGGGGGAGGTGGGGAGTGGGGAACTAAGCATCATGTAATTGCCCTGGCTCTTCTGTGAAATTTGTTTCGGGACCCATTAGTTCCAGTGAATTTAGCTGAACAGCGGGGAGCCCTGAGAAATGATTTGCAATTAGCTGCAGCCCCACGGCCCCCCGTTGGGACGTGAGACTTGGGCACCGAGTGGGGAATGGCCAGGGGGTGGGGCTGCCGCCCAGTGCCTGTGGGGATGGCGTGGCAGTGGCTGAGCTTGAACATCTCAGACCGGACTGGTCTCTGAGCCTGGCGGGGCCTGACTGGAGCTGAAGTAGGGATAGTTTGCTCCCAAACGGTCAAGGCCAAGACCTAGTCAGGCCAGAGGGGCGTTAGGAATGATCAAGATCTGATCTTACCCTTCACAGAGGGGGTGCTGGGTGGGGCTCTGACCGTGGCACACTCCTACCTCTGTAGGAATGGTACCCGGAGCATCTCTTTGCAAGTCACTGTGCTCTCAGCACTGTGCTGGGTACTTCCCCTCTGACTGTAAATTCTCCCTAACAGGGAGGCAGGTACAAATGGATGTTTGGAGAGGTTATGGGATTCTTGCAAGGTCACTCCGGAAGTGGCAGGAGGAGGACTTGAATTCTGGCCTGTTGGACTCTGCAGGTCATTACAGCTGCCTCTTAGAGTGACCTCCAAGGGGAGGCAGAAGAGGGTGGTGATTAAGGCCCACCAGGTACAAGTCCCAGTTCTGGCTGGTGACCTCCGCCAGGTGACTCCTGCTCTGAAATTCAATTCCCTCATCTGAAAAATGAGGCTACTACTGCCCATGTTATAGTGTTGTTTCTAGGTTTAAATGAGAATATAAGGCATTATGGCAGCAGACAAGACTCAGTGAATGACAGATGTTATTATTACATCCTGATCAAGCTTTACTGGAGAAGAGAGAAGGATCTCGTGGGGTCTGGGGGGTGGGCTGCCTGCCGGCAAACATGCTCTCCTCAGTATAGTCAGTCTGCTCTGCCCCCAGAGGCTTTGAGCGGGTATGGAGATGACCAAGAGAGCCCGACCTCACATGAACACTCGCTAATGCTTCTGGAGTGAGCCAGGTAGGTGTGGCAGCGAACCATCATGGCATGCAGAAGTGAGCTGAGGCGGTCAGGGAGGGCTTCTAGAAGGAGGTGATCTTGATCCAGAATTGTCCCTATTATGACTGTGAGATGATTGTGAGAATCCACATTGCATATCCCAGGGGATGCCCTTTCCATTGTGTTCCATGTCATACAACACAGCACCTCTTATTCTGATAAAGATGGCAAACACTTGCCCCATGCCAGGTGCTGTTTTAAGCTTCTTACAATATTTTTAGCTCATTTGTGCCTTACTTAATCTTACAAGGTGGCTCCTATTATAAGCCCATTTTTATTTCTTTCTGTTTTTTTTTTTTTGTTTTTTTTTTGCTGCACCATGCAGCATGTGGGATCTTAGTTCCTGGATCAAGGATTGAACCCATGCCCGCTGCAGTGGAAGCATAGCCTCTGAACTACTGGACCTCCAGGGAAGTCCCTAGGTCCAGTTTTCAATGAAGAGCAAAATAAAGCAAGGACAGCTTTTTTCCTCTGGTGACACAGTAAAAGGTGTTGCTGGGAATCAACCCAGGCCTAGACAGTTCTTGAATCACCCTAACCATTACACCTTCCTACCTACTTTCCCAATGCCTATTTTTTTCTCCTTTCTGCTGGTCACTTGCCACTCATTGTGCTCCCATGAATGAACGAGTCAGGGCAAGACAGTCAGTCATGCTCCCCACATGTCATGAGAACCTGGGTAGTGACTCAGGAGTGGCAGGGACCCCATCTAGAGTCTGACCTCAAAGCCAGCCTGCTTCCTTTTGGGGGCGGGGTGTGGCCAAACATTTTGCTAAGTGTAAGCCCAAGACCCTGAGGATGTTTAGGGATTATCCTGTGAAGAGGAAGGCATGGCCGTTGGCTGTCAGCCGTCACACCTCCTGCTCCTCCTCACATAGCTCCTGGCACATAGTAGGCCTTCAGCAAAGTGAACTTGGCCATCTCAGGGAAAGCGTTTCCCATCTCAGAGACTTGCCTGGCCCCAGCCAGTAGCAAAGATGCGAAGTACATGATCTGCAATCAAAGGTGAAGGAAGGAATACAGCATTTCTGAAACTGCCTCTTCTGCATTACTCGGTTTTGAAAGAAAAAGCCAGGCAGTTGGAGCTGGGGGCCTTCATGGAACATGGAGTTTTGTGAGCTGGGGTGATCAGGGAGTGCTTCTGGGAGGAGGTGACCTTGATCTAGAATTTGTCTCTTAAGATTGGGGATTCCACATGTCACAACTCCAAGGGGTTTTCACTTCTGTCCCTGTCCTAGACAAGAGAGGTAAGTCATTCCTACAAATAAGAAAACCGAGGGCCTGGCTTCCCTGGTGGTGCAGTGGATAAGAATCTACCTGCCAATGTAGGGGACGTGGGTTCAATCCCTGGTCCAGGAAGATCCCCATGCCACGGAGAAACTAAGCCTGTGAGCTGTAACTACCGAGCCCGTGCTCTAGAGCCCGCGATCCACGACTACTGACCCACAGCCCACAGTAGCTGCAGTAGCCACATTCGGTAGCTGTAGCTGCTGAAGCCCGTGTGCCTAGAGCCTGTGTTCTGCAACAAGCCACCGTGATGAGAAGCCCTCACAGTGCAACGGAGAGTACCCCCCACTTACCTCAAGTAGAGAAAGCCCTCATGCAGCAATAAAGACCCAGAGCAGCCAATAAATATACAAATCTTAAAAGGAAAAAAAAAAACAAAAGAACACTGAAGACCAGCTGGTTTGGTGCCATGAAGCTAAAATGTAGGATGCCCATCTGTCCCGACTTGCCTAAGACTGTCCATTTTAGCACCGACATTCCAGCATCCCAGGAAACCCCTCAGTCCGGGAAGACTGGAATGCTTGGTCACCCTCATTTTAAGCGACTGGACTGGGATTTGAACCCAAGGCCAGCCAACTCCCCTCAGCCCCCTGTCCCCCAGGACCCACCCCCCTCAGCCTTTCCCACCCCGTTTCTCCTCCTCTTCTGAATTCATCGGCTCCGGTCCCCCCGGTCCCTGGAGTGCTGCCCTGTCCCACGCCTTCTGCGGATTTCCCCAATGCCCAGGGCTGTGCTTTCTCTCTTTCTGGCTCCTTATCTTCCCTTGTCTTCTTGTGGAAGAAGAGATAAAAGTAATTCTTATGGCCGCTTCTCCACCGGCGGCGGCCGGCCCGTCCCCCTCCTGCCGTATTTCCCTGGCCCGGCCAGATAAAGGGTTAGGCCTAAGCACATGTCATTTTCTTTGTGTGAAATCAATATTCAGCAAAGTTTATCTGCCCGACATAGCAGGAAGTGCTAATTTCATCCGCGTCAATTATTTTGATGAATGTTCATAAAGCTCAGGGTGTGAGAAGTAGATAAAAGAATTACTGGAATAACACACACGTACTCCACACACACACACACACACACACACACACACACACACGGTCGCCCAGGAGTTCACACTGGGGCACAAACAGACCGGGTGAGGAGAAGGCGTTAACTGACAGCTGTCCCATCTACCCAGGATGTTGACCATTCAAAACATCTTGGGAAGATGGAACTGGGACTGGATCTGCACCAAGGTGTTGGCAGTCTCTGATTTGTAGGATAATACAGTGGTTTTTGACCTTGATGATTTTGACCCCTAGGAGATGTCTGGCAAGATCTGCAGACATTTTTGGTTGGGAATGAAGATGCTACTAGTAGATGCTACATGGGTAGAGGCCAGGGATGCTGCTAAACACCCTCCAATGCCTTGATCCAATCACAGAGAATTATCCAGCCCACGTTTCAATGGTGCTAAGGTTGAGAAATCCTGGTATCGAGTTTTTTTTTTTTAATTTAAATTTTAAAAAGTGTTTCTCTGTAAATCTAGATTTCTCATTTCTAGTCTCATTTCATGACAGGGAAGTACCTGTGCATTTGTACATATAGTTTTTACTTATTTTTTAACATTATAATTATTTTTTGACATTATTTAATTTTTTTATTTCTTGGTTACACCACGTGTCATGAAGGATCCTATTTCCCCAACCAGGGATCAAACCCACACCCCCTGCCTTGGAAGTGTGGAGTCTTAACCACAGGACCACCAGGGGAGTCCCATACATATAGTTTCTAAAAGACAGGATTAAGAAACCAGAGATCAGATGCTAAATACAAGAATAAAAATCCGTATTTACTTAGGTAATTTCAGCTCTTTGGTGATCCTTTGGGGAATTTACAAAAGTAAAATGTAAGATAAATGTGTTTTAAAAAATACTCGACCTGATAGAAATTTTCACAGCCTGAACGCCCCTGGCCAGGCAATGGTCATGCTGAGTGGAAATGCATGGTGCTTGCTGGGAACTGATTCTGAGGTTCGAGAATCTTTCCTGGAGGTGTGTGTGAGAATGTGCAGGCACCTGCTCTTGGGCACCCCTGGCGCGTGAGGGTGGAGTCACACATCGTCCTTGCTTGTTTGCCGTTTTGAGCTGGGCACGGATACAGACCCAGAGGACCCTCTTCCTGCTACTTTGCTGTTGTTCAGTTGCTAAGTCGTGTCTGACTCTTTGTGACCCCATGGCCTGCAGCACGTCAGGTTCCTTTCTTCTCCACTATCTCCAGGAGTTTGCTTAAATTCATGTCCATTGAGTCAGTGGTGCTATCTAACCATCTGATCCTCTGCCACCCCCTTCTCCTTTTACCTTCAGTCTTTCCCAGCATCAGGGTCTTTTCCAATGAATTGGCTCTTCGCATCAGGTGGCCCAAGTATTTCAGTGTCAGCATCCGTCCTTCCAATGAATATTCAGGGTTGATTTCCTTTAGTATGGACTTGTTGGATCTCCTTGCAGTCTAAGAGACTCTCAAGAGTCTTCTCCAACACCACAGTTCAAAAACATCTCTTCTGCTTAACAGCAGCCGACTATGAACATCCTGTGTCCAACAGCACTTCTTAAATTGTCACGTGCTCTCAGATCACCTGAGGGTCTTATCAACTTGCAGTCTGATTCTGCAGGCCTGGGGCAGGGCCTGAGACTTCTTGGGGTCAGTCAGGCTCCTCACATTTCATTGTGAGGTCAAAGGATGTGCTATTGCCGTCAAGCTTGGTTAACATCTTGAGTCACCTTTTAGTCTATATCTGGGCATAGCAAAAATACTTGCAGGTAAATATTTCTAAATCATCCGGGTCCAGGTGACCATATAGGGACAATGTCCTTGACTGTTAGCAAGCAGTGGGCCAAACAATTATGACTTCAGTTAGACTTCTTGGGCTCCAGTTTCTGCATCTTGACTTACTTTGGGTATCACTAATTTTGGGGGAGTTATTTTTTATTGTCAGCTTCTCCCATGGATCTCTGTATTGTTTGATTGCTGTACCCCCAGTCCCTAGGATAGCGTCTGCCTTATGCAGATCCTTAATACCTATTTATTGACTAAATCCATGTGCCTTAGTTGTCTTACCTGTAAAATGGGCATGATGACAATGATACCAATTCCATAGGGTCATTTAAGTACTCACCAAATTTTGGTGATTATCATTATTATCATTGTTACTATAACTGTCATCATTGATAGCTCTGTTTGACCTCCATGCATGTTGTGCCAGTTACTATAGTTGCCTAACTAAAAGACCCCAAACATAGTGGTTTAAAACAATTCCAGGTGGTCCAATGGTTACATACCCACCTTTCAAGGCAGGGAACATGGTTTCAATCCCCAGTCAGGGAAATGAGATCTCATGTACCTCGGAGCAACTAACCCTACTTACGGCAACTACTGAAGCTCGAGAGAGCTGGAGTCTGCAGGCCACAACTAGAGAGCCCACGTGCCGCGACTACTGAGCCTGCAAGTTACAGCCTGAGAGTCCATGCACTGCAATGAAAAATCCTGCATGCTGCAACTAAGACCTGATGCGGCCAATTAATTAATTTAAAAAAATAACCCCAGATTTTGTCTGGTAGGAATTCAGACAGGGCAGAGTGGGGTGGTTTGCCTCTGCTCCATGCTATCTGGGACCATGTGTTTAAAAGGCACCCTTGGGTCAGGAAGGCGACCTTTGAAGGCAGAATATAACAGCAGCTAGGGGCTAACCTTATCTGGAAACATCTTCAACTCAAATGTTTGGAGACCGAGCTGGGGTAACTCATAGGAAAGGTCCGTTGACTGGAGAACCTCCTCATGTAACCTTGGGCTTCCTCACAGCATGGAGGCCTCAAGGTAGTCAGACAACTTATGTCGTGGTCAGCTGGTTGGTCTTTTATGACCCAGTGTGGGAAGCCACACATCACTTCTGCCCTATCTCATTGGTTGAAAGAGTCACATGCCCATGCAGATTGAAGAGGCAGGACATAGATGACCCCCACTCAGTGGAGAGGTCAAAGAATTTGGGGACCATGTGTTAAATTGTCCACTGAGAAGTCTGATATGTGCATACTGTGTAACCAGTTTTGTTTTCCCAGGATTTGAGACCATGAGAGCAAATGCCTTTTCTCTTTGTCCCACTTAAACCATGATCATGGATGAGGAGCTGCCTGTAATGTTGTGCTGTTATTGCATGCTCAGTCGCTCAGTCATGTCTGATTCTTTGCAACCCCATGAACTGTAGCCCGCTACAGTCCTCTGTCCATGGAATTTCCCAGGCAAGGATATTGGAGTGGGTTGCCATTCCCTTCTTCAGGGGATCTTCCTGACCCAAGGCTCAAACTCACATCTCCTGCATCTCCTGCGCTGGTGGTGGATTCTTTACCACTGAAATGTTGTGTTAGGATTCTTCTAAGTCTATTCAAGTCAGCCTCCAAGACTTTAGAAAACACCCCACCTTCTAACAAAAGTCAGCAATACTTTTTTTTTTTAAAACAAATATATCTGAGGACGCTCCTTCTAGGAGGAAATGCTGAGTGTCGATCACATAATATATGATGTTGTGAGCAGGTGTCATGATATTATATGATAAAATATTATGAGCAGATGATATGCTATTTATTATGAGCAGGTGATATATGATGCCATATTACGATTATGGATGATGATGTATTGTGTATCCTGGCATATGCGGGAGATTATGTATTCACATGCTCTGGCGTGAAGAGTCTGATTTAAGAACTTCCTTCGACTTACCTACCTCTGGCTCTGCCAGTCAAAGTCTCTTTCACTGAGGGGGACAAAGGCTCAAAACTCTTCAATCCTGGGCACTAAGCTATGTGTGGATTTGGGATTTTGGGGGGATTTCAGGCCCAGGGGTCACAAATTCTGAGCATCCTGCCACTTGCCCAAGGCTTTGGGTCTGCAAAAGCTGTATCTCAGAAATGTCTGTAGAAGGATGAAATTGCTGTGGGTCAATGACTGGTCCGAGGTATATAAAGAAAAAGCTGGATGTGCTCACAATCTTGAAACTGAATTATAAGGAACAAGAATGGAATCCAAAGGGAATGTGAGAGTCAGGGTAGGAAACCTTCAGAGGTCATTTTATCAAAGCAACTGTTGGGTGAATACCAATGCAAATGCTGGAGATAAACAATCACCCCTCTCTGACTTGGAGGTGTGGAGGGAGCAAAGAGGGGCATGAATGAGGAGCAGGTCTGAAAACTAAATATCCCCCAATCAATAAGAAATCAATTTCCTTCATATAAAATTCTAAATGAAGGCCTTGAATTTCTAAATGCAGAACTAACGTTCACTGGGAAATAGCAACTGCAGACGTAACAAGGTACAGTGCCTTGGGATGAGAGCTCTGGAGGCAGGTGGCATAAAGTTCAAATCCAGGTTGAGTCTCTGGGTGATCTCAAGCAGGTTATAGAATCCCTCGGAACCTCCATTTACACATCTGCAAAATGGACATAAGGACAATTCCCATCTCACAACATGTTTTTGAAGACTGAAGAGAGGTAAAGTGCTGTGGGCAGTGACTAGCATGCTTTGTATGAAGCACTCAGCAAATTTCTATATTATTGCCAATGAGCCTATTTAATTAGCAATTAAAATGCTATACTCCTGGGACCTCCCTGGTGGTCCAGTGGTTAAGAATCTGCCTTCCAATGCAGGGGATGAGGGTTCGATTCTTGGCCAGGGAACTAAGATCCCAGATGCCACGGGACAACTAAGCCTCTGTGCCTCAGTGAAGATCCTGCATGCCACAACTAAGATCTGATGCAGCCAAATAAATAAAGAAATGAAATTAAAAAAAAAAAATGCTATACTCCTTAAAGACTGTTCCTCCTCTGAGGACGCAGAAACATGCTCCCAGAAATTTTGCTGCAACACAAAGCTGTGCCCAGTGCATTGCTCTTATCGCTGGAGTAGAGGCCGACTTCTGTCTGGTAGAGGCGGCAGCTGCCTTCATCAAAATCAGCAAGAGAAAGGGTTGACCAGCAAGATAGAAGTGACAGTCTTGTGTTACATCATCAAGGAAGTGACATCTACCACCTTTGCTGTATTCTGTTGGTTAGAAGCAAGTCAAGGCCCTGCCCATCCTCTACAGGGTATGAAATCCAGGAGGCTGGCATCCTTGTTGCTCAGTCATTAAGTCATGTCCGACTCTTTGCGACCCCTTGGACTGCAGCACCCGAGGCTTCCCTGTCCTTCTCTATCTCCTGGAGTTTGTTCATTGAATCAGGGATGCCACCCAACCATCTCATCCTCTGTCATCCCCTTCTCTCCTGCCCTTAATCTTTCCCAGCATTAGAGTCTTTCCCAATGAACTGGCTCTTTGTGTCTGGTGGCCAAAGTACTGTAGTTTCAGCATCAGTCCTTCCAGTGAATATTCAGGGTTGATTTCCTTTAGGATTGATTGATTCGATCTCCTTGCAGTCCAAGGGACTCTCAAGAGTGTTCTCCAACACCACAATTTGATCACATGGATCATAGCCTTGTGTAACTCCATGAAGCTATGAGGCATGCAGAGCAAGGCCATCCAAGACGGATGGGTCATGGTGGAGAGTTCTGACAAAACGTGGTCCACTGGAGAAGGGAATGGCAAACTGCTTCAGTATGCTTGCCTTGAGAACCCCATGAACAGTGTGAAAAGGCAAAAATAAATAATTTTTTTTTTCAGAAAAGGGAAAGGTGGTAAGTTGCAGGTATCACAATGACATGTGGCTCAGTCAACAATGACCTGAGGGGACTATATTACAACCATAATATCTGTGCTCCTTAACATACTCGAATGTTTTACTATTCATTCCAAATTTTAAACAGATTTTTACCGAACTGTTAACAATGGTGAGAACTGCATGAAGGGATGGGGAATGATTTTTTATGAATCTCATTATGTGTTTGTTTTAACAGGAAAGCCAACAAAAATATTACTTCTAAAACTACACGCTGAGATCAGATGAGTCGAGGGCAAGGCTGGCCTTGAGGAGGTCCAGAGCTGATAATCCTTTCAGCAATCAGGTTAAGGGCAAGAGTCAAGGCTTACTTTTCTGGAGTCTTCCGAGAGTTCTATGATAATTCAAAGGCCAGGTTCTCACCCCAGCCTCTCAAATGCTGTATTCTAGGGCTCCAGAAGCCAATACAGAATTTCCTCACAGGCTCAACAGCATCCCAGGAAATCCAAAGACCAAGGGATTTTCTTATTAGTTTTGAGATTATTGTTGCTTTATTGCTTCAAATAAGGGAATGACAAATGTCATACAAATTACACAATTAGTACGGAATGCAGTTTTAGCCCCCAAACAACCCTTGAAGCTGCCAAGAAAAAAAAAAAATCAACAGTCTACTGAAGAACAATTTCATTTAGCAGATAATTTAGAATCTTGTAATTATTTTCTTAGTTTTCTTCAAACCAAAGCATGCAAACAGTATCGCAAAGAGCTCACTGCTGTTGGTAACTAGGAGAGTGTTTGCGTAATTAGCAGTGTGGCTCTTTGGAAGAGCAATATGGCTCTTCTTGTTTGGAAAGAGGGGAGTGAATTCTCCGTGGTGTCTTGTTTGTTGATGCGGGTTTTCAAAAGTGTCATGACTAATATGTCTCTGGACTTGAGCCAGATCACATAATGTTTGGCAGGCATTTGGTGCAGGCAGGGAGGAGGAAGTTTGGTGAAGGGTTGGAATTCTTTCTGTAACTCTTGGCTGGTGAGATCTGACTCTGTGCCCCAACTGGATCCCAATTCTGGACAATGTGTGGGATCACTGGCTGGGCAGAAGCTGAAGTTCTGGGGGCACGGAAGGGTTCAGGGCCTTGGTGAGTCCAGAGCTGATCACTCCTTCAGCAGTGGTGTGAGGCGCAACTCAGTGTGGTGTGTGCTCAGTCACGGAGTCGTGTCTGACTCTTACCGACCCCATGGACTGTAGCCCTCGGGGCTCCTCTGTCCACGGGATTTCCCAGGCAAGAATACTGGAGTGGGTTGCCATTTCCTTCTGCAGGGGACCTTCCTGGCCCAGGGATTGAACCCAAGTGTCCTGGGTCTCCTGCATTGCTGATGGGTTCTTCACCTGCTGAGCCACCGGGAAGTCCCACTCAGTGTAGGAGCAAACCTAAATTCTGCCTCTCATATGCCGCCTTTGGGAAAGGGCTAACTGCATTGCATGAGTCATGCTGGGCTAGGTCTTCCTGTTAGAACATAGTCTGATGATCTCACGGTTTAGAAGAATAAAGGTTTGGACTTGCCTGGTGGTAGAGTGGCTGAGAGTCCTTCTGCCAATGCAGAGGACGTGGGTTTGATCCCTGGTCTGGGAAAATCCCACGAGCCACAGAGCGACTAAGCCCATGCACCACAAGTCCTGAGCCTGAGCTCTAGAGCCATCAAGCCACAACTGCCGAGCCTGCGTGCTGCAGATACGGCACCCCTTGTGCCTAGAGCCCGTGTTCCAAAACAAGAGGAGCTACCACGATGAGGAGCCCTCGCACGGCAACTATAGAGCAGCCCCAGTCTCCACGGCTAGAGAAAGCCCGCATGCAGCCATGAAGACTCAGCACAACCAAGAAAATAAAATAAATTTTTTAAAAACTAAAGAAAATAAAAAATAAAACAATGAAAGTTCATTTCCATTTGCCCAGTGTAGGTCAGCTGGTACATCTCTGCTCACTGGAGTCATTCCTGGATGCAGCTGGAGGAACGGTCACCATTTTATGCTGTTGACATCTCAGCATATATGTCCATGATCCATGCACTAGAGGAAGAGGACGGTGAAGTCTAAGCATTCTGAAGTCAATGCTTTGGCCAGGAAGCAATGTAGTTGTTGTTGTTTTTTTAATGAGCAATGTAATGAGCAATTGCTTTTGCTCATATGTAATTGGCCAAATCCAGTCATATGATCACACCTACTTTCAAGGGAAAGAGAACTTGTAACCTTTTCTGAACCTGGAACTAGAGACCTAGATATGGATGGATATTAACGATATCTACTGTATGTTCTTAGAATGTTGGGGATCAGAGATTTTGGGGGTCTGGGAAATGGGGTGCCCAAGAGTAACTTCCTCCAGAATATTAAAATTCTTAGTTACTAGTAGCAACATTCCCATCACCATCCTTATTGTTTTTGTACTTCTTTATATTCTCTGCAGGATATCCACAGACATCTTTTTTAATCTTTTCTATGCTCGAAATAAGCACTGACATTTTCTTTTACCATTAACCATGCACCAGGGACTTTACATATGTTGTTTCACCTAATCCTGTGAGCACTATATTACGATGAATCCCCATGTTACAGGCAGAACACCTGAGGCTCAGAGAGGTTAAACAACTTGCTCAAGGTTGTCCAGCTAACAAATGGCAGAGTTAGGGTTTGAATCGAGGTAATAGGTGGCTAGTTATGTTCCTAATGAGGAGAGATTCCCTGGAGAAGGAAATAGCAACCCCCTCCAGGAATGTTGCCTGGGGAATCTCATGGACAGAGGAGCCTGGCAGGCTACCATCCATGAGATTGCAGAGAATCAGACACGACTTAGTGACTGAACAACAGCAACATCTCCATCCAAATACAGGCCCTGCATCTCTCTAAAGGAGGGGGAAAAAAGGATTTTGAAAATTAAGTAGTATGGCTGATTATGTGAAACTGGACAGCTGGAAAGCCTCTGATTTGGATGGTCAAGTTAGACTCAGTGACTACTTTGGGCAAAATCTTAATTTCTAAGCCATCTTCCTCTTCCCTCCCCACCCCCCACCCCAGCTGTGCCTTGGCCTGTCTCTGAGATAGGCATTAATAGGCATTTGGGTTGGTATTCTGCATGCTGCATGGCGGGGAGGAGAAAGAGGCCTTGAAGAGATGTAGAGGGGGCCCCATGCTCAGGGAGACAGCAGCAAGGGGGTCTTCTCTCTAAGGATGCGGAGGCGGGAGGGGTTTCTGGTGAGCTCCAGAAGGGGCAGAGCTGACACCCCATCTGCCTCACTGCAGCCTCCGCCCCATCTGTTTCCCTGCTGTCTCCAGAGACACCTGACCTGACCCCTTTCATCAGCCCTTAGAGAAGGGAGTTTTGAAACATGCTTATGTCAGTAAGCTCCCCCAAACCCTGATTCAAAAGGAAATGCCTTAGAAGAGCGTTGTTCTACAGAAGTTTTAGCAATGATGGAAATGTTCCACACTCCCCAATACGTGTGGCGATGGAGCACTCGGAATATGGCTAGTGAGGCTTAAGAGCTGAATTTTTCACGGTATTAAATTTAAATTAATTGAAATGTAAACAGCCACACGTGGCTATGGGCTGTCTTATTGGCTTATGCAGCTTTATTTAGGATAGCGCACTTCCTAAAAACAGAAAGTGTTAGTTTCTCAGTTGTGTCCAACTATTTGCGACCCCAGGAACTGTAGCCCGCCAGGCTCCTCCATCCGTGGGATTTTCCAGGCAAGAATACTGGAGTCAGTTGCCATTTCCTCCTCCAGGGTAAGCAGCTCACAGAACTTTAGATAATCTTGAATCACATGGTGAGAAATCGTTGCCTTTTTTCTCTTGTCTTCCTCCAATCTTGGGATTCCAGTCTCCATTGGTGCCGATGGGTCTTTAGCATCTTTCTAACAATTGTTCACCTCTATTTTTAATGAAGAGAAAGTAGAAAGAGCCTGGAGCCTTCAACAGGTAAAAATGTTGGCTTAAATTAATAGCATAATTTTGTTTTTGTTGTCACTTGTACTTATTTGTATGGTTACCATCAATTTATGGCAAGAGAAGCTGGTTTTCCATGTATAATCATGGCATGGTTTCATTTTAAATTAAAATTTTAAAAGTAGAGACTTCTCTGGTGGTCCAGTGGTTAAGCCTTCACCTTCCAAATGGAGGGTGTAGGTTCGATTCCTGATTGGGGAGCTAAGATCCCACGTGCCTTGTGACCAAAAAAACCAACACGTAAAACAGAAGCAATATTGTAACAAATTCAATAAAGATTTTCAAAATGGTCCACATTAAAAAAGAAGCTTAAAAATTATTTTTAAGTAAAAAAAGAAAGAGTTCAATAGCATTATGACTTAATACTGGAAAGTTTCTATGAGCATACAACTTAAATGTTCTCACCATAACACTTCATCCCTATCAGATGTTCATCATCAACTCTCTGCTTACATGCCACCAGTGATGGGGAGATCACTCCTTACCAAGGCAACACTTCTCATCTTTGGACAACTCTGAATTGGATTCACAGGGTTCTCCCTGACTCCCTTGTCTGTTGACTGTCTTCCAAGTGACAAGTAGAGAAGACAGGTCTTCAAACCCAGGTTATCTAGCTCCGATGCCCCACACCAAACTCATGGTTTCTTCTGGCCTCCTCTGTGGCCTTTTCATGAAGTGTTCTGCACCCAGCACCAAGTGATCTTGTAAAAATGCAAGTCCTCCCGTCTGGTTTATGTCAGTTCTCTGCCTGATACCCTCCAGTGGCTACGCATTTCAGTATTCTTGCCGGGATAGTCCCGTGGACAGAGGAGACTGGTGGGCTACAGTCCATGGGGTTGCAAAGAGTCAGACACAGCCTTATGGGACACACACAAGTACAGACGTACATACTTCTGGATTTCCGGTTTAATAAATCTCCTCTCCCAGTTCGCACCTGATCTCCAGCCTGACCTCCTGTAGCCTCTCTTTGAACCTCTGCCCCTTCACACCAGTCTCCTTGCTACTCATACACACCAGCTCCTTTCCTCCTTGGGGTCTCAGCATTTGTTGGGTTTTGGAGAACCTAGCTCATTCCCTGCTCTTCCCAAGCCCAGTTCCTTCTCAACCTTTCGTTACACCTCCTTAGGGACGCCCGCCCTGATTCCTCCATCACTGCAGACTTCCCTCTGCAATCTTCACTCCTTGTTAGCCTCGGTCACCCATGCCCTGTTGATGTCCCTTATTTCAACCTCACACTCTGTTTTCTTTATTGATCTCCCTGCCTGTGGCCTGATTCCTCCGCTAGTCTGTGAGCTCCAAGAAGGGATGGGGCTTGCTCCCCACTATGTCCAACCCCTAGAACCCAACACAATGCTTGGTCCAAAGCAGGTAATTAGAAAAAGAGAAAAAAAAAATGAAATAACCATTGCTATTTTAATTCCCATTTTATGCAGCAGAAAATTGAGATTCAAAGAATTCCTGGTGGTCAAGTGGTTAAGACTCTGTGCTTCCACTGCAAAGACACGAGTTTGATTCTTGGTCAGGGAACTAAGATCCCACATGCTGCACGGTGAAGCCAAAAGATAGGAAAGAAAGAAAATTGAGGTTCAGCAACATGAAGGAGCTCTCCTGATTACACATATATAGGCTGTGTGTGTGTCTGAATATCTGTGTGTGTACGTTGCAGGGGACATGGTGCCCAAACTTCACCTCTTACATAAGACCACCTCACCCAGAACATACTGCCTTTACCTATAACCCTGTGCTTAGCTGTATCCCACTCTTTGTGATCCCATGGGCTGTAGCTACCAGGCTCGTCTGTCCATGGAATTTTCCAGGTAAGAATACTGGAGTGGGTCGCCATTTCCTCCTCCAAGGGCTCTTCCAGACCCAGGGATTGAACTTGCATCTGTCACAGCTCCTGCGTTGGAAAGTGGATTCTTTACCACTGTACCACCTGGGAAGCCCACCTATAACCCTAACACACCAGAAAAGCTGTGACTAGGAAGAGATTGGGGTGGTGGCGGCAGGGGAGAAGGGGGAAAGATAGAAAGGAACAAGAGAGAGTTAGGCAAGGACACAAGAAAGAGAAGCTGAATTTGGAGCGTGGAGAGGAGGTTGTGGGAGGGGATTCATGGAGGGAGAGATTTTTCCCATCAATTAACACAGGCTTCATAGAAACGGAAAGTATTCCTGGCAGCCTTGCCCTCTTAATACATCATATCTCTAATCCCCAGCGCCCTCTGACCTTACCCATAATCCCTCCTCTTTTGTGCCGTTGCCTAAAACCTTCCTACCCTGGACCCAGCGTTCCATCCCTGGTGGGGTCTGAGCCGAAGAAAGACGGTGGCAGGGAGCGGGGGTGGGGCGGGGGGTGGGGGGGAGGTGAAAGAATACATTCTCCCGAGTGTTTGACCAACAAAATCTAGCTAAATTCCCAGCCCGCGCGGTAAACTGTTCCTCTGAAAGGCCCGGGAGCCTCACCCCGGCTCTTCGGAGCCTCCCCAGCCCCTCCCCTCCCCTCCTTGGTCCCCTGCCGTCGCCGAGACACAAAGCTGGGCCCGGGATTATCTTAATTTCCATATGGAGAGCTGTGTAAGCCAGTTCAATGCATGGCCAGTCATTTTGTTCACAACTTTGCAGCAAGCAGGAGCAAAAGCCGCTGGGAAATTAGCCATTCATCCTATCTCACCTTGTGTGCGCACGCATAGATCAGTAAATACAGGCACGGGGAAACCGAGGCTCCTTTGTTAATTACCGCGGCGGGGCCTGGCGCGGGGCGCTTCCCTGACACTCGCCGCAGCTCTTGATTTTCAAGGAAAAAAATGTACGGGTGTGTGTATATACACATATATATGTGTGTGTGTATATATATATATAGCACTTGCTTTTAAGCAGCATTGCGAGCGATTGGGTTTATGCATGTATGTTTCTTGGAATTGGGCAGGCGGGAGGAGACGGGGTCTTCTTGGATCCTTTCCTTATACTCAAGGGTAATCCAGTCCGTCCTTCCCTCTTACATACACACACACAGACATGCATACACTCCACATCTCCATCCTCTGTTCATATGCACACATACCCCATCTCCATTCTCTCTCTCTCTACACACACACACACACAACAGAGTCTAGTGAGCCCCTCAGTCACTCCCCAGTCAATTAAGCCTCTGATTTGGGTCATGCCATTTGACAGTGCCTCCGGGCCCCTATCTCCTGACCCCCACAGGGTCTCCCACCTTCCTTGCTGCCCCCCTGGCCTTTCCCCACCCTGACATCGTCCTGATGGGCGCGTGTCCTGGAGGGCTTCTCCGGTCAGCCAGCCCCCCCTGCTGTCTCCTGAGTTCCCTGCACCTCCATGGACCCCTCCTGCCTCCTTGCAGCTGGAGGCCTCCCCAGGTAGTATCGGGGCTATTAGTGTTATAATTACTAGTCTAAAACTTCTATGACTGTTACTGCATTTGCTGTGTTACATTGCCTGGAATGTACTAGTGTTTAATAAATGGTAAATAATTGTTGTGCAGTCACTAAGTCGTGTCCTACTTTTCACAACCCCATGGACTGTAGCATGCCAGCCTCTCCTGTCCTCCACTATCTCTCCGAGTTTGCTCAGATTCATGTCCATTGAGTCAGTGATGCTAACTAACCATCTCATCCTCTGCTGCCCCCTTTTCCTTTTGCCTTCTATCTTTCCCAGCATCAGGGTCTTTTCCAGTGATCCAGCCCTTTGCATCAGATGGCCAAAGTATTGGAACTTCAGCTTCAGCATCAGTCCTTTCGATGGGTATTCAGGGTTGATTTCCTTTAGGACTGACTGGTTTGATCTCCTTGCAGTCCAAGGGATTCTCAAGAACTTTCTCCAGCACCACAATTTGAAAGCATCAATTCTTTGGCATTCCACCTTCTTTATGGACCAACTTACATCCATACATGACTACTGGAAGAACCATAGCTTTGACTCTATGGACCTTTGTCGGCAAAATGATGACGCTGCTATGGAGGGACATCAGGGTATTATTCAAGAAACCCAGAAAATGGCCCCAAGCACACGGTGCCCTTCACAGAGAGAAATGACTCCAAGGGGAGCAGTTTGGCCAAGAAAGCTTCCCAGGGGTGGGCACATCTGAGTTGGGTCCTGCAGGATGAATAGGAGCTGGCTGGCAGAAGGAGGCAGGGAGCCTGACTGATGGGTGTGACTAGGACAAGACAGGGTGAGGCCACTGGGAAGGTGGGAGGAGCTTCCACAATGGCTGGATAGAGAAGACTCTGCCCCAGCCATCCTCTGGGGAAGAAGCCTCTGCTTTTTGCAGCAGCTGAAAGTTTGGGCTCTGAATTCAGATGCCTGGTAAGTGACTTTACTCTCTGAGCCTCAGTTTCCTCATCTATAAAATGGGGATGATAATAGGACCTCTCTAATAAGGATTATGGAAAGAGATTGATAGAGATGGTGTGTGGATATCGTTAAGTTTGATGTGGACTGACCACTCCCCCCCCCCCCAAAGTAACCCATTTGAGCATTTCTGTGCTGACTTATTCATGGAGAGCTGGAACTTCCCTCTCACAGGCACAGGCCTGTTTGTTCAGCTGATCTGCAAATCCCAACCACTGCTGAGACCTATTTCCTGCTCCCCACCTGACACCCTCAAGCTCCATCCGTGGCCCCCCTCCCAGCTCTTGCATACTGGTGCCTGTGCCTGGAACTCCATCCCCCTTCCTCTTCCTGAGACCCCATCCCATTCTCTGGGTGCCAACTTAGATGATGGCTCCCCTCGGAAACCTTCTGAGCTCCCCAAGTGAAGAGGGTCCCTGGCCCTCTCTATGTTTTCCATCAAGCACATGTCACTCCGTGTTATCCCTGCTTGACTGTGAGCAATGTAAGGCCAGGGAGTACACGGCAGGGGTCTGACGCACAGTAGGCACTCAATTAAAATGTCTAGAAGGGCGACTGATCCCTGGGGAACATTTCAAGGTTTCTGGGCCATGTCCTGCAGAGCCCTGGTGATGAGCTCAGATTAATGGCCAGAATGTCTTGATTTTCTCTTCCCGTGAGTCCTTTCCAGCTAAACAAGGTGCTCCAGAGCCCCTGCCTGACTTAGGCTTCCACTCTTGGGGCTCTTGGGGTCCCCATTAAGCCCCTCCTCCCTCCTCCATGAAGCCTTCCTTGATCCCCTCAGTGGCATTTAACTTGAATTCTCCTTCTGATCTGCCAGTGCCTGTTGGGGTGGCTTTTCCATTTGGGTGGTGCTAAGTCTTGACACCCTAATTAGGGGCCTCCACAGCTGACCTTCCCTTGTGAATTCAGGACCGGAGTGTTCTCAGGCGAGGTAATTCTTGTCCCTCTGTTTCTGGAGTCAGGTTGCCAGGGCATGGTCCTGGGTGTCCCAGTTATGGACTCTGAGATCTTCCACCTGTTAGTTAACCTCTTGGTGCCTTGGTGTTCCCATCTGTAAAATGGGCATAATGACCCCCACTCTGAGGAATGCTAGGGGATTAACTGAGCTCAGCTGCTTAACAGAGAGAAAGGCTCCTAATAAACCCAGGAGCCGCACAAAGGCACCCTTTGGTGGCTCTTGGAACCCTTCTGACAAAACCTGGCCTGCAATAGGCACTCAATTAATGCCTAAAGGATACACAAAGAAGAATGTTATTTTGTTAGCTGGATGATTCTGGGCACATTTGTGAGCCTCAATTTCTGCATCTGTAAAATGGGATGGACCTACCTTGCATGGATTTTTTGTTGGGCATGTGGCATAAAGTGAATAAAACATGAGGTCTCAGGTAAACCCAGGATGAAAAGAAATATCTAACATGATATTTCCTAAGTGCCAGGCCATTTCATTATGCATTGAATCCTCCCAGCCATCCCATGACAGAGGGACTATCATTATCACAGGTGAGAAAACTGAGGCACAGAGAGGTGAAGCTATTTGGCCAAAGTCACACAGCTTAAGTGGCAGAGCAGGAAGGCAAACCAGGCTTCCACAATGACACACTCTTTCCTACCATGATAAATGCTTCTTTCTGCTTCCCCCATGGTTTTCTGTTAGACTGCCAGCTCCAGGGTGGAGTAGGCGGATGCCTGGGGTATGTCTCTTCTAATAACTGCTTGCTCAGTGTCTAGGCACGATCCTGAAGATATCGGGGCAACACTGTGTCCTGAACATGTATAACACTTTGCCGTCCTGCAAAAGCAGGTTCTGGAAAACAGCATCTTGGGGGTATATAAGACTATAGGCTTGGGAGATTTCCCTGGTGGTCCAGTGGTTAAGACTCCACGCTTTCACTGCAGGGGGCAGAGGTTCAATCCCTGGTCTGGGAACTAAGATCTTACATGCCATGCAGCAAAAAAAAAAAAAAAAAAAAGCTTTCTTCTTTAAACAAACAAAAAAGACTACAGGCTTGGGACTTCCCTGGTGGTCTAGTGGTTAAGACTTCACCTTCTAATGCAGGGGATGAAGGTTTGATCCCTCCGAACCTTAGTCTGATCCTGGGAACTAAGGTGGGATCCCTGATCCCACATGCCTCAAACGCAAAACATTAAAAGCAGAAGCAATGTGGCAAAAATTCAATAAAAACTTTAAAGAAAGAGTCCATATTAAAAATATTAAAAAAAAAAAAAAAAACAAACCACTATTAAAAAAGACTACCAGCTTTGGGGCAGACAGACTTAGGTTCAAGTCTCAGCTGGAACTCTACTCTGCTGTGTGACCTTGGGCAAATGACCTCCCCTCTCTGAGCCTCAGTGTGACATTTGTTTACTGGAGAGGAATAAGCCACTTTCCTCTGATAGAGCTGGAGACTGAATTAAATGTGCTACAACCTCAAGAGCCAGGACTAGCGCATGGCCTTCCGGTGGAGAGAAAGCCCAGGCAGTGGCCCCTGGCCGTGCTCCTGGAGGGGCAGGGTGAGACTCCGAGAGTGGCCCGGCGGGCTTCCCGGCTGCCTCCCGCGCGGTGTCAGGCGGCGGGTGATGGATCGGCCGGGACACACTCCACAATAGCTCGCAGACACTCTATTACCCAGTGATTGTCCGCCTCTCGGGCCATGCTGCCACAGATAATGGCCCAGAACAAAGATGGCAGCTGCTTTGTAGGGGAACAGATTTGTGGCAAGTTGAGATAAAATAAGGAGGAAGGAGAAAGGGGAGTGGAGACGGCGGGGAGCAGAAAACATACAAGGAAAAAGGAGGGAGTCGGGGGAGAGAATGGCGAGGCAGGGGCCAAGGTGTCTCGGGGAGAGAAGGGTGGCAGGGCTCGGGCTAGAGAAAGAGAGAGGAGTCCGGTTTTGTCCAACAATAACGACGGCAATGACGGCGATAATCATAATAAGGGTAAGATGCCACCGGCACTTGTCCCTGGAAAATGCCCTCAGAGAGCAGGCTGAACTGGTTGATTTCCTTCCTGCCCTCCCTCAGCAACATCAGCAGTAGCAGTGCTCCGGTCGCTTGCCTTGGGCCTCGGGAAACGGTGGGAGTTCAGACCATGAGGTGCCACTTCAGTTAGGAGGTCCAGTTTCCAGCTCCCCTTATCTTTATTCTTCCCCAGTGGCTCAGATGGTAACGTATCTGCCTGCAGTGCAGGAGACCCAGGTTCCATCTCCAGGTTGGAAATATCCCCTGGAGAAGAGAATTGAGTGGTTACTCACTCCAGTATTCTTGTCTGGAAAAGTCCATGGACAGAGGAACCTGGCAAGCTATGGTCCATGGGGTTGCAGAGAGTCAGATATGACTGAGCTACTAACACTTTAACTTTCATCCTTGTTCTAGGCTCAAAGAAGGTGGAAGGATGGAGCAGGTTGAGGATGTAAAGGGGATACCCATTGTCCAGCTAGGGTAGCTCCTGCTTCTTTTTTTAAATATTGATTTATTTGGCTGCATCGGGTCTTGGTTGCATCAGTTGGGATATTCATTGTGTCACTGGGAATCTTCCCATTGCAGGGAACAGATTTCAGTGGTTGTGGCAGGCGGGGTTAGTTGCTCTGCGACATGTGGAATCTTCCCGGACCAGAGATTGAACCTGTGTCCCTTGCATTACAAGGCAGATTCTTAACCACTAGGCCATCGGGGAAGTTCCTGGGAGAGCCCCTTTTATTTTTATTTATTTATTTATTTTTATTTTCATTTTATTTTTCAGTGGGTTTTGTCATACATTGATATGAATCAGCCATAGAGTTATACGTATTCCCCATCCCGGTCCCCCATCCCACCTCCCTCTCCACCTGATTCCTCTGGATCTTCCCAGCCCACCAGGCCCGAGTACTTGACTCATGCCTCCCACCTGGGCTGGTGGTTTATTTCACCACAGATAATATGCATGCTGTTCTTTCGAAACATCCCACCCTCACCTTCTCCCACAGAGTTCAAAAGTCTGTTCTGTACTTCTGCGTCTCTTCTTCTGCCCTGCATATAGGGCCATCATTACCATCTTTCTAAATTCCGTATATATGTGTTAGTATACTGTAATGTTCTTTATCTTTCTGGTTTACTTCACTCTGTATAATGGGCTCCAGTTTCATCCATCTCTGGAGAGCCCCTTTTAAAGAGCCCTTAAGACATCTACTCACCAACTTCTCTGGATATCTTATTGGCCAGCTTAGCTGCAAGGAAAGCCATTCTTTCCACCGGTCCAAAGCTGCCTGGAATAAAATCCAGACTCTTCAGCAAGGAAGGCAGGGAAATGATATTGTGATATTGGGTAGGCAATTAGCTGTGTCTACCCCAGGGGCTTCCTAATGAGCATTTATGAAGCACATATTGTGTACCTTGACCCCAAGTGGCTGATGGAAGACCTCACCTAGAAAGGAGCAGCCAATCCATTTGACAGATGGGCAATTGAGGCTCAGAGAGGTGGGGTGACTGCCCAAGGCCACACAGCACGGCAGCACTCACACCCAGGACTGCCCCAGGCCAAGGTCCATTCTCACAAACCCAGCGTGGTCCAGGTCCCTCCTGGCCCTCTCTTGCTTCACTCAGAGAGGATTCAAATTGAAGCCTCATCTTAAAATTCAGGGCGGGCCTGGGACAAGGCAGGGAAATGGATTTGGGGTTTTATGGAGAGAGAAGCCAGCTTAGAGGAGGTGTGGAGTGAGGGCAAGGATGGGGTGGCAGTGGTGACAAGAGTGACAGTCATATCTGCTGATCACTTTCACTTTTCAAGCCACTTCCTGTCTGATATCTCCGCGGAAGTTGGCAGCTGCCTGTGATAGAGCGGGGGCAGCTATCAGCAGCTCTGTGGAACAGCCGGGGAACTGGACGCGGCACCCCCAAACTGCCGGAATGACTCAAGCCCTACCTGCATGGACTCCTGCCGTTTTCTCTGTCCAGGAGGTCCTGCCCTGCGGCGTGCCCCTCCTCCTTCATCAAGGCCTGGTGGGATGTCCCTTCCTCCAGGAAGCCCTCCCAGACCCCTCTGCTTCCTCTCGGGCTTGTCCATACCCGAAGCGGCACTGCCCTGGAGAAGGACAGTGAGAATCTGGATGGTGGAGATTATATCCCCTGTCCCTATGTGTCCCCCATGCTCTGCTCAGCCTACGTGTCTCTGGGTTTGCAGGCGGTGGAATAAGACCTCTGCCCATTGTGACTTAGGGGTGTGAATCCCATGAACAGGGTGACCTCGGGTGAATCCCTTCACCTGTCCAAGCCTCAGTTTCCACATGTGTTCCTTGGAGGTAACGATCCTGCCAGCCTTGGCTATGGGGGTGATACGAGGGAGTGAGTGCTGAGGCAGCACAGAGCAGGGACACATAAGTGCTCAATAGACGTCAGCGTGGGGACAACCCTGACCCTAGCTTTCAGGGCAGCTGTGACTAAAGGAACAAGGCCACCTGAATAATGTGCTCGGGATGGTGTCTGGAAACGGAAAGTAACTCTGTCAGCCCTTGTCCTCTTAATATATCAGACTAATTGCCATCCCTCCTCTTTGATGCTATTGCCCGAAACCTTCCTGTGCTGTGTTCGGCTATTTCAGTCGTGTCCGACTTTTTGCAGCCTGTGGACTGTAGCCCGCCGGGATCCTCTGTCCATGCGATTCTCCAGGCAAGAATACTGGAGTGGGTTGCCATTTCCTCCTCCAGGGGATCTTCCCGACCCAGGGATCGAAGCTGCATCTCTTACATCTCCTGCATTGGCAGGTGGATTCTTTACCACTGAGCCACCTGTGTGTATATATATATATATATATATATATTTTTTTTTTTTTAAGCTGTTGCACCAGAACATTCTTTGAACTGTCCCTGAATCATTAGGTGACTTCCTCGTGCAGAGGACAGGCCCACTGGGCCCCATTCAAGAGGAATTGGGGGTGTCCTTGTCACCCGAGACCTGGAGTGCAGCGCCTGCCTCCTCTCTGGAGAAAAAGATATATAACGCTGAATGCTGTGAAATTTGCCGCTGTGAGAACAGCTAATTTTTCACACCCAGACGAACTGGCTGGGTTTGTTAAAGCCCAAGATAATCAAATAATCATTATAACTCATCTTCGCCCCTCCTGTCTTTCGCTCTTTGTACCATTAATGTCCCAGTGGGGTGCAGCTCTGGTGAGTTCAGACCTAGCCTATTTAGATAACCTTCCGGTTGGTCTTCTGAGAGTGAAATATCCCTCCTGGAGTATCTTACAACAAATGAACCAATCCTCTCTAATCTTCTTATCGTTGTAGCCTCTGCTCCAGGCCTGGTTATCTCGTGGGCTTGCAAGAGAGAGAAAGCCAGAGATTTATACATATATATTTATGTTTGATAGAAATTGCTATAAATATATGTATATGCATGAAATAAGAAAAAAGGAGGCACCAAACAAGAGGCTAAGCTCTTTTCTCTCTCCCCAGTGAGGCAGCCTGGCTGCAAGCAGGCTGGCCCCTCTGCCTGGCCCGGGAGTCATGGAGAAGGTTCTAGAGACTTCTGTGTGCTCTGCTCCCTCCACCTGCCTTGCTGGTGGCAGGGGAGGGGGTTCAGGGGTGGGGAGAAAGGAGGGTGGCCGGCCTGGCCCGTGGGGTAGGGGAGCAGCATCCAAGTGGCCGGGTCCCTGGGGACTCATCTCCCGCCAGTGAGGAGGTTCCCACATCTTTCTCTCCCCTATTTTCATGACTGTCTGTATCTATTTTTTTCTGTTTTTTTTTTTTAAGCTCTCTGTAGCTCCCTTCCCTCCACCTTCTCTTTCTGTTCCTCTGCAGTTATTTTTTTCCCTCTCCCCTCTGTGTCTCTCCTCTCTCTCTCTCCTCTCTACTGTTTCTTTCCCTGTGTCTCTACCCTAGCCCATTCCTCTCTCTGTCCTTGCCCACCCTCCCTGCCAGCCCTTGCCTGCATCCTCTTCTCCCCAGACCCTTCCCGGAGCTCTCTATTCCCCCTCACCTCCCCAGCTTTCAGCTCCCCCAGCATCCTGGTCCCTCCAGCCTCCCTCCCTCCCTCCACCAGCTGCCCCAAGCATCTCCTCACATGTGTCTTCTCTGCCTCCCACACCCCTCCTCTCACCCTCCCCCACAGTCTCACCTCCATTCCTCCCCCGGCCTTAATTTCTGATTAATATGTTCTTAGCCAAGGAACGAGAGAGAGAGGGGGAGGGAGGGAGAGAAATCTTCTAAATAAATCATTTCGTCATGTGAAGAGCTAATCTTCAAATGACGGTCGCTATTTATCGAGTTTTTAGCAGTGCATGTTAAATAGTGATATGGAAGCTACATTTACAAAACCCCATTGGAGTGCTGGGATTTTTAACTTCATTGCCCAGAAAGGAAAATGGTGATGACCAAGATAAGACCTCTTCGAAGCTTTGGCCCTGAATCCTTAGTGGGAGCAATTAAGCAGGTGGAGGCGGGGTGAGGGGGGCAGGGGGCTCCCGTCCCTCCCCAGGCCCCCCTTTGCCAACCCTTCATCCCCAGCCACTTCCTGAGGTGACTCACCCCTTCCCACGAGCTGCTTCTGATTCGGCCTTAGAGGGGACAGGCCAGGTCTGGAGTCAGACCCACTGGGTTAGTAACAGCCAGTGTTGCTAAGTGTGTCTCACTGGGCGAGAAGCTTCATCTCCCATGCCTCAGTTTCCCCATCCAATTCCTCAACAAGAGTGCTTGACACCTGAAGGAAAAAAAATATTACTTCTGTCATGTGAAGAGGAACTTTCAAAATCAAAATAGATAGCAATATCCAGAGCAAAATTACAAAATTCCTTCTAAATGATTTTTTTTTTTTAAAACAGAAAATTGTCTTTAATATGGGGCATACATTTCCATGTATTGGATACACTGTGGTGGGGGTGGCTTCCAATGGTGATTGTGCTTAGAGCCCCTTCCGTCCAGAATTCTTCAATATTAAGAATTTTAAACATCGTACACTTCAGACTACCTCTTGGGAAAAGCTTAACTCAGAATTACAAATGTCTAATTCTTGACTTAGATGATTAATATTATGCTCTTCTCGTATACATTTTATGTTATAAAGCCCTGCGTTTTTATAATAAAAATTTACTAATGACAAAAGAAAAGAATGTTAAACATGTTCATGTTAAATTCATTGTTAACAATGTTAAACAATGTTCATTATCAACAATGTTAAATGTTCTTAAATGCTCCAATACTACTGCCACTATTAATAATCTAATAATAATAATACTAATAATGATGATAATGTCTGCTTCTCTTTTTTTGTGTATGTGTGTCATGTGCTGGAGACGCTGGCCTGGACTTTACATTTGCTATTTTGTGTGATTTCAGCTTATTTCCTTGTCTCTCTACCTCTCCCTAGAGAGATTAAGTTGACATTTTCGTGTCTCACAGGACAGACGTGGACTAAGATGTGGAATTTACAAGGGAAGAGACTGCAGCTCAAAAGTCCATGAAGGTCAGGCCCATTGCTGGGCTCTGAGGATGCTTAGTTGAATGAAACTGAGGCTTGAAGCTTTGAATCCTCATAGGCAACCAGGGAGAAGGCAGCTAGAGGTGCCCAGTATGCTTTGTACAGTAGGGAGCCCCCCATCCACTGGAAGCAATCAAGCTCAGACTTCCTAACAGAAATTCCTATATTAAGCAGGAAAGTGGATTTAATTCTGGGGTCAGACTGACCAGGGTTTGAGTCCTGACTCTGCCCCTTGCTTGGAGAAGAAAATTAAACCTGCTTCTGTCAGTCTTCTTGGCTGTGAAATGGGTGTACTAACACTTTAGAAGGAGGATGATTTGATGGCTAGAGCTAGTTTATGCAAAAGGCCCTGGCAAATAGTAGTCACTCACTAAATGGCAGTGATCATTATTTCCTGGTCTGCTTGCTAGTCTCCAGAGGGCTAAGAAAGCAGAAACTGATGGAGCTGACTGATAGGAGGGTCACTGACTTGCATCTCTGAGCTCCCAGTTGTCCTGTGATCATGCACTTGCTGGTCCTCAGTTTCCTCACCTGTAAAATGGGATGATAGGGGAGATGCAGAACTGTACTCATATGATGGAAGGGTCACTGGCAAGAATAACATGAACAGTTGCTATTAATGGTGCACTGTTAGGGATTTGCAGATGGATAATAAGAATGTGGCCCTGGGTTCAAGTTCCACCACTACCACTTACTAGCTGTGTGGCCTTGGATAAATTACTTCACCTCTCTGCACCACTGCACTGCCTTTGGGAAATATTCCCAGCTCTTTGAGCTGTCCTGAGTGTTTGAGTCTGGGCTCCTTAGCTCACGTTTCTGCTCCAGGGTGGCAGGGCCAAGGTCTTGGGCTTCTGTGTGATCCTCAAGACTCAGAGCTAAATGCACAGTCAGGGTTAGGAAATACAGTATTCACTGAGTGATTGTTTTATAAATATGTGAATAGTAACTATAGCAAGCAACTGTTGCAGGGACTCCCCTGGAGGTCCAGTGGTGAAAACTATGCCTTCCAATGCAAGGGGTGCAGGTTTGATACCTGGCTGGGGAACTAAGATCCTGTATCTTGCCTGCTGCTTGGTGTGGCCAAAAATAAACAAATAAAATCAAGTAAATTAAAAATTAAAAAAGAAGCTGTTGCAGATGCTGTCAGCTGCCACACATGTCACTTGGCCCCATTCCAGGTTCAGAGGAGAAGTCTCAAACTGATGGGGACCTACCTCCAACACCAGCCTCTCTGTGCGCAGGGGCTTCCTACAGTCATAGGAATGATCTCCACCCTCACATAGGGTAGGTCACAAGTGCTAGGAAGTTAATGCCCCCAGGAGCAATCTTCATCCATGACCGATGGGAGCGGACTGACAAAATCCTGGTTTCCTTGCCTTTCAAAGGCACGTTCTGCACAGCCTCCCAGATGTCCCCAGCGGGACTGAGTTCCCCTTCCCCATAGCAGCTCATGAATGGATGCTGTATAGTTTTCTTCCTTCCCCTGTCTTATCATCCCTCCTTTCTGCTTTTTGGTACCATGTCTCAAAGAAAACTGCTTCCTCCCCCTCTTTTGTCTCAGCATTTGCTTTGCAGGAGCCCAGTCTAAAGAGAGTGGTTTACATTTGCATTCCACAGAGGTTCCTAAGTTAACAAAAAATATTTTCTCACGTTTTTACATTTACAGCTCTGATCAGCACTGTGAAGAGACACAAGGGATGTTGAGAACTTCTGAAAAGTAGGTCTGCTCTAGTCTTGGGACAGGCGATGTGGAACAGAGATCCTGAAGGAGGAGAAGGATTTCACAAGGGCGTGGGGTAAAGGGCGGCCCAGGCAGGAAGAACAGCCTGTGCAAAGGCCCTGTGGTGGGAGGCACGAGGTACATTTTGGTCAGAGAGTAAAGGAGACACGTGCCCCCCAACTTACTGTGTGATCTCTGGGAACTCATGTCACATCCCTGAGCTTCACTTCCCCCATCAGGGACTTCCCTTGTGGTCCAGTGGTTAAGAATCTGCCTACCAATGCAGAGGACATGGGTTTGATCCCTGGTCCAGGAATATTCTGCATGCCATGGGGCAACAAAACCCGTCCACCCCAACTACTGAGTCCTTGCATCCTAGAGCCTGTGCTCTGCAACAAGAGAAGCCACTGTAATGAGAAACCCATGTACTGCAACTAGAGAGTAGCCCCTGCTCGCTGCAACTAGAGAAAGGCCACACAGCAATGAAGACCCAGCACAGCCAAAAAATATTACTCTTTAATCCTCTCATTTATCAAATAGTGCAAAGCTACCTGCTTCTTCCCATCACTTCTGCAGAATGTGATGTGGGAACTTACATGCTCAAAATAGTAAAAGTGGCCTAGAATTGTGATCCAGTAATAACAATTCACGTATTCTCTTAATGGCCACTGGTTGAGTTTTTACTGTGGAGGCACCATGAAGGGCCTGTCTTTGTTCCCTGCTTTTTCTCCAAAGCCTTTGCCCTCATGGTGTGACATTCCAGTGGAGGAGAGTCCAAAAAAAGATACACAAATAGTTGCAAAATATTTATATATGCAGTGATGAAATTTATGAAGAAAAATGAAGCAGAAGGCGCAGGCAGTGTAGGAGAGGCGACCTATTTTAGATAATAAGTCTCCTGAGAGGTAGAGGGGCCCACCATGCAAATATCAGAGGAACAGCACATCAGGTAGCATGAACAGCAGGTGCAAATGTCCTGGGGCAGAGTGCATGTGGGAGATATAGTGAGGAGGCTGGTATCCCTGGGACACAGTAAGCAAAGCAGGGTGAGTGGGGTGATGGGAGTGGAGATTAGAGAAGTGGTGGGAGTTAAGATCCCACAGAACACACGGGCCTAACATGAGGAGTTTGGCTTTTAATCTCAGAGAGTCAAAGATCTGGGAGTCAGAGCTGGGGTGGGTGACATCATGGGATTTATACTGAAGGATCATCTTGGCTGCTGCATGGAGAATGGCCCATCAGGGGGCAAAAGATGGAGGCAGGCAGGTGATGGATGAACTTCTTCTCTGGACCACTGGCCCCCTGCTGCATTACATTGGATCCTGCTTCCCACACACCCATTCCTCTAATGCCCAATCCGCAGGCCATGTGCTGGCCAGGGAGTGATGGGCTACAAATGAGTGGGCAGGCAAGCACCTCTAATTTCCACAAGCGCCGTGGGTAAAGGCTGTGGCGATGTGCAATTAAGCTCTGAGCTTTAAAAACATGGTAATAAGGGGCTACGGGCTGAGGAGGCAGCCTGGTAATTTAAATGACATCCAGCTCAAATATGGAGTGTCTAAATGTTCTCTTCCAGAGATTTATGTCAGCATAGACCTGCCTCATTCATTTATTTAGTTAACTAGCTACTTATTGGCACGTCCTCCCAGCCACTCTCCAAAGAAAGAGACAGAGGCCCGGGTGGCTGCTGGGGGCATCTCCGTGCAGGGAAGGCCAGGGGGGAGGATGACTATGGTGATCTTTGGCCTGTGATGAAGACCTACTGTGTGCCTTGCATTCAGAGGGTCTATTGTGAGAACTCCACTAGTCATGTATGGATGTGAGAGTTGGACCATAAAGAAGGCTGAAGAATTGATTCTTTTGAACTGTGGTGCTGGAGAAGACTCTTAAGAGTTTCTTGAACTTCAAGGAGATCAAACCAGTCAATCCTAAAGGAAATCAGTCCTGAATATTCATTGGAAAGACTGGTGCTGAAGCTGAAGCTCCAATACTTTGGCCACTAGATACGAAGAGTCAACTCATTGGAAAAGACCCTGATGCTGGGAAAGATTGAAGGCAAAAGGAGAAGGGGGCGGCAGAGGAAGAGATGGTTAGATAGTATCACTGACTCAATGGGCATGAATTTGAGCAAACTCGGGGAAACAGTGGAGGACAGAGGAGCCTGGTGTGCTACAGTCCATGGGGTCGCAAAGAGTCAGACATGACTTAGTGGCTGAAAAACAAGAACAACATGTTGAGAAGAAGCAAGGCTGTACATGCCCAATATGGTGTATCTCCCTGCACTTGTGAGGAAACAGACACGGGGAAGAGAAATGACTTGTTCAAGGTCACGTAGCTAGTGAATGAGATAAAACCCAGGTCTTTGGGCGCCAAAGCTGGAGCTTTGTCAGTGACCTAACATTAAATATCAGTTTCTTGCTTTGGGTCCTGGCATGCATGCTATTTCCCATTTAATGGTTGTTCAGCCATCAGAATTTGTCTCATCACCTCTTTCAGACTCTCCAACCTGAGTGGCACTTTATAAAACCCCATAGGCCAAGGCTCTTAAAATCAGATGCCTCTAGCGGATAATAAGCTGATGAAAGAAATCTAAGAGTACTGTGTGCAAGAAGTGGTTATACCTCAATTTTTTAAAAAAGAGGAAAGAAATTAACACAGCATTGTAAATCAACTATACCTCAATAAAAATTGTTTGAAAAGGTATTTAAAATGAGGAAACCTAGAAGGTGTCAAAGATGCAGCAGCATCAAATTGAGCCTTTCTCTTCAATGGTATCAGTAGAGTCAAGAGAATTACGAAGGAATGCCTATTGCACTCTGTTGTTCTTATTAGCTGATGCTCCTCTGGACCATTTACTGTTACTGTGACTACCTGGTTCCTGCTCCACACTTTAGAAACAATCGTACAAGAAGAACGCTGGGCCCTGGGCTGAGTGTTCTCCACACCTTGTCTTATCGAATTGGGACCATGCACCTTCAAGGCAAGTACTATGGTTGTTCCCATTTTACAGATGAGGAAACAGGCTCCCAGGTGATGTTGAGGTGGTAGGTGTGTGGACCACAACCGGAGTTGTTGTGGTTTAGTTGTTAGTCATGTCAGACTCTTTTACAATCCTATGGACTGCAGCCTGCCATGCTCCCCTGTCCATGGATTTCCCAGGCAATGATACTGGAGTGGGTTGCCATTTCCTTCTCCAGGGAATCTTCCTCATCCAGGGAGCGAACCCATATCTCCTGCATTGGCAGGCAGATTCTTTACCACTGAGCCAGGGGTAGCAAGCCATTAAAGCACATGGTATGTTACGGGCTTCCCTGGTGGCCCAGATGTAGAGATTCTGCCTGCAATTCAGGAGATGTAAAAGACATGGGTTCGATCTCTGGGTTCGTAAGATCCCCTGGAGGAGGGCATGGTAACCTGCTCCAGTATTCTTGCCTGGAGAATCCCCATGGACAGAGGAGCCTGGCAGGCTACAGTCCGTAGGGTCGCAAAGAGTTGGACACGACTGAAGCGACTTAGCATGCGCTTATGTTACAAATGCTAAGTAAATGCAAGTGATTTTCAGCAAAGACTGGGCATCTCCGCAGCCTTAAATTTTTGTCTTTCCAGAACCTTCTCTCACTCAGGCCCCTCCCTACCTCACTGTTCATGAATTCTCCTCCTCCCTGAAGGACAGCAGGTTCCCTTCCCTCCCTGAGTCCCCCAGCCTCTATCCTGACCCCATATGCTGGCAGGGCCTTTTTAACCCCTCTAGCCACTGGGGTGGGTTCCATTCTGCCTGGAGACGGCTTGGGTAGATTTTTAGGAACAGCTGCCAGCAGCTGAGATATAATGACTGCCTGGAGAGTCGTTAGGATATAATTAATGTTTGCAGCACAGAGCTGTGACTGCTAAGCTGTTCCCGCCCACAGAGCTGGGGCCTCCAGCCCTTCTCCGGACAGGAACCCCAGATTCTCAGGACAACAGCATCCTTGGGGCCAGAGGAGGACCCTGAATGCAGAGGCTGGGGTGTGGCCAGCAGGATTTATTTCCCAGGATTCTTCCCTTCACCCGGCCATCAGGGTTGGTGACTTCCAGAGGCTGCCAGACTGGACACACCATCAAGAGTGGTCAGAGGGTACCAGGGCCAGGGCTCGAGGTGGCCACGGCGTCTCCTTGCACCTGAGGCCAGCTGGCCTTTGGCGGTTGCCATGGCGATGGCCGTCCCCAGCAGTTGGGCAAGGACGTTTTGCAGCAGCAGCAGCAGCTGTGTGTGAGTGTCAGCGAGAATGGCAGTGTGTACTGGCTCCCCTCCGGCTTTCCATCTGCGAGGGGCAGACATCTCAGTCGCCACCCTCGGCGCTCGCCCTAGAGGTGGCCCTGGTTGGAGGCCTGGCCCTGGTTTGCCACAGGGCATTTGGTTGGCACGGTGACTCCACTGGAGCCTGGCTGTTTTCCGAGCTCAGATGCTTGTTAGCAGTTTTGAGCTCCCCCAGCAGACGATCGAACTTTTTGAAGCCTCAGTTTTCAGGTCTATCAAATGGGCTGATCACACTCAGTGGGGTATGGTAGGATTAAATGAGATAATGGGAGAAAAATGCTTAGTTTTCCCTGGGGATAAGACCTTGTTGCTCCAGGTGGTGGGGCCCAAAGATTTAAAAGGGGAGGACCTGGGACTTCCCTGGTGGTCCTGTGGTTAAGAATCCACCTTCCAATGCAGGGGATGTGGGCTGAATCCCTGGTTGGGGAACTCTGATCCCATATATCTTTCCACCAAAATAAACAAATAAATAGGAAAAGGAAAAATAAACCCAGAACATAAAACAGAAACAATATTGTAACAAAATTCAATAAAGACTTGAAAAGTGGTCCACCTCAAAAAAATCTTTTAAAAGAATAGGCAGTGGACCTGAATAAACTTTTTTTTTTTCCCAAGGGAAGAGACTTCTTCTATGGTGTAGACTCACCGTTTATTAAGTGCCTGTTGTATACCGGCGCTGTGCTGCATTTGTGACATGTATTCCTTCACCCACTGATTCCTTCCTGAACACTGTGTCTCATCTAATTCTCCTGCTCTTCATGAATATTTGGCTTTATTGTCCCCACTGTAAAGATGGGGAGATTGAAGCTCAGAAGGTCAAGTCACTTAAGATTCCCAAGGTGACACAATAAAGACGTTGCAGAACTGGACCGCAAACTCCCAAACCCACACTTTCCCCTCTATGGTTCTAACCTGCCTCCTGTTTCTCAGGCAGACCTGCATTCAAATCCTACCTCTGCCATCCTTGCTGTGTGACCTTTCTGAGACTCAGTTGCTCCTCTGTAGAGTGGGGATAATAGCAGAGCCTGTATGGATCAGAGTAGAAGTGTGCAGGGGCTTCCCTGGTGGTCCAGTGGCTAAGAACCCACCTTCCAAAGCAGGGGACATGGGTTCAATCCCTGGTGGGGGAACTAATATCACACATACTGTAGAGCATCTAAACCCACATTCCACAGTGAAGACCCAGAGCAGCCAAGAAAAAAAAGAGATTGACGTGTGTGAAATGTGTGGTGTATAGTAAATGTCCACTAAAGGCACCTGCTATTTTCATTGCTGTTATCGTTATTATTTCTCCACCTGTTGGGGATTGGACTGCATAATCTCCAAGTTCCCAGCTCAGACTCCCATCACAACATGGGGATGGCCAGCCCCTGGTCTTTAACATTTGGGAGTGGCTCATGTGTCCAGATGAGCCCCTTTGTGGAAGGCAATGGCTGATGGCAAGAGGGGTGGCTGATTCTTCGGATGCTCCCAGCCCGCTTTCTGATCATCTGCCTGTTCCCACCAGGCAGCATTATGCCGGGTGTGTGAGCCTGGAGGGGGGCCAGGGAAGGAGGGGCGGCTTTCCCTGGGAGGCTGCCTTCTGTCGCTAGACAAACAAACGCAGAGCACCCACGCTTGCTTGGAAATGGAGCAAGGCGTCAGCGACAGGCAGACAGGGGAGGCAGAGGCGGAACTTTCTCGAACCTCGCTGGCCACAGGCGCCTGCCTGCACAGCTCCACAGGAAGCAGCTGATGTCCCCAGGTGCCTGTTGCCCGCAGCCTGGGCTGACCCGACACTGCTCCACATGGCACGTGGAGGCTCTCGTGGGCTGCAGTGTTTGCTTGGCATTTGCCACTGCCCCTCTGAAGGGCAGTGAGGGGCCTCTGGAGGTCACTGTGTTTCCCCACCACCAACAGACTTCTGAGCAGCATTTCCAGGTAGAGAGTATCCACCCTGTGCCTCAGGCTGCAGGTCCCTTCTAGCGTGGCTAGCCTCCCCAGCTAGTCAGAGTGCATCCTGGGTACCACCTTGGGAGAAACCTCAGCTGGGGACACAGGCCTGGGACCCACATCCAACTCTACCACCCTGAAGCTGTGTGACCCTGGACAAGTCACCCACCTCTCTGAGTCTCCCAAACCTCCCCATTAGTAAAATGGCAGGTATAACCACACCGTGGTTAGTGAAGGGATTAAAAACCAAGTATATAGAGTTCCTGACATACAGGTGGGCTTGATCAATGATGTACGTTGGTAGGATCATTACTATGTCCTGAACGTCACTTTCCAAATCTGCTCATTGAGGATAATTCCATACCTACCCCAGAAACAATGAGCCTGTGTTGCTAAATACGTGTTGTGTGTGTGTGCTAAGTCACTTCAGTCATGTCCAACACTGTGCGACCCCATGGACTGTAGCCCACCAGGTTCCCCTGTCCATGGGATTCTCCAGGCAAGAATAGTGGAGTGGGTTGCCAGGCCCTCCTCCAGGGGATCGTCCCTAACCCAGGGATCAAACTTGTGTCTTTTATGTCTCCTGCATTGGCAGGCAGGTTCTTTATCACTAGCATCACCTGGGAAACCCTAATATATTTTTGCTTTATTTCTTGCTTCCCCTTGGCCAAGTACCTGGGTAACAATAACAACAACGACAACAATACTAATGGCTAAGTGTCTGGATATTGATTTAAACCTGTGTTGTCCAATAGACAGTCATTATGATTATTTAAATTAAAATGAAATAAAAAATTTGGTTTCCTGTCTCACAGTTACATTTGTAGTACTCAATACCCACATGAAGCTTGTGGCTTCCATGTCAGACAGTGCAGATATAAAACATTTTCATCATCGCAGAAAGCTCTTTTGGACAACACTGGTTTAGATCAGTATGTTTCATATTTAACATTGCATAGGAATCACCTGGGATAAACAAGGTTAAACATAGAGTCAAGCACAGACAAACCTAGACAGCGTATTAAAAAGCAGAGATATCACTTTGCTGACAAAGGTCCATTTAGTCAAAGCTATGATTTTTCTAGTAGTCATGTACAGATGTGAGAGCTGGACCATAATGAAGGCTGAGTGCCGAAGAATTGATGTTTTCTAACTGTGGTGCTGGAGAAGACTCTTGAGAGTCCCTTGGACTGCAAGGAGATCCAACCAGTCAATCCTAAAGGAGATCAACCCTGAATATTCATTGGAAGGACTGATGCTAAAGCTGAAGCTCCAATACTTTGGCCACCCGATGCAAAGAGCATTGAAAAATACCCTGATGCTGGAAAAGATTGAGGGCAGGAGAAGGGGATGACAGAGGATGAGATGGTGGGATGGCATCACAAACTTTATGGATATGAGTTTGAGCACACTCTGAGAGATAGTGAAGGACAAGGTAGCCTGGCGTGCTGCAGTCCATGGGGTCACAGAGAGTTGAACACAGCCTAGGGACTGAACAACTAGAAGAAACACAGACTCAGTTTCGGGAGGTCTGTGAGAGCCTGAGACTCGCATCTCTAGCTCCCCAGGCCTGCGGATCACACTTTGAGTAGGGTCTAGAGCTGGACTGCCCAGCACGGTGGCCACCAGACGCACATGGCTATGGAGCACTTGACACGTGATGTATCGAAATTGAGATGTGCCCTAAGTGTAAAACACACAGTGGGTTGTAAAGACTTAGTGCAAAAAAATGTAAAATATCTCATTAATACTTTTTAATTGATTGTATGTTGAAATAATATCCTAGACACCCTGGGTTGAATAAAATATATTTTAAAAATTAATTTCAGCTGTGTCTTTATACTTTTTCTTTTTAATAAGGCCAGTAGAAAATTCAGAATAACATATGTGGCTGACATCTTTCTATTGGACTGTCGTGATCTCAGCCCTGAGTGTCACTTATGAGCTATCTCATTGCAGATGTACAGTTTTAACCCATGTCTTTTTACCTCTGCCCATTCTGTTTCTTTTCCCCCCTGTCCCTGAATTGTTTCCTGAGCATTTTTCACTCCAATCAAAGGGTAAAATCCTCACTAAAAGAGGCTGTGTCAGTCTGCCCCCTTCCACCCATCATAGCACAAAATGTCACCTCCACTTGTTTGAATCTGTCTCGCTCTAAAGAAATAATAGTATCTTGCCTGACCTTCCTTTTTGGAACTTTACCTTCCCACATGCTCAGGTGGCATGTCTTGAATGGGGCTCACCCTCCTGGTCTCTGTGATTGATTGTGAGACCTGGGTTTGGCCAATCAGAGCACGGAGATGGAGCTAGCTGTGAAGACCAGAGGCAAAAGCCGTCTAGACAGAGAAGATGGAGCAAGCACAAAGATCATGAAAGTTGAGAATTCTTGGCTTTCCTTGGGGGTGCAAGTTCTGGTTCCCTTACTAACTCTTTCTAGGAGAGCCTCGGTTTCCTCATCTAGAAAATGGGCAGTCTACCCGACCCTGAGCTATGATGAAGATGGAGAGAACACGCTGACGGGAATGACTGTGGCTCACCCAATCTTGCCAGCTGCTGTGGGGGTGGCAGATAGGTTGGCTGTGAGGCTGGCACAGGGGCGGGTCCTCCACAGTTGCTGTGCAAACAGCCTCTGGGATGGTCTGCGGTATGAAGGAAGATGCGAAGACCCCAGGAGGGGCCATTCCTCCTTCTGTGCTACAGGCAGAGGAAATGGAGCTTGTGAGGCTTGCCAGGGTAGAACTGAGCTCCCTTGATTTTAAATAACAACGCTGGCTTAGCGTGACGCAGTTCTTACAAGGCACTTGGTACTGTTCTGAGCATCTCCCACACGTATTATATGAGGTTAATTCTAATCATGTGAGAGAGGTACCACTGTTGTCCCCATTTTCCAGAGGAGGTGCCTGAGGCTTATGCCCTCTCAGCCCAATCTCCCCTTACAATGAACTTGTCCACTGAGCTGCTGGCTTAGGGCAGCGGCTTTCCAGGTAGCTCAGTGGTAAAGAATCCGCCTGTCAATGCAGGAGATGTGAGTTTGATCCCTGGGTCAGGCAGAGCCCTTGGAGAAGGAAATGGCAATCTACTCCAGTATTCTTGCCTGAGAAACCCCATGGTCAGAGGAACCTGGCAGGTTATAATCCATGGAGTTGCAAAGAGTCAGATATGACTTAGCGACAAAAGAACAACATTTTGGGGGGAGGGCAGCGGTCCTTACTATTTTGTATCCTCCTGCATGTCTGCACCTAACACTTCCTGGTAGAGATGAAGGCTTAATAGACATCAGTAGCTGCTATTGATAATATGCACTTATTTGTGTCCCCAAGTGGTATTTTTTAATCTTTCCCACAAGAGTGCCATCTCCACGTGGACTGGGAGTTTTGTCTCTTTCACTCATCCCTGTCTACCCAGTACCTAGCATGGTGCTGGATACACAGTAGATACTCAATCAATACTTATTGAATGAGAGATTGTATGCCTTTGGTTGAGTCCTGGCTGATCACTGAACAGGATGAGCTCCATCGACCTGCCCCTTTAAGAACCTTGTCTTCCCTTCCCTTCTCTGGTCCCCAAAGTTAATTAAGTGCCCTGCCTCTGCAGGGTTAATCCTGTTATCAGCGACTTGACACACATTAGCTGTGTGTTTACTATTTCTGGTCTGTATCCCTCCACCCCGGATTAAACTGTCCATCGCTGGATCCCACAGAGCCCGGCACGTAGTAGGTGTTCAATTCATTTGCATGGAATGAATGAGTTGACATCTCCCTCATTACATTCCCAGGCAAGGAGATGTGTTCAGGTGCTGGGAGACGGTGTGATGACATGGACCAATCTGCCAGTCTGTAGAGAGAATGGATTCTTTGTCTGGAAGGGGTGATGGGTAAATGTCAGCAACACTCCCTAATGCAGGGTTTGGGACAGAGACCATATTGAGAAGTAGGGATAGGCAGCATGGGGCTTCCCCGGTGGCTCAGTGGTAGAGAATCCGCCTGCAATTCAGGAGCCGCAGGAGACGTGGATCCGATCCCTGTGTCAGATAGATCCCCTGGAGGAGGACATGGCAACCCACTCCAGTATTCTTGCCTGGAGAATCCCACAGACAGAGGAGCCTGGCGGGCTATAGTTCATGAGGTCACAAAGAGGCAGACATGACTGAAGCGTCTTAGCACGCACGCATAGACAGAACGGCCTTTGGCATTCCTTCTTCAGTTTCAGAGCATCCATGTCTGGGAGACGAGGGCATGCAGGAAAGCCTCTCTCTCTGGATGTGACCTTTAAAGCCAGCAGCCCTTGACAGCACATGGGGTGCTCTTGGCGGCTTGCAGATATCCTTGGCTCAGCCGTGCCATCTCAGTGGCAGGTGCCCTGAGCCAGAACGAGAACAGGTCTCGACGTCCCCGATGACTGCTGGAACGCTGAGTACCCCTGAAGTGGAGAGTGAAGCTGGCTCTGTCTGACTCAGGGCTGGGTAACTCAGCCACCTGGGACCCTGGCCCTTCTGGAGTGTGGGTGGCCCCCTGCCCTCTACCTGATGGAATAGTCTCCAGTTCATTCCTTCCTCCCCTGTCCCCCGCCCCATCTCTTGTTTCCCTGCTTGCCCAGTGACCTCATCCCAAAGGGCAGGTCCTGTGTCTTTGATGGAGAGGGGCTCTGTGACCCAGCTCCACTCAACCCCTGATGGAGTGCCCACATGTCCTCTGCCTCCCCCCGCGGGGCAGGTGTTCAGCTGCAACGGGCTTCCGCCAAGATCACCCAAGCCTGAGCATGATCCTAAGACACACGAGGGCCAAATTCTGCTCGGCCACCTATGCCGTGCCTGTGCCTGGGCAAGGGACCTCGCCTCTCATCCATCGAAGGGAGAGTCACGCTACCAGTGACATAGTCAAGGCTCCTAGAAGCCGAGACAGGGAAAGAGATGTGATGCAGAAACCTGAACAGAAAAGGGCCCCAAGGAAGGGTATTCACCCCACCGCCATCCCCAGGCCTTTATCTCATCCCACGGGGTACAGAGGGGCCCTGTCCATTTCCACGGGGCTTCTTTTCTGGTTCAGTGGACCCACCCCTCAGCTGCTGCAGGTGCTGCTACTCTGCTTTCACTCCGGCAACTTTTCCCTGGAGGACTGCCCTGGACGATGATGGGAGCGGCCTTGTCGGAACTGCCTTGGAATGACACGTGCCTCCCCAAGACACCTGGGCGGCCTGTAGCCAACGGATGACTCATGTGGGGGTACAGAAGCCCCACCCCCTTGCCTTCAGGTGGGACAGACTCTGCAGTGCAGCTTACCATCCAGAGCTCCCTTGGGGATCGGGTTGGGACTAGATGTCACCTCTTTGCTTGGCTTCTCCCCCTGCCCATTCCTTCCTCCCTCATTCCCCTCGAGTGTCATCCGAGAGCTTTCTCAGTCAGTCACTGACTCTTTATGAAACCCCATCACAGGTATGCTTCTAGAGAACTCACCTAGGGTTCCCTAAGACAGAGACTTTAGATGAACTTGTGGAAGCAAGTGGATTGTTTAACTGTTTATTGTTGTTTAGTTGCTCAATCGTGTCCAACTCTTTGCGACCCCGTGGACTGTAGCTCACCAGGCTCCTCTGTCCATGGCATTTCCCAGGCAAGAATACTGGAGTGGGTTGCCATTTCTTTCTCCAGGGGATCTTTCTGACCCAAGGATCAAACCTGTATCTCTTGCATTGACAGGCACATTCTTTACCTTGCTAAGCCACTAGGGAAGCCCTTGCTTAATCATAAATTGGGTCTAATGACTCTGTTTTTGACCAAGCATTTCAACTTCCTTTCAAGAAGCCCTAACAGCACTGGAGATTCAGAAGCAGCAGTCAGATGTTACTGACAATCGCTATGAGGTCTATGACAGGGCTCCACAAATAGTGGAGGATGCAGTAAATATTTATTGAGTGAAAGACCGGGATGAATCGTTGTTTCTGGTGATGGGGAAGCAGGAGCTTCTGGAAGGACAGAGAATGTGTAACTGCCTTCCTGGAGCAGGTCTCAGGATGTACTCAAGCTCAGGGACAGGCTGGGTGTATTGAAATGCAGGTCAGGCGCTTGGATCCTCAGAGCTTCAGCAGGGGCTTAGCCTAAGAGGCAGCTGGGCCCCAGAGGACAGCCCGGGCAGGGAAGGGAGTCGTGATCACAGCAAAGATGATAAGAGCTTGTTAAACAGAGAGCCCTCCTGGCAGATGGTCAGTTGGCTCCCAGGGAAGGAAAGCCCTTTCCCATCGGGAATCCCAGAAGTCTTGAGACCAGTGGAGCAAATCGTGCCTTCCTGAGCTAACAACAACAGTACTCATACAGACGAAGCATTTAGCAATTATATAGCCGACACTCTTCATGCACGTTGTTTATGCTTCATCATAAACCCCATCAGGGACACACTATCATGCCCATTTCACAGATGAAGAAAATAAGGCTCAGAGAGTGGAAATGATGTGCCAAAGGTGGCGGAGACATCACATACGTGATCTGAAGTGGCGTTGACATCACAGCCTCCACACCAGCAATCCCCCGCCGTTTCATCACCAGGGACCAGTCTTTTGGAAGACAATTGCTTCACAGACGAGGGTCGGGGGATGGTTTCAGGATGATTCAAGCACATTACATTTATTGTGCACTAGTGGCCCAGTTTAGTAAAGAATGTGCCAGCAATGTAGGAGACCCCAGTTTGACCCCTGGATCAGGAAGATCCCCTGGAGAAGGGCATGGCAGCCTACTCTAGTCTTCTTGCCTGGAGAATTCCATGGACAGAGAAGCCTGGTGGGTTACAGTCCGTGGGGTTGCAAGTCAGACAGGACTGAGCGACTAACACTTTCATCTTTTTAAATTACTGTAACATTGTGATATATAAAGAAATAATTATACAACTCACCATAATGTAGAATCCGTGGGAGCCCTGAGCTTGTTTTCGGGCAATTAGATGAACCCATCTGGGGGTGATGGGAGACAGTGACACCCGAAGTGTACGATGGGGAGTGACTGTCAATACAGATGAAGCTTCGCTTGCTATCCCACTGCTCACCCCTGCTGCGTATGCCCATTCTAGTGCTGGGCCATGGCCTGGATGGTGGGGACCTCTGCTTTACACAGTCAGCCGGTGCTGAGTTTAGAAGGATAATAAGAAGTAGGTCGGGGAAACTGAGGCATGAAAATTATTATAAATGTTATAAAATCAGAGAATATCTCCAGGTGGATATAGAAAAAGCCAATAACAGTGGTTGTCTTGAGTTGGTGAGAGAAGGGAGATGTTTACTACATACAGTTTGCATTTGTTGACTATTGAACCGTGGTGCTGTAGGTGACAAAACTGGTTCCCAGTGTTCCTCCACCCCCCATTCACACCTTCTGCCGTGTGATCTTTGTACTCCTCACTCTGCTTGACCCTGGAGATATGATGGGAGTGAAACACACTTGGAACTTGGCCTTGATTTTGTAAGCAGCAGGGAAGGCAGTGCGTGTATGCTCAGTGCTGTCTGGCTCTCTGTGACCCCATGGACTGTAGCCCGTCAGGCTCCTCTGTCCATGGGATTTCCCAGGCAAGAATACTGGAGTGGTTGCATTCCCTCCTCCAGAAGGAAGACAGGGACTTAGCCAATTGTTCAGACAGTTAACTCATTACTGTTGGGGGACAGGCTAGTGAAAAGCACGAAACGTGTCCTTCGTGAGTCCAAATCTGAGCTTTGCCCTGAAACCGGCTGGGTTGCTGTGGCTGATTAACTGATCTCTCTGTGTCTTGGTTTTCTCATTTGGGGACTGTGAGAGTTAAGACGGGTGACTTATAGCATTTATAGCACTGGCCCCCGGTAGGTGCTCGTGATTCTTGTTATTGGGGCCGTTGCTGTTGTCTCTGGACCCGGCTGTCCCTTGACAGGAAGCTCCCACCTGCGTGGCCATCTTATCTGGGCTTCAGTGGCCCTTCTCTAACCCTCTGAATTCTAATCCATCTTTAATGCCGCTGGAGGAAGGAGCTTTGAACGGGCACCAGTTCCGGCCGCTCCCGCTGTCCATCGGCCGGTCCTGGTCTTTCAAGGGCATGACAAGGCTGCCAAATCCGCTCCAGGGACCTAATGCGATTGTCTCGCTTCCGCGGCTCCGCTGGGAAGCTTGAGCTTGGGGCTTTGGGTTGGGCTTCCGGACGTCCCCAGAGCCGGGGAGGCCCCAGGGGGTTCTTGTGGGAGTCTAGTTGGCCAGGGAGCGGAGTCCCGAGTGAGCAGAGCCAGGGTGGAGGAGGCCACGTGGAAACACCTACTGTGTGCTGGACAGGATTCAACCTGCTATGAGACCTTTCTTCAGTTTAATGGGGTCATGCAGACATTCGCCTGGGATGGCCAGAACTTGGGGCAGGGAGTCCTGATACCCGGGTTCAATCCTACTCTGAATTAGTACCCTTAGGACTAGCACGTGTTAGGTCTCAGTTTTCCCCAACTACATATTGGGTATCTCTTTTATAAGACATACTGTTCTGTGTTTCAGAGCCGACACTGGAGCTGGACTGCCTGGTTTTCAGCCATTTAATGTCTGTGTGCCCTTGGGCCAGTTGCTTAACCTCTCTGTGCAGGTTCTATAAAATATGGGTAGGCACAATGCCGGGCTCTGTGGTCTCCCAGCTGGATGACCTCAAGCAAGTCGCTTCACCTCTCTGAGCCTCAGCGACCTCGTTTGTGAATCAGGGCCAAAGAGAATGTCTAACACCTGCTTCATAGGGTTGTCGTGAGAGCACCAAATGGGGTGGTCCACGCTGAGTGCTCGAAACGGCGCTTGGTGTGGGACAGTCATGTGAGGGTTGATAAACTCCTGCTATTATCTCTTCCTCCACTCCATCCTGGTTTCTCTTGCTCCTGCTTCCTTCCCTCCCTCCACCATCAGATCAGGCACCCGCCGTGACGTAGGCACTTTCCTTGGCACGGCATACCTTATTTTAAGGATCGGGTGTACCAAATGGGAAAGAGCTCTGGCAGTATCAAGGCTATTCTGTCATGGAAAAGAAGGGGGTCATAAATTCACACAGTGGCTTGTGGTGACTTCTTTTTCAGCTCACTCACATCCAGGGTCATTAATTCAGAGCCCCGACTATGATTTCTATCATGGGGCTGTAGTGACATTAATTTGATATTCACCAACCTCAGTTACTCGTGTATCATCAACATAATTATTATGACTTGCCATAGTCACATACCCCATAAAATGATGCTTTTGTTTGGAATTACAATTTTTTTAAAAAATTTAAATATAACCTTAACCTAAGTGATACTAGTCATGAATCCAAAAGTTTGATTCTACTAAACACTGCTATTAAGTAAAATAATATCCACCCTCCCACCCAAAAAAGGGTATCCTCATTGGTGCTATATCCTAACAGTATCTAATACCAGGCATTACCTTCTCACCATTGAGCTGAGTAGAAAACACTTTGATTCATTGCTTAGTATTTATCAAGTGGTATCTCCTTTTCCCAAACCTAGGGCTTGCTGTCAAATGTGGCTGTAATGACATTAATTTGATGATGCTAACCTAGTTACTTCTGTATCATCATCACAAGCATCATTATTATTCTTTTTTGCCATAGCCATACACCAAATACTATTATTACTCAACACTTTGTTTTGGGTTGTCCTTTTTCCCCTTAAATTTAGCCTCAACCTAAGCAATATCATATATGAAATTGTGAATTCAGTGGGCTGGTTATGTATATCTTTCTAGCATACATGAAAGTGAATGCTTAGCTGTAAAATAAAATAAAACGTTTGCCCATCAGCTACCTCAAAGCGTCTCTATGTATGCCATTAACTAACAGTGGGCTGTTGTCCCATGCATACTCTGCTACCATTTAGCTAGTTAGGCAACTCTTTGACTTATGGCTTCATATTTATTGAGTGTGAGCCTCCCTTTTCCCAAGTCTTGAAATCTATAAAGGCATAGGGAGGTCAAAGCTCTGGTCTGGGGTGACGCAGCAAACCCCAGAACCCAGGAGTCCTGGTCCTTGGAGCCCTCTCTGTGGCCAGGGGACGTCCAGCCTGCTCCGACCTGCTTTGGGCTCATTCCAAGCACTTGTACAGTCGCCCCCTGCTTTCCATCCTCCTCTCTCTCCTTCCCGGCTCTCGAAGACACAAAAAGGGTTAACATCCATCTCCCACTCTTCTTGACACATCCCACCCTGGGTTCTCTTGGATAATCACCCGCTTCCCTTGAGCAATGACCTTGCCCCCCACCGTGGGGGCTATCAAGAGACAGATATAAACACCTCAAAGTTCCCAGCTAGTTCCCTTAATTGGCACCTTTCTGTTCTGCTTTAAATTAATCAAAGCCAGTCCGATATTAATACTGTAGGGGGAATTAAAATCATGCAACGCATTAAAGATGTAATTTAAAATTAATAACTCATAATTATTTATCATGGCGTATCAGTGGAGCTATGAATTTTCCCTTCTAACCCAGCGCACATCCTCCTGCCTTTGCTTTTAATAGCATCTGGACCATTACTGCGCCCAACCTCGGTTCCCGCAGACACCCAACCTAAGAGACTTAATTCATTTAATTTAATTTTGGGGGGCTTAATTGTGGTAAATCACTACTTAAGAAAAGACATCTATTTGAAAGGACAAATTGGGATAATTTAATAAAAGCTGGAGTGAAGAAACCCAAGGACTTAATCATGTGCCATGGGTTTTGATCAGAGAAACCCCCTAATTCCTCAATTTATTGAGAGATGCGAGATTCAGTTTCAAAGTCTTTAAAACAATGACACCATTGTTTAATGAACAATGGAAACAACCCATGTGCCCAACAATGTGGGGACAAAGAAATAAACTATGGTCTATACAGTAAATGGAGTACTATGCAGTCATATAAAAGAATAAGAATGGATTACATGTGTTGATATGGAAGTACTGGACTTCCTCGGTGGCTCAGCAGTAAAGCATCTGCCTCCAAAAGCAACTTGCTTGAGGCCATCCAGCTGGGAGGCAACAGAGCCGGGTATTACATCTATCCATATTTTATAGAATCTGCACAGAGAGGTTAAGCAACCAGCCCAAGGGCTTCCCGGATGGCTTAGTAGGTAAAGAATCTGCCTGCAATGCAGGAGACACAGGAGACCTGGGTTTGACTCCCCAGTCAGGAAGATCCCCTGGAGGAGGAAATGGCAACCCATTCCAGTATTCTTGCCTGGAGAATCCCATGCATAGAGGAGCCTGGTGGACTTACAGTCCATGGGGTCATAGAGAGCCAGACAAGACTGAGCACATAATCAATCATTATTATCAGGATATGTTAAGTAAAAAATGTTAGAGCTGTGTATGTCATTCTACTATGACAAAAGAAACCATATATTGGGTTGGTCAAAAAGTTCATTCAGGTTTTTCTGGAACATCTTAGAGAAAAGATGCAATTATGGATATAGAGAGAGTATCCCTGAAAAGAATTATAAGAAATAAATTAATAAGAATCAATTATCATTGATTGCCTCTGGGGACAAAATTGGGTAGCCAGGGGGCCAAGGAAAGGAAAAATTTTCATTCTTTTTTTTCTTTTCTTTTTTTAAATTTTCATTCTTTATGCTATTTTGTGGCTTTGGAATTTTGTACCACATGCAAGTACTACCAATTAAAACAGATAAAAATTAAAATTGCAATAATAGAAAGATTAGTCAACTTGGGTCTGACAAATCTCATGTCTTTTCACTTTCCTTTCCAAATGTTTCCCTTTGCTCCATGCAGCATCTCTGTTTATCATAATAACTCTTACGCATCATGTCCTCTCTGGACTGGTCACTATGCAAACTTCATCCTGCTTTGTCATTATTGTTGTTTCATTGCTAAGCCATGTCTGACTCTTTGTGACCCTATCGACGGCAGCATGCCAGGCTTCCCTGTCCTTCACCATCTCCCGAAGTTACTCAAACTCATGTCCATTGAATCAATGACACCATCCAGCCATCTCATCCTCTGACATCCTTTTCTCCTTCTGCCATCAATCTTTCCCACCATCAGAGTCTTTTCCAATGAGTCAGCTCTTCGAATCAGGTGGCCAAAGTATTGGAACTTCAGCATCAGTCCTTCCAAAGAATATTCAGGACTGATTTCTTTTAGAATTAACTGGTTTGATCTCCTTGCTGTCCAAGGACTCTCAAGAGTCTTCTCCAGCACCACAGTTTGAAAGCATCAATTCTTCAGTGCTCAGTCTTCTTTATGGTCCAAATCTCACATCCATACGTGACTACTAGAAGAACCATAGCTTTGACTGTACAGACCTTTGTCAGCAAAATGATGTCTCTGCTTTTTAATATGATGTCTAGGCTTGTCATAGCTTTTCATCCTGCTTGGTCCTTACATTGACTCTGTCAGGCAGGTCTTATTAACCTCTTGGTCTCCAACATTTCATGATGAAGTTTCACACCTGAAGGTGAAAGAATCTTTCAATGAACATCTACATCATTTTTTCCAGAGTACCTACCACCATCTGACATAATAATTTTCTTATTTTTTCTCTTGTTTCCCATTCTACAAGGAGAGGCATTTTTTCAGTTATATATATATTTCAGATTATTTTCCATCACAGGTTATTATAAGATATTGACTATAGTTCCCTGTGCTATACAGTAAATCTTTACTGCTTATCTATTTCATATGTAGTAGTTTGTATCTGTTAATCCCATACTCCTGATGTATCCCTCCGTTATCCCCTTTCTTCCTTGGTAACCATAAGGTTGTTTTCTATGTCTGTGAGTCTGTTTCTATTTCGTGTATATATTTATTTGTATTATTTTTAGATTCTACCTATAAGAGACATCATATAATATTTATCTTTATCTGGCTTATTTCACTTAGTATCACATTCTTTAGGTCCACGTGGCTGCAAATGCCACACTTCATTCTTTTTCACAGCTGAGTAATAGTCCACTGTATTTCCACACTTCTGAAACCATTTGTCTGTCAGAGGGCACTGGGATTGTTTCCGTGTCTTGTCTATTGTAAACAGTGCTGCTTTGAGCATTTGGGTGCGTGTATCTTTTTGAATTAGAGTTTTCGTCTTTTCCTGATATACATCTAGGAGTGGGATTGCTGGATCATATGGTAGCTCTCTTTTTAACTTTTTGCAGAGGCTCTGTACTGTTTTCCATAATAGGTACAGCAATTTACATTCCCACCAATAGTGCAGGAAGGTTTCCTTTCCTCCACACCCTCAAGGGGAGGGGATCTTCATCTCTGAATGAAGCTCACAGCTGTATCCCAGGACCTATCAGAGTGCTGGCACACAGTAGGTGATCACTAAACATTAGCTGAATGAAGCATGCAGTGATTCAACCTTAGGCGCTGACCCTGGCACACACGAGGTGCCCAGACAATGCTTAGGGCATAAACGATGGATCCAGCCTGCCTGTCAATGGGTGCTTGTTTGTGTCTTTCTGGGGCCTCTGGGATGTCTGTGCCAGGCAAGCAAGGTCCCTGTAGTCAGATGGATGTGGCAGTTGGTTCCATCCCTGGGTCGGGAAGATCCCCTGGAGGAGGAAATAGCAACCCATAGCTGAAGGCTAGGCTGACTCTTAAGCAAAACTGACAAGCTCAGCCTCTCTCAATGCCTGTTGACTGCAGCTGGAGGTGAAGAAATCAATATAAAGATTGGCTTTGGGAGAAAGGAAAAGAAGAAAAGGCTGTCTCTACTTCCGCAAGGAGGCAGCCCCAAGAAGGACAGGGGAGGGGATGGAAGGGAGGGGAGAGGAGCCCAAGGTCTGGCCCACAGGCTTGGCTGACCCCAGGGCGGCTGGTGCATCTGCCTTCTCTGGGTTAGTGGGAGGAAGCGGATTAAGGGCTTGCTGGGAAAAGTTTTGCCAGGATTAACGGGGCCCCTTGGAGTGCCAAGGTCCACACGTGCTCACTGCTGTGAGGAGAACTGGCAGGAGGATGGGGAGGGTGGGAAAGCAGTTGCAGATTGGGGAGGAGAAGGGAAAGAGGTTGAGGGGGAAAGAGAGGGAGGGGGTGGAGGAGCCAGAGGGGGAAGACAAGGAGGAGAGGGAGGGAAGAAGGGGGAGGGGAGGAGGGGGAGGGGAGGAGGGGGATGGGGATAACGGACACTTGCTTGTGTTCAGCTGTGTCCAACCCTTTGCAACCCCATGGACTGCGGCCCGCCAGGCTCCTCCGTCCATAGAATCCTCCAGGCAGAAATACTGGAGTGGGTAGCCATTTTCTCCTCCAGGGGATCTTCCTGACCTAGGGATTGAACTCCTGTCTCTTGCGCCTCCTGCCTTAGCAGGCAGATTCTTTACCAACTGAGCCACCAGGGAAGGTGAGGCATTTCTTTGCTTGGTGGGGAGAGCCCGTCAGTGGCAAGCACTGGATTTCCCAAGCGCACGTTCCAGGAAGGACAGACGTCAAGCACACGCAGGGCCCATCTTATTACCATCCAGCAACGCACTCCTCAAAGACTCCCACGCGACCTGGTGACCCAGGGACCTGCAGCTTCGTTTTATAGATGTGCTGGCTGAGGACAGAGGTAGCGTCTGTATTCTCAGAGAGAGAGAATCCGATTTCAGCAAAGACTTGAGAGAGGTGAGAGCCTTTGCGATGAGGCTATCCAGGCAAAGGGTATTCCTGGCAATGAGGAAACAGTCAGTGCAAAGGCCCTGAGGTGGGATCCTGGAGCAGAGGCAGCCTGTGGCTGGAGTGAAGTAGGGAGGGAAGGAGAAGGGAAGGGGGTGCGGGTGGCCAGAGGGGCCAATGGCAGCTCACATATCCCCCTGTGGGCCATGGGGAGGACTTGGACTGTTTCTCTGCGTGAGATAAGAGCCATGGGAGGATTTTGAGCAGAGGAGGGACTTAATCTGACTTATTAGATTTAACAGAATACCTCTGGTGGCCATGGGGGAGAATGGACCATAGCGAGGCTGGGTGGAAACAGGGAGTCTGGACGGGAGGCTACTGCACCAGTCCGAGCATGAGATGATGGTGGCCTGGACCATGGCAGTGGGCAGGATTGGATCTGCTCTGGATGTTTCCATCATACACTCATTCATTCATTCACTCATTTACCCCATTATCCATCCCACCAGTAAATATTTAATATTTTTTAAGAACCCTCTCTGTACCAGACACCTGATACGAAACACTAAGCAAAACAGACACAGACCCTTGTCCAAATGGAACGGAAGTCTAGTGGGGAGACAGATATTCATCAGTCTCATTTTCATTCATAAAATAAGACAATGCTGTGGCTTCCCAGGTGGTACTAGTGGTGAGGAACTCGCCTGCCAATGCAGGAGACCCAGAAGACGAGGGGTTCGATCCCTGGGTTGGGAAGATACCCTGGAGAAAGAAATGGAAACCCACTGCAGCATTCTTGCCTGGAGAATCCCCTGGAGGAGCCTGGCTGGCTACAGTCCATGGGGTCACAAAGAGCTGGACACGACTGAAGCGGCTTAGCACACATGCACCCAAGGCCACGCTGCGCACTGCAGCAAGTAACAGGGTGACAAGGAGCAGGGCACTCTGTCACCTGCCCGTGGCCCCAGCCTGGGAACCGTCTCCTTCAAGGCCTTCCTGCCCACATGGAGACACAGAGAGGGGACGTGACTGGCTCAAGGTCACCCAGCAAGTCCCAGGCAGAGCTGGGAAAAGGACCCCAGCCCACATCGCCCCCTCCCTGGGTTTCCCAGAAGGCGGCTGTCAGCCCGCCCTCCTGGCTTCCCCAAGCCCGGGCCTCCCTGGCTGCAGCCACCCGTGGTTTACGAACCCCAGAAGCCCCTCCTAAGTGTGCCGGGCGGCGAGGCCCCGGGCCACAGGAGATGGGCTCGCCCGGCTCGGGCCCAGGCGGCTGCAGATCGATTGTGCGTGCGCCGCCCCGGCACTCCATCTCATTAGGCTCTCGTTTTCATCTCCCGGCTTCCTGGCAGCCTTCAAATTATCCCATAAAATTTATTTACTATTTCATGAATACATAAGCAGCAGGCAGGCACAAGCTTTTTATATATTTACACTGTATATATTTCACGGGAGACTTATAGCTGTCTCTAAGGCAGAGCGGGGGAGCGGGGGAGAGAGGGAGCAGACGGAGCCGGCAGCTGGCGGCGGAGGGAGGGAGGCGGCGGGGAGGCGCGCGGAGGGCGGGCAGGGTTGAGGGTGCCCCCGGTGCCCACGGCCATGCCGGACCATGCTGGGCTGGCCTGGGGCTGCCGCCGGGCAAGGGAGGGAGAGGTGCGCCCCTCTGGGACAGTCTTCTTGGGGAAGTGGAAGCAGGACTGGGGGCCTGGGTCTGAGGGTTGGGCTAAGACAGATGCTCTGATCAGGGGTTCCTGGGGTGTGTGAGGCTCCAGCCTTGGACACTGGTAGGAACTACTGGACTGCAGGGCAGTTCAGACCCTAGTCAAGGGGTGGACCCTCCTCCTGGCCCTAGATTAAGCCCAGACTCTTGCTCCAGAATGTTCATTGGCAGGACTGATGCTGAAGCTCCAATCCTTTGGCCACCTGATGTGAAGAGCTGACTCACTGGAAAAGACACCGATGCTGGGAAAGATTGAAGGCAAAAGGAGAAGAGGCAGGCAGAGGATGAGATGGTTGGATGGCATCACTGACTTCATGCACATGAACTTGAGCAAACTCCGGGAGATGGTGGAGGACAGGGAAGCCTGGGGTGCCCGCAGGCCATAGGGTCACAAAGAACTGGACACGACTTGGCAACTGAACAGCAACACAACTTGCTCCAGACTGAGTCCTGACCCTGGTGTAGACTGAGCCCTGACCCGAGTCACAGACTGAGCCCTAAACACAGTCACAGATTTTTCCTGACTCCCCCGCTCCACCCCAGTCACAGAGCTTTGATCCCGGTCAAATACTCACTACTCCAAATCTAGTCACAGGCGGAGCCCGAACACCGGTCCAGGGCAGAACCCTGATCCCAACCATAGGCTGAGCCCCACCCCAGCCTTGCACTCGGGCTCCGCCCCTTGGCCGGCCTCTCGCGGGAGCAGCAAATGAACAGCTCGTACCTGTAGCCACAGGCCCCTCCTCCTCCCCGTGGTCTGTGCGGCGGTCAGTAACCAGCATCATGGTATAACCTGACTGATAACAGCGAGAAACCTCCTTCCCTCCGAAGGCAGCCACTCTGCACCCGGCCCAGTCCTACCCACCAAGATTTTGCCCTCCAGAAGGGCCCCAGGGCCCAGGAACGCACGTGAACAGAAAGTGGATCAGCATATCAGAAACCCTCTCATATGGGGCTATGCATTCACATGGGAGGCACTTGACACATGCCTGGTGAACTGAAAAATACGAGCTTTGCTCTCTACGTCTGCCTCAGTCCTTTAGAAAGTTCCCATCATTCTGATACAGTCAGAAGCCAGTTCAGACCCCTAAGGACAGAGCCTGTGCCCAGGGGGTTGCTCTGGAATTGAATCCTGCCTCCGGTATCAGCGGCGTGACCCTGGGGGAGTCCTTCCACTCTTAGTGCCTCAGATTACCCATCTGTGCAATGGGGGTAGAAATCCAACTTCTGGGTATCTCACGTGCTGACATCTCGCGAGACCTGGCTGGTCAGAGCCTCCAAATGCCCACGGCCTGTTCCCATTCACTATCAAACAGGTATTTATCCACTTACCATCCTGTCTTCATTGTCACCATCATCACAGCATCATCATTGTTGTTGACATTTATTGAGCACGAACTATGTTCCAGTCCCAGCTTCTTCACTCATTTTAATCTTCTCAGTAACTCTCTAAAGTCAATTCTCACTCTTTCATCTCTCCATGAATTTATCGGCTATCCATCTAGTGATCTCATTTCTCTCTCTCTCTCCCATTCCTTCCTTCTTCCTTCCTTCAAGAGGCAGTCCAGTGCAGTGGTTAGGAGCAGGGGCTCTGAGCCCAGGAAGACTGGGTTCAGGTTCTAGCTCATCCCTCGCTAACTGAACGATACTGAGTGAGATAAGCAATGCATCTGTTCAATGGAAACAGTAAAAGGCTTTCCCTCTAAGAATTGGTGCAAAGATGAACTAGTTAATAGATGCAAACAGATGCTTAGAATAATGCTTTGTGAAAGTGAGCAGTTAGTAAATACTGGCTGTGATTATTCAGAAAGCCACTGATTTACCCACATGTCCAAGCCCCTTCTCTGCACAGGACACCAGCCTTTCAGTGACGAACAAGACACAGGAAAGTAAACATCCACAGTGACCACTGGAGTGGTTACTGTATTCAAGACACTTTATACTTATTAGTTACATCCTCTCAAAAGCCCCATGAGATGGGCACTACTGTTGTCATCATTTTACAAAAGAGTGAACTGAGATTCAGAGAGGTTAAGTGACTTGTCTGAGGACACACAGCTCATAAGTGGTAAAGCCTAGACTGGAACGCAGGAGGCCCAGCTGTTGAGCTTGCATGCCTAACCATTGGGAGACTCTGCCACCTTGTTATCACATGCATTCAAGGCGAGCAGTGTTCTCCCAGAGAGTGTGCAAAGGACTGTGAGTGGGGGAAGGGACAATGGACTCTGCCCAGGGCCAGTGTGCAACTGAGGTCCATTGAGCCGAACCATACAACGGGATCTTCTGGACTCCCTTCATAAACAGTCAACCCCTAGGGGTGTCTCCTGACCACTCTGCTTTCCTTGTGGATTCCTGACTCTTTCCTAGCCTTCTAGGGAATCTATGAATAAGCACACCATGGGGGCAGAGACTGTAAGAACAGACCCCCTCCCCGACTCTCCATGCAGAGCGGCACTCTATAATTGCACAGGGCTGAAATCAGAGGTAACATCAGGCCACTTCACCGACACATGTGAAACTTGGGCTCCGAGGCAGTCACTTCATCGTAGCTTCTTTGTCCAGACCATGTAGCATTTATTATTAATGGGAATAATAATTATAATTGCTTATTGATCTCCCCCAATGCAGCCGGCACTCTACCCAGCACTGAATTCGGGTCACTGCCCAGCAGACCCACAAATCTATGGCCAGTGCAATGCAACGCACAGTGCTGGTGCTCAATAGGTGTCCAATACTGTGACCACGTCTGCATGGAGGGTCCCTGCCTGCCATGTCTAGGCGCACACACTTATCTGGCTCACGGCTAAGCAGATAGCATCCACTTCAACCACACAGAACCTGAGTCCCCAACCCAGAGGCATTTATTACTTGCTTTATACTTTTAGCATTTGCATTGAACTGAGAAAATGCTCTCCTGGAATATAAGAAAAATAAAAGGAGGGCACTCTGGTCTTCAAGGATTATCTAGGACCATGTTTCTTAACCTTGAACCTTCACTTCATCCTCAGAAGAAGTGCTGTTTGTTGGAATGCCTCCAATGACAGTGGGCAAGGCAGGGATGAGTATTCTTCCCATTTCACAGATGAGGACACTAAGGCCTGTAAAGATTTCATTCATTAAGGCGTCCATTCAGCAAGCATATGCTGGGTGCCTGCTATGCACCAGAGTCTGTGTTAGGAGCGCCGTGCACGGGGTGGGGCTCGGGAGTTCACCGGGTGTCTCTTAGCCATCACAGAGCATTGGGATTCCTCAGGGAGCTTGTTAACACGCAGATTCCTGGGCCCTGCCCCCAGAGATGGTGATTCAGTGGATATGGTTCAAGGTGGAGTCAGGAACCTGCATTTAAAAAACAAGCCCCCTTCCCCAAATCCCAAAGGGGACAACAATTCAGAGGGAGACGAAGATTCGGGCCAGGAGACAAGAGGAGCACAGGCTCAGGAATGAGTCTGAGTTGCGCCCCAGGGTGAGGTTGGAGCTACCAGCCGGCAGCTTCTGGGCCAGAGGTCTGTCCCTGCTCTCCCAGCTCCCTGGTCTCCCAACGCCAAGATCCCCACCCGCTGCGTATCCCGGCTCAGAGCCACCCACATCACCCCGGCGGGAGAGGTTTCAGCTGTCTCAGGCCAGGCAGGGACTGCAGCTCACAGGTTTTAATTGGATAATGTATCTTTCCATCTGTAACACACTCTCCAGTTTAAAAAGTACCTGCCCACACCGTGAAGCACTTCCCAGTTTGTAAAGGACTTTGCAGGGTGCTCTCACCCTCATCGCTTTCCATCAGCTGCCTTTTAAGGGGGCTCCTCATCAGCCTTGGGCAGCTGAGAAGACTGAGTCTGGAGTAGGTGACCCAAGGGCCCTAGTGATCTGGCCTTGGCTAGAACTCAACGAATCTTCAGCTGAATTCCCATTCCTTGCCGATCAGGGGGCCATGGAGGATAAGACATTGCCCAGAGGTGCCTCCAACCTCAGAGGACCAAACCTGCCATCCACTGATGGAAAAATTGCCCCAGTCCTGGGTGGACCCATCTCCCCATGCTGCCCCTGCATCTCTTCTAGCATCCTTGGGCCCCTGGCACTTGAGATGACATGTCCTGGTTACTGCATGAGGCCATCTCCCTGCCCCCTCCCTCCACTTTTCCAGAACTTCCCATCAGAATGGCAATCCTAGCCCTTTATTTCTCATTGTCACAGCCCTGCCCCATGGGCATCTTTATACCCGTTTCACAGAAAAAGAAACAGACGTTCCAGGAGGTCAGGTTGCTTGCCTGAATGCGCATCTACCAAGCAGATCTGGGTCCAATTCAATTCCTATGTTCAGGCTCTTCACTGCTAAGTCATAGTCTCTGCCCTGTCCAGGAAGGCCAGGATTCTGGCCATGGGTCTCAGAATCATCCTTACATGAGCAAGGATGCAGGCTGGCCCCTCCATCCATAACTGTCCTCAGAGCTGAGGGAAGGGGGGCTGGGATTCATCACTCAGACTGCCACCTGGTGGAGCCCACATCGCTGGGAGTTTGGGGAAGCTGTGTTATATTAGTGAAGACTCCAGCAGTTAATTGCAGAGGAAAACAGAGAGGGGAGGATGGAGAGACAGAGAGAGAGAGCTCTTTCTGGGCTGAGAGAGCCATTTTAAAGGTACCTCTGTTGGCAGTAGGGGGGACTAAGAACCAGCTCTCCCAATCAGTAGGCTTTTGGTCAGGAAATGATAAAAGGATGACCTAAGGAGATCAGGTTGGGCTTCAGAAGATGTGGCAAGGTCACGGGTAGTTCAGAGCCCGTGAGCATGAAATGAAGCAGTCCTGGGGGGTCAGTCAAGGCCACCGTGCAGAGCTGAGCAGATTGGTCCCTGCACAAAGGTCCCAAGCCAAGGAGAGAGACGCCTGGGGGTCCGCTTACCAAACCGTTTCCCGTGACCCAGGGCCATGCCCATCTGGGAGAAGGGAAGTCTTTTTCTAGTTTTCACAAAAGTGCCATATGGGCTCGTGATGGTCCTGGCTCAGAGGCGGTGAGAACCCGGTGACTCACAGGAGCTGCCCCCAAGCTATCAAGAGTCTAGAAGAAGAAGGCTCAGTTTCAGCCCCATTGAATTATAAGGGAGAGAAGCAAAAAGCGAGAAAATGGAGAGAGGGAAGATTATCATTTTGTTTTGACTTTAAAATATCCTCAACTGCTTGGAGATGAGAGTCATTGGGCCAAACAAATGTTTCTCCCCCTTTTTTTGGGTAAATTTTCTTCTTTCACAATTAAGTTTCAAAGAAACTTAATTTCTTTCACTTCTTTCAGTTATAGCACTTGGGATTGTTTCTTCTTTCATTTTGATGGGAATAATGTTTTAAAGTGGTTTTTATTGGAGACTTTGGTTTGATGGCTCAAAGTCTAAAATGGGAACATTGAATCCTTCTCAAATCCTCTGGCTAAAATCCCTCTCTCCATCTGTTCACTTATCCATCCATCCACCCACCTAATCATCTATCTACCATCTACCACCCGTCCTTCCACACCCATTTACTCATCCACCGATTTACTCGTCCATTCACCCATCCACCTAACTATCCACCCACCCATCTACCCATTTACACATTCATCCACCCATCCAACTAACCATCCACCCATCCACCTAACCATCCACCCATCCACTCATTCACCCACCCATTTACCCATCCACCCAACCACCCATTCACCCATGCACCCACTCATCTACTCATTCATCCATCCAAACAATAATTCCTCCATCTAAAAATGCCTGCATTTATTCACTTATCAACTTAACAAATATCTGTTGAGCACCTACCATGTGCCAGGCCCTCTCTAGGCAATGGGGATCCGGTGGTGAAATGTGCGAATGGAATCTCTACCCTTATAGGAGCTGATATTCCAGAGACAGATCATAAGCAAGTCAATAAATAAGCAAGATCATCTCACCAATAAGAAGGGCCACACTTAGAATTACAATACATCAATGTCCTAGAAAGGGATGGAGGCCTAACTGACCCCAAGGACAGCCTCTAGCTGGGGGCGGGACACATACATGAGAGGGGCAAGTAGAGAGCTCTTCTCTGTAGAAAATCACCTGCTACTTGATTATTACAATATGGTCATCAACATTGCCAACCTTAAACCCTGCAGAACTTTTTTTTTTAACCTGAAAATATTCACAGCCAGACCCATAATGGTTGACAAGGTCAGTCTCTCAAAGTGACAGGAGAAACACACTTGGTCTTTGGTAACTATCTTGAGCTGACATCAAAAACCATGTATTGATTATCACTGATGACAATGACACTCTCCATTTGAGGAGGGTGGAGGAGAGTGCAGTGGGGTGGGAAGATCACGGGGCTGGATCCCTCATCTCTTTCTTCTTTCTTCTGCTGCTGCCACTTCTAATCCCCTCACTTCAAGCTGCTGACAGCATAGCCCTTGAGACCTGAGCTATAAATTCTTCCTCTGTCATCTATAAGCTGTGTGACCTTGGACAAGTTGCTTTGCCTCTCTGAGCCTCAACACACTCATCTGAAGTGGAAAACTTTCTACATCCTTGTGTCTAAAGCTTGTTTCACTCCCCCATATTTTAAGGATTCTGAAACCAAGATTAGTTTTGGAATGCTCATCGATTGCCTGGTGACTCTTGTTAAATTGCAGATTTTGGTTCCATAACTCTGAGGTGGGACCCAGATGCTGTATTTCTAAACGAGTTCTCAGGTGACAACAGATGCTGCCAGCGCATGGACCACCTTCTGAGTAGCCAGGATACCATCGCCTTATATATTTAATGTGCTTGTTATTAAATCAAGGGGGCAAAGCTACAGTTGATGGAATTTTCGATTTCAGGAAATGCATTAACCCTGTATTTCATTTTATTCCCCCAGTAACCCCAGAAAAATGTTTGTAAAGCACCAGCTCAGCCCGTCGAAAACATTAATAGATGTTAGCTCACTCATTTGAAAACCTTCAGTGCTGATGCAGGATGTAAAGGCGATCCTGGACTTGGAAGTCCATCTATAATTGGATGCGATCCCCATGGGGTCCAAGTGTAGGAGGAGATGGAACACTGGCAGGCTCTGCAAGAAGAAAAATGTTAATTCCTCCCGCTGTTCCCCACATCCCCCAGTTCAGGGACATGTCTGATCAGGCCCGCATCAAACAGCACGTCTGCAAAAAGACAAAACGGAGGGCAGGAGACTAGATCCTGTTGGAACTGGTCCCGCTATCAACCCAGCGACTTCCCCCATCTCGACCTCCTTCAGATAGATGCATGCAAGTGCTTGCTTCAAGCCATCCAAACTGAGAAGCACCTGGGTGAATCTCCCGGCTCCTAGGAGCTCAGAGAGGAGGGGTGAGGAGAAGCAGGAAGGGAAACCTGGGTTTTATTTAGGGACCAGGAACGTGGAGCAGAGAAACAGAGCGGGAGAGATGAGCTGGGAAGGGAATGGGGACACAGAGAGCTATTTTATAATCTTGCAGACACTCATAATAAGAACGCCACCTTGCAAGAAGCATATTCAAGTTTACACCTTCCAGTGTATTCTCTTGTCCGAGATAGGTGACAGCGTTAAAAGGAGGTGGTAAAAGACCTTTTATATTTCAGCTGAGGAAACTGTGACTTGGAGATTTGGAGGAAATGATCCACAAGCAAGCAGTAAACTACAATCAGTGGATGCAGGCGGTCTCCGTGGGGTCTGAGACTGCATTTCTAACAAGTTCTGAGGTGATGCCAATGGGACTGGTCCATGGATCACATGTGGAGTAGCGAAGATGTAGTGACTGATATACTGAAGGGACACAAACCAGGAAATTGATCTGGTGCTACCTCAAAATCTTATCATTTATGTTTTTAAAAATTTCTTTTGGGCTGCACATGGGTTTTCTCTAGTTGTGGCGAGTGGGAGCAGCTCTCTAGTTTCGGTGCTTGGGCTTCTTATTGCAGTGTCTTCCCTTGTGGAGCACAGGCTCTAGGTTCGAAGGCTTCAGTAGCTGCAGCTCATGGGCTTAGTTGATCCTTGGCATGTGGAATCTTCCGGGACCAGGGATCGGACCGGTGCCCCCGCATTGGCAGGTGGAGTCTTAATCACTGGACCACCAGGGTGATGCAAGGCTTCATCATTTATCTGTCTTGCCCAGTAGTATTGGGTGTTTCTCATCACTTAGGCATTGTGTTGATATCACAGAGGACAAAACAGGCCTGCTCCCTGGCTGGTGGAATTTAGACCAGGTTAATTAAACCAGTAAATTTAGACCAGTAACTGAAACTCCTATAAATTATAAGACGATTGGTTATGCTTACAGCATACTGTAGTACCAATATTTGGGAGAAGAATGTAATGTGCAGAGTGACCGTTGCAAAGAGCCTCTAATCACTCTATCAAAGCCAGGATGGTGGCAGTCAGGTTCGAGTCCCAGGCCCGCTTCTCATCCTGGGTGTGTCTGAGCCCGCCATGCCATGATACACCCATAAAAGTGGTGAGAAAATCAACCCAAACCACAGCCTAGATGTTGAAGCCCCAGCCCTTGGCACCACGAGACTTAGATCTTTGGATTTTCCATGTTGACAAGGAGGTCATCTGCCCCAGCGCTTTCCTATCTCCCTGGGCATATGGTTGCCAGATTTAGCAAATAAAATATTTCTAATAGGTAACAAATATATTTATTTTAAGTAAATAAATATATTTATTATATATATATTTATGCCCCACACAAAATTTGGATCATACTTATATTAAAAATAATTTATTTGTTGTCTATCTGAAATTCACACTTAACCAGGCATCCTGTGTTTTCCTGACAACTGTACCTGGGCAGCTTTAGAAGATACCAGTGTTTGGGTCCCACACCAAGATGCAGGTTTTCAAGTGGCATTAACAGTGTTTCAAAAGTCCCAAATTATTTTAATTAGCTAAGAGTCGTGATCCACTGACTGGAAAAAGAATAATCGTAGGAAGAACCAATTCCGTATTGCAGCTGTCACCTGGTTTTACTGTGGCAACCCTTCAAGAGTCTGCAAAGTCCCTATGTGCAAGTTTAAAGGTGGTTTTGGAGTTGCATCGGATAATTTTCAGTGTTTTGCCAGTGCTAAATAAGAACTCTTTTGATGAATTAGCAGCTGTGAATGAGGGAAGCTGCCATGGTGAAAGAACAACCAACTCCCTAGTTTAATATTTAATAATAATTTTAATAATTATTATTATAGTATTATGTATTGAGTCCTTACTCTGTGCCAAGTACTATGTTAAGCACTTTCAAAACGCGCTGTTAGTATCATTTACAATAGTGAACATATGGAAGCAACCTAAAGGTCCATCAACAGATGAATGGATAAAGAAGGCGTGACATTTATATATATGTGTGTGTGCATGTTAAGTAGATTCAGTCGTGTCCAACTCTGCAACCCTATGGACTGTAGCCTGCCAGGCTCCTCTGTCCATGGGGATTCTCCAGGCAAGAATACTGGAGTCGGTTGCCATGCCCTCTTCCAGGGGTTTTCCCGACATAGGGATTGAATCCGTCTTTTATAACTACCTGCATTGGCAGGTGGGCTCTTTACTGCTAGTGCCACCTGGGGAAGATACACACACACACACACACGCACACACACAAAATGGAATATTACTCAGTCATAAAATTATGAAATTTTGCCATTTGTTCCAACATGGATGGACTTGGAGGGCATTATGCTAAGTGAAATAAGTCAGAGACAAATAGTTTATGATGTTGCTTATGTGTGGAATTCAAAAAATACAACTAGTGGATAAAACAAAAAAGAAGCAGATTCACAGGTACAGAGAACAAGCGAGTGGGTACCAGTGGGAGGGGGAGGGGCCATATAAGGGCAGCGAAGAGGGATCGACAAACCATTGGGTGTAAGATTGGCTATAAGCGTGTGTTCTACAACACTAGGATCCCCAGGAGCTAACAACGTTCCAGGGCTGAGTGAAAATGGAACAAGGTAATGTATGCAAATAGAGTTAAAGAGCTTAGAACAGTGTCCTGAATATATCACGTGCCCAGTAAATGCCAGCTATGCTACATACCTGTAGAGGAGAGAGAGAAAAGAAGGAGGAGGACGGGGAGAAGATGGGGGAGGAGGGGGAGGAGCGGGGGGAGGAGGAAGACAAGGAGGACAGGAGGTAAAGAAAGGCTAGAGAGACACAATGAAAGTGAAAGTGTATTTCTCTCTCAGTTGAGTCTGACTCTTCACAACACCATGGACTGCAGTCCACCAGGCTCCTCTGTCCATGGGATTCCTCAGGCAAGAATACTGGAGTGCGTAGCCATTCCCTTCTCCAGGGGATCTTCCCCACCCAGGGATCAAACCTGGGTCTCTCTTGCATTGCAGGTGGGTTTTTTTACCGTCACAAGGGAAGTCCTAGAGAGAGACAGGGTAAAGCTAAAACACAGACCAGAGAAAGAGAGAAGCAGGCAGAGAGATAAGGAGACAGAAAGAGTGAGAAAGAGTTGAGCACCCAGGGGTCTCTGGTCCTTTCCCCTGAGAGCTGCCTAAACTGTTCCAGCTTCCACGATTTTTCTCAACTTCCCCAACTCATCTCTAAAAATACACACCTTCCACCTGCCCATATGTGGCCACTGGTCCCCTACCCATGGGTCTGAACTCTCTATGGTAGAGGCTGGCTGTCTCGGTGGTCAGCTGCCTTGGACCCCCCCAGATCCATTGGATGGAAGTACCATCAACTGTGCTGACCTTTCCCCTGGCCCCGCCTGCCTCTGCCACAGCCCCATCAGAACTATAAACATCCCACTGTCACTCTGTCTGTCCATCATGCCTCTAGCTTGGGTCCAGGACAGCTGGGACCACAAGAGGATGCTTATCCTTAAGTGATAGTCGCCCCCACCCCGCATTCATCTGCCAAGGGGATAACTGGGGGCAGGGGGCCCTGATGGAGCCTGCTAGGGGCCCCACCGTGGCCTCACCCGGGGCAGCAGTGACAGCAGCTCTGATGGATGAGCAGGCATGCTTCCCTCACAACACCTGCCTCACTCCGCTCAATACGTCTCAGAGTGGGTCCATTTATACTGGGTGATATATAGGCCCATCAAAGCGGCACTGGAGAGGATCCTGCCTCCACCTCCTCCTTCTCCTCCTCCTCCTCACTGGCCCCTAGGGAGGGAGAGAGGGCATAAATTCAGCCAAATAGCTTCACTAGCCTTCTGCCCCTCTGGGCCATGGCAGATGAAGGAGGCATGTGGGCAGTGGGAAGGTCAGGAAACATGCATGCCTACTATGTGCCAGGCCCCATCCTGTGTATCTGGGACCCAAGGATCCATGTTCCAGATCAACGGTCCATGCCCTCTGGGAGTTTTGCAAGGAGGGCAGGGGATACACAGAAAAACAGTTAAGGTCCAAAGGCAGCACAGTGTCACTGTCCCTTTGCGTTCTGCTATCGTTGTTGTCTGTCGCTAAGTTGTGTCTGACTCTTCTGAGACCCCATGGACTGCAGGCCGCCAGCCTCCTCTGTCTATGGGATTCTCCAGGCAAGAATATTGGAGTGGGTTGCATTTCCTTCTCCAGGGAATCCTCCTGACCCAGGGATTGAACCCACGTCTCCTACATTGGCAAGTGGATTCTTTACCTCTGAGCCCTGCATTCTGCTGTCATCTGCTTATTATTCAAATATTCCGTATGAAACAGTCATCACAATTTCTGCACTTCCCTGAGGATGGTTGGGAGGATTCAACATATAGAATGTCCAGCCTGCTGCCTGGCACAAGCCTTCCATGAATGAGAAGCAGTTTCACTGGAGAGGTGCTGCCTGGGTGCAAATTGCAGCCCCATCCTCAGCAAGAGCTGAATGTCTCCTTGCCTCTGTTTCCTCATCTGTAAAATGGGACCAAACCATAGTAAGTCTCTTATCAGGTCACCCTGAGGGTGAAATGGGTTGACACATATGCAAAACTCTTAGGCTGTTAACAGGCACATCTGAGCATTGTGGAAGTGACCTCGTTGTTTTCATTACATACGAGCTGTTGGTCTTATTTTCCTAGATGCAGCGATTCTTTGGAAGCTCGAACATTTACCTGAAAAATGGGGATATTAATATATCTACTTTAGAGATTGTTCAGTCGCTAAGGTGTGTCTGACTCTTTGCAAACCCATGGACTGCAGCACGCCAGCCTCCCCTGTCCTTCCCTATCTCCCGGAGTTTGCTCAAATTCATGTCCATTGAGTTGGTGATGTTATCTAACCATCTCATCCTCTGCCCACCCCCTTCTCCTTTTGCCTTCAATCTTTCCCAGCATCAGAGTCTTTTCCAATGAGTCGCATCAGGTGGCCAAAGTATTGGGGCTTCGGCTTCAGCATCAGTCCTTCCAATGAGAGGTGAGGAGTCAAAGAGATCATGTATATAAAATGCTTGGCCTGCACATGGTGCTTAACGAGCATGCAATATACTATTAGTAATTAACATAGGCTTCATTTGTTTTCATTAACCCAAGGCTTGCATTGGCATCTTTAAAGTATATGATGTCACTGTCCTCCAGAGTTCACAGTCTAGTATTGAGACATATTAGGAAATTAACACATGTCTTAGTGCTTTAACCATATAAAACAAAGGTGTGTGCATCTGGGTAGCCCTGATGGGAATGTCCAACCTTGTCTAAGGCAGTATAAACATCCCAGAACCTTCAGGCCTTTGCCTGGGCTGGTCCCCGGCCCCAAGTGTCTCTTTTCCCTGTATTGAATTCCTGGGGCTGCTATAACAAACGATGACAAGCTGGGTGACTTAAAAAAACAGAAGTTTAACCTTGTATAGATCCCGAGGCCAGAAGTCTGAAATCAAGGTGTTGGCAAGTGTGGTGCCTTTTAGACAAGACGCTCTGAGGGAACGTGTATTCTATGCCCCCTCTAGCTTCAGGGAAAGCTGACAATCCTTGACTTGTAGATGCATGACTCCAATCTCTGCCTCCATCGTCACGTTGCGCCCCCTTCTGTATGTCTGTTTCAAGTCTTCCTCCCTCCCTACTTTTTAAAAATAAAGACATGAGGCATTGGATTGAGAACCCACCCTAAATCCAGGATGACCTCCTCTTGAGATTCTTAAATATGTCAGCAAAGGCCCTTTTCCAAATAAGGTCACATTCTGAGGTTCTGGATGGACACAAATCGGAGGGACTACAGTTCAACCCAGCTCACTCCCTGCCCCTTCTTGGCAAACCCACTATTTCGCCTTCTTTGGCCCTCCTCTTCCAGCACTTGTCCTTCAATCTTAGCCCACAATGTTTGTACCCCTTTAGCCTGGGAGGTACGGGGTCCTGCACCCAGCACAGCGTAAGTCTGACTCAGGAGAGGACCACTGGCCGCTAACATCAACAAGCCCAGAGATAAGAATACAAAGGGAAGCTCACACACCATGGTGGTCGTGATTTAGTCGCTAAGTCATATCTGACTCTTTGTGACCCTATGGACCACAGCCCACCAGGCTCCTTTGTCCATAGGATTTTCCAGGGAAGAATACTAGAGTGGGTTGCCATTTCCTTCTCCAGCGGATCTTCCCCACTCAGGGACTGAACCTGGATCTCCAGCACTGCAGGCGAATTCTTTACCAACTGAGCCATATGTCTGAGTATTTAAAAGTTATAAGGCTTCCCTGGTGGTCCAATGGTTAAGAATCCATCTGCCAATGCCAGGGGTTCGATCCTCGGGCCTGAGAAGATCCCACAAGCTGTGGAGCAACTAAGTCTGTGTGCCACAGCTACTGAAGCCTAAGCACTTATAGCCCATGCTTCGCAAAAAGAGTGCTGTGCTTAGTCATGTTTGACTTTTTGCAACCCCATGGACTGTAGCCCTGCAGAGAAACCACTGCAATAAGAAGCTGGTGCAACAAACTCATAAATAAAATATGTTCTATCCTCCTGCCTGGACAAATATGTCATCATAACAAACCAGAAGGCCAGCTTTGAGTCTTGACAGTTCTGTGCCAACCTGTAGTGACCCAGAAACAATCAGTTTCTGGTCTACAGCCTAATCCCAGACAGGTCAGAATTAGAGAAAAGAAAAAAAAAAAAAGAAAGAAAGTACAGTTAGATGGTGTCTTTAGTTAAAATTGTGATATTTTGTACATCATGGATTCAAGCTAATGGCTTCATCTGTATCATTTCATTTAATCTCCACAAGAGGCATAGGATGGACTGTTATCATCCCCATTTCACAGATGGGAAAACTGAGGCTCACAGAGGTTATGAAAAAATATGCCCAAGGCCATACCAGTACACAGCGGTAGGGCTGGGAATCACATTCATGTCTGTGTGATTCTCAATAGTCAACTGAGACTCAAACTTCCCCTGGACTCATCCTGTGCAGAAAAAACCCCTTTTCTCCCTCCCCATCCTTGTTTGCCTCTTCCCCAGAGGGTGGAGTTTCCCATACCTCTCCCTTGCCACCACTGGCCTCTACCCTCTCTTCTTTCTCCAGAAGCTGCCACAAAAGGTGCTTTCTCTCTTCACATGCCGTTTCATACAGCACAATAACCTGGCATTTCTGAAAGGAACTTTATTTCCTTTGGCTTTCCCTCAGCTTTGGAGGGAAGAAAATAGAAATTGCAAAAACATAGACAAGTTCTCAGACTGCAGATTACTGATCCTGAGAATTCCCTCCAGCCAGGACGGGTTGGCACTGCTGACTGGCACCATGCCTGGCTTCCCTTCCTCCCAGCTCCAGGCCCCCACCTGCTGCGCAGCATCTTGTCTCCCAACCCTGGCAGAGGTTTCCCTAAAATTAACAGTACATGATGATCTTACTTGCTGAGGATGTCTGTGTTTTTCTTTTTACTTCTTACATTAAAAGCACCCCAATTTCCTTATGGGAGCTCAGCTTAACTAGCTATCAGGCCAGGTGGCCTTGAAATGGCTTACCCTACCCTCTGGTCCCGGGATAGGCAGGTGACCTCAGGCGGGCCAATGAGAGGGCCACATTCCCTCTGCCCATAGTGATTGGTTCAGGCATGGGCACATGACCCAAGATGAGCCAATCAGAGCTAAGGAACAGGATACCTGATGTTTGCTGGCGCTCTTAGGTAAAAGTCACTTTCATTTTTCCTGTGATTGATGCCTGGAGCAGCTGGAGGACATCTTTGCCAAAGTGTGAGGAGGAGCTGCCTGAGGATGAAGCCAACTCAGAGGAAAGGACAACTTTCAAAATGAAAAAAAGACCATTAAAATTTTTTTGTTGAAGTATAGTTGCTTTACAATGTTGTGCCAGAGACAAATTCTTGATGACATTGTTTCAGGACCTGGATCCAGCTGTACCTGAAGTCCTAGATATAACTATAAACTTTTCAATGAGAAAAATAAATTGTTTTTGCTTAAGTCAGTTTGGGCTTCCCAGGTGGTACTAGTGGTAAAGAATCTGCCTCTTAATGCAAGAGACACAAGAGACTTGGGTTCGATATCTGGGTCAGGAAGATCCCTTGGAGGAGGACATGGCAACCCACTCCATTATCCTTGCCTGGAGAATCCCATGGACAGAGGAGCCTGACGGGCTACAGTCTATACGGTTGCAAAGAATTGGATATGACTAAGTGGCCAACCTAGATAGCATATTAAAAAGCAGAGACATTACTTTGCCAACAAAGGTCCGTCTGGTCAAGGTTATGGTTTTTCCAGTTGGTCATGTATGGATGTGAGAGTTGGACTGTGAAGAAAGTTGAGCGCCGAAAAATTGATGCTTTTGAACCGTGGTGTTGGAGAAGACTCTTGAGAGTCCCTTGAACTGCAAGGAGATTCAACCAGTCCATCCTAAAGGAGATCAGTCCTGGGTGTTCATTGGAAGGACTGAAACTCCAGTACTTTGGCCACCTCATGCGAAGAGTTGACTCATTGGGAAAGACCCTGATGCTGGGAGGGATTTGGGGCAGGAGGAGAAGGGGATGACAGAGGATGAGTTGGCTGAATGGCATCACTGACTCCATGGGCATGAGTTTGAGTAAACTCCGGGAGCTGGTGATGGACAGGGAGGCCTGGCGTGCTTCGATTCATGGGGTCACAAAGAGTTGGACACGACTGAGCAACTGAACTGAGCTGAACTGAACTGAAGCGACTCAGCACAGTACAATACACAGTAAACCACTTTGAACTGGGTGTGTATCGCCTCCCTCCCCTTCCAGCTCAGTCAAGGCAATAACTAACATTTATTGAGCACTGTCTTAGTTTGGGTTCCCCTGAAAGCAGAGCTTAAGATGAGGACTGGGGTACAGATGGTTTATTTGGCAGCTGATCTCTGGGAGCAGGAGTGAGGCACAGGGAGAGTGACTCAGGGAAGGAGGAGAGTTGAAATAAAGGTGTATTACTGAGGTTGCTACTGCAGACAATTGGGATTTGGTTTCTCCAGGACATCCTGAGAAGTTGAATGCCTTCCAGAATTATCTACTGAACACCAGTAGGTTGGAGCATTATCCCCTGATTTCTGTCCTCCACTGATGGGCTGACTCTTGAGAGATGTGATAGGCAAATAAAATCCCTAAAGCTGTTCATGTCGTAAACCCCAGAACCTGTGCAGTGTTGGGCTACATGGCAAAGGGGAATGAAATTTGCAGATGGAATTTAGGTTGCTAATCAGCTGACCTTAAAATAGGGAGACTATCCTAGATCATCCTAGTGGGCCCAGTGTCATTGTAAGAACTCTTATAAATGGAAGAAGGAAAAATAAAGACTGAATATGAATGCATATACGTGGTGCAGATGAACTATTTGCAGGGCAGGGATAGAGACACAGACATAGAGAACGTACGTGTGCACACGGGGGTGGGATGAACTGGGAGAATAGCGCTGACATATATATACTACCATGTGTAAAATAGACAGGTAGTGGGAGTCTGCTGTCCGCCACAGGAAACTCAGCTTAGTGCTCTGTGATGACCTAGTGGGGTGGGATGGGGAGGGTGGGAGGGAGGGGATATGTATACATATATCTGATTCACTTTGTCACACAGCAGATACTAACACAACATTGTAAAGCAACTATGCCCCATTTAAATACATATATATTAATATGTGTGTGTGCGCACGCGCGCCTAAGTCGCTTCAGTCATGTCCAACTCTTTGGGACCCTATGGATCGTAGCCAGCCAGGCTCCTCTGTCCATGGCATTTTCCAGGGAAGAATACTGGAATGGGTTGCCATGCCCTCCTCCAAGAGATCTTCCCGACCCAGGGATCAAGCCTTCATCTCTTACATCTCCTGCATTGGCAGACAGGTTCTTTACTGCTAGTGCCACCTGGGAAGCCCATATATACATGTAAACACACACACACACACACACACACACACACACACACACACAGACGTAGTGGAAGAGGGAGGCAAAAAGATGGACAACCAGAGTGATGGCAGTGGGAGAAGGACTTGGCCTAATGTTGCTGAGTCTGAAGATGCAGGAAGGGGCCAGGAGCCAAGGACTGTGGAGTAGCTTCCAGAAGCTGGAAAAGGCAAAAGTGATCCTCCCCCAGGGCCTCCAGAAGGAACGCGGCACTTGATTTTGGCTGGTGAGACCCATGTTGGACTCCTGCCCTCCAGAACCGTAAGATAATAAATGTGTGTTGTTTCAAGCCACTATGGCTGTATCTATCACCTCCAGCTCAACCAATGCAATAGCTACCATTTATTGAGCACCATTTGAGCTTGGGTTCCTGTGAAAGCAGCACAGGAACTTGATACAATAGTCACAGGAAACTAATGCAAAGCTATGTCCAGGCTGCACTCCGTGGGAGTGGGTTCGCATGGCATCAGATGAGACCTGGGGCGGGAGGAAAGACACAGAGATCTGCTTAAGACAGGATGCTGTCAATGCAGACACGCATCTCAGCTTGCTTGCACAGAACCTGCGCTTGATTAGAGGTGGGCTGAGGTGACGTGACACCAGGACCCAGAGGCAGATGCCACAAGCAGTCACCACGAGGCCAGGCACTGTGCTAAGTGTACCACAAGCAATATCTTGATTATGCTTCCATTCTAGTCGAAAGGATATTCTGGGGGACTTCCCTGGTGGTCCAGTGGCTAAGACTCCATGCTTCCAGTGCAGGGGGCCCCAGGTTCAATCCCTGGTCAGGGAACTAGATCCCATGTATTGCAACTAAGAGTTTGCATGCTGCAAGTAAAGATCCCACATGCTGCAACGAAGATCAAAGATCCCACGTGCCACAGCTAAGACCTGGCACAAAAAAATAAACATTTTTTAAATAAAAAGGATATGCAAATTCCCCAGGCCCCCAAGAGCCTCTCACCTAATGGGAGTTCCAGTTCAAGGTGTGCAGCTCACTGGCATGGCAACGTTGAATGACCCACCTACTCTCAGAAACAATCAGATGACGTCTCCCTGCCTCCCAGGCTGTCAGCTCTGCCTGTCAGCCTTAGCTTTTCTGGGAGTCACTCTTTAGGTACCCACATCTAGTCAGAGTCTAACCTCCCAGTAGTAAAAAAAAAAAAATATCCAGGAATAGTAAAATGTGGAGACAGAAACAGAAGAGGATTATCCTTTCCTATGGACCTGGAAATGAGTAAAATGTGGCTGGGTATAAGACAAAAGGGAGTGGTGGGGACTGTGGCAAACTGGAGACATGCTCTGCCTAAAAGCAGTGAGACTGTTAATGAGTTCTAGCAGGTGGCTGCCACGCAGAAGTGCAGGCCCAGTGTGGTTAGACCTCCCTATTTTTTATAAAGAACCAAAAAATCCAAATATTTATATGAGGTCTCCTTGGCAACAAATGCAACTAAAAATTCAAAACTGAACGAGACGGAACTCATTGTCCACGTGCTAATCTGACTCAGACTTCTCATTTTATAGATGAAGAGACTGAGGGTCTGAGCGGAGAAGTGATTTGCCTAAGATTTCGTGGGGAGGGTCAGCCTGACCTATTTTTCTGAGACCAGAAATAGGCAGTGTCTCTTCTGTGGGTCCCTATGCCCTGTCCAGGAATTCCAGGCCCAGGGAATTTCCCTGTCAGCGGGAGAAACCAGAGTGGGAGGTGGAAGGGGAGCTTTTTCTAAGTGCTGAGCTCATCCCAGGGCCCCTACATTCAAGGTGCATTTTATTTATAGAAGCTAGAGAGTGATTCCCAGATTGTGGATTCAGGAATCATCTTTTTCAGTTTGGTCTCTTGTCTCTCTGCCTGTGTGTCTCAGTATTTCTTCCTGTCTCTTTTAGCAACCAGTGCGTTGGCTTTGACCCCGTCTGTCTCTCTGTGTCTCTTTTTCTCTATTCCTTGGTCTCTCTGTCCCTCTTTGTTCCCCCCAGTCTCTTTCCTACGGCTCTGTACCTTCTCCCCACGTCTCTCAGTCTATATCTTGGTCTGTATCCCTTCTGCCTCTCACATCTCTGTCCCTCTGCAGGTCTGTGCGTCTGTCCCTCTCTCTGTCTCTTCCGGTTTCTCCCCCCATCCATCTCTCTCCCCTCTTTCATGATCTCTGTCTCTCCCCATCTCTTCCACTCTCACTCACACCCCTCCCACGCCCCCTGCCCCCCCAGGCCTCTCCTCTCCTGCCCTCCAAGTCCCTCTGGCCACCATGGAAAGGTTACTGTAAACGGGAATGAAGCCGAGGGCAAAAGTAATCAACCCCCTGACTGACCTCCGATCCCCGCTCCCCACGCCCAGGCTGGCGGAGCCGAAGCCTGCGGTCTCTGGCCGCACCCCCTCCCCCGCCACCACCCCCCGGTCCCCCTCCCTCCCCACTCCCAGGTCCCCTTGCTGACAAAAGGCCTATCTTCTCTCTGCCTAAATGATTTAAATTCTAATCAAACATCATTTATAGTACATCTCGGAGCCGTCTCCTGGGAGCTGCTCCCACATGAGACGTTGCCATGGCAACCGGGGGGTCTTGTTTCAGAAATGTCAGATTGTATTATTGTCTTCACACTTCTCTGATAACCTAGTGTCTCTCTCTCCCGCTCCCTCACTCACACCACCATCCCCTGGATTTTATTCCTCTCTCTCTCCTTCTCCCTACCCCCCATTCAGCCCCACCCCCCATTCAGCCCCACCCCCGACACCCAGGCTCTTCCCAGGCACCCCCAGCCTTGCTCCGACCCCCCGGGAGAAAATGGTCTGATCAATTTCACCCCCAGCCTCTTACCAGGCCCGAGGCCCCCTCCTGTGTTTCTGGCCCTGGGGCCTCCCTGCTTTGGGAAAGGTGTCTCCCGCCCCCCACCCCTCATCTTCAGCAGACACGCTTCCCCCTCCAGGGGTTTGCTAGAGTGTTCTGGTGTCATTTTATTTTGCTAGATATGAAAATGTGACATAGATTTTTCCAGGCGATGCGTGTGTGAAGTTCTAATCTGGCTTTTCAGAATTTTTTTTCTTTTGGGGGAGGGGGTAGCGGGGGAAGGAACCAGGCTCCTAACAGGATGCGCCCGTAGAGGTAGAGCACAGGGCCGACGTCTGCTGTGGGTGTGTGGGTGTGGGTGTGTGGGTGTGCGGGAGTGAGGGTGTGTGGGTGCATGCAGTGTGTGCCTGTGTCCATGGGCGTCCCTGTGTGTTTGTGATGCAGAAGGCACCTTGCCCAGCCTGGCGTGGGCACCTGACCCCTCTGAAGGTCTGGGCACTGCCTCTGCCTTCACGTGGTCCTTCTACAACATAAATGGGCACCTCTGACCAAGATTCTCACATTCAGGTCAAGTTCGTCGCCCTGTCCACTGCTGAGATGTGCCAGCCCTGTGAATGGCCCTCAGATTTTCTACACCCATCAATCCCCATTCCACAGATGGGTACACTGAGGTCTAAGAAGGTGCAGCGGCATGATTAACAACTGAGATCATAGTAGGTGGCATTGGAGCCCAAGCTTCGACCTGTTGGTACTCTGGGAGATGGGCAAAGTGGATGTGGCAACTGGAGTATCACCTTTCTTCAGAGCCATGGCTCTTGGCAGGGGGCCAGGCCAGCAGCTTGTGTGGCAGCCACCCCTCCCAGGCCCTGTGGGGCTGGCAGTGATGCTCCCTAGGTGCCAGGCTCAGCCAATCCCTCTATAAGAACCATGTCCTTTAATCCTTGAAATAACTAACAGGAGGTTCTATCATTATCCCCCATTTTTCAGATGGAGAAACTGAGGCTCAGATAGGTGATGTGAAGCAGCCCGAATTGGCTGAGGTGGGATTCGAACCTAGGACCCTGTGGCCCTAAAGCGGCCTTTTCCATTTATGATGCTGCTTCCTGCAGTGGGGCCAGAAAGTGGGCAGAGAAAGCCTTGCCCCTTTGAGCACTGAATACTTGATGATGGAGCACTCAGGCTTTGTCTCGGACATCCAGAGGTCATGTCATGTGGCAGAACAAGGGCTGGCGGGACCTGCAGGAGGAAGGGAGGGCAGGGGTAGGGGGTGGGAGGGAGACCAGTGGTTCTTGGACCCGGCTGAGTGTGTCTGCCACCTGCAGTAACCAGGGGCTGCACCATGCAGTGTAGGACCCGGTGCAGAGCAACCAAACACCAGATGCAAAATCGCCCCCCAAAGCTTCTCTTCCCATTTTCCAGATGGGGAAACTGAGGCTCAGGGAGGGTCAGGAATTTTCCTGAGGTCCCAGGGCTTATAAAAGTCACTGGTGACCCTCAGCCTTGTCTTAGTGACCTGGCAGTTTCTTTTGTGTGGTTAGGAGTCAGAGGTTGTTGCTGCTGTTAAGTCGTTCAGTCATGTCTGACTCTTTGTGACCCCATGAACTGCAGCACGCCAGGCTTCCCTGTCCTTCACCATCTCCCGGAATTTGCTCAAACTCATATCCATTGAATCAGTGAAGCCATCCAACCATCCCCTCTTCTGTCACCCAATTCTCCTCCTGCCCTCAACCTTTCCAAGCATCAGGGTCTTTTTCATTGAGTTGGCTCTTGGCATCAGGTGGCCAAAGTATTGGAGCTTCAGCTTCAGCACCAGTCCTCCCAATGAATATTCAGGGTTGGTTTCCTTTAGGAGTCAGAGGACAAGGGTCAAATCCCAACTCTGATTCCCACTGGCTCTGTGACGCTGGACTTCTACTGAACTTTCCCAAGCCTCAGTTTCCCCATCTGGAAAATGGGGATAGAATTGGTACCAACCTTGCAGGATGGACGAGAGGATACCATGAGTCAATCCTTGGACAGCACTGAGGTGTCCAATCCTTGGACAGACTCGTGGGAAGCCTGGGTAAAGTTTGTACTGTGATGACAATTCTGCAGTCACCAGCACCCTCCTGGGGTGCAGACACCTTCCTCATCGGAAGGGTCCTTTCTTTGTAATGGCTATATTTGCCCAGGGACCGCCCCCGCCTCCCACCCCACAACTCCTATCTCTGAGCTTTTGGGGACCAAACACAAGAGATGCCAGTTTCCCCCTTTCCCTCTTTTTGGCCAGTCCCCCAGGAGGCCAGGAAGAGCAGTGAGTGGGGTCCGCGTGGGCCCTTCCTTTTCACCCCGGGGGCGGCCGGCACCTCTGCCATCCGGGACCCAGCCCACACCTCCCTCTTGACAGACACCAGGGCGCCCCCTCCCGCCCCACCCGCTGCAGTCACGCAGGACCGTCTTCTGAGTCTTGACTTTGGACATTTTCATTTTTCCCTGACCCCACAAAGTACCTGGTTCGGACTGAGTCCCAGGGAGACACCGAGAAAAACGATGCATTGTCTCTCCCGCCCCTCACTTTTTCTGCGGGGCTGTCTCACCGTCTCTCTGGGTCTCTCGGCCTCTCTGTATCTCTTTCTCTCTCCATCTCTGTTTCTCTCTCCATCTCTCTGTTTCTCTCTCCGTCTCTCTGGGTCTCTCGCTGTCTCCCTCCAGCTCTGGCTCTCTGTCCCTGGCTGTGTGTGTCGGGGGTGGGGGGGCTCTCTCCCTGTCTCTCCGGGCCCCTCGCTGTCTCTCGCGGCCCCTGGTCTCCCGCGGCCCCTGGTCTCCGGCTCCAGGCAGAGCCAGCGGTGGGAGCGAGGGAGCCGCGCGCAGCCGGGCAGCGGGCGGAGCGGGCGGAGCGGGTGTTTGTCCAAGGAGGCGCATTGATCCCGCGGCCGCGCCGCCATCGGAGAAATCCCGGCCTCGGTAATGAACCTCCCCACACGCCGCTCGCAAAGCACACAGCAGCCCTGGCCCCAGCGGTTAATATTTAACTGAATAAGGGCCATAAATATGGAAAATGGGACTTTTAATTAAATAAGCAGCTTTTAAAAGGGCCCTTGGGCGGGAGAGGCTTTTGTTTAAATATGATTGATTTGACATGTCCTTCCGCTCGCACACCCTCCCGGCTCCCTTCCGACGTTAACTCTTGGCCTCGGCCTGGGGAGAAACTTGGCTGGAGGCAGGGGGCTCCCTGCTGGAGGAAACCGGTGCAATGGACAGGAGGTGCCCACCGAGGCTGGGATTGAAAATCTGACCTCATCAGAGGCTGCTCGCATCGGGCAGGGAGCGGTGGAGGCGGGGGGGTGGTGGGGGCGGAAATGTATATTTCATCTTCTGGAAGGAATGAGCTAGTGGAGGTCAGGTTCCTGCAGATCCCGGGGCGCGGGTTCCCAAAGACCTGGGTTTAAGCCGCCAGTCAGCTGTGCGCCCTCTGGCGGCCCGCCTGGTGGCCCGTCTCTGGTGCCTCAGTTTTCTCATCTGTAACGTGGGATAATAATATTACCTACTTTATAAGGCTCTGTTCTGATTGTGTTCCAGTCCATGGTGGGGGCTGTAGAATGTTAATTTCCTTTCCAGGTGTTTAGCAGGATTATGGCTGGAGGCAGGGTGACCTCTGAGAGGCCCAGAGAGTCAACTTGGAGGGCACATTTCTGCGCCCACGGCCCACCTCATGGTTCGTATTTTCTAACAGTCCAGAGCACCGTGCTTAGAAGGGCCTCCTGCTTGGTTTCATGCTCGGTTGTCCCCCTTTTGAAATTCTTAATAATTTTTGAGCAAAGAACCCCACATTTTCATTTTGCACTTGGCCTTGCAAAATACCTGGTTCTGTCTATAGCCGTCAATACACCCACAGACTTGGTGGCTTGGGAGACAGTAACTCATTTGAAGAGCTGAGGGCGCTCTAATTCTGGGGCTGGAAGGAGAATCAGCAGACAGGATGGTCTGTCTCCTGGCTCCATGCTGGTGGCTTTTAATTCCAAATCTCCCCCTCCATCCTATTTATTCTCAAATTAGTCTTTATGAGGCACTTTCTGCATATCTAAGTCTGTGTCTGTCTGACTTCAGAGCCCTGTTGGTCTCCCCACTTCCTGGGTGAGGGACTTGATGCTCAGAGAAGCCAAGTCATCAGCCTGGGGTTGCCCAACTAAGGAACCCAGGCTTCTTTGCCACCCATGTCCATTTACTGGGGCTTCCCAGGTGGCACAGTGGTAAAGAATTCTCCTGCCAATGCAGGAGACGCAGGAGATGCAGGTTTGATCCCTGGATCAGGAAGATCTGTAGAAGGAAATGGCAACCCACTCCAGTATTCTTGCCTGGAAAATTCCGTGGACAGAGAAGCCTGCTGGGCTATAGTCCATGCGGTTGCCAAGAGTCGGACAGGGCTGAGCACACCTGCCTGTGTATGAAGTCCCATGTGATTTTTTGGTTGTTGTTTCTTTTAAAATTTTATTTATTTATTTATATTTGGCTGTACAGAGTCTTAACTGCTGTGTGTGGGCTTCTCTCGTTGTGGCAAGCGGGGGCTACTCTTCCTTGTGCTCCACGGGCTTCTCAATGTAGTGGCTTCTCTTGTTGCGGGGCATGGACTTTAGGTGCATGGGCCTCAGTAGTTGTGGCTCACGGCCCTAGAGCACAGGCTTAGTAGTTGCGGCTCACGGGCTTAGTTACCCCACGGCACGTGGAATCTTCCTGGACCGGGGATCAAACCCGTGTCCCCTGCTTTGGCAGGTGGATTCGTAACTGCTGGACCATCAGGGAAGACCCCAATGTTGTTTATCCTGATGCAGGCCCGTAGCCTGGGACTTGTGTCTGTCTTGGTCTTGACTCCTCTGGGCTGATATAGAAGTCACCTCCCTGGATAATTCTGCCCTTTTCCATTGCCTAAAGAGGGGGACCAAGGGGGTGGGGTTGATAGTCACTTGGTTTCCTGATTTATCAAGATGTTCCTCCCCCACCACTTTTTCCTATTCCTACATCAGATAAGTTCTTGCTTAGTCCCATTCATGGCCCACTTCTTCCAGGCAGCCTTCCCAGATACGTTCTGTTTGTGATGGTGTATTTCCTTCCTAAATCTTCCAGTATTAGTGATACGTGGTATTTAACCATATGCTTTTGTATTGCCTTTGCAATCATTCATTCATTCATAGAGGCAGTTACTATTTATTGTTGACTTATTACTTTATTTCCACAATTTTAAGATCAATTTTTTTTCTTCTAACATGTTGAAACTAGGCGATATTACATATATAGTACCCACATCTATTTTCAAAAATACTATAATTAAATGGATGCCTCTTATAATGATGGTATTTTCAGACTCTGAAAATAAGAGTTTGCACCCTGTTCTGAGTGTTGGGAAGATTGGGGTAAATCAAACAGACCTGCTTGTTACCTCCTGAAAGCTTACAGTCTAGTGCAGATAATATTTTATTTTATTATTTTATTTTTTCAGATAATATTTTAAAACCACCCTTCTTTGTATCAGAACACCTAGTTCTGACTTGTTTACTCTTTTACAATTTTATTAACCCTCTGAGTCTCTGTGGCCAGCAATATGTGCTCCTTCTCCTGAGAACAAGTGATTTCAGAGAAGGAAAGCGTGATGAGAATTGAACACACTTATGCTGTGCCAGGCACTATCCTGTATTATCTCATTTAATGCTCACTTCAATTCAATAAAATGAGTTCTAGAGTGATCATTCCCAGTTTGCCAATGAGAAAATGAGGTCCAGAGACATTGAGTTACCAGCCCAAAGTCACACAGTTAGTGAATGATGAGGTCAGATCAAGCACACACAGAGTCCAGAGCCCACAGCCTTAATTTTAATTATTTTGACACTTCTTTCATCCCCGTCTTCCTCCTGTGAGCACCAGGCCCATCACAGAAGGAGTTTCAGGTGGATGTCAGTCAATCCAGGGCTTGGGGCATCATCTCCCATCAACACAGGAGGGGAGAGGTCCAAGGAGGAAATGGAAGCCGACTGTCTTCCAGAAGGGATCATGATCAAAGGCATCATAGAAAGATCTGGAAGGACCCAGAGAGTATTTTTTGCCATGCTGCAAGGCACGTGGGATCTTAGTTCCCCAACCAGGCACTGACATTCCCCCTGTAGTGGCAGCTCAGGGTCTTAACCGCTGGGCCACCAGGGAAGCCCTGGAGTGACCTGGAGAGTTCCCTCAGCAGGTTGGCCTCGTGCTTTGTGTAGTCACAATCACAGGCAAACAAACCTTTCCTTTGATGGGACATCCAGAGTCAAGTTCCCCAGTGCCAGCTCCAAGGAGAGTTGACAGTTCATGACTTAACAGGGCAGCTAGTGGGCTGGGTGTGGGTCAGTAAGACTCACCATTTTGCTGTGCCAGCATGCTTGTTGCCATGGAAACTCCTCCTGGGCATCACCAGATTCTGGGTCTGTTTCCTGGGCTCCCTGTCAGGGGATAGGCAGGGCTGAGGCCAGTGCTGGATGTGGGTGGAGACAGCAGAGTAGAGACACAAGGCCATTTCTACTGGCAATTTCTAATTGCCAGGTTCAAGTCACTCATGGTGTGCTGTAGTCCACGGGGTCACAAAGAGTTGGACACGACTGAGTGACTGAATGAGTCACTCACGGCAGGGACACGGACAGTGAATGAGATGCCTGATTTCCTCCCTGGTGAGGAAAACAATACCTGTGTGTGTGCACTTGGGAAGGGACCTTGTTCCTAGACCATCCCTCCCAGTACTCCTCCATGAGCCCTAAACGTTCACCTTCCCAGTTTCTGTCTTATCCATGCTTCACTTCCAACTAGCACCCAAATTCAGCCATCAGCATCTCCCCACAGGATGACTGCAAAAATCTCCTAACTGGGCTCCTCAGCTGGCAGTCTGCCCCCACGTAGCCATGTTCTACCCAGCAACTAGCTAATTTTTCTTGAGTCAAAGTGAAACTGTGCAACTCAGATTGGGGCTTGAATCCATGATTTTTTAACTGAGATCACACCCCTGGTCTCAGGACTTAATGAAGCTCAGGTTCTTGATGCCTCATAGCAGAAAGAATTCAGTGAGAGAAAAAGTGATAGGTGAAGTGAAGTGAAAGTTGCTCAGTCGTGTCTGACTCTTTGCGACCCCATGGACTGTAGCCTGCCAGACTCCTCTGTGCATGAAATTCTCCAGGCCAGAATACTGGAGTGGGTAGCCGTTCCCTTCTCCAGGCGACCTTCCCAACCCAGGAATAGAACCAGAGTCTCCTGATTTGCAGGCAGATTCTTTACCAGCTGAGCTGCAAAGAGGTGGATTTATTTAGAGAGAAACACACCCTACAGACAGAATGGCCCATCTCGGAAGGTGAAAGTGGGGCCAGAGTATGGGGTTGTCAGTTTTTACAGAGATAAGTAATTTCATTGGATAATGAGTATTAGCCTATGGGAGGAGTATTCCAGCTCTTTTGGGGACAGGGTGAGGAATTCCAAGATGGGCCCAAACCTGAGCATCCCCAAGCCTTTTGGGCCCCAGATCAAAGGCACCCACTACCCAGAGGAAAAGATCTGGCAGTCGCTGGAGCCCCCGGGATTCCATTGCACTTTCATTTGACTTGAAAGTCAAGTCAAATGAAACAACTTTGACTGCTTCCTGACTGAAATCGGAGACTTCTCCTATGCCAACATCTGCCAGGTGCCCTCTGCCTTTAAATGGGGGAGCATGGTGCCCTAGACCCATCTTAGCGCTGCCAGTCCTGCCTGGCCCTGAATTGCCCGCTACCTGGCACCTGGCAGTGTCTGACCCTTCTCCTGCTGAGGGGCCTGCAGAGTCAGGGCACTGCTTCCTCACCCTCTTCACCTCTATCCCTGCAGTGGAGTGGCCATGCAGGGAGCTTGAGTCCCTTGGGAAAAGATGGGAAGTGGCCTTCAGCTGAGAAGTTACTGTGTGTGTGTTAGTCGATCAGTCATGTCCGACTCTTTGCAACCTCACAAACTGTAACCCGCCAGGCTTCTCTCTCCATGGAATTCTCCAGGCCAGAATACTGGAGTGGATTGCCATTCCCTTTTCCAGAGGATCTTCCGGCCCCGGGGATTGAACCCTGGTCTCCTGCATTGCAGGCAGATTCTTTACCATTTGAGTTGCAGGGAAGTTACTAAATGTCCATTAAATATTCATTAAAGTTCTAGCAGTTCTGACTGCAAGAAACAAACAAACAAAAAACCCTTTGATCTTTATGGTCAGCCTTGGAACTATCACGGTGCCTGGGATGTGTCACTTAGCTTGTTGATGTGTTACAGCGAGCATATACTGAGGCTTAAGGGCCAGTGCAAGTCCACTCGTCTGCCATCTTGGACCTATTTGATTCTAATCAGTTGATGTCGTGTCCTATGGCTCTGTCATTCTTTTAAAGGTTGTGCCCTGCTCCCTTAGCCTCCTGTTTCAGAAGGTTCTCCCTTCTCCAAGCAGCAAACACTGGTTCTTGTGGCTTTGCCTTCACTCAGCCCAGGCCACGTCTGTGCTGTGGCAGTCTGACTCTTGGTGGGAACGCAAGGACTCAGGGAGCCGGGGAGCAAAGGTCAGGGTGAGGCCGGCTCCTTTTGACGTCAAAGAAGATTACAAGTTCTGCTCTCAGAGCTGAGGGCCGGGTCCGGAATCAGCCTGTGATCCCCAGCGAGCTGAGTTCAGAGGTCACCAGCTGGCTCCTTTGTGTGTCAATATTAACACGAGAGCCACCTAATTGGGGTGGGTCAGCCAGTGGACACCGTGAGGATGCTCATCCAGAGAAGAGAAAGAGACCGACAGCCCCCCAGGCTCTGTGTTGTGTGCTTGACATTATATTAATATTCCTACTAATAATACTAATATCGAAGTAGCAGAAAATAGCAGCAGCCACGTACATTGAGCGCCTGTTAAATTCAGACTTGGTTCCTGGCATTTAATTAATTGAACTGTCTCCTCTTTCCAGCCTCCCTGTGAATTAGGTTTTGTTGCTACTGTTGAGGAAACTGAGGCACAAAATGGGAACATTAGATGTCTGGAGTGGCGCAGCTTGAATGGAGAAGAGGGACTTGGATGCAGCCAGTTTTCCTCCTCTGGACCCTGGAAGGCAGGGATGACCATCTCCATTTTATTGATGGGAAAGTAAAGATCAGAGAGTTATCAAGCTTGTCCAAAGCCACACAGCAACCTGGTCAGTGGCAGAGCTGAGTTACACACCCTCCTGAAGTATGACTGCTCCAGAGCCTGCAGTAGCATGGCATCTCTTTATTTTAAGCTCATCCCTCCCACAAATTTTTTGGAGGCCTCTTCTGTTAGCCACTGTTCCTGCCTTTCCTTTCTGGTCCTCAGAGGATGCGTGTGTGCTAAGTCGCTTCAGTTGTATTCAACTGTTTGTAACCCCATGGACTGTAGCTCTCCAGGCTGGGGATTCTCCAGGCAAGAATATTGGAGTGGGTTGCCATGCCCTCCTCCAGGGGATCTTCCCAACTCAGGTATTGAACCCAAATCTCTTACGTCTCCTGCATTGGCAGGCGACTTCTTTACCAGTATCGCCACCTGCGAAGCCCCCTCAGGGGAAAGTGAACTGCAGACCTGCAACCGTTATTTATTTATTTATTAAATTTTAGCTATGCTGTGTCTATGTTGCAACATGTAGACTTGGTTGCCCTGTAGCCTGTGGGGTCTTAGTTCCCTGACCGGGGATCAAACCTGCATTCCTTGCATTGGAAGGTGGATTCTTAGTTTCTGGACCACCATGGAAGTCCCGCTTTTAGCTTCCTTCCTTCCAATTTATAGAATAAGGTGCCCCTATGCATACCTCATTTTATCATAATTATGATTGAAATATTCCTCAGACATTGATCCAGCTGCCCACTGGGAAGCAGAGGGGATGTAGGCATTATTAAAAGTTAATCATTTATTCTCTGGCACAGTCCATGAGAATCAGAATGGAGGAGTCCAACAGCAGTCTGGGATGGGACCACAGGGCAGCCGTGGGAAGGAGACATCCCACCTCAGACACCTTCACAGCAAAGCATGTTAACATAGTCTCATCAAATTCTTCAACAGCTCTGTGAAAGAGGGATATGGAAATGGAGACTCAGAGAGCCAAGGTGACTTGCCTGAGGTCACAGTTACCATGATTGGAACTCAGGTCTATCTGCAACTGACTCAAGGATCAATTTCAAAACCACGAAATTTCAGGATGTCCCATGATTTACACAGCTGATTTTTAAAAATAATTATTTATTCATTGGGCTGTCTTGGGTCTTAGTTGAGTCATTTGGTAGCTTTCCTGGCTGCCCATGGACTCTAGTTATGGTGGGAGGACTCAGTATTGTGGGATGAGGGCTTAGATGCTCTGCAGAATGTGGGATCTTAGTTCCCCAACCAGGGATTGAACCTGCGTCCCCTGCATTGCAAGGCAGATTCTTAACCACTGAACCACCAGGGAAGCCCCCCCCCCTCCATAGCTGACTATTGATGGGTCAATGTATAATCAGTTTCGAGTTTTTTTATCAGCACTGAGCATTTGCACAACTCTAGGAATGAGTGTGCCCTTAAATTGTACACCCTAGGCACCCTACTTGCTTTAGAATAGCAAACAATACCTTGATTCAACAAGTCTTTATTGAATACTTATGGGCTTAAGTGACTCCCTTTCTAGATAGAGCCTGGGATGGGGATTCACAAGAAGTGTTTTATCAAAGGGGGCATTTGCAGAAGAAATTTGTAAGAGATGAGAGGAGCAAGATGGAGCAGGGGAATGCACGGGGTGAAGAAGTGGTTTTAGCTAGAATCCCGTGGGGAGCTCAGGATTGGGGGGGTGGTGTGAATGGTATCATAGGGTTGCCCCAGCTCCTGAAGAAAATGGTTGAGCTCTTGGTTGCAGGCTGCCCTGGGAGATGGGGTGACAAAATTGGCTACTCAGTTCCCTTTGGCCAAGGGCACGTCTCTGGACCTGGAAGCCTTTAGCAGCCACCTTGATAGTGCGGGACCGGTGCTGGGGAAAGGCGATCTGGGGTGGAGGGTGGTTACCAGCTGCATCTGTTACACCTATGATGTGTCAGGCACTATCTGCCCTCACAGTGTTTACCAACTTCTCAGAGAGTGACTGTCACATGACTCACATTCCAGACCCATAACCGCATCTAATTCTCCCTACAACTCTATGAGGCGGAAACAACCCATTTTACAGATGAAGTTGATGTAAAGTTGAAGTTGATGAAGGCTATGGTCGTCCCAGAGACGAGTAGATTGCAAGACTGACCCAGTGTCCCGCAGTCGAGTCCCCAGGCCTGGCTAGCTCCCCGCCATGCCGTCCACGGCCTTCGAGAAGGTCAGTGGCCTGGTGGAGACCCAGCCAGAGGCAGGAGGGAGCTGCAGTCGAGACCAGCTTTAATGGCCCCGGCATTGTCTGACATTTGGGTTTTACTCTCTGAGGGAAGTGCACTAATTACTCCTGTTCACTCGTGAGTCCCATTTAACTACCACTTGGATTTTATGCAGTTCTCTGGGGTTGCCATTTCTGCATGACTTCTGGAGACCACCGTGGCGTGAGACAGACGAGTCCTCTTTTCCCATCTCCGGTCGGTGATTACCGTGAACTCGAACCAGGTAGCAGCCGCGTGTGGGGTTGACTCCCTGACCTGCTCCCTCTTTGCTGGGCACACACACACACACACACACACAGCTCTCTCATCCTCTGAGCACCCCAGGAGGTAGGCACAATGACTCATCCCCATTTTACAGATGAGAAAACAGAGGTTCTGAGAGCATTGGTAGCCTAGCTCCCCATGTACCCACTGTGTGACTTCAACCACCTCTCAGAGCCTCAGTTTCCTCATCTGTAAAATGGGAGTAAAAATAGTACCTGCTTCCCAGGTTATTTGGAGGATGGAATATAAATGCTTAGGGCAGAATATGATGGTGGAAAGCTCTGGAGACAAGCTGGTGACTATTATAAAGGTGACTCCAGGGACTCTCCTGATGGTCCAGTGATTAAGAATCTGCCTTGCAATGCAGGGAGACATAGGTTTGATCCCACATTGGGGAACTCAGATCCCATATGCCACAGAGGAACTGAGCATGTACACCATAACTAGAAAGTCCGTGTGCCACAACGAAAGAGCCTGCATGATGCAACGAAAATCTCTCATGCTGCAATTAAGACCTGATGCAGTCAAATAAATAAATATAATAAATAAATAAATGAAGGTGACTCCAGCGTCAGCTTGGGGAACCAGTGAAGGTCCTTGCCTCCCTGGGCTCTGCTTTTTCCTCCCATTCCCATCCTGGGAGCTTAGTTCCTTTCTCTCAAATAGCAACTGCTCTTAAACACTCCCACCTTGGCAGGTGTCCTGAGTCTTCATGACTGGAAACTAGCAAGTCTTCTGCCTTTCCGGGGAATATTAGGCTATAGGTTAGGGAATCATATTCAAGGAAAAAGAGGAGTTCTAAGTGCCCCCAGCAAAACCACCACATGTTAGAGCAAAGAGGAACAGTCTTGTTGGATGACCCTGCCTCTGTTCCCACACCCCATTGTAGATAGGGGAATGGTATCAACCAGAATCTGTTGATGAATGAATGAATGAGTCACATGTGAAAAGCTGGGGCATCACCAGCCAAACCCTGAGCCGAGCTGCCTGGTAGGATCACTGAGCGTGCGCTCTGCACACCTTCCAGGCGCGTTGGTCACAAGCCACGAGGTGACAGGTGGCGCTGAAGGAGCAGGGTGGTGGCCCGATGTCTAAGACACAGTCTTTCCTCCCAAGAGCCCAGAGGTAGGTAGGGGAGACAAAGGAACCGTTCGTTGTATGATCATAACACTGGAGGGAAGCCCCTGCACGGCATTTTCTGAGCACTCTCTCCATGTGAAGATGGATATTACCACCCCCATTGTACAGATGAAGAAATGGAAGCTCAGAGAGGTTAAGCAATTTGCCCAAGGCCACACAGGAAATGGTTGACATAGAATCCAAACCTAAGCTCCTGCGGCCCAGGACTTTGTGTCCCAGACAGGGGAGTGTCCATGACTGGGTAGTGTCCACCTCTTTAGAAGAGGAGGGAATGTGGGGCCGGAAGCATCCACTCTGGAATGTGCCGCCTAGGATGGGCAGCGGCCACAGCAAAGTCCGCTCATTGAGGCAGAAGCTTCTTAGCCAACTCCCTCCTCTGCACCTCCTCCTGGGATAGGGTTGAAGCTGAGCTTTGCCCCTTTGTGTGTGTCTGGAAAGCGGATGTTCTGCCCCCATGGGGGCTCCGGCTTCCGCTCCACCCCCTGCCAGTCCCCAAATTCCAGTGGCTTTCAGCTCCCCACCAGGCCCTCCAGACAGCTGACATTTTACACTGCCCCTGTGGTCGGCTCTGGGCAGTGATAACAGGATTAGCCCCGTGGAGGCAGATCACTTAATTAAACTTGGGGAGGAAGAACGCTGTCTCCACTCCTCTTTTCAGCCCTGGGGGAGGGGAGCGGGGGCTCCTAATTTTCGGGACAGAGGAATTTTACCCCGACCCCCGTAATTCTGACCCAGCCAAAGGCCAAGAACATTCATCCATCATTCCTCCACCTGTCGGTCCATCTCACAAATATTGACTGAGATCCTTACCTGTGTCTGGCGCTGTGCTATTGCAGACATAGATAAATGGTGGACCAAACTGACTTCCACACTTGGTTTGGCCAAGAGTTTATTGCAGAAGTTATGCTACACCAGCTCTGAGCCTAGACCTCAAGAGACCTTAAAGTTTCAGCTCTCTCTTGTAGCCCTGCCTCCACCTGGAGAATGAGCCTAAACAAACCTGCTACTGAAGTGACCACATGGGAAAGACCTGAGTCCTCCCAGAGGAAGCCGTTCTAGCTCAGCTGTCAGTCAGCTGACCCTCAGACATGTAAGAGAGGCTAGTCTCCATCAGCAGAGCTACCTACCTGACCCGTGGCAGACCACAGCGGCTTGAGACAGCCCAGACAAAGCCAGAAATGTGACCCATAGACTCATGAAGCAATACTTACTGCTTTTTGTTTCAAGCCACTGAATGTTGGGCCATTTATTCTGCAGCATTATCATTACAGTAGCTGACTAATACAGCGTCCCTTTGCCTTCTGTAGTCAACCAACCTCCCCCTCCACCTCATCTCTCCCTGCTCTTTCCTTCCCTCTTCACTTTGTTCCAGCCATGTTTGGCTTCTTGCACGTCTTTTCTTGTAAGGATCTAGCTTTTTCCTGCTTCCTGTTCCTCCCCATCGTTCATTCTGGCATATGATAGGTTCTCAATCAGAATCTGTAAAATGAATGGATCAAGTTACATGGGCTTACCATCCAGTGCAGGGGGTGATGCTATCAAATCATAAACTCTCCATGCTCTGAGGGAGAATATCAGGGCAGGAGAGGCAGGCTGTCAAAAAAGGATTCTTGCCACCTGAGCTGAGGGTGAGGAGGCATTGATTAGGTGAAGAGCATTTTAGGCAGAGGGAACAGTAGATGCCGAGACCCTGAGACAGTTTATCATTAAACTCAAAGAAATGAGAAGTCAGAGTAGGGGTTTTGATTTTTTTTAATAAAAAAAATCCTTTCTTCCTTCCATCCTTTTTTTTTTTTTTTAATCAAAGAAGAGAGAGGCAGAGGAGTTGGTGGGGAGGAGAAGAGGAGGGAGAGGGAAAGAAATGATACGAAATGATGAAGAGTTGGCACTTTTGGAGACCTGCAGTCATTAGGCTATGCACGCCTCACTCAGTATTTATAATCTTCCCGGTGACCCTGAGAGGTATGACAACCTGCTGTCTGCAGATGGGGATACCAAGGCCCATGGAAGTAAAGTTACTTGCCTGGGGTCACACGGTGTGTGGTAGAGCTAAGACTCAAACCAGTTTGTCTGACAATAGATTCCATGCTTCTCTTTAAAAGCTTAGAAGATATTAAAAAAAAAAACAACAACAACAGGAGACTTTGAGACTCTGAGGCATTACCCATCATGATTATGGGTGACTGCCAGTCATTCCTTTGTGATTTTTTAACTTAATTTTTATTGGAGTTTAGTTGCTTTACAACGCTTTGTTAGTTTCTGCTCTACCGCCAAGTGAATCAGCCGTTCATATACACAAGTCTCCTGTTTTTCGGATTTCCTTCCCATTTCCCGTGTAATTTTTTATCATTTCTGTTGTTATCACGATTTGTTGTTGTTGTTTAGTTGCTAGTCTGATTCTCTTGTGACCCTACGGACTGTATGCAGCCCACCAGGCTCCTCTGTCCGTGGAATTTCCAGGCAAAAATTCTGAATCGAGTTGCCATTTCCTCCTCCAAGGGTTCTTTCCCACCCAGGGATTGAACCCTGGTCTCCTGCATCAGCAGGCGGATTCTTTACTGCTAAGCCACCAGGGAAGCATATTATTATAATTGAGAGATTACTATATGCCAAAGGCATTATTTATAATTCTCCCTTCATCCTCTCAGTAACCCAGTGAGACGGCTTGTGTTATTATCCCCAGTTTACAGATGGTGAAACTGAAGCTCAGACAAGGGAGTGATTTGCCCAAGCCCTCCTTGGGACGGCACTGAGTTTTGAACTCACTCCTTCGCACCTCCAGCCTGCAGGTTCATCTGCTTTGGGTGAGCTTTAGTGATGTTACCTCTCACACCTTGTGTCTTTTTAAAAAATTTGCCTGGATGCATCAGGTCTTAGTTGCTACACACAAGATCTTCTTTGCAACATGAAGGATCCTTCACTGTAGCTCTCTAGCTGTGGCACGCAGGCTCAGTTGCCCTGGGGCACGTGGGATCTTAGTTTGGTGATCAGGATCTGCATTGTAAGGTGGATTCTTAACCACTGGACCACCAGGAAAGTCCCCAGACTCTGTATTCTTATGGTCCACATTCTCCAGAACATTCCCATCTGTTGTCTCTGGCATGGGTGAGAGGCGCAGGTGGTATGTGGAGGAGGGGGTTCTCATCCCTGTTTTCTCGACAGGGAAACTGAGGCCTGGGGAGGGGGATGTGGGAGCCTGTCCGGCTGGGACAGCAGGCCTGCCCTCCCTCTGGCCCTCTGCAGTTCTCCCCCTCTTCCTGGCCCCTTGATCAGAGCCCAAAGCCTCCATCCCTGCCTCGCGCCCTCCCCCAGGCTCATCCCCCCAGGGAGCGCCAAGGCGGACAGTGATGGATCTGGGCCAGCCTTCATTTTCATCCGCTGCTCTCGCATCCCGGCTGGTTCCCCCACCCTCCGCTTCTTCTCTTGCAGACAGATGACAAGTGAGAATGCCTGTGACCCAGAGAAATTATCTTCCCTTCTCTTTCACTGCATAATTTTCTGCCCTCTCGTCTGGACAAGCCTGGGTGATTTTTAGCTACAAAAAAAAATGGGGGGGAAATTATCATTCAGGAAAAAAAAATAGAGGGAAGCTCCTAGCTCTCCGACAGACAGGCTGTCTTCTGGGTGAAAATGAGAATTTCCTGCCTTGTGAACTCTGGGGGGACTCGGGGGGAGGGGTGTTCACACTTGCAGGGTGACTGTGGTCCTCCTGGAGGGCGAGGCCCATGGCTCCAGCAAGTTCCAGGGGTTTGAGGCAGCCGCAGATTTTTCTGGGGTCCCTCCCCAAGGCCCACTCCCAATGTAGGCACACACCTTGAGGACATCAGGGGAAGATAGCATGGCCCTCAGTCACCTGTGAGCACAGATACACACACACACACACTCCCTGAGCTCCTCATCTAGCATGACCACTTCCTATGTGGCCTTCGATAAGTTACCCAACTTCTCTGAATCTGCATCCTATTCTGCAAAATGGGCATCAACTCGTAATCCAGCCTCACAGGGCCTGGCACCTGGACAGCTTTCCCCCCAGCTTGTGACTTTCTGGAAGTTTCTCTCTCTACCCCAACACACACGCGCACGCACACACACACACACGCATCGGCACACATAGGGTCACACACTCAGGACCTGCCCCAAGGGTCAGCAAGAAAAGTATTATTGACTTTCTTTTTAAAAACCTCTATGTTATCTTTCTGATTGAAAATTTCAAACATTTCCGGTAAAGAAAGGCCCACCTGTGTTCTCAAACTTGCATGTGACCACTGCCTGTGGTTTGTGTGTGTGCGTGCTAAGCCGCTTCAGTTGTGTCCGGCTCTTTGCGACCCCACGGACTGCAGTCCACCAGCCTCCCTCTGTCCATGGAATTCTCCAGGCAAGAATACTGGAGAGGGTTGCCATGTCCATCTCCAGGGGATCTTCCCAACCCAGGGATCGAACCCAGGTCTCTTACATCTTCTGCATTGGCCAGCGACTTCTTTACCACTTCTTTACCACCTGGAAAGTGCCCATTTTTCCAGATTTTTCCATCAAACATCATGATTATAGACCATGGGTCAGGAAGATATCCTAGAGAAGGGCACGGCAACCCACTCCAATATTCTTGCCTGGAGAATTCCTTGGACAGTGGAGCCTGGCGGGCTACAGTCCATGAGGTCACAGGGAGTCAGACAAACGGAAACGATTTAGCACGTGCATGCACACAAACACACACCCACACACAGAACTCCCTGAGTTCTTCATCTGACATGGCCACTTACTGAGTTACCTAACCTCTCTGAATCTGTTTCCTCATCTGGGAAGTGGGCACAGATATGAACTGTACATGGCAGGGACAGTTTAATGAATTAATACACGTCAAGCGCTCAGAACAGCACCACGTTTCCAGGACATGTTCCATAGACATTAGCTGTTATTTCAGTTTTCAAATTATGTACATGGAGCCCTGGGACTCTATGGGCATATTATTTTTTACTCTTTTTATGGAGATAATCTCACTCTACTTATGAAGCATACACACATACACAGCACATAGAAACAGATCTACAGTGTATCTGTGGTATTACAGTCTCAATAATAGGAAAGGATAAGAAGGGATTGGGGGGAAAATGTTTAAAAAGCCTTCTGAGAAGGATGATGATGGAAAAACAGAAAACCGCTGAGAAACCTTGCCGTAACTGATAGAGAGAAGTGTCGGTCAGAGGCTGTGACCTCTGGCAGAAGGATACAGTGCTGGTGACCCCACAGCAGGGGGAGCTGATGAATCCGTGCTCCAATCTCTTTCTCCTCCTGCCTCTTGTCTTCTTCCAGAGCTTCCCGTGGGTCACACACACCTGGGAGCCTGAAAGGGGTCCACTGATGCAGTGCCTCTGGCCCAGCCTCCCAGGTACAGAGCAGGTGGACAGAAGATCTGGGCAAACGGGTGGTGTCCAGCATCTGATCCTGAGTTAACCTCTACCACTTACAAGCTGAGCCGTTTGGGGTCAGATCTATTTGACACCATCTTCAGCCTGACTTCCCATTGGAAACATTATCCCTTTCTTCCTGCTGACCCAAGAAATAGGGTCAGAAGGTGTGGGGTTCAAAAGCAGATATGTCAATGATGGTATTTGGGGGCAGTTTATGGTTTAATAAGGAGCCAGGCTTGCAAAATGGATAGTCTACCACTGGAGGGAGGAGAAGGCAATGGCACCCCACTCCAGTACTCTTGCCTGGAAAATCCCATGGACAGAGGAGCCTGGTAGGCTGTAGTCCATGGGGTCGCTAAGAGTCGGACATGACTGAGCGACTTCCCTTTCAATTTTCACTTTCATGCATTGGAGAAGGAAATGGCAACCCACTCCAGTGTTCTTGCCTGGGGAATCCCAGGGACGGAGGATTCTGTCTATGGGGTCGCAGTGTCAGACATGACTGAAGGGACTTAGCAGCAGCAGCAGCAACCACTGGAGGGAGGTAAGTTGAGGGATGTACAAAGACCATGTGAGGTGAGGAGGAGGCATAGGAGAGTCAAGGGAGAGGATTCCAGCTGGGCTAGGCCCTAAGAGACGGGTAGTGCTCTTCACGGTGAGGCTGGTCTGACTCTGTGCCTCCATTCATGCCATTCCACCCTAGAATGCTTATCCTTCCACTCCCTCTGCTTTCGTTTGACCCATTTAACCTGAGATTCATCTTGTCCACTAAGCCTTTTTTCCCCCTGAGGTCTGTGCCAACCTCTCACTTGAGATTCTTTGGAGCTAGAGACCATCCCAGCTTTCAGTCATTTCTGATATCTCTCAGGACAGATGGAAAACATCTGGAGGGAGGGAGGATAGGGCTGTTTTTGAGACAGAAGTCCCAGGTTGGAAGCTTCATGCGTGGCTGTGGATTGGCTCATCAGAGCAGCAGTTCTCAACCCTGGTTGCTCATCAGCATTACCTGGAGAGCCTTGAAACATCACCCATGTCCCAAACAAGTTATTCTAAAACCCCTGGGAGTGGGATCAAGGTATGTGTTTTTATTTTTAACTTTTATTTGTATATGTTTTTAAAAACATGCTCTCTCTCAAAAAATATTTGTTTAATATTTTTAATATTTATTTAAAAAATATTTATTTGGCTGCCCTGGGTCTTCATTGAGTTGTCAGACTCTTGAAACCCCCTGGACTGTAGCCTGCCAGGCTTCTCTGTCCATGCAAGATTCTCTAGGCAAGAATACTGGAGTGGGTTGCCATTCCCTTCTCCAGGGGATCTTCCTGACCCAGGGATCGAACCTGGGTCTCCTGCATTGCAGGCAGATTCCTTACCATCTGAACCACCGGGGAAGCCCAATTTTTATTTATTTACTTATGCTTTTAAAATATACTTTATTTTAAAAACTGTTTATTTAATATGTTTAATATTTATTTTTAAAATATTTATTTGGCTGTGCTGAGTCTTAGTTAAGGCATACAGGATTGTTAGTTGTGACATGTGGGATCTAGTTCCATGACCAGGGATTGAGCCCAGGTCCCCTGCATTGGGCGTGAGCAGTCTTATTAACTGGACCACCAAGGAAGTCCTACGGGCCGTGTTTGTTTTTTAAAATATTTATTTATTTATTTTCAGCTGCGTTGGGTATTACTTGCAGTATATGTGATCCTTCAGTGCTACTTGAGGGCTCTTCATTGTGGCATGCAGGTTTCTCTCTAGTTGAGGCATGTGGGCTTAGTTGCCCCGCAGCATGTGGGATCTTCCCAGACCAGGGATCAAACCTGTGTCCCCTGCATTGGAAGTCGAATTCTTAACCACTGGACCACCAGGGGAGTCTCAGGGATGCATTTTAAAGAAACTCCTCAGGGTATCCTAATATGCAGGCAGATGCAGATGAATCACATAACAGGTTTTATAATAGGCTGACACAGATGTGATTAACTATGTAGTTCCTTTTTTTAAAAGATGGAGACAAATTAAAATGCACATCTATGAATTTTTAACCTGTGTAAACACCCACATAACCACAACCCAGACCAAGATACTGAACATCTCCAATCCATGGCATGCTTCCCAGGTGGCTCAGTGGTAAGGAATCTGCCAGTCAATGGAGGAGATGTGGAGATTTGGGCTCAATCCCTGGGTGGTAAAGATCCCCTGGAATAGGAAATGGCAACCTGCTCCAGTATTCTTGCCTGGAGAATTCCATGGACAGGGGAGCCTGGAGGGCTACAGTCCATGGGGCTGCAAAGAGTAGGACACATCTGAGCACGCATGCACACATGACCAGTCGTGGCAGCCTCCCTGAAGCCCCTCCATCACTGCTTCAGTCCACAAGGAGACCTGCTCTTCTGACTTCTATCAGCAGCTGTTAGTTTGGCCTCTCCTTGAGCTCTGGACCACGTGGAATGACAGTGGTTTTGCGTCTGGCCTCTTTCACTCCGTGATGCACTCTCTGTGAGCTTCACCTGTGCAGGTGGGTACGTCATTTGTTTCTTTCCCATTGCTGACAAGTATTCAGTTCTGTGAACACGCCACAGTTTATTTACCCATTGTACTGTTGATCGACATTTGGGTGGTTTCCAGCCTTTAGACTCTGCAATCTGAGCTGCTGTTTAACATTCTGATACGGATATTTTTGTGTCTGTGTCCTGATTTAAATGATATTTTATTCTTTTCTTCCTTCACCTTGTTGCGTGTTGTTGTTCACTCACTAAGTCGTGTCCGACTCTTTGTGATATGACATGACACAACTAACCCCAGATCTAATTTTTGATGATAAATTTGTTTGCACTAGGGAAAAAGAAAGTTAGAATACTATGTGGCCACATTCCTTCAGCAGCAGAAAGGGCTGAGCTGTGGCAGAGCCAAGTCCAAGGTACGTGGGGTTTCTGCACGTCTCCTAGCTTGTTTCCTGAAATCTTTGTATTTTCAGTAACACCAAGAGCCTGGGATACTTCCTCCAAACTGCTATACCTTAAAACGTTCCAGATGATGCTAATATCGACATTAGTTTGATTCTCAGCGCTTATGCCACTTCTGGCATTTTCCAGGCATGGAATGATCATGTCCTGGTTGCGTGCTCGTCGCTCAGTCATGTCCAACTCTTTGTGACCCCATGGACTGTAGCCCACCAGGCTCCTCTGTCCATGGGGGTTCTCCAGGCAAGAAAACTGGAGCGGGTTGTCATTTCCTCCTCCAGGGGCGTCCTGGTTGAGAGGCAGCTAACAGCATACTTTTTGCAGAGAACATAGCCGTCATGATGTCCTCAATTCTCAGTCCTGGCAGCTACCTTGACAGCCACCTTTTATGTTAATGATACTTTGCACCCAGATGATTTCAACACCCCAGTCAGGGTGGACATAGTAGGTCTTCAACACGTTTGTTGATGGAATGTCAACGTGCCACAAGCTTAGGCAGAGAGCGGTGGGTTCAGCATCCGAGCCGCAGCGTTGGCCCCTTCCCCTGAGGCATGACGGCTTCTCTTGGTTCACTTGGACCTTGACTTCAGCTGGAACCAGCTTAAGAGGGCAGAATCGGAATGGCCCTGATGCCAGATTCTAGGAACCAGGGCTCTGTGTTCATCCCATCCTTGTCATCTGTGCTTTCAACCATCACATTTCTGAGGCCTCAACTCTAGGAACTCTGAAGTTTGTGGCCATCATATGACTTCTATTTTGAGGCATACCTTCACTTATCAAGGATTTATTAGGCCTCCTGAGAACACAGAACATTGAATAATTTTTTTTCCACAATAATGTTTATTGTCACAATGTCAACGTTTATTGTCACAATGTCCCTCAAATCCCAGAAATCCAGGAAATAGCATAAGGGCCTTTGGGAGCTTGAGCAGAAAAATCTTCTTCTTATCACTCTGATTCACCCTTCACCTCTTTGGCTTTTTCTCCATCAAAGTTCCATAAATACATGAATTAAAACCCAGAAAGCAGTCTTTCTGAAAGAGTGATGTCTGTCCACAGACAGTTTGCTTTTGGATGAAATAAGGATCACATGTAAATAAAGGGTGTGTATCAATCTTTATTCATTTCCTATTAGCCTTTCCTGATAAATATGGCACTTGAAGCAGAGAGATTCAAGTAAACAGTAGGTTCATTTGCCAAAGATGGCTCTTCCGCACTTGATGCTCCATGTAAGAATCTCAAGGCTGATGCTTTTTTAAAAAAAAGTTTTATTTATTTATTTGGATGTGACAGGCCTTGGTTGTGGTACTCGGGGATCTTTAGTTGTGGCATGAGAACTCAGCTGTGGCATGTGGGATCTAGTTCCCAGACCAAGGATCGAATCCAGGCATTGGGAGTGTGGAGTCTTAGCCACTGGACCCCCAGGGAGGTCCCAAGTCTGATGCTTTTGAACTCAGACTCATCCATATTGTTATTCACTTCTCTCCAGTCCCAATTCCCTACTCTATGTACCAGCCCAGGAAGGCTTTTGACAACACATAACAGAAAAACCAACTAACTGTATCTTAAGTGAATGGAGAGGGGCATTCTTCTCATATAATAGAAAATCTAGAGGGAAGTGTGGATTATAAATGGTTTGTCTGTCTTTGTGATTCTCTTGACCTTGCCCTCAAAGTTGCAAAATGGATGCTGCAGCACCAACCATCACATCCAAGTTAAAGGCAAAAAGAAAGATGCTGCAGTTTCACTCCGTCTGTCAGGAAGATGCAAACTTTCCTAGGAAGCTTCTAGCAGATTTCTGCTTATGTCTGATTGCCTAGAACTGTCTCTCAGATGCCTCTAGCTGCCATGGGGAGAAGGGGGTTGGGAAAGCAAGTGGAGGGCAGCACAGGTGAAGGAGATTGGAAACAACTGTTTATCCTCTAGCATCTGCCACATCTTGTCTCTACCCCACCTCCCACACATCACTGTTGGAACCTTTACGTCCTTCCTGTTTGAGAGAATGGCGAGCCTTCGACAGTTGCCTCTAATTATCTCCCGTGTCCATCCTTTATATCATCCACTCTGTTCCAGGAACCCTGGCCAACTTTCTGTCCTCAAAGAAAGGCTCCCCTGCTTCTTTGGATTCGCTTGTCTCTCTGCCCAAGATCCTGCATCCCACCTCCACTTCCATCACGCATGGGTGGTTTCTTTTCAATCTTCAAGTCTTGGCTTAAATGTCACTTTTTCAGCATGGCCTTCCCAGACCAAAGTTGGCCCTTTCACTAACCCTCATCCCTACGTGAAATCAGCCATGTATTTGTATGATTTGCCTTATCATCTCTCTCCTCACAAGACTTAGGGAGAACAGAACTTTCTGTTCGAGCAGTATGTCTTTCCATACAAACCACAGTGCCAGGCTCCCCAAAATATTTGCTGAATGAATAAATGAAAAGGTGGAGGAAAAAAGTGTCGATAGTCTCAGAACTGTTGACAGAAACTGACAAGTGGAGACCATGGTTCAGATAAAACCAGACCTTCAAATGAGAACACTTTTGTTAGGAGTAAAATGCGTGTACACAAACACACACACACACTCCAAAATAAAACAAAAGGAGAAAAAAGCAGAGGAATTTTGAGTCATAATAAAGGCACCCTCATACTTGCCATCGGCCTTTTTGCTTCACTCCTGTCTTGAGGACCACAAGGGGGATGACGGGTAGCATCCATGGGCAGATAAACAGAACTAATCATTTGCAGCGCTCTCTTATTTTTAAGCCCCAATGCATTTCTTTTCATGTGGCCCCGGCGTTGCTAGTTTGTGTTAATTGGACCACGGCATGGAGGGACCAGACTTTATTTCATGCAAAATGCACCTGGGGCAACTTGGTGTGAAAAAGGCTTGCCTGAAAACCACCCAGCTCAGGCTTAGCAGGGTCTCAAGGCACAAGGGGTTCCTGGCCCACGAGGACCACTGTAGCTGCCCCGGCTTCCACCTGGCAACCTGCCACCTGATGCCCCCCTTCTGAGGGATCATCTGCACACAGAGGTCATTCCCGGTAAACTTTAACCCCTCGAGGCCTGGGCCACGTCTATCATCTTTGCCACCCTGGTGTCTGGCACCAAGTGGGTGCTTATTGAATGCCAGTTGTCTTCCTGTTAGAACCCCACTTTCTTCCTACCTCTAGAAGGCTCTGTCCCTCCAGGAACCCCACACCCCACTGGAAGCTCTGTTTAGCACGGTGTCTGTGGCTCTGCCCCTGGGGACCCAGCCTGCTGAAACTGCCGAAACACACCCTTGGGGGCAGCTCTCAGGATGCTGGATTCAGGGACTTCCCTGGTGGTCCAGTGGCTAGGATTCCACATTCCCAATACAGAGGGCCTGGGGTCGATCCCTGGTTGGGGAACTAAAATCCCACATGCCACCCAGCATGGCCAAAAAAAAAAAAAAAAATTGAACTTGCACTATGGCATATTAAGCAATATTAAAAAAAAAAAAAAGAATGCTGGGTGCAAGTCCCCGGTCCCATGAACACAGAGCAGGGAGCTGGAACTTTTTGTAAAAGGGGGTTAGAAAGAAACCTGGGGATGTCTCCCTCAGCCCCTGCTTTGGCCTCTGGAATGTTTTGGGTTTGAGAACATCAGTGAAGGGAGACGTGAGAGAAGCAAGTGGGCAGAGAGGGGAGCAGGGATCAGGGTCTGCAGTGTGGCGTCACATCCCTTCGGGGGCCTCTGTGAGTGGGACTCCCAGACCATTCTTCAATCTCCTTCCTTCCTGGACAACCTCTGCTGGCCGTGACATCCTCTTCCCTGTGGACAAGGTTCAACTCCTTCTCCAGTTGCCAGGTCCCCTCTGGTCCAGCCAACTTTGCCGCCCGACTCTGCTCTGGCCCCAACATTTGGGGGGCATCAGGGAGGGGGACCTGGGGCAGAGCTGATTTTTCTGCGTGTCTGGGTGGCCCTGGGGGATGTCCAGGGGAGGGGGCTGTAGCCAGGCAGGGAGTGGGCGGGGCTGGGACAGCATCTCTCCTTCCAAGGACGAGAAGGACAGGAGAGGGGAACACCTGGGCCTTGCCTGGAGCCCACGGAGGAGGCTCAGGGCCATTCTCTCCAGCAAAGGCTGTCCTCAGAAGCAGAGGAAGGAATCTGAATAAAAAGGAGCCGCAAGGAGAGAGTTGCCCACACCCCTCCCCACTATCACCACTGTTTCCAGGCGACACGCGCTCTGTCGCGGTCGCTGTCATACAAACCCTCTTCCCGTAAGATGGCGGGTCCCATGGGGAGAAGGGGTGAAGTGGAATATTTTATCAGCCGTGTACATATGTAAGCAGAAGTGGGGCTGAAAAGCAAAAGCTCATTTCCCTGAATAGGGGGAGGGGGGCGGGGGTGGAGAGGGCTGGCGGGGTGGCTGGAAGGGACTTATCTCCAAGAGGTCAACAACCAGAACACGAGTGCGACCATGGTTTTCACTCTCCGTGTTGTCAGCTCAGAAAACCTTACCACTGTGGGCTGTTTGGGGGCAAAGTTTAAAAGGCACCTTGTTTTTGTATTAAAAATAAGAATCTTAGAAGAGGTGAAAGAAGAAAAAAAAAGAGTAAGAAATATTTGAAAACTGAGCCACGACAGGAGGACGATTCTCTGGGAGAGAACGGAGTTGGGTTTCCTGTTCACCGGCCACTTCTCACCCATGGTTTGACAATAGTTCTGCCCCTGTGGGGAGCAAGCTCTAAGTGCTGGCTTCTTGGCAGTTGATGGTCCAAATTCATCCTCAGCACCGGTGGGTCAGTGGGGTGCTTGGACGCAGAAAATCGGGCATCCCTTGGGGGTCGGAGGAGGCAGGAGGTTGTCTGGGTACATGGAATGGAAGGTATAATCTCTCCTCTGCTCCAAAAAAAAGGTAGCTTCTCTCCTCTGCCTCGGTGAGTGCCATCATTCAAGGGTCTAAAGAACTAGGGGGAAAAGATTAAATAATGTCTTGAAATACTTGCTTTGCCCAAGGATTTAGCTTGAAAGTAACCAACCTGACAAATAGTTACCAGCCCCTTCTGCTCGGGGTAAGTGACCACTCACACAGCGTGTCGTGAAGGAGTCTGGTTTACTTTATAGCCTAGTCTTTTGTGCTAGTTGGGGACACGAACGGGGAGAGGGTAGAGATCCACAAGCTGGCTGGGAGGCAGGAATGAAGCGTTCTTCTGAGGACCGGTCGTATGGCCATTTCCAAAGAACAGAGCAGAGACATGATCAGATGGACAGACAGCACAGCCTCCAACCGCTCTGCCCCGACTCAGGCTGGGGTCCGGCTGCCAGCTCATCCAGAAGTTTGTGAGATTATTAAAGTTAAGTGAGGAGGGATGGAGAGTGAGCACGAGAGAGAGACAGGGAGAGAGAGGGAGAGAGAGGTGAGAAACACAAGAACCCATCTGGGCAATGCATCACATTGAAATTGCCCCGCATTAAAAATTCACCAGCCAGTGAATTTTCAAGGGATTTGTAGTAATTAGATGACAAAATGCTGGCAAATCTCAGGCTTGCCAAAGATGTTACTCAGGGGTCAAAGACTCGACACTTTCGGCTGGGTAATTTGTAAGTGTCAATCACTCGCTGCCATCAGAGAGAAGGGAGCGATCTAACGGCTGCATTCTAACTAAGTGGAGGCGCGAGCCTTCAGCCGGCCGTCTGCCAGCAAACCCCTAGACCCCGTGGCCGCTCCGGCTCCGGCGCAGACAGCGGCTGCAGCCCCGCCCGGAGCCCCTCTGGCCAACTCAACTTTCCAACTTCTTGTCTGATTGTATTCTCCTTTGTCACTTTCAGAAAGCAGCTTGCCAAGAGTTGGATGGACATCCGTCCTTCACGCAGGGGAAAGGGTCCTGTGGCTGGCTGCCACTGGAGGGTGAAACAACAGGGTGCTTGCTCTCGTGCCTGGGTGGGCCCCGGGGCCTCAGTCTTCTCATCTGTGAAGTGGGGGTGAGACTCTCCTGGCAGAGCCGTCCCGACTGAAGGAGAAAGAACCTACTGGTTACTTGCGGAACTGATTCCTTTGCTGGGTATCCATACACCATTGTCCCAGATGATGTGCTGGGCTCTGAGGACTTACCAGTGACCGAGAGGACCCGTCTGCTCATTGATAGGAAGGAGGGACGAATAATAAATCATCAAAAAGCATGTCTGAGGGTGCTAAGTGCTAGGAAGAAAATGAAACAGTCAGAGCACAGAGCTGGTTAGGTAGTGGTGCTACTTTATACGGCGAAAGGAAAGGCCTCCTGGAGGAAGCGAGGGCAGGGAATGCTCACTAGAGGGGCTGCAAGGTGAAGCCCCAAGGCCCCAGCTGGATGATTCTGTTCTAAGAAATATTGCAAAGCTGGAGACTGGGACAAAGACAGGCAAGGATACGGTGGGGCTAGACTCCTGAAGACTTTGACGCTTCGAGGTTCCATGAAGCCAGCCTCAGTGCAGCCGAGCCTGGACAGTCCCTGGTTAAATCTGATTCTGGTTCTAACAGGGAGGAATGGTGTTTGAAGATGCCCGTCCATGGCTGGCGGGCCTGGGCCAACACTTGCTGGGGGATCTCATTTTAGCTGCTCCGGCTGATTGAAAGTGAGTTGCAAAGGGGCCAGTGAGCCGGAAGGTAAGATGATGCTATCAGGACTGTGGCTGGCCTGGGACTGCCTGGACCTAAGATTGGAGACCCTTCTCAAGATAATGGCCCAGAAAGACCCCTCTCTTCCTCACTGCTCCCGCCTATCAGGGTGTTTTTTGAAAAGAGCACTGTCCATGGAGTCAGACAGACCTCGGGCTCTGAAGGCTGACTCTGCTGTGTCTGAATTGTGTAATCCTGGGAAAGGTACTCCATGTCGCTCAGAGCCTCAGTTTCTACATCTGGACAATGGGTACATGACCTCCACTCACACGGTACAGATGGACATTATTCATGAGAACCTGGCTCAGGGGAGGTTCTCAATAGATGTGCTTTCAACTCCAAAATGGCTCTGATACACAAAATGATCAGACTCTGGTTGGCCACCTAAAGAGTATCTCTATGAGCAAAAGAAGTTTGCAGCTGAGCCACACTTAGGGGGATGAACCAGGGGACAAACCTCTGCTTTCAAAGAGCTGGAACAGGGTGTCTTTGTAAGGTTTGCCGCCTGGTTGGCAAAATAAATGTCCAAAGCGGAATCTATAGGCTGGGAATATTTATGTATTTGGCGAATACTCATAGTGGGTCCGGGGAGGGGCCAGGGCCAGTGTCTGTAAATCACTTTCTCCCTTGAGCTCTTTCTGGTTATTTCACATTTGTTGTTGGTGGGGGCAGGGCGCCAGGCTAGGCGTATTTATTCCCTCACCCTCCTCCTTTCCCGGGCCTGGGTCTCCATCCCATCGAGCCTTCGCCGCAGGTTTAACTGGGCTGTGAAACTGCTCAAGGGGAAAATGAGAAACCACCCAGTGTTTCATGGGAGGCAGTGGGCTGGGCTTCCCGAGCCCCGACGGCCGACCCTCACTCTGCCCCTCCCCAAGGAGTGGGGGAAAAACTGGAAGCTCTGGGACCAGGAGGCAGGTGTCCCGGGCACCCACCGCCTCCACACCGAGCTCCCCTGCAGCCTGGAGGCCCGGAGACTCACTTGAGATGCAAATGAAAAGCAGCAGCAGCAGCAAGTCGGCTCAGCTATTCCCCAGGGCCCCGCGTGACCATTGCCCATCTTTGCATTTTCGACTGGGGAATTTGAAGCTGACCTGGCGTCTCCTTAAGAATCGATGAGAGTGAACAATGCTGATCGCCCCCTACAGCGCTGCCGTTTATTGAGCATTTACTGCACGCCAGCCACTGAGTGAGGCCCCCGGTGAGCTTTGGCTCAGCCGGTCCTCACAAGGACCCAGGGATGGTGGGTGACTGCTGCCTCATCAGTGAGCCGGCCCCCGAGCCCGTGTGAGGGCGTCCTGCCCGCCCACTTCTGGTGTCCTCTGCTTGCTTTGATGGCAGCCCTTCCCTCTGCCTGATTTTATATTACAGGCCCTGCAGGGATGGACCCAGACTTTGTTTGTGACGAAGGCATCTGACCTCTTCACCTCCTTGGGTCACAGAGGCTGTGGTTTGTAAACCACCGGTTTGTTGTCCTGAATCAGAGAAACAGCCTCAATCAGAGTGGTGGGGAGGGGCCCGGAGGACGCTGGAAACGTGTCCTGGTTGCTGTCTGGGCAGCAGAGGCGGTGGCTTATGCAGGGCACACAGATTGCCAAAGCCAAAGCTAAGCTCTGGACGACGCGGAGTGTGTGTGCCCAGCTCCCCTGTCCTTTGCACACTGGGCGCACAGACACACACACACCCCATCAGAGCTGGGCACATCCCCAGTGTCCCCAGGGCATGCCCCTGCTCAGCAGTCTCAGCTGCCGCAGTCTGAACACACTCAGCTCCTGCCCAGCCCGCGGGCCCTGAGGCGGGCTGTCTGCTGCTCTTCTCCATGGACCACGGGGCCTGGCCTGGGGAAAGTGCCAGTCAGCCTCCTCTCTCAAAGCCCTTGGCTAGTGGTCTGGGGCTCGTGGTTGAATGTCAAGAAGACCCGGCAGGAACACCCCAGCCTCTAAGGAGCCAGGAGACTCCAGGGATGTCCCTGACATAGCCCTGGGCCTCAGTTTTCCCATCTGCAAAATGGGGGGAAAAGCAGTGCCTGTGAGCCGTGGGGCTGTGGTGAGGATTCGGTCATCGATCACTGGACTGAACTGTATCACTGAATCCCCAGGTCCAGGGCTGAGCTCGTGAAGAAAGACAGCTGAGTCATTAGGATCCAGACCTCAGCCCTGAGACTCTGTCACAGATGTGCCCGGGAGCCTCAGGGTGTTCTCATGTGGGCCGCAAATCACTCAAGTCCTTACTCTGGGTTGACCACCATCCCTGACAGAACCGACTGCCTTTGGAGACAGAACATAGGTTCTTGATGGGAGTCTGAACACCGATGCTGCCCCCACACCCACGGTGAAGAGGGTGGTGAAGAGGGGCAGGAGGGCAGGTGCTGCTTCTGGAACAGATTGCATCCTAACAGTTAGGGACTGTGGCACCAATGGGGCAGGACCCCAGGGAAGTGATGGATGGAGTAGAATGAAGTCTCTGCAGGCCTTCACGAGCTCTGTTTAAAAATTCAAACACGGACTTCCCTGGTGGTCCAGTGGCTAAGACTGTGTGTGCAAAGTCGCTCCAGTCATGTCCAACTCTTTGCAACCCTACGGATCGTGTAGATGCCAGGCACCTCTGCCCCAGGCAAGAACACTGGAGTGGGTTGTCATGCCCTCCTCCAGGGGGTCTTCCCAATCCAGGGATCGAAGCTACACCTCTTGAGTCTCCTGCCTTGGCAGGTAGGTTCTTTACCACTAGCGCCACCTGGGAAGCCCCAGTGGCTAAGACTCTGCACTCCCAATGTGGGGAGCCTGGATTTGATCCCTGGCCAGGGAATTAGATTCTGCATGTCACAACTAAAGATCTTGCATGCCACAACTAAGACCTGGTGCAGCCAAAAATATATATATATATAATCTAAACACTCCATGTGCAAGGGACAGGCTCTGGCTGCCATCAGCCTGGCTGGAGGGAAGATTCCAGCTCACAGGAACAAGCAGGAAGGGAGGCTCAGAGCCTCACCAGGGCTTTCTCAGATGGGCGGGGCTGTGTTCCCATGTTTGAGAGACAGCAGGCAGAGGCAGACACAGAGGATCAGGGCTGGGTGGGGAATAGCACCTCTTGGAGTCGGCTGCCTGCTTCCAGCTCTGGCTCACCTTGGAGCTGTGTGGTCTTGGGCAAGGCAATTAACCTCTCTGGGTTTCTGATTCCTCAGCTGGCGATGAGGATGGTGATCACGGTGCCTATCTTGTGAGGATTAAGTAAATATATCCATTGTTAGAGCAGTGGTGCTGATGGTCACTTAGGATGGTGGATGAGCCAAGACCACAGTAAGGGAGGCCGAGGGAAAGAAGGAAGGATCTTCTCCCAAGGCCCACTGTGTGCCAGGGCTTTATATCTCTTTCAACCTACAAATGGGGTCAGCGCTCAGAGAGGTTCAGCGTCCAGCCTGAGTCACACAGCGGGGTGATCACCTACCAAGGCCCACTCACTGAATCCTCCAAGGTGGGTGTTCCTGCCATCCCCATTTTACAGAAGAGGAGACTGAGGCACAGATAGACCAGGCCACCTGGCCCCGAGGTCACAGAGTTCGTTGTAAGCTGTCGAGCTGGGATCCAGCCAGCAGTCTGGCCCTTCCCACTCAGCTGTGCCTGATTCAGATTCACGGACCTTGGGCTGCAGGGAGGGCGGGTGAGCCGGGCGCCCACGGGATGTGGCCACAGCTCCCAGGACCAGGCCTTCCTCACTTGGTGATGAAAGTCTCGGTCCTCCTGAGATGGTCTGCCCCTGGCAACACGGCTCTCCTGGGGTTTCTGGTTGGTCCCTGCGACCATGGTCAGGAGATCCCCAGGAGAGGCTGACCCGGCTCTCAGCTGGGGTCCCCCACCCTCAATGCCTGGCAGCCACCAGCCTGGGTGCCGTCATCTTTGGAAGAGCCCATCCCCTCTCCCCAGCCCCTTTCACGTGCTCTGGGTCCGGGGTCCAGGGCCTGCCCCCAGCTCCCGCAGGGTGCTGGCTGCTCTGTAAGGGGCCCCCCTACTCCCCAAGCCATCTGGCAGCCCCTCGAGGGTGCGAGCGGCCACACGTGGACCGCCTTACCGCCTGCAGTCCTGCCGCCAGGTCTCCCGATTCTGGTCACATCGTGACCACACCTGCCTGCGGCTGCACGCTTTTGCCACTCTCCTTCCCCGGGCCCCGGTTTGGGGTGAAAGCCTTGCTTATTAGTCAATCTGGAGCCCACTTACTGTGAATTACCAGGCCTGATTGATATTCATGAGTGGATACGTCTGAAACCTCAGTCAGCTGCCACGTGACTCTGCCTCGGGGAGGCGGCTGCTCTGAGGATGAGGGGACCTGAGCCACCCCGCACGCAGCAGCGGCCCCCAGCTCACAGCTGTCCTTCCCCGGCCGTGGACGGACTGGGAGGTGAAGCAGGACTTTCCAGGCTGGATGGTGGCAGAGAGGAGGGGCCGGGCAGATGGCGGGGAGCAGTCGGATGGTTTCCAGACACTAGGAAGTTCAAGTCTGGCCTCTCGGAGCAGGAACCAGGAGGAACCACTTTGCAACATGCCCTCGCTACACTCCCCCCGCCCCCTCCCCCCCAAGATTACCAGCTTCCAAAGGCCAGGGCAGGTGACTTAGGGATTGAATAGGAGCCAGGCTGCAGAGGCTAAACCCCAAACTCCGATTTCAAATTCAAATGTTTCCCAGAGAAAACGGGCTTTGAACGGACTGAGTCTTGGGAACTGGTAAGAACTGGATCTGGGTATTGAAAGAACCTGGGGGCTTTTTAAAAAATGGGGGTGGGAACCATGTCCCACACACAGGACACTTAGGTCACTGTAGGGAGGGGTTGGCTCCCCTTTGAGGAGGATTGTGATTGAGCCTCCCCCAGCTGGAGGGAATCTCCCAGTGCTGGGGCCCACCCAGCTATGACGATCAGAGGGCAAAGAGCACAGACCCTTCCAGCAGGAGCTTATAAACTCGCTGGTCCACGGACACCTGGGGGCTTGATGAGCTGCACCCGGGTCCCTTGGCAGCACGAACGCTCCTGAAGTGAGAAGACACATCGAGGAGGCCGGACTCCCCTGCCTGGCTAGAATTTTCCTGCTTTAGGCAATTTAAAGAGCCTCTGAATGGCCTGCTTCTCCAGAGGCTGAACTAGGGACGACCTTTTTCTTTTTCCCCCAAATATGAAAACAGGTATTTATTATAGAACAATTGTTAAAGATTAATTAAAGGCTTTAAACAAAGAAACAAGCAAAAACATAATTCCACACACTGACATTGACTTGGTAGCATGGAAGTACTTCAGCCCAAAGAGGCATGTTCATCTCTGATGAATTTACACATAATAAATTCTCATGACATGATTCCAAAATATATGTATGAACTGACGTGACATGATTATAAACATAAGCGAATTGAAACCCTGGTGTTAGTTTACATGAGTTCAATTTAAGGTCAGTGACTTAGTGGGAACCTCACACTTGTGGACAAGCCCTTGAAGGCTTCCTTTTTTTTTTATCCCAACAAAAGCTCTCACATGTTTATCACTAAGCCGAAGCCCTCGTTGAGCAACACCGACAACAGAACCAGCCTTCCCGTCTGTCCCATAAGACACACCTGCCCGTTCAGACAGTAGTGACGTTCTCTCTACTGTGATGTGATCAGACACAAGTGACCTTGACACCACATACATCGGTGTCACTTCATGTGCGAGGCTCCTTATAGACCCAGCCTGGTTCTTCTCCAATGTCTTCTCTTGGGGTCGTATCTGATTTTATTACCAGTTTCCATTCGAATCCACTGGAGAATGGGATGATTCTGCTTTTGTTTCCTGACCAGGAATTGCCTGAAATTCTTGTGAGAAGACATGGTGAGGAGCAAATTCAGCCACTCACAGGATGGCTGGGAGGCTTCCCAGGTGGCCAAGTGGTAAAGAATCCTTTACCTGCTGACACAGGAGATCCTGGTTCAATCCTTAGGTTGGGAAGATCCCCTGGAGGAGGGCATGCCAACCTACTCCAGTATTCTTGCCTGGAGAGTCCCATGAACAGAGGAACCTGGCGGGCTACAGTCCATGGGGTCGCAAAGAGTCAGACTCGACTGAGCGATTGAGCACAGCGTGGCGGAGACAAGAAGATAGCTTCCTTGAGTCAGCCTCCATCTGCTTTAAAACCACAATTTGGGGGTTTGTTACAACAAGGGGATATACACTCTAACTGTGACACCGTCTGTCTGCAGGGTCACCACAGCTGGCTGTGTTCCTAGCTGGCTCCTGTTCTTCGGTTGAGTACCAGGTAGAGAAGCTGGCTAAGCATCTCAGGGTCTACAAAAGATGTCCCAGCTCAAAACTGTTGTGGTGACATGTTTATTCCACAAGGGCTGGGAGTGGAACTCAAGAATAGAAATCCTGGAGCGGGAGGGGCCCCACATCCTAGCTCCTCTGGGGAATACCGTTTGAAAATCATTAAAGGAACCAGTGTTTTAGGCTATGTCTTCTGTGGCCCACCACTTCTCAAGCGTCCTTCCTTCTCCCAAGCAGTCAAAGCTTTGACTGTGGGGCGGTGGCCAGTGTAGATGCCTGGAGGGAAGCCAGCACCTTCCTGGAGTATTAGGGATGGGAGGCTCCCTTCAGTCCTCAAGCCTCAGTTTCCTCATCTGCCTCATCTCAGATGAGACTCAGCCCTGCGAGAGCAACTTGTAAACCATGGGGTGACACCCACATGTGCAAGGTGGTGGAGGTATCATGGCCTGGAATCTTCTGGGGGGACCGGAAGAAGGGAAGGGCTCCTGACAGTTGCCAGGGAAGGAAGCAGCAGCTGCCATCCAGAAATCTGCATGACTACAGAGAAATGTTTGCTGTTGGCCTGAGCCCAAGGATGGGGCACCGCAGCCCCAGTGGATTGTTTTCACGAAAGCTGCAATTAAGGGGAAATGGGGTCTACTAAGGAAGCTGGAGGGGACGGAGCCCTGGCTTCTGGCGATGCTCTAATTAGATCACAAGGCCCCTCTTATTTTGCCGCTGAGCCAGAAGGCCCTGGGCTCGGGGCTTGTGCTGGGTGGGTGATGGTGACAGCCTGCCCGGGGTCGGGGGGCACGTCTGCTCCTAGGGGAATGGGGTAACGACAGTGCCTGTCCAGTGCTGACCACGTGGCAGGGATCACACTGTACCCGTTTGATTCTCTCAGCCTCGGGAGTCGTAGGGCTGCAGTTCTCAGTTCGTGGATGAGAAGACTGAGGCTCAGAGAGGTCGAGGAGCGAGCTCAAGGTTATGCTGCAGGTAAGCGGCAGAGCTGGGGTTCCAGCCTGGGGAGCCTGGCGGGGTCTGGGCAGAGGTGGCAGGGTGAAAAAGGCACAGAATGGGGAGCAATGCTGTGGTGTGACCTTGGGGAAGCCACCCACCCTCTCTGGCGCAGGCTTGCTGAGCTGTAAGATTGGAAGGGCTTGCTTTAGATCAGACAAACTTGACATAGAGGGCCAGACAGTAAATATTTTGGGCTTTGCAGGCCATACAGTCTCTGTTGTATTGATAACTACTCAACTCTGCTGAATCAGCAGGAAGGCAGACCATCTGGAAGCCAACAGGTGTGGCTGTGTGACAATAAAACTTTATTTACACAAACAGGCAGCAGCTTGACCTGGTCCATGGGTCTCAGCCTATGAACTCCTGGTTTAGGTCACTCAAGTTCCTTGTCTACCACTTCTTTGCATCACATTCATGTTCTTAAGAATTTTCTTTATACAAATTCACTTTTTTCTTTTTTTTTTACCTGCTCCTTAGAGTTTGGCAAAACCATTGGCTTGATGAGCTAGCTATGTATTCCTAATTGTAATATACATGTGAAAATAAACCCATAAGTTAAAAAAATAAAAGCACATGGACTGCCTGAAATCATCTCGTGTACCATGGAAGGGCTTTCCCGGTGGTTTAGTGGTAAAGAATCTGCTTGTAAAGCCGGAGCTGCAGGAGATGTGGGTTCGATCCTTGGGTCAAGGAGATTCCCTGGAGGAGGGCACAGCAACCCACTCCAGTATTCTTGCCTGGAGAATCTCATGGACAGAGGAGCCTGGCAGACTACAGTCCATAGGGTCGCATAGAGTTGGACACGACTGAAGCAACTTAGCACTCACTCCACGGAAGCCTGTATTCTGTGCTTCATGAGACATGTTTATGCCAGTAGTTTTCCACCTACTCAGGTGCCGAGGGGAAGGATGAACACATGGGGACCAGACCCTGTGCCCTGACTGAATACGGCGGTTCTACTTTCTCTGTTTTCTCCATTGAGGTTCTGCATGAGGCTTTTGCTTGGGAAAAGGGGTCCTGGGATCCAAAGAGTTTGGAACCCTACAAAAGTAGCTTCAAAATGAACTGGGAACTGGTGAGCTCTGAGAGAGGAGGACATCCCAGCTCTTCCTGCATGGGGCTGTGAGTACCACACTGCTTTTTGGATTTCTTAAAGGGAAAAACAGATGATTTCTCGTTACGCCTTTGACCCAGCCCTCTCTCCCGAACTAGAGATGCACATCCACCAGGAAGCTCTCCATCTCCACCTGATGGCTGTCTCCAGCTCAACGCAGTAAAAATCCAGCTCCTGGCTTCCCTCTGGGCCAGCTCCTGCACTTGGCCTGTCTCAGCACACACTGCCTTCTTTCTTCTAGGTGCTAAAGTCCACAGAGCCTACAACCAGACCTCTAGTCTGTCTCCTGGGCTCCACTTTCTGGGACCCTGTCACCTCTTCCGCTGGTCAAAGCTGCCACATCTCCCCTGGATTACTGCTAGAGCCGTACCCCCCTTCCCAAGCCAAAATGAGCCTGTGCAGTGGGCTCTCCCTCCCAGGAACCTTGCTTCTCCTGCCCTGCCACTTACCCACTCTGCTCTCACCCCACCTCCTCGGGGAGCCCTCCCTTGGCCCCTCCAGACACCCCTGCATGAATAGCAGCCTCAGGGGCACCAAAGGAGGAAACATTTGCTTGCTGTCTCTCCATATTCCACTGACAGCTCCTGGGGACCCTGGAGTGTTACCCCCAGCACCCAGGGCTGGGCCTGGTACACAGACGCCTCAGTAAACATCTGTGGGATGCACGCGCCCAGGTGTTTCAGGTTCTGTCCTCTCCCTGGATCTGCAGCAACAGGAGTCCCCAGCGCTGAGGCCACAGGCTCTGCTTCAGGAGCCGACTGTCCTCCAGGAGTCTCAGGGGGTGCCCCATCACCCCGACTCTCTACCCTGGTGCCCTCCAAAGCCACACTGAGCCCCCAAAAGGCTCCCATGTACTGGGGATCAATGGCATTTGATGGTGTTAAAAACCAAATCAAAAAGCCTGTTAGGGGTTCATGGCAGGTAGATGCTGGGCAAGAAGAGCCTCCGTGGGGGGAAAGTGATTTGACGGCTTTCATTCCAGCTGCCCTGAGGTTGGGTTTTGAGTTCTGGCACACATTGGCCTTCCTTCCTGTGCCTCAGGCTCCTCATCTGTGAAATGGGGACAGGAGTGCCATCCGCCCCAGACACAGGGCGAGGAGAGGGCGTGCACTCACAGCCTGCAGAGGGCCAGGGTCTCTGGCAAGCATGTGCTGCCCGGCAGAAGAGTGCGGAGCCGGGCGTGTGTCACTCAGCAGCCCCTGCGCCATGTCACCTGGGGGTACGTCGCCTGCCCCCTTGATGCTCCCTTTCTGTACATCTCGTACATTTCCCTTCCACAGTGGCTGGGAGGAACAAGCGGCATCCATTCCTTCATCAGATATTTACAAGCACCTCCATGGTGCTAGTGGTAAAGAACTCCCTTGCCAGTGCAAGAGACTTAAGAGATGTGGGTTTGATCTCTGGATCAGGAAGATCCCCTGGAGAAGGAAATGGCAACCCCCTCCGGTGTCTTTGCTTGGAGAATCCCATGGACAGAGGAGTTACGGTTCATAGGGTCGCACAGAGTCGGACACAACTGAAGCGCCTTAGCACACACGTACCCACCTGCCAGGCACAGAGTATGCAGTGAGCACAGAAGGGAGGCGGCCCCTGCCCTCCAGGGGCTGACAGTTCAAGAGGGAGGACAGATAGGAAAACATGTCACAGACAACCATTTACAGCCATGACAGGGGCCAGGATCCGCCTGCAATGCTGAGGACCTGGGTTCGATCCTTGGGTCAGGAAGATCCCCTGGAGAAGGAAACGGCAACCCACTCCAGTATTACTACCTGGAGAATCCCCAGAGACAGAGGAGCCTGGTGGGCTACAGTTCGTGGGGTCACAAAGAGTTGGACACGACTGAGCGGTTAAGACAGCACAGGTGCCAGGAAGGCGCTCTAACACGGCAGTTCTATGAGGGCCGTTTAACAGGGGAGCCTGGACTGTCCAGTGTAGGGTTTGGAAAAGTCAGCTTGGGGAAGGTGCTTATTTCAACAGCCAGGGCAACATGGGAGAACAGATTATTATTAACCCAGGATTCTATTAATCCGCTATTATTAATACTGCTTAAAAAAATGATCGCATATTATTAACGAAGCTCAGCAGAAAGAACCCGAGAGGCTTTTTTTTTTTTTTTTTTGTGGGATGGGAGCACATGTTCCATTTCTGAGAGGAGTACCAAAGGGTTAAAGTCATTTTCATTAAAATTTAAATTTCAGCAGGCGCTCACTCTCCCTTCGCCGTCCTTTGAACGTTTGACTGGCAACCATTTCATATTTCAATCTCGGCAGAACAAATTGAATTAGATGTTGAAACCAAACTCGGCTCTGTTCACCAAAGCCTGCATGCTCGGCTTGCACTAATCCCCTCCTAGAGGCTGTGGAGCTCTGGAGGGCGCTGGGAGGGACGGGTCCTGCCACAAAAGACAAAAGAACCCAAGGAAGGCCGTGAAAGGAAAGGAGGAAAAACCATGGGGGCAAAGGCCGCTGGAGATTTATCTTCTGCCTGGTTGGTGGGTTTCTGAGCCTGGGAGACAGACCCTTGTCTGGATGCAGACCATCCTGGGCACCCAGCACAGAGCTGAGCCCACAGGGACGCCCAGTGTGCAATGGGTGAATGAATGAGTGAATGAATGACGGGGTGAGGATTAGCAGTTGGCTTTGAGGACTCACTGCACCAGCCTCTGTCTGTCTCTGGCCTCTGCCCTCCCTCCCACCTGCCTACTCTCCTTTCTGAGACACCACAAGATGCCGGGGGTAGGTGCTTCTGCTCAGACCTGGGTTCTCCCTGGTCTCGTCGGCCTCCATGCCAGCCCCCGATTGCAAACCCGCTGAGGACGGTCAGCTCGGCTCCCCTGGGAGGAAAGAGGCAGGCCTCACACCCTGGCATCACCCCAAGGCTGAGGGCCTTTGCCAGCAGGATGCTGACCAGGGCTTCTTGAAACGGCTCGGGTCTGTGCAATGGCCCAGAAGCGCTGACACGAAGACCTGAGCCTGGCTTACAGGTGACAGTGGGGGTGGTGCTGCTGCCCACGGGTGACCCCAGGATCGCAAGGGTTAGGAAAGAGCACAGCAACACCCAGGCAGTGGTTCTGGGGGACGGGCGGCCGTGAGCCCCTCCGGGTCTGCTGTAGGCTTTGCGTGAGGAGGGACGGTCAGTGCGGGTGTCGGCTGGGCAGAGGGCACCCCCTCCAGGCTGCCTTCCAGGGTACCAGGGCTCCTTCCCATTATGCCCTGCCTGCCGTTGACTCCCACCCAGCCCCGCTGTGCCTCCAGCGTGGGCCCAGGTGGTCGGGCATGTATGCGTACTGACTTCTTAGGCATTTCCTGGGTGTAGCCCCGTAAGTTTTCTTCTTTGTTGGATAATAAAAAGGATCATAATTACCACTACTACCACCACTACTTATGGAAAAGGGAATGGCAACCCACTCCAGTAGTCTTGCCTGGAGAATCCCCATTAACAGAGGAGCCTGGCAGGCTACAGTCCATGGGGTTGCAGAGTCGGACACGACTGTGTGACTCTCTCTCACTCACTCACCATTACTTACAGTTCATCAGGTATGAAAAATCAAAGTGCTAGTTGCGCAGTTGTGTCCGACTCTTTGTGACTTCATGGACTACAGCCTGCCAGGCTCCCCTGTCCATGGAATTCTCCAGGCAAGAATACTGGAGTGGGCAGTCATTCCCTTCTCCAGGGGATCTTCCTGATCCAGGGATAGAACCTGGGTCTCCTGTATTGCAGGCGGATTCTCTACCACCTGAACCACCAGGGAAGCCCAATAGTCTGCTAAATCCTTTCCATCCATGATTTTTTTTTTCTTTTCTTTTTTTTCCCTTTGCCTGCATCACATGTCTTGCAGGATCTCAGTGCCCCCACCAGGGACTGAACTGGGCCACGGCAGTCACAGCACCAGGGAATCTCCCATCAAAGATCTTCTAGTTAGTCTTTACAAAAATCCTGCAGGGCTGGTTCTCTTTACACCCATTTTAAAGATATGAGAATCAAGGAAAGAGGTGCTGAGGTCACACAGGCAGTGGGTGGCATTGCTGAGATCCTAAACCAGGCCTTCCTGGACTCGGGGACCCATGTGTTCTGCACCCCTACCCCCCTCCTCCCATCCAGGCCCCAGGTGTCAACACCCCGAGCCCAGAGGCCTTGTCCAGATACAGATGGCCCCATTGACCTCATACTCCCCGGGCTTTTGGCATCACCTGCCCTCTCTTGGGCACCTGCTCTAGTCTGGCCCCCATCAGGGGCTCTTCCCAGCTCTCCCTGGACCATCTGGTGGGACAGAGGCCCTTTGGGGAGGGGTGAGCCTATCTCCTGTCTACATGAAGATCAGAAGGCTCATCCTTCTTCAGCCGTGACTGCTGTGCTTTATTTCTGGAATCTCTCTCCAAGATCTTCAGTTTGGGACCAGCGATGTCCCAGGATCATTCAAGCTCACCTGGAGCCCTCTCCCTGAAAGCTCCCCCAAGCTCCACCTCCCAGGTGAACCCGGTGACCATCAGCCTCCCCACTGCCTTGGTTCAAAGGCATGAAGTCTCCCAGCTCACCTGGCACTCGCTGGACGGATTCCTTTTCCCTAAAATGCTTCCAATTGGTCCCTGTCCTCAAGGGGGAAAAGGTGGGCTGCCTCTGGGCCAGCTAGGGCTTTATCATTACCTAGTAACACTTCCTTCCACAATTAACAATAATGACGATGATTACGATAATAAAAATGATGAGAGCTTTAGTAGTTCCTGTTTAAAGAACTACTTTCAGGGACTTCCCCGGTGGTTCAGTGGTTAAGAACCCACCTTCCAGTGCAGGGGACATGGGTTTGATCTCTGGTCAGGGAACGGACCACCCACTGCCGTGGGTTAACTAAGTCTGCACACTGCAACTAGAGAAGCCTGCATGCCACAGCAAAGGCCCGGTGCAAGGGTGGGGATGGGGCTCAGTATTCCTGAGACACCTGTTCAAACTCCAGGCTCTCCCCTGTGCCTTTCGGGGACAGGACAGGCTGAGAAGGGACGTGGGGGCAGGAGCTGGGCAGAGAGGCCAGCTGTGTGTGCTGCTTGAGATCAGGTGGTCAGGGGCGGGCTGACTCTGAGTGAGCAAGGGAAGCTTAGAGTAAGCTCTGAAAGTGGCAGGTAGGGTGGGGGTGGTGAAGGACACAGTCTGGGAATAAGTTGGGGAAGGGCGATGTCCCAGGCAGAGGATAGAGCAAGTGCAAAGGCCCTGGGGTAGATTGTGCTGTGAAGGCCAGAGGGCTGTGAATCAGGGGCAGGGCAGATGAGACAGGGCCTTCTTGTCCTGGTGAAGAGGGTGATTTTATTCTAAGTGTGGTGTGGGGGTTGCCAAAGGGTTTTAAACTGTACCTATTATGATCCAGTTTATGGCTGTGTGTGGACAATGCAGTGCTTCTGGGTAAGGGTGAGGTCTGCTGTTGGTGTCTGTTAGAGCCAGGAGTGGCACGAAGGTGGGGTGATGGGACGCCCTGAAATCTCTAGGGGTGTGGAAGAACTGCTCCTATTTGTTTATGTGGGGGGCCCTTCCATCCCAGACAGGGAGCCCCCAGGGTGACAGGCAGAGAGGCCAGGCTGGGGCGGGCAGGCAGGAAGGGAGGGGCCGTGGTCTCTCTGTGTGCAGCTGGGTGAGTGGCTGGTGTTTCTTCCCTTGCGGTTCCCTCAGACCATCAGCTTCCTGACCTCCCCACTCCCATGCTATTCCTCAGCTTCCCTGGGCTTGGTCTGTGGATTGCGAGCTTTTCCTCTTGGACATAGGGAAGGCAGTAAGGCAAGAAGGTCAAAGAAAGACTCGAGGCCCGGGCGTCAGACGGAGCCTCATCCCGCGGGTGCCCGAAGCTCTCTGGTCTCACAGCATCCCTGCGGCAGAGGCACTGTCAGCACTGGCCCATTTTAAAAGTGGGGAGAGTGAGGAAGCGAAGGCTAAGTCACTGCCCCACGCTCACCAGGCTGGCGAGTGGTGGATGTCACTAGGAGCTCAGAATGGTCTGAACGCAGGGCCCGAGCTGGCACCGCAAAACGAGGAGGTGGCAAACCCCTCTCTGGGGACGTTCTAGTACCTTCATCTGGGTCACTGAGGTCAGTGCCAAAGTCGCCTCCTTCCATGCCAGGCCTGCAATCTTATTTCAGGAGAATCCACATGGGCCCTAAAAGGGCGAGCAGTGGGGAGGGAGGGTATGGACCCGAGCCCTGTTGTTCCTGGGACCCGTGGCAACTTGGGAGCCTGGCTACCGAGGGTCCCTACCCAGACGCCATGGTCTGATGTTGGGGTTTGGGGGATACGCCACTATAAAGACTGGATGAGACACACTGGGTCTGTGTCTTTCACTTCTGTGTCTTTTACATTCCAAGTTTGGGCTAGGATGGGTTAGGAGGCACCTGCCCCCCGGAGAACGGGGGACACGCTCAGCCTTGCAGGGCGGTCAGCGTTGTGTGGTATTGCCTGGATTCCAGGCCACTCTGGAAATTGCCAAATGTGGATCAGAAAGTCCTCCCAGAAAAACACAGAGCAAATTTTACACAGCCAGTCAGAAGACCCCAGGGCTCTGACTCGGAGCCACCCAGCCCTGCAAATGAAGAGGGAAATGAAAATGCCGATGAGTGCTTGCTCTGGGCTTTACTTGGATTGACTGGTGTGGTCCCAGCACCATCTGTGAGGTAGGCACAAGATCACGCCCATTTTACAGAAAGAGAAGCTGAGGCTCAGATGGGACCTTGTTGGTCCAGAGTCACAAAGCTGGGGGCGGCCGGGCTGGGATTCAGGCTCAGGGCAGATGGGCTACTACTCTTCCCTGTCCATCACCCTCATCTTGGTGGGTGCTGGGCTGGGATCTCCAATAGGTGTGGGCAAGAGGGCACCCCAAGTCTGGGATGAGCCTTGGGACCCCGATGTCTAGGACTGGGGACCTGCTCGCATTTCGTGGGGTCCCTGGCCCGTAAGTAGAGGGTGTCCGCCGTTAGTGGATGCAGCTGAGCTCTACCAATGAGCTGGTGTCTGAGTTTGGAGCCTGGTGCTTCGTGAGTGGCCCCATGGTCGGCGTGGATGGACGGAGGATGCTCTGGTGACTAAACCACGGCTCGCAGTCCCGAGTGGTGAGGGAGAGGCAGGACAGAGGACATGTCCCGGACTCTGAGCCGTTCGTCCCATGATGAGAAGGAGGCGGGAACTCAGCAGCCCTAGGAGAGGACAATAAGAGACGTTTCTGGAGCCGCCTTACACGCTCAGCACCGTGCCTGCGTTCTTTCTGATGAATTCGAGTCTTTCTCGCTAAAACCCTATGTGGTAGGAACCAGTTAGTAAGGTAGAGGCCGGGGCCAGGGAGGAGAGCTGACTCGGCTGGGGTCCCTGGTCTGCGCTGGCTGGAGCGGGGGAGTGGGGTAGGGGGCATCACGCCCAGATGGCCCAACTACACAGAGCGGCCGTCACCCTGGGGGTTGCTCTGGGCTCGTGGGCAGTGGGGCCTGAAGGTCCTCGCTGCCACGCAGCTGCCCGCCCTGGAGTGAGCACCCTGAAGTCCCTCTGTGCTCTGACCTTCGCACCAGGCGGATGGGGCCCTGCCTGCATCTCGGGGTTGCGGCGAGGAGGAGCGAGTCGGGGGACTCGTGGGAGCAGTCAGTGGCTGGGCTTGACTCGGGGCTGGGAGGTTTGGCCACTTCGGGTCCCTGTGCTGCCGCGCGGGATACCCCAGCGTTGGTGGTGCCCCGTCTGCTCTCCGGGCCTCCAGTGCCGGGTGCAGGGCAGGCGTGGTCAGAGCCCGCGATGCCTGGGCTGTGAGCTGAGACCCTCATCCCCTCTGGCCTTGGACCAGGGGAGCGCGGGGCTCCCGCCCACCGCCCCAGCCCTCGTGGTAGGGGGTGCGGAAGCCGGCGCGGCTGCGCCCCTTCCCCAGGGCCCCGCCGCACGTACCCTCGGCGCCAGCTCACAGCTGAAGGGTCTGCTTCTCGCCGTCGTCCTCACTGTCTTCCAGCTGCTCCAGGATCTCGTCCAACACCACAGACCGCTTTTTCTTCAGGGGCTCTGTGGGAGCCCAGATGGCATGAGAGGAGGAAAGAACAGCCGACGGGGTTGGGAGGCGGGAAGACAGCGAGGATGGAGAGGAGGAGGGAGGGGGTGGGGAGGAGAGGGGGAAGAAATTGGAGAAAGACAGGGAAGTGGTGGAGACAGGAGAGTGGATATAGACACGGAGGAGAGAGAGGAGACAGAAGGAATAAGACCAGACAAGAAATGGGGTCGGGGGGTGGGAAGGAGGAGGATCAAAGGGGGAATGAGAAAGGGGAAGAGAACACAGGCAGGAAGGCAGAGAAACGTGGAGGGTTAGTCTCTGCTTCGCCCAGGGGTGGCCCCTCTCCCAGTGCTGCCAGCCATCCCTGCCCATCATCCACCCACCCGGGAAGAGAGGGAGTAAGGCGCTTCCCAACGGGGGCAGAGGCTACAGCACTCTGCGTGGTGCAGAGGGAGCCAGAGGGGCTGAGCCAAGTGAGGGTGGCGGTCAGGGGACAAGTAGGAACTATTCCTGTTTTCTTGGCGGTCATGGACTCTCAATGGGGCAGTAGGCAGCTGGCATATGGCAGGTGTTCAGGAAATGAGGGGTGACGAGATGCTCAAGGACTCCAGAGGCGACATGGAGGGAATAGCAATTATAGAGGTGCCTTTAGAGAAGAGGGGTTATTTGGCTTGGGCTTTGAAGAATGTGGAGGAGCTCTCTGTGAGAAGATGGGGAAAGGGATAGAGATGCAGTGTGGCAGGACGGACGTGGTAGGCTCAGCAAAATGTATGTCTTCTGTGTTCCAAACACTACTGATGATCTCCTATGTGCTACAGCTCTTATCTTCTCCACAATTCCACAGGCAGCTATTATCATTACCCCACACAAGTGAGAGAACTGAGCGATGACAGCTAAGTCTAAGGTCACTCAGCTAGGAAGTGGTGAAGCCAGGACCCAAGACACATCAAAGCCCATAGTCTTTCCTATGTTTGTAAAAGACTCTGGTGCTGCCCAGAGATCACCAGGGAGACAAAGGGTCAGGCGAGAGAATGTGCTGGTCCCTTTGGCCCTCCAGGAGAGGAACTGTGGAAATGCGGGAACATTAGCTTAGACTGACTTTGTCCCCTGCTAATCTAACCACTCATTCATGGTGAGCTTGTTTAGAGGCAGCTGTTAGAGGCTGTCCCAATCCCCTCTCCTCCTCTGGCTCAAACAACACCTCCTCTGTGAAGTCCTCCGGGTGGAACTAATCGCCCTCATGACCCTCAGTGGCCACCTCCCCCACTGGGTCAGGGGCTTCTGCAGTGGGTCTCCCCAGGGCCCAGTCAACGCTTGCCCTGGACATGAAGCATCTTGGGTCTCTTCCAGGTGGTCCTTGGAGAGTGACTTGGTCTCTGAGGTTATTTCTTCATCTCATTCCTACGAAACTGACACCATCACTGGCCCTTCTCTTCTCCAAGGCTACCTGCCTGACCCGAGCACTCCCACTCCTCAGTGGACTCCTGGCCTCTGCGCTCACCCTTGCGGCCACCTACCCTGTCCCTAACAGCTGCCCGACGGATCCTTCCACTCCTGCTCTGCTCCGGGAGCTCTTGCTGAGTGCAGAGAGGCGGTCCCAGGGCCTCACCTGGACCGGCCCTTCCCTGCGTCTGCCAGGTGTGCTCCTACCCCGAGACCCCCACTCCCCCGTCTCGTCCCCAGTGAGGACCCCCGCTCTCCAACCCCCTCACTTTGAAGCGCTTCTCACCACCGATGGCGGGCGTTGCTTCGTTTGGGGACAGAACTGTCCCGTTTATAGCCATGTTCCCTGCCTCAGCACACTGCTGGGTACCTAGTGGGGGCCTGTGAGCATCTGTCAGATGGGAGGCTGAGCGAATGGGGCAGGAAGGGGCGACGTGGTGGAGCTGGCCCCTCGGGGAAGGTGAAGAAGGCAGGGGGGCCCGCATGGCCCGAGCGAGCCCCACGCCAGCATCACCAGCATCGTTAGTCACGAGGAGGCGGCGGGAGAGGGAACCGGACGGGCTAGGAGCTGAGGTGGACGCCTGCAGCGCAGTCAGCCCCTTCCTCTCCTCACCCCGGGTTTCCTCATAATCACCAGAGGTGCACAATGGCCTCTGGAAATTGAATTTGTGGGCAGGTAGTAGGAGCCGGGAAGTGGAAGCAAATAGAGCCTGCAGGCCCATCACTGACACCCCCTCCCCGTGACTGACAATGGGGTGGCTATGAGCTCTGGGGACGGCGGGTCCCTGATCTCCTAAGCTGGCCTGGGGTCCGAGGGGGTAGCTAGTGGCGGCCAGCGGGAGTCCTCATGGTGGCAGCTACCATCTTCACTTTGGCAGAATTGTTTCTTCTTTCCCTCGGCCTGACCCGTGATTCCAAGACTGGTAAGGGGGCAGTGCCAGGTACCTGGTGCCTCTTATCCAGCTGGCCCAGGGGTGCCCTGCAGGTGGTGACTGTGGCTTAAATTCCTGGTGCCCCCAGTGGCCAGCACAGGGCACCCCCAAGGGCGCCGGTCCACCTGGGGGACCTTTCAGAGAAGCACGGCCCACTGCCCAGGGGCCTGGGGGCACTGAGGGCCCCCTGCCACCTGAGTGTCCCCAGCACCACGCTAGCCTAGCCTTGCCCGACTGAGCCCGGGAGATGGGAACTGGGGCGATCTTGTCCCAGGGCCCAGCACACAGTAGGTTGTCATCTGGTGAACACAAGAATGGACAAATGAATGAGAAAATGAATGAGTAAGTCGTTCTTGGGCACTGAGGTGGGGAACTTTTAAATAATAAAACAGCGGTTGTCAGGACAATTAAACAGAGGCAGGACGAGAGGTGCCGATCCTGGGGAAACTGAGGCCGGTGTGGGCACAGCTGGAAGAGGAAACTCACCCGGGACAGGTACTTTAGAAACAGGGTCTCACCTGAGTCTTACGCAGCTGCCCCGCCCCCGGTGTGAGGTCACTGCCCCCACTTCACAGATGGGAAAACAGAGGTGCACAGAAGCGTGCACCTCCGAGGCCCCCCAGCTAACACGTGGCAGCCCCTGGCTTCCACCTCAGACAGTCCAGTTTGCAACACGCATGCTCTGTGCTGGGAGGAGAGGAGCATCTCCTGACGGGCCCCCTGGGGGCGGGAATGTGTGGCGGGGCCCAGGTCAGCCAGGACTCTGACAGGGCAGGTGGTCACAGTCTGGACTGAGGATTGGCCGCACTGACCTCGGCTCTTCCTGTGCTGGGTGACCCTGGGCAGGGCACGTGCCCCGTCCGGGATTGAACCCCTCATGTATAAAATGGGGGGGCATGGCTGTTCCCCTACCCCTCTTCTCTGTGGCTGCCGTCCGCTGTCTTCCTGACCTCCCCTGAGGGTGAGGGCTCCTCCTTCCTTCGAAAACCCCTCAAGGCCCCTGGACTTGCCCCCAGCACCTGTGCGGGCACTGACCCCGCAGCCCAAGCACTGACCGGAGGCTGGAGGCTGTGTGCCGCAGACTGAGCCTTCTGGGCCTCAGTTTCCCCATCTGTAATATGGGCCACTAGGAGTGCCTGCCTTGGGGCTGCAGCGAGGACTGAAGGAGAGAAAAGAGTGGCACCAGCACCTGGTGTCGGGGCTCCACGGCAGCCCCGAGACCACCTCTGTTACTGTTACTCACATCGGAGGTGCAGACATAACGTGCCCCTCCCCTTGTTACTGTTACTCACATCGGAGGTGCAGATGTAACGTGCCCCTCTACCATCAGGCCTGGGGGCACCACTGGTGGCGGGGCGGGGGGCGGTGTGCTGTCATAGGAAGGCCAGTACATAGCAGGTGATCAATAAAAGGGAAATGAATGAAGTGATTTGGTTCATCAAGGCCAAAGCAAGTACAATCCAATCCCCCTCCTCTAGTCAGAAACCGGAGGTGCAGGGGTCTCCCCTGGGGGCTGTGGGGCGGGGGGAGCCGTCAGCGACCAGCTGACAGTGACACGGTCTGAGGTCACAGCACTGCCGCTGTGCACTCGGGGACCTTGGGCAGGTCCCTTGCGCGCCCTGGGTCTCGGCTGCCTCGTCGGTCCACTGGAGGTGCGCACAGGGCTCATCTACCTCCTGGGGCGGTGGCGAGCATTAGCAAGTTTATGGGAGCTTGGCCCCCCGAGGGCTCAGCACCCGGGGGCCTGGTGTATCTGGCTCAGGCTGGGCCCCCAGCACCGCCCCTCCTGGAGGGTGTGTCAGGCCCCGAGTCCCCACTGAGCGACACCCAGCACCCCCTGCCGGCCCGGCCTACACGCGGAGCACCCCGCTTGCCGGGAACAGCTGCTCAAATCCTATTTCCCCGACATCAAAAGCCTCAGTGGGTTTTCACCAAACAAACATAATGCAGAGCCAGAGAAAGGTGTAAAATAAATAAACGAAACAAGCTGTGCGTTTTCTTTCCGTACTACAGCTGCACCCGAAGATAAACAACAAGTGAATGTCACCAAACATCAATACCCGAGAAATTAACTTGACAAAGAGCTCAGCCGTCCCCCAACAACCCCCCAGTCCTGCCCTCGTCCCCCCCACCCACCCCCCAACCACCCTCCAACCACCATTTTGCATTTCTGGAGTTTCCCACCTAATGATTTTATTTTTCAATTAATTCCTTGACAGGATGCCAGCCCGTGTCTCTCTCCCATCCCTGGCTGGCGCTGTCGCCCTGTGTGCAAGGCGGGGGGCGGGCAGGGGGAAGGGTGCGAGCGGGTGGGCGGGGGCACGGGGCTGTTGGGAGGAGAGGAAGCTTCATGGCTGGTTGGGGAGGAGGGGGTTCTAGAAGGGACCCTGGTGTGACTGGCTGTGGACGAGGGGTTTGCGACTGATGGCGTGGCTGGCTGGAGCCAGGCTGCCTGGATTGCAGATGAGGCTGCTGTCCCTGTGGGGCCCCCGGGGGCCGGGGCCTCCCTGCTCTGCGATCCGTCTCGGCAGGTACTGAAGAGCACCTGGCTTTTCGGGGGCCGAAGAACCATCAGAAGAGCAGAGGCACTGAAGGCCTTTGCAGCAGAGCCCAGCACCCACGAGGCATGCGGCGAAGGTGAGCCAACCCCAACTGACATTGGCGGGTGCAGTGACTGAGAACACGTGGGCAGGCCACCTCCCTCCTGCGTGAAATGAACGAGAGCGGCGGTACCGGCCCTCGACAGGTAACAGTGGCCGTGGCGGTTACTCTTTCCTGGGGGTCACCCTCAGCGTTAGCAGGCAACTTGGGGACGTGCTAACGGCTCCCTACCCACATGGAGGGCCAGGGGCCTTCTCTGGCTACGAGGGCACCCCTGGACCCGGCCCAGGGGAGGCTGGCAGTGCTGGGGGCAGAAGCGCCTGAAGAGATGTCTCAGCTTCTTCGACTTCTGGGGGACAGTTTGGAGCGGCACAGCTCTAGGGGGCCCCCCGGGCTGCACACTGCACGTACACTGCTCACCGGCTCCTCTCCCAGCTGCTCTGCTGGGAGCCTTACCCACATCTCAGGGGCTGCTTCCGGGGAACCCAAACTAAGGCATGCAAACGGCAGACACCAAGTGTCTCCTGGTGACCGAATGGCACGTAGCAGGGAAAGGCTACACAAGTCTCATTTCTAGTTTCTCTTGAAACTGGCTAACCTGGCCACACTGGGCCCACGTCCCCAACTACGGGTAACTGATGGGCTGGGTGCTGGTTGCCCCTGGAGACAGAGGCCTCGCTCATTTGGGTGTTTTCTGTCTGTTCCGGGAGGCCCCAAGCTCGCTGCTTCCCGAGACAAAGGGCAGGTGAGGCAAACTGTGAAGTGCAGCCCTGCCTAGCAGGTTTCCCCTATTAAACCTGAAACAGAGGCAACTCCAACAGGCTGGGGGCGGCGGGGGAAAGGGGAGCAGGTGTACCCCTCTCTCTCATCTGTCCCTCGAGGGGAGGAGAGGAAGGAGGTTGGGGTGGGTAGTGGAGGGTGGCATTCCAGGTGGAGACAGGGCACCATCACCTTCAGATGGCCTGCTGCCCCAGGCCATCGAGGGACATGAGGGTGCTGGAGACACGGGGTATGGGTCATGTCGGCAGGGGTGGGGGTGGTTTGGGCACCCCGAGGGCTGGCCCAGCATCTGAGGCTGCCTGCTCCTGGGTAGCCCTGCCTCCCACGCTCCAGACTTGCAGACCCCATGGGCAAAACCCTCAGATTCCCAGACAGGTCTGCATCCCAGGACTCTGTTTACAGTAGACGCACACTAGATGCTCACAGAATAACCAGCACTGTGTACAGAGAGGACTAGCCTACCTCCCACGACCAAACCATGGCACTTTATTGGTACAAAGAGGCTGTTTCAGGGAGGTACCTTTTCAGAGCACAGCTGGTTCCCAAAGAACCACATGTGATCTGAAAGAATCTTCTCTGAGCCAGCAGGCTGGAGACTGGGCCCCAGGCCCACCTCTGCCACCTCAAGGATTTAAGGGAGCTGCTTAACTCCATCCCTCAGTGTTCCTATCTGTTAAATGGGGATAGTGCCTGCTCTCCTGATCTCAGGCCTTGAGGTTCCAGTCTTTAGTCATTCATAGCAAGTAGTCGTTGAACATACACACACACACACCCCTAGTAGTCACTAAATACACACACACACACACACTAGTAGCCACTGAATACACACACACACACACACACACACTAGTAGTCACTGAACACACACACACACTGTACCAGGCCTGGTGTGAGGGGTACAGTTGCCAAGAAAGCTGCAAATGACAGACCGAAGCAGCAGCCACAGAGGCCGTGCTGGGGTCCCGGGGCTGGCAGAGCTGGGCTGTCAGCGCTCAGTCACAGATCCCTGGTCACCTCTGATCTACTCGAGTCTCGCGCTCCTATCTGGAGAAAGGGTGTGACCAAAGTGGCCACTGCAGAGGAGTCAACAAATAAGGTGCGGACAAACACAGCCTAGTGCCGGGTACGCAGAGGTGTAAAAACACAGTGTCTTTGAAGAACACCCGGAGGGTGGGCAGTGCTCAGGAAACTGGGAAGCCAGTGGACTGGGCGTGGATTCACAGGTCTCCCACGAGCCGGGAGATATCACTGCTCCATTTTTCAGACGTGGAAGCAGCCGTTCTAGGGCTTTGGGGAAGACGCGCCCATGTGGGACCCTGACTGCGCTGGTCCCGGGGTCTTCCTGTCATGCCCCAGAGACACCTGTGTCCCCTGGTTCTGCTGGCCGCCCTGCAGGGGGGACCAGCGGCCCAGACTCCTCGGAAGGCGCTCCTAGACAGGAAGGGCGTGAAACAGATGCAGGACACGTGGCAGCACCCCCTTGCCTCCATCAGCTGTTTTTTTTCTCCAGGCGCTACTGAGGACTTCCTTGGTGCTCCAGCGGCTAAGACTCTGAGCTCTCAATGCAGGGGACCTAAGCTCGATCCCTGCTCAGGGAACTAGACACCCATATGCCGCAACTAAGAGTTCGCAGGCTGCAACTAAAGATTGTACATGGTGCGACTAAGACTGGGCAGTCAAATAAACACATAAATCTAAAAAAATATAAAAAATAAAAAAGAAGCTATTGGTTCCCAACCCACAGCCTGATAGAATCATCTGGAAAACCTCTGATATCTGGACCCTAGCCCCAGAGTTTCCGATGCAAATGGCCTCGGGTGGGCACTGTTATGACGACCACTGCTGTGATTACTCACAGTGCTCAGGACTCTGGCTCCCGGTGAAGCCCAGTGGGTCAACCTTGCTGTGTTCTGGGCATCCTGGGGGCCGAGGAGTTACAGGAAGCTGGACTGGTGCGTTCCCCTCCACAGGGGTTGGTGAAGCTGCCTGGCCTGGACTATTGTGGATTTAGTCCCTGGTAGGGTCGTGGGGCTGGGCTAAGCCTGGGGACTTTGGGGCTTGGTCCAGCATGTGTCTGCATTAGTTATAGACGCTGGAGTGGCCTGTACAGGCTGGGGAGGCAGTGGAGAGGCCAGGAGAAGGTGACTCACTGCAGAGGACCAAAAAAAAAGAAAAAGAAACCAGGAGAGGCTGGAAGGTGTCCCCCACTCTCCTGTCTTGGGCCTGGAGGAATCTTCCCATTTCTGGGGGCTTGGTTGGCATTAGCTCCCTGTCCCTTTCCTCTTGTCAAAGTCCCTGGGTTGGGAGTAGAGGTTCAAAAGAAAGAATCAGTAATGTCATCTCAAGGGGCGAAGATGGGATGCTGTTTGTAAGAGAATCTGTAAGCACAAAGGCCTAAAGGGGCCAGGGAGGAATGTGATGGAGTCAATCAGTCTGAGTGGTGACTATAGGAAGGGATGCGAACTGTGGCAAAAGGGGGAAAAACAACAACAATAAAACAAACAGTCCATGTAATCCGGTCCCAGCTACCCTCTGCGAATGCAGGACCAGGAGTGGTCAGATCTTATTTTTCAAGAGAGGCCAACAACAAGAGAAGCCACTGTAATGAGAAGCCCAAGCACCGCAAACTGGAGGAGACCCACGCGTCCCAACTAGAGAAAGGCCCGGGTGCGGCAACGAAGACCCAGCACAGCCAAAACTAAATACAATTAATAATAATGTTAATTCGGAAAACCCACTTTATTTTCTTTTTTATTTTCTAGGCAAAATAAAGACCCATGATCTTAGTCGATGGCTCACCGCTGCGGCCTGATTCACTGTCTCTCCCCTCTGCCGACAGAACCCCACTAGTTTCACTTGTGGTCCTCAAGCAGTAATGACAACCTCCTTGTCTGTGTGTTTTCTTTGGGTTTCTCAGGCCTGCGCCAGCCCACGGTTCAGAAACAAACCCGGCCACCCCCTGCCACCAGCCACAGACCTGGAGGCGAGTCCACCTTCCTCTGGCCCCTGTTTCCAGCACTTTGGTCCCCAGGTCCCTGAACCTTCATCCAATCCGGGCTCGGCCCCTTCCCCTCCCAAGTTGCTCTGAAATTCTCCTTCTGTCAGTTTAATTCTGTGATCGATGAGGAAGAGCAGGAGAAATGGCCCGGCACAGCTGGTTTCCCCGTTAGCCCTAGCAGGGATTCCTGGCCTCGCTGGCGATGGCTGAGTGAAATGTTTGCAGAACGCAGAGAACACAAGTCAATAACAATTTAGTTGGATTGGGAGCAAGTACCTTCTCCGCACGGACAGCCACTCCCAGGGGAAGGCGGAGACAGTGTGCAGGATATTGCCGGAGCGCTTGGAAATATTTCCAAAACACCACTCAAAGAAGATCGGGGCGTTGGGGGGTGGGAGGAAGGGGGAGGGGGCGCCCGGGAAGACACCTGCTCCGGCTTGCTCCAGGCCCCCTCCAGCCTCCCCAGCGCCTCTGCAGGGAGGAAACACTTGGCTCTCAGAACCTGGCTCAGAACCTCCCTCCCCACAGCCCAGCCACTCGCACCCTTGCTAGCAGTTGCCACTGCGGAGCCACTGTGACCGAGACAATTCCTGCTTCCTGATTTTTCTTCTCTCGATTCTGCCTCCATCAGCTGGGGTGGCCAGGGGCGTCTGAGGAAGAGTGTGTTTCCTGGTCGGTTTCAACCTCTCCTGCTGTTGGCTGGGAGCAGGAGAAGGAACTAAATTCCGCACCCTGGACAGGGGCAGGCAGCCACTTTGAAAGGGCAGGGGTGAAACACCTCCTGTAAAGCGCCCCGGGGCCCATGGTGGCCTTTACTCTGTCGGGACCCTTGGTGGCAATCTAGGACAGTCTTCCCTCGCCTCCTGGGTCTTTTGAGACCTCTGGAACAAGGGCTGCCACCGCGAAGTCTTGAGAGGCACCCAAATGGAAGAATAAAAACGAGGTGAGGGGAGCTTATGGGAACCTTCTGTCTCCGGGTAGCTGGCAAGATCCATGGCAGAGGGATATTTTAAATAATAAATTCTGTGACTCCACATACTTGCTCGAACTTTCCTGACTGTGATTTTTAAAGTCTGAAGATTATGTTTTCATGGCCAAGATCAAGGAGGCCTATTTGCAAGGGCTGGCGTGGGGATAACCGGCTCTCCTGGTCCTCGATCTTTTGAAAATGTGCCATCCTGTGAAAGATTAAGTTACGGAAGGGGAGGGTTTGGTGAACTGTTGCGGGCTTTAAATATCATCTGTATGCTGATGACTTCCAAATTTATATCTCTGCCCAGACTTCACCCCTGAGCTCCAAACTCATAGATCTATCTGCTTGACATCCCACCATGAGTCCTAATAGGCGTCTCAAACCCGACGTGTCCAGATCATCCCCCACCCCCACCCGCTCTTCCCAGCTTCATCATCACGTGGCACCACCATCCTCTGAGAGGCTCGCTTTGGGCAAATATCTCCGTTCTGGCCTTAATTTCCCCTCTGCCTTCCAGAGGCAAGCCTGGCCAGCTCTATCTTTACCACATATGCTCAATCCACTGCCTTCTGCCCACCCCTCTGGTCTCCGTTCCTGCTCAGACCACCGCCCTGGCTAGCTGGGATGACTACATTGGGACTCCTAGTCCATATTCTTACCCCGTGTAGCATGAAGTGTGAAGTGTGATACGACAGGCCATGCACTCCCCAGTTTAAATCTTCGAGGGACTTCCCATGTAACTTGACGAAAAGTCAGGCTTCCTGCACCGTCCCATAAGATCCCACCCCACAAGATTCCACGAGGGAGCCCTGCTGGCCTCTGTGGCTCTGTTTCTGACCACTCTCCACCTGGGACTTCTTCTCCAGCCACAATGGCCTGCTATGAGCAGCCTTCTGCCCCAAGGCCTTTGCATCTGCAGCTCCCTCTGCCTGGAAGGATATCCCCCCAGTTCCTGGGCTGGCTGGCTCCATTGCCTCACACAAAAACACCAACTCCTGGGAAAGACTTTCTGCAACTGTTAGGGGAAGCACTGACGGAAACTGCCCTCCCTGGCCAGGCACTGCAGCATCCACTTGCATGAATTATTTCACAGCAGAAGGTCCTGGTAAGGAACATGGAACTAACAAGCCACTACCAGCCAGAAGAATTTGGGAAAAATCAAAAGGAGAGAGGACACACCAGTCCATATGTCCTACCCACCTTTCTGGAATCCTCCTCACTGGAATCCATCTTGGATGAGCAATGCACGTGCCACCAGGACTGGTGAGTCAGAATGACTGGCCAGAGACAACCCGGAAACTAACCCCATCGCCATAAAACCCGAGACTGCATGGCAGAGCCGTCCTGCTGGGCTCCCTTACCCGCCTGCTCCCCACCGAGGCATCCCTTCCCAACAAAATCTCTTGCTTTGTTAGCACATGTGTCTCCTTGGACAATTCATTTCTGAGTGTTAGACAAGAGCCCACTCTTGGGCCTTGGAAAGGGTCCCCCTTCCTGCAACAAAACCACCACACTTGGAACCTCTCCTCCCTCTTCCTACCCTTGAGGAGAATAAATTAGCCTTCTGCATTTCCTGCACAGATCTTGCAATCATCAGAACTTTCCTGCTATCACTTTTTACATCATTTGTTTCTCTCCCTCAAGCCCAGTTCCAGGAGGGCAGGGACCGTCTCTTCGGGTGGCTGTTTTGTCCTTGGTGCTGAGCTAAGGCTGGATAATGGGGAATTGAGGGTGTGAATGACTAGAAAGGGAAGCAAGGTTCCGGAGCCTCTGCTCCAGGAAAAGCCGGGGGATTCTTAGGCAGAGGACTCGAGATGGGAGGAAGAGACTGATTATGATGCCTCTAAAACTGTACACTCTCTGAGAAAGGGGGGTTATGTGGGAGGAATTAGCCACCCACATGGCTTCAGACATAAAAGAAGGGCAGCCATTTCACAAGCCCTAGGGGCTGTAAACTTTTTCTGTAAAAGGGGAGACAGTAAATATTTCAGGGCTTTGAGGGCCGTAGGGTCTCTGTCATAACTACTCAACTCTGTCCTTACAGTGTGAAGACACAGCTAGAGACTTTATGTGAAAAATGGGCATGGCTGTGTGCCAGAACAGCGGTATTTACAAAAATGGGCTTTAGGCTGGATCTGGCTGTGGGCTGTAGTTTGTAACCATGGTCCTACTTGGACCATGGAACCCAGATCTGATAAAAGGTGGGAGGATAATTAGGATTTAGGAACTGCTGGGGTCTAGGCAGTGGTGATAGGGTGAGCTGTCCTATAGTGTGCAAAGATGAGTGTCCTCAGGAAAAGTCACTGGACCCTTCTGGGGCTGTTTCCACCTCAGAAAAATGGGAACAGCACCCCTCTCTAGGGAGTTTTGAGGCTAAAATGAGATAGGGCATGAACCCTGGCACTGCCCCCTGCACATGGTACATCTTCAACAGAGCTCTCTCTTCTTTCTCTGACTTCATCTTTAACAAGGAGGCACTTGACTGCCTCTCTTCCGAACAGTGGGGCTTCAAGGGTCAAGGTTAGGGCTCCCTGGCAGCATACCACGCAGGCTGCTCTTACAGAGGCCAAGGCATATTAGACGCTCCATTACAAGGGGCCCTGCTGGTGACCAGGGTTTTTCTGTTGGCTTATTCACCCAACAGGTTGTTAGTGAGCACCTGCTCTGTGCCAGGTGCTGACACAAGGCAGGGGACGTGGAGAGGACCATGTCCCCTGGAGGGTCAAGTCTCTGGGGGAGTAGCCAGGTTAAACCACAGAGGGGAACACAAAGTGCAACAGAGCAGGACCCTATAGGGCCTTCCCAGGACAGGCCCTCACCCTCTGAAGTGTCCAGACAGCAATATTTGATTGCTGTCCAGTTGTTTTGCAAATACGAACACCCACCCCATCAAATGGAGGATGTTAACTACTTGATGAGATGAATGAGATGGTCAGACAGCAACACCGACCCAACGAGACATGAATTTGAGCAACCTCCGGAAGACAGTGCAGGACCAGGGAAGCCTGGTGTCCTGCAGTCCGCAGGTCACGAGTCAGCTGACTGAGTAACTGAACAATAAAACAACCTGATGACCATGAGCTCATAGCCCCAGGCTTCCTGGCCTAAGGACTGATAGAGTTAACCCCGGTGACACCGCCCTGTTACCTCACCATCAGTCAGAAAGTTATGCATAATCTGACCACGGATCTGGTGATCCCCTCCTCCTACCAGGCTTTTACAAATGCTTTGCTGGAACCCTCAGGGGAGCTTGAGGGCTTTTGGGGTCAGAAGACACCTTGTCTCTTTGCTCGGCCCTGCAATAAACCTTTCTCTGCTCCGAACTCCCATGTTTCAGTTTGGCCTCACTGTGCAGCAGGCATGGGAACCTGCGTTCATTAAAGTGTCAGGGAGACGAGGCGTGGGGTGTGACAGGGGAACTCCCAGGACGGCAGGTGTCGGAAAGAAGTCCAATCTCTGATATCTGGGTTGAGATCTCAAGTCACGGGTGGGTGGGCCAGGCCGATGGAGCCAGGGGGCCAGGAATCGGGCTCCTTACTTCCCGGCGGGGAGGGCCAGTGTGCTGGAGGCCAGTGACTGCCTGGGCCTGAAGATGGCAGCTCTCGCATCCCAGGCTGGCCTGGCTTGGCCGGGCGGGGGACGGCGGCACTGCCAGCCACTTGCCATGCCGGTCATGTCTGCGCTCCCAGCTCCGGAGGTGAAAGGTGCAGCCGCTAACCACAGCCCATCAGTCTCCCAGCTGGAATAAGACAACGCTGGGAAGCAAAGCCGCGCTCCCGGCCAAATAAAAGCCTGTTTGCCCCAGCCTCCCTGGCTGTGCATGCTTGAAAACAGAGGGTTCTGCAGGCGGATTGCTTCCGTACCATTATATTCTGTCGGCGGCGCTCGCAGGTACCGCAGCCTGCCGGGGCCCTGAAAGCTTCTCAATGCCCTGACCCTGCTGGTTTGTAACACACTCGGGAAGAAAGGGACGCAGTCAGTGGCTGCCTTTCCTCTTTCTTCCCTCCGTGCTCTCTCTTTTCACCCTCCTGCACGCAAGGCACCGAGGAATAGCACTTCACCTGCCGGGGCGGGGGGGCGGGGAGGCCGTGGAGCTGTGGATGAGATAGCTGATTCCAGCCAGGAAGGGAGGCAGGGAGATGACGGGGAGGCGGGACTGAGGAACGGGGTGGTTGTGTTCGTCCCTGGGCACTAGCGTCGCTGTCTGGGGTTAAGGGCTTTGCCTCCTCGGGGCAGCTTTTTGAATGACTTTCAAAGACCTGCTCTGGGCCAGCCCATTTGATGGGTGTTTGGTTAAGTGTCAGCTCACCAGGGACTATCTAATGCCCCACATGATCAGGGACACCAGTGGATGAAATGAAGACTGCCCACCTCTGCCTTGGGGAAGGGGCGCTGGGAGGTTTGCTCTGAGCTTTTGTGGATGCCAATAAGGGACCCTAGGTAAGTGGCGAGGTTGAGACAGGGGGCTGAGGGCATTTAGTTCCCATGATCACATCGGATGGCGAGACAGCACCAATTTTCATCAGTGAGGAATCCATCTCCTCCTCTCTGTTACCGTGTACTGAGAAGTGCCTTCTGCGTGCCAGGCATGGGGACCAGGTGGCATCCAGGATCAGAAGCAAACGCACCATCCTGTGCCCTGCCCAGCTGACGGGCGTTTTCATTCTCATCCCCTCTCCCTCCCTCCCTCTCTTTCACACATTCCGTTGTCCAGGCTTCCTAAAGCTAGGTTTCCTCTTTAAGTCTCTTTCCTCTGCCCAGAGAGCATCCTCCCTTGGCCTGGCTCCACGGGAATGCAAGGAAAACAGGAAGCGTAAGCGCCTGGCAGGGGAGGTGAGAAAACGTAGTATCTGCCGCCTTCTCGCTGGGCACCCACAGCTTCAGAAGCATCATCTCCTGTAAACCCCGCCCCCCGACTCCCCTATGAAGTAGCACCCTAGTCCCACTGTACAGATGGCAAACCGAGACGGAGCAGCCTGCCCGAGACTGCACAGACTAGGTGAAACGTAAGGGGCCGTGCGCACAGCTGCTCACGTGCAGCCGGGCAGGATGGCTAGAGGCCCAGCTCTGACTCCTGACTTGGCCACTAGTGGCTAGGCGCCCCTGGAGAAGTCACTGGCCCTCTCTGGGCCTCAGTTTCCTCATCTGGGAAACGGTGGGGATAATGACGGTGTTTACCTGCCAGGATTCTGCAGGATTAATACCTGTGAAAGCTCATAGACAGTACCTGGCACAGAGTGAGGCTTAACAGATGAAGGTTGTCATGGGAATAATAACAGTAATGAGTATTACTTGGCCTGAACTGCACGTGGAGCTGTGTGCCTTGACCTCGGCTTGTCAGGGACCGATGGGGGAGAGAAGGGCTGGTCACAGGGCCTGGTGGGCCTTTGGCTCGGCAGCAACCTGTCCCCACAGTCTCCCCCAGGGGAGCGGCAGGCCTGGTGGATGAGCTGAGCCCCAGAGGTGAGGATGAACTCGGGGTAACGCATGCTGACTGCACCAGCCATAATGGGGGGCCTCTCCATCACTCTGGCCACCTCCCACTGGCCCTGAGGCCAGCTCGGAGGCCACGGTGTCACCAGTGAGCTCTCTGCCGGGTCCCTCTGAATGGTTAAGATGCCGGCCTTTCATTCCGAGGCCCAGCTTACCCAGGGAGCCCTTTGTCGTGGCCTCGGTGCTCAGGTTGGGCAAATGGGGCTCGGAGCCTCCACCTGAGATCTGAGTGCCTTCCTGGCACAGATCGGGGCCCGCGGGGAGGAACTGGGCATGGATCCCACCTGCCCTTGGAGTCTGCCAGGCCCCTGGAAGCTCTGAACAATGCGGATTTTGACACAAATGAGCTGGGTACTTTTCGCCATGGGGAAGGGGCAGAGCCGGGAAAAGGGTGCAGCCAGGAGGGCCAGAGGGCGGCAGCCCTATTCTGAGTATTCAGGGCTGCCGCGGGTACCCCCTATTCCCAAGGAGATCCAGCAGACAATGGGCGCGTGGGTGAGAGGGCTGGCATTTTCAGAGCACCGGTTTCTGGCTGATGTGTCTGTCCTGCTTCCCCCACAGCGTTCTGCCTACTGGGGAGGGACAGAGGGGGTGTCACCACACGGATGGGGTGCTATAGCCAGGCTGTCCGAGAGTGCAAACTATGCTTCCACCCCCTACCATCTGTGTGACCCTGGGCAAGTTCTGTCTTCATCTGTAAAACGGGGTGATTGAGAGCATCTACCCCTGGTGGCTCAGCAGTAAAGAATCTGCCTGCCAGTGCAGGAGACACGGATTCAAGCCCTGGGTCGGGAAGATCCCCTGGTGTAGGAAATGGCAACCCACTCCAGTATTCTTGCCTGGGAAATCCCATGGACAGAGGAGCCTGGTGGGCTACAGACCATGAGGTCGCAAGAGTCAGACACGACTGAGCTACTAAACAACAACGTTCTAGGCGTGCTGGGTGGGTGGGAAAAAAAGGCAGCTTGTGCTGTACGTGTTATCACCGATCAGGTCATGACTCCATATAGGGGAACTATTCACATTCTCATCTGTGGAATGGGAGACAGAAGCCTCAGGGGTGCAGTGACTTGTCCCAGGACGCTAAGCTAGGAGGCGCTCAGCTGAACCTTTCCATGCCTCAGTTTCTTTATCTGTAAGATGAATACTGTGGCCACCGGATGCGAAGAACTGACTCAATGGAAAAGACCCTGATGCAAGGGCTGCTGTGAGGATGAGAGACGATGCGTGTCACATACAGATGATGCCCCAGTGGAGGGAGTCCTTATTATTAATACACAGTAGCTGTCACGGGTCCCTCCATGCTCAGCTGCTCTCAGTTCTGTCACCTGCAAAATGGGGCTGATCACAGCCACTGCACAGCGCTGTGAGTTCATGAACGGGAAGATGCATGCAAATCCACTGCCATTTTTCCTGCTATTATTGCATTAGGTTGGCCAGAAAGTTTATTTGTTTTTATTCCATACCATCTTTTCCAAAGCATCGTTAGGTTTTTTCAAAAGACAGTTCGTGAACGAACTGTTTAAAAAAATTTATTTATTGTTGGCTGCGCTGGGTCTTGGTGGCTGTGCATGGCCTTTTTCTCTAGTTGTGACAAGCGGGGGCTACTCTCTAGTTGTGGTACTCGGGTTTTTCATCGAGGCGGCTTCTCTTGTCGCGGAGCACAGCTGCTAGGGCATGGGCTCAGCAGCTGTGGTGCGTGGTCTTAGTTGCCCCGTGGCATGTGGGACCTGAGTTCCCAGACCAGGGATTGAACCCATGTCCTCTGCATTGGCAGGTGGATTCTTAACCACTGGACCACCAGGCAAGTCCCCCAAACCAACTTTCTGGCCCACCTAATACCTGCCCCTGAATGGGCCTCGGCCTGCAGTTGACCTGGGGAGATGGCCAATCTCACAGAAGCACTTCCTGCTGCAGCTTTCTTTTGGGGGGAGGCAATAATGCTGTCTTTGGAGATCAATCTATTGAAGGGGGCCACTCTCCGAGGCAGGGCAGGACTGCTGAGCCTGCACTCGCCTGCTGGCCCCAGGGAGGGGTGGGGGAGGGCCGGGAGAGTCCCTTACACAAACATTTGCCGATGGGTGCATTTGGGCCTGTCAATGTCTGTCGATAAAGATAGGATTTGGGGACTTATTGAGTTGTGCGCTTGTGGCTGTGTACTTAGCCCTAATGTCTCTGGTTTCTCGTTTGCCTTTACTTATGGATTCCCCAGTCTCGGACGGACCCTGGCTGGCATGGGGGCTCGGAGATCAACCCATCAGTGACAAAGTCCTGACAGAGTCCGCTGGTGCAGTCTCCATGGGAAAGGTGCCAGTCCAGCGAGAAGAATCGTAAAGAAATACATGACGATGCGGCACGGAGATATAGGAACACAGGTGGAAAGAGCAGAGGACAGAGCCATTACTGATAACCTGGGGAGCGGGGAAAGGGAAGGCTTCCTGGAGGAGGTGTCCTTTGCACTGGGCCTTAAGGCTGGATAGGCACTGACCAGGATGAAAAAAAACGTCGAGGCAAGGCATTGTGAGCAGAGGGAACAGCGTATGCAGAGACAGTGTCCTGCTGGGCATCTGGGGACGGTGGCCTCTGAAGGCGGTGTGGTGGGGAAGGATTAGGCGGGAGAGGCCCCTGGGGTGGGCAGGGGGGTGTGTGCTAAAGAGTCTGGTGGGGGCGCTACGGTCACAGGGCTTCCATTCCACCTCTGGACAATGTGCTGGAGAAGGCGAGGTTTGTGTAAGCCCCCTTGGTCATCCTTTCCGCCTGCTCCCGCCATGCTGGCCTCCCTGTTTCTCCATGTGTATACTCACAACAACCTCGGGCAGCCCTTCTGTGGGCACAAGCGTCACCTCTGCTGGGAGGCCTTTCTGGATCCAGCGCCTTCCACCTGGACCCAACCCCCTCTACCCCAGGTCACTGCCGCACTCCCGGCGCTGGGACACGGCAGGGGCTCACTATAATTAGCGGGGGGCGGGGGCTGAGTCATCGGTGAGGCCGGGTGATACCACCAAGCTGCATGAGAGGCGGGGCTTGGCAGGAAGTGCATGGTGCTTTAACCAGGTAACTGAGGAGGGACAAGTAAAGGGGTATCGGGTGCAGGAAAATCGGGGCGAGGGGCCCCTGGCTTGGCCTCTGGACAGAGCACTTGCTGGGTGGAGACGGCCACTGGACGGGAGCTGTGGCCTTTGGTGGCAGTGACAGCCAGCCGGCAGCAGCCGGACAGGAAGGGAGGCGGCAGTGAGGATGACCACCCTGATCCAAGCGCCTCCTCTCCCTGACTTCCTGCCAGGCCTCCCAATGACGGGACTAGACGGGGAAACACCACGATGTGGAGGCCATCGATGCCATCCGCAGAGGTCAGCACTCCCCACTGGCTCGGAGAGGCAGAAGGAATACAGAGAGTAGGTGTAGAAGACACGGAGGGGCGGGGGGACCAGGCGCCTGGCCCCCGCAGTCCTCTTACCGTGGAAGTGCTCGGCCGTCTTGCGCCGCAGGGCCTGCAGGCTCACCTCCGAGTCAGCCCACTCCAGCACCAGCCTCCGGCCGTACAGGTGGGTGCTATGACACAGGGCATTGAAGGCTCTCTGGAGAGAGACACAGCGCGTGAGCAGAGCCCTCCCCGCAGCCTGCCCGCCGGCACCGCACACCTGCAGGCCAGCTCCGGCCCTGGGACACCTGCTCCCCGGTGGGGGTGTGAGGAGGCGCTGGGCCCTCCTCCTCCACTAAGGGGTTACGTGACCAGGGACGCAGCTACAAGTGGCGGGGTGGTCACAACAGCCGCTGTCCCGGCCTATGGCTGGTGCCTGGGCCAGGTGGCCGGCTCCCCTCCCGGGTCACAGCCCGTCTAAGGACAGCGAGCCTGTTAGTTGGCTGGCCTTCCTCCTGGGGCAGCGCCTCTTGAGGAGGCCGAGCTCGTCTGGCCCCTCGATGACAAGCACACGGGCCCCTTGCTTACACTGGGTGGCAGACACGTCCTCCGCTGGCCCTGGGGGTTCCGTCCCCCGAATCTCTGCTGCCCTCTGCAGAACCACGCTCGGGGCCCCCAGCATCCACCCAGCTCTTCCCCCCTCCTGCTTTCCACTCTTCCCGACCCTCCCCGGCACACTGCCTACTTCCCTCTTTTTGACTTTTGTTTTATAACAGCTTTACTGAGATATAACTCACCTACCACCTGAGTCACCCATCTCCAATGCAACGGCTTGTAGTCTATTCACAGCCATGTGATCACCTCCACAGACATTTTAGAACAGTGATGGACATGGACATTTAGAGCCCGGTGAACCATTATCACCCCAAAAGGAACTGTGGACCCACCAGCAGCCACTCCCCATCCCCCGGGACCCCCAGCAAGCACTAGTCTGCTTTCCAGCTCTGCAGATTTGCCTGCTCTGAAGCCCTCATATAAATGGAATTGTACGGCACCGTGGGTTCCATTTTCAGCATCACCTGGTCTAGAGCTAAACGGCTCTGTGCTGGGGCCCTTCCCAAAACACCCCTGACGTACACAGAGGCTGGTGGTGCTTGGTGGCCAGGAGCTTGGGCTCTGAGGCCACTCTGCCTGGGCAGGGTGGGTTCTGCACTTCCTAGCCTCAGGGTCTTGGGCTAGTTAAAGAAACCTCCCTGGCCCCAGTTTCCTCATCTGTAAAATGTGTGTTTTAGCAGCACCCTCCTCTAGGGTTCTAGAGTAGCATTAGCCTGCAAAGTGCCCAGAACAGCCTGGGGGCACACAGCAAGTGCTCAATAGATGCTAGCTCTCCTGGAGGAGGTGTTGCCACCACAGACAACTCTGATTTTTTTTCCTCTAGGCAGAGGGGCCTTGGGTTAGCCCTGAGTTTGAAGAGGGTCCCTGGGCACTGTCAGCACCGGGAGCAGCAGCGGCTGGCAGCAATGTCTTGTTTTCTGCTTCTGGGTAGCAGTCAGCGCCATCTGCTACGAGAAGAGATGCTATGGGGGGAGTGTCCCTCTGGCTTCTCTGATGCTGTGAGGAGGCAGTGTGTACCCGGGAGTGGTCTGGACCGGAATCAAGCCCTCTCTAACCTCATCTGTACTGTGATGGTTACGGGTTGGATTGGGTCCCTGTCGCAAAGAAGATACATGGAAATCCTAGCCCTGACACGGGCACTCCCACCCCCTCCACGCCTCATGAGGCTGTGACTTTATTTGCAGAGGGTCTTTGCAGTTGCAGTTAAATTAAGGCAAGGACATGGTGGAGCAGGGTGGGCCCCTGATCTAGTGTGACTGGCATTCTTACAAGAGGTGGCCATGGGAAGACACAGGGTAAATGCCTGTGAGGACCGAGGTTGGAATGGTGTCCACAAGCCAAGGAATGCTGGCTGTCACCAGAAGCTAGGAGATGCCATGGAACAGAGATTTCCAGAGAAGAAACCAACACTTGTGCACCCTGATCTCAGATCTCTGGCCTTGACTGCAAGAGGGCTTCCCAGGTGGCACTAGTGATAAAGCACCCTCCTGCCAATGTAGGAGACATAAAAGATGCAGGTTTGATCTTTGAGTCGGAAAGATCCCCGGAGGAGGGCACGGCAATCCACTCCAGTATTTTTCCCTGGGGAATCCCAAGGACAGGGAAGCCTGGCAGGCTCTACAGTCCATGGGGTCGCAAAGAGTTGGACATGACTGAAGCGACTTAGCAAGCACCCACAGTGAGAGAAGACATTTCTGCTGTTTTAAGCTACGGCAGCCTAGGAAGACAAGCGTGACCCTGGGAAGCCAACTGTCCCACTATGAGCCTCTGTTTCCTTACCTGTAAAACGGGGTTATTTGTGAGATTTACACAGCACAAACCCCGAGGGTGGCACAGAGTAGGTTTATTTGATAGACAGCTGCATCTGAAAAGTACCTGGGCGAGGTGGGTGGGACATGTTATCTCTTAAAAATTAAATGTGGGTGAGGCCAAGTTAAAGAAATGCTTTTGCTCTTCTTTGTGCTTTTCTGAGAGGGGACAGGTGCAGGAAACTTTTCCTTTTTTTAAAAAAAACGTTAATTTAAAAACTCTTTCTGACTGCCAGCCGAGCCTCTGTATTTTTTCCCCACACAGATATAAAAATGCATCTGGACTCCGAGCCGAAATGGCCCATTCAGAGCTTTAAAACACACGCGTTCTCAGCTGGCAAGGCAGAGAAACAGCCTGACTTGGGGAGCTGGGGTATTAAGAGGGGGGAGAGAAATTGGTCGGGAGTCTGGTGGGGTGGGTACTCCATCCTGGTACCAGGGTCCCTGAGGAGTGGTGGTCCCGGGGACACGGTCGGGTGGGGGTGGCCGAATGGCAGCCTCTGGGAGGGGCTGAGTCAGAGTTGGAAGAAGCGATAATGGAGCCTGGAAGGAGGGTCCAGGCGCGATGCTCCAGCCCCAGCCTCTCTCTGGCTCCAGTCGTCACATCTGTGTTTCTTTCTTATCTGCTCTCCATTCCAGTGCCACACAAAGCCTAGAGCAGTCTCTGCTCACTGCGATGGTGGTAAAGTCATTAAGTTGTGTCTGACTCTTTGCAACCCCATGGACTGACCATAGCCCACCAGGCTCCTCTGTCCATGGAATTCTCCAGGGAAGAATACTGGAGTGGGTTGCCATTTCCTCCTCCAGGGGATCTTCCCAACCCAAGGATTGAACCTGTGTCCCCTGCATTACAATCAGATTCTTTATGGCTGAGCCACCGGGGAAGCCCTGTTCATTGTGGGAAATGCTAAAAATTCTGTCTCGAGGCCTCCTCTGTCACCCTGCGCAAATTTTCATCCCCTTCTCTTTCGAAGGGCATTTCACTCTAAGACAGGAGGGTGCATGGCAGTTAAGACTGGGGGCTTGAACCTGGGCTGTGTCTGTGTGTTAGTTGCTCAGTTGTGTCTGACTCCTGTGACCCCATGAACTGTAGCCCTCCAGGCTCCTCTGTCCATGGGATTCTCCAGGCAAAACTACTGGAGTGGGTAGCCATTCCCTTCTCCAGGGGATCGTTCCGAACCAGGGATTGAACCCGAGTCTACTGCACTGCAGGCAGATTCTTTACAGTCTAAGCCTACTTATGGTTCAAATCCCTGCTTCATCACTTATGTGTGATCTTGGGCAAGCTGCTTAACCTCTCTGAGCTTCAGATTCCCCATGTGTAAATCTAGAGGTAGCAGAGAAGAATGGTTGCGCAGATTCAATGAACTATTAAGTCTAACACTGCACTGCCTGGCACACGGTAATTCTCACTAAAGGCTGGCTGTTGTTATTATTATGACGTGTGCCCCTGACTTCCCACTGCCACGCTGAAGAGCAGGAACAATAGTAAGTAGGCTATGAAAGCTCTTTTGTATTTGAGGTTAGAGCACAATATGTGAATCTCTAAAAATAGCAGAATTACCCTTCCTGGTTCTAATCCCCTCAGGTGAGTAGGAAATCAGGTTGTGTTTCCAGCCCCATTGTCTCACCGGTTGGAATGTAGTGGCCTCAAACTGTCCCGGGCAGGAAGGACAGTGATTCCTGGCTAAAACTGGTCTTGGGTAATCCCGAGTAATTTGGGCCTCCTTAAAAGAGCCTGGGGACTTCCCTAGTGGTCCAGCAGCTAAGATTTCACCTTCCACTGTAGAGGGTACAGGATCAATCCCTGGGAGTGCAGGTTCGATCCCTGGTCATGGGGCTAAAATCCCACATGCTTTGGGCAAAAAGCAAAAACAAAAAAATAAAACAGAAATGATACTGTAACAAATTCAATAAGGACTTAAAAAAAGAAATGGTTAAGACTTCCCTGGTGGTCCACTGGTTAAGAATCTGCATGCTAAGGCAAGGCACGTGGGTTCGATCCCTGGCCCGGGAAAGCCCACGTGCCGTGGAGCAACTAAGCCCATGCACCTCAACTACTGAGCCTGTGCTCTAGAGCCCGGCAGCCGAAACTCCCGAGCCCATGAGCTTAGAGCCCATGTTCCACAAGAGAAGCCACTGCAATGAGAAACTTGTGCACAACGAAGAGTGGCCCCCCACTCGCTGCAACTAGAGAAAGCCCGCACACAGCATGGAAGACACAGCGCAGCCAGAAATAATTAATTTTAAAAGAATGACCTGCTTAAAAAAAAAAAAAAGAGCCCAGAGAAGCCTGTTACATTTGAGACAGAGGAATGGTGAGGGGGAGACCCAGCCCCAGACCTTGGAGCTTTCGGGCCAGTGCAGCGGAAGGGTCCAGGCACAGCTCCAGCCTCTCTGGCCTGCTGTCTGATAGCAGCTTCCTCTCAACCCACGCCATCTTCTCCACAGAGAAAAGCCTCCCCGACCTCAGCTCCAGGCATGGCATGCCTGCAGGGCCTCAGTCATGGCGGGCTGCCCAGGGCTCGGTGCAGGGCTGGGTGTCCCAACGGAGGAGGAAGTGGAAAGTCAGCTGTTCCCAGCTCTCTGCTTCTCGCCAAATGCTACTTCTGGTGCCTGTGTTGCTCTCTTGCCATCCAAGGGCCTGCACACCCAGGATGACCGATCTCCCGGGCTTCAGAGAGCTCTAAGCACATGAACTTCAGCCTTCTCATGAGGACACAGGCCATGCTCCCATTTCAAGGAGAGGAAAACAGAGGCCGAGGTCTGTAGGCACATCAAGGTTCTTCTCGGCTTCCCTGGTAGCTCAGCTGGTAAAGAATCTGCCTGCAAAGCAGGAGACCCCAGTTTGATTCCTGGGTCGGGAAGTTCCCTTGGAGAAGGAATAGGCTACCCACTCCAGTATTCTTGGGCTTCCCTGGGAGCTCAGACTGTAAAGGGAGAGTATGATCCCTGGGTCAGGAAGATCCCCTGAAGGAGGGCACAGCAACCCGCTCCAGTTTTCTTGCCTGGAGACCCCCCATGGACAGAGGACCCTGGTGGGCTACAGTCCACGGGATCGCAAAGAGTCGGACATGACTGAGGACTAAGCACAGCGCAGGGCAAGGCCCTTCCTACTTATCCTTTCACCTCCACGGGGCTCCAGCCCTGAGCCGTCACAACATTCTCAGCCTCGGGAGGGCTCCCCTCGTCAGAGCCGACTTGCTGGTGGCCCCCCGCTCCCCTCATACAGACTCCAGCGCCCCACGCTGTGCCCTGCGCCCCCAGCCGTCTTACAGCACCTGCTCGTGTGCCGGACTCCCCAGTTCGACCCGAACCTCCAAGGGAGGCCGCTATCCTTGCTGCCCCCAGCACAGGGCTCAGGACAACACGTGCTCAGTAGGTACAGAACAGGCCTTGGAGTCTTCTCCACCGAGGATCTCGAAAACATCTCCAGGCTGGAAGGGACGCTGAGATTGGTCCCGGCTGGAGACGGAGGGCTGCCTGGGACTTAGGGATCCTGCCCTGGCTCTCCCAGCCCCTGGATTCAGTTCATGCAGGCGGCAGGAAAAGGGGTACGTCTGTCCCATCAAGGCAGAGGCTCTGCCTTTGGTTAGGGCAAGACCTCACACACCCACCCACCCACCCACACACACACACACACACATACTCCTGGGTGTGGCACCGAGATGGACAGGAGACCCCACTCCCAACATGCGTGACTTCAGGACCTCAGGATGGGAAGTCACCCGGACCACTAGGACTCGGCCCAACACCTGATAGGTCCCCCAGTAGAGTCACCACCGAAGCCTTGAGGTGCAGAACGGAACTCGAAGGATGCAGTGGTTTGGCAAAGAGGAGGAGGCCACAGAAGACAAGGCATCCACCCCTAACTGGGCCACTTTGGGGCCACTTCCTATCACGATCCCATGTGCCCATGCTGGTTATTTCTGCTCCTCCTCTGTGCCCCCTTCTCCGAGGTGACTCTCTCGTAGGGGATAACCAGGGCTCACGGGCCCTGGGTTGAATTTAGGACAAGCATATGGGAGATTGGAGGGAGGGGTCAGAGAGGTCGGGGGACTTTCTCGCTCACTCCCTCCCTCTAGGATGACAGCTCCTGCTGGTGGCTCCCCCTTGACAGCTCAAGCCCTCACCTGTCCCTTCAAGGTCCCTTAGCCTAAGGTGGCAGCAGCTCCCACTGTCACTGGCCCTGGAAGGGGGGTGGATTGCATGGTCCCTGGTGAGCCCCTGAGCCCTTCTTACCCCTCCACGATTCTCTCTTCCCTTGAACCATCTGGGGTTGGGTTCTGTTTGCTGACGCAGATGGCCGCCTCAAGTCCCTCTGCCTTGACCCGGGCAGATGGACGGCCCGCTTCAGACAGCAGGTCTCAGGCCTAGGTCCGGAGCTGTCCCCATCACCCGGCTCTCTGCCCTGGCCATCCAAGAAGCACGCCTCTTTCACCTCCTCTGACCTAAGCCCCCAACTGCGGGCCCCCGAGAGCCCTGGCCTCCAGCGCCGGGTAGGAGGTCTTTCCCCCGCTCTCCCTGGAGACGGGCCTCTGCCTCCTGGCAACAAAAGCCCATTTGATGCCCTTGGCAGGACTCCCGTCTCAGGGACCCAGGCCAGGCCTCCTGTCCCGAGAAGACCGCGGCATCTCTCGGCCCCTCTGCTGTCTCCTGCCGAGAGGGAGGGCAGCATCTCTCAGCACATGCCAGATCCACCTGAATACGGATGCCGCCAACCTGTCCCAAACCATCTGTGCCCCTGATGCCTGGAGGAAGCACAGCCCGTGCCAGCCAAGAACGACCACGTGAGCTTGGAGCACTGGCCCCACTGGGACCGCGGCTCCTTCTCTGCCGAGGGCATTGGACACCAGGGGCTGGTGGCTCCTGGGAGGACGGGCCGCCGCCCTGGAACGTTCGGTACTGTCTCCTTTTGGACTGCGTCCTGTGCTCCTGAGGGACACATCATTTCTGTCCCTGGGTCAACACTCTTCGACTCCTGTAAGCGAGCTCTAGCAAATCTTCCAGCTGCTTCTGGCCTCCACGGGGGAGGAGCTGGCCCCCTGAATAAATGGGGTTCTTTGTACAACACTGGTGACTCCGACTGGGGGCCCCCCACCCAGCACCCAGGGTCACTCCAAGGTCCAATATTGTGGAGCTGAGGGCGGTTTTCTAAATAACACTCAGGGACCCATTTTCTAGGCCGTGTGTCTAAATCTTTTGGATGACTAGATGTCTCTACCTTGTATACATCCATCCACACAGCTCAGCTCTACTCAACATCACTGGAGAACCTACTAAGAGCAAATGAAGGGACAGAACCAGGGAAGAGGAAGGTGACACATGGCCTCTGACCTCGGAGAGGGAGAAGAAAGCCACTAGAAAAAGAGGCCCCCCTGCCCAGGGAGCCGAGGGCCCAGGCAGTGAGGCGGCGGGGTCTGGCGATGGACGTGTGCTTCACAGCAGCGCGGAAAGCTTGGTCTTGGTGCTTTCTTGCCTGTGACCTGACAAGAAACTTCTGAGTGTTCGCTTTCTCCATTACAAAGTGGTGGAGCTTCAGGCTTCCTGAGGCTGAGAATACCTGACTAGGCATTTAATCCAGCGCCTGGCACACACTCAGGGCCTGTGATTCCTGGGCTCTGAGATCCTGCCCTTGGTAGTTTAGTTCCATCATTACTTTTTTTGGCCATGCCACAACAGCTTGTAGGACCTTAGTTCCCCAACCAGGAACTAAACCCTGGGCCCTCGGCAGCAAAAGCCTGACGTCCCAAGCACAGAACTGCTAGGGAATTCCTGGTAATCTGATTTCAAGATGATGATGGCTTTGTGCTGCTGGGAGGCAGAAAGGCCATCCAGCTGGGCTGGGCTGGCTACCTTTCCTTGGGAACTGGTCTAGATCACAGAGTAAATCCGAGACGAGGACATCTGAACCCGAGCCCTTCTCAGAGCGGTGGAGCCCTGTGGCCTCCACTCTGACCCCACGGGGGTGGGGCAGCTTCAGGACACACGGAGGGACAGAGGGACGCGGGCAGCACGCGGGCACGCTTTGGGCCACTCATACCTGGTGACGATGGATGAACATTTGCTAGTCTGACGAGGGTGGCTTGTCCTGATCCCGGGTTCTCAGCCCATAAATGTGCTGGCTGAGTCCAAATCCTTGCTCTGAATTGCAAGGCTGAGGATTCAAACGTGTTTTCTTTTAGCCCTGGGCCTGATGATAGGAACTAGGCAAAACTTGCAATTAAAGTACCAGCAAGAGGACTCCCTGTTGGTCCAGGCAGGGGTTAAGAGTCCACCTGCCAACACAGGCGACATGGGTTTGGTCCCTGGTCCGGGAAGATTCCAGATGCTGCAAGGCAATCAGGCCTGAGTGCCACAACTGCTGAAGCCCACACGCCCAGAGCCCGCGCTCCAGAACAGGAGAAACCACCACTATGAGAAGCTCTCGAACCACAACTAGAGAGTAGCCCCCGCTCGACACAACGAGAGAAAAGCCCACGCAGTGATGAAGACTCAGTGCAGTAGACGCTAAAGATAAATAAAAACCCCACAGGCATTAACACACACACTTAACATACATGCTTCAACAGACCAGTGGGGACAGCACCCTAATTCCTGGATTTGCACCCAGTTAGGGAAACAAAGGCAACTGACACCCAGTCTCCAAAGTGCAGCGTGCCCAACCCCTAGGGGGCCCGGAGCACACCACTGCCTCTGTTTCTCTGGGGCCCTCTGCCAAAGCCTATGGCAATCCTTTGGCATGCATCCTTCCACTTAACCTTCACAGCTGCCTCAAGCGGCAGTACTATTATTTCTGGTTGCGGGGATGAGTAACTTGGGGTGCGGGGACACGAAACCCCTTGCGTACATTCACACGGATGGAAGGAGGCAGCTCTGATTTCACAGGCCACACTGCTAACCACCGTGCTGCCCTACCTTTCTAGAACATGTGCCGCCCGGGGGAGGACACAGCCTGGATTCCTCAGTCCTGGGGGGCCGTGTCCCCTCCAGTCCCTGGCTGCACTCCCTCGGGGCCTTGGAGCAGGCTGCACTCTCCGCAGTCCTTGCACTCGGATAAGGAAACGTGTGCAGACGGCATACCATCACTAGCCTGATGGCGATCGCTGTTGACGGCGCCTGCACCACGGCCAGGCACCCAGAGAGGAGGTGGCTGTCTCTGCCTTGAGAAGCTCTGTCTGGCTTGCTCGCCATCACCTCTTCCCACCACCAGTCTTGTTTTGGTGGAATTTGTAAGGCGAGGTTCATAGGTGCAGAGAGGCCCGATGGGACTCCCCCTACAAGACACTCAGCATCACCCCAACTGGAGTGGGCCTGAGGCTGCGTGCCCACATCACCCCTCCCTGCCTTCTCCCCCCCACCGGCAGCATGTGAAAAGTGAGAAGTGGGAAAGGAGACGTCAACTGGCGCGACCCCCCAATTAAAGCTGCGGCTGTTTACCAGTGAGAAGAACGCTGCCTGCCAACCCGCCCGCCATCCCATCTCCCTACTGCCGGCTCCCCCCAAGTGTTTATTTAAGCCAACACATTGCTCTGCTAATTGGATAACATTCCATGTGAAAATAGACCTTTTAAAACAACAGCAGCGCCGGCAAATAAAAACAGCTGCAACTGCAAAAGTACAAAGGCTCGGTGGGCTCGGGGAAGGGAGAAATTAAAGGAGCATGCATGGGGAGGAAAAGAAAAAGCAAAAAAAAGAATGTTCTGGTTGTTGGGCCTCAAGTCTGCTTTTCTTCCTCGGTGACCAACTGGCGGTCCAGGTAAAGACGGAGAAGGTGGCGGCTTCAACGTGGAATCCCAATGGCTATTGGTGGCCTCTCGGCCAATGGGCGGGGACACAGCTGGTCTGGAATCCCAGGTCGCCCGCCCAGGTAGAAAACTGCTTCCTCCGAGGCTTGGGAGGGTTGGATGGAGACTGGGGCTGTGGAGGCCCCTAAAGGGATGCCTGCTACTTCTCTGGGGCCCCCGGAGGAGCTGATTCCATCCTGGGCCTGTTCCCAAGAGACGTTTTAAGGTCCAGCCTTTTGGCCTTCCTCCAAAATGTCTAATTGGTGAGTCCTTTTCTTTGGGGAGGGGTTGGGGCTGGTTGGGGGTGTGGGGCAGAGGGGCTGGGCGCACCGTCTGGTTGCAGCCAACACTCGCTTTAAGTGAATACGTGAATGAAGGGAGGAAGTGCTAACACGTGTGTTTTGGAATCAGATGGGCATGTGGGGTTTCTCAGCTCTGGCCAAGTGGCCCCATCCCTTTGAACCTTAGTTTTTCCATCTGTCAAATGGCTTCCTTAAGCCTACACATGCGAATGCCCAGATGGGCTTTTAGAAGTGAATGTGCTTTTTAAATCGGTGCCAAGGAGCTCCCCTTCCAGAAACATCATCAGGGCCCAGAGAACTGTGTGAGCCTAAGACACTACAAACACCTCTACATGTGAGGGCAGACACAGGCCATGGGAGAAGATCACTGAATTCGGGACTTCCCGTCTGCCCTCACCAACCTTTATCCCTGCTTCCTTCCAGCACGTGGGGGAAGGTTCTTTGAGACAGGCAGGCTCACTGCACCTGGAGGTTCAGGTAATAAGCAGCCCTTTCAGAGGGGCTGACGTTTATGACTGGGGCATCAGGGGCTGGTGAAACGCCCTAGGTTTGGGAGAACCTGCCAGCTCTGGGAGCCTGTGACAGGGGCTGACGGTCAGGTCCCACCCCCAGTTTAGCATCTCAGCAAGAGCCAGGTCCCGGCTTCCCACGGCCCTGTATGCACAGAGCTTAGCCAGTGCTTGGAGAAACCTGGGAGCGAGTTAACGCAAGCCCCTCTCGCATTCCAGGGTTGCCGCAGGTTGGGACGAGACAATGCGTGTGCCGAGTACGTGTCACACACAAAGCCTGCCCGGCCGGCTGCAGCCTCTGACTATTGTCCTCAGTTGCCTGGTTACCCCGAGCTCTCCGTGGAGCCTCGCGCTAGCATTCTCTTTCCTATTTGGGGGTGTACGCTTGACCCTCGGGGTGGGGGGCAGACAGATGATGGAGTTCCCCAGGATGTGCTGGGTTGGAACACGGGGTCATGGAGCAAGGTCAGAAGGCTGAGAATCCCTGGGGGCGGGGAGGACGCAGATGGCCTGTGCGCGGGGCCCAAAGAGAGACCTGGGTGCTGCAGGGATACCTCCGGGGACTGACCAAGGAGCCTAACTCTCTCCTCTGTCGGCTGGTGAGGTGGACCAGCTGGTACCAGGGAGGAGCCCTGTGCCGAGTTACACACTTGGGTTCACTGCCCTCGTCTCCTCACTGCTCTCCAGACCCGAGGTGCTGCAATCAGCCTTTACTTCTTCCCTGCCTCCACCCCTCGTAGGAGTCCCCCTCCCCCTTTTTTCCTCCCCTTTGCCTTTTCTCCTGTCTGAGGACTTCTTGGGGCCCCCGTGGGAGGCTTACATCTTCAGGTTCACTCGCTGTTGATGTCAAGACAGTGCCTGACTGCTCATCTTCACGTGGGTGAGAAAAACGGGGATGAAATGAAGCCCTTGGGGAGACAGCCAAGTGGTCAGGGTTCAGTCAAGAACTGGAAAGGGTTTCTAAGGCAGGTCTTCAAAGGGAGAACCACTGGGGGTCGGGAGGGTGCTTGCCCTAAGAAATGGGGGAGGGGGAGAAGTCCTGGAGGCCCCTCTGCCAGCCCTGGGATTCCCATGAGTGCTGTCTTTGGAGAAGGGGAAAAAAAGGATCTCCGGGGTTTTCTAACTCAATGTCTCCTTCCAGCGTTGCTTTCCCTCTTCAAACTCACGCCCACCCTTGAGCTAACCAGGTATTTACAATATTCAGAATTCTATTCACTGATATGCAGCGCGCATGGCGCTGTGGGTCAGTGGAGAGCGCTGAATGTTCCACTCGGGAGACAATAAAGTTCTTCAGACAGACGGGGAGAAGGAGAGGGAGAAGCCACAGCGGCTCCTCCGGAAGCAAAAAGAGCAAAGGGATCTTTGCAGGAGAGACGCGCTCCAGGTGGGTTCAGACTTTACGGGAGACCAGCTCGCTCCTCCTCGGTGGCACAAAGGGCCTACCGTCCCGACGCTGCGAGAGGCGGGGATGTCGGGGCCTGGGCAGCTCCGGAGCCAGGCTGCCGCCTATCTGAGGTGAGGGTCAGCGAGAGCCAGTCCCGGAGGGGTGTGGGGTTGCAGCCTCGCTGTCCTCGGCTGCCCTTTCTCCTCCCGGAGCCCAGGATGGAAGGGAGAGAAGGCGCGGGGGCGGGGGTGGGCAGGGGAGGAGGAGCCACCTCCATGAATCGGCAGAGGGCTGTGCTGGGCTTGGCAGAGGACATTTGCAGCCTGGCCTCCAGTGCGGGGTGCTGGCCAAGTGGGCGCTGGCACTGCCCTGCCCACCTGCGGACTCCCACCCCCTTGCCCCGTTCTAATGATCCCAGGGAACAAAGCGATACTGACTGTGTCCTGGGGATGGGGGCACGTGGAATTTCAAGGCTGGGAGCTCATGTTTGGTCCCACCCTTTGGGCACTGACAGTCACGTTAATTCTGCCATCAAGCTCTGGGGAGAGGCCTCGGCTTCCAGCTGGAGGAGTGCTGACAACTTTCTCTTTGCTCCTTCTAGGCCGCCTTCTCAAATCATCACCACCATCACCCTCACCATCCTCCTTCTCATTACAGCTAACACACAGAGCTCACGGGGGCAAATTTCCTTCTGAGACTATCACTTCATCCAAACCTCACGACACCGGGATGAGGGAAATCCCGTTCTTGTTTTATACGGCGGGTAACTGAGGCACGTAGGACCCCCTCAAGGTCACGCTGCGGGTAAGTACTAGGGTCCTGGCTGTGGAGTCTGTGCCCTGACAGCCAGCCCTAGCTGTGCTGTGTCATGCTAAGGAGTTTCAGTCCTGTCCAACTCTTGGTGAAACACGGACTGTAGCTCCCCAGGATCCTCTGTCTATGGAACTCTCCAGGCAAGGATACTGGAGTGGGTCACCATGCCCTCCTCCAGGGGATCTCCCTGATCTAGGATTGAACCTGTGTCTCTTGCGTCTCCTACGCTGGCAGGCAGATTCTTTACCACTGAGCAACCTGGGAAACCCAGCTGTCCCTGAATAAAAGGTGTGATTTAGGGACCAGGAGTGAAGCCCCTTCATTTTTCCTCCGGTCACAGTCTCCCTGACATAGAGACGATGACGGCAGTTCTACACAAACATGGAAGCTCAGGGCTCGATGGACGCAGTGGAGAAAGCACCATCCTGCAGGCCTCTGCTCTCCTGTCCACGGATGGAGGGCTGTGGCCCTGAAGGGACCTGGGCTGGCGCACATGAGCCCCGCGTGCCAGGACCCACGTCACCATCCGCCTTCACTCCGCGACCGTGGGACCTATCATCGTCCCATTTTTTACAGACGAGGAGACTGAGGAACAGGGCAAAGCTGAGAAAGCAGAGTGGCCAGCCGTTAAGAGCCATGCTCTGGATGTGCTGTTGCCAGCTTCCCGCCCAACCAGCACCGGGATCCCTCACCCCGTGCTGGTGAGTGTCAAGGCTGTGCATGGGCTGGCAGCATGCAGGGGGGGAGGTCTCTCCTGCCACGAGGACGGGAGGCAAGGGAAGGGCTGCCAGGCAAGAAGAAAGAAGAGCAGATGTCTGGACAAACACGGCCACGTGTCAACAAAGCAGGCACTTGAGTTCAAGACGCTGAGACAAAGGTGGCTGGCTGGCAGGCTTGCCGGGGTCCCGGGGCACCCTCTCTGCCCGTGCGTGTTTCCCAGGGCCCACAAAGGCCGCAGCTGTGATCCTGAGCTGCTACCTCCAGCTCCACCCTGCAGCAGGCGAACGGGTGTGCTCCCAACCAACACTCTGCTTCTCCGAAGATGCCTCGTTGCAGGCGGGGCGCGTGCCAGCCCTCAGTGTGAACTGCCCCCCAGCTGCACTGAGCCCTCAAGGGAAGCCCCTGGGGTGGGGGCGGGCAGGCCGTGGCACGGGCTCACAGAGGGAGCCCAGCTACCATGGACACAGCTGAATGAACCGGGTCACATGGCCTCTGCCCCTCTCTGCTGCTGGGCAGAGAGGACGAGGACTCAGGACCCCCGTGCGCCAAGCCCCAGACCCGCAGAGGCCACCTTGCTTCTAAAATAAAAGCTCTCTTCAAGTAGCTCTGCACCCGTGCTTACACACGGCAGCACCTGCCTGGCCTGACCTCACCTGAAACCAGCACAAAACAGAAGCCCAGGCAGCAGTGGGAAGAAGCGGGGAAAGACGTGGCCCGAGGGGTCCCCGCTGGGCTGCCTGGGGGCGGCCTCACTGAGCACCACCCGCCGGCTTCCCTCGACACTCTCCGCAGTGTCTCCCACGCTTGCTGTCTGACCCTGAACTGCCCCTTCCTCCAACACGAAACCCAGGGGCCTCTCTTCCAAGGACGTCACACAAATTAGCAGGGTTGTGGGGAGCAGTGGAGAGGAAACCCACATGGGCGGGGGGCGGGGGGGGGCACCCTCATCTGTTAAGAGGCCTTGTTGCTTCTTTGGCAAAACGGACCCAAAAGGAGAGGCCAGGTAGGAGGGGCCCTGGTCTCACCTTCGCGTCCTGCTTGGTCAGGAAGTCGACGAAGCCGAAGCCTCTGTGCGTGCCCGTCCCGGTCATCTTCTTCGGCAAGCGGACGGTCTTCAGCTCCCCGAAGGTGCTGGAACAAAAACATGCGAGTTTCAGAACTGCCTGCACTGGAGCCGGGTGGGGGGCGGATGTGAGGGTGGGCCAGGACCGATCCCCACTCACTGATCCTTGCCAGTCATTAGAGCGGGGTGCTTAGAGCCCTCACATGTGTGCACACGCTCGTGTTGGTGTCGGCTCCCCACTGGCCAGCACGTGCCCTGGTGGGGGCGCGTGGGTGGCCTCCTCCCTTCCGGCCTTGGTCATCACACCAGGCAGCAAGGGGACGACCTGGCTGATGGAGACTTCTCCCTTCCTTTCTGATGGGCAGACACACTTGTCCGCCCTTTGCCCCCGGGGAATTGCGGGGCAGGGGTAAATATTCAGCAAGTGGGGGGCGGGGATCCAGCCTCCTGCACACCTGACCAGGCTGGGGAGGCAGCGGCCAGGGCCAGGGCCTGCGCGTGTGTGCGCCGGGGGCCCCGGACTCGGGGTCAGCACGGTCTCCTGACCTGAAACCCGCCCCACGGCCGCACTGTGTAAGCAGGACGAGTCCCTGACCCCAGACACGGGACCTGAGAAGCTCCTTCAGCGCTTGGTGCTTGAATGACACACAGTCACGCCCTCTGAACTCCACTTCTCCTGCCTGCCTCTGGGTTTTGATATGTGCAAAGAATCGGACACGACTGAGCAACTGAACTGAAGTCAGGCCAAGCTCTGGAGGAGAAAATGGCTCGCACCCCCGCCCCCTCCCAATAGGGATCAGACAGGTAAACACGGTCCCTGGCCATCCCCCCAGCCCCTCCCCTCCTTTCTACCCCCTGCCCTCCAAGGATAAACCTTTGAGAAATTCTGGGACAAAAGGATGAGACCTCCCTTGCTTTTACCCTATCCCACTCCCCTCACCCCCACCTGATCCTCAGGTCCATTTATCAAACATATACGCACAAGATTGCTGCCGATAAATATTTAATGTGCGCGGCATCTGAAGAGAGGTATTATTTTATTTGAAAATCTACACACACTTGCGGGTGCTGGGGCACATGTGCCTACCCATGACAGTCCAGGATGCCTCGGGGGCCAGAGACAGATTGGGCGAAAAAAACACAGTAAGGCTGTAAGCTCTCATGAAATGATCTAAGCTAAATCCGAGGAGTTAACCCGCGGCCCTGCCAGCATGACCAGGCATCGGCCAGCCCAATTTCTGGAGGCAGGATGGTGTGTAAATGCGGCATTATGAGGCCTCAAAATGAATCTGCACGTCTCCCTGGCGCGTGCCCGGCCGCTCCACTCCCCCTCCTGGCCCCTCTCTGAGCGGGGGGTGGGGGTGCCGCTGGCGAGGAGGCCGGCCTACTCCCGGGAGGGGCTGGGGAGGGCGCCCTGTCAGTCTTCCCAGCTCCCCCCACCGCAGTTGGGGCTCATGGCAGACTTGGAAGGGCCCGGAGGCTGGGCAGGTGGGGATGAGAGGAAGGTGAGGTGGGAGAGCGCCCAGCGGAGCCCAGTCCACAAACCCTGCTTTATTCTGCCACCTAAAGGCCGGCGCGCCCCACGACAGACAGGCTGCCTCTTTCTCCAGCGAAGCCCCAGCGCCTCCTCCAGGGCTGGCCTTGGACTCAGAAGGCAGAGGACACACACACTTTCTGGCAGGCCCCTTTGGGTAAATATAAGCGGCCCTTTGGCCCCAAGTTCTTCAGAAAGCCACGGGGGCTGTGGGGCAGGAACATCAGATGGATTCAAACCTGGTCTGAGAAGGCTCTCGGGCACAGGGGACCTTGGCAGGCACCCGTATGCATCCAGGCCGTGCTGGGTGCCGGACAGACACAGCCTACGGGTGCGCTGGTGTCTCCGCCCGGCCCTCCACTCCTGCCCCGGCTTCCAGGTTCGCTCAGGCCTTGACCCAGGGCAGCAGCCTTGGCCGATCTGCTTGGGGGTCAAGGGCCCTCTGTGCTTCAGGGCGCTGCTGTGTAGACACCCGAGTAATTCTCTGCCTCCCCCTGGGGCTGGAACCCAGCTCTGCGAGAGCGGAAACCACATCTTTCTATCTTGCTCATCACTGGATCTGTGGCGAGGCGCCCCGGGCCTGGCTCAGAGTGGATGTCTGAAGGTAGCTTTGGAATGAAGAAATAGCACGCCTAATGGAAGGGGGACACGACCACTGTGACATCACCCCCACACCTGGAGGGTGGAGGAGCCAGGCCACAGGGTACACACACCAACAGCACAACATCCATTATCACTGGTCTCACCATGCCCATTTTACAGATGAGGAAACTGAGGTTCAGGGAGGCAGTGCTTCTTGCGAGTAGGCGGCAGGGCTGGAGAGTGAGCTGGGGAGGGTCTGATGTGAACCCGGAGCTCTCTCCACTGCCCAGTGTTTCACCCCCTTCAGTTATCTGGAGGGGACCACTTTCAGGAGTGGGGACTTTCTTTCTGTCCCTGGGATGTGGCCCTGTCTGGCGTGAGGCAGGAAGGCCGAGTGTAGGGGGCGGCAAGGATTGCCCTGTGCAGGCTCTGAGGGGTCCAGTGACTTGGCCGAGACCGCAGTGAGGGTGGCTGACGGTTCCAGCACCTTCCACCCCTGCACTGTGTGCAACCCCCCTGCCTCTGCCCACAGGGGCTCCAACCGCCTGCCCCGGCTCCTTTCAGGGGAGCTCGCCTCTGTGTGTGTGTGTGTGGGTGTGTGGGGGGGTGTGCACGCGAGAGACAGACAGAGGGAGAGACTGGTGAGGTTAATTCCTCCCTCTCCGCAGAGCACTGCAAGCTGTGGACGCCCTGTGCATGGTAAGCAGCTGAGGGTCCGGAGAAAGGCGAGGAAAATAATTAAAAGGTGGAGAATAAAGCTGATGGAGAGAAGCTGAAAGAGCCATGCTCACGTGGCCTGGAGAAGTGGGCTATGAGAGCTCGGCAGGGAAAGCCTGGATGGATGGGCAGCCTCAATCCACAAGGGACGAGGGCAGGGACCAGGGACCTGAGGTCCTGTCCCAGGGAGACGGCAGGCCGAGGGGGAGGTCACAGCCCGTCAAGGCTGTCCAGACAGACATCTGCACAGCCAAGGAAATGCTGTGTCCCAGGACCCGAGGAGCTTAAAAAACAAAACCAAAACTCTTCTTTGTGGGGTGGGGGCTTCCGCAGTAGTTCAGATGGTAAAGAATGTGCCTGCAATGCGGGAGACATGGGTTTGATCCCTGGGCCATGAAGATCCCCTGGAGGAGGAAATGGCAATCCACTCCAGTGTTCCTGCCTGGAGAATCCCATGGACCTCTAGAGGAGCCTGGTGGGCGACAGTCCATGGGGTCGTAAAAGAGTCAGACCTGACAGAGACTGAACAACGGCATCCTCTGGGGGACTGGGGAAGGGTGATGGTGGGCCCGTGTTCCTTCCGAGAATGTGACGAGAGAGGTGGGCTTCTGAAACAGCTGAAAGATTAGGGTTAGATCTTAGAACCACTACCTGTGAAGCCCCAGAACAAATGGCTGGAGCGTCATGGCACTGTCATTGTGGCTGTCACCCCAGCGACCAACGACAGAGTGCCTGCGACGTGCTAGGGCTTTTAAACATACCGTTTCCAGATACAACAACTGTGGGTTAAGAGTCGCTGCCTCCTGTTTTTACAGATGAGAAAACTTAAAATGCCAAAGAAGCCAAGTGGCCCACCTAAGCCCCACGGCCCAGGACACGAAATCCAAGGCAGCTTTCGCTCCTGGCAGTTGTTGGGGACGTGGATGGCTTTGGTTGAAACTACTGTGTGGGAGAAAATAAAGCCGACACTAATGATCTCAGAGAGATATTGAAAGAGAATTAAAATAGAAAAAGAAAAAAGGTTGGTGTGGTGGGATGGGGTGGGGGGGGGGCAGGGCGGTGGAGAAAATCAATGAAGTACCTTTAGCTCCTTGGAGATAAGCGATATATAAATACTAACCATTATTAAGGTTCTTATCTGACAGCAAAGCCCACGGAGCCATGTTTAAGAGGGGCTTTTGCAGGAAGTTGTGTGTGTCTCCTGGGAGCAGAGGCTTGGGTGAGGCTGGGCAGGGCCACTAGGGAACCAGAGAGGGAGAAGATGACAGGGCACCCAGGAACCCCACCCTGCCACCCGCCCCTACCCAAGCCCAGACTCTACCGCTTGGGAAGGAGACACGGATGCTCCCCACTGTGTAGATAATAGAAACCACAAAATAGCAATTATTGTATCAGAAGCTGTGAATAAAGAGGACATACCGGGCTTTTAAACATGGCCCGCCTTCCCTCCCCCACCACGCTCACACTTCAGTAACAAACTCACACCTCACTTTTCCAATTATTTCATTCACCTCGGGTTCACCGATCACTCCCCCCACGCTGCAGCCCCACCCCCGTCTCCGCCACGCCAGGGGAGCGTGTGACTGGTAGGGCTTTCGACAACTGGAGTTTGTTGTCACGTTTCTCCTTTCTTTTGAGGTGTGGTGGGGGTGGGGGGGGGTGCCGAGGTGTGGAGCGAGGCAAGCCAATTATGCCTGGGCCTCATAAACAAGTCCAGGCATGCAAATTGTGTTTGCACACAAGGTCTGAACACAGACACGTGAGTGTGTGTGTGCGTGTGCGCGTGCGTAGGGGTACCCTCCCTTGAGGCTCTGTGACCAGACCTGCAGCAGTCCTGGACGGCAACTTCGCTCAGGAGGTGGGGGGTGGGGGGTGTTTTTGGCTCTGCTACTGAAAGGGATCAATCAGCCTCTCTCTCCTCCACCAAAGTGATGGGATGGGTTGGGGAGGGGAAGGAAGTGAGGGGGAGACAGAGAGAGAGAGAGCCCTCCAGAGATGCCGAATCTGATGATTTTGCAGTCACTCTGATGCCTGGGTTTGGGGGATTCATGCACAGGCTAACCTTCCAGCCCGCACGCTGACACCAAGTGGAGGTCAGGCATGCCCTCGGGAGCCTCAGCCCCTCTGCTCCCAGGACACAAGTCCTTATCGCTCTCCTATTTGGATCCACTGGAGGAACCAGGGTCCCAGGAGACGTGCTGAGTCACATGGGGGAAGTCCAACATCTCTCCACCTGTGCTCAAGGCATTACTGAGAGGGGAAAAAACCAGCTGCCACCCAAGGGATTCAGAATTGGAACAACACTGTGGTCTGAACAAGAATGAGGTGATGGACGCGTTTTGTGATAAGAATAAACTGCAGGCTTCTTTCTGTTCCTTCTAGAGCAAGAAAAAAAGGGTAAATCTCTTGGTATTAGAAGCCTTTCCAGTATACCACTGCCACCACCGATTTTCTAACACACGTGATATATCCGTCTATTCCTCCAATCCTTCTCAGTGCCACGTGCCCTGCAGTGTGTTAAACATGGGCTGCACACGATCTCACATCAGCCTCATGATCTAGGCACTGCTGTGCCCATTTTATAGATGGAGAAAACTGAGGCTCAAATTATGTGACTTCTCCAAGGTCACCCCCTGAGTCATTACCTATGACAGGGGGTGAAGTGACCCATCCAAGGTCCCACAGGTGGTCATAAGCCAGGCTGAACCCCAAGTGGGCAGTCTGTCCCTGAACCTCTGCTCACCGGCCATCTGCGTGGTCTGTCTTGTCTACCAATAATGGGCCAAAGGGCTCTGTGTGCAAGGTGCCGGGTGACAGGTGAGGGTGGGCCAGACATCAACTTTGTTCTTAGGGATCCTGGGCTGGCAGGCAGGTGCTGAGTCCCACCCCCACCCCCTCACCACTGCCCAAGGGTCCAAAGAGAGGACTCTGGGCTCAATCCCCTCCCCATCTCAACTGTTGGTGTCCACAGCTCGGGGCTTCTGATCCCTGCTGACTGCTCTCCCTCTGTTCCCACAGCCTGATGAAGAGTCTGTCCGTGAATTCACAGACCCACGGAGCAGTTCCCACCAGGTAAGTGAGGGGCACGGTGGCAGCTGCTTCACCCAGCGTCCCATCTCAAGGCTCCTCTCCTTACTGAGTCGCCATGTGGCTAAGGGCCCCAGCTGAAGCAGGATGGAGGGACAGATGGGCTGAATGGACACCTAAGAATAAACTCCCCCCCCCATCTAGGACAGGTGGGTTTCTGCAGCTGAGGAGGCCGGGTAACATGACCCACCACCCAAACCTCCCGCTTCTGGAATGTGTACAGAGCAAAGCCTTTAAGCCGAGGCTACCTCGTCCAATCCTCCGGCCTCATAAACTGGGAAACCAAGGCTAATCTGACCACTCTCGCTCTCTTCCTGCTCCCAAAGCCACCAACCTTGGCCATGCCTCAGGACCTATGACTCTGTTCTTCCCATAACCCAGAACGCTCCGTGCCGAGCCATTCTCACAATCGACCCTCTTGTCATCCAGTCTCAGCTTGAATGCCACCTTCTCAATGAGGCCTTCTGCGTTCCAGGCAGAACCGACTCTAAGGCTGCTCCTCTGCTGCACCAGCCACTCTCTGCCGCCTCTGAGCGCTGTCTGGAACGGCTTGTTTACCTGTCTTTCCCTTGCCGTTCAGAAAGAACCACACGAGACAGAAAGATCACTCTGAGACAGCAGGGTCTAGTCTCTGTTGCATGTGCAGAACCTTGGCCTGCACCTAGCCCACAGAAAACACCCTGTAAACATTCACAAAAAACATGCACTTGACATTGGCTGAGTCCCCGGTGAGCGCCAGGTCCCCCTCCTCCGCTCTGACCATCTTACACAAGGCATACGCGACTGCGTCAGACACCGGCGTGTCTGGGGCCAGGCCAGGACACGCAGTCCTTCTGTCTGCACGACGCTCTCTCATGTTCCACAACCACACGGTATCACAGGGAGTGTTTGGCCCCCGGAGGTCCACGCTCCTTCCAAAGTAGCCACAGGGACGCCTTCAACTGCAGGGAGTGAGGACCAGCCGGCAAAATGGGGCTGGGGGGAGGGGGGGCTGGATTACTCACCAAGGGACCAGAGCCCAGACACGGGGGTTCAAAATTCTGCCCTGCTCGGTCGGAGAGCAACGACATCATGCTCTCCAGACAACCCTGGCCAAGCTGCAGCCAGGAGCAGGGGTCCTGGTGCAAGGCTCCACTGGCAGGGACCGCTCCCCCGGAAGGTTATAAAGGTGTGTACTGACCCCCAATCGGGCCTCTACTCTGTCATGGGGGGGGGAGGGGGCAGGCAGTGGGTTTGGAAGCCAGTTTGTGGAGGCATATTTAAGCTCAGAGCTGTTCCTCCTTCTTTTGTTCTCGCTCGCTTTTTAAAGAGTGCCTTTTAGAGTGAACTTTTCCAATTACTCACCGCTCATCATGGTGAGAGCTGGATGTGGAAAGGTTACCTTATCGCCATCAGCGCACTAGTCCTTTCATTCTGGCCTCTTGGAGGCTGAAGAATGGCCTGGTTTCCAAGAAAGGGAGAAAGGAGGTGTGGAGGACAGTGCTTAGCTTTTCTCAATAGCCTTTCACAGGGTCCTCTGCAGGCAGGCGTGACCCTCTCAGGGATGAGCAGTTAAATGGTATCTCTGAATCAGATTTGGGGCTTGCGTTCCAGGTAGAGCCCAGACTCTCCCTAGAGGTTCTGGCGGAGGGGCCCTGGCCCGGCTCTGCCCTCGCCGCCTGTGTGACCCTGGCTGAGTCGTTTCCAGGTTGGACTGATAATCAGGGGAGAGAGAGAGAGAAAGGGAGCAAGGTGTATAAGAACATCTTGAGATGTGCCAGGGCCAGGACAATGTAAGGGACAGCATGCTGGCCCTTGAGTCACAGATCTCTGGGGCCAGACAGATGACAGGAGGGGGCCAAGAGCTGGGGCAAACTGGCAAAGATCTCTGGGGCCAGACAGACGACAGGAAGGGGCCAAGAGCTGGGGCAAACTGGCAAAGTCCCAACTCTGGGTGATTCGTGGACCAGTAGCATCGGTGTCATCTGGGAGGCTTGTCAGAAAGTCTCAGCACACTCATCTCTTTCTGAAATCGGAAACTCTGGGGAGACCTGGCAGTCCAGGTGGTAACAAGCCCTCCAGGTGAGGGTGCCCTTGCCCAGGTTGAGGATGACTGCTCCAGAGTGGGCAGGGACCCCCTGGTCCCAGCCCGAACAGCCAGCTGGGGAGATCTTTAAAGAGGTCTGCAGTCCAGACTCTTTGAAGAAATGGGGAGTTTTCAAATACTGGTAACAAAGTCAAAACATTTTCAGTGCTGAGCTGCCAAAGATATCTGACTCCTTGTTTTTAGCATCCCCACATGTAAGTTCTGTTCTGATTCGATTCTAAGTGATCAGGGCTGGTCTACTTCCCAAGTGACTGAATTTCCTCCTCTCTTTATTACCCCAGATTGGGCCCCTTCCCTACCCTTCCTGGCCCCCTTGGGCTCCCTGAGGACAGGGTTTTCCCATCACATTTGCCACACAGCACCTAACCAGGCAAGGACACCTTCGTGGGTGGCTACACATGCAGCCAATGGACTGCCCCTCACCATTCTTCAGGACCCAGCCCCAGACTGAACATTGTCTTTTGGATCCAAGTACAGGCCTCAAGCAGAAAATGCCATTAAAAAAGGAGATTTTTGAAATCACAGGTAACTTTTTAAAAAACAACATTTTTCAAATTTGTCCTGAAAGATGTTTATAGGTATTTGGTCTAAGAAGACTTCTGAAATTAAATAAATGTAGGAGAGATCTGGCTAAACAGAACTCAGCAAGCTTCTCGGCTGCAGACCTTGTCAGTGCCTTCAAGATTATCTCAAGCAGGGAGGATTTATCTGGAAGAGCGAGAGAGAAAACACAGTTTCTCAAACTCATCCAGCCATCGAATCTCTCCTCCCTTCAAATGAGCATCTCCCAAGACACTGGTATTCCATGGAACACAGCTGGGAAGTCCAATTTGGAAGAGAAAGAGAAGTAAGACAGTCACACACCTCCAGGTGAAAGGACTTTGTCTTGAACACTCAGGTGAAACCTTGAATTCACCTGGGACTATGCAAAGTGGGGGAATGCTCAGAATGAGTTTAGTTTTGACCATGAGGGGCCAAGTCACAGAATCGCCGAAAGAATCTAAGTCTGGAGTCAGACATGGCTTCAGATTCCAGCCCTGTGCCTGACGTCCGCTTTCTGAGGCTCGGTTTCCTTATCTGTAAAATGGGAATAATCAGCCCGCCATACATGGGCTGCTGACACCATGGTTCCCGCACGTAAGGAAGAAAGGGAAGCAGTTTTATCAGTAACACCCCTGTCTTCCACACAGATCTGTACTGGGGCCAAGAGAGTGACTCTTCCCAAGCCCTTGTGATGTGTCAGGTCAAAGCTGAGAAGCAGCGGCAGGGCAGGTCAGTGCTCTTCCTGGAGGCACCCCGGGCATTTCCAGCAAGGAGAAGAGGTTAAGAGGGCCAGATGTGACAGCATGATTCTTGGAGCCCTGAAAAAAGCAGCAGTGCTCCATCTTTTCCATGTGTCCTTCCGGTGTTACAAGATAATCAGAACAACTGTCCCCAAGGAGGCATCCTTCAGCCAGACCCAGGTTTCTCCGTCTTCCTCGGGCCGAGCGAGCCCACTGGGGCAGCCTGTGTCCACTCATCCTCACGGAAGGAGAGCTCCTAGACATGCCCACGGCCTGGGGCGTGCCCTCTGGTGGGTTCCACGTCTCTGCCGGGCTGAGCTAATGGAACACGTGGCGGACGCTCTCCCCACCACCTTTCTGCCCCTCTGGTCTTCAGCTGCCTCAAGTACAGCTAATCCCATTACAAGAAAATAAAGTGGATAATTCAGGCTAATGAAATCGTTACAAGAATGTGGGCAGCCAGAGCTGGACATTCAGAACCAATTTAACACCCTTTGGTGTTAGTCTCAGTACAGAAAATATTCGAGAGGGAGGAAAAAAAAAATTAAAAGAAAAACAAAAAAACCTTCCTCTAAAACCTAGCCTCTTTCTGGTGGGCTTACATCTGATTAAAGAATTAATCTGCTGCGTATCTGACTTCCCGCCGTGGTCTCCGTGGTGCCCGACATTTCCACAGTAACTGCAGAAAACAGGAAATGAGGGTGAGAGCATCCAGGAAGTCCGAAGCCGGGGTTAAACGTGGGTACAACTTGATGCCTTTTGACACCTGCTGCCTCTGCCCATCGCTGCCACTGCTCGCTCAGAGAAGGACCACTCCCAGGCCCCCCTCTCACCACCAGACTCTAAGCCCGCTGATACTGGATTAGAATTGTACCCTCCCGGGGTCTCTACGAGGCAGGAGAGGGTGCGGTTAGTTCCCATGCTATACAGGGCAGGCAGCTGGACGCCCTGTCCAGGGTGGGCATGGTGTGCTGGGCAGAGAGATACCCCTTGCCCTGTGGCCCACAGCCCTCATGATGCCCGCTGCCAGGTCACGGCCAGACCTCCTGAGCAGGCCGATGAAGGGGGGCCGCTCCACTTCTCAGCCCCTGGCCCCTCCTCTCAGTGCCCGCCCCCTCCTCTGCCGCATCCGTATCCACACAGCAGGGCCCTGTCAGCGTCATTTCTTCAGGATCCATCTTAACGCTCAGAACCCTAGGGAGGACTGCATGTCATGAAGCCAGATGACCTCCGGTTGGTTGCCATCAGGTCCACACCACTCTCCCAAACTAATGTGCCCTTTCTGACACTTCAAGCTAAGGGCACAAGTCTCCCAGTGATCCACGAAGTCCTAACTGGGGACTGTGGACAGTGGGTGGAAGAAGACAAGGAGGATGTGAAGGATAAAAAAAGAGAAACCAGATCTTACAAATACGGGGAGAACTTCCACTGAGCTTGTAAGATTTTGAAGGGATCTTAAGGGGCACATGTGGTTAAGCAGAAAAGTTCTAGTCCCTGGGGGGATTAGAAACGCCCCCATGGTAGTGCCAACCAGCAGCCCACAGCTGCCGACAGCACCTCCCACTTCCTGATGCGTCAAGAGGAAGGCAATCCAGGGAGACTGAACATGGACCACAGAGCAACTCGGGGCTGCCAGGGCGCACCAATGTGCATGCCTGCCTCACGGCTGAGGGCCTCATCTCTCTGGAGAAGCACAAGGTGGCAACTCAGCATCCAGACAAGCCTCCAGGGTCCCGACGGCATCCCTAGGAAAAGGGGCGGGAAGGTGAGAGCAGCGCCCTGCACGGGTTCAGGAACCGGAGCGCCGATGGGATGCGAGTCAACACCACCACTTAGGGGCCGAGGACCGAGACGCGGGGAGCAGGGGGCTTGGAGCACGGCAAGCCGCACACCATCCACGCCCTGCAGCTCCTGTGTCCTGCACAAGCAGACGCTGCCACGCATTTGTGTGGAGTCCAGAGGAAGCAGAGAGCCCCACGGGCACAAGAGAAGGACGCCAGGAGGCGCACACACCAAGCCTCTGCCGGTCACCCACGGGAGGGCCGTTGACCCTGCCCCCTCCCACTGAAAGCCTATTTGCTTTTACTTTGCAAACTCGTTGATCTAATTTCTTGTCCCAGAGCAGCTGAGAAGGGCCAAGAGGTTAATAAAAGGCCTCAGGAAGTGGGGGCTGACCAGGGGTCCACGTGCTCCTCTGCAAAGGGTCAGACAGTCTCCAGTTCTGCCTTCCTGACCTCTCAGCCCTGCCGCTGCAGTGTGTCAACAGACGGCTCTGTGCTGGTGAGCCTTCACTAACAGGCGGGGGCCATGCTAGGCGGCTTCACTGTCTGACTCTGCGACCCCCGGACCACAGCCTGCCGGGCTCCTCCACGGGAGGCTCCAGGCAAGAACACTGGAAAGGGCTGCCAGGAACTCCTCCAGGGGGCCTTCCTGACCCAGGGATCAAACCCGGGTCTCTGGCGTCTCCTGCACTGGCAGGCAGGCTCTTTACCACTAGCACCATCTGGGGAGCCCCAAGGGGCTCGCATGCGAGTCTTAGTTTGCTGACCCCTGTGTGAGTCCAAAAAAACCGAAACATGGTATTAAAATAACTGGCCAAGCACAGCAGCCCGGGGCTATCAGGTGCAGGGCAAACAGCAGACGTACCTACATAGCCCTGACACGCCTTCTGTAATGTGGCCTGGGCTCAGCAACTGGGAGGTCAACACAGACCCATAAGCCTGGTTGTTGCCCCACCAAACGGTGAGAGGGACAGACTGCCAGGTGGAGGATCCCCAAGGCTTCCCACCCGGCCTGCCGACACACGCCAGCTTTGCCTCTGCCATCACCTGAGGCATGCCTCTTCCTGCACGTCACCGACTTCCATCCTTCCGTGTATTTTGCTGTCTCTTTGCTTAAGGTCCTTCCTCCCTGTTGGACTACTTGTGGCCAGGGCCCAGGATGGGGCTTATGGCGCCTGGTGTGTAGCAGAACAAACCATGTGTGGTCCCTCTCATGATCCTGGTCCTCGACGCCAGAAACAGGAAACACAGCTCAGGGAGGCAAATAGGTGCCTGGGGCCTTGTCCCTGCTCTCATCCAGGGGTCCCCCGTCTCTGCGCCATGGGCCCCTACCTCCCGTCTGATCAGCGGCGGCATCAGATTGGAAACAAAGCGCACAATAAAAGTAATAAAAGTAATGCGCTTGAATCATCCTGAAACTACCCCTCCTCCCCCGCCTCAGGTCCAGGAAAAAACTGTCTTCCACGAAATTGGTCCCTGGTGCCAAATAGGGTAGGGACCGCTGCTCTCATCCACAGCTGGGAGCAAGGGTCACGGAGGCTGAGCTCCCAGTGTGTATGTGACCCCGAGGGGCCATCCGTTTGAACCCACAGGGCGATGTCCAGGGCTGTCTGACCGTGGAGTTCCCTGACTTCTTCCTCTGCTGCGCTACATCCCCAGGCCACCGCAGTAACCCACTTCTGTTCCCGCACCCCCTCCTCGGGTTCTCGCTGGAGCCTGCCAGCTGCTGGGAAGCCATCAGGCGAGGGATGGGAGGGAGCAAAAAAAGAGGCTAAGGAGATGCTGACAGATACGGAAAGCAGCTCCTGAAGAGCTCGGCATCCTAGAAGCTTCTGACACCTGTCGTTAGAAGGAACGCTCCAGGACCCCCACAGCATCAGGAAGCTCTCCATTCGCTTAGCAAGCGTCCTGAGCATCCGTCTAGCCCTACTCACGGCTGGGAAGAGACAGACAGAGGGGACCCCCTTTCTCCGGTCCAGAGGGCTCAGACTGGAGTGTGCCTTGTATAACCGAGCAGCCTCAATATCTGAGCTTCCCAAGAAAAGCCAGCGGGTTGTCACCAGGGGGAAGAGAGCTGACACACCCTTGCAGACGATGCGGGAGGCAAATGCACAGCATGGGCGTTTGATGGAAGGCCTGGGAGGCCCTTCCAGGGGCCAGCGGGAGACAGGAAGGGGACGGTCCCCTGCCGGCGCCGAGAGGGAGGGGGATGCTCACCCCGACTGACTGGGACAAATAGGATTTTTAAAAGCCCAGGAAAGAAAACGGCAATAAAACAAACCAAGCTCGGGCTCTGGCTGGTGAGTTTTCAGAGGCGGGGAGAGGTGGAAATAGATTGGTGAGGGGGAGCCATCTGTTTGGGGCCGAATAAACCAGTGCGGAGCTTGGTTCAATTGCAGGAGGGAAGAGGAAGTTTAGGAGCTGAGGGTCCAGTGGGAGCCGAGGGCTGGAGGGGTCTGGAGTTGGGGACAGAGAGAAACGGCCTCTGGAGAGCCGGTTCCAGTGGCCCCGGGGGGAGGAAAGGGAGAGAGTTTGGATGGGAGGGCCATGATGTGTCCCGCCGTGGCGTGTATCTTGGTGTGTACAGATGTCTCGGGTTGAGGCAGGGAGGTCTTTCCATGATAAAAAACCCAATTAGGGCCAGATATGATTCGGGGTGTAAGAAAACCAACGAGCCCCAGGCAGAGGTGAAGAGGAAGGGAAGAAGAATCAGTCGTCAGTAGGGAGAGGTCCCCTCCGCAACAAACACTGTTTATCTCCCCAGTGAGTTAAAGAGCATCCTTTGCAAAGTTTGAGAGGAGGGAAGAGTAAATTATCCTGTCTCTGGCAACGTACAAAGCCCTGGATGTGCTTTATCTCCCGGCTGCCTCTTGGCATGTGGGGTGTGGATCCTGGCTGCGTCTCCCGTCCCCCCCAGCTGACCCCCACTACCCCTGTTTCATCTGGAAGACAGGAGTGTGGCTCCAGCTTCTTCGGAGGCAGCAGACCTGGGCGATGTGCACCTTGGGGTGGGTGTGGGGAATTATTGGGAGAGAAAAACAATCAAAGGTTTTCATGCCCTCGTGGGGCAAGATGGGAGAGAAAAGAAAACCAGGCTTGGTTTCTCTGGCTCCATTCAAGCCACCCTCTACCCCCCAGTGAAACAGAAATTCTGAACGGATCAGATGTCTTGTTTCCCAACCCCTGGTGGGGAGCTGTTCCTCCAAAGATAAGGATGAGTTTGCACCCCATGTTTGGGGCGGCCCCCATTCAAACCAGGGCTTCCCAGGTGGCTCAGTGGTAAAGGACCTGCCTGCCAATGCAGGAGATGTTAAGAGTCGAGGGTTTGACCCCTGGGTCGGGAAGATCCCCTGGCGGAGGAAATGGCAACCCACTCCAGTATTCTTGTCTGGGAAATTCCATGGACAGAGGAGCCTGGTGGGCTACAGTCCATGATGGGGTCACAAAAAGTCAGACATGACTGAGCAACTAAACAACAACAATAACCACTCAGTGTGGGAGAGATCAGAGGTCAGGAGGCACAGGTGGTGTTGCAAGGGATACACGGGGTCACGACACAAGCTTGGGGGTCAAGCTGCCTCCCCCATTCTCTACCTTGGTTTGCTAACCTGTGAAAATGGGGATAACGGTTTCCCCCCAACACACAACAGAGCTGTGGTGAGGCTTAAAGGAGACATATTGTCTAAAGCATTTCACACAGAGCTGTGCCCTTAGCGCACGCTGAGAGCACAAAGGACAAATGAAGGTGAGGATGACAGAGTCAACACAGGGGATCGGCTGAGGCGGGCAAGGGTGCTCCTCTCTGGCAAGTTTTGACTTTCTGTTCTCTCCTGTCCTGAGCCAATTCAGAGCACTCCTGGGCCAGGACTGCAACCCACCTTACAGATGAGGAAGAGGGGGAAGGCCTCTGGCCCTGCCTCCCTTCTACAGGTCAAGTGGCAGAGATGGGACTGGTACCCACACACTGATGTTCTGTTCACTGGACAGGCTGCCCCAGGGCCTGGGGATGCTCGAGTTCATTCTCTTCAACTCGAAATTCAGTAGCTCCACACAGGTGTGGTTTGGACCCTGGGATTCTGCAGGGGTGTGTATGTGTGTGTGTCTGTGTATGAGATTTCCCTGGTGGGGAGCAGCTCTGCCAGTGGTCTTTACTACTGTGTTCTGGGGATGCTGACTGATGGTGTATGGGGTGGACTGGGGGGTGGGGTGGAGGGTCAGTTACTGCAGCAGAGCCATCACCTGCTCTCCAGTATCCATGTCTATTCTGATTGTCAGTGATGATGAGGAAAAAGCGACTGGTTCTTTTAAACCAAGTGTTGGCAATCTATGGCCCATGGGCCAAATCTGGCCTATTACCTCTCTGGGTTGGTAAGACAGCTCTGCCTGTCTGCTTAGTCTGTTTAGGCCTGATGGTCACTCAGATGGAGCTGAGTAACTGTGACGGAGACCACAGAGCCCATGAGGCCGAAAATATTTACTCTCTGGCTCAGGGTTCTCCAGAGAAACAGAACCAATAGGTTATCTATATCTATATCTATATCTGTATCTATATATATCTTGCATTGGCCAAAAAGTTTGTCTGGGTTTTTCCACAACATCGTAGGGAAAACATGAATAAAGTTTTTGGCCAATCCAATACACACAGAGAAAGAGATTTTCTAAGACAGACTGGCCCCTACAAGCTGCCACCTGCAAGCAGGGGGCCCAGGAAAGCTAGCTCTGGTCCAAGTCCAACGGTCGGAAAACCAGGGGAGCAATGGTGTTTAAGCCCCAGGTCAAAGGGTCAAGAACCAGGGGCCTCTGGAGTGAGTCTGGTCTGAGTTCCAAGGCCTGAGAACAAGGAGCAGCAATGTTTGGGAGCAGAAGAGTGGTGTCCCAGCTCCGGCCGAGAGCAGAGTCCCGCTTCCAGCACTGTTTTGTTCTATTTGGGCTCTGGTGGAAGGCCGTGGATGGTGCCCACCCCTCACTGGTGAGGTTCCTGTCCTTTTACTCAGCTCACCAAGTCAAATGCTCACCTCTGCCAGAAAGGCTCTCACAGACAGAAATGATGCTTTCATTTCTAAATGATGCTTTACCAGTTTTCTGGGCACCTGGTGTTCCTGTCAAGTTGATGCTTAAAATTAACCATCACAGGCTCTTTACAGAAGTTTGACAATCCCAGTTCCAGTCCAATCTCATCCTCTGGCCCAATCCCACTTGCCTCGGTCATCACACTGTCACTGTCCGCCCTCACCCGCCCTCCACCCCAGCTTAGAACCTTCCCCCTGCACAGCCGTGTCCTTCTCACATCACCTTGAAAACCAGGTGTCTTTACCTCCTGGTTTCTTCCTGGGTTACCTGTTTGCCCTGTTCGGGTATTTATAAGCAGACCTAGTTTTCCTGTAGCTTGTAAAGATAACAGCACTTTTTTCAAAAACAAATAGAACATTTGCGGCAACCCTGCATTGAGCAAGTCTATTAGCACCATTTTTTTCCCAGCAGTATCTGGTCACTTTGTGTCTGCATCACATTCTAGTCATTCTTGAAACATTTCAAACTTTTGCATCACTGTTATACTGGTTACGGTGGTCCGTGATCAGTAATCTTGGATGTGATGACTGTAATCATTTTGGTATTTTAAAGTAATCAGGTACTATTTATTTCTTTAGGGCATGCCAAGTGGCTTGTGGGATCTTAGTTTCCCGACCAGGAATTGAACCCCGACCCTCAGCAGTGAAAGCACTGAGTCATAACCCTTGGACTGCCAGGGACTTCTCAGTGAGGTACTTTTTAATTAAGGTAAGTACATTATTATTTTAGACACAATGTGCTGCACACTTCACAGACTTTCTTAATAGCGGAGTGAATACATGACTTTTACGTGCGCTGGGAAACCAAAGAGAATGTGTGTGTCTTGCTTTATTGTGAATCACCTGATTGATGTGGTCTCGGTGTGAACCACAGTATCTCCGAGGTCTGCCTGTATGATCAGGGGGCACTATCAGAGGCCGTGAGAAAATTCAAGTTAGCTGGTAATTAGGGAGGTTTGCAGAAAGTATCATTAGGCCTCCCCTCCTCGCCCTCCCAAGGTGACATCCGCTGGAGGAGACCCTAATAGGGGATGGTTTCCCGGGAGTCTGCCACTGCAGATGGCTGGGGCTGGAGACACTCCAGCAGCCCCCAACTCGGCTTTTCTAGGGTCACGAGAAGAGAATATCCTCCTGAACACTCTGTCCTGGGAGGAGAGGATGCTGTGTTCAGAAGAACAGGGCACTCCTTTCTCCCTTCTCCCCACCAGGCACACACCCTGACCCTCCCCAGCCTGTAGCACCATGGACAGCGCCCTCCCCGCAGGAGGAAGGCTGTCCAGGGTTGTCTGTTGGGGGTGCAATGTTAGAAAACTGCTCCCAAACCAGACTTAGCCAAGATAGTCGATTAAGTGGAAGACAACACAAAACAAGACAAAACCAAAAAACAGCTGCCAGGGAGCTAAAAAAAGAAAACAAAACCCGTTATGGAGGGGGCAGTAAAGGGAGGGTATGTGCTCAGAGTGTTACTTCTGGGGAGAAGCCCAAGCCCAGCTCCAGCGGCTGCCCGTGGGGAGCAGCACAAGGGACCAGACTCTGCGTCACACCCCCTCCCCAGTGCTGGCGTCTGGCTGCATCTGTGGTGGCCCCTCGCCCCCGAGGACTCCGACTCCCCCTCCCTGCCAGCACCCCCTCCGGTGGCCCCCACTCTGCTCCCGGTGCCTGCCCAATCCCAAGTGCAGGGCAGCTCTGGCCCCGGGGGGCAGTCCAGCTGGCAGGGGGCAGGCTCTCAGGCGGACTGTTCTGGAGAGGCCTTCTGTACTGATCTCAGGAGTCTCCTGGGATCAGGCCCTGGTGACATAGCAGTGGCCTTGGCTGCCCGCCCCGGGTATGACTGCTCCTTCCTGACCTCTCCTTGGGGCTCCCGGGTCACCTGCCGATCTCTCTATACCTACATCCTTTCCCCAAGCTTCTGGTGCGGGGAGAACCAAATGAAGATATCTGTGGCTGTGTGCTCAGGCGTGTCCAGCTCTTTGCCGCCCCATGGACCTCATCAAATGTCACTTGGTCAGACTTCCCTGGAGGTTCAGTGGTTAAGAATCTGCCTGCCAATGCAGTGGACATGGGTCCCATCCCTGGTTCAGGAAGATCCCACATGAAACATGTGCCCTAACGAGTGAGTCCAGGCACCCTAGACCCTGTGCTCTGCAACGAGAGAAGCCACTGCAATGAGAAGCCCAAGTGCCACAACTAGAGAGAGCGTGCCTGCCCAGTCGCGTTGGACTCTTTGTGACCCTGTGGACTGTAGCCCACCAGGCTCCTCTATTCATGGGGATTCTCCAGGCAAGGATACTGGAGTGGGTTGTCATTTTCTCCTCCAGGGGGATCTTCCCAACCCAGGGATTGAACCCGTGTCTCTTCTGTCTCCTGCATTGACAGGCGGGTTCTTTACCACTAGCGCCACCTGGGAAGCCCAGAGAGTAGCTTGCTGCAGAAGAAAGCTGCATGCAGCGACAAAGACCCAGCATAGCACCCCCCTCAAATAATAATAATCAATAAATAAAAATTCAAAAAAGCTTTTTTCACTTAGTCTGTAATGCCCTTTAGTTACTGGCCTGCCAACTGAAGCACCTACACCACCTCCCAAATGCCCATCCCCCCAATCTGCTTCATTACACGGGCAAGCTTTGCCCTAACTGGGGCATTGCTCTAAAGGGTGTGTGGACACCGGAGGGAGCTTTGGAACACTTATTGTCTCGGATTCCCCACCCGGCCCTGAAAATGACTTTTCTCAACCAAGTTTCTCGGCAGCCGCGGCTGCAGAAGAAAGTGATAGAACTGGAGGCAGGTACAGTTGCCATGATACGGCTGTTGCGGTCACTTAGCCTGAGAGCTGGCTCCCGTGGAATAATTTAATGATCTGTCATGGGAACGGAGGAAGGAGGACGAGTGTCGTGTGGTCTGATGTCCCCGCCTCCAAAAAACAATAGAAGCACTCGCAGCTAGAGAAGGTTCCCGACTGGAGAGATGGGAGGCTGAGAACATTTCTTCCCAAGACCCAGGAGGGCATGCCTTCCCTATCTACCTTTGCGGCAGAGAAACGAGTGAATTAGAAAAGCCGTAGGGACATCCACTCCCAGCTGTGTCTTTCTCTGGCTGTCAGCTACGTTCCTTTTACATCCAGAGCCTCAAGGGTCTTTCTTTAAAGCTGTGTATGCGTATCCCACTCTGTGACCCCATGGACTGCAGCCCACCAGGCTCCTCTGTTCAAGGGATTTCCCAGGCAAGAATACTGGAGTGGGTTGCCATTTCCCACTACAGGGGATCTTCCTGACTCAGGGATCGAACCCATGTCTCTTGCATTGGCAGGCGGATTCCTTGCCACTGTGCCACCTGGGAAGCTTTCTTTAAAGCCACTGCCTGTCCAAGCTTTTGAGTGGCTTCTTTCCTCCTCCGGGGGCCCAAGGATGGAGGAGGACAGAGTTGGGAACGGGAGAGGACAGGACGGTCAAGATGCCAGGTGGCAGTGTGGACGGAGGGTGTGGATGAGAAATGGAGCCACGTTCGTGGCCCCGTGACCACCTGTCTCCCTGACTTGAGGGAGCTTGCTTCCAGGAGCTGGAGAAAACCCTTCATTCTACAAACCACTGTTGTTCCTTACACCACTGACTCTGGAAATAACTGGGGGTGGTGAATGGCTCTTTTAGGTGACCAGTCTGCCTGGACGGAAGTCAACCCTGCCCACACGGGTGATGCAGACACCCTCCACCCGAGGGTGTGTCCAGGACTGCACATTCTGTCCACGCACCCGGCGGCCAGCACCCCAGCTGCTAAGCCTCTCATAACTGCAACTCCCGCCGTGAAACCGCCAGGCCCCATCAGCAGGCAGGGGTCCTGGGAAGTCCAGCCTGGAGCTGTCTGGGGAGGAAGCGCTGAAGTTGGGGTGCCAGACACCGAATGCCGGTAATACAGGGGGAGATGCAGTGCTGGGGCAGGTCTCCTGGCTTGCGGTGAAAAGAAGGAAAACCTCCGGACTTCCCTGGTGGTCCAGTGGCTAGGACTCCAGGCTCCCAAGGCAGGGGGCCTGGGCTCAATCCCTGGTCAGGGAACTTGATCCTCCATGCTGTAACCAAGAGTTCGCATGCCGCCACGAAAGATCCCCCATGCTGCAACTAAGACCCGCTGCAGCCAAATAAATAAACATTAAAAAGAAAAGAATAAGAAAAAAACTTCACTCTTCTTGGAATGGACAGACTAACAGGCTGCCTGGTTTTCACGTTTTAACAGGTTGCTAAGACATTGGCAACCTGGCCTGTGGGGCTCCGGGACCGTGAACACGGCATTGGCCCATGTGTGAACTGGCCTGGACAGCCGGGTCCCCTCCACTGGGGTCCACAGAAGGGCTCTGCAGACTATAACGCCTTATCCCAATTCGTCATCATTCTGTGTTCCAGTATTACACTTCTGCCTCAGAGGTAAAGGACCAGGACAGGCACATTTTATTTTAAATAAGGTCATACTAAAAAAGAGTTGCAAGACAAAGCCTGTTTGGTACCAGGAGGGAGGCGAGCAGGCACTGTGGTTGGGGTGAATTTAAAATGGGAGCTCTAAAAAAAAAAAAAAATGAGAACTCTAGGCAGAGGGAGATGAGGCGGCTCAGAGAGTTTTGGGAAGGGGAGCAGGACCAAGACCACGGACGGCTTCAAGGAGTGACTTGGGGGTACCTTAACCCTCAGGACTTTCAACTGTCCTCAGGTCACTCGCTCTCTAAGTAAGACACGTGCTTCATTACCACGTGATCACAGTTCCCATGGAGTCCCTGTAGACACCCTGTCTCTCCCACTGCTTCCAGACACTAAAATTCCAACATCTAACACTGAAGGTCAGGGATACTGTTAAATGTCCCACAACGTGTAGGACAGCCTCTATCGCAGAAAATTATCCTGCCCCAAAAGAGCTAAAATCCTGGTCCAGAGGCCGTGAGACCCCTGAGCACACCCAGCACCCAGATCTTGGTATCTAAATACCACCACCCACTGAAAAGAACTAGGGCTCCTTGGAGACATGGCTAGTTTCAGGGCTGGAGCTGAAAAAGCACAAGATGAATCTGCAATATCTTATTACGCCAGAAGATAAGAAAGTACTCAAAGAGGAAAAAGAAAAAAGAGACATGTCAAAAGGATACACCCCGGCCTGAAGGGGTTCCCACTGGCCAAACTGGGGACAATTAAAATAACATAATAAATAATAATGATCATGGATTATGACTCATTGAATAATCCTTGAGCCTACACTGATAAAAATTTAAAAAATAAATATGGGCAGGGAAGGGGTGGGGGAGAGGGCAGAGAGGCTCTTCCCAGGAGACTACCAACCAATAAACATGGGCAATGAGTGAATTACAAAATCACTATTTGTTAGTCAGCACAGCAATGAATAATTCAGGCACCATCAGTGGATGCTAACCACAGTATGGTGAGCCCAGACACAGGATATTTGCAGAGCCCCAAAGCACCTCCCGAGATGAGATATTTACTATTAATATTGATAGCTGCAAAGAGAACAATAATAGGTTAACAGTAGAAAACTGGGCAGAAACTACTTTAACCAAGTGATCAAAGAGAACATCACCTGGTATCCAGTGGTTAAGAACCTGCCTTCTAATGCAGAGGGACAAGGGTCTGGGAACTAAGATTCCACATGCCACCGGGCAACTAAGCCCTTCCAATGCAACTAGACAGACGCCTGTGGGCTGCAACCACTGAGCCCTTGAGCCACAACTAAGACCCTGTGCAGCCAATTAATTAATTAAAAAGAAAGATAACATCTTCAGCAGTGGGACAAAGTGGAGGTGCCTCCTGACACTGGGCACCTCAGAGGATGCCACTTCTGAGGTTATCGCCACCAAGGAGCCTCAACCCAATCTAATCCCGAGGAAGCAGCCTGCAGATACAACAGGGAACATCTACAAGACAACTGGCCGCTCCCAAACTGTCACGGTCACGGAAGGCAAAGAAACGCCAGGTGAGGTCTCCAAAATTAAAGGAAACTGGGCTTCCCTGCTGACTCAGATGGTAAAGACTCTGCCTGCAATGTGGGAGACTCAGGTTTGATCCCTGGGTTGGGAAGATCCCCTGGAGAAGGGAATGGCAGCCCACTCCTGTATTCCTGCCTGGAGAATTCCATTGACAGAGAAGTCTGATGGGCTACAGTCCATGGGGTCGCAAAGAGTCAAGACATGACTGAGCAACAAACACTAAAGAGATGAGTAAACTAGATTCAACATGTGACCTTGGATTGAATTTTGAATCAGACGTGGCCCCTCCGCCCCATCCCCAAATAATGGACTTTTTTAGGACAACTGACAAAATGTGAATAAGGTCTGTAGATTAGATGACTGCATCCAAGATAATTTCATGATTTTTGAGAACTGCACTGCAATGATAAAAACAACCCTGTTTTTGAAGAAATACATTCTTACTTAAGTTGTTAAAAAAAAAAAAAAAAGCCAGTACCCAGAGGTTCCACTTTAACTGGCCTGGGATGAGGCTCTGAATTCCCTACTTTTAAAAGCCCCCAAGGTGATCTGGATGAGCAGCCCACCCTGTCATTGGTTGCCCGACTTACTGCCCCCCCCCCCCCCCATCACCCATCCAAGCTGGGGACAGAGAGACGGCACAGAACATTGCTCTATTGAGATTCTGGGTTGGGGGACTTAACCACTACACCCATGATGTTTTTGTATAAACTCAAGGCTTTAAAAAACATCCCCCTTGAAATATCACTCTATAACCAGTCTGTTTAATGACACAGCACGTAACAGTCCTGAAGAAGCCAGCATCCGATCACCCAAAGGGTATCTGAGACAGCTTTGTGGCCACTTTGCACGTTTCAGCCCCAACTTTGTCTGAATTTAAAGGCGATCTTCCAAGCTCACATTCCAGGGGCCAGTGACTCAGATGATGACACGGTTCACGAAAAACACTTTTCACTGTTAAGAGGGCTTTAGATTCTTGGCAGGTACAACAATCACTACAACTTCCTTACATCTGTACCCTGTACTTTTCCAAAGGTGCTTTGCATGCATTCTCTCTTAAGATTTTCAGGAAAACATCTGAGATGGGAGGATGGTTATCACTTCCACCCATTTAACAGGTGAGGAGACTGAGGCTCCGAGAGGATCGGTGAGCGAGTGATTGAGACTTTGGCCTCTGACAGGCCTGGGTTTTAACCCTGTCTTCCCTGCTTCTTGGCTGCAGGTAAGGGCTATCACCTCTCTAGTCTTTTTCCAGTGGTCAGGAGTCCTTGCTTCCAATGCAGTGGTCTCCGGCGTGATCCCTAGTCAGGGGAACTAAGATCCCACATGCAGTGTGGTGCAGCCAAGAAAATGAAACATTTATTAACAAAAAAAGGATGCATAAGATTTTAGGTTGGCACTGGGCACACAGTCATGACTGAAAACAAAACTAAAGCAGGTTTTTTTTTCATTTTACTTTTGGCTGCTCGGGGTCTTCCTCGCTTCGCTCAGGCTATCCTAGTCCCGGTGAGCGGGGCAGACTGTCCAGTTGTGGTTCAAAGGCCTCTCACTGTGGCGGCTTCTCTGGTGGTGGAACATGGGCTCTAGAGCACGCGGGCTTCAGGAGTTGCGGCTCTTGGGCTCTAGAGCATCGGCTCAGTAGTTGTAGCACACAGGCTTAACTGCTCCGAGGCATGTGGGATCTTCCCGGACCAGGGATCAAACCCTTGTCTCCTGCATTGGCAGGCGGATTCTTTACCACCGAGCTACCGGGGAAGCCCCCAAGGCAAGGATTCTTACGGAAAGAGGCACCCCTCGCCCAGAAGGGTGCAGCTTTCGGTTGTCACAAGGAAGGCGGGGACATCAGTGGCACTGATTAAGTGGCAGCTCTACAGATGAAACACCCCTCAGACTCCCCTCACCCCATGCCCACAGCAGCCCTATTTAAAAACACTGGCATACTCACAGCTCCTCTGCTGTTTCCTCTGCAAGTAAGGTTTTCTCCACCCCGGCACCACCCACGTCTTAGGTGGGATAATCTGTCATTGTGGGGGGGCCGTCCTGTGCCCTGGACAATGTCTGGCCTACACTTGAGGCCACTAGCACCTTGTACACTGTGACGACCAAAAACAACTGCAGACACCGCTGAGTATCCCTGATGGGCACAAATGCCCCTGGTGAACACTCATTGCTGTGTTGTTGTTTAGTTGCTCAGTCGTGTCTGACTCTTTTGTGACCCCGTGGACTGTAGCCCACCAGGCTCCTCTGTCCATAGGATTCTCCAGGCAAGGATACTGGAGCGGGTTGCCACTTCCTTCTCCAGGGGATCTTTCCGACCCAGGGATCGAATCCGTATCTCCTGCATTGGCAGGTGGGTTCGTTACCGCTAAGACAGCAGCAAAGCCCCGGTGACCACTTGGGCTGGAGACAAACAGAGGCATCCTGAGGATGTAGCCCTTTTCAGTTTTCTGGGTACCAACAGGTGAGGGAACCCTGCAGGGAGGAGGTGGGTACCCGGCTGTAATGCCCAAACCATCTCAGCCCCAAGTCTGACTGCGGCGGCAGAAACCCAAAGTAAGAGATCCCTATCGTGGAAGTCTGAGTCGATGTGGGAATTTTTTGGGGGGAGGAAACAAGAATGACACATGGGCTCCCTTGCCTGGTACATAAAGATTACATTCTCCTGCAGTCGCTGCATTTCTGTGACTACCCCACGGGCCCTCGATTTAAGGCAGAAGTGAGCTCGCTTCCTGATCACGAAACAGCTGCTCTCTGGTGTCGCTCCCATTTTTCTCCCCCCGCTGCACCCCAGTACTTAATGAAAAAGAAGAAGAGAAAAGAATGAATTTTAAACTGCTTAGGTAAAAGGCAGTGAATACAAAGCATTATTTATTCCCTGCTTGGATGCACGGCGCTTAGAAAGAAACATGTGGAACGACTGATATTACAGAGAGAAGGAGACTCTTCAGGGAAGAAGGGAAAACACACACACATTCCTCTGCACTTCAGTTGAGCAGAGGGAGGAAGGAAAAAAAAAAAGCCACCTTAATTGATCGGAGCGCCTGGTTCTCTGCTCGGTACCACCCTCCCCGGCTCCAGGCTCGAGGCTCCATCCAGCCCAGCTTTGTGGGCTGGCAGCTGGGAGCCCGGGAGTGGTAACCTCGCTAATTCAATAAATGAACTCTGACAAGCCTAAATGGTTGTTTGGATGGATCCTCTCTCATCCTCCCCACCCTCGCTGCCCAAAAACCTCCAATAAAATAAATCACACAAAACAGGAGACACAATCTGAGTCTTTTATGGCTGTCTTCTCTAGCGGGAGTCAGAAAACATGTTATGGATTCCGGATGTTGCTGGGCTGAGAGCCGGGCTGGCTGCCTGGGGGCCTCGAGTGGCTGGGGTGGTCTCCCTTCTCTGCTCTTCTGTTTGCTTTTTCTCCCCTTGGCGCCCTGGTTCCCCCGATACCTGGCTGGGGAGGGGGCAAGACGGGCTGGGATGTTATTCGGCATGCTGCCATAGGTGTCCTCAGCCAATCGGAGGCGATGGCAGCTGCTTGCACCTTGCTGACAGCTGCTGTCAAAACACTCTCACGACTGGCGGCTCGATAATAACTCGAAAATGAGATACAAATGAGTGACTTCGTGAGCGGGGACGCGCCGCTGTCCCCCCCACCCCCCACCCCGCAGGCTTCTGGGTGCGGTGGGGAACGGTCAGGGATGCTAGAGATGAGCGTTGGCCCGGACAGAGGAGAGCTGGGTTAAGGAAAAAACCCCAAACCACCAAGATGTGGAAGATGGTCCCCATTCCTTTCCCCTTAAAGGGGGTCCCATAGGATTTCAGAACGGGTCCACCATCCTTCCCCAAAGGGAATGCTGCCCACTCTGAGATGTGGCTGGATGTGCTGATGGAATCTCTAGATGGAAACAACCCACGGGTGTGTGTGTAGGGGTTCTTTTCTGTCCACCATCCAGGGTGGCTGAGTCAGAAGCCCCGGGGAGAGAACCGGGGAGGGGGAGGCTCCTTCCTGGGATGCCTCACACCCACCCCCTGCCCCCTCGCATCACCATCTGCTGGGCTGTGTTTTTATTTATCAAGCCAACTCTTTCCTTCAAACTTAGGCTGTTACTCCCCTGGGGAAGCCAATGTGAGCACAGCTTGTATAGAAAAGCACAAATAAGCCCCGGGGAACACAAAGTGTGTGGTCAGCACTTCCCTGTGTTCCACAGGATGGAGGGGGCTTAGAAAGGATCTGAAACTCCCTTCTCATTGGCTGGGACCAACCCTCGCCTGGGATCTAAGGCAGGGCTGGGATCCTCCAGGTGGGAAAGGAGGCGGGGGCCGTAACATTCATTCACTTGAGGATACGGAACGCCTCTGAAAATTCCAGCCACACGCCACACTCTGGAGCCCCTTAGAAATCCACTGTGGTTTTTTTTTTTTTTTAAACCATTCTGGGTTGAGCTTGGTAATACTCAGAGAATGTGACGTGACGGCTCAGGCTGGGGTGAAATTAAAAAAAAAAAAGCGCTTTTGCAAACAAGCCATTGAAGGGACTTTATTTAAATTCAAGGTAGGCAGAGTATAATTGTCCTGGGGAAGTGCAATCATGCTGCCTGGATTAAAACCTCTTCCACATGACTCTCTCTCTTTCTTCCCACTCATTTCTCTGCAGAAAGTCTTTATTCCCCCATCCATGTGTCGGGTAAACATTTAGCTTACTCCGTTGTGTGTGCGACAATGCGCGTCTTGAATAACCCCGTCTGTGTCACTCGTGCCTACTTTAAAGAGTAAACTCCCATAAAAAAAGGATCAGCCTGGTGTAACTTACTCTGTGAGCTGAGCCATTATAGGAAGCTTTTAAGTGCTGCACTCGGAAGGACAAGAGGCTCTCAACGTCCCGTGAATAGGTGAGGAGCCTGTTTGGGGGCCACGTCAAACCTCACCTAGAGAGCCAGGGAAAGGACGCAGACTAGAACTCAGGCTTGGGCTCGGTTCTGCCACTTAACCAGCCACGAGACCCCAGGCAAGGCACTTAACCTTTCTGACCTGCTGTCTCGTCATGTGTGAGATGGTGATATTAATACCTGCCCTGACTACAGAGCCATATAAAAGAGGACGCGGGAAGGCACCCGCCAAGCCAACTGCTGTGTCTCGCGGTGGGGGTGGAGGAGGTTTTCTTTGGCTTGTGCTAGGTTTTCCAAAGGCTCTGGAATGAGGTGACGTTTCTAAGCAGAAGAGAGAATTTTAAAGAGAGTAAAACTCTGCTTTGGGACTTCCCCTAGTGGTCCAGCAGCTGACTCCGAGCTTCCCATGCAGGGGGCCCCGTTCGGTCCCTGGCTGGGGAACTAGGATTCCCCATTCCATAACTAAAGATCCTGCATGCCACAGCTAAAACCTGGCTCAGCCAAAGCAACAACAGCTCTGCCTTACTAATAACAGAGAAAGATGCAATAGAGTTTTGAATATGAAGGAGTTTTGAAATTCTGTAAAGTGCTGAGCAAAAAAAAAAAGAGAAAACCCCACTAAAGTGGTATATTATCCTGGCTCTACTGAATGCAAATAGATTTTTTTTTTTTAAGGGTTGGCTTTGGTGTTCAGGGCAATAGACAACAGAGATGGGGAAGAGAGAAAGCTAGGAGTCACTCAGAGGATCTATTACAAGTGAACTGGGTCTTGAGTTTGACCAGGATATTTCAAGAAATACCCTTCACACACCACCCTCCTGGCCCCTGAAACTCAGAGCAATGGATAGCCATCTTATTCTGTCTTACTTTGAAGAACTAATTCTCCTTCTAAATCTAAAGCGACGATCTTCATGCTCATGTAGGCAATCTGCCAAACGCACAGTAATGCAGAGATAGAAATAAGAAGTGACAATAAACCCACCAACAGCGACTGTTATTCTGGAGCACTTCCTTCCAGTCTTTTTTCTACCCATGCTTACCTGGAGATCACACTGTACCCTATTTGGATGCTTGCTTCTTTTACTTAATTGCTGGACAAAAGCATTTCCCCTCTCATCTGTGTTCTTCACGAATGCTGTTGATGTCTTTCTGGCATTCCATTCAAAAATTTACTCAACCCATCCTCTCTCACTGCTGAGTATTGATAGTGTTTCCAGTTTTTCACTGCCATGAACAATCCTTCATGGCAGATCCCTGTGTAGCAAGTTTGTCCATACCTCTGATCGTTTCTTTAGGATAAAACTCTAGAAACATAATCACCAGATCAAAAGGTATGAACGTTTTCACACTGTGCTGCCTGGCATGGCAGCCACCGCCACATGTGACTATTTCAAATTGAGAGGAGAAACATTTGCTATTTAAGGGTCAACCAAACAACACTGAGACGCAGTTCCTCAGCTGCACTGGCTGTGTTTCAGGGGCTCACTGGCCACATGGTCACCAGAGTGGACACATCTCCACGGTCGCAGAGAGTTCTACAGGACCGTGCAGCCCTCAGAATGCACCACACGTTCACAGCGTGGGCTGGTGCACTAACACAAGCTTGGCACTGATGACGGGACTGGGCCTCCTCCTGACCTGGCGCTATCTTCCTTCTTTCATCCCCCTCTTTCTAGCCCTTTCTCTCCTCACACTCGAGACTTCTCAAGACTGCTCAGTGACGCACGTTATCCCAAAGGGCAGATGAGAGAAGGGCCCATTTTTAAAGACTTCATGAATATAACTCAAAGCTGCTCTGTGCTCATTTTAACGTTTTGTGTAAACTCTGCATTCTATTCCAGAACAGGGCTGTAAATTTATGCAAAACATAAATAAATTAAAAAAAAAATTCATCTTGCAAGTCCCGTGGGAGTCCTCCAAGGGAGCAGTATCTCTTTAGAGGGCTGGACGATAGCTTAAGAATTAGCAGGTGCTGGTGCTTTTTCCCATTCTCGTTTTGACTGCTAGGGAGTTCAGACCTGAGTACCCCTTTACTTAAGGACTCCCCAGTATGGGAACTGTAGTATAATTTTCTTCCAATTCACAGTTTTCTTACATTTCTGCAGTGACCGAACTGAGGTCTTACTCCTTTCGCAAGTGGGTGAGGAATCTACTTGTAAGTAGAGAAAAAAAGACAAGGTCCCTTTACAGATTCCTAGGCAAGCTGCTGACACTTTGAAGCTCCTATGGCTCTCAGAGATTCCTTTTCCCAAAAAAAGGAAGAAACTGCACATCTATTGCTTCAAATGAGTGAAGGTCTGGGCTGTGACAAAGGCCAGTGGGGTCTGACCACAGAGTCCACACTCCGGCGGAAAGTGCTCTGTGGAAGCTCACGTGGGACACGCCTGGTGGGACGGTGTTAAAGGCTAAGCTGGGGGAGCCACCACCCCCAGACGTTCCTGAGCTTTCTGATGCTGGACAGGACTGTCTCCTTCTCTAAGCCTGATTTTCTGGCCAGAGGACAAGGCCTGTCACAGGAGACCGGCACACAGTAAGAGTCGCTCAGGCCAGCAGCCAGGACGCTCTGTGAACTAAGGTTTCTACCAGCGCACAGTGATAACTGATATCTACAATGATGACCCAGGGTCCTGCAGGCCCCAGCCATCAAACATTCAATTACACTCCACGGAGTTCCGACAAGATTCTATTCTAATTCCTTGGAAATTGGCCATCTATGCTATCAGTGGTAACTCTCCATTTACCTGAACGAGGGGAGTGCCAGGCAGCCTCGTTGGGTTGGAGGAAGTTATACATTAGTCTGTAAAGGACGACGGAGCAGGCTGCTGGTGGGGAGGAAATTCAGCCTGGGCTAGGGAGTCAGAAGTGGCTTTGCCACCTCCCCGCTCTGTGACTGTCTCTACTCTAAACTCCACTTTCCTCATCTGTAAAATGGGCTGCATGATTCCCACAGAGTAAAGCCACGACATAGGACATTGAGAAGAACAAGGCAGACCTATAGGCAGGGAGTAAGCTGGAAAGATCACCAAGATACATTTTCAGGAGAGAAAAACTCTTCATGACACATGAAACACGGTGCTCTTTTGGTCTAAATGGACCAATGCAATTGTGTATGCTGTCTTTAGGTTCACACATATATAGAATGCACAAGAAAAGACCTAGAAGCGGGGGTGGGGTGGGGGTGGGTGGGTGGTCAAATGGATCATGTAGATTTCTCTGGGGTGGCAGTGGTTAAACACTTTGACTTTCAAGCTTTCAACAAGGAAAAAAATATTTGTTTTAGTTGTGCAACTAATTTTTTTAAGGAAAAAAATTAATAAAAAGGGAGAGCATGTGCATGAGTGCATGGAACCAACAGTTTCAGGGAAGGTATTCAATTAAGGATGAACAATTACTTAGGGTGAACTAAGTAAAAATGTTGTTTTTGCCAGTCAAAATTGACCTATTGGCATGCTCATAGAGTTTAACCTTATATCTGCAGGCTAAGGCATACCCCCAGTCCTGCCAGATGGTCAGAGGTGGCTAGAAGGAGGAAGAGAATGAAAACAAACCACACCAAACCAATTCAGTGGAAGGACTGATGCCAAAGCTGAAACGCCAATACTCTGGCCACCTGATGCGAAGGGCTGACGCATCAGAAAAGACCTTGATGCTGGGAAAGATTGAGGGCAGGAGGAGAAGGGGATGACAGAGGATGAGATGGTTGGCTGGCATCACCGACTCAACAGACATGAGTTTAAGCAAACTCCGGGAGGTAGTGAAGGACAGGGAAGCCTGGCCTGCTGCAGTCCGTGGGGTCACAAAGAGTCGGACACGACTGAGTGACTGAACAGTGACACCACCACCACCAAACCACACACACAGAATGCTGGGCCCTGGGTTCACATACCTTCGCTGCAGTATGCTGTGTCTGCCTGTCCCAGGGCAGGGGAAGCCCAGCAAATCCCCCCAGGGCAGCGGCCCCCTCACTGTGCTGCTGTGGGAGCTCTGGGGACTCCACAACCAGGGGGAGCGTGTGCAACTCCAAGGCTGAGGGTGTCAAGGCCATCCTGTGCACAAGTCAGGCGGCCAAGGCCACACCCTCTCCCCCACCCCGGAATTGAGGCTTTGGGTACTGGCCTTCGCCAAGAACCCTGTGAGGCACACAGACACTCAAGTGAATTCATTTCCTTCTAAAGACTTTTATGTTTTGGACACTTCACGATACCCCTTTGAGATGACTGTGGGCCACCCAGGGTTTATCCAAAATCTGAGTTGGGAAGTCAATGTTCTGAAATGCATTTTACAAGTGAGCAGAGGTGGAGCAAGGGGAGGCAGAGAGGGAAACCTAGCCATTGAGGACACCAATCCCACACATACAACGCCTGAAGAGTTGAAACCAAACGGAAGCCTGGGGCTGGCACAGCCTTTCTGGTTAAATTATAATAAAACAATCTCCTTTCTTTATCGAGCTGTGACTTGTACCAAACAGTAGACCACAGCTTCCCAAACGTTCTTGGTTCATACCTGGTGTCCTTGACACTTCAGTAATTTTCTCATGGCATTCCTAGGTCAAAAGAGACACCTAATAGTTTGGTTATAACAGCTTGGGCTTCCGCGATGGTTCAATAGGTAAAGAATCTGCCTGCAATGCAGAAGACAGAGGAGACGCAGGTTCGATCCCTGGGTCGGGAAGATCCCCTGGAGGAGGAAATGGCAACCCACTCCAGTATTTTTGCATGGGAAATCCCATGGACAAAGGAGCCTGGTGGGCTACAGTCCACAGGGTCACAAAGAGTTGGACACAACTGAGCACTAGGACGTTATAACAGCTTTAGTCTAAACCATTCATGTGCCTCTGCTTAGTCACTCAGTCATGTTCAACTCTTTCTGACCCCATGGACTGTGCCTGCCGCCTCTGTCCATGGGGATTCTCCAGGCAAGAATACTGGAGTGGGTTGCCATTTCCTCCTCCAGAGGATCTTCCCAACCCAGGGACTGAACCCAGGTATCTCACATTGCAGGTGGATTCTTAACTGTCTAAGCTACCAGGGAAGCCCATAAACCATTAATAGGTACAAGCAACTGAAGTTGCAGTTGGCACCATGACTGATGATGTCACTGTGTTTTTCTTGAAAAACCCACACTGCACCTGTGAGTTCACTGAGGCACCCCGAGGTGCCTCGGTGCAGTTTGGGAAGCATGTCACTTTCACTTTTATCCCCTCCCTGAATCCTCCCAATAATCCTGACAGGAATGTACTAGTAACCATTTTACAGACGCAGACACTGAGATGTGGGTTATTTAAATGACTTGTCCAAGTCTGACAGCTGGTGATGAAGGGGCCAAACTGCAATCTGATGGACTCCCAGGGTTGCCACATACAGTGGTATAGGTTGAGTACTGCACAACTCTGGAGATGCCACAGACTACGGTGCTGGTGCTCTGAATCATGAAGCTAATGGGTGGTGATGGATTTAGCACAAAGCCTCCAGCTCTGACAACCCCTGCGCTGAGCAGCTTCTTGCTTTAACATCTATGATTGTCTTGGCCCCCATCTTTTCCCAGCAAATTAAGAGCAGGGAGGGCAAGCTACAGAGCTCCAAAAGCTTCACTGAACTCTGCATAACCAAGTGAGTGATTGCTACTGCACGAATTGCATGAAGAAAACAGTAGCATTTCAACCAAAAGCGGGCTTGCTAGAGAAAAAGATCTACAGGTCTAAGCGGACCCCACAAGTGCCTCAGACCTGAAGTTTGTACTATGGTAAGAGCCTACTTAATAGGACTGAGTTTCTCATTTTAAGGTCTGCTGCCTCTCAGCTCGACCTGGGGACATGTACGAGGGTAGGGGCAGGGATGTGGGGAAGATTAGCTACTTCTGTAGGATAATGAAAATTTTTTCTGTTTGTATTTAGAGAATGTAATTCGTTTTGAATTAATTTTTATTGGGGCACAGTTGCTTTACAATGTTCTATTCGTCTCCGCTGTACAGCAAAGTGAACCAGCGATGTTTACATATATCCCCTCTTCCTTGGATTTCCTTCCCATTTCAGTCGCCATCCAGCGTTAAGCAGAGTTCCCTGTGCTGTACGGCAGGTTCTGAGCAGTCATCCATTTCATATGTATGTATCTATGTAAATCCCAACCTCCCAATCCATCCCACTCTGTAATTTTTAATATATGCATACATGTGTGCATTGTAACAGTGCTATGGAGAATCCTGGTACAAGAATGCTAACCTCAAAAGACTTGTACCAGGGTAGACAGCACGTGGGTAAGAGCAGATGCTGTTTCGTGCTGAACTTGTCTTTACATGCCCAACTTGCAACAAGAGAACGATTAGCCTGAAGGAACAATGAAACACTTCTCTGTCCTCAAGTTCACAAGAAACTGGTTGTCCTATTCATTGATATTTTCAGTGACACTATAATGCTAACTTTTATTAAGTAATGGAGATGGCTTTACAGAACCACTGAGCAGCGCTGCCTTAAAAGGGACGTCTGATGACTGGCTGAGATTCTGGTAAGAGAGAGATCTGATTATGCTGCACTGGCAAAAAAAAATCCTTCCCCTCCTGCCCATACTTACTTATGCAAACAAGCATCCTCTGCATTAGTATGACTGACGGAAAAGTAGGGACACCAATTACAGATCTAGACCTGCGGCTACATCTTCCTAATATTAAAACCCACATTCTGAATTTGGTTTCCACAAAACAACATCATCCATCACACTAAAAAAAAATGTTGTTAATTTGAAAGTTATTGATTTCGAATTCTGTTTGTATTTAATGTAAAAATGTGTTTGGTTATACGGTCCTAAGAGAACCGTTAAGTGCTATCGGTTGATGCTAGGTTTCACATTTGTACACAGTAAAGTAACATCATAATAAAAATATTTGCATCATTGCTGTGTGGGGAAGGGCCACAGGATTTTTCTTTTAAAAGGAGGGCTGTTTATATATTTCTCAAGTTTGAGAAACATGGTCATGGCCTGTGATTTTACAAAATGCTCCTTTAGAATGTAAAGCCTTCCTGGAGACCTTCGTGCTGTTAAGCTCCCTCACTTCTGAGCATCCTTGGGGAGGAGCAGAAAGATAAGGTACGTCTTCTAAGGCCATGTCGCTAGTTAGCAGGAGGGCTGGGAGTAAGCAGTGCCCTCCCAGTGTGCTGTGGGAGTTCTGGGTACCAGATACAGCATTCTCGGGACTGTAGAAGGGCCAAGCGCTTCACCAATAGCATTGACCTTGTCCTTATGGCAAACTGGAAACAGCTGTTAGTCCTGCCATTCTACAGAGATGAACGGACTTCCCTGGAGGCTCAGCAGTAAAGAATCCGCCTGCAATGCGGGAGACAACGCAAGAGATGTGGGTTCGACCCATGGGTCAGGAAGATCCCCTGGAGGAAGGCGTGGCAACCCACTCCAGTATTCTTGCCTGGAGAATTCCATAGACAGAGGAGCCTGGTGGGCTACAGCCCATAGGGTCGCAAGAGAGTTGGACGCGACTGAAGCGACTTTGCACACACCCACGGACAGAGATGAACACTGAGCCCTAGAGAAGCTGAGTCACCAGACCAATCATGTATATGACCTGCCCTCTGCCATGAGGTTCTATTAGGTAGTTAGAACAGGGAAAAGGAGTTCAAAATGGCGGTGGCTAAAAGACAAGGAAGGGAAAAGCCTGTGAAAATAGAACAGAGGAAGGTCAAAGGAAGGTCGGAGGACCGGAGTGAGGACTTCAGGTAGAACAGCGCTCCTGCCTAAGCCCAATTTGCATAGGACAGGCCCAGGGGGGGAGAAAAAAACATAAAAAGAGGAGCCAAAGGGCTCTCTCTTTCTCCCCCATGCCTGCGTACGCTCTTTCTCTCTCTCTCTCTCTCCTGCATAATGGGGTGCTCTTCTCTTCGTGTCTTTGGACCGACGTGCCCTCACACCTCGAAGATGGATTTTCCTGTTATCTTCTAAATAAAATAGAGCTGTAACACTGATTTGTCTAAGAGCTATAACACGGTCCGCTCGAGACCTGAGAGCAATAACATGGTCTGTCCAAGACCCGAGAGCTGTGACCCGCCGAGGGGGCTTGAATGTCCGTCACTCCAAATCTTGGTTGTGACGAGACAAAGAACTGAGGAGCATACACTCGCCTGACAGTTCTAATGGAGTGAACCCTGTATCCACTTCTCCCTAAACCAAAGATAGTCCCTTCCCTTCCAGGAGCTCATGTTGGTTTCTGTAACCTAGCACCTGGCACAGTCCCTGCCTCATGAGAGACGCTTTGTAAATATTTGCTAAACCCACGAGGTATTTCTTAACTAAAAAGCAGTGTGGCAGGACCCCCTTTCCGTGGAAAGTTCTGAGACAGGAGAGGATTCAGAAGCTGCTCTTACTCTGAGGCGTCCCAAGATTTCCTGGGGCTCCCTCCCCGCTGCCGTTCACCGCCAGGGTTCAGGAGCCACAGAGCACAATTACCCGTGGCAACAATAAGCCGACTGCCGCCCTCCTGCAAACCCAGACAAAGCGCCAAGACCTTGTAACTGAAAAGGCACTGAATGTGGAGCGACGAGGTGGGGGCAGGCTGCTACGAGGGGCAGGAGCCAGTGCACAAAGCCTCCTCCCCACCCCCCCACGTCGGAACCGCATGGTTCTCCCCAGGATGCCCCATTCCACTGTCTGGGCTCCGTCACCCTACTCTGGAAGGAGTCTGGGCATGGAGCAATAGGAAATATTGGCTGCGCTGGAAGATCAGATCTACAGAATCACAAGGGAAGGTAAAGAACAACCACAAGAAGAGACAGCCTCTCAACTTCTCAGCTCATTCTTATTTTTTTAGAGAGGAGAGTGAAGTAGGCTTTCATATAGGTCAGGGTTTGGAACTGCACCACCACTCAGTCTGGCATATGAAAATGTAAGAGCTCCAGCGACAGGTGATAACTACCATATTCTTCGGCAGATACCTGCAGCTGCTTGCCTATCACAGACGCCACGCCCGCGTCCGTGGCAGACATCACTAGTCAATTACAGTGCTGTTTCCTGCAGAGCCCAGGCAGCCTCACAGTCCTCTGAGATCGAACTCCAGCAGCCACGACCAACGGGTTTGCGCTGGCTCGAGAGAGGAGGAAGCCCTCTGCTCTGGCTGGTCTCGCCCAACCCCATCACTGAGTCACTCAATAAACAGACTCTCCAAGAAGTCACCAAGTGCCCAAGGTTATGCAGCGGGTGCCGGCAGAGCTGAGCCAGAATTCTCCCGACCCCCTGGCCGGGCGTCCTCACTTGGAAAATCACACTGGCTCCTTTCCAAGCTCATGGCCGACTTCTGATGACTGGGGGACAAGGGCGGTGTGGAAAAGGAGAACTCAGGTGACCCGAGCACCTCTTGTGGGCAAGCGCCACAGTCACTTTTACAGCCTCTGACCGCCCCTGAATAGACATATTATTGGTAGATCGGGAGCAAGGTCATTAAAAAAAAAAACAAACAGAAGCAGAGTCTGGTGTGGATTTCCTGCAAAGCAGGTCTCTGAAATGAAGAGAGTATCATCCAGCTCACATGTCAACCAGATCCCTTGGGGCTCCCCACCTAGCCTGCAGGACTGATGACCTGGAGATGGGTCTGCAGATGGACAAGAGCCTGAGGAACTTACCTGCTGGTTCCCTAGCTCTTCAAAAAAGGTGCAGAGATACTTAACCTGTTCACTCACACTGCAAACAACCGAAGCTTACTATTTTTCCATAACCAAATTTATGCATAAACCTGGTGCATTTATGCAAATTTATGCATAAATCTGGTGGCTCAGATGGTAAAGAACCCACCTACAATACATGAGACCTGGGTTCGATTCCTGGGCTGGGAAGATCCCCTGGAAAAGAGCATGGCCACCCACTCATGTTTTCTTGCCTGGAGAATCTCATGGACAGAGGAGCCTGGTGGCCTACAGTCCAGGGTCGCAGTGAGTCGGACATGACTGAAGTGACTTAGCACATCACAAAGGACTTCCCAGGTGATCCAGGGGCTGATACTCCGTGCTCCCAATGCTCCCAAACACCAGTCTGGCATGTATCCATGTGTGTGAATATTGTGTTCTGTGCAATTTTATCACACGTAGACTCGTGTGCCCACACAAGACACAGAATGGGCCCGTCACAGGATCTTTCCCTTCTCGCCTACCCAATCCCAGGCAACCAGCCATCTGCTCTCCACCTCTGTCATCCTGTCCTTTGAAGAACGTTACAGCAATGCAATCATGCAGTATGTAACCTCTGGGGATAAGCTTTTCCACTCAGTGTAATTCTCCAGAGATTCATCTGGGTTGCTGCCTGTGTTAATAGTCTATTTATTTGGTTTTGGCTGCTCTGGGTCTTCAATGCTGCACGGGCTTTTCTTGAGCTGCGGTGTGCGGGCTTCTCATTGCGATGGCTCCTGTTGCAGAACACGAGCTCTAGGGCACGCGGGCCTCAGAAGCTGCGGCCCCTGGGCTCCAGTAGCTGTGGCGCTCAGGCTTAGCTATTCCACGGCATGTGCGATCTTCCCGGACTAGGGGTCGAACCCGTTCTCCTGTATTAGCAGGCAGATTCTTTACCACTGAGCTATCAGGGAAGCCCAATCTGTTCTTTTAAAAAAAAAATTCACTAACTAATTAATCTGGGGGCGGTGCGGGACTGGGTCTTCGTAGCCGTGCACAGGCTCTCTCCAGCTCTGGGGACTGGGGGCCACTCTCGAGTCGTGGTGTGCGGGCTTCTCACCGCGGTGGCTTCTCTTGGTGCGGAGCACAGGCTCTAGAGCTCGGGCGTAGCTGCCCAGAGACACGTGGAATCCACTTGAACCAAACACTGAACTCATGTCCCCTGCCTTGGCAGGCAGATTCTTAACCACTGGGACTCCAGAGTGTCTTGGTTTGCTTCTTTTTATTGTTGAGTCATAGTCCACCGTCCAAATGCATCGAAGTTTAACCACGTGCCCACTGAAGGACATTATGAATGAAACTGGTATGAACTTGTGTGTGCCTCTTCCTCTCTTCCTTCCAACAGCTTATCAAGATGCAATTCACATACCATACAATTCGCCCAAAGTGTACAATTCCACAGCTTTTAGTGTGTTCAGAGTTGTGTGACCATCACCGCAGCCATTTTAGAAAATTTCATCAGCTTTCACATCCCTTTGCCGTCACCCGCAACCTCTGCCCCATCCCTAAACAACCATTAATTTACTTCCTTTCTCCATTTGCCTCTTCTGGACATTGCATATAAATGAAATCATGTGATATGGGGTCTTTCGTGCCTGGCTTCTTTCACTTAACATATTGTTTTGAGGTTCACCCATGGTGTAGCAGCCAACAGTGCTTCATTCCTATTTGTGGCAGAGTAACATTTCAGCATGGAGACAGACTACATTTGGTTTATCCACTCATCGGTGGTTAGACATGTGTAAACTTTTTTTCTTTTTTGGCGGTGCTGCATGGCTTGCGGGATTTTAGTTCTCTGACCAGGGATTGAACCCGGGCCCTCGGCAGTGAAAGTGAGAATTTGTAAGCAGTGGCCCATCATGGAAGTCTTGCATATAGGTTTCTGTATGAACACATATTTCCATTTCTCTGGTACAGATGCTCAAGAGTGCAGTTGCTGAGTCGCGTGATAAGTGTCTGCTTCATTTGTCTAAAACTGTCCACACATTTTTCTAGGATAGCTGGACCATTTTACATCTCACCAGCAATGTGTGAGTGATTCAGTTTCTCTGCATCCTCGTTGGCCTTTTGTGTTACTCTTATTTTGTTCTTTTAGCCATGCTGACAGGTGTGTGTATTTGCTTGGTTTTCCCCTGAGCAGAAATAAGATGCCCAGTAACATCTCCTAAGAGTCTTGTCCTGCGGTCTCCTCTGTCGGCTATAGCTTGGTTAGTTCATGCCTCTCCTTTCTAAACCAAGGGGCCCTCGTGTTAAAAGCTGGATCTGAGATGCGGTCAACCCATAGGCTGGGCTGGGTGGGACCTCTGGGATTGGACCATGTAAGGCCGTTGAGCTGTCTGTTACAGCTGGTTGGTGGAGTCCATTCAGAACTCTGGATCTCTTTCAAAATAAAAAGAGGTCAGAGAAGGACTCCTGCATTCTGTCTTTGGGACAGTCTCTTAGTGGAAGAACAGATTCCTTTGTATTTTTGTTGTTGTTGTTACTGCCTTGTAACTGTAATCACCTTCCCAGGTGGGGCCATCATGTCCTTTGAATGTAGTGAGCCCAGGGACAGAAGCAAGCTCTTTGAATGAAATGGGCACAGTACCCAGCTTGCAGTGAGCACATTGTATAGTGGCCCTGACAAGCATCACGGACATGGAAAATCACGGGCAGAGTATAAAGACTTAATAGACATAAGCTACATAGACATACGGGGGCTTCCCTGGTGGCTCAGTGATAAAGAACCCACCTGCTAATGCAGGAGATGAGGGTTTAATCTCTGGGTCAGGAAGATCCCCTGGAGAAGGAAATGGTAACTCACTCCAGTATTCCTCCCTGGGAAATCCCACGGACAGAGGAGCCTGGCGGGCCGTGGTCCATGGGGTTGCAAAGAGTTGGACACGACTGAGCGAATGAGACGAGTACATGAGACAAGGCGCGTCTCTGTGTCCTGACTCTGTAACGGGAAAGGTGGCAGGGAAAGAGAGGGACTGGGAGCACGGATCCGACTCTGCCACTTGCTTGGGGTTTTACGGCCGCGTGGCCATCTGCCTCATCAGCGGCCGTTCCCCAGGCTTGTGGGGGGAGGAACAGATGAAATCGTGAGCACAAAGGCACTTCAGGCCCCAGCAGGGCCTGCTGGTAAAGGCTGTGCGAACACCCGCCTGTTGTCAACAGCCCTCCCTCTCACGGCAGAGAGCACACCCGTGAGGGATATTGACACAGCGATGCCGCTGCTACAGCTGACATCACTCAGCTAACGGGCGGCCCCAAACACATGCACACGAGTGGACAGGTCAGCTGAGCAGTGTTCTCTGGCCCCTGTTACGTGTGCTGTATCACAGTAAGTGGTGGGTGTGCAGAGTGGGGCTCATCCTCCCTTGGACCGCCCTGTCCCTGGATCATCCAGTTGGTTGCTTAGGACCTAAATACAGGGGTCATCCTTAACTCCCGTTTGCATCGCAGTCCTCATTAAAGCCGTCAGCAGGACTCTGAAAATGCACCCCCATACACACCTGGCACCCCACTTCCACGGCTGACACCTGGTCCCAGCCACTGTCACCTCGAGCCAAGGGGACTACAGAAACCTCTAGCGTCTCTTTACAAGATCGCTCACAGATATAAGTCAGATCCCACCACTCCCTCTGCTCAGAACCTCCAGCTGCTGAGGAATAAAACACACAGACCCTAAGAGCATGGGGGCTGAGAACAGCCGAGGCCGTCATGAGGAACAAAGACACTGTTGAGCAGGCTATTACAAAGCCACAGTAATTAAGACTGGGGGTATTGGCACAGGGGAGACAAATAGACCCGTGGAACAGATTAGAGAGTCCAGAAACAGACCCTCGCATATGTGGTCACCTGATTTATGACAAAATCAATACTGCAGAGCAGAGGGGAAAGAATGGCCTTTGCAATAAATGATGCTGGGCCGACTGAATATCCATGTGGGGGAAAAAATGTCCCTTGATCTGTACCTCACGCCATACACAAAAATCAATTCCAGATGGATTGCATAACTACGAAGGGTCAAAGATTTCAGACGAAAACATAGGAGACCGTCTTCGTGAGCTTGGAGGAGGCACCGATTTCTTAAACTGGACCCAGAAAGTTCTAACCAAGAAGGGGAAGAAATGACAAAGTGACAATGTTTAAAATTAAGAAACTCAGTTCATCCAGGGACACCGCTAAGCTACCCACAGAGTGGGCATGCAATCCTACATCCACCAAAGGACCAAACCCAGAATATGCACAGTCATGTAAAAAATAAGAAAATTAATAATAAAAAACCCAGACAATCCAATTAAAAAAAATGAGCAAAAGATTTGAATAGACATTCCACAAGAGTATATTCAAGCTGGAGTTCCAATCCTTTGGCCACCTGATGTGAAGAGCTGACTCTTTGGAAAAGACTCTGATGCTGGCAAAGATTGAAGGCAGGAGGAGAAGGGGGCGACAGAGGATGAGGTGGTTGGATGGTGTCACCAAGTCAAGGGACATGAGTTTGAGCAAACTTTGGGAAATGGTGAAGGACAGGGAAGCCTGGTGTACTGCAGTCCACGGGGTCACAGAATCAGACGTGACTTAGTGACTGGACAACAACATAGTCAAATCACCATAAAAGTATGAAAAGGGATTTGACTTCCTTAGCCATCAGGGAAGCACAAATTAAAATCACGTGATGCTGCTACTATATGCTCACCAGATATGCCTGAAAAGAGAAAGATAGACACTACCAAGTGTTGACGAGGTCAGTGGGCAATTGGAAGTGGAATTGATTTGGAAACCATCTGAGTAATGTTTACTGAAGCTGACACAGGCTCACCCATGACCCAGCAATTCCACTCCTATGGGTACACCCTACAGAAAAACATGCACATGGCTACAGACATACACAAGAATGTTCCCAGGAGCATTTGTTAGTCAAAAAAGACAAAACATCGCAGACTACACAGTCATTGAGTCCAAATGTCCCACTCTGGTGGGGATGCTGCTAGTTCGGGAGGCCGTGTATATAGGTGGGGCCAGGGGTACGTGGGAAACGTCTAAACCTTCCTCTCGATTTGACTGTAAACCAAAAACTGCTCATAAAAATATAGTCCTATAAGAAAGCAAGCACACAACAAACCAAAAAAATCAGCGAAGTTGGAGGGGCAGAGATACCCTGATGAAAAAACGGCGTGGGTGAGGTTTGCAGAAATGGACACTGCAATTCCCTGAGCTGAGACCTCACATCCTGTCTTCAGAGCGGTCAGCGGGGCTCTAGCATTACCTGTCACATTTGTCTTTTCCATAAAAGGGGGAAGAAAAAATTACTTTCCGCATATAATTAAAACTAGAAGACAGAAACAAAGCCCCTTGGGGATGCCCCATCTCCCCACAGGCCCCATGATCTCCTTTAGTCCGGGGGTCAGCAAACTGTCCCCATGGAGGGCCAGACTGTCAGCAGTCCGTAACCTGGTGGATCCTGTCTTGGTTAACCACCCGACTCTGACGCTGCTGCAGGAGGGAGCAGCTGCGGACAACGCGATGAACGAGCACGGCCGGTCTGATCAGTGGGTGCAGAGCCTTCTTTCTAGGGTCGCTCTGTGGGGGTGGCACTTGGCAGGAGACGACGGGGGGGGTGGAGGGGGGACCTCGGGACAGCTGTGCCCTCCTCACCCCACCCCCTCCAGAACCTGGCTGAGGGCTTTCTCTGCCCCCCTCCGCCTTCAGGACTGGTCCAGGCTGGCTCTCTCGAACAGCCTGAGCTGTTTTTTGCAGGGCTTCTCCCTGGTGAAGGGGAAGTGGCCTCAGGCGTCTTCCCGGGCCTCTGTGAAGAGCAGATGACAAGGCTCGAAGCTTCTGGAAAAGTACTGTGGACCACCAGGAGTTAAACCGGCAGTGACCCCGCCCTTGGGCAAGGGGAGACCAGGGTGGGGGGGAGCACGAGGGAGGAACTAGCAGGCCAGCTGTGTTCCGCCTTTCCTCCACAGCCCCGGTCGCGGTCACCGCGTCACTGCGAGAGGAAATGAGGAGGGGGGGGCCGGGGACGGATGGACGCCATCCACAAAGTGGGCATAATGGGTGCGCCAGGGATGGGAGACGCGAGCCCACTAATTAAGGCCTCCAGACACCTGTTGTGAGCTCACCCATTCTCACCCCTGGCAGGTGGTTCGCACCTCTAAGGAAGGGGGAAAAACATTCAGATGAAAAAGCGTCCATCTGCAGCCCGGTGCCGAAGGCCCAGCCTGCCTGAGGTGGCTGCGTTTCTGCCACCTGACATCCTGACCTCAGGGGAGGTGAGGCAGGGGGCGTCTAGAGCGAGAGCCACCGGCTGGGCTGCTGCAGAGCTGTGTGACCCTGGGCCAACTCCTTAACCTCTGTGTCTCCTGCCCTACCTCTATCAGACCCCAGAGAGGAAGGCTTTGCGGTTAAATCCAGGTGCTCAGCACACGTTTACTGGGAACCATCTATGCACCAGGGGCCTGTGGCCTCCACAGTGAATGACAGACCAACCCCAGAGCCAGCCCAGAGAGCAGCGGGGACACCCATTTGACAGGAGACAAGGGTTCGATCCCTGGTCCGGGAGCGACTTGCATGTCACGGAGCAACGAAGCCCACGGGCCACAACTATCGACCCGGTGTGCTGGAGCCCAGAAATCGCAACTACTGAGGCCACGTGGCCTAGAGCTCGTGCTCCACAACAAGAGAAGTCACCACAGTGAGAAGCCTGCACACCACAACTCGAGAAAAGCCTCTGGCTCTCCACAATCAGAGAAAAGCCTGTGTGGCAATGAAGATACAGTCAAAAATAAAATAAATAAAAAATTTTAAAAATGGACATACTGCAGAAAACTTCCAAGGATCCGGCACTGCTGTCAGAGATACAGGCTCTGTCTTGAGTCAGCCCTGCCCTGGGTTCCCAGCCTGAAGCCACCGGCTTTGTGCTGTTTAATAACCACAGTGAACGCTGATTAACTACCCGCTTCGTACCCGGCGCTGTATTAAGTGCCCCACATGCATAATCTCACTTAATCCTTTTAACAGCCCTTGAGGCAGCCACGTGGTGAGGGAGCCGGGTGCCAGCCCGAGCCGCCTTGACGACCCGGCGGTAGGACTCTGGGCTCCGGAGCTGGTTTCTTTACTGGAGATGACAAGCACTCTGCAGGGCTGTAAAGAGCCGAAGCACTTCAGCCCACGGTGCCTGGCGCAGAGGTCGGGCTACAAAAGTCTGCTTCGTGATAGGGATAAACACTAGTGATTATTGCTGTGGCATAGTTATCAAAATGTGCAGCACACGTTACCAGCAGCATGAGGACTGTTGTTTTATGCCGGGGAAACAGGTACAGAAGGGGCAGCAGAGAGGGGGCTGGCGTCTTCCTCCACTGCGACTCCATTCACTCTTTAAAAAAATTCCTTGTTTTGATGTGAACCATTTTTAAAATCTCTATTGAACTTGTTACAATATTGCTTCTGCTGTTTATGTTCTGGTTTTTAGGCCTTGAGGGTGTGGGATCTCAGCTCCCAGACTGAACCACAGCCCCCTGCACTGGAAGGCGAAGTCTTAACCACTGGACCACCAGGAAGGTCCCACCTCCCTGACTTTTCTAAAGGGCGAGCTTTGAATTGGCCCAGAGGACAATCCTGCGGAGGCGTGGATCCGCAGGGTCTTTGGGCACCCGTCAGGCTGGGTTTTAGAGGCTGGGGTCTGGGGCAGTGAAGCCCAAATGGAAGGCTGGTGGCCTCCAGGAAAGGCTCAGGCCAACACTGCCTCAGCCGAGAAGCTGCTGGCCCCCAGCTCACGGGCAGGGGCCTGGGGAGGGCAGGGGAGCTGCAGCTTCTCAACAGGTGGTCTCCAGAAGCAGACACACTCTCCCACGGCCCTGCACTCCAGCTTGCACCCCCTGAGTGTGTCACTGTCTGTCACTGTCACTTTCCTCCCTGGCCCTTCATGAACAGCAGCCCGTCTCTCCTGACACGGCTCTGTGCCCAGCACCTAGAGCAGTGCCTGGTACAAACGGCACCCCCTCGTGGGTGGCGACTCTACTGAAACGATCTGGGGGACGGTAACTTCTTCAAGACCCAACAGAAGCATTAACAGGTCAGGCCCAGAGAGGTGCGGTTCCAAGCCAGGGCTCTGGGTCAGACCAAGGACACCCCACTTCCAGCTCAGCTGTGTGGTCCTGGGCTGGAAACCTCGTCTCTCCAGGTGTCCAGGGTCTGTCCGGGCACAGAAGGGATGACAGCATCCTTCCTTTGCAGCGCTGCTCTGCTGCTTAAAAAAAAAGAAAGCATGGTGCAGAGTCCAACACGCAGTGAGCTGTGATCACGCCTGGTAGGATAAGCCCACGAAACTTAACCAGCAAAATGAACTTGACTGGTTCCCCTGAACCTTGACATCTTCCCCTGCCTCTGACCCTTGCGGGCTGCTGGCTTTGTCTGAAACTGGGTCTGGTTTCCTGGCCCAGCGTGTCTCTCTGAGAAGACTCACAGCGACCCCTGCTGCCCCCGCTCGGAATGGTCTCAAACTCCCGGGCAGGACACACAGCAAAGCCAGGCTCCAAGAAGGCTCTGGGTTTTCAGGGGCCAGTGAAAACTACCGCTGGGGATGGCAGGAAGAAGAGACGCCACGCGTAACAATGTTCGGGCAGGGACAATAATTCCCTGTCTTCTCAAAACAAACATAAAACTCGAGACCAGACAGCGCTTTTCCTTCTCCATCTCGGTCTTTTGTTTCCCTGGATCAGTGTCATTCTCAGACTGCAGAACCAAGCGAAGCTGTCATTTCGGTGAGATGCGATTCTCGATCCACACATGCAATCCTGGTTTGATCTGGCAGTGCTTAAACTGGCTGGACTCCTCAAAAAGCAGGAGCTCGTTGAAACCAGCAGCCGCGAGAGGCTCAGGGTACACACCTTCTTGGGATGGCAAGCTCACTCCTCTTGACTCGCCTCCCCAGATATCGGGAGATGGAAAACAGCACCCCTATTGTGACTCCACCTTACCAGGTTTTAACACCACACGGGGGATCCTGGAATTACAGCTAAGACCCTACCACTTAGAAACTGACAGGGCCAGCACCTTCACATCGGCACCGTGCTGACCACATCTGTTAACGAACGGCACGCCAGTGTGTGATTTAGATCATGGGAAGGAGGACAGGAGATTTTTAAAGGAAATCCCTCAAGTGGCTTCCCATTCTTTACACCACTGAGTAAGAGCAAAGAGGGTAGATTTCACACAATGATGATACATTCTTTCTAGTCTCCAAAATCTAGGACTTCTACCTTCCATCCAGCGCTTACCTGGCAAGAAGCTAATAGGTAACCTTAACGGGGACTGACCTCTCCCGATCCTTGTGCCAGAACTGGACAAATGCGGGATTGACAAACAAGGTCTAATACACTGAATCCTAAATGCCCCACCCCCCACCCCCCATGTGCATGCCAAGGAGCTACAGGTTCCCAGAACACTCCAAGTTTGCAGCCAAGCTTCCACAGTCTGCTAGGCTGGCGCCAAAGTCACCTGCCCTTAGGTTCTGAGAGCTTGGCGGTGCTTCTCTGTGCTACGTGGCACACACCTGGAGAGCGTGCTTGCTTTAAACGTTTCCCCCTTAGGCCCTCTCCCTAAACACACTTCATCCAGGGCTTGGTACTGGGTGATAGCTAACCTACCTGAACCAGCTGGTGCAATGTACCAGCACAGGGTTGTAAACCTCTGGCCCCGGGCTCTATCTGGCCCACGCATAGCCTCTGTCCCACATGAACTGTTTTTAGAAAGTGAATTAGTTGCCAACTTATTCCCTCTTAAGAATCCAGATTGCCAGTTTCTCTTTCAAAACCTAAGAGGAGAACCTAAGACACCTAGGTTTCCGCTGGCCCTCCAGCCCGTCAGTCCCCACCTGGCCAGCTCTCCCAGGCTGTTTCCTGCCCGGCCTCTGAGAGACCTCTGAGTTTCGATTCCTGTGTTAGCAGCTGCCGATGGACTATATAATGTAGGTATGTGATCTCCCCTCATTTCAAAAGGGGATTTCCACAGACAGCAATGTAGACCAGGGGTCCCCATCGGAATCTCCTGGGGCATTCTGATCCCAAGACCAATGTCTGGGCTCCACCTCCAGTGAAAGGAATGTAACTTTCTAGGGGTGGAGTCTGAGCAAAGGTTCATTTATCAAAGTCAGCAGGTGACTCGCATGTGCAGAGTGGATTGCTGGCTTAAACCAAAGGGTAACTGGGGTGGCAGGACTTCGGGCCCATCAAGGGAGGACCTGGGGTTCAGTCCACCTGGTTCCTGCCCCTCCGGTAGGTCACCAGTGGGGACAGGGAAAAACTGATCATCCCATTTGCACACCTTTCTGCCCAGTGCTCTGAGACAGCAGTGCCTGAGATTAAGGGAGACACATCACTGGCGGCGAGAACATGACCTCTGAGAGGCCACTGTGATGGCCTTCGGCGCACCATCGGCCCGCACCCAGCACAGCCTCGCCTCTTACCTGAAGAGTTCTCGGATCTCGCGGCTGTCAGCCTGGAAAGGGATGTTCCGCACCAGGATCTTGGATGTTGTCTGCTTTCTGGGCACTTGTTTCTTCCGGGTCGATGTCAGGGTTGGCCTGGAGGGTCAGGGGAAGGCTTTGGGTTATTTGGGACCTCAGCATAGCTGTTGCCCTCCGCTGACTCCACCACCAAGCCCCGCCACCAGCGCTGATGCTTTTGTCCCCTGCTCAGGTGAGGGACTCAGAGAGTCAGTGTGGATGTGGCTGAGAGGAAGGGGAAGGGGAAGGGAAGGAGGGCTCCCCTGGGTGGCACGCAGCCTAATTATTGTCTCCTTGCTGCAGCTGTGGATGTCCAGGTGACACGTCCTACCCAGGGGGTGTCTGCTGCCCTTCATCTGGGACTAGCAGGCGCTTGAGAAAAGAACCCTAATGGGGGCAGCGGGGGGCAATTTCTCCCCAAACCCAGTCTCCTCTGTATCTTTGCAGGTGTCCCGAGAGACTCTGGCTGCTCCTCAGGTCTTGCTGGAGACGTTTCATCACTGACCGGAAGCACAGCATACAGGGGCCTGGTGGTGGTAGTGGTTTAGTCGCTAAGTCATGTCCAACTCTTGCAACCCCATGGACTGAAGCCTGCCAGGCTCCTCTGTCTATAGGATTTTCCAGGCAAGAATACTGGAGTGGGTTGCCATCTCCTTCTCCAGGGAATCTTCTTATCTTAGGAATCAAATCCGGGTCTCCTGCACTGCAGGCGGACTCCTGCATTGCAGGCGGACTCTTTACCAACTGAACCACGAGGGGCCTGAAGCACCTTCTAACCACCGAGCCCGGCCAGGGCTGCGAGAGGAAACTCTCCACTGAGGTTCAAGGCCACATGGAACCTGTCCCCCTGCTCTTCCAGGGAGACCTTCTGCTCCGTGGCAACAGGGCACGGTCACGAGCAGCGGCGTCAATCGATGATCTGAGTATGAGACTCTCGTGGCCACTTAGAATCTGTGTGATCCTGAGCAAGTTATTACTTGGCCTCTCCGGGTCTCAGTTTTCTTGGATGTATCACAGGCCTAATAACAGTGCCAACCTTGTCAGATTGTTTGAGGTTTTAATGAGAGAAATATGTGTCGAAACACTCTGCACTGTGCCTAGCTCAGGGCAAGCCCTCCATAAACAGCAGCTGGTATTAAAATGACTTGTTCTGACTCATCTGAAGTCTGATCCACACCACCTCTTCCCCATCACCACTAAGAGAGCAACCCACTCCCATCCCCCCGGCTCTGTTCTTCTTCCTGGCACTCGTTACTGTCAAAAAAGTTCATTTGGGGTTTTTTTGTTTTTAAACTTCATTTATTTTTATTTACTTGGCTAAGCCAGGTCTTGGCCACAGCACATGGGATTTTCTATCTTTCCCGGGGCATGCAGGGTTTTCAGTTGCAGCATATGGGACCTTTAGCTGCAGCGTGCGGAATCTAGTTCCCTGACTGGGGATTGAACCTGGGCCCCCTGCGCTGGGAGCGTGGAGTCTTAGGTCCCTTTACATATTTAGTCGTGTGTCTCTTTGGTGTCTGTCCTCTAGGGCTGTGCTGTCCAATACCGTAGCCACCAGCCGCATGTGGCAAGCAATTAAATTGCAATTAACATGACACAAAATTAAAAAATTCAGCTGCTCAGCTGCTGGGTCATCCAACCTCGAGGTGGTCCCTAACGGCCCCTGCCTCTTGGTATTTATGCCGCTCATGTGTACTCCCCTCCTGCTCTCCTGTGAAACCAGGCCAGAACAGACACTGCCACTTCCTCCCTGCTCTCTCTCGGATCCCTCGCTCTGGAGGTAAACCAGCTGCTGTGCCGTGAGGACACTCGTGCAGGCCTAGGGAAGAGGCCGATGGTGGGGAACTGAGGCCTCCTGGCAACAGCCATGTGAGGCCACAATTTTGGAAGCGAAACCATCAACCTCAGTTGAGCCCTCAGATGAGACTGCAGCCCTGCCCAGCATCTTGACTGTGACCTCCTAAGAGACTCCAAGGCAGAACTTCCCAGCTGAGCTGTTCCTGAATTCCTGACCTTCAGAAACTGAGATAACAACAAACACTGATTGTTTTAATCTGTCAAGTTTGGGGATACTCAGTTATAGTGTGATAGGTAACTAACACACGTGGCACCTGTCATGTTTCAAGTGCTCAAACGCCATGCGTAGCAACAGTGCAGAGAACATCATAGGATGTTTCCATCCTTACAGAAGGTTCTATCAAATAGCACCACCTCAGAATGAAAACCCCACAAAGCTTCTCCCTCCCCAGCTCCTGGGAAGACTGTCTGGTGCCCAGCAGACTTTCTGTAATTTTTGCTTGAATGAAAGACTAAATAAACACGGCCTAGGAGTTGAGAGCCTTAAAGGTGACTTCAGCCTGACTCCCTGGAGTCAGGGGACTGAGAAGAAAAGACCAGCACCAGCTAAGTGATCACGTGCAGGGCATGTGCTAAATGCTTTGTGCACAATCTCCAGTTTTCACATTTTACATGATGGGCAAAGTCACCCATCTAAGGTCATGGAGCCCCCTGGATTAGAACCCAAAACTGCGGGGCTTGAAGCTTGGACTCTCACTCTTAAGTCAAGGCTCAGGAGCCTCCATTAGCTTCTGGGGGCTCCCGCATCAAGCCTGCTTCTGGCTAAAGATGTTCAGAATGGCATGGACCAGAATGGGTGGAGACCACCAGATGTTGCCTAGGCAGGCTTCAGAGGTAACATTAAAAAAACAGACAGAGAAAGAAGAAACAGCAGCAGCTTCAGGTGAGCTCACCAGCAACCAATCTGCTCAACAACCAGTGAGGTGGGGCGGGTGGCTCTGACAATGACAACGATGATAACGTCTGATCCCTTACGTGTCGGCCGCTGCTCAAAGCACTCCTGGTGTATGAGTTCAGTGAGGATGTGTGAGCAGGTGAAGACGCAGGGACAACACTAAACCCCCCAGAAGACCTCCACTATTCCACGAAACTGGTCTTTGGATGCAGTGGTCTGCTTCCATCTCTAACACCTACTGAACCTCTTTATGAATTAAGCAGAGGCTGTCTCTGGGCACTGTTGTCTGGCTACAAGAAGGAAAGCCCCATAAAGATGTAAAGAATAAGAAGTCGAGGTCTTACTGCTGCTTTTGGTTCATCAAAGCGCCAACAACTCGCGACCGACTCTGCCTTGGCTCACTGATACCAGCAAGAACAAGCAGGCTCTGCTTGCTTCTCTGGCCCATGTTCCTTTTGTTGTAATGAGTGTGCATTACATGTTCACTCCGGGGACTGGCGCAGTCCAAGTTCACCAGGGGAAAGGGCATCGAAGCTGGCATGTGGGGCACCTCCTTGATCAGGACGGGGCCCCAGGGGTGAGAGGGGTCGGGTCGGTGAGGATGTTAAAGGTCTGTGAGACGCCCTCTGCGGCACCAGCGTCGGGGCTAAAGTGACGGATTCAGATTCAAGGGAAGGGGCAGGGGGTGGGGAGCGGAGACTCACTTGGTGGCTCGTTCTGAGATCCTCACTTCCAGCTTGTGGCCGTCCACGACGTGACCCTGCGAGGGGAGACAATACAGCCTGTCCTTCTGTCTTAGAAACACGCGCCCGTAGCCCCGTCCTTTGCTGGAGCGGGCTTCGGCTGAGCAAGGGGAACGGCAACGCCGGTGGGGGGGGGGGGGGGGGGGGGCGGCTGTTTCAGGGCAGAGAAGCCCGCTGGGGTCAAGGACCAAGAAGGGTTTCTCCCCGAAGTGGCTCCTGCCAAGCGTGGGCAGCAGCTGCTGGTGACGGAGCCCCAGCCCTCCGAGTCCTCTCGTGCCAAGAACAGCCTTGACCTTTAAGCCATTCGAGGGGCACAAAATTTTCCATTGTTTATAAGCATTTTCAGGCCAAGTGAGCCCCTTCGGTCTGGCTTCCAGAGAGAGACTTTGGTTTGAATTGTAGGCTCTTGGAAAAAAAAAAAAAAAATTCTAAATCACAGCGGAGATGCCTCTAAAGTGAGGCTCTAACATGGGTCCCTTAGGCAAAACTGGTGTATTACCAAAATTACCCTTGAAAATCCTTTAAACCTCCCATAAAATACAGCACACATAGCCTTGTAGAAATGGTTCTGGGCGGCAACATGCCCATATGTAGCACACAGCAAGGCACAGAACGTAACTCTCCCGTGTGCGGGGGGAAATCTGAGACTCCTGGATGACATGGATGAGAAAAGACAAACCACTGGGCGTGCACAGCTGAAATCCACTTAGAGGAGCACATGGCATCTAACGACACAGTTGGATTTCCAGTGTCTCTTGAAAAAAACCACAAACAAAAAACCAGAGACGCTGTGGTATGGCTGGGGCCCACCTGCCCGTGAGGCGGTAACTGGCTGAGGCCAAGACGTGGCCTCTTTAGATGGGGGAGGCACCCCAATTCTACTCTGGGTGATGCCAGCCCCTGGTGATGCCAGCTCCACCTGAGGTGGAGAGCAGAGAGCCTTTCCCGGTGGAAGCAGAGGCTACCCCCGCCCCAACCCCCACTGAAATCTAATTTAGCTCTTTTGGGAGTCACCTTGGGCCAAGGGGCGAGTCATTAAAATTCTACAAAAATAATCAAATGGGCTAAGCGCCCAGTTACATTTCCTTTAACCCCTAAGGCCTTTCCCTTGACCAGCAAGCTCTACTGGGACAGACTCAGTTGCCTGGAGGGTCCCCACGATGAAGCCGGGCTCCCCAGAGAGGTGGCCCTGTATGGCTGCCCTGACCACCCAGAGTCCAGCCAGCACACGTCTCAGAACAAGGAGCCGGGAGGGCGCAGCCCTGGCTTGTAAACTCCCCCCTGGTCAGTTCCATCTCACACTGCCTGCCCGGCCTCCAAATACTGGTTTAAAAGGGATCCTGGACCCCTGTGGGCCCCTTCCCTGGTCCCTGCATTTAGGAGCTTATTCAAGGGGCACAAGCGTGAGCGCCCAGCCTGCCCGCAGTGCCCCCCAACCCTGGCCGCCACCCCACGTGGCAGTAGGGATGGCAGGTGATAGCGGGGAGCCAGGGGGTCTCCCGAAAGGAGGAGGTGCACAAGAAAGCACTGCTCCTGCCCCTTCCTGCCAGCGAACCCGAGCCCTTCTCACGACCTGGTCTTGGCATTACTCCTTCAGAGGTCTGCTTCACCGGTCTCCCCGAGGCCTGGCAAACCAGGCTCTTGATCAAGAGACTGAATGAGTGCACCGCAGGGACTCGGGGGAGCCGAGGAAGCCGCAGGTCCTCGGGCCGCTGTCCCCTAGGGCCTCAGAAGACGTGGACCTGCCTGCACTCCTGCTTCATCTCAGAAGCTGGACAGGACATCCGCCCCACCGCCTGCCTAGGGCCGCCCCTGGGGGACCTCGGCCGAGACTCCCCACTTACCTGGAGCTGCTTGAGAGCTTTCTGGGCCTGCTCTGGCTTCCTGTATTCCACGAACCCAAACCCCATGGACAACAGTGCTCCTGAAACAGACAGAGCTGAGAGTCGCACCAGGGCGCCGGGTGGGGAGGAAAACGAAGAAGCTGGGACGGACCAAGTTCAAGGGCTCCTGGGGCCCCCTGGGCGTCCCCTCAACCCTCTCATTTCTTCATGCCCCTCTTGGTTCCCAGAAAGACCCCAGCCCCTAGCCTGCCATTTATTACTGGTCGTCTTGAAGAATCAGCCAACGCGGTTACAGAGCCGCCACCTGAGGCCTGGCAGACTATTAATTAACAGATGATAGACACAATAATTAACTTCGTGATAGAATCCCGTCTTCCACAGGGAGGGATGACCGCCTTTGGGCCAAGCAGCAAAAAACTCAACCTGGGCAGTCCCTTGCTTCCATACGTAACGCACAGAATGGACACATGCGACAGAGTCAAGGGCGCCAGGGGCTTACTCTCCAAAGTGTTCCTGACCATCCAGTGACCTCCGGTTCCCAGGTTTCAGACATCAGCTTGGACAGGGAGAGTGACTATGTTATGAGAACCCCTCTGGCTCCACACTGCTGGGGCATGAGTAGCAAGAGTTCAGAGAGCCAGGGGCAGTGCAACCATTTACAGGGAACTTGGCTTCCTGTACGTAAACATGTGTAACTGCAGGTACGTACGAATAAGCTCCCTTGACATCTCGCCCTTTTGACACAAAATGGGATGCTGATTACTGACTTTATTCTGTACTCTCTTTCACAGCTGCACTCAAAGAAGGCTGGCTCAAGGCTGACGGGTTCAAAGGAGGTTCAAAGGACCACTGCTTCAGTGGTCCTCATCTCTGCATCTCTCCTTTGTGAGACTGCACCTCTGCCACGTGCTCCTGCCTGTTTGCATTTCCGCTCACAGCCACGTATTGTCACAATGGGGGGAGCCCAAGGCAGGAAGGCATTCCACAAACAGCCCAGATGTGCGTGGCTCTCTGGGCAACACCGCGGAGGCTCAGACGGAACTGCTGCCTGACGGGCCGCACCACCCTGCGGGGACCTCCAGTATTTGTGTTTCAGAGGATCTGCGCAAGCTCTGTTCACAGGGTCAAGGGTGTGGGTGGTGGGTGAGGGGTGTCTGTGCCTGTAGGATATTTAAAAAGTGCACCGAAATGGTGCAGAAAGCAAGCAGTCACGAAGTCAAGTTCGTCACTGAGTCACTGACGCTGTGCAGATCCATTCTGCCCTTCTCCTGCCCTGCGAGGCTGAAGGCCACAGACAGCACAACCTGGGCTCCCTGGCCATCTGGCTTCCTGTTGGGGTTTAGCAAGGGGGAAGCCCTGACTTGAGACGGGTGGGTGGAGGAGAGGGTTGAGGGTCTTGGTTCCTTCCATGCCCGCCATCGTCTCCTTGCTCTGGCGTGTTCTGGCAGCACCAGTGTCCAGTCCACACCCTTGGCTCTGCTGGTGGCTCTTCCTCTTCTTCTTTGAGTATTTCTTTATTTGGCTGCATTCAGTCTTAGTTGCGGCATGTGGAATCTAGTTCCCTGACCATGGATTGAGCCCCAGCCCCCTGCATTGGAAGCATGGAGTCTCAGCCTCCTGCCCGCCCCCCACCCCCAGGGAAGTCCCTGGGGGCCCCTCTTCTACGGCCCTGGTCACAGGACTCCCTCCCCCACAGCCTCTGGGGTCAGCAGGGAAGGGGTGCTCTCCCACAAGACCCACTGCCTCAACATCCCAGGTGGGTCCCCTCAGCCCAGCCCATGCCCAGGCACTTGGCTCCTTCATTACAACTGTCCCCTTGATGATCCCAGCTGAGCCAGCTTTCTGGCTCCTCTGGAGCCCCTCGCTGATAACAGACACTGATGGATGAGCCCCAGAGAGCAGGGCTCTCAAACAGAGGCTCTTGAAAGACTGTAGATCTTGAGAACTGCTCACGACACTGGAAGACCAAGTAACTGCTCTAAAGCTGGAGAGTGTTCTGGGGGGCCGGGGGACAGGCTCCAGAGGGGCAAAGTGACACCAAAACCCGCAGGAACGGCCTCAGCTGGAGCAGGCGACCCCTCAGCCAGCATGATTCATGCCCCAAACTTCAGGGATCACCTCTTTTCCTGAACCCCGCACAACAGAGCCTTCATGTTGTTCACCTGATACTTACATTGTAGCCTTTCCTCATAGCCTAAACTATGTATGCAGTTCTTGGGGGAACAGGGATGTTATGGCTTGAACTGTGCCCCACCCCCCCACCCCCCAATTTGTATGCTGAAGTCCTAATCCCTGCCTCTCTGAGTGCGACCTTATTTGGAGACAGGTTCCTTACAGAGATAGTCAAGTTAAAGATGAGGTCATTAGACTTCCCAAGCGGTGCTAGCGGTAAAGAACTCTCCTGTGCAAGAGATGTAAGAGATGTGGGTTCAATCCCTGGGTCGGGAAGATCCCCTAGAGGAGGGCATGGCAATGCACACCAGTGTTTTTCCCTGGAGAATACCATGGACAGAGGAGCCTGGTCGGCTACAGTCAATGGGGTCTCAAAGAGTCGGACATGACTGAAGTGACTTAGCAGCATCAGGCTAAGCCCTAATCCAATTAAGACTGTTGTCCTTATGAGAAAGAAAAGGGGTGGTGGAAGCGGGTGGGATCTGAGCACAGGGCAGATGTACACGGGGAGAAGGCCATGTGAACATGAAGACCTTCACCTGCAAGCCGAACAGGGAGGGAACAGCCCTCCCTGACAGCCCTCAGAATGAAGCAACCCTGCCTGCACCTTTATCCTGGACTTCAGGCTCCTAGAACTGTGGGAGGGTGAACTTCTGCAGTGGAATCCAGCTGGTTCCTGGTGCTTTGTGACAGCAGCCCAAACCGATATGGGGGAATGCCCCAATTCCTATGCCACGTGTCTGCTTCAAACCCTCCAAGGCGCCTCTGGGAAAAAGCCCAGACTCCTCTCTCCAGCAGAAAGCCCTTCTGTGATGTGGAATCCGCCTACCTTTCCAGGAGCATCTTCTGCCCCTTTAGTACATTCCTGACCTGCTAACACAGCCCTCTCTGCCGCCTCCTTCAGTCACACACCCCGCTAACTGCTCAGCCTCCCTCCTCTCTGAGTCTCGATCTGACGTGGAGAACCCCAGGCTGGACTCCTGTCCAGCCGGGCCCCCTGGGCTCTCACCACTGGCTCGTTTATCTCTCAGGACACAGTCATGGGCTGACCCACATGGTATCCCTACAAATACCCCAAATTGAAGGGACAGGGACTCTGTGGCTACAAAAAGAAAAAAAAAAAGCAAGGACTGAGGGCCTGTCCATCATCTGTAGGAAGCTAGGGCTGGAAAAGAAAAACAGACCAGAGGCCAAGGGACTCGTGAGAATGCCCAAGGTGGGCTAGAGGGATGAGGGTGGTATCTGCCCGGCCCAGGCACCCCAAGGCCAGTGAGGGGCGTGGCTGATGACTCGGTGGAGTGTTTCAGATGCCCCATATCTGGGTGGTTGGTCTTGGGAGGGAAGTGGGAAAGCCCAAGATGGGTTGGTTCCTGCTCCTCTGTGGAGGGAAGATCCTCCAAGAGCACAGAGATGCTGGGAGGATGGAGAGGTGTCTGCCGCTGAACAGGGTCAACCCTGCCAGGCCCCTAACAGCCCTGCTCCAAAACCACCCCTGACAATCCAGGGTGGCAAAGGGTCTCAATTCAGGAGAAGCTGATGTGCATGGCTGCTCCCGCTGGAAACCACAAGTCTCCAGGGACGCAGAAAGGAGGACCATTTTGGACGAGCCAGACAGGGAGAGTGTGGGGCTGGCAATGATCCGAAATGAAAGGAGACCTTCAGAACGAGCGAGCAAGAGGCACCCTCACTCCCTACCCAGAGCAACACCATTTCTTTCACAATTGTTTCTCTCTGACTGAGCTCTCATGTGGAATACCTGCTTTGTTCTTCTTCTTGGAAATGGAACAGCTCTTCACCACACCCACTTTGGAAAACACCTGGAAGAGAAGGTCGGCATGTGTTACCAGCTAATCCTGCAACTGGTGCAGGCGTGTCTTGAAACAGGGGTCCCCAACTTCCAGACTGTGGACCGGTATCTCCAATCAGATCAGCGGCGGTGTTAGATCAGAAATAAAAGTGCCCAAGAAATGAAATGCACTTGAATCACCCTGAAACCATGGCTCCCGTCCCAGTCTATGGAAAAACTGTCTTTCACGAAATCGATCTTTGGTGTCAAAAAGGTTGGGGACCACTGACTTGAAAGCCGCAGGGGACCCAGTCCACTGCAGGCGTGGGCAGGACGAGAGTAAGAGTGGAGGCTACTGGAGTTCCCCGTCATCTTCCCCTCTGCCCCCTCCTATGAATGCAACACTCTCGGCCATCAGGGTCTCCTGGCCAGGCTGCTCACTGCTGTGCCCCTGCTTGGCTCCGCAAAACCAGAAGAGTGCACTGGCTTGGCGTTTATGTCAATCTCGCAGACACCACGTGGGGAGGGGCCTTGTCTTCCGACTACAGCTTTCACACCGCATACGCCTCCCCAGGCACCGCGAGAGGTCCTCTCATGTGGCTCATGTGCACACAGACGCCCCTCCCAGCCCCCACACTGGTCTGGCCATGCCTCACATCTCTGGGTGAGATGCCTACCACACGGCCTCGCAAAAGAGTCAAGCAGGCGGCTGTAGGTTACTCATCTACACGCCACCACAGGTCTCGCTTCTAGGTGAGGGGGTGGGGGTGTGAAACAGATGCAGGGACCACAGGGATAGATCAGCAGGCTGGAAGTCCCACCCCCACCCATTCCCTCTGGGCCAGGAGGTCACTCACTCCCTTCAGCGTCTCCTCGGTGGTGTCGAAGTTGAGATTTTTGATAAACAGAGTGCACCCGGGAAGGCTCTCTTCCTCCTCCTCCTCTTCTTCCTCCTCCTCTTCCATCCTTGCTGAAGCATCGTGTGTTGCTCCGTCTGTTGACTGTTCACCTTCTGGGGTCTCACCATCTGCATGGGCCAATCCCCCCACCAAAAGAAATCCATTAAATGATGTCTTATCTGCCTAAGCACCAGGACCTAAAGCACAGAACCTGCTAGACCAAGAGGGATCAAGTGTCAGGAAGGGACGGGACTCTGTGACTCTGCCTCACGCAGTGTTTCAGCAACTCTCAGGGGGCAAAGTCGGGGAGGGGGAGAAACCATCTTGCCCTTGTCTTCAAGAGAAAGGAGTATGCAGCACAGACCAAAAACCAGGAGCCCTAACTTAGATGAACCTACATTTGTCTGAAGGAACAGCACTGCAGGAGAAGGGAAGGGCAAGCGTGAGGCTGTGAGTTACAGGGTGGGCGTGGGGCTGCAACTTGGGCCACCGGTCAGCCCTGGTGGCGAGTGTGGAAGCCTCTTGAGGTTGGGAATCGCATCAGGACCTCCTGAGAAGTTATGCTGCTGGGAAATGTGTTCTGTCTGGGCCAACCTCCCTAATTTCTTTCATGATCAGGGTCTGGGGACAATCACCCTTCCCCCACATACAGATTTTGGAAGCTCCTCCCATACCGACCCCCACCCCCGCCAACCACCACCACCCCGGAGAAATCAAACCTCATCTTAGCCATTCTCCAAGGCAGTTCATCCCCATCTCTCCAAGGCTCCCTCCCCCACCCCAGGTCTGAGCCCTGCACACAATGGGGACACTCCGATCTCCTGCGAACGTTTGCATTCAAGTAGTTCAAGCCCAAGGGAGCAGCTGGGACTGTAAACCCATCCTCTGCACCCTCATGCTGAGCACCAGAGCCATCCCCGTCTCCCTGGCCCTTTCTGATGCAAGCCCACTGCTGGCCAGTCCTAATTAAACTTCAACCGCTTTGTCATGAAACAACCCTTTCAAGTCCTAATGGAAACAGCAACAGTGAGGACTCTGCCGTTCCACATCAGTTGAACATCAGCAGAGGGTAGCCTCTGCTGTTGGCACTCCCGTGGAGGTGAACCCAGAATCTAGACTCTCACTCCAGGACAAAAAAGAAGAAATCTGCGTGAAGGCTCCCTCCCCCACGCAAGAAGCTCACGCAATTTACCCAAGAAGTGACTCCATGGTGTGGCCATTTGTCCTCAAAACCCAACTTTCAAAGCAAAGTGGGGTGGGAAAAAAAAGTATTGTTAATGATGGGGAAGAAAGCTGTGCTGAGAGGCTGAGACTCCAGGTTCTGAATGAGAACTTCAATCGGAAAGATGACCGTGACCTTCAGCTTCGAAGGACAGCCGCCCCACTGGCTCTCCTTGTGCCTGACGTCTCGGAGAAGACAGCAGAAAGGAAGGGGTGCTGATCAGATGCCCCACTGCGTGCATGGGCTGGCCAGGCACTGTGAGGACGTTCTCCCATCGCTGACCACAGTGGCCACATCACCATGAATGGGAGGGGCCCGAAGAAAGTCCCAGAAGTCGCTGCATCTGAACCCTAAACCCTAGGCATCTTCAGGTTGGGAGAGAGGTTCATGGGAGACTGACTGAAAAGAATTTTTTTCTGCAGATTAAGACTGGTGGGGTTGATGGTGACTGGGAGAGCTCATGGCCATTTAAGTGGCAGCCTGCTCGCGGCACCAGCCAACAGCTGCCACGTGGGCAGATGGACCCCAGTTACGGAGAGGTACTTGAAGCTTTCACAAGAAGCTGCGGGGTCATGGCTAAGGGCACAGACCTTGGAGCTGGTGGCTGTGGGGCACAGCCTGGCTCTTTCCAGATGTGGGACTTTGCAGAAGTCACTCAGCCTCTCTGTGCCGCCTTCTTTCCATTCAGAAAAGGGGAAGGGTGATCACACAGTTATAAGAGTTAATGCACAGACACCCTGGCAGAACAGCGTCTGGGCCAGGCGAAAATGCTGTGAATCCCTAACTCCGAAGGCCCATGGCCGTGGGAGGCAGGCTGGCCCGTGGTAGGCTTTAGAGAACAGCTGGTGGGTGCCACGGCTCTGAGTCCGGGGGGCTGTGTCTCTGCCGGCCACGTCCCTGGGAAGGGCGTCCTCCTCCCCGGGTGGCCAGGCCCTGCTGTGGGCCATGCCCGCGTCTAGAAAGGCACACAAATGGCCAAGGACGAAGCCAGAGGTCAAGTGAAGTGCGCTTCTGCCCCGACCTCCAGTGGGCAGAGGACAGGAAGACTGGGAAGGAGAAAGGATGTATCATGAACCAAACAGACTGCTTGCCAATGACCTCACCAGGATCCAGGAAAAGAGGGAAGAAGCAGGAGCAGGATGGGGCAGGGGTGGGGGTGCTGGGGACCAGGGGGAAGGCTTGGAAAGCAAGGTGGGGTGGAAGGGGGCTGGGAGAGGCGGGGGGTGGGGGGTATGCTTCCATCTGTGGTTGGCACAATAAAATCCAGTCACGCGTCGCCACATGGGGCTTTATTATAATCGGGCCGCAGAATTTACGGTGGCTCCCTCCCCTTCCCGGCTCTGGGCGCGGAAGGCTGACAGCACAGACTGTTATCAGTTGCAAGCAGCTTTTCAGGACCTCCCCCCACTCGGAGCCCTTTATCTGGAGGTGAGGGTCTTGGTTGTGGGGAGATAAAACACACTGTCCCCCTCCCTCGAGACGGGTACAGAGAACGGAGGGCTTTGCAGAAAAGAAGGCAGGGGCAGGGGGAGGGGAGAGGGGGGCAGTGAACAAAAAACTCCTCCATCCATTCCCCTCCTGCTCGGCTTCCTGGGGAGCCTGGGAAAATCCAGGGCTGGGGCTGGCTGAGTCCCCGGGGCCAGGGGGACTGGGAACTGGGGAAGCTTCACGGACAGTGTGTAGAGGGCGGGCGTGGGGGAGGAGCGGGTGAAAACGAACAGCTCGGGGACCATGTATGTGATAGAGTGAGAAAGGGAACAAAAAAGGGTGAAAGGAGGCGGGAGGTGAGCTCTGTGGGGAGCCGCCTGCCGACGACGCAGGCTCAGTGGGGCCTGAACTCAGCACAGGCGCGCACAACTTCTTGGCCCCAAATCCCCTGTATTTGCCACAACCACGGGCTCCCGCCTCCGGCTCCAAGGCCGCCTTTGTTTGAGTGACGGCAGGACCTTGGACAGCAGCCCCTCGGAGGAGGCAGGGCCTGATCTGGGATGCTCAACACCTGAACTCTAAGGGTGGGCGGGGCAGTCCTCTACCTTCTGACCAGCGTACACTATTTCGGCAAAGCCTCCCCTTGCAGGGCTCCAAAACACCCTGCATCCAGGGCCCATGTCTATGACTGTGACATCTTGGCTACCCCCTAAAAGTTCCCCCTGTCCCCCGGACAGCCCAGGAGCTTCTGGAGAAAGTGGTATGTGTTGGGCCCATCCTGGTCACCCCAGCTCAGCAGCTGGCATCTGGCTGATGCTCAGGGCTGAGTTCGAGACCATCCCTTCAGCTGACAGTGCTGAATTAGGCAGGACGCAGGTCAGAGTAATGGTGATGGACGGGCGGCTTCTCACCACTCTCTCACAAACGCCTCCTGCCCGATGTACAGATGCAAAACAGCCTCGGAGAAGGCTGGTGCCCCGCCCGGCCACAGGGCTAGGAGCGGACAAGGAAGACAGAGGCTTCCCCAGGAGCCGTAAGCCTCACATCCTGAGGACCCGGGGTGTCTATGCAGAGCCTGGCGGCAAGGAAATGCGGCTTTGGCCCGCGGACTTGCTCAGCACCCACTTCCTGCTCTCCCACCTGACACTGGGCACTTTTCCGGGTGCTGGGGTACAGCATTGTGGAAGCAAAAGCGGCGCCTGCCCCGCGGGATGGACGACTAGGGAAGGAGTCAGACAGACAGGAAGTGAAGCAGTAAGGATGCACATCTGGAAGTGATAAGCATTTGCAACAAAGTTAAGAACAAGGTGAGGACTTCCCTGGTGGTCCCGTGGTTAAGAATCTGCCTGCCGATGCAGGGGACACGGGTTCGATCCCAGATTGGGGAAGATTTCACATACTGCCTCGGGGTAACTAAGCCCATGAGCCACAACTACTGAGCCCACGTGCCCTAGAGCCTGTGCTCCGCAAGAAGAGAAACCACCGCGATGAGAAGCCCGAGCACTGCAATGAAGAGTAGCCCCCATTTGCCGCAACTAGAGAAAGCCCACGTGCAGCAACCAACAGCTAGCACAGCCAAAACTTAATTAGTTTTAACTAAAGAGGGAGACGAGGTGGTGGGCGTAAATCGGCACCCATGAGGGGAGCCACGGCGATGACTGGCATGGATGGCGCCACGTGCTGATGCTGGGCTAACGATGGAGAACAGAGCTTCCAACGTCACCAGGCTCTACTACGTGCTGGGGCTCGGACACAAGGCCAAGGATGACCCAGCCCCTACTTTTCACAGGGGGAGACAGAAGCACAGAAACCCTTTTTCTTGCATTCATTCACTCCTTTTGACTCACATTCACTGAGCCACCCCATACTCGGGGCCCCATGGGGTGCTTGGCACCCAGTAGTGAGTGAGAGGGCGGCTCTATGCCCTCATTGTTCACCCTCCAGCACTGATGGATGTTAAGAAAGTAAAACAAGTGAACAGACAGGATAAATACAAACTGTGATTAGTGCCACAGAAGAAAAGGATGGCGTGACAGGAAGGAAGCACCAGGACAGGTGCAGAAGGGCGCGGCCATGGGGCAGCAGCCACCATGCTCAGCGGTCCCACCAGGGCAGGCAGAGGCCTCCGCTGGGCCTGTTCCCAGGACCCTCACTCCTGGCAAATCCGAGCTCTAAAGTGGGACTTGCTTTTGGCCAAAAAACATGAGTCACGTCCAAGTTTAATAACTTAAGTGAAAATCAAAGTTGACGATAATTTGAGGCTGATGGTTGATTAAGAAGAAATTGTGATTACATAAAGAAAATTCCTTTTGAAGAGAACATAAGCAGGTTGGAAGAGAAAGCTAATCCAGTCTGTAGACGAAAATAACTCACAGATGGGGGCGAGTGAGGGACTTCTGAAAGATCTGTATCCATGATTGGTAACCCCAATGGGGAGGGGTGCTTTGGGGTCTGTAGAAAGCAGAGACTGAGGAACTTTCCTTCCTAATGGAAACGAGGCTTCTTGTCCAGGGGTTCCCAATGCCTTGTAGCAACTGGGCCAGTACTGAAGGAGGTTTTACCAATCCAAGATGAACTGGGATATGCAGACAGCTTAGAGAGGTTTGTGAACAGTGAGATCTATTCAGTTACAGGGCTGTTCTTTCATCTGAGAATTTTGTTTCCCACCGCTCACTTATCCCACTCCTATAACACCCATTCTTTTATTAGGAGTAAATGGAAGATGCAGTTTTTTAACCCTTATTTGAATAAACTGGCAACCTGATGGTAAGATGGGAGTGAGGAGGAGGAATATTACCAGTGGGTGAGATCTTTTTTTAAAAAATTGTTTCTCATTTTTATTTATCTATTTTTGGCCAAACTGTGTAGCATGTGGGATCTTAGTGCCCTGACCAGGGATGGAATCTGTGCCCTGCCCCCTGCAGTGGAAGCCTGGAGTCTTAACCACTGGATCACCAGGGAGGTCCCCAGGTAAGATCTCACTGTCTGGTTAAGGGGCTGCCAGGTCTTCTCTAAAGGCCTCAGATTCTAGGACGGAGTCACGGGCCTCTGACCAAGGGGTTCTCAATCAAGGGCTGCACTGTCCCCTAGAGGACACCTGGCATGCAGGGGACATCACAATTACAGGGGACACTCCTGACATTCAGGGAGCAGGGTCAGCAAGGTGTCTTACAATTCAATTCGCACAACAGGGCTGACAAGGAAGAGCTGTGCTGCGGAGCGCCAGCGGCGCCCCCTCCCCACCCAAGCGTGAAGCGGGTGGGGTCTCAGGTCCCTCTGCTTTCCTGCCTTTGCAGTCATTGCACACCAGAGGGAGCCATCCCAAGGACCCGGAGATTGAGGACCTCTTACAACAGCCCACAACAGCCAGGCTCACCTATCCTGGCAGATCGATCAACTAGACGGTGGTCTTCTCTTGCTCTGTTCTGAATCCCTCCTAACAGATTCTAGTTGCTTTTTTCCCCCCCTTTCACAACCTTTACTTGACAAATCAAAAAAATTCAGCTTACCTTAACCATACCCATCATTTTTACGTTCTGTTTTTTAAGGACATTTTTCATTCCTATAAAATCCAAAAGTCGGGTACCCACCAGTGTCAGGATGAAAAAAACTTTCAACCGAATACCTGATACACAATTCGGTGCTGCCCCCAGTCTGCCCTTCCCCTGCCTGCTGCCTCAGGACACCCTGATCTCAGACCCGGCTGTCACCTGTTTCTGCCTCCATCCTGTCCGCTCCTGCTGGTTCCGCTGGTGCGTCTTGAGGTTCTTCTTTCTGGGGGGCTGGACTGGAAAAGACGCCCATCGGAGCCCACTCCAGATAAAGGGGGACGTGGTGGAACTGCAGAGAAGCGGGGAGAGGGACTCAGTCCACGACACAGACCAAGAGCCTGAGGCTCAGAGTATTGGGTGACTCCCTCCCCACCACCCCAGGCAGTGGAGTCAGGAGGAGGGGCACAGCCTAGAACCCTACGTGCCGCCTGAGCCCTGAGAACACGGGGGCCCTTGCTGGTTCAGGGGAGAGGTCAGAGCATCTGCTGTCACTGGACACATCTGTGTCCCCTTAACCTTCTCTAATGGGGTGTCAATGGCAGGAGAATTGGGGGCAGAACCATGGATACAGGGCAGCCTCCCCGGAGGAGGTACAGCAGGCTGTGGGACACCAGGCTTTCTCTCCTTCCACAGACACACACTCACAGACAGTGCTTGTGCACACATGTGCGTGCAGAGGGTTTTTTTTTTTTGAAAGGATAAACAAGACAAACAGTCTGCAAAGCATTAAAGTGCTTGACAGAGAGCAGCTACTTGCAGTGGGTTGAATGGCGGCCCTGCAAATGATAAGTCCATATCCCAATTCCCAGAACCTCTGAATGTGGAAAAAACATCTTTGCAAAAGTTTAAGTAAATGATTCTGAGATGAGGTCACTCTGGACTACTTGGGAAGGCCCTAAATCCAATGACAAGAATTCGTGTAAGAGAAAAGGAGAGGGAAGATCTGAGTTGAAGAAAAGGAGAAAGCTGTGTGGATAGAAGCAGAGACTGGAGTGATGCGGCCACAAGCCAAGGGATGACTAGAGCCATCAGATCCCAGAAGGGGCCAGGAAAGATCTGTGCCCCGACCTCTAGGAGCTTTCAGAGAGAGCATGGCCCTTGGCCCTTGAACACCTTGATTTCAGAGTTCAGACCCCCAGAACTGTGACAGAAAACATTTCTGTTCCTTTAAGCCACTAAATTGGTGTTATTATGGCAACCACAGAAAGGAATACACTAATATATATATTTTTTCTGCTGTTACCAAAGGTCTTCCCAAGAGGCACCATTGGTAAAGAACCTGCTTGCCAATGCAGCAGATATAAGACAACAGGTTCGATCCCTGGGTCAGGAAGATCCCCTGGAGGAGGGCATGGTAACCCACGCCAGTACTCCTGCCTGGAGAATCCTATGGACACAGGAGCCTGGCAGGCTGCAGTTCATGGGGTCACTAACAGTCAGACACAACTGCAGTGACTTAGCATACATCAAAAAACAGGAGTTGAAAGCCTTCCGGCTTTCAACTAATCGTAGGTGCAAGCCATCCAAAGCACCACGGATGATGGTTCAAGTCTACAGGGGACTAGAAAGCTGAGGGACCCAGCGTCAGCAGGGAACCAAGGCAGGCTTCCTGGGGGATGTTTGGAGCCTGTCTTTCACATTCCCCATTCAGGGGTGGGGTGACAGTTGCAGTCTCGACAGAGACAGGTGGTTTCCAGCACGAGTAGGGTCTAAGATCTAAGCCAAGACGGCCTATCTGTCAGCTCCCTCTGTCCTCTCCTGCAAGCGGGGCTTGGGTGGCCTTACCTTGGAGTAGGCTAGGTGTCGGAAGGCCTTGCGGGCCTCCAGCGGCTCCAGAAACTCTACGATGGCTGTGACGCCGCCCTCCGGCAGGAGTACACGGCCCAGGCTGCCAAAGCGGCTGAAGATCTCCTGCAGCTCAGCCGCCAGGGTGCCTGCGGGGAGGTTCTTCACCAGGATCACGGTCTTGCTTCGCTCGGCGGCAGCCTACAGGGAGGGGACAGCTCAGTTGGGACGACGGGAGGGAGTCACTGGCCCCCTGGTGGCAGCAAGTGACGGGTGGGTAAACCCAGACCAGGCAACCATGTAAGACCTTGGGTACCAGGCCCTTAGGAATCTGGCCCAGGAGACCCCGCTCTCTCTGGAGGAGGATGAGGGCTGGGGATGAGGGTGAGGGCTCCAGGGTTGGACCCCCCGACCCCGACCCGGGTCAAATTCCAGCCCCATCACTTCTGAGGTGAGGCAGATTCTGACACTGCCCAACCACAGCCCTCGCTGGACCTTCCGGAACACTCCAGCCAGGGCCGGGAGCTGCATCCCTGCACTCAGGGCCTCTGCCAGGAAGTGCAGGCCGCCTGCCACCACACGTGTGAGGAGTCAACACCGGGTGGGAGCGGCCCACGGTCCTCTGGAGTTGGTGCGTCCCCAGTCCTTTGGGTGGGACAACTCCGATGTGAGTTGGGTGGCTGCCCTCCAGGAAAGTCGCAGCCTGCCGCCCCACCAGCGCGGCCTGTGCTGGGCTCATCCCCCTCGCCCCTTCTCGCCTGTGTGTTGTCCGATGAACTACCTGTGCTTGGATCTGTCACTGAACTGGCTTTAGGAAGAAGCCAGAACAAGTCGCCAGGTGCCCAGCCTTGAGACATGTGCCCGGCTGTGGCTCAGCTGATCACCGTTCACGGGGCCGCGGCACCCATTTCGTGGATCGTTCGGGGAAGGGGGTCTATCAGGTTGACACAGCAAACTGATTCAGCATGAGCCGGCTAACGTTGCAACTGTTTTCTTAAAAGTGAATGGCGGGTGGAGTATAAAAGCTGAAACAATGAACGGGAAGAAGTCCAGGCATGGGGTCTATCTGGGTACAAGTCTCAACTCGGCCACTGGTCTAATCTGCAACCTTCAATCACGTGTTTTTCCTCTAGGCCTGTTTTCTTTTCCTTTGCTTTATACTGGAGTATACTCGGTAAAGAATCTCCCAATGTAGGAGAGGCGGGTTCGATCCCTGGGTTTGGAAGATCCCCTGGGGAAGGAAATGGCAACCCACTCCAGAATTCCTGCCTGGAGAATCCCATGGACAGAGGAGCCTGGGGGGTCACCAAGAGTCGGACGTGACCGCACAACTAAACAACAGCACAGCTGACTTACAACGCTGTGTTAGTTTTCAGGGTACAGGGAAGTGATTCACTTACACACATATTCATTCTTTTTCAGTCTTTTCCCATATAGGTTATTACAGAATATTGAGTTGAGTTTCCTGTGCTCTTCAATAGGTTCTTCTTTTTTAAAAAATTTGTGTTTATTTTCTGGCCATGTGACTTGTGGGATCTTAGTTTCCAGACCAGGTATTGAACCCATGCGCCTTGCATGGAGCCCTAACCATTGGACCGCCGAGGAAGTCCCTAGTAGATACTTTTTGGCATTTCCTTGGCCACACCACTTGGGATCTTAGTTCCCCCAACCAGGGATCAAAACCACTCCTGCTGCAGTGGACATGCAGAGTCTTAACCACTCTGGACCACCAGGGAAGTCCTACAGTAGGGCTTTGTTGATTATCTTTATTCCTCCCCACCACACTTCCCCCCTGGGAACTGTAGGCTTTTCTTTGAAGTCTGTGAATCTGTTTTTTAAGTTAATTCACATTTTTTTTAAGATTCCACATGTAGGTGATATCATATGATATTTGTCTTTCTCTGAATTATTTCACTTAGTATGACAATCTCTAGGTCCCTTCATGTTCCTCTAAATGGCATTACTTCATTCTTTTTCATGGCTGAGTAATACTCCATTGTACATGAGGACATCTTCATTATCCATTTATCTGCTGATGAACATTTCAGTTGCTTCCATGTCCTGGCTATTGCAAATAATGCTTCACTGAATATTGATGTGAATGTATCTTTTCAAATTATGGAAGGCAAAAAAGGAGAAGGGGGCAGCAGATGATGAGATGGTTGGATAGCATCATCAACTCAATGGACATGAATCGGAGCAAACTCCAGAAGACAGTGGACAGAGGAGGCTGGCGTGCTACAGTCCATGGAGTCACAGAATTGGACACAAGTTAGTGACTGAACAGTAACCAGATATATGCCCAAGAGTGGGACTGCTGGATCATATGGTAGCTCTATTTTTAGTTTTTAAAAGAACTGCCATACTGTTCTTTATAGTGGCTGTTCCAATTTACATTCCCACCAGTGGTGTAGGAGAGTTCCCTTTTCTCCACAGCCTCTTCAGTATTCATTGTTTGGAGATTTTTTTGATGATGGCCATTCTGACTAGTTTCAAGTGATACATCACTGTAGTTCTGATTTGCATTTACCTAATAATTAACAACGCTGAGTATCTTTTCATGTGCCTTTCGCCATCTGTATGTCTCGTTTGAAGAAATGTCAACTAAGATTTTCTGTCCACTTTCTGATTGGGCTGATATTGATATTTGATTTTTTATATTATGCTGCCTGAAGCTATTTTGAAGATTAATCCCCTATTGATCAGATCAGTTGCAAATATTTCCCCCCATTCTGTGGCTTGTCTTTTTGTTTTGATCATGGTTTTCTCTTCTGTGCAAAAGCTCTTGTGTAATTAGATCTCATTTGTTTATTTTTATTTTCATAGCTCTAGGAGGTAGATCCAAAAAGATACCGCTATGATTTATGTCAAAGAGTGTTCTGCTTATGTTTTCTTCTAAAGGGCCTCAGTTTGTGCGTTTCCAAATTGGGCTAATGGCAACACCCACCTTTTAGCTATAGGCCTCCCGCGGTTGCTGAGGGTTGAATGAGAAGGGGCTAGAAGTCATCGGCAGCGGGGGAAAAGCCAGGCACCAGTGAGTGTTTAAGTGTAACTCAGGTCACAGAGTGCACTGTTAAGAGGCATGGACTCTTGGGCCTGCATTCAAATCCAGCTCCACGGTGACCCAAGACGAGTGAATCTGTGACTGTGGGCCCTTCTGTTCAATGCGAGCACAATGGCGCTGCCTCTCTGGGGTTGTAATGAGGGTGAAAGAACTAGTAAAGTGCACAAACGGAAAAGAGTGCTTTGGGAAGCCCCACTCCAATGTTCTTGCCTGGAGAATCCCAGGGACAGGGGAACCTGGTGGGCTGACATCTATGGGGTCGCACAGAGTTGGACATGACTGAAGCGACTTAGCAGCAGCAGCAGTGAACATTAAGATACTAGCACACTTTCTTAATTCATCCATCCACTCACCCACAAAATGCCCCTACCCATCATTCCCACTTTCTATGTGCCCACTTACCATCCAACCATGTAATTATCCTTCCACTAGCTACCTGTCCCTCCATCTGAACCATTTTTTTAAGATGAAACTCTCTAAGTTTTGGTGAAGTTGAGGAAACTGTAGATTGGGGGTGTAAAGCCCTGAGACTGAGTCCAGGCTCCTACAACAGACTCACTGTCTGACCTTTTGGTCCTCCCCTCTCTGCCCCCAGACCTCAGGTTCCTAGTCTGTAAAATGAAGTGTGTGTGTGTGTGGGGGGGGGAGTGGGTGAAGGGGTGGCGACATCAAGTGTTTCAGCAGGCGCTCGAAGGCTTCACTGTCCGGATACCTAAGAACCTCTACCTAGCGGGGCAGAAGCATGTGGAGGACCCTCCCACCACATAGCTCAAGAAAGGTCTCAGTCCCCAAACACACCACAGGTGCTCTTAGTAAGGTGCTAGCGGGGCAGGGGAGAGACAGGATGAAGGATGCTTAGGGCTCCCACCCAACCTGTGTAAGGGCCTCTGATAGCTCAGTTGGTAAAGAATCCGCCTTGCGATGCAGGAGACCCTGGTTTGATTCCTGGGTCAGGAAGATCCGCTGGAGAAGGGATAGGCTACCCACTCCAGTTTTCTTGGGCTTCCCCTGTGGCTCAGCTGGTAAAGAATCCGCCTGCAATGCAGGAGACCTGGATTCGATCCCTGGGATGGTAAGATCCCCTGGAGAAGGGAAAGGCTATTACCCACTTCAGTATTCTGGCCTGGAGAATTCCAAGGACTGTATAGTCCAAAAGGTCGCAAAGAGTCAGATACGACTGAGCGACTTTCACACACACACCCAACCTGTGTGCAGAAACTCTTGCCTACCAGCCCCCAAGAGACACCATCCAGCTCCAACAGGCCAGGAGTCTGAGCCAATGATCCTTCTTACTTTAACTGACAGTTGCAAAGGCAACGATGATCGTCTTTGACAGACCCGACCCTCCAACCCTTGCCCACGTCCCCTGATGTTGAGACCCGCATCCCCGAGGGCACCCACCTGGCTGAAGGAGTCCAGACAGACCCCGTTGTCGAGGAGGAAACGCCGCACTTCCTGGACGAGCTGGGTCTCCCCCAGGGCCACGCGCACGGCCACGCTGCCCTTGGTCTCCTGCAGGAGGGAAAGGGAAGATGCCCTGTCGGCTGTCGGGCAGGTGATGGGTCAGCTGTCACACCTCCTAACAGTCTGAGGAGGAGGCCTGGATGGTGCGAGACCCTACGGATGCTCCCCATCGATGCCCGCTCTGACTTGATGGTTCTGGGTTCCACGTCTGTTGGGGTGAATCAAGGACCCCACGTTCACCCCTCCACTCATACGTAAGGATCTCATGTCAAGCTCATTCCCGCCTCGGGGCTTCTATACAGACTCAGCTCCACCCTCCGTTCAATTTCTGCTGGAATGTCTCATCCCTGGGCAGCCCGCTCGCTCTCACTCTGTCCCCCTACTTGGCTGAAGCTTTCTTCAGGTCAATGCACAGCACTGTGGTTAATGAGCTCACATCCTCCTCTGCTGGAAGGTTCAAGAAGAGCTGGATTGTTTCCCTTCATGGCCCTGCTGCCTTCCCGCCCAGAACCACTCCCCAAGAGCTGGTGCATAGCGCCTCCTCCCCTGCCCAGAGGAGGGGACAATTCAGACGGGGTGCCCACTCACATGGTCGAACACTTGACTCTTGGTGGCGCTGTACTTCTGGGCGATGGCGTCGGCCACTGCATTGGGACCCATGAACAGTGTGTTCCAGTTGTGAGAGCTGAGGCAAGACAGAGAGATCAGACAGATGGTGAGTGGGGGAAGCTCTTTTCAGATGCAAAGCCTGTAAGAAATGAGCTCCTGGGCCTGCCTCCCCAAGTCCCCAAAGTCGCCTCCTGCTCTGTCTTACCTGGTGTGGGCCAAACCCCCAGGGCCCGCAGACAACAGAGCCATGATGATATTAACACCAGCTCAGGTCTTTGTCAAGTGCTCACTCCACACCAGGGACCAAGTGCTTTGCTTACATTCACTCACTTGGTCCTGACAACACCACGGAAGTGAGGCACCACTGATTCTCCCCATCTTGCAGATGGGGAAACTGAGGCACAACAAGGTTACGGATGAGGGGCTAAGGCCACAAGGAGCTGGGAGCCCAGGGGGCAGGGAGAGGAGGGACGAGAGCAGGGAAGCCCGGTCGGAGGCAGGTACGGACCTGGAGCTGTTGGCTTTGTCTTTGGACTCTTTCTTCTTCTTGTAGGACGATGATCCTGGGGCATCGGCATCCTCGCTGGCCTCCTTCTTGATGGTGGATGGTAACACGTGGAGCATCCTGCCCTGGAGGGGGGACGAGAGGAAGGAGGTGAGGACAGGCAGGGGGCTAGTGCTTCTACATCCTGCCCGGGGGATGCTGGCCTCTCCACGAGGGGGCTGGACCCAGTGCTGAGACTTCTGTCATAAGAGGGGGTCCTCGGGCAGAATACCCACGAGGTTAGCACAGGGGCCTGACACCGCCTCAAAGAGTATGCTGAGCAGTTTGGAAGTAATACCTGTAGGGCTCTCCACCCCACCCTGTCTCTGTGAGCATGTGAGCTCCATGTGGGCAAAGATTAGGTCCGGCCTGGCAGCCATGGGGATCAACACATCAGGAACGAATGAATGAACGACAGGAAAGGGAGGCGTGTGTGCCAAGCACGTTACTTGGAAAAGAGAAGCTCCTTACGTTCTATACTGTGGCATTTCAATGACAGTTCAAAAACTCTTTCCTTCCTTACTCCTCCTCCAAGTGGTATTTCTCAAGCTGGAGAGCATGTTCATTTAATCCACAAACACTTTTTAAAGGCCTACTATGTGCCAGGCGCTCCTCCAGGCGCTAAATCAGGGACCAGAACTGAGCAGTTGCTGCCCTCCCAGGAGCGCAGATCAGGAGGTGGCTTCACGGGCATCAGGTGTGCGTCCCTGCAAGCTGGGGTGCACGTCCGTGCCTGCACACGCACACGCGCACACACTCACGGCCTCCTCCCACCACCAGCCCACGGGCCATCACCTGGAACACCTGCCCGTCCACCTCCGCGTAGGCCTTCACGGCGTGCTCTGGGAACATGAAGGTGACGAAGGCAAAGCCCTTGGGCTTCTTGGTCAGACTATCGATGGGGTAATGCAGCTCCGACAGGGGACCTGAGGGCAGGAAGGGCGTCAGTGTCCCGCAGGCTGGAGCCAGGCCTGAGCACCAGGCAGGAAAATTCTGGGCAGTACTCAGGGGAGGGGTTTTAACCAGAGGGAGTGTGGAGCTGCAGCAGCTGCCGGGCCAAAGAAGGACAGTGGTGAGGGGCTGCCGTGAGACCCCCACCTGACAGGCCAGGGTGTCCTTCGTGCGTCCATCCCGAGAGCAAGGTGCCTGGGCTGGGCCCTGCCTCCACCACCCACTCCCTGGGGGGCCACAGGCCAGCCACCAGCCTTTACGGGCCTCAGTCTTCTCATCTGTAAAGTGGTGCCGAGTCCCCAGCTCAGAGGACAGCAGGGAGGGTTAAATGCACTAATACGTGTCATGTACTAAACAGGGTCTGCTGGTCACGCAGGGTCTCAGAAGTGTCTGCTGGGACAGTATTACAATGCTCACGTTAAAGTACACCCTTTCCACTGTGAACACCTGGGTGTGACCACGTCCTCCTCCCCAGATGGATACACAAGAGTCTACTGATCACCCTCTCTTCTGTGCTGGCCCTGCCTTGTAAACCAGGGCCCTGGCCTGTGCGGGAGGACCTGGCAAGCAGGACCCAGGCTGGAACGTGACACCCAATTGGCCAGATGGTTGAATCCTACTCAGGGTTCCCTTCTCCTTGAGACAGGGCCTCAACCAAGCTCCAGTCCTTCTCAATCCACAGCTGATCTCTGAACAGAAGTGGAAATCCCCCTCCAGGGGATCTTAAAAGCATCTCGACCTGGCCCCTACCCACCACTTTGTACCCCTACTTCTTTCCTTCCATGACCTTCTTTCCAAGGTCCATGACAACCATGACCTTACAAATAGGCACAGCCCTGCCTGCCAAGCTGAATTACGGGCCTTCAAGTTCGTGCCCGACAAAATAACACTAGCAGCCACGACAAGGAAAAGAGCCCTCGTGGGCAAACCTATATGGATGCTCGGTCTGAGAGCAGGACTATTTAGACAGCAGAATTGAGAATGGCAAGCACTTCATATCCGCACATACAGTGAGTGGGCTTCCAAGACCAAAGCCAGGGTTTGGACACCAGGGTTTTCTCAGAAAACCATACCCAACTCTGTCAATTCTGAGTTTTAATGAGCGAGAGCTAAGGGAGTCTGGGTTCAGACCATGAAAGGTGGCTGTGACGCTATCCAGGACTTCGAGCTCCACTACCTACATCCTATCTGTCTGACAGCAGCTCAGAGATCATGAAGCCCATTTTATGGATGAGAAAACTGAGGCCAGGGAAGGAAGTCATTAGACCAAGGTTAAGCCTAGGCATACAGGGACTCAGACCACTTGCCGTGGTAGTGTGCAGCGAGCCGGAGGCTGCTCCCCTACCGTATTTAGAGAAGAGCTTCTCCAGGTCCTCCTCGGAGCTGGTGTAGGGCAGGTTTCGCACAAAGAGCCTCCCGGAGTCGGCCAGGTCCTCCTCCTCTTCGTGCTCCCCGAGTGTCCGGCCTTGCCAGGGTTTGGCACCATTCTTCAGGGGCACCTTGGCCGCAGGAACATTCCTTTCCCTGAATATCTCGATGTAGCGTCCGCCTGGGCGAGGAAAGGCTGTCAGGGCCTGGCTGGGGGGACACCCGGAACCTGCCAGCTTCCAGACTCATCACTGCCGCTGCCTTTCAGAGGCCATGGCAAAGGTGGCTGGGGATGGCACCGCATGCCAGGCTCTGGTCACCAGGGTGGCAGCCCCAGCTGAAGCCGGGCCGGAATGTCACTCGGCCGGCTAGCTCGGCTTCAGCCCTGGGGGAGCTGGCCTGGGTCACGGGGCTGCATCTTCCCAATTCCAGGGCCTGGTCCCTGGCGCTGCCCTGGGAATCATCTCGGGTGACAGCCCCACCCTGAAGAGCCACCTGGTGCTGCCCTCAGCTGTGTGTCTGCATTGCTCTGAGCGCCTGATTAGACTGCAACCACCATCTTCCCTCTACACGCACATAGTAGGTGTCCAATAAATCCTACCACCTGGCTTGCGAGCAAGACTCCTTAGGTTACTCCCTTCTCTAAGAGAACTCACGTCCTCACAAGGGGTTGATGGCTGGATCTGAGTCACCTGTCCACACCAGGGATGGGTCAGAGATCATGTCCTTGTATACAGTCCAGAGACATCCCAAGTCTGGACCTGGCACTTGCTGTTCCTGTAACGGAATGGCCCTGCCCCACAAAACCAGAGTTGGCTCTCTCAATTCTTGCAGCTTTTGCTCCAAAGTCACCAGCTCAACGTGGTCCAAGCAGACAAGATCCCATTTAAATCCTCCAATTCCGACCCTTGCCTGCATCTGTCCACAGCACGGCCCCTGTGGTTACCGCCTCTCTCTCCCCTCTCAATGTAAGTTTCCTCTACAAGAAACTCAGCCTGATCTCTGCCCCAGGAGGCAGGGGCCTTATCCTCGGTGCCCTGGGCAGTGAGTGCCCAGCAGCGCACAGCAGACCCCTGACCTGACCTTCCAGAGTAACTGAAAGAACCCCTGCCACCACGCGGGCATCCTTACCCATGTACTCCCTGTTGCATTTCAGGGCCTTCCTCACTTCCTCTTCACTGCTGAAATCCACAAAGACATACCCTGCAAAAGGATCACGACAAAGGTAAGGTCCAGAGGCTGCAGACACTTGTGGGAGCCACGGAGGAATATTCGCACTGTGCTAGGTGTTTGGGGGAAGCAGCAGGAAGTGGTGGCGGGAAACCTACAGTTTTTGCCAAATCTCAAGAGATTTTCCTTCCACTCCCCTCTCCCCAGGGCAAATTTCCCTCTGCAGGAAGCATTCCGACCCTGTGGCCTGGCTTTCTGGAAAGAAAATGCTGGACCATAGGAGTCACAAACATGGGCAATCTTGGCCTCCCTCCCAGCCTCACCCCTGTGCTGACCAGTGCCTGCTCCTTGGCCTTCTCCGGACAAGCGTCTGTGGTGGCAGGGCTGTGCCCAGCTTGGCACCAGAGGGGCCACCTGCACAGTGACTGCCCGTGGCTCTGACTGGCACAAACAAGGAGGTGCCTTTCCAAGAACCAGGTGCCTTTCCAAGGAGTCTTTCCGAGAACGAGAGGCCTCAACTCCGACAGTCGTAGACGGGCCTCCCCTCCCCACTTTTCCAGAGGCGTGCTAAGACAGAGGTCTCCAACCTTTTAGGCACGAGGGGCTGGTTTCATGGAAGACAATTTTTCCACAGACTGGGAGTGGGGATGGTTTCAGGATGATTCAAGCGCACTGCATTTATTGTGCACTTTATCTCTAATATTATCATATCGTGATAATGTGGTAATTTGAGCGATGGGAGTGGCTGTGAATACAGATGACGCTTTCCTTGCTCGCCAGCTGCTCACCTCCAGCTGTGCAGCTCCTAACAGGCTGTGGACGTGTCCCAGTCTGCGGTCCAGGGTTGGGGAACCTGAGTTAAGTGATGTGCCCATGGACACATGGCTAGCAGGTGCCAGGGCCGTAATGTGCACCAAAGGCCGGGGCTTTGGTCTGAATCACAAGACCCTCCCCTTGGGGACTGCAAAAGCCCCCATCGCAGCCCCCCTGGCTCCTCGGGCCCTGCCCCGGACTCTCCCTCACCAGCCTGGGGGCCGTCCTGAATCTGATCGCGGCCTCTTCTTGTTTTCAGTCCCCGGGGGTCCCCAGCCCATGGGCTGAAGGCCACAGTCATTCCTCAGCCCCCAGGCTGGGGGGCCGGGCCCTACTTCCACAGCTGAAAACCTCAAACCTGTGGCGGGGGGCAGGAGACAGACCCTGTCCTGAACACTGTCACATTCACTGAGGCGGGGACCACAAAGAGGATAAACCATCACTGTCCTCAAAACCATCACTGTCCTCAAAACCATCACTGTCCTCAAAGCATCTCCACAATTCGACTGTCCCAACCTTCCGGTCCAGGCACCTGCCTCTCCAGCCCCCCTGGAAACAGCCCCGGCCTCACCTGTTTTGTTCCCATGAGCATTTCTCACTATTCGAATGGCCACGGGTTTCAGAGGTGCCAGGAATTCCATGACATTTTTCTGTGAGGAGAAAAAAAAGTTTTTGTTCCCCATTTCAATACAGACTTGGTCTGTATTTCTTGAATTACCAGTGAACTCAAGCATCTTTCTGGGCCATTTGAACTCTTTCTCTTAGAAGACATCCTTGCTTTTGTCTACTTTTCTGTTGGGTCATCCATAGCTCCCAATTTCTACTTATCTATTTGTAAGTTAAAGAAATGAGTTCTGTCTGTTGTCTGTGTTATAAATGCCTGCATTTTGCCTTTTGATTTTATGATACAAAGTTGCCTTAGAGAAATTTTAAATGGTATCTAGCCAATTAATCCATCTTTTTCTTATGACTACTGAGTTCCACAAATTACTTAGAAAGATAAGATGTCATTTTGACCTGTCACACTGATAAAGAGGGATGCCCAGGGTTCACAGGCATTCTCATATGCTGCTGAAGGGAGCACAAATTGGCCAAGCTTCCAGAGAGTGACTGACCTTCTGTATCCAAGCCTTAATAATGTACATGCAAGTGCTTGTATAAAATATTTATACAAGCAAGAGCTGGCAAATGATAGCCCACAGGCCAAGTACTGCCCACGGCCTACAAGCTAAGAATGGTTTTTACATTTTCAAGGAATTATAAGAAAAAAGAAAGCACAACAGAGATCATACTCCCACAAAAACCTAAAATGTGCACCAACTGATGTCAATAGAAAAGTCTGCTGACCTCTGATCTCAAAAAATGTGCTGACTACATCATTATTCAAAACTGCAGAAGACTGGAAACAATCCCCATGTCTCAGTTTAGGGCGTTGGGTATATGAGACATATGAGATGTGGGGTTTGATCCCTGGGTCTGGAAGATCCCCTGGGCAGGGGCATGGCAACCCCTTCCAGTATTCTTGTCTGGAGAATCCCCACGGACAAAGGAGCCTGGCGGGCTACAGTCCATGGGGCTGCAAAGAGTCAGACACGACTGAAGTGACTTAGCAGCAGCAGCAACAGCAGTGAATATAACTCAGTGCATCCAGAGTAAAACTAGTACGCAGGGGACTTCACTGGTGGTCCAGTGGCTAAGAACTGGCCTTGCAATGCAGGAGACTTGGGTTCGATCCCTGGTCAGGGAACTAAGATCCCATGTGCCCCAGAGCAACTAAGCCCACATGCCACAACTACCGAGCCTTTGTGCTGCAACTAAGATACGACGCAGCCAAGTAAAGAAGAGCATGCAACGTGAAAAATGGTGTTGCAGCAGAATATTCAGTATTCAGAAATATTTATGACATAATATGATGGGGGGAAGTTTCAAAATATTTCCTGCTGTAGGACTGCATTTTAAGAAGAAAAGACATAGGTCAGTGTTTGTATATAAAGAAAAAAAAATCTCTAAGAAGATACACCCAGAATTTATTAGTGGTTGTCAGTGAATGGGATATAGTTGTGGGGGTTGGAGGAGCCTGCTCCAATTTGTCTGGGAAGGTCAGTCTATCCACCAATAGTAATCAGGACTGTAGGTCATTAGTCCTGCATCCTAATATCCTCTAGTTACCACTCTCCTCTCTCAAGGCAGTTTGGCTGGCAATTTCTATAGTCATCCCAGTGATACGTCATTTTACTTTTTAGCTACACTAACAAAATTTCCTACACTGAACTTTTATACTACTTTCATAAGAAGGGAAACTTACAAAGTGTTCTCTCCTGTGTAGATTCAGAGCCAGCAAACTATGGGATGCAAGCCAAATACAGCCCACTGCCTGTTTTTATAAATAAAGTTTCTCTGGCACACAGTCATGCCTACTAGATTACTTGTCATCTAGGGCTGCCTCTGCTACAACAACAGGGTTGAATAGTGGTGACGGAGACCAGACTGATTACAAAGCCTTAGGTATTTACTAGCTGGTCCCTTTTAAAAAATTTTTAGCAGAGATAAGTTTGCCCACCCCTAGTATAGATGATCAATGAGGGAGCTCAGTCTTTCTCTGTCTCGGTATAGCCATCTCCATTTCGTGACCTTGACGATGCCCAAGATTCTATGTCTCAGCCTTTTCAGCCCCCAGTTCCCTTCAGCTCAAGTCCTCAACCGCCTTTGTGCAGCAGAGGCTCCAGGCACCCTCACCTCGTCTCCCCCTGCCCAGGGGCTCCCGGCCTCACCCAGTTCCTGGCACGCACCTCTGTGATGTTGAACGGGGCGCCCCGCAGTTTCACAGTGTGGGGGGTGGTGGGTTCCTTCTGGCTGGCTGGTTTCTCGGTCTGAGGGATGGCAGAGAGCAGAAAAGATCGCACTGAGCTCCCAGGTGCAGCTGCAGGAGGAGCCGACCTGGGCGTCCAGTGAGCGTGCTGAGACCTCTGCCATCAGGCAAACGGGCGATGCCGGAAGCATCGTGCCTGCTAGGGATGCAGAGTCAGGCCAGGACCTGGGGGAGGGGATGCCAATCCTTCATGTGACCCCAAGATGAGGGCTGGAACCACAGACTGGCTCACTGGGGGTCTGCTCACAGGGGCCCGGGCTACACAGAGGGACAAGAGACTTGGAAGGAGCCCTCAGGTGACATTTGCCAGCATGGATTCAGGGCCTACTCTGTGCCAGACATCGCACAGAGCGCTGTGCAGACACAGCCGTCCTCCTGAACCTGTAAAACAATCTTACAGGCGTTACAGGTTCAGGATGTCTTCTGTAATTTTAGAATCAAAACAACTCTTAATCTGGGGGTTAATTCCTTTGGTAATAAAACCTGTCCTGATTTGGTCTCATTTGCTGGTGAAACCTGCTCTGAGCTGTTCTGGCACAATTTAGAGTTTACAACTATCCCAAGCAGGTGAGCAACCAGGTCTAACACCACTGCAGAAAGAGTCACGTGCTTTTGTGGGGTGCTGCCCTGCGTGAGTTATGGGATCCCTCCCTGAAGCCTGCAACTTCTGAGTTCCAGTGCACACTCAGGCATGGGGGTTGACCTTCATCTAAGATGAGGCTCAGCGAGCCCTGGGAATCAGACACAGGGACCAGGGCTCGCTGAGCCTCATCTCAGATGAAGGTCAGAGGCCGGAGGAGAAGCACTTCACCTCAGGACCCAGAGCTGCTCCAGGTCAGAGTTTGGAGTTGAACGCACAGTTCCCTGACTTAGCCACACTCAACTCTCTCTTTTGAATGTGTATTTTTAAGAAAAGCAGACAGGAGGCAGCCATTATGAGAGGCAGAGAAAGAAAGGAGGGAGAAGAGAAAGGAGAAAGAGAAGGAAGGAGAAGAGGGAATGAAGACCCAAAGGATGTGGGACGCTGTCCTGAGCAAAGAAAACCCTCATGTGGGAGACGACAGCACCCACGTTTTACTATAGACTCCAGAACCTGGCAGACCTGGATCTGGGTCCTGACTCCCACCACTACCCAGCCGTGACTGTGGGCAAGTCACTTCCTTCCTCTGGGCCTCAGTTTCCGCACCTGTAAAACGGGACAAGAATCCCCATTCCCCCACGACTACCATGAGATTCAGTGACAAAACAACATGCCAGGTATTGAACCTCACATGAGATCAATGCTCATCTAATTTCATCTACTCGTGGGCTCACACCTCCCTACCTTCCTACTGAATGCTAAGTATAGTATGTTCGGGATCCTTTTTCAGCTTGTTTATGTCCCCCTCAACTCTGGAGGGGCAGGCAGCCTCTGTTAGCAGGAACCAAATTCAGAGAGGGCGTGTGCTTGCTTGGGGTCACACAGCAAGCAAGAACTGAAGGTAGGTAGGTCTCCGGGCTGCTGAACTGTCTTTCCTTGATGTAACACCCCCCACCAAGGGGCTGCAGGAAAGGTGGGCGAGGCCCAGGTGGACCTCCTCCCTCCCCAGGCTCCTCAGTTCACCCCAATCCACACTCACCTTGGCTTGGGGTGCCTCCCCGTCCTGCTGGGCGGAGGCAGCAAAGGAACCCTCTTCCTCTGCCTCACTCCCCTCTTCACAGTTCACGGCTTCATCTTCGCTCTCTTCTGAGGATGGTGATTCAGCCGCCACCACCTTGGACTTCAGATAATCCATGTCAGACAGCTCCTTCCACGCAGCTGCCTTGGGTTCCTTGGGTTCGAGGCCATCCTCCTCCTCTGGAAAGATGGAAAGGCTGGGAGTTGGTGATGGTTGTGAGCAAACCAGAGGGCTGGGGTGGCAGACAGCGCGGTGGTGTGACACATCAGATGCCAAGCTCACGGTGACCAGGAGCCCCTACCAAGCTACCCTGGTGCCCGGCAAGCCCTTGGATAAATGACTGAAATGACGGAGTTCTGACAGTTTCCATGCTTCACGTGGAAAACTTGAGGGCTCTCTCACTGGCCTAGTGTGAGGCTGCACGACTTTTAGAGACCCTAGAGAGCATTTTTACTCCTTGAGCCAGACCCACCGGTGGCTACCAAGCCTAATGAGGAGCTCAGGTTTTATCCCAGCTGCTCTTTCAGGGGCAATCCAAACTCCTCGTGGGGTCTGGTGAGCTCACTGGCTTTTCCGCCAGCACCCTCTGCTGCAGCCGTCCTGAGCACATGGACACCCCCTGCTCTTCCCACCCCTCTGCCATGCCTTTCCCTCTGCCTGGAACCCCTCTTCACCGCCCACCCCCCCTGAGTCCCCCCAACTCCCACTGAGTCCTTTGGATCCCAGCTTTGCAGAGAGGTTACCAGTCATAAAACTCACCTTAAATTCACTCCCTTGTCTTTCAACTGACATTGATTCCCGCCCCTCGATCACTGCACTCACCATGCTGAGCCCCTCATGGCTACACCATGAGCCCCTTCTGAGGACAGAGGCTCATCCCTCACTGCCTCTGTTCAAGGACCACCCTTCTCCGGGGCCTCTCCCACCCCCCACTTCCTGCTTTCTCTCTGCGGCACTCATGTTCACATCATGTACCGAATAAAGGAATCAGTCTGATTCCTTTACTGTTTCTTTCCCCACCAGGATGACAGCTCCACGGGAGCAGACTCGCTTGTCTTTTGCTCACTGCTACACCAACTCTCTGGTGTACAGTAAGTGTTCAATCAATTCTTGAGTGAGTAATCCACTGACGGAATAAGGGACCCGGATCGATCAAGTCCGACGAACCCGTGGTTACCCGTGGTAGGGATAATCAACCCTCTATGGGGCAGCATCTGATTTGCTATCTCCCAGGTCCAGCCTGGAGGGGTCCCAGGTCACTCGCGCGCAGGTGCGGGGCGCGCACTATAGCGGGGGGCAAACCCTCATCCTCCGAGTTCTCCCCACCTTCCTCCTCCTCGCTCTCCTGCCCTGAGGCGGAGTCAAAGTTCAGGTAATCGTTGTCTGCCTTGCTCTTCCCTTTCGAGGGCTCAGCATCCAGGGCATCGTTCACCCAGGTGGCCACCTGCGTCCGCTTCTGGTGAACCGACAGGAACTCCTGGAACTCATTATCTTCTTTCAGCTGCGGGCGCCAGAGAAGCGGGAAGAAGAGTGAACAGACAGAGAAGATCAGGGAGGGCTCACCCTTGCACTCTTGGGAGGGTAAGCTCGTTCTCTGAGGCCATGTCCCCCCAGTCTCTAGAGGGCCCTGGGGGCCAGCTGGGTTGGTCCTGGGAAGGGCAGCACTGGACAGAAAGATGAAGGAGCTATGGGGATATGGCAAGGGGAGACGGGAGGCAAGGGTCCGTCTCTGCTGTCCACCCTCGGCTTGGTCACCGAAACAGACCCACCTTCTCCAGTTCACCTACAACCTTCTTCTTCTTGTCATCCTGTAAATAGAAGACATGGGCATGAGGGTCACATATGAAAGGAGATAGAACCCCACTGCCCTGGGAGGGCTGCCTTCAGGAACCATCCAAGAGGGATTCCTGGGCCCCTCTCCCTCCCACTACCCTGCCTTCCCGGGGTGACCGCTCTGCTGACACCCAGGATATGGCTGGAAGTGACCGTCCACGCACTTTCTTAGCTTCCGTGGAGACGGCGTCTTTGTCTTTTGGGGATGGCTTGGACTGGCTCGGTTTCTGAGCATGCTTGCTCCAGGCTCGGGGCTTTGTCGGGTCCCCAAAGGACTTGCAGAACTCCACCTGCGAGAGACAGAGAGGGTGATGACGACACCTGCCACTACACCCAGCACAGGTGGGCATTGACTAGGGGCAGGGGATGAATAATGTAGACCAGTGCCTCTCATTTTGGGAACAGGAGCAACACCATCACCTGTAAGCTCGTGAGACATACAAATTCTTGGCTCCTCTCCCCCAACACAGGGGACCAGAGACTCCGGGGAAAACTGCTTCTGCAAATGCTGCAGGGGATTAACAAGCACGAGGATCTGAGAACAGTGAGGAAGACCAAAGGCATCATGGTCTGGAAGGGGCCAGGCCCTGGTCTCGCACATGGAGAGAAAGAGCCAGGGCATCCCTGGCGACAGGCAGGTGGAGGTGAGGTCCACACCCACTCACCGTGATCCGGGACGTGTCGATAAAACTCTTGTTGAAATGGTTCAGCGCTGTCTGGGCCTCTTCCTCGGACTTGAAGCCGATGAAGCCGAACTTGCGGAACTTGCCATCTTTGGTGAACTTGAGGCTGCAGTCCGTCAGCGTGCCGAAGGCAGTGAAGAGCTGTCGGAAACGCTCCTCCTTCATCTAGGACAGGACAGGAATGGTGAGGGAGGAGCCAGGAGGCCTCAGAGCCAAAGAGACAAAATGGGCTGGGAACCCGAGACCCCGGGATTCCTCCCCTCAGGCGGGGCAGTGGCCGAGCATGCTTTGTGGCTGGCCCCTGGTTCTAACTCCAGCTCCAGCGCTTGTCTGTGTGTGGCCTTAACCAAGTGCCTTCATCAATGAGGAAGTCAAGACTCAGAATAGCTGCACTGAAATCCTCCGGGCCTGTGGGCTGCTAGGAGGTTAACCAGACCTATTGTGCCAGGAGCCCAGCATCACAGCTACTGCAATGTAAACATCTAACAAATGCCTGTCACAGTAGATGTGTGAAATAAGGAATATGGTAAACTACACAGTGTCTGCTGACTGTGGTAGACAGGAGTAAGTAACTTTACGGCTTGTTGTCAGGACTCCTCATAAACATCGCTCTATGTCCCAACAGTGAGATCTCAACTTCATTTCTTGGCTTATTTATATCCCCAAAGACTATCTGCTGACTCCCACTATGAAAGATAAGAAACCTACATCATCTATTCCTCTCTTCCAGTCTCTGTTATTTATTATTTTAAATTCTTTCATCATTTACCCTAAACAGGTTACTTTAAAAATAACAATTATTGGGGGTGTCCCTGGTGGTCCAGTGGTTACGAACCTGCCTTGAAATGCAGGGGACACGGGTTCAATCCCTGGTCTGGGAAGATCCCACATGTCGAGGAACAACTAAGCCCATGCACCACAACTACTCTAGAACCCTTGTTCTAGAACTTATGCTCTGCAACAAGAGATGCCGCTGTAGTGAGAAGCCCTCGTCCTGCAACTAGAGAAAACTGCCACTCAGCAATGGAGAACCAGCACAGTCAAAAATAAACAAATAAAAATCTTAAAAAAAAATCTATTATTGACCCTTCCTTCAGCTTTAGACAGCATCTCGTGATGCCTCACTCTGACGAATGAGGATTTTGGCATGGCTTCCCTTTCTTCCCCTCTCAACTACCACTTCATTTTGCTTCTCAGTATGGCGTGTCTCTTCCTATTGGATGTCTTGTCTGATGAATGAAAGAATTAGTTACAAACAGCTGTAGCAGTAGCTGACAGTTTGCAGGCTTACCGTATGATGACATTAAGGATTTTGAGCTAAGGAACTTGTCAAGAGATGCAAGTCATAAAGATAGTTTCTCCTGGAGATGAAGAACAGGACAGAACAAGAGTCTTTGCTTGGTTAGCCAGTGGCTAAGACTCTGTGCTCCCAATGCAGGGGTTCCTGGTCAGAGAACTGAATCCCATATGCCACAACTAAGAGTTCAAATGTCACAACTAAAGATCCCGCAGCCAAATAAATATAAAAAAATTAAAGACCCTTAAAAAAAAGACTTTGCTTCTCATTTTATACCGAATTTTGATAATCATATGATAAGTGCTCCCAACCTGCCATGGAGAAAAAAAAAGGTAAAGTAAAAAAACCACAAAAAAGAAACTGAAATGGCTTTATGTTTTTACTCTTTCTAAGGAGTGCAGATCTCTCATGCCATCCACATGGTACACTGAGGCCACACCAGTGGTGGAGGGGCCTCTCCATCCAATGGAAGTCACGGTGAAGTAAGTACAGATAATCTTCTGGGGTAGAAGGCATCTAGTCATCTGACACTACGCATTCAACTATTTTTTCACTCATTTATTCAAGATGCTTTTATTGAATGCCTACCACCATGCCAGGTTCTGTGGGCTCTAAGCAAAGGCAAGTATGACTGGGTCACCCCTCCCCCACTTGCTAGATAAGTGGTTTAAAGCCTTTCACACTCACTCAGTTTTCTTAAACCATTCACTCCTACTGTCCTCAAAGCGGGAACCGGGAACTGGAACGCAGGTACCCAGCCTATTACATCCCATTTTCCTCCCAGACAGTATCCCAAATGGAAGAGGGATATAGGTGCAGTGTCTAATTCAGTCACAAATCAACAAAAAAAGTGATCGAACAAGAGAGTTATCGGAGCAAGGCATTCGACACAACGTGGGGACGAGCATCTCCCTGGGAAAGAGGTTTCGGGTACCAAGAGGCCAGATGTAAAACCTTTAAGAGGCACTACCCGTCTCTTCCAACTGTCATATCAATCTGCCGACAATCCTGCGGAATCCTCCGGGAACCCTGCCCGAGAGAGAAAGCCCCTCAACTCTCCCCAGGCACCTCCCTCCCAACCTCCAACTTCTGGCTGGGTCCCAATTTCAGACTCCCAAACTCAGTCTCTGTACTCACCCCATTCGGGAGGTTCTTCACGATCAGTCGCGACATGGCGAACGGTCCCACTTTTTTTTTATTTCAGCACGAATAGGTAGCGACTACCACCACCAACTTTCACGCTACCACTCTGGGCGCCGCCATCTTTGGCAGGCCGCAACAAAGTCACGTGCTCGAGACGTAGCCCGCCTCTACGGAAGTAGGCGTGACCGAAGAGCTACCCAAGGAAGTCACACCCTCTAAGGGGCGGGCCTGAGCGCTTGCTTCCTGCGCAGGCGCAGGCTGTTAGGCGGTCAAACCAGTATGGAGAGAACACCGTAATGGCTAGTCCGGCAGGGGGCGCTGGTTCATAACATTGCCAGGGAATTGACTGGCTGGAGCGGTATTTGAGCTGTGCTTAAACAGAAGTCGTTTTAGGTTTCTTTTCCGTTTTATTTTTTTATTATTGAGTTTTTAAGTGTCCCTGTGAATGGGGGCAGGAATAGGAAATCTTGCCGGTCTTTGAGACATGGGCTGAGGCTCAGACAGTCTGCCAGGTACCGTGAGTCATTTACCGAGCATCACCCGTGAATGTTAGAATGTACCCTTGGCGATGAAAGTGAAAGAGGAGAGTGAAAAAGCTGACTTAAAGCTCAACATTCAGAAAACTAAGATCATGGCATCCGGTCCCATCACTTCATGGAAAATAGATGGGAAACAGTGGCAGACTTTATTTTTGGGGGTTCAGCGACTTACTTTCACTTTCATGCATTGGAGAAGGAAATGGCAACCCACTCCAGTATTCATGCCTGGAGAACCCCAGGGACGACGGAGCCTGGTGGGCTGCGGTCTATGGGGTCGCACAGAGTCGGATACGACTGATGCGACTTAGCAGCAGTAGCAGCAGCAAAATCACTGCAGATGGTGACTGCAGCCATGAAATTAAGACGCTTACTCCTTGGAAGGAAAGTTATGACCAACCTAGACAGCATATTAAAAAGCAGAGACATTACTTTGCCAAGTCAAGGCTATGGTTTTTCCAGTGGTCATGTATGGATGTGAGAGTTGGACTAAAAAGAAAGCTGAGCACCGAAGAATTGATGCTTTTGAACTGCGGTGTTGGAGAAGGCTCTTGAGAGTCCCTTGGACTGCAAGGAGATCAAACCAGTACATCCTAAACGAGATCAGTCCTGAATATTCATTGGAACGACTAATGTTGAAGCTGAAACTCCAGTACTTTGGGTACCTGATGCGAAGAGCTGACTCATTTGAAAAGATCTCGATGCTGGGAAAGATTGAAGGCAGGAGGAGAAGGGGACGACAGAGGGTGAGATGGTTGCATGGCATCACCGTCGCAATGGATATGAATTTGAGTAAACTCCTGGAGTTGGTGGTGGACAGGGAGGTCTAGTGTGCTGCAGTCCTGGGGTCGCAAAGAGTCGGATACGACTGAGCGACTGAACTGAACTGAGCCCATTTTGTAGACAAAAAAAAGCAGCTTGCTCAGAGTCATAGAGCTGTTAAATTTTAAGTTATATTATGTGATAGGTGTGGATGAAGAATATTGCCTGCCAGTTCAGTAAACAGATGATGTTTGCAGCTGCAAAACCATCAGCTACTGCAGCTGCCCCCCAAAGGTGCCCCCTGAGGGGAATTCAAGATGGATAAAAACAGGATCCTGACCCTAGGTGGCTAAGATACCAAAGGAATAATTTCCTTGAGCTCAGGCTCTTGCATCTTTCCATACATAGAAAAATGCTAAAGTTGTTAATTTAAGATGTCTGTTTTTGTGATTATCAGTAATCTTTTGTAGTCAACTTTTTTTTTTCAGTCAAAAAATCCTATGTATCCTGACTCCTCCCTTACCTCTTTGGAACAGTGCCTCAGAGTTGTCTGAGAAGCCCTAACCTCCTCGGCTTTAGTCCTCAGTAAGTCTTCTGAATAAAACACAATTTCTACTTTGTAGCTTGTGCATTTTTTTGCCAGTGGACATAGGATCTTGGGGTGTATTGGTTTCCTACCACCTACCACAAATTTCCAGAGACTCAGTGGCTTAAAACAACAGAAATGTATTCTCTCACGGTTTTGGAGTCCAGAAATCCAAAATCAAAGTGTCTGCAGGGCTTCGCTGTCCCCAGAGTTTCTGGGGAAGGATCCTTTCTTAGTGTCCCAGCTTCTGGTGGCTCCAGGGGAACCTTAGCCTTGTGACTGCATCACTCCATCTCTGCCTCCATCTTCATTTTTGAATCAAATCCAAATCCCTCTCTTTTGTTTCATGAAGATACCTGCTATTGGGTGTAGGGCCCATCTTTTTTCTTTTTAAAGTAATTGTTATTGGAGTATAGTTGCTTTTGGGGGGCTTCCCATGTGATGTTAATGGTTAAAGAAAAAACCCGTCTGCCAATGAAAGAGATGTAAAGAGATGTGGGTTTGATCCCTGGGTCCAAAAGATCCCCTGGAGGAGGACTTGACAACCCACTCCAGTATTCTTGCCTGGAGAATCCCAGGGGTAGAGGAGCCTGGCGAGCTATATAGTCCATAGGATCGCAAAGAGTTGGACATGACTGAAGTGACTTAGCACACATTCATAGTTACTTTTCAATATTGTGTTAGTTTCTACCGTAGAGCAAAGTGCGGGGCTTCTCAGATGGCATAGTGGTAAAGAATCCGCCTGCAGTGCAGAAGACACAGGTTCGATCCCTGGGTTGGAGGGCACGTCAACCCACTCCAGTATTCTTGCTTGGAGAATCCCATGGACAGAGGAGACTGGTGGGCTATAGCCCATGGGGTCACACAAAGTAGGAGACAGCTGAGCACTCACACACAGCAGAGTGAATCAGCTGTATGTATGCACACATCCTCTCTTTTCTGGATGTTCTTCCCACCGCAGAGCATTTAGAGTTCCCTGAGCTATCCAGTAGGTCCAGTTATCTATTTCATACATAGTGTCAGTAGTGTATATATGTCAACCCCAACCTCCCAATCCATTCCACCACCCCCTTTCCTCCTTTGGTGTCCACGTGTTTATTAGGGCCCGCCTTAAATCTAGAGTGGTCTCATCTCAGGATCCCTCAGTTGATGTCTGTAAAGACCCTTTTCCAAGTAAGGTCATGTTTAAAGGTTCTAAGGAGTAGTAGGTGGGCATGTCTGTTTAACATATTACTTGAGGATTTACTTGCTTGGAAGTAGGTTACTCCAAAGGTCATAATTCACCCTCTCCATGTCTTACAGAGACTGTCTACATAAGACATACTGTGTGTTTCGAAGAAAATAGACACCCCAATGTAAAAATGGACCCTCAAGTCTAGAGTAGGTGACAACGGGTCCCTGTGTTCCCAAGACATTCAATTTATTCAACAGTTATTTATTGATGGGTATGAAAGTGCTCTTTAATTAAATGACAATTAGGGGGTTGTGTTCTGTGCTCCACAACCCTGGTGGGGCCTAGCCGGAGCAGGCTTTACAAGGGAGCTCTGAGATCTTAGCCTTTTATGAGAGGGCAAGTGTGGGTTGCCCAGCCAGGCCTGGTTTCATGTACTTTTGTTTTATTATTTTCATGAACTGCCTTTATTAAAATGTGCAACTAAATGTAGCCTTCTCTCAAGAAATTCACAAATCAGAAGGCCTTTCAAAGGTCTTAAAAGAAAATGGAATGCTCTTGGCTAATCACACAACCCAACTCTGGACCAGAAAAATATGGTCCCCACATGTCCAGGAAAGGAAGAACCTGTATATCCCAATGCATTTAATAAATAGCTGCGTTGTAACATTATTATTAGTCTTCCTGCTTTCCTGCCTTCTTGTTCTGTCTGCTGCCTCCTTTTCCTTCCCAGCAGATATAATCCAGGGGCACCTGGATCCTACCAGGCTGGCCTCTCTGATTACACCTGGGGATTAAAACAAAAAAAGGCAGGTAAATCTAAACTGACTCTCATCAATCACGCTGCCTTCACTAAAGTTCTCAGGCAGTGAGAAGTCTGTCTAGACCCTGCAGTAACTCATTTCCTGGCAGGGAGGGGCCAGTGATGGGGAGAGATCTCAGAAGGGTTGGAGGATGGAGAGAAGAGAGAAAGTTGGACCCTTGATTTCTTGCACATGAGGCATCTGATTATGGAAAAAACATCAGACAAACTCCAATGAGAGGACAGCCTGCAAAGATCCCTGACCAGAACTCTTCCAAGTTGTCGAGGTCACCTAAACGAGAGATATCTGGGAAACCATCACAGCCAGGAGGAGCCGAAGGCTGCAGGTTGACCAACCGGAATGTAGCATCTTGGATGACATTCTGGAAAAGAAAAAGGACATTGGGGGAAGGGGGATTGAGGAAATCCAAACAGTGTGGATTTCTGTTAGTAACAATATGAGGTTGGCCCAAAAATCCATTCAGGTTTTTCTTAAGATCTGACGGAAAAACCCAAACGAAATTTTTGGCCAACGCTATATATCACTATGGATTGGTTCACATACCAGAGTAATGTTTGTGGCAGGAGAAACTGGATGCGGGATGCATGGGAACTCAAATAGTCTCACAACATTTTTGTACATCGAAATCAATTCTAAAATAATCTATTAACTATCTCTTTAAAAAGATATTTTGAAAATTAAAAGAGAAGGATGAAGGATATCAGTATTTATAGAGGTGGAATAATCACCAAGGCTTATTATATAGGGCAAAAAACACGGTGTAAAAAAAAATTTCGGGGGTGTGATCTTTCTGAACACCTACTCCTGTATGCGGGGCAGCAAACCGTGCCCTGGGCTGGGTTTGCCCTGTCCTGTCACTGTTTTTGTAATGATTTCATAGCTAAGGAGGGTTTACATGCTTGTTTTCTTTTTCTTTTCTTTTTTTGCCATTCCGTGTGACTTGTGGGATCTTAGTTCCCTGACCAGGGATCGAACCCATGTCCCCTGCATTGGGAGTGCAGAGTCTTTACCACTGGACTGCCAGGGAAATCCCAAGATTTGCAAATTTTTAAGTGGTTGAAAAATATACTGAGAGAAAATCCTCATTGTGGGACCCATGAAAATAATATGAAATTCACATTTCCGTGTCCACCAGTAAAATTGTACTGGAATTGAGTCCAATATGTTCACATAAGTCTTGTCTGTGGCTGCTTTTGTGTGACGAGAGGAGAGGTGAGACAGTGTGAGCAGGGCCACATGCCTGCAGAACCGAATCTACGGACTGCACCTGCTTCTTTATAGAAAATGTTTGCTGAGCCTGTGCTGGGCCAGCTCTGGGGGAGTAGATGAGAAATTGGCAACGGTTTCCTCTAGGAAGGAGAACAGGATGCCTGGGGGGAGGTGGGGTAATTGTTGCTGGGTGCAAGTTTGATTTTTTTTTAAATTGAATTCATTTACCAAAGGCAATGTGGAAGAGGAAGTTAGGCTCTTTCAGGCCCATGGGTCAGGGGCTTGAAACATTTTAAGTCTAGAGAAAAAGAGTAATGCCCAAGGATTTTAAGGCATCGATTATTTGACTGTTTAGAAGGGCTTTCTGAAGTTAGTGCCCTGGTAAAGGTGGGTCAGTGTGCAATCAGGGAAGGCTTCCTGGAGGGAGTGAGCCTTGGTAACTGGCAATTGACATGTTTGAAATGCAAAGGGACTTAAAGGCACTGTTGTGATTAAATTGAAGAGGAAGAGCTGGAACTCCGAATTTTGCTGGACATGGTCCCTGATCCCTGATCCATGCTGCTGCTAAGTCCCTTCAGTCGTGTCTGACACTTTGCAACCACATGGACTGTAACCTGCCCAGCCCTCCGTCCATGGGATTCTCCAGGCAGGAATACTGGAGTGGGCTGCTATACCCTCATCCAGAGGATCTTCTCGACCCAGGGATCAAACTTGCACCTCTTATGTCTCCTACAATGGCAGGCGGGTTCTTGACCACTAGCACCACCTGGGAAGCTGCCCCCTGATCCATGGATAATTAGCTATTATCCATGTTTATCTGTTAAGAGAAGTGAAAGGAGGCATGAATGTCATAGCTCAGAAGTCACGCAGCCACAATTCTAATCCGGCTGTGATGGAGCGAGTGTAAGGATGACCTCAGTGATTCCCTCTTTTCTCCCCATCCTCAGTGTGCAGACTCAAAGTTCTTCCCATCAAGAGAAAGCCCATTTCCCCTTCCTGTATTGGGACAGGTTGGCCTGGGGACCGGTTCTGATGAACAGAATGGGGCGGAAGCAGTGGGACTATGTCTGAACCTTGGTGATAGGGAGCTCACATGTTGCCATCTCTCTGGGAGCCCCTCCCACTCTGAGGACAAGGCCAGGTCAACCTGCAGGAGGACAGCCACACGGCCTGGTCACTCCGCCATCCCCGGTTACAGCTACCTGACTGCCCGAGAGGATCACCGAAGAGTGGCCTGAAAAGCTGGTTCATTTCCTGACTTCGGCCTCAAGGTCCTATGAGGTCCCTCCACTGACCACTGCTCCCCCTCCACTCAGCTCCAGCCACACCAGCCACTCTCAGCTTTTCGCCTGTGCCAACCTTGTTCTCACCTGCCAGGGGCTGAATTATGTCCTTCCCCATCCCCCCCTGCCAAAGATATGTTGACATCCTTGGAATTTGTGGATGTGAACTTATTTGTAAGTGAGGTCTTTACAGATGTCATTAAGTAAAGGATCTCAAGATGAGATCTTTTAAGATATAGGGTGGGCCCTCATTCCAAGGGCTGGTGTCCTTATTATGAAGCCACGTGGAAACAGACACCAAGGGAGAACTCTGCAAGATGACTGAGGTGGAGCCTGAGTGATCCAGCCACCATCAGACTAGATGAGGAAAAACCAGGCTAGAAGAGGCAAGTCCCTGGTGGTCCAGTAGTTACGACTGTCCCTTCCAGGGCAGAGGGTGTGGGTTCCATCCCTAGTGGGCTGGGGAGCTAAGATCCCTCATATGCTATATTGCTTCAGTCGCATTCAACTTTTTGCGACCCCATAGGTTGTAGCCCCCATGAACTCTATTCATGGAATTTCCCAGGCAAGAATACTGGAGTGGGTTCCCATTTCCTCCTCCAGGGGATCTCCCCGACCTAAAGATCAAACCTTAATCTCCTGCATCGGCAGGAGGATTCTTTACCGCGGAGCAACCAGGGAAGTGAAAGTCGCGTTGTGTCTGACTCTTTGCGACCCATGGACTGTAGCCTGCCAGGAATTCTCCATGGAATTCTCCAGGCCAGAATACTGGAGTGGGTAGCCGTTCCCTTCTCCAGGGGATCTTCCCAACCCATGGATCAAACCCAGCCACCAGGGAAGCCCATCTTAATCAACAAAGAGGCTTCTCTACTCATCTGGTATTTGTGCTGCCCATTTAGAAATCTGTCTGCAGTTCTAGAGCTTGGCCAGCAAGTGGCGCCAGAGGATCATGTGCAAACACGTTTAGGGCGGCAGGAAAAAGGGGGGAAATCTTTGTGAACCTGAATTCAAAGTGGGAGATTTCAAGGTCACTGTCCACATGGCCGTAGGAACCCTAGACATATGGGCCTAACCTGGTCACAATGGATGGGGCTTATTCCTGATTTCGCCTCATTAGGGAGACAGAACACTGCCTCCTTGCCAGTGGAAGCCTGCTCAACAGAGCTGCTGGCGTTTGTCAGTAAATATTTCTGGACAAATAAATGGGTTTGAATCCAGAGGAAGTGCAGGAAAGCTGTCTAAACGCAGACTGCAAGAGGGAGCGTTCTGTCTGGGAAGGAAAGAAAGGACACTGCTAGTCAGGGTGGCAAACAGAGAAAAGACCCTGGAGGTCTTGAAGTCATTGGATACAGGGACGGACTAGAGTCATGGGCAGGGTTAGGGATGCCAAGGATCTGATGAGTGGACTATTTCCTGCCAAGGATGTCCCAGTCATCAGCGATTCCACCACCGGAGGTGAGCCGGTGAGCGCTGAGGGAACTCGGGAAATAATACCTGCCATCTAGCAGCCATCAGACTGTATCCACCACCTTCAGTGGTGAGCCCTGAGGAAACTCAGGATGTGAAAACACAGGGTACTGGCCCAGATAGCTGAGGCACATATCAAAGGAATGATTTCAGTGACCAGACTCTTGCATCTTCCCATACACGTCTGCATGCATGCTCAGTTGCTTAGTCATCCGTCCGTGTGACCCCATTCACTGTAGCCCGCCAGGCTCTTCTGCCCAGGGCGTTTCCCAGTCAAGAATGCTGGAGCGGATTGCCATTTGCTCCTTCAGGGGCATCTTCCCGACCCAGGGATCAAACCCTCGTCTCTTGTGCCTCCTGCCATTAGCAGGCAGATTCTTTACCACTGAGCCACTTGGGAAGCCCTGTCCATACACAGAAAAGGCTGAATTCCTTAAGATAACTGATTTTCCTTAATTGACAATACTATTTTGACATTCAGGCTACCTGCCCTTTGTTGGAAAACTTCTATATAACGTATCTTCTCCCATTACCTCCTTGGAGCAGTTCTCTGGGTCCTGAAGTCCCCAAATTCCTGCTGAATGAAACATAACTCTCAACTCTTATTAGATTGTGAATATTATTTTTAGTTGACAGACCAAAGGCACCAGAGCTGCAATAGTGGAGCCCAGGGCAGGCTGAGAAATGGCCCTGCCAATTAGACATCCAGGCCCTGATCCTTGCAATCCCTTTGCTGACAAACGTCTGTATAGTCAAAGCTATGGTTTTTCCAGTAGTGGTGTATGGATGTGAGAGTTGGACCATAAAGAAGGCTGAGCACCAAAGAACTGATGCTTTCAAATTGTGGTGCTGGAAAAGACTCTTGAGAGTCCCTTGGACAGCCAGAAGCTCAAACTAGTCAATCCTAAAGGAAATCAACCCCGGATACTCATTGGAAGGACTGTTGCTGAAGCTCCAAAACTTTGGCCACATGATTCGAAGAGTTGACTCATTGGGAAAAAAACCCTGATGCTGGGCAAGATTGAAGGCAAAAGGAGAAGAGGGCGGCAGAGGATGAGATGGTTGGATGGCATCACCAAACTCAGAGTTTGAGCAAACTCTGGGAGATGGTGAAGGACAGGAAAGCCTGGTGTGCTGCAGTCCATGGGGTTGCAAAGAGTCAGACACAACTTAAGTAACTGAACAACAACAATCCTTGCAAACTGAGAATACTACCTTATGTGTGGGAAAAAAATAGTGTGTTTGCAGCTATTATTAAGTGTTTTTAGATTTCTGTGTGAAGCTAGAAGAGGAAAGCTGAGGGAGATTTGATTCCCACAGAGGAGATGGGCAATGTGAAATGGAGCAGAGGCTGATTTTAAGATGCAGCTTTGAAGATGGGAGTGATATAGTCACAAGCCAAGGAATGCTGGCAGTACCCCTCACCCCCAGGATGGGGGAGGAAGGGAACGGAACCTCCCCAGAGCCTCCAGAGGTAGCAAGACTCAAGAGACACCTCACTGTCTCCCCAGTGACCCAGGTTTTCTACTTCTGACCTGCAGAACTGTGAAAGAGTAAATGTGTATTGTTTTAAATCAAGTTTGTGGTAATTTGTTAATAGCAGCCATAGGAGACTAATACAGAGGCATTGCTACTGCAGGAGTGAAGAGGTGGAGGGAGTGAGGCGACCACAACTACTTAAAGAGGAGCTACCGGCACAGTGAGACTCAACCACTATCTCAAGAACCTGTGCAGGTTGGGCGTGGGTGGGACCTCTTTGCTCTTTGTCCCGCCTCCGATTGTCTGATGGTGCCTCCCATTGGCTGAGTCCAACAGGCAGGTGAAGGAAGGATAAGGGGGCGGGGCTGGGAGTCAATGGACCGTAGCCAGCCAGCCGGGTCTGGGACCTGCAGCCGAGATTGCCCGTTCCTAGGACGGGCCCCATAATTTGGAGGATTTTCCTCTCTTTCACAGGACAACATACAGACTTCACATGATGGTGCCTCTGGAATATTTCTGGAATATATCTTTACTGATTAACTTATTTCCGACTTGGCAAAAATTAAAAAAGAATGTAATAATCAGTATTGGTGATGGTGTTGGGAAATGGACCTTCTATAATATTCTGATAGAAGTGGTGCAAACTTGTTACTCTTATTTTTTTGGAAACCACATAGGAGACTTTTCCACTGATTGCAGTTCTTGGAGTTTATTTTAGGAAGTTATTTCACCCACGTATTAAAGCTTTGAGTATGTGTTGTTTATAATAGTGAAAAAATCAAAGCTCTAGAAATGGCCAACCATCAAGAATTGTTTAAAACTTTAAGAAAAAATATTTAAAACTCTGAAATTTTCTTACACAATGATATTCACTTAGCTCCGAAAAAGAAGGCCATGAAAAGATGTTCGATATATAGTCATTGGAGGAAGAAAGCAGTGTTCCAAACAGTATGTGGAGTATAATTCCATTTTGGTTTAAAGGCTGTACTGTTTGTACATGTTTATTTTTACTTTAACAAGTGTCTGGATGATGCCTTCATAAATGCATCCATTTTTTAAAATGTATCTTTTTTTATGAGGGTACCACTTGTGTAACAATATATCAAATACACACACATATGCTTACATATGCATAGACTACTTATGGGAAGATAGCTAAGAAACTGACAGCAGTGATGTCCTTCACAGAGCGCGTTGACGTCCACCCACACTGCCGGGCACTGACGCCTGATAGACTGCTCCTGCAGCCCTGCCTCCCTCTCAGAGCTTCCTACAGCTGCAGGCCTTACACACCCTGGCACTAGGCGGGCTTTGGGGACTATTCTCACCGAGTGAAGTGGACGGATACATGTCCCAGGTTCCCTGTCCCTTGGTGAGAAAGGACATCTCTGAGGTGTGATCTACACAGTTGCCCAGACACTTCCAGTCGGGTTGAGCCCTTAGCATCCACACCAGCATCAGGACCACTCCAGGACTCCTAACTCCTCCGGGGCTTGGACACAGTAAGACGACTGCTTCCCCCATTAATACAAATATACATATGTATGTACACACATATATATATGTACCTGTGTTTGTGTATATATATACATGTATCTCTATATATGTATGCTGTGTGTGTTTAGTCACAGACATGTCTGGCTGTTTGCAACCTCACAGACTGTAGGCCACCAGCTTCCTCTTGTCCATGGGGATTCTCCAAGCAAGGATACTGGAGTGGGATGCCATGCCCTCCTCCAGGGGATATTCCCAACCCATGGACTGAACCCAAGTCTCCCACATTGCAGGCAGATTCTTTACAGTCTGAGCCACTAGGGAAGCCCCTATATGTGTGTGTGTATATATATATATATATGTCCTGTGCATAGTAAAAGATACATATATTTATGTATATAATTATGTGTCATACACAATGTATATATATAACATATAGGGGCTTCCTTGGTGACTCAGACTGTGAAGAATCCACCTGCAATGCAGGAGACCTGGGTTCTATCTCTGGGTCGGGAAGATCCCCTGGAGAAGGGAATGACTACACTTCAGTATTCTTGCCTAAAATTCCAAAGACAGAGGAGCCTAGCAGGGCTACAGTTCATGGGGTCGCAAAGAGTCGGACACAACTGAGCGAATAACACTTGCACACTTTTTCATATGTAAATAAAACAGCACATATATTAATAGACACATATATCTTTATATATATACATGTGTACAACACATACTATAAATATATATAACAACAACTATATATATATATATATATATATAACTATATATATATAACAACACATGTTATATATAAATGTAGTTGGGCTTCCCTGGTGGCTCAGAGGGTAAAATGTCTGGCTGCAATGCGGGAGATCTGGGTTCAATCCCTGGGTCAGCAAGATCCCCTGGAGAAGGAAATGGCACCCCACTCCAGTATTCTTGCCTGGAAAATCCCACGGACAGAGAAGCCTGGTAGCCACAGTCTATGGAATCAAAAAGACTCACAAAGACTGAGTGACTTCACTTTCACTTTCAAAAATGCAGTCACAAAATAGATATGACTATTGCAATAGTTTATGACTAAGTATGTTACATATCATATATATCATATGTTATATATGTATATATATACACATCTACAATCATATTTATATATAGTTATACATGCATGATATATAACATTATACCTACTCATATAACTATTGCAATAGTCATATACCCATTTTATGACTGTGTTGGTGTAAAGATAAATATAATTCAGGCTGGATTCACAACTTTATATTCATTACTATTATGTTTATTTTTTCTCCTGTTTTTATTTATTTTATTAATAATTAAAATTTTTTTAGGCTGCATCACACAGCATGTAGGTTCTTAGTTCCCCGACTAGGGACTGAACCCATGCTCTCTGCTGTGAAAATGCAGAGTCTTAACCACTGGACCGTCAGGGAAGTCCCTTTTCCCCCTGATTTTAAAAGAAATTAACCCTAAGTGACCCATGACCCATTGTACCATCTGTCCTCATGGGATTGCCTTATCACAGTGCCCTCCCCAGATTTGTGAGTTCTTTGTTATTATTATCATCCTTTCATGACAGGAATCTGCTCAGAGAGGTGGATGCAATGGGAATGGTCACACAGCATCGCCTGACACTACTCTTCCACCTCATGATGACAATGGTCACGTTTCTTGAGCGTGTGCAATGTACTGAGGACTGTTCTAAGCGCCTTAAGGTGCCGCTTTGGTTTATTCTCATATGAACCTTCCCTACTGGGGAGGCCCTAGTGATTCCCACGTTACGGATGAGGAGACTAATGCTCAAAGGGGGGAGGTGACTTGCCCAAGGTCACACAGCTAGACAGTAGGATTATCTCTGGCACCTGACCCTGCGCTTTTAATTACAATGTCATGCTGTCTTTCTCACAAGCAGAGGCAAAATATTTGCTCCTTTAAACACTTACTAAGCTCCTAGCGCATCCCAAGTGCATGCATGATCTTATTTATTCCTGTGTAAACTACTGACGTTGAGAACTACAGTTACACCCATTTAATAGCAGAGGAAGTGATGCCCAGAGACGTTGAGTGACTTTCCCACAGTCACACAGCTGGAAAGTGGCAGAGATGAATTTGAACCCGAGACTCTCTGACTTTTGGAGCTTGGGCTTTTGCCCTTGATTCTGCCTCCAAGGACATCACGCTGGGGCGGGGCTTGGGAGATGACGTGCCAGGCCCAGAGGGCATGAGAGAGGCAAGGCCAGCCTGCCTCCTCTCCAGACTCTGTCTGCCCCTGGGACCCCGCCTCACTCACACAGCTGCCAGGGATCAAAGTCCTCTCTGAGATGTATTTGCTGTGAGTTCTAAACAAACGGGTGTTAGCATGGAGCTAAGAGAAACACTGGAAGGACGCGGTATATGAAAGCCGACTGGCCTTTCAAGTCCCGGTGATTGATCAGCCTCCTCTTTGGTCTCATGCTCTCGGGGGAAGTGGGGGGGCAGGATGGAGGGGTCGGTAGACTCCAGCCCTGGAGCATCAAGGCTGAGCAGTGGGCTACCAAGCTGGTACCTCAACACCACCCAATTCATTTCCCTTCCATCCTAGAGAAAACTCCCTTTTCAGTCAACAAGCTCATAGAGCCAAAACACACAAAATAATGAGAAACTACCAATTATTAATGGATTATGCTAACCACACCAAGCAGTTCACATACATTGCTCCTTTTAAGCCAATTCACAAGGCATGTGTCTTTATTGACCCATTTCACAGATTAGGCTAACAGCAGAGAGCTATTCACTAGTGAGACTGGATTCTACTTGGCACACAGCAGATGTTGACTGAGCAAGTCTGTGGGACATGGTTCCTGTTCTCCACTTGTTCACACTCTTCATGGGGCAACAGAGAGAGAAAGAGACCCTTGTGGTCCAGCCCTGTGATGAGGCAGGGCTAGGCAGAGAGGATGTTTGGTATGGGTAGCCCAGTTGTTTATACTAGAATTGCTCCCTTCTGATCGAGTCAAAGTCAGTTTGATGGGTGTTTATCCCAGGCTTGCTGGTTAGATTTTTTTAATTTAAAATTTTTATTGAGATATGGTTGATTTGTAGTGTTTCAGGTGTACTGCAAAGTGATTCAGCTTACATATGTTCTTTGTCAGCTTCTTTTTCACTACAGGTAATTACAAGATATTGAATATAGTTCCCTGTGCTATATGGCAGGTCCCTGTGGTTTATCTATTTTATGTATAGTAGTGTATATATTAATCTGTTAATATATTAACAGTAGTGTATCTGTTAATCCCAAATTCTAAATTTATGCCTCCCCCACCCATTCCTCTTTGGTAACTGTAAGTTGGTTCTCTATGTCTGTGAGTCTCTATTTCTGTTAAATAAATTTATTTGTATCAGTTTTTAGGTTCCACGTATAAGTGACATCATATGAAGTTTGTCTTTATCTGACTGACTTTTCTTAGTTTGACAGTCTCTAGGTCCATTCATGCTGATGCAAATGGCATTATTCCATTCTTCTTTGTGGCTGAGTAATATTCCATTGTATATATGTACCACATCTTCTTCATCCCGTCTGTCTGCTGATGGACAGTTGGGTTGCTTCCTTGTCTCGGCTATTGTAAACAGTGCTGCTATGAACATTAGGGTGCATATGTCTTCTTGAGGTAGAGTTTCTCTGGATATGTGTCCAGGAGTGGTAGTGTTGGATCATATGGTAGCTCTAGTTTTAGTTGTTTTTTCAATTTTAAGAACCTCCATATTATTCTCCATAGTGGCTATACCAATTTACATCCCCACCAACAGTGTAGGAAGGTTACCACTTCTCCACACCCTGTTCAGTATTTGTTATTTGTAGACTGATGATGGCCATTCTGACTAGTTGATTTGATAATTTTGAATATCACTTCTTTTGGTGGACAGAGGAGAACCTTACCTCTCCAGGCTGCTCAGGGAAGATAAACCTCTAGGGATGGTCAACAACCCGTGTGTGTATGTTGAGCAGAGAAGTGGAAGGACATGGCATTTGAGCGCCTGAGATGCTTGGAGTGGACCTTGACTTTGCCGGGGTGTTTGAACATTCTCCAAAGGGCTCTGGGCTACCCCATCAAGATCTGGGGCAGGGACGTGATATGGTAGATCTAATCTCAACCCCCGTTGACCCCACATGGTTCCTGGCACCCTGTGAAGTCAGCTGCTTGCACCAGGACGTCATTCTCGCGTTCCAAACCACGCAGCAGCAACTTCTCTACAGCTGCACTCATGTCTTAGGAAATATTTGGGGACAGGAGGCAGATACAGTACCTAGTGAGGAAGAACTAGGCATGGGCTTCAGCCCGCCCTTCTGTTCTCAGGGCTCAGGATTCACGTGATGTTTGGGTGGGTCTTGATGAGGGGAAAGAGAAAAATGAAGTGGCTGAGTTTTCCTAAATATATTTGAATGGACAAACATGTGCCATGGGGCATCTGTGAGATAACTCTCCTAAAGGGTTCTTCTGCACGTTCCATGCCCCACAATCATCTCGAACATCGGGTGGTTCTCAGCTCTGACAACCGCCATCCATCTGCCCGAGAGGGCTGGGACCGCTGTTGAAAGCTCGCAGCATCAATAGCACAGGATGCTATTCATGTACTTTTCATTCCCCGTGGAATGATGTCTCTCTGTTTATGTGAAACTTGCCTTTTATTTCTTTATGTTCCTGGTAGATGTAGCACTATAGGCTTAGAAGCCAGGTTTGGAGGACACAGTGTGGAACTCTGACTGGGGCTGGGGTGACTGTGATTCAGTGAAGGTGTTACAGCACAGGTTCTGTGCTTGTCTAGTTCGAGTCCTGGCTCTGCCGCTGACTACAGTGTGTGCTGGTAAACATTTCAGAAGGGCTCTTGAGGAAAAGAAACAAAACCCTGCCACGTAGCGTGTGCCAGTTACCATGGTGTAAGTGTGTCCCTGGTGGCTGGCGTGTACCAATGTCACTGTATCACTGTATGTGGAGCTGGGACGAGATGAACAGTTAGCATCACTATATAAAAGTTCCACCAGCCAGGGACTTCCCCGGTGGTCCAGTGGTTAAGACTCTGCTTTTACCGCAGGGGCGGGGGTGGGGGGGGGATGTGTTCCCTAAGATCCTGCATGCTGTGTGGTGTAGTCAAATAAATAAATAAAAATTTTAAATGACTTTATAAAAAAAAACACAAAGAAAGAAGTGTAGGCTAGGGCGAAGCTTTAATGAAATTAATAATTAAAAAATTTCCACGAGCTAGAAGTAACCACAAGAGCATATATAACAGGCAAAATGTACTAAGACAATTAGGAAGTGATGAGTTTGGAGTTAATTTTCAGTTAGAGTTTGTGGCCTTGGGGTTTCTGAGGATGGGGACATAAGCTTTTCTAACGCAGCATACATTTCTATTTCTCCCATGGGAAACAGGAACTGGGACAAGGATGGGGGATGGGGTTTGCCACCTGCCACGATGCCATGTGCTGGGGGCTCCTTGTGTAGTTCAGCTCAGTTTTTTTTCTAGCCTGATGTATCTTGTCTGTCTATCCACCCATCCACCCACCCATCCACCCATCCATTTATGTGCCTATCTGTCTGTCTGTCTACCTATCTATCTGCTATGTATCCACCCACCCACCCATCCATTTGTCTGCCTATCTAGCTATCTATCTCTATCATCTGGCTGTATGTGCACTCAGTCGTGTCCAGCTCTTTGCAGTCCCATGGACTGTGGCCTGCCAGCCTCCTCTGTCCGTGGGGTTTCCTAGGCAAGAATACTGGAGTGGGTTGCCATTTCTTCCTTCAGGGGATCTTCCCAGCCCAGGTCTCCTGCATTGCAGGCGAATTATTTGGCACTCAGCCGCCTGGGAAGCCCTTATCATCTGTCCACTTATCATCTATATAGTTATATTATCTTCTAGGAAATTGCTATCCAAGTAGCAACACGATTTTATATTTTGCTTAAGTTCCAAAATTCTTATTATAAAAATAGCATATATTAACTCTGCAAAATAGATATAAGCCAGTCTCTGGAATCCAGCAAACGTTTACTAAATCTTAGGTACTATACCTTGCGAATACGCCCATCCATTTTGTTGAACTGATGAAAGAAGATGAAAAGTAAATGTTTTCTCCCAACCCAGATGTGACCACTGTTAAGTTTTCTGGTGTAGGCGCCTGCACTCTGTTGCTATAACTGTATTTAAAAAAAAAAAAAAAAAAAAAAAATCAAAACTCACAGGACTATCTGGTGCATGCTGTTTCATGTCTGTTTTATTTAATTAATTGTAAACACAGAATGCAGCTCTCGACGACCTGCAAGAAAAGATGGAGTCAATGGGGCGAGTCATGTAACTGCAGGGAATTACTGTCATTATAAAAGCTACTGGCAACCTCCACATTAATCTCTGAAGTTTGTTGCCTCTGATCTGCTTCTGAGGTTCGGGCCCCTGAAGCTTCCGCCTTTTCGGAGTTAAGCCCATCGCCTATCTGTCCAGGCATCGAGATCTCTGCCCAGCGCGGGGCCCCTCTGAGACCCGCGGGGACAGTGGCCAGGGGTCCCGCATCGCCCCGCCGAGCCCCGCCCCGCGGCCTGCGCGGTTCCCTCCGTCACGTGTGCGTCCCTCGCGTCCCCCGCCTCTCCCCTCCGCGCGTCTATAATCTTGCGCTCTGGGGAGGGTCCCGGGCAACAGCTGCCTTTGATCAGCCCAACATCTGGGAGACTCGGCACTTCAAGAACGCTGACTGGTGATCAAAGATGAGAACGCTGTGACAGCGGAGACTTGGCTAGGACCCAGCCTGGCTAAATGCACTGATGGGGGAGGGGGAGGAAGGCCGGGGGGAGTGTCGGCTGGCTGGCGGGGCGGAGGGCGGGAGCGAGGAGCAACGCAACCAGCCGCGAGGGCTCGGCTGCAGGGGCTGTTAGGAGCATGGGCTTTGCTTCTGGGACCTTGACTCCCATGCCTCAGTTTCCTCCTCTGCAAAATGGGGATTATTAGCGTGAGGACAAAATGGGTTGAGAAAGGAAGAGCGTTTAGAACAGAAGCCTGGCTTCCAGTTTGAGCTCATAAATGCCAGCTGTCGTTGCCGCTATTAGGGCCGCTGGTATCCCTAGAGCCAGATCTTGGAGGGACTGAGCGTCTACATATTCTCCAAAGCTTTAGTGCATACTTTTTTTTTTTAATTTACTTATTTGGCTGCACCAGATCTTAGTTGCAGCATGCAGGATCTTAGTTCCAGGGGATTGAACCTGGGTCCCCTGCATTGGGAGTGAAGAGCCTTAACCACTGGACCACCAGGGAAGTCCCAGTGCCTACTGATTTTTAATGATTTATTTACAGCCTCAGTTTCCCCATCAGTAAAATGGAGAACTACACAAGATTTTGAAATTCAGCAAGGATTATTGCTTTTCCAGGCGGCACTAGTGATAAAGAACCCACCTGCCAATGCAGGAGATGTAAGAGGTGCAGCTTTGGTCCCTGGGTCGGGAAGATCTCCTAGAGGAGGAAATGGCAACCCACTCCAGTATTCTTGCCTGGAGAATCCCATGGGCAGAGGAACCTGGTGGGCTACAGTCCATGGGGTTGCAAAGAGTTGGACACCACTGAAGCGACTTAGCACACATTGCTTTTCCATTTGATTGGTGGAGAAACTGAGGTCTGGAGATGTGAAGTCATGAAATCAGGAAAGAGCCCAGGATCCACCCATCTGGGAACTGGCCCTAACTGGAGGGTTGGGCTGCTGCTCCATGGGCCCAATGCAAAGCCACTGGGATTTTTGCTCAAGCCAAGAATTCTCCCCTTATCTCCTGCAGGCTGGGTTCAGTAACATTACTACCAACAGCAGCGGGTTATTTTTTATTTTATTTTATCTAGGTTTTTTTTTTTTTTTGGATGTGGACCATTTTTTTAAGTCTTCACTGAGCTTGTTACAATATCGCTTCTGTTTTAAGTTTTGCTTTCTTGGCCCCAAGGCATGGGGTATCTTAGCTCCCCAACCAGGGATCAAACTCACACCCCCCTGTATTGGAAGGCCAAGTCTTAACTGTTGGACCTCCAGGCAAGTCTTTATTTTATATTATTTTTGGCTTTCAGTGTATTATTAAAATACAATATACACACAGCAGAATGCATGTATCAACACACTGAATGGGCCCAAACTAAAGGCACCCATGGAACCAGCAACCAGATGGAGAAGCAGACATTCCCAGCTGCCCCCTCCCCCCACTCCAAGACTCCCTCGTGTGCCCTTCCGGTCACTAACCCTCTCCATGGAAACGGCTTAAATTGTTTTTATTTATTGCATGCTCACCAGGAACTAGGAGAGACAGGAAATCGCCTGGCAGGCCTTGGCCTCACATGAACTTTGCAACAACACTCTGAAGCTTGCCCTGTTAACATCCCTATTTTACAGATGAGAAAACAGAGGCACAAAGAGTCAAAGGAACTTGCCCAAGGTCACACACTGGTCAGTGAGGCTTCAAAATCTTATACCCTGGCTGCAGGGCCGTGAACTCTTGCTTTTAGAAGGATGATACTCTTGGAAGTGGTCAGTACAGAAAAAGTGATAGCTGCTCAGTTGTGTCCAACTCTTGCGACCCCATAGGCTGTAGCCCACTAGACTCTTCTTGTCTGTGGAATTCTCCAGGCAAGAATACTGGAGTGGGTAGCCATTCCCATCTCCAGGGGATCTTCCCAACCTAGGGATTGATCCTGGATCTCCTGCATTGCAGGCAGATTCTTTCCTATTGGAACCTCCAGGGAAGACTGGTCAGTACGGAGAGTAGTTCTGATTTCTGGAGGAGAAGGGGTTTTAGGGAAGAAGCAACTTACATACGATAATGGTGGAACACATCAGGGCTTTTAGGAAATAGAGCTGCCCCTATTTCAGTGGCCCCGTGGGCTTTTACCAATGATCCTGAGCTCCTGAGAAGCTGTGGCTTGGCTTCGGGGACTGGATACGGCCGCCGGACCTCCCTCCTCTCACCAGTTCTCTCTTCCAAGAGCTTCATCAGTTCATAGAGGGGACATGCAGATGGCACCAGAGAGAAGCCCTCTCCCCTGTCCCAGTGGTCTCAGCCTGTGTCTGAAAGCAGAGCTTGAGGCAAGGGTTCATGCACAGGCATTTGGCTTGGAAAGTGATGCCAGGGAGGAGGAATGAGGGGCAGGGAAGGAAGGAGAGCAAGTGTGGTCATGTGTCACTGATTTGGCCATGGCTACAGGCAGCTGGCAGGGCTTCCCAGGTGGCACCAGTGGTAAAGAACCCACCTGCCAATGCAGGAGATGTAAGAGACATGCCTTTGATCTCTGGGTTGAGAAGATCCTCTGGAGGAGGGCATGGCAACCCACTCCAGTATTCTTGCCTGGAGAATCCCATGGAGAGAGGAACCTGGTGGGCTACAGTCCATGGGTTTGCAAAGAGTCAGACATGACTGAAGCCACTTAGCATGCACACACGCATGCACAGGTGACTGGTGTGGTTGCTGCAGGACCAAGGAAGCCTCATGGAATGCCTCTCAGAAGCATCTGTGCACGACATAAAGAATGGAAGCATTTCTCCATTGGCTCCCATCCACCACTGGTCAAGGTGACTTCATGACTGTTAACTGCCTCCCACTTTTAAGTTGTGTGTTGGTGAACCAGTCCTCACATCAGTGGCAGAGGTAAGAGGTGGGTTTGAGTAGACAGAAGAGGTGCACAGAGAACCTGGATGCCATTCCCCTTAGAATCTGTGAGCTAGGGCTGGTGCGTGCTCTCCGCAGCCAACTGGTCAACCTCACCTGTTGTCCTTCCTTCTCCCACTCTGCACCCAAGTGAATTCACTCCCTCCATCCTTTGCTTTGACACCATCTCTGACAACACAAGATGGCACAAAAGACATCCTTGATGACTTCTCTGGTGGTCCAGTGGTTAAGAACCTGCCTGCCAATGCAGGTTTGATCCCTGGTCTGGGAAGATTCCACATGCCACAGGGCAGCTAAGTCCATACACCACAACTGCTGAACTCACGTGCTGCAGCTACTGAAGTCTGAGCACCCAGAGCCCATCTGCAACAAGAAAGGCCATCACAGGAGAAGCCCAAGCAACACAACTAGAGAGTAGCTCTCTCATTGCAACTAGAGGGAAGCCTGTATGAAGCAACAAAGACCCAGCATGATTTAAAAAAAAAAAAAGACATTCTTGAAATATATTTTGCAGATATTCTCATTGTGAAATTCTAACCCCTAGTCCTCAGAATGTGACCTTATTTGGAAATAGGGTCACTGCAGATATAATCAGATGATGTCATGCTGGTGCAGTGCAAGCCCCCAATCCAGCATGACTTTTGCACTTCTACAAAGGGGAACATGGGACATGGATGTGCATGCAGGGTGAACACCACGTGAAGACAAAGGCAGAGATCAGAGTGACATGTCTGCAAGCCAAGGAATGTTGAAGATTGCTAATCAACCCACTAGAAGCCAGGGTAGATGCCAGGAACAAACAGACCCTCCTTCATAATCCTCAGAAAGGATCACCCTTGCTGACACCTTGATCTTGGACTTCTAACCTGCAGGACCATGAGAATAAATTTCTATTGTACCAGCCATCCCATTGATGGAACTTGGTGACAGCAGCCTTAGCAGACTAATAAACACCCTAAAATAGAAAATTTCAGTGGTGCCAAGGAGAGGAACTTCTCTTTTCAGATGTGTTTTGGGTCATGGGCTGTGCGAATCATCAAACAAAACGACAGATCCTCTCTACAAAAATCTCAGGTGCATGTAGCATTTTGGAAACACGGTTCGGAAATTCTTAAATATTGGAAACGTGTTACTGCTCAGAGGAGAACAGTTTTAGGCAGACATGAAGAAGCATTCCTGAGCTGATTAAGTCAAGTGGATTTGATCTACAGATGTTCTCTGTATGAACGACCTTTGCTGAAACATAAATCACCAGAAGGGAGAGAAGCTCGAAACCTTTCATGACGGAAGGAGCGTGAACGGCGAGAACCACGGGCAAGGGTTTGGCATGAATAAAGCCCCCTTGAGTCATGTCATAGCTTCCGGCTCCCAGGAGGGACTCTCCAATGCTGGTCCCTTTCTGCCAGCCCCTGGAAGTGAGGGACATGTAAACAGGATCTGGCACTTACAGACCAGAAAAAATGACATGGGGCTGTTCATTTTAACCAGATCTCCAGGTTTTCAGCAGATTTGCACCATCAATGCCCTGTTCAGATTCCCTTCACTTTTTTTTTTTTTTTGGCATTTTCTGTGCGAACATCCTCTGGCTTCCTTGAACTTTTGCTCCTCAAAGCTGCACCTGGAGCTGTCTTTGGAAGTCTGCTCCCAGGCTACCCACTGCTCTGCTTGCAAACCCAGAGTGCTGAGATAACAAGAGATAGACTACACCCTGGGCACCACCCTTAGCTATCAACCGACTGATTCAGGATCGTGAAAGCTCGATTTCTTTGCCTTGATGAGTTGAGACAAGCTGTGAGGCAAAATTTATGCTCCCGAGCTCCCCACAGGATCAGGCTAAGCTGAGGCTTTTTGGAGACCTCACCCTGACTTGCCTTCTTCCCTGTCCCCCTTTTGCTTTCCCCCATCACCTGTTGCTTCCTCCTGGAGCACTTTCTTAATAAATCACATGGCAGGAGACTTCTAGTATCCTTTCCTGCTTCTGCGAACCTGATGTCAGTGGGGGTGGTTTAGTCCGTTCTGAGCATCCCAAGTACCTTCTCAAATAGCCTGGACTGTCTCCTGTGGGCTTGATCCAAATTTTGCTTAAGCAATAAGAGAAGAAAGAATAGCAGGAGATAATATTATGAGAGATGAACCAGGGAAAACGTCCTTCTGTTAATAAGGTGATCAAGGCAGGAGGTCTGAGCAGAAGCCAGAGTTTCTCCATCTCGACATTACCAACATTTGGGGCTGGATAGTTCTTTGGATTGGGGGGGGCTGTTCTGGGCATTGGAGGAGGTTGAGCAGCCTCCTTGGCTTCTTCTCGTTAGATGCTGGTGACCAATTGCGAGCGCCAAGAATGTCGCCAAACATTGACAGATGCCCTCCAGTTGAGAACCACTGCATTAAACCAAGACCTGAGCGCTGAGTAAGACTTAGCTCGATGGAAAGCAGCATTCTGAAGAGAGGAAACAGCCTGTGCAAAGGCCCTGATGTGGGAAGGACTCGGATTATCAGAGGAAGAGAAGAGAGGTTAAAGAAGGGAGGTTAATGTGGCCAAGAGCAGTGAGTGAGGTGGGAGGGGGTTCCAGTGAAGATGGGCTGAGTGTATATCACACAGGGGCTTGTGCAGCAAAGACTTGCGATTTTAACTTAAAAGCAATGGAAAGCCATAGAAGTGTTTTTCCCTTCAATTTGATGTGTATTTATTGAACATCTGCTCTGTGCCAGACACTGTGTAAGTGAAAGTTGGAGAAGAACTTTCAGAGGAAGGATCACAATGAATGGTGAGGTCATCTCCTGATATGACATTGTCGTTCCCAGTTCCAGACTCAGGAGGGTCATAGTGACGCTTTGAAATTGGCCACAGAAATCAATAGGTGCTGCAGACTTCAGCCACCATGTAGCCCACAAGATCGTATCATCCACAAGGAGAAATAGCCTTTCTTTCTAATCTGGTTGGCTTTTCTTTTCCTTTTTTTCCCTTCTTCCCTCCCTCCTTTCTTTCCTTCCTTTCTTTCTTCTTTTTGTCTAATTCCCTGGCTGCAGCTTCTAGTACAGTATTGAACAGATGCAGCAGGAGTGGCCATTCCTCTCTCTTTTTTTTCTTTTTTTTTTTCAAAATATTTGTGTGGCTATGCTGGATCTTGAATTGTGGCATGTGGGATCTAGTTCCCTGACCAGGGATTGAACCTGGGCCCCCTGCATCGGGACCCCACAGTCTTAGCCACTGGACCACCAGGGAAGTCCTGTCATCTTTGTCTTAATCCAGATCTTAGGGAGAGTGGGGTATGCTTGTTGTGTTCTATCATTAAGCCTTCATCACTGATCGACTCATTGAAAAATTCCTTGATGCTGGGAAAGATTGAGGGCAGAAGGAGAAGAGGGTGTTAGAGAATGAGATGGCTGGATAGCATCACTGAGGCAATAGACATGACCGTGGGCAAACTTCAGAAGATGGTGAGGGACAGAGAGGCCTGGCGTGCTGCAGTTCATGGGGTCACAAGGAGTCGGACATGACTGTGTGACTGAGTAACAGTAAGCCTGACACTTGCTGAGGGTATCTTGTAATCAGGTTGAGGACATTTTCTTCCCATCCCTCTCTCCCACCACTGCCTACAAAGGGTGTTGAATTCAGAAGGATTGCAGAGGAGCACCTTAAACAGAAATTTACATTTTTTTTTTTAAATTTTAAAAGTCCCTCTGGCCATTTACAGGATAGTGATCTGCAGAGGGGAGGAGTGGAGGCAGAGAGGCCGGGAAACTGACTGTGTGGTCAGGCAGGTGAGGGACGCTGGTGTCCTCGGTGCTGGTCTTAGCCATGGAAAGGAAGGGCAGCGCTTCCAGAGATACTGTGGTGGGAAAGAGGACACCAAAGTTTGCGAACCCAGCCATGGGCATGGTCCCAGGTCAGGATTTCTAGAAGCAGAGCCTGAGGCAGGGATTCAGGAGCTACTTGATTGGTTGCTAGAGACCCTGGGGTCGGGGAGGGGGAGTGAGGCATTGAGGAGGGGCAGGGGCGGGGGCCCTGCCAGGGTGTGGTCCCAGCTGAAGTCTGGCCTTGGCCTGACCCTCCCGGGACTCTGGAGCATCACTTGCATTACAGAGTTGCCCCCATATCTGCCGATTATTAGCTGCCCCCAGTAGAAGGAGGAGGTGTAGCCTCCCAGGGGTGTTCATCTCTGGGTGAAGTGGCTTGACTCAATCCAGTTCAATTTCTCAGGGAAGGTTGCGTGGTTGTGAGCCTCCTGAAGCAACTCGGGAGTGGGTGCATCAGGGATAACGGGGGTGTGGGCGGGGCTTTGGCCACATCTATCACCTTTATGGAATGTACATAGGGCTCCCCATGGTGGCTAAGAGGTCCAAAAGGATGTGGGACTAAGTTTTGCAATTAAACCACCAAAATCCTTAAAAAGATCAGGGGTAGCAGAGGAGTGGTGTGTGTGTGTGTGTGTTTGGGATGCCTAACCAGCCCAGCCGCTTTTCCCAGGCCTGAGGGGTTTCCCAGGACAGGAGGCTGTCAGTGCTAAACCCAGAAACATCCCAGGCAGTAGTCATCCTATCAGCAGAAAGTAACAAGCCACGGTGGCTCAGACGGGAAAGAATCTGCCTGCAAAGCAGGAGACCTGGGTTCGATTCCAAGGTTGGGAATATCTCCTGGAGAAGGCCATGGCAACCCACTCCAGTATTCTTGCCACAGAGTAACCTGGTGGGCTTCAGTCCATGCAGTCGCGAAGAGTTGGACAAGACTGAGCGACTAACACTTTAATACATAGGATCGTAATATATAAAATCATGATTTTATATATTAAATATTTTATTTAAAATATATTAAATATTTTATTTAAATAAAATAAACTTTACCTACAGACTACATGTCGGTGACATGCCTTCACACAGTCTATTTCTAGTATTTAGGTGGTAATAAACTGACCAGTGGGACGTATTTTCCAGATGTGGCCTAATTTTCTTCCTAAAGGTATCAGAAGATGGTGGTTTGGTGGTGGTGTATTCAGGCCCTAGTTTTGAAGAGGGGGAGATATTTGCAAAGTCTTAAGCTCTCCTGTGCCCATGTCACGTGGCCTTCGGCATCTGCTTTCTAACTGAGGGCTGGACAGTAGGCAGGATCCTGACATCCAAATATCACGTCTCCCACCCTTCCCAGAATCTTTCTCTCTTTCCCTTTCCACCCTCTCTTTTCCTTTTTCTCTTTCTCTCTCTCTCTTTCCCTTTCTCTCTCTCTCTCATTTCCTTTCTCTTTCTTTTTTTCCTTTCTCTTTCCCTCTCCACCTCTCTTTTCCTTTTTCTCTTTCTCTCTCTCTCTTTCCCTTTCTCTCTCTCTCTCATTTCCTTTCTCTTTCTTTTTTTCCTTTCTCTTTCCCTCTCCACCTCTCTTTTCCTTTTTCTCTTTCTCTCTCTCTCTTTCCCTTTCTCTCTCTCTCTCTCTTTCCCTCACTTTCTCTCTCTCTTTCCCTTACTTTCTCTCTCTTTCCCTTTCTCTCTCTCTCTCTTTCCCTTACTTTCTCTCTCTCTCTTTCCCTTTCTCTCTCTCTCTTTCCCTTTCTCTCTCTCTTTCCCTTTCTCTCTCTCCCTTTCCCTCCCTTTCTCTCTCTCTCTAAAAGGAGAGACTGACCGACTTGGGTCCTGAAGTTTTCGGATTCCTGCCCCACAGATGGCTCCAGTCCTCTGGGGGCTCTCCCGGAATCGCTCCTTCGCCTCCACAGGTGGCAGATGCAGAGGCCCCCTTGTGAAACAGCTACCTCCCAGACCCTCTTCCCCGCTTTGCCAAGATACACAGTCTCCAACCTTTCCTCCTGTGCCCGGGGCCCAGCCGTCTCGGAGAGAATGAGCCACTTGTGAGTCCCGCAGGGCAGCCCTGCTGGCCTGGGGTGGTCCATTGGCATCTCCAAGAGCCTGACCTCCTCTGCCCTGGGCTCGGCCAGCTCATGCCAAAGCTGGCCTGACTCCCTGCCCAGCTCCCCGGCGGCTCCTGCCCAGCAAAGGCCACAGCACCTCCCGCTCTGGTCAGAGGACTGAGTTTTCTTGGAAGCCTCTGAAGACAATTTTCAAAAACCTTATTTGACTTCTTTTCCAAAAGGAGCCCAGAAAACAATCTCCCAGCCAAAGGCAATGCCTCTTGCTGCGGGACTGCCCTTACACAGGCAAACTGCTGAAGAGAGACTTTTCCCCTTTCTTCCTTGTGTGTATATGTGTGTGTGTTTTAATTGAAGCATAGTTGATGGGCAATGTTGTGCCAATCTCTGCTGTAATGCAAAGTGACTCTGTTTTACTCATACATTCATTCTTTTTTAAAATATTCTTTTCCACTATGGTTTATCCCAAGAGATTGGATACAGTTCCCTGTGCAATACAGTAGGACCTTTTTGCTTATCCATTCTAAATGTAAGCAAGTTGACAGCAATTTGGTTTTCTGATCTCAAATTTTAGGAAAGTTTTTTTTTTTTTTTTTTTAAATATCTTCTCTTTCTCTCATTACAGTTGATTTACAATGTTGTATTAGTTTCAGGCGTATGGTGAAGTGATTCAGTTTTACATGTGTGTGTATCTATTCTTTAAGATTCTTTTCTATTATAGGTTATTACAAGAAACTGAATATAGTTCCTTGTGCTGTTCAGTAGGTCCTTGTTAATCTATTTTCTATATAGTAGTTTGTATCGTTAATCTCAAACTCCTAATTTAGCCCTCCCCTCCCCTTTGGTAGCGGTAGTTTGTCTTCTCTGTCTTTGAGTTTACTTTGTAAATGAGTCCATTTGTATCATTTGTAAAGATTTTGCTTATAAGTGATATCAGAAATTTGTCTTTCTCTGTCATGTTAGTGATCTCTAGGTTTTTAGATCCCAGCTTATCCCCTCTCCTCCATAAGGCTCTGTGGGCTGGACTCCCCAGGTGGCTCGGTGGTAAAGAATCTGCCTGCCAATGCAGGAGATGCAGGTGCGATCTCTGCTCTGGGACAATCCCACATGCCACGGAGCAACTAAGCCCGTGTCACAACTACTGAGGCTGAGCTCTAGAGCCTGGGAGCTGTAGCTCCTGAACCCACGTGCCGCAACTACTGAAGCCTGCGTGCCCTAGAGCCCGTGCTCCATGGCAGGAGGCGGCACCGCGGTGAAAGGCCAGAGCATTGCAGCTAGAGAGTAGCCGCCCTCCACCCCCACCCAATCACTGCAACTAGAGAAAAGCCTTCCCAGAGACAAAGACCCAGCACAGCCAAAAATAAACAAGCAAATCAAAGACTCTGCGACTAATGGCCCCTCCCTTTTGAATAGAACTTGGATAGTTACAGCAATGTAGCATGTTGGGTTGGGTGAGATATGAGGTTTGAGAGCTTGCACCTGAGTCCATGAAGTCCAGAACCGCGGGCCCTTCGCCCATGTGAGATGAAACAGGGTCTGGGAAGGCTGGCTTTTGCTGCAGAGAAAAGTGGTCAAATTGACCGGCTCTGAACACCCACCTGGGAAACCATCCTTTCCTAATATTAGCTACTTGTGGTTGAGGCAAGCCAGCCAAGCACATCACACACATAAAAGGGACCTCAGCCCCTGGTCAGGACGGATCACAGACTCACATTCCCAGGTTGGGAGGTGTCTTGGGCTGGACTGCTCCAGAAGCAGCCCCTGAGCCAAGGGATCAAGTGAAAGGATGTTTGGGAGGTGATACCAGGAAGCCCTGAGCCAAGGGGAGGGTGTTGAACAAGTTGCAACTGGTCAGACAGGGAATCAGGCTTTGTTACTGAAAGCAGGGTCTTGCTGCTCATTACTCAAAAGCCAATAGAGAGGCCAGTTTGGTGCAAAGGAAAGTTTGCTTTACTTTGGATAAAGCTGACAACCGAGGCTAGGGGGTGGGAAGGGCTGATGCCCATCCCAGAGCTGACTTCCCCACCCCCTCTCACCACCACAATCAGAGTATAAGAGCTTTTAGAGATGGAGGGAGGGGAGCTACATCCAGAAACTACACAGTCAGCTCTGACAGTCGTCTTCAAATTGGTCATCAGTTGCCTGACCAGTGTCGTTTTGGTTATTTTAGGTACAATTAATCTTCAGTTCCAGGGTTTCCATTTCTTTGAGGTCAGTTCTTGGAATTATGGCAGCTCATGTCATGGGTACAGTCTGGTCATCATGCAGTAAACATCTTCCACCTGGTGGGAGTTTTAGTATCTGTAAGATAGCTCACAGGATATGGCTCAGAATATTATTAATATATATAACCTTTGATAAGGAGCTTAAAGGTCCTCAACTGTGCTTAATGACTACATGATGATTATTTTGTCTCCTTTGACCGTTTTCCTTTGTTCCTGCATTTTTCTCACTTTTCTGCTTAAACTTACTCTTTGGCTAAAGTTTTTCAACAGACAAAACGCAGGCTGAAGACACAGTTGGCAGGGGATGAGGTGGGTGGGTGTGGGGTTGGCAAGGACCATAGGATCCTGCTCCATTTCAGCCTGAGGCTCTAGAACCCTTGTGTTTCACTCTCCTTTCCCTGCATTAAAAGCCTCAATTTGGTGACTGGACAGCCGTGTGTTAAAAACAAAACAAAACTAAGTTGTCTGAAATGTGGTGTTGTTTGAATATGTGTATGATATCCTGAGAGTCCCTTGAACTGCAAGGAGATCAAGCCAGTCAATCCTAAAGGAAATTAGTCCTGAATATTCATTGGAAGGACTGATGCTGAAACTCCAGTATTGTGGCCACCTGATGCAAAGAACCGACTCATTGGAAAAGACCTTGATGCTGGGAAAGATTGAAGACAGGAGGAGATGGGGACAATAGAGGACGAGATGGTTGGATGGCATTACCAACTCAATGGAGATGGGTTTGAGCAAACTCCAGGAAATGGTGAAGGGCAGGGCAGCCTGGCGTGCTGCCGTCCCTGGGGTCACAGAGAGTCAGACACGACTGGGCGACTGAACAACAACAATGATATTGTTAGTTGGCTCCAGCTGTCATAACAAAGTCCTTAAACAGAAATTCATTTTCTCGCAGTTCTGGAAGTTTAAGATCAAGGTCTCAGCAGTTTGGTTTCTTCTGAGGTTTCTCTCCTTGGCTTACAGACAGCCATCTTCTCTCTGTGTCTTTACCTTAATCTCCCTTCTGTGTGTATCTGTCTAAATTTCCTTTTCTAATGAGGACCCCAATCATAGTGAATTAGGGTCCACCCCAATGACCTCCTTTTACTTAATTACCTCTTCAATGTCCATGTCTCCTAATAGCAGCACGTTCTGACGTCCCAGGGATTACGAGTTTAACATATGAATTTCAAGGTGACGCATTTCCATCCATAACAGATGTTGACACTGGAAATTGTATTGCGGACCTTGGGAACCCTTTTACCCAATATTAGGATGGCTGTTTCCAGTTCCTCCCTGGGGGTGTGTTTATCCTCTACAGTGCAGCCACTTTATTTCATTAGCAGACTTGACCAACTGTATGGCACAGGGAACTCTTCTTAATACTCTGTAATAACCTATATGGGAAAAGACTCTAAAAAAGAATCAATATATGCATAACTTATACATTTTGCTGTCCAGCAGAAACTAACATAACACTATAAATCAACTATACTCCAATAAAATTTTTTTTAAAGGGACTTCTGGCCTGTGACATCCAACATATGCCATGCTGAGGACATCCTCCTGGGAATAGTTACTGAATCCCCCTTGGAGTTAGGGATTTAAGCAAATGAGGAGGAACGAATGCCAGGAGACTTCCACGAGCATCATCTGCAGGGACCGATCTTGTCATCAACCCATGCTTCTCAGATGCACATTAGGTTCACAGGGGGAACTCTGAGTAATCATGGTACCTGGACTCCATCCCTGGCCAGTTGTATCAGATTCCCTGCATATGACTCAAGCATCAGAATTTTTCAGTTTCCCAGGCGATTCCAGGGTGCTGCCAAATCTTGAGAAACACGTTTCTAGGCTAATGTGTTCCCCCAGGAATACTTTGTGGTTCAAAATAAAAGTTGAGAAGGATCCTGTAATAAAAGGATTCTGTAGTAATTCATATATAAGGTGAAAGACGGGCTTCCTGGGTGGCTCAGTGGTAAAGAATCTGCCTGCCAATGGAGGAGACAGGAGATATAGGTTTGATCCTTGGGTTGGGAAGATCCCCTGGAGAAGGAAATGGCTATCACCTCCAGTATTATTGCCTGGAGAATTCCATGGACAAAGGAGCCTCGAGGGCTACAGTTCATGGGGTCACAAAGAGTCAGACACGACTAAGTGACTAATGCATAAGACATGCAGACACAGCCATGACTACCATGAAGGAAAACAACTGTACTCAGAAATACCTAGAAGCAGAAGGCATGGCTTGGCACGCAAGGCCATGGGATGTATCAGGGACTCTCGGGAGGCAAACATGGAAGCAACTCAAATACACATACTTCTCAAATACACATACTCAAATACACATACTCCAATACAAATACTGCTTTCTTGGGAGAAAACATGGGCATGAGCCTTTCTAGTGGTTTCTGCAGGAAAAACAAGTCACAGTAGGCAGGTTAAAGATTGGCCAGTTTGACAGGTTCCAGCAGGTTCTGGGACATACAGGCTGTCCCTAGTTGCCTGGTACCTGGCCCCTGGGGGTCACCTGGACTGTGAGAGCCCGGTAAAGGAAGAGGTTGGGATATGGGTTCTGGATTGGTTGGTTTGCTTAGAGACACTTACAAGCGAGTCCTTTTCCAGCTCTAGGAACCAGCTCTAGGAATCAGCTACCCCTGGGAAGGGTGGTCTGTCCAGAATAAGTATTCCCTCCCTCCACCCATGATGTCAAAACATCAGAAAATATAGCAAATTTTAAAATGTGATGAATACCCCTTGTAGAGAGAAACACGGAAGGCAGGATGACCTGCACCCAGGCCAGGTGGAGGTCTGGCTAAATTATGCCTTGCATAAATGTGATCATGGGGTTTCCAATGTCCCTGCAGTTCCCCCATATGGCACTTGTCCTCTAGTCAAGGGCTGGGTAAAGGGTCAGGAAGGAAATCAAGAGGGAGGAGCCACAGATGGCCTAAGAGTACCACATCCAATCAGACAGATGGGTGGGGAAGACTAGGTGGCCAGATGACAGTCCTCAAATGGGCAAACCCTGCCAGGACCCAACAGTGCCGAAGCTCCCGGTGTCTGAGACCACCCCGGATCAGACAAGCATCCAGGGAAGGAGAGATGGGCGGCAGGGAAAAGAGAGAAGAAAACAGAATCTCTGGCTGGAGAATCCTGGGCCGTTCTGCAATCGACAGCCTCACTGTTCAGATGGGAATGCTGGATCAGAGAGGGGCGAGGACTCCCCCAATGTCACACAGCGAGGGCGGGGCAGAGCAGGGACTGGGATTCTGATCTTTCAGTGACAGAGGCATCCCCGTGGGCCCTCCACAGCTCCTTTCTAAACACAGCTGGACCCGATTGTAGATACTGCCTGGGTTTCCAGCTTCCCCTAGAGATGTGAGACAAGAGGGAACATCCACTCCTAGCTCCCTGCCCGCCGTGTCCCCAGCACCTCAGCGTCTGGGTCAGAACCTTTCCCTGTCTGGGGCTTATCTTGGTTCACACACAGAACCCAGCCCCAGTACAGCTCTCTGAAGCTGACCCTTATTGTAATGAACACAGGGTGTTACAGTAGTGCCAAGGCCTGGCACTCATCGTGTGCTGAGGACCTGTTTGAATGTGTCCACACTTTATCTCTCTTCCTCCTCACTCTAACCCTACAAGGTAAGTGTAATTATTATTTCCATTTTACAGAGAAGGAAACTGAGGTCCATTTTGTGAATATTTCCAAAAGGAAGGAGCAGACACAGACCTTTTCCCAGATACTGGGTTCAATATGCGTATTTGAGCTGCTTCCATCTTTTGTGCCTGTGCTCTGTCATGTCTGCCTCTTTGAGACCCCGTGGACTGTAGCCCACCCAGGATCCTCTGTCCATGGAATTTTCCAGGCAAGAATACTGGAATGGGTTAGTATTTCCTCCTCCAGGGGATCTTCCTGACCCAGGGCTTGAACCTGCGTCTCCTGCATCTCCTGCATCGGCAGGTAAATTCCTTACCACTGACTTCCATCTCAAGCATTTCCTTTTGTTAAACACATGCTGCTGGGCACTTAACATACATCATGTCATCTCATCTTTGTAATGGCCTCATGAAACTGGCACCATTGACATCCCCATATAACAGATAGGGCAGAAAAGAGGTGATGTGTCTTACCCAAGGGGACGTGGCCATCCAGATGCAAAGCTGGGGTTTAAACATAGGTCTTCTTAGGGCACAGTGACTCACCTACCTATGTTGTACAGAATGCGACTTAGCCCTGTCTCTTTTCCTTTCTCTTTTTTTTTGTGCCAGCATCCCGTTGCCATGGAAATCAGCTGCCTATGCTAGTAGCCAGACAGAACTCCACCTCGTCTGTATTTCCCAACTTTTGCTTTCTTCTCTGTCCGCAGCAAAAAAAGTTCTACTATGTGGACACCTATACATGCTTGAAAGATTCAGGAGTTAACATTCTCTGGGAAAACCCTGACTCATAGCATCAGAAGCTGGTGGGTGAACATTTCCCACTCTCCCTTTTCGTGTCTTGGGTGAAAGCATTTGAGGTATGTTCTATATGGTTTTTCAGATGGGGCCCAGGTGGGACAGAGCCCAGGTATCCCTAGTGGCACCCAGCTCAGTAATGCACCTTTGAGTTGGCTTTCTCTCATCCCCGTTTCACCCATTCAGTCCCATGGGGTGGGGGACGTTCAAAAATGCACTCAAGTATTTCCCATAGGGGCTTTCAAACTTCCCACCTTCTGCACAGATCTGGAGGACAGGCTTAGAGGAAGGACTGGTCCCTGGACTGAGCCACATACAGTGTAGTTTTTGCCTATTTCCTTCACCTCATGGTGGGTAGGATGCAAGAGGCAAGCTGTTGCCCCATTTGACAGGCAGCAACATCAAGGCACAATGTGTCTATAAGATTTAGAAATTCCTGTCAAGTTGGCAGCCACTGACTCAGATCAGAGAACTGACTGAACCCCCAGAAAAGTGTCCCCAGATGGTTCTCCCTTCCAATGAGGGCTTCCGAGTTCTTACTTTTGAGGATTTTTAGCTGCTGTTCATGAGCGAGCTTGGAGGAACCAGAGCGCATGTGGCCAGTGACTCACCTTCTGTAAGCCACAACTGAGTGTGTGAAGGTCGTCCAGTCCAACCTCATTTTAAAGGCGGGTATACTGAGCCCTCTCCAGTAGACATTTTCTTCCCTAATAGTATGATAAAATGCATTTTCAATCTTTTTTGTAGAACCGTGTTTCTCTCCAGAGGAAAAATAAGGCATTTAGGCTTATAACTATGGAAAATGCAAGTAAGAAGACTTATAAAACTTGCCTATAATTAATCTTACCATTCGGGTATAACCATGCAACATTGATTTAATATATGACTCAAAGGATGTAAAATGTAGTTTGTGCCTGTTAAAGATGGATCAGCCGAAAATGATTGTTTCCAGCCCTCTTTTTTTTTTTTTTTTTTTCCCATTTATTCCTTTCTCATTTACTGAGATCTATTAAGTGTCAGGCACTGTGCTAATTCACATTATTTAAAGAACAAAATATGAATAAGTCAATGTGAAGAGGAAAATTCCCCTACTTTATTGTTTGAATAAGGGACAAGGAGTCTTCTTCGGCAATTATGCAAAAAGTAAAGTGTTCTTTAAACGACCTCAGATGGATCCATGTAAGAGTGTGTACATGTGTGTGCCCATGCTCTGTGTATGTGCAGGCACTATTCCTGTGCTGTATGTGTCCACATTCGTATGCCTGTCCAGTCCGAATTTTCATGAACCTCTTGAAATCCTCTTTCCAAATCCTTAATGATCCGTGACATTGGGTTGAATGGCCTCTTGAATTGCATCAGAGAAATGAATCTATTAACTCATCTCTTATGGTGCCCAGTTTAGGTTGTTGTCATTTTTCACCTTCGTATAGATGCTGAGTGAAATAGTTGAGGTTGCCTTTGTGGGAGTCTCTCCTTTCTCTCCCCACGGTGTGTGTTGGCGGGGGAGTCCCTCCTGCTCTTCTCTCTGACTCTTCCCCATCAGTCCTGCCCTTTTCTTTTGGGAGATGTTATCCCGTGAGGCGAAATTTTGCCACAAGGGGTCCTTCGTACTCTTTCAGCGGAAGCAAGTCTTTGTTTCAAACAGAAAGGGATTTGCAACCCGAGAAACTCTGGTTTACATCCCGGCTCTGCCACTTGCTCTGCCCAAGGCTTTGGAAAAGGGATTTGACCTCTGCGCCCCTCAGTTTTCCTGACTGAGAATTGGGGAGAGCAGCCCTTTTAACTACATCATCTAAGCATCAGAGCAGCCTTGCAGGAAAAGTGTTCGATGTGGTACCTGGTGCAAGGCAGGCGCTGGATAAGTGGCAGCTCTTCATAACAGGCTCTGCTGCTCAGTTCTTGGAAAATGGGGATTAAAACAGTCCCCAGTTATGGGGGTCACAGGCAGGATTAAATGAGATAGTACACATCATGTACCCAATCAAGAGTTTGTTGATTGAATTATTACCTTTTTGAAAGTGAAAGTGAAAGTTGCTTAGCCATGTCCGACTCTTTGGGACCCCATGGACTGTAGTCAGCCAGGCTCCTCTGTCCATGGAATTCTCCAGGCAAGAATACTGGAGTGGGTAGCCATGCCCTTTTCCAGGGGATCTTCCCGACCCAGGGATCGAACCCAGGTATCCCGCATGGCAGGCAGATTCTTTACCATCTGAGCCACTAGAATTTCCCATTACCTTTTTAACCTTAATAAATAATATTGCTGTTTTTATTATTGTAAGGTCCCGGTCTGCTAATGTCCCCATTTACAGAAAAGGATAGGAGATAAATTAGGCTAGGCCTTTGACAGGAGATCAGATGGGGCAGTGAGCTCCTAGGCCTGGGGGCCCAGGAGTTGATCTCCCATTGCCATCTCATCCTCGGCTCACTGGCAAGTGCCATCTGCTGAAAATGTCCTGGTAATCCTCCCATGTCGGCTGCCCTAAGAGTAGCAGCCGCCCCAAGGTCACTGAGAGAACGCCCCCCACAAGGCATGCAGTGTAAATCGTGCCCCTCACAGCTGTGCAGCAAAATAACCAGCTCCTTGCCCGCCCCACAGAAGACCAGCGACCCACCCTGAAGCATCGAAGCTCTTTCTACAGTTCTGCCCGCACCCTCTTCTGTCACTGCGAAAGTTCATCCAAGTGGCTCCTCATTTTGCAGGGACACTTTCAACCTGATATCAGGTCTCCAAGGGGTGGCCCTACAGGGGATCCCAGACTCCCCCCGACAATCATCTGGGGAGACTTGGTTATTATCTAAGAGGGAGCTGTGGTCTGAGACCAGGTCCAGCCTGAGTTCAACTCGAGAGCTCCTATTTATTATTTGAAACAGAATTGCCAGAAAGAGTAAGTACTTAATAAATATTGGCTCTGTTCTTTATCTATCTACCTATTTATCTATTATATTGATTCTGCTCTAATCTATCTAAAATATATAAATTAGAAAAGAGCTAATGAAATATATATAAAACTCTTGTATATAAATATAGATAAGAGAAAGCTTGCGTGCTAAGTCGCTTCAGTCATGTCTGACTCTTTGTGACCCTATGGATTGTAGCCTGCCAAGTTCCTCTGTCCATGGAATCCTCCAGGCAAGATTACCAGAATGGGTTGCCATGCCCTCCTCCAGGGGATCTTCCAGACCCAGGATCAAACCTGTGTCTCATGCGTCTCCAGGTTCTTTACCGCTGGTGCCACCTGAGAAATCCAGGTAAGAGAATATATATAAATACATATGTATATCTATATATGAGGATATAGCTAAGAGGTTAGATGAATGAATATATGAATACATGTATACATATAATCTTAGGGTTTACCAGGTGGCGCAGTAGTAAACAATCTGCCTGTCAATGTAGGAGACATGAGTTCGATCTCTGGGTCTGGAAGATCTTCTGGAGTAGGAAATAGCAACCCACTCCAGATTTCTTGCCTGGAGATGTCCATGGACAGAGGAGCCTGGTGGGCTACAGTTCATGGTGAAGCAAAAATTTGGACATGACTGAGCACGCAAACATACATATCATCTTACACCCCATGCACAATTAAAAAATTTTTTTGATTGTACTTTTATTAACAATAATTAATAATACTGTCTGTGAAAAAATAAAGCAAGATACGGGGTTAGAGTCTGACAATGTAATTTAGAGTAATTTAGGGTAAATTGTAAAAAATTTAGAATCTTGCTGTAGATGGCACTATTCATTACTCTTTTCTGGCATTTTTTTTGGGGGGGGGGGCGCTGTGTCTCGTGGTTTGACACACAGTCTTTTGATCCTCTCAACAGTCTATTGAGGAAGGTACTATTATCATCATCCCATTTCACAGATGAGCAAACCAAGTCCCAGAGACATCCAGCACCGTCTTCAGAGTGCAAGCTCTTAACCGTGCACTCAGCAGAGGAGACTGCGACTCAGCCTACATTGAAGGGCTCAGCGCAGTGCCCGGCACCCAAAGGCTCAGAGCCTGGTGGCTGTTTTCCTGGGAGGCTCTGAAGGGCCCAGAGAGGCAGCCGAGAGGGTTCCTCCAGGTTGATGCTTTTTTAACTGACCTTCTGCAGGGTGGGGGCATGGAGCTGGGTTATCTCACGGTGGCCTTTCAACCTCTGGGAGGGCTGGGGTCAGGGCCGGGGCAGCAGGCCTGCCGGGGGCTGGAGGGCTGGGCGGCAGGGAGCCTGTCAACGTGAGACATGCCAGGAGGACCGGTGGGGAGGGCCCAGGGGTGGCAGAGCAGTGGGGGGACCCCACCCTGCAATCCACCATCCAGCCTGGGACAGCAGACGAGGGCAGACGGGCAGACGGCAGGCTGGTCCCGCCCTTCTCCACGCTCCTCCCTCCACCAGCTGTCTTCTGGGCTTTAGTGGGATTTTTCAAAGATTTTTTGAGGTGGCCCAGTTTTAAAGTCTTTACTGAATTTGTTACAATATTGCTTCTGCTTTATGTTTTTGGTTTTTTGACTCTTAAGCGTGTGGGATTGTAGCTTCCCGACCAGGGATTGAACCTGTGCCCCTGCATTGGAAGGAGAAGTTCTAACCTCTGGACCTCCAGGGAAGTCCCCAAGGCTCTAGGGTTAACACTTCATCTTGTAAGCCTGAATGACGCTCACGATCTATCTTTAAGGAAAAATGAGAAAGGTAGAGGGCCTCTAGCATCCTCTCACCCTGAGCTAAACGAGAATGACTGGATATGTGACCTTCCCCACCGTCTTCCTCCTCCAGATAAGAAACATACAGACATGTAGGATTTCCCCCCTTTTGCAAAAATTAGATCACATCCCACTGTTACTCTGCAGTGTGCATTTATTACTGATAGGCCCCGGATAGTTTTCAAGTTAAAATGTCTGGGTCTGCCTCATTCTTTTTAGGCGTTGCATAATATTCCATGCTATGGCTATACCATCACTCAGCCATTTCCCAACTGGTGGATGAAAAGGTCACACCAGGTTTGTTGCATGTTATAAAATGTCTATGATCAAAACCCTCGTATGTGTTCCTTGAGTCCTGACTGCTACTTCTAGAGTTCCAGAAGTGGGTCAGATACCACGGAATTTTGGAATCCTAGTAGATTTTTATCAAATTGCTTGCCATTATGGCTCTTTTTTTTCCCCTAAGCTTTTTATTTTGTATTGCAGTATAGCCGATTAACCAACAATGTCATGATAGTTTCAGGTAAACAACGAGGGGACTCAACCATACATATACATGCATCCGTTCTTCCCCCAATTCTAAAGGAAATACATTCTGAATATTCATTGGAGGGACTGATGCTGAGGCTGAAGTTCCAATACTTTGGCCACCTGATGCAAAGGGCCGACTCATTGGAAAAGACACTGATGCTGGGAAAGGTCGAGGGCAGGAGGAGAAGGGAACAGAGGTTGAGATGGTTGGATAGCATCATTGACTCAATGGACATGAATTTGAACAAACTCTGGGAGATGGTGAAGGACAGGGAAGCCTGGTGTGCCACAGTCCATGGGGTCACAAAGAGTCGGACACAACTGAGCAACTAAACAGCAACCTCTACGCTATACAGTGGGTCCTTGTTGGTTACCCATTTTAAATATAGGAGTGTGTACATGTCGATCCCAAACTCCCTAACTATCCCTTCCCCCAGTCCCTCCCGACCCCCAGCAACAGTAAGTTCATTCTCTAAGTCTGTCTCTTTCTGTTTTGTAAGTTCACTTGTATCATTTCTTTTTAGATTCCACACATAAGGGATGTCATACGATATTTCTCCTTCTGTCTGACTTACTTTGCTCAGTATGACAATCTCTAGGCCCATCCACATTGCTGCAAATGGCATTATTTCATTCTTTTTAGTGGCTGAGTAATCATAAGATAAGGGCCCTTGCGATTCACAGTGCCTCCAATGGTCTGCTCAAGAGCTTGTGTCTGTGCAGCCTGAGTGTTATCTGTGTGTGCGTGAGAGGGAGAGAGAGAGAGAGAGAGGGAGGGTGGGAGGGAGTGAGGGAGGAAGGGAGGATGCCAAGGATCAATGAATCTGGTAGATGAAACCTGAAAATTGAAAGAAAAATTATATTTAAGACTTTTATGTCACATGTCTTTGAAAGCAAAGGTTCTGCCATTTTTAAGGGGAGAAGATAAAAATCATGGTATTGTAGTCACATAACCGATCACAAAGGAGACTGTCATCCAAAAGGGAATGACCTGGTCCTGTGACTAAGACAGTGGTGTCAGAAGAAGGGACTCAGCCTGGGGTAGGGGTCTCAGGTGTACGTTGCCATCAACTTGATGATCCAAAGGGCCAGATGAGGGACTTCCCTGGTGATCCAGTGGTTAAGACTCTGTGCTTCCAATGTAGGGGTGATGGGTTCGATCCTTGGTTGGGGAACTAAGATCCCATATGCCTTGTGAGCTGGCTAAAAAAAAAAAATGGGAAAGGGCAGATGAGATGCCCAGGATAGAAGCAGTGAGCGTTGCCCTGGGGGGAAGACCCTGACTTTCCCTCCCCAGGTCCCTGGGGTGCCATTTACTCTGCCTGAGTCCCCATCGCTGCTGGTGTCTGTGCCCTTGTAATCCTATTGGCCTGAATCTCTCCCCCCCTCTGGGAGGTGGCCCTTGGGGCACTGGAATTGCTCTGTCCTCATTGGCAGAGAGAGAGAGAAGATTCTGGAACTTCATGTTTTCCCAGGGCAGCTCTTAAGCTGTGATGGATTGGTGGGAGGTAGAGAAACCCAGCTTCCTCCCCTGAGCTGGGACAAATTCAGAGGCATAGTTCACACTGCAGAACACCCTGTGGGATCAGGTTGAGACTTTGCTTGAAGTTGCATCCTCACGGGATCCCCTTTCCTGCTTCTCCTTCTCCCTTACAGGTTTCTCCTGGGGACAATCCATGAATAAATGCCTGGCACACGAGTCTTGTCCCGGGCTCTGCAGACCTGGACACCAGGACAATAGCAATTCTGCAAAGCCCTCTGTTGGGAGCAATGTCTTCATTCCACCGTCATCCAAACTCCACATCTCAAACTCTGCTGCAGCAGAGTGGGTAGAGGCAGTCTCCCAAAGCGAGTTTGACAGTGTGAACCAGGAAACTTAAAGGCTGTATCCCTCTTGTTCTTTGTTGTTGTTCAGTCGCCAAGTCATGTCCATCCAACTCTTGTGCAACTCCGTGGACTGCAGCATGGCAGGCTTCCCTGTCCTTCACTCTCTCCTGGAGCTTGTTCAGATTCATGTCCATTGAGTCCGTGAGGCTACCTAACCATCTCATCCTCTGCCACTCTCTTCTTTTGCCTTCAATCTTTCCCAGCGTCAGGCTCTTGTTATCCTACATCTAAGAATGCAGCCTGAAAAAAGAGCTGTCACTCAGCTCACCACTTGTTAGCTGGGTAACCTTGAGCAATTTGTTCATTCTCTATAATCCTCAGTTTCCTCATCTGTGAAATCAAACAATAATAGTGCTTATATCATAAGCTGGTGAGAATTAAACTAGATAATGCATTTCACCGCTTATATTCCAGGGCCTGGGTAAAGAGTAAAAGCTAAATAAATGCTGGTGTAGACCCTGCTCACTGCATGGTGGGCAGTTATGTTTCCAAAGTCATGGATTAATAAACTGTTAACACTTACCATGGTCCAAGCCCTGTAGCACCACCTGGGTAACCCTGCTGACACTGGGTTTTTACACCTTCTGACGCTCTTTTTAATTTTAAGAATATCAGTACAAAGGGAAAGAAATTCAAAGTAAAAATCCTCCCTGTCTAAGTACCAGCACCTACTTCTCCTGTTTCCTCAAAATGACCAATGCTGAGAGTCCTTTACATTCTTCTGGGGAAAAAAATCCTACTTAATAAAGTGTCATCATATTTATTATTATGAGGGCAATTAATAAGAAATTTCCATAAAAGTGCATGGCCGATCCAGGGGATCTAGAGAAAAGAATGGCTACCCATTCCAGTCTTCTTGCCTAGAGAATTCCAAGGACAGAGTCTGGCGGGCTATAGTCCATGGGGTTGCAAAGAGTCGAACATGACTGAGTGACTTTCGTTTTCACTTTCATGGAAATTTCTTGTTAATTGCCATCATTATAAAAAGTATGATGGCATATTATTAAGCAGGATTTTTTTCCCCCGGAAGAATATAAAGGACTCTTAGCATTGGTTATTTTGGGGAAGCAGGAGAGCTAGGCGTTGGTACTTAGACAGGGATGACTTTTACTCATCAGGACTACGGTGAGCTTTAGGCGGAAGGTCATGTCCACGGCCTTGCCTGGAGTAGGTTCTCAGTCATGTCATAGCTCACACTTGGGATCACCTGGGCACAAGAGGACAACCTGGTGACTTTCCAGATGTAGGGTCAGGAGAAAGTGAAAGTGTCAGTCACTCAGTCGGGTCCGACTCTTTGCGACCCCATGCAACTCCATGGAGCCCACCAGGCTCCTCTGTCCATGGAATTTTCCAGGCAAGAATACTGGAGTGGATTGCCACTCCCTTCTCCAGGGGATCTTCCTAACCCAGGGATCAAACACTGGTCACCTAAATGCAGGCAGATTCTTTACCATCTGAGCCACCAGGAAAAAAAAACAGATAATCTATGAAAAAGACTCAGCAACAGTTTTGATGATAGAGAAGAGAAAGCAAAACAAATATATAAAGAAAAAGCTTCTGTGGACCCTCTCCAGAGGTTACCACTGGGACTAGTTTGGGTAACTCACCAGTCTTTCTTTCAATGCATTTTTTATATTTCAAATATAAATGTACACCTGGGTAGTCTGGGAAGTATGAATCATATTCTACCTACTTTGCAAGTTAGTGATTTTTGTGTGATGCATCTCAGAATGGGATAGAACATTTCAGCGTCAATACCTATGGCTCCATTAGCTTTCTGTCCTGTGAAATACCACTCAGTAGTCAGTGTTCATTTAACGACTCCCTGTCGGGTGGACACCTAGGTTACTACCCCCTTTCTCCACTGGAAGTCATACTATGTGTGAATATCTTATGCTTGTTTTTCTTTGTGCTTGTGTGGTAGTTTTATACAAAACATCTGCTGACTCCCAATAAAGACTCCCTGAGAAAACCATAGGTCGAGAAGGCTAAGTTTTTTTTTAAAAGAAAAAAATAACTTTTTATTTTGTATTGGAGCATAGCTAATTATCAGCATTGTGACAATTTCAGGTGGACAGCAAAGCGACTCAGCCACACATACACGTGTATCCATCCTCCCCCAAACTCCCCTCCCATCCAGGCTGCCTCATAACATTGAGCAGAGTTCCCTGTGCTATACAGTTGGTTACTTATTTTTTTTCTAGTATGATTTTTTTTTAAATTTACATAAAATAAGCATCTGTGGGTAACGTGCAGGAATATAAAGCAACATGTATTATATATGTATTTGGATTTAACTCTAATTCTAGATGTTTTGGGGGAAAGAATTTTATTTCTTAATTTGAATAGAAATAGCCAAGTCATAACATTTCCTCAAGGGAGTTAATATTAGTTTGAGAGTAGTTGCTTAATATAATTTCATGATGGCTCTTCATTTTAAATAGAGCAGTGTGTACATGTCCATCCCAAACTCCCTAGCTATCCCATCTCCTCATCCTCCTCCCCTGGCAACCATAAGTTTTTCTCTAAGTCTGTGAGTCTGTTTCTGTTTTGTGCATAAGTTTCTTTATGTCATTTCTTTTCAGATTCAAGTGATGTGAGGATATTTCTCCAAGAAGGCCAAGTTCTTTTTAAATTTCTACTTTTTATTGGAGTGTAGTTGACTGACAATGTTGTGTTAGTTTCAGGTATGCAGCAAAGTGACTCGGTTATAACATGGATGTACATCTACTCTTCTTGAAATTCTTTCCCCATTTAGTGTATTATATGAGCAGACTTCCCTGTGCTATCCAGTAGGTCTATGTTGGTTTAAGATAGAAAACCAAGAAGGCTAAGTGTATTAGACTGACCGCAGTAAGGGATGATATTAGCCATGTCTCGAAAGGGTAGTCGGGCAGAGGATTGATAGGGTTTTAAGAGTTGGGCTGGATGATTGGAAGGCAGGAAGTGGGTTGACATTCGGCAGAGTTGATGACATGATGGCTCTGGATGAGTGGACACAGCGAGGCTGGGATTTGGGGTGAATCTTGATGAGCAGACTATCTTGATAAATACATTACCTAGCCTCTTCTTCTAGGGTCAAGAATGTCCCCAAACCAGCAGCTGGGTTGTTTCTACTTGGCCTCAGCATTTCAGTTGATGTTGGTTTCAATTTTCAATGCCTGCAAGGTGAATTTTTTGCGTCAAAAGTATGGCTGCTTAGAACTGCCAGCATATAGCAATAAGAAGAAGCAGATGAACTGTTAATTGATTTTATTGTTGTTTTTCTTTACAGATAAATGTGCCTTCTTATTGCCTGGGGCAGCCACTTCACTGCACCCCTCCCTCAGCTCCCAACAGCGTTCCAGTGATCGACACAGAAGTATTTTGGAGAGGAGCTGGCAGGAGACCGTAAAACAATGTCCGTGATAAAATAATTCCTTTCTGCTGTTGCGCATACCACCCTCTTCAATACGATATTGGTTCCAAGTTATATTTCTGCCTACAATCTTAGAGGTTAGTTATTTTCTTTAAAGAATTTTTTTAAAGTGTTGGAGTAATTTTAGATTTATGTCACAGTGGCACAGACAATATGGAGGATTGCCATATCCCCTCACCCCTCATGTTGACATCTTTCTATTTCTTTAACTTTATTTTTAAATTTATTTTTAGCTGGAGGATAATTGCTTTACAATGTGTTGGTTTCTGGTGTACAACAACAGGAATCAACTATAAGGAGGCAAATATCCACTCCCTCGTGAGCCTCCCTCCCACCACCACCCCATCCCACCCCTCAGGTCATCACAGAGCCCCGAGCTAAGTAGAGACGCAGACATAGAAAGCAGCTTGCAGATGTGGTGAGGGAAGGAGAGGGTGGGACGAATTGAGACAGTAGGCTTCCCTCACAGCTCAGCTGGTAAAGAATCCACCTGCAATGCAGGAGACCCCATTTCAATTCCTGGGTCGGGAAGATCCGCTGGAGAAGGGATAGGCTACCCACTCCAGCATTCTTGGGCTTCCCTAATGGCTCAGCTGGTAAAGAAACCGCCTGTAATGCAGGAGACCTGGGCTTAATCCCTGGGTTGGGAAGATCCCCTGGAGAAGGGAAAGTCTACCCACTCCAGTATTCTGGCCTGGAGAATTCCATGGACTGTACAGTCCACAGGGTCGCAAAGAGTCGGACACGATTGAGCGACTTTCACTTCATTTCACTTCACACATATATACACACACTGGCATGTGTAACACAGATAGCTGGTCAGAAGCAGCTCTATAGCGCAGGGAACTCAGCTCAGTGCTATGCTGGCATCTTTTGACATTATGGAACTTTCATCAAAGTTGGGAAACCAACTTCAGCATTCCGCTGTTATCAAAAAGCTATTCTAACTTTATTCAGGTTCTACCACCTTTCATACAATCATCTTTCCTTTTTTTGTTGTTGATCCAGTGTTTCTTCTGGGATCACTCATCTTGTTTACCCCAATCTATGACAGTTTCTCAGTCTTCTGTTGCTTGTGACTTTGACTGATTTGAGGAATGCACTCACTGGTCAGGCGTTTTGTAGAATGTCCCTGCACTGCGGTTTCTCTGATGCTGTTCTCACAATCAGATTGGGGCGATGGGTTACTGGGAAGAGGACCACAGATGCGGGAACCCCACTGGTCGCCTGCCCTCCCAAGTGGCGGTGACCTTCATCATGTGGTCAAGGTGGTGTCCGCCGGTTTCCTCACTGTCACACCACCATTTTCCTCCTTCCCACGTTCTGTTATTTGCAGAGAAGTTCAGGGGGAGGAGAGAGAAGGGATTAAGCTCTACCTCCCGGACAATGAGTCATCTACTTCTTATTCTTTGGTTTCTCCTGTAATCAGAGTTTGTCCCACTTTCCTCATCAATCACTTTTGTGAAAAGAGAATTTCTCAAATTCCACCAAAATACCTATCTTTCTCCATGATGGATAACCGCATGCTTGATGAATTGAAGATCACCACCCCGCACTCCAATTTCATTCAATTTGATTGATTGGAGTTTCCCCAAAAGCTCTCAAGCAAGAACCCCAATATTCCTCGAGTTCCTTTCTCAGGGTCCCTGGAAATCCATCTGGAGTCAGGCATCCGAGGGGGAGCTGGGTAGCATCTTAGATGGGGCCTCTTCCACTGTGGTCTCTAGATCAGCTTAAGCATCACCTGGAAGCTGGTCAGACATGTAGCTTCTCAGGCCCCAGCGAGACTGCCTGATTCAGGCTCTGCACGTGAACGAATCACCCAAGGTGACTGGGGCACAGGTCCGTCATTTGAAAAGTGCCGTCTTAGAATCCCTGAGCCTAGAGGAATGGGGCAGGGGGATCAGCTCCAAGTAAGGGTGGTCTCGTCTCTGTCACTGCCACACCTGCCATAGTTCTGGCTCTCGTGACTTGAGTTGGAGGAGACAATTAGGAAGGGCCGATGTGAGGGTCAGAGAGGCAAGGGGGGAGAGGCAGGTGGAGCAAAAAGGAGGCTCACGGACAAGCCTGAGACTGGAGGGGGGCTGTAGGGCTGGGGAAGTTGGGCGAGAGGCGGGTGGTATCAGCACTACTGATAGATGAGCGTGGTGCCTGGGATGACCTTGAGGAGACGGCTGAGAGCCGGGACCCAGTGATGGATGAGCTGGGGTGGGGAGGCCGCTTGACAGCTGCAAGGAGCAAAGGGCTCAGGGTTCAAGAGTCCACTGTGGGTGGCAGCAGAGCCCAATAACCACGAGAGAGGTGTTCTTTCCACAGCAGTGTTCACAAAAGCTCACCTACTCTGCAGTTATCTCTTAAAAAAATTTTTTTTTAAGTGTACAGTTGCAGTTTGATGGCATTCAGTACCTACACTCTGTAACCCAACCATCACCATCAGCCGCCTCCAGAATGTTTTCATCTTGCAAAGCTGGAGCTCTGCACCCACTAAAGAATAACCCCCCAGGCCTCCCTCTCGCCCCAGCCCCTGGAAACCACCACTTCACTTTCTGTCTCTGAGTTTGACTCCTCTAGGAACCTCATATATGTGGAATCCTACAGCATTTGTTCTTCTGGGATCTCTTTCCAGCTTCGTGATTGCCTGCTGAACCAAATGGAGCAGGAAATGTTAGTCCCATTGTAGAGATGAGGAAACTGAGGGTTGGGGTGAAATCCCTGGCTTGGGATTTCACATCTACTAAGCACCATGCGTGATAGTCAGGAGTCCAGGAGACCATTCTGACTGTGTGGAATGTTCTGATGCACCCAATATGAAGGTGGGCTGGAAGAGAAAGGAGCAGAACCAAAGGCATGTGTGGAGGTGGGGGGGATCACCCCCCAATTTCAGGTCTCTGAGAGATTGTAGCTTTAAATCTCCCCAGTACCTGCCTTGGTACCTGCCATATAAAAGATGCTCGGATGTTTGATGAGTGAGTTAAATGTAGAGTTGCTTCATTCCCATTTTAACTATTGATAAGAATGAGTTTGATAAGACAGGATGGGGAATCTATTCGAGGAAACTGGGGTAATATAAACATGGTGGCTTTAGTAAAATCAAGTTCATGGTGAATTCAGAAGGCTTTCTGAAATTTTACTGGGTCTCCCATGCTTATCACTGGTCACCCAGGGCTGTGTGTACGCATGTGCTAAGTAGATATTGGGATTCAGTTTGCCTTGAATGAAACCATTTCATGTTTACCTTTTAAAATAGATATCATAGAATTCCCTGGTGGTCCACGGGTTAGGACTCTGCTCTTTCACTTCCTGGGGGCCCAGGTTAAATCCCTGGTCAGGGAACTAACATCCTGCAAGGTGGGCCACATGATCAAAAATAAATAAAATAATATAAAATAAAATAGAAACCTCTGAAATGCACAAGTACTCTTTCCTCTAAAAGAGTGTCACTTAGGGGTTTTCAAACTGTGTTCCAGTTAATTCAGACACTGGACGTTATTAATCACCTACCACATACTTACCTTTAAAAACTGGAATTGTGTTTAATTTCTTCCCACCCCTGTCCTCTAAACAGCTTAAACTTATTTTACTAATCATAATATGTTATATCCACTAGACCAGGGGTTGGCAATTTTTTTCTGTGAAGGGCCAATTGGTAAATATTTTAGACTTTGAGGGCTGTATTTTCTCTATTGCAACTGGTCAATGCTGATGCTGTAGTGGAAGGATGCCATAGACAAGATGTCAATGAGTGAGCATGGTTGGGTTTCAATAAAACTTTATTTACAGAAACACACGGTGGGCAAGATTTGGACCACAGCTATAGTATGCTGACCTTGCAGTAGATTATGAACTATGCTGTGCTGGTCTTTGGATTTCCGTGGCCCTAGAATCAAGCTGTGCTTCAATCTTTGGAAACAGGAAACTCACACTCGCCTTCCGTTCAGTGTTGCCTAGGAAACAGGCTGGTATGACTGACGGCAGAGGACGGTCTGTTGGCCCCCAGATCTGCACTGCACCTCTTTGCTCAGGCTGACCAGTGGGGTCTGATCACCTGGGGTCCCTTGCTTTCTGACTTCCATGGGGGCTTTGCTATTGGAAGGTGAGGCAGCATATTGGGAAGAGGAGGAGAGAGGGCCATGTATTTTCCCCTGGGCTTCCCCCAAGCTGGGCCACTGGTTGGCCAGTGGCTGCTCCCTCACCAAAGACTACAGCCCCCATCAGGCAGCCTTGTCCATATTGCTCTTTCCCTCCATGTTTCAGGAGCTGCACCCTCCCTCCTAGTCAGTTCTTGCTGCTGTAACAAAAATACTATCGACCTGGGGCTTGAACAACAGACATTTTTTTCTCACTATTTTGGAAGCTGGAAGTCCGAGATCAAGGTATTAGCAGTTTCCATGATCGGTGGGAATCTCTTCCTGGTTCACAGTTGCCGTCTGATCACTGTGTTCTCACATGATGGAGGGGGTGAGGGAGTGCTCTAGGATCCCCCTTTTTTTTTTTTTTTTTTTTGAAAAAAAATTTATTTTGCTGTGCCAGGTCTTAGTTGCAGCACACAGGATCTTCACTCATCCTTCATTGCAGCACATGGGATCTTTAGTTGCTGCACGAAGGATCTAGTTCACCCCACCCCCTTGACTGTAAGTAGGACCTGGGACTTATTTCTGAGCAGTAGCACAGGGCAGAGGGGATGGGATGCCCCATCTGTGATATATTACATGGATTGTAACTTCCATCTTGCTGGAAGATTTTCTCCCTTGCTGCCTCTGATGATGAAAGTGGCCACACCAGGAGGTACACGTGGCCAAGAGCCAAGGGCAGCCTCCCGTTCATAGACAGTCGGGAATGGAAGCCATCCATCCTACAGCCTTCAAGAAACTGGGTCCTGCCAACAACACAGGAGCTTGGGAGTGACTTCTTCCCCAATCAAACCTTCAGATGAGACCCCAGCCCTGGCTGACATTTTGTGATCTTGCCAGAGGTCTTGTCCCTGACGATTCAGCCCAGCAGTATACCAGTTACCCCAAGAAACAGAGAATAAACGTCTGCTATTTTAAGCTGGGTTTGCGATAATCTGGTCATCAGTTATAGATAACTATGCAGCAAGACAACTGCCTCTATTTTACGGGTGAGGATGGTGAGTTTCAGAGACGTAAGCTAACTTGCTCAAGGGGACACAGCTGGGAAACGGGCAGCCCAAGGACTGTCAGGCATTGGTTGCTAACTGCCTATCCCCCACCATCTGCTCATAGTTCCAGCAAGTGGATGTCCTCTCAAGTGTCACTGCCCTTGGTGAACGACTTGCCTCTGAGCTCCTTCCTGCTCTGCCCGGCACCACCCGGGGAGCAGCAGGAGGCCAGGGTTTGTAAAACACCATCCAGCTGTCAGCACTGGCATTTGTCAAAGGAAGTGACTGCTCTCGGGCCCGAGCACCATTCCCAAAGTGGACACCGCTTTTGAAATGTGCTAGCGTACAAGCTTGTCAGGCTCGGCCGGAGGAACTGGGGCAGTGATCTGATGCTGGGGGACAGACCAGGGGCAGGCAGCTGCTGCCACAGAAAGCCAGCCATCTCTTTGCTTAGTTCACCGCTTGTCCAAAGCTTCTTTCTCCAAAGCATTGAGGGGCTGGGTGAGCAGAAACTACCTCCCTTCAGATCTTCCTATTCTTAGGACCCAGAGCTGATGAAGAATCCACTTGCCAATGCAGGGGACTTGGGTTTGACCCCTGGGTCCCTTTATACTTGAGGAAATTGAGACTGAGGGAGGTGATATGACGTAGGTGACATAGCTTGTTAGTGGCGGGGCTAGGTTTTGGTAACAGAGCATGACTTCACAACCCTTTTAAATATTTATTTATTGGCTGAGTTTGGTCTTCATTGCTGTGTGGGCTTTTTTCTAGTTGTGGTGCATGGGCTTCTCATTGGCAGTGGCTTCTCTTCTCGCTGAGCACAATCTCTAGTGTGCGTGGGCCTCAGTGGTTGCAGTGTGAGGACTCTAATTGCCATTCCCATCTCTAGAGCACAGGCTTAATATCCCATGGCACATTTGCTGCTTTGTGGGATCTTTCAGGGTCAGGGATTGGACCCACGTCTCCTGCATTGGCAGGCCGATTCTTTACCACCAAGCCACCAGGGAAGCCGATTCAGAACGCTTTTTGTGGTAATATTCCAGATACAGATCTGTGACTCAATTGTTGAAATCTTCCTTTTCCACTAATTGACCCAAGTAGCCAAAGGGACAGACTCTTGTCAACACCTCCTCATGATCCCTTTACCATCATTTTACGGGTATAGATTTGATTCTCCATACATAGATGACAGATAATTGGAAGTATGTAGGTTCAAAACATCCTTTCAGTTCAATTCAGTCAGTCAGTCATGTCTGACTCTTTGCAGCTCCATTGACTGCAGCATGCAAGTCCTCCCTATCCATCACCAACTCCCAGAGCTTACCCAAACTCATGTCCATCGAGTCAGTGATGCCATCTAACCATCTCAACCTCTGTTGTCCCCTTCTCCTCCTACCTTCAATATTTCCCAACATCATGGTCTTTTTAAATGAGCCAGTTCTTTGCATCAGGTGGCCAAAGTATTGAAGTTTCAGCTTTAACATCAGTCCTTCCAATGAACACTCAGGACTGATCTCCTTTAGGATGGACTGGTTGGATCCCCTTACAGTCCAAGGGACTCTCAAGAGTCTTCTTCAACACCACAGTTCAAAAGCATCAATTCTTTGGTGCTTAGCTTTCTTTATAGTCCAACTCTCATATCCATACATGACTACTAGAAAAGCCACAGCTGTGACTAGACAGACCTTTGTTGGCAAAGTAATGTCTCTGCTTTTTAATAGGCTGTCTAGGTTGGTCATAACTTTCCTTCCAAAGAGGAAGTGTCTTTTAATTTCATGGCTGCAGTCACCATCTGCAGTGGTTTTGGAGCCCCCCAGAATAAAGTCTGCCACTGTTTCCCCATCTATTTGCCGTAAAGGGATGGGACCAGATGCCATGATTAGGACAGAGGAAATCCACAAGGGATGCACGAATGAAACCTCACATGCCCGTCTCTGTGGACGGAAACTCAGGTTGGCCATGTCTAATGGGAAACAAACAGTAGTTACTACAGTGACTGTTTCAAAGCTGTGTTTTGAAGGCTGCTGCTGCTGCTTAGTTGCTCAGTCGTGTCTGACTCTGTGCGACCCCATGGCCTGTAGCCTTCCAGGCCCCTCTGTTCATGGATTTCTCCAGGCAAGATTACTGGAGTAGGATGCCATGCCTTCCTCCAGGGGATCTTCCCAACCCAGGGATTGAACCTGGGTCTCCTGCATTGCAGGCAGATTCTTTACTGCTGAGCCACCAGGGAAACCCATACTTTGAATACTCATTGTCAAAGGTCATGGGACCCCTGAGTTACAAAGGGCTTTTTACTCATAGCACAGCAAGCAGGAGGATCATGGTGCCCCCACTGTCCCTCAAGGAGTGATCCAAGTAGATGCTGTATGCTCAGTGAGTTTGCATCCCAGATGAGAAGCCCCAAGTTTAGGGAGGGCTTCCCAGGTGGCACTAGTGGTAAAGAACCCACCTGCCAATGCCAGAGACATAAGAGACGTGGGTTTAATCCCTGAGTTGAGAAGATTCCCTGGTGAAGGGCATCTGCTCTAGCATTCTCGCCTGGAGAATCCCATGGACCTCTAGAGGATAGTCCATTGGGTCATAAAGAGTCAGACATGACTGAAGTGACTTAGCACAGACTCATATGAATATACATGTATTCATATGTATGATATACATGTGCATGAATATATACATGGCTTATACATGTATTTATATATATATATATATATATGTACATCTTTGATTTATATATATCTTTGTGACCCCGTGGACTATATAGTCCATGGAATTCTCTAGGCCAAAATACTGGAGGGGGTAGCCTTTCCCTTCTCCAAGGTATCTTCCCAACCTAGGGATCAAACCCATGTCTTCCAAATTGCAGGTGGATTCTTTACCAGCTGAGCCACAAGGGAAGCCCAAGAATACTGGAGTGGGTAGCCTATCCTTTCTCCAGCAGATCTTCCTGACCCAGGAATCAAACCAGGGTCTCCTGCATTGCAGGCAGATTCAATTCTTTACAAACTGAGCTATCAGGGAAGCCCGTAGTTAAATATACATATGTGTATATATGAATGTATGTGTATGGATATACATTCACATATATTTCATGTTGTATTGTGTATCATATACACACATGACTATAGCATATATAATATATACATATAACACATACATATATATATAATGCACAGATCTTGTCTTATGCCCTTCGCAGATAATTGCATTTTTTAAAAAACAAATTGCAGGTTTGTGGCAACTCTGCATTTGAGTAAGTTTATTGGCCATGTTTTTTCCCACAGCACCTACTCGTTTTCTTCTCTCTGTGTCATATTTTGATATTCTCTCTGTATGTCAAATGTTTATATCCTTATTCTATTTATTATGATGATCCAGGATCCAGGATCTTTGGTGTTCCTACTGTACTTGTTTTGGGGAGCGCAGTCCCCACCCATATACGATGGTAAACTTAACTGATGAAGGTCTTGCCTGTTCTGACTTCTCCACCGACCTGGTATTTCTCCCTCCCCATGGGTCACTTTATTCCTCAAGACACAATAATATTGAAATTAAGCCAATTCAAAACCCTACGGTGGCCTCTACACGTTCAAGTGAAAGGCAGAGTTGCACATCTCTCACTTGAGATAAAAAGCAAGGACCAATTAGCTTAGTGAGGAACGTGACAGTGTTAGTCAGTCATGTCTGACTCTTTGCAACCCCATGGACTGTGGCCCTCTGTCCACAGAATTCTCCAGGCAGGAATACTGGAGTGAGTTGCCATTCCCTTCTCGCAGGGGTCTTTCCTACCCCGGGATTGAACCCAGGTCTCCCACATTGCAGGATGATTCTCTACCATCTGAGCCACAGGGGAAGCCCCAAGCTTAGCGAGGAAGGCACATCCAAAGCCAAGTTTGGCACAAGTTTTGGCCCAACAGGTGGCCAAGTTGTATTTGCAAAGGAAACATTCTTGAAGGAAATCTGTTGTTCTAGACACCTCATTATGGGTATGGGAGCTTCTCAATGTGTTGTGGCCAAGAGCGGGGCTCCCTGCCCTGCCTGCGTGGTCCCCATCCTCCGCCCTGACCCCCTGAGCACAGCAGGTCTCTCAGAGCCCACCCTCTAATCTGTCCTGGGGGCAAGGCTGCTGTGACACAAGGCCTGGCCCCACTGCTTCGTCCAATGCCAGGAAGCAACGGGCAATTTCCTGGGAAAAGGGCAGCTACAGCGGGCTCAGCCCTTGCACCATCCTGTTTTGCTGCTGAGAGATCTGAAGCCCCACCTCTGGAGGCAGCACTCTTGTCTGCCTCAGGGCGGTGGAAAAGTGCTGACTTTCTGCTAGAAAGTGAGCCCTTCCCACATTCTCTGTGTCTGGTTGTTGGCGCTCCAAACAGAGAGCAGGAACACCCAGCTTCCTGGAAGCTCCCTCCCACCTCTCTGGGCGGCTTACCTTACACAGGGTGACATCCTGGAACTTTCTTCCCCCGTGGCCGCTCCAGACTTTGGTTTCATCTGCTCCTGGGGCTCCCCGCCTCCGGCTGGCCGGCCCTGCAGTCTGTCACCGACAAGATGGCCAACCTCAGAGCCGGGTGACCTTTCAAAGGCACCGGGATTTGTTTAATTTTTCAGAACTCACCTCTCTCCATCCTTATCAGAGGCAAGCCAGTCCCCAGCTGGGGAGGCTGTTTGGCATCTTTCCCTGAATTTTGAAACAGATGGGCTGGAAGCTTCTGGGACGGTATCCTTTTTTTCTCAATGAAAAGGAACGGAGAGAAAGGGAAGACAATGATAGAACAGGATGGGGTGGAGTAGAGCTCCCTAGAGAAGAGAGGAAAAAGCAGAACACACACTTAATGACTGTAATGCCTGATGCATTATCATAAAATCCTTCGTTCCTGTACTTTCAGAAAAAGGTCTTACCTGCACTTAACTGCAGTTTATGTTTGCAGAGCTTTTTTATGTTTGTCCAGCATCGTCTCTGCTAATCCTTAGAGCAGCACCTTGAGGTTTTATTATTGCCATTTTGCAGGTGAGGAAACTAAGGCAGAGTCATTGCCCAAAGCTATGCATGGTGTGTGAGGGTCCAGTGTCCAAACATAGCACCACAGACTGAGGTCTGTACATGAGGCAGGTCTGAGTAAACCTCGCCTCGTCCTTATAGTAATTTGGTGATGCCAGTGGTGGAGGCAATGGACCCTCTCAATCGAGTATGATTTTCAGGATGTCACTTTTGTTTTTCAAGTCACACAGCCAGCAGATGTCAAGCACAGGAGGAATAATAATGAATACTATGCAGTGTCCAGCACAGGGGGATTCAAAACCCTTTATCATCTCTGAATTAATTTTTAATCCCAACAGTCACATGTGTGTGTGTGCTAAGTCACTTCAGTCATGTTCAACTCTTTGCAACCCCATGGACTGGAGTCCGCCAGGCTTCCCTGTCCATGGGATTCTTCAGGCAAGAATCCTGGAGTGGGTTGCCATTTCCTTCTCCAGGGGATCTTCCTGACCCAAGACATACTATGTCATGGTACAATTATTGCTATTTTACAGGAGAGAAGAAGATAGCTCAGGGATATCAAATGTGTCCGAGAGCAAACTACTGGTGGGTGGTAAAAACTGGTTGAAATTGCAGCCACCTGACCCTGTAACCTACATCATCCTTGACCACCAAACCTTCCTATGCAGACCACGGTCAGTGGGCCTCCAACATCAAGGTTTTTCTCTGGTGGGGCCACCTGGTGTTCATGGATGAACGATTCTGGATGCCTAGCTACACCTGATCCTCTGGAGTCACGTGCCAACTTACCTTCCTTCCTTCGTCTTTCTGCTCTGACTGGTCCAGATACCCCACACATGGCCCCTAGAAACCACAGGGCCATTTTGAGGGTGGTGCAAACTGGTTCAAGTGGGAAAACATCTCTTAAAGAGGGAGAAGTTGTAACAGGCTACACCAACCAAATCAGGAAGGGAACACAAGAGATTTTATAGAAGGGAGGCTGCTGGAAGGAAGTTACGCCGAAAAATTGTGAGCATGTGCCTGTTTTTTTAATTTTTTTGAATATTAGAAATAGTACTTGTTTTTTAAAAATAAGCATGCAATTGCTTTCCAATGCTGTGTTAGCTTCTGCTGTAGAAGGAAGTGAATCAGCCATATGTACACATATACCCCTCCCTCTTGGACCTCCCCTCCCCCATCCAGAAGCCAAGCCTGAGAGTTTGACACCCAAGCTCATGCCTGGGCACAAAGTCAGAGTGGTGTAGGGTCCCACTCACTGAAGTTAGGGGAAAGCGCTTCCGTGGCCTCTTGCTGACAACTCTAACCCTGGGAAGATGGGTAAGTAAAAGCATTTCCCTTCTGGAGTAGAGCTACCTCGGTCTGAAGACATCCAGGTATCTGAACCTAGATGATCACCTATGAGCTTAAACACACAAAGGAAAAGAGCTCAAGACTGATATTATGCTTCCTTTTAGCCGATTAAGTTCTTAAGCTTTTCTTCTTCTTTTTTTTAAATATGTATTTATTTGGCTGTGCTGAGTCTTGGTTTCAATATGAAGGATCTTTAGTTGTGGCATGTGAACTCTTAGTTGGGGCATGTGGCATCTTAGTTCCCTAATCAGGGATTGAACCCATGTCCCCTGCACTGGGAGTGAGGAGTCTTAGCTGCTGGGCCACCAGGGAAGTCCCTTAAGTTCTTAGCTTCTGGACTTAGAATTTTTCCACCCATTTTCTCCTTATTTCAGACATGATGGCATCATTTATCATCTTAGCTTATACCTCTTATCAGGTTCTAAGCTCTAGCTTATACTTCATTGGAGCTTTTTGCGTCTAGGGGGCTCATTGAATAAAGCTGCCAGCAGGGAAATGGTGAAGATGCCTAGTTAGGATCTCTTTGTGTGGACTACAACATTGAAGGTGGCAGGCTGTCCCTACATTTCTCCTCTCCTGGGCACCACGAAGGGGTCAGCAAATATACGTCGATTATAACTGTGAGGAGTTCTAGTGAGGGGAGTGTGGGTGTTTAAGAACCTACAGTTAAGGGTCTTAACCCACTCAAGGAAGCTGTTTTACTCTAATTCTGTTATTTTAACCTCTTCTACTTTTATCTGCCTCTTTAACTGGGTTGATTTTATCCTTTGTTTGGAATGTTACCCATTTAGAATTTTATTCTTAGTTGATGGAGCAGCAGGCAGGAAGTGTGGATATAAGGTGACCACTGCAAGGAGGGTCCACACTCTAATCAAGGTGGCCCAGCAACACTGAATAACGTCACACACACACACACACACACACACACATGCACTCTTCAGAATTCTGTGGGATCTGGGTTTGATAACAAATTCCTCAGCATTTACACTTGAACTGCTGGAACTAGATTACATTCTCAAATATACCCTGCTCTTTCTCTCTCTTTTGAGGTCATGGTGGTATATACTACATGATCCCAAGATCCCAATTAAAGTTTCTGACATCTGCAAATATCCCGTGTGCCACAGCCATGCCTTACTTATACACTGGCACTAGCAGCAAGGTGTGTATCCATTTTCAGATGGAGACAGAAGCTCCCGCAAGGTTGAGAAACTTGCTCAATGTCACCTGGCTCTCGTTAATGGAGTCAGCACTTACCACGTGATCTGACTCTAAAGTGTGAGCTCGTCATGGCTCCGGGAGGCCTGCACGATAGTCTGAAGCGTGGGACTAGCCTTGGTCTGGAATTTCTGAAACCACACCACCATAAGCTTTTAGAATGGAGTCTAGCTCCTACCTGGAGAAGAAAATGGTAATTATTCCAGTTTCCCTGCCTGGGAAATCCCATGGACAGAGGAGTCTGGTGGGCTACAGTCCATGGGGTTGCAAAGAGTCAGACACAACTGAGTGACTGAGCATGCATGCCAGCCCATAGCATGAAAGTCATTGCCTACCTGGAAAAGGTACCATTGTGTTATACTCTCCAGGGCAGTAGAGAGGATGCTTGTACGCAGCCGAAGGACTGTGAGTTCTTGAAGGTTGAGATTGTTACTGAAATGAGAGCCCTTCCCATCATTAGTGACCTGGGTCAATCCTCAGTTTTTGTGTTCATGATATGGGGATGCTATTAACTCCTCCCTTAAGAGGATCAGTTTGGGGATAAAATGAAGACCCTGGAAGGAAGGTTTGTTCTGGCCCATGCAGGAGAAGGTATCAAAAGTATCAACTTCCCTGGCAGTCCAGGGGTTAAGACTCTGCCCCCAATTCTGCTGCAGGGGGCGTGAGTTCCATCCCTGGTCAGGGAACTCAGATCTTGCATGCTGCACTGCATGGCCAAAAATTTAAAAAGATTAAAAATTTTTTTTTTTCAGTTAAAAAAGTGTACAACCTGTTGAGACAGAGTAACAGATTGCTTCCAAGCAGATGAGCATTGGCAGAGGTGTGGGTGAGTGGTCCTCATAAACTGTGGATGGAATGTCCAGACTGTTTTGGAAGCCATGTTGGCATCATTCGCTTTTTCTGGGGTTTCCCCCACTCATATGATGTAGAAATGTGCTTAGCACCCAGTGGTTGCTGTTCAGTGGTTTCAGTATTACTTTAGTGCTAAGATGTGGACCCTATTACTTGTTTTCCATGTGAGGAAACTGGGGCACAGAGAGGCTGAGTCATTTTTGTAATGTCACACAGCTAGTGAATTGCAGAGCTAGAACCTGAACCTGGGCAGTCCGGCTCTCAGAGCCTGAGATCTGGGCACTGTCCTGCCCTTCGATTCCTAGAGCTTGGCACGCAGTAAGCAGTCAATGGCTTTACAATGAATAGCCCTCAAGGGAGGAAGGGAAGACAGGAAAGCATCCTTTTCCCCACCCCTAGGTGGCATCAAGCCCAGCAGTCAAGAGGAAGGCAGAGGCTGCCCCAGCTGCAGGTACCCAGACATGCCAATGGACCCCAGGTCGGCACGTGTGCCCGCATGCACCTACATGGCACACCCCCAGCCCCACCGGAGCGGGTCTTTCCCTGCTCACAATGAACCCTCCAGCTCCTCCCCTGCCCCCTTCCCAGCCGCCTGCTTGGGGTCTAGGAACAGAACAACCCCATCAATTCATCAGGGGACGTCAGCCTCACCGAGCGGTTTGGGGCATAAATCAAACCATGAGGAGGAAACGAAAAGAAAAAAAGAGAGAGAGAGAGAGAGAGGTAGTGAGGGGAGAAAAATCAGGGAAGGGGGTGGGGAGAAAGAGCGATGGACAGAGGTTGGGGGGGCGGGTGTGAGATCAAAGGCAAAAATTCATCAGAGATAACGAAATTATTTATTTTTCCTGCTCTCGGGCTCTGGGCCTTTGAGGCCTCCACGCTGATGTATTTGGACATCTTGGGGCCGTCTGTTACGGAGGCCACCCCAGCCCCCCAAAGGCACGTCGGTTCCATCAGCCGCGGCTGCCCACGGAGCCTTTTGAAGTGGGTCCTGGTGGTGTTTACGCGCCTTCGTGTAGGAAACGTGTGCGCAGTGCTGGCGGGGCAGCTGCCCGGGGTGGGGTGGGGTGGGGGTCCCCTCATCACTCATGAGCCTGTTTATTTGGGAACCAGAGTGGCGCTTTCTCTGGTTATTACTCAACGTCCTCTGTAGACCAAAGGCCTTCATTCCAGGAGGTAGGGTGGGACTAGCACACGCACTGCCCACTGCCAGGCGCGCCCATCTCGCCCGCCCCCTGGTGCACTTGGCTTTCCGAGACGCCTTCCGCCCAGCTGAGCCTCTTCTTGGCCCCTCGTCTTCAAGAGGGCTGGTGAAGATCACAGGCCAGAACTCTGGGCTTCAGATGCTGGTTCTCTCAGGAGCTTTTGCAACAATCACGGGCAAGCGAATTCTTTTAATCCTCAAAACAACTCTCCTTCCTCACATGACTGGTGGGGACACGGTGGTTCAAAGTGGTTAACGCGTGCAGAGAACTTAGATGTGTGCTCAGTACCTAGGAGGTCTGATATAAATGTGATTTGAAAACCAGTATGTCAGAAAGAGAAAAACAAGTACCATATATTGACACATAAATGTGGACTCTAGAAAAATGGTACAGATGGACCTCTTTGCAAAGTAGAAGTAGAGACAGAAATGCAGAGAAGAAACATAAGGACACCAAGAGAGGAAAGAGAAGGCAGGAGGAATTGGGAGGTTGGGACCGATGTATACACACTATTAGCTATAAAAAAGATAACTAACAACAGCCTCCATGGAGCACAGGGAACTCTACTCAGAGCTCTGTAGCGACCTAAAAGGGAAGGAACTCCAAAAACAAGGGGATCTATGTAAACCTATAGCTGGTTTACTTTCCCATATGGCAGAAATACAATACTGTAAAGCAACTATACTCCAATAAAAAACTTTAAAAGAGAAACCCAGAAGTTGGCTAAGAGCAGCTCTCCCCACCCCCCATTTTTTAATTAACTTGTGGACAGCTTAAGATATGATTTCATAAACCATTTTAATAAGACAATAGTTTGAGATGCTGTGGGCTAAAAAGTTGGTAATTTGAATGGATAGTGTTGAAGCTGGTGGTCAGTGAGGTTACCAATACAAATTGCCCACATTTGAGGAGAAAAACCATCTGACGTCAAGTCACCAAATCAGTTAATGCAGCCTGAAGCTGGAGGTTGGGGCAGAGACCAGAGTCAGGCCACCAAGCTTCAAAATTCGGAGGCTGCCGTGGGCTGGCCCGTGAGGCACAGAGACCCCAGCATCTTGTTTCCTCATTGGTAAGAGGGAGATGCTAGCTCCTTCCTCTGTGAGGTTTCTGTGAAGACTCAGGGGGGCATTTATTAAATAATGTTTATAGAATATGATGCACCAGGCTCTGTTCTCACTGACTGATAAAATATTTGCTTATTTAATCCTCAGAACAAGCCTCTGAGATGTGTACTATTTTCTGCAGGGCACTTGGGCACACAAACGGGAGGGAGAGAGGACTGTTCTGGAAGAGGCATGTGTGCGTGCTTAGTCGCTTAGTCGTGTCTGACTCTTTTGCAACCGCATGGACTGTAGCCTGCCAGACCCCTCTGTCCATGGGGATTCTCCAGGCAAGACTACTGGAGTGGGTTGCCATGCCCTCCTCTAGGGGATCTTCCCAACCCAGGGATCGAACCCGTGTCTCCTACAGCTTCTGTATTACAGGTGGATTCTTTACCACTGAGCCACCGGGGAAGCCCCACTGGAGTGGGTAGCCATCCCCTTCTCCAGGGAATCCTTCCAACCCAGGGACTGAAGCTGGTCTCCTGCATTGCAGGCGGATTCTTCACTGTCTGAAGCATCAGGGAAGCTGCCCTGGAAGAGGCATAGGAGGCTTCAAAGGTCCTCTGCCGTGGACTGGAGATGGGAAGGTGAGGGTTGGAAATTCAAGTCTCAGTGAAGAGGTGACCCAGCCTGTCCACTTGCTCCTCCTGCAGCGGCAAGGACCAGAGTCCTGCTGGAAGGGCTGGGACCAGCCACATCCTGACTGTCGGACTTCAGATGTGCATGGGAGCCAGGAAGAAGGGGGTCTCCCCTGGGAAGACGCAGGTGAGGTCAGGCTGCTCCGCGGGGGAGAAGCAGGTCTAGTGCTGGGTCTTTGGCTCTCGGAGGCAGCAGGGAAAGTGGTCTAGCGGATCCCAGAGACCTGCCAGGACCTCTTAGGGGTGGGGCCAGGGATTTCCCAGAGCTGGAGGGGTTGCAGGAGTTTCTGGTTGGAGTGGCCGAGAGCTGGAACTTGCTTCACACCATCCTGGCTTCCCCTACAAGCCCGCCACCAATATCAGGACAACGGAACTTGTTGGCATCAAGTCAACTGATTTTAGCATTGTGGAGTTAATGGTAATATTGTTTTTAACAGAAGTGTATGTCTTCAATCTTCTCTGCCATTATGGGTATTCCTGGAACCATGGGAGCAAATGCAGACTTCCTTATTCACATCCTGCATCGTCTAATCCCAACCTTGGGATCATCCTTGCAGAAGCATCAGGACCAGACATGGCCAGAAGCCCACTTTGTGAAGCGGTGATGGGCAGATGGATCCTCAGCCCAGCTGCCTTGTGCTAAGGAGGAAATGAATGAGAAGCAGCTCCCTGAAGGACAAAGACCCCCAGTGCAAGAGCCCCTAGGTGGGGGTGGGGGGAAGGCTGGTGCTGGTGAGGTGCTCGGTCAGGCGAGAGGCCAGGTCTGGTTTTGATTAAAAAGTCATCATTTACTCACGGCAGAAACAATGCTGGGGAAGGCAGATGTCACGTGACCTATGGGCTAGGGTGGGGGGCGGCAGCTCTGCCAACCCAGAAAGTCACGATGTTGTCTCCACTTTGTGCAATTGTCCTGATGTGTCTGGAAGACCTCATTAAATCCCCGTGATGCTCCAACTACAACAGAAGTTTTTCAGGAGATGTCCTTATTCCTCTCAGGAAAATACTGACCTCCAGCTGCCTTGCAGACTGAACAATCCACCTCTGAGGTCTGACAACCAAAATCTGTCCGGTCTGCTACCAATGACAAAAGTGGAAGTCAAATTAGATTCCAGCGTTTCCCAGTTTTGAGTTTACTATTGCTACATTATTTTGAGGATCAAGTCAGAAATTAAGTCATCAAGAGTCACAGCCTTTTCCTTCCCCTTTTCCTAGCTCAACCAGGCAACTTTCCAGAAAAGGATGTGGTTCAAGACTCTCCCAGTTGGGGGAATAATAGTGGGTGTCAGAAATGGAAGCAGTCACAATGAATTGGGTCTTAAAAATTGATGCTTTCATTTCAGTCACAGTGAATTCTTATCCCAGTGGCTGCGAGCACCGTCATTCACATTTTGTGAGAAGAGGGAGGCTCCCAGAAGCTCCTGAGGCAGATTTACCCCCAAATCCTTACATCCTTGCAGAGGATGCATCCTGAAATCCAGCAATTCTTGATCCTGTAACTTCATGAAGGGCAGGGACCTTGCCTGTCTTCCATACTGTAGAGCAGTGGTGGGCACAAGAGAGCTCACACATGAGATCTCAGCCTGGGATCTCTCCAGAGCTCAGAGAGGTGATGGGGTTCTAGTTCTTCCTTAGAATGGAAGCCGCAAAACAGACTCACAGCTACCACTAGGTCGCACTGATGGGGACCCAGGTGATGAAGATGGGGTCCCACGTCCAAGGCTTTTTCATAACTTGAGGTAACTTCAGAACAAGTTTCCCTGGTGGCTCAGAGGGTAAAGCATCTGCCTGCAATGTGGGTGACCTGGGTTCAATCCATGGGTTGGGAAGATCCCCTGGAGAAGGAAAAGGTAACCTATTCCAGTATTCTTGCCTGGGAAATCCCATGAACAGAGGAGTCTGGCAGGCTACTCCACTGGGTCTCAAAGAGCTGGATGTGACACCATTTATTTGGGGGTAATTTTAGTATTTCAGAAATGCTACAAAAATAGTTCAGAGAGCCATCCCCCATATATGCTTTCCTTAATGTTTCACATCACCATGGGATGTTTGTTAGAGCTGAAAACCACAGGTCTATTAATGGTAACTCACTCCAGGCTTTATTCAAATTTCAGCAGTGTTTCCGCTGCTATCCTTTTCTCATCCCAGGATCCAATCCAGGACACTACAGGCCACTTAGAAGAATGTTCACTTACACTGAGTTAGCCAAAAAGTTTGTTCAGGTTTTTCTGTAACATTTTATGAAAAACCTGAACTTTTTGGCCATTGCAATATAATACAGGACTGTAGTACATTTCCTAAATAAGCCAGAGAAAAATAGAGGGAAAATTCCCCTGTGACTTCTGGTCTCCTGCCCCCATGCCGTTAGGTTTTCTCTGTACCTTCTAGACCTCTGCCATTCAGTATGGTACCAACTTGCCAATGAGGCAATTTCCATTTCAGTGTTAATTCTACTTAATTCCTCAGTCACACTGGCTACACTTCAAGTGCTCAGACTATGTGTTACTAGTGGCTATGGCACCAGGCAGCAGAGGTATATATAGATTTCTATTATTACCTAGTTCAGTTCAGCTCAGTTGCTCAGCGTGTCCGACTCTTTGCGACCCCATGGACCACAGCACGCCAGGCCTGCCTGTCCACCACCAACTCCCAGAGTCCACCCAAACCCATGCCTATTGAGTCAGAGATGCCATCCAACCATCTCATCCTCTGTTGTCCCCTTCTCCTCCTGCCCTCAATCTTTCCCAGCATCAGGGTCTTTTCAAATGAGTCAGCTCTTCGCATGAGTTGGCCAAAGTATTGGATCTTCAGCTTCAACATCAGTCCTTTCAGTGAACACCCAGTACTGATTTCCTTTAGGATGGACTGGTTAGATCTCCTTGCAGTCCAAGGGACTCTCAAGAGTCTTCTCCATTATTACCTAAGGTTCTGTTAAACAACATTATCCTAAATCTTTTGCTGTGTGTTTTCCTGCAAATACCGATACATACTTAAATACGTGCCTTGAGTTTGAGATAAATATTGTAGGTTACCTACCACCTCATATTTTTACCTAATGTGTTTTAACAATCAGTACATTTTTTATCGAAGTATAGTTGATTTACAGTGTTGCATTTTATGTATACAGAAAAGTGATTCAGAAAAAAAAAAAAAGTGATTCAGTTATTCATGCATGCGTGTGTGCTAAGTTGCTTTAGTTGTGTCCGACTCTTTTTGACCCCATGGATTGTAGCCTCCCAGGTTCGTCTGTCCATGGGATTCTCCAGGCCAGAATACTGAAGTGGGTTGCCATGTCCTTCTCTAGGAGATCTTCCCAACCCAGGGATTGAATCCATGTCTCTCGCATCTCCTGCATTGGCAGGCAGTTTCTTTACCACTAGCCCCACCCGGAAAGCCCTTGGTTTTATATATATATATATATATATATAGTTTTCAGCTTCTTTTCCAGTATAGGGGCTTCCCAGGTGGCTCAGTGGTAAAGAATCTGTCTGCCAATGCAAGGAGACACAGGTTCAATCCCTGGATCAGGAAGACCTCCTGGAGGAGAAAATGGCAACCTACTCCAGTATTCTTGCCTGAAAAATCCCATGGACAGAGGAGCCTGGTGGGCTACAGTCCATAGGGTAGCAAAGAATTGGACATGACTGAGCACATTACATTATTACTATTAACTGAAAACCAGAATTTAATTGGATTTCAGCAGTGTTCCCCTCTTGTTCTTATCACTGCCCACCATGGACCAGGCTCAGGTCTGTAGGTATTTGCCCCATTTTACAAAGGGTGGATGGAGTATTGGGGAACTGTGTTAGCCAACCCAGGCCTGTCCAAAGCCAGGCTGTGACCTGACCTTCCTGAGAGATCCTGGAGTTTATAGTCTCAGCTGTTGATGTAATGACGTGCTTGCAATTCAGTGCTATAAGAATTAGGCAACGCTTCTTGGAAGCAGGAGATGAGAATTGGGCCTTAAGGACTGGGCAGGATTTGGAGGGGGTGGGGCATGAGAGTCATCATTGGTTTAGACTGGAGACCTCCTATGTTCCCTGCTCCAGGGAGCACAATTTTAGGCCCAGTAAGACTTAAAACTCAATAGCTGAGAAACCCTGAGCCTGGAAGCTTCAGACCTCCAGATCTTTGTGCTTCTGATCAAATTCAGCTGGTGATTTATCCACGTGGCTCAGATATGGGGTCTGCAAACCCTCTGGAAGCACATTTGCTGTCGCTGACTGCCCAGCACGCGTGGGATGGCCCCCCCACCCTGATCCATATTCTCAGATGGCCAAAGGCCAAGAGGGGGCCCACCCATAAAACTTCCAACCCCGGGCATCCTCAATGTGGCTTGTCATAGCGGAAGAATATTTTACTGTGGTTTCAGTCCCACCCCTCATTTATCACAGAGGACTTCTAACCGCAGGCTTGGGCAGAAAATGGCCCACAGGACATGGGGTGTGGTTATATTAGTATCTCCTTGGATGCTCTTAAAGCATCGAGAGGCCTGGGCCCCACTCCAGACCCAGTGAAATCTTTGTCTCCAGCAATGGGGCTATGGCCTCTGGATTTCTACAATCTCCCAAATGACGGATCAAAGCCTGTTTGAGCCATGATCCTAGATATATTTCCCAAGATTACAGGAATCTTTTCAAGGAGTGCTTTGGGAAGAGGCACCTCCTTGGGTGTGCCATGTGGACTGGACCTCTGCTTGGCATTATTCTTGTACTGAACCACAACTCTCACCTCTCCTCCCATGAAGGGTTTCCTACTGCGGCAGACCAAACATGTCACTTTACAAAAATAGTTTTATTTGTTATTTGGCTGCCCTGAGTCTTAGTTGTGGCATATGGAATCTAGTTCTCTGACCAGGGATTGAACCCTGACCCCCTGCATTGGAGTCTGTCAACTACAAATTGGCTCTTGCCTGTCAACCGTGAATTGGCCCTTGCCAAGAGCATTTGCCAGCGACTGAACAACAAGGGCATTTGCCATCTGCCTTTGAGGAGACTGAACCCTGTGCTGCTGTAGCTGCTGACCTTCAACACCCCCTGAGGGGAATTTAGGGTGGAGAGTGAGGCACTCTGTTGTCCAGGGAACCTGCTGAAACAGGTCTTTAGATATTCTCAGGAACTGATTTCATGATCCCAACCTTTGCATCTCTTCAATGTATAGAAAATCACTAAATCCCTTCATCGTGACATCAGCTCCTTGTGACTAGCAGAAAACCTTTTATAAAGTGCCTGATTGCATTGAATCTCCCTTCACTGATCCCCCCCAGGGCACTGATTCCCTCTTCACCAAAGTCTTATATATGGACCTTCTCCCACTACCTTTTTGGAACAGTTCCTCAGAGCTATCTGAGGTGCTGGTTCCCAGGCTACAGTCCTCATTTTGCCCCCAAATAAAACTTAAGTCAAAACTCTCACTTTGCGCATCTTTTTAAGGTCGACAAGTCCAATGCGCAGTCTCAGCCACTGGACCACTGGGCAAGTCCCAAACATGTGACTTTCTTCACTGTATTGATGGGAAACTGCATCCCACCTATGGAACAAACAATGAGGATGAAATGGTGGTGCTTTGCAGAGAGTGCAAAAAAGATTCAACTTTGTAAAAGCTCCTCCACCCAAGTTAAGCTTGTTGTCAAGTATGTGCCTGTCAAGTACACAGTATGACTAATGTACATACTCATTTTGCCTCATATTCAGGGCACTTGGACCCTGAATAAAAACTTCAAGGGCCCCATGCATAGGGCTCAGTGTGGAAATCACACTCTCCCAAAAAGTAGCATATACATTTGGATACCAATACTGTGGGCAAGAATCTTTAAGTACATGGACTTTCTGTATTTTTAAATACCTGATCTTTAGTTTTTAAATTATATTTATTAAATCAAGTATGCAAATGTCTCAATATTTCTCCCTTTTCCCAAACCAAAGCGATATAACCTTTAAAATGTCAGTAAAATATCCTACTCACCTAATTCTGCTACCCCGAAAAATTCACTGTTGATATCTTGGTATGTATCTTTGTCTCCAGGGCAAAAAACCACCCCCATTAAGAATTGTTATGGGCCCCCCAGGTGACACTAGTGGAAAAGAACCCACCTGCCAAAGCAGGAGACTTAAGAGACTCGGGTTTGATCCCTGGGTTGGGAAGATCCCCTGCAGGAGGGCATGGCAACTCACTCCAGTAATCTTGTCCGAAGAATCCCATGGACAGAGGAGCCTGGTGGGCTAAAGTCCATGGGACCACAAAGAGTGGGACACGACTGAAGCGACAAAGCACACACACACATAAGAACCACTATTCTGGGATTTCCCCGGTGGTCCAGTGGTTAAGAATCTGTGCTCCCACTGCAGGGCGGCATGAGTTCAATCTCTGTTTTGCATGCTGTGTGGAGTGGCAAAAAAATAAATAAAATATCTTAAAGAGAGCCACTATTTTACATTCAGCAATGCCTAGAGATCCACCTGAAGGCTGCCACTGGGGTCAGTGGGTAGAGGTCAGGAATGCTGTGAAATATCCTACAATGTACATCCAGAACAGCCCCAAACAAAGACTTATCCAGCCCCCAACACCTCTAGTGCTGGAATGGGGAAACCTCGTTCTAGATCTGTTCTGTGCAGCTGGATGTGGGCATGCACACTCTAACTCTTCCGAGTTCTGCTATTTTGCACTTAATATTGAGGACATCTGTCTATTGTTCCGATGAATGCACGTCCCATAGAGCATCTTAGAAAACTGGAAATAATCTCAGGCCTATTACCTACATCTTTGCACATTTATCCACTGAATCCCAGTTGTCTGAGCTGTTGCAGATGTGTTCTTTGGATTCAAGAGACAGGACACTGGAACACTGCTAACAGGAAAGCTGCTTCAGGTGGGCAGAACTGTCCGCCGCGTGGTTGTGTGTCTGCCCGTGTGTGTGCTCAGAGAACCTTCTGAATCCTTTAGCCACCCAGGGCCTTGGAGGAAACCTCTCCAGAAGGGAAACCTGTGTGGAGGGCTCATTGCTGGAGCTTGCTCCCCAGTCCTGAGCCTGGAAGCGCACATGAGTCATGGCTTTGAAATCCACCTCTGATGCCAGCTGAAGAGAGAGGCTTTGCATAATCAAGTTGACAGATGAAGCCGGGCCTGCCCTGCTAGGGACAGGCTCATCTATATCCTGGGTTAAAAGAAATATTGCGTTTTTAAAGAGAAAAGAAACATATTTAAGAGATAAAGGCGGGGGGGAAAAGAGAGAAGAGTTTTCTGGTCATTAATTATAATAAAACACAGGGGGGAAAATTCACTTTAAAGGCAGGCTAAAGCCCCATAATCTTCAAAGAGATAGAGGAGGCTCAGCTGCCCAGAGAAGACAGAAACTTCTCTGGGGCAGACAGCATCATTTCTAACCAACGGCAAACAGCTAAAGCGAGGGCTGCAGTTGGTGGACCAACTTGGGCGGGGAACAAGTTTTCTTCCTGCCGAACTCGGTCAGCTGTTGCCCATTGGGTGCTGCGCTTCGGGATCCCACCGTGTGTTGTGGAAAGGGGCTGATTTCCCATCGACCCCAGGGTCGTCATGCCCCAAACGTTCACCCCTGTTTTTGGGGGGTCTCAAACTCTTGCTCCCTGTCAGGATCTTGGTCTTCAGGGCAGAGTTCCCATTGAAGGCCACTATCCCAGGCAAGAACACAGACGCAAGGCTGCCAGGCTTGTAGGTCTCCATCCGGTCGTTGCCACACAAGAATTCAGGCTCAGTGTTGCCAGGCTCTGCTCACAAGTCCAACTCCAGGGTTTTGTGTCCAGTTTCCCTGGTTTGCAGAAGCCAAATGACGTGCCTGCTGCTGGTCGGAGCCCTGCTTAACCAGTTAGCCAGTTGTTGAAGGTGCTGGAAGCCTTACACCATCTTGAGGGAGGTGACTTCAGTTAATGCCAGGATATTAATGGCAGCGGCTTCCCAGGTGGCTCAGTGGCAAAGAATCTGCCTGCTAAAGCAGGAAACGTGGGTTCAGTCCCTGGGTGGGGAAGATATCCTGGAGGAGGAAATGGCAATCCATTCTAGTATTCTTGCCTTAAAAATCCAATGGGTGGAGGAGCCTGGAGGTCTACAGTCCACGGGGTCATGAGAGTTGGACATGACTGAGTGAGCATGCATGCATGCATTAACGGCAGAATATGGTTTTATTTATCCAGTGAATTCCTGGCTTGTATACCTAACCCAAGGCATTGGAAGAACTCAAGAGTTTTATACAGCTGGGGAGCGGACGGGATGGTACTGGATGAGGGAAAGACTTGGATACTTTTTGGGAATTAAATCTTCACTTCAGTCTCATAATGTGCTGAGAAACATGTTTGCAGGCAGGGAGAATTAGGTTCTCCAGCAGGAATCAGTTCTGCAGAGGGGCTCATACCAAGAAAAGAGATTATTTGCAAGAGTTTCAGTGTTTTAAAAAACCCAACTTTCCACTCATCCTTCTCTCCCCAGCTCCTGAAAGAAGAGATCTTGGACGACCCTGGAGGGGTGGGAAGATTCCTGTCCCCAAACCCTCCTTCACACTCTGCCAAGCAGAGTTAGTTGCTCAGTCGTGTCCAATTCTTTGTGACCCCATGGACTGTAGCCTGCCAAGCTACTGTGTCCATGGGATTCTCCAGGCAAGAATACTGGAGTGGGTTGCCATTTCTTCCTCCAGGGGATCTTCGCAAGTCATAGATCAAACCCAGGTCTACCCTCTCCTAACACACACATTTCAGACTGCAGGTCAGGACTCACTCAGTTCAGTTGCTCAGTCGTGTCCGACACTGCAACCCCATGAACCGCAGCATGCCAGGCCTGCCTATCCATCACCAACTCCCAGAGTTTACCCAGACCCATGTCCATTGAGTTGGGGATGACAGAAGATGAGATGGTTGAATGGCGTCACCTTCTCCTGCCCTCAAATCTTTCCCAGCATCAGGGTCTTTCCAAATGAGTCAGCTCTTCGCATTAGGTGGCTAAAGTATCGGTGCTCCAGCTTCAACATCAGTCCATCCCATGAACACCCAGGACTGATCTCCTTTAGGATGGACTGGTTGGATCTCCTTGCAGTCCCAGGGACTCTCAAGAGTCTTCTCCAACACCACAGTTCAAAAGCATCAATTCTTTGGTGCTCAGCCTTCTTTATAGTCCAACTCTCACATCCATACATGACTACTGGAAAAACCATAGCCTTGACTAGACAGACCTTTGTTGACAAAGTAATGTCTCTGCTTTTTAATATGCTATCTAGGTTGGTCATAACTTTCCTTCCAAGGAGTAAGCGTCTTTTAATTTCATGGCTGCAATCAACATCTGCAGTGATTTTGGAGCCCCAAAAAATAAAGTCTGCCACTGTTTCCCCATCTATTTGCCGTGAAGTGACGGGACCAGATGCTATGATCAGCACTCACTAGAGGACTTAAAACTCAGTGACTCAAGATGGGCTTTAAAAAAGTGGTAGAGAAATCAGAATCCCTCCATATAATAAGGGCGGGTATTGCTCCAAGATACTTGTTAGTTACACATGCACATGTGTATGTGAATGCTGGGGCTTGGAGCTGGCTTCCTACACATGTGTGAGCCCATATTGCCCATCTTGTCTCAAGCCCACATTCAATGACTTCAAAATGATAATCTGACATTGGTCATGGTGGGAGTATTTACCGCATGGAAATTGGCAAACACACACAACAAAACTTTTCCCCCAGAGAGTTGGTTGTTTACATGTGACTAATGCAGACTGCTTGGTGTTAAGGATGGGTGTTGAACTCTTCAATCAGGTAGTAACAAAGTCACATGTTGTCAGCTGTTTCCTGAGATTTGCATGCAGGTGGATTTTCATCCTGGGGAGAACCCTTAGCATTAGTACCTGTGGAAGCCAAGGAAGTAGGGTTGTGCTTCTCCTGGGAGAAACAGGACTGAAATGCAGCTGCAGAGGCCTCAGTGGACCCCATGGGGGAGACTTGGTTCAACTGTGAAAAACCATCCCAGGTTCAAATTGGAGAGGTGAGCTTTGTGCTCTTCGTAGATGAGCCGTTTAAGGCAGACTGCCTCTGAGATAGTAGTGGATGTTAGGAGAAGTTCTCTTTGGCCAGAAGCCAGTTCCCAGAGGACAATTGATCTGTGAGCTATTAGCAGCCCAAACTCAGAGCCCCTGGGGGAATGTTTCCATTTGGAAAGGGGAGATCTGGGTGGCACGCTGGGGCATCTACTACTTTAGCTGAAGTGACATGCTACCACGGTGCGGATGAACCTCAGGCTAGAGAATGACCACGAGGCCCAGCTGTCCCAGCCACGGTGAAGCTACAGCCAGTTGGTTCAGCACATGAGGGGCTTGTCAGGTGGCGCTAGTGGTAAAGAATCTGCCTGTAATGCACGAGATGTAAGAGACGTTAAGTTCAGCCTCTGGGTAGGGAGGATCCCTTGGAGGAGGGCATGGCAACCCACTCCAGTACTCTTGCCTGGAGAATCCCACGGGCAGAGAAACCTGGAGCACTACAGTCCATAGGGTCACAAAGAGTCAGACATGCTTGGAGCAACTGAGCACACACAAGCGACAATTCATGAGAAAGCCCAGAGTTGCCCAGCTGATGAGAGATGCATGAGAGGGCCCAGCCAATACCAAAATACCCACCCAGCTGAGTCCCTAGACTCAGTAGAAATCATGGATGCTTATCTTGGACCACAGAGTTGAGCTCCATAGCCTGTATAGGAGACCTTTCAGAAAAAAAGAATGGACTTGATTCTGAAGGTAGTAGTGAGCCATAGAAGGTTGTTGAGCAAGAGTATCCTCCCAAACTGTCTTTTTGGAGTCAAACTGTTCCAATCAAGATTTTTTTTTTTTTTTTTTTGGCTGCTAGAAACATTCATTCAAGCCAGCTCACAATTTTTAAAAGTAGGTGGGGGAGGAGAGTTTTTTTTTTTTTTTTTTTTTTTTTAAGGATATGGACCTCAAAATCTCAAAAGGCCAAGAAATGAAATGTCTGAACTTAGTAGAAGTCAGAAGACTGTCAGTGACAGAGGCTACTTCCCATCTCCCTGTGTCCACATGGCCTCCGCTCTTCGTCCCAGGTAGTCTGCTGTACTCTGTTCCTCTTTGAGAGAATAGAAACTGCCGTCTTCAAATATCTGAATACCTACTGTGTGCAAGGCCAGGACTGGTTTGCTGGTCATTACCTGTTTGCCTTTTCATCACTTCTCTCCCTTCCTGCTGCTCAGCTCTGCATGTAAAGACAGCTGCAGACTTCCTGGGCTCCTTGGCAGCTGGTTTTGGTTTGGGTTCACCCAGTGGGAGCAGAGGAGATGGGGAGACCCGGCTACTTCTCTCTGTTCCTCTCTCCCTCAGCTGTATCTTGTTCTTATTTCCAGCTGATACCAGCTCTGCCCCTCCCCAGTCACCAGCCACTGATGGGGAAACCCAGCGCCTTTCCAGATTCAGCCCAATGGCTCCAAAGGAAGAGGTAAGCCCACCTCTCCTGCCCTCCATGTTCCCCAACAGGGGCCCCCCCACTACTGCTAATGCCCGAGTTGTCTTGCTAGAGCAAACAGGGTAAGTAACACTTTGAGTGTGTGTGTGGGCTCAGTTGTGTCTGACATTGCAACCTCATAGATTGTAGTTTGCCAGGTTCCTCTGTCCATGGGATTTCCCAGGCAAGAATACTAAAGTGGGTTAGGGGCTTTGAAATGGATTTTCTATATTAAATTATCTGGCATTTACCCCCACTGCCTGGGACCTTGGATGGGTCTACCCTATTAGTCCATACAAGTGTACCTGACACACATCCAAGGCACCTCTCGCAAAATGCCCGCTTTGACCCATTCATTGCTGTAGCTTTGAGTGCTGGGAACACAGCAGTGAACACAGTGAAATCTCGGTCCTTGTGGGGCTCATGTTCCAAGCTCATATTCCCTATATTGGAGGAGACAGGTCAGCCAAACCAATGCAAATTTAGTTGGTGATAGAAGCCATGAAGAAAAATAAAGCAGGAACATGGGTGGAGGTGAGGGGGTGGTCCATAGGGTTATCAAATTAAAATATGCCTAGAAAAAGACTCATGAGTAAAGACTTGAAGCAAGCATAAACCGTGCTAATATCTGGGGCAAGTTCTGCTGTTGGAATCAGTCAATGACCCCAACCTCTCTCACATTCTCATCTTCTGCCTCCACTGACTGGACTCCATAGGATGCAAAAGAAGAGAGCAGAACCGGCACAAGAAGAAAGTGAAAGAGATCTGGTCCAGAGAGGATGTGGAGATGCAGATGTGGGGATTGATACCCAGTTGCCTAATAGCAGGACCTACTGTGAAGGTCTGTGTATGTGTGTATTTCACTTGATAACCACCCCCGACACACACACACACACACACACACAGAACAGAGCTACAATGGAGATGCTTCTCCTGGGTCTCAAAAAAAAAAAAAAAAGCTTTTTGTTCAGCTGCAGAAATGTGGTTCAGCTGACAGTTTGGGAATCAGCCTCAACTTTCAAGGTGACATCACTCTCTTCCTGGGCAGCTCAGTGGCAATGACCCAGCAAGGTGTGGGACTGGCCCTTTCTGGCTACTAGAAGCATCTCGCAGTCTTCGCTCAAGCTCCCTGTTGGGTTAACTAATACTTCATCAGCTCTGTTTTGAAGGCTGAGACTCTCCCTGCCAATTCTTCTTCCCCAGGCTTATCTGTGGTATGATGGAAAATGGTTAACTGTTGGCTCTGACTTATGGTACTTGCCAGATTTCTTTGACATAAATACTTCCACCCCAACTAGTTTCAGCCTATCTGTTGGGCATCGCTGAACAAAGAGTTGAGAAGTGATGTCAGCCACAGCATATCCCTGGAAATTGCCCTAAATAAGCCACTTTTCCCTTTCCACTCCATCTCTGCCTAGCTTTCTAAAAGACCAAACTAACAAGATTTGAGACCTCTAGCTTACAAGGTTCTCTTCCCGTATTCCATCTGTTCACAGGGCACAAACTCTCAAAAACACCCTGAATCTGCCCACTTCCTTCCTGTTGACTGTCCTAGGGAGGATGTAGGAAGACCAGGTGGCTTCACCCATGATGATGCTGTTTTAAAATCTCATCTTGGGACTTCCCTGGTTTGAGTGGTTCCTGCTTCCCAGTGGTTGAGATGCCATGCTTCTATTGCAGGGGGCTGGGGTTCCATCCTTGATCCAGGAACTAAGATCCCACATGCCACACAGCCTAAAAAAAAAAATTTCTTGAACTGAGTTTTAAAAAATGGAAATGCAACATACTACCTTTAAAAAAATTTAATAAACTTAAAAAAAAAATCTCACCTTAATGCTTCTACTAGTTTCCCACTGGCCTAAAAATAAAAGCTAAACTCCCTTCTCTAACCCACAAAGTTCCACACAATCCACCCCCTTTGCCTTCTCCAAAGGCATCCCCCAGCCACCCTCCGTCAGCCATACTTGACTTTCCCACAGTATGACGACAAACCCAGTCACCTCTTACCCTCTCCTCCTCTTTGTCCCCTTGACCTGGAATGCTCCTCATGCCTTCTATTGGTTTAGCTGCCTTCCTGTTTTTCACATCTCAGCCTAATCAGCTGCAGGAGGCCACCTCAGATATTTTCTTATTCGTCTGCAGATCTAGGGAGACCAAGTAGGCTGGTGTGATGAAGTGAGGCTACATACTATTGGGTCAGGAAAACTGAGGCTATTTCTTGAAGATAGGAGATCACATCTATAGTCTTTAGGTCTACAATCTCAGTACCTCAAACAGTGCTGGAACATAGCCATTGCCTCAGTATTTGTGGGCTGAACAAATGAAGGCTGCTAAAATGGTCCAAGCCAGAGCTCATGGACCTGGAATCTCGTGCAAGGCCTTATCAACCCAAGTTTCCAGATGTAGCGCACGTTCCCTACATCCCCCTGGCCTACTCTGAAGTTCACCTGCAATGTCAATGGATAACTCTCTTCCCGTAGCCTTCCCACTTCTAAAACTCCTGCATCTCTGTCTGAGGGCTTTCTCTGGCCACAGAAGTTGTAAACAGTCCAGAAGTGTTGAGAAGTTAATACCCAGAGTGATCCTCTGAGCCGATAAAAGCCTGGGGTTAGTGGTTAAATGTCCCCAGCTTCCTTCTTAGAGAACAATCCTGAGGTTTGGTCTAAGCAGTTTCACAAGAGGTTCCCAATAGGATAAACCCCAGGTGCCCAGGTTATCTTATTAACAGCCCCTTCAGCTGTACTGAATAAAAGGTCATTCCTGGAAGCATAACAGAGTAGGGAAATATGACAGAGAAGGGAGGAAAACATGATTGCAAATTGCAAATTCCTGTCTCAGTCTGGGACTTCTCAAACAGACCGTTTGCTGGCAAATGGGCTAAGCTCGTCCAGGCATGAGCCTGGTGTAGGGAAACCAATTCAAAGCCTTTCTGATTCAAGTCTCCGATGACACTTGGTTCTAGAGCTGGTCATGGCAGTTGACTGCGTGGGCCAATCATTTCCCATGCAGCCAACCAGGTGTGCTCAGGAGCTCTGGGAGGACCACCTTGATCCGCTTAGCCCTGGCATCTTGGGCTGGAGATTGTAGGAGCCGCCTCCATCCCACACGTGGAAGCCTTCAGAGGCAAGTCTGGTGCCCACAGATTTATAGGTTGCAATCTCCTGCCTTGATCCTGGGCCATTCACTTCCCCTGCCCTCCCTGCTCTGCATTCTCTATCTGCTCTGAAGTTATTGGAGCCTGGTGTGAATTTAGGGACAATAAAACCATCAAAGGCCTTGGTCCTGAGAACAATCAGTTGGGGAGTTTGCAATAAAGGAACATCCTGCCTGGGGAAGGTGTGAGACTTCAAGGCAAGCTGATGAGAGACTTCTGAAAGCGCCTTTTCTAGGGGAGTCTGGCACGGTCCACACCTGGGATGGCTTACGGTGCCATCTGGCCCAGAGACAGGCGGATGGGCCTCGTCAGCTGCCTTGAAAGTCCCCTATTCTCCATGGTTCTGGGAGGAAGGTCACCCTGTCCTTCCGAGGACATCCATTCCAGGTGTCAGCACACCTGGCAAGGCATCTGATTGAACTGTGTTTTCTAAAATAGCTCCTCCATGCCAAGTTCCCTGAACATGACATCATCTTCCAGGCCCTTGCTTCTCTCCAGACTCTTCACTCACTCGATCAAAGCCTTTGACTTCAGCCAAGTATGTGTGTGCACTGGGGATGCTGAAAACACAAAGTGGATGCCCAAGGCAGTGCCCTTTGGAAGCTTCCTGTTCTTGGAGAGAATATGCATCACAGAAGACAGGTCAAGTTACCTCCCTATCAGGGAACAATGAGAGCTGGGAAGCCTAACTGGGTAAGGGATAGAGGGCAGCAGGGGCCGTCTTAGAGCCATCAGCTTGAAGGTTGCCTCCTTAGAAAGGCTTCCTGAATGCAGACAGGGAGTGAGCCATGCAGGCATCTAGAGGAAATGAGTTCCCGGGGCAGAGGCTTGAAAGAGGAACATGCTTTGTATGTCTAAGGTCATCAATGGAACTGGTGTGTCTGCTTTCTTCTCCCACTTGCCCCCAACTCTTCCCTTGTGATGTCTGTTCAGACTCTCCCTCCAAGATCTTTCAACTGGCCAAATCCTACTTCCAGGATCTTTAAGAACTCAGCTAAGATGCCACCTCCTCCAGGAAGCCTTCCCTGCCTCACCCCACCTCCAAATATCAGGGAGGTACCACCTGGATCCCCCTTTCATAGATCACATCAACTGCAGAGAGTTCCTTAACCCAAGGTCGTGTTCTTACATATGTAACTCACCACCAGTGACAAACCTGTGCAGGGGTATAAAGGCCAGACCACCCCAGGATACCTTGGAATGGTCATTCTAGAGCCAGGGACCCATGAGATTGGCTAACCCTGTCATTGGTTCACCGTGGAGATCAATTCTCCCTCCTTCCATGGGATTGATCCCAAGGTAACCCTCTAAACCAATAGTCCCCAGCCTCTAGGATCTAATGTCTGATGATCCGAGGTGGATGATGTAATAGAAAATAAAAGTACATAATAAATGTAATGTGCTTGAATCATCCTGAAACCATCCCCCTTGCCCCAGTCTAAGGAAAAATTTTATTTCACAAAACTGGTACCTGGTGCCAAAACGGTTGGGGACAGCTGCTCTAAACCTCACTTCAGTCCATTTCCTAGGAAACTCAGCCTGTGATATTCCAGTGTTACTTGTCCCGGTCCGTTGTAACTAGTAGCAGCCATGAACAAGTAGACGGTTGCAGACTCGATAAGAGTTTACACAGCATCCGGCATGCTAGGCAGTCTGATAAGGACTTGATGTGATTACAGAGATTTGCAAAGAGTGTTTGGAGTTGGGTAATTTTACTCCCATTTTATAGATCAAGGGGAAAAGGAATCAAGTAACTAGTCCAAGGTTTCCTAGCAAGACAAGAGGCAAGTTAGGGGTGCTTCCCAGGTGGTATTAGTGGTAAAGAACCTGTTTGCCAATGCAGGAAACATAAGAGATGAAGGTTTAACCCCTGGCTCGGGAAGATCCCCTGAAGAAGGAAATGGCAACCCACTCCAGTATTCTTGCTGGAAAATCCCAGGGACAGAGGAGCCTGACAGGCTAACGCCCTTGGGACCACAAAGAGCCAGACATGACTAAGTGACTGAGCGCAAGCAGCCCATTCAATCACCAAACAGCAGCCAGTGCAGGAGACACAGGTTCGATCCCCGATTCAGGACTTTCCCACATGCTGCAGAGCAACTAAGGCCATGTGCCATAACTCTTGAGCCCCTGCTGTAGAACCCGGGAGCCACCCATGCTGAAGCCTGTGCTCATTAGCGCCGATGCTCCACAACAAGAGAAACCACCGCAGTGCGAAGCCTGAGCACCACAGCTAGACAGTAGCCCCACTTGTTGCAACTAGAGAAAAAACCTGCTCAACAGTGAAGACCCAGCACAGCCCCCCCCCAAAGAAAAATGTAAGAGTTTCTAGGGGATTAAAAAGAAGTGGTGAGCTAGGGTCTGACACTTAACCCATCTCCTCAAGCACTAGTCAACACAGCTCTCGAATTCTTGGCTGGCCTATCTCATCTTATTCCTGATCCCAGGGTGGGTCACTGACCTGGCCTTCCACTTATAAGGCTCCAAGGTACCTGCGAGCCTGGGATGGACACCATCGGCCAATCAACAGACATTACATAGTTGGTGTCATTTCAGGTCCCCTCTTTCTGCATTTCCCTGGACTGTGGATACACAGTTCCTTTACATGCTTCTCAGTCTAGACCTCATGACCGCCATCTGTTACAGTGGGAGGCCCTGCCCCTCAATGAGCCAGCATACCCTTTCTGGAAAGATTATAGGATCTGAGACAAGGGGTGTGGCTTGTTCACCATCACAGAGTATTGAGGTGGCCTCACTTCCATCTCAATGATACCAAGGTACCTGTGCTTGCAGGGACTTGAATGTATGAGAGAAAGGGACCAGTCCTGGGGTCTGACCCAGCAATGAGGATCCCGTGGCTTTGCTAGGAAGTGATAGGCTGAGATCCTTTGGGGCTCAAGGTAGAAGTAAGTTTCATGTTATTGGCGCTTCCTTTCTACTCGGCATTGGGGGCAGCTCTTGGTGTGTCAGGAAGAGCGATGGATTAGGTCATTAGGGTCAGGATTTTAGTCACTAGTCCTTCCAGAATGCCATAGATGGGCAAGTTCCTCACCTCCATTTTACAGCCAAGAAAACCAAGGCTCAGCTAGGAGATGGGCAGGCATTGTCTGTCTTCTGTCTTGAAGATTAAGCGCCTCTGATTCACAGCTTGTATGATGCACACACACCTTTCTCAGCAACCCTGTGTCTAACTGGGGCTTGAGCAACTGTGGAAACTGGTGTCTCCTCTTAGCAACATGAGGTCTACACAGAGGGAGGGTGTCTTTCACACCTCTTCTGTTCTAAGAATCCTTGTTTGAGAAGCCAAAGGGTATTGGGTTTTTCTTAACCATCAAACAAATGTCCAAATGAACTTTTTGGCCAACCCAATTCTTTGCATGCCAAATGTGCCATTGACTGACTTCTGTTTGTGAAGATAGTCAGATTGTTAGTAGCATGAGGAAGAACAGTGTTTAGGGTAAGGCTGATCTGGGTTTGAATATTAGTTTTCTCTTACTAGTCCTGTGACTTCAGACATATGACATCACAACACCGAAACTTTATTGTTGATATTCAGTCACTCAGTTGGGTCTGACTCTTTGTGACCCCGTGGACTGCAGCACACCAAGCCTCCCTGTCCCGCACCATCTCCCAGAGTTTGCCTAAGTTCATGTTCATTGCATCGGTGATGCCATCCAACCATCTCATCCTCTGACATCCTCTTCTGCCCTTGATCTTTCCCAGCATCAAGGACTTCCAATGAGTTGTCTGATTCAGATGACCAGAATACTGGAGTTTCTGCTTCAGTATCAGTCCTTCCAGTGAATATTCAGGGTTGATCTCCCTTAAGATTGGCTGGTTTGATCTCCTCGCTGTCCAAGGGACTTCCAGGAGTCTTCTCCCACACCACAGTTCAAAGGCATCAATTCTTTGGCATTCTGCCTTCTTTATAGTTCAACTCTCACAACCATATGTGACCACTGGGAAGACCATAGCTTTGACTATACGAACCTTGACTGGCAGAGTAATGCCTCTGCTTTTCAACACATTGTCTAGATTTGACATCACTTTCCTGCCAAGAAGAAATCATCTTCTGATATCATGGCTGCAGTCACCATCCACAGTGATTTTGATGCCCAAGAAGAGGAAATTTATCACTACTTCCACCTTTTCTCCCTTCTATTTGCCATGCAGTAATGGGGCCAGATGCCATGATCTTAGTTTTTTAATATTTAGTCTTAAACCAGCTCTTTCACTCTCCTCCTTCACCCTTATCAAGAGGTTCTTTAGTTCCTCTTTGCTTTTTGCCATTAGAGTGGTGCCATCCACATATCTGAGTTTGTTGTTCCTCTCGCCTATCTTGGTTCTGGCTTGTAACTCATCCAGCCCAGCATTTCTCATGGTATGCTCAATGTATAGGTTAAACGAACAGGGGACAGCAGACAGCCCTGTCATATTCCTTTCTCGATCTTGAACCAATCAGTTGTCCCATACAGGGTTCTAACTGTTGCTTCTTGACCCACATACAGGTTTCTCAGGAGACAGGTAAGATGGTCTGGTATTCCCATCTATCCAAGAGCTATCCACAGTTTGTCACGATATACACAGTCAAAGGCTTTAGAGTAGTCAATGAAACAGAGATATGTTTTTCTGAAATTCCCTTGCTTTTTCTATAATCCAGTGACTGTTGGTAATTTGATCTCTAGTTCCTCTTCCTTTTCTAAACCCAGTTTGGACATCTGGAAGTCCTTGGTTTTCATAACGCTGAGGCCTAGCATGCAAGATTTTAAACATGACCTTAATAGCATGGGAGATGAGTGCAATTATCCAATGGCTAGCACATTCTTTGGTACTACCCTTCTCGGGAATTGATCTTCCCTGATAGCTCAGTTGGTAAAGAATCCACCTGCAATGCAGGAGACCCCAGTTCAATTCCTGGGTCAGGCAGATCTGCTGGAGAAGGGATAGGCTACCTACTCCAGTATTCTTGGGCTTCCCTTGTGGCTCAGCTGGTGAAGAATCCACCTGCAATGCAGGAGACCTGGGTTCGATCGCTGGATTGGGAAGATCCCCTGGAGAAGGGAAAGGCTACCCACTCCAGTATTCTGGCCTGGAGAATTCCGATGACTATATAGTCCATGAGGTTGCAAAGAGTTGGACACGACTGAGTGACTTTCACTTTCACTTTTCTTGGGAACTGGTACCACCCTTCTTGGGAACTGGTACCACCCTTCTTGGGAACTGGTACCACCCTTCTTGGGAACTGGGATGAACCATTCCCAGCTTGTCATGGCGAAGGGGCTTGGTAACTCAATGAAGTCGTGAGCCATGCAGTGCAGAGCCACCCAAGATGGACAGGTCATAGCAGAGAGTTCTGACAAAACGTGATCCACTGGAGGAGGGAATGGCAAACCACCATAGTATACTTGCCGTGAGAACATCATGAATTGTATAAAAGGCCAAAAAGATAAGGCCAAAAGATGAGTCCCCCAGCTCCAAAAGTGTCCAAGGTGCTGAACGTTTATCCATCTGTAAAATGAGGTCTTCTTTTTCCCAGACCTCACCATTGGTATTTCAAAGCTGGAAAGTTCTTTGTATCCTTTGCCCAGACTGAATTCCTTAAGGAAACAGGAACTATTGATTTTTTTCCATGGATCTGCATGTATGGGATGAGGGTGGGGCCAACAGCTTCCATGGCATCAGGTGGGGCAACTTGATTGAACCAGTCTTGAAAGTGGATTCTTTTCCCCCACCCAGATGGCTGGTGAGTTGGTGCCAATTATCGGTTCCTTTCCAGAAGGGCCTCTCCTTGGGGAGGTTTGGGCTTCCTCACACCATGGCTGCAGTTCCCAAGAACAAGCATCCTAGAAGGGAGTGCCTGGTGGAAGCTATATCTCCTTTTGTGATCTAGTCTTGGAAGACAACAGGGTCATTTCAGCTGTATTTTATAAGGGGGCAGCCACAGAAGCTGATTTTTTTTTAAGTCAATTTTTATTAAAGTATAATTGCTTTGCAGTGTTGCATTACTTTCTACAGTACAGAAAAATGAGTCAGCCATACATATGCATACATACCCTCCCTTCTGAGTTTCCTTTCTACTCAGGCCACCACAGAGCTCTGAGTAGAGTTCCCTGTGCTATACAGTAGGTCCTCATTAGATATCTGTTTTACACATAGTATCAAGTATATATGTGTCAAAGACTGCTTTAGGTTCAGGATTGAGGACGTATTAATAGATCCCACCTCTTGATTGGGTTTGGCAAGACAGGAAATAATATTGTCATCATTTTGGGAAAATGTGATCTGTCACTCCAATGTCCTGAGTTTAGTTCAGCTGGCCACATTGAGCACTGGAGTCTCTGCCTCTTTGCCTGGTACCTTTCTCTGCCTTGCTAGGCTTTGGGCTGAGCCAGCACTCAGCACCAACCTGAAAGCACTGGGATTTGACAGAGGGTGACCTCAACTATTGGGCTTCCCAAGGTGGCACATGTCATAAAGAACCCATCTGCTAATGCAGGAGACATAAGAGATCTCTGGGTTTGATCTCTGGGTTGGGAAGATCCCCTGGAGAAGGAGGGCTTGGCAATCCAGTCTAGTATTCTTGCCTGGAGAATTCCATGGACGGGGGAGCCTGGCAGGACACAGTCCATGGGGTCGCAGAGAGTTGAACATGACTGAGGTGACTTAGCATGCATGCATGCAACCTTAACTATCAGGTCACCTTTCTTTCTCCTTCCCATTGCCTCTCTTATGCATTTTGGGTCTTCAAAGCAGACACTTGGAGATATTAAGGTTTAGCAAATGGCATAGCTTCAGACCCTCTGACTTTTGGCTTTTCAAGGAGTTATAAGCGGGGGGGGGGGGGTTTCAGCTGTTTGAGGTGACTAAGGTACCTCTCAAATTATGCATGCCAGACTTCTTTCATGGTCCAGTGTTTAAGAATCTGCCTGCCAATGTAGGAGATGCGGGTTTGATCCCTTGTCCCGGAAGATCCCACATGCCTCAGGACAACTAAGCCTTCTCACCCTAGAGCTCATATTCTGCAACAGGAGAAGCCACCACGATGAGAAACACTCACACCACAGCAAAGACCCAGTGCCACTGAAAATATATTTTAAGGAAGAGCAACCTTCACCAGGTACAGAGTCTGCTGCCTTTAAAAAAATTATGCCCACCACTAGGATGGCAGATACAGTTGTAAAGAGCTAGAGGTACATTTTCTCCGAGGGTCCGATTTAAATGGTCACTTTATCTGGATGCATCAGCCAGGTCCTCCAAAGAGCCTGAATCCCTAGAAGGAGAAAAAGGTGTGTAGGGAGAACTCCATGTGACGGCCATGGAGGTCCAGGCCCCTTTGAGAAGAGGGCACGGCAGCAATGAGATGAGGGACCCATCACGGCGCCCATGCTGTGTCCATGGTCTTCCCAGGGAACCCCATGGCTGAGTTGTGGGGTTCAGGGGTCTGGCCACTACCAGCCCCTCTGGCACTTCTCGAATGGACACTCTTTTCTCAGGGGTGCCCATGGAATTTAGCCCTTATTCCATCTTCACTGGGATCTGAGGCTCTCTGCCTGCTTCTGCTTCCTCTCGTTTATTTCACACAGGCCTCACCCACCCTCCCTACCAGTGCCTTTGTCCAGTCTCCACTCCAGTCCACACTCCAGCCTGTCTCCCTCCATCTGGGTCAGGCCCTGTCCACCTCCTACATCAGGGCAGGCCTGCTTAGGTGGCCACGATTTCCCAGGGAGGCTCTGCCCCAGCTCCTCCCAAGGGATCTTTAAAACATAAATTGCTGACCCGGGATGCAATGGTACTGAGTTTATCACGAAGTTAAATGCTAACGTTCTTTCCCCAGCTTGAGCCAAAATCAACATAAACAGCCCACTCCCCATTCGTTACCCTAATGCCATCAGCAATCTGACCAGGCCTGACCCCACCTGAGGCCTTCTGATTTATGGCCTCACCAGCAGATGCCTGGCTAGTTCTTAGCCACTGTGTCTGGTTGCCTGGGAGGAGACTGCTTCAAGAGAAGTGGCAGCCTCCCCTCTTGGCCTGGAGACAATGGGCTTAATCAGGGAGGAGGTTTCAAAGTTGCAGCCTTTGCTGATGTCTGGGAAAGGACAGAGACCAAGCTGTCATTGGATTGGCCAAAAAGTTCAGTCAGGTTTTCCCGGCCTCTCTGATAGAAAACCCCAATGAACTTTTTGGCCCACCCAGTACTTAGAGCAAAAACAAGTGTTTTCTGCATCCTCCTCATTTCTAAGTCGGCTGACCTGAAAAGAGTGAGAGCAAAGCTTGGGCCAGTGGCATGAGCAGGCAATATGTGAGGTCCTACTCTTTTCTCCATAGTTGAATCATGGACCCTGTTTTTCCTTTTTAAGCATCAATAAGATTGTGGGCAGAATTCCCAAGTCAGTATTTTTAATCTATATTTTTTACTATAAATTTTTATCCCATCCATACAGAAAAGTGCACAAATCATAAGTACAGAGCTTGATGAATTTAAGTGGATGCCCTCATATGGCTATAATTAAGCAAGTCATCCTTATGCGTTGAGTGGTTTTTTGTTTTGTTTTGGGTTTTTTTTGAGTGCTATTTTTAAAGGTCTTCTTTCCAGGAGAATTCACCATAGACTTCCTTCCTACATGCAGAAAATCTCACCCAGTTTATTCAACTTACTTGATAGGTTTTTAGCCATCTGATGCAGGAGTGACAGAGAAGCTGGAGTTGGTCACATCCTGTGGCTGCTTGGAGTTAGGATTCATTGGCATTCTAGTCAACAATTCTGCCATCTCCTCTTGCTTCCCTCGCTTCTGTTTTCTTCTCAACTCTATCACACATGCTATTTGGTGCCAGGATCTAGAGAATTCCAAGTTTGAAGCCCATCTCCACTTCTTGTCTTAAAAGCACTAGGCCTGTATTAAAATTCAGAACACTGAATTTAACAGCTGCATCTACCCCTGACTTAATTTCCAAAGTGCTATGTTCCAAGCCAAAAGACCACGTGGAGAACCTAGGTGGCCTACTGTCTTAGCTTTCACCTGAACCTCAGAGGGGATGTTATTAGGAAAGGGAAGTTGCTAAGATGTGGCCTCAGGACCTACCAGTCAGGGAGCAAGGAAATGGGACCAGGGAGGCTTCTAAGAATTAAGGACTTGATACCAAGTCTAGTCTCCCAAAAGATAACCAGTTAAGTTCTACAGGAGAGCACTGGAGATCACATAAATGATGTCCAGTTGGCCTCATGGTAGTGAGGGAGCTGGGGTATTTATACTCCTGCAGCCACCAGTCATTGGTCAAGGTGTTTATACTTCATGTGTGCGCTGACTGAACCTCCTGAGTTCCAGTCACTAAGATGCAGATGTTGGTTGTTAGAAGTGCCTCAGGAGCCAGTGGGTATGAACGTGGCAAAGAGACCCCAGGAGAGAGACCGACCTGGAGCATCTGCCTTGCTCCCACTAGGACACATGATGGGAATTGAAGCTGATTCTGAGATGCTAGATAATTTGTTACAGTTCATGTACAGGCTGCTTTGGGGTTGGGAGTCCAGATCCCTGTTGCTCTACCAGCGTTTTGAGCCATTGATGAGCCTTGCTGTCTTACATGTGTCTTTCACCGTGCTGAAAACTATAGCCAAAGAAGGATGTTCTTTGAAAACTAAGAACCAGGGATAATCTTACTGCAAAATGTACTATGCACCTGATTCCTAACCTTCATTGTTGTCAGGGAGAGCAGGTGTGGAGGTGATGGCAATAGCAGTGAGAGCCATGGGAACCTGAGGGAATCATGAGAAGGGTTGCTGTGACAATGACAGTGGTAGCAGGAGCAGAAAGGGCAGAGTGTTGGAAGCATTCTGGAGATAGTCTCCTCATGACTGGGTCATCCAGAGCACTATAAGGTTAAAATGCCCCAAATATGCCATGGCCAGCCTGCAGTGGATGACCATACCTTTCTCCATGTATCAGAGATTCAGAGTTGAACATAAACCAAGAAAACACACCCACTCAAATCACGCTATCAGCTTGATTATTTGCTTTGCCTCCAGAGATCCACTCTAGCATTCTGCACCTGGTTCTGGATTCTTAGAGGATCATTTGTTTTTACTCATCTGGAAGACAGAGGGCCAAAGAATCAGTTGATAGACTTGAGTTACTTGTAAATGATAGACAAGAGGAGAGTGGCTGGGGTAATTTGTCCCCTTCAACCAGTGGCTGCATCCCTTTCGGACTTTGGTTTCATAACTCCAGCTCACAATTGGTGGCCGTGAGCACTAGTTATGATCCCTGTCCTTTCAGTTCTGGGAGTGGGAGTGACAAACCCTGAGACTGCAGCAGAGGGAGTCTAATTGGTTCTCTCAATGCATCCCATGTCTATAAGTAATCATCTGACATGGATTCTGTCTCCAGCTGGGATTCTCATGGAGAAGGGCATTCAGTTTTCAGAATTCAAGGCTGGTGTTAGTATGCAGGTTGGTAAGAGAAGATCATAATGTGAGTGGATTCCTATGATGACTGGGTCAGCTCAAAGACTTGCAGGCTTTTTGATGAAGAACAGGGCATAGCTGCATGAAGAAACTGGGACTCAATGGGGGGTCCTTCTTCCAGATTAGGATGAAAGCTCTGGTACGTGGGAATATGGCTCAGAAATCTGAGATTCTCCAGGGAGAGCAAGAATTCCACCAATTGAAGAAATGCAGGAATCTCCTCAATAAGGGACTTAGCCTCTTTAGGGGGAGGAGACTCTCTGGAGAGGAGTTCCTGTCCAAGCCCCATTGCAAAGGCAAGTTGATCCTCCTGACCTACCCTGGGAAGGGTCCCGGGCAGAGAACCAGAGTCCATTTCCAGGCCCACTGAGGACCATGCTGTGCCCCACAGGATCACAGAGGAAGAAATTCCCTAGGTCCTGCCAAGAAGCCTAACCTCACTTGTGAAGAGCATCCCTAGCAAGGCCCCACTCCTGGGAACTTGGGTCTACAATCTCTTCACCTCACTCCTGCAGGATTGGCCAGAGTCTGGAGTCTTAGTACCTTCTAAGGTTAGCTCACTCCTTGTGTGACTTAGGAAAAAATGAAGGAACAGAAGTCAAAGCTTATCATTCTCTAAGTGCGGTCTCTCCCTCTGCTTCTGGAAAATCCTACCAACCCCTATGAAAACTCCAGAGTTTGCAGAATTACAAGTAGTGCTGACTATTCAATGCTTCAGTTCAGTCTAGTCCATGGGGTCACATAGAGTTGGACATGACTGAGCATGTAGCACGCAGTCATCTCAGCGGGAGCCAAGAAATTGCCAATGAGGAACTCACTCAACACTCATCATGAAAGAGCCAGAGACTCAGGGCCAAGTCTTTAAAAACTGCCAAGTGATTGTAGGTCAAATGCCACTTCTCTGCTCTTATCATTCTCACTCACTTGCAAGGGCATGTGGGGTCTTTTAACCTTTAAACTATAAAAGCAAAGAGGAGGACAAAATGGGCATCCTCTGAGTTTTTCATCCTATTGCTCCATCTATGGCTTCAGACAGTGGCTCACAGCTCCTCTGGACCACAAGATCATCCCTCAGTTCTTTGGCTTCAGACGTGGTTGACTCTTGGTCATGGACTATTCATTTGTTCTTCATCTACCTGCACAGAAATCCCGATGACAGACTCCATTCTACTTTCTATTTTCACTAGTTTCACTAGTGAAATATGTGTTTCACTAGTGAAACTCTAGTTTCACTTTGAAATATGTGTGTTCTTTGCTTTACTATCACTATTGTTTATCTGCAGTATTTTTATTGCAATACAGAAGGAAGTCATGATTCATAACAGATTCAGTCCCTTTCACCATTATGGACTTCCCACTCATACACATTAAGTAGATCATTACATGTTAAATAACTAGGGTTGTGGTGTTTATTTTATTTGGTTACTAGAATCAAATAGAAACATGGGGACTTCCCTGGCAATCCAGTGGTTAAGACTCCTAGCTTCCAATGCAAGGGGTGTGGGTTCAATCCCTCGTCAGGGCAACTAAGCCTGAGTGTTATAACTACTGAGTCTGTGCACCACAATGAAAGATCTCGTGTACCACAACAAAGACCTAACAGTCAAAAATAAATATTTAAAAAGGAAAAAAAAAGGAAGATTGAAATACCCAAATAGTGTTGGCCTCTGAGTTTGAGTACCCTTTCCAAGTTTTTCACTTAAGGATTTGGACCAAGATGGCATGTGTTAACCATCAAAAGCTCCTATTGTATGAGTCCACCTAAAACCTGGTTATCAGGTAACTAGACCAATCCAGCATCAAGGGAAATAGATTATTCTAGAAGAATTTACCCACAGACAATCCCCCCACTCCCAGACTAAAGACTGTATAACATGCTCTTTGTGTTCAGAAACTAGATTTTAGTATTCTTACTAAATAAGAGAACAGAAGAAACCAGGTACAATAACCAAAAGTGCACTCAGATGAGGCTACAACAGGATCAAGTTGCAGAGTCAAGTCCCCACCCATTCATAGTTGACCCCTTATTCTGTCCATAAATCCTCAGCACTCCAGATATGGGAGAATCACCAACTTGACCTTCTCTGATTTTGACCTTGAAATACCCCCAATCATGATTCCCACTAACATAAAGAAAGGTTTTACTTGGTCTGAAAAAGCTAACCCTTGGCTCTCTTGGGGTCTCTCCAGGTGGCTCCATGGAGCCAGGTGAGCTAGAGAAAGAGAGATGTCAGTAGAGGATAAAATAGCAATAGCATAAACAAGAAGCTCTTCTAAGACAAAGCCTAAAATATACAATAGAGCATCCCAGCCTCTGATATGGGGGTATCTCTAAGAATTATTGCTGAACCCTTTGTGGAAGGAAGAACCAAGGACATTTTGAAAAGTCTACATTGATATCTTGCAAAGATAGCCTTGTGATTATCATAATAAAAATATGCATTCCATCTTAATCCTCATCCTAACACATAGCTTTTAAAACCCTTCTAGGAGAAATTACAAGAATCAATGGAACAACTTTTGTTGTAGTATTTAGTTTTGTTTCCAGCTCCTGAATAGTTCTAGAGCTACATGGGTAAAATGATGTCTTTTGTTATTCATAACAAGCCCCTTTTAACCATATTGTTATGTTAATGGTGTGACTTCTGGATAACTCTTAAACTGAGAGCCGGTTGCCAGGAGAACCAATTTAGAATTAGAGATTTGGATATCTCCTAATCCTATTCTTTTGGGTTTTCTGTTGTTGTTTAGTTACTCAGGCATGTCTGACTCTTTGTGATCCCATGGACTGTAGACCACCAGGCTCCTCTGTCCATGGGTTTTTTCCAGGCAAGAATACTGGAGTGGGTCACCATTTCTTTCTCTAGGGGATCTTCCTGACCCAGGAATCAAACCCACATGTTCTGCATTGACAGGTGGATTCTTTATCGAGGCTTCATTGTGTAGGCATGACTGGCCTGTGCTCTGCAACAAGAGAAGCCACCTCAATGAGAAGCCCTTGCATCACAACTAGAGAGAAACCCCCACTGGCAGCAACTATAAAAAACCCATGTATAGCAGCAAAAACCTAGCACAGCCAAAAATACATAATTTTTTACAAAGCTGGTGACCATAATGTGAAAAATTAGACCCTTCCTACTGGTAAAACAAAGAACAAAAAAATCTCAGATCTGGGGCACAAGGGGAATCTCTCTTGCCCTACAATGATAGTAGAGCCCAAAAGGAAGGACACTTTTTGTCTGGCAAGAGCTCAGCCAGTGAGAGACTGTCATAACTCAGCTAATAAAAAGTCATTCAATTCCTCCAGTGGACTGTTTCCTATGGCCTTCCCAACTTCCTTTCTCCCTCTACAAGAGTTCTCTCCTTGTTGCATGGGATCTGCAAGTCCACGTCCTGGATGCAAACCTGGAATTGCACTTCTATGTCGATCCTGAGTAGGGCTTCCCAGGTGGTGCCAGTGGTAAAGAACTCACCTGCCCAGGCAGGAGACGTGAGAGACCCAGGTTCAACCCCTGGGTTGGGAAGATCCCCTGGAGGAGGGCATGGCAACAACCCACTCCAGTATTCTTGTCTGGAGAATCCCATGGACAGAGGAGCCTGGCTGGCTACAGTCCATGGGGTCGCAAAGAGTCAGACATGACTGAAGTGACTAAGCACACGTGCACACTGACCCTGAATAGATCGAATTTTTTCTGGAGCAATCCCTGGCAGTGTACTTAAGACTAACATTTTCATGGCTCATATAGGGATTCAGAGAAGACCCTTGATAGTTCTGAGGTGGGCAAGCAAACAGATGCAGTTTCCACAATATCTCAATTCATGCTCACTGCTTTTCTCACAGACCCTGGGGTCTGAGGGTAGGTCTCTCTCTCCTGGATCCAAGTTTCCACCCTCTAGCATTTTGAAGCTCTCCAGGTCTTATTCAGGATCTATTTTAAGGCTTCATCTTTTCCGGTTAAGGCTTTCTGTATCTGCAAGTACTCATTTAGCACTTCAACCTGACTCTTGATATCAGGTTGTTCCAATTGGAACTGTGTTAGCCTTCAGCCTAATTCCTTTTGGAATGGGGGTGGTTTCACTGAAATTGCAGTTTGCCCAAACCCATGTTTGATATTTAGGGCATCTTATATTAGAAGAAGAGCTACACTTAGAATGCCTAAAAGTCTGTCTGGATCTTGTTGTTTAGTTGCTGTCATGTCCAACTCTTTGCCACACCATGGATTGCAGCATGCCAGGCTCCCCTGTCCTTCACTATCTCCAGGGGTTTGCACAGATTTGCTCAGTCAGTGATGCTATCTAACTATCTTATCTGTTGCCCCTTCTCCTCCTGCCCTCAATCTTTCCCAGCATTAGGATCTTTTCCAGTGAGTCAGCTCTTGGCATCAGGTGACCGAAGTATTGAACTTCAGCATCAGTCCTTCCAATGAATATTCAGAGTTGGTTTCATTTAGGATTGACAAACTAAACATCAGCTGCAAGATATTCACAGGTTACTTGGCTAGTGCTGAAACTACATTCCACATTCTCTTATGGCCAAACCTCTTTTTTACTGAAGAATCATCTACAGTTTCACAGAATTCTCTCCTACAGAATTTTATGAGAAAAAGGTGGACAACATAGGTTTGATGAATTCACCAACTCTTGGGCATCCTAATTGTCAAGATTCTTTTCTCCCTTTTTTATATGAAGAGAGAATGTCCCTGGTGTACTCATCCAAAAAACACAGGGACCACCATCAACCCACAGGATATTAGAGCCAGCAAGGGGACCCTGTGATGTGGAAGATCCCCCTTGCATTAGAGCCATTACTTCCGTTGCCCATTTAGTTAAGACCACTGAGAAAATCATGGGCTCCCGTTTCACCATATTTGTACCTCATGCAGTAGAAGACCCTCTGAATTCTCACCACACTCATCATTTCTCAGTCAGCTACCTTACTTCCCAAGAAGCCCCTTTGTTTAACTGCTCTTTACATAACTTTTCCACTGTAATAACCTTAACACTGATATTCTTCTGTCCCCAGTGAGGTCCTTCACAACTGCCTAATCCTGACAGATCACCTCCTGACACCTTGTGATGATCTGAAGCAAAATCCTCTGGGTAGTGCCGATTTCTCAGTGTTCACAAGTGGCTCTTATTTAAAAGGTGACAATGGCAAGTCTTGTGCTGGATATGGTATTGCCAATTCATTTGGGTATCAAGGCAACACCTTTACCTGTGGCTACTTCTGCCCTACAGCCTGAACTACACCCTCTTACATGGGCTTGCACTTTAGCCCAGGGCAAAATTGCCAATATTGGTATTGATAATAGATACAGGGCTCCCTAGGTGGCGCTAGTGGTGAAGAACCTGCCTGGCAATGCAGGAGATTGTAAAGATGCTGTTTGATCCCTGGGTCAGGAGGATCCCCTGAAGAAGGAAATGACAACCCTCTCCAGTATTGTTGCCTGGAGAATCCCATGGACAGAGGAGCCTGGTGGGCTACCTACCATCCATGTGGTCACAAAGAGTCAGACACAACTGAAGCCATTGAGAATGCGTGCAAACACATGCTTTCTGAAAAGCTCATGGTTTGGGGATGTCATGGAAGCAATGTGGCTTCCTTATTTCCAGTGGAAATATTTAAAATGAACCCTATGTTTAGGCATTGCTGGATGCAGTACTTTTACCTGCTGCTTTAGCTACAAGATTCTGGAGCATTCTAAACTCAACTCTCCAGAAGCTAAGGGAAATCACCTTGCTGACATTTCCACAAAGAATGTTACCCTTTAAAGGAACCAATAGCAGCCAAATTTCTGTCATGGTCCAAAGGGATATATTCCAAGTGATAAGTTAAAAAAACAAGAACTGTCTCTGAGGTTGATGGTACCTGCATTAAACCATTGGTCTACTGACAATAACATTCATGAATATGGGTGAGGAAATGAATGAAACTGAAAAACTTCCTACCTCCCTTGTGCAAAATACAACCCAGGGAAGTCTTTTGTGTTGCTCCCAGTCACGAGAAGCCTAATGGACCCTCATGCCTAATGGACGATTTGATGTCTGGCAAATGCGTTTCATATAGCTTCCTCGATCTCACGGATATAAATGTATTTTAGTCATGGTCTGCATGTTTTTACTCTGCACCAAAGCCTTCCCTTGCAGACAGGCTACTGTCTCTTCCATGGCTAATATCCTTTTGGAAAAAAGGCCATACCTACCTGGGACATTCCTATCTAATTTCAGTGATTGAGCACCCATTTTACTGGTTGAGTACTTCAACAAGTACTTCAACTTGTTGAAGTCTGCACTGTGTGGCTGATCTGACAACACTTTCACTGTTGATTACTGCCCTCAATCCTCTGGTCTGGTAAATGCACTAAGGACATTAACACTCAATGGGCAACATTTCTACAGGTCTTCCAACTACCTTGGCCAAAAGCATTACTGTTGGTCCTTCTAAATCTCAGATCTACCCCTTTGGAAACTCATTAACTCTCCCTCTTTGAGATAGTCCCAGGAGTCCCAATGCCCTTGGCTCCTGCCTCTTGATTGCAAGACTGGAGTATCTCTTTATCAGTTCTCAAAGACCTAATAACTTCCATTAAAAATAACCAAGTATGGTAGAACAATCTCTCTCCAATCTACCCTAGAAAGATGAAGACATTCATCTCAGCTTGCAATGTGGATATCTCTTCTATTATTAAAGACACTGCCAGAAGACAACTTTTTTGATTAAGACCAATTAGATCTTTAAAGGACATGAGCAAGTTTGTTAAAAAAAAGAATTGTAATGGACTAATTTATTCAACCTCATTCTGAGTTCTTTCAGTTCAGTTGCTCAGTCGTGTCCGACTCTTTGCGACCCCATGGACTGCAGCACAGCAGGCTTCCCTGTCCATCACCAACTTCTCGAGTTTACTCAAACTCATGTCCATTGAGTCAGTGATACCATCCAAGCATCTCATCCTCTGTCATCCCCTTCTCCTCCCACCTTCAATCTTTCCTGGCATCGGTGTCTTTTCCAATGAGTCATTTCTTTGCATCAGGTATTGGAGTTTCAACTTCAGCATCAATCCTTCCAATGAATATTCAGGACTGATTTCCTTTAGGATGGACTGGTTGGATCTCCTTGCAGTCCAAGGGACTCTCAAGAGTCTTCAACAACACAGTTCAAAAGCATCAATTCTTCAGTGCTCAGCTTTCTTTATAGTCCAACTGTCACATCCACACAGAACTACTGGAGAAACCATAGCTTTGACTAGATGGATCTTTGTTGGCAAAATAATGTCTCTGCTTTTTAATATGCTGTCTAGGTTGGTCACAACTTTTCGAAGGAGCAAGCATCTTTTAATTTCATGGTTGCAGTCACCATCTGCAGTGATTTTGGAGCCCCCCCAAAATAAAGTCTCTCACTGTTTCCATCGTTTCCCCATCTACTTGCCATGAAGTGATGGGACTGGATGCCATGATCTTAGTTTTCTGAATGTTAGGAGTGTGAAAAAAGTTGGCTTAAAACCTCTTTCACTTTCATCAAGAGGCTCTTTAGTTCTTCCCTTTCTGCCGTAAGGGTGGTGACATCTGCGTATCTGAGATTATTGATATTTCTCCTGGTAATCTTGATTCCAACTTGTGCTTCATCCAGTCCACCATTTCGCATGATGTACTCTGCATATAAATAAGCAGGGTGACAATATACAGCCTTGATGTACTCCTTTTCCGATTTGGAACCAGTCTGTTTTTCCATGTCCAGTTCTAAATGTTGCTTCTTGACCTGTAGACAGATTTCTCAGGAGGCAGGTCAGGTGGTCTGGTATTCCCATCTCTAAGAATTTTCCACAGTTTGTTGTGATCCACACAGTCAAAGGTTTTGGCATAGTCAATAAAGTGGAAGTAGATGTTTTTCTGAAACTCTATTGCTTCTTCTATGATCCAATGGATGTTGGCAATTTGACCTCTGGTTCCTCTGCCTTTTCTAAACCCAGCTTGAACATCTGGAAGTTCACCACTATTCATATAAGGAAGTTCACGTACTATTGAGGCCTGGCTTGGAGAATTTTGAGCATTACTTTACTAGCGTGTGAGATGAGTGCAATTGTGTGGTAGTTTGAATATACTTTGGTATTGCTTTTCTTTGGGATTGGAATGAAAACTGACCTTTTCCAGTCCTGTGAGTTCTTTAGAAATCTCTAAATCCATCAAGGTGTGTGTTACATGGTGGATGTACCCTTGGAGACACAACTGGTTGGGCTTATCTGAAGTTTATCAGTTACCCAAATCCATGGGTCTCAAGGGAGATCAACACCCTCCCCTTTGGATGGCCATGTGAAGCAGTTAAGATTTGTCTTGCCCCCAGAAGGGGCCTTCCCAGCTGAGGTGCTCTTCTTCCCACTTACTGCTGCACTAGCCAGGCTGCAGCTCAGCCTCAATCTCCAATGACGCTCTCTATGCCCTTGGGTCTGGAGGTCTCCATAGTCTTGCATATGAAGTCCATTCCATGGGGAGAGATTTAGAGTTCTGCTCTATGACTTTAGACCCAGAGAGCAGAATGAGCTGTGGCTCCAGTGATCGGGTGGGGGCAATGGTGAGCATCTCTGATACCCCCACTTTAGAAGGTGAGTGCTCAGTGGATGGGGGTGGGAGCAGTAAATCCAGATCTCCTTGGCTTATTTCTCACCATGAAACCCCTGCCCCATGAGTCCCAGTATTTTCAGCAACATGGAACCCAAGGTAGAATCTTGGTCCCATGGGTGGGGGTCCTGTGGAGGGAGGGGGTTCCCCACATCTCAGCCATATTCATATAGGACTAAGTTTCAACAAGCCGCTGGATCAGGACAAGCAATGCTGACATCCTGCATCTCTCTGAAAGAAAGCTGGGGGCTGGGGGGAAAGGGGGCCCTGGGTCCTTGGCTGTTCCCTATTGTAGTGGAGTTTAAACCTCTTGCTGATCTAGAAGAGGGAAGGGAGTCTGTAGATCCTGGTTCAAAAACCACAGACTGAGAATTTTCTAGTGGTCCAGTGGTTAAGACATTGTGCTTCCAGTGCTGGGGCCACAGGTTCGATCCCTAGTCAGGGAACTGGATCCCCCATGCTGTGTGGCATGGCCAAAAAATTTGCCACCATCACCACTAACAACAAAATCAGACCCCGTAGTTCTAAATGGTAGGTTTTCTTGATTAAATGGTCATTTCCTGACAGTTTGAATGGTTAACATTTTCCCCAGGGAACAAGTCCATCTCAGAACTCCTTATGCTGTCATGCTAGAAGTAGACCTCTGTCTGTGTGTGTGTGTGTGTGTGTGTGTGTGTGTGTGTGTGTGTTTAAAGAAATGCATGCACACTGATGTTTGCTTCAAAATATAGAATGGAAAGTAGATGGAGTATAGATAAGACTTATCATGAAATAATTTTTGAATAAGGACATGAATGAATGTAGAGCACTATCTTTGCTTAAGACCCTCCAGAATATTTTTCCCATATCCTTTGAATCTGTTCATTCCACTGACTAGTTCAAAGAAAGAATGGCAACTCTTTGGCTTTTCTATATGAGTGATTCCTTTGGACAGAAGTCTGCATCTGCTTTTTGCATTGTTGTGCTTTCCTTTTTTATAATAATGGCTCGTTATTAGGTGTAGACTGAATGATGGGATTAGAAGACTGCTTGGCTACAAGCCCCATCAATATAGGGCAGGAATTGAGTGAAATATATGGAAAACTATTAAGGATCTCACACTTATTTCACACGTGAATCAAAGTGGGGAGAGGAACCTTTGCAATAGAAAGATGTTAGAGTGAGATATCTTGGCATCCACGGAGGTGGGCCATGTCCTCCAGACATGAGGCTGTAAGAAATACCCGCCACTTCTAGAAGGGACCAACAGCAAGACTCCCATGATCAGGTTTAAGGTGAATTATTGGCTTTTAAGAGACCAAATTATTTGTCCTGTAGGTTATCAGACATTCCAGATGAACGAATTGTGAGACTTTGAAAGACAGTGAGTGGGTCTGGTGTAGATCTCCTCTTGGGTCCCACCTTCTGGACATGTGGTAGTAACACTCAGGTGACCAGGGTCAAGATTCCACTTGAAGTCAGACATTGTCCCTTCCATGGGTGCCTGAACCTTAGAACGTACAACAAGAAAGCCTTGAATGACCACTTTGGATCTGAGGGCTCCGTGGGGCTTATGAGATACTTATGAGACATTCTTGCCACAGCTGACTCAGGGTTGATGACCAAAAAGTGACTGAACTAGACCCTTCCAGTCAATTGGGTAGAGCCTGGCACTGCCCACATGCACATGACAACATAGGTTGGCTATTAGTGGAGCGGGGGTTGGATAGGCAAGAGTGTAACTTTATAGTCTAGACAGTACAGTTTTAGTTGCTTGGTCTCTCCCAGTTTTAGGCAAAAAGGAACAAACAAAGCTTGTGCAGAAGTTGAACAAGTCTTCGCACTTCTCAGAAATCCAGCCTGGTTTAGTTACTGTGTTATAAGGAATACCAGGGCGGGATCACATGTCCCTTTATTGATCCAGAACCAGATAAAGGCACTCAAACACAATGACAACATATAGAGAAAGCCATCGTTCAACATCAACCCCATCAGTGGTAACGCTCATCTTGGTAGGCTGTCCATAAAGGCATTTGAGTGCTGTTTTGCCCAAGAAAACAAAGTCGTGAGCATCAGAAATACCTCCTGAGAGGTAACAATCTACTTATTCTTTAGGGATATTCAGCCAAAGACATTAATGTCTACCTTGAATGTGGATCTTAAGATTCAGTATAAAAAATCAATTCTATTATAAATTTGCTGTGATCTCTAATTTTGGAGTTTCCCAGGTGGCAGGAGTGGTAAAGAACCCTGCTGTCAATGCAGGAGATATAAGAGACACAGGTTTGATCCTTGGATCAGGAAGATCCCCTGGAGAAGAGCATGGCAACCCACTCCAGTATTCTTGCACTGGGAAATCCCATGGATAGAGGAGCCTGGCGGGCTACAGTCCATAGTGTTGCAAAGAGGTGGACATGACTGAAGCAACTTAGTAGATACATAATCTCTAGTTTTACAAATTTCACATGCTAAAATGGTAGAAAAAGTGATTTGACCCCATCACTCACAAAATAGGAGACTGGGATAAAAGCAAACTGAGTGAGGAAGAGATGCCACCTCTGGGAAACTTACATTGCCAACCAACAGCCTTCATTTTGATGACTTCGCGTGCTAGCAGTCAGTTCCCGGGGGAGATTATTTCAGCTGAAGAACTGCCTTCTCCCAGTTTCCATGCCCATTTCCTAACATCACCCCTGCTGGTGACAAATCAATACAGAATAGAGGTCTGATGCTCTTGCCCTTACTCAGGCAGAGTTTTATGGAGTCTTCCATCTTTAGAACTGCTTGCTGGGTCAAAAGAAAGATGGACAGTTCAACTTCTCTACCCACCCAATCCTGTTTCCTACTTGGCTTCCACAGGTATTAATTCCAAGGTCAGCCTGCACAGCAAGCCAGGTAAGAGCGGGGAAAAGAGCATCAGGGTCTCTATTTTGAGAAAGCCTCTTCAAGTGAAAGCCAGCATCTAAGAGACTAAGTGAGAACCAGGCTCCAGAGCAGGAGAACTGAAAATCTTGGCACCTTCTGCCATGGAAGACTTTTCCAGCCAGGTACCAGGCAGCAGCCTCGGGAGACCTCAGAAAGCCAGAGCTGCAGTGCATCCAAGTGGTGTCTGTTACATTCAAAGCAAATCGGACCTACACACAGCAGTGAGCAGAGAAGTGAGTCAGCCTCAAGGTCCAATGCATCTCCCTCTGGACTGAGTGGTTTTCTCAGTTCAGTAAGCAGGGCTGTTTGCAGAAGCTTCTCTCCTGCCAATTCAAATGCACCTACCCAAGCTTGTCGCAGCCTGCTGGGATGCTGGTGCTAACAGCATGCTACAGGCATGCCACTGTTGACATGACTGTCACCTATTTGTCCCAGAGCATTTGAGTCACACTTTCTCCCCATACTTCACACATACAGGAATTAGGAAGGGGTGGTAATGACAACTTGCTGAATAGCTCCTGGGACCTTAAGTTCTGCCTGGTGAGGTCTAGATACACCACAAGGTATCTAGACTCAGAAGCTCGCAGGTTGAAGGATGCCTGCCTTACTGTCCTCCTGCCTGGTTGCTGCTGCTACCACCCTAGCTTCCTCTTGTTTTCTGAGGTCACCTCCACCTTGGGCAAACATGTAGGAGATTTCAGAGGGGTGATCTGTTTCGAAGTCAAGAGTGCTCCAGGCAGAAAGGAGTTTCAACCACCAATTGCACTTCTAGCTCATGAAAGAATCAGAGTCTTTGTCCCATCCTCTTGCCCTGCCCTGCCCGCCGCCCCCTCCCCAGCAGAGGATGCCCCAGGCTCTAGGTGATGGAGCCACAAAATGAAACTAATTGGTCTCAGAGAGAAGAGGTCTGCACATGCCTCCTGCTGACCATGAATGGATACACAGAACTGCAGGGGAACAAAGAGTTTCTAGTGTGTTAAGGTAACAGAGGAGCTTGTGACTTCTGTTATCTGGGAGAGAAAATAAGTCCGCAGATGGATCTGGAAATCAAGCTTCAGGAACAAATACAAATCTAAAGGTAACCAGGAATAGGAACTAAAACTTGTTCTCTCTAAAAGTGGAAGATTCCAGAGAGGAGGTTCACAGGGATAACCAAATACACCAGCCCCACCAGCTGGGCAGACAGAACCAACTCCAAACAAGCTCGATAAACCTTATCAGTATCTAAGTAGATAAAGCATCGGAAAGCAAGAGGAGAGATCCCGAGTGCCCTTCACTCACCCAAAGTCTGTGTTTGCTGGGGGAAGAGTCCTGAGCGACTAGTAGGTCAGATGGTGCTCAGTGGGGGGGCATCCTTCTCCATCATGGCTACTGAAATGCCTGCTTTTAAAAGGGAGGGAGGGGAACAGCTGACCAGTGCAAGTCTGATGCGTGAAACAGGGCACCCAAAGCCGGTGCTCTGGGACAACCCACAGGGATGGGTCTGGGGAGGGAGGTGGGACACATATATACACGAGGCCAACTCATATTGATGTATGGCATAAAACCATCACAATATTGTAAAGTAATTATCCTCCAATTAAAACTGAAAAAGAAAAAGAGAAGGAGTGAGAAAAGGCATCAGCAAGTGTCCTGTGACTCCCATGAGCACATGCTCATCAGGCACCCCATCCCCAGAGAATGGGGAGCAGGCTTGGAATCTTTAAGGCAACTGGTCTTCTCAGATCAGCCTCCGAGAGCATGTTGCCTTGATCTCGGCACCTCCTCTGGGTCTGATTGGTTTGCCATTTAAGTTTAATCCCTCCTTTCTAAGCTGATGCAAAACAAACACCATGCTCACTTTCTTCTTTAGAGATAGAGATCCCGCCCGTGCCCCCCCGAGCAGCAGGGAAACAGACTTCTGCTCTCCCGGGTCAGGGAGGAGACACTCAGGGGATGGCCTGCTCCTGAGCCCCTGGCCTCCCGCTTATTCCCAAAGCCAGAGGCTGGAGCCACTGTCAGTTTTCATTAGAGAAGCCCACTATCCTTGCTTCTATTTTTAAGATGGCAACAAGGGGGGAATCACCTCCACAGGGGATCGGGGTGGGCCCTCTTGGCCCAAGTATTCAGGCTCATTAAGATCCAGGAGATGCTACTTGTCCCCATGCACTGAGCAATTATGACCAGCTTTGTTCAAGTCCCTCATCATGGCCCAGAAACTAATTGATCCTGAGTTGGAAGGCTCCATCTTGGTGAATGCAGAGACCCCATAGGAAGAAAAAAATGGTAAGTGGCATGGAAAACTAAGCATGAGTTTTCCCCAAAGTGATTTCTCTTCAAATACATCCTTTGGGGCATGCGCCCCCTTCTGTTGCAACAGGCTTGGAACAGTCTGAGCATCTAGTTAGTTATGTCATTTAGATAAGCTGGTTGTTTGAGAAAAAATATTAATATTAGTCAGGGTAGCCGAAAGTCATCTGGAGTTTAGAGAGTGTGGTCCCAGTAGCACGGTGGCCAGGAAAGGGGCCCAGAAAAGGTAGGTTAAGGAAACCGACAAGCTCGTTTTCCAAGAGCAGATGATTTCAGAGGAGGTTCCTAATGAAGCAAAATATATGAGCCCCACCAGCAGGGCGGCCGCAGCCAAAATTCATTGTGAACATGGTTGATGATTTTTCCTATATCTCAGAAAGCATGGTGCCTCTTCCCTTCTGTTCTGTCTTCAGATCATGGGAGATCTCGCTCTGATAGAGGCATGAGTTCCGTAAAACATTGGAGGAGGATTACATATGGCTCCCAAAGTGAAGTCCAGAGAGACTGTCTACAAATGGTTATTTCCCTTTCAGTGGGATTGAGGGTTGGGGAGGCAGTGGGAGGTGGCCCTGAAAAGCACAGTAAATAAGAGTGAAGTAGTTATGCAGGCTTAAGTTTTTTCCTTCTGTATTGGTAAAAATTTCTAGAGATTAAGGTCATCCTTTTCTCCCTGAGCTTTCCTGATGGCTCAGCTGGTAAAGAATCCACCTGCAGTGTAGCAGACCTGGGTTTGATCCTGGGATTGAGAAGATCCCCTGGAGAAGGGAGCAGCTACTCACTCCAGTATTCTGGCCTGGAGAATTCCATGGGCTGTATAGGCCATGGGGTCACAAAGAGTTGGACACGACTGAGTGACTTTCACTTCACCAGGTATTTTCTCCCGGGTATAGGAGGGAGACAGCCCATGGAGATTCCAAATCTCAATGTGACCTAAGATCACAAATAAGCATTTTAGAAAGGGTAATTTCTACTCAATTTTCCATTTCTTCCAGTTTGCTGTTTAATTATCAGCCTAAAATAATCCTTATACCAAAGACATTTTAGAGTCACAAGTCATACTGCTACTATTCTCTGTTCATATCATCCGTGTAGATGTTTCAAAATTAACTCCTCCTAACAATACCTTTTGGGGCAGGCTGGGCAACACCCCAGCAGAAAAGCCCCAGATTTTACAAACAAGTTGGTATTTTTTTAAAAAGTATGTAAACATTACTCAGTTTACTACACATCTGGCATGGTTCTAAACATTTTTACATCAAAGTATTTTGAGGACTAAGCAAACTTATTTCTAAACTCACCTACATTTTAGGAGGGCTTTCCAGGCAGCACTAGTAGTAAATAATCCACCCACCAATTCAGGAGACTTAAGAGATGTGGGTTCAATCCCTGGGTCGGGAAGATCCCCTGGAGGAGGAAATGGCAACCCACTCCAGTATTCTTGCCTGGAGAATCCCACGGACAGAGGAGCCTGGCGGACTATAGTCCATAGGGTCACAAAGAGTCAGACATGACTGAGCATACGTAAGGAGGTTGAGGTACAGAGGTGTCAAGTAACTTGTCCGAAGGTTAGTGGTCAGGCAAGATGCTCTCCCAGTCCGGCCCCAGTCTAACTGCTATGCTTGATCCAACTGCCTCTTATTATGGACGTTCAAGTGGGTCATAGGTGCCGATGTATGACAAAAGGCAGGAGCATTCATTGCTTTAGAGTTGGAAAACCATTTTAACGATATCATCATATTCCTTTTAAGTTAAATTTATTTCTTAAAGGTAACGTTCAGATTTACCCTTGTGAGGACAACCACCCAACTTCTTGATAAAAGGAGGCTGTATCCTCGTTTGCAAGGGTCAGGAGGGCTGGCAGGGGGGAGCATCTATGCAGCTTTGAAAGAGAAAGTTGAGCTCATGTTCTAAGTGGAGATGGCTGTGGTAGGCATGGCTGCCCACGGGGGGAGGAGCTGGTGTTGAAATAAGCTCCCAGAAACCCTCAATTCAACCTTGAAGCAACCCAGCATCTCCGTCACCTGAGACCTTAAGAAGCACTTTCTATTATTGGGGTCATAAATAGGACAAGAACAGATACCAAAATGGGATCCTCCACAAGATGGATGGATATTTGTCAAACATTTAAAGTGCGTCTTCCCGCACAGACAGGGCGACAGATCAGGTGGGTTTATAGATTCTCCTGGCTCTAACATTTCATGATACTGATATCTTGGTTGTATCGGAGTTCTTGGGGGCAAGTGGGGGTGGGCATTGCTTTTCAATTCACTGGGCAGTCATCATGCAGTTCCACCCTATTTTACAAACCAAGAAGATTTAGGAGAAAGCCTCACTTTCCTCAGCTAAGAAATTCAGTCTGAAGGCAATACAGCCTCCCAGGGCCTCCCCGCTATCTGGAATCATCATTTGCACCTTGCAACCCCAACAGCGCGCTCCAATCTGTACGCCGGATGAACTGAGCCCTGCTGGACCCAGGTTCATTATCAGCAGTATCTACTGTATACAGTTGTTGAAAATGGATCCTGCAGATGTGGGCCAGCTGTTTATACTTAGCTGTTAAGTGTCCCTGTGATGCTGGCGGCCTCTGACAAAAGAGATGCCTTGCAGAGAACAGTACATCTCTCAAAGATTGTCTAAATCAGGCCCAGATGTCTACATGCAACTCGCATTTCTCCATCAAGACTTTTAGAGAACTAGGTTTTCACGGAGATATATGCAGTAGAATGTGCGAGCCAGCACGCACAACTCCTAGGGGAAGGATCCGAGTAGCGGCTGGGTGCTGGCAACTAGAGAAACACTCCTATCATGGAAGTCAACCCTCAAAGCTTTAAAGTTGACAGATACTTTCACATCTGTGAAATGGGCACACTAGTTTGCCTGCAGACACTTGGCCGATGACAGTACTGGTTGGTCAAGGGCTTCAGCATTCTAAAAAAGATGTCTATTTAGCCCCAAATATCAGTTCCCGTCTTAGTAATAGATCGTCCCACTTCTAGTTGTGTAGGCATGATTACCCCAAATAGGACAAGATTTTCTTGCTAAAGTTCTAGCAAACAGAATGTAGGTGGAATTGGTGAGCTCAGGTTCTAGGCTGTGTTCTTAAGGAGGCATCTTTCACCTTCCTCCTGGCTGGAATACCGACAATGACCGGCACGCCAGCAGCCACCTTGTAATGTGAGGTGACTTTAGGAAGCTATGCCTTGAGCGGAGTAATAAGACCAAAGGAGGCTGGTACCCTACATCACACCCACCCTAGAGGGATTGCCTCTAGATTTTAATAAGGAAACACATACTTGGTTAAGCCATTGTTCTTTTAGGTTTAACAATCATTCCTAGATGAACCGAGTACAAAGTAACATACCTCCTCTCTCTTCCACATGCGCTGGCAAAAAACAAGAGAGTTCCTGGTTACTAAATCTCCTTCATGCCCCTGGCCAGCCACCTTCCATGATGCTGGGTGAAGAGGCCATGGAATCTTAGCAACATTTCTGAGCATTAGGGAAAGATTTAAAAGGAAACACTGTAGCCAAATCTAGGTTTATGGCTTAATCTCTCTCTAGTCAAGTTAAAAAGGGCAGACCCAACTCCAGAGTTTTTGTCTTTTAGAAGCTGGTTGGGGTCTTGACAGTTCTTAAGGGGCTCAAAAAAACAGACAGCTCTGTGTCAAACACTTTTCATTTAGACAGAAGTCCTGTGAGGCAGGTGTTGCTTCCGTGTGAACCTGAGGCTCAGGGAACACCATCTCCTTGCCTACGGTCACTCAGCTCATGGTAGGGAGAGGCTTTCAACAACCACACTTGACTCCTAAGGCAGGGGTCCCCAGCCTCTGGGCCACGGACTGGTACCTCCTGTCAGATCAGCTGTAGCATGCACAATAAATGTAACACACTGAGTCACTCTGAAGCCATCCCCCTTACCCCAATTCATGGAAAAATGGTCTTTCTTTCATGACACCCACCCCTGGTGCCAAAAAGGTTGGGGACCGCTGCGCTAAGGTACCAGTTCATAGCTAACAGTGCAGCTAAGAGTAACCCCAAGCTCAGACGGTCATCTTGAAATTGGTCATTGGTCATCTGACCAGCATCATCTTGATTCAGTACTGTTAGCCTTTAGTTCCAGGATCAGTTTGTTCCATTTCTTGAGGCCAGTTCTCAAATCTAGGAGAGCTTACCTCATGGCTACAGGCTTTCCTTGTGGCTCAGCTGGTAAGGAATCTGCCTGCAATGTGGGAGACCTGGGTTTGATCCCTGGGTTGGGAAGATCCCCTGGAGAAGGGAATGGCTACCCACTCCAGTATTCTGGCCTGGAGAACTCCATGGACTGTATAGTCCATGGGGTCGCAGAGTCAGACATGACTGAGCATCATGGTTACAGCCTGGTCTTCATGTAGTTATTTCTTCCACCTGGTAGTGGTTTTAGTATCTATAAGACAACTCATAGGCGATGGCTCAGAATATATAGCCCTTGTGAAGGAACTAAATCTCCTTGATTATGCTTAGCGACTAAGTTATTATTTGGTCTCCTTTGACTATTTTCCTTTGGTTCTGCATTCTCTCACTTCTCTTATTCAACTTATCCTTTGGCTAAAGTCTTTCCAGACAAAAGGCAGGCTGAGGACAGGGAGGACATAGGGTCTCGCTTCATTTCAGGAGCAGGTACATAAGCTATTGGGGGATACATGTCAGGCCTGGCCCGTGACCTGTGTATACATTCTCACTTGTCTTTGCAACTGTTGTGTAGGAGACTGACATTTAAAGCAGTTAAGACCTTGTCAGAGGTCACATGGCAAGAGCCAAGCCCAGATGTCAGTTTTTTACTTTTAAAGAAAAAAAATTTTTTTTTAAACTTCTGAAGAGAGGACTCAGCCCCAAGAAAGGATCTAAGACTTAGCAACCTCATTAACTGAGCTATGGGAAGACCCACGTGGGGGACGGGCTTGAACTCAGCCACTGGAAAAAGTCACGGCTTCCAAGTCTCTGCCCTTTCAGCCCAAGTGCCTACCTAGATTAGGACCAGACAGGCCTCGGGAGGGAAATTACCAGTAAGTGTTCAATTTCTCCTTCCGTAGCAGCTTGGGGCTGGGAAATTGTTTCTCTCCTGCAGCCTTTCCACACCCGCAGCTGTGGCTCCTCTGACTGTCAGTGCGTTGCCAACAGGTTGGAAATGAATGTTTCCTGTGCATGGATGGCTGAAGGGAAGGATGCATGTGTGTTCTGCCCACCCTCCAACCCTGATTCTTAGACTTGGGAAAATGCGATCACCCAGCTGATAACGCTAGGCATTATCTCATCCAGGGGTCCCCAACCTCCGGGATCTAATACCTGACGATCTGAGCTGGAGCTGATGTAATAACAGAAATAAAGTGCACGGTAAATGGAATGCATTTCAATCATCCAGAAACCATCCCCCACCACCACCCTGGTCCATGGAAAAATTGTCTTCCATAAAACTGGTCCCTGGTGCCAAAAATTTTGGGGACTGCAGGTTTAGGGTTTCTGAGGATGATGAAAGGAAGTGGGGGCATTAGACAGTGGAGGGGAAGTCTGGTTGACCTCTGCTGAGCCTTTCTGCTTCAGAAGCCATGGCAGGAGTTCCTGGGATGGGGACTCTGCTCTGGACAAGGAACAGTTCTACCTCATTCCCTGCCATCCCTCTGACCCAAGGGTGTGTGGAGACCTGGATAATTGCACACCTCTTGGCTAGGACTTCCTGCCCCATCTGAGCGCACTTGTTTCCTTTATCACTTCCACTCTTGCGTGAGCTGGGTCTTGCAAGTTGTAAGGTGGGGGAGGGGTGGGAGACAGTTCATCCCAAAGTTTACTCTTTTGGTCCAATGATGCTTAGGCCATTTGAAGTGACCCAGTCAACTGCCCACTTGACTTCACACTCCAACAAAGGTCCGTATAGTCAAAGCTATGATTTTCCCAGTAGTCACGTATGGATGTGAGACTTGGACCATGAAGAAGGCCGAGCACCAAAGAATTGGTGCTTTCAGATTGTGGTGCTGAAAAAGACTCTTGAGAGTCCCCTGGACTGAAAGGAGACCAAATCAGTCAATCCTAAAGGAAATCAAGCCTGAATGTTATTGCGAGGACTATTGCTGAAGCTCCAATACTTTGACCACCTGATGCAAAGAGGCAACTTATGGAAAAGATACTGATGCTGGGAAAGATTGAGGGCAAGAGGAAAAGAGGACAGCAGAAGATGAAATGGCTAGATAACATAACTGAATCAGTGGACGTGAGTTTGAGCAAACTCCAGGAGATAGTGAAGGACAGGGAAGCCTGGCTTGCTACAGTCCGTGGGGTTGCAAAGAGTCGGACACGACTGAGCCACTGAACAACAATGTATAACTTATTCACTTTGCTCTATACCTGAAGCTAACACTACATTGTAAGCCAACTATACTCCAACAAAAATAAGATAGCAAATTTTATAAAAGTGTGTTTAACTACAACCACGTGCCAGCTTAACAGTGCATGAAAAGCTAGTTCAACTTCACATCTCAGATGATAGTATTGCAGCAACTTTGAAACCATGACTTTCAAAGCTGTATATACTAGAAACTTAGTTGGTAGATGACCACACCCTTTGAAGTCAGAGTTATTACCGTGCTGAAGTGAGGCCAAACACCCCATGAGCTGCCCCTGCCTGTGATGGCACCGCAGGGACACTTGGGTGAGCCACTTTCATAGAGTGTCTCAAGGACTCCTCAATGGCCTTGCTGAACTCAGGCTGCTCAGCAGCTGACTGCCACTCCCTTTTATCATTGGCGTGGGTGGCATGGCAGACTCCTCAACATCTGAGGTCACTCCAGCTTGCCTGTTTCTCTCCCCAGGTGCTTCTCCTAGAAAATTCCCTTGCAAATCTAGTCCTGACCTAGCATCTCCTCAGAGGATCTAGATTAACACAAGAACTCAATGTGCATTTTAGAAGAGGCATAAAAGGCTCAGAGATGTTAGGCATTTGCCTAAGGTCACACAGCAATAATTGAACCTAGAGTTTCAGACTCTAGAGCCTATGGATTTTGGTTGTTCTAGGCAAAGCAATTCTGACTTTCCCCCAAACCATCCAGGCAACATTATTTGCTACAATGAACCAGATTTCTCAGTCTCCTTTGGGAAGCTAGAAAGTCGACTTCTAGAACTTAGGGCACTTTCATTTTGTTCATCAAGAGTGATAACCGAAAGGAATCTCCTTCAAAGAAGACTCTTCCATCTTTTAATGGATTCTCAGGTGTGTTCTCAAACCAACCTACTCAGTGAGACGAAAGCTTCTTTAAGAAGCTGTTTAGTGGCCATCAGCCTATATTCATCCTCTTGTTATGAAACTAGGAAATTAGTGCCTAGAGAAAATAATGCCCACCATTCTGCCTTCATAGATGCAACTGTGACTCTTTTTAGCTTGTACAGAAGGTCTGTGTTTCAGGGTCAGAAACAAGGGATTTGAACTAGAAAGGTCTAAAGTTGCCCACCCCCCCACCACATAGTGTTCCAGAAGATAGCTAAAACACTGCATCTCACTGCATGTTAAGAAATCACAGCCTAAATGAGTACCTTTTCAACACCCCTCTACTGAAAGTCCAAGCAAGATCCCACTTAGAAAGCAAGATACATCTATGCATCAATGTAGGATGATCACTGGAAATAAATGAGGGGATTAAGGGACAGCTGGAATGTGTAGCTAGCTCCTACTCACATATAGGAAGGGATCTTTCTATAGGTGGAAGATTTTAGGATATTTCTTTCTCAGCAGTTCAGGCTAGGAGAAGAATTTCATTACACAACACTGCTGCTTTTGAATTTTACCATGCATGTCTATTACTTTGACAGAGCTTGAGGAATTACACTTAATCCTTTTCCTAATAAATATGAGGAAGTATTTGGGCAAATCCACCTCCAGGTATTTCCGAGTATGCAATGACTGAGTGTGTAATACTGGCCAGAGTATTTGACCAAAACCCATCACCCTCCTGACCCTGAAAGACCCCTTCATTCTCATGCTTTTGGACGCATATGTTTACCTGGGCCCGAGTGGAGTTTCCGACTGGCTATTGGCCCTGCTCAGGGTCTAAACATCCTGTGTTCATTTACCATCTCACAGTTGCAGCCGTTTCCAAGGGATTAAGACTCTCACCTTTGGACCTTCTCACACCCTGCTAGGTGTGTTCTAATCATCGCGGCAGGCCCCAGCTGTCATGCCTCATTACTTAAATATATTATCATGGCCTGGCCTTGGCCAGTATGGTGGGATTAAAGCAATAAAACTGTATGGACAAGTGGCCAGCGTTAGGCCTGCTCTTACCCAGAAGTGCCGTGGGTAATGGCACACAGCTGCAGGGCCAGGCATCTGGGCTCCCACCCCCTACTTCCTCTCTGCACAGCCCCTGCCCCAGAAACAAGGCAGCTGCTTCTGCCCTCTATCAGCGGGGCGTTGGATTGGTCCAGCTCTGAGAGCCCTTGGCAACCAGGATCCTCAAGATGGAGATGTGTTGCTTAGCAACACCACCCAAGCTTGGGCTTCTCAAACTCCCAGAGGTCCTAGGGAGAGCTCATCTCCTTTTATTAACTATAGTTACCACTGTATAAACCATACTAGCTTCCCTGCATTCATACTTATTTCTAAGAGCTCTGTGAAGGATAGATTAGTCTTTGTTGAGAGGGGGGTGAGGGAGGAGAGGAAGATGGCTCAAAGGTTTGTGATATTTACATTGCATCATATAGCTTGTCAAGGCAGAGCTAAAACTTGAACACGGATTCGACTAAAGCCCCTGCTCGCCAGTCACCCCATATCTTAGTTGGCACCTCAATACACTGATGCAAGTTTCATGCTTTCTTGCATCAGGTGACTTCTGATTTGGGCTTTTGACATCTACAGATCTATAGCATTCATGTGTGTGCGCTCAGTCGTGTCTGACTCTTTGCAACCCCTAGGACTGTACCCCACCAGGCTCCTCTGTCCATGGGGTTTTCCAGGCAAGAATATTGGAGTGGGTTACCACCTCCTCCTCCAGGGGATCTTCCCGACCCAGGGGGTCAACCCCTCGTTTTTTGTGTCTCCTGCATTGGCACGTGGGTTCTTTCCCCACTGAGCCATTGTGGAAAGCTCCATAACATTCACACCTAAGGTGACAGGACAGAAGCGTTTGTTACTGAACCCAGATCTGGCTGCTCACCCCTCAAAACACAAAGGAGGTCAGGCTGGGGGAAGAAACGTTTGCTCTATTTTGGATAGCCAATGGGAATTTGCTGCGTGACTCAGAACTTAAACTGGGCTCAATACAAATCTCGAGGGGTGGGGTGGGAAGGAGGTCAGAGGGGTGTTAAAAAAAAAGAAAAGTTCGCTTAATTTTGCATGCTGGCGACCTAGGGGGAGGACAGACAGCTGTTCAAAGGCTGCCTCCCCTCCTCCAACTCCCTGACAATCAGGAGGCAAGAGCTTTCAGACAGAGGGAGGGGACTACGTAGAGAAACGACATGGTCAGCTCTGACAGTCACCCTGAAATTGGTCATTGCTGGTCTGACCGCCCTGGTTGGTGTAGTTACTCATTCTTCAGTTCCAGTGTCAGCTTGTTTCCATTTCTGGAGGCCAGTTCTTGAAATTGTGACAGCTTACATCACGGCTACGTTCTGGTCATCATGCAGCTCTCATCTCCCCTCCCACCTGATGGGGGTTTTAGTATCTATAAGACACTACAGAGGAGAGGATATGGCTCAAACCAACATCTGTGGCCCTTGAGAAGGAACTAAAGGTCCTTGACTATGGTTAAAAAAACTATTATTTGGTCTCCTTTGACTGTTTTCCTTTAGTTCTGCATTTTCTCACTTCTGAGTCAACTTATTCTTTGGCTAAAGTTCTTCCACAGACAAAAGGCAGGTGGAGGTCAAGGGGTGAAGGACCACAGGGTCCTGCTCCATTTCATTTGGATTTTACTTTAACTCATTGCTATACTAGGAATAGCAATGCTGGCTCCCAGTTTTGTGGAATGCTAGTGCTCTAGAAGAATTTAGGAAAGGCAGGATGGTGTTTGGTAAAGCTGCCATCGATGAGAGCCAGGTGTGAGCAGTGTGTAAGATGAGTTTGAGCTTTCAGCAGTGGTTGCCTCAAGAATGAGGATTCTCTGAGATCAGCTTTCCATGTTATTGAACTATTTGGCATACATGAGTTGTATAAATAGAAAGGAGGTGTGTCAAATATCCATATGCATCAACCATAGGTATGGCTTGATATTTGGCAGAAAACAGCAAAGGAGAAAACCACGCCTCCTTCAATTAAAAAATAAGTTAATTTAAAAAGGAGGTGTGGTTTTTTTGGTTTATTTAGAGGAAGCAAATTTAAATCCCACCCTTTGAGGAACCACCACCAACACACATTATAACATGAAGTTCAGACATTATACTGGATCCAAGAAGTCAAAGATTACACATCATGTGTAGTCACTATGTTTTGTCCAAGTCTTTTGCAACCCCATAGATGAGCCTGGCAGGCCATTCTGTCCATGAGATTTCTCAGGCAAGAATACTAGAGTGGGTTGCCATTTCCTTCTCCAGGAGATCTTCCTGACCCAGGGATTGAACCCACATATCTCCTGCATTGGCAGGCGGGCTCTTTACCACTGAGCCACTAGGGAAAGTCCCTACCCTTTAAGATACCAGCTACAAACTCAGGTCTCAGGCTTGGGATCACAACTTTAAATTCTACCTTGGGATCCAAAGCCCATGCTTGAGAAACTCAAGGACTGCCTAGAGGAGGAGTTTCACCCATGTTCCCAAGGTTTGGACTTGGCCACTTGCTTACTCTAGACTACAGTGGGCTACTTCCTTGGACTCATCTCTGTTTCCAGGAGGACCTTACTTCCAGAAGTTCTTATGTTGAGAAAAACCCTTACTGTCACTTACAGGAAGCCAACACATAGCAAAGACAAGGGAGGCAGCATCAAATAAGAGCATGGGCTTGGAATCCAGGGGACCTGAAACTCAGTGCTGGTTCTGCCATTTCCCCACTGAGCTCTCAGAAGCTCTTGAGTTTAAGCAAGTTTTCTCCCATGTAAAATGGAAGCATTAAAACTGACCTCGTGTCTTCTGGATTAGACAAAACACCAGCTCAATGCATACCATGCTGTGGTTATAACCAATATTGGGCTGTCTTGTGGGTCTTGATTCCTGGCATCAGGATGCCCTTGCTCCTTCTGAGCAGGCTTAATTTTAACTTGTACTTAGTAAGTGACTCCACAGACTATGCTTCACTTTTTGCCAACAGGAAGCTTAGAAGTTAGTAGCTCTTGTTGACAGTGTCTATAGGACCATCTATGTGCGATTCACTTGCACTAACTTCAGTGTATTTTCCTTTATTCTACACATCTTGAATGTTTTTCAAGCAGAGCAAGAGTGCAGCAATGCATTGGAAGTGCTCGCCAAAGTATGAAGAAATAGCTGGCCATCTCCCACACTTGGCCATTTCTAATCCCCTGCAGGTTTGGTCCATGGTACTGGCCTGGAGTGTGTGTTTCCATAGCTTTCTCTAGTTTCACAAGCCGTAAAAATATGTCTGAGTTTGGATTTATAAGAAACATACTGAATGTTTAGGAACCGAATGGTCACCAGATATAAGGTTTGGTAGAACAGTTGATGATCGGAAAAGTAAATTCACCCATATCGACATAAACTGGTTACATTTAGGGGCCTGTGGGTAGATAGATAAACTAGAAGTTCAGAGACGTAAGATGAACTCCTTCATTCGTACCTCTGGTTGAGTGATTTAGCTTATGAGTGTTTACATCTATAAAAATATCACTAAACACCCCACCGTCAGGTTATCATGAATCTCCAAGGAGGTAACCTTATAAGAGTTAAGACACAGTCCAGTCTGTACCAAGAACTGTACCAGCTGACCTTTGGGTATGTTTCAGCAAGTTCCTGGTTAAAGAACACAAATGGAAAAAAGGTTGGTCTACCCAATTTGACCGGAGAGATTTAACGTGAGTAAATTGAAGCTGGAAAAACATCTCAGACGCAGATGTGAAAGACTGCAGAAAATGGTCTATTAGGAGAGAAATAGAAACCACATTGTTGGAATTGTTTTAAAATGAGCAGCCTAAAGAACATCATGGACGTTTACACTGGGCCCCGGGGCAGGGGGGTGGGTGGGGGCCAGGGCCCCAGTAACAGGATCAGTCTCTTCCCACTCTTAATCTGCTGTAAGAAACTCAGTGGTGCTTAGAATTAAGTCAGGCTGTGTGTTCAAACCATTAGCCCTAAGAGGTGAGATATTAAAACATCCCTCCCTGTCATGGGGGTTTCACAGCCCTCCATCAGGGAATTAAGGTCAGTTTAAGATACAGACCAAACTTTCGAGAGCCAGGTTGAGTTAGAACTTGAGCAGGGGTGGGATGGAGGTGCTGGACATTGCTCAAGAATTTCTCATTGGCAAGACCTTCCTATTTGAGGAGCTGTCGATTTCACAGAACTCCCCTGACCCTGAGTCAGTTCTGTGACTTCACCCCCAGATGTTGTCTGCTGTCTACACCCTATTGCTGCTACCATCACTGCTATCATCTGTTTTTCCAGCCTTATCCAGTGGGCTTCACCCACCCATGCTATCCATTTCGGCCACATGGGCCACCCTCCAGCCCTGCCTGTTCTGTCTAAAGACCTCCCTTCACACCATCTGCTGGTTAAGCCTTCCCCATCCTTCCAAGGCAGATCAAGGGTACCACCTCATACTTCTGTGAATTCTCATGGGGTCAGCTCTCCTGCTTATAGACCCCTCAGCACTGTGTGCCTGCCCTTCTGACTGGATTTTTGTCTGTGACAGATGTCCATTCCCCACTAATATGTGCCAAGAAGGCAAAATATCCATGACCCCATGAGCCTGGAACATAGCAAAAGTCAAGCCCAAGTCTCAATGTTGCCATTAAGTTTTTAATAAATCAGGAGAGTCCCTGCAGTGTGATAGAAATGAGTGTCTTTACAGAGAACTTCAGATTCCAGGTAGATTTCTGATGTCAAGGCTTCAATTTTCTAGCTATGAAGAGTCCAAGATGGCAGCATGCAAACCTCATGGTATTAGACTGGGATGTAGGATCAGATTCTGTCATCTACTCGGTCCTCCCATGAAGGTTCAAGGGAAGTTCGGTGCCCTGAACAGGTGATAAGGCAAAGCAGTATGAGAAGGGCCATGAGTCAAAAATTTTAGGACAAATTCGATGCCGAGTTGGAGCACCGAATGTCATTTTCCTTGAACTCGCATCAGACCATGGTGTTCTTATTCAGTTTGTGATCTGATCTATTTTGAGAGCAAAGAATAAGCTAATACAGATGCCTTGCACAGGGAGAGATGAAACCCACAGTCTTCTTTCCATGCGTGCTTAGTTGCTCAGCCGTATCCGACTCCTTGTGACCCCATAGACCGTAACCCACCAAGCCTACTCTGTCCATGGGATTTTCCAGAAAAGAATACTGGAGTGGGTAGCCATTCCCTTTGCCAGGGGGTCTTTCCAACCTAGGGATCAAACCCCGGTCTCCTGCAATGCAGGTGTATTCTTTACTGTCTGAGACACTAGGGAAGCCCAGTCTTTTCAGGGAGGTTTAATAACCCATGAAGCTTCATTCACCAAGGAGGCAGGCCTGGGGCCTTGGACATGGACTGGGAATGAGATGAGGGTCTGTGAAGGAGACAGAGCTAAGTGAAGGTGAATTGGTGGAAGCCTGCCCTTAGGAGGCCTCCCATCTTGAAAGAAGGTAAAGCTTCATACAGTGGGATGACCATGGAGGCCAAAGGGTGATAACTGAAGAGAGATCTGTAGAAGGAAGATTTCAGCTGGTTGTGCTTTTGACCTTGGCTTGCCCCCTTGAGCCAGCTGCAGAATTCAGACTGTTCAACCAGAAGTTTGCCTGGGGGCCATCCTAGCTTGGCCTCCTTAAGTTGCTTGCTGTCAACCTGGAAACATCTTCATATGTTTCCTTATTAGAGAGCTCTGAATGTTCCAGCACAAGCACATCTTGCCTCCCATCCTCAGAGCTAACGAGCTGGCTTATGACCCATGGTCATGATGCTTCCCTCGCGTGCATAGTCGCTCAGTCATGTCCAACTCTCTGCGACCCCATGGCCTGCAGCCCACCAGGCTCCTCTGTTCATGGGGATTCTCCAGACCAAGAATTCTGGAGTGGGTTGCCATGTCCTCCAGGGGATCTTCCACAACCCAGGGATCAAACCCAGGTCTCCTGTGTTGCAGGCGGATTCTGTACTGTCTGAATTACCAGGGAAGCCCCCTTCCTGAGTGTTTAATGGCCCCAGGATTCAACCCAGGGTACCATGTTGCCTTTCATTGTCATGTCTCCACCTCCTCCAATCTTTTGGTCGTTTCTCAGTCTTTCCTTACCTTGTGACCTTGGTTCTTTAGCGTTCTGGTCAGTTAATTTGCTAACGCCCTCCAAGGGCTTGCCTGACCAAGGTGATGCAATTTTGGGGTTAAGACTACAAAAGTGATGCTGTAACCTCCTCAGTGCAATCTATCAGGAGGCACATAACAAGGACAGTTATTGCTGGTGATGTTAACTATGACTAGTTTGTTAAAGTGGCATCGTCCTGAATTCTCTATCATAAATCCTCCCTTTGTAATAGTTAAATATTGGGGGGAAATACTTTTGATACTGTGCAGATATTCCATTTCTGCCTAAATTTTTGCTCAGCATCTGAATGTCAGGGGTCACACTAGGCCAGCTTTCTGGGAACAGCAGTATTCTGAGCAGAGACCCAAGTTAAGGGAATTCTCAGTCACTCATATCCTCTCCCCCACCCCATACTTTAACTTTTTGAGAAAATTTAACTGAAGAGCAAAGAATGGTAGAGCTCCTATGGACCTTCACTCAGTTTCCCCTTAATAGCTCATATAACCATGCAGTTATCAAGACTAAGGTTAGCCTGGTGTCCATGGTGGTCCAGCAGTTAAGACTCCACACTTTCAATACAGAGAGTGAGGGTTCGATCCCTGGTCAGGAACTAGGATCCTGCCTGCTGTGCCACATGGCCATAAGACTTAGGTTAGCCTCGGTATAATAGTAAGCTGTGAGATTATGCTCTTTTGATTTGGTTATCAAATACTGGTTAGCTACCAAACCAGAGGAAGATACGGCTATAAGCAGTTGTTTTAAGGACGCAAGACTCCAGGTATTGACTAATACAAACCCCCCGATGGCGTCACCTTCAAGCACCTTCTCTTCGATGCCTCAAAAGTCAAGAAAAAGTACTGCTTTTCAAAAGCCAGATTGTCCTAAAACTTCATGGTGTCTTAGTAAGAATTTTGAATAATTCTGATGTACTGTAAGCTACCATAATAGTTCCGAGAAACACGTGAGCCAAAGATAGGACTGTCTTTGCAGAAGAAACTTGTTAGTGTATTTGGATGAGGCAAGAATCAGAGCATAGGTACATAGATTCATATCACCTGGGAGAGGATTTCAGTGGGAATACACCAGGATGGATATTCAATATTTTAGTGACTTGATATAGCTCTAATAATGACATAGTTGAACTAGAATAAGACTACAATTATCAATGTAAATAGTCTTAGGTTTTATTTTATCTTTGTTTTGTCAAGATTAACTTAAGGATAGGTCAAAAACTCACACCAAGAAAGCATTCCAAGCATTAGGTGAGAGAGACTTCAAAACTTTAACTTCAACAGGAGTCAAGCACATTGCCCTAATTCAAGTGCAGGCTCTCCTATAACTCCTAGAACATTAGAGTTTTACTTTCTCTGTACTGCCAAGTTGCCAGATTAAAAACAGCATCCTAGGAAATATTTGGAACATTTAGACTAGATAGCATTTATCTGAAATTTAAGATCTATTAGGAATTCTGAATTTTCGCTAAGTCCAGCACCCCTAGTATCATTGAGACAGCATCTTCAAAGTGGATGTCTTCAGATTTTAAAGGAATGAAGGACTGTTAAACATGGCAGCTCTTCTCCAGACTTACAGGGGAAGTATGCAGAGATGCCTGGAAATGGTAAGAGTCAGCTTAATGCAAAGCTGTACTGGGCAGTCTTGGATCCAGAGCACCCCACTGGGCGACCAAAGACTTGACCACGTAGGGGTCATGGGCCAGTGGTTCCTTGGGTCCAACCCTGCTTCTCCCCTTTCCCCTTTATTGGTGTAACTCTCCAATAAACCTTTCATGCCTGTAACTCCATCTTAGCTTATTTCCTGGAAACAAGCTGGTCCAGGAACAAGACCAGTTGACTGAACTCACAGGCAGATTTCCTCCTGGGAGCTGCTGTCTTGGGAGACAGACACCTCAAAGGAAGTGAATAAACAGGCAAGTAAGCTGTTAGAACTGCCAGTAAGTGTTTCAGATTGATTGCTAAATGAGTAACCATTTCTATTTTAAATTCCTTTGGGATTCAGGGAAAGAAGAGTTTTTACTAGGCTCAAAAGGATGAGAAACTCAATGAAGAATGAGAAATCCCTGGAAAAGGAGGTGGCACATCCAGCCCGAAGAGGGGAAAGCCAAGACTAGTGTCTGCAAAGACAAGACAAAGAAAATGGATTGATTCACTCAGTGGGGTCTTCAGACCTCACTGTTGGGAAGATAAGGATGAGGTGGGTCAGATAACTGCTCTACAGTCACTGACTCAGCCATACACTCAGCCTTCCATTCCCAGCAGAGACTGGTACCCACTGAAGATTACGTCTGTTCTCTAGATGAGGTTTCAGCCAGATGCTCGAACTCCAGGCACAAGGAAGAGTGTGATGCAAAAGCCAGAATCTAAAAACTTAAACTGAGGGACTTCAGCCCTCTCCCCACTCCCAGAGCCCCCTCCCAGCTCATGTTTTAATGTCCATTGTCTAGTCTGTGCCCTTGATCTAATTGTCAACTCTTTACTCATTTTGACTACACAGTTGCCACTTGTGGGAGCTGGAGGTGGCTGGTACAGAGAAGCAGACTTCATACACCCAAGTTTGAATTTCACTACCTTACTTGTGGGTTATCATTATGAACTTCACTTGGAAAACAAGGATTCCATCACCTACCTGGAGGGATTGAGGCAGATCAGCTCATCGAATAAGCACCTAGGGGTCACAGAAGTTCAGTTGATCACTGAAGAGTACTCAGGTGGACAGGGTGAGACTTGCCAACTTGGTGATTAAGATGCTCTGTAAGTTTCACTCTCATGTGTGTCTAGCCTAGACCTGACACTGATTACAGACTCTTCGATAGATGCTCTAACACAGACTTCAGAACATCTGCTGAATTTCAATGCATCATGCAGTTCGAGAGGGCCAAAGGTAACAATATTCAGCTTGCTTAAGGTACCAAGGCTACCTTTACAATACTGGACACCCACAGTGACACTGAAGTCTGCGTGAGATTAAAGCCAGGAGATCTGCCTGGGATTAAATTGTGGTTCATCCATAGTCAGATAATTGCATGTTGCCTATTTTAGCACAAAATGCCTCAGATAGCAAATATCCATACTAGGTTGGCAGGAGAATATCCATAACAGATTGTACCTCTCAAAGAGCTGACATCTACCAAAGTGAAAGCGGTAAGTGGTATCCCTCTTGGTTCCTTTCACTGGAGCCCCTCAAGTTATCTTTGCCTTTAGGTTTCTTGCTTTAATGCTTTTATTCTATTCTTCCCAAATGTGGGTAAAACTCATAGTCAAATTCCTTGTGATGGTGTAGTTCAAACTGCTTTCCAATCCTTCATATCTTGTTAGATCATAAATATAAATAGCATTCAAAAAACATCCACTGTTAAGTGGGGTCAAGAATGGCCAAGAAAGGAAATTGTTCAGTCAGAGGCAGGAATAGTAGTACTCAGGCTTAGATCTTAGCTCAACATTTGTGAATAGGTAGAGAGAAGACAGCATCTTATCACCATAGAAACACAACCTGGTACGTGGTTGGTGCTCTAGTGTTGAACAGACCTACAGATCTAGAGGCCGAGAGTCTGGAACTAGAGATATGTCACCCCATGAAAAGAATTTCCAGACCAAACTGCCACCCCACAGCAGGGACTCTATGGGAGGTCTTTCTGATTAAATTGACGTCTTGTTTTTTGGTCTTCACCAGCTCTCCCGAAGCTGTCCATCTCCTGCCCCTCCACCTCCTGTTCTGTTATCAGCCTTGGGTTGCGGGCTGATATTAAAAGGACCCTGATAAAGCTCCCTAAGTGGCGGCAAGCTGTAAACATTCCCACTGATGCCATTTGATTAACCTGCTGAGAAAATGCCTGAAGAAGGTCCTGGCTTGTCACCATGAGACAGGCAAAGGTGCCACGCAGAGCTGTTGAAAAGCAAGTTGGTCGAGGCCACCGCCGTGGAGTTATATAAAGCACTTGGCTCCAAGACAGAGGTCTCTACAGCACTGCCTATGCAGTCCGCCAGGGTGGCTGTGGGTTTATGGTTTGATAGACATATGCGATGGGGATGCATTCATAGCCCAGATAAGTTAATGATCTATTAGTGGCGAGCAGAGTGAGAGAGAAAGCTGTTGTGCAAAATCCTGCCCCACATTCCAAAGCCACAAACAATTTGGTTTAACACCTTGGTTATAGCCCGTTAAAACAGCTTTCCTAGCAGGCTGCAGTTTCTAGATGCCCACCTATTTAGAGGGTATAAGGTGGGCTAGAAAGAACAAGCATCAACTGTTGGCTGAACTCAATCTTTAATCATCACCTGAACTAACTTACTCAGGTAATAGGGGTCTAAAATATTTAACCAAATTCAAGTTTTTCTCCTCACGTAAAATAAGGCTCATCCAAACATATCTTGTAAGGAATTCTGCTTGGACACAGACTTGGAATATTTGCATTTATGTGCCTAAGAATTATTTAGCCATTGGCTCAGGATGCATCGATAGGGCAGGAGGGATTGTGTTGGAGCAATTAACTGAAATTTGAAGGGCTTGCTACAAGATGACAGTATTGGTTTGAATGTTCCAGATACCTTATCAAAAGGATTCCAAATTCCTGGACGATTGCCCAGTTATTCTGCCTTTGGCTCCAATGAAGAGAGTACTATTTGCAGCAGAGTGTATATTGTCCTTTTTGGAAGGCAACTTGGCAACAGTGAGACTTATTTATGTGCAACACATTCTAGCAATCCCACTCTTGGGATTCCATCCCACAGTAATGAAAGCAGCAGTTCACAAAGACAAACTTGTGACATTGTTTATTCAGCATTGTTTGGGGACCCGAGAAGTGGAAGCTTCCTAGTTTGGTGGATGGATGAGTTAGCTACAGCCTATCATGCACCACTGAAGGAGGTGAGCCATAGCCCATGGACTTAGTTTTCAAACATGTTTTTAGGCAAGCCACTCAATCATGTTGTCTGCAAGAAACTTATTTTTCATATTAAGATGAAAAGTAACAGGATGAAGATATTCCATGTTGACACTACGAGCTGCAGCAACTCTTTCAAAGAGAAAGACTCTGAGGAAGTTATCAAGGATTAAGAAGAGAACAACAAAATTAAGGGGTCAACTCTAACAGTCTGTGTGTACACATAATGTCAAAATGTGAAAGACGGGGACTTATCCATTTCTCTTTGCAGTTCTTAGAGTTGAATATTAACACCATTCTATCTGATGAATAGGCCAGGCAGGGCAGGGAAATCCGTAAAGACAGTTGAACTAAATAGCACCAATCAGCTACATCTAATGGAAAAAATATTCTATATGATCAATAGCGCTAATGTCTTCCTCCACATTCACATGGAACATTCACCAAGATAGACCACATTCTAGGCTAGGCAAAAGCCAGACCCAGAGAAGGTGACAAATTGCTTATTGATGGTAGGACATGTGCTTATTTGGTTGTATGCATTATGAACACGAAAGTAAGCTGTTGCCTGGCTTCTAGCATAAACACCCAGAGACAATGCTGACCTAGGATTGTTACGTCCACGTAGACCATTTCTAAGTGTTGGTGCTTTCGGGTTTGCCATGTGCAATGATCTAACTCAGGGGTCAGACATGAGGATCAAGACCAAGCTATACGCCTCCCCATTTTGAGGAATGGGGCAGGCAGATTTTCTTCGTTAGAAGACTGGAGATTTGCTGGTTTACTTTTTAGTCAAGTGCTAGAAAGACAGCCTTAGGTTTTTCCAGACACCATCCCCCCAACACACACACTGTCCTTTTACAAGATACCAGGTGTGTGTTAAGTCACCCTGTCTACACACAGCTCCTGAGAACTGAAACTACTCAGATCCCAGCCCCCAATCAGGAGGCCGTATTTTTGTACCACGTGACTCTTAGCTGATTGGACTGAGGCAGCCACCTGACCCTGGAGCAGCTTGCCTATTGGCTGGCTGTTTACTCCTGAGACCCTGGTATGAAAGGGGCTGGGCTAAATCATAGGCATATTTGAAATTAAGGTGAAATAAATCAGCAAAGGGACAGATGCTGAAAGGTTGTTTAGACACAGAATCAAGACTTGAAGCCTAGAAGGTCTTCAAGCCTCTTTATTTTGTGATTCAAACGCCCACCTGTGCCTTTTCAATACATTGTTCTCTTCTGCCTGGAAGTCTTTGAGGGAGGCCCACAGATGGGAAGGACACTACACTCTGCTGGCCTCATACCTTTAGGGTTGACAGCTGACTCAGTCCTCCTCTAGCTATTTTGAAGTCAGGGGACACTTACTTCCCCTTATATATAAGCCACCAAAGACCAGGGTCTGGCAGATCCTAGAAAGCCACCATGTTGGGAGCACAGAATATATAACTGCCTTCTACCCTGTGGACCAAGACATAGTAAAGCCCATTGTATGTTGTAAGAGGAGAAGGGGGAGAAGGAATCTCATGTGTGATCAATGGGCAAACAAGTTGGATTTCTAGAGGGACTTGGGAGTCCACCTTGGGACAGAATTTAAGTACCTCCCCAGACTGAGCACCTTCCTCATCCTGACAACACTGCCATTGACTGGCTTTCAGACAGGGTGGGGTAATTTGTAACTCCAGTTACATAACTTCTGAGACTTAGCACTTCATCTTTAAAATGGGTATGAAGTCAAGAACCTAGGGCTATGAAGACACAGAATTCATATAAAGTACTAACAGCGCTCAAGACATTTGAGTGCTTAGGATATGAGCTCCCATGAAACCTCCAGCCATCTGTAGGCTGTCCTGTTGCCTTATTCTGCTCGCCTTTGGGCTCTAGCAGCTCCTTAGATGTGAGCATCTTGTCTCAGTATGCCCCACCAGTGACGGCTAGAACAGCTGCATGTAAGTGCTCAGGTGTATAGTAATCAGTCTGCTTCTACAGGGCATGGAGGGGTCTTCAACCCACTTGAAATCTAGAGATTATTCGCTTAAGGATATATGGGCAGAAAAAAACAAACCAATGCAGTTGTGAAGTAAGGGGTGGGACATCATGAACTAAGACAAACTGACCTTTAAGATTGCCCCTCAAAGCCTGGGCTTGAAGGAAGTATGCGGTTTTAGCTGCTCCCCTGCATGTCCATCCTGTGGGCCACACACTCATGTGCATAATTAAAACTATCCTGCTTCACAGATGGGGAAACACAGGGCACCCCCAATATGCCTGCCAGTGCTAGTAGCCAGATAAAGTCAAGAGTTTTCCCCACCAGTAGGACATATCCAACCTGCAGAAGAAGCATTTGTTAGGTTTCAGAGATCTGAATGAACCTGACATTTACACAAAATCCATTTCTAACTCCCCCTTTTTTCCCTTTTTTAAAAGAATTCTATTGGCTGTGCTGGGTCTTTGTTGCTACGATTGGGCTCCTCACTGTGGTGGTTCCTCTTGTTGCAGAGCACACTCTAGGGCACATGGGCTTAGTTGTCCCATGACATGTGGGATCTTCCCGGACCAGGGATCGAACCCATGTCCCCTGAACTGGCAAGTGGATTCTTAACTGGACCACCAGGAAAAGTCCCTCTAGTTCCTCTTAAAGAGCAATGAACTAGCAACACTGGGTCAGCATTCCCACATGACCTCAAAGATATTGAGGGAGCCCAGCTCTGGTCGAAGACAGGTTTACTCCTGGCCAAGCCCCACATTGCCCATTTCATCTCCCTTATGTGTTTGGTCCCTATGAGAACACTTCAGTTTGAGAAATCTGAAATAAGTCTTGGTATTTATAGAATACATTAGGTCCCAGGAAGGGACGGGGTATCAGGGATATGACTTGATAAATGATGCAGCTTTCTTTTAAAAGTGGGACTTTGATGGGTGAAAGGCTCAGAAAATGACCAATTTTATGGGCAGGACATTCTGCTGAGTCGGTGTTAATTGGAAAATTGACAAATTTGGAAATATGTCTTCAAAGACAGCCAGATGACTAAAGACACTGCATCATATTGGGGCAAAAAGATATATATATAACATTATATATAATAACATATTTACAACATTAAGCTGTACTTGCAGTCTTTCTTTTGGCTACAGGCATGCAGGATCTTAGTTCCCCAACCAGGGTTCAAACCTGTGACCCTGCAGTGGAAGCGTGGTGTCCTGACCACTAGATGGCCAGAGAAGTCGCCTATACTTGAGGTCTTAGTGTTTAGGAAACCCTCTTCCTCTACACACTAAGTCACAGAACTTTTATATCCTTCAAGAGGTGGTTATTGCAGCTAGAGTCTCTCAGTTACTTGGTTTTCCAGGGTATATCTTTACTCCCTTCTAAAGAGTTAGAAGCATTTTTCATTTTAAACAAAGCTGTAGCTAAATGGTATCCCAATTCACCAGTACACTTTGACAATGACCTCCAGTCTTGCAAATATGAGTGCACACTCCAGGGGTAATTATGAGGTCTAGAGTTAGGTTTGCTTCTCTGCGAGCATTCGTTGAGATTATTTCAGGTGAGGGTCCCCCAGATTAGCACTTTCAATATTGAGAAGACCTCACACAACTAAGGGTCCACTAAGATTTCTCCCTTGGCGGGAGAACTAGGGAGGAACACACCTTCGTGTCACCTCATTGTGCCTACATGCTGAGTTGCTCAGTTGTTTCCGACTCTTTACCACCCCATGGACTGTAGCCTACCAGGCTCCTCTGTTCATGGGATTCTCCAGGCAAGAATACTGGAGTGGGTTGCCATGCCCTTCTCTGCTCTGTGCCAAGCACTGGTCCACGTGGGATCAAGGGGAAAGCTGGGAGTTCCTATCATTGACCCAGTCATGTATACAAGTCTGACGGTTAAGGCACCGAGATAGCGAGACTTTGCTATGTAAAGGGCTAGTGTCACCTACACAGTGGCCCTGGAGCACAAAGCTCAGTCTTCATGTCTGGGTTCAATTAAAGACAGTTTGCAGCCTGAAGTTCATGGAGAAGCGTCTTCCCAATGCATGACATCTGTTAGTGCTCTCGGAAAGCTAAGTTTCAAAAGGGGCTCAGAGCATCAAAAACGGACCTTGATTCTTCCAACACCCCTCTCCAGTCTCCTCTGTCTCAGCAAGTGGCAGCATTTAGTCTCTACACTTCATGCTCATAAAATAGGCATTGCTTTTTTCTTTTTTGTTCTTTAAAAGACAAAGTGTGTTTTGGAAGTGTCAAGTCCCCTGGAGGTCAAAGCTCACATACTGTTGAACCCAAATTCATCAACTTAGGCTACTTGAATATACACATTCGACTCCATGAAGGCTTTAGCCCTGAATAGAGGATGGTCCCCACCCAACTCCAGGAGACTTTGTCTCATCTCAAAGTGTGGCTCAGACTTGGGGTCACAGTGGGCTTGTTTGCTGGCCTCTATTTCCCCACAGGAAGGAAGGACAGGTTTAGAATGAATTCTGTGCAGAGTCAAAGCCCAGACTGAAGGAAAATACTCCTTGCTCCGGGGATGATGGGTGGAGAGAAGGTTCTGAAAGAAACACATGCTCTACAGTGCCACATTGTCCAAGCATCAGAGGAAAGAGGCGAGAGGATCTTCCGGGTGTGAAAACTGCTGGAAGGCTGCCTCCTGGTCCTTATTTGCCTTAACAGTCTAGACCAAAGGTCCTCAACATTTTGGACACCAGGGACCAGTTTCATGGATAACGGTTTTAAGACCAGTGGCTGGGGGAGAGGGGATGGTTTGGAAATGACTCAAGCACATGACATTTATCGTGCACTTTATTCCTACTGTTCCATTGGCTCCACCTCAGCTCAGGTGTTAGATCCCAGAGGTGGGGACACCCCCGTCTAGACAGCTCTGCTGCCAGGTGCTCCAAGGAAGGGTGTACCAGGGCTGACACGTGGCAATTCTCCTTCCTTTGGCTTCTCCAAAAGCAAACAGCCCTCTAGGAAAATCCAGTGCTTCCACTTAAACCCAATCCCAGTTGCAAATCAAGGTGAGCTTTCAGGAGCCCCCTCTTCTGAACCCTGAAGCACCAAGTTTGCACTTTGTAAGCAAGATGGACTCACAGCAAAACTGTCTTTGCAATTTTCTGACTCCCTTGATCCAGGATGATCCTGTGAGTCTTTTGCCCTCCATCTGGGGGCTGGACCACCAAGGCGAACTTTGTCAGCTTGGGAACTGTTCCATTTGCTCTCCAGCTCATCTCAGAGGTGAAGAGAGGGAGGAGGTGGAGAGAGCACTGGGAAACTCAGGTTAGCCAGAGTCCCAGGCAGGTCAGAGAAGACCCTGATTTCTTCTCCAATCTGCTGTGCCAACCATCTGTCCTCACTAACGTGCATAGGTTTATGATTTTTTTAATCCTTTCCACATAGACACACACTGTGAACACACCGCTTTCTTTTTATAGCCTGTACTTTCATGTTGATTGCTGGCCTGGGAGTTATGACCCAGTATCTATCCTGTAGGCCTTGCTGGTAGACTGGAAATTCCACGAGCTCAACAAGCATTGCTAGGGTGCAAGGGAATCTCTGCCCACCAGGTCTGTGAACCTGTGTTTAGGAGACAGCTTTGATACTCAGCACCAAGGTGTGATCAACCGCCTCATGGTTATACTCATGGTTCCATGCATCCCAAGACTCAGCCAGTCCCTGCTTCACCTGCACTTAACTCACATTGACTGAGCTCGTCACTGGCTGCCTAGGGGCTTTCTTGCTCCCCTGCCTTGGCCAATAACTATTCTAATCCTTAGACCAGGGCAATCCTGCTAGTTTATTGGAAGGAAACACCTGCCCTTGTAATGGTTGTTAACCCGAGGGACTATAAGGGTCTTCCTTCTCGTTTTCTTAGTAACTGATGAGCCAGCTGGAAGTCAATTCCTCTTATAATGAATTCCTTCCTCCAAGCACAAAGGAAGGATTCTATACCCTGCCTGTCAATTGTTGTACACGATGGGTCATTGCTTCAGGACTTGGTTTCATACATCTAAGATTCCCTATCCAATAAGTTGTTGATATCTGTCACTGTCTCCGGGCTGTTCCTTTGGTCTGGTGGCTGGGCAGTTCCATGACTTGCAGCCCAACAGCCAACCATGCTGATTTCAGATTTGAAGCCCAGCAGGACAGACTTCAACCCAAAGCAAAAAACCCTCCAAAGTCCAACTCCCCATTTCCTCCTCCTGCTGAGGCAGCTCCCCCAAAGTGTGTGGTGTGGGGAGGAACCAGCACTAGAGACTCAACTCTCCCTAAATCATTATTCACCATCTGAAACATTCAAGAGTTCTCCATTCTCTTTAAGAGACTTTCTAGTAAGTCTAACTCAAGTGAGGAAGCATTTTGCCAAGACCTGAGGATGACCTTCTAGTTTAAGCCTGCAGGAACAAACTGTCCCAATTAAGTTGGCCTTTTATATACCATGATTCTTCCATGTAGGATTAGTTGTTCAATTCTGTGTTTATCATTTCTTCTAAAGGGAATTGTGCTTTTATTCTGAAGTGGTCAACTGAATCTGTTAGGAAAACCCTGGGATTTAAAAAGAATGTCGTTAGAACACACGATGGTCCTTTATCCTCACATGTGGTCCTGAATCAGGCACGTCTTTAAAGATGATTATTTGATTAGGAGAAGACTGGTGTTGGTAGTTGGCAAAGAACCCAAAAGGAACATGAGTTAACTTTGTGTCATTCCTGCCTCATCCCAGGTGCTTCACCTTTTCTCCTTTCAGAGGTTAGGTGAGCAATTTCCAAGTTGAGTCCGTAGGATCCCGAGTCCACTGTTACCCCAGAAGTTTGTGGTTACTAAATCTGAGACTATGGTTTATGTAGCATTCAACATTCCTTTGCAGGGCTTGTCAGAGCTTTTAATATGTAGATATGGATGTGAACCTCTAAGAAGTTTATGATGTGGAGCATTCCTTCAGATTTAGGATCCGAACATTTTATCATGCTGCAAGAAAAAAGGTCAATTCTTGGATTCTACACACACTGAGATAAAATTGAGGATTGGTTTCATTTACTCAACTATACAAGTTGTTTATCCAAGATCTTCGTGGCCTTAGACCCAGAGCAGATACAAGCTTCCCTCCCCTATGTTCCTTATCCTTTTTCCTGCTTCAATTTTTCTTCATAGACCTTATCACTACCCAATGTATTCTGCACGTGCATCTAGAATATACTACACAGGCAGGCATTCTCCTCCACTGAATATTCAGCACCTACAGTAGTGTCTGGAGTATAGCCGGCAGTTTGAATTTGGTTTTCTCCACTGTAACATAACCAGGCTTCTAAGGAGATCTGGAACCACATTTTCATATTCTACTCTATAACCATGTCTTATTAAAATAGCATTTCACATCTCAAAAGCTTTAAGAGTTGTTCAGTCATTGTTCAGTCACATGTCTGACTTTTTGTGATCCTATGGGCTACAGCATGTCAGTCTTCCCTGTCCTTCACTATCTCCAGGAATTTGCTCAGATTCATTTCCAGTGAGTCTGTGATGTCATCTACCCATCTCATCCTCTTCCTCCCTCTTCTCTGCTTGTCCTCAATCTTTCCCACGTCGGGGTCTCTTCCAATGAGTCTTCATCATGTGACCAAAGTATTGAAGCTTCAGCATCAGTCCTTCCAATGATTATTCAGGGTTGATTTCCATTAGGATTGATTGGTTTGAGCTCCTTGCTGTCCAAGGGACTCTCAAGAGTCTTCTCCAACACCACAATTCGAAAGCATCAATTCTTTGAAAGCATCAATTCTAGAGAAGAGTTAGACTTCAGTCAATTTGATGCTGACCCTGACTTGGTAATTTTCCACTTTGGGGCCTATGTAATCCCAGGTTGAGATGCAAAGTTGGATCTAAGTTGCATCCAGTGCATCCTGAACAGATCCCTTCGCAAGCCGTGAGCATGCAGTGCCCAGAGGACCAGGCTTAGTCATTATTCTTGGCAACAGCTTTCACGATCTCTGGAGGCCTGGAAAGAACATGGGATGGTGTGCCTTGATGCCCTCATCTCATAAGCATCTTCAGGTTCGCCCAGAGTCAGCACCTCCCAATGGGACATGGTGGCCTTCAGAGCATCTGCAGTGCATCTAAAAAGGTTGGAGGACCCATACACACACAGGCAACATCACAAGGAAGAAGATCGAGTTCCCATGGGAGAAATTAAGGCTCTTCAGCCTTCAGGGGAGAAAGTTAGATCAACCCATTTACCCAGCAGAGAACCATGGCCACCCACAAGGCACAATCTCCAGAGACCTGAAGGTAGACACTCATTCTTTTTATTGGAAAGCAAGCCCCGAGAGGTTAAGAGGCTCAGGCCAAGACCCACAGCTGTTAAAACTCAGGCTGGAACTTGCATGTGAGGTTCACGCCAGGTCTCCTCCCAGAAGCACGATCACTCTGCAGAACTTGGAAGACCTCAGCCTCAGGCCAGATGACAGCTTAGACTTTCCCCAAACTGACCCGTGAACCTGAGACGACCTTGCATTTGTCCTGAGATTATAACTCTCCAGCCTCATTTGTACGTTGAGCCTGGGTAAGAGGACAGAACTTTAACAGCCAGGCTCCCTTTTACTCCCACTGGAGGTTTTCAGGCGGAGATTGTACGCGAAGCCCATAGGCTGACCCATGATGCCAGCAAATGCCACCTGGACCAGGAAACTGAGGACTGATTCTTTACAAAGCCATGCTCATGACTGCTTCAGGAATAACAGATAGTAGCCTGAAGGGCTGCCCTAGGAGGCTGCGTTGAGAAAAGGATTTCACATCCAGCAGTAGCTCACTGTGGACCAAGCACTATTACGGATAAGCTGAGACTCAGGGAGAAAGGTGAACAGGTTGGCCGTGTGCATCACTGGGAAAGCAGGGCGGAACCCCCTGTCTTTGATAGCGCTGCCCCGAACCTTCAGACTCCTCTCCTAAGCACGTAAAGGGGAACGTGGGTAGTGTCTTGGAAGTTTTTAAAAGGCAGCAACATCCTCTGATGAGGGAGGGGGGAACCGAGGGATACATTGGCACTTAGCTTTCCTGACACTTGACTGATGAACACGTGGATGGCCGACACAAGAGCTACCCCCTGTGACCCACAGGGGGCAGCACTCACCCAACATCGGGAGAGAAAGTACTAAAGCCCTTGTCGAAGGAAAAACCCTTGGCTCAGTCCCTTACGAGGGGCATTTCAGTTCAGTTATTCTCATTATTCTGGATGAGCTCAATCTAATCACATGAGCCCTTTAAATGTGTCTCTAGAAGTCAGACATGGAAAAAGCCAGCAGTCAAAGCACAAGTAAGAATCGTAATACACTGTTGGCAACTTGAAGGCGGAGATGGGCACAAGGACAGCGGGTGTAGGAGGGTCTCTGGGAGCTGAGGGGCCTTCTGCTGCCAGCCAGCTAGGAGGTGACCGCAGTCATACACTGCACGTGAACAGATTTCATCAGAAGAGGTCAGGTTCGAAACACCCGTGGTGTAAGCTGTGGACCATGATGGCAGTAACTTCCATGGGACCTTCACAGATGCTGTGGACATCCTATAAAACTGAAGGGGAGAGTGCAATCTAAATAAGATCTCAGAAGGCAGCCCGCTCGGTAAATTGAGATGTCTTGTCAGGGTTTTACGTTCCTAGCTTTGAAGGCTGTGTCCCCAGGAAGGCAAAGTTGCTTCAGAAGAACACCCCTAGTTCTAGGATGAGACTTGGTCTTAGGAGTGCCAACATCTATGCTCCAGTTCTGTCATAGGTGCTGAGCACAGTGAAGGAGAGAGGACCCCAGTCCTCAAGGGGATCTAACGGAGGATCACAGCCACAGATGTGGTTAAGTAGCACCCCGTGACTTCTAGCCCATCCACACACCCCCTGCATAACCCTTTGGGTGTGGGTGAAAGTCTGCATGAGACACCACACTCCTGTGATTGTTATAGGGTAAGCAGACTATTCTAATGAGCACGACCTAATCACATGAGCCCTTTAAGTTTGTGTCTAGAAATCAAACATGGCAAGCCAGAAAAGCAAAGCACAAGAACCATAATGCACTTCTTGGCAGCTTGAAGATGGAGGGGGACACACGAGAGGCCTTCAGCTACCAGCAGGAAAGGAGGTGACCGCAGCCTGACACTGCGAGAAGCTGAATTAGACCAAGAATGAGCTTGGAAGCTGAGTTGACTCCTAGTCTCCCAGTGAGGCTGCAACCCATCTGACACCCTGATTTCAGGCTCGAGACACCTGAGCAGAGAACACAGCCACCCTGAGCCTGGTCAGCACCTACAGAAGAGTGAACTTGTGGAATTTTAAAGCTGCCAAGTTTCCGCCGTGCAACAGTAGAAGGTTAATACCATCTCCCTGTGCAGTAACGATCGTCGTGCGTCCCATGAAGAAAAAGCTCGAACACCCATGCATTATAGGGGAACCAAAGCTTGGCTGTGAGGTTTGGGACATCCCCTTTCAGATAAAATAGTGCCTGGGATGACACATGACTCCATCTCTGCTGTTCTCTTAAAACAATCTAGCCATCAGCAGAGGCTTAAAATGCTTAACGAGGCTCACTAGACCAGGGTTGGATTGAGTCAAAGCAGTTGAGATCAGAAATGGTCAAACCTCCATTTAGAGGGCCTCCATCAACTAGCATCAAGCTAGAATCTCCACCTTGTTATCTGTGAATGGAGACCTAAGCCACTCGGACCATGCAGAAGGCTTCTCAGGAGACATTAACAGCTGACATCTCCCAGGTTGGAGCCACGCTTACCCCACTGATGTCAGTTCCTCCCATTAAATGTGAATCTGAGTTTCTCAGTCAATCTTTAAGACTGGTTCCCCCAAGAAGGGACTGTTTCATATGGTAAGATGGGAAGAGGAATCTGATCACTGAGGATCTGCTTTTGAGTGCCAAATCTACACCAGGAGCTTCTTCGAGCGTGTTTGCTTCTTGGAAAGGGTGTGCTCTTTCCAAGGACAGAGACATATTCAGAGAAAGGAATTTGTCTGGCCTAAGTTTCACATCACATCTCATCTTTGCTCCCTTAAATGTCAGAAGGACTTCTTATAGGGAGTAGGGGGACAAGCAAGTAAAACTCTCAAGCTGAGCATGGGGGCAGGAAGTACCTTTGAGATGGAAGCCAATATCATGTACATGGAAAATGTCTTCAGCAAGTCAGTATCAAACCCAGTTTGATATTCTAGGGCCATCAATTGAGCCTGAACTCTAAGACCAACTGAGCCTGCTATATGGGAGCAAAATTTGCCATGACGATTAACTTGTGCTGATTTTTAGGAAAACAGAAGATGCAAGAAGCTTTGTTACCGCTCCCTTAACTGTCTAAAAGAACGCAAACGCTCTGTTCCCTGGGCAGGGGGTAAAGGCAACCGGAGATATCTACAAAGAATATGGGCTAAACCTGGTGGAAATGGCAACCCACTCCAGTATTCTTGCCTGAAAAATCCCATGGAAGAGGAGCCTGGCAGGCTACAGTCCACAGGGTCGCAAAGAGTTGAGTGTGACTGAGCATACACATTAGACACAAGGAAGACAGTTTTGCCTCTGACTTGCTCATTCATTTGAACCTTCCTCATCCACAACTGTGCCTGTTCTTTGGCTTCTCTTTGAACTCATTCTGACATCTTAAACAGTTCCCTCATGATCATGAGTTAAAAAAAAAAATCTTTAACACATAAAAGAATATGGACTAGGTGTGAAGGCGGAGACCTGGCAGGGTGGAGAGACCTGACTGTGTCCCATCAACCCTACATGTGGCCCAGTGACCAGACACCTGAATGTCCGTCTCCATGTGAATTGCCTTCCTTGGCTTTGAGCTACCCAAATTATCCACCACCTCTCGTCTTTACTGGAGACGATCTATAAAGGCAAAGGCTTTGACCATTTTGGTGACTTAGTTTTCTTGAACCACTCCCCCCTTAATCTTAACCTTTCGTTTTTCTCCAGTTCCTCCATCTCGTGTTGATTTAGTTCTTAGAGCAGCCAGGAGAGCCTAGAAGGGTAGAAAAAAATTTCTTCCAACACTGTTGGGACTGTGGACTGAGCTTATTTGACTAATGCAGAAGTGATTCCAAAATATCATGGATGTGTGTGATCTTAAGGGTCCACACCAACCCGAGAGAATATTCCTTTTTAAAAAACTAATTGAGGTATAGTTGCTTTCCATGGACACCAAGGGGGATTGTGGGATGAATTTTTTTCATTTCTATATAGAAGCCGAGGCATGCTCTCACCTCCCCCTGGAGTCTCAGTCACTTCTGAGCATCTCCTTTGTTCTACAAACACTCAGGATCTTGCTCTTGTGCTTCTTTCTTCCATCCATGTGTTCCTGCTCGGTGCTCAATTCTGGGAAACCAAACCTTGACCAGCTTTCAGCATTCAATCCACTTGGACAAAGCTGGTGTGCGATCTGCCTCAAAGTCTAGTCCATGGTGATTCAGGAAGCGGAGAGTTGCCAGTGTCGGTAGGGAACCATGTCCTAAACACTTGCCAGATCCTATGGAATTTAACCCCTGCTCTCTCCCCTAGCTCACAGCGTCTGCTTTTCCTCACCTCAGACTCTAGCCTATCTGGCCCCCAGGTCTGTGCGAAGACACTTCTTCCCTCAACTTCGGCTTCCAAACTCAGATTTTTGGAGACTGAGCTAGTGCAATGTGGGATCCCACAGAAGACTACCTAGGGAGGCCATCCACCTCTCCTACAAAAAAGTGACCCATTGATGCTCAAAAGATAACAGTCGGTTTATCCCTCTAACCCCTCCCAACCCCGAGTTAGAGAAAGGTGGACTCTACCCCAGCAATTGGCATGTATGCAATAAGTTCTGAGGGATGTAAAAGCAGGTACTGCTTTACATAAGTCTGTAGTAGACTTTCCTGGTGGCTCAGGTGGTTAAAAAAAATCTGCCTGCAATGCAGGAGACCTGAGTTCAATCTCTGGGTCAGGAAGATCCCCTGGGTCAGGAAATGGTCACCCACTCCAGTATTCTTGCCTGGAGAATTTCATGGAAAGAGAAGCCTGGCGGGCTACAGTCCAGGGGGGTCACAGAGTCAGACACGACTGAAGCGGCTAACACACACACTCAGATGAAGGGCCAGGAGTGGAGGCTCGCAGCAGAGTTGGGGCGGACTCTGCTGCTCCTGCTGGTTGCCTTTGCCGAAACCCAGGTGCACGTGCTTTTGTCTTGTCTGCTGAAGAATCATTTCAATTCCTAGACTTCACTTCACATTGTACTGACAGCTGTCCCATCCTCCCCTGGTTCCCAATCAATGCCATGCCAGAACTGTGTCGGGATGTGCATTATTTATCTCTAATGGGAGCAGAGTTACTCAAGGCATCAATGAATCAATGGATTCAGATGTGCCATCAAGACCCTCCTCAATCAATAGGTAGAGGACAGATTCAACGAGGGAGGGGGGATGAGAACAGGAGGGCTGAAGATTTAGGGCAATAAGTGCTGGCTTGAGTCAGAATCTGAGCTGCAGCCTTAGCTCAGATCCCGTCTTTCCCCAGATGGGGCCTCAGTTTACCTCATCTGTCTAAACGGGCAGTGAGGCTAAACCAGCTTAGGACCCCTCTCCAGTACTTGTATTTTTAATTAAGAGGCTTGAAGTTTCCAGAGACTGTTCCCAGGACCAGCTAGAAATGTTCACAGCAGTTGAAACTAGTTAGTTTAACTAGCTCAGGCGCCTTCAGAAGTTGAGTTTTGGAAAAGCCATTATTTTTACAACATAAATGATGACTCACATACCCAGAGGCAGCTGAGCCTGGATCATGCTTTCCACGGTGGGGTATGGCTTCTTGGACAGTTCTGCCTAGGGTATGGGTTGATCTCATTTTGAGTATGTTAGAAGTAACCCCCCCCCCCCCGCCCTGCATAAAAGATGGTTTGAGAAGTAGAGATTAGGAAGGAGGCTTTAGCAATACATTTCCCCGTGTCTCAGGGCTTGGTTTTGTATCTTCTTAGAATCATTTAATGGCATTTAATGATTTGCTTCCATGACTTGGACTCTAGCCTTGACTATATGCCTAGAAGACATTTGGGTTTAGTTTTGCTGTCATAAGTCTTTTGTTCCTGAAACTTCTGTCCTCAAGCGGTGAGGTTCTGGTTGTTGGCTATTGCTTTTTGCCAACTCTTTCCCGGTGAGATCGTTGCTTACTCCCATGAACCACAGCTGTGCTGTTGAGGCCTCAGCCTTGCCTAGGAGATACCAGGCAGGGAGGATCCCCATGCCCCCTACAGAAGTATTTTTTGAGGTCCCCAAATTGTATTAGAACTAGTTAGAGTACAGTCAGGGGCTCAGGCCTGATTAACGTCTCAAACATTGCACACCTTGCCCTTCACATCACTCATATTCTGCCCTGGGCTTCCCTATCTCTGGGAACACTGCTCTACTTAGCCCACACAACTGGGAGTTCCAGCTTGGATGACTCACTCCCCTTCATACCAAACAGTCCATCTTTTATCAAGTTCTATTTCTTCTTCTGTCCCCAGTCCATCTTCATCTTAGCATCTTCACTGGTACAGGCTTGGACCCCAGCTCCACCTCTCACCTGGATAACTGGAGTATCTTTCCTGTTCTCCCTACTTCTTGCTACCTGCTATCAACTTGAGACAGCACCAGTGATTGACAAACACTCAAGTTTTGATTGCTGACGTCTTCACCCATCATCTCTGGGATAAAGTCTGAATTCCATTCACCATGACAAGATCCCACAGAATAGGGCTCCTGCCCAGCTGCTCTCATCTTAAAGATGCTGCCACCACCCCACATGCTTATTGCACTCCAGTCATTGTGCTTTTGTGCTTCATCCCAAACAGATTCCTACCTCAGGACCTTTGCATCAGCTATTCCTCCCACTCTGGATGTTTGAGATTTTTGCTCAGACTTTAGCTAAGTCATGCATCCATTCATTCTCAGATGAGAACCGAGTTGCTGAATCTAAAGTAGCCAGTGACCCCTGTACTGGATTCAGGCACAGGGGGTGTGAGGGACACTATATAAAGTATTCCTGCATTGGGTATTGTTCAGTCTCTAAGTTGTGTCCAACTCTTCTGTGACCCCCATGGACTGTAGCCCCCCAGGCTCCTCTGTCCATGGGACTTCCCAGGCAAGAATTCTGGACTGGGTTGCTACTTCCTTCTCCAGGGGATCTTTCCAACCCAGGAACTGAAACCATGTCTCCTGCATTTGGCAGATTCTTTCCCACTGAGCCACCAGGGAAGCCCGCACTGGGGTATGGATTCTCCAAATGTGTCACAAGTGCCTTATCCCAGCAGGATTAAGAAGCCTCATGCAGATGACCATCTTGAGTTAGGGAGGGATTTCTTGGGGAATCTTTCACAAGAAATGAACCTACGCAGAGTGCACATTTCAGGAACAGTTATGCTTTTTCTCATAGAACCATTCTCTTTAGATATTTAGTCTCATTGCCACCCCCAAAGGAGTCTGGTCCTCACACCTAACAAAGGTAAGGTTCTCATAAGTCAAATGCAAGTATCAAAGACCAGATTGATGTCAGAATACTAGTCCAGGTTTATGAAAAAGCTAGATTATTCTTGTTCTTGGTTCAGTGTCTGACATTTAGCAGGTGCTTAGAGTTTCTTTTTATCCCCTTATTCGACCCTAGATGCCAACATTTCTATTGGCTTGGATCTCAGGTGATACTTGATTAGAAGCAAAGCCCTTAATATCTAAGAGCACGAACGATCAGGTTTAGAGATCAGACCTGCTGTCCTTCGAGCCCAATCTTGGCTCTGCTGCTGCTGCTAAGTCGCTTCAGTCATATCTGACTGTGTGTGACCCCATAGACGGCAGCCCACCAGGCTCCCCCATCCCTGGGATTCTCCAAGGCAAGAACACTGGATTGGGTTGCCATTTCCTTCTCCAATGCATGAAAATGAAAAGTGAAAGTGAAGTCGCTCAGTTGTGTCCAACTCTTTGTGACCCCATGGACTGCAGCCTACCAGGCTCTTCCATCCATGGGATTTTCCAGGCAAGAGTACTGGAGTGGGGTGCCATTGCCTTCACTGAGTCTTGGCTCTAGAAGGGACTTAAAAAAGTATCCAGTCTTCCCTAGACACCCAACTAGGATGCCAGTGGAAGTCGATCATTCCTCAACCAGCATCATGCCAACTTCCCATGAGGCTCCCTCATCCATGACTTGACTTTCCCTCCAGAGCCCCCAGTTGCTGCACAAAGTGATGGGCACCAGCCTTCAGGGCTGTGACAGTGTCACAAAGCTAGCCCACCTCTAATCCCCCTGATCCAATTTCTGTAGGGCCGTGGGAGGGAGTGATCAAAGCCCTTAACTGCTGGGAACCCCAGAACCCAAAGCTGTTCTGGTTACAAGGTGCTGGGCACAAGGTCACAGCCATGGCAAGTGAGTGAGACAAGCTCGTGTGACTTCAATCCGACAGGTTATCCGGGGGAGGAAGACGGGGCCACTGGGGGTGGGGAGAGAAAGGGTAACCTAGCAGGTAAGGAGGTGTGTGTGCACGCTCAGTTGTCTCCAACTCTGGGACCCCATGCCCACCAGGTTCGTCCATTCGTCCGTGGGGATTCTCCCAGCAAGAATACTGGGATGGATAGCCATTCCCTTTCTCCAGGGGATCTTCCCAACCCAGGGGTCGAACTCACGTCTCTTGCATTGGCAAGCAGATTCTTAACCACCATACCACCTGGGAAACCCAGGTAAGAACATAGAGGCAGTCGGACCCCCTCATCAGGCTCTCTAGAGTCACAATAAGGAGCTTGCAAGGGCCACCAGTGCTCATGTCACATTATCAAAAGGCTGAGGTGTGATGAATGCCAAGATGTTGGTAGTTACCATCTGTATCGATTAATGAACATGCAGAACTTGAAAGGATACCAGGAGACACTTCTGATGGCCTCAACAAGCTGAGCTAAGCTAAATTCAGACTGAGTCACAGAACCCAGAGCAAATTGTTTCCTCCCCCAGCTTTCTCATTTGATGAAGGTGATGATGGTACCTAGCTGGTTGGCTGATGAGGATCCACTGAGAAATGTCATCCCAGTTGGGGCAGACATAGGCTTAGTAGAGCCTGAGCTAAACTTGAAGTCTCTAAGATACAAGGTTATGAATTTGGAGTATGGAACTCAGCTTAAGCTTCATCTTTAGGGTAAATCAGGAGATTCAGAAGCAGATCAGTACTTAGTACACGCTAAATGCTCAGCACATGGGAGCTGTTATCGGTGACCTAGTTAGGAGAGGAAAGGTCATCCCTGAGCTGTGAAGTGCTCATTACATTACCACTGATGGGCTTTCTCTGGTGGTCCAGTGGCAAGAATCTGCTTGCCAATGCAGGTGACCCAAGTACATCCCTGCTTCAGGAAGACCCTCCTGGAGAAGGAAACGGCAACCCACTCCAGTATTGTTGCCTGGGAAATCCTAATGGACAAAGGAGACTGACAGGCTACAGTCCATGGTGCTGCAAAAGAGTTAGACACGACTGAAGTGGCTTAGCATGCATGCATGCATTTCATAGATTATCTCGTGTTTGACTACAGAGAATGGGTGCAGAGGGAGTGAGGCAGAACATGAGAATAAGCCGAGAGGGGGCCCAACAATGCTTGAGGTGGTTAAGAGAACTTAACTTCAGGTAGAACTAGTTGAGGCTTGATGACCGACCTCATAGCTTACAAAGATCTCACTCTACTGCAAATGTAATGCCCCCAACAGCAGCTGAGACCTCAGCCTCACACTAGAGATTAATCAAGCAGGGGGGACCCACGGGGCACAAATCTACCCCCAGGTCCCCAGACTTAGGCCCAGCTGTGCTGAAAGGCCGGCCCCGGGGAGGAGCACATTGGGTCCTTTCAAGGGTGTCCTTAAATTAGCTTTTTTGGTAGATGGACTCCCACCACTTGGCATAAGCTGTCTTGACCTCCACTGGGTCCACAGGGTGGTTTAGGGGGAAAAAAAGACCGCTGTATAAGGAGGTCTGAGCCACCAACCGCCCCGCTTCCTTCCTTCCTCCCTGCCTGGTGCGCAAGGAGCTGAATTCAGAGAAGAGGCAGCGGAAACACGACCACGGGGATCCGTGGGGACCCTCGCCTGAGCCAGGTGGGGCTGCCTCACCAGAAAGCTCTTCCCGCTCACAGAGGTTTGAAATGAAATAACTGATTTGAGGCAACACTGTTGCTTTCCCCACTCGCCTGTGCCTTGTATCAACACAAAGATTTGACCATTTGAACGATATACCCGTAATTGACATCACATGACGATGTGCATATAGCACATATGTATTCCCCAGTTTAATGATAAGGAAAACTTTACAAGTACCAGGGCTACATGACTTGCCCAGGAGGACTTCCAAAGGAGTTGCCGGGCTAAGGTTCCAGCTCGGGCAGCCTGACTTCAGAGCCCTTGTACCCAATACCCTGCATGGCTCGGACTCTCAGTGAGAAAGACTCTGGACTTTCAATCCTACTTTGTGCCAACCCTCCTGCCCCTTTCCGGGTCACTGTTGACCTGCCTCCCTCAGCTGTGAAAAGTTTGGGAGATGGAATTGAGAAATGCCTACCAAAGTAGAACATTGTGAGGTTGTAGTAACCAAAAGCTTCTCCTTACCCATCAAAGAGAAAAACGAGATAGCTTTTAACCCATGCCAGGAGCTGCTCCCAGCTGTCCAAGGTGAGTTGTAGTTAACATTCTCTACCTTCTCTCCCTCCCTTCCATGCTTTGGAAGGTAGGCCTTCAGAGCCCAGCATCCTTACAAGTTTACACAGTAGTCAGCGTGGAGCACCGCCCTGGAGGAACTGGACTGGAAGAGGAGCAGGTTCACTGAGCATGCCCTGTTTGGCCCGACAGCCCAGCTAGTAGAAATAGAAACTCCGTTTTTTTCATCTGATTTCCCCGTTACAGTCAACATGCCCCATGTGGAGCCCACAGACTGCTCAGAGACTGGGGTCCTGCCGAAGACAGGACCTCAGGGAGAGCTTTGAGATGCCGAAAAGTAGCTTTTTACTTCTTGAAAGCTTCAAGGAAGAGAGCAAGGCTAGCTGAGTGGCCTCCCAATAGACAGCTAGACTCCTTCCTCTTTCATTTGCCTCTTCAACCACCTTCACAGCCCCCAGAGGACAGGCAAGGCGTATAGGGGTGTCAGAGCCTAAAAAAGCTCCCACATAGAAAAGACAGATTCCCTCCCCCACACAGTATGAACTCTGGACCACCCCTGCCCCCCAGCCACAGTTCCAGCACCCTTCTCATCTCTAAGGAAGTTCCCTGCTGCTCTTTCTTCCTCCTCTGGGTCAAAAAACGTTGAGTCTACGCCAGGATTTTCCTAAACTCTAGAACATCTTAAGAAAGAGAAAGCCTAACCAGCAGCCACCCGCCCCCTACCCCCAATAAGGCATCCTGGTTTACATAAAAGAAAGCATCTTCTACACCGACCCCCGCCCTTTCCCTAAAAGGATGACAGGCTCCAGAGAAAAGAGTTGAAGACAGGCCCAAAGCGGTGCTTTTAAGGCTTCCCGCGGTGCCGCCCATGCCGCCTACTGGCTGGTTGTGTCCCTCCCCAATGCTGTTCACCTGGGCCTGCGAGTGGCTCCTGCAAGTATTTTATTCCAGGTGTCACTTATTGGGAGCGTGACCGGAGGCTCCCAGCTGATGCCAGCTGTCTTGGTGTAATTAACAGCGCCACCTTCCACTGTCAAATGTGTCCCTGTTTGGATAATAAAGGGATGCTCTTCCTAAAGATATGTGTCCTTCTATAGACAATGTGAGCCTGTGGAAGCTGTCTCCCACCAGAAGGTCATCATCAAGGACAAAGCCATTTGCAGGGGGCGAAGGAGGTGTCAGAGTGTCCTGGCGATTTCCCCAGCTCGTGTGAATAAGCTGGGGCTGTGAACTCAGCGTCCCAAAGCCTGGCCAGGCTCTAACATAACCAGAGCCCCCCCCCACACACACACCCAATTTTAGCTAGACAGTTGCTTGAATTTAGGGTGTTCTCTTGAGAGCTGGGGGCTTCCCTGATGGCTCAGTGGTAAAGAATCTGCCTGCTAGGCAGAAGATGCAGGTTCAATCCCTGGGTTGAGAAGATCCCTGGAGAAGGAAATGGCAGCCGCGTCCATGGGGTTGCAAACAGTCAGATGCAACTTAGTGACTAAAATAGCAACTTAACAGCTGGATGTGAGATATTCATCCATGGTTTTGTGTAAGTTCTCCCTCCTTAAACTATTTGTATTAGGTTGGCTAAAAAGTTCATTCAGATTTTTCCTGTTACGTCTCACAGAAAAATCCAAATGAACCTTTAGGCCAAACCAATACTAAAATTCATACCACTGCGAGTACAAATTCCATTTCTGCCAACTGAATCATTGTGAAGTCTGGGTAAGTTCATTCACCTTCCTTTGCCTCCATTTCCCCCTCTGAAAGTTCTCACAATCTAGGGATGTTATGAGGATGAAATGAGTTAATATCTGTAAGTCTTCAGAACAGAGCATGGGATGTAAGTGCTATAAAAGTCTCTATGAAAAATAAGCAGAAGGAGAAAAGAAACAGAATGGATAATTCATCTCTGAGCTGGCTTTTTAATTCATGCTCAGCATTACACATTGGAGAAATTGCTGTTACCAATATCCGCACTTGGCAAAAAATTAAGATACAGAGGTTCAAAGATATTCACAAGAGTACCTAAGAAGAAAGTGGCAGGTTTGATTTAAAAAGAATGAAATAACACCATTTGCACCAGCTTGGATGGACATAGAGATAATCACACTAAGTAAGTCAGATGGAGAAAGACAAATATATGATAACGCTTATCCATGGAATCTAAGAAAAATGATACAAATGAATTTATTTACAAAACAGAAATAGACACGCAGACATAGAAAACAAACATGTGGTTTCCAAAGGGAATAATGGAGGGGGGAGTCATAAATTAGGAGTTTGAGGTTAAGAGACACACACTACTATGTAGCATGGGTAACTCTGCTCAGTTCAGTTCAATTCAGTTCAGTTCAGTTGCTCAGTTGTGTCCGACTCTTTGCGACCCCATGAACCGCAGCACACCAGGCCTCCCTGTCCATCACCAACTCCCAGAGTTCACCCAAACCCATGTCCATCACGTCAGTGATGCCATCCAACCATCTCATCCTCTGTCATCCCCTTCTCCTCCTGCCCTCAATCTTTCCCAGTATCAGGGTCGTTTCAAATGAGTCAGCTCTTCGCATGAGGTGGCCAAAGCATTGGAGTTTCACCTTCAACATCAGTCTTTCCAATGAACACCCAGGACTGATCTCCTTTAGGATGGACTAGTTGGATCTCTTTGCAGTCCAAGGAACTCTCAAGAGTCTTCTCCAACACCACAGTTCAAAAGCATCCATTCTTCAGTGCTCAGCTTTCTTTATAGTCCAACTCTCTCATCCATACATGACCACTGGAAAAACCATAGCCTTGACCAGACGGACCTTTGTTGGCAAAGTAATGTCTCTGCTTTTTAATATGCTATCTAGGTTGGTCATAACTTTCCTTCCAAGGAGTAGGCGTCTTTTAATTTCAACTCTGCTCAGTATTCTGTAATAACCTATATGGGAAAAGAATAGATAGATATGTATAGCAGAATCACTTTGTCATCCACCTGAAACTAACACAACGTGGTTAGTCAATTATACTTCAATTTTTTAAAAAAGTGGCAGGTTTGGATTTGAATTTGGGTGCTGCCAATTCCAAATTGCATTCTCCTTTTACTGCACAACCAAGCATGTATTTTATTTCTGTTCAACTTAAAACCCCCACACTGTAAGGGCATCTCCTGGTTTCCGCACATAGGAGTTTGCTAAGTCCAGCTTTCCTCTATTTATAACCTCCTGATTGTGCAGACTTTGATCACATGCCCCTTTGACCATCCTATTTCGAGACTGAAGAGGCGATATGATACAGTTACTGAGTCTTCTCGGTATGCAGCCATACTTGAGGGTATTCCAGATCCTTTTAAGAAAGATGTGAGGCAGAAGATTGTAAAGAGGGACCGTTCAATTGCTGTTAATAATAATTAAACAAATTCCTCCAGACTTGGGAAAATATAAAGCCTGTAAGGATACACGATCATTATAACAAAGGAGCCAATACCGTGTCAGTTCTGTGATGGCAGAGGGTTGGTTCTGTTTCCTTCACCTCTGTGCCTAAGAACAATTCCTGGCACATGGGTTCCCCAGGTGGTGCAGTGGTAAAGAATCCACCAGCTAATGCAGGCGATGCAAGAGACTCAGGTTCGATTTCTGGTTGGGAAGCTTCTCTGGAGTAGGAAATGTCAACCCACTCCAGTATTCTTGCCCGGGAAATCCCATGGACACAGGAGCATGGTGGGATACAGTCCATGGGGTCACCAAAGAATCAAACATGACTGAGCATGCACGAAATAGGTGTTCAGGAAACACTTCTATAATGATGATGAAGGTGTGACTGAATGGATGAACACAGAATGAAGGAAACAGTGTAACACAATGGATATGAACATAAGTTTTGACATCAGACATGTGAACTGAAACTCTAGCTCCATCCTGGCTTACCCAAGACCATCCCAGGTTTTAACTTTGAAAATCTTGTATCCCAGGAAAGCCTTCTGGATAAAATAGGACTGTTGATCATCATATACACTCATCGTGAAAGTCCCCTGACTTCTCCGAGCCTCAGTTCCCTTAGCTGTAAATGGGATAACAATATTACGGAACCTTATGGCATTGATGTGAGGAGTAAATGAGATCCTGTGTGTGGAATACTTACCACAGGTGCTTAGCACACGGAAAGTACTTATCAGTGGGCCCTCTGAATCTTGAAAATGCATCCTGCTTCTTGATACTTATTCCTGACCCTACTGAGATTAGGGTCCTTGGTTTTAGGACAGAGGAGGAAGGCAAGCCACCTAAGAGCCAAAAAGCTGGTGCCTCTTGGCGGTTTTCCTCAGCAGGGAAGTGGCCTCCCCCTGTCCCCCACCCCCACCACCCCCAGCTGCTTTTTTAGCCATCATATCTGGCGGCTCCATGCTGATTTCCAACAGATGTTCCTCTAATGAACCACACTGGAATCTCAGGCCCTTAATATAGTGCCGGGGTGTGATAAGTTCGAAATGGCTGTCATCATGGCCCGTGAGGATGGTCTGGCCATTGTTTTAGACTGTCTTCCTCTGATTGTCCTGTGAAGGGGAATTTATTTTCTTCCGTCACCTCTTCGCCCTATACAGCCCCCTGCCCCCCTCCCTACCCCCCACTCTGGGGCCCCAGCTCCTGCCCGAATTAAAAGTCTGAACCTTTGAGAGAATGCTCAGTGTACCGCGATGAGGGGGGATGACAGAGAGAGGGGATAGGAAGGAGGGGTGGTCCAACAGAGACCTGAAATCGATATTCTTGGGGTACGATCACGCAGATTCACAGACTCCCAGGTGAAGAGCCAGCTCCTGGGGGACCTGATGCAGATATTCTCTGAGCAGGAGGGATTGTGGTCCAGTGGGGAGGCCCTGGTGTCTTGCAGCTGGGGCTCAGCGGGGGGGGTGTCCATTTACGCAGGCGCGGACCTTCTGGATGAACAGGGAGAAGCCAGGCATGGGAAGATGTTTCCAGTCCCTGTCTGGTCACGTCTGCTTCGTCTGAATGATCTCAGCGCCCTGGTCTGGTGGGGTCAGGAAGCCTTCCTGAGGGTATCCTAAGTGCCAGCCACTGATACACACAGTCCAGAGACAGACTGCCCCAAAGGCGTGACAGCAAACAGCTCATTGATAGAGAATCAGAACCCCCACCCTCTGGCTGGGTCTGGTGCTATCTGCATCAACTAATAGCAAGAGGCTGGATGCTGTTTCTCAGAATGCATAATTTCTGCCAATAACAATAAATCAATAAATAGCAAACATTTCTGAGTTCTTACCGAAGCTCAGGCGCCGGGCTAAATGTTTCCCATATATCATCCATTTAATTCTCTCAATGACCTCATGAGGTAGATGCTCTCATCTCAATAGGTAACAAAGGCCCAGAGAAGTTAAATCACTTGACCAAGAGCACACAGCCAGCCCGTGGCCAAGGCGGCATTTGAATTTGAAGAGAGCTGACTCCAAAGCCTAATTTTAGCCACTCTCTAAAGTGGGCATCGAAATTCCAGCTATTCCAAATTTCTGGTTGTTGAGAGACTAGAAAAACAATTTCACCTATTTTGTTATAAGATACTTAAAGAAAATCTATTTAGCTTCATTCTTAACAAAAGACTAGAACTGGGTTTTTCATCATGTAATCAGAGCAACACAGAATTCAAAGAATCTGTTGCATCGAAGTTTCTCATTTTATGGGAATTAACCTCTGATCCGTGGTCTTTCTCCTGACAATAAGTTTTTCAATCCTCTGATATTCACTTGGGGGAAATTTAATCCATACAGAATTCACACTGTACAGCAACCATCCCTATAGAAAGAACCTTACAAATTATTCCTGTATGGAAATATCATTGCTATCCACAATATTTGAGGGGGATTCAAGGAAAGGTAAAAACCAAACACAGCAATAAGAAGAGAGAACATAAATAACCCTCTCTTGGTATCTTCAATGAATCAGTGCAGAGGTCTACGATTTTTTTCTGCCAAGGTCCACAAAGTAAATATTTTAGGCTTGGCACGCTATACAATCTGTCATAACTCTTCAACTCTGCCATTGGAGCAAGAAAGCAGCCATAGACAATGTACAAATGAATTAGAGTAGCTGTGTCCCAATAAAACTTTATTTAGAGAAACAGGTGGGGAAAGGGCTGGCACAGTTGATAACATACAGATAGGAGGATTTGAACCTGGTGACCTGACTTTGCCTGTGTTGATAAGCTTTTAATCTAATAAATTTAAATCTAATATCAAAATAAATAATCCAAATAAATAGCCTTAAGTGAAAGCTTTGTAAATGCCAGTTTCTCTGTGTGTTAAAGAATTAAACACACAAGGGTATCTCTGGTGATCCTTGCAGTTCAGGGGGCACAGGTTTGATCCCTGGTGGGGAGAAATAAGGTCCCATGTGCCATGGAGAAATTAAGCCTGCATGTGCTGTAACTACTGAAGCCCATGAGCCACAACTAGAGAGCCCATGTGCAATGAAAGATCCCACAACCAAGACCCGGTGCAGCCAAATGAATAGATAAATAAATAAAATAAGTGAAAAAGAATTAAATACACAATGTGTCCGATATGTTCAACCACTGAACAGTCATCCAAACTTCATGATGTAGCTACTGTCATCTCTGGTTCTAGGGCAGTACCCACCACCTAAGTAGGACTCACTCCATCCTAGTTGAGTGGCTCAATTTCCATTTTAGGGATGGGGGAACAGAAGCTCAGAAGGTTTAGTTGTTTGCTCCAAGCTTTTGAGTCCATAATAAACACTCAGTAAATTTCAACTCCAAGACAGAGCTAGAATTGGAAACCAACTATGTACTAGCAGGTGTGAGGCGTGAGACTATTAAAAGTGGTTTATGAGAGGGGCAGACTGATCCTAGCAGTTGCCTGGACTTTCCACATTTGCCCAAGTGTACAAAGTCTCATCTATCCATACATACTGCTATATCTCCCACCACCTGCAGCTGACATTTTTGCCTTCACATGGCTTCCTAAGCACAGATGTTTTGGGAGAGCATCTAACTCAACCAAGCCAGCCTAGCTCCTGCTCTCAACCCTTTCTTCCTCTTTGGTGAAATCCCAACTCTCTTGAGTGAAGCTTCTCAAGGGCAGGGGAGGGGAAATGGGCCACAAGGGGCTCTGGCCACCTGCAGGCAAAGAGCAGACGTATACTGCGCAGCAGCAGAACGCCAGATCCTTGTTTAGACACTGGACTCCATCACCGCGAGCCACCCCCGCCCCCAGTGAGATGGATGCTATTGAACACAGCCTCCTCTTCACCCCATAAGTTGCTCCAGTCACATATGACTCTGGGTTCTACGGACAGTAGCCCACCAGGCTCCTCTGTCCATGGGATTCTCTAGGCAAGAATACTGGAGTGGGTTGCCATTTCCTTCTCCAAGGGATCTTCCTGACCCAGGAATTGAACTGGCATCTGTTATCTCTCCTGCATTGGCAGGAGGACTCATTCTAGGGATGTGGACACTGAGTGCATCCATCAAGATCTTGCAGGAGGGACACCCCTGGTGGTCCACTGGCTAAGATCCCACACAGTCCCAATGCAGGGAGCCAGGGTTTGATCCCTTGTCGGGAAACTAGGTCTCCCATGCCACAACTAAGAGTTTGCATGCTGCAGTGAAGATCAATAATCTTTTGTGCCATGACTAAGACCCAGTGCAGACAAATAAATAAAAAAATATTTTTAAAGATCTTGTAAGAAGCTGATGGCCATTCATGTGGGTAATAAGAGGTGAGTTTAACAAAGGGATGATTTACAAAGGCACAAGTGGATTTGATCCAGCACCCCAGGGGAAATACCAGGAAGGAAACTCTGTACCTCACTGTGGTAGACAGAATAATGTCAACCTCTCTCCCACTAAAAATGTCCACATTCTAATTCTAGAGCCTGTGAATACAATACCTTACATAGCAAAGCAGACTTTGCAGGTAAGATTAAGCTAAGGATCTTGCAATGAGGGAATGCTTGGGTGGGACCAATGTAACCATGAGCCTCCATCTGAGAGGGAGGCAGGAGATGTGCCTCGGAGCAGCGGGGATGCACTTTGAAGATAGAGGAAGAGGCTACGAGCTGAGGAATGCAGGCAGCCTCTAAACACTGGAAAAGGCAAGAAAATGGATTCTTGCTCAGCACCTCTGGAAGGAATCACCTTGCCGATACTACAACATTAGCCCCAAACTGATTTTTACACTCATGACCTCCAGAATTGTAAGGTAATAAATCTGAGTTGTAACAAAATGATAAGACAACCCACACTTTAGGAGAAAATATTTGCAAATGATGTAACCAATAAGGAATTAGTCTCCAAAATTTACAAACAGTTCATGACGCTTCACAGCATCAAAACAAATAACCCACTCGATAAATGGGCAGAAGACCTAAGTAGACATTTCTCCAAAGAATACAGATGGCCAATAGTCACATGAAAAGATGTTCACCATCGCTAACTATTAGAGAACCCCAAATCAAAACTAAGAGATATCACCTCACACCAGCCAGAATGGCTATCATCTGGAAATCCACAAATAATAATGTTGTAAAGGGTGAGGAGAGAAGGGAACCCGCCTACACTGTTGGTGGGAATGTAAATGGTACCGTCACTATGGAAAAGAGTAGGAAGTTTCCTTAAAAAGCTGAAAATACAGTTACCATATGACCCTGCAATCCCACCCCTGGGCATATATCTTGAGAAAAACATGGTCCAAAAGGACACAGGCACCCACCCCAGTGTTCTTTGCAGCACTATTAACAGTAGCCAAGACATGGAAGCAACCTGAATGTCCATTGACAGAGGAATGAATAAAGAAGATGTGGTAGATATATACAATGGAATATTACTCAGCCATTAAAGAGAATGAAATAATGCCATTTGCAGCAACATGGAGACAATCTAGAGATTGTCAAACTGAATGAAGTAAGTCAGACAGAGGAGAAGCATCATTTGACCTCCCTTATATGTAGAATCTAAAAAGATATGATACAAATGAACTTGCTTACTAAACAGAGAGAGACTCACAGACTTGGAGAAAGATCTTATGGTTGCTGGGGGAGGGACTGGGGGAAGGGATAGTTAAGACGTTTGGGATGGACATGTGCACACTGCTGTATTTAAAATAGATAATATAGAACCTACTATATAGCCCATGGAACCCTGCTCAATGTTATGTGGCATCCTGGATGGCAGGAAAGTCTGGGGGAGAGTGGAAGCATGTATATTTGTGACTGAGTCCCTTCCCCGTTCACCTGAAACTATCACAACAATTTCTGTGAATTGGCTGTAACCCCATACAAAATTAAAAGTCTTTTAAAAATTAATCTATGTTGTTTCAAGCAGTTTAAGTTTGGGGTAATCTGTTACAGCAGCAACAGGAGACTAATACACATCCCTAGACTTGAAGGAGCAGAAAGAAGACTGCCTGAAGGGAGCTGGGCCATTTGGGAATATACACAGCCAGCCAGAACAGAAGGATCCAGATGATAAACACCCTGAGCTCCTGCCTGCTCCATCGGCTCTCTCGCCAGGCCCCCACTGGCCAACTCTAGCTGTAGGACAGAGGGGTGGACAGTTGCTGGGGAGGGGTGGTGAAGAGCTGGGTAGACAGAAATCCAACCCAAAGGCAGGCAAAACTGTTAGCACTGGGCTCAGAGAATAATCACTTGCCTACAATAACACAGTAAAGGTCAGATTCCAAAAGGATGTTGTCAAAAACAGCATGAGGAAGAATGTAACATGTGCTACTTTTGTGTAAAAGGGAGGGGAATGAAGGTTTATATGCCGATTTACTTGTTCATGCATAAGAAAACCGAAAAAATATATAATTAACTAAGAACTGAGGTCACCAGAAGGTGGGGGTGGGAATTGGGCAGAAAAAAGTCATGAATAGGAAGTAAACTTTTACTCTATTTTCTGGGACATGAACAAGATAATTTCTCAGAAAAACTTAAAAAAAAAAAAAAATAGGAAGAAAGAGCAGGAAAGAAGAGGAGAGGAGAGGAAGAGAGGATATGAACATTGATTCTCTCCAGCTAACTTTCAACAAGTTGCTTTTCTTTTTTTTCTTTTGCAAGGACTGCAACAAAAAATAGAATTGCAAGAAAATATAAGCTTCCTAAAATGTTTTTGTAACACAGTGAGAGTGGAGAGAGAAAGGAAGAGATGGAGAATCAGAGAAGGAAAGCAAGAAGCTTCCGAATGTTCTCTCACGAACTTAGAATCATACAGTCACAGAAATCTAAACTTGACTTTATTTTTATTTAGTTATTTATAATTCTTTATTGAATTTGTTCCACTATTGCTTTTGTTTTTTTATGTTTTGGTTTTTTGGCCACAAGGCATGTGGGATCTTATACCTCCCCAACCAGGTGAAGTCGTAACCACTGCATTGAAAGGTGAAGTCTTAACCACTGGACCACCAGGGAAGTCTCTTCATTTTATTTTTAATTGGAAAAAAAAAAAAAAAAACAGTTCTGAATGATATACAACATCACAGTAGCAGTTGTTATTTTACGGGAACAGATTGAATTTTTCTAATCCTCCCTCCCTTTTGTAGGTTTGATGTATGATTTGGGAAAAATGGTTTATACCTCTGGTTAACAAAATTCTCCCATTCATGTGAGAAAGGAAGACAATTTTCCAAAAAAAAAAAAAGTTTTCTCCCATGCAAGGAGTTTTTGCAGTACTCTGATGGTAATTCTAGTCATTTTCACACTATAGGAAAAGAAATCAGATGGGTCATTCCTTTGAAATACATAGACCCTTTAGCAATATAGAGAGGCTTAAGGGAAGGCAGAAAGCCAAAATTAAATACAATCAACTCTTTAATGCGGACAACATTTAATATGATGGTGTGTAGAACTCTATTGTTGTGAAGAACTCCATACTTTTTAGAAAAATTGTCATCCAATCTATTTTGAAACCTGTCTTTGTGAGTTAATAACATGCCATTCAAATGTGCTGGTCATGAATTCTCATTCTACAACCTATTTTAAAATAACTGCTTTGCCTTCATCTTACAAAGCACCGTGACTCAAGTCAATCCCTTCTATTAGACCTCAGTTATTTTCCTTCACACGGTTATAAATACTGCTACTGTGAACATCTTTCACGTGCTAACTGTGTGTACATCCTTGATCATTTCCTTAGGATCAGTTCATGGCTGTCAAATTTCTTCATCCAAGACGACAATTTTATGGCTCTTGTTGTAACAGGGCAAATCCCAAATTTCAGAAAGGCTATACCAATTTAATTGCTTCACTGTGGCCTTTCAAAGGATCATTAGGGGCTCTCATTCTGCTTTGGTTCACCAAATGAGCAGAGATTTCATTTTTCCCTAATTGGAAAAGATTCGGTTAGGAGCATAGCCTAACAATGGTCACTAATAACCCCTTTGATCTGCCCCAGGGAACGTCAAAACAAGTTTGCCCTCCTTCCTCTGAAGGCAATTGGAATTCAATTGTCCAATGAGCTCCCTCTCTGTCCAGCCATTGCTGACCTTCGGGACATGAAGGACTGTCCTGGGATGCCTTTGGAGCCAGGGAACTTGGCCTCCGTGTCTGGCAGTGGCAAATGGACTGTCCCCGACCCCACCCCCTCCAGGGGCCAGTGGTCCAAGGCACCTAAAATGATAATACATTCAAATTAAACCTTATTGGATGAGAAATTTCACACCCATTAGACATATCAACATTTTTAAAAATTATACATGGAATATGTCTTTGGTTCGGCTTAGTCCCCTGGGCTGCTACAACTAAATAGCACAGACTGGGTGCCTTATTAATGACAGATTTTATTCCTCATTGTTCTGGAGGTTGGAAGTCCAAGATTGGGGTGCCACCACAGTAATATGAGGGCACTTTTAGGGGTCACAGACTTCACCTTGTGTCCTCACAGGGTGGAAAAGAATAGGACAGTGGTCCCCAACATTTTTGGCACCAGGGGCCAGTTTCGTGGAAGACAGTTATTCCACGGAATGGGGTTGGGGATGGGGGGGGGAGTGGTTTCAGGATGATTCAAGCTCATTACATTCATTGTGTACTTCGTTTCTATTATTATTACATCAGCTTCACCTCAGATCTCAGGTGTTAGATCCCAGGAGTTGGGGACCCCCCAGGAATCTCTCTGGGTTCTCTTTTATAACAGCACCAAGCCTATTCACGATTAGTGAATGAAAACACACATTCACTTCCCAAAGGCCCCACCTTCTAATACCATCACTTTGGGATTTAGGATTTTATCATATGAATTTGGAGGGCACGCAAACATTCAGACTATAGCAGGCTCCCTAGGGCTGGAGCCTGGGATGGAAACTTTTGTTCAAGTGCATTATTGAGGAAGAACTCTCTAGAGAAAAGCCAGGAGGGAGGAGAGGGAGGCAAGTTCAGAAGCCACAGCATCTTGTGGTTCAGCTGAAGTCTGGCCCTGACCTGATCCCACGAGGAGTTCAGGAAATCAGACAGCATCACAGAATCGTCTCCCAGACCCCTCGAGGCCTGGGGTCTTTGTACCCTTTGTTAGTCAGTCATTCAAACTGCCTGCCTCCAATGTGGGGGATACATGATAAGCAGGAGAGCAATTCTCCATGGAAGGAAGGAGTGCTGAGCTCTTAGCAGCCAACACTCCCAGCAGCTGGGACAGCGGTGCACCAGCCCAGCAGAAGGATCTACACCAGGTACCAATAGCATCTACACCACATACAAATAAATCATCCTCATGAAACACGGCAACATTTCCGTTAAGACTCAAGTCGCAGAGGACGCTCATAACAAGTCTTGGGAACTTCCCTGGTGGTCCAGTGGTTAGGGACTCCAAGCTTCCACTGCAGGGGCACAAGTTCAATCCCTGGTCAGGGAACTAAGATCCCACTTGCCTCACAGTGTGGCCAGAAAACAAGCCACAGATTAAAAAATAAACAAATAGGGATTTCCCTGATGGTCCAGTGGCTCAAACTCTGCGCTTGCAATGCTGGTGCCGGGTTTCATACCCCATCAGGGATCTAGATCCTGCATGCCACAACTAAAAGTTTGCATGCCACAACTAAGACCTGGTGCAGCTAAATAAATAAATACAAATAAATATTTTAAAATAAATATGAGTTTTTAAAAAAATAAAATAACAAGTCCTGTTCCTTCCATCTCAACACAGGAGGCACCACTGTTCACAGTTAGGTGTCTTTCCAGGTTTTATTGGTCTGTGCACCCGTACATATGTCTAAAGAAAACAATAAACCATGTTGTTTGCATTCACAAATTGCTTCATACGGATTGTCATAGGCTGAATTGTGTCCCGATCCCCTCCCCGCCCGAGGCCTACGTTGAAATCCTATCTTCTGGCCTCTATGAATGAGGCCTTGGGTAGAGAGAGGGTGTTTACAGAGATCGTCAAGTTAAAATGAGGTCAGGCAAGAAATCCTGCTCTATCCTTTGCTAGTCATATTATTTGCACAGGTTAGCCAACCACTATGCTGTGAGCCCGGCTTTCCCCGTGGCTCAGTGGTAAAGAATCTGCCTGCAGTGCAAAAGACTCAGGAGACGTGGGTTCGATTCCTGGGTCCGGAAGTTCCCCTGGAAGAAGAAATGGCATCCTACTCTAGTATTCTTGCCTGGGAAATCCCTTGGACAGAGGAGCTTGGCAGGCTACTGTCCAGGGGATTGCAAAGAATTAAACACAGCTGAACACGTATGTATTATAAGCTGCAAAATACAAACTCTGAAGTTTCAAAGATTCCACATATGAGATAAAGGCACTGACATTTGCATTTAAAATTGACCTTACACAACATACAGAAGAATGGTACAATTCATGCTTATGGCTTTTGTTGTTGTTCAGTCGCTCAGTCGTGTCCTTCTCTTTGTGACCACATGGACTGCAGCACGCCAGTCTTCCCTGTCCTTCACCATCTCCCGGAGCTTGCTCAAACTCATGTCCATTGAGTCGGTGATGCCTTCCAACCATTTCATCCTCTGTCATCCCCTTCTCCTCCTGCCTTCAATCTTTCCCAGCATCAGGGTCTTTTCTAATGAGTCAGCTCTTCACATCAGGTGGCCAAAATATTGAGAGTTTCAGCATCAGTCCTTCCAAAGAATATTCAGGCTTGATTTCCTTTAGGATGGATTGGTTTGATCTCCTTGCAGTCCAAGGGACTCTCAAGAGTCTTCTTCAATACCACAGTTCGAAAGCATCAGTTCTTGGTGATGGTTTGTATCTTTATTTAACTTTGAACCATATTAAATAGCAAATAAAAACCATAACAACAGGTTAAGAAGAAGAAACCACAGGAGAAAGGAAAAAAGCTTTATAATTTAGTATCTTTCCTGGGACTTTCCTCCTGCTTTTTAGACAAGCACCCTGCATTTTCACTTTTTAATGGGTCCCACAAATTGTGTTTCTGGTCCTGACCTGGAGATTGCCCTGAGTTTCAACTTCAGCTCTTTATTTTTGTTAAAATGCTATTGCTGTCCTTTCTTATGGAGATGTCTGTGTTCCTTGCTCCCTCATCAGTGTTTGATTTATTCTTCTACTCTGTTCCTGTCTCCCACCCTCTATCTCCTTTCTGATTGTCTGGGTTGAGGTCTGAAAACAGACCTCAGATGGAAACTGGGACGTTGCTCAGTCTAACACATGTCCCCAGGAAATGCAAGGGTGGGTCTGGTGAATGGCTCTGAATTTCACTTTGAGGAACAGAAAGGCTCTCCTTTCCTGGGGTTTCTGGGATCCCACCCCACTTCCTGCCTCCTTCATCAGACCAGCTCCTCTACCATGCCAGTCCTGCACCCCCAAATCCCACAGGTGACTTGGGGAGAGGTAGGATAGAGCAGGAAATAGGGAATCCCAGAACAGGGTCTGGGATGAGATGAGCTGGAAACTTAGTCAAAACTGGGTGCCCTGAATGGGCAGGCAAGGTGCCTTCTATATAAGGGCATGGAGAGCCCTGGAAGGACCAAAGGGGGAAGAACTGGGCAAAGTCACCCCAAGACAATTAGGGGCAATGCTGGGCATTTGTCAGCTCTGTTCCTCAGCCCAGGGCTCCTTCAGCAAGGCCCCAGATGGTCTCCAGACATACCAGGGCAGTTCCCAAGAACCGGCTTGTGCCACCACTCTGGGGGCCAATAGCCCTGCACATGGAAACTCACATGTAACCCCAAAATGATATATTTAATGAAGGAAGCAGTGGGATGGGGTACTGCCCACTTTCCTCTCTCCCTGTCTCCCCTCTTGGTTCCATGCAGTCCATATTCGCCTATGTGTAAAACCCAGATCCTATCTCTAGAGTCCTGATTCTGGAACATCCCATCACTCAGCTAGGTATTTATTCCTTGGAAATGGAGAAAAGTGCATCAGGAAGGCTGCCAAGAACCAAAAGATCCACCCTGAGAGGAAGCCCCTGGCCACCCACACCCGAGTTCTCAGGTTTCACCCCATGGCCTTAATTAAAACTATATACCATCGCTGTCAGAGGCTCCCCCAGCCTCTCTGGCCTCCCTGCCCCTGCCTCCATGTGCAGTCTGTTACTCCCCAGGCTGGCCTGGGTCTCCAGAGGCTATGGATTCAGTCAAAGAAGAAATATGAGTTTTGAAATCAGATCATCCTGAGTCCAAACCCAGCTCTGTCGTCTTGCCAGGTAAGTGTCTAGGGTCAGGTGATTTCATGTCGCCAAGCCTCAATTTTCTCCTTTGTAAAATGGGGCAACAATAAGACCCACCTCAAAGGATTGTCAGGGAAATTGGGTAAGCAGTATTTCAGCATGCACGGCTTCCTGATGCACTTATCATCAAAGGAGGTGTGGGTTCGATCCCTGGGTCGGGAGGATCCCCTGGAGGAGAGCATGGTAACCCACTCCAGGACTCTTGTCTGGAGAATCCCATGGACCAAGGAGCCTGGTGAGCCATAGTCCATGGGGTCACAAAGAGTTGAGCATAACTAAAGTGACTAAGCTTGCACGCAGGCAAGATTTGACCACTGCAGACCTCTCCGCCACAACCACAAAGTGCAGCCACCCTCGCCCTTGCTGCAGGCCCCTGGCCTCCTCCCTCCCTCTCTGGCTCTGTCCAGTTCCTCTCATGCTCGCCGCTGCCACAGGGACCTTGCACGTGCTGTCCCTCTGGCCCCTCCCCTTGGATTTTCATTCCAGCTTAAACATTACCTCCCTGGGGGCAACCTCCTATGACAACATGGCCTAATTCACGTTCCACTGTTACACATGCAGAACCATACACCTGTTCTTCATAGCACTGAAATTTGTGTGGCTTTACATTTAATGGAGGGCAAAGAGCTGACTCCTTGGAAAAGACCCTGATGCTGGGAAAGATTGAAGGCAGGAGGAGAAGGGGGAGACAGAGTATGAGATGGTTGAATGGCATCACCCGCTCAGTGGACATGAGTTTGAGCAAACTCGGAGAGATAGTGAAGGACAGGGAAGCCTGGGGTTGCAAAGAGTTGGACATGACTGAGTGACTAAACAACATCTGTCACCCCTATGGAGCATGAGCTTCATGAGACGAGGGACCACATCTGACTCAACATTGGTGCCCCCTTAAATCCCCTTACCAGCCCAGTCTAGTAGAACCTACTTCCTACTGCCAAGCCCTATCTTTTTTTTTTCTCTTAGGGTTTATCGGTTTAGGCATCTATCTCAGAGTTTACTCTGGTACTGAAGTCTGTGTCTGCCCATGCACAAGGCCCAGTATTCGGTAGTTAACCAGGAGCAGCCTCAACCAATGAATGGTGGGAGTTGGCATTTGCACCCTCAGCTCCCTCACCCTTTGGGCAGGATAACTCTGGGGATGTGCCCAATACTGATTCCCTGAATTGACCAAGTGAGATTAAGCTCCATTTTTCCACCTGAATAATCACTTTTTTTTTTGCCTGCACCACACAGTATATGAGATCTTAGTTCCCCAACCAGGGATCGAACCTACATCCCCTGAATTGAAAGCAGGTAATCTTAACCACTGGGCTACCAGGGAAGCCCCTGAATAATCCGCTCTTGACCATCTGCCTTCCTTGTCTGGGTTCACATCCTCCTTTCCCTGTGCATACTTCCATCATAGCCCTCAGACTACTTGAGGGTAAGCCCTCACTTACCCTCAGACCCTTCTCTCAAACCTTGGGGCTTGCACTCAACTTGCACACAAACCCTCAGGTTTCTGGAGAAACTCAAACTAAAACATCACTATTTCCCCAGGACCTAACATGGTGCCAATGCCTAGTAAGTACTCCATAAAAATCTTACTTGAGTGAATGATGGAATGAACGCATGCATGTAAAGAAAACTCCACCTGTTGACAACTCCTTGGTCTCTGGTTGGGTTCACAGAAGACCCTCAGGTCAATTGACTACCCCTATCTAGACCTCAATTTCTCTATGTATAAAATCACCAAGGTTGAAGCTAGGTGTTTGGGGAGAGTAGACCTAGGAGGACTTTAATCAAGCAGCTCTCACAGGGGAGGATGTGAACCTTCCCTCCCACCCCCGAATATATTTTTCAATGTTTAAAGACAGTTTTGGTTGTTATCATGCAAGTGGGGGAGGCCAGGGATGCTGCTAAACACCCTACAAGACACAAGACAGCTCCCACGTCAAAGAATCATTCATCCCCAAATATCAATAGTCTTGAGGTTGAGAAACACTGCTTGAACTTCTTTTGAACTCTAAAAAATCTATAATTCTAAAATGGCAGACTTCCCTGGTGGTTCAGTGGCTAAGACTCTGCACTCCCAATGCAGCAGGCCCAGGTTCAATCCCTGGTCAGGGAACTAGATCCCACATGCTACAATTAAGAATTCACATGCCATAGCTAAAGATTCCGTGTGCTGCAGCTAAGACTTGGAGCAGCCAAATAAATAAATAATTTTAAAGACAACCAAACAAACAAATAAATAAAATGGGATCAAAGTCAAACCCAAAGGGTATATTCGCCTGAACTTTCTTTTAGGGGCACAATTACTGTAGTTCATCTACTCATAGGTGTACATTTTTCACTTCTTTTTATCTCTGAAATCAGGATGTATCTGATAATCAATGGTGCATGTGTCTGATAATCAATGGTGGACTGACTAACTAACTGTGTTTCCTCTTCAATTTGACAACATGTGGTCCTCTTTTTCCACTCCTGGATGTATATTTCATTGGAAATGAGAGAGTACCTTCCTGTTCCAGGAATGTTTGAGATGGTATCTAAGTCTTGTACATAAGAACCCACCTTCTACCAGACCATTTTCCCACTAGGAAGTATTCTCTCAATATGTGATATCAACAGACATTAAAAAAATAAAAAAAACAAAAACTTGCTCTAGAGCCTTGCACACTAAAAAAAAAAAAAGGAAAAATCAAACAGAAAAAAAACCAACTTGCCCTGATCCGAGTCCTTATTTTCTCTCTCCACACCCACGGGGAAAGCTATTCTTCATTTACACCATCAACATTCTCATTCTTGAGACATCCTCTAGATGCCTCCAGACCTTCAATCCTCAGAGAAACCCCAGTTTGTCACAACTTTAATAAAACACAAAGCACTTGAGAGGGCCTCCCTGCAGAGCCCAAGACTCCAAATGGTCTGTGTAGCATGAGACACGGTTCGTCTAAGCTGAACTCTTCTAAGGATCTCCAAAAGGGGTGACCCTATGAAACACCCTTATAATGACTCAACCTAGGGTAGACCAGATGTTCGTGCCCATTCTCCCCACCAATCACTATAACTTTGTCTTAGACTTAATGGCCACCTGGGAGATCATTAAATTCATCCTCCAGGTTCCAGGAAAGGGGCTTTTTCATTATTTATCCTTTATGATTCAGTTCATGTTCTAACACCTCTATGAAGCCCAACGAAGTTGAGTTAATGGCTCCTCTCTGTGTTCCCACAGCCCCTTAGATTTACCTGGACCACAGCTCTCATCACAATAAATTGTACTTGTCTTTTGACTTGCCTTTCTCCCATTAGGCCAGTGTACTCAGACGTGAGCCTGCATCAGACTCCCCCGGAGGGCTTGTTAAAGCACAGAATGCTGGGCCCTTCCTTCACATACTTCTGATTCAGAAGCTCAGGGTGGGGACAAGAATTCACTTTTCTAACAAGATCCCAGGTGATGTTGATGTCGCACTTTGAGATCCACTGACATCATCCACGAGTTCCTTAAGGTCAGAGATCTTGCTTCTTTGAAACCTGTAGAATCCTATCCCATGGTAGGCAGTTGACGCACTTGTTAAAAAAAATTAAATCAGGTATTAATTAAAGGTGCTAAGAATGGCATTAAACTGTATTTAAAAGACGCATAAGAGGAGTGGCAACAGGTGCTTTGTCTTTTGGGAGGTACTAACCCAATCAAGTGTCTAATACAAAGATGCCTTACATGGTTTTTGTTTTTTTTTTTTTTAACTCCTCAGAGTCTATACTTGGCACTTCATACACATTGTCTCTTTCAATCCATCCCCACAAAACTCAGTGACATATGTTTTATTATCCTTGTTTTTTAGTGAAGTTGGCAAAGACTTGGAAAGTCTTTAATTTTCAATGTGAATTTTCTTACCCCTGGGGTCCTTGGATCTGACAGCAGGCATTTAATTAGAACCATGTGTTAAACAGAATAAATTTTCCTAGAGGTTCAACTTTACTGAAGGAGCTGGGAAAGGGAGGAGATGTTTTGACACATGCATATAACTAAATTGGCAGGGTTCTGTTTTGCCATATTGACCACATCAGAATCATTTTTATCACAAACTATAACACTTAAAGGGCAATTGGCCATGATGCTCTCACAACTTCCTGGTAGTAAAATTTAGTCTCCTCCAATTCTGGCTGTATTTGAATGAAGTCACTTGCCTCGAATGAGATTCAAAAGTGTGCTAGTCTGAATTCCAAGCCTATGCTTTTAACAACTTCCTTTTTAAGGGGAAAGGGACATGGCTGGTACAGAACAGGTCGATCAGTTAACTGAGTTATTATTATTATTTTTTTTACAAGAGTCCTGGGAGTCTGAAGTGTAGAAGGTGAAGTTGGGGCTCTTTTAAGCAAGCATTGTTGAGTCCACACCCATCATCCCATCATCCTTGCTAACAATATAGGAGTTTGGTTTGGGATACCAACAACCCAACTGACAAAACATCCTTGTTCTAGGCAAATCATTGCTAATCCATTCTAGTGTGCCAGATACTGTCATCGATGGCCTCCCTCACAACTGGGAATTACTATGTAACCCCTTTCTGGGAAGGATAAGAAGACAGAGCTTTCAAGATACATTTTGTCACCTTTCTCTTTGGGGATATTCGTATGATATCTGGAGCTGTGGCAGCCACCTTGAGACTGAGAGGAAAAGCATGGTGAATGAAAGCCAGCAGGATAAGAATGGCTGAGAACTGGACTTTAACACTATTGTTAAAAGCTCTTATAACTGTCTTAGACTGCATACCTCGGGTCTCATCTGAGCTAACAGGAAATATTCTTTTGGTTTAAGCCACTACCTGTCACCATAAGTATTCCTACCTGATATATAATCCCAGAATTCATCCTTCCAACACACGCAGGGCTTTGTTCTCCTGCACAGAGAATGCTGTGGAAGAGATTGAGCTAATCCAACCTGCCCATTCATTTTCCTTCACAGCACAAACTTTGAGAAATCTGAATTTCAAGCAATGATTTTCCTAGGTTCCTTAATTCCATAGGTATCTATCGAGTACCTTCTACATGCCAGGCCCTCCTCAGGGCATGGCATATGTCAAGGAACAAAAGAGATGAAGCCTCTGTTTTATGGTCCTTACATTCTAAATAGGAGACAGAAGGCAAAACATGGAAATATGTCGGATGATGATTGATGCTACAGAGAAGAGAGGAGAAAAAAGCAGGCTTAGGAGGCGGGGGTGGCTATCTGGAGGGAGGGATGTCCTGCAGACAGGAGATTGCAAATACAAAGGTCTTGCTCATGTTCCCCGTGCAGCAAAGAGACAGCTGTGGCTGGGAATGCTGGCTTCATTCATTCAGATGGCGCTAGTGGTAAAGAACCCACCTGCCAATTCAGGAGATGTAAGGGACAAGGGTTCGATCCCTGGGTCGGGAAAATCCCCTGGAGAAGGAAATGGCAACCCACTCCAGTATTCTTGCCTAGAGAATCTGACGGATAGAGCAGCTTTGTGGGGTACAATCCATAGGGTCGCGAAGAGTCAGATGTGACTGAAGCGACTTAGCACATGTGAGTGATGGGAGCGTGAAGGAAGCTGAGTTCCCAGATGCAGTGAGGTCTTGCAAGCCATGGTCAGATTTTCTCAGCAGACTTGGAAGCAGCAGTCTCTTACCTCGGGCTCCAAGTTCGCCCATGGAACTCCTTACTTTCCTTTTCCTCTCATGCCTGTATCCATTTGCTCCACTCCAGTCCAACCCTAGCACAGTGCCTGACACACAGCACTCAAGAAAGAAAAAGAATTCTCGAATGTGTGAATGAACACCCTTGAAGTATACAAGACCCACCGATGAATAAAAATCCACTCTCTGTCCTCTGACTCAACCTCTTTCTGCCTCAATTCTCTTACCTATAAAATGGGGGTTGTTATAATAGCCTTCATGTTTTTCTAATTTGCTTCCCTGGTGTCGCAGATGGTAAAGCGTCTGCCTGCAATGTGAGACCCGGGTTTGATCCCTGGGTCAGGAAGATCCCCTGGGGAAGGAAATGGCAACCCACTCTAGTACTCTTGCCTGAAAAATTCCATGGACGGAGGAGCTTGGTAGGACACAGTCCGTGGGGTCGCAAAGAGTTGGACACGACTGAGTGACTTCACTTTCTTTCTTTCTTTTCTAACTTATTTACTTTTAATTGAGGGATAATTGCTCTATGATATTGTGCTGGTTTCTGCCACACATCATAATGAATCAGCCATTGATATAGGTATGCCTCCTTCCTCTGGAACCTCCCTCCCATCTCCCATCCCATGCCACTGAGCCTTCTTGTTTTTGTAAGAATAAAAATAAAGAAAGCTGTAGGTACCATTCTAAATGTCTACAATCCTGTGAAGAGGACCATCTTATCATTCCCATTCTACAGATGATGAAACTGAGGCACTGAGTGCTTTTGACCTTTGCCCGAATTCTCACAGCCGCTAAGTGGTCGAGTTAGAACTTGAACTGCCAAGCCTGGGGGCAGTCTTAACTGACTATAGAGATGACGCCTGTGGATGAAGAGAGAGGTTTGCAAACTCTCAACCAAAGGTAGCAGGAACTGTGTTGATGGTGGTTGTTTGTCAATGTCATTATTACTGCTATTAGTATTGTGCTCAGCTGCCCCAGGTAACCAAGACACACACCCTCAATTGTTTTTCAGTCACTCAGTCGGGTCCAACTCTTGGAGCCCCCATGGACTGCAGCACGCCAGGCTTCCCTGTCCTTCACTATCTCCCTGAGTTTGCTCAAACTCATGTCCATTGAGTCGGTGATGCCATCCAACCATCTCATCCTGCCCCCAGTCTCTGCCAGCACCAGGGTCTCTTCCAAACAAGTCAGATGTTCGCAGGATGGGAGAAACAGGTTACCCATATAGGAGAATAGAACAAAGAAAGCAGAGAGAATTCTGCCTGCCTTGTGAGAGATCTGTATATCCCTCCAGAGGGCCCAGGGTGGGGGCAGGCAGTGTGGAGGTGGGGGTGGTGAAGAGATGCAGAGAGGAGAGGAGCACCTTCACCTCCACCCCCAACCTTACGAGCTGGGCAAACCACACACCCCCAGCTGAGGAATCACATAACCATGGCAGCTGTCCAGACAGGAGAGGCCCGCACCTGTTTGCAGTGTTATTTAGCTATTATCAACCTTCTCATCCAGCTGAAATTCAAAGACCGAAGAATGATGGAGAGGGCTGCATGGGGGGAGGGGGACAGTCGGGGAAATGGAGGTTAGGAAGTTGGAGAGGTAAGATGATCAAATGTCCTAAATTGCCTGCACTTTAATGCCTTATATAAAAATTTCCTGTAATGCATGTTACCATAAATAAGGGTTTGCTGAACAAGCCCCGGGCAAGACGGTTTTCCAGCGGAATTCTCCCAGAGGGAACATTTGGAGCCAGCCCGCTTGTGCCCCACCTCTCAAATTATCTCATTGTAAAAAGTCAGACTCCCAGGGCCTCCATTTACTGGGCTGAAGTCAGCTACATCATGTCCTTTGCAGAACACTGCTTAGGATTCACCACTTAGTGGAGGGCCAGTTCCCTTACAGACTTCATCTCTGCTTACAGAGCTGTTGGGGGGTGAGGGGGACAGGCTCTCTCTCCAGCTTCCTCCTCATCCAAATCCAAACCAACCTGTCAGAGCTGGCAGAGGCCGACAGCATAATCCCCAGTCCTGGCCCGAAGGAACCCAGCCAGATATTGGGGTCACAGGGGCACACTTTGACAGTTCTCAAGGGAAAGTTTGCAGGATGCACCTGGAAAATCGGTCCCAGTTTCTCTAGAGGGAAAGATGGAAGAGGCAATTTCTTTGTTGATAAGATTCAGATTCAACTGGTGGTTTATCAAATGCCTGCTGAATACCCAAGGATTGACCTAAACTAGGATAGACGTGGTGGTGCCGACAGTGGCAAAGATGGTGATGGTGGTTGACGGCGGTAGAGGTGGTGATGATGGTGGTGGTTGGCAGTAGTGGTAGCGATGATGGTGGTGGTGATATATAGGGGAGACTGAGAAGGAAGGGATAACATAGTATCACTTACTATATGCTCTTAACATGTACTGAATCATTTGATTTTCTCCCAATGACCCTAAGAGTCAGACACTATAATATCCCCATTTTACAGATGGGAATAACAACAATAAGTAGGTTGCCCAAAGATCACACTCTTCATGGCTTTGACTTCACTTTCACACCAATTTGGGGCAGGTCAGTATTAAAATCACCATATCTTGGCAAAGAAAACAGAAGTAAAGAGTGATGAGATGAGTTTATTGGTTCCACGATTACAGATTGAGTGCATCCAGCGTGCCAAACACTGTTCTGGAAATGGCGGTTATGTCAGCGAACACAATGGACAAGCCCTCTTGCCTTGTGTAGCATGAATCGGAACACCTGAGTCACCTGTCAGCATCCCACTGGCAAGAGAATCCAGGAAAGCGAGAACTTGGTGTTCTGTTTCTGTAGAGAAAGAGGGTCTCTGCCTTCCGCAGGATTCATCAAGTGGGGAGCTCCCTGGACACTGGAAGTGGATTTGGAGGCTGAACAGCCAAAGCGAATGCCCAATGTCTACACCGCACATGGGCAGACAGAATGGAGTTCAGACAAACATTGGGTGCTGGGACCCAGAGGTGACTCTGATTGTCCCTAACCCTGTGTGAAATTTTCCTACCTAAGCTCAGAGGTTCCCTTTTGCAGTCAGCATTCCTCTTGGCTATGAAGAGGTAAAATCCAGACTTAGGGAGAGGGGGACATCGATACACCAAAGGCCATTGGATGGACAAGCAGAATCTCTTCTCCTACAACCCAAGGTGTGAGCAGGGAAGCCCAGAGCACCAGCAGAAGGAAGGCTGACCACAGTGCATGGCCAAGAATTCCTGGGGCAGGTTTACTATAATGATAAATCTCATTTGTTCCTCAAAGACTTACTGAGCCCCTCCCACGTATCAGGCTTGCCTGAGACACTGAGAGTACGCTGACTTTACCCTAGGTCACCGCTCCTTGTAACACCCGCTTCCCGGCAGCATGGAGACATGGCTGTGTACTTGCACTTGGCCATCAAAGTGCCTGAGCGGAGGAGCTAGATGGAGGACCACGGCCGAATGGCTTACCCTTAGTTAGCCTCTGTTTCCTTCTATGTAAAATGAGATCAATGATGCTGCTTTTCTCCTCGGGTTCATATAAGGATTCATGGAGATAAAACAAAGCAAAAAGCCTAGCATGGATTTCGTTCGATAAATATTAGTTATCGTTATCATCATCCACTAGGAGATGCGGGGTTACTGTGGTTGTCACCCACTCTTGGCTACCTGAGTCTCACCTTATAGTTCTTATTTTCCATGCCCTGCCAAGGACATGCCTCATTCCTGTCACTTAGAGGTAATTACAGTAGGAAATACATAATAAAGCCACAGCAATAACAATCATGGACTTCCCTGGTAGTCCAGTGGCTAAGACTCCACTCTCCCGATGCACAGGGCCTGGGTTCAATCCCTGGCCAGGAAACTAGATCCCACGTGTTGCAATTAAGAGTTCACATGCTGCAACTAAAGATCCCATGTGCTACAAGGGAGATCAAAGATTCTACCTGCTGCAACTAAGACCTGGTGAGGACAAATAAATAAAAAATTAAAAAATTACAATCATAATAACAACTCTCTAGCACTTGCTAGAGAGTGAACCCTGAGCTAAGTTTAAGGTCTCCTACTCAAAATACAGTCCTCAGACCAACAGCAATGGCATCCCCTGGGGGTTGAAATGCGGACTTTCAGGTTCCACCCTGGACTGCTCTCCACCACCCCGTTCAAGGTGGAAGTTTCCAAGCACTTCCACCACCTGAGAATTCAAGCAGAGTCAGGTTTTGGCAGGTGAGGGACAGCAACACAAGAGGGAAAGCCCAAAGCAGAGATCTGGGCAGCAGCAAGAGAGATCCCCGGAGGATGCGCAGAGCACCAAGTCCTGTGTTACGAAGGGCCAGATCCTTCCACATGGGAGGAACACAGCAGATGACAGACGACTGTACATAGTCTACTGAACGACGAAAAGAGGACTGAGCCCCTCCTGCTGCCTGGAGCTCGTTATGTTTTCAAGTGCACTTTCAAAAATAGATGACAAATATCCTTGCGCTTTCCCAGGTGGCTCAGCGGTAAAGAATCAGCCTGCAAAGCAGGAGATCTGGGTTCCATCCCTGGGTGGGGAATCCCCTGGAGGAGGGCATGGCAACCCACTCCAGTATTCTTGCCGGGAGAATCCCCCTGGACAGAGGTGTCTGGCCGGCTACAGTCTGGGGGTCACCAGGAGTCCAATACAACTGAGCACACAATGGACAAGGGATTATTGCACTAGTGAGTCCAGGCTTGCAGACTCCCAGTTACAGAATTCCTCTCCCTGCAGAGCTTTCTAAACTCAAGATCTCTGCCCACAGCTAGGGTGTGTCTCGTCACCGCAAACCAGAAGGAAAAGAACTGCCCTTGACTCCCAGCAGCAGCACAAGGGCAGGGGTTCAGAGCTCTCTGGTTCACAGCTTTGAGTTGAGGGCTTCAGATGGGGCCCCACCCAGATGTTTGAGAGAAGGAATAAATGGTTGGTCCAAATTCACAAAAGTTGTGCTAGCCATCAGTGAGAAGCACTGTTTTAGCATGAACGCCAGACTCAAATCAGCAAGTTGCTAGACAGTCAAAATAATTTATAGCAGCTGTTTGCAACTGCTGATCATGAACAAAAAAGGTTAGACGCCCTCAGTTAAAACACACACGCTCATAGATACACATACACGCAGCTGTGCCTCACTACACTGTACACACAATAATTTTTTTCCACTATATGCAATGCTAATTATTATGACTGTAACAATAATAATAGTATTATTATACCAAATCAAGCGTCAGAAATTGTTTTCCAGTTTATTGATTGCTTCATCTTCTTGAAACTTCTTATTCTATTTTTATTTTTGATTTTTATTTATTTTTTTATTGAAGTGTACTTAATTTACAATATGGTATTACTTTCAGATATATAGCAGAGTGATTCAGTTATACACACACACATTCCTTACAGATTCTTTTTCATTATTGGTTATTTAATTCTATTAATATATATAGTTTATTGAAGTAGAGTTGACTTATAATGTTTCAGGTGATTCAGTTATACATATACACATACATTATTTTTGAAATTCTTTTCCATTGTAGGTTATTATAAGATATTGAGTATAATTTCCCTGTGGTTTATTGTAGGTTCTTGTTGTAAAGATTACTGCCTATTCTAAACACTCACACAGTAGAAGAGATGCTTTCGGGGAAACTTATGGATGAACCCTGAGCCACCTTTCTCCCATGTGGAATAATCTGTCTGAAGCAGGACAAATCTTGCCAATCCCGCCACTGGCTTCATTTGTCTTTAAAGATCAGAGAAACCTGTCCTTTGAGAAAAGCCAGGCTGGGCTGAGCCAGGGGGGTTCTGCAGGACCTCAGAGGGAGGCTCTCATCTCAAAAACCAGGCTGCCCTTTTAACCAGCCCTTCATCTCTGGGGCCTGAAGCACAGACAATTGACATCCTCTCCAGCGTCCTGTTTCTCTGAGGACTCAGAGAGTGGCCCTGAGATACAGATGGAAGTGTGAAAATCTTCTGATTTTATTTACCAGTAGCCACTTGTTTACCATGGAGGATGGCAACCTGGAATGGAAAAGGAGGAAGTGGGGGAGAGGAATGAGGGAAAGGAGAAAGGGAGGAATGTAGAAAAGAAAAGGAAGGAAGGATTTCAGAGTCATTCACACTCCTTAGCTAGGGGCTCTGTGTCTCAGAAAGCTACATTTCCCAAGCTCCTTTGTTCTCTGGATATCTGGCCCAAGGGAGGTCCTAATAGGAAATTAGAGGGTGGGAGGAGAGGGGAATCTAGGGTGACATCTAGGGGAATCATACCCTAGGTAGATATCTAGGAGAATCTCTTTCTCTCTCTGCTTCCTGTGGCATTTCCAGCCTTGACTGGGTCTCCTCTGTCACTCCAGCTCCCGTCAGATATTTATTCTACTCCTGCATGGTCCCAGCTCCTTCCAAGCAGCTCTTATTCTGGTTCCAACTTATTCTAGATGTATCCGACTTCTGGTAATATCACCTCCTTCTGTTTCTCCAGTCCTAGGGCCAGTATCAGCTTCTTGATGTTGCTAGTCTCTGGGTAACATCACCATCCCTTGCTTGACTGCTATCAACTCCTCTGTCTATGATGTAACCAAGTCCCTGTTCTAAACTCCCTCTGCTTGAAAATCCTAGGATGTTTTGCTTTGTTTCATTTTCTTTTCTTAGCCAGATCCTGACTGGCATGGGATGGTCTCATTAACCCAATTTTTAAATGCTGTGTAAATGTGTACACATATCATATCCTCATATTATACACCTTGTGTGTGCTCACTCACTCAGTTGTATCCAACTCTTCATGACCCCTGCCAGGCTTCTCTGTCCATGGAATTTTCCATGCAAGAATACTGGAGTGGGTTGCCATTTCCTTCTCCAGGGGATCTTCCTGGGATCCCTCTTCCTGGGATTGGCCCAGGGATCAAACCTGCGTCTCTTGTGTCTTCTGCATTGGCAGGTGAATTCTTTACCACTGCACCACCTGGGAAGCCCTATTACACACCTTAAGCTAATACAATGTTATATATTGACCATCTCATTAAAACTTGGCATGAAGTGTGTTGTAGATAAGGTCTCTCTCTACTATTATTCTACCTTCTTTTCCACTACAATAACCTTCCACTCTCCTGAATGCCTCATCTCCTCCAAACTGCCTAAATTCTCAGGCTCTGCTAGTTCCTCCTTAAATGTAACCTGTTCTCAACTAAACTTCACTCCATTCGCTACTTTTGACTACAGTGTGAGCCACAAAACACTTCTTTACATCTTCCAGGAATCTCTGCATTTGAACCAGAAGCTAACTCTTAACATAAAGAGCTTTACAGGAGAGGGTCATAGGCAGAAGCGTTTTCTGATCTCTTTAGAACACACTTCACATGCAGAAGTCACTGTGGCCACTTTCAGGACAATGTCAGATGACATCTGGAGAGTGAGAGCTGGTGGGGTGGTGAAAATGGGGTCTCACAAGCTTAAGTGTGCAACAGGACCACCCGGATAGTGCGTTGTTAAAACACAGACTTGTCGGGCCCCACCTGCAGAGTTTCTGTTGTAGCAGGTCTGGGATGAGACTCAAGAATGTAAATTTCAAGTTACGCTGATGCTGCTGGTCTGGGGACCACACTCTGAGAACCACTGGGTTGAAATAATAATGTGTACTCTTTGAGAATTTACTATATACCCCCAAACAATTTTAAACCCTTCGCAAATACCAAATCTTTTAATCATCACATCAACAAAACATGAAAATTGAGATACAAACAGGCAAAAAAAAAGTCTTCAAAGGAATTCCCTGGCGGTCCAGTGATTAGAACTCTATGCTTCCATTGTAGAGGGCACATGTTTGATCCCTGAGGGGAATTAAGATCCCACAAGCCATGTGGTGGGCCTTCCCTGGTGGCTCAGTGGTAAAGAATCTGCCTGCTAATGCAGGAGATCCAGGTTCAATCCCTGGGTCAGGAAGATCCCCCAGAGAAGGAAATGGCAACCCACTCCAGTATTCTTACCAGAGAAACCCCATGGACAGAAGAGCCTGGTGAGCTCTAGTCCATGAGGTCACAAAAAGTTGGACACGACTTAGTGACTGAACAACACAAAGCCATGTGGTGTAGCCAAAAAATAAAAATAAATAATTTTTTTACCTTTAAAAAAGTCTTCAAATCACACTCCTCACACCTGGCAGATTCAGGATTTGAATACAGAGGGTCTGGCTCCAAAGCGCATGCTTCTAGCCATGGTGTTGCTGTGTGTCTCAGTGTCCAGGCTGTGGGGAAATGGAGAGACTTGGATTCTGGCTCTCGTTTTGGTGTGTGGGCCTGGGCAAGTCACTTGACCTGTCTGTGCCTTGGTTTCCTTGTCCCCCAAAGGCGCATCCTCACAGTATATGCCATGTAGAGTCATAATCACGAGTTCATGAACGAGGCAGATTCAGATTCCTGGCTCCACAACTCCTCAGCCACCTCCCAGTCCATCCCCAGCTGCAGTTCAGGGTCCCTGAGCTGGCTGGCAGTGGCCTAAAGCTGTTCTCCCACGCCACTGCAGGGTGCTCAGGTGTCCTCGTCCTCTCTGGGGGCAGTTCAGAGGTGTGTGCTACCTGGCTCCTCAGAGGGACTCCAGGGAGACCTGCTCACGAACATGTTGTCTGGTCCGTTCAGGCTGCTCTAACAGAATACCGTAGCCTGGGTGGCTTAAACAACAGGTTTGATTCCCCACAGTTCTGGAGTTCTGGAAGTCCAAGACCAAGGTGCAGCAGATTCAGTGTCTGGTGAGGGCTCTCTTCCTGACTTGCAGAAGGCCGCCTTCTTGCAGTGTCTGCACGTATAATCCCACATGGAGAGTTCCCTGCTACAGACCTCATCTAAACCTGCCTACCTCCCAAAAGCCCACTTCCTATACCATCGTACTGGGGGTTAGGGTTTCAACCTATGAATTTGGGGGGGTGGCACACAAATGTTCAGTCCATCACAGACCTCTAATTGTCTTCACCCCCAGTTTTTTCTCTCTCCTAAATTTCTGCTTCCCAGAATCACCTCCCACATAAACCATCTACATGCGTGCTCAATCACTCAATTGTGTCCAAATCTTTGCAGTCCCATGGACTATCATTCTCCAGGCTCCTTTGTCCATGAAGGATTTCCCAGGCAAGAACACTGGAGTGGGTTGCCATTTTCTTCTCGAGGGGATCTTTCTAACCCAGGGATCGAACCCAGGTCTCCTGAATTACACTCAGATTCTTTACCACTAAGCCACCAGGGAAGACCTAAACCACCTACATCTGTGTTCTGATGTCAAGATTTGCTTTTGGGGAAACTAAGATAAATGACATGTATAAACTATGTAAACTAGCACAATGCCTGGCAACCCACTCCAGTATTCTTGCCTGGAGAATCCCCATGGACAGAGGAGCCTGGCGGGCTACAGTCCAGGTATTGCAAAGAATCAAACACGACTGACGGACTAAGCACAGCCATGGCATGTATAATACTAATAACAGCTACAACAACAAAAGCTCACGGAGAGGACTTCTTTTATTTATTTTTGACTGCCCTGGGTCTTCACTGCAGTGTGCAGGCTCTTGTTGCAGAGCCCAGGTTCTAGGCGCAGGCTCCAGTAGTTGTGGCTTGCAAGCCCTGGAGCACAGGCACAGTAATTATGGTACGTGGTCTTAGTTGCCCTACTGCATGTAGGATCTCCCTGGACTAGGGATCGAACCCGTGACCCCTGTGCTGGCAGGCTGACTCCTAACCACCAGACCACCCAAGAAGTCCTGAGAGTGTTTCTTAAATGCCAGGCCTTTTATACATTTCAACTTATTTAATCTGCATGGATAAACGTAGGTGCTATTGGCTTCTCATTACTATTATTTACCTCTAATCTCCCTAGCTCCTCACAAAAGTAATATTCACCTCAAGTCATTTTTCTCTCCTTTGTTGTGTTTTACATCACCCTTCTTAGTCACTGTTAGAGCACTGATGGATCTGAATGTATCTTATCCATTTATTTGTTCCCACATGGATGGCTTATCTCCCTCACTCAGGGCTGCCCTCATGCATTTTTGCCTTTGTGGGTTTCTCCCTTCTATCACAGTAATATCAACATTAAAAATTGTTTTTGATGTCACTTTAAATACTTAAGCATTTTATTTTTCTTTCTGTGTAGGTAAAAGTCAATTTTTATGGCCTAAAAAATTTTTTGGTTGCATCTGCTGACCCCGAACTCCCAGTCCATCCCTCCCCCACCCTCCCTCTGCCTTGACAACCATGAGTCTGCCCTCTATGTCTGTGAGACTATTTCTGCTTCATCAATAGATTCATTTGTATCATATTTTAGATTCTACATATAAACAATAAGGTCCTACTGTATAGCACAAGGAACTATATTCACTCTCCTGGAATAAACCATTTATGCAATGGTTTATAAATAGACCATTTACAAATATTTATAAATATTTATATTTATAAATATAAACCATCTTTATATTTATAAAGAATATAAAAAAGAATGCATATATAACTGAATCACTTTGCTAGACAGCAGAAATTAACATAGCACTGTAAATCAACTATACTTCAATTAAAAATAATTAATTTTAAAATATTTTTCTGATGAGAGAAAAATGAAAACATTTCTATAACTATTTTTTTTTCTTCTTATTTTAAAGAATTGAAAACATTATGCCTAGCGGGTAAGCAGGTCCTTCCTGGGATGTAAACCCCACGAGAATAGGAATCACCTCTGCCCCTCTCTCAGTATGGCTCCCAGAGGCAAGCACCCCGCCCCCCACCAACCTAGAGCTGGAATTGGACCCCCATTCTGGAATCCCTCCTGGGACAGGACTGCAGTAAGGCATCCTGGGAGACTCTATGCAAATAGGGCCTCCAGGCCCCACCCCCAGCTTGACTTTTATGGGGAACCAAGCCTTGGGCTTGTTGTCACCCTGATCCTGTCCCTGGGACCTGATCCCTCGGGGGCTGGGCAGTAAGAAACACGCCTGGTGGCCCCTAAAGCACGTGCTCCGTGCCTGTCCTGGCAAGGATGGAGCTGCCGACTGACCCTCGCCCTACTTCCCCGCCAAGTCCCTGGCAGACCTGTTGAATGGGGCTTTCATTTCCCTGACCCCGGGGTCATCTGTTTTCAGAAGGTGAAATATGGCGGCCTGGCGGAAGACAGAAGCCGGGGAGATAAGCGCCAGGGAGGAGCCTCCCGTCCAACAAGCCGTGACTAATGATGATTGGGACATGTTTGGTGGGGCAGAATTTATTTGGCTCCTGGTTACCTGGGGATTAACTCTTTGTAGGAGCTCGTGGCCGGCCGGGAGGTGCCTGGTGCACACACGGAGCTCTAGAGCCTGTTCACCCAAGCATAGATAGGCTTTGGTGCAGAGCAGGCGTTCAAGAAATATTTGTGGTAGAGAAGGAGGAGAAGGAGGGAGGAAGGAAAGAAGATGCACATACATTCTATAGCCTTAAGCTTTGAACATAATAAAATCAGTTCACTTTTATCATGTGCTTTCCGTGGGCCAGATACTGACGGCTGAATGATTTCCACACATCACATTTAACCCTCAAGAATCTACCGAGCACATACTATTAGAGCAGCACATTTAATAGATGAGCAAGTTGAGACTGGTGGATTATTCTGTATGCTTTAAAGATATATATATTTCTTTATAGCTGTGCTGGGTCTTTGTTGCTATATGAGCTACTCTCTAGTTGCAGCAAGCAGGTTTCTCATTGAGGTGGTTTCTTTTGTTGCGGCGCCTCCTCTAGGCATATGGGCTTCATTAATTGCAGCATGTGGACTCAGTAGGTATGGCATAGGAGCCTAGTTGTTCCGAGGCATGCTGGATCTTTCTGTACCAGGGATCAAACCCATGTCTTCTGCATTGGTAGGCAGGTTCTTTACCACTGAGCTGCCAGGGAAGCCCTGTATGCTTTGTTAAACCATGAAAAAGCGGAGTTGGTGGTGGTTATGTAACATGACAGTAACACAGTGGTCAAGTAACAGCACAGGGCTGGGGCTTGAATTGAGACTTGGTATTTCTGCCTTCCATTCTTGGGCTCTGAGCCAAACTTTCTAGTGAAAACTCTGGAGTATTTCCACCTATTGCCTCAATCAGGGTTGCTGTACTTTCCTTTGTAGTAAACAACCTCAACATCCCAGGAGTATACAACAACTAACATTTATCTTCAGACTTGTGGGTCTGTAGGTTGGCTGTGACTTGGCTGGGTCAGGCTGGGCTCAAGGCTTCCTACTGGAATCATTGTTTTTCTATCCAGGCTCACGCTAAAGGGGCAGCAGTGACTTGAAACATACCTTCTTCTTGGAGCCTGAAAAAACAAATTCAACCAGAGACCCAACTAATGCCTTTGCTCCGCCCACATCCCCTAGCATCCCATTGGCCTAAGCCAGTCACGTGGTCAAAGTCAAGGGGTGGGCCTTCATCTCTCCGCCATGATGCCAGGGGAAGGATGGGGAAAGTACAATTCTGTGTTACTGAGAGAGTGAAGAATGGGGACTAACCGATCGACACGTGCACCATATGAGAACAAGTGAGCAATATTCGGTGAGGTGGGAGCTGCAAAAACACAAATCACATGGTATTACCCCTGCCTTATTAACTTCCCCGGCTCTGTTTTTATATACAGATGGCTTCACAATTCACACCCAACAGAAAAACACACACGTGCAAGCACACACCGCGCAAATCATTGTCCATCCTCTGATTGGTTGGCCACTTCAACGTCATATGGGGCGGGGAGTTAGTCTGCCTCCCCTCCATCACCACCACCACCACCACCAGGGGAAGTTTGGCGATGTCTGGGGACATTTGCGTTGTCGTGACTTGGGTGGGGGTTGTTACTGGCATGTAGTGGGTTGAGACTAGAGATGCTTGCAGCGCCCTCCCTGGCACGGGTCAGCCCCCTACGACGAAGTTATGGGCTCCCCGAATGCCAATAGAGCCAAGGCTGAGACACTCTGCTGTCAAATATAGCAGTCAATCCAACCTAGAGCCTGGAAAGCCTGTTAAAATTACAGATTCCAGGGGCCCCTGTGTAGACACATTGATTCAGAAGGGCTGGGGTGTGTCCCCTTGGACTCTGTATTTCCAAATACAGAATCACTCTTCAGGAAATTTTGATCCACTAATCAGAGCCTGGAAACGGCTTCTTTAGGTTCTTGTTAGGCCTGGACGGGAACCCAGAACCAAAGAGGACTTGAGAATTTAAACAGAAGAGTCCTTTTTTGAGCACTTCTTAACGTTACCCTCGCCAGAAACCCGGCAAATGTTCACTACCCAGCGGGTCCACAGTTCACGGTGTTGGCCCACGAATCGAATCTCCAAACAGCCTGGGCAAGCTACAATTTCTCCTGCTTCTCTGCCTTTCACTTTTAAAACCAGGAGGAGTTTGAGGGAAATGTAATCCATATGTTTCAGAATCATTTACACTTAAATCATGAAAGTACTGCCGTGGTTTTTAAGAGCTATTTGATGTCCAAAACACCTTATGAGGATTTTCAAAATAAGCTTTTTAAAGTCTCTCTTTACTTTCAGTTGGATTGCTCCCTGGGTAAGTGAATTCAAATGATATGAAGCTGGGGAAGGGAGGGAGGTCTGCTGGAAACCCCAGACCAGGAACTTGAAGGAAATTTGACACTCAACAAATCAGGTCTTCTGCTGTCACCTAAAGCATCCATTTCATGCAATAAAATCGATCTTATTTTTCCCGACGATTATGGATTCAAGCGGTCACTCACTGAGGTCTTTAGACATCTTCCTTCTCATTTAGCGCCTCACTGTTCCTCGGGTTCCATTTTTAAACCATTGCCACTCACTCTAAATGGAGATCCAATTCCTCCTTCCAGTGGGCTTGTTATTTCTAAATCACAACCCCATTCTGCTGCCAACATCACATGTCACTCTTCTCTCTTCACCCCAGGGGGACCGGGGTGGGAGGCCGAATTCTAAAACTGACCATCTACTCGCTTACAGCACAGGTGGGCCTGCCTGTTTGGAAAAGCCATTTGGCAAAATATCTAATCTGAGACATGCTCATTCACCACAATTCTGCTGTCAAGGATCGAGCCCAGGGAAATAATCCTAAGGGTGAAGGGAGACATATCTACACCTGGAAGTATTCAGCACCGTTGATCACAGAGAAAAAAAGGAAAACAACCTACCAGAATAAAAACAGCAAGTGGGTTCATTCAATGATGCTTCCTCTGCTTAAATGCCAACATAAACACTAATGGATATTCAGGTTGCATGCTAGCCATAGAAAAGGGAAGAGAATGAACTCTGTTAGCTAAGAGGAGCTGAATTATAGACACTCCAGGAAATTCTTAGGAATGTGTTGGAATTAAATGGACAAAGGGAAGAGGGAAAGATATTCCAGCCAGGTGGGATAACATAAGCAGAAGGAGAGAGGTGAGTGGAAAACGGCACGTAATTTAGTGCTCATGGAACTCAAGCTCCAGGCAGTGAGGAGGTCTGAGGTCAGAGAAGGGACAGAGGGCAGAGCATGGGGTCCCCATGGCCACCTGGAGCAACCTGGACTTTAGCCTGGAGGCAGTGAGGAGCCACTAAAATTGTCTGAGCTGGGAAGGGGCACCACTGAATCTATACTTTTATGAGATGGCTGTGGCCCCAGCATGGAGGCCAGATGGCAAAAGATGGCCTAGATGGCAAAAGCTGAAGAGGAGACTAAGAGACTTCACTGGAGACTTTTTAAGTGGCACCTGCAATAGATGCTGAATGTCATGAGGAGTCAGGTTAGAATTCATTCATTCCACCATCATTCACTGTTATCAGCAGAGGTGGGATTTGTTCGAGACACGCCTAGAGGGGTGAGTGAACCTCATGACTAACAGGACGTGGGGAGAGGGGCAGAGGGGTGGGATGGTTCTGGAATCTCTGGTTCAAACGTTTGGATGGGTGCTGGTGTCATGCGCTGAGCTAGAGGTAGAGGAGGGTGGGATGAATATGGGGAAAGACATTGAGTCCAACTTGGGGCCACGTGGGCTAAGATGAAGATCCCCAGCCAGAAGTTGTCTGTTCAAGCCTGCAGCCTTAGGACCAGGTACGGGCGGAGAGACCCACAGGAGAGGTGACACTTTCTGGTCCTGTTTGAAACCACAAGAGGGAATGAGCGCATCCAGGAGGGGTTGTGCTGGGAAGGACAGGACCAGAGACACCATAGGGAAGCTTTTTATCAAAATGGCATCATAAAAAACCTGTAGGTCCATTAAAAAGGCATGGGGGGAGAGGAATTTTTCAAAGAGAAATTGCTAAGCAGGTGCTTTCTCTGGTCTCCCAGCTGGACGTATGTAGGGAAATCTATGCCGAGTGGGGGAAAAAGAAAAGCAGAGAAGAGCCAGGTAAGGATTTCAGTGAAAAAGTGATTTAAAGGAAGGCTGTGGGCAGGGATAAGGCAGTGTCCCTGGAGGGAGGAGCAGGGACAGAGGATTGTAGCACAATGGGAGACTCGGAGAGGTGAGAGAGGAAGAGGGTAGGGAGATACGGCTTTATGAATGAAGGAACCAAGAAAGGAAAAGAGAAGAAAGGAAGAGTAACAAATGCTGGAGAGAGTGTGGAGAAAAGGGAACCCTCCTATACTGCTGGTGGGAATGTAAATTGGTGCAGCCACTAGGGAAAACAACACAGAGATTCCTTTAAAAACTAAAACTAGAACTACCACATGATCCAGCACTCCTGGGCATATACTTGGACAAAATTTTCTTTTGAAAAGAAACATGTGCCCCAGTGTTCATTGCAGCACCGTTCGTAACAGCTGAGACATGGAAGCAACCTAAATGTCCGTTGACAGATGAATGGATAAAGGACATATGGTACACATATACAATGGAATACTACTCAGTCATAACAGAAGCATAAAATAATGCCATTTGTAGTGACATGGATGCACCTAGAAATTATCATACTAATCGAAGTAAGTCAGAAAAAGAAAGACAAATACCTTATGGTATTTGTAGAATCTGAAATATGACACAAATGAACTTATCTACAAAAGAGGAACAGACTCACAGACATAGAAAACAAAATTACGGTTACCAAAAGGGAAAGCAGGTGAGGAGAGAGAAATTACAGGTTTAGGATTAGCAAATACATATTAAACAACAAGGTCCTACTCTATAGCACAGGGAACTGGTTGGCCAGAAAATTTATTCCGAGTTTTGTATAAGATGGTCCAGAAAAACCCACAGGAACTTTTTGGCCAATCATATATTCAATATCCTGTGATAAACCATAATAGAAAAGAATGTGAAAAAGAATATATATATGTATAACTGAATCATTTTCCTGTACACCAGAAACTAACACAACATTATAAATTAACTACAATTTTTTTAATAAAAGACTGTAGGAGACGGGACCCGGGACTTTTCTTCTGTGATCCTCTCCTGCCAAGAAGGGTGGTGAAAAGTCCAGCTGATCTGAGATGAGGGGTCCCCAGGGACCTGATAGGAGTGAGCCTGGTGGGGAGTGACCACAAGCAACCAGGAGCCGCTCCATTCCTGCCCCCTCTCAGAACCCAGTCTTCTCCATCTGCCTCTGGTATCAGCACGTGGAGCTCAAGTTGAAGTCTGATGGCCTCGAATCTCCAGAAGGGCTGCCTCTTGGGAGATGAAGTGGGTTGATTACAGGTGGCCCGGTCCCCTGGTGGAAACAGAGTGTGCAGATTTGAGTTCTAAAGAAAGAAGGATTTTAAAGACATCCAGTGGTTTTACAGAAAGGAGAGCTTCACTAGGTAGTGAGTGCCTTGTGCCTGGAGAAATTTAAGCTGATGCCGCGTGAGCACTGAGCATAAGCTGTTGTGGAGTGGATTCCTTAGCACCTGAGGACATGGTCTACCTTTTATTTTCACCTTTTAGCATTGTGCTTAGTATGTAGTGAGCACTCAGTAAACGTTAGCTAGTATGGTGCTTTCAAACTGTGGTGCTGGAAAAGACTCTTGAGAGTCCTTTGGACTGCAAGATCAAATGAATCAATCCTAAAAGAAATTAACCCTGAATATTCATTGGAAGGACTGAGGCTAAAGCTGAAACTCCAATACTTTGGCCATCTGTTGTGAGAAGCTGACTCATTGTAAAAAAAAACCTTGATGCTGGGAAAGATGAAGGCAAAAAGAGGAGAAGTGCAACCAAGGATGAAATGGTTAGACAGTATCACAGACTCAATGGACACGAATTTGAGCAAACTTCCCAAAAGATAGTGGAGGGCAAAGGAGCCTGGCATGCTATAGATCATGAGGTCACAAAGAACTGAACACAACTTAGCAACTGAACAACAACATTATTATTGTTAACATTCTCATATAGTTAAGTGTTCAACTTGAAGTTATCGTAGGTCAGTAGATACCATGAGTGGTGAGTAATGGGAACTCCTTAACCTGGACAATGGATATCCCACCAGCAGTCCTGCAATACCAAAAAGTATTCTGATTTTCTAAGATAATCCAGAAATCCAGATTATAGGTGAGATTTTTAAATATCGCTTCCAAGAACATTGTGCAGGTCGGCTCTGCCTATGGCCCCCATTTGTAACATCTTGAACTAATGTCCCTGTAGTCTGTGCTTTTTCTACCTGCCCACTGTGTGACCTCCAGTAAGTTACTTCACCTCTCTGTGCTCGGGCTCCTTAGCCGCGAAATGGAATACTCACAACTTGCCCCCCAGGGTCGTTGTGCGGATTAAATTAGATAATGCAGTCCAAGCCCCCGTGGGGTGTCCACACATGGGAAGACTTAGGAAGTGATAATTGTTGTTGCTGCTATTGATTTTTCCTGCGTTCAACTCATGTTTTATGTTCCAGGCAGAGAGATTTCGTGGCAAATAGCCCACCCGCACCCCATGCTGAGATCTGGTCTTTTCCAAGCGTGTTGCCCTGGATCTCGGCCGGCAGCTTCTTCCTATTACAGGCGTGCCGAGTGATTGCTGGCTTTATACGTACCTGGTGACAACTCTAACCTGGCTGCCGGGGATTTAGGGAGGGGCGACAGAGGCATGAAGGGGGCTGTTTGGGAAGAGCTGAGTGTTGAAATCTTAGTCCCAAGAAGGTGGAGACGGGAAGAGAAAGGGGCCCTCCTGGCTCGGATGCTTCCCCGGGGTCTGTGGGCTCCAAGGGGAGCGCAGTTCTGTTTATGCTATTAAGTGGTGTTGGGGGCATATTGTCAAATACTTGTCTAGCTCTCCGGGAACCCACATTTGCATGTGTGTGTGAACCAGCTGGGAATTGTTTTCAAATGTTGATGCTAACTTCCCAGTTGGGTGGGGCCCAAGATTTTGCATTTCTAATAAGCAGGAGATGTGGGTTCAGTCCCTCGGTAGGGAAGATCCCCTGGAGAAGGAAATGTCTACCCACTCCAGTATTCTTGCCTGGAAAATTCCTTGGACAGAAGAGCCTGGTGGGCTACAATCCATGGAATCTCAAAGAATCAAACATGAACTGAGCAATTGAGTGCGCGCACACACACACACACACACACACACACACACACACACACACACACAGCACAACCTGGAATCAGTGTGACCCATAAACCCCCTAAAGTCAAATGCAAAATTTTATACATATGTGTGTTTTTCCCAAGGAGCGGGTTGATAGTTTTTGTTCAGATTCTCAAAGAGACTCATAAATAGAAAAAAATTTGAAAACCTCTGCCATGCACCTCCTCTGTCTGCCTGTCTCCTTTCTAGGAGGCAAAATGAAATCCCTCTAGAGAAGTCCCAGGACATCTTCCTGCAAGCTGGAGACTCAGGAGAGCTCATGGCTCTGGAGAGGGTTCTGTGTTAGAGACTGCAGCTGCCAGGGTAAGGGTAAAGCCTGGGGCAAGTTGTTGACTCCTGTCCTGCCCAGCAATCTGCCTGGATACCCCGGTGGCATTAATCCACGTCCGTGGGTACAGCATCCCTTCCCTGGCTCTCTTTCCCATCTCGCTCTTGAGCAATGAGAGGCCTAGTCTCACTCTACGGGAAATCTCCGAACATTGGGGATTCTTTATCCGTTTTTCACCCTTGATTTTGCAGCTGGGGAAACGGAGGCTCGGGGTTGGGAAGGAGGATCTTTAGCAACCTACAGTGGGCGCTGGGCATGCTGCATCAGATCTCAGCGCCCCCAAAGCCAGTCTAGCGCTGTTTCCACCTTTCTCAGCTCCATCTCACCCAGACTTACCCTGACTATACTTTTATCAACCAGGAATAGAGGCAAATCTGCCAATCCACCATCAATCCCTGGCTAGAACCCAGAAGATTTTAATGCCGTGAACTGCTTTAATGTATTCCTTTAAAAATCCAAAAAGCCCAAAGCTGTCTCTCCACTGTCACCCACTGGACAGTCGGCGGGCTTTATCTGCCAGCACTTAAAAAAGAAAAAAAAGAAAGAAGGGAAGATATTGCCGCTGAAGAAGAATCCGAGGCCCCCGGAATCTTAACAAGGCAGCTCTGTTTCTTATCATCTTCAAAAAGCCTTTATTAAGCCTCTCTGGGCCCATGTGGCCGAGCGAGGCACTTTACAGAATCAGATCAATCAGCGGTCCGTCAGCGAACGTGTACAGCGCACCTACTGTGGGAAACTGGCAATGTGGGGGGTATCGGGGCAGGAAAGCGTGACCCCTGACCTCACGCGAGGGATGCCCAGGATCTGTGCTGCCTGAGACGCCACCTAATCCGAGTTAGGGTGGGACAATCACTGGACATTGTCGGGAAGTAGAATGGGAAAAATGGGTCCTCTTGGTTGGAAGAGGACAGAGATTTGAACCCCAGAGCAATGAAAGCCCCCAGCATACCCTCATTGGAGGGTTGCTGTTTTTATCAGCTCTGTCTCTTTGGGGCTCCTTGGCCATAACGTATCCTCAGCACCCAGCGGAGAAGCCTGGTGCTCAGAAATGTCTCCCAAGCAGAAGTCCAGTGTGAAGGCCAGAGGAAAAACATTGATTTAAAATACAGATTAGTGGTTACCACAGGGGGAGGGGGTTGAGGGGTGAGCAAAACGGGTGAAGAGAGTCAGCTGTATTGTGTGGATAGTAACTAGACTTGTGGTAGTGGTTACTTCGTTGTATATACAGATGCTGAATTATAATGCCATACACCTGAAACTTATAAGAAAAAAATATTGCATAGCCAAATTAACAACAAAAAAAACCTGAGTCCAAAAAAAAAAAAAAAAACCTAGGTTAACTTTTATTTGCTCAATGATTTGGATATTCAGAGCATACTCAACAGTGGTCACCTAAGGCAGATGTTGTCTACGTTTTTCACCTGAGGCTCAGAGAAATCACCTGACTTGTTTAAGAGAGAAAAAGAGCTGACAATAAATCTGTGTCTGTGCTCAGTTGTATCTGACTCTATGGGACCCCTTGGACTGTAGCCTGCCAGGCTCCTCTGTCCATGGGATTTTCCAGGCAAGAATACTGGAGTGGGTTGCCATTTTCTCCTTCAGGGAATCGAACTCAGGTCTTCAGGATATCGAACTCAGGTCTTCCTGCATCTCCTGCATTGGCAGGCAGATTCTTTACCACTGCATCACCTGGGAAGCCCAAAGTCTGTACAACATTTATTGAGCATCTACGCTGTGCCTGGCAAAGGTTTTAGACTACAAACCTATTGAGACAGGAGATAGAGATTATTTTGTGTATTATTTTATCCACACCATCCTTCTTTTTTATAGCACCTGGCATGTAGTAGCTGCTTATTATAGTTTTCTATTTTGCACAACAAAATCACCACACACTTAGAATCTTGAAGCAATACACATTTATTATTTCAAGATTTCTTTGGGTCAAAAGTTTGTGCCCAGTTTAGCTGGGTCTTCTACCCAGGTTTCACAAAGCTGTAGTCAAGGTGTCCACCAGGCCGTGTTCTCATCTGGAGTCGTGGCTGGGGAAGAATCTGCTTCCAAGACCATTGAAGTTGTTGGAGGAATTTATTTCCTGCAGTTGAATGACAGATTGCTTCATAAAGGTCAGCAGGAGAGAGGCTCTGACTCAGGCAGAGCCCAGTTCTTGTTTTAAAAGTTTTCATCATATTAAGCTAGGCCCACCCAGGTACCTCTCTCTTTGCATTAACTCAAAAATGCATAAATTTAGCATTGTAATCTACAAAATTCCTTCATCTTTTCCATAGTCTGTTGGCCAGAAGTAAGCAGTAGGGTAACACCCAACATTCAGGAGGAGGGGATTAAATGAACCTCAGGGCTTAAGAGTCATGGGGGGGCCACTCTTGGGTCTGTCTGCCACAGTGCTGACAGTTATCTGTTGAATAATTAACTGAATTAATATAAAATTATTATATTATATATAATAATACAATATAAAATACTATGTTATTATATTGAATACATGAGTGAATACATGAGTGAATGACTCTATTAATGACTTCATAAGTACTACAGACACAAATAAGAACTAGATCATCATCTGGCTCTAAATATTGCATTCTTTCTCTACAACACATCACTGACCTCATTCCCAGAGGTGCCTTTTAGCTTTGAGATCCTGAATTCTGCAACCCAATGTCTGTTACCTCCTGCCTAAGCCACCAGGACCCAGAAGGCAGGGAACAAAGAACCCCAAACAAAGAAGCCACAAGAAGCAGGAAACCTATACATCATGCAGCAGCCTCCGTGCTGGAAACCCTGTTGAAGTGCAGACAGCACTTTTATGTTAGCAGAATGGTGGTAATGGGGACACATTTTTAATAAATATTGGCAGCATGAAGGTGTCCGGTAGGAGCTGCTTCCTCACACTCACGCTTGGTCTTGATTACTGACCTGAAGCCGCCTCTCCTGGGAACTGTAAGTTATGTCTTTCCTGGAATTTTGAAAACCATTCCAAGCTCTGATGTGGTTCTCAACTCTCCCAATGAGAAGTCAAAAGATTTTTTTTTTTTAAGGAGGGGAGAGGATGGAATGTTGGTCCAACATGAAACACACAGAATTAAGCATCTAGGTATACAGAGATCTGATAGATTGATATGAATGACTAACACTCCCCAGCACTTGTCAATGCAGGGCATTTTCTAAGCACTTTATGTACATTGAGTCATCTCAGCTTCTCATCAGCTCTGATGTTGGTGCTATCACTGTCCCCACCGTCTCTCTGAAGACATGGAGGCACAGGAAGGGTGAGGTAATGACCTGGGACCATCTGCTTCCTCAGTGACAGAACCAAGATCCAAAACCAGGCAGTCGAGAAGCTGTTCTCTGCTGCTGTCATTGGGGAGGTGGTGGCTGATGTACTGGCTTGTCTGCTTCTAAATCAGGAGAAGAAATCACTGTCAAAACAAGCTGCAGAATCAACAAGGCTAGTGCATGTCCTAGTTCCACCATCTACTGGATGTGTGACCTCTGATGGTCTGTTCAACCTCCTTGTGCCTCAGTTTTCTCATCCATAAAATAGGAACAAATCAGTCCAACCTCACAGGAGTATGAGTCTTGAAGAACATATGAAAGTATGAGGATTGTGCATAGAATGTGGTCCCTTCCTCCCTCCCTTCACCCACCCACCCATCCACTAACTTATCCATCCATCTAGTCATCCATCCATCCATCCAGTCAACCATCCATCCATTCACACATACACACGTACATCCTCTCCTCTTCCCCACCTTTGTTCCTGTGTCAGTGATTCTGACCTCCCCCATCTCCTATTTCGGACTCTTAAGTTCACCCCTTGGACTTGAAGGCAAATTTTCTGACCCAAGTCCCCACAGACCCTCAGGACACAGCTGACATGTTCTGCCTGTCCTTAATCTGAACAGCGTTAGGAACCACCTAGTCCCAAGATCCAGGATCCAGCTTCACTTCCAGATTTGGGGTTGAGGTCCCCACAGCTTCCATCAACGCCCCTCTGATTTCTCTGGACTTCCTCCCAGCATCTGGCCACTCCTTCCCCATCTGCTGTGCGGGTCACTTTCCTCTGCTCCTTCCTCGGCTGCAGATGCTCCTCAGGCATCTCTCTTGGCTTCCTCCTCATTGCACATGTTGGGGCTGGACTATTCCCACCACACTCCTGACCATCTGTGCTAGGGCTTTTCTCCATCCTCACCTCCAGATCCAGACTCCACCCTGGACTCCTGCCCAGGAAGCTGGCAGAGAGCTGGCCTGAGTGGACGTGTCAACGGGCCCCCTTGCCCTCTGACTTCAGGCTGGGAGTACCAGGGGAGACTGGATGGGTAGGAGTGAGGGAGCACAGGGAAGCTGGGTTTTCTATTCCCTGCTGCTTCCTCCCTGCTGGTCTGTGGGCTGAATGGCTCCCTCTTCCAAAGCCTCTGGCAGGTAGCCCCTCTTCCTTGGCCTCCGCTCTCATCAAATCCTGGTAACCAACCCCACACACACCCCTTGTCAGCTTGGTTAGGCTGTGCGTGTGTGCTAAGTCGTTTCAGTCGTGTCTGACTCTTTGCGACCCCGTAGACTGTAGCCCGCCAGGCTTCTCTGTCTGTGGGATTCTCCGGGTGAGAATACTGGAGTGGGTTGCCAGGGTCTCCTCTAGGGGATCTTCCCGGCCCAGGGACTGAACTCGTGCCTCTCATGTCTCCTGCACTGGCAGGCAGGTTCTTTACCGTGAGTGCTGCCTGGGAAGCCCTTGGCTAAGCTGTAGTGTCCTGTAACTCAGTCACTAACTCAGTCATCTAGGTGTGGCTGCGAAGGTATTTTGTAGATAAGTTCATTTCTAAAATCAGTTGGCACCACCCTCCATAATGTGGGTGGGCCTTGTCTAATCAGTTGAGATGCTTTAAGAGCAAAAATTGAGATTTGCCAGAAAATGAAGAAATTCTGCCTCAGAGCTGCAGCATCTATACCAGGAGTTTCTAACCTGGCCAAGGACTTAGGAGCCCCCATAACAGTATAAGTCAGGTCTTTGTAATTGAAAATTTTAAAAATTTTATGATGGCTCAGATGGTAAAGAATCTGCCTACAATGCAGGAGACCTGGGTTCGATCTCTGGGTGGGGAAGATCCCCTGGAGAAGGGAAGGGCTACCCATTCAAGTATTGTTGCCTGGAGAATTCCATGGACAGAGGATTCTGGCAGACTACAGTCCGTGGAGTTGCAAAGAGTTGGACACAACTGAGTGACTAATGCTTTCACATTTTTGCTTCAGATACATATATCATTTTGCTTCAGATACACATATTATATGTATGGTTGCTTGATTTCTGTTTTTTCTTTGCCACTCCACGTGGCATGGAGGATCTCAGTTCCCCAAGCAGAGATCAAACCTGCACCCCCTGCCCTGGAAACACAGTCTTAAACACTGGACCACCAGGGAAGCCCCTGTGTACATATTATTTGTATTTCTAAATCTTATCACCTACCAGTTCTGTTTCCCTGGAGAAGGCTTTCCTATGCAAGTGGTAAAGGCTCCCATGGGTGTCAGTCCCAGAGAGCTTCTTCACTTCTTCATGAGTTTCCCTTCCAGCTCATATTATTTTTTAATGTTTTATTTTGATACAGTTTAAAAATTAATGTATAGTTGATTTATAATGTTGTGTTAGTTTTAGGTGTACAGAAAAGTGATTCACTTCTACATATATATATATACCTTATTTTCAGATTCCTTTCCATTTGTTGTTGTTCAGTAACGCGGTCGTGTCTGACTCTTTGCAACCCCATGGACTACAACACGGCAGGCTTCCCTTCCTTCACCATCTCCCAGAGCTTACTCAAACTCATGTCCATTGAGTCAGTGATGCCATTCAACAATCTTGCCCTCTGTCATCCCCTTCTCCTCCTGCCCTTAATCTTCTCAGCATCAGGGTCTTTTGTAATGAGTCAGCTCTTTGCATCAGGTGGCCCAAGTATTGGAACTTCAGCTTCAGCATCAGTCCTTCCAATGAATATTCAGGACTGATTTCCTTTAAGATTGACTGGTTTGATCTCCTTGCAGTCCAAGGGGCTCTCTTATAGGTTACTAAAAGCTATTAAGTACCTTTATACAATTCTTGTCTTTTTTAATTTTGTAAAGAATTTTTTTGATGTGGACCATTTCTTAAGTCTTTATTGAATTTATTTTATTTTTTACAGTATTGCTTCTGTTTTATTTTTGCTTTTTTGGCCAAAACACACAAGGGATCTTAGCTCCCCTACTAGGGGTTGAATCGACACCTTCTGCATTGGAAGGCCAAGTCTTAACCGCTGGATCTCCAGGGAAGTCCCCTATGTACAATTTTTAAAGGTTGCTTTCCACTTAACATTGTTACGAAACCTGCTCATATTCTTATAAACAGTCCCTTCATTAAACTCTCCCCAGTTGCCCAGTTTGGATGTGTATCTGGTTCCTCCCTAGGTCCTACCTGACACTGCATCAACTTCAGGACAAGGCCTGAGTCCATAATTTCAGTCCAGAGCTCACATCTTCAGCCATGAACCTGGTCACTGTCTCCCCTTAAACATCCTACCCATATCTAGAACTTTGAACACCCCAAATGGAGCCCATCAGTCTCCTTCTAGTACCCAGTCAGGAACCTGGATGCCCCCTCTGCAACACCCGCCTCCACCAATCAGTTACCACCCCTGTCCATTCTCCTTGCCAACCAAATCATAAGGCTAACCATCTATTCCCTGGGTTCCTGCTGTGTGCCCAGAACCATCTTGGGGCTGGGTATATGGTGATGGGCAAGACAAACAATGTCCTGGACATTCTGGTCAGGAAATAAACAAATGACTCTGTCAGATAGTGACAAGGAGGCAAAATGGGAACCCAGATCTCACTCCAGATTTGATGGTTTAAAAAAAAAAATTTATTTATTTGGCTGAGCCAGGTCTTAGTTGCAGGACCTGCGATCTCGTTCCCTGACCAGGGATGGAACCTGGGCCCTGCATTGGGAGTGCAGAGTCTTAGCCACTGGGCCACCAGGGAAGTCCCCAGAGGCTTTGTTCTCAGCTGTGGCTTCTTTTGACTTAGAGTCTCCATGACCTTCCCCATCACAACCAGCTGGCATCTCCTGTTGTTCACCAACAGCTAGTCTTTGGACCAGAACTCGGCTCACCTCATCCCTCTGTTTGCTGGTGCTATTTTTCTGCCCAGACCACTGGCCACTGATACTCCTGCTCCACACCCATGCAAACCCTATCCATTATCCAGGTGCCATTCAGATTCCTCTCTCTCTTCCCTAGCTCTTTCTTCTCCTCCTAAAAATAAACCCCCAATGCTCCAGCCCTCCTCAAGCTGTCCCTTCCCTGAACCATTTGACCTTGAACAAGTCACTCTTCTCATCAGTAAAACGGAGACCGTGAGTATCTCCAGGGCCCCTCCCGGAGCCTTGAAGGAGACCGTGAGAGTGGGGAGCCCTGGAGAGGTTTTCACAGGGTCATACAGTTTTGCAAAAACAATCATTTCTTTTTCTTTTCCTTAAAGATGACCCTTTAATTGAATAAGCTTCAGGCCCCATAAAATCTGGATCTCCTTCCACCTGTTCTCCATGACCCATTTGTCTACCTCTTAGAGCTTCCAGGGAATCGAGTGCAATTGTGTGTCTAAAGCTCTTAGTACAGTGCTTGGCATAGACTAGATGCTCAATAACTGTTGGTCACATGATGGCCATTACCTCTGCCCCCATCAATGGTAGTTATTAGAGGCAAGTAAGAGAAACTGGCTTCAGTTAACTTGGGTTTTTCTTTTTTTAAAAGAAATTATTGAGAGAATTTCTAGCAACACCTAAAAATCAGCAGGAAGGCCGGTGAGCCAAGCCCAGGAGACAGACGGCAGCAAATGTTGGTATCCTGGCAGGCAGAGGGATCCTGCCTCTCATCTCTGAGGTTCATGATCAACAGCATCATTCCCTTTTATGAGTTTACTTTTGCCCCCTCTGAAGAGGAGTGCTCCGGGCTTCACAGATAAGACAAATAGGTCTGCCTTAAATATTTCTATTACTTAAAAGTTCATAAATCTATTGGTTTAAAACTGTCAGCACGATGGGAAAATTCTGAGATGGAGCCAGGCTTATCACCAGGCGAGGAATTTGCCCGAGGCAGGGGCAGGGTACTGAGTGAAGGACAGTGGCAGTGCCCAGAAATGAACTGTCTGCTCGGCCCACCCATGACTCTTGCCCCCAACAAGAAACATTTAAAAACTGGTTCTCATAGCCAGATGAAAAGCTTTTGCGGTGGGGAACTGGCCCGTCGTCGATTCCTCTCACCAATGCCAGGGTCTTTTTGTCTGGCATGAGTTGACGTCAGGGGCTGATGCTTACCCATCCTCCCGGTGAGAACGGCCTTGTGTCTGGAAAATTAAAAGTACTTCCCACTTGCCCGTCATTCCCTGTTGAGCAGTCAGTTTCAACAGGCAGAAACAACCTCAAGAAGGTAGGAAGCGATAAGTTTTGAGTATTTACTAACCTTTGTTTTGAACATATTTTATTTGACTGGGAATTTATATAATTTAATTTTTCATAATATCCACGTTTAAACAATGAATTCATAAACGTCCTAGAAATTGAACAGCTGACTGTTTCACGTTGGTACAACCCAGTCAGTCCAACACAACAGAGGGTCTGGGCTCCCCTTTGGGGTGTGGGATTAAACCATGACACCTCCACTTTCTGGCTCTGTGACCCTGAGCAACTTATCTTATTTCACATAAGGACTTTCTCTGAGCTAATTAATGCTCAGATAGAACTCATGGTAAGACAAGTTCTCTTCAAAGTCCTGGATTTGATCTTTGTGAGAACGCCAGGAGGTAGACAGATGGGGAGACTGAGGCATGGAGAGACCATGTGACTTGTCCCAGATCCCCAAGCTGGTAAGTAGCAGGGCTGGGATTTGAACTCATGCCCTCTGCCTTGACTTGCTGTTCTGACCATTGCTCCATCCTGCCCCTCTTTTCTGCAGAGCGGCACCTTGCTCTCTGCCTATAAAATGCAGATGTGTTTCCTGTATCTCCCGGGGTGGTAGTGAGGATATAGGGAATACATGAATTAAACCAAGGGGCCATTTGGTGTGGCACCCGGCATTCTGGACACCCCCAATTCATGGGCATCTCCAATGAAGGGAAGAGGTTCTGCCTGAACCAAGGGGGGAAGGCTGTGCCATCAACTGGCTATGAAGAACACAGATGAGTCATCAGCTGTCATTCTATTATTACCCAGGCTTCAGGCAGCCAGCTTCTTATCTCTACTCCCTCGGTGCAACTGTGCTGTCTCCCCACGGAGAAACCTCAGCACACACCGCTGGTGGATTTGGAAAACGAAGCCAATCTGAAACTTTAAAAAGTGTCTGGATCTTGCCATCTGACCCACTGGGTGTCACACAACTGAGATTTAGCCTTTCCCCAGCCTTCCAGGTTGCCTTTGAGAAGGAAGGGCAGATACCTTCATCGGCCCTGTCACTCACCGTGTATGTGTGCGTGTGTTAGTTGCTCAGTCATGTATGACTCTTTGCGATCCCACGGACTGTAGCCCACCAGGCTCCTCTGTCCATGGGATTCCCCAGGCAAGAATACTAGAGCGGGTTGCCATTCCCTTCTCCAGAGGATTTCCGCAACCCAGGGATTGTACCCGGCTCTCCTGCATTGCAGGCAGATACTTTACTGTCTGGGCCACCAGGATCATTCACCGTAGGAAAAGAAAAACCTGAGCAGCAGGAAACCCAGGATGCCTTCAATGGTCCCTCTGAACCTCAGGCTGGAAATTTCTTCCCTCTCCCTATCAGTGCTCTGAAAGGCTATGCTTCTTTGTCCTCTGGCTTCCTCTCGGATTTTGCCAAGATTGCTAGAAGAGGGTAGGAGGAGAGAAACAGAGAGATGGGATATCTCTTCTCCTGGGCCCCACCTCCCCCGATGCCAACCCAGTATGGGTTTGGCAGCCACTGTCTTTCTCTACCAAAACCTGCAGCTTCTTCCAGGCAGTGCTCTCATAAACTCTTGTTCTCTGCAGTACCAGAAACCTCTACGTCACCTGCCTCACTGGGTCTGAAGCCAGCAACAACTTCCCCACCTTCGTCAGCCTCAGGTCTCTCTGCCACCCCTCTGAGTTCCCTTAACCCGGCCTCTGCCTTTGGCCTTTGCCTTCCTTCAGCTCTCTTTGACTCCTCAAGTGTGCATCTATTTCCTGCCGGGATGTCAAGCCCTTCTCTGAACCTCAGTTTCTCCATCCACGAAATGGGATCGCTTCTGCCCAGCTCACCTTGCAGAGGTTGCCTCAGGGGCAAAGCGGACTCTGGATGAGAAAATCCCCTGGGGAAAAACAAAAAGTTCAAAGTGCCACCCAGGAGCCAGGAATTAGTGTTATTAATAAAAGCCAGATAGGTCTCCTCCATCCACCTCGGCATCCCCCTCCCCTCTCACGCCCCCTGACCCTTCCACGGCTCAGCCTGGCCGGCCTCCTCCCCTGGGTGATGTTCCCACTAAAGCCATCTTCCATTCCCCCGCCAGCCCTGCACCTCCGTGTCTGCCGAGGGATGAAGTGCCCGGCTAATATAAGCGTGTTTACATTAAAATATAAGGACAATTACACCAGCCGATCTAATAGTCGGCTCTGTATATGTTACCAAGTACTTAGGGCTCTCTTTTGGAAAGCCATTATGCCCATGTGATTTCCCTCAAAGCCTTTCTTGAGGATTTTGTTTTGACAGGAGGGCATTAAGGGGTTGAAACTGATAGCATAAGCACACCACTTACACACTTTGATCAAATCGGCCCATAATTCTCCTAGAGAAAGTCTTGTATATATTAGGAAGGAAATTAATTTTATGACCGCTGTGGCTTTGCTGGTTAATGGCCCAGCAAGTCAGCCTGCCCCAGAAGGCAGGCTGTGGGAGGTGAACTCACCGCTTTCCTCCCAGGCTCACCGTCCACGGGGGATAATGCTCCACAAGGGAGGACAATCCAGAGGGTACCAGCCAGCGGGAACCTGGGATGCTGCAGGACACGGATGCAGGGAGAGCTGTAACCTGTTCCTTCTGACTGCACCTCTGCCTCGGGGCTATCCCAGCTGGACTGCCCACAGTGTACTCACAGCGTGATGCACGTTTGGCCCAAACCCAGAGCCCAGGTCACAAACTCTTGGCAATGGGAGAAATTCAAAGACCGTAATTCGGAAGACCGAGGCAGTGACGTGGTATCACACATTTCTATGAATTAAGAAACAAACTAAAGAGAAGAAAAGAATTTATATAGTGGGGCGAACTCTTTTTGTCTCGATCTCTCCATCTGCCTGCCATGCCACTTAACGTGGCAGCCTGGATGGGAAGGAAGTTTGGGGGAGAATGGATACATGTTTATTTTTGGTTGAATTCCTTCATTGTTCGCCTAAAACTATCACAACATTGTTAACCAGTATACCCCCATAGAAAATAAAAAGCTTTTTAAAAAATAATAAGGGATATAAGTTAAAAAAAAAAATACTTGCTCCAACGTGGGTATAAGGTGCCAGATGCAAACAAGGTCTCTTGAGTTCTTCTGGGCTCCTGGATGCTGAGTATGACTCCAGGGGTGCAGATGATAGCGTTTTGTATTAATACAACATGTACCCAGGCAGCCTCTTCCTCTGGCCACTTAAAATAGAAGAAATACCAACTTGTTTCCATTCCTGAGAGCTGATGGTGAGTAAAGGAGCACTTGGGGTACGTGTGATTCTTGTTCTTCTTGTGAATTTTAGAACTTAACTTCCCCTTAAAAGATAACTCCTTGTACTTAAAGAAAAAATTCAAGTAGATTTTTTAAAATCTATGGAAACTATTGTGAACATCATCAGACTGGGGATGAGGAGGGGTGTTGGAAGAGGTGAAACCACATTACAAATGTGGATAATTGTTGGACAATTGGTGATAATTAGGTGGGGTACATCGTGCTAGGCTGTTGACTGTAAATGTTTGAAAGTTTCCATAATAACAAAGGAAAAAAAAACTTCAGGCTGGGGAACTTCTCTGGTGGTCCAGCCATTAAGGCCTCGCCTTCCAGTGCAGGGAGTGAGGGTTCGATCCCTGGTTGGGGTACTAAGATTCCACATGCCACGCGGCCAAAAAACCAAAATATAAAAGGGAAGCAATATTGTAACAAATTCAATAAAGACTTAAAAAAAAACAAAACCTTAAGGCTAATTCTCTAATGACCTCATTTCTACTCTTTTGAGTTCTAGAATGCTTGCCGAAGACAGGGAGAAAAGAATAGCATCAATATCTCATGGAAAGAACGGAGTGTGACCTCGTAGTACATGTTGTGCGTAAGAATGTCATTCATTACAAATGTTTGGGGGGTTTTTTTGTTCATTTTTTCTCTGAACCGAAGGAATGCAGGAGTTTCTGGCGTAGAACAGCAAGGCATGAATTTTGTAGTCATGTGACCAGTTTTCCCCCCAGTTCAGTCTCTGTGGACCTCAGGCAAGTGGCTTGACTTCTTTGAATCTCAGTTTCTTCATCTGCAAAATGGAGAGAAAGAATTATTTGACAGAATTACATGATAACAACACAGGGAAGGTGCCTGGCATGACCCAGGCACTGAGTGGTTGCCATTTTCCACATGTGTGAGCTTTTGACACTCTCTGAGGAAGCCTCTTTTTCTAATAACAAGGCTCTGTCATTTTTCCTCTGGGCAACCGCCCAACTTGCCCTTTAGAGTCCATGTGGCTTAGGTGTTGTTGATTCCACTCCCAGCCATGGTCATGGATGTGTGATTCAGGGGAACCAATCACATCCCCTTCCTGCCTTTGAAACTGAGTTGCAGAAGTCACATGACCCTATTAGGACCAGGATGCATCAGTATACTTTCACTGGGTCTTTTTAGCAAAAAGCATGCTCCTGCAATATATTGCAGGTGAATATAGAGACCTAGAATTTCCATCAGCCTCTACTTAGAGGACAGCCAAGATGGAGGGAGATTGAACAGAGAAGGGAGAGAGAGAAAGAAACCCAGTCGCTGGTTCCTCCAAGCTATTCCTCCATTCATTGGATTTTTCAGCCTCGGTATCCAATTAATGTCCTTTGGGACTTAAGCCAGTCTTAGGTTTTCTATCATTTGCAGTGGAAAATTCTAATACAATTATGGCTATCATTATCATTATTAAGATCACTTGTCAGAACAGCCTATTTTTTAACCAGTACATAAACATCTTTCTGAGATGATGCCCTTTGGGATTTGTTCTTCTCAGATAATATTATCCACTCAACTTTGTAATTTGTAGTATTTTGTGGTATGTCTTGTCATCAGTATCATTGCCACACCATGGATTGGTATGAGGACTCTGGTCTAACAGGGCTGATGAGGGAGGGGGAGGAGACAGTATCCTGCCAGGCAAGCTGTCCAAATGCCCAGTCTCTTGGCAGGGCCTCTAGTATCACACCAGTGGATCTGCAAGCTTGGATGCTCTTCAACACACTTTCGGGGCTATTGATGCTTTGGGAATTGTAGCAAGGCAACCAGAGAGCTAAGAAGTCCACGACCAGCTTGGGCTATCAGGGACCCAAACCTCATTAGCCCATGTTCCAGTTGTCTGTTGCCACATAACACATTGTTCCCAAATTAAGGGTGGAAAACAACAATCATTTTATAAGCTCACAGATTCTGTGGGTCAAGAATTGAGACAAGGCATAGTAGGCTGACTTAGCTCTGATTCATTGTAGCTGGAGCTTTGACTTGGAAGACAAATGGGTAGCAGTGACTTGAACAGCTGGAATCATCTTGAAGCTGCTTAATCATGGCCAGTCCTTGGGCTGGGATGACTAGAATGTTAAGCTCAACCAGGCTTGTCAACTGGAGCCCCAGACATATGGCATCCCCATACAGCTCAGGCTTCATCCAGCATGGCGGCTGGGTTCCAAGATGGAACATTTAGAGAAGAAACATTCCCAGAGAATGAGGTGCAGACTGCATGACCTGCTTCTGGAACTCAACCTTGGGAATCAGGCCGCCTCACTGATGCCATCTTCCAAATGGATCCCTAAGGCCACCCAGATTTAAAGGGAAGGGAAAAGTTTCTACCACTTGGTGGGAGAGTAGCAGGTAACATGGCAGAAGAGTGTGATGGATGAGAGGCATCACTGCAAACAAGCCTGGAAAATATCATCTACCATGGCCTACAGGTACTGACACTGTACTGACGGTGGACATAGCATCCAGTGTTTACTAAGCATTTATTAGTTGTGAAGTATGGTGCTCAGTAGTTTGTACACATGATCGCATTGCATTCTTACAACTTTCTATGCCTCTATGAGGCAGTTACTATCTTTATGTTCGTATAAAAGTGGAGGCAACTGTGGATCAGAGAGGGCAAGCAACTTGCCCCCAAGTCACCCAGCTAGCAAGTGGAGGACCTGAGATTTGAACCCAGGCCTACGTGAGTCTAGCTGCATGCTTCATGCCCTGCTGGTCTGCTCCACGTGCTCACTGAGTGCACGCGAGTGTGCTCAGTCACTCAGTCGTGTCTGACTCTTTGTGACCCCATGGCCTACAGCCCTCCAGGCTCCTCTACTGTTTTGCCTACAACTTCCTTTTTCCTCTTCCACTCTGTCCCCACTCTGCTTGTCCTTGAGAAATTCTTCTGTTTTTCAAAAAAGGCCCTGGGAATTCCCTGGCAGTCCAGTGGCTAGGACTCTGTGCATGAGAGCCAAGGGCCTGGTTTCAATCCCTGGTTGGGGAACTAAGATCCTAGAAGCCGTGCAATGTGGCCCAAAAAATGAATAAATAAGATAAAATGGACAGCTAAAAAAATTTTTAGTTAAAAAAATGGAAAATGAAAAGGTCCTGCTCTTCCTTTTCTGATGTCATCAAGATATATCGAGGTTAAGAGACTCATCTTGACTTTCATAGATAAAGCAGAGGCTACTTTCTGACACTGAAAAGAGACAAAAATCTGGGACCTCCCTGGCGGCTCAGTGGTTAAGACTCTGAGCTCCCACTGCAGGGAACGTGGGTTCGATTCCTGACCAGGGAACTGAGATATCACATGCCTTGCTGTGCGGCCAAGAAGTTAAAAATAAAAAAGAAAAAGAAAAAAAGTTTCTAAACCAAGCCTCAGAGAGAGACAGTAACTTGTCAAGGTCACACTCAAGTTTCCCTGGCTCAAATTACCAGTCCGTTCATGGACTACACATTGCCTTTAAACAGTACCTGGGCCTCCCTGTAATGTGTAAGGGGAGGGTCCCCGAAGCTCCCGTCTGCCTCACCCTGACCAGTCCTCTTTTTCCACCCCTCGTCCCATCAGAGGATTCCCTCTGTCTCCAATCAGGCTGCTCCCAGGGTTGTCAGGCACATAAATGATTGATTTCCTTGGCCCCTGTCTCTCCCCATCTCTGCCCAGTTTCTCTGCCCTCAATTCCACACCAGCCTTGGCCTCCCAAGCTATCTCATCCCCTCCCCAGGGTGGAGGCGGGGGAACTGGGGCACATTCAGAGAGCATCCAGCCCTGAGAAATGTTTACACTAGAGATTAGCATTTATCTCTATACTTTCAACCTCTCTCCCCATGCTCACTGCTGCTGTCTGCCTCGAGTCAGGGGGGGATGGTCCCCAGAGATGAGAGCCAGCCAGGCTGGGGCCATCTCTCTGGCCTCTGGGTCCCCTGAACCCCCTTTCCCGCCATCTTTAGAGATGGTCCTCTTGTGCTGTTCTCATTCGATCTCTGAAAAACCCTGTTGTTTCTGGACAAAGGCTGAAGCCTCTGTAAAAACGTTTAGGAAGTGGGTTTTCACCAGACACCAAATCCAGCCGCTGGCGCCATGATCCAGAACTATGAGAAACAAATTGTTGCTTGTAAGCCACCCAGTTTATGGTATTTTGTTACTGGGGCCCAAACAGACTAAGACATCACAATACATGGTGAGCTTCATCCATGTGCCAGCCACTTGCCAAAGGCCTTTTCTTCTTCTTCTTCTTTTTTAAAAAATACTTATTTAATCTCAGATACCTGAGATCTTTGATCTTTGTTGTGGCATATGAGATTTTTTTTTTTTTTTTTTTTTTCAGTTGCAGCATGCAAACTCTTATTTGCAGCATGTGAGATCTAGTTCTCTGGCCAAGAATCGAACTTGGGTCCCCTGCATTGGGAGCACAGAATCTTAGCCACTGAACCCCCAGGGAAATCTCCCAAATGCACTTTCAAATGGTGTCTTTACAGGTATCCTGGTGAGGAGGGTCTCGTTGGCCTCTGTATAGGAGAAAGGATGGAGCCCTGTTGCCCAAGGCAGCCTATCAAGATGGTTGTAGAGCGTGGCTTTAGAGGCTGGGCCTCTTTTGCATCTCATCTGCCAGGACTGTGGTCGACCCAGAGGAGCAGAGGGTCAGTGATTCCCAACTGAGACTGCCTGAGCAGCAATGGGAACACTTGTTAAAAATGCATCATCTAGGGCCCTCCCAGACCTGCTGCCTCAGAAACTCTGGGCTTGGGGGCCAGCAATCTATATTTTAACAAACTGCTTGGGTGGTCCTCCTGATTGGAAGTTTGGGAACATCTGCTCTAGTCTAGGGAGATCCTGGACTCCTGGAAATCAGTGACCTCAGAGGGAGGTCACAAGCCTGTCCCTCCAAGGCTCTGGGCCGATTAAAGGCACAAGAGAGGTAAACAGAAGATGGAGAGAAGAGAGAAAGTGAAAGGAGACAAGTAGGAGGAAGAGGTGAAAAGAAAAGGAAGCACAGAGCTAGAGCCAGTTATCAAGCAAGGCATCAGACATAGGCACTGCCATGGGTAGAAAAAGGACATGCCTCAGCACAATAAAGGCCATATGTGACAAACCCACTATTAATATCATATTTAATGGTGGAGGGATGAAAGTATTTTCTCTAAGATCAGGGACAAGAGAAGGATGCCCATTTTCACCACTTTTATTCAACATAGTATTAAAAGTCCTAGCTGCAGCAATCAGACAAGAAAAAGAAACAAAGGTATCCAAATTGGAAAGAAAGAAGTAAAACTATCACTGTTTGCAGATGACATGATGCTATATAGAAAACTCTGACAGACTTCACCAAAAAACTATTAGAACTAATCAATGAATTCAGTAAAGTTGCAGGATACAAAATTAAAACACACAATTCTGTGGCATTTCTATATGCTAAAAGGAATCTATCAGAAAGAGAAACTAAGGAAATAACCCCATTTACAACTGCATTAACAAGAGTAAAATACCTAGGAATACATTTAGCCAAGGAGGTGAAAGTAAAGACCTGTGCTCTAAAACTGTAAGATATTGATGAAAGAAAGTGAAGACAATTCAAATAAATGGAAAGATAAGGTCATGCTCATGGATTAGAAGAATTAATATTGTTAAAATGTTCACACTACCAAATGAAATCTACAGATTCAGTGCAATCCCCATCAAAATCCCAATGACATTTTTCACAGAACTGGAACAGCTGATCCTAAAATGTATATGGGACCACAAAGATCCCAAGAGTCAAAGCAATAACGGGGAAAAAAAGAACGAACTTGAGGAATCATGCTCTCTTTATATAATCTTATATAAAGATCATAGTTTGCAATCAAACTATAATAGTAATCAAAACATCATGGTACTGGAACAAAAATGGACACATAGATCAACAGAACACAACACAACAGAGAGCCCAGAAATAAATCCACTCTTAAATGGTCGGTTACTCTTTAACCAAGGGAGCAAGAATATACAATAGGGGAGAGACAGCCTCTTTAATAAATGCTGTTGGGAAAACTGGACAACATTCATATAAAAGAATGAACCTGGACCATTTTCTTACACTATATACAAAAATAAATTCCAAGTGAATTAAAGACTTAAATGTAAGACCTAAAATCATAAAATTCCTAGAAGAAAACATAGGTAGGACTCTCAGATCAGTCTTAGCAATATTTTTTTTTGAGTCTGTCTCCTTGGATAAGAGCAACAGAAGCAAAAATAAACAAGTGGGACTACATTGAACTGAAAAGCTTTCGCACAGCAAAGAAAACAGTCACCAAAATTAAAAGGCAACCTGCAGAACGGTAAAGATATTTGCACATAATATATCCAGTAAGGGGTTAATAGCCAAACTACATAAAGAAATCATACAACTCAGTTGAAAAACAACAACAATCCAATTTTTAAAAGGACAGAGGACCTGAATAGATATTTCTCCAGAGAAGACTTACAGATGGCCAACAGACCCGTGAAAAGATGCTCTAAATCACTAGTCATCAGGGAAATGCAAGTCAAAACCACAATGAGAGTTCACCTCCCACCTGTCAGAATGGTTATCATCAAAAGGACAATGAATAACAAGTGTTAGGATGTAGCGATAAAGGAACACTTGTGCACTGATGGTGGGAACGTAATTGGAGCAGCCACTATGGAAAACAGTATGGATATGCCTCAAAAGAGTATGCATAGAACTACCATACAATTCATCAATTCCACTCCTGGGTATTTTTTCCAAAGAAAACAAAAACACTCATTTGAAAAGGTATGCGCACCCCGATCCTCATTGCAACATTACATACAGTAGCCGAGGTAAGGAAGCAGCCTGTGCAAATTAAGATGAATAGATGAAAAAGATGTAGTATATATACAATAGAACATTCAGTTCAGTTCAGTTCAGTTCAGTTGTTCAGTTGTGTCCGACTCTTCGTAACCCAAAGAATCACAGCACGCCAGGTCTCCCTGTCCATCACCAACTCCCGGAGTTTACTCAAACACATGTCCATCAAGTTGGTGATGCCATCCAACCAACTCATCCTCTGTCGTCCCCTTCTCCTCCTGCCCCCAATCCCTCCCAGCATCAGGGCTTTTTCCAATGAGTCAACTCTTCGCATGAGATGACCAAAGTACTGGAGTTTCAGCTTCAGCATCAGTACTCCCAATGAACACCCAGGACTGATCTCCTTTAGGATGGACTGGTTGGATCCCCTTGCCATCCAAGGGACTCTCAAGAGTCTTCTCCAACACTACAGTTCAAAAGCATTGGTTCTTCGGTGCTCAGCTTTCTTTATAGTCCAACTTTGCTCAGCTTTCTTTATAGTTCAACCTTCCCATCCATACATGACCACTGGAAAAACCATAGCCTTGACCAGACGGACCTTTGTTAGCAAAGTAATGTCTCTGCTTTTTAATATGCTATCTAGGTTGGTCATCACTTTCCTTTCAAGGAGTAAGCATCTTTTAATTTCATGCCTGCAGTCACCATCTGCAATGATTTTGGAGCCTAATCAGCCATAAAAAAAGGGAAATCCTGACATTGTGACAACATAATTGAACCTAGTGAGTATTATGCTAAGTAAAAGAAGTCTGACAAAGAAAGACAATTACTGTAGGATCTCACATTTATGTGGAATCTAAAACACAAAACAAAAGGACAAACAAAACAGGAACAGACTCATGGACACAGAGAGCAAACCAATGGTCTCCAGGCAAGGCAGGGGTTGCAGGCAGGGTCGGGGGTTGGTGATTGAGTGGAAGACATGAAGGGAATTAACAGGTACACACTTTCAGTGATTATAAAAATGTATTTGTTGTTGTTCAGTCGCTCAGTCGTGTCCGACTCTTTGTGACCCCATGCACTGCAGCACACCAGGCTTCCCTGTCCTTCACCATCTCCCGGAGCTTGCTCAAACTCATCTTCTTTGAGTTTGTGATGCCATCCAACCATCTTGTCCTCTATTGTCCTCTTCTCCTCCTGCCCTCAATTTTCCCCAGCATCAAGGTCTTTTCCAATGAGTCAGCTCTTCGCATCAGGTGGCCAAAATATTGGAGCTTCAGCTTCAGCATCAGTCCTTCCAATGAACACCCAGGACTTATCTCCTTTAGGATGGACTGGTTGGATCTCCTTGCAGTCCAAGGGACTCTCAAGAGTCTTCTCCAACACCATAGTTCAAAAGCATCCATTCTTCAGCCCTCAGCCTTCTTTATAGTCCAACTCTCACATCCATACATGACTACTGGAAAAACCATAGCTTTGACTAGATGGACCTTTGTTGGCAAAGTAACATCTCTGCTTTTTAATATGCTATCTAGGTTGGTCATAGCTTTTCTTCCAAAGAGCAAGCGTCTTTTAATTTCATGGCTGCAGTCACCATCTGCAGTGATTTTGGAGCCCAAGAAAATAACTCTGTTACTGTTTCCATTGTTTCCCCATCACTGTTTGCCATGAAGTGATGGGACCAGATGCCATGATCGTCATCTTTTGGATGTTGAGTTTTAAACCAACTTTTTCACTCTCCTCTTTCACTTTCATCAAGAGGTTCTTTAGTTCTTCTTCACTTTCTGCCATAAGGGTGGTGTCATGTACATATCTGAGTTTATTGATATTTCTCCCAGCAGTCTTGATTCCAGCTTGTGCTTCATCCAGCCTGGCATAAGGAATATAATCAATAATACTGTAATGATTTAGATGGTTACTAGATTTATCATGGTGATCATTTCATAATGTATTTAGTTTTCAAATTACTATGTTATACACTTAGACACTAACATAATATTGCATGTTGACTATACCTTACTTCAATTAAAAAACCACAATTGACTGTTCACAAGAAAGATAAAGGAAGAAAAAAATGAGGAAGCAAGAAAGAAAAAAAACACTATTTATGGGAAAAAGAGAAAAAAATATCTGTCCTTCTCTCCCATGTTACTAGTCTAAGTATGGTGACAACTGGGGATTTTTTTCATTTGTTTTTTCTTTCTGGATTTTCCCATATTGGGGGATGGCGTGGGTATAACTTTAGAAATAGTATTTTTGTAAGCAGCATAAATGTTTTTCGATAACATGGATGACAAGGAAAGAGTTTAAACTGTTGGAAGGTACAAAGAAGACTTTTAAAATATACTGATGACTATAATACAATGTGCTAAAGACCCCCAGAGTTCAGGGCTTTTCCTAAACAAAAAGTGTGAGAAGAAAGGGGAAATATATCAGGAGATAGTACATTGGTCACCAAACTGGCACTGTCTGAGGAATTTTCCCAAGTCATTCTGACTTGAGAAGGTTCCCGCTGCCTCAGAAAAGACTAGTATACAGGTTCAATAAAGCAAGAAAAGTGGCAGGTAACTGGCGATGGGTTTGTTAAATTATTGTGAAATATTCCAGGCAACAGCATCCCAAGGAGGCAGAAGGGATGAATCCTGGAGCAAGGCATCCACAGTCTCCCTTGCCAGCCAGAAATAGGAATAAACCACCAGTGGCTGCCAAGCTGGGGAATGACCCTGCAGAAGAGGTTGCCCCATGGAGTCATGGTTGGGGTCTGCCTGCCACTGACTCTCGAGATGCTTAGTGTGACTGCGCTGTAACTCGTTCTAAAGAAAGTGGTACAAGAGCCCTGTCCCAGGTCATAAGGACCTTGGTTGGCTCTCTGCAGATGTTGGATGTGCTCTCTGCAGGGAGCCTTTGGCGTTCAGCACTTTCAGGGATCTTTTCAACTGCAGAGAATGGCGTGGTCCATGGTTAGACCCTTCTGCACGTGACTCACAGCTGACGGCTCATGGTAGCAGCAGTGTAAAGACCCCTGCCATGATGGCCCAACTTGAGACAACTTGAGAGGGCCATTCTAATTCCAGAGTTTTCCATGCTGTTACCTAGGACCAAGTCTCAGCCACAGCCCAGCCTTCCCCTGAGCCCACACCTGCAGCCTTCACCTCCCTTCCACAGCTAGTAAGAGCATCCCCTAATAAACCTCTTGTATCCCAAGCTCGACCTTACAGCCTGTTTCCAAGGGAACCTAACCGATGTCCGCCTGTGCTCAGTCGATCAGTCGTGTCCGACTCTTTGTGACCCCATGAACTATAGCCTGCTGGGCTCCTCTGCCCACATGATGTCCTAGGCAAGAATACTGAAGCAGGTTGCCATTTCCTCCTCCAGAGGATCTTCTGACCCATGGTTCAAAGCCGCGTGCCTTCTGCTAACAGTATTGGTCTTGGATGGAATGATTTCCTTCTGCCTTGTTTCCTTTTCTGTAAAATGGGGGTAGGAATGATGCTCACCTCATAAACTGGTCTTGAACATTAAATTATCATATATTATCTCATGTGTCCAAAGTGTCTAGAGGAGTGTTTAGCATGCAACAAGCACTCAATTATTGCTACCTATTCTTTTTTAATTTTATCTTATTTTTAATTGGAGGATAATTACAATATTGTGTTGATTTCTGTCATATACCCACATGGATTAGCCATAGGGGTACATAGGTCCCCTCCTTCTTGAACCTCCCTCCCCCCTCCCTCCCCTTCCCACCCCTCCAGATTGTTGAACACCAGATTTGGGTTCCCTGAGTCATACAACAAATTCCCACTGGCGATCTGTTTTATATATGGTGGTGTATATGTTTCAATGCTACTCTCTCAAATCCTCCCACCCTCTTCTTCTCCCACTGTGTCCAAAAGTTATTGTTACCTATTCTTGTTTAGTTTCATTTTCAACCCCGGTACCCCGGTACATAAGAGCATGTTAGGAGGGGTTCTGCTGAAAGATAGTCATTTCTAGCTCTAATTCTACCTGGGCATCACCTGTATCTACTTCAGGCAGATATTTTCTGTGTACCCAGGGCCAGCTCCCCACCATTCTCCAGCCTGCTCTGTGCCTAGGAGGTGAACTCGTGTGGACTGTACCCTTGGCTCCTATGCTTGCCAACTTCTGGTTGGGTTCAGCCATTGGGGCCCCTAGGAGGAGGTAGGAAGGGAGGAGCAGAGTTGGGTTTCAGTATTTACTCCAGGGTTTTTGCCTTGGATTGGATGTGACTTCAACATAGAGTCACAGTTTTTCTCCAGGTAGCCATCTCCATGTGAGTTTCAACTTTGCATTCCAATGACTACTACTTCCTCTCATCCCTTTAAACCTAGGCATGCATGCATGCATGCTCAGTCATGTCCAAGTTTTTGTGATCCGACAGAGTGCAGCCCACCAGGCCCTTCTGTCCATGGGATTTTCCAGACAAGAATATTGGAGCAGGTTGCCATTTTCTCTTCCAGGGAATCTTCCCAACCCAGGGATCGAGCTCACATCTCCTCTGTCTCCTGCATAAGTGGGCAGATTCTTTACCACTGAGCCACCTAGGACACCCAAATTTGCTATTACAATTCACAAAACATCCCCCAGTCCTTACCAGCATCTGTGCTTCCTGCCCACAACTTTATAAACCATCTCTTTATCCAACTCCCTTCAAATTACCGAATTCATGTCACCATGAGCTGGGACCCTAAATGTCCTCCTTCTGGGACTCCAAATGACATATTATTTTACTTTTATTACCCTCTTTTTTATTGACGTATAGTTGATGTATGATATTATACAAGTTACAGATATACCACAAAGTGATTCACAATTTTTAAAGGTTATGCACCATTTCTTATAAAATATCAGCTCTGTTCCCTGAATTGCACAATATCCCCTTGGAACTTATTTATGTTAGACTATTTTTCATTCATCAGACTTCACTGAGCCCACGTGGTAGCCAAACCACATGCTGACCACCTTGTGAGCCCAAGTCAACTCAGCCTTGCAACAGCAAAGATGGTCCTCACACCCCTGGGCATGGATGCAAAGAGCGGATTCAGCCACCCGGGCAGACAGGACCCGAAAGTTCATTTCACACAGAGAGGCTAATGAGCTGCCCACTTGCTGTTTCTTTCAAAGGCATTTCCATTCCCCAACTCGGCAAGAGAAACAGGGGTAATTGTGTTCTTGGCTTTCTCCACTGAGCGCTGTGCAGAATTTAGAAGTTGAAACCCAGTCAACATAAATTCTAGCTCCAATTATTTTTATGAGACCAGCTGTTCTTCCCCCATAAATGAGGACTGGGGAGGAAGAGGGTGATGCTTGAGCCACAGCTATTTATTTCTTGCTGCTGCAATGTCAGGCAGTGTAAGTCCTGGGTTGGAAAAGCATCTCATGGAGCTACAGCCACCCCCCTCCCCCGCCACCATCCCTCACAGTACCACTTACCTCTGCACCTGCCTGGTACCCCAGAGGAAGGAAGGCCCCGGAACAGCCAAGCAGAAGTGGATGGAGAATCAGCAAGGCAAATCCTCAACCTGCTGGTTTCAAAGCATGACACTTATTTATCCCATTGAGAAGGAATCAACTGAATTCACTCATAGACATGTTCATAATGCCCTTCGCTTTTCCCCTCTGGGAAAACCTGTCCTTTGTCCAAGTTCCAACTTCCTTCCTGCAAAGTGTGAAGTTGCGATGGAAACAGTCAACTCTGTTTATTTTGCCTGTAATATAGCTCCAGCCAGAGGAATGAGTCCTGAGAAAAGGCTGTGTTCCAAAGGCAACTGCTGTGAGCTCTGGGTCTAAGATCTTAGAGTGTGGCTTTGGCTGCTCCGTGAATGCTGATGGCACCAGGAGAATTTGGGGTGTCTGTTTCCCTGCCTTGTGAGTGATTTCCAAGGGCTTACCAGCCCACAGTGTATCATTCCACCAGCCTCTCCCTCCCTACATACACTGCAGGGGAAAAAAATAATAATAAAAATTAAAATTGTGGTGGGAGAGTAATTTATTAGTCAGAATAGAACTTTAGTCACTAGAGCAAAGGCCAAAATAAATAGGGCTTCGGTAAGATACAAATTTATTTCTCCTCTTGGTAACAGTCTGAGCATAAGTGATCCAGGGCTATTACAGTGGCTCCATGGAGTGAAGGCTCTTCACATTGGATTTCTCTGCCATAGTCAACAGTAGTCTTCTTCATCATGGTCCAAGAAGGCTTCTGCTCACTCAGCCAGTGGGGAAGGGGAAGAGGAAGTAGAGGACACATCTCTGCCCTTTGATGGCACAAGGAGGAAGTTGTATATGTCACTCCTTCTCACATCCCATTGGCTAGAATTTAGTCACATGGCCATGAAAAGCTGCAAGGAAGGCTGGGAAATGTAGTCTTTATCTGCATGACCAGCGGCAACTTGGCAGTTCATAAATAGTTCTTTGCAAGTGAAACAGTCTAATATAGTCATTAAAAGCACAGATTTTAGAGGCAGGCAGTCCAGGGTTTGACTCACAGATCCCCAACTTTCTTGCTGTGGTCAGTGATGACTGAAGTAGAAAAATCCACATAAACCCAGGGGTCAGAAGAGACAATATGGAGGAGCAGAGGGGGAGGATTTTGGAATGATGGGATGGAGCTCCACACAGAAGAGCATGGATGCCTGGCTAAAGATCCTGTGGGCACTGGCAAGCCATCAAACATCTTTGAGCAGGAGAGGGCAGATATATTCAAAGCATGCATAACCCATCTCTTCATATAAACTATTCTTTTTTAATATTATTCACTCTGGATAAGTCTTTCTTCTGGCAACATTTTTCCTCCACTCCTCACATATTCCCAGGGTCGGGGGACATTGGACATGTTCATGCCACAGCCTGAGTCATAGGCATATTCCCAGAAGTCACCAGGGAAATCTTGCAATAACTATCCACAGAATAAGTGCAAACCACAATAAAATATACCACTAGACCAAAACTAAACATACTACCAATTCCACTTTTTTTAAGATGGGTCCCCAAAATGCCTGAGGTCACAAATGACATGAGGGAAAGCATAATGGAGAAAACACTGGAATAGATGGGGCTTCCTCGGTGGTCTAGTGGTTAAGACTCCAACTTGCAATGCAGGGGACATGGGTTCAATCCCTGGTCGGGGAACTAAGATCCCACATGCCATGGGGCAACTAAGTTTGCATGCCACAACTACAGAATCCATGAGCTGCAATGAAAGATCCCAGGTGTCACAACCAAAACTTGACACAGTCAAATAAATAAGTAAATATTAAAAAGAAGAAGTTGGAATAAAAAGAGAAAAGGGGCTTTAAACTTTACTTTTGCAAATTTTACAAAACTTATCACTGTGCATACACGCAGGGGAAGGGACTAAGGGGAGTGAGGAGCCCTGGAGTTTAGCATCTGGTAAACCTACTTGAGGACAACCGTGCTTAGCATACACTATGTTCTCACTAAAGAATGAGCAGAGGAGTTCAGGATTCCCAGACTCCTTTGCACCAGCTTTATGCTCCACGCTGGAATAGCAAACAGTCCCGTGGCAGGCCCTGTTTTCCCAAAGAAATTAAATCTGAGCAGTTCACACTTGGTAACAAAACTGGGGTTGTGCAGAGAAAGTAATTCTGCTTTGGCTTCCAGGAGTCCCTGTGGAAATTTTTTATGTGTCCATTTTTAAAGGCAAAAAAAGTTAATAAGCCAAATAACTTTGCTAAAAACAATTCAAACTTTGTTCCTACAAACCCTTTGCCAGAGTCATCAATGTCCCCACGCCCCCTCCCCCTGCCATCCCAGAGGCATAGTTTTTTCAAGTTCTAGTTTAAACTTAGATGCTATTTCTTTCTGATGGGGTTTGAAAGTCACAAGGAAAAATCAAGTTCTCGCTCTCGGATTGGAAAGCACCCACAGATTCCATTTCCTGAATTTCACAGAGAAGATAAATTATTTCTGAGAAGGTGGCAAACCAGAAAACAATACAGTTGCTTCAAAGAGGAGATCTCAGATAACTGAGAGGAAAGAATCTGTCTCCAATGTGTGTTTCTGTATCTTAGGAAGAACCAAACCTCAAGAAACATTTGTCTATGTCAGAAGCTTAGTGAGACGAGGATGAAGAGAAATGGTCAAGTCTCTTGAATACATCATCTCAAAGTGAAACCTTATCAATTGTTGTTAGGATGGTGGCTGAAGAGATTGATGAAATATTTTACAACCACATCAAATGGTTGGACTATGAAACTGGAAGGAAAGTAAAATTATTAGTTAAGATATAGATTTAGCCATGTTAACAAAGAGACATCTAAATGCAATGACTAGAACATGATGACAGCTTGTTTTTCATGAAAGTAGAAATCTGGGTCAGTGGCCAAGGTTTGGGGGTTCACTGATATCAGGGACCCAGCCTTCTTCAATCTTGTGACTCTGCTGTCTCTAACCTGTGGCATCCAAGATGACTGCCCCAGATCCTGACATAAGTCTGCATTCCAACCTTCTTTCTGAGAAGGGTGTGGCAGGAAGTAGAGAGACCACTTCTTTCCAGGGGTGTTACCTTGAAAAACTCATATCCTCTCTGCTTTGACTCAGTCCCATTGCCACACCCAGCTGCAAAAGACTGGCCAGGAAATGTACTCTCTATTCTAATTAGCCAAGTATCTAGCTAAAATTTGGAGGCTCTATTACTGAAGGGAGAGAAGAGGAGCAATGAGAGATATTTAACAGTCTGCCATGGTCATCAGCTGATGGTATATTTTATATGTTTTCATTATTCACATCAACTCCTAATTCAGATCTCAGTTCCCCCAATCACCAGGTAGACTCTTTTGATTCATTTATTTAATAAATTTTGAATGCCTAAAAACTAAAAAGCCTCTAGATGAAAGTGAAAGAGGAGAGTGAAAAAGTTGGCTTAAAACTCAGCATTCTGAAAACTAAGATCATGGCATCCAGTCCAATCACTTCATGGCAAATAGACAGGGGAACAATGGAAACAGTGAGAGACTTTATTTTTGGGGCACTCCAAAATCACTGCAGATGGTGACCGCAGCCATGAAATTAAAAGATGCTTTCTTCTTGGAAGAAAAGTTATGATCAACCTAGACAGCATGTTAAAGAGCAGAGACATTACTTTGCCAGCAAAAGTCTGTCTAATCAAGGCTATGGTTTTTCCAGTAGTCATGTAGGGATGTGAGAGTTTGACCATAAAGAAAGCCGAGTGCCAAAGAATTGATGCTTTTGAACTGTGGTGTTGGAGAAGACTCTTGAGAGTCCCTTGGACTGCAGGGAGATCCAACCAGTCCATCCTAAATGAAATCAGTTCTGAATATTCATTAGAAGGACTGATGCTGAAGAGGAAGCTCCAATACTTTGACCACCTGATGGGAAGAACTGACTCATTGGAAAAGACCCTGATACTGGAAAAGATTGAGGGCAGGAGGAGAAGAGGACAACAGAGGATGAGATGGTTGGATAGCATCGCCAACTCGATGGACATGAGTCTGAGTAAGCTCCAGGAGTTGGTGATGGACAGGGAAGCCAGGTGGGCTATAGTTCATGGGGTCGCAAAGGGTCAAACACAACTCAGTGACTGAACTGAACTGAATACATCCTGGATGCTATTCTTGTAGCAAAGTTCTTACTCTCATTGAGTACACATCCTAGCAGGTAGATGCTAAAGGTAAAAAAATACATAAGTAAGATTTTCGAAGAGTGATGAGTACTGTTCAGACAATGGAATGAGGTGACATAGATGCAGGAATGAGTGTCATAGGGAGGATTTTAGGCTGGATAATCCTGGAAGGCATCTCTGAGGAGATGACATTTAAGTAGAGACCTGCATTGTATAAAAGAGCCTGCTACATGAAGTCGTGGGGACAGAGGAAAATGTCAGAGCTAAAGGGGACTTCCCTGGTGGTCCAGTGGCTAAGACTCCATGCTCCCAATTCAGAGACCCTGGGTTTCATCCCTGGTCAGGGAACTAGAACCCATGTGCCACATCAAAGACCAAGTGCAGGCAAATAAATGAATCAATATTAAAAAGAAAAAGAAAAAAATAATTTGTACTTCTTTAAAAAATTTTTAATTGATGTCTTTTTAGTTGCTATTATTTTTTTGGCCACACCATTCAGCATGTGGGGGTATGTGGGATCTTAGTTTTCCGACTAGGGATTGAAGCCCAGCTCCCTGCATTGGCAGAGCGGAGTCTTAACCACTAGACCACCAGGGAAGTCCCGTGTACTTCATTTTAAATAAAAGAAGCAGAAAGAAGTTCAGGACAGAACGGCGAGAGGAGAGAAGGATTAGATCACACAGGGCCTCGAAGAGCGGAAGAAGGAGTTTTCTATGACTCTAACCTCTGAGCAGGAACAAATACGTAGTGGCCCTGGCTAAGTTGACTTTGCAGAAGTTGCTGTGACTTTGAAGTGGAAAGAGCGAAGGGATATTGAATTGTAAATCCCTGATGGGGTTTCCGTAAATAACGCTGACCCGCTTTGTAGGTTGTTCTATGCTCAGAGAAAACACTGCCACCCTTTATCATCATCCCTTTCCCATCAGAGCTCTCAGGAGAAACCATCACAAGTGGGGGTAACCCCAGCTGATAAATCAGCATGGCGCACCTCAGAGAAGGTCAGTGACTATTCCGAGATCAAGCACCTAACAAGCTGTAGTAGAAAGATGGTCACCTGTCTTCAGTTTCACAGCAATCTATGCAGAACCCTTCCAAAAATAACTTTGGCCCAAGGAGAAAGAAATGAAAATAATGATGACATCACTTAATCAGGAAGCACCATTTTTGCTTGTATTTTATGTATACATACATCTATACATGGGCTTCCGAGGTGGCTCAGTGATAAAGAATCCACCTGCCAAAGCAGGAGATGTAAGAGACCCAGGCTTGATCCCTGGATCAGGAAGATCCCCTGAAGGAGGAAACAGTTACCCACTCCAGGATTGTTGCCTGGGAAATCCCAAGGACAGAGAAGCCTGGTGGGCTATAGTCCATGGAGTCACAGAGAGTCAGACACAAGTAAACAACTGAGTACATAAATAGATAGATAGATAGATAGATAGATAGATAGATAGATAGATAGATAGATATAGACAGATAGATAGACAGATAGACAGACAGACAATAGGTAGGCAAATAGATAGATGATGGAGAGACAGAGAGATACACAGACATGTTCCAAAAGTTCCTATGACTCCACTTTTCTGAGTGAGCAGGACTGAGACCCCTCTATCGCTAGCCTTGCGGTTTTACACCCTGTGCACATAATTTAAGTAGCTCATTTATTAAACTTTCCTCAGTTACTTGTTTCAGTTTGCCAAATATATTTTTCTACCAGAACTTGACTAATATAAAATATCTAGAAAAAATCACCCCCAAACATCATCTGTGATTATCTGTATGGTAGTGAGTATATAGGACATTAAAACACATACATAATTATGCATGTATCAAACATATATCAATTATTTGAATACTTATGACAGAAATCGTTATTTGTCTCTTAACTATCTATTCTCTCCTTCTTCACTTAGAAAGAGAGGATTCCCCCCAACTTTTAGCTAGGTGTACGATCATCCAGCTAAAGACTACATTTCCCAGTCTCCTCTGCAGTTAGCTACGGTCATGTGACTATGTTCAGACCAATGGGATGTGAACAGATAGAACAAACCTGCGTACATGGCAACCACAGAGCTGTCATTTCAGTCCTGGATGGCTTGTGCTTGGACTGATATGAAAGGGAGAAATAAACTATCTTAATCAACTTGAGTCTTTTGCATCTTGATTAATTCAGGTGTGAGACTCAATCAGGATGTTTGTGTTGAGAAAGCAAAAGGGAAAGTCCTCAAAACATCCATGTATGGAGAGAGGTGAGCATGAGAAGAGGGGACAGGAACCTCCACTTCTGTCTCTTGCATCTTGGGCTGCTTTGGCTCCGACTCCCTTCCCTTTGCACCTCACGTGATCCTCCTGTAAAGTGCAGTGACCTTCCTGCTGTCAGGGTGGGCTTTACAGAGCAGTCGTCAACATCACAAGCAGGTATGAGAGCCCCATGATGAGCTGTTGTGGGTACCAGCAAGACACAACTTGGGTCAGACAACTTGTGTTCGAATCCTGGCTCAGTCACGCACTAGCTTTTAAGAGAGATTAATGGGATCTGTTTGATCATAATTGAAAAAATGGTTTGAGAGCCAAAGAAGAAAGTGCTTTCACATTCTGAAAGCAGGTTAAATGACACAGATCTGTCTCCTGGGAAAAGATGATGGGGTGTGTGAAGAATCCTCGGAGGGGTGGTCAGAGCCATCAACACCTTCCTCACCATTCTATTTATTGACTTCCACTAGATTCAAGTGAGGAAGAAGCGATGGAATTACACCAAGATTGGAATCAGCCCTGAAGTCAAGTTCTGCCTTTTGTTAAAGGGGAATCTTTGCTTCCTGGATATACTTATGCAATGATTCAAAGCAGATATGTCTGAGAGATAGATGGCGAGAGAGAAGGAAAGTAGTCCCAGCTAGCACTCAGGGGAAAGCACAGAGGGAGTTTCTTCCCCAAGAGAAAAAAAAGAATGTTTAGTGAGTCATCAGAGATGCTTTCTTGCCAGATTACAAGGAAGGGTTAAACAGGAGGAGGCAATTGAGTCAGGCTTACTGTGGAGCTCGGGGACCAGGGGGGAAAGTATTGATTTCCTCTGAGCCACTATGGACTGACCCATTAGTTCGGGCTCACTGAGAAGGTGGGAAATATGCAAGTCGCACTTGGCTACATTTTTAATGATCCCTTACTAGGACATCCAACATCTTCCAAACAAATGTGTGGAGGAGGGGTTTGGAGCAGGGAGTGCTAAGTGAGAGGTCGTCCAGGCACTGGCGAGCTTCTGACAGATGCATCTTGAAATCCTTTTCCCAAGTCCTGGTGACACAGTGGGCGCTGAGTATGGGTCAAGTCTTGAACAGCAAGCTGCTTAGGAAAGAAGAGGCTAACAAATCTTAGCCACGTTTTAGCTCAGACTCCAGAACACAGTCTTGAACTTCCCATCTCCTACCCACAAAGTGAAGCTGGATTCATCACCATTTTTTTTTAAGTATAGTTGATTTACAGTGTTGTGTTTGTTTCAGGTGTACATCAAAGTGATTCGATTTGCTGTATGTGGGCTTTCTCTAATTGCTGCCAGTGGGGGCTATTCTCTAGCTGCGATGAGAGGGCTTCTCACTGAGGCAGCTTCTCTGGTTGCAGCACACAGGCTCTAGAGGGCAGGCTCAGTAGTGGTGCTTGGGCTTAGTTGCCCCGAGGCATGTGGGATCTTCCCAGACCAGGGATTGAACCCATGTCCTCTGCACTGGCATGCATGTGTGTGTGTGTGTGTGTTCAGTCATGTTAGACTCGACTGTAGCCCATCAGGCTCCTCTGTCCATGGAATTCTCCAGGCAAGAATACTGAAGTGAGTTGCTATTTCCTATCCAGGGGATCTTCCCAACCCAGGGATCAAACCCACATCTCATATGTCTCCTGCAATGGTAGGCGGATTATTAACCACTGGACCACCAGGGAAGTTCGATTCAGTTTTTTGTATATATATTCTTTTTCAGATTCTTTTCCATTATAGGTTATTATAAGATGTTAAATATAATTCCCTATGCTATACAGTAGATCCTTACAGTAGTATGGATTTATCACCTTTTAAAAAAATTTTTATTGGAATATAGTTGTTTTACAATGTTGTTAGTGTCTGCTGTACAGTAAAATGAATCTGTGATAATGTATACATATGTCCCCTCTTTTTTTGATTTCCTTCCCATTTAGATCACCACAGAGCATTGAGTAGAGTTTCCTATGGTATACAGTAGGTTCTCATTAGTTTATACATAGAAGGATTCATCACCTTTTAATCTGACTGTCTGAAATCGTTTGGCTCACTATTGAGGTTGTAAGAGCCATGTTGTGTGGGTTAGATTCCCATTTCCACCACTTGCTAGCAATATGTCAGTGAGAAAGTGACTCAGAACACTCTCAAGCTCTAGTTTTTCCTGTCTTTAAGATGGACATAATTATAGTACTACCTTATGGTTTAGTTTTGAAGGATAAGTGATATCATCCGTGAGAAGGGCTTGACAGAGAGCCCCAGTTCACAGAAATGCTCAATATACTTTAACAACCTTATGATGGTTTTATATATATTTTGCCTTCTGTAACAAGCAGATTCCAAAGAGTCAAGGGCAAAGGAGGAGGAGAAAAGGAAACTACATGGGAGTAAAGTTTTTATATTTAACCAGAATTAAACTCGTATAGATCTGAATAAGATGGTGATAAATGAAGACACATATCGTGGGCCTTCCCTAATGGTCCAGTGGTTAAGACTTCACTGTCCAACGCAGGGAGTAGAGGTTTGATCCCTGATCAGGGAGCTAAGATTCCCATGTGCCTTGGGACCAAAAGAAGCCCCCAAAGACATAAAACAAGCGCTATTGTTACAAATTTAATAAAGACTTTAAAAATGGTCCACATCTCCCCCCTCAAAAGATGCATTTATTGTAGCCCTGAGGGCCACCACTGAGCAAATAAATACAGGAAAAATCTCAACCGAGGGATTAAAGTGGTCCTCTAAAAATATTTATTTTATAAAAAAGAAGGTAGAAACAGCGGAGTCAGCTCCTCTTACGTGCCGGTCCTCACAGGTCAATGGTATTTTTTCAAACAATAGGCTGCTGTCCTTCAGACAATCAGCTGGGGCTGCCGGATCACTCGATATGACCAGCTGTGGCATAGTTAAATCAGCTGGTCCATCAGAAAGGTACCACATGGTTCACTGCCACTTAGACGAACTGTGGATGGGATTCCTCCAGAAGGGGATATGAATTTAGCATCTGAATACATCACAAGAGGTGGCCAGACCGGCTGTCACAAAACCACGGTTTCTGTAAGGGACTGGGACACAGTGCCTGGGAGAGAGGAAGGGGACAGATAATCAGACCCTGCCAGATTCAGTAAGGAAAAGGAAGGGACAGCTCCATCTGAGCGTCTGGGCCCCTTGATCATTCCAGTGGGAAGATCCATCTCTCTAGTGGGAGAGAAGACCAGGGACATCCCTAGGGAACCAAGACAGATTAGGATGCTGTTTCTGGGACCAAGCCGGACGATGGGTCTTGGGAAGCTGGTGTGTCTGAGTGTTGCATTACCATCGCCACCTCTGCCCACCGTGGCCACAGGCAGCAGCCCTGCTCACAAATCCTCTTGTCTGACAAACCACTTTTTGTACCACGCAATGCCAACCTCATGACTTCTGTTGATTAGACCTAAGGGCCCAGGCATGGGTCTGGATGCTCTTATGTCTGTAGTCAGGTCACTGGTAACCTGGGGCTTGGGGTAGTGCTTTGAAAATCCTTTACTTACCTCTCCTTTGTAGATTTACCTCTCCTGGCTCCCGGCTTTTGCCCATGAAATCCCCTCTGTGGAGAACACTTTTCCTCATCTTTGTCCAGATGACCCCCTGACCCCAACACACACACATACACATGCACACGCACACACACACACACACACACACACACCCTTTGCTTCTCAAATGTAGAACCATGACTCTAGTACCAGAAAGAACTGAGATCCAATCTCCATGCAGCCTCTAACCCAGGAACCTGGGCAAGTTACATAACCTTATTGAGCCTTGGGCTTATTTATTTATAAAATGAATCTAGGGAATTCCCTGGCAGTCCAGTGGTTATGACTCAGGTTGCCACTGCCGGGGACATGGGTTCTATCCCTGGTCAGGGAACTAAGATCCCACATGCCTTGCAACACGGCCAAAAAAAAAAAAAAGAGTCTCATAGCCTCTCAAGTTCTTTGAGAATTACACTTTTTAAATGTATGGAATTTGGTCCAGGTGGCACTGGTGGTAAAGAATGCAGGAGACATAAGACACGCAGTTTCGATCCCTGGGTTAGGAAAAATTCCCTGAAGGAGGGCATGGCAACCCACTCCAGTATTCTTCCCTGGAGTATTCCATGGACAGTTGAGTCTGGAGGGCTACAGTCCATGGGGTTACAAGCAACTTTCACACACTATTCTTTGTCCCACATGCTAAGTCACTTTAGTCATGTCCGACTCTTTGTGATCCCATGGACTGTAGCCTGCGAGGTTCCTCTGTTCACGGAATTCTCTGGAAGTGGGTAGCCTATCCCTTCTCCAGGGGATCTTCCCGACCCAGGAATTGAACCGGGGTCTCCTCCATTACAGGCAGATTCTTTTCCCAGCTGAGCTACCAGGAAAGCCCCAGGACAAAGAAAGATCTTAGCAATCTGCAGTTTTGAGGATGACAGCAATGATGAGGAAGATGAAGCAGAGGATGGTAATGGTTGTGATATGTTCCCTTTTCTGGAAAGCTTTCCTTAGTACCAGCAAAAATGTATCCTCAGGGCTCTCGTGGTCCCCTGAGCCTCCCCTTATCATGACACTTATATGGCATTGTCATTACTTTTGACTCATCTCTCTCCATCAGCAGACAATAAATTCTTTGTTGGCAGCAATTGCATCTTATTCACTGCTATAGTTCTGGTACCCAACCTAGGGTTTGACACACACTGGGTGCTAAGGTACCCATTCAAAAACTTGCCTCCTGAAGCGCTTTCCTTGTCTCTCCCATGGATTGTTATTGGAATAATGTAGACTAGCATGCGTGTCTAAGATCTCTTACATACCAAGCTTGCTGTGTGACCTGAGTCAAGTTAATTAACCCCTCTGTGCTTCATTCCTCTCTCCTATGAAACAGGAGTTCATAACACTTCCTACCGTAATCAGTTGGTTGTGAGCTCGTGCTCACAGAATAAATATGAAAATATAAGCCCATTCATTCATCAGACATGTATTGTGTGGACTTCTCTGGTGGACCAGCGGATAAGAGCCCACCTGCCAATGCAGGGACACGGGTTCAACCCCCGGTCTGCGAAGATCCCACATGCTCTGGTGCAGGCTAAGCCCATGTGCTGCAAATACTGAAGCCCGTGGGCCTAGAGCCCGCGCTCGGCAACAAGGGAAGTCACCACCATGAGAAGCCCGCACACCACACGGAAGGGTAGTCCTTGGTCACTGCAACTAGAGAAAGCCCCTGCATAACAAAGACCCAGCACAGCCCCCAAATAAATAGATTTTTTAAAAAATATGTGTTTGTGTACCAGCTCTGGGAAAGGCGATATTCTAGAAGCCAGGGTCTAGTTGCATCTATGGGAAAGTTGCTGTCCCATGAGGGAAGGCAGACCACAAAGAAAGAAAGATCCAGAAGCATACATCATAGGTTAGTATAAGACATGGCAAGGGGAGGCAAAGATTGCGCTCAATAAATATTTATTATTCTCTCTAACATCCCACCCTGAACACACACTCCAGGGAAAAGAGAAAAGCAACGAAATCTGGGGACCCTGGAGGGTTTGGGTCCTGCGGGCTTTTTCTCCGGTCTTGGGCAGAGGTTCCTTAAGACCCTCACGCCCCTGGAGTCGATTCTGCAGCCAGAGACTGCCCCCTCCTCGCTGGGGGCGGGGAGGGAGGAGAGCAAAAAGCCCACTTTTCATGACACCTGCAGTAATCCTGGGTGGAATGCCTCTGAAAAGATGCAGGAGAAATTCTTAAAATATATTTCCCTCCAACCACAATATATTCCATATGCTGGGAACGGGTCGGGGAGGGAGCCAGGCGCGCTCCGTTACCTCTGGTAAATGTTCCTCTCCCACACTGGGGAAACCCTTATCAGGGAGTGCTCCGTATCTGACAGCTGGAAGGAATTTAGGAGCAAAAGCAAAGTGCCGTTTGCAGAGGAGGAATCAAAACCGCAAGAGGACTTGAGGGCTTCTCTCAAAGTGAAAGGGTTTAAGGCTTCAGACTGCTTAGCCTGGGGGCAGGTAGCGGGGAGCCCTTTGGGGGGAGGAGGCGTATTGAGAGACCCTCCCCCACGACGGTCCGCTAGGCTGGGCGACCTTGGGAAGGTCACACACCGCCCCCCCCCCCCACCTCTGAGCCTCTGTTTCTCCCTTGGTTAAAAAAGAAAAACACCAACAACTCTGAGCTCTATATTTCGAATTCTGTTAACCACAGACGATCCATTGAGGACCCAAGATGGCTTATTCTGTGATTTTTTCCTGTGGATACAGAGGCAGCACCAGGTTGATGATGGGTACAGAATGGAGTGGAAATACAGCAGGGAGATGGGAGCCAGTCTCCTAACTGGGAAGGAAACTATTTTATTTATTTATTTTTACTGAAGTATAGTTGATTTGCAGTGTTGTGTTAGTTTCAAGTATGTAACAAATGATTCAGTTATACATGCGTGCTAAGTTGCTTCAGTCGTGTCTGACTCTTTGCAACCCTATGGGCTGTAGCCTGCCAGGCTCCTCTGCCCATGGGATTCTCCAGGCAAGAATACTGGAGTGGGTTGCCATGCCCTCCTCCAGGGGACTTTCCCAACCCAGGGATCAGACCCATGTCTTATGTCTCCTGCATTGCCAGGGGGTTCTTTACCAATAGTACCACCTGGGAAGCCCTCAGTTATACATACACACACATATATATGTGTACACACACACACACACACACAAATATATATATTCTTTTTCAGATTCTTTTCCACTACAGGTTATTACAAGATACTGAGCATAGTTGCCTGTGCTATATAGTAGGTCCTTGTTGTTCTGGGAAGGAAACTCTTTAAACCAGTAGTTTCCCATTTAACAGCACATTGGGATCACCGAGGCAGCATTGAAAGTGTCACAGTCCCGGGATTTTCCTGGCTGTCCACTGGTTAAGACATCACGCTTCCTCTGCAGGGGGCACAGGTTTGATCCCTGGTCAGGGAACTAAGATCCTGCATGTTGCAGGGTGGCCAAAAAACAGAAAAAAGACAAGGTATTGAGGTCCCAATGCCCAGAGATGATGATGCCTGGGTAGTAGGAAGTTTAAAAAGAAACTCCCCAAGTAATATCGATGCTTAAACAAAGGAAGGTTTCCTGACCTTGCTAAATCCAATCCTTTCCCGCTTTTTTTTGTGCTTTGGGGCTGATAAGTGAATCTCTCAAGGAGAGGCAAGTCTATGGCATGCTTTGGAACAGACAGATCCAGGTTCAAGTCCTGGCTCTGCCACTTAATTGTTGTGTGATATTGGGCAAGTGAACAGCTCTATGCATGAAGAAAATGGGGGTGAACATCACAGCACCCACTTCACAGGTGTGGGGATTCATTGAGATAGGCAGGTAAAGCCTTCTGCAGCTGCCTGGTACATGGTCCTTGGGCAGTGACATTGGTAACAACTGATGGCTGATCGTGAGCTCTCGGCAACATGCTCCAGGTGCCTTGGAGCAGTGGTCCTCACATTTGAATGTGCATCAGAATCTCCAAGAGGGCTCCTTAAAACACTTGATGGACCCCCAGTCCCAGAGTTCCTGATTCTCAGGCTCTGGGGTGGGGCCTGAGAATTTGCCTTTTTAACAAGTTCCTAGATGATGCCGATCCTGCCGACCCAGGAACCATGTCCTGAGGACCACTGTCTTAGAAGGCAATCCAAGAACAAGACATCCTTCATGCAGGGTAGAGGACTCCCCTCATTGTAGGGTGTCCATCTCTCTGAGGCTCTGAAGACCTGGAGCCATGTATTAGTTCAGGAACTTACACAATAGAAATTGAGTTTTATGCCTGGACAGTCTTCTGAGATCTATTCCTCTCCTTTCGTTTTGCACTTGGAGAAATAGAAGCTGGAGAGAAAAAGATCTCAGGGCAAATCAGGAGCAGTTCTCATACACCCTCTTCTAGGGACAGCTTAGCAATGAATTGGGGGCACACCCACCGGCTTCCCTGGCACTCTTGTTTTTCTCCTTTCCCCATGGCCATGTGTTTTTAAGAAAGGCAACAAAACCCAATAGCTTTCTTCTCTGTGGTCCTTGTCAGAGCCTTTATGACAGCCAGAGGCATTATAGTGATGGGAAGATGATGTATCCAGTTGCTAATAATACTGATTTTCCCTTTTTCCTCGGGTTCTCAGGCAGTTTGATAGGGCATTGTTAATAGACAAAAAATTATCTACTGATAAATTGTAATATTTTTCTCACCATGGAATTTTGCATTTCTCTTTTCAATAATACTTTATTAAACTATTATCTATCTTGATTACTGAGATTTGGGGCACCCGCTTAGATTCTGCACCCTCAGCAAGTGCCTCATTCACCTCCCCTTAGTCCTGGCCTCACAAAACATCCTCTAAACATATATGACCTTGGACATTATTCCTCATGGAGCAATGCCAAGGGAATAACATTATATAGGGAACATACTGTGAAATTTGTTTTATCATCACACACGGTTAAAATAAGTAAAATGCCATGAGGTTCTTTTTTCAATGTCAGAAAGGACTGGAAGGAGGAGATGAGTGATCTTTTTTTTTTTTTTTTTTTTTGAGATTCAATGGTTAAGAGTAACCTTTATGACAAAATGGAATTTTTAGATGGAACCCTAAGACTGTAGCTATCAGCTACTTCTCAGTTATCTAATGGCAACGTAATGCTCTTTAATAAACAACACAAAGCTTTAGGAGCCTAGAATAATCAACAATAAATTCTTGTGTGTCTGAGTGAACAGCAAGGCAGCTCTGTCAGTCTTGGCTGGGGCTGATCACATGATACTGGGGTTAGCTGGCTGTTGTCTGAAGAAACCAGTGTGGCTTGGCTCCCCTCCATTTGCCTCTCCACCTCCAGTGGGCTAGCGTGGGCATGTTCTCATGGTTACCACAGACATGGGATGGAGAAGAGAGGGAGAAAGAAGAAACCCACAAGGACTCTTGATGCCAAGGCTCAGCTCACCATCATTCCTACAACAATCAACAGGTCTAAGTAGACCACGTGGCCGGTCCAGCTGGAAGAGTTGGGGAAATAAACTCTTGGCCTTTAGTGAGAATCTGTAAAGGGCTTGCAGACTAGGAAAGGCAAAGAAGCAGGGCCATTCACACACATGATCACCAATAACAATGAGAAATCGTGACATCAGTTGTGCTACAAAAGTTCCAAGGTAGACGCCAAAGAACTAATTAGCTGACTCGTTCCGGACGCCAAAGAACTAATTAGCTGACTCGTTCCTCTCGCCTCCATCAAGTATATGAAAGGGGTTTGAAAGTAAAGCTAAGAAGAATGTCTTTTTAGAAATGTTTACTAGAAGTTCTAACTCCCCCAACAAGTAGGGTGGAGCGGATACTTTGATTCCAGAGCAAGAGACAGGAACTTGAAGGAAACTACCTGGAGGTCCTCCTAGAAGCCCTGGAGGCTGCAGCATGGATACATGCTGAGCTTTTATCTGGCTCCCATCCAAGAAGGAGAAAAAAATACAGAATCAGATTGGTCATCCACTCAGCTGAAGGAGAAGTGGCTGCCTTAGGAAAAGGCTTCGCTCTCAGAACTTGTTGGAGCAAATGGTTCTGAGCGTATTTCGCAGCCCGATGTGAGCACTGTGTGTGAGAGCACAGTGGATGTCACCCTCAGCCAGAAGAGAAACCTGGAGAGGTGTGGGGACCCCAGCAGAGAGGCACCAGTGCCACTGCAAGATTCCAGGAAGCTACAGGAAGGTTAAACAATGAGCAAAGCAGTGCTCTCTTAGCCCAGGTCAAGGATAGGCAGGTGAAAGGGTCTCAGTGATGGGGCATCTCCACTGCTCCAGTGCCCAGGTGAGGACCGGTCCGTCTAGAGAAACTAGAACCATCAATAGAGTCAGTCAAGCAAGAACTTCCATACATTGCTCTCCCTTCTCCACCCTCACCTGTTCAAACCCAAAAGTCAAAGTTGGCCAGTGAGGGCAGAAAAATGGCAAACGAGAAAGAGACCAATTAGCAGGTCCTACCTGGATGGTTCTTCCCTCATATCTCAGTAAAGAATCTGCTTGTGGGTGCAAGAGACCCTGGTTCGATTCCTGGGATGGGAAGATCCTCTGGAGAAGGGATAGGCTACCCACTCCAGTATTCTTGGGCTTCCCTTGTGGCTCAGCTGGTAAAGAATCCACCTGCAATATGGGAGACCTGGGTTCGATCCCTGGGTTGGGAAGATCGCCTGGAGAAGGGAAAGGCTACCCACTCCAGTATTCTGGCCTGGAGAGTTCCATGGACTAGACAGACAAAAAGTCGGATACGACTGAGTGACTTTCATTTTCACCTGGAAGATGAGTTAATTTTAAATTCAGTTTGCAGTTGGACAGGGCATCATAACTCGTGGAATGAGACGTGGTGATAAAAAGGGTCTTTTATCACTTGGCAACCCACTCCAATATCTTTGCCTGGAGAATCCCATGGACAGAGGAGCCTGGCAGGCGACAGTCCATGGGGTCACAAAGAGTTGGACATGACTGAAGTGACTTAGCACCACCAGCATCACTAAAGAGTAGGTAGAAAAAGCCTAAGGTAGCACTGGCTTTCACCTGGGGACAGTGGGAGAAACTTCCAACGAGTACATTTGACAGAAGTGGAAGACAAGGGACTTCCCTGGTGGTCCAGTGGTTAAGACTCCATTCTCCCCCATGCAGGGGGTCCGGGTTCGATCCCTGGTCAGGGAATTAGACCCCACATGTCGCAATTAAGAGTTTGAAGGAAGAAACTAAATGATTCCAAATGCGGCAACTAAAAAGGTCCTGCACACTGAAACTGAGACCCAGCAGAGTGAAAGAAGGAAGGAGAGAAAGAGAAGCCAAAAGTAAAGCCGCTTTATGATGACTCCCACCTTGGGTCCCACTTACATCTTGTGGGTTTCAAAACATCCGTCTGCTTCTTCCTCTGACTTCAGAAAGAATTTAGTGTGTGTGGAGGAGCCAAGATGATTAGGAGATTAAAGAAGACGTCATTCGAACATGCCTACAAGTAAGCTCAGCCTTTCTCAAGAGAGGCAGTGGATAATCCACTTCAGAGAGAAGCCAAAGAGGACTTCCCCGGCAGTCCAGTGGTTAAGATGCTTCCCTTCCAATGCAAGGGGGCACAGGTTCGATCCCTGGTCGGGGAACTGAGATTTCCCTCATGCTGTGTGGTGTGCCCCAAAAAAATTTTTTTTAATAAAATAAAATATAAGACTAGAGCTAAGTCAAAGAGCAGCCGTTAGTGGGAGAAAAGAGAGAAAGGCTAAAGGGCTGAGGGGACAAAATGCAAACTTTAGAGTTCTGACCTCGGTTTTCTCATCTGTATGATGGAAATGGTAATGGCAGAGTGAGGATAAAGGGGAGATTGTATACAAATCTTCAGTGTACAGGAGGCACTCCATAAATGCTTATTTCTGTATGCTCCCATCCTCCAATGGGAGGAGAACGGTGATCAGATTTTCAGTGAAGAAATTCATTAAAAGCATTTTTTATTTCAGTCCCAAATACCTTGAGGCCAAAGTCTGGGTACAGGGAGTCAGATCTTTTAGGATTTATGGAGGCGGAAGATGGAGGGTTGGACTTCCCTAGGCAATAATACCAATCTCTGTGCCTTTTTCTGCCATTCACAGGGATCCCCTCAGCTCCTGGAATAATAGAAGAAACACATGGGATGTGTATGTAGTACACACTTCCTCTTGGAAAACCAGAAAAAAAAACAAAAAAACCTTATGGCTTTAATTTTTCCAATGTCTTGTTATTTCATTAACATTAAGAACAGAAATACAAATGAATCAAAATTCATGAAGATGCTCAATTCTTCTGCTTGGATTTTAAACCGAATATATTCCAGGCTATGACTTCTATAGTCACAGCACAGTTTTCCACAAAGTAGGTACTGAAATGGCACAGCACTTCTAAAAGATTCATCATGGATTCATTATTCATCACTGCCCTTTCCTCACCTACAAGCCTGGTTTCTCAGAGGGGCCACACGCTTGCCCACCCCCAGGCTCACACGTAGGCTGTGCCCTCTGGCTAAGATAACTTGTCCACCCTCAAACACTATCTCCATCCCCTTAGCCTTCACGTAACTTAGCCAGATCATCATCATTTCTTAGAAGCCTCCCCTAACCCCTCAGTCCACATTAAAAACCTTATGTGCTTCATATCAACCGGTGTGCGTGCAATGTGCGTGCTCAATTGCTCAGTCGTGTTTGACTCTTTGCGACCCCATGGACTGTGGCCCGCCAGGCTCCTCTGTCCATGGAATTTTCCAGGCAGGAATACTGGAATGCGTTGACATTTCCTCCTCTAGGGAATCGAATCCCAGGAATTCGAATCCACATCTCCTGCACTGGCAGGCAGATTCCTTACCACTGAGCCACCTGGGAAGCCCTATCAACCAGTCCATCCTCCAAAATGGGTTTCGAGGACCCTTAACATCTTTAATAGTCTGTATTCCTCACTCACTTATAATATCCATAACAACAGGAACCCTGTCTGCCTCTGTATTTACGTACCTCCGGAACACAGCAAGGTTTGTCCTGAAGTGTTGCTCAATTAACATCCATTTCTAGTCCCACCTGTATGAATTTATTGTCGTAAAAACAAAACCCCAAGGGGAAGAGGCTTGCTGGTTCCAAGCCTCTAAAAACAAAGTTTCTAAAAATGAGCAAAGGGGGAAAAACAGTTTTCACAAAGAATGTTTTGACAGGTACCTCTTAAGTTTGCATTTTCCAAAACCTCGTTCCCTTGCCTGGATCACCTTTCACTGCTTTCCCAATTCTTGCTCTAATACCCAAAGCGGGGAAAGGTCATAATTCACAGGAGTGATATTTGCAGATTAAAATAAAAACAGCCACATTCTGCAAGTTAACGCTGACATTTGGCAAAAAAAAAAAGTCTCAGCCAGAAAAATATGTGAATGTCGGATGCTTCGCAGGACACGGCCAGATTCCTTTTATTCTCCCAGAAATATAACAGGGCAGTCCACATTCTGGTTTGGATGTCTTCCCACTTTCTGGAGTAAAGGGAAATACAATAAAAACCTGGACGATGAGCTCATGGACTGCTCAATTTGTCAAGATGCATCTCTTCTAAGTGACTTTAACGAAAAATAAAAAAAGGTTCGAGATGCTTCCAACAGATTTATAAAAAGCAGCAGAGCTCTACAGAGTTGAGAGGCAATCACAGACCTCCAAGAAAGGGAGGGAGAGGAAGGTGGCTCTGCAACCTCTGGCAAGGAGCGGATGGGAAAGTGAATCAGGTATGAGGCGCGGAGGGAAATTGGGAAGCTCTGATACACTGACTTCTGGTATCACCAACTTTTCTTTGGGAACCTCGTGCTACCAGGGTTAACCGTGCATTTAAACCATAGTCACCTGGCTGGTGATGGGGTCTGGAGTGTGAAGACTGGCCAAGGATCCCTGACACTTAATACCTAAGCCATTTTCTTCTTCTAAATCTTTTTTCCTTCTGTGTTACACATGTTCAAGGGACTATATGATTAGCTATAAAGAAGTAAGTTTTTAATATATTGCCTATTACCTTGCAACCCCAGAAGAACTTTTAACATTTTAACATATGTCTTCCCTGTCATATTCAAGGGTGCTTGGACACACACACTCATTCTTACAAAAATCAGATGTTTATCACAGGTATCGTTTCACCAACTGACTTGTTCATTTTATTCTTTTTTTTTTTCTTTTTTAAACACCAGTGACAGGTGGATGTCTTGCCGTCTAACACCTGTGTTAATTGGGAGGCGTCACTTCATTTAGCTGTCCCCAGCCTCTTGGGCACCAGGGGCTGGTTTCACAGAAGACAGTTTTTCTATGGATTGGGGGTTAGGGGGATGGTTTCAGGATGATTCAAGCGCATGACATTTATTGTGAACTTTATTTCTATTATTATTACATCAGCTCTACCTCAGATCCTCAGACATTAGATCCCGGGGTTTGGGGAGCCCTGACTTACTTTAAACACTCTGAACTTCCATTTTATCCTCTCTAAAAATGGTGATAAAAATAGCATCCTCCATGTTAGGTACTATATAGTAGCTGGCAAACGCCCAGTATGTAATGAATCCTGTATAGGCACTGTATTCATGTTTCCATATAATTTCCACGTCATTTAAAAAATCCTACACAAAGTTCTATTGTATAGATCACTGGTTTAATAAACCATCCCTTTCTGTCAAACACAGGCTCATTTTAAAACATGTTTACAATTCTTTGGCATATTTATCCTCATTTTATTCTTATAATATCCCTGTGGAATTGGTATTAGGAATGCAGACGATAAATGGCTAATCTTCTACAGTAAGGATTAGCAAACATTTTCTATAAAGGACCAGATGGTAAATATTTTTGACTTCTCAGGCCTTATGGTCTCTGTCCTGACTACTCAATTCATCCCTTGCCAGAGAAAAGTGGCCATAGACAAACATAAGCAAACGGCTGTGACTGTGTTCCCATAAAGTGTTGTTTACAAGAATAGGTGGCGGGCAAATTTGGCCAGGGAGCCATAGTTTGCCAATCCCAGTGTACTGAATGGCAGATCCTATTCTAAGAGAATCTTTTGAGTAATCTGATTTTATTCTCCCAACAACTCTAGTGGGGTAGACCTGAGTATTAAACCCATTTTGCAGGTGGGAAAACCATACAGGGTTATAAAGCAGATACATGGCTAGGAAAGAGCTCACCCTCACTTCTTGCCAACTGCCTGTTCATCTTGCCTAAAAGTGAAAGTGTTAGTAGTTCAGTCGTGTCTGACTCTTTGCAGCCCCATGAACTGTAGCCTGCCAGGCTCCTCTGTCCATGGAATTCTCCAAGCAAGAATATTGGAGTGGGTTTTCCCTTCTCTAGGGGATCTTCTCGACCCAGGGATTGAACCCAGGTCTCCTGCATTGCAGACAGATTCTTTACCATCTGAGCCACCACGGAAGCCTGATCCCTTCTTAATTCTGCTCCCAACCTCTTGAATCCTTTTCTCCAAACTGACTCTCATCTTCCATTCTTCAACACCCTGGGACAAACTGCAAAGTCTTGGTGTATACGGACAGCAGCAGTGATGGGCAAACCCTCTGGTTTCTTGCTTCCAGGTTAAACTGCACAACACAGGAAGTGCCTCTGGGAGCCCAGCTGGCGGAGACTGCAAACCCTGTTTCCAGTCCCTTCCTTATCCACTCCAGCAATAAATTCCAAAAATGATCCTGCCCCAGACCCAATGATGTCAAGATTTTGTGCTTTTCTGTGAAGCTCTGGTCTCAGAGATCAAAGTTAGAAGCACAGCCCCTGGGGGCCCAGTGGAGAACTTCCAGAAAGACTCATTCACATCCAGTAGGAACTCGCAGCGACCCCAACTCACACATGCACTTTTCATTCTCACCAACAGCCTCTGAGCAGTTCTCTGCAGCCAAGCAGGAGAAAGTCCCCACGCCTTCTCTTAATTTATTGCCCAAAGAGGCAGGGTTAGAGCTTCGAGAGGATCTTGTGCACGAAAGCCAACTGAGAGTTTCAAAGTTCCGAGGGAGGGTCAGGTGGTAGCCTTTGCTTACATTTTTCCAAAATGCAACATCTGATGGGTTTTTTTAATCCCGGAAAGGCAAGAGGCACTGTAGGATGGCTGTTTCTCTCTAGTCTGTTCATCCAATTGATGACAGGCAGTGAGCATAAAGTGTAAATGTCAAAATTAAACCCTCTCTCGACGAGGAAACTAATCACAAAACATTAAGTCTACCCTTCAGTCTTATAGCCACTCAGTTAGGCAAATCTTTAGGCCGAGCATCTATTCAGGAATTCCTGTTTTGTTTTTTTCTCCCCCTCTCACTTTTAAGTTTAGAGATTGGTGAGCATCGTTAATTTCATTGTGTGTTAATATCAAAATATCTACACAAACTCATTATGCACAAGTCTATGGGTTAAAAGGAATGTAAAACACAGAGACCCAAAGGATGTTCCCAACTTGATGTAATATTTTGCCAAAAAAAAAAAAAAAAACAACAACAACAGTAAAAAGAATGTGTTGTGGTCCACTGAGTTTGAGAAATGCTGCATGGTTCTCACCCATTCTGAAACTCACATATTAGCATAATAAAGGCTCTGAGAAGTATATTGCAAAAAAAGAGAGCGATGGCCCTTTGTTTAACCTAACACTTTCTACTAAAGGAGTACATGGCAAATATTAGCATCTCACCAAACTAATTCAGTGGAACACATTTTAGGAAATCTCACTTTAGAGCAATGCTTATTGCAAGACCAGATCACCAACTGAGGTCAGGGTTTTATGAATGAAGTTTTATTGTCACCTTTACACTTTCGCTGTATACACCAAAATTTACCCATGGAACATGAATTTCTTTCACAACCAGCAGGAGAAAAAATAAATGTGTAGATAGGCTCAATTCAGTTGCTCAGTCCTATTCGACTCTTTGAGACCCCTTGGACTAAAGCACGCCAGGCTTCCCTGTCCTGATGGAGCTTCCCAACTCCTGGAACTTGCTCAAACTCATGTCCATCGAGTCTGTGATGCCACCCAACCATCTCATCCTCTGTCATTACCTTCTCCTTCTGCCTTCAATCTTGCCCAGCATCAGGGTCTTTTCCAATGAGTCATTTCTTTGCATCAGGTGGCCAAAGTGTAGATAGGTAGATAGTTGCTATTCAGCTCTGTAAAAACTAATAAAGGGAAATCTGACTAAAATGAAGTCAAGAAGCCAGAAGGGGGAGCTCTCACATACTTACCACTCAGGTCAATACAGATCCCAACAGGAATCCAGCAGGAAGTGACACTACTGTACTTTACTCCCTCCAGCAGAAGCGGAGGGGGTGGGGGGGGAAATCTTCTCCTCGCCTGGCAACAGCTCAGTCAATGGAAAGTCATTATACTTCAAACTCCCAGTTTCCTTCAATGAAATCTTTGTTTATAAGAGCTCCTCCTAGTTTCCCCTTCTCCTCCATAAGAGTTTCCTTTCCTTTGAGAATTGAGCTTGCATGTGGTTCTCCATATTTCCCTGTCCTAAATTGCAATTGTTTCAGTTCAGTTCAGTTGCTCAGTAGTGTCTGACTCTTTGTGACCCCATGCACTGCAGCACATCAGGCCTCTCTGTCCATTACCAACTCCCAGAGTTTACTCAAGCTCATGTCCATTGAGTCCCATGAGATGGGATCCAACCATCTCATCCTCTGTTGTCCTCTTATCCTCTGGCCCTCAATCTTTCCCAGCATCAGGGTCTTTTCAAATGAGTCAGCTCTTCGCATCAGGTAGCCAAAGTATTGAAGTTTCAGCTTCAATATCAGTCCTTCAGTGAACACCCAGGACTGATCTCCTTTAGGATGGACAGGTTGGATATCCTTGCACTCCAAGGGACTCTCAAGAGTCTTCTCCAACACCACAGTTCAAAAGCATCAATTCTTCAACCCTCAGCCTTCTTTATGGTCCAAGTCTCACATCCCTACATGACTACTGGAAAAACCATAGCCTTGATTAGACAGACCTTTGTTGGCAAAGTAATGTCTCTGCTCTTTAACATGCTGTCTAGGTTGGTCATAACTTTTCTTCCAAGAAGAAATCATCTTTTAATTTCATGGCTGCAGTCACCATCTGCAGTGATTTTGGAGCCCTAAAAAATAAAATCTGCCATTTTTTTCCAGTGTTTCCCCATCTATTTGCCATGAATTGATGGGACCAGATGCCATGATCTTTGTTTTCTGAATGTTGAGATTTAAGCCAAGTTTCTCACTCTCCTCTTTCACTTTCATCAAGAGGCTCTTTAGTTCTTCAATTTTTTTCTACTCCTAAATCAATCCATTTCTCTGGTTAAAAATAACTTCTGTTTTATTGTTCGAGGTTAACACCTCTGAACCTATTTGGAAGTCTGAAAGCAGCTTAATGCATATGATCACCTCTGTGTCACTTATATTACCAAAAAAGTTTAAAACCCCATGTATATCCATACAATGGAATATTATTTAATCATTTAAAAAGGCAATGTCAGAGTTCTTAATGACACAGGACATACTTATGGTATAAATGCTAAGTAAAAATTGTGACACAGAATTATGTATTTTTTCTTAACTACGAAAAAATACTTGTGTCCGCAGACAAAAAAAGAAAGCAATATGGATTAACTGAGAGTATCCCTGGATAGTTGAATTATGATTTACTTCACATTTTTCTTCACACATTTAGATTTTTATAGTAAGCATAAGTTTGGAAGAAAATTGATTTTGCAGTTTACAGCATACAATTTCATCTAACAGGGCGGGGAAAATATATTTACATGCCAGATTAAATTAATTATGCTATAGAATTACAGTATCAACAAATACTAATTGTGGTTTGAGAAGAGGAAGATGAGGGAGTCAGGGGTTCCTCAAAAGTCAACTCATAGTTTTTCAGATTATTAGAGGATAGGCTTGCCAGTTTTGGCAAATAAAAATATAAGACCCTCAGTTAATTGAATATTATGTCATTGAATTTTTTGCATTTGTAAAAGAAAATTATTAATATTGCATTGGAGCAACAAGGAGACTAATAAAACCCACAGAAATTGCCTATGTGATTACAAATGTCTTAGTGACACTATATATAATGGAGTGATCGTAAGAGAATAAATACCCTTGCATCTTGCTTTTATGTCATTGTAAAAGTTTATTTAGTATCCAAAATATACATATTATATATATTTGGTTTTCAAAAACATATTTTTAGATGAGTATATCCCATGCAATATTTGGAATATGCCTATATTAAGAAATTTATTTGCTATTTCAAATTCAAATTTGACTGTACATCCTACTTCTTACCTGGTAACCCTAGGGGGGTGGGCATATGCCAAGTGATCTGGGAAGATGACGTCCCAGGTGAGTGCTCAGATTAATTTTGATACTTTTCCATTTTTTTACAGCACAAATATGGGCAGAGGCTGCGTTTAATCAGTTGGGTATGTAGCTCCACCTGGGAAAGTAGGATTCCTTTTGCAATTAGGGCTCTTAACCTCTAGTCCATTCATTCAATCAACAAACCTTGTGGACCACTTACTTTGTACTGGGCACAGTGATGGATACTGAGGTGGGAGCGTGGAAGGGACAAATAGGGCAGTTGGTGTGCTGAGGTGAATTTGATCACCTTGGGGGTCTAGTCAGTCTTTCAGGATATGATTGTTCTCAGTCATGTTAAGGAGGGGCTCCCACTCCCCCTTCTTCCCTGGACACTCAGACGAGATCGTGCACGTTCAGGATGGCATGGCCATAGATTTCCCTGTACACTCAGAAAGAAGGAGCGATAATACTAGGGAATGCATCTCTCCTCCAGACACACACACACACACCATATTCATTTCACCATCATGCTTACATTTGAGGGGCTGGAATAGGAGGAAGGATCAGGGCCCTGGACTTGACCTGAGGAAAACTGTCAAAAGGGAGGTGGAAGACATCATAGCAAATGCCATCCACATCCCAACTTTCCTTCGAGCGTGTCCTGCAGTGGGCACTGGACACTTTCCCCTCTATGATGTCAGGGAGCCAGGTCTGCTGTGCCCACGTGGTCTGAGGTCAGGGGAACTGGATGTGGAGCCAGACAGAGTCGGGGGGGAAGGAGGGGGTGACTAGCACGGTTGTCACAAGACTCTTGGTCAAGGGACAAGCCCCCAGCTAGTCTACAACCCATCTACAAAGGGAAATGGATTAGCGGCTCACTTTCAATCAGGCTGAGTTACGAGCTCAGCGATTTGTGGGACGTTTACATGAACCAGAAGATGTGTTATCTGATGAAAATTGCTTCATTTAATATCCTAGCTTGACAGGCAAAGAACTGTACCTCTCTGGGAGAATCTGCCAGGGTGAATGATTTTTTTTTTTTCCCCTAAGTCCCTGGACATGTTTATCCTCACTTTACCCAGCAAAGAACAGAAAAACAGTTTTGGGGTCCAGTGGGCAGTCTGCCATTGGGCTGTGGGCCCAGGGAGGCCTCGGAATATCCACTTTCATTGCATTACCCAAAGGCAGCCACACTCAACCTATACCCTGGGATGTGAGTGGTCCGACTGGAGGTTGTTAGAGAGGAAGCCAGTCAAGCAGAGTTCAAAGCCTAGCTGTTGATGAATTATGATTCAGCACAGAGTTTAAAAAAAAAATTAAAGATATAAAAATAGAGGCTTACCATGAGGGCGCTGTGTTTCCACAAGTTTTTTGTTCATTAATTTCAGACAAAGCTACTGAGGGCTTGCCAGGCCATTCACAAATTTAGCACGCAGCAGAATCACAGGTAGGGCTTGTAAATTTCAGGTTGCTGGGTTCCACTGTCAGCTTCTGACTCAGTGGGTTTGGGGCAGAACCCAAGAATTTGCATTTCTTACAAGTTTCCATGTGTGGCCACAAACCATACTTTGAGAACCACTTGGTCAGGAGCATGGAAAATTGTGTCGCCGGGAATCTCCTTGCCTCATAAGTTCTATACAAGACAGGCTCAAAGCCCCCATTCCATGCCTTAGAGAAACCAAAACCCCACCCAGGATGTCTGCCACCTCCAGGGAACTTGTGATCTCATTGTCACCTTGAATGTCAGGGGTTAACTTCTACTGTTTGTTAATCACTGTGTTTTCTTTTTTTCTTAAATACAGTCTACCCTTGTACAAATTTTGCCCTTTTCCTTATCTCAGATCAAGTAAAATAAAAACAAAAATAATCTCATAAGGTTTCTGGTTATGTTAAAGCTTTCATTTAGAATTAAAAGATACTAGCAGGGCTTACATTGCAGACATGCAAAACAGTTCAAATTAATACTTAGACATCCCTGATGTCCAAAATCTCTGACCACCTCCCACCACTGGAGGACTGCATCCCTAGCCCTTTCCTAGCCCTTTGCTGTGTGTGGCAGACTTTCCCCAGCTCCTCCTTCTGTTTCTACCCCCTCCATCTCTTCTTCTCATCCCTGCCCCACTCCCCTCTCTAGGCTCCACCTCCTGGAATTCCAAATCCTCCATACTCCATTTCCCTGAGGATGCCCTTCTCTCTAGCTTTACTTCCATGCTCAGATCCAACTCCATTTCTGCATATCCAAAGTTGGGCAAGTTCTAAGCAAGACAAAAGACTTTACTTTCGGCAGAAAGGTTGCTAGAGTCACTTACAGTCCACCCTGTTCCCCTCCTTCAAGGGTTGTTGCTGTTGTTCAGGTGCCAGGCGTGTTGGACTCTTTACGACCCCATGGGCTGCAGCCTTTCAGGCTTCCCTGCTCCTCGTCCTCTCCCAGAATTTGCCCAAGACTCATGTCCATTGAATCCGTGATACCATCCAACCATCTCATCCTTTTTAATCTCTTTATCCTTCAAAGGTGAAGAGATGAATAATAGTAAATGTCTGGGCCAGGCTAACAGAAATGACACCTATCACATTATTACAGTATTAGTTTGTATATTCAAGTACTAGAACCTAAGTAACTATTGACAGCTCTGGGATGAAGGTCAGAAGACAAGAACAACAGTTCTAATTATAGAAACCATGGAGAATTTCCTAGAGGAGGCAACACTTAAGCTGAATTTTAAAGGATAACTGGAATTCACCTCTTATATAAAGTGGGAAGGGTAATCCCAAAGAGAGAACAGCATAAGGATAAAGATACAACTGTTAACAACTTTCTTTAAGGAAATTCTCATACTCATTTTCCCTCCATGTTCATTACCTTCTGTTAGATGATAAGAACTAGTTTTAGGCCTCCTGTAGCAAATGCTGTCAGTAGGCTCCAACTCCTTTCTTTAGCGTGTGTGAGCACTCAACAGCCTTTACTATTTTCAGCTTTGAACTTTGGGTCAAATTCCAAGATAGAGAAGTTCTTTTTTATAATCCCATTACACTGGTGAGCAATTATTGGACACCTACTGTTTAAGAATCTGTGCGTGCTGAGCATGCAGAGAAGAGATATTTGAGACTTCACACCTACTCCAAGGGTCTGAAATATAACTGAGGGGGCAAAGTGTCTCCAGTCTTCATAGCCAATGAGCACACTATGAAGCTATGTGGTCTTCACTAAAGCACAATGTCATCTGCATCATGGAGACAGACTGTGTTTGGAGATAGAGGGAGAAATGATGAAAATGTCTGTATATTTATCATGGCCTTTTCAATTACACGTAATAGAAATCCACCACCCCTCTCCTCAAAAATAATATATTTCCATACAAGAGGAAATCAGGCATGGATGGATCTAGGTGATCATCTGACTGCTGAAAAGTGATCATCCAGATTCTAACTCTCTTTTTTTCTTAATTGAAGTATAGTTGATTTACAATGCTACGTCCGTTTCAGGTGGACAGCAAAGTGATTCAATTATACATATGTACCTCTTCTTTTTCAGATTCTTTTCCCTTAATAAGTTATCACAAAGCACCGAGTATATTTCCTGTGGTACAGTAGGTTCTTGCTGGTTATCTATTTTAAATACAGTTGTGTGTGTGTTTATCCCTAATTTATCCGTCCCCCCTCCCTATTGGTAACCTTAAGTTTGTTTTCTGTCTGTGAGTCTATTTCTGTTTTGTACATAAGTTCATACGTATCATTTTTTAAGATTCCATACATAAGTTATATTTTATGATACTTGTCTTTGACTTATTTCACTTAGTATGATAATCTCTAGGTTTACCCACGTTGCTGCAAATGGCATCATTTCATTCTTTTTTATGGTTGAGTAGTATTCCACTTGGAGAAGGAAATGGCAACCCACTCCAGTATTCTTGCCTGGAGAATCCCAGGGATGGGGGTCGCACAGAGTCGGACACGACTGAAGCGACTTAGCAGCAGCAGCAGCAGCAGGATTCCACTACACACTGCACCTTCTGTATCCATTCATCTGTCGAGAACTCTATCTGTAGCCTCTGTGTTCCTTTGTTTTAGTTTCCTTTTTAAGCAAACTCGTTCCTTTAATTGCTCCAAAATGTTAACACTTACGTCTCAGAAACTTCAGCAGAAAAGAGACTTTCTCTTTCCTAGTAGCGTCATCAAAAATCCATGAACTAACCTCTGAAAGCAATCTCCATAGCCAGGGGAATGCTGGCTCTCATTAGCCAAGTTCAAGACACACATCTTCCCATCCTGGGAGATGGTTGCAGCTGACAGAAAGTGAAGACGAACTAAAGAGCCTCTTGATTAAAGTGAAAGAGGAGAGTGAAAAAGTTGGCTTAAAGCACAACATTCAGAAAACTAAGATCACGGCATCCAGTCCCATCACTTCATGGCAGATAGATAGGGAAACAGTGGAAACAGTGGAAACAGTGGCTGACTTTATTTTTCTGGACTCCCAAATCACTGCAGATGGTGATTGCAGCCATGAAATTAAAAGACACTTGCTCCTTGGAAGGAAAGTTATGACCAACCTAGACAGCATATTAAAAAGCAGAGACATTACTTTGCCAACAAAGGTCTGTCTAATCAAGGCTATGGTTTTTTCCTCATGTATGGGTGGGAGAGTTGGACTATAAAGAAAGCTGAGCACTGAAGAATTGATGCTTTTGAACTGTGATGTTGGAGAAGACTCTTGAGAGTCCCTTGGACTGCAAGGAGAGCAAACCAGTCCATCTTAATGGAGATCAGTCCTGGGTGTTCACTGGAAGGACTGATGTTGAAGCTGAAACTCCAATACTTTGGTCACCTGATGCAAAGAGCTGACTCATTGGAAAAGACCCTGATGCTGGAAAAGATTGAGGGCAGGAGGAGAAGAGGACGACAGAGGATGAGATGGTTGGATGGCATCATCGACTCGAGGGACATGGGTTTGGGTGGACACTGGGAGCTGGTGATGAATAGGGAGGCCTCGAGTGCTGCATTTCATGGGGTCGCAAAGAGTCAGACACGATTGAGTGACTGAACTGAACTGAACTGAACTGAACTGACCCCATGTGAACAACCAGAGCTAAAATAGGCAGGGTAGGATTGCTGAGGGAGGTGGCCCATCAAAGAAAAGACATCAGACAGGCAAAACCAACAGGTATGCATCCACTTGAAAGTGTAAAATGTGAAATTTTTTAATATCAAGTGTAAGAGGTTATCATTAGAATTATCACAAGGTCACTGCCACAGAGTCCCTGTAGAGCAGTGCGGGGTAGGGACAAGAATCATGGCCACTGACCTCAGACTCAGGTTCATGTTCTAGCTGCCCCACTTAGCACCTGGGTGACCTTGGGGAAGCAGGTTCAATAATAGTATTTATCTATGAGATTAATAAGGACTGAAGAGTGTAGAAGAGTACCTCTGCTCTTTTATATTTTACTTATTTTTACTGCTAAAATTATATGTGCAAATGTATGCATCCACAAAGATGCATTTTTTCCTGGTTAAAGGATCCATACCTTTTTTCAGATTTTCCAAGGGATTTGTGATGAAAAAGACACCCTACTCCTTTGAGACATTGGGCCCCCAGTGTGGACCTACCCCGGTCACATGTGGGGAGGAGGGGTTTGCATGCAGTTGGTCCCAAGAAAGTTTCAGTCCTGTTGCAGTTTTTCTGGGCTGGTAAAAATCTCAGGGCTTAACCTGTTTGCAGGACAGGAATAGAGATGCAGATGTAGAGAACGTGGGTTGGGGCAGGGAGGGCAGGGTGGGACGAAATGCCAGAGGAGAACTGACGTATATACACTACCGTGTGTAACATAGAGAGCCAGTGGGAAGCCGCTGTGTGCACAGGGGGCTCAGCTCTGTGCTGTGAAGACCTAGAGGGGTGCAGGTGGGTGGTGAGTGGGAGGGAGGTTCAAGAGGGAGGGGATATATGTATATAGCATGCTAAAAAGCAAAGACATTACTTTGCCAACAAAGGTCCATCTAGTCAAAGCTATGGTTTTTCCAGTAGTCATGTACGGATGTGAGAGTTGGACTATAAAGAGAGCTGAGTGCCCAAGCATTGATGCTTTTGAACTGTGGTGTTGGAGAAGACTCTTGAGAGTCTCTTGGACTGCAAGGAGAGCAAACCAGTCCATCCTAAAGGAAAACAGTCCTGAGTGTTCATTGGAAGGACTGATGCTGAAGCTGAAACTCTAATGCTTTGGCCACCTGATGCAAAGAACTGACTCATTGGAAAAGACCCTGATGCTGGGAAAGGTGAAGGTGGGAGGAGAAGGGGACAACAGAGGATGAGATGGTTGGATGGCATCACCGACTCAAAGGACATAAGTTTGAGTAAGCTCCAGGAGTTGGTGATAGACAGGGAAGCCTGGTGTGCTGCAGTCCATGGGGTCACAAAGAGTCAGACATGATTGAGCTACTGAACTGAACTGATAGCTGATTCACTGCTATTTTACACCAGAAACTAACACAACATTGTAAAGCAATTATACTCAAAAAAAAACAAACAAACAAACAAACAAACAAACCTAAAATGAAATCTCAGGATTTCTTTGCAAGGGCACCTTAAAGCTCAGATCCAGGCTTTCACGCAAGCCTTGGGTGTTTCTCAGGGCTCTCTGGGCACCCGTTTTGCTTCAGTCATCTTGGGTTTGTTAGCACAAGATTGCATCGGATGAATCTTCTTCAATTCCTCAACTTAAACAAGAGACGGGCTCCAGACCTCTGAAGAAATAGCTTTGCTGGGCATCCATCACTTTGTCAGATTCCTGAGAATATGAAGCACCAGTGCATACTTTGTGGTAGCCCACATTTGAGAGCAGACCATGTAGGCACAGAGCTAAACAGGTCTTCAATTTCAATTAGAAACCCGTCCAGATAACCCGGAGAGGGGGAGGGAGAGGCGGTGCAGTATTAGGCGGGCATGCGGTGCTGGGGGGTGCGGCTTGATGGAAACACGGGGTCTCTGAAATCTCCACCACTCTGCCCTTTGCCCTTCCCTCCATGCCTCCCTCATCTCCTCTGACTCCCTCCCACTGCCACCAGAGACAGCCCCCTCCCACCACACAGTGGAGAGGAGGCTGGGGGAGGGCGGTAGGGTGGGTGTGGGAGAGCCCTGGAGTAGAAAGAGTGCTGCACCGGAGGGACCAATGCAGGGAAAACCAGAGAAGGGCAGGCTCTGCTGTCTGCTTCCAATACAAGGCTTTTTCAAATATTACCGAAACACACAGGTCCGTTTCCTAAGAGACGTGGGTTTGATCCCTGGCCTGCGAAGATCCCCTGGAGGAGGGCATGGCAGCCCACTCCAGTATTCTTGCCTGGAGAATCCCATGGACAGGGGAGCCTGATGGGCTACAGTCCATAGGATCACAAAAAGTCAGACATGACTGAATGCGACTTAGCACCCACAAATGCAAGCAGGCACCAGTCCCTGGGGCCTGTCCAGTCAAGAAGATCTTTGCATCCAATTCTCCACTTTCTGCCAGAATCAGAATCATGCAGTGATGCTCTTTGCTATGTGATTTTGCAGGTTTCTGCTGGCTTCCTGGTGCCTAGAATTGTGCCTGCCACATAATGTATGCATGGGAAATATTTACTGGATGAAAGCAAGGCAGAGACTCTGCCCTCCATAAACAAGGACTTGCCGTTACTGATTTAGATTCACATAGATACCAGTCCAGATCCAACTCATTTCAGAGCCTATGATAGTCCCCCTATCCCACGACCTCCTATTTAAGAATGTGAAAGTGTGAAAAGTGAAAGTGTTAGTTGCTCAGTCATGTCTGACTCTTTGCTACCCCGTGGACTGTAGCCCAGCAGGCTCCTCTGTCCATGGGGATTCTCCAGGCAAGAATACCGGAGTGGATTGCCATGCCCTTCTCCAGGGGATCATCCCAACTCGGAGGTCAAATCCATGTCTCCTGAGTCTCAGGCAGATTCTTCACTGTCTGAGACACCTGTGAAGTTCATTTAAGTATATATATGTTGAAAGTTCTGTCCCTCAAGCCAGGAACCAAAAAGTAAGGGGTGAGGCATGCACGATCTACTGAATGCAAAAAGAAAATCATAAAACTTTTAGATTAGCTCATTTTTCAAAATTTCTACCTATCTCTGTATATGTTTTAGAATGTACAAAGTTTACTACTACAACAATTCATATGCATACCTTATTATATATCATACATATTCTATATTGGATATGTTCGAATATTTCTTAATGATAAAGTTCATGATCAAAAAGTATAGATATTATCAATAACAGGCTGGACAATTAAATTGTGACATAAGAGGGAGGTGGGAGGGGGGATCAGGATGGGGAATATGTGTAACTCTATGGCTGATTCATATCAATGTATGACAAAACCCACTGAAATGTTGTGAAGTAATTAGCCTCCAACTAATAAAAAAAAAAATAAAAAATAAAATAAAAAAAGAAAGAAAAAAATTAAAAAAATAAATTGTGACATATATAACAGAATGCTATGCAAATTAATAAATAGTGCTGCACTCAACAACATGGATGAATCTCAAACGTAATATAAAGTAAAAAATGACCAGATGCTAAATAGTGTCTTTATGATACCATTTATATAATGTACAAAAACAGGCCAAACACAGTTCTAGCATTAGAAGTCAGAATCAGAGTTAACTTTGGGCAGGAAGGTGGGTGGAAACTGGGAAGAGGAATGCAGGGGGAGCATCTGAGATATGGTAGTTTTATTTCTTCATCTGGATGGTAAATACTTGGGTAAGCCTAACTTTGCAATAGTTCATGGAGGTATGCACTTGTGCCGTGTGAACTTTTTATATATATGTATTGCTGCACATTGATAAAAAAAGGTCGATGTGTCCATCATAGACAGAGGAGACCTGCATAGATTTGTTACTTTCCCCACTGAATGACAGGTCTTATTCCTCATCTCTTGGACCTGATGTGATAATGTTTGGGTGACTCAATGTGGAGTTTCAGAGCAAAATCACCCATCAGAGGAGTCTGGATTTGCCTAGAAATGGCCAAGTCCTAGAACCCCCACCATGGTCTGTCACTGGTGGGACACACTCTTGACACATCCTCGGAAGATCCCCTGGAGTAGGAAATGGCAACCCATTCCAGTATTCTTGTGTGGAAAATTCTATGGACAGAGGAGCCTTGCAGGTACAGCCCATAGGGACACACCCTCAGCTGGGTTGCAGAGGCTCCTTTAGGAGCTACAGGGGCTCCTTTAGGCACTGCAAGCTAGAGGCTGCCGTGGGAGCTCCTGCTACTAGCTGAAGGACAAATTCTTTCTTGAAGGGAGTTCCAAGTGGCACACCTCCATGGCGGCTACACTGAGGTCCTTGGCTGACCTTCTGGGATTTCCAAGGTTAGGTTCTAAGAATCCCTGTAGCTTCTGCCTGAGACTCTTGGAACAAGGACTCTCAGAAACCTGAGCTTCCTGGCTCCTCTGAGACTGCCATATTGTGGGAAGCCCATGTCAGCCACACGCCAGAGGTGCATGGAAGGAAAGACAGATGAGTCGGCGGCACTCTAGTCTTAGACACGTGACATGAAGAAACCATCTCAGCTTTTCTGACCCTAGTAGACACCATATGGAGAAGAAACAAGGAACCTAGCTGACAGTCAGATCCAAAGCCCCAGACATATGGTTCCTGGCAAACCCTCCCAACCATTTCAGTATTTGAGTCACCTCAGCTAAGACCTCAGTTGTTCTGGAATGTGAGTGAGCCATCCTTACTCTGCCATGACTGGGTTCAGTCCCTGAATCAGGAAGATCCCCTGGAGTAGGAAATGGCAGCCCACTCCAGTATTCTTGCATGGAAAATTCCACGGAGGGAGGAGTCTCTTGTGTACAGCCCACAGGGTCGAAAAGAGTTGGAAATGATTGAGTGACTGAGCGCACACACACACACACACACACACAAGCTTGGGGGTAGTGTTTTAAGAACAGCATCGGGTCACTGGCATGGATTACTTAAAAGAGAAAAAAAAAGTGTTTGGACATCTTGCTAGTCTAAGCCACATGGATATGTTATTGGAGGAAGGACTCGTGTTCTCCTTGGGTAATCAGAACCTCTAGTGCCTAAGGTTTAAAAAGAATGCCTGCGATTATGAATAATAGCGTAGCACATTCATTGCACTGTTTACCAGCTAGAGCATGTGGCTTTACTTTTCTGGGCTTCAGTGAGCTCGTTAGTAAAATGGAAAAAATGAATGAGCTTGAAGGAGACAAAGCATCTGAAATACTTAGCATGTCGCCCAGCACAGAGAAAAGGCTCGGCCGACATTCGTTATCATCCGCGCCATCATCATGATGTCAGTATTCCCATCTGGCAAAAGGAGAAGAATAAAGCTTATTCCATCCACCTGTCTGCATGGAAAGGATCAGATGGGGTCCAGAGCTCACAATCAGCCAGCCACAGAGGCCAAATTCTTTCCATCCACTTCCCTGCCCCAAAGGTAGTGGACTTGATCCTGTCCAAGAAGGGGGGTTTGTGCTGAACCCCAGCTTCCCAGACAGCAGAGAATAATTTGGGGAAAGTCAGGAATTTCGGGAAGGATCTTCAGAGCTGGCACATTTTCCAAACTGCGCTAAAAAGTCTGGGCCGGTGAACGCACACGTCCCCATCTCCCCCCAGCCCAGGCACCATCAGACCCCGTGATCCACACATCCCAATGCAGAGCTGGGCTACATGATTCCAAGCTGGAGTGTTGATCAGAACCATACCCCCGTGTGCCAGAGCCGCAGAGCCGGGCTGGAAGGCCTCCAGGCACAAGCTTCTCTGGCCAGATCAGCCTTTCTTAATCCTGAGCAAACCCTCAAATGTTGCTTGTGGTACTTTAAGAAGTTCTGGTCTGGCTCGCTCACTCTTGAGATCTGCGTGGGGGAAGGAGAGAGAGGAAAAAAAAAAAAAAAAAGCTGGCCAAAGAAGTGGCTGCAGACAGTATACTCGTATTTCTGAATCGCTTTCTAATCCTTCTTACCGGTCTCCCCTCTCAGGGGCATCATGAGGTTAAATATTGCACTTGGTTATTATTTATTTTGTCTTGTGTCTCTGGTTTTGAGAAGGTAAGTGTCTTCGTTTATCCTCCCAACAGGAGGAAATGGGATTTGAAATGGCTGTTTATGGCTCATACATGGATTACAGGGTTGCAATGCATCACTCTCACTCCCTTGCAGAGCAGCGAAGGGAAAAAAAGAGTTTCTACTGTCATAGTAGGGGAATAAGAATAGTGTTAGTTAAGGAAGCCAGCACTCAGGAGGCCAGGTGACACGCCTGCTGTCTCCCTTCATCCTTACAATAGCCCTGTGACCTGGAAAGACGGGGTTATGAGCCCCATCTTACAGAAGAGACAGTGGAGGCTCAGAGAGGGGAAGTGGCTTGCCCATGGTCACACAGCAAATAACTGGCAGAGCCTGGATTTGAATCCAGGTCTCAGACTCCCAAATTGCCAGTTAAATGCTCCACAGACAGCTCTAAATTTCTAGCTGTGATTTAGGTCTCAAGGGTTTCCCAGGGGGCCCAGTGGTAAAGAATCAGCCTGCCGATGCAGGAGACACAGGTTCAATCCCTGGGTCGGGAAGATCCCCTGGGATAAGAAATGGCAACCCACCCCAGTATTCTTACCTGGAAAATTCCATGGACAGAGGAGCCTGGCAGGCTACAGTCCATGAGGTCAAAAAGAGTCAGACATGACAGCACACACAGGCACACAGAATGAACAAGAGCTTTGCTTCACAAAAGACGACGGATAAAGGTGAACGCCAAAGGATCCCTGAAGTCCTTGGGTTCAGCTCTTCCCACTCTATGGTTGGCCTTCCCTGGTGGCTCAGTGATAAAGGATCCACCTGACAATGCGGGAGGTGTGGGCTCAATCCCTGCGTCGGGGAAAACCCCCTGGAGAAGGAAATGGCAGCCCACTCCAGTACCCTTGCCTGGGAAATCCCATGGACAGAGGAGCCTGGTGGGCTACGGTCCATGGGGTTGCACAGAGTCAGACTCGACTTAGTGATTTAACGACAACTCTATGGCTCCCCAGAAGCAGCCTGCTTTTGCGACCCTTATGTGGCCACGGGTTGACCTCTTACATCCTTGCATGTTGGGTATTGAAGGACAAACAGCCTCAGAAGCTTTCATTTCAAGTCTTTGGACCATGGGGAAGCTAGCTGAGGACTCCTGGAATTTCCAGTTTGGCTTTGTGATGACTGTCTTACCAGCACCCTGGTTTCTGTGGAGATGAGAGCATGTTGGCAGTCACATAGGGAGGTGTTATGGGGACACTGTTGATGGCTTGGCAGGACTCAGACAACGAGACACAATGTATCCAGCCTCGGGCAGGGGGAGTCAGAGGGGACCCAGAGTAGTCTAAACATGTGGTTTGTCTGCTCAGCCCAGTGACCTCATCACCTCCCTCCCAACGCCCTTGGCACCACCAGCCTGACAATTTTGGTAGACAAGGAGATGTGCCTTCCAGATCCTTCTTCAAGGAAGGCCTTGCTGTCCAGCTGTAGGAATGGGGTCAACAAACGACCCCCAGCAGTCAGTCCCCAGGTCTCTCTCAGCTGCCACCTCGCCCAAGGTCATGCCCTTCTAGGGACAGCCTCCAGTGGCAACTGAGCAGGATGGACATTTATATAAGCCTGGCCAGTATGGCCTGATACAGGCCACTCAATGTCTGCTTCCAGAACACCCAACCTGCGACACAGATGCTTAAATTCTTCTAATCTCCAATCAATCCTACTTCTCCGTATGCCAGCCCTTGCCAAATGATGTACCAGTATTTACTTTGACATACTTTGATATAAGCATGCATCCCCTAGCTGTTTGCCCAGGAGCCAATTCCATCTTGAATGTGCCAGAAAGATTGACACTGTCATAAGACAGGCATTACTTTCTTGGGTAGTTTGGGCTAAGAATAGGAAGGCTAGCAGGGCCCTATTCTTTTTTTTTTTTTTTTTAAGATTTTTAAAAAATGTGGACCATATTCAAAGCATTCCTTGACTTTGTTACAATATTGCTTCTATTTATGTTTTAGTTTTTTTGGCCACTAGGCATGTGGGATATTAGCTACCAGATTAGGGATCGAGCCTGCATCCCCTGCATTGGAAGGCTGAATCTTAACCACTGAACCACCAGGGAAGTCTCATAGCAAGGCCCTACTAAACCCAGAACCTTGCACACCCAATCTCATTTTATCTCCACAGTAGCCTCCAGCAAGATAAGATTATTCCCCATTCTACCAAGGAGGAAACCGAGGCTCAGAGAAGCAGAGTGAGTTATCTCCAAGAATTCAAAGGTTAGTTTTCTACTTCCAAACATGGCTGTCCGAGCACACGTCTTCCAGAAGACCTGCTCAACAGATATTCCTCGGGGTAGAATCTTGGGAAAGTGAGGTCAGAGAAAGGCAGTGTGGCTTAAAGGCTACGAACTCAGTCATGGTGCTAGACAACCTCAGCTTCAATCCCGTGTCTATCACATATCAGCTCTGTGACATTAGCCCTGTGATGTAACCTCTCTACAGTCTACTTATCTGTAAAATGGGAGAGTGAGGGCAGTTCCTACTTCCAAGTATAGCCCTAAGGACTGAAATGCTGAAGCAATGCCTGGTACCCAGAAAACCTTCAATAAACACTGGATGAAATTGTTACAGAATAATTGCTGGAGGTGAATTACTCCTACAGTTCCCACCCGGAAGAAAGTGTTGTCAATCTCAGTTTATGCATCTGTATAGAGGGACTCTTTACAGAATTCTTATAAAAGTTAAGAAAATAGTATGTGTAAAGGGTCTTGGGCAGATTTGCTGCTCAATAAATGAATACAATAAGTGAGTATAATGACTGGAGTTTTTATCCTCTGTAAATCTATGAAGGTACCAAGTGCATGCGTGCGTGCAAACTCAGTTGTGTCTGACTCTTTGCAACCCCATCAACTGTAGCCTGCCAGGCTCCTCTGTCCATGGAATTTTCCAGGCAAGGATACTGGAGTGGGCTATCATTTTCTTCTGCAGGGGACCTTTCCAACCCAGGGATCAAACTTGCATCTCTTGCATCTCCTGCACTGGCAGTTGGATTTTTTTTACCACTGCACCACCTGGGAAGCCTGAAGGTATCAAGGCTGAGCCTCAACTTTGTTCTGTATTTCCAACAGAAGAACAGAATTGTTCATTTACCAGTGATTTGGCTTCACAGGTGAACAAAAAATGTGTTTATTTCATTTTGGGGCAGAACGTTTACAACTCATCACGGGAACGTTGGCAATCCCATGGTCAGGATGGTCCCTAGAGCTGATCAAGAGGAGACCCTGACCCAGATGCCCCCAGCATTGGACTCCCTTCCTTGAAATATCCTAAGTGCCCCCTGATGCCAGGGACCAGCCAGGACTGGTTCTGCTGTCTGAACAAATGGCGCTGAGTCTGGACGGGACCCACTTGTGTCCTAGTCTCTGATATTCCCTTTTTGGCTCTCTCTGACCCTTGAACCCATGTGTGAGGTCAAGAAGATGCTTTGAGAAACCCCAGAACTTGCACTTCTAGGGTTATCACAGAACCCCATGGCTGGTCCCAGTTCCAGGAGGGCAACCTGGCATACAGACCACCGCCGCCTCCCCCCAGACCTGTGTGGTATTTCTTTCTTGGAATCATGCCACTAGAATGGTCCTGACGTGTTGATTTTGCGTAGCTCAAATTATTTATATAGGCAGGGCCCTGCAAAACATATTTACCCAGGACTCCATACACTCTGGGTGCAGCCCTACCTGGGGATAGAATTTTTGATCACTAATTGTGTATTCCTTTTTATTTTATTTTTTATTATTCGTGCCATGCAGCTGGAAGGATCTTAGTTCCCTGACCAGGGTCTGAATCCGGCCACAGCAGTGAAACCACCAGGTCCTAACCACTGGGCCTCCAGGGAATTCCCTGTTTATTCCTTTTTATATAAAGATAATTGTCTTTTACAATATTAAATGGGGAAGAGAAATGGGCATTTCAGGGATGCTGATGGCTAGGGAAATCATTTCAAAACATGAGCTAAACACATTCAAAGTAAAATAAAGGAGGTAGACTTTGGTAGTGAGAAGTGCAGGATCCTCTGATCTGGTCCAACTCCTTACAGATGGGAAAACTGAGGTCCAGAGGGTAGAGGTGAGTTGACCAGAGTTGCCCAGCAGTATCTGGGCCAGATTCTATGCTGGCAGGATGCTTGGACTTGCTGACAAGCACAGTAATTGATTGATAATAAAACCAGTCACCCATGGCCTAAGACCGAGTTTACAACCCTGATGTTAATGGACCCAAGAGAGGCAAAGGGTGCTGGTAACCACTTTCCCCTCATCTCCCGGGGCTAATAGCTTTATGGAGGTCGTAAACTACTGAGTATTTCAATGATGAGCGTGACCTCCCTTTGGCCAAACGACCCACGCTGCCTTGATTGACAAGCGGGCCTGGCATTCCTTAGAGATATAAGAACCCAGCCTTCCTCTGGGCCTGTGGTCTGAACCTCAAGACCTCAACCCTCTGGGAATTTCCCAGAGGGCTTTGGGAGTTGTCGGCCCTCGCTTGCTTGTCCTGACTCAAGACAAAAATAGTTCAGACCAGCAACTTCCGCAGCAACTACAGAGCTCAGTTCAAACAGGGATCTTTGATAATTATCCCTTCGCGAACATAGAACAGTCTGGAAACCAAGGGAAAGGCCATTAGTCTCTTCTAATCCGAGGCAATAATTCATTTTCTTAATCATGTTTTCAGTTTATTTTAATAAACAAGATGGCCAGCACCCAAGACAGTCCCCAATGAGCCTTGCTGCCTGAAATGAATGCCCTTCTGTAGGACCCTCCCCCATGAAATAGAGCTGATCTTAGTAACCAGTAAAATGCAGGCAGATCTTGTTTTCTTATACTTTGTAGATATTTCATTTTTTTTACAGGTTGAAGGCCTGTGACAACCCCAAGTCAAGCAAGTCTATCGGTGCCATTTTTTCCAACAGCGTCTGCTTGTTTTCTGTCTCCGTGTCAGTTTGGTAAATCTTACACTCTTTTAAATGCTTTCATCATTCACATATTTATTATAGTTATCTGTGATCACTGACCTTTGATGTTACTACTAAGACTCACTGAAGATTCAGATGATGATAAGCAATTTTTAGTAATGGAATACTTCTTTCTTTTTAAAAAAATATTTGACCTCGCCACTCGGCATGTGGGATCTTAGTTCCCTGACCAGGGGTTGAGCCTGTGCCCCCTGCGTTGGAAGCATGGAGTCTTAACCACTGGGCTGCCAGGGAAATTCCTAGAGTACTTTCTAATAAGGTGTGTGCTTTTTTTTTTTTAGATTGCATGCTATTGCATACTTAATAGACTTCAGTATCACGTAAACATAACTTTTACATGCACTGGGAAACAAACAAAACTCATGTGACCTGTTTATCATGGTGATCAGGAACCCAACCCACAATATCTCTGAGGTCTGTCTATATTGCTGAATTAACAACAGAAATAAAATTTGCTGAGAAATAACAAGGTGTGACTTCTCAGGGAAGGTCATAGAAGATACTACGGCTTTCACCTCGCCCCCTCTTTTCGATTGATTCTCTGGGCGAAGCCAGCCACCATGTTGTGAGGATGCGCAAGCAGCTGCCTGGAAAATCCACATGGCAAGGAACGGAGGCCTCCTGCTGACAGCAAGCACGCCTTGCCAGCCGTGCAAATGAAATGCCCTGGAACTGGATCCTCCAGCTCCAGACAAGTCTTCAGATGAGTCTACAGTCCCACGTGACTCCCTGACCCTGAGCCAGACCCCTCTGGCTAAGCACCTCCCAGATTTCTGACTCAATGGAGGCCCTGTGAGATAATAAATGTTTATTGCTTTAAAGTGCTAAATTGGGGAGTAATTTGTTTCATAGCAATTGATAACTAATACAATAAATATCCATTATGTGCCAGGCCCCTGAAATAGATACTAGCATGCAAAAATGAACAAAAGAAATATAGCCTCGCCCTTTCCAGAACTTAGAGATCAGAAGCAAATCTTATGAAAAGGGTGGAGTTAGTCTGGCGGGATCAAGATTGAATGGAAATTGGGATCTGATATCAATTCAGTAAAAATATGATCTTTTCTAGGAAGGAAAATTGAACAAGTAACTTTCAGTTCATGTTTTTGTATTTTTTAACAAGTATATATTGCTTTTAACCCTGGAGAAGGAAATGGCAACCCATTTCAGTATTCTTGCCTGGAGAATCCCATGGACGGAGGAGCATGGCAGGCTACAATCAGTGGGGTCGCAAACAGTCGGACACAACTGAGTGACTTTCACTTTGCTTCACATTGCTTTTAAAGTTATTTCTATCAATGCATTTTCTCATATATACTTCTCATGTGAATTTAATTGATATACTTTTTTTAAGAAGGGCCTCTTGGCAGCATATATCAAAAAATAATTTAAAATGTGCATATCCTTAATGCAGGAATTCCCGTTAAATTCATTTATTACAAAGAAATATGCAGAAATGTATGAAAAGAAGGATATGAAAGGATGCTTGCTGCAGTGTTATTCAAGGCACAAAAAATTACAAATAGCTTGAATGTCAACAATAACAATTTGGTTAAACTACTACTTCATCACAGGCCATCCATATGTTAAAATCTTATGTAATAATCAAAATCAATGAGGTAGCTCTCCATTTATTTTCAAGGAAATATATCCTAACTTAGTGCTGAGTAAGAGAGACAGGTTACACAACAGTATATATTATATAAGTCCATTTTAATAAAAAGCATATACACTTATGCATGAAATTATTGCAAAGCTAAACCACAACTCATTAATGATGTTATGTCTAGGTAGAGGGATTATCCACACATATATTTTTTTGTTTCTTTTGGCTTGCCTGTGCCCTTTTATTTTTATTTTAAAAACACAGATTACTTCAGGAATATATAGGGTTCCAAATATACTTTCATTAAGGCCCCCCGAATTCTCATTAATGCTGCTCAACTTTACTTCTTAGGCTGTTGGTCTTGTTCTGACTCTCTATGACAAACCAGCCCCCAGGTTCTGACCAGGTTCTCCTCTTTGCCTTGACCAAGGTCTGGGGATGGGAGAGTCCTACATCCTTAAACCAAATAGAGAACACAGATTTCCCTCAGGGTGCCCTAAGCCATCCTGACCACTTCCCGCAGAGAAGACCCATCTCCCCAGAGCGCCCCTGACTTGTGGGTTAACTCTGGCGAGCAGCTCCCATCTGTGGCTCCAAGCCCAGAGGGAGCCAGGAGAATGATTTACTGCCCACGCAGGAAGCAGGCCAATGGCGTTCCCCATTCGGGATGGCCCTTGAAGGATTTGTGGCTTCAGTGGAGAAGCTATTCAAAGACCATAAACCGAGTTAAGCGATCAGGAATTTTATTCGATTGAAACAAAAGCCAAAGGGAAGGACCCTCTACCTTCAAACTTGGCCCAGGTCCACCTCGCTGTAGGTTGGCGTCCTCTGGTACCTCAAGCAAGAGACATCCACGTGGATCATTTCCATCTCTCGAGTTCACAATCCAGTTCAGAGGGTCTTTTCCCCATTCCTGTGACTGGTATGACCCCAGCCAACATTTCAGAGGTTTTTCCCACCCTTCCATTTCACGTTCCTCTAAATGATTCCATTCATCCATTTGCCAACAAGACGTCTGCAGTAACACACTGCATCCTGGACTTTATTCTGAGGACAAGCAGGTGTTCATCTGTTCTTTCCAGAATACTGGGTGCTTCATACAGGATAAGGGTGGGGCTGACCCTGAACCAAGCACTGGGTATGGAACCATGAACAAGCCCACCTGGTTCTACAGTTGTGAGATTCACCTTCCAGGCAGGGAAAAGATACTTAACAAGTAAATAAATAAGGAAAACAATTTCTTTTTATTTATCTTTAAAAAAAAAATCTTTTGGTCACATTGCATGACAAGAGGGATCTTAGTTCCCTGACTAGGGATTGAACCTATGACCTCTGCATTGTCAATGTGGAGTCTTAACCACTGGAACACCAAACAAGTCCCAGGAAGACAAATTCTGATGGGAGGAAATAGAATAAGTGAGAGGAAATAGATTTACAAGTTGGAGAATAACTGAGCCTTTGATTCAAGTCAGGGAATTCTTTTCTGAGGAGTGACATTTGGGTCAAGATCTATATAAACCTAGAAACTCAGGGACCAGGAGAATCTTCCACAACTACCATAGCTCAGTGGCCAACTTGGAGTGATCCTGTTAAGCCCCACCCAGGAACAGCCTATGGGTGGCTTTTTGGTACTCTTGATGACCACTCATCTCAGTGACGTTCAGAGCCCCAACCTCCACCTCCATTACCCTCCATTGCCTGGGATAATGGAGGGAGAGGTTGTTCAGAGAAGAAAATCATTCTGTGACCCAGCAAATCTCAGGGCCCCATGGACAGATGTTCAACACGAGGTGTGCTGGCTGTGGTTGAGAGGAAGTCCGAGCCAGACTTCGCCAGGAAGAATAGCCCATGTGGTCCCCAGCGCTCAATGAAGTAGAGATGGACAATGTCGTGCTGCTCAGATCCTACCTGGCTTGTAGATGCAACTTCAGGAGGAGGTTGATCCAGCCCCTTGTATCTGTTCAACTTCTTCATCCTGCAAACTCCCTTTAGCCTGCTTCTCTCTTTCTCTTTTCAAATCTCCATCTTTCCCTTCCCTCCCAGCCTGGACACCCTTTTTCTAACTCAAGGGGATGAAAGCATACTATTATTCACAATAAATACCAAATATACAGTCCATGACCTGAGTCGCAGGATGTAGAATTTCGAATTTCAAAAACCAAATTGAGGCTCAATTGTGTTTTCTGTTGCTCAACTTTTCGCCGAGGCAATGGGCATCCAGCACCATGCTCAAATTGGGGGTAGGGGGTGACCAAAAGGGGGAGCAGGTACAATCTGAAATATGACAGTAAGTAGCAAAGTACCAAAAAAATATTTCACTTCATGTTTTTTTAAAGACTTCTTTTGTTTTTTAGATGTGGACCATTTATAAAGTCTTTATTGAACTTTTAACAATATTTCCATTTTATGTTTTGGTTTTAGGGGGGCTGAGAGGCATATGCGATCTTAGCTCCCTAACCAGGGATTAAACCTGCACCCTCTGCGTTGGAAGGCCAAGTCTTGCCCACTGGACCACCAGGGAGGTTCCTCACTTTGCTTTTGTTTTAAAAATATTACCCTACCACAAGTAGAGAGCATCTTACAAAGCACAGAGCTCCGGACTAGAAACACCGCAGTTACAAGGACCAGGGTCTGCCCTTTCATGAGTTCAGGGGAAAAGGATGAAGAAGGAAGCAGATCAAAGAAGCTGTGGCGGGTTGGGTGGCAGGTGGGGTAGAAGAAGGTTCCAACGGTGATGCAAATTTGACAGTCCCAGTCAGCACAAGGGGGCGCTCCAGAGCAGACACAGCTGGACAAAGATGGCCAGGCCTCAGGGCATCTGTCACAGGCTTCTTGCTGGGGCTGCAGAGGTGGCCTCAGCTGAGAGCCAAGGCGGATCCTGAAGGTGCTGCAGTTGGAGGCTGTGGGCTACCAAGCTCCGTGCCACAGAACAGGGAGCAACTCTGGAAAAGGAAATCTGAACCCAGCGCTCTGTGATTCCCACACCCTAAGGAGGGCAATTAAGTGGTACTAAAGAGATCTGAAAAGAATCAAATCATCTGAGGTTTAAGGCTGATAGCGTCTCTGGCCAGGAAAATCTAAGCAGAGACCTGAAGGCACAACAAAAGTATAAGAATTATGTAGCTTAGCGGTTAAGAGCGTAGCACTCGGCGCTCCACTGGCCTAGCTCAAATCCTGGATCTGCCGCCTATGATCTGAGTGCGGTGGGTTATTTCAGCTTCCCCTTTAGCATAACTGGAATAATCATAGTACCAACAGGATAGCTCTACTGCAAGGATTTAAAAAGTTGATGTTAGAGGGATATAAATATTTCAAAAAGCACTTAGAAAATGCCTGGCCAGAAAACAGTATTAGTAAGTGTTAGTAAATTTCCAGGTGAAAAAAAAAAAATGAGGAGAAACGGCACCTCAGGCAAAGGACAGAGCTTGAATAATTATCCGAAAGACAAAAACAGAACAGCACAGACTGTAACCCGCATCCACGGGCTGTATTCAGCCAAGAATCCCGTTAACCAAAACTCAGTCCAAGCAGTATTTATTTTTTAGGCATCCATTTGAAGGAAAATGACATTCTTTGGTGTTGCCAAACAGCCCACCAGAACATACCGGGTGCTGCGCTGTGCTTAGCCCTCAGTTCTATCCGAATCTTTGCGACCTCATGGACTGTAGCCTGCCAGGCTCCTCTGTCCACGGGGATTCTCCAAGCAAGAATACTGGAGTGGGTTGCCATGCCCTTCTCCAGGGGAATCTTCCCAACCCAGGGATCGAACCCAGGTCTCCCTCATTGCAGGCAGATTCTTTAACAGCTGAGCCAGCTATCCCTTCTCCAGGGGATCTTCCCAACCCAGGAATCAAACTGGGGTCTCCTGCCTACCAGGTGATTTTTCTCTAAAATTCATCCAGATCTTAACCGAGATGGACTCAAAGCTGAATCACAACGAATGCTGCTCTCACCACATCCCTCTCTAGTTAAAGCTGCCATTTCTTTCCAAACAACAGACGGTGACACATATCCTTGCTGCCACCAACAAGAAAAGTGGGGATGGCTCCTGCGACACCCACCCCTTCCTCGTGCAGGCCTCAGATTCTCTTCCTCTGTCCCTGTTCTCTCCTGATCCCTACGAAGTGGAGGCCGGTCTGCCTGGCCCAGCTGGGGGCGGCTCGTTCACCAGCCCCATTCAGCCCTGCACTCTGCGAACCCCGCCCGCTTCTGTCCGCCTCTCTCGCCAGCCCATATGGAATGAGTTGCTCCGTTTTTACTCCTTATCAGAGATGGAAATACTTCCCTCCTGTGTCTTGGCGGAGTTTTTCTGTGTTTGGGAGCTGGACAGATGCTTAACTCTTATAATTCCAAAGTGCTGCTAGGCGCTGGTTCCAGGCCAAAATCCTTGAGTTCACAGTCCCTCAAATCCCAAGAGGGGAAGGGACGGGAGCCCTGGAAGGGAGGGGCAGGTCAAGAGGACATGGACTTACAAATAATTCATGCTTCGAGGAATTCAGTTACCTCCTTCTGTAACTTGTTCTTTTTCTTTTTTTACTTTAGGAGGCCCACTGTACACCCAGATTGAACCCTGGCCCCAGCAATAAGAGGACAGAGTCCTAACCACTGCACCACCGCAGTTTCCTCCTTCTGTAACTTTAGAAAGAGGTCCTTGAAGTAACTCCTCCGTCTCGTTAACCTTGAACCTGCCACCTCTAGGATCGCAATGATAACAACCAGCATGCTTTGGGTGCTTGCTATAGGCACATTGAATCTTTCTAGAAACTCACTAAAATAGATTTGTCACCATTGCCCGCATTTTGCAGATGAAGCTCAGAGAGGTAAAGTAACTTTCCCAGGGCCACGCAGCCAATAAGTGGCAAAGCTGACCCATCTGACCACAGATAGAATCTCCATCTATCATACTCCAGGCCTACAGAGAAACATAAATGATCAGGCCCCTGTGATCTGGGACCATCTCTTCACCCTAACCCACCATATTTTACAGATTCTCTAACTTAGGTGGGAATATGTGAGAGACCTCATGGAGAAACAGGCCAGGGGTTCTGTGGCACACCCATCGACACCTACGAAAGGTGGATTTGAGGCTCGATTATCCATAACGGAAAAGCAAATACTGTTTTGTAGCTAAGACCCTGGGGAGTCATGCGGAGCTGAGTTTGAATCCTGATGCCACCCTTTACGGACAAGCTGTGTGATCAGGAAGATATTCCCTCCCCTCTCTGAGCCTCAGTTGTCCCCACTGTACAATGGAGTAACAATAAAATCTACCCTAAAGGGTCACTGTAGAGATGATTTGAGATAATAAAGATGAAGCACAAAGCCTGGTCCATGATCTAAGTCCTTAGGACAACAAGGAGATCAAACCTGTCAATCCTAAAGGAAATCAACCCTGAATATTCATTAGGACTGGTTCTGAAGCTGAAACTCTAAAACTTTGGCCACCTGATGTGAAGAGCCAACTCATTGGAAAAGACCCTGATGCTGGGAAAGATTGAAGGTGGGAGGAGAAAGGGATGACAGAGGATGAGATGGTTGGATGGCATCACCGAGTCAATGGACATGAGTTTGAGCAGATTCAAGGAGAGAGTGAAGGACAGGGAAGCCTGGTGTGCTGTAGTCCATGGGGTCACAAAGAGTCAGACACAACCTATCAACTGAACAACAACAACAACAAAACACTAACTATCATTGTATTAATACGGATAATCAATGTTATAGGTTGATTTAGCCCTCAGGACATCCAGCAAGGGTTTGTGGTACAGTCCGCACATGCAGTGCAGGGGACTGTCAGTGATGCAAAGGAGAATCAGCTCTCAAAGGAACTTGATTCAGGAAACAAGAGCTTGGTCTGTCACAAGGTCAAGGGCAATTTCAGTTTTGAAATAGGTCTGAAAGTGAAGTTTTCTCATCACAGGGAGCCTACCGTATTCTACTTATGTGTTTAGGGATCTGTCTTCTATATAGCTTTATGAGCTGCCTGAGGACAGCTTTTGAGCCCGCCACAGCTCTGCAATATGCCGTCAGTTCTCTCTCTGTAATATACCCCCCTGAACCATCTATTTCTCTGCCTTTCTATGACCTGAGCCACTCTCTCCTCTCTTGCCTGGATGACAATAGGCTCCTAAGTGGTCTCCCAGAGACTCCCCTGTTCCCTACTGTGATCCAGTGTGTGTTAGTCACTCAATCATGTCTGACTTTTTGCGACCCCATGGACTGTAGGCCTTCCCAGGCTCCTCTGCCATGGAATTCTCCAGGCAAGAATATTGGAGTAGGTTGTCATGCCCTTCTCCAGGGCATCTTCCCAACCCAGGGACTGAACACAGATCTGCACTGCAGGCAGATTCTTTACCGTCTGAGCCCCCAGGAAAGCCCAGAATCATGTTAAATGTACAGATCTCATTCTTTCCCTGCTCTATTTAAATCCCAGTGGCTTCCCTTTGCATTAAGAAGATAATCTAGTCTCCTTACTCTGGCCAAAGGACCCACACATGGTCAGGTCTCTCCCCATTTCTCCAACATCATCTCCTGACCTCTCAGCCCTGTTCCAACCTGCTGCTATTTTTTTGTTAAAGAACCTCTTTATTGATTTTTGGTTGCACCAGGTCTCTGCTGTTATGAGCACGCCTTCTCTAGTTGCGGGGAGCAGGGGCCACTCCTTGTTGCAGCACACCCGTTTCTCATTGCAGTGGTGTCTCTTATGGCAGGGCATGGGCTCTAGGCATGCAGGCTTCAGCAGTTGTGGCACATGGGCTTAGGTGTTCCACGGCACGGGAGATCTTTCCAGACCAGGGATCAGACCCCAAGTCTCCTGCATCGGCAGGTGAGCTCCAACCACTGGACCACCAGGGAAGTCCAACCTTCTGCCTTTTATGCCATGACTCAAAGCTTAACAAGTTCATTGCTACCTCAGGGCCTTTGCACTTGCTGTTCCTCTGCCTGGGACATGCATCTCCCCAGACCTTCTTATCTTTATGTCTTAGTTCAAGGGTCAGCTCCTCAGAGAGACCTTGTGTGATGATCATTTCTAGCCTGGCATCCCCATCTTCACTTTGTATCATATTACTCTATTGTGTCCTTACCTTGCCCTTTTATCGATGTGTTTGTTCTCTTCCCTGCCCCTCAACCCGAATATAAGTGAATGTTTTGGAACCTAAGTTCCATGAGGGCAAGAGACTTTCTATTCTGTTCACCACTGAATCCCCAGAGCCTAGTCCTGTCCCTGGCCTACAGTAAGACCATAAAGTATTTGTTGAATGAAATAATGGATGGAAGATTGGGAGCTCCTTGAAACAACAGACCATCTACTCATCTCCTTCAGATTCAAAAAACCCAAAACAGAGCCTAGAGTCCAGTAGGAGCCAACTTAGGGTACATCCCTCCCTTTAAAAACACAGAGTATAGTTACACAGATCACTTCTGCTCATACCCTATAAGCCAGGGCTTAAGTCACATAGCCACAAGTAACTGCAAAGGAATCTGGCAAGTGTATTTTTATGCTGAGAAGCTGTGTGTCCAGCTAAAGATTCTATTACCATCACGAAATGTGTGCATGCTCAGCCACTCAGTCGTGACTGACTCTTTGCAACCCTTTGGACTATAGCCAGCCTGGCTCCTCTGCACATGGGATTTTCCAGGTAAGAATATTGGAGTGGGTTGCTGCTTCCTCCTCCAGGGGATCTTCCCGACTCAGGGATCAAAACTATGTCTCCTTCATTGATGGGGCAGTCCTTACCGCTGAGCCATAGGGGAAGCCCCATCAGTAAGTGGAGAAATCAAACTCTCTGCCAGAAGTAGCAATCATTTTAAAAACAGCAATTTTAATAATAATAACTTACATTCATTGAGTGTTCACTCTGGTCTTTGAATCTTTACAACCACCTTTTGAGATAGATTCCAGTATCCCCATTCTACAGAAAAGAAAACTGAGGCTCAGAGAAGTACATGTTACTTCCACACAGCTGCTAAGTGGTGAAACCAGGACTGGACTGATTTGGTAAAAAAGAAGAGCCCGGCTATTTGCAACCAAAAGAGATGGAACATTATTACCCTCTAAGCCTTGGGGAGCCATTGAAGACTTAAAACCAGGTAGGTAAACTCATAATAACAGTGCCTGATCTCATTTAAACTTCAATACTACTTATATCCACATTTTGGCTACATCTGTTTTGTTCACTACTGAATTTCCAATGCCAAATGACATCTGGCATGAAGAGATGCTCTATAGACATTTGTTGATGGTTGAAAAATTGTATTTGCAATTAAATTACTTTACGAGTCATTATGGTTTAACGTCTGTCTCTCTCACTAGACTGCAAATTCCGTTTCGGAATTCCATTTAGTGCTGGGCATGAGTCATCGTCAAGCTATATATTGTTTCTCCAGTTCTAGCTCAGAGTCTGGAACATAGTAAGCACTGACTAAATGCTTGTTGAATGAATGAGAGATCATCCTTGTCACAGAAAATGGAGAGGTTTGGAAGAACCTCTTTAAAATACTGTTCAGGGACCCATCCTTTTCTCAAATTGGAAACAGAATGAAAAACAAGGAAGACAGCTGCCAACAACTGATGAGGCTCCTGTCTCGCAGGCTCCAAATTCGTTCTGGAGAGAACTGCCTGGTGAGGCCACAAAGATGGTGAGGTCGCCTAGGTATCAAAGGATGCTGTGTGGCTTTTGAAACCAAACAAATCTGTTTTGATGAGATGGGTGCAAATGAGTCGAAATCACAGGAACTAAAATCCCTTGGAACGCAAAATGGCTTTGGAATGAGAAAGGACTGCAACGTCTGGGTCCTGGAAACAAATGGATTTTTAAACTTTAAGGTTCATTCCAGAACTGACCGCAGGCACTTTCTGGTAAGTAGTTAGGATTGATTTTGTTTGTTTTTGTATTTTGCAACCTGGAGTAAGCCACAGGGTAGTCCTTTTGCACATGAAAAAGGCTCTTCCTTAGCTAACTTTCAGTAGCAATTAGATCACCATCGAAGCCTTGGGGATAAAACACCCTCCAAAGGAGCAAGTCAAACCCGGAAGCCAGGAAGACAAAAACCCTGTGCTTGGCCAAATAAAGCTTTAGAACGGGTTTTTATGACTTTCTCAGTCTGAGAAGTGCTTACTTCTTGATGTTGTGCTGTGGTCAGTTGCTCAGTCCTGGTGTCTGACTCTTTGCGACCCCATGGACTGAAACCTGCTAGGCTCCTCTTTCCATGGGTTTTCCCAGCAAGAGTACAGGAGTTGGTTGCCATGAGAGTACTGAAAATCAGTACAGTGACCATTGTCATCAATGGTCAACCACTCACACCCTCATTCTGCATCAGTCCAGCTATAAGGAACCATTTTTTGCTTACAAGAAATTACAATCACTCTTCCGTGTAACAAAATATCCCCAGGGACCCCATGCTCTTACCTGTGCATCTGTTTCTGCCTTTCCTCCAAATCAATAGAAAAAGAATAGCTGTAGAATTTTCATCCTCTGCAACTCCTCTAATATACTGTCTTCCCACCATGCTTGCTTGCTTTCATTTCCTTGAATCCAGGAAGCTTGCTCTCGCCCTGAACTCTTAGCACCCACTGTTCTCTCTGCCACCAGTGCCCTTCTTTCCAATTTTGCACAAAAGCTGAGACTTCTTCAGATTCAACCCACATGTCCCTTTTCTCAGAGAAGACCCCACTCTGATGTATTCCCTCATCACATTAACCAACGTTTGTAATGAAACAGTTCTCCTTTTGGACTTGTGGACACAGCGGAGGAAGGCGAGGGTGGGACAAGTTGAGAGAGTGGCACTGATATACATACACTACCATGTGGAAAACAGACAGCTAGCAGGAAGCTGCCATACAGCGCAGAAAGCTCAACTTAGCGCTAGGTGATGACCTGGGGGGGCGGGGGGGGGGGTGGTGGGAGGGAGGCTAAAGAGGGAGGAGATATGTATATATTTATAGCTAATTCATGTTGTTGTACAGCAGAAACTAACAACACTGTAAAGCAATTATATTCCAATAAAAAAGATATAGTGTATAGTCCCCCTGTTTTGCTTATTTAACATTGCACTTCTCTGTCTATAAGCTCCTTGGGGAAGGGGCTTGTATGTGTTATTCATCCTTGTAGACCCCCCTCTACCCACCCACTCATCTTCCATTTACAAGCCCAGACTCTGCCAGCCAGAGAGGCTGGAATCCCAAGCTTTCAGAGGAAGAGACAGAGACCCAGGCAGTGCTAATAGAATCAAGAGCCATCCATCACTCTCCCACCTGTGACAACTGGATGGATTAATAATCCTGGTTGGCCAGAAAACAACTGGTAGACCCATCTGGCCCCAAGCTTTCCCCCTGCTTATGAATTCCTGCGGTGGCACGGACTGGGGTTTGTCCACCTCATCCTTCAAGCCTCGCTCAAACCCCACCTCCTTTATAACACCTTTCCTTCTCTCCCCAGGATGAAGTGTTTGCTCCCACCTCAGATTTCCCGGAGTAAATCCTGTCTACTCCCAGCATTTGGCAATGACTCATGCACAGGCCTGGAATGACCCTTCCAATCTTGTCTGGAACTCTTACCTAAATTTCTTTCTGTTTAACTTTTCAATATCCGTGCTTTCTTTTACCTTCTCACATTCGCTTATCCTCTGCCTGAGAGGTGGATGATAAACTGTACAGAATAATGTTTTTATCTCACTCCCCGCCACAGTCTGTTCTCCATACAGTGGTCGGAGATCTGATCTACAACATGTCCCATCCCACCTCTCTTCTACGAGAAACCTTCAGTGGCTGTCCTCTCACTCAGAGTAAAATCCAGAGTCCTAACAGTGATTCTCAGCCTCTACAGCACCTGCTACAGACTGATCTTTCTACCTTGGCTCCCACCATTCACTCCACTCACTCTAAGACCACTGACCTCTGCCCTTCCTCCAGCAGGAAAATCATGCTCCTACCCCAGGGCCTTTGCACTTGCTGTATGCTTGGCCTAGAATGCTCTACCTGGGATATCTGCATGGCTCATCCACTTAAATCATTCAGGTCTTTGCTGAATCTACCTTCCCAGACAAACTGACCTGGGCTGCACTCTTCACTCTATTTCCTTACTCTGCTCTACTCTCTGTTCCCGATAACTACAGAGTTCTTATGGACGTATTTGTTTCCTTGCTGTGGAAGAGAAAGAGGACAAACACTGGGAGAAAACTAGTAGTTTAACCACAGATATTATTCAAAGAAAACTGAGGTGCTGCTACCTAAAGGAGATAGGCATCCAGATCAACATACTTCACTAAAAACACCTACTATTTTCAAGGTGGGCTTCCCTCATAGCTCAGTTGGTGAAGAATAGGCCTGCAGTGCAGGAGACTGGGTTCAATCCCTGGGTTGGGAAGATCCCCCTGGAGGAGGAAATGGCAACCCACTCCAGTATTCTTGCCTGGAGAATCCCATGGACAGAGTACATGTTCAAGGTACACTGAGCTTGTAGTTTCACGTGGGTCACCTTTGCTATTAAATTAAGGAAGGAAGGAAACTGCTGCAGACAGAAAGTTTGTGTTCCCCACAAGATCATACGGATCCCCAATGAATACAAGTTCCTCTCCCACTTGTTCAGGTTTTGGTGGGACTGTCAGTCAAGGTGCCCTGGGCTTTCTGGTCAACCTGTGGCCAGGTGACCCAACCTAAGGCCATGAGAATCTCTCTTTTCATGAGGGCCAGGAAAGCATTTGGAGCTGATTTATCTCAAAGGGTGTATCCTAAGGAGACTCTCCTGGTAGTTTCTGCTCCCTAGAGATCAGAAACCTTGTACTTTTGATTTGTGTGGGTCCTGGTGGCTCAGATGGTAAGGAATCTGCCTGCAATGCAGGAGACCTAGGTTCGAGCCCTGAGTTGGAGAGAGCCTCTGTTGAAGGGAATGGTTTACACACTCCAGTACTCTTGGCTGGAGAAGTCCATGGACAGAAGAATTGGCAGGCTATAGTCTGTGGGATCACAAAGAGTAGGACATGACTGAGCAACTAACACTTACACTTGTTAGGTGAGCCAACGTGGGTTGTGCAAGAATTCACAGAAGTATTAACAAGGGAAGAAAAGAATTTTTATTCATTTTCCAAGGGAGGAAAGGGGCCAAATACATAGAGTGGGTCTTCTATTGAGTTAAAAGGGGAAGGTGCAGGGAAAAGGGGGTGCGTTCATATCTATACTGGTTCCCAGCAGTAGCTGGCTGCACGTCTCTATAAGATGTGGTTTTGCTGAGAATCTGTAACTTCTCGTCTTCAGTAATTTTCCAGGCCTTGGGTGTCAGAAAGAGACTTGATAGTGACCCTTGACAGGTGCTACACTATTTTGAACAATGTTAGATGGGTTTACACTCTTGTTCCATTTCACTTTCAAGTCACGGGAATAACCTGTGTCTTTGTCATACACTGTTCAAGTTAGCTTGAGTCACTGAGTCCTGGAGTGGTCTCTGAATACTCATTCATTTGACAGCATTCAAGTTCCTGTAGCCGAGTCTCAACGTTTACTGGTCCGTCACTAGTCTGGAAGACAAAGTGACCCTCCCAGACAGTTCAGGAGAAAGGATTTAATATAGGTCACTAGCGACAGAAATACGGGAAGAACTAAAAGGGCAAACACAGCCTAGGAGATAACTCAGCTTAGCGAAAATAAGTAGGGAGTCGCTAACATCTGAGACCGGAGGGACCAAGGAAGGAAGGGGCGTTACCAGAACCCGGGAGCTGGGGCTGGCCGTGCAGGGAGTTGGAACCATGGAGGGACACAGAGAAAGCTGAAACCACGTAGGAAACACAATCACTGCTGGAGTCACCATTAGGCACAGAAGAGTCCCTCATATCAGAGAAAGCACGGAGTGTGGGAGCATCTTAGCATCTCCCATGGTCCCATCCTCCCACCCGGCCACGCCCCCCACTGGAGGCTCATTCCCATTGGCTGAACCTAACCAGAAACAAAGGACACTGGGAATTGTAGTTCGCAGCCACCAGCTGGCCATCTTACCACCCTGTTGACTTCCAACATGGCAGTTGAAGGGACACACTCAGATGGAGAAAGTAACGAGCACATTCCGCCATTGGACTGTCCAACCCTGCCCTCCACCAGAAAGTCGCCCTGTAGCCCCTTTCATTCTGAGCCATTGGCCTGGCCACCGCTCCCCCTTCCACTCCCTTAAAGTTCACTGGGCCGGCTGATAATCAAAAGACCCGGCTTTGGCTGTGTCCCCAACGACTGAAGGTGACTCAACTCCACTCTGAGCTCAGGGCAGTGCCAGTGCAGCAGAAACCAAGCCCTTCCCTGTCTAGATTTTGATGAATTCTCCCAACAGTTGCTTCTACCCTCAGAATGAAAAAATAATGTTTGTGCAGCCCGGCCCATTAGCGCGTGCTTCCCTCGTGACGGCGCCCCTCCGCCTCTCTGCCGCAGGGCCTCCCTTTCTGAGTTCCAGCCAGAGCTCTTGCTAACATGCTCTCTGAAAGTCATTTTTGGACCCAAAGTGAGGAAGTGGGGCCAAAGCTCACTTTGTGGAAAGATTTTATTTCCATCTGAGTCCACTTCAAGGAACAGCGAGGGATTAGTTTTGTTAGCTTTTTTACCTCCAAAAATCCTGCCAGGCCTTTTCCCAAGCAGATTTATGGAATCTCTGGGCAATCACGTTTCAAACTATGGAGACCAGCAGCCCTTTCTTCGGAGATATCTCCAAATTGGCTGGCATCACTAAATATAGGCTAAATGAGAAACACTCAGCAGGCTTGGCTCCGGACAGTCTATTCTAAGGCAATTTACCAAACTAGATGCCATTGCACAGGGAGCCAGTGAATTCCCTAGAATCCCCTAGATGCCGGGTGAACTGAAGACAATGCGAAGAACTCATTCAATCTCAGGTAATAAGAAGAAGGTTCAACTGGGAAACTGAGACGGAGGAAAGCAGTGGTTCCCTGACCCGGGAACCTCACCTGCCAGAGAATTGAGTTTGCTTGCCTCAATATGCACTCAGTCCCCTGGGGATCCTGTTAAAATGCAGATTTAGATTCGGCTGGTCTGGAATGATGTCTGACACTCTGTGTCTCTAACCAGCTCCCAGGTGATGCTGCTGCTGGTGGTCCAGGAACCCCACTTTGAATAGCAAAGGCCTAGACTCTGGTATGGGCTTCCCTGGTGGCTCAGATGGTAAAGAATCTGCCTGCAATGTGGGAGACCTGGGTTTGATCCCTGGGTCAGGAAGTTCACTTGGAGAAGGGAATGGCAACCCACTTCAGTATTCTTGTCTGGGAAATCCCATGGACAGAGGAGCCTGGTGGGGTACAGTCCATGGGGTTGCAAAGAGTTGAACACAACTAAAGTGACTTAGCACGCAGACTGCGGTATACAAAGTAGGATGTTTAGAATAATTCTTTGGGACTTAGGGGAAATATCAGAACTTCTATTTATATTAATTTTTTAGCTCATCCTTATTTCTAATTTTTGCATATACTTAGAATATTTATAATATGCTAATATTACATGAATCTATTGTATACAGATAGGTATGACTATAACCCATCCTCATTATTTTAGACTGGTAAGAATGCACAATTTTTAAAGTTTGGAGATGCCTGGTCAGGTCCACAAAGAGTATACTTCTTTGAACATTTGGAGGAAATCTTTATAATGTAAGAACACATTCTCTAAACTGACCATTAGTTTTTCCTCTAATCCCAGACCACTTTTACATGAAAGGGAACTAATCAATGAGCACCTATTATGTACCAGACATTGTGCTGAGTGTTTTGCTCCTTTACTCTGTGAGGTAAATCATGGACACCCACTTAACAGATGAAGAGACTGAGGTACAGATAGGGAAAGAAACTTACTTAAGTTTCCTCATCTGGTAGAGCACCTGACTTAAACGTTGGGTTCAAACAGAGAAAACATGAGCTAAGGAAATAATGCCGTGGTCCCCAATTAGTCATTGCTAAGAAAGGCTGCTAGGATGTCTGAAATTGTACTGTCTTAGCTTTTCCCTGCTTTCCTGTCTCATTCCAGTTAAACAGCTGGTATGCCCTGTCTTTTACACATGGATGGCAGCTTCTCAGAGGCAAATTCCCAGAATGCAAAATGCAGTCATGCTGGGAATCTCTTGGTAGTCCAGTGGTTGGACCCCTGGACTGCAGGGGGCATGGGTTCAATACCTGGTCAGAGAACTAAGATCTCATATGCTGTATGGAGGCAGCGGGGAGGAGGCGGGGAGAAAAAAAGCAGCCACGCAGTGAGCTTTACGTACTTTCTCATCTGTGTCTCGAGGCTTGGGAGAAACTAAAGTCATATGCAGTCTGTGCTCAGCCTCCAGTTCTTCTTGCCTATTTTCTTTTAGAAGTAAACTCCCTCCTTCCCCTAAGAGCTAACTCTGGGACAGACACTGAGCTCAAGTTTTTATGTTATTGTTGTTGGTTAGTCACTTAAGTTGTGTCCGATTCTTTGTGACCCCATGAACTGCAGCATGCCAGGCTTCCCTGTCCTTCACCATCACCCAAAGTTTGCTCAAACTTGAGTCAATGATGCCATCCAACCATTTCATCCTCTACTGCCCCCTTCCACTCTTGCCCTCAATCTTTCCCAGCATCTCCACAGGTGACGAAACAAGTGTTCTGGCTTCCCCAGGCCCTGGTAAAGTTTTCTTTGGAACCCATCAGAGTGTGAAGTTTGGGGAAGCCAGTGGAACCAAGGTGCCTAAAGCTGGTGCAGTTCTTTTTAAGTCATAAGTCAAAAAGAGCCTTGAGCAGAAACATTCTCACCTGCCAGAGAATTGAGTTTGCTTGCCTTCCCCTGCCAAAGATACCCGGAAACCATCTGGGACCTCTCCAGACGTGGAGAGGTACGTGTGTGTGTGTGAGTGTGTGTGAATATAAGTGTGTGTGAGTGTATATGTGACAGAGTGTGAACATGTTTGAGGGTATATGTGAGGTGTGTGTTTGTGAGTGCGTGTGAATAGATGTGTGTGTGAGGGTGTATGTGACAGTGTGTGAACATGTTTGAGGGTATATGTGAGGTGGGGTGTGGGTGAGCACGTGTGAATATAAGTGTGTGTGAGGGTGTTTGTGACAGTGTGTGAACATGTTTGAGTGTATATATGAGGTGTGTGTGTGTGAGTGTGAGAACATATGGAGTGTGTGTGCTTGTTCGGGTTTAAATGTGAGCGTATTGAAGGGTTACTGTTCACAGTTTGGGGCAGAAGGGATGCCAGAATGCTTGTGAATACTTCAGAGATGCTGTTGGTCTCCAATGGGCACTGGAGCATCTGAGAATATCCTAATGTATGCAGAGCTGGAAATGACAACTATGGTCATGGTTATATTTTTTAGATGACTTTTTAAAAAATATTTATTTATTTGGTGTGCCAGGGCTCAGTTGTGGCATGTGAAATCTTTTAGTTAATAGCATTCAAACTCTTAGCAGCAGCACGTGGGATCTAGCTCTGTGACCAGGGATCGAACCCAGGCCCGCTACATTGGGAGCTCAGAGTCTTAGCCCCTGAGCCACCAGGGAAGTCCTTGGTTAGCTTTATACTCAAATCAGAGGCAAGAGAGCATCGTCCTTGGTGCGAACACCAGCGCTGGAGCTGGATGAGCCTGGGTTCGGATCCCAGCTCTTTCACTTCCTGAGCAGCATGGTCTCGGGTAGGTCCCTTCCCCTGGGTGTTGAATAGACATAATAAGACCCACTTCACCGGTTGCTGTGGAAATTACATAAGGTCACACGCACAACGTGCCCTGTGGGGTGCCTGGCATGCCGTACATGCTCCTTGCATGAAGATTCTTAAAATAACAGTAATAAACCGGGGCACAGGTGAAAGTAGAAGAGGTGCTAGGATAGTAAGGGAAGGAAGGGGAAGGGCTCAGGAGCCACTTGCCAGAGTTAACCACGTGGCCACGTCTCAAGTCAGTGGGACAGGAAGTGTACCCTGACACAGTAAACCATGGCAGGGGTGCTGTGCTTAGTGGCTCAGTCACGTCCGACGCCTTGTGACCCCATGGACTGTAGCCCGCCAGGCTCCTCTGTCCGTGGGGATTCTCCAGGCAGAAGTACTGGAGTGGGTTGCCATGCCCTTCTTCAGGGGATCTTCCCAACCCAGGGACCGAACCCAGGCCTCCCGCATTGCAGGCAGATTCTTTACTGTCCGAGCAACCAGGAAAGCCCTGGTTGGGGAAAGGGTGGGTGGCAAGGGTGGGGGATAAAAGAAAGGCTACTAAACAAATAACCTATAACCATTGTCTATAGGTACTACCTCCTTTAATTCTCAGGATAGCTGCATGTGATTTATCATTTGATAGGTTAAAAAAAAAAAAGACAAAAAGTGAAGCTCAGAGGTTTTGCAGTTTATTGGAAGTCACCCAGTCCTACATGTCAGACCTAGAACTTGAACCATCTGAATCCTGAACCCAGGCTCTTGACTTTTAGGCTGTTGACTAAAGAAATTTCACTGGACTTCATTGTTCCTTAATTTCACATTTCCTTTAGTCCTCCTGCCACATTTGCACATATTTAATTTTCATGCAAAGAAATGTTTTATGATGCTTCCTCCCAGTAGCTCACCTATAAGCCCACAGCATTTATGTAAATACTTACATGATTAATATTACATGAGTCCTTTTCCTAATTTACTACAAAATCCAAGCTTGTCATCTTCAGAGCTGTGTCTCCCATAAGTAGAAAATTCCACTCAGCAATGAAACAAGTAAATATAAATTTATGTATGTAGTAGATACCATGGGAAGTCTGCTCTCAGCCCACACCCTTTTTCTGCGAGTTGATGACTTCCTTGAGCAAGCATTTGCAACTCTCCACCCAATAGCTTTCCCTGCCTTAGCTCACAGGGTAGACCAGAAGTCCAGGAGTATCTCTAAGATACTGACAGGCTGGAGTTGGAAGCTACATGTACCAGCTTCTTGTCCATCTGGAAAGATGACTCCAAGGCAAGTTCTCTATCACTTCTCAGAGATCTCCAGGACTGAATTTTCCCCAGCAGTAATCTGTTCATGAATGCATTTATATTGACAGTTTTCTTTCAAATTTTTCTACACCCTTACTGGTACTTTCTGGAATCACCTCGAAAGCAAAACAAAACAAAATACAAATTACTGGCACTCAGATACTTATCTGAAGGTCTACTTCGGGGCATCTCCACCTAAGTCAACAGATGAATGGTTGGATGGCATCAGTGACTCAATAGGCATGAGTTTGAGCAAACCCAGGAGATAGTGAAGGACTGAGAAGCCTGGCATGCTGTAGTCCACCAGATCACAAAAAGTGGGACACAACTGAGCAACTGAACAACAACAACAAAAAAATGTACTTGGCATTCTCCATCTACTTGCTGACAGCTTGCATTTTTTCATTTGTTTATTGCAAAATATTATTACCTTTCCCAGAAAGGGATTACTGAGGCTCTGTTGCAAGCTCTTGATACTGTCGAGAGAAAACTGCACCTTCCAGGACTCTGTTCCAGGATACCAGGTTGATTTATTCAATGTGGAAACAACAGAGATGGAAGCCACGGCGAAGAGTGAGTCCAGAACTCTAGCCACGGGGAAAGCTTCTGAACAACTGCTGGGCTCTGCTCCCTTCCGTTTCTGGGTCAGCTGGGTTTGGGAACATCATTCTCCAGGGCTCTAAAAACGAAACTAAGCACACCCCAGGCGAGGACCCGCTGCCAGGAAATTCCTGGTTCTGCGACTGGGAGGGCGCTGGTGCTTGTTTAGGTTGCTTATCTGCTGGCCCCGTGCTCACCTCCTCCATGGTTCCCCCGACGCCCTTGCCTTCCACGGCGTCACCACCGACTTCAAAGACTTCTCCACCCTTGGAAGTGACTCTCGGGTGCGTGGGTGGCGGGCAGAGAGAGAGAGGAAGCAAGACTGCAGCCGCTGGCGGCTTGGCAAGAGAGGAAGGCTATTGCAGAGGCCAGAACTGCTCCATCCCACAAGGGGGCCAAGACGTCAGGGTCAGTGAAGCAAGCGCCACCTATCCCCCACCTCCGCCACGAGACCAGGCCTCCCTTTCCTTCGAGTAGATCTTGACATTCTGAATTCTTCATCCTGACCTGGCAATTTGATAACTTGAGGGGAAAGTGGGCTTTGAAAACAGACAGCCAGGCTCGAATTAGAATCTAGGGCTCAATAGAGAATAACTTCTCTAGGACTCATTGGGATCATCTGTAAGATAGGAAATGACTGCATGGGCTTCCCTGGTGATCCAGGGGCTAAGAATCCTCCTTGTAATGCAGGGGACATTGACTTGATCCCTAGGCCAGGAAGATCCCACATGTGGCGGAGCAACTAGGCCCCGTACACCCCAACTACTGGGCCTGCACTCTGGAGCCCACGAGCCACAACTACTGCGCCCACGTGCAGCAGCTACGGAAGGCTGCCGGCCCAGAGTCTGTGCTCCACAAAAGAGAAGCCGCTGCAATGAGAAGCCCAGGCACCGCAACTAGAGAGTAGCCTCAGCTCTCCGCAGCTAGAGAACGTCCACACACAGCAACAAAGACCCAGCGCAGCCATAAATAAGTAAATAAATATTTTCTTTAAAAACCTGGGAAATGACTCTCTTTCTTGGCTGATGTTTTGAAGGGCTGGATGAGAAAATGAAAACCATTCAGTGTTGATGACAACCTAGCACATAGTAGGTGCTTCCTAATTGCCAAACTGCATTGTTGCTCCTGTTTTTACTACCTCCCCAAAAGGCCCTTGGCTGATTTCCCTTACTAAGCTTAATTCCATTTTTATGTTTTCCTCTCCTTTCCTAGCAAACCAGAATAAGTCATTCATCTTGCTCCCCTCCCAAATCCTTCCTCGCTTGAATATTCTCCTGGGGTTTTCTTAGAGCTACCACCTGGAATTATCCCAGTGGCCCTTATGTGAGGCAATAAGATCTCTCTTTATGAAAAAGACAGCCCCAGGAAAAAAAAAAAAAAAAACAGTGGAAGCATTCTAGATGGGCCCCTCAGTCAGCCCAGAACAATATCCCCTCTATTGAGACTGTGTCGTAAATATCTTACTTGCTTATCCTAGACTAGAAAGTCGTCTCCAGGGCCAAGAGATTGCTTTTTTTTTTTCCCATTTATTTATGGGGAAGACTTTTAAAACCTCACTCTTTGGGTCTGTAAAGCCTATTATTGACATGGAAGATGGGAAAGTTCAACTAAGTTACCTTATCACTCAGTGCCTCAGTTTCCTCATCTGAAAATCTGGCATGATCTACTGTTACTAATTCTGAGCACTAATCATAAGACAATTAAGAACCATTAACAATTATAGTAAGAGTAACAGTTCTCAGTTACGGAGGATTTTCTGTGTTCCAGGGAACTGTGCTAAGTATTTTGCTTCATTCACATCCAACCACCCTCTGATTTGGAGGATATCATCAGCATCCCCATTTCTAAGATGAGGAAACAGGTTCAGACAGGTCACATAAACCTAATCAAAGTTATGTGGTAAGAGCTGGAGTCCCTTGGACTGCAAGGAGATCAAACCAGTCAATCCTGAAGGAAATCAGTCCTGAATATTCATTGGAAGGGCTGATGCTAAAGCTGAAACTCCAATACTTTGGCCACCTGATGAGAACAACCAACTCATTGGGAAAGATGCTGATGCTGGGAAAGATTGAAGGCAAAATGAGAAGGGGACAGCTGAGGATGAAATGGTTTAGATAGCATCACCAACTCAGTGGACATGTATCTGAGGCAAACTCCAGGAGATAGCGAAGGACAGGGGAGCTTGGTGTGCTGCAGTTCATGGGGTCGCAAAGAGTGGGACACCACTTAGCGACTGAACAACAAACAAAGAGCTGGAGCCAGGACTTTAACCTAAGTCAATGAGACTCAAACTCTTAATCACCCCCAACAAGCCACCACTCAGCACTGTTGCCATAGTGACCAAGGATCCAATAAGAAAACCCACAGAACATCAACAGCACCATTGGGTGGGATGGGGTTTGTCCTTTCCTTCTATTATTTTTATTATAAGATCAGCTTACCCTAGTAACTACCAGCGCCTGCAGCCCAAACAGGCGGTAACCAAGGCTCACTGTGTGTTATCATCAGCCTCACCCAAGAAATAATAATACAACATCTGCGCCTTTCCATGACCTTCCAGTCCCTTGGAGCTATGAGCAAGCTCATTCCTCTATAAAAAGAGAGAAGCCAAGTTGGTTTTAAAGCAGCTGTCTTCATTATCTGGAGGCAAGGAAAAGCTTACAGTAGCCCCCTCGGCATCTGGCCCAGTTTGTCTGTTCCTCTGTGAACGACCCCAGGGTGGGTAACTGCTGAGTGAATTCTCTTAAGCCCAGTGGAAGGCAGACACAGGCCGACTCCAGTCTTGGTTTCGTGATTGTCATGTCCCCCAAGGTCCACTGAGCAGCTACAGGCTGACCTCTGGAAGAACCTGCAGACAGAGGTTCAAATACACAGCTGGAAAGAGCTCCCTGGGGCCCAGATTAGGCAGATCCAATGCTTTTGATTCCCACTGACTTAGGTTCAAATCCTGGTTCCAGCTTTTACTACTACTACAATAATCTTGATGAGGTTTTTTACAACCTATCTGAAACTCAAGTTTCCTCATCAGAGACATGGGGATGCTAATGGGAATGCTCTGCAAGTCGGAGAGTTGGAGGTGAATGAAGCAAATTGCCAAGTGCTCTTGGGCTAAGTCAATAAAATTTCTGCCCTTAGCGTGCCCAGCTTGAAACTAGGAGCCTGATTCCTCCTGATTCTCTCCTACAAGGAGACTGGACCTTCACACAGTTGCCTTCTTCTCAGCCATCAAATATGAATCTGGTTGCCACCTCCTCTGAGAAGCCTTCCCTGATCACCTGACCTAAAGGAGACTCCCCCGAGTGTGCTCTATTACATCGCCCAGTTTATTTCCATTTCACCATGAGAAATTACCTTCTTTATTTAGTTGTTTGATGGCTTATTGCCAGTGTCCAATAGAGTAAAAGCTGCAAGAGGGCAGGTTCCTTTTCTGTCTCAATGACTTCCATGTTTCCAGAATCTAGAACAACACTTGGCTTATAAACAAGATTTGTTGAATGAATGAATTCAACAAATGAAAAACTGCCTAAATGAGAGATGGGAGACGAGCACTTGTTGCCATTAAGCTGGTAAAGGCAAAGAAAAATGGACAGACCAGCTGTCCTGTGAGTTTCCAGAACCTTCCTTGCTTCCTTACAGCCCATCCCTGGCCCTCTTCTCTATCTCTCTGAGACGGTCAGTCCTGCAGACTCTGAGCTTTCGGGAACAAGGACCGTTGTTTCCTTTGGCTTTTTTTTAGTGAATATATATATATATAGAAGTATAGTAGATTTACAATGTTGTTAGTTTCAGGTGGACGGCAAAGTGATTCAGTTGGTTGATGGTGATGGTGGTTTAGTCGCTAAGTTGTGTCCAACCCTTGCAACCCCATGGACTGTAGCCCGCCAGGCACCTCTGTCCATTGGATTTTACAGGCGAGAATATTGGAGTGGGTTGGCGTTTCTTTCTCCAGGGGATCTTCCCGACTTAGGGATCAAACCCAGGTCTCCTGCACTGACAATTGGATTCTTCACTGCTGAGCCAGCAGGGAGCCCTAGTGATTCAGTGAAGCATAGATACATGTTTTTTTTTTTCAGATTCTTTTCCTTTATAGTTATTACAAAATACTGAGTGTAGTTCCCTGTGCTATACAGTAGGTTCCTGTTGGTTATCTATTTTATATATGGTGGTGGTGGTGTGTAGTCACTAAGTCGTGTCCGACTCTTTGAGACCCCATGGACTCCTGTTGAGCCACCAGAGAAGTCCGATTTTATATATATGGTCATCCTTTTGGCTTCAGTTCCTAATGCCATCACAAGGCTGGGCACCTCATGGGGTGAGAGCAGGGCTGGCACAACAGACTTTCTATGTTTAAATCCTATTTCCTCATGCCCTGGAGGCCCTGACTTTCGAGCCTGGAATAAGCAAGTAAGATATTTGACTATCTATTCATGCTCTCTAAAGCTCAACTCTAGTCACAACCCTCTGGAATTTTTTCCTGGATCATTCCAGAAAGTGATTCACTAATCATTCTTTCCAGAGCCACCTCCAGTCCCCATTGTACTGACTCCATGAAAAGCTCTTATCAGATTATAGTTTCATCCATTTGTTTATTTAAACCTCTCCTCTACTGATCTATAAAGATACATACAATGCAGCTTTGGAGAAGGCAATGGCACCCCACTCCAGTACTCTGGCCTGGAAAGTCCCATGGACAGAGGAGTCTGGAAGGCTGCGGTCCATGGGGTCACTGAGGGTCGGATACGACTGAGCGACTTCACTTTCACTTTTCACTTTCATGCATTGGAGAAGGAAATGGCAACCCACTCCAGTGTTCTTGCCTGGAGAACCCCAGGGACAGGGGAGCCTGGTGGGCTGCCGTCTATGGGGTCACACAGAGTCGAACACAACTGAAGTGACTTATCAGTATCGGTATCAGTATCAGTATCCTCTAGACAATAGGAATTAAATATGGATTTATCCAGGCTCACTTCTCCCACTGGCTGATAGGAGCTTGGCCAAGTCGTGCAAAATCTGTTAAAGGAAGCCGTATATCTCTTGTGGAGATGCAAGAGCTTATCTCTTTCAATGGTAACAACATGTTTGTAAACACTTTCTTATGTGTGCCCTTTGTTGTTGTTGTTGTTTAGTCACTAAGTTGTGACCAAGTCACCAGGCTCCTCTGTCCATGGGATTTCCCAGGCAAGAATCCTAGAGTGGGTTGCCATTTCCTTTCCAGGGGGATCTTCCCAACCTGGGGATCGAACCCATGTCTCCTGCCTTACAGGTGGATACATTCCCTCTGAGCCACCTTAGCCATACTTGATGTTAATGCTATCAATAATCATTATTTTATATCTCATTTGTTGAGTTCATGCTGTGTACCAGCTCCAGAGATGAGCACCTTACCTAGATCAGCATCATAATTCCATATGATATTAAGAGGTAGTTATTACTTATTTCATAAGTAAGTGAGCCTAGACTCTCTCAGAGAGGTCAAGTAACTTTCTCAAGTTTATGTAGCTCAAATGGAGCCAGGGCTCTACTTATGTCTAAGACCCTTGACCTTAAGCATTAAACTAGTATTATGCTTATATTCTTACAAGTGAGACAAGCAAAGAAAACCTACTCCTCCCCAGATGGGTACTTGAGGTATAGACAATCACTAGGAAATTCACAAGAAGTCACCGATTTGCCCAAAAGGGCACAAGGATCAACTAAGCTCCTGGAAGAGAATATTCTTATTAATTCAGAAAAAGAGAACGAGGTTCGGAGGGCAGCAAGTGCTCAGCAAGGGCAGAACACGCACTCTCCCAGAGATGCCTGGCTTCAGACACGTGTGTGAATTAAGCACTTGGCACGGGTAGACACTGGATGGACGTGAACTGAAGCGACGGACGCCCGCAAGTGCGGAGGGCTCCTGACAGATGTGATATTTCACTCGGGACCATTCATCCACATGATGAATGTGAGGCAGCCAGGCTGAGCCCCGGATCCCACCAAAACCAGCAGCCCTGGGAGAAGCGCTCTGCGTCCCACAGCCCGCTCCGCACTAGGCTTGGGAGCCGGCTCTCCCCACAGCGACGGTCTGCCCCCCCCGCCCACACCGCGAGCTCCACCGTGGAATGTTATCAAGTGTTTCCTGACCCAGCAGTAAGTACCTAACATCGCCTGTGCTCACCCTGCCCACCCCCCGCCCGCGCACCTTGGCTACAATATCCCCTCCTCATAAATCACGCAGCCGTATTAACTGTCTCTCAATCAATCTCTTCCAGGTGTGGGCTCAGACAGTCTCTCAAGGCGAGTGTCTCTCCCCTCGAGGCTTAGGCGCTAAGAGCCCCTTCGTCTGGGAATAGTTTAAAGCCAGATCGCTTTTCTTCCTTCCCAGGGTCTCGTGGTTCAGACCTGAGGCCCTCAGGATCCACAGACACCGCAGAGAGCCTCAAGAAACCCGGGAGAGGGTCAAATCGACTCAGAAGGCCTGAGACAGAGGTCTTTATCAATGCCCAAAGGCTTGTAAACATGGGCCATTTGATTATCTTTTTTTCCACCAGCAAATATTCTACATGGGGAATCTAAAGTTCAGAGCTTGAAGGATAAAGGGATGGGCCTTCCAAACACAATTGTCAATATTAGCTAGTTTGAGAGAGTTCACATTTCCCATGGTCTGCTTCCCTTTGGAACACCCAGATGGGCGTGGCAGAGATAATGCTGTGTGTTCAGAACACGCCATTGCAGTCTTTTATTTCCCAGGATCCCTTGTTAGGCTGAAGACATGTGACTAAGTCCCAGCCAATGGGAGGGAGGTACGGCTGCCAGGGTCAGCCATGACACTTCCTGGGCTTCTATAATCCTCTGCTGTTTCTGTGATCACCCAGGAGACTATATATTTAAGATGGAAAGAGGATTTCCCTGGTGGTCCAGTGGTTAAGAATCTACCTTCCAATGCAGAGGATGCCGGTTTGAGCCCTGGTCTGGGAACTAAGATCCCACAAGCCTGGGGGCAATGAAGCCCATCCGTCACCACTAGAGAGAAGCCCTTGAATCACAATGAGGATGAGGAGCCTGTGGGTGGCAACTATGACCCAGCACAGCCAAATAAATAAGTAAACGCTAAAAAAAAGCCTGGATCCCTGAATCACCACTCAGAGGAGAATGACCAAAGATGCCCAGCTCATATTAAACTCTGATGAAAGTGAGAGGATTAAGCCACTGAGTTTGGAGGGTTTGTTACTGCAGCATTACTTAACCTACCCTGACTAATAGAATTAGATTTAGAAACGTCTATTAGCTTTCAAAATATGAGTACAACCCACTTATGTACCACCTTCCCAACTCATCTTTACTTGTAAATGCCACCAATGCTGTGACTAGCAGTACAGCTGGTGGTAAAGAACATGAATTACTGGGATTACATCCAGCGAATTGCAAATCAGACTATCCGTTTGTTCCACAATTAGACTTTAAATTCCATCAAGGAATAAACTGTAAAATTGCTTCAGTATATGGACTTCCTAAACTGAGTTAGAATGTGGTTTAGTTACATACTAATGTGTGGATCTAGTCAAGGCTTAGTTTTCACCTCCTCATTTGTAAATAGGGATGTCTGTAGCACATCTTGTTGGCTATGTGCTGTTGTGGTTGCTGTATCTATGCCCCCCTCTTCAAGACTCTCCACTGGAAAGATTGCAAGCTGATAGCCCTCAGCTGTCAGAAATTACCTTGTCATGGGACTTCCCTGGTGGGCCAGTGGTTAAGACTTTGTCTTCCAATGAGGAGGATGCGGGTTCGATTCCTGGTTGGGGGACTTAAGATCCCTCATGGCTTGCAGCCAAAAAAATCAAAACATAAACAACAGAAGCAATTTTGTAACAAATTCAATAAAGACTGCGAAAATGGTCCATATTTTTAAAAAATTGCTTCATCAGCAGAAAGTTATCTCATCTAAGGTCACAACCCCTTCTTGGGACAGCCCACATCCAATGGCAAGTTCATGGAGAAACAGAAAGACCTGACCCCCTTGACCCAACTCGGGACAACTCTGAAGAGCCATCTCAGCTTCAGAGTTTGTGGTGGACAAATTATAAGTTGATTTTCTCATCATTTCTGACCCCTGGATCCTCACTTTCTTGTATAGTCCTCTCTCCGTGAGCATGGGTAGAACCTATAACTTGCTTCTAACAATAGAACATAGCAAAGGTGACATAATGTCACTTGTGCAATTACATTACATAAGATCGCAATGTCTGTCTCACTAGCAGACTCACTCCCTTGCTGGCTTGAATGAAGCAAGTGGCCGTGGTGGCAGGGGTGGGGGTGGTGGGGTTCACACAGCCAAGAACCAGAAGTATCCTCCTGCCAACAGCCAACAAGAAACTGAAGCCCTCAGTCCTACGACCTGGAAGAAACCAAATTCTGCCAGCAGCCACGAGACCTTAGAAAGAGATCCTTCCCCTGTTGAGCCTTGAGATGAGACCTAACCCTGTCTGGCATCTTGATTGCAATCAGGTAAGAGACCTTGAATCACAGGACAAGTGAAGTTGTGCATGGACTCCTGATCCACAGAAATGGTGAGATACTAAATGTGTGTTACCTTAAGCTGCTAAGTTTGTATGAACACAAGGTTCCCTGAGGGGTCAGCTAAAACCTTCATTAAGACAGCATCACAGCCCAACTCCTCTTTCTGCCCATCTTGCTTCCTCTCCTTCCTTTCCTCAAATGTCAATCCCAAGAGCTTTTCCTAATAAAACTCTTGCACACTAAACCTCATCTCAGGTCCACTTCTGAGAACCCTACTTGTGACATCTATTCAATACCCACGTGTTTCCTTTTCTACTTTATTGACAAACCCTGATTTTGTTGACCTGATCTCCCTCCAAGGGATCCTACACTTCCAATGCATCCCCTGCATTAGAAGGGGAGGCAGACCTCAGCTCCTGGGCTACATCCTGGTTAGACTAAGCCTATTATGAAAACCTCATTCTTCTTGCTTTTAGGAAGAGATCCTTGAGCCAATTCTGACCAATGACGTTTGAGGTGTGGGCCAGGGCTTCTAGGAAATAGACTTGAGAAGGATAGACCCTCTTCTGCTTACCCTGGACATTGTTAAGTCATTGTAGAAACTGTAAATCTTGCAGTCAGCTGGCAGCCACGCAAAGAGCTGATCAGAAGGCTTAGGACAGGAACTCCTCCGGCAGTCTAGTGGTTAAAACTCCATCTGCCAATGCAGGGCGTGTGGGTTCGATCTCTGGTTGGGGAACTAAGATCTCATATGCCACAGAGTGCAGTCAAAATTCAAAAACAAAATCAAAAACAAAAACTCAAGACAGCAGAGCAAGACAATGGAAGAAGCTAGATCCTTGCTTGGATTGACATCGCCGAGTTAATCAACCCTGGTGCCTACCTGGCTTGAGACTGCTATGAAACAGTACAAGTTTTCTTTAGGACCGCCTAATGTATTCTAAGACTTCCCTGGGGGCTCAGACGGTAAAGTGTCTGTCTACAATGCGGGAGACCTGGGTTCGGTCCCTTGGTCAGGAAGATTCCCTGGAGAAGAAAATGGCAACCCACTCCAGTATTCTTGCCTAGAAAATCCCATGGATGGAGGAGCTTGGTGCAGGCTACTGTCCATGGGGTCGCAAAGAATCGGGCATGACTGAGCGACTTCCCTTTCCCTTTCCTTTCCAATGCATTCTACGTAAATCAGTTTAGGTTACCACTTCATAGGGTGGCTTAGAGAATTGAATTAAATTGATGGCTTGATAGCCATGAGAATATACCTCGCAGAGTCCCAACTACAAGGAGAGTAAAAGGCCAAGGGTTCCCGCTGCCATGCGTTGAAACCCATCACCAGGTGTGCACCAAAGTCACCTTGTCCTTGGGCTGCTTCTCCAAGGACTGAGCACAATAGAGATACTAAGGCAGGTGTGTTCCCAGGAGATGTGGGATTCCTCCGATGGATGACCTTCATTCACAGACTCCTCATTGACCTTGTGGAAGCTCATTGGATGCATGGATGAATGTATATCTATCTAGGTGGATGACTGACAACTTCATTCCTTACTGCCTGATGTCTTTACACCCAGGTCTAACGTCTTTCAAATCCCGGGCCATTGGCTTAAGCTAACACGCGTGGTTGTTTTAAAGACTTTATTTTTCCAATGTCAATGGCAACAAGAAACTTGAGACATTTCTGACTTCTTTGCTGATGTACCTGACGTCTCTGTACATGGGAAATGGAGTGAGAATCTACATTTCCTGAATGTTCTTGTTATCCACTGAGACCTTCTCATGGAAGGAATGTGGACAAACAAGAGTGCCAGGCTGGGATTTCTTAGGTTTCCATTTAAACCAGTGAGGCAGAAGTTGCGGCCTTCAGCTCTGCTAAGCAGTTTTCTTTGTGACCTGCACCACCCCCTCCCCACCTCTGAGCATTGTTTTCTGCTCTGTCCATGATGAGAATTGAATGAGATTATCTCTGAGGCTCTTACCTTTCCTGTCATGCTCTGTCATTCACCATGTTTAGCTGCAAATAACAGACAAACAGAGCTTCCCAGGTGGCTCAGTGGGTAAAGAATCTGTCCACAGTGCAGGAGACACAGGAGAGCTGGTCAATCCCTGGGTCAGGTGGCTCAGTGGGTAAAGAATCTGTCCACAGTGCAGGAGACACAGGAGAGCTGGTTCAATCCCTGGGTCAGGAAGATTCCCTGGAGGGAAGGCATGGCAACCCATTCTGGTATTCTTTCCTGGAAAATTCCATGGACAAAGGAGCCTGATGGGCCACAGTCCATAGAGTTGCAAAGAGTCAGACACAGTTCATAGAGTTGCAAAGAGTCAGACAAAACGGAAGCAACTGAGTATGTATGCGTGCAACAGACAAATATACCATAATGACATTAAAATATATTGTATATTACGATGTCACATAACAGGAAATCTGAAACTAAAAGTTTCCAGAGATGTTGCAGCTGCTCAATAATTTTATCAAATTATTTCAGTTCTTTCTCTTCACCATATTTGATGTGCTGGCTTTCAGTCTCATCCCTTTTGTCTCCTGGTCACGTGATAGCTGCCAGAGCACCAAATATCACCCTTCACTCCAGTGTCCCAATCAGAGAAGAATGGGTCAACCATAAGATGTTTTAAAGAGAAGGAAAATTTTTCCTGGAATCACCCCCAACAGGATCCCTCCTTGATTCTTTGGCCAGGACTGAATCATGTGGCCACTTCTTGCTGCAAAGGAAGCTGGGGAAACTAGTACATGAGCAAAAAAAAAAATAAATGGGATTGCCATGGGCGTTTTGCTGCCTTGATCAGGGTAAGAAAAAAAAAAGCAAGGAACTGACAGTGTCTGCTTGAGAGGCCTCAAAGGTGGGTATCCGGTCATCCATACCCCAATCTACTCAGAGAGACAGGGCAGCCAGGCATGAAACAATTTGAGGCCACATGTGGGCACATATCAGAAAACGGGCAAAAACAGAACACCTGAGTGGCTGAATGTGTGTGGATATTCTGGCAGCCATTGGAGAATGGTGGGGTATGGGGGCGGTTGGCAGGGGGAGTCAGGGGTGGCTGTTGGAAGGGAAGGAGCAGGAGGAAAAAGGATGGGTGAAGGGTACCCTCCTTCTGTAACCACCTTTGCATTTACTGTGCTGAAATGCCCCACGCCCCTCCTCACTACAACCAAAGCAAACTTGTCACAAACCTCCCTGGCTGGAAACCCGGCCATGTTTCTCCACGTTCTAAAGAGTAAAGACCAAATTTGTAACTGCCATCTCCAGTGCCCCCTGTGACCTGGCCCCTGATAATTCCCTGAAATTCTCCACCTCTCTTGCCTCCAGGACTCCTTACTCCAGCCACACTGAATTTTTCTACCTGTTCCATGAATTAAGTTCAGTCCCACCTCAGGACCTTTGCACACGCTATTGTTCCCTCCACCTAGAGAATCATTTCCCTCACTTTTGTTAGCTAACTCTTACTTCTGGAGAAGGAAATGGCAACACACTCCAGTATTCTTGCCTGTAGAATCCCATGGACAGAGGAGTCTGGTTGTCTATAGTCTATGGGGTGGCAAGAGTTGGACTTAACTGAGCAACTAAACATCGACAACTCCTACTTAGCTTTCAAATTGAACAAATACTTCCTCAGTGCAGCCTTTGCTCCAGTCCCCACACCGTGACATAAATCAACCTCTTCCCCATGTGGTTAATCTGAGTCTGTCTAACTTTTCCACTTCCCAGCACATACATACCTGTCTTTTAGCTCCAAGAAGGCAGATACGGTATCCACATTCCTTAAAGCACTATTCCAAAAGCATAGTGGAGTGAAGAGCTAAACTACATGGGTTTAAATCTCAGCTATTCCACATATCAGCTGTGTGACCTTGAACAAGCTCCTTAACCTCTCTTTGCCTCCATCTCTTCACATATATAAGGATAAAAATAAACTCTGCTTCATAAGTTTATCTTAAAGACTAAATGAGTTAATGTACATTAGAAGTTGAGCATGGCATCTGGCACATTATGTATTAAGTATTGTATAATAAAAGTGTTGTCATTAGCATTTCTGGAAACGTGGATCCCCAGTACCTAGCAAAGGCTGGTACATAGTAAGTGCACAACTAATACTTGTTAAGGAGAGAAATGAATGCTGCTTCATCTTCCTAAGTGAAGTGAAGTGAGCCTGCCAGTCTCCTCTGTCCAGGGAATTCTCCAGGCAAGAATACTGGAGTGGGTTGCCATGCCCTTCTCCAGGGGATCTTCCCAACCCAGAGATGGAAGCCAGGTCTCTTGCCTTACAGGCGGATTCTTTACTGTCTGAGCCACCAAGGAAGCCCTCATCTCCCTAAAGGCAGAGATAATTATATGCCTTTTCATTTCTTTATCTTCATCACTTGGCACTGGACCGGGCACATAGTAAGTGTGCAAGTTGTCCCCACTGCCTCTGGCTGACGGTTTAAGTCCTTCCTGTCTCCCTTCTCAAATCCAGGGGGGGATCTTTAGCTCCTTTTGGTGGGACAGCCTCCCCAGCCCCCACTCACCTCCCCACTTTACCCAAAGAGGCAGAACAGCTTTGATCACTGACAGGAGCCTTCTAGGAAGAGAGGGAGAGAAAGAGAGAAATCTGGCAATTTCAGCTCTCTGGACATGACACTTATTAATAAAATGAGTGGCTGTCAGCCTCTGCTCCAATCTGCTGTCCCTTCTCAGGAGGCTGTGGGCAACCGCAAAGCTGGGAGTATAGGAAAGAGAGCCAGGGAGAAGCCACTGCCTCCAGATATAAATGCATAAATAAGCTCAGGCCATAGAAATATCAAATCTCACTGGATTTTGATGGTTTTAAGTGACCATAAACCCAAGTTTCTCCTCTGATTTCTTATTGTAATGAAGTTTTACTCCTACAATCATGAATACGTTCTCCTTCTTTAAAAAAATTAACCTGGTAGGTCAGTTCACGTGGACCCTGCCCTCATCTTAGTTCATTCGGCATGTCCCCGGAGCAATCCTGGGGCTGCATTTCATGATGTTTGTATCTTTCTAGAACCCATGTGATGCTTTACATACCCACACACTGGTGGTGGTGGTGGTTTAGTCCCGAAGTCGTGTCTGACTCCTGTGACCCCAAGGACCATAGTCTGGCTCCTCTGTCCATGGGATTTTCCAGGCAAGAATACTGGAGTGGATTGCATTTCCTTCTCCAGGGTATCTTCCCAACCCAGGAATCGAACTTGGGTCTCCTTCACTGCAGGTGAATTCTCTACTGACTGAGCCACCAGGAAATCCCTTATTTTGACCGTGTATGTATTACTGATATGTAGACTTTTCCGGTGGAATAGGTTGATTTGTTTTGTTTTGTTTTCTGAATGGCACCACCTTGAACCTATGATTCTCCAACTGTTTTGCTTTTTTTTTTTCATTCAGTGATGTGTCTGGGAATGTTGCCATAGAGGTGCATACATGTCAACCTCATTCTTTTTCACCATCACATAGCACTTCTAAATGTAGAGAGAACCCAGTTTATTAAACACTAACTGTATGTTAAAATACCAAGGGGTGTGTGTGTGTGTTGGGGGGGGGGGGGTCCTTTCTAATATGAATGTGCAGGCCCATCCCTGGACAAATGGAATGAGAGGTCTGAAGACAGGATCTACGTATCAGAATATTACAACACCAGCGATTTTAACTTGTAGTCAGAGTTAAGACTGATTCATTTGTCTAGTCCCCTATTCATGCATATTTAAGCTATCTCCAAGTAGTTGCTGATTTTTTCTTTTAAAGTATGCTGGGCGCTTTGTACATTCCCCTTTATGCATTGGTGCTGGTATTTCTCTAGGGCAGGGTTTCACCACATGGTTGACATTTGGGGGTGGGCAGTTCTTGGCTGGGGAGCAGGGGCGCCTGTCCTAGGCACTGTAGGATGTTGAGCTGCATCCCTAGGCCCCACCCACTAGATGCTGAGGACACCCCCGTCACATACATCACACCAATCAAACATGTCTACAGACATTGCTAAATATCCCTCGAGGAGCCAGATGGCCCCTGGCTGAGAAAAGCTTCTCTGGGGTGGGGGCCCAGAAGGGACATGACTGGATTTTATAGGACATGTACACTTCTTAGAGTCCACATGGCTCTAAAATTCCTTCACTAATTCATCATTTCTCATTTTCCAGGAATATTCTGCCAGCCAACATCCTGTCGCCTTGTCTCTTCGAGTCTGGACTTAGAATTTGGGCTTGAACCCTGAGCATCTCTCACTTCACACTGCCTTCTGCTGAAGCCCAGGGATCTTATCATGTCTGAAAGACAATTCCAAAATCTAGAATATGAGCCCAGAGGTCTGGAGTCAAAGAGACCATCAAGCAAAACTGAGAAGGAACTGATTTCTTTGTATTTTTCCTTTTCTTCCTTCTCTCCTTTCTTCCTTTCTCTCTCTTTCTCTCTTTCTCCTTCCCACCCCTCTTGCCTTTCTTTCTCTTTCTTTCTCTGTCCCTTCCTTCCTTCTTTCCTCCCTCCTCCTCTGATCTTTCTTTCTTTCCATTTCTTTCTCTCCCTTCCTTCCTTCCTTCCTTTCTTTTTTCCTTTTCTTTTTTAAGGTCATTCTGCCTAGGGGAGGGGAAGACAGTCCACTCATTCCTCCCCCCAGCTCAAATTTCCAGCGTTGTCAGTTCAGGCTTCTGAAGATCATGGTCCGTGTCCTGGTGGCTCTCTGAGTTTTCTAGGTGATGAAATGAGTGGACAAGAGGGAGGAAGACATGGTGAGCGGTCCTAAGGAACAAAGAAGCTTCCCAGAGTCTGTGTGCGTGTATGCTTGCGTGTGTGTGTGTGTGTGTGTGTGTGTGTGTGTGTGTGTGTGCACGCATGCGCGTGTGAGCAAAAATTAAATTCACAGGCCGGGAAGGAAGAGGAGGGGGAGATGCAACAGACCCAGCCGGTCGTGTCTCTTTAAGCAAGATAAGCGGCCAGCCCCATCCATCTCTTTGACACTATCAGCCTGTTGTCTAAAGTACTTACAGCTCGCTCCTTGAGAGGAGTCCTAACTGGGCAACGCTGGGGGAGGGGAGCAAGTGAGCGAGACACCCTGGGGGCCCAACTTCCCCAAAGTGTACCACACAGTTTGCAAGGTGGGGGAGAGGTCACCCCACCCCACCCCCCACCCCAGGCCAGGCCTGTTTTTAGCTCAGCCCTGAGTGCTAGGGAGATGGTCCCGCCCTGGCTCTCTACCTGGGGCCCGTTCCCAGGGGAACCACTTGAAACTGAAACTTGTCTTTCTCAAGTGGCTGGGGAAGAGTGTGAAACCCAGGAAAGAGAGAGTGAGCAAAAGAGAAAGGCCTTGTGCAGCTGTTCAAAGGGACCTCAGCCATCCCACCCCAGGATCCTCTAACAACTCGCCATGGCTCTTACTACTCTAGGAGGTGGGGGCCTACCTACGATTCTCCCCATCTCAGAGATAAGGAAGTCAGGCTCAGAGAGGTTCAGTAACTCATCGAGGGTCACACAGCTAATCAGAGGTGTCGGGGGAGTCTGAACCTGAATTTCTGTCTCTTCCAAAGTTGACTTCTTACCAGGGTATTTCTTGCAACTCTTAGGAGAAATCAGAACCGTGAAGGATTTGTTCTCCAGTCACACAACAAATACTTTCATTGCCTCGTGTCAGGTTCTGCTGTGTGCTGGCGATAAAGTTTGACCCTGGGGGCGGGGGGAGGAATCAGGAGATTGGGATTGACCTATATACACTACTATGTATGAAATGGCTCCCTACGGGGCTCAGTAGTAAAAAATCCACCTGCCAATGCAGGAGATGCAGGAGACTCGGGTTCAGTCCATGGGTTAGGAAGATTCCCTGGAGGAGGAGATGACAACCTGCTCCAGTATCTGGAAGATTCTATGGACAGAGGAATGCATGAACCATGTATAAAATGGGTAACTATTGAGAAATGACTGTATAACAGGGCATTACGTGTGTGCTCAGTTGTGTCCTACTCTCGGCGACGTCATGAACTGTAGCCCGCCAGGCTCCTCTGTCCATGGGATTCTCCAGGCAAGAGTACTAGAGTGGGTTGCCAGTTCCTCCTTCAGGGCATCTTTCTGGCCCAGTGATCGAACCCACATCTTTTATGTCTCCTGCGTTGGCAGGCAGATTCTTTGCCACTACCACAACCTAGGAAGCCCCATAACACAGGAGACTCTACCCAATGCTCTGTGGTGACCTAAATGAGAAGGAAATCCAAAAATAAAAGGATATATGTATACATATAGCTGATTCACTTTGCTATACCACAGAAATTAACACGTTTTAAATCAACTATACTCCAACTTAAAAAAATAAAAGGACTTGATCCCAACTTACTGATTTCTACAATATATCCCTCAAAATTAAGCTACACCCACAGAGGCCTTAGGAAACAGATTTTATCATTTCAGCCTCTCTGCTACTTAATTTTGTCAAATTGTGATTTGTAGGTTCTGTGGCTCATCCAGGGAACCTGAGAGAGACAGTCCTATTATATTCTCTTGTAGTTCATTTGGTAAATAATATGCCTGCAATGCAGGAGACCCGTGTTTGATCCCTGGGTCAGGAAGATCCCCTGGAGAAGGAAATGGCAACCACTCCAGTACTTTTGCCCGAAGAATCCCATGGACAGAGGAGCCTGGTGGGCTACAGTCCATGGGGTCGCAAGAGTTGCAAGACACAACTTGGCAACTAAACCAACCAACATAATATTTGCTATTGGGCTTCACTAACCTTAATGCACCCTCAACATCACCAGAACAAATTACGCAGCATTACGTCATCTTTATAAGAAACTAGGGGAAAACTCCCTCCTGGTTTTTAGCAAACACCTCGATTTGTTCATCTTCTATGAACTCTGCATAAAACTGCAAAGAACTACAGTTCTTTCCTTGTCTTGGCATTTGGAAGCCTGGAGCCAAATCTATTTCTATTAACTGCAAGGGATGTTCCAGTTCTGAAAGCTGAGAAGCAAAATATCCTAAAACTCAGTCATGTAAAAGAACCCTTACCCAGGCTCCTGGATGCTGTGGGTCAGTGATCAAGCCGGGGGACGACATGGGGCAATTGGTCGAATGACCTGAAGGCTCTTTAGTCACATGTCTGGGGCTGGATGCTGGCTGTGGGCTGGGGGCTTCAGCTCTGCTCCACATGGGCTACTCCTCACGGGCTGTCTCCCGCTGAGGTCGTTTGGGCTTCCTCACAGCATGGCAGCTGGGTTTCAAGAGTGCGTGTCCCAGTGCAAGGGCATGTTAGGCAAAAACCGTATCACCTTTTATAACCCTTGGGAGGTCTTCCGGCCTGAGAGGTGCCTGGCCTGTGTTTAGCTCAGCCTGGGTGCTGGGGAGCATTTTTCCACTACCATCATCATATTCTACTTGCCAGAAGTAAGTCCAGCCCGTAATCAAGGGGAGGATCTGATTCCATCCCTTGATGGGAGAGACGCATCATGGCCCTGGAGGACAGCATGGGACCAAAAATATCACTGTGGCCACCTTTGGAAAATACAGTCTACCACACACATCCAAATGGAATTCATTGATGTGTGCAGATCATTCTTAGTTTTATTATTTTATTGGTTGCCATTTCCTCCTTCAGGGGATCTTCCTGACCCAGTGATCGAACCCATACCTCTTATGTCTCCTGCATCGGCAGGCGGATTCTTTGCCACTCCCACCACCTGGGAAGCCCCATAGCACAGGAAACTCTGCTCAGTGCTCTGCAGTGACCTAAATGAGAAGGAAATCCAAAAATAGAAGGAATATATGCATACACAGTCAAAGACTCTTTCTTATACAGAATTTCACTTATTTATTTATTTGGCTGTGCTGGGTCTTTGTTGCTGCGCAGGCTTTCTCTAGTCGTGGGCTACACTTCTTGCAGCGCGTGGTCCCCTCATTGCGGTGGCTTGCTCTCGTTGCAGAGCACAGGCACAGTAATCGTGGTGCACGAGCTTAGCTGCTCTGAGCCATGTGGGATCTCCCCAGATCAGGGATCGAACCTGTGTCTCTTACACTGGCAGGCGGATTCTTTACCACTGAGCCAGCAGGGAAGGCCAGTCCAAGATTCTTGTTGGAACCAGGCAGGAGACAGACAGTGTCTGTCACCAGTGCCAGTTTCTGAGTATTCGTTGTATGCTGAGAGCCATGTAAATAGGTCCTTCATTATGCCTTCACTGCTTTTATTCACAAACAATCCTCTTATCAACATTTCACAAGCAGAGGGATTTCCCTGGTGGTCCGGTGGTTGGGAGTCTGCCTCGAAGTGAGGGAAACTAGTTTGATCCCTGAGTGGGAGACTAGGATCCCACTAATCCATGGGGTAACTGGGCCCCCCGCACAGCCATGAAAAGATCTCGAGTGCTGCAACTAAGACCCAGTGTGGCCAAATAAATATTTTAAAAATATTTTACAAGTAGAGAAACCAGAGCACAGGAAATGGAAGATGTTTACCAGATTTGGCATTGTGGAGAAGGGCCAGAGGTGGGGTTCCCTTCTGGGCAGCTTGATTCGGTGGTCCCACTGAGTCACCCCACCCCACATGTCTCCACTCTTTATCCTTGAAGCTCATTTCAAGCAAGATCCTGAGATAAGACTGAGACACGAAGGTTCTGCAGGATTCAGCTGTCTCCTTCCTGAAATGTCTCCTCTGACCAAGTCACCAAGTGTTCTTTTTTTAAAACACGGTCTTTTTTTTAATTTGTCTGGCTGCACCAGGTCTTAATTGTGGCATTCAGGATCTAGTTCCCTGTGTGTGTGCCAGCTAAGGGGCTTCAGTCGTGTCCGTCTCTGTGCGACCCTGTGGTCTGTAGCCCCCCAGGCTCCTCTGGCCATGGGATTCTCCAGACAAGAATACTGGAGTGGGTTCCCATGCCCTCCTCCAGGACATCTTCCCGACCCAGGGATCAAACCCTTGTCTTTTATGTCTCCTGCACTGGCAAGTGGGTTCTTTATCACGAGTGCCACCTGGGAAGCCCATCTAGTTCCCTGAGCAGAGAGGGATCAAACCCAAGCCCGTGTATTGGGAGTGTGGAGTCTTAACCCCTAGACCCCTGGGAAGTCCCCCCAGGTGTTCTTAAGTGCAACTTTCTCTGAGAAATAAAAGAGTATTCATTGACTCCCGTGTATATATCAAGATTAACATTCTCTCCAAGTTAGATCAGCCAGCCTGTTGCGAACTGGGGGATTCGACAGGAAGTTTCTGAGCACCCACTTCCTGCCAGGCCCTGAGCTAACCCTCAGGAATCCAGGCACAGGACAGACATGTAATGTCACACTGGACTGAGGTCCACTGGAGGGCGGGGACTATGCTATTTTGGCTTTGCAGGGAGTGCACTATAAGAGTCCAACATTGGGGATGGAGGAAGTAGAAGTGTTTGTCTACTTCAGCTATGAAAACCTGGGCGAGTGACAGACCCTCTGAGTCTATTTGCTCACCTGTAAAATGGGGACTAGAATGACCCCTGAACACCTCCCAGGTTCATTTTGGGAATCTTTTGACTCTGTAGATCTCCCATTTAGCTTTGATTTCTAAAACACTCAAGAGTAGGGACTTCCCTGATGGTCCAGTGGTTAAGATTCTTTGGCGCTTCCAGTGCAGAGGAAGGGGGTGCAGATTCGATCCCTGATCAGGGAACCAAGGTTCCGAATGCTGCATGCACGATTCAGCCAAAATGTAAAGAAATTAAAAAACAAAAACAAAAAGTACTCAATAGCAAGTGTGGAGCCTAATAATAATAATCACATAAAATGCTTGGGAAAAAGTGAAAGTGTTGGTCACTCAGCTGTGTCCAACTCTTTGAGACCCCAGGCTTCTTGAGCCCTGGAATTCTTTAGGCAAGAATACTGGAGTGGGTAGCCATTCCCTTCTCCAGGGGATCTTCCCAACTCAGGGATCAAACCCAGGTATCCCACACTGCAGGCAGATTCTTTACCATTTAGCCACCAGAGTGCTTAGCATGTAACAAATCCTCAATAATCAGAGCTGTGAAGCACTCTGGAGCCTAAACTGAAGCTTAACTGAAGTTGATAAGGAGAGGGAAAAAGAGATTGGGTGAAATGAGTCTCCTATCTTTCCCACTTCTGGAAGTGGCAGCCTCAATATAATGCAATGAAAGTTGGAAGGGGTCGGGGGGTGGGTAAAGGTGGGGAGATGGCCTGATGTTTAAAAAACAAATGGAAATCTAAAACTCTTTTTATAAAGTCTTAATCCACCAAACCAAAGTTTTGGGCCACACGTCTGAGTTAGTCTGCGTTGATTGAACAAAACGCTCTCCATGGCTGGGAGCTGGCAACTTCATTGGGGTGTATCTGGTTGAGGGTATCAGAGGAGCTGTTAAAGTGGAAGCCTGTTTGAAGGACACAAGCAATTAACTCAACTGACTAGCTGTTGCTTTACCCCTCTCTGCCCATTTAGCCTTGATCGCTTATTTTGATTTTTCCATGTAGGATGTGGCTGGTGAGTCAGGAAGAAAGGAGAGCTTTCGTTATTTGCCCTTTGCTAACTTCTTGGAAATATCAAGAATACTTGGCCCTCAAGACAAACCCCAGCTCTGGACCTAAAAGCTCAGTCCAGATATGTTATATATTTATTCAAGGCAGCAATTGGCCAGGAAACGACTATAAAACACACATTTTGAATAAAAGAGGGAGATTTATGGTGCATTTTCGAATCTGAGTCATATCTCCCTGCCTCCCCCAGGCCAGGAGCCCTTAATCACTAACATACCCCCAGCTTGTACATTCGGTGGGCACAGAATTGCTTCCTTCTGGCCCTGTCCCAGTTAAAGATGTGATGGGGATCGTGCTACTTCATCTGACAGTCAGTAAATGAATTGCCAATTCATTCTGAACGGAGATGGGGGCTGGTTTTTTCCTCGGGAAGCAAAAAAGAAAAGTGAGGTCTTTTCATACGTATCTTTGATCAGTTTGGACTTGACAAATTATTTTCCTAGGAATTTCTCTATCCTTAATGCCACAGGGGGAAAAAAATGGATTTACTCAAAAAGAATAGCTTTTATGTTTCAGAAATTAGAGCAATGTAAAAGCTTTTCTTAGGTTCCTTTATATATCTCTCTCTGCCTCTCTTTCTCTCTCTCCCCTTCTTTTTCTGCGAATGTATTTTTTTTTCTCCCAGGAAAAGAAGGCAGATACCAGATAGATTTGGGAAATGCCACTGGCAATAGCTAAGCTTTTGGCTAGTTATTTCAATTGCATAAAAGTAACAGAAATGAGGCTGACTCCCTGAATACAATTGGTATTAAAAAAGCAAAGTCAAATCTTCTGCCCCCAGTTTCCCTTCTGGTACCTGTTTTTTTGTGTGGTTTTTTTGTTTGTTTGTTTTTTTGTTTTTTTTTCCTCCTCTGGACTCGTGTTTTAGGGACAAACTTCAACCTTAAGAATACCTGAATTGTGTTTCAATTATCACATGCTCATGGTTTAGACATTCACTTACCTGACAGCAGAAGGCTATTTCTATATCAAGGTTTTTATCCACTATGGTACAATCTTTTAAAAAAAAAGTGTTGAAAATATCAGTGGTACAGGGCTGCCATGAACAGTTGGGCAGGCTGTGCACTGCACAACTTCAAGTGGGCCCCATTTGGCCAGACTATCAATGTGAATGACCTGCTATGAGGCGATGCTCTGCTCAGTCTTTATAAGTGGGGGTGGCAGCTTTGAAAAGGAATCCACATAACCGAAGGGAAGACTGGAGAGTTGTAACTATAATAAAGGGACAATCTGGGGGATGTATGTGGAAGGAACTAAAAAAGAGTTTTGTGAGGGACTAAATTGAATGTGCACTAGTAGTTTTTGTCTGTTTGTTTCTCCACTCAAGATTCTCTATTGAAAAGAGAAAGAAAGAGATGCAATAAGCCTTTTTTTGGGTCGCGTGCGCCCCACCTCTTGTCTAAGAAGAGGAAAGCTCTAGAGTAACAGTGTTACTCTCCTAGTGCAGGTTTCCTCCAAGAAGAGCCTAAAACAAGGATTTGGGTGCTGTGGTCTATGTGATTGGAGTGAGACTCGAGATAAGGAAGGGCAAGAAACCAGTGAAGGGTGTGGTAATAAGCAGGTTGAGCTTCCCGGGTGGTACAGTGGTAAAGAATTTGCCTGCTAGTGCAAGAGACCTGGGCTTAATCCCTGGGTTGGGAAGATCACCTGCAGAAGGAAATGGCAACCCACTCCAGTATTCTTGCCTGGAAAATTCCATGGGCAGAAGAGCCTCGTGGGCCACAGCCCATGGGGTCACAAAGAGTCAGACACGGCTGAGCGACTAAACAACAGCAAGCACGTCTCCTCTGTGAGCAAGTGGGACTCAGTCCCCCAAGGGATCCCGTGAGAGACTGTAAACCAAACTCCAAGTGGTCCCATCAAAGGGACAGAAAGCTGAGCTATTTACAGGGCAGTCCTTTTGTCCCTCATTACTTGATTCCCTGGCCAAGCACGTGCCTAAGGCTAGAGAAAGACGTCAAAGGCAGAGAGACTCAGATGCAGGAAGCTAGACCATCCACCCAATCTGCAAGTGACCCAGAGGATGGACCCAGGAGGCAGGGCTGGGCACTGACCCAGCCATTGCTGTGCCCACCAAGACGACACACAATGCAAATGATATAAACGCTCCCAAAGATTCAAGGTGCAATCTCCAAAAGAAGGAAGAACGGATGCAGGGAGGTCACAAAATACCAAATACCCATCACACAAGGAATCTAAGACAAATGCAATTTGTCTGGGTGTTGGCCCCGTCCCTGCCATTAACTAGCCTCTTGGCCTTGGGCAAGTCACTGCCTCCACCCTGGAGATACCAGACCTTGGTTTCCTCTTCTCTAAAGATCAGTAGAGTATGAACATCTGATATTTCCAGGACCTAAACCTCAGGATTAGAAATGGGGCTTCCCTGGAAAAGAATCTGAAAGAATAAATATACATAAACTGAATCATGTTGCTATATACCTGAAACCAGCACAACATTGTAAATCAAATTCAATTAAAAATAAATAGATAAGAATACTTAGGAGTATATCTACCTAAAGAAACAAAAGACCTATACATAGAAAACTATAAAACACTGATGAAAGAAATCAAAGAGGACACAAACAGATGGAGAAACATACCGTGTTCATGGATTGGAAGAATCAATATTGTCAAAATGGCTATTCTACCCAAAGCAATCTATAGATTCAATGCAATCCCTATCAAGCTACCAACGGTATTTTTCACAGAACTAGAACAAATAATTTCACAATTTGTATGGAAATACAAAAAAATCTCGAATAGCCAAAGTAATCTTAAGAAAGAAGAATGAAACTGGAGGAATCAACCTGCCTGACTTCAGACTCTACTACAAAGCCACAGTCATCAAGACAGTATGGTACTGGCACAAAGACAGAAATATAGATCAATGGAACAGAATAGAAAGCCCAGAGATAAATCCACAAACCTATGGACACCTTATCTTTGACAAAGGAGGCAAGGATATACAATGGAAAAAAGACAACCTCTTTAACAAGTAGTGCTGGGAAAACTGGTCAACCACTTGTAAAAGAATGAAACTCGAACACTTTCTAACACCATACACAAAAATAAACTCAAAATGGATTAAAGATCTAAATGTAAAACCAGAAACTATAAAACTCCTAGAGGAGAACATAGACAAAACATTCTCCGACATAAATCTCAGCAAGATCCTCTATGACCCACCTCCCAGAATATTGGAAATAAAAGCAAAACTAAACAAATGGGACCTAATGAAACTTAAAAGCTTTTGCACAACAAAGGAAACTATAAGTAAGGTGAAAAGACAGCCCTCAGATTGGGAGAAAATAATAGCAAACGAGGAAACAGATAAAGGATTAATCTCAAAAATATACAAGCAACTCCTGAAGCTCAATTCCAGAAAAATAAATGACCCAATCAAAAAATGGGCCAAAGAACTAAACAGACATTTCTCCAAAGAAGACATACAGATGGCTAACAAACACATGAAAAGATGCTCAACATCACTCATTATTAGAGAAATGCAAATCAAAACCACAATGAGGTACCATTACACGCCAGTCAGGATGGCTGCTATCCAAAAGTCTACAAACAATAAATGCTGGAGAGGGTGTGGAGAAAGGGAAACCCTCTTACACTGTTGGTGGGAATGCAAACTAGTACAGCCACTATGGAAAACAGTGTGGAACTTTCTTAAAAAACTGGAAATAGAACTGCCATATGACCCAGCAATACCACTTCTGGGTATACACACTGAGGAAACCAGATCTGAAAGAGACACGTGCACCCCAATGTTCATCGCAGCACTGTTTATAATAGCCAGGACATGGAAGCAACCTAGATGCCCATCAGCAGACGAATGGATAAGGAAGTTGTGGTACATATACACCATGGAATATTACTCAGCTGTTAAAAAGAATTCATTTGAATCAGTTCTAATGAGATGGATGAAACTGGAGCCCATTATACAGAGTGAAGTAAGCCAGAAAGATAAAGAACATTACAGCATACTAACACATATATATGGAATTTAGAAAGATGGTAACGATAACCCTATATGCAAAACAGAAAAAGAGACACAGAAGTACAGAACAGACTTTTGAACTCTGTGGGAGAAGGTGAAGGTGGGATGTTTTGAAAGAACAGCATGTATATTATCTATGGTGAAACAGATCACCAGCCCAGGTGGGATGCATGAGACAAGTGCTCGGGTCTGGTGCACTGGGAGGACCCAGAGGAGTCGGGTGGAGAGGGAGGTGGGAGGGGAGATTGGGATGGGGAATACGTGTAACTCTATGGCTGATTCATGTCAATGTATGACAAAACCCACTGAAATGTTGTGAAGTAACGTGACGGGCGCCGCTGGCCGCGGGGTCTCTTTCTCGCAGCGGGCGCAGCGCCAGGACCTGCTGCCCTCTCGCCGGCCCGGTCAGTCCTCGGCCCGCCTGCCCGGCTCGGCCCGGAAAAAAAAAAAAAAAAAAAAAAAAGAAATGTTGTGAAGTAATTAGCCTCTAACTAATAAAAAAAAATTTTTTTTAAAATAGATAAGGGACTTCTTTAGTGGTTTAGTTTGTGTGCTTATGTGTATATGTATGTGTGTGTGCACATGTGTGTATGTATGTATGTGTGTGGTTGTGTATATGTGTTTTTGTCTTATGTGCGTGTGCTTGTGTCTCTGTATATGTGTATATTGTGTGTGCATGTGTGTGTGTACATGTATACTTGTGCTTGTGTCTGTCTGTATATGTGTGTACACGTGTGTGTGCTTGTGTCTGTGTGTATATGTGCTTGTGTGTATTTATTAACAAGAGAACAGTTCTCTCGAGACAATAGTTTGAGCCAATAAGAGCACCAAGCCTCCAAAAATCAATCCCAAAAAACGGAGCCAGAGAAATATCCAGATGCCTCCTTGTTTCTGCCGAGGAGAACATTCCACACTCACCGGGCAGCCGCCTTGGACTGGTACCCAGTTCTGCCACTATCCACTGTCACCCCTTACAGAATCTCCATCTCTTTATCCTCGAATCAGACACTGGTGCCTAACCTTCCTCACAAATTCCATTTGGTCAACGACCAAAAAATAAATGTGATTTTGTTTCACTAATTCTATTCCTAATTATAAAGAGAATTCATCTTCATCTCAAAAAATAGAAAATATCCAAAAATACACAGAGAAACTTTAAACACCCACAATTCTCATCAGTACCCACAGTTCTCACCACAGTTATTGCATTCTATGTCCTGGTTTTACTCCTCTGAGCGTGAATGAATGCAGATGTATTTAATAAAATTGAGATGCTGGTAGGCATGCTACTTGTGACCCACTCTTTCACTCACAATGGATCTTGAACATCTCCTTCAAATTGTCTTCATAGATGTATTTCTTAATGGCAAACTGGTATTGCACTGTCTGCTCAGACATTAATTTATTTACCCCAACTCCAGTTGTCTCCAGTTTTGTATGATTAAAAAAATCATAATGAACATCCCAGGAAACAAATATTTGAGCACACCCCAGATTATGACCTTAGGACCAATTCCTTAAAGCAGAGTTGTCCAGTTAAATGATTAGCACATTTTTAAGGCTTTTGATCTATTTTGCTAAACTCTCCTCCCAAATGGTTTATCTATCTTCATTCCAGCCAGGAGTTTATGAAATTTCTTATTTTCTCATTAGCAACATTATTATTATTATTATTTGGCCATGGCAGGTGATTTGTGGAATCTTAGTTCCCTGACCAGGGGTTGAACACAGCCCCTCAGCAGTGAAAGCTCCATGTCCTAACTGCTGGACCATCAGGGAATTTCCTGTATTGTTATTATTATTAAAATATGCATTTGCTAAGTCAATGAATAAAAAGTTACAAGTAACTTGTATTTCATGCATCAAAGTCTTTCTTTATTAAGCATGTACTGAGATAGGGACTTAATGGACATGTCCAGAGATAATTATCACAAACCTCACAACAGTCCTTTGAAGCAGGTAAAAGAGGTCCTTTTCGTGACCGAGGAAGCCAAGGCTTGGACAGACTTAGGTTCCAAGCTGAGCTCTGCCACCCACACCAGCTGTGTGCTGTTGTGAGTGTTCCCAACTTCTCCGGGCTCATACTAGTGGTCATACTAATGGTCTCCGATGGCTCTGGTGCTCCTCTGCCTCGTAATTTTAAGTCCCACATTTGAGCGCTCGTGTCAGACAAGGAAGCCAGAGGATGCTGTAATGTTCTTCTCCCAAGCACAAAGAAGCCCACCAGCTCATGAAACCTGTCTGTCTTCTTCAGTTGTGGTGAGAAACTGGAAAAGACCTTAACACCATCAGTAGGTCCTCAACAGGTAAGAGTATCTATCACACAGGCTGGGACTCCAACACATGCTTGTTGAACAAATGAATAAATGTAGACTCGGTGATTACTATCCATTCATGAACATGTATCTCATTCCTCTAGCCCCATTTCTGCCTCAGGACCTTTGCACAAGCTGTTCCCACTGCCTGAAGGGTTTCCTTCCCAACTTTTCACTTGGCTAATTCAACTCATCATTCAGGGCTCAAAAACCAGGTTAGGACTCCATGTTTTATTTCTTTATGATATTATGCACACTGCTTTCATAGTTTTCCCTGCTTTTGCAATTACTAATTAAGAAGACAATTACCTAAGGGCTGTTTCTCTTAGTAAACCATAAACTCCAGGATGACACAACCTCTATCACCTTGTTCATCACCATGTCCTCAGTACTTATCCCTTGTCCAGTCCAGAGCAAGCATCCAATAAAGATATTACAGAAATATAATAATTTGTGTTGTGTCTTTTTTAATTTTTAAAGATTTTTCTTGATGTGGACCATTTTAAAAGTCTTTATTGAATTTGTTACAGTACTGCTTCTGCTTTATGCTTTGGTTTTTTGGCCATGAGGCATGTGGGATCTTAGTGCCTCTGTGAAGGATCAAACCCACATCCCCTGCCTTGGAAGGCAAAGTCTTAACCCCTGGGCCACAAGGGACGTCCCCAGTGTTGTGTCTTTTGACATCTAAACAATGATAAGACTACATGAATCTTTGGATATGACATCCTTAAACCTACCAATTTAGCGTAAAGATCCTTTATTACCACTGTTTGGAACCTGAAGAAGTCAGTTGGCTTCTGTTATGGAAGGACAGTGTCCCTTTTTTGATTTATGAAGCTTGGACATATTTTTAATGATTCTCCAAAGAAGCAACTGTTTGAGTGCTGGAGATAGGAGCATTAACTCAGTATTCTTGTGATGCCCTTGAGAAGGACTAAGACTGCTTATCTTGTGTAGTTGGTTAATTAGTTGGGAAGGTAAGTTTTTCAAGCCCCCTTTATTAACTCATGAGAGTCAATATCTACTTAGAGAGTACAGTCAGAACTTCTCCAGTGAAACTTAACTCATTCATTCTCTGTGGGGACAGGAAGGCCATTGACCTAGTTTCTCCATCATACTGAATTGTCATCTCTTTAAAATTAATTCACACTTCTTGGGAGTTCTCTGCCAGGAAAGGTCCAGGGAGACCCGATTAAATGAATAATTTGGAATCAACAAGCCAGTTGTTCCTGTTTTAAGGCAATGTGACATATTTGATGGTTCTAGATCATTTAAAAGGTATGGGCACCAAAATTATAAAAATAGAAAAAAAATGGCGGCACTAATCTCATTACTGGTTTGCTGCTCTGTTTTGCCCTATAAGTGTCAGGACAAACTCATACATCCTAAATTTGTGGGCTTTGAGTAAATATCCACAGAAAGTTCAGAAAGTTACCTGTATTGGGGACCTCCAAAACAATTCATTGCAGTAAATTAACTCAAAGAAATCTTTCAGAAAATCAAGTATTAAGTATTAGGTATGGCCAATATCTTTTTCTTTTTTTGGTTGGTTGGGATTCCTGGTTTTTCTTTTCCAGTGCCGATTCAAATTCAATTAAAACAAATATCTCCATTCCAGAAGTCTAAGTCAGTGGATAAACACATTCAGCTCCATCACGCTTGAATACAGGATTCCAAACACCCCTGAGAACAGCTGGAGAAAGCAGATGGGGCGAAAAATTCACCTGCCAGGCAACTTCTCCTTCTGTTTCCTCCACTGACTTTCCTCTCAATTCAGTCCATTGAAAGAACACGGGGGGGAAAAAATGGGTGTTCAAGTCCCTTGTACTTTTTAAAGCACATGGTATTTATTAGGCATTAACTGGCACACAAATATACGAAACGAGTACTTAATTCTCACCCCACCCCGCCCTTAGCAACATAAAAAGACATAATCGCAGAAAGACACTCACATGACAAACAGACTCACACACTCTTACGTACTTGAACATAACGCAGTCTCACATATTACCCTGTTCTCTTTATTAGGGTCACTTAAAAAAAAAAAAACAATAACTTTTTTTAATCATGAAAGCAAAGCACATTTGAAAGGGAAGAAAAAATGCAAACTTGGTTTTGAGTATCAATAAAATTAAAAGCTTTTGGCCAGCTCCCATGCTGGATTCCATTTCAGGCTATTACTTAATTAGAACTCCTCTTTATAAATAAATAGTACCAGTAAAATATTACATCTGAAGAACCCTGCAATAATGTTTTACTTACACACTTTAATAACCATTTTCTGCTTTCAATAACCACAGTTTGGGGTCTGCATTTGGTGCTGGTATGATGCCTTTGGAGAATGCTCCTTGGTGAATAAGTCTGGCTGCTTCTTTAGGGATGGTGGTGTTGGTTTTGCATCCAGTTTGGGTCATCGGCAGCGGTGATGGAGGTTTGGAAGCTGGGGGCTGGCTTTTTTTTTTTTTTTTTTTTGGTTATCAGGACGAATATTTATTTTGGCTTTTTCACAATGCTTGTCAGCACAGAGCTTGCGCCTTGCTTATCACAGTTCTGCCCGCATGTAAACCGGGGCTTTTTAAGTTTTTCAAAGCGAGATTTCCGGTTGGGAAGGTATAGGCCACGTTTCAGTGGGCGGGAAGGACACGGAGCCGGGGAGACGGGAGGGCCGAGTGAGATAGGACGCCAGATGGAGTTCGGCGTTATCCTGACCCCACTGGTGGGCAGGAGGTGAACCTGGGCTCCATGAGGATGGGGAAGGGAGGCCAAGATTGGAGAGAAGCTGGGAGGCAGGGAAGCTTGACAGAAACATCCCTGGCAGAGGTAGGTAATTTCTTAGTCAAGAGGGAGGGTGGCCAATTTAGGTTTGGGGGTTGGAGGAGTATTTGAGGGGAACCCCACAAGTACATATCTTGAAACATACTTGTCTCAGACCTCCCCCAGAATAAGGGACTGGGTCCCATTAAGAAAATTGAAAGAAAAAATATATTATTATTTATTATATAACAATGTCAACATTAACACCAAGACAGGGAAGGACTCCAACTACGCATGAGGATCAAACACTCCAGGAGGCAGGACTTTCTGGAGACCAAAAGAAGAAATCAGAGAGGGCGTCCTAGAGGTGGTGTGATTGTGGCCGGTCGAGGAAGGCGGTGGTCGTGGAAGAGTGTGGGGGGTGGGGGGGCGGCAGGGACTCATCTCTTCTTCTTGTTTTTTAGTTTTGAGACAAAACAAAGTCACATTTTTTGAATTGTGGTTTCAAGCGACTGATTACATCAGTGTTGGGGGCGGGGTGTGGGGGCAGGGGCAGTTCTCAAGTGCAGACGTGAACGCGCGGTGAAATGAGACATTCCATCCTTGGGGTTCTCCCTGTGGCCGTCTCTCTCTCCCTCCCTCTCTCCCCTCCCTCTGGAAAACGGCAGCAGAGGAGCAGGCCTGGCCTTAGCTGTTGTCATTCCACTCTGGAACCATGCCGACTCCGTGCACGGCCGAGTGATACTGATGCGGGGACAGGGTCCTTGGTACACCGTGAGCGTACAGAAACTCCGACGCCTGGAGGCTGCCCGGGGACTGGAGGCCAGTCTGAGGCCCGCACTGCCTGACCACAGGCTGGTGGGCCACGGAGGTCTGGTGTTGGAACATTCCCTCTCCAAGCTGCGGGGAGCCGTGGTTGGCCATGCCGGCCAGCCGGGGGACCAGGGGCCCCGAGGTGAAGTGGGCGGAGAAGTGCTGATAGGGCAGCCTGTCCATGGGTTGAACGGTGGTGACCGTGCAGCTGCTATACGAGGACATGCTGGGCCAGGCGTTGCAGCTAATGTCCTCCAGGCTAGGCACGGGCTCGCTGGGGGGCGCGGAGCTGGCGTACATGCAGGCCTGCCGCTGGGCTGACTCTGTCCGGTAGGAGGCTCCCAGGCCCTGCTGCTGGGCGTAGCCGGAGCGGTAGAAGGGGTCCTCCTCGCTAGGCGATGTCTCCATGTAGGGCTTCTTATAGGGATGGTCTGTGCTGGAACATTCTTCATCTGTGGGAAGACAGGAGGACAGACACCCATGAGGCCAGGGACCAGCCACCCCACAGCTCAAGGCTGAGATAGCCATTTGGCCCCAGGATGGAAGGATTAAGTCTGAAAGATGGTTAGCTTCAACCTCCGTTCCAATCATAAAGGGGGTGGCCTGTCACGGCTAAGACTTTAGGCCACAGAGCCCTAAGCAAACAGCTTGACCTTTCCGACCCGAGCCCAGTTTCTTTTTTAAAAAATCAATTTTAGCGTGTTCCCTCAGTAGAACATTAATGCAATTGTTAGAGAAGATGCTTTGTATAAATTCTAGAAGGTGGGGAAATTGAGCTCAGCTTCTTCACCTGTAAAATGGAAAGAGTCATAATGACCACTTCTAGGCATACACACTGAGGAATCCAGATCTGAAAGAGACACGTGCACCCCAATGTTCATCGCAGCACTGTTTATAATAGCCAGGACATGGAAGCAACCCAGATGCCCATCAACAGATGAATGGATAAGGAAGCTGTGGTACATATACACCATGGAATATTACTCAGCCGTTAAAAAGAATTCATTTGAATCAGTTCTAATGAGATGGATGAAACTGGAGCCCATTATACAGAGTGAAGTAAGCCAGAAAGATAAAGAACATTACAGTATACTAACACATATATACGGAATTTAGATAGATGGTGGCGATAACCCTATATGCAAAACAGAAAAAGAGACACAGAAGTACAGAACAGACTTTTGAACTCTGTGGGAGAACGTGAGGGTGGGATGTTTTGAAAGAACAGCATGTATACTATCTATGGTGAAACGGTCCACCAGCCCAGGTGGGATGCATGAGTCAGGTGCTCTTGCCTGGTGCACTGGGAGGACCCTGAGGAGTCGGGTGGGGAGGGAGGTGGGAGGGGGGATCGGGATGGGGAATACGTGTAACTATATGGCTGATTCATGTCAATGTATGACAAAACCCACTGAAATGTTGTAAAGTGATTGGCCTCCAACTAATAAAATAATATTTAAAAAAATAAAAAAAAAAAAATAAAAAAAAAAAAAAAAAAAAAAAAAAAAATAGAAAGGGAAGCGCTAAATGAAATGGGAAAATACAGGTTAAGTACTTAGTCCAGAGCTTGGTACAAGGAAATGCTCAATAAGTGATAATTATTATTATTATCTTCCCTCCTCCCCAGCATGTAAATTTTATGAAGGCAACACATGGTCTGGAATACACATCACTATCGTTCCAGAACCTGGAACGTATACCTGGTAACAACAATAACAAGAGCATCAACCATAACAATAAAAACACATGCAGGGCTTACTGCCTGTCACTGTCCTGAGTACTCTTCATGAGGTCACCCTTTTAATCTCAACAAACTCATGAGATGGGTTCTCTTAGTATCCTCATCTTACAGATGAGACAAAGGAGACACACACAGGCCGAGACAGTATGGGAAGCCCAGAAAGGAGGGGTGTGTGTGTGTGTATGGCCGATTCATCGCGCTGTACGGTAGAAACTAACACGGCGTCATAAAGTAACTAGAAGGAGAAGGGGACGACAGAAGATGAGATGGTCGGAGGGCATCACCGACTCAATGCACATGAACCTGCGCAAACTCCGGGAGATAGCAAAGGACGGGGGAGCCTGGCATGCTGCAGTCCACGGAGTCGCCAAGAGTCAGACATGACTGAGCGACTCAACGACAACGACAAAAGAAACTTGCCCGTGGTCCTCTGTGGCTGATAAACAATGCAGCTGGGATTAGAATCCGAGGAATCGCGTGATAAAATCCCTGCTCTTCAATTCATGCTAGACAGTAAGACATGCAGCAAATACTTCTGCAACGGATGGAGCAGTGCGTGGACAGATGGATACATGGATGAAAATGGAAAGGAATCCCCAAATCCCTTCCTGACATCTCATGTGAACAAGGACCCACTGAGGATGTGTGGAGTTGGTACCAATTACTATGTCACCATTTCCTCGCTGAGCAAGTCACTTCCTTCCTGTGGGCACTAATTAATCCCTAATACAGAGCAATGGAGAGAGAGTTCTGTGCTGAAAGAGGGTCTTCCTTAACCACTTTGGGGTCACTGACCCTTTTGGATTCTAATAAAAGTGCTGGGCTCTCTTCTAGGAAAAAACACTGAAACACAACATTTTGAGAACTGTAGGTATAGACAAAAGCGATGTGGACAACATCAAGGGGCTCAAAGACCCCCTAAAATGCAGACCTCAGTTAAGAAACCTAGACATGCCTGACTCTGGCCCTTTTACTTAATATCGGTGGGACACTAGCAAGGTATCTGCCATCTCTGGGATTCCTTTTTATCACCTTTGAATCAGAGTCAGCAATACTTACCTCACTGGGCAGCTCAGGCGTAATAATATCGAGCATGGAAATCTCCTGCATCCATCACCCAGGGCAGCTCGTGTTGCCAGGGTAACACCACCTGTGTCCCAGAAGACCTCATCCATAATAACACACCTCCAGGTGTTTCCTTCAGGGGAAGCAGTCCTAGGCGGTTTCTACCCAGGCGTAAACCTCACACGGATTCATTCCTTGGCTGGGATTTTACTCCCCAAGCTGGAGATTTTTCTTTCCTCACTTCCGATCTCTTTCTAATGAACAACACTAAGAAATGTGCCGATAATAATTGAGAACTAGACTTAGAAAACAGAGTCTTTTCCCAGCTGTACTGTCAAATGATGGTATGGTGTGGGTAAACCACTCTATCTTTCGTGCCTAAACTTCTTTATAATAAAAGGACATACTAGTCTCTTAAAAAAAAAAAAAAAAAAAAACAACCAAAGTCTATATAAAAAAAGGAAATATGCCATGTTTGGGGTGTGAAGAAAAATGAAACCCTGGGACACTCCCACATCTGTGACCACAGTGATGGTTGATGGCAGGACACAGGACCAAATAAGGAAGGAAATAAGAGCTAGAATTTATTGAGCACCTACTAAGGGGCCTAACTCTAATCTCACCATCATTCCTCAAGGTGGCTGTTCTCATTCTCATCTCTTAGAGGCAGAAACTGAAGCTCAGAGGAGTGATCTGCTCAAGGCCATTACAGTTGGGAAGGAATGGAGGCTGGGATCAAAGACATGACTAATTCACCTTGCCTCCAGCTCTCTGGATTTCTACTAGCCAATGCCACTCACTCAGCCACCCAACAAATGCCGACTGGGCCCCGACCAAGCCCCTACTGAGTGCTGGTCAACTGCTATGGTCCTGCTCAGAGCACATCCTTGGCCCCTCTCCATCCTCCCCCGTCCAGGGGCAAGGGAACGAGGGTAGGACCTGTAAGAGCAGGAGGCTGACACTGTGATGAGCAGGTAGTCCTTACATGTAAAGCTTCAAGCCCGTCTTCTCCTCACAGTAAGTCCTACGGCTTAGCACTGGACTATAAACCAACAACCCATGCCAAGTAGGGTAGCTTGGATGTGGGTTCCACCCAACACCTCCACTCTCATCATTCTCCAGGTGATACCCCCGGTACATCCAAAATCTCCCCCCAAACATGTATCTTCACATCTAGGTTGCACCCATCAATAGCAAGCATTTATTTTCAGCTAAATTCTTTCTGGGACACATCTGGGACTCATAGGATACTCAAACATTGGTCCCCAAAAATTGAAAAATGAAATCATCATTCTTCCAGGTGTTCTAGCTACATGATGCCAACCATCCAGATGTTTGAAGACATCCAGATGAGCAAGGGTCCATGTTTTTCACTTTTCAACCTAGCATTTTGGGGGCATCTTAAGGACACTGCTACACTCCACTTATTTATTTTTTTGTCCTGGCCACCTCCTCCTTCGATTCCTTCCCTCCACCCCTCAGATCCATAAATCTGAATGTTTCCATTGTTGCTGGAATCATAACCTTTGGGTTTTCCATTTAACCAGGGCGTTCCCCTTTTCAATAATAGAAAGTACAGCTGCAGGGTACCCTTGGCAAGAGAAAAAAAAAGGCAAACTAACCAGTCCCAAGTTTCTGATCCCCTTCCAGATTGGTTACAAGTAAAAAAAAGGAAGGATAATATGAAAAAGGCCAGAGCCACATTTTGGAAAATCGTAAAATTACACATTCCAAGGCTTAATACTCCAAAGATCTGATGCAGAGTCCTAAGAAAACCTTGATGCTGGGTTATTGATGGAAACAGGACTTAAGCATCTCCAGCTTCTCTTGGTCCTCATCACACTGTAAAGAAATTCCAAAGCCAGGATCAAAACTTCATGCTGGTCATGATAAATGCTTGGGATGTAATCTCTGTGTTTATTTTCGTGATGGTTTGGCTTCTATCTTTTTATTGGGAGCCTGATAACTGATCAACAGCAAACACATCTGTCCCAGCTGAGTCCTGCTTATCTTGCACAGTTGGGGGAATGGGCTTCAGTCAAAGGTCAAGTCCTTGATGAGATGAGTCCACAGCTCGATTTTAGAAAGCTGCATACGGGTGGTCAATTACACTTCAAATGTCCAAGGCCCAGCTGAGTCCCTTGGATAACAGTAAAGCTCTTCCTGATTCTGACCACCAATCACCAGGCCACACTGTGAAAAACCCTAGTGTCTGGTGTGTTTCCGGATGTTGTTGATTCTGGCTAAAATGGCTTTAATGATGAATCCAGGATATAGATTTTAGGGCACTGAGTTATGTCTCTTGACTCACTGGCTACATGACCTTGGGCAAACCCCTATACCATTCCAATCTCAATTCTTGTTTGTATTATACATGGGGTGCTAATGTTCTAAGTCACTTCAGTCGTGTCCAACTCTTTGAGACCTCATGGACTGTAGCCCACCAGGCTCCTTTGTCCGTGGGATTCTCCAGGCAAGAATACTGGAGTGGGTTGCTATTCCCTTCTCTAAGGGATCTTCCCAACTCAGGGATCAAACCTGAGTCTCCTGTGGCTCCTGCATCAAAGGCAGATTCTTTACCACCGAGTGGTCGCGGAAACCCATTATACATGGGGATGACACGTAAATTTCATGTGAAGGAATTGAGATAATAATAGAGCAGTCTAGTTTCTATTTTCCTTGTACTTAAGCTAAGTATTCAAATCTTATCTGCCCAAGTAATACAATTCTACTCTCTTTCCCCTCTTGGAAGACTGGATAGATGGCTCTGTGAAGGTCGTCCAATACTGGAAGGTACTTGGGTGAACTCCAGAGCTAGGAAACTCACAGAGCTAATTTCAAATCTCTGATCCCATTGAGCAAACAGTGTCATCACTGCCAAATGGGTCACTTTGCTTGCTGATGGAGTTCATTCAGATGAAAGATTGTGGGGAGTCTTCACAGATAAAGACACTGGAGGCAGAGAGATAAAATGCCACTCCTTAACTGAGTGACCTTTGCCAAGTCAGAAGGAGAACTCTAATTCAGGCCTTATGACTCTGAACAGTGCTCTTTCTGATGGCCCCAGCCCTTCAGCCTTCAGGAAACCCACTGTGTTCAGAGACTTCATGAAAAGGTTGTAACCTTGATCCTTTGGATGGATGGGTGGATGGGTTGATGGACAGATGCATGGACAGATAGATAGATGCAAGGACAGATGGATGAATAGATGGGTGGATGGATGAAAAGACGGATGGGTTGACGGACGGGTGGACAGATGCATGGATAGATGGATGGACAGATAGATACATGGAAGGACAGATGGATGAATGGATGGGTGGATGGATAAACAGATGGATGGGTGGATGGATGAATGGACAGATGAATGGATAGATGGATGGACAGATAGATATATGGAAGGATAGATGGATGAATGGATGGGTGGGTGGAGGAATAGATGGATGGATGGACAGACAATGAATAGATGATTGGATGAAAGGGTGGACTGGTGTGTATGAGTTTGTCTACATGTTGTTAGCTCTTAACCTTAAAATACAAAGAACTTGGATGGTACTGTGGGAAGACTGGGAATCAAAAGACTTCAGCTCGAATCTCAGCGAGCCACTATCCAAAACCATGGGATGTACTGACTGGCTTGCTATCAGTCTCCCCCAGTGAGAATACAAGCTTCCTGGGAATAGAGACCTTTGCCATCTCGCTCCCCTTATCTTCAGCATACAGCACAGTGCCCAGTACAAAGTAAGTGTGCCGTTAATGCTTACTTGATGACTGCAGCCTGGATCGGCCACTCACCAGCCACATAACCTTGGGAATCTACCCCAAGCTCTTATGCCTCTATTTGCCTCCTATTTGCCAAGGGGGTGGAAGGCATCTCCTGTGACTCAAAGACTACAGGGAGACTCCAGTGAAGGAAAGGGTGTGGGACTGCTCTAAAAACCAAGGAGGCTGAGGAAATGCAAAGCCCTTGACGGTACCCAGTTCCTCTCCCCTTTCCCTCTCAGTATCCAGTGTAGTAACTGGCTTTGCTAAAACCTTTATTTGGGTCGCCTCTGGTTTCCAATGGTTGGGCAGGGCTGTCAGGGTGGGAAGGAGAGAGAAAGACAGACAAGTGGTCTCCCAGGCCCGAGTGGACTGGATGTGATGGAGTGGCGTTGATAAAACACTTTCCCAGCTTTTTAGCTCCTCCCATCAGGAGAGATAGTTTGGAGACAGCTGGGTCCAAACACAAGGGGCCCCCTGGCCGGCCTGGTCCTTTGACATTTCACTGGGGCTGCCTCCTGGGCCGGTTGGAAAGGAGACAGACAATGAGGGGAAGTCAGATAGTGGGGCAGGCAGGGGCCGGGGTGGGGGAGAAGCCACCCATGGAGTTATCACTTAACGGGAGTCCCAAACTGGAAGGAAACCTCGGCTGATTCCTTATCGCTTTACAATGGAGGCTGATGATGAATTGCTTTTTGTCGTCTCCAAGGCAGGCAGGCAGGACAGATGGAGCTTGGCTGGAATGTTCTCTGTCCCCAGGAGCTGTCTTTTGGAGGTGGAGGGAGGCAAGAGGGGCAGAGGTTTCTGCCAAGGTAAAATGAGCCCTGCACCGCAAGTGCACAGACCTCAGAATGAATCAGGGGGTGGAGCTGCCTACTCACTGGGTGACTGTACTAGTTACTCCATCTCTCTGAGCCTCAGGGTCCACATGTGTCAAAGAGGGGGCAATCCTTCACCTTGTTATCTGCAACCAGTCACGACGTCCTGACTCCTCCAACATCTCCAGCTCTTCTCCACACTCCTTGGTCTGAGCCGTCACCATTTCACACACCTTGGAGTCTACAATAGCCTATGAACCATCCCTGGCATCAATTCGATCCCAGCAAAGGGAATGCCTCAAAACAAAGCCAGAATCACATCCCTCATGGGTTCAAACTCCTGCAAAGGCCACTCGTCAGTGTTAAGATAAAATCTGAACCCTTCAAAGTGTCTCACAAGGGCCGGCGTTGTGCTGGTCCCTGCCTTCCTCAGCAGCCTTCTCTCCCATCACTCTTCCCTGCTCTGTGCGCAAACCATACTGGTTTTATGTCCACTGCCCCAGTGGGAGGGGGCTCCCCATTTTTCGAGGGTCTGCACACATGCTCTTCTCTATGCCTAGACACCCATTTGACTCCCCAGTCTCATATCTGACACCCACTCTCCACAGACCTCAACTGAAATTCTTCCCCGATGCCCTACTCTAGTCCAGTTACCCACTTTGCTGTTTTTATTTTTAATAACTTTCAAAAACCATTTATTTATTTGGCTGTGTCTGATCTTAGTTATAGCAAGGTGCCCAGACTCAGCTGCCCCGTGGCATACAGGATCTGTTTCCCAACCAGGTATTGAACTCACGTCCCCTGCATTGGAAGTGTGGATTCTCAACCCTTGGGCCACCAGGGAAGTCCCCCACTTTGCTTTCTGTTAGCACTTTGTGCATCTCCTTCATAGCATTCGATCGCCACTGCCATCAAACAAGTCAATAACGAGTCACATTAATGTCTGCACTGCTTGCAATGGTGTGCATTTCCCAAAGTCAGGACGGCCGTGAGCTCACTTTCAGTAGAGGTCTTATAGGTACCAGGCTCTCACATGCCTCCACCTATCTCACAATCCCGGGTTCACCGGGATGATCTCATTTCATCTCATAACAACCCTGCAGCAAAAGCAGTATTGTCCTCCCCATTCTGCAGAAAAGCTGGCTGAGGATCAGAAAGCTGAAGCAAGTTACCCACCATCACGCTGCTGGGAAGTATCAGCTGCTGGGAGAGACTGCAGTGGGCCAGCCACTGACTCCAGCTTCCCCAGGGGCCACCTCAAGTCAAACCCAAGTTCTTGCGAGGATCTCAGCAAAGTACCACGTGCAGGACAACCGCTCCCATCACCCAAAGAGGTTCATCAGCCTTGCATTCAAAGCCTTCCTCCAGCCTCCTCCAGGAGTGCCTTTCCAAGGATGCTGCTATGAATATCGAACCTAAAACAGCACCCTGATTCTTTGTAACTACCCTCTCTTCTTCTTGGTCTGGCATCAATTTAATCTAAAGAACTCTTTAATTCAAACCTGTGAGCTCTTCAGCAGCGAACAGAACCCAATCCCAAGAGTAGAATCTCTAGTGGACGATGAAATTTGGAGACTGCAGCTCATAAGTAAAGGTCATGAAGGCAGGAAGGGTGGTGGTTCATAGTCCAGGCAGAGTCTGCAGGCCAGGCGTGGGTTCAAACTCTGCCTTCAAGAACCATCAGTTCGGACTTCCCTGGTGGTCCAGTGGTTGAGAGTCCGACTGCCAATGCAGGGGTCATAGGTTCGATCCCTGGTCTGGGAGGATTCCACATGCCACAGGGCAACTGAGTCTGTGCGCCACAGCTACTGGGTCTGTGCTCTAGAGCCTGGGAGACGCAACTACTGAGCCTGCACGCGGCAATACTGCATCTGCGTGCCCCAGAGCCCGTGCTCACGGCAAGAGAAGCCGCCGCAATGAAACCCCGTGCACCGCAGCTAGAGAGCAGCCCACACACAGCAATGAAGCCCAATGCAGCCAAAAAAAATAAGTAACTAAAAATCAATAAAACATTTTAAAAAGTAGCTTTAAAAAAAAAGAACCATCAGTGAAGTAAGTCAGAAAGAAAAATACCAATCTGGTATATTAATGCATATATATGGAATTTAGAAAGATGGTAACAATGGTAACAATGACCCAATATGTGAGATAGCAAAAGAGACAGATGTAAAGAACAGACTTTTGGACTCTGTGGGAGAAGGCGAGGGTGGGATGATTTGAGAGAATAGCATTGAAACATGTATATTACCATATGTGAAATAGATCACCAGTCCAAGCTCAATGCATGAGAGAGGGCACTCAAAGTCGGTGCACTGGGACAACCCTGAAGGATGGGATGGGGAGGGAGGTGGGAGGGGGGTTCAGGACGAGGGACAGAAGTACACCTGTGGCTGATTCATGTCAGTGTATGGCAAAAACCACTACAATATTGTAAAGTAATTAGTCTCCAATTAAAATAAATTAATTAACTAAAAGAAAAAAAAGAACCATCAGCTCACAGTTTTCCCTTAGGTTCCCCATTTGTAAAACGGGTTTATATCAGTGCCTACTTAATAATGTTCCTGAAAAGGTTGTGGCCTGGAACCCCGGCAGGGCTCCCTGAAATATAATATGAAACAGCATCTCTACACCGGGACCTGTGCGCTACAGAACATTCTTAACCCCTGCTTGTGCCTGAAGAGGCATATTGCAGGCATCTGGGCTCCAGCCCATCCGGCAGCGGGCGTGCTGGGAGTCAGGCCAGGGGGCCTGATGGGCTGATGCTGCTCAGGCCTTCCAGATCCAAAGAGTTTGGATGGGCTTCAGGTAAGTCTGGAAAGCCCGGTCTCACCGGGTCAGCTCCCTAGCCCCAGGTTTGGACCCATGACAGCTTTTCCCTCTTTCAAAACGTGACTTTGGTAAATGTCAAATAGCCAAACTGTGTTCCTGTTCTCATGTCAAAAGAGAAGGTCCAGGCACCACTGGACTTTGAAAGGCGTCGTGTTGGCTGATGGGGCTTTGAGATCCAACAGAGAGCACTCAGAAGACAGGGCCACAGACCATCTGGAGCAAAACAGGGCTGGTTTATTAATTCAACTCAGCGCTGATTTCATAGCCTCTTCGCACCAAGCTGAGGAGACAGGTCCAATCTACAGGCTCCAATCTACAGAGGTTTGTTGTGAGGTTTAGAGGCATTGACTAAGTAACTTGCCCCTAATCATAAACACGTGCAAATGTCAAAGATCGGATTTATCTCACTAGTCTGACTCTGAAAATCACAGGCGTAAGCAAGAGGTTGCACAGTCCCCTCCCCTTATGTCTGTCTTCCCGAACCTTCACCTAAATGAGCAGCCTTTTCTTTACTTCCTCCTGGGATTCACTTAGCTTCCACCCATGGGGTGCTCACCAAGCACCAACTGCTCTCAGGAACTTAGCATATTTACAAGTGACAAACGGACACCCAGAGAGGCTAGGACACCTGCCTGAGGTCATCCAGGAAGCTGGTGGCAGAGCTGAGACTCAAATCTGTTTCCCTGGCCCCACCGCCCACATCCACACCTTCGATTCTGCCTTGGAAAACGTGCCACCAGAAATTTCCTACCTTAACTTCCCCTCTGGACTCAGATAGCTTAGGAGGAAGTCATCCATTTCTCATTAGGCAAAGGAAATGATGAGATGTCTCAGACAACAGCCTAGGAGATTTAAAGAGGGGATGCACAGGAGACAAAAATCTATCATGATTCTCTTTACTCCCTCTCCACCTTTTTTTTTTTTTTTTTTTTTTTGGTATTGATCTGGAAAAGAAAGAAGAGCTCAGAATCCACTTGGAAAAAACCTTGCTCAAGGACTAAAGAGCACATCAAATTCCAAGGAGGTTCCCTGGAGTGTAGGTTGTAGGCTTATAATACAACCAAGACTCTGAAAGCATACTCCTTAACTACCCCTGACAACATAAACTTGGCTTTATCCTTTGGGGGTAGTATTTCCTTTTCAGCAGCTAAAAAGAATGAGGCTGTTCTAGGATCATGAAAAGACATCTACAATGTATGCTACTGTAGAGCCCAGGAAACTCTACTCAATATTATGTAACAACCTAAACAGGAAAAGAATTTGAAAAGGAATCAAAACATGTGTATGTAGGACTGATTCACTCTACTGTACACCTTAAACTAACACAACAATGTTCATTAACTATGAAAGTGAAAATCACTCAGTTGTGTCTGACTCTTTGCTACCCCACAGACTATACAGTCCATGGAACTCTCCAGGCCAGAATACTGGAGTGGGTAGCCTTTCCCTTCTCCAGGGGATCTTCCCAACCCAGGTCTCCCACATTGCACGCAGATTCTTTACCAGCTGAGCCACCAGGGAAGCCCAAGAATACTGGGGTGGGTAGCGTATCCTTTCTCCAGCAGATCTTCCTGACCCAGGAATTGAACCCTGGTTTCCTGCATTGCAGGTGGATCCTTTACCAGCTGAGCTACCAGGGAAGCCCTTTCATTAACTATATTCCTATATAAAATAAAAAGTTAAAAAAGTACAATATAGTCTAAAATTTTAAGAAATACAAGTTGCAAAACAGGTACAGTATGGTATCAACAATTAAAAGTAAAAGCAAAACTCTGTATTTGTGTGTGTGTGCACGTGTAAACAAATAAATGCGTCTGGACATTTCAAATAAGCCTTCCCCAAGGAAGGGGCTAGAACGTGGCAGAGATGTGACAAAGGAATCTTTAGCTGTACCAGAATGGTTTGACTCTCTTACAGCCTCTCAGCCCCTCAGTGCACTGCTTACATTTTAAAAATACATGTACATGTAGCTAGGTGGATCTCCTCTTTTCAAGGGAAAGAAGAAGAAAAGAAGTGGCCAGGTGGGCAGGGCAGTCGCACTCACCTTTCCTCTTGGTGCAGTGGTAAATTTGGCTGTGCTCCTGGGGCAGCGGGTACGGGTTCGGTGGGGGAAGGAGGTCCTGGGAGGGGCCAGACACACCATTCTCACACTGGTACTGGGACCCCAAGTTGGATGAGGCGGACAAAGCTCGAGGCTCGCTGCTGAAAGGACTGTGGTTGGAGGCCACTTTCTGTCTCACTGTGCTCCTGGGAACCACGGGATATTCTTTACTGAAAGGGAGAAGATAGAAAATAACATTGATCAATGGCGTGATCGAGATCTTTTCATTGTCTGAACCACAGGGTCAAAGAATCCACTGGGGGAAAATAATCACAGAATAAGAAACAAAGGAATCTTTGATGAATGGAGAGATACAGTTACACTCAAGAGCATCCTATGTCACGGACATATACATTTAGTTACCATCTTTTCGTGTCTTATACTTTATGCAAGTAGGTTCATGAACAGTTCTATACATATGCCGAAAGGTAAATGAGCACCCCCAGTTCAGAATTCCTCCTAAAAATCAACAAACGCATGTCAGTTGAAATATTTCACCCTATTCTAGATATCTTTGAATTCCCTAATTCAAATGCTAGAGAGCTGAGAAGTCACTGAGACTTAACTTCTTGGTCTCCATCTTTAAAATGGGATGTGGTCTTTCCCTAACATTAGTCAAGAATGGCAGCTGACTATCTAGGGTAGTCACAGAAAAATCTAGGTCACCCCAATCTGAAGAGTTTACTGCCTGTGCCTTAGAATTTCCTTTTGAATTGCTGTACTTGTTGCCTCTGACAATACTTAACTTCTCTGTCCCTTGGTTTCCCACCTGTAAAAAATGGATAATAAACAAAATCTAGGTTCAAAGGACTGTTGAGAGAAGAAATGAGTTAATGCATGTGAAAGCCTTAGAGTGGCGTTTGTCACAACAAATGACAGCCATCAGCAGGACAGTCACAGTTTTGGAAACACAGTGTGGGGGAGGTGGGGGGCAGGAAGAGGAAAAGAAAGAGGACAGAGGAGACAGAGAACAGAGCGTGTGATCCAAGGAGAGGCAGATCCAGAGTCAGGTCTCATCTCCACCAGTGGACCACAGCCTTTCTAAACCTCAGCTTAAGATGCCATATGGATCACAGTCTTTCTAAACCTCAGCATACAGTGCCACATGGATAGCCTCTCCCAAAGTGCTCTAAATCTGGTCCCTCATACTCTTTTTTTTATTATTTTTATTTATTTATTTATTGGCTGTGCCGGGTCTTCGTTGCTGCATGGGCTTTCTCTAGTTGCAGCAAGCGGGGGCTACTTTGATTGCAGTGTATGGGCTTCTCATCGCAGTGGCTTCTCCTTCTGCAGAGCATGGGCTCTGGGTGCATAGGCTTCAGTAGTTGTGGCGCATGGGCTTAGCTGCTCCACGGCAATTGGAATCCTCCCAGACCAGGGATCGAACCCGTGTCTCCTGCATTGGTATGTGGATTCTTCACCACTGGACCACCAGGGAAACTCTTGGTCCCTCACACTCTTATGATAGGTCCCCCCACATTCCCTTCTCTTTAGCTTTCAGGTATTCCTATTTTTGTCCTCATAAGAGCTCAGACAATTCAACAGAAACCTGTCCTGGAAAGGAGGAAAGTGGAGCCGAGTATCACCAAGAGCCCCAAAGGAAACCAGGTGAGTGAAGGAGGGACATTTGCAGAGAAGCTCAAAGGTAAAAGGAAGAACTGACAGAAATATCCAGGCTGTTAAAGAAGAGAACAGCCCAACCCATAACATTCTCACATCCACTAAGGGAAGAGGGCTGCCAGTGTTTGGGATCAGAAAGGATATCTTGCACAGGACAGTAACTAATACAGCGTGGATAAGGTGATCTGCCCATCTTTTCTGGACGCAATATATCACCCTCTTTTTTTTGGCCACACCACGCAACTTGCAGGATCTTAGTTCCCAGACCACAGATTCAACCCAGGGCCATGGGAGTGAAATCACTGAGTCCTAACCACCTGATCACCAGGGAATTCCTGAAATTCATTTTTGAAATGAATTTTTGAAATTTTTAACAAAGTGGACCAAGCAACCCCATTACTATGGATTTTCCTAAGAAGGTAACTATGAGGATTTTTCTCCACGGCATTGTCTATGAAAGTGAAAGTATTCAGTTGCTCGGTCACATCTGACTTTTTGCGACCTCATGGAAGCCCATCCTGGCTCCTCTATCCATGGTATTCTCCAGGCAAGAAGACTGGACTGGGTTGCCATTTCCTTCTCCAGAACAAAGGGAAGAAACTGGAAACAATCTAAATGTCCTCATTAATGGCTTAGTCAACTTTGACAGAGCTAGATGATGGAATATTTATGCAACCTTTGAAAATAATAAGCCGCCTGTTTATGAATAAATTCATAAATCTGTGCAAGATAAACGAAGTTAAAGAGGTAGGATGTAACATGATCTAAATTATGAAATAGATCCCAGTGGGCCCCTCCAGAAGCTGGGGTTATGGGAGAACTTTTAGATCAGCTTATTACTTTTTTGCAGGCTTTCCTCATGGCTCAGTGGTAAAGAACCCACCTGCCAATGCAGGAGACTTGGGTTCCACCCCTGGGTCGGGAAGACACCCTGGAGAAGGAAATGGCAACCCATTCCAGTATTCTTGCCTAGGAAATCCCATGGACAGAGAAGCCTGGCGGGCTATAGTCCAAAGGGTTGCAAAAGAGTTGGACACGACTGAGCTACTAAACAACATTACTTTTTGCACATCTGCATTGGTTGACTCTTTTTACAGTAAGCATTTATGAAGTTTCTGGAGAAGGAAATGGCAACCCACTCCAGTATTCTTGCCTGGGGAATCCCATGGACGAGGAGCGTGGCAGGCTACAGTCCATGGGGTCACAAGAGCCGGACATGACTTAGTAACTAAACCACCACCAGCATTTATGAAGTTTAGATGAATATTTCCATGTTGAAAATAATATTTATTACTAATTGTTAATAGATTATATAAATTATTAACATAATTTTAATTATGACAGAGCAAGAGGACTAGTCTAGGAGGGACACACACAAAATAAAGGAAGTGCTCGCAGTCTCCTGGACGACAACATGCGACCCTCCAGGTTCTCCATTCATCCTGCCCACGTCCCCCACCCTCCACACCACCTTGGGCAATGAAAGGCAATGGAAACAGAGGTGAAATTCACAGGGGAAGATCTTGCTTGGCTGGAAAGCAAAAGGAAAATGAAGTAGAAGATATTCAAAGCTTCCCCCACATTTCTCCCAAGAGGGGTCCCTGGGAGTGAGAGGACAGAAGAGGATTTGAATCTGATCTCGTCATCTGTGGATCCAGAAAAGCTGCTACTTCTAGGGAAATGTCCATTCTGATTTTTTTAACATTTTAAAAAAGTGCTTCCTTGTCCTTTATTTTTTTTATTTTGGCCCCGCAGCATGTGGGATCTTAGTTCCCCAAACAGGAACTAAGTTGCCCCCTGAGGTGGGAGCACAGGATCTTAACCACTGAACCACCAGGAAAGTCCTGAAATGTCCCTTTTCCACACAATACCTTTCACTGGGTCCTCCACCCCACTCAGCCTGCAGCACCCCTAGTCCGATATCCTTGCTAACTCAGTGAGCTAGGATAAAGCAGGTCACCTAGCTAAGCCTCACCTGCAAAATGGGCAAGTAAAGAGATGATCAGGAGAAACCACAGCAGCCAGCCCTGAGTCCCCCAGACACCTTACCTTCCCTGATAACCCACTCACTGGACTCTGATTTTTATTTCAGTATCTAAGAATCAAGGTATAGTGGGAAGAAGAAAGATATTAGATTCAGGCAAAAGTGCATTCTGTATCAGACCTATCATCTTAACAGCTGTGTGATCTTAGACAAGACACTCGATCTCTCTGAGCATCAGTTATCTCTCAAGATCATTGAAATTATCCAACAACAAACTCTAGAAAATGTCTGGCACATAGTAGAAGCTGTTATAACCGCCGTTACAAGATGACTCGCGCTTCCAGCTCATAAAATTTCTCGGGAGGGAGCCGTGCCATAAGCCTGTCTCCTGAACGTGGAGGTCTCAACTTTGGGGAAAAACTTAGGGGTGTAAACTTGGATTTTCAAAATGATGTCTTTATTTTCAGTAATCCCGAATTGGAATTCAGCATTTCTTTCTGTGATGGGTGTCGGCAGCAAGCCACAGTTGAGTTAGCAGCCCTAGCGACTGTCATCAACAGAAACAAAATAACTTCCCATCTTGCTGCAGCTGCACAGGTCTCCAGATACCGCTTATGCGCATGATGACTTCAAAATTACAGTCATGTTCGATCTGCTACTAGGTCCCCACTACTTAAGACATTTATAAAGTTCATATGTTACTATGTCGCCATTTAGAAAAGAGTTGGATCACTCTGTGTTAATATAATGGGTTTCCTTGGCAATCAATGCATCTGATTTTACACATTTAATCAGAGTCTTCTGAGAAGGGATCCCTAAGCTTCCCCAGACTGCCAGAGGAGCCCAAGGCCCTAACCAGGATAAGAATCCCTCTGTAGAAGAAATATGAATCAGGAAATCCTGAACTGAGCTGTGATGTGTGTTTCACTGTGAACCAACCATTCTTTACCTTACTCCATTTTTAAATAAATTCTTTGCCTAAATGAGCTTTGCCTTACTCTGAGTAATAACAGCCATGACATTAAGGGGTTTGTGGTGCAAGGTCCTCTAATGCAATTAAAATAAAAATACTTATCTATTTGAATTTTTTAAAAGTACACCTGAAATTATCCCATGTACAAGGAACACAATGCCTAGCACATTTTGAAGGATGCTGCATTCACCCCCTTCATCCTCTCTGTGACCCTCTGAAGTGGGGACTGCTCTTATCCCCATTTTACAGATTAGAAAACCAAGGCCAAGGGAGATGAAATAACTTGCCCAGGGTCCCAGAACTAGAAAGAGACACCATCAGAATTCTAACCCAACTGTCTCCAATTTACTTCGAGACAATTTCCTACCTTTCCTACCTACCTACTCCTAGACCTCTTTCCATTTTTAAAACATAATACGCTTTTAGGGGTGCAGGGGTTTGGAGCCTCAGACTGCTCTCTCGTTTCACCCACCTCTCAGGGGTGTGACAATCTCCCACTCTGGGCCCCTGCCTTTGTTTGTCATCACAAAGCATGTCAGAGGAACCAGACAGGGGACAACAGAGTGTCTGCCAAGTTTCCATGAGGTTACAGACACCCTCATGACACCCTGGGGTCTCCTGACCCAGCTTTCCTGTGGACTGTGTCATTTCAGAACCGAAGCTGGAGCCACACTGAGCAGCTCCACTGCTCAGACTCTCCCCCTGGGGCCAGGAGGCTGAAAGGAATGAAATTAGCTTTATAGTTCTCGCTTGGCAGCTGAAGCTACGTAATGGAAAAAAAAAAAAAAAAAAAAGAAGAAGAAGAAAAATCATTATAATAATAAAACAAAAATGTTGTCAAATCTCACTGGCAATTCAATTTAGATCTTGCTTAGTTTGAGTACTGGGCTGTCAGAGATCCAACAGGGAAGGGGAAGTCTCTTTTTAGTTTGATATTCTTAATGGGGATGGTTACTTTTTTAATTAAAGAAAATAACTCTTAAAAAATGTTGGCTGAGGGAATTTACAAGAGAATGTATCAATGGACTCCGTGGAATTCTCCCTTCCGGCACTGCCAGATTGCAAAATTACCCTCTGGAAAAGCCAAATCCTGCTTTTGATTACTAACACTCACAGAAGTGGGAAAGGCATATTATGTCAATAACCACTTGTCCCTCTCAGTATGTTTCTCTCTGAGGAGCTTGAAACATCAGCCCCACCAGCAACCACGCACGTCTCCCCTGGTGTCTGCAATACAACATCCCCAAATCCACCTGGCAGGTGTCAAAATCGACGCAGGGAAGAGCAGAGTGACTTCTCAGTCAGGATGGGGTTACAGAGGCAAAGAGGAGAAAATGGTCCCAACAAACACCATTTGGGGTCATTTCTCTTTTTCTGACCATGCCACGTGGCTTGTGGGATCTTCGTTCCCCAAGCACGGATTGAACCAGGTCCTCAACAGTGAAAGCAGAGAGAACTAACCATTGGACCACCAGGAAATTCCCAGGATCATTTTTCCTGGGCTCATCAATGCACGAGTCAAAGGAACTCGTGAGTAGCAACACAGCAAAAGCCTCTAAAGTCCCCGTGAGGAGAAGATGACCTATTTTCCTCTACATCATTCAAGTATACAGACAGCATCATTCAAGAATACAGGCAGCAGAGAATTAAGGGACAGCTGAAAAGCCCTCGTGGGTCTGGGAAGAGAGTAGCAACTGGGGGCTACTGTTTTCACCAGTATCATCGTTATCAGCGTGACCATTCTCACCGTCACCACTATGTCCCTCATCCTCATCTTCCTCCTTATCATTTACATTGTTTGTCTTTTTGTGTGTGTGCATCCTATTGTTCCAGTCACTGTTGCTGTGTCTTAATCACTCAGTCACGTCTGACTCTTTCGCAACCCTGTGGACTGCAGTCCACCAGGCTCCTCTGTCCATGGGGATTCTCCAAGCAAGAACACTGGAGTGGGTTGCCATTCTCTTCTCCAGGGGCTCTTCCCAACCCAGGGATCGAACCCGCATCTCCTGCACTGCAGGTGGATTCTTTACCACCGGGTCACGGGAACAGCTCTCCAGCCACTGCACTGGTTGACTTACACGCTTTCCCTCATTCGATCCTGGCAAGAATCCCGTCTCATCCATATAACGACATTTACTTTAGAGACAGAAAAAGAAATGAGACGCAGAGAGGTTGAGCAACTTGCCCCAGATCACCCAGCTAAGAAGAGGTAAAGCTGAGCTGCACCCAGGGTCAGTGCTATTCCAAAGCTTTTCCCAACTTACACTTGATAATAGGCAATTGTTGCCTTCCCATCACTGCTAGGGCAACACAACACTTCTGTCTCACAGAGCATCTTAGAGGCTACCAGAGTTAGGTATTGGTTTTATCAGGTAACATCAACCTCTACCGATCCAACTGTCCATCATTCCTGCTTTACCAAAAGTCAAATCCCACTGCACTCGGCTGACACAGACACAGTCTGCCCAGTCTGGACACCAACCAGGGACCCGAGTACCCCAGTTTACCCTGGGTATCAGGGCCACCAACCAGCTTCTCCTGGCTCCACCACTCTCTCACATTCTATTCCACGTGAGCGGATGCAATGAATGACGCCATTGTCGCCGAGTCTGGGTTGTAAAACATTACAAGGGAATATTGAAATCCACAGCCAAACGGCATCGCAGCCGGCCGCCAGCTAACGAAGGGCCCTGAGAATGTTTTCCACTGCAGCCGACTGAATTGGCCTTTTCACGGGAGCAGGTGGCAGGGGCGCTGGGGTGCTGAGGAGGGGGCGAGTTTCTGTTGTTGTTTTCCCCTGGCGATGCTTACTCAGTTTCTGGCGGCCTTTCTCCAACGACTAAGGCAGTGCGCCGGGGCAAGGCTGTGGCCTGTAAAATCTGTTCTCACAAGCAAGTTCCTCCTCTCACTAGCACTTTAATCTGCGATCAGAATGAAAAGAGGACATTCCCCCCATCCCACGAAAGCCTTCCCGATTTATTAACTTTCTGATACGCCTGGGGAAATGATTCTAATCTAACGTGTGTGGACCCTCAAGGGATGCGGGCAGTTCACCCCAAGCGGGATTTTAGCTCAGCAAATAATAATCGCTCCCATCATTCTCATCTACAAAGTGCTTCATGACCATTTTATGACTCAGGTCTCATCCCACCAGCGAGGTGGAGAAAAGCACTGAATTCCAGCTGCTCCATGTTGCTGGTCAGACCAGGGGGACACAAAGAAGTGACATGAATTCCCACCATTGATTCTAACAGGGCTGTCTGATGTGAGCAGCACCAAGAATCTCAAATGTTGGGACTTCCCTGGTGGTCCAGTAGTTAAGACTCTGCTCTTCCACAGCAGGGGGCATGGGTTCAATCCCTGGTCAGGGAACTAAGATCCCACATGCCATATGGTGTGACCAAAACAAGAGAAAGAAACTCAAAGGCAATGCCCTCACTGGCCAAGAGCACCCAGCATTCATGACAACTTTGGTGGGCGACCTAGGGGTTCCCTCATGAAATCTCTATGTTACTTCACATCAGGGAACTCGTTTCCAGTTGCGACTCTGAAGTCAGGTTGTGTGGATGTGCCTGTCTTTGACGGTATACAGCCACCAACTTGGCCACTGTGAGGCTGGCTAAGTCCTTCCCTTCTCTGAACCTCCATCTCTTGTCTGCAAAATGGGAATAGTCAGACTCATCCCCTTCTTGGGTGGTCAAACAATACAACGCTTGGAAAGGCTTGGCATATATTGGCCACACATTGCTCCATAAACCCCAGCTTAGAAACCATATGATTATATTTTGAAGCAGACATCCTTACCTTGCAAGGGCTTCACTTGAATTTCACTCCCCATGCCATCCCAAATACCAGACCATTAGAGCTTTGTCAGTTCTTCTAGGGAGAAATCCATACTCGCATCTGCTACTCAAAAGGGGTCCCAGGATCTCTAGTTCTCCCCAGGAGGAAAAAGCCTCATGCAAAATGTTAAACAGTGTATGGTTTCCTTTATATAAAATTCTGTAACAGACAAACCTAACCGACAGTTTTTTTTTTTTAATCAGAATATTGATTGTTTGTGGTGGGGAAGTAGAAGAGGAATAAATGGGAAGGGACATGAAGAAACTCTCTGGGTGGAGGAATGCTTTATATTATGATAAGGACTTGGGTTGCACAGGTATATACATTTGTCAAGAAGTGAACGGTGCACTTAATGTCTTTGCATTTCACAGTATGTAGACTTTACTTGAAATAGAGAATTATGAACAGAGACTGAACCTGCATTATTGGCACGCCTGCTGAAGAATACAAGGATGAAAGTCCTCACAAATGCAACCAAGTGTGAAATACACCCCAAAAAAATGGGGGAGGGGTGGGATGCTCCAAGAGGGAGGTGATATATGTATAATTATAGCTGATTTGCACTGTCGTATGGCAGAAACCAATACAAACAATGTAAAGCAATTTTATTCCAATTAAAAAGTAAATTAAAAAAAATAAGATGGTAGATGGATGGATGGATTGGTGAATGGGTAGACTGGTGGATGGTTAAATGTATGTATGTGTTGATGGATGAATAGATAAACAGATGGGTTGGTGGATGGGTGAATAGATAGATCAGTGGATGGATGTGTGATAGAGCAAATATATAGCCATATTAATTGTAGAACCTAATCAGTGGGTATATGACTGATCATCATGCAATTCTTCCATGTTTTCTATATATCTTACATTTTTCATAATGCAATACTGGGACACATTCTCGGGACTTCTAATGTTCAGCCAAAGTTGGCCACCAAGTAGAGAAATGGGTTCCTTTTTATAAAACAGCTCAGTCCACGAGCTCCATTTCCAGAAGGTAAGGTCACACATTATTTTCTACAAGTCTTTGCTCATTTTGTAGGGCCAAGAAATTACCCAGGTGTGACCAGGGGACCCCTCCATCAAATAACTTGAAAAAGCACAGCTTCGGACCCTCTCCCGAGAGCCACTGATTCAGAACCTCTAAGGGTGAGACCCAGAACTCTGCTTTTTTCACCAGCCTCCCCACCCCCAGCTAATTGTGATGTCTGACAAAAGTTTGAGAAACAACGCTTATGGGGGATTTGCCCTCAGACACTGTCCTTGAATAGCAGGTTCAATGGGGGAGCAGAGGGGTGGGTATGGTGTTGAAGGTGAATGATGGACAATCAGGACCAAGATGAGACCTCTCGGGACAAACCTCCATTCACAACTTAGGCTGGCTTGGCCTCCCAAACATAAAGAGTCTTCTTGTCTTACATAAATTCACACTTTCCTGGGGGAAGCCACAGGCATAGCCAAAAGTACAGCAAGGAGTGGGGAGTTAATGGCATCTCCAGAATGTTCACTGTCCTGGAGATCACATCTCATTAACTGGACATCCCTATGGGATGTCCGGCCCTGGTGGCTCAGACAGTACAGAACCCGCCTGCCAATGCAGGAGACATAAGAGACACGAGTTCGATCCCTGAGTCGCTAAGATCCCCTGGAGGAGGGCATGGCAACCCACTCCAGTATTCCTGCCTAGAGAATCCCCATGGACAGAGGAGCCTGGCAGGCTACAGTCCATGGGGTCGCAAACAGTCGGACATGACTGAGTGACTAAGCACATCAGCTTTAACCACAAGTATGAGATTACACGAGCACTGAGCCTTCTTTTTGAAAAATGACCATTTGAAGTTAGGAGCTGAATAGTCATTTAAAATTAGGAAGGCGGGGGTGGGGGTGGGGGTTGCTGGAGAAGAAGGGATGGCTCCAGTGGAAGGATTTTAACTTTTTTTTAAAAAGGTTCTGAAATTTTTTAAAAAATATTTATTTATTTATTTGGCTGTGCCGGGTCTTAGTTGCAGTACTCGGGATCTAGTTTCCTGACCAGGGATCAAACTCAGGCCCCCTGCACTGGGATCACAGAATCTTAGCCCCTGGACCACCAGGAAAGTCCTGGATTTTAACCTTTTAAGGATCCCAGACCCTACAAATTCCTCAAAATTGCTTGACATTTTTTCTTCTATTTATATAGTGTGAGTTTTTCAGAGTTCCTTGCTTTAATTGAATTTTCCAAAGGGATCCTAGATACTGATTAAGAAGCCTAACCCTCAAGGTGGAAGAGGAGGTGGCAGCGAACTGCCCTGCAGAGGCAGGGGACAATGGTCTGTTTCTCACGTGGGTGGGCAGAGATGTCCCCAGCCTGGGACTGACAAAACCTACTTGCTCAACCTGGAACAACCTGGGCTCCTGGCTCTCCAATCTGCTCTCTGGTTGCTGTTCTTTTTCAGCCGCTCAGTTGTGTCCAATTCGTCACAGTCTCATGGACTGCAGCACACCAGGCGTCCCTGTCCCTCACTATCTCCCAGAGTTTGCTCAAACTCATGTCCATTGAGTCGATGATGCCATCCAACCATCTCATCCTTTGTCGCCCCCTTCTCCTCCTGCCCTCAATCTTTCCCAGCATCATAGTCTTTTCCAATGAGTTGGCTCTTCACCTGATGTGAAGGGGCCAAAATATTGGAACTTTGGCATCAGTCCTTCCAGGCCAACCAGAGACTACAGGGACCCCAGCTCTGGAGATCACTTCCTGCCGAGGCATCAACAGGCCACGAGAATACTGAGGAAGAAGAGGCAACCTCAATTCTCCCATGAAGAGCTCTGAAGCCGCCACCACTGGGCTCTGCCAGCCTCCCCACTGTGTGCCACAAATGCTTGTATGCCGGAAAGGACAGGCATGACTCACAGCCGCACTGTGTGAATTAAAGCAAGAAGTGCCCAAGGAAGCACTTTGCTGCTGCCTGTTCCTATTCTGGGGTTTGTCTTTCCAGAAAGACCAGGGGCAACCTGCTGGGGCAGACCAGTGATTCCTTCTATCCTGAAGATGCTCACCACCAGGCATCTGCACCTTAATTGGTTGTTGACCTGGCCTCAGACTTCAAGAGGGAATGGATCCCATCTCCTCCTGACATGATCACTCCAGCCCAGGGACGGTGCCAGCTGCTCCTAGGCAAGCTAGGGCAGTGTTAAATCACCCAGGCACACTCTCCAACTTCCTTCTGTCTAGAGTGAGGATCCCTGGCTCTCCCAGAATCTGAGCCCATTAGTGAGTCTTGTTCAACCAACAGAAAGTAGCAGAAGAGATGCTACAGGCTCCCAAGGTCTAGTGAGCAAAGGCCCTCCCAAGGTTCTCCAAGGACAGCCCGCCGCCATGGAGGGAGTCCAGGCTGGATGGGCCACATGCACACGCTCCAGGGGACCACTCAGACAGGCTCCCAGCCAAAAGCCAGTGTAAACTGCGGTCATGGGGGTGCGCCATCTTGGACACCCAGCCTTGTCTGGCCGTCAGACACCTGCAGCCATCCCCACTAACACCTAACGGCAATCAACACCTGCCCAGAGGCATCCTTCCCAACCCCCAGACCCTGAGCTAAACCCAAGTGCTTCCCTGGGCATTTCTGGCTTCCCCTTGGGCACAGTGACAGCGAGCGATGCCTGGCTTTTCCACCCTAAGCAGTATTTAGGGAGCATTCCTGAGGGGGAGTAGGTTGTTAAGTGGACAAAATCCAGAGCACTGTGAGGGTCTCTGAGCTCCTCATGGGAGCACCAAGGCTGCCTGTACGTCCTCCCCCTTGCGTGGGTGCAGAGGTGTCAGAAGTGAAGGGCTGGGGCTCTGACTGTGCTGGATTCAGAGTCGCATGCAGTGATGATGAGCCAGCTCAGAGTCCAGGGTTTCACAGCCGGTAGACGGGAAATTTAGGAATGGAGTCATTCATTGCATAGCCATAGTAATTAGGACACCCATATTAGCTCACCTCATCCATGCAACAGCCCCGGAGGTGGGTGCTATAATTATCTTCCTTTCACAGATGAGCAGATAGAGCTAGGGAAGCCCCATGGCTCACTGGTGTGCTGGCCAAGACCCCAGCTCCAGAGCCTGCTTTGGCATCGGTGAACCCTGGCCCTCGGTGCAAGGATTCACCTTTGCATCCTCAGGATCTGGCACAGAGTAAGCCCTGAAAGAATGGGTGTCCGCTGAAGAAGAAAGCAACAGATCCAAAACTGAATAAATAAATGAGTCTCTGGGAGAGGGGTTTAGGATGGGGGAACACATGTACACCCATGGCTGGTTCATGTCAATGTACGGCAAAAACCACTACAATATTGTAATTAGCCTCCAATTAAAATAAATTAATTTAAAAAAATAAAAATAAATGAGTCTCCGGGCTGCAGTTTTCTTTTCTGCAAAAGCGGGGAGGTTAAACCAGATGCCGCCTCCCAGGGTCCCTTCTACCGCCAGAACCCCATGCTTCTGGGGACAGTGTTCCCTAGGGACAGTGCCATGGCAGCTGGCTTTCAGAGATCTTCAGATTCTGACGCCTTCTCCAGAGCCCAAAACAGGTGGATCCCTGCACACTCCTCCGATCCAACCCAGAAAGCCCTTCCTCTCAACAGATTCAAATCCCATTCACGGGACTTCTCTGGTGGTCCACTGGTTAAGAAATGACCTTCCAATGCAGGAGACATGGGGTTCAACCCCTGGTAGGAGAACTAAGATCCCACAAGCCACTCAGCTCAGCCAAAAAAAAAATAACCTTAGGGAGTCCCCGGGCGGTCCAGTGGTTAAGAATCCACCTTCCCATGCAAGAGACGTGGGTTCAATTCCTGGGGTGGGAACTAAGATACCCACAAGCCTCAGAGCAACTAAACCTGAGCACCTCAACCAGAGGGAAGCCTGAATGCTTCAGTGGAGATTCTGCGTGCAGCAACTAGGGCCTGACACAGCTGAGAATAAAATAGAGTTAAAAAATTAAAAAACAAGAGTGACTTCAAAGAAAAAATCCCATGCATCCCGCAAAACCTGACTCCCATCCTCTCGATAAAAGCACCTCCCCACACTGAGTGGCCCTGTCCTTGGCCCCACGGGACCTTTGGCTTCCAGGAAGTTCCCATTCAGCTTTGACAGTGAAGTGCCCACGCTTTCTCATTGCTGCTGCTGCTAAGTCACTTCAGTCGTGTCTGACTCTGTGCAACCCCACAGACGGAAGCCCACCAGGCTCCCCTGTCCCTGGGATTCTCCAGGCAAGCGCTTTCTCATGAGGGTGAGCATTTAGGTGCATCTCCCAAATTTCTGTGATTTGCATATCACCTTGACGATGTTGGCCAAATCTTCATACTAGCTCTTCTGCTATTTAGTTAGTGGGAAGATTCCCTGGAGATGGAAATGGCAACCCATTCCAGTATTCTTGCCTGGACAGTTCCATGGGCAGAGAAGCCTGGCGGGCTACAGTCCATGGGGTCACAAAGAGTATTTTCCCCAAATAACCAGCCTTAGCTCGCCTTCCCTTCTCCCTACTTCCTTCTTTCTTTTCCTTCTTCCCTTCTTTCCTTCAAATTTAGTTTTGGGGACTTCCCAGGTGGTCCAGTGGTTAAGATTCTGTGTTTTGTGGGCTTGAGTTCGATCCCTGGTAACAAAATTAAGATCCCAAATGCAGTGCAGCACAGCCAAAGAAATAAGTAAATAAAAGAGAACTTAGTCTTATTCTAAACAGTATTGTCTGTGAAATCAGCCTGATGTGCCTGGTATCTGTGGGGACGCTCTAAAGTCATCTCATTTGCCACCAGGGGTGGGGGCACTGCAATTTGGGAAATACTGGTTTTTTAGGATAAGATGTTTTTAAGCCACAGATTAACCTTTCCAAATAACCTGGGCACATATTTTAATCAGTCAGCTAGAGACAGGATTTGCAAAATGATTTTATTTTCTTCTTCCTGCTTTCCCTTCGCTCTCCCATTTTCAGAATAAGCAGTTATCGCTTCTGTAACTAGAAACCACACATAAACGTTGGAAAATAACTAAGATACCCTCCACATGTTCCGAACACAGATTGCTGGGTGAGGAGAGGGGAGGAGGGTACATGCCCAGACATTTGCCAAGCCAATCCAAAAGTTATTTATGTGGGATCACGGCAGAGTTAAGGTTCAACCCTCCATCACCCCACCCCCTCCCTCTCTCCCTCCGTTCCGATTGTTGGAATTAGAGGAAATTTCATTCCTCCCGCTTTGCTGCTTGAGCCAGCTGTCACCGGGTGTGTGGGGGACAGGAAACAGGATTACAAGATCAACAGTGAGCCCGCCGTCCCAGCCAGGCTGTTATCAGAGCCGTCTCCGGAGAGCCATCTTCCCCACTTGTCACTACCAACTGTGACCTAGGAGTTGGGACCACAGCCCAGACTCAATTCTGAACAAGGGCAAAACTAGGAGTAATGAGGAGTTCTCCCCAACTCAGATCATATTTTGGAGCATGGACTAAGAACCAAGTACCCTTCAGGCATTCTCTCTCATAGTTCTTACAAGAACCCCCGAAAGGGGAAGCTATCTTTACTTATGCCCATTTTACAGATGAGGATACTGAAGCTCCCTGCAGTAACATCACTTGCCCATGGTCACCTGTATACACACAGAGCAGGGACTAAACCCAGGTTTGTCTGACTCCAAAGCCTATTGGAGCCTCTCTGCTTTGTTCCTTCTCCCCACCAGGGGACAGCTCCAGAGAACTGGGTGGATGGCCCTGATCACTCTCCCAGCCTGGAGAGTGGTCAGTCCAACTCTCTGTTTCCCAATGCAACTCCTCACGTGGCCACAAAGACACATGTGGCTGGGAGGCTGAGCGTTTCAATCCAACATGTCAATCGCTGACCCCTACTGAGGACCAATTACCTTTCCTTCCTTCCATCTCCAGGTGCCTAGGTGGGAAGAAGCCCACAGCCAATGTGCAATAACCCTGGGGAGTAGTGAGGGCAGACAGTTCAGACCTAAGCAGAGTCCTCTGCCTAAATAGCTCACCAGGCACGTGGTTCAGAACTTTAGGAAGAGACTCCTGTATTGCTGACATGAGAGCTCTCAAACACCCGTCCGTCCCCCACTGTCTCTGCTTCCATGCCCATCATCTGTCCAGCCAACTTCCAAATTGTGGGGCCCTGGCCTGACCCAGAAAAGCAGTGAGGGCTCCTAGGAAGAGACACACCCGACCAGGCAGTCTGTGGCCAGAAGCAGCTCCCTGGAGGAAGGAACAGCTACAAGGAGAAATAGTTACAAGGAGGCTTTAGTGGTGATGGGCAGGAGATGGAAGGGGAGGGGGAAAAGATGGAGCTTAGTTAGACCAACCGTGGTGTTCATGGGGCCAAAAACAATGGACAGAAGACAGATTTGGAGCCACCCCTTCAGCCTGAATGAGAGGGAGACGGGACTCCGGTGAGGAGCAAAGCTAGGGGGAGTGGCCAGGCCGGGTTGGGGGGGCGTGGTCAAACACAGCAAGGCGTCTGCACCTGACACAGAGGGCAATAGGAGTGTGAGGCTGTGAAGAAATGTGTCTTGTTTGTGCTGTATAAAGATGTCTCTGGGCTTCCCTGGGTAGCTCAGCTGGTAAAGAATCCGCCTGCAAGGCAGGAGACCCCGGTTCCATTCCTGGGTCGGGAAGATCCCTTGGAGAAGGAAATGGCAACCCACTCTGGTGTTCTTGCCTGGAAAATTCCATGGACAGAGGAGCCTGGCGGGCTAGAGTCCATGGGGTCACAGAGAGTTGGACATGACTGAGCGGCTAAGCACAGAGACAAGATGTCTTTGGCAGCTGCCTGGGACATGTTTGGGAGGGGAACAGAGCTGATGTCAGGCCTAAGGAGGCTAGGAGGCTGGGGCAGGTGAGGCTGCTGGTGGAAAGGCAGCCTGGATGGAGAAAGGAGGTGAACTGTGAGACATGATGAGGTGGTAGCATCTCCGACACCAGGTGACTGGGTAAGACTGAGGGGGCTACTTGCAATACCTTAAACCCATAATCCCACCTGCCCTGGACCTGGTGGAAAGGAGGGAAGAAGTAGTGGACGGAAAAAGCCCTTCTGTCCCCAGCTGCACAGCCTGGACCCCCACCTGCAGGATGACCAAGATGAGACCGCCCATCAGTGGCTAAGCTGCCATGATGACCAGATGACCATTACGACAGGATGGGGTTTAGACACCGTATAAACAAACACATGAGAGAGCCTACAGCTGAAAATAGTTTGGCCTCTTTCACCTTCAAGTGATGTTTGTTATCAACTTTTCCACCCACCACAGGCTAAATTCAACTCCAACTTCCAAGGGAAGACACGTAAAGCCAAAAATGTTTCTAAATAATAATTTAAGGACTTGGTTACTTTCACCACATAAAGCATCTTACAAGTCCACCGTCATGAAAGAAATCAGTTATGAATGCAGGAATTCATATGAGTCTAGTGTACCTGTTCCACCTGAACTTAATGGCATATTTACTTTTCAAAAGCATGCAAAATTAGATCTGCTAAACCCTCTATCTGAAAAAGATTTCTACAGCATGTTATTTCCAAACCCAACGTTTAAACCACAAAGCTGTGGGACCTTTCTCTCCCTCTTCTTCTTGGGTCTCTTGTCCTCCTTTGAATGAGTCCACGTGTCCATCTGCCCAACTCTCCCTTTTCAGGTTTTCCAGAAAGGATAAGGATAAGCTTCCTAAATGACCTCATTTTATTTTGAAATGCTAAACCCACCAAAATGGGAAGAAAAAAATAACATTTCTTGGTCAAAAGGATCGAGATGTATTTCGAATTCTCTTGCCATATGGTAAGTTATTTTGGATCCCTACCAAGAGAATATTTGACAAAATTGGCAACGCTTGTACAATCCTTTCAAATCAGACCAAATTCCCACTATGTCCATTTGCCGCAGCCCCTTCTATTCATCATATCAGCGACCAAGACCACAGGATATGTAAAAAGACCAAGCAATTTTTATCACCAGCTTCTAATCCACCATCCCCAACCCATGCCAGGGAGACCACGCGGTGTCAGGCTTGTATACCACCCCACGGAAATCAAGCCATTAACTCTCCTTTCATTTACCAAGAGCTGCTGTCAAAAGAAAATCATTCATCGGCTGTGAATTATGGGACGAAAGAGAGAGAGGACTTCACTAGAGAGGAAGACAGCAGAGAAAGAGGAGAAAATTGTAGCTTTTGCTCCCTGGGCAGATGGAGACAGTCAAGTTCCCTCATACACAGTCTTCCCCAAATCTACACGCTCCGGAGTGTCTGAAAGAGGAAACCACATCGAGGGTTTGGTTTACACTGTAAAAATCCCACCTGCAACGCAGAAGCTGCAGGAGACACAGGTTCAACCCCTGGGTCCGGAAGATCCCTGGGAGGAGGGCGCGGCAACCCACTCCAGTATTCTTGCCTGGAGAGTGCCATGGACAGAGAAGCCCGGTGGGCGACAGTGAAGTGACTTAGCATGCACTTGTGCACATGAAGGGTTATCAGAAAGTGGGATTCCAGAGGCTCTTTCTCATTTCTCGATGGCAACAGGGCCCCATTTCTCTGTGCCTGGCCTTCCAGGGCTGCTGGCTCACCTGGGCTATTGAAGGGCAAGGGATGCAGAGAGCAGGGAGCCGAGGATCCCACCTCTTACCTTTGCATTCTCGACATTCTGTGTAGCTCCATGTCATCGCTGCCCCGGAATCCTTTGGCGAAGGGATTATTCTCAATCTTTAATTGGGTGATCTGTAGGAAGCAGAGAGAGAGAGTTCCGTGTTCACTTGGTTGCTATAAAACCACCTGGGGACCCAGCTAATGATAAGTGTCATGGAAACACAGTCTCTGGCAACCCAAAGAAGCAAATTAAGCCTGTCACGTCAATGGGACCCACCACTGCATTCAAAAGGAGGCTCTGAAAAATGTCCTAGATCAGACTGTCTTTAAAAGGGGAGAAAAAAAACCTGGTTTCAGCTTGCCCATTAAATGGAGTCATACTCTGCATCATTCCAGCCAGATTGGCGTTTTTGTCTCAATCATAGCATTTTGTGTTTCAAACACAATGCAGGCCTCAACACTTGGTCCTCCACCCCCTTGGAAAATTGTACCATGCTGACACGATGTCAGTTTCCTACAGCGTGGCAATCTCCATTGGGAAGGACTTGATTATTGCTCTCGAAATCCTACTATGCCTCATTTCACATTCATTTCATAGTTTTCACAGAGTTTGCTAGCTCCAGTGAAAAGGAGGGCATCTAATTAAATAAAGACTAACATATAGAATTACAATATATATGAGAGCTACCTAACAGCTCCAAACCTCTTTAATTATATAAGGAAGAAAGAATCCTCTTCTGGGAAATTTTCATTGCAATGTATAAAACTCAGTGACAGAATGGGGTCTTTTGGTTCAAGGTCCATCAACACATATTCTTGAAACCATCAACATATTATGTTAGCGTGAGTGTACAGTAGCAGATCTAGGTAAAAGAGTACATCCCTATGAAGTTTGCCAGAAGTATGTCCCAAAAACTGTGTGTGAATTGAATTTTTATATATCAGATCACTTTACAGACACCAAGGCAGTGTTCATCAGAGGTCATTCAAAAATCACTTCATCATCATTATACCTATATAGCCTTGGTCTACTAATCTGCTTAATATTTTTATTAAATCAAACCACTTTTTTAACTTCTTAGTATACTTTTTGTTTGTTGTTGTTTAGTCACTAAGTTGTGTCCGACTCTTTTGCAAGCCCAAGGACTGTAGCCCACCAGGCTCCTCTGTCCATGGGATTTTCCCAGGCAAGAATACTGGAGTGGGTTGTTATTTCCTTCTCCAAGGATCAAACCCACATCTCTTGTATTGACAAGCGGATTCTTTACCACTGAGCCACCAGGGAAGCCCAGTATTTTGTTCATTTTCAGTTTAACTACTGAATTATAATTACTGATTAAAATTTAAGGTAGTTATAATTACGTTCTGTTTTTACTAATTTTTTATTTATTCTTTCATATTTTTGGTCTTACTTGGATTGATTGTATGTATTTGTATTATTTCATTCTTCTTCCTCTACTGGCTTCTTAATGATTCTCTTCTTTTAAAACTTTTTACTTTGTACTGAGTATAGCCAATTAACAATGTTGTGATAGCTTCAGGTGACCAGAGAAGGGACTCAGCCATACAATATACATGTATCCACTCTCCCCCAAGCTCCCCTCCCATCCAGGCTGCTATATAACATTGAGCAGAGTTCCCTGCGCTGTACTTGTTGGTTATCCATTTTAAATAGACCAGTGTGTACATGCCCAAAATCAAACCACTTTTTATTTAAATCTATTTTATAAATATACTATATCACTTTTCTATATGTCAAAGTGGAAACACTTGCAAGTCAATAAAAAGATAACAAGTGTATCAAATTCTCTCTACTGGTATCCCTAGAAAGTTCCAAACGGGAAGGCCAACCTTCCCTTTGTTGCAAGGGAAAATTCGACACTTTTACAGACATATTTAACATAAACTGGTACTGAAGTAAGTCTCCCTTTCTCTAGTAGATGAACAGAAAAATAGAACAAGAACAGATTTTTTTCCTATAGTTCCATCATCTTCAGATCCACACAGAGCCATCTTTTCTACCCCCTAGTAGCATCTTTACAGACTTCGAGAAATGAAGAAGTTGCTTTGAGCAACTAGGCATAATTAAGGAATGTACAGATCTGTCCATTTGGGGGTAAGAACATTCTGTTTTCTGCTAGACATGGTCTTATAGCATTTCCTTCTAACCCCAGGACTCTGTCATGAATATAAAATCACTATATATGAGTTTGTGTGCTCACAATAAAATATATATACACTTAACATTTTTTAAATGTTATGTGATTCCCTGTTTATAATAGCCAGGACATGGAAGCAGCCTAGATGCCCATCCGCAGATGAATGGATAAGGAAGCTGTGGTACATATACACAATGGAATATTACTCAGCCGTTAAAAAGAATTCATTTGAATCAGTTCTAATGAGATGGACGAAACTGGAGCCCATTATACAGAGTGAAGTAAGCCAGAAAGATAAAGAATATTACAGCATACTAACACATATATACGGAATTTAGAAAGATGGTAACGATAACCCTATATGCAAAACAGAAAAAGAAACACAGAAGTACAGAACAGACTTTTGAACTCCGTGGGAGAAGGTGAGGGTGGGATGTTTCAAAAGAACAGCATGTATATTATCTATGGTGAATCAGATCACTAGCCCAGGTGGGATGCATGAGACGAGTGCTCGGGCCTGGTGCACTGGGAGGACCCAGAGGAGTCGGGTGGAGAGGGAGGTGGGATGGGGGACCGGGATGGGGAATACGTGTAACTCAATGGCTGATTCGTGTCAATGTATGACAAAACCCACTGAAATGTTGTGAAGTATTTGGCCTCCAACTAATAAAATAAAATTTAAAAAAACAAATAAATAAAAAATAAAAAAAAAAAGAAAGTAGCATTGGATATAAAAAAAAATAATAATAAAAAAATAAATGTTATGTGATTCCAACCATATGACATTTTGGAAAAGGCAAAACTAGGGAAACAGCAAAAAGAGTAGCAGTTGCCAGGGGTTAGGAGGAAGGGGAAAATGAACAAGAGGAGCATAGAGGATTTTTACGGCAATAAAACAATTTCTGTGGGATACATCATGGTGAAGACAGGCCATTTCACATTTGTCTAAACCCACAGAATCTAGAGAATTCCTTGGTGGTCCAGTGGTTAGGACTTGGAGCTTCTACTGCAGGGGACACAGGTTTGATCCCTGGTCAGGGAAGTAAGATCCCATGAGCTGCATGGCACAACCGGAAAAAAAAAAAAAACCCACACAGTCTACAACACCAAGAGTGAACTCTAAGGCAAACTGCAGGCTCTGGGTGATGATGTCAATGCAGGTTCATCAGTGGTATCATATGTCCCACTCTGGGGGTGGGGGTGATGCTGTTAGTAGGGGAGGTTGTACATGGTGGGGGGAAGTGGACAGAGGTTATACAAGACTCTGCTTCCCACTCAATTTTACTATGAACCTGAAACTGTTCCAAAAAAATAAAATCAACTTTAAAACTTTTAAACCACGCATGGGCATGTCTATGTATACACGTTCCCTTCTCCTTACTTTTTTTTTTTTTTAACCTGGTAACCCATTCCTGTAACTTTCTGACCTCAAATCGACTCTTCAGAGTATGCATAAACATCTGTAAAACCTCTCTGGAAAGCAGAAGAGACTGGCATAACACTGTAAATCAACTTTACCTCAATAAAAAAATTTTTTTTTAAATACAAAATCTCTTTGGATAACAATCTTGAACATGTGCATTCCTCAACTCAGCCCCATCACCTAGCGGGGCTTTCTTTCTCACACCAGTTTTATGACAGCAAAATGCAACCATAAAACCATAAAGCATTTTTAATGGTGAGGGGTGGGAGGGAGAGATTTTCAAAAGTTGAGTAAAAATTAGATCATTTTTAAAAAGGGTGGAGGGAATCCTTATCCCGATTCCTATGCCCCTCAACCACCCATCCATAGACAGAAGCCAGCCCCTGAAAATACTGAGGATAAGACAACAATAGGGGTGGGGCAATTGGGCTGAATTAATGCCTATTCCATGACATCGCTATTCCACAGAAACACACAAAAAATTACCCAGAGCAAAAAAAGAAAAGGGTGGGTTTTGGTACTTTATCAGCAAAAATCTTTTGCTCAAAAAAACTTCTGCTCGAAGTAAGTTTAGATGCAGGTGAAAATGCCTATCTTATTTCATACTAGTCCTCTCATTTACCATAACCCTGTCTCTGAAATCCCTTGCACCTCAAACAGAATAACTACTGCCTAATTCTTGTTCTTATACCATACCTCCCAAAAATATGTCAGAAGATGCGCAGAACTGGTGAGACATACACTGAGATGTGTGGATCTCACCTACCTACCTCGCTCTCTAGATTTGAGGATAGATGGCTATGGTCATAAGAGTTACCCCTGAGAAATCTTAACCTGTAAGCTTAGGGGCCTGTGAAAATATCTATCTTATTTCATACTAGTCCCCTCAATCCTGTCTATGAAATTCCCTTCCGAACGTGGAGCTAGTCACTCACGGGCACACAAACTCATACACCTGGATGTCTGCGTTCTACCCAAAGGCTCCACTGAAACTGACTTCCATGCGTCATATAAATGTACTCCCTCCAAAATCAGCATAAAGCCGGATATCCGGGGGAGGGGCCGATCGGGAGAAAAACAAATATAAATGCCAGGTCCAACCACTGAGACAGAGGTTGTAAAAATTAATGAGAATAATTGTTGTGAATTCTCGCTTTTGGGAAGGAAAAAAAAAAAAAAACCCTCGCGAGGGCCAAAAATCTTAATTATGTCTCTCTATTAGGGGTTCATTTCCTGGTCCCAACCAGAGAGCTCATACCTCATAAATACAGGCTCTATACACAATGATTTAAACAGAAGGAAAATGCCTTTTAATGGCAAAGTAAGTTAACACTGAAGGGAGAGACATGCTTGCATACAAAGCCATTGTTACCTAAGCAGGGAAATGAAATGCCCATGTGACCTTTTTTTTAACACCTAAATATTTCTAGGGATTGCCCTGGGAGCTGCTGACAACTGCAGCGCAAACCTTACAAAAACCTGTTTCACGGAGTGAGCGTCGCTGGGGAAGATTCGAGTGTTTAAATATCTTTTTCAAGCTGTCAAACATCTGGGGAAATAACCCCCAAATCCAGCTTGGGATCACAGCTGGGCTCAGGAAATACGTCGTATCATTAGGAACCCCATGGTAGACAGGTGTGTGATGGCAGTGTAAGAAACGTAGCCTGGCCATGTACCTGCCTCCACCCGGTACCTGCAGGCAAAGATCAGTCTGGAGGCATAAGCCCTCTGGGCCAAAACTTCATGGCTCACATTTTTCCAACCGACTCGATGGAGGTGAATTTGAGCAAACTCCAGGGGCTAGTGAAGGACAGAGGAGCCTGGCGTGCTGCCGTCCATGGCGTCGCAGAGAGTCGGACAGGACTTTGCAATTGAACAACCGCATTTTTCCAAATTGTCCTGGCAATTCAATCACATAGACTGCTTTTCTTTCCAAAGCATAATGCCAGGCAAACTGTCCTTGGACTGACAGAACAATCAGGGCATGAACCAGTGAGTCCACAAAGTAGCTGTAGCTGTGTTTCAACCACAGTAATAAGAGTTTATTTAAAAATCTCAGCTTTTCAGATTCTAAAATAGGATAGACAAGAGTTTTCCAGAACCTGCGTTTTGGATGGAGTTGCCCTGTTACTGTTAACTGATCAGTGATGAAGTCAATCATGACTCATCACCTGTGCTGACTCTGCACCCAGGCTCTGCATGATTACCCGTTCCACGGATTAGTTTATTTTAATCCCCACCATGATAATAACCACACACACACAAAAAAATTCTCTTCTTAGTCCCATTTTACAGATGGGGAAAACTGAGTTAAATAATGTGCCCAAGTCAGATAGATTTGAACTCAAGCATCTACCGCCAGATTGTGACGCTAACACTTACACAAGAATGAGGAACAGCCCAGGTGGCTTTTACCCACAAAGCCAAGAGTCTCAACACCCCATCCAGGTGGGACAATAAAGTAACAAAACAGAGTCCACAAATCACAGTCAACCCAACTGCCCCGCTTATTTAAGTCACACATCATATATCCACGTGGGGAATGTCTGCAGGGGCCTGAATGCGACTGGAAAAATACACTGCTTTAGACTTCCTCCTGACAAAGAAAATAGGTGTTTTTGGTTACTTGATAACTAAAAAGTGGGGAAAACCTCATGCGGGAGAGAGTACTTGAAAGTCATCTCCTTGAGCGCTTGAAATCCTTATGGATGCCAGGTTGGCTTTAAAAAAAAACAGCAAAAAAAAAAACCCTGCATGTACAGCTCAGCCTGGTTCCTTGGCTCAACCAATGAAGAAAATCAGTAATTCCTGTGTGATCCTCAAATACACCTATATTCATCACTCAACTGATCATGGTCCTTATTTCATGACGTTAAGTCAAAGTGTGATGCTATATACCTGAAACTCATACAGTGCGTGTGTCAATTATATCCCAATAAAACTGGAAGGAAAAAACAAGCAAAAAAAAAAAAGCACATATATTCAAATGCATCTTTGGAAACTCATGTTTTGGGACCCATGAGCATTTAGATACACAATCTCCTAGACTGTGTTCAAAACTTACACATACACACCCCATTGGACAGGCACTCCACACACATAGATGACCAAATACATGCATTGAAGAAGACCTTTAAATAACATAAAATCTAGGGGATGTTGAGTGTGTTCAGAAGTAACTACAGTGATAGTTTCATGGATATACACATATGTCAAACAGCTAATTGAATACTTCAAATAGTGTGGTTTATCATATGACAGTTATGCCTCAACAAAGCTATAAACAGAGAAAGACTGTGTGGTCCCCCAAATCTACCCACTCCTGAGGAACCCCTCAGGTCTTTACTATTAATATATAAAGCTTGGGGATTTTCCCCAAAGGACCTGAACACTCATGTGTTTCTTCACCAGGCCACTTTCATATGTCTATCATTTCCTGTCCCCTCTCTCTGGGTGAACCTGGGTTTTCCTGGCAGAAAAAAAAAAAGATTCAACATATTTTTGGACCCTGTGTCAAGACTACGAAGCTCTAAGCACATACACACACACATATATATACACACACACATATGGGGAACTGAGCATTCCGGTGGCTATTCTTTCCATTTTTTTCCCCTGTAGCCGTCACCACAAAGTTAAACACAGGTTTACAGCAGCCATAGAGGAAACAGGTTTCTAGCAGCCAGACTCAAATTAGCCTGAAACAGCGTAGCAACTTTCAGGGCACTTGACCCTACCGTTTTTTTCTCTTATTGGTTAAAGTGGGAAGAAATTTTTTAAAAATATTAAAATAAAAAGCCCTTCTTTTCCTTTAAAAAGTAATCACATTTAGGGGGTAGGAGGGAGTGCGTTTTCTGCTGAAAGGAAGCTTGCCCGAGGCCTGGGATCCCAAACAGGCCGTGTGGCCTGCAAGGGACCATCCATCACAGCTTGGCTTGGTCACTGACAATCTGAATTTGGAGATTACCCACAGCATTTCGTAACTGCCCTGGCTTCGTTGGGGGTGGGGATTAGCCGACACACAGTCTGCATGAAATGACCTTCAAGGGGTGACTGGAGGCTTTAGGGTGCTAAGCCCATCTCTCACTCTAACCTGGCCTCTCCAGCCTGGCTCCACAGCCTCTGCAGCCTCCCCCCACCCCACTTTTCTCTTGCCCATGGGGGAGGGATGAGGGCTGTAGAGGGGGAGAGCACCCTAGCCCCCTGTCCGCCTCCGTAAATCGTCCACATGACCCGCCCTCACTGATCTAATGTGGACTCCCCCTACCACTTTCCCCTCCCACAGCCCCTAACCCCAAACCACTTCACAATATTCCAAGAGTCTACCACCCCAGAAGGGGGCAGCGATGCCTCCCCAGCCCCTATATCTTGCCTTTCCCGCTTCCAGATCTTTCCATTACGAGGTTTAGGAATCATTCAGTCGTGCCCTCCCCACACCAATAAAATGAATCCATGGGAACTCAGGTTTCTAAAGAACAGGCATGATCCATGACACGTCAAGATGAGCCCTTTCTCCCGAGCAAGAAGACATCTACCCCCCAATCTGCAGTTAGGAAGGTATCTTATTCTAGCATCACCGTCAAGCTTTGAAGGACCGAACTGGGGCCTGAATTTCAAACAGCATGGGGGTCGGACGGTGACACAACCCATCTGCGACTTCCCACCTCTACACAACACTGCAGCCACCAAACAATGAGCTGGCCTTGTGCACGTCTCCCCTCACCAGGCTGTGTCTTGGCAGAATCTTACTTAAGTCCCCAGAGCTTCGATTCAGGCAGCTGGTGACACAAGTTCCTCAGCTTTTGCTTTTGTTTTAGCAATGCCAGTCTTGCTTGAGTATGTACTTTGGGGTCAGTCATTACTGAAACAATTAAGAAAGCATCTGGGAAGGTCCAAACTCAAGGTTTCCAGCAACTCAGCCACCTCCCCTGATGGGAGCTGAAATGCATCCAAAAGTTAAAAGTAGAGGAGGAAAGGAGACCGGCCCCCCACATAAAAGGTGGCCCCAGGCAGGGTGGCACCAGGTTCCCCACCCAAGAGCACTGAGCGAATCAGTGCGGGGACCTTACTTTTCACTGATCTTTCACCACTACAGGGGGATGACTTCTTCTTGCATGTGAGGATAAGTATTGATACCAAGTGGTCAGCTACGGTTTGACAATTTCCATCTAGTGTATGGGAGTATGACTTTCATGCCACGCCTGTGAATACAGTACAAACAGCTGCGATCCTTAGGCTGCAGCTCTGTTCCTGCCCCAGGCCCCTGGACAGACGTTGGTGCCCACTGTAGGGTGGAATAAAAGTGCCCAGAGGCTTAAGGTTTTAGCAGAAGCCCCCTGCGGATTCATGCAAACAAGTAAGTGACCCCAGGCCTGCTGGTTCCTGGGTCCTGAGCTTACCTTGTGGTTCTGGTAGGAAGTCACCGCAATAAACGCCGTCTCAGGAAAGACGTGGGTACAGAACGCGGTGTTTTTTGAGCCAAATCCATTATTTTCGTCCGCTTTCACGATGTGTAATCTTGGCTGGTATTTATGCATGGAATTTAGAATAATCTTAAAATAATAAAGAAAACGAGATGGTAAGAAAAATCAAACCCCCTTTGTTTCCATAAAACCCCACTCTCCACCCCAAAATTACGTTCCTTATATAGACTCTCAAAAACAGGTCTGATTTTTTCCCTCCTGTTTTTGAAAAGGAGCCAGTGATTTCATTAAAAAGAAACATTTCAAAAATGACAATTTCCATCTGAAAAAGCCACGGTAATATTCCTGGAATCTACCGAAAGCACACGGGGTAGTAAATCAGAATTCTTAATAAAGTTTGCTTAATAAATTAACTGTCTGCATAGGGCACTTCCCGCCCCCCTCCATGCGAGTGGAGCAAGTTTGGGGAATTGGTGCCCCCAAGGAAGTCTGGGCAGCAATTTTGGAATGAAAGGAGTACAGAAACAAACAAATATACATACAAATAACCACCCCTTCTCCGCCCTCCCCAAAAGAAAGTTCAAAGAGATGCAGAAGAAGAGACCAAGCATTTGCAGAACTGGAGGAAAAATCACCAGTTTGGTCCTTTGTTTGGAAAATGTGCAAAGAGGAGTCAATAAAGAAGAGAGGAAAATGGTGGGAGGGGATATGAGATGGGGGGAGAAAGAGCCCCCCCTAACATCGAACAGGGGCCTGGGTGCCCGCAAGAATCCCTTTCTCCAATTTTACAACATTTCAGGATCCACCACTGGAATTATCTCCAGACTTGGCCCCAAACAGAACTGGGACATCCTACTTCATGGGCAATATTTTTCTCCTTCCTTTCTACCTTCTCCATGTTTGGGGAGGGGGTCTCGAGGACCAGTGGGGTCTCCCTGATGTCGCTGTACTATGATTACAACCACCACAGTGAAGACCAAGAGGGGTCTGCAGACACCACTCTCTGGAGCAGGACCAACCAGAGAAAAGGAGCATCCTTACTAACACAACCGAGTTTGTTGTCTGATTGATGCCTTGCAGTTTGCAGCTGCCGAGAGGCTGGTAACGCTAATGTTGGTCAAAACGTTCTAGAGCTATGCCCACCGAATGGGCTAACCGCTGCGTTTCCTGAGCTGAAAAATCTGGCCTGGTTTTTCCCCAGGATCGCGACACTGAGCGGCAGAGGGAGTCTCAGTGTCTGATTATTTGCATGGATAACCCTGGGGCAGGGTGCCTGGGCCAACCCTTGAGACCCGCCTGGAGGAGGGGGAGGGGAGCGCGGCCGGACCCGATCGGGGGAGGGGCGAAAAAAAACTCGGGACCCCGCGGCTCCCCGACCCCCGGGCCGCGCGGCTCTAATCTCCGGCCGCCGCGGCCCGGCCGCCTCCCCGGCCGATAGCGACGCCGGCCCGGGCAGCGTGGCGACAGAGAGACGCAGCGGGGCCCCACGGGCCGCCGCAGCCCCCGGCCGGCGCGGCCATCGTCCCGGCTTAGCCAAATTGCTTTGACGGCCGGGGACAGTGTGGAGACATCAGCGCGAGGGCGATCTAATGGCCCTTAATTTCATTAGGGCGGCTTTGGATTCCGAGTCCGGAGTTTAGGATGGGAATGCGTGGCAGCTCCTCCGCGGGCTCGGAAAGACCTGCAACTCGCACGGGCGCGCGGGGCTCCGGCGCCGGGCTGTGCGCGCGCCTTCCCTAGGGGTCTACCCCAGCGCGACCCCAAAGGCACACCCAGGGCCGCAGAGGGAAAGCTACGAAGCCCAGACCAAGGATCCACGGAGGCCCCCACCAAGGGCTCCTAGCCTCCAGAAGGATGCCATCCCAGGAAGATGCAGGCAGGTCCTTTACAAAATGGTCCCCTCTCTCTCCGTCGCTTAACCTAAAGCCTCCCTCAGCATGCTTTCCTAAACCTAACTGCCTGCGCGCGCCAACATCCACGCAAGCTGAAGAATACACCTGGCTTGGATGCACCACTAGCTGGACCCTGCCGGCAAAATACCCGGTTTAAACGCAAAGGAGGCCCCAGCATTTGGCCCAGAAAACACCCGCCTCTGCCCCTTTGCAACCCTTCCTACAGCGCAGAAAGGTAATGAACCTTCTTCCTTCCCTCTGCTCTGCCCTAGCGGCCAGTCCGGCCTCACACCAACCACGTGCAGAGCAGCACTGAAGGCATCGGTGAAGAACCTGTGGTCCCCTTCCACCACTGGACCCCGTGGGCTCAGGGCATCAGCCCCAAGGCCTCAGGAACCTGATTTCTCTTGTGAACCTTCACAAACCCTCCTCCCTCCTGACCAAATGCATCTGCACGCAGGCCCCTCATGTCCCCAAACTGGGGACCATGTGTTGATCTTCTCTCTAAACAGACGGAGTGGCAGGACCCCAATCGCTTCTGGAATTAGACCTAGCCTCACATCCTCCTTCCTAAATACAAGCTGTGTGACCTCGGGCAGGTCATCTTCCCTTCCGTAAGCTCCCAGTTACAAATGCTGTATTTCCATCCTCCTCTCTAAGCTGCTCTGAGGGTCAAATGCCCTGAGACGGATCAGCCCACTTGTTTGGTGGAATCAGCAAACTAAAGGTTCTGAACTCTGAATTCAGAGACTGTGTTCTGTCCTGGTGATCATGTCCAAGGAAGAGATTTAGGGATGTTTCCCCCCAAATCCATGTTCTTCTGATTTTTCTTTGGGGGAAGAAAGAGTGATACCCTATATAGAATCTGCTAGGAGCTACACATTCTCTTGGAAGGCAGGAGACCACACCCGCAATATCTTGCAGTTTCAGGGGGTTCCCCCGGCCCCTGTCTCTTAGGGTCAATCCAGGCTCCAGGTGTAAGAGCCTGATCTGGGCTTGCCCACTCTGGACATGGTGGGAGGAGAGGGAAAAGCTGGAAACTGGAACAAATAGATAAACCCGAGTGTCAAGCTCAAAGGGGCTTGGGTACCAGAGTTTGCCCCTGGGGGATTGGTCTCCCCATCTGTAAAAGAGGAAGCAGAGAGTCTAGGGTCTCCCTTTCAGCTAGACCATCCCGATGATAAGAGGATTTGGAAGGAGGTAGGTAAGGCATTGGCTTTCCTGGTGGCTCAGTGGTAAAGAATCCACCAGCCTTCAGGAGATGTTCCATCCCTGGGCTGGGAATATCCCCTGGAGAAGGAAATGGCAACCCACTCCAGTATTCTTGCCTGGGAAATCCCATGGATAGAGGAGCCTGGCGGGCTACAGTCCATGGGCTTGCAAAGAGCTGGACACAACAGCAAAGAGCTGAACAACAACAAAAGGTAAGGTATAAGGCTCCCACTGTGGTCCAGCCTTTGTGATCTGTGCTGAGTACTCACCAAGCTAGAGGGCCCATGTTTTCTGCAGGACCGCCCCAGTCCCTGATCACAGACGGGGCTGAACAAACAGGAATTCCAGGCCTGGAATGAACAGCTTATTCACCCCCACAACCCCCGTCCCTCAGCAAAAGCAGATGGGTTGGATGCTGGCATCAGAGATGCAGGGTGAGCCCTGGGCCAGGAGAACCGGGGGCTCGATCACCAGCCAGCCGGGAAAGACACACTCCAGAGCGTGGATTAACGGACAACAGGAAGGACCGCCAGGGGCAGATGTCTGAGCAGCAGAGAGGTGGAGAAAGCCAGGAAGAATTAGAAGGTGTGAGAAATAAGAGAAAAGGAAAGAGAGATGAAAAAGAGGCAAGGAAAGGGAAGAGAAAGAAGGCAAGGTCAAAAAGGTAGACAGAGAAAGAGGCCAAGGCGGCTGAAATGGAGCAAAGAAAGAAGCGTGGGTGGGCACAGGGAGCCAAGAAGAGAAAGTTCTGGAGAAGAGGAAGGGAAGTGGGAAGGTGAGAAAGAGAGGTGTGGACCTGCTGATACAAGAAAGGACCGCGGGAGGTACTCACATGCCCAAACGGGTCCAGGTGGTTGTTTGTGAGCTTGAGTTTCTGGAAGGAGACAAGCTGTCGCATCCAGTGCGCCCCCGTGGCCGGCGAGTCCGGGTGCACGTAGAGGCGGCCCGGCATGGCGGGTTCCGCTTTGCCCGTCACAGACCTAGACCAAGGAGAGGCGCCGTCCGCTAGACTTAGCGCACCGTGGAGCCGGCTGCCTCGGGAGCCAGCGACGGCGGCTGAATACGAGACAGATCTGGAAATGGCCTGACCCTCAGGTCTTGCTCGGGCACCTACAATGCCAGATGCCCAGAAAGCCTAGAGCCGGTGTCCAGGTGAGAGTTCCCCCCGCCCCACACTTGACCAACTGACTTGCTCTTTCGCCTTCCACCTAACTCCTTCCCCAACACCAAGGGCTCCATCTCGCAGCGTCTCTCTGCCCACGAACAACTGGTGCATTCTGGAAAGCTTGGATGTGCAAAAAAGTCTAGGGAAAAAAAAAATCCTTGAGGGCTTTCCAAAGGGGCTTCGTCCTCAAGCCTCTGCACTCTTGGCAGCCAGGGGAGCAAAGTACCCAAAGAATGAACCTCTCCTCTCCTGCCTATTTAACTCAAATACCCCGGACGGATTTTGCAATTTCATAAAACAGGCATGTTCAAAGCAGGTAACTCATAAAAAAATAACTGTTAATGGTTTATGCCCCCCAGAAATAGCTCCAACGCTTGGAACAATACCCTGTGTAAAGATCCACAAACCCTCCAGTCCAGCAACAGACATCGGCACTTTACTTCCTCTGAGCCTCAGTTTTCCCATCTATAAAATGGGAGCTACTAGCTGCTCTTTCTTTTTCTCAGGGCGAGATCAGGAGGATGCAGAGCTGTGGGCAGCAAAAACCTCTAGCACACGGTAGGAGCTCAAAACAATGTTTATTGGTTCTGTGGGGAAAGAGAAGTTGGGTTTGCACGGTCCACCCCACCCTTCCCACCCGGCCACTGTGTTGCCTACCATTTATTATCTGCGAACTTGTATCTGTGGTCATCCGCGGGAACGATGTCCATGAGAAGAATGTACTTCGTTTTGGGATTCAGGCCGGTCACCTTCACTTTGTAACTGGGAAACATCCGCCTAGAAGAGAAAGGGCGGAGGCGGAGAGACAGAGGCAGGGAATTAATGCAAATATTATGAAGATCGCATCTACAAATTTTTATGAAAAGAATCTACGTATCTTTTAAGAAACGTGGAGGAGATACGGCGGCCCCTGCTCCGCACTTGCCAAGATCCAGCCCAGGTTTCCCTCCAAGTTATGGAAAGAGAAAGGTCCGGCGCTGAGCAAGCAGGCAGGGACTACACCTATCTGCTGGAGGAAATAGAAACCAGGAGGACAGAGCTTCTAGAGACTGGTTTCAAAGAGGGCCAGAAAGGGACCCCCTATTTCGATTCTTGCTAAATGCTCCTTTCAGAACCCGACACCTACTTTTTTATTCGGGGGCAGGAAAATGCTTATTAGGTTTAAGGGCGGGAAAAAGTGGCCTGCTTCGCCCAGCCAGGTGTTTCGGCCATTCTGCGCGAAGCTGCGCGTCACGTGAGCACCCAGGTGGGTGCGCCTGGGGCTGCCCGCGCGTGGGTGCCCACACAAGGCGCGTCCTGGCTCCCGTCCTCTGCCCCCAGGGTATGGCGCGGCGCGTGACCTCTGACACGAATCTCGGCCAGGAATTCATTCATAAATGCTTCACCGCTTCTCCAAGGCGCTGGCACTCTGACGTGGAGAGTCTAAACGTTTTGGCCCTCCGCGAAGAAAATTTGGTTTTGGAAGAAGCCGGTCCCTGCGCGAGATCGGGTGCTTGGAAGGAGGTTCCGCAGCCCCGCATGCGCCGTGCCCGCGCCCACTCCGCGCCCAGGCGCACTCCCTGGTCCGATGGAGGCCGCCCCGAAAGCCGATCGGGACGCAAGGACCAGTGGCTGGAGCCCGGCTCGCCCAGGGATGGCGGGAAGGGGTGAGGGAGACCTCTCCCTCGGGCCTCGGAGCCGCGCCTCGCGGTGTTTATCTGCCCGAGGGAGCGCGCCTGGAGGCGGAGGCGCAGAAGGCTTCGCAGGCCTTTTATAGTTAAATCCCGTCGGCTCAGGCTGGGGAGGGGGAAAGGAGGCCCCGGCCGCTCTCCTTCCTCGGCGGCGGAATGGGAAGAGGACTTGAGTTCTTTGGTATAAACAGAACGCGCCTCCTAGTTCACTGGGGCCGAGCGGGGGAGCAGACATTGTTTAATTTCAAATAATAATAAATGTCACTGTTGTCAGTTTATTGCGGGGGGCTTGGGCTGGAGAAGCGGTGGGCGTCTGGAGAGGCGGCTCCATCCGCCCCCTTCACACACTCGGTGGCTTGGGCCTACCGGCTCCTCGGCTTCACACGCCTGCTCCGCGCAGGCCCGGGGCTTTGTGCCCCTCAGGGACGCGGAGGGCCAGTCCAGCGTTGCTAAGGCCGTGGGGGGTGGTCCCCGCGCCGGGGCGCACGCCCGCGCGCTCCCAGACGCTGGAACACCGAGCAGCACGACCCTCCTACCCCCTCCCCCAGAAGTCTCGCATTTCCAGCTAAAACTCTGCGAGCTTTTAAGAGGAACGCTGGGGGTGAGTGTCTTGACGAAACCGCCGTGTTTATCGGTGTCTGTATATAGAGCCCGGCCGAGCCCCGGTTCAGTTTCAAAGGCTTCGCCTCCTTTCTATAAACAATGAAAGAGGTAGCGAACACACTCAACGATTCCGAGGTTTGGCGATCGGGTGCGACCCTGGAACCGCTCCAAGGTCAGGGAGAATGGGAAGGAGGGTCTGGGCGAGGAATCAAGTCTGAGATCCCATGAAACCCAAAGCTCCCCTCTCATCTTTGTGTGTCTCAGCACCTCTCCATTCTCCCGTGGGCTCTCCCATCTCATCTCTCGTTCTCTCATTACTGATCCATTTAGAGAGCATGGCCTCCCAAGCTTCTTATATAGGACGTGGAAGAAATGCCCAGTTTCAAGAATCAAATCTTTTAGGTACTTTATTTCCCTAACACTGATGGCGATCCCTGGAGGAATTCGCCATGCCTCTTTAACCACAATAGAGTTAAACAAAATATATTCATATTCCATCTCTCTGTCTCTCCTGTTTCTATTATCCCCTTTTTCTGATCGCCCACACCTTTCTTCATCTCTACCACAAGTTCCCTGTGCCTCCTCCACAGAGGACACCATCTCACCTGCCAGCCTTGGTTATGATCATTTCTGTTCCCACTTCGTGGAATTTCAGCCACAGTTCTCTTTCATGGAGAAACACCTTGATCCCTTCCATGCCCTACAGGAGGAGAGAAAAGTCACACAGAGAAGGCCTGGAGACAATGAGTCTTCACTCCCCACACTCCCTGAAAACACAGAGTTTTCTTCTCCTTTCCCCTCAAGCCAGTGGGCTCATAGGCTGAACCACTGCCCCCAACCCCTATCACTGTCTGGGCTCTGGAGCAGCCCCTGCCCAGGAATTTGTGTGTGTGTGTGCTCTTTCTGGGAAGGTCTTAACCGCATGGTGCAGATCCGTCTCCTTCTAATGCCACCAACATAAGGCTAGAGGAAAACCCCCCAACCATCACGGCATTCCAGAATGTGCATGGGGAGGATGGGGCTAAGGGGAAAAAAAAAAAAGGACCAATCACACTTTAGCCAAGAGGCAGCTAAAAGAGAAAAGAGAGAGAGAGAGAGAAAAAAAAGCCTCAATCTCGAAAAACTCACTCAGGATATTCCAATGTAGGCATCCAGATGTTCACACAAAAACACACAGATGTGCGAACACTATATGTGCGTGTTTAACCTCACCATGGTGGTGCATATATAGATATAGGTGAAATTTTAAATTTTTAAATGTTTATATATTATAATAGGTTGCCACAGTCCCAAACAAAATTTAATTATCAAATCTCAAATATCTCTATGAATATGCTTCCTAGGCCCTCCTTCCATCCAGCTTCATTCACTTGAAGCTGTTTTGATTATGGGCACAGCGATTTAACATTCCTGATATCAACTACAAGTTTTACAAAACTGATGCGCATATATATATATGTCTTCATTTTGCAATAACTTGGAAACGTCTAATAGGTAGATTTGTTTTCTCCTGGAAGAAAACCTAAGTTTCTGAAAATGCGTGCCCACTGCCGCGCTACAAATATAGGGATATATTCCTGAGATGGGAAGGGCAGAGGAGAGAGGCGATGGAAAAGCCAGGAAGGCCATCGAAATCCCAAAGAAGGGTTTCAGCTACATGCAAGTATCTCTCCAGGTCAAGACAACCACTTCGGGCCTCTGACACCCTGTTTAAAAATCATCAAGGTCTACAGAGGACGCCTTGAGCGCCCAGGGCGCCCGGGTGAAGGGCGCAGAGGCTTCACGATCGGCTGGCGCCCAGCTTTCAGCCAGGCGAGCCCGCGGCTCCCCGCGCCCTCCCGGCCCAGCCCTGCGCGCTCCCCGCCGCCGGCCCGGGCCGCGCCAGTTCTCCAAGCCCCGGACGCCAGACAAACGATGCGGCGCGCGGGGCTGGGGCGGCGACGCGGAGAAGGCGGGCGGAGGCGAAGGCTACGGCAGATCTGAAGAGGGGTCAAGCCATCGCTCATGCCGGCCTGAAGCGGCCGCTGACCTGGCCCTTAATGAGGCGTTCAGACCGAGTTTACACCTCGTGCAGCAGGAAAGGAAGGATCTGGACCCTTGTTCGCTGGCCCCAAAGAGCCGGATCTTTATGACTCCCCTAACCATTTCCACGAATTCAAAAATCCTATGGCCATAAAGATAATCGTCACAATACAGCGGGTAGAAATACACTGGCATTTGGGGAGGCTTGGCAGAGAAGGGTGGAATTGAATGGGGATAAAAAGAAAAAGGGTAATTATGGGCACCCCCCCCCACTTCCTCCTCCGCCTCAACCCCTGAATAGAGGGGCTTTGGCTTCTGCAAAGGGCCCCGAGGCCCTTCTTACCTGCTGGGTGAAGGCCGCCTGCGGGGACGACGGAGACTTGCTGGGGGCCCCTAGCGCACTCTCGGGTTTGGAGTCACAGGGAAGATCCTTGGCGTCTGGTTCCAGGGGTGTGTGGGCCAGGCCAAAGCCCTCATCTGCGTCGGCCATGGTGATCCCGGGGCCCTGCGACCTCTCGGGGTCCTGCTCTGAGGACGGGAAGGCCAGCGACAGGCAGATGAGAGCGGGGCGCAGAGAGAAACAGAGAAGGTTGGAAGCACAATTCTGGTGACAGGAGGGGCCAGTTACTAGGCTGCTACTCGAGGTTTCCAACTCCCAGCACCTCCTTCCCCCGCTAAAGGAGGCTGCAGAAGGTCCCGTTATTCTTAGCATTACTATTACTTTATGACCACGCACAACCTCTTGCGAAAGCCCCCGCGTCACAGCGGGAGGAGGCGAGGCCCGCATCTCCGCTGCGCAGGCTCCCCCACGATAAGCGAGCTGCCCGTCAAATTTGTCTGGACTTCTGGAAGAGCCAATAAAGATAAGGCCTGGGTATTTTTGGAAGCTATTGGGTACGAACCCAAAACAAAACAAAACACAAACCTACTGCCCTTCTGAGAATTTTTTCTCTTCGTCAAATTACAGGAGGCCAGCAGAGCCCTATTGATGAAAACTGGCAATAGGAATATTCCCTGCAGTGGCCAAGATGCCTGAAATAACCCGCCTCTTGCAAAAAAATCAAAAACACAGGAGGGGAAAGATCCGCAGATGAAGAGGCCAGGTCCTGAACATTCACGTTCATCTTTTATCAGTTCCGGGCCTTAAGCTTAGAAGTCCTTTAACATTAAGAGTCCTCCCTTTCCCCCCATTCGTAAGCAACGTGAAAAATAAAAAAGAAGTCAAACAGAAAGGTCGAGAAAGCAGTCGCGCTGCAGTTCGAAGGAGGCGCGAGGCCGGGTTCCCGGAAGCCAGCGCTGGGCCGCCGGCCTCCGGAGCGCGTTCCCCTCGTTCTTCTCGGCTCTCCAGCCCCAGCCGGGCGTTTTGTCGAGCAGCCTGGCTGAGGGGAGCTTCTCCGAGCTTCAGCCGGGCCTGGTTCGCTGGAACTGCAGGCCTAAGCTTGGGGCTGGCGACGCCAAAGCGGTTCCCGAATAAGTCCTGAGCTTCCGGCGTTGAACCCGCCACTGAGATCCGACGCGAGGCGCCGGATGGCCCAGGTCTTACGGGCATGTGAGGTCGGAACACGCAAAATAACAGCTGCAGAACGGCTCAAGCCCGGAGGAGCCTGCCCCATGCTCTGATCGTCTTCCAGTCTCTTCTACGTTCCCAAGTAGGGATTTCCTCCCTCAAAACCCAGGAACGCTGGGAAGGAGGCTCAAGAAATGCCTCCCCCATTTTAGCAGCCGCTCCAGCGAAAGGCTGGATCCCACTCCCCCGATTTGCCGTGGCCGGAGACCCAGAAATGGTGCGGAGGAGATCGGCTTCTAAGTACGATTCCCAAGCCGCCTCCTTCACCACGCCTTTGGGGTTCGGGGGAGGCAGTGATGGGAGCCCCGAAGCCGGCTCACAACAAAAGAAAGCAGTGCTGGCGTCCCCACGTGCGCGCCCCTGCAACCGCCGGCCGCGAGGACAATCCCACCCCGAGCCCTGGCCGAGGTCCCGGAGAGCTGGGGGGCTGGCGGGCCCGAACGAGATGCGGTTTGACAGAAGCAGGCCGCACGTCCTGCAAGCCTCCACGCCTCTCCCCTAGCCCTGGCTCCCTCCTCGGCTCCACGCGCCGCGCAGCTCCGGGCCGCGGAAAATCGCTGCGAGCCAGGCCCTGCAGAATCCCTGGGCCAGGCTCGAGAGCCGCCTTGCGCGCCTCCCCGAGCCTCCTCGGCCGGCGGGCTCCCTCCCCGGCCTCCCGGGCCATCGGCGGAACGGTTACCTCTCTCGGTGAAGCCGGTGCATTCACCGCATTCCTTCTGACTCCTAGCAGGGAAGCCGGCGGCGAGGCGGGGGCGCGGGCATGGTGGCTCCGGGGTCTACGGGGGAGACTGCTTCCCCGGACCAGCGGCAACTGCTGCCTACAAAGGGAGCACCCACCGCGGGAGCCTCGCCGCAGCGACTGCCCACAATCCAACACACACCTCCTGCGCCGCGCGCTCGCTCTCCCTACAGGCTTCCAAGTTGTCAGGCGCCAGCAGGGCTCTCAAGAACGCCAGAACAGCAGCCTCTCGGAGCACCCCCAATAGTATAACCTCCGTGCCCGGTTCTCCCTTGCACCCCCAGGGAGGGAAAGCTGGGAGACAAGAGGGAGCCTGGGAATGGCTGAAGTCCTTGCTGAGCTCGGCTTTCAGGGTTAAAGTTCCGGAATCCGAGGTAAGAGTCTCTCTCTCTCTCTCCCCCTCTCCCTCTCTCTCCCTCTCAGAAATACAAGCCGACTCAGCGGAGCTCAGTGACGTTAGGCTGCCTCGATGCTTACAGAGTACTGAAATTGCCTATCCAACTAGCTTCCACTGCACGCCGCCTGCCTCTGTCTCTCTCTCCCTCCCTCCCTCTCTTCCTCCCCCCTCCCTCTCCCATCCTACTTCCCTCCCCCAACCACCTTTTCCATTAGATTTCCCGAACACTCAAATCACAACACGAGTCTCAAACCCAGACCTCGAGAGCACCCCCCTCCCCTCCACCCCCTTCCCAACCTCCATCCATCTCGGCTTCTCTGAGCGCTGCTCGGTGGCTGCACAAATCATCGCAAACCCGCTCGCCTTCTGCCCGGGGAAATAATCTCGGTGTCTCGGGCGGTGCGGAGAACCGGAGTCTGAACGCACCAGGCGTGCACACACCCGCCGAGAGCCTCCTCTGCAGCCTGGCCCACGTTCTCTCTCTGCCGCTGACCTCAAGACAGGAGAGCTGCCTGACCTCGCCTGGCCCAGCCTGCCGTCGCTAGCCGCCCTGACATCTCCCCCCTCCCCACTCATCACCCCGACTCTCAGCGACTCCAGGTTGAAGGCAGGGTGAAGGTGCGTTGGGATGGGGGCCGAGATCAAAGATGCCCAGAAATTACCCTGGGCTCCCCCCGCGCCCCCCCCCCCACTCCCAGAGCCACCAGACCTCCCTGGCTGGAGGTGTACACAGGCAAGTGCCCAGTTTTATTAAAATAATCAAACAGTCACTGGGGGCTGGCTGGAGTTTTCATCTCCACTCGGCTCCTCTCTCTGCCCTCCCCTTGTCTGAAATGTATTATTTGGAGGGTCGAGTTGAAGAGGTCAATAGAAGCGTAAACACAGTCAGTAGGTCTTAGCCTGAGCAGACCCAGCTTGGAAAATCAAGAATGAGTGCTTGGAACAAATGTCAGGGTTCCCCTTTTTATTTCTCCTCTGTATCTCCATCACCCTGATCTTTACTCAGGCTCCGTCTAGAGATTCAGGCCTGCAGGCCAAGGTCTGGGGAGAAGGATTGAGGGAGGAGAACCACCCTGGAGATCGGAGGCCACCGAGGAGACCACAGAAGTGTGATCTTCTGTGGCCCCTGGGAGCTACAATCCCACGGCAGGCCTGACGCATCACTGCAGAATTCGAGTGGAGGACTGTCCAACCCTAAAATCGGGGCAACCAGCGAGCAAACCAACCCCAGCAGTTGCTCGAGTTCTCACTCCACCTTCCAGGTTTGCTTTCAAACAGCCTTTCCCTGAGACAGTTTATTTATTTGTGAAAACACCCTCACCTTCCAAGATGTCAGCTCAGAGGACTTTGGGCTCTCTCAGGGGGCGACCCTTGGTCAAAGATGGAAAACAAACATGGTTTTAGGAGGAGCCGGCATCTAAGCATCTCTGGCAGAAACGAAGGGGAAATCCAGAAAGAGCTCTCCAATCCCTTTAAATTCTTAGAGATTTGCGGATAAAAGAAATTCCCATAAATAATCTGCAGGCCCCTCCCGAGAGGGAGAATCTGTACTCTCCGGAGTAATTGCCTGGCCAGATTCACTTAGTTTGTGAAGTGCAGATCCTGCGGGTCACTGAGCGAAATTGGGATTTGAAAACTCAAGGGAGAATCCATTTGTGCCAGGTGACACTGGAAGGCAAAATGAGTGCATTCTTATCTAGATAGCGAAAAATCGGGAGGCTGGGAGAGGAGGCATTCAGCGGGGCCAAGTTGGCGCAGTAAGCCCAGGGGAAGGCAGGCAGGCCAGTGCTGAGGCAATCCTGTCCCTCACCCCCAGAGTAACACTCACCTTCAAAAATCCTGCCTCTTCTTTCCAGCGCAAAAGCGGGGAGTGACGCCTCTTTGGAAAGGGTGTGTTCAGGTGGAGAGTGTGGAAAGGACCCCCCCAAGAGAGACCCCTTCTAGGCCAAGCCTTCTTCCAGCGTCTGTCAAGGGTAGTAAGGTACCTCCCAGCTCGAAGTTGGTTTGTGGTCCTCGACAAATTAAATATTACTGTTTATTACCAGGCATACCCCAATAAAATAAAGAGAGGACCAGGCGATACGGACTATCTCACCAGCCGCTGCACCTATAGGACGTGGAGACGTCACGAGTCACGCAACCGGCCCGCGCGCTGTCACGCTCGATAGGGGGGCAGCGGCGGGATGTTGATTTCTCGAATCCCCGACTTCCCCTACGACTCCCGCCAGGGGTCTGCTCAACCACAAGTCCCAGACGCCTGGGCCAGGGGAAAAATAAAGAAATAAACAAATCCAACGCTCTCTGGGGAAATGGGGGTGGCGGACATCATCCCCAAATAGAGCCAAGATCGATTTTCTTAGGGAGGGAGGAGGGGAGCTTTGGGCGAAGGGAGTTGAGAATCCCACCTCAGTCCAAGGATTAGAAAGAAATCGAGTTGGGGGGGCGGGGGGGGGGCAGGAATCGAGGTCTCCTGAAGGAGGTTGAGAGAATCTTTTTTTTTTTTTTTTTCTAATTTTCCCAGGAGGAGCTCTCAGCATTGGCGTATTGAGGCGCCTCTATAGCTGGTTAAGTCTGGGACGCGATAACTCAGTGCCTTTTTGCAGACGTGCATAGAAGCAATTACTGGGTTATCGCAGAGAGGAAAAGAGACAGAGACGTTAGGACGAAGAGTCGTCCCCAGTGTTTCTGCCTGAGAAAAAGCCGCATTCTGCAAATCCTTCTTTAGCTGGGTCTGGGGATGCAGCTAGTCCCAGCGTGGCCCGGCGGGGGCGGGTGCGATTGGGTGGTGAAGGACGGGGGTGGAGAAGGGTGATTTCTGCAGAGAAAATTTGCAGTGCCGGATCCTGTAGAAGGACGAGGCGCTCTATTTTGTTTGGTAATAACGATCATTATTATTATTGGTCTCATCAGTGGACATAGCTTCTAAACAGCCCAATGGCGGATGCGCATAAGCCTTTGCGCGCAGTTGGAAATGCACTAGGTTCAGGGGCGAAACGCACCCCATAGACGCCCCCGGCGGCGCCGAGAGGAGAGGTAGGCCTACCAGACTCGGAGCGATCGAGCGTCCGACCTTCCGGAAAGGGTAAGTTCCCCGCCGAGGGGCTCCGAGGGAGCCCAAACTTCGGGATCTGGACTCTCCCCCCAGCTTCGGGGTTCGAGCCTGGGTTTCCGCGCGCGCCCAGCCCCCAGGGCTTTCCGAAGCATGGCCTGGCTCCAGGCCCCGTCCATCTGGGGCTGGAGCGGCAGCAAAATGTGCAGGAAGGCAGTCGACCGAGCAGTTTCAGGAGCTAAGGTCAGGCCCGCGGGGAAACCGAGCCGTGGTTTCCAGCGCCGGATGCGGGCGCGCCGCAAACTCTGCTGCTTCCAGCAAACAGAACCCGCGTGTCTTCTCTCCGTCAGGCCGCAAAAACTTTCCCGAGCATCGCTTTCATTTCCCAAATCATTAATAATTATCTTTTACCCAATGCAAGGCCCTTTGGGTGCAGCTTTTGCGCCCGCGGATGCCCAAGAGCGCAACCCGAAATCCTTCGCCCAAAACCTGGAGACGGGTTCCCATTTGACCTCTGGGCGGAGGTGAGCCGGAAACGGAGGCCTGGGCCCCGAAGGAGAAAGCGAAACTCCGAGCGGAGCGAGCTCTTTTCCGCTTAGTTCCTTTCTCTCGCATCCCCAGCGCGGGCCCCGCAATCACCCAGGCCGACTCACAAAAGATTCCGCAGGCTCACCTTCCCAACCCGCTGTCCCAGAGAGTCCGGAGGCCGCACCACGGATAGAATAAACCAGAGACCTCAACTAGGCTTGAGAAGCTCCATTCTTTGCCCAATGACTGGACAGTTAACGGGAAAGAGACACTTGGAGATACAACCGTCCTCCCTTCTTCCGGAGCACTGAGGCTTTTCCCGAACCACCCCCAGCTCGGTTTTCTCCCGAAATGTGTTTTCCTCATTTTGCAAAATTCCTGCCCAGATTTTAATATTACCATGCCTAGGAGAACAGAGCTTCCCAGTTTAAAAATCGAAAACAATAAAACCAGGGCGTCCTCTGTGGATCTTTTTCCTTCACTCTTGCCTTCTACTTTTAAGAAAGCCGCATCCCAAACCACCGTATTTCTTTCCTCCCCGAAAAGAACTCGCTTAAGAATTCACTCCGTTTCCGTTTCTCCCCCGACGTGTCCCCGCCTGACTCAGATCTCTATGGAAGGCAGAAAGTAGGTAGAAGTGCGGATAGGGCTGGGAAAATTAGTAAGAATTGTAACAACAGTGGAAATGATGGCAAAAGTTAACTTTGACCAACTCGTTTTGAAAAAAAAAAAAAAAAAAAAAAGGTCAGACTGAGGGTGGGAAAATCTCTCCTTTCTCAAGGGGTCATTTTGCCTGCTGCCTACTTAAATCTGGCTTTATTATGTTTTTTTTCCAGGACTTTAGTATCATCCTTCCCAATGTCTTCTTCGGTTCTCAGTTTCCTGCCTTTTGACCAGAAGAATTCGTGAATACTGGCGGTTATTATTATTTCAGAATATCTGGTATTCTCCAATATTTCCACCAAGAATTAGCACTGCTACTTACTTTACCAATTAGGCATGTTGATGTTGTTTCTTGTACTTTGGAAGTGTCCGTCCCCACTCCCTCAAATTTGGGGGATGAGACTCCTCCCCACGACGACCACCACCCCCCAACAGGTTAATGAAATAAGAAATGGCTGTGGGAACACTGTTCTAGAGACTCAGCAGAGCTATCAGTGGTGGAGATTCCCAAGCTCCAGAAGATCGGAGAAGGCAGCATTACACTAAGGATGCAAAGGAGCCCCAGATCTTGCCCCCTTCTGATTTGGCAAGTCCACAGTGGAAGAGAAAGGTGAGGTCTTGAGCTGAGAAAGCTTGGAACAACCCCCACTCCCCAGCCCTATCCCGTAGGCTGCTCTGAGCCTGAAAACTTCAACTGTATATGCAGCCCAAAAACGTGCAGAAAGGCCTCTGCATTTAGCCACCAGGTCTGTAGTCAGAATGTCCCCACAGTCCCCAGAAGGGGAGGGGGGGACAGATTACATTCCAGGGCTCTGGCTCTGTAAAGATGGAGATTTAGGGTAATACCTCCAGGTCTGGGATGCAGGCAGTGGGGTAGGGGGGCTGTCTGGATACCCCCCTCCCTCATCTGGAGGGTGCAATGGAAACTTGGGAGCTTGCTGCTCTCCGGGGCTCTGGAAAGACAAATTTTCTTTGGCAAAAGGAACGGTGTCGCGCTGTCGACACGGCAGACTATTTTTCTTGTTTCCTCACAAGGAGGGAGGGGGCAGAAAAGAAAGCAAGAAAGAAAGGGAAATTAAATCCACACGTGTTAAGCTTGCTCAAAGGGCCAAATTCAAAACCAGAGACAAAACTCTGGAGTCCTCCAGTGCTGGCAGCCCGAGGGGCCTCTTTCCAGCCAGCCCCGGCCTCCTGGAGCCCAGCGTCCCCACCAGAAAGAATTCGATCCTATGTTTCATAAAGCATTTTATTTAAGGGGGAAGGGACATGGTTTTTCTCTGTCTACCAGCAGAGAGGCAGAACATGTAGCAGAAAAAAAAAGAGATGGCCGGTTGTGAGAATAATGAACTCGTTAAAGAAAGCCCAGCTTGCTATCTCCCAGTCAACCCAGTGATTCAGGTCATCATCACCCTATGGCCAAAGTGAGTCAGGCCAGTGCTATGGGGGACCAATAAATTCTTATCAAGCCTTGGGCCTACCTGTTTTAAGAGAAACTTAAAGGCTGTTTTATGCAGCAGGAATAACCAAGTTCATTTGCGGAGCTAAGCCGCCTCTTCTCTTTAGGGGAGAAACTTCCGGAAAAGGAGCTGTGCTGGGGTATAAGGGGGTGGAGAATGAAGGAGGCCACCCCGCCTGGAGCTGCGAGTGAAAACTCTAGTAATGACCTTGAGGAGGTGAAGGGAGGCGGGTGGGGGGTGTGGATGACGAGGGCGGCCAACCCCCAAACTGGAAGGATCCGTCACCGAAAGGATTGCTTGGTCGAGACCTCTAATTTTTCTTCCCTTTCAGCTAGGGCCGCGAGTGCCGCCGCGGGTCTCCTCTGGCCTCCTGGTGCTGGGTTTCTGGCTTCTGGGGGCAGCCCCGACAGAAGGGTCCGGAAGTAGGGACCCCGAACATCTCACTCCATCACACCCACAGTCACATCCGGAAAACACTGGGGTGAAACCGACAGAGGCTGGCCGTGGGGTGCGACTGACAGGTTCTTAGTGGAAAAGTTCCCGGCAATTGTTTCCGCAAGGGTCCTGGGTTTTCTGGTCGCCATGGCAACCCCGGAGTTCCCCCCTCCAACACTCTCGACCACCGGGCGCCCGGAGGACAATCGCCGGGCACTTTGGCCGCAGCGCTCTGAGGCCTGCAAGGCGCTTCCGCCCTTTGCTCTGGGCTTTCCGGAGGCTCTTCTGTGGATTCAACACGGCAGGGATTGAAAAAGTCCTCTCTTTTTTTAAACGGGGGAGAAAATCTAGGATTTCGTAGAATCTCTGCCGGGTCGGTTCGGGGGTCTCCGGCAAAAGCTCCCCATTTTTGAACTGAGAGCAATGACTTCCGCGAGATGCACACCCACACAGCGAGTTGGATGCACTCATCCAAGCCCGCATCCTGAACATGGAGGAGGGGCGGGGGGCTGGGCTTTGAGGAATCTGGGGTCTCTTAACATTCACTGGTCACCGCCATCAGCACCGGAGGGTCCCCACGTCCTTTCCAGGCAACCCTTCCTCCTGCCTGGAATAAGGTCTCCTAAGAAGGAGGAGAGACGTGGGGCAGCTTTAATGTTTGCAAGATCTTGAGAAAAAAAAATAAACTATACTCCTTTTTAAAGGAGAAAAATATTTGATTGTGGATGTACTATAAAGAGCATTAAATAATATTTGGAGGTTGCAGTCAGTGCTTTCTCAAAACTGCTGGCAAGGGAAATGCCCCTCCTTGTTAGTGGGGCTGCGGATGGACAATAACAGGGCGGCTTTTCTGTTCTCCTTTCCGAGGCAGCAAGCTCTCAGAAAGAACTGAGGTGCTGACCATCTTGGGCAGCGGGGTTTGGCGGGATGGAGGGAGCCAGAAAATGGTTGGCCTCTAGAGGAGATCAGTTCCTGCTCTGGGTCCGTCTGGCCTTCCCTTGTTTCACTCTCTGCTGTGGACCTCATTCATCTCCTAGCTGTTCAGGAAAGCCAAAACTTCTCTCCATTTCCAGGGGGGGCGACGATTGTCCCCAAAAGCTCTTGGCTGGCCTTGCAGAGCCCCCACCCAGTTTTCCCCCATCTGAGTCTGGAATACAGCCTGCAATGGCTCCCTTAGCACACCCGAAACCCCATCTTCTTTCCTCCCCAGCATTTTCCATTCATATTTTCAGAAGAGTCCTGCTCACGTCCACACAATCACCAGGAGACAGGCTCAAATAGCCATTCAAGTCATTAGTACCGGAGGTGCCATCAGAGCTAACGTTCATGGCAGGCCAGGGAGTAACATGGTCTCACTAGTTCAGCTCCTTCTAAATAGCTCCATGAGACGGTGGCTCCTGGCTAGTGGCAGGGGACCTGAACCCAGGCACTCACACTCCAGAAGCCAGGAGCTCCTCTTTTAGGAGACAAGTCAGGGAAAGGGAGGGAACAGGATGGTGGGAGGCAGGGTGCAAAGAGCACTTTGTAAGCATCTAAAAGAAGAGTCAGGCAGTTGCTCCCTGACTTGTGGGAGAAGACTTAGATCTCTTTTTGTGTCTCTCTCCTCTCCCCCACTCTCAGGGAGGAGGCAGAGGGACTCAGAAGAGGGCTTTTGGGCACACAGCCCCAGGTCCCCCGAGCATTTCGCAGGATGGGGAGAGCGGGGGAGGAGGATGGGAATCCATTGCCTCCTCCTCTCCAAACCTCAGCCTCCTGTTCCCTGGCCCATATTCCACACAGTTTCAAGCCAGGACACTCTGTCCCCTGGAGGGAGAGAAACAGGGTGAGTGGGATGGAGGGGGAGAGGAGACGTGCCTGGCTCCATTTTTGGAAACACATAATGAAGCTCCGAGAGGGTAGGGAGAGTCACACAGCCTGTGCTGGAAATTCACCCAGCTACCTGCTCATCCCTAGGCGTCCCACATTTAGGTACAGCCCTAGAAGGGACCTCAGCCGCTTCTCCAGGGAACAGCGAGGTGGTGCTTGGAAGTACAGGCTCAGTTGACTGAAGGTGGAGCCAGCCTGGGGTGCCCCGGACGCTCCACGCTCTCTGAGGATGGAGACGGTGTGCCAGTGGTGGGTCTCAGGGAAGCCCCGGATGTCTTAGGGACCCCGGACCTGGGATCCAGAGGAGCCTGCACCTGGCATTGATCCTACAGCCACCCCAGTCATGCCTGCCTCACCTTCCCACTTCTAGACCCTTCTTCCTGCTGCCTATTTGCCCAAAAGCATACCTCTCCCAAGCTGGCTCCAGGCGCAGCGCTGGCTGCCACGAATCCCAGTTAGGAAGGGAAGGACTTCTCTAGAAATGGGGCAACTCTGAAATCCAATGAGATCCAAGCCCCACGACTACCCCAAGGCAGGCACAAGTGGTCTTCAGTTTCAGGCAGATTCCTCTCTGGACCTGCCAGCTGCCATGGCCGGCCACCATGGCCGATGCCTCCCACCTCCATGGAAAATGCTCATTCTGTTGGGTTGCCATGTCTCCAGGATCCTCGATAACTCCCATGCACCCCCAACTTCCAGGACCGTGGTGGACCAGACACCAGCTGGGTTGTTTGCGTTTTCTCCCAGACCTCTGCCATGCCAGTTCTTCTCCAACAACAGCTGCCCCAAGGAGGAGAGTTACCAGCTCCTGGTGCATTTGAGGGATGCCCAGGACCCAGGAGTGGGTGCCTGATCCCACAACACCTGAATCTGTGCACAGACAAGGGCTGGTCCTAGCTCATCCCCCAACCTCCTTCCCAGTTTCCATCTTGTAACAAAGCTGGAGTTGCCACTCCCCACCTGGAGAGGTGGGCTGACTGTCTCCTTGCATGTGGCTGAAGAGGACAGTATCTTTAAATCTCCCTAAATGGCAGTGTGTTACTTGAGGAGGGACTATGTGTGTCTCTCTGCTGTTTGTGTGTGTGTGTGTGTGTGTGTCATTGTGTGGCCTTCCTGTAGGGAGCACTGAGAACACACACACACACATACATATTTTTGTGCACCTTCTTATGTGAAAACACTCTCGAGTATCCAGCGTTGGGGTCCTGAGTGTGTGTGGCGCAGGCTGGTGTGAGTCCGTGTGTCCTTGTGGAATGCCCTGTGTGTGTGTGTAGCCTGCAGGGCAGCCACCACCCAAACATCATCGCGGGGCAACTGGTGTCCTGGGCTCATAACCCAGTGTTCAGCTACCCTCCTTTTTTTATGGGCCACTTTTATGATTATTATTTTTACCAACGGTTCCAAGCGGAGGTCTGTGCGCCTGGGCTGCCTGGAAGGCAGTCACAACTTGGCCGTTCAGCCAGGAGGCCAGAGGGGCCGTGTACAGGCAGCCTGGGCCACCGGAGTCTATATTTGGAAACAAATTCCACAGTCACTTCCTGGGAACTGGGCGGAAGTGGAGGGAACAGTGTGGCAAATGAAGTCCCCTCCCAACCCTACCCCCACCCCAGGGCCTCCGGGGGAGCCCCCCCCCCACTCCTGGCAGGTTGGAAATGTCAAGTGTAATAATGTGCTAGATGCACACCTGGACAGTAGGCAGGGCGGTCACTTCCTCTGCAGGCAGAGTTCAGGAGGTGGGGAGTTGATTCACAAGCATGCCCCACCCACTGGCCCACAGCACACACACACACCCTGCCCGCCCCCCACCATGTGCACATGCGCCCTGCACACACCTCCAGGTTCTGCCCCAGCCCCAGAAGGAAGAGGAAGTGTTGGTTCTCAGAAGTTGGTTCTAAGAAATCAGGTGTTTCCATCTGGTTGCCCACTCCCAGGTGTTCCCCCCCCCAAGTGGCCTTTACCTTGTCCCCCAAGGCCGTGGAGAAGGGGATGACAGAGGACGAGATGGTTGGATGGCATCACCGACTCAGTGGACCTGAGTTTGAGCAAACTCCGGGAGATGGTGAAGGACAGGGAAGCCTGGTGTGCTATAGTCCATGGATTCAAAAAGAGTTGGACACGACTGAGCAACTGAACTGAACTGAATGAAGGACAGAGAAGCCTAGCATGCTGCAGCCCACGGTGTCACAAAGAGTCAGACACGACCCATCGGCTGAACAACAACCAAGGCCGTGGCCCCGGGGGGCTCGCTCCAGGGTGGATCCCAGTCCGCCCAGGGTCACAGCCACTCGCAGCCGATCCGCCTGGAGTCCAGGTGGGGCACAGCCCTTCCCAGGGCTAGTGAGCGCCCACGTCCGCCATCCCTGCCTGGAGAGCAGGTTTCTGGCCACTTCTGCCCCACGGTGCTGGAGGGAGCTGACCTGCCTGTGCCTGGCGTCCTGGCCCCTGGCTGATGCCACTGTCCTGGCCCTCTGACCCTAAGGGGTCAAGCAACAAAACGCTCCCAACTCCCAGCCACTTGGGAGTCACTTAGAGCACACACAGCCACACGGGACCACCCACTGCATGTATAGGAGCAGGAGCTATGTCATACACACACACACATACACTCGCGTCAGGGAGAGTCACCCCCTACACATCTTGGTGCAGCATTTTGCTTTTTTATTTTCCTGCACACCACAGTGGCCATACCCACCCTTAGACATTCACACACACACATACAGACACACTGATTCTGTCACACAAACACACAGGCACACGCCCATCCTCAGTCTCACACCAGCTCCCCCAGGCACACACACATCTGTTCAGTCACACACTGACTCTCATGCTCACTGTCACACAAAGACACACATTCACACAGAGTCAGACACACACAGACACACAATCATGGCTGTGCACACAGCACGTCGACACTTGCACATATGTGCACCTTAGCTCAGGCACAAGCGGTCACAGTCCTGGACAGAAAGTCACACAATTACAATCCTTCGCCCTGAGTCACACACCAGTCCAGATGTGTGCATACATGCACACACACACACACTTTCACACTGTCATCTTCACACCCATTCACCCATGATTTGCACTCCATCACTGTGTCCATACCCACCCTGGACCCCACGTCTCCGTTCCTGTAGCCTGCACACGGTGCCGTCGGGTAGGCTGCCTGCCCAGCCTGGCAGAAGACATTGTGGGCATGATCAGGGGGCATTACCAAGGTAACACCTTCTCCAGAGAGAAGCTCTTGATTCAGCATCCCTCCCCAGGCAGGGAATCACCAGATCGGGAAGAGGATGCTGGGGAGCGGGGAGGGGGGATGGTTTGCATCAGGCAGGGAGAAGCCTCCTCCAGTTCCACCCTCAGCCCTGCAGCCCTCTCCGCCCAAGCTGCCTGTCAACCCCCCTCCGAAAACCCCGAACTCTGACATAGACCCGTCTAGAGGGTGGGACCCAAGGGAGCCCTCAGCGACAACTAGTCCCTCTCTCTGATTTTATATATGGGGAAAACGAGGTCTAGAGGCACAAAGATCAGGAAGGAAACTGACAAATTCCCTAAAGATTTTGAAGCGGAGCTAGGACTGGGACCCCCATCTTCTGCTCCTTGTGGAAACCACACTGCAAGATTATTGGATACCCTACCACCACCACCACCCACCAGGAACGCCATCACCACCCTTCTGCCTACTGGTCTGGTCCAGCCCCCAAGGATGCCTGAGCGACCTGCCCGTAGGTAAAAATGAGGCATCGGATCATGTCCCATTCCTGCTGCTAACTCTCAAAAATAAATAAATAAATAATAACAAAGGCAGCTCAAAGAGTTTGTGATAAAATTCCAACTCCTGGACTTTCCTCATGGTCCAGCGATTAAGATTCTGTGCTTCCACTGTAGGGAACATGGGTTTCATCCCTGATCAGGGAACAAAGATCCTGCAAGCCATGCCACCCACATAGCTTTAAAAAAAAAAAAAGTCAATGGTTCTTTGGGAATTCCCTGGCAGTCCAGTGGTTAGGACTCCATGCTCTCACTGCCAAGGGCCCAGGTTCGATCCCTGCTCTGGGGCCTAAGATCCCACAAGCTTCTCAGTGCAAAAAAGAAAAAAAAAATTAATTTCTGTATGTTTAAGGCAAGTCCCTTCTCTGCCCCTCCTGCTTCATCTCCTGCCCCCTTTCTGACACCACATTCTATCCACCTCCTTCTCAGTTCTTCATTTGCACCAACCTTTGTTCCCACCCCAGGACATTTGCATGTGCTATTGCCTCTGATCCCAGCTCTCCTCATGACTGTCTCCTCCTATCATCTTTGTTACATGCTTGTTTATCATCTACGTCCACCACAGGCTCTAAACTACCAAGGACAGAGATCCTGACTGCCTTATTCAACACAGCATCCATCCCTTTTTACATCGTCAGTGCTAGATAAATATCGATTTATGTGAATGCACATAGCATGTGCATTCAGACCCAAGACATAGACAAAGCATATATAAGAAACCACTAAAATGCACAAGACGCACAGGACTATAGGATCCCTGCTCCCTGCAATAACATAAGAACAGAAGTCTGAAGGGCGGTGAGTCGAGAGGGAAGACAACCTCCCGGCAGCATATTTTTGGCTTTCAGGGCCGCTTCCTCTCTCCCTGCTCCCAGTGCCCCCACCCCGGACTGTCCCTGCCTTGTCCTCTGGGCCTTTCTTCAGTGCCCCCTTCCATCTGTTCCCAGGAGCCTGGACAAGGAGCCAGCAGATAAGTGAAAGTGGTATTTTTATAGGCTGATAAAAAACCATGCTTATCTAGAAAGCTCTGTCCCATCTCCCCAAGTGTCCCTAATTGGCCATTTGCCCAATGCCCTCTCCACTGGGGCTGCAGGCACTCTCCTCTCTTGCCTCTGCCCCATCCCCCTCTGCCCTTCCCCCCTCTACCGGGGGAGGGGAGGGGAAAACCTTTGCCAGAAAGATTTTTGGGATCAGGAGGAAGGTGAGAAGACCTGGGGGAGGGGGTGGTGCTGAGGGAGGGGGTCACACTTCTCCAAGTGGGTTTGCTGTGCCACTATTTAATGGTGCCAACTATATTAAATTCTATATTCTTGCAGCCTCTTAAATCCGTTTATGGCCCATGCTAGACCCTGAGCTGTAATAATAATAAAAATAAAAGAAAGGATTTATGTGCCCTGGGTGTGGACCCGTCACTGGCAGAAAAAAAAAAAGAGCTGTTTCTAGCTGATCTTGCTGGCCCGTTGCCCACTCCCTGACCTCGTGTTTTGCCCTGGGTAGAGGCTCCCAGAAGCCAGAGGAGGAGAACTGGGCTCCCAGTGAGATGGGGAGATTCAGAGAGCTGAGAGAAAAATCAGCTTACAAGGCACATTTGCTGGGCCTTTTTCAATCCAAATTTTCTAGGCTAGTCTCTCCACTTCTCTCTTGCAGGTTCATGGAGAAGGACACTTGTATTATATTTTTATTCTTGTATTCAATTATATTCAGAGCAAATCTAGACCCAAACTATGACCAGGAACTGAGGAGAGTGCAGATACCTGGGCTAGAAAGGGCCTGGAGAGGAAGCTGGGTGTGTGGGTAGCTCAGCTCCCAGGCCTCACCGTAGGTTCAAACGCTGACCTTGTCACTTCCTGGTTGTGGACCAACCAAGCAAGTCTCTTCACCCCTCTCAGCCTTAGTTTCTTGATCTGTACAATGGGACTCATAAGAATACCAGCCTCAGATAGCCCCTCTGAGAGAAGAAGATATGATTTAGTGTATGTCAATCATCTGGCAGAGGCTTCGAGTAGGGCTTGATGAAAGCGCTGTTCTGAAGAAGCCCAGTCCTTTCTAGAAGAGAAGAGTCAGGCTTCAGTGAAGGTGCAGCCTGGGATGGGAAGAGGAAGAGGGAGAAAAGGATGCGTACCAGACTCAAGAGCCATATGCGTAGCTACTCTCCTGGAAAGCATTAGTACCAACCTATAGTGTCTGGAGGGAGGAGCTGGGCCTCCGATGATTAAGGTTTTGGGGGCATGGGAGGCAGGGAAAGGACAGAAGAACGAGGCAAGAGCTATTCATGACCCGTCTGAAGGGCCCAGAGACCACTGGCCCCAGTTCCTGCTTGAGGAGAAGGGAGTGACTCTCCTTTGCAATTTCATTATCATCGGACAGGGGTCCTCCCTGGGCTGCTGGTGCTTAAGAACTTAAGTTGTAACCATTGACTTCCAGGTCGATTCCCATAAGATACATCCATTCTGGGGCAGGAGATGTATAATTGTTGTCCCCCAGCTCCCAGGCCATCAAGAAATGCTCATGGAGTGAATGGCTAAAAGACTAAATGGAGGGACTTCCCAGGTGGTTCAGTGGCTAAGATGCTGAGTTCCCAATGCAGGGGGCTTGGGTTCGATCCCTGGTCAGGGAACTACATCCCATATGCTGCAGCCAAGACCCAGTTGCAGCCAAAATAATCAAGCATTAATTAATTTTAATCAATTAACTAAAATTTAAATTTTTAATTCAATTTTAAGATTAAATTAATTTAAATTAATTGGTTAATTAAAATTTTGTAAGCAAAAATAAACATTCTTGTTGTAAGCCACGGGTGTTAATAGTTCTTTGTTACATAGTCCGATCATGGCAGTAGGTAGCTGATATGAGGTCTTGCGCCAAATCCACCCCTGACTATTCCCACATTCCAGTTTTTAAGAAAAGGTGTTTTACTGAAACTAAGACCTGGGACTGTCAAACAAATAAAATAAATTTTTTAAAAAATATTTTTTTTAGAAAGAAATGGCATTTATTTTAAATTTCCAATTACAAAATTTCAGGCTTGGGTTTTAATTTCAAGGTTTGATTATTTAAAGCATGAGAAATAGATTGGTGCTTCTGGCTTCAAACCATGGAACTAGAGCAGACAAAGAGTAAGGGAGAACTTCTGTTAAGTCAGGTCTACATCAAAGCAATTTCCTAGTTAATGCGGAACACACAGATCTGGGTTTAATGAGGCAAGATGAGTGAGCTTCTTCTGAGAAACACTAAGGCAAGTTATTCCACAGCCCAGATGATCAGGCCAGAGTAGACAGCATTCATTCACTCCTCTGTATACAGCATCCTGATACCCCAGAGGAAACAACTCCTGCTTCAATTACCCAAGACATCACTAATTAGCATATTCCATCCCCCAGCTAAGTGATTGGTTCAACAATGAGCATGTGTCCAAATTCTATCCAATCAGAGATTACTGTGGAACTTTGGCCAGAAATACTGAGAAAAGAAGGTCTCTGGCTATATAGCACAAGGAACTATATTCAGTGTCTTGCAATAACCTATAATGGAAAGGAATATGGAAGATAATTTATATATATTAGTTGCTCACTCATGTCCAACTCTTCGAGACCCCATGGACTGTAGCCCGCCAGACTCCTCTGTCCCTAGGATTCTCCAGGCAAGAATACTAGAGTGGGCCCCTATGTGTGTGTATATATATATATATATATATATATATATATATATATATAAAACTGAACCAATATTCTGGACACCTGAAACATTGCAAATCAACTACACTTCAATTAAAAAAAAGAAGATCTCTGTTTACTGGACTTAGAATTTTAAGGATGGAATGCCTAGCACTGCTGATAATCATCTTGCTTCACCAGGGGAAAGCCTGCCCAAAATGACAAGCTCCTGACATTGCTAAGACTCAGTGTTCCCACATGTAAAAAGAGTTAATAATCGTGTCCCCTCTTAGAATTACTAGGAGAGTTTGAATGAGATAATACATGAAAAGCTACCAGGCAAGTGATCTGTAGGATGATCTGTAAATGTTAGCTATTGTGATGAATTTGGTGTAACCATTGGCCTAAATCTGTATCTGATATTTAACTTGTAACTAAAAATAAACAGATCTATATAATGATGCTTTCCATCTGTACATGGATGCCAGTAAACATATTGTATGGCATCTACTTCCAGATGAGCTAGTACAATTCCAACCTGGTCTTTCCAAGCAAAGGGAATCCTAACTTTTAATCAGGCACGTCCTTTGACTTGCTCTAGTGAAGGAGAGGTTTGAAATGAGCCACCCTGAACTCTCCTTGGTCACCAGAGGCACAGATGTGGCCACTGAAGAAAGGACCGTCTGCAGAGGGTCAGTTGAGTTTGGGTTAGGTTTATTCACAGAGTCATCCTCAGTGTCTCCCTCTCCTCCAGGGCTGTGTTTATTTCGAGGGAGGTTACAACAAAGTACCCTAGACTGAGTGGCTTATACAGCAGAAATGTATTATGTCAGAGTCCTGGAGCCAGTCTAGGAGATGTCACTTGTCAAGCAAGAAACATCAGCCTAAATTTCTGCCTTGGATCACTCAACTCAAGCCTCTAGGGAAAGGAGGGGCATGTCTCTTTGGAAAGAGGAAGCTTCCAGATGAGACATCAGCTCCTGCTGTGTTCCCAAGGAAGTGTCTGCCCTGTGGCAGTGAATGAAGCTAAGATGGCAAAATGTCTCCAGTAGCTCAACACCCCAAAGAAAAGATGTTGTTGGTTCAAACACCTGGAGAGATCTGGGGATCGTTTTTAGGACAACACAGCTGCAGGCTCTCACGGTTCAGTTTTCCCACTGCCCACACACCCCCACCCCCATAGTTCATCAAGTAGCCCTGTCTCGATTTACATAATGAAGTGAATGTGTTGACCCATCTGCAAGATCTCTGTAATGGACTTGGAGCAACTTGCATTTCAATAAAGGAAGATGTTTGCACAGCCTGTATGGATCACGAGGACAACATCCTCTTTTCACAGGAATGTTAGTCTCCATTTATTTATATCAAAAGCCTTATTTCCCCTTCCACACCCCTAAAAAGGAAAAGCAAACCATTGGGGGCTGTAATATACCAAGAGGCCCCCAGGAAGTTTTTAAGCTAGGGGATGATCTTGCTCAGAATTGACCTATAGGTTCTCTCCCACTGGATCTTGAAGATGGCTCAAAGAATGGTCCGGGAACTTCCCTGGTCGTCCAGTGGCTAAGACTCCATACTCTCAATACAGGGGGCCCAGGCTCGATCCCTGGTTGGAAAACTAGATTCCACATGCCACATACTGAGCCTGTGCTCCAGAGCCCGGGAGCCCCAAGTACTGAGCCCACGTGCCGCAACTCCTGAAGACGGGTGCCCTGGAGCCTCTGCTCTGAGAAACCTGCACACCGCAACAGAGAATGGCCCCCACGCACCACAACTAGAGAAAAGCCCGCGCAGCAATGAAGACCCAGCACAACCTAAATAAATAAACAAAATTATATTTGCAAAAATGGTCCAAAAGTCAAGGTGGCTGACTTACAGGTTGGGAAATCTGAACTAAGCCCTTTCATCCCTCTGGCTACATTCTGGCTGAAAGTCATTACCGTCTGTTTGGATCTGGGTGGGCAGAGGGCCAAGCAAGTGGTCGCTCACACAGCCACAGTCCAGTTCTCACATCTCAGCAGCCCCGGGCGCTTGCTTTCATTCTTGTGCCGACTCTGGCTCCTGTGACACAGCTGAATGCCCTGTGAAAGGCGTTAGTGGACTTGGGTGACCGTGGGTGAGTTACTAAACTTCTCTGAGCCTCATTTTCCTCTTCTGCGAAATGGACCAACTCATACCTCCCTTCTAGGATTGCTGAGAGGATTAAGTAAGATATTCATATTTATCACTTAGCACACCACCGACAGAGGGCCAGCAGATGTGTCGAGAATCATCCTTCTTCCTCTCTGTGGTCCATGTGTAGAACTGAGAAAGCTTGTTTCCTTTAACCCACAACAAAGCGTTCAGGCCTTTTAATGGAAAGCAAAAACAAAAAAAAGCCAGCCCTCAGTAGATTATTTCCCAAGTGATGAGACTTGAACACCCACCTTGTAGGGAGATTTCGAGGATTATAAGTAAGGCTTGAGGAGTGCCTGGCACACCACGTGGAGAAAAGCACGAAGGCAGGAAATTGAGTGTAATTTCAAACCTAAGTGGTGAATCAGATCAAGGCACCCATGAGACTGCATTTGCTAAGCTTTAGTCACTGCTGTTCCTTTTACACCCCGCTTCAGCTCAAATGTTGGCACTTGGTTAATGCCCCATGAGTCTAAAGCTGAGACTACCTTTTCCATCCATTTCTCTGGACCAGCTGGAAGAGATTTGAGCTATACCTGAAATTCATGTAACACTCTAACCCCATCTTATTCCAACCTTCAGGGCTATCAAGCAGGGGCTTGTGATCTCAATAGATATTGGCAGAGTGTCTATTGTGTGTCCAGAACTATTCTTCATGCTGAAGCTGCAATAGTGACCAAAATCAGTAAACATCTCGGCCCTCAAGAAGCACAAATTCTAATGTGAGGCTGCTCAACCACAAATGAAAAAGGGGCTTGGACAACTCTGTATCAGTTGCATCCTCCCTGGTTTTCTCTCTAGTGTTGATCTGGAGAGGCTCATGTGGGTCTTTACTTGCAAATAAAGGGTGGAATCTATTTATTACCATTATTATCAGGACCATGTTAGTCACTCAGTCATGTTCGACTCTTGGCGACCTTAGGGACTGTAACCTGTCAGGCTCCTCTGTCCATGGAATTCTCCAGGCAAGAATACTGGAGTGGGTTGCCCTTCCCTTCTCTAGGGGATCTTTCCAACCCAGGGATCGAACTCAGGTCTCCTGCATTTCAGGCAGATTCTTTACCGTCTGAACCACCAGATGGAATCTGTCCACATGGAGAGGTAAATAGAGATACCGGCACAGAAACACAAAGTTCAAGACACAGAAAAGGATTTGAGTATGGCCATTGAGCAGGCGTTTTACTAAATGTGCCACTTACTTTAACTAAAATTTAATCCTCACAACCACCTATGAGCTGGATACTGTCATGGTCTCCTGTTTATGGATAAGAACATATATATGGAACATATACAGATAGAGAGAGGGGGAAAGTGAGCCCTGGTTAGCTATAAACCCAGAGCATCCAGTAACTACTATCTGGAAAGACCTGGTCTAATAATGAGTCCAACAGAGAAGGAAACAGAGCCAAAAGACGAAGAGACATCGTTGAGGTCCTTGATGCACATGTGCCTGAAGCCGACACACCCTTAGACTTTCCAATGCAATGAGCCAATAAAATCCTCTCCTTCTAATTTTTTTCTCAGTTAAGCCACTTTGAGTTATGCTTCAGTCATCTGAGTGGACTAAGTTGAGAACTGCATGGGTCCTGACAATTATTGCCATGTTCTGCGACCACTAGGTTGCAGGCACTCAGCTTAGCAACAGGTGTTGCTAAATAGGATCCAGTTCCTACTCTCAATGGTCTCAGCACAGTCTAATAAGAAGATGGACATAAAACATTTACAATACAAGGCCTTCTGATTTTTCCTCAACCTCTCCTCCTTGCTTAAAATAGCCTCTCTTTTTTTCTACCTACCTATCCAAATTCTCATCTCATTCTGGCTTAGAGGGGCCAGCCCAAGTTCACACTCCTTCATGAATCTTCATTGACCACTGATTCCAGAAGGATCAAACCATGAAACATCCCTGGTATTTGACACTGCATACCCTATCCTGCCAACTTCGTTCACAGCTCATGTGGGTAAAATGTATAGACACTGATTGGTAATCATAATTAAGAAATGTTTTGGAATTCATTCAATCATATAAGTAGTCTAGTTGGTGATTGGAAGGGCATGTGGTAATGAGGGTAGGGGGTTAATGGCATTTGCCAAGAGAGAGTAGCTGATAAAAGATTTTCAGATGAACATGAATTTCTCAGGCCTGAGAAACCATTAGAAACATCTGACAACATTAACGGCATCTTGAACCATGATTCCGAGCCAGAAGCTATTTAGGACAGTTCAGCCTGATTAAAAATGACTGCATTTCACCAAATCCTAAAATCTTTACCTAAAAATTATGATGAGTTACACTCACTGGGGATTAGTCACCCTTCTTGTGTGATAACCACATGTGTAGATGACAACATTTCTGTGAATTTGCCAAGAAGGCAACAAGAAGGCAGTGCCTCAATCCACTTTCCACTATTACTTTTTGTGGTTTGTGTGTCATCATCTTGGATCTAAATAAAGCCTAAATCCATGCCTGTATATGGCTAATCACCAGGACCATAAAATGGAGACTGCCATGAACAGGCTAGTTCATGTTAGTCTGCTCAGCTTGCCATAGCAAAGTACCACAGACTGGCGTGGGTGTGGGGTGCTTAAACAGCAGAAATTGACATGGAAATCACAGATCTGGAGGCTGGAAGTCCAAGATCCGGGTTTCTTCTGAGTCCTTTCTTTGGCCTTTAGATGGCCACTTTCTCCCTGGGTCTTCTCATGGTCTTTCTTCTGTGTTTTTGTGTGTGTCCTAATCTCTGCTTCTATGGGGACACCAGTCAGAATGGACTAGAGCTCACTTATATGACCTCATTTTGCCTTAATTACCTCTTTAAAAGACTTGTCTCCAGATACAGTTACAAGCTGAGGGACCAGAGGTTAGAAATTCAACTTATGAGTTTTTGAAGGACACAATTCAGCCTATAACATACTTTTACTTACCTGTTGAGGACAGTAGGCTGTGCCAGGCACTTGTTCAGCAAAGACTTAACATGCCTCATCTTATTTAATTCTCACAATAACCCCATAGAGATGACACAATTATTCCCATTTTACTGATGGGGAAAACTGAGGCTCAAAACGTAACTTGGACAAACTCACACAGCTGCTAAATGTTAAAGTCAGGATTTCATTTAGGTCTGACTGACACCAAATCCTATGTTTTCAACCATCACCCTCTGGCCATTCCTGTGGTGATTTTAAGTGTAAGCAGATAAACTTTAGGAAAACAGGTTAATATTTCTACAGTCATTTTCTTTTTTTTTATATATTAACATTCTTTTTTTATTTTTATTAGTTGGAGGCTAATTACTTCACAATATTGTAGTGTTTTTTGTCATACATTGACATGAATCAGCCATGTCTACAGTCATTTTCATGAGCATTATTTTTTAAAAAGACTAACCCACTAAACTCATGTTGCTTAGAACGAGCCCAGAGTGGATATTCAGGTCTAGAAAAGTAAATAAAAAAGAAAATAGGGACTTCCCTGGTGGTCCAGTGGTTAAGACTCTGCACTCCCAGTGCAGGGGGCTCAGATTCAATCCCTAGTCAGGGAACTAGAGTCCCCATGCCGTAACTAAGAGTTTGCATGCAAAAATTAAGATCCAGTGCAGCCAAATACATAAGTAAAGAAATAACTATCTTTTAAAAAATAGAATTGAGAGAGCTTAGATATAGCAAAAATCATGAAGTGAGTTTGATAAGCACTAAATCTAAGGAAGGAATGATTCTCATAACATATAAATGCACACAAACTCAGGCCCAAGTCCCCACACCATGCCTTGTCAGCTTGACACCCATACACAACTCCTTAAACTGCACTTAATCTCCAAATAATGACATCAGCAAAGCAGTACTTCTGTCTGACATGATACAACTACCCTGCGCACTGCAGATAGCCGGCTCCCTCTTCCCCCACCCGAGGATGCATGCATGTGTGCGTGCGTGCTAAGTCACTTCTGTCATGTTCAACTCTGTGCAACCCAATGGACTGTAGCCTGCCAGGCTCCTCTGTCCACGACATTCTCTAGGTAAGAACACCGGAGTGTATTGCCATTTCCTTATCCTACTTGAGGATACAAACCCCCTTTTCTCTCTTTGAGGAATGCCCAGTCTCCATTCTTCTCCTAGCTAATTTACACAAATAAAAAGCATCTACTTCTTCATTGACTTGCTTCCAATCTCTCTCTTTCTTTCCTTCTCCTCTCTCTCTCTTTCTCTCTCCAACTCGGTTCTTCCCATACCATCTTTGGAAAACCATGCCAGCCAGTGTACCCTTGGTGATGGAGGTTTAGTTGCTAAGCTGTGTCCAACTCTTGACACCCCATGGACTGTAGCCCGCCGGGTTCCTCCATCCAGGGGATTTCCCAGGCCAGAATCCTGGAGTGGGTTGCCATCTCCTTGTCCAGGGTATCCTCCCGACCCAAGGATCGAACCTGTGTCTCCTGCATTGCAGGCAGATTCTTTACCACCTGAGCCATCAGGGGAGACCAGTGTACCATTAGGACGTGGCTGAAAGAGTACTTTTGGACCCTGGTTCAGCTTCTTTCTGATTTTCTCCCTTTCCCAGAGGAGATGTTGCATTGTTTCCTGGCAACCAGCAGCAATCAGCATCTTTCATCAGTTCTTTCACTATGGATTCTGGGGCTTTATTAGCAAATGAAAATGGCCCGAGTCCAACTGACATCAGTAGGGTCTCGGCTAGGAGCGGGCTGGAGCATTTCCGGTAGGCTCCAGCCTCAGACAAACCAGTTTGAAGAGAAGCCAGTTGGCTACCAGTGAGCTATTTTTGACATAAAAAGAAGCTGAATTTAGCCGATAACTGATTTAAGAAATTTCAAACACAACTGGTTGGGGTTATAACATCTTGGCAGCAGTGGTAGAGAGACAAAGGCAAGACAATGAACTTGGTCAGGCAAGATGTTTTGCAAACAACTAATTAAATTCCCCATCAAGTAACCAATTGTTTGTAAAACAATGGTTGGATACAGTTCTATCTCTGTATTTCCCTCTCCCTCTCATCTTTTTACTACCTAAAATAGTTCATGTAGAAAAACAAAGTCTTTGCATTTTCACGAACCTGAAGTTGGCACAGTAATTAGAAAAATTCCCTAGCACACCATTAGAATGTGTTCCCTTATCTTCTATAGAAAACCAATTTCAAAAGTTAAGTTATACTTTTTTCTAAAAAATTTTTGGATAGATAGGCAACAGAAAAAAAAATCGTTTCTAGATGTCCAGCCAAATCTAAAGGTACAGAAAACAATACCTTGAAATAAACCTCAGATCTTTTATTTTCAATAATTCATAAAGAAATCACCTTCACCCACCCACCTTTGTTTCTTCATAGCAGCCTTATGTTGCAAGGGTAACAAGTATAATTATTTTTCCCTTGAGATCTGGAGAACTAGACACCCAGAAAGGTCGAGTCATCTGCCTAGGGTCACACAGTGTCACCAACTGGCTCAGAGTGTCCCAATTCTATGTCTTAAGGTTCTGCTTCATTTTGCCCCCTCTGGGTTGTCTGCTGTGGTTTGATATAAAAATTTAACAGGTTCCTATTGCTGATTTTCAAGCCTATAAAATGAAAACTAAGAATTGTCCGATTTGGGCCTAAAAGTCAAATGACTTTGGAAAGTGTATCCTTGATTAGACTATACCATCAACAGTGGTATAGTCTAATGCAGTAGTAATATTCTTACTATTCATGGCTACTAGTTATCAAGTGTTTATCATGTATAGGTCTTTTAATCCCCACCTCAACTTTTACAAGCTAGCTCTTATGTCCCCATTTTCTTATACAAAGGAAGAAAGTGAAGCTTGGTAAAGCAAAGGCTGCCTGAGATCATGTATATGAACATGACATTGAAAGTATTTAGTGGGATTTCCTGGTGGTCCAGTGGTTAAGACTCTCCACTGCCAATGCAGAGGGCTAAGGTTCAATCCCTGGTTAGGGAATTAATACCCTACATGCCATGTGGTATGGCCAAAAAGAAAAGAAAATGTTTTTTATGTACACTGAACTCAGCAGTGTCATACTTTAAGTTCCCCAAATTGTGTTGGGTATCTACTCGATAGAAACTCTTGTGCACAGAACAATAACTGGTATATAAGAAACAGCAGGTAAGATGTTCACTGTATCATTGTTTATAGCGGTGAAAAAGAGAAACAATCTACATAAGCATCAACAGAGAAAGTGACCTTGGACTAGTTACTTAACCCTGTATGCCTTAGTTTTCTTATCTGGATCATGAGAATAACAGTAGCAACTATCTTGGCAGTCCAGTAGTTAAGACTTTGCACTCAGTGGTCACAGGTTTGATCCCTGGTCAGGGAACTAAGATTCCACTTGCCGAATGTCATGGCCAAAATCAAACACACAATAGCAGCTATCTCATAGGTATAAGGATAAAGTGAATGATACAGAAAATGCTTAGAACAGTGCTTGGTACATGGAGAGTGGTATGCATGTGTTAGCCACAATTCATTAGTCTAGAATGAATTGCTATGTAGCAACCAAAGTGAACTAAATATATTTATATAATATTCTCAATTATGTCACGTATCTATTTAGCAATATAAATTAAACTCAGAAATTAACATTGAGTGAAAGAAGCAACTCAGAGAACTGTATGCAGAGTATGAGGTTCATGCAAATTCAAAAAATACCAACCAAATTTCTGTATGGCTTTTGGAGAAAGGCATATTTTATAGAAATATAAAAATGTGGATTGCTAGGCTTCACCAAAATTACGATAGTGGTTACTTCTAAGGAAAGGAAAAAATATGGAGATGAGATCAGAAAAGGGAAAAGCACTTCAACTTTATAATATTTTACTTCTGTTAGTAAAAAAAAAAAAAAGATTTGAAACGGATATGACCACATGTTAATATGTGAAGTTCTTTTTCTGGGTGTTAAGTACACAGGAATTAGATCTATTAATCTATGCACTATGTACTTAAAGACTTTTTTCCAAGTGCAAAGAAAAAGCACACAGAATTTTTTTTATGTTGCTATGAGAAGTTTGCACTCAGCATATTTGTGATCTCGCTGTCCTCCTATATTTTTGGCTTCTTTCCTGGAAGGCTGGAGGGATGGATTTGACTTACTAATAACCAAGAAAGAAAAAAGCATCATTTACCATCCAACTGTACAATGATCTTTGCAAAGAACTATGAAATTGTTTACAAAACACATCTCCAAGGAGGAACCCAGCATTCATTGTTTATCAACTCCATAAGGTACAGAGACTTCCAACCACAGACCCTGGCCTGAGACAGCCCTCCACTGCCAACCTGCCAGTTCTCCCAAAAGAATACAGAGGAAATGTTATCTTCCTATGGCCACACAGAAAACAGCGGTGCAGAGGTAGCAGTCAATTTAAGTAAACAGTGTTAGAACCCACTTATGAAAGGGAATGAATTTTTATCCAGAAGAATTCATTTAAAAAATCAGTCATTGATAGTATGTATTGTTGTTGCTGTTTACTCACTAAGTCATGTCTGGATTTTTTGCAACCCCAGGCTCCTTTAGCCTTCCAGATTCGTTAGTCCATGGGATTATAGTGTGTGCTACAGTCTTAAATTTTTTTAAATTTAAATTCATAAATGTCACTCTACTTTTTAATATGACCACAAACATTATCAAGTTTAATACAAATTTCACTGTTTAATGAAGCCAACCCACATTCAAAGCAACCAGATTCTGGGTTCAGGCATTACCTTCAACTTTTGATAACACACACAAACACACATCTGAGCAACAGAAATATCAGCTATATTTTGTAAACACAACTCTCATCTCTCTATTTGTAAGAAGCCACAATTAGAGATCTTTAGCATCATTCCGTTTTTCAAGCATTGCAAATTCTAAGATAGTTGTTCTGATGGTAGAAACTTAATTCCTCACTTGTTTTTCCAGCAATGGTCTGGATGAATAATTTATTACTCTAATATTTAAAGCTAATATTCACTGCATGTTTTCTTTGCAGCAGGCAAAATCCTAGATGCTTAGCATGTTTTGTTACATTTACTTCTCATAGGAAACCTTTAAGGCAGGTAACCACCCCATTTTAGAGATGAGAAAACCAAGGCAGAGAAGTTGAGGAACTTGCCCAAAGTCACAGACCTAAAGAGTTTCAGCCCAGTATGTGAATCCAGGCACCTGGGCTCTCACACAGTAGGCCATGGCTATACATTGAGCCTAAAAGTTTCAATTAAGAATAAATTAATTATGCATAGATTATGTTCAGAAAATACACAAGAAAGGAGCCAGAGTTGGGATTGCCCGGGGAAGAAGGAAACTGAAAATCTGTAGAAGCAGCTGAGATGGAGACAGATTTTCACCATGTAACTTCTGAAACAGAGTTTGAATTGAATTTTTATAATATGCACACATATACAGAACTGACACACCTTAGCATTTTGGATGTACAGTGAGCACCTTGGATATCCTCGGTGCTCAAGTGCTATTTGCTGACTTGGCCAGGAGTTAGTCCCAGCAGCCAATAAACAGGATTCCTGGTATCTTCCTGGGGCGTTGCTCTGGTAGCAAAGGAATGCATTTGAAGTTGAAAGGCATCACACGCAGAAGCCCAATCCTCAGATAACAGGAAGTTTGGTAACTGCCCCAGCTCCTATGTTAAAGGACTCCCCCCAGGAACCCTAGCTCCGCATCCGGATCTTAACCGAGCAATTTTCCAAAACCATATTCTCACACCCCATTACCTTTCAGGGCTTAGAGCTGGCTGCAGGAATGAAGACCAGCTAGGATTTATGGGAATGGCTGCAGGAGCAAGAAAGGAAAGGGAAGTCGCTCAGTCGTGTCTGACTCTGCGACCCTGTGGACGGCAGCCCACCAGGCTCCTCCATCCATGGGATTCTCCAGGCAAGAATACTGGAGTGGGCTGCCATTTCCTTCTCCAGGGGATCTTCCCGACCCAGAGATCGAACCCAGGTCTCCCGCATTGCAGGCAGACAATTTAACCTCTGAGCCACCAGGGGACTTGAACAAGATAGGAGGGGGGAACAAATCCTCTTGAAGCCCTGGGTCCATGGACAGGTTTCCTATGAAGAAGGGCTGAGGGATGTGCCTGAGCTCCTCCTGTCACCACGTTCAAGTCCACCTCTCAGTGCCATCTGCTGCCATGCAGTCTGGCCAATGATCTTGGGATTTACATTGGAACCTAGTTGACCTGCCTTGGTCTGGACCTATTTGTTCTCTTTCAAGTATTTTATTTGCACTCATCCACTTTTGAGTGGTAGAGCATGGGGTGAGAATCCCAGGGCAGGACAGGAGGTGGAGGAGTTAAAAAAAGAAAAAAAGTGAACCAAGAGAAGGATGCTGAAGTGGAAATCAGTTAAATTACAGTTATTTGGTTTAGGAAACAGACTCTCTGGGACAGAAAGCATCTTACCAAGTGTATGGCCTTGAGCAGGAGATGTGCCTCTAAGAGCCTCAGTTTACCCACCTGTAAAATGGGTCTGAGTGTGCCTCTATGGGAGAACTGATGTGAGGATGAAATGAGATGTTTTGGAAGTGGGTTGGCCCAGCCTCTGTGCATGGTGAGTGCTCATCAGGTGGTGACTAGGATTCTGGAAGAGAAAGGAGGACAGAAGAGAGTGTATCACTGGGAAAATGACCACATGGACAACAACCACTTTCTTTAATTTTTTCAATTCATTTAAAAATTATTTGGAGGGACTTCCCTGGCAGTCCAGTGGTTAAGACTTTGCCATCCAATGCAGGGGGCATGAATGCAATCCCTGGTCAGGGAACTAAGATCCCACTGCCATGGGGCATGGCCAAAAACTAAAAATAAATAAGAAGAACAATAAAATACTTTAAAAAATTAATTTCGCACAAACATGCAAAAGGCAAAATGATTGAAAGAGTAGGAAAGAGTATAGAGTGAAAGTAAATTTTCCTCCCTTAATAGCAGCTAGCCTCTGGGAGGAACTGTGATGACAGGGTTCTATGTGCCCTCTGTACAGCCTAGGCTGGACTGCGCTTAGTAGCTGTCTTGTCCAGCTCTTTGCGGCCCCATGGACTGTAGCCCACCAGGCTCCTCTGTCCAAGGGGATTCTCCAGGCAAGAATACTGGAGTGGGTTGCCATGCCCTCCTTCAGGTCTGTAGTGCCTACACACACACAACTGTACACACTACACACATGCAGTTATATTTTCTCTGGCACATTGTAACATCCTTTACAAACCCTCCTGTCCTTTGGTTTTAATCAGTTTTTACTTACCTCTCAGAGATCTTTTCTTATCTGTACATACAGAAAGCCCTCCACCTTTTTTTCTAGCAGCATAATATTTTAATATTCCCTTCACCACCCTTAGTTTAACCAGATCCCTATTGATATCTATTAAGTCGTTTACCCACTTCTGCTATTACAGCAGAGCTGTATTGACTATCCCTAGAGGTACATCATTTTGCATGTGTATGATTACACCAGTAGGATCAAGACCTCAGGGAAGAAAATGGCTAGGTTAAAGGGTTGTGCTCTCTTATTTTTAATGGGTCTACCAAATTGCCCCTGTATTGGTTGTAACCATGTACCCACTCCCCACAAATGTTTCCCACACCTTCATTAGCACTGCGAGTTAATTACATGTTTTCATCTTTACCAGTCTTCTTATAGGTTTCCAGCTTCATGAATACTAGGCAATCAATGACTATAAAAAAAAAAAAAATAGAACTCATCAGCTAGCTAGCTGCTCGGTTCATTCCAGAAAGTCAGACTTACAGAGCACGTGCTCAGGAAAATGAACATGGATGCTGCTCCCCGCATTTCTTTCCTTGATTGACACGCAGGCGCACCCATGTCTCCTCATTCTTAGAAGCACAAGTCCCCAGGGAACCTCCCCCTGCCTGAGGCTGCGATCACCCTGGTGCTGCCACTGGCCCAGAGATGTCAACATTTTCTCCCTGTCTGGTCTGAATTGCAGGTTGAGTTTAAGGCCTGGGAGGAAATGACCTCTTATTAATAAGGAAGCTTTGGAAAGGTGGGTGGGGTGGAGGCTACTTATGGGGGCACAATGGTCAGATGTTAATATTCTCATCACTTAGGAGAAGGGGCCAGAGTGTAGAATTCTTACACTCTTTGTCAAACCAAAGGAGTCAAACTTTGGAAGATGAATGTTGGTGACTCTGAACAGCGTATTAGGGAACATGAAGGTTTTCATTCAGGCATATTTATGGGGTTTATATTTACCTAATAAATATAACAATGGATGAACAGCTGTTGGGAAGAGGGAGACCTGGGCTCAGAGGGGAAGGAAAAAAAAATCTGACATCGAGGAAGGGAGTTAGGTGATCTCAGAAAGATTTTAACATTGGGTGGTTTGTTTGTCTTCTTGAAATTCTTGCTAACTCTTGGCAAGGTTTTCTCCTGGATTCTCAGATCACACAAAGATGGGAATCCAATGGGCAGTCCAGGTTTTGGTGTGTACATTTGCCTGATAACACACAGGGTGGACTGCTGATAGCTGGATATATACACACTTTTTCACCCTGTCCAAGTGTACAGTCCCGTTGCCTATGGAACGTTTGAGTTCTTATTAATCCTCCGGCCCGCTTCTCCTCTGCAGTACAGTGGGTCCTGGAGAGGTTGTTGCTAACCAAACACCAGGGCTTCTGGAGGCTGTTATTTAAGTGTCTGCTTCCCTGCTTCTGCTTTTCTCCAGGCCAGTGGGACCTGCTTTAGTTGGACTTCTTGTAATCAAGAAAGTGTAAGTTCAACTGCTGCACATTCCAAGTCTCCAAGCGGAGACCCTAAGTACAAAGGAAAAAGGAGGGAAGGCTGAAAAGTAAATTTTTAAAAAGAGGAGAGGGTGAGGAACAAAAAGAAATGCAAAACAGTTTAAATAATGGAAAAGACTTTACAAAGAAGGGGGGGTGTTGAAACACCTTCAAGGTGAGGACAAAAAGAAGAGAAAGAAAAAAAGAAAGATGACAGGAGGGAGGGACTGGGAGGAGAGAAGAGCGGAAAGGAAGGGGGGAAGAAAGATAAGACCTGGAGAAGAAAAGAAAGAAGAGATCCAGAAAAAGCTAAGTGATGAGAAGTGAAGTCAAAACAGCCCGGTAACTGAAATGTTGCCAAAATTGTCTCCAACGCGCTCCACTTTTGTAGTCGAAGAGACATCTAAAGGAGAGTTTGCCCACCGCTAGGCATAAAAAAGTATCTTCGAAAAAAAAAAAAAGTATCTTCGATTAAACCTAATTTTAGCAAGCCGGAGCTAAAAGGCATCTCCTGAGAGTGTGGGGTTCCCGGGTGAGTCGGGGAGACAGGGCCCCAGTTCCCGCAGTTCTGGCTGCGAGGCCTGAGGGCCTTGGGCGCCGGAGATCCGCCTGGTCTCTTCCTCTCCGCCTGGTGAGGCCACCCGGTTTGGGACACCGTCTTTTCCAGCGCCCGGGCGCCCGGGCTGCCGCGCCTGGGGATGGAGTCCGCGAACGCCCAGGGCGCATTGGCGCGCGGCGCGCCGGGCTCAGAGTCAGCTTGGAACCCACAAACCCGCCTTTCTCCAGCGACCGCGCTTAGGCCTCTTTACAACACAAACCTGTAATTTACACATTTTGATGCCGCCTGTAATTTTGCCCTCCGAGCTTCGATGTCATAAAACTCGTGGGGCCGGGCAAAAGGACCCCCCACCCCAACCCCCGCAAGGCACCCGCTCCCCCAGAAGTTCCCTGCGCTGCTACAAATAATCGCGTGGAAAGCGGCCAAGAATAACTAGAAAATAAACACAGCTCCCCGAGCCTCTGAGAGAAGGCCTTAGTAGGTCCCTCCCCGTCTTCCCACCTGGCTCTCAGGACCCCGGGGAGGCAGGGAGACTGTTCCGAGGGCTCGGGGCTCACAACCCTACCCGCTACCCTAGAACCATTCCTGGACCTTGGTTCAAACTGGTGACCCGCTGCCTGGCCTTTGTCCCCGCCGTCTTTCCTAGCGAGGAAATTGTCTGATTTCCGACCTCTGTCCGGGGAGGGGGGGTGGGGAAAGAACCACGACAACAAAGAACCAACGCAGACCCCAAAGAGTTTTTTCCTCTAAACTCTGGGCTTTTTACCCCGAGAAGATAAGAGACCTGCACCTCGCTCGCCTCTTAACAGCCTGAGGTCTGCGCGTGTGCGCGCGGCAAGGGCGGCGCAGAAGCGAGATGGCTGCGGGTGTGCCCTAGTTTGTGAGCATATAATGAAGTGTATACCGCGCAAACACGCGTGCAAATAATTGTGTGTGCCCCAAGACGATTCTGTCCACAGAGATAATAGAAATATCCGTGCCAGAAAGTGCAGAAAACGTAGGCGAATGATTACGGATGTGAGAATAATTCCAAGCCCACGCGCCGATGCTCTCAGATCTGGGGTGCACAAGTACCTCTATGGGGGTATAATTTTTTGGGCAAATTGCTCAGTGTGCCAGCGATTTGGTGTTCTCGCCACGCGTCTACCGCTGCAAACAGTTGTGCGGATGCCTTTAGAGTGCCAAAGAAAGGGTTCCCTTAAATCATTTCTCGAGGGTTGGTCAGAGAGAACATCCGCGGGACTGGCCACGTTCGGAGAAGCCGCGCGTAAAAGAAAAAACTAGCCTTGCTTACAATCTTGCCATCTCCAAGCGGGCTCTGCCGGCTCCCGGCGCGGATGGGAAAGCAGAAAGTGGAAAGAACGGGTTGGTATATTTTCAGGTTCTCTCTTGGCCGCCCCCAAGCTTCCCCGAGGTCGGCGCGATCCCAGCAGCGGCGGGGGTTTGCATAGCACTGCCTCGCGCTCAGACAGATTCCCTCCGACGCACGGTCTCCTCGGTGCCCGGGGGCTACTGGGTGCCACCCAGAACGACCGGACGCAACCAATGATTCCCGCGTCCGGGAGCCTCCTGAAACCTTCCCCGGGCGGGATGCAGCCGGCTCAGAGCAGCGCCACGCGGTGAAAGCGAAAGTTCCTGCGTTTTGCCAAGCTTCGTGCGCGCGCGCCGCGAAACCCCAGCTGGCAACCGCTGGAGAAAAAGTGGGAGAGCAAGCCCAAGTGTCCCCTACGGGCACTGCAATGGCGAAGTACGTCCTGGCTAAGGCACTCCGTCCCTCCCAGTGCGCACACGTGTGCCCAGGATTATAATACAATATAACACATCGTAATATCGAATATTATACCGCGTTTACCTTCCATTAGGATGTGTATATCGTGTTAGGCTTGCTTATGTGTTTGTTACGACGTGCTGTGATATTGTATCTCTCGATCTCACTGCCATGTGCCAGGCACCTACTTATTTGATCTGCACAATCACCCCCGAGGCAGGACTCACTTCCACTGCGCAGGCGAGGCCCAGAGTATAAGGCAGTTGCTCAGAGTTACCCAGCTAAAAAAGGGCAGGGCTTGGATTGGAACCCACCACCTAGCACTTGGCAGGAGGAAGCAGACATCTACCCATACAGCCGAATTAGGAAGATACCCCACACCACACACTGCTGTTTCTGGAATAACCCATCAATATATATTTATTTTATTATGTTGGCACCATCTGGCCAAGACGTGCGCTGCCAGCATGCCCTCTGCAAACCTCCAGCTGAGAACTCAGCCATCAGACCTGACTGTGGTCTGGCTATTCTCTCCTCCTACTACCCCCTTCCTTGGCTGGTTCCTCCTAACAGCCTCGTGAAGGAGGCGTTGTTATCGTTGTTATCCTGGTTCACAGATGAGAAGGAGTTCAGAGAGGTTAAATAGCTTGCCCACAGTCACTTAGCCAGTAAGGAGAGTGATACAGTTCAGGTATTCAGACTGTAGAACCCTGGATTTTGATAACTGCATTCCCAACCCCACACGGAGGTATTTCAGTTTAACTGGAGTTCGTAGGTAGGTTGGGGGACCGCTGGTGGGAAACAGATTCTAGTTTAGGGTTTGGGAGCTGGGAATATCCTTGGGATGCAATAAAATCTCAGCATCTTCTAAGGGGACGGCGATCTATGAATCCCGACTATAAAGTCTCTAGAACCCCAGTAATGATCCAGGGCCACATCTGTGACTTGGTTAACCTTCACAGGCTTCCTGCAGACAGTGAAGCAGTGGATAACCCCTTACCACACACATACTAACCTTCCTTCCTCTTTGTGTACTGCTGGCTGGGGCAAGGGGGACAACCACAGATATAGTTTAATCTGCTCTTTCCAGCTGCAAAAGTCAAGGGACCACTGTGCCCTCAAAAATGTCCCCCCACAACTGGGGACAGTAACCAACCCCAATCCTCAAGGAGCCCCAGAGGAGGAGACTTCTAAAAGTCTCTGTTTTCAGACTTTGCTGTTTCCACGCAGAGATCTACATCTTTGAGATGAATGAAGAGCCAGTGCCCCCAGACTGTTCCACCCCCTGCACCCCAGAGTGAGGGTGGGTTTTCCTTTCCAACTATCCAAATTTTGGGGGAACCCCTGTGTATTGCTAGTGTAGACCCAGTCTCTATCCTTGGGCTGCATCAGAGGTACAGAGTTGCCAAAGAACCCCTCTCGCCTACGGGAGGCCCTCCAGGAAAAGGAAGAAGCAGAAATTGGTGCCTGGGTCGCTGCAAAGCCATATCCACTCTGGCTGAGATCTGACCTTCTTTTCCCGAGGCTGAAAAACTGACCAAATTGTCCCCGTACCCTGAGCCAATGCCCCCACTGACCACTCGCCTTCTCTGGGTTTGAGGGGCTTTAGGCTGCTAAGTGCAGGGAGAAAGTTGTTGAAAACATACACACACTTCATGGGGGGAGGGGTTTGTTTGTCTTTTGCCTTTCAAGATAAAAGGTGTCTCTACATCTTCCTTGAAAGAACAGAGGTGAAAAGAACTCAGAAAATAATTTTGAGATTTTGGGCTTTGCTTGTCCTCTCCCATATACACTTATCTCAGTTGTTAGGGAAAATTTAGAGAACTAATTTCTGGACAGCCAGAAGGAGCGCTTTAATTTTCTATGTCTGTGTGTACATGGGGTGGGGTGTTGTGTGTGGTGTGTGGGGAGGGGGTGGTACCTCCATTTCGAAAACCTAGCTCTGAGGCTCTTTCTTAGGTTGAGAGAGCACCCTGAAACCCCACAAACTCTGAAAATCAGAGGTCAAGATGAACCCTCCTCATCAGCCTCACACCGCATCCATTTTTCTCTCCCTCCATCCCACCCTCGGGGAGCCCTGGAAATTTGGCAAAGGAAGACATTCTCGAAGCATCTGGAAAATTCAGGAGACTGTGTAATCTTCAGAGTCATGGCCGGAGGAAGGGACCGTTCATTCTTGCTAATACAGTCTGGACAGTTGTCCCCATAAGGACAGTTTTGGATCCCCTGGCAAAATCAGTAAATTCTGGAAAACTCAGGGTAACATCTGGATACTTGGCGATTTTGCCAGGGTAGTTCAAGAGGCACAGGGTAGGAGAATTTGTAGATTTCTAGCCACAGTAAAGAAAACAAAAATATTTTTTCTGGTTGTTTTTCGTTCTGTTTTAATTCAAAGTGTGCAGTTTGAGCTGAAAGTCTGCCCCGGCCACACTCAAGAGGCACTGAGAACATGGTCCTAGCGGACACTTTTTCTCAGAGGCAAGGTGCACCCCCCATCCCCGGGGAGGGGGCGTGTAAAATCCATGTCTCCTCCGGGCCGAAGGGGGGAGGTTCCTCAGAAAAAAAGGTCGCTGGGTGCAAGCAAAGAACATTTGCCCACGCACACCAAGAAAAGATGACATAAGTGGCAGAGACGAGAGTTGCCCGGCCTAAATAAAGGGTCCTCCTGAAGCGTGGGCCGGAGGGATTGCCTCACACTTCGGAATCGGGCCCAGACACGTTTAGAACTGTTTTGTTGGACGCCTGCCCCGCTAGGGCGACAGCGCAGCCGGCGGCCTGGGCGAAGCTGCGCTCCAGGTCACAGGCTGGCGCTCAGCGGCGGCCACAGAGGCGTCCTTCGTGGAGGGGAATGTCTCCAGCCTTTGCAGGGTTTTCTTTTTATCTTTTTTTTTTTCTTGGCGGCTTCCACGTTTGCGTGCCTCGTGGGGGCGGGATTCTGTCTGCAGCGCCCCAGCCGTGGCCAGAAAGGCGTTAAGGAAATGCTCAGGCTACAGTTTGGCACCAAATTAGACACTGTTCCTCTCAACGGTTTCTACTAGTGATCAGGGGCCTGGGGGATAGGACGGATAGCCCTCCTGGTCACAGCTGGATCCCCAGGGTTCAGAATGGAGACCGAAACTAATGGGCTATTTATTGAATCAATGAATGAATCCAGAAATCAGACTTTCAATCTTTAAGTGTATCCTAATTCCCTCCCTGAAGTTATCTCTCTGACATCCCTTCTGAAGGACAACAGGGCAATCTTGGGGCCCCTGCCAGGTTCTCACAACTCAGTCCTAAGAAGTGAAAACCACGAAAACATCTGCCACTCATTGACCACCTACGCTTTTCATCGAGCTTTATATTCATTTATTGGGGGTAGGTGCTGGTTATGTTCCCATTTTACAGACGAGCAAACTGGAGCTCACACAGGCTAATTAACTCGGTCTGCCTAGTCCCTGCAGGTCTTTGATGACGGTGTGAGTCTTTTGCTCTGGATGTCGGCATCGCTCCAGGGTACGATGAGTGCAGGGGCCGTGGGCCACCCATTTCTTCAGCTTGCTACAGTTTTACACAAGCCCTTCCAACCACTCGGAGAGTCCACTGCTCCCCTAGCTGAATGTCTGAAGCTAAACAGCGCAGCCAGACTAAGCCTGGAAACTCGAAGGAGCCGTAACTAGCTCTAAATGTCCAGATCAGGCCTGGGACCCATAGCTACTTGGGCATTCGTATTCCTTCTCCGTTGCGAGAAGGGAAAGGTTCGCCTGCGATTCTGACCAAGGCCGCGCTTAAATATGCTGCTCAAAATTCCTAGCGCCTGTAAGAATCTAGAAAGTCTGCAGGTAACGGCCAAAACGGTCCTGAGAAAGGTCACCCCAGAGGCGGATATGGCCGATCTGAGCCCTTGTGCCTCCGCGCCGTGCGCCCCACCCGCGTCTTTACGCACAGGCACAATTGCGCCCCGCGCGTACGCGCAAACCAGGGTCCTGCCAGCTGGTCTCCAATCCCGCCAGACTTCGGCCACTGCAAACTAGTCAACGTAATGAATGGAGAGAGAAAAGAAGGGGCGGGGAGGGAGGGGACATTGGGAAGGGGGTGAAATATCTTGGAAATAATACACCGAGAGAAGGAAATATGGACAACAGTTTATCAGCACCCCCGCCCCCATTGCCCGCATGTTTAAAACCCATAAGTAATTTTAGATTGTGTCTTCAGTTAATATATCTCTCTCCCTTTCCCGCGGGCTGACAGGGAAGCGCCGCGGCTGCAAGATGTCTGCAGAAAAAGGGTCTTTAAGAGTTTCCACATTGTTTGCTACACAAACGTGTTTGTGGTTCCAGAGGCCCTCCCCCTCCCCCACCCGCCTCCGAATCTCATTTCACTTTATGACTCCAATTGTTTGAGGATGCCCGCGCCACATAAATCCTGCTTCGAGATTAATCTCTCTGCTCGCTTGCGCTGGGCGCAGTGATTTTTTTTTTTTTTTTTTTTTTTTTGAGTTCTTTAAAAGAGGGCGCCGGGCGGAGATTTATTAACAAGGAAAAATAGTTTATTTTTATAGTCGACCTCGGAAAGGTGGGGGGTGGGAGTGGACCCGGGGCAGGGGAGTCGTTTAGATGGATAAACAATGAGGCTAAAGGGGCCTGGGTGTTAAAGACCACTTCAGCTGGCCGTGGGCTGGCGACTTGAACTTTTTTTTCCTGGCGACCCGCAACTTGGATGTGGGTACCGAGCTAGGAGTGTGTGGAATCGCGCCAGTAGTTGCCGCGGTGTGCCCATGGATTGTGGCTGTGTCTACACGTGTGTGGATGAGTATCCCATACATTCCCGGGGACAAGCCTCTAAAGAGAGAACGTGCTCCGAGGGGGTCCCCCAAATCCGCCTTTCTCCAAGGCTGTGATCAGTTAAAATCAAGGTTTTTAACATGATTACACGGTTGACGGTCAGAGATCTGCGGAACACTGGATACTATTGGCAAACTTGTGTGTTTGCCAATAAAAAAACATTGGTGTCTTTTTCTGGAGAAAACTCAGTTTCAATTAGTTTCTTGGTGGATCCAAAAGGTAAAAAATCCTCCAATGAAGGAAAGAGCTAAGCTGGGTCTTTCGCCTTCCCGTTCTGATAGCTGCTGCTCACTCCACCCGAGTTTTTTCCTTCAAACCAGGTTAGCTTGCTCCATTAAAGGGTATCAACGACCAGAGAGCACCTCCTTAATGCCATGTTGGAGGTGATTTGGCCACATAGTGTACTCATGACACTCAGGATTCTTAAAGCTTTAGTTTAAGATTCAAGGAGCCTGAGCTTTGCTTCCAGTTTCTAACTGACTGTCTGACCCTGAGCCAGCAGCAAAAGCTTCTCTGCGCCTCAGTTTCCCTTTAAACTTTTGGAAAAGACATATTGTTTTACATTGTGCGTGTGTGCCGGGGCTCGGACTAACTTGTGTCTTCTCTTTAACAGTAAACTGATTTTGAAGGTATATATAGGAGAACACAAAATCTATAATGTTCCACCTTGCATCCAGAATAAGACTTGGAGCTCTTGATGGGGAAGGGTGGTTCTTAACCTTTGGGGGTCTATGAATCCCACTGAGAAGCAGATAAAAGGATGGACTTCCTCCGCACCATGAAAGAAAGGGAGGGGGGAGAGCATTCAAATAGGCGATTCTGCATACAATTTTTCGGGGTCCCTGGACAGGTGAAAGTCCCTGGCTTAAAGCGAAGAGACGGGGCGGAAACACTGACCAGTGCCCTAGGGAGGGACCCCAGGACGCCACGGGGCTCGGGGGCCACGTGAGCTGCCTCTCCGGAGCCTCAGAGCTGAGCGGGCCGGCAAAGCAGGGTGAGAGGGTAAGAGGAGTTCGCCCGCCCCTCCTTTGATTCGCGGACCCGGGCGCAGCCGGAGACCGCCCGGCACCGCGGCGTCTGTCTGTCTGCGCGTCTGCCCGCGGGTCTCCCGCTGTCCCGAGTGAACTCGACACGCTCCGGGAGCGCGCGGCTGGCCCCATGCGAGGGCTAGCCTTGGAGACCACGCGCTGGGAACCAGGCTCTGCCTGCGATCTCCCGGGGACCCAGTCCCGAGCGGCTTGTTTGCGATGCTGGTCTTAGAGGCTTGGGGATGCACTCGGTTGAAGTCTGGCACCCTTGGCGGCGGATCTCTGCCTCCCGCCGCCATTCTTCCCAAACTTCCTTCCCCGGGTCTGGGGACACCTGCTCAGAGCAGAAGCAGGCCAGGGTTCTGTTTATTTCCGCCCGGTCCTTCCTTCCGGGGGAGCACTCATCCCAGAGCCGAATGACTCCCAGCACAGTGCCCAAATTTCCGAATAATAACTGAACCCCCCAATATGGTTTTTTTTTTCTATTTTATAAGGATCTTACAAATCATCTTACTATTAATAAACTCCAACAACCCACTTAGTCGCGGTTAGCATGTCTCCCTTCAAGATGAAGGGGCCGAACCCAGAGAGGTTTAGCAGTCGGCCCAAGAATGCACAGTAAAGAGTGGAGAACATGGATTGAAACTCAGGGCTTCAGACCCCAAATCCCTGTCATTTTCTATGCACCATGATTAGCCTCTACTTTAGGGCCTGTCACCCCCAAATCACAGGTACCCCAAAATGCATGCTGGCGCGCAACTGAACACAGCATCGTCGCCTGAACCCAGGAGTCTTTGCCCAGCTGTGGGAAAGCACACCGGAGGCCGGGTACCCCAAGCAGGAGCCCCCTTACTGACAGCTTGCGGTGCACAGCGTGCGTCCCAGCACTGTCGCTCCTCTCCCTGCCTTCAGGACATCCCCACTCTGAAGCTCGGGTGCTCCGAGGCTGCACCGGCCCCAGGCATCCCCGCTTGTGCTCTCAACCTCCACACCCCCTCCCCAGCTCTCCCGCGCCCATAAAGGGCCAGCATTTCACTGGCCGGTAGCGAACGCTGCCCGGAAGCGAAGGCGCATCCGTCCCTCCCCACCCACCTGGTGCCTTACCTGGCTGCCGGTGGATGGACGAAGGCCCGCGCACGGAGTCTAAAAGCTGGTGCCCGCGCACCGCGCCACGGATCGCTCCATGAAGCATCCCCTGGCCTCCAGCCGCGTTTCCGGTTTCCAGCACGGGGCGCCCCCGGAGTGGGCCCGATAAGCTATCGGCGGGCCGGGCCCAGGAGGGGCGGTCAGCGGCGAGCCCGGGCACCTCGGGCCGGCTCCCGGCTCCCGGCCCGGCTGCCTGCCAGCTGCCGCTCCGGACAGCAGCGAGATGCCTGCCGAGGTGTTTCTGGTTACAATCACCTCACACACAGGCCTGCATTCCGCCCCCGCCCCCCCTCACCCCCCTCATCCTTACCATTATGTCTGAAGTCACACCTTCTCCTGGGGACTGGGGAGCTTTGCCGGGGTGGGGGCGATGAGTGTCTGAGTACTGGGCCAAGGTTGTTAATCTATAGAGCCCCAGCAGGTCCGTAAAAAGGAATATTTTTGGTGGTCACAAAATCAACATTGGATAGATATATCACCTCCTTCTTCTATCCACCGGGAGTTAATTTCCAACCAATTTATCCAGGACTGCTGTGTGTTCCTGATTTTCTGCAAGGGCTGAGTCTTACTGTGTTGTGGATTGATTTCTTTTCTTTGGGGGAAAATGGGCAGTTTGAGTTCTAGGAGAGGACTCTCAGGAGGAAGCTAATCTTGGGTCTTATGTAGTCTTAATGATGATGATGGCGGTGGTGGTGTTACAGTAGCTACCGTTATTGAGCACTTTTGTGTTTTAACCCTTCAAAAAAATTGCCTAGAAGTGGGAACTCTTAATCTCCCCGTTTTGCAGATGAACCACTGGAGGTTTGAATAGTTGACGTCCTAGAGTCACTCAACTGTAGGAAAGTCAGCCCCACGTGGCCCTCGCTGTGGCTCATGCAAGTACACAGAAGGCTCATGATAAAGTCTGCTGGGAAATCTGACCCTTGACGGAGGGAGAGGACGCTTTCATTAACTTGTCTTGTGGACCAGTTTGCCACCTGAAGAACAAGCAGTCAGATCTCAGAAGGTACCATGTCTTTTCCTCCCCACCCTATGAAATGATTCATGCCCCCAAAAAAGAGTTCCAAACAGAATGGCCCTTGACTCACCCTGGGAGTGGGGTACAGAGGAGTCCAGCCTGACTCGCTATGAATATAGAATGGAGGCTGGTGCTTTCCCCAGCTCTGGTAAGAATCGAAAGCAAAATACTCTGGTTTCTCTGCTTAGCCCAGTGTCCTAAGGGTGAAAACATAGCCCCCAGCCACCCCAATCCAGGCTGAGAGTCTTGAGTCTATTGGGCCAGGCCTGCGGGCTGCGGCCTCAGCCGTGCCTCTGGGGTCACTCCAGGCCCTGCTGGACCTCCTCCCATCTGGAGAACAGGGCTGCCCAGCATCCATCGAGCAATTAACCTCACCCACCCACTCCCTACCAGTTTCCTTAAAATAAATGTGACAAACGTGAGCCTAATGATCTGCGGGGGAAGATCTATATGCTTCAGGACCGTAACACATGGCTCCCTCCCTCCCCAGCCGGTAGAGCAGGCAGCCCTACTTCAAAGAACAGCTGGTGGGTGACATTACAGAAGTTTCCTGGCCTTCAGGAAACAAACAAACAATCAACCAGGGTCTTTGTGGGCAGAATAACAGCCGCAGACACGAATACTAAGAATGATGGTGATGATGATGGTGAGGGTGATGATGGGGATGGGGACCGTATATTGACCACACGTGCCAAGTTGATGCTGAGAGCTTTGCACGCTCTTAACTGTTCTTTACAACAACCTTGCAAGGCAGACAGCCCCATCGCCCCGTTTTACAACTGACATCTAGTGAAGTCACATACCCCCTCTTCACAGCTAGTAGAGCAGGATTCAAACCAGGGCCATGAGGCTTTAAATAATAATAATGACAATAACCACCACCACAATAATAATAGGTTTTTTTAATGAATGCACATAAACACAATAAAAATATCTAACAGGAGAAGAGTCTGATATAGAACGACCCCTCACTAGTCCTCCTCTGGTTTCTCTCCCCACCGCGGCCAGTGTCCAGGTTCATGTTTTACATACCTTTTTATATTCTGCCACCTTTTGAATCACAAATGGAGCTCTCAATGGAACCGCTCTTAACTTTGCATTTTTATCTTTTGCTCAACTAGATGAAGCATTTGAAAGGTATGGGTTTTTCATCGCTAATCACAGGACCCATCCCCCTCCCCAAAGGAGATTTGGCCACTGAACTACAACAATGACAAAAAAGGGCCTCGGTGGGGTTGCTGTCCTGGGGATGGTGCAGGGTCAAGTTTTGCTCAGGGTCATTTTAGCTGCTTAGGACAGAAATGGAGGGAGAGAGAGAGAGAAAGAGGATAAGGAAGCTCAGACAGCTCTTACATTCCAATCAGAGATAGCACACGTCCCGGGGACAAAACACGCTCATCCGCCCTTGGCACGGGGGTGTCACCAGACTGGCGTTTCAGAGCTGGAGGTTTTCAAAGCCTTAAATGGTCTCCCAGAGCCCTATGGCCACTCTCCGTTTTGTGCGGAGGGGCAGGCTTTCAGGATTGAGGGCTGGGCGACATCGGGCCCGCCGGACAAACAGGAACCCGGGGATGAGATGAGGCTCTTCTATTTTTGGTCCTGGCTCCCCGTGTGGTCTCCTCTGCCAGGGTGCAGTCAAGTTTAAGGAATCATCCTGTCAATCCCATTCCTCGCCCCCATCCCACCCCCCCCCCCCAAGAGTCACCACATAATTTTTATAAATTTCCCTTGTATTTGTTTTGCACAGTTGTTTTCCCCAAATGGTATTTGTGTTTATAAACACAGAGCATCCTCTTGACAAACCGCAATGTGAAGGTCTCTAGGACGTCCCCCCCAGGGACAGGCGGGCAGGGCCTGTGGAATCTGCTCGAGTGGGGGGGTCAGAGCACCAGGCGGGGGTGAGCAGCTCGGCGAAGAGTTCTTGGACCCACAGGATCTCCTTCTTTGTTTAGGATAATAATGACCAATGGTTTCTGCTGCCTCTCACTGTCTCCTGCCCTGCACTTTCTAGCAAAAAGACTAATCACCCCCATCCCTTTTCTCTTGGTCTCTTCCATTTCCCACCTTCTTTCAATCCCATCTTCTCTTTCTCTGTCCCTGTAGGATCCATCCTTCCCTCCCTCCCTCCTTCCCTCCCTCCTTCCTTTCTTCTTATCTGTCATTCTCTCTTCCCACTGCACCCACCCCCCTTTCTCATCCCCTCTTTCCCTCTCTCCTCAGAGCCCTCTTATTTAGGGAAGGAAATTTACAGTGAGAACTACAGGCCAAGTCTCTGGGCCCTTCAAACTCGGGGGCCTCAGGGAACTGATTTTAACCGAAACAGCAAGCTTTCTTTGACAATACTGGGGGGACTGTAAATGAAAACAACCCTCTTGGAGGTGCCTTGGCAGTTTGCAGTTTATTTTTAAAAGTGCTCACGATGACTGTTCCACTTCTAGAAAAGTTTTGTAAACAAGTCCCCAAAAGGGCTTCCCTGGTGGCTCAGTGGTAAAGAATCCACCTGCCAGTGCAGGAGACACGGGTTCGATCCCCGGTCCGGGAAGATAACCACATGCCGAGGGTCAACCAAGCCCATGCACCACAACGAGTGAGCCTGTGCTCTAGAGCCCAGGAGCTGCAACTCCTGAAGCCCGCGCGCCCTGGAGCCCATGTTCCACAACAAGAGAAGCCGCCGCCGTGAGAAGTGTGCACACCACATCTGGAGAAAAGCCTGCATAGCGACAGAGACCTAGCACAGTCAAGAAAATTAAATAAATGTTTTTTAAAAAAAGAAGTCCCCAGAAATATGGGTGAATATTTTTATATAAAAATGTCCATAGCCATGAAACATGTAATAACACACACAAAAATTGAGAATTTAGATGTGCCAAAATGGGAGACTGGTAAAATGATGTTTTAGCTATAGATGGAATACTACACGGTCACTAAAAATATAATTTTATGGGAGGGAAGTAGATTTAAAGTAGTATATGTTTTAAGGATTCCATTTTCTTTATGTGTATTCATCTCTCTCTGTGTGTGTTACATACACATTAAAACGATGCTGTATATACGTCAAGAAGTTAATACTGGGAGGCAGAAATATAGTTTGAAGGGTTTGTACTTTTCTATCTTCCTCCTCCAAACCTGGGTAATAAATAGGGTGGATAAACAACAAGGTCCTACTGTATAGCATAGGGAGCTATATTCAATATCCTTTAATAAACCATAATGGAAAAGAATATGTAAAGAATACATATATGTGAATAACTGAGTCATTTTTCTGAACAGAAGAAATTAACAGCACTGTAAATCAACTCGACTTCAATAAAGTTAAATATATAGACATGAAGGTGAGTAATGAAATCACCATGGTTCATTGTACCATCCTTCCTCCTTCTGCATATGTTTGAAGCTCTTCCATAACAAAATATTAATACTTTCAATGTTTACAGTGATGCATGGCTCTTCCATTGGCCAAGAGAAAAAGATGTAGAGACTTCAAGTCCATGTCCCTTTCGAGGCTCTTGCTTTAGAGCTCCCCAGAGGCTTTCTTTGCCCTTGCAGCCAGGGTTCTGGATTCCAGGGGTTCATAAACTCAGATGACACCCTGTTCCTCCTGAGCGGGGCCACAGTGAGTGAGCGGGGTGTGTTCCCTGCTCGGATTTCCAGTTCTGATAATGAGCTGCCTAGCACGAGTCAGCAAGAACAGTGAGTCTGGAGAAATCAATTAGGTGGGTTTGCAATGAGAGGTTGTTCCAAGGGGCCCGGAGCTAATGTAGACAGCCTCATCGAAAAGGGGAACGAGAAAGAGGGCCTTTCAGGCCTGGGGGACATTTGGTTGCTATTATGAATGAACAAATCCAGCGAAGCTGAAACAGGAAAATGGTGAAACTGGGCATCTCAGTGGGCTGGAGAGAGGCCCAATGACCCTGGGGCTAAGTAATTCCAAATGGTCTTTGAAACCTTCTGACAGTGGGGCCACTGAGACCTGGGGGCCGTGGGGAAGGGGAGCCAGAGGTCCCATTACAAAGGGGCTGAGGTTCGGGCCCTGAGCCGTTTTAGAGAAGGTTAATCACTGCCCTCCCTTGCCAAAATCCTTAAAGGAACCACCAGAAGTAGGTGTTCTTATCCACGACTAGCCTGCAGAAAACCTGCAGGCTGGCTTTGGAGAGAAGGGAGAAGTCGAAATTTGTCACAGCTGGACACAGAACCTGTTGGCTGTCTTCAGAACCGCAGCCTGTGGTCCCCGGGGCAGGGCCCTGCATGGATTCTGCATGGCCAGCTCCTCTGCAGCGCCTAGAACTCACAGGCACTAGTAACTCCTTAATGGATGAACAAACAAATCAATTAATCCATGAATACTTCTTTGGCCTCATGCCAAACAGCTCCTCTTTTACGGCATTACTGCCCCAAGTGGGTGTCTGGGGTCACCTGCTACCCTGTCATCCAATGGGTGGGTCCCAAACACTGAATCCCAAGCTCCAGCCTAACCATATGAGTCAGAACCTCTGATCTGTAGCATCGGCAATTTTAATACTTAACCTGATCATTCATTTGGTCACTCACAACGACAGTACTGCTGGAGGCATACCTGCCACTCACTCCTAGAAGAAGCTCCTAAAGGCACACAAGTCTTGCAAAGTGACGTCATCATAAATACTATTATGACCTTTTGTGTTTCTCACAGGTAAATATCACAGGTAGATATTATACATGCTATTTGTTTCACATTTATCATGTGTCAGGGATTTCCCTGGCGGTCCAGTGGTTAAGACTCCTCACTTCCATTGCAAGGGGCATTTGTTCAATCCCTGGTTGGGGAACTAAGATCCCACAAGGCCTGTTGCCTGGCCGAAAAAAAAAAAAAAAATGGAGACTGCTTATCATGTGTCAGACACTGTGTCAAGAAGAATTGTGTGTGTGTTATCTCATTTACTCCTGAAACAATCCCTTCAAGTAGTTAGTAAACTTGTTTTGCAGGAGAGGAACCATTGCCTCGGAAGTGAAACGATTTGCCTGAAGCCACAGACCTTTCAACAATATCGATGGCAACAGTAATAGTACTAGTAACCTAACCCAAGTCTCCTGTGTTCCTCTGCATTGCAGGCAGATTCTTTACCCACTGAGCCATCAGGGAAGCCAAGTAAGAGATAAGTGAGTGAAAGTCGCTCAGTCATGTCTGACTCTTTGTGACCCCATGGACCATATAGCCCGTGGAATTCTCCAGGCCAGAATACTGGAGAGGGTAGCCTTTTCCTTCTCCAGGGGCTTTTCCCAACCCAGGGATCAAACTCAGGTCTCCCTCATTGCAGGTGGATTCTTTACCAGCTGAGCCACAAGGGAAGCCCAAGAATACTGGAGTGGGTAGCCGATCCCTTCTCCAGCGGATCTTCCTGACCCAGGAATCAAACTGGGATCTCCTGTGTTGCAAGGGGATTCTTTACCCACTGAGCCATCAGGGAAGCCAACTAAGAGATGACCCCACCATAATTCAAGGCTAGTATCCAGAATGTTATTGAAGGCTTCCTGGGAGGCAGGCAACATGCTAAGTATCGATTTATTTTTTGGCTGCACTGCGTGGCTTATGGGATTTTAGTTCCCCAACCAGGGATTGAACCCAGGCCCTTGTCAATGAGAACTCAGAGTCCTAACTCTTGGACCACTATGGAATTCCCTAAGAATTGATTAAAAATTTTTTTTTCATTTAATCCATGTCATGAAACTTTGCATGGATTATTTAATTTCCTTCTCAAAATTTTATAAGGTATGGATCATTATATCATTATAATCCCTGTTTTACAGCTGAGGAAACAGAGGCCCAGAGAGACTCACTTTCCCATGGCCACAGAGCAAAGAAGCTGTGATGGTGGGGTCTGACTCCTAAAAACTCCAGGAGGGGATGAGTTGTTTCCGCTGATTCCAGAACTCTCTGCCCATTCTCTCCACATGGCTAGATAGTTTTAAATCTTAGACCGGTTTTGAGTCTAGTAGAATGTGGAAATAAGCTCCAAGTCTTCTGAAGAATAGAACAAAAACTAGGCATTCTGGATGCTAGCCTTGAATTATGGTGGGGTCACCTCTTACTTGGCTTCCCCAATGTCTCAGCAGGTAAAGAATCTGCCTGCAATGCAGGAGACACAGGAGACTTGGGTTCAGTTCCTGGGTTGAGAAGATCCTCTGGAGGGGGAAATGGCAACCTACTCCAGCATTCTTGCCTGAAAAATCCCATGGACAGAGGAATCTGGTGGGCTACAGTCCGTGGAGTCCCACAGCATCAGACACAATTGAGTGACTAAGGGGTATCCATGTCTCTTACTCAGTTTACCCACCTGTTAAATGGGGAGATTGGCAAGGGTTAAATAGGAGAGTCAAGGAACCAGTAAGGAAAAGTGAAGAACTGGGGTCCTGGGACTTCCCTGGGGGCCCAGTACTGAAGGCTCCCCGCTTCTATCCTGGATGAGGGAGTTAAGATCCCGGAGCCTCCTGACCAAAATACCAAAACATACAAAACAGAAGCAACATTGTAACAAATTCAATTAAGGCTTTAAAAATGGTCCACATCAAAAGTATCTTAAAAAAAAAATAAGTCAAAAGAGCTGGGGTTCTGATCCCAGAGCTGACCCCAATTCATCATGTCCAGGGTGACCCCTCCCCCTACCTGGGCCTCAGTTTCCACGACTGTACCATCACTGTAAGACCCTATGTTCCTGAACCCCACCTTTCCTGACCTTCCAATTCAGGATATCTATGAGCCCTTTCTGCTAGCTCAGAAGTTCAACTCTCACAGAAAGAAAAAAGCATATATATATATATATATATACACACACACACACACACACACAAGAGTCTGAAGATCAAAAATGCCACAAAGTGGAAGTGGAAGTTTTCCCAGTCATTAAAAAGGGAAAATCAGCCTCCCTAAGGAAACAAATTCTCCTCTCACTGTAAGTGCGGGTTATCAATTGGAATTCTGATGACTTTGGGGCCGACAATTTTAACAACCACTTAAGTCTCACCCTGCTCCTTTTATCTGAGTGCTATACAAACATTGTTAAACACACAAGCCGAGGCCAGGGAAAACGGTATCATCTTGGAGTGGAGAAGACCCCAGGAACTGAGGTGTCCACAGGCCCCTCCCTCCCACTCTTCCTTCCACAGCCCTAATCAATGGCCTGGCTCGGCTTAGATTTAATAAGTCTGGACTCTTGCACTTTTGACCTAGCTGGTAGATAACAATTCCTTTAGCTGAGCCGCGGGTTATTAGGCATGAAGAGTCCATTTGATAAATAGATGACATTTTATTTATCTAAATTTCTGGAGGAAGGGTGTTTATTTTAAAAGAAAGGAATGTCATTTATAAATAATTTATTTGCGCAGTCTGAGTTAAAACACTGAGTCTATTGGAGGAAAAAAATAACTCAAAAGGATCTCTGACACTTTATTGACTTAAAAAAACCAAAAACCAAAAACAAAATCCGGGCTCTTGATACCTGGGTTCTTCTCATTCTTTTTAATCTCCTTAATGCCTAATTGAGTGGTGTTTTGATTCATTGCTCTATTTGGCATGGAACCTCATGGTTGAAAATTACTTTCTTGTTTGCCACAAAGTAGGTGTAATTCTGCAACGATTTTTTAATTAGACAGTGGTGGAAACAACCAATCATCCCCAAATTAAGGATGGGTTGAAACAAGGATACATCTGCAAAACGAAATATGCCTGACATCCCTGATGGTGTAGAACTTTATTCATTAATTTTCTGTCATTCTCTGTCTCTCTCTTACACGCAGGCACACACACATCACTACGTTTAAAAAAAGGTTACAAAATAGTTTGTGAATTTGTGAAATTGCACAACCATGTATCTACCAGGTGTGTTTATTTTATTTTTTTTTTGGCTGCACTGCCTGGCAAGTGGGATTTTAGTTCCCTGACCAGGGATCAAACCCCCTGCCCCCTGCACTGGAAGCTCGGAGTCTTAACTGCTGGACCCCAGGGGAGTCCATACAAGGGATTTTAAATACCCAACTGTGGGGAAGTGGTTAGATAAATCATGGTTTAATCCCAAGAGTAGAATACTATATGGCCATTAAAAGGAGGAAAAAGGAACCCATCTCTGAGGTATATTACTAAAGAAAAGGCTAAGATTCATAGCAGTGGGTCTAGAACATGTGTGTAGAAAAGGAGAAAGGTACCCATGGAAGTGGATGACTTTGGTTGCTCTGGGGTGGGCAATGGAGTTGTAGGGACAAAAGGAGGAGGCAAATTTTTCACTCCTTATGCTTCTATAGCTTTGAACATGGGAACCATGTGAATATTTGCCTTTTAAAAATAGTTAAATTATTAAAAATAAATTGTCAAAGAATACCTGTGAATCTCTACACAGAGTAATGTGTTTAAAAAGACATTTAAACTTTTAGAGTTGGTCACCTCCTTGGTTTGTGGATGTTTTTACACATTTCCTCTTTTGCTTTCCACATTTTCTGATATTACTGAAACGTACATTAAAAAGAGCTCTTCTGTATATTAAAAAAAAAAAAAAAAAAGGAAGGAAGGAAGAAAATGAATTTCCCATCTTTACTCTCAACAGCATGGATTCCCTTATATTTGTATTAAATATGTCTGAAGTCATCATTTTAAAATGACTGGGGTTGGTGGGGGACATGGAAAAAGACTAATAAAAAGAGGTTTATGGGCATTTGGGTGGGATGAGAAGGACTTCCAGATGCATGGAAGCCAGATTTGAGAAGAGGGTGAGGAGGCCCTAGACCAGGATGGAGTGTGATGGACTTCAGAAATTTATAGCTGCCCTGAACCTTCGTGCTAAGGGACCCCAAATGCCCAACACTCATAATGATTACCCTGTGGAAAACAGAGAGAGGGAAGAGAAAGCCAGGATCCCCTTTTAAGGAAGGAGAAATTCGAATGTTGAATGGGGCTCCTCAAAGGTCACTGAGGACCAGAGAGAACAGATTCTGAGTTAGGCCCCATCCTTTGCAATGATAAAGATGGCAAGAAGACAGGACTTCCCTGGTGGCCCAGTGGCTAAGCCTCCGAGCTCCCAATGCAGGGGGCCAGGGTTTGATCCCTGGTCAGGGAACTAGAGCCCAGAAGCTGCAACTAAGACTCCATGCAGCCAAATAAATAATCTTTTTTTTTTTAATGACAAGAAAAATGTCTAATTGGAATTGCAAGGCTGTGGACAGCCTTGAAACTAACTGTGGTTATACTCTATCCTGTCTTATCAGTAGGCTGGCTCTAAGAGGTAACTGGTCATCTGTGTATAGTGACACTGTTCATGACTGTCCCTGTCTGTTCCTGTCACATCTTCGTTTTCAGCGTGCTGGTTGAACTTGCAAAGGCCAGCAGTTGAAGTTCTTTGGCAGGAGCTGTCTCTGGCCACTGGAGCCTGCTCGGCTTGCTCACAGGCAAACTGAAATTGTCAGAGAATGAATGTCCCGCCTTCCTCACCCCTGGGTGGGTTACTCTAGGGCGTGTGGTATACACTGATTCATTCCCACAATTTCCCAGTGGAATTAAGCCCCAAAGCCCACCCTGGAAACTTGCTTGACTATGTACCGTGTACTGCCATCTGTCTCCCTTCCCTGCCTCATTTTCCCATGCTCCTCCAGCTTTTCTTAAGATCATCTCCCCAAGTAACTACTTGTACTGGAAACCTTGTCTCAGGATCTGCTTCTGGGGACTCTGCCCAAGACATACTAGCTACCTACTATAACCCATGCTGTGGTTTAGTCGCTCAGTTGTGACTGACTCTTTGCGACCCCTCGGACTGCAGCCCTCCAACTCCTCTGTCCATGGGATTCTCCAAGCAGGAATGCTGGAGCCGGTTGACATTTCTTTCTCCAGGGGATCTTCCTGACCCAGGAATTGAACCCAGATCTCCTGCATTGCATTCGGATTCTTTACTGGCTGAGATGCCAGGGAACCCCATGCTGTGCCCTTTGGAAAAATACCTACTCTCTACTGCTTCTTTTCCCATCAGTAGAGCCTTGAATGGGTTTCAAATCTCATTCACATCTCTTATCTCAATTGAACTTCCTCTGATTCTGTGAGACAGATATGCAGGCCTTCTCACTAGACCCTCCTTTTATGAATAAGGAAATTGAGAATTAGAGATGTGGTGTCATTTCCCCAAGAACACACACAGCTGGGAAGGGGCAGAGCTCAAATCTCAGGCTTCTGAGTCTCTCCCTCACCCTCAGACCACGATACTAGTCTACCTTCTTCTCTCATAAGAATACCTTATATTTATATATCAATGTATATATCAATGTATATAAAAAGCTATATTTGATAGCTTTTTAAATGATTGAATGAATTGATTTTGGCTGCACTGGGTCTTTGTTGCTGCTTGGGCTTTCTCTAGTTATTGCGGGCGGGGGCTACTCCCTAGTTGCAATGTGCGGGCTGCTCATAGGGGTGGCTCCTCTTGGGGAGCACGGGCTCTAGGGCACGCGGGCACAGTAGTTGAGGCGCCCGGGCTTAGGTGCCCCGCGGCATGTGGAATCTTCCCAAACCAGAGACTGAACCCATGTCCCCTGCATTGGCAGGCAGACTCCTAACCACTGGACCACCAGGGAAGTCCCTGGATAATATCTGATTGAAACTTCTCGACAGCTCTGTATTTTATTATCATCATTTATGGATGAAGAATTTGAGACTCTCAGAGGTCAAGCCATTTATCTAAGAATGGCCGTTTGTCTATCACCTGGCTAATGAGAGGTCTTTGGATTTCTGGCTCAAGTTCTCATCCAGGCTACCTGCATGCTCCTCTCACCTGTCTACCTTATGGTTCAGGCAGAGGCAACTGTGGACACAGGAGAACATCACAGGAACCCAGAAGCTAAATCAGTTTTTGGAAGAGTCTTTAACAGTAAACTGGTCCATCTCACTTAGAGGACAACTTGAACCCGAGAAAAAAAATCTCAAGAAAACCTTGTTCCAGCCTCAGTATATTTTACGGCAGAGGACTGGCCAAAGTTCAGAACTGGGCTCAGTCCTCACCTGTTGATTCTCTAGTCTGTCTTAAAGGGACATAAGAAGGTGTCTGGGTTTGAGGGGAGGGGAGCACCAGAAGAACCAACCACAGTAAATTCATAATAGTAGGGGGAAAGCAAGGGTCAGTCTGCCCTGGCGACTTCTCATAGTACAATGATGTTGACCCCTTATTGTGATCCATCCTGAGGTCTGATGGCTCATTTTACTAACCCTGTTATCCCGACCAGTGATTGGTTGAGGAATGGACCCGTGACACCATTCTGGCAATGACATATAAGAAGTTTGCTAGATGGAAGGGGGCTAGTTTCCAAAAACACCTCCCACTCCCACCACCAATAAACCAGACTTCCCAGTATTCATGCCTTTGTGTTGTCTCCCCCGCCCCTTGAACTTGGGCTGGCCCTGGGATGGAATTTTGATTCACAGGATACAGGGACAGTGACGCTGTGTGACTTCTGAGGCTTGGTCATAAGAAACCTAGATCTCCTGTTCTGGAGGAGGCCAGCTGCCTTATGACTGAGACTGCCATGCTGTGAGGAAGCGCAAGTGAACTGCATGGAGGGGATGGGTGCATGTAACGAGAGAGATGCCTGGTCATCCATCTTCCAGCTGCTTGGTCCTCCCAGACGAGGCACAGACAAGAAGCTGTCTCGGACAGTAAGCTCAGCTGTCATTCGAATGACTGCAACCCCAGCTTTCATCTGCCCGCAACCTCTCAAGAGACCTGCCCCCCCCAACCCGCAAATGACAACTGTCCCGCTGAACCCAGCCAACTCAAAGAACCATGAGAGAGAAGAACTTCTGGGGAAAGTTGTCTTGCTGTGAAGGGATAGAAAGATGTCCCCACCTTCTTGTCCCCAGGACATGTCAGGTCTAGATGAAGTCAACTAGGACACAAGAGATGTCATTGTTGAAGGCAAGGACCACACACAAAGGATGTCAGAGTGAAGAGGAGGAAAGAATCTGAATCCCTGATGGCACTGTGGCACTGCTGGATCAACCCAGCCCTGAAACCCACTCTACCTTGGACTTCTTGTTGAGCAAAATCATGCCTTCATCGTTGGCACCAGTTTAGGCTTTCTGTTATTTGCACTAAAATCTTCCTAATTCATCGCTAGAGAAGGGAAGTTGATCTGGGCTAGGAGGCAGTAGAAGAGAGAGGTTAAGTAAAGTCCACATGTGTTTCAATACAGGTTCTGCTACTTCTTGGGCTTCCCTGGTGGCTTAGATGGTAAAGAATCTGCTTGAAATGCAGAAGACCTGGGTTTGATCCCTGGGTCAGGAAGATCCCCTGGAGAAGGGAATGGCAACCCATTCAAATATTCTTGCCTGGAGAATTCCATGGACAGAGGAGCCTAGTGGGCTACAGAGGATCCCTGGCATGGGATCACAAAGAGTCAGATGTGACAGAGACTAACACTTCACTTATGCTACTTCTTAGCTACATGGCCTTAGCAAGCCTCTTAACTTCCCTCTGAGCCCTAGCTTCCTCATCTGTAAGGTAGGGGAAATAATTCTGCCCACCTCTTGGAGTTGCTATAAAGAGTCAGTGAACGAATGTACATAAAAGACTTATGCCAAATGCCTGACCCATAGAAGACACGTGGATTGGTAAGTCATGACTACCACTAAGGCATACTTTGGACATTTCTTGAGTACCCTGGACCTGTCACCATCTGACATCTCCCCAAAAAGGGGATGGCTTGGCACCTGCCCCAGAGATCATTAGATGGAAGGTCTCCCCAGAACCCCATATGTTCCCATCACTGTCCTGGACTTCCAGAAGTCTAGGGTCCAGCACGACACATCAGGACCCCAGATGCTTGCCCTCAGCGCACCTGCTTGTTCACCGGCTCCAGGGCAAAATTCGCTTTGAAGTTGGCCTGTCATACCACCTGCTCCCAACTGGTTTGAGATTGAAGTTTAAAACCAAACCAAAGTTTCCTCCCCTTCTTTTTCGTGTTCCTCAATAAACAGGAGCTCATATTCCTTGCAGTGGCAGAGGGGCAGGCAAGAAGGGAGACTTGGAGATGCTTACCAGGCTTCATTTAGTCAGAACCAATGATGGCTTTCCTGCAAGTATACTGCCCTAAGCTGTTGCAATTAAATGGATGTGGCATTCATACAGAGGCAGAAGCAATGTCTGGTGGCCTTATTGGGGGAAGGGGAAAATGAGCAATCGTTTGAGAAGGTCTCAGGTGTTTTGTGTCTGAAAGCAAGTATCCCAGATGCAACTGGATCCTAAGATTTAAGAGTAAGGAGTAGAAGAGGGAAAAGCCAGAGCTGATGATGAAACTTGGCATGTGCTCATCCTAGGGTATCTGTTTTTATGAGCAGCATCTGGATTCACTGACATCCCTGCTGTATCTGTTGTTAAATATTTTGAAAACTGCTCGTGGGAAAAAGTCTTTTCAAAGACATCAGCAATCTTCTGTCTTTAAAAATGGTAACTTTGATTTGACTCTGGGCTTGGGAGAGAGAGATCACCAAAATGGGTGAGAAAAGAGATATTGGTGGGTGTGATTAAGCTGGAGCTATGTTTTTTAAATTTATTTTTAATTGGAGTATAATTGCTTTACAATGTTGTATTAGTTTGGAGCTGTGCTTTTAAGGTCACTAACCTCTGGGCTAATAGAGGTGTGTTCATGTTACAAAGGAAATGAACTGTCCCCTTGTCCTGTAGGGAGGGATATTTTTGAGGAGAAAATTATGTTTCAGAGTTGCCTGCAAAGGATGAGGATGGATAGAAAGCAATGAAAAGTGCTACGGTAGGAAAGTGGGTTACTCTGGGATCAAGCAGCAGTGCCTGTGGGCCCAGGTAACAAAATATGACATAGAAACGGGGCAAGGACACCCACCCCCAGCCACCTCTGCTCACACACCATGTGAACTTGGGAAAGCAGAAGGAGGATTATCTTGGTATTGAGCACTTTCCCAGGAGCCCCCTTCATCAGAGCAATGGTGGAGTCATCTCCGGACAGAGGTGTCCTTCCCAACCAAGGGAAGATGCGCACAGTTTGGTGGTGTTTGTGTGAGCAATCTGCTTTTTTGGTACCCTCAACAATACTTGGTATCCATCAAGAACTTGTACAGTTGCAAGTGACAGAAATTAAACTCCAACTGGCTTAGCCCAGAAGGAATTTATTGGCTCAGAAAATTGGGAAGTCCAGAGATTTCCCTGGTGGTCCAGTGGTTAGGACCCAGTGCTTTCACTGCCGGGGCCCGGCTTCATTCTCTGGTTGGGGAACTAAGATCCCACAAAACACATAGTGAGGCAGAAAAAAAAAAAACAAAAAACAGTGAGAAATCCAGGAATAGTAATGGCTTCAGGCACAGCTTGACCCAGGGGCTCAAATGATATGATCAGGTGTTTTTGCTTTCCCTGTCTCATAAAACATTAAAAGTGAGAGGTGTGGATTCAGGCAGTGATGATCAGTGGATAAGATCATTAGAGATCATAACGGCTGATGAGGAAATTTGCAATGAAGAGTTCAGGCTGTCATCACCTGAATTCCCTGACCAATCAAAACATTCAGTTAACAGTGGGACAACCAGACACTGTGAGGCCTCTGTGATGGATTCTTATGAAAAGATCGAGTCTGAATCTACTTAAGCTTTGTGTTAGTTTGGATTCCCCCTGAAGCAGCCCTAAGATGAAAATTCAAGTACACATAATAAATTTTGGAAGTATTCCCTGGAAATGCTGGTAGTGGAATGAGAAAGTGAGACAGGGAAGGGAAGACAGCCAGTAAAAGCTGAGTTATCTAATGAGTTGCCACTGTGGGTGATTAGAGCTTAACCCTGGAACCCTCAACCTAGGAAATCTGGAAGCCAGTGTAAACTAGTCCCTCAGAGTCATCCCACCCGAGGGATGGGATACAGGAATATTTATATAGCAGTTCTTATAAGTCACTGGTTAAGGGATATTCCTGGGGGTTGGGGGAGATTTGAATCTCTAGCACTTCTGACCAATGGATCCTGGTAGCTGAGACAATCTCCAGGTACAGAAATGCCAAAACTGTCAGTTCATACTGAAGTGATACAGGCAAGAGGACAGGCAGGGGCCCAATGTCTACTACGAGTCTTTAAAGCTCTCTGGTCGTTACATGAAACACAAGGGATGGGAAACAAGTTAAAGGATACCATGGGAACATTACATAATGACAAAGGGGTCAATTCTCCAAAAGGACTAGCAATCCTCAACATGTACGCACCTAACAACAGAGATTGAAAATACACAAGGCAAAACCCATAAACCTGCAAGGAGAAAAAAAAATACATATCCAATACACATCCAAAAATACACATCCAATTTTACAGTTGGAGAATTCAGCACCCCCTATCAGTAACTGACAGATTGAGCTGGCAGAAAATCATTACAGCGCCATCAGTCAACTGAATATAATTGACATCTATAGACTACTTCATCCAACAACAGCAGAAAATATACTCTTCTCAAGCTCACTGGCAACATTCACCAAGACAGACCATATTCTGGGTCATAAAACACAACTTAACACACATAAAAGAATAGAAGCCATACCATACATGCTCTTAGACCATGATGGAATTAAACTAGAAATCAGTAACAGAAAGATAACGAGAAACGCCCCAGATACTTGGAGATTGAACAACATATTCTAAATAACAGATTAATAGCCTAATAGATTAAACAACACTTCTAGATAACACATGAGTTAAAGAAGTCTTAAGAGAAGTTTTAAAAGGTTTCAACTAAACAAAAATTAAAATACAACTTTTCAAAATGTGTGGGATGCCGAGAAAGCAGTGCTTAGAGAAAAATTTATAGAATTGAGTGTATATTTTAGAAAAGAAAAGCACTCTGATATCAATAATCTAAGCTTCCACCTTAGGAAACTAGAAAAAAGGAGAGAAGAATAAATCTAAAGTTGACAGAAGAAAATTTTAAAAATTAAAGCAATAATCAATGAAGTTAAAAACAGAAAATCAACAGAAAATACATGAACCTAAATGACACACAGGAAGCAGACAGCCAAGTCTAGAATGTGGGACATTATCTATGACTTGTTTCTGCAACAAGTCAGTGGCATGAAAAAGATTCTGGGGAGCGTCCTACATGAAAAGATAGCTTAAAGGTACACCAACCAAATGTAATATATGTATTCATTTGGACCCTAATTAGAACAAGACAACCATAAAAGACTTTCTAAAGACAATTGGGAAAATTTGATCCTAACCTGAGATTAGATGATAGCAAACAATTATTGTCAAGTTTGTTAATGTGATAATAACACTGAAGTCATGTAAGAAAAATGCCCATGTTATTAAGAAATGCCCATGGAAATAAGGCTGAAATAACATAATGGCTGGGATTTCTCTTCCAATTTTGGGACTTGCCCAATGGTCAGGTGGCTAAGACTCCATGCTCCAATACAGGGGACCCAGGTTCGATTCCTGGTCAGGGAACTAGATCCTGAATGTTACAACAAAGATCCCACGGGCCACAACTAAGATGCAGTGCAGTCAGATAAACAAATAAATATCTATTAAAAATTAAATTCCTCAATGACTATTTTAAATAAAAACAAGTTCTAACCCTGCCCTTCCTTCTCCTTATCTTAATCCTGGACCTGCCAGAACTTGCATTTCTTTAACATTTAAATAAAATTTAAAATCACGGATTCAATTCAGTTCAGTTCAGTCGCTCAGTCGTGTCCGACTCTTTGCGACCCCATGAATTGCAGCACACCAGGCCTCCCATAGATTACTTGGCACTAATTTTCATATTTTAAAATATTGCATTAAATGGATACATGTATACATTTGGCTGAGTCCCTTCACTGTTCAGTTGAAACTATTACAACAGTGTTTGTTAATCAGTTATACCCCAATACAAAACAAAAAGTTTTTTAAAAATCTGGATTATGTTTGAAGTGCTAGATGGTGAAGTGTTAAAAGCATCCAAATTAAATCCATAGCAATCAGAACACTTGCTTTATTAGATTTTGCCAACTGCCAGTCATGTTGGACTGAGCTAATCTGTTCCTCTTTCTGAAACTATTAAGGTAAATAATTAACAATAAAACTTCCTCTTATAAAGGCAAAAAAAATTAAAAACTCAATTGTATTCTATACACAGAAATAAACAAGTAAAAGTTGGAAAATACTGCAATTAAAATACTATTTATTCTGATGACCAAGTTTGGGGGGGGAGTCCCTTAAATTTTGTGGGAGGGAAGTATCAGTCCTATCACTGTACCTCATTCAAGTCATTTGATTCCTTGCCTGGGGGATGCCCTGCCTGGGGGTAACCAGAGCAGGTCACTGTTTTCCATGTAATTACCCACGGAAGGTTTTTCCACCTTCCACTCTCACCACATCTACATATTTTACACTCTCTTCCAACCTTCAAGGAGCCACAATGGGAGACAGAGTCCAAATTTAGGACATGGTGGCTTGTGGTTAATTAGGAGCCTGGCCAAGTGGGAACACGCTATTTACAATCCCTGCCTTGATTGGCAGATCCACACTCTCAGGCTGTCTAGAGTCTCATTAGTGTTTTTAAAGCAGCTTTAAAATAGCCAACCCAAGTGCTTGTCTCCTATTCACACTGCCTTCTTACTTTCACCCGCTTCTAACCTAATGCAAGCCTCCGTCTCCCACCGCTCGCCCCATCCCTAGGTGGACACCTTATGGAGTTTCTGGGATCATTTCTCTGTCCCGTTCCCAGCAGGAAACAAGGACAAGATTTGAGTCTTTGTCTGACTGTGCACACATGTGACGGTCCCTGGCTCTTAGGTGCAAGAATCTTTGCCTAGTGCATAGAGTTCTATTTCACATGCTCCTCAAACCCTCTTGGAAATGAATAAAATGTCACACTTGGAAGAGCCCTAAAGAATAACTGATTCCCAGGCTTCTTAACTCTTTTTATGAGGTACACAATGAAAGCTCTAACTTCAGGGGGATCTGGGTTTAAACTCCAGCTCCAGTTGCTCTGGGTCTTTAGACCAGAGATTTAACCTCTCTGAGTCCGAGTCAAATAGGAATAAAAATTATTTGGACCTAACAGGGTTGTTGGGCTTCCCTGCTGGCTCAGACAGTAAAGAATCTGCCTGCAGTGTAGGAGACTCAGGTTCGATTCCTGAGTCAGGAAGATCCCCTGGAGAAGGGAATGGCTCCCCACTCCAGTTTTCTTGCCTGCAGAATTCCATGGACAGAGGGGCCTAACAGGCCACAGTCCATGGGGGTCATAAAGAGTTGGACACGACTAATGAAGGCGACTAACACTTTCAGTTTTCAATAGGGCTGTTGTGACAGTAAGTGAGATGTCTGTGACATGCTTAGCATAATCCTTGGAACAAAGTAAATGCCTAATACATGCTGGCTGCAACAATTATCTGAAGAGTCACCTGTGCATCTTTGAAAATCTCCAAAAAGCTATGTAAGACCCTTCAGGAAAATATACATAAAATGTTTGCATTCCTTTACATAAAAAAGACTTAAGTATGTTTTAAAAAATTAATCCGTACAGACATGTTACACTGTTACTATGAAATGTATCTTATGAAAATTCATTATTATAAAACAACATATCTTATGAAAAAGAAAGAATAATAAAAATCCTATATGAGTATAGAGTAAAGCAATTTAACAGACAATGTGAAAAACAGAAGGAAAGCATTCATTTCCTACCTCGTATCAGGGAAGCAGTTCCCAGCATCTCCTCCATCAAGGAATGTTCACGACTCGTTTGTTGCTGTTCAGTCGCTAAGTCATGCCCAACTCTTTGCGACCCCATGGACTGTAGCCCATCAGGCTCCTCTGTTCATGGGATTTTCCATGCAAAAATTTTGGAGTGGCTTGCTGTTTCCTTCTCCAGGGGATCTTCCCAGCCCAGGCACCAAGCCTGAGTCTCCTGCATTGGCAGGCTGGTTCTTAACCACTAAGCCATCAGGGAAGCCGCCTTTCACAGATTACATTCTTGCCAAGACAATAGAAGCCGTGAAAGATGCACTTTGTTATCTTGTCTCACTTACTAAAATATAGTCAATTCTTTCTCACGTTGTCACATAGACTTCCTATGTATTCATCTTAAAAATCACTTTCTTGTTCTGATTATGGAATTGATATGTGCACCATGGGTAAGTAAATTGAAAAATCATCTCTCATAACTCAACCCTGAGATAAGCGTTGAGAGATTGGTGCATATCCTTCTGGAATTGCTCAATGCAGATACTATACATGTAAGCACACACACACACACACACGCTGAGCTTGGTGGGGTTTCTAAAAGAGATGGTTTGTCACATGGCTGGAGGTAGGACCCTCCACATCCGGCACACCTGGGTTTGCCTCCTGGCTTCATCAAGTCCTCTGATGACCTTGAGCATCCTTTTAATGTCTCCAAGCCTTATTGCCTCATCTGGAAAGTGGGACAAGTAATAATACCTAGCCTGAAGAATTGTTGCAAACATTAGATAAACTGATGCATGTGTAGCTCTAAACAAAATGTTTCTCCATCTTGGTACTATTGACATTCTGACTGGAGAATTCTTTGATGGGGGAGACTGGGGCAGGGGGGAATGTCCTGCGCATTGTAGGATGTTTATTATTATTATGGCTGTGCTGGGTCTTTATTGCAGTGCATGTGTGAGCCACATGACCTTAGTTCCCTCACCAGGGATTGAACCTGCGTCCCCTGCACTGGAAGGCGGATTCTTAACTACTGGACCACCAGAGAACCCCCTGAGATGTTTAATAGCATCCCCAACCTCTACCCACTAGATGCCAAGAGCATCCCCTCAGCACCGCCACCAGTGATGCCAATGAGAAGTCTCCAGACACAAGCACATCCTCCTTCACAGTAAGTGCTCAGTAAACGCCTCTCCTTTCTATAATATTATCATCATTGCTGAACCTGAAAACATTCCATTGCTCAATCAGGACAAAAATACAAACCTAGTGGTATTTTAACTGGCTGTGAAGAAGTCCAGTTCTTTATCGTATTCACAGCCCTTCCAGAACAACTCTTCGGTTTAATCTCAGACACAAACTTTTCCCTGTAAGAATTTTTCATCTGTGTAACATGAAAATCCTGACGAAATACTGCGTCCGGAACGATAGAACTTGGCCATTTTTATTGGCTCTGTGCCTCCGATCTGTCCTGTCTCCCCAGCCCCCACTCAGGTGACAGACAAAGCCGAGTCTGCAATTAACAAGCTGCTTCGCCTGGCCTTAAGTACCTACTTTCTCCTCCCTCATTTTGCATCGAGGTGTTTTTCCACTGAACCCAAGGAGGATGGGATTATACGTGCGCATGCGTTTATTCGCAGGCCAGTTAGGATTGAAACCCCCAGGGACACACTTGGAAAACGACCGAATTAATCACTTATGATCTGCATTCGGTGCACATTATCATAATATTGATATAATACACACACTGTTCTTTGCTTATTTCTATATTGAGAACTCGCCCTGCAGCAATTTTGAGGAAATTTGAGACCCCCGCACCTGGCTAAATGCTCTCTCCCTCTCTCTAAATAACCCGGGGTCTCCTGGTTTGCAAGGATCAGACTAAAATGAGTTACAGTTGCCAGAACATTTTTAAGTAGGGAAATAAATTAGAGTGGTAATAATCATAACAATTATATAATAAATGGTAAAAATTGTAGGTTCCCCAGCGTCCTTCATAACTTTATTTTGGTGGCAGTGGAGGGGTGTGTGGAATTTCCATCGTCCGCGTCTGGTGACATCACCAGGCTGAAGAGAGCGGGCAGGTTTTTAAATTCCAAATGTCACCGAGGCGGTGAATGAGGTGGCACTTAGACTTTGTCGAGTTTGCTGGACTTGAGTTATTAAAGACATTGCTTGTAAAATGAAATTTAGGACTTCAGGAGCGTTTCTGGATTGACCATCTCTCTCTCTCTTCCACTTTCTCTCTCTCTCTCTTTTCTCTCTCCATTAAGGAACCCAAGGCAGCCATACCTGCACAAATTATCTACATGCCCACACTTCCAATAATTCCTGCAACTCCACTTGCAGACTGAAGAAAAAGAGGACTGGAAGAAAGGATGCCTATCACCAAACCAAGACCTTTCTAGAAAGCCCTGACGGCTAGAAACCATGTTTAAGTGCCTTCCCCCACTGCCCTGGCCCCAGTGACCAAACCTGTGTGCTGGGCTGTAGGGTTTGGTCTGAGATCTGTCCCTTCAGAAGGCAGATGATGAAAGTGAATGATTTGATCAGTGCAAATAGGACACAGTTCACAACAACGCTAGTCAACATTAATATGCTAGGTGTGCTAACTGCTTTGCTTGTATTATCTCACTTTTCCTGTGATGGGGACTGTTGTTATTATGCCCATTTTGGAGATGTAGAAACCTGGGCTCAGAGATTGTAAACCTCTTGCTCAAGCTTACAACAGCTTTAAGCAGGAGGAGTAGGTCAAACCCAGATTCTGGGAGACTCCAGAGCCCCTACTCTTTTTTTTTTTTTTTGGCTGCATCAGGTCTTAGTTGTGGCCCAAAGGCTTCTCTGTTTGCAGGGTGCAGGCTCAGCAGTTGCAGCTCGAGGGTTTAGCTGTCCCCACGGCATGTGGGATCTTAGTTCTCTGACTAGGGATCGAACCCACGTCCCCTTGCATCGGAAGGCAGATTCTCAACCACTGGGCCACCAAGGAAGTCCCATGAGCGTATACTGTTAACCACAATGCTATGTTACTAAGACAAGGCTGTATCCTGCAAGATGCGAGGTTTTCAAATCCTAAAGGCATGCTTGCAAGTCTGACATAGTCATGCATGATGTGAACAAATTCTAGCATAACCAGAACACAATTGGTTTGGAATTTAGCCCCAAAAAACCACTAAATGAGTTCTCTCCATGACAATTTGGAAGAGTCCTTAAGTCAAAAATTAATGCTGCATCTGTTATCAGAGTGAAATGAAGCTGAAAGAGGAGAGTGAAAAAGTTGGCTTAAAACTCAACTTTCAGAAAACTAAGATCATGGCATCTGGTCCCATAACTTCATGGCAAATAGATGTAGAAACAATGGAAACAGTGAGAAACTTTATTTTGGCGGGCTCCAAAATCACTGTAGATGGTGACTGCAGCCATGAAATTAAAAGATGTTTACTCCTTGGAAGAAAAACTATGACAAACCTAGACAGCACATTAAAAAGCAGAGACATTCCTTTGCTGACAAAGGTCCCTCTAGTCAAAGCTATGGTTTTTCCAGTGGTCATGTATGCATGTGAGAGCTGGACTATAAAGACAGCTGAGCGCCGAAGAATTGATGCTTTTGAACTATGGTGTTAGAGAAGACTCTTGAGAGTCCCTTGGACTGCAGGGAGATCCAACCAGTCCATCCTGAAGGAAATCAGTCCTGGATATTCATTGGAAGGACCAATGCTGAAGATGAATCTCTAATACTTTGGCCACCTGATGCGAAGAACAGACTCACTGGAAAAGACCCTGATGCTAACAAAGATTGAAGGCAGGAGGTGAAGGGGACAACAGAGGATGAGATGGTTGGATGGCATCATCGACTCCATGGACATGAGTTTGAGCCAGCTCTGGGACTTGGTGGTGGACAGGGAAACCTGGTGTGCTGCAGTCCATGGGGTCACAAAGAGTTGGACACGACTGAGCAACTGAACTATTATCAGGCTTAAAGACCCAAAGTGGAGTTTACCCCTTGGCGAGACAGCTGTTCCTTTTCAGAATATGACCAATAGATCATCACATGAGGTAATCTCCCACACGGTATTCCCCATCTTGGTGGGTCACTTATTCCCAACCTCTTAAGAGCCTTAATACAGCATTCGGAAGCCCAGACTTGGGCTAGACAGTCCTAGGTATGAAAGCTGACTTCCCCTCTAATCAACTCTGTGATCCCAAGCCAGGGACTCCACCTCTCTGAACCTCAATGTGCCACCTGTGAATGGGAGGGCTGCTCACGCTAGCCCATACTGTTGCGCGTTTGCAAAATTAGGAGAAGGCACTTCTTCCTCCCCTTCCTCAAGTCACCCTACTTCCATGTCAGTAATTTGTCATAATACACTAATTTCACTGAAACCAGACACTTTACTGCCATCTGCTGGAAAGCTGTTGTAATAAATACACATGGGCACGGGCCAAGCTGCGAGTGCCAGCCTCTTTGTGCAGTGCGTGACCTGAACAACTGTACATGGTTTCCCAAGAATTCCTCACTGGACTATTGGGAAATTGGATCCTGCCTGCCAAGTGTTTACTTAGCACTTTGGTAGACACGGTCCACAGGTCCTCAGCAAATGTTGGCTGCTGTATCAAGCTCTGGGCACTTACTGAGAAATCTCAAGGAGCATCTGCTTGAGGTATGTGGTGTTTTTCAGTTCATCTCAGCCCATCTCTCAGGACCTATCCCCTTTAACTCCAAACCCATGCTTTCCAAGCAACTCTGGCTGCCCTGGACAGCAGCTTTTAGTTCCTGAACATGCCTCCTCTCTAGCTTCCCAGCCAGGAAAAAGGAACTGAGAGAAGTTTCTGGGATTGGCTCCGAGAACTCTTTCTGATATTCCTTCAGTGTTTTGAACCTCTGAGGCTCCTCAGAGAGTCTTATAAAATGTTTGATATGTTCCATCAGTTTTACCCCTGGCCCGGAGATTCCTGGAATGGATGAAAAACATGGTGTCTTCAGTTCAACAAAAATATCTGAGTGTGAATCTGAGCGTGAATCCTAGCCGTTCCATTTACAAGCTGTGTGTACTGATGTGAGTATCTAGCCTTGCTGTGCTTGGGATTCTTTACAGGTGAAAAGATCTACTAATCTATCACCTGGAGGTACCAAGAGAAAAGAGGAAAATGTGTTTAAAGCACTTAAGAGTAAGCCCTCTATAAATCAAAGTAATCATTAAGAGCCAGGAAAATATTTCAGATTTTTAAAGGGCTGTACATTTCCAGCTGCCCATCTGATCTCTAACGACCTTGTTTACTAAACCAAAAGCTAGAACCTCCTATCTGGCAGATCTTCCCCCAAATGCCTGCTTCTGGTGGTTTATAGGAAAAGTCTAAAACTCTAATCACATTTCCTTCTGCATTTAAGGCATCACGCAGAATCACATGAGTCCTAGCTTCTGTGGGGCATGGAGTTGCTTCACTCAGGAAGTGTTTTTAACATCACAGCTGTTTCTTCTTCAACAACAAATACTCTTGAGATATAAATGGCCACTAGCAGGGGACCCATCGGCATAGTTTCCCCTCTATGGTACTCAGACTGCCTATATCCAGTCCTTTAATCATTATGTCTTTTTTTTTCTTTCCCCTGGAATTTTAGGCAAAATCAGAACATTCTCTGTTTTCCAGTTTCTCCTCTTATGTTTGCTGTCTGGTCCACCCCCCATCCCTGGCTGCAGACTTCCAGAGCCTTCTCGCTCAGCCTGAAAATCTGTGGCTTATTGAAACATTTCTGGTACACAGAGTACATGCCTAGGTTGTTACTGGCTAGAAAACAGCTGGTTTTGGATGATGGTTTAGTTCATTCTGGGGGACATGGGCAGGGCAAGGACGAATTGCCTCGGAAGGCCAATCTACATTCAGATGGTCCAGAAATGCAGGTCCAGAGGCAGCTTCTGCAGTCTCCCTTGGCTGTGTGACCTTGAGCAAGTGGCTTCCCCTGAATCCATTCATACTTCCTTTGTCCTGAAACGTCCTTAAATGCAAACACGCAGAACTTTGAGCAACACACACAGTGCTGAAGAACTGAGTCTTTGGCTGGAACCCACCAGGTCTCTGAAGTCCACCATTCAGCTGCTGTGTGACCCTGCATCAATTGCTTCCCCTCTCTGAGCCTCAGTTTCTTCGTTTATAAAAGGAGGATAAAAGATAGTTTCTATCTCCTGGATCTTGTTGTGAGGATTAAAAGAGATAATGTTTGGAAAGTGCTGGCAAAGTGTCTGACCTGGGGTGAACGCTCCATAAATCTTAGCCATTATTATAAGCCTTTTAATAAAACAGGGGCTTTCTGGGGATTTTTAAGGAAAAAAAAAAAAAAGACAACTACTCATGAGCCAAGAAGCATTTTGGAAAACTGCTGTATTTAACATGTTCTGAATGTATCTGGCTGGACTTTTCCACTTAAAAAAAAAATCCCCCAAGGAGGCCACAGACTCGGCACAGCACACAAGCCTGCCCCAGGCCACACAGTAAGCTTCATTTGGGCTCCCAGGAATGAAATCCAGGCCTCTGACCCCGAGTCAGATGGTCCAAGCTCCCTGTTCTCAATCACAGCCAGAGATGTCACAAGGAAACTGTGCCACAACCTAGGGGAGGAAAATGAAATCTCTTGCCTTGATCTGGTCCCGGGGTTCCAGTTCTGGGTGGGGGAGGGGGACAGTCTCAGCACCCTGGAAATCTCTCCTCTCTCTTTCCTTCTATTCTGGAGTGCCCTTGCCTCTCTGCAGTACCCCAACCCCCCCCCCCCTCCAAATATTTCCAAATCAAGACTGGGCCTTTTGAGATCCTTCAGCTGCCCTGGCAGCAAAGCGGGGACTAGAGCAAGGCTTCGCAAGCAACACTGAAGACAAGCCCAAATAAACAATCATCAAGATAAATAATATTTTAATGCAGTATATTACAAAAAAAAAAAAAAAAAACTAAACTAAAGCTCCCCCCCCCTCCAAAAAAAAAGCAGTTCACGATGCACAAAATGTCAGCATTTTAAATAAAGCAAGCAGCAGTGACCACAGGAGCCCTCGATCACCTGCAGTCCACAGTGTAACCCACGAGAGTGAGATTAAATTCGGCATCCACTCTCCCTTAACCCCACCCCTTCGAATTTCCTGTAAGGGCCACAGCCATAAGTTTCCACCTCTCCTCCCCGTGCGCGCCCCTCTCCCCACCGAGGTGAGCTGGGGTGAAGAGCACAGAGGCTGTTTGGAAGGCCGGAGCGAGAAAGAGGACTTGGGTGGGACATTCCAACTTTCCATCTTGGGTTTAAACTCCATCTAGGCTCCTCTCCTTAATCAATAAAACAGGAATTAGATTTTTAGCGCCAAGAGTCGCTTCCTGTCGTCCAGTTTATGACCTTGGCCATCTCGCAGCCTTTTAACGTCGCCGGGACTGGCTTCCTCAAATACCTGAGGTCGCAGGAGCAGGTACTAAACAGATTTGCGCGCTGCCTGCGGCTCAGTGGGCGGGGCAGGTTCAACGACCCCACCCCGCGCGTTCTGGATGCGCTGCGCGCTCCCGCGCGCTGAGAATTTTAAACCTTTTTCTTTGATCGCCTCTATTTAGGGGGTTGAGAGTGGAAGGGGAAATGAGGTGCTGGAGCAAAATTTTTCTGCTCTCTCGCCGCGCGGGCTCTCAGCTCCGCCCTCGCCCAAGGGGGAGGACTTTGAATTCCAGACTCGGAATTCTTCTCTTTTTTGAAATTGATCGATTTTATCCGGGAGCTTCAAATCGAAACCAGGAGAGGGGGCTTTGAAATGTCAAAGAAAAGTAGCAAAAGGAAAAAGGGGGTGGGGTGATGGGGGGTGGTGGGCAGGCAGAAGTTTCCTTTCCAACTGCAAACCGCCTCGCTGGTACCTTTGTAAGGATGCTTAACCTTTTCACCCTTTCCAGGGGTGGTGGTGGGCTTCTTGGAGCTCTTTGAAAATTTGATGAGACCTGTGGACCTTCTCCCTGGGGGAGGGGGTGGGGAAGGCCCCTTAAAGACGTGATACGTTTGTATTCAGTTTCTGGAGGCTCCGGGAGTCCGGATCAGACAGTTTTTTGCGCAATTCGCAGAAGTTTTTGCAAAACCCTCTGCCCGGCGGTTTGCATTGGAGTGGAACGGTTCCCAATTAAAATTTAGGACGAGACATGTTTGCCAGGAGTAATCGAGACCTAATTTTGAAAAAAATTTTATTTGGAATAAAAAAAAAAACATCCAGCCATGTTCTGGAAGAGGCAAGAGCGGGCGGGCACGCCGCCTTCTAGCTGGAGCCTGGGGTGTGGCCTCAGACTCGGAGCCTGGAAACCTGGGCCCACTGTAGACTCAGCTGCTGCCCTAGTTTCCTACAAGGCCACCTCTTAAGGCTCCAGCAACGTCCCAGTCCTTTTCTTCTGGACCTACACTCCCGCTGCGGCTTGCCGCTCAGGGGTTTTCTAAACTTGGCCATCTCGCTCCTTTACCTTTAGGATCAAGCATCAACTCCGAAAGACCCCTGGTGCCCCCTGATACCTCCTTATCCCCTCTGCTTCAGGTGGGCCCTGGGACCAAGAGGATTAAAACAAATATCTCAGAAGTCGTTGAAAACCTCCTGCGAATTGTTTTTAACTACTGTTTTGAAGACTTCCTAATGACAAGGCACCCCAGGGAGGGACAGGAAAAAAATGGGGACCTGGCTTAGCCCTGGCAGGACTGAGCCCATTCTGTCATTTATCTCTTTAGCAGCCCCGGGCTGGGACTCCATGAGGAAGGGAGGAAAAGTGGGTACAAAGGGTTCTGGGGTCACAGAGGGCATCTGTCCCAAAAGGTGGACTCAGGGGAAAAAGACCCTGAGGTTTATCAGCTTCGGATAGATGGAGAGTGCCTGGAGAGAGATGTACAGCAAGGGGGGGGGGGGGAATATCAGAAAGAGACAGGAAGAGATGCATAAAAGATGAGGAAAAAGACTTCCCTGGTGATCCAGTGGTAAAGAGTCTACCTGCCAGTGCAGAGGACACAGGTTCGATCCTTGGTCGATGGGGCAGCTAAGCCAGTGTGCTGCAACTCCTGAAGCCCTTGCGCCCTAGAGTGAGGCGCCACCGCAGTGAGAAGCCCGCTCACCGCAACTGGAGAGTAGGCCCTGCTCGCAGCGACGAAGATTCAGTGCAGCCATGAAGAAATAAGTAAAAAGAAGACAGTGAAGTAGTGAAACAGAAGCAGGTAAGGCAGAGAAGGAAAGATAGACCCTTAGAGACACACAGAGAGATGTAGAGATAGCTACAGGTAGAGACAGCCTCCTGAGTCCAGACTGTGACCCACAGCCCAGGGATCCCAGGGGCCAGGATGCCATGGGGTGGCCCAGTGGCCTCAGGACAGTCCACCTGTCTCCTGGGTCCTGGGTCGTCCGTGTACTCACCTTACACGGTGAGCCGGTATACCCGTGTGAGACTTGGGAGAGCCATCCAAGCCTCCGGTGGTTACCCGGCTCCTGGGATATGAGCATGTGAGAACTTGGGCCCTCATTGATGGCTTGTTGGCAGCTTCATGGCCGACCCAACACAAGAAGAAGCCACTAACTGCTGAAGACCTGGGACATCTGCACCCCTGAGAAGAAGGTACTGTTGAAGAAGGATGGACTGGTGTCAAGAGATTGCTAAACCTCTCCCTACCGAGACTTCTACTGCTGGTGAGAGAGTTCTTCCTTATAGGGAAAACTGGGCTAGCCGAGGTTCCCAGGAAGGATGCAGAGAGCTTCCCAATGCAAGGTGGGGCCCGCTGACCGCCTGGGATGTGGGAGATGTGCCCCCTGAGTGTCTGCTGAAGAATCGGGGTCATCTGTCCATTGCCTGATCAATGCTCATTTTAGTCCTTGCAAAAATCCCATGAAGGCACTTTGCTGGTGGTCCATTGGTTAAGAATCTGCCTGCCAGTACAGGGGGACAGGTTTGATCCCTGGTCCGGGAATATTCCACATGCCACAGAGCAGCTAAGTCCACTCCCCACAACTACTGAAGCCTGTACACCCAGAGCCCACGCTCAGCAAGAGAAACTGCCACAGTGAGAAGCCCAAATACCGCAACTAGAGGGTAGTCCTTGCTTGCCGCAACCAGAGAAAGCCCACGTGCATCCATGATGACCCAGTGCAGCCAAAAATAATTAAATTAATTTAAAAAAAAAACCTACGAAGAGGTAGCTTCACTGTTCATTCTGTCTCCAGGTTCACAAGAGGTTAAGTGAAAATGCCATATCTCACAGAGGACAAGTCAAGGTTGAGGCTGTACTGTCTACCCTTGAAATCGCTGGATTGTTCCTCTGCTTGGCCACACTCACAAGTCAGAAATCCTGTTCTTTGGGTGGCTCCAGTCAGGTGACATTCTCAGCAGAGGGGACCGCCAGGCTTGAAACCATCCACACTCCCCAGCCCCGCTCTGGCCCTCTGGGCAAGCTGCAAGGACCCATGCTTGAGTTCTGGTACACTCTGGTCCCTCCTGGTTTCCCCATCCCCATTCCTCTGTAGGCACAGGTTCTCAGCACTAAAACAACCAGAGCTACTCTTTAATGAGCCCTTATCCGATATAAAACAAGTTCAATATGGTGGGAACAGAAAGGTCACCTGTTCCCTGGGGCCTGCACAGAGGGTGGGCTTTTTTTTTGCCTTTGAGCTCCTGACCCAAAATATCTAACTGTGCCTCTGAGCTGCACCTTCTAGGCAGAGAAAAAAGAACCCAGTGGGTTGCAGCTCCCTCGCAGACCAATCTCGAACATTCTGGAGCCCTGGGGCAAGGGCAGAGCTTGAGCTCCCCATACTGTGATTAAGAACGTCAGAGTTGGGCTTCCCAGGTGGCTCGGCAGTAAAGAATCCACCTGCTAATCCAGGAGACACAGGTTCGATCCCTGGTCTGGGAAGATCCCACATGCCACGGTCCAGCTAAGCCCGTGTGCCGCAACTACTGAGGCTGTGCACCAGAGCCGGGCAGCCGCAGCTACTGAAGCCTGTGTGGCTACAGCCTGTGTTCCGAAACAAGAGAAACCACCGCAATGCGAAGCCTGCACAGCACAACCAGAGAAAAGCCTTTGCAGCAACAAAGACACAGCACAGCCAAAAATAGATAAATAAATTGTATAAATAAAAGAACTTCAGAGTTATAAGTCAAGATAGCAAATTGATAAATAAAATGTATTCTATCATCCTGCAAGTGGATGAGTGTACCTTTCTAATAACCTGGAAAGTCAAAGTGGACTTGAGAATTCACTGGTCCTTGGTGTTCCGCTCTAGAGTCCGATGACACAGGAAGAGCTGTCACTCCGCCTCCAGCCCCACCCCTTCACAGCTCACCCATGAGGGTCTGTCTCTACCATGAGGGTCTGTCTCTCATGAGGGCCCCTGTGCACATGTGTGGACGCCCCAGCCTGCACGCCCACGCCTCTTCCACATCCCCTCCTGCAAACAACCACCACTGGGCCATCCCCCAGGCCCAGGGGTGAGCACAAGGGTGGAGGGATTTACCCCCAGTGATGCATCCAGGGAGTAGGACCAAGTGGGGCCTGGATGCAGGCTGGGGTGCAGGTGTGCAGAAGTCTCTGGGTACCTGAACATGGGAGTACCAGTGATACAGTGATGGAGCCCCTGTCCTGCAAACCCGTGATCCTGCGATGGGACAGACATAGGCAGAAAAAGGCAGAGAGGAGCCCACTAAAGGTCAAAGACTCTCTTGCCCTAGACTAAGAGTCCCTCGTCCCTGGCATGGCTGGTCCCACCTTGAATGTTCCCAGAGCCCCTCACGGCTAACCCAGCCATAGTGCTCTCTGATACCCACAGCTCACCCACCCTCCGAGGCCCCAGCAGCCCTCAGCTCCTGCCGTCTCTGACGTTTCCTCTGGGAGTACATTCGGCAAGCAACTCCAGCTGCTGTGTGCAGAACTACAGGTTGTTCTTGGCTCCAGCCTTGTCCTCACTCCTGCTGCAAACACAGACATCCACAGAAATCAGACCGGGCTGCGCAGGAGCTCCACGGGGTTTGCGTTGTGTGTGCCAGGGAAACTGACCTACCTCTCCTTTCTCTCTTGGCAGAGCTGGAATCCTCCCAGGGCCAAGGAGGAAAAAAAACAAAAGCATTTAGGAGCAGAGTTGGAGGGAAATCTACCTCCCCTTCTCCAATTTTCCCCAGGGATACCTGGCGCTTGCCTGGCCCTGCTGAGAAGACCTCTCTGCCTCCCTTCTCAGATCAGAGAATATCTAGGGTTCTTGAGGGCTTCCCAGGTGGTGCTAGTGGTAAAAAAACAACAACAACAAAAAAAAAACTGCCTGCCAATGTGGGAGACCTAAGAGGCACAGGTTCGATGATCCCTGGGTTGGGAAGATCCCCTGGAGGAGGGCATGGCAACCCACTCCAGTATTCATGCCTGGAGAATCCCAGGGACAGAGGAGCCTGGTGGGCTACAGTCCATGGGATTGCCAAGAGTCAGACACTATTGAAGCAACTTAGCACACATGCAGGATTCTTGAGTTGGTCCCTGCGTGCCCTTGAGCATCCTTGAAAAGGTCACCCTAAGACTGTTTGTAATACTCTATAGGGCTATTCCTCTACTTCTTCATATCTGTGTGTGTCCGTCTCTATACCTCTGTCCCTCTGTTTCTGTGTATGTATGTGTCTGTGCATTTGGGGTAGGGGTCCCAGCTTTCATCAGATTATCCAAGATATCCACCATCTCCAAAGAGTTTTGAACTCCTGGGCTTAGGGGTTAAGGATTTTTCAAGGGCAAGTGGTCCCCATGTTCACCAGGATAAATATGTGCGTGTGTGTTAGTTGCTCAGTTGTGTCCGACTCTTTGTGACCCCATGGACTGTAGCCCGCCAGGTTCCTCTGTCCATGGGATTCTCCAGGCAAGAATACTAGAGTGGGTAACCATTCCCTTCTCCAGGGGATCTTCCTGACCCAGGGATTGAACACTGGTTTCCTGCATTGCAGGCGGATTCTTTATCATCTGAGCCACCAGGGAAGCCCCAGGATAGATATAATTACCTTCAATATTGCTGCGAAGAGCCTTACAGTGGAAACAATTGAATTATCCATCAACAGCAGAATAGATGAATATCATCAGAAGGACTCCCATTCTCCAGTGAAAATGAATGAACTATAGCCTCCTGAAAAATGTGGGTGAATCTCTCAAGCACAACATGAAGTGAAAGAAGAAGATGCCAAAGAAGCCTAGAGTGAAGATTCCTACTGCTGTCTTGTTGCATCCGAGGAACCTGGCTGAAACAGAATCCTGGCTTGTCTCTCCCTTTCACAGTCCAGAGGGCTGAACTGTTTAAACTGCTCTGCTTTCTAATGATCCCCAGAAGTTTATGATGGAGAACCTGTCCTTCCTGTCATGCTGAAGGAGGCAAGGACAGAGAACAGAGTTAAACAGGACTGTGTCCTGTTTGCTGAGACAGTGTGGAGAGAGGGGCAAAGGAGCGCTTGAAGCTTGGAAAATAATTATTTTCCAGCTTCTATTATTATTCCTTAGAGACCATTAAGGTTTGAAATTTAATTCCAACCATTGCAGAAAGGATCCTTAAGTTTGGCTCATCTTCATTATATTCTTCCTTTTAAAACCAATTTAAATAGAACAAAACCAAAAAATCTTACGAACGATTCCCCCATCCACCTTCAAAAAAGTCCACAGTCTGACAATCTGGGCGGCATGACTGATCACAACTTGCCCAGAGAGATTGCCCAAATAATCCTTTGAAGTAAAAAATTTGCTTTCAATCTTGCCAAATATACCAAATAGCTATATATATATTCCCCTCTGTTTTTTCCCCTCGTTAAATTCCTTAGATGCAGGAGCCAAAGGAAGCCTCGTGCAAGAACCAAATTATCTGTGTTCCACATGTTTAGTTTTTAATAATAAAGTAAAATGAAATGAAATCCAAAGGGTGCAAGCTTTCCAACCAGGCTTTTATTACCTGATGGGGACGCACATCTCCAGCCATGCCCAAGGGAGGGGAGAGCTTCCTTCTCGGACCCCAGCTGCCCCAAGAAAGCCCTAATCTTGTCCGCCAACCCCAGGCTGCTCCTCAGTGCTCATCCCCCATGCCTGGCCCTACTGAAAGGGCTGTGGTTTCTTCTGGCCGACGGTGAGCCTTGGCCGAGAAGTAGCCGAGTCTGGAAGTAACTCAATTCGGGATTCAAAAATGAGTTTTTTTGCAGTTGAGATCACTGCATCTGGTGGCCCAAGCTGCTTTGTTTTCCTGTTGATTAATTCCAGCAATGTTTATTTTCAGTGGCTCAATCGGTAAAGAATCCGCCTGCCGTGCAGGAGACCTGGGTTCGATCCCTGGGACTGAGCAACGACGCGCAGCACAGCACAGGCCATTCTAGAGGCGGAGACAGAGACAGACAATAAGCAAGTGAAAAATAGATGTGTCTGTGTTGTTTTCTGCATAGAACTTAATGATTTCTAAAATTTTACATAGTTTTAATATACACATGCATATCCTCACCCACCACAAATTGTCTCTCATGTGAGTTTATTTTTTGCATAGTACACAATTTCTAAATTATATATATCAAAATTTCATATTTTCTCACATGATTTTGTTATTTTTTGCATAGCACTCAATGATTTCTAAATTCTACTTTTACATGTTATATGTAATTTTATTTAATTTTATAAATATAATTATATATATAAAACTTTAAAAATCATTAGATGCTATGCACAAAATAAAATCACACAGGAGAGAATTATGGTGAGGGAGGATGTCATTAGATCAGACGGGGCTGGAAAATTCCTCTGTTAAAAAAGGCAGTTTTTTAGAAGAGAGTTTTATTGCAAAACTGGTGCAAAGGAGCTTATTTACAAAACAGAAATAGACCTACAGACATGAAAAACAAATGTATGGCTACCAAAGGGGAAAGGAGGGGTAGGGATAATTTAGGAGTTTGAGATTAACATATACACACTACTATATATAAAATAGATAGCCAACAAGGTCCTACTATATAGCACAAAGAACTGTACTCAACATTTTGTAATAGCCTATAAGAGAAAAGAATCCGAAAAAGAATGCATATATGTATATATATATATATACACACACATATATGTAACTGAATCACTTCATTGTATACCTGAAACTAACACAACATTGTAAATCAACTATGTTCAATTAAAAATAAATACAGTTTTATTGAGTTAAATTTACATGCATTAAAATCCACTCTTGATAACCATATAGTTCAGTGACTTTTGACAAACGTGCACACTTGTATAATGACCACCATAATCAAGGCATAGAATGTTTCCCTCATCCCCCAAAATTCCTCTGAGTCACATTGCAGTCAGTCTCCTTTCTTCCCAGTGGTCCCTGGCAGCCAGAGACCTATTTTCTGTCCCATAGTTTTGCTTTTTCTGGAATGTCATGCAAATAGATTAGTTAATATGTAGGATTTTGTACTTGGGTTTGTTTGTTTTTTCACTTACTCTAGGGTTCATACATTTTGCTGCAAGAGTCATCAGTCAGTTCGTTTTTATTGCTGAGAGGTATTTCACGGAGGGAATGTCCCATGGTTGGTTTGTCAATCCCGTAGTTGATGGAAGCATGATGCTGTCTCCAGTTTGGGGCTCTTGTGTGCAAACCTGCAATGAGCATTCATGCATATGCCTTTGCGTGAACATATGTTTTCATTTCTCTTGGGTAAATACTTAGGTGTATAATTGCTGGCTCATATGGTAACTCTGTTTGTAACTTTATAAGAAACTGCCAAACTGCTTTCCAAAGAGGCTCTGCCATCTTGCATCCCCAGCAGCAACATAAGGGCATTCTAGCAGTTCCAAACTTAGTATTGTCACCTTTTTACTTTTAGCCACTTAACCGTTTCCCTAATGCCTTATATTGTTAACCATCTTTTCAGGGGTTTATTGGCCATCATTATATGAAATATTTAATTTTGTATATTACAGGTTATACTGTAATTATATATTATTTACATGTTTATAACCTTGCGTGTGTGTGTGTGTGTGCCCAGTCACTGAGTCATGTCTGACCCTTTGTGACCCTGTGGACTGTAGGCCACCAGGCTCCTCTGTCCTTGGAATTTTCTAGGCAAGAATACTGGAGTGGGTTGCCATTTCCTCCTCCAGGGGATCTTTATCACCTTATAACATATATATTATGTTGCACTTGTTTGAATAAATTCAACGCTGATAGAAGAAGGCAGCCACGTTGTGAAGAGGCGGGGGAACAGTGTTCCCAGGAAAGGGAAGAGCGAAGGCCCTGAGGTAGGAACCAGCTAGGGATGGATGACTGCGGAGCAGGAAGGCCAGTGCAGGTGTATCAGAGTGAGAGAGGGTGGGAGGAGAGGGGATGGGAGGTGGGCGCTGGATGCAGGGCTGTGTATTTTACAAAAGAAAAAAACAGAGCTCCTTAGGCACTATTGTTACATAATAAACCATCCCAAGACATTACAGCTTCGAATAACCACTCTTTTATTGTGCTTGTAGATTCCAAGAGTCAGACATTTAGACTGGGCAGAGTAATGATGGCTTATTGCCATTCCACAATGTCTGAGGGGTTTTTCACTTTTTTTTTGTTTTTTACTTTTAGTGTTTTGCAGTCTTTTTTTTTCCCCCCACGATGCCTGAGATCTGAGCTGGGAAAGTTCAAATGATTGGAGGTGACTTGATGCCTAGGGCTAGAATCTTCTGGAAACTCCTTTCCTCGTAGTTTCATGCCTGGGTTGGGACCCTTTAGAGGGTGTGCTCATCTGCGACTGTCAACAGAGCATGGGGCCTTTCCCCCATCATGGTGACTGCAGGGATCCAAGCAGAGGTGTTCCAGGGAACAAAGCTGAAGTAGCATTGACATTTATGTCCCAGCCTTGGAAGTCACCCAACCTCATTTCTGCCCCATCTTCTTGGTAGAAGCAGTCACAAGTCTTCCCAGATTTAAGAGACGGGAAACTAGACTTTTGATACAGTGCAAGGTTACTCTGCAAAAGATGACGGAGAATGGGGAAGATAGTCAGCTCAGCCTTTGGAAACTAGAATCAGCCACAGAACAAACCCTGGTGGTGATACAGCTTGTTCTGTTGAAAAATGCTTCTGAGCGGTGATGAACAAGCATGTGGATGAATAAGACCCACTCTTTAAACTTGAGAAATCCCCAAAGAAAGTGGAGGAGACGGAGATATAAATAAGAACCATACTGTATGAACTTCTACAGCAGGTATCACGTTAGATTGTGAAGTCCCCAGGAAGCAGTCCATATCGCCTGGGACGTGGATGGTGGCTTGGGCTCTGTGAGGCTGGGGGAGCGTGCAGGGGTTTACCAGTTAGGCAAGGACAAGGTGCACGTTAGAAAAAAGAGGATGAGCACACAGTGGCGATTCGGGTAGGAGAGGAGATTGGAGATGAGTTTGGAAAGGCAGATTAAGCCCAGGTGGGGGAAGGGAAAATGAAGACTGGGAAGGTTGACTCCGGTATATAGCGGAATTGAGGACTGTGATTGGATGCGTTCTTTGGAAGGACACTAGGGAGGCTAGAATGGCAGATGGATGGACCATTGACAAGGGATTATGTTAAAAGCCCAGAAGCCAGTAGGGAGGTTTCTATAGCAGCCTGTGAAAAGTGACGAGCATGCTAACTGGGGCCAAGGATCAGAGAATGGAGACGAATTAAGAACGTCTGGGTAGTGGGTTCGACAGGTCTCCAGAGAATAGTTGCTAAGGGGAAGGAGCTTGCTTGTCCTGTGAGCAACTGTGGACATCATCCATTCACTCAACTTTCACTGTGCACTTAACCATCTGGAGGAATTTCTCCCAGCTGGACCTGCTTGGGCTCCACACCAAGTCAGCTCCATCAAAACCTCCGGGTTGGGCACCCCATCACTGGTGTTTAAGAGTGATTCTCACGGGAATACATGATGCATTTCCAAAGACACTTTAGAGCAGGGGTCCCCAACCTCTGGGATCTAAGGCCTGATGGTCTGCGGTGGAGCTGATGTAATAATAGAAATAAAGTGCACAATAAATCTAATGTGTTCAAATCATCCCGAAACCATCCCCTCTCTGGTCCGAGGAAAACTTGTCTTCCATGAAGCCGGTTCCTGGTGCCAAAAAGTTGGAGACTGATGATTTAGAGAATTTCCAGAATGCTGGCTTGAACAGAACAAAGAAAGAGAAATGATTTTGATTTGGAACATGCTGGGTTCATGACAACGAGGATTTGAATCCTTCTCCAGGAGACTTGACATAGTTTTATACAAGTTGGTCAAGCCATAAAAAGAGATTAAATGGCCTCTCTCACAGCGGTGTTACAAAGAGGATGCTCCATGCTGGGAAGCTGCAGAAAACATTTGTCATAGTCCTAACCATCCAGGCAGAGTGCTGGATGTGGGCTGTCCCCGTAATAGCTGCTATCATCACACCCATTTTACAGAGCTGGAAACTGAGGCTCAGACAGAACCAGGAACTAGCCCCAGGTTATGCAGGGAGGAAGTAAGTGGCAGAGGCCAGAGCTAAACACAGGCAGTCTGTTCTCAGAGGCAGAGAATCCATAGCTCACCCTTTGCACACCCTACACGTTCGCCTATCCCCAGCACTGTTACAATGACTGCCTTTATGAAACTCAGTCTTATAATTTCCATCACCTCGGTGTCATCATGACTCCCACCAAAAGCTCTCCTGATCACCACTATTGCCTTTTCACTCACATGGTCCTCCAAACCCCAAGGAGAATTTAACAGAGCCTCCCAGCATACCATAAAACAAAACCAAATGCTTTCTCCATCCACCCCTCTCCGCCCCCCTTTCCCTGAGTATCTGTCAAAGCCAGCAGAGAAATAAAAACCAGAATCTCCAAACAATACCCTTCCCCACAGATAATAAATAAAATCTCCAAAGAGGGGAGGGAAAGAGCAAAGAGTCCCATAAAGACGAAGGGCTTGGGTGGACGGGCACATGGTGTGCATCGGGCTGAACAGCTACCAGCAGAATCGGGGTAAGGAATCAATTGAGATAAAAAATGGCCGTCCCCGTTACACATGGCACACTCACAGAAGTGTGTGGACACCGGCAGGGAGCGCAGTCCCCATCAGCCCTCCTTGCTCTTTTGCACACAAATAAATACACATGTTGCCTCGTGTGGAGCAGACGCACCATAAATTTTTAGGCAATGCATCAGAGGACCAATCTTCGTTTGTGAAATTTTTTTTTTTTTTTGCAAGTACACATGCTTATGAGCAATCACTTCTCCCCTCTCACAACTGTGGAACCCAGCAGGAACTTTTGGAAAACTTTTGTATTTGCGGCATGTGTTCAGTTAAGCTTTCCTGTGTACTACATGTGGAGAAAGATTGAGAAAGCAGTGATCCAAAGTGGCAAACATGGACACCTCTGGGCATTGGAGGAGAAAACAGAGCAAGGACTTCTCATTTCTATTTCTTAGATTTACACAGGATAACATTTTGCTAATGGGTTTGTAACCATTGTTTTCATTGCAAGAAATGTTTCTAATGAGCCCTTAAGATCCTTTATGGATGTAATAAAGTCCTTGTAGAAAATGAAGTCGAATTTTTAACTGTTTTGAAGTGTGTTGCAGGGACTTTGACAAAATATGGAAGTGAAGTGGAACCACCATTCTCTGTGGTGATTAATCAAATATTTAAGTTTCCCTTCTTTCTGGTCTCCACATGATCGTGATTTTTCACGTGTGGTTGGATTATTTGAGGTTGTTCAGTCATTAAGTCCTGTCCAACTCTTTTGCGACTCTATGGACTGTAGCCCATCAGGCTTCTCTGTCCATGGGATTTCGCAGGCAAGAATACTGGAATGGCTTGCCATTTCCCGACCCAGGGATTGAACCCACTTGGCAGGCAGACAAATCAGAGTACAGATGACCATTAAGAAGTGTGTCTCTAAGCGCTGTGGATGAACTTTATGACTGCCTTTAGCTGATGGAGGCTCCTGGCTCATATCCAGATACATAGCTATATGCAGAGGCTTGAGAGGAACAGAGCCAGCCCTGAGCATTAGTTCTGGGAGGGTCCCACTCTGTAACCCCTCCAGCCACATCCTTCTCAAGGGTGGAGACCTCTGAGCCAGATATCTGGGTGGGATGTCCTGAAGTTGGCAACTGCTGAGTACTGCGTAGATGCTTAAGCTTTGCTGGCTTGTGTCACCTGTGTGGGATAGACGTCTCTATGCGCCATAAGATCTTCAAGATGAAATCTCCCTGAAACATCACCTCTGCTCCTTCCCTAGTTTAGGGATGAGGCTAGATTTGTTTTCAAAAAGGAGGTCACAGTTGGTCATTTTCTGAACTGGATTCTTTCTGTGGAGTAACACAGCCCTGGAACTTGGTTTAGAGATGTGTGGGTGTCTCCGTGGGCAGTGCTGGGCAGTTGGGAAGGAGCTATTTGCCTCATGAATCTCAAGGGCTGCCAGCTTCTCTGAGTAGGTTTGTGTGGTCACTGTGAATGGTGGGAGTCGAGATATTAGGAAGGATAACGATTCCGTGATCTGAGCCCCAGGACCTCAGACCTGTCTTGGCAGATGCCTCCTGGAAGCCTCCACGTGGTCCACTACCTCCAGTTCAACATGTTCCAAACTGAATTGGCTTTCTTCTTTCCAAATGAGATTTCTCCCAGGCTCCTCATCTCAGCAGACAGCTTCTCTTTTCACTGAATCTTCCAGACCAGAAGCTGGACATCATTCCTGTCTCTTCCTTCTCTATCACACCAAGAACAAGCGCAGAAGCATGAAACTGGCAGGGCCCAAGTGCCTGCCTTGTCCCCACGTAGAGAGCATCACGTATTTCTCCCACTAACCATTGCAGTCAGTGTTGTCATTATCCTCACTGTACAGATAAGAAAACTGAGGCTCAGGGTGTCGACGGAGCTCCCCAAGGATACCCTCTGACAAAACCTAGTTTCTAACCCAGTCGGTCAGAACTTTTCCTTTTGCCTCTCTGGTCCTCTCTTCCCAGCAAAGTTCTTCAAAGGCGCTCAATAGGTGTTCAGAAAAGACATGTTGGATTGAACGGAACTGACCTAGAGGCTGTTTCTGCACGGCGTCTCCACCCCATCGGGTAGGAAACTGTTGCCGACACAAGGTCCTCCTTGGAGAGCAAGGGGAGCAGGATAAGAGTGGGGAGAGAATGGATGGGGGACTTCAAAGAGAAAGAAAACGATTACTGGGAAATCTGTTTATAGAGCCAGTGAGTGATGGTGAGGGGGAAACGCTGAAAAGCCAGAGGAGGGCGGGGGAGTGCCCGGTCCACGAATCCATCACCAGTCCTTTTTCATCTGCTGGCCAAAGTATGTGCCCCTTTGAAAGTCTCCTCGTCCCCTAAGCTGCGCAGCCAGCACCCGACCGCCACCCAGCCCCGAGCGTGATCAGAGCGTGGCTTGAAGGTCACCTGGGTCTGCCTGCCTGAGTTCTGAGACTCGAGTGCTCCGGCTTAATTAGAAACAGTCTCAGCGGGCACTTTTAGGAGCACTTACTATGTGCCAGGCACAATACTAAGTTCTTCGGAGTTTTGAAAATCCTCGTGACAACGTTATGAAGGAGGACTGTGATTAGCTCTGTTTTTTTAGGTGAAGAAACTGAGGCAGAGACTGGTGGGGTTGCCTGAAGCCACATTGCTGAGAAGAGGTGTGTGCGTCTCCAGAGGGGACCCTTTTAACCCCTACACTGTGCCTTCCTGTCAGGGAAGCCCTGGGTCACAAGTTCAAACCTGCTGCCCCCAGCGCTCCACAATGGTGTGACTTTTGCAAGCTGTCTCCTATCTGAGCCTCAGCTGCTGCATCTGTGAAATGGGGACAATAAAGCTAACTGCCTCAGAGTACTGCTGTGATGCTCCTGAGATAATCCACACCCAGCTAAGGAGGACTTAATCTTATCCATGTTATTATTTCTAACCAAACAGTGGGAGCCTCTTTCTTGTGTACAGAATTCACAGAGAGGGTTGGAAGGACTCGGAGGGGAAAATAAACCTCCCTTGCTCCCCTGAGACAGGATTTTGGGAACAGCACAGGACATATGCATGAAGGCAGCAGCTTTCTTTCATTTACCTCTTGAAATATTTCAGGCACACAAAAGAATAGGGAATCCTATCATAAACACCCAGGCTTCTCTGGTAGCTCAGCTGGTAAAGAATCTGCCTGCAATGCAGGAGACCCTGGGTTCAGTTCCTGGGTTGGGAAGATCCGCTGGAGAAGGGATAGGCTACCCACTCCAGTATTCTTGGGCTTCCCTGTTGGCTCAGCTCGTGAAGAATCCACCTGCAGTATGGGAGACTTGGGTTTGATCCCTGGGTTGGGAAGATCCCCTGGAGAAGGGAAAGGCCACCCACTCCAGTATTCTGGCTTGGAGAACTCCACAGGCTATATATGGAGTTGCAAAGAGTTGGACTTGACTGAGCGACTTTCACTTTCATAAAACACCTATGTGCTCAATACCCAGCTTAAGAAATAAAATCTTCCAGATATTGTTTCTCCTAAGTAACCCTCCCTAATTGCATTCTTTTGCTTCCATCTCCAAGAGTAACCACCTTCCCAATCTTGAAGTTTCTTTTTTTTTTTTAAGTTTATTTTACTTACTTGGCTAAGCCAGGTCTTAGTTGCAGCACATGGGATCTTTTTTAAAATTGCGACATGTGGAATCTAGTTCCCTGACCAGGGATCGAGCCTGGGCCCCCTGCATTTGGGAGCACGGAGTCTTAGCCACTGGACCTCCAGGGAAGTCCCCTGGAGTTTCTCATTTATATGCACGTCTTTATACTTTTACCATTTATGTACATATGTGTCCTTAAATGATACATGGTATTTTTAGCACATGACATTGTTGCACACATCTAAAAATGTATATATACTGTCCATATCTTAGTGCAAATTTTGCCCAATGTTGTTTTTGAGATCACTGGATATTGAGGTGTGCATTTCTAGTTGACTGTTTTTAACTTCTGTAGAACATTCCACCAAATGAATGAACCTCAATTTAATCCATTGTTTTCCTATTGATGACCAGGTAGGTGGTTCCCAGGATTTTAATAGCATGAACAATATTGCCAGGAATATTCTTGTGCTTGGCTCTCTGGCATATGTGTAAGAGTTTCTTCTAAAGACCAGAACAGGTATTGGACTGCTGGTTTAAAATGTTTATGTCCCTTAGAGCTATTTGGCACTTGCTTATTAGGTTTCCAACCCAGTTACACCATTTTATCCTGCCGTAAACAGTGGCTGGGTGGTCCCACTGCTCCACACACTTGCCAACCCTTGATTTTGTCAAATGGCAACAATTACAGTTGAGAAGCATTCCTATGAAGAAGACCACATGATCTCTTTGGAAGCCAAGGATTTTTTTGGTGTTGACAACTCAGCCAGACAAGCAATTCCAAGTCTTTCCCCAAAACAAGTCTACCAGAAGCCTCAGTCTTCTCTTCCAGGAAGCCTTCCACAATTCCTCAAAATCTGAATGAGGATCCCCTGCTCTTTTTTTTTTTTTTTTTTTTTTTTTTTAGGATTCCCTATTCTACGCTCCTGATGCAGCTGGACATCGTGAAATAGGGAGTGGCCAATTCTAGCCCTAGACTCAACCCCAGAACCTAGGAACAGAGGGTACTGGATGAATTTTTACTGAATGAATAAGAGAATCAATGTTATTCCATCATCACCTAGTGTCTGATGCATGGTCAGGGGTTCCTGCACTTTGTTGAAAGAATGAATGAATGGGCAAAACAGCCAAGTTCAACAGGAGATAAAATAACTCCAACACTAAGGGAGAATGTTGTATTCATTCATTCATTCAAGCATTCACTTCTTTAAAGAAAAAAAAGAAAACACTTAAGGAGACCCAGAAGATGTGGGTTTGATCCCTGGGTTGGAAAGATCCCCTGGAGGAGGAAATGGCTACCCACTCCAGTATTCTTGCCTGAAAAATCCCATGGACAGAGGAGTCTGGTAGACTAAAGTCCAAAGGGTCACAGAGAGTCAGACACAACTGAGTAAGCACGTGATGAGCACCTGTTACACGCCAGGACCATGGACCCACCTTAAACATCTCAAAGTGTGTCATTCTGCACCCGAAGGATGCTGGGACACAGGTAAGCTTAGAGAAGGGAAGCTGAACTAAATTTGGGATGGGAAACAGCAAAGTCCTCCAGAGGAGATGTTATTCCCTGAGATCACCCCCCACCTATCCTCCTCTCCTTGCCCCATCTCCCGTCCATCTCCTGAGAATCCCTCCCCACGCTTTCCCAAACTGCCTACGAGGTCACATTCAGTTGCTTTACCCTCAGTTTCCCCCAAACCAAAAGCCAAAAGGTCAACACAGTTGAGGTGTGAGCTGAAGAGCTTCTGCATTTGGTCCAGGGAGGCTGATGAAGAGGTTTGCTTCTTTCTTTGGCTGTTACTCAAGAAAGACAAAATGAGGAGGTGGGGAATTGTGTGGGGAGAGTGGCTTTGCTGACATGGAGGATGGAGGCTGGAAGCAAGAGGGAAGGAACCATCCCGAGAGAGACAAAAGCAGACTCTGTGATATCCCGGGTTTGGGGTCCAGAACCCAGCATCTTAGAAACTCACACCTAGGCATCTGCCAGGCAGGCTTGCAAACATGCCTCTCAGCTTCGGCATGACCGTAGACCAGTCAGCCAGCACCCCTGCCTCTACCCTGATTGCTTCTAGATGCATTTACCCAAAGAGAGGCTGTGAAAGGTGGCTGTGGGCACAAGCCATCAATACATCCCAGGGTCCAGGTGACATCGTCCCAGACTCTGCCCGGTGCTCCACGGCTTATGAAGTCACCCTGTCAGGAGACGTCTCCTGGGTGGGTGGGATGGGCAACTCCAAATTTATTTGACCTACTTCATTGAGGGTTTTCCACTCCACTTTGGGGATGAAGTGTTGGGATGAACTCTTTTCACTTGGAGAAAGTTTACCTACCTCTTCGACTGACTTACGAGGTTTCCAGAGGGAGAAGAATTGTGGTTCAGTCATTCTTTGCAACACCGTGGACTGCAGCATGCCAGATTTCCCTGTCCTCTACTATCTCCTGGAGTTTGCTCAGACTCATGTCCATTGAGTTGGTGATGCCATCCAACCATCTCATCCTCTATTGCCTCCTTCTCCTCCTACCTTCAATCTTTCCCAGCATGAGGGTCTTTTCCAGTGAGTTAGCTCTTGGCATCAGGTGGCCAAAGTGTTGGAGCCTCAGCTTCAGCATCAGTCCTTCCAGTAAAAATTCAGGGTTGATCTCCTTTAAGATGGACTGGTTTGATCTCTGGAGAACAATGACGCTTTGAAAATAACAGGGAAAGTGGATGAGCTTGAGGATCCACTTCTGGTCCATGATTTAAAGGAGCCAGGCTATCCCAGGCAAACTTAAAAAGTAGCCACTCTCTCGGGTATGGAGGAAAGAGACCCCTCCTATACTGTTGGTGGGAATGCAAATCAGTACAGCCACAGTGGAGAACAGTATGTGTGTGTTTAGTCGCTCAGTCATGTCTGACTCATTGCAGCACCTTGGACTGCAGCCCTCCAGGCTCCTCTGTCCATGGGATTTTCCAGGCAAGAATACTGAAATGGGTTGCCATTTTTTCTTCCAGGGAATCTTCCTCACCTAGGGATGGAATCAGTGTCTCTTGCAAGTCGCCTACATAGGCAGGCAGATTCTTTACCTCTAGTGCCACCTGGGAAGCCCAAAAAGGAGAATGGTAAAGAGGTTCCTTAAAAAATTAAAAATAAGGCTAACATATGACCCTGCAGTCCCACTCCTGGGCATGTATCCAGAGAAAAACATGATCCAAAAGGATGCACAAACCCAGTGTTCATTGCAGCACTGTTTACAATAGCCAAGACAAGAAGCAACCTAAATGTCCTTCGACAGAGAAATGGATAAAGAAGATGTGGTACATGTATACCATGAAATATTACTCAACCATTAAAAAGAATAAAATTATGCTATTTGCAGGAGCATGGATGGACCTAGAGATGATCATACTGAGTAAAATAGGTCAGAGAGAAGGAAAAATATTGTATGACATCCCTTATATGTGAAATGTAAAAAAAAAAATGATACAAATGAACCTACAAAACAGAAAGAGACTCATAGAATGAACTTACAGTTGCTGTGTAGAATGGGGGAAAGGGATAGTTAGGGAGTTTAGGATGGACGTGTACACACTGCTATATTTAAAATAGATAACAAACCTACTGTATGAAGGACTTATTGATAAAGGACCTACTGTGTAGCACAGAGAACTCTGTTCAATATTACGTGGAAGCCCAGATGCAGGTGGGAGGTTTGGGAGAGAATGGATACATGTATATGTATGACTGAGTCCCTTCGCTGCTCACCTGAAATTACCACAACATCGGTAATCAACTATATCCCAAAACAAAATAAAAAAAATTTTTTTAATGTATCCACTGTCACTATGCAGGCTTTCTCTTTAGATGTTAATTCTCCAGGGTGAAGATTTCTACCTGCTCTGTTCAACGATGTGTCCCCAATGCCTGACACATAGTTGGACTCATTCATTGAGTGAATGAACTATTGATGGAAGGTGTTGATGAGCTTTCTTTCTAACTGAAAATATCGGCTAACTTTGAAACTCTTTAGTTTTGTAAAACTTAAGGAGTAATTTGTAATAAGGAGTACAGATGGGTCAGCCTTTCTGGAGAGAAAATTTGAAATCTGTTTCAAAAAGCCTTGAACCTCAGTCATTTCACTGCTAGGAATTCATCCTAAGAAATACTCAGAACTGTTTCGATATTTAGATTCAAGATGTTCAAGGCAGTGTTATTTATGGGGGAAAGACACTGGAAAGAACCTAAGTTCCCAGCAACAGAAAACTGGTTGTCTAGACTGTCACTATACTGAATGTCTTAGAAAATTATCGCCAAGAGCCAATGTGTGTGGTCTGTTTGTAGGTGGGATGCTGGTAGCTTAAAAAACAGTATATACAGTAAGACCCCGGTTTTATTAGAAAAACTATGCATCTATGTGGCTGTATACTAGTAAGCTTACACAGGTTACCTTCGCACAGTGGAACTAGGTTGTTAAAATTTTCATCGTTTTATTTTATTCCGTTTCCTACAGTAAACATAACTCAGTTGAATAATAAATGTCATGAAAAAGAAATCTTAGGATGAGGAACTACAGTCAGGGAAAGGTACATTTACATACATGTACATGCCCAGCATAGGAGGAGTTCCTCTAAACAGAGGAAGTATGTCAGTTGTTCAGTCATGTCTGACTTGTTGCGACCCCATGGACTGCAGCCTGCCAGGCTCCTCTGTCCATGGAATTCTCCAGGCAAGAATACTGGAGTGGGTTGTGGTTTCCTTCTCCAGGGGATCTTCCTGACACAGGGATCAAACCTGGGTCTCCTGCATTGCAGGCAGGTTCTTTACCACTGAGCCACCAGTGGCGGGCTTAAGAGAGGGGCTTGTTTCAAAGGTACAGGAGGTCTGAGAGTGAATTCTCCCAGAAGATTAAATGATTGGCCCTAATGACTTGATGGTCCCCTGGGGCTTCCCTGATAGCTCAGTTGGTAAAGAATCCGCCTGCAATGCAGGAGACCCTGGTTTGATCCCTGAGTTGGGAAGATCCCCTGGAGAAGGGAAAGGCTACCCACTCCAATATTCTGGCCTGGAGGTATAGTCCACGGGGTGCAGGGTCAGACACGACTGAGCGACTTTCACTCTCACTGGGGCGACATTACACACGGGCATCTTTACAGTGGTCTCATCATATCACATCACAAAGGCTCGGCCACCTGACTTGTTTTGACCAGTGAGATGCTAGTAGATGTGAGGCACACACAGGCTGGAAATGTGCCTATGAACTTGGCCTTGCTGTCTTGCATGAAACACCATGCCCACTGTAGCCAGTGCCCCTTCAGCCTGGTCTATAGAATGAGACACGCAGGGCAGATCACATGCCCGGGATGGTCCAGGGAAACTAGACTTGGAATCAGACTGAAGCCTGAAGTCCAGCGGAGGGGCAGCTGACCCACAGACCTATGAGTCTGAGAATGCATTGCTTTAAAACTCTCAGTTTGGGGAAAGTTTTGTTACCCAGCGTTATTGTGGCAAGAGCTGACTAATACCCAAGCTGCCTCGGTTGTGTGGGGAGGGGGGAGTTGCTGAAGAATGTACATAGTGAGCTCTCATTTGAATATAGACGCATTTGGTTGCATATGTGTGTGCTCATTTGTGCATGTGTAGAGCAATCTTTGGGTCAGATGTTCATGATGGTTTTTCTAAGGGGATGGGATTTTTTCAGGAACTTTCACTGTATAAATCACACATGGTTGTAATGTTTTGTTTCTTTAAAAAAAAATAATGTTTTTGTAATCACACAGTAAAGACTAGTTTTCTTTATAAGAATTAATATGTTCTGGTCACTAATGGATCTGTCAACAGGAAGTGGCTTTGCCTTGAGTGAATATACAAGTATTTCCTTAGGAGGATATTTCCCTTGGCTAACCAGATTCCACCAGCCACGTGATACGAAGAAGTTCGCTGAAAGCACCCAGATGAGGGATGGGAAAAAACAAACAAGGGATGATTTCTTCAGAAGAGCGGATCTCAACCGGGCGTGACTTTGTCCTCTCCCGGGAGCATCAAGCACTGTTTAGAGACATCTTCAGTTGTCACCACGGGCGGGAGGGGAGGCGGGGGAGGGCAGGCAGGGGATGGTGGGAGTCTGTGACGGTTGCTGGCATCTGTGGTGGCAGACAAGGATGCTGCTAAACACCCTCCTGGGCACAGGGCAGCTCCTGACCTCCTGCAAAGAAGAGTCTTCCAGCCCCAGAGGTCAATAGTGCTGAGGCTGAGGAGTACTGATTCTGAGGCTGTGTGTGACGCCCTCCCTGGTCCCCCATCGGTGATAGGCTGGTGTATTCAGGGACTCAGCTTGGTGTCTTCAGGGTTAACCCCAATCTTGTCCTGTAGGAATAAGATGCAGAGTCTGGACATTCTGAACTTTAAGACAGAAAAATGAGCAGGGCAAGGACTTAGGGAACTAGCCTGGAGCCCAGACAGGGCTGATGCCCAAGACAGAGACTCTGGTGGGTTCACGGTGCAGGAGCATCTTTGCTAAGATTGCTTAGAGGGTAAAAATTAGACCTCTTACAGTGCAGTTGTATATTCTGAGCATGCTCCTGTGAAAATGACAGAAACACAATCTTTTTCAGGTATATATGTATGTATAAAGATTTTATATGCATGTGCATGCAAGCATATAGATAGATATAGATTTTATATGTACACATGTATGCAAATAATGTATATGTATGTGATGCACATTATATGTATATAATGTATACATATATACATTATGCATATGTGCACATTTATGTGTATATATGTATACACATGTACATGTGTATGTATACACACATATATCATGCATAGTGTGTGTATATATAATGTATATCATATATATTTCTAGAGAAAGTCTCTAAGTATATATACTGAGCTACAAGTAAAATAATTGAGGAGAAAAGATATAGAAAAAAGATGAATTTCATTTTTTTACTTTACATTTCTGCACAGTCTAGAATTCTTGCAATGATGCATTAGTGTTATCATATTTTATAAAAAAAAGAAATGATAATTACAAGTAAGTAATAGAATAAATATATTTCAACATGTACTGTTGTTAGGAGCATAGAATACTGATCACAAAGGTGGAAAGGACAGTAGTCGGTCTTTTCTAAGTTTCAGTGAATTTTATATTCCATGAAATTGATATAGTGTAAGTGTACAATTCAATATCATTTCAGTAAACATAGATTTATGCAACCTTCTCATAATCCAATTTTAGAACATTTCCATCACCCTCAAAAAGGGGCCCTCGAGTCTCTTTGCAGCCACTCCCCATTCTGACGCCAGAGCCGGGCAAATACTAATCTTTTTTCCATCTCTATGGGCTTGTCTTTTCCAGACATTGCATATAAAGGGGTTAACTCTGTCATTGTCTGCTACTGACTTCTTTCATGTAGTATCAGCTTTCAGCGACTCATCTGTGTGGTAACATGTATCAGCGTCCATGCTCTGTTCTTTTTTATTGCTGAATAATAGTCTGCTCTATGAATACACTGCACTTTATATATCCATTCACCAGTTGATGGCTACTTCGATCGCTTTCCCTTTGGGCTCTAACATATGTTTTATTTTTTTTAAATAAACTTTTTATTGTATATTGGAGTATAGCCAATTAACAATGTTGTGATAATTTTAGGTGGACAACAGAGGGACTCAGCCATACACACACATATACATGTATCCATTCTCCCTTAAACTCCAGCCCATTCAGGCTGCCACATAACACTGAGCAGAATTCCACGTCCGTAGGTCCTTGCTGGTCATTCATCCTAAATACAGCAGTGTGTACATGTCTATCCCAAACTCCGTAACTACCTCTTCCCCCTGTTTAAAAATATATTTACAATTGTACTTTGAAAATCACCAGTATTTTCCTGTATGCATACACAACCCAGACTATAACAATTTCTTTAAGTATGTAAATGTTATAAAAACATATTCTCTACCAGTCTATTCGGTATCCCCACATTCTCAGGAAAATCTCAGCCCTTTAGAATTGTTTGATGTGGAAGCCATAAAGTTGTTTAGTTAAGAGGACTAAAACCAGAATATACTAGGCACATGTGTGCTTAATAGTAGCTAATATTTATTAAATGTTTATCCCATGCTTGTTTGCTTGATAAGTATTAATTTCTTTTATTCTCTTGACCAGGCTATGAGGAGGATAACATTATTTTTATTTTATAGATGAGGAAACTGAGGAGCAAACAGATCTTTCATGTGCCCAAGGGCCCACAGTTAAGAAACAGGATTTAAAGCCAGGGAATCTGGTTCTCACTTCATATTGATACATAGCATCCCAACTTCGAATGCATACACTGATTTTCTTCAAACAATATAAATTACCTTATTTATTAGATTTTGCTTATTCCTTGACTTTAAAGTACCCATGCCAATATAAGCTAAGCCATTTCATTTTCCCTTAATGTGTTATGGTTTAAGCTTTTTGATCACATACCCAACCAAATGGCGCCTAAGTTCGTGGGCTCTTGAGTCCCACCCTTTGGCAGTATTGTGACACCTTGAGCAGGTGCCTCAACCCCTCCAAGCCTCAGTCTCCTCACCTGTGAAATGGGGGATAATCCAAATCGCAGGGTTGCTCTAGAATTAAAAGCGATGAGTATCAGATGTCTCCCACAGAAAAAGCAGGGAAGGCAATGGCAACCCACTCCAGTACTCTTGCCTGGAATCTCACATGGACAGAGGAGCTTGGTAGGCTGCAGTCCATGGGGTCTCGAAGAGTTGGACACGACTGAGTGACTTCACGTTCATGCATTGGAGAAGGAAATGGCAACCCACTCCAGTGTTCTTGCCTGGAGAATCCCAGGGACGGGGGAGCCTGGTAGGCTGCCGTCTATGGGGTCACACAGAGTCGGACACGACTGAAGCGACTTAGCACCAGCAGCATTAATGAGTGCAATTGTTCTATGTGTGCTTCCCACCAGTCACGTTCACATCAGCTCTCCCCAGGGATACACAGCATCCGCAGCTGATTTTACATGCATCCACGATGATATTTACAAGTTGAGAGGTACTCGTCTGGAATTATGAAATAAATCTCAGGGCAGCAGAGGCAGGCTCCACACTTGACAGTCTTTCCAAGGCAAGCAGGGGCAATCTTTGCTCTGTGTGCGTACCCACCGAGCCTCAGATGCACGGGCAGCCTTCACTCACCTCCCCAACCCCCGCAACCTCATCACCTACCCATCCCCATCCTGCCCCCCACCCCACCCCGCTTCCAGCATTCCAAACTGCAGAGGCTGACCCTGTCTCTCTTGATGATTTAAGTTTTGGAGAAGGACCGGAGAAGGATTTGTTTTGACATTTAAAGGCAATCCAGGTAATGGATGACAGGGGCGGCGTCCACCTCCCCATCCATATATCTGCACAACAGTATCTATTTTTGACATAGCTGACATGCCATTTCCTTTGGCAGCACGAAGGGGGGCTCGTCTTTAAATTAAACGCATCTCCAACCCCTCCGATCTGCGGCCCATTCGTGGGCAGATGCTGGCGAGGGAAGCAAGAGGGCTGGGGGCAGCCTATTGTCAGTTGGTGATGTATGGTACAAGGGACGGTGTACCATGAGCTGGACCCGAGACCCTCTCCAGCATTAACTAATGAGAGGATGCCCCCAAGTCTTCTAATCACCTTTCACGTGCACATTTAGATGTGGACTTGAAAGCAGGAAAGATAAGCAGGTCAGACAAAGAAAAGAAAATCGTCTCATTGTCTCTAGCTGGCTTGAGATGGGAGAACGGTGATACACTTGATGAAGAATTAACTATGACAAAGGAACACTCAGGCTTCCTTGAGAGTCTTTGTCTCAATAACTAGGTGATCTCCCCATTCCAACCCACAGCCTAGAGGTTCCAGAATTCTGTCCCTAAGAGCAAACTTGGTAGAGCAGAGAGAAAATGCTGGTATCCAATCCCATAGGCACAGTCCAATTCTGCCCCTTGACTAGCTGGGGGCTTACTGGGGGCACGGGGCTGGGGGGTCTTCTTTCTCAAGGCTCAGTTTGCTCATCTGTTAAAGATCCCATATGTCCTCTGAATGCAGAGAAAGAGACAGAAAGACAGAAAGACAGAGAGAGATGGAGAGACTGGGCAAAAAAGAAGGAGAGAGAATGTATAGGCAAGCGATTTATAAACTGCTGCAATGGACTTTCCAAATGTTGCCATTATTAGATAATGATGAGGAGACAGTTGAGGTCTGTGTGGGGGAAAAAAACCATCCAAAGAAAAGAAGGTATTAAGCTCGCTGCCGTCTAAGCCACATGGACATGTCTCTCCACGCTTGGCCATGATTCTGCCCTCCAATCCCTTTCCCTTAAGGTCCTGAAACTTTGATCTTTTACTTAAAAAAAAATATTTTTTTAAAGCCAGCCAGGGGGTCTTAGAGCCTGTATGATCCCTTCTGATTTACGCCTCAAACGAAACAAAGACCTCCTGGAAAATACCTTCCCCAAGTTGGCTTCTCTGCTATTGGGTCAAATTTTCCTTCTGTCAAAGCAAAGAGAAGTGGAGTGAGTGAGCCTGTTCATTTGGGGCCAGAAGAAGCCGCCGTCACAGGCACGCACACCCATCCTTCATCCGCTAGCCCAGAACTCTTAGGACGTCGAACTTGGGTGGAAAATGATTCTAGTTTTCACCGGGGCCAAAGTCCCCTTGGACCCTGGCATTGGCTTCTGTGGGATGATGGAAGATGTGTCTCAAGACCCAGAGACAGAAATGATAAGGAACCTCTTTCCAGAAAGCTACTATCTACCCCAAGCTTTCTCTCTGCTGGCAGCTGTTACTGTAACTATGCCCCTGGGAAACGGGGGAGCAGCCTCCAAACTCGCCCCCTGCAACCAGCCAGCTGGATTCCTGTGTCCCTGTCCCCTTGGATCCATGGGACCCCAGTGCCTTGCCTCAGAAACACAGCATGTTTCAGTCACCCAGATAGAAATGAACTAAGAGTCTGGAGTGGTCTATACCCTTCTGGTGGATGACCTCCTTTTTCATGATGTCTATTGACATCTCATAGAGTTACATAGCCAGGGGATTTACTTTGGAAAAACATCATTTAAGTGTCAAGCTTTGTCCTTGAATCACCTTTATCTATTTTATTACTGATAATGACCCTAAGGTCTTCCCTGGTAGCTCAGCTGATGAAGAATCTGCCAGCAATGTTAGAGACTTGGGTTTGATCCCTGGGTTGGGAAGATCCCCTGGAGAAGGGAATGACTACCCACTCTGGTATTCTGACCTGGAGAATTCCAGGGAGTCCACGAGGTCACAAAGAGTTGGACACGACTGAGTAACTTTCACTTTACTTTACTTTATTGACCCTGAAGACATCTTTGTTCAGAGGTGGCATCAAACTGGAAAAGATACCTCAAATTTGGATGATTTTTAAAAGTGTCTAAAATTCTCTGCCTGCCAATGCAGGAGACACTGGTTCGATCTCTGATCTGGGAAGATCCCCCATGCTGTGGAGCAACTACGCCCACGCGGCACAACTACTGAGCCTGTGCTCTGGAACCTGGGAGCCACGACTACCGAGTCCAGTGGCTGCAATTACGAGAGCTCATATGCCCTGGATCCCACGCTCTGCAACAAGAGGAACCCCTGCAATAAGAAGCCTGCACACTGCACCTAGAGAGTAGCCCCAGCTCGCTGCAACTAGAGAAAAAGCCCGCCCAGCAACAAAGACCCAGCACAACCAAAAATACATAAATAAATAAAATTATTTACAGAAAGGAATCTAAATTCTAAATAGTTTTAGACAAACTGTCAAAGGATGTCTTTCAATTCAGTTGTATTTTTTTAACCCAATGCTAAAACATAGGATGAACAAATGGCTTCATCACAGTTGACATGACAGTGACCTGGGGATTCGGGTTACTAAAACCCACTGATAGTCAGTGATGCTCAATTAATTCAGGGGATACACCCCAAAGGTCCATTCGTTGACCAATGGATAAACAAAATGCCATCCATCCACACATTGAAGTGTTATTCAGTTGTAAAAAGGGATGAAGTACGGCTAAACGCTACAACATGGGTGAACCTTGAACCCCATAGGCTCTGGGAAAGAAACCAGATGTAAAAGACCACACATTATTATGATTCCTTCATATAAAATGTTCAAGACAGGGATAAGGCATGATAACCAAAGGCTCCAGTATTTCTTTCTGAGTCAATGAAAGTATGCAAAAATTGACTGGGATGATAGTCGAGAAGATTCCCTGGAGAAGGAAATGGCAACCCACTCTAGTATTCTTGCCTGGGAAATCCCATGGACAGAGAAGCCTGGCAGACTTCAGTCCATGGGGTTGCACAGAGTTGGACATGATTGGGCATGCACACATTATTATTATAGTTGCGTATACCTGTGGATAGACTGAAAACCACTGAATCACATGCTTTAAATGGGGGTGAGTTGTATGGTATGCAAATTATATCACAATGAAGTAGTTTTAACTGAACCCCATAGATGGTTGGATGGCATCACTACTGAATGGACATGAGTTTGAGTAACTCTTGGAGTTGGTGATGGACAGGGAATCCTGGCGTGCTGCAGTCCATGGGGTCACAAAGCGTCGGACACGACTGAGCAACTGAACTGAACAACTGAACTAAGTAGTTTTAAAACATAACTCAGGGCTGTGTTAGGTTTCATTCACAGAATAGCATCTCAGCCAAGGTTCTGTTTGATGGGAGCATCAGCAGGATTCAGGTCTGGGGTGCTACTGTTTGTGAGGGGTGGGGGATACCAAGATGGAGGGGTCCTGGATCCTAGAGCAAACAGATGTTGTTGTTTGTGGCTGTTAATCCTGGGGACAGAAGATGACAGCCCACAGATATTTAGAGAGTAGTTAGTGTTGTTGAAGAAAAAAGACCCTCATCTGGTATAGTTGATGAAGGTGACAGGGGAATCAATTGAGATTCAACACATGAGAGAGAAAGAGGTGGATGAAACTGGAGCCTATTATACAGAGTGAAGTAAGTCAGAAAGAAAAACACCAATATACTATACTAACGCATATATATGGGATTTAGAAAGATGGTAATGATAACCCTATATGCGAGACAGCAAAAGAGACACAGATGTATAGAAAAGTCTTTTGGACTCTGTGGGAGAAGGCGAGGGTGGGATGATTTGAGAGAATAGCATTGAAACATGTATATTATCATATGTGAAACAGACCTCCAGTCCAGGTTCAATGCATGAGACAGGGTGCTCGGAGCTGGTGCACTGGGGTGACCCAGAGGGATGGGATGGGGAGGGAAGTAGGAGGGGGGCTCAGGATGGGGAACACATGTACACTCATGGCTGATTCATGTGAATGCTTGGCAAAAACCATTACAATACTGTAAAGTAATTAGCCTCCAATTAAAATAAATAAATTTTAAAAAGATTTAAAAAGGAAGATAAAGACACACACACACACAAGAGAGATCTTTAAAGCTAGAATATTTTTTTTGGCTGTGCCACGGAGCATGCCGGATCTTAGCTTCCCGACTGGGAATTGAACTGAATTGGGAATTCCCTGCATTGGCGGTGTGAAGTCTTAACCACTGGATCACCAGGAAAGTCCCTAGAGTACTTTAAAATATAGACATAAAGGAAGGGTTTCCTGTGAGAGAAAAAACTCCCAATGAAGGCAACACTCAAGAACTCAGTGGGGACCATCTGTCTGGGATTCTTGCACCGCGGAGAGTTTGGAATAGAAGACTGCCATGAATGTATACAATTCTTAAGTGCCTATGATTCCAGAAGACTCGACCCCAGGTTCACTAGAATCTTGGTAAAGCAACATCTGCTTTGGGACAAGAAGACTGAATTATACAATCCACCAGAGGGCAACTTTGAAGGCTTCTTGATGTACCATGCCTGGGGACAGTATTTCCAGGACAAAGCTAAGGGCCAGCCTCAGGAGACCGAATCATACATCAGATCTGAGCACAACCTGGGAGGCAGGGAGACCGGGGTTCCCGTCCTGACTCTGCCACATATTTGCTATAGGTTGTTGGGGCAAGGGACTTCAACACTCAGTTTTTGCATCTACAATATCAGAGTGATTACATATACATCATAGGCTATGAAAGCTTTAAAATAAAAATTTTATTGGCATCCTAAATTCCCCTCTATCTGCAAAGATAAAATCAACATGTAAAACCTTCATCTAAAGCACAATATTACAAACCTGTCCTAAAATCTCACCTCCCAGGTATACTTGCTAATTCCCCCTTTATACTTCAAGGTATTTTCTATATTTGGTTCAATAAGAGTTTACTGTTTTGAAACAGTAAGCTTGATATTAACAATTAAAGCCTGACAACACCCTCACAATATTCTGTGTTCTCCTACGAGTCATCTTCTGTGTCTAACATCCTTGGCTAAAGTATAGGCTGTAGCACAAAGAGTTGGGTACCAGGAAAATACAGATTTGGAATCCTGTCTCCATCTTCCATCATCACCTCCATCCCCCACATGGTCATCACACCCATCATAACCACCTCCACCTCCACCATAACCTCTGTCCCCCCAGCCTTTATCATACTCACTATGAACACCCCGACTGTCACCACCACCCCAAACACCACCACTGTTGCCGTCAACATCACCGTGGGTACCACTCCCACCATTTCCGTCATCAGCACCATCATCACACCACCATCCCCACGAGCAGTTATGAAGTACGCTTGGACAAGTCACTTTGGCTCTCTTGATTCTACGCCTGCATCTCAGGTCTGTCTATCTACCTTTAGTGAAACATCTACCTGACTCCATAAGTAATTTTAAGAGCCTCCCCTTAGGTCATTTTTACCAGGGTCCCTGTGGACTCCTGGGCACTCAGTTCTAGGTGTCAGCCGCTGAACACACACAAAATTATAAATTTAAATTCAGATTCCCTGTCGCCCGTAACTTGGGAACTTCTCTGTCGAAAGTGTTGACTGTCGGATTCTGAGTCTCTAAGGCCAGTTTTCTTGGAAAATCTAACCACACTCACGCATCCAAGAAAAGAGTGGGAGAGGAGCCAGGACCGCAAAGATGGCTTCCTCTGTGCAGCGGCCGTGAAGCCCAGTCTTCTGGGCAAAGTTCTCCCGAAGAATCTGGGCAGTCTTTGATTTTTCTGGCCTCTCTCCTTGACCCATTGCCTCATAGCAGAGTGTGTTTCTGAGCGACATGATCAAGACATTCCAATGAGTGACACTACATACAAATATCAGACGGTGGCTTTGAACTCCTCCGACAAACCAGGAGCCTAGGAACCCGCGCTGACACAACACTCAGCCGATTCAAAACACTGGGGTGGGGGCGAAGGGAGCGGGTGCGGGCAAAGGCGCTTTGGTTAAATGTGTTTCTCTCTCTTTGTGCTCTAATGGGGTCTCTGGGCACCGCCTGGCCACTTCAAAATTTCCGCACTTGCTTTCTTTTTCTTAAAAAAATAAATAATCGTATTTATTCATTTTGTGTTTGGCTCTGCTGGGTCTTCGTTGCTGCACGTGGGCTTTCTCTGGCTGCGGTGCACGGGCTTCTCACTGCGGCAAAGCACAGGCTCAGTAGCTGTGGCCCACGGGTCCAGTTACTCCAAGGCATGTGGGATCTTCCCGGACTAGGGATCGAACCCGTGTCTCCTGTATTGGCAGGCCGATTCCTTACTACTGAGCAGGGCTTCCCTGGTGGCTCAGATGGTAAAGAGTGCAGGAGAAGCGAGTTCAATCCCAGGGTGGGAGAGATCCCCTGTAAAAGGGAATGAAAACCCACTCCAGTATTCTTGCCTGGGAAATCCCATGGACACAGGAGCCTGGCTTGCTCCAGTCCGTGAGGCTGCAAACCGACCGAGCGACTCACATGAAAACACCAGGGAAGACCCCCTGCTTGCTTCCTGAAGAAAATCTCTATCAAGTTCTTGCTAAGAAGTTTCCAGCCAAGAGCAACAGGAGAGATTTGTTATTGATTTAAACAACCAGGCCTTTTCCATGGATAAACATTCAAACAAGAAAAGGAAGACCCAGAGGAGAAATGTCTTGCAAGAAAGAAAGGGATGTGAAGAAAAAAATCAAAGTATTTGCTGTCAAAACATAGCACACTCCAAAGAACCAGGCTTATCTTTGCCCAGAATTCCCTTTGTGGGAATGACTGTCTAACCTCTGTGCCACGTTTTTAATCTCCCCAAATGGATTTTAGTTTTTGCCAAGATGGATGTCGGGTCTGAATTAAAATCGGAGTTATTTATCTTTGCAAAGGCATTTTCTTCTCCCATGATGGAAAGTTAGGAAGATGGGTGCCTCCCATTCAAAATAAGTGTTTCCCGCCCGAAGTTATCAGGGCCCTGTGGTCTGCTGATAACCAAAGAGACTCAACCTCAGGGGAGCAGAAGCTCCTTGAGGATAAATGAGGAGACCATTAAAAGAAAGACATATGACTCTGTAGCCAAGGGGCAGAAGAAGGAGCCTCTTTCTAGGCAGCTATTTTGTTTGCTAAGAAAAGAGGCTTTTTAAAAGGTTGTGCACCCCAATTTTCCAAATCTTGACTCAAACACCTTTCTTTGCATCTTCACTTAGGCTCAATTTTGGGGAAAACAGTAGAGTTCCACGCACTTTTTCTTTCTTTCTTTCTTTTTTTTTTTTTTACTTTTTATTTTTTACTGGAGTATAGGTGATTAACAAACCATGCTCTGATAGTTTCAAGTGGACAGTGAAGGCACTCAGCCAGCCATATACATGCATCCACTCTCCCCCCAAACTCCTCTCCTATCCAGGCTCTCCAGACACCTTTTTTTTTTTTTTTTGGTGTGGGCCATTTTTAAAGTCTTTATTGAATTCGTTACAATATTGCTTCTGTTTTACCTTTTGGTTTTTTGGCCTTGAGGCATGTGGGATCTTCGCTCTCAGAGCCAGGATGGAAACCCCTGTCCCCTGCATTGGAAGGTGAAGTTTTAACCACTGGACTGCCAGGGAAGTCTCAGGCACTTTTCCAAGAAAGAAAAAAAAGCTAGAAGGAAATTCTGCCATTTGCGATGACACAGTTGGAACTTGAGGGCACTTTGCTAAGTGAAAGAAGTCAGACAGAGAAAGACAATGGATGGATGATCTCATTGATATGTGGAATCTAAAAAGAGAGAGAGAAAGCTCCCAAATCAAATTCATAGATTCAGAAAACAGATTGATGGTCACCAGAGGAGCGGACTGGGCAGTGGACAAAATTCATCAAGGTGTCAAAAAGTTGTAAGCGAAATCAGTCCTGAGGTTGTCATGTATATCCTGGTGACTACAGTGAATGCCATGTTGTATACTTGGGAGTTGTTAAGAAAAGAGATCTTAAAAGTTTCTCATCACAAGAAAAAAAAATGTGTAATGGTGTGAGATGATGGATATTGATTAAAATTCTGGGATCATTTTGCAATAGATACATTCATCAAATCATTGTGCCGTACACCCGACATGAAGACAATTTTATGTGTCAATTATTCCTCAATTTTTTATGATAAATAATTACACTGAAAAAGTATGTAAAAAAATAAAAAGAAAGAAAGCTAAAAAGCAATTTAGGGACTTCCCTGGCAGTCTAGGGGTTAGGTTTTGGTGCATTCATCGCTGGGGCCCCAGGTTGGGTCACTGGTTAGGGAACTAAGATCCCATAAGCCGTGTGGCCAAAATACAGACACACACAGACACACACACACAAACATAAAAAACAAAAAGCAATTTAAAGCTGATGACTGATTTCATCCCCTCACTTCAGGAGACAGATTCTGTTTGAAACCTAGACTCTGTCCAGAGAGATTCTACTCTGATGTAGGATAAACCTCGGAGGATGTGGTGTCTTCCTAGGACAAGGAGAGCACAATCTGGCGAGAGACCCAGAAGTAGGGTCTTACAAGTGGCAATTAATAAGGCTACTTTCAGGGGACTCAGAAAGGACCCAACTGTCTCTAATCCACTGCCAAGCACCACCCATCTCTCAGCTATTAGCCTGGGGACTTGTGGTTCCTCTTCAGAATCTAAGACCCCGAGCATCATCACCGTCTCATAAACACTGGCAGCTGCTTCATATTAATTATGAAAAATTATGGACTATTCCACTTACAGGCGCTCTGACATTTTGCCTACATGCTGGGCCGTCGATGTTATTAAATTCCTTCGACATGAGGGAAATAAAAGCCCAGGGTGCTTCATCAGAGGCCAAACTGAAGCAGCAAGGGGAAATTAATGAGGGGCCTGTCACTCGGTGATACATCTTATTCATTGGAAGTGGAAAAAAATAATTATGAAGTTAAACAAATATATTTTAATCTTAGCCTGTATTTTTCTCTCTGATACCCATAGGCTTTCTTGCAAGGTTCAAGTTACCAGCTGTTTCACAGAACATTCAAGTTCTCAAGGTTTGGAGGATGGAGGACCCCACCCAGCGAGGATCCTGGAAGCTCCAGGCTATTGCCTATCAGAGAGAGAGGATGGAAGGGAACTAACTGGACAATTCAACTCCAATTCCAGCAGGGCTGATACTGCCTGGAAATATGTATTGTCAGTGCCCTCTAGTGGCCAAAGCTTGGATGAACTTTAAAAGAGATTTTTCACTCTGAGCAAGGGTGTTGAGTGCTTTTGAAAAGCTATTTTGTAACTTGTCTGTGGCCTTGGTGCTCTACCAGTAATGACTTTGGACTCTCTGAGGCTGGTTCTCTTTTTATTAGCTATCTCACATCCTCTTGGAGGAAGTTCGTGTTTTTGAACTAAACTACACTTTTTGAAAATGGCAAATTGCAGTTTTTCTGAGGAAATCTTTTAACCTCCCAAGTAGCCCATTCTGCTCTTGCACGATTTCCCCTTGGTTGCCCCAGAAGGAAATCTTCCTATTTGCTTGTCTTTTTCTGCCCAAGTTTCTTTGACACAATCATTTTTCTTCTTCAGGCTAACTGTGTGTCTTGCAAAGGCTCTAAAAATCAAGCCATTCCTGTTGACATGGCAATTCTACTTGTAGAATTTTTTTGCTAAGCAATCCGTATGGATATCAGTAAGAATGAGGATAAGCTATTTATTGAAAAGTTAATGATACAGAGAAAAATCCTCATAACCCCCTAAATATCCAACCAAATAGAATTTGATAAATGATAGCTCAGTCAACTGCTGAAATGAAATGTTGCCATTAAAAGCCATGTTATGGTGGAGAAGATCCTTTCTGCTAATGGATGGGGCACAAAGGACTAGAGTGGATGACTTTCCTAGCATCTCACACAAAATCTGGGTGATGGTGTTGACCCAGATGGGTGTTCACTTTGTGATAAGTCATTAAGTTATACATTTTCTGAATGAGTGCATATTGCATAATTTTAAAAGATTTTTAAAGAAGATATTTTATACAGGACAACAATGGAGAAACAGACATAGAGAATAGACTTATGGACATGGGGAGAGGGGAGGAGAGGGTTAGATGTTTGGAAAGAGTAAAGTGGAAACTTACATCACCATATGTAAAACAGATAGCCAAGGGGAATTTGCTGTTTGGCTCAGGAAACTCAAACAGGGGCTCCTATCAACCTAGAGGGGTAGGATGGGGAGGGAGGTGGGAGGGAGTCTCAATAGGGAGGGGATTTGACTGTGTGGATCATGATAAACTGTGGAAAATTCTGAAAGAGATGGGAATACCAGACCACCTGACCTGCCTCTTGATAAATCTGTATGCAGGTCAGGAAGCAACAGTTAGAACTGGACATGGAACAACAGACTGGTTCCAAATAGGAAAAGGAGTACGTCAAGGCTGTATACTGTCACCCTGCTTGTTTAACTTGTATGCAGAGTACATCATGAGAAATGCTGGGCTGGAGGAAGCACAAACTGGAATCAAGATTGCTGGGAGAAATATCAATAACCTCAGATATGCAGATGACACCACCCTTATGGCAGAAAGTGAAGAGGAACTAAAAAACCTCTTGATGAAAGTGAAAGAGGAGAGTGAAAAAGTTGGCTTAAAGCTCAACATTCAGAAAACTTAGATCATGGCATCTGGTCCCATCACTTCATGGGAAATAGATGGGGAAACAATGGAAACAGTGTCAGACTTTATTTTGGGGGCTCCCAAATCACAGCAGATGGTGATGGCAGCCATGAAATTAAAAGACGCTTACTCTTTGAAAGGAAAGTTATGACCAACCTAGACAGCATGTTAAAGCAGAGACATTACTTTGCCAACAAAGGTCCATCTGGTCAAGGCTATGGTTTTTCCAGTGGTCATGTATGGATGCGAGAGTTGGACGGTGAAGAAAGCTGAGCGCCGAAAAATCGATGCTTTTGAACTGTGGTGTTGGAGAAGACTCTTGAGAGTCCCTTGGATGGCAAGGAGATCCAATCAGTCCATCCTAAAGGAGATCAGTCCTGGCCGTTCATTGGAAGGACTGATGCTGAAGCTGAAACTCCAATACTTTGGCCACTTCATGCGAAGAGTTGACTCATTGGAAAAGACCCTGATGCTGGGAAAGACTGAGGGCAAAAGGAGAAGTGGATGACAGAGGATGAGATGGCTGGATGGCATCACCGACTCAATGGACATGAGTTTGAGTAAACTCCGGGAGTTTGTGATGGACAGGGAGGTCTGGCGTGCTTCAATACATGGGGTCGAAAAGAGTCGCACAAGACTGAGCAACTGAACTGAACTAAACTGATATGTATACCTATGCCTGATTCATGTTGAGGTTGGACTTCCCTGGTGGCTCAGATGGTGAAGCATCTGCCTACAATGTAGGAGACCCAAGTTCAATCCCTGGGTTGGGAAGATCCTCTGGAAAAGGAAATGGTAACCCACTCCAGTGCTCTTGCCTGGAAAACCCCACGGACAGAGGCGCCTGGTAGGCTACAGTCCATGGGGTCGCAAAGAGTTGGACACGACTGAGCGACTTCACTTTGACAGAAAACAGCAAAATTCTGTAAAGCAATTATCCTTCAATAAAAAATAAATTAATTTAAAAAAGAGATATTCTGTCCGCTAATTTGACACTTTTTCTGACACTGCTCTGCTCCTGGGGAAGAAAGGTAAAGGTAAAAAGGAGGAGAAAATGGAATTGTAGCCTCTTGTAACAAGATTTTAAAATTGTAGTCATCTGTGTCTTGGAAGGGTGGGAGGGCTTGGTCCCGGGACACCTGAAGATTCCAAAATCTGCAGAATTTAGTTCCTCCCTTTGTTTCTGCAGGGTTCCACCAACCCAAGAATACAGATGGAGGCTGACTATATTTAGAACATTCAAGACTAGATTTGCTTGCAGATAGCTTTGTCTGTGGTGAATGGGGAAAACAATGTGAAATCCCATTCAGTTGAAATTTACAACTTGTCAGAGGTGTGGAGAAAATGATACACTGGCACAAAGACAGAAATATAGATCAATGGAACAGAATAGAAAGCCCAGAGATAAATCCACGAACCTATGGACACCTTATCTTTGACAAAGGAGGCAAGGATGTACAATGGAAAAAAAGACAATCTCTTTAACAAGTGGTGCTGGGAAAACTGGTCAACCACTTGTAAAAGAATGAAACTAGAACAATTTCTAACACCATACACAAAAATAAACTCAAAATGGATTAAAGATCTAAATGTAAAACCCGAAACTATAAAACTCCTAGAGGAGAACATAGGCAAAACACTCTCCGACATAAATCACAGCAAGATCTTCTATGACCCACCTCCCAGAATATTGGAAATAAAAGCAAAAATAAACAAATGGGACCTAATGAAAATTAAAAGCTTTTGCACAACAAAGGAAACTATAAGTAAGGTGAAAAGACAGCCCTCGGATTGGGAGAAAATAATAGCAAATGAGGAAACAGACAAAGGATTAATCTCAAAAATATACAAGCAACTCCTGAAGCTCAATTCCAGAAAAATAAATGACCCAATCAAAAAATGGGCCAAAGAACTAAACAGACATTTCTCCAAAGAAGACATACAGGTGGCTAACAAACACATGAAAAGATGCTCAACATCAGTCATTATCAGAGAAATGCAAATCAAAACCACAATGATGTACCATTACACGCCAGTCAGGACGGCTGCTATCCAAAAGTCTACAAGCAATAAATGCTGGAGAGGGTGTGGAGAAAAGGGAACCTTCTTACACTGTTGGTGGGAATGCAAACTAGTACAGCCACTATGGAAAACAGTGTGGAGATTTCTTAAAAAACTGGAAATAGAACTACCATATGACCCAGCAATCCCACTTCTGGGCATACACACTGAGGAATCCAGATCTGAAAGAGACACGTGCACCCCAATGTTCATCGCAGCACTGTTTATAATAGCCAGGACATGGAAGCAACCTAGATGCCCATCAGCAGATGAATGGATAAGGAAGCTGTGGTACATATACACCATGGAATATTACTCAGCCGTTAAAAAGAATTCATTTGAATCAGTTCTAATGAGATGGATGAAACTGGAGCCCATTATATAGAGTGAAGTAAGCCATAAAGATAAAGAACATTACAGTATACTAACACATATATACGGAATTTAGAAAGATGGTAACGATGGCCCTACATGCAGGGCAGAAGAAGAGACGCAGAAGTACGGAACAGACTTTTGAACTCTGGGAGAAGGGGAGGGTGGGATGTTTCGAAAGAACAGTATGTATATTATCTGTGGTGAAACAGACCACCAGCCCAGGTGGGAGGCATGAGTCAAGTGCTCGGGCCTGTTGGGCTGGGGGGATCCAGAGGAATCGGGTGGAGAGGGAGGTGGGATGGGAGACCGGGATGGGGAATACGTGTAACTATATGGCTGATTCATATCAATGTATGACAAAACCCACTGAAAAATAAAAAAATAAATTAAAAAATAAAATAAAATAAAATAAAAATAAATTAAAAAATTAATTAAAAAAAAAAAAAGAAAACGATACACTTAAAATTCTTGGCTCTAGAGCTTGGAGATTATCAATGCCTTTGGCTAATTCTTTTTATTGCCATTCCAATTGTGAATTGCCATATCTTTTGCTGTTATTTTAAAAAACCCATTGAATGTTTAGAGAAAAACAATTTGCCAAAGTGTTCAAGGAAATAGAATTCTGCTCTATGATTCCTTATCAAAAGCTGAGAAATGATGAATTAATTTGAAATTACATTTAATAAGTACTTATTTTGTGTTTGACATCCTGAGACAATAGGTAGAAACAGCACAATCCTAGACCTGAAGGTGGGCTTCCCTGGTGGTTCAGACAGTCAAGATCCGCTTGCAATGCAGGAGACCTGGGTTCGATCCCTGGGTTGGGAAGATCCCCTGGAAAAGGGAAGGGCTACCCACTCCAGTATTCTGGCCTGGAGAATTCCAGGGACTGTATAGTCCATGGGATTGCAAAGAGTTGGACACAACTGAGTGACTTTCACTTACATTTACGTAGACTTCAAGGTACCTTTATTCTGGCTGGGAGGAAGTATCACATCCATGAGAAAGGAAGAGAGACATATAAATAAAAGAATGCAATGACACTGTTTAAGCGTCATAAATTGTATGGAACTAAGTCAAGTGTGAGAAACTTTGAGTCAGACTGATGTAAATATATGTCTGTAAGGACAGGAGAGTCAAAATCTCTGTGGCTCACGCTGTTAGCACTCACGCTGTTAGGGAGCTCGACGTGGTGCTCTGTGATGGTGTAAAGGGGTGGGATGGGGTGCTGGGAGGGAGATTCAAGGGGGAGCGAATGTATGTTTACATACAGCTGATTCCCTTTGTTGTACAACAGAGATCAACACAACTTTGTAAAGCAATTATACTCCAATAACTAAAGCATTAAAAAAAAAAACCCTCCCCCCCAAAAAATCTCTGTGGCTCAGTTCCTCTAGCCATAAAATGGGGCACTATTACTATTGTAAAGGTAAAATAAGAAAATTCACTTGGCTAGAACATTAAATGCTCAAATATGTTAAGAGAATACTAATTATTATTAAAGAATATCTTTGAATCTGGCCAGCTACACAGTCCGAGGGGAGATGCTCAGTCTTTGTATTAGGCGAGGAGTACCGGCTCAAACTTGAGGAAATAGGTTCTCAAGCCGAGAAAACGCAAAGATGCCTGAGAAACCCCCGTTTCCACGTCCATTGCCATTTTCCCTCAGTAGAAGGCGCCCCTGAGACATCTCGCCACGAGGATTTTTTTTTTTTTTCCCCCTCATCCCTGGGAAAGGGAATCAGCTTCTGTGCCAAGTACAGGTTCAGGGAACAAGATAGCCAGTTTCGCTAACTGCTAAAGATCTTAATTTCCAAACCCTGTCACTACAGACTGTATTGCGTAAGGAATGAGGCTCTGATTGATTGGCTACATGTAGGGAAGCAGGAAGCCCTTCTCTGCCTCGTCAAATGAATTGGGCCGTTTGGGAGTTGGAGGGCAACTGAGTCAGGGTCGCCTGCTCTACTTGCTTTGGCTGGTGCCTGAAGATCAGGCTTTGAATCCTGGCTCTGACTCGAGCTCACTGTGGGACCTCAGGCTTGTTACTTGCCCCCTGAGCCAGTTTCTTCCTCCGTAAACCATAACACCAGTGGCAGCTTACCTGCCGGTCCAGTGGCTAAGCGTCCTCACTCCCAATGCAGGGGGCCCAGGTTCAGTCCTTGATCTGGGAACCGGATCCCACATGCCGCAATTAAAGTGTGGTGTAGCCAGATAAATTTCTAAAAATATCTTTAAAAAGTTGATTTTCTAAAAGAAACAAACAATACAAAGATAACACCAGTGGACCTCAAACTCCTTCTTGACACAAATAAAAGCTAGTATCTGTTACATACTTACACTGTTCTAACCGGTTTATCTGCATTAACACTTTTTCGCTTACACAGCCCTAGGAGATGGGTATTATTAGATGCAGAAACGGAGACGCGTTGCAGGGAAGTGACTTGCCCAGGGTCACTCCTCTAAGTAAATGACAGAGCTCATCTTTGACCCAGGCAGTCTGCAGCTCCATTTCCCTATCTGTCAGAACCCACTACTCACAACTCTGTCCCCAGGCTAGACCACGGAGTGGTACATTGACTTTCCTGACCTTTAGCCAGAGTTCAGCCTGCTCGGATGCCAGGATGAGCCTATTTCTCAAGCTCTCAGGAGATGCCTCCCCAGGGAATATTCTAACCAGAACAGGAGGTGTCGAGCTCTCAGATAACTTCTGTGCACAGAGCCAGGGAACACAGAACAAGTCACCTGACTCGGAGACAAGACAAATCTGCGAGGCAGGATAATCCCAGATAATTTATGCAAATATGCGGCCACCCGGTCGGTGGCGCATGACTCTGTCCCTTGAGTGGGGTCTGAGCCGAGTGGCTTGCTTCCGAAGATGACAGTGAGGAGCAAGGAAACAAAAGGTAACTCTGGAGACTTCCCCTGAGGGCCAGTGGATAAGACTCCTTGCTTCCAAGTTCATCTCTGGTCAGGGAAATACTGACTCTGGTCAGTATCCCGAATGCTGCAACTAAGACCTAGGCAGCCAAATAAAAATAAACATTTAAGGGGAGAAAAAGAAAAGAGTAACGCTCCAGGAGAACCTGACAGATAGCACCTCAGTCAAGTGATCTGGGTCCATCACCAACCACGGAAGTCATTCCATGATCTCTTTTTCTTGTCCACTTTATTTTCAATTTTTATTAAAAATTAAAAAAAAATACTTGTATACAATTTAAAGATCACTTTCCATTTATGTTGTTGCTGTTCAGTCGTCCAGTTGTGTTCAACCTCATGGACTCCAGGCCTGTCTGTCCCCCACCATCTCCCGAAGTTTGCCCAAGTTCATGTCCATTGCATCTGTGATGCCATCCAGCCATCTCATCCTCTGATGCCCTCTTCTCCTTCTGCCCTCAATCTTTCCTAGCCTCAGGGACTTTTCCAATGAGTCAGCTGTTTGCATCAGATGACCAAAATACTGGTCAGTATTTACCACTATTTCCCGTTTATGGTTATTACTAAAAATTGGCTGTATTCCTTGTATTGTACAATACATCCTTGGAGCCTGTTTTATACCCAACAATTTGAATGTCCCATTCCCCAACCCCTATATTTTCCCTCCCCCTTCCTACTCCCCATTGGTAACCACTGATGTGTTCTCTGGGCTTCCTTGGTGGCTCAGCTGGTGAAGAATCTGCCTGCAATGCAGGAGACCTGGATTCCGTCCCTGGGTCGGGTGGACCCCCTGGAGAAGGAAATGGCAACCCACTCCAGTATTCCTGCCTGGAGAATCCGGGGGACAGGGAAGCCTGGCAGGCTACAGTCCATGGGGTCTCAAAGAGTTGGACACGACTGAGTGACTAACACACACAGCGTGTTCCCCACATCTGTAAGCCTGCCTCTTTTTTGTTACATTTGCTAGTTTGCTGTGTATTTTAGATTCCACATCTAAGTGATACCATACTGTACAGCCTTAAAAAAATTGGCCTCTGCCAGCGTTCTAGTAAGAGAGATGGACATTAAAAAATTCATTAACATAAATACATATAAAAGTTTAAAAATAAAAATAAAGATGCAAACTAGGTTTCAATCAAAGCTGAGTTTGCCTCCCAGGGTACATTCAGCAATGTCTGGAGACATTTTGATTGTCACAACCAAGGGAAGAGGGGCATGGTACCAAGATGTAGTGGACAGAAGCCAAGGATACTGGCAACATCTTAAAATGCTTGGATCCATGCCCACATCAAATGATTATCCAGACTCGAATGTCAATAGTTCTGATTACACATTAATATTATATTATCAGTATAGAAAAGCAGAGGTTCAGTTCAGTTCAGTTCAACTCAGTCGCTCAGTCGTGTCCGACTCTGCGACCCCATGAACTGCAGCACACCAGGCCTCCCTGTCCATCACCAACTCCCATAGTTTACCCAAACTCATGCCCATTGATGCCATCCAACCATCTCATCCTCTGTCGTCCCCTTCTCCTTCTGCCCTCAATCTTTCTCTGCATCAGGGTCTTTTCAAGTGAGTCAGCACTATGAATGAGATGGCCAAAGTATTGGAGTTTCAGCTTCAGCATCAGTCCTTCCAGTGAAAACCCAGGACTGATCTCCTTTAGGATGGACTGGTTGGATCTCCTTGCAGTCCAAGGGACTCTCAAGAGTCTCTAACACCACAGTTCAAAAGCATCGATTTTTCGACACTCAGCTTTCTTCACCGTCCAACTCTCACATCCATACATGACTACTGGAAAAACTATAATCTTGACTAGATGGACCTTTATTGGCAAAGTAATGCCTCTGCTTTTTAATATGCTGTCTAGGTTGGTCATAACTTTCCTTCCAAGGAGTAAGAGTCTTGTAATTTCATGGCTGCAATCACCATCTGCTGTGATTTTGGAGCCCAAAAAAATAAAGTCAGCCACTGTTTCCATTGTTTCCCCATCTATTTCCCATGAAGTGATGGGGCCAGATGCCATGATCTAAGTTTTCTGAATGTTGAGCTTTAAGTCAACTTTTTCACTCTCCTCTTTCACTTTCATCAAGAGGCTCTTTAGTTCTTCTTCACTTTTTGCCATAAGGGTGGTGTCATCTGCATATCTGAGGTTATTGATGTTTCTCCCAGCAATCTTGATTCCAGCTTGTGCTTCCTCCAGCCCAGCATTTCTCATGATGTACTCTGCGTATAAGTTAAACAAGCAGGGTGACAATATACAGGCTCGACGTACTCCTTTTCCTATTTGGAACCAGTCTGTTGTTCCATGTCCAGTTCTAACTGTTGCTTCCTGACCTGCATACAGGTTTATCAAGAGGCAGGTCAGGTGGTCTGGTATTCCCATCTCTTTCAGAATTTTCCACAGGTCATTGTGATCCATACAATCAAAGGCTTTGGCATAGTCAGTAAAGCAGAAATAACTTTTTCTGGAACTCTCTTGCTTTTTCAATGATCCAGCAGATGTTGGTTACAAAGAAGACATTATAAAACAGTATTACAGCATAATCTCACTTTTTAAAAAATTAGCTTTTTTTTGGCTGCAACTCATGGCTTCATGACATGTGGGATCTTAATTTCCCAACCAGGGATCAAACCTGTACCACTTGGTGTGAAGCATGGAGTCTTAGTAGTCCTGTGGTTAGCCCACCGGAAATCCCTTACTTTTTTTTTTTTTACAATGTCCATTAAAAAGTAGGACAGGAAGGAGTTGGGGGGGATGTTCAAGTGGGAGGGGACATGAGTAAACCTGTGGCTGATTCATGTTCATGCTTGGTAGAAACCAACACAGTACTATAAGCAATTATCCTTCAATTAAAAATAAATAAATTTTAAAAAATAAAATAAACAATAAAAAAGTAAGAAAGTAGGGCAGTGAAGTCACCCAGAACTTAACTGTGTAAAGCTTGCAGTGGTGAAACTATCTGTGATTTTCATTTTGATTCTTTTCTGGGCTTTCTTCCCCCCATATATTCACAGTATAAACACGCTGTGTACTGTTTTAAAACTTGAGAGAGAAGTGAAGTCACACTGTAAATTAAGGACAGTGTCAAGATGATAAAAGCCATGGCCCAAGTCTCTCTCTTTCTAAGATCAGCAGCTCAGTGCTCGCTGAGTAGTTACGTTTCAAGCAATTAAAAGCTTCCATTAGAAAACATTTTTCTTTACAAGAAGATATAATATGCTGTTTAAAATGGAAGCAAGTGTCTCTTAGCACTTGATTCTTGGATGATGGCTTTCAAATTTGCCTTCAGGGACCCTGGAAGGAAGGAAAAGGGGGGCAGCTAGAGATAAAGAGGATGGTCCAGACACAGAACTGGAAACTGATGAGGAAATGGGGTGAAACCTGACAGGCACACAATGAGCACACAAACCTTGCCTCTGGGGAAAATATCTCTCTCTCCCACAAGGTTCCATCTAAACTACAATTCACGTCCCAACAGGCAGATACGGCAGTTCTAAGAAATGTGTAGGATCGAGGTGTTACGAAGTGGGTATTTACTGCTTTAACCTTCGGACACCATCCCCTTTCCCTGAGTATCTCAGGTCCCTGGATTTGCGCAATCAATACTGAGTGGCGACTGGAGAGCTTAACAAATGCTCCGGCTGGTAACAGACAAGGAGGCGCAGCCCATAAACGCTGCATGGGGTTTTCTTTCTTTTTTTTTTTTTTAATTTTATTTTATTAGTTGGAGGCCAATTACTTCACAACATTTCAGTGGGTTTTGTCATACATTGACACGAATCAGCCATAGAGTTACACGTGTTCCCCATCCCGATCCCCCCTCCCACCTCCCTCTCCACCCGACTCCTCTGGGTCCTCCCAGTGCACCAGGCCCGAGCACTCGTCTCATGCATCTCACCTGGGCTGGTGATCTGTTTCACCATAGATAATATACATGCTGTTCTTTTGAAACATCCCACCCTCACCTTCTCCCACAGAGTTCAAAAGTCTGTTCTGTACTTCTGTGTCTCTTTTTCTGTTTTGCATATAGGGGTTTTCTTTGTATGATTTATCATTTGCTCAGCAGTTCTCTCAAGTGATTAACTAGAAGCCCTGACACTGGTCTCTGGATGGAAAATATCTTTCGATTTCTCCATCCAAAATAAATGACAGCCTTTTCCCCCTTGCTGGGAAAGCAAGAAAAGAAATGCATCTCCTTTGCTGGGAAGGCAGGAAACAAAATGCATCTCTGTCTTTAAAAAAGTCGCTTGTTCTTTGAGGAACAGGATATGGGAACTTGAGAGGAAAGAGAATTGGGTGATAGAAAGAAAGGAGAAGGAAAACCAAACTTATCCTTACAGAGATAATAAAAAATGTTTTTTTCTCCAACATCTAAAAACCTGGACCTCCTTAGTTCTCCCTAGCATTAAATTCCCCTTCTATCTCTCTCTCTCTCTCTCACTCTGTCTCTCTCTGTCTGTCTCTCTTTCTCTTCTTTCTCTCCAGAAGTTAGACAAAATTATGTCCACAAGAATCAGGAGATTTGATTCACAAGTAAATGGAGACAGCTATGTGAATTTCAACATATAGATTACATTTATGTATTGATATGTTACAACCAGGCCAGCCTAATTTTTCTATTTGGGAATGGTTATCAAAGGATTCTTTCAAAGCTGATGAAAGCTTTGATTAAATGAAATTCCTCAAAAAGACCAAGATGGGTAGTCATCAAGATAAGAACTGCCAGAATACTGGTCAAAAATGAAAAGGGAAAGAAAAGACATCCATATCTCCAACCACCTGGATGGACCTCAAGGGAATTACCCTGAGTGAGAAAAAGCACATCTCGAAAGGTGGTCTATCACATGATTCCACTTATATGTTATTGTTGTTCAGTCACTAAGTCGTGTCCAGCTATTTGCAACCCCAAAGACGGTAGCACTCCAGGCTTCCCTGTCCTTCACTATCTCCCAGAGCTTGCTCAAATTTATCTCCATTGAATCGGTGAGGCCATCCAACCATCTCATCCTTTGTCACCGCCTTCTTCTCCCACTCTCAATCTTTCCCAGCATCAGGGTCTTTTCAAATGAGTCGGCACTTTGCACCAGGTGGCCAGTATTGAAAGTATCAGACCTTCAGCATCAACACCAGTATTTCCAATGAATATACAGTGTTGATATCTTTTAGGATTGACTGATTGGATCTCCTTGCAGTCCAAGGGACTCTCAAGAGTCTTCTCCAACACTACAGTTCAAAAGGATCAATTCTTCAGCACTCAACTTTATGGTTCAACTCTCACATCCATACATGACTATTGAAAAAACCATAGCTTTGACTAGACAGACCTTTGTTGGCAAAGTGTGTCTCTGCTTTTTAACATGCTGTCTAAGTTTTCATAGCTTTCCTTCCAAGAAGCAAGAGATTTAATTTCATGGCTGCAGCACCATCCACAGTGATCTTGGAACCCAAGAAAATAAAATCTGTCACTGTTTCCACTTTTTCCCCATCTGTTTGCCATGAAGTGATGGAATCAAATGTCATGTTCTTCATTTACTGAATGCTGAATTTTAAGCCAGCTTTTTCACTCTCCTCTTTCACCCACATCAAGAAACTCTTTAGTTCCTCTGTTTTCTGCCACTAGTGTGGTGCCATCTGCATATCTGAGGTTTTTGCTATTGCTTCTAGCAATCTTGATTCCAGCCTGTGATTCATCCAGCCCCGTATTTCACACAATGTACTTTGCACATAAGTTCAATAAGCAGGGTGACAATATATAGCCTTGATGTACTCCTTTTCCAATTTGGAACCATTCATATAACATTCCTAAAATGTCAAAATTGTCGAGATAAGGAGCAGATGAGTGGTTGCCAGGGGTTAGGGAGATCAGAAAGGTGGTGGGTGGTGGTAGCTATTACAGGGCTGCACAAAGGACCTTTGAGATGAATGGTCTATATCTTGTCCATGGCGATGACCCAGATCTCCATGTGATAAAACTGCATAGGACTACATACACATACACAAAGTCATACAAATGAGAGCAGATAAGAGTGGAGAAATCGGAGGGAGTCAGTTCATGGTAACAGTCAGACCCTTGACTGTGACTTTGCACTGAGGCCATGCAAGATGTCACCGTTGGGGGAGACAGAGTGAAGGGTATATGGGATTCTCTGTGTTACCTCTTGCAATTGCCTGTGAATCTATAATGTACTCGACAAGCAAAGTCCTGTCCCAGGACTTTTCAACTGGGAACCAGAGAGAGTGAGTCTTGGTCTCTCTCTGATGGGGAGGTTATGAGATGTAAGCATAGAAGCAGTTAGTAGACAACTTGTGTGTTGAAATCTGGTCTGAATGTATGAGACCAATGAACAGAAAATCAAGGCAGTTATCAAGTTTTTGATATGGTTTGTCCCCAGCACTTATCTGTTTCCTGACCCTATTACTGCCCAGTGACACGAGGGAATGTGTCTTTTTTTTTGGTCTGATCAATTTTTTGCAGGGAGAGGGATGGAGAGAATTCTGGAAGTGTAAACACCAATATGTCAATAGAGGTTCTCTCTTTGGGGTTGGATTTTCTGTTGTTAGGATTTGTGTTATGTTTGATTTGCCTTTCTCTTTATTGTTTGAGTTGTTTTAACTCTGCCCCAAATCTGCACTACAGAAGACTATTTCCAATATAAGCAAACACCTGGTCCTCCCCGTGTTTGCCAAGGATCCTAATCTCAGCAATGAAATGATAAATAACAGAACATGAGGTGGTACCCGGGCCAACTTGGCTCTCCTGATGACCTTGGCTCCGAGAGCACACAAGAGCCTGCTCATCCTTACACCTTTTGGCTGTAACCCAGGTTGGGGCTGCAGAATCAGCCAGGGCTACACTGTTTCTTGGGAAATTCTTGCTTGTTTTCTATCCTGCTTCAGCTTTTTCAATGGGTTCCCTCATTATCTAGTGCTTCAGTTTTGTCTGATTCTTTGCAACTCCGGTTTTCTGGCTAAGTTTAAAATTTTCCCAGACACCAACATCTCAAGACAATGGCAAGTTACCAGTTTCTGCTTCCAGGTGTCAAATCATACCTGGGTTTGAAAGAGGGTGACTGACTTTTCCTAGGCTGTCACGAATTCTACTGCTTTTAGCACGGAAGGTTTAGCACTTAAGGAAAATTCCCTGGTAATCCAGTGATTAGGATTCCACACTTTCACTGCCTACCAGAGGCTTAGGTTCAACCCATGGTCAGGGAACTGAGATCCTGCAAGATGCATGGCATAGCCAAAAAAAGAAAAAGAAAGTCAAAAAAAGACAGCTAAGCATGTGGGAAGACTATCTCTGGCAAACCAGGGTGACTGGTCACTCCTGCTTTGAATCTGGTCTCTTTCACTTTGGAGCATATTTCACCTCTTTAATCCCAAGTTACCTCAATCTGAAAAGGATACACCTTTCCTGAACCCTGGGGATATAGCAGTATCTAAACAGACCTGATCTCTTCCTTCTTAGGGTTTTCAGTCTAATGGAAAAAGCAGACATTAATCTAATAAATCATAAGCAGGATATTGGTGGGGGATAGAATTGGCATTGGCATGATTTTACCATGCATTGCATGTCTAATGTGGGTCATGCCCCATGCTGGGAACTTTGTACATGCTTGACAATCAATCCTTGCAGCAAGTCTGTGGAGCAAACACACCGATAGCCATCCCACACGAAGAGACCTCATTTAAAGCAATCACACTGTGGAAAGCATGTGAAGCTAGAATTTGAATTATAAAGGAGGACTTGGTGGGACTTCTTTGGTGGTCCAATGGTTAGGACTCCCCACTTCCGCTGCCAGAGTCCCAACTCCAAACCTGGTCCAGCAAGTAAGATTCTGAAAGCTGAGAGTCCTTTAGCTGTAAAGACTCTGCCTGCAATGCAGAGGACCCAGGTTCAATCCCTGGGTTGGGAAGATCTCCTGGAGGAGGGCATGGCAACCCACTCCAACATTCTTGTTTGGAGAATGCTATGGACAGAGGAGCCTGGCAGGCTGCAGTCCATGGCATCGCAGAGTTGGACACAACTGAAGTGACTTAGTATGCACAAACACACCAATTTGGCAAAAAATTTAATAAATATTTATCACTCCCAAACTCATGGCCAGATGGCTAGGTAAATGCAACAGGAGCTCACGTCCAGCTGTTAGATCAATAAGTGATTTGTGACTAAAATTAAAAAAAAAAAAAGACAGTACTTAAGTAAGTGTGAAAGACACTTCCAACTCATTTTTGTAGGCTGAGCTTCATGAAAAAGCTTCTAGAATGTTCTGGGACGAGAAAGTCTGATGATTCATGCACCTACCTGCTCTCCAGGGACAGATAAGGACAACTCTCCATCAAGTTGATGTATGACAGAAACCAGCACAATTAAAGCAAGTCTCCTCCAATTAAAAATGAATAAATAAATTAATTTTTTTAAAAAAAGGAACAACTCTCCAGACTGGCAGAGGGACTTGTAAGTCTTATTTTTTCCGTTTTATAGAGCATGTTGCAGAGGAGTTGTCTCTACCCAAGCAGGGCTGCCCCACTTGTGGGCGTGGAGACCCAGGGCAGTGGGCGGCCAATAAGGGAGCTGGCATTGCCCCACGTAAGTACTAAATCACGTGGAGACACAGAGGCCAGCTCTCCTGCTTCATCCTCACTCCTCACGCCTCCCAAGTTATCAGCCAGAAACAACTGGCTCCTCAGTTGGGGGAACCACCCCTAGCCTGAAATAGCTTCTCATGCCCAGAGCTGGCCTGCCACCCTTTACCCCACCTCCAGCCCCCACACAGGGAAACAGACCTGCCAACCCTGAGCTTCATCTTGGCTGTTCAATTCTAGACATGCCCCTTGCCCAGTAAAGAAGAAAGACCTCATTCCTCACCACTCAGAGACATCAACCACTGACATGCTGCCTCACCAGGAAGCTTTGGGAAGTCAAGCGGATGGGGTGATGTACCCTAGAGCCTGTGAGCCCCAACTTACTGACGCCCGTGGACTGAGCACCCGAGCTCCGCAATGAAGAGCAGCCCCTGCTCACTGCAGGTAGAGAAAAGCCCACACGTAGCAACGAAGATCCAGCACAGCCAAAGATAAACAAAATAAATATAAATAAATCAAGTTTTGAAAAAGCACATGGGGTGAAGAACATTGAGATTAGGAAAGATAGAAGGGAAAGATGGAGACAGGAAGGGAAGGAAAAGTAAACCCAATAACTGACTAAGAAGCCCATTGTGTGTGTAGGCGCTTAATCTCTCAGGCATGTTCAACTCTTCGGGACCCCAGCTATGTAGCCCACCAGGCTCCTCTGTCCACGGGCTTCTCCCTGCAAGAATACTGGAGTGGGTTGCCATGCCTTCTTCCAGGGGATCTTCCCAACCCAGGGATTGAACCCAGGTCTCCCGCATGGCAGGCAGATTCTTTACCAGCTGAGCCGCCAGGGAAGCCCAAGAACACTGGAGTGGGTAGCCTATCCTTCTCCAGGGGATCTTCCCGAGCCAGGAATCGAACCGGGGTCTCCTGCATTGCAGGTGGATTCTTTATCAGCTGAGCTACCGGGAAAGCCCAATAAGCCCATTGCTTGACAATAAAAAGCGCACCATATAAGTATATAGGATAAGTGAATAAACTAACACATACATAATGAATAAGTTAAAGATTCTTTCACTTTAGATTTGTAAGTGATAAAACTGTGTTCTTCTCTGAATGCTTTAACGGCAATAAACAATTCAGGAGAGGTGCCAAGTAAAATTTTACCTATTTCTTAACATTAAAGCGCTTCTTGCAATTCCATTTTTTTTTTTTTTCTCCTCTGCACCGTGGTGATGAAATAAAGGCCAATAGCAATGGTAACGCCCTTCCTCATGGGCACTTGAGAGGAATAATGCAATGAAGCTTTGCATAAGAGAAGAACTCTTCTCCTGGGAATTTTTGTGGGTGATGGTTATTAGAACAGAGTTGTGTCACTATGATGATAGGAAAGCATCATAGTAATTTTCCAGTTGGACTGTAACAATGACAGAGTACCTGCCACATAGTAGAAGCTCAATTAATGATGGATGGATACATGGGTGATATCAACAGGTGATTCTTATCTCATTCCTGTCTTTCTTTCTTCTTATTTTCTTTTTCTTTTTTTTTGGCTGTATCTCATGGCTTGTGGGCTCTTAGTTCCCCAACCAGGGATCACACTCAGGCCCTTGGCAGTGAGAGTGCTGAGTTCTAACCACTGGGCCACCAGAAAAATTGCCTAAATCACGTCTTTTATTGTCCATTAATTTAACCCCCACTAAATATTTTACACTAAATCTTGTATCAGGACTTCTCTGGTGCCTCAGACAGTGAAGAATTTGCCTACTATGCGGGAGACTCAGTTTGATCCCTGGTTTGGTAAGATCCCCTGAAGAAGGGAATTGCATCCCACTCCAGTATTCTTGCCTGGAGAATGCCATGGACAGAGGAGCCTGGTGGGCTGCAGTCCAAGGGGTCGCAAAGAGTTGGACACGGCTGAGTGACTAACACACAAATGGATTGTCAAACAGATGGCCTATCCTATTAGAAATACTGATACCTGCCCACCTTCCTCTTAGATTTCTCCTTTCAAGTTTGAAATGTGGCTGAACTTTAGGATTCATGCGGATAAATCCCTGCTTTCACACAAATCTATTATTATGTCTCCACGTGTGTGTGTGTTTTTCTCTGACAGGTAACTGGAAGATGTGATTGAAGAATAGTGGTTGCCAAGGGTCATGGAGAAAAATATAATTTTCCAGGCTTTTGGTGGGAGCTTCTGGGTACACTGATGCGTAAGCCTCATTCCTAGGCAGTGAACGCAGGCGTTCGAATGGTGTAAATGTTTATTTTAAGGGGGGAGTCATTTATTTTTCAGGCAGAAAGTTTATACAGCTTGAGAGAATTATTCGAAAGGAAATGAAACCCATGGCATATGATGCTTGTGGGCTTTATCTACCTCCCTGCTCCCCACCGGGCTATGAAAATGAGAAGGTTGACTGCCCCTCACCTCTCCTCTCCCAGCCCCTGACACACTCAGGTCTCACCACCACTAGCTTGACAATAGATTGGACACAAAAGCGGGTGTTGTTGGAATGGGTGCCACGTTGCTGTCTCAGGGGTCCCCAGTGAAGGATAAACTTAAGCAGGTTTTGTGGATGTAATGAGGCTGGTGCTCGAAGGAAAGGGTCTGGAGATGTGATTGAAAATACAAGCCACAGGTGTCTAAGCCATAGGTGTCGAAGCCACAACATCTGGCCTGAACTGTTTCACTCATCTGGAATGGGACCTTGGGCCTCAGTTTCCCCACTTATAAATGGGTTGGAGGATTGAACTCTTCCCAAGGTCCCTGCCAGGTCTAATGTGATATTTTATTTTATTTTTATTTTTTAAGACCTTGCACTGATTTGTAAAATTAAGGTATAATTCTATACAATAAAATTCACCCTTTATAATATACAGTTTTTGGGTTTTATTTAAGTATCTTATTTATCTTTAAAATATTTATTGATTTGTCCGTGCCAGCTCTTAGTTGCAACACACAGACAGGATCTTTAGTTGATGCATGTGGGAATCTAGTTCCCTGACCAGGAATGGAACCTGGCTTCCCTGCAGTGGAAGTGCAGAATCTTAGCCACTTGACCACCATGGAAGTCCCTGTAATGTACAGTTCAGACAAATAAATTCAGTGATACAAAACACTCAAGAGATGGGACAGTTCCAGCATCCTCAAAATTGTGCTGTGCCCTATGTAGTCATACAATTATCTTAATATATACAGGATAAAGTCTTTGGCGAAGTTCAACATACGCACATCATAAATCTCTACTGTGATATTTTAGCTCATACTGCATGTATTTCCTTACAGCTCTGCCTGGTGAAAGTCAGTCACTGTGTCTTCTATTCATCCCTGGGTCCCGTTTCTTCTCAAATTCCTTTTCCCAAATATCATTCCTTTATCCATTCATTCAAACAAAATTGTATTGAACGCCAATTTATAGGCCAAGCAACAAAATGGACTTTGGATTATAGTAGCCGACAAGAGAACTTGCATGATTCGAATTTCCATTCTGTTGGGTAAGGCAGATGGTCAAGGAAATCAAGTCATACCAGATCATTATTCTTCTTAATCTAGGGCAATAGAGCAGGGTCATGTTTGAGTCCAAATCCTCACTGATAAACTGTGGGCAAGTTAACTGACCTCTCTGGGTCTCAGTTCCCTCATCTGTAAAATGAGGATGATAATACATCTGCCCTAATGTTGTTGAGACATTAAAGGAATTAACACAGAACATAGCCTATATAAGCCTCAGCCACTTTGGGGGGGGCTACACTGGGTCTTGGCTGTGGTGTGTGCGCCACAGCAAAAGAAACCACCTCAGTGAGAAGCCCTTGTGCCACCACTAGAGAAAAGCCCACTTAGAAATGATGACCGACCCAGCGAAGCCAAAAATAAATACAATAAATAAAATCATTAAAAAAAATCAGAATGATTAAAAAAAAAAAAAAATCTGCCTTCCAACGCAGGGGACATGGGTTCAATCCCTGGTCAGGAAACTAAGATTCCACGTGCTGAAGTGTGCTTCCCAACCCAGGGATCGAACCCAGGTCTCCTGCATTGTAAATGGATTCTTTACCAGCTGAATCACAAGGGAAGCCCAAGAATACTGGAGTGGGTAGTCTATCCCTTCTCCAGGGGATCTTCCCCACCCAGGAATTGAATTGGGATCTCCGGCATTGCAGGCAGATTCTTTACCAACTGATCTGCATGAAGTGTGCTCAAAAAAAGAAAAGAAAGAGGTCATAAAAAGGTCACAAGAAGGCACGGGATGATAATACACCTGTAGGGTCCTGTTGACTTCTAAAGAAAGAGAAGGGATCATTATTTACCAATAACCTACCATTTCCTGGCAATTCCCAGCGCCCTGTAGCAGAGCGCTGGTGCAGTGGCCCCTGATAGTTAATATAATGAAGAGTCTTACAGCCCCCGAGGTTGGGTCACACAGGAAGAGAGCAGACCCATGGGCAAACAGGAAGATTTTATTTTTCTCACTGATTCACTCCCCAGTTTTCCTCTTACTGTCTGCTAAGCACCCAGTGCCTGAAACTCTCCCATCTCCTCATCCCTGGGGAGCCCTTGGTCAGGTTGCATAGGTTCACGATCACCCCGTGATGGGTCTTCCACCAGCGGAGCTTTCAACGCCCCACCAGAAACACACTCTGACCCCTTTCCCAGGCAGCAGCCTGAGCGGGGAACATCCAGTCATATCAGACACTGTGATGAATGTACTCACTAGTTACCACAGGCTTAATGCACTAAGGGCCTTTTATAGAATGTCTTGTTTTACGTACACAAAAATCCCATGAGGACACTGTTATTATTTTCACTGTACCAAAATAGGACATGAAGCCCAGAGAGTCCCAATACCTGCGAAGTTAGTAAGTGGGCGGTAGGTTTTTAAACCCCAAGTCTGTTCTGTCTCTTCTCTTCTTCAGCCTTTATAAAGCTTTTTTTTTTTTTCCTGGAGTAGAGCTGATTTACGATGCTGTGTTACTTTCTGCCTTATTGCAAAGTGAATCAGCCATACGTATACATATGTCCACTCTTTTTTAGATTTTTCTCTCACATAGGTCATTACAGAGTGCTGAGCAGAGTTCCCTGTGCTATACAGTAGGTCCTTATTAATTATCTATTTTATGTATAGTACTGTGTCTATGTCCATCCCAATCTCCCAATTTATCTCTCCCTCTGACTCCTGGCTGGTAACCATAAGATCGTAATGATGTAAATCTTTCTATTCTCTGGACCTCCAGTTTTCACTGGAGTGTCACTCCAGTTTTCAAATTGTCAAAATCTGAAACTCCAGACAAACAGGACAATTAACAGAAGAGAAGCTCTATGAATGTGTATACACCTCTCTTGTCCATCACAGAAGTAAGTGGATATATCTTCACAAATACTTGAAAATTGAACTCGATGAGTCTCAATGAACAGCAATTTTGATAAAATTACTTTGCCAACAAAGATCCATATAGTCAAAGCTATGGTTTTCCCAGCAGTCCTGTATGGATGTGAGAGTTGGACTACGAGGAAAACTGCTGCTGCTGCTGCTAAGTCGCTTCAGTCGTGTCCGACTCCGTGCGACCCCATAGATGGCAGCCCACCAGGCTCCCCCATCCCTGGGATTCTCCAGGCAAGAACACTGGAGTGGGTTGCCATTTCCTTCTCCAGTGCATGAAAGTGAAAAGTGAAAGTGAAGTCGCTCAGTTGTGTCCGACTCTTAGCGACCCCATGGACTACAGCCCACCAGGCTCCTCCGTCCATGGGATTTTCCAGGCAAGAGTGCTGGAGTGGGCTGCCATTGCCTTCTCCAAGGAAAACTGAGTGCCATAGAATTGATGCTTTCAAACTATGGTCCTGAAGACTCTTGAGAGTTCCTTGGACTGCAAGGAAATCAAACTAGTCAATCCTGAAGGAAATCAGTCCTGAATATTCATTGGAAGGACTGATGCTGAAGCTGAAGTTCCAATACTTTGGCCACCTGATGTGAAGAGCCAATTCATTAGAAAAGACCCTGAAAAAATTGAGAGCAGGAGAAGGGGGCGACAGAGGATGAGATGGTTGGATAGTATCCCTGTCTCAATGGACATGAGTTTGAGCAAATCCCAGGAAATAGTGAAGGACAGGGAAGCCTGGTGTGCTGCAGTCCACAGGGTCCCAAAGAGCCAGACACGACTGAGGGACTAACATACACACACACAAACACACACACACACCAGCTACACGCAACAGTACGGATGAATTCACAGACATTCTGAAAGAAAGAAACCAGCCACAAAAGAGAATGTGCTCTGTGGCCTTACTTATGAATAATTCAAAAAGAAGCCAAAAGTTCAGTGGTGTTAGAAGGCAGAATAATGGTTAGCTTCGTGGGAAGTGAACTGACTGGCCGGCGGAGGTTGGTGTACGGAGGGAGGGGTATACTGAAGACTGCAGCATGGGGGTGTTGAGCTGGATGTAGACAGGTGTAGACACCCGTGGGAAAGTAATGCAGCTGCACACAATATTTGTGCATATTGTTGTGTAGAAGTTATAGTTTAATATAAAGAAAAAGAAAATGGAATATGCAAATTGCGGAATGGCAGGGACATACGCAAAAGTGAGTCAAGGACTTATTAAGAGAAAGTTAGGAAGGGGGCATTTTTCCAGCATCTCAGGTACAAGACAGAGGTGTCACTCTCCCTCATCAGGTCCCAATTCTCCAGTTCTGATGAGATCAGTGACAGAGGCTGACCCTTCTGTGGCCCCAGCATCCTCTCCCCCACCCCTCCTTAGAGCAGACATCCCAGGCGCTTCCGGGGGACCTGGCCAAGCCGTCTCCTCTGCCACAGGACACTCGGTCAGAGAACTCTAACTGCTCACTCTGGGGAAGGTTAATTGCTGGTCCCCTAGCAATAATTACACCCACAGTCGGAACATGAAGCAAAGCAACAAATTTCAACATCGCAGCGTGGAGAGGGCAAGGGAATGAAAAAACCTCCTAAGCCCAAGGTCTCAATCCTGCAAATTCATGGTGCATCCCACGTGGCTCAGTGGTCAAGGAGACGCGGGTTCGATCCCTGGGTCGGGGAGATCCCCTGGAGGAGGAAATGGCAACCTGTTCAGTATCTTGCCTGGAAAATCCCCATGGACAGAGGAACCCGGTGGGCTACAGTCCATGTTGGTCACAAAAAGAGTCGGACAAGACTGATGGACTAAACAAACAGCAATTTAGGCTGCAGAGACTGTTCCTGTCTGGAGCAGAGCCTGAAGCCGTAGGAGAGAGAGGTGATGGAGGCTCTGCAAACTCCAAGGCTGTGTCTCTCCACATAAGTTCCTAGGGGACTTATGTGTTGTTTGACTCTGGAGATGCCCTCAGTTCTGGGCATGACGCCCTGTCATGGGAGATGATTCCAGACCCATCACACACTTTGGGGTACCAGGGATGTTGACGGTTGAGAATAGCTCTATTTTCTTTCCTTCTTTGTCAGCTGTTAAAGAAAGTCTCCACTATTATTATTAACATTAGTAGCAGTATTTAATATCTGTTGGGATTTGCTTCAAAATAATCTGGATGTGTAAATCCATGGCTGATTCATGTCAATGTATGACAAAAACCACTACAATATTGTAAAGTAATTAGCCTCCAACTAATAAAAATAAATGGAAAAAAACCCAAAATAATCTGGATGGGGGTTCATCTTTTTTTAAAAACTCTTTTTTTGTTTGGCTGTACCAAGTGGCATGCAGAACTTTCCTGAGCAGAGGACCAGGAATTGAACGTAACCCTGCTGTGGAAGCACAGAGTCTTAACTATTGGACCACCAGGGAAGTCCTTTTTAAAAAAAAAATTTTTTTAACTCTTCTCAACACTTTATCTTTCTAGCTTTTTCCATATATATCTATAATTTATTCTTTTATGAAAATGTGATTTTTTAAAATTTTATATTGAAGTAGAGTTGATGAACAATGTCATGTTCATTTCCGGTGTACAGCCAAGTAATTCAGTGATTCAGTACATGGATCTATTCTTTTTCATATTCTTTTCCCAATTAAGTTATTATGGAATATTGAGCGAGTTCCCTGTGCTATATAGCAGGTCCTTGGTGGTTATCCGTTAAAAATACTGTAGTGTGTATATATCAGTCACAAATCCCTTGATGGAATTCTAGATAACCACAAGATTGGCCATGTGTTGATAATTTATGATTGGTGGGTGGAGTTAAACCTCAACTTTTCCCTCCCTGGCACCAGATGCCCATAACATCTCAACCTTTAATCAACTTTCTTGTTAATACATTGACTTCTGTTTTTTGCCTATATTTTCCATTAGGTCACACTGTAAACCTTTGTACTGAGTGGACAACTGTTAGTACTTCTATCATGAAGAGGCAGTATGGTGTTATATTTAGAAGGATTCGTGCTTGAGTCACACTGTCTAGATTTGAATCCTGGAAATCCTACTAACCAGCTGTGTCACTTAGGCAAGTGGCTTACCTTCTCTGAGTCACAGTTCCCTCATCTGTAAACAGGAACAATAATGCAGTCTATAGGGTTGTTGTGAGGATTTAATGAAACAAAGCATGATGTGCTCTGAAGGGATGTGCTCTGGCACTTGGCAATGACTCAGCAAACATGAGACACTATTATAATGACTCACTTATCGAACACCTACTGCATACTGGGCTTCCCAGGTGGCGCTAGTGGCAAAGAACTGCTTGCCAGTGCAAGAGGTGTAAGAGACACAGGCTCAATCCTTGGGTTGAGAAGACCCCCTGGAGGAGGAAATGGCAACCCACTCCAGCATTCTCGCCTGGGAAATCCCACGGACAGGAGGAACCTGGCGGGGTACAGTCCATGGGGTTGCAAAGAGTCCAACACTACTGAGCAGGCAAGGTGATTACACAGCAGGAGCTTTTCAAACACCATTTGCAACTTTTTTCAACTCCTCCACAAAGTAGGTGTCATTTATTTCTATCTTACAGACTAGAGAACATACATGTAAGCCTCAAAGAGGGGGTGGATCTTAAGACTTGCTCTTTCTTTGCTGCTGCTGCTTAGTCACTAAGTCATGTCTGACTCTTTGCAACCCCATGGACTGTAGCCCATCAAGCTCCTCTGTCCATGGGATTTTCCAGGCAAGAATACTGGAGTGGGTTGCCATTTCCTTCTCCAGCGGATCTTCCCGACCCAGGGATCAACCCACATTTCCTGTATTGACAGCTGGATTCTTTATTGTTGAGCCACCAGGAAAGCCCTAGATGAGGCAATTTGTATTTCTCCCCAAAAAGCCATGGCAATATTTCTGGTCACACATTCTCTTCTAGAGCCTTGGCAGCCCCCCATCAAGAGGTAGAACAATTTCTCCTCCTCTTGAAGCTGAGCAGGTCTTCTTGCTTTTGGGAAATCCACTCTTCAAATCCAGCAGCCATGTTGCAAGGAAGCTCAAGTCACACCAAGAGGAACATGGAAGTGTTTTGACCACTGACCTCAGTTTGTCTGATTCTATGACAGACTCTAGGCCCATCCACATCTCTACAAATGACCCAGTTTTGTTCCTTTTAATGGTTGATTAATATCCTATTGCGTACATGTACTGCATCCAATTATCCATTCATCTGTTGGTGAACATTTAGGTTGTTTTCATATCCTGCTGTAAATAGTGCTACAGTACATATGGGTCATGTTTCTTTTTGAATTATGTTTTTTTCAGAGTACATGCCCAGTAGGGGGATTGCTGGGTCATATGGTGGTTTTATTTTTAGCTTTTTAATGTTGCTATTTTAAGGCACTACATTTTCACGTGGTTTGCCCGAAAGCCATAAAAACCTGGAACACAAGATATCAAGTGTTTGGCAAAGATATTGGCTAATTTAATCTTGAAACAACAGCTGTGCTAGGTATGTATGCCTGTGTTATAGATGTCAAGGTAGGACTTGAGGGGGTAAGATGACAATGAAGATCACGTGGCAGGTAAGCAGAGAAGTCAGAATTCCTGCTCAAGTCTCTAGCTGCAGAACTCAACATGCTTTAAAAAAATTTTTTTAATTTAATTTATTTATTTTTGGTTGCACTGGGCTTTCTTTGCTCCAGGCTTTTCTCTAGTTGCGAACCGTGAGGGCTACTCTCTAGTTGCAGTGCTAGGACTTCTCGTTGTGGTGGCCTCTTCTGTCATGGAGCACAGTCTCCAGAGCACACGGGCTAAGTAGTCATGGTGCAGGGGCTTAGTTGCCCCTTGGCACATGGGATCTTCCCAGAATAGAGATTGAACTCATGTCCTCTGCATTGGCAGGTGGATTCTTAACCATTGGACCACCAGGCAAGTCCTGAACCCACGTGTTTTTGATGAGGAACACCTACCCAAGATGAGACTGGGAAGAATCAAGATTATTCAGGGCTATAGTTCCCAAAGGAGAGCCCCCCAGACCAATTAAGCAGACAGAGACGTTTCACTGTATGAAGTCTTTATTTTCCAAAATAAGAATCCAGCATGTAGTATCTTGCAAACCATCCCTCCACAGTGGGACTCATTCACGTCCTTCCCCCTCAACTGTATTCCTCGGAGAGGCCCAAGATTGTGGGAAGAGGATGTGCTGAGTGTGGGAAGATGTTTGTTTGGAGAACTAAGATTTTATGGGAATTCCTTCATCTCTGGGGATGAATGGTGGCTTATGCTGAGCCTCTGATATGTAAATGCTGATTAACCTAGATTGAGGTTTATGATGGGAAAATTCAAACGGAGCTTTTCTTCCGACTCACCCGCTGCATTGAACGCTGACCACAAACTCAAACACATACCAAGAAATAACCTCACAAGATAAAGCGTTAAAGAATTCACTAACAATGATTGTGAACTTAACACTTTGCCATGGTTTAATTTTACACTAATCTCATGTAGCCTGTACCCTTACTATGTCCAACTGATGGTGAGAAATCCGAGACTCAGATTTCTGAGTCAAGTCAATGAGCTAAGAAACAGAAGAGGTGGAATTTGAACTCAGTTCTGTCTGGCTCAGAAGCTGCTGTTCTTTATATTAATGACTGCTAGGCTAACTCCCTATATAAACGGGATATGATGGTGGTGCTCAGTCATGTCCGACTCTTTGCTCTCCTGTGGACTGTAATCTGTCAGGTTCCTCTGTCCACAGGATTTTCCAGCCAAGAATCCTGGAGTGGGTTGCCGTTTCCTACTCCAGGGGATCTTCCTGACCCAGGGATTGAACCCACGTCTCTTTCATCTCATGCACTGGCAGGTAGATTTTTTGCCACTGAGCCACGTGGAAGCCCAGTTTGCAGGCAGATTCTTTACCGTCTGAGCCACCAGGGAAACCCTATAAATGGGGAGGGGAGGGTAAAACATGTGGAGGCAATTGTGAACAAAACAGAAGACATAAAGTAAAGGGACATCTGACCTTACAATTCTATAGAATAAAAACATAATGATGATGACGACGTAAAAGGCATTTATCATAAAGGGACTAATTTCACCTGGGAGGAACCCAAGAAGGGTTTGCAGAGAGGATGCTGTTTGAATCTTGAAGACTCTGTTAATCAGCTCGGGCTCCTATAACAAAATACCATAGACTAGGTGGCTTGAACAATAGGCACTTATTTCTTGAAGCTCTGGAAGCAGGAAAAAATCCAAGATTCAGGGTCATGGCGGATTCAGATCTGGGCAAGGGCTCTCTTTCTGGCTTGCAGATGACCACCTTCTCTCTGGGTCTTCACACAACCTTTGCTGAGTGTGTATGCATGGAGAGAAATCTCTCCATCTTCCTCTTCTTAAATGGGCACAATTCCCATCTTGGGGGACTACACCCTCATGACCTCATTTAATCCTGATTACCACCCAGTACCATCACACTGGATGTTAGGGCTTCAAAATACAAATGACGCAAAGGGCGCTCTGGAGGGACACATTCAACTCATCACAAAAGTCATGTCAAATGCCAGCACATATGAAGCCATAATGATCAATAGTATATTGGTGGCCATAACTATTATTTCTGTATGTGCATTGGTGAGGACCAGTTTGGTCGTAAATGACAGACTCCCAACAGATAGTTTAAGAAAAAATTAGGATTCACTGGTTCCTGTATGGAAAGAGAAAAAATGGACACTGAGATGCAAACAATATCAGCTGGTCTCAACTCTCTTCCATCCCTCTCCTCTCTGCATTAGCCTCGTTCTCATGCAGTTTACCTGGCTTCTTCCAGGGCACAGCATCACCCCAAAAACCTTTAGGCTGGGCTGACATCACCCCAGCCCTGGGGAGTTAAGAGAATTTTTTTTTCTTCCAGCATCCAGAGAAAATGTTGCCAGGAAAGGATCTGATTGGTTAGACTTGGGTTTTATGGCCTTCCCTGAACCAATGACGGAGGCTAGGATGTGGACAACTGTGATTGGCTAGATCTGAATCACATGGTCCCCTCTTCATTCATATCACCCAGTAAAATGACCTCCTTCAAAAAGCTGATGGAAGCATCGAATGAGTTGTTCGAAAGCTCGGAGAAAAGTGCTTGGCAAATATTAAGTGTTCAAAAAACATTTAGTCATCAGTTTAAATCTTTTTTGCTCCCTCAGGAGATCTCAAGCTCCTTGATTGCTGAAAGTAGGCCTCATATACCTCTATTATTAACAGAACCGTCCACCTACATAGCACCAGCATCTTTGCTACCTTGTGAAAAGTTGTCATTTTTGTCCCTGTTGGAGAGATGAGGAAATTTGGAAATTTTGAGGCTCAGCTTCTGATTTGAGACCAAGAGCAGTGGGTATAAATCAGTAAATAGCTTGCAAGAATGCCTTGAATGGAAGAGGAAACAAGAGTTTGAGAGAGCAAGGGACCTGCTTGCATCTTGTCAGTATCAGAGTTAGGACCACAATCCAGAATGCTGACTCTCGCCATTTTGAATTCACAACTCTGATCCTCAGTCTTTGCATTATTTTGATACAAAGCTCGGATTTACTGACTGCTTCTTAAATACCAGACCCTGAGCTTTACTTGTATGGTTCACTCTTCCTGTTTTCACATGAGCATCCAAGTGCTCAGGGAACTTCTTCCTCAAGTTCATAGAACCAGAAGGCATCGGAGGAGGATTAAGATTTAGGACTGTCAGACCCTGGAGCCCACACCCTCAATCTCTGCACTATACTCTGTGCTTTGGGTACAGGTTAAATTCACCAAAGCATTTCAAAGATGTTGTTTTGTGCCAGATTGGAAGAAGTACCCCTTAAGCACCAGCAAAACCTAGGGTTGAGGGACTTTCCTGGTGTGAAAGTTGCTCAGTCATCTGACTCTTGGTGACTCCACAGACTGTGGAATTCTCTAGGCCAGAGAGTGGGCAGCATTTTCCTTCTCCAGGGGATCTTCCCAACCCAGGGATCGAACCCAGGTCTCCCGCATTGCAGGCGGATTCTTTAGCAGCTGAGCCACAAGGGACCAGTGGTTAAAAATCTGCCTTGTAATGCATAAGACACCAGTTCAATCCCTGTTTGGGGAAATAAGATCCCACATGCCACAGGGCAACTAAGCCCATCACCACCACAACTACTAAGCCTGTGTATCACACTCAGACCCAATGCAGCCAAATAAATAAATACAAATTAAAAAAAAAAAAAAAACTAAGATTGAGTTAGTTTTGCCATTAGAGAGCTGTATGACCTTGACGTGTTAACCTCTGAGTACTAGTTTCTTCTCTATGACGTGGGGATAATCACCACATTGAAAGGCTTGTATTGATAGGGTATGTAAGTCTCAGTGCAGGGTTCTTGAAAACATTTTCTTCATAATTGCAATATTGCTAGTGATCTTGTCTAAAGAGTGTGAATTCAACTACCACTGGCCCCTGCTAAGAGTTGTTATTGTTTAGTCTCTAAGTCGTGTCTGACTCTTTGTGACCCCATGGACTGCAGCCCGCCAGGCTCCTCTGTCCCTGGGATTTCCCAGGCAAGAGTACTGGAGTGGGTTGCCATTTCCTTCTCCAGGGGATCTTCCCAGCTCAGGGATGGAACCCGACCATCTAAGCAATGAAAGAGCATTGCCACCAGGGGGCAGCAGAGCTCCAGCAGAAGCGGAGGACTTCACCACCATCCAACCCAGTTCTGGCCACACTTGTTCAAGAACCTCAGTGGAATCAGCGTTGCTTTTGCCTGGTTTAATCACAGAAGGAAACTGCAAGTACATCTTAACTTTTAAGCTAAGTCATTTTTTTCAGAGACCCAGACTCCTGACATTATAATAGATAAAGCTGACTGTGTGACTATGGTTAAATCAGTAATCTTGCTAAACCTTGGTCTCATCTTCAAAATATGGATAATAACAGTTATCCACCCAATGGCACTGTAAAAAATCAAATGAGAGGATGTCAAGTGAAGAATTCCACACAGAGTAAGGATGCAAAAACAATAAACAGTCATTCAAAATACCTATGCCCAGACTATAGCTAACAATAGGGTATCGTATATTTGAAAGTTAGGAGCGTAGATCTTAAAAGTTCTCATCACAAGAAAAAAGAATGTAACTCTGTGAGGTGATGGTGTTAATCATGTGACAATTTATACATATAGCAAATCATTATGCTGCACACCTAAAATTAATATGTCATATTTCAAGAAAATACAATTTAAACTATACTGCTATAAAAATTAAAAACAACCACACAATGGAGAATTTGATTAAAAAGTTTTAAAACTTAAGAAAAACAGTACTTGCTTATACTGACGAACTTATTGGAAGGTAAAAGCAAAGGTCTATATAAAAAGATGTTCATCGCAGTGTTGTTTACAATAGCAGCAAAATTTGGAAAAATTAAAAGTCCAAGAAGTCGGGGCACGCGGCCGGGTCGTCCCGGCCCTCCCAGCCTCTTCCCCCGGACCCAGAAGATCTAGAAGGAGCCGCGGGGCCGCAGCCCTGCGCGCCCGCCATGGGCCCGCGCCGGAGCCGCAAGCCCGAAACACCAAGGAGGCGCCCCGCGAGCCCGGCTCCCGCCGCCCGCCGGCCGGCCCCGTCCTTAGGTAACCCGCCACGATCCCTTTTCCTCCGAGCCGGCCTGCCTGCAGCCTGTCTGTGAGGCACCTCCTCCCATTCACCTGCTCGCCGGAGATATAGAATCCTGAAGGAGATCCGAACTCTTCAGAAGACCACACACCTGCTGTTAAGAAAGACCCCCTTCTGCCGCCTGGCAAGAGAAATATGTGTTCAGTTCACTCGTGGTGTGGACTTCAATTGGCAAGCCCAGGCCCTGTTGGCCCTACAAGAGGCGGCAGAAGCGTTTCTAGTTCATCTCTTCGAGGATGCCTATCTCCTCTCCTTACGCCGGCCGCGTCACGCTCTTCCCGAAGGATGTGCAGCTGGCCCGGAGGATCCGAGGCATTCAGGAAGGGCTTGGCTGGCCACCCGCCCGAGTCTCTGGTTGATACCAGAGCCCCTGCCTGTAGCCAGGACCACATCCACGGAGTACAAGGTGTTGCCTGGACTTGCTCTCTTGGAGCAAAGCGTGCGAGTTGCTTTCATAGTTAGTTTTTTTTTAGAAGAAGACTGCATGGTTTTCCTCTGTAACAGAGGTAATATATGAGAGAATCAACACATTCCAGAAATCCTGAGAATAATTTTCAGATGAAGAGACTCTAAGGTTGACTTCACTTTGCAAATTATTCATGTGACTAATGATTTGGAAGACATCAGATTTTTTAGGTTATGGGCAAAAAGGATATTTACTGATTATTTTAAATCTTCTTGTACTATTTAAATTTTTTACAATATATATTTACTTTTATTTAAAACATGATGGAAAAAATAAGAGAAGACCAGTCAGTTGCATGGAAGAGCCTGGTGCATCCAGCGTACAAATCTCTGTCCTTCAGATTGACTTCATCATTAACAGCAGAAGCAAGTTCGTATGTGGACTATACCTGTCAATAGATTATACAGCTTTTCAAAAACTCAATTGGGATGAAAATAGAAAATTGTTAAGCTTTGATGTTCTGGCTCCTTCTGGTAAATTCCTGCCAAAATCATTCAGAAATTCCAACTTGTAGCATTTATTTTATTCTTTATTTGCAAATCATAGAAGATGTATCATAATTTATACTTCAGAATTTTTCATTCCAGGATTTTAAAGAGCCTTTTCAATGTTTTTACAGGTATTTTTATAACTTCCTTATGGAGAGATAATAGAAATAATTCTTAATGGAAAAAATTTGAAGGAGCAAAGTTACTGTTATACATAGATTATACTGTGTTTTGTGTGTTAGCCTTAAATCCTTCATTTGGACACTTTGCCAACAGCCACAATTTAAACAAGAGAATTGAGGGGTGTATCTTTGCCTCCAGTGGAGTAGAGAATGAGCCAATAAAATCCTTGCCCTTCTCTTGTAACTGAAAGCAGTTTAAGAGACTTCCAGAGAAATAGTAAGTGCTATCCAAAGACATTTAGGTATTGTGTGTGATGAAAATGATTAGTGAGGGCGGATACTAATAATGATGCGTCAGCCAATTGAATTCAAACTAAAGGGAAGGACCAAGTTCTGTTGTTTGATAAATTTTAACCCTTTATAAAAACCTTTTCCTGTTGGACATCAACTCATTTTTATGTAAACATTGGAATAAAGCTTATCTATTAATACAAAAAAAAAAAATAAAAAAATAAAAAATAAAAGTCCAAGAATAGGGGAAACCAACCAAAGGTAAACTAAAGAGTGCTCATATATAGAATGTGCTAAATAAGCTTTAAGCATGGGGTGGGTGACCTTGACATTAACGCGAAGAAAGAACAGCAGTGTATTACTGACTAAAAAGTAATTGTGACAAGCCAGTGGGACCGGGAAGCCTGGCGTGCTGCTGGCCACGGCGCTGCAGAGTCGAACAGGACTTAGCGACTGAACAACAGCAAGCAGGTTAGTACAGTCCCATGCGTGCAATACTGTGTGTGTGCATATGTATATAAATTCTTAAATGATTGTGCAGGAAATTAATCAGATATAAACACTGGCTATTTTGTTTAGTGGGATTTGGAGGTCACTTTTAGCTTTTTATTTTGAAAAAGAAGTTCAACAAAATGAAGAGGCACCCTAAAGAATGGGACAAAAATATTTTCAAACTATGATAAGAGGTTAATATCCAAAATATATAAGGGACTCACACAACTCAATACAAAATCATGAAAATCCAATTAAAAATGGGCAGAGGATCTGAAGAGGCAGTTTTCCAAAGAAGACATACAAATGGCTAACAGGTCCATGGAAAGATGCTCAACATCACTAAATCCTCAGGGAACTGCAATTCAAAAACCACAATGAGCTATCACTTTGCATCTGTTAGAATGGCTGATATAAAAAAGACAAAAGGCAATAATTAGCTTCATAGCATCCCCATGTTCATTGCAGCACAATTCACAATAGACAAGATACAGAAACAGCCTAAGTGTCCATTTACAGATGAATAGATCAAGAAAATAGGGTATCTACATTCAATATAACATTATTTAGCCACACACAAAAAAAGAAAAGAAAAGAAAATGCTGCCATTTGTAGCAACATAGATGGACCTTGGGGGCATCATACTAAATCAAATGTCAGATAGCAAAAGACAAATACTGTGGGGCCTCACTTGTGTGTGAAATCTATATCCATACCTACCTCTATCTCCATTCATGTTATGATTATTATTTTTGTGGGACCATTTGAAAGAAAATTTCTGATATCAGGATGCCTTACATCTTATTTCATCAGCATGTATCTCCTAAAAACAAGGACATTCTCTTACATTATCACAAGACAGTTCTTTCTATTATCTAATATGCCATCCACATGCAAATTTTTACCAGTATTGTATATATCTACATATATATTAAATATACACTTGCTCCTTGGAAGAAAAGCTATGTCAAACCTAGACAGCATATTAAAAAGCAGAGACATTACTGACAAAGGTCCGTCTAGTCAAAGCTATGGTTTTTCCAGTAGTCATGTATGGATGTGAGAGTTGGACCATAAAGAAAGCTGAGCGCCAAAGAATTGACGCTTTTGAACTGTAGTGTTGAAGAAGACTCTTGAGAGTCCCTTGGACTGCAAGGAGATCAAACCAGTCCATCCTAAAATAAATCAGTCCTGAATATGCATTGGAAGGACTGAATATGAAGCTGAAGCTCCAATACTTTGGCCACCTGATGCAAAGAACCGACTCATTGGAAAAGACCCTGATGCTGGGAAAGATTGAAAGCAGCGGGAGGAGATGACAGAGAATGAGATGGTTGGATGACATCACCAACTCAATGGACATGAGTTTGAGCAAACTCCAGGAGTTGCTGATGGACAGGAAAGCCTGGCATGGTGCAGTCCATGGGGTCGCAAAGAGTGAGACATGACTGAGTGACTGAACTGAACTGAATCAATTATATATATATACAAACTCACACTCACAAACACATACACCCACGTATTTCTCAATGGTGATGTTAATTTTTATTTCCCTTTTATAGTTTTTGGAAGAGTATAAAAGTTCTGATTTTTTTTCCTCCTGAGATTGTAAAAATCATCTTCATAATTAGAAAGGACCATAAGTATTTCCATGAGAGAAAAATGATAAAATGATAAAAATGATAAAATAACAACTCAGAGACTGGATAAGTCCTCTATTATGGAGAAAAGGGAGAAGCCCCAAAGCAATTTTCCTTTCCAAGTCACCAGAGGAGCTCAAATGCCATTCCAGCCTTACTCAGATACGCATCAAAGACAAGAGAGACTCCATCCTTCCCTTCCATCCTGGACGCCTGCTTCTGGCAGATCAACAGAAAGCCCCTTGGGCAATTTGAGATTATAGACTAGAAGTCTTCTTTCTCTTTCTTCTTCTTTTTTTCTTTATAATGGACCTTTATGAAGAGATTGAGATAGGATGGAGAAGGAAACTCTTGATACCTCCTATTCTGCCCCAGAAGACCAAGATTGAAGGCTCTTACCATCACACCAGGGTTTCCCTGGTGGCTCAGATGGTAAAGCATCTGCCTGCAATGAAGGAGATCTGGGTTCGATCCCTGGGTCAGGAAGATCCCCTGGAGAAGGAAATGGCAACCCACTCCAGTACTCTTGCCTGGAAAATCTCAGGAACGGAGGAGCCTGGTAGGCTCCAGTCCATGGGGTCGCATGGAGTCAGACACGACTGAGCGACTCCTTAAGTAAGTAAGTAACCATCACATTAGAGGACGGAGTGTTGAGTATTTACATACCCCGAATTCTGTTAGTTCCACTTTTGGGGTGATGCCCTGGAGGAAGTCGGGTGCACTCGCACCAGGAGGTGTTGCTAGGAAGGTTGTTCACACATCATTCACAGAATGGCTCCAGGCTAGAAAGAGCCCCAAGAACCCACCAAGAGTGGAGTGGAGACAGAGCGGCAAATTCATGCAACCAACTGCACAGCAATGAAAACGGATGGTGAGACTTCCCTGCTGGTCCAGTGGTTAGTGTGAGGCTGCGCCATGACAGGCAGCCTAGATTAGGAGTAGGCCTGGTTTTCCAGGGTAACATGATTATCAGGCCACCTGGAGCCAGCCAATCAATATGCACCCAGTAAGGAAAAGGGAACCTATCAGGGGAAAGCTGAAAAACCTGAGAATGCCCAAGTTTGAAAAAAAAGCCCGAGAAGGTTTGAGCCAATAAGATTACTTTACAAACATGTAACCAACCCGCTTAAGCCAGCTACCAACTGCTTATGCACACCTTATAAATTGGGTAACAGCTCGGGCTCAGTGCTCTCTGACCCTGCACCACTGCGTTGGTTGCAGCAGTGAGCCCTGACTCGAGTCAGCAATAAACTTCCTTTTTGCGAGTTGCATTGTCTTGGAAGCCTTCTCTCTTCCCGCTCAGGGATTTGGACATCGGGCATAACAGTTAGGACTCTGAGATTCCACTGCAGGGGACCTGGGTTCGATCTCTGGTTGGGGAACTAGGATCCTGCAAGCTTCATGACAAGGCCAAAAAGAGATGGTGCACTGCAACCCAGAACAAAATGGATGTATCTCACTGATGAAACGTCAAGGGAAAGAAACCAGACCCAAGAAACTCATAAAGCATGATTCCATTTATATAAAGTTCAAAAGCAAAAGAGGCAACATTAAACTACATTGTTTAGAGATGCTGACAGAGGGGTTAATACTATAAGAAAAGCAAGAGAAGGATTAGCCCAAAAGCTTGGGGTTGTGGTTACTTGTTTGAGGAGGAAGCAGTGCTCAGGGAGGTTCTGTGTACTATGTCATGCAGGTTACTAACACTGGTACTTTCTTTGTGAGAATTGGTTAAACCGTGTGTATCCTATGCAGTTATGAGTCATAAAAACAAACATAAAAATGAAACGCATGTTATAAAAGAAAAGACCTGGGGCTTTCCTGGGGGTCGTTAAGACTCCATGCTTCCAATGCAAGGGGCTCGAGTTTGATCCCTGATGGGGAAACTAAGATCCCAAAGGCTGTGTGGTACAGCCAAAAAAGGCACAATAAAATAAAATATCTAAAGCATCCTGTGGAGGCTGGTTCTTGCAGCACCATGAGCCTTGACGTCAATTGCCCAGCTGTAAGGGGCAGCACTTGAGTTCTTTTAAGATGATTCAATGAACCATTACAGAGAATGCACTGAGTTCCAGATCTAGGGCTAAGTGCGGAAGCTTCCAAGAATGAGGAAGGCAAGACTTAGGCCCTCGAGGTGCTTAAAGTCTAGAGGGGGACAAGTAAGCAGGCAGGAACCACAGGGTCACGTGATGAGATCTCTGATGGGACAAGCGCAAAGGGCTGGAACGCTTCCTTGAAGAAGCAACACCCAACTGAGAACCAACGGGCAGGTAAGATGAATCAGGGGTGGGAGAAAACCAAGCCTGTCCTGAGAAGAGAAAAGGCAAAACCCCAGGGGCAGGGCGCATACCAGGGTGGGTCGGTCCTTGATAAGGCTAGACCATGGCGTGCAGTCTGCAGCCCAGGAGGGAGATGAGAGATGAGGTCACAGAATGCAGTGTCCAGATCAGGATGTGCTCAAAGCAAAGGCCATGGGGAGCCCTAGAATGATTTGGAACAAAGGTTTAGAAGGAGCAAGAGGGAACAGATTAGTCTGTTTGGGTAATTTGGATGAGAAATGACAGAGGTCTGGTTGAAAGCCATGAAAATAGACACGGAATCAAGGGACACAAAACAGCAACCAAAACCAGTTATGAACACAATTCTATCTCAGTAGGGAAGGCAGACTGAGAATTTGCACAATTACAGATTCGCTGGTAAGGCTTTACTGCTGGTCTGTGGATTATACTTTTTGAGAAGCAGCAAGGTTCTACATGGCGCCGGGCCAGGCTGTGTCTGATTATCCTAAAGGTGTCCTGAACCTCTGTACATTGTCTGAATTCAGTTCACACCCTGGCTGCCTCATTGCCGACCAGGTGGCCCAGGTTAAGTCTCGTTGTCACCTTCAGCCTCAGTGTCCTTGCCTGGAAAAGGTGTGAGATGGTACCCATCTCAGTAGGGTTGCTAGGCAACTTAAGCAGGGCCAGCAGAACTTGACCAATGAGAACTCAGATTTTCGTTTCATCTGCTCTAAATGTCCCATCTCCGACTGATTCTTGGCTGCCCGGTCACCCCACCAGGGTTGACAAATGGTAACAACAGATTTCTCATCAGGCTGAGCCAAACCTGTTAATAATCAGGTTAACAAACTATCACAGAATTGACCTCAGAGACAGAGGGGATTCATTTGAGATTTTTGACTGTGGGGGAATTTTCTGTAGTGCTGTTTTCCCCGCACGAGTGTAGGCATTGGGTGGGCCAACAGGTTCGTTTGGGTTTTTTTGTTATAGCCTATGGACGAAACCCAAACTTTTTCGAACTTTTTGGCCGAGTCTATTTGTTAGAAACTCTGGGGTTTTTAGAGTCAGGTCTGAGCTTGAAGCTATGCAGGCTCTTCTGCTTTAGCCACTGAGCTTCTTCAGGACCTCCTCCAGGCCCACCCCCAGGCATTAGGTGGCCCAGCTGTAGCTCGTGGAGGTTAGGACATTGTGTAAGGGGAGAGGGGGTGGGCACTTTCTGATAACCTTCCCCAGAATTTTTTTAAAGTAACCTTTATTGGCTTTGATCTTCTTCTCATGTTAAAAAGAGAAAGAGCACATTTGATGAAAAAAATAATGACAATTGCTGCCATTTTTGGAGCTCTTATTGAAGCTCTTTGTTTTCAAGTCCTTATCTCTTTGAACCATTTTAAATTTTTTCCATGAGGTCTTTGGCTGAAAGATGACCTTCCTTGTCCAAAGCAGCAGCTAGTGAGTCATAGAGCCCGGGAATGATGCTGGGTTGGTCCCATTCTGTGCAGGAACTTCTAATGCATCACCTGAGAAGCCCCGCGAGGCAGGGAAACCAAAGCAGCCCTCACAGGGACAACCCCTGTGACATTCTTCTATATTTTCCTTAAGTCTTTGTGTAGCTATTTGTAAAAAATAATTTGGAAAATAGAAGTACCCTATGAACCAGCAATTCCACACCTGGGTATTCCACACCTGTTTGAAAACACAAAACACCAATTCGAAAAAATACATGTACCGCAATGTTTGTAGTAACACCATTTACAATTGTTAAGCTATGGAGTTGGGTGTCGGTCAACAGATGAGTGGGAAAAGAAGATGCTACACACACACACACACACACACACACACACACGAAATATTACTCAGCTATAAAACAATGAAATTTGATGTTTGGCAGGAACCAACACAATTCTGTAAAGTAATTATCCTTCGACTAAAAAATAAGTAAAAGTTTGGAAAAAAGAACAAAATTTTGTCATTCGCACCCACATGGGTGGACTTGCAGGGCATTTTGCTAAGTGAAATAAATCAGAGAAAGTCAAATACTGTATGATGTCACATAAATGGACTGTAACAAATTCAACAAACTAGTGAATATAACCAAAAAAGAAGCAGACTTGGGGAACTTCCATGGCTATCCAGTGGTTAAGACTCAATGGTTCCAATGCAGTGGGTACAGGTTTGATCCCTGGTGGAGAATTTAAGATCCCACATACCTCCAGGTCAAAAAGCCAAAACATAGAACAGAAGCAATACTGTAAAAAATTCAGTAAAGACTTAAAAAATGGTTCACATCAAAAAAATATCTTTAAAAAAAAAAGCAGACTCACAGACATGGAGAACAGACGAATAGTTACCAGTGGGGAGAGGAAAGGGTGGAAGAGCAGTCGGAGTAGGGGATTAAGAGGTGCAAACGCCTATGAACAAAATAAACACGCTCCAAGGATGTATTGTACCACACAGGGAATATAACCAATGTTTCATAATACTTATTCATGGAGTTTACCCTTTAAACCAGCTTCCCCGGTGGCTCAGCAGTAAAGAATTCTCCTGCAGTGCAGGAGATGCAGGAGACTTGGGTTCGATCCCTGCGTCGGGAAGGTCACCTCGAGGAGGAAATGGCAACCCACTCCATCATTCTTGCTTGGAGAATCCCATGGACAGAGGAGCCTGGCGGGCTACAGTCCATGGGGCCGCAGGAGTCGGACACGACTTAGCGGCTAAACTAGTACTACTATGCTTCAATTTAAAAATGAACAAAATTAATTTGAGAGCAACTTGTATACGGAGCCTTATTGAATATTTTTAATATATTTACGTTATAATAGTAGCTCATGCATTTTTCTTCTTTTCAATTCTAACAATACACAAATATGTGCTGATAAAAGAGAAGACTCCCTAAGCCCACCCCGCCCAGATGTCTTCACTGTTTCCTTCCATGTGCCAAGCAGATTCTCACGCCTGCTCTGTGCCAGGCCCTGCACTTGGCGCTGGGATCAAAGATGTGTAAGGAAGGCGAAAATCTCAAAGTCCTTGGCTTTAAGGTCTTCCCTGGGTCCAGCCAAGGCTGGGAGGGGTTAGATGCAGTCATGACATGACCTTAAACCCAGAGAGATGGTGTAAGGGTGGAAAGGATAAGAATAAAACTAACATGTTTTGCCATTGCAGAGGGAAGAGGGGATCCATTGGTGGATTTAGAGTTTATGGGAAGGTGAAAGGAGGAGTAAAGAGCTTGACAAGAGAGACTTCCCTGGTGGTTCAGTGGTTAAGACTCTGCGCTTCCAATCCCGGGGGCGTGGGTTCAACCTCTGGTCAGGGAACTAGGATCCTGCATGCCTTCAGGTTGAAAAAAGAGAAAAGCTTAACACACTTGAGAAAGACACTCCTAAATCAGATCAAGATTAAATCAGGTACTGGCACATCCTGGCCAAGAATATCTGGATCCCAGCTTGGGAAAGAGATGTTAGCCCACAGTGACCATTCTCACTTCCTCCTGAGACATCATGCAATATCTGGAGACATTCTCTGTTGTCAAAATAAAGGTGAGAGGGTGTTACTGCTGACAAATAGTGGGTGGAGGCCAGAGATGCTGCTAAACATCCTCCAATGCACTGGACGGTTGCCACCCCAAGGCAAGAATCACCTGACCCAAAACACCAATGGCACAGAGAGAGAAATTCTGGCTGGGGCAGGAAAGGTGCTCCCTACATCAGCCACTTGCAATCTAAAGTGTCTGGAGAAAATCACTTCATCTCTCCCAGTCTCACTTTCCTTCTCTGTATAATGATAGAGAACAGTGGTAGCTACTTCACAGGTTAGTGAGAAGGGTAAACTACTTGAAGAAGCGCTTGATAAATGTTAGTAGTTAAAAAAACAAACATGCCTGGTAATTCCCTGGTGGTCTAGGGGTTAGAACGGCGAGCTTTCACTGCTGAGGACTCGAGTTCAATCCCTGGTTGGGAAACTATGATCCGTCTAGCTGGGTGGTGCGAGCCAAAAAAGAAAAAAAAACAAAAAAAACAAAAGTGGAGATGAGGGGGAGTTTGCAGAGATGTAGCAAGACTTCAAATGCTGTAAAGAAAAATCTGGACTTTCTTCTCTCGGTATGTTCCAGGCCTTGAAGGTGTATGAACATTTGCAAAATTTGATATTCAAGATAATTCACCAGTTAAAAAAAAATTCCTTTAAACACACAACAGTTACTCCTAAGCAGCTGGCATATGGGAGGACCGAAGGTGCTCCTGATGTTGGATAGGAGTGGGGAGTGGTTTTAATTTTTTTTTTTTTTTCTTTTTGGCCGAGCTGTGTGTCATGCAAGATCCTAGTTGCCAAGGATGGAACCCAGGGTCCCTGCAGTGGAAGGGTGGAATCTCCTCCACTGGACCAATGGGGAAGTCCCTAATTTTTTTTTTCTTTTTTTTAACAAGCCATGTATTATTTTCGCAGTTAAAAAATATAATTTGGAAAGCGCCCAGTGATGGTAAAGATATTTAAATGGCAAAGCAAAACAATAAAACACTTTGCAAAGAAAATATAAACCAAAAGTGAAACAGATGAATCTCAAGGTGATTCAGACACTGAATCCATGGCTCATTCACATATAAGTTTTGGCCATTGCAAAATTGACTGTTTCCATTTAAGAAAAAAAATCTGAAGGTCCCTGATGTTGGATATGTATGTGGTGGTGGAGAGGGGAAGTGTGCATCCACATATCCCCAGTAATCTACTTTTGGGTGGTTTTGGAGCTGCATTTGTCCAATGCAAACCAACCACTGATGCCTATGAACCACCAGCGACTGTATTCTTCAGACCTCCTCAGGCTTCTCAGAGTCTTTGAGTAGGTGCCAAGGCCAAAGAGACCTGCTGATCCACCAACAGCTTGAGACCTGTTTGATTCAGAACCAGCAAAAGATGAATAAGTCTTTTCTGAAAGTCGTGCTTTCCAGCTGCAGATTTTAAATGTACTGGGTTCCGGGGGACAGTTGGGGTCAGGCGCTGTCACTCAGAAGACTAGAGATCAGAAGGTGGAGCTCATCTGTCATGCGGCGAGTTGTGCGTGTGTTTCCTGACTCCACCCCTGCAGTGGCCTCGGGTGTGTCACTTAACCTCTCTGAACCTCAGTATCTTCTTCTGTTCCAAAGGGCCGATAGCCGGTCAGCCCTGTCAGGATGTTGTACAAGTATAGAGCGACCATGGAAGCTAGAGAGTTCTGAAAAATGCCTGATGCCTGCTCTTGCGGGCTTCCCAGGGGGTAAAGAAGCTGCATGCCAGTGCAGGAGACATAGGAGACATGGGTTTGATCCTGGGTTGGGAAGATCCCCTGGAGAAGGGCATGGCAACCTACTCTGGTTTACTTGCCTGGAGAATCCCATGGACAGAGGAGCCTGGCGAACTACAGTCCATAGGGTGGCAACGAGTCGGACAGCACTGAAGCGACTTAGCATGCACACGCACCTGCTGTTGTACCAGGCGATCAGTGGAAACACCTTTCACCCACTTTGCCTCCTGGGCAGGCATAGAGGCTTCTCAGAGGCTACTCCTTATCAGCTGAAGTGCTGGGAACACCCAAAATAAAGCTTGTGGAGACTTGTCTTCACTAGCATAGTTGAACCGGCTTTGGAGGTTTGAAATGACTCTATGATTCCTGGATTCTCTCTTGCTTTTTTTTTCCCCATAGTTTTTCTTTAAAATGTTTATATTTTTTAAAATTTATTTTTTATCTTTTTGTTTTCTTTCTTAAATCTTTTTATCTCCCCCCACCCCCGACCCCTTCTTTCTTTCTCTTCATTCTTTGGATTCTCTCTTGATTTGTCTTTGAAAAGGTGGTAAGGGGCGTGATTCGGTATCTTCAGCTTTCTCCTTGCCTACGTACACAGGCAGGAAAACATGAAACAACCCAAGTCAGGTGGTCCAGGTCAGTACCCAGAAGATGTGACCTGGGAAGAAGCTGAGAGACGCAAAGAAAGTGGACGTGGGGGACTTCCTCGGGGGTCTGGTGGCTAAGACACCGTGCTCCCCATTCAGGGCACCCTAGGTTCTATCCCTAGTCAGGGAACTAGATCCCATATGCCAGAACTAAAGATCCTATATGCCGAAACTAAGACCCAGGGCAGCCAAAAAAAAAGAATGTGGACATGGAACGTTTCCCCAGAGGATCCCAGTCCTGAGGGGCAGAGCCACTGAGAGGTTAAGGGTGTCCCGGAACCCCAAACAGGACGCTATTTCTGAGTCAAGGCAAGGTGTTCATGTTCTACTGTATTTGCACAGGGAACTTTGCTCAGCGTTATGTGGCAGCTTGGATGGGAGGGGAGTTTGGAGGAGAGTGGATGCCTGTGTATGCACGACCAAGCCCCTTTGCTGTCCATGAAACTCTCACATTGTTAATTGGCTAAACTCCAATATAAAATAAACAAATCTTAAAGAAAGAAAGAAAGGTGTTCATGAACCACGCTGGGCTTTCTTGATTCAAATCAGGCCTCTTGGGAGAGCCATCTGTGGCCTTCTTTAGAATCAGACTCTGGATGATTTGTTTGTCCTCCTTGCCACTGGCTTTTTCCTTCTCAGAGGAAGAGAAATGGAATCCAGAATGGAACTGGAGGTATATACTGTGTGGGTCGGCAGGGTTGGAAGTTGGCGCAGACCAATGCAGCGAGTACTAGTTCTCTAACTAGCTGAGTAAGTCACTACTGTCACAACAAAAATAAGGGATGGTAGTAAGGAGGAGTCCCTATGGATGGCACATTGGAAACTGAGGCAGCCCACAGACTCAGAAAACAAGCATCTGGTTACCCAAGGGGAAGCAGTGGGGAGAGAGAAATTGGGAGTCTGGGATTAGCAGATGCTAGCTAGTATATGGGTTTCCCAGGTGGTGCTAGTGGTAAAGAACCTCCCTAAAGCAGGAGACCCAGGTTCAACCCCTGGGTTGGGAAGATCCGTTGGAGGAGGGCATGGCAACCCATTCCAGTATTCTTGCTTGGAGAATCCCATGGACAGAGGAGCCTGGCGGGCTACAGTCCAAGGGGTGGCAAAGAGTCGGACAGGCTGAAGTGACTTTCGCATGCATGCTTGCCGCTAGTATGTATAAGACCGATGGACAACGAGGTCCTACTGCTTCAGTAGGACCTACTGGCTCAGCTGTTAAGGATCTGCCTGCCATGCAGGAGACCTGGGTTCGATCCTTGAGTTGGGAAGATCCCCTGGAGGAGGGCATGACCACCCACTCCAGTGTTCTTGCCTGGAAATCCCTATGGACAGAGGAGCCTGGCAGGTTACAGTCCATGGGGTCTCAAACAGTCGGACACGACTCAGCGATTAAGCACAGCACCGGATATAGAGAACTATATCCGATATTCTGTGATAATGGAAGAGAATGTAGCAGAGAATACATATGTGTAACTCAGTCATTTTACTGTTTACAGCAGAAATTAACACAGCCTTGTAAATCAACTATACTTCAATTTTTTAAAAAAAAAAATGTATTTTATCTGAATCCTCATAAAAAGACTTCTGAGCTGGACAGTCTTATTCTCTTTGTTTAGAGATGAGGAAAAATGAATTTGCTCCTGGAGATTCTGAGAAGCCACTGGAGGTTACTCAGCAAAGGAGGGAGTGGGGGGAGGAGAGAAACAGGAGTAGGATCTCTAGGATGTAAATTGGGGTGCTGGATAGATGGAGTGAGAGGGAGCAGGGGTCCAAAGTCTGGGAGATTTGCATCCTGCTGGTGCCAGTGCAGCCCCTCGGTGAAGAGAGTTTTAAAGGTGAAAAAAACAAACAGATTTAAATTGAAAATTGAAATGTATTGCCTGAGGTCATAAAACCAGCAAGGTGAGCAGGAAAGTCTTGACCATGGGGGGTAATCATCTAACCCAGCAATACAACTAAATAGCTCATCTATCTAATCGCAAAAACCTTTTGGAGTCAGAAACTCCATAAATAAATCCAAGTGTCCCTTTCTGATCTCCAGGCAAACAAATGGAATTAGCACATCAAAGACTTGGGTCCCTGTACTGTATGTAAGTAATCCTGCCCCAAGGTGGGAGGTGGGGCAGATGGAAGATTCAGGAGTTCAGAAATGGTTAACTCACTTATTTCTTGGGCTCCATTCCCAGCTGTGTGACTCAGGAAAACTTACCTAACCTCTCTGAGCCTACCTCATAAACTTGTTGTGAGGATGAAATTAAAATGATGTTATCATTGTTGAGTGGTTTATATGTGCCAAACCCAGTTCCAAGATCATTTCTTACATTCACTCAATTCTCCCGATAACATACCTCTTAAATGAGTTACTAATACATTACATAATGATTAAAATGATGATAGGAAATCTATCTAGCAACATAAGAGACACATTGTATTAAGTAGTAATAACAATCAAAATAACAAGTAAATTTTGGGAATTCCCTGGCAGTCCAGTGATTAGGAATCCGCACTTCCACTGCTCTGGGCCTGGATTCAACCCTTGGTTGAGGAACTAAGATCCCACAAGCCCTGAGGTGTGGCTAAAAAAAAAATTAATAAGCAACAAGTAAATTTCAAAATACTGTCTACTCCAAGTCAACATTCAAATTCCTGAATGCGAGGACGAAAAGAGAAAGTGGAAACATAAGCCCTCAATTTTTGGTGAAATCGTGTGTGGTCCATTATGTCTTTGGTTGCTGTTACATAATGATTTTTCCAGAAATGAAAATTTTATTTATAATATTTATATAAAACTATACAAGAATAATTGAATAGGGTTTGAGAAGCAAACATATATTCATATCAACACACATATATCCCTAGTTCAATCCAGGTGCCTCCTGGTGTCATCACTTTGGGCTTCCCTGGTGGCTCAGATTTGTAAAGAATCTGCCTGCGATGCAGAAGACCTGGGTTCAGTCCCTGGGTTGGGAAGATCCCCTGGAGAAGGGAATGGCAACCTTCTCCAGGATTCTTGCCTGGAGAGTTCCATGGACTGAGGACCCTGATGGGTTACAGTCCATGGGGTTGCAAAGGGTCAGACACAACTGAGAGACTATCACTTTGACTTTCACACAGTTATAGTTATTTAATTACATGTAATTCTATCTATAGTTATTTAATTACATCTCTATGCAAATATATAGAGATATATGTATATGCACATATATAAACCTATTTGATTATTTGTGTATTCGTTTATCTATCTCTCAAACCCTGTTCTTATCACTTTCTCCTCTGAGGAAAACTTTACCGGGAGGCAAATTCTATAGGCAGACACTGCTGCAAGGGCTTGATCCCACATTTTTGTGCCTCATAGACCCTTTGAAGATCCCAGGAATGCCTGTTACTCCCAACGCAGGGAAACGCACACACCCAGAAGCCAGAAGGTAGGAGGCTTCCTCTTCATGGGAGCTCATAGCTGTTCCCACAGTCCACCCACTTGAGCCCCTGCAGTTCACGGGTTAGGGATCCATTTAGAAATCTATTCCTTTTTATTTTCCAGTAAATATTGATTGAGCATCTATTATGCACCAGATGGGCCCTGTCGTGAGACATTAAAATGTCACCTAATGGCATTCACAGAGGATCATTAACCCCCCTTTTATCTACTTCTGACCTTTCCTTGTGAAAATAGCAGTAGAGATAGAGGGGTAGTTCACATCTAAGGGATACTTTGCTGATTATAAAGGACTTTCTCACATATTCCTTGATGTAGGCTTGTGGCCACAGGGTAAGTAGATACTACTATTATCTCTGTGCCACAAAAAGGTACATTAAAAGTTGGAGAAGGTGGAATGGATGACAGATTTATCTGCATGTAGAGGAGACAAAATTCTGCACCCAGGGGCTTGTTTTAGAGAAGCAGAGATCACAAGCGATCTTATCATCAGCTACTGGATAAGAGCAGAGCTTGAAATCAGACTCCAGCAGGTGCTGTGTTACCTTAGGCAAGTTTCTTTAACTCTCTGAGCCTGTGTTTCCTTATGAAAACTGGTGACATCATGGATGTAGAAAACAAATTTATGATTGCCAGGGGACAAGGGGGTTGGGGAGGGACAAGTTAGAAGCCTGGGATTAAGATACACATAATACTGTATATTATATAGATACCTCATAAGAAACTGCTGTACAGAACAGGGGACTCTATACGCTGTAATGGTCTGTATGGGAAAAGAATCTTAAAAACAAACAAACAAACCCCACGAAATTCTCCTGACCATTTTTAATGGAATTTTCTGAATCTATAGACCATTTTAGGAAGAATTTACATCTTAACAGTATTGAATCTGCCAATTTATAATCATGGTATGTTTTCATATATATTTTGGACTTTTAATGTGGAAGTCTTGGTATCTTTTGTTAAATTCCTTTTAAATGATATTCTAGTTTTTTATGTCTCTGTGTCAGATTTTAATTTCATTTTCCAATGATTTGCTGATAGCTAATAAACATTAAATTGGTTTTTGAAAAAAAAAAAAAGAAAACCAGAGACAGTAGTAACATTGACTCATTAATAAAAACAGCAGAAACAACAGGGACAGTATTAATACCCAATAGTACTATGATGTTTTATGATGATAAAACGTTAATGGCAAGAAATTTCCCTAATCCGGAACACACAGAGAATGCTCAAGGCAGGAAAACAAAACATAAATTAATAAATGAAAACTTTTTTTTTTTTAGGTAAGGTGTAAATCTCGCCCCTTTGATATCTTTCCCCCCATTGGTATGGAAAGTTTGGGTTGAATTTTGACAATTCTTCTTCCAGACCCCCTGAACTGAAACCCTTATTGTCAAAAGAATTGTCATAAGCAGTTTTTAATGAGTGAAATTATTTTTTTTTCTTGATCCAGGTATCTTTTTGCACATCTAAAGCAGGGCCTGTCTAACCACTAGGCATAATGGACACCCTTTCTCAGATGACCCCAAGAGAGTAGAGCGGGGTGGATCTTCAGGTTAGAATGAATGCCTGGGCTTCCCTGAGAGCTCACTGGTAGGGAATCCACCTGCTGTGGGTTTGATCCCTGGTCTAGGAAGATCCCACTACACCCGTGCTCCACAACTGCTGAGCCTGAGCTCTAGGGTCCCGGAACCACAGCTACGGAAGCCCGTGCGCCCCAGAGCCCACGCTCCGTAACAAGAGCAGCCCCGAAATGAGAATCCCGCACACCGCAGCTAGAGAGCAGCCCCCACTCGCTGCAACTGGAGAAAAGCCCACGCAGCAGCAGAGAACCAGCACAGCCATAAACAAATAAAATTATTCTAAAAAGATAAAATGAACACATCCTTAAATGTCAACAAAACGTAATTTTATGTGAACTTGCCAAGGCATACAAAATTGTATTTATTACGTAAAGTTGGTGCGTTCTAAGACATGGGGTGAGGGCCCCCAAAAGTCAGAAAGCAGGAAGTTATGCCCCAAGTTATGACAATTCTTGAAGCTAGATGAGCACAAAAGAGTGCATTATATTTGGATATTTGGACATATTTCAGATTTTTCAAAACACCTAAGTAAAAAGGCCCTCATCCTTTGAATTTCAGTTCATTGCCAAGTCATGATTCTCAGACAACTTCTGCTTAGTAAAGTTTGAAATGTTTCATTGAGTTCATTCCTCAGATCACTAGACCTTAAAAGGTGGCTTAAGCTCTCAGGAGACAGAAGATTGGATAAACAAATATTTGTTTTCTGGAACATATCCAAATATCCAAATATAATGGACTCTCTTGTGCTTCTCTTTCAGTTTCAAGAATTATCACAACTTGGGCAGGGACCTTGTCACCATTCTGACTTTTGGGGGGTCCTCACCTCGTATCTTAAAATGCACCCATGTTTTGTAATAAAGACAATTTTGTGCAGTTCCTTGAGTTCTGCTTTGGTAAACTGACATAAAATTATACTGTGTCCACATTTAAGCATTTATTCATTTTAATTTGGCAAGATCCCCACTTCCTCTGTCACTACCCACTTGGTTGATTCACTTCATTGTGCAGCTAGAAACTAACAGGACATTTTAAAGTAATTGTATTTCAACAAAAGAAAAGAAAAAAACACCAACAAAGCCCAAATATGTGTTTTCTGCTTTTAAAATTCTCGAAGGCACGAGGTAATAGATGAATATATTAGGAAACTTTGGGAGGGGTTTTTCTAAGACTCTAAGCCATCCCACCCTTGTTTCCAGAGAGGTGGTTGCATTTTGATGTCTACCCAGCATCTTTACTCCCAGGCTGGGAGTTGCCCCACCTCCTGCCAATCCAGTGGCATCAGCTATCCTCACAATGACATGAGATCTTTATCCCCAATTCAGTCCTTCTCAGCAGGCCAGCTGGGATTGACGAGGAAAGGAGAAATGTCTCTTTGGATGTTTCCCCTCTGAGTTGGTGCAAGTGTGAATTTGTGAAGGTCAGTTTGGTGAAAGGGATCATAAACCTTGAGAATATGCTTATCTTCCCTCCTGACTTTCCAAATCTTGGAATTTCTCCTGGGGAGATCTCTGAGATGGGAATGCTAAAGTGAATGTTACAAAGGTTAAAGGGCAAAAAGAAAAAAAAATCACAAGTGAAATACTATCACTTGGATAGAATGGTGATATAGCCCTAAAATACATTTTTCAGGTTTCGCAAGTATTAAAATGAGGAAGGGAGAAGGGCATTGTGGGTAGGGACTTGGAAAAATCTTCTTCCTATTCTAAAGAAATAAATTCAATTACAAAACAAAACACTGTTTTTTTGAGGCGAAGCCAAACTATGCGTCATGTGGGATCTTAGTTCCCCCACCAAGGATCAAACCCATGACTCCTACAGTGGAACTGCAGAGTCACACCCACTGAACCACCAGGGAAGCCCCACAAAACAGTGATATTTTCACTAAAGACAAATTACACCAGGGTTGTGCTAAGCACCTTGGGGGTGCATTCTTCCAAAAAATCTTTTATCTTTAGATTTCTTTTTTGGGGGGGAAAAAAACAGTGAGCCCTATGTACATTTAATAACAAAAGGACAGAGTGATTGGGAAAGAAGTGTCAGAAAAAGTTCTGATTTTGATGCAGGCTCCTACTCTGGTTGAATTGATGCTTTTGAACTGTGGTGTTGGAGAAGACTCTTGAGAGTCCCTTGGACTGCAAGGAGATCAAACCAGTCAATCCTAAAGGAGATCAGTCCTGAATATTCACTGGAAGGACTGATGCTGAAGCTGAAATTCTAATAATTTGGCCACCAGATGCAAAGAACTGACTCTTTGGAAAAGACCCATGCTAGGAAAGATTGAAGGTGGGAGGAGAAGGGGACAACAGAGGATGAGATGGTTGGATGGCATCACCGACTCAATGGACATGAATTTGAGTAGGCTCCAGGAGTTGGTGATGAACAGGGAAGCTTGGCATGCTGCAGTCCAGGGGGTCAAAAAGAGTCAGACACGACTGGGTGACTGAACGGAATGGAACTGAACTGAACTTACCCTGGTTGTCTACAGTTTTTAGATTTTTGCCTCTAATGTCATCTCCTGGAGGGTCTTCTTGTCCCCCTCTGCCTTAGTGGCCCCTCTCACACATCAGTCTGTTCAGTCTTCAGAGCACTTATCACAATCTGTATCTTTCAGGTACATGTTAACTTGATTTTTAATCTCCCTGGCCCCTTTAGAATTTAAGCCGTGACCTTGACCATTCATGGCTGCAAGGCCCAAGCAACTATATGTAACGCACAAAGTGTGAGGAGCAATGTATTAAATATTGTAGAAGGAACAAATCAGACAAGGACTGTATGAATGGCTGAGTGTATGCGCAAATGAATGAAGGAGTGAATGAGTGAATGAAGAAGTGAGTAAATGAACGAGTGAATGACTGTTAGATGAGTCAATAAATGAGTAAGTGAATGAGTGAATGAATATCTGCAAAAATGGTTAGGTGGTTGAGTAAACGAGCAGGTCAGCAAATGAGTTAGTGAAGGAGTGAATAAATGAATGAATGAGTGAGTGAATGAATGAATGGCATAGTGAGTAAAACAGTAAATGAATGAGTGAATTAGGAAGTGAATGAATGAGTGGACTAGTCAGCGAATGAATTAGTGAGTGAGTAACTAGATGAGTGTATAAAAGTGGTTGAATCTCATTTGCCATGATTCGCTCTGTGATTGTGGCGATGTCATGTGACTTCTCCAAGCCCATTTTCTAATCTGATAAAGTGAGGTTCACACCTGATGGAAAGGAGTGAAGTTTCTAGAGGAAAATTTCCAAAGGACTTGGCTCATACTCTGCTCTTAGTAAAAAGGAAGGTGCTGTCAGTTCCTCATTACAACAAAATGCTGCCCAAGAACTCTGCTAGAATCTGCGTTGGAAACATGGTACCATTTTCTAAGGATGATGGTAATGATAGTAAATTGATAACAGAACTGCATGTTCCCAGAGTGACCTCTCCAGGACCACATTTGTGTTTTGTTTTGTTTTGGGCCACATCGTGGGGCAGGCAGGATCTTTTTCGCTGACCAGGGATCGAACCTGTGCCCCTGGCAATGGAAGCATGGGATCTTAACCACCGGACCACCAGGAAAGTCCCAAGATCACATTTTTAATATGTACGCAAGAAATGTGATCGCTCAGAATGGTAGGCTGTTAGTCCTGAGGGCAAGTCCTGTGTTCTTCAACGCTGGGTGCCTGCAGCAAACCTTATCTGCCATTTAAATCTGAATCGATCAGTTGGCTAACAATTGAATTTCTTAGCTGAAGTCTGGAAATTGAGGATTCTAAGTGAGTGAATCTGGCTGGCGTACTCCTACATGCAGAAGACAAAACCTGACAAAGTTGATTCTGTGAATTCCTAATAATAATAATAACAGCGACAAAGTCTAGATGCCAGATGCTGGTCTAGCCACTTTAGATGTGTAAAACTCCAAGTCTGTAGACAGGGTGTGTTGAAAATCCTGGATTCAGAGAGGTTAAGTAACTGGCTCAAGGACACACAGCAAAAAAGCTAAAAAGCTGGGTTTTAAATGCAGATCCTCTGAAAGAATCTATATTCTCTAGGCCAGTGTTTTTCCAACTTTTTAGTATTGTACCTCTTAAGGAAATTTTTTAGACTTTTTTTTCCTAATGGCCCCGACCCCCAGGAAACTTTAATATCACAAATACTGTGACATTAAAAAGAAACTTTAATATTACAGATACTGTAATATTAAACACCGCACATCTGTATATGTACTGTATGTGTATCCTTGCTTTCTTACACAGAGTAAGATGTTTGGCCCATCTCAGAGTCGGTCTTAACCCTCCTTGAGAATGTTTGCTCTAAATTGCCTTCCTCAGCCAGGAGCTCACTGCCCTCCTTCATGTTGTTAGCTTGGCTTGAGGGAACCTGGAGCGGGTGGGTATTGTGGTCGCCACACTCCCCTCCAAAATGCAGATCCAGGTCATCTAAAGTTCCCATCTTGAACGCACATTAAACCATTTTCATCCAGAAAAAGTATTTGGTCCCTAATACCAGCTATTTGGGCTTCCCAGGTGGCTCAGCGGTAAAGAATCTGCCTGCCAATGCAGGAGATGCAGGTAGACATGGGTTCAGTCCCTGGGTTGGGAAGATCCCCCTGGAGAAGGAAATGGCAACCCATTCCCAGTATTCTTGCCTGGAGCATCCCATGGATAGAGGAGCCTGGAGAGCTACAGTCCATGTGGTTGCACAGAGTCGGACATGACTGACCGTGCATACACACACACACACACACACACACACACACACACACACACACACACACACACACCCCAGCCATTTATTATTTCTGAGTCCAATCCTTGACCTCAGCACCTCATGTTTTAAAATTTCACGGATAGAATCAAGGAGCAGGGAGGTTTTCCAAAAACAAAGTGGACATTTTTTTTTAAAAAAAAGAATGAACAGTGTGGATGTTTTTTTGATTCTGAGTCAAAACCTCATGCCCTTAAGTCCTCAGGAGTCCCGGGGGGATCGTGCAAGCCCCCCACCCCTTGCCTTTCACTAATCCCTGGAGACTCAGGGGTCTGTCTGAAGTGGTCTTCAAGAGCCTCTGGGGTGGCGGGGTACCTCACTGGGGACCCACTTGAGCCTCCCGGCCGGCCATGCACAATAAGGCTGCATTCTTGCCCGATTTCCGCTCAGCCCGGCTCTCCCTGACCCTGAGACGAGGGACCACAAACAAGGCTCTTATTAGAGGGGCTGACATGGTGAGGCCAGCTTTTGTGCCTCCGCAGTTCCAGTAGGCTCTCCCCCCACCGGCCCCCTGCTCTTGGCCACTTCCTCCCCACTCCTGTGAACTGATGTCAGTTCCAGAAAGAATGGGATTGTTCTCCGGGACTGCCCGGCGGCAGGGCCCATGGTCCCAGCCTGGGAGAGACAGCAGGCATGGAATCAAGGAAGCACCCACCACTTACCACCCTGAAGATGGAAAACTCATTAAACGTCTTGCCAAAGACGCCCTCATCCGCAGGCGCCCATTCCGACGTTCGGCCGAACAAAGCTGGCATTCCTGGTGAGGGAGTGGGGGACGTTCGCAGTCCCTTCTGAGCTCGTAAAAAAACCAAGACGGCACAGAAAGGAAATGGAGCAGGGAGGGTGGGAGTGGGGGTCAGAGGGGGGTGGTTTTGAAGTCCATTCTTGGCTACAAATGTATGCCCGCCCTATTTTCTCTGAGGTCTCATGGCCTTCAGCCAGTGAAACACAACATCTCCATGGGTGCCAGGGACTTTGATGCAAAACACGAGGAATCTTCTAGGAAACAGAAGCTAACTGAAATTCAGCCTGTAATCTTAACTGTGTGAGGTGGCTAAGGGCCTTGGGAATTCCACTGGCCCAGTGTATCCACTTCACAGTGATGAACATGGAGGTCGGGAGGAAAAGAAGGAACTTACCTGAAGCTCCTTCCCGGACCTCAACTCCTGGTAGACCCTAGGTGCCTCAGGTATGTCTGTTTCCACAATAGGCTTCTTCTTTTTAAGTGTTTATTTCTTTATTTGGCTGCACCAGGTCTTAGCTGCAACACTTGGGATCTTTGATCTTCTTTTCAGCATGCAGAATCTGAAGCAGCATGTGGAATCTTTAGTTGCAGTATGCAAAGTCTTAGTTGCAGCATGTGGCATCTGGCTTCCTGACCAGGGATTAAACCCAGGCCCCCTGCTCTGGGAGCGTGGAGTCTTAGCCACTCGACCACCAGAGAAGTCCCCCACAACCGTCTTCTTCTGCCCAAAGCTTTCCATTGCGTGTCACACCTTCTTTGTGGGACAAGTAGAGAAATCTGCTCTATGGTGACACCCAGGGATGCTGAGGACAGTTCTGGGAATTGAATTCACTTCATAACTTTACTCCATCTGGTGGGCGGCCATCCACAAGCCAAGGAAAGAGGTCTCAGGAGAAACTATCCCTGCCCACTCCTTGACCTTGGACTTCCAGCCCGCAAAGCTGTAAGATAATACATTGGTGTTGTTGAAGCTCCCCAGTCTGTGGTCCTGCCTTACAGCAGCCCAAGCAAAACAAACACCCTCAGTGTTGAGCTCACTTGTCATATGATGTCTGCCTTAATCTTCCTAGTGACCCTGGGAGTGGGGGATTGTATTTTAGTCGCTAAGTTGCACCTGACTCTTTGCAACCCCAGGGACGGTAGCCCACCAGGCTTTTCTGTCCATGGGATTTTCCAGGCAAGAATACTGGACTGGGTTGCCATTTCCTCCTCCAGGGGCTCTTCCCCACCCAGGGATCAAACCCGTGTGTCCTGCATCCCAGGAGGTTTCTTTACCACTAGCGCCACCTGGGAAGCCCTGAGAGGGGCATAGCATTTCTCTTTTCTAAGAAGGAGGGCTTCCCATGTGGTGCTAATGGTAAAGAAACCGCCTGCCAATGCAGGAAATACCAGAGACAAGGGTTTGATCCCTGGGTCAGAAGATCCCCTGGAGGAGGGCATAGCAACCCACTCCAGTATTCTTGCCTGGAGAATCCCATGGACAGAGGAGCCTAGCGGGGTGTCCATAGGATCACAAAAGAGTCAGATACCGTCAAAGCAATTTGGCACGCTAAGAAGACAGAAAACTGGTTGTCTGCCTGGAGAAGGACAGAGTTTGAAACTGGCAACATGGTGATGGACAGAGAATAAGGAAGGGGTGTACACAGAGGGGAGGGGAGGACCAGGCTGGCGACTGAGACGCTGTGTCATGTACAGATGGGCAAAGAGGAGGAACCTATGGGCACACTGATGGGAAGATGGCCAGAGATGCCGGGGGAGAACCAGAGGGCCTCGGGGTCATGGGAACCGAAGGGAGAGAGAGGCGTGGAGAAGGCATGGTCGCCAGGGTCAGTGGAGCCAGGAGAACCGAAGAAGATAAGGCCATGACCTTGATTGACAGCTGTGGATTTAGTGCCGAGAGATGGAGGTTGATCCCTCAGCAATCCCTTTCCAGGAACATACTTAGTTTGACTTAGTCTTGAAGCAGGGACTTTTACGCGTTTGGGAAGAAGGGCAGGGGTGCTCACTCTGAGAATTTGATGAAAACCTTGGACCATCTCCCTCAAAAAATGCCCCTCTGCACAATCACCCGCCACCTTTGCCTCTGATGCCAGGGGGCCATGGAACCAATAAACCAGAGTCTGAGGGGAAGAAACCTAATAATCCAAATTTTAGAGCTGGGGTTCAACAGCCTTCCTTCCTGTTCTTTTTAAAGCCTCTTTTGACTCAGAGAGAAGAAAATATTAGTGGTCTTTTTTTTTTTTCACCACTAAACATGACTTATGAATGAGATTTGAGTCCCCTGGAGGGATTATCAATAACTCTAAATAGTTTAGTTCTTCTTTGGAATTACTTAAGAAACGTTAAAAAAAAAAAAAAAAAAAAAAGACAATATCAAGGGCAGAGCCTGTCCCCAAAACTCTGATTCCACCAGTCTGAGGTTGAATACAAATCTGACGTGTGTTTGTGGGGATGACGCTGCTCCAAATGAGAGGTTGTCATAGATGTGAAATCATCAGAGATAATACACCTGCTGGATTTTCATCATCTCTGCCCGTGTTTTGATCCACACTCAACATTTGTATCCTCCTTTGCGCTTGCTGACTTGGTCTTGTTTTTTTACTGAACACTGAGTTCTCTGACCCTGAAATGACTTCAGGTCCTGACATAAAACCTTGACCTTCCCGGCCCTTCCTTTCCTTATCTCTAAGTGAGGGGTAAGCCTGCCAACCTCCTGCTTCCCGGAGTGGCGTGAGCAGCAGCAATAAATAAATAAGAAAAGAGGCAAGAAGCTTATGTCCTCGGGGGCTCCTGGTTCTACTTGTTGTCACCGGACCCCAGCTTGCCTTACTCCAGACTCTGTTTTCTTTTGAAGTAAACGACCGCCGCCTATAAAACTTTAATGCAGGGATTTCCCATTGTCGGGGCGTCCGTGAGGCACAGCCTTTCTGATTCACTGTGTGTATATACTGACCGACCAGGAGAAGGAACTGACTGGGAGGTCTGGAAGTTGTTGGTTTGTTTCTGGAAATGCACGGGCTTATGTCCACTTTAGCAGACAGTATCTCAGACTCCATCCCTGATAGTAATGGCAGGCGGGCATTGGACTTACTCCATGTCGGTCCCGCAGTCTGTTGTATCTATATTATCTCCCAACAATCCCATAAAGCAAGGATTACTATCAACCCTGTTTTAAGAGCAGAGAAATGAAGGTTCCTGGAGCTGAAGCTTTTTTTTTTCCTCCTAAGGAAACTGGAAAGGGGGTGAGGTGGGGGGATGGGAGGGATGGTGGAGGGTTGGGAGGGTGGGGGGTGGGGAAAGGATGGGGGAGTGGAGGGTAAGAATGGAGGAGGGGACAAAACAACTTCACAGTTCATTCTCTTCTTCTAAGAAATTAGAGAAGGTTTATTTTCAGTTTTTAAAAACTCCTCTACCGTTTCCTTCAGACAAATCCACATGATTATCAATTCCAGTTTCTCAAAACCAAAATTCTCCTGTCTAAAGATGTCAAGGAAAAAAAAAGGGGGGGGGGGCGGAAAAGATCTCAAGGAAACTTGTCTGGCAAACAAAAAGCATAAAAGAGAAATAAAAAAGTCCTCCTTTTTGTGCCTCGTTCTCTTTCTAACGGGCGCACACTCACACACGGAGGTGTGCGAACGCTGTTGTGGCTTTGATGTCTCCTACGTGGGGAGCGTTTCCACTGTCAAATTGCTAGGGGGTGGAGTGTGCCTCCTGGATGGGGTTTTGATGGAAACACAAAGGTTACTGACCTCAAATACAAATTGGCTTGGCCCTCTAGAGTTTGCCCGGCTTCTAGCCCGCTCTCCTTAGCTACCAGGGCCCCGTCCTACCCAGGACAAAACAAACAGGGGCTGTCGGGAGAATTGCCTCTTCAAGGGCACAATGAGAAGGAGAAGTGGAAACAATTACGCCAACAATTCAGACCGGGATGTTAAAACACTCACCACACAACCCCGACGTTTACCTAAATTATCTGGGTAATTGCCTCCATTTTCAGCTTGGATTTGGGCTCTGTAAATCCTGGGGCTTCCAAATGATAAATAAGAAGGCTCCCCTTGAAGCCAAAGCTGAGAGAGAGGGAGGTCTCTCTCATCATTGTAGAAAGAACACAGAGGCGGAGTCCCTGAACTTCGTGATGAAGTCACCCCTTGGATGCAAAAACTTGGGCTCAACACTGAAGTTCTCGGAGCCTCTGTTTCCTCCCCTGGCCGTCAGAATGAAGGCTGCTATCTGGAATAAGGTGGAAGGAAGGAAGAATGGGAGGGAAGGAGAGAGAGAGAAATGGTTGCAGCCTCTTTTGTGTTTTGAATTATTACAAGCTATGGAGAGAAATAAACATGACCTTATGGCGCCCCCATTCATACCAAAGCAAAGCAAATCACAAAAAAAGTCATTCAAGGCAAGCCTCAGCCTTTGTCTCTCCTCCTGCAGGCCTCCTGCTTTTCTTTCCTGAGTGTGAGATCTGAAACAAAGCTGATTCCACCTTGAGTGTACACAAGCCCGCACCATTCTCTTTCCTTAGACTCTGATGATCTGTTATTTTTAAACTTTGTCGGAGATTTTTAAAACCAAAACCGTCTTACTTCACTTTGTGTAATAGGCACTAGGTTCATTCACCTCATTAGAACCGACTCACTCAAATATCTATACTAACGCCAATATATGGAATCTAGAAAGATGGTACTGATGAACCTATTTGCAGGTCAGGAATAGAGACTCGGACATAGAAAATAGACCTATGGACGGAGGAGGGGGGTGGGGGGGGGAGAGGATGAGATGTGTGGACAGAGTAGCATGGAATGTCTATACACAACCATATGCAAAATAGACAGCCAATGGAAATTTGCTGAATGACTCAGGGAACTCAAACTGGGGCTCTGTAACAACCTAGAGGGGTGGGAAAAGGGTGGGAGGTGGGAGGGAGGTTCAAGAAGGAGGGGACATATGTATACTGGCTGATTCGGGCTTCCCAGGTGGGAACAAAAGGTGGGCACAAAAAAGGAGGACTTTTTTATTTCTCTTTTATGCTTTTTGTTTGCCAGATGGTAAAGAACCTGCTTGCAATGCAGGAGACCCAGGTTCCATCCCTGAGTTGGGACGATCCCCTGGAGGCTACCCACTCATGGCTACCCACTCCGGTATTCTTGCCTGGAGAATCCCATGAATAGAGGAGCCTGAAGGGCTACAGTCCAAGGGGTCGCACGAGTCAGACACAACATGGCTAATTCATGTTGATGTATGGCAGAAATCAAACCAATATTGTAAAGCAATCATCCTTCAATTAAAAATAAATAAATTAAAACACACACACACGTGCAGGCAAATTAAGAAAAAACAAAAACAAACGGAAACCGTCTACATCTTGCAACTGGTGCGTTTTCTGCAGGATCCTGTGCCCCTGCCCCGAGGAGGTGACCTTATTGAGAACCTACTAAGTGCTGGGTGTCTCTTCCTGCCGCAGTTCATTTCTATTTCAAAGGGGTCACAAAGATTCAGACATGACTGAGTGATTTTCATTCCACTTCACTTCAAAGTCCTCCAGACTTTCTCCGGATTTGTAGCACCGTTTTCCATTTTGAAAAATGAGGGGCTAGTAGCCAACCTTACCTTTAGACGTGAGGCCAGCAAACTTTTTCTGCAAGAAGCCACAGAAAGATTTCTTACTCTAAAAGTCACACCGTCTCTTGTTGAAACAATTCAATCTGGCAGCCACAGAGAATGTGTAAATGAATAGGTGTGGCTGAATTCAATGAAACTTGATTTCTGAATACTGAAATTTGAATATCAAGTCATTGGCACACGAAGTATTCTTCCTTTGATTTCCCCACCCCCAACTATTTAAAAGTGCAAAAACCATTTCTAGCTTACAAGCCACATGAAACACGGGAGGCTCAAGGACCTGATTCTTTCTTCTGACCTCTTTGCTCCCTCTGTATCTTATTTACAGGGGATGGCTATGAAGCTGGATTTTCTGGGATGCAAATCTGATGAGAACAGAGATCGAGTCTCAGACACAGCTACTTGCTTAATAAATAAATGGGTAAAGAATGAATGACTCATCCTCCTTGAAAGTCTTGAAAAAGTGCCCTGCACTTCCCACAATGAACCAGCAGATGGCGGCAAAGGAACGGCCAAGCAAAGGCGCTAGAGCGGTGGCCGTGAGCCGCTTTTATTTCTGATTCTCCCTCCCCTGATCTCTGCAAAACAGGTAGCTCGATTTTTTCCCCCCCTGCCCAGAGGAAAAACCAAGAGTTAGTGCTGATTGACTGTGCAGTCCTCCCTTCCTGTTTGTGCTTCCTCACCTTTGCTCTTACTCAGAGACCAGGGTGTATCAAGAAATTGGGGGAAATAACACTAGAGAGGCTTTTATGTCAAATAAATCCAGCGCAGAAATGGTCTGTTTATTAACAAATAGAAAACAAAAACGCTGCGTCTTCATCTCCCTGAGTCAGGTCCAGGCTTTTGCCAAACGCTGGTCACACCATGCATACTTTTCTTGTGATTTTCCTGCGGGAAAGTCTTGGGGCAAAGTTTGGAGTGAAGTTGGGGTGGGGGTTGGGAGTTGATTCAGGAGGTCTGAGCAGGCATGGGTGGAGAGAAGTAAGGAGCCCTTGCTTATATCACCTCCTATGAAATCCATCTTGTCTTGACGAAGGGAGGAAATTCATCTCTAAGTGGCCAAGTACCACCAAAAGGGTTTTTTTTTTTTTGGCAAAACTTGGGAGTGGGGATGGGGGACTCCCCTGGGGCCCTATTTTATCAGAGAGGAGGAAACAGGAGTACCCTCCCCTCTCTCCTTGAACATTCTGCCCTGTCTAGAAAGTTTAAGTGCTTGTGAATTTTCATGTGTGCTTGGTGTGTTTGCCGAAATAAAACAAAAGAGGGAAGCATGACAGAGAAAAATGCAGGCGACATTTTAAAATGTTTCCACTATAACCTCTGCCTTCTAAGTTAATGGGGTTCCTGAGCATGTTTAGGCTGGCCTCACACACAATTTGGGTAGGTGCCTACTTTGTTCTAGGCTCTGCGGGGCAGTAAAGATAAAGGGAATTTTCTGCAGTGAAAAGAGGTCCCAGCTTTCCCCTTGTCCATTATTTCACCCGGGGTAGGGGGGGAGCTCTGGTGACCCTCAGATCCTAAACACTCAGATCCCTCCCTGGTCAACACATACACATCTATCTTCCAAAATTTAGGTCCCTGATTCCACCAGGTGTGGTTTTAATAAAAATTTTTTAAAAAAACATGAAAAACTAAGCCCTTCGCAAGGTCTAAATAAAGATGAAATCTGCCAACTCCCCACGATGTATGAAGGTGGCTCTAAGGGGGTGTAGATGCAGGGGGACTCCTAGCCTGGACCCCAGTGTTCTCTCCCCAAAGGAGACTCCTCCGCAGCTCCCCTTGCCCTGGATCTTAAGGTGGGAGGAGGGGGTGCAGTAAAAGGCAATTTTGTTTTATGAAAAGTGGTTTCCTTTTATTACCTGTGATAGTCGAGTGGGGGGTGACCTTAGCAACAGGAAATTAACACAGAATTCATTGGGAGTGATAATGACTGTTCATAATCATTGGGTTGATAAGTTAATATCATTAATTAGTAAGCTAATTAGACGATGCCTGAAGCCTTCCGGGTCTGGAGGCTCAGCTTCAAAATAAGCCAGGAAACAGTGTCCTTGCCGAAGGTGAGCAAGATGGACATCCAGAGAGATGGAGCTGGTCCCCAAAGCTACATTCTAAGTGACCAAAACCAAACTCTCCAAACAAAACCAGAGTCTCTAAACTTTGGAGGTTTTCCTCCCCAAAACCACCCCCCATTTCTTTTTGTCCCTCAAGCACCAAGTGCACCTTAATTTGCTTGGGTTCATATACCTCTGGAAGCTGAGAAAAACTGTAGGGTTTCCTCCCTTGAATCTGTATATATACAAAGTACGAAATTTTTGTATATGATTTCTGGGGATCGGCTGAAGTCAGGAGCCCTGGCCTCCAGTTAAGAGTCCTCACGCTAGAGAATGCCCACTAGCTAAAAGGTGGGTGCTTTCTGGAGAAGGGGCGCCGGGGCAAGCCTGGTGTGGATTGGGGTACACCACGGGCAGTCACGTGACTAACGGGCTCCTACCCCGGGACTGGGGCGTGGGAGCGACTAAAATAACTGCCCCCGACAACTGGCGCTCCTCAGGAGCTCCGGAGAAAGCGAGGAGTGTCTGGTTCCGGCACAAAAAGAAGGGAGGAAAAAAAGTGACGTCGAAGATGTCCGTGCTGGGGACTGGGGTGGGCGGCAAAGCGCAAAAGCGGGAGCAAGTCAGTGCCCCGAGCGTCAGTTCCGCGCCTGGTGTCCTTGACACTTTGGGGACCTTGAAAGGAGCCAGGGGACGCCCCGGCCTGGGCCCGCCGCGCCGGCCGCCGGCGGGAGGAGAGCCTAGACTGGGGGTGGGGGTGGTTGCTGGCGCGGGCCCGGAGAAGCAGCCTTAGCTCCGGGTGCCATTCGCTAGCCCGAAACCAGAGCCCGGGTCATTAGCGGGAAACCGAAGTGGCGCGGGGGATCGCATTTCAAAAGCTCAAATTGACTGACTGACTCGGATCGTTGGACTAGGGAGGACGAGGGGTTGTCGAGAGCCGGACGGCTCGGACGGGGCCAATGCCCCTTCTCTAAGTACCCCCCCGTACCCCAAACTCTCACCCCCACCCTAACCCAGATCTGGCTCAAAGTTGCGGGATCCGAGGGACACAGGCCGCCAGACTTCATCCCAGCCGCGGGGGCAGAAAGCGCCTTGCATCTGCGGCGCACGGAAGAGGGATCCTTATTCCCTACCCAAGCCCAAGGTGGGGGTGTTGTGTCCACCCATCACCCCCGCTCCTGCCACGTCCTCGCCCAGCCTCCATCCAGACCCCTGCCTCGGTCCCCGGGTGCTTGGGGCCTCCAGATGCCCAGGCTGGGGAACCTGGGCCGCGCAGTTCCCTAAGCAGACACCCCCTTTCCTGAGCGGGGCCGCGCCCTCGGTAGCCCCATCTCCCTCCTCTCGGAGGATCTATCTCCCCACCTGCCAAGCCCTCGGCTCCCACCTGGGACCAAAGAGTTCAGAGAATGAGAGAAAGTAAATTTGCTTAAGTTCCTGGAAGTTGATCAGGATCAAATCAGGAAAGAAAACGATGCCTGCGCCGGAGTATCGCCATCTGCGGTCCCCGGCTTCCGCGTCCGGGCAGATGGAGCGTCGCGAGGGCTAGGGTCGCAGGTGAGGCCCCGAGGGCGGCGGAGAAAAGCCCGAGTCTCGCCCTCCCACCCGGCGGGAGAGGGAAACTGGAGTTAGCGTGGTCACCCCGGCGCACGACCGCGCGATTGTAACGCGCTGTCCCTCTGGGTCCGGACCAGAGCACGGTATCCTCCGGCGTGCCCCGCCGCGTGCGTCTGTAAGTGGGTTTTGTCCCCAGCCCACCGTCGCTGCATCCGCCTGGGAACCAGAGCCCCAAGCGTGCGGTCTCCTCCCTTGACCCGGGAGACAGGGCCAGAGAATGAGACCCCGAGATAGAAACTGCACTTTTGCCCTGCTGGACAGACGCCCGAAGAAATGTAAAATGGTCTCTCGTCTGAAAACCCGGCGAGACACACGCCAAAATCCGACACACACGCCCACAGATTTCTCTACATCCGGGATATACGCACACCTCCACCTGAACTAGATAGACTGAGTGGTTCAAGTGGATTCCCGAGCCCACTGGGTCTCAAATGCTGGCTCCACAGTTTCCCCGGGCGCTCCCGGGTCAGTGGTTTCCCGGTTCTGAGCCTCCGTTCCCCCTACTTCGTAAAACAAGGCTAAAGGTCGTCTGCGCACACCATAGGGTTAATTGTGAGGCGGCATTAAAGGCGATCTCTTTTGTGGGGCGCTCAACCCAGTGTCTGTCTCTCGCACGTGCCCCGGTCTGCCAGCTCATTTTATTATTGTTGTTCCGTGTACTTTGAACGCCGACATCTGCAACATATACATCTTGATTATACGCATCTTGATTATAAAACAACCAAAGGCATCTACATCCGGAACTGTCTTGCGCAGCAACTTCGAAATACAAATTGGAAGAGACGTCTCCTGGTGGGGCACGTACAAGTCCACGCGGGCGCACGCGCATCCACTTCTAACACCTGTAGCTCCTGGCCCCAGAACGCCCAGAGTTACCCATAGGTACGAACTTTCTAGAGCTCTGTCTCTAAGGGCCAGGTCGCGATCGAGGCCTGGCATCTACACCCCAACAGCCACTCTCTTGGCTGGCTGCCGTGAGGTCAAAATTGGAAACCAGCGAGGCAGAAAAGCGCACGGACGCGAAGCGTTTCAAGCTTCTCGCAGAGCCCAAAGGCGGCTGCCTGTCTGCTGGCTTATGGGAAAGGTCAGCACCAGGGTTTTCCTTCTTGGATGGAATTTTTGGAAGGGCCTACCCGCCGGGAACTTGCCCACAAAGGAAGGATGGGTTCTAGGACAGCTCAGATTCAGAGGGAGGCTCTACACACAGACACACACACACTAGCACACGCACGCTCGTGAGCGCACACGCGGCTCCATCGAGCTTGTTGGGACCCGGGAGGAAGGAGCGCAGGGTCGTGACCCCGGCCTCTGCTAGAGCGCGCCCTTCGGCCCCTGCAATTAGCGCCGGGAGGTCAGCAGGAACTCGGACGCCTTCACCCGCGGCTCAGAGCACAGCGGAAAAAAAAGAAGGAAAAAAAAAAAAACGGGCCTGCCCCTCCCCCGCCGCCGGTCTCAGACGCCCGGGCGCAGCCAGGCTTGCAGCCGACCTTCCCAAGCGGCGGGGGCCCAAGGGCTCAGGCTGGCACCCGCATTTGTCACCTTAAATCTACAAGTCACGAAATCGCTCGGCCCAGCAGGCTGCGGTAGCTGACCCCAGCCCGGGCCCTTTACGGACTGCTGCTCCCACAAGCCGGGTGCCCTTCGTCCCCGTAGAAGCGACCAGGGTAGAAACCAGAAAAAACAAAACAAAACAAAACAATCCAGCGTTGTAAAGTAAGGAAGAGATAGCGCATTAGACACAAGGGAGTTGCGTCCAGGGGAGATTCTGAGTGGTGTGTAGTGGGGAGCGGGGATCCTTTCTTTATCTACCGATAAGGAACTCGGGTTATGCCCAGTCCAACAGGGTCGGGGGAACTAGTGGAGCTTTCTAACACGAATCAGAAAGGTATTTGGCGAGAAAATAATGAGAGAGGGTCCCCTTCACTGAATTTCCGAAGGCTCTTGGAAACCCAGAGTCGGGAAGGACTGTTTTTCTCATCTGAGGCCCAAACAGGAGTGAAAGTGATATTCAGGAAAAGGATGACGGCGGCTTCTTCCGATGCTGGGGGGTGGGGGGTGTGCTGAGGTGGGGGGCAGAGGAGGGGAGCCCGGGCTGGGGGTGGAGAGGATGAGAACGGGCAAAGGTGAAACCCCCCAGCTCCGGAACTCGGGAAGCTCCGGGGAGTCGAGAAAGCGGCCGCCACCGGGGCGCATTCGTGGGCCAGACAGATAGGTGGCACTCGAAGCTCGGGGAAAAAAAAAAGGCCAAGGCGCCGGCCCCGAGTGGCCTCCGCAGCGGCCGCCGCCACCATAAAGCCCGCGGCGAGATTGCGACCGGCGCCAGGTGAGTAATAGGCAACGAAATCCAGAGAGATTGCGAGCCGTTCACCCCCGTCCATCAGCGCCACAAGAGTTACTCATTAACATCACTATATACAAATAAGATACACGGGAGATTAAATTTAAAAAAAAAAAAAAAAGGAAGCACTGAGGTAGAGAGGCTGGCCACAAGTCTGAGCACCGTCCGAGAATTTGGGGGGTGGGGTGGGGAGGAGGTGAGCAAATCGGGACCGAGAAAGAAAAGCATTCGTTCCCTCTTGAGGCCGAGCCAGTTTTCTGCGTCTCCCCACCCTGGTTAGGGAGAGCGCCTCCCGGGCACCCCAACTGACTGCCACTTTCCTGGGGCGCAGGCACTGCACTTAATAGTTGGATCAATAAACAGCCCTGGTCAGCTGCAGCCTCTGCGCGTAGGGCGCGCGCCCTGGAAATCTTCGGGCCCTTTGGGGAGCTAGCGTCCCGAAGGTCCCCAGGCCCCGCAAAGCTCCCGCACGCACCCACCTCCGACCCCGCTGGTTTTCCCTCCCACCCTGGAAGACAGCGCTGGAGAGGCTGTGGGCTCCCCACGTGCCTGGTTGGAGATGGAAGGGTCTATGCCCCCTCTCCAAAAGGTCTCGACCTCGATCTCCTTCCAAGTACAGGATGGGGCGGGGGGGGGGGGGGGGGGGCGGTTCCTCCTCGCCGGCCATTCAAGAGGCCCCGAAGGTGACAGGGACTTGGGGCCGGGCTGGCGGGCTCCAGGGAGGCGGGGAGGGGGGGGATGGAAAGGCAGCCGCCAGGCAGGCTCCGGCTGCGTCCCCACATCAAGGCCCCCCGAGACAAGAGAAGGCCTGGAGAACCTTCCCGTCCTCCAACCTCCGCGACCCCCACCCCACCCGCCACCCGCCCCAGCACACTCACTTACACACACCTCCGAGGCGAGGCTGGGGGTGGGGAGGCCAGGAGACCAAAGACTGTCACGGCCTCACCATTTTTTATTGAATGTTTCAAAGATAAATCGAACTTCAAAAGGCAACTCCCCAAACAGCCCCGGAGGCTGGTTGGAGGGAAGAACTGGAGGAGGGTGTCAGCCTCCTGGTGACTTTTCCCTGGGAGGGGGTCAAATATGTGCCCTGGAATTACCTTTTGGAAACTGCCCTCCTCCCTCGCGGGACACAAAGTTTGCGCAGAGCTGGCCGCGCGTCGCACGCACAGTCCGGGCTGAGGACTCGGAGGGGTACCTTGGGTCAGCCTAGTCCAATCTGAGACACCGGGGACTCCAGGGGACATTCGAGTTTGTCCCCTTCTCAGGCGGAGCCGCGGGGAGATTCTGCTAGATTTTTTTTTTTTTTTTTTTTTTTTGCACACTGGGGCAAGAAAAAATTGCCTTGGATGGCTCAGATTGAAGCGCAGAGAGACGAGCGAACCCCAAACGAAAACGTTCGCGGTCCTCGCACTCATTTTTGATCGGATTCGGCTGGGAAACACTGACTTAGGGAGCGAACATTCTTTTTCCATTAAAACTTAAGTATCTGCAATTGCGAGTCTATCCAATTCTAATCAGCCCCCCTTCCGCCTCTCGTTTTGCTTCCTAATTTCAAGGAAAAGTAATTTCAGATTGAAGCGGCTCCCTTCCGCCGGCCGAGTAAGGGACTTTTGTTTTTAGCTTTGTAACTTGAGTGACATCTCTTTTGGGTTCAGTCGGGGCGGTCTTAATTATTTAAAGGCAAAGAGAAGGGGCTAAAAAGGAACCTAGGGAAGAAAGACGACTGCACTTTCAGGAAAGGTCGCTAAACAAAACACTTAACAGGAGGCCCAAAGACATTTCAATAAAAATTTATTGAAATTTCAACGAGATTTTTAAAGGGGGGGGGGGAAATACAGAAAACCAAAGAACTCATCAACAATTAATAACACAAAATATACCTTCATGAAATTTTTGTCTTTAAACCATCTCTCAGCACCTGACTTTTTAACTGTGAATATATCTCTCTAGAGGCACCAATTCAAAACATCAACACTGAAGACAGTAAGTAGTCAATTCCACTTTGTTTTGAAGAAATCAGAGACTAGCAAATACAAATAGGAAAGAAAAATTAGGAAGTCAAACCACAGCCTCTGCACTCCCCTCCCCCCCACCCTCTCCAAGCAATCTCAAAAACACTCTTAGGAATTTCAGGTGGGGCTAGGAAGTGGCACCACCTCCCCAGTTGTGGGTAAAATAGGCAAATAGCACTTTCCCCCAGTTTTGGACATTGAAAAAGAAATTTTCTTTGCAGACGACTCTTTTGAAAAGTGTGTTGGTGTCAGTGCAGAAAGTGTGTTTTCTACTTTTAAAAGCGATCCTGTGACCTTGAAATAAAACTGAGTATAGGAAAACAAAACCACAAAACCTGACAGCTGCAATCCTATTTACATAGAGCTATGTACAACGTCAATAAATTAAAGTTTAATTTTCCGAGCATTCATATTCCACCTATTTACAAGAGTTATCAAATAATTACATAAATACTTTGTCTAATAGTCTCGCTTCTTTATTTATTTTTTTTAAAAACCTTGTTATTGCATATACAGGAAACAGAAAAGAACTGCCAGAGGGACAACATGAATCCTGCTACAGAACTTAGATAAAATAAATTCATTTTTGGTATCTTCCCCATCCCTTCCTTTTTAAGTCATCCCCCTTGGGGTTGTCAATGATCTAGGAAAAGATAAGGGATCATATTTTCTCTCTAAAAGCAAGCATTCAGAAATAAAACCCACAAATACATTACTGTGGAACATGCAAGAGACCTAGAGCTCTTAAAACATCACAAGAATTATTAAAAAGACACAGATTTCCTTAATAGAGGCTAAACAAGGATGGCAGAGACTTCCCTCCCCAAACAATGCTGCGCAGTAATTTATTGAGAACTGATAAGCACGTCACTAGAAAGTTTTAATCTTCACGAACAGAATCATGTTAATGTATCCATTTGTCCCCAGTATTTTTTTTTTTTTTTCAATTTTGTGTTTCCACTTGGGACAGTGAAGGAAAAAAAAATACACACACATATATAGATCTTCACTGGGGGAGAAACTTTTCAACACCTCCCCTCCTGGGGCCTGGCTACCTCGGATCTTCCCACAGCTTCCAGACCAGCCCCCAAGGAGGTGCTCTGGCCGCCAAGGCTTGATTGAACTCCTACCCCCAACAGCTCAATGCAACTGGGACGTTTCTGAGCCAGATCCCGGATGTATAAACCACAGCCAAGAAGACAGGGCCTGTTTCTAGCACATTCTCTCCAGGGAGTCCAGCACCCCTTTCCCAGACAGGGCTGCACAAAAAAGGGCTGACCTCACTGCACGCCCGCGGTTTATGTGACATCCAACAAAGTGCACTGCAGACTGGATTGGACTGGAATGAAGACTTTTCTGGGGAGGGGTTTACGGGGAGGCGCTGCGGGACCTGTCGGGCTTGGCTTCCAGGCCGCTGACCAACCGCTGGATGTTCTGCAGTTCGCTGGTGGCCGCCTCCTTCTCCGGGCAAAGCTTGGGCGACAAGGACACGGAGCCGGAGGAGAGCGTGGAGGAGCGGCTGTTGAGTTCCGAGCCCGAGTCCACGGCCACCGAGGCCGGGCTGGCGGCCAGGGCGGCGGCCTTGCCGTCGAGGGGGCCCGCGGCGGCGGCGGCGGCGGCGGCCATGGACGGCAGGGCGGTGGTGAGCAGGCCGCTGCCGTCGGGCATCGGCACGGGGATGGAGTAGGGGCTGTAGCGCAGCCGCGGGCGCATGGTGTTCAGGTTCAGAAAAGGGTGGCGGTGCACGGAGCTGGAGGCCGCCGCCGAGGAGGCGGCCGCTGCTGCGGCCATGTACGTGTAAGGATAAGGAAACAGGCTTCCGAAAGGCGACATGGCCAGGCCCTGGGCGAGGAGAACAACAGGGCAGAGTGAGCAAGCGGGGTCTGCGCGGTGGGGAGGAGCCGCCCTCCCCCACCACCCCTCCACCCGCCACCGTCCCCGCGGACGAGTCCTTAACCTCACTCCCTGGGGGCCTGGGGGCGCGGATAGGAAGCTGGACGCTCCAACTTCTGCGTCTAGACCCAAATCTGAGCTGTGTTACCCTAAGCCAAATTACTCACTCCCTAGGCCTCAGCTTTCTTGTATGGCAAAAAACGGAGAAGTTCACCAATTCGTATTCTTTTGGGGGACTCTGGGGTGTGAAATGAGCTGCTGCTGCCTGCAATATGCTTCACACAGGGAGGCTGGCCATCAAGACTGCTGGAAATTCTCCCATCAGTCAGTTGTTCCACCTGTTAAATGGGGCTGCAGTCCACCCCACAAAAGTAACTGGCTGAAAAGCAGAGGGCATAAACTATTGGATATACATTTCCCACCCCACCCCCCATTCTTGTTGCCCCACCTCACAGCCGTCCCACTCCACTCTAGAAGTTTCTAAAAAAATAAATCTGGGGAAGATCCTTAAGCAAAAGGAAATGGGGCGAGGGCAGGTTGGAAGGGGAGAGAGTAAAGGGTTTTTGCTATAAGCAGCGACAGAGAAATCACCGAGCCCCAGATATGCTGGTGGAGCCCCAGATATTACAAGTGGAGAGATTGAGGTAGGCCCCCGGGTATAGGAAGTCAGTCAACTAGCAAGTGGCAGAAGCAGAATTAAAATCCTGGGGCCCTAGCCTGGGCTAGCTCTCTTGGACCCATTGCCTCGAGTACTGTTACTACTTGTTGATCCAGGCAGCCCCTCAGCCACCTGTCACCTCCCCACCAGTGAGGTCTCCAGAAGCGGCTAGACCAAGAGATGGGAGTGATGGTGGAAGGGCAGAAGCCTTTTCTGGTTCCCTCCTCCCCAGAGGGGAGGAGGCCAGTCCTGCCTCTTGGCTCAGAGAAGGGAGACGAATGTGCTCAGACAAAACAAAAGGCAAGGGTGTGCAGAAAACCCCATAGAATCTTTTTGCCCGGGTTCAGAGCACTTCCAGCGGCCTGAAACGTCTCTCCAGCTGCTAGGAGCCCCTACACAGCTGTCTCAGCCTTACACAGGCTGCTAGGCCTGCCATAGCCCCAGTCTGTCCTCTGACATTTCCCACGTGTGCACAAACTATTAACCCTTTGGGGAGCAGGCTGGCCTGCTTGCAGTGGGCGATGGGAGGGGGCCGGGAAGTAGTCGCAGGGAGTCAGTTCCCAATCCCAGGCCGTGGTATCTCCCTAGTGTTGGGGGAGGGCTGGCTGTAAAACATTTAAGAGACTTTTCAACTCTGAAGCTAAAATCACAGCCCTGGAAAAGGCCCCCAGAGCCTGAGTGCCTAGGGCTAGAGACTCAGGTCCACCACCTACCTCCACCACCTACCTACCAGCTGTGTGATCTTGGTTAAGTTACTCAACATTTCTGAGCTCTGCTCTTTCATTTAGAAGGTGGAGGTGATCATAGGATCACCGAAAAAGTCAGAATAGATCAAGCACTGAGAAGAGAGTGCCTGGCACAAAGGAAGTGCTGTGAAGAGTTATTATCTACTATACCACCTAGTTACTCTGCTAGACACAGCCCTTAACTTAGGGGAAATTTTAAGTTTTGAGGGGGGAGTATGACTTTATGATGAATCAATGAGATAAGCCTTGCCCCTAGTAATAATAATAAATTATTATTATTATTAGGCAGGGAGACTCGGTGAGGGTCTGGTTCTAAAAGGCAGGCAAAGGAGAGTGAATGGAAGGAGGGGCTACAGAGGCAGCTGATAAATACCTGAGAGGCCAGGACGTGCTGCTGGAGATGGAAGGGCAGGGTGGCCGACGCCCCCGACAGTCCCTGCGCCGCGGCAGCCGAGGCCATGGCCGTGGAATCCAGGCCCGAGACGCCGGTGGAGGCCCCGGACACGGTGGCCAGCAGGGGCCCCATGCCGGCCGCCATGCTGGAGAAGGCGCCCCCCATGGCGAACTGGCCGGGGTGCAGGAAGAGCGGGTGCCCATTGAAGAACTGCTGGCCGGCCAGGCCAGGGGCGAAGCCGAGGCCAGGAAGGGGGCCCTGGCCCAGGTGCGCGGCGGCCGGGTCCGTCTGCACGGTGAGCGGCGCGAAGGCCTCCTTGCCCGGCAGCGCGCGCGCCTCCTCTGCGGCCTTGGACGTGGCCGCGCTCTCGCGGCCCGGGCTCCGGCGCTCCTCGGCGCCCAGGCCGCGGGTGCTGGACGAGATGGTGGCCGGGCTGTGACGCGAATCGGGCGATGCCTTGTCCAGCCGCCCGCTGTCCCGGGGCCGCCCGCCGGGCTCGGCCGCGAAGAGGTGCGCCTTGACCGCCGGGCTGCCCTTGTCTCTGCACGGATCCTCCGACGTGGTGGTGGATATCTTGGCCGCGTCACAGGCCTCGGGGCCGTGCTCCTCTTTGCTGTCAGCCTCCGCGTCGCTCTCCCCCTCGCTGGGACACAGATCTACCGCGGGAGGGGAAGACAAGCCAGGCGGAAGGGCGTTAGCTCTAAAACCTGGGCCAGCACAACTCCAATGCCCCACTTGGAATCCCCCGCTCCGCCACTTCCCAGCTGTGCAACCCGAGGAAAGCCTCTTAACCTCTCTGCACCTCAGTTTTCTCATCTGCAAAGTGGGAGTGTGACAATACCTCAGACTTTAGAGGAAGGGTTCCACCAGTTAGTCATGTATTTCAAGTCTCTAGCTAGAGCTGCAACAATCCTCCCTGCAACCCTCCCCAAAGGAGTAGTGAATTTTACTATTTTATACATGTGGACTGATCTACTAGGTCAGACAAAGCCTTTACTGTCCTTTTCCCCCCACTGGATTGCAAATTCACTTTTTTAAAAAAAACTGATTTACCCTAAAACTCAGGGCAGGAACACCTTCAGTTACCCGCTTTGTTCCCTGAATGATTGATTTCAGTCCCTTCCACAGATTTGTGGACTCTTTCAGGAAGACTTGTTTGGAGAGAACCCTGAGGTCTGAATCGGTAGTGGCAGACATGAACTCCCCTCCCCCAACACACACACACACTCCCCGGAGCCTTCTCTGTTTGCCTCTGTCTCTGCAGACAGAGATGGGTGATGGGGGGGGGGGGTGCCCACTCACTGCCTGGAGACAATCATAGATTCTCTTTTGCTCTCACCACACCCTCTGTGGGTGTCCTACCAGAAAAAGAAGAAAAAAAGAAAAACCAAGCCCATTTTGTGTTTAAGCGTAAACAGATTGAAGAAATAAAGGACTTTCATTTTATTTCACTTAAAAAACAGGTTTCTTCCCCTTGAGAGCATGTGTGTCTTTCCAAATAAATAGTTCTTGGCTCTTTAAACACAGGAGATCAACTGAGGATCTGAACAGCTCCTCCCCTTCCACCCCTGCCCTCCCCAGCCCCCACTCTCAAGGCTCCATCTCCTATCCCAGGTCTAGGGTGGCTCTAGAGCTGAATTTTTCTCAGCCCCCTTCCCTGTTCCAAGTGGGAGAGAATCACCTGCATTCCCCCTCACCCCCATCACCACTCCAACACATTTTAAGCTAGAGTTCAAAGATATTAAAAAAAATCAATCAAAATATATATATATATATATATAAAATCAGTTGCTACTTGGTTGGAGGTACAAAAGAGAGGGATGCTCCAGCCCCCCACCCCCAGAGGGGACACAGGAAGAGAGACCACCCCCTCATCCCTGCCAGACCAATGTCTGGGAGAAAGGAATCTGAGAGCTCAGACTAACTTTGAGGGGCTGGGGGCACCCCAGATCCCCCTTGGTGAGATCTGGGTTCCGTTTTACAAACTTCTAGAAGGATCGGAAGCTTTGCAGGGGCAGGTTCCCTGGAGGATGCTCCCAGCTCCCAACTCTTCATTCAAACCTCCAAGACGTGGAGAAATCTGAGAAAGTCAGAGGTGGCCAGGCTCACCTTTGAGGTTGGATGTTCCTACGGTGGACACGGCTGGGGAGGAGGACTGGGCGAAGCAGTTGAAGGCGGCCTGTTCGCTGGAGGACTCGTCTGAGGTGCCATTCTCCTTTTTGTGTCTGTCATCAAACACCCTCATGGACTGAAGGGTGAGTTGCTTTCTGTGGCAGAAGCCGACACCCAGCATTATACAGGATGTTCCCCCCTCTCCAAAAGGTTCGGGCACACACACCTCACTCGCCCTGCATCCAGGATGACACTAATTCCCAGAAATCTCTACGCCTTGGGGGCGGCCGCAGGGATCCAAGCCCTGCTCCGGACCCGGGACGGGCTGAAGACTGTAGCCCAGGGGGAGGGAGGGAGGAAGAAGGCTTGTATTCAAGACCAGAGGGTTTCCCTAGGAAAGGGGCGGCTGGCTGGGGCTTGCTCTTTAAAAGTCAAGAGCAAGAGGGGAGATCGGAGCTGGCCAGAGATCCGCTGAGCAGCCAGTCTCACAGACCAAGGAGAAGAGAGGAATCAAAGTAGTGAATACAAACAGCAGACCAGCTCTGGACTGGTTGCTAAGATTGGGAGGAAGTGGTTATTTAATGGTGCACTTTACTGTAATCATTTCACCAACACATTAATCGGACTAAAAAAGAATCTATTTCCAGGTGAGAAATTATTTTTTAATGCCCACCCACTCCCCCAGGGGATAGGTTAAAAGTTGGGGCTGATTTTCTGGATTTTCAAAATTCTTTGAAAGCAAGTGGGGGAGGGGAGAGCTTCTTTTATTTACCATCCAGCTGTCAGCTTAATGCAAAATGATACATGTCCCCACAGAAGGAGGGAGCCATATATGTCTCCAGGGGCCTAGTTTCTGTCTGAGGGTATTTGCAAGACAAGATTGCAAAAATTCCAAAGCGTTTTTGTGAATGGCTTAGTCCTTTCCTGGGACCTGCGCAGAATAAGCCTAAATTAATTAGGAATTAATAGGCGTCTGTATATAATCTGTTATCCCTGATACTTTTCTTCCAGAGACATCTATGGGGGTGGCCTAGCTGACTTTCTTTAAGGTAATATGGAGGAAGAAGAAAAAGTAGTGTAGTGAAATCTGTAGGTTCTTGATCAAGGGGGAGGACATTGTTTTCCACCCTTCCACCACCCTTCTCAAGATAAGGGGTCTGCATCCCACTTCTAACAGCTGAGTCCTAGGACTCAGAAAAGTGATCTTCTAAATTGTCTGAGAAATGACTGCCACAGCTCACCTTTTTTCTCTCCTGCCATTTCCAGTGTCCCGGAAACCTTTTGCAAAAGGGTTGTTGTCTATTTTTAACTGAGTTATCTAGAGGAGACACAAGCAAGAAAGAAACATTGGCCTCATTTTCTAGAATGTTCCCAGAGTGTTGTCCCCCAACTCAAATGATCCACGCGAAATCTGACTTCCAACTGGAGAAGTCATTTGGACATGCCAGGTTAAAGAGAGAGAGGAGAACACAGCAGAAGTTGGAGGGGGCCGGGGGGAAAAACCAAAGGAAACTGCCATGGCTGGCGTTACCCACAGGAGGCCAAACCAGGGATTCTGGGCTGCAATGATCCTGCCTGGGCAGCCAACAGCATGGGCTTAGAAATGGAAAAGCTGTCAAAAGGGCAACCTGTGGATCTTAAAATTATGCCTTCATTTTGATTGTTTTATATATATATAGTGCAATTGATAATAAAATATGTTATGGTATATTTCCTGCCCAAACACATGCACACACATTCACACAGCACACCTTCCAACTTTTTCTGTACATCTAATAAAATGATTTATGGGGTTTCACTACCTTTGTGATGGACTGGGTTTGATTTTTTTTTTTTGCTGGGTGTTGGGGGTGGGGGGGCACATGTTTGAGGAATTACAATATTGACAATTACAGAATTAAAAGGACCGAATAACCGCTGGAAGCATTTGTTTTCATTTATATGCCCCTGCCACCGCCATTAGGTGGAGAAGGCCCATGGCTGCTTTGATCAAAAATGCTATATTTTATTATTCCATTAACAACTTAGATTCACAGGGTACTGGGTCTAGGATTGTGCATTTTACACACGAAGGAAAAATCATATGTCGTCTCTCAAATCCCTTTCCAGGGATGGAGGCAGAAGGGGATGATGTATACAGAGTTCGCTGGAGGTGGAAAAAGGGCCCCCTGGATGGATTCTTGCTCTTGGAGTCAATTCCTCTGCACTTCTTTCAGGGAGAGGAGACCCTGAAGTCTTTAGTCTTCAGATGAAGGAAACACACCTGGAACACCCCATCAGCGGGCCACAGAGAACCCACCCATAGTGAGAGTGAAATCAAAATGTAGGGCGGCATTGTCCGGTGAGCTGGATTGGCACTGAGGGCCAGGGTTCAGAAGTTGAAGGGCAGGGGTCTTCAGGTGCCCCTGCCGCCCTCACCCCTACCCCCAGTAACTGCCTGCTAACAGCCACGCTGGAGACTGGTGGCCTGGCAGCACTTTCTCTGTGTTGCTCTGTGCACACACCCATGACCTTCAGGCAACTATAGCTTACACACCAGGTGCTGTCTGCTCTTCCATTTGGGGGTACTCCTAATCCCCGGCCTCAGGCCCAGGGAGGGGGGAATAAAAAGCCTTCAAATGAAGTGGTGACTTTGGTCATCTCATCTCAAAAGACTCAGACAACTCAATTAGCATGACCCTGTGATCAGAGTAGGTTTTTTCCAAACACACATACACACACACACACACACACACACACACCATAAAAAACACAGCAGCATAAAAGGTAATAAAAACCAGACCAGCTACTCAGGATTTCTGGCTAGGGGAGAAAATCTGGTCTCCGCTGAGACTCCCCTCCCAAGATCCCTACTGACTTTTGCCTTCAATTTTTAGCTGGTTCCCTTCGAACCTGATTTCTGGATCCTTCTTCCTGAATGCAAAGAGGATGAACCTTGAAACAGACAGGGGAAAGCTGGAGTGGGGGTGGGGCAGGCAACCTTAAGGTGGTTACAGGAGCTTCTCACTGGCAGTGTTAGTTTGGCTTTTTTTTTTTCCCCCCACTCAGCACTGGATCCCTAGCTGGTTAAATTTTTTTAGTTTTCTTTCTGCCTCTGCTATGTGCCGGTGCCCCCCTTTCCCCCAAGCTCCACCGAAGGTCAAATCACAAAAGAAAAATCAGACTCCCATTGCAATGCTCTTGTAACTTTCTCATCCTCACCCCAAAGCAGCTTAAGGGATGGAGGTGAGGGTGGGGAGGTGTTAATATCACCATTAAAAAGGAAAGCAACTTTGGTTACCTTATCATTCTGGTATGCAGTCACAGCGATGAATTCGGTTTCAGGGAACAAGTACGTCCGAAAAGTACTATAAGGAAGTTTTAAGATGTCATTGGCCCTCACGATGTGGAACCGGGGCTGGTATTTATGCATGGAGTTCAGTATAGTCTGCAGGGGCAGGAAGAGGAGAGACACACATCACAAGAGGATTTATTGGGGGACCAATGCGTTCCTAGGACCCCTGCCAGGCTGATGTCTACCCCACCGACGGCACCGGGGACTCCACCTTCTCAGAGTACCTCGGTGGGAATCTTCAGCTCCCAACTTGTTACGTTCTGGAGAATCCAAATTGCTCCTCAGTTTCCAAAGGGTGCCCTCCCCCCCACCCTCACCATCTAAGGTTGCTTTGTTGAACCCTAGCCTACCTGAGTACCAAAACTATAATTCCCCTGCCACGTTGCTTGATCACTTGGGAAGGCCAAAGTCTTAAAAGATAGAGAAAAACATGCATTTTAATTTACAAAATGATTCAGTCCTTTAAGCGCCCACTAATTGATGAGCCCAATCCACTTAAAGCCCTGAAAGGCTGAACTCTAGAGAGGAATATTTATGCCTTAATCAAATCAAGGGCTTCAAATGCAATTCCTGCCCGCTGAAGATATGTCTGTGCCATTCATGTCTTCCTGGGCCTAATCTTTCCGCTTATTCCTCACTTATCACTCTGTTTATTTTATTGAAATGTTGGGGAGGCGTAGGGGCAGGGGGCAAAAGGTCCCTTGCTTGACTTTTACAAGCAATCTAAGTCTATGGAAAGTTTCTAGGGACTCCTGCGCTGAATCCACACATTTATTCGCAACACACATGCAATTTTTGTACTGGGAGATCTAGGTCTCATTTCAGGTAAACCTGACCTTCACCTGAGCCCGATTCCTTTTTAGTCCAAGGGAAGAAAAGTCTTTCAAAATCTGCACCCACACCGTCTCATCAACGCAGTCGAGGTTTTGAACCTTAAAACCCTCCCAAACAATAATACTATGACTCGTTTCAAAATAGAAGTGTGATATCGTAAAACAAATCCTTTATGAACATCTAACTTTAAGGTTGATTTTTCATCTTCTCACGATGGGTTTTTAACTTTCCTGTCAGGTCAAGCAGTTACCAAGACCTGGCCTTGCCACAGAACAGGAGCCGATAAAGTTCTCTCGCCCCTCACTAATTTAGAACGCCAGGCCTTCTATTATCCGAAGAGAAACACCCCGGAATTCTCTGTGGATCGAACAAGTTTGCTATGCTTTGTAACTGAGAGTGAGGGAGAAACTGGATTTTACCTGGAAGCGGAAAGTACTGCCTTTGCTAGGGAGAAGACAGGAAATTTTAGGAAGGCAAGCAGTGAAACTTACAAATCCATGTTTGTCCGAAATGTTGTTGGTGAGTTTCAGTTTGTGGAAAGTGACAACTTTGGACATCCACTGTTCCCCAGTAGCAGGGCTGTCCGGGTGAATGTACATTCTCTTCGGCATTTCAGGATCAGCCTTTCCTGCTACCATCCACCGGGAATTGTGAAATTTATAGCGACAGTCATCCGCAGCGATAATGTCCATCAACAAAATATATTTGGCTTTTTTATCCAGCCCAGAACACCTTACTTTAAATGGAGGAAACATTCGCCTACAAGGGAGAGAGATGAGGGAAGAAAAGAAACGGAAAAAAAAAAATCACTCAGAATCTTGGGTTTGATCCCCTAAGCTAAAATACTTCAATCAAAATTTAAAACTTTGTTAGAATTGATGATCTTGTACCAGTTCAGAGTAGGACGACTGGGTGCAAAATTGCTTCCTTCAGCAACAGAAGGATTAAATACGCTTCAATGTCTCTATTTTAAACGGCCCAAGATTCAAAACAAGTGAATAAGGGCACTGGGTTTCTCTATAGTGTCTAATAATTTCTTTATAATTTTTTGGTCTCTTGTATGAGTTTTGAGGTTGCCCTCCTTAGAGGGAAATTCTTGCTTCTGTATTTTCCTGCGGGTGTCTAGTTCTAAACAGCTTGGGGCAGGATTTTAGTAGACTTTGGTTAATCAAGGCTAGAATTTTCCACCAGCCATGGATAAGAAAATGTTAAACGGATCAAGAAAAGAAATGTCAAGTTGGGACCCCTCTCCGCTGTGGAACAGTAATCCCGCTGCTGGCGAAATGAAACTACTTCGGTGAGTTCTCCAAACGAATTCTGCAGACTGGGGTGAATTCTGAGGCCTGATCACCAGCCTGCCTAGCGCGCTGCTAACCACATTCCCCTCACTGCTTGGGGCCAGACCCAAACTGCAAGACTCCACCACCAAACTGATCTTTATTTCCCTGAAGTGTTAGCATTCGGTACTTTTGACTTAAAATGGAGCAGGGAATGCATCGCTGTGAAACTGTCTTCTGGACTGGAGGATAAGTGGCAAACTTTGGCCTCGTTCAGCTTGGAAAGACACAGAGAGCTAAAGACAAGAGAGGGATTTTCCTTTTATGTCTTCAACTGTATGCCTTGATAGACTTCAATGCCATTAAAAAAAAATCAGTGACTTTAAATGACAGGCACGTTTTGGTCAGGCCAGGACCTCTAAACAGTATGTAAAATATAGTCGATAACAGTCATACATGAAACAGCAGTACGTGTCTCCCTGCTGGCTCCTTGGGTCTGCAAACACAATCTGAATCATCCAGAGTTGCCTGTTGAACTCTCCCTTTGATTACAGACACAGGAACTAGCATGGACAAAGCCCAAATGCCCTTCGATTTCTCCCTAACCCTGGCAGGGGGCAGGCTCAGGCCCCCTCCAGATCCAGAAGCTGGGCTGGGTGGGTTGAAAGGGCAGGGCAGTTTCTTCCAGGCCTCCCACTACCACACAAACAAAAAGAGCTCTTCAGGGTTTCTCTCTGAAAACAAAATGAAAGAGAAAAAATACAACATCTACAAAGACACAGGGATGGTCCAGAAAGGTTTGCACAGTGCTTTCCTGCAATGGGGGTGCTTTTCTTTCTTCCTGCAGCTGTCTGTGTACCACTGAAAAATTCTATCTATCCCATAGAGAACCCAGTATGCAGACCAGGTAGGAAAAACCACCGACTGCAGACGCCCAGGTAAGCTGAAATTTCCTATCACTAGGGCAAGGCCGGGGAGCTTTCTGTACACAGTTTGGGGGGGGGGGGGCGGGTGTACTAAGTTTTCCTCTAAGTCAAATAACTGGCAAACCGACTGTTCTGGGAGAAGATAAATAAAAGGAGAAAAGAAACCTCCAGTCGCTTAGGGGAGTTGTGGGGGCGGGGAGGGTGCGTGGCTTGCTTACCTTCCCGACTTGGTAATGACCATCTCCGTGCCCCGCTTGTGGAATTGATCCCAAAGTTCTTTGGCCTCCAGGTGTACCTTGGGGTCATCCTCTACTTCTTCTTCGGGTTCCATGGTCTTCAGGGGCCTCAGATGGGTCTGAGGTCCCAGGGACGAGAATGGGATGCCGGTCTCGGCCGCCCCCACCAATTGATCCATGATCGGCTTGGCCAGGGCGCCCGGCAGCGAGAGCGCCGCCGCGCCGTTGGGAGGCAGCGTCAGAGCGGGGAAGAAAGGCGGCTGATGACCCAGCACCGCGCTCATGGCGAAGTCCGGCGCCCGGTGAGGTAGGAACGGATGGTAGGCCATGCTTGTCCCAGGAATGACCGGATCTCTCATGGAGAGGCTCATCCACTCCAGGCGGGGCGCTGGGCTCCAGCCGGGGACAAGTCCGCAGCTGCTGTTTAGTTTTGGTTTGGTTTGTTTTTTTAACAGCAGCGCATAGTTTGGAGGGGGGAAAAAGCGAAAGAAAAAAAAAGGCGGTGGGACGATCACAACTAAAGCACCTCAAAGTGAAGAGGGGGAAGTGTCTTTGGGGCAGGGGAAGGCCGCTTTTAAAGAGGGCAAGGCGAGAAATCAGGAGACATAGTCGCTTGGGTGACTGTCCCGGCGTCTGGCGTTTCCAAAAAGCCACTCCTGGAAGTCGGTTTCCGAGGCGAGGGGAGCGGGCAGGGTCTGGACTCGCGCCGGAGCCCTGCCGCTTGGCTCGAAATAGACACGCCTGCCCTGGGTACCGGCGATTGCTCCCCAGCCCCCAGTTCTTTGTTGCCAATGCGGACGGCTCTCCTAGAAGACTTTTTTTTTTTTTTTTTTTTTACCTTTTCTTCTCCTTCTTCTTCCCCCGCCCCCCCGTCTCTAGCCTTTCCCTTCGGCTCGCGGGAGGCGTCTGCAGTTGCGCTAGACCGGCTGGAACTGCGAGCGAAGAGAGCGGAAAAAAAAAAAAGTCTCTCTCCTTTAAAAAAAAAAAAAATCTCTGATGGAAGCCCTCTTCTACCAGCGCTATCAAAACTTGAACTGCAAGCGGGCTTCCGTTCGCCCTTCTCCTCCGCCTTCCTCCGCTCCGAGCCTCCGGAGGGTGTCTGGGTTTCAATCCGAATCTTGCTGTGTGTGCTCTGCTCCCGCGCCTCTCTTCCTTGTCCTAAAACGTGAGCGAATTCCCTTCCTAAATCTGCGTCCAGACGCGCAGGGCTGGGAGGATTTAGAAGGGGGGGGGAGGAGGAGGGGAATGAAAAGAAGGGAGAGAGAGAGAGTGAGAGAGAGAGACGGAGTGGGAGAAGGAGCGCCAGGAGAGGGAGGGAGCGAAAGAAAGCCAGCGAGAGCTCCTCGCCACCCTCCTCCGCCTCTAGAATTCCCCGGGCGTCTGCTCGGCGGTCTAGAAGGTCGGGCTCTGCTGTGGGCTGCGGGGAGCCGGAGGCCTCTTGATTGGCTCTTTGACGCTTTCGGACCAATTGTGTTGCTGCATAGGCGTGGTTTTCACAGGTCGAGTGCTGGGGGATAGAGCCGAGTTATAAAAAGAAGGTGTCGGAAACTGTAACGTCGCAGCGCCGCAACGGTACTACTGCCTGTCCTGTGAATATGTCAACATGATCAGAGGGAGGGCGGGGAGCCACTGGGAGCGCGCGCACCGAGTCGCCTCTAGGTGGCTTATCGAGAGATCGCCGCAGCCCCGGAGCTCGCTCTCTCGCTCTGGCTCAGTCCATGTCTGAAATGCCTCAGTCACCCAGCCCGGGATCGAGGGAGGAGGCTGGGCAAGGAGGGAGCACGGGGGAGGGAGGCGGGAGCTAGCGAGCCTGGCCAGGAAGGCGGAGAGCGCGCCGGGCGCCGGGCAGGGGCGCTCGCCTCTCGCGCGCTCGGCTCGCCTCTCCGGCCGCCGCGGCCGTTTCCCTCTCCCGCTCACCCTTTTAACCCGGCTCCGGGCGAGCCGAGCGGACGGCCCCGGCTTCCGTGAGCTGCCATCCGGCCGCCGGGCGCGACAAAAGCCGGGCGCCGCGGAGAGGCGAGCGCCGCCGAGTCTCCAGGCTTGTGCGCGCTCTCCAGCCCCACGTGGAGCCAAGCTCCTCCCGGCCGCCGCTCAAGGGCTCCCGAGCTCGGGTGTTTCTCGTTGCCGGTCTGCCCGGGCAGCAGGGCTCGCGCGCGGGCTCCCGAGCACGCGGGTGCGGCCAGATCTCAGCCCACGCGGGTGGGGGCTCCCTCCCCACCGCGCCCCACCCGAAACTATGCGCGGAGACCCAAACACCCCCAGCACATTTGTACGCGAACACGCAGCAGTCCACTAGGACTCAACCACCCGCGAAAACCACATACACGCCAACACTGACCCAGCCTGCACGGCAGGGGTCTGCGCTCAACTCACTCCGGAGGCGGACTCGGGCTGTTTTCAAATGCATTTACCAGCCCTTTTAGATAGATCTCGTCTTCCTTTTGGACTCGGACTCCCGGTTTTCCACCTGAATGTGTATGTGAGAGCAGAGGGGGTATCTGAACAAAGTGAGCAGAGCGAGGGACTAGGTTCTGGGCCTGTCCGCGTCCAGCCGCCGTCCTCCCCTCGGCGGTCGGCAGGGTGAAGAGCTGCTGGAATGGGGTGGGCGAGCTGGTGAGCGGAGGTGCTCCAGGCCCGTATCTTCTCCAGGCATCGCATTTATCTCTTGGTGCCTCAGTTCTTTTCTCCACCCGGGGACTTATCTCGCCAGAAGTCGGGGGTGAATTTGTAAAACAAACCGTGAAACGCCCCCACCCCAGAGGCGAGGTGACTGGCTCCAGTTCAGGTGTGTGTGTGTGTGGGGGTGCTCAGCAAGGGTGAAGGGGAGGGACGCAACCGGATCTTACCCACCGGACCTGTCGCCGAATTGGTAACTGTTACAGCAGGTCCCTGTCCGGGTCAGAGGACTCCCCAGACCCACATCTCCCGATTCTAGGGGCCAATGAGTCGGGCCATCCGTGCTTAGACGGAGGGACGTCTTGGGGACAGTATTCTTTTCCCTTCCTCCAGGGGAACCAGGAAAGGACTGCTTGCGGGGCCTAGGGGGCTAAGAACCCCCAGGCTCGGGTTGTTTACGTGTGTGTCTGTGTGTAGGTAACCAGCAGAGCCCTCTCTTACATTTTGCCTCGTGTACCCCCTAAAGCCCCAGCTCCCAAATTCCGAAGTGGGAGCAAGTGGGGTGTGTGTGTGTGTGTGTGTGTGTGTGTGTGTGTGTGTGTGTGTGTGAAAAATGCAGTTCCATTGTGGGACAACCGCGCCGAGATAGGGGCGGAACTTTTGAGGCGACGGGATTTTTCCAGCCTCGCATTTTTGACGCACATGGTTAAGAGCGCTTGGCGCCAGCGCTAAGAATTCCCTGAAGTCACCAGAGAGAATAAGAGTGGTTCTGCGAACTCCGTCTGGCTTGCCATCTCGCCCCTTTCTCTCCCTTTCGGCCTGTCTTTCTTCTGGCCGTTCTCTCGGCCTTTCTCTGCGGTGATGGAGCAAGAGTGGCGGGGGTCAGGGTGTCGGCTCACGATGCCCCCTCCCGCGTCCCGGGCGGCCCGACCCCGGAGGGTGCGAGAAGCCCAGGCCTTTCCCCTTCTGACTCCGACCACCGAGGTCACCGCAGGGTTTTCACCAGTCTCCGGAGGCAGAAACACGCCCTTCCCCCACTCTGCTGGCCGCCGGAGCCTGGGGCCGCACCGCTGTGCTTTCAACAGCGGCCCCAAACCCGGGGTCTGGTTTTGCCTGCACTCGCCGGCCAATCTCTGCTCCGACGCACCGAAGAGAAGGAAAGTAATTCTGCAAGCAGGAGATGACCGCCCCCCCCCCACCCACCCACATCCACCCAATCGGTGTCCTAAGCGTCCAGATGCCCAGGAAGAAAGACATTTTACTCGGTCGCCCGCATGCTGGCCTCCCTTCGGTTTTGGGCTGTGGGAGGGGAGCTTGCTGATTTCATTTGTAAATATCTCGACTTGCCTTTGGCCTCAACGTTGGAGGTGGACTTAACCGCGATTTCGGCCCCTTCTCTCACGTGCCTGTTTTTGCCCATAGCTCCACCTTAACCCTGGGGTCACCCCAGTTGCCACTCTAGCGCGCCAGAGAGGAAGGCGGGAGAGGAAAGTTTGTGGGGTTCTGAATCGAAAATGTCGACATCTTGCTAATGGTCTGCAAACTTCCGCCAATTATGACTGACCTCCCAGACTCGGCCCCAGGAGGCTCGTATTATGCAGGGAGGCCGCAGTAACTGGGGATCAAAAGCGGGAAGGTGCGAACTCCTCTTTGTCTCTGCGGGGCCGCCGCGCCCCCCTCCCGGTGGGTGATAAACCCACTCTGGCGCCGGCCGTGCGCTGGGTGATTAATTTGCGAACAAACAAAAGCGGCCTGGTGGTCACCGCATTCGGGTTAAACATTGGCTAGCGCGTTCCGAAGACTTGTGCCAGGCCTGGCGGCTGGGACAACTTGTAGGCCAGCGCGCCATGGGCCGGGGCCTTTGGGCTTATAGGCTCTAGCTGAGGGCTCTACCAAGGTCATTTTTTACCGCCTCCATGCATACCCCCTCGATCTTCTCGGCCTCTCTCCCCGCCTCACGTTCAACAAAAGACAGATGGGGAAATACTGAAGCAGCCTAGCCTGGCCCTGGGCCGAGCCTGAGAAACGGTGCTTTAAAAGAGCGGGAAAAGGAGGCCAAAAATTGAATCCGAGAGGATGCGCCGAACTTCTGGTGTCCCTTCAATATTCATTCCTCCGTCTTTTGCAAAGAGTATTCACCTAATTGTAGGCCTGATTTTTTTTTTTTTTAATCTCTGCAAATCTGAGATGTCTGAAGTGTTTAAGGTGAAGAACAGTATGAATGCGTATTTTAAAGTGGGCAAGGGGTGAGGAGGAGCCTCAGAATAAATGTATGTGCACACGCGCGCGCACACACACGCACGCGCACGCAACCAAATCTTCTATCCTCAGGTCAGGCCACGCAAGAGGCAGAGAAGCCCCCCTTGCCAAAGAATCTCCCTCAGGAAGCTCCCACTTTTCCCTAGAGCATCCTCTGCCTCCCACTCTAAAGGGGGGCAGATCGACCCTTTTGTGACCTAATGGTGTTTATCTGGAGTTTACAAAAACCCCGGCGGTGGGGGGGGGGGGCGGTGGGGTGGAAGGGTAAAGGATGGTGGGTAGGCGGGGTCGTTTACTTTGGCAAGTTTGCTGTAAATATTCTTTTCAGCATGTGTGAGGTCTGGCGAGGGACTATTACACGCTTATTCCCCCTTAAACTTTCACCCACCGTTTGCTGCGCAGAACTGTTTTTCAGTCCGAGGTGTCGCTGAACTGGGAACTCTGTTGACATAAGGACATCCAGGGGTTTCTCCGGGAGGGTCTGGGGCCTAATTAAGACGTTTACTATGGAGGTCGGTCAAAACGTAAACTTTCTCTGGGGAGGGGCTTTCTGGGTAGAGATGGCTCCCTGTTTCTGGCCAGGGCCCCTGCCCATGGGATCCCAGGCTCTTTTGATAGTGACAGACATTGAAACTGACTAGGTGTCTGCTTTAGGACTCCCATCGTCCTTTGCATTCAATTCCCCAAACCCTGGAGGTGATTTTTTTAGCGGGCACCTTAGGGAGGCAGCTCCCCTGGGATGAGTGCCTAGGTTAAGTTCCTCCAGCAGATAGCAGCCAGCACCCTCCTTTCCACATTAGCACCCCTGTGCTACCCCAAACCCTGACTCTCTCACATGTAGCTCTGAAGTCAAAGGAGGACTTCATGGACCTGGGAGGCTTGGTTTCCCTCCTGGAGTTTCGCATCTTTCCCTGCCTTCCCCCTGCAAATTTGCTTTAAGAGCCTAGAGCCTCTCAGGTCTGGAGGCTTCAGGATCAATCTTTTTGACGGAGAGTCAGTTTCTCCATCCTTGTTTCCATCCAGAGGTAGGCACAAGAGTCTTGGTTGGACCAGACAGGACACCCATTTCTGTTTCTCTTTGTTCTGCTTGGGCTATCCTCTCTCTCTGTCCATGTCTTTCAAAATTCCATGATGGCAGATCTGTGTTCCTTGTTCTGTTTTCTTCTACTTTCTCTTCTATTTCTGGCATCTGTCTAGTTCTCGGCTTCTATGACTCCTCAGTCTCTACCTCCCAGCCTTCACTTCTCTCATTCTTTTTTTTTTTAATTTGTATTTATTACCTTTTCTGTTCTTCCTTCTTCTCTTCCCTTTCTATTTTCTCTTTCCTGGTCCTCTCTGAATTCTCTTCTGCCTTTCTGCGTTTCTGTATTGCCTCTGTATACACCCCCAACTCTTCCTCTTTTCCAGAAATCAAGACAAGCTGGAGTTACCTCTCCCTGGGGTTCAAGCAGACACCTTCCCCTCATATCCCTGGTTAGGACGATAAGGTGCCCTCCAAGATAGAAGAATGCTGGGCCCATTTGTGTAGATTTGAAATCTCACTTTCTGCTTTTAGTATTCCCCAAACCACCCTTTGCCCAGGGCTGGCTCTATGCTCTAATCTCCCATCCTTTCTCCCTCCCTCTCCTTTCCAAGGCAGGAACCCAGGGTGAAGGGCAGCATGGCAGGTTCTAAAGCCCCAGTTCCTAGCCTCTGTCTGGCCCCAGCAGCACAGGGCTTTCCTGTAAGGCACATTTCCCTGTCCTCTGACAGCCCTCTAAATTATTGATCAGGGCGATTCAGTGCAAGAGCCTGAAGTGCACGCGCGCGCGCGTGTGTGTGTGTGTGAGAGACAGAGAGAGAGAGAGAGAGAAAGAGAGAGAGAAGAGTGTCAAAGTTGTCTGGCTTGGGGGGGAAGCAGTATTTTTAGTACAGAGGTTGACTTTGGCGCCAGTTGGTTTATGCTGTTTCTAGAGCATCATTCGTTATATACTTAATCCATGCTTATCATACCTCCCTTTAATGTAAATATGTTTTTGGCAGAGGCAGAATGAAAAGATTTCACCCTCTGCATTATTCTTATTAGCACCCACCTTTCATCAAAGCAGATTGCTCTGCGAAATGGCAAATTTGTAAACGACCAATGATTTAGAGAAGTTGGAAGGGAAGCAAGGAGGGAAGGATGAAGGAAGTAGTGTGTGTGTCTGGGGAGCGTGCTTCTTATACATCTGTGAAAGGATTTTTCCCTCTCTCTCTCTGTCAGGAACAGGAACTAATTGTGGTTTCCTAATTTCAAACCAATCTACATCTTCAATGCTCTCTTTGTGTGTTTTACCCCGATTACTTAAAAAAAAAAAAAAAGAAACCCAAGATAATGCAATGGATATTTCTTAGTCCAGCAGAAATGAGTTCACTGGGAAGAGGCTGGGAATTTTTCCTCTCATCTTATCTGATTCAGCATCTGCAAGGCGCAGAGCCAGAGCTGACTTCGGCCTCAGGCACCGGGCACTGTTGACCACCCAAAATCTTTCTGCTTTCAACATCCTCTTTCCAGATGTCTCAGTCGAGACAGGTAAGGGTGTCAATGGCACTTCAGCAATCTGTCCTAAGAATGTAGCCTCAGGGAGTGGTGGGAATCTCGGGGACAGAATATTTCAAAGGGTGAAGGGAAATAGACCGATGTATTCTCCAATCCCCAGTTGCAGACTGAGGGTGTCCACTGACTGAACAGGAGCCCCTAATTCTGTGACTTTCTGCTTTTGCTTCTGTCCATTATTTCTGGTGGTGTTTTTAGGCGCCCCGGGGTGGGGGGTCGCAGACAAGGTGGAGGGAACAAGGGACTGGGTAAGTGAGGGCATGGCAAATCGGATGACCGCTACTACTGTGAGGGAGGTTGACAGGGCAAAGAAGGATCAGCTCCTCTAAAGCTGCTGAACTAACTGTCCCTGAGAAGCCTCAGACACGTTTCCTCAATTTGAGCACAATATCCATTACTATTTCCCATACTGGGTTTCAATTAAAAAGGGTGAGAGCGGAGAGGGAAGGCTGGAGATAAATGAAAGGGAACAGTGAGCACCCAAGTTGTGTCTGTACGTGTGTTTCTCCTCTTTTCTTTCCATTTCTTTCTTGGAGCCTCTCCACTGTTTCTCAACAGTCAGCCAATCTGCCTGTGTTCCCACAGGTAATGCCTTCCTGTCTCCCAAATCGAGTAGGTGAAGATAGGGGAAAGGAGGTAACACCGACAGAGAATCTTTTATCTCCAGTGAAGCCGCAAGAGATATAGTTGTGTGTGTGGAGTGGCTTTGGGAAGGACTTTGCCTCGCCTATGTAGGCATGGGGTTTCAGATATGGGAGGGATATGGGCACTGAAGGTTCCAGCCTTTTCTGTCATACTGGAAACTAATCAAATCCCTCCTTCCTTGTACAGCCTTATGGGCAGTTTACTCTTTTGCGGTTCTAAGACACAGGGTGTTTGGCAGCTGGTTTCACCTGCTTCTCTGGCATGCCTGGCAGGAAGGGGGGCTTGCTACCCCAGCTTCCAAGGCCAGGATTTGGCTTGTGGGTGCAGGGTCGCGACTCCAGGCCTTAGCCCGGTTGTCACTCTCCCACCAAACACACCTCTCAGAATTTGGAATCAAGCACCAGCTCCTTTTCTGCCTCTGTGTTCTGTGATCACTGACCCTCTACCAGGGCCACTCAGATAACTGGGCAGGGGTCGCTGCACCTCTGTGTCTTAATTACCTGACAGTCTGGGGACCCTTTTCCTCTGTGTCAGTAATGACTAGATAACTCAACAGTGGGACTTCATTTTAAGTCAGAGATGTCTTGCTCCTGACCTAGTCATCCTGTCCTCCAAATAAGACATAAATCCTGCCTGAGTTTTTAGCATATTCAGGGAATGAACCAGTAGGAGTCAGAGCGATAGTTCTCTGGCTCTCAACCAGAGCTGAAGGCTTGGGTGAAAGTTTTGGTCTTAGAGATGCCAAGAGTCTTTAAACCTCTCCAGCTTGGCCTTGGAATACAGAAGGGTTCCAGAAGTTTCTCTTTCTCTGTCTTTTTTTACTTGCAAATTATCTTACTGTCCTTTATTAGGACATACAAGAACTAATGCAAATGTGATGAGAAATAGCTGTCAAGTTTGTAAAAGCAATTTTTAAACTCACTGTTATTCTCTTTTTGGATTTTCTTTCTTTCCTTTTTGTTTTTGAACTTTTAATTTTGTGTTGGGGTAGAGTCGATGAGGTGTGAAGGACTGGGAAGCCTGGTGGTCTTCAGTCCATGGGGTCGCAAAGAGTCGGACACAACTTCACAACTAAACAACAAGAGCTGATGAAGGCAGCTGTGACAAGTCTCAGGTGACCAGCAGTGAGACTCAGCTATACAGATGCATTCTCTTTCTTTTTAAATTTGTATTTTTGTTTTAGGGGAAGAAGAAGAGCGAGGGAGGCAGGGACACACACAGACATAGAAAGAGGGAATGTTTGGAATTATGAGAGAGCTTTTCCTAAGAGTTGCTTTTGCTGGCGCCCAGGCCTCAGTACGTTTCATTTCCAAGCCAAATACTAAAAATCCTTCTGGCGGGGCGCTTGGGAGGGCAGACAGGAGCGGCCTTCCCGATCTAGAAACCAATCCGTCCCCTACCTTTCCTCCTGACGCCCTATCCTCCTTGCGCTTGGGAAAGGAAAACTTCGGGCCCCAGGACGGAGGGGGAGAGAGTGACAGCCCAGGGCTCCCCCTGTAAAGTGCTTTTGGGCGATGGTTTCCCCTCCCCTTCCCTCCAGGCGGGGGGTTTTCACCCCCCTTCCCCTTACCCGGGTTCCAAATACGGAAGCTGGACGTGCTTCGCTGCGGCTCCAGGCCTCGCCTAGCGCGGTACCTGAGAAGACGCTCGCGGCCTCGGATTACGGGTGGAGGGGGGCCCGGGGCTGCGATCCAGGGTCCCCAACGCCCGCAGCGGCCGGCGGGGAAGCACAGGGGTCCCGGACGAGGCTGGTCCGCCCCGGGCCTCGGTGGCGACGGGGTCCAGCCAGGCACTGGCTCCCCGCGCGGGTTACCTGCCTTTCCTCTGCGGCGACCGGGGCGGGGCGAGCCGGCTTCCCGGGTGGGAGGGCGGCCGACCTTGCCCGCGGAACTCACAGATTCCCCCCCAAACTAAGATCGCGGGGATTCAGTTAGGAGCCCCTCACCGCGCACCGCCCCCGCCCCCCACGTCCGAGGTGTCTTTTTGCAGCCTGGGTTCCTCACTCCCGCCCCGCTCCGGTGAGAAAGGATTAATGGGGTGGGTGGGGGGATAGTAATGACCTTGGGAGGGGGCACTAAAGAGGAAAGAGTCGCGTAGCACTCTCTGTCTCTCAAAGGGGTGGGAAAACCATTGCAAGGGAGAGAGCCTCCTGGGAGAAAAACCGGGCTCGGAGGGAACCAGGCTGAGGCTGGCGAGATTTTCTGCGCGCAAAGGGAGGGTGGAGCGGAGGGAGCCATCTCCTCTCCCGCCGCTGGGGTGTGTTTTTACATGTTCTCTCAGCAGCAAGTTTTATAAACAGGTCAGCCCTGTGCTGCCAGGGATCTCTGGCTGCCAGTGTGGACGCCTCTCTTTCCCCCTCGCCCTCTCTGCAAGTCAACCCGCAGGAGATGCGGGTGGGAGTCCGGGCGGGGGGTGGGGCACCACCTTCCACTCTGGACTTGCAGGGTGTATCTGCTTTTGAAATAGCTTATCTTGTCTTCAGAGGGTAAAATATGAGTTCCCCGCATGTCTGAGTCTGGTCTTCTGGTACCTCAAGCAGAATTTGGGGAGGGAAGGGAAGGGGGGCTGTTCTAATTACCTCTGAGCCGAGCGGGGGTGGGGCGGGGGATTCTGTCCTTTCAGTCTGGTCCTGCTGGGGTGCCCCGGCATATTATTAAACCCAGACGCTCCGTCCAGAAGTTGGGGCCATGCGGAAAAGATTTACAATTAAGCCAATTGGGGCCGAATACAACCATCCAAAGTTTGCAGGTGTAAATAATGCCTTGCTTTTTTTTTTTGGCATTCCAAGCGACTTCATTTCAAAACCCACCCCCCTTCCACCCTACCCACCCACGACTGGGCTCTAGTTCTTTTGGGGGAGAGGGGGAGAGAGTGTAGCAGAGTTAGACTTTTTCTATTAGACAAGTTAAAATATGATGTTGCACTCACTTTTATGTCCGTGTATTGATGTCGTGGATAACCAGGACAGGCTCCTCTATTTCATTTCTCTGTCTAGAATTGAGAACTGTTGGAGTCAATGAAAGGCCTTTTGCGATTGGGTTATGAATTCTTTTTTTTTTTTTAAGGAATGGAACAGATTTTTATATAACAGATATTGGAGTTGGATTATTTTACAGATTTTTTTTTTTAGGTGTAGAGATTTGAGTGAGAGAGGATAAGAAAAAAACAAGGAAATTGCCTTTAGTTCGTATATCAGAATACTGCCCCAAGCTGCATTTGGGGAAGAGGTGGTCTTTCAGACAGCAGAGTCAGATGCCTTCTAGAGCTTTAGTTTAGATCTTCCTAATATTTGGAGAAGGAAATGGCCACCCACTCCAGTACTCTTGCCTGGGAAATCCCATGAACAGAGGAGACTCGTGGTGTACAGTCCATGGCGTCGAAAAGAGTCGGTCGGACATGACTTAGCGACTAAACAACAGCAGCGATTGGAGAGTTAGCTAAACGACGTATGGGCCCAACTTCAAGACTATACTCCATTGTATTATTTAAACAGAATAGAATATGTGTGTGTGCTTCTAGGATGCTCTATGTGGGTACAAGTGTGTATATGTGGACTTCCAAGTAGCCCCAGGTGGGAAATGAAATCTCGGATTTAAAGATGCTTTGCAATCACACCTCAGGGGCAGACTCCCATTTGATCAATATAGACAGAATTAAATTTGTTTTGCAGTTACGCAGTTACTCCTTTTCTCTTGGAGCAATAGTCTGTTACAAATTACCAGGAAATTGGAGAACGCCCCCACCCCAACTGTTTTTCAGTGCTCTCAGTCTTGCACTAACCCGCTCAGTAATATATGTAATGTGTGTGTACACAGGCACTTTTCCAAAAAATTAGCGATAACATTCCAGCTGTACGAAGAGTGATGTTTTTCTCCCTTTGCAAGTAGGGCTCGATCTGTAACTGAGTTGCCACTCTGAAGACCTATTCCCCGGGGACTGACACCCACGAGAATCTAGAAGTAGGAGGCTTTCCAGCCCCGGTTGCATGCAAAGGCAGGGAATCAAGGCGCCTGACTGCAGCCAGTATAAGGTCATAGGTGTAGAATTAGGAAGGCAGGACTTAACATGTCCACAACAAAAAAAGAGAAAGCGTCAACCCAGCCTGGGGTGAAACCCCTGAGCCGGCACAGGAAAAGTTTCTAAGCAGTGGTGGAGCAAACACTATTTTTTGCCTCCTCTTTCCTTTCCTTTCCCTCCCCCCTTCTTGAAAAAACTTCCCTGTCCAGTGCATATGTTGGGCATAAATAAAGAGGGGCAGTGGGAGGGGGGTGATTATTGAACGCTGGGTGAACCTGAATCAGCCTTAAGCAATCGGGGAGTGTGTGAGGAGGGTAGAAGATAGACGTGTCCTAATTTGGAGTGAGAGGGGGTGGATGGAAGGGACCGACTCCAGCTTGGAAACCTCCTCGATCCTTGCGGCTGGAGGGACTCGCCAGGACCCTCTGCCCAGGGTGCCCTCCTGTCTTGCCGCTGGATGGCGCTGGGAGGAGATGAGGCTGGCAGGCACTCGTCCTCCTGTGCCCCCGAAAGGTCTGAGCAAATCTCCGCCAATGAGCGGGGTTGGGACTGTGGTCTTGAGCCAGCGCAGTGGCAGTCCTGATGCACCAGGAGGTGGAAACTGTTTCTGGAGTCAGGGGTGGGAGAGGGTCACCCAGAGACCCACCAGGTCTGGAAGCTGGACAAAGAGAGTATGGGCAAGGATGGGAAGGTGGGAAAAGATGGTTCTCAGGGCAAACTAGTGCCTCATTTCTTGGGTGTCACCCATTTACCTAGAAAGGTGTGTGTGTGTGGGGGGGGGGGGGTGTAGACGGGGAATGGTCTGGACAGGAGGTCAGCTAGATAGGTATGGAGATTTGCAAAGGGTACAGGCTTTGCAGAACCTCATTGTCCAGTGTCACTTTTTGCAAAGGTCAATTTAATGGCCCCCCTTCCCCCACCGCAATCCCCTCCGCCCCCCGCCCAGGTATGCTCCGTCTAATTGGAGTGACTGGCCTTCCTGACTGGAATTGTATCTGGGATTGAGAATCTCAGGGCTGGGGTGCACTCCGATCTCAGGCTGCCTGGGGACGGGGCACTGGACATTGCCAGACTGACCTGAGTCCTCATTTGGGAGTGTCTGTCTAAAGGCATTTACGACCTCAGGCTGGCTGTTCCGCAGCCAAAGGAGGAACTGCGGGCTATAATTTGGAGAAGAATAAATTCATGTCGAACTTACTGAGCACTCACTATGCACCAGGCACTGCGTTAGATGCTGTGATCTTGTCAAAAGTTACTTACAGAGCTAGAAAAAAAAAAAATTAACCGTAACCAAAGAAGTTAATCAGTCTGGGTGTGTGTTTGTGTGTGTCACTCAGTCGTGTCTGACTCTTTTCGACCCCCTTTGCAAACTGTAGCCCACCAGGCTCCTCTGTCCATGGTGTTCTCCAGGCAAGAATACTGGAATGGGTTGCCATTCCCTTCTCCAGGGGATCTTCCCGACCCAGGGATTGAACCTGGGTCTCCTGCATTGCATGCAGATTCTTCACCCTCTGAGCCACCAGGGAAGCCCAATCACTCTGGGTAAGAGTGTCTAATATCAGTTCTCCACCTTGAAAACTCCTGGAGGGATAAGACTCCTCACATCTCTAGCTCTGTTTGGGAGGTGTTTAATAAATCATTCTTCAATACAGGAATGAAAATGAATGAAGAAAATGAAAGAAGTCGAAATAGAGGTGATTTTCTGTGCATATGAAAAATAAGTGAACACTTCAAAGAGCACTTAAAAAAAAAAAGCATCGAATTTGTAAGCTGTTCTCCCAAACAGATCCTGACATGAGACAGTGAAAAGATGGCAGTGGGAAGAGAAATTTGGTGTAATGGACAGAACCATCCACTTGGTCATTCCACAAAATCCTGACCAAGAGAGACGTCTCTGCCATGCACTGGAGACACGTGTGAGAACATGGGTCTTCCCAGCTTGATGCTTATGGTCCTGAGTTTTGGTCACTGTGGTTTAAAAAAGAGAGAGAGAGAGAGTGAGAGATCATTCCCATTTTAAAGATCAGGAAAGTTGAGGCTGAGGAGAGATGGTGTCGGGAGAGGACTCAAGGTCTTGAAGCAGGAAGGCTGAACTAAAGTCGGCCCTCAGCTCTTCTGTGCTCTGGGGTGGCAGAAGGCTGGGTGATTTTTGCTCCTGGGGAGTGTGGGAGCCCTGGGAACCCCGGCGGTGCTGACAAAGTCACCTCGGGCCGGCTTGGGGGGAAATGACAGAAGTTTACACCCTGATGAGGTTGCAAAGACCACCCCAGCTCTGCTTCTCCCACCTCCAACCTTGGGGCTATGATGAGGTATCTGACCTCCGAACTCTCCCATCCGTTGTTTCCTGTTTAGAGCGTTCACCTAGCCTAGGACGAAGCAGCTCTGCTGCTTTTTACAGACCAGAATTTGTGGGACAGAAAGCTAGGGAGTCCCATCCAAGGTCGCCTGGCTAAAGAATGACAGCAAAGAAGACTTTACGACGACCCCTCCCCGACAGGGTTTTTCAGAGTCTGTCCAAACCCCTCTTCTCATTAGTACCCCAATGCCCTGTGCAGTCGGGGCACCTGTGGTGGGTTCATCAAGTGTTGGTTGGTTGAATAACCTTAATTCTTATTTGGTTCTTGTGTTTTAAAAATTGCACAAACCAAAAAAATGGATCAGTGATCGAATAAAGGGGAATGGGTTGAGAAGCTCATTCCCCCGACTGGCTGCCTGGCGGTGGGACAGCCTTGGGTCATGGGCATGCCCTCGCAGCAGCAAGGCTACTTCCCACCAGCTTTACAAAGACGGTTGTGATTTCCTTCAGTCTATTTTTTCGTCCTACACTTCGTTGGGGTGATGGATGGAGGAGACAAGCTGACCCACTGTGAGGTCAATACAATCGATGCAGTCCTCCATGGACGACCTCTCGGAAACCGCTCCAGTGGCTGCGTGCTGGGTTCCACCCAAAAGCTTTCAGGATTTCGGTTTCTCATTCCCACGCCGAAGTTACCGCACTGGAAGGAGGATGGAGGTAGGTGGGCAGGAAGAAGCCTCCAGTCTCACCCAAGGGAGCCTCTGGGAACAGCGGGTCGGAAGAGTGTCTCCGCTCCCAGGCAGCCGGCCACGAGCTCAGGAAAGTCTGGTAAATTTCGTTCCGGAGCTTCCTGGCCTTGGAATCAGACATCCGCCAACTTTTCCCAGCGGGTCGGCTGTCCTTAGCCCTCGGTTCCTCATCTGCGAAATGGGTTTGTTACAAAATACTGTTTATTGGAGAGAATGTCTGTGAAATCCCCTTGGGGGATGATATGGAGAGAATGTCTGTGAAATCCCCTTGGAGGATGATACTGTTCTAAGACCTTTCCCAGACATCGGCTCAGAGAATACAACAATCTGAGGAGGCGGGCGTCTTTCACGGGTCTCCATTTCCCAAATAAGGAAACTGAGTCATGCAGAGAGATGTAGACTTGACTGAACTGGGACAGCCGTGAGTCCCTCCTGGAGCTGAGATTCAACCTGAGGAAGGTCTAACTCCTTGTCTGGCTTTTAACGACAAGGTCATAGGTGCCGTGTGCGCGTGTGCACGCGCACACACACACACACACAGTAGGTACACAAAGGCGATCTTTTTCTTTGCCCTTTAGGGAGCACACATTCCATGGAACCCTTTCCCAAGCACATCTGTAAACTGCTTTGATCCGTAGTCTCTTCCTTCTGGAAACAAATGCAATGGGGGTGGGGGGGGGAACGTTCGAGTCTGACAAATCTTCTTAAACTCGGAAATCCAGAGCTTTCAAGACAATTTTTTTTTTTTGTACGAAGGAAGGAGGGGGACGTGTGTGTACGTAGAATCAATATGGGCCAGACAGCCCTTCACAAAGGGACTCCAGGCGGGCGCCTCGGCGGCACGGCCCCCACCCCACCGCCCGCGGCGAATTAATTGGGCCCTGAAAGAAGGGGCAACGTAGCTTCCAGTTAATTAGTCAAGAAATGAATCAAGCCCCAGCGGCCTGGCAAAGGCCCCTGGGGCGCGGGTTTTGTGCAAGCCAAATTGGTCGGTGGGGCGCTCCCCTTTGGGTCGGGTGGGGCGCGGCGGGGAACAAGGCTTGGGCGCCTCTGGCTGCCCCGCGCCCGGCGCCCTGCACCCCGCGCCCCAGAGCGGGCTCCCGCGCTCCCTCGGGCTCTCGCTTTCATCGTCTGTTTCCTTTTTTCTGACTCCCTCCGTCCGCCTCTCCTTTCCCTTTTCGTCTTTTCCGTAGCCCCTTCTCCCGGAACTTTGCTCGCGGTTTCCCACCCCGTCTCCCAGCTGCGTCTGGCTCCAAGCTCTCCGTTTGGGGCATCTTCCTCTAAAGCCCCTGCCTCCGCCTAGCACATCTGGGGCTGGGTGGTCTGGGAACGGCGCCGGGGATGTGGAGAAGCCCAGACTTAGGGGACACAGGGTGGAAATGAGCCCTGGCTTTGGAGCCCTGAGGCCTGCTGTGTGTTCCTACGTACACAACTCTTCATCCTTGGGTCGCCTAGGATCCAGGTTCCCCGGCTATGGTTAGGAGAACCCTCTGAGATAATGCAGGGCTTTGAAAGGGTTCGATAACCCATGACCCGTGTCCTCAGGCGATGAGGACTTAGGATTGAGGCACACCTGCCACACAAAAGCAACTGTTGAGCGCCAGCGGTATGCTTTCCTTATTTCGTTCCGCCACGCCTCCTCCAGTCACTCTGGGTAACCCAGGCAGCCAAGATCCCGGGTGTTTTCCGTCAAAGCAGCTCTGCTGGAGAGGAGACAGGGGAGACACAAGTCGTTAAACTCAGTTATTTCCAGGTCTTTTTGTGCCACGTTCCAGCGGCCTCTCCTGAACTAAAGGGACGGAACTGGGGGCTCACAGATGTGGACTGATCCTCCTGGAGTCACACAGCAAAGGGGAAGCAAGGCTGAGACTTTCACCCTCAACCAGGCGTTCGGTGCCTTGATTCGGTGCTGCCCTCTGAGCCCGCGAAGAGCTCAGGCGATCCTCAGGTCCTGCTGGCCTGGCCCGGGCTCCGAACATTTATATACAGGAGGAGGCTCGCCAGAATCACCTTGCCTCCTCCAGCTTGGAACTAAGGCCCGGATTTCTCTCCAACTCTGCATTTCTTTCCCGTCTTTCTTTGTTTTTCGAGGTCCGTCTCTACTTTGGTCTCCCAGCCACCAGTCTTTCTCTGTCCCTTTCGACCCGCCTTCGAATGTACGGGGCTGAGGTCAGAATCTCTCCCACTTTCTTCCAATTATCCAGGTAGCTGCCCACATCTCGGGGCGTGGAGCGGGGTCGACACCCATCTGCCGCCAACCGCCAGGATCGGAGCCACAGACGCAGATTCGCAGTCTCCATGCCCTCGCGTCGATTCCTTGCCCTCGCGTCTCTGCCGCCCGCCCCCCATCCCCAACCCCTCCCCAAACCGCAGCCACCCGGTCCTAGGAGAGACCCCAGCGGATGATTCGATGAACGCTTCAGTTCCACACAGGAGCCCGAAACCGCGTCTTTTCTTTCTTTGCTTGCTTGACCGACTTTGGCTTCGCTCAAGGCCCCGAGGTGCCTGCGCCGCGCTTGGCTTTGCTTCCTGCCTCTCGCAAGCCGGGGACTGCGGTTTCCGCTCGCCACGTTCCTGCCAGGCGCGCACGCAGGGGCTTGGCGAGCTTGGCGCGCGCGTCTGGCGCGCACTGCTTTGGGCCTCAGTTTCCCCGCCCCTTTCGGATCAGTCAAGCGCGAGACGAAGCGGCTGGGACAGGAGGCAAGGCCAGCGGATTGGGTGGTGGCGGGCGCCGCAGTTGCTGTGTGTGGAGTTAAGCCTGGAATCACGGCCGCCGCACCTTCCCTATTCATCCTCTCCGCGGACTATCACTCACCTCCACGACCCTAGTCTCCTTCAAGTCTGCAGCAGTCTGGTGGAGCTCGGTTGGCGGCATAGAGATGCTGGCTACCTCAAGGCGAAGGCGAGCCAGCAGGTGCGGGCAGGGCTGGTTCCCTGCACTTGCCGGCTCCGCAGTCATTGCTGGTGGCCTTGGGTACACAGGCGGCCTCAGACAAGCTTCGTTCCATCAAAGTGTTGGCACACACCTCCTACTGCGCTTTAAAAGGGGGCCTTTAAAGCCTTGGAACTTTGGAAGAGTCCCCTAACTCTTCTGAGTCTCAGTTGCCTCCTCTGAAAAATGGGGACGATAGGTCCTGCCGCGGAGGACCAAGGCAAGGAGTAAATGAGACCTCTTGTGTACATCACTCAGTCTAACCCCTGGCACATAGTAAGTGCTCATTAAGCATTAGCTGTTTGGGCACCCTAATCTGGCTGTCTCTATATATCATACAGTTATTTTGGTAAAATAGATACACTTAGTATCTACTTAGTATATATGCATTTACTAAATGTATAGACTCAGTGCATACTTAGTATATCACCTAGACGTGTGGTCAGTCACTTCAGTCCTGTCTGATTCTTTGCCACTCCATGGAGTGTAGCCTGTCAGGCTCCTCTGTACTTGGGATTTTTCCAGCAAGGGTACTGGAGTGGATTACCATGCCCTCCTCCTTAGAATCTTCCCAGCCCAGGGATCGAACCCCTGTCCCCTGCATTGCAGGCAGATTTTTTTTACTACTGAGCCACCAGGGAAGCCCAGTATATCACATATACACTAAAAATATATACTATGTATGTTTAGAGTATATTTAAGGCATATTTTTTTTCTTAGACCACTACCTAGCATATATTAGGCCCTTTCTCTATTAGCATTGCTTTTACCCAGTTCTTTAAAAAAATTTTCTTTTGGCTACACGACATGGCATGCATAACCTTAGTCCCTCCATCAGGGGTCCAATCTGCGCTCCCTGCTTTGGGAGTGTGGAGTCTTAACCACTGGACCGCCAGGGAAGTCCCTCTTACCTAGTTCTGTTTACATCTCAGCCTGAAGTCCCATTCCTTGTCCTCTCCCGAGTTAATCCTGTAGTGATCAAGCCTCCCACCCCAGGCTTCATGCCGTTGCAGGCTACTTTCCGGAATCCCAGGATCTCAGAACTGCAAGTGACTCCAGAAAGTGTGCTCTCTTCTTGCCCTTGCACGGGAGTTCAGGCCCCAGAGGGGCTTGGAGACCAGGTTCCAATGCCTTTTCAGCCCCGGCCATCTCCATCTCCTGACAGGAGAAAAAAGTGTCTCTATCTATCTCTTGGGATCTATTGAGGGAAAAGCACTTGTGGAAAATAAAAGAATATGGTTGGGCGCCTGGAGCATCCTTGGGCAGAGCCCCCAGGACAGAGAGCTCTGTAAATGAGGAGGGGCCTATGTGTGACCTGGGATGGGAGGGACGGCAGGCCCCTGGGAGGGCTCCTGGATGCCTCGGCGCAGCTGTGTGTGGCTGGCTACTCTCAGGCCCAGACTGCAGCTGCCCAATTGCCGGTCAGCAGCAGGAGCCCACAGTCCCCTTCCTTGGTCCTCTAGGACATACTGAGACCGCTTCTTTTCAGCCTGAGAGTGAATGGTGTGGTGGGGAAGAGAGAGATGAGAAAGGAGAGATGGAAAGATGGAAAAGGAGGGTGACTGCAAGTGTGGGGAGAAGCGAGTGAGAGCAAGAGAGAGAAGGGACGCTTGGGGAAAAGGGAGGAAGGAGAAAACAGAGGGAAACAGACACCCACCCAGAGGTGGACAGAAACCCTTCACACCTGGAGAGACTGGGAGAGGCAGAGAGAGAGAGAGAGTACTCAGGAGACAGAGAAGCAACGAAGAGGCGCAGAGAGGGGAGAAAAGAAGGAAGGAGCTTGGAAAGGAATGTCCCAAAGGAGACAGAAGCGAGCTGGTAGGGAAATGACAGCTCAGGGAAGCTCAGCCCCACACCCCCGGGCCCGCCCTCCCAACATATTACTTAACTTGCCAGGAGATTATCTAGTAGAGTATAAATGCCTCCATTAAATCATGATTGAACTCCTCCAACCGAACAATTCCCGAAGTAGCCTCCAGCCCTTGGGGAATATGGTTTTCAAAACCCCTCGAAGCATCAGATACCAGCAATTTAGGAGATAAATTATCATTCACTAGGGGTTTCCAAGGGCCCCCTTACGAGGCCTTTGGGGTGGGGGTGGGGGAGTGTGTGGTTAAGAGCCTCCCAGTCCGTGCAGGAAAAGATGCCACATTTCTCTGTGGGCCATCAGATTTGCCTGGAAACCTCTCTCCTCCCCCAGTGCACAGCCACCCAAACCCACAAGGATGGTTGGGCCGGTAGGGTCCAAGGTTGGCCAAGAAGAGGAAAAATTCTGCCGGAGTCCTCCAGATTCCCAGAGTGCACTGGGCGAGATGGAGAGGGGCTCTGCACGCAGTTGCTTAGCTGCTCCCTCTGGAGAGGGATGGATGGAGTGTTGATGGAGAATGTCCCCAGTGACACCTGGGAAAGCAGACTTTCGTTCAACCAGGTGGGCGGGGGCGGGGGGTGGTGAGAGACAGGAGAAGGGTTAGATACTGGAGAAAAGCCTGGTTTATGGCAGTCTCCCCACTTCCCCATCTCATCACTCCAACTAGTTGACCAAATAAAGTAGGGCTCATCTTCCCTCTCACCCCATGCGTTTTCCTCACTGGTCTCCCAGTGTGCTGAGAAAGGTATTTTCAAAGGTAGCAGATAAAAAGATTTCCTTTCTATTCCTCTTCCTCCCACTGTTTCCACCTCCTCTCCTTGCAAGGCTTGTTTGCTTTGCTTTAACAAACAGCTTCTAGAGTTTGCTTTAAAGGAGCACTTAAAAAAAAAAATTGTACCCCGAGGGCAGGCCAAGTGTTAACTGCTTGTGTGTGTGTGTGTGTGTGTGAGAGAGAGAGAGAAAGAGAGAGAGGGTATGTATGTGTGTGTTAGGCCTCCTGAGTGGGCTTGTAGTTATAAAGGGGACCTGCTTCAGGTGCAGAAAGCTGGGAGGGGGGAGTGGCGAGGAATGCCTGGACAGATTTACACCTGTCCTTACAGCTGCCATCGACAACACTTACAGCCTCCAGAAATGACCCTTGGTGCCGACTTGTCTGGAAGCCATCAGGGTTAGTTTTGAAGCAGGAGTCTTCAAGTGGACCAGAGGGTAAAGCTCTGCCCAGCCCCTCCCAGCCCCTCTTCTCTTGCTATCCTCAAGTGCTGCCCCCTCCCCCCTGCCCACCAGCCCCCCGACCCCCCCCCCCCCACCTTCTCTGTTTCCTCTGTCAGACACATATCATCATTTGACTTTCTGATCCCTTGGTGCTACCGGCTAATGAGGCCGGGGCAGGGTGCAGAGCCTGCAGCCGGTGCATCGCGGCCACCCCCCTGCCTCCCCACAAGGAGCTGGGTCTGGCCCCAGGAATCTGTGCCGGGGGGTGGGGTGGGGATTCCTAACTCTACCCTCCAGCCAGTTCCTGCCCCCTGCCACCAGCCCCACCCCAGCCCACCGGCCAGACAGTTTGAGTGACTGACTGATAATATCCAGACGCCTCTGGAATCCTGCTTGCAGTCCTCCCAGCGCTGCTCGACCTGGTCGGCAGAAGTGGGGGCAGTGGGCAGCAGGCATTCAGCGGTGACACTTGTTGCCACCTCTCAGAGGCCGATGAAAGGCCCACTCAGCCGGGCCCTTCAGGACGGGGGACCCTGGAGCCAGAGCACTCAGAAGACATGTTTGACACCCATGCTGGGAACTTGGAGTCCAGTCCCCGACTTTCTCCGCTTGGCCCTGGCCCTGAAGAGGTCTAGGAGGCTGAGAGGTGGGCAGATCGCAGGCCACTGGGGTGAGGGGTGGAGGGGCGGGGAAGTCCAGCACTTTGCCTGAGAAGTAGCAGGCACTGAGCAAGTACCCAGTCTTGATTCCCTCACTGGCAAAATTGGGAGGGGTGGAGTAGAGAGATGTGAGAGCATCTTCATGTTTATATGTCTTGGTCTAACTTTCACAATGATTTCCTTAACGTATATTTCAAGCATCTTCTCACTTCTTTTTTTTTTTTTGACCATGCTGTGTGGCCGGCAAAATCTCAGTCCCCTGACCAGGGATTGATCCCAAACCCTCTGCTGTGAAAGCTTAGTCTGAAACCACCTGACCGCCAGGGAAATCTCCATCTGCTGACTTTTTCAAAACACCTAACTTGTTGAAATTGAAAACTTTATCTGGGTACCGTAAATCAAACTCGTGTCTCACTTCCCAGAAGTAGAATGAAAGTGGAGACTGGTGGAAAGAAAGCAATATGACAAGGCTCTGAGCAAGGCGCTAATTGTTAGAAGGGTGATCGAGACAGGTAGGTGGTTGCTCATCTGAGGCTGGACTTAGTCTGAAGGTCCCAAAAAGAACTGAAGTGGGACAGGGCAGGAGGGACTTCCCTGCTGATCCAATGGCTAAGAATTTTCATTTCGACTGCAGAGGGCATGGGTTCAATCCCTGATAGGGGAACTAAGATCTTGCATGCCACAAGGCACAGCTGAAAAAAAAAACACAAGAAAACAAAAGAATTGAAAGAGGACCGGTTCTTTTTCCGGGGGATTTAGTCCCATATAATGCCACTTTCAGCACCCTCCCTTGTACCCTTTCGACATTTTGGAGATTACTACTCCGTATGCTCTCTTAGCGCTTTTTAATGGTACCGAAGCATAAGCAGTCTTCTGCTCTGATTTAGGGTTTCTACATTCTGCTGCTTTATGAGCCTCAGAATCATGGCTCAAGCCCTCCCTTCATTTTCTCCATCACCACTAATAGCTTTACCACCTTTCTGGGCCATGGACTCCTCGGGCAATCTTGTGAAGCCTGTGGATACCGCCTCAGAATTCTTTTTCCTTTTACAAGAGATGGGATAACAATTTTGAAGAAAAGAAATATTAAAAATATAAAAGTATTGAGACTTCCCTGGCGGTCCAGTAGCTAAGACTCCACACTTCCAGTGCAGGGGGCCTGGGTTTGATCCCTGGTTAGGGAATTAGATCCCGCGTCCCACCACCGAGAGTTTGCATGCCTAAACTAAAGGTCCTGCATGCTGCAATTAAAGAAACTGCATAAGATCCCACATGCTGCAACTAAGACACTGCATCTAAAAAAAAAACAGCATAGTGATATATGTGTACCAAATTCATTAAATCAGACAATCTAGCCATGGTTCTGATACTGTACATTTGAAATCAGGCTGAGCAAAAACAACATTTGGGGGGTCTCAGTCATGCCCGTAATATGGTTATGAAAATATCTGTGATGCTATTGGCGACCACGTTACAGCCAGTGTGAGTCCTCCTGGGGGTGGTCACCTGGATTCACAATGGAAGAAAATACTAATTTCACTGTAAGTCACCCAAGTTCACAGATCCCGGAATTCCCTCTGGGAACACCCCTGGCAGAGTTCATTGGAGGACACCAGGGTAAGCACCCCTGAAGTGCAGAGGGAATAACTTGGGCTCTTGGGCTCTGCGAGGGACAGAAGAAGGTTCTCATGGGAAACAGGCCAGCTTTGAGAGCTGACGCAATCGCCAGATACCACGAGCTCGGGCAGAAAGGAAAGGCATTATCAACAACATTTCAAGAAATATTTCTCAACAGCCCCAGAGGGAAGAGAGAGGTCCGGCTTGGGACGGTTTGTCTCAGAGAGGGGAATTTTCTCCCCAAAGAGGCCACTATTTGGGGATCAGTGTCCCTATTGTAACATACCCATGCTCTGCCCCTGGGATGATGTTCTGGGCAACTCTGTAACCTCCAAAATGTCTGCTTTCCCACCTACTTAACAGATTCTGCCTTTCCCCCTCCACCAACGCTGTAATACACGCACAGCTACTTTACCCCAAAGGATTTGTGGACAGGTCTGACCTTAACATCAGGTAACCCCTTCATAAATGTTAAGACACAGGACTGGTGCATTTTCTGTGTTTAGACAAAGCACTTAGTCAAACTTCTGTGATCAGGGAAGAGAAGTTGCAAATGGCCCCAGGACAGTACTTGTCACCGTCCTTGGCGAAATACAGCTTAAAGAACTCGGAGTTCCTGGGACGGGCACTTGGAGGCCTGTTTATGGGATAACCGCAAACCGGAATGCTGGAAACCGTCAAAACACCCTCACATAAATCAAGTGTAGCTTAACACTGAACAAGGTAACCTCAGCAGATCCTGGGGTCCCAGCAAAAGGAGAACAAAAGCATTTATGGATCAGCTACTCTGTGCAAAACCTATGCTCTATTCTTGGCTTGTGTTCCCTGAAGTTCCCATTACAAGGTCTAATATTCATTTTTTCAACTCATTCCTTCATTTAGCAAATATTTACCAAGGGTCCACTATGTATGTGTCTCAGGCTAAGGATATAGCAGCAGCCAAGCACATAAAAATAATTGTCCCCTAGGACCTTCGAACAGGAGAGCAAATAAAAAGAAACAAAAACAGACAGGGAAAATAAATATCTGGTAGTGAGGAATCAAATGAAAAACAAAAACAAAAACAAATCGGAAAAAGGATTTGTGAGTGGGGGGTGGGGGCTTCATTTTTATTTTAGTTATTTATTTTTTAAAAAGATTAGCCATGACATGCAGCATGTGGAAAGTGGGATCTTAATTCCCCAACCAGGGATCGAACCCATGGCCCTGCATTGGAAGCGCAGTCTTAACCACTGCCAGGGAAAGTCCTTATTATATTTTACTTCTTTTTTAAAATTTCATGTTGTTCTTAATTGGAGGATAATTACCATATTGTGATGGTTTCCACCATACATCAACATGAATCAACCACATTTACTTTTTATTTACTTTTCTTTTTTTGGCTGCATTACGAGGCATGCAGGATCTTAGTTCCCTGAACAGGGATCAAATCCATGCTCCCTGCAGTGGAAGCTCAGAGTCCTAATCACTGGACCACCAGGAAAAGTCCTGGGGGCTTCATTTTTAAAGGAAGTATGAGAGAGAAGACAGGTGTGGGAGACCCAGCTCTACCTGAACACCTGGTGTATCCTGGATTCTCAGCCGGGTACCTCTATCCATCATCTCCACATTTTAGGTCTTTCTTATTTTCATCCCTGTTTTATTGTTGGGGAAGGTGAGGCTCAGAGAGGTTAAGTGACTCACGAAGGTCTACCTATTGCAGAGTTAGAATTTGAACCCAGGACTCAATTGCTCTTTCTTCTATCTCAGGCTGCCTCAGACACATTCCTGGGAAGACAGAAGAAAGGAAGAAGCAGGAAGGTCATGGAGGAGTAGCAGAAGACCAATGGGTAAACTTGACCCTGTGAATCCTCAGCTCTGTCTTCGAAGACTGGGGAAACTGAGGCCCACACAAGAGAAGTAATTGTCCAAGGTCACAGAGGAAAAGAAAAAATCCTAATGGCTACATGACTTAGCTCATTAGCACCTGTTCTTTTCTTGGGATCATATGGCAAGTCAGTTTGGTGCTCTGTGCCTCAGTTTACTTATCTGTAAAATGGAGCCAAATAGATCAGTCACCTGCAGTTGATCAACAAGAAAGACAAGATCCTTCAGGAGAGATAATTTATCCTAATACTTGGCACAGAATTGATAAGCAATAAATATTAGATTTCTTCACTCCTTCTCAACCAGCCTGATCCTTGGCACCATTTGGTCCAGAGTAGGGGGTCAAATATCTTATTTGTTTTTGTGGTCTGAGTTAGTGATCTCTAAACTTATATATCCATTTAAAAAATTTTTATTGGAGGATAATTGCTTCACAGTACTGTGCTGGTTTCTGTCATCCATCAACATGAATCAGTCACAGGGATCCACATATCCCACCCCTCTGGAACCTCCTTCCAGCCTCCCACCCCATCTCACCTCGCTGGCTTGTCACGGAGCACCGGGTTTGAACTTCCTGCGTCATACAGCAAATTCCCACTAGCTATCTATTTTATATACGGTAATGTATGTTTCCATGCTACCCTCTCAATTGTCCTACCTTCTCCTTCCCTCGCTGTGTCCAGAAGTCTGTTCCCTATGTCTGTGTCTCCTTTGCTGCCCTGCAAATAGGCTCATCAGTACCATCTTTCTAGATCCCATACACATGCATCCAAACATTTTTAATGAAAAATTTCCAACACAAAACAACAGAGCGACTGCAGCAGGAACTCCCAAATACCCACCACCAGTTCAATAATTATCAACTCATGGCCCATCTTGTTTCATTGATATACCCTCCCTGGATTGTTTTAATGCAAATGCAGACACTATATCATTTCATTTCTAAGTACTTCACTATGCAGCTCCAAAAGACAAGAATAAAAAAAATTTAAAAACAGCCACAAGACTGTTATCACATACGGACCCCTTAAGCAATCACTGGTTTTTTTGTGAAACAAACTGTTAGTGCTCAGTGTTCCTCAACCGTCTCCATCCTCCTCATTTTATTCCATTTGGATTGTTCCAGTTGGGTTCAGAGTTGGGTCTACACTGATTCTGATTTTATATCTCTCACATCCACTTCCCATTTTTTTCCCCTGAAAAAAATTGTAAATGGAAATAATGGAATCATTCTGGCTCCTACCATTTGCCCACCCATAGAGTCATTTGTTACATTTCTCTGTCTCCTGTATTTCCTGTAGACTAGTGGGTAGAAAGAGATATTTGGTGAGCTTCAGAGTTGAATCTTTTGGCAAATCTGCTTCATGGATGACAGTATGTACTTCTGCTTTTACTATTTATTTATTTTTGGCCATGGTGCGTGGCTTGTAGGATCTCCCTGACCAGGGATTGAACTGTGCTGCCTTCCGTGGACGTGCAGAGTCCTACCCACTGGACAGCCAGGGGACTCCTGGTGGCGTGTACTTCTACCAAAAGACTCACAAAATCACTTGTCTTTCTTCTCGGTTTGTGAGCAGCCGCTGAAGACCATTTTCGGCATGGATCCATCATTTCTTTAAGGATTTGCACAATAGTGATATTCATTTCTTCCATTTCATCTTCATTATGTGAAATACTCCCAAATTTCTCAAGAGGACACCACATCACTAAACGCTAAGGTTTGAGCAGACATCGTCCACTATCTACATTTTCACGCTTTTCAATGATAAACCTCTTCGACTGAATTTGACGTATGATATATAATTGAACTGCACTCAACTGGAAATTAAAAGCGATAACCTTTGAAAACAAATGTGCCTAGAATTTCTTCCTGCAGTCGGTGGTCAGTCCATTCTTAATCCAGGGACTGTGGGCAACTTTGTCAGGAATTTCTTTTCCCTTTTAAAAATTTTATTGGAATACGGTTGATTTACAATGCTGTGTTCATTTCAGGTGTAAGGAATTTATTTCTGCATTCAGTCAGGAAATTCAGTTTGCCTCTTGCAAACAAAATGAAAAAGGAGCCCGTGAAGCTCTCGAAAATGTTGATCGATCTGTGGGACCCCACCCCCGCAACCCGCCATCACCCCCTACTTTTCACCAGTGCTGGGAGAAGGGAAGGTCGGTTTGGGAGAATCCTGAGCAGAGAGGGTTTACAAACTTGAAGCTGCTTTAGGGAGAAGTGCATTGTTTCTGCTTTCATTTTTCATGTCAAAGTCCTCACACCATCAGAGCACACGGGAGACTTTAAACAAACCACATTGCCCCCAGGTCTGCTTCTTGAAGGAGGGGATTTACTCTTTACCCCTCCCCCTGACGAGTGTTAACAGCAGAATTAAGGCTGGGGAATCTGGCAGGGGCTTGCTTGCAGCGGGGAAGGTGTGTCTGGGCTTTTTTGCAAGGCATTAATCACTTGTTTATAGAGGGGGAAGAAAAAAAAAAAGAAAAGAAAACAGGAGGAAGACAGTGGGGGCTGTTCCCTGTTCTGGGTTCCCTTCCAGGCAAACCCTTTTACCGCCACAAGTGAAAGTCGCTCAGTCGTGTCCTTTGAGGACCCATGAACTATATATACAGTCCATGGAATTCTCCAGGCCAGAATACTGCAGTGGGTAGCCTTTCCCTTCTCCAGGGAACCTTCCCAACCCAGGGATCGAACCCAGGTCTCCCGAATTTCAAGCAGATACTTTACCAGCTGAGCCACCAGGGAAGCCCAAGGATACTGGAGTGGGTAGCCTTTCCCTTCTCCAGGGGATCTTCCCGACCCAGGAATCGAACCGGGGTCTCCTGCACTGCAGGCGAAGTCTCTAGCAGCTGAGCTATGCACCCGCCCTCCGTTCTCCGGCGACCAGCTCAGCTGGACTTGGTCCCGGGGTCCCGGTTGGTCCCTACAGAGGTGAGCGTGGAGGTGTATCAGTGGTGAGGGCCGGGCTGCCCCCCTGTGCAGAGCTGAACTACCTTTAAGTATTTCCAGTCTCACCCCCACCTCCCCACACAAGTATACCCCTTTTCAAAAGTACGTTTAATCACCATATTTCCCAAGTTGACACTCCAGACCCATGTTCTGAAAACAAAACAAGAACACTATTATTTTCACATAAATATTTACCTAAAGACACTGGCTTCCTATGTGGAATTGAACTTGGAAACCAGAACTGGAAGTGAATCTACTTTCAGCAATAAACTATTTGGAACTGTGTCATCTATGGATGTATTAGTTACAAAGGGGCACATGTTTTTTTGTTTGTTTTTTTCCTGATAAAAAATTTAAGATATGTTTATGGGATAAATCTGAAATCTGAGAAAAACTTAGTAACAAACTCTAATAATAATCACTTTCCTTTGTCCCCTCCCCCCCACACATATTCTTAGAATAAATAAAAGTATTGTTTTCTTTGAGTGGGTTTGTGTGTACATGTGCATGCCTTCACGCATACTCAGTTGTGTCTGGCTCTTTGCGACCCCATGGACTATAGCCTGCCAGGCTCCTCTGTCCATGGGATTTTCCAGGCAAGAATACTGGAGGGGGTTGCCATTTCCTCCTCCAGGGGATCTTCCCAAACCAGGGATCAAACCCACGTATTCTGCGTCTCCTGCATTGGCGGGCGGATTTTTCATTATTGAGTCACCTGAGAAGCCTTGCGTGTATATCTACAGGGTATCAAATCTAGGAGGTACAAAGCAGGAGAGTGAAAAGTAATATTCTCTCCCATAACTCTCTCCATAACTCTATTTCCTCTCCTCATAAGTCACCATGGTAACAGCATGTATCCAAGTGATTAATACACATGTGTATACACACACTAGTGTATGCATAATTTTCACTGATGTATCACTTTCGTCTGTTTTTTAAAATATATTATTCATGCAAGAATATCTTTATTTCAGGATCCCTTTTTAAATACACTAATATAGAGGAATGTTTTCTATTAATAATTTGTATTTCATTCAACACAGAAGGAATCATCCTTATCAAAAAAGAGAGACTAAATTAGATGAAAATGGGCAATCCGCAGGGAAATGGTAGCACGTTCAGCGAGAGGTAAATCACAAATATGCACTACGTAAACAGTTAACCTGTTGGGCCAGGTTTCCTTTGCTTTTATCAATAATATATGCAGTCCCCCATCAGCTGGACCTCCAGACTTTTGCCTGCACTGCAAGCAGATCTTGCTAAATGGACAAAACCTGCCAAGCTGGGCAAGCGTACCGAAAACATTTACATACTGAAACCCTCAGCAGTTTGGCTCCGCGTTTAACAGTGCTGGCCCCTGAAGGTTCCAGTTGAATCCTTCGTGCTCTTCACCGACCAGGAGCGCCTCTTTATTGTGTCTGTGATGCTGGACAGGTCTTAAAACGAGTCACGACAGTCCCTTCGTGGTCAATGCAGTCTACTGTGCTGCTGTCTCAAATCCATTTGCGATGGCTGTAAAACGCCGCCCGCCGATGCTAGCCGTAAATCTTGCCCTCTCATTCAAAAAGGCTGACAAGAGGGAAACAGCTTGAGTTTTCACCCCAGCCTGGCAAAGTCGAAATCCTGCTGTGCCTGCTTGTTTCCCAGTGCATGATCTTTTCTCGCCCCCTCCGTATCCCTCCCTGATGGTGGCCTAGTGAGGACTTAAGCCATTGAGTCTGAAGTGTGGTCCCGCAGTGATGGAAGAAAGTCAGATTGTATTCCCTGCCACTCAGGCTGATGGCTGTTCAGATCACATGGCCCCCTCTCTTTCTGTGTCCTTGTGAAAAATGATGAAATTTTGCTGGCAAACAGGTTTTTCTGGCTGATTACCCTTAAGATGGATGTTTCCCTTGACTGAGGGAAGCCAGGGACTGTCAGGAATGTTTGTAGGTGTTTGGATGAACCCTGGGACTTGGGTACAGACCTGTTTCTGAACACACCTTTTAGAACAGTCACTGCCCCACCTGGTCAAACAGTCCTAGCAAAACAGCCTTGGCTGGACTTACTGATGGGAATATCATCACCAGGTCAGACAGGGGAACTGGCTGAAAACCAAGCCATGGGTTTTCAGAGCAAACCAGCTTCAGATTCATCCATTCCTGATATTGTGAACAAGTCAGCCAGACAACCTCCCCAACCCTCAGCATCTATCAAAGGGGGCTGAAGCTTCCTGCCCTGGCTTCTGGGGCCTGTGGATAAAATCTTCAACAAACTTAAGATACGGAATGTTTGGAAACTGGTATTGTTATGACGGCAATTACAATAATAAGAGACATATTTCTTGGGAGTGAGATGAATTGACACTTCTAAGACAGGTGGAAATCTTCCTGCCCTCCATGCTGTAAAAGTGTGACTCTCAGGGAGCTTGTGAGATGGAGCCATAGAATTGTTGTACCAGTTATGGGACTTCCCTGTTGGTCCAGTGGCTAAAACTCCATGCTCCCAATGAAGGGGGCCCAGGTTCAATCCCTGGCCAAGGAACTAGATCTCACATGTCACAACTAAGAGTCTGCATGCTAAAAGATCCCATGTGCTGCAACTAAGACCTGATGCAGCCAAATAAACAAATAAATATTAAAAAAAAAAAAAAAAAAAGAATTGTTGTACCAGTCAATGTACAGATAACCTGTTCTTCAGATGTGTGGAATGATAAATCCTAGGTTACCACCTTCTCCAAGGAAGAACTGGGTATGTAAATATGGTGGCAAAAACACACCCACATATTCAAACACACACAGGATCAAAAGCTATAGGGCAAATGGAATTTTTATCATTTCATCCCTTTGTCCAATCTGCTTCCTTAAAGGAGCCAGAGGATGACTTTAGAATCCAAAGTGTCTCATTATTCACCATCACCCTATATGTATTTCCAATAGCTTTCCATTATTCTTATAAGAAAGACCAAATATTTTCAATAGACCCTCAAGGTCTGCTCTGGCTCAATTTATCTTAAGTTCTCAGTCATTTTTTCCTGCTCTTGCCTTGTGGTAGATTGAATTATTGAACCAGAAGCCTCCACACTTCTATATCCACGCTCTTTGCTTGTATCTTGGTGGTTTCCCTCAAGAATAAAGTTTCTTCCTAGACCTTGAGCTTTTGGTGACCTGCCCTGTCCAATCAAAAGCAGGCAGAATTGACAGTGGGCAATGTTTCCACTTGTCCTCTTGTGTGTCAGTTACCACTGACTGAAGAACTTTCAGCTTCTGCTCCTTCAGGCTGACTCCCACTCAGACTGAACAAACATGGATGGGTCTGCCTGGACCCCAACATGGGTTTGGGAGCTAAGCCCTGTCGGACAGGCAGCTTGAAGCTGAGAAGCCTAGCTGAGCCTAGCTAAGATCAGCCAACCTGAAAACACATGAAAAACCAAGGCTTGTTGGTGATGCCAGGGAGATTTTTGTGGTTTCTTGTTTCACAGCAACAGCTGACTGATACAAGATACACAGCAGTCCTCCTTGCCAGACTTCCTTGGCTATAGGCCCCTGGTGTTCCCCTCCTTATCACTTGAGTAACTCCTGCTCATCCTTCAGATCTCAACTCAAAGCGATCTCTTGAGAAGCCTTTTCTGACCCTACAGATTAGGTATAAACCCTCTATTATATAACCTTCATAGCACTTATTGGAGTTGTACCTTTATGGGAACATTCAACTGTTATCTGACTTCTTCCCTAAAGTTCTACGAGCATACAGGAAACTTTTTTTTTTTAATTCACACTGTATCCCCAGTTCCTAGCACAGAGTCTTTCTAGGCATATAGTAGACACTCAATACATTTTCTCGAATGAATCAATGAATAAAAGAGTTCAACACAATTTCTCCAGATTAAAAATATAAGTCTAAGACAAACAGCTTATGCAGTCTAAAAGACCAGCACAGAAGGAAAGAATGAAGACATGAAACAGAAAAATTTGTACACAGCACATTAGTAAAGGTGACTGAAAATGAGATTGGATTGGTTACATTCATTCATTCAGGTACAGGGCTTCCCTGATAGCCCAGTTGGTAAAGAATCCACCTGCAATGCAGGAGATCCCGGTTCAATTCCTGGGTGGGAAAGATCCCCTGGAGAAGGGGTAGGCTAACCTCTTCAGTATTCTTGGGCTTCCCTTGTGGCTCAGCTGGTAAAGAATCTGCCTGCAATGCAAGAGACCTGGGTTTGATCCCTGGGTTGGGAAGATCCCCCGGAGAAGGGAAAGGCTACCCACTGCAGTATTCTGGCCTGAAGAATTCCATGGACTGTATAGTGCATGGGGTCACAAAGAGTCGGACACGACTGGGTGACTTTCACTTTCATTCAGGTACATGCTAGACTGAGGGTCTCCTACACAGTGTCAGGGAATACTTCTAGAGTGAGTGATCCTTAGGCTGAGTCCTGAAGATTCTAGTGTCAAAACATGAAAAGCTGTGGAGATCTGAAGGAGAAAATGATGAACTCTGGAGGCATAATGGAATGCTTTGCTTGAAGGAGACTTTTGAACTGGACCATGTAAGTGAGTCAAAGTCCCCACATCAGATTGGAGGGGAAGGGAGATATTCAAGACAGAGGGAACAGCAGACAAAAAGGTGGATTGGGGCATGAAGATTTTTAGAGGATAGCAAATTGTTTAATCATCCACTTCCATCATCAAGGAAGTTGGTCCTGTCATCTACCCATTTTACAGATCAGTAAACTAAGGCACAGAGAGGTTGAGTAACTTACCCAAGGTCACAAGAGGAGGAAGTGACAGTTTAGTGCCATTAGACAATCCCACAACAGCCTGTGGATTGCTGGGCTTAGCAGTTAGGATGGTGTCCTCCTGAGCCAAAGCAAACCACAGAAGGTTTTACACAATAAAGCATGGTGGCCGGCAGAAGCACCAGCGGGAACTCAGGGACAAAAGCTCAGGGGATGCACTGGTAAACTGAAACAAACAACAAAAAAAAGGCGGTTCAGTGCAGAAAGTGATGACTCAACCTAGTTTGAGGTCAATTTCACCAGTGTCAGAGCTCTCCTGGAAAGTTCTAAGAAGTGGGAGAGGAGAGATTGGCAGGTTGTGGGAGAAAATGAGAGAAACAATGAGATGCTTGGGAAAAGATAAGGAGGATCTTAGTAAATATTTGGATGCTGGGGTGGAGAGAGGGGTATGGAGTATTGGGGAGCCCAGTGATTTTTTTATGCCCAGATCTCAGAACAGGAGTTATTTGGAAAATCCATAACCTGGGGTTATGGAGTATGGGTGGGGAGAAGTCAGATGGAAAAGATAGAGGTATCAAAGGGAAGGGCTAATGGAACCACACGGGAGACATTAAAAAGTAATAAATCTGGCAGCCTGGATGGTATTTACCCAGAAATTCTGTAGAGGATGGTTAACTCTTAGAACCCTGTTCACCTGGAGTTGGAGCTGGAAGGGACCCATGAGGGCTTCCAACAAGGGGTCTGGATTCACCCAGAGAAGAATCAGATCCGAGAAGAGGTGTGTTTCTAGGCTGAGCGCCACCCAGGGAGTTCTTGGAGCCAGAAGGGAGCTCCAGCTTGTGGGATACTGGGCTGGCAAAGGGGTTCCATCACATCACCCTCTGGGGAACACTCTGCCGAAGAGTTAATCAGCCCGTGGGAAGGGAGAACCACAGGATATAATTTATTTACCTACTCCCCGCCGAAATCCTTCCCAGAAGACCGTGGAGGCTAATTCTCTGTAATTATATCTCCTGCGAGGTTCTGTAGGCTCTGAGAGACACGTTAACTCATTAGTGTTCATAGCACACCTGGGACAAAGGTGTGGGGAGAGGCAAGGACTGACTTCACCAGCCAGAACGGGGAAACAGGCTCCCCATGGGAGAAGCAGAATTAGAACTGTGATTCCCTGAGTCCCAAGGGAGGAGAGAAAGAGATCAGACACCGGGGTTTGAGTTCCATTTCTCTTTTTCTCTGTGTGATCTGGGGGAAGTCACTCAACCTCTCTGGCCGGTAGTTTCCTGGTCTATAAAAGCAGAGAGCTGGGTGCCATGAGCTATATGGTTCCTGACTCAAATGCCCATTTGCTTCTAAGTTTAACCTCCCTGAGTTATGAAGAAAGAGCAAGTTTGTTGTGCAATAATGAGGGTGGATGTAGGTTAGACTGTAGGCTGAATTGCCACGTTGTCCATTGTCATCATTTGAACTACACTGATGAACTCCTCACAGCCTTCAGAGGTTCATAAATCTGAGACGAGACTTTCCTCTCTCACTGAAGCGACCAGTGAGGGACAGCAAAGTTGGGATGCCAGCCTGGGTGGAGGACTGGAAGAGGAACCGGTGGATTTCAAAGTTGTTTGCAAAAATTCCTCCCACAGTCCTTTGCACTGTGTTTTTTGCCACTTCCCCTGCTCCAAGAGGCAGGAACTGTTGCCCTTCCCCTTGAAGCTGGGCTGATCCCGAGACTCGGTTTGACCAATAGGATGTGGCAAACATGATGCCCGCACACATCTGATGCTGGGCCTTTCCAGAGTTCTGTTCTCACCGCCTTGTGGCCCAGGTACCATAAGAAGTTCCCATGAGACTTTTAAGAGCACTTGTGAAGGAAACAGCCTTTAGCTGTTGCTGCCAAGCTCCAGATATATGGAGGAGGCTGTCTTGGGGGACCTCACCCCCTGAGACTCTTCATCCCCAGCCCATCCACCGTATGCCATGGTCCTTTGAAGCTGTTACATTTCTGGTGGTTTGTTTCAAAGCTATGAGTAAGTGATCAGAATGGGTAATAGAGGTTTTTCTGGTTTCTAAAAACCCTGATTTTTCTGGCTGTTTGATCTAAATGCTGATGCCTCCTGCTCTTGATTCAGTTGCTGGAGACAATTGTAAGCTGTGTCCTTTCACCTCTGAGTTTCAACTTGCCTGAAAGCATAGCACAGCAACTCTGTAAGTTGTTCTTCAACCATGATGCAATCCTAGTGTGTTGATACGATTTTTTTCCCCTAGCCTCCTTACTGATTGGGTAAAGGGAAGGAATTTAGGTAAAGGAACAGGGAAGCTAGAGAAAGAGGATGAGAAAGAGACTAAGAATTTTCCAAGCACCTACCTTTGTACTAACTAGGTACCATGTGATTTGCCTTCCATCTGCTATCCTGTCAACCCAACAATCCTATGAGGTGGATGTTATTCCCATTGTGATGGTGGTTTAGTCTGTAATTTGTGTCCAACCCCATGGGCATGCAGCCTGCCAGGCTCCTCTTTCCATAGGATTTCCCAGGCAAGAATGAAGTGGGTAGCCATTTCCTTCTCCAGGGGATCTTCCCGACCCAGGAATAGAACCCATGTCTCATGCATTGCAGGTGGATTCTTTGCTGCTGAGCCATTGGGGAAGCCCCTATTCCCATTGTACAGATGAACAAATTGAGGCTCTGGGAAGTTAAGTGGCATGTCTGAGGCTTCCTAGCTAGGCTGTGACAGAGGCAGGATTTGATCTAATGTCCTGCTATAATAGGTACAATGACCATATTTAGTCCGTTCTCTCCCTGGGTTGGGAAGATCCCCTGGAGAAGGAAATGGCAATTCACTTCAGTATCCTTGCCTGGAAAATTCTATGGACTGAGGAGCCTGGCGGGCTACAGTTCATGGGATCGCAGAGAGTCGGACACGACTGAGCGATTTAACTTTCTAACTTTTCTTTCTATGCTGGCCTGAGCTTGTCTGAAGAGAGCTGGAGGGAGGTGGTGCCTGAAGCCATGGAAGATCTTTTGACTTCTTCTCCTTTACCTTCACCTGGAACTGGCTCTAGAAAGACAACCAGAAACCAGGAACTCTTCCATTGAGTTCCACCCTTGATTTCAGATCAGGCAAGGTCTTTGTAGAAAACAGAACTCATCCCAGACAATTCAACCAGGAGGAGTTCAATACACGGGCTATTTACGGGGGGCAGGGGGATGGTGAGCAAGGTTAAAGAAACACAAAGGATGCTGAGGTTCGCAGGGGCTGGCCACAGTGGGAGCTGTCACCACCCTTGGGGCTGCAGGGGCCAGGGGGGAGGCATATGGAGCCAGCGAGGGCTAGAACCATGGAGCTGGGCTTTCCAGCGGGAGCTCCGGTCACAGCAGGTCACTTTCAAGAAAGGGCAGGGAATAGATACCCAGACAGGACCTCTTAACCCCCCTCCCTCCTACCAGTGCTGCCCAGAAGGCAGAGGGCAAGGAGCTGGCACTGTATCTGCAGGGGTACTGGGCAGAGCAAAGAAGATAGAATGTGGATCTGCGTGTGTGGATGGGGCAGGGGGTACAGAATAAGCAGCACAGACCTGACCTCACCTCGGTCCTATTTCACCCTCCAAATGGGAACACATTCAGTGACCTTGAGACTGTTTTCTTCAAAGAAAGGGGACTCTTGAATGCCTTTTAGTAGGTGCGTTGGGAATTTCCTGGAATGGTTGCATGCTCACCAAGCCCTGCGCAAAATACTCTCTCCACCTGTCAGCACCCAGATAGGTTCAAGTGTGTCTCTGTCACACTTGGAGAGGAATTTGGAGTGTGTGTGTCTTCCAGCCACTCTCCAGTCCCCCTTTAAGGGGAGTCTTATTTTAAAGGTAGTGTTTATTGGCTTAATCTGCCGACTGTGTTGTTTCCCAACTGTGTTACTTCAAGGATGTCAGTGACATCTCTGGGTCTCAGCCTTCTCATCTGTAAAATGGGTTACTAAGGAGCATTGAATAAGAATCTCTGTGGATAACACTGAACAATGCCGGGCGCCTATTAAGCACATAGAGGTTGGTAGTTCTTTTTCTTCTTTATCTTCTCCTCCTCTTCCTTCTTCTTCCATCACAGAGGACAGACAGTGTGTATCAGGAAAAACAACAGAGAAGCCCTATGGTGGATATTCTTTCACCAAGTTGGAAAAACACAAAATAAAAAATAAAGTAATTCATAAAATCATCAGATCTTTTCTAACATGCTGTGAACTGTGATGAGCTCTGGATATATTCAGTTTCTATCTTTCACAAAGCTTTGGGAGGTAGATATTTCCAAGCTTCTGAGCCAACCAAGAAACAGAGGCTTAGAGATTGAACTTGCCCAAGGCCACCCACCTAGGAAATGGCAGGACTGAGATGGAAGCCCAGGTCCAGCTGAGCTGCAGTAAACCCTTTACCGACCACCTACTATGCGCTGGGGGAAGACAGGTGAAGCCACAGGAAACTGGGACCCTGTTCTTTGGATCTGAACATGCCTGTGACAAGACAGTTGCCAACACCACGCCACCTTCCGTATGTTCCACGTGACTAAAGATGCTTCCTGGGTGTCCTCTTCCTATTTGAGATGGGCCAATACTCCACGTATTGAGTGCTGGAGGGACCAGGGGGCGAGCGGGACCACATGAGACAGGAACTGTGGCCGTCTTTTTTGGAATAGTGTATTTTTAAAAATTGTAGTCATGAAAAGGAAGTTGAAAATGAAATGGAAAAAGGGGGCTCCCTGGTGGCCTAGTGGTTAGGACTCCGGGTTTTCACTGCAGTGGCCTGGGTTTGCTCCTTGGTCTGGGAACTGAGATCCCCCCAAACCACAGGCTGCAACCCCCCAAAAAATGTGTACTGTGTTATGACAGCCCAGGGTGCTTGGGCTACCATAACACAATACCACAACCTGGGTGGCTTGATCAACAGAGACGTATTCTCTCATAGTTCTAGAAGCTGGAAGTTGAAGACCAAGGTGTGCCTGGCTCACTTTTTTCTGGGGCATTTCTCCTTGGCTTCCAGGTGTCTGCCTTCTCACCTCTCACATGGTTGTCCTTCTAAGCCCAGGTGCCAAGGTGACCTAGTCTCTTCTAAGAACACCATCCATAAGGGTTAGCATCTGCCCTGAAGACCTCATTTAATTTAAAGACCTGTTGAAACACCCTGTCTCCAAGTACAGTCATATTCTGAGGTCCTAGGAGTTAGGGTTTCAACACAGGAAACTGGTGGTGGGGGAACACCCGAGCCCATAACAACGTCTTTGTTGTTCCTCTTCTTCAGTTGCTCTGCTGTGTCTGACTCTTCACCACCCCGTGGACTGAAGCAGGTCAGGTTTCCCTGTCCTCCACTATCTCGCAGAGTTTGCTCAAGTTCATGCCCATTGAGCCAGTGATGCCATCCAACCATCTCATCCTCTGTCACCCCCTTCTCCTTTTGCCTTCAATCTTTCCCAGCATCAGGGTCCAAACAATCAGTTCTTCACATCAGGTGGCCAAAGTATTGGAGCTTCAGCTTCAGCACCAGTCCTTCCAATGAATATTCAGGGTGGATTTCCTTTAGGATTGATTGGTTTGATCTCCTTGCACTTCAAGGGGCTTTCAAGAGTCTTCTCCAGCACCACAATTTGAAAGCAACAACATCTTTATTATTTTTTTCTTTTTTTGAAATTCTTTTCAAAATTAATTAACTTTATTGAAGTATAGCTGATTTACAGTATTGTGTTAGTTTCAGGCGTACAGCAAAGTGATCCAGTTTTATATACATATGTATCTATTTTTTTTTTCAGATTCTTTCCCCTGATAGGTTATTACAAAATTTTGAGGACAGTTCCCTGTGCTATATAGTGGGTCCTAGAATTATTATTATTGTTTTTATAGCTAATAAAAGGCTGAACCTCTTATGAGATTGCTGATAATCAATGCTTTGTGACCTGGAACAATGAAGACTTCATTCAAAGCCTGTCCTGCATTCCCAGTGGGGAACAAAGGCAGTTGCATGCCCTCCTGGCTGTGGTAACAATGCAGTGTCACTCCGAATACAACAAGAAACGAGCATGCAAAAAAAAAAAAAAAAAAGAAACGAGCATGCAAGAAAATGGCATGTGGAGAAAGAAAACCAGCTAGGAGCTCTCTCAGGTCTCTGGGTCTCTCTTCACTGTCTCACATGCAGTTTTTCTGGGCTTGCAAACCTCCTTTCTTGTCCTACACTTGTGTACAGCGCCTATCCAACCTGTGTTTCCTGCCGTATGGCAGTTCACCTTTGGGGGTAGGGAGCAGAGATAAATTGGGAGTTTGGGATTAACATATACACATTAGTGTATGTAAAATAGGTAAACAGCAATGACCTCCTGTATAGCGCAGGGAACTATCCTCAGTATCTTTTTTTTTTTTTTAACAATTTATTTATTTTTCATTGAAGGATAATTACTTTACAATGTTGTGTGGGTTTCTGCCATACATCAACATATATCAGCCGTAAGTATACGTATGTCCCCTCCCTCTTGAACTTCGCTCCCACCTCTCTAGGTTTTCACACAGCACCGGGTTGAGCTCCCTGTGTCTTAGAGCAAATTCCCACTGGCTATCTGTTTTACATGTGGTAACATACATGTTTCCATGCTGCTCTCTCTTTTCGTCCCACCCTCTCCTTCTCCCATGTACTCAAGTGAACTTTTTGGCCAACCCAATAAATATATGTATAAGTGAAACACTTGAAACTAATATAACATTGTAAATTAAGCATACTTCAATTAAAAAAAAATTCGAAGACGCTCACTTTCGTGTGAGTCCCTTCCTCTCTCCCCCACCAGGTCGATCTGTGTCCCACCAAAGATCTCACTATGGGAGAGTCAGCCAGCTTACTCACAGAGCGGTGGCCGTCAGGGTCCAGTTCGGTTCAGTCGCTCAGTCGTATCCGACTCTTTGCGACCCCACGGACTACAGCACGCTGGTCCTCCCTGTCCATCACCAACTCCTGAAGCTTACTCAAACTCATGTCCGCCAAGTCAGTGATGCCATCCAACCATCTCATCCTCTGTCACGCCCTTCTCCTCCTGCTTGACATCTTTCCCAGCATCAGGATCTTTTCCAATGAGTCAGTTCTTCACATCAGGTCATGCAAGTGTTGGAGCCTCAGCTTCAGCGTCAGTCCTTCCAATGAATATTTAGGACTGATCTCCTTTAGGATGGACTGGTTTGATCTCCTTGCAGTCCAAGGGACTCTCAAGAGTCTTCTCCAACACCACAGTTCAAAAGCATCAATTCTTTGGTGCTCGGCTTTCTTTATAGTCCGACTCTCACATCCATACATGACCACTGGAAAAACCATAGCCTTGACTAGACGGACCTTTGTTGGCAAAGTAACGTCTCTGCTTTTTAATATGCTATTTAGGTTTGTCATAGCTTTTCTTCTACAGAGCAAGCGACTTTTAATTTCATGGCTGCAGTCACCATCAGCAGTGATTTTGAAGCCCCCAAAAATAAAGTCTCTCACTGTTTCCAGGAGAAATATCAGTAACCTCAGATATGCAGATGATACCACCCTTATGGCAGAAAGTGAAGAAGAACTAAAGAGACTCTTGATGAAAGTGAAAGAGGAGAGTGAGAAAGTTGGCTTAAAACTCAACATTCAGAAAACTAAGATCATGGCATCTGGTCCCATCAGTTCATGGCAAATAGATGGGGAAAAAATGGAAACAGTCAGCATCCAAGCGTCTAGAAAATACAAACAACTTCTTCCTTAGGGTAACTCTAAAAAGGGGTGTGTGGCCCTTATCCCCACTTTACAGATGGGGAAAATGAGGCATTGAGAGATTGTATCAATACAACTTCCCTCCAGTCCTACATGCTAGCAAGCGCTAACCATTGTGCTCCACTGCCTTTGGCAGGATGGGTAAGTCCAGCTGGCCCATCGGAGTGAGGATGTGATGAGCTCCAGCTCAGGCAGGTCATGGAGGCAGGATCTTCTCTTTCCAGGGTCCGTTCAAGGAGCAGAATTCTGTATCTTACACTCAGATTTCCTCCAGTGCTTACTGTCTCTAGGGCAGCCCGTGTATCTGTGGCCTCTTTGCTAGCGGACTGGAAGTGACAGCTGAGACCTGCTCTGTGATGTGACGTCATGGGAATCTGAGAGCACAGAGGCTCTGAGGTTGACGCCGTGATAGTAATTATTGGCCCTAGAGCATGACGGGGAGGACGGGTGAGATAGCACAGGAGAGAGGTTGGCACGGTGCCGGGCACTCGGAAGGCACCCAGCATCGTGGTGATGGCTGGTCTCGTTGACTGTTTTGTAATCTGTCAGTTTGTAGGACTAGAACGCAAATTCTATACTCCAGGGGTACCTGATAGAACTGGTTCTTGCAGGAGGGGAGCAGGGATGAATTAAGATTTGCAGAAACATGTAATGCAAGCCAGGCACCCTGGGAAGCACTTGATACATATCATCTCAATATCTTTGCTAGCAAGTCTAGGACCACAACACCCACTTGATGGATGAAGAGACTGAGGTTTCGAGATAAACTTGCCCAAGGTCATGCAGCCAGTAAGTGACGGAATTGGGTCCCGTATGGTTTCCTGGTTTCGCCTGCTCCTCTCCTCTCTGTTCTCAGAATACCAGCTACAGGGATATTGAGAGTGTAAATCTAGGTCAGGTTATTCCCCTAAAAAAAATTCTTCTGTAACTTTCCATGGCAATTAAGGTACAATTTAGATCCCTCCATGTGCCTAGCAAGGTTTTCCATGATTTGGTCTTTGCTAAGCCCTTGGTCACTATCTTATGCTTCTCTTTCCCACACAGATAAAGGTCAAGTCTTCCCCCCGACCCCTCCTGCTTCAATAGTGAGCACTGTATCAGTTAGCTATTGCTGCATAATTTATCCAGCCAAACGTAACGCTGGATCAGTGACTTGGGCATGGCTTAGCTAGACAGATCTGGCTCAGGATCTCGCGAAGAGACTTCTCAGGTGGTTCAGTGGTTAAGAATCCACCTTGCAATGCCGCAGACATGGGTTTGATCCCTGGCTGGGGAGCTAAGACCCCACATGCTGCAAAGCAAATAAGCCCACATGCCATGACTACTGAGCCCATACGCCCCAACTGTAAATTCTCTGCCACAATGAAAGATACTGCGTTACGCAACGAAGACCCAAGGCAGCCAAGTAAATATTTTTAAAAAAACGATCTCTTGAAGTTGCAGCTACCATGTCCACTGGAGCTGCAATCATCTGAAGGCTTGACTGGGACAGTAGGATCCAATTACAAAATGGCTCATTCAAGGAAATGATAAATTGGCATTGGTTGTTGGTCGGAGGGACCCCAGTTTCCCTCCATTTGAGACTCTTTTTGGGTTACTTGTTTGTGTTTATGACAACAGGCAGCTTCCTTCTGGGTAAGGGATTCAAGAGGGAGCCAGGTAGAAGCTACCATGTCTTTTATGACCTACCCTTGGAAGACATGGTCAGTTCACCCTTTCTGCCATATTCTAGTCTCAATGCAGGTTGGCCTTATCTGATGTGGGAGGAGACTCTACATGGCGTGAATACCAGGGGCTACCCTCTTCCTAGATCCCTAACCCTCTTTTCTTTATTTGTGTCTTACTCATCCTTTAAAGCTCAGCTTTTAAACAAAAAAAGTATTTATTTATTTATTTGGCTGTGCAGGGTCTTAATTGTGGCATGTGGGATCTAGTTTCCCCACCAGGGATCAAACCCAGGGCCCCAGCATTGAGATCTCAGAGTCTTAGCCACTGGACCACCAGGGGAGTCCCTAAACTTCAGCTTTTGAGCTCATCTCCTGTAAGAGACCTTCTCCAACAGCCCAATTTATTCATTCCACAATTATTTACTGAACATCTCTCAGGTAGCAAACACTATTCCAGGTGCAAGGATATAGCAGGCAGAGGTCCCACTGGACCTATTTTCAAAAATATCGTATATTCAGAACTTCCCTGGTGGTCTGATGGCTGAGAATCCACCTGCCAAGGCAGGGGACACAGGTTTGATCCCTGGCGTAGGAAGATCTCACACGCTTCGGGGAACTAAGCCCGTGGGCCACGACTGCAAAATATGCACTTTGCAGCTACTGAAGCCAGTGAGCCTAGAGCCTGTGCTCTGCAACCAGAGAAGCCACCGAGATGAGAAGCCCGCACATTGCAACTAAGGAGTAGCCCAACTTTCTGGAACTAGAGAAAAGCCCTTGCAGCAATGAAGACCCAGCACAGCCAAACACAAACAAACAAAGAATTAAAAACAAAGAAACAAACAGCCCTGGAGTAAACAAACACATCCCCTTCTCCCTCCAAACTGGGTGATCTTCCCATCACACCTGAATTCTTTACTGAGCATCACACCCTGTATCTTTTTAACGGGGATGGATTACATCATCTCAGTCAACTTCTTGGGCTTTCTCAGCCAGTTGCATGCAACAATGGATGTAAGAGCGTCATGTAACAAAGTGTTATGCCAGTGACCATGAGGATGGTCCTGTTTTCCCTTCCCTCAGTCCTAGGGAGGGGTACCCCTCTTGGCTTTCTTTTTTGTGTTTCTCAATCTGGCTGGTTTCCGTCTCCTTTCCTCCTTGGCTTTGGGGGATGCCATGTGGCTGCTTCATTATTAACAGTGGCGGCTGAATAACGGGATTGGTATTGGTTTGGAGGAAGGATGGGAAGGGGAGAGAATTTTGCTACACTGTCTCTCCTTGGTTATTTTCATCTCCCTCCCCCCCACCCCAGTTGTGATTTATTTCTGCTGTTGGCAGTCTTGCTTTCTGAAAATTCTTTCATTGGCATGGAAAGGGAGATTGATGATGGCAGGTTGTGTACATTTTGGGGGGTCCTTTTTGGATGTGGAAGCTAGCTGAACCACTGACTGCATATGGCAAAAGGGGGTAGGTAATTTGGGTGTTGAGAATTTCAGGGTGCCCATCTGTGCTCCCAGCCTCTGAGTTGAACAGTTATAATCTCTTAAACCCAGTGGGCTTATGAACCTACTATTTGTGCCTGCTATTTGTATGAACACATTCACTCCCAGGATCACCTTTAAAAGGTGTTCTTATCCACATTTTGCAGATGGGAAAACTGAGGCTTAGACTGGTGAAGGGCATTGTATGATTACATGGTTATCTATTCCTCCCTAACCAATTACCCCAAATTTAGTGGCTGTTAGGCAACTGCTTTATTATGTTCACAGATTCTGTCAGTCAGAACTTTGGCCTGGTTCTGCTCCATCATGTCTGAAGCCTCAGCTTGGATGACCTGAACGGCTGGCAGTCATCTGAATGTCTAGGGGCCCAGAAACATCAAAGGCTGCTTCATTCACCTGTCTGGCACCAGGGCTGGGTGACTGAAAGGCTGGACTCACTGGAGACAGTTAATTGGAACAGCTCCACATGGCATCTTCCTGCAGCTTGGGCTTCCTCATATCATGGCAACTGGGTTCTGAGAAAGACTATCTTAAGACTGAACACCTAGAACAAGAGAATCACATGGAAGCTGAATGGTCTTGTATGACCCAGTCTTAGAGTAGCCTGCATCACTTGCTAGAATAGAACGCAGGTCTAAAATCAAACTGGGATGCACAGTGCGGAAACAGGACTAGGGCATTTCTAGAGGAAAGTCATCCCCCACTCCTACTTACTCTGCCGAAGGATGTTTATTGAATAGGCCACCCTAGGGATACCCCAGTCAAAATCACTCTGTGGGACTTCGCTGATGGTCCAGGGGCAAAAAATCTCCCTGCCGAAGCGGGGGACATGAATTCGTTCCCTGGCCTAGGAAGATCCCACATGCTGCAGGGCAACTAAGGCTGTGTGCCACAACTTCCAAGCCTGAGCGCTCCAGAGCCCAGGAACTGCAACTACTGAAGTCTGTGCTCTAGGCTCTGTGCTCCGCAACAAGAGAAACCACCGCAATGAGAAGCCCGCGCACCCCGACTAGAGTGTAGCCCCCGCTTCTGCTGCAACTAGAGAAAGTGCATGTGCAGCAACCAAGGCCCAGCATAACCGTAAATAAATTAAAAAAAAATAGATAAAGATCACTTTGAGATAGAAGTGTATCCATTACACACACACACACACACACACACACACACACACACATATTTTGTGGCGGAAATAAACCCCAGTTCAATGTAGATCAGTAATGATGGCTATGTAATTCAGTCCAGATCCAAAGGTCTGAGAATCTGGGGATGTGGGGGTCGGGGGCAATGATGTAAGTCCCAGTCCCAAGGCCCAAGAACAAGAAGCATCAGTGACCAAAGACAGGAGAAGACAAACGTCCCAGTTCAAACACAGAGCAAATTTGCCCTTCTTCCACCTTTTTGTTCTATTCAGGCTCTCAACGGATTGGTTGAAGCCCATTCACACTGGTAAGGGCCAACTACTTTACCCAGTCCACTGGTTCAAATGTTAAGCTCTTCCAGAAACACCCTCACAGACACACCCAGAAGTAATGTTATGTTTATCAGTTCTCTGGGTATCCCTTAGCCTGTCAAACTGACACATAAAATTAACCTTCTCTCTCTCACACACACACACACACAATTAACCATCACACACCTAAAGAGGTCATCATTCCCTCTTTTTAAATTTTTGGTTCCTCAATCAGGGATTGAACCCAGACTCTTGGTAGTGAAAATTCAAAATCCTAATCATTGGACCGCCAGGGAATTCCCCATCATTCCAGCTTCGTAACTTTTGCTTTTTTTTTTTTAACACTGCCTGAAATAAACAGGGGAAAATATATCTGCTGGAGGAGAAATATGCAAAATACATGCAATTGGGCATTGAATTGCTGCCGGGGACCTAGAGATGAGGACTTCCCAGGTAGCTCAGTGGTAGAGAACCCATCTGCCAATGTAGGAGACCAGGGTTCGATCCCTGGGTCAGGAAGCTCCTCTGGAGGAGGAAATAATAACCCACTCCAGTATTTTTGCTCAGAAAATCCCGTGGACAGAGAAGCCTGGTGAGCTACTGTCCATGGGGTCACAAAGAGTGGCACATGACTGAGCGACTAGGCACACGCACTTCCAGGGGCCAAGGCGGGATACAAACTCTGATGTCAGATGGCTTCCCTGATGACAGTGATTTCATTCCAGAGCAAGTGAGGGTGGTGACATGACCTTAGGCAGCTGACCCAGAGAGGGGCAAAGCCAGGGCCTCACGGATGGGATCTGAAGAGGTCCAAGAGAGGAGTGCAGGCCTCAGGCAGCGTGGACAGTTGGCCCCTGGGAGAGGAGAATGGAGGGTGAGTTTACCTTCCATCTCCCCTTCCCCTACTGATTCCCCAGAACAGAGAAACAGGCTGGTGGGTGTTTTCCTTCTCCAAGCCCACCCTCCGCTAGGGCATCTTTCGCTGGTCCTAGTGAGGGCCACACACAGACACAGAGATCTCTCTGAAATGGACAGTTAATTATCACCAGGCCAGGGAGACCTGCAGAATTAGAGTTTTTCCGGACTGGACCAGGGCACAGGGGAGGCAGAGACCCTCCCCCACTGCCCCCTTTAGGCACTCTCATTTCCTTGCCAGTTTTCTAGAAATCCAGGTCACTTTCAAAGCCTGGGGCTGCAGGCTGCTTGAGCATGGGGTCGCTTCCGAGGTCACTGGCTGGACAAGCAGGTCAATTTTAGCAGGAAATCTACATGTAAGTGATGCTGGTTAAGTGGGGACCCTGAAACAGGGAGTTCTGGCCTCTGTCATGGGCTGGTCTTTCCGCTTCATTTTATACCTGGGGAGGCTGGGTCCTCCGGAAACTAACATTGATTACACATGCACAGTCACATAGAGGCTTAATAAATACATCCAAATGTCAGGTATGTGGGAAGCCCTTCCAAATATATCTCATTTGCCATTCTCACAACCCGGAGGAGACTTGATAGATTCACTTCTTTTTACAGCTTCCCATTTGATAAGTATTTTGTTTTTTTTTCCCCTCACACATTTCCACCAGGCAGATTCCCATTTAATGGATAAGAAGACTGAGTGTTAGAGTGCTTAAGAGGCATGTTCGGGATTGCTCAGCTGGGAACCGTCAAGTGGTACTTGAACCCTTCTCCTCTAGCCCCCTAGTCCAGTCCTCTTCTTGATTTAACCTCAAACGTCGGAACCCAAAGGGTTGCCTGACAGCAAGCAGCTCCTCTCTCTCACCTGGATTCCCGGTCAGGAAAGGAGGAAGCGCTGGGCCCTCCCTCCGTCCCACCCAGCCACCCACCCGAGGTGCCATTAAAGTTAATTGTTTTTACTGCCAGTTTTACATCGTCTTGTAAATCTTTTTATGACATGACCCAGGAACACCGAGCTGTGCGCAGAACTTGGGGACAAAATAAGAGCTGGAATACAGAAGCCTGGGTCCCACAATTACCTGGAGGAGGTAAGACAGGGTGCTTTGGATCTTCCCTGACCCGCTATCGGTTGGGTGACAGGTCTCTTCCAAGTGTGGCTAGGGCTGCGCCGGTGTGTGTGCATGCGTGCTCAGTCACTTCAGTCGTGTCTGACTCTTTGTGACCCCATGGACCTTAGCCCGCCAGGCTCCTCTGTCCATGGGATGCTCCAGGCAAGAATACTGGAGTGGGTTGCTGTGCCCTCCTCCAGGGATCTTCTCGACCCAGGAGTCAAACCTGTGTCTTGTGCGGCTCCTGTTTTGCAGGGATTCTTTACCGCTGAGCCATCAGGGAAGCCCTAGAAGGTCGAGATCCTTTGCCCCTCCTCCATCAACTGGACAGGTATCCCTCTTAAGCCTACATTGTGGAACCTGCCAGAATCTGAGACCCCTAAGCTCTGATTCCAGAGCTTTCGGAAAGGGGGATGGGATGGGGAAGCTCCAGTGCAGAAAGTAGGGCGTTTGGGGCACTGGGTCTCTCCCAGCTTCAGGAACATGGATGTATTGGCCAAAGCACTGAAAGGCAGTGTTGAGGTGGACCCACATTCTAGGCTGTGATGGTCCTGCAGACCCAGGTCTTTTCCAGCTCTCTGTGTGTGTGTGTGTGTGTGTGTGTGTGTACTCAGCCATTCAGTCACATCCAACTCTGTGATCCCATGGACTGTAGCCCGCCAGGCTCCTCTGTCCATGGGATTTCCCAGGCAGGAATACTGGGGCAGGGTGTCATTTCCTTCGCCAGTCGTTCTCAAAATCTATTCCGGGGCCAGCACCCCCAAACCTGTCCGAAATGCAAGTTCTCAGGCCTCACCGCAGACCTCTGGGGGAGGGACTTGGTAATCTGATTTCAACAAGCCCTGTGGGGGACTGCGATGCTCGCTAAGGTTGGAGAACCACCTGTAGAAAGAATACAGGCGCAGGCTTGGGAGTGAAGAGACTGGGTTTGAGTTCTTTTGCTAAAAATGAGGCTTCGGCCAGGAAACTGTAGGAAGTCAGTGGCGGGGTGGAAGGGCTGGGAGGGGCAGGAGGGGAGTCGGGAAATAGGCCGCTTAGGCCTCCGGGGAGGATGACGAGCAGGGAAATACACCAGAGCGCTCTCCCACAGGGCAACTGAGGTCGGAGGCCGAGTCCGTCTGCGGGCTCTACCCCGGGGCCGATCCAGTTCAGGGAGGTCAGAAAGGCAGCTCGGAACGCGCCCAACCGGGACTGGAAACGTGTAAAACCCTCGGTTCAGCCCGATTCCGCCTCGTCCAGGCAGCTTGTCTTGGGGGCACCCTAACCTCTCCGAACCTCAGTCTCCCCATCTTGGGGATCCCTGAGGCCGGAAGTTGTGGAAGCACCTAGGAAGCTACGGGGTCCGGCATCGGGACCAGTTTCCGGCTTTGCGCTCCCCGTAAGTGGTTACAGAAAGTCCCCGGGTCAAGATCCCGCCGGCGAGGGGCGAGGGGCTGCCGGGATTCCGGGCGGCGGCGACTGATCTTTTCCGAGAATCTTCCAATGGCGGTGCCTTCGGGCAGTACGAGAGGGGCGTGAGGTTAACTTCCAGGCTTTTCCTTAAAGCGTCCGGCGAATAACCTGGGTGTTTGCAGAGTTAATGAATTGCACAGGAGGCTGAGCGCGGGGACTCTGACTCCGAGAACCCGGGCGCGGCTGCGGGGACCCAGTCCTGGGGCGCAGAGCGCAGGGCGCACCGCCTGGGGTTAGAGGTCGACCTTGGCCTTCTCCCAGGTGAAAGGAAAGGGTGAGGCTGGGAGGATGGGGGGCGGAGAAGGGCTGGGAGGTGGGCTTTCTTGCCTCTGGAGGGTTCAATAGGCTTTCCAAGTGCTCTTTGTTTTAAAATTATTTTCTATTGAAGTATAGTTGAATTGCAATGTTGTGTTCCAAGTGTTCTTTGAGCAAAATCCAAACAATGACCCGATCTCCAGTGAATGTCAGTGATGGAGTGCTCTTACCCCCGCTTGCCTTTCAGGACTGAGCTTTTGTTACATCCTGCCAGCAACATCCAGTGGAGAGGGTTCTCCCCAGGACCCCAGACCCAGCTTGGGTTCGAGATCGGACCACTCTCCCCATCTCCTCTCCAGCGGGCCAAGCTCAGGGAAGGAGCGGGGACCAGAGAACTCTGACTTCCCCAGTTGGAGGAGATGGAGGTTGGGCCAATTTCTCCCCTCCCAGACCCCGGTCCGAACAGCTGGAGGGGCCTTGGTCTTGCCTGGGGGCCTTGGCTCACCCCCTCCCTGCGGCCCCCCTACCCCATCCCTGCCAGGCTTTGAAAAGCGCCTTTTACAAACTTTTCCATTTTCCTTCTGGAGGCGTGTTTGTTCTCAGTCACCTCGCTCTGTTTTATGAGCTTCAGAGCTGATCTGCACGTTCTTCCCTCCGTGTAATTTCAATTTGAACTCTCCCCGGAGCGGCCTTTTCCCTCTTGTTGGCTGCCAAGTCGTTTGAAGGCTGCACAAACATTCTTCCTCTCTCGCGTCCCAGGGAATCAGGGTCTACACCCGCGAGGGCGGGTGGAGGCGGTTACCCCGAGAGTTCCGCTGGGTTGGAGCCCTTCAGCAGACGCCTTCCGATCGATGGTTGGCAAGGATGGACTGGGAGAAGGGAGATATTTGAATAACTGGCCCTGTGGCCCCTCTTTTTTAGGAATATGATGTGGTGTGCGTGTGTAAACACCCCTAATCCATATTTGAAGTCTTGGGAGTGAAGACAGGGATTAGGGCTGCGGTGATGGGAATTGGCACCTTCTCTCTGTCAATAGCCTGGTTTCAATTTTCAGCTGGTTTCCTGGCAAGGCAGGATTATCCCCACTTCACAGATGAGGAAAACTGAGGCTGAGGTTGGTTTCCCATCCCACCCCGTTGGGATTCAAGTCTTAGTCTGAGTGAACCCTTTTCATAAGAATACTTCTCTGTACTTACTGCTTACATCAGTAACTACTTAGGACAATTGCCCTTCCTTTGTTAAGTACCTACTCTGTGCAGGGCACCATTCTGAGCCACTGGCTTTTTCATTTCTTCCAAATGTTTCTCACAGTGACTGTATGAACTATGTTCTTAACACATGACAGAAAAGTGTAGGTACAGAGACGTTGTCACCAGCCTCAAGTCACACACCAAGGGAGACCTGAGTCAGGAACTGAACTCAGAGGCAGGCACTCCTAACCATCAGTATCCTGCCTCTGGGACAGCCTTTCCCAGCTCTCTTCTGAGTCATATGAAAGAAATCCCAGGATTACTGACCCTGGGCTGCATTTTCCTCCCCAGGGTCACGCTGAGGCAGACAGGAGGATGGGGGTGGAACAAGGGTTACATAAGGCAGTAACTTCAAAGGTGGTCACCCCTAGAGTGCACAGCCTTGGCTCTGGGCGGTTAGCCAGCGGCACAAGTCTACACTGCGGGCTGTCCACCCGCGGTCCCTCACCTACCTCTTTGTAGTCCAAGGACTGAGCTGGTGGTGGAGGCGACTGAGGGCTGGAGGTCTAGACGTTGAAATAAGGGAAACAGAGATCAGGTGTTGATAATCAGAGCAAAAATAATGATACCAGACGTTTTTATTGAGCACTTACTATGCTGTGCACAATATGTGGTTCTATTCCCTTTAAAAGGCACAGAGAAGTTAAGTCATTTTTTCAGAGTCACACAGCCAGTAAATTCCTGGCTTCAGACACCCTCCAGTAGGGAGGAGACTGTTAGTGGGGACTCACTTCATGTAAATTTGGCATATTCTGGTGGAAGCAGGTTCTGATTTTATCTACAGCACAGAATGAGAGGATCTCAGGGCAGTTGGTGCAGCCGGCATCCAGGTGGGGAAACAGGCCTGGCGAGGGGGCGGAGGATGTTCTATAGGCCCACATCGAGTCAGGAGAGCAAACAGAGGTGGAACCCCCTGGTTCTGGGCCTTAGCATCTCCCTCCCACGCCAGGGAGCCTGCCACAGCCCTGAGGGAGGAAGTGAGGGAAGGGCCTGAGACAGACATGGGATTTTCCTTTTGTCCTCAGCTTACTGTGTGACTTTGTAGAAGTTGCTCAACCTCTCTGGGCCTCAGTTACTCCAACTGCAAAATCATGGTGGTACAGGGGTTAGAGCATGCAATTTGCTTTCATCATGCAGCATGTGGAACTTTAGTTCCCAGCCAGGAATTGAACACATGTCCCCTGCATTGGAAGCATGGAGTCTTAACCACTGCACCACAAGGGAGGTTCCCCCAAAGGCTTCTTGATCACAGCCCAAGGATGGAGTATATGGGCTTCTACAGGAGAAGTGGGTTCTAATCCCATCGCTGGGATTCCTCTGAGGCCTCCTGCCCTTCGGACCACTGGGCCAAGGGTGGTGGTGGGGGCAGGGCGGGGCTGGAGGGTGAAGGTCTGGGCTGGAGTAACTAGCCTTGGCCTGGAGGGTCTCTAAGACCCAGTAGTTCTGGGTGCTAATGCCTGCATGTGTATCCAGCCAGAGTGACTTATGTGAATACTTGTTTAAGGCCCACATAGACATGGTACACCCTTCCTCTCCTCAACCTCCCCTCCTCCCCCTTCTTCTTTCTATTATTATTATTAGTGCTAGGGCTACACTTTTTCCAGCAGCACGGTAAGTCAGCTGTATTGCAATTTACTGTATACCATCGAGAGTAGAGAGGTGAAGACATTTGCTCAAGGTGCTCAGCCAGTAAATGGCCCAGAGACAGACAGGTAAAAATAGAGGGCAAACGGACTTCCCCAGCAGTCCAGTGGTTAAGACTCTGTGCTTCCAATGCAGGGGCGGAGAGTTCCATCCCTGGTTGGGGAACTAAGATCCCACATGCCACGCAGGGCAGCCAAAAGATTAAAAAAAAAAAAAAAAAAATAGAGGGCAGAGAAAGTCGAGGGAGCAGGCACTGTGACAGAGGAGAGAATTCCCATCTCCTTGCCCTAAATCTGACACTGAACTGGATCATCCTTGATATGATCACAGACACCCGAAGACACCTGGGACACAGAACAGCCCCAGGAAGTGGGTTGTTCCCGGATAGAGGGCTATTCCTTACGCTGTGATCCACAGCTCCAAAAACGTGCTGATGGCTGCTTTGGGGGCTGATTTATGTTGGTATCTCCATTCCTGGTAACTCCCTGGGGCAGCGGAGTATTTCATTCAGAGATCTCAGGCTTTCCTATTCTGTTCCAGGGAGCTGGGAAGATAAGGTGTGTGCCAAGGTGGGCGCTAGTGCCCAGGGAGGCAGACGGAGGCAGCCTGAGGACCCAGCTGATGCCAGGATCTTGGGATGCAGGTTTCAGTCAATGTATCAACTCCACCGGGAACCAGAGGCTCCACTGAGGGAGGCTGGAGGCAGGGGCAGGCAGCAGTGGATAAAACCATTGTGCCTCCAGTTAGTCAGATGAAGCCTGGGGTATTATTTTATAGACCCAGAGAAGGGCTCTGCTTGGTCAAGGCCACTCGAATCAGGGATGGAGTCGGGGTTGGAGTCCAGGGTGGGATCCCGCCTCCGAAGGTCCGGAACTAGCCTTTCCCAGCTTTCCAGTACCGAAGGGACTGGGCGGAGGAAGCGGTGGTGGCGGGGTGTCTCCTTCATGGCGCCCCCCTTCCCCCACCATGCTGTCGTCGGGGTGGTCCAGCCTCAGCCTCCCTCTGCCCTGGCGCTCCCGGGGCGGCGGCGCATTTTTCCACATCGTGGGCTGGAGAGATGGCCCAGCTTGCCTGGGCTGGGAAGAAGGAAGGGAAAGCAGGGCCTGAAGGGCGATGCGGGGGTGGGGGGGTGTGTAGGAGGAGGGAGCTGCGAACAAAGGGGCCCCGCGCGCTGGATCGGGCAGGGCCGCTGAGTGACGATCCGCAGGCGCGCGTGGTGGGGCGGGTTCCCGGGGAGGCAGGGGGAGGGCGGGGGCGCTGGGAGATGCAGAGAGACAACCCACACAGAAGAGAGACCCAGGCTGAGGGGCAGAGATGCACGGACCGAGATCGGGAGAGAGAGACGCGCAGAGGAGACAGGGAGGCAGGCTAGGAGGCTGATGGATGGAAGGGGAAACACCCGGCACGGAAGGGTACTGATGCGCGTAGAGGAACACTGGGTAGAGAGAAAGCAGAGAGGAGAGAGACTCGGAGAGAGACCGAGACAGAGAGAGACGGAGAAGGAAGCCTAAACCAAGAGAGGCAGGGAGAGAGACAGTGGAGAGAAAATAAAGACCCAGAGTTGATGCAGAGATAGACAGACGTTGTGAGTGGGAGAAAGAAACAGACCTGGAGAGACAAAGAGACAAAGACAGAAAGACAGAGAGGAACTGAGCAGAGACAGATGATCCAATTGGTCAGTGAGACGTGTAGCCAACAGGAGACAGAAAACCACATCCGCGCAGATTCACCCTGGCTGCAGGGATCTGAGGTCTACTGTGCGGTGGGTCCTTGGCTGTCCTGGGTCAGGGGACATTTGCCCCCTCCAGGTCCCAGCATAAGGGTCTTTAGGGGTTAGCTTCTTTTCCAGAGAAAGTGTTTTCTGTCAGTGGTTTAAATGACCTACCAACCCCAGCACAACCCATCTTCGATTTTTAAATGTCATCCTACCACCTCTGGGGTGGGCATCTGAGGGTGTGTCTATCCCCAGGCAGGGTCTTGGGGACACTCCTCAGGCCCTCAAGGGACTTTATGTCTAGCTTCAGGGACACTCTTGCCTGCACACACGAGTGTGCACAGGGTTAGGCAACCTTCCCAAGATACAAGCATCTTCATCATGTTTGTGTGCACACACCTTCCTAGAAGCCCACCAGACACACACACACAACACTCACTGCAACACACATGTGTGAATTCACACATTCAATATTTGTTGAGGATCTATTACATGCAAAGTGTTAGACTCGGCATTAAAGATAGAAAATGGAGTAGGAAAATTTCTATTAAAGAAAGAAAATGGAGGAGGAAATGGCAACCCACTCCAGAATTCTTGCCTGAAAAATTCCATGGACAGAAGAGCCTGGTGGGCTGCAGTCCTTGAGGTTGCAGAGCTGGATGCGACTGAACACGAAAGATAGAAAAACAAGACAATGAAAGGGATCTCTCAGTCTTCCTCTGTAGGCAAGGGTGTCAGGAAGGCTGCTGGGGCCCTGGGCATGGGGACTGTCCTTCTGTCTTTGAAAATGTCCAGGGTTGAGGTCTGTGGTGTGGTAGAGAAGTCCAGCGCCCCCACTGCCATCAGGGCTGATGGCACCCATCCCCAGGTATGTTTGCTGTTGTTTAGTCACTAAGTCGTGTCTGATTCTTCTGCGACCCCATGGACTGTAGCCCACCAGGCTCCTCTGTCCATGGGAATCCCCCGGCAAGAGTCCTGGAGTGGGCTGCCATTTCTTTCTCCGGGGAATCTTCTCGACCCAGGGATTGAACCTGCATCTCCTGCATAGCGGGTGGATTCTTTACCACTGAGCCACCTGGGAAGCCCCTCCCAGAGTATAGATTCTTTCTTTCTTCATCCCCAAAGCCTCCCCACTGGTACGGGAATTCAGAGGACTGAGGGTCCTGTCCCTCCATCAAGTCCCAGGACTTCCCCCCATATCTGCTTCTCTGGGGGAGTCAGGCATAGGAGATTGTCTCCTCCTCTCAAGTTGGGAGCACCCCCTCCCCCAAAGGGGATCCTGTGAGAAGTGGGGGAGAAGTTGGATTGCCTTTTACATTGGATTGGCCCAAAAGTTCATGTGGGTCTTCCCATAAGATTGTATGGAAAAACCTGAACCAACTTTTTGGCCAACCCAGTACTTGTCCCAGCATCTCGGGAGGGCATGCACATCTATCCAGTTGGGCTGAGGGTAATGATCAAACCCAGTGACTGCTTCCAATGCTGGCTGGGTCTTTCTTTTCATTTCACTTCATGCGTCCTAGTGATTGAATAGTGATTGAATGGGTCTCCGACACTGGAGGCAGATTTGAATGGGTAACAGTGAATGTTTATTGAGTGCCCACCACACTGGGGTGCTTTGCCAAGTGCTTTGCAGATACTGCCTGATGGAGGGCTCAAAACAGCCCTGTTACGTGGAATGGATGATCATGAGTCCCATTGTACAGATGCAGAAACTGAGACCCGGGGAGGTGAAAGCTTGTGCTCCAAATAGTATGGCCAGAATTCACGCCAAGGCAGGCTGACTCCAGAAGTCAAGCTTTTGACTTACCTGGAGATCCAGTGGTTAAAATACTGTGCTTTGGCTGCAGGGGGCTCCAGTTTGATCCCTGGTTGGGGAACTAAGATCCTACATGCCTTGAGGTGAGGCCAAAAAAAACAGGAAAAAAAAAAAAAGAGCAGAAGTCAAACTTTTGGCTAATATCCACCCCTGGAGCAGATAGCTGTAGCCTATCTCTGCAGCCTCAGGAAGTGGGCAAGAGGGGGGAATTTGTGTGTGCTTGCAAGTATGGGTGTCGTGGGTGGTGCAGATTTCCGGGGTCAGCCAGCAACTGCCCTGGGATTCCAATGGCAGAGGCCCAGGCTGGGGAGAACTTTCCAAAGACCAGCCGTTTCCTCTGGGCTGCTCCAGGGGCCTTGCCCGAGCCCACCAGCTCATTTAAGCTCTGCTCTGGTCCTGCTGCAGGGCTACAGAGCGGCCGGCTCCGCGCCCAGTTTGCCTGCCGTGTAACAGGATAGTTTATATTATACCGCCGAGCAGAAATAAAACTACTGACTCAAACATTGCAAACAGATGCCGCCGGCCAGAGCCCAGGGTCCGCAGCCAGATGCTGTTCTGAGAACCCTGGGAGGGCAGAAGCCGGGAGCCTGGTCCCTCCAGACCCTACAGGTTGGGGAGGGGGCCGCTGCAGGAGGAGGTGTGGGGGCGCTGCTAAGGGGCTTTCGGAAATGGAGGGGGGCAGGAAATGAAGAAGGAAAGGGGGGCCCATCTTTCCTTTCTCAAATTTTCTTCATGAATTCAGCCAGTTCGCCACTTGAGACCTGCCAGTTTCTGGATTTTAATGGCTTTTTCTCCCAGGCAGAGGTGAAAGAAACCCGGGAAGCCTCCTGGAAATCCCATGTGAGTTCTCCTCAAATACCCCCAAATAAACATGCTCTGAGTGCCCTGAACCCCCTTCTAAGAAGGTTTTTGCCCCTAAGCGCTCGAGAGAGTTCTAGAACTTCCATCTCCTAATTATCTCCCCCCACCCCCACCCTCATTTGCTGCTTCATCTGCTAGATCGCGGTCACCAGGACCTTCTTAAAACCTGCCAAGTCCTGCTCTTTCTCCCACACCTTCAATGGCTCCTCATTGTCCACCTTAGCGCTTCTCAAAGGGCGGTCTGAGGAGGGCTCGCATCAGAATTCCCTGGGATGGTTCCCAGGGCCCCACCCCTGGGTTGAGGAATCCACCTCTTTAGGGGCCTAGGAATCTGCATTGTAAACAATCTGAAAGGCTTTCTGGAAGGAGACTAGATGTAATTATTTGTTTAGAAAAATGAGCATGTTGTAGAGTCAGTAAGGTGATGTCGAGTGGAAAGTGGGTGCAGCCCTCTTCAGCAGGTGTTTGAACCACCTACGGCGCGCCGGGCACTGAGCTAGGGGCTGGATCCTGGGATCCAGTCTGGACAAGGTAAGTGAGGTTCTGGTTGTCTTGTATTTCCAGTGACTTGGCAGAAAGAAGAGCTGGATGATGACTAGAAGGTTTCGGAAGACATCATGGACGACATCTCAGGAGGGAAAAGTGAATCCACAAGGATTCAGGGGCGGTGCTCCCCATCAAAGGCTGGTGTCAGGAAAGACTCTGAGGTCAGAATCCAGACACGGGATTGAAGGTGCTGATGAGCTCCCCCGCAGCACAGACTTTGGGGAGAAGGTGAGAAAAATGAGAAAACGGGGCACCCCTGCTTTCTCATCTGTGCGTCTCTCCTGCACACTCTGAAGGCAGGGACCTTATCTCCTCAACTTCCCCGTAACCCCTGGAGGTGCCCGCAGTGGTCCGGAAATGTTTGTGGAATGAATAAAAGTAGGGTGGTAGGAGAGGAAGGGGGGAGATGAAAGACAAAGAGGAGAGGAAAGAACAAAAAAAGAATGAATAAGGAGGGGTTTCCCTGGTGGACCAGCAGTTAGGACTGTGAACTTCCACTGCTTGGGGCATAGGGTCCAACCTCCAGCTGGGAAATGAAGATCCTGCATGCCTTGAAGTGCAGCAAAAGAAAAAGAAAAAAAGAATGAGTAAGGAGATAGAAAAAGAGGGGAGGAGACGACCAGGCCTCCTGGTTAGTTCATAAACCCCAGACGTGATTTGGACTAGGAGTGAAAACAATGTATGTGTGCATGAGTGTGGATAGGAATAACGCCCTCGAGAATGTGAGAGTCTGTTCTTAGAAACCAAGGCATCTAAGAACACATTTCGGCCCCTTCCCTATGGTCCATTGTCTCTTGGGGGAGGGAGAAGGGAAAGGAGGCTGATGTAAAAACTGGGGATGGGAATTCCCTGGTGGTCCAGTGGTTAGGACTCTGCGCTTCCACTGCACGGGGTTGGGGTTTGCTCACTGGTCTGGGAACTAAGATCCCACATGCCTTGAGGTGTGGCTGCCAAAAAAAAAAAAAAAAAGGAATTAAGAAAAATAGTGGGGGTGACAATGGGTATGTGGAGCTGACCTGGCTGGAGATTCCTATCAGTGAGGGCAGTCACAGAGGCTGCCAGGGAAAACGCAATGGGGTGTGTGTGTGTGTGTGTGTGTGTGTAACAGGCAGAGACTTTCAAAGCAAGCAAAATAACTCTGATGAACACTCTCTCCTACACTCTCCCTCTCGAACCCCATTTCCTCCCAGTTGAGGCTCAGGGCAGACATGCCTGAATGTAATTCTAAGAGGCAGGGGAAGCCTGAGCAATTATTTTTACACTAAAAAAAAAAAAAAAAAGTTTTTTTTTTAAGCCCTCAAAGATACAGGCATGCTCCAGGCTCAAGACTCGGTGGAGGCCCTGACCACCCCATCCCTGAGCGTGCCTCCCCTCCACCACCCCCATATGGTCTGGCCTCTATCTTCTGCCCGCCTGTGACAGACAGACCAGGCCAGGCACCCCCCAGAGACCACCCCCTCCCCAACCGGAGGCCTGTCCCCTCTGAAACTGATCCCGGGTCTTTGGATCTAATTTGTTTCTCTGTCTGCCGGGTTTGGGAAGGGAGGGGGGGGTCTGGCCTGGAGACATAGTGGTCACAGGTGACATCAATCATGTCTGCGTCTTCCCAGGGACGGGGGTAGGATATCAGAGAGGTGACCAAGCATTTGCCACATGATTCAAATCATCTCAGCATTGATTAATTGGGTTCATCCTGAGTTTCTGAATCATAACAACTGTTTTTCTCCTTCACCTAACGTCAACAGACCCTTAAAGGGGAAGGATCCATTTACCCGCGGCATGTGGTGCGTTGAACGGATCAGCTCCCATTAAATGTTAAATGCTGGATGCGTCTTAGACAAACTCGATTTGCTCGGGATACTTTTCAAAGGTTGGGCGATGATTAGACATCTCTCTCCCCGCCTCGCCCCTTCCTCTCCGGCTTTTTCCCCGGGATGTGTTTTGGCTTCAGCCTCTGGCAGATGGGATGCGGGAACGTGTGGGCTGATGCAGAGGGTCCTTGGGGGGGGGGGGGTGGAGACGGGGTGGCGGCTGAGCCCCCACAGGCTGTTTAAGAGAGATACAGTTTCTGAAAAGTTTAATAAGGCAGAAAACAATCCGGATGCCAAATTTGCCTTCCAAAAGCTAAATATCCGGAATGTCTCCTGCCCCTAAATGAAGGAGAAAACAGCATTTCCCAAGCCAAAAAAAAAAAAAAAAAAAAGAGAGAGAGAGAGGCAGTTTTCTAGAGAAGAGAAATTATGTTTTTGCACTGGTATGGGTTCTGAAAGCTAAATAACCCAGTATGCTTGGCCTGGAAGCAAAATCCAGCTCTGAGGTGACCGGTCCGTGAGTGGAGGGGTCAGGGAATAAAAAAGCAAAAACAAAGTTCAGGTGAATTTCTAGTTGTCTTTCCTACGTGTGAAAGGAGGTGCCCACCTTGGTGACACCAGGTGACACAAGTCACTGTGTTTGTCTGAATCCCAGTTTTCTGACATCTCAGTTTATAGAAAGAGGATGAATCCTAGTCTCTGATATGTTGAGAAGTTTAGATGAAAGAAGGTTAATGAAACAGCCTAATAAATGCAGAGGCTTGGTAGGTTAAATGGTGTGTGTTGAAGGCAGGCACGGGGCTATGGCTGGAAGACCCTGGTGCATCGTGTGTGCATTCGTTTGGTTCACGGAGTTTCAAAATTTAGACGCGCTCCAAGATTTCACCAAGGGGACAGTTTTGGCTGCGATAACTGGTGGTAAACCTGGCAATGGAGATCAATCTGTGAGTGTGGGCTTGGCAGCCCCCAGTAATGTTGGAAGAGTGAACTGGAAATTGATTAGCGTGTCTGGAAGGTTCTCAGGGAGAGTGGAGGCTCTTCACCCCCAAGTAGCAAACCTCCCGGGAATCTCCCCATCAGCAGTATTTTTCTCTTCTAACACCACGTTCAGATACTTGAGGTGACCTGGGTCCTCTGTGACGCCAGTCTCGTCCTCAGTGATGGACAGAAAGTGACTGAGGCTTTGGACAGGTTCACCATCTACTGTGGCTCTGGGTTAAGGTGAATCTTCCATGCCTGAGCCTTGTTTTCCCAACTACTGCTGTTGCCTCTGCTAAATGGTTTTGTGGAGTGACTGGGCTTTCCTGGGAGACATCGAAGGAGGTAGATAGATCACAGAGGGAGAAAGAGAGGCAGAGGTGGAAAGAGTCCAAACACGGAAGGAGATGAGAGAGAGACACCCAGACACAGAGAAGAAGAAACACAGGAGAGAAAAGGACAAAGAGGAAAGGAGAGGGGGGAAAAAAGGAGAGAGAGACAGAGAGAATTACCCCCACATAGATAATACAGAGGAAAGGAGCCAGGAGAGGGTCAGAAATACCCAGCTGTACCTGCAAAGAGAAACAGAAACACAAAGACACAGTCCTACAAGGAAAAAGACAGAATATACAGAGAGCTAATGAGTAGGCAGATGTGATATTGAATCGTCATATCTTTGGACTAGTAGGCGACTGATCCTGACTCTCTTTTCTCTCCTGGAACGTGGAATCCCCTATCAGCGTCGCCAGGCCTTCAAAGTCCCCTGCTTGCCTGCTGCCCTGGGGGCCACTGCTGGGATATCACAAAGTAGACCTCAGGGCTGCGAGGCAGGATTACAGCAGGGGAGGGATGGACGGGGGGAAAGGATCAAAGGCATCCAGGGCCCTGGCTTCATTGGCAGGACTCCCAGTGGGGCCCACAGGCCTGAATTCCTGGCGGGACCCCCAGGAAACATTCTGATGGGCAGATAGAGCCGTTCTAACCGCAGGCTGCCTCCTCCCTCCCCCTCTTCCTCGTCCTCTGGTTTGTTCCTTGAAATCAGAATTAGGGGTTGCTGAATGCTTCACCCAACTCGGGACAGCAGGGTCTGCTCTTCTAAGGTATCCCCATTCATTCTCAAGTCTCAGTTCCCTTGTGTGTGAAATGGACATTCTAATAACAGGCGGGTATCCTGAGTTGTCTGAAGACTCAGTGGAGTGATGTTAAGTATTCAGGAGGGAAAAAGAAGAAGGAGAAGGGGAAGAAGAAGAGGAAGAAGAATATGGTGAAAGGGAATTCCCTGATGGCCAGTGGTTAGGACTTGGTGCTTTCACTGCTGGGGCTCAGGTTCGATCCCTGGTCCAGGAACTAAAATCCCGCCAACCAAAACAGACAAACAGAACCCCAGTGTTTTGTTTGTTAAGTGTTCAGGAGGCAAAAGATGTGTTGTTTTGGAGTGAGACACTCTTGGGATTAAATCAAGCTGTCTTTCCTATAGTTGTTCAGTCACTAAGTCATGTCCAATTCTTTGCGACCCCATGGGCTGCAGCACGCCAGACTTCCTTATCCTTCACTATCTCCCTGAGTTTGCTCCAACTCATGTCCATTGAATCGGTGATGCCATCCGGTCATCTCATCTTCTGTCGCCCTCTTCTCCTCCTGCCTTCAGTCTTTCCCAGCATCAGGGTCTTTTCCAATGAGTCAGCTCTTTGCATCTGGTGGCCCAAGTCTTTGAGCTTCAGTTCCAGACTTTTCCTGAGACTTAGTCTTCTGCTGTGTAAAATGGGGATCCTAGAAAGATGTCTCACTGCATAGCCATGGGCTGTAAACCATCACCCGTGCTCAGCCAAGCCTGGGGCCCGGTGCCTAGGAAGCACGGGGCCCATGGCGGCTCCAGGAGACAGAAGCCAGATTGCTGCCGAGACAGGGGGTAATATATGGCATCTAACTCCAGCCGAGAATTGAATTCAACCTCAGCTGGAGAATTAGAACATCGTGATTAGAAACAAGAGGGGAGAAGGGACAAAACAAGCTGTCTTCAAGTGCATGATGACAGAGCACAGACTCTCCTGGCAGCCCCGGGGGTGGGGGTGGGGGGGGGAGCTGGAGAAAGACAGGGCAGATCATATTAATAACAATAAATTATATCTGCACGGTGATTTATGGCTCTGATGCGCTTCCTATTTTGTTATAGTAAGTGCCTTCGGAAGGGCGGACTCCTCTGATGACGGTCACAGCCCTTTTAATGTTGTGGCTGCTCTTAATGACAGTGGTGTGATCTGTGTTATTGTTGATGTGATTTCTCCTAGTTTTCAAATTGGGGAAACTGAGGTTCAGGGACAACGGGTAGCTTGCCCAGGGAAAGAGTTGGCCCAGGATTTAAATCCAGGTTTTGTCCTCCTGGATCTTTGCTGGTTGCTTCTTGGAAATGAGGGAGTCTCTTTTCCGTGCTGCCATTTTATCTCCTCTGTGCCCCCCGGGGAGTTTCAGTTTACTCTTTCTCGTGGTAGACCGTCGAGTCGTCTCTGCTTGTCATCCAAGGGTGGAGAGGCACAGAGATTCCTCCTGTTGAACCCCGAGGTCTTCCATCTGCCTGACCCACCAGCACTCCATCTCCACCCTTTATTCTCACTGGTGGGAATTCCCAGCAAAGAAGGCGTTCTCTCCAGCGGCTGCCCACTGTGGGGCGGGCACGGGTTACTCGGATATGGACTTGAACTTCCAAGTTCCCCCCATTAGCTGGCCTCACGTCTCTCTTTGAACCCAGCAGTAGCTGGTTCACCGTCCTCTCTCCCTCTCACCTCCTGTCCTTCCCTTCAGGAAACCTGTAGTCCCGATGAACAACCGCGTTGATTTGGGGACCAGGTTCACTTGGTGTTTGCAGAGCGAGCTATTTCAAGAATGTGCAGATTCAGTCCTGGAAATGGCCTAGGAGGAGACTGGCTGGGCTTCAGAGCAGCAGAACAAATGCGCTCCCCCGCCCACCCGCCCCCCGCTCCTTGCACCCCATCCTGCCATTTCCTTTGTCTCAGTCCAAAATCCCCCTTTACATGATCCCGGAGGCTTCCTAATAAAATAGAACTGTAACTTTATCTAAGACGAGTGCAGCACATGTAGAATGGATAAGGTGTAATTAATAACAGAAAATAATGTTTCCCCCCTCCTGACCTCTCACCCCTATATAAGTGTCTTAAGTTTTATGGCAGCCGGGCCCAAAATGAGTGTGTGTATGCATGTGTGTGTGTACGCCCGTGTGTGTGTGTGTGTGTGTGTGTGTGTGTGTGTGTGTGTGTGAGTGTGCCGGTGCATGTTCCAGTGTGTGTGTCTGAGCTGAGCCTATGTGGGGCCAATACGTCTGTCTGCTGAGTATTCACCTAGCCCTGACTGGAATTGGTTTACGTTTCTGGGTAGACTGGCCTCTCGCTGAACCCAGGCACTGCCTGAAATTGATCTGATTCCTTGAAGTCAGGATTTGGTCTAGATCTTGAAATACCTTGTATCTATTTCTATGCAAAACTTGGGGGCAACACAGAAGCTGAAGAATGGAAAAACTAAAGGGGTGAATGTGGGTGTGTACACACACACACACACACACACACACACACACAATCTTTTAGATGATCTAGTATGTTTCAGAATCCTGGTGGATTCTGAGGAGGGCGTATTGATACTTCTTTGGGCAGGAAACCAAGACCTACATTGGCCTTGATGCTGTAAACCATGGGACATACAAGGATCTCCTTATGCAAAATGCTCTCTTAAGCAATTGCATCTCATGTGGGGCTTTGCAGGTGGCTCAGTGGTAAAGAATCTGCTTGCGAATGTAGGAGCCGTGGGTTCAATCCCTGGGTCGGGAAGATATCCTGGAGGAGGAAATGACAATCCGCTCCACTATTCTTGCCTGGGAAATCCCATGGACAGAGGAGCCTGGCAGGCTTTAGTCCATGGGGTCAAAAAAGAGTTGGACACGACTGAGTGACTGAGCCCTGAGCATGCTCTTTGCCATGTAGCATCATCCACCCTGTTCATCTGAGAAAGAAGTGTGCTTGGCCCAGTGGGGTAGGGACTGGAGGAAGCAGGGGAAAGGATGAAGGGACTCCCATTTCCAGATCACCCCAGACTATTGTCTGCTGTGGAAATTGAAGGGCGCATGCACCCATCCCGTTTGTCTTCATGGAGCTACAGCTACGTTCCCTTTGAGTAGTATTATCTTGCTTTAAAGGTCGCTGGGCTGGCCCGAGCTTTGGTTTCTCATGATTCATTACGTTTGACGCTCAACTGTTGGAGAAGTCTCTGCAGTGCCAACCTCCGGGTTAATGGAAGCCACACCAGCCGCGAAGCCCGGTGGCTTTGAATCCTCCCAGGATGGGGAAGCCTGGCAGGACGCAGTGAGCTGCCTCTTTTGATCAGCAGCACTGATGTGAACCCGAGGTCACGCACGTTGGGGGCCCTGTGCGTGAGTCCTGTGAGACAGCAGCAACTGGGCCCTCCATCTTCCTTCCCACCTCAGGCCTGGGGAATCTTGTTTTCCATGGTTGCTCTTCTCTGGGCTGACTTTTCTGGGACCCCTAGGGCACCAAAGGGACTTGGGCTGGGGGGAAGATCTGGAGCCTTAAATCATTTGAGAAGACCCCTCTGTCTACCCCGCTGGCCTTCCTTTCTTCCATTTCTGGCTCTTTCAGGTGAAGATAAAACCAATCCCTGCCCCCCCCCTCCCCCCGCCCCCCTCTCCGGGGGACGCCGGCTCTCCGATGTTAGGTGACAGGCTGAATCTGAAGGGAGATCTCTTTCTCCCCGGGGGAGTCGTTGGGATGTTGAGTTCTTTTATGGGCGTGCTTGAACTCCAGAGAGCCCCCAAACTGACAGCCACCTCTGCTCAATTGATCGTATATTTTCCTGACATTCTGTCATTCCATCAAACTTCCCAAATGCTTTGGCCTGCCATATTTTTATGATCCTTCTTCCAAGAGGGGATCCGTGGAGAGTGGGTCAGCATGATTTATCTCCCAGGAGAAGGGATGGAGAATTTCTTATCTCTGGTATCAAGAGGTGGGATTTCCCTCTTATCACCCTGTGTCTTTTGCTTTGGGGTTTTAAATGCAATACCAATGGTTGGATTAAGCAATTCAGGGAGTTCTTGAGGCTTCCAGCTTCAGAAAGTTGATGATGACCAGGAATTGAGGACTCCACCATCTCCTAATTTTACATCCTCCTAGTTATTTAAAATCACAGGAAGCCAGTCCTGGAGTTTGTTGTTGGGACCAGAAGATCTTGATTGGATTAAAATATTTCCCAAGAGGAGGTTTGGAGGCTTTGGCAAAGATAATGAGAGGAGTAGCTTTTCAAAAACAAAACTTGAAAAATTAATCAAGTAATATATATTCATTACTGGAAAAAAGTAGAAAAGACAGATAAGGGAAAAAAATTACCTGTAATCCCACCCCATGGGGCTTAGTATTCATATATTACCATATATCTTTCCAGTCTTCTGGGTATGGTATATGCATTCTAAATGAAAATAAAGAGATTGCATATGTTGCTAATGACAGCTTTTATTCACAAAAATTATATATACCTGTAAAATATTAAAGTAATATGGAAAAGAACAAAACCACCACCAACAGAAGCTCACATTGCAACCACTATCTACCTTCAGGTGACTATCTTTCTAGATACTTCTTTCCATATTGTTTGATAAGTGCTTTAAAACTTCTTAATATAAGGAATTCCCTGGTGGTCCAGTGGTTAGGATTCTTCACTTCCACTGCTAGGGACTCTGGTTTGATCCCTGGTTTGGGAACTAAGATCCAACCAGCTGCCCGGTGCAGCAAAAAAAAAAAAAAAAAAGTGCTATTTGGCACAATTATAAAAAAAATCTTAAACATAGAATTCACTTCTCCTTGCCAATAATTTTGTCTCTACACCATTACTTCTTAGGGATAGAATTGTGTTCCTTTATAAAGATGCACCAAGGTTTAGCTAATATATAAAGAAGGCTGAGTGTTGAAGAATTGATGCTTTTGAATTGTGGTGCTGAAGAAGAAACTCATGAGAGTCCCTTGGACTACAATGAAATCAAGCCAGTCAATGGGAAGGAAATCAACCCTGAATATTCATTGGAAGGACTGATGCTGAAGTTGAAGCTCCAATACTTTGGTCACCTGATGCAAAGAACCGACTCATTGGGAAAGACCCTGATGCTCGGAAAGATTGAGGACAGGAGGGGAAGGGGGTGACAGAGGATGAGATGGTTGGATGGCATCACTGGCTCAGTGGACATGAGTTTGAGCAAACTCAGGGAGATAGTGAAGGACAGGGAAGCCTGGTGTGCTGCAGTCCATGGGGTTGAAAATAGTGGGACATGACTTAGTGACTGAACACTGACAATCCCTGCCACTGGGCAGTTAGATTATTTCTAGTTGTTCACAAAGACCTCTTCTCAAAGATTAGTTGATGTTTTGCAAACACTTTATCAGATGGAATATGTGTCCCACTCACAGCCCATTAAACAAAGGTGTACCACACCTTTGTGTGGTACCACACAGCCCTGTATAGCAAGAAAGAAACTTGAATCCCCTAAGACGACCTTTGGTTGCAGAAAGCCTGACTAAATAGTCCTTTAAACAAGGAGAGGGTGTTTGTTGTTGTTCTTTTCCTCATATGTGAATAGTTCAGAAGTGGACTGCCTTATGAGATCATCAGGATTTGGTTTTGTCTTTTATCCGTCCATCATCCTTAGAATTTTTCCTTTTTGCTTGTGCCTGTCTTCCTCATGTTCAAATATGGCTGCCTCAGCTCCAGGCATCACGTCTGCATTCAGACAGGAAGGAGAAAGGGATGGCGTCAGAAAGCTTTCTTCTTTAGTCTTTCTCCTTGATGAGAAATCGAAACTCTCCACAAATCCTCCCGGCAGACCTCTGCTTACAATTTCTAGCTAAAACTGTGCCCCATGGACTACCAAGAGACCAGAAAGGTGAATCTTTTCTTTTTTAAACTGAGCATGCATGTGTAAGAGACAGGAAGGGAGAAGCCTATTGGGAATAGTCTTGTCTGGGGGCATTGCCTCCACTTAACCACCCCCAACCCATTTACTCTGACTTCCTGCATCTCACCTGCCTCTTACCATCTCCAATCCCTACTCCCAACTCTTTAGTCTGGCCTCTTGGTTGGGAGACGCATTTAGACTCCTCCATATTGGACTGGGGTTTCCCACGTGGCTCAGTGGTAAAGAATCTGCCTGCAATGCAGGAGCTGCAGGAGACCCGGGTTCGATCCCTGGGTTGGGAAGATCCCTTGGAGGAAGAAATGGCAACCCACTCCAGTATTCTTGCCTGGGAAATCCCATGGACAGAAGAGCCTGGTGGGCTACAGTCCTTGGGGTCACAAAAGAGTCGGACATGACTTAGCGACTAAAACAACACGCAACATGCTGGACTTGGCTTTTCACTCAACTTTGCCTGTGTTAGCAAGATGCTCTCTAGTCTGTTAAGTGCTGGGTTGTTGGAAGACTTGCTTGTGTGAAAATGGATTCAGTGCTGGGCTCTGCAGTTCTGGGGCCAGGAATTCCTTCTCTGAATTCCCAGCCTCCAGCCGAGGCACTTGGCATAATTCATGCTTGTGAAATCCAAATAGAGGGAGGACAGTGGGGTATCTTTGTAAATCATAGTGATTCCACAGACGTGATAGAATCAGACCTGATAAAGAATGGCCTGAGTGAGATTTTCCCAGGGGGCATCTCTTCAGTGGCTTGTGCTTAATTCTTGATTTGGGATACTTTTCGCAAGAGGAGACACTCTATGGCGTTAAGATCCTGTGTCTTTGGACTTCCCTGGTGGTCCAGAGATTAAGTATCCACCTGCCTGTGCAAGCGACATGGATTTGATCTCTGCTTTGGGAAGATTCCTTAGTCAAGGCTATGGTTTTTCCAGTAGTCATGTATGATGTGAGAGCTGGATGGTGAAGAAAGCTGAGCGCCGAAGAATTGATGCTTTTTTTTATTTTTATTTTTATTTTTCAGTGGGTTTTGTCATACGTTGATATGAATCAGCAGAATTGATGCTTTTAAACTGTGGTATTGGAGAAGACTCTTGAGAGTCTCTTGGACTGCAAGAAGATCCAACCAGTCCATCCTAAAGGAGATCAGTCCTTGGTGTTCATTGGAAGGACTGATGTTGAAGCTGAAACTCCAATACTTTGGCCACCTCATGCACAGAGTTGATTCATTGGAAAAGACCCTAATGCTGGGAAGGATTGGAGGCAGGAGGAGAAGGGGACGACAGAGGATGAGATGGCTGGATGGCATCACCGACTCGATGGACTTGGGTTTGGGTAGACTCTGGGAGTTGGTGATGGACAGGGAGACCTGGCGTGCTGCAATTCGTGGGGTTGTGGAGAGTCGGAAACGACTGAGTGACTGAACTGAACTTGAGAAGATTCCACATGCTGCAGGGCTGTTAGCCTTGCGTGTTGTGATTACTAAAGCCCTAGTGTTGCAACAAGAGAAACCACTGCTATCAGAAGCCTGAGCACCATTAACTAGAGAGTAGCCCTCTCACGCCTCAACTAGAGAAAACCTGCTCATAGCATCAAAGACCCTGGCAGCCAAAAATAAACAAATGAATAAAATAAATAAACAATAGCAAAAAAGATCCTGCATCTTTGAGAATTCTGCTTTTTGACTAGATATCATGGAATACCATTCAGGTGGAACACACTCCATTTTCTCTTGGGAGGATTTTATTTTATTTTTTTACTCTGCAACCCCAAAGATCCTTAGGTGAAATATAATGTTGTTTGGAGAGTCTGTGATCAGGTTTTCTGTGACTCTGCAGCTCAGCCAGATCTGGATCCATGAGGATAGTTTCATGATTTTGTTTACCAAAGTGAATCCATGGTCTAGACAGGATGGAAATAGCTAGAGGAACCTATCCTCCCAGGTTTATTTGTCAAATAAAACTGGGGGCAAGGGTGGGAGTTGGGGGGAAAAGTGAGGTCATAAAGACAAAAGTATAAAAAGGAGAAGAATTAGCATCCTTTGTGAGGGTATTGTGTGCCATGACCCAAGGGAGGGCCTCTGCCATCTACTAGCTAACTTAATCCTTGCGATGGTCACTTGATATAGTGTTCTGGCTATGATTGCATTGTGCTATGTTTAGTCGCTCAGTCGTGTCCGACTCTTCACAACCCCATGAACTGTAGCCTGCCAGGCTCCTCTGTCCATGAGATTTCCAGGCAAGAATACTGGAGTGGGTTGTCATGTCTTTCTCCAGGAGATCTTCCTGACCCAGGGATTGAACCCAAGTCTCCGGGGTCTTCTGCATTGGTAGGTGGATTCTTTACCAGGAGATCTTCTCGACCCAAGGATCAAACCCGAGGCTGTGGGATCTCCTGCATTGGCAGATGGATTCTTTACCACTGTGCCACCTGGGAAGCCCAAAAGTGCCAGAGGTAGATAAAATTAAATACAATTTTACAGACAGAAAAGTGAGGCCAGAAGAGGTGGATGACCCATCCAAGATAGCACACAAAAATATGATGCAGGGCCAGGATGGAGCCGACGGTTATGGAATCGAGAAAATGCAGAGGACTGCATATGAAATTACGAATTTATTGGTGTAACAAGAAGAAATAAGATCATTTCTCATTTGTCGTTGTTGTTGTTCAGCCCCTAAATTGTGTCCGACTCTTTGTGACCCTGTGGACTGCAGCATGCCAGGGTTTCCTGTCCTTCACCATCTCCAGGAGTTTGCTCAAACTCATGTCCATTGAGTCGATGATGCCATCCAATCATCTCATCCTCTGTCTCCCCCTTCTTCTCTTGCCCTCAATCTTTCCCAGCATTAAGGTCTTTTCTATTGATGCTCTTGGCATCGGGTGGCAGAAGTATTGAAGCTTCAACTTCAGCATCAGTCGTTCCGTTTCTGGTTAAGAGATCATTAACAGTTTTAGGTTCAGTGCAACCTAAGCCATTTACTGCGGGAGAAACTGACTCCTTGCTGGGAGGCTGTCGGCTATTGGACTGAACATACCAGCAGTCTCAGTGTAGTCAGCTGGGTAAATATTGGTGAAATTGGGTGGTTCTTCTCAGAGTTGGGTAATCCTGGTTTTGAGAGGTCAATCAGTCCAGCTCTTAGCCTTTTAGCAGAAACTCTCATCAACCTCAATGGACTCAGAGGTCAATCTAGGTTTTGAAGGTAACAACTGATATGCTCCTAGCACTTGATTTTTACTGAGGACCTTCATATGCAGTGTCTCCCTAATTTGAAGATGCTCTTAGATCTCTTCCACGGACCAGGGATATATCTTTCTCAGTCCCACTGGATAATAGCTTACATGGATTGAGTATTTATGAGGTGTTCCGCAGGGTCTGGGGTTCTTTATTCTGGTTACAATCATCACAATACTTCTCTGGGGGAAGGATTAATATTCCCATGTAGCAGGTGAGGAAACTGAGGCCAAGTAACTCATGCAAGATCACCTAACTTAAAAGGGCACAGTGAAGATATGGACTTAAGCCAGCATGGTTCCACCCTTATCCCTTACTACAGCCGTGTCCTCACTTTGAGCTACGGGCCATGGTCCATTCCAGAGTGCTTGTCAGGGCTCCCCTCGTTGGCTAGCTGTGTTCTTAGGACACCCCAGTCACAGCCCTGGGCTGAAGCACGGTGGTTAGAACCCCAGCCGTCTAGCCCAGGATTACTGACTTTGGGACTGGATGATTCTTTGTAGGATGTCTGGCGGCATCCCTGGCCCCCACTCTCTAGATGGCATAGCCGCCCAGTGCCCGGGTGGTGGCGCCCAAAGTGCCCCGACCCAGTGTGCTCGTGTGTGTGCGTGTGTGTGTGTGCATGTGTGCGCAGTCGTGTCCAACTCTTTGCACCCCCATGGACTGTAGCCTGCTAGGCTTCTCTGTCCATGGAACTTTCCAGGCAAGAATGCTGGAGCGGGTTGCCATTTCCCACTCCAGGCGATCTTTTTGACCCAGGGAGTAAACCTGTCTCTCTTGTATCTCCTGCCTTGGCAGGTGGATTCTTTACCCCCGCAGTGCCTGGGAAGCCTCCCTGGCCTCCACCCGCCAATGTACCCGGCGGACCCACATTGCCCCTGGTTGAGAATCTTTGCTAGACTCCTGGCTCTGTCGCTTCAGAATCATGTCCTTTGGGGGACTTCCTTGACGATCCAGTGGCTGAGACTTTGGCTTCTAATGCATGGGGTGCAGGTTTGATTTCTGGTCTGGGAGCTAAGATCACACATGCCTTGGCGTCAAAAAAACCAAACCATAAACAGAAGCAGTACTGTAACAAATTCAGTAAAGACTTAAAAACTGGTGCGAGCTCGCGCACACACACATACACACACGCACACAGTGAATCTTTTGGAGTCTCAGTTTCCTCACTTGTAAGTTGGGAGGAGTAATAGCACCTACCTTGGAGGTTATTTTGAAGTTTCTTCAAGTGAATATTTATAAATCGGAAGAAAACAATGCCTGGCACTTAATAAATGATGAATGAGCTGTTACTCTTTCTCTTGCTACTTGAAGATGAGAAACATCTTTTATTATCTTCCCCCCATCCCGTCCCTCCCTTTTATTATCTTTTATACTCAGTACTGGGTATTTGGAGAATGTTCGCTGAACGAATGTATCGTCTTGAATTACTGTCTTCTCCATGCGGACAGTAGACATCTTAACCTACACCTAAGTCTGCCAGAAGTCCCTCGTCACACACCCACAAATCCTGGGAAATTCAGAGCTTAAAGGAAGCCTCTGATGGAAAATTCCATAGATGCACTTTCTGCTGCAGATCACCCCTCTCTGCCCCCCCCCCCCCCACAACCAACTGCAGCTCCGCAGACAAGCCAGAGAAAAGAGAAGGGAAACGTGAAAACAATTCTGAATTCAGCTGGAGTGTGTGGAAGTGCAATATTCCAAACACAATTAAAACCCGATCAGGGTTCAGAAAAGTGCTTAGATGTGTCTGTCAAACAACAGACCACATGTGGCGTAGGCATCTCCCTGGGGACCCCTCATTCAAGGGCTGTTGTGATGGTAGTGAGGACCCCGCCCCAGCAGGACCCTCGTTGCCCCGCCCAAGCCTGAACCTCACAGACCAGGTGTCCCTGGCCTAGGATGGAGCCCCGGGCCATCTCTGTTTTGTTTGTTGTTGGCCGCACCATGAGGCTTGAGGGATCTTGAGTCCCTAATCAGGGATCGAACCGGCGTCCCTTGCAGTGAAAGTGCAGAGTCCTGACCATTGGACCACCAGGGAAATCTGTGTTTACATTTTTAACTGTATTAGGGACCTCCCTGGTGGTCCAGTGGTGAAGATTTTGCCTTCCAAAGCAAAGGGCGCAGGTTGGATCCCTGGTCAGGGAGCTAGGATCCCACATGCCTCAGGGCCAAAAAACCAAAACAAAACAGAAGCAGTGTTTGTTTATTTTTCTTTTCAGTTTTCTTCTTTTTTTATTTTAAAAAATGTTTAAGTTAATTTATTTTTTGATTGAAGGATGATTACTTTGCAGAACTTTGTTGTTTTCTGAGAAGTGACAGTGTAACAAATTCAAGACTTTAAAAATGGTCCAAATTAAAAAAAAAAATCTTAAAAAACAACAAAATAGCAGCAGGCAAACACACACACACACACACAGGTGGTTTTTGGAGAGGAGAGGTTGGCTGAGTTTCCACGAGCATTCACTTATTTTCAGGAAACAGTGGAAGTGGTTCACTTGTTCAATCAACAAGCACTTCATTCGGGGGCTGCGTCTGTGAGTCCAGCTCAGGGCTACATCAGGGATTCTCAGCTGGGGGCAACGTCCCCACAGGCCATGGGACAATATCTAGACACACCATGATGTGGGGTGCCTCTAGTTTGTAGAGGCCAAAACCACCTTGAAATGCTTATGACAGCTTCTGCAGCAAAGAATTATCCAGTTCAAAATAACAGTAGGGCTGGAGCTGAGAAACCTAGCTGAGGCCCCAAGGATAGACAGACGAGGTCCCTATCTTGACTAGGTTTCCTTGAATGCAGTCATCTTTTTTTTTTTTTTTTAGTTTTTGTTGGGTATAATTGATTTATAATGTTGTGTTAGTTTCCGGTGTTACATTAAAGTGTATCAGTTATACACATATCCACTCTTTTTTAGATTCTTTTTTCATATAGACCATAACAGAGTATTTGGCAGCGATCCCCGGGCTACACAGTAGGTCCTTCTTAGTTACTATTTTATTTAGAGTAGTATGTGTATGTCAATCCCAATTTTCCAGTTTATTTCCCTTCCCCCTGCTTACTCCCCAACTATTTATTTAAGCAGTTGGACTTGGAGAGGTGTCCCTTTAAAAACAACTTCAGTCTTTTTTTCTCTGTCCGAGCGTGGACCTGTTGGTGAGTTGTGTGTGTGTGTGTGTGTTCAGAGCAGTGGTGGGTATATGTTTGGACTTGTGCGGGTGTCTGTTTATGTCTGTGTACCTCCGTGGGGCTCTGTTCGTCAGAATGCTTCTGTCACTTCCTTCCCCGGCTTGCTGAAGAAGCGCGGGTGACTTGTGAAGACCTTCTAAGGTTGAATTCGTCACCAGGCAATGTTAAGGTATCATGGGGCTTCTTAGGTGGCTCAGTGGTATAAAGAATCTGCCTGCAATGCAGGAGACACAAAAGACACGGGTTCGGTCCCTGGGTGGGGAAGACCCCCTGGAGGAGGAAATGGCACCCACTCCAGGATTCTTGCCTGGAGAATCCCAGGGACAGAGGAGCCTGGCGGACTGCAGTCTATGGCGCCGCCACAGTGGGATGTGACTTAGCTGGCTGAGCGCGCACGCCTGCGGGCTGAGCCTTCTGCGTGTTCCTGTCTCTGCCCCCAGTTCCTCACTACTCTCCCTGCCCCCACCTTGGCCATAGCACTAAAGGTCAGTAAACCTGCCTCTGAGTCGAGGCTTTGAACTTGGAGTTTAGTTTAGGCTAACTCCGCTGTGCCTGCGTGAACATCCAGGAAGCTTTAAAACTGGTATTTCCGAGGAATCAAAGAACAGTCACGAACGCGATTGATCTAGACTGGAGGTTTTAACTTCGTCCCCGTTGGCCTTCTGGGCCAGATGACCCTCTGATGTGGGGGGCTGTCCTGTGTATTGTAGGGTGCTCAACAGCATCCCTGACTCAGGCCTGCTAGCTGCACCCAGTGCTGACAACCAAGGACGTCCACAGCCCCACGTCCCCTGGAGGCATAACACTGCCTGGTTGGAAATCATTGATAGACAGATACACAGAGAAGCAGGGATGCCCCTCACTTCTTTTTTGAACCAAAGAACCCAGGTTCAAGTGTGAGATTGTGGGATTCCACTTCTACAAGGTGCAAAAACCAGGCAATACCAAACAGGGTAGTGGTTGCCCTTTGAGGAGTGGGAAACAGACTGGGAATGGACACCACGGAGACTTCTGGGCATTTTTTTTTTTTTTATTCTATAGATGCTGGGTACACTTATGATATATGTGCTTTTCTCTGTGTATTTTTACACCTGAATCAAAAAGTGAGTGTGTTGATGGGGAAACATATTAAGTGAACACATCTGGAAAATCAGAGAAGAGTGTCTTAGGGAAAAAAAAAATCCAAATGGGACAGGTTTCATCTCCTTCCCAAACCCTGTGGTGGACGGTTTATGAGCAGCTTTATTTAAAGGATTCTTACGGAATCCCTCCATCTGTTTTTAAAGCTGCAGAAACAACAACTCTGCAAGGCAATGATCAGATTGAGGACAAAACACTGTTGTTAGCTTCTGTACACACACACACACACACACACACCCCCCAAACAGAGATGTCACCGGGCCTGTGTTGAATTGAATTTCCTGCCTTTGTGTTCTCCGGGGCAGCCCTGTGGAGGGGAACACGCTGCAAACTGATATGTGAAATGAACCAATAGGCCCAGTTGAGACTTCTAAAAACAAATAGCCCTTTTAATCTTCTGGAGGGGGAAGAAAGAATCATTTACATGGGCAATGATCAAGCTCCCTTCTTTGCACCCATTTCAAGGCTTGGTCTGGAACCTCTTTCCTAAATCCTTGTCACCCATACCAGCCCTGTCTCCATCCAGAGGACTCCAGATTATGATCCTTCTGGCATTTCCATGTCTTTTTTTTTTTTTTTTAACTACTTTAAAAATAATTTAAAAATTTATTTATTTTAATCTTGGCTGTGCTGGGTCTTTGTTACTGTGCTAGCATTTCTCTAGCTGCGGTGTGAGGGCTTCTCATCATGGTGACGTCTCTGGTTGCGGAGCACGGTCCCTAGGGCGTGTGGCCTTCACTAGTTGTTCCATGTGGACTCAATACTGTGACTCCTGGGCTGTACAGAGCACAGACTCAATAGTTAGGGTGCGCGTGTTTTGTTGCGGGCTCTTCTTGAACCAGAGGTTGAGCCTGTGTCTCTTGCATTGGCCGGCGGATTCCTTACCACCCAGTCACCAGGGAAGGCTCCGTCTCCAGGCCTTAGGGAACAGCCACGCAGCCACAGCGATGCCGCAAACAGAGGCGGTAGGTGTTCTCTAGGTTCTTGCACGTTGCACTTTCAGGGAACCCCAAGGAAGTTTCTAGAAACAAGCAGACCTCAAGATGTGTTTGAGAGACTGCCCCCCGCCCCAAGTCCTCCTCCTCCCGGCGCCTCGTTGGGCACCAGCATTTAGGAAGAGGCGTGTGGACGCTGGCCGCGGCCTCCCCAGCTGGCCAGCGTTTATAAAGCGGAACACATCTGCTGTTGACTGTTAGCATGGAGGCGGGGAGGGTGTCGGGGGAGAGCAGAAACCCCAACATGGTGCCAAGAGAAAATTGCCTCTACGTTGGAGTGAAGGAGCAGGGCTTCATCAAGATGCATCCCCCCCACCCCGGCCACCCTCGCCCCCTCCCGCCTCCTCCCCCGCTTCCCTCTTGCTTTTTAAAAGTCTCCAGGTTCTAGCCAGCCTGGAGATTTATGATGTGTTTTGCTTTTCAAACACCCTAAAATCGTATTTGGGTGATAAAGAGCTGAGAGGTCTGCAGATAGCCTGTTGGTTGGGAAAAGAGAATATGATGTCCGGCGAATGCAGGCTATTTTGTGGTTCTAAACCCCCTCCCCCTTGCCTGGGGCGACACGTCAGAGCCACTGAAACACAGCGCGACAAGCTCAGAGACACCCCCCACAATCCCCCATCACATGCACAGAGAGGCATCACATGCTTACCACACATGCCTGAGAGCCACAGGCGTGCGGAAGCGTGTTCACACGCAACACCTAAAACCATGTAAAACCGGAGACAGGCGCAGACCCTTGTCTCATATCAGAACGGGATGGGAGGATGCATCCAGGCTCCACCATGCACGAACCTCCCTGTGGCCCTGCCGAGAAGCTTAAATGAATGGATTTTCCTTGCCGTACGAATGTCTTCCAAAATGCAGCCCTGGGGCCCACAAAACGCCCTCCATCCTGCTTTCTTCATCAGACTTCCAGACCCCTCATAAAGCAGAAACCCTCAGAAACAGCATCTCACCGGGTTCGAAGCCCGGCCTTAGTCCAAGACTGGATGCCCCCATTTCTGCCTTCACAGCTGCTTCGGTCAACTTTGCAAGGGGAACTGGGTGTCACAGAGTGTTCCTGGAGACCCCAGGAGACGGGCAAGGCCAAGACAGACTATCAAGGACCCATGACGGATAAGCCCGGTGACAGCCAAGACAGAGAATTACATGGGGTTTCTTGGAGAGACAAAATAAAAACCGGCCCCCAGTCTTCCAGCCTTTTCTCCAAGATCTAATTACAGATGTCTTGACATTCCTTCTGCATAGAGTTTCCTTAAAAGATTTGCCAAGAAGAAACATTTGGAAACTGTGTTTTAGGTATAATCCGGTCTGGGAGTCACTTTTGCTTGCTTTGTCGTTAGATGACAGAGCGCTTAATTACAAGGAACGGGCTTGTACACTGCATTTGGAAAACTAGATTATTGACCCACATAATACACCCCATGCTGACAATGGCCTTTTGGCAAAATGTACGTCTCTGATCTCGCATTAATTACTACACAAATATACATATTGTGGGTACCGAGCTTATGCGACAGAGTCCTCTTGACACATGTTCACAATAAAAGCACATTTTTTTTTTCTTTGCTTCCCCTGACCCTAAGGGAAAAAAGATGAACATTTTTCAAGATGCTGTTTTAATGGCATGAAAACTGTCTGCTGAATGTTCACTCCACTTTTGTTCTTTTTCTTTTCTCCTTTTATGAAAAAGCCTTTTAAACCAAGCATTCCTGATTTGTAATTCCTTTCTTTGCTTTTGCTTTTATGCCGAGGGAGAGACAGATTAGATTAGATTAAAGACCCGGAGACAGCTCGTGAAATACATTCCATCTCGGGGCAATTTGGTTGATAGTCAATTTGTATGTGTGTACGTGCATGTGTGTGTGTGTGTGTGTGTTTCTTCTTGTGGCTGATGGTCTTTTTACAGACACAGGGTTCCGGTTTCTAGGAATGTATTTGTTCCCTTAACTTTTTCCCTTTCAAAAGTCTGCAGCCTTTGATTGTGGCCTGACTTTTTTAGGGGTCTGTGGCATTTGGGGGGGAAGGTAGTAAATCTTATTAACTTTTTCCCTTAACTTCTCACAATTTCTCAAAACTTCTTCCAAAAGCATTGGCAGTTTCTTCTCAAACTGCAGATGAAAGAGACAGTTTGTTTCAAAAAGCCTTTCCCCACCACTCCATTGGGCCCCCAGGTTTGTCTGATGATGTCACAGTGGTAGCCGAGGCAACACACTGTGACATCACAGTCGAAAGGCTACTGACCTTGGCCTGGAATTCAAAGGAAAAGCTGCCCATAAACTTCTAAAGCAGGCAGGAGATAAATATCCTTAGTCATAAAAGAACAAACGAAGTTTGGGGTGGAGGGTGGGGGCTGGAAAAAAAGAGCAGAATTTTTTTTTTTTTTTAAGAAATACAGTAAAATACTCTGCCAAGTTTTCCAGGAAGTGCCAGTGGCCATTTTGATGATGTGAACTAGACTTTAAAACCAAAAGAGGAAAAATGAATGTGCTGAAGAAGGGTCGTTTGCAATATTAAAAATAATCAGGTGAAGCCTACTCCTAAACCATAATTCATAAAATGAAGCAGAGCAATGCAACAAACAAACATCCGTTTCTGAGTGCTGGGAAAATTAGCTGCCAGGATAAGGGGAGAAAGTCTGGGAGGGGATTTATCCAAAAAGGGAAAGTGCTGAAAGCCATGGGGTCTCCTGGACTGGATCCTGGGACAGAAAAAAAAATGGGTGAAATCTGAATAAGTTCTGGACTTTAGTTCATTATAATGTCCCCATATCAGTGTCTTCATTTTGGGGACCCATGGTAAGACAAGGTAGTAACATTAGGGGAAGCTTGGTGAAGAGTAAATGGGGATTCTAGTATCATCTTTTCTTTTTTTTTTTTTAATTTTATGTATTTATTTAAATTAATTTCTTTTGGAGTGTAGTTGCTTTCTGTATCATCTTTGCAATGTGTCTGCCAATCTGAAATCATCACAAAGCAAAAAGTTTCTTTTTGAAAAAGGAGAAAGTGGGGCATTGTGTTTTAGTGTGTGTCTTGGGAAGTCTTCCAGTTTTCTCCATTCACAGTCCACGTACCCAGGCTCTGGATTTCCATGATGGTGTGAGCATGTGACCTGCAGGGAGCCAGCTAGACTCACAGGAAAGAGAGAAAAGCTGGAGTTGCCTCTGAACAACTTTACAAAAGGAAAGACAGTCCCCTGGGCCATTCTAAGTTATTCTTGTCTTCAAAGCCTTCTGTGAGTCACCTGGTCTAATTTCACAGATAGACTTCTTTCTCCAGACATCCTGAGGGTAGGCTGACCACACAGAATGAGCTGATCTTCAGAGGCCAGGAGGCATAGGAGAACAGCACGGAACTGGGAGAGGAGAGATCCTGTCCCTGCTTTCACATGAACTTTCATGTGTATTGGGAAACCAGTTTCCTCTTCAGCCTCATCCTCCTTGCCTACTAAAGGGGGATGTAGATCACATGTATTTACACTACGTATTGGTGCTGACTTGGATCGATTGGTAGGGACTGGCTAGGGCCTGGATCTGAGCCTGTGTTCAGTGAGTGTTGTAATCCATTAGTAATGTCTGTTACAGATGTGCAAGAGGACAGTTGAGGCATGTTTGCTATTCCAGGTCCTCCTTGCACATTTGGGCCCTAGGCTTTTTGGGGCCTGCTAGTCCAGACTCTTGTGCCTCCTCTGGCATCTGTGTGAGCAATAGACAGAGCACAGTTCCTGGAGTCAGCCAGTAGTGGCTTCTAATCCTGGCTTTCCTTCCTGCACTGAAGCTGATATGGCCTATGACATTTAACAAATATGAACCACAAGTGTGCCAACCCCTGTGCATATCCCCTGCCATCTGGAGGCAATAGACAAGTTGACAGGCAATAAAAATGCACTGTGCTTAAGTGCTCTGAGGACAGAAAAAGTGTTCTCAGGGTACTGAGTAGGAAAACCTGATTCACACCTGAGGGGCAGGCCAAGAAGACTTCCTGGAGGAAGCAACATTAAGCTGAATTCTGAAAGATGAGTAGGTATTATCCTGGGGAAGGGAACAGAGAGAGATGAGGATGGAGTTTGGCTGGGCTCAGGTTATGTAGGGAATTTCTCATTCATTCTCAGGGTAAATGGGGAGCCAATGAGAAATTTTAGGTACGGGAATTTCATTAGCAAAAAGAAAAAAACAAGCAAATGAACCCAAGTCTTTCTGTTTACAGAGATAGAGTAGGGGCAAGACTAGAGGCCATTTTTAGAGTGAGGAGTGGCTTGGGAGCCTGGGGGTGACATCACAGGTGATCTTGGTTACCTTGACCAGTGACATGGTTTCCTGATTGTATGTGTCAGCTGTGCAGGGTCCAGATGAAAGGGTTTTGTTCCCCATGATAACCTTGAGAGGTGACTCAGCAGAGAAGAGGGCAGGCAGCGGAGAGGGTGCAACAGTCAGTTCATCTACAGATGACAGCCTGTCCTTGGCTCATGGGAAAACAAGGCAGAAAAGCAACAACAACATAATAATACCTGTACCAGCCAATACTACTTCCTGCTTCCTCCACCGTGAACCAAGCCACCTTTATCTCTCTCATTTGGGTGACTTAGTGGCCTAAGTCTCCTCCCTGGTTCCCACCTTGGACAAATTCTCTGTTTTGCTCTTAGTTTTCAATATTTCACTTTATTGAGGTATAATTTACACAAAGTAAATGCATCCCTTTCAAGTGTATGGTTCAGTGAATTTTGGTAAATATATGCATCTGTGTAACCACTAGTCCAATCAAGGTATAGAACATTCTTCTTCATTTCCAAAGTTCCCTACAGTGCCTCCTTAGTCACTTCCCTGCCTTCACCCATACTCTCTGTCCCAGGTTGACCACTGATCTACTTTCTGTCGATGTAGAAGAATTTGATCATTTCAGAGTTTTATGTCAATGGAATCATCCAGTATGGATTTTTTTTTTTTGGGGTGGTGGTCTGCCGTCTTTTGCTTGGGACTGCATTTTTGAGATCCATTTGTGTTGTTTCATGAATCAGTGGTTGGTTCCTCTTATTGATGAGAAGCATCCCTTCATGTGGGTGTGTTGCAGTATATCTATTCACTTGAGAATGGATATTTGGGTTATTTCTAGTTTTTAAGTATTATGAATAATGCTGATATGAACAGCCAAGTGTAAGTCTTTTTGTGGACATAGGATTCTTTGCCTTGGGTAGATATCTGAGCTGAATTGCTGAGATATATGGTAGGTGTATGGTTTTTAACATAAGCAACATAAATGACACCTATGAGCTAGAACTATATAAATTCTAGAAGAAGAGAACATATTAAGAAATTTTTTGACCTTGGAGTAGGCACAGATTTCTTAGTTAGGACACACAAAAACCATAAAATAAAAATAAATGATAAATTGGATTTTATCAAGATTTAAAACGTCTGCTTTTTGAAAGATTTTGTTGAGAAAATGAAAAGGCAGGAGAAAATATTATCTGTAAATCATTTATCTGACAAAGGACATGTATTGAGAATATTAAAAGGAGTCCTATGACTCATTAAATAAGAAGACAAACGATCCAATTTAAAAATGGGCAAAAGAAGAGGTATGAACCGTCAAATAACACATACAAAAGTACTCAGCACCATTAGTCATGAGGAAAATGAAAACAGTAACAAGATATCATTATGCACCCAACACAAAGGCTGAAATTGAGAAGGCTGACCATGCCAAGTGTTGACAAAGATGTGGAGCAACTGGAATGTCCAATGGGAACACAAAATGGTATGGCCACTTTGGAAATGTTAAATAGAGTTTTTAAACTCCTTTGTGAAAGAGTGAAAAAAATTCTTAAATCCCTCTCGGTTCTCCCCACTGTGCTAAAATAAAACCCAAACTTTGTGCTGTGATCTATAAAGCCTTCTGTAATCTGGCTGCTGCTATCCTTCAACCTCTTCTTGCACCCTCTCCTTCAAGTTACTCCCTTTCTGCCACATTGACCTTTATTCTGACCTTGAGGCAGAACAAACTCTTTTGCTATTTCTTTCGCCTGCATACTCTTTCCCTGGCCGTTTATATGGTGGTCTCCCTGATCAAGTCTCCATACAGATGTCTTCTCCTTAGAAACACCTTTGCTGTGCATTAAAAATGGTCTCCCTAAATGAAACTCTGAGTTATCTGGCAGCCTGGATGGGAGGGCAGTTTGGGGGGAGAATGGATACATGTATATGTATGACTGAGTCCCTTCTCTTTTCACCTGAGACTGTTACAATACTGTTACTCAGCTATACCCCAATAGAAAATAAAAAGTTTAAATTTAAAAAAAAAAAAAAAAAAGAATGTAAAACTTAAAAGTCCTCCTGCCATCTGCCATATCTTATCGTTTTACATTTTTGTTCTTTTTAAAAAATGTATTTAGTTATTTGGTTGTGCTGGGTCTTAGTTGAGGCATGTGAGACCTAGTTCCCTGACCAGGGATCAAACCAGGAGTCCCTGCACTGAGAGTGTGGAGTCTTGGCCCCTGGACCACCAGAGAAGTCCCCTTTTTACCTCTGAAAATCTCCTAACGTGCTCACTGTTTACCTCCCCTCTCTTCCACCTAGAAAGAAGGCTCTGAGAAGGCAGAGATCTTGTTTCTCTGTTCAACACTGTGCCCTGAAACAAAGTCCCTAACACACAGTAGGGCCTTTGCAAATGTTGAACCCCCTAAGTGTCATTCACAGGGACAAGGACAGCATAGCTGGTTTCTGGCAGTTCTGGGATATGAACCCAGCTCTCTCTGGCCCTAGAGGCTTGGGTCTACCCCTTCTGAAATCTCACAGTGAGATGGGGCTAAATCTTGGAGGGCAAGACTAGATTCCAACCGCAGGATATACACTCTAATCAGTGAAGAAGAATTCCAGGCATGAGAAAGGCCAAGTTAAGCTCCCAGAATGGCAATAGCTTGAGGGAAAGCCCAGGGTGTGTGGCCGTGGGGCCCAAAGGAGCCCAGCTATGACTTCAGTCCAGTCAGCTTCCTTCCTTCTTGGAAGTCAGCAAGAGAAACAGGGTGAGTTATTGACATCCTCACCCATTTCCCGTATGAAGAGAGAAATCTCCTAAGGACAGGGATGGGGTTGAGGATGTGGGGATGCTGCTTCTGTGTTGAGTTGCAGTAGTTAGGATTTGAGTAAGATCCGGGGGCACACAGGTGGTGTTAGGGGTAAAGAACCCGCCTGCCAGTGGAGGAGACGCAGGAGATGTGGCTTCAATCCCTGAGTGAGGAAGGTCCCCTGGAGTAGGAAAAGGCAGCCCACTCCAGTATTCTTTCCTGGAGAATGCCGTGGACAGAGGAGCCTGGTGGGCTACAGTCCATAGGGTTGCAAAGAGTTGGATGTGACTGAGCAACTGAAAACACACACACACATACATATACACGCCTGCAGCTCGTGGGACACTCTGTGGGACCTTGATGCCTCGGGTGGAGGTGGAGAGGGATGGGCCAACTGGGCTGGGCCTCAGGGCACCTCGGGCAGGATTTCAGTGGATTTGAGTGTTATCTTTTCCACCATGGTTGAAGTGTGAAGGCAGAAAAGCAGTGTTGAGGTGATTGTAAGCTTGGAATCAGCCAGATGGAATTTCAGATTTGACTCTACCACTTACTAGCTGTGACCTTGGGTGAAGACTTTTTTCCTCTTGAGGCTTACTCTGCTCATCTGTGAAATGAGGATGATGGTACAGCCATTTACCAGGTTCTTTTTTTTTTTTCCCATTAAATTTTGTGTTGTTGTTGTGGTTACAAGTCACATAATACAAAACATCCCATTTTAACCATATTTAACTGTACAGTTCAGTGGCCCTAAGTACACTCACATTGTTGTAAAACTCTCCTTAGCATCCATCTTACAAAGTTTTCACTTTCCCACACTGAAACTCTGTCTTCATTAAACACCAAGTCCCCACTCCTCCTTCTCACCCCCACCCTCTGGCCCCTGGCATCCACCAGTGTACTTTCTGACTCTATGAATTTGACTAATCTAGGTACCTTTTATAAGTAGAATCAAACTGTGTTCGTCTGCACCTGCTGTATATAATTTGGAGCTTCCCAGGTGACTCAGTGGTAAAGAATCTGCCTGTCAATGCAGGAGACATGGGTTCGACCCCTGGGTTGGGGAGATCCCCTGGAGGAGGAAATGGCAACCCACTCCAGTATTCTTGCCTGGGAAATCCCAAGGACAGATGAACCTGGCGGGCTGCAGTCCATGGGTTCACAGAGAGTTGAACACGATTGAACATGCATGCACACATGCATTATACATCTTTTATCAGGTTCTTAAGTTCATTCCATGAGGAAATATGTATCAGATCTCTTGACTTGGTATCTAGCACTTAGCAAGTGTTTAAAAAATGGGGCCAATTATGATTATAATGATTGTGCTTGCACCTTCTAGAACTCCAGCGAGGTTAGCAGAGGAGCCAAAATTGGAAGGAGACTCAAAGAATGGATGATGTCATCGATCTACCAGTAGCATGGGAGTCTCTAAGAATCCAAGTTTAGCATTCAAAGCAAAGACCCCTCACCTGGAGGCCTCCGTCCACCTGAGCATTCTTCAAGGATCTCCTTGTGTCCCAGGTTATCTAATTTTTGGATGGAACGGGGAGCAGGGGCACAGGCCATCCAGACAGTGTTAAAGGGACTTCCCTGGTGTTGCAGTGATTAAGACTCTGCCTGCCAATGTAAGGGGCCAGGTTCCATCCCTGGTCAGGGAACTAGATCTCACATGTTGCAACTAATAAGAGTTCAAATGCTGTCACTAAAGATCCTGCATGCCAAAACCAAGACCTGAAGCAGCCAAATAAATAAAATAAATAAAAATAAATATTAAAAAAAAAAAGACAGCATTGAAGACTAAAGACCTATGTGTATTCAGGATCAGGAGTTCTGTTTTCATTTCTTTACTAAGACTATGGGCAAGTAGCAGAACTTATCACTTGATCAAATCTGTCAAAAATGAGACGTCTTACCCCCTAGTGGTAAAGAACCTGCCTGCCAGTGCAGGAGATCTAAGAGATGTGGGTTCGATCCCTGGGTTGGGAAGATCCCCTGGAAGAGAGCATGGCAACCCACTCCAGTGTTCTTGCCTGGAGAATTCTATGGGCAGAGGAATCTGGCGGGCTACAGGGTGGGACACAACTGAAGCGACTTAGCACACCCTCCTCCCATTGGACTGCGGAGACCAGGAAATGAAGAGGGGTGAAGAGAAGCCCCCGACGTGGGGCTGGCACCCAAGAGGTCATGAGCAGAGGAGTACGTGGGCTGGCCCAGCCTGTGCCTTCACTCTGCCTGAGAAGTTGGAGTCTCTGAGTTTCTGAAGCTGCCCGCTTGGTTTCAGAAGAGAGAGATTCCCAGACGTTTTCAGCGCTCCAGACATGCCCAGACTTGCAGGTGCCATTTTGAATTTTCGAGAGGCCCTTGACTTGAGGGTGTGAGTTCACGGAAAATGCTTTTGTCTAACGTGTAACCCTATCTCGACTGATGCAGATTTCCTCCCCAGCCTAGGAGTCCTCTGAAGAACCCACCCACCCTTTATCTCATGGCTTGTTCCAATAGTTTGGGAGATAGGCCAGGGAGATACCAATGTCCCCAAGATCCCCAGGAGAGATCAGCTGTTGACTTCAAAGAGTCAACGCCTTCGGATCGGAGGGATAGAGGATGAGTGATTACAGCAACTTTGCAAGCAGCCGGACTGACAGGTCCTGGGCCTTCATTCAAAGGAGCAATCGATCAGAGATGATGATGGGGGTTTTGTGGCTTCATGCGAGTCTCCCAAGATGCTCAGGGAAACAAGAAAAGGGGTATCATTAAAGTTGAGTTACAACTATGTACCACGTGCCTTGTGAGGTCAGGTGAATGACAGGAAATCGAGGCAGCGAAACATCTTGCCCAGGGGCCACCCAGCTGTTAAGATAAGAAAGCAGGGATTGGCCTCTTCTATTCTAGCTGACACTTCCTCCTTCCACTCCTAGTTTCATTACCTTGTATTTAGCACCTGCTATCTTGCCTGGAAAATCCCATGGACAGAGGATCCTGGTGGGCTACAGTCCATGGGGTCGCACAGAGGCGGACACGACAGAGGTGATTAACCAGTAGCAGCATGTGGTTATACTGGGAGGAGGCACCCAAGACCTCTCTGACCTGTTTGCATCACCTTGCCCTTGTCCTCTGGATTCCAGCCCACCCTCGCCTTCTTTCCCTTCTTCTTTTGAAAATAATATTTATTATTTTTTGGCTGCACCATGTAGCATATGGAATCTTTGCTCACCTACCGGGGACTGAACCCGCACCCCCTGAAATGGAAACTCAGAGTCTTAACCACTGGACTGTCAAGGAACTCCCTCTTTTCCTCCTTAGCAAAAAACCCCTTTCTCTCCTCTGCCTTTGCTTAGGAGACCCCTCCCTCCCTACCCAGCTCGTTTATCTTTCAGATTTGCACATGCAAGGAAGTCCTCTCTGACCCCAAGAGAAATTTGGAATCCTACTCTCAGGCCCATGACACACCCTGTCCTCCATCCGGCAATGTATCACCTCTTGGAAACTCACTTGTGGAATTCTTTTGATTAAGGTCTGCGGACCATGCCAGAAGATTGACTCTAAGCCCCGTGAACGCACGGAGCTCATATGTCTTGTCCGTGGCTGCATCCAAACGCAATTGAAAGATCAGTGAAAGTGAAAGCCTCTCAGTCATGTCCGACTCTTTGAGATCCCGTGGACTATACAGTCCATGGAATTCTCCAGGCCAGAATACTGGAGTGGGTAGCCTTTCCCTTCTCCAGGGGATCTTCCCAACCCAGGGATGGAACCCAAGTCTCCCACACTGCAGGCAGATTCTTTACCAGCTGAGCCACCAGGGAAGCCCAAGAATACTGGAGTGGGTAGCCTATCCCGTCTCCAGCAGATCTTCCCGACCCAAGAATTGAACCAGGGTCTCCTGCATCACAGGCGGGTTCTTTACTAACTGAGCTGCTAGGGAAGCCCTGGAAGAGCAGGGAGGTACCCAAGAAGACCCCGAGGGAAAGAATCAAGGACCACACAGGTGGGGAGAAGAACCCAGAGAGGTCAGTTGCCTCCAAGATGCTCTCGAAAGAGCCTTTTTCATGCTTCCTGTCCCAGTTCCTCAGATTCTAGGCAAAGGTGAAGTGCCAGACATTCACCAGGACTCCTAGTATGAAGCCAATATGTGTTCTGAATGCCATGTGTTTATGCTTTCCCCTTTGAAGGCTGCCTGGGAAAGGCTAACAGTCATGGAAGTAACAAACACTTTGCTTTCTCTTCTCTTGCCAAAAGCAATCTTTAATCACCCCACCAAGTAATGGGCTCAGAATAGCATAATGGAAACAAAGTACTTAAAATACTTTCTTGGGTGGATAAACACAGCCGAGGGGGGAAAAAGTCTTACAGGCCCAGCCCCATCCTTTTTCACTGTATACACAGCTAGGGGACATGCAAGGAAGAGAAAAAAGTCCTTCCCAAACAAACAGGTCATTGTAAATAACCAGAACACACATATTTTTAGTGGTAGCAGGATCCTCCAACCTGAAGATGATGTAGTATTTGCTGGGTTTCCCCTTCCACTTAAAAAAAAACCTGTCACCAAGTGACAAAAAAGTAGGTCTGACATAACCAACCAGTGGGAGGGAGTTTTCAAAGAGATTATGAGCAGAGTTTCAAAGAGTCTTTCTCAAATCTCTTTAGATGTGGAGACCACTGAGGGAAGGAGAAGGGTGGTGTCATACGGAGGTCTCTGTGATTCTGAATGTTTTACTGGTGTTCAGGGGAGGAAATTTGTGCTGGTGCCCACTTGGGCTAAAGCCAAAGACGGAAGGAAAGTAGCTAAGCTCTGGGTTGTGGAATCCAGGCTGCAGACACCTAGAGAAATGCTGACTTTGTTATTAGAGAGAAACAGATCCTCATACTGCAGAGATAAACTCTTTAGTTGTGGCATCCTGAACCAGGGATCGAACCTGGGTCCCCTGTGTTAGGAGCTTGTAGTCTTAGCCACTGAACCACCGAGGAAGTCCCAATAGACTCTTGAAATGGCTACCTCCTCCCAGCAGCCCTTCTGGATCTCCATAGCTAGTTGGAATCTCTCTTCCATGAGATGAACAAGACAAGAACTTGGAGCCTTTTAAAACTTAAAAACTGTATTCTCCTTGGCCAAGTTATTTATTCTCTCTGAACTTTGGTTTTCCCATCTGTGTCAGGGGGACAAAAATACCTCCTTTGTGAGTATCCCTAGGCATAGAATGAAATACTAGTCTGTGGTCAGTTCCTCACCCGAAGCACTTAACTTGGTCTGCTGAGACGTCAGAATTACCCAAGTATGTCTCAGGGTCTCCTTGAAGTGGGGGGGAGCAGGAGAGGAAGATGTGGGCGTGGAACGAGCATGTTTTCCCTGGACTACTGTGTCCTGGCCACTGTGTCAGACCCTGTAATGTACATTATCTCCTAGGTTCCACATGACAGCGTTTTCAGGGAGGTGTAATTATCTCCACTTTTCAGAAGATGCAACTGAGGTTCGAAGTGCTTGAGTAACTTGGCCAAGGTCACACAGTGACTGACTGAGCTCTGCAGTGTCCAGTCCCCACTTCCTCATCCGCTAGTGTCTGATACAGAACCTGGTACACGGTAGGTGCTCAGTACACATATGTAGCTACGGCTGAAGTTCCCCTCGCTTCTTGAATGTCTATTCACTGACAGATTATCTATGCACAATTGCAAATGCTCTTGACAATTTTTTTTCCATATGTTAAACTTGATCATCCGATATGGACTAGTTAATCATGGAGAAAACTAACATTTTTCAACACTTACAAAAATTGCTGTGTTAAGATCAGTAGATACAGGCTATGTATAATAGGATATGGAAGAAAGATGTTTGACGTGGGGGTTAAGGTCATCTTTGCAACTGAAAGGCAGTTTGTAAATACAGATCAAGGACTTTCCTGCTGGTCCGATGGTTAGGACTCTGTGCTTTCACTGCCGGGGCCTGGGTTCAGTCCCTGGTCGGGGAATTAAGGTTTCGTAAGCCATGCAGCCTGGCCAGAACTGAAACAAAAACAAAAGGACACAGACCATGATGCAGAAGAGCTGATTAAGTTGGAAGCCCAGTGGCGATGCTGGTCGGCCCATTTGATCCTGGTAGACTGGGGGCCAGGGGCGCGAGGTGTCATTGGAGTTTTGACAGTGGAGTGTCTGATGTCCTCAGATGTATGGGCACCTGAGGCTTTATATCTGCCAGTAGAGCAGTCCTGGTGTCATCTTCCCACCTTGTCTCCCGCAGGACTCCCTCTTCTAGACGCTTTCTGCTCTGTGGCAAGGGGGAAAGCATCAGGTAGATGGGTTGCCCTTTTTCAGTCTGGTGTTTGGATAAATCAGTCTTCCTAAACTCCAATTTTTCTCAGCTGTCAAAATAGCCTGTTTGAGAGCATGGGCTTCCCTGGTCTCAGTGGTAAATAACCCATCTGTCAATGGAGGAGATGTGGGCTTGATCCCTGGGCCAGGAAGATCCCCTGGAGAAGGAAATGGCAACCCTCTCCAGTATTCTTGCCTGGGAAATTCCATGGACAGAGGAGCCTGGAGGGCTACAGTCCATAGGGTCGCAAAAGAGTTCTACATGACTTAATGACTAGACACCATTTAAGAATGAACATGGGAGTCAGTGGCTTAGCTTGGGGGTGGCACTTACCAAGTACTCAGTAAAGATAATTATTGGTAGTGTCAGTATCACACTCATTCATTCACGTGTTTATTAAACAAGTATTAAAGGAACATCTTCCCGGTGCCACTCTAGCTGGCAACACACCACAAGGAACAAAGTAAAGTGCCTATATTACTGAGGGTGGGTGCTAAACAAATGAGGATCATGCAGCAGGTTATAAAAACCTAAAACAGGCAAAGGGATGGAGAGTGAGGGAAGGAGGTGCTGTTTCATAGTGCAGTCATGAGGAGACTCTGGGGCAGAGGCTGAAGAAGTCAGGGAATCAAGGTTATGAAATTTGGGGGAACAGAGGAAGGAACAGAAAGTGCAAAGTCTCTGACACCAGGACAGGGTTGGTATGTTGGAGGATGAACAAGGAGGCTGCCATGACTGGAAGGAAAGTGGTCTGAGAGGCTTCAGTCACCACTAAAAATTGTTTAAATGGTGGCAAGAGATGAGACCAGAGAGTTGGGAGTTGGGATCCCGTAGACCCTCCCAGGGCAAGTGTTTTGGCTTTGCATCTGAAGAAAACAGAGAAGCTGTCTTGAAAAGGAGTGACATATCTCCCTTTCTACTCCCTTTCTCCACTCACCCTGCTTTAAATTCTTTTCAAATTTATTTTTAATTTTTATTTTTCTAGTTTTAGTTTTTTGGGGGCCATGCCATTGCACAGCTTGTCGGATCTTAGTTCCCTGACCAGGGATTGAACCCAGACCCCCTGCAGTCCTAACCACTGGGCTCCCAGAGAATTTCCTCCGTTTTTCCTTAAGAAAAATTTCAAGCATATAGAGAAGATGAAAAATTATACAGAGAGCACCCACATACCCAGAGAGTGGATTCTCTACTTCACAATTTCGTCTGTTTGCTTCATCACACATCTACCCCGGTCTTCATCCCTTCTCCACCTATTGATTCCTCTTTTTGTTTTGCTGTACTTCCAAAGTTGCAGACCTCCCGTGACTTCACCCCCAAACACTTAGGCTTGCCTATCACTTAGCAGAGGTCAATATTTGTTTTTAAAGAGAAAATTTGCATACAGTGAAATGCACACATCTAAAGCACATCATTCTTTGAATTTTGACAATTTTTGGCATACTTGTGCAGGCCCAACCCCTATCAAGCTAGAGAGTATTATCACCCTACCACTCCCTCCTGCCCTGCCCCCAGGCAACCACTGTCCTGATTTTTCTCACCAGGTGAGTTTTGCCTATTCCAGAACTTTATGTAAATGGAATCATGCAGTATGTAGTCATGCTTCTTTCACTCAATGTAACATATTGGGTTGGCCAAAAAGATTGTTTGGGTTTTCCATAGGATGTTAGGAAAAACTTGAACGAACCTTTTGCCCAACCCAGTATTTGCAATTCATCCATGCTATAACCGCCCACATACATATATGCATCTCAGTAGTAGCTCAGACAGTAAAGCATCCACCTGCAATGCAGAAGACCTGGCTTTGATCCTTGGGTTGGGAAGATCCCCTGGAGAAGGAAATGGCAACCCGCTCCAGTATTCTTGCCTGGAGAATTCCATGGACAGGGGAGCCTGTTAGGTTACAGCCCATGGGGTCACAAAGAGTTGGACATGACTGAGTGACTAACACACACACACATATGTATAAAATGTGGGGTTGTTCAGTTGCTCAGTTGTGTTGGACTGTTTGTGACCCCATGGACTGCAGCACACCAGGTTTCCCTGTCATTCACCATTTGTGAAGTTTGCTCAAACTCTTGTCCATTGACTCGGTCATGCCATCCAACCATCTCATCCTCTATCGTCCCCATATAGTGGGGTAATATTTTTTGTGTGGATATACTGCAATATATCCTTTCTCCTGTTGATGGACACCAGGGTAGCTGCCTCATATTTTAAAAAGACTCCTCTAGGAAATTCCCTAGTAGTCCAGTGGTTAGGATTTGATTCTTTCACTGCCTTGGTCCAGGTTCAGTCCCTGGCTGGGGAACTGAGATCCTGCAAACTGGGCCCCCTGAAATTATAATAAAATAAAGTCAAATAAAATTAAAAGATCCCTTTGGCTGCAGGGTGGAGAGCAGACTCTTGGGTGAAAAGGCAGAAACTTGTCCAGCTTGGAGGCCACCACCAATTGTTCAGGTAAAAGATAATAATTTGATGATGGCATTGTTTTGACTACTGTGTTAAACTTTTTAGACACTTTATCTCTGTTAACAAACATCTTGGGGGCTTAGAAAACTCCCTTCCTCCTAGAGATAACTCATTCCTTCCCAAGGAAAGGCACGATTGTTATGCTTCCCTTTCATAGTCAATCATGTTAGTCACTTTAGTCAAAGGTTTCCTAAATCTTCTCAGTTACAAATTTGCAAAGAGGAACCTGGTAACTGGACTCTAGCAGTTAAGGCCCCGGGAAAGGGGATGAATTACAGAAGCTCCTCAAAGCCTAGGTCAAATGGGAAATGCCAAGAGAGAGATTAAAAGCTCTAAGTAGCTTTCCATCAAGGGAGTTGGGGTTGGGGTGGGGTTAGATGGAAAGTTCTAATAATAAAAAACAGCTCATGGCTTTGAATGTTTACTACAAGTCAGACACTGTGTTCAGCACTTTCCATACATTTTCTTGCATCAGAGGCATGAGTTAGGAATGTTCCCATTTTATAGAGGAAAGCAAGGATTTAAGCCCATTGCAATCTGATTTCAGAGCCTGCACGCACCACTGTGGTTGGACCAATTTCCTTTCCTTTGGAAAAGATGACTGAAATATATGCAACTAAGCAAATGGATTTTCTTTCTTTCCCAGTAGAATGGACTGCATATAGGCCCATATGTTTTTTGAAATCACCATAGAAAAGAACATCTTTGCTCAGCAGTAGGATGGCCAACTCTTCTGACTTTGCCTGGGACTTGCCCTATTTAAACTGGAATAGTCACTTATCTTACTCATGAAGGATGGTCACTGTCCATGTAGAATGTTTCCATTTGGGATCTGGATTGAGTAGTGAGAGCTTAATTGACTCTAAGATGGTGAGTTTACCCACCATGTTACTCCTTTAGTTCTGCCATGCTCAGCCTTAGGACAATCTGTTTGGATAAGATCCACTGGGATAAGATCATAGCAACTTTTATCGCTGATTAGCTGGTATTTGAGGACAGGCTGATGGGTATGTGTGCCTTTTGCTAAAGGGCTGGGGACCATTCAGTGGTTCTTCTGGGATCTTAGTTTTCTGAGCAGGGGTCCATTGCATTGGAAGGTGAATTCACTGGACCACCAAGGAAGTACCTAGCTCCAAGTGTTGAGTGCCTGAAAGTGTTTTTTCTCTTCTCTACATAAAACAATGTCTCTCCAACACAGCTTTGCTTTTCCAACTCCGTTGCTAAGAGCTGCAATGAGATCACAATTTTTTGAATTTGGATTAAGACATTGGCTTGCTAAATGTTCTGGGGCCTTCAAAACCTCATCCCTTTAATTCTTCTCACCTACTAAGTAGATCGTCAAAGAGGGCTATTAAGTGCATCCATTCTCTACCAGCTTCTAATGAAGACTCTAAATAATAGAACCACACCTGGGCTGGAGAAGGAAATGGTAACCCATCCCAGTATTCTTGCCTTGGAAATCTCATAGACTGTGGAACCTGGTGGGTTCCATGGGGTTGCAAGAGTTAGACATGACTGAGTGACTAAACCACCACTTCCACTAAACCACAACCACCAACACCACTTCAGGGCAGCCAATTTCAGGACCTGCTAAATCATGCATTCTGCACAAGGATGGAGGCAGATGACTCAGAGGTCCATGAGCACAATTTGAAAGAAAAAAAAAAAAATGAAGATTTCTAACTTGTGATAGACTAAAGTTAGGGTGATTGGTTTAGACTAACTCTTCTTAGGGTGAAAGCTTTTAGGTGTTCACCCATTGCCTCTTGTGCCTAAAAATGTCTTCCTTTCTAACCCTATTTCTTGCTCTTTTTTTTTTTGCTGCTGCATTGCACAGCATATGAGATCTTAGTTCCCTTATGAGGGATTGAAACCAGGCCCCCTGTTGTGGAAGCACAGATTCTTAACCACTGGACCAGGAAGTAGGTCCCTCTAATCCTATTTCTTGACTTGTTCTTGGAGCTGTTGATTTGTCTCCACTCTCTACCTAAAGTCTTGAATCTGGCTATCTTCCTCTCTTCTCTAGATTTCCACAGGAGCCTTCTGTCAGCTGTTTCCACTCTTCCCTGCATACATCCACTTTTTCTGCAGCCCAGATATTCTGAAATGTGATTCTGATCACTACTGTCCTGCTCTTGGCCCTGCCATGGATCCCCTGTGTGCCTGGGGTGATGCTCAAGTCCTTTCAGATCTGGCCATGTCCCCATCTCCAAGCTCATTCTCTTGCCACTGGCTTGGAAAATATTTTCAAGAGTTCCTCAGCTATCTCTTTCTTGCATCTAATTGATCCTAGTCCCTCTGGCTCAGTTTCAGATTTTCCACTCTTGAATGCCCCATCCATTCAAGGATGTGAGACTTCCGTGTGTTAATTACATCTCTGGAATTTGCCTTCCCTTGTCTCTCTGAGGCTGGTGCCCTGGTGTTACCCTGGAAGGCAGGAAGGAGAGCCACACCTTAAGGTACATGGGTGAGATGACCAGGGTTCCAGCATGGTGGAGTGCCATCAAGAAATCCAGCCAAAGGGACTTCCCTGGTGGTTCAGTGGCTAATACTCTGCCTTCCATTGCTGGGGACATGGGTTCAATCCCTGGTCAGGGAACTAAGATCCCACAGGCTGCATGGCACAGTCAAAATAAAAATAAATAAGTAAACAAAATAAAACAACAACAAAAAAGAGATATTCAGCCAGTAATCCCCTGATGCTGCTGATCTTCCATTAGTAGAGCTCCACTGATGTCAGAGGAAATTCTAGGGACCAACTCACAGCTAAATTAGGTTCTTAGGACCCAAGAAATTGCCCAGATTTAGCCCTGCAATCGTGGCCTTCTCACCCATTGGCCGTAGATGTCTTCAGCCCTTTATCTACCACTGGCTAATGTCAGTTTAAGTTCAGGCCACTTGGAAGACCAAATCACAGCCTTTCTCTATCTAACCCATCTTGGCCTCCCACATCAGCCACTAGAAAAAGGAGTAGATATGGGGTCTTTGGGGGAAGTCAGCCACCAGGTGGGACCCTGAGAACTTGATCATCAGGTTTTATACTGCTTCCTGCAACCTGTGTGGAGTCTCTGGAAGCTGTCCAGTGGACTTCCTGGTCTATGCAGATTCAGGTCCTATTCAACTCATGTGCAAGGAAGAAGAACAGGGGAGAAAACAGGAGCCAATCTTACAAAGACGGAAGCAAAAACAAAATGCCTTGGAGAGGAAAAAAGGCAAAAAAAAAAAAAAAAAAAGGAACAAAGCTGATGACAATCTCAGCCTACCTTGTCCCTGAGCAGAAACTCAATTCATTTGGTTTCTGCTTGGAGATGTAGCACAATTTTCGACAGATGTGTTATGCATCCTGTTATTAGGGCTGAAAGAACTGTCTCGATATGATTGGGAAAATTACTATTTTAATATCCCTTTTCCTCCTTTAAGCCTTAGGTATATTTTCCACTACACAAGTCTCTGGTTGCTCGCAGTTCAATATAAATGAATTCCACAGATTTTCTCTTCCTCCTCTAGTTTATGTGAGTGAGTTATTTGGGTTGGACTCCTGTTTGTGTGTGTGTGTGTGTGTGTATTTAATCTTTGCAAGGAAGAAAAAGGCAGAGCATCAAATAACAGGAAGAAAGAGGACAGAGAAAGACAAGAGACTCCGGTCCAGAAGCCAGGAACTAGGATAATTATGGGCATTGTTTTTTTTTTTTTTCCAAAGTAACAATATTTACTACTATTATCATCTTTGTGGCAGATGTCCTATGATTTTTGCATCCTTTCTAAGCTGTGTAAATCTGTGAGCTGATACTTGTTTTTTGTCCACTTTACAGACGAGAAGATCGATGCTTAACGAGATTACCATTTACCCAAGTTCTGGAAAGTGGTGGAGGCAGCCTTCAGATGCAGGTATGTGTGACCCACATCTGTGCAATGAACAGTATACAGCCACCGTGAAGCAACAGGACATACAGAATGGCCATTGACAGTTTTTCCTGCTTTTCCTTTTCTGTAAATCACCTTGATTTTTTTTTTCCTTTGGAAATTGTGTCTTCTCTGCTCTGTGTCCTGATAATTCAGGTGAGGCTGACCCTCATCCCCAAGGTCCAGGAATGGTTGCATGACCAAGGCCAGACCAATTGGAGCATTCTGACTCTTGGCCAGAGTACATGGCTTGTGGGTGACCCTGTGACCGACCCGGACCAGGAAGGACAATGAGATGCATTCCTGGGACTCGTAATGAGGATAGGGAAAAAAATTGGAGCATCTTCTTGGTTGGGGTTGCTATTTTACTAAGATGTTAGCTTGGAACTTCTGAGGGTCTTCTTGGCTACGGAGAGTGGAGAGCCTGCTTGGAAGAAAGTCAGCTGAATGAGATGTGAAGATGAGAGTTGAGGAGGCAAAGGCTTGAGTGCTTAGATCCAGCTCTGCCCAAGACTAGAATCCACAGGTGGACTTTTGAGTCACAGAAGTCGTTACATTCCTGGCCTTCTAAGATCTTGGAAAGGAGAGCTACATACCACCAGTGAGATGAGGGCTCGGTGGGGCAAGGTGGGGCAGTGGTGATTGTGATGTTGTGATTCATGATAAGAAATACATATCTGGTCTCAAGTTCCTGTTTCTGGCCCAGAGCTCCTAAAACCATTGGAATTTCTAAAGTGCTGAGAGCTGATAAATGTCTTTTGTTATGTGAATGAAGTGACTTGGAAGCACCTAAGGATGGGGGCTGATTGCCCAGAGATCCAGTCAGGGATTAGAGGGTTGGAACTTGCAGTCCCACCCCTCAACCTCTGGAGAAGTGGGGAGGGGCTGGAGCACGATACCAGTCTCCAGTGGTCGATGATTTAATCAGTCATGCTCGCGGGGACTTCCCTGGCGGTCCAGTGATTAAGACTTTGTCTTCCAATGCAGGGGATGTGGGTTCGACCCCTAGCCGGGGAGGTAAGATCACACATGCCTGGTGGCCAAAAAACCAAAACATAAAACGGAAGTAATATTGTAACACATTCAATAAAGACTTTTAAAATGGTTCACATCAAAAAACAAACAGAAAGAATCTTGAAAAAAGTCATGGTTGTGTAATGAAGCCTCCATCAAAACCCCAAAATGAGGAGGTTCCAGGACCTTCCAGGATGGTGAACCCGTGGATATTTGAGGAGAATGGCACGCTCAGGTTAAGGGTGTGCCCCTTCCCACATGCCTTGCCCTGTGCTTCTCTTCCATCTGGTTATTCTTGAGTCATATGTTTTTGCTTTTTTTAAAAAAAATCTTTTAAAATATTTATTTACTTATTTGTGGTTGAAACTTAAGGTGTGCAGGGTCTTAGTTCCCCGACCAGGGACTGAACCCATGTTCCCTGCAGTGGATGTGTGTAGTCGTAATCACCAGGGAGCTCCAGGGAATTCCCAGCCCAGCTAGTCTGCTGAAATTCTGAAGTCTACAGGTGCTGATGGCAGAAAGTAGTAAGTATATCCACCATGTCCCGGTCCCTCTCTCTTCCTGTGGCTAGGCTAAACACCTGGTCAAGAGATTAGGTGCTAGTTTAGGGGCAGAGAGGGAAATTCTAAGTTTCAGGGTGCAGAGGTTTCCAGAATCTCTCAGATAACATATTGGGAACGTGGCTTCCCTCTCCCCATCTTCCTTTCTAAAAGTGTCACGATTGCTGGGCTCCCGTGGATGCATTTGAAACCGGGCAGCTGTGGGCTACCCAGCTGACAGAGGCCACAGCTGGAGCAAGAACAGTGGCTGGGTTTCTTCCAGCTGCAAATGAAAGGGTCAACACCTTGAAGGGAAAAGAAAAAAAAAAAAAAACACGTCTAGGCATCAGCTGGTGGAAATGGTCCCAGAGTTCATAATCACAGAGAGGAAGGCAAAGAGTTTTGTTTTGTTTTTTAAATTGTTTTCATTGGCAGCTGTCTACGGATGATTCCGGTTGAAGCAGGTTTGGAGACTGGAACCCGGGCAGGTGTGAGTGTGTGTGTGTGTGTGTGCGTGTGTGTGAATACGTGCACATGCGAGAATCCACATGGTATTAATACAAAAGAAGGTGGAAGAAAGCTGGTGTCTGTGAATGCAAGCATGGAAATGGCCTGCAGTGAGAGAGGAGATCTGTGTGTGTGTTGGCAGGGAGCTGAGGGCAATGACCATCTTCTCTGTGTGAAAGAGAAGAGTGGAGAGCGGGAATTGCCCAGCAGAGAAAAACCATCTTTATTGTGTGTGTACACACCAATCAATGAAGATGTGCAATCGTGGATGAAAGAGCAGGAAGGAACTCAACCTTGGGACGGAGGAAACCAGGCGGGGTGCGTGAGATTGCAGAGACAGACCCGGAGCCAGCGCGCCGCGAGCGAGGGCCCCTTCGGCTCCCTCCTGGCCTTCCAGAAATAGCTTCCGGGAACTGTGGTCCCCTCCCGGCCCGGCTCTCGGGCCAGCGGGGAGATAAAGCTGCCCGCGCCGCTTGTCTTGGCGGCCTCTCAGCTGACACTGCTGACAGGCTGCTTTGATCTCGGGTTATCAGGGCCTAACCCTGTGCCCCGGGCCTGCTTTGCCAGCGCCCACCCGCCGCTCACCTCTGCAGAGGGCGTCCCGTGAGGTCAGAGTTGGGGGGGAGCGGCCCAGCCCCCGGGCCCCGTTGGCCTTGGAGCCTCGCTCGGTGCTTGATGCAATAAGGGCACCATCTTTGTAGTCTCAGAGTCAGCGATGAAAAGAGGGCCCAACTGGGGGCAAGAAACTTTTGAAGTGGAGCCACGCGAAATGACACCCTGAATGCAGCCTGTCCCCCAGCCTCCTGGGCCTTCACCACAAATGAGTGGTGACAGGAGAGAAAAAAAAGGATCGGCCGCCAGCACACTTGCCTTCCTGTCTTAGGACTGCTGTTGAGTCACCAGGTGACCTCAGGCAGGTCCCACTTCTCTCTGGACCTTCGTTTCCATCCCCCCTCTCATAAAATGAAAGTGCTTTCATAAGCAGGGAAAGCTATTTTCAAATGCAATCAGGTGCAGAAATCCCATATGCTAAGCAGCTCATAGGAGACGGAGGCGGGATGACAGGGGATGTGGTGAACTGGTACCCCGACACTCAACTTTGTGTTGACCTCTGCTGAATCTGCCTGCCCATGCAGGAGTCACAGGGGACTCAGGTTCGATCCCCGGGTCAGGAAGATAAACCTTGGCGAAGAAAATGGAAACCCACTCCAGTATTCTTGCTTGGAAAATCCCATGAATGGAGTAGCTTGGCAGGCTACAGTCCACGGGGTTGCGAAGAGTTGAACACAATCGAGCACACACACACTGCTCTAGTCGGTGTGTTATTTTGTGTTATTATTGATTTATTTGTGGCTGTGCTGGATCTTCATTGCTTCATGCTGGCTTTTTTCTTGTGACCAAGCGGGGGCTCGTAGCAGTGCAGGGGCTTCTCACTGCGGTGGCTCCTCTTGCTGCGGAGCATGGGCTCTGGAGCTCTAGCTCAGTACTTGTGGTGCACTGGCTTAGTGGCCCCAAGGCATGTGGGATCTTCCCGGACCAGGAACAGAACCCGAGTCCCTTTCATTGGCAGGTGGATTCTTCACCACTGGACCACCAGGGAAGTCCCATTTTTTATTTTTTTCTTTTTGGCCTGAAAGCATATGGCACTTCCCCAGCCAGGGATCGATTGAACCGGTGCCTCCTGCCCAGGATGGGTGGAGTCTTAACCTGGATCACTAGGGACGTCTCTAGTTAGCACGTTAGATTCCTAGGGCTATGGTCACAAGGTACCACAAACTGGGGGTGCTTAACACAGTAGAACATCACTGTTCTGGAAGCCAGAAATCCAAGATCAAGGTGTTGGCAGGGCCATGCTCCCTCTGAGAACTGTAGGGGAAGAATCCTTTATCACCTCTTCAGCTTTGGGTCCTTTGTTGGCATCTTTGTCATTCTATGACTTAGGGCAGCATCATTCCTAGCATCTGTCTTTGCATGGCCCTCTTGCTGCGTCTCCTCACATGGTCTTTCCTCTGAGCATGTCTGTTTCCAAATTTCCTTTCCTTAGAAGTTGAGACATAATTTGATGTATACTATAATGTTAGTTTCAGGTGGACTGCAATGTGATTTGACTTTTGCATACATTATGGATTTATCACTGTGGTGAGTCTAGTGATCTGCACCCACACAAAGTTACTGCAGTATCATTGACTGTATTCCTTATGCTGTGTGTTACATCCCGTGACTCGTTTTAAAGCTGGAGGTTTGTACCTCTTCATCCTCTTCACCTCTGTTACATCCATCCTACTCCAGCCCCTCCCCTCTGGTGACCCCCCATTTATTCTTTGCATCTGAGGCTTTTTGATTTAAATTTATCATTATTCTTATTTTGGGCCACCTCGGATCATAGTTGTGGCCTGAAGGATTTTCGGTGGGGTCACAGTTGTGTTGTGGGTGCTCAGAATCTGCAGTGCTTGGACTTAGTTGCTCTGTAGCATGTGGGATCTTATTCATTCCCTGACCTGTGAGCTAGAGCCTGTGTCCCCTGCATTGGAAGGCGGCTTCTTAACTACTGGACCCCCCAGGGAAGTCCTTCTGTTTTTGTTTTGTTTATTATTTGTTTTGCTTTTTAGGTTCTACATGTAAGTGACATCATACAGTGTTTATCTTTCTCGGTCTGTTGTGTTTCACTTGCCATAATACCCTCTAGACTTATCCATGTTGTTCCAAATGGTAAGATTTAAATTTTTTTCGCTGAGTAATATTTCTTTGTTCCTATTTATATAGGTATATCCACCACATCTTCTTTATCCATTCATCCATCAGTGGACACTTAAGTTGCTTCCATATCTTGGCTATTGTAAATAATACTGCTATGCACATGGGTATGCATTTATCTTTTCAACTTAGTGTTTTTGTTGTCTCTGTGTAGATATACAGAAGTAAAATTTCTGGGTCATATGGTAGTTCTATTTTTAACTTTTGAGGACCCTCCATACTGTTTTCCACAGCAGCTACCCCAATCCCACCAAAAGTGTACCACATTTCCTTTTTTATAAGGACACCAGTCATATTAGATTAGGTGTCCCTAAGGACCTTGGGCTTCCCTGGTAGCTCAGATGGTAAAGAATCTGCCTGCAATGCAGGAGACCCCAGGTCTGATCCCTGGGTCAGGAAGATCCCCTGGAGAAGGGAAGGCCACTTCAGTATTCTTGCCTGGAGAATTCCATGGACAGAGGAGCCTGGTAGGCTACAGTCTATGGGGTTGCCTGGAGAATTCCATGGACAGAGGAGCCTGGTAGGCTACAGTCTATGGGGTCGCAAGGAATTGGACATGACTGAGTGACTAACACTTTCACTTTTAAGGTCCTTACGTTAACCTGATCACCTCTGTAAAGACAGTATTTCCAAATCAGGTCACATTCTGAGATACTGGGGGTTAAGGACTCAATATACCTTATTTTTTTAAGGGGGGAGAGGGGTCACAATTCAACTCATAATACCCTCTTTACCTTTTCTACATTTCTGACTCATAGAATCTATGAAAGAAAGTGAAGTGAAAGTGAAAGTCACTCAGTTGTATCTGACTCTTTGAGACTCCATGGACTATACAGTCCATGGAATTATCCAGGCCAGAATACTGGAGTGGGTAGCCTTTCCCTTCTCCAGGGGATCTTTCCAACCCAGGGATCTAACCAGGTCTCCACATTGCAGGTGGATTCTTTACCAGTTGAGCCACCAGGGAAGCCCCATAGAGTCTGTGAACATAGTCAAATGGTGGTTGTTTGACATCACAGGTTGGGGTGATTTGTTACACAGCCATGGTAACTGTAACAGGTGGTTAAACTGAATAACCAGATGCTGGAGCAGTCCTATCCAAGTTCAGGCTCCCCTTGACATCTTAATCCATTTGATTTTCTTCTCGGGGCCTAGTTTTCTCATCACGAAAATGGAGTTTGATAGAAAGTACGTCTGTCAAATCCCTGCCATCACAGTAGGTTCTTGATAAAGGTTTTTTTTTTTTTTTCTCTCTCTCTCTATTCTCTCTTACTAAATGACTCTGAACCACAATGCTTTTGAGATTTTGGGAAACATCTGAGTTTTTGAATTGTGTGGGAAACCCCTGGGTCCCAGGAACCAGATCCTTATTTCATGCCCACTTTGGATGAGGGAATGTGTTTCCTTGGCAAGCTCGATGTTTGGAACCCCTTCTCCACTCAGACTTTCAAGACAATTTAGTCTGAGCTAACCTTGGTTTCTTGTTACCGAAGAGAACCGAGGCTTATGCAGAGGCCTTGCAGAATGCCTCCAACATCAAACAGCAACTACCCTACTGCGTTCTGAGACACTGAGCGTAAATAAATTAAAACCATACCCGCTCCCTTTCCCTGTAAGCGCACACACGTAATTTCATTACAGCCGGAATGAAGTGCTGCAGGCAAAACGTGTTTGGGGCTTGGCTGAACCCAGAGTGCTCTGGGAGACACGGATCTTTTTGGCCAACCGGAGGAGGGAAACTTATTTGCCTCTTTTTCTCCTCTCTGCCCACTGGGCGTTCTGTTGGCATGGGGCTGGCATGAATGCATTTGGTTTCAGACCTTCAGAGGATGGTGGTAATATGGGTTCTTTTTTTCACTTCCAGAAATTGTGGTGAAATGTACATAGCACAAATTTACCGTTTAAATGATTTGTAAGTGTAGAATTTAGTGGCATATAGTACATTCACAACTTTTTTTTTTCATTGTGTAGCTAGTGGGATCTTAGTTCCCTGACCAGGGATCAAACTCAGGCCCCCCTGCAGTGGAAGTGCAGGGTCCTAACCACTGAACTGCCAGGCATGTCCATGATTTGCCTGTTTTGAATAGTTCATGTAAATGTAATTGTGTAATATGTGACATTTTGTGCTTGGCTTCTTTCACTCATCATCATGTTTGCAAGCTTCATCCGTGTTGGAGCATGGATCAGTGTTTCATCCCTTTTTAATGGATGAATAATATCCTGTTGTTTGACTATATACTGCATTTTGTTTATCTATTCATCCACTGACGGACATTTGGGTTGGTCTCACATTTTGGCTATTATGAATAATGCTGTATGAACAGTCATGTAAATATGTGGACGTTTGATTTCACTAGTCTTGGGTATGTACCTCAGAGTGGAATTGCTAGGTTATCTGGGCTTCCCCTGTGGCTTGGCCGTAAAGAATCCATCTGCAGAGCAGGAGCTGCAGGAGAAGTGGGTTTGATCCCTGGCTTGGGTTGATCCCCTGGAGTAAGGAATGGCACCCCACTCCAGAATTCTTGCCTGAAGAATCCCATGGACAGAGGAGCCTGGTGGGTTACCGTCCATGAGGTTGCAGAGTCAGACGCGACTGAAATGACTTAGCGCAATGCACCGCTGCACACACAGGAACCGCTTCGCACACAGGTCAGCACAGAGTGGTTAAGCGACTTTTCTGAGAACACACAGCTAACGAGACAAAGCCACGAAAACGCAACCTACCGAAGAGTTTTCAGCAGAGAAACAAAATAGTCGGATTTCATTTCTTCCTTCTTACCTTCACTTTCTCCCGCAGCATGTTCAAGCAGCAACCCTGGGTTGGGGAATGGTGGAATTAGGTAGATAGGAATTGGAGAGCAGAAAAAAGTCATGTTAGTATACATGGAAGGGTTTCATTTCCCCTCACGAGCTTGGACATGGACATTTAGGAGGCATGTGGATGAACTTGATGAGAACTGCTCTCTTACTAAATCACTGGGCTGTTTGATGAGGCTGGGAAAGGACTGGGGCTTGGACAGTGCAGGCTGGTCGGACGGGCTGGATTGAGAGAGTGATGTCACCAACACCCCATTTTCCTCTGCCTGTTTATAGTTTCTCCTCTCAGGAGCCCCCAGGGTGTTGGGACAGCCTCAGCTGTGTGGATTTTATTGTGTGCATTTGAGGTGTACACAGAGGTCCGGGTTGCTTCTATTGCCCCAGGGGCAGGAGGGGGTGGGAGGAGGCAGGAGGATGGGGCTGAAAGGTCAGGTTTTTCCATTTAACATCTGAGCATTGATCCCCATCAAGACAGAGCCATCAGTTAGGATCTCTGCCCTGGTCTCTTGGCCTTGGTCTCCCCAGTCCAGTGAGGGAAATGGGCTAGGCTGTCCTTGGTGACATCAGCTATTATTAGTTGGCAAGCCTTTATTGATCACTTACTATATGCCTGCATAGTTCTGAGTACTGAGGAGTGAACAAATAAGGTCCTTGCCTTCTTCTTTATATATATATATATACATATATATATATTAGAGCTTCTCTGTAGCTCAGATGGTAAAGAATCTCAATGAAGGAGACCTGGGTTCGATCCCTGGGTCAGGAAGATCCCCTGGAGAAGGGAATGGCAACCCACTTCAGTATTGTTGCCTGAAGAATCCCATAGACAGAGGAGCCTGGTGGGCTACAGTCCATGGGGCTGCAGAGTCAGACACGACTAAGTGACTCACACTACTACAAATACACAGACACAGACACACACACACATTTATTTATCTGGCTGCACCAGGTCTTAGTTGCAGCACATGGGATTTAGTTCCCCAACTAGGGGTTGAACCCAGGCCCCCTGCACTGCCGGCAGCAGAGCCTCAGCCACTGGACGACCAAGGAAATCCCTGGCCCCGGCCTTCTGAATTCTCTTCTTGGGAGGAAGACTGACAGCCAACAAAGAGCGACAGGATGTTATCTGATGGTGGCACGTGCGCTGGGGGGATAGAAGGACAGGAAGATACGGGTGAGAGAAGGAAGATGCTAGTTTGCATCACAAATAGTAGCCTTCTCACCGGTAGAACGATGCATCTTCAAATATGTCCACATCCTAGGGCCTAGAACCTGTGACTATGTCATCTTATGGGGTGAAAGGGACTTAGCAAAAGTGATTAAGATAAGGTAGGATGGAGGATCATCCTAGATTATCCAAGAGGGCCCAGTCTAATCATAAGATCCTCGTAAGAAAAGAGCAGGAGGATGACATGACAGATGGAGACATGAGGAGGAGACATGACAATGGAAGCAAGTCCAAATGATGCAGAATCATGAGCCAAGGGGTGTGGGTGGTCTCCAGAGGCCAGAAAAGGCCAGGAAGCAAATCCTTTCTAGTAGCTTCTGGAAGAAATGCAGCCTGGCCAACTCATTGTAGACTCCTGAGCCCTAGAACGGGAAGGTAACGCATCTGCAGGGTTTTAAGCCACTTCTGCTGTTGTTTAGTTGCTAAGCTGTTTCTGACTCTTTGAGACCCCATGGACCGTAGCCCGCCAGCCTCCTCTGTCCATGGGATTTCCCAGGCAAGAATACTGGAGTAGGTTGCCAGTCCCTTCTACAGGGGATCTTCCTGACCCAGGGATCGAACTTGAGTCTCCTGCATTGGCAGGTACATTCTTTCCCATATGAGTCACCACAGAAACCTTTTAAGCCACTAAGTTGGTAGTAATTTGTTACAGCAGCCATGGAAAACCAATACAGATTTGGATGAGGTGAATCCCTGCAATTCACTGGTGAAGAACATTCCATTCTAGGTGGAAAGAACAGCAGGTGAAAAGGCCCTGAGGTGGGAGTTAGGAAAGTGCAGCAGTGCTGTGATAGAGGTAATGTACCGTGGGAACAGACGGGAAGGCCCATGTGTTTGCGAGTTCATAACCATGGAAGAAGGCAATGGCACCCCACTCCAGTCCTTTTGCCTGGAAAATCCCACAGACAGAGGAGCCTGGTAGGCTGCAGTCCATGGGGTCGCGAAGAGTCAGACACAGCTGAGCAAATTCACTTTCACTTTTCACTTTCATGCATTGGAGAAGGAAATGGCAACCCACTCCACTGTTGTTACCTGGAGAATCCCAGAGATAGGGGAGCCTGGTGGGCTGCCGCCTATGGGGTTGCACAGAGTCGGACACGACTGAAGCGATTTAGCAGCAGTAGCAGCAATCATGGAAGAGCTCAAAATAGAACTCAAAATAGAGATGCATGCACGGAACCCTCCAGGGCTGTAATAAGAACACTGGCTCTTAAATCCGATTGACCTGGGTTCAAATCCTGCCTCTCCCCCTTGTGATGTAGCTTTAGATAAGCCACTTTCCTTTCCACATCTCTGCTTCCTGACCTGTTGAAGAGGGTCAACACTATACATTGTTGATTCTGTGTATAAAATTGATAACTAATGAGAACTACTGTATGGCGTGGTCTTCCCAGGTGCTGCAGTGGTAAAGAATCCACCTGCCAGTGCAGGAATTGCAGGAGATGGAGGTTTGATCCCTGGGTTGGGAAAATCCCCTGGAGTAGGAAATGGCAACCCACTCCAGTATTCTTCCCTGGAAAATTCCATGGACAGAGGAACCTGGCAGGCTACAGCGCTTGGGGTCACAAAGAGTTGGACATGACTGAGCGACTGAGCATGTGTGCCCTGTATAGCACAGGGGACTCTGCTCAGCGCTCCGCGTGGCCTAAAGGGGAAGGAAAGCCCCCAAAGAGGGGATATAGATGCATACACGGAGCTGATTAACTCTGACGTACGGTGAAACTAACACAGCACTGTAAGCAGCTATGTTGTTGTTCAGCTGCTAAGTCATATCTGACTCTTTGTGACCCCAGGGACAACAGCCCGCCAGTCTTGCCTGTCCTTCACTTTCTCCCAGAGTGTGCTAAAACTCAGGTCTGTCGAGTCAGTGATGCCATCCAACCATCTCATCCCCTGTCTCGCCTTCTCCTTCTGTCCTCAGTCTTTGCCAGCATCAGGGTCTTTTCCAATGAGTTGGTTCTTTGCATCAGGTGACCAAAATATTGGAGCCTTGGCCTCAGCATCAGTCTTTCCAGTGAATAGTCAGAGGTGATCTCCTGTAGAAATTAATAATAATAATAAAAAAAGAATACATATACACACAAGGGCCAACAGTAATTCTAAGTGGCATTGTTGTAAACTCATCTGTGAAAAATCCTTACCCAAGTCTGTGGCCCATTTCAGGTGCTTGAAATCAAAATATGGTGATGATGAGGACGGTGAAGAGGAAGAGGGTGATGGGGAGGACGGTGATGAGGAAGATGGTGATTTTGGTGCAGGAGAAGAATTGGGGTGGCATCTTGAGTGCAGGGAACAGCACGGGAAAAAGTCAGGAGGTGTGCCCACAGGCTGCCTTCCTGATACGGTGATGAAATTGTTTTACTTATAATTTTTGGCTCTGCTAGGTCTTTTCTGCGGCACTCAGGGGCTCCTCTAGTTGTGGTGCTTAGGCTTAGCTGCCCCACAGTATATGGAACTTAGTCCCCCACCAGGGATCAGACCTGTGTCCCCTGCATTGGAAGGTGGATTCTTAACCGCTGAACCACGAAGGAAGTCCCCAAATCATTTTAGAATGCTTCTGCAGATTTCCCTTCTCTGCCTTCTCATCTGGTGTTGCTGACAGGGTCTGAGACTGCCTTCACCCTTCCAAAGAGAGATGTTTCTGGCTGGTGGTGTGATGGTCAGACCAGTTCCTGACTGCCCATTCTGCTGGTCCCTTGAGAAGAGGCAAGAGCCTGGGGAAAAAAATCCCTGCACCCCAACCCCTCCTATGATCAGAGAGCCTCGGAAGGGAAGCAGGAAGAGGGGTTAGCTGATTAGGCTCTGCCTTTGCCAACCTCCACCAGCCTCCAGGGTGAGTTATAACTGTGGCTTTGCTCACCTGGAGGGCAGTTTGGGCCCTGGTGAAGGCCTATCAACTGTATGCAAAAAGATTTGCCTGAGTCTCTTTCAGCCTTTTTACAGCCTTTTGGTTTCTCTAGGCAAATGCTGAGCTTTGATACCCACTTTCTTTACAGGCTATGTAAATATCTGTTTTGATGCACCCACGTGGTGGGCACGTGAATCAGGACCGGTTGGTTGTCTTGGTCTCTTCCGAGCAGGGTGGAGGGTCAAGATGGATTGGTAGATGGGCATTGGAGAGGATGACTCCATTTGGAGAAAGGGCAAGGTCAAGGAGGTTTAAGCCTGACTACTCAAATTGTGGTTCTTAGCCCAATAGCAATAGCCACTTGGGGAATCAGAATCTGCTTTCTAACAAGATTCCCAGGACTTGGGGGCACATATTAAAGTTTTAGAAGCATGATGTGGACTGGTAGATCTCAGACTTCACCGTGGATTTAGAAATCTACAAAGAACTTTAGAAATATACCAACGCTCAGGTCCTGCCCCAGAGATTCTGATGTCATTTGTCTGAAATGATGCCCTAATATGAGTATGTTTAAAAAGCTCTCCAGGGGATTTCCCTGGTGGTCCAGGGGCTAAGACTCCATGCTCTCAATGCAGGGGGCTTGGGTTTGATTCCTGGTCTGGGAACTAAAATCCCACATGATGCAACTAAGAATTCCCAGGCTGCAACTGAAGATCCCTCATGCTGCAAGGAAGATCAGAGATCCTGCAAGCCGCAACTAAGACCTGGTCAAATAAATAAAAATAAATATTAAAAAAAGAATAAAAAGCTCCCCAGGTAATTCCAATTGAAGGTCTCTGAATTTTACTTAGAACTGTGCTTCTTAAACATTTTCGTGCTTCAGAAAAAGTTGGGGAACATCTTTAAATACAACCTCTGGGCCCCAGCCAGTGGTGGACGGGTCAGTGTTTAATAGCAGGCTCTCTGGGATGAGCATGGGGGTCACGAAGAAGCCCAGATCCCTAGCCAATTCCTGTGGTATAAATATCCCCCCTGTGGCTTTTGTGATCCAGTGCACACTGGCTCCACTGGCCACACCCCCCCAAGTTTCTGACTCAGTAGGTCTGGGGTGGGACCTGAGAATCTGTATTTCTAACAAGTTCCCTATTCAACTTGGGTTACTGGGTTACTGTTCTTCTTTCTAGGGACCCTGCTTTGAGAACCATGTTAGATGAGAGGTTGGAAACAGGGGGCCTTGTGCAGGCCAATTGGGATCAACTTGTGGTGGGTACCCGGAGGGCTGTATCGAGTAGGATTCTGAGACTGTGTGAGATTGAGTGAGAAAAAGTGATCTATTCAGTTAATGTTCCCACCATGGGCATGTGATGGAGGCAGCAGCTGTCCCTGGATTTTCCGAGTGCGCCTTTGTAATTCCTTTATGAAAACAGAAAGGAGCGGGGAGTTAGATGGAGTTGCATTTCCTAAGGACGTAGGGGAGATAAGAAGTGAAGCTCTGGACTTCCCTGGTGGTTCAGTGGTTAAGCCTCTGTGGTCCCACTGCAGGGGGCACAGGTTCAATACCTGGTCAGGGAACTAAGATCCCAACATGCTGCATGGAGTAGCCAAGAAGAAAGTATTGAAGCTCAGTGTGTTCCAGGCTATCTCAATGATTAAGAGCAGTTTGGGGGGTTTTTTGGCTGCACCACGCAACTTGCGGGATCTTGGTTCCCAGACCAGGGATTGAACCTGTGCCCTCAGCAATGAAAGTGTGGAGTCTTAACCACTGGACCGCCAGGGAATTCCCAAGAGCAGGATTCGTGACTATCTGAGAAAGCATACATGGAAGATGAATATTAGTGCAACTCCCTGATTTTATGGAAATGATTTCGAAAAAGGGATGGTTTCCACTCAAAAGGCACAGAGCTCATTTGTTTAGATACCCTCAGGCTCTCAGATCTTGGAAAACATGGGAGACGATGTTTCAGAAGAAAATCACCAAGAGTTTTGAATGCCCCAGCGGAAGAAAGGAGAAGATTGGGCAGAAACCATAAAGGAAGTTTTGCCCACCCCAGTGATGGGGCCATGCTCAACTCCTACACGTTCCAGGAGCAGAGAGCTAGGAAAAAGACAGGGAGGGACCCTGAAGGAGGCGGGCAGGATGCAAGATAAGAAATTCCGATTTCAATCTCCCTAACTTCCTCAGACCCGGGCTGTCTATAAACTGTATGCAAATGTGTTTGCTTTCCATTTTATTTCAATCAGAGTCACTCAGCTGTCAGGAGCTGTGTCAACATGTCAGTTGGGTGGAAGAAACAAGCTTTTGAGTGGAAATATTTTGGATAAACAGACACAATGTTATGACAGATCTGAGCAGTTCAAACATGGGGTGGGGGAGGTGGAGATGGTGGAGAAGGAGAAGGGGGGTTAAAGCCACAGAAAGTAGATCTATTTACCCTGGCGCATGCACTGGAGGGTCAGCTGAAAACAAAATCGGTATTTTATGAGTTGCGTTGTGTGTGCATGTATTGGGGGTGGGGTGGGGGATGTTTTTCCTCTTCTCTGGCGTTAATACATTTTGTCAGCTGAAGAGTAAGGCCTGCTTGGTGGGTTACCAGGCACATTCCTCTCTAATGTCCCTGCTGATTCCACGGGAGGAAATGAGGCAAGAAAAAGAAAAGACAAACCCACCGGATTAACTTAATTAGCGATGGGGAGACCAGTTGCTTGGCTAAATCTAACAGCCTGTTTGAGAGCTGCCCTCCTTTCTGCTTCTCACTTGGGCTCTTTTGCAAACGGAATTCAGAGGAGGGACAAAGAGATGCCCTTGTTTGTGGTCAGGGGTGGGGGTGGGGACATGCTCTGGGGAGAGGTGACCTGGGCATTAGGCCGCGTTATGTATAGCTTTGAATTTAATTTTTGGAGTAAGTAATACTGTCGCCTGGTTCAGTAACCCAAAGTATAAAACAAGTATTTGGAGAGATGTTCTTTTTTTTTTCCCCAGTCCATCCATTTCTCCCCCCTCCATCTCTCAGCACCCCAAACACACACACACACACACACACACACACACACACACACACACACACACAGATTATATTTTGTTGGTCTAGGTCTATTTTAAGTTCCCAAACCATAGAGTTCAATGACTTTTGTCTAAAAAAGAATTCACATTTTCCTTAAACTAATGCTTACTGCTTATCGAGCACCTACTATGTGCTAAGCCTCACCTTGCCAGGTTGGAATGATTCACCCTAGGTTGGAGGTGAGGAGTCCCGAGGCTCAGAGAGGTGAAGGGGTGCACCCAGAGCCACGCAACGCCACGGCCCACGAGTGAACTCGAACTTCACCCCGATCTGTCTGGCTCCAGGTCTGTGTTCTTCCAGACTATCAAGTACTCGGTTGAACTTGTGGATGAGAGGGTGTGTGGCAAGGTAACTTTTGGAGAACTTGGGGAGCGGTCAGCCAACTCAGCTAGGCTGGACTTGCCCACCCCCGAGGTGAATCTGTCCAGGAAAGGGACCACGTGCTTGTCCAAATGTGGGACAAGCCAGCAGCTGCCTCGGGGGTGTGCTTGGGAGAGGTTGGCAAGGCCCCCACCGCTCAAAAATGTCTCCCCCCACCACCTGTCACATGGCCTCAAATTCCACCATCAGAGAGGTATGACTCTGGGCTTCAAGGAAAGAATTTTTGGGGTCAGGCTTTAAGCATAGACACTTCCCCCAGAAAGGATTAATCTATGCCCTTCTCTTAAAAGGTCCCTCCTAGCAGGGCAGCCAGCCCACTGCTTGGCATTGGAGGATGGTTTTAGGGTGCAGATATCCTGGGAGGTAAGCAGGGTGGTCACCAGAGGAGAGGGGGGCAGTCAGGGATGGGTCCCAAGGCTGCTGGTCAACCCACGGATGGAGTCTGGGGCCGTTTGGAGACAAAGCTTCACACGTTTGCCCTAGAGAGAGGCCCTCTGAAGGTCCCACCTGTCTCCTTGCCAATCCTGACTGATGTGCTTCAGGCTGGAACCCTAAATAGTCAGGCCAGGAGCCGGGGAAGCCCAGAACTTGTCATGGGGTCGCAAAATGTCACAGCTGCCATTCAGCCGGTCTTGAACTCCAATTAGTCACGTTCTTTCTTCCCCTTTTGTTCCATGATTACACCACCTGTAGGATTATTTTCTGAATATTTTCCTCTAAACTGACTCACTTGAAAAAATAAAAAATAAACATCTATTTTAAGTCTAGCAAGCATGAGTTTCCTCACCAAGAAAGGATACAGACGAATTCAAGCCCTCTGACTTTTGTGTGGCAAATGCAAGCTTTTTTTTTTTTTTTAAGGAAAACAAAACATTAGTGAAAACTTGAAAAAAACGAAAACGTTTATACACACATCCTTTCATCTCTATCACTTACGGCTTGATTTGCTCCTTGTAATTTTTTTTTTCCCAGAACATGTTAAAATAACAATGAATGCATAAAAATGAATCACTGCTCATTCAGATACCCACCATAAATCAAATGATCACAGGTATTGTGTCTTGCCCCAATTTCCAATTGTACTGGAGAAACCGAGGTTCAGAGAAAGGAAACGTATATGGGGATGGGGGGCAGGGGGTGGGACACAGCTGTCTGAGACCATGTGAAGCCAAGGAGCGGGACTTCTCTGATGGCTCAGATGGTGAAAGAATCTGCCTGCAATGCAGGAGACCCAGGTTCGATCCCTAGGTCGGGAAGATCTCCTGGAGAAGGGAATAGCAGCCCACTTCAGTATTCTTGCCTGGTGAATCCTGTGCACAGGCAAGCCTGTCCATGGGGTTGCAAAGAGGCGGACACGGCTGAGGGACTAATACACACTCACAACAGCTAAGAAGCATCCTGGAAAGATGTAAAAAGAGCACTGGACGGGGAGTCAGGGGCCACTGACTCCAGATCTAAAAGTAGAAGCAAATTCTGTTTCCTCTCTGAGCTTATCCTCAGCTATGAAAGAAAAAGAATGGTGTTACTTTGGGTTCTTCATCTGGGGTCTGGCAAGAGTTGGGGTACCTAGGAATGAAGTCCCTGGAATTTGTTTTTTAATGCAGATAAGATTCACATAACATAAAATGAGCCATTTAAAAAAATTATGTATTTTGCTGCATTGGGTCTTCGATGTGCCGTGGGGACCTTTCACTGCAGCTCGAAGACTCTCTAGTTGTGGGACTCCGGCTTTAGAGCTCGGGCTCAGTAGTTGTGCTGCGTGGGCTTAGTTATCCTGTGGCGTCTGGAATCTTCCCAGGCCGGAGATCAGACCTGTGTTCCCTGCATTGGAAGGCCAATTCTTAACTGCTGGACCACCGAGAAAGTCCCTAAAATTAACCATTTTCAAGCAAACCATGCAGTGACATTTAGTCCACTCACAATGTTGTGTAACCATCACCTTGATCAAGTTCCAGATATTTTCATAGCAAATATTTTCAGTCATGCCCCTTTCTCCCCTCCCCCTGCTGCTGCTGCTGCTAAGTCGCTTCAGTCGTGTCCGACTCTGTGTGACCCCATAGGCGGCAGCCCACCAGGCTCCCACGTCCCTGGGATTCTCCAGGCAAGAACACTGGAGTGGGTTGCCATTTCCTTCTCCAATGCATGAAAGTGAAAAGTGAAAGTGAAGTCGCTCAGTCATGTCCGACTCTTAGTGACCCCATGGACTGCAGCCTACCAGGCTCCTCCGTCCATTCCAGCCCCTAGCAAACATCAATCTGCCTTCTGTCTCTATGGATTTACCGAGTCTAGTCATTTCTTAGAAATAGAATCATACAATATATGGCTTTTTGTAGTTGGCTTCTTCCACGAAGTACCATGTTTTCAAGCTCCATCCCCAGTGTAGTACATATCAGGACTTTATTTCTTTTATGACTGAATAATATTCTATTGTATGGATATACCTTTTGTTTATCCATTCATCACTTGGTGGCTATTTGGATTGTTTCCACCTTTTGGCTACTGTGAATAATTCAGCTATAGACATTCATGCAGGGGTTTTTGGTTTTTTTTTCAATGAGGGCCATTTCTAAAGTCTTTGTTGAATTTTTTACAATACTGCTTCTGTCCCACCTCTTGGCCTTTTGGACAGGAGGCATGTGGAATCCCAGCTCCCTTACCAGAGATCAGACCTGCACTCCTTGAATCGGAAGGCAAAGTCCCAACCACTGGACCTCCAGGGAAGTCCCATGCACAAGTTTTTGTGTGGACGTTTGTCTTCATTTCTCTTGGGGATGCATACCTAGGAGTGAAATTGCTGCATTGTGTGGCAACTCTGTTTAACTTTGTGAGAATAGCCCTTGAACATTTGGTTTATGTGTTTGAGCCTGTGCTTCTAAGGAGACGGCTTTTGAACCGATTCTCAAGAAAAGGTAGTGTAAGTCGCTCACTCGTGTCTGACTCTTTGTGACCCCATGAACTGTAGCCTGCCAGGCTCCTCTGTCCATGGAATTCTCCAGGTAAGAATACTGGAGTGGATTGCCATTCCCTTCTCCAGGGGTTTTCTTGACCTAGGGATCAAACCAGCATCTCTTGCATTGCATGCAGATTCTTTATGATCAGAACCACTGGGAAGCCAAGAAAATGATGACTTCCCTTGGTCCTTCTAAGATCTCTTCCAGCTTTAAGATCCTCCCCTTCTTGATCCCCACCTCTGAGAAGACCTCAACTACCTTCTCATCTTGTGTAGTTTCCTTTAACCAGCCTTCTCTGTGCCAGGTACTGGGCTGGGCATGAGAGATCTGGTCGAAAGGGCTTCTATCTGCCAGGGGTCAGAGGTGGGAGAGATGGGGCCAGGGAGGCTTCCTGGAGGAGGAGGCAGTAGCTGAATCTGGAAGGTTACCTGAGAAGCAGGAGGGCCGAGAGATGGGAAGGCGTATTTCTGAGCGAAGAGACAACACTTCCCAGTGCCCTTGGCAGAGGGCGGAGCTGGCTGGAGTGCCCTTTCCTTCCCCTGGCGGCTCAGAGATGCTGGAAACACAGATGGTTGGAAATCCTGTCTCCTGGACCCACCCGCTCATCAGTGGGGGCAGATGCGGCCCATTATTCTGATTGCCGCTGAAGGCGGTGGCGGTGGCCCAGATCACGTCTGAGGATCACTCAGGGCCCCGGGAAAGCGGGGGGCCCTGGCAAAGGGTCTGCCCCCCCACCCCCGCGATCCTAGAGGCAGGTGTTCCGAAAGCTTCCCACACAGGCCTGCCAAGATCGTCCTCCCGCTATGCAGCACACACGCACGCAGGCGTGCTATTTCATCTCCGGGGCCTCTCTCTCTCTGGGAGCAGCTGGCAGGGCCACCGGGGCATTTGCGGGTGGCCAGTGGGACGGAGTCTGGAGGCCTTGGCTGACCCGCCACCTTGGGGCCCGGTCGTAGATTTTCTGGGCACCTTCTTGGTGGAGGGCAGGCAGGATCTGGTTTCACAGCTCATTTGGAGGGACAAATCCACGCGGTGCTTTGCTGGATGCCTGGCCCTGTGAAGAGTCGGTGGTTAACGTGTTATTTATGGCGCCCTCCTGACTCCAGTCTCATATTAAGCTTCTGGGTGGGGCACGATGCCTCCGCCAGTCAATCAACCAACCCGCCGGAGGAGCTGGTAAACCAGAGTCAACCCACTAGTATTATGCAGGGTTCGTGTGTTTTTCTAGAAGCTTCAGGAAATGGGCTGTTCTGTATCTTTTTGGGTAGCCTGAGTGTCTGATGCTTTACTGGTGGAACTTTTCATGGGGTTTGTTATTATGGAATTTTTATTTAAAAAATTTTTATTCTAGATTCCAGCAGAGTTAATTAAGAATGATATGTTAGTTACAGGTGTGCAGAAAGGTGATATAATTATACCCATTATTATGGATCTTAAAAATTTTTTTAAAATATTTATTTATTTGGCTGCACTGAGTCTTAGTTGACCCTTACACGATCTTAGTTGCTCTGAACCTGTGTCCTCTGCATTGGAAGGTGGATTCTTAACCACTGGATCCTAGGGATATCCCTAAGTTTATTCTTTTTTTTTTTTTCATTTATTTTTATTAGTTGGAGGCTAATTACTTTACAGTATTGTAGTGGTTTTTGCCATACATTGACATGAATCAGCCATGGATTTACATGTGTTCCCCATCCTGATCCCCCCTCCCTATTCTTATTTTTTTTTAATGTAACGATGGTAAAAACTGTAACCTAAAATTTGTGATCTTAACCATTTTTAAGTGTGTTAAACTTTACCATTTAACCATTTCAGTAGGGTTCAATATATTCACTTTGTTGTGCCACAGTTCTCCAAAACTCTTTTCATCTTGCAAAACGGAAACTCTGTTCTCATTAAATACTAGCTTTCTGTTTCTTGACACCCCCCCTTTCCCCCCACCAACCCCTGGCACCCACCTTTCTACCTCCATGAATTAGAATACACTAGGAACCTCATATAAATGGAATCATACAGTGTTTGTCCTTTTGTGTCTGGTTTATTTCACTTAGCATAATGTCCTCAAGGTTTATCCACGTTGTACCACATGACAGGATTTCCTTATTTTTAAGGCTGAGTCATATTCTGTTCTATGGAATGACCACAGTTTGTTTGTCCATTTATCCATCCGTGGACATTTGGGTGGCTTCCATATCTTGGCTGTTGTGAATAGTGTTGCTATGAACATGGGTCTGGAAACTGTGAAGTCTTTTTTTTTTTTTTAATTAAATATTTAGCTACACGGTTAATAAAATTAACAACACTTCCTATAAAATTAAACCAATGCATATGACTAAAGTCCTTCTAGCTACTTACCCCAACCTCCCCACCCCAATGATAAGTTCACTGTTATCAGTTTATAAATTTTCACTTATTTATCTATACACACATGCATACATGTGTGTGCGAACATGTGTATCTTCAGAACAAGATGTATGTGCAGTTAATTCTGCTATAATGTGGCATAGGCAGTCCTATGAAAAAAAACACGCAATAAAACCCCAAGAGCTTATGAGAAAAATAAAACTAAGGAGGCAACACTCTAAACTTTGTCAGTAACTCATTAAAAAAAGAAAGGAAACTAATAAAAAGAATAGCACAGTTTTACACATGTTAAATGGTTAAGAAATACCTTAAAAAAGAAAAGAAATACCTAAATGCTATAATAACTATGGAATTCGACTTTGGCAAAGTCCTGCACTTGTCTTGTGGAAGTGGTGCCAGAAAGGCTGCCGCTTTTGAATTCTTGTGAATGGGGAGAAAGAGGTGGTCTGAAATCAGAAATTTGTAACCCAGGTGAGGATAGGTGTGGCTCACACACACACTGCTTGCATGGAGGTAGCTGGAAGAGGTTGTGGGGTGTCTAGTGTGTTCCGTATGGTCAGTTCAGCTGGGTGCAATTTTCTGCGTTGACCCAGTGTTTCTTGTGGATGAAATCATGCGTGAGCAAACACAAAATTTGGTTATGCTCAGATTGTTCCCAAATATATCAATCACGATGGAACAAATTTATGTTTTCAAAACAAGCTCAACTGGCTACACAGAGAGACAGAGAAAGTAAATGGAGCTTTTAGAGTGTGTGTGTTTGCATAAATTGATTCATATTAGATGTATAACTATGCAACTTTTTTTTTCTTGCTTAACAATATCCCTAAGAAATTTTCCATATTAGTAATGCAGACTTGTCATGTTTTTGCTGCTGTATAGAGTTCCATGGAATGAATAATCCCATTTAGGTCTTCCCCTAAGGATGGTCACGTAATTAATTATATTGTAGTCAAATGCACAGAGCAGAATTTACCATTTAAATTATTTTTAAGTATACAGTTCAGTGGCAATAAGTACCTTCACATGAAAGCATCCATTTCCAGGATATTATTTTTAATCACCCCACTCTGAAACTCTGTACTCATTAAACAATAGCTTCTTGAGTTCAAATCCTGGGCCAACACCTATAGCTGAGTGACTCTGGGCAGTTTCTTTGCCTCTCTGGACCTCTGTTTTCTCACTGTAAATTGAAAGTAAGAGTACAAAGCTCTGAAATTTGGACTGATGATTGCATGAGGTGGTACAGGTCATATGCCCAACTCCTTCCTTGGCAAACTGTAGGTTCTTGAAAAATAGCTCCTATTGTCATGTGAAATCGACTAGATATCCCATCCTACTTTGCTGTGGTTTACCTGACATCCGGGTCCTACACCTGGTGGGGGTGGGTGACATGTCATGGTTTGCTGGGATCCAGAGCAGAAGGAAGGTGGAGTCTAGAGAACTTCCTAGTGGACCAGACCTTCACCCATGCCACTCTTCCAGCTATTCTTTTAGATGGGAAGTTCCAGGCCCCTCCCTACTCACCCCCTGCCCCAATCCAGGGCCCAGGCCAGCCCTTGGTACTCTTGGGAGTGACCCATTTTTTAGCTACGGTCAGTGCCAGCCTGCCCGCTGGGGCTGCCAGTTGCAATGTGCACGGTAGCGAATGGATTGAGGTCATGGAGCAGATGGCAGTAACTTTCAGTTGAGATCTGCCAGCCTGCGTTGGAACCAGTGACCCGGAGGTAAACGCATGTGCGTGGTCCCTCTCCCGCTTCAGTCTGTAACTCTGGGACCCTGTCCCTTTCCAGTGCCTGTTCAGGCTTCTCCCGAGGGCCCAGGAGTATCCTCTTAGATTTTGTGGACTCCCAGGAGTCTGCAAGAAAGTCACATTCTTGCAGGCCGTTGACAAGTCTCAGCCTCCACCGTGCCTGAATCCTCCCTTTTACAGGGAGCTCAAAGCACCTGGGTCTCTTCATTGGATTAATCTGATGTTATCCTTGGGGGAGTGTTCATCGTTAATTCCACTTTATAGATGGGGAAATAGAGGCAGGAGGAGGATGGCCCAGGAATCTGTAATGCCTCTGTATCAGAAAGGATTTACTGTAGCTTTTTGGTTCACAGAGCTCTTAGAGAATCTGGAGGAAGCTAGGGGTCCTCTGGAATCAGATATATAGATATGTCTTACTCTTCTTATTTTTTAAAATCTGCTTATTTGACTGCATTGGGTCTTAGTTGTAGCATATGGGATCTTTAGTTACAGCACGTGGGATATAGTTCCCTGACCAGGGATCAAACCTGGGCCCCCTGCACTGGGATCCCAGAGTCTCAGCCACTGAACCACCAGGGAAGCCCCATGTCTTACTCTTGACTCTACCTCCAGAACCTAAAGCAGCACTGGCATACTGTGGATGCGCAAAGTAAAGTATTTATTGAATGAATGAGTGAATTGATGAGTCATGGCTGAATACCTCCAGCTTGAGGCAATTAAAAAACTAAAAGAGAAAGAAGCATTTTCTTATGCTTTTAATCTTAAGGAAGTTAGCTGTTCCCATTCTACCAGATGGGAAAACTGAGTTATAGTTCTCAGGAGGTGGGAGGTCTTCCTTAATAACTCCAGGCAGTACAACTCCACACGGGATCTTAGTTCCCCAACCAGGGATGGAACCTGAACCCCCTTGCAGTGGAAACTCAGGGTCTTTACCTCTGGACCACCAGGGTGGTCCCAGCAGTGCCCCTCTTAACACAGAATGTCCCCAACAGACACGGAAGCCTTGGGACAAGCGATAGATGAATTTGTAGTTGAGAACAATCAAAATGGGAAGAAAATTGCCAGTATTTGCTGAATCTATACCAAGACACCTTCTTTTCAGCCATCATATCCTTGAAAATGCTGTTTCTCTTAGGACTGATAAAATCTGATCACACCGTGTCCTTGAGAAAAATGTGTGACGTCTCTATAGCAGATAGAAGCTGGAAGGTCCTTGGAGAAGCCAAGGAGTTGAACCCATTAGAGAGAGCAAGAGGGGAGGGAAGTGCATAGGAGGACAACATTCCCTAGTGGTGGTTTTTCTGCTTTTACTTGACCTCAGCTGCTGCTCAGGAATCTTCACGAGTCAGGAGGTGGTGTGTGAGGACGGGGCCAGAAGGTGTGAAACATGGTAGAAGGAACTTTAGACTTGATATCTCAGTTCTGACTTGGTCACCCCCAAAGCTGAGCTTTAGTTTCTTGACCCATAGGTCAAGAACGAGGGAAGAATTCCGCTCCCCACCCCCACCCCCCGCCCCACCAAAAAATAGCAAAAAAACTTTCCTGGTGGTCCAGTGTTTAAGACTCTCTGCTTCCACTGTAGAGGGCATGGATTCGATTTCTGGTCAGGTAAGTTCCACGTGTCTCATAGTACAGCCAAAAAAAAAAAAAAAAAGCAAAAGAAGAATGAGGCAATAGCATTGAATCTTCAGAGTGGTTACTCTAACGGCATATTACACATTGTTGTTGTTCAGTCCCTAATTCATGTCTGACTTTTTGTGACCCCAAGGACTGCAGCACACCAGGCTTCTCTGTCCTTCACTATGCCCTGGAGTTTGCCCAAACTCATGTCCTTTGAGTCTATGATGCCATCCAACCATCTCATCCTCTGTTGTCTCCTTCTCCTCCTGCCTTCAATCTTTCCCAGCATCAGGGTCTTTCCCAATGAGTTGGCTCTTTGCATCTGGTGGCCAAAATACGGGAGCTTCAGCTTCAGCATCAGTCCTCCCAGTGGATATTCAGGTTGAATATTCAGATTTCCTTTAGGGTTGACTGGCTTGTTCTCCTTGCTGTCCACAGGATTCTCAAGAGTCTTCGCCAGCACCACAGTTCGAAAGCACCAATTCTTCAGCTCTCAGCCTTCTTTATGGTCCAACTCTCACATTCATACACAAAGATGTATATTACATGTACAATAGGATACATATAATTAACACTACTGTGTATTCCATATGAAAGTTAAGAGAGTAACTCCTAAGAGTTCTCATCACAAGGGAAAAAATTTTTTTCTGTTTCTTGAACTTTGTATCCATATGAAATGATGTATCTTCACTAAACATTATGGTGATGATTATTTCATAGAGTATGTAATGTCAAAATGTGCCATACATCTTAAACTTATACAGTACTTATGTCAATTATATCTCAATAAAACTGAAAGGGAAAAAAATCCCAGTATATTACATACAAGTGGGGGAAGTTTTTGGCAAGTAGTGGGTACACAACTTCAGCTAGTCCAGGGACGTTGGGATGGTGGGCAGGGTTGAGGGCATTAGTGGTTATGACCACGGGGTTTTCTTTAGGGTGCAGTAGAGGGTGCTTTTACGAGCCATCCTCCCGGTGAAGGCCCAGCCAGCTGGTAATGGAAGGACTAATGACAGTACTGATTAATCACAGCTTGGCTTTGCAGCAACACTTTCATGTTGAAGAATCCTCAGGCTTTCTCCAGCCACTGGCTAAAGCCAGGAGCTGACCCACCTCTGCCCTAATAGTATTAGTTCTTTTATTTATTTATTTTTTTTATAGATTACCTTTCATCCTGGCATCAGGCAGAACTTAATAATCATGGTCTCTGGCTCCAGCTCTGCCCGAGCCTGTGGTTTAGGGACCATGTTGTTAACCTTATTATTTTTTTTCTTCTGCCCCAGGGGAGAAACTGTGGCACCAGAGAAGAAGGGGACTTACAAATAGAGTCTAGCCCCCCTCGGATCTGCTTTTTGGATACCAAGGCAGCTAATCTAACCCATAGGTGCCCTCCTGGGAGAAGTGACTTGGTTAGGCAGCCAATTGCCCATTTTTGGTACATACATCAGCTACATACATCATGATGACTGGGTTGTTTTTTTTTTTTAAGAGGTTCAAATGACTTAATTAATTGCTTACCTGTTGATTGATCTTTGTCCTTATGGTAGGTATAAAACTCCATGAAGGGGACTTTCCTAGTGGTCCAGTGGTTGAGAATCCACCTTGCAATGCAGGAGACTCGGGTTTGATCCCTGGCTGGGGAACTAAGATCCCATCGGCCCTGGAGAAACGAAGCCCCCATGGTGCAAGTACTGAAGCCAGAGAGGCACAACTAGAGAGACTGTGCACCCCAAGGAAAGAAGATCTTGCACGGCGCAATGAAGATGCCACGCGCCGCAACTAAGACCCACTGCAACCAAGTAAATAAAAACAAATATCAAAAAATAAAGTAAAATGAAATTCCATGAGATCAGGGACCTCGTTTCTCTTGTTCATCTCTGGGTGCCCCCACACCTGGAACAGTGATCAGCACATAACAAGTATTTAATGAGTTCCTGGATTCATGAACAAATCAATGTCACATAGACCTTGCTCCGGGCCAACCTGTTGGCCATGGAGAGGCTTCAAGGAGGAGGTGGGCAGTGACGGATGAGTTCTCCAATGAGACACAGGCACTTATCCTGGGCAGATCATAAAGCAGATCTAAAGGTGTGGAGGAGGGACTTCCCTGGTCTTCCAGTGATGAAGACTCTGCTTGCCAATGCAGGGGACAAGGGTGTGATTCCTGGTTTAGGAAGGTTCCATAGGCTGAGCAGAAACAAAGCCTGCGTGCCGAAATTACTGAAGCCCCCACACTCTAGAACCCATGCTCGGCAACAAGAGAAGCCACCACAATGGGAAGCCTGCGCACCGCAAGGACGAGTAATCCCTGTTCTCCGCAACTAGAGAAAGTTCGCACGCAGCAACAAAGACCCAGAGCAGCCAAAAATAAAGAAATAAATAAACTTAACAAACAAACAAGCAAACAGAAACTAACCAGTTGTCTGCAACCTTCGTGAAGCTTTCATCATTCTCCCCAAGTGGATATCCACACTCGCCTCATCTCAGTAGCCGCTTGCCCACATCATTTCTTCTTTCCCCTTTCATTCTGGATTTTTAAACAATGGTTGGCAACTTTCCCAAATTTCATTGTCTTTCAAAAAATTTTTTTGTGTGCGTGTACTTTTCAGGCACCTAATCCATAAGCATTTAATGAAAAGTAAAATATATCTTCTTTACTTTTCATTCCTTGGAGCTGAGCTCCAAGGTCATTGATCGAACACCTCTCTACCATGCAGCATGGTGGAAAGAGATGAGATTTGCAAATTCTGGCCTTATCTTTGCTTGGCGTTTGACTTTAGGCAGGTTCATTTTCCTCCCTAGGTCTCAGTTCCTCCCTCTGTCAAATGAAGAAATTGGGTCATCATTGGTTTTCTTAAGTGTGTTTTATGGAATGTTTATTCTGGTAGATACTCCATCAAAAAAGGGAGGAGGTTGTTTGTCTCATATATTGAGCAAAACAGTGCATCCTCGATTCCCTCACTGAAGACTGATGAGGATCATTTGTGTATTAAAGGCTCTGAGAGATGCTATAGTTAGGGTTGTTGTTTAGTCACTCTGTTGTGTCTGACTCTACTACTCCATGAACTGTAGCCCACCAGGCTCCTCTGTCCATGGGATTTCCCAGGCGAGAATACTGGAGTGGGTTGCCATTTCCTTCTCCAGGGAACCTTCCTGACCCAGGGAACAAACCCATGTCTCCTGCTTTGGCACACATTGGCATGCGGATTCCTTACTGCTGAGCTATCCGAACCCTGTTTGATTTAAGTCACTGTTACTCCAGTGATGGGACAGATAGAATCAATCATGATAGAATTCTGAAATCTTATAGGACTCTGGCTTAGAGATTCTCTGGATTTGTCTAGAGCATTCTTTCAGTTTGAACCACTTGAGGTTCCAGGAGCAGCTGCACTAGTTGGTCGAGTCTTTTGCCTGCGTTTTCCACAGGGAATAGATGGATCTTGGGCATCTCAGTCCCTCCCCAGACCCCTCAAACTCACCACCAACTGCAGAGAACATCTAGGCTCAAGAAGGAAGTCCCGTTCCAGGAAGTCCTGGTCTCGAGCTTTGCATCTTGAATATGAATGTCCTTATCAACCCAGGTCTTCTCAGGTTATGGTTTCTGCCTCCCCCACCCCTCCATGACAGTGAGAGATCATGTTCCAAAATGAAGTTTTCTCTAACAGAGCTCCACCCTGACACCCCATCCATATTATTCCCAACATCTGATAAGAGCTTTCCTTTCACAGACCCCCTCAATCTCCAGGCTGTTATGTGGAAAATGATTCTATGGTGAATCACGTTGGAATGATAAAGAAAATCCAACACATTTAAACAATTTTTACAAGAGTTTTTGGAGACTTTACTGTGCTCATGCCTCATGTGACTCTAAGGGGGTGTCATGAAGGCAGTATTGATCATGGAGCATGTCCCTCCCTCATAGAGTACCAAAAAGCACTAGATTCATAAATATCCATTCTTGGAAATTCTGCCTTCTCAGATTTCTTTAATCTCTAATGCCTGTTTTTTTTTTTTTTTTTTTTTTTTTTTTTGTCTTTACTGTTTTTTATCCATCAGTACGAAAGCTTGCTGAGGCTCAGGAAGTCTCATAATCCTGTTGTATTGATGTCTTTTTCACAGGGCTATTTGTTCACAAAACCACGTATTTGTTTTCTTTTTTTTTTGCTGTGTAATACAACGTGTGGGATCTTGGATCCCCAGCCAGGGCTTGCCCCACGTAGTGGAAACTCAGAGTCTTAACCACTGAACTACCAGACAGTTCCCAAAACCACTTATTAAGTATGTCTTCAGTGAGTCAAGTTCAATATTACCTATTCACTATGTTGTATACTTACCTACTTATCTATCTATCTTTGATCTATCATTTGATCCATAGCCACATATTATCTAAATATCTTTCTTCTTTGGAGAAATTCCACAATAGGTGGGAGACAGCTCCTGTCTCCCTCTACAAAATCAAGGGGAGAGGATTTCATCTCTCCTTTCCCTAGAAACTAGGATGTGCCAAGAGATTAGTGCTGGGCCTAATAGATATCTGCCCAGGACAGAAATCCTGGAGTGAGTTGATGCAGTTTAGCAGTTGTCCTGGGGGCGGTGAGCAGTGGTGGTGATGAGAAGAGTAGGGCTCCTGCTGCGCTGAAGAGCTGGAATTTCAGCCTCTTAGCCTCCCTTGTCTCTTGCCCACTATTCTTCTTGCAGATTCTAAGAATGACCCACTATCGTGAATATTTATTTTCTGCTTCAGTTGAAGTTAGTTGTTTGGAACCAAGAATCCTGACCACTCTTGTCAAATCCTTGCATCTCTCTGTCCATCTCTCCATCCATCCATCAGTTATTCATCTATTCCTCTAACACAACAGTCAGTGAGCTAGGCACTAGTGTTATGCAAAGGTGCAAAGGTGAATAAATCAGCAGTAACAGGAAACAGCAGCAAATGGATGCCCTACTGAAACAAGGGAATTTGAAGATAGAATTTCACAAAGGAACAGTGAACGGAGGCTATGTTTAGGAAAAGGAATGGTTTGGTACCCTGGAACTGGACATATTACCACTCCTAGGCATGAAGGGGTGAGGGAAGGCAAGCCGTTTTCAGAGTTCAGAGATAGTGTGGAGAGAGGTTTCCTGACAGCAACTGTGGCCTTGAGTGAGGGACACAGTCAACCTGTGATGACCTGGTGTGGAAAGGACCCGAGGATAAATACCTTGTCCACACACACCGCCCTCCCTCTGATCTCATGCCAGAGCCAGAGCAAACACTGAGTTGGCCCATACGGATCAGCCTCCTGGGCACAGAGCACGTGGGAGAAAGGTAGAGGGTAGATCTGGACGGCCGAACAGAAGACACCGAGCGCAGTGATGTCACTTTTCCTCTCAAATTTTTCTTGTAGATTCTTAGTTACCTGGTATCCCAAACATTTATTTTCTGCCTCACTTAGGGTCAGTTGTTTGCAATCAAGAATCTGGCAGGTGCAAGTAAAGATCCCATATGCCACATCTAAGGCCTGGCACAGCCTAAATAAATACTAAAAAAAAAAAAAAAAGAGAGAGAGAGAGAGAATTTGGCAAGCATATCCATCCAAACATCATCCATCCATCCACCCATCCACTCATCCATCCAAATATCTATCTAAACATCATCTATCCATCCATTCATCCAAACCATTCAATATATCCAAAATCCATCCATCCATCTAACCATCCATCCATCCAAACCATCCAATATATCCAGCATCCTTCCATCCAAATATCTTATCCTAACATCATCTATCCATCCGTTCATCCAAACCATCCAATATATCCAACATCCATCCTTCCATCCATCCATCCATTCAAATGTCTATCCAAACGTCCATCCATCCACATATCTATCCAAACATCATCCATCCACCCATCCAATATATCCAACATCTAGCCATCCATCCATTTACTACCAGTGGGTTTATACTACGCTCAGATGAAAGTCAGAGTATTAATGACTTATGAAACGTCCTGTGACTTGCAGAACTCCTCTCTCCGGTTGCCCATCTGTCTTTATCTCCCACTACTCTTCTAGTTTCCTCTGCTCTGGTCACACAGCTTGACTTGCTCTACTCCAGATAAGTCCTGCCTCAGCACCTTCGTTCACGATGTTCCCTCTTCCTGGAACACTCTGTCCTTACGTGTCCCCCTGGCTCCCTCCCTCCCTTCTCCCACGTTTTTACTCAAATGTCACCTCCCCAGTCCACCTTTCATCAAATGGCAACCCCCCTTCACCACTCTCCCTTATTTTCCTTCTTAACACATTTCACCATCTCACAGACTCTGTATTACTTGCCTTTCTTGTTTTATCATGTGTCCTCCACTCCCATCCCACAACCTTCTAGTGGAATATTAATTCTACAATGAAGGGATTTTTGAAGTTTTGTTTATTGCTGTGTCCCAGAGAATTCCTGCCACACAGAACGTGTTTGATAAATATTTGTGGAATATAACTATCTATGTCTCTATTCAAGTAAGTCAAAGTCCCTCAGTCGTGTCTGACTGTTTGTGACCCCATGGACTATAAAGTCCATGGAATTCTCCAGGCCAGAACACTGGAGTGGGTAGCCTTTCCCTTCTCCAGGGCATCTTCCCTGGAAGATGAGCATATATTCATTTTATATATATATATATATATATATATTATATATATATATATATAAAATAGATAATCAACAAGGACCTACTCTGTAGCACAGGGAACTCAATACTCTGTAATAACCTGTATGGGGAATGAATCTGGAAAATAAGAGATGTATGAATATGTATAACTAAATCACTTTTGCTGTACCTCTGAAACTAACACCATGTAAATTAACTACATTCCAATATAAAAAATATTTTTTTAACTTGTTGAATAAATGAATGAAGATATGGATGCAGCTCTGTGAAAGTTTCAGATTTTCCAGGACTTCCCTGATGGTCCAGTGGCTAAGACTCTGTGCTCCCAAAGCAGGGATCCCTGGGTTCGATCCCTCGTTAGGGAAATAGATCCCGCATGCTGCAACTAAGATCTGGCTGTGCCGCTGTGCCTCACTGCTCAGTCATGTCTGACTCTTTGTGACCCCTTGGACTGTAGCCCACCAGGCTCCTCCGCCCATGGAATTCTCCAGGCAAGAGTACAAGAGTGGGTAGCCATTCCCTTCTCCAGGGGATCTTCCTGACACAGGGATTGAACCTGAATCTCCTGCACTGCAGACAGATTCTTTACCATCTGAGCCACTTGGGAAGTCCTAAGATCCAGCAGAACCAAATATTTAAAAAAGAGAACATTGCAGATGTGCTGTTGGAGCAGAATTCAGCCAATCTGTGAGAGTTACTGCAGACTCTGCATCCCTGTGCTTCCCAGGCTGAAACTCGAGTGAGAGTTAATATGCTACTTGTGCCCTTAGGAAGCGTCCTGAAGTTTCCATGCACGCCAGGGACTTGGCTCTTAGTGAATCCTTGTCCTCCTTCGGAAAACCTGCAGGCAAGGGAGGGAAAAACTGAACACTTCACACATTGCATCTTCAAAGCACTTAATAAACGCTCAAGTCATTAATTCCCTCGGCTCTCTGGGAAGCGGATTTTATTGTTTCTCTTCTGGCAACGGGGAGATGAGTGTGCTGGGGAATTCCGTCGTTTTCCCAGGACCGTGGAGCGAGCTGTGAGCGGTGCCAGAATGGCATTGGCATCCTCTGAGTTTCTGGCCGGGAGGCCTGCTGTCTCCCTGTGGTGGGCAGAGGAGAGGAATCAGATGGGAAGCAGGACAGACTGCGTTAGAGGGTGTCCTCCCATTTTCAGAGGATTATGGGAGCTGGGCGCCTGCGAAGCTGCACAGAAATGGGAATGCACCTGGACCCATCCTTCCTCCAGGGTTCCAGGTCTACGTCAAGGCTTAAGTGTAAACTTTACAAAGCCCGAGTATATGAACTCTCCCAATGCAGTGTGTGCATGCTACGTCACTTCAGTTGTGTCTGACTCTTTGCAACCCTGTGGACTGTAGCCTGCCTGACTCCATCCATGGGGTTTTCCAGGCAAGAATACTGGAGCAGGCTGCCATGCCCTCCTCCCGGGGACCTTTCAGACCCAAGGATTGAACCTGCATCTCTTACATCTCCTGCATTGGCAGCCGGGTTCTTTACCACTTTACCACTTCTGCAACCTGGGAAGCCCAAATCCCAATGTAGACCATGACATGATGGGAACCAGATGCACAACTGGCTTTTGTATGCCTGGCTCATCAGAGTCCCTCCATAGACCTAACTCCTATGGTCCAGATTTTCCTCTCTCTCTTCTCTAGCCAAATTTACCTGTCTGATTTCCCATACCATCAATACTCTACTCTTCGGGAGAATGGTTATCAAAGTACTCTATGTTACTCTATGTTAATAATATTGATGGGTGTTCTAGGAAATCCACATCCTTATAGGTATTATCTCCATGCTGATATTTTTCTATATATATGGACTAAAATTTGGGAGACCTGAGTTTTATTTTTATAAATAAAAGTAAAAATAGTTGTGGCATGTGGGATCTTAGTTCTCTGACCAGAGATCAAACCCAGGCCCCCTACATTGGGACTGCAGCGTCTTAGCCACCAGACTACCAGGGAAGTCCTAGGATCTGAGTTTTAGGTTCTGCCGCTAACTTGCCAGCTGTCAAGGTGGGTCTTCCTTTCCTAGCTATGGTATAAATAAGAGTAAAGAATATAAATACTTACTATGTGTATCGTCCTATTTACTGTCCACAATTCCTGAGATAGGAACTATTTTTCTTCCAATTTTACAGACGAGGAAACTGAGGCTCAGAGAAGTTGAATGATTCATCTCAGACTCAGAGCTGGAAGGTATCAGAAATGGGATTTTAATCCAGGCAGTCTTGGGCTCATAACACCTATAGTAAAGTGATTGATTTGAACCAGACATTGGAAAAGACGTCAGCGAAAAAGAAGGTTCCATTGTAGCTTGGATTAAAATAACTTTCCTCCCGAAACACTGAGAAATGCTGACATAAATACATGTAACAACTGTTTATAAGAATTGGAATGCACCAGCACAGATAGAATTGGTGGGAATATGAAATGCTAGGGAGAAGCGAAGGAGATCCTTAAGTTGATCCTAGACTTTTTCCTGAAGACTTTGGTTAATTCCATGGTTATTTATGGGATAGAAAATGAGCAGAAACTGGCCATCTTGCTGGGCTGAGGATTCAAGAGGTTAGACTTTTCAGACTTCCAAAGTGGCTGGAAGTTGAGAAGCATATTGTAGAAAGGAGGGAACCACAGAGACATGAACCCCAAATCTATTGCTTCTCTTCGTTCCACTACTACTCAAGTCCAAGCCATCAGCGTTTTATAAGGACAATGACCATGGCCTCCTATCTGGTCTTTGTGATTCCATCTCTCCTCCTTTTCAGGTTTTCTCAGCATGGTGCAGCCAGAGAATCTTTAAATAAAAAGAGGAATCTTGGGATTTCCCTGGTGATTCAGTGGTTAAGATTTTGCACTCCCAGTACAGGGGGTGCAGGTTTGATCCCTGGTCTGGGAACTAAGATTCCACATGCTATGGCGCGGCCAAATGAAACAAAACAAACCAACCATGAATCTTATATCCTTCTAGTTGCCTCCCAGTATTCTTAGCCTATAATCCAAAGTCCTTGCCGTGAACCACAAAGCACTGGATAATCTGACCACTGACTCACTGGCTCCTATCACTCTTTCCTTTGACTCTGACCACTTTGCCTCCTGGCTATTTCTCAAGTACATGAACTCCTCTCTTCCTCAATGAAGAAGAAACCATGTGTTTGCCCTTCTTTTTCCCCCTAGCACTGTTCCCTCTTGATGGTCTCTGCTCAAATGTCACCTAATCATCAGAGGGACTATCTCTGGGCAGCTGTGCAAAAGGACCCTCCACCCTCACTCTATTCCTTTACTTTATTATTTTTTTCAAGAGCACTTATTCCTTTATACAATTGTTCCATAAATTTTCTATTGTTGCATGAAAAAAAAAATCACCACCAACTGAGCGGCTTAAAACAGCACACATTTAGGACTTCCCTGATGGTCTAGTGGGCTTCCCTGGTGCCTCAGCTGGTAAAGAAGCCCTGGGTTGGGAAGATCTCCTGGCGAAGGGAATGGCTACCCACTCCAGTATTCTTGCCTGGAGAATCCCTTGGACAGAGGAGCCTGGTAGGCTACAGTCCATGGGGTCGAAAACAGTCAGACACAACTGAGCAACTAACACTTCACTTCACTTCACTGATGGTCCAGTGGCTAAGACTCTGTGCTCTCAATGCAGGGGACTCAGGGTTTGATCGTTGGTCAGGAAACTCGATCTCATACGTCAAAACTGAGAGTTCGCATGCTGCAACTAAAGATCCTACAAGCTTCAAAGAAGACTGAAGATCTTGCATGCCACAACTGAGACCTGGCACAGTCAGGTAAATAAATATTTTTAAAAAGCACACATTTATTATTTCACAGTTTCTTTGCATCAAGAATCTGAGTCTTCTGCTTAGGGTCTCAAAAGCCTGCTATCAATGTGCTGTCTGGGCTGCATTCTCATCTAGGGGCTCGACTTGGTAAGGATCCACTTCCAAGCTCACTAAGGTTATTGGAATAATTTATTTCCTTGTAGTCATAGGGACAGAAATCAGTGTCAGCTGGAGGCCACCCAGCTCCTAGAGGCTGCCTGTAAGTTGACTGATACAACTGCTCCCTTCATCACACCAGGCAGGACAGTCTTCAGAGTGAGTCAGCTAGCAAGATCGTCTTATGTGAAGGCACAGAAACAACAGTCCACCACTACTGCCATATTTTACTGGCTAGAAGCAAGTCGTGGGACTTCCCTGGTGGTCTAGCGGTTAAGAATCTGCCTGCCAATGCAGGGGACGTGGGTTCCATCTCTGGTCTGGGGGGATCCCACATGCTTCAGAGCAAATAAGCCCCATGTACCATAACTATTCGGAGAAGGCAATGGCACCCCACTCCAGTACTCTTGCCTGGAAAATCCCGTGGTTGGAGGAGCCTGGTGGGCTTCGGTCCATGGGGTCGCTAAGAGTTGGACACAACTGAGCGACTTCACTTTCAGTTTTCACTTTCACATATTGGAGAAGGAAATGGCAACCCACTCCAGTGTTCTTGCCTGGAGAATCCCAAGGACGGGGGAGCCTGGTGGGTTGCCATCTATGGGGTCGCACAGAGTCAGACACGACTGAAGTGACTTAGCAGCAGCAGCAACCATAACTATTGAGCCCCCTTGTCTAGAACCTGTACTTCTCAACAAGAGAAGTCAGTGCAAGAAGTCTATGCCTGATAAGGAAGAGTAGCCCTGGCTCTGTAACTAGAGAAAGCCCACACACAGCAATGAAGACCCAGCACAGCCATAAATAAAGCAAATTAACTTAAAAAAAAAAAATTAAAAAAAAAAAAAAAAAAAGAAAGAAACAAGTCCCATTCATACCAAAGGGGAGGAAATTACACAAAGCTGTGAACACTGGGTAGCAGGAACGATGGAAGGGGGAATGAAGAACCTGTCTGTCACAATTATATTCTATATTTCTTCAGTTATTGGTATATTATATGTCCCACTAGTTAGGAACCTCCAAGAGTACAGGCCTTTATGTGTCTTGTTGGTAACTCTATCTCCAGCACCTGGAAACATTATTGGCACACAGTAAGTGCTCAAAATGTATTTCTTGACTGAATAAGTGAAATAAAGAAATCCACCAGCTGTCTTGTAAAATGCAGTTTTCCAAGGAAACCAGCTTTCGGTTAATTAAGAGCTGTCATTCGAAGTGGTTGGAATCAGCAGATCTCACAAGCATATTCTGTTTTTTAATGTTATGTGCTCCAAGACACTAGAGAAAACACGCCCATCGTTAGTCTGGCTGGGTGTTGGAGACCAGCTTGGTGTGGAAGAGGGTGTGTGTATGAGGCTTTGGCCTTGGTTGGGATAAGCCAACCCCAGAGTCATCTGAAAGCTCATCACGGGGGCTGGTTTTGGCGTCGGAATGGCCCTTTCTCACTGTGACCTTTGTGATTAATACACCAGATTCATAAATACACATATGCATTATCCACATATCCATTTTTATATCAATAGAAAATGCATTCCAGATGTGAGTTGGAGGTGATAGGCTTTGTGCTGCTGACTTTTTATTTTCTGTTAGGTCTCAGCCCAGCCAGGCACATAGCCTATTGTTTTTATATCAAAAAAGGCAGGTCATACCTGCTTAATAAGCCAAAGGAATTTGCCGCAACCTGGGAGAACCGTAGGAATGTGGTTTTCAGATCCGATTAGAGAGATGTGGCCAGGTCCCCAGGGTTCTCAGGTTCAGTTGCCTCAGCCTACAATGTCATGCATTGTTGTCCGGGCCTTGTGCTAAAAGATCCCTGTTTTTGTCACCTTTCTTTTGTAGCCTGTGTGTGCAGCCCCAGAGTGTACGCAGAGGGGAATTCACCACTGAGCCTTCTGTTAGCTTTCTTGTTGTTCAGTCACTGAGTCATGTCTGACTCTTTGTGACTCTGTGGACTGTAGAACCCCAGGCTTCCCTGTCCTTAACCATCTCCTGGAGCTTGCTCAGACTCATGTCTATTGAGTTGGTGATGCCATCCAGCCATCTCATTCTTGGTTGCCCTCTTCTCCTCCTGCCCTCAGTCTTTCCCAGCATAAGGATCTTTTCCAATGAATCAGCTCTTTGCATCAGGTGGCCAAAATATTGGAGATTCGGCATCAGTCCTTCCAATGAATTTTCAGGGTTAACTTTCTAGTCGTCAATTGTTTCCACCAATGTTCTTTGTGATGGCTCTTGTAGGGTTTTAGAAAAGGGAAGAGAAGTCCAAATCTCCCTCAAAGTTGAGAAGTCTTTACTCTTTGACTTTGGGAGTGGCAGAGAGCTCTCTGAAGCATGCACTTTAGGGTCAGAATCCTGATCTGGCTCTTTACTAGCTGTGTGACCTCGGGCAAGCCCCTTGACCTCTCTGAGCCTCTGATGGCTCTTCTGTATATTGTAGATCTTAGCACTTCATATCTCTTGGTTTATTTACTTTTTAAAAATTTGTGGCTGCTCTAGATCTTTGTTGAAACATGTGGGCATCTTTAGTGGTGTCACATGGGCTTAGTTGTGGTATACGGGATCTTAGTTCCCCAGCCAGGGATTGAACCCAGGCCCCCTGCATTGAGAGCGCAAAGTCTTATCCACTGGACCACCAGGGAAGTCCTGCTCTTGACTTTTTTTGAAAATGAAATGAGATGATGGCCTGGAAAACTCTTAGCACACGGTCTGGTACATAGCAAACTCCTAATAAGAGCTAATATTATTACAACTACTATCAATATTATTATAATTTAACTTAAACCTGGACCCTGCTCTGATTTCCCTATATAGGTTCAATGGTTTAGAAGTGAGTGTGAGCAAAATGCATTCTGGAAGTGCTCCCTTAAATTTTCTCTTGAAATATCCCTGTTCAGAGCCCTGGAAACAAAGACCATGTCCTAATATTCTGGAGCCACATTAGTGGCTTTGAACTCTAGGTACATTTATTATTATAATTTTTTCTTTTCTCTTTGGAAGGGCCTTGCTGATTTAGGGCAGCCCCACATCAGAGGTGTAAAGTGAAATCCTGGGCTCTGGAGCCAAAGTTGACTCAAGTTTTCCCTTTGATGTGTGCCTTTCTCCTTGTGCTGGGTGGACCCCAGCTGGACACACACTAGGCACTCAATTAACACGTGTTGAGTGAGTGGTTGGAGGAGAGGGCGCTTAGCCAATAGTCATCCTGGAGGAGGTAATAATATGCTAATGACAATGACACTCATATACATTGTTTTCCTGGTGCTTGGGTTCTCTCGACCAGGCCACAGCCTGGCTGCTCTGTATGGGTCTTTCATTTACTCCTCACGGAGTATTCTATGAGGGGGACGCGACGATGCCCTCTTAAGAGATCAGAACATTGAGATTTACCCTGACATCTCGTAATGGTAAAGGACTGAGCCTGGATTCAAGCCCAAGGGTCTGATTAAAGAACTCTTGGGAACTTCTCTGGTGGTCCAGTGGTTAGGACGCCACACTTCCAAGGGGATTTGGTCCCTGGTTGGGGAATTAAGATTCCACATGTTATGTAGCGTGGCCAAAGAAAAGAAAAAGAGCTTTTTTTTGTTACCTCTGTGTGCCACGTCATAGGCCCTCTGACACAGTTGTCCAAACGTCCGAGCTGTGAGCTGGCCTCCTGTTGAAGTTCCCGGGGAGGCACTGTGCTTCCTTTCAGTCTGGAATGACCCATGTAGAAACATGCAACCAGAAGAGCAACGTTTCAATCCTCTCTCTTTTACAGAAAGGGACTAGATTAAAACAGATCATGCTCTTAAGGAATTCCACCAAAACTTTAAGAAGAATGAGACAGATTTGAATTGTTGAACAATTGTATAGGTGATGTATCTATGTCTCTATATACAAAGAGAAAAAAGTTCTGTAAGAGACATAGTCACCTATTTAAGAGATGGTTAGATTTTATGTGTATAACGGGCCTGGTGCACTGGGAGGACCCAGAGGAATCGGGTGGAGAGGGAGGTGGGAGCGGGGATCGGGATGGGGAATACGTGTAACTCAATGGCTGATTCGTGTCAATGTATGACAAAACCCACTGAAATGTTGTGAAGTAATTGGCCTCCAACTAATAAAATAAAATTAAAAAAAAAATTTTTACTTATTTTTATTTAGCTAATGTATATTTTTAAATGAAACAAGAAATCAGAGCATATTAAAGGGCATACAGTGAAGACGCCTTCCTTCCCTTGTCCAGAGAGACTAGATCTCCCAAGGAGTGAGCAAATCTTTCAAGTCCTTGTGTGTCTTTTTAGAAAAAATTAATTATCAGAGGCTTTGATTAGAAAGAGGGGAATTTTCCTTCTAATGCATATCTGTTTTGCATCCATTGTTGAAGCTTTTGATAACAAGCTTGGTATAAAGAAAATTGAGGTAATAAAAAGCAATCATTTTGCTGAGGGTACAGGTTCAATCCCTAATCAGGAACTTAGATCCTGAAAGCCCAAGACATGCTGCACACACAGGAAAACAAAACAAAAGTAATCATTGAAGGACACAAATACTCCCCTTTCAACCTTATCTTATGTCTCAGCTTCAGAAATAGATGCTCAGAAACGGTCCTTTACCTGGGATATCTAGCTGTGTTCTTGGGTTCTCCAGGAGGTACGACAGTTGATCCTTCAACTGCAACAGAGGAGAAGATGGTGGGGAGGCCTTTGATCTCTGGTCCCATCACCTTGATATTTTTCCATGGCAACCACCCTGCCTCAAGTGGTGGAGAATGGTCCCAGTTGTTCCACTATCCCCATCTTCATTCCACCTTAATTACTAGTGGGGTTTCTGTCCCAGACTTCACTTGCATTGATGAGCCAGGAAGACGTGCTTGTGGATAAAGTGACTCACTTTCCTCAGGTCATCCTCCTCCGTTCCTTTCTCTGCCTGCCTTCTTGGGCTACAAGGTGCCTCTGTTGCTCTCATGGGCCTGGCTTCACATCTCACTTCTCTGTGTGAGTGGGTCCTGTGAACCCTGTTCAAAGTTAGTCCCATTGAACCTCAGTTGGTTTACCTGTACGATGGAGACAAAAGCTGGACTCACAGTTTAGGGCTAAAAAAATGAATACCTTCATAGCCCAGGGCCTGGTACACAGTAAGTGATTCTTAAAGGTCCTTATTAAGCAAGGACACCTAGGGACCTGGTTCACTTGGTTATTGGAGATTTGGTTATCGGAGTTGAACTCTCAATAATGATTGAATTTTATTGTCAGTCTTGCCCTATCTCTATCTATCTACCTACCTATTTATCTACCTACCTTTCTATTCATCCATTCAATCCACCCATCCATCATTCTTTCTTTTTATCTATCTATCTAATGATCTACCCATCTATCTTCTGTGTTCTGATTCGCTGACCTTTCTCCATGACATCTACACCTGATGACTGTCTGTCTCCATTGGTCACATCCTCTCCTGGTTTTTCTCACCCCTAAACCTTGTCTGTGCTGTTCCCACCACCTTGAGTGCCTCTTCCTGTCCCCTTACCCCTGGTTAGCCCTGCTGAGATGCTACTCTCTTCAGGGTTCTTACTTCATCACCAAACCATCCACCCTAGTGGCTTCCATACCTTAGTATTTATCACATTGTATGGCAATTGTCCATTTCCTTATCTGTAATCCACCCCCACCCAGAACCTGAGCACCTGGAGGACTGGACCTGTGTTCTGTCCAGTATTACCTCTCACGTGGGGTGTATGGTCAACACAGAGGAGATCTGTGGACACATTTGTGTAACACGTTTACTGAGCAGCCACTCTGTGCCAGGCATTATAGTCACAAACCAAATGAGAGGATTCTTACCCTCAGAGAGCTTCTGTTCTCATGTGAGTGGCTGAGCGGACGCCGGGCTCCAGAACGCCTGCCCGTCAGCAGCGTGGAACGTCTCGTGGTGGTCCAGGCAACGCTGGCATTCCCATCTCTGTGCACTTGACGTCCTCTTCCCGTGCTTCTAGCACCCTTTCTCTCCTGTCTGCTTAACTCCCACACCGAGGCTGGAGCAGAAATCACTGTGGTAGGTCCCTATGTCAGCGATCCTTTTGTACCTTGAAAATTCCATCAAAGCAGGGTCTTGGGTGTGTGGGCACCTTTCAGAACATCGGTCCCCAGGGAACCAGGAGACTGTCTCTCACTTTCCCTCCTGCAGCTGTAGGATCCAGGTCCAGGCTGGGCAGATGAGAAGGCCTGTAGCAAACATACGCTAAAGAAGGAGAGGAATCATGTTCTCAGTCTCTCTGCTTCTGGCTGAGGAAGGATTGTGTTTTTGAGGGCCCTTTTGCACAATCCTGATCTCATCCTCTGCTTGACGATGTGATTACTTTAACTCTCAGAGACTGCTGGGCGAGGCCTGGCCAGGCGCTCTGCGATTATCCAGAAACCTATTTCTAGAGAAGTGCCAAGTGACCTGCTGGAACTTGCAGGGTCCAGTGATGTTAAATAACATGTAGTTTGTTTATTAACAACATTGATGGATTCTTCTGTTAAAAGAGCCATTCCTTTCCCACATAGAGAGTGTTTAAATGAAGTTTTGTCCAAAAAACAAACATTTATGCCATAGATGCACAACTGGTAATTTTTTCGTGGGGTAAGGGGGATTTATCCAGGCTTAAGGAGAGGTCGGAGATGGGTATTGAGCAGGGAAACAGAAGAGAAAGAGAAAATTCTGGCCCGGCTGCCTTCCTCCCTGGGCAGGGCTTGGAAAGGTCCTGTCTGTGTCTATAATATTTTGCACAATTGAGTCTGAAGTACCAGTCGGCTCTTCTGCAGAGTGACTGTGTTTCTGAAAAGGGGCATTCTGCCTAGAATGTGTGGCTCCTAACTTCTGTTCCAGTGGTTCTTTCTCTACCCCATTTGGCCTCTCAACCCAAGGGCATGATTCTAGACATTGCTCTTTTTTTGAGTCAAAGATGGTGGTGGAAAAAAGAGTTCATTTTCTGAGAGTCACAGGTAAGCTTACTGGACTCCTCTTGCATGCTCTATAAAATTAAATCTAGTACAGGAGTTGTCAACTCAAAGAAGTTCTCGGGCTGGGCAGGTAGCACAAAGGAGTGATGCTGATCAAAGGTGCATCGGATGGGACTGGCAGGAAACAGAAGATGCTTTCCAACTGGGTCATCTGCTGGAAGGTTCCTCACGGGACTGCTAACAGGTGTCCAGGAAGGATGAAGGGAACTAAGGAGGTAGAAGAAAACCAAGAAGAATAGTGAGGGACTTCCCTGGTGATCCAGTGGTTAAGACTCTGCGCTCCCAATGCCGGGGGCTTGAGTTCAATCCCTGATCAGGCAACTAGATCCCACATGCAACAACTAAGACCAGGTACAGCCAAAGAAATAAAGAAAAAAAAAAAAGAGGATTAGTGAGGTACCCTGAGACTAGCAACACATGGGGACTGAAAGAGAAGTTACTGGAGATGGTGATTCTATGGAAGAGGCCCTCAGAGGACTGGAGTCCTGGCCTTGGGTAGCGTCTCGTGCAGGGCAGAGTCTGGATCGTGGGTAGAGTGGAGTCTAGTCTAGTGCAGTCCACCTTCCGTGACTCTTTGACACCACAGGGAGGTATATACGGGGGAGTATATACCACAGGTTCTCCACACCCACATTTTCTCCCCATTTCTCCTGTTGGCCAAGTCTAACTTGAAGCCAAAGAAGGGACCCACACAGATCCATCAAGATCCATCTCCAGGGGCACAGAGTAGGATGGGGAAGGGTGGAGAGTGACGGTGAAGGGACAGATGAAAGATCTTGAAGATGGTACATAGGATGTTTCATTTCCACAGAAAAAGTGGATACCTTTTCCCCTGTAAATCATGGCCTTCTTTGCTCACCTTAATTTCTCCCATTCTCTAAAAGGGCAATGACAACAACATCAACAATAACAAGCTAACATCCACTGAGGGACTTCCCTGGTAGTCCAGTGGTTAATACTGTGCTTCCACCGCAGAGGGCGCAGGTTCAATCCCTGGTCAGGGGACTAAAATTCTGCGTGCCATGCAACAAGACAAAGCAAAGCACAGCAACAACAACAGCAAAAGCCAGACCAACCAACCGAACAAGCAAGAAACCGAAAAACAAAAGCACTCCAAACATCCATTGACCAACCCTTAGAGAGTTGTTGTGAGGATTAAATGAATCAATTCATATAATGAGCTTAGAATATTTTGTTATTATTTAGTCCCTCAGTCATGTCTAACTCTTTTGTGACCCCATGGACTGTAGCCTGTCAGGCTCTTCTGTCCATGGAATTTCCAAGGAAGAATATTGGAGTGGATTGCCATTTCCTTCTCCAGGGGATCTTCCTGACCTAGGGATCGAACCCAGAGACTCCTTAGCAGGTGGATTCTTTACCACTGAGCCACCTGGGAAGCCCTCAAGGAAGTGTTAAGTTTTTGTTTTGTTATTACACCACCCTGATCCTTCTTTGTTTCTCTACTTTTGAAAGAGAGGTGGGTGTGAGACCTATTTTCCTGTCCCTTTAATTCTTCTATAAGTAAAACAATCCCAAGAAGTCAATTGTGAAGAGCAACAGACTCTGAGGCACAATGTGAGGAGACACCAGGGAATGGTGGGGACTGTGGCAAAATTCAGCATCCCTTCTCAAGGGACCACCCACCGCTCAGCTCCAGCCAAGATAAGCTCATAGGATGTAGGCGGAGGTTGCCAGGACTTTCAAGGTTTCAAGAAAAATGAAAAACTGAATTTTTTTCTGTGAAAACGTCTGATTTTACAGTGTTGGTGAGCAATTCAAAATTGTAAAAAATTAAGTTTTCTATGCCAATTCTCTGTGAGCCAAGTAAAACAGGTCTGGGGGCTGGATCCGGCTTACATGTAGCCAGTTGTGGTCTTCTGCTAAGTTTACACCCCATGGACCAGAGGAAGCTGTTGGTTTCTCCAGGGAGCAGGAGCGTGACCTTGGCTCTGGGCAGAAGGCTCTTTAGTGAGGTCTGAGCTGAAAGCTCAGAGATAAGACTAAAGCATCCTTGACCTAAAACGTAAGAGCTGGAAGGATACAGAGGAAGGGGACGATATTTAGCGGGCAGCAAGGGTGGGGTGGGGTTTTTCAAGAGAGAGACATGTGGGCTGGATTTTGCTGGAAGCCTGAACAGTTTTGGTACCACATTCTTATGCCAACTTCTGGTTTCATCTAGATGACCCCGTGAAGTGATTTTCATTCTGTTCAGTTTGTTTTTGTTTTTTTAGATGTCCTTTTGGGGGCAAGGAGAGTTATAACTCCGTGATATTATATAAATTAAGGAATTAACATCAGCACACGTCCCCTGATTCTTCTCCAGAGAAACTGGGTTGCAGGCAAGGCTCCCCATGCTTCGAAGCTGTTCAACTTAATACACCCCTGGAGTGGGTTCAAGCTCCCTTCCCGCTTCCTTCCCTTAGAAGAAGAAAAACAGAAATGCCGTGTTGAATCCCCCACCTTTGGAGAGAGATGGGAGCACACAGTTGTGTATAGAAATCCCCTTCCTGCACACACATCTGTCACACACATCGCCATGGTGTACTCTGCTTGTTCACCAATGAACAAAATGATTTCCTCTCATTACGTCCCGTGTTGCTTCAAAACCGCACTCGGGAAAGTAAAACCGCCAAAGGGAACTCCGAAAATCAAACCTCCTCGCCGGCCCCAACTTTCCCAATTTAGGGGCTTGGGGGTGGCGGGCAAGGGGGAGGCGTGGGGGTGCAGGGAGCTGGGGTAACCTGGGGGTGAGGGAACAGAGCCGTGGTTGTGATGGATTGCTGTTGCTTCCTGTGTGTCTTTTTGTGTGTCTGTGTGTGTATGGGTCCATGTATGTGTCTGTGCAAATGCCTGTGCGGCTGTCTGGGTGTCTGTCTGTCCGATTATCTATCTGTTGTGTCAATTTATGTGCCATGTGTCAGTTTGTTTTATTACTGTTTTCCAACTTTATTCAGATATTATTGACATGTACTCCGTGTTAGTTTAAGGTGTGCCATGTGATGATTTGATGCCTGGGTGTATTGGGAAATGATTACCACACTAAGGTTAGTTAGCACCTCCATCTCCTCATATAATTGCCTTTTTTTTAAATGTGTAATGATTAACACTTAAGATGCACTCTCTTAACAACTTTCAAGTATGTAATTCAGCAGTGTTTTGTTTTGTTCTGTGTTTGGCCACACTATGCGGCATGCAGGATCTTAGTTCTCTGACCAGGGGTTGAACCTGTCCCCCTGCGTTGAGAGGAAGTCCCAATATAATAGAGGATTGTTACGTATAGTCACTGTGCTGTACGTTAGATCCTCAGGATAGACCCACTCATTCCTTTGCATGTGCTGTATCCCTCTGAGGCATAAAGTCGTTTTGTGGTGGTTCAGACGGTAAAGAATCCACTTGCAATGCGGGAGACCTGGGTTTGATCCCTGGGTTGGGAAGATCCCCTGGAGGAGGTCATGGCAACCCACTCCAGTATCCCTGCCTGGAGAATCCCCAGGGACAAAGAAGCCTGGTGGGCTACACTCCATGGGGTCGCAAAGAGCTGGACACGACTGAGCGACCTAGCACAGCACAGCAGCAGTGAAGGAAGAAATGGAGGCTCAGAACGGCTGAGATGTTTGTCCAAGGTCACACGGCTGGTAAGCCAGAAACGTGGGATGCAAACACAGGCCCCTCTGGCTTCAGGGACAATGCTTGTTACCACTACAGTTTTGCTGTGGGAGGTATGTGGGTCCTAAGGGGCCGTGGAAGGGGCTGGGTATGAATAGAAGTGAGGTAGTCTTGGCTGAAAAATGAGGACTCTGGCCGTGGGTGAGGTCCTGTGAGAACTCCTGCGTGTCCGGTACTCAAGCGCCAGTGAAAGAAGACCAAGGGAGAGGAAGGGCCTTAGAGGCTGCTTGTGTGTTTCCTTAGAACATTAGAGGCTTGCCCCTCTCCTTCCCAGAATGTACCATGGCACCTGCCATCTTCTGCTTTTCCAGAGTTAAGGATTCTGGAGCTGGGAGTAGCAGCATGTGGAGACTTGAGGCGGCAGGAAGCCTCAGTGAATTCTGATATCTTTTTTTTTGACCACCATGAGAGGCATGTGGGATCTTAGTTCCCGGACCAGGGATTGAGTCCATGCTCCCTGTAGTGATAGCATGGATTCTTAACTGCTGGACTGCCAAGGAAGTCTCATTCTGATAGAATTTTGTCTGTCTCTCCAGGGCACAAACCACAGTGTTCACGTAGGCAGACAGATCTGTATTTCTTATGAATTACCAGGAATTAGGCAAAAATTTCTTGCTCAGGTCTGAAAGGTTTTGAAACGGTAATCTGCCTTTTGGGCAGGGTTTGAAGCTACTTGAGGTGGTGAGCCTCCCATCCCCAGAGGGATGCAAGCAGAGGCTGCACTATTTCATGGAAGGGAGTCTTCTCTTGGGTTCGAGAATGAACTAAATACTCTCTGAAGTTCTTTTCAATGCCCGATTCCAAGTTTCTGAGACATTAAGGAGTTGGCTATATTCTAGGCAAAGCAACTGAGATATATGAGTATTTACCACTCCCTCTGAGACTTAACCTCTCAAGAATCATTTGGCAAGGTGTATTTATTTATTTGGGCTTCTCTGGTGGCTTAGATGGTAAAGAATCTGCCTGAAATGCAGGGTTTGTCTGAAGAATTCATTGACAGAGGAGGCTGGCGGGCTATAGTCCATGGCCCACAGAGTCAGACATGACTGAGACCCTAGCACACACACACACAAACACACACTTATTTATTTATCACCTTGAATTTCAGTCATTCCTTTTTTTGATCTAAACTCAGGCACAGAAGTCGGCATATTCAATTGTTGAGGCATGTGATTTGCTGAGCTACTACAGTGGAGTGGTTCTGAGCTCAAGTTAAAAGCCTGCTGTACCATTCGCTGGCTGGGTGACCTTGAGCAAATAACTAAACTTTTCTGAACCTCTACTTTCCCATCCGTAAAATGGGGTCAGTAATAGAACCTACCCCAAAGGGTCGACATGATGGTTGAACAAGATCTGCCCTGTAAAAGCCTTGTCATGGTGCTTGACACACAAAGTAAGTGCTTCATACATACATAAAATATTATTATTATTTATTCAATAGATATTAACTGAAAACCAATTAGCTGTCAAACCTAGCATCATGTAGAAAGAAAAAAGATCCTTCTGCTGTTGCAGAAAACCCTTATCTTCTTACACTAAGGTGGATCAATATGGACAGGAAATTCAAGACAACACGCACCTCCCTCCTCTCAATTTTCAAAAAGTCTTCCCACGAGGTCACATTTGGATGAAATCCAAGGCTTGGGTGATGCTTGGACCTTGATTTTTATCAGAATTGGCTTTTTCCAACTAGACTGCACTTCTATTGATATAGAATATGGCGTTATTTATTACTTGTTGAATACCCACAGTCTGTTCAGCCCTTTACAAGAGATAAAGAAGATAAGTCCTGGGCCCCCGAGGGTTTGCGATTTAAGTTCCTCAGACTCAAAGTGCACCAGCTCAGAAAGACTTTGGATGCCCTCGGCACATTGACTCTGAAGTCATTTATTCCTCCCATAAAGAAGATGATTAAGGGAGAGGCTGAGCTTGGATCTTTGCAGAGTTCTTCTAGATATAAAAACACAATAACAGCAGATGCTATTAAAAATTAATTAAAAAAAAACCCCTCTTTCTAAACTAAAAACCCTGGAAGAGGAAGTCATCACAAACCATGGAACAGAGGTGGTTTTGATTTCCTGTCCTCCTTTATAAGTCTTCAATTTTTTTCCCCTAAGTCTCCAACTTTAAAACTTTACCATCCAGACTGTTTACCATGTGGAGGAGGGGAAGGGAGGATGACAGTTTTTTAAAGGTAGAGAAAGAAAGACAAATGGCTGCTGTTTTGCTTGGAAGTTTGGCACATTTACGGACATTCTTTCGGTTCCAGCAAAATATGCCAAGGTCCTATTAAATTAAACCCTGGTTCTCTCACTGTGGTCCTTGCTCAGTGAAATCATGAAGTTACATCCATAAAATACCATGAGTTCATCGCTGTTCTGTTTCCAGAAGGGAGGCTGATTCCCAGGGACCCAATGAAATGAGTCTGGATGTTTGGTAGCAAGGTAGTGAACTTGCTCCCATGTTGGTCGATTCCATCCAGAGTTGCAGGAAACTTACATGGATGTGAAACGTGAAGAGGGTTGTCTGAAATGGGAGCTTCTTATCGTGCTGTTGATCTGGTCCCTCATCCCAGAGAGAAACAGGAGTTACTCTGGACTCTTAATTGCTCAGTTTTCCTCCGTCAATATGGCACATCATGGCACTCTACATTCCAGGTAGCTCTCTAATCCCTTCTGCTTACACCCTGGTCCAGGTCACCATCTTCTTTTTTTTTGGGTGAGGAGTGGTTGAAGGACTTTTATTTTTTGTTGAAGTATAGTTGATTTATAATGTTTTAGGTGTATAGCAAAGTGATTCAGTTATATATATATGTAATGTAAATATACATATGTAACTTTCTAGATCCTTTTCCATTATAGGCTATTACAAGAAATTGAATCTAGTTTCCTCTGCTATACAGTAGGTCCCTGTTTATTTGTTTTATATATAGAGTAGTGTTCATTGGAAGTACTGTGCTGATGCTGAAGCTCCAACACTTTGGCCATCTGACTCGAAGAGCTGACTCACTGGAAAAGACCTTGATGCTGGGAAAGATTGAAGGCAGGAGGAGAAGGGGCTGAGAGAATGAGATGGTTGGCTGGCATCACCGACTAAATGGACATGAGTTTGAGCAAACTCTGGGAGATAGTGAAGGACAGGGAAGCCTGGCATGCTGCAGTCCATGGAGTCGCAAAGAGTCAAACATGATTGAGTGAGTGAACAACAACATATATGTGTATCTGTTAATCCCAAATTCCCAACTTATCTCCCACCTTCCCCTTTTGGTAACCATAAATGTGTCTTCTATGTCTGCATCATGGTCTTTTATCTAAAAGACAAAGACAATTTCCTAACTAGCCTTCTTTTCTTGCTGCTTTGTTTAGATTCTTTCTCTTTTTTTTTCATTCATTCTGTCTTAAAAAAAAAAAGCATTTATTTATTTGGCTGAGCTGGATCATAGGTGTGGCACTGGGGATCTTTAGTTGCAGCTTTCAAACTCAGTTGTGACGTGTAGGATCTTAGTTCCCCGACCAGAAATTGAACCCATGCCCTCTGCATTGGGAGCATGGAGTCTTAATCACTGGACCACCAGGGAAATCCCTCTCTGAACACAAAGTTAGGATTAGGGTTAGTTGATAGGTAAGTGGAAATGTTTGTGATGCCTTGGAAAGACTAAGAAAGTTGACAACTGCTAAGTGTACCTTTTTGTTCCCCACCTCCCCCCTCCATCACCCCAAATCCTTCATTTCTGCACCTGTAATCTGGAATGTTTATGTGATGGCTAGAGCTCCAGCAGCTCCTTTAAGCTATGAGATAACTTGGAAAAGGAGGACAAAGAGAGAAGGAGCATGCCTCTGCCTCCCTGAAATTTTGATGGAATTACCATATTTCCCTGATTGCCCACTTCAGGGATTCTTTGATGAGAAGAAAAAGTGAAATCTTAAATGTTTAGGTGACTGCTCAGTTCAGTTCAGTTCAGTTGCTCAGTCACGTCCGACTCTTTGCAACCCCATGAATTGCAGCACACCAGGCCTCCCTGTCCATCACCAGTTCCCGGAGTTTACTCAAACTCATGCCCATCGAGTCGGTGATGCCATCCAGCCATCTCATCCTCTGTTGTCCCCTTCTCCTCCCACCCCCAATCCCTCCCAGCATCAGAGTCTTTTCCAATGAGTCAACTATTCGCATGAGGTGGCCAGAGTATTGGAGTTTCAGCTTCAGCATCAGTCCTTCCAATGAACACCCAGGACTGATCTCCTTCAGGATGGACTGGTTGGATCTCCTTGCAGCCCAAGGGACTCTCAAGAGTCTTCTCCAACACCACAGTTCAAAAGCATCAATTTTTCAGCGCTCAGCTTTCTTCACCATCCAACTCTCACATCCATACATGACCACTGGAAAAACCACAGCCTTGACCACACAGACCTTTGTTGGCAAAGTAGTATATCTGCTTTTTAATATGCTATCTAGGTTGCTCATAACTTTCCTTCCAAGGAGTAAGCGTCTTTTAATTTCATGGCTGCAGTCACTATCTGCAGTGATTTTGGAGCCCAAGAATATAAAGTCTGACACTGTTTCCACTGTCTCCCCATCTATTTCCCATGAGGTGATGGGACCAGATGCCATGATCTTAGTTTTCTCAATGTTAATTTTTAAGCCAACTTTTTCACTCTCCTCTTTCACTTTCATCAAGAGGCTCTTTAGTTTTTCTTTACTTTCTGCCATAAGGGTGGTGTCATCTGCACATCTGAGGTTATTGATATCTCTCCCGGCAATCTTGATTCTAGCTTGTGCTTCCTCCAGCCCAGCTTTCTCATGATGTACTCTGCATAGAAGTTCAATAAGCAGGGTGACAATATACAGCCTTGACGTACTCCTTTTCCTACTTGGAACCAGTCTGTTGTTCCATGTCCAGTTCTAACTGTTGCTTCCTGACCTACATACAGGTTTCTCAAGAGGCAGGTCAGGTGGTCTGGTATTTCCATCTCTTTCAGAATTTTCCACAGTTTATTGTGATCCACACAATCGAAGGCTTTGGCGTTATCAATAAAGCATAAATAGATGTTTTTCTGGAACTCTTGCTTTTTTGATGATCCAGCAGATGTTGGTAATTTGATCTCTGGTTCCTCTGCCTTTTCTAAAACCAGCTTGAACATCTGGAAGTTCACGGTTCACGTGTTGCTGAAGCCTGGTTTGGAGAATTTTGAGCATTACTTTTGAGAATTTTGAGCATGTGAGATGAGTGCAATTGTGCGGTAGTTTGAGCATTCTTTGGGATTGCCTTTCTTAGGGATTGGCATGAAAACTGATCTTTCCCAGTCCTGTGGCCACTGCTGAGTTTTCCAAATTTGCTGGCATATTGAATGTAGCACTTTCACAGCATCATCTTTCAGGATTTGAAATAGCTCAACTGGAATTCCATCACATCCACTAGCTTTGTTCATAGTGATACTTTCTAAGGCCCACTTGACTTCACATTCCAGGATGTCTGGCTCTAGGTGAGTGATCACACCATTGTGATTATCTGGATCATGAAGATCTTTTTTGTACAGTTCTTCTGTGTATTCTTGCCACTTCTTCTTAATATCTTCTGCTTCTGTTAGGTCCATATATATCATTTCTGTCCTTTATCAAGCCCATCTTTGCATGAAATGTTCCCGTGATATCTCTAATTTTCTTGAAGAGATTTCTAGTCTTTCCCATTCTGTTGTTTTCCTCTATTTCTTTGCATTGATCACTGAGGAAGGCTTTCTTATCTCTCCTGGCTATTCTTTGGAACTCTGCATTCAAATGGGAATATCTTTCCTTTTCTCCTTTGCTTTTCACTTCTCTTCTTTTTACAGCTATTTGTAAGGCCTCCTCAGACAACCATTTTGCCTTTTTGCATTTCTTTTCCATGGGGATGGTCTTGATCCCTGTCTCCTGTACAATGTCACAAACTTCCGTCCATAGTTCATCAGGCTCTCTGTCTATCAGATCTAGTCCCTTAAATCTATTTCTCACTTCCACTGTATAATCATAGGGATTTGATTTAGGTCATACCTGAATGGTCTAGTGGTTTTCCCTCCTTTCTTCAGTTTAAGTCTGAATTTGGCAATAAGGAGTTCATGATCTGAGCCACAGTCAGCTCCCAGTCTTGTTTTTGCTGACTGTATAGAGCTTCTCCATCTTTGGCTGCAAAGAATATAATCAATCTGATTTCAGTGTTGACCATTTGGTGATGTCCATGTGTAGAGTCTTCTCTTGTGTTGTTGGAAGAGGGTGTTTGCTATGACCAGTGTGTTCTCTTGGCAAAACTCTATTAGCCTTTGCCCTGCTTCATTCCGTACTCCAAGGCCAAATTTGCCTGTTACTCCAGGTGTTTCTTGACTTCCTACTTTTGCATTCCAGTCCCCTATAATGAAAAAGACATCTTTTTTGGGCGTTGGTTCTAAAAGGTCTTGTAGGTCTTAATAGAACTGTTCAACTTCAGCTTCTTCAGTGTTACTGGTTGGAGCATAGGCTTGGATTACAGTGATATTGAATGGTTTGCCTTTGAAACGAACAGAGATCATTCTCTCATATTTGAGATTGCATCCAAGTACTGCATTTCGGACTCTTTTGTTGACCATCATGGCTACTCCATTTCTTTTAAGGGATTCCTGCCCACAGTAGTAGATATAATGGTCATCTGAGTTAAATTCACCTATTCCAGTCCTTAGTTTGCTGATTCCTAGAATGTCGACATTCACTCTTACCATCTCCTGTTTGACCACTTCCAATTTGCCTTGATTCATGGACCTAACATTCCAGGTTCCTATGCAATATTGCTCTTTACAGCATTGGACCTTGCTTCTATCACCAGTCACATCCACAACTGGGTGTTGTTTCTGCTTTGGCTCCATGCCTTCATCCTTTCTGGAGTTATTTCTCTACTGATCTCCAATAGCATATTGGGCACCTACGGACCTGGGGAGTTCATCTTTCAGTATCCTATCATTTTGCCTTTTCATACTTTTCATGGGGGTCTCAAGGCAAGAATACTGAAGTGGTTTGCCATTCCCTTCTTCAGTGGACCACATTCTGTCAGACCTCTCCACCATGATCCGACCATCTTGGGTGGCCCCACACGGCATAGCTACTCCATGTTCAAGGTCAGGAGGGGCGGCCATGAGAAGATACTCCTCATCCAACATAAGGAGCAGTGGCTGTGCTTTGCTGGAGCAGCCGTAAAGAGATACCCCACATTCAAGTTAAGAGAAACCCGAGTAAGATGGTAGGGTGTTGCGAGAGGGCATCAGAGGGCAGACACACTAAAACCATAATTACAGAAAGCTAGCCAATCTGATCACAGAACCACAGTCTTGTCTAACTCAGTGAAATTAAGCGACCGTAGTTGGGCTTAAATAGCTAGCTAATATACTTTGACATCTTATTTCCTTTGACTTATCTCTCTTTCTATCCCCCAACATGGACCTCTTCTTTTGGTAAGACCAATCTAAGCACATCCTTCCTTTTGTGATAATTTTCCCAGACTTTCATCTTGGTCTGATGCTGTATCTGAGCTTTGATGTTGCAGTGCACCTCTGTCTGAGAGTTATTTTCATTTCCTCAACATTCAGAAAACTAAGATCATGGCATCTGGCCCCATCACTTCATGGGAAATAGATGGGGAGACAGTGGAAACAGTGTCAGACTTTATTTTCTTAGGCTTCAAAATCACTGCAGATGGTGATTGCAGCCATGAAATTAAAAGACGCTTACTCCTTGGAAGGAAGTTATGAGCAACCTAGATAGCATATTAAAAAGCAGAGACATTACATTGCCCACAAAGGTCCGTCTGGTCAAGGCTATGATTTTTCCAGTAGTCATGTATGGATGTGAGAGTTGAATGGTGAAGAAAGCTGAGTGCCGAAGAATTGATGCTTTTGAACTGTGGTGTTGGAGAAGACTCTTGAGAATCCCTTGGACTGCAAGAAGATCCAACTAGTCCATCCTAAAGGAGATGAGTCCTGGGTGTTCATTGGAAAGACTGATGCTGAAGCTGAACTCCAATACGTTGGCCATCTCATGTGAAGAGTTGACTCATAAAAGACCCTGATGCTGGGAGGGACTGGGGGCAGGAGGAGAAGGGGACGACAGAGGATGAGATGGCTGGATGGCATCACCGACTCAATGGGCATGAGTTTGAGTAAACTCCGGGAACTGGTGATGGACAGGAGGTCTGGCGTGCTGTGATTCATGGGGTCGCAAAGAGTCGGACACGACTAAGCGACTGAACAGAACTGAACTGAATCTAACTTAATTTTTCAGTTTTGACACCTGCCTTCTATCTTTCTTCTGCAACACTTAGAGCTTGGAGAAAGGAGTGTTGATACTATTTTTAGGATGGGAACCAAATTCCCTTCTCTTTGACCTTTATCTGTTCATTTATCTGAGAGAAGCTTATTAATTTCCATTGTGTGCTAGGAATTGTGCCAAACACAGCCCTCCAGGGGTTTGTATTCTAATACCCTGAACAACATTACAACCATTTCTTTTGCTTAAAAATTTCTAATTATTGACATATCATCTAGTGATCATCAACTTTCTGCCTGTCTATCCATCTGTCTGTTAAGACACTACATATAGTAAAAGGGAGGTTTCAAACTAGAAATATATTTTTAACCAAAAACATAATGACAAGATGATTTAGGCAGAGGTTGGCAAACTGGGTCCCATGAGCCAAGTTTGGCCCACCACCTGTTTTTGTAAGGCTTGAGAACTAAGAATGCTTTTTATGGTTTTCAGTGGTTGAAAAATATTTTAAGAAAGCAAGAGCAAAAGAAGATTAATATTTTGCAGCACATGAAATTTATATGAAATTTAAATTGCCATGTTATTAATGAAGTTTTATTGAGATACAGTTACATTCATTCACTTAGGTATTGTCCTTGGCTGTTTTTGCACTACAATGGCAGAGTTGAATAGTTGTGACAAAGACCCACAGACCCACGAAGATGAAAATATTACTCTCTGACCCTTTACAGGAAAATTTTGCTGGCCCCTGATTTAATGGAATCCCTTCCTGTCAAATTAAGTGAGAAAATAATCACAGGATTTGGCAAAGTCATTAAGATGACTGGTGATCTGTTGTTAGGGATTTTCATAGTAAGTTTTCCTCTCATCCTTTGATTTTCCGCTTCCAACTTAAAACTTCCTAAGAAGCAATTCAGTGAGACCATGGTTCCTAGAACCTTCACCTGAAAAAATTCAAGGGATCTTCAAGGTGAGATATAATTCTCTCCAGGGTTGGGGAGGAGAAACGGCCACAGGGAAAGATGATTACTCAAGGACTTACCAGCTTTCATCCTCCTTTCCTATAACCCAGGTCGTGCAAGCAAATCTTTGGGTTCACCAAGACTGATGAGTTCAACAACGGGAGTATCTAATTGCTCAGTTCTAGGAGTGGGCCACAGAGGAAAGCCAGCCCTTGGTCAGCGCAGGGTGTACAGGCTCCTAGGGCAGCCTCAGAGGCTAAGTGTTGCAAGCACGCTAGATATTTGCAAAGTCAAAGTCCCTGATCCCAGCTTCGCTCCAAAGGAACTCGGTGTTTTTTCACTGTAATTGAAGTTGATTCGTTTTATATTTACCCTCTAAGGTCAGGGTGACCTGGATTCGACATCAATCCATCTGCTCTTCCCCTAAGCGTTTCTAATCCCTCCTCCATGGTGTAAATGGTTGATGATTTCTTCATCCTTTGCTCTTCTCAATTTTGTTCCTGTCACTGGGCCAACTCAGAGTAAACCTTCTCTAAGCATATGAAATTCTTGTTCATTAGGTCTGCCCCTGGGTGAAATCAGCCAATTTCCTTCATTTTTAATTGCTGTCATTATTAGTTTCATTAGTGTAACATCGTGCACTAGTAGAATCTATCACCTCGCATTTTTTTCCCCCTTGAAGAATGGCATTGCCTCGAATCTAGTAAAACCATTGAATGGTCGGTAGCCATCTCAGTTAATTAGTTTTCTTGGAACAATCTGTGTATGTCAAGGAAGGGAGAGAGCTGGGTAAGGGATACTCTGCAAGGATGATGGAGTGAGACACGTTTGCATTGTATTATTTATTACAATCGGAGTTCTGAGCTTTCCTGGTGGCTCAGTCGTAAAGAGTTCACCTGCCAATGCAGGAAACTGGGGTTCGATCCCTGGTCCAGGAAGATCCCACATGCCGAGGAGCCATTAAGCCTGTGCACCACAACTACTGAAGCCTGAGCGCCCAGAGCCCATGCTCTGCGACAAGAGAAGCCCCCGCAAGGAGAAGCCTGCGCACTGTAACTAGAGTAGCCCCTACCCTGCTCAACGAGAGAAAAGCCACAACTAGGGAAAGCCCACAAAGCAACGAAGACCCAGTACGGCCAAAAATAAATAAACACATACATTTTTTAAAAAATGGAAGTTCTGATCCCAGGGTTAAGCAATATTACACAATATATGAATTCATTCTCTGTGTAAAAATTGAAATGAACGGAAAGTATTGAGTAAAATTTGCTATTTCTTTAATCCACACCCCTGCCTCTTCTACACTCATAATGTAAAGACAAGAACATTTGGGTGTATATTTTTGAACTCCTGTTTCTGTGATGGTTTTTTGGTTTGTGGGTTGCTTCTTCTTTTGGGCTGTGATAAACAACACTGCTATGGACTTATTCATAAATATGCAAGTAGTTTTGCAGGACAGATTCTTACAAATAAAAATGCTGAATCCAAAAATGTGTATTTCATGTCTTGATAGAGAACTGCCAATTTGCTTTCCAGCAAGACATTCCTAACTTAAACACCTGATTCACTTTGCTGTATAGTAGAAGCTAACACCACATTGTAAAGCAACTATACTCCAATAAAAATTCATTAAACATTAATGTGCAATAAAACATCCATTGTAGAATACATTTGGCTGAATTTAACATGAATCCATCATGGAAATCAAGAAATAGAACATTTCCATTGCCTCATAATGGTCCCTTGTGTTCTTTTGTAATCAATTCCCTTCTCCCATCTCTAGCCCCCTGGTAACCACTGATCTGTTTTCTGTCTATTTAGATTGGACTTTTCCAGTGGGTCCTATAAATGGAAATTATTTTACATAATTTTTGGTATCTGACTCTTACCACTTAATAGAATGAATGCTCTTGAAATTCATCCATGTTTTGGTATATGTCAGTGGTTTGTTCCTTTTTATTGCTGTGTAGTATTCCATTATATGGATATACCATAATTTGTTTAGTCATTCCTCAGTTGATGGGTACTTGGGTTCTTTCAATTTTTTTCGCTATTGTAAATAATTATGTTAAGCCTGGTGGGCTGCTGTCTGCGGGGTCACACAGAGTTGGACACAACTGAAGCGACTTAGCAGCAGCAGCAGCAGCAGCAGTAGCATGTTAAAAATATTCATTTTTAGGTCACATTTTTAGGTGTGAAAATGTTTTAATTTCTCTTGGGTAAATACTTAGGAATGGAATATTGCTAGTATGAAAGTGAAAATGTCAGTCACTCAGTCGTGTTTGGCTCTTTGCAACCTTATGGACTGTAGCCTGCCAGGTTCCTCTGTCCATGGAATTCTCCATGCAAGAATACTGGAGTGGGTTGCCATGCCCTCCTCCAGGGGATCTTCCCCACCCAGGGATTGAACCCAAGTATCCTGCATTGCAGGCAGATTATTGGAAAATGGTTACATTTATAATAAGTGGTGGACTATTTTCTAAAGCGGTTGTACCATTTTGCATCCTTATTGTATTAGTTTATCGAGCTGCCATGACAAAGTACCACAGACTGGGTGGCTTAAGCAACAGAAATTTATTGTTTCACAATTCTGGAGGCTAGAATCCAAGTCCAAGATCAAGGTGCTGGCAGGGCTGGTTTTTGCCGAGGCCTGCTTTCTCCACGGCTTGTAGGCTGTCTTCTCCCTATCACTTGGCATGACCTTCCCTCTGTGTTTGTTCATGTGCTAATCTCTTCTTATAAGGACACCAGTCATGTTGGATTAACCCCTGTCCTAATGACCTCGTTTCAACTCACTTATTTTTTTTTTTTAATACTTATTTAGTTATTTGGCTTCACTGGGTCTTACTTGTGGCACATGTGATTTTCTGTCTTCCTTGCAGCTTGCAGTATCTTTTTAGCTATGGCATGTGAATACTTAGTTGAGGCATGTGCGATCAAGTTCCCTGACCAGGGGTCAAACCTGGGCCGCCTGTACTGGGAGCGAAGAGCCTTAACCATTGAATCACCAGGGAAGTCCCAATTCAGTCACCTTTTTAAAGAACCTATCTTCAAATACACTCACATTCTGAGTTGCTGGGAGTTAGAACTTGAACATGTGAATTTTGGGGGATACAACTTAGTGCACAAGACTCATCAACAAGGTATGAGGGCTTCAGTCATTCCACATCCTCATCAACACTTTGGCTTATCAGTCTTTTAAATTTTTGTCATTCTGGTAGTATGTAGAACACATTGTTGTTTTCATGTGCCAATTTTCTTTTTAAGCAAAGAAAAGCCCCGGGACTTCCCTGGCTATCCTGTGGTTAGGAGTCTGTGCTTTCACTGTAGGGAGCAAGGGTTCGATTCCTGGTTGAGGAACTAAAATCCAGCATGCTGCATAGCTCAGCCAAAAAAACAAAACAAAACAAAACAAACCTACATCTGTTCTGTGGCTGAGTAGATCAGGGTCATCATGGTAACCAACCAATGTGCCAGCCGCTCAAAAGACTGTCACTCTTTAGTGTCCAAGAAAGTATGGATGGCTCAGTGCAAAACTTTGACCTCTCTTTGCAAATGACCTTTGTCTGACTGATGTTGTGAGGTATTCAGGCATTTTGAAAGTCAAGAGGAATTGTGAACACTCTTGAAGTCAGATGCAGTCAGCACTTGGCAGAGGCCGATGGTTTCAGTTTTCTCAAGATAACCCTACAAAGGGAGATATGGCCAATGGGACACTCTAGAAAAACAGGATTAGATAAAATGAAGGACAGATGTATGACACAAATAAGCTGCTCTTTTGGTGGAGTGGGACAAGGTAATTTATCAACTTATTGGATTGATTATGATCAAAGTTGCTTAACTTGACACAAATGTCATTCAAGATGAAATTGGACATTTTCCTGGGACACTGGGCTTCAACCAAGCAGAATGAATTGATAAGTGACATGCTTCTTAATAATTACCTTCTCAAGTGATGGAGGATATAAGTACAGATATAGATATAATTCAGCCTATCTATTTATCTACCTACTTATCACCTCTAAGTGTATGGATATATGTAGATATATATTTACCTATATAGATAGATGGATATCTTTTGTAATATAATCTATTCTGTTTGCATAAATGGTTCCATTTCAGATTCATTGCACAATAATATTCGTCCATTTCTTCATCTTCCCGTTTTCCTCTCTCTGATCTATGCCTACACCCAAAGCCACAAAAGCACCTCTGATAGATGTAGAGGGATATTACGATTGATTGGCCTGCCCTGACGGTGCATCCATGTTTGGTCATGAGTGGGGAGGCTTAAAGGGGGCTGGGGAATAGAATGACTCGGCCTACAAGACAGCTCCTCTTTGATGAACAATCAGACACAGATGTCAATAACAATTAGATTGTCTGTAAACTCCAGTCACTTAGGGCTCCCAGAGCCTGTCCACAGGGCCCGGATTGAAACCCTCAGCCTTGTGAACTCCAAATCAGGTTTGGCATTGGGAATGAAAAGCCATCAGCAGTAATAGTATTATGAAGCTGTTGGTCGAAGAAGTACAAAGAGCTTGGAATCGTGCTTGGGCTCTTGCATGTTGCAGGGCAAAGAATGAGCCATGGAAATAACGAGATGAGAGGGAAGGCAAGATGGGGGCTGGCAGCACCGAGGGGTGCCTGGGAATGAATGGGCACCTTGCTTACAAGCATGGACATCATTGCAGCAGTATCCTGAGTGTGCGTCCTGGCTTTGCCACTTGTAAGTTGTGTGATCTTGGACCAATGCTGTCACCGCCTCAGTTTTGTCATCATGAAATAGGGATGTCACAGGACCTAAAACCCAATATCGTAAGAGGCATTATCTTATAGGGTGGTTGTAATAAGTAATCATCCTAATGAATTACTATTATCGGTGGAGCCGCAGGTGGTCAATAAAGTTAGCTTTTGAGTGTCTGACATGGGACTGTTTCATGTGTCATGGGTCATTTAATCTCCACCGTGGCCCATTCTGAAGTGGAGCAGATGTAATCATAGATGTCAAGCACTTAACCCAGTGCCTGGCATTGAATAAGTCATGATTATCTTTATAAAACATCTCCCTTGGGCGGTGCAGGGGACACTCAGAAAGGTGAAAACCAGGAAGTATTGCCCAGAATATGAAAAAGCCTCATTTTCTCAGTCCCTCCCCTGCTGAAGGGCCCATCTTTCAAGCAAGAGGGAGAGAGAAACAGAGTGTCACCAGAAGGAAGATGTTCTTCTTTAATATCTTCTTCCTCAGTGTCTCATCCACGTGAATCAGGTGCTGCGTGTTTGAGGGAGAAAACTTGGGAGTGGGGAGAGCAGGAAGAAGTGGGATTCCAAGGACAAGCCCCCTCTTGAAGGAAGAGATGGGAAGACGGAAAGAACCCTCCCAGTCCCTCTGACCTGGGTATCGAGTACCGAGCCATGGATTCTCCTCTGGTATTTGCAGAGTAGGAAGCATTCCTAGCTGATCCAGGTAGAGGTTGACCTTGAATGATTTTAATTCCAGTGGCAAGTCTGCTTATTTTTTTCCAGCTTGCTCTGCTTTTTCTCTAAGCTCATTTCCTGGCCTATCTCTTCCATCACTTCCTCCCCTGTTTTTTCCCAACTCAAACATTCTACACCCTTTAGATTGACCTGCTGACCCATCACATCAACAAAGAATGTGGATTCTGAGAAGATAGGCTTTGGTTCAAATTCTGACTGTGTTGCTAGTTGTCTGTGTGAAGTGGGACGAGTGGCTTTGCCTTGCTAGCCTGAGTTTTCTCATCTGTCAAATGGCAGAAATTGTGCATTTCTCATAGGGTTGTGGAGCTCTTGTGGGCTTATCTTATAGTTACCTACCGCTGTGTAACAAACCGCCCTGAATCTTAGTGGGTTAAAAGAGGGAGTTATCCAAAGACCTACTGTATAGTGCAGGGAGCTCTGCTCAATGTGATGTGGCAGCCTGGATGCGAGGGGAGTTTGGGGAAGAATGGATACATGCATGTATGTGGCTGAGTCCCTTTGCTGTCCACCCGAAACTATCACAACATTGTTAATTGGCTATGTGAAGTGAAAGTCGCTCCATCGTGTCTGACTTTTTGCAACCCCATGGATTACACAGCCCATGGAATTCTCCAGGCCAGAATACTGGAGTGGGTTGCCATTCCCTTCTCCAGGGGATCTTCCTAACGCAGGGATCGAACCCAGGTCTCCCGCATTGCAGGCGGATTCTTTACCTGCTGGGCCACCAGGGTGAAGTGAAGTGAAGTGAAGTGACTCAGTCGTGTCCGACTCTGTGCGACCCCGTGGACTGTAGCCTACCAAGCTCCTCTGTCCATGGGATTCTCCAGGCAAGAATACTGGAGTGGGTTGCCATTTCCTTCTCCAGGGGATCTTCTCGACCCAGGGATCGAACCCGGGTTTCCCACATTGGAGGCAGACTCTATAACCTCTGAGTCACCAGGGAAGCCCAACTCCAATATAAAATAAAATGTTAAAAAAAGCGTATCTGATCAGAAAAAAAGAGGGAGTTATATTGATTTTCTGATAAATCTACAACTTGGGTACAGCTCAATGGGGACAACATCTATGCGCCACTTGGCAACAGCTGGAAGGCTGGATGCTGTAATCAGCTGCAGACTTGTCCATTCTTGTGCCTGGTGCCTGGCCAGGCCTCTGTTGGGTCAGATGGCCAGAGCACCTGCATGTGGCATCTCTCTGTGGCTGCTTGGCCTCCTTACAGGATGGTGCTCAGGTCCTAAGGAAGAGCATCCCAAGAGAGAGGAGACCAAGTGGAAGAAATACTTATTTCCTTTTATCATCTGACTTGGTTGCCACAGAGTGTCACTGCTCCTAGTAAAGACATTTTCCCCCAGTTTCAGGGGGAACAGAAAGACTGCATTGGCTGATGGGCGAGTGGCAAAATTCTGGAAAGGCATTAGGAACTGGCAATAAGCCGTGGTCTTTTTTTGTGGAAATCCAATGTGCCACAGTTAATATATATACAACTCTTTAATAGAAACTGGCACATGGGGAGTTGATGTTATCTCAAGTTCAAGCTCTTTCTACAATCTGAAACTGTAGGATTCTGGAGGGCTGAGACCTCATCATTCTTTGTTACCCTGAACTGGGCAAGACCTAGAGGGTATGTTTGTCAAGTGTTTGTTGAATGATCAATGCACAATTTTCAATAGTTCAATTGAGTGGCTCTTAAAATTGGCCCCTGATCAAAATCACCGAGGAGGTAAGTTCAGATTATCCACAAGCTCTGCACTTGACCTACTGAATCAGACTCTATGAGTCTGGAGTTTGGGGACAAGTGCTTTTTAATGACCTTTCCCAGTGGTTCCCATGTAGCCAGTGTGAGAACCAGCATTTCTAAACCATAGGCTTAACTCAGGAGAATCTGCTATTCCTACTAGGAAAGAAAGTGTTAGTCACCCAGTCGTGTACCACTCTTTGCAACCCCATGAACTATAGCCCACCAGGCTCCTCTGTCCATGGGATTCTCTAAGAATACTGGAGTGGGTTGCCATTCCCTTCTTAGGGGATCTTCCTGACCCAGGGATCAGACCTGGGTCTCCCATACTGTAGGCAGATTCTTTACAGTCTGAGCCACCAGGGAAGGCCACTAGGAAGGAGCTGACCCATTTTATAGATGGACAGACTGAGGCTCAGGAGGTGAAGGGACTTGCCCAAATGGACATGGTGAATTAGACTACCTTCTGAGAAGCAGCAGTGCAAGAACTCTAGGCACTGTGGTTAGTTGGTGAAGGTAATATTTTTCGATCAGAGGTTTGGTGGTAGTGGGGAGAAAGCTTTAGCGGTTCTTTTAAGTGGACAATTCTCAAATTTGGCTTTTCACTTGCTTACTTCCCTTTGATTATTTTGCCACATTAGAGTAGCATATGCGGTTAACTCACATCCTATTTTTCTTTATTAAATAGATTCACTTTTTAAAAAATATTGTTTTAAATTTTTATTATTATTTATTTAGCTACACTGGATCTTAGTTGTGTCACACAGTATCTTCGTTGCACCATTCAAGATCTTTTGATGGGTCACACAGATTCGCTAGCGTGCCCTGTGGGTTCAGTAGTTGTAGCTCCGCAGCATGTGGGATCTTAGTTCACTGACCAGGGATCAAACCTGTGTCTCCTGCATTGGCAGGCAGATTCTGTACCACTGAGCCACCAGGAAAGCCCTAATTTTTTTTTTTTTTTTAATTAAAAAAATTTTTTAGCTGTGCCATGCAGCATGTGGGATTTAGTTCCCCAACCAGGGATCGAAACCACACCTCCTGCATTGAGAGCATGAAGACTTAACCACCGGACCATCAGGGGAGTCCCAGGATTTGCTGCTTTAAATAAGACCAATCAGCCAGTCCAGTCCAGGTTCCTGGTGAAAAGGACATGGGGAATCTTCTCCCCACCATCGTTCAAGGGGCACCCAGGACTCCAAAGACTGGATGCGATGGCCAGGGTCTTCATGGGTTCAAGAACACACAGGGACCTTGCTGAACCTGTAGCCCAGGAATCCTGAACCCAGGCGAGCCAAAAAAACATGTTCTAGAAACAGTTTTCTTGGATCAGGAGGAATGGAAGAGAGGAAATGTTTTCCAAAGTGGGATCGAGAGTGATGTGCTTCTCTGTTTGTTTGGTGATGAGTTCTGCGTGGTTCATACTCACCTATGGGGATAAATATTTTCCTTCCATTGTCATGGAAGAGGGAGGGGTATAGAGAACTAAAAGAACAGAAGGGAGTTGTGGGGGGCAGGGGAGATAGGATGGATCAAAAAAAAAAAAAGCAAAAAATGTTACTGTGCATTTATAGAATCCTGGAAATAGTTTCAACATCCTTTCTGGCCTGGCTGCCGCTGTATTACCTTCAGATGGTTGCCAATATCTGTGAAAAACTCATGCTCTTGGCTTGGGGGCTCAGAATACTGGGCGTACGTAGTGCTGAGAGAAGATGTCAAGGGACCCGTATGTTCTTTGGATTTTGTGTTGTAGAACATCGGCAGCAATTTCAGAAGTGTTGCTATTTCAACCGGGTTGGTATTTCACACCAATTTTTTTTAAAAACATAGTCAGCTGAGCCCAGAGCATTGAAATACCCCTGGAAGGGCCAGCTCTCCTTCCAAAAAGCCATGAGGTCGGCAGCAATTGTGTCTGCTGCTTGGAAGGGGACCAGTTCAAGGCGTTTTCAATTCACCGTGGAGAGTCTGTAGGAAAATCACGTTTTGTTGTAAAGGACACTAGCTCTTACAAAAAAATCTTGTCTTCATATTTTTTTGGTGTGCTCCAAGTGTTGAACAAGTAAATTTGGAAAATTGCTATTGCACAGAAAGTCAAGCTAAACTGCCCAATGGGGAGGGAGTGGGATACATTTTTATAAAGAATGCCATCCAGGGACTTTTTCCCTAGTGGTCCAGTGGCTGGGGCTCCGAGCTGCCAATGCAGGAGGCCCCGGGGTTGATCCCAGGTCATGGAATTAGATCCCACATGCCACAACTAAGAGTTTGCATGCTGCAGCTAAAGATCCCGCATGCTGCAACTAAGACCCAGTGCAGCCAAATAGATAAATATTAAAAATAAAAAAATAAAAATTAAAAAAAAATAAATTAAAAAAAAAAATACAGAGCACCATCCACTCTCTGCCACAGATGGGACAGCAGTCTGGGGTCCCAGTCCCATTCTAGGTATTTTGGAGAGATTATTTAATTCTCAACAACAGGAGATAGGCATGTTATTTCCCATTTATAGAGACTAAAACTGAGATTCTGATGGATGAAGTGATGTACCCTAGTTGAGCAACTTGGAGGTGCTGACATTGAGATTTGAATCCATGCTGGTTTGACCCTTGAAACTTGTGATGAAGCAGGGACATTTTCGTATTCTTACAAGACATATTGCTCTCATTCTCAAACGTGTTCCTTTGACAAATATTTATTGAGCACTTATTATATACCTGGTACTGTCTTAGGCACTCTTGATGCAAAAGTGAGTGAACTCAAATGCAGGTGGTAGAACCGTTTGCTTTTCTTCCATCCATTCCCATGGACAGTGCTCTACAAAATTCACTTGGAAACAAGGTCCTTTTCTGGTTTCCTCTGGGGTAACTGTTGTGCACTGGGCTTTAGCTGTGTGTTAATTTAGTTGCTTATTTTCATCAAATGTTGAACTCCAAGAAAATGAAGGGCTATATCCCAGAATTTTGGAAAAGGCATCTCCCCAATTCCAAGTAAACATGGGGCTCTGGACCTAGAATCATCGTATTCCACCCTTGGCCACAGTGATTGGTCCAGGCAGGAGCATGTGACTCAGACTTAGCCAATAAAATTGCTTCCCTAGGATTTTTACAAGGGAACTGACAGGAAAGACTGTTTGTGATGTTTACTTAGGTGTGGCTATAATTCCAGATTCTTGGTGGGAGCTGTCTTTGAAAAAGAGCGGAAACAGAGGACTGCCGGGTCTGAGTCCTTGATTCTGGGCATCCCGAGAGCCTGTTTCCTGCCTGCCTTTTTCTGTGGTTCAATAGGAGAATTACTATCTCTCTACTTCCCTACTTTAATGAATGTCAGTTGGAGTTGATTTTCTGTCACTTACACCCAGAGTCCTGATGAGTGTATCCTAAGTAATTATCATGGCAAATAGGTGGAAAATAACCAGATACTGTGCTAAGGCCATTTATATCAGCAAGTGTGGGAATCAGGTCAGACTTAGGTGAGCAGGGGTAATGGCACTGCTAGGGGGATTGAATATCACAGTAGGTGAAAATCTGAGTTTTTAGAGACTAAAGGTCTTAGGTCCAAATCCGGGCTGCAGTTCCAGACTAGCTGGGTAACACTGGGCAAGTTACTTAACTTTTCTGAGCTCATACTGTGAATCTGGTCAGCAATGGAAAGGGCCCTGCAAGATGATATATGTCTGAGTCGAAATACCTGGAGCTAGAAAGTATCTAAAAGACCCCTGCGCTCTCCCTTGTGCTGGAAACTTGCCCCCCATCACCTTTTACTTCACATTCATTAGCAACACTGGTTTAAAATCCCCTCTGTTTGTAAGGCAATGGGGAACAGCATCAAATAAAATAGACTACACCCCAGCTCTTTTGGAGCTTATACTTACATGCTATGGGTGGACTTGTAGGTAACACTGCCTTGAGGGAGGAGACATTCTGGGTTCTGTGGGTGCATTTGGGAGGGATCTGAGAGTTCCAGAAAGGCTACCAAGGGAAAGTGATATGTAAGCGGAGATGTGGACAAAACATGTAGACATAGGCCAGGTGAGCAGGGAATTGAGGGGAAAAGCATGCTGCTGGTGGAGAAGCCAGCACAGGCAAAAGCTTAGAAGTGAGCCTCAGTGGGGCTCCTTTCAGGAAAGCGATGGTGCATTGAGCAGGGCTGGAATATGAAGCAGGCGGGGTTGGAAACGGGATGGGAGAAGAATGTGGGGAAGATGGTGCCGAGTTTGGGGTCTTATGTTAAGATGTTAGGACTTTATCTTTAGGGCCATGGGGACCCTTAGAAGAGGTTATGCAGGAGCCTTCCGGGTGTCCTCTGGAGGTCAGAGCAGAGGACAAATCAAGACTAGAATCCTGGATCCAAGATGGAAAATTCTTAGGACTTCCCTGGCAGCCCAGTGATTAAGAATCTGCCTTGCAATGTGGGGTTCTATCCCTGGGCTAGGGAACTAAGACCCCACATGAGCCCGTGCCTGTTGCTGCTGAGCCCGAGTGCCACAGCTAGACCCCCCCAGCCCCAAGTTTGCCTGCTACAACTACGACCCAACACAGAGAAATAAATTTTAAAAAAAAGATGGAAAAATTTTGAAGAGTCCAGCCTCCCATTTTCCAGATGGACAAACTGAGTTCCCAAGAGGCGAAGTGACAGGCCCGGTGTCACAAAGCTGGTGAGCAGAGGGGCTGGAAGCAGAAGCCAGGTCTCTGGATCTCAAACCAGTGCTTCCTTCTGCCCCTGGAGTTCCTCCCCTCCAAGCGCCAACCTGGGCCAAATCCAGCCCCTCGTAGCTCTTCTGAACTCGAGAAATCTTCCATCCCTCACGTACACACAGCCACACTGTCTCAGGAAGCTCGCAATAAATTTTTTTTTTTTCAGGCAACGCCTTGCTCCCATCCCTGCAAAACAATGTATTTATTATTGCTAAGCCTTTTCCATCTTTGAGGAGAAAATGCATACCACATGACTCCCCAAAGCCGAGCTGTCCCGGTTTACAAATACAGTACGTTAATAGCTTTGTAAACATTTATTCGGGATGACAGCTGAGGGAAACATGTGGCATTAATTAGAAGGCTCAGCAACTCAGCCTATTAAGAGGGAGTTTAAATCTGAATTAGCTGGCTTTGCCGAGACAAGAGGCTCTGGGGAACAAAACTTCGCTCTAATGCGTTCTGACTCCGTGGACGTGGGGGTGTGTCGAGGTCCACGGGAGTCTCTTAGTGAGGAAGCCTGTGTCATGGCGAGATGCTCTCGGAGCCATGGGGTTGCAAAACGATCAGGGTTAGCCTCCCCAACGATCTGCCCTCCTGGGTCCTGAAACTCGCCATGGCTTCAGAGGATGGGAGCGTGCCAGTGCAGGAGACATAAGAGATACGAGTTTGATTCCTGGGTTGGAAAAATCCCCTGAAGGAGGAAATGGCAACCCACTCCAGTATTCTTGCCTGGAGATTCCCATGGACAGGGGAGCCTGGTGGCCTACAGTCCCTGGGGTCGCAAAGAGTTGGACATGACTTAGTATCCGAGCTGACATGTTCCGCACAGAGTTCTCCCATCGGAGCATCCTGATTGTCTCTGCCTCGTGGTACCCACGAGCCTTCTCAGTAAACTGGGTGCTCAGGGAGCCCAGAAGTTGGCCCTATTTCCCACTTCCTCCTTGTCCAGCAAGGCTTGGTTTAAAGTAGATGCTGGAAGGGGTGATTTCATCTCATCCTCAAGCTCATCAAAGGTTGCACATTTTGATGTTTGAGATTATCCCCCAATGGTTGTATATCTGCACATAGAAGTGTCCTGAGAACATTGAAAGGAGGTGACATTTGTCACATGACTCTGAACTTATGTCCTATGCTTGGAACATATCTCTTGTTGATATATGAACATCCTTTTATTATTTATTTTTTAAATAAATCTTTCAATTGGGCTATTCATGAATAGTCCAATGACATTGTTTTGTTACAGCTGGAATGGTGTTCAATGTGTTCATTTGTTATATGCATTAAGCATGAAACCACACCCTGGTTTGTGTGTGATACTGTTTTGACTTTTCTTCATCTGTGAATGTTCCCAAGAGCTTCTAAATACAGAAGGGACCCAGGTCTGCTGTGAATTCTTAGAATCTGGATGGTGCTCTGTGACTGTATGTTGAGTGCATCTATGGAAGAAGGAATGACCTTGCGAGGTTGTGTGCATTCTCTGGGGCTCAGTTTTATCATCTGTAAAATGGGACGGTAGGCATGGAAGGAGGGCTGGGTAGTCAAGGACTGAGGATGCAGTGAGTTGATTCACAGCATGCTACGCAGTTCTGGTTTCTTCTTCTTCTTCTGTTTTTTTTTTTTTTTTTTTTGCACTCTTTAGTTTCTTTCATTTATTTATTTGGCTGTACTGGGTCTTCGTTGAGGCACATGGGATCTTGAGTTGTGGCATGTGGGATCTAGTTCTCTGACCAAGGATCAAACCTGGGCCTCCTGCATTGGGAGCTCAGAGTTTAACCCCTGGACCACCAGGGAAGTCCTTACACAGTTCAGGCTTCTGCTCTGTTGGCTTTGCCCTCTAGCCCCTCTGCCCTGACGCCATCACCTTTGTCCCCCTGCTTACCCCTTTCTGGTTGAGCCAGGCTCCCATCTTCCCAAAACTCCAAGCAAAGCCTCACCTGGTATCTGACTTGGCTGGCTGACCCAGAAGCTGATCTGATCCTCTTCCGTTTTGGCTTCATCTCCCTCTCTTCTCCACTCACTGCACAGGCACTGGAAGTTCGAAGACTTGGAGGTTTTCAAAGACTTTTTTTTTCTCCTAGGAAACAAGATTGATAACATAAACAATGTCTGTTTTACAGACACTCTGGAAGTGGCCCTGGATGAAGTGGGGGTCAGGAGATTTCCTCTCTCTCTCTGGATTTTGGGATTTTGTAGAGACTTGTTGTTATCCATATTCTCATTTAATGGATAGAGAACCAGTGATCTGAGAGGGGCAGTGCCTTGCCAGGCTGAGAAGTGGCAGAGCTGGGCCTAGAACATGGCTCTTTTCACTGCATCTTGTCTAAGAGTGCAAGAGCTTAGAAGAGCCTAGAAGTAACTCTGGTAGGGATCATGGGAGATATATATATAGGTAGATAGAGGGTAAGAGCGGAGAAGGCAATGGCACCCCACTCCAGCACTCTTGCCTGGAAAATCCCCTGGATGGAGGAGCCTGGTAGGCTGCGGTCCATGGGGTCGCTAAGGGTCTGACACGACTGAGCGACTTCACTTTCACTTTTCACTTACACACATTGGAGAAGGAAATGACAACCCACTCCAGTGTTCTTGCCTGGAGAATCCCAGGGATGGGGGAGCCTGGTGGGCTGCCGTCTATGAGATCACACAGAGTCGGACATGACTGACGTGACTTAGCAGCAGCGGCAGCAGAGGGTAAGAGTGGGTGGCCAGGAGTTAGACTTTCTGGATTCCATCTTGCCCTCAGCACTTAGAAACCGTGTGCCTGGGCAAGTCCAGTCACCACGCATGGCTGATGGCTACCATATTGGATTACATGGCTACTGAACGCAGGCTGAAACCTAGGAGTACCTGGTTTACTAGCTCTGTTGCTCATTTGCTGTGAAATTTGGACAAGTTACTTAACTTCTCTAAATCTCAGTATCTTTATCTGTAGAGTGAGACTGAAATTGAAGTCACAGCACCTGTCCAGATCATAGTTCCTGAAGCCACCAAGGTCCCCACCTCTGGGACATGGTCTACAACAGACCACATCAGGAAGATGGTGAAACCTTCCAGAGACTCTTCAGGCATTTTCTGACAATTTCACTGAGCACTCACCCCGTCCTTGGGTCAAGATAAAGAGGGGGCTCACTTGGATTCTTCATCATTGGTTCTCTGCTATGTGGACCACAAGTGGTTTTGCTTGATCCTTGAAGTGTGCTGTTTCCTGTTGGCTGGCTGACTGCATGGAGAGTGAGGCAGGGGATGGGAGTGGGCTGGGAGCAAAGAGATGGGTACAGAGGTAGCCCAGCCTCCCCGGCACTAACAGTCTGTCCATCTAATAGCAAGGGTCAAGTTCTGGGCCTCTCTTGGCCTTTCAGGTATAGATAATAAATAGTAGCTAAATGTAAGGGCAGAGAAGCCAGTGAATGGAGGACAAGGCCAACCCATGCCAGGGAAATAACTGAGACTAGTGGGCTGTAGGGTCTGAAGGGCTGCCTTTATAAACCCTCCCTGGCTTTTTCCTGGCCTTTCCCCCTGCCCCACCCTCTTTGTTTTCTTCCCTTCCCCCCGCCTGCCAACGTAGGAAGGAGGAGGTTGCTTTATTTATTCTGAGTGTTTAGGCATTTCTGTGGGTCCTCGTTGTAAACACTTCAGTCTCCTCTACCTCAACACTCTCCAGCATCCCATGGATCCCTGCAGATAAGAGTTACGATTTAGAAGTCTTCAATCTTTCCCCCAAAGAGAACAGGGATGTTTCCCAGAGTTTGGAAGATCTCCCAGGTTTGCCAGACTCACAGTGAAGTGGGTATCTCAGAGCAGTGCAGGGAGTGGGAAGCTCGGAGATGACTCCCCAGAGCTGGCCTGGACCACAGTCCACCCATCACACATTCCTGCTGACTCTTCAGCAGGTATGGGAGAGTGACCTTGAGAAAAAAAAATGAGAAAGCAAAGGAAAAGGGCTACTTCTAGACTAGTGCTCTTTCTAGATGGTTCTTGGGTTGGTAAAATGGCAGAACTGAGTTTTCTTTCCATTTTCTCCACCTGGGCCTAGCTTTTCCAAGTATGTCCACAGCAAATTCGTGGGTTGGCTCTCTGCTTTCCCAGCTCCTTGATGCTAAAGAGGAAGGGTCAGGTATTCCCTGGTGGTCCAGTGGTTAAGGCACCAAGTTTTCCCTGCTAGGGCCCTGATTTGATATCTGGTCAGGAACCTAAGGTCCCACAAGCCATTCATGTATACATGCTAAGTCACGGCAGTCATGTCTGACTCTTTGCGACCCTGTGGACTATAGCCCACCAGGCTCCTCTGTCCATGGGGATTCTCTAGGCAAGAGTACCAGAGTGGGTTGCCAGGCCCTCCTCTAGGGGATCTTTCTGACCTAGGGATTGAACCCACATCTCTTATGTCTCCTGCATTGACATAAGGGTTCTATAGCATGGCCCCCAAAAAAGGGACTTCCCTGGCAGTCCAGTGGTTAAGACTCTGCCTTCCAATGCAGGTGGTGTGAGTTTGATCTCTAGTTGGGGAGCCAAGATCTCATATGCCTTGCAGCCAAGAAAAACCAGACCATAAAACAGAAGCAATATTGTAACAAATTCAATAAAGACTTTAAAAATGGTCTGTATCAAGAAAATCTTTAAAAACAAATGAAAAGGAATGAAGAGGAAGGGTCAAGTTGAAGAGACTGTTTGAAGCACACAGGAGAGCAGATAACTTCACAGGGCATGGGCCAGACCAGCAGATGTCCTAACTCCAGTTCAGATGCTGCTGCTGACCACAGTGTGACCAGGGTCAAAGACATCACCCCACCCCATTCCTGGCCTCCATTTCTTCATCTCTAAACTGGTAAAAGAGTATTTCTCCTACGTGGAAAGATTTTCAAGGAAATCTTTTTTGGAAAGATAAGACTCCATATTTATTTAGTAATATTGAACCCTGTGTATTTGTAGATGATGCAGGCCTCACCTCAGTTGTCTTTCCTTTGTAATTTGGGAACTTGGAGGTTCTCCTTTGTAGTAGGATGGAAAGACCAAAGTAATGGCTATGTAAAGGGATCTTGGTTAAAAGATGGTAGGAGAGATGTGGAAAGTGTTGTGAACAATCACAGCTCAGATCACGTTCATGGCCAGGTTCCTAGCTGGGTTCATGGCCGGGTTGATAGCTGGGTTCATAGCCAGGTTCACGGTCAAGTTCATGGCCGCATTCTGCAGTTTGCCTCCAAGTCCTAGTCTTTAAAAGAAGAAATCATTATTGGAGCTGCCAAATCAATATTAAAACCAGTGAGTTATGCAAGGACCTGGCAGTCAGCGCAGGGAATCTTTTTGCACCTCTTAATTTTGCAAAAGGAAGGGGGCATTTGATCCAGGGCTGGTCTTTCAGTAACACCAAGCCCAGAGACGGAAAAAGAGTTTTCCCCAGTCAATCGGTCTCATTTCTTGAAGTCTGAGATGATTCACATTGGAAATGTTCCAAGTAGGAGGAAGGATCAGAAACTTTTATTCCCCATCTTCTATGTGGGAAAAGATACCCATATGACTGAGTGAAATAAGATGAACTTTCAGAAAATGAGAGCTTTCAGAAATCCAGTGATGCTCAGTAAACCCATTCTGGTTTTTTTTTTTTCCCTTTCATAAGCGACATTTTACTCAGTACCCTCAGATGCTGCCAATGGGAGGGCACAGCGAACAATCTTTCTGGAGGGCACGTTCTTTAAAAAAAACGGATATGCCTTGGTCTCAGAAATCCCACTTCTGGGAGATTATCCTGAGGATGTGGTTGGAGAAGTATCTTGAGGTGTGAGGACGAGATGGTGATGTCACGGCAGCATTGTTGATGGCAGTGAAAAACCGGAAACTCCCTAAGCACCCACAGTAGGAGATGGCTTGTGAAATTAATCTGTAATCTCCTGCTGGAAGATGAAGCAGCTGTTAGAAATTATTTCCTGCTCTTTCTCTCCTTCCCGTCCTCCTTCTTTCCTTCCTTTTCTTTCCCTTTCAGTCTTTCCTTATAGAAATATTTGTTGATTGCCTGGTCTGTCCCAGACGCTGTGTCCAAGTGAATTCATTGTAATAGCTAAGTGGACAGGCAAGGAAAGATGTTTATGGTGTATTAAGTAATAAACACACAGTAAAATAAAATAAAAGGCTAGTTTCATGGATGTATTATATGATCCTACTCTTGTACGTGTATATATATATATATTTCTTTTGGTTGTGCCATATGGCATGTGGGATCTAAGTTTCCTGACACAGCGTTGAACACATGCCCCCTGCAGTGGAAATGCGGAGTCCTAACCACTGGACGGCCAGGGAAGTCCCCTATATATTTATATGATAGGATATGAAATAGAATGTTTGAGAAGACATGCACCAAAATATCACTGGTCAGTTTTCTCTAGAAGTTGAGATAATGGATGATCATGGTCTCTTTAAATTTTTCATGTTATCTGCGTTGTTAAATTGCTTACGGTGAGATTGCATTTCTTATGTAATTCAAGTTCACTGCGGTTCTGCATGATTTGGCCTCAAACCTGCCCATTGTCCCCCGACCCCCAGCCTGTCCCACCCTTGCCACATACTGTCTCTGTCTCTTAAACGTGTCAGGTTTGTTCTGACCTCAGGGCCTTTGCCCGTGAGGCTCACCTGCCTGGAATACTCTTTCCTCAGGTCATTGCCAGCTCCTTCTATTTATTTCATCTCTACTTAAATACCCCTTCCTCAGAGAGAATATCCCTGCTCACCGAACTGAAATTAGCATGCCCTGCACATTTTATTACATTTCCCCATTTTAGTGACTTCATAGTGCTTATAAATCCGAAACTCTCCGGATTTTTCTCTAGCCTAATTTCTCTCTTTTCCACTTGAACATAAGTTTTCTGTGCACAGTTGTGTTCTTGTTCATTCACTCAGTCATGTCCGACTCTTTGTGACCATAGACTGCAGCATGCCAGGCTTCCCTGTCCTTCACTGCTTCCTTATCCTTCACCATGTCCTGGAGTTACAGGAATGTAACTCACAGGGATCTTGTGTACTTGGTTTCTGGAATAAAACTTGACCTATACAAGAAATCAATAAATATTTGTGGAGTGAACAAATTCTGGGAAATATATAGATTTTTCTAAAAAGAATTATTTTTCAACAGTCCTCCTTTGTGGCTTACCAGAGACATGTAGGAAAGTGGTAACTTACAGCTGGACGACTCTACTCAGTCAGTGTACTGTTTCTGACCTTGAAAGTGACCTTGTGTTGCAAGGTACCTGTACCACTGAGCATGCCGTGCCCAAGAGTTGGCATCTACCCAGCTGGAAGGAGGTACTTGAATCCTCATCCACAGATGGTACCCCAATGCCTCATCTATAGCTTAGGAGCTTTAGTCACCCAAGTTGTGGGTAATTTGCTGTGACATCTCACAAGTTTTGGAACCTCTCTGGGTTGCAGTTTCCCCCTGTGTTTAGTGACCTTGTCCATTTCCAGATCTATCAGGATGTTGCAGCATCAGGAAGCTAATGTCACACCATCGGTGCCCTTTCACAGCTGTCTTATTCCTTATTGGGCATCATTATCCCCATTGTAAGCCTCTCAGACCAGGCTAGGATAGCAGAAAGGGAAAAGAATAATATTATTGAGCAACTCCTTAGTGAATGCTATGTTAACTTCATGACAACATCCTACAGCATGGTTATGCCCATCTTGCTATTATTTAGTTGCAGTGTCGTGTCTGACTCTTTTGTTATCCCATGGACTGTAGCCTTCAAGGCTCCTCTGACCATGGGATTTCCCAGGCAAAAATACTGGAATAGGTTGCCATACCCTTCTCCAGGGGATCTTCCTGACCCAGGGATCAAACCCATATCTCCTGCATTGCAGGAGGATTCTTTACTGCTGAGCCACCAGGGAAGCCCTATGCCCATCTTACAGATGAGGAAAACGGAGGTAATGTCTGGCCCAGGGACTCAGAGTGAGCAAGGGGCAAAGAAAGACTTGACTCCATATCTATTACTATGATAACATTGAGGCAGGTCACCTTCAAGTTATAATGACACACAATTCTTAATGGGTGTTAATTTCCTTGACGACCAAGCCAGGTTGCTGAGCAACCAAGACTGACAAAGCCCCAAATAGCCAGCTCCCTCTATATCTGCTAGAGTTATTTTCCTAATAATTCTAATAACAAAGGAAAAGGTTTAAGGGAAAAAGTTTGCAATAATTCATGTCTTGGGCAGCCTTGGGCAGATATTGTATCAAAACCCTTCTGTGAATCAAGTCAGTATGTTTACTTACCATCAGGGTCCATCCAGCTTAGTTCCGAGAGGGAAGTTATAGTTTGAAGGAGGCCAGCTCTGGGGAGGCTAATGCTATTGGCATTGAGCTGGAGGCCCAGATCTTTCTTTGCAAGGTCATGGGTTCTTGGTCTTGGCAGGTGGAGGGGAAAAGAGTGAGCTCCAGCCTTTATTTTTATTTGCCTGTTTATTTATATTGGGGTGAAATTGACATAACATAAAATTAACCGTTAAAATATTTTTCCTAGTTTTTTTTTATTGGATTATAATTGCTTTAAAATGTTGTGTTAGTTTCTGCTGTATCGTGAAATGAATCAGCTATATGTATATATATATACCCTCCTTCTTGAGCTTCCCTCCCACCCCCACATTCCACCCCTCCAGGTCCTCACAGAGCACCAAACTGGGCTCCCTGTTTTAACTCCTTTGGGCATATACCCAGGAGCGGAATTGCTGGGCCACATGGTGAGAAGCCTGGTGGGCTACAATCCATGGGTCACGGAGTCAGACACAACTGAGCGACTGATACACACACACACACACACACACACACACACAGTGATGCTATGTTTAACTTTTTGAGGATCTGCTACGTTACTTTCCAGAGTGACTTCTACACCTTCCATTCCCATATACAAGCATTCCAATTTATCCACATCTTCACCAGCTTATTATGTTTTATTTTCTTACTTACAACTACCCTAATGGGTGTGAAGTGGTATCTTATTATGGTTGTGATGTGTATTTCTGTAATGCATAGTAATGTGGAACATCGTTTCTTGTGCTTATTGGCTATTTGTGTATCTTCTTTGTGGAAATGTCCATTCAAAAGTCCCTGGCCCAATTTTTAATCAGGTTGTTCGTGTTTTTGTTGTCAGGCTCTAAGCTTTCCTGACCTCATCAGCTGTGTTGCTGCGGGGCCCATCAGTGAAGCTGCCAGATGCAAAGGAGACCTGCCTAGATAATCCCCGGACAAAACAGACTCAGGAAATGAAGAGAGGCTGCCCGACTGAGTCTAACGTTTTGAGTTTGGCCAAACTTGCAAAAAATTAAGAAGCCTTCCCTTTATAGAATGCTAGAAAGACTTCTGCAATTCTGGCTAAAAAAAACCCACTCTCATTCTAGGACACAAGCAGTTCTCATTATGAGAACATTCTACACCCTTAAGTCCCTTTAATCACTTCTAACACTCTCTCTTTATCTCTCATATGGAAACAATATGTCGTATTTTCCATACGCTGTAATTATCCCCTTTGATAAAACCATGTGCAGAAACATGTACAACACGCCAAGTATTATCCACCTGGCCCATTTACATAGACTTCCTCCTCCCTTTAGATTTTGCTTCATGTATTTTTACAGCCATATTACACAGCATCAGTCAGAGAGACAGTGAACGGAAAATGTAGCGTGATTCCAAATTTCTCCCTCTCCTTTCATCTTCTGCTTCTTCCCCGTAATTCCATTAACCCGTCACACCAAGCAAACAAAACTTTGGAGCCAGGGAGATCTCTCAACACCTCTGATGGAGGGTGTAGGTCTCATTCTGTCTTGGCACCGGAAAGTCCTTGGAAGTCTGGGAGGAAGGCTTATCTTAGCTCACCTCCAGCCATGGCCATGAGGCTGGAGTGAGGCTCCCGGCACCGACCTTATTGGAAAATGAATTCCAGTCTCTGGAGTTTGATCTGTTCTGCTAGACTCTTGAGTCTTTTCAGAAAGCCGTGGATTGCAGTGACAAGACCTCTGGTTTTGGAATTATAAGGCTCTATGCTAAATCATGAGTCTACTATTTTAATGGATTTGAGACCTGGGATGAATGAATCATTCTTGGACCCAGTTTCTTGGTCTTTAAAATGGGGATAACATTCGTGCCCACTCTACAGTGTTTGTGTATTATAATGATTGCCAGTCTTTTATTTTATTTTATTTTTAAGATTTTTTTTTTTGGATGTGGATCATTTTTAAAGTCGTTCCCTTCTCCAGGGGATCTTCCCAACCCAGGGATTGAACCCAGGTCTCCTGCACTGCAGGTAGATCCTTTACCTGTTGAGCCATCAGTGAAACCCATTTTTAAAGTCTTTGTTGAATTCATGATAGTATTGCTTCTGTTTCATGTTTTGTTTTTTTATTGGCCATGAGGCATGTGGGAGCTTAGCTCCCCGACCAGGGATCAAACCCACACCCCCTGCAGTGGAAAGCAAAATCTTAACCACTGGACCACCAGGGAAGTCCCATGATGGGCAGTCTTGATCAAGTACTTACGTGCTGAGCACTGGATGAAATGTTTCATAATTTAAAAGTGTAATCCTTGCCACAATTTTACCTACATGCCCCTTTCAGCCCCACTTTACAGGTGGGGAGACTGAGACTTCGGGACTTTAACTTGGCCAGAAGGACAAAACTGGCCCTTGGGGTGCTGGGATGAGCACCCCGTCTCCTTGGTGTGACTATCCTCTATGACCTCCTCTCTCTCTGGTGACATAAAGTGTGTCCCCTTCCCAGAGGGGTTCAGCCTATGGTAGCCGGGAAGTGCAGAGTTCTGAGCACGTAGTAAATGGGCTCTGTTTACCCCTTTCCTTCCCTTTCTTCCTCAGAATGAATCTTCCATCGGGGGCCTTTCTTGAAGACCAAAGTTCAGGAGGGCAAGTCAGAGTTCTGTATGGGATTTGCTTAACGTTGCCAAAGGCTTTCAAAGGTTTCGGGGGTCTACAAAGCCCCTGAAGAATTTGGCTTGGAGCAGTTTTCCCCTTCGTTTCTAAATCCACGAGCAGATTAGGCAAAATGGAATCCGTATGTTTCTGATTCATTTACACTTAACTCATCAAAATGTTCCTTTTTATGAGCTATTTGATGTCCAGAAAGCCTTTTGAGTAGATTTTATAAGCCTTTTAAAGACTTTGCTCTTAGAAACAGACGGTTGCATTTTGCCAAGAATAAACAAACTTGAACCTCAAAAGTGCTGAGCTCGCCAAGGACCCTGATGCCAGAGGGCAAATTTGCAAAGTCACCCCTTCCTCACTCCTGACACCTTCTTCCATTTCTTCAGTTCACCCCCCGCCCCCCAATCTTGGCCTCTTTGCTTTACTTGCAGAACTTTTTTACCCCAGTTCCAAATATTTGCACTTCCTTGCAACATACTTCTTTTGTAGCCACTTATCCTAGCTGGGGCAGCCCCCAAACATTTCTTCCCTACCTGCCTGGGTGCAATTGAGAACACATGAAAAGATGCAGTTAATCCCCAGTAGCTTGGAAATCAGTTCTGATATGCTTAGAAGCTCCCACTGACAACAGAATGTAGCTGAAATATAATAGCCTTGTTTTGCTTTCCCTGTATTTCTTTTTTTTTAAGATGGTTGTTGTTCAGTCACTAAGTCGTGTCCGACTCTCTGCAACCCCATGGACTGCAGCATGTCAGGCTTCCCTGTCCCTCACCATCTCCCGGAATTTGCTCAAACTCATATCCATTGAGTCTGTGATGCCAGCCAACCATCTCATCCTCTGTCAGCCCCTTCTCCTCCTGTCCTCAGTCTTTCCCAGCATCAGGGTCTTTTCCAATGAGTCAGCTCTTCGCATCAGGTGGACGAAGTATTGGGGCTTCAGCTTCAGTATCAGTCCTTCCAATGAATATTCAGGGTTGATTTCCCTTAAGATTGACTGGTTTGATCTCCTTGTGGTCCAAGGGACCTTCAGGAGTCTTATCCAGCACCATAGTTCGAGAGCCTCAATTTTTCAATTTTCAGCCTTTACGGTCCACCTCTCACATCCGTACATGACTACTGGGAAAAACACAGCTTTGACTATACGGCCTTTTGCCTTTCATTTATGGAGGTGATACCGGATATGTGTATAGAAGAGTGGTGTGCAATTTCCTTGCAAGAGTAAATAAAGATTTAAGAAAAAATATAGTAAGCAAATGATTATAGAGATGCTGAAGTTGGCAAAACTTTTGAAGGTAGCATCCAAAGGATTGATGTTTGGGAGACATACATCAAGTCCATTTTACAGGTGATGAAATTGAGTCTTAGCAAAAACCACAGGCTCAAGAGATAGGCCAGGGTCAAGTTTAGACTTCGTGTGTACTGGTGAGCTTTGGTTGTTCAGATCATGTCCTGGATGGTATTTTCTTGGGCATCTTTAATGTGTTTGGTGGTTTTGTACTGGGCCTGGGCCATGTCTCCAAATGGCCACCACACTCTACCAACGGAGGGAGGAGGGAATGAATAAGCAAGTGAATGAATGAATGAATGAAACATTTGATGGCTTCTTTCTAAATTCCTGACTTGAAGAAAGAAAGGATATCTTAGAAGGGACCAGGCCAGGCTATGCTAGATCCTAAGTGGATCTTAACTGCTCCAAAATATAGAGGTGCGTTTAGACCAATGATTGTCAACTGGCGGGTGGTTTGGGGTCACTCTCGTGCTTGGGGATGTTTGGAAATTTTCGGGGATATTATTTATTTTTTATTATTTATTTTATTTATTTGGCTGTTAGGGATCTTAGTTGTGGCACACACGATCTTCGATCTTCCTGGTGGCATGTGGGATCTATTGATAATTCTCAGACCAGGGATCCAACCTGGGCACCGTGTATGTGAGCATGCAGTCCTAGTCACTGGACCACTGGGGAAGTCCCCAGGGATGTTATTAGTTGTCATAATGGAGGAGGTGTTTGGATCTGGTGGATATAAGCCATGGATGCGTCTAGACATTCTATAGTGCACAGAGCATCCCCCAGAATGAAGAATTATCCAGAATGTTAATAGTGTCCAGGCTGAGAAACTGTTTTAAGTAACTTATGGAATCATGGAGACTTGAAGATAGAGAGGGTCTGAGGATATTTTGAAGAGTCTAGTCTTGCTGAGTACTTAGAATTGCTTTTCATTTTTTTCTTACTGGTTGGCTGTCATGTTGTGAGCTCTCTCACATTTTAGTTTGCTGATTAGTGCAGGTTTGTATTTATAAACAAAGATATTGATTGACAGGAGCAGTCATTTGTTGATATCATGCTCTCTGTTCATTGCTGTGAAGGTCCAAAAGCATGTTTGACTCCTGTAGCACAGTTCATACCTTCAATTGCCCGGTAGAAGCCCTGTGGATTTCTACAAGTGTTTTTTCTTTTTTGGGTTTTGTTTTTAAAATTTTATTATTTTTTGGTCACACCAGATGGCATGTGGGACTCTTCATTCCTCAACCAGGGATCGAACCCTCGCCCCCCTGCATTGGTAGCATGGAGTCTTAACTACAGGACCGCCAGAGAAGTCCCTGTTTTGTTTTAGAAGGGAGTATCTGTGATGAAATATTTCTAGATAACTTTAAAATTATTTTGCCTGTTAGTGCTTTGGATGCTGGCCAGAAACTTAAAGACAATTTGATACATACATCAAAGAACCAATCAAAGGCAATAGTATTGGTCTCTCTGCATGTTTATCTCTTGCACCAAGCCATATGCATCTAGAGAGCAGGGGTTATATTCTTTTCATGGCTATTCCCTCAACACCTGATATCTTGTCAGTCATCTAAGAAGGGCTGAGTGAATATTATTTAAATTAATGTATCATATTTATTGGGCTTCCCTGGCAGCTCAGCTGGTAAAGAATCCACCTGTAATGCAGGAGACCTCGATTGGATTCCTGGGTTGGGAAGATTCCCTGGAGAAGGGATAGGCTACCCTCTCCAAGACTCGTGGCCTTTCCTGGTAGCTCAGATGGTAAAGAACCCGCCTGAAATGTAGGAGACCTGGGTTCAATCCCTGTTTGTAAAGATCCCCTGGAGAACGGAATGGCAACCCACTCCAGTATTCTTGCCTGGAGAATCCCCATGGACAGAAGAGCCTGGTGGGCTACAGTCCATGGCTCAAAGAGTCAGACACGACTGACTCACCTAGCATAGTATAGCACATCATATTTCTTTTTTTTTCTTTTTTATTTATTTTATTTTAATTAATTTACTTATTTTAATTGGAGGCTAATTACTTTGCAATATTGTAGTGGCTTTTTTCATACATTGACATGAATCAGTCATGGGTGTACATGTGTCCCCCATCCTGAAGCCCCCTCCCACCTCCCTCCCGGTCCCATCCTTCAGGGTCGTCCCAGTGTACCAGCTTTGACTACCCTGTTTCATGTATCAAGTTTGGACTGGTGATGTATTTCACATATGGTAATATACATGTTTCAATGCTATTCTCTCAAATCATCCCACCCTCACCTTCTCCCACAGAGTCCAAAAGTCTATTCCTTATATCTGTGTCTCTTTTGCTGTCTTGCATATAGGGTCATCATTACCATCTTCCTAAATTACATATATATATATATACGTTAATATACTGTATTGGTGTTTTTCTTTCTGACTTACTTACACTCTGTATAATAATAATAATATAGTTTCATCCACCTCATTAGAACTGATTCAAATGTGTTCTTTTTAATGGCTGAGTAATATTCCATTGTGTATATGTTCCGCAGCTTTCTTATCCATTCATCTGCCGATGGACATCTAGGTTGCTTCCATGTCCTAGCTATTGTAGACAGTGCTGCAATGAACATTGGGGTACACGTGTCTCTTCAGTTCTGGTTTCCTTGGTGTGTATGCCTAGCAGTGGGATTGCTGGGTCATATGGCAGTTCTATTTTCAGTTTTTTTAAGGAATCTCCACACTGTTCTCCTTAGTGGCTGTACTAGTTTGCATTCCCACCAACAGTATAAGAGGGTTCCCTTTCTCTGCACCCTCTCCAGCATTTATTGTTTGTAGATTTTTTGATAGCAGCCATTCTGACCGATGTGAGATGGTACCTCATTGTGGTTTTGATGTGCATTTCTCCGATAATGAGTGAGCACATCATATTTCTTAAGCTCACATTCTGTGTCAGTACTGAGCTGTGATATTTCTCTCTTATAAGAAAACTGATGTCCAGGAGGGTTAAGTTACTTATTCAAGTTCATACAGCTGGATCTGTGGAAGAAGATACCAAGAAGTACTACTGATGGAAGTTAGCTGGCCTTTGCACCCCATTGAAAAATACTATGTGCCTCAGACAGAGAGAACAAATGTATGGATAACAAGGGGGAGAGGAGAGGTGGAATGGATTGGGAGATTGGGATTACACATATACACCATCAATACTAGGTATAAAATAACTAATGAGAACCTACTGTATCAGCATTGAGCCTACTCAGTGCTCTGTGGTGACCTAAAGGGAAGAAAATCCAGAATGGAGGGGCTCGATGTGAGCATCTAGCTGATTCACTTTGCCATACTGTAGAAACCAACACTACATTGTAAAGCTACCACACTCCAACAAAAATTAATTACAAAATAAAAAAATAATAAAAAGATAAAGTCAATGAATAAACAACCAAAAAGAAAAAAAAAGAGTAAGTGTCTTGTTAAAGGCTTTGTGAGACTGAGTTCTCTGCTGCCAATTAGAATACTTATCCACTATGATAAATGAAAATCTTAACAGTGAGAGAAAACAAAAGGACAGAAAAGCAAAAGAGTGTCACCCAGAGCACTGACTTTTAAAAGAATATTAAAGTTACTTATTTTTAATTGGAAGATAATTGCTTTACAATATTTGTTGGCTTCTTCAAACATCAACATAAATCAGCCATAGGCCCACCCATGTCCCCTCTGTCTTGAACTTCCCTCCCCATCCCACCCCTTTAGGTTGTTACAGAGCACCAACCTGAGTTCCCTGAGCCAAACAGCAAATTCCCATTGGCTATCTTTTACATAGGGTAGTCGGTATGTTTCCATGCTGCTCTCTCCATAACATCCCATCCTCTTCAGGGCATTGACTTTGAGGGACCTGAGTCCTGGATCATTCTGGGTGTCTTTGGGGGAACTTACTCGCTAAGAATCTCCATCTCTTCATCCCTAAAAGGGGTACCCTCAGAGTACTTGGCTCAGAAGCTTGTCCTGAAGGTCAACTGAAGTGATGTGTGTAAAGCCCAGGTGCTGGGTAGGTAGGAAGAACTCTATAACAATGTGAGCTCTCATAGTATGTACATGTGTGTGTGACTTTTTTTTAAAAAGGAACGACATTTTGCCTTGTGAATACTAATAGGAAAAGAGCAGTCGAGTGTAGAAAGAGAGAAAGCCAACTTTCCTTCCCCTCTAATACTGTGAAAAATTAGCTCTTTTGCTTAAGAGCCCACAGACCCTTGAGGAAAGTAAGACATAAAACATGAGCAGAGAGCAGACGCTGGGAAAATGCCATCTTTTTATTGGCACTATTAGAGGGAAATATATGAACTGTATAATACCATCATAAATACAGTTATTTGTAACGTCAAAGTAACAATGCTGGCCACAGTGTTTGCCTCTTTCATTCCCTCCCCTTGAAATGCTTCATAACCAAGCATAAAATCACAGGAAAATGTGAATAATATTTTCATTCATTAGGGGTTCATAATGATATATTAGTAATGCTATCCTGTGTTCTTTAGTACGAGGTTTTTTGCTTCTCTGCAAGAATATTAGTTCCTCTTTTTGTCTAAGCAGCAAAGCCTTTTCATTTAAAAACATTTTTAGAAGAATGAGGTGCTGGAGTGCGTATCTTGACAAACCATCAAATGGTTCTCACACCCTCCCCTCCCCCTATTCCAGTTGGCATGGGAACCTGCCATTCCCACCAAGGAAGCTGGCTGGGAGGGAGCCATAACTTATTGGAACAGAGAGTTATCAAAGTTTGTTTTGAAAAGGAAAAAAATTGTTAGTGAATTTTGCTCTTTTGTTTTTCTCTCTTTTTCTGCCTGTTACACACACACACACACAAATAAATAAGTAAATAAATACACACACACACACACACACACACACACACACACACACACACACACATATATATATATATATATATATATATATATATATGATGTTCAGACATCTGGTCAACTCAGCATTTCATGGACACAATGCATACATCTCAGAACATCTGGTTGACCCGAAGAAGAAGATATACACACATACGCCACTTCCCTCCTCTCTTCTAAACAACACATTAAGGGATGTCTGAGTTCCTGAGAGATGCAGTGTGTTGATCAGGTAATAATTTCTAAGAATAGGGATAATAGTCTAAAATCTTGGGATTAAAATGATTTGTCTGCCTTCATTTTAAAAAGTTCAATGTGTGTTTGTGCCTTGTGACCAAATCTGTTTTGGATTTCATTCTAAGCTGGAGCAGACTGTGATATTTCCCCATAACTTCAAGGTTTCTTTATTCTAGGAGAGGAGTCTAGTGAATTATTTTAGCTTGTGGGGGGGAATCATTTTTTCTTTAAGTTTTCAGTAAAGATCAGAATTGAAATATTGTTTTCATGAATGGGGAGGTGGGATGGGACTTGGTGGCAGTTGTGTGTGTGTGACTTGGGGGTGAATTTTTTGTTTTGTTTTGTTTTAATTTTTATTTATTTTTTTTCTGGCCATGCCGTTCAGCTTATGGGATCTTAGTTCCCAGACCAGAGGTAGAACCCGAGCCCTGGCAGTGAAAGCTTGGAGTCCTAGCCACTGGACTGCCAGGGAATTTCCAAGAAGTGAGTTTTTAATACCAGAACATTTACATTTGAAGCAAAAAGAGAAAGGAAGCAAGTTTCCCTTTCTGTCTCCCCCTCTCCCTTATATGAAAGGTATACATACTGACTCTATAAAACTTGGAAAATAGGCAAAGTAGGAAGAAAAAAAAATCAGCTATAATCTAACAGATCTCTCTAACAGAGAGATCACCATTGGCAAACATTTTGATTTATTTCCTTCAGGTTGAGATAATGCTGTACATACAATTTTAAGTCATTTTTCATGTACTGTCACATCATAAGCATTTTCTCCTGTCATTAAATATTCATTAGAGTCATAATTTAAAATGTTTTTGAAATACATGATTATACTATGATTTTACTTAAGCATTTTTAATTGATGGATATTTAGCTTTAAAACAACTTTATGATAAACATCACTGTGATGACCATCTTTATGCATAAATCATTGCCTCTATATTGAATTAAAAAAACAAAGAAATCAAGAATGGCTGGTGCATAGAATGTAAGGGGTGAATGAGTGGGCTTCCCTGGTGGTCCAGTGGCTAAGACTCTGTACTCCCAATGTAGGAGGCCTGGGTTTGATCCCTGGTCCAGGAACTAGATCCCACATGCTACAACCAAGAGTCCCCACACCACAACTAAGACCATGCACAGTTAAATAAATAAATTAATTAATTAAAAAAGAAGAAGAAGAATGTAAGGCATGAGACCAGAGTTGAAATTGGATAGATAGGCAAAAAGTAGATCTTGCCAACCTCTGTATCCTATGCTGAGGACTTACTATTCAAATATAAGAATACTAGTAATGTGGACTTCCCTGGAGGCCCAGTGGTTCAGACTCTGCACCTCCACTGCAGGGTATGCAGGTTCCACCCCTGGTGGAGCAAGTTCCATAAGCCCCCTGGGTGGCCAAAAAATAAAAAAAGAATAGTAATAATGATGATGAAGATAATAAAATAAGTATAATTTAATAAATCTTTACTGTTCACCAGACACTTTTCCAAGTAGCTTTTCTTTATTAACTCATTTCATCGTGACAACAACCCTGAGCCATAGGTGCAGACCGCAAAACCAAAGCACAGACAAGGGGAGGCATCTGGCCAAGGTCATAAGGCTGGCAGGAGACTGGAGGGTAGAGATGATGTGGTTCCTCACTTTGGCCAGTTAATTTATAGCAGTAGAGGCCATGAGAAAACCAGAATTCAAAAAGACACATGTACTCCAGTGTTCACTGCAGCGCTATTGACAATAGCCAGAACATGGAAAGCAACCTAAATGTCTTATCAATGGACAAATGGATAAATAAGATGTGGTACATATATACAATGGAATATTACTCAGCCACAAAAAGGAATGAAATCGGGTCATTTATAGTGATGTGGATGGACTTAGAGTCTGTCATACGGAGTGAAGTAAATCAGAAAGAGGAAAACAAATACTGGATATTAATGCATATGTATGAAATCTAGAAATCTAGAAAGATGGTACAGATGAGTCTGTTTGCAGGGAGGGATAGAGATGCAGATATAGAGAATGGACACGTGGACACAGTTGAGGGGAGGGGGAGACGAATTGGGAGAGTAGGATTGACATGGTTTCACCACCACGTGTGAAGTAGCTCGTGGGAACCTGCCGTAGAGCGCAGGGCGCTCAGCTTGGTGCCCTGTGATGACCTAGAGGGGTGGGGTGGGGGAGCGGGAGAGAGAGCTTGAAGAAGGAGGGGCTATATGTATACATATTGTATGACAGAGGCTAACACAGCATTGTAAAGCAGTTGTCCTCCAATAAAAGAAATCTGAAAAAACTGTATAGCCTTAGGGAGCCATGGAAAGATTTTTGGAAGGGAGTTAGGGGCACAGTGGATGGATTCGCATATTTACAAGGCATGCTCTGTCTGCAGTGTGGAGAAGAGTGGAAGCAGTGAGACCAAAGCCAAGGGCAAGAGGGAGATGGTGACAGCCAGTGAGGACGGGGAGAAGCGAATGGATTTGAGGACTGTTGGGGAGGTTGGGTTGGTAGGACTTCGATCTGAAGAGAGAGGGGCAGGAGCTTCGAGAGGGCTTTGCAGACTTGGGCAGCTGGGTGGAGGGTGGGGCCGTGTGTTGAGAGGCAGGGGCAGTTGGATGACCTGCCCAGGGTCACTCACCTTCTCAGTGGGGGAGGGGAGGATCTTGAGACGAGGCAGGAATCTATGGGTCTGGAGACAGTCTGAGAGAAGCAAGCTGTGCTCAGCGAGAGCCTTTTCAATCAGTGGAGGAGTGGAAAACAGAGTCAGAATTTGAGGATGGAGCCCAAAGAACACACACAGGAGTAGGCCATCACGTACGCCATCATGTCATGTCAGGTCGAGTAGGCCATCCCTTCCCTAGAGGGGCTGGACTACAGAACCTGCGTACAGACAGAGGCACCTCATATTCATAGCCCCCTGCAGAGCCCCTGGAAACCTCCCTGTATATGAAGAAAAGCAAGGAGACGGGAAGAGAGGGAGGGTCAGGAGGGGGTCACTGCATTCATTGCCTGACTCCGGGCAGCCACTCAGACAGAGGTGACTAGTCCATGGAGGGGCTTCTGTAAATGGCCTGACTGAGCCCTGGGGGTCTGTTTATTTTGAGGAGACAGGTAATGAAGACAGGTTAGGCCTTTAAATGTAAATCCAGTTGAGTAAGTTTTTTTTCTTTTTTTAGGGAGTAGTTTGCACACACAAGGTGACAAAGTTGCGGGGGGAGCATCTGGGTTTTAGTGAGTTTTTTGGTGGTTCAAAACAAAAAAAATTGGGGTTTTGACAATTCTAAATTTGAAAACCAATACTTTCACTATTATTATTATTTTCCTTTTGGTCTGATGATAATGGGAACATTGGTTTGCCTCCTTGAACATTTATTTATTTATTTATTCATAAACTGAGGATAGTATGGTTACCCCAAAAGAAATCATGTCAACCACAGACTTACCATAGATCAGATATGTCAGTGTGAACCCCATTTTCTTTCTCCTACAATCTTTTTTAAAAAAAAATCATAACTCATTAATTTTTTTAATTTACAAAAATTTTATTTATTTTTAAATTTTGGCTGTGTTGGGTCTTTGTCGTGGAGCAAGAGTTTCTGTAGTTGTGGTACATGAGCTTTTTAGTTGTGGTGTGCAGGCTTAGTTGCCCCGTGGCATCTCAGTTCTCCTACCAGGAATCGAAACTACATTTCCTTCATTGGAAGGCAGATTCTTAACCACTGGACCACCAGGGAAGTCCCTCCTGTACAATCTTGACTTAACCTTCTTCTCCAACTTGAAGACCTTGAGTCTCCTCTCAATGTTCCCAGCCTTGTAATTTTGTAGTTCATAATATAAGGGTTGGCTCCTGCCAGGCTGGTAGATTATCTAGTAGTCATGTAGCTCTTTAAAATGTGCAAAGTACTTTCCATAAATATTTTCATTTAACACTCCTTATCACAGCTCTGTCACTTAGGTGTTAAGAACATTCCCATTTAATTGATGAAGAAACTGAGTCTAAGAGAGGCAAAATGACCAACCTAAGCTCCAGAAAATGTGCCATGGGGACTTGGACCTTGGTTTCTTAAGCTTGGCTTGCTCTTTGTATAACCCATCCTTCTCTTCTGCAATCCTAGGAGGGAAGCAAACTATTCCCAGTTTAAAAAAATAACGTACTGTGTTTTCTATGATGACAGCTCTCTCTGGCTTGGGATTGGACTCTACCAGCCAGGATTTCACCCTTATTCCTTCTGTCATGCTGGCAATGACTCTGGGATCTCAGACATGCCAGCTCTCACCTAACCATGGATGGAACCTCTATCTCATTCCCTCCATCAGCCCTTTCTTTCTGGCCTTGCAACCTCCATCCCTCCATAAATGTATCTGAGCCTGCAGGACCATTTGTGTTTACATTTGATGGCAAGCAGCAGGCATCTGAGGCAGAGTCATTGATATTGAAAACAAAAACCAGAAAACCAAAGTAAGTCAGGACACAAATGACTTTTATAAAGGAAGGACAGGTAACTGGTACAATGATAGCTGTGCGTATGCTTTGTTTTTGATTAAAAAAATTTTTTTTTAGCGTTCAATAGCTTAATTTTTTTTCTTTTTTACTAACCTTTTTATTTTGTATTGAAGTATGGCTGATTAACAATGTTGTGATCTTTTCAGATGAACAAGCAAAGGGACTCAAGCCATATATATACATGTATCCATTCTCCAAACTCCCTCCCATCCAAGCTGCCACACAGGCTCACAGACTTAGAGAAAGAACTTCTGGTTCCTGGGGTGGGGGTGGGGGAAGATTTGGGGGAGAGTTTAGGTAGGAACTTTGGGATGGACCTGGACACACTGCTCTATTTTAAATGGATGACCAGCAAGGCCCAACAAGTTCCCAAGCACTGGGAACTCTGCTCAATGTTATGTGTTTGCTTTTTGTTTTCTGAATCATGGCTTTGGAGTCAGGCGATTCTGCCGCAGAGTCTGAGTCCTGCTCTTCATACTCTGTGACTTTGTGCAGCTGTCGTAACTTCTCTGAGACTTACCTTTCCCCGCCACTAGATCAGAATCTCCAGGCTAGCGAAGATTTCCCACTCTTGTTTGCTGCTGCATCCCCAGGTCCAAGAATACTGCCCGAAACATAGTAGTTGTTCTGAAAATATTTGTTGAATGAATCCACCAAACAAAGTGAGCAATACTTCCTTCCCGGGGGCTGTTAAGAGGACATAGAGAGAAGAGGCCTGTGCAGTGCTTAGCTCAGCATCTGGCCCACGGGGAGCTGCCCATTCATGCGAGCTGCTCCTGTTGTGATGGGTGCTCTCCCCCTTGGAGGTGGAACAACTTGGTTCCATTATAAAAACCAGGTTGGAAACGTCTGACTGCTCAGACAGAATAAGGTGCTCTGCAGACAGTCACTTTGGCCGAGGGAGGGAACTGTCTGCTGATGATCAGAGACAAGAGTTCTTGGGAAACAAGGGAGAGGTCACACTGACTTGCCTCCAGCTCTCGTGGCTGAATCACCTCTGTCCCAAGTTTGAGGGAGTTCGGGAGACGTTTTCCAAGTGCACGAAGGAAGAGGCAGGACTTGAGAAGCTCTTGGCTGGAAGCTCCATGTGGTTAGAGGAGTGGCTTGTAGTGAAGGAAATCAGGGAGGGTGGTCTTTCATGGCCTCGTTGCACTTTGTAGAGGAGTCCTGGGCATTTGGCGTTGGTGTTCAGCCGATGGTCAGTTTGGGTCACTGGGCTGTGATGATCTTGGGGTCCCTATTGGGATTTTAGGAGACAGAATTCTGTCTCATGTCTCCTGAAAGCAGTCAGTTTCTGTGCAAAGAGGCCATGCGGCAACCTCAGGTTTTTTTTTTACTGGGACAATCAGTGGTGTTGGTGAGCTAAACCAATGCTTGATGGTCTCATGACAGGGCTTTCCCAACATGACACCACAGTCCGGTGGTCCATCAGAGTCCAACTTAACACCCCTAAATGAACACAGCATTGCACACCAACGTGCCTTCTGAAACCATGTCACGTCCAACATGGCACCAGGGGTCAAAGTAATAGATGGCAACACGAGATTCCATGCCAATACTCCACTCTGACATTACAACACCAACCAACAATGTCTTCAGCCCTGCCCAGTGCAGCAGTCTCAGTGAAATCCAGTGTAACTCATAAATCACTCTTCACCCCCTCATGGCTCCCCAAGACAACTGTGGCTCAACAAACCCCCGAGCTGTCCAGTGCTGATTCAGCGAAGCGGGATTGGCCCAGCTAAGTGGAAAGAGAACACCAAATAGAATGATTTCTTTGGAAAACCCAGTCTCGCTCCTAACCAAACTCTGTGGCAATATAGGACTGGGGTTTTCCCAGCCTTGGGGGAATGAAGAAACCCAAATCTATCCTTTCAAACTTGCTAACATGCAATATTTCCTCTGACTTTGACCATTGTCTCCCCTTTATCTTGTTCCCTCAGCCACCATTAGGCTTGGCTAACCACGGTTGGGATATTGGTGCCAGACTGGGTGTTGGACACAGCTCAGAGAGAGAGAGAGAGAGAGAGAGAGAGAGAGAGGGAGAGAGAAAGGAGTGGAGGGAACGTGCCAGACCCCAGGAAGTGCTGTGGATGGCAATTCTCAGCCTCACTTGAAAGGGGGCTTTCCACTGGCAGCTCCGTGTGGTCTGCTTGTCCATCCAAGACAAACCTCAGACCCAACACTCGATTTGGCACACGAGGGGCAAAAAAAAAAAAAAAAAAAGAGAGAGAACAACGTTTGCTCCCTTTTTCAAAAAGTGGACCCAGGGATCCCAGGCTGTGTTCCACTCCTCTTGGTCTTTTTCCTTTTTAAACAAACCGCCTGGCTTTTAAGATCTTCAAAATCCCATTAAAGGCTTTTACCCCTTCATATATTGGAGGCGTTTGATGAAAGGAGGTAAGGGAAGGAAAGAGATAATGGGGCCTCGGAGAACAGAGACCAGAGGCCTTAATTTCGCCTGTCTCCCCTGCCGGTAATGGTGTTGGATGTAAACACTCCTCTGGTGAACGCTGGAGCGTGATTACAGGATGGCTGGGGAGAGAGGAAGTGTTTGCAAACCACAGGGAGGAATGTCGCCTTTGAAGGCGTTTGGCATTTATTTTTTGCCCCCCCTCCTCTGCCCTCCCCCCACCCCCCAACAACCCCAACCCTAGTACTTTTCTCCGCGGCTTTCTTCTCTGGGTTCCTCGTACTGTAAACACAGTGACAGAAATTAGATGTGGGTAGATCTGTTAAACATTTTAAGTCGAAGTGGGCTTGGCAGTTGTCTCTCTCCGCGGGATACGCGAGACGCAGCTAATAACTCCGTAATGGGTCTTTTGTTTTTGTCTGGGGACCCGTGGGAAGGAAGTGGAGGGGCCGGGGCTGGGGAAGGGGGCCTCGGGATGGAAAGGGGAAGGGGTGATCAGGCCGCTCTTATGGAAGCCACCCAAGCTTCCGATGTCGTGGGGCCAAGGAGGCAGAGCAAGCTCTCAGCCCTCCGAGCATTCCAGAAGGCTGGCCAGTGACCACGCTCAGTCCGCATGCTCTCTGCCCGTCGTGGTGGGGGCGTCCTCTCTGGTCTCCTGGTCACGGAGCATCTCTTCTTGACAGCTTCGTGCTGCAAACATCTACTGCTGTCTTGCCTCTTCATTTGTTCCATCCGTGAAATTCCCAGTTACGTCAATGGGGGTTCCATATGCAAAACATGTGCGATCCGTGAGACCGAGGAGCTATACCAGGGAGCTAAAGCGTTGGCCTGGTGGGTTTTCTGCTGACATGTTTTGCTGTCTGAAAACCTCTGCTTGGCATCAAGTTCATGTTCTTAATTCTGGTCAGATGGTTGGAATGGGAGCCTAGAAACCCACAGCTGGAAGCTCCATCCAGTGATCACTTAATTAATTCAACTAATACGTGACAAAGAGCATGCTATGTGGCAAGTGGGGCAAGATGTTGGGGAAGTGATGGGGAATAAGAACAGCTTGTCAATTTTGCATTCTTGGGGAGCTAGAGTCTAGTGTGTGGTATCAATATGTGAAATAAGAAATTTTCACCAGTGGTAGGAGGTACAAGGAAAGAGGAAACCATATGGTATAAAATGGGGTGCCTAATCTAGACTGGGGCATGGGGCAGGTTCAGTGGTCCAGACTTTATCTTTAATGGGATGAAAGTTTAATGCAGAGATTTGTAACCTGAAGTCTAAGGGTTTTTGGTTTTCAAGGGTTCCATGAATTCCAGTGCATCTACCATTCTCTAAACTATCCAGAGTAGATGTTTCCCATCTTTTCCTAGACCTTTCCAAGGATGGAAGTAGCACACCTTTTCACCAAAGCCCATTTGGGTGTTTTAACCCTCCTGGCTATAAGCCAGGCATTATTTTTAGTGTGTGTGTGTGTGTTAGTCACTCAGTCTTATCTGACTAATTGTGACCCCATGGACTGTAGCCCACCAGGCTCCTCTGTCCATGGGAATTCTCTAGGCAAAAATACTGGAGCGGGTAGCCATTCCCTTCTCCAGGGAATCTTCCCAACCCAGAGATCAAACCCAGGTCTCCTGCCTCTCCTACATTGCAGGCAGATTCTTTACTGTCTGAACCACCAGGGTGCTTTATCAATAATAGCCACAATTCACAATAGTGGAAACATTTATTGGATGTACCTAAAATAAAAAGACCCTGATGCTGGGAAATAAAGTAAAAAGATGCTGATGCTAGAAAAGACTGAAGGCAAAAGAAGGGGATGGCAGAGGATGAGATGGTTAGATAGCATCACTGACTCAACGGACATGAACTGGAGCAAACTCTGGAAGATAGTGGAGGACAGAGGAGCCTGGAGTGCTGCAGTCCATGGGGTCACAGGGTTTGACACGACTTAGCAACTAAACAACAACAACTTTAAATAAGTTTCTGTGCTAAGTAGGCTTGTTGCCTTACATGATACGACTTTTCATTGAAGACTTTAATAGAGGAATTGCAGCTCAGAGAGGTTAAGTCAGTTCTCCAAGGTTACACAGCTACTAAGTGATGGAATCAGGATTCCAAACCAGGATTTCAAACTCTTAGGCCATTATTCTTCCCAAGAAATATCCTATCTTTCATACCCCTTTTGGTCTATTGGTACTGTCTTTCATGTGGGATTATAAATCTCCCAAAGTCAAGGAATATATTCTTTAACTGCTTTGTAATCAACATCCTCAAAAAATAGACATATACTTTATTGTATGATGACTCTGTGCTGTCACTGAGGTTACTTAATTCTTCCTTATGTGCAATTATAATCTCTCCTCTTTTTTTGTTCATTATAATTCCATGTGTTGTGGGCCATCCAGTCATAAACCATGAGCACCCAGCTTTTATCTTCCTTGGATTTTTGCCCCTTTTTTTTTTTTTTTCAGTTTTTCTCAGGACTATCACCTCCCTGACGATTTCTGCTCCTCTAGTATATTTCACTGGATACTCTTCTGACCATCTGCACAGAACTAGACAAGGTGATTCCAAAGGACCTATTGTAGAATTTCCCAAAGGGGTTAACATTAAAAAGAGATATTTTCTAGTATTAGTAGAGCTGAGATGAAAGCTGTTCATGGGCTACAAGGGCTCCTGGGGTCTCTTGCTTTGTCCAGAGAATTGATGCTCTTAAAACAATTCTCTATACAGTTTTCCCATAAGCTTTAATTGGAATTCAAAAGATTTTCTGCTAAAATAAAAGCCCCCAATGATTATACTTGGTATTTTAAAATATAAAATACATTTAATATTTACTGTGCTTGTGCTCAATCTTCAGTCATGTCTGACTCTTTGTAACGCCATGGCCTATAGCCCACCAGGCTCCTCTGTGTGTGGGATTTTCTAGGCAAGCATACTGGAGTGGGTTGCCATTCCTTCTCCAGGGCATCTTTCCAACTCAGGAATCGAACCTGTGTCTCCTGCATCTCCTGCACCGCAGGCAGATTCTTTACCGCTGAGCCACCGGGGAAGGCCTTAATATTTATTAAGCATTATTATGCATTTATTTAAATATTAAGTATTTGTCCAATATTTATTTCTATGACTTTCACAGCACTAAAAATGGGGTTCAAAGATAAATGGGTAATAATTACAGTGAGGTGTTAATGCTAAATGCTTCTCGCTAAAATACATGATCTCATTTGATTTCCACAATGATTACATAGCGTAAGCACTATTTTTATGCCCATGTTATAGATGAGGAAATCAAGGCTTAGAGAAATGGAGGAACTTGCATGAGGCCAGATGGTTGCTCTGGCCACAGAGTCTGTGCCCTTGTTAACATTTAAAAATTTTTTGTGTTAATTAATTAGTTGATTTAATTTTATTAATAGCTGCCATGGGTCTCCGCTGCATCCTGAGTGCTTCTCTCTAGCTGTGGTGCAGCGCGTGAGATGTTAGTTTTCTAATCAGGGGTCAAGCCCATGTCCCCTGCATTGGAAGGCAGATTCTTAACCACTGGACCAGGGAAATCCCAAGTCTGTCCCCTGCATGGCGTTGTGCCTGGTTGCCACCTTCTGCTTTTTCAGTCTAGTGGGGGAGACAGACTAACGAAGGGACGCCGTATGATAACACACATACTCTAGCTCAGGGATGTTATAAGATGCTAGGCAGGGAGGGGTGGAGGAGAAAACATTCTTAATTCACCCAGGGAAACAGGGGAAGGATTCCTTTTTTTTTTTTTAAGGACTGGTGATAACTTGGAGACTCTTGGAGTTACAAGACAGAGGAGAGAGACATCACTCCAGGTGTGGGTGGAGAGATGAGCTGCTTTTTACAGCAAGTAAAAAGGTGAAGAAACTAGAAAGAAATGACACATAAGGGAAGACAACATCAGATTTGCATTACTGTGAAATTACAGGGCGAAGACGCTGGAGAAACAGGCCAGGCGGATGGAGAAGTGAGTTTTACGTCAAGTGTTTTGGGCTCATCTCTGCCCAAATGGCGATGCTTTCAAGGGAGTGAACACTGACTCCAAAAGAAAGGGCCATCAGCCCGAGGCGGTCTCTTTTCCCGACATTTTAATTCCAGCCCCTGCCCACTATTTAAAAGCAGCATCTGCAGAAAGCAGAGGTCTCTGCAATTCATATGAGCCTGTCTCCCGCCCTGAGAACACATCATTTATTTCCTATAAGTGCCTGTCTCCCTCTTCCTCAAATATGCTCAGGGTTACAACTTTCTCTGCTTCCTGGGGGAGTTGCCCACTCTACACGGTCATTACTCACTCCATAAAGGCTGTCTCCAAACCCTCCTTCTCAGCCCTTTTCTCCTGACCCTTTGCAACTGACCAGCAAAAGGGTGAGCACGCCTCTCTGCATGGTCAGGGCCGCCGCCATCTTGGATTTCATCTGGAAATGGATGGTGACGCTGGGGGAAAGTGTCCTTTCCTTCTCCCTCCTTTTCTTAGCTGGAAGTCAGTATAATTTATTTAGGGGCCTTCCTACTTCTTTTCTACACATCCAACCAGGAAAAGGGAGATTTATTTCCTTCTAACCTAATTATAACATTGATTTCATACGCACATCTTGTGGTGCTGAAATGGATCAGGGGTGGATCAGAAGCTGAATACGTGGGTCAAAAGCTTCCAAGTACGGCTACAACTTCATTTAACCTCTCTGGGTGTTATTCTTCTCCTTGGTGAAATGAAGACATGATTTCTGCTCAGTTTATTTCTGTCACATTCAGTGACGGAGACAGGATAGATATACAAAAACATCTCATACACTGTAAGGCAAGCTACACATAGAAAGTATCAAGAAGCATATAGGAACAGAAGCAAAGTCAGTGATCGTGGAGGTAATTGGATATGGAGTCTAAGGATCCTTAGCCATATTGCATGGGCTTGTATTGTTATCTCCTCTATTTGGTAATTGTGTAGTCTTGGGTAAGTTGCTTAGCCTCCCTCTGCTTCGGTTTCCTCAACTGAAAAAAGATGATGGTGGCTTCCTTAAAAAGTCCTCATAACAAGACATGAACACAGAAATGCTCAGAGAAGCTCCTGGCACATCGTAAGCAGTGTATAAATGTGTCATTGTTACTATTATTATTTTCAGTATTATTCTTTACAACTTGTTTCTACTTTTGTATGTGGAAATCTGGACTTCTGCGTACGAAAGCTCATATTCTGTAATTTTATTCTTGTTCATGAAAAAAAAATCCGGGTAATATCAAGAATTTGGTAGTAAATGGACCTGTGTGGATCACAATAAACTGTGGAAAATTCTGAAAGAGATGGGAATACCAGACCACCTGACCTGCCTCTTGAGAAACCTGTGTGCAGGTCAGGAAGCAACAGTTAGAACTGGACATGTAACAACAGATTGGTTCCAAATAGGAAAAGGAGTATGTCTAGGCTGTATATTGTCACCCTGCTTATTTAACTTCTATGCAGAGTACATCATGAGAAACGCTGGGCTGGAAGAAGCACAAGCTGGAATCAAGATTGCTGGGAGAAATATCAATAACCTCAGATATGCAGATGACACCACCCTTATGGCAGAGAGTGAAGAGGAACTGAAAAGCCTCTTGATGAAAGTGAAAGAGGAGAGTGAAAAAGTTGGCTTAAAGCTTAACATTCAGAAAACTAAGATCATGGCATCTGGTCCCATCATCTCATGGGAAAGAGATGGGGAGACAGTGGAAACAGTGTCAGACTTTAGTTTCTTTGGGCTCCAAAATCACTGCGGATGGTGACTGCAGCCATGAAATTAAAAGACGCTTACTCCTTGGAAGGCAAGTTATGACCAACCTAGATAGCATATTAAAAAGCAGAGACATTACTTTGACAACAAAGGTCTGTCTGGTCAAGGCTATAGTTTTTCCAGTGGTCATGTATGGATGTGAGAGTTGGACTGTGAAGGAAGCTGAGCACCAAAAAATTAATGCTTTTGAACTGTGGTGTTGGAGAAGACTCTTGAGAGTCCCTTGGACTGCAAGGAGATCCAACCAGTCCATCCTAAAGGAGATCAGTCCTGGGTGTTCATTGGAAGGACTGATATTGAAGCTGAAACTCCAATACTTTGGCCACCTGATGCGAATAGTTGACTCATTGGAAAAGACCCTGATGCTGGGAGGGATTGGGGGCAGGAGGAGAAGGGGACGACAGAGGATGAAATGGTTGGATGGCATCACCGACTCGATGGGCATGAGTTTGGGTAAACTCCGGGAGATAGTGAAGGACAGAGGAGCCTGGCGTGCTGCGGTCCATGGGGTCGCAAAGAGTCGGACCCGACTGAGCAATAGCAACAACAGCAACAAAGACTTCAACTTCAACAAAGACTGTTATTTACAAAAAGGGGGTTTTGCGACTAGGACCCTATCACACCAGGCTCTTTCTAGATTCTTTGTCACATGGATTTAAGGTCTGTAGAGAGTGGAAATTGAAGCAATGCATTCTAATACAGTTCAGTTATATGCTCTTAATAGGTAGTTGATAGATCCTGTTCACACATTCACGGTGAGAAGCCCCATTTGTGGTTTTCGTGTTCTTTTTTGTTCATTAGAACCCTATTAGCAATAGCTCTGATAAAGTTTTCTGATAAGATTCAGGCTTGGACTCGTGATGAACTCAAACTAACACATTGAGAACTCTGGTTTTGGGGGCCATGCACTGCTTAACTATCGCTATATTTAACTTCACCCCAGGGATGGTAAAACTTTAAAAAAATGAAAAAGAGGCAAAATGTATGAAAGAGATTAAGGCCCGGTATGAAAACTATTTTTATAGGCAGTTTGGCCTCAGCTTTGAAGTTCAATAGGGAGTGATGTATTGCTATCAGCTTGGATTTCACACCTATTCAATTCTGTAGCCAGGTAGTGATGAACAACCTCCTTCGGGTATAGAAGAATGAAACAAAATTAAGGCAAGCTGTGAAGTGGTCTCCTTGCTGCAATATCATCTCCGGGAGAGATTTGGATTTTCCAGAGTGTGTTTAAACTTTTTTTTTTTTTTTTTACTTTAAATTAGAATGATGGTGTGAGAGTATTAAAAATTTTTTTTGCAAAAATGAAAAAATGCAGTCACTCCTAATGCTTACACCCAGACAAAAATGTTTTCATTTCTACACATTACTTGCTAGTCTTGGTCCATAGGCAGACTTAGAACTACAGTGTTGTATGTGGAATTTACTTTTAAATGAGTTGTTTTTTTTCCCCCTACATTCCTAATTAGGCCTCTTATCCTCCTTTCTACCTCACTTTCCCAAGTGAAAAAACAAACAAATGTGAAATGCCAGCATTATTATCTTGCTTGGAACGTGACAGTTACTGCATCCTGTCTGCAACAGTGTCCTTTCTCAAATGGTACCCAGCTCATGGGACATGGCTTTACATTTTTGTCATCCAAGGTTTTAAAACAGAGCAAGCACCATGTGGTGTTTCTTTAACAAGTGGTGTTAATTCAGATTCTTTGCGCGTGTGGTAAGCCATCGTGCCCAAGATTGGAAATGAAGTTTTTTATTGGCCTTCCGGTCTTACAGGGTACATCATCCAACCTCCTAGATCCAGTTCAGACCCAGTAGGGTACCCAGCCTGCCCTGAGGTTGCCATGGGAACAAGGTCGCTGCTATCAGCCCCTGACTCAGAAATTACTCAGGGCTCCCCATCCTTCATCCCGTGTGTCCCTTGGACATTCCAAGCTCATTCTGATCTCAGGACTTTTACTTCTGCCACCTTCTCTGCCTGCCCTCCTCTTCCTAGTTCTTGCCTGTCTCTTTGCAACCTCTTTGTAGCCCGCCAGGCTCCTCTGTCCATGGAATTTTCAGGGCAAGAATACTGGAGCGGGTTGCCATTTCCTTCTCCAGGGGATCTTCCCTACCCAGGGATAGAACCCATGTCTCTTAACGTCTCCTGCATTGGCAGGCAGGTTTTCTTTACCACTGGCACCACCTGGGAAGCAGCTCTTGTATGGCCAACTGTTTTTCATCACCTGGGTCTTTGCTCCAGTATCACCTCTTCAGAGGCCCTCCCTGAAGTGACAGGGAGGTGACACCCCACCTGGTCACCATTCTCTGCCACCATCACCCTATTATGTTCTCCATAGTGCTTGCCACTCTCTCCAATAACCCTGCTTATTTATTTGTGAATGGGTGAGCTTCTGTCTGCACCCCAGCCCCCTACATTTGATGCCTTCTGTACATCCACATTGGACACCATGCCTGGCCCAGGTAGGTTTTCAGTTAATGAATGCTCAGCCTATGAATGAGAGTGTAACTCACTTACTCAGATCCTACCTGTTCCACTTCAACCTTCCTCCATTAAAAAAAAAAGTTTTATTTTTTAGAGTAGTTTAGAGTACTAGCATTTTTTAGAGTCGTAGAGTAGTAGCAAAAGAACAAAACGTACAGAGGATTCCCCTATTTTCCCTGCTCCCCTCCTTCCTACATGCAGCCTTCCTACCATCTACATCCCCACCAGAGTGGGACATTTGTTACAATCAGTGAACCGATATTGCCACATCACTATCACCCAGAGTTTCCATTTTGGCTTAACCTTGTACATTCTGTAGGTTTTGGCCAATGTATCATGACCTGTATCCTCATTATAGGATCATTTCACTGCCCTGAAACTCCTGTGTGCTTGGCCTGTGCTCCCTCAACTACCTTTTAATGCACCTTAAGCCTTTACTTGGGCTGCGGCAGCAACAGAACACTGGAAGCCCCAGTACCAACAGTTATTAGTGTTTACGTTAGGCTACTGGGCTTCTCAGGGGGCACCATGGTAAACTATCCACCTGCTAGCGCAGGAGACGTCTGCTCAGTCCCTGGGTTGGGAAGATCCTCTGGAGAAGGAAGTTGCAACCCACTTCAGGATTCTCACCTGGAGAAGTCAATGGACAGAGAAGCCTTGTGGGCTCTACGGCTCGTGGAGTCACAAAAAGTCGGACACGACTGAGCACAATCACATGTTATGCTACTGGTTATTAGCATAAACTAGGAGCACAGTGCAATGGCAGCCCGCTCCAGTACCCTTGCCTGGGAAGTCCCATGGACGGGGGAGCCTGGTGGGCTGCAGTCCGTGGGGTCGTGAAGAGTCGGACAGGACTGAGCGACTTCACTTTCACTTTTCACTTTCATGCATTGCAGAAGGAGATGGCAACCCACTCCAGTATTCTTGCCTGGAGAATCCCAGGGACGGGAGCCTGGTGGGCTGCCGTCTATGGTGTCGCACAGAGTCGGACACGACTGAAGCGACTTAGCAGCAGCAGCAGCAGCAGGATCACAATAAACTGTGGAAAATTCTGAAAGAGATGGGAACACCAGACCACCTGACCTGCCTCTTGAGAAACCTGTATGCAGGTCAGGAAGCAACAGTTAGAACTGGACATGGAACAACAGACTGGTTCCAAATTGGGAAAGGAGTATGTCAAGGCTGTATTGTCACCCTGCTTATTTAACTTCTATGCAGAGTACATCATGAGAAACGCTGGGCTGGAAGAAGCACAAGCTAGAATCAAGATTGCTGGGAGAAATATCAATAACCTCAGATATGCAGATGACACCACCCTTATGGCAGAGAGTGAAGAGGAACTGAAAAGCCTCTTGATGAAAGTGAAAGAGGAGAGTGAAAAAGTTGGCTTAAAGCTTAACATTCAGAAAACTAAGATCATGGCATCTGGTCCCATCATCTCATGGGAAATAGATGGGGAGACAGTAGAGACAGTGTCAGACTTAATTTTTTTGGGCTCCAAAATCACTGCGGATAGTGACTGCAGTCATGAACTTAAAAGACGCTTACTCCTTGGAAGGCAAGTTATGACCAACCTAGATAGCATATTTAAAAGCAGAGACATTACTTTGACAACATAGGTCTGTCTGGTCAAGGCTATGGTTTTTCCAGTGGTCATGTATGGATGTGAGAGTTGGACTGTTAAGAAAGCTGAGTGCCGAAAAATTAATGCTTTTGAACTGTGGTGTTGGAGAATGCTCTTGAGAGTCCCTTGGACTGCAAGGAGATCCAACCAGTCCATCCTAAAGGAGATCAGTCCTGGGTGTTCATTGGAAGGACTGATACTGAAGCTGAAACTCCAATACTTTGGCCACCTGATGCGAAGAGTTGACTCATTGGAAAAGACCCTGATGCTGGGAGGGATTGGGGGCAGGAAAAGAAGGGGACGACAGAGGATGAGATGATTGGATGGCATCACCGACTCGATGGGCATGAGTTTGGATAAACTCTGGGAGTTGGTGATGGACAGGGAGGTCGGGCGTGCTGTGATTCATGGGGTCACAAAGAGTCGGACATGACTGAGCGACTGAACTGAACTGAACTGAGCTGAGTAGCAGGGAGACTTTGCCATAAGGACATGGTCAGCTTTGTCTTATTTCATTCTCATAGCAATCTTATCTTACGGATCAGGACGCTTTCCCCTCCTGCTTTCCTATTTCTTAGGCACTGCTCCCATACTCACATCCCAGCTGATCTTACTGTTTGCCTTCTTCTCCTTAGCTGCTTCCTTGGTCTTTCCCATTTTTTTCCCCATTGTTTTTAGCTGGTCCCTTTGGCTTTGAGTTTTCTTTTTTTAATTAAAAAATATTTTTTTTAATGTGTGCCATTTTTCAATGCCTTTTTTGAATTTGTTACAATATTGCTTCTGTTGTTTATATTTTGGTTGTTTTGGATTCAAGGCATGTGGGATCGTTGCTCCTCCACCAGGGATGGAACCCGAAACCTCAGTATTGGAAGGTGAGGTACTAACCACTGGATTGCCAGGGGAGTCCCGTGACTTTGCTGTTCTGCTCTCAGTTCCTTTAGCACTCCACTGACTCTGAAGATCTGCCTGGTTAGATTTCCTAGACGAGTTCTTGAAGGTAGTGGAGCAAGGGATCTTTTTATAAACTCAGTATAGTTTAATGAGCATTTATTGAAATCCGCTCTGTGAAGGTGCTGGTGATCTGGGTCTCTTCTGAAACTTGTGTGGCATTTACCTTCTCCCTTCCTGCCCTCCCTCCATGCTCCATTGAGTCTGGGAACTTGCTGATGCATGTAGTTCTCTGGGAACGGGGGTACGGGAGGTGAGAGGTGGCTGCTGTTAGCACCCAGGGGAAGGGCACTCACTGCACAGAGAGATGGGAGAGAGAAGGAGCCTATTTTTCAGAGTCTGAGTGGAAAGTTCACTGTGTACAGTGATCAAGAGGAAGGTGTCCCAGGCCACCACGCACTTCACTGTCGCCTGGATAGAAAACGTCTGAAACTAGCCCTGGGGCATGAGCATTTGACCTGGAGAAGAGCTTCCACCTTGCCCTTGTTTTTGACTGCTTAAAACTAGCTGGAATGAATGGATAAGGAAGTTGTGGTACATATATGCAATGGAATATTACTCAGCTATAAAAAGGAACACACTTGAGTCAGTTCTAATGAGGTGGCGGAAACTAGGTCCTATTATACAGAGAGAAGTAAGTCAGAAAGAGAAAGACAAATCCTTTGTATTAATACATATATATGGAATCTAGAAAGATGGTACCAGTGATCCCAGGTACAGGACAGCAAAGGAGATACAGATGTAAAGAACAGACTTCTGGACTCCGTGGGAGAAGGAGAGGGTGAGATGATTTGAGAGAACAGCATTGAAACATACACATTATCTTATGTGAAATAGGAAATCACTGAGAGTTTGATGCATGAAGCAGGGCACCCAGAGCTGGTGCTCTATGACAACCTGGAGGGATAGGGTGGGGAGGCAGGTGGTGGTGGAGTTTGGGATGGAGGGGACCTATGGCTGATTCTTGTTGATATGTGGCAAAAAACCACAATATTGTAGTTATCTCCAATCTTATAAGTAAATTTTAAAAAGTTATAATGTAAGAAACCAAAAAACAATAAAAACCACTCTTTGGAGCACCTATGGGTTCTTGCATTAGGTGTGTGTGTGTGTGTGAATTGATACCAAATGAAAAACCCCTCTTTCCTCTCTACAGCTGCCCCTTAGACTCTCCTTATGGTGGAATCATTCCCAGAGTTCCCCTCTTTGCTGATGTCTGTGGGCTTGCTCAAACCTTACCTGATCTCCCTTAACCATTCCTAAAACTCTGTTCCTCAGATTTACCACTTGTGCCCCACACCACAGAACTTGTGCCAGGAGTGCTGTGTCTCCCTGCCCCTCAGTTGCACGCTTAAAGCTCAAGCGAGGTTCCCAGACATCAAATTCCAGTAGAAATCTCATTTTCCACTTGTCCCCAGTTGGCTGTATCTATGCTGTCCTCTGAATCCTGCCCCAGTCCTCTGTAAGGTCATGTTTACTCTCCAGTCCACGTTTGGGGAAATGGAGGCATATGGAGGTTATGCATCTTCACTGTAGTCACACAGCATGTGAATGGCCAAGTCACAGTCCCCAAAGCCAAATCTGTCTGAATCTAGAACTTCTTTGTTCCACTGTGTTTTCTACGAGACTCTCCAGGTGATGGGGAAACGAGAGGCAGATCTATTGGTTACGAGCGCCCAGCTGTCCCTCTCTTGGACTTTACTTCCTTCCTCCCAACACAGCCAGCCATTTGGTTGAGGATTGAACCACCAACTCATTGCTCAGCTGACATCATGTGGTGTTTTTTCCTTCATCTGTAAAATGGGCTTAATAATAGCAGGGGTGTTGTGGGAGAAATTAATTAGTGTTTGGACAAGTTCTTTGTGATTCCTTGGATGAAAGGTGCTACCGCAATGCCAAGGGCTGTTCAGAGACCTGTGCTATGCTGAGCCTAATTTAGTATTCCTTGTACTTCCCTCTTGGCGGGTTCCATGGAGACTGCTGACTCAGGAAATACTTACCAGCACAGGCGATACCCCAATATCAAGTCTGACTAGTGATGGTAGAGGGAATGGGTCATGATGTCTTTGCAAGGATTTGTGGCCTCATTCCATTTTTTAAAAATTAATTATGTTTTTATTTTTGGCTGTGCTGGGTTTTCCTTGCAGCATGTGGCCTCTTGGTCGTTGTGTGCAGGCTACTGTCTAGTTGTAGTGCAAGGCTTTCTCATTGCGGTGCAGTCCTCATTATTTACTTATTTATTTGGTTGCTTCAGGTCTTAGTTGTGGCACGTGGGATCATTGTTGGGGGGTGCAGGGTTCTCTCTAGTTGTGGTGTGTGCGATTAGTTGCTCTGAGGCATGTGGGATCTTAGTTCCCAGAGCAGGGACCAAACCCATGTCCCCTGCATTGGGAGGCAGATTCTTAGCCACTGGACCACCAGGGAAATCTCAGTCTCATTCCTTGCTGGTGGTCTGTCCTTCCATGTTGGGGTTCCACTGATGCACAGCCCTTGGCTGGGGCTTAAGGATTTAAGAGGAGGGGCATAACAAGATGGGCTGAGCATACCCAGAATGGCTTCACCCCAACACAGTACTCTTGCCTCGGTTGAAAAGATGATGATGGCCAACAGTTTAGGTATCCCAAGATCTTGGAGATCAAGCAAATGTGAAACAGAAAATATTCAATAGCTACCTATAAAGAGAATGAACGGGTGATGGATGGGCTTCCCTGGAGGTTCAGTGGTAAAGAATCTGCCTGCGGTGCAAGAGTCACAGGAGACACAGGTTCGATCCCTGGGTCAGGAAGATCCCCCGAAAGTGGGCATGGCAGCCCACTCCAGTGTTCTTGCCGGGAGAATCCCATGGACAGAGAAGCTTGGTGGGCTCCCACCCATAAGGTCGCAAAGAGTCAGACACGACTGAAGAGACTTAGCATGCTTGTTTGGGTGATAGATAGATTTTACACAGCCGTGTCCACCGAGTCTCAGAAAGGCATAATCTGTGTAACTGAAAGTCAAAAAGCAATTTCTCCCTCGTGGTTCAGCTTCTCTTTTCATTACTCTGTTCAGTGACGCATGATTGTTTTAAATTTTAATCTTTTATTAATTTTTATTGGCGTATAGTTGCTTTACAATGTTGTGTTCATTTCTGCTACACAGCAAAGTGAATCAGTCATACATATACATACATTCCCTCTTTTTTGGATTTTCTTCCCATTTAGGTTACCGCAGAGCCTTGAGTAGAGTTGCCTCTGCTACACAGTAGGTTCTCATTAATTATCCATTTTATATAGCAGTTTTATATATAAGGTGGTTTTTATATGCAGATTATTGTTTTTTTAAATCAATATTTAATTTTAGAATCGTTTCTCATTAATAGCAGAAAAATTGTGATGATAGTACAGAGGGTTTCTATAGACCCCACACCCAGTTTCCCCTACTATTAACATCTTATGTGAGTGTGATACCTTTGTTTCGATTAATGAACCATTTTCTGTCCCAAGATTCCACCTAGGATACCACATTACATTTAGTCACCATGTGTCCTTAGGCTCTCCTTGGATGTGACAGTTTTTCAGACTTTCCTTGTTTTTCATGATCTTGAAGGTTCTGAGGAGTACTGCTCAGCCATTTTGTAGAATGTCCCTCAGTGTGAATCTGTTGGATGTTTTTCTTGTGATTAGATTAGGGTTATGGGTTTTCGGTGATGAAGGCCATGCAAGATGTGAATTGCTGTTCTCATCACAACCTATCAAGACCACGTGTGTATATGTTTTAAGGCTACATATTAATTACTGTTGATGTGAAGTTTTATCCTGTGACTTAGGTAGTGTTTGTCAGGAGCTGATCATTTTTAAAACTTATTTTTATATCATGGGACATTTCAAAGCTATGGAGAAGGATGGATGAATGGATGAATAAATGGGAGGATGGATAGATGAATGAATAAAGGGATGGAAGGAAGAAATGATGGACAGATAGATGAATGAATGGGTAGATGGATAGATGAATGAGTGATGAATAAATGAATGACTAATAGTGGTAATCAGGTGCCCCTTCTACATAGTTCCTTGTAATCAGAAAATGATATAATTTAAGTACTCCTTTAGTATATGTTTTAAACTTCCCTAGGACTTGTTCAGGAAGTTTTTCTCTAGCCCTTAGCTCTGCTTACCGAATACCTAAATGAAAGCAGGAAATGAGCCTTGGTTTAAAAAAAAAAAAAAAAAACTTGAAGGAAGATAGATTGTCCACATTGAACTTAGAAAAACTCTTCTGTCCTCCAGCCTTACCTGATGGTTTAACTCATACATTTGAATGCCCTGGTCATTTTCATCAGACTTGCTTTTCTGGTATAAAGTTTTATTTTCATGCTCTCATGAAAGTCCAATCCAGTATTTTCATCAATCTAGCTATTTCATTAGCCAACTCAAAGGTTATCGGTAAGAGGCCCTTTTGCTGGATAAGCAAAGCCCTTCGCTTAATCAAGGCCCCATGGGGATTTTCGCAGGAACTAGGAAGACTAGCTTAATAAGGGTGCCGCCGAATCCAGAAGGGATCCAGGAGCACCGGATCTAGACCTTATCTCCGCAGAGTGGCCTGGCCTGCCTAGGTCTTAGTTTCTTCATCTGGGAAATTGAAATAAACACCTCTGTTTCACAGAATCTGTGAAAGAAAATATGTTTGTGGGCTGTAAAGTAGGACTGGAAAAAAAATTATTTGGAGAACTTCTAGATGGTGGTGGATACTCTGTCTTGTTATGGTTTTAGTTCTCAGCCCTTTGTACAGTGCCAGGCACATGGCAGGGTGTCAGTCAAGGCTTGCCAAATGAATGAATGAGTGAGTGGAGATGGGCGGATGAGTGGATGAATGAATAAATGGATGGAAGAGGGAATGATGGATAGACAGACGAATAAATGAGTGGATGGAGGGATAGGGGAATGAATGATACATGAATGAATGAATGACGAAAAGTGGCAATCAGGGCCCCTCCAACAAATGAATCTTTTCTTTCCAGTTCCTTGTGATCAGAGGAAGGCAATCATCCCAAATTTGGCTTCTGCCTTACAACTGTTTTGTGGCCTTGAGCCAGCCAACTAACCTCTTAGTTGCCTGGCTCATAAAAGAACGATAATGACACCTTTGAGGGGTGGGGCCGATGGCGTAGTGGATGTTGAGAAAATTAATTGGGTGGTGGTAAATGGTTTTGAGAGCACCAGATGAAAGGTGCCGCGGAGGTGAGCTGTTATTATCCATGTTACCTGGGGTTTCCTCTGCCCCCTTCTGCCTCCCCCGAGAATGGCTTCTCTCCTGGTGCCCCAGAAGCGAGTTTTCCTTGGAGAGGGAGCCTGCCTTTCATTGGACTGACTCTTCCCTGGGGTCATTTGGCAGAAGGCTCCCAGGTGAGAGAGAGCTATAATCCCAGAAACCTGGCTGTCCTGCTTTATTTCCTTCCAGAAGGATTGATTTTCCCAGATGCCAACCAGGCCCTGCAGTGCACGGCAGTCTGAAAACAGATTCTCTTTTTCCTCTTCCTGGAATGATAAAAGAGGGACGTCCCTCCAGGTACTAATTTTGAGGGTCCCACCTGTTGGCACGACCTCAGCACTAGAGACCAGGTGTGTAGCATCTGGTGTCCAGAGAGACCTGGGAATTCACTGACATCCAGGAGTTTTGCAGGCTCGCTCCTTTCCGTAGGTGGCATCCCAGGTTGAAAGCATGGACTACATGTATCCTTCAGTTTATGTTTTTCTCACAGAGGACAAAGGTCCCAGGCTTTGGGGTTGGGAGATGGTTTAGATCGACAACTGTGTGCCCTTGGACAAGTTGCGTAAACCTCTCTGGAAATTTCTGAATTTTGAAACACATCTGGTTCTGGGGTTTGGGATTAGGGATGGTGGGCCCATATTCCTTTTTATGGTTACCTCTTATTTCTGGCAAGCATTTAAGAGTGGATAAAGTGAGTTAATTTAAACAAACAGAAAAACAGCAAGTAAATAATAATAAGAGAAGTGCTCAGATCTGGCTTAAATTGTCAAGCGGTACAGAAAGGACGAAAGTTCAGGAAAAGCTGTGCTAAGGGGGATTTTCCATCTTTTTAATGACCCATCCACTCTTTTCTCTTGTTCCCTTCCTTATGCCGCTCCATGATTACCAAGCCGCCCTCTTATTGCCTCCAAACTCAGACCATCTCTGCGTGTGATGGTGAGTTAATGAACAATCCTGTCTTACCCATAAAACCAGATGGGGCGCCAGGAGCTCATTTGACATTCCCGACACTTTTGAGAGACCAACTTTGAGGTCGCCGAGGAGCCCTCGCAGGAAGATGTTCCCTGGAGATGTGGGGTTGGGGAAGGAACTGTGACTCTCAGCGTTCGGGGTCCCAAGGATGGTCTTGGGGTGAAGGCTGTGGCTTCTAGACCAGGCTCGCTAGAGTGCTGTGTTCTGAAAGGGGCTGCTTCAAGCCTTTCAAGGGGCAATCTCCCTGGCCTTAAGTAGTTCTTAAAACACCAAACAACATTAGTGCCCACAAATGAGGGACATTTAAACCTAAACCCGATTACAGCCAAGAGTGGCGAGGCGGCCAAGGTGCTATAAAGAAATGATGTTATTATGTCCAAGGGATGCCATTAAAACTCTGTTTACAAACCAAATGTGCCAGAGAATGGGTCAGGGAAAGAATTATTAGCAACAGAGCTATTTGATCTCTTTTATGATCCAATGAGTCATATTGCTCCATGCTCTAGAAGGTGAATAATGAAAACCTCAAGCCTGTTGATTTATAAACAGGCCCAGAATTCCCTGTTCTTTAACCTCAAATGCCCTCTTAAGTGTGACTTACCCTAAATCACATGTGACATCAGATGCCACCGGGCCTCTCCCTCCCCCTACCCCCCGACAAGAGGTAATTGAAGAGGTGATTGGCGTAGAGGGTGCATAAAATTCCTGTTCACAATAATGGATAGCTGGGGGAAGGGTCAATGGCCAGGACTTAGAGCCATGGCTTTGTTTCTGCATGCCCCTATCTGCAGGGCTTGCAGCTCTAAAGCCGTCTTTGTTCATGCTCCTGGATCTCCATAGACCAAGGAAAGTGAGGCTTGGGGTGCAAATAACCCTTTGTCCTCGTGACCACAGCCTTGCCTCTCCCCCCCCCCCCCCCCCCCGCCCCATCCCTCCCCGAAAGATGTTCTGAGGAGTAGGACCAATGAAGAGTCCCACCTGAACCCCACCCATTACTGAATGCAAACTTGGGAAGTTTCCTTAGGGTCTCTGAGTCTCGGTTTCCACCTCTGTACACAGCCATCTTCAAGTGCTTCCTTACTGTGTGGAAGATACTTTACACATGCCATGAGCCAGCTTAGTCCAAACCTCATAATAATCACGACTTGACTATGTGGCAGACACCGTTTTAAGAACTTTGCATCTAATCATGTATTTCATCCTCACAAGGTCTCTGTGAGGTAGTGCTGAGAACCTGGATCCTACAGACGCCGCTACGGTAGGACTTGAGTCTGAGTGGTTAATTTGGGAGATTGCAAGAGGCTGCGTAAGGAAGTAAGAAAGTAAGACTAGAAAGGGAGAAAGTTGGGCAAGCCACCCCCTTGCTCAGTAATATCAGCATCTCTACAGAGGGCAACTGGGGAGAAGTTTCTATGGGGAATCTTCAGGAAGATAGCATCAGACACACCCGAGTTGTCTCACTGGAGAGGCAGGAAGTTGGGGGTAGTTATGTGTCAACTCTAGCCCATCCTAGTGGATGGAGGGCTCCTCCAGGGGTCTTAACTACTGGTACCCCTCATCTGTGCCATGTGCGGGCCAAGTGGGTCCCTAGGAGCAAGGAAACTCCTTGTGCAGAGAATTGCAGGCGCTTGCAGTTGGACGCATTGGGTTGACCTGCACGGGAATGGAGTGGGGAGGGTATGGGTGTGTCCCCATAGTGTCCACCGCAGGTCCGAGCCAGGGAGAGGAAGACTGGGCCGCCAAGAGCTGGGAATCTTCCCAAGGCTTCTCCATCTGGCAGGAGGGGGACGTGCTAGTCGCTCAGTCATGTCTGACTCTTTGTAACCACATGGACTGTAGCCTGCCAGGCTCCTCTGTGCATGGGATTCTCCAGGCAAGAAAACTAGAGTGACATTTCCTTCTCCAAGGGAGTTTCCAGACACAGTGCACGAGTGGGGAGCCTGCATCTATATCCTCTGTTGGATATTTTTTGGTGTGTTTCTTTTTAAGAATTCTTTTTTTTTATGTGGACCATTTTTAAAGGCTTTTATTGAATTTGTTACAATATTGCTTGTTTTTATGTTTTGGTTTTCTGGTCATGAGGCATGTGGAATCTTCTATCCCCAAGCAGGGGTTGAACCTGCACCCCCTGCTTTCAGAGGTGAAGTCTTAACCCCTGGATTGCCAGGTAAGTCCCCAATGGTGGTCTTTAAAAAAATTTTGGCTGCACCATGCAGTATGAAAGATTTTAGTTCCTCAACCAGAGATTGAACCCATGACCCCTAGCAGTGGAAGTGTGGAGTCCTAACCACTGGACCACCATGGAATTCTCTCCCCTCGTGGTCCAATTTCAGGGTCCACAATGAAAGTTCCTGGGCTACACATTATAACCCTTCAAGGAAGGTATCACTACCCCATTTATAAATGCGGCATCTGAAGTTTAAAGGGGTGAATTGACTTGGTCCCAGAGCACATTGGCCACTGATCTAGGATTGCAGCTTGGCCCCTGCTGACTTCAAAGTCAAGGTCAGCTTCAGCACACCGCCTGCCTTTTGCCTGCCAAGGGGACCCCCAAGTTGTCCTGAATTAGAGCAGTGCCCCAGAGTCTCCAACGAGAGGCTCAGGCTACAAGGATGCGAAGAAGGTTCACGCTGTCTCATTTCCTTAAGGTCAACCTTGTGGCTGGAGGTAAGGGGAGGACTGTGTATCCACCTCCAGGCTGTCTCCAAGGGGCTGACTCATGGCTCCAGTTTCTTTCAGTCTGGTTCTGGCCCCTAGAGACTGCCGGATTCGGCTTCGTCTTGATTCCATCTCCCGTTGCCCCCCAGGTTATCTGCCTTCATGCTTTGGGGGCATGTAAAAAATTCTGCACCTTTGAATTGGAACTGGCATGAAAAGCTGTAATTACATATCCTAAAATGGAACCTTGGAGGCCTTCAAGCAGAAACTCAACTCTCCCCTTCCTCCTCCTTCCCCCCTCCTCCCCTTCAAAGAATGATACAGAGGCTTTGAAAGTCCCACTGGGCTCGCAGGCACCCTGGCAGAGAGTTGCATTAGGAAACCGCACGGCGCTTGTAGACACTCTCGACACGCTGTGGTTTTCTAGTCCACTTCGCTAGACCGTGCCCAGCGCTGTTCCCGGAGTAGTCTGTCATTGTACTTACAACTCACGTCACAACCCGAGTCAGCCCATCACCCTGCGGAGCCAACAGCCTGGCCGTTTTCATGCAAAGCCAGCAAAAACAGACCGCCTGGTGGACTTGGAAAACACACAGGCTCCCAAGCCTCTTCTTTCTTGCTGAAATAATAAATGATAGCAGCATTAAGACCGACTGGGGCCAGGTGATGACAAGAAGAAAAAGGAAAAGAAGAAACCCAGTATATTCCAAGCTGGGGGCTAGGAGTTCAGGCCTGGCTTGGGCACACATTTCCTGGGTGACCTTGGGTTTTGTGCCTTCCTGTCTCTGGGTCTCCTCTGTTTTCTCACTAGTGAGATGGAAATATTGGGTGAAAAATCAATCTCAAGCTCTTTTCCAAAATTTGGGTACAGTATTTGTTTCCTGGGGCTCCCGTGACAAAGAACCACGTCCTGGGGGACTGAGAAGAACTGAAATGTATGCTCTCCCAGTGTGGAGGCTATGATCTGGGATTGAGGGGTTTGCGGGCGTGCCCCCTCCCGAGGCTCCAGGGAACGACCCTTCGGCGCCTCCGCCAGCATCTCGCAGTGGCCGCCCGGCCTTTCCACTGCTTGGTCTGCACCTGCACCTCTCAATCTGCTTCCGTCTTCTCGTGTTTTCTTGCCTGGGTACTTCTGTGCTCAAAGTTCCCTCCTCTTATAGGGACACCCGTCGTATTGAGTTACAGCCCATCCCACTTGAGTATGACCTCGTCTTGACCCGATTGCATCTGCCAAGACCCTATTTCATAGGTTCCAGGGGTTAGGACATCAACATGTAGTTTTTGGGTGATACAATTCAACTCATAACAGGTATCACTGAGTGCTTTCTTACTGAATAGAATTTAAGGATGCTCACTTTTTTTTTTTTTCCCGTGGCATGTGGGATCTTAGTTCCCTAAACCAGGGATCAAACCCATGCCTCCCACAGTGGAAGCTTGGAGTCATAACCACTGGACCACCAGGGAAGTGTCTAGGGAGATTCATTTATGAATTTTGAGCTAGGAGATGTTCATGGCTTGACCTTAGTGGGAGAGAAACTGAGGAAACAAGAGGAGGGACCAGGATTCACCAGGGCTGAGGTGGGATGTGTGGCTCCCTGACAGTTTGTTAAAATATCAGGGGACTGTCCCACTGCCCTGAGATGTCCCTGCCCATGCATTCTTCTGTCCCTTGGCTGCCATGCGAGCAAGGTGATTTGTTCAGGGTTTTTCCATTGCTGGAGTTTCTGATCGGTTTTGTGACTCTGCTGAGCAATACAGGGGATCCACTGTGATGTCAGAACACCCTCAGTGAAAACTTTGGCCACGTTGGCTGAGTCTCATCCTCCACTGTATGCTGACCATCCCATAGATCATACACTCCATGAGAATGGGGATATCTCTTTTTCTTGCTCACTCATGTAGTTCCTGGCTCAGGGAATTAGGGGCCAGATTACATAATGTATGCATGCATGCTCAGTCGCTAAGTCGTGTCTGACTCTTGTGACCCCATGGATTGTAGCCCACCAGGCTCCTCTGTCCATGGGATTCTCCAGGCAAGAATATTGGAGTGGGTTGCCATGTCCTTCCCTGGGGGATCTTCCCAATCCAGGGATGGAACCTGTGTCTCCTGTGTCTCCTGCTTTGGCAGGCAAATTCTTTACAACTGAGCAACCTGGGAAGTCCATATCACATAATAGACACTTAATAAATATTTATTGAATGATCTTTGACACAGACGATCTTTGACAAATGCGATGACAAACATTAGCCAAGGAACACTTAAGAAAGAATCTGTCTGCACCAAAATATTCTCTAAGGTTCAGAGTTTCTTAATTTGGTATCCATGCATCCCAGCAATAGCTATCTTGGAACCTGGAGTTCTCTAATATTCTTGTAGCCATTGACCTTGTCCTCATTTTCCAGCAGAGCCTAATGACACTAAAAGAGGTTGAATTCTTGCTCAAAGGTACATAGAAAATAAGTGGCAAAAGCTAAAACCCTGGTCACACCTGACTAGCAGAGCTGGTCTGTCCCCTATTCCACATTCTAAGAGAATCATATAATTTGCTCCAAGGCTCATGCATACATACTTCTTTGTGTGATCGTGTAAGTAATGCCTATCACTTCCACTAGACTGGGAACTCTGTGTTTTTTAATTAACTAACTTAAAAGATTTATTTACTTATTAATTTGGCTGTGTTGTTGAGTCTTGATTGTGGCATTTGATATCTTTTGTTTTGGCTCTGGGCTTAATTGCCCCAGGGTATGTGGGATCTTAGTTCCCCGACGGGGATTGAACCGTCTGCATTGGAAGGCAAAGTTTTAACCACTGGACCACCAGGGAAGTCCCTAGGAATGCCTACAACTGTCGGTGGCACAGCGTAGGTGTGCGCTGTCAGCATCTACCAAGATGGGCCCCATGATCTTTGCCTTCTGGGGTTCGTGCTCATGGGTTGTCCCTGGATACACAAGTTGGCCTATGTATCCCATAGGGTATTGTGAAAATAACTATGGTTTGCAGTGTCAGAGACACTGCAACGTCCAACCTCTTCTCTCTTGGGTCCCTTCAGGGAGCACCTGGCACTCAACAAAGATGTATCTTTTCATAGACTACACCAGGGCTTCCCTTGTAACTCAGATGGTAAAGGATCTACCGCAATGCAGGAGAGGTGGGTTCGATCCCTGGGTCAGGAAGATACCCCTGGAGAAGGGAATGGCAACCCACTCCAGTATTGTTGCCTAGAGAATTCCATGGACAGAGGAGCCTGGTGGGTTACAATCTATGGGGTTGCAAAGAGTCAGACACGACTGAGCGACTCACACACACACACACACACACACACAGATGCCTAGTGAAAGTGCAGACTGTGCCTCTGCACTCTTTTTGGAGGTTCCATCCTATCTGGCAGGTCTTGACCTTGTGTTGCGTGTCTTCATTGCCATGCCTGCAACCCCCAGCTCTCCTTCTCTTGAGCTGATATAGTGAACTTGAACTCCATGGGGACCTGTAGCTGCCAGCACACAGACCCTCCCTCCCCACCATCGGCACACGTCTCCCCTGCTTGGAGAGGTGAGACTGGCATTGGAACTTCTCACATTTCTTCCAGTCTCTGTTCTCCAGGCTAGGGAGACCTCTTGAAGAACTCATTCTTTGCCCCTCAGTTGGCCAAGAAACCTATTCTTGCTCCAGTTTGGGGACTAAGAAATCAGTCCTAGGCCAAACTACAACCCAAGTTCACCATTCACCTGTCTTGGGACATCTAACATGTCACTTAGCCTCCCTGAGCCTCAGCTTTCCCATCTGTAAAAAGGGAACCATTGTGGTTCTTATACCTTCCAGTAAGCACTGAAGTCAGACAGTTTCTAGTACCATGCTTGACACCAGTAAAAGCTTTATAAGCGCCATGTGGGTTACTATTGTAACTGTTTTTATTATTTGAAGTGCTAAATGATACCTCTTCTTCCTGGAAGTTTCAGTTCTCATGGAAAGGATGTTCTCCATGAGAGACAAATCTGTTTTCCTTCCCACACATACTGTACACACTGCTCCCTTGAACTTCAAAGAGAACCCCCACCCCTCACCCCCACCAGGAAGCTCAACTTGTTATAAGTACAGCCGGAGAAATATGGGCGCTGCAGCCACGGCCTGGGAGCAGCTGTTTGATATCACACCGGGGTGGCCAAGACTTCGGGACGGGCCTGTTTACTCCTCACAGATAATATCTGGAATGAATCGCGGGGAATGACGCTCAGGGTCAACCTTCACCTTTGTAGTTGTTTAAATATCGATTATAATGCATCTGAGGCTGAGCTGGACGAGGGTGAGGAGTGAGCGATGTGTTTGCAGACCTTCCATCTGTCCACTTGCAAACTTCATTTAGAGAATCTTAAACCTCTTAACCGAGTGGGTGATTCCCAGCGCTCGTTTTTCCAGTTAAGAAAGAGTTAAGCAACTCCTCGTTAAGGACGGATTGTTGAAAACTCTAAGATGCTAGAGGCCTCCCCCATCTTAATTACATTTGTCAGGGAGCATATAAGACAAGATGGAGCTTTCTTGCTGATTTAGAATGGGAGCAGGATGGTAATTGGATTTCAGGAAATAAGGAGTCCACGGACAGAGATGTTTGGGAAGAAACTTGTTTTTAAAAATGCAATGATTTTTCATAACTGCAGAACTTTCCAGAGTCGCTCAGAGGTTCTTGTGCATCTTGTGGTTTTTTTTCCCCCTGAGATGGATCAAGTCGGTCACATTTCTATAAACTCTTTTGGACCATGGAGTCTTCAACTTATGCAGTATATTGTGAGACCAGCATTCTATGGAACACTTTGGTCAAGGCTGCTGAAATAAAACAGGCAAAGGACTTAGAACAGGACATACAGCCCTGTGTATGCCCTTGGTAAATACCAAATACTGTTGTCAATATTATAGAGGGGGTTGAACTTCAAAGGCACCTTCAAGTCTAAAAATCCATTATTCTAGTTATAGTGCCATCACACAAAAAAGTGATTCTAGTTATAGTGTTACCACAGAACAAGTGGGCTTGTTGGCTTGGAAAAAATTAAAAAAAAAAAAAAAAGAAATAATTAGTAAGGCAAGTCAAATAATCCCCAAGAAAAACTCTATGTTACTCATTTCAGCATTTGGAGAAAAGGCATTGTCTTGAAAGGGTGGCATAGTTCAATGAAATATGGGTTGGATCCATGTCCTACTTGGACCTGCATGAGCCAGGACCATATGGAAACCACCTCACTTCTTGGGTCCTGGGCTTCCTAACTGTCAAACATAAACAAGAAATGAAAATATCCCCTTGCCACTTGTAGCATGACCCACAGAGATTAGCGGTGTTGACACTGCCTGGGGGTTCTTCTCTCTCTTGGAGAGCGTTCCACCTACCTTCCACTTCCAGGCTCTGTTTGGAGACTTGGTAAAGTGGCCACTTGCTTGGCCAGATGTGACGACACAATTTGGAATTCCAGGTTAAGAGGGCAGTTCCTGTTTTAGGGAGAGGGCTGGTGCTGATTGTAACGTACATCTGTGTTTCTGGCTCTCTATGAAAAAAACCTCATCAACCTGGAAGACTAACTCTGGGTTTCCTGTCACCTCCGTGATCCTTTGCTCTCTCTCTTTCTCTCTCCTCTTTTCCATAATAAAACAGAAATGTAATCAGACTCTGGAATGTGCCTTGGCAGAAGGAATAAACTCAGGCAGTTTAGTTTATTAGCTGTTTCCATGGGAGAGAATTCTCGGGGCCAAATAGATATTTACAAATATTGAAATACTGTGCTGATCCCCAGTAGTGTCTGGAGATAAATAGCTTCTCAGAGAGGTGGTACTTTTTTTTTTTCTGCACCCTCTCCTCCTCCATCCCATTTATCTATCCTGCTTTCAGCTGGATCATCCAACACGGAGAAGGTCTTCAGAAGAAAATTCTTCCCTGCCTTTGCAAATTCAGTACCCGAGGGCGTGGAATTTAGTACTTCAGGGGATGAGACCATCAATGGGGTTTTGAAAGATGAATATTTTGGTACTTTCAGTGATTTAGTCAGCTGGGAGACTTTGTGACCAGAGGTGAGTATCCCATAAGAGGTGTTCTCAGCCAAAGAGCTCCTCAGAGTGGTCAGAGGACCAAATTCAGGGATTATGTTAGCATCCTCCTCCTCTGAGTATGTATTCATTCAACAAATATGCATTGACTCCCCTACACATACAAGGCAATGTATTCAGCACTGGAGTTACCATGTTGTATCTGTGAGGGTCTGGACTGAAAGTAGACATCATGAAAGGTCCTGCAAGCAGAGAGCATTTAACGTAGGGGATTGAATCCCTAGGTGATGGAAGAGTTAAGGAGGCAAACGGGGAAATGAGGCCGCTCTGAGATGACCAAGAGCAGGAAGTCATTACTCTCCCTAGGGAAAAGGGACAGAAAGAGAAGCTTGTGTTACGAGAGCCCAAGTGCCAGGACCTCCACGTGGAGCCAAGGTTGGCTAGCTGCTGCCAAAGCAGGATGGATGAGTGGAGTAAGAAATACCATGGCATCTTCCTCCTCCCTCCCTCCAGCCTGCCACCATTGACTGAGCCTACCAGGAAACCAGAAAGCAAAGCAGCTTGGGAAATGTAGTTCTCTGTGATTTGGAGCTGCTCATGGCTGGCAGAGGTGGTAGATGGGACCTGCATAGTCCTTACTCTCTTGGAAGGATGTGGGTACTGACTATTGCCTGGTCCTACCCATACTCTTGACACCCATTTCCCAAATTAAAACTGAATCTAAAGGGTAAGAGACCACAGTCTTCTAATTTTTTTTTTATCTGAAAATTTGGGAATTTGCCAAGGAGAAAGCAAGTTCACATTTCAGAAGGAAATCCACTTAGTGGATGAGCAAAAATGTGGATGAAGGAGTCCATAGTGGTGTCACCTTAACTTTTGTGCCCCAGACTGAACTTAGTATCAGGTCTTCTTCCAGCCCTGCAAACATCTTCCCCTGTAATAAAAACTAACATTTTGGGAATGCTGGGTGTGTTGTGGTCCTAGATGCTTTCCATGCATTATCTCATTATGCCTTTTATTATTAAACCTTATGCCAATCCCATGAGTTAGCTAGGCTTATTACACCCAGTTTATAGATTAGCAATCTGCAGCTTAGCTAAGCAAATCACTTATACTTATCCCATTGTCAGGAAGCGGTAGAGCTGAATTTGGAGAAAGTTAACCTGACTTCAGAACCCATTTTCTTTTTTTAGCTTTTTATTTTTTATTGGAATATAGTTGATTAACAATGTCATGTTAGTTTCAGATGTACAGCAAAATGATTCAGTTATATGTATACATATATCTATTCTTTCAGAATCCATATTCTCTCTTATTTTAACTTTTTATTTTATATTGAAATATAGCCAATTAACAATGTTGTGATAGGTTCAGGTGGTCGGTGAAGGGACTCAGCCATACATACACATGTATCCATTCTCCCCCCAACCCCTCTCCATCCAGGCTGCCACCTAACAGTGAGCAGAGTTCCCTGTGCTGTACGTAGGACCTTGTTGGTTAGCCACTTGAAATGTAGCGGGTTGTACATGCTGATCCCAAACTCCCTTACTATCCTTTACCCCTATCCTTCCCATGAGTCATCCTGTATTCTAAGCCTTGTCTCAACACTGCCTCTAAGTCTTGTACATGGGAGATGCATAATGATGGTGTATTTAATTTTGTGGCAGATAAAAAGAAAATGCTACTACCTTATGTAGGATATAGTTCAGCTGCTTGAGGAGCAATTCCAAATACCTATAGCTTACACGAGGTAGATACTTATTTCCCTTGCACATAAAAATCTGTGCTTGCTGCTATGACAACTCTGAACCTTGGGATTTTTTTCCCCTCGGGTTTCTTCTTTTTTCTTTATCATCCTCCAGGTGTTTTCACTGTCAACACTTTTTAAGGTAATTTAGCACCAAGTCTATAGCCTAGCCTGTGAAAAGAGGGCAATGAAGATGGAAAAGAAATGCCCCTGCTTCTTAAGGGTTTAGCTGGGAAATTGCACACATTTTTCTCATCTCCATGGTTATAAATTCCCACCTAGCTGCAAGGGAGCTAGGAAAAACCCACCTAAAATCCAGTTGTTCTATCAATATAGTAGAAAAGAAAAACTGGTATTGGAAGACAACTGTGGTTCTCCTTTCTTCTTTAATTTTCTGATTGCAAAATTTTACCATGTTTCATCTCAGTTCATGTACAAATCTTCAACGTGGGCTAATTTTGTCTGCAATTTACACCCGAGGCAACAGAGGACAAAACAGGTGAAATTATTTGCTCTAGGTCACAAACTGTTTCAATTATGTGGGGAATGAGGTTTTCATGGGAATTAATTTTATAAGTGGCCATCCACTTATGAATTCTTCTTTATATTATAAATGGCATTTTGCTTCCAGATATAACCTCATTACTGTGTTAGAGTTGGATAATAAATTCTTATGTAATGAAGACCCCCATGCCCATAAACACCCTTTTGTTTTGTGCTCAGAGCTGTTCAACTATTAAGAATTATTACTGAGAATATTACCAAACTCGATTTTTGGACATTTACACAATTCCAGCAAGTCTGAGCTAAGTACTTCATATGAAACAATAAAAAAAAAATTAGTGTCAGAGCTCAAGTGTCTGGAGGATTTAGTTAAGAATATTTGTTTTTGTGGACAGAAACTTAGTCTAGCTCACGCCAAGAGGATTAAGTGTAGCATATACCAGATGATATCCTGTGTACTCAAGGGTTAGAAATAAAGTTTAGGAGATCTCATTAACTGGGAATTCATTGTCTGAGCTCATGTTGTACAGAGTCATGCAGAGAATCAAACGTTGTCATGATATGGTAAATAACCAATAAGCTCATCGTGCATGCTAAGTTACTTTGGTCATGTCTGACTCTTAGTGACCCTATAGACTGTAGCCTGCCAGGCTCCTCTGTCCATGGAGATTCTCCAGGCAAGAATACTGGAGTGGGTAGCCATGCCCTCCTCCAGAGGATCTTCCCAACCCAGGGATCAAACCTGTGTCTCTTATGTCTCGTGGATTGGCAGGTAGGTTCTTTACCAATAGTCACCACCTGGGAAGCCCATAAGCTCATCACTTACACACATATTCCCCCCTTCCACTTCATACAAGCCTAATTGTCCACCAGGGCTCCAACATCTTTGTGGGGCACCCCCCCAAAGGTTGCCAGATGCTAGAGATATCCGATAGTATGATGCAAATATGATGCAAATGCTTGCAAAGTGGAATTGCAAATCTTGTAAAAGATGCATGGTTTCATAAAATGGATGAAAATCTTGCTGGAGAGTGGCTCTAATTACAAGCGAAGCATTTGATGGATGAGCATGTGGTAGCATCAGGCCAGTTGACACGACAGGTGCTTCAAAAGAGAGTGATTTGTGAATCAAAGGATTAAGAGAGTCTCTTCAGAAAATTGATGGAGCCCTCCAGTACTTCTGAAAAATTACCTTCTGTATGCTCCTGCTGCAGAAAGTTATATGTGAAGGGAATGTGTCATATTGCGGTGTCATATTATCTATCTATCTATCTATCTATCTACAGATAGTCTCTGAAGACTTGCCAAAACTTGATTCAAGCTTCGTTCGTTCTAAGAACAAACGAACAAGCACAGTTGACATTACAGCTGGATTGTTGTTAGAGATGATAAAATAAAGCCTGTTTTTATGATTTTCAGTTTAAAGAGTTTTCAACCCCCTAGGGTCCCTTGCATGTTTTATTGGATTGTGGAGTTGATTGACTGTACCTTCTTGCAAGGTGGGAATGGAGGTCTTGACTTGCCTGTCAATCGTATAGTTTTAGATGGCTGGGAGGGACTCAAGGAAGTAGTGTGTGATGGGGAATAGCAGTTCCTGGCGGCTTGTCTGGGCACTGGAGTAATAAGGATGTTTCTGATGATGATAACAAAAACAATAATAACAAACATTAATTGGGTCATTATTATGTTCTAGGCAAGGCGCCAAATACTTTGCGTGGGTTTTGTCATTCCATCTTCAGATAACTCTGTAAGGTAATTACTGTTTTATCCCCATTTAACAGTTGAAGTGATAAGGGTTTAGCAGAGTTCAGTGCTCTGCCACTCATGTTCAACAGGTAGTCCATTGGGAGACTAAATTACCCCCTTTTCCAATTGTAGTAGGAACATTGAATATGACATTGAACAAATGTTTAAGTGTACGATACAGTATTGTTGACTACAGATAGGATGTTATGCAGTAGATTCCTAGAACTTATTCATCTTGGATAACTGAACACTTATACCCGTTAAACAGCATCTCAGGGACTTCCCTGGTGGTCCAGTGGCTGAGATTCTGTGCTCCCAATGCAGGGGACTCAGGTTTGGTCCCTGATCGGGGAACTGGATCCCACATACCACATGTAAGAGTTTGCGTGTCACAGCTAAAGATCTTGCACGCAGCAAAGATTAAAGATCCCGTGTGCCTCATGTAAGACCTGGCACAGCCAAATAAATTAAAAAAACAAACAAACCCTCCCCATTCCCCACTCCCTCCGGCCCACGGCACCCAGCATTCTACTATCTACTTCTGAGTGGCTATATTAGATACCTCATTTAAGTGGAATCATACAGTATACATCCTTTGGGGACTGATTTATTTCACTTAGTGTAATGTCCTTCAGGTTCATCCATGTTTCCCCTTAAGGGAAAGGGTTTCCTTCTTCCTTTTTTAAGGCTGAATAATATTTCATTGTATGTATATACCACATTTTCTTTATGCTAAATTCCCTTTTGATTCCTGCAAGTTGATCAAAAATAGGAAAGTAACTGGGAGACATGGTAGAGTGAATTTGAGATCCAAATCAAGCATAATTCACATCTTAGCTTGCTACTAACCTTGGGGAAGTGACTTAATCTACATCATATATTTCCATTACTTTTTTGTGTGTGTTGATAACATTTAAGATCTATACTCTTGGCAACTTTCAAGTATTGAGCTGACCACAAATTTCATTTGGGTTTTTCCATAGCATTTTACATCTTACAGAAAAACCCAAATGAACTTTTTGACCAACCCAATATACAGTCCAGGGTTATAAACTATAACCACCATGCTGTACATTAGATCCCAAGATCTTATTCATATTATAACTAGAGGCTGTGCCCTTAGAATACATTTTTAAAAATAATTTTATTTACTTCTTTATTGTTGACTGTGCTGGGTCTTTGTTGTTGCCCTAGCTTTTCTCTAGTTGCAGAGAGTGGGGGCTACTCTCTAGTTGCGGTGCCTGGGCTTCTCATGGTGGTGTCTTCTCTTGCTGCCGAGCAAGCTCTAGGGCACATGGGTTTCAAGAGCTGTGGCACCTGGGCTCAGCTGTTGGGGCTCCCGGGCTCCAGAGCACAGGCTCAATAGCTGTGGTACACGGGCTTAGCTGCTCCTTGGCATGTGGGATCCTCCCCGACCAGGAATTGAATCCATGTCCCAGGCATTGGCAGGCGGATTCTTTACTACTGAGCCACCAGGAAAGCCCCAGAATAATTTTGAAGGTTTTCTTAGAAACTTATAACCAAGTCTAACCAAATCTCCCCACCTCTCACCGCCACTGTGTTTTGCTCACAATAACTCTGATATGTACTGCACTTTGCACAATAGAAAGGATTTTTACCTTTATTCTCTTACGTCAGACCCACAGTGACTCTGCAATACAGAAATGAATGATTAATCCCATTCTCAGGTATAGAAAATGAAGCTCAGAGAGGTTGAGTGGCTGGCTTAAGGTCACACAGCTGGTAAACCTTACTCCCCACAGCAGTAAAGTTCCATTTTGCCTTCCTAGCCTGGTCTCAGTATCCCACAGTCATCATAAGCTTGCCGATGTCTGTCTTACAGTCTTGTTGATAGAGACAGTCGTTTACTTATTTGTGCATATTTCCCTATCAGTTGAAAAGTCAGCGGTGTGAATAAAGTGATGGTTAAGTTCAGGCTACAGTCCATAGGGTCGTAGAGAGTTGGACATGACTGAAACGACTTAACGTGCACACATGCACAGGTTGGTTTTATCAGTAAGTATACCCTTAGGTCACTTAGATGCCAGGCTGTCAGGAAAAACTAGCCAGGTCTCTGCAAGCTCAATGATCCTGCTGTTGATGGTTTCCTTATGTATCACCCAAGCATGGCAAATGCAGTTACCCAATGACATCTGCGCCCAAACTTGAACTTATTTACAGTAACTACACCTGCTTCTCCAGTAAGGAGGTCCTGTGTAATTGAGTGGACTGGGTGGGAATTAGATCTGGGCCCATGATCTATACAGCCTGCCCATAGCTTAATCTATGTCAATTATTTCTACTGATCGCTGTTCTGTAGCAAAATTGAACCATGTGGCTTTTGGAAAGCCAAGAGAAGGGGCAGCAACCGATACATTCAGAAGAGGGTCCTCAGGATAGCATTATTCGTCAGTTCTAAGACAAGAATAGCTTTGGGAGTGGGCTTGGCTATTTTTTTCCCCATAAACTCCAAATGCTCTCTTCCTGGCACCCTGGGCATATTCTCCTCCAGGAAGCTTTTCCTTCCCCTCCTAACGGTATCCACCCTGTTTTGAGATATTCTTTATTTGTCCGTCTCTCTGACTGGCATTTCCTGAACATCAGGATTGTGTCTTGTTTATTTCTGTATCGCTAGCATGTCATCCAGTGCTGGGTACGTGGCAGACGCAGAGGGATTGCTAAATTGTTGAACTGGAAATAACGGGGGGAAAAAAAAGAAAGGAGAAGAATGTCTCACTCCACCCTAAGGCTCCATGGCCTTCCTGCCCATAGGCTACCTCTTCCTTCTCACGAATGTCAGTGGAGGGTAAAGCATGGTTTGTTGTAAATAATGCATTTGGCATTCTGGAATTGAGACAGGGTGTGAAAAGTAACCTGAAATGGCCTCAAAATAAGCTCCTTTTTAAAAAACTGAAGTGTAATTGATTTGCAATGTTGTGTTTCAGGTGAGTGGCAGAGTGATTCACTTATGCATATATATATCTATCTATTCTTTTTCAGATTCTTTTTCACTATAGGCTAGTATATTAAATATAATTCCCCATGCTGTACAGTTGGTCTTTGTTTATCTCTTTTATATATAGTGGTGTGTATCTGTTAATCCCCAGTTGCAAATTTATCCCTCCCCTCTACAAATTCTTGGCTAGTATCCAAAACTTTCTCTTCTTTTCTTTCTTTCTTCTCCCTCCCCTCCTCTCCTTTCTTCTCTCTTCCTCTAGGACCCTGAATATTACATTTGATCATATTTTTCTTTTGAAGGGTCCACTTGTATAATTAACACATAGAAGGTTCTGAGAAGCCCTATCATAATAAAGAAACTAGAATCATTTTCTTCAACTCAATATGTTACTGATTATTTTGACCCTGGGACCATTTTTTTAAAAATATATATTCCCTTCCTCCTCCCTCAACAAAGTCCCACTAGAAGTGTTCCATCACACTCCTTCTTGTTTTCTGGCAGAGGGGTGTATGGCAGTCCAGATGAGGGGGGACTGATCTCTTTGGAGACTTTTATTGTAATAGTATCCTATAATATTACATTATTATAAAAATGTAGTTGACAATTCATCCCTGGATTCTTTCATTCAAGTGTTCTCAGACTCACCCTGTATTATTCATGACTGTTTTGGGTAGCAAATGGTAGAAACCCAATTAAAGAAGGGAAAAAAAGGGAACTTCCCTGGCAGTCCAGCAGTTAGGACTCCATGCTTCCACTGCAGGGGGCTTGGGTTCAATTCCTGGTTGAAGAACTAAGATCCCACATGTGGGGGTATGTGCTGCCCCACCCACCTCCCCCACCCACCAAAAAAAAAAAAAAAGAAGAAGGAGAAAGAACCAAAATTAATTTGTTGGATCATCTAACTGTGAAGTTCAGAGATGGACCTGGTTTTAGGACTATAAAGATTCTATGTATTGCCCTTTCTCCCTTCTTATTTTTTTCTTTCTTTCCATTCTTAGCTCCATTTCTCCTCTATTTATACTGGTCTCATTTTCTTCTACAGCAACTGAATTTCCTTCTTTGGTGAGGGAGTGGAGAAGGAGAGGGATGGTCAGAGGCAGTTTCAAGCTGATATTATGCTAACTTGGTCACTCCAGAGTGAAAAGCTTTTTTTTTTCCTCTAGTATCTTTGTAAAAGCTCCAGGCAAGGAATATGGTTGGTTGGTTTGTGTTAACCCCTCCTCCTTTTTATGCCACTCATTCTGGTCATTGGGGTAAGAGTCTACAATACCCAGTTTGGGTGGCATGCCTGCACCTGTGGACAGGAGGCTGGGATAGTTTGTGATTTTCAGCCCATCAAAACCTCACAGAATGGGTTTCTTAAAGAAAGAGGGAATGTTATTTCTAGAAGACAGCTAGACATGGAGTTCCAGGCAGACTGAAATAAGATTCCATTATACCTTCTTCTACTATCACCTTGTAATCTTTGACTTTTGTTTAGCAGCCATTCAAGAATTTATACTATATGCAAGATGGCAGAAATAATCATTTGGTCCCTAGTGGGGCCATAGTAAGTTAGGGTGTCTCATTTAGGGGGCATGAAATGAACGAATATTACTTTCATCCGAAGATTAACTATCTCATAGAACTGAGGTCTGTTAGGAGAAGGGAGAATGTTAAGTGTGTTACAGCCTAACCCTTTATGGAAATACTCTTCAGGTTAGTCCAACAGTTTACCACCTTGGGGATGCCCAATATGGGTTTTCAGCTACTTATCATTCCCACAGTCCCCTTTCCTGAAGATTGAATGACCTTTTTCTGCAGTGGTACCTACCTGGACAGCTACATTATCAGAGTTCTTTGGGGTTTGAGGAATCTATGCTCACCCACACAAATCCAAGTTAAAGGGATTTTTATTGTAAGCTTATTCTCAATAATTGGGAATATTATTATCATTATTGATAACAGACTCACAACACAAGAAGGAGAAGGGTACTTTGAGAGGTTTGGAGTTGAGAATTGGGAAGTAAAGGCCATCATTCCTCCTCCTGGGGGGAGGAGGCAGGGTGGCCTTGTGGTCCCTCTCATCTTTGCTCCCTTTTGGAGTCTTCGCCATTCTCATTTAAAAATAAAAATAATTTGTTTTTTCTATTCTTTTTCAATTCTTTTCCCTATTTAGATGATTATAGAATGTTAAGCAGAATTCCCTGTGCTCTAGAGTAGGTCCTTGTTGGTTAACCATTTAAAATACACACTGCTGGTGGCTCAGATGGTAAAGAATCTGCCTGCAATGTGAGAGACCTGGGTTTGATTCCTGGGTTGGGAGGATCCCCTGGAGGAGGGCTTGGCAACCCACTCCAGTATTCTTGCCTGGAGAATCCCCAAGGACAGAGGAGCCTGGTGGGCTGCAGTTCGTGGGGTCTCAGAGTTGGACATGACTGAGTGACTTAGTGGGAGCAGGAGGAGCATATTTAAAATAGATAACACATTCTCCTTCTTGCCCCAAACTGTCAGTGCTTGGGGTGGCTAGGCCTATGGCCTCATCACTCTCCATCATGACCTCTCTACTCCCGGTGACCCCTATCAACTAGCAGGTTGGTTTACTGATCCTAAATTCTTGGAGCAGGATTTATGGCTGAATCATGTCTTGGTGGACAGAGCCTTTTCTAACGGCATATGGATGTTCTCCTGTCGATCAGGTTACCGCCTCTGGACCAGCCTGGGGCCAGGAGCACAAGACCTACAGGCTTTTCACTGAGAGCTATGGGAGGGCTATGGACCAGGATTCATCTCGAACCTCTTTGGTACTCCAGACAACTCAAGTAAGACACTGGACTAGTATGACCCACATTTTTTAATAAAATAAAGACACCATGGCAACCAAAAATGTCTTTAGACATTGTCAAATATCCTCTGGAGAACTAAATTATCTTCCCCAGTTGAGAACCCACATCCTAGAATAAGAAGTTGACATAATAGGTGCTGACTCAGTTTCAGCTGAGACCACAGATTTCAAAGGACCTCCGTGTTTCAAAGCAAAATGCTAAATCACCTTAGAGGTTTTCAGAGGAAGTATCTAAAAACCCAATGGTTGTCCCCATGGCGTTAACCCATGGATGCTTCAGGGTGAGCCTCTTTCACCCCCACGTGCAGCCCAAGTCTTGACTTCTTCCCCGATTTCTCCTTCCTTCTCATCCTTGGCCTGTTCAGGAAGGGGATGGCAGTGTCCATGGTCCACTCATTTATCTTCTTAGTCATTTTGTTTTTCAGTCCACAGGCTACCCTGTCCCTATCTAATCAGGGGGCTGCTTCCTGTTTTTGTTCACTGCCATTCGTCCTGCGGGAGCGATTTTTATCATCAAACAATATGAAAATAGAATGCTAGGAATTGGCACCCCTCTCCTGTTGGAAGGCCATGGGCCTGGCCAGTTGGCTTGGGCAGAAGATACGGAAACAGCAGGGGACCCAGCCATGTATTGTGTGTGGGACAAATACCAAAGCACGCCTCTAGTTCCTTCACATGGAGGCCCCTCAAAAAAAGAAAAATAATGATGCAATTTGTTTAAACCTAAAGACATGTATTTACAAGCACTTCATGGTCCTTCTTCCTGGGGAGCGGGGGGCAGTTTTCATAGTTTGATGAATGGGTTCCTTCTGCCATCCGGAATGTGCACAAAGGTGGGCATTCCCATTCAAGGGTGGGTCTTAGCTTCCTCTCTGGTCAATGTCTGCCGCCGGGAAGGAGCCATGGTTCTCAGGGTTGTGGCAGAATGGCAGCATAAGGGTGAGTTATCGGGGTGAACAGGAAAACTCAATGACATGATGTCCTGAAAAAAGCAGTTTTCTCTATAGGTTCATCAGTTTTTGCCATTGCATGAACTTAGGGGACTCACGGTCTGCCTGGTGGGAGGAAAGGTGACGTGTTGGGCTTGGGCTCATAGGTCAAGCACCTACAGGGTGCCTAACATCAGTTGTTATTATTGTTTAGTTCCTCAGTCGTGTCTGACTTTTTGCAGCCCCGTGGACTGTAGCCCACCAGGCTCCTTCCTCTGTCCATGGGATTGCCATTTTCTGTTCCAGGGGATCTTCCTGACCCAGGGATCAAACTCGTGTCTCCTCTTTGGCAGGAGGATTCTTTACCGCTAAGTCCACCAGGTATCAGTAGAGCTGCTTCACGGGAAGAGCAAGAATCAGAAGATCAAGAAGGAGAAAGAATGGTCACTACGTTCCTTTAAAAAAGGTTACCACTTCCTTAAAAAAAAATATCAGTCACATTTCTATTTCTTTTGCACATTCATTGATAAACCATGCTTCTCCTTCTCTTTTTTTCTCACTAAAAAAAAAAAATCACCCGAGTTCAACACCCCAATGATTCCATTAATTACACATCATTACAAATCTGACCTGTGGTTGTAAATATGTGGCTTGCATGCCTTTATTCTCCATCCCAGACCCACAGCAGACACTGCTGATCAATCATGACATTCTTTCTCCCATTTGTTGCTGTGGCTTTAGAATCATTCCTAGAACATCATTCCAAAGTAAAAAATATCCCCTCCTGTTCCTCTTGGAAGATCCCTTTCTTTCAGAAACTATCATAAGCTCAACAGGCAGCAAATCAGTTGAATTGATTCACACATAGGCCAACAGCTCTTAACCTTTTCCTTTCTGGTGGCTCAGTTAGTAAAGAATCCGCCTGCAATGCAGGAGACCCAGGTTCAATCCTGGGTCGGGAAGCTCCTCTGGAAAAGGAAATGGCAACCCACTTCAGTATTCTTGCCTGGGAAGTCCCATGGACCGAGGACAGAGGAACCTGGTGGGCTACAGTCCCTGGTGTCACAAGAGTTGAACACGACTCAGCCACTGAGCCACCAGAGTTGCCAGATAATACACAGTACACTCGGTGAAATTGGAATTTCAGATAAATAACTAAGAGCTTTTATGTTAAGTGTATCCTCACGTATTGCACGAGACATCCTTATACTTAAAAATATTTATTGTTCTTCTAAAATTCAGATTTTCCTGGGAGTCCTATATTTTTAATTGTGAAATCCATGTCTACTACCTAACACCCACTTCTAGAAACAGAGATGGGAGGCTATAACCTGTATAAATCTGTAAGGTCATCATTTCAGGCCTGAGCAAGAAGAGGTGAGACTTATGCTAGTAGACCTTGGGAGGGGAACTACTTTGCCGCCAGCTATGGTGGGAGGTGAGAGTCGTTCTTTGTCTTGATATTACACTCCATCTTCCTACTCAGCCTATAAAACAAATAGTGGGTACTGAGACATATTGGGCTCACAAAACTCAGTAGCTTTTGCATAGTTAGACCCTTCAGCATTGCCTTGGAAGTGGGAGCTGGCTAGACAACCTGATTCTAGTCAACCAAGGCTCGCTGGATCCAGCTGTGTTTTTGAGGATGTGGAGTTTTAACTCGAGGGCATGGTGGGAAGGATGAGAGGAGAAACAGAGGCAGAGTCCTGGAGAGATCTGATTTCTGTGCAGGATTTAAGATGTTGAAAGCCGGGATTGAAACACTCCACTGTGGCTGCATTGGCTGTGTCCACAGCGCTTTCTCTGACGGAGCTGGTCTTCACCGGGCACACGCAGGCATGGCCTCCCTACTTGTTTCCAGCAGGCAGACATTTCGATGGAGTCCCCATGCCCTGCAAGATGTGACCTATTTTATGGACCACCCTTGATTTTAAAGGGTGCCAAGGTGGCAGATGGGCACGGAGAGCTGAGACCAAGTTCTCTGCCTCACCAGTAGTTCCCCCAATTTTCTGCACGTTTGAGTCACATGCAGAGGTTTTACCAGTCCTGCTGTCCTGATGTCATGGCTCAGACCCATCAGATCAGAAGGTCTGGGGATGGGGACCAGGCCTTGCTAGAAGGTCTCCAGGAGATTCCATGTGCAGCCACGTTTGCGAACCACCGGTCTATGCTCAACGTGCTTCTCCTGCTCCAGCAAACGCGATCTCAGCTAGACATCCATGGATCTGCCGGGGCGGGTGGTGGTGGGGGTGGAGATATGGAAAGTCGCCCTTCCTTGTCCGTCCAGGGGGAGGGAGGGGGGGTTCCCTCAGGATAGAGTGGCATTGTTTTGTATCAGTTTCTGGCTTTCTAGCTTGGCTGGGTTGGCAGAACAAAGAAGGCTTCATGCAGGACAAAAGCGCACTGTTTCACCTAATGAGGAACAGTTGAGAGGTCTGGTGACAGCAGCCCATCAGTGAGGGACAGAGGGCGGCAGAAGACAGAGGCTGTCGGGCCGCCTAATGAAGACCAGTTGAGAGGTGCCGGCCAGACACCAGACTCGGCTTTCTTTGTGAGGCCCCAACACTTGCCCCCCCACCTCTCCTGTCTCAAGAGGCTTGGCCCTGCTTCCAGAGGGAGAGAGAGACAGAGACAGGCTTAGATTCATCTGTCACGGTGACGGGTCCTGACCTCATGACCTCTTGAGCCGTGCCCTCCGGCCCCTGGATTTGACCTTTCCAAAGAGCCCCCGGTCCTCAGCCAGAAGGTCCCTATTGACTACCTGCTAGTGGCCACCTGCTGAAGCAGCCCCTGAGAAATGAAAGCCGGCAAATGGTCCACCCGGGACCCTTTGAGGCTTTGCCGGATGGAGTGCTGTGTGCGGGGCCCCCGAACCAATCTCTCTAATTGTGTTGCAAGATGCCTTTCTACTTCTTTTTAAGGGCCTGGAGCTTTGTTGAACTTGGGGGCTTGTAAAGAACAGCACCGTGAGACCGAGAAAGAGACAGAGTTGTTGGGGAGGACCTCTGAAGTCCTCCTGCTTGCCCGAGGGTCCAGTGCAGGCAGGTGATCTGGAAGGATGCTCCTTTTGCAGTGCACTGGCTTCCAGAAACACAGCCACTCTGCGGTCTTTATTGGAACACTGTGCATCACTCCATAAGCAGGCTGGTGTTTATCCGGACCCTTGAGTCCTTCCCTTGGTCATTGTAGAGATTGTACCACATGGAAACTGCCAGTATTTTTTGTGATTAAGATGGTCAAACATTGGCAATTTCATAGCATGTAAGCTAATGAGGGGACTTCCTGATAGCTCAGTTGGTAAAGAATCCGCCTGCGATGCAGGAGACCCTGGTTCGATTCCTGGGTCAGGAAGATCTCCAGGAGAAGGGAAAGGTGACCCCCTTCAGTATTCTTGGGCTTCCCTATGGCTCAGCTGGTAAAGAATCCACCTGCAATGCAGGAGACCCTGGTTCAATTCCTGGGTTGGGAAGATCCCCTGGAGAAGGGAGAGGCTACCCACTCCAGTATTCTGGCCTAGAGAAGTCCATGGACTTCCGTGGGGTCACAAAGAGTCAGACACGACTGAGCGACTTTCACTTTCACTTTCAAGCTAATGAGTGAATTTGGATAAATTGGATCTTCTCTAAAAAAAGAAGTAATGATATAGCAGTTATCTATTACGCCCCAAATTACAGGCTTAAAAGGGCAAACATTTATCATCTGACAGTTTCTGTCAGTTAGGACTTTGGGCTGCTTAGCTGGGTGAGTCTGGCTCAAGGTCTCTCTTGGGGCTGTTGTCAAGATGTCAGCTGGGGCTGCAGTTTCATGTGAAGGCTTGACTGTGGTTAGAGGAGCCACTTTCAGGATGGTTCATTCACATGACTGTTGGAAGGAGTCACTTTCTTGCCTCAAGTGGACCCCTCTACGGGGCTGCTTGAGTGTCTTCATAACAAGGCAACTGGCTTCCTTCCAAATGAATGATCCAAGAGATGAGGAAGTGGTATTGCCTTGTCTAGCCTTGGAAGTCACCCTCTGATGCTTCCACAATATCCTATTGGTTACAAAAGCCAGCCCTATTCAACAGAGGAGGGGAGCATACAAGTATGTGAATGGCAAAGGCCAAGAGTCTTGGGGGCCCATCTTGGAGGTTGGCTACCACAGAGGGACCTTGTTTCTTACCTTCTTCTGCAATGTAATGATTTACTGCTCCCCTGGTCACTTCCTCTCCCCACTTCCTGATGCATCTTCATGTTATTTGAAGGCTTAATCTCTCTGTCAGCTCTCTTCCTGTCTCCACTATGCTAAATGGGAGTCTGGGTTACCCAAGAGCTTTTAAAACTTGTAGCTGGAGAAGTAGCAGGAATAGACAGTGTCAGCAAGCACAGACATCCTTTTCTGTTCAGCTGCCAGGATTTTGGTGCCCAAATCCTTTTTTGAGAAAATTTCAAATCTGACAAAGAGGAGCATTGGTATGGCATTTATTGTGTGATTAATTTATCAAATATAGTTAAGCCTCCCAAGAAACTCTAGCTTACACATTTTCCCACCAGCAAGTGCAGAACAAGGTAGTGAAAGATGCTAATATTTATTGGGTGTTTACTGTGTGCTGGACCCTTGACTGAAGGCTTTGCCTGCCTTATCTCATTTAATTCTCATCATAACCCTGGACTGTTGGCACTACTATTATCTTAGTTTATAGAAAATGAGATTCAGAAAAGTTGGACTTGTCCACTGTCACATGGCTGTTTTGAGCGGTAGGATTTGAACACCCGTATGTGACTTTGGAGTCTGAGCTTAGAACCATGATAATGAACCAGTTTAAATGAAGGGGAGGGAAGCTCGATTGGATGACCCTTCACATCCGTTCCATACTGTGACTCAGGGATTTCAGACTTTGGTTCCTGCTGTGTCATGGCGGGTGAGCCTCTCCAGAAGCTGACTCTGAGATGAAGATCAGCATGCAGGAAGTTTATTAAGGAGACATCTTGGGGCCAATCACTGTAAAGGGAGAGTAGGGAACCAGGATTAGGTGGAGAAAGAAGCTGAGTTTTGACGTGAGCCCGGGAAGGGCCTCAGCCAGCCCAGGGGGCATCTGGAGCTCAGATGGGTCCTTCACAGACGTCCCAGGTTGGGGTGAGGAGTCTGGGCTCTTACACCCAGATGTGGATCAGTTACCTAGTGTGGGCTCTAGACCCTCTTCCATCTTGGAAATATCCAAAGAGGGCTGACTCCAGAGGACCGTCTTTCAGCATCACTCCCAAGCAACAGTGACAATAAAATCCTTCCTTTATGAAGGGAGATCTAGGGGGTGTGTCACAGTCTTTGGTGTCAGTTTCTAATATAATTAAGAAAGTCCAAGTTTATAGACCCAGATTCACAGATGCACATACAGGCACATACATATACACACCTACACTCGTAATGGGCAATTCTAGGCAGCAGTAAAGAATAAATTCAGCTGTAAAAACTCACTTGAGTATTCAGAAAAAGGGACAAAATACACTTGAGAGCTTCACAGGAATTTCTGTCCTTTGCAGTGTCCCACACTCTGTGTTAAATCCGTCCACTTCTGCCCTCAGCATAGATATACCCAATCACCAAACAAAATATCTGTATACAACACTACTATGTTTAAAATGGATAACCAACAAGGTCCTACTGAATAGCACAGGGAACTCTGCTCAATGTTATGTGGCAGCCTAGATAGGAGGGGAGTTTAGGGGAGAATGGATACACATATATGTATGGCTGAGTCTCTTTATTGTTCACCTGAAACTATCACAACATATTTAATTGGCTAATCCTCATTACAAAATAAAAAGTAAAAAAAAAAAAAAGAATATCTATATGCATGGTACATAATACAGCATGTACATGGAACACACACCTGCTTACAGACACGATTTATTCACACACCACACTAACAAGTACCTACAATATCCGCACATGTGTTTGTAGATATTCATAGCATATGTATGCCCATTCAGGGTTTCCCAGGTGGCTCAGTGGGTAAAGAATCTGCCTGCAGGTGCAGGAGATGTGGGCTCAGTCCCTGGGTCAGGAAGATCCCCTGGTGGCGGGCATGGGAACCCACTCCAGTATTCTTGCCTGGAGAATCCTGTGGACAGAGGAGCCTGGAGGGCTACTGTCCATAAGGTTGCAAAGAGTCGGACACGACTGAAGTGACTGAGCGTGCTTGCACATATGCCCCTTTAAACACAATGCACAGCTACGTGCCCCCAACAAGCATGCAGATGGTGGGGTTAGTCTGAAATCAGTGAGAAATATCTCTTAAAGATGAAATTATCTTTTTATAAAAATAAGAATATAGTTGATTTACAATGTTGTATTAGTTTTAGGTGTATAACAAAGTGATTCAGTTATACATATATAGTTATACATATACATATGTAAATATGTATATATATTCTTTTTCAGATTCTTTTCCCTTATAAGTTATCACAAGATATTGAGTGCAGTATTCCCTGTGCTTATCTATTTTACATATAGTAGTATGTATATGCTAATCCCAAACTCTTCACTTTTCCAAAATTATCTTTGACAAATTGATTAAATTACCACACTTTGAGAGACATATGGGGAACTAGACCAGTTTTGGGAACAACAGAAGCACATTTTACACCTGAAGCCCTCCCTACATCATAAGATGTTCATTGAGTAAAATGGGTGTGCAGTGTTCAGTTTATATTATTTACTTTATCCCTCTATGTCTCTGTGTCTTGTCTCTCTTCTTTCCCCTATCTGTCTCATCCTCTCTCACAGTAGTTGAATTAGTGTCAGATGAGGATGAGATGGTTAGATAGCATCACTGATTCAATGGCCATGAACTTGAGCAAACTCTGGAAGATAGTGGAGGACAGAGAAGCCCGGTGTAGTACAGTCCAAGGGGTCGCCAAGAGTCAACATGACTCAGCGACTGAATAACAACAAAATAGACACATTATGTTTCTGCACAACATCATGTGATTTAGACACACACACACACATCCACACACCAGTGATGGAAGAGAATTCCAGTAAGGATGGAAAGTCAAGAATTCCTGCCTTTCTGAGCCCAAATCCACAAATCAGTGGAGAAGCACCCATAGCTGTGGACCAAAGGTGGTGGGTCTGCTGTTGTCCTCATCACCTCTGTATCAGGGTGCTGTGTCTACAAGCCTCATTGTCAAAGAGAGGGCAACGTGGAAAGAGATGACTAGACAGGTCTGGCAAAGGTCTCTGGAGTGATTGGCTGTAGGTCTCTTATCCTGAAAGCAAACACTTTGTAAGTTTGGAGGGCCCCTATCAGATCTTGTAAGGTTACCTCTCACCATCACCCATAGTTGGAACAGAGCTTTCTTTTTCTGGTCTTCTTAAGCAATCAAGCCCTTCTTTCCCTTTCCCACTGCCCTGAACCCTCTCTCTCGCTGCCTGTTCACCTTACATTGTTTTGAACTGACCATTCCTGTTCCCACCTGTCCGAGATCAACCCTCTTCTCTCTCTGGAAGATCCCTCCTGATGGTGGGCTGCCCATCTGTGAGTTCACCCTTCATTTCTCATGCAGGGTTTCCTTCTGTTCCCAAGTCCCATTTCAGCAACCCCCTTCTGCATTCCCACAGCCCATAACTCTCAGACCAGGGGATTAACGTGGTGATTTATCTGCAAAATTCCTTGAGTGAGAGATGAGGAGGGAGGAAAGCCCAGAGAGACCTTTGTCCCTGAATATTGAGTGGCGATTCTGTACATTTAGCAAATGATAAAATAAGCTCTGGGGGTCTGGAAGGGGGGAGGTGACTGGATGGTTTGAGTCCAGTTCGAGGGTATTGTCAGTCTGGAAAGTTCCAAGATTTCCTCTCCATCCTCTGCCCAACCTGTATGTATAGCCTGGTCCGCTTTTTGTTAACAATGTAACTCTCAGATATACATCCCCCTTCTGCATTCCTACAGCCCATAACTCTCAGGCCAACTCATTTACCTTCTTTCAAGAACCCCTCACCCCCATGGAAATACCTGGTGGTTCCATTAGTAACCACTTGACCATACTTATAAACCGCCATGGACAAAAAGACCAAAGAAACTGTCTTCTTGTATCACTCATCAAGGAAGGGGTAAGAAAAAAATAGGAAGAAGGAATAGAAACAGAAAGTGTGATCAGGACATCCTTGGTGGTCCAGGAGTTAAAAGGGTTCAATCACTGGACATGGACCTAAGGTCCCACATACCGTCAAACAACTAAACCCGCATGCCACAACTAAGACTCGATGCAGCCCAGAATAAAATAAATAAAATAAATATATTTTAAAAAGTGTGATCAAAGTCTCTTTCCCACCCAATTTTGGCCATGATGGTTACCATCTGTGATGAATATCCCTAAAGATTTCCACAAGGATAACTCCATTCACTACCTGTTGTTCGTTCTGTCGTAGGTGCCTTTTCTACTAGTTGGGGAGTGCTAATGCAACAGCACACCTTCTCCTCTGGCTGTCTTAGGATCCCATGCCATCTGTAAGTCAACCAGCCTAGACCAGCGGCATAGTTTGTTGATGTAACATAAAAAAAGGAGACCAAAGAATGTTTCCATTTTATTTCGTTTTCGTCCTTTTCTTAATAATGGCATTTCAAGAGCTCTGGAACCTCAGTGAGGAGGGAGGTGGCAATGCCCCTGGGATATGATAAAAATACACAGGGAATGCTTGGAGGGAGATTGTGGCACCTGAATTGTGTGGTTCCTATATTAACGTATATGTAGAGAATCTAGAAAAATGGTACAGATGAAACTATTTGTAGGGCAGGAATAGAGACGCAGACATAGAGAAGTGAAGTGTGGACATCGGGAGAGGGAGGGAGGGTGGGGTGAACTGGGAGAATAGGATTGACACATATATACACACACTACCATGTATAAAATAGACAGCTAGTGGGAACTTGCTATAGTACTGGGAGCCCAGCTCGGTGCTCTGTGATGACCTAGGGGTGGGGTGGGGATGGGTGGGAGGGGGCAGGCTTAAGAGGGAGCGGCTATATGTATACATATAGTTGATTCATTTCATTGTATAGTAGAAACTAACACAATATTGTAAGGCGACTATACCCCCATTAAAAAAAGTAACAAATGTGCCAGTATTGATTTCTTACCTTGTGATAAAGGTACCAAAGTTGAGTTAGGTGTTAACCGTAGGGGAAACGGGTGATGGGGACATAGAGAATGGTCTGTGTTATCTTTTCAACTTTTCTGTAAATCTAAAATAATTCTAAAATGTAAAATGTAATATAAAAGCATTTGCGTGCATTGGTATCAATAAAAAAAGGCACCAAATAGAGAGTCTCTAAGAAAACTAAAGATCCCCTGGAGAAGGGAATGGCTGCCCAGTCTAGTATTCTGGCCTGGAGAATTCCACGGACAGAGGAGCCTGCATGGGGCTGGGCTACAGCCCATGGGATTGCAAAGAGTCAGACAGGACTAAGTGACTAACACACACACACACACACACACACACACACACGAAAAGCTAAAGTGGATTTATTGGGAGGAAGGCTGAGACCCTGCCCAAGTCACCTGTGAGAAAAGGGTTATTCTGTTACTGCTGTTCATCTACCCAGAGGCTGGGGAGCTGGGGAAGCTGAGATAATGAAAGAGTATAAATAAACATGGAAGAGGAGAGAAATTGGTAAGGTGGTGATGGAAACACCCTCCCCCAGACATCTTTGCTTCCTTCCAGCTGCTGGCTAAAAAAAAGACTTGAGGGTGACATTCTATATTGAAGCTCAGAGTTCACTAAAGAGTTCTTGCCCCAGATTTTCAAATCCCCCATGGTTTACCCCTCTCTCCACTTAAAGCACTCCCTCAATGCCCTTTATTGCCTCTTTTTCAAAAGGGTGTCAACAGCCATTGGAGATCAATACACATTAGTCCATCTGTTTTCACTTTGAGGTGCTACATTCAGCATATGTCTTGCAGTTCTTCTGACTGATTACTTTGAGCACCTCCATATTGCTTCTGAGTCAGAGTTCATTCTCTTGCCTTATCTGCAGTTGAAATTTCATTTGTAACCAACCAAATTTTTCATAAAACTTCTGGCAGAACATTGCTTCTCTTCGATGTTGCCCAAACCAGAGAAGAAGGTAGCATGCTCCAATCTTGAAGGCTCAAACCAGGAATATGTTCTCTGGTCCTTGACTTGGTTCATCTTTTTGGGTACCACTAGTATCCCAAAGTCCAGCCTAATGTACATCCATTTATTTACACAAGAGTCTGCAGAGCTGTTTTACTTTTTCAAACCAGATGCCAAAGCAACTAGCTGCATTTGGAAAATGAACTTGTGTATAATGAAATCAGGAGGAGACTAATTCAGGTATGGCCCCACCCCCGACCCTGGGTCAATGCATTGCTAGTTTGTTTGTTTGTTTGTTTTGCCACGTAGCATATGTGATCTTTGTTCCCTGACCAGGGATCAAACCCAGGGCCACTGCATTGGAAGCGCGGTCTCTAACTTTAGTCTTCACTGGACCACCAGAGAAGTCCCACACTGTGAGTTATAGATGAGCAAACTCTGGAGGGCACCAGCAACTGTGCTCTGATAAATGACATTATATATAGAAAATATAAAGGCATTTTGTAATAGGGACTGTCTCTTAGTGCTCTAGCCAATAATTCCTCACATCTGATGTGAGGTCAGATGACTGGGAACTGGGATATTTCCATGGTTGAGGTTGTGAATGCAAAAGTACAAATTACTGAAGGCTGACCAAAACCACATCATGAAACCCCTAATTACCCGTGTCCACTGAGAGAGGCATTTTAGCACAGATAATACAAAAATGAGTACCCAAGGTGTCATTTATCTTTGGTTTTGGATTATGTGCTATGACTGCTTCTTTTTGCATCAGATTTTCCGTGCTCAGTATTGTTATGATTATCATTATTAATTTTATGTGAAATCATAATATTTCAGAATTGCAGAGCTGGAAAGAATTTGGGGATTTGATAGTTTCAGGATTTTCAGACTGTGTTCAGTGAGGGTCCAGAGTTCTGGAGAGGATCCCTGGGAAGAAAGGGGAGGAAAAACAGCATGCAGGTCTCCCATTGTACAGATCACAAAACTGAGTCCCACAGAAAGGGTGAGAACTTTCTAGCTGGTTGGTGCTAGAGTTGCCCAGACCTGTGATCTTCTCTCACTGCAAAGAGAGAATTTCTTTTTTTATTCATCTTTCAGATTTGGCTTATTAAAATAATTTTTATCAAGTTGTTCTTGGCAGTTAATAAGAATTTGTTTTTCTTTTTACACAAATAGCTCTTTTTAGCGTTATTATATTCTACTTAAAATTTTTTTTTTGGCCACACCATGCAGCATGTAGGATCTTAGTTCTCTGACCAGGGATCAAACCTGTGCCCCCTGCATTGGAAGCCTGGAGTCTTAACCACTGGACCACCAGGGAAGTCTAGGAGAAAATGGATCTAAGGAAGGAACAGAGGAAAAAAGAAGGAAACGATTATGTATTTTCTTCCTTATATCAGACTCTTTACATAATTTATTTCCTTAAATCTTTGAAACAATCCAGTGATGCTGGGATTATCACCTGCCTGCATGTTATAGACAGGAACAGTGGAAATTCAAGAAATGACAGAGTTTCATGCCTAATGTAGAACAATCAGAAAGTATCAGAGTGGATATCATGGTGCTTGTGCCAACCCAAGAGTTCGATCTTGCCAGGAGGGAACATGAAGAAAAATAACAGCCAAGAGAGGTGACTCAATCCGATCCAGTAAAAATGGTGGCGCGTGAAAGTCCAGGACGGATTCATCAGGTGTGGCTCTGTGGGTGTCTTGGTAAAGAGAATGCACTGGCTGCCCAAGGCGGTTTCCTTTGCTTTCCTTGTCTTTTTTTTTTTCAAGATTTTTTTTTTTTTTTGGATGTGGACCATTTAAAAAAAATCTTTATTGAATTTGTTACAATATTGCTTTTTCTGTCTTTTTTCTTTTTTTCTAATGTTTTGGTTTAATGACTACGAGGCTTGTGGAATCTTAGCTCCCAGACCAGTGATTGGAAGGTGAAGCCTTAATCCCTGGACCACCAGACAAGTCCCTTCCTTGTCTTCTTTACAGACAACAGAGCACCCAGCAGAGATAAAACTCACTATGTACCAGCCCTCAATGTACCCAGCTAAGGAGCATCCAAAGACCAGTAAATTTCCTGTCTCCCAATTTGGCTGGGAATGTTTTTCTTGGATTATCACCCCATTTTTTTTTTTCACTTCTTTTTCTTTTTCTCCCCTTGTAGCCCTTGGCATACTTCCATGCCACCCAGCGACTACAATAGAAGTGATATAAGATTTTCCCCTGAAGCCAAATTCCTTGGGTGTTAAAGTTGCATTGTTTTAAAAAGGTTGATGATGGCTTAGCCTCAAAAGAATAAATATGACACCATTCTTTGCTCCTTGCTAGGGAGGCGCCTGTGGGGTGGTGTCACCTGTCACTGGGAGACAAAGAAAGTCATGTTTGTTACTCTTTGAATGGCATCTCTGTAAGAGTCACTGACCTTGTTTGTTGAGGTCCAGCCTCTTGTCTAGCAGGTTGCGGCCTTTTTTTTTTAAAGGCTCTGTTCCAGATTTTCTTTGTGAATGCCACCTTCTGAGATTTGGGGGTTTAAGAGACCTGTTTCTAATGGCTTCCATGATTTCATCTTTCTACCTGTTGCTTCTGAGAAAATGAGCTTCACATAGTAGAACAATTTATGATTCTGCCTAGCAGCTTTCATGGAAACAGGTGGCAAAGTGAAAGAGGATACATCTTTTCTCTTTTCACCTGGACCAGAAATTTGGGGCTAAGGAAACCATGAGCTTTTTTGTTTATCTGCTACCTTCTGTGAACTCTCAGTATATGAGAACTAGCTTTATACAAACCAAGAAAGTGACGTTAATTGTGAAGAATCTGATAAAGTTTTTTTAAAAGCACTACTACTCAACAAAAGACCAGTATTAAAATTGTGGAGGATAAAATTCTAGAATTCTCCTTGGTGATGCCCTTCGATTCATGTGTAATCCTCATAGGTATTTGGTCTTGAATATTACAGATATTTATGGATTACCTACTACACGTTAGGGCTTCCCTGGTGGCCCAGACGGTAAAGAATCTTCCTGCAACATGGGAGACCCAGGTTTGATCCCTGGGTCATGAAGATCCCCTGGAGAAAGGAATGGCTTCCCACTCCAGTATTCTTGCCTGGAGAATCCCATGGACAGAGGAGCCTGGCGAGGTACACAGTGTTGCAAAGAGTCAGACATGATTGAGTGACTAACACACACATGCTACATATTCAGTTCAGTTCAGTCACTCAGTCATGTTTGACTCATTGCAACCCCATGGACTGCAGCACACCAGGCTTCCCTGTCCACCACAACTCCAGCACTATTCACAATAGCCAAGACATGGAAACAGCATAAATGTCCATCAACAGGTGAATGAATAAAGAAGATGCGGTACATACATACAATGGAAGGCTCAGTTCAATTCAGTCATGTCCGACTCTGTGACCCCATGGACTGTAGCATGTCAGGCTTCCCTGTCCATCAACCAACTCCCAGAGCTTGCTCAAACTCAGGTCCATCAAGTTGGTGATGCCATCCAGCCATCTCATCTTCTGTTGTCCGCTTATTCTCCTGCATTCAATCTTTCCCAGCATCAGGGTCTTTTCAGATGAGTCAATTCTTTGCATCAGATGACCCAAGTATTGGAGTTTCAGCTTCAGCATCAGTCCTTCCAATGAATATTCAGGACTGATTTCCTTTAGGATTGACTGGTTTGATCTCCTTGCAGTCCAAGGGACTCTCAAAAATCTTCAACAACACAGTTCAAAAGCATCAGTTCTTCGGCTTTCTTTATAGTCCAACTCTCACATCCATACATGACTAACTACTGGAAAAACCATAGCTTTGACTAGATGGACCTTTATTGGCAAAGTAATGACTCTTTTTTAATATGCTGGCTAGGTTGGTCATAGCTTTCCTTCCAAGGAGCAAGTGTCTTTTAATTTCATGGCTTCAGTCACTATCTGCAGTGATTTTGGAGCCCAGAAAAATAAAGTCAGCCACTGTTTCCATTGTTTCATCATCTATTTGCCATGAAGTGATGTGAGTGGATGCCATGATCTTAGTTTTTTGAATGTTGGGTTTTAAGCCAGCTTTTTCACTCTCCTCTTTCACTTTCATCAAGAGTCTCTTCAGTTTCTCTTCACTCTCTGCCATAAGGGTGGTGTCATCTGCATATCTGAGGTTATTGATATTTCTCCTTGCAATCTCGATTCCAGCTTGTGCTTCATCCAGCCTGGCATTTCTCATGATGTACCCTGTGTATAAGTTAAATAAGCAGGGTTACAGTATACAGCCTTGATGTACTCCTTTCACAATTTGGAACCAGCCTCTTGTTCCATGTCCTGTTCTAACTGTTACTTCTTGACCTGCATACAGGTTTTACTACATATTAGGCAGTGTGATGGAAGTACAAGAGCAAACCAGACAGATGTTGTTTCTTAGGGAATTGGGGAGTTGACAGGTCATTGGGAAGGAGAGACATCCAGAGAGTATTTAATAAATAGAGTCCAATGAAGAAAGGTGTATCACTGGAAGGGAGCTTGTAAGAGGGAGTCTTAACTTTGGGGATCAGGGAAAATGCCCTGTGTGAAGTGACTCTGAATTCCTTGCCCCCATGCCCTATTTCTCCAGTCTGCTAGACCCAAGCTTAAACGGTATCATCTGAAAGTTTAATTCTCTAATCTAAAAGATTCCATGACCACGATAAACCCTGTTAGCTCCGGATCATCCATCACGTCTTGACACTCAGAGTGATGTCAAATCTCTGATAACAAATCTTCTTTGAAGTTTGTTTCCCATTCTAACATGATTGTTGAGTCTAGGTGTATCCTTCTATTCTTTATGTGAGTATTCAGTGATGGAGGGAGGTATGTGTCCTTTTTCTTCCTCTATATAGCTCAGATCTTTATTACAAAATGATAGCTGTGATATAGCCTATTAACTACTCTGTCTCGTAGTAGGTTTAGGAGCTATTAGAATCTCTTAACAGTCTTCTCACATTTCTACAGACTTATGAGAAGAAAGGGAGAAGGAAATGGCAGCCCACTCCAGCATTCTTGCCTAGAAAATTCCGTGGACAGAGGAGCCTGGTGGGCAGTGTCCATGGGGTCGCATAGAGTCGGACATGACTGAAGTGACTTAGCAGCGGCAGCAGCAGCAGCATGGGAAGAAAGGATGGAGACTTTTATCATCACTGTTATCAAAAAGGAAAAATAAATAGACTTAGCTCCTCATTCTCTAAAACATTTAAGAGTTTGAATAGCCATAATTAGATTTTTCTAAACCAAGAATTAGTTGATTATGGCCAAGTGTATCCCAAGTATCATATGACAAACTTTTGTATCAAACATCTATATGTTTTTAGGAAAGGTGTCTCTTCATTTTTTACTTTAATTATTTAATTTGTGAAACCAGAAGGTGAACTAGATAATATCAAAGTTTATTTCTACTCCTAAAATTTCTAATTGATGACTTAGACCTTAAAATATCTTATGATATTCAGATTTTATAAGGTCTAGCCCACAGTGAGGGGTTGGGCTTCCCTGGTAGCTCTGCTGATAAAAAATCCCCCCGCAATGCAGGAGATCCTGGTTCTGTTCCTGGATCGGGAAGATCCCCTGGAGGAGGGCATAGCAACCCACTCCAGTATTCTTGCCTGGAGAATCCCCATGGACAGAAGAGTCTGGCGGGCTACAATCCATGTGGTCACAGAGAGTCGGACAGGACTGAGACTAACCACAGTGTAGCATAGCCCATTGAGGACTTCCAAAGTGGTCTTTGCTATCTAGCACCAGCTAAAGCAACTGGGTGAACTTTGAGACATGACCCGAAATAGAGCTGCAGAGAAAGTCCTTCAGCTCTAGGTAGGTACCATCTTGTTTTCGAAGACTAAGGTAGTCTCTGATCATCTGGAGTGGGAGAATATTCTGGAAGCTGGTTTGAGAGATTGGCAAGGCAATGTAGAGCAAGAGAGATAAGAACCTGCCAATGAATGTGCAAATAATGGACTGATTATATCGATGAGTGGAGGGATGGATGAAGAAGTCTTCATCTCTGACCTGGGGGTGGTGATTCAATCACCCAAGTGGACCTCAGTGAGGAAATCCATCTCTATTAAAATAGACTGAATGCTGTAAATGGTAGAAGTTCTAGGTTCAAGTCCTGCACCCTCCTGCCATATATACTTACTTGCCACATGGTTTTGACGGGTTTAAATAACCTCTTTGACCTTCAGATTATTCAACTGGTAAATTGTTTTGGTGTGAGGATGCAATGAGATCCTACATTTATGAATTATTGCAATTATATATAAGCGTGTGTGCTCCATCGTGTACTACTCTTTGCAACCGTTTGGACTGTAGCCCGCCAGGCTCCTCTGTCCATGGGATTTTCCAGGCAGGAATGCTGGAAGGTGTTGTCATTTCCTCTTCCAGGGGATATTCCTGACCCAGGGATCAAATCCACATCTCTTACATTGGCAGGCAGATTCTTTACCATTGAGCCACCGGGAAAGCCCTCATTGGCTCATAGGACATGCTCAATAGAAGTGATGAATCTGGTTAGAATAATGATTTCTTCACCCAATTCGCTGAAAAGCAGGTGGTCCACTTGATAGTAAAAGTAACCAAGAATGCAGGTAGCTAGTGCTTGTGTTGCAGTCTGTAATTTGGAGAGAGTTTTTCTCATGTCTCCCAACAGTATTTTGCCTTTTTATTTCCTCCAGTCTCTTTTTCACCTCTCTTTAGAACTTCTGCACATGCTGCTCCCTTCACCTGAGATACTCTTCCCTCAGTTCTTCTACATAGTATACTCCTATTTTTTATTTTATTTTTCAATTTTATTTTATGGCCACATCAGGCAGCATGCAGGATCTTAATTCCCTGACCAGGGGTGGAACTTGGACTCCCTGCAATGGAAACGTGGAGTCTTAACCACTGGACCACAGGCGAAGTCCCAGTACAATTCTACTTTTATTTTCAGGGTAAGTAGCTCTATCTTTCTCCAGGCTTCTTCTCCTGCCCTCCCCCATGGAGCCTGGATTACCACCCTCACTGCTCTCCTGCACCCTATACTCACCCATCCATGCGTGCTCAGTCGCTCAGTTGTGTCTGACTCTTTGTGACCCCGTGGTCTGTAGTCCGCCAGGCTCCCCTGTCCTGGATGTTCTCCCAGGCAAGAATACTGGAGTGGGGTGCCATGCCTTCCTCCAGGGGATCATTTTCGACCCAGGATTTGAACCTACATCTCCTGCATTGGCTGGTAGATTCTTCATCTCTGAGTCACCAGGGAAGCCCTCTAATACTCACCCACCTCACTTCTCAGCTATCTCACTGTTGGGTCCTCAGCACCCAGCCCAGTTTGGAAACAGTCCAGACTCTCAGCACACATCTGCTGGCTGAGTGAAGAGGGCGCAGATGAATAGGAGTTCTGGGCACCACAGCGAGAGTGCAGGGAAGTGATGACAAAACAGCGGCCACAGATTGGTCAGACGGGGAGCTGAGACTGCCTGGCCTGCTGACTTCTGTCATGTCATCTCTCCAGTGGGCCCTCCAGCGAAGGCTCCATTGCAGATCCTGAGCTGTCTTGCCATTGCACGTGGAGCGAGTCCCCTGGCCCTCCCGGAGGAGGCCAGCTTCCTCTAGCTCTCTTTGTCTGCAGCCTACCCCCACTTTCCTTTCTGGGGCTCTGTCTGCTTGTGGAGTCAGGAGGGACTGTCTGCACCTTCTGCGGAGACAACAAGGGAACATGACGTTTCACTCTGGCCCCAACCCCAAGCGTCATTGGTGTTGGCTGGCGATCAAAGCCGCCGTTCCATTTTTAACCTTCGTCAGGCCCCACCTCACTCTGAGCATGTGTTCCCGACATTTCATTGTGTGCCAGGGGGATAAACAAAACCCACCCCCTGAGTCCAGGGGAGGATGCCTTTGGGGGAGCGCTGAACCCGGCTGAGGCAGATAAGTGACTTTTCCACCCGGAGCCCCCCTTGAGTGCTGTGGTTTTTTCCTGAGCTTACATGACACCACGTTAAGGGAGATGGATGGCTTTATTTTTGTGCAGAACAAATCTACAGATGGTGACCCCCGACCAAAAAAAAAAAAAAAAAAAAAAAGCAGAGGCCGGGAGGAGGGTCAGAGAAGTCTATCTTAGACTTTCCTCTTTCTGTCTCCACGTCTCCGAACTCACGTCTCCTGAGTCTCCTATAAATGTCTCCATTGGTGATTATCAGGGCATATTGAGAAGACATAATTTGATTTGATTTTCAAATGAATCCAGATACAAATGAATATATGTTTCTAGAATTTTCAAGCAATTAAGAGTAAATAGGAGGAGAAAAGGGGCTTCCTTGGTGGCTCAGCAGTAAAGAACCTGCCTGCAAAGCAGGAGCCGCAGGAGACGCGGGTTCGATCCCTGGATTGGAAAGAGCCCCTGGAGGAGGACATAGCATAGTATTCTTGCCTGGAGAATTCCACAGACAGAGGAGCGTGGTGGGCTATAGTCCACGGGGTCACAAAGAATCAAATATGACTTAGCAACCGAACAACAAATAGTACTATACATAGTACTATGGTGTAAAAAGCATAGTTCACACTATACATGCAAACAGGATCAGACTCTTCATGGTGTTTCACAAACTGCTTTTTTTCACATCCTTGATGTCTTTCCATGTGTGTGAATTTAGAACAAATTCATCGCATTTCACAGCTGCCAAGTAGCCATTTGTGTAGCTCTGTTATCACTTACTTAACCAGTTCAAGAGAGCTGGTTTGAAATCCCCACCTTAAAGCAAGCTCATACTTTATTTTTATGCTTATGACGTTCCCTCTCTGCTGTCTTGACCCAGCTGAGGTCTTAGTTTTCTACTTCCTTGATTGCAACCTTGTCAGCACTAAGATGGTGGATGCACACTGGCAGAAATCCATTTGGATTTCTCTGTTACGCTTTAGCTTAGAAAAAGCAGCCTATTTTCCTTGGGCTTCACCCCCATACTGTGTTTCCACATTTGTTTCTTTGTGGTGGCAATTATTACATCAGTCTTTCAAGGGATGGGGTCTGAAGATTTATAGTTTCTTTTTTTTTTTTTTAAGATTTTTTTTTGATGTGGATCATTTTTAAATTATTGAATTTGTTACAATATTGCTTCTGTTTTATGTTTTGGTTTTTTGACCGCCAGGCATGTGGGATCATAGCTCTCTGACCAGGGATGGAACTCCCACCTCTTGCATTGGATGGTGAAGTCCTAACCACTGGACCACCAGGGAAGTCCCCATAGTTTCTAAAGCGCCCTTTGTGTGTCTAATGGACTTCTAAAACCAAGAAATGTGAAAAGGCATGGAAAGAAATGACCTCTGTTGTCCAAAAGGACCAAGATCTCATTCTATCTCTGACTTTGGGAAAGCAACTTTTCAGTTCAGTTCAGTTCAGTTGCTTAGTGGTGTCCGACTCTTTGCGACCCCACGGGCTGCAGCACGCCAGGCCTCCCTGTCCATCATCTACTCCCAGACTTTACTCAAACTCATGTCCATTGAGTTGGTGATGCCATTCAACCATCTCATCTGTCATTCCCTTCTCCTCCCGCCTTCAATCTTTCCCAGCATGCGGGTCTTTTCAAATGAGTCAGTTCTTTGCATCAGGTGGCCCAAGTATTGGAGTTTCAGCTGTAGCATCAGTCATTCCAATGAATATTCAGGACTGATCTCCTTTAGGATTGACTGGTTGGATCTCCTTGCAGTCCAAGGGACTTACAAGACTCTTCTCTTTTGAACCACAGTTCAAAAGCATCAATTCTTTGGCTCTCAGCTTTCTTTATGGTCCAACTCTCACATCCATACATGACTACTGAAAAAACCATAGCTTCGACTAGACGAACCTTTATTGGCAAAGTAATGTCTCTGAGTTTTACCTTGCAGGAAAACAGTTTCCTTGTCTGCAAAATTGGGAAAATTATAACCGAAGTGACCTTGCAGGATTATTCTGAAGATGAAAGTAAGTGTGAGGGACACAATTGTTGCTTAATAATACCAGCTTTTTTTTATTTTCTGAGAAGTGTTGGAAGTAGGAGATGGTTCATTTCTGGGTTTGAATCTGAACCTCACCTCTTTTCAGATAACTGGATAACTAACTAACCCCTGTGAGTTTCCATTTCCTCATCTGCAAATTGGAACTGAAATAGTCATCAAAAATTATTGTCAGATATATTGAAGACTTCCCTGATGGTCTGGTGATTAAGACTCCAGGCTTCCAATTTAAGGGACTCAGGTTTGATCCCTGGTTGGGGATCCCGCATACCTTGCTGCAAAGCCAAAAAACAATTTAGAATATATTGTATAACACAGGGAATATAGCCAGGATTTTATAAAATTATAAATTGAGCATAACCTTTAATAATTGTGAATCACTATTTTGTACATCTGTAACTGACATATACAGCAACTACACTCCAATAAAAAATTCTATCACAAAGCTTACAAGTAGTGTATATAAAGGACCTAGTTCAGGCACTCAAATGGTGGCTGTTCTTACAGTTTACTTCATTCTAATTCTTCTGTTTTCACTCTAGGCAGGGATTGAATTGTCTACTATTCCCACACCTGTGGCCATGCTTTCACGGCTTTCTTGCTTGAAGAAGATGCTTATTTATATGTAGAAACTATGGAGACAAAAGTCAGAAACTTCATTCTAATCATGCCTTTCCTATTTACTTCTCATATGACCTTGGACAAGGCACTTGGCCTCTTACTTTTGTTATTTCTAAATTGTGCCATTATTTGTAATACAAACAACACCGTGTTTCCTTGATACTTAACAGTTTATGAATCATCTTCATAGTCCTTATTCTAGGTCAACTTCCCAGCCAGTGGGTTGAAGATCATAAATACACATTCAACGTATCAACATTCTATCAAATTTGGAGCCCCTTTAAAAAATAAAATCTTGGTTTTTTTTTAGGAAGCAAGTTTGGGCAGAGGGGTGGGAATGGGTGTTAAGATTTCCCAAGCTACTCAGAGTATTTGCTTCTTCATTCATTCAACAAACATTGTGTAATTGCTTGTAGTGTGCTCGTTCATGTCCTATGATTTGAGGATAAAAGAAGACATTATTATCATTACTCTTGTGAGTTTCTTTGTCTAATGGGAAAGATATACATGGAAACATTTAATATACTGCAGTGGCAGCAGGTAGTCTGACTGAGGTATGTTGGGGGGGAAAGTGGAGGAGTGAATACTTAATCCTGCTTGCAAGGCTGGGGGTTAGGGGTGGTGTTAACAAGAGGTTTTAAGACAACGATATCCTTGGATTCATCGTCAGTGATCGAGTTCACTGGATCAAGATGGGGTTGATGGGCATGATGGGGTTAGGAAGAGAGCTTAAAGTTTCCCTGGTGGCTCAGATGGTAAAGAATCTGCTTCCAATGCAGAAGACCCAGGTTCGATCCCTGGATTGGGGAGATCCCTTGAAGGAGGGCATGGCAACACGCTCCGGTATTCTTGCCTGGAGAATTCCATGGACAGAGGAGCCTAGAAGGCTACAGTCTATGGGGTCGCAAAGAGCCAGACATGACTGAGTGACTTTCGCTTTCATCAAATGTTTAAAGTCTTATAGGCAGGATCCATTATGGCATCCTCAAGATACTCCAAGAAGCCTATGGAACAATATATGAGAACAGGAGATGAAGTCAGAGTAATCAGAGGGGCAGAGCTTGAGAACCCTGTGCTCCCTAATAAGGGGCCTATCTCTTCTGAGGGCAATGATGGGCTTCACATGGGTGGGCCACATGGTGGCCCCAGTTGTGTTTCTCAGTGATGAGATTTGGTAGTGACCCGGTTTGGGTTCTCCAGAACGCAGAGCCTGAGGCAAGGATTTGGGTGGAAGGGGTTTCTTTGGGGTGTGACCCCAGGAAGCACTGGGTGGGGGTGGGGAAGTGAGTCAGGGTAGGAGAGAAAGCCAAGGAAAGGTGCCCTACAGGGCAAATGAGGTTCCATGCCTCCAAGCCTTTGAGAGACATTGTGGACATCTTAGACTTTTCCACGGTGAGTGAGGAAGCTGGGTGTTTATCCATCAGCTCCTCCCATCCCAGGATGTGGGATGCTCCTGGGTCATCCACTCCCTGGCACTTCCTGTATGTCCCTCCTGGGCTGAGCATACTCTAAGTCAGAGAACACTCTTGGACAGAGGGATCGGATGGTTCCGGTAGGAAGCCAGGTATAAGGACTGTCCCTGAAGCTTCGGATAGTTTCTTCTTCTTTTTTTTTTTAGAGCAATCAATCAAAGAAGTTTATTTGTTTATTTCTTTATACTTTTTATTGAGAGCACCATTTTTTAAAAATTGAAGTATAGTTGATTTGCAATGTTGTCTTAGCTTCAAGTGTAAAGCAGTGACTCTATCATAAGTGTGTGTGTGTGTATTTTATAGATTCTTTCCCCTTATAGATTATTACAAGATACTGAGTATAGTTCCACGTGCTATATAGTAGGTCCTGTTGGTTATCTATTTTATATATAGTAGTGCCTATCTGCTAATCCCAAACTCCTAATTTATCCTTTCCCCCTTTCCCCTTTGGTAACCATAAGTTTGTTCTCTATGTCTATGAGTATATTTCAGTTTTGTAAATAAATTCCTTTCTATCATTTTTTTTAGATTTCACATAGAAGCAATATCACATGGTGTGTGTATTTCTCCCTCTGACTTACCTCACTTAGTATGATAATCTCTGTCCATCCATGTTGCTGCAAATGGCATTATTTCACTCTTTTCTATGGCTGCATAGTATTTCATTGTATATAAATATATATATGCCACATCTTGTTTATCTATTCATCTATTCATGGACCTCGAGATTGTTTCCATGCCTCGGCTATTGTAAATAGTGCTGCAATGAACATTGGGGTGCATGCATCTTTTTGAATTATAGCTTTCTCTGGCTGTGTACCCAGGAGCAGGATCATTGGATCATATGATAACTGTACTTTTAGTTTTCTAAGGAATCACCATACTGTGAAAAGAAACACTAAATCCTGATGGCATCATTTGAGCATCAGGATCCAATCATACCTAAAGACAGACAGCTCTGCTCCTAGACATTTTTATGAGAATTATTTTTATTTCCTTAAGTCCATTTGAGTGCTGAAGAATTGATGCTGGGAAAGATTGAACCGCGTGCTGTGGTTCATGGGGTCGCAAAGAGTCGGACATGACTGAGCGACTGAACTGAACTGAACTGAACTAAGTCCATTTGAGTTGAATTTCTCCCCCTTGCAAACATAAAAACCCCAATTAATATTGTCTTTGGGGCATAGCAGGATCTCTTTATCTAGGGGATAGGCATCTAAGATACTAGGATCTTGAACCATTCAAATAATAATAACTGAAACCTCAGCAACAATTTATTGAAGACTTTCATACAGTGCATAACTAACTACATCCAGAGGCACTATTATCAATCCCATTTTATAGATAAATAAATCGAGGCTCAGAAAGGTTAAGCAACTTGCCCAAAGTCACACAGCTGGTGAGCGACTAGAAACCACACTCTTGTTTCTCTGTCTCCTGACTCTGCCTTGTCAATGTCAGCTTCCCACGGTTCCTTCCTGAAGCATTGGAAGTCCCCTACTGAATAGACTGAGATGAGTTGAATTTTGCTAAACACTCACGGAGCATCTGTAGTGTCACTTCATTACCAAGGTGTTAGCAGAGGTCAACAAACAGACAAGAGAGAGGTCGTGCTCTCGCTCAGAGCTTTTAGCTCTTCTTCCCTCCCAGCCAGTCTGCTAGCGTGCCAGCGTGGCTGGGAAAATGGCCTGTCACCAGATACTCTGTTCACCTCCGGGTTTCTGTATACAGTCTTATTTCCTGTCCTGATTGGAACCTCCATCAGGGGGCTGTAACAAAGTCTGCCCTATAAAGTATATACACACAAACGCTGTCTCTGGAGCCCCCAGAATCTAGACTATCAGGTGTACTTATCCAAGTATCTCCTAAAGCTTTGAAACATTAATCCTATTTGCTCCTAAATTCTGCATAACCTCATGCAAAAAACAGAGAAAGAGCTCTGGTCTTGCTGCTTTCGGAGATGAAAGATGTTGATAGCGTAGAGTGGCGCCCAGCCATTGAAAGTCTAACAGCCATCTAACTAAGCTGCTGCACCTGAGAGATACAGTTAAATACCAGCTAGTGTCCTCAATCTGACACTGAAATCAGAGATATTAAAACCATTTGAATATTAAAAAAAGAGAAAACATTCTGAGTCCATCCAGTGTTAAAGGTCTGCTAATAGTTTCAAGGGCTGCTTAGCACAGGGAACTCTGCTCAGTACTCCGTGATAACCAAGATGGGAAAAGCATTTGATAAAGAATAGATAAATGTGTTGGGCTTACCGGGTAGCTCACTGGGAAAGAACACACCTGCAAGTGCAGGAGACATAAGAGACACGGGAGGAAAGCATGGCAGCCCACCCCAGGATTCTTGGCAGGAGAATCCCGTGGACAGAGGAGCCTGGTGGGCTGCAGTCCATGGGGTCACACAGAGTTGGACACGACTGAAACAGCTTAGCACACGCTTGCACATACATGTGTGGGTACAACTGAATCACTTTGCTGCATACCTGAAGCTAACACATTTTAAATCAACTATATTCTGATATAAACTAAAAACTAAAAACAAACCAAAACCAAAATCAAAGAAAGCCCGCTCTTCTTCTCTTCCTCAGTTTGGTTTTAGCTGTTTTCTGAACTCTGCTCAAGCAAGAAGAAAGGTGGGTGGAAAGGTCATATCTCTGTAAAAATGGGGATATAGCAATGAACTGAGGCCCAGCTGGTCTCTCGCAGGAGACTGCAGGGTCTTCTGTGACCTAGAGATTGAATAAAGGGGCTGGGGTTTTCCCCACGTTTGTTCTCAGGACAATGGCAACCAGAGGGGGAAAAAAAAAATATAGAAGAGGGTTTAGATGATTCAGAAGCCGGAGTTAAAGTCTCATCTGTGCTACTGGTTGGCCTTGAATAAGTTTTTCTCTTTCTCAGTTTCCTCCTTTGCTGTAACCAAGCTGGATCGGTAGCTCCAAAAGGCCATCATTGAACCCCCATGTTAGAATTACCAGGGCCAAAGACATTAAAATGCAGTTTCCCAAGCACTAGCCTGATGGAATCAGAGTCTCCCGCCCAAGTGCTGTGAACCTATATTTTTAGCAGGCTTCCTCAGGTGATTCTGAGTCAAAGTCAAGTATGGAAATCACCCGAGTAGCTCGGCCCGTGGTCCCTCCCAGCTTTAGCATTCTCCTAGATGTTTTCGGGACAGATGTCTGGGTGTTCTGTTCTCTGTTGGGAGCCCTGAGTGAAACAACCCGATCAGATTTCTCAAACCAGCCACATGGAAAATAAGCCGGAGGATCTAGAGACTTCAGGTTTCTCATTTAAAGAAGAACTCAAGGACTTCCCTGGTGGTCCAGTGGTTAAGAATCCACTTGCCAATCAATGCAAGGGACATGAGTTCCATCCCTAATCGGGGAAGATTCCACATGCCGTGGGGCAACTAAGCCTATGGCACTGCCACTGCCTGCTCTAGAAGGCGTGTTCCACAACGAGAAGACTGCACAGCAACCAGAGTAGCCCCTGATCGCCACAACTAGAGAAAAGCCCCCACGCAGCAATGAAGACCCAGCACAACCAAAAATAAAGAAAGAAAGAACTAAGCCCCATTTCCAGATTAGCTAGACAAAGGCACTAGATGTCAGTACTTGTTGGGCACTTACTCTGGGCTACACACTTCACATGGACTACTCTTTGCAAACTCCCCATCCTAGAAGTTAGATGCTATTATTAACATCCTTATATTACATTTGAGGGGATGAAGACTGAGTCATTTCCTCCAAATTTCAGAGCTAAGAACTGTGGCAACTATAATCACAAACCCAAGTAGTTTAATTCCTGATGCTGAGCATTTCAAAACCATACCCCCAGGTTGCTACTGCTGTCATGACCACATGTGATTGATTTAACATCTGTCCAGGTGGCTCAGATGATAAAGAATCCACCTACAGTGCAGCAGACCTGAATTTGATCCCTGAATCAGGAAGATCCGCCGGAGAAGGAAAAGGCAACCCACTCCAGTAGTCTTGCCTGGAGAAGTCCATGGACAGAGGAGCCTAGCAGGCTAAAATCCATGGGGTCGCAAACAGTCAGACACGACTGAGTGACTAACACTTTGACATGTGCCTGAAATCTTGCAAAGTCTTTATGCTTATTGACTGTTTATGAAAACCTTGGTGATACTGTTTTTTTTTTTTTTCTCATTTTAAGGATTAAGAAATTAAGGCTAAGAGTGCTTTTCTCTATTGTACCCAGACTTACATAGAAGTGGGCCTTAAATATGTACACTTGGTGGAGAAAGCCCACCCATAACATAAATGTCGAGAGGGATGCATGTACATATGTGTGTTTGGGTCTGCAGCCCTATTACAAAACAACCCTTTGTGTTTAAAGGGACGGACTTTGCATTGTCCAGAACAGTTGAGAGGGTGCAGACTCCAGTCTTTAATTCCCTTTTTGTAAGAAGTGTTGTCCAAATAAAATAAACAGAACTTGTAATGGCTCATTGTGTTGCTGGCCTGAGCCATCTCACACGTCCGGCCTCTGTCATCCCATCTGGAAGCTGCCCCTTTACTAAAACGAGCCGGGGACATTAGCAGTGGAATATATATATTTTTGGAGATTGTTTAGACTGATCTCAGGACCATAACATGGAATGATAGAGCGACAGGTTGGGACTGATTTTGCTAGACCAAGAAAAGACTGATTTCATGATGGTTTGGGTGACTGCTTCTCCATCACTTTTAACATTAATGCTGAGCTGTATAGTGGAATGGGAAGGAGTGGGATTTGATCATTCTTAGCTTCAGTTTACCACGACCAGAACTCATGTCAGGTTTGTTTAGTGTGCAACAAACCTTTGTTTTGGTGCAAAGACTGAAAATGGGGGACAGGAAAGTGTGCTGGGCTGAGTCCGGGCTTTTGTTCTCTCTGCAAACAGAAGGTAGGTGACTGCTTGCCACCCTGGAAGTCTCAGCCTGTCCGTCTGTACAATAGGATGACTGGGTGGGAAGATTCCCAAAGTCAGGCTGTTTTTGCCTGGAGACCTGGGGGTACAGTAAATGCAGCCACAGTCATCACAACTGGTTTGCAGGCAGATGCAGTTGAATGACTAGAGTACAGGACATGGATAAAAAACCTGTCTCTAGTCTGAATGAGAGGGAGGTTTAGGGGAGAATGGATACATGTATATGTATGGCTGAGTCCCTTTGCCATCCACCTGAAATTATCACAACATTGTTAATCGGCTAAACTCCAAAATAAAATAAAAAGTTAAAGTAGTAAGAAAAAAAAGTAGACCTGCCTTTGCCACCATCCAGCTGGATGACCTTGGGCAAGTCACTTTACCTCCCTGAGCTGTTTCCTCATGGCATGGGGCTTACAGAAAGAAATTTCTCAAAGTGCGACCAGAATACTTTCTTGGATGAACAAACCCTGGAGCGCTTGTTAACAACTCAAATCCCTGGATCCCTTCCCAGATCTGCTGAATCTGAATCTCTTGGAGGGGAGAAGGAAGGAAGGGGATATGCATTTCAATAAAGACCCCCAAGGTGATTCTTAGGCACATTGACATCAGATAATGTGTTAAAGTGCCTCACAATTTTTAAGTGAAGGCTCCAGGCATGACTGATGACTTTTATGAACTCATGCTATAAAAAAACCCTTGATTTCACCTACTTGGCTCCACTGAGCAGTGTCTTATTGCACCTGTAGATTTTTTCTTTATTTATAAATATATGTTTGTGTGGTGCACACATGCACATACACGTATATTCAAATACATATATCTTAAACTCTGTTTACTGAACACTTATCCTGTACCAAATTTAACTTATAGAACCTCACTTATTCTTACAAGCACCTTAGGAACTAAGCACTGGCTATTTATTTACTTAAATAGTTATTTGTATTTTTTATTTGTTTGGCTGTGCCAGGTCTTAGTTGCAGCATGCAAACTCTTAGTCGTGGCGTGAGGGATCTAGTTCCCTGACCAGGGATAGAAGCCAGGTCCCCTGCATTGGGAGCTCAGAGTCTTAGCCACTGGCCCACCAGGGAAGTACCAGAACTAAGGACTATTTAAAGTAAGGAAAGTGACCTTCAAGGAAATTAAAAAGCTTGTTTGCGATTGTGCCCTACGTAAGATATGGAGCTGGATGTGAACCCAGATGCATCTGACTCCAAAGCCTTTTTATTTTTATTTTTTTTAATATTATTTTATTAGTTGGAGGCCAATCACTTTACAACATTTCAGTGGGTTTTGTCATACATTGACATGAATCAGCCATATAGTAACAACCTCCTGCTCTTTCTTAACCAGGGCTACCATGAAGAACTTCTCCAGGGGTAGGGGGCACCGTTCATGTAGAAAAATAACATAAATGGTGTCCTCTGTCCCCCGGAGTAGTGAATCAAGGATGTCCTACAACCCTCTATTCCTCTTCTCTGCATCCTTCCCTCATCTTCTTTCAGTCTTAGCTAAAATCTCCTTACTTCTGGCTAGAATAATCTAGTCCTGAGCGATAACATTTTTATTCTCTACTCCATCTTCACATATGACATTAGCAATTGTCATGCTTGTGGGGATAGACTGAGAGTTATCTCTACCTCCCTCCCACCCCCACATTTTTTAGGGTGTAATTCTTTTGTTTCAGTTATCTATGGCTGGATAACAAAATGCCCAAAACTCAGTAGCTTGAAAACAAAATTTGTTACATTTTAAAAATATTTTGCATACTGGGAATGTGGGCAGGGCTCAGCTGGGTAATTCTTCTGTTCCTTGCAGCATTAACAGAAGTCACTTGGGGTGGTCTAGAGCAGAGATCAGAAAACTATGGCCTGCAGGCCAAATCCAGCCTGGCAACTGTCTTTGTAAATGAAGTTTTATTGGAACACAGCCTTGCCCATTCTTTTTTTTTTCCTTTTCAGAATTTCACACTTTAATTTCTATTTTTCCAGTTTAAAAGGTAAAATGTCCTTGTAAAGATCAAGTAAAATATATATGTAAAACAGAGATAATGAAATTATTGCACATGTCCTTCATCTGGAAAATCTGTAGCAGTATTCTTTGTTTATAGCTTTGAGAGCATTCCTTCAGAGAATTTTCTTTGGGGATACACACATTTATTTCAATGAAATAGAGAGACAGTACTAAAAATATATTTATTATTCTGCATGTATTTTTCTAGTTCACAGGCTTACAACATTTGCAGGCTGCACTTTTTACTTAGCAATAAACTCTGAACATGTTTTTGATCAATATATAATATATTTATTTGTACATTGTTTTATGAATCACTCACTTTTCAGTAAGATTGCTTCCAATTTTAGGATTTTCTTTCTGTTCACAAGTTATGTATCATGCCATATATACCATATATACATATACATACACCATTCTTTTATATACTGTCTCTGATGGCCTTCATGCTATAAGAGTAGAGTGGGAACAACAGATACTGGGTGGCCTGCAGAGCCTTCAGTATTAGCTATCTGGCATTTTGTAGAGAAAGTGTTCTGATCTCTGATCTGGAGGGGCATAACATGGGGTGTCCAAAATGGTTTCATTCATTTCTCTGGGGCCTTGGAGGGTCTGGCTGGCAGAATGGCTCAGTCAGGATTGCTAACTGAACTACCTACAAGTCGTTTCTCCCCAACATAGAGAAATGAACTGCTTCAATGGCAGCTAAGGCATAGAAAGAATGTTCCAAGGGTTCCAAGTGTAACTCAGAAGGCCTCCTATGACCTAGTCTTGGAAATCTGAGAACATCCTTTGTGCCAGATTCTATTGATCAGAAAGTTTGCTAGAACAAGTAGAGATTCCAAGGAAAGGAATTAGTCACCTCTCAGTGAGAAGGGTTGCAAATAATTTATGACCATCTTGAATCCACCACATCTCATTTTTGAAAAGCTTTTCTAAAACATCTGCATCTCCTTTCTCGCCTTCCTTGGTAGCTCAGATGGTAAAGTATCTGCCTGCAATGCGGGAGACCCGGGTTGGATCCCTGGGCCAGGAAAGATCCCTGGGTTGGGAAGATCCCCTGGAGAAGGAACTGGCAACCCACTCCAGTATTCTTGCCTGGAAAATCCCAAGGACGGAGGAGCCTAGCGGGCTACAGTCAACAGGGTTGCAAAGAGTTGGACACGACTGAGCAACTAACACTCTCACTTTCTTGACTTGGACAATGATGATCACAGTTGAAACATTCCTTTGATGCTTAAATATCTAGGGGACACTTGAGTGGGACAAGGGTCAGCATTTATTTAATAAACATTCATTGCACTCCTAGGAAGCACTCTACACTCCACTAGGTAATAAGGATGCAGCAGTGACAGAAAAACACAGCCTATATCCTCATGATACTCATAATCTAGTGAATATAGATGGAAAAGATGCAGGAGGCACTGGAAATTAAGTCAAGTATGTTCTAACTCCTCCTTTGACTAAATTTCTGAATCCACCTTCACTTATTTTTCTAATCCATCCTTTTTTCCCCTAGAAATGAAATAAGAAAAAAAGAGTTATGGTTAACTGAAAGTTCAGTGAGTCAGAACTCTGATTCCATACTTTTTCATTTTTTATAGTGTTTATGTGTAGATGATCTTTTGTCATTTGTATACGTGATAGTTTTACTGACAACCTTCATTTCATAGGTATTTCTTTCTTTTTTTAATCCACAAATATATTTATTGCACCACTGTTTATAATACCAAAAAAGTGGACACCTAAATGTCTATCAGATATAATCTATTAAATAAATGAACCATAAGTTCTACACAACAGAATGCTATACAAATAATACATCTATATTTAAGGGCAAAGGAAAATGTATCCATTCTATATTAACTGAGAAAAGGTTACTAAACAGAGTATATAATATGATTCATTGTCTATTAACAAACTACTGGAATGTATAGAAAAAAGTCTCTATGTATATATACATGAATTTAAAAAGTTTTTAATTGAAGTAGAATTTTTATATATGTTACAGGTGTACCATACTGTGATTCACAATTTTTAAAGGTTATACTCCTTTTCTATTTTTCCAAAAATATCGGCTATATTCCCTATGTTGTTTAATACATCCTTGTAGCTTTTATTATACATGAGAATTTGTACCTCTTAGTCCTTTTCCCCCATATTGCTTCTACCCTCTTCCTTTTCCTCGCTGGTAATCACTAGTTTGTTCTGTATATCAGCCACAGATTTTCCTTCTGTTTTTTCTAACTCTGCCACAAGGATTCTAAGTTGTCACCCTTTATGTCCTAAGTACCGATAATCCCATCTCTCACTGCCCCTCAATTGAAATTCAGACGTAGCGGTGGTTCAGTAATGATGTTGCACCTTCACGGCTGCACGTGCAAATGCCTCTTAGGAATCTGGAATGAGAAGGATGGATTCTGAATCTCCCTCCAAGAGTCTACTTGATGCTGTTCATTTGTTCACTGGCCTGTCTCTAACATGGAAGTTTCTCCATGTATCTGTTAGTTTGGCCCACAGGAATTTCCTGACAGTCTTGACCTGTTGGCCCCTTGGGAGCTGATGCTCAATCCATGTTACATCCTGGTGCCTCAGTGGCCGGGGGTCTCTGGAAGAATAGAAGCTTTATTAGTCTTTTCCCACATCTATCACATTTCCATCAAATCTCTTCCCCTCCTCGGATCTTTCATTGTTGGGTATCAATGGCTTCATTGTAGTGAGAGGCTCTCATTACCTGTAAGTTCCTTTCTGCTCACCTTTCTTTTTCCCCTTAGCTCTGGAAGTGGAAGTTTCTTTGTGTGTGTGTGTGTGTGTGTGTGTGTTTTAATGAACCTACCTGTATGTCCATTGATCTATTTTCATTGAGTATGTCATGCTTAGGAGGTAGTATCTATCTATCTATCTACATATTTTGGAGGGGGATGTAAATAGTTAGAATATTTAAAGAAACAATTTTATTGAGGTATAACTGATATACAGAAAGCTGTGCATATATAATATATACCACTTGATGATATTGGAGATAAGTAAGTATATGCCCGTGAAACCATCTCTACCTGTATAACACAAACCTATCCATCACTACAAAAGTTCTTTCCTTCCTTCCCTCCTCTCTTCCTCTTTCTTTCTTTCCTTGATTATTCATAAGATACACAAGACCTACTCTCTTAGCAAATTTTCAAGTATGCAATTCAGCATTGTGAACTATGGGCACTGTGCTGTATGCAAAACTCTAGGATGTATTCATCTTGCATAACTGGACCTTTGCGCTCTTTGCCCAACTCCTCTCTGTTCCTGTCGAGCCCCTGACAGCCACTGTTCTACTCCTTTTCTACGAGAGTCCTCATACTGCATTTGTCTTTCTGTGTTTGGCTTATTTCACTTTATTTCATGTCCTCCAGATTCACCCATGTTATCACAAATGGTAGACTTTCCTTCCTTTTTAAGGCTGAGTAATATTCTTATGTATGTAAATACCACATTTTCTTCATCCATTCACCAGCTGATGGACATTTAGGCTGCATTCGTGCCTTGGCAGTCATGAATAATGCTGTAAGGAATGCAGATATGGCTTAGAGATCCTGATTCCAGTTTCTCTGGATGAATACCTAAGAGTGGAATTGCAGGCTCATATGGCAGTTCTATTCTTAGTTATTTGAGGAACTTCCATACTGTTTTCCACTTGTTTGGTGGCTTCACCAAATTCCATTCCCATCAACAGCATACAAGGGTTCTCTCTCTCCACATTCTTGCCAACATTTGCTAATTTTTGTTCTTGTTTTTTTGATAATAGTCATCCTAATAGGTCCAAGGTGATGTCTCCTTGTGGTTTTGATTTCCCTGCTGAACATACTTTCCTGTACCTTTTGGCCATCTATATGTATCTTTTCTTGGGGAGAAATGTCTATTTGGTTCCTTTGCTAATTTTTGAATTGCATTGTTTCTTTGCTGTTGAGTTGTAGAAGTTCCTTGTATATTTCAGACAGTAATCTTCTATCAGATCTACATTTGGCAAATATTTTCTCCCATTCCATAGCTTGTTTTTTCACTTGATGATTTCCTTTGCTCTGCAGAAACTTTTGAGTTTGATGTCATTCCACTTGTTTATTTTTGCTTTTGCTGCCTATACGTCCAGTGAATAATTCTGTTAGGAGGTGACACTTCCCTTGAATCTTCTCCCTAAATTCTAATATCAACTTTTGTGTTAAAACCATGTTACAAGCTTATTTTCCAGAGCCAGGTAACATAGGGGTTGGTACTGTCATTTACTCTGTGACTATGAGAAAGGTGTTCCATCTCTGAATATTTTTTTCTGTAAAATGGGGGTGATATTACTGAGCTCAGAGATTTACTGTGAGAATTAAGAAGGCTCATGGCACACAGTAAGCATTCAATAAATATAATCAATAATTATTATTTATCACCACTCTTCCTAATTTTCAGAAAAGGTCACAGAGGCTCAGAAAAATGAAGTTACAAACTCAAGGGCACATAGCTTATGAGAACAGAGCTGAGATTTTAGCACAGCTCGAGGCTTGATTTTATTTTATTTATACAACTTTAAAAAAATGTGTCTAAATGTATTTTTGGTGGCACTGGGTGTTCATTGCTGTGGCAGCGGGGGCTCCTCTTCACTGTGGAGTCTGGGCTTCTCACTGTGGCGGCTTGTCCTGTGACCAAGCACGGGACCCGGGACTCTAGAGCGCTGGTTCAGTAGTTGTGGTGCTCAGGCTTCGTTGCTGCGGGGCATGTGGGATCCTCTAGGACCGGGGATCAAACCAGTGGCCCCTGCACTGGCTGGCGGATTCTTATCCTCTGCGCCACCAGGGAAGTCCAAAATAAATATTTTTATTTGGCTGTGCTTGGTCCTAGTTGCAACACCTGGGATCCTCAATCTTCACTGTGGCATGCGGGATCTAGTTCGCTGAAAAGGGATCAAACTCAGGCTCCCTGCACTGAGAACGTGGAGTCCTAGCCACTGGACCACCAGGAAAGCCCCGCTGGCGGCTTCAGTGTGTGTGATGTGCTCTTTCTCAAGGTTCTGCCAGCGCCTATCACCCACTAATGCACACATGGCCTTTGGTACGTGCAGAACAAATCATGGTAGAGGCAACGTCACTCTTGCCTTCATTTTTTTCCTTTTCATTTCATTTCCTGTTGGGGGAGATTCTTTTTCCTCTAGATGACCTTTCTCCTCTCTGGTGATCCTTCTAACATGGAGCAACACACACACATACACATGCAAACTATACAGGGCCCACATTTGCAATCAAGAAAACACTTCACAGATGTCTTCAACTTGGAAAGAGCACAACAATCAAAACAGATAAACAATCCCTGGCTAATATTGCCCAAGACTTGGAAAGCCCGAATGCTTTCTGGGAAACCAGGGTGGACTGGCCCAGGATCGTTCCTGTCCACAAGAGTAACTCCACATGAGCGGTCTCAGCTGGGTCTGGAGACCCTCTCTTCAATTTCCACATATGTGTGACTGTGGGTGGGAGCTGGGAACATTTCAACTCACAAAATCTGGCAGTTGTATTTTTTTGACATGTGCGTGGTTGACAAAATTAATTGTGGATAACTGGAGACCGCTGACCTCATCTGGGGAGGTAATGATATGAAAGGACTGAGTTGAACAGCCTGGGGTTCCATTTGCAAAATGTGTTTTTTACCCTCTTTGAATTCAAACCGAATGCAGATAGAAGGAACTAGCGCAGATGAGAAAGAAGCCTACCATTTTCTTATACCTTGAGCTCTGACTTAAGGCTTCTACTTTCCTCTCTTGAACTCCTTCTCACCCATTGCCTCGTTAATCCTTAAGGCACACTGTTGATTTTGAGGGTGAGAAAAGTGAGGTCCTAGGACAGATTGCTTTAAAGCATTGAAAGTAGTGATGTGGGTGGACCCAGAATCTGTCATACAGCGTGAAGTAAATCAGAAAGTGAAAAACGAATATCGTATATTAATGCATATATATGGAATCTAGAAAGATGGTCCTGATGAACCTATTTGCAGGGCAGGAATAGAGACACTGACTTAGAGAAAAGACTTGTGGACTCAGTGGGGGAACGAGGGGATGGAACAATTTGAGAGAGCAGCATTGATATAGATGCTACCATGTGTAAAACAGATAGCTAGTGGGAAGCTGCTAACACAGGGAGCTCTCTGCTCTGTGCTCTGTGATGACTTAGAGGGATGGGATGTGGCCTGGGAGAGTGAGGCTCAAGAGGGAAGGGATATATGTATACACAGAGTACAGCAGAAACTAACACAATATTGTAAAGCAATTATACTCTAATTAAAAATAAATTAATGGGTTACTCCTCAATACAAAATAAAAAGCTAAAAAATAAAGTATATGTGAGAAGAGAATTTAAAAGTTATATATATATATATAATTATAAAACACTGCAGAAAAAATATCTTCCCAAATGCTTTGCACACAGAGCAATATTAAACACTATAGTTGCTAATGGAGGAAGAACCTCATTACCTGGTTTTATAGTAGCTACATATTAAACATTAATCACAGTATAGTTTAATGCATTAAGTTCATGACTTAGAGAGTCTGGCAGGCTTGTGTTTGACCCCAGTCTCAACTGTTTGAACTTAAGCAATTGCTTAACTTCTATGATCTTCAGTTTCCTCCTGTGAAATGCCATTAGTAACAATCCCTGCCTTTAGGATTGTAGGGAGGTTTATTTTTTTTTTTTAAACCACAATGCATAGCATGTGGGATCTTAGTTCCCTGGCCAGGGATTGAACCCGTGTCCCTGCAATGAAAGCATGGAGTCTTAACCATGTGACCATCAGAGAAGTCCCAGGATTGTTGGGATGTTTGATATGAGTTATGTAAAATTCTTGGGCTTCCCTAGTGGTTCAGACAGTAAAGAATCCACTTGCAATGCAGGAGACCTGAATTTGATCCCTGGGTTGGGAAGATCTCCCAACCCGGAGAAGGGGATGGCAACTCACTCCAGTATTCTTGCCTGGAAAATCCTACGGACAGAGGAGCCTGGTGGGCTACAGTCCTTAGAGTCACAAAGAGTTGGACATGACTGAATGACTGAGCATGCATGCATACAACAAAACTTCACAGTGAGTCTCTATAATAATGCCTTTATTTTTTTTCTGAAGGTATCCCACAACCTAGTTGGAGATTATAAGCTACTTTCCTCTCTGTGAATAATTCCAGTCTACTTGACTCAATGTACAAAGGTTTATGATAGAGTGTTTAAGACAAAGCTATGCTTGGGTTTCTTTGAAGGACAGCAAGGAGTAACTTACTGACTTTATTCCAATTTAGGATGGTTTAAAAATGCACAAGTGAATGTTCTCTTCCAAATATCAAATGACGGCTCCAAAAATACAGGCTGAAAAAAAATCCCATCATCCAATTTTTTTGGCCACAAGAAACAACAGTTTATGAGAAACACAATAGATTCAAGAGACACGGCAACATTCCTTAGCGTCTAATGTCAATTGACAATGAGCAGGAGAACCACAATAAACAAGCAGCTGCAGGTGGAGCAGAAAAGTTACAAACCCACACCATAGGGAGGGGCTGCCACTGCTGTTGGCCAGCGAATCACCTTCGGTCCCCCTGACCTCATAGAGGACAGCCATGTGACTCTGAGACGGCATTGGCTCTGATGGAACCCCATCATCCCTCCAGCACCCCAGAGCGTGAGACAGTGCACACATCCATTGCATATGGTCTTCTCAGCCCACTGGCACCTCAGCCATGAACTCTTCCCTCCAGATCACCTAAACCATGTTGCCCAAACTTTGTTCTTATCCCAAGAGATGGTCCTTAATGAACTGGTTCCAAAGTCAAGGAAGACTCAAAATGCTACCTACATCATCATCATCAGGGACTCAGGTGCCTTCTGATTTCCTGCACTGCGAAACCTAGAGCATAACTTGCATTTGAGGCAACAAGGAGAGGAAGGCAGAAGAGAAACTCCCTCCCTCTAAGAAACTTCCTAGAAGTAAAATCATTCATTTAGGTCATTGTTCATTTAGAATGAACAAATAGATCATTCATTTAAAGTTTGTTGACTTAAACTAGGGTCCACGGCTTCTACGGGTTATAGGAAGGCTGAGAAAAGTGGATTTTTACCTGGGACATAACTACACTATTAAAAGTTAGGACACTAAGACAGAGGATGAGAAGAGATGTTGGGATTGGGGCGGGGAGCATCTGGAACCCTGCTGTGCCACCAGGATCCACTTCTCATGAAACATTGGACACAATGACGACCGACATTTCACATTTTTTGTTTGCTTATTATGTATCAGGCACTATAGTGAGCACTCTGCATCTCTTACCTTGTGAGTCCTCAAAATTGATGAAGTTAGTACTCCTATTTTACAGATGAGGAAATCAAGCCTCAGAGAGGTTAAATGATTTTTCCAAAGACACCCAGCTGAAAATTAGTGCAGAAAAGGTTCAATTTCATCTTAATAGTGCAAAACAAATGAACAAAACTCATGCTGTTAACAACATAGTATTAATAGATCATTTTATAATTCAGCATCCATGCACCAGACTCCTTCTCTGACTTTGCCTCACTATTTGCCTAGTGGACATCTATTCACCCATCAAGCCCTGTCATAAATGTCCCTGCTTTTGCTAAGTATTCCTTGAACCCTCCAACCTCTGGAATATGACAAGTTGATCATTCATTCATCCTTTGAACTGTCATCTGTGGAATCTTATGGGTTAATCATTGTTCTAGGGGGTATAAAAAAGGGCAAAATACATGATTATCTTCAATGTTTGTAGGTTTCTTAGACCATCAAGAGCAATGTTGTTCCAATTGAACTTTCTGCAGTGATGGAAATATTTTATATCCCTACTTATCCAATATGGTAGCCTATAGGTACTGGGACTGTTGAGCACTTGAAGAGTGACTTATACAACTAAAGAACTGAATTTTCAATTCTGTTTAATGTTGATTACTTTAATTTCAAATTTTAAAACTGACATGATTCAGCTATTGGAAGCTATTCAGCTATTCAGCTATTGGTTTTCAAGTATGTTTGAAACAACTTTAGCATGTGAATCTGCACTTTTCAGCTATAATGATTATGACTCCTAAACATAAAATTTCTAGAATTTTTGATGAAAATTTAGCATCCAAATAAGAAGGGTTGTTAGTATAAAATATACCTCTTTTTGAAATCTTAGGATGAAAAAAGAATGTAGAATATCTCATTGATAATGTTTATCTTGGTCACATGATAAAATGATCACATTTTGCATGTATTGGGTTAAATAATATACTTAGTAGATTAATACATGTAATGATATTAAATTAATTTCACAAGTTATTTGTTAAAAATGTGACTGCTTGAGGGAATTCCCTGGTGGTCCAGTGGTTAGGACTCTGTGTTTTCACTGCCAGGACCTGGATCCAGTCCCTGGTTGGGAAACTAAGATTTTGCAAGCTGCACAGCATAGCCAAAAAATTTAAAAAAAAAGTCACTGCTCAAAAATTTAAAATGACAGATGTGGCGTCCCTTAGATTTTTATCAGCTAATGCTGGGCTAGAGTGTAGACCATTTTATAGGTCTGTTCTTTCTGCTGAAGAAATATCATTTCTGAATTACCCCTGGTCTTAGCATGAACCTAGCACACACCAGCTCTTCATTTAATAACCATTGGAAGAGCAAAGAAGCATCTCTTTATAACCCCAGTGGAATATTTTTTCTCTTTCTGGATTTCGCCATAGTTGCTGAAATCTTCCAATTCATGTGAGAGGCTTCTCTAGCTATTTCACATTTGGTCAGTGATTCTATGGATTATGATCTGAAATACTTTTCTTATATTGAGACAGTGTTAGGTCTCAGAATTGACATCAATCTAGAAATAAGAAAGTAAAGGATACTCTCATTGGTTTCATTCATCCATTCAACAAGTAATCATGGAGCCTCTACTATCTGCCCATCCCTGTCTTCGGAAGCTGTGGGTACAACAGTGAGGCAGTCAGACATAGTCCCTACCCTAAAGGGAGAACAAAGAAATAATAAGAAACATACAGATCCTTCATTTAAGAAGCTGATCTTCTGGATTTCTTTCCCCATGATCTTCCAGTTATTTCTCTTACTGAGACTCTTTTTCCTTTTTTTTCCCCCCTTCCCCTCCCAGGCGAGGTTAGGGAAATCCAAAGCAAAGATTTTGTGATGAAATCCTCCTTGTCACTCAGACAGGTTCCTGGAGGGACCTGGGAGAGGAAATCACAAGCCAGACCCCAGGATGAGACAATCATTCCAACGCTACGATGGCTTCTCCGTCTCCAGTTCTTGACAGATAGTTAAGATTAGTCAGCAGGAGGATTGACTGTGGTTCTTTAAAGTAGCATATAATTATAATGCTCGGTACTTAAGTGTTGTCTTTTATTTCAAGCTCTTTCAGCACAAGCATACGATGAGTCCTAACTCCATAATCTTGACAATTTTCAACACGTTATTATTATTTTTTTTTATGAAATTGTAAAATGACCTACTTGAACACCATTTTGAAGAAAGCCTTTTTATTAAGAAGCATTAATCTTCTCAGTGTTCTTTTCTGTGCCTCCTGTTACGGTCTACTTTTCTGAGCCTACTGTGTGCAACTTGAAAGCCAGGTGATGCATGCTTATATAGTAGCCTGCATGCTCAGTCGCTCAGTTGTGTCCGACTCTTCGCAGCCCCATGGACCGTAGCCTGCCAGGCTCCTCTGTCCATGTGATTTTCCAGGCAAGAATACTGGAGTGGGTTGCCACTTCCTCCTCCAGGGCATCTTCTCCACCTAGGGATCGAACCCATGTCTCTGTGTCTCCTGCACTGGCAGGCGGGTTCTTGATCACTAGTGCCACTGGGAAGCCCCATGTGGTGCCATATATATGGTTTTTCTGGTGTGGTTTAAGAGAAAAGATTGTTCCATTCTTCTACCCATTCACTGTTCTAGCTATAACGTGTTGAGTTAGTCAAGGACTTTTTAGGTCATGGGGAGCAAAAGTTTACTGTCACTTATACCCAGAACATGAAAGTATTGGAGGACATTGGTGGATAGTAGAGAAAACAAAGGCAAGAGTATATGGTAGACCTCACAACGGCCTGGGACCAAGGCCCTCAAAACTCCAGATCCAAGATGACCCTTTTCATCTGTTTTGGTTCACATGGCTTCTCATCTTGGTTTTCTGTTTCTGTATATCAACTTTCTCTTCTTTTCTCTGTTTTTCCCTGTTTACTTTCACATGGGCCAGACACGGCCATACTTGTTCCTGTGTACTACAGAGATGAAGCCCCAAAGCTCAGTGCCTGAATCAATGAATGTTTATTTCTCTCTCACATCAGTCTTCTATGTATTTGGGGAGCCCTTCTCCATCTTTTTTGCTCTTGTGAAAGAGTACGTGACCCCTAAGGTCATCACAGTGGAGGAAGAAAGGGCTAAAGAGTTGCATGGAGGGTGATTTTATTTTATTTTAATAAAAAAACTATTTATTTGACTGCACTGGGTCTTAGTTGTGGCATATGGGATCTTTTGTTGTGGTATGCAAACTCTTAGTTGTGGCATGTAGGATCTAGTTTCCTGACCAGGGATTGAACCCAGGCCCCCTGCACTGGAAGTGCAGAATCTCAGCCACTGGTCCACCGGGGAAGTCCTGTGGAAGGTGTTTTTAAAGGTGGGGCTATCTCTGCCCACATTCCCATCAAGCAGAACCCAGTCAAGTGACCCCAGTCTCATGTCAAGGGCAGCTGGAAAATGTGGAGGAACACAGGGAGAGCTGGTGAATACCATTGCCTCTGACATACTGCCCTGGTAAAACATAAGCTTCCTGAAAAAAAAAAAAACACCCTCCATGCAACTCTTCAGCCCTTTCTTCCTCCACTGTGATGACCATAGGGGTCACGTGCTCTTTCTCAAGGGCAAAATGTCAGGAAGGGACTTGATTGAGCCTTCTAGCACCTGTCACATGCTAAACACAAATTAATGAAGACGTAAATGAACGACAGCTTACTATCTGGAACTTCCATTTCCTTCTTAGTTATGAGCTGTGTTGTAACATTCATTGTTGTAACATTCATTGTGAACTCTGTCTTGCTAATTCCATTTTCAGTCTTATTAGGGTAGGGATGAATCTTGACATTCTTTTGGATTCACCCTTTAATACCATCCGAAGTTCCTTGTGGCTGTCCTTCTCTTTGGAGGAATAACGACAACTGCATTTACCATTGTTCCTGGAAGGAAAACTGGTAACAAGGCTTGAATTTTATTCTATTATGGTTTCTATTTTTCATTGCTTTAATGATTTTATAAGCACTCCTTAATATCGTTATCACATGCCAGAATTAGATTCCTTGCCTCCCTCTCATGCTTTCTTTCCCCAATCTACTTCCTTAATCTTCTGAAACTTTTCAGGCCTTGAGTCAGTGACCCTGAAAATCCTAGCATCCAGATACAAGGACTTCCAGATATATTTTAAAAAATCCCTCAAGTTACCTTTTCTAGGCTAGTTTGTGGGGAGTCTGTAAGATTATGGCTTTATATATCAGAATCTGGGTTTTTTTTGGTCAGGAACTCTATCGTCCAGATTTTGACCTTGGTCCCAAGATTTGGAGATAAAGTATAAATGTCTCCATAAGGGCTCAATACCCCTACTACAAAGTTCAGACCACAGATCCTAGAGCCTTGTTTTCCAGGCTTCCTTCAGTGAGAGTTCTGTAAGAGATCAAAAAGTATTTCAACAGGAAGAATTTCCTGGTGAAAGAAATTTGGGGGAAAATGCTCAGTATGTCCTCCTTTTGGAAATTTGCAATATAAATTACAATATTAAAGGCACTGAGAAGGTCTGCACACAAACAAATGAAAAAAAGCAAGCAAACTTATTTAATTTTGTTTAGCTTAGTTTATCTTGACTTATTCAACCACGGATCTCTTTTTCATGCAATATGTGTTAACATCTTGTGGACTTGGAATCCTTCTGAGCATAGTTTTGGAAACTCTGCTTTCACTATGTGATTTCCAATTCTTATGTCCGCTGTGCAAACTTTCCCATATGTCAGAATTAAGGCACAGGGAAGGGAAGGAGTTTATGCACAGTAACTGAAACTCATGAGTTATAGCTGGAATTTGAGCTCTTGCGTGATGGATTGGAACCCCCCCCCCCCCCCACCTTTTTCCCTCTCTATCCTATACTATTCCCAAGGTATGGTGAGTTGCCTGGAATTCATTTTAATTGTTTGATAAAAATAATTTGTAATTAATCGTTGATTGCCTGTCAGTGAATGCTATTCTGGAGAACTTGAAGACAGTTTATTCTCAGCTCCAACAGTCTGCTTTGCATTATCAATTTGCTAAGAAACTCCCTCTCTCTCTTTTTTTTTTTTGTGTAGAACTGTGCAAAAAGCAACTTCCATCCAGACTGTCTGAATTATCCAAAAATTCTGAACTGATGGCATCCAAATGAATAAGACTTTACAGAGCTGCACTGGGAGAGTTGATTGGATTTGTCAGTTTTCCTGTGGATACGAAGTCCTGGGTGGCTTGACCGTAAGTATGTTGGAACATAAATAATCACCAAGTTTTCAGGTGAATTCCACAGAGTCCATGGGAAAAGGAAAACTCTGGCTATGTGTTTGGGAATCTATAAACTATCGGAGAAAATCCAGCACAAAGTCCCAAAGTGGGAACTCAGGGATGAGGGTGTTTTGGGGGGGGAAAAAAAAACCACACAGATTTTTTTTTTTCCCCAAAGCTAAATTACTTTCCAGCAACCAGTGCTAAGATTTAACAGCCAAGAAGGGTCAGGGTAATGAACTTTCCAAGAGTTCATGGACACTAAGCATTCAGTAAACTCCCCAAACTCCAAAATGCTAGAGGGTCAGAAAGCAAGGAAAACATGTTTTTATAACAAAAAAGATGACGTCTTGGATGGATTTATTTATTTATTTCGCACAAAGGTTTTTTTTTTTATTTTTTTATTTTTTATTTTTTTACAATGTTCTGTCTCTTGGCTTCTTGATCTCTTCCTCGTCTATGTCAGGGGAGGGTGAGAGATGGGGCAAAGGCCTCGCAAAAACTAGACTTGGATCCTTCTTGTGTATATTTTCCAGAGACTTCGTGCTGGTGATGAAAGGTCTGACCCAGGAATTTGAAGTTCATCAGAGGGGTGTGGGGCGGGTGGGGGGAAGCCAAGAGGCCTCCCCACCCCAGCTTCCGTCTGCCCCTGTTGGCTGGCCTCCAGCCACTCTCATTCTTGAAGGCTTGGGTCAGTGCTGCGGTTCACTAGTGGCTCTATCTTCCCTTAGAAGGAAATGGCTTTTACTTCTTTCTGGGATTTGGGGTGTGGGATTTGGGGTGTGTTTGGCTTCCCTGGCAGCTCAGATGGTAAAGAATTCGCCTGCAGTGTGGGAAACCTGGGTTCGATCCTTGGTTCGGGAAGATCTCCTGGAGAAGGGAAGGGCCACCCACTGCAGTATTCTTGCCTGCAGAATTCCATGGACAGAGCCTACAGTCCATAGGTTGCCAAAGAGTCAGGCATGACTGAGCAACTGACACTTTCACTTTCAGGTGTTTCTAGGTTATTTCTTAGCAGAGCTTCGAGTGGGTATCAGTATCCATTCATTCATGCAGCAAGAAATAATTGAGCATCTACTCTGTGCTTGGCTCTCTGGTAAGCGCTGAGATTGTTGGAAATAGACGACACTATCTCTATCCTCTTGGGAATTCCCACTTATTTATTTTTATTGTTTAGTTACTTTACAACCTTGTGTTAGTTTCCATTGTATAGCAAAGTGAATCAGTCATATGTATACATAAATCCCCCCCCCCCTTTTTTTAATTTCCTTCCTATTTAGGTCACCACAGAGCATTGAGTAGATTTCCCTGTGCTATACGATAGGTTCTCATTAGTTATCTAGTGTATACATAGTAATGTATATATTTCAATCATAAATTACCATTTCCTCCCACCTTCTTTTCTCCCCTTATTCTCTACATCCAAGTCTCTATTTCTGCTTTGCAAATAGATTCATCTGTACCATTTTTTTTCCTAGATTCCACATGCATGCATTAATACACAATATTTGTTTTTCTCTTTCTGATTTAGTCTACTCTGTATGACAGCATCTAGATTCATTCATGTCTCTGCAAATGGCACAATTTCATTCCTTTTTATTAAAAAAAAAATGTGACACCAGCTTGCACTGTAGGTCACTTGGACTGAGAGGTATCATTGGAAATCATCTCTCCAATTCTCCCATTTTACAGATGGGAAGATAAAGGTGCAGAAAGGAGGAAGGGACTTGCTCAAGGTCACATTATGGGTTAGTTACACAGCCTGAAGAAAGATCCAATTTTCTTGCTTTGTAACCCAAATCTCCTTCCTTAGCACCACGTTGCCTCTCACAGTTCATTCAATTAGTCCGTGCTGAGCGCCCACAGGCACCATGAACTGTGCTGTTGTTGTTGTTCAGCCGCTAAGTCGTGTCCGACTCTTTGCAACCCCATGGATGGCAGCATGCCAGGCTTCCCTGTCCCTCACTATCTCCTGGCACTTGCCCAAGTTCATGTCCATTGAGTTGGTGATGTTGTCCAACTGTTTCATCCTCTGCCGCCCTCTTCTCCTTTTGCCTTTAATTTTTTCTAGCATCAGGGTCTTTTCCAATGAGTCATCTGTTCACATCAGGTGGCCAAAGTATTGGAGCTTCAGCATCATGAACTGTGTTAGGTGCTATTAATATTTGAAACTCAAAGATACACTCAAGAAACTGAAGATCTAAGCTGGAGGCTGTAGACCCTTAGGTCATGAACTGGGAGATGTAGAGGAGAGAGTGTGGACTTGGGAATCAGATTAGCTTGGATTCAAATGTTGGTTTTCCATCTATTCGAATTCATCATGTATTTTGGGCAAGTTATTTAGCCTTTTTGAGCACCAGTTTTCTCATCTTTAAAACAAGAATGGTGATAGTATCTACCACCTATGAGGTGGGGGGAAAAAAGCGGTAAAACATGGAAAATATCTTGCAAAGTGCCTGGCATAAAATACAGACCCCTGCCTGGTTGTCGTGAATAATAGCTACTGTGGTCAGTGCTTCAGATAGTTAAAAGTACAGGATTCTGCAAATATATGGGAAGAAGCAGCTAAAGCTAATTATGTCCCAGGGCGGAGATGAGAGAAAGTGGAGCTCTCTCTTGATTGGATTTTTCTGCCTGATTTGTGTGTGGGGAGAGTGTATATTTTATGGCTGAAATCTCTCTAAAGGCATTTCCAGTCTAAGAAGTGCATTTTCCTATAAGAGGTGACTCTAAAGACAGAGCTGTATGCTGAAGTAAATGCAAAACAGGACTCTCTAGTTATTGACCAGCCAGATAGGAGAGTCTTTTAATGGCTATGCCCATGTCCAAGTACAAGGATGTCCCATGTCCAGAGGATGACCCAAGACACAGGAGTTCTCAAAATGCCTTATGCATCATCAGAGATCAGATTAGTCGAATCATTTCGGATTATATACATTTAAAAAAATGTTGGAATGTTTTGAAAATTGACAGTGCTACAGAGTTTGTTTTCTGATGAGGCTCTTAGCAGTTGGTCTTGACAAGTGTTTGTGAACAAACGCTTTGGGAACACTAGATCCATGACATGCTCAACAACCTTGGGCAAAAACGTGTATTCAGATACTCCCAGTTGTACCTTTGAACTGATCCACTTCTTGACCTAGAAGACTTTTCTGTAATCCCTAGAATATGAGGTCTTTGAGTACGGGAATTGTACCTGTTTTTTTTTCCTACTGTATCCCCAAAACCAGCACAATTTCTGGAACATGTTGTGCAGTGCTTAGTCATGTCCAACTCTTTGTGACCCCGTGGACTGCAGCCCGCCAGGCTCCTCTGTCCATGGGGATTCTCCAGGCAAGAATACTGGAGTGGGTTGCCATGCCCTCCTCCAGGGGAATCTTCCCAACCCAGGGATCGAACCCAGGTCTCTTGCACTGCAGATGGATTCTTTACTGTCTGGGCCACCAGGAAAGCCCAGCAATCCTGGAGTGGGTAGCCTATCCCTTCTCCAGGGGATCTTTCTGACCCAGGAATTGAACCAGGGTCTCCTGCATTGCAGGCAGATTCTTTACCAGCTGAGCTACCAGGGACCACTTAATACATATTTATTAAAAGCACTTATGTATTCCTTAGGCAGGAGGAGGGGAGAGGAATGCATTACAAAGGAGCAAGAAGAAACTCTTAGAGGTGATGAATATACTCTTTATCTTGATTGTGTTGATGATGCCATGGGCACATATATAAGTCTGAATTTTAAGTTTATACTGTTTATGTCAACTGATAGGTAATCCAATTATCAATAACACTGTCTTTTTCAATTTGGAAAAAAAATTATGTATTTCCTAAACTTGGCCATAGAAACTCCTTATTAGTCCACAGTATACCTACCAACATTGACAAAAATGAAATTTCTTTCAAATCAAAATTGCACAGTTTGTCCCAGGTGGGGCTCCAAAGGTGTCTTAGGGTGGAATTGGGGAGGGGGGGACATGGATGGAGTTCCAGACCCCCAACCCTTGTCTTAACCAGATCACCCTTGCTGTCACAGTAACTACTTTACTTACTAGGATTTCTTTTTAATTAAGAGCTATATGTCTTTACCACATTTGACATACACTTGTTTGAGAAGAAATTGCATCCCTGGGGGGTGTTGAGATCACTGAAGGGAATAGTCAAAGTTGGGCTTGACAGATTAACTTGATGTGTTTTAGGGGAGAAATGTGACTTGAAACTCATTTGATTGTGGAGTCATTCCTCTATACTTATTTAATGTCTTTAAATGCCAGGCACTCTTCTAGAGTTTGAAAAGACAGGTAGTATGATAGACAAGATCTCTGAGTTCAACAGAGAAGGAGAAACATTGCATGTTGTTGGTATTCAGCCGTTCTATTATGTCCAACTCTTTGCGACTCCACGGACTGCAGCACGCCAGGCTTCCCTGTCCTTCACCATCTCCCAGAGCTTGAAATATTGCATGATGTCCCTTATATGCAGACTCTAAAAAGAAATGATCCAAGTGAACTTATTTATAAAACAGAAACAGACTCGCAGACTGAGAGAACAAACTTATAGTTGCCAGGGGAGAAGGATGGGTTGAAGGGATAGTTAGGGAGTTTGGGATGAACATACACACTGTTGTATTTAAAATGGATAACCAACAAGGCCCTGCTGTATAGCAGAGGGGACTCTGCTCAATGTTATGTGACAGCCTTAATGGTGTGTGGGGGTAGTTCGTGTATATGTATGGCTGAGTCCCTTTGCTGTCCAACTGAGAATATCACAACACTGTTAATCAGTTATACCCCAATATAAAATAAAAAGTTTTGTTTTTTTTTTTTAAAGATGTCTGACTTTAAGGAGCTTACTGTTTGGGAGGGAAGGACACTGGTTAATAAACCAGAAACCAATCCCCTAACAAGCACGATTCCACATAGACACACATGCTGTGAAGACGCTATGGCAGTGAGAGGGAAGTGGGAGTGTTAAGGGGAGGGATGGTAAAGAACGGTCTCTACTGAGATTTGAGCTGAGATCCAGGCCTGATGACTAGAAAAAGGGGTCAGTCTGGGTGGAGGGGACAGCACATGCAAAGACATCGAGGCAGGAACAAGATTGGTGTGCTCCAAGAAAATAAGGCAAGCCAGTGTGGTCAGTGTAGGCCAAGCTAGGCAGTGAAATGAAATTGAGTTGATGTAGGGGGCTGCATCTAGTTCAGTCATCTTCTAAGTGCTGAGCACTGTATCAGGCAAAGACCAGGTAGCCATGGATATTTGCTGAACGTACATACGATGACTGAATTTGCATCCCTTGGTTCCTCTCCTCCACAACCTTAGGTGCCACTATTTATGCATATTTTATAAAGTAAAGCTAATTAACCCCATAGATACTGTTTTTGCTATTTTGCTAAGTATGATTCTATTCATGGGGTCAGTGTAAAAGATGATGTGATACTGACTATTCCCCTAAAACCTAAGACTTTGGTGAAAAGCGTTGCCTGATGAACTGTCTGGAGATGCAGAGGAATTGCCATCTACTACTGAAGGATTCCCTTTAAAGGGAAAGTGATCCAAGAAGAACCAATGATGTGGCTGAGGCCACACAGGGCACTTGTCATATACCAGGGGTGGGAACCCACTTTCTCACCCTGAGATCGAGCTTGTGGCTAGAAGGATTAGCTGATCCATTTAACTCCATTTGCTTTGACATGCTCACGCTTGACACTTCCCCAGTACAATGTGCTCAGTTCCCAAAATATGGGATTTTTGAGTGAAACCCTGACATTTAGCTCTAGGGCTAAAAGCAATGCTTAAATCCCCCAATTAGAAGCAGAGATGGAGATGAAATGGTCCCAAGGAATCTGGAGACACAACAGTTTCAAAAGGCAGCAACAGGCTGGGGCAGAGAGAGAGAAGTTTTAGATCTTGCACCAGGAATGCAAAGCTAAATAAGAACCAGTCGAAAGCTCTGGGGGTTATAAAGTGGAATTCCCTCTTGTATAGTACACAAGAGTTATTAAGTGTGTATATAAGACTCCTGTTTTACTTCATGTACATGATTATTTTATACAGGCGGGTTTGGAAAGAATTATAGGCTGAGAGCTGGCCAAGAGGCAAGATGAGCAGTGGGGAATGGGGGTGGCTGTTGCAAGGTCATTGTTGGGAGCTTGGGCTATTTGGAGAATGCCAACATGGGCTCCATCATGGGCTGAGGGTTTGGGGAGAAGCAGAGTGGAATTGGATTTTGTGTGGGTTCATCTTCAAAACAGCATCCCAGGACTGCTCTTTATAGGATTTGAGAACGAGAAGAGCGGAAGCTGGGACCAAGCCCAGCCAACTGGGTTTGGTCCACTGATGTCCTGAGATCTGGAAGATAAAGAATTTCAATCTGACTTACCAGGCTTTAAGACATGAGCGACCTTGGGCTGTTCTCAACACAACCAAGTGATTTCAAAAGTGAAAAACACATTCTCTTTCTGAAAGAAATCCAGGAGGCAGGGATTTGGGGCTAGAGGGCTGCTTCGAGCAGAGATTCAGTTACCAGAAGCCCTGCCTAGCGCGTCTTTCCCAAAAGTGGTGAGAGGCAGTGACATTGGTCTCCTTACATCGTCCTGTGTTGTTGTTTGTCTTGTTGTTGTTCAGTCGCTAAGTTGTGTCCAGCTCTTTGCGACCCTGTGGACTATAGCTCACCAGGCTCCTTTGTCCTCCACTATCTCCAGGAGTTTGCTCAAATTCATGTTCAGTGAGTCAGTGATGCTATCTAACCATTTCTTCCTTTGCTGTCCCCTTCTCCTTTTGCCTTCTTCAGTTCCCTTCCTTTTTAAGGGAGGCAGAGTTCTGTATCAGAATTATTTGAATTCTTGATTTTGCTTCTAAATCTGGGATCTTGAGAAAGTTAATTAACCTCTTTGAGCCTCAGTTTCACTGATTGTAGAATGGCGATTCAAACAGCTGCTTATATGAAAACATAATAAGGCAGAGGGTATGCGAAGCCGGTCTCATCAAGTGACAGTCATATCAATAATAATGATTGTTAATAAAATTTTTAATGAAGGACAATTAATTGGACTAGGGTGGGGAGCAGTCCAGCAGTGGCTGGACTGGCATTGTGTATGGCATCTCTTGTTTGATGAGTGGAGGTCCCTTACCAGCTGTTCTTTGTGCCCTAGGCTCTCTCTGGTGCAGCATACAAAACTTTGTTGAACTGGAAGTTTTATAACTTTCAAGTTTTATAAAACTTGAAAGGAGTGGTCTTTATGGTGGCCTGCTTCTCAATCCTGGAAAATTGAGACTCTAGACTGGCTGAATGCCAACCATGTAGATCCCAAAGCTCTCCTCTTGGGTATCCCCAAGATACACTTGAAACCCAAATTCCTTGAAGCTACAATGTACCTCCCACCCTCCTCCCTCCTTCTTTTTCTTCTTTCACTGAGCAACACGTTCCCTGCCCCCTCCCCCCAATAAATCATTGTAACACGTCAAACAGAACACAGCAAAGCTTTAGGATTTGAAAACAGTAGTCCCAGGAAGAGAAGGGGGCAACAGAGGATGAGATGGTTGGATGGCATCACCAACTCAATGGACATGAATTTGAGCAAGCTCCAGGAGACAATGAAGGACAGGGAAGACTGGTGTGTAATAGTCCGTGGGGTCACAAAGAGTCGGACTTGACTTAGCAACTGGAAGCAATGCTTTATCCATTAGGTTTCTCTATTGCTTCTGCAAGGACCTCTTGAACAATCCTGAAGTTCTATGAAACCCACCCTAAACCATTAATTTAGTTTACCCATTTCTCATACAGAGGGTAAGATGAAACTAACTCTGAAAGGAATTTGTCCAAGTCTAGATAAGACATGCAAATCATGTCCCACTGTTCAGTTCAGTAATAGATGCTATGAGTTTCCAGGAGGACCAGCAGATACTTTCAACCACATCACCCAAACTCAAGACTCGGAGGTTCCGGTTCAGTTACTGTCCATTACAGCTTCAGATATCTAAAGGGAACACACTGTTTATTTAAGACTGCTGTTTTTAGGCAAAAATATATGTGACCCATATTCAGAATCAGAACATTAGTTGCAATCTGCGCTTGGAGGCAGACATGTTTGTTTATTCTACGGGTTTTTAAAGTGCCAACTCCCCAGCAGCGAATTACTTAATGACTCAAACACAAACCCCAAACTCCAAACTGGCTCAGGAGAGGTGGCGATTACGGAAAATTCTACTTCATCTAGCCCAAAGAACTGACCACCCGTGAGCTGGAAAACAGACCTCAAAGCAGGAAAGAAACAGAAGTGTCCAAAGAAGAAATGGAAAACACAGACCAGAAAAAGCTGACCCTCAAGAAACGTCGGGTGAGCGGAGACGGGGGTAGATTTCCGGATGGTTTCTCAAGGCTGCCGGGGTCCTGCTTTCTGGGTGAGAATGTGATTGAAGACAAGCATTGTCTATTTTACAAAGTCCCAGAGAATTTGGATCCCAGATGTGTTAGATGATGGTCTTAGATCTGGGGTTGCAAAGTCCACGTCTACCCAGACCGGGCAGGAAATGTAAATGACCAAGTGAGCTGAGTGTAAGATGATACAAGACAGCTGACACTCAGTACTGGGGGGCTGTGGGGAGATGGGGGACAGACCTCAATTAAAGAGAGCAGCTGCTGACCCCTAGCCACTGGTCGCCATGTGGAAATGTGGGTTCAGTGTTGACAGTTGTTCTGAGGTGTCAAAAGAATCTCCAATCCTTGATTTTCATGAGCAATCTGCTTTCAAAAAGACTCTCATTCAATGCACAGTTTTAAAGTAGTCTAAGGGCTTTCCCCTCTTTCTCATTAACAGGCCCACTAATGATGGCCAAGGACTCCCAGTTGTGGCCCTCCTTTAAGACCCTTGGAGTAGTAGAGGGTGCTTAATTCTACCCCTTCATTCTGCTGGTGTGAAAGATGGACCCCGGGTTCATCTTAAGTCACACACAACGGTGTCTGTGACAGAGCTGGGATGAGGACCAGTCCTGAGTTCTACCTGTCTTTCTTTCTCGATACAGACCCCAGACCAGTGACAGTTTTCCAGGACTGAATAGCTGTATGTGCCGAGTAAGGACATACTAAGTTTCCTGCTTTCCATGGAGAAAAGCAAATGCTACCCTAGCCCTTAATTAAGCATGCTATCATTGGTGAAAATGATAGTAAATGTCAGAAGGAGTGCTTTGGGCAGCAAATAACAGAAAATTCTGAGTCAAATTGACTTAAACAATTCACCAAATTCTTATCTTTTATACCTGGAAAGTCAGAGGAAGGGTAGGCCCCAGGTCCAGTGAGATCCATGATATAACCAGGAATATGAGTGCTTTCTGTCTTTCTGCCCTGCATGATTCCTCCTCCTCCTCCTTCTTCTCCCTCACTCTGAACCTCCTCTTCTTGATTATAACAAGGCTGCCAATAGCAAGTGAGTCTATGTGGGTCATTGTCCCATCTGGAAAAAGAGAATGAAAAAACCTTGAAACCTTCCCCCAGGTATGGACTATAGGTTATTCCCTTTCATCTACTGGAGCCAGATGTCCCAGTCCTGAACCAATACCAGTTACTCAAGGTAAATTGTGTGCTGATTGGCTGACCTGTGCAGTCTATTCCAGGAGCAGAGACGGAACCTTGTGGGGGAAGGCTTTACATGTGTGTGTGTGGTCACCTTCTTGTCTGCCCAGATACCTTGACTTCTTGGGAACCAGTGAACCAACTTATGAATCTTCATAATATCCTCAAAGTGGACTGGACTTAGGCTTTTCCACAAAATTCCTGTTTTCCTAGAAAATCTAGTTGTTTTTTTTTTTTTTTTAATATTTCTTTGGCTATACCAGGTCTTTAATTGTGCCACTTGGATCTTCCATCTTAGTTGTGGCATGTGGGACCTAGTTCCCTGACCAGGGATTGAACCCAGACCCCTGCATTGGGATTTCGGAGTCTTAGCTGCTAGACCACCAGGGAAGTCCCTCAAATTAGTTTAAAGTAGAACTTCTCAACCTTCAATTGCACTCAGAACCCTCAATAGATCTGATAAAAATGGACATTCCCAGTCCATACCTGGAAGATTTTGATTCAGGAAGTCAAGGAATCTGCATATTTCACAAACTGTCCAGGTGATTCTGATTTGGGTGGTCAAGTATTGTACTTTAGGGAAAGCTGTGTGTGTGTGTGTTAGTCACTCAGTCATATCCGACTCTTTGTGGCCCCATGGACTGTAGTCTGCCAGGTTCCTCTGTCCATGGGATTCTCCAGGCAAGAATACTGGAGTGCGTTGCCATTTCCTACTCCAGGGGATCTTCCTGACCCAGGGATTGAAGCTGGGTCTCTCTGCATTGTAGGCAAACTCTTTACCATCTGAACCACCAGGGAAGCCCCTTAGGGGAAGCTACTCGAGGCTATAAAACCTGGTTGTCCCATAACTCAAGAAAATTCAAGAGGCCACCAGCCATCAGGGAAATGCTGAGAGTTTTAATCTTTTGTGCCATTTATTATGATGGCACAATAGAACTATCTTTTTCCTAATTACCTTTGAATTCTTAGAAGAGAAAGTTTCATCTGAGTTTCCAGTTATTGTTTTCTTCTGGGGTGCATTGAAGGAATTTTTGGACAAGAGTGAGGAAGCACTGAAGGAGACAGAAATGTCATTTGTTCCCTCGGCTTCTACCCACATCCCAAATTATCCTTGGCACATGGGTCATAGGATACTGGATGGAGCGTTGTTCTGATTTAATCAAACTGTTTGTGGAATTTTAGCTACTGTATGCTTTAAGATTTTATTTAAATAAAGTTGAATCCCAAGTGAGAAACTATTTCCTTTTAATGCTCATTTAATCATTCTGCTAACTCAAGAAAGTTTAGTTCTAGCACTTAGCTCCTGCTTATAACGTGTTATATCCCCTTTGGTCAAAGAGAGAGGCGAGCTTGGGTTCAGAGACTTGAAATATAATATCACCATAATTATATTAACTTTAATATAATTAAAAGCATCTAGCTATCATTTAATTATATTGTTTTGCTTTCATCATCTGTTGGACAGGATACATGCTAGATTATGCTGACCTAAAAAAAAAAATCCCAGTGGCCTAAGACAACAGTCTTATTTGATACACTACCTGTCTCTCATAGATCTCAGGGGGTGTTCTGTTCACTGGAATTACTCAGAACCGGGCTGATGGAGTCACCACCATCTCCAACACAGTCAGTTTTCAATGTCAGAGAGCAAGAGAATTTTTGAATTTTTTCACATTGGCTATTAAATATAGTGGCCAGGAGAAGATACATGGAACTTCCGTTCACAGCGCATTGGCTAGAACTAGTCACTTGGCTCCAATGTAATCCCAGGGGCCCAGGAAGTGAGAAGCTTCCTGTGACCGGGAGCAAGGAGATGGAGATAATCGGTCAAGGGCACAGATGTTCCGCACACGCTTGGTGACTTGCTCTGCCTCCCAGCCAGGGCTCTCCCGTCCTTGTCTTCTTAAAGCTTCTGAGGGGAGGCACTTTGCCTTGGGACGTGTGAACATGCAGAGAAGAGTTCACTGCAGACCCACCTTCCCCAGTCACTGTGGCTCAGATTTAGTCCCCGGGACCACTCAGCCAGGTGTGTGGGTTTCAAGAAAAGTATGTTGAGTCCTAGTCTTGGCTTCTGCTGGCCACCCAGCTGACACTTTGATCAGGCTGGTGGGTGGTATCACTTGGCTGGCAGCCTGGCCAGAATGCCACTCCCTGGGCAAACCTGACTTTCTGGAAAGAACCTGCACTTGCCCATGAGACAAGAGCAAAGCAGACAGTGGTGAGGCGCCCTGCAAGTTTCCTGCCCCCCAAGAACCACGAGTCAAAGGAGCCTGATGCTGATTAACTAACAAAAGCGCCATCAGGGCGGCAGCGTCGGCCACCGTGACTTGACCTCCTACTATGCTCTGAGCACCGCCATCGGTCTTCTGTCTAGAGGAGCTCATTTAATTTCCACAACAGCCTTGAAAGGGGAGCACGGTTTCAAGAAGGTTCCTCTACTTTATCTGATTTGACACAGTTCATTGGAGGGAATAGCCATGGCCAAATGTAAAACTCACGGTTCTTATTACTAAGAAACATGTGTAATTGATGCTCCGGACTTCTATCCTATTTCTGATTCTCTAACCCATCTCCTCATTCAAGGAGAAGCTTAAGGATTTAATATTTGATTGCTTTTGCCATATCACCCGAAAGACAATGTCTCCTATGCTGGTACTATACCCCCAATTTGAGATGATGGAACTGGGGCTCAAAGAAGTCAAGTTATAGAGAAGCTCAGAGTGGTAGAGCTGAGATCTTTCTCCTTCAATCTTTTATTTTTTTTTAACAGTCCCTTTTCTTAAAAAGAATTTTGGCTGCACTGAGTCTTTGTTGTGGTGCCCAGGCTTTCTCAAGCAGTGGCACAAGAATTTAGTTGCCCTGCCGCTTGTGGGATCTTAGTTCCCCGACCAGGGATTGAACCCATAGCCCCTACATTGTAGGTGGCTTCTTTACTGTGGGACCACCAGGGAAGTCCCTCAACTTTTAATTTCAAGTTCAGACTTGCATAGAAGTTTCAAAAAAAATCCCTGTATACACTTTACCTACTGCCCCCTATATTAAAACTTCATCACATTTGCTTTACTCTCTGCCCTCTTTTTAAACCATCTGAGATTCAGTTGCAGACCTGATGCTGTTTTGCGTCTAAATACTTCAATGTTTATTTCCTAAAAATAAGGATGGTTTCTTACATAATCATAGTACAGCTATTAAAATCAGGGAATTGATGTTGATATAGACACATTATTATCTAGTCTATCAACTTTGTTTATATTTTACGGGTTGACAGATGGTCTCAATAATGTCCTTTGTAGCAAAATGATAAGAAAGAAGAAAAAGGCGAGGGAGGGAAGGAGGAAAGGAGGGAGGGGGAGAGAGAGAGAGGCAAAAACAAAGTAAAATAAGAAAAAAGAGAAGAAAAAATATTTGAATTTTTAAAAACTTGCAATGTTTGTCTTTATTTTGTTCTTTACATTTTAAAAGTGAAAACAAATAATATTGATAGAGAGAGAAAGAGGGAGGGAGAGACAGAAAAAGAGAGGGGGAGAGAGGCAAAAACAAAGAGAAATAAGAAAAAAGAGAAGGAAAAGGGGAAAATTTGATTTTTAAAAGACTTGCAGTTTTTGTCTTCATTTTGTATTTTATATTTTGAAAATGGAAAGAAACAGTATTGAGAGAGAGAGGGAAAGAGAAAGAGAGGGGCAAAAAGAAAGTAAAATAAGAAAAAAAAGAGAAGAAAAAGGGTGAAAAAATGGAATCCCTTAGAGTGTTCAGTTGCCTTTTGAGTCTGTTAATCTGGGAGAATCCTCCGGCTTTCTTTGTACCCCACGCTGTTGACAGTTTTAGAGAGTACAGGCCAGTTATTTTGTAGAATGTTCAACCATTTGGATGTGTCACGTTAGATTTATGAGATGTACTTTGGACAGGAACCACATAGAAGTGATGTGTGTCTCTCAGCATGTGGTAGCAGGAGGCATGTGACGTCAAGACTTGTTCTGAGATTGCTGAGGTTAGCTGGGATCATTCAGTGACGGTGGGGTCTATTTTTCCCTTTCTAGTTAGTACCTTGAGGGGGAATACTGAGAAGATAATGAAGATCGGAGCCAGGACTTGTAACCCAGTAGCCTGACTCTGGAACCCACAATCACCTGCCATGCTCACCGTTTCCCTGCATTCCCTACACCAAGATTTACCAGACACTGTGCTAAGTAAGGAAATGTGCTATTCTTTGAACTCTCACAATAATTTCCAGAGCCTGTCTCTCACCCTCAGCCCTTCATCCACATTATACAACACATTCAGGACCCAGACGAAACAATCATCTCTCTCCCGAGAAGAATTCTGAAGATGTTCATAGCAGCGCCATTTACAACAGTCAAGGCATGGAAACAACCCAAGTGTCCATCAGTAGATGAAAGTGTTAGTCGCTTACTAATGAGTCTATTGACTTTGTTTATAATTTACCAGTTGACAGATTGTCTCAATAATGTCCTTTATAGAAAAATGATAAGAAAGAAGAAAGAGTCAAGGGAGGAAAGGAGAGGGGAGAGAGAGAGACTGAGTCACATCCAACTCTTTGAGATCCCATTGACTATATCCCACCAAGCTCTTCTGTCCATGGAATTCTCCAGGCAAGAATACTGGAGTGGGTTGCCATTTCCTTCTCCAAGGGATCTTCCCAACCCAGGGGTTGAGCCCGGGTCTCCCACATTGCAGGCAGATTCTTTACTGCCTGAGCCACCAGGGAAGACTCTAATGGATAAAGATGTGGTAGATATATATACAATGGAAGACCACTCAGCCACAAAAAAGAACACATTTTTGGCATTTTCCGTGACATGAATGGACTTGGAAGGCATCATGCTGAGTGAAATAAGTTAGATAGAGAAAGACAAACACTGTATGAGATCACTTATATGTGGAATCTAACAAATGCAACAAAGTAGGGAGTCTAACAAAAAAGAAGCAGAGTCACAGATAAAGAGAACAAACCAGTGGTTACCAGCGGGGAGAGGGGGCGAGGGGCAACAGAAGGGTGAGGGAGTGGGAGGGAACTACTGGGTTTTAGACAAGCTCAAGGGTGTATTGTACAACATGGGGAATAGAGCCAATATTTTGTAATAACTGTACATGGAAAGTAACTTTAAAAATAGTATAAAAATGAAAAAAAGAGAATTCTGAGAAAGTTGAATGTCAGCTTCATGATCATAAGACCCAAACAGGAAAAAAAAAAAAAAAGAAAAGACTCCCACAGGACTTCCTAGGCGGTCCAGTGGTTAAGACTCTCCTTGCAGTGCAGGGAGCACGGATCCGAGCCCTGGTTGGGGAGCTAATATCCCACATGCCATGTGGCCGAAAAAAAAAGGCCCAAACTGGAAGCTGAAAGGGCTCTCATAGATTCCCTAGAAGTATTATCCAAACAAAACCCCTGCCAGAGAAATGAACTAATAGGGGAAAATCCATGTGCGTGTGACTCAGAAAGGGCCTGGGTTGACTGTAGGAATGGCTTTTTATGAGATTTAATATTCCCCTCACTGGAGACACATTACTATCAAATAATAAACAGCAGAGTCTATGGTGTTGATCTTTAAAGTAAATCCTATTGCTATTAGCTTATCTACCCAACTATTAAAACTAATAAAATAATAAACTTTATGACACAGACACTTAGCTCAATTCAATCCCCCCTTCTAACTGCACTTTTCTCCTATGACTGTTGGTTTTTCCAGCAATTTCCTGCTTATCACCAAACTATCTGGAACATGTTTCTGTGTTTGGCTGATCATTTTCACTTGCTCTGGGATGCTTTTATACTCCTTTCTCTCCCTCCCTGTTTCTCTCCCTCCCTCTAAGGCTCCCTCTTTTTCTTTAAACTGAACTTTATCATGTGTCTTTACTTCAATCTGAGTTGAACTTTCTCAACATTTTGCTTCAGCAGGGAAGAATGCCTCTTATTATCAGGTTCAAGATCACCTGTCTCTTGGAGTCCAGAGTGAGCTTGCAAAAAGAAAGGTGGGGGAGCACCACATATTACTTGGGGGTAGGAGAAGGGAGACCCAGTACTCATTCAGAGTTCCTCTGGTCTGTAATCTCTGCAAGGGCTGGCAATGTCAGGTGAAAAGTTTGGGGCAGGGGCTTCCCTGGTGGCTCAGTTGTAAAGAATCCATCTGCCAATGCAGGGGACATGGGTTTGATCCCTGGTCCAGGAAGATCCCACATGCTGCAGAGCAACTAAGTCCATGTGCCACAACTATTGAGCTTGCATTCTAGAGCCTGAGAGCTGCAACTACTGAAGCCCTCTGAAGCCCATGAGCTGCAACAAGAGAAGCCACAGAAAGGAGAAGCCCTCATACTGCAACAAAGAGCAGTCTTGGTTCACTGCAACTAGGGAAAAACCCGAGCAGCAACGAAACCCAGCACAGCCAGAAATAAAAATGTGTGCATGCTAAGTTGTATCCAACTCGTTTGCAACCCCATGGACTGTAGCCCGCCAGGCTCCTCTGTCCATGGAATTTTCCAGGCAAGAATACTGGAGTGGGTTGCAGTTTCCTCCTCCAGGACATCTTCCTGACCCCAGGTGTCAAATCTGTGTCACTCACACTGGCGAAAAAAAAAAGAAAAGTTTGGGGCAGATGAGAACCTACAACATACAGAAGAGTAGTTTCTTCCATGTGCGTAAACTCCATGCAGGATGAAGGCATAGGCAACATATGCATAGTCAAGGGACATCCTGAGTGTCTATCCCCTAAGATGTTGTCTTTTAAATATTATTTACTTATTTATTATGTATGTGGCTGCATCAGGTTTTAGTTGTGACATGTGGCATCTTCACGGAAGTGCACGGACTCTGGTTGTGGTGTGCGGGCTCAGTAGTGGCAGAACTCAGGGTAATTGCAGTACAACCAACTGCCCTGTGGCATTTTAGTTGTGGGATTTTAGTTCCCTACCAGGGATCCAATCTGTGCCCCCTGCAGTCGAAGCTTGGGTTCTTAATCACTGGACAGCCAGGGAAGTCTCAGGATGCTGTTTTATTAGAGACCGACATCTCCTCTCTCCATAAGCCCATGAGATCCAGTTTTGTTTCCACCATCAAAGATCTCTGTCTGTACTGAGAACTAGAAGAAGGAGCTGTTTAAGGGGCCTGTTGTATGAAACAATAAATATATTTAAGGCTTTGAATGATACTCAGCTCTAAGGGATGCTTCATTAAGCACTGGAAGAGCGTTGGAACTGGGACTCACTGAAGGAGGACCAAATTCACCCCGACATCTCATAGTCACCTTGGGACGTGTGCTCACAGCGCTCACCATTTTAGCACTCTCTGTCTTCCACTTCTTGGTCCCACAGCATAGAGATGGATTTTCTTACAATAACTATGGAGATGGGACCACCTTACGATGTTTAATTCTCCAACACTCAGAACTCAGGCAGGCACAGATTTCACAGCTTCATTTGATTGAGTTTCTTCTGGCTTTAGTCTGATGAGCATCTCTAAGGAGAAGGTGGACATTGTACCAAGAGACTATTCTCCGGTCTCTGGGATCTTATATTCTATCTCCAGCCATCAGTGTGAGCGGTGTTCTGCCCACAGTCAGGAAAAGCATAGTATCGGGTAACAATCAATGGTGTGCATGGTAATTTGACTCACTGCCAAAACCCCACAGGTCTTACACCTTCCCCCTTCTTTTTAACTTAGTGGATTTGTGTATGTCTGTGTCTGAATGAGGTGAGAAATATGTTATTCAGGCAAGAAGAAAGACATGCTTAGGAAGATTTTTAATTTAGCCTGAGTCCTGTCATACTTTCAAAATGACTTTTCTCCACACCCTGCCCCCAAAACCCAAGTATAAAAGAAACGTATATTCATTCCAGAAAATATGGAAAAAACAACGTATCAGTCAGAGGACACGACTGTTAAGAAACATAAGCCCACTTCGACTGGCTGAAGCAGGACTTAATTTATTTGACGTGTAGCCTGGATCTCTCAGAATTGGCAGGAGGTTTTGCCAACTAGGTTTAGAAGGTGGGAATGAATTGTGGACTCAAACAGAGACAGAGGTGGGGGTGGGGAGTGGGGACCACAGCTTCAGTATCATGGTAGGAAGATTCGGGTCAGCACACTTATGCCATAGTCAGGGGCCTGCAGCTGCTCTGTCTGGTGCAACATTCACTGAATGTTATGAACTGGATTCTAGTCTCCAAAATTCATATGTTGAACCTCTAATCCCCAATACTTCAGAATATAATTGTGTTTAGAAATAGGATTTTTAAAGAAGTAATTAAGTCAAGATGAGGTCAGTAGGGTGGGCTCTAATGCAATCTAATTGTGTTTTATGAGAAGAGGAAATTTGGACATGCAGAGAGACACCAGAGATGTACACACACAGAGAGAAAGAGCCACAGAACTCTGAGAAAGTAACCATAGGCAAGCCAAGGAGAGAGAAACTGACTCTGTGGGCATCTTGGTCTTGGACCTTCAGCCTCCAGAGATGTGAGAAGTAAATGTCTGTTGTTTAAGCAACACAGTTCGTGGAGTGTTGTTATGGCATTGCTTGGAAATGAATGCACTAAGGATGCAAGGTATTGAGCGAGGACATCTAATTGGTTGAACTGAAGTCACATGACTGTTATTTGGGTGCATCTCTTGACTTCTGCAGTGAAGGGTAGACACCTAGAACTACCAGACCATATGTGCACAATGAAGCATCGATTTATTTATTCTTTGGCTGTGTGAGTCTTCATTGCTGCACATGGGCTTTCTCTAGTTCCAACAAGCTGGGGCTACTCTTCATTGTCACGTGCAGGCTTCTCACTGCAGTGGATTTTCTTGTTGCAGTCTCTAGGCACACAGGCTTCAGTACTTGTAGTGTGAGGGCTCGGAGCTGCAGCTCATGGGCTTAGTTGCTCCGTGGCATGTGGGATCTTTCTGTCCCAGGAATCCAAGCAGTGTCCCTTGCATTGCAAGGCAGATTCTTAACCACTGGACCACCAAGGAAGCCCCAAAGCATTGATAATCCCTTATGATAAAATTCGGATGTGTAGCAGACACTATTGATGTCTGTGACAGCCAGGCTTGTCCAGTGATCCATGTTTTTCCCCTCCTGGGGTTCACACCCTTGTGTCATCCCCTCTTATAGGAAATCAGACCTCGTCTGCATGATCAATAGATGATACCAGTGGAAAATGCCTGGCTTCTGGGTTGGCTCATAAAAGGCATTATGCGTCTTCCTTGGTCTCCTGGCTTGCTTTTTCCAGGGGAAGTATTTAGCTGTTATGGCGTGAGGACACCCAAGCAGCATGTGGAAAGGACCCTATGGGGGAGAAACTGAGGCTTCACATCAATAATCAGCATCATTGTGCCAGCCTTGCCAATGACCCACTTGGGAAGCAGATCCTCCAGCCCCAGTCTAGCCGTTAGATGAGACCACAGCCCCAGCCGATCAAAACAGCAGACTTATGAGGACCTCTGAGCCAGAGCCACCCAGCCCAGCTGCTTCCAAAATCTTTTTAAAAATATTTATTCAATGTATTTGGCTGTGCTGGGTCTTAGTTGTGGCACATGGGAACTTCCATCTTCATTGCATCATGTGGGATCTAGTTCCTTGATCAGGAATGGAATCCAAGCTCCTTGCATTTGGGCTTACCACTCCAGTGTTCTTGCCTGGGAAATCCCATGGACAGAGGAGCCTGGTGGGCTACAGTCCCTGGGGTCACAAAGAGTTGGACAGAGCTGAGCAACTGAGCACTCACAGCTGAGTGCGTGCACACACACACACACACATTCACACACGCACGCACACACACACATGCGCACACACACGCATACACACATATGCACACACACATACACACTCACACACACATGCACACATACACACGCACACACATATACACACATACACACATGCACACACACACACACATACGCACATGCACACACACACACACATGCACATGCATGCACACACACACACGCACACACACATGCACACACACATACACATGCACACATACACATTCACACACGCGCGTGCGCACACACACACGCACACGCACACGCACGTGTGCACACACATGCATACACACATACGCACACACACACTCACACACACATACACACATGCACACATACATACACACACACACATACACACACACACACACACACACACACACACACACACACCACAGGGTGGTAAAGGAGGGAAGAAAGAAAAGGAATGTATACACTGGAAAACATAACCAAAAGGACCTCTGGTATAGCACAGGGAACTTTACTCAATATTCTTTAATAACTTAAATGGGAAATGAATAGATACATGTCCATGCATAACTGGATCACTTTTCTGTACACTTGAAAGTCATACAACATTGATAATCAACTACGCTCCAATATAAAATTTTAAAAATATATAAACGTATATCTGACATTTGTTGTTGTTGAGTCACTAAGTCATGTCTGACTCTTTGTAACCCCGTGGCCTCTAGCCCACTAGGCTTCCCTGTCCATGGGAGTTCCCAGATATGAATACTGGAATGAGTTGCCATTTTCTTCTCCAGGGGATCTTCCCGACCCAGGGATCAAAGCCACATCTACTGCATTGGCAGGCAGATTCTTTACCACTGAGCCACTAGGGAAGCCCTATATCTGACACACACACACACACACACACACAGAAAACCGAAATATAATCAGTTTCTGTAACTACTTATAAAGATGTGGCTAATGTTTATTTATAGTATCCACCCCATATTCCTTGGTTGAGGTTCTTTGCCCAGTGAGAAGACCCAACCTTTATTTTTCAGGACCTTCATTTCTCTTGGTGTCCTGGCATGTACAACGTTGTTATAGTTCTCTTTTTTTTAAAATTAATTTTGACCACTGGACATCATTACAAGAGAGTGGGAGACTCTTGGGACATTGCTTGAGTTCCATTCATACTCCTCCTCTAATTCTTTTTTGTGAATCAGAGTTTCTATTTTCCTTTGATAGAAAGGGTCATGAATCCTAGACTTCCAGGACTCTAAACCTCTCTTTCTCTCTCTTTTATTAAATTGGGACATGTTATGTCTCAAAAGCCAAAAGGTATCCTCCCCTTCCCCCCCCCCCCCCAATTCAGTAAAATCATAATTTAACTTCCTCTTAGAAGCATCACACATAGAGATGAGGATTCAGAGTGGTTAAAAACTACATGTCCAATGTCACCCTAGTGGCTCAGATGGTAAAGAATCTGCCTGCAACATGGGAGACCCAGGCTTGAACCCTGGGTTGGGAAGATTCCTTGGAGAAGGGAAGGGCTACCCACTCCAGTGTTCTTGCCTAGAGAATTCCATAGACCGAGGAGCCTGGCAGGCTACAGTCCATGGGGTCTCAAAGAGTCAGACACGACTTAGCAACTAACAATTAGACACAAACCTATGTCTATCTGATCCCAAAGCAGCTGCTTCAGTGGGTGCCAAGACCCTTGTATTCTATGTGGTTCTTTGCCGAAGACAAATATAGAGACTATCATTACCCTATATTAGTACCCTATAGTACTATAAAAAAGGTACCCACGGTGGTGAGGGAAGTCAGTGTGGTGCAGTGGAAGAATCCATGGCTTGAATCCCAGCTCTGTACTCATATTTACTGAATTTATTAAAAATTATTTTGTGAGTCCTTTCTACGTGGCAGGCACTGTCCTGGTTACTGCAAACAGAGCAGCATTCACAAGTCTTGCATTTTCCTTCTTAACTCTGTGACCTCCAGTACAGAGTTAAAATTTTCTTTTAATTTTACTTCTCTGAACCTTACTTTCCTGTCCTATAATATGGACTATTAATACCTACCCGGTGAGAGACATGCATTTGTTTTGTCACGAGGAAAATGGGGACCAGGATACATGATCTTGCTGGGAGAATTAAATCAGGCAAATGTATAGAGATCCATTCATTCAACAAATAGTTATTGAAAATCTATTCTGTGTCAGTGATGGAGCTGAACTCTGAGAACATGCTAGTCAAAGAGGCAAATACAATTCCTGGTCACATGGAGCTTGCACTGAGGGAGGTTAGATATTAAGCAAAAAAACTGCGATTGTGATTAGAGTTTCTAACAAATGTGAACCGACTCCAGCTACTGCTGTAATTCTCCCTTTGTCATTGCCCTGCTGATTCTCAGGAGCTTCCGTCTTAAAAGGTCTCCAGGTTCTTATAATACATGTCTCGTTTGTTTACTGAGTCCCGAGAAGGAGATTAATGCGGTGGTGAGGGAGCAGCAAAGCCAGGGAAGAGTTAAAAGTGAAAAATTCCTCAAAGGAACAGCAACCAACTTGTCTGCTGCCATGTTGGCTAAATCTTGTGGTCCCTTTGCCATGACTTTAGGTTTATGGAAAAAAAATAAGCCCTACAGAGAGGAAGAGAGGAAGTCGTTTTTCCTACAGCACAGCTGAAAATCCCATTGCTCCATGGAATTTTCCCCCCTTTTATGTGCACAGTTTTGGGATGGATTTCGCTCCTCTGTTGGCTTCCCTGAGACATTTTATTGTAAGGTGTATTTATGGACTCTGAAACCAAATATACAAGGCCGAGCCCTGTTTTGAGGTTCTTCAGTTCTAGCAGAGTGTGTCTAGCATGGTGGCCAGTGCATCACAGATGCTGGTGAATGTTGGCTGGATACGTTTTTGCCTACAGACTTCAGGTCAATTATCACTATCTGGAAGTTCTGTCCTGTTGACCCATCTCGCTTATGGAAGAAAAATGTGTCCGTCTGTCTTTCTGCATCAACCAGTCTGTTTTTGGTCTGTCAGGCTGGAAATACATCCCGGTTCTTAGGTCGTTAATGTTTGAGAAGCACCTGTTAGATATTAGTCACTGCATTGGTGTTTTACATGTCAGATCCGTGAGATGGTTAAGAAACAGGAGGGTGGAGGCAGTCCATCCATTGCCCCCTCCCATGAGAAGAGGTTATGAATTTATTCTATTTCCACCCTTAATTCATTTCCACGGGGATCACGCTCACCAGTGGCTGCAGGCCTCTTGTATCCGCTCAGAAGTGTCTGTCTTCTTGTTGGGTAATGGTTTTGTCATTAACCTGATAAATAGGCTTGATTTAAGAGTCTTCATCTCCAGAGTGGGAAGCGATTCTCATAGCCACTGCTGCCGACCCTATCATGTTAGAACACAGAAAACTTCCAGTTGGGTTTTCAGGAAGAGACAAACTAAACCAGCCAAGTTGTTTCTTTTTCTCTGGTCAAGTCATTTTGGCTTGAGGGAGTAGCAAAGCTGTGTTCCAGTTTGACGATGGCCCAAGAAAGTAAATTTTCTTTTTTTCGTGCAATGGTTAGAATTGCTTTGCTAGAGGAAAGTCAGAAGTTATTTGGTTGGCCGAAAAAGTAAGGTGTTATGGAAAATTCCGAGCGAACTTTTTGGACAACCCAATGCTATTTATTTACCAGTGTGTTTTCCATATCCTGGTAACCCTAAGCACACAATAGGTGTATTTCTTGAATACATAGTTGCTGAAAAAAATTTGAAAAAAAAAAAACAGTGAAAGAGAACTTCCCTGGTGGTCCAGTGATAAAGCATCTGCCTTGCAATGCAGGAGACGTGGGTTTGATCCCTGGTTGGGGAACTAGGATCCCACATGCCGTGGAGCAACCAAGCCCATGTGCCCCAACTACTGAAGATTGAGTGGTGCAACTAGAGAGTCCATGCGCCACATCAAAAGATCTTGCACGACACGACTAAGATCCCACACACCAGAACTAAGACCCGACACAGCCAAATAAAAGAAAGTGAAAAGGAAAGAACAATGACAGACACACAGTGGATACTCTACAAATAGTGAACACATAAATAAATAAACAAAGAAATGAGTCAATGAATGAGAGCAATTCCCCCAGGATGAAACAATGGGCAATGACTGAGTTTGAGTGTGTGAGAGAATTGTGGGGTGTCTCCCTGTGGATGATGGTGCCCTGGATTTTCTTCCCACAGTTCGGTACGGGTGGTATCTCCGTATCCACCTTTGTCCAACATGACTCATCTGTTCTGACCACAACTGTTGGAACCAAGAATGGCATCGAGCCCCAGGGGACAAATCAAGATATCTTCCCCAGAAAGAGCTGAGACCGAGATGGTCTCTGTCCATGCTGTCTTTACTGTGATTTGCTCATGTCTCCTGTGGAACTGTCTCACCCTTACCAAAGAGATAAAGAAGAAAAAGATGATCTTCCATGAGGGAGAAGAAATACACACACACACACACAGATAGAGAGGGAGAGACTCTAGAGAAGGAGAAATCCCTGGATTCCTGAGATGCTTCTAGTTCCTGGACACAACCCCAAGTCTTCATAATTCCCCCAACATTTGTTAGGACAAATTGATTTATGTCATTACAGCCAAGACAGTCTCAATGCACATGCCCTGAGACGAGAGGCTTCAGACTTCAAGGTCTTTGTGTAAGGACAGACTGGCTTTCTCCCCTCTGGTTCCCAGTCCCTTTCTTCTTCATTCTTTGGGACTTAATGGTGAAAAAATAAATAGAAAATAGAAGAAGAAAGAAAAAAAATGAAACACCTCTGTCTTCATCACTTTCAGTGGGTTGGTGGGGGCTTGTTTGATTTGGTTTCTGTTCAGTGCTGAGGTTTGTCTCCCCAGCATTTAGCATGGGTTTCGGTTGCTTTATCTTGGCTTCTGGTAGCTCCAGAGGACTGAAGGGTGTCCAGGGCAGGACTGTGGTATTTATACTGGCTGTTGGAGCTGCTAAAGGAGCAGAAGGGCCTGACCTCAGCCTTCAGTGCAGCAGGAGTTTCCTTTGTGCGGTTCTGGGTCCCAGGGATCAGGACAAAACGCACCCACACTTGAATCTCAGTACGTGATTCTCAGAACCTGCTTGGAATCTCCCGGAAGTGTTTTGTTTTGTCGGGCTGCCGCTTTCCATCGCGAGAAACAAATGCTTCTTCTCTCTTCTCTTCCTCTGCAAGGGAGGCTGGCGGTTTTGGCTGCCTCAGTGGAAAAACAAATACCCTTCCACAAATAAGTTCTTCTCACAGCCCTGAATTAGTGTTGGCAAAAACACCTCTGAGTGGGGATTCCATAAAGGCACAGGCCAACCATACCTTTGAAGAGAGAGGACCTCCAAGAGATGGGGTGGATGGATTGGGTGAAGTGTTTGGGGGGCGGGGTTCAAGGGGGCTGTGAGTGTCCCTGATTGGAGATGTTGTCACAACTGGGAGCTAGGGAGACACAGAGGAACAAGGTGTCCTGGCATCTCTCTCTGGATCAGGTCCTATACTTTTGTTTTAACCAGCTTCCTAGATGTTGGCAAAAAGCATCCTGAATCTTAGCAGCCAGCAAATCCATGGCTGCTGGGAAAAGCACAATTATCATACAACAAAAACAAAGGAAAAAAAGGGATTTGCTTTGCAAATGAGCAGGCCAGACCCTAGAAATTGCACAGAAGGTGAAGTTTAAAGTCACGGCGCTTTGGCGCAATCTCTCTCTTCAGCCTAAAGCACACCTCTTTAGCATCGCTAAAAAGTCGCCGTTTCTTCTCAGTATCACTTCCACCCTTGGCCATTCTGACCCCCTTGGCTGCCTTTTCCTCCTCTTGTCCTCACCCATCAGCTGGGCCTGCGAGTCTGAAGACTAAGACATGACATGTTTGCGCCATGCGTAAACACCGCTCCCCATTAAGAGCTCCATCTAATGAGAAACAGAGCCACGGAGGGGAAGCTTCAAAGTGGTTAACGGAAGGAAGTGCCTGGAACGAAATCCGACTTGATGTCCCAATTAATACGTCCCCTAATTCTATTTCCTGCCCTTGCGGGCTTGCAGCCGCCTCCCTCTAATTTCTGTGGGAGACGGAGACTCGGCTGATGGGGAGGAAGGAACCTGGAAATGGGGCGGCTTCACGGATGACTTGATACGCAGGCAATGGTCATATTAGGACAAATTAGAGAATTAAGGACAAGGAAAAAAAAGAGACAACGACGGTCAGAGGAAATGTCATCCCAAGTAATAGTATTAATGGAGACTGGGACTCTGCTGGAGAGAGGGTGGCTGGAGAAATTGAGAGCTGGAAGCGCCAGCCAAATCGTCTTTTATTTCAGCCTGGGAGAGAGGCACTGGTTGCCGGAGGCTTTCCTTCGGGTTCTAGGACTGTGGGGTAGAAATCAGCCGGGAATCCTTTCAGGAGGATGAAGGGCAGGTCCAGAGTTCAGCCAAAAGCCTGCTGAACTTGGATGAAGTGTTTGGGTGGAAATAAAGTTGAGTAGGAAGACATTAGCCCTGAAATAGTCCAGTTAGAATAAGCGGTTCACTCTGAAAGTGTTACAAGCTCTTAGAAAATACCTCTGTAACTGGCCCAAGTCACTCTTTTCAGTTAAGCATCACCCGACTCTGTATCACCCTCTACAAAAGCAGATGCTTGTGGAGGGTACAATGTGCCATTCCCCAATGCCCTGGGATGAAGAGCTTATCAGAGGCATTGGATCCCCCCAGGAGAAGTGGTGACGGGAAGGGGCCCATCTAACTTCACCCTGACAGTGTGAATGGGCTCTAGACTGGCTCCCCTGGCCTAGTCTGTTTACCACACTGGTCTGTCCTCAGTCAACAACGCACATTGCTGCTGTTACTCTTCAGTTGCTCAGTTGGGTCTGGCTCTTTGTGACCCCATGGACTACAGCCCGCCAGGCTCCTCTGTCTGTGGAATTCTCCAGGCAAGAACACTGCAGTGGGTTGCCATTTCCTCCTCCAGGGGACCTTACTGAGCTCAGGGATTGAACCTGCGTCTCCTGCTTGACAGGTGGACGCTTATCACTTGAGCTACCTGGGAAGCCCGATTATGCACACACCTGCCAAAGAATCTTGCTAAAACACACAGCCCACGACTTCCCTGGTGGTCCAGTGGCTAAGACTTCACGCTCCCAATTCAGGGGGCCTGGGTTTGATCCCTGGTCTGGGAACTAGATCCCACAGTGCCGCAGCTAAGATCTGCCACAGCCAAATAAATAGAAAATAAATATAAAAAAAAATTACAGAGCCCATGTTATCACTACTTTCCCACCCTTTAATATCCGGTGGGTTTCCCTAGTGCCTGTGTGATTAAGTTTGAACTCCTCAACATGACATTCAAGGCCTGTAACATCTGAACAGGCTTCCTCCAGAGTTTCTGCATCCTCCACTCTCCTCCTAGGCCTCCGCCCAACCCCACTGTTGCCGTAAACTACACATTCCTTCCTTTCACAGAACCTTGCACATGCTGTACTTTCTTCTAGCTTCACCATTCTTCCTCATCTTTCCTCCCTCTTTATCCATCAAGCCTAAGTGGCACTAGCTGCTCGCTAAAGTCTTTCCAGGCATCTAAATCACCTCTCTGTTTCCGTGGTCCTCTGTTTCCATCTCCAAGTTCTTATGTGTCCCACTGCAGGGTAATCACTGGCTTTTTCACCTGACTCTCCTAAAAGAACGTTTCCCTAAAGACACACAGAAGACAGGACCAATGGTGTAAATTTCTCGATATTTGCACGTCTGGTATAACATAGGGGCTCAGTAAATGGAGAAAGAACAAAAGAGAAAAGAAAGGAGGACACAGAGGGAAGAGGGCATGGAAAGAACAGGAAGTGTCTGGAGTCTCATTGTTCATGGCATCATTTTATCAGGATATAACACAGACACCCAGCTGGACAGGAGACCAAGCTGAGTTCACTTTAGAATCTGTTCAGTTTAAGAGAACCGACCAGGCTACACAATGTAGCCAGTGGTTAAGAATCTATGCTTTGGAGATCTGGGTTCAAATCCTTTTGCAATTATTCAGTCACTGGGGAGGACATGACCCCTTTCTGAGCTTCTGTTTCCTTATCAGTAAAATGGGGGAAAGGTAGTCATGAGGATCAAACAGGGTAAAGTAATTAGAGGAACCTGTCCAGTGCCTGGTGTATAGTGGGTGATCAATGAAACCTAATATACATGAGAGTTGAGCCTGGGAACTTGGCCATCCTTTCAGACCATCTATAGTTGTCACTCCCTCTTCTTCCTGGGTTAGTCCACCCAGACCTTGCGCCATAGTTTGAACTGTTCACTCTCCTCACTGCCAGGATAGACAAGGCAGGGAGTGGCCCCAGCATTCATGCCAACAGCCACTGGCATCTTGGTTACTGGGGAACAATACCATGGCTGTGGCTTGGGAAGTTCCTTAAAGGAGCTAATGCCTGCTGCAAACATACCAGACAGGAGCCTCTTGGTTGCATCATTTGCTAGGGAGAAGGAGTGACAGCAGAAATTTGTGGGTCTGTCAGAGAATGAAATTATGGTTACCAAAGGGGAAGGTTGAAGGCAAGCGATAGTTAGGAAGTTTGGGATTGACATGTACATGGTACTATATTTTAAATGAATAATCAACAAGGACCTACTGTATAGAACAGGGAACTCTGCTCAGTGTTACATGGCAACCTGGATAGGAGGGGAGTTTGGGGAAGAATGGAGAGATATATATATATATATCTGAGTCACTTTAGTGTGCACCTGAAATTATTATAACATCATTAATCAACTATACTCCAGCCATAAAATAAAAAGTTTTTTAAAAGCCAATGTATTAAGAATTTTTGTTGGGAAGATTTTTTGAAGAAGGAAATTTGTGGGTCTGAGATCTGGTGCCTTAGTTTTTCTGCTGTGACTTTTCAGCCAGTAGGGAACCTGGAGGAATGGCTGAGACCACACTGGGGATATGTTTCATCAAGATAAACCTCAATGCAATCCAGATTCCTTTCCTTATATGCTCCTGCCTGGAGGAGAAGCCACTCTTCCCTGGCCAGACAGTCAATGCCCACTGATGTCAGTGTTGATGCAATGAGCAAAGAAATCCAGGTTTAGCATTTCTCCTTAGGAAATTACTGAAGACAAGGGGAATGACCCTGAGGTCCTGGGAGGATGGCTAAAGGATTGGCCAAGCCTTCCTCCAGATCATTCTCCAAAGGGCTGAACAGGGTGCTGGGGGCGTGTAAAACTCGCTGAACAAGTTCTCAAGGCCTTTCTGTTTGACTCGTCTGAGGCAGGGACCAAACAGTCTTCTTCCCTTTGATATCTTGTGGTCATTTGCAGAGTTCTTCATCCTTTTCCTCTTCTTTTAATCTTTCAAAGCAGTTTTATATCTGTTGTTCATTTTAGGTCTTTTCTCGGAGTTTGAGAAAGGGTGTCATCATCTCCATCTGACTGATGAAAAAAAGGAGGCACAGAAAGTTTAAGGTCAAGAGTCATGGAGGCATGGTGTGCTGCTCAGATCCATTTCAGGACTGAATGTCTTATTCCACAGTGTTTAAGAGTGGGCCTCCAAATGCCTTCATCTCCCATCCCTCTCTGGCTTCTGCCCTCAGCTAAAGAGGCCTGCCTTACTCAAGACTGGGCTTCCCTGATAACTCTTTTGTCTTTCTCAGTAAGTTTTCAAAGGGACTTCTCAGATAGCTCAGTTGGTAAAGAATCTGCCTCCAATGCAGTAGACCCCAGTTTGATTCCTGGGTAGGGAAGTTCTGCTAGAAAAGGGAAAGGATACCCACTCCAGTATTCTTGGGCTTCCCTTGTGGCTCAGCTGGTAAAGAATCCCCTTGCAATGCGGGATACCTGGGTTTAATCCCTGGGTTGGGAAGATCCCCTGGAGAAGGGAAAGGCTACCCACTCAAGTATTCTGGCCTGGAGAATTGTCCATGGGGTCACAAAGAGTCAGACATGACTGAGGGACTTTCACTTTCACTTTACTCAAGATTACAACCCCTTCTAAGGAAAGGGCAGAGCTCAGTAGCTTCAGTCATGTCTGACTCTTTGTGACCGGATGGACTGAAGCCCGCCAGGCTTCTCTGTCCATGGGATTCTCCAGGCAAGAATATTGGAGTGGTTTGCCATTCCCTTCTCCAGGGGATCTTCCCAATCCAGGGATCAATCCCTGGTCTTATGCATTACAGGAGGATTCTTTAGCACTGAGCCACCAAGGACATCCCACATACAAAGACTGGCAAAGCAGGGCAATCAAAACTCAGCCCCTTAGCCCCTATAGAAGGGTCATCTCATCTTCAGAACCCCCATGAGATCAAGATCAGCTGAGACCTTTCCTGAGATCACATCACAGCTTCTCGACTGCCTGGAGGTGGAGAAGATCTAGCTTGAGATTGGTCTGCTGTTCATGGGGTAACCATGGTTGAAGAACCAGGCTGCTGGGACAGTTGTGTCTCATTTCCTCAGCCTCTGGCTGGGGAACCAGCATGTCACATCATGTCTCAGACCCAGCTGTGTGGAGCAGAAAGAGTGCTGGACAGAGGGAAAATAACAATGCCTAATAATAATAATGATCATCATTAGTATCCTTATAGGTGTCATTCATTGAGTGTCTCTACTTGTTTTTTTTTAAACATATGCTTGTATCTATTCTTTTTCAAAGTCTTTTCCCATTCAGATAATTACAGAATATTGAACAGGGTTCCCTGTGCTATACAGTAGGTCCTTGTTGGTTATCTATTTTTTTCAAATTATTTATTCATTTTTGATGTGGATCATTTTTAAAGTCTCCATTGAATGCGTTCCAATATTGTTTCTGATTTTCTTGCATGTGCATTTTGGGTTTTTTTTGGCCGAGAGGTATGTGGGATCTTAGTTCCCCAACCAGGGATCAAACCTGTGCCCCCTGCAGTGGAAGCTCGGGGTCCTAACCACTGGACCACCAGAGAAGGCTCAGCGGTTTCTTCTGACTTCCGGTGCTCTCCCCCATCTTGGGCCCAGTGAGAAGGCAGAGGTGGGAGGCTGATGTTTGGCAGTTTCTTGACTCTGGATTGAACACACTGCAAGAACCTGGAGAATAACGACCTTTTCCAAGATGCTTGGCTCTGGCCCTCTTAATAAAACCAAGAAATAGGAAACTGCTACCCGCCTTGATGGCAACCTGAACATTTTCAGATGGAGAAAATAAGATGAGGGTGCTGGAAGACGAGAAGGGGGAAACATGAAAGCATAGTATGTTTCACTGTTAGGAAAAGCAGGCTTTTTTTTGCAGGGGGTGGGGTTTGGGAAGCTGGTTGGAACCCTTCAAACCTGTCCCCACCCACTTCTCTCTCCATATAAAATTTTTTTCCACCATCTCTGTGACTCAACCAGTTCATAAGGTGGTTTTCTTGTATTCCCCTCTCTCGTGACACATCATTACTGAGAAATAGGTCTCGGAGCTCAGAGTAGGAAACCAAAAAGGTGAAGACACAAGAAAGTAGCTGCCCAAAGATGTGTCATGTAAAAGTCCAGCCTTGATGTTTGAGTCCAGAGTCAGCCTACAAGGCTGAGGGTCTCCCTGGGGGCTGCAGAAGCCTGGACACCAGTGTGAACAGTGAGAGCCCCTGCTCAGGTGTTAGAGGGAGCCAGCTTGCTGCAAACTTGATTCTACCTGAAATTCATTTACCACGTCAGCTTTCTTTTGGTTAACATTTGCTTAGAATATCTTTTTTTTCCTCCAATTTTTCATTTTCACATTTTTTTAAAAGTGGACCATTTTAAATGTCTTTATTGAATTCTTTACTATTATTGTTATAGTATTGCTTCTGCTTTATGTTTTGGTTTTTTGGCCACGAGGCAGGTGGAGATCTTAGCTCCTCAACCAGGAATCAAACGTGCAACCTCTGCATTGGAAGGCGAAGTCTCAACCTCCGGACCACTAGGGAAGTCCCAATTTCAGCTTTTCTGTCACTTTATACATACTTGGAAAAAGCACATAGCTGACCTCTTAAAAAAACACATAATCCATTCCTGAGAGCTCTGTCTTTTAATGAATTATAATGAATGTGACTACAGATTCATTTGGACTTCATCATCTAAGATTTCTTCTTGTCACATTTTCATGTTTTTCTTCTTATCTTTGCTTCTTTCTTTCTCTTTTTCCTTATGTGTATTAGATGGACAGGATTTTCTTATCTCCTCCTCTCCATCAACCTTTTCTCCTCTCTTTGTTTAGAAGTTACATTTTAAAAATGTGTACGTTAAATTCTTACTTTGTATTTGATTAATCACTATCATCACTCAAGTAATTCATCTAGCCTCATTCTGAAAAAAAATGAAGCCCCAGAGCTCTTAACCTCCAACCTTTACTCTTTTGGGCATATATATTATTTTTGTCCAGTCAATTTAGAGCCTCAGTGTTTCCCCTTTCTCTTTCTGTTACCTTGTAAATAACTTCACCTCCCTGACTCTCAGATTCTCCCTAGAATCTTCCTTTGTTGGAAGGTTGTTGGATGGTTGGAAGGTTGTTGGATGACCAGAAACAAGCTATACAAGTGAAACTGTTCTGTGTGTTGGTCCCCAAACATCCCAGAAAGTGCAGAAGTCCGAGTTCAAAGTGACCTTGAAGGGCCTCAGGTCCTTTCATTCTCCTGTACTGTCCCTTCTTTACTTGGCTGCCTTTGGATATGATCTTTATTTTTCATTTTTAATTACTTAAAAAATTTTTTTAAAATAATTTTTTGGCTGTGCTGCATGGCACACGGGATCTTAGTTCCCTGACCAGGAATTGAACCCACCCCTCCTCAGCAGTGGAAGCTCGAAGTCTTTTACCCACTGGACTGCCAGGAAAGTCTTCATATGATCTTTATTTTATCATCATCTGGACCTTACTCCATGTCAAGGTGATGGAGTCTAATGGACTCATTAAAACTTAACTTCCTAAATGTCCATCAACAGATGAATGGGCAAAGAAGTTGTGGTACATATACACAATAGAATATTACTCAGTCATAAAAAGGAACGCATTTGAGTCAATTCTAATGAGATGGATGAACCTAGAGCCTATTTTACAGGGTGAGGTAAGTCAGAAAGAGATAGATAGATATCATATACTAACGCATATATACGGAATCTAGAAGAATGGTACTGAAGAATTTTTTTTTGCAGGACAGCAATGGCGAAACAGACATAGAGAATAGACTTATGGGCATGGGGAGAGGGGAGGAGAGGGTGAGATGTATGGAGAGTAACATGGAAACTTACATCACCGTATGTAAAATAGATAGCCAAGGGGAATTTGCTGTATGGCTCAGGAAACTCAAACAGGGGCTCTGGATCAACCTAGAAGGGTGGGATGGGGAGGGAGATGGGAGGGAGGTTCAAAAGGGAGGGGATATATGTGTACCTATGGCTGATTCATGTTGAGTTTTGACAGAAAACAACAAAATTCTGTAAAGCAATTATCCTTCAATTAAAAAATAAATTAAAATTCTAAAAAAAAAAAAAAAAAAATGAACGTAATTTCCCAGGTGCACAGAGAGGCTACCTTCTCTCCCTGCCTCCGTACTTTTCCCTCTGCCTCTTTCCTTCCTCCTGGACCTCTGTCCCAGGCCCTGTCTCCAGGACTGTCTCTCCCATCGCCTGGTTCCTCTCTCTAGCATTAGGCTTTCCGCCCTGGCTCCACCTTTCTGCCTGGGTCTCCATGTCTTTGCTTTTCTCCGTCTCCGCTTCCCGCCCTTCTCTCCATCTCTCCCTCTGTCCGTGTCCAGGTCTCCCCTCCAGCAGCTCCGAGCCTCATCCCGGCTCCGTGCACACCTCTCCCCTCTTCTTGGCCTCTCTCCTCTCTCTGTGAACCCGGGGCACACTCTGTCCTGCCTCTTCCTCTGCTGGCCCCCCTCCGTTTTCGCTTCCGCCTCGCTCTGTTTCCACCGTTCTCTCCGCCCCCGGCTTCCTCTCTCTGGCATCCTCCCCGTCCTGGCCCAGGTCTCCGCTCCCTACGGAGGGTTGGACCTCTGCTCCCCTCTGTCTCCCTCTTGCCCACCTCCCCACCTCCGTCTCATCTCCATCTCTCCCTGCCTCTCACCAAACACTCTTTGCACATCAGGCGGGAGCCCCAGCCGGGGGTCTCGGGGCTCCAGGAAGCCAGCCAGAGACTGTGCGGCCGCGCCGTAACTCAGGAACTCTGCCAGCAATCATTTCATTAAGCAGGAATGGCGTTCCCATTACCAGATAGCGGGTCTGCTGCGTCCCCACCAGGCCCCCCCAAGCCCGCCACAAAGCCCCCTCACAACTTCCTGCTCGCAGCAGCCACACAAGGCCTCATTCTAATCCTCCGACTTGTCTGTTTAGTGTCTTTGGAGAGGGGGGAAAGGAGCAGAAAAGTAGCTTGTCTTTTATTTTTATTTGCTCTCTCTTTTCCCCCCTTCTTCCAGAGAGCCCCCTGGGGCCCCGGCCTAGAACAGAGCAACAAATATTTGCTAATTCCATTAACAGAAGAGGGCTTTTAATTTTTTTCCAAGCAAATATCCGAGGCCCCAAGTTCATGGTGAGCCCTGTCCCCCCCACGTGGCCCCCTCCCCCTCCTCCCTCCCCGCCCAGGACTTATATATAGTTCACGCAGTGCCATTTCCCCAATTTTTTCTGAAGTTCAAGACAAGTTGAAGGGTCAAAAAGGCAAAGGGTGTTTGAGAAGTTTAGCAGACAGCTTTTGGTACGAGCGAAAGAAAGAAAAGAGGGGCAGGAGAGAGGGAGAGAGAACAGGGAGGCAGGAATCTGGCTCACATTAAGCTGGAAAGTTCCAACCATTGATTTGCTCTGGAATTATAGCCTTTTTTTTTTTTTTTAATCACAAAACATGGTTTATTCATGAGGTTTTTTTTTTTTTTTTTTTTTTTTTAATAGCAACCAAAAGTTGCACTTTGGGTCTTTGGTACCAAGATGGAGATCCAACTTTCGTTTTCCTTTGATCTTTCAGGTAGGACGGGGAGAAAAGGGAAATGGAGATGAAGGATTCCCCAAGCAGGGAGTGCGGAGAACACAGGAGAGGCTTCCAGGCAGGTCTATCCAATGTCCTTACCATCCTTCTTAGGGAAAATTGAGCACACCCTTGGGGAGAGCAGATCGCTTAGAGGAAAAAGAGCCTGTTCTGAAAAGGCAGCTCATAGACCCTCGTAAAGGAGAGAGGAGAAAACACAGTTGGTCACACTGGTAAATGTCAGCGTATATGACAGCGGTCCCCAGCATTTTGGCACCAGAGAACAGTTTCGTGGAGGAGTTTTTCCACGGATGGGGGGGCAGGGGGAGGGATGGTTTTGAGATGATTCAGGCACACTCCATTTACTGTGCACTTTATTTCTGATATTGTTGCATCAGCTCCACCTCAGATCTCAGGGGCCCCGGAGGTTGGGGACCCCTGATATAGGGAATGGGTTTCATGAGTGCTTTAGCTTCTCAGGGCCGTCACAACCAGCCACCACAAACTCGGTGGCTCAAAACGACTGATCTGTATTCTTGCACAGTCCTGGACACCACGAATCTGAAATCAAGGGGTCAGCAGAATCATGCCCCCCTTCCTGGCCCTTCAGCTTCTGATGGTCCCACATGTCTGCTGGCTTGTGGCTGCATCACTTCCGTTCAGCCACATTTTCATCCTCACATGGTCCCTGGGTGTATCAACTCCCTCCATCTTCATGTGGTCCTTGTGTGTGTCAACACTCCCGTCTTTCTCTTCTAAGGACACTTGTTATTGGATTTAAGGTCCTCCTAAATCCACGAGCATCTCTTCCTGAGATTCTCATATCTGGAAAGATCCTATTTCCAAATAAGGTCACATTCACAGGTAATGGGGGGGGGCGGTTAGGACTTGAATCTATCTTTTCTGGGGAGGGAGGGATCATTACAAACCCGTTACAGTGATCATTGTACAGGAGACAGGAATCAAGACCATCCCCAAGAAAAAAAATGCAAAAAACAAAATGACTGCCTGAGGAGGCCTTACAAGTAGCTGTGAAAAGAAGGGAAGCAAAAAGCAAAGGAGAAAAGGAAAGATATATCCATTTGAATGCAGAGTTCCAAAGAATAGCAAGGAGAGATAAGAAAGCCTTCCTCAGCAATCAATGCAAAGAAATAGAGGAAAACAATAGAATGGGAAAGACTAGAGATCTCTTCAAGAAAATTAGAGATACCAAGGGAACATTTCATGCAAAGATGAGCTCTGTAAAGGACGGAAATGGGAGGGACCTAACAGAAGCAGAAGATATTAAGAAGAGGTGGCAAGAATACACAGAAGAACTGTACAAAAAAGATCCTCATGACCCAGATAATCACGATGGTGTGATCACTTACCTAAAGCCAGACATCCTGGAATGTGAAGTCAAGTGGGCCTTAGGAAGCATCACTACGAACAAAGCTAGTGGAGGTGATAGAATTCCAGTTGAGCTATTTCAAATCCTGAAAGATGACGCTGTGAAATTGCTGCACTCAATATGCCAACAAATATGAAAAACTCACCAGTGGTCACAGGACTGGAAAGGTCAGTTTTCATTCCAATCCCAAAGAAAGGCAATCCCAAAGAATGCTAAAACTACTGGACAATTGCACTCATCTCACATGCTAGTAAACTAATGCTCAAAATTCACCAAGTCAGGCTTCAGCAAAACATGAACCGGGAACTTCCAGATGTTCAAGCTGGTTTTAGAAAAGGCAGAGAAACCAGAGATCAAATTACCAACATCTGCTGGATCATTGAAAAAGCAAGAGAGTTCCAGAAAAACATCTATTTTTGCTTTATTGACTATGCCAAAGCCTATGACTGTGTGGATCACAATAAACTGTGGAAAATTCTGAAAGAGATGGGAATACCAGACCACCTGACCTGCCTCTTGAGAAACCTGTATACAGGTCAGGAAGCAACAGTTAGAACTGGACATGGAACAACAGACTGGTTCCAAATAGGAAAAGGAGCATATCAAGGCTGTATATTGTCACCATGCTTATTTAACTTATATGCATAGGACATCAGGAGAAATGCTGGGCTGGAGGAAGCACAAGCTGGAATCAAGATTGCTGGGAGAAATATCAATACCCTCAGATATGCAGATGACATCACCCTTATGGCAGAAAGTGAAGAAAAACTAAAGAGCCTTTTGATGAAAGCGAAAGAGGAGAGTGAAAAAGTTGGCTTAAAGCTCAACATTCAGAAAACTAAGATCATGGCATCTGGTCTCATCACTTCATGGCAAATAGATGGGGAAATAGTGGAAACAGTGGCTGTATTTTTCTGGGCTCCAAAATCACTGCAGATGGTGATTGCAGCCATGAAATTAAAAGACGCTTACTCCTTGGAAGGAAAGTTATGGCCAACCTAGACAGCATATTAAAAAGCAGAGACATTACTTTGTCAACAAAGGTCTGTCTAGTCAAGGCTACGGTTTTTCCAGTGGTCATGTATGGATGTGAGCGTTGGATTATAAAGAAAGCTGAGCACCAAAGAATTGATGTTTTTGAACTGTGGTGTTGGAGGAGACTCTTGAGGGTCCCTTGGACTGCAAGGAGATCCAACCAGTCCATCCTAAAGGAGATCAGTCCTGAGTGTTCATTGGAAGGACTGATGCTGAAGCTGGAACTCCAATATTTTGGCCACCTGATGCGAAGAGTGACTCATTTGGAAAGACCCTGATGCTGGGAAAGATTGAAGGCAGGAGGAGAAGGGGATGACAGAGGATGAGATGGTTGGATGGCATCACCGACTCGATGGACATGGGTTTGGGTGGACTCCGGGAGTTGGTGATGGACAGGGAGGCCTGGCGTGCTGCGGTTCATGGGGTCGCAAAGAGTCAGACACAACTGAGTGACTGAACTGAACTGAACAACAATGTCATGTGGGGAAGGCAACCTAAAATGGCACAGTTAGGGACTTCCCTGGCGGTCCAGTGGTTAAGACTGCAATGCAGGGTGCACAGGTCTGATCCCTGGTCAGGGAACTGAGATCCCACATGCTGCACGGCCAAAAAAAGAAAGAAAGAAAGGGCACAAAGAGATGCTGTGCTGTGCTTTCCTTTCACTTCCCACTCAGTCCTGACTGTTGCAAGGAGAAAGGCCCAGCTGGTGCTTCCGTGTCTTTAAAGCCCTTCTTGCCACTGGCTCATCATCCTTTTTAAGGAAGAATGAGGGCAGGACTTCCCTGTGGGCCCAGTGGTTAAGAATCCACTTTGCAATGCAGGTGATACAGGTTTGAACCCTGGTCATGGAAGATCCCACACGCCTCGGGGCAGCCAAGCCTGTGCGCGAGAACTACAGGAACTGGCACGCCTACAGCCCCTGCCCTGCAGGGAGAGAAGCCACTGCAGTGAGAAATCAATCAAAACTAAAATAAATAAATAAAGACTGAGTGAGGGCGGCTTTCAGGCTCTGAATCTACAGCAGGAAACTCACGGGTTTATCATGTGTCTGACCCATGTGACCACTGACTGATGAAAACAGATGCCGGCCTTTCATTTATGGTCGTGATGTAGAGCTTCCTTTTGGGTTGAATTAAAATTTAAGCCAATAGCAGGTGGCTGAGTTGAGAAACACATTAGGTAAATAAATAATCCAAGAGGTACACAGACGTGGTGAATGTGGCGAGGCTGTCGTGTGGACAAAGGAAGATTGGGGATCACTGGTGTGGTGTACCGGTTTTCCCACTGTTCACAGGAGCCCAGCACCTGTGAGATGTACCAGGAAGAGGGTGGCCAAAAAAGGGTGCTGGAGTATGTTGTTTCTCCTTGAACCTGAGACTCTAAGAGTTGGACCCATTGGGTTTTCCCATGAGATTTTGTTTGGGGGAAGAAAAACCACTTCATAACAAAATGAAAGCTTCAAGAATCAATCAACCAATCAGCCTTGTCTGCCACTCCAGTTATATGTTACAGATGAAAAAAATCAAGACTTAGAAAGGAATAACAACAAAAGGAATTGGCCAAGGTCACCCAGGCATCCTGATAATCCATACGTTGAGTTCCTGCTATTTATGGGGCAGCCGCAATGCATGAATTCTTCGGTACATGAGCTATTATATCGAGTCCCTTATGGTCACACAGGGGAACCGCTGAAATCTTATAGAGGAGAAGACTGATGCTCAGAGAAGTTAGAAACTTGTGCAAAATGACAGAGCTGAGAAGGAGAGGAACTGGGATGCTCACCCACATCTGGCTGGCTCTCCATGTAGCGTTTTTGTTTTGCTTTGGTTTTATTTATTTTTGGCCTTGCTGCGCAGCATGCAGGATTTTAGCTCCACAGCCAGGGATCGAACCTGCCTCCTGCCCTGGGAGCATGGAGTCTTAAACACCCGACCGCCAGGGAAGTCCCCATCTAGCATTTTTCCTGTAGCAGCCTGTTGCTTTCCCCCACTTACAAAGGTCTGCATGCCCTTGCCCACCACCACCAGCACCACTACATGCATGCACACACACACGGAGCATGTTTATTCAGATGAGGACATTTCGAATCTTGGCCATTTCTGCAGCCTCCACATTCACACACCTCCAACTGACATTTCACTGCTGGGTCACCTTGGAAATGCTTGGAGGTGACAACATATTTCTGGCTTCTTCCGAAGAGAGTGAGTGCAAAGGAGGCATTCCTCCCTGGGGAAAGGAGAGGCTGTGTGCAGAGAGGGATTTTGAGCCTAAGGATGTCAGATGATTTCTATCTACTTTGGAAGTTCCTAGACATTGGAAAACAATGGTAGGAAGCCCATCATTTGTTTTTTTTTCAAAAAACAATTTCATGTTAGGCACCATCGATGACCCTGACACCAACACCACCACCAGGTATGGCCTGCCTCAGATTCATCTGCTCTTGAGTGTCTTCATGGAAGGCACTGTTGTATTTTAGATCCCTGGAGAGTCCCCCAAAAAACTGATCGGGGATTTTCCTGGCAGTTTAGTGGTCGAGACTCCATGTTACCATTGCAGGGGGCATGGAATTGATCCCTGGTTGGGGAACTAAAATCCTGCATGACACAACCTAAAAAAAAGTAAGTAAAAATAAAACAACAACAGAAGCAACAAAAATGCCATGGAAAAAAGGGGGGCAGAAAATGCAAGTAAATATTTAAATAAACATTAAAAAAAATCAATGGGAACTAGGAACCCCTTATCCCATGAACTAAATGACCACACACCACATTTTTCATACAGTTTCTTGGAGTTTCCATACTCTCTAAAGTTCTTTTCTAAACTTAGTTTAAGAGTTTCTCCATCCACTAATCACAATAGGAACATCCCTGGATATCCCTGTGGGCCATTCCGTTAACTTACAGGTGGGGAAACTGAGACCCAAGACCCAACAGGGGAAGGACTCAGATATCATGGGGCTGGCTAGGACCAGAGCTGGGGTTTGGATGCTGTGCCTTCTCAGACTCGCTCTTTCCACTGTCTCTCCCACTCCCTGAAAGCCAGAGGCACTTGTGAACAGAGTTAGGGCAGTCCTTGGAGAACACTTCCCTGGGAACCCAAGGGGCTAAGGCAACCTGCAGCGAACTAGGTTCAAATCACAGCTCCACCACTTATGGGTCAGGAAGCCTTGGGTAAGTTACTGAACTTCTCTGTACCTCAGTTTTCTCATCAGTAAAATGGGACGAATATCAGCACCTACTTCATAGGGCCATATGTAACATATGTTAGTTGCTCAATCGTGTCCGTTTGCAGCCCTATGGACTGTAGCCCACCAGGCTCCTCTGTCCATGGGATTCTCCAGGCAAGAGTACTGGAGTGCGTTGCCATTTCTTTCTCCAAGGGGATCTTCCTGACACAGGGATGGAATCCAAGTCTCCTGCGTTGCAGGGAGACTCTTAACCTTCTGAGCCAGGGCTGTAGGGAGGATTACAACAGAATTTAGGTCGAATTCTGAAGTAGTGCCTGGCTCACAGTACACGTTCAATGAACAGTTATTACTGTTAGCATTAATATTAGGATTAGGATTAGATGTCGGGGGAAAACCTCTTGTGGAGGACAGACACCCTAAACAGGTGTCACCCCACCCTCACTCTGAGCCAGAAGAACTTCTACCAGAAGCACAAATTGATTTTGGTGTTGGGATGGGGAGAATGAGAGGTGCTTGGGGCATAAGGGACCTGATCCTCTGATCTTAAGGTGGAGAAACTAACTTGCAGAGAAATTAAGGGATTTTTCTGAAAATCTGGGAGCTACTTAGAGGCATAGCCAGGTCTCCGGAAACTTCAATCTCTCTATTCTCCCAGGGCTTGGGGTGCATCCCCCTCATGGTTGTGATTCTGAAGAGCAGATGCTGGATCCCATGACGCTGAAGGGGTTAACTCTGAACCCTGCAGCTGACTGCAGCGAGCTTCCTACACTCTGATTTTCATTCGCAAAACAAACAAACAAGTCACTCTCTAATAACTCCCAGGCCTCCTTCTTTGTGGTTAAGATGTGGATTTTGCAACAAGCAGGCCTTGCAAAGATCCCTAATTGCTAGACTGCTGTTGAACAGCTAAAGACTCTTTCAAGGCTGGCAGAAAGCTTTACATTCTCATTCATTCATTCATTCATTTACCAAATGACTACTAAAGGCCCACTTCAATACTTCACAATAGTGGAAGTTTCCTGGTGGCCCAGTGGTTAAGAATCCGCCTTCCAATGCAGCTGATGTGGGTTCAATCCCTGGTTGGTGAACTAAGATCCCACGTGCTTAGGGCAACCAAGCTGGAGTGCCATAATTAGAGAGGAGCCGGCACCTCAGAATGAAATATCCTGCATACTGCAACTAAGGTCTGGTGCACCCAAATAAATAAATATCAAGAAAAAAAAAAAAAGACTTCAGCAGTCAAAATGGGCATCAAGACCTTCCTAGCCCTCAAGAAGTAGATGGTACTTGCACAGCATTCTCAGAGCTGCTCCAACAGAGAGGTCAGCATGATTACTCCCAGGAAAAAAAAAAAAGAACATGGGGCATTCAGTAAAGAAACACTAGTCCAGGAGGAATGAAATGCAGGACCTTTTTGGCACAAAAGGAGTCCAGTTCTCCAGGCTGAATCTCTGATTTGTTGTCTGGCTCAAAACCACATCAACTTTTACATGTGTGTTATCATATGGTATTTTTCCAGTAGTCATGTATAGGTATGAGAGTTGGACCATAAAGAAAGCTGAGCACCAAAGAATTGATGCTTTTGAACTGGGTGTTGGAGAACACTCTTGAGAGTCCCTTGGACTGCAAGGAGATCAAACCAGTCAATCCTAAAGGAAATCAGTCTTGAATATTCATTGGAAGGACTGATGGTGAAGCTGAAACTCCAATACTTTGGCCACCTGATGTGAAGAACTGCCTCATTTGAAAAGACCCTGATGCTGGGAGAGATTGAAGGCAGGAGGAGAAGGGGACAACAGAGGATGAGATGGTTGGATGGTATCACCAGCTTGATGGACCTGAGTTTGAGCAAGCTCCGGGAGTTGGTGATGGACAGGGAAGCCTGGCGTGCTGCAGTCCATGGGGTCGCAAAGAGTCGGAGACGACTGAACTGAACTGAGAATTCCACTGTATGTATGTACCACATCTTCTTTATCCATTCACCTGTCGATGGGCATTTAGGTTGTTCCCATGTCTTGGCTATTGTGAGTAATGCTGCTCTGAACATAGGGCTGCATGAATCTTTTTGAATTTTAGTTTTGTTTGAGTGTATGCCCAGGAATGGGATTGCTGGATCATATGGCAAGGCTTTATATTTGTAGACTTTTTGATGATGGCCATTCTGACTGGAGTGAGGTGATACCTCATGTATTTTTTTTTTTATACTATACTGCAATAAAAAATAAACTTAAAAAAGGAAATGGCATTTCTCCCACTGTGCTCTGAGCTGTGTCTGTGTGTATACATAGACGTAGTTATCACGTGAACCCAGGTCTCCTGCACTGCACGCAGATTCTTTACCATCTGAGCCACAGCTGGGAAGTCCAGTCGTAATCATACTGTGTCCCTAATTTGGTTCTGATTTCTTCAATGAAGATTATTTTGTGAGGAAAAACAAACATATATCACCATCTCTTCTTTTCTCTCTCTCTCCCCCTCTTCTCCTCCTCTTTTTCCTCCTCTCTGTCTTCCATTTCCTGCTCCTCTTCCTTTATTCTGGCTTCTCATGATGGAGCCTGATGTGGAGGGCTGAGTTTTTTAGGAAGAGTGAAAAGGGTTCGCTTTCCTTCTGTGTACACGTAGTGAAAGGCATCCACGCCTGAAGTTCTGGGGCAATATCTCTGGTTTTACTTTTCTGAGTGGCTTCAGTTTTGTTCTTCTCCATGAACCAGCATTATTCTCAGCTGTCAGGAAAGTGGTTGCTCCACGTCTCATGTCTGCACATGGTCCTTACTCAGAGGAATAAGAGTGGGTTCTTCTGAAAAGTCTAGAAAAGTGAACGTCCCTGGAAGCCACCAAGGCCACCTCTTCTTGCATCTCATTATCTAGAATGGATCAAATAATTATTCCTGATGAAATCACTCAGAGCAGAACCAAGTTACCCTTAGGACTGAGTCCTGGAGCTGAGGATGGTGTTGACATCCCTTGAGGAATATGAGCTGTGTGGAGGAGTGATGGACCCATGGATAAACTGAGATCCTATTAGGAAGAAGGATGGGAGAAATGAATGGCGGGCCGGCCACTAACAATGACTGTTCCAGAGTCTTACTCCCTCTTTTCCCAGAAGTCTTCTCTTACAATATCATTTTATAGATGTTAATAGATGCTGAGGGGCAGCCCAGTAACCATGTCAACATCCAAATGTAACACAGATGGTTATTTTAGAAGACATGGGACATCTAACTCTACCCACCAGCAATATATACCTGTATCATACATATCATGCTTTTGCTCAGTCATATCCACTCTTTGTGACCCTTTGGACTGTAGCCCACCAGGCTCCTCTGTCCAAGGGTTTTTCAGGCAAAAATACTGGAGTGGGTCGCCAGTTCCTCCTCCAGGAGATCTTCCCAACCCAGGGATCTAACCTGCATCTCCTGTGTCTCAAGCATTGGCAGGCGGGTTCTTTACTAGGGGGCCATCGGGGAAGCTCCCAGTATATACGCCACAGATCTGGACAAAACCAAATCATTTGATTCTTTTCTCCACCAAAGCTTTGTCTTCCCCCATAGCTATTTATCCTGTGTAATCAATTTCAATTTGATGAGCACCCTGCTTGTGTCAGCGGAGTTATGGAAAGCAGATGCTAAGATGGGGGGAGAAATGTGAGAGATTTATTGGAGAGTAATGCCTGTGAACGATGAAGGGGGAGAGAAGCAGGATTAGGTAGGAAGAGCTTCAGACCACAGGGAAGGTCAGAAAGAGCCTCAGCTCACTGGATGGGGAGGTCTAGAGCAAAGATTGTCTGTTAGGGGGGGTCCTGTGCTGGGCAGAAATGGCCAGGCCCTGCCTGGTTTGGATGAGGGCTTCCCAGAAAGGATGTGGTGTTTTCTGTAGATTTATTTTTTAAACTTATTTTATACTGGAGTACAGCTGATTAACAATGTTGTGGTAGTTTCAGGTGACCAGTGAAGGGACTCAACCATACATATATGTGTGTCCATTCTCCCCCAAACTCCCTCCCATCTGGGCTGCTAGGTAACATTGAGCAGAGTTCCCCGTGTTACACAGTAGGACCTTGCTGGTTATCCGTTTTAAATATAGCAGAGTGTACATGGCCTTCTCAAACTCCTTGACTATCCCTTCCTCCCATCTCTCCTCACTGACAATTACTTGATATGCAAGGATGCACCATAAGTAAGAACGTGGCTTTGACTTGAAAGGTTACCTGGATCCCAAGGGCCCTGCGGCTGGAGTCTGTTCGCTAGTGGCACCCCTCACAGCTGAGTGATAAACTCTTCCTCGAAGGGAGATCCGAGCATCACGTCTGGGTGACAACCACACACTGGTGCCTGCCACGCACTCAGACTGTACGAGAGCCTGCATCACCGTCATGGTGTAATACTGTTGTTCCTTGACACACAAACAAAACGGTCTCACATACCCTTTTGTAGATGGAAAGTCCTTAGAAGTAGCCATTCATCCCCATTAAAATGAATACAAAATCCACAGCATTCATGTTAATGGAGAAGTTAAGTTCCAGCAATAAGCTGCTGACACATATATGGGTCATAATTATATGCCACAGATAACTATAAAATCAGTTATTATACTAATAGTTTATTTTACAAAATCCTGCAAGAACTTGTCGGCAGCTGCAATGCCGTTGCTTAGCATTTTTATCAGTTCTTTGCAGGCTCTGCGGATGTGTGCATATGGGTGAAGAAATACTTGGTGGTTGCCTGAGAGTTCTTATTTTCAGATTGGATGCTGTATTGTGGTGCGACTACTTGCCAGACTCCTCTGTCCATGGGGTTCTCCAGGCAAGAGTACTAGTACTAGTCGCCATGCCCTCCTCCAGGGGATCTTCCCGACCCAGGGCTTGAACTGAGGTCTCCTGCACTGTGGGCAGATGCTTTACCACTGAACCACCAGGGAAGCCCTTGATATGCAAGAATACACCAAATGGACCTCTCTCCTGAGTGGTGCCCAAAACAAAAAGCCATGATGATAATGACAATGGTGGTTGGTATTCCATTTAATAAACCACCCTGAACTTAACAGTCCCAAATAAGAACTGCTTTTTTATACCCATGGATTCTGTGGGTCAGGAAATGGATAGAGTACAGTAGGACTGTTTGTCACTGTTCTATGATGACAAGGTTTCATCTGGAAAGGTTCTTTTTGGTTTGTTTGTTTTAAAGAATTTTTTTTTTTAATGTGGATCACTTTTTAACTTTTTATTTTATGTTGGAGTATAGCCGATTAACAGTGTTGTGATAGTTTCAGGTGGACCTCAAAGGGACTCAGCCATACTTACACATGTATCCATTCTCCCCCAAACTCCCCTCTCAGCCAGGCTGCCACGTGACATTGAACAGAGTTCCCTGTGCTATACAGTAGGTCGTTGGTGGTTATCCTTTTTAAATATAGCAGTGTGTACATGTCCACCCCAAACTCCCTAACTATCCCTTCCCCTCATCCGTCCCCCCTGGTGACCACAAGTTCCGGGGAAGTTCAATTTCATATTCAAATATGCTTTGCCAGTAAGTGAGTGAGAATTTGAACTCAGTAACTCGTGTCTCCAAAGCCCAGGACCTTTCAATAGGACCCAGTAGAAGGGACAGGTCTGCATGTGGGTCTTCCTTCTAAATGGAGAAAAGAACCTAGGTCTAAGATGATCTTGGAATTCAGCCCTTACAAACCCACATCTCTGGGAGGGAGGGCCTTGGAACTGCAGGTTAGACTTTGGGATTCATTGGTGCCAGATCTCTGTTATATGGGACACACCATATGGAGCCGAGAATTCATCACAGCCTTTGGCAGGCAGCCTGGCCTGCAAAATAACCGCAGAAGGCTACATTTTGATCAGGAAGTCCGCAGCTGTTTTTCAAAGTCATCGCCGGAATTTTTAATTTAATTTTATCTTTAGTAAACCTTGGTGCCCCTGGTTTCTCAGCCAGTCTTCTAATTTCCTGGGTGTTCTGGATGATCACAGTGGGTATCTGGCACGTGGGCAGAGAGACATTGGGATGTTTGAAGTGGTTCCCACACCTTGTTGGGCCAAGCAAGGCTTAGGGCCTCAGGAAAAAAATAAAATCCCAAGTCAAGTTAAGCACATAAACAGCTGTGGCCTCGTCTCAAGGTTGCAGCCGCAAAAGGGAAGGAGTACAAAGGACCTCTGAGTGCTCCCCCAAATGGGCAGTTGCCTGTTTTCCTAAAATGAGGCATCTGGAAGGCCAGGCAGACACCCTCAGGATAGACAGGCCAGCCACTTGGGCCAGTTTGCCATGCACAGCCCTCTTGGACCTTTCAATTTTCAATTTTCCAAGTGATTCACCAGATCCCCGTTACGTGGGGGCTGGACTCTTGAAAGCAAAGCCACATCTGAATTCTCCAAAGTGAAGCCACGTTTTAGGATTTGGCTGCAAGGGGCTTGGAATCCAGCCACCCTGGGACTTGAGAGGAGAGCAGCTCCATTTTTGAGGTTTGAGGGATCCTAGAATTCATAAGCTGGGCCCAGCCTGGGAGAGAAACTGATTTCAATAGAATTTAATCCCCCACCTCCACCCAGACACAGGCTGATAGAACAACCTGGTTTGGGGAACATTCTGATTGGTAGGAACTGTGTTGTGAGCTGTTAAGGTGTCAGGCTTTTGCTTCCTGGGGGCAAAGACAAGGAATGAAATCGCGCCATTCACAGAGATGTGGATGGACCTAGAGACCGTCGTACAGAGTGAAGTTAAGTCAGAAAGAGAAAAACAAATACCGTATAGCAGCACACATATGTGGAATCTAGAAAAATGGTACAGATGAACCTATCTGAACACAGACGTAGAGAAAGAGCGTAAGGACACTGGGGTGGGGGGAGTGGGGTTGGGATGAATTGAGAGTTGAGATTGATACATGCTACACTACCAGGTGTAAAACAGATAAATAAAGAGGACATGCCGTAGAGCACGGGGAGCTCTACTCAGGGCTCTGCGGTGACCTAAATGGGAAGGAAATCAAAAAAAAGAGGGGATCCATGTATACGGATGGCTGATTCACCTTGCCGTAGAGCAGAAACTGACACAACTTTGTAGAGCAACTAAACATCAATTTAAAAAAAATCACAGGATGGACTTGGTGTGTATATGTTTCTTCTTTTTCTTCCCCCACCTAGAATGGCAGTTCTTCTGTGCTGTATCTACCCCACTGGATGGGACAGGGAAGGGGAAGAGAAAAAAGAAGCCACATGTAAAATTCAGGGTTTTGTTATTTTCTTTTGCCTACACAATACCACACAGATGGTGTGGTTGACTTATTTTTAACTCTGTGTTTGTGTGAATGAACCAAACTGGTCAGTTGCTTGGGTAATAATGAGATCAGAAGCAAGCTGATCAAAGGCACCAAAAGCAACCGCTAATTTGATCAAGAAAAAAAAAAAAAAAATCACCCCACAATAGCCAGACAAAGACATGTCAGTTTGGTCTGTGTATAAATGTGGCCTGCCTTGAAGTTTGGTGATGGGTACAGAGACGTATCCATATGAATTGTATTTCTGACCATCTAAATAGCTGAGCCCTGATCATTCAGTCTGGCAGTTTAGTTTGTCCAATCCAGTTCTCAACAAAGCTTGCAGAAAATGGCATGGGTGTGTCTGCAGGCAAGGGGGACCTTGGGAGGAGGGAATTGCTGGTATTATAATACAATTATGACTGCTGACATTGACTATCAATCAAGTAGGGCAAGCAGGAATCCAGTGACTTCTTAGTCAATTGATTACACAGTGGCCAGTCCAATCAGTGGTACGATTTTTCCTTCCGTTTCTTCTTTTATTGTATTATGTACTAATTTAAAAATTAGCCTAGATTGATGTCTAGTTGATCAACAGTGGTTTTTTTTTTTCTTCAGGTGTGCAGCAAAGTGATTCCGCTATAACGACGTGTCTTTTAAATCAAACCCTCATTTCTTTGGAGTTGGGAAATCAACTGCCTCTCTCCCTTCATATCTCTGTTGGGATATGGTTTGAATATGGGTTAAATGTGTTATGGGTTCATCTGTACCATTTTTCTAGATTCCACACATATGCATTAATATATGATAGTTTTCTCTTTTTGACTTCAGCCTCTATGGCAACTCCAGAGGACGGGCGTGTGGATACGATGAAGGGACGGTGGTGGAAAGGGAGGGTGGGAGGAATAGGAAGATGAGGGTTAACACACATACACGACCATGTGTAAAACAGCTCGTGGGAAGCGGCCCTCGGGCACGGGGAGCTCAGCTGGGTGGTCTGTGACGACCTAGGGGGCGGGGTGTGGGGAGGGGGGCTCACGAGGGAGGGGCCACATGGAACAAACAGCTGATGGTGGTGCAGTGGTAAAGAATCCGCCTGCCGATGTAGGGGAAGCGGGTTTGATCCCTGGGTTAAAAAGATCCCATGGAGAAGGGAATAGCAACCCGCTTCAGTATTCTTGCCTGGAGAATTCCATGGACAAAGGAGCCTGGTGGGCTACAGTCCGAGGGGTCACAAAGAGTCGGTCACGATTGAGCACACACCCCACACACAGCTGATTCACCTCCTCACACAGCAGAAACGAACACAGCTTTGCAAAGCAATTACATCCCAATCAAAAAACACATTACAGGGATGAATTGTATCCTCCCTTCCCCCAGGGAAAGGACACCTAGAGCTCCTAACCCCCAATGTCATGGTGTTTGGAGATAGGGCCTTGGAAGGTAGTTAGGTTCAAAGGAGGCCACGAGGGTGGAGTCTCCATGACAGGATTAGTTTCCTTATAAGAAGAGGAAGAGGCTGGAGCCCTTTCTCTCTGCCATGGTAGGACATAACCAGAAGGTGGCTGTGGACAAACCAGAAGGGAGGTTCTCATCAGATCCCTACCAAGTTGCCGCCATGATCCCAGGCCTCTGGCCTCCAGAACAACAGTAAGACACACTTTTCTGTTGTTTAAGGCACTCATCGATGATGTTTTGTTATGGCAGCCCTAGCAGACTAAGACTGTCCTCTCTAAGATCCCTTCCAGGATGGAGATTATATGACTATTGATCTTGCCCGTATGTGGCTAAAAGATGTAATTTATCCTGGGATGGAAATCTCTATCTAAAGGGTCAAATTATTATTTTGGTCCATGATGTATTACACTTCCCTCGTCCATTTCTTGTCTTGGCCCTGTCAGCGAATTCAGTGCTGATGAGTTAATGTATATGAAAGTGCTTTGTAAATGGCAAGGCCCCAATAAAATGACTTATTTTTATGCTATTGAAGTTGAGAGCATTACAGCTGGGCTAAAGGGAGAGTGCATCTGATATCATGTGTGGGCAACAAGGTCGTGGGTGTATGATATTTGTGAAAATGCATGACAAGTATAGTACATGTGTGTTTCAGTTTCTGCCTAAGTGGAGATTTAAGAAACAATGGAGCAATATGTTTCTAAACATGTGATCTTGAGAAGCTGCTCAAAGCTGCCGCCAGACTCTAAACGTTTAACGTCTATGTGGTCTTGGATGAGTCACTTCTTCTGTGACTTGATTTCTTCTTCTGAAAAATGGGTACAATAATTTTCATTTCCTAGGGTTGATAGGAAGATTAAATGAGGTAAGGCACATGAAACACAGAGCTATATATACCAGCTATGTATGTGCCTATCTTTTTTTTTTTAATGTGCCTATCTATCTTATGTGTATTTTGTGTGCATGTGCAAATGCCATGTGCTATCTTTCCTTCTATGTCTTGCAGTTTGTTTTGTTCCCTGTGGTTTGGCTTGCATTCCCCCAGTAAACTACCAGGAACAAAAAAATAGAAGATGGTGTTTTGGGAGCATAGCCCCGGACAACCTGGGCTTTGGAAGATCCTGGAGGAATTACCTTTTGACCTTAAAAATGCCTCCAGCCTTCTCCTCAACATTTTGTAATCAGACATTTGAAACAGTTCCTTTGAGTTTTAAAGCATGACTCATCATCACTGCCTGGTTTGCACATTTCAGTCAATGACCCAAAAGTATGGTCTCACCCTGAGAAGGATTAAACCTTCCACTGTTTGGGGGGGCTGGTGGGGGAAGGATGTGAAGGAAGAAACACTTGCATTTCAGACCACTCCAACCTCTCCATCTTGGGCTCTGTCCTTGGCACGCTATTGGGGAATTTGCTAGAGAAGGGAAACATTTGAGTCCATTATTTTAAAAGCAGCAGAAAATAGACTCTAGGAAAAAAAAAAATTGTGCCGTGGCCACAGGAACTTAATGGGCCATTTTGATCTCTGCCTCCTGCCTGGCTGAGGGTGTCAGGAGCCATGCTCTCAGCTTGCAAAAAAATGTCATAATGAAGTGTTCAAGTAATGGAGAGTTAATGGAACTGGGAGCCAGGGTTATAACAAAAGGGCCTTAAAAGAGGGGTGGGGTATAATTTATTAACAGCAATATATGGAGCAGGGAGCCTGCAACATTTATGAGGAAAGAAAATGGGACCTTTCACAAGATCCAAGGTTTCCACTCTCCGTAGGCTCCGGCGACACCCATTGGTCAGATGCAGGCTCCACCCCTTTCTCTGCGAACCCCTCAGCGCTTCTTCCAAGGAAGAGTGTGGCATCTCTGCTGAGTTCTGTGGATCAAGCGTGGATGGAGAAGTTTCTGCTTATGATAAGAATGTTGAAGTTAATATCCTCAGAGCATAGTTCGAGTGCTTAGGGTATTCTCAAAATCTGGTCTATTAGCCAGGGCTTTGCTGGGTGTGAGATAAAGACCCAGAGTTCACACTGGCCTAAGACTGAAAAAAATGGGAGTATGGGTCTTATTCTGGATTCGGTCCAAAGTACATTGATCTTATTTTGAAGCAGATCTTGAGACGAGGAGATGACTACAAATAGTTTATTTAGGAAATGATTCCGGTATCGCTGCTCGGCCTTTTGGCTAAGATCAAGTATAGGAAATGATTCCGGGGAACTGTGGTTAGATAGTGGGGAACTGAGGGATGAGAAGGAAGATGATAAGGGTTTTTTTTTTTTACACCTTTTTATTTTATATTGGAATATAGCCAATGAACAATGCTGTGACAGTTTCAGATGGACAGCAAAGGGACTCAGCCATATAAGTACATGCATCCATTGATTAAAGGTGTTTATTATCAAGCTAGTTGTAATGTGGGCAGGTGGAACTTAATTAATTTGCTCCACACTCTGGATGATATCATACAACATCTTTTCAAACTGAGGGGCAAGGCGGCTGGGGAAATTACTTATTCAATCCTCGCAGTCCTTGGTTGAGACCTGCTGTTGGAGCTTTAACTCCCTGGCATTCTTGGCTTTTTCTGCATGATGCCAAGGGTGCTCCTGTGGCCAGGGGCTGGGGGAGGCACCTTTGGGCATAGGGTTGCAGGCTGTTTTCTGTAAAGAACTGTCAACATGTAAAGGTGACTGCCAAGGAGATGTAGATGTACTAGCCACACTATCAATCAAGGAGGGGTAAATACTAACTGACTGTGTTGATTGAAAAGTTCAAGGTTGCAGTAGCTTCAGGCATAGTTAGATCCAGGGGCTAAAGAAACATCATTTGGACTTAGTCTGTAACATTTCATTACTGGTTTTTGTTTCCTCAACATCAGCCCCATTCTTAGGTGGGATTTTCCATGTCATGGTATGCTGCCTGCCAGTAGCTATATGCTTTTTTAATGTACATAATTTAGCCACCTCAGTGGAAAAACAAAACATTTTTTCCCCTCAGACAATTTCAAAAACAGCTCTAGAATGTGTGCATATTGGCTCAGCTTGGTTAGTTACTTATAAAGTATTTTAACAATTAATTTAATCTACCTGGAACCCCACGCCCCCCTCCCCCACCCAAGCAGAGTCTTCACCTGCACAAAGATGCTGCAATACTGTCTTTAACTAGAATCATTTGGTTGTAAGTGACCCCCGTTCCACCACATCGAGGAATCCTTTTTATTTTCATGGCATGTTTGTGCAAGCATGATTTCAAGTGTTAGCCCTCTTCTGTGTTCCTCCGGAATAACTCCTCCTCTTCTTTGCTGAGCATCTCCTTCTGAGTAGATGGCCTTCCAAATTGACTTTGTGGGGACTTCCATGGTGGTCCAATGGCTAAGACTCCTCACTGCCAATGCAGGGGGCCCAGAGTTCGATCCCTGGTCAGGGAACTAGATCCCACATGATGCAACGGAGTTCACATGCTGCAAGTAAGACCAGTGCAGTCAAATTACAAACAAACTGACCTTGTGCAGCTAGCACATCAGGACAGTGGGATAACAAGGGACGGAAGAGCTAATTAAACTGTGTTTGTGTGCATATATCTATACAGATGTTACTGACTTTCTACAGAGCCCAGAAGAGCACTTTGGGATTGTGCTCATTTAATCAATTGCTGTTGTCCGTTTCTGGGAAGGAAAAAACTGCACATTTCTTTGCGTCGTTTTCTGTTTTTAGCACCTCCCTAGCCACTCCAGTATTCTTGCCTGAAAAATCCCATGGACAGAGGAGTCTGGTGGGCTATATATAGTCCATGGGGTCGCAAAGAGTTGGACATGACTGAAGCTACTTAGCATGCACTCCTTGTATGAGCTTCCGTGGTGGCTCAGTGGTAAAGAATCCACCTGCCAACACAGGAGATGCAGGTTCGATCCCCTGGAGAGGGAAATGACAACCCACTCCAGTATTCTTGCCTGAAAAACCCTATGGACAGAGGAGCCTGGTGGGCTATAGTGTATGGGGTCACAGAGAGTAGGACATGGCTTAGGGATTAAACAACAATATTTACATATATATCTACATAAATATGTTCATATGTATGTTTGTATATTTGTATTTACATATATATGCAGTTCTATGTTCGTATAACTAAAACAAGAGTTAGCTGTGGTTTCTGTCTTGGCTGGATTCCCAGTCTCACATAGACTCATCCGTCATTCACTTTGCCTTCCTTCGGGCCTCTCTGTTCCCGGACGTCATCTCACCCCATGAACATAAGATCCTCCGGTAGCTCCAGTCCCACCTGTCTCACTCTCATTCAAAGAGAAGAGTTTCTTTTGACAAAAGCTCAAACAGAAGTGCCAGAACGCCATCTCACCTACTCTGGTTGCTTTGACTCAAGTCACATGACCCTTCCTGAGGCAATCACAGGCCTTGGAAGAACCCGAGTGTCTGACTGATCAGTCTTGGATTGCATATTCTCTCTTGATTTAAACATTGACTTAATCAGAATCACACAGACTGAAAGTGGGGGAGAGCCGCTTCTGGAAAGAGGAAGATTAATGTCATTCACGGGTCTCCTTCGCAGCGTTAGTTTATTTTCTCTCTTGTGGTACACACGTTCATGACTAAAGCAGCGTCTAGCATGCATTCAAACCCCTAGACTTGTTATCACTGCCCAGGTGTCCTCTGATACATTATTTAACATGTTGCATCATAGGGTTTCCCCAGCCTTCCCACTGTGGGTACATGTGTTCTTATTCTCTTATTCTTTTTGATATCCTTGGCGTCCAGCACAGAGGCTGGCATTTACCAAGCATGCAAGAAATCTTTGAGAGGCAAAAAAGAAAAGAGAAACACAGGAAGAAATAAAGAACTCTGAATTTGAAGTCCCGAATTCCTTCCCAAGCTAGCAGTTTGAACCTGCATGTTGTCCAGGTGAGATGCAACATAGTAACCTGCACTTTGACTCATCAGGTCCCAAAGGGAATTCACCATTTTGTTTTCTGACCCATGACCCATTTCCTACTTCACTCTCTTTGACCTCAGGACATCCTGCCAGACGTTTGATCTGGTGGATGTAGACTTTGTTTCAGAGGGCCACAAGCCCTCTGAAATCATGTAAAATTTTATTTTAGCTTTTTAGTGGAGTATCTCTTAAAAAATTATTTATTTGGCTATGCCTGGGCTCAGTTGCAGCATGCAGGCTCTTCAATCTTTGTTGTGGTACATGGGTTTTTTTGTTTTTTTCTTTTTTAGTTGCTGCATGCAGGATCCTTAGTTATGGCATGGAGGATCTAGTTCCCTGACCAGGGAGTGAGTCCAGGCCCGCTGCATGGAGGGACACAGAGCCTCAGCCACTGGACCACCAGCAATGTCCCCAAGTAAAATTTTAGGGACGTGTTTCCATGAAGTGACTAGAGGTGTGTTCCTTCCAACCCTGCACAGAAAGCAGGGTCCAGGAATTCATATGTTTTGTATTGCTTGTGTCACTGAATATCCATGAAATGCAAAAGGGGACCGTGACCTAATGAGGTTTTAACCCTGCCTCATTACTACACATCACCCGTAAAAGCAGCCCCTTCTTGGCCAGGGCTATTTCAAGGAGATTTAGGAAGTGTTTGAGACTCCAGAAGAATGGCTGGAAATGAGAGATCCTTCAGATGGACCTCTCTGAAAGCTCAGGGCAGAATATGTGGACCACAGTCCTCTCCCTCCCCCACCCCGGAGAGGCACCAGATAAGTTCACTTGCGGCTGTCCCTTATAGTCCTGCTAAGACTTACCCAGTGCTGGAAAGAACAAGGACTCAGAGTCTATGGGTCTGGGTTTACATCTCAACTCTGCCACCAGGACCTGTGAGACATGTCCTATCCATTCTGAGCTTCAGTCTCCACGTCTATAAAATCATTATTGTAAATATCTCCGAGGGTTGTGAAACTATAATAAGATAACACTCATAGGCAAAGCACTTGCTTCATGGTGGACACTCGCTATTACTACTCTTAGCTTTGTTGCATTTCTTACTGTGATGTTTGGTAATGTTGGAAGACAACTTGAGTGGAGGAAACCAAGAATTGTCAGCCTGATCCAATAGGACCACTTGTTCCTTGGTGGCTCAGTGTTAAGGAACGTGCCTGCCAACGCAGGAGATGCAGGTTCGATCCTCGGGTCAGGAAGATCCCCTGGAGAAGGAAAAGGCAATCCTCCAGGATTCTTGCCTGGGAAATCCCATAGACAGAGGAGCCTGTGGGCTACACTTCGTGGGATCGCAGAAGAGTCAGAGACGACTTTGTGATTAAATAACAACAAAACAATTCAAATAAGCATTATTTATGGCCTGCCCTCTGTTAAGCACTTTATATGCCTTATCCCAATATTTCTAGCAACAACCCCCCAAGGTGGACCTTATTAGCCTCACGGAGGAAACAGAGGGTCAGAGGAGTTAAAAGCCTGGCCGCTGTTCAACAGCTGCTGCAAAGTGACAAATCCAGGATTTGAGCCTTGTTCACATGACATCAGATGCCATGTCTGTCCCATGACACGAGCCCCAGACCCCCTATTCTCTACACACCTTCGTTTTTAATCGGTCCTGGGGGTGGAAGGTCAGGGGTCCTGGCACCCTAATCCAATTCTTGCTCTGGTTTTCCCATGAGAGCTTTGATCACCTTGTGTGTCCGCCACGTCCCAGCTCCAGTCGCTGGGAGGTCATCGTCCCCACTACCTGGGGACTCCAGGGGCCAGGAGCTGTGTGGGCTTTGCCTGTAAAGCAGTTTGATGATGTGTTAAGTGTCACTGCTTAATGAGCTGCAGGACCAAACACTCAGGGTAGAGGCGAGGGAGGTCGACACAGCCCCCAGACACATGCTCCTGCCCAAATTCAATCGTAAACGTCACAACCAGGGGCGGGTCTGGAGCCGCCCGCTCAGAGAACCCCGACTTCCGTTGCCCCATTGGCCTCTGACTAATCCACTCCGCACTCAACAGCTTGCCCCGACTTCCTCCCCCGTCCTCCAGCAGCCCCCCCAACCCCCAGCCCATCCTCAGGGTTGTCGCCATGGGAGGTCTCTTCTTACAACAGGGCAAAGCAATTAAGGCCAGACGGGGCGAATTAAACCAGAAAGAATGAGTTTCCTCCAGCGCCAGAGAAGTATTTGGGGCCTTGCTTTGGAGGAGAAGCCAGGAGGAGAGATGGACTGTGGTTGAGTGATGAGGATGGAGGCTAATGGGATAGGACCAGGCAACAATAGGAAGGAGATAAGGGGTGTGTCTCTGGTGTGTCCTCAGTTGTGTCTGACTCTCTGTGACCCCCTGGGCTACAGCCTGCCAGGCTCCTCTGTCCATGGAATTTTCCAGGCAAGAATACTGGAGTGGGCTGCCATTTCCTACTCCAGAGTGTCTCTGGATAGAAGGTTAAAGTGGAAAGACAAGTTGAAGGAAGCATGGCAGAGTCATTCATTCACTCATTCATTCATCCATCCACACATTCACTCAGTCATTCATCCACCCATTCATTCACTCATTTACTCATCCATCCATCCATACACTCATCCATTCTTCCATTCAGGCATCAAACATTGACCTAGATGTTTTAAATCCAAGGACAAATTGGAGACCATAATGAATTGATTAGGAACCAGGGCTTTGGAATGAACAGATATGGCAGATTCCACCGTTTGTTACTGGGGTAACCCTTGGCAAGAGACCCAAGCTCCCATGCCACAGTTTCAATAAAATGTGTTTGTCCTGCCAGGGCTTTGGGGGAGAATTAAATAATATAATGGATGCAGAATGAACATTGCTGTGCCCTAAAGTATATGTTCAAGAAAATTAATACATCATGTATAGGGTCCTCTGTGTGTGTCTGTTGAATGAATAATTAAGTTTGTGCTTATGTTTCTACCTGTTTTATATACTTTCATTTGTATAGTTCTCAAAAATACACGAGGAAGTCGTTACTACCATCTTCCTTTCTTTCTAAATAGAAACCGAGGCACCTAAAAGTTGTATTATCTTCCAAAATCTCACAGTTGTTAAGTAGCAGAGGGAGCATTTGAGCCCAGGGAGCTTAACTCCAGAAACTGTGCATCTGAAGGTCAAATGACACTGCCTCCGAGTGTTGCCGGAGGAAAAAAAATTATTATGTTATACCTTGTGTGTTTAAGCGGTGGGCATTGGATCGGAGGATCCCTGGAGATCTCTTTAAAGAATTCTATTCAGTGACTCCCCCTGCCCATGGCCGGGTGTGGACACACACACACGGGACACAAACGCACGCTTGTGTGTGTGCATGCTTTGGCCTCTGCTGACCTCCAGCTGCTCCTCTCCCCATGCCCTGCAGCGGTGGCTGCTTCCTGAGAAGGGGCGGCTGGACTTGTTGTGTGGATGCCTAAAGCAAAGGCTGCTGACCCCTGTAACCCCAATTCCATCCCACGGTGCCCTCCTCCTCCCCGCTTCCCCCTTTCCTTCCCTCCCTCCAGGGCCGGTGCAAACATGGCATCCAATTTGTTACCTACACAGGAAGGTCAGGGCCCCGCCGGCCCCTGCACTTTTCTCAGCGTGGGTCACTTGACTGTGGCTCGCTTGTTTTTCTCTCTGCTCTTTGAAAGCATCAGTGGGAGTCAGGGAGGGAGCTGGGACCAGACGGTGACCTCTGACTATAAGAAATTCATGGAAGAGGAGGTTTTCTGGAGTCCTGACTGGGTGTCTAAGCTGTTTAGGCAAGGCTGTGTGGGAGGATTTTGACGGAGAACTTGGGGTTCACCATAGACTGCAGGACAGATGGACTGCACTGCCTGTAAAGTAATTGAAGTTCACAGACAAAACGTATGTGATATTGTGTCTCTCTGTGGGTGTGCGTGCATGGTGTGTGTGCCTACCCCTGTGTATGCGTGTGCTCATGTGGGCGTTTTTCTGGCCAGAGGGTTCACAGATATCAGAATTTCAAAAGGATGTGAGTCTCCTTAAGGGTCAAAGTCCACTGGCTTAATGTCACGGGGAGTTGAAAGGGGAAGTTCCAAGGTGATTTGGGACAATGAAGGACCCAGGGAAGATCCCATGGACTCACAGAGTCCGAGCACCACATTAATTGATCCAGGGGCCCCAATCCAAATATCTCCAGGGACCCACGGTGAATGTCAGTACATGATGAGTCCAGCCAAGTGGAAGACAAGTCTTGGCGTCTGGGAGACAAGCTATAGGAAACCAGATAGTAGAGAACGATTGTCCCCATTGAGGGCTCACAGCCATCACAGCCATCGTTGACATACTGGAGTGTTGCCCCGACTTTGCTGGGCCTTCCAACTCTTTTGAGGAAAATCAGAAACCCAGATTTCTGTCTGAAATGTCCCAAGTGAAAATATGCAAAGATATGTTACATTAGAATATTGTGAAAGCCAAACAATGTGCAGGCCTGCTCTGGCCTGTGAGTGTCTAGTTCTGCACACCCAGCGTTTTGTTTCCAAATCATTTTCCAGGGAGGGAACTGCAAGTCAGAAAGGAGAAGAAGTCTGTTCTTTCAAGAACCCATAAAATGAAGAATCAGGACTCAAAAGCCTGGTGGACCAGTGGCTAAGATTCCGAGCTCCCAATGCAGGGGACCCAGGTTCAATCCCCTGGTCAGGGAACTAAGACCCCCTACATGCTGCAACTAAGAGTTTGCACGCTGCCACAAAAAAGATCCCACATGCCACAACTAAGACTTGGTACAACCAAATAAATACTTAAAAAAAAAAGTCAGGTCTCTTAAGTCACAACCCTTGTTTCTCCTACTCTCACATGCTGCTCTTTTACGGTTGTTCAGTCACTAAGGTGTGTCCAATTCTTTGTGACCCCATGGACTGCAGCACGCCAGGTTCCCCTGTCCTTCGCTAGCTCCTGGAGTTTGCTCAAATTCATGTGCATTGAGTCGGTGATGCTGTCTAACATGCTGCTTAAGAAGTAACTTTTCTCTCTTGTTCAGCTTCTCCCAGGTAGGTCAGCAGTTATTTAGGCCTAGATAATAGAGATCACCACTTCTTATTTACCTATCAGGGGATGTAGAGGAGGTCTATTGCCTGGGTGTCTTCACCTCTCCCATTTAGAATAAAGCCCTTTTGCTTTACACCTTGATCCTGGGCTTGGCCATGTAATTTGCTTTGGCTAATGAGACCTTAGCAGATGTGACACAAGCCAAGTTTTGAAAAGCGCTAATTTCACCTTGCTTTGCTCACCCTGGGACCTCTGCCATCACCTTGTGAACTAACGTGGCGCAGCGTGCTGGAAGCATGTGAGAAACACAGGGAGGTGAACTGAGGCCATTCTAGATCAGCCAGTCCCCAGCCAGCTCCCAACTGACTGTACTCACAAAAGCAAGCGCAACCTAAATCACTCAAACTCAGCTCACAACAGCAAGACCATCCAGCCTTCTCATAGAATCATGAGAAATGAATACATGGTTGCCATTTTAAACCACATTAAATGCATAACCCTCATTCTATGACACCTAGGTCATTTTTTATTTTGTCTCTTGAGTTATTGGAGTACCCTGCAGATATGGGGATGTACTGGTAAATGGGCCGGTATAACTGGGTTGTTGTTGTTTAGTCACTAAGTCATGTCTGACTCTTTGTAATCTATCAGGCTCCTTTGTCCATGGGATTACCTAGGAAAGCATACTGGAGTGGGTTGCTATTTCCTTCTCCAGAGGATCTTCCTGACCTAGGGATTAAACCTACATCTCCTCCATTGGCAGGCATATTCTTTACCACTGAGTCACCTGGGAAGCCTCATAACTGAATTATATGCAGGGTAAATCTTGCTGAAAAGATGGCCCCATAATATTTCTGTAAATAGATCATGTTTACTAATCCCAAGTGTAGGAGGCAGTGTATGGGGTAGGTTATGCTGCAGTCACAAAGCTCCAAATCTCAGTGGCTTAATGTAACAAGAGTTTATTTCTCTCTCATGCTTCATGTACGATGCATGTTGGCCTGGGGGTGGGGGCAGGCATTCTACTCCTTGAAATCTTTCAGAGATCCAGACTAGCAGAGAGTTTACCTTGACATGTGCTTCCATGGCTATGACAGCAGTGGGAAATGAACATGGAGATTCATTTATCACAGCTCTCAGAGCTTCGAAGTGACACATATTGAGTGACAAAGTGACACGCATCCCTCAGCTCATATTTCATTGGCTGAAGCAAGTCACATGACCATGCCTAACTTCAGAAGGGGCAGAGATGTACAATTCTTCCAAGTACCTAGAAACTAGAGCATTAGAGATATTTGATGAGTAGCACAACTGGCTACTGGGCTTCCCTAGTGGCTTAGTGGTAAAGAATTCAGCTGCCAATGCAGGAGACACAGGTCCAGTCCCTGGGTCAGGAAGATCCCCTGGAGGAAGAAATGGCAACACACTCCAGTATTCTTGCCTGGAAAATTCCATGGACAGAGGAGCTTGTGGGCTACAGTCTGTGGGGTCGCAAAAGAGTTGGACATGACTTAACGACTAAACAATAACAACAACTGGCTATTGCATCAAGAAAATTCAGCAATTTAAGAGAATCTTTTTTAAAAAACAGAATATGTTGATCATCTAACATTGGCTTGGCATTTTGTTTACTTTATCTTACTTAATATGCACCCTGGAAGACAAACATGACTATGCTTGTTTTTACAAAGTGGAAAACTGAAGATTGGAAAGATTATACAAATGCCCACGGTCACCTGGCCAGGAAGTGATGGATTTAACTTTGAAGCTGGCTGTCTCTCTCTCCCCCTCCAATGTTTTACTCTTCACCACACTTTTTCAATGCTTCCTTTCAGAAGCACCATATTTTTAAAAACTCCAAGAGTAAAATAGTATTAAGAAAGATAAAAGATTTTTCTTAGGGAATTCAGTGTCTGGCCATTAAAATGTTCATGGTCTATCTTTTGTTGCATGACAATTTCCATATCAGGCTTTTCTTAAAGCAGGGGAATCAGAGGAAAAAAAAACCCAACAGTGAGCCAGTATTAACACAATACATGATTTAGCTTTCTTGGGGATTAAGGGTGGTGCATGGAAGCTTATCAACTTTCTCTAGTGAGACCCTGGTATAATCTCGCTGTCAAACAAGGCTTTTGTTTATCCCAACCTTCACTGGAGGATTTCTTTACAATTTTGAAAGTAATTTTTTGTAGTTTATCTTATTGTGCAGCAAAATTCACTCCTCTCCCTCTCCCACTGTTGGAGAACATTTCCCCCATGCTGTTGAGTTTGGGCTTGGTTACGTGACATGTTTTGGTCACCAGTGTTGGTGGGGGGTAATGATGTAAGCTGAGCCCTTAAACATGCTTGCATGTATTGGCCTGACTCTTGAGCTCTCTTAATCTACCATGAGAAGAGCATCTACTCAGTAGTCATGGCCCTTGTATCCAGTAATCTGGTATAAACACATGTGGAGCAGACAAGGAGCCATGCAGCCAAGCCAAGCCTATGCCAGCTTAACCCCAGTTGATTGCACATCCATTACTGTAAGAAAAATGCTATTGCTCTAAGCCACTGGATTGTAGAGTTATTTGTTAGGCAGCATTACTATAGCAATAGCTGACCAATACACCATTTATCTTGCATACTGGTAGGAGATGAAAGTTAGCCACTGGAACATTACAGAGGTCATTTATTTAGTCCAATTTAATCTGGAGAGGTGGGGGTGGATCTATAGAGATGTCAAGGAACATGATGAACTCTTGCCACAAAAGGGCATAGGACTAGGAATTGGGCATGCTTGAGTTCTGACCTCAGCTCTGACTCATGCATGCTATTTGAAATTTGGTAGGTCATTTCTAGTCCCTAGGCTTTTGCTTTATTTTATGTAAAGGGGATGCTTTTAAAGAAATAATTTTATTTATTTTTGGCTGTGCTGGGGTCTTTGTTGCTGCACGTGGGCTTTCTCTAGTCGCTGTGAGCGGGGGCTACTCCAGTTTTGGTGCTCATGCCTGGGCTTCTCACTGCAGTGACTTCTCTTGTCGTGCAGCACAGGCTCCAGGGCGCTCAGGCTTCAGTGGTTGTAGTTCCCAGGCACATGGGCTTAGTTGCTCCACGGCATATGGGATTTTGGGCTGGATCAGGGATGGAGACAGTGTCTCTTGCATTGGCTGGCAGATTCTTTGCCACTGAGTCACCCGGGAAACCTCCAAAGGGCCGATTTAAATTAGAGTGGCAAATAGGTCCAAGGGGCCCCCTGAGATTTATTACTGCTGGTTGTCTTGAGCACATTGGCAAACTGGGAGGATGGATTCTGACTCGGAACATGTGTTCTGTGATTGATTATTGATGTCTGCCATGGGCACAGATTTCTGTGTGTGTGTGTGTGTGTGTGTGTGTGTGTGTGTGTGTGTGTGTGTCTTCCCTTGCCTACTGTATACATCTGAGAGTCTAGAGGAGTCTCAGAAGCCAGTCGGTTGTCCTTGTGCCCTGACAAAGATAGTCAGAGAGAAATTTGATCTCCTGTGAAAGAAGAGGAGGGCCACGAGTTCACAGATTCTGCGAGGTTAGGGTGATTCTTGTAAAATTCCTTGCATTTCCTCAGCAAAGTATCTGTGGAGCACTGCAGCTGTGATGGAGAGGTTGGCAAGCTGCTTGGAGCACACTCCCTCTTGCCCACCAAATGGTGGAGAATCTAAGCTGACAAAGGCTGGGGCTTTAAGAATGAAAGCTGATCAAGAGCCTTCAAAACAGGGTGAGGGGAGCTTGTTGCTTTGGTCCCTTTAAGAGCAAGTGCAAGTCCTCATAATGGGGTGATGGGTACCAGTTGGTCAAGGAAACAAAACTGTTGGTCCTGTGACCAATCTTAATTGAGCAAGAATCAAAGCAGAGGCACCCAGCCCTCCCTTTGCCCAAGCATTGTTCATTGGGAAATTTTACTAACTGCCCTGACGGGTTAGTTTTCAAAGTACTCCCTCCTTTCAAAAAATATGCTTCCACCTGGCACCAGAGCTCTTTCCACAGCTTTTGGATTAATGACCAAGCTTCATATTTTAGAGAACACATATTCAAAGAATTAGTTTGCACACAGGGCGGCTGTTGAAAAAGCAAGGGCATCGTTCTGCCGGGGTGGAAAAAAAGATCAGTCAGAAGTTTGCTTAAGGTGGAAATACTGGTTGGTTCCACTTTCCCAGAGCTCAACTCAGCCACCTGCTTGTTCAGTGTCCTTGATGGTCTGGCCACACTGATGTCTGCCAGGTCAGTGGACTGTCACTGGGCAGGTGTTTTGTCTACTTTTTTTTTGTTTGTTTGTTTAAATTTATTTGGTTGTGCAGGGCCTTGGTTATGGCACATGGAATCTTTGTTGCGCCGTGTGGGATCTAGTTCCCTGAACAGGGACCGAACGCAGGTCCCCTGCATTGGGAGTGCAGAGTCTTAGCCACTGGAACACCAGGGAAGTCCCAGTCTATCTTATTTTATCTTGCAGGTTCAGATCTATCTCATGATTACGTAGCTCATGGGTGGACCCCAGGAATCATTTGCTGATGGAATGAGTGCCTGGCATAGCAGCTGTGTACAGAGACTTGTACAGGTCAGGGAATCACATTAAACAGAAGAGAGAAATAAAAAATCCACTGTGCAGACTTTGAGGCCAAGATTGGGTTCTCAGTTTGATAAATATTAATTATAGTTAAAGTTTTCTGAGTGCTCACCTTGTATCCGAGGCTGTTCTAAGCTCTCCATGTAGATGGTCTCCTTTACACTCATGTCACAGCCCAGGAGTTAGCTGCTGTTGTTATCTGCCCCTTGGCATCCACATTGTCATCATATTGAGATGCTAGGGAAGTTAGTGTAGATGGTCACATAGCTTGTAAATGCCAGGGCCATAATCTAAAACCAGGAAACCAGATTCTAAAGCTGGGAGTCCCCAGAATCAGTTGGAAGGCTGATTAGAACAATGATTGCTGTATGCCACCCCTAGAGTTTCTGCTTTAGTCCCTCTGAAAAGTGGGCCTTGGGAATTTGCATTTCTTATAAATTCCCAGGTGATGTTGATTCTGTTGGTTCAGGCACCAGCCTTTGGGCACTGGTGATTTAGAACATTGCTAAATGTCCAAGGCTTACCACGATGTAAGTTTATATTTTGCTCGCACAACTGATGTGAAGCTCCCTGGTTGGTGGGTGGTTTTCTTTCAAGAAGTGGCTCAGGAATTCTGGAGTCTTCCATCTTGTAACATTGCCTCTCCAGAGGTTCAGCTGGCAGACATGAAACAACGGCAAGGAGAAGGACTTGGTCTCGAAGCGACACAACGATACATTATTTCTGCCCACATTTCATGGGCGAGAATGAGTCACGTGATGGCCCCATGGGGAAGAGGTCTTCTGGGAAGTGTAGTGTTTGTTCAGGGGGTGGCTTCCAAACTACAACTTTCTACTTTGCCAAAGGGGATTCTAGTGGAGAACACAGCAGCCTCTGCCAGAGGCAACAGGGCAAACTGCTCCTGTGTCTAATGATGCTGGCACCAACTCCGGGGAGTTCAGGCGACTGCTTTTCCAGATCAGAGAGGTGATGTGCTGTGGTTATCCCGACGAAAGCAACAGACTGCATATTTCTCACTTGTGTTTTGGCTACCACAATGCGACCATCAAAGACAGGGCTTAGATGAATACCTAATACTGAAACGCATGAAAATCTGAGCAGTGTGTGAGCCTTGTGCGTATTAATTTTGGGGTGAGAGACACTATAGAGAAGTCACTGGATTCTCAAAGGAGGTGATGGAGACCCAAGAACACTGAGAAGGAAACATAGATATTTTCCTTGCTGCTCAGTCACATTACCTCATCACTGCCTATTCCACATCCCTTTTTATTTTCTTAACAAATATTAGTAGCTGATATTTTCATTTAAAACATATTTATTTAATTGTCTGTGCTGGATCTTATTTCCAGCATGTAGGATCTTCAATATTCATTCCATTGTGGTATGTGGGATCTAGTTCTCTAACCAGGAATGGAACCCGGGCTCCCTGTGTTGGGAGCACAGAGTCCTAGCCACTGGACCACCGGGGAAGTCCCAGTAACTGATATTTTCTTGTCTTCTTACTTGTTCCCTATCTCCTTCCCTGAGTTGTATGTCAGCTACATTGACTATCCTATTTATTGCTGTTTCTTCAGTATCCATAACAGGATCTGGTTCATTGTAAACACCCAGTAAGCAACTGATGGGACAAATTTACAGAGTAACCAATGGGAATTAAAACATTCTAGTGTTGTGGACTTCCCTGGTGGTCCAGTGGTTTAGAAGCCTCCTTGCAATGCAGAGGACATGGGTTTGATCCCTGTTTGGAGAACTGAGATCCTGCCTAACTTCTGAGCCTGTGCACCACAACTAGAGAATCTGTGTGCTGCAATGAAGGATCCCGCAGGCTGCAACTAAGACCCAATGCAGCCAAATAAAAAATAAAGTAAGTAAATAAATATTAAAAACCATTCCAGTGTTATGCCTTCCATTACTTGCACCCAAGATACTTTCCCCCACCTTTATTGAGATATAATTGACATATAACACTGTGTAAGTTGAAAGTGTACAGTATGCTAATTTGATGCATTTATATATTGCAGAATGATGACCGCCATTGCATGAGCTATCGCATCCATCCTGTTGAATTATTACTGTTTCTATTTTTGTGGTGAGAACATTTTTAAGAGCTATTCTCTTAGCAAATTCCAAGTATATAAAGCAGTATTATTAGCTATAATCACCACGCTATACATTAGATCCCCAGAACTTGTTAGTTTTACAACTAGAAGTTTGTTGTGTGAACTTGTTGTATCTCCCCACTCCCCCCACCACCCTTGTAACCACCATTCTATTCTGTTTATCTGAGCCTGACTTTTAAGGATTCCATATGTAAGTGAGGTAACACAGTATATGTCTTTCTCTGTCTGACTTATTTCACTTAGCATAGTGTCCTCAAAGTCCATCCAGGTTGTTGCAAATGGCTCATACTCACACACACACCATATATACCCTCATACTGACAAAAATAAAATATACCAAAATAACAGTGGCTATCTCTAAGGGATGTGATTAGAGTTGATTTTAATTTCTTTCTCATCTCAGTTTGTTCTTTCAATTGCTAAAATTTTATAATAAACACTACCAGTTATGAACATATTAATTTATAGTTACCCCAAAATTACTTTCTATCAAGAAAGGTAAAGTTATCTTTATGGACTTACAGTCTATGAAGAGACAAAAAGAAAAAGAAAACAGTGTGTGCTGGTATAAATTAGACATTCAAAATAATCAAGAATCTTATGACACATATCAATAATTCCTATTTATAATTTTATAAATGTCTCGATAGAGACATGCAGAAACAATTTGATTACATGACACAATTATAAATGCAGATTTTGGAAGGTTGAAATTGATCAACATTATCTGGATTGACAATAAGCCCATAATGTAGCATAATGGATTTTTAAAATGCGGCATAAATCTGCTTAAAAAAAACAGCTAGGCAGCCCGACATCAAGACACATTAAAAAGTGCCACAGTTCCTCCTGGGCTGTGACTTCCATGCCAGCAGCTTGCAGACTCAGCAATGCAGGAAGTTACACAGTGCATGCCTTGCTGCGGTGCAGAAGGTGGGTTCATGGGACCTTGCTAAAGCACATCTCTATTCAAGTTGTCTGAGTGAGACCACTTTCTCTTCTTTAAACAAGAATGAAGGTGGAAATATTCAACCAGAATTTATTTCCCAATAGGTGGAATCATTTCATGGAAAAGGTACAAAAAGCCTGAGTTGAAGGAAGCGCCTTTTTAAGTAAAGGCAGACAGATGGAGCTGCTGATGGACAGACAGACCTTGGTTACATCAATTAGTCAGAGCTATTCATTCTCGAGATTCTAAAGCTTCGTCCCTATGGAACGTGGGGCTGCTTTTTGAGGCTAAAGCAAATAAATGGGATGGATTAGTCGCTGAATTGAAGGCTCAAGAAATAATGAAGTCAATGAAGGAAGGTTTGGGGTGCATTGTTATTTAGCTCCCCTACCCCCTACTAAAAGCCAACTTAGAATTTTATTGAGTTACTCACCACCACTGGTCTCCTGCTCCCAGCAACTGAAAATTGATAAGAAACAAAAATAGATGTAGAAATTATAATGTCATTTAAAATCCTCCGTTCATGTCTACACTGAATGTTTATGCCACACACCTGCTGTGTTTCAGGCCAGGTGGAGGAAACTCCATTTATGCTTCATGTGATATTCAGTTGTAAAATTCTCAAAATTCTCTTTAGAAGTAGAACCCACAAGAAAAACTCAAGAACAGATAAAAGCAGAAAAAAAAAATTTAACAGAACCAAAGGTAGTTTAAAGACTCTGTGTTGATATTTTCAGCACATTCAATTTAACTCAGTTCAGTTTGATTTAATTCAATTTATGGAAATAAAGTTGGAATAGTTCTAAAAGTTAACAAAGTCTACTCTTTAATCTAGTGTATATTTGTCAAGGAGTCCTACCAGATCAATATTTGTCTCCGCTGTTTGGAGAATTTAGGAGCAGCCCCATATCTTTGGTGAATATGTTCTGACTTAAGTGGAAAAATGAAGGAATAACTAAAGGAAAAACTGTTGATAAAGCCAAGTCTCGTAGTAAAGCGTCCAGACACATGATAACCCATGATGTGGGCATAATCCTATAACAGCAAACAAGAAATATTTAATGAGTACTTAGTATGTGCTTAGGACTTCCTTGTACATCAGATAGTAAAGAATCTGCTTGCAATGCAGGAGACCCAGGTTCAATCCTGGGTTGGGAAGATCCTCTAGAGGAGGGAATAGCAACCTACTCTAGTATTCTTGCCTGGAGAATCCCATGGACAGAGGACCCTGGTAGGCTATAGACCATGGGGTCGCAACGAGTCAGACATGACTGAGCAACTAATATACTTATTCCATCCTCATCTGATAAACCTATGAATATGGGATATTATGACCACTACTGATTTATTGTTAAAGAAAGTGACACACATGAGGATGGGGTATATTTTCTAAAGTCACAAACTTAAATGTGGCCTTCGGTGCTTAAAACCATGCCGACTATTGCCACAGTCCCCGGTCTTATCCACTGTCTTCTTCTCCCTCTCTTTATTTCAGTTAACTATGACTACAGAAAGCTAAGACACAGGGAGGTGATAAAGATGGGCTTTGATGGGATTTAAGAATCTGCCTGCCAGTGTAGGGGACACGGGTTTGATCCTTGGTCTGGAAACTAGGATCCGACATGCCTCAGGGGCAACTAAACCCATGCACCACAACTGCTGAAACCCATGCAACTAGAGAGCCTGTGTTCTGCAACGAGAGAGCCACCAAAATGAGAAGCCTGTGCGCCGCAACTGGAGAGTCGCCCCTGCTCTCTGAAACTAGAGATAGCCCGCAAGCAGCAATGAAGACCCAGCACAGTCAAAAATAAATATATTAAAAAGATGGGATTTGAATTCAGGACTACATCAAGTCTTACATTTCTCTTTAACTAGTTTATCTTCACACCCAAAGTCATCATCCTTTATGGAACTCTTGGCAGTCAATCTAAAATTGTCCCTTTAATAGAACTTTTTGCAAGAGATCACTGTCAAGTTTGGCCCTCTTTGTAGTTTTCAGAGTAGAAATCCATAACACACCTGAAACCATCTAGAACCATGGACAGCACCCAGGTTTCAGGAGTGGGTGGTGGTGATTCATTCTATCATGAAATCAGACCAGTGATCACATACCAGGCTTTGTGGGTGAGAAAACAAGTTGGTCCATCTGGAGATTTATGCTGAAGTAACTACTTTACATCACTAACCATGGAGCTCCAGATGGTTACCTGGTTTGTCAGCCTCATCACCAGACATCACCTAGCAAATTATCAGCTGTTTTCAGGTCACCACGTAGTTTCAGTTTGCTAGAACCACACTGAAGGCTAAACTAAGTGTAGAGTTCTGGTCTCTCAAATAATTATTTCATTGACGATTTAAGTCCTCTTTCAAAATACACAAATGCCTGGGAGGAGCAATCTAACAAGCCAATTCCTTATAGCTTAATGTTTATTCATTAAGAAGAGCTAGGCCAACATACACCCATACCCTCTGCATGGATGGAGAAGAAACAGGGAATTCAGGGAGAGGCAACCCACACAATTTACAATTAGACCTAGGAATAGCCCTGAAGAGGCTCTCTGGGTTTCTGCTCCCAGAAAATACTTCAGCATTTATTAATTTGATTATTTATTGAGCTTCAAAGAGCTATCTCTAAAATTCAGTCCTCTTCCTTTATTCTTATTGTACTGGAAGCTCTCTTAATACAGACTAACCTGTAACTTCTTATCGTTATGTGTTCCTCATCCGTTTCTGAGTGAGAGCTCTTCAGTGACAGGGACTATGTATGTTTCCTCACCCTTTGAACACGCATATCACAGTTTCTAGCACATGCTAGATAATCCATAAACATTTTAAGTTCTAACGGACCTATTGGATATATCCAGTGATTAGTGACTATGCCTGCCATTTTTTTTCATTTATTCATACATTCATCCATGTGGCTTTCTGTCTGTCCTTCAGTTAAAGTTTGCATCCATACGTCCATCCATCCATCCATCCATTCATTCATTCATTCATTCGTCTGTCCATCCATACATACTTCTATTCATCCATCCATTCATCTAGACACTCATTCTACCCCTGATTTCACTCTGTTAACAATTCAGGCAAAGCAATCAGACCAGTTCACCAGAAGAGGGGACAGTTGATGAGGATTTTCCCATCCATCCTTTTTTCTTTTATCCTGTCCTAATTTTCTTTCATCTACCATCTCTCCCCTGTGTTCTCCCTCAACTCCTTCTCTTCCCCCAGGAGAGTTAGAGGAACGAAAATGAGATGGCTCCTGGGGGCTGGAAAGGGGAGTAAATTGCTTGGTGACAGCTTGGGTCCAGGGACAGATGAAAGCCTTAGCCTTAAGCAAAGTTCAGGGAAGCCCAAGGAGCAAGCTGATGGACAGTCTGACTTGTCGAGGGTGAAATCAATTAAAGTACATCAAATCCAGAATTCATGCTTTCTCAGAGTGACAAATCTACGCTGGAAACTGAGAAAGACGAAGAGAGAAAAATGTCTTTGACCTCTTGGAGACCGGCTGTTCGTTCTGTCAGGGGAGCCAGGCCTAGAGTGAGATGCGTTCATGATGAATTATAACAGCCAGCCAGCCACCTTAAAAAAGAACGGGGTGAAAAGGTTACCAAAGAGACCCAAAATGTGAGGAATTCTACCAAACATCAAGATAAATCAACTCAGGGCCCGGAGTACTGGTGCCATGCCTGTTCAGAACTGCTACGGAGAAGCTCTAAAGTTTGTTAACCCAAATCTTTTAGACATGATATGCACCACACTTACAACCGCACACACATTTACCAAGACATGGGAGGGTGACCTGTAGAGAAGGGCTCTACAACTGTCAATCTAACATCAGAATCCTGGAAGTATAACATTTCTGGGTAATGGTAGAACTCTCTGCAATGATGAAAATGTTCAACGGCTGGTCTGTCCAATATGGTAGACATTAGTCACGTGTGACTTCTGGGCCCTTGAAATGTGACTAGTGCAACTACATTTTTAAAAAATTTAATTATTTTAAACAGCCAGATGTAGCTAGCAGCTAGCAGATTAGATAGCAAAACTCCAGGACAAATGATGTGCTTTTTTTGTTGTTGTTGTTGTTTTTACTTTTTGGCCTGCTGTTACCAAAGAAGCAGGGAGAGATTTAATGTCAGATTGTTCAGTTAGTGTTTCGACAGAAATTTTCTTACACACTTGGACTTTTCCCTCAAAAGAAAAGAAAGAGAAAGAAAGGAGGGAGAGAAGGAAAGAAGGAAGACATTTGTGTGACTTGGCTAAGTGGCCCTTCTGGATTACCCTACTGCAAAAGATATTATATGGCCAACGATAATTTGCATATACTTTTCGTGGAAATACAGAAACCAAACGATTTTATTTTACTTGTCCTATCATAATTTAATTTTGTTTTCTTTACCTGAAGGTCATCTAGTCACCGATTTCTACCCTCACTTCGACATTATTGCCTCTGGAACACACTAGATAAGTGAATTACGTCTCTAGACAATGGTTTTCAATGAATGGGGAGCAAGTTGCCTGCCAGGGGACATTTGGCATTTTTGATCATCACAGTTTGGGGGAGGGCACTCCAGGCTTCTAATGAGTGGAGACCAGAGTTGCTGCTCAGCATGCTACAATGTATATGGCAGCCTCCACTGCCAAGAATCATCTGCCTAAATGTCAATGATGCTGACACTGAGCAACCAGGTTTAGGAGAATGAGTTGAAATGTATGATAGGGAATTCAGTGGAAATTCTGCTTTCACTGGAAAGCAGTCCAGTGGTTAAGACTCCACACTTTCACTGCAGGGGGCATGGGTTCCATCCTTGGTTGGGGAACTAAAGATCCATAAGCCCACAGGCATGGCCAAACACCAGAAAGAAAAAAGAAAAGGAAACCTATGATAGAAATGAAATCACTGAGACAGAACAGACTTTTAAAAATGTGGAAATACTTTCCCTCATTTCTATTTTGTTTTTAACTAGTTTAATACGAGGTGAACTCTCTCCTCAAATATGTTCTGGTCTGCGATTACAAAGTACATTTTTGGACTTCGGAAACTCAAGTTCCAGATACAGTGAAACCCAAACCACTGGCCACTTCTACTTTCCTCTCTTGCCAGAACATTCTGGTGCAACAGAAGGGTTAGAGGCACACACCGTATGTTTTTCATTCATTTATGCTGAAATTGTCTCAAAGTTCCTTTTTTTATGAGCCATTTGATGTCCAAAAAGCCTTTTGAGTCACATTTATAACCCTTTAAAAAGCTCATTCCTCTTCGAAACAGGAAGCCACTTTGTGAACAGAGTAAACACAGCCAAACCTTGGAAGAGGGGCGAAGAGAGGCGACTCCATTTCAGGAGCCTCTGCCTTTGGGGAGGACGCCTTCACCACCCTTGCAGGAACTCCTGTGTGCCCATGATGGCTAGTGGGGGTGAGATGACCAAACTGGAAAGCAGGGGCCATTAATGCCCCCACCACTCTCTGGGTGGCCTTTGTTCAAGGCCTGTTGCTAATGGAGCTGCTCTAGACGGACCAGCATCTGTGGATTCTTTTTGTGAGTCTATCATGGTATAGCAGAAAGGATGCTCAGCTGAATCTGGACAATCTCTCTGGATTTTTTTAAGGGCTCACCTTCTCTGGGTGTCCCCCCCCCCCTTCACATGTAAGTGAGGGGGACGGGCCAGGAGATCTCCAGTGGCCTTTTTTGGTTCTTTGGAGCTACACTTTGGAGGTAAAATGTAATTAAATCAAACCAAGTAAAGTGCAGCAAAGAAAAGCAAAATGAAACAAAAAATAAATAATAATAATAATAAAACTTGATTTGAGAGTCACTTGCTGTGTGACATAAGGCAGATGATTGACTTCTCTGAGCCTTCATTTCAGGACTCATAAAGGATGTGAGAAGAGGCGCACCTTCCCATTTTGGTTACTTTCTTTGCCCTCCTTGGTATTTTTTAGCAGTTGACAAAGTGCATTCCTGTTGATCATGATAATAGCACTACTCCCTCTCCTTAATGCCAAGGCACACGACTTCTCATATTGTTTCCAAAACCAAAATGTGCCTTACAGTTGTGCACAGGTAAGAAGGCCCAGTCTCCTATTTTCCAGAATGAATAAAAGAGGTTTTCAAAGCCATGAAGCCTTGGAATAAAGGGTGGAAATAGTTTCCATTTATTTAATACATAATATATTCTCAAGTGCCCTAAGTTGTCACAAGTGCCCATAAAGCCAGTATTGCAGGGCAGGAATAGAAATGCAGGCACAGAGAACAGACTTGCACACACAGCAGGGGAAGGGGAGGGTGGGATGAATTGAGAGAGTGGCTCTGACATATATACACTGCCACGCGCTAGTGGTAAAGAATCCATCTGCCAGCGCAGGAGACAAAAAGACACGGGTTCGATCCCTGGGTCAGGAAGATCCTCTGGGAGGAGGGCATGGCACTCCAGTGTTCCTGCCTGGAGAATCCTATGGACAGAGGAGCCTGGCAAGCTACAGTCCGGAGGGTCGCAAAGAGTCGGACATGACTGAAGCGGCTTAGCCCTCGTGTGAAATAGCTGGCTAGTGGGAAGCTGCTGTATGCCACAGGGATCCCAGCCTTGCACTATGTGATGACCTAGAGGGGCGGGCTGCGGTGGGTGGGAGGCAGGCTGAAAAGGGAGGGGGTGTATATATATGTATATGTAGTTATGGCTGATTTGCTTTGTTGTATGGCAGAAACCAACACAACACTGCAAAGCAATTATCTTCCAATAAGAAAAACATTATATACATGAACATCTTAATATTCACCTTATTAAGATACAGAAATGCAGACTCTGGAAGGTTCTCCAGTTCAAGGTCAAGAGGCAGATCATGGATAGATGTGGGATTTAACTATGGCTCTCTGATAATAGGCTTACTCTTGTAACCAACTTTCTCCTTTTTGCCTCCCATGCCCCAGGAGGGAGACCAGGCAGGTGTTACTCCGCTCCTTTCCAGGTGCAAAGATGGAGCCCATGACCACGAAGTGACTCAGTCTTGGGGTCACGTCGAGAAAACATTATGGATCCTGGGGCTTTAAGTGGAATAGTAAAAATCATCACAGCGTCTTGTAACTTATGGATGTTAATCTCCCATTGATTGTTGGCCCTGAGACAGAGACGAGGCTCCGAGGGCTGCTGCCTCCTCCCGAAGTTTTAGGAGGCCCAAGGGAGCCGGGGAGGAAAGACGCTTCAAGTCGTTAGAAAGTTGAAAAAGATGTATTTGCCCAGGGAGACTTCAGCAGATGGTCTGTGACATTTGTTCATTCATGCAGTAGGCAGTTATTGAAAGTCCTCTGTATGTCTGGTGAGGTCAAGGCACTTGGGTGAGTCCTGGGTTGCTGGGCGGGGGTGGCGGGTACACAACACGTGAATTTACAAGGCAGGAGTCACTTGAGAGGTACGGAGGAAAATTGGAAGAGCACCGGTTTGGAAATCAGCCTCAGCCTGGGTTGAAGGCTGGCACGGCTACTCTCTTGCTGTGTGACCACGGGCGTGTGACTTGCCCTCTCTGAGACCCAATTTCCTTATTTATATAGTTTGTGTTTACTGATAAAATTATAATATTGAGTGCATAGGATTTGTCAGACACCTTTTGAAGAGCTTTACACACATTCTTACTGTGAGGTAGATGTTAGCTTCCTTTCTGTTTTTCAGGCTCAGATGAAGAAGTGCAGAACTTAGTGGTTCAGATGGTAAAGAATCTGCCTGCAATGTGGGAGACCCAGGTTTGATCCCTGGGTCAAGAAGATCCCCTGGAGAAGGGAATGGCTAACCACTCCAGTATTCTTGGTGGGAGAATTCCATGAACAGAGGAGCCTGGTGGGCTACAATCCACGGGGTCGCAAAGAGATGGACACGACTGAGTGACTAACACTATGTAACTCAGCCATGGTCAGATTGTTGATTGGTCTTGCATCTATGATCTGACTCCATAGCCTGCACTCTTCTTATTTTTATTTAAATTAAAAAATTTTTTTTTCCTGTGTTTTCCTCTCCCATCCATTTTACTTTTTTCATTGTCAGTTTTAATTTTTATTGGAGTAAATCAACATTGTTTATTTACAACGTTGTGTTAGTTTTAGGTGTACGGCAAAGTGAATAAATTATACATACACATGTACCCACTCTAGATTCTTTCCCCATATAGGCCTCTAGAGTGTACTGAATAGAGTTTCCTGTGCTATACAGTAGGTCCTTATTAGTTAGCTATTTTATTTATAGGACTGTGTATATGTCAATCCCAGTCTCCCAATTTATACTCCCCCTGCTTGCTCCCTGATAACCACATTCTTGTTTTTATTTAAAATATCTTATTAAAGAGGTTTTTGTTTTTCATGGAGACATAATGTATGATACACAGCAATGTGCACACGTGTTAATGAACTGAAGTGGATATTTATGCCATTTTTATACACACCACCACTTGGAGACGAGCCCGAGCTATTAACCCACTCACCCATGTCAATCTAACTCCCGGTTTGATGTTGTTGGAATGATCTGATGCAGTTTCACACTTTCAGATTTTTTTTTTTTTTTAATTTTTGGCTGTGCTGAGTCTTAGTTGCCATGAGCAGCGGCTACTCTTCCTTGTGGTACATGGGCTTCTCATTGCAGTGGCTTCTCTTATTGCAAAGCATGGGCTCTTGGCACACGGGCTCAGTAGTTGTGGCTCGCAGGCTCTAGAGCACAAGCTCAGTTGTGATGGTGCATGGGCTTAGCTGCCCTGTGGCATGTGGAATCTTCCCGGACCAGGGTTCAGACTCGTGTCCCCTGCATCAGCAGGCAGATTCTTAACCACTGGGCCACCAGGAAGGTCTCACACTTTCAGATTTATCTTCCATGTGTTTTACCTTCACTGTGTCCATCCTAACTACAAGCCGTAGGATATTTATTATGATCTGGACACTGTTCTAAGCCACTTTCCTATACTAACTCACATTAGCCCTGTGAAGCTGGTACCATTCCCACTGTCCACATGTGAACACTGAGGCACAACTGGTCTACCTAAGGGTACACGGTTGGGGAGCCACAGTGCTGTGAATGACACCTGGACAGTCTGGTTCTAAAGCCCGTCATGGGCTCCATTTCCTTACCTGCCCACACAGTTAGCACAGGGAAAGTACAGTTACCAATCCCAGTTTTGAGATAAGGAAAGTAGGAATCAGCCAGGTTCAAGTAACTTGCTTAAACATTTCTGCTAGTAAGCCACAAAGTGAGGACGCTACCAATTTCCAAATACGTATGTTTCATTACTACCTGAAGAGAAGATTAAAACATCTTTGCTTTGGATTGGAGTTTTTGATGTAACTGTGTATCCCCTTTCAGGAATCTCAAGTTTGGGGAATGCAGGAGCCCTGTCTTATTGGTCTTTTGCTACCTATAGTTGTTTAGTCCTGTGCCTCTCGCTCTAGAGAAGCCAGTGAGAGGAGAAAAGACTCGAGCAGAAACGTGCTTGCTGTCAGCAATGGCAGATTCCCAGGCCCCATCTGGATGAGGCTGTGACCAAATAAATGGTTGTCTCTCTAACTCACCTCTGTATCCCTGCACCCACTCCCCCCACCCCCCAAGCTCCTGGGTCCATGTCTTCCTAGCTTTTCCTAGGGGGATAGTAAATCTTGCATTTCCCATTTTCCTCCAGCTCGAAAGGATATGAATTCCGTAAATCTTGGCCTGAGTGACCATCGAGATGCATGAAATATGGCAGGAAAGAGGCCAGGGAGGCAGAGTTTATGCAGAACGCAGCATCCAGTGGCGGGGAATGGGCAGACCGAAGGGCCCTGGGGACCCCTTGGGCTGCAGAGAGAGGCTTTGGCCGTCTCGGCCGTCAGCATAGACGGTTGTGGTCATGGCCGTGCCAAAGTCCTAGGAGCAACGTTGGGGCATGATGCAGAGGGGACACTCCAGAAGATCCACAGGATCCTGTCCTTGTTCCTGACTCCAGAGAGTGGGGAGGGAAAGGAGACACATCCATTAGGACTGACAGGGCAGCAGGAAGGACTCAGCTGTGATGAGAGGAAGAACTTCCTGCAAGGAAAGGTTATTAAGCCCTGGAATGAGTTATTGAGAGAGGTGGTGGAAGTGACTTCCTGACTCGGAGATCAAGATGGATAGTTATTGGTCTGCGAGAGTTCGGTCCTGCCGACTCGTCTGCGTGGATCCTTGACCCCTTTGGGGAGACGGGCACCAGCTTCGTCTGCCTGCGAGGTCATTCCCAGATGCTCGGCGATGATAAAACACACCTTTGACAGCAGGTTTCATGTTTTTGCTCTTTTTTTTTTTTGTATTCTAGAACGACTCTATGTTCACTATATATATATTTTTAAAATCCAAATGATTGAGATGAGAATGAAGTAGAAAAGGAAACTTCCGTCTTCTTCGCTCTGCAAACCTCACTCCCATTTTTGCAGATAACTTCTGTCAACATTTGGGGTAAATCTTGATGGTCTTTTTTGAGGGTACATTCACACATATACATACACACAGCAGTCCTTGAATGACTTTTATTTTTCAAAATAGGCACATGCTACACTCATTGTTCTGATACTTGCATTTTTTCCTGTTAATATCATGGGCATATTTCCATGTCAGTATGTATATTTCATTTTTATTTTTGGACAGTAACTTCAGAGTCATGATATAGACATGCCATCATTTATTTAACCAATCCTCAATTGGTTTACTTTCAGGTTTTTTTCCCCCAAGTTTTGTCAATGCTGCAGTAAATCACTAGTGCTCCACTGTGTGTGTAAGGATCTTTCTTTCTTTCAATCGCTCTAGGTCTTCATTGTTGCAGGTTGGCAAAGCATAGACCACTTAATTCTATAAAGTTCTTTCAGAATAAGCTCTCAGAGGACTAAAAAAACCAGGGCTACCCCTTGGTAAAAACTGATGATCATTTTCCTTCAAAACTCAAGGGATTGTGTTTGCCCTCTTCTCGGCTCCACCAAGCCTCAATCCCCCATTGCCTTCCTTCTCTCCATGGTCCCTCTCGCCTCCTCTCCTGCTCTCAGAGGCCACCTTGTATGATGCTTCAGGGAGGAAACGAAAGCCCTGACTTCCTGGGTCAATTACCTCCTTTCTCACTTTGATCCTACCACCAACCGTAACTAAAATTTTAAAATTTCCTCCTTTTGCCAAAATAAAAGACATGTCCCTTCTTCGGGACAGAGGAGACTCGCTTTACCTGGGCATCTGTATCACTCTCTTTTAACTTTTTATAGGGATCTTGCAGCATCATTTACACCAGATTTTCTCAAATTGTGTTCCAGAAAATGCTAGTGGCCTGAACATATCAAAGGAGGCTCTGAGGGGGGAAACGGTATCTGTCTATCTATCTAGGCATCCCTGGTGGCTCAGCAGTTAAAAAAAATAAAAAAAGCCTGTGATGCAGGAGATGTGGGTTTGATCCCTGGGTCGGGAAGATCCCCTGAAGAAGGAAATGGCAACCCACCCCGGTATTCTTGCCTGGGAAAATCCTATGGTCACAGAAGCCTGGTGGGCTTTGTCCATGGGGTCACAAAGAGTCAGACAGGACTGAGCATGCATGCATCTATCTGTCTATCCAACCATCCTTCTATCCATCCATGCATGCATCCATCCAACTGCCTATTTATCTATCACCTACTTATCTATCTACCCATCCATCCAACCACCCACCTGCCCCTCATGCAGGTGTTACATACACTTATCCATCCAGCCATTCACCTAACTTTCTCTCATGTATCGTTCTATAATCTTCTGTGATCAAATATGTTGGAAGCCTTCCTGCTTCCCCAGTCTACACACACCATCACATATCCCTCACCCTGGCCACAGAGTGCAGTAGCATATTACAGGCTGTGCAGTGAAAATATAACTAACCAAAGCCTGTTTACTTTTATATTAACCAAATATTTCCTCAACTGAACTGAAGACAGACCCTTTCCTATGTATTTTTCCTTCACAGAATAGCTCCTGAAACCAGGGTGCCATGCATAAAATTTAGGGAAGTGCTGAGCTGTATACTTCCTGAATGGAATTCCAAAGAGGGCCACTGGCCGTTTCCTCCACCGTATTCCTGAGCCCTTGGAGCTTCAAATACAACCTCAGTGCACACATTATGTGCCAGCCACTTTATGCTCATGATTCCCCTAGATGTAACAACTTTGTGCACTCCTTATCTTACCAAAGAAAGAAGGGAGGCTTGGAGACTAGTTCATCTGTCCCTGGTTAAACTGACAGTGAGTGGCAGAGTTGGGGTTTAAACCAAGGTCTTCATGAATCTGGAGTCCATGATCTAAACCACACCATTTCTCTCCAAAAAGAACAAAAAACCAAAGGCTACACTTTTCCCTTGAAGAGACCTCACATCCTAGTCAATTTCTTCAGAGTGTCAGTTACCTAAAATCTTACCTGTCTTAGTTGATGAAGAGCTGAAAGTGTGCTTTAAGTCCAGAAGGTGAGCTCAATGGCCCCTCTTCTTTGGTGGCACATTTATGAACAGATGCGAGACAGGAAATAGGTACCCTCCACCCCTGCCCCAGGGTGTCTGCAGACAGAACAAAGAGCAGGGTTTTGTGCCCGGCCAGCATGCAGAGCCTATATAGCATGATTGCTGCCTGATGGTGCGAAATGGATTCAAGGCCCAGGTCCATCTGGTTTGTGTATCGTCAACGAGCTGTTAAAGTGTCAGGACTTAACTTCTCTGGATTCGAGGAAGTCTCATGAGGTTTTATTGAGCAGTTAAGATGGGTGTAAACCTCACTGGTCGGACCCACTTCTTCCCTATGAACTAAGAGACATGAACGGTTCAGAGGATGGAGAAGTACAAAGTTTGAAATAAAAGGATGGAGCCCTCACCCCCCAAATTAAAATGCTGTGGATTTGAAATTCATTGATTATGTACCATCACAGAAATTTATTCTCTCCCTCTACACCTCAGTACCTCCTTCCTCTGAGTGGTAGGGACAATTACCTTGCCCAACTTCCAGAACTGTTTGGAAGTGACAGATAATGACAGTTGTCATGGTGTCTACAAATGGGAGAAGTAGCCACTCACTTGCTTTTGTTTCCTCTCTCAGAAAGAATCAGATAGAATTACAGGAACCTCTTCTCTTGTTTCTGTTCACCCTCTCTCCTGGTCAGAATGAGACAGTACTTCTATAGTTAGTGTTCGTTGCTCAGTTGTGCCTGATTCTTTGAGACCCCATGGACAGTAGCCTACCAGGCTCTTCTATCCATGGGATACTCCAGGCAAGAACACTGGAGTGGATGGCCATTCCCTTCTCCAGGGGAACTTCCTGACCCAGGGATCAAACCCGAATCTCCTGCATTGCTGGCAGAGTCACCAGGGAAGCCTAGTATTTCTATACATAAGCTTCTCAACATTCTCAAGAATGACTTGCAGCTGCTTTGGATTCTATGGTGTTGGCTGGTTCTAAAAGTCCATCAGCTTTGGAAAACTATAAGAACACGGCCCCAGGCAGAGGAAAGGACAACAGGAAGTGTGCTGGTTTTAAAACATGTTCGAAAATTCCTTGGCACACTTCTCATCAAAGGATGGAGCCTAATTCCCTTTCACTTGGATATGAGCCAGGCTTGGTGACTTGCTCCTAATGAACAGAATATGGCAAAGTGATGCCCTTTGACTTTTGAGGTAAGCTGGGCAGTCCCTGCAGTTTCCTCCTGGTTCTCCCGCGTGGGGCACTTGCCTTTGGACTTCTGAGACTTGACACATCTCTCCCTCTCCCTGATCCATCACACCTTGGTTCTCCTGTTCTCTTGTATAATGACCTCATTTCCTCCTCCTGAAAATGGATCTTCTGTGTGGGATTATAGGTAGGGAAGAAAATGGTCAAATAAATAATCACTCAAGCAGATAATTACAGATATGATAGTTGCTGACATGGATATCTGCTCTTTTATTGTTGTTCACTATCTTATTCCCCCTTCCACCCAAAGCTCTCTACTTTCTTTGTGGAGCTGCTCCTTCTCTATACCATGTGGTTTCTGCTAGGCCTGATGGTAATATCTGGCATACTTACATCCTTGATCCAAGGGTGGACATGTGATCCATTCTGGCCAATCATAGTTGTTTACCCCTCTGGATGCACTGATTGGCTAAGGGATGGGCACATGACCCAAACAGAGCCAATTTCTGGAGTTCCTTCTTGGAAATGCTGTGGCCAAAAGGAAATGGAAAGGATGTAAATATGGATGGAGCTGTCCGTCTGCACACATACTCTTTCCAGTTTATATGCCACATTTTTTTCAGGGGGGAAAAATGTGGGTCAACATATAAGAAATCAGCCAAAGCAAGATTTGGGCAGAGAGAGAGAATGAGAGCAATTTCAAGTTGCAAAGATCTGTGGGTAGCCTCATCTCTAGGACTCAGCTGTCACATGAGCTAATATAGCATCTTTTTAGATTGAGCTGGCTTAACTTGGGTCTCTGTTACTCACAAAGTAAGAGCTAACTCAAGCAGGAAATATATGTATATATAGAGAGAGTTATGAGAGGGCATACGAGGGAAAACTGATAATGTCCACAAGGATCAAGAAGGCTCCCCTGAGAAAGTGAATCTTGGCTGAAATGAGCAAGATGAATAGACTTCTATTAGATCAAGAGTAGGGTCATGGGTTGAGAAGAGTGTTTTCCAGGTAGAGGATGTGACAAATGCTAGTGGCTGGAGTCAGGAGGAAGAGAAGTCGGTCAAAGAAACAAAGAAGGTGAGTATGCCTGGAAGAGAGAGGATGGAAACATGGCTGGCTTTCAGTGTAGAAGGGCTTTACTGAGAGTCCTAAGAGCCTGAAACAGGCAACACCTGGAGCTCAGTAACCAACATGCCTGCCCCGGGAAACTTCTAACTCTCTCTCCATTATCTCTTACATCCAGCCATGTCCTCAGGGCCTCTTCTTTGCAACCTCTTCTCTCTTCTCATCTTTTCAATCTTGATACCTCACCTCCTGTCTCTGGTCCACCTGCAGGAACCAAAAGCCCCTTCTTTTATTATGTGGGGCAGGGGGTTTTAAACTTGAACATGAATTAGAATCAGAATCACCTGGGGGGCTTGAAAAGACATAGATCCCTGGGAATCCTCCCCAGGATTCTTGATCAGCAGGTCTGGGGTTGGGCCTGAGGATTTGTATTTCCAAGTTCCCAGGGGATGCTGATGCTGTGAGTCTCAGGACCAAATTTGGGTACCACTGATGCAGAGTAATTTGTCTCTCTACTGCCCTTCATCTCTTATAGTATGGCCTCCTCTTCTTCAAAGGATCATCCACTCCATCACAGATACATGGCATATCCTCAGTTTATTGATCTATAAAATGCAGATAAACAATGGCACCTAACTGGTAGGCTTATTTTATGTATTTAAATGGTTAGAACCATGACTGATGTTACTTAGGTGTTAGCAGTGATTGCTTTGGCATTTTGTATTTCTCAAAGATAGCCACAACAATACCTCCAATCTCCTATGTTTGTCTCATAATGTGACCTTGATACTCCTTCCACTGAGTGTGGGGACTACATCTCTTTGAAGCTGGTGAACCTTTGTGACTTCTTTGACCAATAGTGTAGAAGAAGTGATGCCTGGGGACCTCTGAGGCTAGCTCATAAGAGTATCATGCAATTTCTCCTTATTCTCTTGAATGACTAATTCTTGGAATGAGCTGCCATATTGTGAGGAAGCTCAAAAGCCCACAAGGAGATGCCTCATGTTGATGTTCTGACTTATAGCCCAGTTGTGGTCCCAGCCAACAGTCAGTATCAATTGTCAGACATGTGAGTAAAAGCACCCCGTGATTCCAGCCCCTAGCCACTGGATCCCCCCCTTCTGTTGTCAAACCTTCCAGCTGAGGCCCCAGTCGTCACAGGCAGAGACAAACCGCTCCCGCTATGTTGTTGTTGTTTAGTCGCTCAGTTGTGCCTCTTTGCAGCCCCATGGACTGTGGCCTGCCAGGCTCCTCTGTCCGTGGGATTCTTCAAGCAAGAATGCTGGAGTGGGTTGCCATTTCCTTCTCCAGGGGATCCTCCCAATGCAGGGTTACCCTGTGCAAAGTCCTGACCCACAGAATGAGTGAACATAAATAAAATGGCATTTTATGTCATTAAGCCTTGGTGTGGTTTGTGACACCTTGGTAGCAAGTGGAACAATTGTTATTAATTGCTGTTACATATTACATATCCCAAGAGACAAATTGCCAAACAATACCACTCCCCAGGAAAGCAGAAAGGGTTGTCGTTGATTTTTGCTTTAAAAGATCTTTCCCCTCTTTGCCCATTTTATTTTGTTCGTTGTGTTACTTTAGGTAAGTCACGCAACATCTCTGTGCCCCAGATCCTAATATGTGAACGGAGAACAAAACTCCATCATAGGAAAGAAAGGACCACAGAGATGAGAGGCAGGAGGACGCTCTGGGTAAAACTTGCTCTCTTGAACTTTGGTACTGACAGCTCATGAATGAGAAGCCTCAGCCCTCCCCCTTCCATGGTTCCCCCAAATCAAGGTTGCAGTAAGAGGCTACAGTTAGGTCCTGTGCAGAAACTCAACAGCTGTCCCAGCTTACACGGGAACATTCTATGATCGGGTCAGGATGGGGATGCAGCTGCTAACCTCACCCTGCTCCCTTCTTCCCCACCAGCCTGCTTGTTTTGGGGAATGAGAGTTCATCTGTTCCTTCTCCTTGGGCTTGTCTGAACTCTCTTTGCCTCCTTTACGGAACCTCTGTCCTCCAGGCTTGAACTAGCACCTAAGGAAACGTGGCCAGTCTTGCTTTTGCCCTTAAGGCTCCCCTGGCTTCGGCTCAGCTCCCAGGGACAGGGGGCAGAGGACTGGGGCAGGTGGGCAAGAAGAGTTTGCATGCCTCTGCTTGCAGGTCTTGAGATCTCTCTCTGTCTGGAGTGACGAGCCCAGCATCCTCGGTGCCCTCTCTCTGTCATGCCTGGCTCTCTCCCCTGACATCTGCTGCCGTATGCCCAGCAAGCCTGCCCACTTCTCCCTGCCTGTCTCTGATTCTGATCAGATTCCGGTACAGAATTTCCTTGGTGGGAGTGACCGCGGATGGTGGCTGCTCAGTGCAGGACTATGAAACCCAAACCAAATGCTTCACTTTCGAGCCAATGGACTCTGCTGCTCTGACCCTGGGATCAGCCAGCTTAAAACCCTCCAAGGGCTCCTTGTTCCTCTCAGGACCCCTCTCAGAGCCTACAAGGTCTTGGGGGTCTGGCCAACCCCTCTGCCCTCACCTTGTGCCTTAAGCCTCCATGCTATCAGGATTCCAGGCATCCTGACAGCCTTTCAGGTCCTTGAATACTACGTGACCACAGGCCCCAGCACTTTGCTCACACCCTTCTTTCTTCTTTGGTTGCTTTTCCCTCCCTGAGTTCACTCTTTTACCTCTTTGGGATCTCAGTGCAAGTATCATTCCTGTTGGGAGGGCCCCAGGCACCCCCCTACCCTGCCACCTTTGTCCTTGCACGTGCTCAGAGCACTGCAGCCCTCCCATCTTGTCAAGTTCACAGTCACACACTGAGCGTTGCACTGATATCTGTTTGCAGCGTTAGGTTTTCAGCCTTTTGGGAGCAGGACACTTACTCAGGCTTCCCCTCATCTCCCCAGTAAATACAGCAGAGTGCTGAGTGAATCCTAAGTACTCACTCCATATCTGTGGATAAATGAATGCACAAGCAGGCATAACCCTTTCTGGTGTGTGATCTTTCTTTCAGATTTTTGTTGGCATAAAAACCCTTCCAGAAAAGACAGAACAAAACGCAGTTGTAAAGTAGGCATGTGGCTTTTTACCTGCTGTCCTTTGCTCACTTTCAGCCCAATAGGAACCTGTAGCCCTCAGGAGAAGTTCATGGCAACACGTCCTGGGCTTGTGTTTTGACTTTTCTCCTTATTATCTGTGTGACCTTGGACAAAGTACTTACCGCTTGTTTCTCATCTATCGAATGGACTGATAACATGGTCATGTTTCTTGTTTTTTAATTTTTAAAAGTATTTGTTTATCTTTGGCTGCACTGGGTCTTTGTCGCTGCACACAGGCTTTCTCTGGTTGCAGTGAGCGGGGGCCACTGTCTAGCTGTGGCACATGGGCTTAGTTGCTCTGTGGCACGCAGAATCTTCCCGGACCAGGAAACCCACGTTGCCTGCATTGGCAGGTGGAGTCTTAACCACTGAACCACCAGGAAAGTCCAACGTAAGTGTTAATAGATGCACAACACTGAGAACTAAGTTGAGCCCAGAGTAAGGACCCTGAGCTTGATATTATATTATTACGATTTATTACTAGGAAAGACTGCCCTCTGCTAGCCTGTGCTACCTCCATCTTCCTGCCCTGTCCACAAGCCATAACTGGCCCCCGTCCTGGTGTTCCCTCGTCCCGGTTCCTCTGGATTTCAGAACTCCCTACACAGGAGCCTGGCCCTGGAGCGTGACGGTGACCCGTGGACAATGCATCATGCCTGTCAGGGTCCTATTGCTTCAGCGGCTGGGGAGGCAGTGTCCTGCTGGGAGAGATAACTTCCCATAAAGATGGACGGTCTTCCACTCCTTGACAGCACTCCAACTGAGAGAGATCAGGGACCCTGCTGTGGGAGGGGAGGGGGGTTATGTATTAAGTGGTCACTGGACCCAGTGTGGGGGGACGAGGAGGGGCATAGAGGCTTGGTTCATTTTGTATTAATAACACCCAGTCTTGCAGACTGACAGGCCCTCTCTCATTGTAGAGTAATTGCACAGTTGTGCAAGAATTTCTTTGCACACCGATGAACCCCAGGGTTTACACACATGTGTTCTGGGGTCAATTGCTTTAAGAATGAGTGTATGCTTTGCCATTGTATTGATCACTAAACTTGGACCCACTGAACCAGAAAGCAGCCGCAGACCATAAGTAAAACAAAGGGTGTGCTCCAACAGAGCGCCAATAAAACTACTCACAAAAGCATCAGTGGGGTTTGGCCAGTAGGCCATAGTATTAACGGTGCCACAGATTGCTGGGAGGGTTATATCAGATAATGTCTTAAAGTGTTTAAATGGTAGAGATGATAACGGTGACCTTAGTGATAATTATGTTGATGGTGATGATAATGATGCTAATAATGTGTCCTGGTGATGATGATGATGGTGAGAGTGATGGTGGTGGTGAAGATGGTGATGGTGGTGGTGATGATGGTGGTGATGGTGGTGGTGATGATGGTGGTGGTGATGGTGATGATGGTGGTGATGGTAGTGATGGTGGTGGTGGTGGTGATGGTGGTGGTGATGGTGATGATGGTAGTGATGGTGATGATGGTGGTGATGGTGGTGGTGATGGTGATGATGGTGGCAATGATGGTGGTAGTGATGGTGATGATGGTGGTGATGATGGTGGCAATGATGGTGGTAGTGATAGTGGTGATGGTGATGAGAGTAGTGATGATGGTGGTGGTGATGGTGATGATGGTGGTGATGATGGTGGTGGTGATGGTGATGATGGTGGTGATGATGGTGGTGGTGATGGTGATGATGGTGGTGATGATGGTGGTGGTGATGGTGATGGTGGTGGTGATGATGGTGGCAATGATGGTGATGGTGGTGGTGATGATGGTGGTGGTGATGATGGTGGTGGTGATGGTGGTGGTGATGGTGATGATGGTGGCAATGATGGTGGTAGTGATGGTGATGATGGTGGTGATGATGGTGGCAATGATGGTGGTAGTGATAGTGGTGATGGTGATGAGAGTAGTGATGATGGTGGTGGTGATGGTGATGATGGTGGTGATGATGGTGGTGGTGATGGTGATGATGGTGGTGATGATGGTGGTGGTGATGATGGTGGTGGTGATGGTGATGATGGTGGTGATGGTGGTGGTGGTGGTGGTGGTGGTGGTGGTGGTGGTGGTGGTGATGATAGTGATGGTGATGGTGGTGGCAAAGGTGGTGGTGATGATGGTGGTAGTGATGGTGATGATGGTGGTAGTGATGGTGGCAATGATGATGGTGATGGTGGCGGTGATGATGGTGGTGATGATGTTGATGATGATGGTGATGTGACACCTTGGCAAAATTCATCCTCAGTCACTGTCATTGACTGCCAGAATACCAAGGCCTATGTTCAAACATCATTTTCATCACAGCCATCCCTGGTAGGACATGAAAAGAACTTGATTGGTTGTCTCAGCCTAGAAAGGGCTTGGGGACCACATACTAGAACAGACCTGGAAATGAAAGGACCTGGTTCTCCTTTTTGCACAACCAGCACCGATTCTTGTGTGTCCCTGGACAAATCAACCTCTGCCCCCTTGTCTGGCTCTGAACTGTGTTCTTCCTAAGCTGAACAGTGTAGGCAAGGTGGAAGGGAACTCAGATTCAGTGAACTTGTGTATAATGTCTGTGAGCACAGGTTTCCCTGAAGAGACCATGACTACATTCTTGCTTCTTCAAGACACCTGTTCAAGGACTTCCACACATTTGACTTTTACACATTTGAGCATAGTGTGGTACCCAGTACATGGAAGGATGCTAATGACTGTGTATTTTCCAAAATAACTAATAATAGGTGCTAACAAGGCATTAGGACTTACTCTAAAGGGGCTTCCATCACAGATCAGATTCCCCAGGAAACAGACCCTGAGATGCAGATCAGCAAACAAGAAACTTAAGAAGAGGCTTTTGAGGTGGCACAGTGGTAAAGAATCCACCTGCCTATGCAGGAGATGCAGAAGACATGGGTTCAAACCCTGGGTCAGAAAGATCCCCTGGAGTAGGAAAAGGCAACCTACTCCACTGTTCTTGCCTGGAAAATTCCATGGACAGAGGATCCTGGTGGGCTATAGTCCATGGGGTTGCAAAGAGTAGGACACGACTGAGCGACTGAGCGTACAGACTCAGAATCAACACCTGGGGAGGTGACAGGAAGGATGCAGGCATCGGCAGAGGACACTGAATCTACTTGCCCACTTTATTGAGTAAATGAGGCAGCAGGGGAGGTTGCCCAGAGAGTCAACCTGGGCAGGGAGAGGAAACAGATAAAGAATACATCAACCAGAGGAGACATTCTGTTGAACAGTGGTTATTTCTGCCATTAAAATAATTAGCTGGTTAGGAAGGGTTATTCCCCAGAGGAATGGTAATGCCATCACCTACTTCTTCCTCGAGAACAGCTATGCTTTGTTTCCTTCAGAGGGGAAATTCAGAGTGAGTTGCGGTTAAGAACACTGACTCTGGACTATCAAAGACCTGGCTAGGAAGTTCCATGTCTCCCCTTTCTAGCTGTGTGACAATAGACAGATAACTATCCTCTCTGAGCTTTCCACAATATTTACAGAGAGAGGTGGCATTGTTGTAGTGATCAAAAAGATCGAACAGCAGACCTGTTTAAATTCCATGTACATTTTCAAGGAAATTGTTTCAGTTTCTGTATTTAAAAGGTACTCAGTGAAAGCAATGCCTCAACTTGAAATCATGAGGACAAAAAATTTTGTTTAATGCAATCATCTACTCTTGTTTATGGCTTGAAGAGTTAGGGAATCTCTTGGCATTAACCCCATCAGTTTCCTGCTCATCCACCAACCTGGTTCTTTCATAATTCTTGGTTGATGCATGGTACCCGACACTTAGCTCAGATCTCAACACCCCCATGTGTAGATGTCTGCCGAAAAGGAGTTTCAAGTGTTAACTGACTCATCGTTATACCTATGGTCACTTCATTCTATTTCCCTTGAGATCTACCAAGGGAAATCTTCGAAGACTTCCTGTGTGAGGAAGGAAGAGAGAGAAAGAGAAGGAGGGAATTAGGGAGTAGGGATGAAGGAAGAAAGGAGAAGAGATAGGACCAGAGAAGAGTGGGCACATGTTTTCTGCATGGACAGGGGGCTTCATCTGGAGTCATCGTTTCCTGGCTATGTGACCCTAAGCACATGACTGAATTCTTCCAAACCTCCATTTTCTTATGTATAAAATGAGAAGAAAATATCTACTTGAGAAAACTTCCAACAGAGGTTGACTGAGATGCTACATGTCCTACGAAGTATGAGGGTCAACAAATAGCAGGCACTCAGCAGTGATCCCATCTTCTTTATAATCAAGTTTTAAATATTAGCACAGCTCCTTTAAATACAATAGCACCCAAAAGCGGTTTCTCGGTACAGCAGTGGCTGCAGAATTTGCAGTGCCTAGTGCAAAATGAAAATTGGAGGGAGGGTCCCTTATTCAAAAAATAACCCAGCCCAATTATGCTAAGTGAAGCAAGTCAGAGAAAGACAAATACTGTATGACATCACTCATATGCGGAATCTAAAAAAATATAACAAACCAGTGAATATAAAGAAAAAAAGGAAGCAGACTCACCAACATAGAGAGAAAACTAGTGGTTACCAGGTGGGAGAGGGAAAGAGGAGGGGCAAGATAGGCATAAGGGATTTAGAGGTACTATTAGGCCTAGATAGCATATTAAAAAGCAGAGACATTACTTTGCCAACAAAGGTCCATCTAGCCAAGGCTATGATTTTTCCAGTGGCCAGGTATGGATGTGAGAGTTGGACTGTTAAGAAAGCTGAGTGCCGAAGAATTGATGCTTTTAAACTGTGGTGTTGGAGAAGACTCTTAAGAGCCCCTTGAACTGCAAGGAGATCCAACCAGTCCATCCTAAAGGAGATCAGTCCTGGGTGTTCATTGGAAGGACTGATGCTGAAGCTGAAACTCCAATACTTTGGCCACCTGATGCGAAGAGTTGACTCATTGGAAAAGACCCTGATGCTGGGAGGGTTTGGGGGCAGGAGGAGAAGGGGACGACAGAGGATGAGATGGCTGGATGGCATCACCGACTCGGTGGACATGGGTTTGAGCAAACTCCGGGAGTTGGTGATGGACAGGGAGGCCTGGCGTGCTGCGATTCATGGGGTCGCAAAGAGTTGGACACGGCTGAGCGACTGAACTGAACTGAACTGAGCTATTAGGCATAAAATAAACTACAACGACATATTGTAAAACATAAGAAATGTAGCAAATATTTTATAATAACTATAAATGCAGTATAACCTTTAAAGATTATGAATTACCATATTATATATTTGTAACCCATAATATTATGTATCAAATATACTTCAGTAAAACACCTGGCCCAGGTATTGCAAATGCTACAAATGTAGAACAAGAAATGATGGGAATATCATCCCTGTTTCTTCTGCTCATTGTCACATAAGACTTCACTTAATGAAACACACCAAGTTATTCAAATTTTAAAGTGACAGTAGCATGTGAAGCCAGCCCTGACTCTGTAACACAACTGAGATACAAACCTCTGGAACAGACTGGCAGGGGAAGCCTTTTCCTACTCCATTCCTTCCCTGGAAACCAACCTCTGACTTCTGAGATGCAGGAGCTGACATCATCTTTATTTCCAGTTCCTGGCAAAACTTTGCACCTAGCACCTAGTCATTTTAACTCTCACAAGCTCCTCGTGAGTTACAGTTACTATCTCCAATTCACGGAGCGGGGACAGTGAGGCAGAAAGAGGTGACAGGACTTAGCCCTCAAACAAGCTGTTACTGAGGGTTCAAACTAGAACTCGCACCCTTGTCTCTTCAGCTCTGACCTCTGGGCAACTCCCTTGCTCACTTGAGCACAGACCTGCACACACGTGTAACATGTCCAGACCCCACGTCGCCACCAGCCCCCTCTCTAACTCACTCTGAACTTTTCAAAGACAATAAGCTCGAACAGCAATACATTCAGTCGGTTCCCAAAATAACAAAGGATGCCCGTGGATACATCTGTGACTGACACAACATATTGGCTGGTTTCACTGTTAATTAATGCACAGAGGAATCATTAAATCAGATCAAATTCATTTTAAAAGGCTTCAGCTCTGCTCTCCTCGCCTTCCCATCATGAGGGCTGTGTGGATGTTTGGGGGGAGGGGAAAGGGAACAGACACCGCGATTTAATTTTTCAAGTAACACTGTTCAAATAAAAATACATTTGTTCGAATGAGATTGCCCCGAAACAGCGTTTGCATTGATGGCTCTGGGAGTAATTCTATTAAGTCTGAGCAGATTTTTCATCGAGAGGCAGGAAAAGAGGGTGAGAGAGTGAGGGAGGGAAAGGACCGAAAGCTGAGTGTAACCTTATGGAATTGCAAAAATCAAATATTTTAACCCATTTTTATCTCAGGCTTCTCCATGAAAGTTGTTCACTGTTCTGTTGCCTCATGTGGGAGTCAGACATGCCTAAGTCAGCCTTCCCTTTGGTGAGGCTGGGCTCTGGGGTTCAGTTGGGCGGGAGGCCACAGCTGGGCCGACATATCAAGGGCTGTCTGCTGTGCCTGGTAAGCTGGAAATCAGAGTGGCCCTGGGAAGTTTTCTCTTCATTGCTCCTGGACAGAAAGGCAGCTTGAGAAACACTTGTGTGTTTGTGTGTGTATGCACACATATATGGGTACACATATATACGCACGCATACCCACATGCACATGGTCAGTATGCGTACATGTATATGTACATACACACTTGTATGTATACAGTATACAGGCACATAAATACACGGACACACACACATGAACATACCTATATACATATATATATATATATATATCACCTTTGGATGAGACTGTGCGTATAAACATACATATACAACATGTATACACATTTACATGTGCACGTAATTTGTGCTCTGTTGTGTCTGACTCTGTGACCCCATGGTCTGCAGAGGCTGTCCTCTGCAGTCCTCTGTCCCATGGATAGAGGCTGCTAGGCTCCTCTGTCCTGCTAGGCTCCTCTGTCCACGGGACAGAGTCCTCTGTCCTGCTAGGCTCCTCTGTCCATGGGATTTCCCAGGCAAGAACACTGGAGTGGGTTGCCATTATGCATAAAACATACACACAGACATAGATATACACACATGAAATTACATATATGTATGTACATGCTTCTGTACACATGTATACAATCATCTTTGGGGAGACTATGTACATGCTTACACATACATGCAATATGTATACCCATCTATATGTGTATGTATAACATAAGCAACATTAGGTAAGACTATACACACACACACATCTTCATGTATACATTGTCAGAGTCTGAAAAGGCAAAGAATCTGAAAAATAAATTCAAGTGTCATGTGCGGAGTGTTTGTCACATACTGGATACTGTGTCAGGAGCTACACAAACCTTAGCTCAGTAGATCCTCACACTAACTTGTCAGGAATGCTACACATAAGGCGTTATGAGCTCCATTTTACAGATGAGCCAACTGAGAGTCACACAGGGAACTGATTTTCCCCAAGGCTACCACTGAGTGACCTAACTCTGGTTCTTAATCTATCTTATATTTCTGAATCTGTTTACAAATTCCCAGGAGGTCTTCAAGGAAATCATGAAGTGCCCGTTTTCTCAGCTTTCCCATCTGTTCAATGGGAGGAAGGATTCTTGCTTGTCTCTAAATCAGGAAACTGAGGGGGAAGCAGGTGGGACTCGGGAACAATCTCCTGACTTCTTCCCCAGTGAAGAGCTGTGCCCTTTTACTTTGCTAAATGTTAATTTCCTAGGGCTCCTATAACAAATGGCCACTAACTACATGGCTTAAAAACAACAGCAACAACAACAACAACAAAAACTGGACTTCCCTGGTGATCCAGTGATTAAGAATCTTCCTGACAATGCATTGGACATGAGTTTGATCTCTGGTCTGGGATGATTTCCCATGTCTCAGGGCAACTAAGCCCGTGCGCTATAAATGCTGAGCCCTTGCTGGAGACCCCAGGAGCCACTGAAGCCTGGGCCCTGGAGCCCGTGCTGTGCAGCGAGAGAAGCCATCGCAATGAAAAGCCTGTGCACCTTGACTGGAGAGTAGCCCCTGCCTGCCACAACTAGAAAAAGCCCGCACACAGCAATGGCCAAAAATAAAGAAAGAAATAGACAAAATTTTTAAAATATATAGTTAAAAGAACCCCAAATTTATTCTTCCACATTTGTGCGGGGCAGAAGCCTGAAATTAAGGCATCGGCAGCATCGTACTCCCTCCAAAGACTCCGGGAGAGAATTCTTCCTCATCTCTTCCAGTCTCTGGTGGCCCCAGGTGACTCTTGACTTGTGGCTGCATCATTCCACCCTGTGCTCCCGTCTTCACATTAGCATCTTCCCTCTGCATCCTCCCCCCCCCCCTTCCTAGGATACTTGCTATTGGATTTAGGGTCCACCTGACTGACGCAGGATGATCTCATCTCAAGACCCTTAACTTAATTCCATTTGCAGAGACCTCTGTTTCTAAATAGGGTCGCATTTACAGGTGGGTAGACACGTCGTTGGAGAGCCCACCATCCAACCCACTGGACTCTTAGAGAATTCTCTTTCCTTTTTGAATCTTCCTTTCCCCATTGCCCATATTATCTTTCAACATACTGTATATATTTTATCTCTTTATTTTTCTTATTGAATGTCTATCACTCCCTACTAAAATATAAGCTCATGGAAGACAAAGAAGGGGATCTATTGTGCTCACTGGTGCATCTCAAGAGTTTATAATGGTGCTGGCACTCAGAAGACTCTTAAAATGTATCAGCTGCCTTTTATTATTATTAGCTCTTTATGCGTCTGTCTCCTTGACTCTAACACAAGGAAAATAAAGCCAGGGCCTCCATCTTCTTTCTCATCGTACCTGCTGTTTGACATGCAGGAGGCATCCAATTAAACCATGTGAAATAGTTGCTATCTTTGTGGAGCTCTAAGTATCAGACTTTATTGTAAGGACTTTATGTGTGGTGCATAATTTAATCTTCACAACAATTCTTTGTGAAGTGTATCATCAGTGTGTCCATTTTACAGAAGAACAAACTGAGGCCCAGAGAGGTAAAGTCACCTGCCCAAGTCTATTACTGTTATTTAGTCACTAAGTCACATCTGACTCTTTTGCGATCCCTTGGACTGTAGCCCACCAGGCTCCTCTGTCCATGGGATTTCCCAGGCAAGAGTACTAGAGTGGGTTTCTATTTCCTTCTCCAGGGGAGTCTTTCCAACCCAGGGATCAAACCCGCATCTCCTGCATTGGCAGGCAGATTCTTTACCACTGAACCACCAGGGAAGCCCGCCCAAGTCCACAGACAAGGTCATAAATGTACATCTTGGGTGAATCACTATAATACCACTGTTTCAGCACTTCTATAAGTTCTAATATCCATTCTTTAAAAAACAACATGCATGCACATAAATATGTGCGTGCGATGTGAATATATACCCATGCAGTCACCTTTGGAGGAGATTATATACAGATACAAACACACACATACATACACAATGTATGTGGACATAAAAATATGTACCCAATATTTGGCCAGTGGGAGGGACAGATGGCTCAGTCATTTCATGGCAGGTTGATATCCAGGCTGGACCAGCTGATGGGAATCTCCAAGATGAGATAAATAAACTAGGAAGCCAAGCCCTCACTTTACTGGGCTGTCTGGAGCAAATGTACACTTATTTGCTATATGTCACTACTGTTTTTCCCAGTCTGGTCCACTAAGTACATTTTTCCAGGGGCCCACCTAGTGGGTGGAATGTACTTTTCTATGGCAGGGCTGCAGTGGCATGTGGCATCCAGAGTAAGTAGAAATTGGAGACCCCTGATGTCACAAGTGACGTTTGAAGTCAGCCACTTCTTTGGACTATGTCAAAAAATGATGCTGAAAAGGGACCCCAAAGAACTATGGAAAGGACTGGGGAGCAAGGGTCTTTGTGGAGGAAAGAGAAACTGGATCCCATGCAAAATTCACCAATAGCAGTCCTCAAGATTAAGACTATTGGGAACTCTCTTTATTGGATGGTTTGGAGACAGCTGCTCAATGTCACATCTCAGGGACTTCCCTTAAGGCATGTACAAGAGAGGTTTAGAAATAACAGATGCCAGGGAGATGAAGGGAAGATGATCAGTCTTCATGAAGCCCCTACTGTGTGCCAGTCCTGTGGAGAGCTTAGCAGCCATTTAACATCATTCACTCTGGTGAATTTTTTTTAGTAGCTCTGCCTGCACATGAGAACGGCCTTCCCAGGTGCCTCAGTGATAAAGAATCCGTCTACCAATGCAGGAGACACAAGAGACATGGGTTTGAGCCCTGGGCCAGGAAGATCCCCTTGAGAAGGAAATGGCAACTCATCCAGTATTCTTGCCTGGAGAGTCCCATGGACAGAGGAGCCTGGCAGGCTACGATCCACGGGGCTGCAAAGAGTTGGACACGACTGAGAGCTCACACACACACATAAGAACCATCCAAGGAAGTTTTAAAAAGACACAGGACATCACAGAGCACTGAGCTGAGCCTGTGATGACCTAGATGGATGGGATGGGGGTGGGGTGTGAGGGAGGCTCATGAGGAACGGGGTATATGTAAACTTATAGCGGATTCACAATGTTGTCCAGTAGAAACTAACACAGGACTGTAAAGCAACTATATTCCAAGGGGGAGAAAAAAAAGATTCAGGATGCCCAAGACCCAACGGCAGAGATGCTGGATCCTCTGGCCTTGACCATGTCTTGACAAAGGTCTATTTCAGAAGCACCTCAAAAGATTAATATGAGACTGGAGTTAAGAATCAACTGGTCGATTCTTTGCAACAACCCTCCAAGGATGACACTACTTGTACCTGCATTTCAGAGATGATGAAACCGAGGTTCTGAACGGCTAAGAATCAAAGCCAAGGCCGCACAGCTAGCATGTGACACAGTTGGGATCCGTGCCTGCCTGGGGGTGTCCGACTCCAAATCCAGTGCTCTTTCTACTGCCAAGGTAGCAGGGCGAGCTGGCCCTCTAGACACCTTCTATTTCACCCCCAGTGGCCATCAGTCACGTAGACCTGGAAGGATCAATGCCGTTAGGGTCCAGGTGGCCTCTATCCAAACACTCCTTCCCAGAGGAATGAGCTTCAGGGACTCTACGTTGCACAACTCAGGCTGGACTCCTAAACCCTGAAGTAATGATAGAGGTGGGCTAGATCAAGAGCAGAAGATGAACTCAGGGTCTGCAGTTTATCCTTGTCTCTTTTCTGATCCCAATAATACTCTTTGCTAAGATCTTCAACTGCTGTTGTTGTGGTTTAGTCACAAAGTTGCGTCCGACTATTCTGCAGCCCCCGTGGACTGCCACCAGGCCCCTCTGTCCGTGGGATTTCCCGGGCAAGAATGCTGGGGTGACCTGTCATTTCCTCCTCCAGAGGATCTTCCCGACCCGGGGGCAGAAGCTGTGTCTCCTGCACCGGCAGGTGTATTCTTTACCGCTGAGCCACCAGGGAAGCCTTCTTCAACTTACTTCTAACGAAAGAGGAAGCATGCAGGTTCCCGCAAGGAGTCTCAGGCTCCTGACGGGGAAAGAGGCCACTTCATTTTCCTGTCTCTTTACTGCCTTAATTAGCCATTTGGTGACCTGACGGTCTCTTTGATACGCATCCAGCATTGGTCCTCAAACATGGGGGATGTCCGTTGAAAAAGAGGCAGTCAGACTGTCACTACCGCTGTCCAGGAGGCTGATCCAGGCTGGGTGCTGACCTGCAATGAGATCATTGAGTCATCTGTCCTCTTCCCCCGGCCAAAGTGTTGGTGGCGTGTGGAACACAGCTGAGGTGACGGTGTCGAGGCCATTGGGCGGCTGACTTCAAACCAGAGGCCCAGCACAGCAAACAACAGACAGAAAACAGAGAAGGCCTCGTCCAAGTCAAACTGCAGCAAAGCCAGAGGAAGGCTGAAAGTCAACAAGCAGGACAGGAGGAGGATCTCTGGGACGCTCAGTGGGTGACAGGACCTGGGCTTAACCCTGTCTGCATAGCTGGCCTGTGGGAGCACAGAAATTTCCCCTGTTTACCGAATTATTAGGGTGTGCAATACACCCAGAGAAACAACTACCGTAAGGTTTGAGACAACTGAAAAATCACTGTAGTCTAAAGAGGTGACATGGCTAAAAAGGCATCAAAATGATCTGGTGGATGCATTAATAAAGGTATACTGACTGCAGTAAAAGAGGTGATTCATTCATTTCCCAAGTATTAATTGAGCATCTATTATGTACCATGGGTTATTCAAGTTGCTGGAGATAATATAGGAAGCAAACAAACAAAAAATCCCTCCCACAAATCCCTGCTCTTGTGGAGCTTTCAAAACACTGGAAACAGATATTAAAAGAATAATGACTAAACTGTATTGTATTTTAGAATGTGTAATAAAGAAATATAAACGAAAGGAAGGTATTATGGAGTTGGGAAGTGGTATGTGGTTTTAAATGGGGTTATAAGAAAAGATGTCTATGAGAAGGTGATATTTGAGTAAAAGTCCTGAAAGAGTTGAAAGAGCAACAGAGAGAGTACAGAGATATCAGTGGGAAGAGCCTTCCAGGCAGAGGGAACAGCCAGTGCAAAGGGCCTGAGGTGGGAGTGCATGTGGACTATTTGATGAATTGCAAAGAGGCTACTGAAAGAGTTGAGTGAAATGAGGGAGGGGCCAGTGGGAGAAGAAGTTGGAGAAATAATGCAGGCCAGGGTCTGCAGGGCCTTGTGGACCAGGGAGCTGACTTTACCTTCCATTCTGAGGGATGCAGAGAGTTATGGGAGGGTTCTGGCCAGAGGAGTGACATGATCTGATATAGGTTTCAACAGAATCCCTCTGGCCGCTTTTTGGAGAACAGAATGTAGGAGGCAGAGGCAGAAGTTGGGAGACCAGTTAGGAGATTTCTAGATGGACTTCCCTAAAGTGAGATGGCTTGAAGGATAGTAGTAGTGTCAGGCGCTCAGTAGTGTCTGACTCTTTGCAACCCCATGGGCTGTAACCTGCCAGGCTCCTCTGTATATGGGATTCTCCAGGCAAGAATACTGGAGTGGGTTGCCATGCCCTTCTCCAGGGGATCTTCCCAACCCAGGGATTGAACCGGGGTCTCTCACATTGCAGGACGATTCTTTACCATCTGAGCCACAAGGATATCTGTATCTATATCTGTACATCATCTATGTTTCTCTTTATATGCTCTATGTATAATTGTTTATGAAAATCCAGTGGATAGATGAGATAGATGGATAGACTTCACAAATATAGAGAAGTATTTAGATAGTAGTTACTTGGAGATTCATCTGTCAATCTATTGTTGGGCCAGTATATTGATAGATGGATAGACTGATAGATCAATAGTTCAATAGATTGATAGGCTTGTGCTGGAGTTCATGCTCAGCTGCTAATTTGCGTCCGACTCTTGTGACCCCATGGACGGTAGCCCACCAGGCTTCTCTGTCCATGGGATTCTCCAGGCAAGAATACTGGTGTGGGTTGCCGTTTCTTTCTCCAGGGGATCTTCCCGATCCAGGGATCTAACCTGCATCTCCTGCACTGGCAGGCGTATTCTTTACCATGGAGCCCCCTGGGAAGCCCCACTAGGCTCCCTGTATCCGTATAATGATGTTTGTAGGAAGAGTAGTGATAGACACATTTGCAGAAGGCCTACTCTGTTCCAAGTATCTGTTAAGTGCTAATTTCTCTGAACTTTCTCAGCCACATGATAATGTTAACATCTTGCTGTCATAGCTACTCAGGGCCACCCAACAATAAGGCTGGATTTCTACATACTCTCTGCATCATGTCCCATGCAGATACTCAGAACTTTCTAGAAAATGGACCGTTTGACTCAATGGCCTTACTTCCCTGAGGCCCCTCTTGGTCCCGAATTTCTTCCTCCCTGAACAGGCTATGCCTTTGGATTCCGTGGGTGCCTTTTATCTTATCGAGCCCTTTCCCCTCACTTTGCTAGCTGTCACGTTTGTTATGCTAGGATAAACTTTTGGCCGATGTAGCACATACTCTGGGGTCAATGCCCTGTGTTATCCCAGGGATAGTTCAAATATTTGTGGCCTTGTCAACCTCCATCTCACTGGACGTGTGTCGTGGTGGAGCGGGAGGGGCGTTTTACTCCTGGAGACCAGCGTGAGCCAGTACCTGGTGGGCAAGAGGCCCTTCCTGGAACACTGTGGAAGGCATGCGATAAACAGACCAGATCTTGGCTCCAGGTTGAAAGAAGCTGGCTGTCGAGAAGAAAGAGGGATGCTAGTGACTCCTTCGTGCTCACTTCTTTCACACATAGTGCAAAATGTGATCTTCACAAAGGCACTAAAACAAAGGGATTTTAATGACCATTTCACTGACTGGAAAACTGAGCCTGAGAGAGTTGAACGGCTATGACAAAGGTTCTTAAAATGACTTGTGTACATGACTCTTCAGCTGTATGGTGAAGTCTAGGAACGCCTTCTCAGAACCGTGCTTTAAAATCCCTGAAATAAAATATATAGGGGTCTTCCCCGGTGGTCCAGTGGTTAGGACGCTGTGATTCTACTGCAGGGGGCATGGGCTTGATCCCTGGTTGAGGAACTAAGATCTCTCATGTCATAGCTTGGCCAAAAAATAAAAATCTAAAAATAAAAGAAATTAAAAAAGAAAAACAAGGTTACAAAGAAACCCACTACAAACAGAAAAAGGCATACAGTCATACTTGTATTTCTTTATCAATTCTTGAAATAAATCATAGCAGCAGTTCTAATAACAACCCCGGTGGCAGAAGTGTCATGACACTAAGGAATGCTAACTTCACTGTGACTCCTGTAAGGTGACAAGTCAATATGGGTGATTGCTACTGGGGACCACGTGGTAGGGGCTGCTGATCCTGCCACGTGTCTGTTACCGGCAATCAGAATGGAAAGGGATGCTCAACTGCAGTTCAAGGTCAGTGACGACAACAAAGACGTGATATACTTTCCTGCTGACCCAGTTGAGAGAAGCTCTGAATTCCAGCGTGGGGCCTTTGGGGATCTGGGGCCCCAGAGTGAGGACCCCCGAGCTGGTGAGGGGAGGTTTGGGGAAAGGGCAGCTAGTTGTGCCAGGCTCCAGAGACACACTCAACCACGGCAAGGTTCTTGTCCCGAACCCCCGTCTCCCCATGCTGCATCCTCTAGCCTTGTCCCCCTGTGAGCCAGTTAGCCGTGACCGGTGGCTGGGAGGGCAGAAAGAGCGCCTGCCTTTGAAGCGCTGGGCTCCCTTTGATGTGCAGACTCTACCAAGGTCCTTCCTGGAGTTGGGCAAATCTCAGCTGCCTACTCTTATCCCTCCCTTTGTGAACATTCCCCGGAACAGTTCAAAGACCTCTCTCGCACTGTTTCTGTAGGTTTTCTTGTTTTGGCTTCTTGGGCTGGCTAAAGTGGTGGTCCAGTGGGCTGGACACGGACTTTCTCTCTCTCTCTCTCTTTTTTTTGGCTGCACTGGGTCTCTGTTGTGGCAAGCAGGCTCCTCATTGCAGTGTGCGGGCTTCTCTAATTGTGGCGGGCAGGTTTAGTTGCCCCTTGAGAGGTGGGATCTTAGTTCCCCAACCAGGGGTTGAACTCATGTGTACCCTGCATTGGAAGATGGATTCTTAACCACTGGACCCCCAGGGAAGCCCTGGACATGGACACAGACTTCTGGAGAGAACTTTGAAGTTTGAAGAAGGTATCATCGTCAGGTAGTTCTTATTGCAGGCCAGGTTGAAGAAACTAAGAGGCCTTGTTCAAGGAAAATAAAAATATGATAAAAATGTAGCTGCCTACTGGTTAAGCCATCAGGGCTGTTGGACATACGCAGGGTTGAGCTGAAATCTCTTACTGGGTAGGTATAACTTTGGTGAAGTCACTTAAGCTTTCCAAACCTCTCTTTATTGATGGGGAAACTGAGGCAGGCTCAGAGAAGCTAAGTAATTTGATCAAGGCCACACAGCCATAAGACGATGCTGGGACTAGAATACAGGTTTATCGGACTATAGAGACAATGAGTGACTCAGGAAAGAAGGGAGGCAGCCCCTTAGCCCCAGCAACAAGAATCATAACAATAACCAGAACAAAAGCAGAAGTTTATTAGGAAGCATGGACTCCATGCTGGGTACAACACTGGGGATTTGGACTTGTTTTCTGGAATCTTCCTAAGGACACTGAAAGGTAGGGATGATCCCTCACTTTCTATAAATGAGAAGCCTAGATCAGAGAGGTGATGTGACTTTTCCAAAGTCACACAGCTGCAGATGGCAGAACTCAGGTGTGGCTGAACCAGAGCCCTTTCTTCAACCAGTCTCCAGAAGCCAGGTCCCCAGGGTCCCTCTTGGAGTCAGGAAACTATTATTTCCGTGACAGAACTCTATAAACAGTTCCACTCTGAATGGACTGACAGTGGCAACTGGTCCCCTGGGATCAAAGTCAACACTGGCCATCCGGAGGGTATGGCATGAGGGAAGGGAGTCTGAATTTTGGAACAGGCTGAAGGAAGAGGAAGCCACGAAGGGCCACCAGTTCTTTTGGAAGAGGAAGCCGTTCGTTCAGCAACCTTTCCAGGGCTGGCTGGGGCTGTAGGAATGACATGAGACTGTGACTTGTATCCAACCTGACTTAAACACTGCAAGATGGGATGGTTGCTGCCTGAAATATTCTCCAGCTGAGAACCATGAGCATCGCAGAAGCACAGCAGCATCTTCGCCACCCCCTTCCTATATCCAAAATGCCACAACCTTGAGCTCAGGACGACTCCAGCGTCATGCTCCAGGGGCATCACGGGACCCGGGCGTAGGGGCTGACATTCCAGGCAAGGGGCCGAATCCTGTCTATTTCCTTGGCCTCCCTTGCAACCCAGAGCTCACATCTGCAGCCCATCTGGCTGGGTTGAGAAGCCCAGTCCACCGTCAGGGGAAAGGAAGTCTCTCTGTGGGTATTTCAGGCCTGACCTGGACAGCCTCACCCCCTCCTCCTCGGCCAAGATCAGGGGAGAAATTCAGCCCAGTGGGCTGCTTGTCAGGGAGGCTGCTGGCCTCGACTTTCAGACTCCTGAGTCATCTCTCCTTGGGCCCATCCTCTGCCTGACTTCCTTGCAGGGGCCTTTGATGAATAGATGAGATAATGGACATGCTTTGAAAAAGATGAAACACCAAACGAAAGGGTGTGCTGGCCCCGGCAGTGAGTGCAACAGACTGGTTAAACCTTGGACTTCCTTCCTGTCTGGGGCAAAGACTGCTCCCAATTTCTGCATCTCTGGACAGCCGGCTTGCACAGTGAGCCATCCTCCCCCCACCCCCACCCCCCACCTTTAGAGAGAGATGCAACTCAATAGCCTTTGGAGCACATTACATCTACCAACTGGGAGAATCATCACCACAGTCATGAGCAAGGGATATGAATTTACCCACTTTACAGACAAGGAGACTGAGACATAGAGAATTCAAACATGCCCAAGATCATATGGCTACTTGGGACTGACCCAGGATTTCAACCTAGACCTATTCATTCCAATGAAGACTTATAAAACGTAAGAGATTTATGTGCGAAGTCTTCAGTTAGAATGAAATATAACTCATCAATAGGAGCAAGAAATATGGGGTTTTGCAAAAAGATGTCCCTCCCAGCTCCTCCAAATCTGCAGAAAAGATGACTTTTTCCCCTCACTGCAGCTGGGGCTCTTGGCATCAGATGTATTGGGCGGTGGTCCCTCTGTAGAGAGATGAGAGATTATAGGATCGTGCAGTTGGAAGGGAACTTGATGGTCATTTAGGGACAGCATCCCCTCCACTAGAGCAGTGCCAAGAGGCTATCCAGCCAATACTCAGAGACTTGCACAGATAGGGAACTTCTTCCTGAAAAGTGGCCTATTTCTGTTCTCACGCAGCTCACAGTCACCTAGGCAAATTAACAGACTCTGTTGAAATACACAATGTGTTCTTTCTATTACCCAGAGATGAATGAGGAAGTAGGTACACATGTATCCACAGTTATATTGTGATAGCAAAATATTTGGACCAACCTATAAGGCCCCCAATAGGCGAGTGAATGCATAAAACGGGCTTCCCTGGTGGCTCAGAGGATAAAGCGTCTGCCTGCAATGCGGGAGATCCGGGTTCGATCCCTGGGTTGGGAAGATCCCCTGGAGAAGGAAATGGCAACCCACTGCAGTATTCTTGCCTGGAGAATCCCATGGACAGAGGAGCCTGGTGGGCTACAGTCCATGGGGTCGCAAAGAGTTGGACACGACTGAGTGACTTCACACACATATAGTCCTTTGATGGAACATTATAGAGTCATGAAAAGAGTACACTCAGGCTAAACAAATCTCTATGGATAAATCTCAGAAACACAACTGTGAATGAACAGACTGGCTGCTGAGTGTTTCATACAGTTTGCAGAGTACTATGGATGTTTAAAAAAAGCAAACACAAATAAGCTATACATTTTCTATGTGAATATATGCATGCAAAGGCATTTGCAAGGGCTATGGAAGTAATTAACAAACTGACGAGAGTGGTTCTCTCTGGTTGGGAGGGGAGAGAAAAAGTCTTTAAATTAATTTGCAGAGTTAAAAGATGTTCTTAAGGACACTATATTACTGTAGAGTTTAGGTAATTAACATTTACTTGAAAGTCTTTAATGAGTTCTTCTCATTATTACATTATACTGCCCTATCTCAAGCCTCTTCAGTTTGACCTATCTCCCTGCACACAACCCCAAACATGTGACGGTAGTGTTTGCATTTTTCCTCGATCAAAAACTACCATTCCTACAACCCTTGACTCGTTGCCTGTTTCCAAGCTCCTTATTTCACCACGTTTTCTTTCCCCTGCACATGTTTATATTTCTCTTTCTCTCCTCCTTCCATCCTTCCTTACTCCTCTCCCTCCCTCCTCTGCTAGTTTTTTTAAAAGATTTTTTTGATGTGGACCATTTTTATAATCTTTACTGAATTTGTTATACTATTGCTTCTGTTTTATGTTTTTGGTTTTTTGGCCCTGAGCCATGCGGGATCTTAGATCCCTGACCAGAGATCGAACTCGCACTCCCTGAATTAGAAGGTGAAGTCTTAACCACTGAACCTCCAGGGAAGTCCCCCTCCTGGGGTCTCTGAAATTAAAGAATTTAAAACAGAAAGAAGGAAATAAGATCCAGCCATATTCCTACCATCCACAATGAACTGTTATGAATCTGTCGGCATCTTTTCTAAATATTCTTTTTTTTAATATTTACAGTTTAAAATTACTCGATAGCACACCCTTCAATAGCTCAGCTGGTAGAGCGGAGGACTGTAAAATTACTCAGTAATACATGAATTGCTAGTTCTTAAATACAATTGGGGTATCTCAGTACAGCTAAGTCCCCCTTATGCTCCCAGCCCTACCTACACACACATACTATCATGAACTTAGAATATACACTCCCATCTAAATTTAACTTTTACATACTTATATATGAATGTTTGAAAATATAGAGGGCTTCTTGGGCATGTAATTTCTTAAATGGAATATGAATCACTTCATGGCCAGAATTCTTTCTCCAAATCACGTGACTTTGAGAAAGCTCTCTGTAGATACTTACAGCTCAGGTTCATCTGCTTTGATTTCAGTCTTAAAACACGTGCAAGTGTGTTATCTGTATCCAGTCCCTAGTCAGTGCATCTAAACTGACTCCAGTGTCTTCTACCACAAACAATTCCATAATGGACATGCCTGTATATGTCTCTTCATGCACAAGTGTAAGAGTTTCTCTGAGGGTGATACCACTCCTTCCTTGAGAAGTGACATGCACTCTTTCCCCTAATAAACAAGGGTGTTCAGCACTGAATCCAGTCTGCTAAATGTGGTCCCATCAGAGCAGTCAGTCAATGAAGATTTATTGGAGTGTTTATTAGGTGCCACAGTTCTAGGCATAGAGAGAGAATACAAAACAAACATTACCCCCTACCTACTTAAGAGTTTATCATCTCACCTCAGAGACCAACAGTAAGCAAATATTCCAGGCTGTTAAGTAAACATAAATGTGCAATATTCTGTGAAGAAGAATGAGGCAACAGGAGCAATGGCAGGGGGCCCAGCCCTAGACCAAGATCAGGGAGGGCTTCCTGGAGGAGGTGACACTTAATTGTGTTCCAAAGGGTAGATGAGTGGAGAACAGGATGGTAGACAAACATTTCAGCAAAGGAGATTGTATGCATGCTAAGTTGCTTCAGTTATGTCTAACTCTTTTCAATCCCATGGACTGGAGCCCACCAGGCTCCTCTGTCCATGGGATTTCCCAGGCAAGAATACTGGAGTGGGCTGACATCCCTTTTCCAGGGGATTTTCCCGACCCAAGAATCGAACCTGTGTCTCTTATGTATCCTGCATTGACAGACAGGTTTTTTACTACTAGTGCCACCTGGGAAGCCTCAGCAGAGGAGAACTAGAAGTAAATGTGAACAAGATGAGTCTGTTCCTACCTCAGGACCTTTGCACTGACTATGTTCTCTGGTTGACATACTTTTCAGCCAGTTCCTTTATGAGATCCTGGAAGCTTTGTGACTCCCCCACATTTGTGGTTTGTGTGACCCTGACTGTTTCCTTGCACTGATTCTTCCTGTAAGCCGACCACCCAATTTCCCCTTCTTGGTTCCTTTGAGGAAGAGAAAGGTGAGGAACTGCTCTGTCTTTGTTGGTAGGCCTGGTCAAGAGAATCCCTATTAAAGCACATGAGGCTCACAGCTTCAAGCATGGACTCTGGAGCCAGACTACTTGGATGCAAAGCCCAGGTTTTTTTCACTTTCCAGCTGTGTGACCTCTGGCAAGCAAACTTCCATTTCAAGCAGGCTGTAAAAATAGAGATTTAAAAATGAACCTATCTATGAAACAGAAACAACACCGGGGACATAAGAGAAGAGACTGGTGGTTGTCAAGGAGGAAGGGGTGGGAGAGGGTCGGAGTGGGAGTTTGGGGTTAGCAGATGCAAACCGTTATTTACAGAATGGGATAAACAGCAAGGTCCTACTGTATAGCACAGGGAACTATATTTGGCATCGTGTGATAAACCATAATGGGAAAGAATATGAAAAAGAATATGTATGTATGACCGAGTCACTTTGCTATATAGCGGTAATTAACACAGCATTGTAATTCAACTATACTTCAATAAAAAATAAATTAAAAACAATAGGGATGAAGGGACTTCCCTGGTAGTTCAGTGGTTGGGACTCTGCGCTTCCAATGCAGGGGGCTTGGGTTCAATTCCTAGTTGGAGACCTACAATCCTGCAAGCTACATGGCTGCAGTCAAAAACAAACAAACAAACAAACAAACCAAAAGGATAAAAATACTCTCCACCACTCAGAGTTCTAGTGAGAATTAAATGAGAAAATGCATGTAAAGCAGTAGGCATGGAGCCCTGGACACTCCATCAATAGTAACAAAGACAATAACGGTAATAGTAGCAACGCGCAGCCGCTGCTTTAGAGAAGAGCGGGCGGAAGTGGAGGCTCCCCCAAACGAGAAGGGAGAATGTCCCAAGCTGGAGCTCCAGACCGCCCCCAGAGACAAAGGCGGGCAGTTACTGAATGACTGATGGCTTCGAGCCCCGGCCGCGTTTCCTGGAAGCCTTTAGCCTTGAACCCGAGGGTGTCTCTCCAGCTGGACCGTGGGCGTGGAGCTGAGCAAATACACCATCATTGATCAGCCCCTGTGGTCCAGAAGCTTCCCCAGAGGCCGGGATGTGAGTGAGTGGGAGGTCCCCTCGGAGTCTGGTCAGCTGTGCCTGCACAAGAGGCCAGCAAAGGAGGATGGGGCTTGGGGGGGGATGCCTCTCAGCCTGGTTCTGTGGGGCCTCTGACCTCTGTTGTCAGGAGCGGACCCTTCCTAACTCCTGAGGGGTGCAGGCAGGGAGAGTCAGTATGGTGGGTCCTTGGGACCTCGAAATCAATAGTAAAAAGTTTACTGTTCTTGCACTTTAAATAAACACTAATGCACCGTCCTAATCGTGTATTTTCTTGCTAAAAACTGACTCTGTGACATGAGTCCTATTCTATTCCCATTTTCTTTTTTAATGATTATTAGCTCAACTCTTTGAGAGCGTTCACTTCCCCCCACCCCCATGGGTTTTTTTTTTTTTTTTTTGGCAAGGGATCTTAGTTCCTCCAGCAGCGATTGAACCTGTGCCCCTGCAATAGGAGCATGGAGTCTTACCCACTAGACCACCAGGGAAGTCCCAATCTTCATTTTCTAGAGTAGGGAAACAGGCTCAGAGAGGTGAAATCACTCCTGCAAGGCCAGTTTTGTCAGCTGCAAACTCGGCCTGTTATCCATTCGTCAGTTGGCACCATCCTCTTTCTTCCTCTGTCTGCCACTGAGCAGCAAGGATCTTGGACCAGGAACTTAACCCCTGTGGGCCTTGGTTTCCTGGACTGTGCTGTGACGTGGAGAAATTGCTTCTGAGAGTTGTCAGAAGGACTGAAACAAGTTGGTGGATGCCCAAGGCTTGTGGCAGTAGCTGGTTTGCCACCACAGTGCAGTTGCAGGTTATTTGAATGATGATGATAATTTTTTCCCTTGGTGTTTATTGCTCATTTGTATTTCTTCATTTTGCCAATGGAAGGGACTTCCTTCCCTTGATTTTCATTTTGATAAAAGACTCTTTTGGAAATGGAAGAAACTGTGTGCTTCTCTAGAGGGACAAGGGGCATACTCAGGAGTATGGGATGGGAATTGATCACAGGTGCTCAGTCAGTCTGGACTTTTAACTCCCTGCAGTCTTCAGGAGGGTTTCCCTGGTGGCTCAGCAGTTAAGAATCCGTCTGCCAATGCAGGAGATACAGGTTCAATCCTCGGGTCAGGAAGATGCCCTGGAGAAAGAAATGACAACCCACTCTAGTATCCTTGCGGGAGAATTCCACAGACAGAGGACCCTGGCGGGCTGAAGTCTTTGGGAGTCACGAGTCAGACACGACTTAGCAACTAAACAACAACAAACCTTCAAGAGCGAGATGGAACTGCAGGGTGGCCCTTCAGAGAAGGTCAGCATGGTGGCCTTCAAGCTGGGAGACCAGCAGAAAGACCCTGCAGCAGGGCGAAGTGGGGGTCAGAGAACTGAGAGTTCCCATAAGAAAGTTAAATGAGGTCCTCTTTGGGACCACCCAGAAACACACCAGCCTCATCGCAAAGATGCAGGGCCTTGGAAGAGAAGATCTATCTTCCTCCCGCCACTGAAGAGACCTGAACTCCCCAGGGGCCTCTTGCTGGGCTGACTTCCTGCCTGGGATCCTTCCAAACCTTGTCGCCTGCGACCCTGGCTGCCCGGCTCCCCCTTTCCAATATCCGTTCCCTCCTTGTCCCCCTGCCCTCAGCCCTGCCCCGGATCCTGGCAACATCCTGTTCTTCCCCTGAACTGAACTCCCCCTCCAGCTTCCCAGTGTGATAGGAATCTTAAATAAATGCTTCCTGTCTCTCGTCCACCTTATCTCCCGTTCCTCCCCAATGGCTGAGGTTCAAGAACCACAGGCAGCCTTGCCCTCCCTTCTAATTTTAAACCTGCCCTCCGAGGCACTCTCCCCTTCCTCCGTAAGGTTCCGGGAAAGGCCAGGGGGCGTCAGAGGTCCCTGTTGACCCGCTGAGTCAGCAGAGGCCGAAGGCATCCTTCTGAAGTCCCCAGGGAGGGAGTCTGGAGCTGGAGAGCTTGGGTGAGGCCATTTTGCAGCGCCTGCTCCCACGAGAACTGAGTTCTGTGTGGAATAGATGTGTGTGTGCTGTGTTCAGTCGTGTCCGATTCTTTGAGACCCTGTGGCATGTAGCCCGCCAGGCTCCTCTGTCTATGCGGTTCTCCAGGCAAGAATACTGGAGAGGGCTGCCATTTCCTCCTCCAGAGGATCTTCTCAACCCAGGGATTTGACCTGCATCTCTTGCGTCTCCTGCCTTGGCAGGCGGGTTCTTGACCACTGAGCCACCCGGGAAGTAGATGCCTAGATTTCAATCCTGAGGTCTGCCTAAGTCCAAATCCTGACTTTTTGCAAAACGTTGAGCTATCTTTGGAAAAAGATCAAAGAAGTTGTCTAGCCTAGATTATGGAAGCGACCTTGGCCGCTATAATTAACTACAAGGCTCCTGAAGTCTTCTATGTACCATGCCATTATAGACATTCATTATATTAATAGACACACCATTCTAGACGTCCCCTTCTTCCTCTTCTTAATCATGCCATCCTTCTGTGAAACTGTCATCCCCCATTTTTCCTGCCTTGTCCGACTTTTCACTCCTCTTCCTCAGCTCTCCTCCTCAGCTTGAGGATGTCCCAGGGTTGGCCTCAGTTCATCCATCAACTTGGAATGTGCCTCCTCCCTAGGTCTCAAAGCCATCAACACCCCTGTGTGTCCCTTCACCCCAGCACCTCAAGATGGGGATGTCCAAAAGGGAGCTTATCACCTTGCCCCAAACCTGCTCTTACCTCTCAGTTCTCTAGCTCATCCATGGTATGATCAGCCACGCACTCAATCAAACTAGAAAAATCTTGGGGTCCTGCTCAACTTCATCTCCTTCCACACTCGCCCCACCTAACCAGTCATTCACCTGGTGACTTCTACTTCCCATGGAATCCCCAAGCCCATTGCTGCCCTGCATCCCCGTGAACACAGCACATGCAAGTGAATGAGCAGGAAAATGACTTTTCCAAAAGCAGGGCTTTTGGAAAGCAGCCTGGGCGGTACCTTCAGTGTCTGTCTTTGGTCTCTGTGCATGTGGAGACACAGTCCACAGAGCCATGTGTTCTAGTTTATATAGCTGTCTTCTGGTGCTAGGGATTATCTTAGAATCAAAATTGTGACAAGCTCATGGATTTTTTTCTTGTCATCGTTCAGTCGCTAAGTCGTGTCCAACTCTGCAACCCCATGGACTGCACCACAGCAGGCTTCCCGGTCCTTCACTATCTCCTGGAGTTTGCTCAGATTTCACATCCATTCTATCTAATCATCTCATTCTCTGCCAGCCACTTCTCCTTTTGCCTTCAATCTTTCTCAGCATCAGGGCTTTTTCCAATGAGTTGGCGGCTCTTCCCATCAGGTGGCCACAGTATTGGAGCTTCAGCTTCAGCAATATCCTTCCAATGAATATTCAGGGTTGTTTTCCTTTAGGATGGACTGGTTTGATCTCCTTGCAGTCCAAGGGGGTTTCAAGAGTCTTCTCCAGGAGTGCAATTCGAAAGCATCAATCCTTTGGCACTGAGCCTTTCTTAAATTCATACTTTTTTCCAGCTCTGATTCTCCAGAGAGTATTGGACTATCACATTGTCTGTTTCTTCTTGCACTAATTTTGGCATTCTTTATTTTTCAAGAAATGTTTCTGTCTTACTTGCTGCTGCTGCTGCTGCTAAATCACTTCAGTTGTGTCCGACTCTGTGTGACCCCATAGACGTCAGCCCACCAGGCTCCCCCGTCCCTGGGATTATCCAGGCAAGAACACTGGAGTGGGTTGACATTTCCTTCTCTGTCTTACTTAGGTTCTTGAATTTATTGTTTAGTTGATAATACTCCCTTTCTTTGTTTCCTCATCTACACAGTTGGAATAGATTGAGTCTATTATTTATTTAGTTAACAATGCTGAGTGAATACTGTCTCCATATGGTTTAATAAATATAGAGAAAGGCATAGAGTGGAAATTATCCCCCCCTTGCTTATTTTCCCAGTTCCATTCCTTCTAGGGATGATGAGGTGAGGTACTTTTTTGGTGCATGCTTCTATAGTTTTTTTTTTAAATAACATTGAAAAAATATTATACAAGAAAACACAAACCTGCAGACCACCCTGAAACAAACTCTTTCTTGACCATACCATTATACACTTGTGCGTGTGTGCACATTTGTAAGTTTCCCTTTCATCTTTATTCATATAACCCCCCCGGTATACAGAATCTACAAGATGTGGCGAATTCCACAAGATATTTCTTTCTCCCAAACCCCTAACTTGCTTCCTTAACTAGGTCAGGCTTAGTGTTATTTCCACACCCCATCACTTTTTTGCTGGAAGACTAGTTACTTCATCTGAAAGTTGAACAAACACAGCTATTAACAGGAGAGGACCACTGGGAGGATTAAATGAAGATATGTCTGCAAAGCACTTAACCTTTACCTGGCCCTTAGGAGCATCTAGTGTGTTCCAGTATTATTGTTATCATTATTACTATTATTATAAGGAAAAAGTTTTTTTTTTTTTTTAATTATTATCATGTTCTTTCTGGGTCATGTCCTGAAAATTTCACTTCTTGATAAATTATTACAGACAGCTAAGACAGGGCAGTTCCCTTCTCAGCCTGAGAATGAGCAGCACTGCCTTAATTAGCAGCCACTGGGAACATCAGAGTGTCTGTCCTCTCGCTGTTTATATTAACAGCTTTCATTAATCACACATAAGATAATAGACATCGCCATCCACCACACCATGTGTTAAAAAAAATACTCAAGTTAATTGTGTCGGAATAGATGTCTGCACCCTCGGAGAAAATGTTCAGAACTGAAAACATATGAGCATTCTTTTCTTTAGATTCTCCTTTAGTTGAATAACTCCTCCTTGAAAAAAGTTTAAGAGTTGGGGGACTGATTTGTATTTCCATCACGTGACAGTGACTTAACCAACATTACTAACATGCTTTATACAAACAGCAACAGTCCTTTATTTATTTATCTTTGCCCTGCCATGCATCATGTGGAGTCTCATTAATAGTCCCCTGACCAGGGACCGACCATGTGTCACCTGCATTGGAAGCATGGAGTCTTAACCACTGGACCACCAGGGAAATATCAACAGTCCGTTTTTGAGTCAGTTTGCCAGTTGGGAAATTGAGGATCAGAGAGACCAACGCACCTGCCCAAGTTCAGAGCTGGTCACTCCCAGTACAAAGCAATAGATGCAGTGGTTAAGTGGCGGTACATGGAGATTTAAAAAAGTAACCCAGGTAGGGTGCTTAAAAAAGAACCGATCACATAGGACATGCCGTGTATGTGCTGGTGAGTGATATTGCTCAGCAAATGTTAACAATTTTGGACATTTTCACAACAAGATATATGTGTATCTTTTAACAGCCATATATTAATAGTTACTCTAAGGCAGGGGTTGGGCTTACTGGTGGCTCGGAAGGTAAAGAATCCACCTGCAATGCGGGAGACCCTGGTTCCATCCCTGGGTCAGGAAGATCCCCTGTAGAAGGGAATGGCTGCCCACTCCAGTATTCTTGCCTGGGAAATCTCATGGGCAGTGGAGCCTGGCAGGCTACGGTCCATGGGGTTGCAAAGAGTCGGACAGGATTGAGCAACTAACACTTTTCACTTTTCAAGGCGGGGGTGAGCAAATTATGATTTGCTGGTTAAATCCAGTCCCCTGCCTGTTTTTGTAAATAAAAATTTATTGGCACACAGTCCTGCCCATTCATTTATATATTGCCTCTGACTGTTTTGAGAAAACCATGGCAGAGGTGAGGAGTTACAGTCAGTCACACCAGACAAGCTTTAAGACCCACAAAGCCTAAAATACTTACTACCTAGCTTTTCACAACTATTTGCTGGCCTGTCTTATAAAGGATAACAGCACCTATTGTTATACATCAGATTGAGTCAATTTGTTCTATTTTTTAAATTGAAGTATACTTGATTTACATTACTATTTAAGCTTTGGGTGTACAAAACTGATTCACAATTTTCAAAGGTGATAGCTTATAGTTATTATAAAATATTGGCTATAATCCCTGTGCTATACAATATGTCCCTATAGCTTTATTCTCCTTGCTATTGCCTCTGTATCCGTGTATTTTTGTACACTGATGCTGATTTATCTGTAGGATACATTGTTAGGTGCTGGATTGCTGAGGCAACTAAAATGTAGGAAGCTTCTGAGAGCAAGGGCTAAGAACAGTGACTTCCATAGAGTAGGCTCCTGACCCCCATTGTTTAGAGAGGAGAGTTAGCTGTGAGTCACATTCAGAGCTTTCTAAGTCCTTCACTCAGAGCTTCAGTGATTCCAGCAAAAAATCAGAGCAACTCAGAATCCACCTGATGATAATTCCATCACAGTTGTACGCAGTGATCTGGTAACAGGTATTTTTCATGGGACTGTGTTGGGTCAGGTGCTGTTCCAGGCAACAAGGATAAGAAATTCAGAGAATTCAAATTTTGCTTTTTTTTATTGGGGTATTTACAATATTGTGCTAGTTTCTGCTGTACAATGAAGTGAATCAGCCATACGAACACATATAACCCCTCCCTCTTGGACCTCCCCCCGTGCCAACCCTCTAGGGCATCACAGAACACTCAGCTGGGCTCCTGGTGCTGGGCAGAAGCTTCCCGCTCGCTATCCGTTTTACACACAGTAGGGTATGTATGTCAGCCCCAACTTCTCCATTCATCCGATTCCCCTCTTCCTCACCCCTTACCCTGTGTCCACATGTCTGCTCTCTGTGTCTGTATCTGTATGTCTGCCCTGCAAATAGATTCAACTGTACCATCTTTCTAGTGCAGTGAGTTTTAAAGGTGTTTAAATCTAGAAGTCATTTGAAAACTCACAAAAGCTGTGGTGTCCCTATCCCTTAAGTTGCCCATTCACGTAAAATTTTGCAAAAGGTTTCCAGGGATTGATAACTTCCCCTGAAGCACTTTCATTGACTTTCTTCAGCTCTGGGGTTAAGAGTCCCTCATCTACAAGGACAGACTGACCCATAAAGGATCAGTCTTTGGGTCTTATAAAGGATCTTATCTTATAAAGGATTAATCTTATAAAGGATCTTAAATGGTGTCTCTGGAGCATGTACAAACTAGAATGCATGTCTGCAGAGTGAGATCCTTAGCACTGCTTTGTGATAGAGCATGGAGGAGGGAATATCAGGGAAGGGCTCCCATGGGAAATGGGGCTCGAAGGGTGTGTAGGAGTCCTCCGAATTGTCTAGAAAGAGGAGAGGCAGTTTCACTGTGGAAAAATCAATTAGGGTGAGAGCAACTCTGAGAAGATCCTAATGTTGATGCTGAGAAGTCTGAACTATTTCTAGTTTGTCAACTGACTCCGGCAAACAAGACCAAATGTCTTAACCTCAGTGTTCCCTCTCATCTCCCTAGCACCCACATGGCTGCATCAGATGAGGGCCAGCACAGCACTCACTGACTTTTTAAAGTTGTCCGAAATCCACAGATTAAATGTTCCATGTTAATAAAACATCATCATGAATGCACAAAAGGGCCAGTTCCTTGGTTTCACATTTCACAGCTAAAGTTATTTTATTTTTTCCCCTCCATAGTCTGCTTGATCAGAGTTGCAAGAATTATTTGGATGTCCTTCTTTTTGTTCTATCCTTGACAGTTAGTATTTGAGTTAGGAAAATGGTAAGAAGGCTTCTTGGTCATACCATCTCTTTGAAGTGTGTGTGTGTCTGCTTGTATGTATATGTGTGTGTGTGTACACTTTTTCTGAAAACTCAAGTGCTCTGGATTATGAAATTTGGGAACATGAAGACACTGAGGTGTTGTTGGGTAGTCGCTCAGTTGTAACTGACTCTTTGCGACCCCATGGACTGTAGCCCTCCAGGCTCCTTTGTTCATGGGATTTCCCAGGCAGGAATACTGGAATGGGTTGTCATTTCTTTCTCCAGGGGATCATCTCCACCCAGGGATCAAATCCACATCTCCCGCATTGGCAGGTGAGTTCTCTACCACTGAGCCACCAGGGAAGCCCAGACGTTGAGAACTGATTCCAAAGGTTTGACTTGTAGGTTACTGGTAAAGAGTTTGGGCTGGTGTTCTGGTTCAAATCCTATCTCAACCTATCTCCCAGTGGTTTCCTGGGACTCCTGGAACACAAGACCACAGGCCAGGCTGCTTCATACAACAAAAAGTCTCTCGAAGCTCTGGAGTGCAGGAGGATGAAACCAGGTGTTGACAAGTGTTGGTTACTTTCGAAGGCTCTGGGGCGGATCTCTTTCATGCCTCTTTCCTATCTTCTGGTGGTGACAACAATCCTAGGTATTCCATGGCCTACAGACACATCCCTCCATTTTCTGCTTCCATCTGTGTTCCCCTCTGCTTATCTCTTTGAAATGACACTACTCAATGCATTTAGGGCTCCCATAAATCCAGAGGAATTCCATTCTGGGATCCTTACTTACACTTGAAAAAATCTTATTTCTACATAAAATCTTATTCACAGGTTCTTAATGCACATGTCTTTTGGGAGGCACTATTCACCTCAGCAGAGACATCACTTTGCCAACAAAGATCTGTCTAGTCAAGGCTATGGTTTTTCCATTAGTTCTGTATGGATGTGAGAGTTGGACCATAAAGAAGGCTGAGCACCAAAGAATTGATGCTTTCAAATTGTGGTGCTAGAGAAGATTCTTGAAAGTATCTTGGACAGCAGGGAGATCAAACCTGTCAATCGTAAAGGGAATCAACCCTGAATATTCACTGGAAGACCTGATGCTAAAGCTGAAGCTCCAATACTTTGGCCACCTGATGCGAAGAGCTGACTCATTGGAAAAGACCCTGATGCTGGGAAAGATTGAAGGCAAAAGGAGAAGGGGATGGCAAAAGATAAGATGGTTAGATAGCATCACTGACTCAGTGAACATGAATCTGAGCAAACTCTGAGACATAGTAAAGAATAGGAAAGCCTGGCCAGCTACACTCCATGACGTTGCAAAGAGTAGTCATGACTTAGTGACTAAGCAATAACATTCACCCCCACTACAACCACATCCTCTGCATCCTTGGGTATGTTCCTTACCCAACGCTGAGCCTTAGCAGTGACCTCATCTGGAACTCGTGGTCACTCAGAGAAGCTCAATTCAGAAAATAAGATAATGCACATAACACTCTCTGCACCAAGCCTAGCACGCTCGGTGCACACACATGAAAGGGCGGGGCTGTTATCTGCAGTAGCAGAAATGATATCAGTGTCGCTGTCTCTCAGCCAGGAGCTCTGACATATGGAGGGTGGGGCAGTGCAACCTCAAACATCTGGACAACAAGAGCATGGTGCTTTCCAGCTCGGGCTGTTTGGCATCCTGTAGACCCCAGAAGCAGATGACAGAATGTCAAGATGATTGACTATCCTCTTCCCTTTCCCCCAGACACTGGCGGGTTGACTGAGCCTAAACCTCATGGATGTTTTCCACTGAAGACACACACGCTTGTTTTCCCGGTCAGATGCTGGTGGTTCCCATGGGCCGTAGGATTCAGCGGCTGTCCTAGAATGGTGTCAGATCATACACAGTCTAGAGGTCCATCAAGGTCTATTACTCAGATGGAATGAGTGAGAAGTGTCACAAACTTCAGAGGTCACACAGTACTGTGGGTTCGAATCTCAGCAGAGCTACCTGGGAGCTGAGTGATATTGAACAAATTATTTTCTGCCTTTGAGCCTCACTTCCTCACCCTTCAACTGGAATCAGTCCCAAAGTGATTCTGATGATTAACTAAAATCACATGTATAATTTCTATACACTGCAAGAGCCCATTAAAGCTTGCCATTTTTTATTGTTATCATTATTCATAATAAATCATAAAGTGTATTAGTTCAGATGACTCACATGAAGGATCATTGATTCAGTATCACCCCGACAGTGTTTTGCTTGGCAAGTGAATTCGATGATTCCAGATCACTCATTCTTGGAAAATACAGGCTCAGATCCTAATCCCTTCTCTTTCCACTTAAGTGACTTCCTGTCTTTGGAGTCTTGGTTACTGCTTTTACAGAAGGGCAATGTTCTTTATGAATAACAATGTTCTTGTTATGAAACAGGGTTACTCTGGAGGTGCAAACAAAAGCCTAGGTGCTTATTTGTTGAGTCAGAAATTATTTATTGAGTCTTGACAATGTTTCAGGCTATGGAAAGACATGGGCGATATGACGGTGAACAAGACACGAATTGTTCTTGCTTTCAAGAAGCTTAGTAGAAGAGAGTATGAGTAATCATGAAATGTACAAATGTAACAGCATCTTATTCTCATTGATCATTATTATGCCTTTCCCTCTCACAGCTGATACATGTTGGTGGAATAAATTTAACAAAGTTTACTCAAATTTGTCAATTTTGGGATGTCAGTCCTTGTGTTCCACAGGATGATGTGGTAGGTTGATACATTCTTCTGCATCCTAGACCTCTTTGCCTACCATCTCTCATCCAATAGCAGCGTTTGTGGGGCATTTTACAGATGCTATAAAATAGTTTTTGAACTCAGAACTTTGCTTTGTAGGGTTTCTGGCTTTCAAAAATCTAATCCCTCTGAATGGCACACTTAGAAAATGGTTAAAATGGTTAAATGTTGAGGCATGTGTCAGAATTTCATTTATTTTTATGGCTGAATAATATTCCATTATGTGTATATACCACATTTTCTTTATCCAATCATCTTTTGATGGACACTTAGGTTATCACCACTTTTTGACTACTTCGATTAATGCTTCAGTGGACACTGGTTCATATTATCTGTTGGAGTCTCTATTTTCAGTTCTTCTGGCTGTGGAATGATGCGTAAGTACCCAGTCATATGCTAATTCTATATTTAGCTTTTTGAGGAACTGGCAAGCTATTTTCCATAGCACCTGCACTAGTTTGTATTGCCACCAGCAATGTGCAAGGGTTCCAATTTCTCCACATCCTCTCTAACACTTGTTATTCTCCTGGTATTTGTTTTTTTGGTAACATTATAACCATTCTGGTAGGTGTGAAGTGGTATCTCATTGGGGTTTTGATTTGCTTTCCCCTTGGGCCACAGCTACTGAACCAGCACACTCTACAGCCTGCAGGCTGCAAGAAGAGAAGCTCAGGCATTGTAACCAGAGAGTAGCCCCTGCTCACCACAACTAGAGAAAGCCTGCACAGCAACAAAACCCAGCACAGCCAAAAACAAACAAATAATAGAAATGCACGAAAACTAAATAAGAATTCTCTCAATCTTGGGGTTGTGCAGACAAGAAGATGAGAATTAGTATCATTCTGAGAGTGAGTTTCTCCTTTAATTTTTCACCCTAGGTGCCTCTTGTCCCTTCCTCAGTGGAGCCCAGGAAGGTGGCAAGTCCCCTGCAGGGACCCGAAGGGGAGAAGTCTAACTGGGCTGCCTTGACTAATGGGCCCAAGATAAGAGTCTGCTGAAGCTGAGCCTGGGGAGTGCCAACACCCTCTCATGGTCTCAGGAGTGGCATGGAAGTAACTAAGGAAGGTGGCAGGGCTCAGGTAAGCCCTGACAATGGGACTATGCAGAAGTGATTTTTAGGGGCTGGTCCAGAAGACAAGCACCGAGAACACGGGCTAGGGTGGAGAATGGCAATGGGACTGAGGAGCCAGCGTGGCCCCACAACCAGATCTTGGCCCAAAGAACCTGCAGATCCTAGCCATCATCCAAGAGAAGTATAGGGGTGCAGAGGATCCATGTAGCCTAAGAAAACCCTGAATTGACTATAATTGGCCTCAGCGAACTGACAAAGCTCTTGTGATTCAGTGGGATCTACATTAAGTTCCACTGTAGACAAAGAAAGAACCACTGTGGTGTGAGATTCACACCATTACCAAAGATGATCTCCATATGTGAACAGAACACAGGAAGGTGATATGTTTTACCTCAATTTCATCTCATATTCCATGTCACTCATCTCCCCAGGAAGAGAGAACTGTTTTCGAGCCTATGTTTCCATTTCAGGGCAACCATAGGCAAGCAAAACAGTGATGAAGAGGCAGAAGTCTCTACAGTGGTGGTTTCTCCCTGGGGATGATTTTTATCAGACTGGGGGGACATTTGACAATGTCCGAAGATGGCATTTGGTTGTCAGAACTGGGGATGGGGCACTTCTGGCATCTAGGGGTAGGGACCAGGGAAGCCGCAAAGCACCCTGTAAGATATAGGGTAGCCCTCTGTGATGAAATCCATTCCCCAATGTCAACAGTGGGGAGGTGGAGGAGCCCTGGTGTACTGCGATGTATGTCATGCTGTCTATGCAGGCAGAATGTAACACATCATCACGCTTTTCCTGCAGCACATCATCAGGTTGCAGAAAGAGGACCAGGTTGTGAGATGTTAGGCTCAGATGTCTCTGACTAGCTAGAAGCCCTGGGTAGACCCCTCCAACACCAAGAGAGACTCATTTCCACACTGTAAACTGTGCCTTGTGAGTCTTGCCCTGCCTTCTTCTCAGAGGTGGAAATGAAAACTGTAAACTGAAAAATTCCAAAAGCATCTTTATAATAGATAGCAATGGTGAGAATGAGTTAGCTGTTGAAAAAAACTGGAAAATTCTCCAAATTCTTCCAAACACTCCAGCAGGAGTCTAAATCCCAGCCCAGAATGACTTTCTTCCAGATGTTTATGTACTTCAGGAAGTGTAACACCAGCTGCTATAACAAATAGCACCAAATGTTAGTGACTCAACACCATAGCAGTTTATATCTTGTTGATGCAATAATCCAACTTGATTGGGTAGCTCTCCTAGATGACTTTTCATGAGTAAGAACTCAGAGCCTCAAGAGCCCATTTGCCTTCCTTTTTTCCATTCTTTCTTTACATTTTCCATCTCAAGATTCGTGAAGACCTTGCTTCTACTTTCACAGATGGTGAGAGAGAGTATGGAGGTTCATCAGGGAAATTTTCTTGGGGGACAGACCTAGAGGTGGCAGGCATCACTTCTTCCTGTTTTCCACTGGCCAGACGTGAAGTCACATGAACCCAATTGACCAAAGAGGAGGCTGGGAAATGTAATCAAACTACATCTCTGCTGAGGAGAAAAGGACAATGGATTTGGTGAGCACAGAGTACCTTCTGCCTCAGCATCTTCCTTTTTTCCTCCCCACCAACACAATATATTGAAAGTGAAAGTGAAGTCGCTTAGTCGTGTCCGACTCTTTGTGACCTCATGGACTGTAGCCCACCAGGCTCCTCCGTCCATGGGATTCTCCAGGCAAGAATACTGCAGTGGGTTGCCATTTCCTTCTCCAGGGGATCTTCCCCACCTAGGGATCGAACCCAGGTCTCCCGCATTGCAGGTAGATGCTTTAACCTCTGAGCCACCAGGGAAGCCCAACAAACATATGCAAATTCAGTCTGGATAGGGTTCTGAATCATGGAGATATGGGAGTTTATCTTCCATAAGCAACATATACTCCTTTTGAGGATGTTACACCTCCCCCAAGTCTGAGTATAAAGAGCATCAAGCCTGGATCTTGCTTTGCCTGAATGCAATTCTCTTCTTTCATTCAGCAAGGGTATGTAGTCAATGCTGTGTGCCAGAATCCAATGCTAGATGCTGTGAATACAACGGTGAACAGGCAAGGGGAAAACAATCCTGTCTTTATGGCACTTGCCATTAAAAAAAAAAAAAATCCTGTCTTTATGGCACTTGCAGTTCCCAGGTGATGCAGTGGTAAAGAATCTATATGCCAATAAAGGAAACGCAGGTTCAGACCCTGGGTGGGGAAGCTCTCCTGGAGAAGGGACTGGCAACCCACTCCAGTATTCTTGTCTGGAAAACCCCATGGACAGAGGAGTCTCGTGGACCACAGCCCATGGGGTTGCAAAGAGCTGGGCATGACTGAGTGAGCACTCAGGCACGCACGGCATGGCACCTGCATCCTAATTGGGGGGGACCGTGAACAAGCGCATTATAAACAGACCCGTCAGTGGACTGTTCTTAAACGCATTCAGCAGATACCAGCCTGCCTTTGTTTTAAGAGGGTTTGGACCAAGTATCCTTGCCTAAACCAACTGAGCAGGGCCAGTCGGATTTTTCTCTTGGGAATTTGAAGTGGGAATTAAGAAATGCTAAAATGTTGACAGTTCTGGAGGCCAGAAATCCAATGTCAAGGTGTCAATGGGCTTGGTTTCCTCTGAGGACTCTCCATTGGCATGCCCAGCACCATTCTCCTGTTGTGTCTTCAAATGGTCATCTCCTCGCACACATGTATCTCTGGGGTCCTTTTCTCTTCTTGGAAGGACACCAGTCAAGCTGGACTAGGGCCCTATCTTAACAGTCTTAACTTAATTACCTCTTTCAAGGTCTTATTCCCAAATATTGTGACATTCTGAGGTACTGGGGGCTGGGACTTCAATATCTGATTTTGAGGAGAGGGGACACATTTCAGTCCATAACATCTGGCCAGGGCCAGATTTTTTGTCCTCCCATTCTGTAAGAACACTTTTTTCATTACACCAAGTCTTTGATTTTTTTTTTATATTTTTTTAATGGGTACCATTTTTAAAGTCTTTATTGAATTTGTTACAATATTGCTTCTATTTTATGTTGCTGTTTTTTTTTTTTTTTTTTTTTTTTTGACCCTGAGGCATGTGGGACCTTAGCTCTCCAACCAAGGACCAAACTTGCACCCTTGCTTTGGAAGGCGAAGTCCTAACCACTGGACCACCAGGGAAGTCCCAGGTCTTCATATTTTGTTCCTCTCTGCTCCTTTCAGTTGCAAAATCCCTGCCTGTTTCTACCTCCGCCTGTCTTGTACTCATCACTCATTTATTCTGCCACAAACATTCCTGGTCATATACTTTGGGACACACCCAGGGACACAACGATGAACAGAACTTGGTTGATGTCCTCAAAGAGTTGGTGCTGCAAGTTTCTGTCAACTGCAATCTCAGAATTTCCAGTAAGAATTAATTTTGATGGCTTAGGCATATATGATCTTAGACCATATCATCTGCTAACTTGGTCTCCCCAGAAAGCGTTTCTCTTGACTTAGGAACAGATACCATGGCACTGGGCAAGTCACCGAGTAAGAATCACATACACACATAGTTTGGAAAGGTGCAATTTCACAAAGAGAGATTTCAGTTTGCGATGTACAGTCTGTGGGGTTGCAAAGAGACAGACACTACTGAATGACTGAGCATGCACACACTGCTCATATTAAATTGATGAGCCTTGCGCTGCCTAACTTTTACCCTAACATGCATTATTACTTCTATATTAGGAGGCCGGTCTAACTATAAAATCACAGATCTCAAACAGACAAATCAGAGGCATGATGAAATATTCAACTTCCCCGGCAACAAAATGAAAACAATGCAATGACTTATCATGTTTCACCTAGCAAAGTAGCAATTTTTGTTTCTTTGTTTTCAACAAATTAAAATATCCAGTTTGGGGCCAGAGTTTGGGAAAATGGACCACATGATAAGCTGTGATGGAAGGAGAATATTGCTCAACCTTTAATTACCCAAAGAATCCAGCTTTGCAAGAGCTTCAAAGCGGCAAATTTACTGCAAGGAATTTTCTTAAGGATAGAACACAAAAGTTCAACTATGAAGATGTCTATTGCCATAACATTTGTGTTTGTAAAAATGGGAAAAGTAAAATGTCTAATTCAATCCTAACTACTGAGTACATTTTGGTATCTCCAGAAAGTGGAATGTTCAACCATCACTGACTGATGCTGTAAAGGGCTCTTTAATGACATGGAATATGTTCAGATGCATATTTGAGTGAGGAAATGAGATCATACTGCATGATAGAGAGTATGATCCCATTCTGGGGGAAAAAATGAACGCATAGAAAAAACACGCAAAGAATGGACACTAAAATAGAAACAGTGATTATTGTCAGGTGGCAGGCATATAATTGGTTTTTGTTTTATTCTTTTGTACTTCAGTGAGATAATGTATCATGCTTAGCACCATCTGACATGGAAAAAAAAATCACTAAATAGATGATTACTTTTGATATTATTATTCATACGATGGCTTGAGTAAATATCAACTTCTCAGGTTTGCTGTTAGATGTGAGCAAGATTGGAAAGCACCTGGTACACAGTTGGCCTTCAATAGATAATTTTTTTTTCCTGGGAGAGAGGGTTTTGTGCCACAGTTCAGTTCAGTTCAGTCACTCAGTCGTGTCTGACTCTTTGTGACCTCATGAATCGTAGCACACCAGGCCTCCCTGTCCATCACCAACTCCCAGAGTTTACCCAAACTCATGTCCATTGAGTCGGTGATGCCAACCATCTCAGCCTCTGTCATCCCCTTCTCCTCCTGCCCCTCAATCTTTCCCAGCATCAGGGTCTTTTCTTTTTTTTTTTTTTTCCAGGGTCTTTTCAAATGAGTCAGCTCTTCGCATCAGGTGGCCAAAGTATTGGAGTTTCACCTTCAACATCAGTCCTTCCAATGAACATCCAGGATTGATCTCCTTTAGGATGGACTGGTTGGATCTCCTTGCAGTCCAAGGAACTCTCAAGAGTCTTCTCCAACACCACAGTTCAAAAGCATCAATTCTTCGATGCTCAGCTTTCTTTATAGTCCAACTCTCACATCCATACATGACCACTGGAAAAACCATAGCCTTAACTAGATGAACCTTGTTTCCCTAACAGCTCAGTTGGTAAAGAATCTGCCTGTAATGCAGGAGACCCCAGTTTGTACCACAGGAGTTGAGAATAAGGATTCTTTAAGCAGGTGGACTTAGATTCAAATCCCCCTCTTTGGCCCTTTTTAAAACTGATCAAGAATGTAGGTGAATTAATTATGTCTTCTGAGCCTCAGTTTCTCCATTTGAAGACAGAGACAACATATATAGCCCAGGGGTCCTCCAACCTCCGGGATCTAATGCCTGATGATCTGAGGTGGAGCTGATGTAATAATACTAGCAATTAAGTGTACAATAGATGTAATGTACTTGAATCATCCTGAAACCATCCCTCCACCCCCACATCTATGGAAAAAGTGTCTCCCATGAGACTGGTCCCTGGTGCCTAAAACCAGTCCCTGGCCCTGGAGACCACTGCTATAGACTAAGATTATTGTGAGCCTGGAAGATTATGGACAGACATCATGTAGTCCACAGGCAGTTTAGTCTCTGACTTCCACCATATTATGTGAAATAATAAGCATTTGATCTGTCAAATCAAAAAGTGCAATTTTAAACATAAGAAATACATAGATCTTGAAGCACTAAACCTTTTGCCTACATCTTGCTGCTTTTCAGTACAGTGAAAATGCATTTGGCAAAGAACTAGGACATCACCAGTTTCAGGAAAGGAAAAGAGTGTCGAAAGAGCTTACAAAAGCCAAGAGGTGATTTTGGGAGAGAGAAAGAAGGGAAAAAGCTCTTGTGACCTGAACGGAATCTAGCTCGAAGCTTCCCCTCCTCCCCCAACCCCACAAGGCTTCCTTTAAGGTAGATAGGAAAGGTGTTGGACACACGAGTCTCACCAAGTTTACTAGAGTCATCTGCTTTCGATATTGCACAAATTCCCTGTGAGCTCCAAAACAAGGTCAGCTCAATTAGCAAGCTACCTTCATTTGACTTATAAAGAAGTGATTTGCAAGCAAAATGCACAGATAAAGATATATTGTTAAGATGGGCATCATATATTATGTGTACACATACACGTGTATCTCCAAACTATCATCATTCCTTTTTCCCCTACTTAACTGGTTTCTTTATCTTTCAGCTTTATAGGGATATAATTGGCATATAACATTGTGTAAGTTTAAAGTATACAATGTGATGATTTCATAAACATACATATTGCAAAGTGATTACCACAATAAGATTAGTTAACACATCCATTATGTCAAATAGTTAAAATGCTTTTTTAAAATCTTTTTTTAACTTTTTATTTTGTAGAGTATAGCTGATTAACAGTGTTGTGATAGTTTCAGGTGGACAGCAAAGGGACTCAGCTATGCATACACAGGTATCCATTCTCCCCCAAACTCCCCTCGCATCCAGGCTGCCACATAACACTAAGCCAAGTTCCCTGTGCTATACAGTAGGCCCTTGCTGGTTAGCCATTTTATTTTTTTAACATAGCAATGTGTATAAGTCGATCCCAAACTCCCTAACTATCCCTTCCTACCATCCTTCCCCCAGAAACCATAAGTTCATTCTCTAAGTCTGTGAGTCTGTTAAAACGCTTTTTAAAAAATGAAACCTTTTAAGATCTATTCTCTTGTTTAGTCGCTCAGTTGTGTCCAACATTTTTGCGACCTCATGGACTGTAGCCTGCAGGCTTCTCTGTCCATGGGATTTCCCAGGCAAGAATACCAGAGTGGGTTGTCATTTCCTTCTCCAGGGGATCTTCGCCACTCAGGGATCAAATCTGAATCTCCTAAAGTAGCAGGCAGATTCTTTACCACTGAGCCACCAGGGAAGCCCTTCTACTCTGCACTGGGAGCACAGAGTCTTAGCCACTGGACAACCAGGTTAGTCCCTATGACTCCTCTCCTGTCGTGGGGTAAATGTGGGCTGATACCACCAGTGTATTCCAGAATAGGCGCACGGCCTAGTCCCAGCCAATCAAAGCATTCCCTCCTCCTGGTTAGTGATTGGCTCAGGAATGAGCATGTGACTCTAAATAGACCAATGAGAGTCATTCCTGGGAAGAATTACTCTTGCTACTCTCTTAGCAACTTTCAAGTTTACCAGGTTGTATGTTAGATTCCTCAGAACTTATTCATTTAGTAACTGTAAGTTTGCATCTTTTGACAACCTTTAACCATTCCGTGCTTTATCCCCCTGTCCCTGTCAACCACCAATCTATTCTCTTTTTCTAAGAGTCAGGATTTTTTAAATTCCAGCTATAAATGCCATCCTCAGTATCTGTCTTTCTCTGTCTGATTTATTTCACTTAGCATAATACTCTTAAGTTTCATCCATGTTGTACCAAATGTCCTTCTTTTTATGGCTGAATATTTCATTACACATAATTATATTAATTATATATAATGTTATATATAATTAGCAACATGTCACATTCCAACACATTTATATACATGTGTATATAAACAATATACATGTGTATACACTCTGTAATGTAACATAGATACTATATAATATTTTTTCTTTTCTTTTCTTTATCCATTTATCTGCTGGCAGACATAGGTTGTTTCTGCATCATAGCCACTGTAAATAATGCTGTAGCTCCTACACTAACCCTGAAGCTTGGGGAAGTGGAAAGGCAGAGACCCACAGCAGCTGACTCTGACCCAGACGAGCCCAGGAGAGTGCCAGAGGAGGGCAGACTTCCCAAAATGAGGACATTTATTATTTAAACATTGATTGTTCTGTTTAAGTCGCAGAGATGGAAAAGGCTTTCCATTTGTAAAAGTCATTTTTTAACGGCAGATCAAAGTTGGCCGACATTTTGCTGGACCATGAGTGCTTAGGGATGCCAAAGAGGTGTGTGTCCAGCCTGCCAGAGTAGGATTGCTAAGAACAGCGCTGAATCCCACTTACCCATCTGGCCAGGAGATATAACAAGCTTCATCAGCTCCTTGTTTCAGTCAGGGTCCTGCCAGGAAAATAAAAACCATTCTAGATCTTTAGCATGGAGAGAATTTAATACAGAGAATGAATTACCGAGGTAACAGAAGAGTGCAGAAGCCAAACCGTCCATGGCAAAGCGACAGACCAGCAATAGAATGAGATGCTAGCATCCCGAGGCTGGAGGCACAACCGAAAGAGTCAGGGCTGGCTGGCAGGAACTCAGTACATGGCAAGGGCTGCTCTGCAAGAACTGGAACCAAGAAGAGACACTTGGTCAAAGTACATCACAGGGCTCAAATGCAAGGGAAAGAGACACAGACCACCTCTTGACTTGTGGAGTGGTATTCACATATAAGGAAAGAAGGAATTGATGGTGTCCATCTTTAGGGACTGTACCACAATAGACATTTTGGATTTTTATGCTGTCTTGATGAACTGACATTTTTGATCCTTTTATCATCAGCTCCAGGTGGCTCAGATGGTAAAGTATCTGCCTGCAATGCAGGAGACCTGGGTTCGCTCCCGGGGTTAGGAAGATCCCCTGGAGAATGGCATGGCAACCCACTTCAGTATTCTTGCCTGGAGAATCCCATGGACAGAGAAGCCTGGTGGGCTATAGGTAATGGGATCACAAAGAGTAGGACATGACAGTTAGTTAGTAGAGCAACTAACACTTTACTAGGTACTCCCCATGTCTTGAATTCTACCTCAGCTGATATTAATATAGCCACCCTAGCTTTTTTATGGTACATGCATGGTATATCTTTTCCACCTTTTTAATCTATCTGTGACTACATTTATGGTATATCCCTTATAACACAATATAGTTGGTTCTTGATTTTTCAGCCAATCAAATGTTCTCTGTCTTACAATCAGAATATTGAATTCATTTATCTTCAATACAAATATTCATAGCTGGATTTGTCTATGATCTTGGTTCTTTTTTTTTCTATTTATCCTAGCTCTTTATCCCCCTTTTCCCTATATTCTTTTGTACTAACTGAATATTTTTAGCACAGCATTTTAATTTCTTCTATTGTATTTTTAGCACATGCACTGAAGATTATAATACGCTTCCCTAACACAGTGTAATCTGAATTAATATTTTACTTATCACCATATAACCTGAATTAATTTTATACCACTCATTTTATACAATACACTTAAATTCATCTCTGCTGTCCTTTACACTACTGGTATTATTTATTTTACTTATATAAAGTTTATAAGCCCCACAACATATTACTTTACAACTTATTAGTATGTTTTGCTGTAATCAATTGTCTCCTAAAGAAATTAAGAAATATATATTTTTAAAGTCGTTTGTATTTATCCATATATTTACTATGTCTGGCATGCTTAATTCTTTTGTGTTGATCTAATTTTCTGTCTAAAGAACTTCCTTTACCATTTCTTGCAGACAGGGTTGCTGGTGATGAATTCTTTCAATTTGTTTATCTTTGTCTTTACTTTGAAAAATTCTGTGCAGCAAAGTGATTGACTTTGATCTTCTCATATGTATTTACTTACTTTTACCTGAAGGTACTGCCCCAAAAATATAAAAGGGAGGATGAGAAAGCTGGCAAAATCAAGGAGAGAAGAATTCAGGTGGCATAAATGTCTACTAATGAATCCACTTGTATCTGACACATACAATCAAATCTCTGATTCCCTATTGGGGTAATCCTAGCTTACATTTACCTCTTTCCTGGGTTCCTATCTCAAAACAGGGTTATAAAATTCAATAGGGCAAATTTGATGTTTAGAGTCATCAGAAGCCACCGCCTGCTTTCTCATTGGTCCTGCATAAGCCATTTTTATGGTCATATTTTTCCTCACAATGTACAAAATCAGGGTGAAGCCCCCACAGTCTTAATCCTGAACAACTTTCCTTGAGTAACAAGCCAGGGTTTGCTGTTAAGCTCTAAGCCTCCTAACCTGTTACTTGTTTTCTTGTCTTGATCCTCCTTGACCTTTTTCTTAGGTTCCCTTCCTTATACCAATTCAGTCTTCCTTTGTCAGTGTCCTGTCAAGAAACTCTATTAATCTCCCAGTGGAATGCTGCCTTTTGGTATAGCATTAACCAACACATTCTAATCACAGCATAAACCCTCAGACAGTAGGTTTCCATTTCTCTCTACCCCCTTTCCGCTTTGTCTCAGATCTATAAGTAAGATACAGTTCATTTCCTTCAGTGAGGCAAGAGAACACTCTGGTTAAAACCATGGGTTTCAGAGTTAGACCTGGATTTAAACCTTGGCTCTTAAATTTTTGTTGATGAGTGATCTTGTCTAATAAACCTCACTTCTCTCAGCCTCAGCTCTGAATCTGAAAGGTGGGGAAATAAATTCTTATGAGGGTTAAATGAGATATGAAATATAAAACACCTTAGTCAGGACAAAGTCAATGTTGTCAATCTTTAAAAACTCTCCCTGGGACTTCCCTGGTGATCCAGTGGCTCAGACTCTGTGCTGACAATGCAGGGGGCACAGATTTGATCCCTGGTCAGGGAAGTAAGATCCTGCATGCTGCACTGTGTGGCCTAATGATAATAATAGTAATAAAGTAACTAAGAAACAACCCTTCTCCTTCCTTTTGCATCTTCAGTATGAGAATAACAATGTTGGGAAGGTCAAGTACACACTGCCATATTCAAAATGGATAACCAAGAAGGACCTGTTGTATAGCACATAGAACTCTACTCAATGTTATGTACCAGCCTGGATGGGAGTGGGGTTTGGGGGGAGAATGGATACGTGTATATGTATGGCTGAATCCCTTTGTTGTTTACCTGAAACTACCACAACATTGTTAATTGGCTATACTGCAATATCAAAAAAAAAAAAAGTTTAAAGTCTGAAAGAAAATAAAATCCAAAGTCTTAAAATAAAGCAATGTTAGCTGCACCTTTTGCTTAGTTAGATTTTGGGGATTTTTCATCACTATTGAGAAAATCTAGACATGGTATCTCTATTAGTTCATCCACTGTCCAAACAAATGGCTTATTACTGAACTTCTCTCATTTAAGTTTCTTAAGACCTCACTCCCTCCCCTTAGGTCTCTAATTCCAGTTGGTAGAAGTCAAAATGAACCACAAAAACAACAGAATCCTTTTCCAGGATTGCTCAATAAAATCTGGTTATACCCAAGGCCCCGGGCAGTGTCATTGATGCAGCAGACATGAAACATATCTTCTTCGAGGGGAGGATGATTTACAGGAATTCTCTGGATCTTTCTGGTTGCTTTCATGAAATGGCTCCCTTAATCCACTATTCTCTAGATGAATTGCCAACATTTCCAAAACCGCCTCCCATAAATTATCTATACGGTAGAGAGTTAGCATTCATCAGGGATAAGATTCATGCCAGACATTGGACAAAGTCCCTCAGGTAGATTATCTCTCTTTGACTCTTCAGTCCTGTAAGGTTTGTCCTTAGCTTCATTTTACAGATGAGAAAACTGAAATTCAGAAAATGTAGATTATTTGCCCAAGGTCAACTGTTAGTAAGTAGGTGGGTCAAACCAGATTCAAACACAGTTCTGTTTGTTTCAACCCAACTCTGCTGTCTCCTTGCAGAAACCTTCAACTTCCAAATCCTTGTTGCATCAGGAACAAATCTATCATGTTGTAATATTTTTAGTTTTAAGTGTTAGTTTTCCTAGCATCTTCCCCCATCCTACCCGCTACATTCATTCTATTATAAAACATTCAATACCTGCAGCCTTTGAAAGGAGAAAAGAACCTGAAAGCTCCAGTGGAATGAAAATGCTAAGGCTTCTTCAAACTTAAGTAGCATTAGAAGCAATTACATTTGTGCAAATGTAGAAAAGCCTGTTGCTATTTCTGATCACCCCACACCCCAAGGCAGTAAACTAGGAGGAAAGCTGTTAACCATTTCAGATCACAGAGTTCTAGCAGCAAAGACCCAGTGCTTTATTTTTCCACCCTCTAGTGTCAGTATAATAGGATGGTACCTCCATTTTTTTTTTTTTTTTAAAGTGAAACCAGTATCTGCTTACTCAAATAAATTAATGTTTTTATTTTTCCTGAGAATAGTTCTACATGGCAATTCTGGTGCACATCTATATGACTCATCTGTTGGAAACAAGACACACTCATAAAACATAACCTTAAATCTTTGCATTTAGTGATAGTTTTTATACCTTTTATTTTTCTTTCATAATGTCATCTATGGACCTAAATCCAGTATTGTTTTTCCAAACACAAGTGTACATCTAAAATGAGAATCTAAGAGGATGATGAAAAATGAGGCAAAGCCAAATGTATTTAAAAATGTAGGAAGATGTAAAATAATGTCACTTGAAACGTGCAAAGATGTAAGACTTGCAAAGACATAGACTGTTAAGTCTGAGGGAGAGAGGAAAAAAATTCTGCCCAGTTGAGTTCAGAACAGGAACAGCTGCTCTTAGTTATCTATTGTTGTGTTACAAACCACTCCAAAGTGGAGGAGCTTTAAAAGGACAGCTTATTTTTGCTGATAGCCCTGCCATCTGTGCTGGGCTCAGCTGTGCAGTTCTTCTGCTCCACGTCTGCTCCAGTCTGCTGCGGCTGGAATGTCTAAGACAGATGTGAAAACTTGAAAAACTGGGGCTCTGGCAGGAATGGGTCGAATAGCTGGAGTCTATGTGGCCATCATGCTCTCTCCCCGCGTGGCCTTTCTCTTGAGGTCCTCAGGCTTTCTCACAGCGTGGTGAGTTTGAGATCACTGGACTTCAGAAAGGTAGAAGCTGCCTGGACTCAGAAGCCCCAGGACTCCATTTTTTCTGTTCTATCCATCAAGCTAAGTCAAAAAGGCCAACAGTGGTTTAAGGGGAGGAAAAAACACCCCACCTTTGGAGGAGATGACCAACCCATAGAGACAGGGAGGATTCATTCAATAGTGATCATTGTTGGAGACATTCTACCACTTAGGAGCTAGCAGGCTGCTTGATAACAACTCTGTCAAATACAAGTTAAGATTAATGGAATATGCTACAGCAATGAAAATGAATAAATTGTAGCTACATGCAAATGCACTGGCAAATCTTCCAAACCTCACCACCCTACAAAAAAAAAAAAAAAACAAAATAATGCATAACCTATGATTCATTTTGTGAATTTTAAAAGCAAGCATAGTAAACTACGTTGTTCAATGATGTATATATAGGTGGCAAAACTATGAAGAAAAGCAAGAGAAAAATATCATAAAAGATAGATTCATTGGCAATTCTAGATAGACTGTAGGTAGTTATAATCAGGACGTGACATTGGAGGCTTCTGGATGATAGCAATAGTTTTTTTCCTTGCCCTGGGTGATGGTCATATGCATATTTGATTTCGTTGTTAAATTGATCATGTATGCATATTTTCTGTGTGTGTGTTATACTTCTAAATTTTTTTAAAAAAGCAAAAAGTCAAATTTTGGCTAAAACATAAATTTGTCACATGTACATTTGCTGTGTGCAGCTCAAAATTCTGACTAGCATAGAGTGTGATAAAACAGAGAAATGAGTGTGGACCTGCTTCTCTGCCTAAAACCTCAGGTTCACTCATGAGAATGACAGCTGATGATTTTGGAAGTGGTAATATGTCTCAGGTTATCATTAGGTGCTTTTTGTTGCTGTTGTGTTCATTCATTCATCTGTTCTTTATTTTTAAAACTTTTTATTTCGTATTAGGGTATAGCTGATAAAAAATGTGATAGTTTCAGGAGAACAGTGAAGGGACTCAGCCATTCCTATACAACTCTCCATTCTCCCTCAATCCCCCCTCCCATCCAGGCTGCCTCATAACATTGAGTAGAGTTCCCTGTGCTATACAGTAGGTCCTTGTTGGTTATCCACTTTAAATATAGCAGTGTGTACATGTCCATCCCAAACTCCCTAACTGTCCCTTCCCCTTGGACTAGGTGCTTTAATACACTATTGTACATAAGCCAGAGAAAACCCCAAGTGGGTAAGATGTCCATTTTCCAGAGAAATACAATGGCTGGTTAAGTGCAGCTCCAAGGTCACACAACATTTGAGCCCAGTCTGTTTGACTTTGAACTTCCTCCACAGAAAAGCCCTTAGCACGGGGATCCTGAACATTAACAGGTTTACCCAACTCCTGTGCTCTGGCTGCTCAGATCCAGCATGGGCAGCACCCAGGTCACCATCAGCACAAAAGCATCATTGTCCAGGCCTCGTTCTCACTAGGGAAGCGCCAATCGCAACCACTGGGGGACTTGGATAGGTGTCAGGCCCTGATGGAAGGCTCTCCGCTTGGCTGCTGGCTGTTGACAGGCTGAGTGGCTGCCTTGGCTGTGCCAGGCTGTAATAAAGCTGCCCGGCACCCCAGATCTGCCGACCACGGGAGTGCAAGGGGAGTGGAGACTGCCTCCGAATCCCAGGAATCACAGGGTGTTTATTCTGAGGCCAGCCTCCCATCACCCACTGCAATGGACACCGCTGCTGTCTGGAAGGGCCGAGTCTGGACAAAATCCTGATTAAATAATAGTGTAATAAGGAGCAGGTCTCTGTTTGGAGTTTTGCAGATTAGGCCATTTCAAAGGGACAAGAGGGAAGTTTTAGGACCCTTATTGGGGTCTATTATACGACGACCTACTAAAATGTACTGGAGAAAAACCTCTTGTTGAAAAAGAAAGGGGAGGAGGTTCTGCAATGTTTCTTTTGAGAAATTATCTAGCCTTATGATGGTACTTATTTTTTCTGGGTACTAGAAAAACAGAATACTATGTTGTCATTAGTAACTTTGGGGGGTGGGGAACAAAGAGGGATGTTCTCAGTAATGACAATGCTTACATTGTCAAAACTCTTTCAAATCCATTACTGTCTTCCAACTGCTCTGCAAGGGAAGTGGGTCAGATATCATTAGATTAAATTAAAAGATGAAACTAGGCATTAAAGGGGATCTTTTCTAGAATTCATGTTTAGAAAGTAAGTTATTTTCTCCTTACTTCACATTCAAAATTGAGGAAGAACTTTTTAGGGAATCATGATTATGGTAAAACTAACTTGTATACCACTGATACTAACATTAAGATGATGAAGATAGAGAATGGGAAAGGGACAGGGAGAGAGAGAGAAAGAGGAGGAGGAGGAGAAGGTTGGGGGGAGAGTGAGGATAAATAACTGTGTGTCTTAAGCATCAACTATCCCATGGACAGAGGAGCCTGGCAGCCTACAGTCCATGGGGTTGCAAGAGTTCGACATGACTTATCAACTAAGCCACCACCACCACCAACATGCATGATTTATTATTCAAGGCTCTTTCTTACCTACTCTTCCCTTGGAGGAGTTGCCCTCCACAGTTCCAGAAGGGAATGCCATAGCATATATTGACATATGCTGGCAAGGTGATCATATATTGGACACCCAGCCCAGATTGAGTCAGTCCAACTTCTCTGTCCTAGGTATTTGGAATTGGGGACTCTGAGATAACTGACTTGGCTCTGCTGAAACTTGAAAGCTAAGACTAGGACTGCCACACTGGGGAGACTGTTAACAGCAAAGAATAGCCCTCTACAAAGAGAGAAAAGAAAGTAAGAGTTGTGATTGGAGATGTCCTGAGCACCCAGAGGAAAGGATAATGGAAATCAGGCCTTTGTGAGTCCCAATTATATTACTATGTGCAATTTGAGGGCTTCCTAGATCCTTCTCCTTTCTCTTCAGTTAATTTCTACTTCTTGTAACCAAATGATCATGGTATCACCCCTGAGCCTTTCACCACCTTATCCAAGTTTTACTAGTTGATAGAAAAAGTACCTGAAGCACAGACTGGGCAAACTATTTGCTCAGCCACATCATCAGTACTGCAAAACTGAGGCAAGAATCAAGGTCCCCTACAGCCTGAAATCTTTTCCTTACTAAAGGTGTAGCTGAGGAAATCCACAGGCATTTGTGCTCATATCCTTATTATTTGGCCACTCTATTCAGGACTCCTTTGGTTGCCAAAAAAAAAAAAAAAATCCTATTCAGGGTCATGTGCAAATTTTTTAAGGAACATTTTCTCATATAAACTAAGAAACCTATTAGTTCCAGCCATGATTGCATCCATAGGAATAAGCCATGTTGGCTGAATCTATTTGTCTCCCTCTCAGCTCTACTTCCTGCTAGCTGGCTTCATTCTGAAATGGACTGTCTTCACTGTGAGACAGATGGCTGCATATAAGCTCCAGGTTTCTATCTTTCCAATTTATCAATTCAGGCTGGACCAAGAAAGAGGCTTTGCTCATTCTTCCAGCACTCATCCCAGGAATGACTCTCACTGGTCTAATTTGAGTCACATGTCCATTCCTGAGCCAATCACTAACCAAGAGGAGGGCATGCTTTGATTGGCTGGGACTAGGTCATGCCCCTACTGGAGAATACAGTGGTGGTAGTCAGCCCACATTTACCGTACAACAGGAGAGGGGTGATAGGGACTACTCTGGTTGTCCAGTGGCTAAGACTCTGCACGCTCAGTGCAGGGGACCCAGGTTCAATCCCTAATCAGGGAATTAGATCCCACATGCTGCAACTAAAGATTCTGCATGCACAAGGAAGGCCGGGAGCAGACAAATAAATAGATATTTAAAAAGAGAGAGAGAGAGAGAGATGATAAGAGAAAAAATGCTGGGTCTTGTTATGCAAAGAAAGGAGAATGGATAGTGAGTGGATCAAAATGATAGACGTCTAATACCTACGTGTTCAATTAGTCCTGTGGTGGATCTATCATTATACAACATTATCTGAAATTCTCCTTTGGGTCAGTGGGTTTAGAGGGGGATTTTAGGAATTAGGCAATGGTAGATGTTTTGATGTTTTGAAATAGGTTAGCTCATAGTTGTTATTTTACAGCTAAGAAGTGAAGAGACCTGCCCCAGGCACACATCTGTTGGGAAAGAGGCAGGCTTGTCCCTGATACCCAGGCTGGGACACCAACTTGGCCTCATACCCTGGTGTCTTCCTTCCCGGGGCCGCTTTGACTCACCCAGCAGCGAAGCATCTGGCAGTTTCAAGATTTCTCACCATTTCCCAGCAAGACTTCTGGCAGTGCCTTGACCAAAAAGGATATTCCAGACACTATAACGAGATGATATCAGAAATATAAATGCAAAACAGGCATTCCCATGTTCCCATTAGTCAATGTGACTGCATGTTACAAATCACTGTTTTCACATTTCACTGTTACCAACTAGTTCTCTTTTTTAAAAAAAACATGCGAAGAAGGGAAGGGACAGATGTAGTAACGATGAAACCATTCTTTTGGATGTTAGAGGAAGAGAAATCACCTGGATGTGTCATCAAATGAAATCTTGAAATTTTTTCTAAAGACCTTTGGAAAAAATTAACTATTATTTGCTTTTGATGGTTGAATCTTAGATGCGACAAAGATCTAGGGACAGAAAACCACGTACATTTAGTAACATTGGCAGGAACTGGGCAGTGGGTCCACCTTTTCTGACAAGAAATAGTTGGTGTATTTTTCCAGTTTCTACCTCTCCCTTCTTCATCATTACTCAGCTGAGTCTTAGTAGTCACGAATCATTACACATGTACTCTCAAAATCCAGAGACATTCATTATGGTGATATCCCCGTACAAAGAGGTAAAATAAAACATTGTATATGTATGGCTGATCCCCTTTGCTGTCCATCTGAAACTACCACAACGTGGTTAACTTCAATTTGAAATAAAAAGTTTAAAAAAAAATAAAAGTAAAAAGGTCACATAAAAAAATTAAACACTGTCTCAAATTGTTGCATGTTTTATGAAAAAATGATAGAGTGCATAATTTCACTATGAAATACAGTGAAGAATGTTTTTTCTAAGTTGAATAGGCAGACCTATAGTCTTTTATCACTCACTGTATTTGAGGAAGGTAAGTTCATGACCCAGTGATGATGTTCTCAAGGTTGAGTTGAGAATGAGGCTCAGGGAGTTAGCGAGACTTGATCAAGATTGTACAGTAAGCTAGTGTTGGCCACGAATGAGAACCTGGGGTTACTGACCCTGGGTTCCACAAGCTTCATTATCTGGCAGTATGGGCCCTCATCCGGGAGATTTCCTATCAGATCAAAATTAATGGCACCCTTTGTAATGAACATTCTGTAACCTCCCTTTACTAGGCTGGGATGAAAATGATAGATTATAAAAACTACGTATATAATTTAGAGATAACATAACCTACCTACACACATAATTCATACATGCACATACATAACTGCAGTATAAATGAGAAATAGGACACCGAAGATGAATGACAAATAATCCCGTATGTAGAATTGCTGTGAATGCAGCAGCTACTGTTGCTGATTGCTGAGTGTGTGGTGCAGGCAACTCAAATCCTATTAATGACATTTCCATCTTGTCCTGAACGCAGCCAAGTTCAGTTTTTCCTTGGATTACATGGTAGTGGCAAGTTTGGAAAATGCATACATCGAATGCATTTTGGATACATTTTGGATACATTGAAATGGAGGAAAAAAAAGAAATGCGATTATATTTATAAAACAGAGTTAGGTTCTGGGCTCAGATAATTATGGACGTGTTTTCACCTATGAAAATGTCTAGTGGTGGGTTTGAAAGTTCTGTGAGAAACAGGGTAATCTTTTATAGGGTTCTGTTTATTGCAGAACATCTCAAATCCCTGACCCTTGCCCATTAAATGCCAGTAGTGTAGCCCACAATCACTGAGACAGTTAAAGAATGCCCCCACAAATTTCTGACACTCTCCTTAATTGGCAACATTACTATCATTGGAAACCACTGTTGCAGGCCTTTCTCAACTTCATTCTGGACCACTTGGTTGGATCTATACAGCTGGAGGGCCTTTCCAGGTGGCACAGCAGTAAAGAGCCCACCTGCCAACTCAGGTTCAATCTCTGGGTCAGGAAGATCTCCTGGAGAAGGAAATGGCTACCCACTCCAGTATTCTTGCCTGGGAAATCCCATAGACAGAGGAGCCTGGCAGGCTACAGTCCATGGGGTCGCAAAAGAATCAGACATGACTTGGCGACTAAACCACCACTACCATACAGCTGGAGAGACGCCCCAAAGGATCATGAGATATTTTGAATCACTGGAAGCTATACCTAATGACCCCAGTTCCTGGGGATTTGCCCAATCTGTTCAAATAAGGAGCATCCTTCAGAGATTACTTGGGAATGGATTCAGAGGAAATTCTGGGATGACCTGAGAATAATATTCCAAATGCCCACATGTGTACTCTCAAGCAAAAGGAAACCTCCCAATGGAAACCAGTAAGAGTGGGTGGGAATTGGGGGCCAGCCCTCAAAACCTTTAGCATGGTGAGAAAAGATGATTCCAGAGGAATGCCAGGTCCCAAGAAACAGGTAAAATAGAGCAGAAGTCCTGTGCAACCAGAAGATAGCCAGGAAGCTGGGCCCGAGGCTATTGTTATGCAAATGAATGCACAGAAAAACCCCAAGCTCCAAGTATTCCCTTGAACAGTGGCTTAAGAGAGCACTTAAAGATGTTTTTACCACATGTGCAAGAAATTAAAATTAGGCTTAAGCTCATCTGAAGAGCCACTTTGACATTGCCATATGGTGGGAGCAGAGCTGCGTTTTGGATTTAGCAAACATCTTAAACTATTTTTCAAATGATTTAGGTTCAGCAAGACCCAAAATGTATTTTTTTTCCTTCATGTACCTTTCCCCCCTCATTTTAAACCCTAGGGTATTTTGAAGAAAATTCAAGCCACATGGTTTTGTTTCATTTACACTTAACTCATCAACATATTGTTTTGCAGGAGTCATTTGATGTCCAAAAGGACTTTGTAAAATATATGCTAAATGTATGTGTACACACAAACACTTAACAATACTCTCCCGAGGAATAAGGAACTACGTTTTGCCAAGAATTAACTGTCTCTAAACACCAAAGAAACAAAGTCAGATGAATCCCTTCAAGTTCTCAACCTGACAAGAGAAAGTTCCCCCTTCCAGCTAAAGGCGAACACCAAATGTTTGTGTGGCAAAACAGTCAAGTCCCTGGAAGCCGGGGAGAGTGCATGCTCTGACTCTTTGCGACCCCATGGACTGTAGCCCACCAGGCTCCTCTGTCCATGGGATTCTCCAGGCAAGAATACTGGAGGGTTTGCCATTCCTTCCTCCAGGGGATCTTCCCAACCCAGGGATGGAACCTGTGTCTCCTGCATTGCAGGTGGATTCTTTACCTTCTGAGCCATCAGGAAGTCCATAACTATAGGACCAGGACAAAAAGATGTAGGGAGACTCCTTGAGCATGGGAAGCCAGAGGCCAGCAGAATGTGGATGGTCTCAGCTTTGCAAAGAAGTGTTATGAAGGATTTAGATCTGTGCCTTTATGGAAATCTATCCTGTCCATGGTGGTGGGTTGCTTTGAGATAGATGGATGGATGGATAGATAGAGAGGAAGAAAGAAAGAATAGGGAGAGAAAATAGACAGAGAGAGAAATACATATAGGAAAGTGAAAGTCACTCAGTCGTGCCTGACTCTTTGCGACCCCATGGACTGTAGCCCACCAGGCTCCTCTGTCTATGTGATTCTCCAAACAAGAATGGGTTTCCATGGGTTCCCATGCCCTTCTCCAGGGGATCTTCCCAACCTAGGGACTGAACTCAGGTTTCTGGCATTGCAGGCAGATTCTTTACCATTTGAGCTATCTGGGAATGCATATGCATTTATATTTATGTGTGATATATATATTTATATATATTCACCATCATCATTATTGTCATTATCTAGGAGGGAAAAAAATCCTTCAAAATATAAACAAACAAATCTTACAAGTTACACCAATATAGAAAGTAGATAAATCAGTATTTTTCTCAGATTAAATTTATAGCATTCAAAGGTTACTATATATCAAACATAAAATCAGACACTGGGAAAACGAGACTGTTGTGATGAGCCTATACAGTGAAATCAGTTATTAGCTCTGACATTTGGAGTCCTGTACAAATTCATTCAACTTCTTACTGTATAGTTCTTAGTTATCACAAAGTTATCAACACATTTTGGATTAAGAGATACTGGGCTTCCCAGGTGGTGTTAGTGGTAAAGTGCCAATGCAGGCAACTTAAGAGATGCAGGTTCAACACCCATTCCAGTGTTCTTGCCTGGCGAATCCCGTGGACAGAAGAACCTGCTGGGCTACGGTCCATAGGGCTGCAGAGAGGACACGACTAAAACAACTTAACACTGTGTGTGTACACAGTAACTGCAAATGGTAACATTAAAAAAAAAGAATAGAATCTCAGGATGTCCTTTGGTCAACCTAATCTAGAAGAGTGAAAGGATAGCAAGAAATTCAAGCTTTAGGATTGTATCCCTAAAATGCTTAATAAGTATTTCTTGTATAATACATACAAGTTAGCTAAGAAGTAACTTAATTTACTTCTAGAGCAGTGAGCACCCATAATAAAATGCTGCCCCAAAGTAATGTGGTCCACATCCAATTTTTATTGCAGCCCAATGTCTTAAGGCAAATCCTAGCCACAAAGATATCTCTATCCTCATGACAAAAACCAAACCAAACCAAACAGAACTCAAATGAATTAATATTACCACTGATTCATAAGGATGTGTTTCATAGAAGTAGCAGAAAAGTGGATCAATGGCAGCATAAGCAATTAAGATATTTGATTATCTCATGTGTTATTAATAAAGGCAAAAACAAGAAAGATCACATGATTGTTGTCTTTAAAAGAAGCACCATATATGCTTTCTACATTGTGAATGAGTTTACGTTTGTCTTGCTCACATGAAACCTTCCTCCAAAGTGTGGATGGATTTGATTTGACAAGAAGATGACCAGGTATTATGACAAAGAGACAGAAAGGCAAGAAAACATTATCCTAACTGCCAACATGCCCCATGATCTGACATTTGCAATTTAAATCTCACTTCCCATGCCACTCCACTCACCTGAATCAGAGGCTTCACTCTCTGGACCACCACCAACAGAGAGGATTCAACTGCACCAACTAGGCTCCAGGTCTTTGCCTGGGCTGTTCTGTGTGTTGACTCTCTTCTTGCAGATCATGAAATCCAGTCCATCTTTCTGTTTACTAAGAACTGGCTCAAGGCCTAATTTTCATGAAGCTTTCCCCAATCCTCCACACTAGAATTAATCACTCTTTGAGTCTCTCTTCGTAAGTCTACCATAATTACTATTACTCTTATTAATCATTGCCTTGGGTGATTTGATGACTTGTGCCAAAACCTGTGCGGGGAACTTCGCAAACATTATGTCATTTAATACCCACAACAACCCACTGAAATCATTTCTTCTTCCTCCTCCCTGTTCTTCTCCTTCTTTCTCCTCCTCTCCCTCCCCTTTCCCTTCTTCTTTCTCTTCTTTTTCCTCTTCTCCTCTTTCTCTTCCTCTCCTTCCCCCTCCCCTTTCTCTTCCTTTTCTCCAACATCATCAGCATCATTTTCTCTCCCATCTCCTCTTTCTTCTCCTTCTCCTTCCCATTCTTGTTTATCATTATTATTCTCACTTTGTAAGCAAGAAAACAGAGGTTCAGAGAGGCTTAGCAACTAATTTAAGCTCACACATCAAGCTAAGTGAATGAATCAGGCTTTGAATTCTAGTCGGACTTGAACTGCCTCTGTCAACTACTGCTGACCATTCTACTCTATAGCACCTCCACACTTCATGCTTTAGCCAGGCTTCACAGCTAACCATATACCTGCCACCTCCCTGCTGGCCTATCAGATATTTATGGGTAGTGATCTTTGCACTCTTCATCTTTAAGTCTCAGTAAATATTAACACTTATTTTAAAAACTAGTTTTAAAGGAGAAAATCATTCCTGTGGCTAAACACACACACACACACACACACACACACACACAGGGTAAAAAGGGAAATAGAGTGAAAAGTCTTTCATCCCTGACCACCCCCTCCCCCATGCACCTGGTTCCCTTCTGCTCTAACCCAATTAGTTATATTGATTTCTTATTCATCCTTCTCGAAGTAGTTCATGCACATACAAGAAAGTATGTAAATACACCTCTTTCCTCCTTTTTATTTTTCAAATTTTATTATTATTATGCCACACCACAAGGCTTGTGGGATTTTAATTCTTGGATAGAACCCACGCGCTTGGCAGTGGGAGTGCGGAGTCATAACCACTGGACCACCATGGAATTCCTTCTTTCCTCTTTTTTAAAATATAAATTGCAGTACGCTGTAAATAGGGCTTCCCAGGTGGCTCAGTGATAAAGTATTTGCCTGCCAATGCAGGAGACGCAGGTTCAATCCCTGGGTTGGGAAGATCCCCTGGGGAAGGAAATGGCAACCCACTCTAGGATTCTCGCTTGGGAAATCCAATGGACAGAGGAGCTTGGTGGGCTACAGTCCATGAAGTTGTAAAAGAGCTGGACACGACTTAACGACTGAACAACGACAGTGTAAATATCATCTTGTGCTTTCCTGTTAACTACTTATTCTTGCTGTTATTATTAGTTATTTTTCATCTTACTGACAAGGCTATCTAAAAAGAAAAAAAAAAAACTTGTTAACCTTTCCTTCTATACTGAGCATAAATATTTACTGAGGTCTGATTCAGTTTGGAAGGAAAAGAAGAACCCTTTCTTCTAGTATTTTGGTGTGTTCATTACTGTCCTCCCAGTTAGACAGGAGCCCCTCTGGGCAGCCCTGGGATCTAGTTCACAGTCCTTTCTACCCTCTACCCAATTTGGAAAGCCTCGTGTTTGCTAGTCTGGCCTAAACCCCAGAGGGAGGGACTGAAGGTCCAGGCTCCAACATTCTGAATGTGGCCAGAAGTACTAACTCATGATGTTTATACATTTCAGCAGGTAGGTCCGGGTAGCGTGCAGTGGATTTGGAAATCTGAAACTACACAGAGGCTGTTGGTCAATACACAGTGGCTACCCAGCTTCCATATGGAACTCTAATGTGCCCTTTCTTTAATCTTGTAAGTTCTCTCTGGTTTTATCTTTGATTGGCAGTCTCACTTCTACTTTCTGTTCCTGTTGTGAGAAAGCCAGAGGATCTCTGAGCAAATTGGTAGCTTTCTCTCCCTTCCATCAGATGGTCCCATCAACACCACTTAAGTTGAGGAAAGAGGCAAATGATGTGGCATTATTTTTTGCTTCTGGTAGAATACGCTTTCGTCCTGTTCCCACGGTGGCTTTTCCAGATCCTTAGAATGTAATCAGGTTGATAGCAAGGGAGGGGCAGGGGGCAGCTGAAGTACACCGGTTTCCAACAACCAGAGAATAGTTTCCTTACGGTTCTCTCCTTTCACCAAACCTCTTCTCTGAGTCTCCTCCAATTTTTATACCTTATGCCCCTGTTCTACCACCCAAGATGCCTGGCACGGGACTGGCAGTCTCTGACTCAGAGTTCATTTTTTACACTCTTTCTACCTCCCGAGTCTAGCCTATTGCCCACACTAAAAACTGATTTTACCATCAGCCGCCTACTCGAGGTTACATTTTCCGGTGCAATTTCCTTGAAATAATCCCTCTCTCCCCCAAGCAATCCTCACGACTGGAGTTTACACCTCTTCTTTTCCCACCCCTGCCCCCTGGATCCCTCTCCACATAATTCCCCATTTCCCTTCCCCACGATGACCCTACTTTTCCAATGAAGATTTGCAATCTGTAAGTGTTTGGGAGAGCTGATGTCTAAGCTAGCAGCTTCTGTTAAGTAGGTTTTAAGGGCCCAGACATTTTTATATGAATTTAGATGGCTGGAACACCCAGCCACGAAGGGTTTTATGTACTGTTGGCATAGACCTCTTTGCCAACTAAATTTCAAGACGTTTATAGGTTTGGTAGAGTTACGCGGCCAGTCTTGGAAGGCTTTCTTGCAGTTATGTAATCACTGAAAGAAAAAAGAACCGTGTGGGGTGTGTGTGTTTCCTGCCTCCTTGCTTTTCCTCTTTAAGAAAAAAAAAAGAAATCTTAATACAAAGGAATGTGTGAAAGGCCCAAATGTAAAAGCTTCAGGGCCTTTGGATGATGACTGAGGAGTGAAAGGCCAGGATGTGTTCAGCGCAATTGTCTACGTTCAAGCGCTGACAAGATGGAACAAGTCTTAAGGCTCCCCGGGGATTCTGGCAGAACAGCCTGCTAGATCATTCTCTCTCCTCGACTGTTTTAGAACATGCATCCCCATGTGTATTAATGAATTAATTCTGTAATGACTTTTTCAAAAGCTGCCTTTCCTGGAAAAACAAAAGCTTCATGAGGCCAAGATGCTTGCTGTTGTTCTTTGTTGCTGTTTAGTTGCTAAGTCATGTCCGACTCTTTTGAGACCCCATGGACTATAGCCTGCCAGGTTACTCTGTCCATGGGATTTCCCAGGCAAGAAAACTGGAGTGGGTTGTCATTTCCTTCTCCAGAGGCTCTTCTCGACCCAGGGATCAAACCCTAGACTCCTGCATTGGCAGGCAGATTCTTCACCGCTGAGCCACCTGGGAAGCTTGATCTCATGTTTAATCACTATACAGGCAGACCTCAGAGATACAGTGGGTTTGGTTCCAGAACATCACAATAAAGTGAGTCCCACAAAGTTTTTGGTTTCCTAGTGCACATAAAAATTATGTTTACACTACACTGGAGCCTATTAAGTGTGTGATAGAATTATGCCTGAAGAAAACATTTCCATACCTTAATTAAAGACCCTTTATGGCTAAAAAATGCTAATCATCACTTGAGCCTTTACCAAGTCATAATCACTTTGCAACAGTAACACCAAAAGTCGCTGATGGCAGATCACCGTGACAAATATAATATGAATGAAAAAGCTTGAATATTGTGAGAATTACCAAAATGTGACATGAAGACAGGAAGTGAGCAAAGGCAGTTGGAAAAATGGTGCCGACAGACTTGCTCAACACAGGTTTGCTACAGACCTTTCATTTACTAAAAAACGCACTATCTTCAAAACGCTGTAAATCAAGGTGTGCCTGTATAGCAGTCCAGTAGAGTATCTGACATGCAGTAGGAGTACCCCAAAATATCTGTATGATGAGTGAACACATTTGGGTCCATAATTACATTCCTGGAATCCAGCATGCTTGGCATATAGGAGAAGTCAATACATACTTGTGAAATAAATGAGTGACTGAAGGCTTTTTTTCAGGTCAAGCTGTTTTGTCTTTTGAAGGATTCAGTACTGTGTCCTGAGCACTGTGATTGCCACATTATGGAATTTCTGAACTCTGCTATTATCCATTGAACTATCCTATTAATTATAAAGCTCACATTTCCACAGTGGTTGATAGCTACAAAGAATTTTCACAATTTAAGAACTGTATTTTATTTAATTCCCACAGTGACACCATAGAGTAGGTTTTATTGTCATCTCATTTTTATGGGTCAGAAAACAACTGTTCTGAAAGTTAAAGGAAACTATCAAAAACTCAAAAGGGCACATAGAGTGCTAAGCATTAGGCTGGATGTTTGACCTTTGAAGTATGGAATTTTTCATTTATAGAGTTTGGTTAGCCTGCTGTTATTCCAGGTTAACCAAAAGATCTCTGAGGCTCATCAAAATACAAGCTTATTTCTTGCCCATTTAAGTAACCAACTTCTCCCAGGTTTCCCAAAAGCTATCAGTTTTCAGAACTAAAAATCTTTGCACTCATAACTCCTTGAAGTTCAGGCCAACCAGGATGTTGGCCACCCTGTTCACTCAATAATAATGCAAACTGGGACAGTTTCCCACCATTTTTAGGTATGCCTTCTGGAACAAATGGCTTCTGAGATCCTAACAGGAGAAGAAAGGACTATGGAACCACATGGAATATTTTTATGGGCTAGGTGTGCAAATAGCGTATATGATTTCTACTCACTTTCCATTGGCTAAAACTCAGTCATGTGACTGCAGTCTAGCTGCAAGGGAATCTGGGACATGTAGTTTTCCTGTGTGTATAGGAAGCGTTTCCACTTTACCATACGCTGTTATGTCTCTCATTTGGCATTTTCTACAAGGTTCATATGGTCTCTAGCAATCTGGGGAAGGTGGAGAAGGAAATGGTAACCCACTCCAGTATTCTTGCCTAGAGAATCCCGTGGACAAAAGAGCCTGGTGGGCTGCTGTCCATGGGGTCGCGCAGAGTCAGACACGACTGAAGGGACTTAGCGTGCATGCATGCAGTCTGGGGAAGCACAAACTGTATGTTTTAAAATATAACTTTTTATTGTATTTTGTGCTTTCTAATAATTAAGCAATTCATGTTATTATGTGAAACACAGAAAATACAGCTAAAGAAAGAGAATGAAAACAAAATCACTCCAAATGTCATCATTGCCATAGTATAATATTAACATTTTTGAATATCATTTTTATACTTTTTTCTATGTATGTGACCATACTTTTTCCCCACAAAAGTATCATAATATATTTACATTTTATATTGTTTCTTCACCATCTATAAGATTTTCTGGACTATCCTTTCACAGCTATATACATAATTTTTCATGGCAGAACAGTATTTTATTTTATAGATGGACCATAATTTATCAAGAGAATCTCATTTTTAGGGACACTTTAGTTAAGTGGAAAAGTTCTGGAGCCAGGATCTCTGGATCCAAATGCTGGCTCTAATACCATTGTTACACTTGAGTAAAAGAAACCCATACTCTGACAAATATTATATGACTTACATGTGAAATCTAAAAAATAATACAAATGAATCTATACACAAAACAAAAGCAGACTTGTAGACATAGAAAGCAAATTTGTGATTACCAAAGGGGAGTGGGAGGGAGGGACACTCCTAGGAGTATGGGATTAACAGGTGCAAACTACTACACAAAAATAGACAAGCAACAAAGATTAACTGTGCAGCACGGGGAATTAAACTCAATATCTTGTAATAACCTATAATGGAAAATAATCTGAAAAATATATGTATACATATATAAAACAATAATTTATAAGTGTATTAGTCACTCAGTCAAGCCTGACTCTTTGTGAGTCCATGGACTGTAGCCCACCAGGCTCCTCTGTCCATGGAATTCTCCAGGCAAGAAATCTGGAGTGGTAGCTTTTCTCTTTTCCAGGGGATCTTCTCAACCCAGGTATTGAACTCGGTCTCCTGAATTGCAAGCAGACTCTTTACCATCTGAGCTACTGACTAAACAATAATTCAGTGAGCAGTTTTTTAACTGAATATCTATTCAAATCCATAATTATTTCTTTAGGGCCAAAAAGAAAAAAACCCCACATTTGCTAGGCAGGAAATTTTAGGGTCAAAGAGGGTGCACATTTGAAAGTCTTTTGATATGCTAATGAGCTGCTTCTAGAATTAAATTGGTTGAACGTATTATTCATTAGTTATAATTCCCTGACCATTGAGGGTTTGGACACTAAATTACCTAGGTTGTTAGTGACATTTCGAACTTAAAACTCTTAGCGGGAGAAAATAAGTCCATGAATGAAAAGCTGGATTAAGCTACACAACAACTAATTAATAGCAGTCTGCTGGCCCAGGAAATCAAAAAGCATATAATGAAGGCAAAGGGAAAGCCCAGAAGTTCTTTAGTTGACTGTGAACTGTGCTCAGTAAAGAGAACATTCTTTAGATCACTTCCTGTTCTTGGAAAAGGCTGTGGCTGCAAGGTTTTATTCTACTCTCCGCTACCCCCTTCCCAGCTTTCCTCATCTGCCTTCCCACACAGGGGTTTTCATCCTGTGTGTAGAGGAATTCTGCATTCACTTTGCTCATCTTTCCCTTGAGAAATCACTATGCTTCTGTGACTTACCGTCAGCCCCCGGCAGCTGGAGGTTCAGAGAGGTGGCCTTGGCAGGTGGAGCTTTGGGGCAGGTGTTATTTCCTTTTGGAAATGAGCTCTGGGAAGGTGACAGAAGCCCATGGAGTGGCGTTTGGGGTTTAGTTTTACTCCAGAAACCCCAGGAGGACAATATATCTCATGCATTTTCATCTGACTTTTGGAATGGCTCATTTCCACCTGTACCAAGTGTGGGAAATAGGGAACACGTGAATAGAGCTATGCTGTTTGCCCAGGTCTGATCCGTTCCTTCTCCAAGAAACTAATCTGCATGAGCTGCCTCAATGGGCCCCTTGCCCTCTGGCTTCCATTTGGGTTTAGCCAGTGGGAGGCTCCAGCTGGAGAGGTGGAGGGAGCAGGGGAAAGAGGTTGATGTGTTTAATCCTATGACTTCCTCCTCCTTTCCAGGGGCAGGTTTGCAGTGGTCGCTTTTCTTCTCATAGCTCTCCTGCAGCTTTAGCTCTCACCGAGTTTTGATAACCTTGCACGTGCAAGTTGAGTAGATAGCATCTTCCTGATTTTCCAGAGAGTTCTCCATCATTGCCAGTTCATTTTTCTTAACATTGTCCACAGGGTTATGAAGAAACACTCCCCTTCAGGGTGTGGTAAGTCCTGCCAAGGCTCTGTTTGAGGCAGAAACTCTGTGGATTCCAGGAAGGGATCAACCTGATGCTTTTTGCAGCACAGTCAAGGGACAAGAGAATTTAATGGTTAAGAGACTGGGCTCTGGAATCCAAGAGGTTAAAGTCCTGCTTCTATTACATTCCAGTTGTGTGGCCTTGTACATGTATCTTCATCTCACTGATCCTCAGTTTCCTCATTGCTAAAATAGGCACAATAATAATATATACCTCCTTGGGTAGCTTTCATGAACCAATGAGATGGTGACTCTTAAGTACCTGGCATTTTATTGCTGTTGCTACTTGTTCCATTGATCTATTACTACATAACCAACCTCTTCCCTGGTGGTCCAATGTGGTTAAGACTCTGTGCTTTCAATGCAGGGGGCCAGGGTTTGATCCATGGTCAGGGAACTAGATCCCACGTCACAACTAAGACCCAGCACCATCAAATAAATAAATAAATATTAAAAGTAAGTCAGATTGTTTCAAAGTTTTATCCTTCTAATTGTCTTTCTGGTCAACCTGTCCCTATTCTGAGTCAATGCTTAGCACAAACTCAGGTGTAATTCAGGAGCCCCATGTATAACAAAGACACCCCTATAATTAAGGAACTTCCAAAGATTTAGAGTCTCCAAACCAGGGACAAAGGTCAATCAAATAATTATACAACACATGCATTATTTCATATAATGTACAAATTTCTATAAGAAATATCATTTTGTGTACTTAAAAATGAAGGTATTATGAATATATTAAAATATACAGGATGTGAGCCTGAGCTTTCTTGAGCCCATGTTTTAATTTTTTTCTTACTATCCCCCAATGCCTGCCTTTAATGAGAAAGCTACTTTGCCCAATTAAATGCCTCAACATTCACAATCTCCAAAGGAGAGTCTTAATTGTTCCATGCTAGGTGAATAGTAAAGTTTATTTTAGAGAGAATTTGATTTAGTCTTTCTCTCTTTTTTTTTTTGCAAAGGATTCTGGGCATTAACAGACCTGAGTTTTTGTCCCGATTCTGCCCATTAAGTACAGTTTGATGAATGGCTTTATCTCTCCAGGTTCAGTTTCCCCAGAAAAACAAGAGACTGGATTAGCTGTATCAGAGAATCTTACAAGCTCTAAAAGTTTCAGAACTCACTGTTACAAGACTCTCCAAAGTGGAGGTATCATTTACAGTTGGGATGACCTAAGATAATAAATAATACCTTCCAACAGGGGAAGTATACATCTAGACATTCCCTCTTTTCTTCATCTTTGCACAAACGTTTTTGAGTACTTGTATGTGCCAGGGAGCCCATTAGATGTTGGGGATATAGCAAAAGAAAGGCAGGTATGGAGCTCACCCTCACGGAATTAAAGAGTGCTGGAGCCAAACATTCAACCAACCATGCAAAATGTGATAGACAAAGTGTGATGTTTGGGGCACACAACAGGAGACCTAACTTCATCCAGAATTGGGGATGGCTTTCAAGAAGAAGTGGTGTTTAAACTGAGACCTAAAGGATTTGAAAACCTTAGCAGGTTTCTTTTAAAAAGAAGATCAGTCACTTGTGTTCCAGGATATTCCAGGCATAGAAAGGAATCTCCATGAAGACCAAAGGTTGGCATATCAAAGTTTTTGCTATAATAGACGGAATAAGTGCCCAGCCTATAGTTGGCCCTCAGGTTTTCTGATTGAATGAGTGACTATATGAATATATATTAATTCCTTAATTAAAATGTAACCTTAATTACAGTGCCAGGCCAATGAATGCTTTTAAAATCCTACAACCCAACACTGGGAACACTCCAGTTTTTCAATAAATTTCACTTAACAACTAGATATCGGTATCTACAAAAGCTAGCGGAGGGAGGAGGCACAGCTTGAAACTGATACTCACTGAACACTTTCTATGTTCCTAGCATTGTTCTAATTTCTAATATGATAACTCATTAAGTTCTGATAATCAACATCTATAAAATGCCCAGGCACGGGGAAGCTCAGTAACTTCTCAATGTTCACAAAGTTATGAAATGCTAAAGCTAGGATTTAAATGCTGGCAGTATGCTCTTGGCTATGACATCATGCTGATCATGTTGGAAAAAAAGACAAGTGAGATCTCATTCTTCAGCTCAGAAGAATACCACATCCTCAGATATTTTGACTGTAAAGACCACCTGGACCAGATGCATTGAGCCAGACGGTAAAGAAAAATATCAGCTAACATTTAAAAAATGTGCTTATGTACCGGATATTAAGGAAAGGAAATGGTTACTTTGCATAATTTCACTTCATTCCCAAATTAACCCTAGATATAGGGGTTATTATTATAAATCCCACTGAAATTGAGGTTCAGAGAGGGTGAGTAACTTGTCCATGCCCGCCCAGCAGAAGGGACAAGGTCTAACTAGTCCATGTGAGTATAAGATTCTAGTCACTCAACCACTGTTAATGCTAAAGCCACTGTAGACACAATCCTAAAAGGGACACCATTGAAAACATGGCAGTGTGGCTCAGCGTTTCATATATTTTTGAGGACTGATGCTCACAGGAGATCTTCGGCTGGGTCCAGACACAGACTGGAGCCACAAAGGTGTCTGCCTCCGCCGATAAGTTCCTCCCAGCTCTTGTACAGACAGCCAAATGCCTCACACCCTCCCCTGGCTCCTGGAGGAATCACTTTCACACTCGAGGGAGGTGGAGACGGTTCTTATCTTGACACTTCAAAGAAAACCTTCCCCCTTGACATCTTCCTGCCCTAAACAGTGCTGATGTGGAAGCCGGGTGATGAAGGGTTTGCCTCCTTCCTTTGATCCTAGGGCAGGCTGGGTGACTCCTGCTCTTCCAGGCCTGCGGAATGCTGGGCCCCACTGACTTTGCTTTTTGTTTCCTCTAATATTTACAGCTTCCAGGGGCTCCTTTGCTTATTCAGTTTTGGCTAAAGGAAACAGCCAGGACTTAAGGACCAGATTTCAAAAACGAAGAGAAGTGTATATCCAGTGGTAGAATATGGATTGGTTTCACCAGTGGGATAGTTTGCATGTTGCTCAATGCTTCTTAATGCCTACATTTCCATTCTGCTTCTGCTCTAGCCAATGCTTTGTAATGTGGGTATCATGCACCCCCGTGATAATCTGTTGACAGCTATGAAGTCTCTTTCAGAAAAACTTGTAGGCAAACAGAGACGTGTGTGAATGTGATTTCAAAGGCTCCCAAGCTCCCTGACACACTCCATCACTGGCTACCTTGGTGGGGTGGGGGCAGGGCAGGTCTATGGATTTGAGTTAAGGACTTTTATTATTTATTTATAATTTTTAAGATTTTTTTTTTTGACCTGGACAATTTTCAAAGTCTTTACTCAACTTGTTACAATATTGCTTCTTTTTTTTTTTTTTTTAATGTTTTGGTTTTTTGACCCTGAGGCACATGGGGTGTTAGCTCCCAGGCCAGGGATTGAACCTGTACCCACTGCACTGGAAGGCTGAAGTCCCATACTGGATCGCCAGGGAAATCGCTAGTTAAGAACTTAAAGAAACAAAATCAAACGCCACTGCCACTGTGAACAGGGCAGTGGCTGAGTAGCCTATCCTGGAGTTAGGCAAATCTGAGTTGAAATCCACACTGTGACCAGTTCTTCCAACCTCAGTCAAATTATCTAATCACTTTGACCCTCGGTTTCTCTGTCAGTAACTTCTGGCCCGCATCTCGTATAGTTGTGAGGATTACAGGAGTGTGGTGGAGAAGGGGGCAGCAGAGAATGAGACGGTTAGGTGGCGTCACCAACTCAATGGACATGAATCTGAGCAAACTCCAGGAGATAGTGAAGGACAAGGGAGCCGGGCATGCTGCAGTCCACGGGGTCACAAAGAATCAGACGTGACTGCAACTGAACAACAATAATTAACATTCACAAAATTCATCAAGTGAAACCCATATTCAAGGATTCTTTCCCTTGACTTCTTGGAATGAGATGATAACACAAATATAAAGGAATTCCTTTAAATTTCAAAGGAGAGAGAGAGAGACAAGGACTTGAATATTCATTGAGAAACAGCTCAAAAGAAGGTTATAAAGAGAAGACACTGCTGAAAGAAAAAGTGGTCCATAGAAGGAAGACACTTTGATTCCCAGAATGCCCCTAGCATCCACCCATTCCCCAGTGGATTGATGGTGTTTTGAATGACAAGCCCTATTGTAGACCCTGGAGAAACCAGGATAGTTTCTTTAAGGCCAGGCTTTCCTTAAGGCCAAGACAGACTCTTGGCCTTAAGGAACTGCCAGGATAAGGAGAATACCAACAACCATCAAAGTCAACATCGTGCCCTGTCTTTACGTGCATCCGTTCACTCAACAAATATGTACCGAACACCTCTTATGGGTTGGGTGCTGATGTCAACCCTTCTCTTTCCCTGGCTTCCTTGATGGAGTCCTTTTATCTTTGGCATGAACACATGAGGGACGATAAAGATGAAACCAGACAGAGAGGCATAGAAAAGCCAGCCAGGTGAGGGGGAGAGAGGGAGCTGTCAGCCAACAAAATTTAGAGGACTCTTGTCCAGCCAGTTCCATGAAGACGCAGTTTCACTGTCCGCATCATTAGCAGACAGTTGCATGGGGTTGTGGGCTAATTTATGACCTGGAGATTGCTGCCTATGGCATAATTTACTCAGGGAAGTAAGGCCTAGGTCAATATATGTTTAAGTAAAAAGGTTCTGGAAATCTCCCAGGGTTCAAGCTGGGAAAGAAGCCTCCGATTGCCAAGAAAGAAGCATAGGTGGAAAGGACAGCAGGCAGGCAAGCAGGGAGGGAGGTGAGAAGCACTGAGGCTCAGTAAATACAACTATTTTATGCCCAACTGCTAGTTCTGTAGCCATGTCAAAAACTAGAGAAGCTGAGGAAATGAACTTGGACTTCATCTGCCTCCTTCCTTTTGTTTAATCTATTTAATGCACTGATCTATTCAACATGTTTCAACATAATAGATTTAATATACTTAGGAAATTGATTGTGTCTCTAAGAGAAGAGACAATGTCACGCGTGCGTGCTGCGTGCCAAGTCGCTTCAGTCGTGTCTGACTCCATGACCCCATGGACTGTAGCCCTCCAGGGTCCTCTGTCCATGGGATTCTCCAGGCAAGAATACTGGAGTGCATTGCCATGCCCTCCTCCAAGGGATCTTTTCGACTCAGGGACTGAACTCGTGTCTCTTATGTTTTCTGCACTGGCAGGCGGCTTCTTTACCACTAGCGCCACCTGGGACACCCCAAAAATGTCATATATATAGATAAATGCAAATATATGTATATACATCCTTATCTATCTATCTACAAATAGATACACAGTACATTGATAGGATAAACAGTATGACAGAGATTCTGTATTTACTATTTTGTTTGACATTCTTTTTATTTTAAATTCATTTTTAAATGTAGTGTAACTGCGTGACAATGTTGTATTAGTCTCTGCTGCACAACAGTGTGACTCAGCCGTATGTGCACATCTAGCCCCTCCTTCTCGAGTCGCCCTCCAACCTCTCTCTCCACCATGCCAGCCCTCTAAGGCATCACACAGTGCCAGGCTGGGCTCCCTGTGGCACACGGCAGCTTCCCACTGGCCATTTCTTTTACACATGGTAGTGTATGTATGTCTGTCAGTTCGTCTCCCCCTCTCCTTCCCACAATGTGTCCACAAATCCATTCTCTAAGCTGTGTCTCTATTCCTGCCATGCAAATAGATTCATAAGTACCATTTTTCTAGATTCCATATATCTGCATTAATATACGATATTTGTTTTTATCTTTCTGACTTACCTCACTCTTGACAGATTCTTTAATGGCTAGTTTTCAATGGGATCTGAAAAAGTTACAGTATTTATTTACATGTATACACTACTTATGGCAATTAAAGCAGTTATGCATTGCATGGTGGCTCAGATGGTAAGAATCTGACTGCAATGCAGGAGACCCAGGTTCGATCCCTGGGAGAGTAAGATCCCCTGGAATTGGAAACAGCAACCCACTCCAGTATTCTTATCTGGAGACTGGAGAATTTCATGGACAGAGGAGTCTGGCGGGCTATAGTCCATGGGGTTGCAAAAAGTCGGACACAACTGAGCAACTAACATTTCTCTTCCCAGGAAAAGACCCTGACGCTGGGAAAGATTGAAGGCAGGAGAAGGGAACAACAGAGGACAAGATGCTTGGATGGCATCACTGACTTGATGGACATCAGTTTGAGTAAGCTCTGGGAGTTGGTGATGTACAGAGAAGCCTGGCGTGCCATAGACCATGGGGTCGCAAAGAGTCGGACACGACTGAACAACTGAACTGAATTGATAGATGAGGAAACTGAGGCTCAGAGAGGGGATTTTTCCACTTACATCCCTTGCTTCTTCATTTTTCCACATGAAATATGGGTTTAACCCTGTCTGCCCTCATGTATATTGCAGCTCCTTTCAGATTCATAGTCTCATCTTCTCTAAAATGAGAGTTTGAATGGTGCTAAGAGGTGAGAAAGTATAACCAGGCTCTAGACTTGGTTGAGAAGTAAGTGATTTTTGCAAGGAGCTATACAATGCAAGAAAACATTTGACTCTGGGGCACTGCCAGACAGTTATCTATTGGGGGGGGGGGTGGGTAAGCTGGTATAACGGCAGCAAAAGTTATCATGTGTCTAGTTCTATCCAGAACCAGAAAGCAGTCCTTTTAACTTCCAGCCTGGAGACCTGTTTTTCAAAGGTTAAGTGGAGAGGTTGGGGAGATAAGGAGGAAGTGTGCAGGTATTATTACACCACTTGACAGGACAATATATTGATGTAGAAAAGTTTCAACATTTTGAATTTGCAAGCTGGCACACCCTCCAGATCTGGCTACTTAGCTGCATCCCTTGGAATTTAAACACCTACAGATCTTCTTTCCATCTATCTTATCTACATGAATCTTAATGTCCTTATAGTTTTGGGTGGTTCTGGTTTCACATTTTTCATGCTCTGTATCTGGGTTCTTTTTCCAGGAGTTTTTGGAATTAGGCTCCAACATAACGCCTATCAACCAAAGTCAATGTTTATGTTATAAATACCCTTCCTCCTTTAATTATAACCTATTGTCCTGGTAAATTTTGGAAAACTGAACTTCAGCATGGCTGAGCTACTGTGAGAGAATGTTGCAGACTTCGTGTTCATGACAAGAAACAATTCAGAGCCACAAATGAAATCCTAACTGCCTTAGCTCTGCAAAGGAAGCCTGGAAGATGGGCCAAACGTTTATCCAGATCCAAAACTGGAGACACAAATCTGGCACAGTGCTAGGATTGAATGATGTAACACGTAAAAATACAAGATGCTGGGTAAATTTAAATACAGAGAAATGAGGACAAATATTAGTATATCTCTTGTAATATTGCAGATATACTTGCATTAAATAAATTACTTTCTTATTTATCTAAAATTCAAATTTAGCTGGATATTCTGTAGTTTCTCTGGCATTCCCAGTTGGATCCAAAGCTTGAACATTGGTGTGAATTTAGAAGAAATTATAAAAGAATGGTAAATTATAGAAGATGGGTTGGGCCCAGCCCAAATATTTCATGTCGGAATGTCTGTGGCTATCTTGAATATGAAAATAACCAACACTGATTGAATAATTCTAGGCATGAGTCTCTAAGATAAGCACATCACATGCATGCACTCGGCAGCTGACCACAACTCCATGAGATGGGAACTAACAGTGCACCCATTTTACAGAATGGAAGACCGAGGTCTGAATAGCTTACAACCAATAAGTGGATTTTTACTAAAGCAAGAGCACCTTAGGGATCCAGAGGCCCAGAACCCTTGGTATGTCTTATAGATCACAGAGGCACAGAGACTGAAGTTCACTTGCCCCTGGTCCTGCAGTAGTCTTTGACAGAACCAGGGTTCTGATCCTGTCTGTGTGCGTTACCAGTTCTCTCTTAATTCCTTCCAAATCCATACCAGCTTTGATCCAACTCAAGTTCCATTCAGCCAGCTTTAGAGAAATTGAATTTCCTTAATAGGTTTTCCTAGACAAATCGCTTGAGAGCCAGGAAAACTCCAGGAGAGAATCAGGGAGATGTTAGGAGTCCCCCATTCTACTTCTGGCTCTGCCACAAACAGGTTGTGCAGACTTGGGACAATTGCTTGCTCTCTCAGAGGCTCAGTGTAGGGTCTGGCAAACAAAGGGGGTCCTACCTAGGGACCCACAAAGTCCCTTCTGCAGTGGCAGGCTGCAATTCTAAGAGGCCCAATCTCCCACAACCTTCTGCACTGGAGCCCAGCCCTCTCACGCCTAGCATCTTAGGCTGATACAATAGACAGCAGACAAATCCCATTACAGACCACTCTGCGAGTCTCCACTTTGTCACTGACTGTTATGTGACCTTAAATAGGCATTCTCTCCTAATCTCCCTGGGCCTGGCCTCTCCTATTAGCAGCTGGAGACAAGGATATTTACCTGTAATAAAGCTCTTTGAGCTCCTCAGATAAAGAGCTTTGCATTAACAAAGCTCAAATCGGATTTTTTTTTTTAAATGGACCAGCACACTGGCTTTGTTTTGTATTTTTGTGTTTCTTTCCCCCTTACACTTTACAGAAGTGCAAAGTCGTGTTTGTCCTCCAAATTCTCTCCAGTTTAATTCATCTGTTTGCTTCTGGGTTTGAATAGGTCTTTTTTCCTAGACTTGATGTTCCCAAACTTTCTCGGTTCATAGGATCTTGGTCATTTTTTCATTATGCCCTTCACAATTGTGTTTATGAAGTCATTCACTTCAAAAAAGTTAGTATTTATGCCCTAACAAGTTAGTATCATTTGAAAAAATTAACACTCATGAATTTAAAGAAAAAAAGTATTATTTCATGCTTAAGTAAACCCAATTACTTACTAATGGGATATGTATGCCTGTTGCACCCTACACGATTTCTCAAACCTTGGAATCAGATTGATCACTGTCAATTTCATCTTCCACATTGATTATTTGTGAGGTACCTGTTTGCTTGGTTTTGTCTTTTAACATGGTCAGTCTCAGAAACCCAGCTTCTCAAAGACATGGAATTGTTGAAATTAATATAGTGAGTGAGACAAGAAGGGGTAAGCTCATCCTCCACTCTATCACCAGGCACACCTACCTTTAAAAAAATATTGCCAAAGAAAGTTCTTCACATACAAAAGAAATGACAACAGAAAGAAACTTGGAGAATCAGCAGTAAAGAAATAGCAATAGAAATGGTAAAAATCTGGGTATATGTAATAGATTATTCTCCTCTTGGTTTTCAAAACTGTGTTCAATGATTGAAACATGGTCTACTGTGGTCCTCAACGTACATATCGATAATATTTACAAAAATCATATTATAAAGGGAAAAAGGTAAAGGGACATAACTGGTAAGATTTCTAGGTTGTGTTTACTGGAAGTCATAAACTGTTGATACTAGTAGACATATATATATACATATATACACATATATATATACACATATATTATATAAATGCTGAATACATAATATATAATATAATATATTCACTTAAAATATGAGTATGACATAACATATTGATATATTTCATAAGTATACTATCAATATTATTAATATATAACATATTCAAGATTATAACATATTCTATGAATATTGAATGTTACATATATAAAAATTCATAGAGCAAACACTAAAAATTAACACAAAGAGATACAAACAAATACTATAGATAAAGTAGAATACAAAAACATGTTCAAGTCCTGCAGAGAGATAAGAAAGGAGAAACACAGGAGTCAAAGATGAAACTAAGCACTCAGTGAATATCATTTGAGTGAATGAATAAATGAATGATCCCAGGTTTTGGTTTATCAGGAGATTGTTTGCTCTTAAATAAGGAAGGTGTTTTATATGCTGCATTATTAACCACACTCCTATAACACCTTCTATCTAAAAAGGTGCTTTTGCCATCACTTACATTTCTATGTGGATATGACGCCAACTTCGGATGTATTCATCATCAACACATCTTCTGGATAAAAGAACTGAAACAAAATAAGACATATAAGGACAAGATTTTGAAACATCTAAGTGAGAGATTCTGGAACTTATTCTAGCAAGACATTTCATTTTAACATAAAATACAGCATATTTTAAATATTTACATCTAACGCATGAAAATATTTATACAAATAAGCAACATAAAACAATCATGCTATATACAAAATAACCAATCCTTATGTATAGCAAATGTTTAGAAAAGGCATCCTTGTTTTAAGGTTATATGGAATTATATGAGGTGTATCTATGTGAGTCTACGTTGAACCTCATTGGAAGATAATGTCAAAAGCCCCAATTTGAGACCTCTGTTTTTCTAACTGAAGTATAACTACATCCAATAAAATGCACATATTTTAGGTTTATAGTTTGATGAGTGCTGACAAACGTATACATACATGTAACTAACATCCCAATCAAAATGTAGTCATTACCGTTACCCTACAAAGTTTCTTCACAAATCTTTTCTGTCTATCCACTCACTCCCTGCTTCCAAAAAGCAACTACTATTCTGGTTTCTATCCCCATAGACCAGTTTGGCTGATCTCAAACTTCATACAAAACTTCAGTACAAAAGTACTCTTTCGTGCTGATTTCTTACATACTGTGCTCAATATATAATATAGCATAAATAGTACATATATAGAAGGCCTTCCCTGGTGGCTCAGAAGAATCCACCTGCAACCCGGTTTCCATCCTTGGGTCAGGAAGACCCCCTGGAGAAGGGAATGGCTACCCACTTCAGTATTGTTGCCTGGGAAGTCTTATGGACAGGAGGAGCCTAGTGGGCTATAGTCCATGGGGTCGCAAAGAGTCAAACAGAACTGAGCTACCAAGCACAACTCCTTTGAGTCTTCCCTGGTGGGTCAAATGGTAAAGAATATGCCTGCAGTGCAGGAGACCCAGGTTCAGTTCCTGGTTCTAGAATGGTCCTTGGGTTGAGAAGATCCCCTTGGAGAAGGGCATGGCAACCCATTCCAGTACTCTTGCCTGGAGAATCCCATAAACAGAGGAGCCTGGTGGGCTACAGTCCATAGGGTCACAAAGAGTTGGACACAACTGAAGTGACAGCACACACTCACTGCTTTCACGTTTATGAATTTCTGGGATATGAGTCAACATGGACTTAATTTAAAATAACGTGAAATAAATTATAGGATAGGTGGTGTACACATGATGGGTTGTTGTTTGGGAGATGTTAAATTCTGGTGTGGTAGTCAAGAGTGCAGAGGACATGGTCACAGTTCCCTGGGTCCCTGGGTCTCGCCCATTCACTAGATGAATGGGTAGTAAACTAAAGCCTCAATTTTCTCATTTGTAAAATGGATATGATTTTACTAATCCTCAATGGATTGCGGTGTGAATAAAGCAATATTTTAAAAATTTAACTCAATGCCTGGCACAGACCAGTGACTCGATATGTGGCAGATCATGATGGTTAAGAGGTTAAATTATTAAGATTTTCTTTTTAGCCTTAGGGCTAGAACCATTTGTAGAACAACTACAGACAAATTTCTTGGCTACCTCTTCTTGCTTTCCTTTAGGATGAGCTCCTAGCACCTTCAACTGGAAAATGAGAGCAGCAGTGGTTGCTCCAATACTTCTCAGGGGTGTAGAAATTCCCATTTCCTCGATTATAGGCATTAGGTTCACACTCGAGCTGTGAATTAAGAAGATAATTGGGCATAATGTACTTTTCTAGTGTTTTACTGTGTAGGTCAAACTTCTCACTCTGGCTGGAAGCTGGAAATCCAGTCTCTATTCTCCTTTACATCAGAAGATTCTCTCTCAGTCTTTCTCTCGTGCACATGCTCACCCCTACTGTTTCAAATCCGAGTCTTGCCATTTGGAATAATGTAGAAGCCCGTCTCGATCTTAATTTTGCCCTCTGATCTTCCCCACTATGATGGTATGGACTGGGTCCACATGCAAAGCTCATTGGTTCCTTCCTCTACTGACCCTCATTTTAGCGTCCCAGGAAGAGTCACACTCTCATGTGGTACCCAGAACCTGTCTGGGGCTGTCTTTTTGGGCTCATCTCCCATCACTCTGCCCTTAGAATTTCAAACTCCATTTCACTCTCCATCAGTATTGAGCTACGTAGACTCCTTTTACATTTTACTTCTTTGCTTTGTCTCCTTACATATGCTGCTTCCTCTGCATAGGAGCCTTTCCTCCTTGTCTGCTCGGCAAAGTCCACTTCATCTATCACAACTCTTTTCAGGTGTAACTTCTGCAAAGCTTCCCCCCTACTCTCTCTCTCCTTCATTGCTGACTGCTTCTGTTAATATTTCTATGGATCCAGCTCTTGCAGCATTTGGAGTGTCTGCCTCTCCACTGATATTAATAAAAACTAACATTCAGCAGTTACCAAGGATTAGGAACTGCTCTAACCACTTTATAATTTTGCCTTATTTATTCCTCACAATATCGATCTGGATTGAATTGCTATTACTATTACCCCCATTTCACAGATGAGAAAACTGAGTGAAGCCACTTCTCTAAGGCTCCATGACTGGATAAATATAATAAATACTGAACACCCACCCTTACAGATGGAATCAAGATGGTTGGAATGTTGGGAAGCCTTTCGACTTCTGTTTTCTTTCCCTTCTGCTTCTTTTTTGGTATGATTGGAGGAAAGACAGCTGCGTGTTTGGACAAACCACGTATGGCTCCTAATTCAAATTTTACAGTCTTCCTGGGTCCTGAGGTCAGAGGCTAAAATGAGAGCTCTTGATCTCAGCTTTTCTAGCTATAAGCCGGTAGGATTGCTAGATTTAGCAAATAAAAAAATAGGATGCCCAGTTAAATTTGAATTTTAGATAAGCAACAAATACCTTTTTAGTATAAGTGTTTGTGTACATGCTAAGTACCTTCAGTTGTGTCCAACTCTTTGCGGCCCTATGGACTATAACCCGCCAGGCTCCTCTGTCCATGTGATTCTTCAAGCAAGAATACTGGAGTGGGTTACCATTCCCTCCTCCAGGGGATCTTTCTGACAAAGGGATCGAACCGGTGTCTCTTATGTCTCCTGCATTGGCAAGCGGGTTCTCTACCACTAGCACTACCTGGGAATCCCCTTTAGTGTAGGTATGTCTCCAATATTGCATGAAACATACTAAAATTATTCATCATTTCTCTGAAACACAAATCTAACTGGATGTGTTATAATTTATCTGGTACCCCTAAACTTGAGGTAACATTACCTCCCTGGCTGGGGGGTCCCAGTAGTCACTAGAGGGAGGGAACCTGGTCTCATTCTGTACCCGCTTTTTGCCAAGTATCTGGCATTGAATTCTACATTCATGAATTTAATCCTCCTAATAACCTTGGGTGGGTGGGTTGGTAGCTATTAGTTGCTCTATTTTATAGATGTATTTTCTAAGTAAGAGTTATCATTTACTGGCTTCTTATAATATCAATAGGGCTTCCCTTGTAGCTCAGCTGGTAAAGAATCTGCCTGCAATATGGGAGACCTGGGTTTGATCCCTGGGTTGGGAAGACCCCCTGGAGGAAGGAAAGGCAACCCACTCCAGTATTCTGGCCTGGAGAATTCCATGAATTGTATAGTCCATGGGGTCTCAAACAGTCGGATACGACTGAGTGACTTTCACTTTCACTTATGTATCAATGAGACAGATTAAAATGGATATAAATTCTTTGACATTCCTTTCATTGAGAGGTGGGGACTTATGTCTATTCCCCTTGAATCCAGAGAGAGTAGTGGTATGTTACTGCTTTGACCAACAGATTATGGTTCAAAGGACACTTCCACTTTTTGTCTCTTGGAACACTCATTTTGGGGCAAACCAACTACCCTGATAAGGAGTCCAGTGACTCTACACCACCGTGTTGTGAGGAAGCCCAAGCCAAATGCTGAGGATCTGGAGGATGAGATGCCATATGGAGAAGGTGAAGTGCATGGGAGTATAAAAAAGTCATCTTGAAAAAAAAAAAAAAGTCATCTTGAAAGTGGATCCCCAGCTAATTCCATGTGGATCATAGGTGAACCACCCAGCTGAATCTTTCCCAAATTCTTGCCTATAATATCATGTGCAAAATGAGGTGGCTGCTTTAAACCACTGAATTCTGGAGTTGTTCATCAGGTACCAATAAACAATAGGACTGAACCCAAGACCACTGAATGAGTTCTGGACATACCATTTATTAGCTCCGTGACCTTGGTCTCTATTTCCTTGTCTGTAACGTGGGGATACTTTCCAGTCTGTAAAAGAAGCAGTTGAGGCTCTGAAAAGCTTAGTAACTTTCTGGAGGTCACAGAGCTAGCAAGAAAATCTGGAAAAGTCCTCATGTACCCAACTTCAAAGCTTGGCTAATATGTCTCCATTTCTTCCTCCTTCACACTAGCTTTGAAATCTATGCCTCAGTTTCCCCATCTGTAAAACAGGGATGCTAATAATTCCTCTTTACAAAGTGTATTAAAAAAAAACCAACATGTCAAGTGCTTAGCTTAGGGTCTGGCACATAGTAAGCAGCCAGTAAACATTCACAGCTATTATTATTTTATTATCTCCTCTGCCAAGGCTGACAGCAAACATCTATTCTGTGCTTGCCTGCTTCCTCTGGGTCTCTAACTTGTGGGAAGCCTCATCAGAGGGCATCTTTAACCGAACAATCCAGAGTGCTACCTCTTAATATTTAATGAATTCCTGAGACTCTCGGAAAGCAATGTGAGAAATATCCTGTAAAAATCTATTCATGTTAATAAAATACCACCCAACAGGTTGGCCATTACCAAGCAATTCAAATTTTCAAGCAGGTCAAATAACTCCTTGCAATGATTTGTGCGGCTCCCTTCCCCACCCACCTTTCTTCATTTTTGGGGAAGCGTGTATTATTTCCATGGTGAAGGTGCTGGACCTTGGGCTGTCCTCCCTCCCAATTCCAACCAGTGGTTTCAGACACTAACGAGGTGTTAGTGTTCCCTGCTCATCCATCACAGATGTGTGAACTTTGAGCTCCAAATAATAGCTGAGAAATTCAAAGTTGGCTGCCAAAAAACAGACCTTTCCAAAAGGAAATCTCTTACCTTTTCTGGACTTTTTTTTTTAATATGTATTTATATGGCTGTGTTGAGTCTTAGTTGTGGCACGTCAGCTTATTTGCCCTACGGCATTGGGATCTCAGCTCTGGACCAGGGATCGAACTTGCATCCCTTGCATTGGAAGGCTGATTCTTAACCATTGGACCACCAGGAAAGTCCCTTTTCTGGACTTCTTAAGGTTGATGGAGGCAGGACAGGAGGAAGCAAAGTACTGTTCCCTGATGAGAGAAGAAATTTCATGTTTTCCCTGGTGGTTAATACATGTCAGGACCCACAGTAGGTATCACCACATGCATCCCTTATAATATCTTCAGAATAAGACAGAATGGCTTTATGGACTCATTTGCCAAATGGAAAAATAGAGGTTCAGAGAAGTGAAGCTCCTTACCCTAAGGTCACACAGCTAAGCAAGGGTAATGTCAAAACTGGAACCTGGGTTTTTAAGATCCTGAAGCCTCCGACGGTTATTAACTAGAGGTGCTTTTCAGAATCTTCTGGGGAGCATTTTTGACATTTGCGTTTTCAAGCCTTTTCTCTCTCTCCTCTCTCTCTCCTTCTCTATCTCTCTGCTTTCCCCTCCCCTCTCCTCTCCTCTTTCCTCTGACATGTCACTTTTGGTCACTTTGCATGAATCCAAGTCCTGCTATATGCCCACGTTACACACAGGTAAGGGCCTTTGGGCTTCCCTGCTGGCTCAGGCGGTAAAAAATCCGCCTGCAATGCAGGAGACCTGGGTTCAATCTCTGGGTTGGGAAGATCCCCTAGAGGAGGAAAAGGCAACCTACTCCATTATACTGGCCTGGAAAATTCCATGAACAGAGGAGCCTGGCAGGCTCTAGTCCATGAGGTCGCAAAGAGTCGGACACGACTGACCGACTTTTACTTTCAAGGTCCTTTGGTCAAAAACTACATAAGTCAATTTCAGCTAGCTAAGGAAAAATAAAATTTATTTGTTAGGATGACATGGAGGTATCTCAGGATGTCAGCATACTGGACAATAAAGATGCAGAAAGGAAGGGAAAAAGGCAGCTCTGGGGTCTGCACCGGGGGAGGTTCATGGACCTTTACCCCACCATGCTGCCACTGTCATGCCTTGCCTCTCACTAGTTATTAGTTTCCGGAAAGACTCTTATTGGTGACTGTCCCTGGACCCGATGAGCAAGGTCATGTGATGCATCACCTAGGGTACACCTGGAAGGAAGGCAAGATGTTTCCTCCAAGGAGAGAATCACCAAGACGCTAGCATTCACTTCAAAAGGTGCCCACAGGCATATACCGGGCTGCTGGGATGGAAGTGAAAGTCTGCCTTCAGGTTCATGAGTATCTGGCATAAAGGCAGCCACAAGGTTGGGTTTTAAGCATCTGGGGTCACTGTTCATTCATTCAAGCAAAAGCATATGCAGTTTCCAAAATGCAAGCTCCTTCAAGTCCATGAATATGACTCTGACTCAAGACTGTGACTGCTGGACCTGACTTACAGCCTGGAGTATAGCTGGTACTTGTATTAGTTAAAGCATGCTAGGTTCTTCTGGATTTATACCACTTAACTTATACCATTTAAGCATACCACTTAACATCTGTATCTTTTCTTTTTCTTTTTTATCCATGAATCATGTGGAATCTTAGTTCTCCAACCAGGGATCAAACCCGTGCCCCCTGGACTGGGAATGTGAAGTCTTAACCGCTGGACCACAAGGGAAGTCCCTAACCTGTGTGCCTTAAATTAACAAATATTCATTTCTCATGCATACTTCCTGTCCATTGCAGTCACTCAGGGGTCCATACTGTCACTCAGGGATCCATGCAGTCACTCAGGGATCCAAGTTGAAGGAAGTTCACCATGTGGAGTTCTTTGGTTTCTGCAGCAGGACAAAATAAACTATATAGTATTATCTAGGGAAGTTTCCTTGCAGCAACATATGTTACCTCTGTTAGTATTTCTTTGGTCACAACTAATCACATGACTCTTCCTAATTGCAAAGAGGCTGGGAAGTATAGATGCCTACAGGCACACCAGTGATAAAAGAAGTATCTGTCACAGTAATCAACTAGTATTTTCTCAACACCAATAAAAGGCTAAAGATAGCTGACATTTTTGAGCCTTTACTATGCCCCACACATTGGACTGAATGCATGATTTATCAACTGTCTCCTTTCATTCTCACACCAACCCTAGGAGTTAGTGTGGCTATGGTTCCTATTTTACAGATGAACAACTGGAGACATAGAGAACTAGGTCAATTACCCAAGTTTACACATACAGAAGTAGAGGAAAGAGGCTTCAAACCCAGGCCATCAGACCCCAGAGCCTGCTCTCAATAGCAAGTTACCCATTTTAATGACTAGGCGGGCACACTGGCTATTCACAATACCCGGAGGCAGAATGCTGCAAGTATGAAAGAGGCCAGGGAAGCAAGGGTGAAGAAGAATGGGGCTGGCTTTTCCCCAAGGAGAATGGTCATGGAATGAACTGGATGGCTGGTGAGTCAAGGTCTTTGAGCTGGATCTTTGGTTCTTACAGAAGAACTCACCAAGCAGATAAATGAGAGAAGTATATCTAGTGTGAGAATGTCGACTCCACCTGGTCAAGGATTTGCCATGTTCACTGCTGCATCCCCAGTGCCTAGACAGTGTCGGGCTAATACAGAGACAGGACTCTGGCAACACAGAATCTCAACTTAGTACACGCTCATCAAACACTTGCTCTCGGTGAACCATGAATGGAATGAAATCCAGCGTAAGCTCTTCTGAACTCCAGGTTGCGACTGTCAGGGAGAGAAGGGGGAGGTCGAGCCATGGCTAAGCAGGGTGCAAGAAGCTGTCTTTCTAGAAGAGGTGTGGGGGCTTCCCTGGGGGTCCAGTGGTTAAGACTCCACACTCCCAATGCAGGGAGCCTGGGTTCTATCCTGGTCAGGGAACTAGATCCCACATGCCTCAACTGAGAGTTTGCATGCTGCAACTAAAGATCCCACATGCCACTACTAAAAACATCCCGCATGCTGCGACTGGGGTCTGGTGCAGCTAAACAAACAAACGTAATTTTTTAAAAGCCTCTGGAAGAGGTGCAGTTTACAAGAAAGGCAATCTCAGATTCCTGGGCAGGTGTCTTTCCGAGCTCGAAGAAAGCAAGTCAGACAGGTCCCAGGGGCATCCTGCTCTGAAGGCGCAGGGTTTGGGAAGCACCCAGATGTTTCTGATCATGACTGAGCTGGGGGTCTGCCCCGTCAGTGTCCTCCTGTTTGGGAGACAAGAACAGATGAACAGAATGCGGAGGATGGATGTGAGCAAATGTCATGCTTGCGCAGCAACTGCCGGAGGGCCACTGAGACGGGAGACTGGGACTTTATCTCAGTTAAAACCCCACTGAGTTTTTCCCAGATTAGAAAGGAGGCTTTCTTTTCTTTAGAGGCTTGTTTTGCTAACATTTGCCTTCTCGGCTGGTGACATTCTATAATAATGGTAATAAAAAAGGGAGTGGTGGTGGCTATCTCCTAACCTCTTTTTTAATAAAGGAATTTTTATGACATCATTTTAAAATATGATCTGGTCATTGGGTCACTGGACTTTGAGAGTCTTCCCAGGAAAATTAGTTGCTCTCATGTTGGTGTCTTGATACACAGTCCTCTTTTGGCAGGTCTCTTATGGGTAATGTAACAGATTAAAAAATGTGGTTTTAATTACACATTTAACAAATTAAAAGCCCATGCATGCCATCTTCTGAGCCTGATTTCTCAGACTCAAACCTTTTGGACCTGTGGTCCTTCATGATCTGCTTTCAACTGGGCCATACCCAACAGCCCATGAGCTGGACACTAAACTTTTGTTTAAGCTGTTCTTTTTTTTTTTTTTTTAATGTCTGAAAGCTTCCTCTCTCTGTCTTTATATATGTCGCCTGGCAAAATCATTACCAATCTATCTTCCATGTGTGACTCAGCTACCATCTCCTCTGAGCAGATGCTTAACTAAAGGTGAGGTGACAGAATCAAGAACCTTAAAGCCAAGCTCCTTCTGTCACTCCACATCGCAGAAGAGTAAGAGAGAGAGAAAAGCAGAAATTTGATGGTGGTTTTCTCATGATGTCACCTAACAGTACGGAGCCCCATGTGCCAGGCACTGCGGATGAGGTTGGTTGGCATGGAGTGACCAGACAGCAGGGTGACTTGGGATATCTTGCACTCAATGTCCCAGGGCAGTTATTTATTGTGCCACCTTTCCCTCTCAAATTTTCCTGGTTTACAAGAAGAACTGCAGGTTCCCCTGATTTTTCAGCAATAGCTTTGTGAGGCAGATGCTATTACTAGTCCCATGTTACAACAGAGGAAACTAGGATTCAGAGAAGTGACGTGACTAGCCTAAAGTCACACAGCTAGGAGGGGCTAGAACCCAAACTGGAATCTTGACAGAATCAATCCCTATCATGGAAGGTAGACCACTCTTCATCTCCAACAATTAAAGAAGAGATGGTGACTGTCCTTAGAAACCTGGGAAACATCTGGACACCCTGAATGGCTCTATAGAAGTCAGGGTTGGATTTGATCCTTTTATCTATTCATTTAATATGTGGTTATTGGGCATGAGCTTGTGTCAGCACGTAGGTGCAGAGTAGTGAGTCTGCACGTGCGCGCGCACACACACACACATACACACACACACACACACACACCCTCTCTCTTCCCTTAGCAAGTGTGAATTCTGGAGGGGAAAATAGGTAAGTGACAGCACTGATTACCCTACCAGAGCTTTCTCATATACTCCCATTTAACTTTTAAAAAGAGGCTGAGGGACTTCCCTGGTGGTCTAATGGTTAAAACTTCACTTCCAGTGGTGTGCGTTCGATGCCTGGTCTGGGAGCTAAGATCCCACATGCCTCATGTCCAAAAATCCAGAACATAAACAATATCACAACAAATCCAGTAAAGACTTTAATAATGGTCCACATCAAAAATAAATCTTAAAAAAAAAACAAACAACAACAAAAAACCACCAAAGGCCTAAACTGGCCTCTTTCCAGACAAATCCATAATATTTGGGAGCTTACAGAATAATTTTTTTTCAGAATTTTTTTTAATAAAAAGTGTTGAAAACAGTAAACATCACAAAATTTCACACTTAAAAAAATCACTCACTTTTTAAAATTTCTCTCAAAAAATTTTTTTTTGGTGGCTGTGCTAACACACAAACCCAGGCTCTTCCATGGCAAGAACTGGGTGAACGCAGTAGCAATCCTTTAAATGAGAATTATACTCTAGAGCTTCGCAGAAGCCCCATCTGGGTCACAAGAATCTTTATGTCACCTTCCTGGTACCTAAAAGGCGTTTTAATTTACAATTTCTGTTTACATGTAGCTTCCTCCCTAAGTTTTCTTGTGGACTTTATTACACTTAGGTTTTAAATATACTTGTCTAATGAATTTCCTGTTTATTCTTAATCTGTTGAATTCTAGGTATTTCTTTATATGTATCTGTATCTATATCTATAGCTCTGTTTTTAAATACCTCTGGATTCTAGGTATTTTTTTTTTTCATAGCTCTGGTATTTTTAAAAAAATTACCTCTGTTTATGCTGCTACACCATATATGATGCCCAAGGCAGACATCACTAATCAATCAGGACCCTCCTGCCCAATGAGCCCAAAGAGGCTCCAGTGGTCACTGCTTTCCCCATACAGCTCCAGGCAGCCACTACTAATCAATCAGGAATGGCATATTCAATGAAACCCATTTATTTTTACTATCTTTGTATCTACTCAAATGTCTTAAAGGCTGAGATGTATATTTGATTCTTCTTTATTTATCCCCTGTCCCTCAAGGCAGGTCTAAGGCTGAGACTTTCCTAGTGTAGCAGGGGAATTAACTGTTCCATGGGAGGCCAAGTCTGAGCCCATCTGTCTGCCCACAGGGCTCTCCTTATCGGGCTTTGGAAAAGGGGCCAAGACTCCTGAAGGGAGGAGAGGAGAAAGAAGAAAACAGCTCCAGTTAAGTGTCCCTTTCTCCTTTTCTTCCCTCTCCTCTTGCAAAAAGAAAAGAACAATATCAGCCAGCCGAAAGCTCATTAATGCACTTGACCTTCCGAAAGAAAATTAATTCCAACTTCACACCTACCGGCTGTGTTGCTCAGCTTTGTCAAAACGTTGGCATCATTAGAGAGGAGATGACATGGCTGGAGGGCACCGAGAGTCTGCCACCTCCCCACACTGGGCTGAGTGAGTAGGAGCTGGCAGGAAGCACGCGGAGGCGCCGGCCCTGTCAGCTTTTCACTGTGGATTAAGCTCTCTGCTGTTGGCTCTGGAAATTGTTATCACTGTCGAGCTGCCCCAGTGATTCTTACCAGGCTCCCTGACAGCACAGGCCCACAGAGGAGCAGCCTTGAGGGCCTTCTGTTGGAGGGAAGGCAGATTGTGTGTGTGTGTGTGTGGGGGGTGATTGTAGGAGAATGTGTGTCTGCATGTATCAATGTCAGTGTGTATGAACATGGGTATGTGTGTGTGCACATGAGAATATGGGCATCTGTGTGTGTGTGTGTCAATGTGCATGCATGTGCATGTACGTGTACAACTACACTCAAGTGGGGACCTAAAAGGGCGTGCTTGGGTATCTGTGCCTGTGTGTGTACATTTGTTGTTCTTTAGTCGCTAAGTTGTGTTCAACTCTTTTGTGATTCCACAGACTGTAGCCCGCCAGGCTTCTCTGTCTATGGAACTTCTCAGGCACAAATACTGGAGTGGGTTGCCATTACCTTCTCCTGGGAATCTTCCCGACCCGGGGAACAAACCCACATCTCTTCCATCTCCTGCAGTGGCCGGCAGATTCTTTACCAATGAGCCACCTGGGAAACTTGCATGTACATTTAGGTGGATACAAATGTCATCCTATGCATTGTGAGTACATGTGCCTTGCCAAATGCATACATACATATGCATAAGGGGACACATGTGCAAACATGTTCAGAATGTGTGTGCTCATGTATACGTATGTGAACAAAGCATAGAGAATAGGTGCAAGTTTAAGGGTGCAACTGTGAACATGTGTGGACACGTCCACATTCACATGTACAGGAGAATGTTTTCAGTGCTACAAGATCACCCACAAGTGCCAAGGCAGGTCTGAGTATGAGCAAATCACAGACACTAAATCCCTCTCTGCTTTTTCAATGACGCTATTTGATATTGAAAAAAGTTAAGGGAATTATGGTGACAAATTCCAGGACTTCTTAGATTTTTTAGACTCACTTTGATTTTAAATGATTATTTTGAAGTTTATCAGAGCTGAACAGAACATGATCTTTACATTGTTTGGAGCCTAATCTGGCCCCACTGAACACATGGGCTGTGAAACACTGTACATGAAAATGTGTACGTGTGTGTCTGTGTGTGTGTACATGCAAATCCTCATTTGTGTGAGTATTCATATAAGAAGTAACTGTTGCCTGTGTAGGTGGTTCTCCATGCATGTTCTTGTTCAAGTTTCAGTTGAACTTATATATGAATTGGAAATATATGCAGTGTTTCATCTGCATCAGGTACCATTTCAGGAGCAGGAGGGAGAGAGAGAGAGAGAGAGAGAGAGAGAGAGAGAGGTAAAACCCTGTTTGTGTCCTTGAGAAGTTTCCTCTTATTTTCCAATTGTAAATATTTACCAGTAGATCCTCAAGGCTCTAGGTGGAGTTGGATTCTGAGGACATGTCCAGGCTCATCAAGAAGCCATTATTGATTAGTGATGTCTGCCACAGATGTGGGATATGAGGTTTGTAGCAAGTATGTCATTTATTTGCCAGAGAATCAGAATATCACACCTAATAGAGCTCTTTGTAACCCTGGGTTTAATGTCTTCATTTTATACCTGGGTAAGCCATGGCAGAAAAGGAGAGGGAGTTGAAGCAGCACTGAGTTTACAGTGAAGGAAGCGAGGAGCCTAGGTTGCAGAATTTAAGGAGCACTCACTCTCAGGTCTGTGCAAATGCTCCCCTCACCTGCCTGACCCTGAGAGTGAGTGCCTTCATAAACTGTGTGCCCTAGATGTCTCATTTGTTTCACCTTAATCCCAGCCCTGGCTCAAAGTCACATTAAAAGAATCACCACATGCTCAATTTGGAGACAAAGTTCAGTGACTCTATTTACAAGCACTTGTCTGACTGAAAGTAACAGAAATCAACTGAAGCTTAAGAAAAATGGGAATGGGGTGTCTCAAAGAACCCAAGGGCAGAGGTTTAAGTAGGGTGAAGAAAGGTCTAGAACTGGGACCCTGGACAGAATTTGATCTCTGTTTCTCACACTAGCTTTCATTATTTTTTCTGGGCTGAGTGGCTTTCCCTGCTCCACCAGTTACCAATTCTGTGATCTGGGAAATTTTCTTGCTTTCTTCACCTATATAATGAGAGTATTATTCATCACTTCCTTACCTCCTTACCTGATAGGATTCTAAGGCATAATATATGTAAATCATCCAAGTGGCTGACAGAGTAAGTGGTATCAGTCATCATCACCAACCTCATCACCACCACCATCACCACTGTCTTTTGTCTCTTCCTCCTCACCATCACCATCATCGTCTTTGTTATTGTCATCACCATCATCATTACTAACACAATCATCAACACCACCATCACTGCTCCATGGAAAAACACTCTGATTTGTCCACACTGGGCTAAATCTGACCCAGTTAATTATGGCCACATTATATATGGAACTTCTGGAGCCAGTCCCTGTTGAGTGTTGGCAGCTGGTGGTTAAAGGGAATGAACAAGGCAAATGCTCCCAAGTTCTGAGGTATTCTCTGGTTTGGTTTTGTTAGAATAGCACTGAGGACAGTGGGGGGGGGGGGGGGGGGTTCTCTGCTGTTCCATTTGGATCTGTTATTCAACTCTTCCCCTTACCTGCTGAAGAGCTCAACAATGGTTCAATCTGCTCTACAATCATTCTTGCCCAGCTGCAGGTTTTGAAGTTTAAGTCTACTAATTAGTCCATAATTGATTCTAATCTAGGGGATGCCATTGAGTCCACTGGATCCAGGGTAGGTAGGATTTTGTGATGCAGGGGTGGCAGGGGTGAAGGGACAGTAGAACCAGGGAAGGTCTGAAGCTCTGGATATTGCTGAATCTTGATGGTAGTGGGGGAGAGGAGAAATCCCAAGTAGAATGAGGACCCAGAAAAGGAAGATGGCAACAGAATGTGGAAAGGAGTCTTGAGTACAGTGGCTTTGTCTGATAGAAAAGAAGAAGAAAAAGAAGGAAGAGGAGGGGAAGGGGGGAAGAGGAAGGGAAGGAAAAAGAAAAAGAGGAAGAGGACGAAGGAGAGGAGTGAACAAAAGAATCAGTAGCCGTAGCTGATGAGAAAAAAGTATAAAGCTGCTGCTGCTGCTGTTGATACATCAATGAAACTGATAATGATGAACATGAAGATAAGATGTTTCTGAGCGACACGCAGCCTCGGGGAAGCCAAGTTCTAATTAACACAGACTTCTGGAAATGGCCTCTTTCTCCATCATTATGCTCGGATCTGTAATGCACACCTGCCGTCTGCACCATCCCCCAGGTCCCCCTCACCCAAGAAGAAAAGAAAGAACCCTGAGGGCTCCCCTCGACAACTTCAGAGTTCTGGTTCAAAGGAGGGTGCTTGGGCTTAGAGAGCTCTGCCCTGTGGTGGAAAGGGGGCTTTGAGGGCAGCTGGTAAATCATTTACCCAAGTGGCTGGACAGAGGAAATTGCTGATCCCATATCACCAACCCCTGGAGGTGGAGACGGGGCCCCCATAACACAGGCTTGTCCAGGGGTGGAAAACAGGGTAGTGGCCTTGCTTCCGATGCTGATATGCATAAATCTCATTTCTTTTCTCCAAGAAAGCCATGGAGACAGTAACTAAACTAACTTCCATGTATTGAGGGATCATCATTTACTGGGTGTTGTCTTCTGCTTTTACGTATCTTTCGATCTTCACATGAGCACTATGAGAATGTTTTTAATTCAGTTGAAGCTTATGAAATTGCTGACATTCAAACATTGCTTAAGTATAAAACTGGCCATTTCATATGATTCAATCTATTATTATTGTTGCTACTGGAATCTCAGAGGGGTGAAACAACTTACCCAATGTTACCCAGCTCCAGTGTTAGGCTAAGCTCCTTACCCTGATCAGGAAATTCACATGTCCTGGATACTATTACCGCCCCAGCCTCCATTCTTAGTTGCTTCCCTCTCTCCCCTTCGTTGAGCCTCTGCTTCCTCACTTGTAACTGAGGCTGTGACAAAGAAACTGCCCTTGGCTAAGCATTTAGTAGGTTCCAGCACTGTGCTGAGTACACTACCCTTGTCACCTGATTTTCTGCTCCCAGCCCCGCTGTGGCACAGGAACTGCTCAGAGCCGATGCATGCATAGGCCTGAGTTCTGAGTCTGCATATAGTAGAAGCCCAGGTAATGTCCGTATTCTTACGACCCCTCTTTCAGGAGTCACAGCATCAGAGCAGGAGGGGAGAGTACACCCTGCGACCAGGAATTAAGCCACCCTCCTCCTGGAAGCCACATTCTCTTGGTCAAGCGAACACGTGCCAGGCACACAGAGGTCCCTCCTGTGGTTTCATTCCTGGGAAGTGAGAGGTGGGAGAGAAAGGCAAGTCTTCCAGATATCTTATCGTGAAACACTGACACATTTCCCTTGCAGACGTGAATGACCCCTCACGGTGGGTGAGTTTGACGAGATGTTATGCCAGATCCCCTTCCTACAGCACCTGTCTGGGAATGAAAGGAGGGGTCGGAAGGAAGCAGACACTTGTCTTGCACTTTTGGGTTATTCGGAGCACTTTGTTCTATTGTTGGTTCTTTGGTCAAGCCATTCCTTTGCTAACCATACAAGTGAATGGTGTATCACTGTTCTAGGCGCATTCAGGAGCTTCTGATCTCGCCACTTGCAGATTTGTGTGTGTGTTTGACTCTCTGAAGGCTGTAGCTTCAGACGGTCCCCTGGCAGCCACTCTGCCAGCAGCTGGTCTAGCTCCCTCCCTGTATGCTGTAGGTGCTTCGATGCTGATGGGTGAATTAGATTGTGTTACACTAAGGAAGGAATGGAATAATAACACCTAACAATGTAGGAGACATGGGTTCGATCCCTGGGTCAGAAAGATCGCTGGAGAAGGAAATGGCAGCCCACTCTAGTATTCTTGCCTGAAAAATCCCTCGGACAGAGGAGCCTGCTGAGTTACATTACATGGGGTGGCAAAGAGTTGGAGATGACTGAGCGACTGTGCACACACGAAAGGAAGGAATGACTACCCGCTCCAGTATTCTTGCCTGGGACAGGGAAGCCTGAACATGGACAGAGGAGCCTGGTGGGCTACGGTCCAGGGGGTCACAGAGAGTCAGCCACGACTGGGTGACTCACACGTGCACGAAGGAGAATGGTACTGACCTCTGTGTGTTCTCATCCAGGCACACTGGAGGCACATCGAAACATCCAGATGAATATCTGTCAGCTGGAAGTGAATTGGAGCATAGACGTTCCCACTTCTTCCCCAGTCTGGCTGGGGTTTGGGGAGAGGCGGGGTAGGGCCTGTTTTTATTTGCTGTCGCTTTGGTTTGATTTTCACCATATCGACTTCCCTGGAAGGGAAGGGGCCCCTCAGGTGAATGGCGAGGAACCCCAGATCAGGCCTGGCTTATATTCTCATAACTTTCTCATATTACCAGCTCTGGATACCACCGCACAGGCCACCTCATTGTGTAAAAAAGTCCCCCCAGATTCCTGCTGGACCGTGCGACCATCCTAACTTCCCCCAAAACAAATCCCCCAAGCATAACCGCCAGGCATTCCCTAAAGTGAGTGACCCTCAGGCACACAAGAGGTGCACCAGAAGCAAAAAATAATAGACTGCCTTCATTCTGCCTGAGGCCCGCGATGCAACGCCATAAAGCATATGATTTAGGATATTAAATGCCGTTGGTGATGAGAACGTCGTGTAAGATTTGCTTTGCGACGTCTTTCTTCTCAAAGTGTCATTAAAAATGATTTATAGGGGAGCCTGAATCTAAGAAACAACACGATTAGAACTGAGGGTTGGGGAGATCGGGTTTCCCAGGCAGTCTTGCCATGCTGTCCCAGGGAAGAAAAGTCTGGGAGCAGGGCTGCAACCAAGTGTTTCAAAGTCGAGTGCACGCGTGCAGAAGGAACACGGGCTCCCTGCTGAGGGGAAAACAATGAAGCCTTGTGGGACACTGTAAAGTGCTTGTTTCAAAAGGTGAGTTCCAGAGGGCCAACCTGAAGGAGGCTTCTTTGCAGAAGCCTGGGGAAGTGAGGTTTCACCCAAGACCACACTGGCCACTCTTCAACCTGGACTTGATGTGCTACTGTCAGCTTTTTACATAATAAGAACGTAAAGGTCTCATGTGTCGTTTATCTTTATTACGTGCCTGGCACTTGGCGCAGCAACCCTAGGAAATCAAACGCTATTGTTATCATTCCTATTTCACAGATGAGAAAACCGAGGCCCAGAGAGGTCAAGTATCGCTCACAGTTCACAGCTGGCATGAGAGGATTCTAACACAGGCAGCTAAGCTCCAGAACCCAGACACTTAACTCTTCATATCCACAGAGTTGTAACTTCTAATTTAAAGCTACACCAAATATCCCTTTTGCTTCACTTTGTCCATATCTCTGTCTCCCCAAAAGTTGCCTTTAAGTAAGCAACTATTAGCTGTTCCTCTGGGGGCTTGCTCTATGTTTTGCATGATCTTCATTACAATTCTGCCAAACTGGAGGTGCGCTTGACCCTATTCAATAGAAACTTGAGGAGTAAAGTCCCACATTGAATAAGTAGCTAAGTAGGGAATAAAATCAAGTTAGCCTGATTCCAAAGGAAACCGGTTTGCCTGGTGGCTGTGTTATGCAAAACATCACAAGGTGTCATTTTGGGGCCTGAGAGTTAGTATGCTTCTTATAGATCAGAGTCTTCTAATCTGTAAGAAATCTCTAAGAAATCATGGCAGGGTTTAGAAAAGTGGGTTCGGGGCTGGGAGACCCTCTACAGCCTGTCTACTTTGAGCTCTGCGTTGCCTCTGCCTGGTGGACCAGAAAGGTTGGGCTTCTCTGGTTGGGCTAGTTGTTTGAGGACAGCCTTCACTATCTCACAATTATGGTTTTATTGCTGTTGTTACTATGGTATGTTAGAGCAATTTTCCCTTATAGAAGTCTCCATAAATGTTTGCTGGATGAGCCAAATGAAGAGAGATTATGAAAGAAGGAAACATTTGAAGCAAGGAAAGAGAAAAAGAGGAGAAAAGCAATTCATCCAAAATTGCAAATCAGAGAAACAGCCACAGACTTGTTTTGTGTTATCCGTTTGGTGTTTGCATCAGTCACGTTAAGTGCATGATTACTGTACCATGTAGTAACATAAGTTACTGAGCAACAAATAGCCTCCACATTTTAGGAGCATAAATAACATTTACTTTTTGCTCTTCTAACATGTTCACTGTGTTTCTGCCGGTGGTGGGGTAAGTGGTGGTTCCTTTGCTGGTTTATTACAGTAACTCAAGAACTGAGGCAGAGTTCTTATCACTTCAAGTACTCCCATTGTAACTGAGGCAATGAGAAGAATCTGGAGGGGATGCTGCACTGGCTTTTATACTTTCCACCTGGCAGTGATGGGACAGTTCATTGGCCACAACGAGTCACATGACCGTGCCCAACTTCAAGGTCACATCCATCTTGTTCCTGGGCAGGGCCACCTCCAGAAATATTTGGCAAACGGCACCAGGGAGAACCACAGAGTTTATGCAGTTTTTGGCGGTGGTGGTGGAGTCGCTAAGCCGTGTCCAACTCTTGCAGCCCCCTGGACTGTAGCCTGCAGGCTCCTCTGTTAATGAATTCTCCAGGCAAGAATACTGGAGTGGGTTGTCATTTCCTTCTCTAGGGGTGATCTTCCCAACCCAGGGGTCAAACCCAGGTCTCCTGCATTGCAGGCAGTTTCTTTACCGATGGGGCTACAAGAGAAGCAGTGAAGGGCAAACACTTTGTAACCAGATTATTTCTATGAGTTCAGAGATCTAAGAACTGGGGAGTCTGGCAGCACTGACCCAAGCCGTGGTGGCCCTTAGAAGAGGTATACATGCTCCACGTTGCTGCTGGCCCCACCTGGCCCACTTCACTCATTTTGGTTAGGTGCCTGGCTCCTGGGAGCATTTGGCGTGCAGACGTCTGGTTCGGAAGGATGAAAAGTGCCGCTCTGAACTCACTCTGGCATTTCATTCCCATCACCAGATGCCCTTATGATCTATTCCCATCCCAGAGATAAATAACGCTAATACCCTGGAGGTGCCTTGCACAGTTCAGGGATAAGACCCGCTGGCTGTAGTGCTCAGGCTGGTTGGCAACAGCAGGATTGCCTAAGCCTGTGAAGGGCGTGTCCAGGGGAGTCATGAAGTTGGGGGAGGGAGTGTGAGTCTGTAGAAGGAACTGCAGAGCCCACGCCTCTGGTGAGGGGATGTCCAGCTAGTGGGAGCTAAGGCAGGCAGATGCTTCTCCTGGGAACCTCCTATTTCCTTTGAGCTGCTGCTGCCCATACAACTCCTCTGGGTTCCCCGCAGCCCCATATGAAAGAGGTGTGAGAACCTTTCTGTGCAGTCAGCAGCTTGGGGTTGAGTTAAGTGTTGTGTTCTCACCCAGTAGGGGCAGAGGGACTACAGTGGGAAGATGTAAGGTTGTACTCAGCAAGAGAGTACATCAGTCAGGGTGGTGGTGGTTGCTGCTGCTCAATCGTGTCTGACTCTTTGTGACCCCGTGGCCTGCAGTCTGCAGGTTTCCCTGTCCTTCACTATCTCCCAGAGCTTGCAAAACCTCATGTCCATCGAGTTGGTGATGCCATCCAACCATTTTGTCCTCCGTCATCCCCTTCTCCTCCTGCTTTCAGTCTTTCCCAGCATCAGGGTCTTTTCCTATGAGTCAGCTCTTCACATGAGGTGGCCAAAGTATTGGAGCTACACCTTCATCATCAGTCCTTCCAATGAATATTCACAATTAATTTCCTTTAGGATTGACTGGTTTGATCTCCTTGCAGTGCAAAGGACTCTCAAGAGTCTTCTCCAGCACCACAGTTCAAAAGCATCAATTCTTTGGCGCTCAGCCTTCTTTATGGTCCAACTCTCACATCCATACATGACTACTGGAAAAACCATAGCTTTGACTAGGTGGAACTTTGTTGGCAAAGTAATATCTCTGCTTTTAATATGACGTCCAGGTTGGTCACTACTTTTCTTCCAAGGAGCAAGTGTCTTTTAATTTCATGGCTGCAGTCACCATCTGCAGTGATTTGCAGGTTAGATTATGTTGCCGTAACAACCTCAGAATCCCAGTGACTGAAAACAACTAGAGATTATTCTCACACACTACTTTCACTCACTCGACATATGGATCTTGGATCAGCAGGACCCAAGCAACCTTGGCTCCATTTATGGTAGCCACTTATGGTAGGATAATGAATTATCCGTCATCTTCAGAACTGTCATTCTCCCTCCTAAAGTCAGAGAGCTCTGGAGGGTGCCGAACAGTTAATCAAATCTCCTGTCCAGAAGTGACACATCTCTTCCCCCCTTCTTATGCCCCATTCAGGTACTAGGGGGCCAGGAAATGCAGAGATTCAGATATATTTGGTGAACAAATTTGTGAATGACCACCACATTGGGAGGAGAGGCTATTGCTTTAATAACCACTACTACTAAAAAGACAGTATTAGACAAGGTTTTAAGTGTCATCAACAATTCAATGCATCCATCATCAAGGCCACCAGGCCTCTGTACTTGAGGGTCCAACTGTGAAGAACACCATTCCCTCTCCTCTGATATGCTTCTTCTCATCATGCAGGCTAACTGCCATCACCTGGTAGAAGGCCTTCCTGATCACTCTGTCTCAACTGATTTCTCTTTGCAACTGCCCCCCCCCCCATCCCACCCCCATCCCATGCATCATGTTTGAAAATTTTTCTTTCTAATCCTCATCACTCTCTGGGCTATCTTTCAAAAAATTCATGTGTTTATATATATATATATATATATATATATATATATATATATATATATAGTCTTTGTTCATTCTCTCTCACGAGAATGCAAATACCATCAAGGCAGAAATGTGTGGTGTTCTTGGCTATATTCCCATCATCTTGGGTAATGGCTAGAACGTGGCAGGTGCTCAAAAAAGCCCTGTGAAATAAATTAGAAAAAAATACATGCTCCCTAAATATGCATGAATGAATGTAGGAACGACTGTGACTAATAGAACTCGTACTTTTCTACTCTTCTCATTCACCTCGCCAGGCAAGCATTAGGATCAGTCCCATTCTGCAGAGCACTGAAACTCAAAGAAGCAAAATGGTTTACATGAAACCTGAACCAGAAAATGGCAAAGTTTATATTTAAACCAGGGCTTGCTGAAGCTTCTGCCATTTCTGTTGGACTGCCCTGGCCCTCAAAAGGCAGCTATTTATGAAGCCTCCAGGGTTTTAGGCCTGGGGCCAACCGCCAAGGTGAGGGGCTAAATTCTAACCCATGGTCTTTGTCTTCTTTTCAGTAGAATTCCTCTTTACTTGCCTAAGGTTTCAGTGATTCCATTTTTTTAATATTTGCTATATGGATAGTAGAAGGTTGAAAGGTGAACCTCTAGAAAGATACATCCACATCCTAACCCTCTCACAACCCGTGAATGTGGCTTTATTTGGAAAAAAGGGTCTTTTTTCTTTTTCTGGTAGAGAAAAAGAAAACTAGGGAAGGGCAAACATTCAGAAACTAAATGAAGAAAGGAAAAAGTGATTAACTGGAACAAATGCTGAGAGGTTTGATTAAGATGAGGCAATGAGAACTGACGACAGATCTGATAGGATGTGTGGATGTTGGTAGAGGGGGAAAAGGGTCTTTACCAATGTAAATACGGCTTCCCTGTAGCTCAGTTGGTAAAGAATCTGCCAGCAGTGCAGGAGACCCGGGTTCGATTCCTGGGTCGGGAAGATCCTCCGGAGAAGGAAAAGGCAACCCACTCCAATATTCTTGTCTGGAGAACCCCATGGATGGAAGAGCCTGGCAGGCTACAGTCCATGGGGTCGTAAGAGTTGGACACAACTTAACGACTAAACCACCACCACCACCAATGTAAGTAGGTTCAAAATCTCAAGGTGTGGACTTTGCTGGTGGTGCAGTGGTTAAGATCCTGCACTTCCATTGCAAGGGAGTGGGTTCAATTCCTGGTTGGGCAACTAAGGTCCTGCATGCCATGTGGCGTGGCCAAAAAATAAAATATAAAATAAAATAATAAATGTTTTTCAAGAAAGTAAAAAAAAATAAAAAAAAAAATCTCAAGGTGGACTCATCCTGGACTACCCAGGTGGACCCTAACCTCAAGGACAAGTGTCCTTAGAAGAGAAGGATGAGAAGAAGATGATGACACAGACACAGAGGAAGATGGAGGCAGAGGTTAGGGTTACATAGCCATGAGCCAAGAAAGCCAGCAGCCACCAGGAGCCAGAGGTGGCCAGCAAGCCTTCTCCTCTAGAGCCTTTGGAGGGAATCCAGCCCTGCTGACACCTTGATTTTGGACTTCTGGCCTCCAGACTAAGAGAGAATAAATTTCTATTAGTTTAAATTAAAGCCACCAAATTTGTGGTTATTTGTTACAGCAGTCACAGGAAATTAATACAGGTTCATATCTCAGACATGATAAAGTTGTATAATTTGGACACTGGATTGTATTCATTAGAAATATCAGAGCTCCAGTCCTTTGCCCATGTCCTCAGGTGCCCCTTGCCCCATGCTCACTCATGTTTTGTTGTCCTGTGCCTCCATCCAAGACCATGGTCAGGCAACCTCATAACAGACCTGGTACTGACTATGACAAAGCCCTTTGTAACCTTCCCTGACAGTTCACACATACTCCCTCCCAGGTATCTGTGCTCTGTTGGAGTCTAGCACTGGACCCACAGTATAAGACAGAAGCAAAGTGCAGAGAACTTAGTATACGGTGACTGTTTTGAATCCCAGCTCTGCTGTTCACTGAGTCTTGGTTTCCTTTTCTGTAAAATGAACTCAATCTTAACTTCATGGAGTTGAGATTAGGCTTCAGCAGGCAAGTGTATTTAAAGCTCTAAGCAGAGTACTGGCATTCAATGCATGCTTGCAATTATTGCTATTATGGGACCAATTTGAGAAATATAATTATTGGAGAGCTATGTGAACTCATCCGGCTCAACTGAGTTTAATAAACTCTGCTGAGATGCTGTGGGGATGCATGGCAAGGTAGGATGCTGCATGTGCTCCGGAAGAAATGACTGAGATGCTCATCATAAAGTAATTACACTGGGTTAAACGGTTTGGCTTAAGGAAGGGCAAGAGCTCTGCCAAAATAGCCAAAGAGACTGTCTAAGGGGAAAAATCTGAGTTAGAGTCCAGTTCAGTAAAAAGGAAAAGGCCACATCTTAGATTAAACCTCATAAGAAGCATATAGAGAGTAAAAGTACTTCCATATTTCTGTTCAACAAACCAGATGGCAAGAAATGTAAAATCAAGCTTATTAGGAGAAGACAGAAGAAACACATTTAAATGACTGTTTTCATCTATGCACAGCATGACATTGATGAAAATGCGAATTACAGTTGTTAAAAGGAGAATCTTTCACCAAGAGATGTCTTCGGTTACACGGTTCAACATTCTTCTTTTGGTCTAACACTAGAAGCAGGTCCATGTGACATGTCAGTGTCTCGATCAGTCTTTGAAAATTAATGGTTGAATCAAAGGCTGTCAGAAGGCCCTCTTCTCCTCTTGGCCTTTAAAAGAAATATATTAATTTGCACATCACGTCATTCCCTGGCATTCCAGCTGCCATCTACCATTCTCCCGTGGAAAAAGAATTATCCAAAATGCCCACAAGTGTGAGCATCACTGTCATTTCTAGTTGGGTTTTGTTTGTTTCGGGCAGTACATGTCCAGACTGTGTGATATGGATTCAGTGCCTTCTCATTAATAAAGCCAGCCTTCAGCATGTGGCCGCTTCCATTCTCGCCATCCTCGGCACTATTCAAAGATGCTTTCCACTCCTCTGATTGGTTCACATCGACCCTCCAACCTCATTAAGCTGAATCCCGTCTCTCTTCTCCCCAGGGGGAGGAGAAGCACGCCAGCCCTTCATCTTCCCCATTCCTCTTCCTCTCCACAGGCTGGGACAAACTCTCTGGAGAAATTCTCTTGTGTCAGGCATTGCAATCACCAGTTTCCTCAAGCAGAGTTCTGCCTGAGATGATGGGGGTGTGTTTTTCATTTGAAATGAGTCCACATCTGGGACTCACTTAACTTGATTTGGGAAGTCCTGTGTTTCTGATCCAAAAAAACAAAACAAAATTTTCTTTTGGTGAAAATAAGCCTGATTTTTTTCCCCTTTCGGTGTGGATTGATTTGTCTTCCTTTAGATTTAGCTTAGAAGGAAAGAAAGAAGAGAAGACGAGACAGAGAGAACAATGAACACTGAATCGACTTGGCTTACGGACTGCCTTTCCCTGCTGGCTGATGAGGCCTTACGTCTGTGGACTGATTGAATTATCCACTTCCATTGAAAGGGAGAAGGCAAGGATGGAATCCTCTTCCTGATTGCTGTCCCTTTGGGTTTCCTGCCCAGAAAAAAGTGGTGCAGGCTGAAGGGAAGGCTATTAGAAACCACAAAGAAGAAAAATCAACTTGTGTATTGGCTAGTCTGAATTACCAGGGTATATATTCCGAACTTTATTCCATAGCAACTGCAGAGCCCTGGAGGATATCTGGATATCAAAAACATGCAATGAGCCCCACCCCCTAATGCATCTCTTTACTAAGATGTATAGATGATGCACCCAATATGAGAGAATCAAGTGTGAAAATCAAATGCATATGGGGGATGTGAAATGACATACCGAGATGATGATTTAACATAATAACAAAATCATTGTCCCCTACGAGAATAACTGTAATTTAAAAAGTTAGCTAAACCCTCTACTTAAATTTTTATCTAATTTACAAAGAATGAGTGCTATGTATTTTTTCACTATAGTTTCTAATAGCTACATCCTTTATATTAAATTTTCATTTAAATTTCCAAAGAAATGGGGCTTCCCAGGTATCTCAGTGGTAAAGAACCTGCCTGCCAATGCAGGAAACATGGGTTCTATCCCTGGGTTGAGAATATCCCACATGCCAGGGAGCAACTAAGCCTGTGTGCCACAACTATTAAGCTTGTGCCCGACAGACCGTGCTCTGCAACAAAGCAAGCCACAGCAATGAGAGGCCTGCACATCGCAACTAGACAGCAACTGCTGCTTGCCACAGCTAGAGAAAAGCCTGAGCTGCAATAAGACCTAGCACAGCCCCCCAATAAAGGAATTTCTTAAAAAAAATTCCAAAAAAAGAGTGACACATGTTCTTTTAATGTAGTGGTTCAGCTGGTAAAGAATCTGCCTGCAATGCAGGAGACCTCGGTTCAATCCCTGGGATGGGAAGATCTCCTTGAGAAGGGAATAGCTACCAGCTCCAGTATTCTGGCCTGAAGAATTTCATGGACTCTATAGTCCACGGGGTCCCAAAGAGTCAGACAGGACTGAGCACCTTTCACAAAGCCCTTACTTAAAATTTTAATTTTCCAAAAATATGCCTAGTTTTTAAAGAAGTTCACCTAAAGTGGACATGTACCTATAACTCTCAGCAACTAACTTTTGATTAAAAACACACACACACACACACACACAGAAATATCACACATGTGAGAAAAAGACAGACAGACACACAGACAGACACAAAGGCACACATACACATTTTAGGTATAATCTGCCAAAACCGTGCTTGTCAAACTTCCCACACCCAAAAAATCATGGATAACTTTTGAGTATGATATTTATGTATTACTGTAGCACACGATAATTATTTACATTTTTTTTATTAAGACTGTATAAGCACAGCAAAGGGGGGAAGTCTGGAAATACACTACAAGTTCTGGCATCAGCCAAATCTGTGTTCAAATCACTGCTGTATCAGTGACTACCTCTATAATCTAGAAAAAGTTAATCAATCTCATACAGATAATAACATCTACTTTATGGGCCTTTCCAAGGGTGAAATGAGCTAAGATACTTAACACAATAACTGCTGCTTGATACATTTTTAAAAATGATTATTTCAGAATCAGAATTATGATTAAGCATTATGAAATAAAATCACATATTTAAGCATTTAGTAGAATTCCTGGAACTCAACAAATATTCAATAACTTTTAAGGACCTGGCCAAAGAAATAATCAACCCAGACATTCTTGAGTATGTTTAAGGGAAAACAAGGGTGACATCAGCAGAAGCCTATAATTAGGACAGGAAAAAGCAGTCTTTAAGTTTCTTCACCAAGAGAGCTGAATTTGACTTTTGTGGCAGAACCAAAAATTCAAACTGAGTTAAATCAACTTTGGGAAGAAAATCAACCAGATACCATGTCATAAAGACTCTCCAAACGCTTTTAGCTAACATTTGTTAAATGCTTAACGTATATCTGGCTGTGGTTCCAAGCTCTTGACTTCTATTAACTCAGTTAACGCTCACAAAAGCCCTATGACGCAGGTACTGTTATTAGCCAATTTTACTGGTGAGAACGCCAGAAAACACAAAAAAGGTCAGTTACTTTTCTGATACCACACTTGGCTACAGTGCTAGAACGGGCCCAGGAGCCTGAGTTTAAACATGACCTTTACTTCCTCTCACATATCTTCTCTATGACAGATTCCAGCCAAAGAAAGCCCTCTATCTAAAGATAAAAGACGCAAATACGGTAAATCGGCATTCTAAGTAACTGAAAGGAAGAAAAAGAAATGAGAACTTACCTGGGAAGCCATTGTGGAAACGCGGGTTGGAAGCACCAGCGTAAGCATCTGTCAGAGTGGCCAACAGGAATGCTGCATACTGAATGGCGAACAAAAAGGTCCAATAGGAATGCTCCATACTGAATGGTAATCTAAAAGGTCCAATAGGAGTGCTGCATACTACCTGGGTCAAATCAAACCAATTGAATGATCTCTTGTAGAACTTTATTTGAAAATCCTTAGTGACTGAAAAGAAGGTTGCTTATTTGAGCTCAAATATCTGTTGTTAAAATGGCCTCCCTGGCTCAGTGGTAAAGAATCTGCCTGCAGTGTGGGTGGGGCTTGGTGGGGGGCGGTGTTTCAATCCTTGGGTGGGGAAGATCTCCTCTAAAAGGAAATGGCAACCTGCTCCAATATTCTTTCCTGGGAAACGCTCCTGGAGTTTGTAATTTGAAAACTTTTTCAACTATGTAATTGAATTTTGACAAGTGCTTTTGAAAGAGAAGTCTAGGTTACCATAAGAGTGTAAATATCTGGATGTGATATTCAAAATATTTAACAACCAGTACAGGCTACCAACAGCTTCCCTGGTGGCTGAGTGGTAAAGAATCTGCCTGCTGATGCAGGAGAAGTGGCTTCAGATCCCTGGGTCAGGATGATCCCCTGGAGAAGGAAATAACCCATGGCAGTGTTCTTGCCTGGGAAATCCTATGGACTTAACAGAGGAGCCTGGAGGGCTACAGTCCGTGGGCAGGGGTCTCAAAAGAGTCAGACACCACTTAGCACACAACTTAGCAACTGAACAACAACAACATAGCCTACCAACAGTTATGACTGATACAGGGCGCAAATAACTCATATGCCGGGTCAGAGTAGGTCCCTTTCGGGTAGGGCTAAGCTGGGCAGCAGAGGACGCAGGGAAGTCTCTGGAGAAAGTGAGTTTAATTTTTGTTTGTTTGTTTAGTCCCAAAGTTGTGTCTGACTCTTTGTAACCCCACAGACTACAGCCTACCAGGTTCGTCTGTCCATGGGATTCGCCAGGCAAGAATACTGGAGTGGGGTGCCATTCCCTTCTCCAGGGTACCTTTCCAACCCAGGGATGGAACCTGTGTCTCTTGATGGTGATTCCAGGACTGCAGGTGGATTCTTTACCTCTGAGGCACCAGGGAAGCCTTTTATTTTGATGTAATTGTAAAGTCACATGGAAGAAATAAGACAGAAAAAGCCTGTGTACACGTCACCTGGTTTTCCTCAATGCTGACATCTTTCAAAACTACAGTACAGATCACCACCAGGGAGCTTAAATAGTTTTGAAAATATTAACCTGAGTTTTGAGTGAGTTCTTCATGATCACAGAATGGAAGTTAGAGTTTACAAAACGGGGGGAAAGTGAGTCTTCTTTCCTCTGTGTCTTCACACACACATTTCTTTGTGGAGTCATATATTGTTACAGCGGCTTGCATGTCCGTTCTAAAAATTTGATAAATTTGAAAACATTATAATCTTGCCTGTGTGTGTATTTTTCCGTTGTACAGCATACTATATCTATATCTACATTTGTGCGCCATGCTTATTTTGTGTAATATCTTGGTTGAGGACCAACGTCACCTTATGGCTCATGAGGATGTTTCCCATCTCCTGTGACAAACTCCCATGGCTGCACATCGACTCCTTACTGCATAGACCTGCCTGATGGAGTGAAGCTAGTTTCCTCCCAGGGTCTAGAGAATCACCATGGGACCTACTGATGTTCTCAAAATCCTACATTCATTCTCCATTCCCTCTTTAGGACTTTCCCCAGGCCCTGCAGGTCTTCTCAAACAGCCAAGGCAAGGCAAAAAGGAGGGATAGGAGATAGCTATTCTTGATTTTTTTTTTTTTTTTTGCTCCAATTTGCAAGAGACAGCAAGATGGAAAAATGTGCCTCTGATTATGACCCCTCTGTGCTTCCTAAAAGCTTCTTTCTGAACTTTTAAGTCTCCTCAAATTTCAAGTCCTCTCTTTTTCTTTCCTCTGTTCGTTTTTCCTCTATTTAAACTAATCTAAAAAGCTATAAAAAGCCTCCGACACTATAAATTCCCCTGTAAACCTTGGTTTTATAGGTTTAATTGCCCCTTTTTACAGCACTGTGTGCCTGAGTCCTGAAACACTTCAGTTTTGCAAGACAAGTTCAAATTCATAGCAAGAGTCTGGGCCACCCCATGATGGGGTTTTGAACTCTGGGAGCCCACGAGGCACCTGGTTCTGGCCTTGGCTGAACAGTTTCTTTGCAGACAGCTCCAAGTTGCCCCCGTTACCCAAAGGAGGCTTGTTCTTAAGTGAGAAAGTTGCCCCCTCCATAGAGAATGCCAGGTCCTCTGAAGTCCCCTGAGGGCCCAGAATTGGTTCTCGTTGGAGAGAACTCTTATAAAAGCAACATCAATAAACAGAATATTTACTATAGCCACACAAGCAATCACTATTAATCGAGTGCTAGTAACTGCGCAAATGTCTTTTATGAGGGTAACCCTCACTACAACTCTGGAGGTTGGGACCACCATTACTGCATGTATTACATAAGAAGACATCTAGGATCAGAGATGGAAGTTATTTGCCTGAGCTCACACCACAAGCAATGAGAAATTGCTGTTCTTATACAGTCTCCAAGTCATGTCTGAGTCTTTGTGTCCCCACGGACTATAGCACACCAGGTTCCTCTGTCTTCCACTATCTCCTGGAGTTTGCTCAATTTCACGTCCATCGAAGAGGGAGACACTGATTTTAAAACACAAAATTTAAGGGACACCAAAAACCTGATAAGCAAATAATAGTTTAATGTGATATTTTAACAAAATGAAACTGACAAACTATGTCCTGTAGACTGCCCGCCAGATTTTGTAAATAAAGTTTTATTGAACCAGGGCCAGGATTATGGTGAGTCAAATGAGGCTGAGTTGTATATGAGTAGGGTTGGATCTGGTCTTTACTTAAACTTTTGAAATTTTTTCATTGTGGGTCCTTGGTACTCATTTTGATTTTTGAAATACTGCATTAAAATATTACTTATCTCCATGATGGCTTTTTATTGACATCACCTTAAATTTCACACCCAAGGTGAGTGCCTTGCTTGCCTTACTCTAGTCCCAGCCCTGTTACACAGTGAGAAACACTGATCCCAGCGTGGCAGTCTGTTCATCCAGGTAACTTTCAAGGTTGTTAGGTGTTGTGGCCAGGATGTCACAGCTTCTCTCTAGTGTAGTCACTGCTGCTTTGAGCAGCGGCGCTAAGTTGGAGTAAGTGTTCCCTGTAGACTTCGCCTGCTCAGGCCAGAGAGGGCCAGTCTCCAGAATCAAACTGCCTCGGGAATACCCAGAGGCCTTCAATGTCAACTGCCCTAATTTTCCCTTGTAAAGCTGTGTACTCATCAATACCTTCAATCCTGAAGGGGGAGGTGAGAAGACCTTCAAAATAAACTTTCCCATCTCTTACACTGGCAGGGTCCACATTTTAGATCTGTTTGCATTTATCCCCTCTGTCATTTATTATATTCCACATAGGAGCCAGGAGCCCTGGATTTCAGTTCTAGAGTGGCTGTTGATTTCTCCCGGCCTCATCTGTCAGCTCCCCTTGTTCAGCCCATGCAGGTCCTGTTCTGGGCCCTCATACATTGTGCCCCTTCCTGCCCCTCAATCTTTACATAGACCATTCCCTTGACCTTGAATGCCTCCACTCCATCACCTGGCTCCCTCCCTTGCACACTTCTGTTCATGCATCTCCCCCTCAGAAAGGCCTTTCTGAAAGGCTCCCCACTGTACCCCACACAGAGTCCCCCTGGTCCCTTCAACTTCTTCTTTGCTGCCCTGTGCATCCTAATACAAATTTACTTCATTCTTTCTTATGGTTGATCTAATCTCTGTATTTCCTACTGGCCAGTAAGCTCCAAGGGGGCAGGTCCAGGGTCAGATTTGTTTATCACCTCCTTGCCACTGCCCATCACTGACCTGGAGCCCAGTTGGAACTCAATAAACATTTGTTAACTGAACAAGTGACGCTATGGCCTGTGATAGTGCTCTTAACCTCCCTGAGCTATAGGATCCACATATAGAATGAGTGTCATTTGATTTCAAAGGGTCTCTAACATTCAACTGCAAGTCTGTGATACCATCAGGGACCTAGTTAGGGAGGACACAGTACACTGGAGTCTGTCCAAGGCCTGGGGCTCCCATGGTTCATGTGAGATGAGATGCATTCTTACTGACCACTGAGCCAGGGAAATGGAGACCGGTCTGGTCTTTTCATCTCAGTTAAGAGATCGGAATCTCTGACAATACCAGAGATTATCCACCCTCCCTGATTAGTCTGCCTCAGACTTGGGGGCCAAGAAAACAGCTTGAATATTATCCAAATCCATGGAGGCTTCCCTGGGAGTCACTTTCCAACTCAGAGCTTCATTCTGTTTTGGGAAAGAGGATGATATCATTGTTAGGAATTAAAGGCATCGAATGATAAGCACTGACATACATGAATGGCTGGAATTAACTCTGTTCACGTTTAACAATATTTCAATATGGAGTCGCCTAGACTGGTAGGCTGAAGGCTCACAAACACTTATGAGCAAAGCTAGTTTGTGAGGGGTAGGACATAGGACTCTGGCAACACTGGGTGAAAGGCTTTGATGTTGGGCCTGGGTCCCCCAAGACTCTCTTCCTGCCCTGTCTGTATTTCAGTGGGAAAGAACAAACATACAGGGACTTCCATGGTGGTCCAGCGGCTAAAGACTCTGAGCTCCCCCAATTCAGGGGGCCCAGGTTCAATCCCTGGTCAGGGAACTAGATCTCACATGCTGCAACTAAGACCCAATGCAACCAAATAAATAATTAAATAAATATTAAAAAACAAACATACACCCCCAAACACCCTGGTTTAGTGTGTAAGGAGGCAAATGACTACTGGGGACCCAAGTCTCACTCAGGCCTTCTTAAAGACTTTGGTTAGGACTTTTTTACCTTCTTCTGGCCTCCCACCTGGCACCATTTGTGAAGTGCTTGGGAAGGTCTATGGGCTTCCCTGATAGCTCAGTTGGTAAAGAATCCACCTGCAGTGCAGGAGACCCCAGTTCGATTCCTGGGTCAGGAAGATCCCCCTGGAAAAGGCATAGGCTACCCACTCCAGTATTCTTGGGCTTCCCTTGTGGCTCAGCTGGTAAAGAATCCACCTGCAATGCAGGAGACTGGGTTTGATCCCTGGGTTGGGAAGATCCCCTGGAGAAGGGAAAGACTACCCATTCCAGTATTCTGGCCTGGAGAATTCCATGGAGTGTATAGTCCATGGGTTTGCAAAGACTTGGACACGACCAAGTGACTTTCACTTTGGGAGGTCTATGGGAGAAATTCTATAGTATTTCTCTGTAAGCTTAACCAAGATGCTAATTCTTATTTTACCTTTAGAGCTGAGGTATCATTCTAATCAGATGCCAAGACTTGTTCTCTTGCCAGAATACAGACCTGGGGATATCTCTTTTTTTAATTTATTTTTTAATTGGAGTATCATCGCTTTACAATGTTGTGTTAGTTTCTGCTGAACAGGATTGTGAATCAGCTGGATGTGTACATATATACTCTTTCTCTTGAACCTCCTTTGTACTCTCCCTGCCCACCCTTCCCAGGTCATCACAGAGTGAGGATACCTTTTAAATACCATTTGGGAGTTCCCCATTGCCTCCTCTACAGAAGGAGGCCAACATGGCTTTCATGCTAGGGTCCTGTGACTCACAAGTGGGTGAAAGTAGGCAGCCTTGGGTTGAATTCTGGTTGTGCTGCTTATTGACCCACAACCGGTTCCTATGTCTCAGAGTCTGTTTCTTCAACTACCTGGCAAGCATGATGATGACAACTGCACCTGCATCCCAACATCTGCTGCGAGAGTTAGGGCAGTTGCCGGGTGTTGGGGCCTGGCCCCTGATTAACACATATCAGCCCTTATAATTGCTATTTTCCACTGTCTGTTTCTTATTTTCATGCTCTGCTACTACTTTCTTCCTTTCCTTCCCGAGACCCCCACGCCCATCCCATATGCCTATATCCCCGATGACTCCATTCCTACACAAGAGCTGAAACCTCCCCCCAGAGTGCATCTCCTTATTCTGTAAACCCTTCCTGACATCTCAAAACCCAGGTCTGAGACTGCAGTGAGGAATAAGCAACATGGCACTTGTTCAAGCACCTGGCGTGTATTAGGAGCTTAATAAATGGTTTGCTGAAACTGCTGCCTCTGAATTAAATGCCTTAAGAGAAATCTGTAGCTATAAAAGGTTGTATTTCCTGTGTCTTCCCACAGCATAAACCTCAATTTTGGAAATTCTGCAGTTAAAGATTTGTTTCTTTGGGAGGAGCAAATACGGGATTAAACACAAATGCTGGTTTATGCTCAATTCCTAAAGTTGCAAAGTACGTCAAGCTGTCTTTTGTCATTTGCACCCTCGTTAGTTTCTCCATTTCTCCTTAGAAGGAGCTGAGGTTCAACTTTTAAACTGTGGAATGTGGGGAAGGGGGAGGTAGGGCAATAGAGAATTGAGAAGTTGGTGAGGTGAGAGGGAGAGAAATCAGGAGGCTATAAAAATGTGCTGAAACATGAGGTAGGAAAGCCTTAAGAACAAATTTTCCCATTTCATAATACGGCGAAAATTTAACTCAATTGTTTGTTGAATGAATAACTGATTGCTTTCAAACTTATGTCTGTACTTTCAGATCAGCTTCCAACCTGGTGGTTAGACTTTTTTTTTTTTCCTGTGATTATGTCAACCTGTGCTTCTAGGTTTACTGTAAGTTTGTTTTAATTCCATTTAAATCTCCCCATCTAATATAAGCCCCTGAGAGCAAGGGAGAAAGTATGTCCTGTTCACTGTCATGAACTCAGCCTGTCACACAGTGACTGTCATGTATATAATTCAACTCAATATTTGCTGAATTCAACATTCAACTCATTATGCCACCAACGTATGTTGGAGATCTCCACTTTAAAACTCGGGTTTTCTCCTGTATGCAACCTTTGTACCAGCTCTTCCAAATCAGCTCACCTTACCTATTGCATCTCAAGTCTAGCATCTGCTGGCTTGAAAGTGAACGATGCTTCTCAGCATATGTTTTCTGCCATGTCTTCAAAAACTTCTGCTTGCTTTTACAACTATCTTTCTGGTTCTACAAAGAATTTCATGAGTCGGGGCTCCTTCATTATTTGACGTTTGATCTGACTTGTTCCATGAGTTTATAGTTGATGGGGCTTTGCCTCTCATTTTTCTCCTCTCAGGAACAAGAATAGAGAGAGTAATGGAAGGCCCTGTTTAAACAGTTTTTTTTTTTTTTTTTCCTCCTGTTGCCCAGATCTCAGTAGGATCCACGTTCCCACTCATCAACCCCCTCCCTTTTTTCCTTTTTTGGTACTTTGGGTGAGTTCTTTTCCAGCAAAGCTCTGAACACCTGACCAGGTAAGGATCTGGCAGGATGAGGTGGAATTTTGGCCAGGCTGTGAGTGGGGAACCGAGCTGCTACTACTTTAGAATTTGTTCATTCAGTGAACATTTATGGAACATTCACTGCCGGCCAGGACCTGGATTGCATTCTGGGGACAATGTATGAGGGAACTGGTTACAATCCCTGCCCTCCAAGAGCTTACTGTCTATGGGAGAAGTCAGAGAGTTAAACAAGCAATGAGATGGACTTCCCAGGTGGTCCAGTGGCTAAGATTTTGTGCTCTCAATGCAGGGGGCCTGGGTTCGATCCCTGGTCAGGAAACTAGATTCCACATGCTGCAACTAAGACCTGGCACAGCCAAATAACTAAATTTGGGGAAAAAAAGAAAGAAGTTATGGTAATATATCATGATGAATGGGCTGGCTCAGGATCTTGGAGATCTCCTAATATATTGAGTGCCCACTGGGCACCAGGAATTGTATTCAGAACTTTGTGGATGTCCGTCTGTATGTATGTAGTTGATTTATAATGAACAGTATGTTTTACAGTTTCTCTGACTTAAGTTTTCTCATTTGTCAAATGAGGGTCCCCATGGGGCTTATGTCATAAAGTTGTTCCCAGAAATGAAAGAGTTTTCACTGTAAAGCACTTAGAATAGAGCCTGGCACATTAGTGCAGCTAGCTCACCTAATTTATTGACACACAGTCCCATTTGACAGATGCAGAAACTGAGGCTCAGAGCACTTAAACTGCTAGCCTTGAGTCCCGAGGGCATCTGAGAATATAGGAGCAATCTGGGAGATTTCCATGACCCACCTTTACATGATACAAGCCTGAGGGGATTCTCTGGGCTCACAATTTGTGTCCCAAGATCTAATTTCCTCAGATCAGACTTGTGGAAAACTACTACAGAACTCACGCTTCAGGGACTGTGGAAAAAGTCAAATCTAGTCCAAGAGGGAAAAAGTAACTAAACACAAGCTAATTTCAACACCAGCTAGGTTTTCTTTTTCTTCTCCCCTCCTTCTCCTGAGCTCTCTTAACTTTAAAAAACCAGAAAACCCATTTACTAAGAATAGATTTGCTTCTATGATTTCTGGATAGAAGGTAGGTAGGAAATAGGAGAGAAATAAGTGATTCAGAGTCCCTGAACACAGTCACTTTTGGCCTGTGGTCTGCAGAGGATTTAACAGCTGTGAGAGAGACCGCAGACTCCAGCCAAACCTGAATCCTGCTTGCAGTTTGGCGAGACCGCAAGTGCAATTTATCTGAAAACACAGCAAGAATCCTCCTCTTCCTCCTGCCAACTGGGACCCCAGCAGTGGAAATGTTGAGCACTGACCTGATCTTAACTGTACTTCCAATCATGCTCACCTTGCCACGAAAAGCAAACAAACAGGAAAATAAAAAGTCCGATGCCTTCAGTTCCCCGATGACACTTTCAGCTCTCCAACTGAACAAAATAACGAAACCCAACAAAGTCAACTCTCTTACAGAAGCTCTGATTCCAAATAATGAAATAGGAGGAGCAAGAATAAATACCCAGCTTAGAAGAGGGGCTGTTATTAGGCAAAATATTACATCCATATGGTAGAATATTGAGCTCCTCCTGAACTGATCTTTAAAAAATGCTTCTGGTGTAATGTGAAGTTGTAAATAAAAAATTGGCAGAAACTTGGGTGAGGTCAACCACATAAAGAAAATAAATACAGATGGGGAAAAGCGACCAGAAGGAATTATTCTGAATCATCCCTCTAGAACATTTGTCTTTGGGTGGGATGAGTCTTGGTGATGGCATTATTTATCACCAATTTGATGAACTTCACTGCCCGGCTCTTCTCCCAGCAAAAATATGCTGGGAGTAAATCCCTACAATCATAGAATCATTCCAATTCTTAACAGCATCTCAGTAATGGTAGCTGACCTCTGGGAGTGGTCCAGGTAAGAAAGAAGTTCCTGTGAATGCTCCCCTTTCATCTTTACCCGGAATGACATATCTGATGCAAATTCACATGAGTTATGTTATCATAATTGTATTTCCCAAAATACAATTTACAGCTATGAATTCTGGGGGATGTTCCCTCCAAAAGAACAATCCAATTGGGAATCTGTCAATCACTGGACTGCCTGTGTTTTCCAGTCTTGAAAGCTCACTCCTCAGGCACTGTGGTGATTAAGGCTCTGAGAAGTCCTGCATTAAAACTTTTTTACTTTGGTTTTGGTTTTTTTTTTTTTAATATTTATTTATTTATGTGACTACATCCAGTCTTAGTCGCAGCACACTGGATCTTCGATCTTAGCTGCAGACTGAGGGATCTTTAGTTGCAGCATTCAAACTCTGAGTTATGACATGTGGGATCTAGTTCCCTGCCCAGGGATGGAACCTCGGGTTCCCTGTATTGGGAACTTGGACTCTTAGCCACTGGATCCACAGGGAAGTCCCTTATTTACTTTGTTGAGACCAAATTTTCACAAATTCTTTGATCACACATTCTTTCATACCCTATCATCCCGATTGATCCTTTCCTGGGACTAGAGTTCCAGTGAATGACAATGGGAAATAAACTGTGTTAGACTGCAAAAGCGATCACAATCTTTCTCTTTTCCCAGTATCCATGCTCTTTGTAGTGTGACTGTAGCATTTCCCGGCAAGCACTGGAGAGTATTTTTCCATCTTTGAATCTAGGCTGGCCTGGTGATTTGCTTTGAACGGTAAAGTATAATGGAAGCTGACAAGGTGGCAATTCTTGACCAAAGCTTCAGGAGGCCTTGCATGCCTTCATTTCCCTGGGAAAGCCACCACCACCACGAGAGTGAGCCTGAGCTGTCTACCGGAGGGTGAAGGACCACATGCAGGACTGGCAAGGAAGTCCCAGCAAAGTCCCCTGGACCAGCCATCATCCCGCCAACCCAGAAGCTGACTCACATGTTTGTGAGTCCCCCACAGACCAGACGGAGGTGGCACAGCGGTAAAGAATCTGCCTGCCAACGCAGGAGACGCAAGAGGCGCAGGTTCGATCCATGGGTCGGAAATAAGGAAGTTACTATCCACTCTGATATTCTTACCTGGAAAATTTCCTGGACAGAGGAGCCGGGGTGGGGGGGGCTACAGTCCAGAGTCAGACATGACTGAGTGCACACACACACACACACACACACACACACACACACAGAGGCTGGAAGAACTACCCAGCTGAACTCAGCTCAAAAGTTGAGGGTGGGAGGAATTGAGAGCAGCACTGAAACATATACATTACAATGTGTAAAATAGATAGCTAACGGGAAGTTGCTGCGTTAAACAGGGAACAACCTAGAGGGGTAGATGGGGTGGGGAGGCATGGGAAAGAGGTTCAAGAGGGAGGGGATATATGTGTACCTATGACTGATTCACCTTGCTGTATGGCAGAAACCAACACGACATTGTAAAGCAATTATCCTCCAATTAAAAATAATTTTTTTTAAATAAAAAGAAAAATTGACCAGAAGAATCATAGACTAAGTAAACACTGGTTTCGGTGGTCACTGAGTCTGGGAGTAGTTTGTCATGCAGCAAAAGCTGACCTATACTACTCTATAATGGGGATCACCTTGGATTAAGGAAAGTAGATTTTTCTGAAAGTAAATAATATGCAACTTTTAGGACTTTGTTATAATAGAACCTAATTCTGTAACACACGTGTGTGTCAACCAGTCTGTGATAGAGAGTCTACTCTTTTTTTTTTCTTTTTTTTTTGAGAGTCTACCCTTAAGGACACATAGGTGGGGTTTGGGCCACATTTATGCTTTTTCCAGGAGAAAAAAAAAAAAAAAAAAAACCCTGTTTCCTATGTATGCCTGCCCACAGGGCTCCCTTCCTAATCCTCATCTCAATCAACAGTCTTCTTTTTTACATTTAGCTTCATAAGTTCCTGCAAGTCAATTCTGTCTTCCCAGATGGCTAATTCACACTGCTTCACCAGGGTAGCTTTGTAGAATGGGGAAAGGAGCAGAAGAGGATAAAACTGAGGATTTGCCAAGGGCAGGGCCTGAGGCTGGAGCCAGGGGTGGGAAAGGAGGCTGTCCAGAGCTGTGGGAAGCTGGAGTGAATAAGACAGAGGCAGCCAGTTGCTGAGAGATCTGGAAGGACAGTTATGTGAACAGGCAAAGAAACTCCCGAATGAACTGGTGGTTGATGGAGTCAATCTCACACACAGCCCTGCCATCTTGTAAAACGCCTTTTATTTGTCCTTTTTTTTTTTTTTTTTTTTTTGTGAGAGCCCTGGGAAGCGATCATTAAAGGAACAGACCCAAGGCAGTCTGCGTAGATCTGGGGGGCCTGTGCCCGCCCCTGCCTGGCCTCCCTCCAGCCCCCACCCCCCACTTTTACAAGGGCCAACTGGGTTGCAAGGTTAAAGCCAGAGGGGACCAATTGGTGTTGTGGGGCTTTTTTACAAAGTGCAAAGGATCAAAGTAATTAGCAAAGGGCGAGAGACCAGGCCTGTTAGAGAAAGAAGCCAGCCACCCAGCGCCTCCCAGCAGCACGGCTCAGCCTTTCCCAGGGCTGCCGTTAAAGCCTCCATGTAGTGCAGGGGAATGACACATTGCAGACGTTCTGGGTGCTGGAAGGGACTCCTTTGGAACCAAATAGAAGTTGAACCCAGAAGGCTCCAACTCTGAGCCAGGAGAGCGTTGTGGGGGTCGGGGGCTATCTCCAGGTAGTCTGAAAGGAAGATGTGAGCCTTGAGTGAAAAGTTCTTGAGGATTCTCTGAGACATTCCGTAGCTTCTTTCCTGTTTCAGATGGAAACTCCCATGGCCAGGGCGAGACTGGCTATGTGAGCACTTCCAAAGCTTATCAGCTGTGATCATGGCAGGGCAAGACTTATCGAGCAAGGCTTCATTCACAGAATTATTTTAAGTGGCCCATAGACAGGATTATAAATTATATAGACTCAGCAGACAGCTCCCTCCTTCCCTCCCTCCCTGCCTCCCTCTGTTCCTTCTTCCTTCCCTTCCTCCCTCTCTGATTCTACCAAGAAGAAAGTCTCTGTTTGGTGCTAGTATTCCGGGGCAAGAAATAATGAACCCCCCCCAAAGACATCCATGGTGGCAGAGAATGAGATGGTTAGGGAGCATCACTGACTCAAGGGACATGAATTTGAGCAAACTCTGGGAGACAGTGGAGGAGAGGGGAGCCTGGAGTGCTGCAGTCCACGGGGTCACAAAGAGTGGGACACGAATGAGTGACTGAACGCCAACAACAAAAATGTTCAGGCCTGTGAATACGTTACTTTTCCTGGTTAAAGGGGCTTTGCAGGTATGATAAAGGTTAAGTCCTTTGCGATGGGGAGATTGTTCTGGATTTTCCAGGTGGGACCAATCTAATTCCATGAGTTGTTACAATCCAAGAACTTGCCTTGGCTGTTGAGAACCAGAAAGACGGCAGCATGATAAGGATCCAGGGGTCATGAAAATTAGGAGGACATGTGTGAGGACCAAACAGAGGCTTCCTGCAGCTAACAGTGGTCCCCAGCTGACAACCAGCAAACAGATGTAGATCTCAGGCCTATAGCCAGGTGGAACCGAAGGGGCAAGGAAGTGATTCTCCCCAGAGACTCCAGGAAAGAACAGAGTCTGGCCCCACCCAAGACTTGTGACCAGCAGATCTGTAATATAAACATTGTTTTAATGAGCATGCACCCATTTTTCCCAAATAAAAAAGAGAGTGAGAGCCAGTATGAGTGAGAAAGTTCCTCCCATTCAAAGCTCTAGGAACCTTTAAATTGTAATTCCCAGCTAGGATTTTATTTTTTTTTAACAGAGCTACATGGCTTATGGGATCTTAGTTCCCTAACCAGAGACTGAACCTGTACCTCCTGTAGTGCAAGCCCAGAGTCTTAACCACCGGACTGCCAGGGAAGTACCCCCAGCTAGGATTTTGTACCATTGTAAGGTGTTCATTGTTTTTATTTCTAGACTTCATTTTGGTTCATGGTAATGGTTTTATATTTATGATACTGGTTTCAACTTTCCTGTTTTGGGGTGAATTTGTTTAAGTTAAGAAAAATAAATCACGTTTAAAAAATATTAGTAAGTAACAATGCAGATTTTATGAACTGACTTGTTTAGTCACTCAGCCATGCCTGACTCTTTTGTGACCCCATGGATTGTAGCCCACCAGGCTCCTCTGTCCATGTGACTTACCAGGCAAGGGCCCTGAAATGTGTCCCATTTCCTTCTCAAGGGGATCTTCCTGACCCAAGGATCGAACCCATATCTCTTCTGCCTCCTACACTGACAGGCAGATTCTTTACCAACGAGTCTCCATGAATTGACTAGTGGTATTTAAATATCTGAAAATTGAAAAATACCAGTTCTGAATTTTCTGAAGAGCCCCTTGGGAGTTCAGAAAACTGACAGGTAATTCTGCATGTGATTTGCATCATTATATTGACTCACACAAGGGCCAGTGAGAGGCAGGGCAAGATGGCCTCCATGTTCTTTCAGAGACTATCACTTATCTCAGCTGGCCCTTGGTACTGGGGCCAGAAGGAATAAAGTGTCCCAAGCAGCCAACCAGGTAAGGCTTTGTAGCATGGGTTAACAAGCTGACTTTGGGACCAATCAGCAGTGGCTTTGAATCTTGGCTCTGCCCCTTAACATTGTATGACTTGGGCCAAATACCTTGACCTCTGAACTTAATCTCCCTATCTATAAGAAAGAACCAGTGAGAAAGCTCTCAAGAGATGAAGTAAGGATTTAAGATGGTACTATTTTTAAGGAACCCAGGTCATAACGTATAGTAAGCAATATCATCCGTTGTTATTATTCTTAGCTGCCCTGCCAGTGGCCAGCCCGTTCGCTCATTGCTTGTGATCCCGGCCTCTGGCTTCCCTGAGGGGTGTTCTGGGCAAGGCTGGGTAGATAGTCTCCAGGCACGCCAGGCTTGGGCTGGTCTCTGTCACCCTGACATGCAGAGAAAAGCAGAAGGAAGCAATCCTGCAGGGCCCCGTGAGGCTGGGTGGCCAAGGCTGCCTGCAGACTCTTTCCCCTTCACACAGAAGCTCTGGCCCTTTTCAAGGACAAAAGTTGAAGAGAGAACATGGTCTGTCTGGGAAAAGGGCGATGCAAGGCTTCTCAGCCCTGACCAGGGAGATGGCATGGAGGAGCAATTTTGCCTGGGAGTGACTGGTGGGGCAGAGGGGTGGGGAGAAGAGGGCACAGAAATAAAGGATCTCTTTCCATCTTTGCTGCTTTATTTCCACAGAAATAAAATCTCTTTCCATCTCTACTCTACTAAAAAAAGTGTGGCTTTGGGGATCAAAGAAGCTTAGTTTGGAATACTGCTTCTGCCAGCTGTGTGGCTTTGGATAAGTGACTTCCCCTCTCTGATCAAAACTACAGCAAATGCTGATTAAACCCTGACTTTGTGGCAGGCTCTATTCTAACTGCTTCTCAAATGCTGAATAATTTAACCTTCACAAGAAGCCAGGCAGGTATGATTATTATCTCCATTTTCCAGGTATAAAAAGGCACAGAGAGGTTCTATAAGTGGACCAAACTCACACAGTTTACACATGGCAGAGCCAGGATTCAATCCAAAATAGTTTGGGTCCAGAGTCTATACTTTGCTAGTCTTGGCAATTTTACTATTTTCAAGACTCTCATGTGTCTGATAGCCTACTTAAATATCTAAAGGTTAGACTTCCCTTGTGGCTCAGAGGGTAAAGAATCCGCCTGTAATGTGGGAGACCTGGGTTCGATTCCTGGGTCGGGAAGATCCCTTGGAGGAGGGCATGTCAATCTACTCCAGTATTCCTGCCTGGAGAGTCCCCATGGACAGAGGAGCCTGGCGGGCCATGGTCCATGGGGTTGAGAAGAGTCGGACAGGACTGCGCACAGTAGACACATGTGGTTTCCGAACCTGATTTTCAGATTCCAAATACAGTCAACGGACTCTGAGCTCACACAGATGTGCTTACTCTGGGGCAGGACTCGCTAGTCCTGTCTTCACAGAGGGCTCTTCTATCTCCCTCCCTCCTTCCCTCATTTTTTCCCTTCCTTTCTTCTCTCCCTTTTCTCCTCTGTTCATGCAAGCAGCACACACTTATTCGCTGCCTGCTGCATACGGGAGACTGTGCCTACGTTAATGTTATGTTCCTACTGTTTCCTTCTCTCCCTGTCCCACGCGCAGGTCATTGACATGCTGCCAGTTACCCCCTCGCCCCTACCCCTGTGATTAGCCGGCCAAACGCTTCCTACACCAAAGCTCCAAGCCGGAGCAAGTGCTGGCAGAGTTCCACCAGTCACTGGTGACCCTGTCAGCAAGCCATGGCCCTGCTGAGAGCAGGGTCCTCAGCCGAATTAGGGACAGGAAAAGCTGCTGCTCAACAGAGACCGTTCTCAGACCCACGCTCTTCCCGGCCCGCCGCCAGACTTCTGGGGTCTTGGCTCAAAGGGCCGACCCCACCCAGGCAAGGCTCCTGGGCTTACATGCTTGGCTTACATGAGCCAAGGAGGAGGCTGCAGGAGGAGGGTGACTGAGCACCTCCAGGGGGTGCGGGGTGGGGGGTGGTAGAACTGTTTTCAGGGCAGATTTCGCCAATAAACCCCTGAGAGGGAGAAGAGCATTTGGGGCTGCCAATGGAGGGCAGTGGCTATAAACCCAGGATGGTCTGTAGATGGATCAGGGTCCTCAGGACACAGTGGTGATGTCACCCTTGCCACCCCCCTCCCCCCGCCGCCGTCTCCCGGTCCTCCATCCCCTCCCCCTCCCATGTGAGCCTTGCTCTGCTCTTTCCCATCTGAGACTATGACTTTGTGCTTCCAGGCCTTTCTTTTAAAGAGAAAAACAATCAGTGAACTTGAGGGCCATTTGGACAGTGTGCTGATTGAACTGCATGCAGCTCAGCTACTAAACTCAGTTGGGAGACTTTGGGCTTGTTTCATTCCTCTGAGCCTCAGTTTTTGCATCTGTAAAATGGGCGTGCTGACCGCTTTCCATTCACCACTAAGTGTCTTTGCTCCATTTTTTGGCCTCTCCAGGCTACTCTCAATTCTTATCTTCCTTGAATCTGGTTTCCCCACACCACCTCATCCCCACATATGCTGACATTTTTCAGGTCTTAATACATCTCTTTCTCATTCCTTTTTAAAATCATTTCCTTCTCTCACGACAACCTGTGAGCTATCTTTTGGTGCTTGTGCTCCTGTTTTTGAGCTGCTCTGCTTCCCGTGTTTTCCTCCTTCCCACTGCTGCCAATACAGCACCACCCCACTACCCCACCACCTCACCCCCTCTTCTTATCTGAGCCAAAGTTGTTCTTTCCACCCAAAATGCCTCCCTTTTCTAATTGCTGCCCCCCTGAATTCAAAATCTTTTTTGGCCTTCAAGGCCCTGGTGAAATGATTTTTCTTTCAAGAAATTTCCTTTGTTTCTGTCCCCTCTGTGGTTCTATGGCATTTCTGAACGCCTATTGGTAATAATCACAGCAATGGCCACCCCCCTAGGAAGAACGGTGGCATGTGTTTATAGCATAATTAGTGCCCGGGGAAATGAGTCACTCATTTCACTGGAGAAGGAAAATGAACTTAGAGAAGAAAATGAAGAGGAGGCCCAGAGCACATGGAGGAAGAGGATGAGATATATCAGTAGTTTGAAGGCTTGAAGGCTTTAGGTTAGACTTAGAAAAGAACTTTAAGGGAAGGCAAAGGAACAGTAATTTTTTTTTTTTTTGCCGAAGGAAATGTCCTGCATTTCCCCAGAGCTCTCTGAGCAGTTTTATACATTCTCAATAGGCATCATTTGAAGTCTATTTGGAGACCAGGGGGTGGATGGTACAGAGAACAGTGACCCCCCGATGCCCTTGTCCACTCCAGGATCCTTCTGAGACTGGAGGCTAAGGCAGACAGCTCTCCTGCCTGTTCCTTTCCACTATTTTTCTTTGCAGCTGTCTCTGCATTTCAGAGTTCACAGCTCTGCCAGGGACTCTATTTTGGGATTTGTGGGAACAGGCTGGTTTCGGCAAATAGGAAGCTTTAGAAATCTCAGCAAGCTCGTTCCCTTGGGCCTCCCAGCCTGCTCCGAGGGCAGGAGAGAGAGGCAAAGAAGCTGTCTCAGGCTCCAGTGTCCCAGACATGTGCAGACAGGAGAACAGGATGCCCTTTTCCAGAAAACTCGGGCAGCTGGGGGACAACCCGCATCATCGCTGAAATCAGCTTGTTTCCTGGCTGACTGCCCCGAGGGCAAGGTGAGGCCTTTCTCTGCTGGGGCCGCGTCCCCGCAACCCTGCAGAGACTGACCCGGGCTTCTGTGAAAACTGACACCAAATTCCTGTCGCATCCTTGGTCCCTTTGCACTTGGAGAGAACTAGCAGGTGGCAGCTGAAGGGAGCTCAGCTCAGACGCTCAGAGGAGCACGGGGGCCAACGGCCTTAGGGTCGTGTGGCTGTCTGTCCACAAGTAGGTGGGCACATGGGTTTGTGGGTCTGTGGGTCCACGTGAATATTTGAAGATTTGTATATGCAGTGGTGCATGGTTGGGTGTTCACAGGGGTGTGCTGTAAATGTGTGGATTTGAGTTTTCATCGAAATGGGCGTGAATCTACTGATTTGTGTATTTACATATTTGTTTTCACCATATTAACTATCTTTAAACATTTAATCCACTGGGTTTGCATGAGTAATATTTCACTGTATGGACAAACCATGGATCATTTAACCCATCACCCACTGGCAAATATTCAGATCTTTATGGTTCATTGCAGACAAAACTGTAATATGCATTCTTTTCATCAAAGTTGTATGCACATTTCTCTGCATAAAAGAAAAGGAGGAGTAAAGAGCTCAAAAGGTATTCACATTTTGCTGACTTTCACCTGCCATTTTTTGTTTGCACACAGTAGGTGCTCAATAAATGATTGATGAATGAACGAACTGGTAATTGAGCATCAGCCCAGCTCTAAAACGATGGACATCCTCACACTGAGAATCTACCACCTCTTTCTAGCTGTTGAAATCTCAAATGAAGGGGATTTTTCTGGCAGTCCAGTGGTTAAGACTTCACCTTCCAATGCAGGGGATGTGGGTTCAATCCCTGGTCAGGGAACTAAGATCCCACATGCCACAGGGTGTGGCCAAAAGAAATAAATAAATAGACACAATATTGGAAGTCAACTATACTTCAAGTAAAAAATTTTTTTAAATCTCAAATGTAGTTGTGAGGCTTAGGCAAGGAGGCAGAGAATGGAATACCTCACTGAGGACCACTTTCTACTGATGTGGGGGAGAGGGTTAGTCTCTGAGGTTGAGTTCCCTCCCCAGGCACCTGCCCCTTAGTGGCTGTATCAGAGCAGGAAGAAGAGGAAGGGGGACTTCAGGTGTGACATCCCGGATCTTGCTGCTATTCATCAAAGGCTTCCTAATGAACTAATAGCCCTAATGTGTGAACATTGATTTCTGGGGTGACGCCAAAGCCGAGATGATTTACATCCAGCTTCCCATCGTTGATGCACCATTGATTTCCATGGGCACTAAAATATTTATTAGAGAATATTTATTAGGAAGGGCAAGCCTGGAAGGGTCCTGGCTGGAGGAAGAGAACAAGTGACCCATGGGTGAGAGATTCAGGAAGCAAGGGAGAAAATCCCAAGAAGAAGATGATTGGGGAGGTGGTGCCCAGGGACTGTCTGGCTATATGCTTCCCTGGTGGCCCAGTGGTAAAGAATCCACCTGCCAATGCAGGAGACATGGGTTCGATCCCTGGGTCGGGAAGATCCCCTGGAGAAGGAAATGGCTACACACTCCAGTATTCTGGCCTGGGAAATACCATGGACGGGGAAGCCTGGTGGGCTATAGTCTATGGAGTTACAAGAGTCAGACACAACTCTGTGGCTAAACAACAACAAACAGGGACCTACTAGAGCCCAGAAGCCACACTGGGCTCCAGGCCAGAGGAAGGGGCCAATCTGAGCTTTGAGTCCCCAGTTCTTGGAGTTGGCACCTAATGGCACCTACTCGGAGATGCTTTCAAGGATCATCCCATCTAAAACAGCCCCAATCTCTGTATTGTATCACACAACTGGCTCCCTCCTTTTGGTTTATTGAGTTTTGACTGATAAGACAATATAATCCACCATCCAATTTTAAGTGCACTGAGACGTGAGTTGACTCCTCACACACCCCACATGATATACCTCTATGTGCACTGGCACTTGAGTCCACATTTCCACACAACTCAGCTTTGGGTGCCCAAACACACCTCCATAGCAGACACATCACCTACTGAGCACACACTAATGTAGAAACCCACCTCCACAGGTCATGGAGCATGGCAGGAAAATCATCTACCTGGACATTTATCCAAACACACATTCCCACATGTTTGTGCAATTGTCCACATTTTCATGACATACATTTATACACATTTTGGATTGACCAAAAAATTTGGTTAGCTTTTTCCATTGTATCGTATGGAAAAACCTGAATGAAGTTTTTGGCCAACACAATATTTTTCCAGGCTTCCCATGGGGCTCAGTGGTAAAGAATTCGCCTGCCAACACAGGAGCTGCAGGATGTGCAGATTTGATCCCTGGGTCGGGAAGATCCCCTGGAGGAGGAAATGGCAACCCACTCCAGTATTCCTGTCCAAGGAAAATTCCATGGACAGAGAAGCCTGGCAGGCAACAGTTCATGGGGTCACAAAGAGTCTGACAAGACTGAGCAACTGACCATGAACGCATGCACACAATATTTTCCATTTATACATATATGTTCATGTGTCCTTCTATATAAAATATTCTTACGTGTTCTCTCTTGTACAATATTTATATGTAAACATTCACATGTCCCATTTAGACATGGAGACATACTCATATGTATCCACACCATGCACTTCACACGCATCTACACTCAGGCACACATGCATGCAGGTCCCATGCAGGCATGCATATATGTCATATGCAGGAAAATGTACATGCAGATATAGGCTCTGTGTACAGAGTCAAGTATAGAAAACACATGTTTCTGCCAACTTGGACCCTGATACACAGAAACTCACACACATGTATGCACCCCATGGCATATGTACTTACATATCTAAACATGCCTTACATATGTGTATCACCAGGCATATCCAGGCATGTGAGAAACATGTCACATGTATATACTCATATGAAATGTGCACATATTTGATCCAAACATCCAAACAGAAGTTATGTGTGCCCCTTTCTACTATATGACCCTGAATTCTGGAATTCTTCAGTTTGGTTTGCCCTACCCAGCATCTTTCTTGACCTAATTTTCTCCTGACACACTGTCCTTGTTAAACTTTTATTTCCTACTTAGAAAATCCTAGCAAAATGTCCCCTCATGACACACTTCATTTTTTGAAGACATTTGTTCATCTTCGGAGACACACGGAGGGCCCAGTTATATCTGCTACTGATCCTAAGGGGCCCAAAGCAGGTGAAATCTGGAGGTTTCATTCAGCAGCCTCCAATGAGAGAGATAAATGTTAATTTATTTGCAAGCAAAATCACACCTCTCTTCAGGACTATTTGTCCCTGAGTCAGAAATTCTCTCTCCCTTTCTGCCCTTACACTGCACATTATTCATAACTGCTTTGAAGCCCAGCTCCTTTGCCCTGTTTCAGAGTCTTCTGGAGACTTCAAGCTCCCAAAGAGCAGGAAAAAATATCTAAATTGCTCTGTTTTCCCCATGGCTAGGCTACCTGTAGGTTTTCAATAAAAGTAAATGGACAGGACCACTCTTCTGATGCTGCGACAATGAGCCCAGGTGGGTGACAACATATCAATCAATCTGTAATCAAGCAGACTGATCAGCATCTTCCAGGAGACTGCAAGCTACGTATTTCATGGACTCTAAGATATACCCTTGACCATAGAGGTGCTATTATTTCATCGTCTGCTAAGGAAATAGAAACAATGCTGTCATTCAGCTTTGACACATGCATCCATAATTGCTTGGCTTTCTTATTTTACACTCATTGAAAGAGCCCCTTTACATTTGCTTTGACATGTATTTTCATCACATATCACTCTTGTGCAACCTGAAAAAAGGGAAACTAAGCAAAACAAATTGGTTAAGGATTTCCTAAAACTTCTCCAGTTCTGAGTCTTCCAGATCACTCTTCAAAACAGAGCTGTTGGCACTTCCATGGCAGTCAGAGGTTAAGACTCCATGCTTCCAACATAGGGAGCAGGGTTAGATCCCTGGTTGAGAAACTAAGAGCCCACATGCCACAGAGCATGGCCAAAAATTTTTTTAAAAATTAAGTGTACAATTCAATAATTAAAAAGCAGAGTTGTTGACATCCTAATTTTTCATAGGATTCTATCCTTGATGGGCACATTCAGGGCATGGAGGTTGCAGCATGTCTTAAGTGCTTGTCCATTATTTTTAGTATTTTCTTCCAAGACTCTGACACTCATTCTGCAAGTTTAGATGCTAGTACTTTCTTAATCTTACCAGAATGAGCCAAAGGAAAAGTCTCAGGCCACAACTAGGGCACACAATGGGTTTGAATTGCCTATTTTCCTGCAGACCTATCTCTATAGACAGGATGGGGACTTTCTTACCTGCTGTCTTTGGCACATCATAGCTACTCAAACCAGAAAGCATGCCAAGGACAAAGTAAAAGATGAGGTGGAATGTTTTTGATCTCTCTCAGATATTCTGAGAAGTTCCCTGGACTGCTGGGCACCTTCTCTTACCCACAAGACTGTGAAGGCTACAAGAATGAAGCTGGCATCATTTCAGACTCTTCTGGGCCAGTGCTTGGCTCAAAAAAGCAGATGGAGAGGAAAACAAAGGTATCCTTGAATAGTGGTCAGAGATTGAAGACAAAAGGAGAAGTGGGTGACAGAAAATGAGGTGGTTAGATAGCATCATTGACTCATGGATGTGAATTTGAGCAAACTCTGAGAGACAGTGGAAGACAGAGGAACCTGGTGTGCTGTAGTCCATGCAGTCACAAAGAGTAGGATGTGACTTATCAACTGACCAACAACAACCCAGATTCTGCTTAGCTTCAAATGCTCCTCTCGTTTTCCAGCACCTGTCTGCGGACAGGCTACTGCAGCTCAGTTCCTTTGTCTGTTGGAGGAATGTACTCATGTTCACTTCACAGGCTTGTCATGAGGGTCATGTGGTCAGCTTTGCTTTTATTTCCTTATCACCTACTTTAAGCCAGGGACAAGGGATATGGGGATGAACAAAAAGATGGAGTGTGTCCCAACATGGGATAGCAACAAGGGCAAGGCCCCAACCTTGGTGGGTAACAGAATCTCCTGGGTTGATTAGGCAAAATGCTGGTACTGGGATGACCCCCAGCCTTCAGTAATTGGCAGGGACTTTTTTTTTAAGGGTTCAGGTGATCCTGCACTGCATCAGGGTTTAGGATCATGATGAGTAACTAGTGCATACAAATGCTTTTAAAAAAAACACAGTGTCATTCTTACCTTTTGCTTTACCAATATCCACTCCTTATATTCTCCAGCACCCCCCACCCCCACCAAATTCCTGCACCCATAATAAGTTAGTGAAAAACAGATTTAGCACAAGATCATGTTAATTAGAAGAGCTAAGATTTGAAAGCAGGCCTGTCTGGCTCTCTCATCTCTTTGCTTTCCCTTGTCCACTTCCCCAGTGAAATATTGCAAGCAAATGAAATGATGCAGAAAAACAGAAGAGCACAATGGATCCAATACCCAGACTTTTAAAGTTCACCATTTATTCAGTCAACAAAGATTTATTAGGCACCTTCTATGTACATGTTGAGAACAGAGTCATGGACCAGAGAGCTGGATCATAAAGAAGGCTGAGTGCCAAAGAATTGATGCTTTCAAGTTGTGGTGCTGGAGAAGACTCTTGAGAGTCCCTTGGACAGCAAGGAGATCAAACCAGTCAAGCCTAAAGGAAATCAACATTGAATATTCACTGGAAGGACTGATGCTGAAGCCGAAGTTCCAATACTTTGTCCACCTGATGTGAAAAGCCAACTCATTGGAAAAGACCCAGATGCTGGGAAAGATTGAGAGCAGGAGGAGAAGGGGACGGCAGTGGATGAGATGGTTGCATGGCATTATCGATTCAATGGACATGAGTTTGAGCAAGCTCTGGGAGATGGTGAAGGACAGGGAAGCCTGGTGTGCTGCAGCGCGTGGGGTCGCAAGGCATCGGATACAACTGAGCTACTGAACATAGGTGGACCAGATAGTGCTGGTTTCATGGAACTTCCATTTTTGCCATATTTGCTTTACAATTTCCCCCCTAAGAATGACATCATTACTCACAAAATATATGGGCCCCATGTAGCTCTTGCTTTTCTCATGTCTCTCCCTCCCAGGCAGGACATGAAAACTGCCCTGATTTTTGCCATTATGTATTCACATGTTTGGAAAGATATTCCCATTTGAATGCAGTTGCAAAGAGTAGCAAGCAGAGATAAGAAAGCCTTCCTCAGATATCAATGCAAAGAAATAGAGGAAAACAATAGAATGGGAAAGACTTGAGATCTTTTCAAGAAAATTAGAGATACCAAGGGAACATTTTATGCAAAGATGGACTCAATAAAGGACACAAATGGTAGGGACCTAAGAGAAGCAGAAGATATTAAGAAGAGGTGGCAAGAATACACAGAAGAACTGTACAAAAAGGATCTTCATGACCCATATAATCACGAAGGTGTGATCACTCACCTAGAGCCAGATATCCTGGAATGTGAAGTCAAGTGGGCCTTAGGAAGCATCACTATGAACAAAGCTAGTGGAGGTGAAGGAATTCCAATTGAGTTATTTCAAATCCTGAAAGATGATGCTGTGAAAGTGTTACACGCAGTACACCAGCAAATTTGGAAAACTCAGCAGTGGCCATAGGACTGGAAAAGGTCAGTTTTCATTCCAATCCCAAAGAAAGGCAATGCCAAAGAATGCTCAAACTACTGCACAATTGCACTCATCTCACACACTAGTAAAGTAATGCTCAAAATTCTCCAAGCCAGGCTTCAGCAAAACATGAACCGGGAACTTCCAGATGTTCAAGCTGGTTTTAGAAAAGGTAGAGGAACCAGAGATCAAATTGCCAACATCCACTGGATCATCCAAAAAGCAAGAAAGTTCCAGAAAAATATCTATTTCTGCTTTATTGACTATGACAAAGCCTTTGCGTGGATCACAATAAACAATGGAAAATTCTGAAAGAGACGGGAATACCAGACCACCTGACCTGCCTCTTGAGAAACCTGTATGCAGGCCAGGAAGCAAAAGTTAGAACTGGACATGGAACAATAGACTGGTTCCAAATAGGAAAAGGTGTATGTTAAGGCTGTATATTGTCACCCTGCTTATTTAACTTATATGCAGAGTACATCATGAGAAACGCTGGGCTGGAAGAAGCACAAGCTGGAATCAAGATTGCTGGGAGAAATATCAATAACCTCAGATATGCAGATCACACCACCCTTATGGCAGAAAAGAAGAACTAAAGGGCCTCTTGATGAAAGTGAAAGAAGAGAGTGAAAAAGTTGGCCTAAAGCTCAACTTTCAGAAAACTAAGATCATGGTATCCGGTCCCATCACTTTTTGGGAAATAGATGGGAAACAGTAGAAACAGTGGCTGACTTAATTTTTCTGGGCTCCAAAATCACTGCAGATGGTGATTGCAGCCATGAAATTAAGAGACACTTACTCCTTGGAAGGAAAGTTGTGACCAACCTAGACAGCATATTAAAAAGCAGAGACATTACTTTGCCAACAAAGGTCCGTCTAGTCAAGGCTATGGTTTTTCCTGTGGTCATGTATGGATGTGAGAGCTGGATTATAAAGAAAGCTGAGCACCTTTGAAAGAACTGATGCTTTTAAACTGTGGTATTGGAGAAGACTCTTGAGAGTCCCTTAGACTGCAAGGAGATCCAACCAATCCATCCTAAAGGAGATCAGTCCTGAGTGTTCACTGGAAGGACTGATGTTGAAGCTGAAACTCCAATACTTTGGCCACCTGATGCAAAGATCTGACTCATTTGAAAAGACCCTGATGCTGGGAAAGATTGAGGGCAGGAGGAGAAGGGGACGACAGAGGACGAGATGGTTGGATGGCATCACTGACTCGATGGACATGGGTTTGGGTGGATTCCGAGAGTTGCTGATGGACAGGGAGACCTGGAGTGCTGCGATTCATAGGGTCGCAGAGAGTCGGACACAACTGAGTGACTGAACTGAACTGAACTGATTCACCTGTTTCTCTTCCTTTATTCATCAACATTGTACAGCATTGCTTTGTATGTTTTGAAACTTTTCATACATACATACAGTGTCATTATATATATATATATATATATATATATATATATATATATATATATATATAAGACAGGTATAGATGGTAGGTAGATAAATACAGAAGGTGGATATATATAGATGGCAGATAGATAGATAGAATCCTTCAACAACAGCTGTTTAAACTATTTTGTCTTCCACCTGTCCATTTGATGTACATAGCCTTGTTTCACTGTTGCATGATATTCAATCATACGATGCCATGGTAGTGAATTTAATCATTCCCTTCATGACAGATACCCAGGTTATCTATACATTTTCTCTGATACAGACAACACTGCAAAGGACATCTTTGTCTGTGTCTACCAACCCAAGTTCATGGGAGTCTTATGTGTATGTACTTAGGAGTATGAAGGGTTAGTCATATTGGGTTGGTCAAAACATTCATTCAGGTTTTTTTGTAACATGAAAAACCCAGATGAATGTTTTGGCTGACTCAGTACAATATTCTACTTGAGCTTTGTGTGATAATTCTAAACTGAGTTGAAACCAGGTTACTCTCCCAGTAGCAGAGACGGAGACTATTACACAACCACATTTGTTTTCAACCTCTGCCAAACAGATGAATATGAGAAAAAAAATCTCTCCTTCTGGTTGTAACTGACACTACCTTGATTATTAGTGAGGATGGACATGGTTGGTTCTACTTATTGGTTATCTGGATTTCCTTTTGCTGTGAGATGCCTGTTCCTCTCCTTGTTCCATATTTAAAAATCTTTATTTATCGTTAGGTCTGAGTTCCTCATCGCGACACCCAAGCAACTACTCCAACCAAGAAAAACAAATGCACTTGATAAAGGAAGCCAGAGGCATTGCCCTTCTTACTCCAAGGGCTGAGAAAGCAGCCCTTATTGACTGGCTCCTATCACTCATCTGATTAAAGGTACCACTTACTTCCAAACGCTTAGAGCCGGGTCCGGGAGCCATTCATAAAACTCATATTGAACGATCAGCTTTCACAAAGTTTGCCTTAATGTTTTTGCATGCTATTGATCTGTGGGGGAACTATAAAAATTGACACCAGAATAAACTTTGAAAGACGGCTCTCACTCAGCTGAACGGGGATCAATGCCCATCGACCAGGGCAAGGAGAGAGGGGAAGAAACGGCCCCTTCTCCATTAGCTGGTCCCTGTTTGACCAGCAAAACTCTTCTGGGTCATTCTTGGCCCGCACTTAGGAACTCAAAGGCAGATATGTTGGTATTTGGGATAAGTGCTGAGATAGAGGAGAACGCTTTGTCCTGGAATGGGGGACTCCTGCACACTTAGTTATCAGCACCTGAGAAATCTGATTTTTCTTTAGAAGTTTCTTTTCCCTCGGGATGTTAGTCATGTGTGGAGAAGCCTTAGAGTAGAAGGAGTGGGGTGAGCAGTAATTGAGCACTTATGATGCCCTGAGTCTGGTGGATCCTTTGCAAACACTTGGAAGGCAGTGTTGGGTTGACTCCACTTCCAAGTGGCTGATGACAGGCAAGTGACTCAACCTCCTTGAACTTCCATTTCCTCCTATAAAATGAAGGGCATCGTAGCACCTGCCTTTGAAGACGATCTTCTGCTTTCAAGCCTGGTGACTAAAGCAGAGTATGAACCTGGTGTGAAATGTTCCCTACCACCTCCATCAGTCCTAACAGCAACCCCGCCATTTGAACAGCATCATCCCTGTGTTTGTGGCTTCCCCGTGGCTCGGTCTGCCTGCAAAGTGGGAGACCCAGGTTCGATCCCTGGGTTGGGAAGATCCCCCGGAGAAGGGCATGCCAACCTACTCCATCATTCTTGCCTAGAGAATCCCATGGACACAGGGAGCCTGGAGGGCTGCAATCCATAGGTTCTCAAAGAGTCGGACACAACTGAGCTACTAACACTTCCACCACCCCATGTTGAAGAAGTAGACACTGACGCTCAGAGAGGTTAAGTGATTTTCCCAAGGTCACACAGCTAGTAAGTGACAGGATTTGAACTTGGGGTTCTCTGACTCCCAAGTCTATGCTCTTTTCCTGAGAGTACACTGTGTAATTATTAATCTAGGGGATGGGGTGGGAATGAGACAGCTTGCCAATCAAGCACACGGTAGCTCTCTTGGCATGCTGTGGGTGATGTGATCTGCCATCATTACCCTCCTTCTGGCATTCTGCCACCCTGGGGTGCTGGTAGTTAGATAACCCTGGGAGCATCTCCTCCATGGGGGCTCAGATAGAGGATGCAGCATTTGCAAACCCTCGGAAGTAGATTCAGAGTAACCAGGTGTTGCTAGGTTGCCATGTGGGAAGGAGGCATGGAGAGATGAAGGCGTCCTGTCCACCGATTTGTTCCAAGAGTACTTATTGGAGAATTCCCCGCAGTTCAGTGTCTAGGACTCAGTGCTTTCACTACCATGGCCCCGAGTTCAACCCCTGGTTGGGGAACTGTAAGATCCTGCAAGTCGTGGCCAAAAAAAGTACTTCCTGGGGTCCTACCATGTGCCAACCACTGGGCTAGGGGCCAAGGAAATCAGATTGAACATTGCTGATATGAAGAGAGATACAGACATTTGGTTATGACCCAGAGTAAATAACAAACTCTGCCTGATGACCATGCAGAGGGAAGGAATATGGACACATAGGAGAGGGCTTCCCAACCTGGACCTGGGGTTCCATGGAAACCTTCCCAGAACAAAGAATGTCTCCTCTGAACTAGAATGAATCAAATAATATCTTAAAATGCAGACTCTCAGGCACTTCTTCTAAAGAGTCTATTTCAGTATATGAGGGTGGGGTGAATGACTACTCTATCCCCAGACACAGAGAGCCAGGTTCGGCAATCTCTAGGCTAGATGAGGTTTTGTTTTGTTTTGTTTTGTTTTGTTTTTTGGTGTGTGTGTGTGTGTGTGTGTGTGTTATTTGTTTCTTTTTTTAGATTGTTTTGGGGATGTGGACCATTTATAAAGTTTTTATTGAATTTGTTACAGTATTGCTTCTGTTTTATGTCTTGGCCATGAGGCATGTGAGATCTTAGTTCCCCGGCCAGGGATTGAACTAGCATCGGCAGGCAAAGTCTTAACCACTGGAACACCAGGAATGTCCCTAGGCTAGATGACATCTTAACAGAGAACCACAGTTGCACGTTAAAACCACTAAAGCTTTGAGGAAATTCTAAAGGCTGGGTCCTTCTCCAGATCAAGTGAACCAGAATCAGTGGCAGGAGGGGATCCCGGATTAGCATTATTAAAGGTTCTCTAGTTGATTCTGATTCAAAGAGAAGGTTTGGAACCACTGCTTTAAGAGGCAGGTGCAATGTTTGGACAAGTAAGTGGGGGAAAGGTCAGGCTGCCCTGAGTTTTCTTTGGGTAAGAAGGTTAATAGCACATATTAGGCATAGTGCATACCAGCCTCTTTTCAACCTGCCAGCTAGTTCACTTAATCTTGACATCTGAGCATCCATATTCATTCTTATTGCCTAAATGAAGCCATTGAGACTCAGAGAGGTTGAGTTAGTTTCAAGTCACATAGCAGAGACTCATCTCACCCAGCACACCCAACAGGTGGGTGTGGCCAGAGAGGCTAGAAGAACATGATGGAGAAAAAATATTTCTGGGCAACGGTCAAGTATGGCATGACTGTGTTACTATGGAAATAGGGGGCATCCTGGAGAAGACAGGTGGGAGCCAGGAGGGAGCTTTCTGGGTGCTACTGGAGTCCACATGAGCTGAAACACCCTACAGTCAGAGAGGTATTTATTATCTGTCTCTCACACCAGTAAATTTATGGCTGTTTCCAGTTCTAAGACTTCAAAGCACAGAACAAAACCAGCAATGACTGCTTCCCTTCACCCTTCTTTTTGTCTATCTAACTATCATCTTCTTTTCTTTTGCATCCATGAGGTTTGCTTTCTTCAAATACCTCTGTTGGGTGAAAACAGGTTCATCACCAGGAGATAAAACTCCCCTCAGGCTGGTTGTCACTTACTGGAGAGCATCAGAAGCCAAAAGTTCCTCCCCCTGCACATCGTAAATAACCACCCCCCTCCCCTTCCACAAATCACTCCAGATTTTTGGAGTAAATAGTAATTGCTCTGTTCTCCCCCATGGGCAGAGCTGAGGGTGTATGTGTGTGCATGTGTGTGTTTCATCCCATTTTGGTTGGAGCCTTGTAAAAACACCTTCTGCTCCACCCTCTACTTCGAAACACTTTTTGAAAGGGATTATCGCTCTCTGCCCCTGGAGTCAGGGGCTCAGAAAGGCACTCACTGTAGATCTGAGATTTACCGTGGCTCCAGGGTGCTAAGAGACACCCAGCTCAGCTCAGGACTGGAGGCATATTCTTCCATTGCTTTGTTTTGGGGACAGAAATTTTGACACCCCAGATAATCTTTGTTCTACCCATCACCACTCCCCTGGGTCTGGCCCGGGTTATTCTTCCTCAAGATGCTCCTACTAGCCTCCTGACTGCTTCCTTTCCTCTGGCTTCGTGTCCCTCCTCCCTCTAATCCATCTTCCATCCCAGACACCCCTGGAATGAGCTTTCTGGGCCTCTGATCTGATCATCATCAAATACTCATCATTATTTCCAGTTCCTGCCTTGGAACACGCCAGTGTCATCTTGTCTTTGGTTTCCCCCTCTAAGCCAGCGAGAGGGATTTAGATACAGGTAGTTTATGTGAGAGATGCTAGCAGGAAAGTGAAGTGAAGCAGTTAGAACAGTGGGCCAGAGAAGGGTGTGCAGGCGTCTCTTCAGTCATGTCAGGCTGGAGAAGGTAGGAGCAGTCATAGGGAGTGTGCTTAAAAGCTAGAAATAACGGAACACTGTAAAGCAAAGACATTGCTGCTGTTGTTTAGTCGCTCAATTGCATCTGATTCTTTGCGACCCCATGAACTGCAACCCACCAGGCTCCTCTGTCCATGATATTATTTCGGGCAAGAATGCTGGCATGGGTTGCCATTTTCTTTTCCAGGGGATCTTCCTGACCCAGGTATCGAACCTGCATCTCCAGCACTGGCAGGCGGATTCTTTACCACTGTGCCACCTGGGAAGTCCACTAAAAAAAAAAAAAAGAAAAGCAACTACACTCTAGTCAAAATTTTTTATAAAACTGATTCTTCCTGAGGGTACCTGGGGCTCAGTCTGCTAAGGTGCTTAGGAAATTTACATAGAATAAGCCTCATGCTATAGAATTTTCCCACTGGAGGAGACAAAGACTGGAGCATTTATCTACCAGTAAGATCCTCTGGAGAAGGGCATGAAAACCCACTCCAGTTTTCCTGCCTGGAGAATCCCATGGATAGAGGAGCCTGGTGACCTATACAGTTCATAGGTTCACAAGAGTTGAACACGACTGAGTGACTCATACACATACATATTTATCCCATCCTCTATTTGTTTAGAGTCGCCTCCAAGTCGCCTTCTCTGCTGTCCTGGGCTGTGCCTATGCATGGCTGGGCAAGCCTTTTACAGCTTTGGAAAATGCAAGGCAGAGACGAGGCGATGCATGGTAGACATGGGGTGCTGACATGAGACTCCTGGGATGTGGGCTAGGGCGTGACAAGCATCTGTCACACCTCCCTTCACTTTCGGGATAAAGTCCAAATTCCTTAACATGATTCAGAGCATCTCCAGAGGGTGACCCTGCCTTTCATTTCAAGCCTCATTTCCTTCTCTGTCCCTCTGCCCCCCAAACATCCCTCAAACATCTTCCATTCCAGCCGCATTGAACTCTTGTTACACCCGCAGATGGATCTAGATATTTCAAGTCTCCATGTCTTTGAAATTAAAAGACGTTTTCTCCTTGGAAGAAAAGCTATGACAAACCTAGACAGCATAATACAAGGCCGTGACATCACTTACTCTATGTGACAGACTCTAGGTCCTTCCACATCAATACAAATGAGCCAGTTTCATTCTGTTTCATGGCTGAATACTATCCCGCTGTATATATGTACCAGGTCTTCTTTATCCATTCTTCTGTCTTTGGACACTTAGGTTGTTCCCATGTCCTGGCTATTGCATAAAGTGTGGCAGTGAATGCTGAGGTACATGCGTCCATTTGAGTTATGGTTTGCTCAGGGTACATGCCTAGGAGTGAGATTTCTGGGTCACATGGTAATTCTGTTTTTAGTTTTCTTAAGGAACCTTCACTGTACAGCAGAAGCTAACACAACATTGTAAAGCAGTTATAATTTAATTAAAAAATTAAAATAGGAAATAATACTTTCAAAAATAGCCTACAATCGCCTTTGTCTAGCAAGAAGAAGCTAAGAATGGTCTACAATCCTTTCCCCAATGGCTTGGGTCTTCATGGCCCAAGACACAGGTGGATCTCTAGTCAAGAGCAGGGTGTGAAGGGGCCAAGGATTTGGCCCATTAATGAAAAGAGAGGGGATGTGGAGCCCTATACCAAGCTCACAGGTGTAAAGCCTTGCACTGAGGCCACAGATGTGGCCCTATACCAAGGTCATCTCTGGAGCTGACTGAGCCCCATAGCAACTGTTGCCATGAGCCACCTCCCGTCGGATTTAAACCGGCCAGCTCCCTGACCCCATAGTAGGTAAAAAATAACCACTCTTTTACTCACCCTACGGCATCTTAACCAATCACCTAATGCCAATCTTCCAACAGGAATTTTCTTTGAGGCTGTAAAAATTGGCTACTAGCCCACGAAATGTGTCGGCTCTCCCTTGAGCCAGCCCACTGTTCTAACAACAAGAGTAGAGTCTCCCATTCAAAAAATTCTGTTCTCCTCCAAAAGACAAGTCTACAACAATTATTTACATACGGAAATCTCTCTTAAAAGATATCCTTCAAGAAGGAAAAAAAACAGCTTCACTACTGAAAGCCACAGTTTCCCCATCCATGAGGATAAACATGGTATTTCCCCCTGCAGTGTTGTGGTGAGGATGAAGCATTCAGCCCGGAACTGGCACATGTCATCACAGGATATGTGGGATGATGGTCCGGCTCACGAGACCTGCTTGCCACATTATGCTGTCCATCTCTCTGTGTGGCTTTGCCCACCCTCCCCAGTTACAAACGCCATGAAGGTAAGGCTTATACCTAAGCCTCTAATCTGGGCACTGAGAATAAAGTGTTGGACCAAACAGAAGAGCTTTCAGCTTCCATGGGACCCACAAGCCAGTGAGATTTTGCATTCTAGCTTGAAGATATGGGTTGATGATCTGGAAAGGAAAATTGAGAAAGGCAAGTTTCTAACTTCCAACCTGATGCCTGCATCCTCTCCTAAAATAATCTCGCTGTGACACAAGGCTGGAGTCATCCTTTCTGAGTCAGTTCCCAAATCACTCATCATCTGCTTTCATCTTCAAGGCAACATTCGATGAATTCTGCAGGAATTAACAAAGAAATTGCAAGAGGCAGCTTTTGTGTCTCTGACTTGCCATGAGATGCTGAGAACACTGTAGGGTTTAAGAACTTAGATGTTGCCTGGCACTGGCACGGTTGACTCAGGCCCCTCATCAACTCTGAGTCCAGGAACTTGATCAGTGGAACAAAGAAGGGGAGCCTCAGGGAGAACAAGGAGGCTGGGGTTGCATCACGGTGACTCAGATCAGCCAGTGTCCACATTGGAACTGAGCTGCAAGCTCCGGAGGGGGTATGAGAAGAACTGGCCCTGAGGGCTTGGACTGGGTAGACACGGAGGAATTTCACACGTAGTAGAGCCAACCCGGGTTCTGTTCTGCACGCCTAAGCGGCAGGGTAAACCCCTGAGTCATGGAGCTAATCTGAGCTCCTGCAACCTGGGTACCTTGGAGATGAGCAAAGTCCTGACTTCAGCACCATCAAAGAGGTTAGATGGCAAAGTCAACAGTTTCAATTAGGAGCAAAAGGGAGCACAGGGCTGAGTCACCCAGACCATTGCCTTCCTCCGGCCTGAGTCAGGCGTAAAGGATTAAGTGTGCTATTTTGGGGAGTTCCTAAGTGCTCCCTCGGAGAGCTTCCAGCAGAGGTGTGTGGGTTCCCATTAACTCCCTAACACACCCCTCCAACTACAATCCATTTATGTTTCATTTCCATTATTGGGCAACCAACCAGTGACTGTGTACTGAGCTCTGACTCTGGCGCGTTTTATATCAGTCACCCAGATTTATTTATTTTTCTCAAAAAGTGCTCTGCAGAACACTAATTTTCAAGCAAGGTTCATAGGCAGCTGAGGGTGGAGATTTCTTTGCAGATTTTCCATTGGCAAAATACAAGAGATGCTAGGGAAAGATTCAGTTACTTTTTCCTTCTACTATAGTGCATTTAGGGCCTTTAGTATACCAATGCACACTGCAAATCTCCAACAAGGATTTTGATTATTGACCTTTCTCAATTCATTTTGGCCATGGGACTGACTCGCTTTGGTAAAACAAAGGAATTATTTTTAGAAAAATGGCTTGGAAGTAAGGTTTTCCTTAAATTGCCGATTTAGACCAATTCTTTCATAGTATGCATGCAGGTATTAAGCAGAGAGCTTGCTAAAAATGCAAATTCCCACTCCAGATGTTTTGGGTGAAATAGTTATGTAATATCTCAGATGAGTCTGATGTGGATGATCCATGGCACCCACTTTGGGAAATACTGCTTTAGAGATGGTCAGAGTTGGAAAGCATGTAGGTTTAACCCCTTATGTCATGGATGGGAAAACTGAAGCTCTGAGAAGAGATTTGTCACACGGTGACTTTGGTGTCGAATCAGTGATTGGCCTGAACTTCCAACTGAGGAAAAAAAAAATCCCCATCACCTAATGAGACTTGCAGTGCTTCATATGCATCAAATATTTCTATAAATAATAACAAAAGTAAAAAGAATTCGCCTGCCAGTGCAGAAGACATAAGAGACACAGGTTCAATCCCAGGGTCAGGAAGATCCCCTGGAGAAGGAATTTTTAACCCACTCCAGTATTCTTGCCTGGGAAATCCCATGGACAGAGGAGCCTGGCAGGCTGCAGTTCATGGGGTCATGAAGAGTCAGACATGACGGAGCATGCATGCATGTATACACAAGGGGTGGTTACTCATGGATAGATAAGTAGTGAGTAGATGAATAATGAATGTATGTCCCTTTTTCTAGTCCCTTTTACCTCTTTTGATGCAATTCAAGAGCATCAGATTTATTCTGCTCAGTTCCTCCTGTGATAGAGAAAGCTGAGGCCCAGAGAATTCAAGTAATTTGCTCAAGGTTACGCAGCTAGCTAATGGTAGAATCATGGCTGTAAGTCAGTCTTGTCTGATTCCAGATGCCAATCATGGTTCCGCAATTGCCATTCCACAGCCAAACTTGGGTTCTAGAGTCAGAGGTGGGTTTGCTCCTCAGCTCTCCTACTGTCTGTTCAAGTCACATGATCAAGTCACATGACCTCTTGGAGCCGCAGGCATAATATGAATATCAAAGGAACTTGCTTTGCCACTTTGCTGAAAGGATTACATGAGATAAAGTATGTAGACTTCTGGCATGGTGCCCAGCATGTGGTAAGCACTTTATAAATATTTGCTACTATCAATAATAATATTGATAAACATGAGTAGTATCTGATAAGAGAAGACCAGTGCACACTGAGAAGGAAAATAAATTCCTTTTGTTGAATAACAAGACAAAAGTCATAGGTTCGAAAGGTTTGGCTTTCCTTGTGTGTCCAGTGGAGTCTCTAACTCAGAATGCCAGAATCCCAGGATTGGAATGGCCTTTGAAATGTACCTAATCCAATACCCAGCCCTCAATATAGATCTCCTGTGAGAAAGCCCAGTGATCCTGTCTATTCCCAGTTTATTACCTCCACTGGCTATGAACTCACTATCTCCTGAGAAAACCTAGTCCTTTCTAGAAAAACAGCCCTGTTTCCCAACAGTTTTCCAAGTATCAGCTACTTCTAGAAGATGCTCCTCAAGAAAAGAGTTAAGCAATGTCATAAGCTCTATCCACCCTCTTCTTTAGAGGCATTCTTCAAGGCTCTGAGAAACCCTGCAATTAGAAAAAAAGCAGTGGAGGAGGGGGTGGTCTTTGTTGAACTGAAGGCTCTCTCCAAAATCATTTGACCAAAACAAACAGACAACAACTACAACCCAAACAAACAAGCAAAAAGTGCTATTGACAACCTTGCTGAGTTTTTGTTTCTTCCTGTGTGGTATTTACTTTGGGACTTCTTCAATGGTATGAAGTTTTTTCATCTGGCTAGTAGTTCATGAATTATTATTTTTTGCAATCATGCCAATATGACCTTTCAGATTCATTTGAGTTCAGATAGTACTGTCATCCCTTTAGAAAAATAGATATTATCCAACACACAGTGAGGTTGTCCTCTGTAAACTCAGGTACAATTTTACTGATTGTTTATAGCTGACATCTATTCGAACTGGCCTGCTTCTTTACCATACGGGTCATTAAACAGTTTGAATATGATTAGGGTTTAGACTTTTAAAAGTCGTTATTGAATTTGTTACAATATTGCTTCTGTTTTATGTTTTGATTTTTTTCTGGCCCTGAAATATGCTGGATCTTACTCCCCCCACCAGGGACTGAACCTGCCTCTTCTGCATTGGAAGGCAAAGTCTTAACCACTGGACCACCAGGGAAGTCCCTTGAATATTGCTTCTGCTAACAACTCCTTATTCCTCAAGACTGTCCCCCCTCGAAACCTATCACTCTCCTCTCAGTACCAAAACCAGCTTCCTAATGCTTCAGCCCATATCATCTCTAGGGGACCCTCTACTGAGCTCAGACCCTGTCCCAGCTTCAACTCCCCCACACTAGTCAGTGACTTCAGGGTCTCCCTGCTGACCCCAGAAAATGTGGCTGAAAACAAGGTTTGCTGATAAGCCGCAAGCCTCTGCACAGTGCTGGGTGTTCCAGAATTGCTATTTGACCTTGAGATTCAAGCATGCAGAAGCACACACATACACACACAGAAAAACACCTCCCAGACGCCCCCAAGCAGCTATCCCCCCATCACCCCATCCCCATTGCAGTGGGGGTCTCCCATCTCTCCAGGAGTCCAATGCACTGAGAGAATTTCCAGAGCCCTCTCTTGGGGAGGGGAGGAAGGTTAAAAGTGTACACAGAGCATTCTTTCTGGCTCCGCTCAGAAGCCGTCAGGGCAAAGGGAGTGGGGTTTCTGGTTTCAAAGGGAGCCCAAGCAAAGCTGCTTCTTTTAGTTGCTGCCCCTTTTAGGGAAATGAGAGCTTTTTCTTTTTCTTTTTTTTTCTCCCTCCTGCAAGCGGAGCCATAAATCATGAGTTCCTTCGGTTCTGGGAATGGGGGTGGAATTAAGGTTGTTTGGTTCGTTGTGTCTGAGTGTGTGTCTTTCGGTGATCATCACCCTCCCGCTTCATAAACATCAGCTTGTTAGTTCTCATTCTCTAGAGGGTATACCGAAGGCATCGTGTTAAATATTTAGAACAGGAAACCACCTTACGTGCGGCTGGATGGGAAAAGCCATCTCAGGAGAGACGCTCAGGGGGCCCTTCGAGCTCCCTCCTGACCTCACAGATGAGAAGGTACCCTCCCTTTGGATACCCTGATGTCACCTCCAGCTCTTCCTGCGGAAAAAAGGGAGGTTTGGCACGCTGGATGGTGAGGGTTTGGCTGGGAAACTGTTTCTCCTTGGAGCAAGGTTTTGTAGGCCAAGGATAATCGATAAAATACATTTTTAATAGCCTTTTTCTTGTGAGTAAGGTGGTTATGTGGCTCAGAGAAAGGAGAAAAACACGGTTGGAGGAAGAAGTCTGCCAAACCATCTGCCAGAGGGCAGGTGTTCATTTGGGCTGCAGTGCAACTCCCCACTCGTGCACCCTCCTGTGTGGAACCTTCTATGGCTCCCTACTTCCCAGGGAAGAAATGTCGAGTTGCCACCTAGGGAATAGGACACCTTTCAGAACTTGGCTCGAGTCTAGTATTTTTCTCCTGTTCATCTTTCTTTCACCCACAGTTTTGATTTCATCCAAACCCTCATCTCTCTTTTATTGCCCGTGTATTTTCATGTTGGTCTTGCTGCTTGCTCTCTGTGCCCAGAATGATACTTGCTTCACCTCTCCTTTATATCCCCAGAAGGGTCCAGTCTGACTTATTGGTTAAGAATATTTTAATAGTAAGTAGCAGTAACCAGTAAAGAAGATATATTGGCTCATGTAATTGGGAATGCAAGAAACAGATGGACTTCAAGTAAGGCTTGATCCAGCAGCTCGAATGGCGGCCCAGTTTCCCTCTACTGTGTGTCAGACCACGTGGCAACCCCCCTCGGACTGTTGTGCGTGTGTACATGGTAAGTCACTTCACTCGTGCCTGACTCTTTGCAACCCCACAGACTGTACCCCGACAGGCTTCTCTGTCCATGGGATTCTCCAGGCAAGAATACCGGACTGGACTGCCATGCCCTCCTCCAGGGGATATTCCTGACCCAGGGACTGAACCCGTATCTCTTAGGTCTCCTGCATTTGCAGGTGGGCTCTTGACCACTAGTGCCACCTGGGAAGCCCCTGTGGTCTTTCCGACCTCCCTTAATCTAGAGGTCTAAAAGTAGAATAGAATAGCTATTCTAGAATAGAAGAGGGAGTAAAATAGCTTTAGTAATTCTAGACCTCACATATTTACCCTGTACCATCCAGGAGAAAAGGGTCAAGTCGTTCCGCTTTATGTCCTCAAAATTGTATCGTGCGGATTTTCAAACACACAGAGAAGTTGAAGTAATTATACAAAGAACATCTGCATACCCACCGCCTAGATGCTGCCGTTGGCATTCTGCTTCCTTTGCTGCATCACACATCTGTCCATGCTGCCATATTTCTGGTACTCTGCCCATCCACCTTTTTTTTTTGATCCCCTTTGATGTAAGTAGCAGACATTGGTAGACTGTTCCCCTAAACCCATTCAGCTTTCATAGCCATAACTATAGCTCCTACCTTCTTAATATAGATTTGATTTTGCATATGAAATCATTGCATATCACAGCTAGTTAGCAACTCCGAACATGGGATCTGATTTTGGACCCAGTATCCACAGCCACCATCACACAGCTTCTGGATAGAGCCACCTAAGCATTTTCAGTAGAGGACTGAGCTCAGAGGTGATGGATAGATTTATATAAAGTGGAGCCTAAATAAAAACTGAGGCATCCACACAGGCACTTGGACAGGACCAAGATGGCAAAAAACCCAGCCCACAGAGAACTGAAGATTCAACGTGAGCGATCCAGTTTTTCCATCAACCCACTGGTCCAAGACCTGGACTTTCTCAATAAATCTTCGAAGATAGTTGAGCTTGTGACCAGAGCTGAGTCATAGGTCAGGGCTAACGAACTTCCTGAACATGCTGAAGAAAATGTGCTAAACTCCGGAGAATGTTCATCCCAGAAATATGAAAAAACCACAGTGAAAGATGTGAGGACCTAGTGTTAATCCTTGGGGGTGGAGTTCTTAGGCTTTTGTGTTTGACCGCATGACCAAACCTCACCAGTATCCCCAGGTTTTTTTTTGGCGTGTGTTTGGAAAATGCTCATTTCCTTCTATGTTGGCCCAGATATCTCACGGCATGAGGGACTTTTCTTGGAACTTCCAGGAGTTTAGACAGGGCTCCTATCAGAGATTGCTAAGCAATGAATGAGGTCATTTCATCTGCCATAATCTGCCATCAATACACGATTAAGTGGAAACTTAGTAGGATTCTAGTCAATGAATAAAGATCAGCTAATTGGGGGAAAAAAGCAATTAGCTAATTCTTGAATTAGTATTCTCTTTGCTTATCAGTTATGCATGCTAAGTTTTTTAGGGGGTTATATTTTCTGCTTCAGGATTAATAAATAATCCTGTGATAAATAAAACTGTATTTGAATTTCTAGTCATTTTTGCAGTGTGTGCAGAGAATAACTAGATAAAGACCCAACAAAACACTAAGACCCAAACCTTTGCAATCAACGTGTACCTCATCACTTAAATGTGAGAGTGATCATAAAGAAGAACATCAAGGAAAAATTTAATTTGTTGTCTTCCTAGCCTGGTCTTCATCATAGGATGTAATTAGCCTAATGGAGTTTGTGTCTCTTCATTAAATTACACAGGCATTTAAAAGATCTCTAAAACAATAGAAATATTCCAGGGAGTTAATTACTCTTGAAGTTATTCAGCCTTCCTCACACTGTTATGCAGAACACCGTAGATTCTCTCTGGGGTGAAGAAGACAAATGAAGGGACTACCCTGGTGGTCCAGTGGTTAAAAATCTGCCTTCCAATGCAGGGGACGCAGGTTCAATCCCTGGTTGGGGAACTAAGATCCCATATGCCTTGGAGCAACTAAGCCCACGTGGTTTGGAACTTGGAGACACAACTAGAGAGATCTTGTGACACAATGACGCATGACCTCGCATGATGCAACTAAGACCCAACACAGCCAAATAAATATATATTTGAAAAAATAAGAAAAATGAACATTTGGATCACTATGGGAGCTAGGACTTGGTCCTTTGAAACCTTCCTGGAACATCCTATTCAGAAGGTTCTCAGGAGAACTGTCTTGCTTCACACCCTTATTTCAGAGCTATGTCTGAAAAACACCAACATGTCGAAGTCATTAGATGTTATTGTCAACAAGAAGGAGCCCACATGATCCAGGCAGAAAGAAAACATCAGAGAGGTGTCAGTGGCCATCCATCATTTTTTCATTCCTTTCTTCTAAAGGTATACTTTGAGATCTCACTGAGCCTCACGGACCCTGCAAGTCAGAGCTTCTCCTGGAAGTGGGAGAGGGCTCTGTCGTGCTTATGAAACCAGGGCCATCTGATAACAAAACAGTTTGGGGTTCTGGAGGAACGCAGCCTGTTTACCATGAAAACTTCAGATGAGCTGTGAGGCATTCTTGAGTTGAATCAGGCAATAACTCTGTAAGTGTTTCCGGCACCTGCTTAAAAAGCATTTGGTTTGATCTACAAATCTAATCTGATGAGTCATTAATAGAAGCTTAAGAGATGTTCCCCAAACACAAATGTCCCGCAGCCGAATCAGCCTGGATTCCTGTACACCGTGTCTCCTTTCTGGACGTGCTCGATGAACATTAGGTTATGAAAGCTCCTAGGCTGTGCTGCGCTTCGTCACTCAGTCATGTCTGACTCTTTGTGACCCCATGGACTGTAGCCCACCAGGCTCCTCTGTCTATGGGGATTCTCCAGGCAAGAATGAGGGAGTGCGTTGCCATGCCCTCCCCCAGATGAAAGCCCCTAAGAGTCCTCAAATGTGTGTGGACACACACATACACACCCCCCACTGCAAACACAATCCTTTTTTATTTTTTCTGGTTTTCCTGCCAGAGAATGCAGTTAAGTATGACACTCAGCTGCATAAACCAGCAATCAGTGAACTGATTAAACAAAAAAACACAGCAATTCAGGAATTTCCAAATACAGATTCTGTTGCATCAACTGATGCCCCGTGGGGTGTTTGCCTATGGCTATGGAACAGCGTGAATGTTGCTCCCTGCTTATGGGATGGTTGGCTTTTGCCTAGCTCACGCTTAATTCCTTTGGATTCCTTTGAAGAGCAGGGCAAAAATCTGGGACAATAAAATCCAAGATAAGTAGTAGGAGGAGATCCATCATCATGGGGGTGATGACAGCTAGCATTTATTGAGTACTTACTACATGCCAGGCACTAGATATTTCCCATGTATTGAACCACTTATTCTTAAAAAAAAAATGATGAGCTGAATGGATATTATTATTAGCTCAGCTTTAGAGATGGGAAAACTGAGTCACACAGAAATGAAAGCTACTTGTACAGGTCCCTCAGTAAGTGAGCAGAAAGCCCTGGGTCAAAACCAGAGGCTCTGGCTTGCCTCAGAGTGTATACTCTTAATTCCTTTCCATTCTGCCTCTGTAATAATAATATCATTATCTCTATTTTGCAGAAAATGGCATTGAGTTTGGGCGAGGTTTAGCCACTTGTCCAAAGTTGTGTAGCCAGCAGTGACTTCCCTGTTGGTCCACTGGTTAAGATTCTGTGCTCCCAACACAGGAGGCCCAGGTTCAATCCCTGGTCAGGGTACCAAGATCCCACATGCCTCAGCTAAGACTGGCACCCAAATAAACAAATGAATTTTTTTTAAAAAAGAAAAATCTTGAAGTCTAGAAAACTCTGGAGTCCACATTCTTCATTGAACTATGTAAATAAAATAAAATGATAGGCATCTTCATGAAAGCAGGTTCTGAGTCACTATAAAAAAACCCGTCAAATAGTCACAGTTGTCCAGCCACGGAAGGCTATATACTGATTAGACCTGCCCATGGCTTGGCAGTGTTCAGGCAGAGGAGGGGCAATTGTCTGCCAGGCTTGTTGCACTGGAGTCCCTTTTCCAGGAGGGAAAAGCACGTGGATTCCAGGCTGGATGAAGCACAAGCTGGAATCAATATTGCTGAGAGAAATATCAATAACCTCAGATACGCAGATGACACCACCCTTATGGCAGAAATCTAAGAGGAAATGAAGAGCCTTTTGATGAAAGTGAAAGAGAAGAGTGAAAAAGTTGGCTTAAAACTCAAAATTCAAAAAATGAAGATCTTGGCACCTGGTCCCATCACTTCATGACAAATAGATGGGGAAATAGTGGAAACAGTGACAGACTGTATTTTCTTAGTCTCCAAAATCACTGCTGATGGTGACTGCAGTCATGAAATTAAAAGATTCTTGCTCCTTGGAAGAAAAGCTATGATCAACCTAGACAGCATATTAAAAAGCAGAGACATCATTTTGCTGACAAAGGCCAGTCTAGTCAAAGCTATGGTTTTTCCAGTAGTCACGTATGGATGTGAGAGTTGGACTGTAGAGAAAGCTGAACACCAAAGAATTGATGCTTTGGAACTGTGGTGTTGGAGAAGACTCTTGAGAGTCCCTTGGACTGCAAGGAGATCCAACCAGTCCATCCTAAAGGAAATCAGTCCTAAATATTCATTGGAAGGACTGATGCTGAAACTGAAAGGTCCAAAACTTTGTCCACTTGATGGGAAGAACTGACTCATTGGAAAAGACCCTAATGCTGAGAAAGACTGAAGGCAGGAGACGAAGGGGACGTCAGAGGATGAGATGGTTGGATAGCATCACTGACTCACTGGACATGAGTTTGCATAGGCTCTGGGCATTGGTGATGGACAGGGAGGCCTGGCATGCTGCAGTTCGTGGGGTTGCAAAGAGTTGGACACGACTGAGCAACTGAACTGAACTGAACTAAAGATGCTACAACTGTGGTTGCGTCTTTGTTAGCATGAAGAATGCTAAGGCTTCCAGTCACCAAAGGTTGGGAGTATAGTAGGAGATGGCACACATTTTTTAGATTCACAGACACTATTTTGGAATCATAAAATGTTTACCTTATCTATTTACTCATGTATGCATATAAGAACTAATATTTACTGAGCACCTACTGTGTGTCGAGCCTTGTGCTAAGCACTGGTAGAGATCTTATAAAGTTTACGGTCTGTGATGGAATCTGAATTTTATTTTATTTTGACCATTCCACGTGGCTTGCAAGATCTCAGTTTCCCCATCAGGGATTGAACCTGGGCCATGGCAGTGAAAGTATCGAATCCTAATCACTGGACCACTGGGGAGCTTCCTGGAGTCTGAATTTTAAAACAAAAAACAAATAAACAGCCATTGGCAAATGGCATGCAAGCTACAAAGGAAGAAACCAGAATCCAATGATGGAGACTAGCAGGGTGAGGAGGAAGGCAACCTGCTGGAGATAGGGTGGTCAGGGTAAGATTCTTCAAAGAAGTGGCATTTAAGGCCTGAGTTATGTGAAGGGGACAGATACAGAAAAATCTCCTGGAAGACCATCCCTAAAGGTTGTGCAAACATCCCAAGAGGAATAGCTTATGCAAGAACACTGGTGCAGGAAAAGCTTGCTCAAGCAGCTGACCAAAGATCAGCGAGGTCGGAATCAAGAAAGAGGAATGCTCTTGTGTGAGGTGGTAAAGAGCTAGTTTGTACACCAGACAAAATAGTTGATTACAATTACAATGGGGACCCGTTTGAAGGGTTTAGAGAATGAGAGTAATGTTATCTGATTAGGGGACTTCCCTGGTGGCTCAGACGGTAAAGCGTCTTTCTACAGTGTGGGAGACCTGGGTTCGAGCCCTGGGTTGGGAAGATCCCCTGGAGAGGGAAATGACAACCCACTCCAGTACTATTGCCTGGAAAATCCCATGGACAGAGGAGCCTGGTAGGCTACAGTCTATGGGGTTGCAAAGAATCAGACACAACTGAGCCACTTCACCTCACTGTGGATGTTGAATGGAGAATGGATTACTAGAAAGAGGCAAGATGATCAGGAAGGAGGATATAGCTGTCACCCAAATGGGACATAGAACAAAGTAACGGTGGCAGAAAGATAAAGACGTGGGAATTAAGTGACATATATGTTTATTACATACTGGATGCAGATCCAAGAGGAATTGGAGGTGGACTGGGGGAATCTGGGATAGATTCTTGGGGAGGAAAAAAAGCAAGAGATAGAGGGTAACTTCCAGGCTTCTGGCTGGATGAGGGTATTGTTCACTAGGGTATAAGATACCTCTCTGGTGTCTATATTGGTCTATAACTTCCAGTCCTTTTGACTCAATTGCCAAATTGTTGGTCCAGAGAGGGTTGAGAGGAGCAGCATTTATATATTTGTAGTAGCTGAATCTTTAAGAACACAAGCCAATAATGGTACACTGAACTCTTGGGAACAGCAAGAAGGCTTGTAACCATCGGGGTCCACCATCATTCCCACAGACGAAGCAACTTAACACACACACACACACCTAAAACAGCAGGGCCTTGTCAATTACTGATGGTAAACCACACGCTGGATCTTGACCAATCCCAGGCTCCCACAAATGCCAACAATTAAAAGGTGTATCCTCAGCGGATGACCAACCACTCTGGAGACCCCTGTCTCCCTGGGGGTTGTCTAACAGCTTTCAAAAGTACGCCCCAGCTCTAAGCTCCCGAAAACCTGGCCCAGGCCCTAGGAAGTGCTTCAATAATGGATGATCACCAATGAACAGCCAGTGATTTGCTGGAAATTATGAGCGATGAATAATTGAGAGGGAGGGAGCCTGACCAATGGTACCTTTGCCTCCTGCTGATTCTCCTTAATGCATTTCCTTGAGGCAACTCCCTGCAGTGTAGGGTGCAGACAGCAACGTGCCCTTCCGAAGATGCTGACCCATAGCTCGGCGAGTTATAAATATATGGGCCTCTCCACTTTTACAATGGGGTAACAATAGGCAGCAGTTCAGCATGGATGTGGCTTGGCGGTCCCTGTTCAACCCACTTGGACCCCATTTGCTATGGGGTGATGCACAGTCATCCCCAAAAGGCGGCCAGCCTCTGAGATGCTGAGACAGACTGCAAGTTGAAAACCCCATTGAGTTTAGGGAGAAAAGAGAGGGATCGAGTCATGCCTGAAAAGGAACTGAAGGACATTTTGAGTTTCATTCGATTGCCCAGGTCATGAAGAACTCAAGCTACATTTTTGTCATCAATCCCATCTCTTCCTCCTTGGCCCCCATGAGTCCATTCGGTCAATATCCACATGGTTCCCACCACTTCTTAAAATCTCTGCTGCTCTGATCTGGAGCAAGCCACCATCATCTCTGTTTTATTGCAATAGCTTCAAACAGTGCTTACGCACTAGTGCAGTTTTAATAGAATAGTCAAAGAAGGTCTGTTCATGCATTAGTCACACCCTATCTCTTGTCTGCACAAAGCCCTCCAATGGTTTTCATCAGAGTCAAAGTCAAAGACCTTCCTCGTCCAGGTGCCCTATTAACGCTCTGACCTCAAATCCTGATACCCTCTCCGTCACCCGCTCTGTTCCCACCATGCCAGGCTCCCTGCAGTTCTTTGCCAAAACCAGACACATGCCTCTGGGCCACTGTGCTTACTGTTCCTTCTTCCTGAAAGGCTCTTCCTCCAGATATCCATGTGGCTTTCTACATCACTTTTGTTTTCTGTTTTTGTTTCAATGTCACCTTCTCTGAGGGAACTTTTCTGGCCACTGTATTTAACACGGAATTCTTATCTGCCCACAGACATGCAGGACCTAGGTAGTTTCCTTTCTTTTTAATCAATTAATTGATTAATCAGTTATTTAATTGAGTATAATTGCTGTATAATGTTGTGTTAGTTTATGCTGTACAACGAAGTGAATCAGCCATATGCATATGTATATCCTCCCCGCCTCGTGAGCCCTCCTCCCTCCCCACCCCTCTAGGTCATCGCGGAGCACCAAGCCAAGCTCCTCGTGCGCTATAGGAGCGTACAACTAGCTCTCTACTTTACACATGATACTGTATATATGTCAATGCTACCCTCGCAACTTATCCATCCTTACAATGTCTTTTTAAAATCTTTGTGTTCTTGTATCTCACATATAGTTTCTGATGATTTTTTTTTTTATCAAATGCATTTATTTATTTTAGTGCAAAGGCTCAGATTGAATAGGAAACAACTTGATTTTAGAATTCCATAGTGACTGAGGCAGGAGGCTTTGGGGACAGACTGTACATTATCCTTTAGAAAGTAATAATAATAAAATAGCTTGGAGACCTTACTACTTGCCAGAAACTGTGTCGAGTATTTTACATGCATTATCTTATTTGATTCTTACAACAAAGCTATTCTGATGTCAAAGTTCATACTCTGAACTGTGGAGCTAAAATTCCTAGGACAGTCAGATCAGAATAAGTTATGCTGTGGCAGCCAGAGAGAGAGAGGATGTGAGTTTTAATATCTGCATTTCTACAGTCATTTCTAAATACAGAGAGACAGAGTAAGAAGGGGAGAAGGGGAGGGTGGGGAGGAAGTTTAAATGCCAAAACTAAAGAAAGAAAAGACATAAACGTGGGAGACTCAAAAGGCAAGAAGAACTGAGTGTTCCCAGCTCAATGTGACATTTCAGATGTTCCTTTGGTGGCAATTATGTCGAATACAACCTAACCTGGGCATTGATTTCCGGACCTAATCTTTATCGAGGCTAATAGAATAAGATCAGACTGTTTCTCGGGTGTTATGAACTTGACTTGAAAGTCAGGGAGTGACGTGGGAACTTCAGACATGCTGCGAGTTCAGTGGAGGAAATCTTATGAGGAGGAGGGGCTACTGTGAACCCTAAAATGACCTAAGAATATTTGGTTTGTGTCCATGTAAACCTTTTTTGAAGGATTTTTGAATCCCAAGGGATGAGGGAGCTGCTGGGATGTGGGAACCTTGTTCTGACACCCTCATTTGAAGCAGAGCAGATCATTTTGATATGCCTTCTGTGTTGATGATTTTCATAGCATCCTTTACAGGGGACAAATTCTGCCGCTAGGATAAAGGGTTTGAAACCACGTTTTCATTAATAAGAGGTTGTGACTGAGGGTCAGAGAGGAGAGATGTGTAAGACATCTGTTTCTCCCTCAAGACGCATGGTCCACCCTTCTTTATTCAGCTTTCTGTCCAGAGAAAAATCTTTTGGAAACCACATCAGTGACCGCCTGTATCAGTTTCTCTCTAGACTTGGCCAGTGGGAGCTCTAGCAGGTCAGAGAGAGTTGGATGGAGAAAGGAGAGAACAGTGGGTATATTTGGTCCCCTGCTCCTTTCTCGAGGGTTCAATGCAGACCTCTGATCCCTCCACCAAAGGTTACAAATCCAGCAGGGTGACTCTCACTCAGCACAGCCCTCTGACTCCCAGTTGAGTGCCTGTTCCCTTATTTTAACCCTTCAGGCCTGAGCATGGGGTTGTCCCCAAGGGGGAACTCCACCCTGTCCTCTGCTGTGTTCCCTACATTCCGCCCACATCTGTACAAACAAGCCCTTCATTAGATTCTCCTAAATTATCCTGCCTTGCGTGCACTCATTGCATTTTACCAAGACCCTGCCGGATGTCTTGTGACTTGCCCAAGCTCACAGGAGGGCCTCCGACTAGAATTCTGGTCCCTCAGCTCTCATAGGCAAGTGGGTCTTTTGTCCAGCCTCAGCGGATACAGCCTCTCTTTCCTGGGGAAGGAGGTTGGGGGTCTCTGACATCAGCCAGGCTAGAGAGAGAAGTGAGAGAATCCCATGGGTCATGCCAAGATGACACCGTATTCACTTTGAGCCAACTCAGAAGAGAAGAATGAGAAATTCAAGTGTTCAGGACCCAAGAAGACCTCGGCTTCCCAAAAGTCAACACACAAAATAACAGCTCATGTGTATAGAATGGATACTGGGCATTGTATAGAAATGAACTAGTCAGATCTTCTGAAGAATCCTGCAAAGATTTCAATCACTTCAAGTAGAAGGCAAGGTTGATTATAACATCCTGCATCCAGAGATTTTTAAATGAGCATTTCAACAGCCAATAAAATAGGTATTGTTTCCATCTTGCTAATGAGGAGTTGCTTCCTCCTGTTGCTCATTAATTTTAGTATAGTCATCTGTATTATAACCCTCATCGGTATTATTTTTATACTAAGACTGTGCATCAGTCTCATAGAAAACCCCCCACCACCCCGCCTCAGGAAGAACAGGTGTCTCCAAGATGCCAGCTCCATGCAAGGGCAAGTCCAGTCTGACTCATTCTCATTAAGTAGCTGCCTGTCTGAGTGTGGCTCCTGGCAGATACTCAGTAATCAAGGTTCTCTATAGGATGAAGGGATGGAGCGGGAGAAGGAAGGAAGGAAGAAAGGGAGGGAGGGTTGAATGAATTTGCACTATCCTGGCCTTTGGGATGCCAAGGCAGCTACAGCATTCTTAGTCTAGCCTTCTGAATCGAGACTCCTCGTGTGTAAAAGGAGAATGACATCCTCAAAGTGCCTGACTCTGCCTGGCACAGAGGAGGTCCTCCATGAATACCAGTCCCCCATGCTTCTCTAGTGCTGCTTAAGAAAGCTGCTAGGGAGGCTTCCCTGGTGGCTCAGTGGTAAAGAAGCTGCCTGCCAATGAAGGAGACACGGGTTTCATCCCTGGTCCCGGAAGATCTCACACGCCGCGGAGCAACTAAGCCCGTGGGCTACAACTAATGAGCCTGTGCCCTAGGGTCTGGGAGCCACAACTACTGAAGCCCATGTGTCCTAGAGCCTTGCTCTGCAACAAGAGAAGCCACCACAATGAGAAGCCTGAGCACTGCAACTGAAGAGTAGCCTCAGCTCTCCCCCACCAGAGAAAGCCCGAGCGCAGCCATGAAGACCCAGTGCAGCCAAAAATAAATAAATATTTAAAAAAAAATTTTTTTAAAGGAAGAACGTTGCCAGGGCTAACCGAGTGGGAGGAACAAGTTCACCGCCTCCGGATGCTCCCTCCAGGGCCACTGTCTGTGAGCCCCGCAAACTCGGCCCCAGGTGGTGGTGGTTGGGAAGGGGGCAGGCACCGGGTGAAGTTTAAGGAGACTCCTGACCCTGACTGTCCTCCGCAGCCTGATTTATGGGGCAGTGCCGTCTCCTGGATGAGATGTAGACGCTGTGAATGAAAGAGCTGTAGAAAACCTTAATCCCCAAATGGCAGAAAGAGATACTCTCAGGTCCGGGATGTATTTGATCAAATGCATCAGGTGGGGCATGATTTTCCCACAAGGAATCCACTCAGCTCTCAGGCCACTGCTGGCCTTTCTGAAGTAGGGATGAAATATTTCCCCACTTGGCCAACAAAATCTTTGACTGGGTTTGCTAAAAAAAAAAAAAAAAAAAAGGAGTCTGGACTCAGGATATTACAGTCCTGTCATTGAACCAACGCCAGCACAGACAGGTAAGAGGCCAGGGGAAAGGAGAAGTGAAGGAAGAACCCCCCTCAGGAAAAAGAAATACCTCATCTATTGGGGTTGGTGAAAGGGGGCTCTGACAGAGCTCTGAAGTGCTTAGCCTGCTAGAGACTAGGATTCTGCAACTTCAGGCTGGGAGAATGGGAGAGAAGTTGTGATTTGCCTCTTGTCTTATGTGAGGGTGGTGGCTGAGCCACCTAATGGCTCCTGGGGGTGATGGGAACAGCTCTGTTGGCAGAACCAACTCTATTCCATAGCTATCAGAACTCTTCAACATCCAGGAAGGGATAGTGGGATTCCCATAAGCAAGAGGTGGCTGAGATTCAAGGCTTGGTCTGATGGAGCAGTGGCTGGGGGAGAAAGTGCTGACTTTCAGACCTGCTTCTGTTTATCCCCTCCCCTTAGACCAGCTTTTCTGCAAACCTTTACCTCTGGAGACATAATTCCTTGAAGTCCTCCCCCTTGGTCTTCTGTGGGCACTTCTTTAACAGAAGGCAGGATGGCAAGGTAGAGTCTAGAGCCAGGACAGATGGTGATGTCTTCTCAACATCTAGACTGAATTTTTCTGCTGCACCAGACTTCTGAGCACTGGCACATAGTAGGTCTAGCTGTGCTGGTTTCCAACATGTTCCAAGGCTTCCAAGCTTGACTTATGCTGCTGTTAGGATGTCCGAACATCTCCTGCTTGGTAAACGTAAGCGCATCCTACCTAAGAGTCAGTTGAAATGTCACCTCCACTGAGAAGCCAGGTGTATCTACCTTCCCCACCCTCTGAGCATTTTATACTTTAGTTGTACACAGACCATTTCTGTTGCCCCCATTCCCACTAAACCAGGGTGTTATGGACTGAATTGTGTCTGCCCCGAAAATTCATATGTTGACATCTTCACGAGTCCTTCAGAACATGATGATATTTGGAGATAGGCTTTTTAAAGAGGTAATTGTGTTGAAATGAGGTCGTTAGGGTGGGCCTTCCTCCAATCTGAGGTTTCCCTGATAGCTCAGTTGGTAAAGAATTCACCTTCAATGCAGGAAACCCTGATTCAATTCCTGGGTTGGGAAGATCCGCTGGAGAAGGGATAGGCTACCCACCCCAGTGTTCTTGGGCTTCCCTGTGGCTCAGCTGGTAAAGAATCCACCTGCAACGTGGGAGACCTGGGTTTGATCCCTGGGTTGGGAAGATCCCCTAAAGAAGGGAAAGGCTACCTCCTCTAGTATTCTGGCCTAGAGAATTCCATGGACTACTTAGTCCATGGGGTTGCAAAGAGCCGGACATGACTGAGCGACTTTCACTTTACTTCAGTTTGACTGATGTCCTCATAGGAAGAGGAAATGAAGACACAGACACGCACAGAGGGAAGATGCTGGGAATACTTGGAAAGAAGATGGCCATCTACAAGCCAAGGAGAGAGGCTTCAGAAGAAACCAATCCTGCTGACACATGGATCTCAGCCTTCCAGACTCCAGAATCATGAGAAAGTAACCTTCTGTGCTTTGGCAGCCTGAGAGCAGACTGATTCAAGGGGTTCAGCACACTTTTTATGGTCAATGTCCAGATGGTAAATATTTTCAGCTCTGCCAGCCACAGGGTACCGGCTCTACTCTTCAACTCTGCCATTGTGTGAAGGCAGCTAGAGACCAGACAGTCACAGTGGGCATGGCTGGATCCCAGTGAAGCCTCTTACAAAACAGGCAGTTGGCTGACTCTGGCCCCCAGGCAGCTGCTTGCTGACCCTTGTGTGAGATGAAAGTTCCCAGACCAGGGTTAATATCTGCTTTTGTTGTTGTTTAGTCGCTAAGTTGTGTCTGACTCTTCTGTGACCCCATGGACTGTAGTCCAGCAGGCTCCTCTGTCCATGGGATTTCCCAGGCAAAAATACTGGAGAGGGTTGCCATTTCCTTCTCCAGGGGATCTTCCCGACCCAGGGATTGAACCCACATCTCCTGCACTGCAGGCAGATTCTTTTCCACTGAGCCACCTGAAAGCCCAATATTCACTTGATTTTCGTTCTATTCTTGAGGATGTAGCATAGGGGGCTGGGCACCCAGCAGGTGTTCAACTGATAGCTTTTTCATTAATTTAAAAAATGTATGTATTGAAACAAGTACAGAAGTTACCAACCCAGTACAAAGAGTTCTGTGTACCCCTTACTTGGTCAGATTCACCCATGACATGTCATAGATCAGTTCAATGTACATCAATGTATCTATAGATATTAAAACCAGGAAGCTTCTCTCTGCCTGTTTGCAACAATGTATTCCCAGGCATGTCACCTAAACTCCTCTGATCTTCAATTTCCTCTTCATTAAGATTATGCTAATCATGAACCTATCCATTGGGCAGCAAGAATTGAAATAGAAAATACATACCAAGAAGTTAGCATGACATTCAGGACAGCCTGGTAACAGCTCAATAAATGCGGATGAGGATGAGAAACATGATTGTGTCGCCTGTATTACTTTCCTGATATTTCAGAGAAACAACAATCCACTCTACTCTGAGTTATCAGCTCAAGACTTTTCCTGGGAAAACACTTTGCTTTGGGGGTGTCTCCACGACTCTCTGATGGCTGCAAGGAGCCATCAAACTTCTAAACAGACCTGTGGCTCATTCATGTCGATGTATGGCAAAAACCACCACAATATTATAAAGTAATTAGCTTCCAATTAAAATAAATAAAATAATTAAAAAAAATAAATGGAGACTTCAGGCATGCATTGAGGGCTAAGTCCAACTCAGTGGCATTCCTTTCCCAAATACAAATATTCACCACTTTTCCGTGACTTCCCTGCGAGGGTCATGAGTTCCATTCCTGGTTCGGGAAGACTCCACATGCCACAGAGCATCACAACTACTGAGTCAGTGCTCCAGAGCCCAAGGGCCTCAACTACTGAACCCACATGCTGCAACTACTGAAGCCTGTGTGCCTAGAGCCTGTGCTCTGCAACAGGAGAAGCAACTGCAATGAGACGCCCAGGCACTGCAACCAGAGAGTAGTCCTTGCTCGCTGCGACGAAAGAAAGCCAGTGTGCAACAATGAGGACCCACCCGCAGCCAAAAAAAACCTTCTAGAAAATATATGTATTTATCATTTCTCAATCCTAGATCTGGTCACCTAGAAAGGCCTTGAGGAGGCCAGTGGTTAAAACTTGCAGAAGGGAGAAAGCCCCAAACCATAAGCTGGAGAAAAAAAAAAGAGTGAAAAGTGGCTAATTTCACAAAGGTGGAGAAAATTACAAGTGGATCACAAGCAGAGCTCACACAAGTAGCTTGAACCAGTTGATTCGGCCTTCCCAAGTGGCACAGAGGTAAAGAATCAGCCTGCCAATGCAGGAGATGTAGGTTTCATCCCTGGGTCGGGAAGATCCCAAGGAGCAGGAAATGACAACCTACTCCAGTATTCTTGCCTGGAAAATTCCATAAACAGAGGAACCTGGCAAGGGCTAGCATCCATGGAGTCGCAATAAGTCGGGCAAGCCTGAACAAATGAGCACACACAGTTGATTTACAATGCTGTTAATTCCTGTTGTACAACAAAAGTGATTTGGTTATACATACATACATATACATATATATGCATATATACATACACACATTCTTCTGTAACACTTTTTCCATTACGATTTATCACAGGATATTTTTGTTTTAATTGGAGGATATGTGCTTTCCAATGTTGTGTTGGTTTCTGCTGAACAATATGAATCAACCGTACGTAGACATATATTCTCTCCCTCTTGGATCACAGAGCACTGAGCTGAGCTATTTATTTTACACATGGTGGTATATACATACATATATAGCTTCCCAGATTCAGTAAAGAATCTGCCTGCCAATGCAGAAGACGCGAGACAGGGGTTCAATCCCTGAGTCAGAAAGATCCCCTGGAGAAGGAAATGGCAACCCATTCAAGTATTCTTGCCTAGGAAATCCCACAGTCCAAGGAGCCTGGAGGGCTACAGTCCATAGGGTCGCAAAGAGTCAGACACAACTTAGCAACTGAGCATGCATGCACAGTGTACGTGTGTGTATATATATATCAATGCTATTGTCCCAATTCATCCCACCTTCTTCCCCTGCTGTGTCTACAAGGCTGTTCTCTACCGCAAAGCATGTTCAAAAGCCAGGTTGGGGGTTAGGGGAGGTGGCTCAGGAGGTGTGCGATCAGCTAGAGCACAATTCTCTGATTGGCTGATGGTGAGGTAACAGGGTGGTGTCACAGGAGCTGACATCTGTCCTTAGGCTCCAGGAGGCCTGGGGCTATGAGCTCATGGTCATCAGGTAGTTACTATCTTCCATTTGGTGTGTGTGGGGGGGGGGTGTCAAATCTGCAAAACAACTCAGGAAATTTGCATCAAATACTATTATCTAGGTACTTCAGAGAGGAGCTACAGCAGAGGATAAGGTGGGAGGCCTGTGCCTGGAAGATCCAGTAGGGTTCTGCTTGGTTACATGCCCAGTACATCCAGGGTGTGAAGGCCAGGGATGGTGCTCAATGCCCTACAGTACACAGAAACCCCATCCCCCACCTCGACACACAACCAAGAACCACGGCCCCAAATGTCATCAGTGCCAGGTTTCAGAAACCCTCTTCTAGAAGTTTCAGTTTCCTTACCTAGAAATTGAGCTGTGATAGCTACTCCACAGTAAGACTAAATGAGCTGTAATACATGCAATGATAGACAGAAGGGCATGCCAGATTGTCAAGCGCTCGAGATAAATATTATTCCGATATTTAGTCAAAGATTAAAAAACCTAAAACCCTTCTGAGTGGGAAATGGGGAGGCCCTCGCTGCAGTCTGAGGTTGGGACAGGAGCTCCCAGAAGAAAGAGCTTTTGGGGTTATTGTCTGTCTTCCAGCTCATCCTCCCCGCCAGCCACCCCATCCCTCCCCCATCCCTCTTAGCCAAGCTTGGAGACTGGATGCAAAAGCCATTATTAAAAAATGAACATGAGTTGTTTTTTCCCCTTTTTGATCAAATAATCCACTTTGCTGCCTCAGACAAATCATTATTCATGTGGAACCTGCCCACGCCACCCCTGGGGAGGAAGGCCAAATTGATTTAACATCTAATTCAGTTTGTACCTTCTGCTAACCCCAGTGGTATGCTAACTTCACCCTTGGAGGACAGGGAGGAAGGAGGGGTGGGAGGGAATGGCGGGGCAGAGAGAGAGAGACACGAGGAAATTAGCCCAGGCGCAGAGCGAAGACCAGCACTCTGCAAAACCGAGACGGGGACGCAGTGTGTCTTTAGGACAACACCCACCCTTCCCGTCTTGCACTCTCTCATCCTTGGAGACAGTTTTGCTCCTTCTTTGAGCTCATCAGAATGATAGCAATGCCGTCAAAAGGGCAGCGGAGCCTAGTCAGTGCTGAGCAGAATCCCTGATGACATCCTGGACAAGAGACATCCTGACGCCCATTTTCCAGGCGGGGGCAGCGGAAGTTCAGAGAGGTTGAAGGGACGTGCATAGAAAGTTCTAGAACCAGAATGCAAAGTCATTTTGGGTCTGCTTTCCAAAGCCATCACTACCATATCAGTAGGCTCCCAGATGTAGGAAGGTGCTTAGAAGAGTTCTACAGCTTTTCCCCATAAAGTTCGCCTGAGTGATAGGCTTGACACATTTTGTGTGTGTGTGTTGCCCGTGTGTGCTGGTGGAAGGATCAGCTGACCCGGGTTATCATCCCCAACTGGATGTCCTGCTCCTCTCTGTTAAGCCTGTCCAGGCTCCTCTGGCAGCTCAATGGTAAAGAATCTGTCTGCCAGTGCAGGAGACCTGGGTTCGATCCCTGGGTCAGGAAGATCCCCTAGAGAAGGAAATGGCAGCCCACTCCAGCATCCTTGCCTGGAGAATCCTATGGACAGAGAGAGGAGCCTGGTGGTCTACAGTTCGCGGGGTCACAAAGAGTCAGACACGGATCAGCAACAGGCTTTTTACTTCATTAAGCCTGTCCATCCATGCCCTCCCTTAGCTTCAGGGTGGAGGTGGGGGAGGTACAAACAGATGGGAAGGGGTCTCCTAGGATCCCAGACAGGGCTCTCTGGCTGCACCGTCAAGGCTGGGGGGGTAACTGGGATGGGCACCTTGCCTGCTGTGTCCCCCCTGTATGTAGTGGCACAGCTAGGATGTTACTCTGAGCCAGTTAAGTGGCAGGTTCAGGATTCAACTCCAGGTCTGTCTGGCTCCAAGCTGGCGTGTTCTTTCTATTGGGTGGCAGGGTACTCCTTCCCCAGTACTTTATGCTCTTTCCTGCCCCCCATCAAAACTTCCTCTTAGAAAGTGGTGCTGTCCTTGCGGGGGGGGGGGGGGGTGGTAGGCTTCTGAGAGAAAGAGATGGAGAGGAGAGGGGTGTGCAGCAGGCAGAAGAGGGGTGTTTATGCTCTAGGTCAAGTGTAAAGGGGAGGTGAGAGAGGAAGTGGGGGGATTGAGACAGAGAAGAGGGAGAGGGAGGGAGAGAGAGAGAAGAGGGGAGGGGAGGATGAGAGAGGAGGTTGCATAGACTTGGAGAGAAGGGCTCATATGAGGTGTTCAGGCATCAGAGTGAGTCAGGGCATGGTTGCCCCTGGCTCTGACCAGCCCAGCAGAGCTCTGATGCTGAGGGTCTAAAGCTGAGATAGCACCACTTGGCTCCTGGGGGAGCTGGCAGCTCTGGGAGAACCCAGAAACATCGTTGACTTAGCACTGGCGATTTTACAGTGGACTCGGACATCCTGACCCTATGAGACCCGCCCTCCAGGACTCACAGACAGCCCTTCCCTGGCAGGTCATCATAATGGGAAAATGAATTATTCTTCACAAGCATGCGTGAGGCATCCTCTAGGGATTCTGGACAGAGATGCTAAACATGGAGACCCTGAGCGGTGCAGGTGGGAACTCAGAGATGGTGGCATTTGAGAATCTGATTTAGTGGAAGTAATTTTACTAAGCACTTGTTACAGGCCAAGCGTCAGCATCTCCACCCCCACCCCTGTACACACCCCCGTCTAGATGTTATATCTTCTTTCTTTTTAATGTTTTATTTGATATTGGGGTATAGTCGTTTAACAAACAGTGTTGCGATAGTTTCAGGTGGACAGGGAAGGGACTCAGCCACACATATACATGTATCCCTTCTCCCCCGAACTCCCCTCCCATCCAGGATGCCACATAACATTGAGCAGAGTTCCCTGTGCTGCACGTAGGACCCTGTTGGTTATTCATTTTAACTATAGCAGCCCATACATGTCCATTCCAATCTCCCCAACTATCCCTTTCCCCCATCCTTCCTCCTTATCTCCCCAACCATAAGTTCGTTCTCCAAGTCTTTGAGTCTCTTTCTCTTGTGTAAGTATTAGGAAGTTCATCCGTATCATTTCTTTTTAGATTCCATAGATAAGGTATGCCATACAATATTTCTCCTCCTCTGTATGAGTTCCTTCACTCAGTATGACACTCTCTGGGTTCATCTATGTTAAGCTTGTTGCATCTTATGCACTTCATCCTCACGAGACGAGTGGTATGAGCACCCCTGTTTTACAGGAGAAGAAATGGAGGTTCAGCTTATATCATCAGGTAGGCGCAGAGCTGGGATTTGACTCCCTTGCAGGCTCATTGTCCTAAGGACTCTGGCTTCAGTGCTCCTCTGCTCGGCTGTCTCCACAGCCTCATGAGGCTTTGAGGCCCTGGGCATCGCATCTGTGCTTCACAGTCTAAAGGCCTGGAGGAGCACCAAGGTGGCCATGACATCCTGGAGGATCCAAGTTCTCTGCACGGACACACGCAGAAGGGTGTGTGTGCGTTTCCGTACTCGTGGTCATATGTGGGTCTGCGTCTGCGTGCATGTCTGTGCGCGTTTCTGTGTCTGTATATCTACGTATGTTTTTATGTGTATGTGAGTGTTTTTTGTTCCTGCGTTTGTGTATTTGTATGTGTGTTGGCATGTATACGGGTGTTTGTGTGTATATGGGGATTTGTGTGTGTATGTGTTTTTGTATATCTATACACATTTCTCTGTGCGCCCATTTATCTCTTTCTGTATGCTTTTACGTTTGTGTTTCTTTGAGTATTTGTGTTTGTGGGATGGTCTGAATTTATGTGGCTGTTTGTGTGTATTTGTGCTTTGTGTTTGCTTTTTGGTTTGTGTTTCTGTGTTTGTCTGTGTGAGTGTGTGTGTTCCTGGCTGTGTTTCTGCACAGGATGAGTGTGTGTGTGTGTGTGTGTGTGTGTGTGTGTGTGTGTGTGTGTTGTCTGTTTAGCACTTTGAGGCTGGAGGACTCCTGAGTCTCTTCCTAGCACAGGAAGGGACTGCCCATGGACCTGAGAACGCATCTCCGAAGTCAGAGGCGATGACTGATGGAGGGAGCCATTGCACAGCCCCGTCCTCACTGGGAGCGGCCATTGGCCCTGACATCCAGTCGTGGTCCCTGGCTGTGGGCGTGGACCGCCAGCCTCCTTTCCCCGACCCTCGCCTCTCTGCAGCCCCTCCCTGTGGCTTATTCCCGCCAGGGACTATGTCCCTCCTCCTGTAACGCTGGCGGCCCTGCTATCATCTCTCCTCCGCCCAGAGCTGCCTGTATCCTCAGGCTGCATCCACGGCCCCAGGGACGACCACTGCTCAGCAGCCTGTGCAGACGGGCCTGTGACACACACGACCTGCCCCTGCAGCAAGGATCGCCCCCTCCGGGCTTCCCACCCCTGCCCAGGTGCCCAGCCTGCGTCTTCCTTCCACTGAATAGTTCCGACAGGAGAATCACACGGCAGGCCCAGAGATCTAGTGACACGGGGGACCGGGGGGGCTGGGACACAGCATAAGGAACGTGTCCCTTGGGCTCTGGGTGACAGAGCCCCCAGCAGCAGCTTGAGCTTGCAGCAAAGCTCGCCGACTCTGCTGTGGACGTCACCGGTCGATGCAGGCAGCAGATGGGCCCCCTGACCCCTGACACGGCTGGGAGCACTGGATCCGAGGAGGGGATGGAGCGGAGCTGACAGAACCAACTCTCTGAGCTGGGGGGCATTTTGCAAAGAAACTGAGAACCGCCCGCAGTGAGCTCTTTCTGCATCTGCCTCTCTATCCACAGGACTGGGAAGTCCCCAGCTACGTCCAAATGAGGCTGCCTTCTTGGCGTGTAGTGGCTGGCTGACTAGAGCTGGAGAGAGTGGTGTCTGGGTGAAAATAGGCAATGATATCCCAGTGCCAACCTGCGTGCCCATCCGGGGGCTCTAGCCAGAGTCAGAGTCCCAGGATATCTGTGCTGCCTGGATGTGGGTTCATTCCAAAGTAGATCCGAGACAGGGAATTGGGGTTAAGTCATTTATTTGGGAATCAAGCCCCAAGAAGCAGTGATGGGAGAGTGAGGAAAAGGCAGGGAAGCAGAAAAACAACAGAAAGGGTATCACAGGACAAGTGAGCCCAGGAGACCCCAGGTAAGACTGCAGAGCGTGGCCAGCCAGGGGTGAAGGGCTGCAGTATTCATCCAGTGATCCTGGGCACTTCTAGGGGACCTGAGAAAGTGTCAGTGAAAAGCAGAGAAAGGCAGACATTTGAGGTAAGAAAACATCACACAAAGGGAACGGCCCCTGAAGCTGCAGGTGGCCCTGCCATGGACCAAGGACACCCCATGGGAGGACGCTGATGGCGTCTGCTGTGTGGGTGAACAGTGCCCCCGTTAGCGGATCCTCCTTCATTTGTTCTCCTGTCTTCCGTCCTCTGAAACCCTCACTGTGAGCTCATCCTCTCTCATGCTCTTTCCTGTGACGGGAGCATCTGACTCATAGGTCAGGGAGAATTTCCCACCCTTCCCTTCACTCCCTGCAGGCTTCTCTAGATTAGGATTTCTGAACTGGACTCCTGTTGGCATTTGAGGTTAGATGATTCTTTGTGTGTGGGGTGGGGGTTGCATCCTGGGCACTGTAGGATGTCGATCAGCATCTCTGACCCTTACCCCCTTGGTGCCTGGACTGTTGACTTAGAACATAGCCACAGCCTAGAAGTTGGGAGCTATGTTTTATTTGGTAGGAATTTTTAGGATTTTAAGCCAGGGAAATGGCATCTTAAGTGACCCTGAGAGAACTGCTCTGAGGAGGTGAGGGGAGGAGCCAGGTTACAGAAGTTTTTCGACAAAGGGCAGGTAGTCTGAACGTCAAAAGTGAGGTAGGTTTAGTCACTCAGTCGTGTCTGATTCTTTCCGACCCCAAGGACTGTAGCCCACCAGGCTCCTCTGTCCATGGAATTTCCCAGGCAAGAATACTGGAGTGGATTATCACTTCCTGCTCCAGGGAAGCACAACTCATAATACGGTGCTATCCAAGAAGATGAAAATGGATATTAAGAAATAGCTAGCCACCCGTGCTATAGTGCATAGGATGTATCGTATGTGCTAACTTAATCCTCCCCAAAGCCCTAAAATGTGAATTATTCCCATTATATAGATAAGTAAGTGGGACCCAGAAGCACTGAAGCTGATACACTGATTATCAATAGTTTTCAGCCTCTTTTCTCAAAGTCTCTACTAGCTCTAGGTAATGTACTTGACTTGTTGGGGATTAATTTTTCCATCTCTTTGGAGATTCAAAAACAACATGTAGGCAGGAACTCCCTCGTGGTCCAACCGTGGTTAAGACTCCAGGAAGCATGGGTTTGATCCCTGGTCAGGTAACTAAGATCCCACACGCCATGCGGCAGGGCCAAAAAAAGGAAAACTAAAATAAATTAAGTATTAAAAAAAAAACCCAAACAAATAGAATGTAGGCAAGATAGCCTGCCCCTCCTGACTGACCTTGTTCTTTCTCCAGAGCACTCCTGGCTTTGTAAGAACTCCAAGCTCTGTTTATTTTGCAATTGCCATGGGTTAAGTGTCCCTCTGGCATTTTCGCAGGGGGAGGGAGTGGGCACGAGTCCTCACCCCTTTCTCGGATTTTTTGATTGTCGTTTCCTCCACCTTTGAAAGAAAATTGCATAATGGTTGTCACTTAGGCACCTTCCCAAAGTACTTAAACTACATTAATGCAAAAGGGCCATGTGAGGAAATAGCCTCAGATTTTACCTGCCAAGTTACAAAGCATAAAAGGGGACTCAGTGTTCTCTTTATTGAGCTCCCCTTCACAGAACAGTGGCACATGGGCATATGTATGGAGGTTATTACCCATTCTCCGAGACCCGAGGCCAACGCAAACAGTGTCAAAGTCATTGATGAGATTTGGCCCCATTAGGCTCATGTAAACAGTTTTAATGAGTCTTCAAAGCCTCTGTTAAAAATATATGTGTGTATGTGTGTGTGTGTGTACGTGCGCATATGCATATGTGTGTGTGTGTGTGTGTGTGTGTGTGTGTGTGTGTGCGCGTGCGCGCAAGCATTATGGATGTGCATTTCATGAGAATTTGAGCAATTGAAAGCGACTAACCATACTCACTTTACCACCTTCCCCTCTCCCCATGGAGCTGCTCTGGGGCCAGGAGTGCTCCAAAAGGAAAGGTTTTGGTCTAACTAGAGGAGGAGGGTGACAGAGTCAGGGATGTCACTTGTTGAGTGACAAGTCAACATCTGTCTGTGAGGACTAGCGTGTCTTCGGATTTCTTCGGTAAAAAGTCCCCATCATTTTGCACTAGGGAACTACCCTTCCCTGCTCTCAATCTCTATGGTTTGGACAAGATAGATTCGTTTTCCTTGGTTGGCTGGTTGGTTTAGTTGCTAAGTTGGGTTTGACTCTGTGACCCCATGGACTGTAGCCTGCCAGGCTTCTCTGTCCTTGGTATTTCCCAGGCAAGAATACTGGAGTGGGTTGCCATGCCCTCCTCCAGGGGATTTTCCCAACCCAGGGATTGAAGCCGGGTCTCCTGAATTGCAGGCGGATTCTTTTCTGACTGAGCCACCAGGGGAGCTCCTTTCCTTTGAGTTGGCTAATTGACATCACCCATTTCCCTGGTTATGGTGCTTGATTCCAAGAAGGAGATATGATCCAAATCAGTTCAGTAAGATTTAGTCCCAGAACTTTGGCTACAACTATAGGGCTAGCAAGATCAAACCAGTCAATCCTAAAGGAAATCAACTGATTGGAAAGACTGAGGCTGAAGGTGAAGCTCCACTACTTTGGCCAGCTGATGCAAAGAGCCAACTCTTTGGAAAAGAACCTTATGCGGGGAAAGATTGAGGGCAGGAGGAGAAGGGGATGAGACGGCTGGATGGCATCACTGACTCAACAGACATGAGTTTGCACAAACTCTGGGAGATGGCGAAGGACAGGGTAAGCCTGGCGTGCTTCAGTCCACGGGGTCACAAAGAGTCGGACGCGACCGAGGGACTGAAGAGCAGAGCGAGAGGGTCTTCTAGTGTCTCGGGGCGTCTTCTGTAGTGCTTGATGACACCTCTTACTTCAGAGACTGGAGACCCTCCCCTGAGGGTTTTTCTCTGATGCCATCAGCCCTTGCATGGGGCAAACAGAGGTGCTGTGGAGGTAATGCCCCTGGGAACAGCCCGCAGACAATCATGAGTAGGGATTGGAGAATCTGTACCCCAACTCCCTTGACCCTGAAATGGGACATGTGCTCTGTTCTGTGCTGAGAGGAGTGTGGATTGAATCATCTCACAGAGGTCCAAGAGCAATTGCCCATCAATTGCTAGTGGTGATAACCCGCTGCCTGTCATACCTTCCTTCCCTTCCCTTCTCCCTTCCCCATCCATCCTCCGACCCGAGTTTTCTGAGGTCACTTCCCAAATTAATCACTTACACTTGAATTCTTATCTCAGTGTTTCTGAGGAAACCCAGCCTAAGAGAGAGACCCACCCGTGTTGCCAGGAGAGGGCAAGGACCTGCCTCAGAATTAAGTCAACAGAGAAGACATAAAGCAGAGGAAGAGAGAGAATGAGATACATATTCTTCATGGCATCATATTGGTCTTCTGGATCCAGCCACGCCTGAAGGTTGCATTACCCTCAGATTTGCTCTAGGACAAAACATGTTAGTGCAGGATTCCGCGGCCTTTTTTGTGACTCTTCATATTTCCTTTCAGTGTTTTCCTGCATGCCCCCAAATATCCATTCTGTCCTTGCATCAGCTCATAGGTCCAACGACAGGAATGCATTCCAAGGGCTACTGGAGCTTGCCTTATCTGAGAGAGCGTTTGAGCAACCAGGGTGGCAGACAGTTCAAATCCTTCACTGCAATTTCAGGCAAATAACTTTCTGGCAGCTTCCTTTTCACTGCTGTGCTCTTGTCTGCCAGCCAATCTCAGGCCTGGCCATCCCTCAGGAGATGTTAACTCATCTCCCTCATCTGCTTGACTGACTGTCACCTTGACACATCACTGAGCTGGTGATGCAGCCCTTAATTAGTACATGGCTCTAGGCCTTGCGTCTTGCCACCTCTTCTTCCATTTGCCCTCTCTGCACCTCTCTCTCCCCCCTTCTCTTTTCATCTCCAAACAGGAAACCCCACCTGCTGTTTCAGGACTACTATGCTGTTTCTTTGACTCTCCACTCCCCCGTTTACTGTCTTCTCCCGAAGCCATGCAGTCAGAGCCATCGGCACTCAGCATGGACCAGGTCCAAGCAGAGCATCGCAACACTACCCCACTGCGCCTTCCACCCAAAGCCCTGAGAAGGTGACCAGGATGCCCAGGATGCAGACAAGGACACAAACTCAGAAGAGTTACTCTTACTGATTTCAGCCCCAGACCAGGGCTACTTCCAGCCCCTCCTCTGTGGCTTGCTCACTGTGTGAATTACGTTACCTTTTAATTTTGTAGGCTACTTGTTTTCCTCGACAGAAAGAGGCGTTTACTTTAACCAGTCAGTACATCAACATGTATTCATGGAGCACTGTTAGAGAATCTTAAGAAGGACTTCCCTAGTGGTCCAGTGGTTAAGAATCCGCCTGCCAGTGCAGGGAGCATGGGTTCGATCCCTGGTCTGGGAAGATCCCACATGCCACTGGGCAACTAAGCCCTTGAGCCACAACCACTGAAGCCTAGGCACTCTAGAGCCCGTGCTCCACAACAAGAGAAGCCACTGCAATGAGAAACCCATGCAGCAAAACTAGAGAGTAGCCCCCATTCGCTGCAACTAGAGAAAGCCCATGCATAGCAAAGAAGACCCAGTGCAACCAAATAAATAAATTAAATTTAAAAAAAAAAGAATCTTAAGAGCCCTGTGACTCTAGGAGTCAAGTGGGAGATGAAGTTTCCTACTATAAGTGATTCAGGCATACCTGGAGAGAGACATGTGAGGTGACATCACAACTGAGAGAGGTCCCCGAATAGGGCATGACCAGTGACTGGATGGCATGCTAATTCTGCACTAACTCTCCCAGCTCAAGAAAAAGAAGCTGCTAATAAACACATTCCACTCTTCATTTCCCCTAAGAAACTTCCTACTGGAAACTATTGCCAAGCTTTTTCCATTTGGAAAATATTGACGCATCTTCCAGGAGACATTGAAGACTGAGTGCTCACAGATGGCAACCCCATCATTTCTTTGCTGAGATGAGCATGGATTTGTACTAAACATAATTGAACAGGGAGGAATTTTTTGTGGGCAGAGGGTGGGGGCAAGTCATCTTTGAGTTAAGGAGCCATTCTTGGGTTACATCCTTTCCTGAAAGGAATAAGTGGTCAAGGGTTGCACTCAGCCATCTGACCCTGGCCCTTCTGCTCCCACTTAGCACTGCCACCTTAGACTCTGCTGCTTTCAGAAGTTCAAAGCCCTCCTCCATGACATTGGCTGAATGCAATAATTCCCTCAGTTGAACCATAATGCCAGATGCCAAGTGTATAATATGGACAAAAAGGAGGAGGAAAAAAAAAAAAAAGGACATACCATTTGGCTGTTGCAGGACTCTGGGGAACTGGAAGTCCATGTTTTGTAGCACTCAACTTCCATTCATGAACCTTCGTGGGTTGTGTGTGTGTGTGTGGTTTTTTTTTTTTTTTTTTATTATCCCTGACGGAGATTGGAAAATGAAGACCTTTCTTTCATTTCCACATTGAGACAATGGTATTACTGACCCTGGATGGACGGTGTAACTCAGAGGAATCGAGTTTCCTGATGCCTTGTAGCCTCAGCAGCCTCTTTAGAAAAAGGGGGGTGGATCAAATTTATTTTAAAGGTCTGTAGTAAAGACCAATGAGAAGATGTGTGTCAAAAGTTTAGCCCAGGGAACTTCCCTGGCAGTCCAGTGGTTAAGACTCCAAGCTCCCAATGCAGGGGACCCGGGGTTCGATCCCTGGTCAGGAAACTAAGATCCCACATGCTGCAACTAAGAGATCCCACATGTGGCAATGGAGATCTTGTGTGCAGCAGCTAAGATCCGCTGCGGTCAAATACGTAAATATATAAATAAATTTAAAAAAATGTTTACTGCAGAGCCTGCATACAGTGGGGCTCAGTAAGAGTTGGGTGCTGTATGTTTCACATACAGCTATCAGAGTAGCAAGGAACAGCAGCCATGCATGCTCAGCTCTGTCTGACTGCGACCCCATGGTCTGTAGCCCACCAGGCGCCTCTGTCCATGGGATTCTCCAGGCAAGAATACTGGGGTGGGTTGCCATGCCCTCCTCCAGGGAATCTCCCCAGCCCAGGGATTGAAACTGCGTCTCCTGCACTGGCAGGCGGGTTCTTTACCACAGTGCCGCCGGGACCACTTGGGAAGCCCCGTGAGAGTAGCAAACATCAATAACCAGTGCAGGGATGCCGCGTTCCAGGCCATGGCACATGTGGGCACTGGAATTGAGTGCAGATGCCCAAGGAAGAAACTTTCACAGGTAATGCATTTTCAGAGGAGAGAACGAAGCCTCATAAAGGGGCTATCTTACCTTTGCACAATGCTTTCTTACCTAAGTCACACAGATTCCTGTTTGAACTACACCTTGGCCTTTTAGGATCTAGATATCCTCAGGTAGCCTGTTTTCTGGATTCCAGGTTTTTCAACCCTAAAATGGGGATAACTATCCATCCTATTTTGCCATATTGTTTCTTTATCCTAATCTGGTCCCTTATAGAACCAAGCAGAGGGACTTTTCTCATGGTGCAGTGATTAAGACTTTGACTTCCAAAGCAGGGGGTGCAGGTTCAATTGCTAGTTGGGGGAGATAGGATTTCACATGTTTCTTTGCCCAAAAACCCAAATATAAAACAGAAGTAATATTGTAATAAATTCAATAAAGACTTTAAAAATGGTCCGCATCAAAAAAATCTTAAAAAAAAAAAAAGATCCAAGCAGAACACTGACTGACACAGTCCTTATTATTACTACAAATTCCATATTGTAACAATATGATTATTAGCATCAATAATGATAGCAATGTTCACTTGGATATAAGTAGCACTGATGCAATTGGATGAAAGATTCCAGAGTAAGAAATATGTAAAAGATCACTACAAACTCTGCCTTCATACACTCACAAAATATTTATTTTCCTACCATGTCCCAGACACTATTCCAGGAACTGGGGACACCGCAGTAAATATGACTGATAAGGTTCCTGGCCCCATGGAACTTAGTGAGGGGGCAGATTTGCAGAACGAGACAATAAACAGAAAAACCACTAGACACGTAAATATGGAAGCTAGAAGGTAATGATCAGCTGTACGAAGTGAAACTGTGCAGGGTAAAGAAAAAGGGTGATGGAGAGACAGATGGAGGTGGGACTTCATTAAGCGGTGGTCAGGAGAAGTCTTTCTGATGAGATGACATTTGAACAGAGGCTTATAGGAAGTGTTCTTTGGCCACCTGATGTGAAGAACTGACTCACTGGAAGAGACCCTGATGCTGGGAAATATTGAGGGTAAGAGGAGAAGGGGATGACAGAGGATGAGATGGTTGGATGGCATCACTGACTTATTGGACATGAGTTTGAGCAAGCTCTGCAAGATAGTGAAGGATGGGGAACCTGGCGTGCTGCAGTTCATGGGGCTGCAGAGAGTCAGACACTACTGAGCGACTAAACAACAGGACGTACTGGAGTGACTGTGTGGATATCTGGGGGGAAGAGCATTCCTGGCAGAGGGAATGGCCAGTGCAAAGGTCCTGAGGCTGGTGGGGAGGGGTTGGGGAGGATGGAAAGCTAGTGGAGCTGAGGAGGTCCAGGGAAGAGTCCTCACACAGCACAGTACGTGCCCACAATAGATGCACTCATCGCCCTTACTAGGGCCGGTCTCAGAGTCCTGCTGGGTAGCACGGTCTGTCGGAGACGATGTGCTTGGGGAAGAGCGGGGTCACAGTCCTCAGTGTTACATGACTTGGGAGTTCCAGCTAGTGGGCCTTCCAGCCCTCCTGGAGGTCACACCCTCAGCACTTGACAGAAATGCTTCTGGCAAGACATAAAGCACGAGGACCCCGGCCACATGGCCTGGCTGCAAGGTGTATTAGGCAGAGCTTTGGAAAGGCTTCCTGCCCACGGTTTTCCTGGGACTCGATGCCAACGATCCCCAGGGTTCCCTCACTGGGTTGCATCATTTGTGATGTCCGGGGCCGGAGTGCCCACATTAACAGCCTTCTGCTGCCCAGATGTTTGGAGGACACGGGAAAACAGAGGGGTCAGCAGCTTGGGTGGCTTTGCTGGACTCTGGCCCTTCCATCTGCAAAGCCAGCAAAGGCCATGGCCAGAACCAGAGTAACTGCTTCCACCATGAGTGCTGCCAACTCACTGCCTTCCGGAAGCTGGGAATTCCCTAAGGCCAAAAGTCTGAGATGTGCAGAAGAGGATGATCAGATGGAATGTGTCCTGGCCTCGTGTTCATCCTCATGTGTTGGATGCTCCAAGGGGCTTGGGTCCAGATTTACGGGAAAGTGCTCACAATACCCAGTGGGCAGCTGGGCGGCTGCATCCCTGTTAAGTTGCGCGCAGTTAGGGACGGTGGCACTAATGCTAAAAGAACCCACCTGACAGTGCAGAAGACATAAGAGATGCAGGTTCAATCCCTGGGTTGGAAAGATTCCCCTGGAGAAGACAATGGCAACAACCTCCAGTATTTTTGCCTGGAAAATGCCACGGACAGAGGAGCCTAGCGAGCTAGGTCCATGGAGTTGCAAAGAGTTGGGCATGACTGAAGTGACTTGGCATGCACGTACAAGGATGTCTTCACAGGGTGATGGAACCAAACTGCTGACCACTGTGCTGAGTCCTTTACAGGAAGGATTCCCTTGAATGTTCACAAGAGGACTATGAAGGGGGAGGGAGACTATTGTCACAATGCCTCCTCCCTGCAGAGGTTAAGTAATGACCTGTAAGTCACATATCCCTTAAAGACAGTCAGGACTTGAATTTAAGTGGTCTGAATCCAGAGTACACCACCCTTATTTTTTTTTTTTTTTTTTCATTTTTAAAAAAAAATCTATCTGGCTGAATCTTATTTGAGGCATGAGGGATCCAGTTCTCTGACCAGGTATCTAACCCAGACCGCTTGCATTGGGAGTACAGATGAGTCTTAGCCACTGGACCACCAGGGAAGTCCCCATCACCCTTATATACACCACCACTGCTCACTTGTACCTCTCTGCCCCAGGGGTCCATGTATTTCATGTAAAGAGCCAAATAACAATTATTTTGGCTTTGTATGGAGGGATGTGAGAATTGGACCATAAAGAAGGCTGAGCATCGAAGAATTGATGCTTTTGAACTCTGGTGCTGGTGAAGACACTTGAGAGTTCCTTGGAGAGCAAGGACATCAAACCAATGAATCCTAAAGGAAATCAAACCTGCATATTCAATGGAAGGACTGAGGCTGAAGATAAAACTCCAACATTTCAGCCACCTGATGTGAAGAGCCGACTCACTGGAAAAGACCCTGATGCTGGAAAAGATTGAGGGCAGGAGGAGAAGGGGGTGACAGGATGAGATGGTTGGATGACATCACCAACTCAATGGACGTGAGTCTGAGCAAACTCCGGGAGATGGTGAAGGACAGGGAAGCTTGGTGTGCTGTAGTCCATGGGGTCGCAAACGGTCAGACACGAGTAAGCAGCTAAACACCACCACCAGCTATGTATTATCTGTCACAGCTACTCAACTCTGATCTGGTAGTGCAGAAGCAGCCTTAGACAACATGTAGTTGGATGTGTGTAGCTGCATTGCAATAGAACTTTATTTACAAATACAGGAAGAATGCTGGATTTGGCCCATGGGCCATATATTCATAACTCCATATAGATGGTCATCCAGTGAAATCTGTATAGAGCTTATCATGGCACCCTTCACTGGTTCCAAGCATGACTCAGTGTCTCAGCTCTATCATCTAGGACCCAGATTCATTTCACATTTTGCTCATCCCTCCTTAGTCTTACTGGCTTCCCATGATTATACTTGCTACATCATGGTCACAGGGCTTCCCTGATAGCTCAGTTGGTAAAGAATCTGTGTGCAATGCAGGAGACCTGGGTTCGATCCCTGGGTTGGGAAGACCCACTGGAGAAGGGATAGGCTACCCAGTCCAGTATTCTTTCCTAGAGAATTCCATGGAGGAGTCTGATGGGCTACAGTGGACTACAAGTCCATGGGGTCACAGAGAGTCGGACATAACTGAGCAATTAACACATCTGCTAGACTCACAATGATCAGTTTTAGGAACAATTGGGAGGGGAAAGTCCAGCCTGCAGAAGCTTTACAAACACCTTAGAACTTGTGTTAAGCCTCTGAGGTATGAGGCGTGGTGAGAGCCGGGAGCTGAGACCGCAGTAGGGAGGCTGTCAGTCACTCTTAACACCCAACTTCAGAGGGGCAGGTGTCAGCCCCAGAGCGGGGGCAGGAGGGGTGCCTGGGGAGGAGACAGGTGTGAAAGGGAAGGAGGATTTAGCAAATAGGTCCAGCCTCCTCACAGGCTCAGGCAGTGAGATTCCTGTGGTTTCAAAGCACTGGGATGTTCTCACATTGAAACCACAGAGGATGATAGGCTTTTCAGAGTTGGCCCCCAGAATTACTCGGGGACTTGATCTGCCAGAGTCTGAATTGCCATGAAACCCACATCCAAATAGGTCTTCAGGTGCAAGAAAATGCATGTGGAGAAATCAGAAGTGCTCATGAGCTAAATTAAGTCTTTGTTGCTCACACCTTCCTGGTGATGAAACAGGAACATGAGACCCCTTTCAAGGTATGGGAGGCCTGAAGTAAGAAATTTGTTCTCTGTTTAGATAATGGTGTTTTGAGATCTGGGGGTGATAAATATGTATATAGAAGAAATGTGAGTTAGATACTTGCATGCATTTAGTCAAGAGATGTTTATTGGAAGCCTACTATGTGCTAAGAACTATTCTGGATGTTAGTGATTCAGCAGTGAAAAAATTAGGTAAGGGACTTCCCTGGTGGTCTAGTGGCTAAGACTCCAAGCTCCCAATGAAGGGGACCTGGGTTCAATCCTTGGTCAGTTAACTAAGATTCTGGAATGCCACAACTAAAGATTCCACGTGCTGCAACAAAGATCGAAGATTTGGCACAGCTAAATAAATAAATAAAAACAAATAAATATTCTTTAAAAAAATAATAGATAGAAACCTCATTCCTTGTGAAGCTTACTTTCTGGTGGAGGAGAGACAGGAAATTTAATAAATAAGACAGCTTCATTACTATTAAGCCATTTCACTTCTCTTAATCTATTTCCCACTTCTAAAATCATTTCCTATGACTCACCATGTATTGGGGGCCATGCTGTGATGGTTCATTTTATGTGTCAATCTGACTGAGCCACCATGCCAAGATATTGGATCAAATTTTATTCTGGATGTTTCTGTGAGGCTAATTTTGAGATGAAATTAACATTTTAATCAGTATACTCAGAGGAAAGCAGATTGCTCTCAATAATGTGGGTGGGCCTCATCTAATCAGTTGATGGTCTGCCAGCAGATAACGTTTGAACTTGACTGTAATATCAGCTCTTCCCCACACCTCCAGACTGCCAATCCACCCTGCAGATTTTGAACTCATCAGCCTCCATTATCCAGTGAGCCAATTCCTAAAAATAAATCTCACTCTAGACATATACACATCCTGTGGGTTCTGCTTGTCTTGGGAACCCCAGCTAGATATTGTGCAAAGGACTTTCTTCCCATTTGCTTCTCTCACAACCCTATGAAGTAAGTCTTTATTTTCATCCCCACTCTACAAATGAGCACAATGGGGCTCCTTTAGATTGAGTCTATAGCCAAGGCTAGATAGTGGGTAAGAAGCAAAGTCAGGATTTGGAACATGGGTTGTGTGAACTCAATGACTACACCCAAAATCCAACAAACCCACTCAGTCCCGGCAGCTACACCACGTGGTGTCATGCTTGAAAGTGGAGAGTCTTCCGTTTTGCCGGTGATAATGTTCCATACCTTTTCTGGGCAACAAACGAGTAGTGTGGTTTGAATTTACATTTATGACAAGATTATAAGGGGGCTGCCTTGATTTAAAACAAAAACAAAAACAAAAACCTTCTCCTGACCCTCTGGGAACAATCTCTAGTTCAAAGAGTCATGCTGAACAGAAATTTAATGAGGCAAAAAATGCTCTCCTCTATTTTACAGAAAAAAATCCTGCAGTGAGCTTCTACTAAAGGTAAGCACTGGGACGTTCTTCATATAATTTCATGGTGAAAAGTGTAGCCTTAGCAATTGTCTGGCACTTGTGGTAAAGAATCCACCTACCAATACAGGAGATGCAAGTTCAACCCCTGGGTTGGGAAGATCCTCTGGAGAAAGAAATGGCAACCCACTTCAGTATTCTTGCCTGGAAAATCTCATGGAGAGGAGTCTGGTGCACTGCAGTCCATGGGATCACAAAAGTATTGGATACAACTGAGTACAGATCTACATTGCGATTGTCATGCCTGGGATCAAACCCTAGCTTCCCAACTAACTGGCTGTGTGATTCTAGGAAACTTCCTTAACCACTCTGAGCTTTGGTTTCCTGGCAGTAACTCTAAAACTAAATATTCACCTGTCAAGAGGCCTGAAGAGGCTTAAATACAGCAGCACATGTAAAGGTCAGTTCTGGCAAAGTGTAAATGCTTAAGGAACGTCAGTTCTTGTTTCGGGGTAGCAAGGATGGATCCATATTTCATAGACTGTGAGCTTATATAAAGTTTGTGTATATGTTTTGGGAGGGAGATGTTAGTTAAAGAAAATAACCGAAAGAACTAGGAAGGCTAGGAGGTCAGAGTAATTGAAGGGCCCCGGAGCCTGAGGTCTGTAGTCTAGCCTTTTGTTGTAGCAGCAACATTTCCCCTTCCCCATCTCCAGGTTACCACAGAAACAAATGGCTTATAATAGAGCTCCTTTAATTTCCAAATCCCACTTGGTTATTTTCCTGACACTGTGATATCTCCGGGGATTAGGCCAGGAGTCTTGCAATGACGTGACTCTCAGAAAACAAAGTTGCTGTAAGCACCTCCTCTGAAATGATGTGTTTGGCCTCTTCCTTCTGGGTCCCCAGAATGAACAGCGCCTGTGATCTCCTTGCTCCACCCTCAGGGTTCCCCCTTCTCAGGAAATAGGCTTTTAAAAAATTAATTCTTGAAGGGACAGGGTTGGGCTGGGGGCTGGGGGCTGTGCCTGGGATTGGATTTTTTTTTTAAGAGCTGGTTTCAATTTTGTAAGAGTGTTCTCTTGGGCAACCAAGGTGTGTCCTTCTTTACTTGATTCTCAACAGGGAGTGAGGCAGAGATAAAAATAGAAAAAAAAAAAAAAAGGAAGAATAGTTTCCACCCCTGGTGCAAATGATGATTTATCATTACATGTGATAATTTCCACTTTTTGCAGTTGTCCTTTCTACCTTCTTAAATGATCTTTGCCGCAGTTCTGTCACATTAACTAGGTTGGGGTTGATCCTGTGTTATAGATGGGGAGACTGAAGTTCATAAGACTTGGGGGCTTGCAGGTTCCACAGAATGAGAAGTGGAGCAGAATCCACATCTCTTAATACCTTGCCTTATGTATTTTTCATCAAGTCACAGAGATCCTTGGGATGGCTGGGTAGTTTTAGTTCCATTTTACAGGTGAGAAAACTGAGCCCCAGAAAAGTGAAATGCCTTGTTTAAGATCATTTCAGCTATCATTACCATCATCACCATCATTATCTTCATCATCATCATTCATTCGATTTACAATAACAATAGCAATGACAACAACAAAAATAATAATAGCTATGGGCCCTGTGTTACACGGGCTTCCCTGGTGGCTCAGATGTAAAGAATCTGCCGCAAAGCAGGAGACCGAGGTTCAGTCCTTTGGTCGGGAAGATCCCCTGGAGAAGAGAATGGCTATCCACTTGTATTATTGCCTGGAGAATCCCATGGACAGAGGAGACTGGCAGGCTACAGTCCATGTGGTCACAAAGAGTTGTACATGACTGAAGCAATTTAGCACACACACACATATGGATTTGGAGGGAATTCAATTCAGCCCATAACATGTTCCAAAGAAATGCCATACCATGATCCTATCATAATAACAATATCACCCCCTTTCATTTGCCATAAATAGAAGCACTGCATGGAGGGTGTTCAGTATTTGTCGAATACAAGATAGAATGATAGTACAAGAAGTATAACTAAGACAAAATTATTTTGTAACATTCTAAGTAGTTGTTTGTTAAAGACTCTGAGCCTGAAGTTCCTCTCTAGTTCTCAGTAGGGAGCTCACAAGTTCTAGAGGGGTGTTAAAGATATATTAGTAACTGAGAATTTCTGCTCTACTCTACGAGAAGGACTAGAGAGAATGATAAGGTGAATAATTCTCTTTATGTGCTTCAGCATTATTTTATTACCTCCTAAAATATTCTCCCATTCCACTGATGGTCTGTGTTCTATGCTTGAGGAAACACTACCCACAGGGCAAAGTCAGAACCGTCAGGAACACAGAATCTTCCTAATTTCACTCCCTGCCCATCCCCTGCATGTTTTCCCACCTCCTATACTGCAGCTGACTCAAGCATGACAAATTGGCCGTGCTTCTCCATCTTTCATACTTTCCTCTACCTCTACTAGGGACATCTGCCTCCCTCTACCAGCCTGCTAAGCTCTTCTTCATCCCTCAATACCCACCCGAAGATGCCCCTAGAGGATACATAAGTTGAAAAAGTATAGCAGAAGCTACCATTTGGAGTACAATTCCACCTTAAAGGGAAAAAATACAAACATTTCTGGAAGTCATACATACACATGTATTAAAAAGCGATGGGGATATAGTGATTTATTTCCTTTTCTGCTGATCTGTGTTTTCTGACATTTTTGACGGCCAACATGTATTTCTTCTGTAATCCTGATAAAAAGTTACTTTTGATGTTTTAAAAGAGTGTCTTCATATTTTCTTTTGGGAACTCTTCTTGAATAGCATCTTGCCCCACAAGATACACACACACACACACACACTCATACAAACATGTCCCAGGTGGGCAAAGAATATCACATTTTGCTAACTTTGCATTTTGCACATAACTCTGTTATTTCATTAATCACACTGTTTTGAAATTATCTAAATTATCTATTTACAAACCTCCTTCCCATCCCAGTCTGTGAGGCAGTATCCTTTACATGCTAAGACTAGGGGTTCTGGGGTCACAATTCCTGGGACTGAATTCTGGACCCACCACGTCACCCATCCATTCAGAGACTATTAAACATTTACCCTGCATCAGGAGCCATCAGGTTGCAGGGTCGGACACGACTGAGTGACGAAGCACAGCACTGCACAGTCAGCCTAGACATCGTAGAAAAGGCAACTTTGGAGTAAGGACTTGCAAGAAGTGCAGATCAGTGGTGGCGGGGCATTCCAGGGTCCAGGGAGAGTCAGCAGAAAGCAGAGGGGTCCTGGTGCCATGGGCTGAGTGCCGCCGTGTTGTGCTGTCCGGTCCGACTCTCTGCGACCCCGTGGACTGTGGCCCGCCAGGCTCCTCTGTCCATGGGATTCTCCAGGCAAGAATCCTGGAGTGGGTGGCTATTTCCTCCTCCAGGTGGTTCCTGACTCAGGGGCCAGACCCACGTCTTCTGCATCTCCTTTGTTGCAGGTGAATTCTTTACCACTGAGCCACCCGGGAAGCCCTGAACAGTGACTCCCAAATCCTTATGTTGAAGCCCTAACCCCCATGTGACTGCATTTGAAGATAGGACCTTTAAAGAAGTAATCAGGGTCAAATGAAGTCATCAGACTGGACTGTGATCCCAGAGGACTGATGTCCTTATAACAACAGGAAGACCCCCAGCAGGGCGTACACACAGCGAAAAGGCCCTAAGTGGGCCCCTGAGAAAGAAGCCATCTATTAATACTAGCTGGAAGGAGAGACTTCACCAGAAACCAGTCCAGATGATACCATGGCCTTGGATTTCCAGTCCCAAAACCATAAGAAAATATGTTTCTGTCGTTTAAGCCTCCCAGTCTGTGGGATTGTGCTTATGGCAGCCCACGCAGACGAATACATCTGGTATTTTGGAAAACTGGGAAGGAAGCCAGTGTAACCTGGGCAGATTGAGGGATGCGGAGTGTGGTGGATGATGAGGAAAGAGGGGCGCCTCCTCAGAGGCCCTGATGAGATAGGGGAGTGGGTGCTGAGAGGCCTTACGACTCGTCGTATGGATGTGGTTTTTGCTCGAAGGGGACTGGGGAGCCACAATGGGGTTTTGAGCTGAAGGCTGACACCCTCTGAACAATGGTCTGAAAACATCGATTGCTGAGAATAAATGGGAGTGGGAAGAATAGAGTTGGTGAGAGCAGTTGGAGGCTGGTGAAATAACAGGGTGGTGGCTGGGGTGCTCGTAGAGAGGAGAGAGAGCAGATGTCAGATGGACAACTGGTCGAGGATTGAACGTGCGGGTGTGAGACCAAGAGGAGTCAGGCATGACTCTGAGGTTCACGAGATGAGGAATCAGAGAGAGGCAGCCACTGATGCTGAGAAGGGAAGGCTGAAATCCAGGGATTCTCAACCAGGGGTAACGTTGCCGCCCCCCGCCCTCCCAGGACTGACATCTGGAGACAGTGTGTGTTGTCAAGAACTGGGACATGCTACTGGCTTCTAATGGGCCAGGAATGCTATTAAATGCATTTGCACAGGAAGCCCCCACCACAAAGAAATGATCCAGCCCCAATGTCAATAGTCCCGAGGCTAAGAAATCCTCATGCAGGGATGAGGAAGGGGAGTGGGGCTGGGCTGATGCAGAGACATACATCACAGGGAAGATCAACAGTTAAGCTTTGGGGACTTCCCAGGTGGTCCAGTGGCTAAGACTCCATGCTTCCACAGCAGGGGGTTCAGGTATAATCCCTGGTTGGGGAACAAAGATCCTGCATGCCTCACAGTGTAGCCAAAAAAAAAAAAAATACAAATTATATTTAAAAGAAGTTAAGTTTTGGACATATTCACTTCCCTGTTTGGTTCTATGTGTGCTAGCTGTGTGATGTTGGGGAATCATTTTATCTCTCTGGACCTCAGTTTTCTCATCTGTACAATGGGATGAAACTTCTACCTAACTTGTAGGTGGGTCGTGGGGTATAAAAGTAAAGCAATCAGAATGGAACACAGAGTAAGTGCTCCACACAGTCTAGCCATGACCATTGGAGGGGAGAATGTGCCTTATTCTGTTCTTAGCATCCCCAGCACTGAGAACAAAGCTGGGCACAGAGGAGATACTCAGTGGATATTTGTTGATTGAAACATCAAACAGATGGCAGGGCTTCTATCTGACTCCTTGGACAGCAAGGAGATCAAACCAGTCCATCCTCAAGGAAACCAACCCTGAATACTTATTGGAAGGACTATTGCTGAAGCTGAAGCTCCAGTACTTTGGCCACCTGATGCAAAGAGCCTACTCATTGGGAAAGACCCAGGTGCTGGGAAAGATTGAAGGCAGGAGGAGAAGGGGCTGACAAAGGATGAGATGGTTGGATGGCATCACCGACTTAGTGTACAGGAGTTTGATCAAACTCCAGGAAATGGTGAAGGACAGGGAAGCCTGGCATGCTGCAGTCCATGGGGTCACAAAAAGTCGAACAGGACTGAGCAACTGAACAACATGTCCGTTCAGACAGGCCTTCCAAAGAAGTTCCTGCTGGCTCTGCCTAAAGCCTGGGCTTTGCTAAAAAATGCAATTTCATTCATTTATGGTTTTGTAGTTTATAATTCAAGGGGCTTTAGGTGTCAAATTTTGTTGGCTTATTATTTAATAGACAGACATTTTATTGGGTTAGCCAAGAAAGTGATCATGTGTCCTTTCAATCACGCCCTATGCAAGGACTGTAAATGGAGTTCATCCATGTGTTTCTGCCCAGAAAGCATTTCTTTGGGGCTCTGATCTCTCCTGCTTGGCTTCTCCTGGAGCCCGTTGTATCTTGTAAACCACAAGGGTGCTCTCATGAACACCAAACTTCAACTTGCCGATGTGCAACTATGTGTGTGCAATTATATGTAGGCAGCTATGTGTCAGCGACCAAGATGGGAGGTGGGAGGGAGGATAATTCTTCATGAGTCAAGCATACAAAACCCCTGTCTTCATGCCACTTAGATTTCAAAGGCCTGTGTCTGTTAGTATGACTTCAGGTGCAGGCAATAAAATCAACTGAAACGGGACGTCTAGTGTTTGAATGCTCATATGTGTATGCATCTGTAAGATATAAAATCTGGCATAACATCACCCAGAGGAAGAGCAGTCCCAGTGCTGGTTCATTCAACGGTTCAAAGTGTGAAAGTGTTAGTGGCTCAGTGATGTCCGACGCTTTGTGACCCCATGGACTGTAGCCCACCAGGCTTCTCTGCCCATGGGGTTTTCCAGGCAAGAATACTGGAGTGGGTAGCCATTCCTTTCTCCAGGTGATCTTCCCAACTCAGGGACCAAACCTGGGTCTCCTGCATTGCAGGCAGATTCTTTACCACCCGAGCCACTAGGGAAGCCCATTCAATGGTTCAAACAAATCATCAAAATCCTGATGTTACTTACTCTTGTATTTTTAAACAATTTTAAAAACTAAAGTATAGTTGATTTACAATTTTATGTTAGTTTCAAGTGCACAGCAAAGTGATTCATATATACATTATGTATATGAATCAGTATTATATCATATATTCATATACAAGATCTATAAATCATTTGGGCAGTGGCTCTGCTATGCTGGAGTTGGCCCACAGGCTGCATGAGTGCTAAGAGTTCGATTTTCAGCAGTTTTGCAAGGTGTGTATGAAGCACAGTCATAATTAAGAGTTCACTTATATATCTACTCCTGGGTATATATCTGAAAAAAACAAAAACACGAATTTGAAAAGATAGATTTACCCCAATGTTCATAATAGCATTATTTACAAAAGCCAAGATATACAAGCAACCTAAGTGCTCATCAACAGATGAATGAATAAAGAAGATGTGATGTGTATATATGACACAGAAAACTACTCAGCCATGAAAAAGGATGCCATTTTGCCATTTGCAGCATCATGGATTGACTTGGAGGGCATTATGATTAGTGAAATAAGTCAGACAGAGAAAGACTAATACTGTCTGATATCACTTATATGTAGACTCTTTAAAAAGTACAACCAACTAGTGAGTATAACAAAAAAGAAGTAGACTCACAAATATAGAAAACAAATTAGTGGCTACCTGTGGACAGAGGGAAGGTGGAGGGAGAGTTTAGTGTTCAGTTCAGTTCAGTCACTCAGTCATGTCCGACTCTTTGTGACCTCATGAACCGCAGCACGCCAGGCCTCCCTGTCCATCACCAACTCCCGGAGTTTACCCAAACTCATGCCCATCGAGTCGGTGATGCCATCCAATCATCTCATCCTCTGTCGTTCCCTTCTCCTCCTGACCCCAATCCCTCCCGGCATCAGGGTCTTTTCCAATGAGTCAGCTCTTCACGTCAGGTGGCCAAAATATTGGAGTTTCAGCTTCAACATTAGTCCTTCCAATGAACACTCAGGACTGATCTCCTTTAGGCTGGACTGGTTGGATCTCCTTGCAGTCCAAGGGACGCTCAAGAGTCTTCTCCAACCCCACAGTTCAAAAGCATCAATTCTTTTGCACTCAGCTTTCTTTATAGTCCAACTCTCACATCCATACATGACTACTGGAAAAACCATAGCCTTGACTAGATGGACCTTTGTTGTCAAAATAATGTCTCTGCTTTTTAATATGCTATCTAGGTTGGTCATAACTTTCCTTCCAAGGGGTAAGCTTCTTTTAATTTCATGGCTGCAGTCACCATCTGCAATGATTTTGGAACCCAAAAAAATAAAGTCAGCCACTGTTTCCACTGTTTCCCCACCTATTTGCCATGAAGTGTTAGGGGACTAAGAAGTGTGAACAATTAGTATAAAATTAGCTACAAGCATATATTGTTCAACATGGGAAATATAGTTAATATTTTATAATAATTCTAAATGAAATATAACCTTTAAAAATTGTGAATTACTAACTTCTACCCTTGTCACTTCTATATTACACTATTGTATAGCAACTATACTTCCATAAAAACTGCTAAAAGAAAAAAATTAACCTATATAAACATTAAATATTTAAAAGTAATAAATCCTCAAAACTCATCACATCCTAATTATCATGCTACACTTGACTTGTATCTATGCTCTCAAGGTTATTTATGACTATTAAAGCCATATGGTGGAAATAGTGTATCATGATGAGCTTCTCTCCCCAGCTCTGTGTTCAGTGACATCATGTTAATAGTGTGAAATTGGCCATGGTGGGAGTATTTACACCACAGAAATCGGCAATTGCTACAGATCGGTCTTTTCTTATTGTGATTTTGTTTGGCTTCCCCTCAAGCAAGACAGCCAGTTGTTAAACACTCAGCAGCAAAAGGGAGGTGGAGGGAGAACATTCTAAGCAGAAGAGACAGCTTGTGAAAAACCCCATGACAGGATAACATGCCATATTTGAGAAATTGAAATAAGGCCACTGAGAGTAGAAAGGAGTTTCTATCTTGAAGGATTTTGAGGACTAAATGGAAAAAAACCTGTGTAAAAATCAATCAACACAGTCCTTATTATATACTAAGTCTTCAATGATGATGTGCCTGCTAAGTCGTTTCAGTCGTGTCCACCTCTTTGTGACCTTACAGACTGTAGCCCTCCAGGTTCCTCTCTCCATGTGATTCTCTAGGCAAGAATACTGGAGTGGGTAGCCATTTCCTTCTCCAGGGGATCTTTCTGACCCAGGGATCGAACCTATGTCTCTTATGTCTCCGGCATTGGCAGGCAGATTCTGTACTACTAGCGTCACCTGGATAGTTTTCTTTTCTTCCTTTTTTAAAAATATTCATCAGTGTCCAGTTTCTTCTTCATGTTTTAAGTCTAGTGGGTTAAGCAACAGGGTGACAGATACAATTGACTGCTTACTCAATATCCATATATCCATCCCTCCTTCCTCAAATTAACAAAGCTCAGCAAGTGCTCAGTTAAACCTATTTCTGTGGTGCTTCCCTGGAGGTCCAGTACTTAAGAAGCTGCTTTGCAATGCAGAGGACGTGGGTTCAATCCATCCCTGATTGGAGAACTAAGATCCCACATGATGTAATGAGGATTCTGTATGTTGCAAATAAGACCCAATGCAGTCAAAGAAATAAATATATTTTTTTAAAAGCTATTTATGATCTTAGGGTCATAGATTGAGAGGCAGCCATGCAGTCCGTGTTACTGATGTGGCATAAACTGAGAAGGCTGCTACTGGTGCCCACTCCTTGGATTCTCGTTTACACCTAGGGTATGGACATAGATGCTTGAAAGTACAACAGATGTATTGCATTTGTGGAGTTACAAGCATGAAAATGAATGGAGGAGAAGAAAAAAAAAAGACCTTTGATCACTGACGCTCACAATAACAGGAATTTCCTGCCTCTATACTTTTTACACATTGCCTTTGAAATCCCCTATTGATTTCAGCCACTGAGGCTAAATATTCTGTTACTTGCAGCTGAATGCATTCCTCACTGATGCAAATGCATTCTCCAATCATACTTTATAATAAGCAACATGGCTATATGAGGTCCGTCAGAAGATGCTGAAACTTGCTACTGAAAGCATGGGCGTGGACCAACAGAATCAGCCCCACGTGAGAGTTTGTTACAGTGGAGACTCAGGACTCACCTCCAATCTCCTAATCAAATTTCTCTTTTAACAAGCTCTCCAGATACTCCTCCCATGACCATTAAAACTTCAGATGTATTTTATTAGGAGATTCTTATGAAATGGTTAGACTCTCTAAACTTTTGGTTGGAGGATTCCTGCCTGAAGATGCCCTAAGGATGAAGAGCCAGAACTATCCATGTAAGCATTTTTTTTTTTTTTTTTTTTGATGCTACACTGGAACCTATCCCAGACCTCATAAGACCATCCACATTTGCTCTGAGCAGCCATGCAAGTGATTGCTAGATTACCCAGCACCCAGCAATGAAGCCTAAACATCCATCCTTTGATAAACACACTCAGGCCCTTAAAAGTTCAAACTCCGTGTTGGGTCCTGACCTCTGAAATATTTATACACAGTGATGCACCTTCCAGATAACATCTCCTGGAATCTGCTTTAGCGGCCAGGCTGCAACTGGGAGGGAGTTAATAAATGCTCTGGTTGTCTCTAATTCAGCCAGAATGCTTTTGCTGAACCCCCAGACACAGCTAATAACCGGGTTCCTTCTTGTCTTTGAGAGCTCTAAGATCAGAAATACATTTTCTGCTCTTGTTCATCCTTCTCTAGACTACACAATAGAGGCTCTCAGAGTTGGTGCCATCCTGGATCCTGCCCAAGAAATACCCTTGTTTGTTGGAATGGCTTCAGCTCTTGGCTAATTTCTTCCTTGTACTATTCCTTGCCAGACTAGTTCAATCTTGGGTCATCCCTGTTTGGGTTTCTTGATTAACTCTGAGTCGCCCAGAGAAAGGAAGAGACAAAATGCTTTGTTACGGTAGCAAGGCCATGGGCCAAGTCAGCCCAAACTTGTCTTCTCTTTTCATGCAGACTCTTTTGAACAACCACCCTCTTTTCTCTACATTGAGAGTGCTACCCTTCTCCCTTAACCACCGCTTGACTAAAGGAGAGTCTAGAGAGAAGGAGCTTCAGACCAAAACCAAACCCCAGCTTGATCTCTCCCTAGCTGTGTGACCAGGAACAAGGGCTTACTCATCCTGAGCTTCAGGGTCCTTGTTTGTGACATTGGAATGATGACAGCTCTAGACAGCTCATGCCAAGAACTTTGTAGTCACCCACTAGAATAGACATTCTGAAAGAGCAAAATTTCTGCTTGTTTTGGCTACTTCAGTGTCTCCAGAACCTAGCACAATGCCTGGCCACTGAAATTACTCAATAAATGTTTGGAGGTTGGTGGTATGTTTTAATTGCTAAGTCCTGTCTGTCTCTCTGCAACCTCATGGACTGTAGTCCACCAGGCTCCTCTGTCCATGAGATTTTCCAGGCAAGAATAATGGAATGGGCTGCCAATTTCTTCTCCAGGGGATGTTTCCCACTCAGGGATTGAACCTGTGCCTCCTGCATTGCAGGCAGATTCTTTACCAGCTGAACCAGAGTGTCGTTGGCCCAATGTCTGGAGAGGGGGTTATCAATCCTCACAACAATCTTATGAGGTAGGTTCTATAACTCTCCCCATTTTGTAGATGAAGATTAAGGTCTTGGGCAGAAGTTCAGAATGGTTAAGTCAGCTGTCCAAGGTCATCTAGATCTGTGTGAAACAGAACCAGGATGAGAAAATAGAACCATCTGACTCCAAAGCCTATGTCAGCCATCCTATAGAACTGTGGATATCAGACATTGAACTTACGGACAGACACACACATCTCTCACACCATGTGTGGTCAGTTGTGTTAGCACCCTCCTCCTATTGATCTCTTATATCATCTGCCCTCCCCACCCTGCTTTCTATCCTCCTACCCTTCCCCAAAGGCTAATTCCCATTGGAAGGAAAAATGATCTGCCTCCTTGGGTCTCACCAAGGGAGAGTGGAAAGGGGACGTGTTCATCTCCAGGAATCTCGGTGACGCAGGGCATTTCTGCTCAAGACCTTAGCTTTCTCTTCTTTAACCTTGACTTTTCCATCACAGGTGACTCATGGCCACACACCGCATATTATGATCTTTTCTCAAGCGTGCTCTCTAGACCAGCGTCCTGTTAGAATTCAGATTCTGAGGTCCTGCCCCAAACTTATTGAATCTAAGTCCCTGAAGTGGGGCCCTAAAGTAGTACAGGTTTTTCATTAATTTTTATTGAAATAAGGGTTCCCCAGGTGACTCAGACAGTAAAGAATTTGCCTTCAGTGCAGGAGACCCAGGTTCAATCCTTGGGCCTGGAAGCTCTTTTGGAGAAGGGAATACAACCCACTCCAGTATTCTTGCCTGGAGAATTCCATGGCCAGAGAAGCCTGGCGAGCTACAGTCCATGGGGTTGCAAAGAGTCAGACAAGACTGAAACTACTTAGCATCTATCATCTATCTGTGTGTGCTCAGTCACTCACTTGTGTCTGATTCTTTGTGAACCCATGGACTGTAGCTCAACAGGCTTCTCTGTCTACAGGGTTTCTCAGGCAAGGATACTGGACAATTTCTTCCTCCAGGGGATCTTCTTGACTCAAGGAAGGAACCCACATCTCTTGAGTCTCCTGCATTGGCAGGTGGATTCTTTACCACTGTACCACCTGGGAAACCCTTGATCTATCTATTAAATATCATCTATCTGTCATCATCTATTGGTTCTGTTTCTCTAGAGAATTCTGACTAGTATACACACATAATGGCTCTCTCATACACATGTTTATATTGCTATTCCATCCTAACTCTTCCATTCATTTTTCTGAGTTCTTTCAAAATCCACATTATCTCAGTATTCTTTGGTGGCCTTAGGCATGTCCCTGAACCTCCCTGAGCCTCTGGAGCTATAAACTTGGGATAATAACCCTGCTTTATCTACCCCAGAAGGTGGTGAGATAAGTGAAGGGTGGCTACTTCCTTTAAAAAGGCTCAAGGGTTGTACAAATATCACAGGTTTTTATGATCAGTATCACAGCCAGGCAGCAGCTTCCAGGGTCCCTGAGACACCCTTGCAGAGGTGGGCTGAGCCCTTGTAATGCATATGCATGAGCCCATTCTACAGCTGGGCAAGCTGACTCACTCTGACCTTTGGCAACATGACTGGGTGAGCAAAGGGCAGAGACCATCAAAGACATCAAACAAGATTCCTGGCACCTGTCCATGGACCCTGTGAGGTTTTGTGTATAAATCAACATTCCTTTGTGGAAGGAATAAAGAGAAGTGGATTGGAAGGGTTCAGAACCTTTGCTTCCAGAAGCTCTGAGTACCGCTTCTTCCTGAGAGGTACTTGGCTGCTTCCAGGCATGAATAGGATCAAATGATTTCATGCTAATTGGCCCAGGACTCCAGACTCCAGGGCTTCCCTGGTGGCGCAGATGGTAAAGAATCTGCCTGCAATGCAGGAGACCCAGGTTCAATCCCTGGGTCAGGAAGATACCTGGAGAAGGGAATGGCCACACTTCAGTATTCTTGCCTGGAGAATTTCCATGGAGTCCAGCAGGGTACAGTCTATGGGGTCACAAAGAGTCGGACACGACCGAGCGACTAACATTTGAACTTTCATTTCCAGACTGTAAGATTCCACTAGATCTTGTCAAACATTGAGTCAAGCCTCTCCATCAGTTCAGAGACGATGTCTGTTGCTTCAAATGTCATATCCCCAAAGCATTGCCCAAAGACCTGGCACATAGTAGGTGCCCAATAACTGTTTCTTGAATAAACAAATAAGTGATTAAACCAATGAATGAACAGAAGAAGGAATATGTGTCTCCATGGAGCATCAGATAAACAATAAGTGCCATATATATACATCCCCATTCCACATCCGCTGGCGTCACTGATTGATTCCTATGCTCTTTTCATCATGAGTCCAGACACAGCCCTGATCCTTGTGACTGCCATCTCCGATCCTTCCTTCATCAACTATCAACTGAGGGCCTCAAATGTGCCAGGCCCTGTTCAGGGTGCTAGGGAATACTCAGTGCATTGGATATAAAGCAAAATCTTTAACTTCAAGCTGCTTCCAGTCCATGGGAGTTGGCAGAAGAAATGAAGCCCATTTGCCACTTGCATTTTCCTGGATTAGCCAGAATAGGGGTCATGTCTGAGATGCTTCATTCTCAGGAGTCAACCATTGCTTTTCTTATCTCTCTAATCGTCTTATCATCCCCCATCTACACCCCAGGTTTGAGCATCTGATTAATGGCTCCTGGTGAAGGGGCTTGTGAAACTCAAAGAAGCTATGAGTCATGCTATGCAAGGCCACCCAAGATGGACAAGTCATAGTGGAGAGTTCTGACAAAGCATGGTCCACTGGAGGAGGGAATGGCAAACCACTCCAGTATTCTTGACATAAGAAATCCATAAACAGTATGAAAAGGTAAAAAGATATGACACTGTAAGATGAAACACCGCCCCCGCCAGGTTGGAAGGTGTCCAATACGCTATGGGGGAAGTGTGTGTTAGTCACTCAGTCGTGTCCAACTCTTTGTGACCGCATGGACTGTAGCCCACCAGGCTGCTCTGCCCATGGAAATTCTCCAAGCAAGAATACATGAGTGGGTTGCCATTTCCTTCTCCAGGGGATCTTCCCGACCCAGGGATTGAAGCCGGGTCTCTTGCACTGGAGGCAGATTCTTCACCACTGAGGCATCAGTGGAAGCAATTACTTACAGCTCCAGAAAGAATGAAACAGCTGGGCCAAAGCGGAAACGACACTCAGTTGTGGATGTGTCTGGTGGTGAGAGTCAAGTCTGAGGAGTCCTGTCATGAGGACGTTCTAATCTATTTTGAATTGGATCCCCTCTCCTCACTGTCACTCCCTAATCCAGGACACCGTCAGCAATCACTGGGCAGCTGCAGCAGCCCCTGCTTCTGCCGTCCTTTACCTCTTTATCCTCCCAGTGGCTTCAGCACGGTGCCTGACACACGGGATATTGGATAAGCACAGCACCACGTTTTTGTTTTGACAGCCGAGGGCCAGTACAAGGGAGCCTGATACTATACCTTCTGCAGTTACGACTGAATCGTATAGACAGAGGCTAAGCGCACAGACTCTGGGGTCAGACATCTGACATCAAACGCTGGTCTTTGCAACTCACTTCTTGTGCATCCTTAACCTTAACCTCTCTGCACCTTAGTTTCCTCATCTGCCAAACAGATAACAATTATACTTACAGGGTTATTGCAAAGCTTACACCCATTAATATATGTAAAAGCTTTGAAGCATGACATAGTAAGCACTCTATAAGTGTTATCCATTATTGATTTTTTTAATCCAGCCAAGTGTTGTGAGGGCAATTAAATAAGACAAAGTACATTACATGTGGTACATTGCACTCTTGCTTCTGAACAAATAGATTTGCTGTTTACCCTGGTCAGCCCATTTAGCACTTCTGAATGAATTACATACACACAGAATGTGCTGAGTGTTCCTGGGCATGATGGGCAAATTCCATAGAGAAACAGCCTCCCCTCCCCAAATGCATTATTTTCCAAACTCTATACCCAAACTAACATGTATCCCTAGAGCTCCCTCCCTATTAATCACAGGATGGACGTTGCTTCATGCTCACCCACCCCAAGCTTGCCAAGTATTTAAGCTCCCTCTTTCTCTGTTCACGAGCATCATCACCCCTGAAAACTCTCCTTGCAGTGGGAGAAGACCCTCGATGCTGATCTCCACCTGCAACTGCTGGCCAATAAATCTGGTACCTCTCCCATCTCCCCCCACAACCCTTTCCTTTTTTTTCTCTTTGGCTATTCCCAAGTCCTCTGTCAGTGTCTGTTAGAGTTTTCATTGGAGAAAAAAAAATTACTTCCTAAAATATTCAAAAGTCTTTCCTCGGTTTGTTATTAAAGCAATTATCTAGCATAACACACTGAAATCACAAAAGGTATTCTAATGGGAAACAAATGCTCTAGACAAGCAACCAACTGGACTCAGAATCTTTATTGAAAAATGAGGGGAAGGTGATTAGTGGGGAAAGTCAAGGAAGGAAAGATTTTCCACCTGGCCTTGGACAGTACATCAAACGGCCATCCAAAGGATGCTATTTATAATCATTATTGCTCTGTCTTTGGGGCCCCATGAGTCCAACTGTGCCTTCTGCCTTCGCTACCCACTCCCCCCTCCCACCTCTGCCTGCAACCCAGTTCACATGGCTGCCATCTTTAGGGCTATCATCTGGGACAAGGGGCCATGTCCCAGAGAAAGCTTGCATAGTTTGAGGTCCACATGCCAGCAAGACAGGTTCCCATGTGTCTTCATGAAGACCCTAACATCTTTAAAAACTCATTTCAACTTTCCAATAGGTGCCAACAACGAAACTCAAGACATAGAAGGGATGCTGGACTGCATGCCTGTCCAATGGAAATTCTAATTTTCTGGGGATGGGGGCTGGGGTAGAAAAAATGTCACAGGGAAATTTTTTAAAAAGGCAGTGTTGGTGGGCGGGGGGGAAGATAGTCATTCCACAAACATTGATCAGGCACTTCTGATGTGTGCATGGCTATACCTAGCACTGGGAGGATATTGATGAAAATGAAAGTGTCACAAAACTCTTAAAAGTGTTGACACTGGTGTAGAAGGTGGATTGCATCTTAGACTCACTCTTGTTGGCCAGTGCTACCTGGAATCATGACTTGCAACGATTCTGAGCTTGGAAGGAAATAACTCTGTGATTGATTAATGATGTCTGCCAAGGACACAGCAGAAGCAATGCAAGCACTCTGAATATATGATAAAGCTTGTCTGTTGTTGTTGTTTGACTGCTAAGTCACATCTGACTCTGCAACCCCATGGACTGTAGCATGCCAGGCTTCCCTGTCCTAAACTATCTCCCAGAGTTTGCTCAGATTCATGTCCACTGAGTCAGTGATGCCATCCAGCCAACTCATCCTCTGTTGCCCCCTTCTTCTCTTGTCCTCAATCCTTCCCAGCATCAGGTGACTCATTTTTCAATGATCTGGCTCTTGGCATCAGGTGGCCAAAGTTCGTCCAGCTCTGCTCTTGTCAAACTTCCACGTACATGCACATTAACTGAGATCAAGTTGAACTGCAGAGTCTGATTCAACAGATCTAGGGGTGGAGTCTGAGATTCTGCACTTCTTCCAGGGGATGTTTATGCTTCTGGTTTATGAGTCTTGCTTTGAGACCCATAGCAATGCCTAGTGAAATCTACCCATGAAACTACCACTTTCCTAGACCTGTCATTCATGTGGTCACATAACTTTGTCTAAGTTCTTGTACTGGAGAACAAGAGATTCCAGGGTACAATCTGAAAGAACACTTCAGCATCTGGCCCCTAAGGTTCCTGAAATTGAAGGTGGTGGTCCCACCAGCTCAGATCTCAAACAGGTGGCTTCCATTGATTGGCTGAGGGTAAATGAAGTCTCTCAGAGGGCTACAGCCTTGGATCAGAGCCCCAACCAGAAGTTCAGATGTTTTTCCAAATCAACTTGGAGGCTTCCACATGTCTCTTGGGACCTCCCAGGCTCTCTGTCTAGAGCTCCAGAAGGTTACATTCCTGGGTGAGCCTTTGGGCAACACCACCTCCCCCTCAGCTGAACAGATGATCACTTCAAAGATCTCCTTTCTTGTGGTATTTTTGTACCTCTGACCTTGGCCAGAAACATAGGAGCCCAGAGGCATAGGAAAGTGAAAAAGAAAAGGGAAAAGACTGTTCATCAATTTCCACATTCCCACCCAAGTAAACTTTGCCAAAGCATTTTGCTTGGGCTAAGGTTTGAGTTTGGATGAAGACCCACTGAGAACTTACAGAGGCAGTTGACTTGACTTAGCTCTGTATTTGAATTCTACCATTGCTAGAAGAGCAGCAGGAACCCATCAGCTAGGTGGTGAGGTGTTTAAAACAGTTCGTTTGTTCAAAGAAAATTCCCTAGCCATGCAGTAAGAGGAGTGACACGGTGTATAGCAGATCTGTTCTGACTGACCAGAGATAGGCCTCCACTGAGCAAGAGCAGATAGAGAAGTTAAGATCAGAGGACTTGAAAGTCAAACTTCTGGCGTCAAAGCCCTACTTCCCTGCTGGTCTGCCAAATCTCATGTTCTTCCCTGCTCATGTGCTGCAGTCTAGCTGGGCTGCTCATCTTTCTGCTCCTCTAAGCTCATTCCTACCCCAGGGCCTTTGCACCTGCTAGTCATTCTGCTTGGACTCAAGTCATATGGCTGTTTCCCTCTCATCATCTGAGTGACACCTCACCTATCACCTCTTCAGAGAGGTCTTAACTGGTCATTCTGGATGAAGTATGGCCCTCTGGCCAAACCTTAGTACATTTCCCTAATCAGTCTGTGTCATAGAAGTTATCTCCATCTGAAATTGATTGTAGTTTAAGAAATGCATTTGTTTAGGACTTCCTTGGTGGTCCAATGGATAAGAATCCATCTACCAATGCAGGGGACACATGTTTGATCCCTCGTTTGGGAAGATTCCACATGCTGCGGAACAACTAAGTCCATGCAACACAACGACTGAGCCCTCGTGCTGCAACTGCTGAAGCCCGTGGATCCAGAGCCTGTGCTCTGCACCCAGAGAAGCCACTGCAATGAGAAGTCCGTGCACCACAAAGAAGAGCAGCCGCCAGTTGCTGCAACGAGCAAAAGCCCCCACACAGCAATGAAGACCCAGCACAGCCGAAATAAATATTAATAATAAATAAAATAAATGATTAAAATGTATTTGCTTACATGTCAATTGTCTGTATGTTCTTCTAGAATATAAGATCTGTTGAGGGTAGAAATTTGTCTTCTGTTCGCTGATGTATTTCCACATACCTTGAAGAGTTCCAGACATCAAGAAAGTACTCAATATACATTTATTATGGTTGTTGAATGAATGATCTCTCTGGCCATAGTGATTGGTTCAGGGGTAGTCATGTGATTGAGACAAGGTCAATCAGAGTGTTTTCAAGACTGTATCTGTGAGGTTCATGAAAAGGGAAGTCACTTTCCATTGACTAAATGAGAAAGAGATGAATGCTGGAGTGTTAGCAGTCATCTCAGCTGTTGGGTGGAGAAAGGCTGTCCAAGAGATGGATCCAGCACTGACCGCAAAATGTGAGCCTTTCCTGAACCCAGGAAGATCACCCTTTGGCCTTTAAAGTTAGAGGGACAATGCATCACCCGCTTTCTCCCTTCTCCACACTTCCAACCCCTCAAAAGAGCTTAATGGAGCTGGGTTTCTGTCACTTGAAACTGACACAATCCTGAATAAGACAGGCAGGGTTGTGTCAAGATCTCTGTTAAGTCTCTCTCTACCACCAGCCAATCCCAAAGGAAAGCAACCCTGAATACTCACTGGAAGGACTGATCCTGAAGCTGAAACTCCAATACTTTGGCCATCTGATGAAAAGAGTTGACTCATTGGAAACGACCTTGATGCTGGGAAAGACTGAGGGCAGGAGGAGAAGAGGGTGACAGAGGATGAGCTGGTTGGATAGCATTCACTAACTCAATGGATGTGACTTTGAGCAAACTCAGACAGTGAAGGACAGGGACGCCTGGCGTGCTACAGTTCCTGGGGTCGCAGAGTCGAACATGACTTAGCAACTAAACAACAACAACAGATGAAGCTCATGCATGTAAAGTTCTGTGTCCAGGGCCTGGCACATAGTAATTGTTCAATAAGTGACTAGACCATTTTATGTACTTATTTTTTATTTTTATTAATTTTATTATTTTTAAAACATGTATTTGGCGGTATCGGGTCTCAGTGGCAGCATGCAGGCTCTTTTGTTGAGGCAGCCAGACTCTCTAGTTGTGGCTGTGGTTTCAACAGTTGTGGTGTGCAGGTTTTAGTCACCCCGAGGCATGTGGGAACTTAGTTCCCTGATCAGGGATTGAACCTGTGTCCCCTTCAGTGCAAAGCAGCTTCTTAACCACTGGGCCACCAGGGAAGCTCCGACTAGACTATTTTAGATGAAAGTGTGCCTGTATCTGCTTGCAGCAGTGCTGCGTCTTGAAAGAGTCACCATCAAAGCAAAACCTTCAATTATTATTTCAGGAAAGTTCCTAAAATGCCAATGAATGGTGCCTTGACCTTTTTGTTTGTCTATCTGTATTTTTCCTCCCATTTTTTTTTTCATTGTCACTTTTCAATTCAGTGACTTCTGAATGTCATGATTAGCTGCCATGGTGACTGATGAAGAATTATTCAGAGAGATGGTTAAAAACACAGATTACTGGATTCCACCAGATATTCCTCATTTGAGAATTCAGAAAGACCAGGAAGTTGAATTTCAAATAAGCAAGGCTGCATAAGCTACATATGGGACCCACTCTTTTAGATCATTATTCCTATTATTATTACTTAGGAAACAGCTGCGGAAAACATGCCAGATATGACCTATCCCCACCGCACCCCCTCCCCCAAGAGGCTGTGTCAGGGTCTCCTCTCCCTCTTGGCTTCTACAAGTCTAGTGCACTGCAAGGGTCAGCCTGAGACAGTCTCTCCCTGTGGATGTGTCCCACTGGGGACCATTTTCAGAGAGTCAGTGACAGCTTTCTTCAGCTTGCACCAACCCTGAGATGTGATGTTCCCTGTGGGGCAAAGCAGAGGGAACACATACACAAAATAAAGAGCATGAAGAGCAATGGAATCCATAAATCTCTAGCATGTTGTCTCAGTTGCAGAGCAACAGCTAAGATCAAGGATCATAGCTGCACCATCTCATTCCATAAGCTTCCAAAGACCATTTTCCAGAAGGAGAGACTCACGTTTTTTAAATAGAAGAGGCAGAAACTTGAAGAAATTAAAAGACAGGGTTTAACATTCTTGCTCACAGCCTAAGATGCACAGGTTGCCTGGATGCTGAGCTTCGTGGTAGAAAACCCACGTGGTTTCCAAAGGTAACCTGTTTTTGTTTTTATTTTTTAATTTCTGTTGGAGTATAGCTGCTTTACACTGTTGTGTTAGTTTCTGCTATACGGCAAAGTGTATCAGTTATTTTGTTCTTCAGTCATTAAGTCATGTCTGACTCTTTGAGAGCCCCTCGACTGCAGCCCGCCAGGCTCCTCTGTTCCTGGGATTCCCCAGGCAAGAATGCTGGAGTGGATTGCCATTTCCTTCTCCAGGGGATCTTCTTGAACCAGGGATTGAACCCATTTCTACTGCATTGGCAGGTTGAACAGCCAGGGAAACCCATGTCAGTTATACAGATACATATATCGTCTTTTTTTTTTCCCCTTCATATTTAGGTCACCATAGATCACTGAACAGAGTTCCCTGTGGTATACAGTGGGTACTCATTTGTTATCTAATTTATACACAGTCGATGTATATGTCAATCCCAGTCTCCCAATTCATCACCCCCCACTTGATGTCCATACATTTGTTCTCCATGTCTATGTCTCTATTTCTGCTTTGCAAGTAGGTCCGTCTGTACAAACTGTTTTGAAAGGAAGCTGCTTCATAAATTCAAATTCTGCAACTGTGTTGTAGATGTGTATTTGTTTTCTGTCTTACTCAGAGCTGAATTAGGAAGAGCACCAGATATTTCTGGTACTCACGTCTCTAACTAATAAAGAACAACTAAAGAAACATTCAACAGGCGTCCTGTCTCAGAAACAATAGAAAGTGTCCACACTCAGCTTACGTCGCTTGTTTGCATGCCAGATCTCCAGAAAGTTTTGAGTCTGTGAAGCCTATTTGACAGTGCTCCAGGAAGCGGGACCTGAAGGGGATCAGACAGGATTGGATTCAAACCCCAGTCTCAGGATTAGATCAACTGAATGCTCTTTGATTCCAAAAGACTGGCTTTGAATCCTGGCTCCATCATTTCCTGGATAGCTCACCTCAGCTCTCCCCATCTGTAAAATGGGCACGGCAATATAAAATCTGGGGACTTTGCTGGTGGCCCAGTCGTTAAGACTCTGTGCTCCCAGTGCAGGGGGCTTGGGTTCAATCTCTGGTCAAGGAACTAAGTTTCTACATGATATGAAGTGTGGCCAAAAAAATTATTTTCTTAAATATAACCTCCGACTTTGGACTGTTGTGAAAATTAAATAAGTTCACCTAGAAAAGCATCTTGAAAAGGCTGTGCCTTGCTTGCAGTAAGTTCTTAACGTGTATAAACTAAGTCATATCACCTTGGGATGTTTTCTGAATTTCCCTGTGGCTAAAATGGGACTAATTCTTCCTGATCCACAGGAGTGTAGCCAGGTATAGTGAGACAGCACATGTATGTATAATACGGTGCCTGGGACACATCACAGGTGCCCCATCAAAGTCAGGGGCGTGTTTTCCAGTGCCTGGGTTGAAGTTTCACTTGCAAATACTTTTTGCAAGGAGCAGCAGATGTCATGGTTGTTTTTCAGTCACTAAGTCACGTCTGACTCTACGATTCCATGGACTGATGGCATGCCAGGCTTTCCTGTCTTTCACTATCTCAGTTCCTAGCAAAGAGAACATAAAAGAATCTCCATCCCTGAACAGAAAAACATTGCACTCAATCAATGACTCGGGATCATTGTATGGTAGTAATCGTTGGAGGAACACGTGACAGAATGAAATCTGGAGCAAACTCTGCAATCCAGAGCCCCGGGCTACATCCTCCATGCCAGCCACCCAGGCGCAGGGACACAATAAGATGCTATGCCTGAGATGCCAGGTGGCAACCCTCACTGGAGAGAGGGGCCGCTAGCACCTAGTACTTGTTTGCTCCGACGGGGCTGCTCTCACCTGCTAAAGTGATGCGTGAACGCTACAGACCTCCGAGACAGGGGTCAGACACGGCAGGGGAGTCAGACCGAGAACTAGACGCCAGAAATGTGTCTAGGGTATGGGAGCATTTGCTTGGCTCATTTCAAGCATTTCTTTGGTTTCTTTAGGATCTTGTGCCAACAACTGGGCTGAGAAATGGAAGCTTCAGAGCATTTCCAGGGTGGAAAGAAAGTGTTTTTATGAGTAATCCTGCAGATGAAACTTTTTGCTCATCGAACTCCTAGTACTGATCACTGGGGATGTACACAGCTGTCAATCAAACAGACCATTATCCAAAGGTGACCCTCCAGGGTGATGTGGGGATTGGGCGGAAGAACGATGAGAGATGCAATGGCATTTGTTTCTCATTCTCTGTCTTGGTTTTCCTCTAATCAGAAGAGAGTGGAGAGTCAGCTAATGGTCGTGTAAATTGTGTGCTGCACAAGTCCAAGGCACGCAAGTCACACTGTAGGCTGTCAATGGCCTTTCCTGGAGTCATTCGGTGCCGAACCTGTTTAGCCAAGAGCACAGCTCTGAGGAACGACTTCTCAGATGGTGCTAGTGGGAAAGAATCCACCTGCCAAAGCAGGAGACGCGGGTTCAATCCCTGGGTCAGGAAGATCCCTGGAAGGAGGAAATGGCAACCCCTTCCAGTACTCTTGCCTGGAGAATCCCATGGACCCAGAAGACTGAAGCGGCTTAGCGCAACAACTGTATGTTGGTTATTTACTGCATTTTTAGGGTTAAAAGTAATATCTGTTCTACAACAGGTTGTACTTTCTTTTTTTCTCCCATGCATGAATTTCTTATCAAAATAATGGAATCCCCAGACCTTTTAGATATGTGGTATTTTTCTGGTGTATGCTGCTACTCTACCCAAATAAGCGCCTCTTTTACTTTCCTTGTGGTCCAGTGATTAAGAATCTGCCTTCAAATGCAGGGGACATGCATTCAGTCCCTAGTCAGGGAACCAAGATCCCACCTGCCACGGGGCACCAAAGCCTGAGGGCCACAACTAGAGAAATCTATGCACCACAACAAAGAACTAGCACAGCCAAAATTCTTTAAAAATTAAAATATTGTTTGCTGCCGTTGCTGTGCTATGCTCAGTGATGTCCAACTCTTTGTGACCCCATGGACTGTGGCCCGCCAGGCTCCTCTGTCCATGGAATTTCCAGGCAAGAACACTGGAGTGGGTTGCCAGTTGTACAGTCCTGGCCAAACAATAGATCAAAATTTATTAAAAAAAAAAAAAAAAAAGACTAAGACAGGGCTGACCTCTATGGAGTAACCTGAGATAGGTCTCCTTCCCCTTTTCTCCTTTTTCCCTCCTCTGATTTCTCTTTATCCAAAATGAGGAAGCAAGACTGGCTGAGAACTTGTCAGTAGGGTACAGGAGCCTGAGGACTGATGATGTCCCAAGCCCAAGTAGAACTCTGCCAGAGAACTCAGTGTTTGGTGTCCTGGAATGCTGTCTGAGTCATCAGTTACCATCAGGCATTCATAAAGCATCCCTGGTGGCGCTAGTGGTAAAGAACCCACCTGCCAATGCAGGAGACATAACAGACATGGGTTCGATCCCTGGGTCGGGAAGATCCCTGGAGGAGGAGGGGACGGCAACCTGCTGCAGCATTCTGGCCTGGAGAATCCCATGGACAGAGGAGCCTGGAGGGCTACAGTCCATGGGGTGGCAAAGAATCAGACATGACTAAAGCGACTTGGCAAGCCAGCAAGCAATTCATAAAGCAGTGGCCTGTCCCCTACTTGTATGAGTAACTGCCTTGGTTAAGAACCTTTTCAGGAGGAGAGGCAAAAGGGCAATGCATTGTCATTTTTTTCTGTTTGTTTGTTTGTTTGTCACGTGGCATGTGGGATCTCAGTTCTCCGACCAGGGATCAAACCCATGCCTCTTGCATTGCCAGTGTGGAGTCTTAACCACTGGACCGCCAGGGAGGTCAGTCCACAGGCAGTGCATCCTGATCTCAGGCTTAGTACCATTCGCCCACCAGGTAAACCTCACTCCCTCTGCTTATAAGCACCTGCCGTCTAAAAGGTGCTCTGTAGTCCTGCTGTCACTTGTTCATCTCAAAATCCCCGTGTACCTTCTGTCGTCTTCATTTTACAGATGAGGAAGCAGAGACTCAGAAAGGTCGATGGTCTATCTCAAGCTCACGATACTTGGAAGAGGCAGCAACAGGGCTGCAAAGCCAGTCTCTGGATTCCACCCACTAGTTTAACTCCCTGCCTATATCTTATTCTCTACGACATCATTTATCCCTTGTTTCTTCCTCTTTGTGCATTTATGTATTTTACTTTTACATTTCATTTAATCTCTCGTCATTGTTCTTGCTGTTTTTATACTTTAAAAAAATCCCATAAAAATCTTACCAGAACAATGGACAAATGAACAGTCTTGTATAATCGTCTATGGATTTTCATGTCTTTCCCTCCCTGGATAACATGTCTTTCATTCTATGAGTGGGTCTTCATTTCTGCAACCTCGTACCCAGCCTTGGCATATTGTTGCTCCTTAACTGATGTTAGGGGAAAGAATTCAGCCCCATGTTGTCCCTCCTCAGTGCTAACCAGCAAATTGGAATTCTCTTCCCTGGCGGAACAGTTACTGACCTCTTGAGCAATCTCTGGCTGGACAAGGACAGAGCCCTCTTTGATCTTGCTGGGTGATCTCGGGAGAGTAATGAAGCCAAGCTGGGCCAGCAGATTTGGGCAGCATCTGGGTCCATGATTCCATGTGGTAGCTGGATCGTGACTGCAAAGGAAGCGTGTCTGCCTTGCTATGGGTCCATCATTTCATGATGGCAACTAAGCTTCCAGAATATGCCAGACCCTGCCATCTCATACCAACCCTCGTGTGGGATGGTCTCAAGGCCTCCTCTCCTCTGGTGTTTGGTCTGGGCGGCTCAAAATAACTTGTGTTGATTGAATATCATTCAGTAAGTCCTTAATACATGCTAATTGACTTCCACAAGAACCCTGTGAGCTAGAAACTAATATTATCTGCATGTTGCCAGGGAGAAAATTGGCACACTTAGCTGGGAGTGTTCGCTTTGTCAAGGTCACACAGTGGTCGAGTCAGGGTCCCAATCCACGTATTCTAACTCTGAAACCTGTCCTCTTAAGCACTCTGCTGTATGATGATAACTGAAATGTGGGAGCCACGTGGGCATGGAGCATTCACTCGCGCTTAGCAAACTTGCTGGCAGTGCAGAGTAGGCCACACGGAAGGCACAAATGACCAAGTTTCAGGGTCCAGTTTTGTGCTATTTTGAAATGATAGGTGAGAAGTTGCTTATCAACTGTAGTGTTTTGAGTGAGGCACACTTGGCTCCGATTTCTTTCTCTGTTTTACTGGGCTGAGCAGCATCTTTTTTTCTCTCTCTCTCTTTTATTTTTCAGCTGTGCCACTCAGCATGTGGGATCTTAGTTCCCCGACCAAGGATGGAACCCATGTACCTTGCAGTGGAAGCACAGAGTCTTAACCACTGGACCACCAGGGAATTCCCTGGAGCAGCATCTTTCAAGCTATCTGTTCCTGAGTCTAAGGGTCACCTTAACTGAGTCCTTCACCCCATTGACAGTTGGAAGCCATATTTTATAATATAAGTCCATCCACCACCAGCTCCTGCTGTTTCATCAGATTTAAACCCTTGACTCAGGCTAAGTCAATAAACTTCTTACCCAGGAATCTGGACTTGGGGCTGAGAGAAAAAACAACACTATTTTATTGTTGTGATCTGTGTTTGGGGCCTCCCTGGTGGCTCAATGGTAAAGAATTCACCTGTAATGCAAGGAGATGCAAGAGATGAGGGTTTGATCTTCCCCTGGAGAAGAAAATGGCAACCCACTCCAGTATTCTTGCCTGGGAAATCCCATGGATGGAGGAGCCTGGCGGGCTACAGTCCATGGGGTCACACAGAGTCAGACATGACTGAGTGACTGAATATACACACACACACACACAATATTTAATAAGCGAATGACTAATGAAATCAAATACCTCCTCTGAGCCTCAGTTTTCCCACCTATGAAATGGAATAAGAGAAGGGTAACCTCACGAGGTGGCTATAAAGATTAAAGGAAAGATGGACAGGGTACCTGACACGCAGGAGGCACTGGGTGAACGGCAGCCACCCCCGGAAGTGGGGGTGTGTAGGCAACCAGAGCTTTAGCATCTCCAATAATGGGCATTGGATTTCTGCCTCAGGTAATATCCCCTCTCTGTGTTTTGACTCAAACCCCCAGTGGGGTGAAACTGTGGAAAAGGAGAAATCTGAAATTAGATGTGCCACAACGATCCCCAGATCAGAATCCATTTTCATTTAATGTGTCTCTATGCCGTGAGCAGTGCAGCTGTGCTGGGGATTAAATGAGGAGGACAGATCTGTCTTCGAAAGAAGGGAGAATTTCCTGTGCTGGTCTGTCGAGATACTTGCTTTCCCACCATTTGTCTGGGTCAGATCCCACACGCCCCCTCACCCTGGCCTCCTCCCTCGCAATAGCCAGAGATCGAATTAAGCATCCACTCATGGAACTGAGAAGAGATACGGACACACATTACTGTCAAAATCTCCAGGGTACATCGAAGATAAATACTGTTCCTCTCTTCCCATTCCTCACACTGTACTCCAGGGATGCCCCGTATTTGTTTGTCAGCTGTGCCAGCAGGTCTGGGAGAGGGCACCCCGGGAGAGAATGGATCAGGGTCCTGTAACATATCGCTGGGTGGGGGGAGAGGGGAGGGTAATGGCCCATCACTCAGCAAATGACAGGTCAACAACCCCTGTCTCTCGGGTACCCCCTGTGAAAGCCCCATCACCCTATTTCACAATCGTCTTAATCCAGCTGTCTCGATTCAAAAAATGTTCCCGTGGCTTGTCAAAGTGGCCCATTAAAATAACTCGGGCATTGTGACTATCTGAAGATTTTTAAAATGGGGGCGGCTCTAAAACGAATCACTCTGTGTCAGTCACTAGCATGTCAGGTGTTGGTGGAAACCACATAAACACACTAGCATTGCTCAACACCATGCTTCCTTTCATCAGTTTGCAGTTTTTCCCTCTCGTGGCTGCTGAGAGCTGAATCTTAGGATGTGGTAGAAAAGGCACTGGCCTGGAGTTAGCTAGTGTTAATGCCTCAGTCACGTCCGACTCTGTGCGAACCCATGGACTGTAGCCCACCAGGAGCTTCTGTCCATGAAACTCTCCAGGCAAGAATACTGGAGTGGGTAGCCATTCCCTTCTCCAGGGGATCTTCCCAACCCAGGGGTCAAGTTAACTGGTAGCATGTTATATAATTCGGGGCAAGTAACTTTTATTTGGGACTCACATGAGTCAGGTGGAAAAAGAGGTAATTGGAATGTAGGTAGGAGATTCTATATTTGTCTCACAGGTCATAACTCTTGACTGTCCTACCTAGAGCAGACATCATTAATTGATCTTTTTATTTGTTCCTGTGTATCCCAGATATAGTCTCAGAATCCATTTCCAGCCCCAAGTTTCAGGGAGCCACTACCAATTGATCCAAGATAGACTTTGAGAAGAAGCTTCTCTATCATTCCTACACCAAGTGATCTCAAAGGTCTTCATATTGTGCAAACACTATGTTTATGGAAGGCAATTGTCCATGTGACCATCACTCAGTTTGTAGAGGAACTTTCTACTTTCATGCCTCCAGCCAAACCCCATAACTGCCTTCAAAAGAGCATCACTGGAGGGACTTCCCTGGTTGTCCAGTGGTTAAGCATCCACCTTCCAGTGCAGGGAGCACAGGTTCGATCCCTGTTCCAGGAACTAAGATCCCACATGCCTCAGGGCAACTAAGCCCCCATACCACAACAAAGATCCTGCATGCCACAACCAAGACTAGACGCAGCCAAATAAATAAACAAATATTTTTTTAAAAAGAACACTACTAGGGGTTAAGATTTCCAAATAATTAACTACTCTCAAATTTAAAAAGAATGGTTGAATTTCTCATCCCATAAAAGACCCAGAAGGACATGGAAACATGAAATGGAGATGATCTCAAAGTGGCCCATGGTCCAGAGGATGGTTCTGGATGATCAGCAAGATCTACCTAGAACCAGAAGACAAAGAAGTTTCATTGGGCTCATATATGAGATTTCTTCACAGACCCAAGCTCAGTCCTGCCTACTTGGTAGGGATTCAGTTTTCCTTCAGATTATAGTGGATGGAGACATCTCTCTGCCTCTCAGAAGTCCTCACAAGGAACCCAGGAAATTATGGCTAGGTCCAAGAAGGTTATTACACAATTGGCTTAAAACTCAACATTAAAAAACCAAGATCATGGCATCCAATTCATCACTTCAAGGCAAATAGGTGAGGAAACAATGGAAACAGGGACAGACTTTATTTTCTTGGGCTCCAAAATCACTGCAGATGGTGACTGCAGCCATGAAATTAAAAGATATTTGCTCCTTGGGATAAAACTTATGACCAACATAGACAGCATATTAAAAAGCAGAGACATCACCTTGCTGACCAGGTCTGTCTAGTCAAAGCTATGGTTTTTCCAGTAGTCATATACAGATCTGAGAGTTGGACCATAAAGAAGGCTCAGTGCTGAAGAATTGATGCTTTTGAACTGTGGTGTTGGAGGACTCTTGAGAGTCCCTTGGACAGCAAGATCAAACCAGTCAGTCTTAAAGGAAATCAACCCTAAATATTCATTGAAAGGACTGATGCTGAAGCTGAAGCTCCAGTCCTTTGGCCACCTGATGTGAAGAGTCAGCTCACTGGAAAAGATCCTGATGCTGGGAAAGATGGAGGGATTGGAAAAGATCCTGATCCTGGGAAAGACGGAGGGCAAAAGGAGGAGGATGAGATGAATGGATGACATCATTGACTTGATGGACTTGAGGATGAGTCCATCATCAACTCAGACATGAGTCTAAGCAAATTCAGGGAGATAGTGAAGGAGAGGGAAGCCTGGTGTGCTGCAGTCCATGGAGTCGCAAAGAGTTGGACATGACTGAGTAAGTGAATGAAAACAACAAAGAGTAAGTCCATCCTGGACCTGGCACGTCTGTTGAGGCTGACATATGGCAGAGTGGTGTTCCCCTAAAGCACTTCTACTTTGGTCAAAGAGTGATTCCTCTGCCTGCCAATGCAGGAGAAATGGGTTCTATCCCTAATCGTGAAAGACCCCTCGTGCTACGGAGAAACTAAGGCCATGCACCACATCTACCAAGCCTGCACTCTAGAGCCTGGGAACCACAACTACTGATCCCGTGTGCTCTAGGGCCCACGCTCTGAAACAGAAAAAGCCACCACAATGAGAAGTCCTTGCACCTCAACTAGAGAGTAACCCTGACTTGCCGCAACTAGAGAAAAGCCCACGCAGCATTGAAGACCTGGCACAACCAATACATAAATAAAATTATATTAAAAAGAGCAATTCTGGTCCAGCTGAGAAAAGTACATGAGTCTGATCCCCATTCATGTGCTGATGTTAATGAGCATAGCTGTTCCTGGCCTCAGGACGCATCTCTAAGTTTTTGCTCCACCAACTCTGGTGTTAAAAGTGATAAAACTACGATCCCATAGAAGGATGGTGTCTGGCACTATTCCTTTGGGATATGGGCCATGAAGCTCAAGGTGGCCATCATTCAAGTTTCAGGTGCCACGTCTTCTCTGGTTTGGCCAAATACCCCACAAAGTAAGGATATCAGAATAAGGCTCACTGTAGTGACAGATGCAGGTTTTTGGTTGAAGTGGGGGGAAATATTTTGAATTCTGCTGGCTTTCATTTTTGTCTGATGGACACATCCGTCTCCGAGTGATGTTGTCTGAGATATTGCACATCAGGCACTTAACACAGGGTCTGGCAGGTAGAAAGAGCTCAGTGATGGGAGGTATTGAGTGGATAATTACAACAGCATTGTCAGTAGACTCCCTGCCTCTGACTTTATCTCTTCTCGTCCTCTCTCCATGCAGCAGTGATGGTGTTGATGATGTGGAAGCTGATGGAGACGAGTGTAGTAATGGTTTTCCCATTTTCAGGCACCCGTTGTGTGCCAAGTAAGATTGCCTACATTACCTCACTCAATCCTTTTAGTGTTTATAAATATTATGCCAACTTAACCATTATGGACAATGAAGCTCAGGGAGGTTAATTTGTGAAATTCTTGACAGCTAGTGACTGTAGGAGCCAGGATTTGAATCCCACCCCCTTCTCTCACTCCTTGTCTATCATTCACTTACCCAGTTAGGATTCATCAAGAACCTACCACTATTGTCTAGGTGCACCATAGCTGATTCTGGGGACACAGCACAGGTAGCAAGACAGAGACAATCCGTCTTGGCATGAAACTTAAATTTTAGTCAAGGTAGACAGACAGTAAAGGGCTTCTCAGATGGCGCAGTGATAAAGAATCTTCTTTCCAATGTAGGAGACACAGGTTTGATCCCTGGGTCAGGAAGACTCCCTGGAGAAGGAAATGGCGAGCTGTTCCAGTATTCTTGCCTGGGAAAGCCCATGGACAGAGAAGCCTGGCGGGCTACAGCCCATGGGGTCACAAAAGAGTCAGACACGACTTGAGGACAAAGCAACAGCAACAATAAATAAAGGAAAAGCTGGGAATTCCCTGGTGCTTGAGTGGTTAAGACTGCGCTTTTACTCTAGGGGCTGGGGTTTGATCCCTAGTCAGGAACTGAGACTTCACAGCTGGATGGCATGACCTATAAGACAGAAAAGTCAATGAGACAATTTCAGATAGCTGAAAGGACTATTAAGACCCCAGTGGGATATGATATATAAAGTAATGGGGCAAGGAAAAGCAGTTAAATTGAATGCTAAGCAAGGGCCCTATCAGGAGGACACATTGAGATCTAAACATGGGAAGTTGCTCTCATTTAAGGATCATGACATGATCAAAATGATATCAGACATGTGCAAAGGCCCTGAGGCAGGAGAGACCTTTCCACGTTTAGGGGAAATTAAGGTAACCACAGCGGCTGGAGGTGATAGATGTGATTGTTCCAGTAATGTATGCTCTTGAAGAGGTAAGTAAAGGGCAGTTCACTAAACAATCCCTAGCATTGGACACAGAACTTGGCACATCTGAGATAGTCAGTGAATGACTTTGAGTGGGTAGCTTCATTGTTTCCTTGCCAGATTTCCTTTCTCTTTACCATGAGAAATGCTTGTCTATATTTCCTGCCATTCAAAAAGCTGTTTGGACTGGGAAAATTCAAGATAGAGTTCATGGTTAAGCAGAAAGAACTGGAAAGAATGTTTCAAGTTGGGTTCATCTGACTTCATTCATGTCACAAACATTTCTTGAATACCTGCTCAGTTCCTGTCCTGGGATACGCCAGCTCCCTGTTGCCATTTGGAAGGTAAAACTGGTCCTGTTATTCCCCAGTGATAAGGAAGCTGAGTCCCATCCATGAGTCACCCTGGGCTCAGGCAAGAAGTTCAAAGCTCTAAATGGATTGTAAACACAACAGAGTCAGAAGTCGTCAGAGTCACTAGATTAGCAGTTGAGAAGGTCAGCTTGGGAGTTCTCAGACTTGGATTTAAATCATGGGTCTGCCACTTTCTTTTTAAAAAATATTTATTTATTTGGCTGTGTCAGATCTTAGTTGCAACATATGGGACCTAGTTCCCTTACCAGGGATTGAACCCAGGCCCCCTGCATTGGGAGCATGGAGTCTTAGCCACTGAACCACCAGGGAAGTCACCTGGGTCTGCTAGTTTCTAGTTAAGCTATCCTGGATCCATCTCTTCTCTGAGTCTCAGTTTCCTCATCTGTGTTCTGGGAATAATAGTAACATCTTACTCATGTGAGAACACATGTACTCTTAGAATATATACAGTCCTTCCTCTTTATATCCTGACATAGTGTTGATAAGAAAGCAAATGGTTATTTTTATTATTATTATTTATATATTTTTGCCTCATAAAAGAACCTGAAAAAAAAAAAAAACAACAACAAAAAAAACTCTTTGTCCTGAAAAGTGCAGCCAGAATGTGATACCAAAAGAAGACTATTGCATAAGAAGCCATGAATTCCAGCTTCTGGTACAAGCTCTGATCCCTTCTTGCTGTGTTATCTTAGGCAGGTCATTTCCCCAGTCTGAGCTCTGAGTACCCTAGTTTTCCTCTCAGTTCAGAAATTACAGGTTCTGGGACTTCCCTGGCGGTGCTGGTGGTTAAGAACCCGCCTGCCAATGCAGGGGGCATGGATTCAATCCCTGCATGTGGGATCTCATGGATTCGATCCCTGCATGTAAGATCTCACATGCTGAGGGGCAACTAAGCCCGTGCACCACAACTACCAAAGTGCACAGACTCTCAGCCCATGCTCCACAACAGGAGAAGCCACTGCAATGAGAGAATATACACGTGGGTGGCAATGAAGAGTAGCCCCCGCTCGCTGAAACTACAGAGAGCCCACGAGCAGCAACAAAGACCCAGCGCAGTCAAAAAAATAAATTCATTTTTAAAAAGTAATCACAGGTTTCTTTACCTCCGGAGCAGAGCATCAAGGCAAGCAAAAGCTCTGCTTCCCAAATAGAGTGCCTTTCGTGGCAGAGCCAAAATCCATACAACAACCTCAACATCTTGATCCTGTGTATATTGGCACATACACAGCTTCCGCATGGGAATAACTATGTCAAAACAAGCTTTCCTCTGCCCCAAGGGGTCAACCTCACTCCTGAAAACCAAGCAGCTGACTGAGTCCAGGTCCAAGCTCCGTGGAAGTGAGTGCACAGAGCAAAGCATGCATTCACATTCCACGATGGTTACGTCCAGTGATGAATGGACCAGTTTCTTGACAGAGAGGAAGTTCCTATAGGTTGGGGTGACCTTCCTAGCAATGTGTTTATTTGACAGCCCAAGGCAATGAATTCACAGAGAGGAAGGGAGGAGAGGAGGAAGGGAAGGGAAAGAAAGGTTATTTAAGCATAAGAGCATCTTCTCGGGTCTGAAAAAAAAAAAGTGTAATAACAAATCATATAAGCAGCTTGAGAAAAAAGAAGATCATCAGAGACTCAAAGGTCTGAGGAGACACTGAAGCCAGGAAACATGTACTTTTGTCTATCTTAGTACTTAGGGCCACTCATTGTTACTGAATCCATTCTTCGTTCAGTAGCTAAATTGTGTCCGCCTCTTTGCAACCCGATGGACTATAGCATGCCAGGCTTCCCTGTCCTTCCCTTCACCTTCTCCCGGAGTTTGTTCAAACTCATGTCCATTGAGTCACTGATGCCATCCAACCACCTTATCCTCTGTCACTCCCTTCTCCTCTTGCCCTCAATCTTACCCAGCATCAGAGTCTTTTCCAATGAGTCAGCTCTTCATATCAGGTGGCCAGAGTATTGGAACTTCAGCTTCAGCATCAGTCCTTCCAGTAAATATTCAGGGTTGATTTCCAGTAGAATTGACTGGCTTGATCTCCTTTAAGTCCAAGGGACTCTCACAAGTCTTCTCCAGCACTACAGCTCGAAAGCATCAATTTTTTGGTGCTGAACCCAATTGGCACACCATAAATACTCAAGAATTATTTGTGAAATGAATGAATGACAGAAGGACATTATTGCTGGATGGAGCTCCCAGTGAAGGAGTTACAGGTTAAATGGGTTGTGGGAGATGGGGAGGATTTGGATGGCCAGAAGGGAGAAATAACTCAGGAAGAGCATCAGCTTTAACAAAGATCCTCACAAGAGAATCAGCTTGGCTTAATGTGTTGGGAAATGTATTATTTTAGACAAGGTGAGGCTATGCTGGTCAGTTTCCCTGGACTCTCAGTGACTCAGTATAATAGAAGTTAATTACTTAATCTGCTCGTATGCCCAGTGAAGGCCATCAAGGGACTCTGCTCCATGTAGTCACTCCAGGACCCAGGCTGAAGGTTGTTGATGTCTGTTACCTGCATTATTGGCAATATGAGTTCTTTATGGTCACCAGAGTAGGAAAAGAGACCACACGGAGAACATAAATAACATTGGAGTCACAATAAAGCAATAAAGACAGAGGTTAGACTTAAATAGAAAATGTCTGACCCTCAGAGTTGAGTGCCAGAAAAAAACGAGGGGAGTACCCTTCACCCCTGTGTAGCACCATATCTTATCATGGTGCCACCTAGGACCTAAATCAGAACCATTTTTGCCTGGCAGATCACAAAACCTTTAATGACAGCCATTCCTGCAGGTTTTGCCTCTTCCCCAAGGACACAGAAATAGATTCCAAGACTCTCTATTCTAGGAAATAGGCTTTCTGCCATCTTTGCCATTCTTTCAATTTTCTTCCCTCCCCACCCACCCACCGTGAGATGTTTCACTTTCTCCTCAAATTTCCCATTCTCTCATGCAAATCAAGACATGCAAAATCACTCCTGAGAGCTTGGGTCCTATCACTTTACTAGCCACTCCCAGATATATCTGAGACTCAGATCAGTAAGACAAGACACTACCTCTCTCTGCTTTAAGGACTATAATTCTTGGCGCAGATAGCCCCATGGGTATCTTTCTTTGGTAAGATTCCTTTATCAAGGAGATGGAGACCTCCCTTGGCATCCTTTACAAGTAGTAGCAACCTCAGTATCCACTTTAGCCCATTCTAGTTCTTCATTTTTATTTTTCTTGCTAACATTTACCATCATCTGATATATTATTCAATTGTTTAATACTGTATCCTCCTCTAGAATGTGTTTGTGTGGGTTTATTGCTCCAGGACTAGCATCTAGAACTGTGTTTGATATATAGTATGTGCTCAATAGATTTTTTTTTTTTTTTTGGACAAAAATGATGAAAGCTCTGAGATTTGAAATAACATCATGGATTAGAGCCTTGGATTTTCAAAGCGGATTCCATGGAGATCCATTCCATGTGGAGAGAGTATTAGTTCTCCTACTCTCAGGTCAGTTGGAGCACTCTGGTTTTACTTGCTCCATCCTGGAGGGCTAGAAGTAAGATTCTATTTGAAAAACAGGTTCAACTTAAAAAGAATTTGGAAATTACTGATACAGGCCAAATTCTACATTGAGTGGATGTATAAATTGAGGTCTAGCAAGGGGAGGATGTTTACCAGGTCACTCTGCCAGTTAATGACAGTGTCAGGCCCAGAACACAGCCCACTCAATGATTTACACTGCATGACTGGAATGCAAAGATTGGAAGAGGTGATTTGATCAGACGCTACTTGTTTTATGAGTCAGCACACTGAAATGAAACTGAGTTCAATGACATGAGCAGCTCCTTGTTAATAAACCCTCCTCTGTGAAATTGAGGTGGAAAATTCCAAGGTCTGAGCCTTTAGGACTGGAAAAGTCCATTCACTTGACTGATTCCATGCATGCGTGTTTATATGATCTCTAAGTATTGTAGATGACAGATTCCATCTAGTTGTGACCGACTTTAAAAAAAAATTTATTGGAGTACAGTTGATTTACAATGTTGTGCTAGTTTTAGGTGTACCATTTTAGTTATACATATATCTGCTCTTCTTTAGATTCTTTTCCCATATAGGCCATCAGAATATTGAATAGAGTTCCCTGTGCTATACAGTAGGTCCTTACTAGTTATCTATTTTACATTTAGTAGGGTGGATATGTCCATCCCATCTCCCAATTTATTCTTTCCCCTCCTTACCCCTCGGTAATCATAAGCTTGTTTTCTACATCTGTGACTCTATTTCTGTTTTGTAAAGTTCATCTGTATCCCTTTTTAGAGCCCACATATAAGTGATATCATAAGATACTTGTCTTTCTCCTGTCTGGCTTACTTCACTGCGTATGATCATGTCTAAATCCATCCACATTGCTGCAAATGGCATTATTTCATTATTTTTTATGTCTAATATCCCACTGTATATATGTACCACATCTTTATCAATTCCTCTGTCACTGAACATTTACATTGCTTCCATGTCTTGACTATTATAAATAGTGCTGCAATGAAAATTGGGGTGTGTGTGTGTGTGTGTGTGCCTTTTTGAATTGTGGTTTTCTCCACATTTATGCCTAGGAGTGTGGTTTCTGGGTCATATGGTAGCCTTATATTTAGTTTTTTAAGGAACCTCCATGCGTGTGTGCATGCTAAGTCACTTCAGTCATGTCTAGCTCTTTGCGGCCCTATGGACTGTAGCCCACCAAGCTTCTCTATCCATGGGGATTCTCCAGGCAAGAATACTGGTGTGGAGGAAAGGGAACCCTCTTTTTTTTTTTTTTTTTTTTTTTTTACTGTTATCCATAGTGATTGTACCAATTTACATTACCACCAACATTTCTCCACATCCTTTCCAACATTCCATTTTCAAGTGGCTCAGTGGTAAAGAATCCGCCTGCCAATGCTGGAGATGCAAGAGACACATGTTCAATCCCTGTGTTGGGAAGATCCCCTGGAAAAGGAAATGATAACCCACTCCAGTATTCTTGCTGGATTTGCAGGCTACAGTCCATTGTGTTTCAGAGTCAGACAGGACTGAGCATGGATGTGGTTTGTGGTTCTCCAACACTCATTGTTTGTAGATTTTTTTGCTGATGGCCATTCTGATTGGGATGAAGTGATACCTCTTTGCAGTTTTGATTTACATTTCTCATCATTAGTGATGTTGAGCATCTTTTCACATGCTTTTTGGCCATCTGCAGGTGTGGCCAATTCTTCTTAGATAGTCAGGCACTTGTGGTGGATCCTTGTATCAGTGGAACTTCCCTCCACTACAAATAAGAACCACCCAATGGATATTTATTCTCACAGAAGAGTAACTGGGGAAGGGAAACTCCAGGGCTGTTGGTTCAGTAGCAAACTCCCAGAAAATGATTGTTCAGTCACTAAGCTGTGTCTGACTCTTTGCACCCCATGGAATGCAGCACACCAGGCTTCCTGTCCTTTATTATCTCCTGGAGTTTGCTCAAACTCAAGTCCACTGAGTCAGTGATGTCATCCAACCATCTCATCCCTGGTGGCTCAGATGGTAAAGACTCTGCCTGCAATACAGGAGACCTGGGTTCCATCCCTAGGTTGGGAAGATTCCCTGGAAAATGGAGAACTTAGTAACTACCCACTCCAGCATTCTTGCCTGGAGAATTCCTGGCAGGCTATAGACTATGGGGCAAAGAGTTGGACATGACTGAGCCGCTAACATGTTCATTTTCAACTAACAAACTCCTAGGTGCTATTTATCTTTTTTTGCTGTCACTTCTCAGCATGTTTGTCTTGGTCAGGCTTCCTTACGACCCCAAGATAGCTCCTAGCTCATGAACATGTCATGAGTGGAGGCAGAAAGGGGACATCTCTTTCCTGTGTCTCCTTTTATGATCAAGGGACAATGATCTAGAGGCCTCTCTCTGGAGTTCTCCCCACATGCCCATGCTGGAACCAGCTTGCATGATTCATGTCCTGAAGGACAGGGCTGCTGGAGGGAGCAAAAACAAAATCAGAGTTCTATCCCTGTGATGATTAGTTTTATGTGTCAACTTGGCTAAGCTCTGAAGTGAAGTGAAGTGAAGTCGCTCAGTCATGTCCGACTCTGCGACCCCAGAGACTGTAGCCTACCAGGCTCCTCCCATGAGATTTTCCAGGCAAGAGTATTAGAGTGGGTTGCCATTTCCTTCTCCAGAGGATCTTCCCCACCCGGGGATCGAACCTGGGTCTCCCGCAGTGTAGGCAGACGCTCTACCATCTGAGCCACAGGAAGTTTATCCTAGCTAAGCTCTAGTCCCCAGTTATTTACTTCAGCTCTGTGTTGCTATGAAGGTATTTTGTAGATATGGCTAACATCTACAATCAGTTGCCTTAAGGAAAGAAGATTATCCTTGATAATCTGGGTGAGTCTGATCCAATCAGTTGAAAGGCCTGAAGAACAGACTGAGGAAAAAAGATTCTGCCTCAACACTACAGCATCAGCTCCTGCCCTTGACTTTCCAGCCTGCTGGAGATTTGATACCTGATATACATACCCTCAGAGCTTAGTTGGTAAATCATCTGCCTGCAATGTGGGAGACCTGGGTTCGATCCCTGGGTTGGGAAGATCCCCTGGAGAAGGGAATGGCTACCCACTCCAGTATCCCTGCCTGGAGAATCCCATGGACAGAGGAGCCTGATGGCTACAGTCCATGCGGTCGCAAAGAGTCGGACATGACTGAGTAGGACTAAGCATAGCACAGCACATATATACTCAGATATGTGTGTGTGTATAAAATATATTTTGATTATCTCTTCCCTGTGGTAGAACCCTCACTGATACTGTTAGGTAGGAAGAAATTGGGGACTAATTTCTTCTTCCTTTTTTTTTTTTTTTCTTCTTCCTTTTTTTTAACTGATAAGATGGGACTTTCAAAAATATACCATTATTCATTTATTTATTCAACAAATATTTTGAGTACTCACTTTTATATTTATTCATAAATATTTTGCCTGCTGTCCAGATACTTGGGAGATATGACTGAACAAAATGGTCCAAAAATCTTGTACTATTTTATTTAATCTTTATTTACTTATTCATTCTTTTGTTCACAGCTGAGCTGCATGTGGGATCTTGTTCCCTGACCAGGAATCAAACCTGCACCTCCTGCATTGGAAGCACAGGGTCTTAACCACTAGACCACCAGGGAAGTTCCTGTGTGCTATTTTAAATCAATGCCCTCTGATACATGCTTTCATGTGATCCTAAAACATACCTTGATACCACTTATCACAATGCATTTATATAGTTATTTTGTGATTTTAAAAAAATACATCTATGGCTCTACCCACTGGCCCTTTGTTTCTCTTGGGAAACAACAACAAAAAAAAAAAACCAAATGTTAAGAGGCATAAGGAAGACTTTCCTGGTGGTCCAGTGGATAAGAATCCACCTGCCAGTGCAGGGGATACAGATTCAATCCTTGGTTTTGGGAGATTCTAAATAAGGTGGGGCAACTAAGCCCATGCACCACAACTACTGAAGCCCCAGGCCTACAGTAGGCACGTATGTAGACATTTCTCTCTTCGTGTGCTTCAGAACAAGAGAAACCACTGCAATAAGAAGCCTCTGCACCACGAGAGAGTAGCTCTTGATTGCTGCAACCAGAGAAGGCCCTCTCGAATCAATGAAGACTCAGTGCAGCAAAAAAAATAAATTAAAAAAAAAAAAAAGGAGGCTGCCACACTAGGCTGATTTCTAGTGGTCACACATCTTCACACATCCTGGCTCGCCTCTCCTTCCTACACACCTGGGAGGATAGTGCTTTCCAATCCTGAAAGGAAAGTGGGGCCTTATGACTAGATCCATCCACTGATCTCTGAATGGAAATGATGTGTGTCACTTCTAGGCTCAGATGTATGAGTTGTGCTGGACTGCCTCTCTGATGTGTCCACCCAAGGAGTCATGTATCAAATACCATCACTTTTGGGGATTAGTATTGTGACATATGAATCGTGGGGTGGGGGGGCCCAAATATTCAGATGATAGCAATGGTTCTTTCTAACTGCATGAGCGATTCCCAGAGAGGACGGATGGCTGAGAGCACCCACTGATGACAGTTGTGACACAGTGGCTCAGGCCAGATAGCTCTCGCATCACTCAACACCTTTTCATTGAGGTCCTACTATGCATACATAGGTGTGCATAGTGGGTGGTGCATACACAGGTGTGAACACAGACCTCCAAGTTTGGGAAGGCAGACGCATAAACAGGCGACTGCAGTACACAGAGTGTTTTTTGTGAAACTGAAGTCGTGCTGATTTTCAACGTTGTGCCAATCTCTGCTGCATAGCAAAGTGACTCAGTTACACAAACATACATATATTCTTTTTCTAACATTCTTTTCCATTATGGCTTATCACAGGATATTTAATATAGTTCCCTGTGCTATATATCAGGGGTTCCCACACCCCCGGCCGTGGACCCCTGGTACCGGCCCGTGGCCTGTTAGGGACCAGGCCGCACAGCAGGAGGTGAGTGAATGAAGCTTCCTCAGTATTTACAGCTACTCCCCATCACTCACCTTACCGCCTGAACTCTGCCTCCTGTCAGATCACTGGTGGCATAATAAATGTAATACCCTTGAAACATTCCCCCAGTCCCATCCATGGAAAATTTGTCTCCCATGAACCTGGTGCCAAAAAGGTTGTGGACCATTGCTATACATTAGGACCTTGCTGTTCATACAACTAACTCAACAACAACAACAACATAAACAAAGAATCCAATTGAAAAATGGGCAGAAGGCCTTAATAGACATTTCTCCAAAGAAGACATACAGATGGCCAGTAGGCATTTGAAAAGATGCTCAGCATCACTAATTATTAGAGAAATGCAGATCAAAACTAGAAGAAGTTTTAAAGAAGTAGCGCTGCTACTAACAATAACTGATGATAATAAATGGTATGACATAATGGTATGCTCAGAGCACTTATTTAGGTGCTCTCTTTAGGTTTTATGTTGTGTTACTTTACTCCATCCTCACATCAAACTTGTGAGGTGAGTACTAGTATGACTCCCATTCTGCAGGTCAGAAAAATGAGGCTCAGAGAATAAAATGATCAGCCTCGGTTAAAAAGCTAGAAAGCCTAGGCTGGGATTCACAATGCATGTTCTACATTTAAAGCTCTTGCCGGAAATGGCTACATAGCACTGCTTCCTACTATGTGCCTAGTACCAGCCCTGAATTAGGATGACCGTCCTCAGTAAATAATGGCTGATTGAACTGATTCAATTAGCAACAGCTACAATAAAGCAATCTTTGGAAGGAAAGTTATGACCAACCTAGACAGCATATTAAAAAGCAGACATTACTTTGGCAACAAAGGTCCATCTAGTCAAGGCTATGGTTTTTCCAGTGCTCATGTATGGATGTGAGAGTTCTATTATAAAGAAAATTGAGTGCCAAGAATTAATGCTTTTGAACTGTGGTGTTGGATAAGACTCTTAAGAGTCCCTTGGACTGCAAGGAGATCCAACCAGTCCTTCCTAAAGGAGATCAGTCCTGGGTGTTCATTGGAAGGACTGACGTTGAGGCTGAAACTCCAATACTTTGGCCACCTGATGCAAAGAGCTGACTCATTTGAAAAGACCCTGATGCTGGGAAAGATTAAGGACAGGAGGAAAAAGGGACAACAGAGGCTCAGATGGTTGGATGGCATCACCGAATCAATGGACATGAGTTCGAGTAAACTCCGGGAGTTGGTGATGGATAGGGAGGCCTGGCGTGCTGCAGTCCATGGGGCCGCAAAGAGTCGGACGAGACTGAACTGAACTGAACAATAAAGTCAGTGCAGGAGCTCCGGGAGACCAGCAGAAGGGCATTACTGAAACAGACTAAGCCAGTGGTTCTCAAAGTGTGGTCCCTGGACCAGCAGCAAAGGGAAATTGTTTGGTATGCAAATTCTCAGGCCTCTAATGTAAACCCACTAAACCAGGAATTCTGAGGATGGAGCCCAGGAATCTGTAATTTTAACACGTCTCTTGGGCCATTCTGATTCACAGCATTGCTCTAGGACCTTGCTTCTCAAAGGGCAGACGTGGTATCATCATCACCACCACCCTCTGCCTCCCACCCCACTGCCCAATCCCTCCACGCTCCCACTGGGAGCAAATGAGAACTGCAGAAGCCTTAAATCCCAACCCGGACCTACTGCATTAGACTCTCCATTTCATCTACATCCCCAGAGGATATTCTTTTGCAGGTTCAAGTTTGAGAAGCACAGGTCTATAGACTGTTGGTCTTCAAACTTAGCTGCTCCTCGGAATCACCTGGAGAGTTTTTAAAATGACTGATGCGCGGGTCCTGACTCTAGAGATTCCAGTTTAGTCGGTCTGGGGTGTTGCCTGGATACCAGACCTAAAATACCAGACCTATAATACCAGATTATTATAAAACGCGCGGGAGGGGCGGGGGGATCTCGAGAATTCCCAGCGTCCAGGACTCTAAGTCTTCCCAGAGAGGGGGTGGGCCTGCGCTCGGCCCCGCCCCAATGTTGGGCGTGGCCAGGAGAGGGGAAGGAAAAAAGCCGGAGTGTTCTGTGCGCAGCTGCCACCGCTGTTTCTACCTGTCTTCGGTCAAAGAAGGAGGCCTCCCAAATCAAGGGTTGTCAATCCACCCCCTGTCAACGGCCTCGAATTCACGAAAACGCTCCAGGCAAGGGTTCAGAGGCAGGGCAGAACGAGGGAGAGGTTTTATTACAAAAAGCCTGCATTCTCCGAGCTGTGCATTAATTAATTTCAAAGTTGACCGAGTGATGGGGAGGGGGAGGTTTAGGGCCACAACACAGGTAATAAAAAGACTTTCGAAAAGTCCCTCCTTTCTTCTTGGCTTGTCTCCCACCCGACCCACCCAATCACAATGAGAGAAAGAAGAAAAAAAAGCCAGTCTGTAAGCATCAAGCCTTTGCAGAGGCTGCAGAAAAAAACCAAAAAGAATCAGAGCTAGTGAATGCACAGAATTCTAGCAGAGAGAGGAGCCAGGAGTTTGGAGCAGGTGATGGAGTTGGGAGAGGGTGATGGAGTTCGGCAGAGGTGAGGAGGACTTGGAGGGAACAGTGACTTGAGAAAAGAAGGCTCTAGAGTCTTCAGAGCTGGTTCTCTGGGCTTCAACACTGAAGCTGTTTCCGTTGCACTCATTTCCTCACCTCCTCCTCCTCCTCTCATCTCCTGTGACTAATGATTTTGACCCTTCCCCAACCCGATCTGCAATATCTCAGGCCTCTGTCATAGTCGGCTTCCGGCCATCCGCAGGTCAGACAGCCCTGAGCCCAGGAGCGCCAGCCTCGCAGCAGCCTAAAGGCAACAGAACGTGGTCAAACACAGGTTCCCCCAACACCCCCAGGGCCCAATTTTTGCTCGATTTCCTTCCTTTTCCCTCTCCCCTATCTTGTTACCACAAATTGTCTTCCTTTTTAAATTTATTTTAAGTTTATTGTTTTTTTGGCTACACCACGATACATGTGGGATCTTAGTTCCATGACCAGGGATGGAACCCATGACCCCTGCAGTGAAAGCATGGAGTCTAAACCACTGGACTGCCAGGTGAGTCCCACTGTGAATTATCTCCCACTCTTTGGGGCCCCTCTTTTCCAGGCACTAGCTGAGGAGGAAATGTAAGGTAATGATAAAGTGACAACATAGGTTTTTAGTTACATAGCCACAAGGAGTTCATCAGAGGGACCACTTTCCAAGAAAGACCCCTTCCAAGGGTATTTTCAGAACAAATGAGATGCCATCACCCCACAGACTCTTGGAATTCCTCTTGGGGAATGGCCTTGGGAAATGTCTAAATGGACATTTCAAAGCAAAGCGCAAACCGCACTATAATTATGCTGTTCATTCATTTTTTTAAAATTCATGTTTGCATCTTAGTTGTTTGACCTCAGATGAGTGTAACTAAGTGAATCACCCATTTTACTCTTAATGCTTCTCCCTGAGTGATATTTGACTCTTTCCCCAAGTTAAAGGAATCCTGAAAGTTCGCAGATCTAGCCACCAAGAAAGAAACTGGCCAAAAAAATTGAGCAAGAACCTGAAGCATATACTCCTCTTCCCCACATCCCACTCCCCAAAAAACAACTTCTAAAAATACTCTGAATTATGGCAGAATATTCAGGAGAAGTGTCCAATCTCTGAAAGAGAACTTCTGGCAGTACTGATTTGAAGTTAAGGTACAAGTGTTAGTTGCTCAGTCATGTCTAACTCTTTGCAAACCCATGGACTGTAGCCGGTCAGGTTCCTCTGTCCATGCAATTCTCCAGGCAAGAATACTGGACTGGGTTGCCATTTCCTTCTCTAGGGGATCTTCTTGACCCAGGGATTGAACCTGGGTCTCCTGCATTGCACACAGATTCTTAACCATCTGAGCCACCAGGGAAACCCCACTGATTTGAAGGGATACTCTCTAAAATCACAAACTGAAAAAATCATTAAAGGTTTTCTTAGTCAGGATTCATGAACTCAATCCCACTTCCTCTTTTATTTGCATAGTAGTATCTGGGACAATTCCAGCTTTTAGCAACTCAAATTTTCCAGACGTCTTTCCTCCTTGGGATAAGCAACAAAGGGCACAAGCGTATTTTTGACTCAATATTATAGGATGTGTTTTTTTTTCCCTCTGTTTTATTTTTCCTCTTTGACTCCTCTTCTCTCCTACCTTGAAAGGAAAGGCGATTTTCAAGCCAAGTTAAATCCATTCAACAAGTATTTTCCGCATGCAAGGCCCTGTTTCACACGGTGTGTGGGAATCTCAGCCACTTAAGACTTGCTTTCTCATTTGTTTTCCTCTAGAGTGCCAACGGAGAAAAATGGGTTCGGGTTGCCCAGGACACTGTGTTGAGAAGGATTCTGAGGTTCAGATTCAGTGGGAATGTACAAATATGGCTTCTTTCACCTTACATTTAATAGACATTCAAATATTTTGAATGAATAAATAGGAAAAAAGAGAGACAGAAATGCATCCGTAAGTGATGAGACCTACCACTTTGGCAAGAGGAAATAAATTACATTATGTCTATGGATTCAAGTGAACTTTTGGAGTAATATTCATTCCAGATGGTAGCCAGAACATGTTCCCTTCCTATTTCCAGTGTTAAAAATCATAATATAGGTGGGATCCCCACTGAAATGGTTAACGTTGAAGTATATTTTGTCCCATTCTGCTGAATGGAGTGGCCACACACAAAAGTCGAGCAGACACCAAAGAATTGCTCTGGAATGAAGGAAGATGAAAGAGACATAACAAACTAAGTATGACAATTCTGAATTGGGTCCTTTGACTACAAACGCAACGTTGAGAGGAACTTGAATGAGAACTATATGGTGACAGTGTATCAACATTAGCTTCCTGATATTTATGGATGGCCATAATTTGGTTATATTAGAAATGACTTTGATTTTAGGAAATAAACATAAAAGTAGTCAGAGTTAGGGCTTCCCAGGTGGTGCTACTGGGAAAGAATCCACCTACCAATGCAGGACATAAAAGAGAAGTGGGTTCGATCTCTGGATCAGGAGGATCCCCTGGAAGAAGGAATGGCAGCCCACTCCAGTATTCTTGCCTGGAGAATCCCACGGACAGAAGAGCCTGGAGGACTACGGTCCAGGGGTTTGCAAAGAGTCAGACATGACTGAGCACTCATGCACAGCCAGAGTTAAAAAAAATTTCCTTTTTCACAAATATAATAAATGACATGTCCAGCCAATATACCCAGAGTTTCCTAATAAACACTCCAGAAAAAGAAAAACCAGTCAACAGAAATACGTAGGAGAGCTGAATTCATAGCTTTAGGTCCAGCCTGGCGCTCTTTGTGACTTGTGCTTAAGGAGAAACGTTCCAACTCTCGTGAACTATGCTTTAAAAGGAGAGTGTACTTTTTAGCTGGCCATCAAAACTTACAGCAAAAGAACAGACTTCAAATCTTATGAGGTCTTAGGTCTCTATGAGCTGTCACATTCTGAGCATAGAGATTTCATGGATTTTGCCCTAGAAGAGGAAGAATGCCAGGCACATTTCTAAATGAGTATCTTACCATGAAATACACCTGACAAAGTTCCTGATTCTTTGAAAGATATGCTTTATATATATGTGTGTGTGTGTGTGTATATATACACGTATATATTTAACATACCCCAGTGGGAGAAACATTCTCAAACCATAGCTCTCAGGGTCAGGTTTGTGTAAGAAAGTTTTGGTGAACAAATAACCGAAGAGATGCCGGAAAACCTAAGACTTTCATTTGAGTAGAGGAGAGGGATTTATTAGCCCACTAGATTAAAATTCCTGTATTTAAGACATATTTCACAAACACTTAATGGGGTTTTCCCACCCGTTAAGAGCAAACCCAGGGCACAATGTTCCATTTTAATAGGGGCAGTAACTTCACTTCATTTATAGACTAAACTGACAGGGAAAAAAAAAAAAAAAAAACCAGGGTAGTTCTGGCCAGAGAAAACATGACTTAATACAAGTGCTCAGGCAACATATTAGAAATAAAGGTCTGTCTGTAGTCTTGGTAATTTCTTTTCCTTTTTCTATTTTTGGGAGGGGGGGTGGTGATTTAGAAGAAAAAAAAAAAAAAACCCTGTGGTTGGTATCCAATGAAGTTAACACTTCTGGGGCAAGACCTCTATTACATGCAAACATCATGAATTATAATTACAGAACAACCTATTTACACATGGAGGAACACAAGGTCAAACAGAAAACCCTGCCAAGAATCTCAGCTTTTGACTGGGAAATACTGGCAATTGGCATTTGGCAAATGGTCTTGGAATGGGGCAAAGCCAGGAGAAGCAAAGAGATCTAGTGTTAAATCCATATGATGTTTTAGCAAACATGGAGGACCATGGAGATTTACCCTTTCGATAAGCTGGCCTCAAAAGACAAGTGACATCTCCACATCCATCTCATAGAATTATAGGCACTTAAACAGCTGATTAAGGTAGAAAGCAGGTATAACATCTTTTCAGGGAAATTTGGAAAATTCTGTAATAAAATCCTGGTGGCTCAGTAGTAAATGCAATGCAATGCAACGCCTGCCAATGCAAGAGATGCGGATTCCATCCCTGGGTTGGGAAGATCTCCTGGAGAAGGAAATGGCAACCCACTCCAGTATTCTTGCCTGGGAAATCCCATGGATATGGGGTTGCAAAGAGTCAGACACGACTTAATGACTCAACAACAACAGCCCATCTCTAGCAGTACTTTCTAAGGAAATAATTAAGTGATCCTCCAAAAAGATACACATTTACTTACAAGGATGTTTATTATAGAGCTAACTACAAGTATAAAATATTAGAAAGGATCTAAGTATTCATTGATAGGAAATTGGTTAAATCAATTAAAGTAAATCCACAAATGAGATACCATACAGCTTTTATGAAGCATGAAATTTATTTATAGATATTGCCATAGCAAGATGTCTCTAATATAGTAAGCTTAAATGGCAGGATATTAAGAAATCCAAAGTATGAGCTCATTTTTTGTTGTTGTTAAAAAAATGAAGGTATATGTGTATGTTTTTGGAAAAAGATCAGGCTGATATCTATAGGACTATCCAAAAGAGTTATTCTTGCTACCATAGAATAATTAGAAAATGCCCAGTGGCTATATATGTCCCATTCCCATATTGCTTGGTGGGTGCATGCCTGCTCAGTCGTGTCTGACTCTTTGTGACCCCATGGGCTGCAGCATACCAGGCTTCCCTGTCCTCCACTAAATCCCAGAGTTTGCTTAAATTCATGTCCATTGAGTTGGAGGTGCCATCTAACCATCTCATCCTCTGCCGTCTCCTTCTCCTTTTGTCTTCAATCAAAACAAATGTAGGTCACATTATAATAAAAGGCTATAAACATACTTCCGGTAAAGGAAAAGAAAGGCTATTTCGGAGACTTGCTCTCCTTTCCCTCTAAGATGTTGAATTTGGACACACCTACTTCTAACTTGTTTCTGCCATTTGCCAGCTGTTGGCACCAGAAGAGTGAACGGAATATCTCTGAGCCTAACCTCCATTCTGACTACGTAAGGACATTCTTTTCCTCCTAGGCTGGTGATGAGGATTAGCTGAGGTAATGTTTGTACAAGGCCTGGCCTAGCGCCTGGCATGCATAAGGAGCTCAGTTAAAGAAAAGAGTGTGTGCCTTGTTGACTGAACAGGTGCAAGGCTCATGAGCTAGACCTGCATCACGGATGGCTGCAACCAAGAGGAAACAGCAGGATGCTTGCTTGGTATCTCGCCTTCTGCTTGGTACTTCCTGGGTCACAAACAAGCTAGTTGATGTGTTATCTCCTCTTAAAGCTGGGAAACAGGTAACTATGATTAGTAACATGTCTAAAGCACCTTCTAAATGCCAGGCACTGTTGAGACTCTTTCATGTGGCAAATCATTTAATCATTCAAATCACTATTGTTGATCGACATTATTATTATGATGCCCATTTCACAGGTTAAGAAACCAAGTGAGTGAAAGTCGCTCTGTTGTGTCCAACTCTTTGAGACCCCATGGACTATAGAGTCCATGGAATTCTCCAGGTCAGAATACTGGAGTGGGTAGCCGCTCCCTTCTCCAGGGGATCTTCCCAACCCAGGTCTCTCACATTGCAGGCAGACTCTTTACCAGCTGAGCCACCAGGGAAGCCCTTAGGTACAGATAAAATACATGACTTGGATAAGGTCACTGGCTGCTTCGGGGTGGCACTGACAAACTAGAACCCAGAACTCTGATTTCAGAACATGAGATCTGACCCAGCCAAGCACACCTGTCAAATAACTCAGGATGATATCAAGGTTAAAGAATGGAATTCAGAGAAGGGGGCCAGGGAGGGGGTGTCTGTGGCAGAGGACCAGCCACTGAAACCTGAACTTCAAATTTGTTTCAAACCTGAAACAAACTTGACCAAGTGCTCAAATTTGAGTGAGCATCAGGATCAGGAAGATCTCCTGGAGAAAGGAATGGCTACCGCTCCAGTATTCTTGCCTAGAGAATTCCAATGGACAGAGGAGCCTGGCAGGCTATGGTTCATGGAATCTCAAAGAGTTGGACACAAATGAGCGACTCACACACACACACACACACACACACACACACACACACACACACACACACACACACACACACACGACATCCCTGGGCGGTGGGGGTACAGGATTGTTGGATTCTTCCCTCCTAGAGCTTCCGATTCAGTAAATCCAGGATAGGGGGTCTACCTAACAAACTCCCAGGTGGGACGTAAATGGGTGCAGAGTCACTTGGCCCTCAGGGCTGCATTCACATTGAGAGGGAGCGACAGCAGGGCAGGGCAAGGCATATAAATATGCAGCCCCGGTCCTATTTCTGATTCCATGGAATGTCAAATCATTGATGTTTTACAAGCGTTTTTCCTTTTGTTTTGTTTTTGGCTGTGATGGGTCTTCTTTGACATGCACAGGTTACTTTGTAGGCTAGAAAGTAGGGGCATGGGCTCAGGAGTTGTGACACACTGGGCTGAGTTGCCCTGAGACACGTGGAATCTTCCAGGACCAAGGATTGAACCTGTGTCCCCTGCATTGGCGGGTGGATTCTTAACCACTGGACCACCAGGGAAGCCCCTAAGCAAATGTTTATTGCTTTTAAATACAACCCTATTGCCCTTTGATGTCCACATCTGAGTAGTGCAGCATATAAGAAATATCTTTTAACAGTCAGTCAATGCAGTGAGATGGAACTTCATTCTTTCTCCAATGACAGAATTGGAGACACAGTTCATCACTCGCCTGACGTCCCTTTCTGTAAATCCTTTAGCATCTTTCTCACTTCTCTTCCACCTCTTATGCTCAGGGACTTCTGTCCTCCAAACTCTCCCTGAAAGGCCTCTCTTCAGCCCCAGGAGAAGAATGCATCTCATTGTCTTCCTCTTTACCCTTCTGAATTTTGTGCCAGTAAAGCTCAATGGGCCAGGGTGGCAAGAAAAATGCCAAGGAAGTCCCAATCTATTTTATTTTCACTGTAAAAATATTAGTAGTAATAAAATCAGATGGTACTTTTTTTTTTTTTTTTTTTCTATTTCTGCCAATTAGTTTTCTCAGATAATTCTACCTTAGTTACTTTTTTCTTCAAGACATACACAAGTCTATTTTTTGGTTGCTAAAGCCTTCGGGGAATGGAACAATAAACTCTACCAAATTTCAGAATAAAAGAATTAGGAAATTGTTGTAAAAGTTTAAATGATGCAAATCAAAGGGAATTCACAATATTAACAAGACTTATTAAATGCAGTTTCTAGGAACCTCAATCTGTAAAATACATGTAGTCTGAGATTTGAGATCAGGTTGAAAAATTTGAAAGTTTCAGCTATGTTGTGACTAATCAAATCTTCTTGAATAATACTATTTTGGAAGGGAGAAAGTAGTGCCAATTTTTAAAAAATATTTAGATATTTATTTGACTGCATTGGGTCTCAGTTGTGGCATTCAGCATCTTTTTGTTTGTTTGTTTCAGCAAGTGGAACTTTTTTTCTTTTTTTAGTTGCAGCATGTGGGATCTAGTTCTGTGGCCAGGGATCAAACTTGGGCCCCTTGCATTGGGAGCGAGAAGTCTTAGCCACTGGACCACCAGGGAAGTCCCTAAAGTACCAATTATTTCATTGTTTTTTTTGTGGGGCCCAGAAAATAGGTTATGTTTCCCAGTCTGTTTAGAAAAAAATGTCTTTATTGCCTCCAAATATCAGTGGGAAAATGGCCCACTTACTTAAGCTTCAGATCTCCCATCTACTGTTAAGGCAGAAAACTTTCTTTAACGTGACACATGGAGTTTGACCATATACTTCCCTTGAGAAAAAATTTCTCCGTCTAAAAGCAGATTGAAGACCACTGACAGAGGTCATTTCCATTGTAAGAACTGGCCTCTCCCTTTCTGGAACTCAACAAAACTATTTTCAATTTTAATGAAAAAAATAGGCCATAAACATTTTGTATTTTTCCTGAATTATCTTTTGTCAAGGAAAAAAGGGAAATACTTATCACTGAACTAAATCATGATTTTCTCTTTCACGTTTGTAGGGAAATAAAAAGTTTTCTCTCTTGCGTTTACCTCCATGTCAGCATCCCCACCCCAACAAATCTACAGTCCATTCACCCCAGTTGAGGGTCCCAAGGTGATGATGTTATAGAAAGGGACTGGTTGTCTTCCCTTAGGTCTATTTCGAAGATTATACACAAAGCCCTGGATCCCATATTTCTCTGAACATACCATTACATAAACACCATGCACAAATTCATGCAAACCAATGGCTTTCAGTCCTCACTGTTACATCCAAAGCTCCTGGGAACTTAAAAAAAAAAAATCTCGATTCCCAGTCCTCATGCCAGATCTACTAAATAGAAGCTCCAGGGATAAGTTCTGGGCCTATTTCAGAAACAATTGCATGCTCACAGCTTTCTCATTCTTTATCCCGAAACGATATCACAATACCATGGAGTGAAGCTGGCTGCACGAAGTCTGAAGACTAAAGTCTGCTCATCGCCCATTTCAGACACCAACAGGGAGACATGTCAGGGACCCCAGGAGCTACTGAGCATGCTCTTACCCTTGGCGCCTAGATCTTTCCAAGGTCAACATAGTCTGCTGAGTGCCATCTTGGCTGTTTCACTCCATGCCTATTGGTATTCATATAAGGCTCCTGGGGAGAAAAGACATGGTCTCCTTAAGCAGTATTTCCTAAGTGTGGGCATCCTGTGCAATGCCCCAAAGAAAATGGATTTCTGTGGGGCTTCCCTGGTGGTCCAGTGGTTAAGAATCCACCCTGTAAGGCAACGGACACTAGCTTGAGCCCTGGTCTGGGAAGATCCGACATGCCTCAGAGCAACTAAGTCCATAGGCCACAACTGTGGAGCTCATGCTCTAGACCCTACAAGCCACAACTATTGGAGCCCAAGCACTTAGAGTCTGTGCTCCACAAGACAAACCACTGCAGTGAGAAGCCCATGCACTGCAACAAAGAATAGCCCTCTCTCACTGCAACCAGAGAAAGCTGGCTCACAGCCACAGAATAAAATAACTAAATCTTTGAAAAGGAAAATGGATAAGTTCAGGACATGCTACTAACGTTGATACACACCATGGACTTATTAGGCTCTGAAAAGTCCTGCAATAAACAAATCTGTTTATGCAGCCCTCCCCACCCACATTTGACTACAGAATCCTTTTCCTATCAATATTCCTATCGATAGCAGGGGGATACACTTTGGCAAATGCTGATTCAGACTGTGAACTGTTGGACATGGGGTCCAATTTCCCCCTCTTCTTGGTACCCCTTAAAGCACCAGAGAGAGGGAGGAATAAGGCAGAAAGCAGGGACACGAAAGACGTGGGTTGGCCGAAGGGATTTAGAAGGGTGATAGTAATCAGAGAACTCGAGTGTGATTTCTGACGTTGTTCCTGAAAGCATCTCAGCCAGGCTGGTGGTCCAATGTCCTAATTAGCTAATGGGAAGAGGAGGGCTTTACATGTTTAGAAAGGAGGGCTTATCGGATCAGCACTCAAAGATACTCTTTTTTTTTTCCTCCAATGACCGTTTTCCTCTGAGAATGTCATTCTCCAACTTGAGCATGCATCAGATCCCCTGGAGGGCTTATAGAAACACAGATGGCTGAGCCTCACCCCCAGAGCATCTGATGCTGTAGGTCTGGAGTGGGACCTGAGAATTTGCATTTCTGATGAATTTCCACGTGATGCTGCTCCTGGTCTGCAAACCACACATTGGGAAGGAGTGTCCTAGTACAACAGAAGAGAGGAAGGGGATGGGAAGTGATGGAGAAAGAAGAAAGAGAACCAGAAGAAGAGAGAGGACAGGAAGGGGAAGGAGAAGAAGGGACGATGGGGAGATGCAGAGAATGAGAGGTGAATGTGGGAAAGAGAAAGATTCAGAGAAGGAAGCCAGGAAGAGGGATGACAACAAAGGAAAGGAGATGAGAGGACAGGGAGATAAGAGAGATGGAGATAGAACTGCTTGGGGGAAAAATGCATTACAGTTGTCAAGGTGTCACTCTTGGAGTCTGGGCAAAGTACCAGTGGGAGCTGAGCCTTGGGTGTTCGTGGGGCTTTGTTTGTGGGGTTTGGGGGTTTGTAGGGCTACCTACTGTACGTAGAGCTCGAAGTTTCCCACCCATACTTGTTGGTGAACATGCCTGGGTTTGGAGTTTCCCAGTCTTAGCTTGATGACACAAGCTGATCTGGAAGCCAAATCTGGCTCCAGCTAAGGGAGAAAGCCATGAAAAAGGAGGACAGAGTTCTCCAGTGAACTCCTTTCCCCATCCAACCACCCCCCTCCTGAGTCTTCATGGATCCTGGAGCTCCTTCCCAACTCTCCCTGTGACCCAGAAAAACTGCCAACTCCTTCTGGAACTGACTCTCACACTCCAAGCATTTGTGCTCCTCACTGCTGACTGGGACACATCTTCCAGCTGAATCACACTCAGGAGTACTCAGAGCTCCTCTTTGAGGCCATGCTGGTCCCTATTCCCCTCTGGACAGTCTTGAGGGTCAGAGGAAACCCCACCAGGGGCTGCTGCTGAATTTCACATATCCGCGGGACTGCCTTCCCAGCAAGGAAATGTATAGCAGCATCAGAACCCGGGGCCAACTCCACGTGCGGAAATCCAAGTGGGTGGAGAGAACCCCTGGGCTTAGCTATGTCACCTGGTTTACAAGAGACATGCCAGGGTCCCTGGAGATGGTCTGTGTTGTAGCGACGGGGGCGGATAAACAGGCTAAGGAATCAGAGGCTCTGCCTTGGGAAGCGAGCAGGGATGGCAGTGCCTCTCTCCCCTGGAGGTGTGGGAAATCCTCGCTATAAATCAAGGAAATTAAATAGAGTGCAGGGTTTAGAGGCATTGCTCAAACTCCTAATCCAGGTCGCAGGGTTGCTGAAAGGACCGCCATGCCCAGGGAGAGGGGAACTCCATTTCACAAGCTTTTGCTCTCCCTGGAGCCCAGCGAGGAGGCTGCAACTGGGGGGGTGGGGGGGTGGGGGATTGTGGCGGAACGGGGAGGGGCAGGGGGAGGGCGGCGGGGGGGGGTGGGGTGCGGTGAGGGAGCGGGAGTGCAACTGGTGGTGGAGTTTCTTTGCAATCCCAGGGGAGAGGAGCATGAAGTTAAGGCTGAAAAGAGACTCAGAGATCGTTTCCTCTTCCTTCAGAGAAACTGAGGCCAAATGCAGAGAAGGCACTTGTGCAAAGGCATGCAGGATGACACGGGGATTAGCTGTTGCTTGGATCCACGGGCACACGCCATTGCATCTGCATGTGGCAGCTGGAGACAGTGTCAGGGAGCAGTTCATGAGGGGTCTGCTGGCAGAGCCATGAACCCTTGCAGAGCAATGCAGGGTGACGGAGGAAACTCCCTGCTAGAGGTAGGATGCATTTTGAAAATGAACAAGCATCTCTATTTCTGCCCTGCACATAGGTTCATCTGCACCATTTTTTTTTTTTTTTAAGATTCCACATATATGGGTAAGCATACAATGTTCGTTTTTCTTTATCTGACTTACAGAGAGCCTCTGTACCACAGACTCCAGGTCCATCCATGTCTCTGCAAGTGAATAGAGACACAGAGGTAGAGAAGGGCCATGCGGCCACAGTGGGGAAGGGGAGGGTGGGGTGCACTGGGAGAGTCGCACTGACATATATACACAGTGAGGTGTTCTAGAGCACGCAGAGCTCAGTGCGGTGCTCTGTGCTGACCTAGATGGATGGAGGTGGGAAGGTCCTAAAGGGAGGGGATATATGTGTACATACAGCTGATTCACTGCATTGTACAGCAGAAACTAACGCAATATTGTAATGCAATTATAGGCCAATAAAAATAAATAGCAAAAAATAAAATAACAAAATGAACAAGCAATTGACAGACGTACTTCTTTTTCTAGCGTAAAGTTAGGCAAGCACATGCATCACTTTTTGGAAGATGTAAATCATTTCAAATCGGCAGGCAAGAGATTTCCCTGGTGGTCCAGTGGTTAAGACTCCACTTTCCAAAGCAGGGGGTGCAGATTCCATCCCTGGTCTGGGAGCTAAGATCCCACATGCCTCTTGGCCATAAAACCAAAACATAAAACAGAAGCAATATTGTAACAAATTCAATAAAGACTTTACAATACTAAAACCACCTTAAAAAAATAAGCAGGCAAGCAAAGTGGGGAGAATGCAAACACTGTTTCCCTGATGGCTCAAGCAGGCAAAGAATCCAACTGCTAATACAGGAGACCCAGGAGTCATAGGTTTGATCCCTGGGCCAGGAAGATCCCCTGGAGGAGGAAAAAGTCAAACCCACTCCAGTATTCTTGCCTGAAAACTCCTGTGGACAGAGGAGCCTAGCAGGTTATAGTCCATAGGGTTGCAGAGTTGGATACAACTGAGCAACTGACACATACACACACCTGACTTCAGATTTTTGAGCATTTCTGATGCATCAGACAAGGGATCAAGCCTTTTACTTCAGCCATGTCACTTAATCCCCACAAGTGCCAAAGGAATATGCTTCAGTTGCAGTCATTTTTCAGGTAAGGAGGGGAAAGCACAGAAGGGTCAAGGTGACTGCTCAGGATCAAAATCAGCATCTCTGTGTCTGTCAGTTAATTCTCTCAAAGGAGCATTTTTCAGTGGCAGAAATTATTCTTCTGTGTTGTTGTTTAATCATTTAAGTTGTGTCTGATTCTTTTCCATTCCTATGACTATAGCACACCAGGCTCTCCTGTCCTTCACTACCTCCCTGAGTTTGCTCAGACTCATGTCCATTGAGCCGATTATGCCATCCAGCCATCTCATCCTCTCTTGCCCCCTTCTCCTCTTGCCCTCAGTCTTTCCCAGCATTCAGTTCAGTTCAGTTGCTCAGTCATGTCCAACTCTTTGCAATCCCATGAACTGCAGCATGCCATGCTTCCCTATCCATCACCAGCTCCCAGAGCTTACTCAAACTAATGTCCATCGAGTCAGTGATACCACCCAAGCATCTCACCCTCTGTTGTCCCCTTCTCCTGCCTTCAATCTTTCCCAGCATCAGGATCTTTTCCAGTGAGTCAGTTCTTCGCATCAGGTGATCAAAGTATTGGAGTTTCAGCTTCAGCATCAGTCCTTCTAATAAATATTCAGGGTTGATTTCCTTTAGGATTGACTGGTTTGATCTCCTTGCAGTCCAAAGGACTCTCAAGAGTCTTCTCCAACACCATAGTTCGAAAGCATCAATTCTTGAATGCTCAGCTTTCTTTATAGTCCAACTCTCACATCCATACATGACTACTGGAAAAACCATAGCTTTGACTAGATGGACTTTGTCAGTAAAGTGATGTCTCTGCTTTTTAACATGCTGTCTAGGTTTGTCATAGTTTTTCTTCCAAGGAGCAAGTGTCTTTTGATTTCATGGCTGCAGTCACCATCTGCAGTGATTTTGGAGCCCCCCAAAATAGTCTCTCACTGTTCCAAAAGGCATCACTTTTAATAACTGCCTATGATTCTGTGGTAGGATGGACACACTATCTCTGATAGCAGGAACTGCAAATTTTTCGTAAAAAGCCAGAGCGTCAATCCCCTCTCCTTTGCAGATCTCCGGTCTTAGCGCAACTCCTTCACTCTGCCTTTGTAGCAGGTGAAAGCAACAACAGAAAGCAAGAAAGAAACCATGGGTGTGGCTGCACCCCAATGAAGTTTCATTTACAAAATCAGGAGGTGAGCTGAATTTGGCCCGAGGCCTGTCGTATGCCTAGTTTGCTATGGCCCCATGTCCCACGTTGTTGCCAGCACCTTATTATCAATACATAATAATGACAGTCATCACTCTTCTTGTTATATATCAAAATAGCTGTGACAAGAAAAGGTTCTGTATCAGGCACAAACAACAAATCTTGGAGAGCAGTGATTCTCCAACTTTACTGTGTTCTAGAATCTATGGAGCTTGTTAAAAATGCAGAATGATATACACCATGGGATATTACTCAGCCATTAAAAAGAATTCATCTGAATCAGTTCTAATGAGATGGATGAAACTGGAGCCCATTATACAGAGTGAAGTAAGCCAGAAAGATAAAGAACATTACAGCATACTAACACATATATATGGAATTTAGAAAGATGGTAATGATAACCCTATATGCAAAACAGAAAAAGAGACACAGATGTACAGAACAGACTTTTGGACTCTGTGGGAGAAGGCGAGGCTGGGATGTTTCGAGAGAACAGCATGTATATTATCTATAGTGAAACAGATCACCAGCCCAGGTGGGATGCGTGAGACAAGTGCTCGGGCCTGGTGCACTGGGAGGACCCAGAGGAATCGGGTGGAGAGGGAGGTGGGAGGGGGGATCAGGATGGGGAATACATATAACTCCATGGCTGATTCATGTCAATGTATGACAAAACCCACTGCAATGTTGTGAAGTAATTAGCCTCCAACTAATAAAAATAAATGAAAAAAAAATGCAGAATGAGACCCCACCCCAGAGAATCTCGTACAGACAGTCTGCATGAGGCCCCAAGCATCTGAAATGTTAATGAGCACTCTCAGGGGGTCTGGATGAGGGGGGTCAGTGACCACATTTAGAAAAACACCTCTGGGTTGCTGGAGAGCAAAAGGAGCTACCTTGTGGGAGTCTGGCAAGCATGCTGAGTAGAGAGGAACAAGGGGGTACCCCCTGGCATGACAGCACTTGGAGCCATGTGAGGCTCTCCCTGGAAGGGACAGGGACATGGCTCAGCCATGAGAACAACAGACCTCATTAGAAAAGCATCTGCTATGTACCAGGTGATTCCCATGTGCTAACTCTATCTCTCAATAACTCAAGTCCCTCTCCCCCATATTAGAATGGTGACAGGAGATACAGAGCTTACCTACAGACACTCAGCTTGCTGGCATCAGCTGGTAATCATGCCACTTAATCACAGAACTGGAACAAGGACCTGAGTTTGAATGACTGGAAAACTGGGACACAGAGGATGAACCAAGCTCAGAATGGAGGGGTGTCTGAGGTTCAGTTAGGTCCATAAGGGAAAAAGCAGGACTGCTCAAAGAGCTCTGGATTCTGCTGATGATCTTAATTTCCCAAGAGCCTCTAGGGTAAGTTTTAGGATTCCCAATTGCAGACCAGGGAAGAAAGATTCTCAGAACCAAGGTCACATGACCCACTCTACCCACAATGCACCTGATTCTGATGTCTGATTTACCTGCTATGATTTGGCAAAATGATCCCAGTGACCTTATCCTTTCACTGAGTGGCTACCCATCTGCATACAGTTGGCATTCAATCAATGCTTGCTGATTATCTCTGGTACCCAAATCATTTCCCTTTCTCTCTTATAGAATTTTAGCAAAGATTTACTGTAGGTTTATCATGTGTGGACACCTTCTGTATTAAATAATGCTACATGCATGGAAAATAATTTAATCTTCAGTCATCCGGGTGGTAAACCATGAGATATTTTGTGTGCGTTTCACAGAAGTAGCGTGTCTGCAAAAAGTTTCATGACATCTCCATTCTGGAGATGTCAAAACTAAGTCTCAAGAGGGCTAAGAGATTTTTTCCCCCAAATTGTAGAGTTAGTAAGTAGAAAAGGTAAGGTTTGAATGATTTGTTTAATCACCATGTCACAAGCCTCTCTAGTTTCCAAACATTCTCTCTTGTGTGTTCTCCTTTGCTCTTCACAACGGTCCTGTGGCTTGTTAGGGTAAGGTGGTAGTTCTTCAAAGCATGGCTCCCAGATGAGGAGTTTCCACTGCATCTGAATTTGTTAGAAGTGCACATTCTCTCCAGTTAGAATGCACTGGGGCTTCCCCAGTGGCTCAGCGGTAAAGAATCTGCCTAAAATGCAGGAGCTGCAGGGATACACAGTTCAATCCCTGGGTCAGAAAGATCCCCTGGAGAAGGGCATGGCAACCCACTCCAGTGTTCTTGCCTAGAGAATCCCATGGACAGAGGAGCCTGGCAGGCTACAGTCCATAAGTTTGCAGAGTCAGACACTACTGAAGCGACTTAGCACATGTGCATGCACATTCTCAAGCTCTTTCCCAGATCCAATGACTCAGAAACTTGTGAGGAGGAAAACCCGGCCAGCTTGTCCAAGGATGCACAGGAAATGGTGGTGAGGCTGGGTCTTAATGCCACGGCTCAGGCTTTCTCGTTAGAATCACCTGGGAGACACATTATAATAATGCAATTGTCCTGGTTTTCCCTAGACTTTGTAATTCAGGATCTCACAGGGCTGGAGTCCCAGAAACTGCATTGTCACAGATTCCCAGATGATTCTGGAGTTTGAAATTTACCTCAAGAACACCCGTTGGACTAGAATCGCATGGATCTCTCCTCTTTGCACTGCCAAGGTTCCTTCTTTTCATCCTCCCCACACCCCTAGGCAGAGTACTTGGATTCTTCGGGTGTCTCTGCAACAACTAGTTATGAACTAACCAGTTGTAGAGAGAGGCCAAATTTGTTGCAGGATACTCAGAAGAACCCAGGTACTCTGCCTCACATCTCTGACTTCTTAAGCTGTTTCATTAAAAAAAAAAATTGCAACTCATCCACAGATGTTTATTGTCAGACTTTTAAACAGTATAGAAAGTCTTTATAGATATTTAGAAAGTAAAAGGTGTTTTCCTTCTGACCCTTTCCAGACCACCCTCAATTTACTGTTAACAGTTTGGTGTGTAGCTTTCCAGACATTTAAAATTCTTAAATATGTATATGCACATGTACACTCCGATGATAATTCAAAACAGGAACGGGACTATATCATTCTTCTTATTATACCGTGCCATGGCCCATTTAATAGGATACTGTGCACATACTTCTCTTTGTGTTTTTTAGGATGTGTAAATATAGCCCCTTATTGCTAAAGTTTATAGCATATCCCACTTCTGGAAGCATCTTAATTGAGTTAATTAGTCTCCAGCTGATGGGGACTTTTATAGACTCTTATTTTTCACTACTATAAACAGTGGGACCCTAAACATCCTTATTGGTACACTTTTTCTTTCTTTCTTTTTTTTTAAATACACATCAACCTGAAAGCTTGATGGCCTTGAAGAAGAAATCCTGGGATCCTGCCTCTGTCCGCTTGACAACCCTATACTGTCCTTTTCAAGATGGACTGTTCTATGCCTAAAAGAAAAACTGACACAGAATGACAGCTACTTGTTGCTATTTCTGTTTTTTCTACCGGCTTCTTGGAGAGAGGGGAAGGATGAAAACTGAAATGAAAATGGTGTTTTTTTTTTCCTTTGTCAAGGTGGGATGGTCATCATGAATGCCAATGTGAGCTTCAAGATGGACACTCGGGGATGGTACTGTCTGTATCATGTTTGGGGGCGGGGGTGCTTCTCCTGATTGAAGGATGTGGCCATTGGCAGAGATGGGGTAAGTAGGTGACTTTTCCCAGGTTGAGCAGGAATCATGACAGAGATTGGTTTAGCTGCTCTTCATTGCTTACTACTTTCTTCTTCTTCCTTCCTTCCTCTCTCTTCCTGCCACCCCTCTCCTCTTTCCTTCCAGGTAAACGCTGCACCCACCCTCTTTTATTAAAAATTGAATTTTAATTTATTTCTTTGGCTATGCCGGGTATTAGTTTTGGCTTTCAAGATCTCTGAACTCTACTGCAGCATGCAGGATCTTTTTTAGTTGTGGCAGGCAAACTCTTAGTTACAGATGAGGGATCTAGTCCCCTGGCCAGGGATCGAACCTGAGCCCCCAGCATGGGGAGCGTGGAGTCTTTGCCACTGGACCACCAGGGAAGTCCCTGTATCCTCTTCCTTGAAGCTGATTCTGAAACCTGGAGTCTTTATATAAAGGTGAGGTATGGGATGGAAATTAAATTGAATTAACCAACTGAATGTATTACATCTATCCAATGTAACCTGCTGATGAAGGCATCCACCAAGAGTGAAACCTTCCTGTATTCCTTGGTGTTATTTTCCGAGGTCCCCCCAACCCCGAGTGATTTCAAGAGCTGCATTCCACTCCACACCCCCAACTCCCTATGACTCAGTCCCCTACTCATCTCTGAGTCATTCGAGAATGGAAATCATGAGCAAAACCTGGCTCCCACCCAGGCAGTGACAGAGCACGTCCAGAAAATTAAGGATTCCCCATTCTGCCAAGGAGGCGTGAGTGGAGACAGCCGATTCTCCATGGTCAGGAGGGAGACGTGTTTCAAAACTCCAAGTCATTGGGGGCTGGCAGGAGGGCCTGTTGTTTTGGGAAACTGTGCATTATAGCACTTGGGAGAGAACAGAACTGTCTTCAAGGCAAGAGAAATAACAGCTGAAACAGACGATGCAACAGTGATGAGCAACCTCATGCCCCGTCGGGGTCATCGTCTTAATTATGCATAGTGTTTAAAACCCATTTCTCTCCATTATCCATGAAAATAACTAATTTTTTTGTTATTGTTGTTGTTAAACAGCTGCTCTGTTTGGGGCACTTGGAATGCTTTATTCCCTCGAATTCTTTAGGTCAACTCTTTTGACTGGCATTGTTGTGACCTTTATCTTAAATTAAGGAAACTGAGACTTAGGGAGGTTAATAAGTGCTTTGTTACACAGTTAAGAGAATACAACCCCCAGGGCTAGTGAGTGATTGTGATAAGCACAGAATTAAAAGTCCCAGTGCAGGCTAGCGGTTAAGACGCCAAGCTTCCACTGCAGGTGGCACGGGTTCAATCCCTGGTCAAGGAAATAAGATCCCACATGCCATGAAAGTGAAAGTCGCTCAGTCATGTCTGACTCTTTGCAACCCCACGGACTATACAGTCCATGGAATGGGCCATAGAAAAAAAGAATTGATGCAAAAAGTAAAATAAAATCCATGATTTAAAAAAAAAAAAAAATCCATGATTAAAAAAAAAGTCCCAATGCACGTGAACAACCATTATCAAAAAGCAGCAAGTGCCTCTGGCCTTAAAGTGTGCAGTAGGTAAGTGCTGCTCTATGACAAATCTGGGCTTTCCAGGTGGCTCAGTGATAAAGAATCTGTTTGCCAATGCAGGAGACCCAGGAGATGCAGGTTCAACCCCTGGGTCAGGAAGATGCCCTGGAGAAGGAAATGGCTACCCACTCCAGTATTCTTGCCTGGGAAATCCCATGGACAGAGGAGCCTGGCAGGCTACAGTCCATGGGGTTGCAAAGAATTGGATACAACTGAGCATGTACACATACATGCTGTGACATAGCACCCCAATCAGTAGTTGAAAACTACAAATGTCTATTTCCCCACAGTTTCTGAAGGTCAACAATCTAGCAGCAGTTGAACTGGATGGTTTTGGCTCTGGGTCTCCAGTGAAGTTGAAGTCAAGTTGCCAGCTGGGCTATGGTCTCATCTGAAGGTTTGTCTGGGGTGGGCTGCAATCCATTTCCAAGATTATCCATGTGACTATTGGCAGGAGGTTTAGCTCCTCACCATGTGCATACCTCTACAGAGCTGCCCCCATAATGGCTTCACCCAGGGCAAGTCATGAGAGAGAGAAAGAAACCAAGAGAGTGGAGCTGCAATCTCTTTTGGGACCTGATCTCAGAAGTGAGGCACCATCACTCCTGCTGTCCCAATGCTGGGACAGTGTGGGAGGGGACCACAGAAGGGTGGGATGCCGGGGGGTGATATCCTGGAGGCTGCCTGCCACATAAGGGTGCACCCCTTTTCCAGAAACTCCTCAAGGTCTTCATGGGATACAACACATCCAAGGACTGGGTGTCGTTTGTTTCTTTTTCCTCTCCATCAACCACTTGGACCAAATTCAGGTGTATAAAGAAAAGAAGGGGACACTTCTCATCAAACTATGGGAAGATTCAGTCTTGATTCTGTACAATAACATCACCCAACAGACTTCCTTCTCATCAATTCAATCTGCTCAGCAAATAATCAGATTGCATGATCCTGTCCATTGCCCTCCTGAATCCAGGAGGCTGGTTACTCCAACTCTACATCACTCTGCTCCCCATCTCAAAACTGACTCTCCACCCTGCTTAATCTGTGTTCCAGATGTTGAACCATGCAGACTATAAGACCTGCATTTCCTTGACAGTGGATTTCAGTTGAGTTTGCCCAACAGGAAGCACCAGCAAGGCACTGACCTCGTGGTCCCAGTGGTTAAGGATCCGCCTTCCAATGCAGGGGATGCAGGTTCGATCCCTGATCAGGGAAATAATATCCCACGTGCTGCAGAGCAACTAAGTCCACCTGCCACAACTAGAGAAGTCCATGTGCTGCAACAGAGACCCAGCATGGCAAAAAAAAGAAGAAAAAGAAGAAACACCAGCAGGAGATTAGAGGATGGGCAGTGGAGGGGGAGGGGCGAAGGGAGGGGTGTCCGTGTTTCTATTCCCTCTCTGCTTCTGCCCCATCATTCTAAGAATGGTTGTGGCCCTCCGTGTCTACACCTCTTATTGGGTAGCCCCATTCTCTGTTCCAACTCTCACTGGACCCCGAAACCTCTATATTCCTCCACTGCCCCTTCCGTTCCAGGCCTGGTAACAAATTCCTGCTGTTGGAAATCTCCAAGTCCTTGGCCATCCCTTTCTGGTTCTTTTTATCAGGCTCACACCTCTGTAAATAACCCCTTTAAAAATGTCTCTGAGTGTAACCATCTGAATCGAATTCTTTCATCCGCTAGAAACCAGACTCCGTAGAGACTAAAACAACCTCGGACTTCCACATCTTTATTTCCTCACACTTTAAGACAATCCTTTAACTATGTGTCAGTGTAGAGAAGGGCTTATTTTAGTAGACACAGGACTTGATAAATCCTTGAGCCATGTTAGAGAGTATAAATACATTGGATTTATATGGCCATGACCATGACTTTACCATGTCACTCCACTAGTACCCTTTTGAGTCATCAAGAATTTTATGCATGTTTAATGTGGAATGCATGAGTGTGGGCTTTCAAAGGATTCCCAGCAGATGATTTCCTAAGATGCCTAAGGCAGTTCTTCCTCACCCTCAAAATACCATTGGGTTGGCCAAAAAGTTCCTGAATGAACTTTTTAGTCAACTCAGTACCTTTCTACCAAAATCAGTCACAGTTTGTGATCTGGGTCATAGAATGCTAGGTATGGTCTCCTCTTTATTGTACTTTAAAAAATAAGACCCTTTACTGATTTTTCTTTCTGGGGAAGGATAGTTAAATAAATCCAGGTTTTAAGTCTTCTTTTCCCCAAATGAGTGAAGTGGTCATCTGTTACAGACGGTAATGGGAAGGAACAGAAAGCAGAACTGGGAACTAGTTTGCAGAGCCGTCACTCATGCGTTCACCCATCCATCCGTCATTCATTCCCAAGCCCTTACCTTGTGTTACAGGAGATTCAAGAAGGCAGAAACACATCAGACAGAGTCACTTCTCTCAAGATGCCCACCATTTATAGAAATTAAGCAGACAAGAGCAAATAGCCCAAAGTAGGGTGGAGTTGAATTGTGTGTGTGTGTGTGTGTGTGTGTGTGTGTGTGTGTGTGTGTGTGTGTGGTTGTGCGTCTGCTTTTTAATCTAGACTTTATCTCTTTCCCTCTACTGTGCTATGCTTAATCGATCAGTTGTGTCCAACTCTTTGTGACCCAATGGACTATAGCCTGCCAAGCTCTTCTGTCCATGGGGATTCTCCAGGCAAGAATACTGGAGTAGGTTGCCATATCCTCCTCCAGGGCATCTTCCCAGCCCAGGGATCAAACCCAGGTCTCCCGCATTGCAGGCAGATTCTTTACATCTGAGACACCAGGGAAGCTCAAGAATACTGGAGCGGGTAGCCTATCCCTTCTCCAGGAGATCTTCCCAGCCCAGGAATTGAAGTGAGGTCTCTACTGCGGATTCTTCTACTGCAGAGCGTCAAACTGAAAGCATCGCCCATGCGGTGTGCTCCACAGGGAGCGGATTACATGACAAAGCTGATTTTGTTTGTTCCTATCTGGGAAACCATTTAGCAGGCAGGCTGTTTGCAGGAAGAGCAGAGAGAGGAGCAGGGCATGCCAGGGAGAAAAACCTTTTAATTAAACAATACCTTCAAGCTAAAGGAAATCTTTTTTTTTTAATTTTTTTTTTTTTTTAATGAATGAAGAAAAACCATCTCTTCACCTCCCCCACTTTGATGAATCCTTGCTCTGGAGCCCAACTCATCTTCATCTGCACCAAGTAACATCATGGCTGAAGATCTTTATGGGATAGTTCTCATTCCTGGTGGGTCCCTGGTACACAGTCTGACCAGCCCAGGAAGGGGGTTGCTGAGGGCTGGTTGGTCCCTGAGACTTTGGCTGCCTTCACAACTGCCATGACCAGAACACCCTGCAGTGTCACAGAGAGTGGACTTCCCTTGAGCCCTAACGGATTCTTAGAATCCCTATTTCCTTGCCTAGTGATTCTATTTGTTTACACATTTGTCCATTTCTGGATGTATTCGACCATGATGTATGGTCTCTCTGGTGGTTCTAAGCACTGGAGATACAGCAGAAGGCAAAATAGATGGTGATGACATTATAGTGACACTAAGTATAAGTTACTTGTGCAGCATGTTTGAAAAGGATGAAGAAAGCAGAGACAGCACTTCCCTGGTGGTCCAGCGGTTAAGACTTCACCGTCCATTGCACAGCCATGTGTCTTGGGTCAATAATAATAATAAAACAGAAGCAATATTGTAATAAATTCAATAAAGACTTTAAAAATGGTCCACATCAAAAAAAATCTTAAAAAAAAAAAAAGGAAAGCAGGGTAAAATGGAGAGGAAGGTATGGTTGAGGTTGGAATTTTAAAGGGAATGGTCAGAACAGGCTTCCATGAGGTGATGTTTGAGCAGCCAGTTGGGAGTGAAGGGATGCCCAAGGCTGCTATCCTGGGGAAGAGTGATTCAGGCATGACAGCTTGTGCAAAGGCCCTGAGAAGGGAACTACAGATTAGAGGATCAGCACAGGGGATGGTGTGTCTGGAGGGGAGAGATGAAGGAGAGATGGAGGAGATGGAATCAAAGAACAGCAGGCAGAGGGTGAGGAATGATGTAGAGCCTTTGGGGTTGAGTAAAAAAATTGATTTTTTTTTATCCTGACTTTTTTTCATTTTTATGTTTTTATGTGTGTAGCTGCTTTACAATTTTATGTTAGTTTCCACTGTACAGAAAACTAAATCAGCTCTATATGTACACATATCTCCCCTCTTTTTCTGGATGTCCTTTCCATTTAGGTCACTACAGAGCACTGAGTGGGGTCCCCAGTGCTCTACAGTCAGTCCTTATTAGTTATCTACTTCACACACGTTATTGCTGTTTTTAGTCACTGCATCACGTCTGACTCTTGTGACCCCATGGACTATAACCTGCCAGGCTCCTCTATCCCTGGGATTTCCCAGGCAAGAATACTGAGTGGGTTGCCCTTTTCCTGTCCAGGGGATCTTCCAGAACCAGGGATCAGACCCATACCCCAGTCTCCTGCATTGGCAGGTGGATTCTTTACCACTGAGCCACCGGGGAAACCCTATCTTATACAGTAGTAGTATATACATGTCAATCCCAACCTCCCAATTCATCCCACCCACCTCCTTCCTCCATATTGGTATGCATACATTTGTTCTCTATGTCTGTGTCTGTATTTCTGCTTTGCAAATAACATCATCTATGCCATCATTTTCTAGATTCCACAGATATGCATTAATACATGACGTCTGCTTTTCTCTTTCTGACTTACTTCACCTCTGTATGACGGTCTAGGGGCTACAGCAGCTTTTCATTTTGGGGAGAAGAGCTGAAATCATTATACCGATGAAACTCATAGAAAGTCTCAGCTTGTGCATGTATGAATGGTCATGTGTGAGCACGGACATGCGCGTGCGTGCACACACACACACACATACACACAGCACCCTCTCCCAGAAACAAGAGTGATATAAATAGAGAAATGGCGACTGTGGCAGGCTGGAGCCTTGGGCTGATGTCGAGGGTGGGCTGCGGCACTAATGCTAATGACTTCTGATGATCTGGAGCCGTCATTAAACTAATAAACCCATCTCCAAATTAGCACAGCGGCTGCAGCCAGCGAACATTTAATCAAGCCGCCTTCATTACTTTAGACACGGCACACTTGGCGAAAGCGACGGTGGGAGACAGGATGGGGGACCCTCATCTGATGATTTTATCACTTGCCTGCCAGAGCGTGAAGGAATCGGTGTGATGAAGTTGCTCTGTTGTTTTTTTCCCTGCCAGAAGGGAAGGCCAGAGAAAGCTAAGCCTTCTTTTCCTCTCTAATTACACGATGCCCTTCTTTTCAAAAATACCTTGTGATGCATTCACTATTTAGAATTGTGAGTTTATTTTTCAAGTTTTGTGATTTGATCCCCATCTTTTAAACAAATATGTTCATTTTATCTGTTTGGCTGCATCTGGTCTTAGTTGCAGCATTTGTAGCACGCAGGATCTAGTTCCTCAACCAGGGATCAAACCCGGGACCCCTGCATTGCAAGCGCCAGTCTTAACCACTGGACCACTGGGGGAAGTCCCATTTGACCCACCTCTTAAGCTTCTCTGCTTTGGTTCTTCCCATTTTCTCCCCACTTCTCTCTTCCCCCTAAATTTGTCTCCCTCTTTTCTCAGCAACCCAGTCCTTGAAAACCTCAGCTCAGGCGATTCCCAGCAGAGAGGATGGTGGGCTCCCCAAGAGGCTCCTGATCCCACTCTTGAAATGTCCAGCCAAATGTGTCTTTGTCACCTGTCCCATTGCCCCCTGAAATGCCACCCATTCCGGTTAGTTTGTATTATTAGCTGTGCTCTGATTAGATTAGGGTGACCAACCGTTCCCAAATTCCCTGCGACTTTCCTAGTTTGAGCACCGGAAGAACTACATCCAAGAATAGCCCTTAGTCCCTGGCAAACTGGGATGGTTGGTCACCAGGTCAGAGTCACCATCATTTCTGTCTCATATTGGGCTTCTGCTTGGCAGGTGTAATTTGGCTTCATGTTTAACTGTTGTCATTGTTAAAGGATGAAATACTAACAGTTCCCAGTGAGTCTCTCTCTCTCTCTCTCTCTCTCTCTCCCTCCCTCCAGCTCTCTCTGTGTCTGTTGCTCTCCCCGCCTCTCAATCTCTCTCTGTATCTCTCCTTCTCTGTCTCTCTTACACACACACACACGCACACACACTCAATCACACATAGTAATAGTCTCTAAGCCACTGTATGTTCAAGCAGATGGACTTTGGCTAGAGATTATGGTTAGGTTAACTCCACTTCTTAATTGAAGTATAGTTGATTTATAATATTGTGTTTCAGGTGTATCACACTTGATTCAGTTATATATATTTTCAGATTATTTTCCACTATAGGTTATTACAAGATATTGAATATAGCTCCCTATGCTATACTGTAAATCCTTGTTGTTTATCTATTTTGTATATAGTAATGTATGTCTGTTAAGTCCATACCCCTAGTTTATCCCTAACCCTAATCTATAGATTCCACATATTAGTGAGATCAAGATTTATTCAGGTTTGCAAACTTATGGTTACCAGAGGGAAAAGGGAGGAGAAGGGATAAATTAGGAGACTGGAATTAACAGATACATGCTACTATATTTTAAGTAGATAATCAATAAGGACCTACTGTATAGCACAGGGAACTCTGCTCAATATTCTGTAATAACCTAAATGGGAAAAGAATTTGAAAGAGAATAGATAGTGGGGAGGGTGGGGGAAAGGGAAAGACATTTCATTTTATTTTTTCCCAAGAAGAGGTTCAAATTTCATCAAGTTCTAAAAAGGGTTCATGGCCAAGAAATGTTAAGAACCATGACTCTGAGATAACCTGAAATAAGGATGGGCATGAAAAAAAACACCGCCAGAAACAGAATCTCTGCCTCCTTCATCTCCTGTCTTTCCTTTTTCACTTCCCTCTCTTCTCTTTGGGCTTCCCTGCTAGCTCAGTTGGTAAAAAATCCACCTGCAATGCAGGAGACCCCAGTTCAATTCCTGGGTCAGAAAGATCCCATGGAGAAGGGATAGGTTACCGACTGCAGTATCCTTGAGCTTCCCTTGTGGCTCAGCTGGTAAAGAATCTGCCTGCAATGTGGGAGACCTGGGTTGGGAAGATCCCCTGGAGAAGGGAAAGGCTACCCACTCCAGTGTTCTGGCCTGGAGCATTCCATGGACTGTATAGTCCATGGGGTCGCAAAGAGTCGGACACAACTGAATGGCTTTCACTTCACTTCTCGCTTTTCTCTTTCTCTTTTCTTCTCCTCACTTTTTATTCCTCTTTTCCTATCTCCTCCCTGCCTCACTTGCCCTACCCTCCTCTCTCTGTATCTATTTCTCTCATCAAGAGGATTACATGAGCGAATGTACAACACCTGGCTTCTGACAGTGTTCAATCAAATGTGTGTTATGTTTGTAACCATGATTGGAAATTTCCATAAACATGATTGCATTCAACAACCCTGATTTTAACAAGATTCACATGGGCTTTCCTGAGTGCAAGGGTGGAAGGAGGGATGTGTTCCCAGCTGGGAGCAGCTGACATGCCCTTGTTCAAATACAGACAGGGAGGTAGAGGGTGCTTGACATCACGTTCAGGATGCCCCAGGGGTCGTCTTCGGTGGTCCCTGGCCTCGTACCCAGGCCTGCCCGGCACCAAACGCTGTCTTCTTAGACACTGTCCTAGATGGCTCGAGGGGAGCTATGTAACTGGTTTCTTCCTTATTACAAAAAGTGGATAATCCCTGTGTTTTCTCCCTAATGGGAAGATTTAGGATGGAATGAACAAACATGCTGGGAGAATTCTCTAGAGGCAGAGAACATGGTGAGGAGTCTGATCATCTCTGGGCTCACTCTCAGGTGCTTCCTTTTCTCTGCCTTGAATAGAAATGAAACGTGCTTGCATGTGCGTGTGTTTGGGTCTGTATGTGTCTGAGTCTGTGTGTGTTTCCTTCTGCTGAACCGTCTCCCTGTAGTTCTCAGAGGCAGTGGCCCCATGGAGGCACTAGAGAGATGGTGGAAGAGGGGACGTTCGGTCTCCAAAAAAAGAATTCAAAGCTAATCACTGTTCTTACCTTTGCAAACACTGCTGTCAGATTGGAGGATCAGGGGATCAGGGCACGGAGCTGCAGAGACAGAGCAGAAGAGGAATTAAGTAAATAAACACACCATTTGAAGATGATGCCGTGCTTCACAGAAACCTCGCAGTTGGGCGGGTTATTTGATCAATATTTGCTGAATTCTTATATCAGATGCCACCCTGAGTCTTCAGAAGACATCATTCTTGCTGCAGATATAATGGAAAAGGATGTTTAGGAAGTCAAGCCTCCGGTCCAGGCATGTGGCAATTTATTCCTTTTCTGAAATGATAATGCCTCCCTATTTATTGAGCTTTCACTGGGTGCTGGGCACGCCATGTGCATTATTTCATTAAATTCATGTTGAGGGTCCATGAGGAAGCTGAGATCCAGAGAAGCTAAGTGATTTACCTGCTGAAACCCAGCCTTTTGTGCCCTCTCTTCACCTAAGTATCAGTCAGGATGGACTGATACTTAGTATCAGCATTCTGGTATCGCTAATGCGCATGCAGATGCCCTGAGGGATCTTCAAAATGCAGATTCTGCATCTGTAACTCTATTTTTTGTTTTGTACGGAGTTCATTTTTACCTTTTCTTTTTTTTTTTTTAAAGATTCCATGTATAAGCAATATCATGTGATATTTATCTTTCTCTGACTTCTTTCACTCAGCATGAAAATAAATTTATGGTTAGAAGGGGGTAAGGGGTGGGGAGGGATAAACTGGAAGATTGGGATGGACATATACACATTACTATATATACAACAGATAATGATAACTAATAAGCCCCTGTTTTATAGCACAGGGAACTGTACTCAGTCCTCTGTAATGACTGATATGGGAAAATAAAAAAGAGAGGGTACATTTATGTATAACAGATTCACTTTGCTGGACAGCAGAAACTAACACAATATTGTAAATAAGCTATACTCCAATAAAAATTTTCTTTGAAAATCAAAGAAATACTGATTAGAATAGTTTAAAAAAATGAAATGCAGATTCTAGTTTAGTAGGTCTTAGCAGAGCCCAAGATTCTGCATTTCTAACAAGCTCCCAGGTGAGGCTGATGCAGCTGAAATCTGCAGGTTACCCTTTCAGTAGGAAGGGACTAGGTTCTGCTGCAGCAACAAACATTCCCAGATCCCAGCGGGTTAAAACAACAAGGACTCCTTATTTGTTCATCACAGTTGAGCAGAGGGCTCTGACCCATGTTATCCTCACTTTAAGAACAGGGATCACGGAAGAGCTATCATTTGAAATACTGATACTCACAACAGCAGGAGAAAAAGATCTCTGGGGAGGTCTCACACCAGCAATTAAATGCTCCAGTGAGGAAGTGATGACTGTGACGTCTGTCCAAAGCTCTTTGGCTAGAATTAGTTACAAGATCACATCTAATCACAAGGAGGACAGGGACTGCCTACTGAATTTGGGGAAGGTGGAAAGGAGGAATGTTTGGTAAGAATCCGTAAAACAAAGTGAAATGAAGTTGCTCAGTCGTGTCCAACTCTTTGCAATCCCATGGACTGTAGCCCACCAGGCTCCTCCATCCATGGAGTTTTCTAGGCAAGAGTACTGGAGTGGGTTGCCATTTCCTTCTCCAGGGGATCTTCCCAACCCAGAGAACGAACCCAGGTCTGCCGCATTGCGGGCAGACACTTTACCGCCTGAGCCACAAAAGCATCCATCAACTGTTGAACCAGCACTTTTTAAGCAACCAACATGGAATGAGGTACTCTGGGTGGTATTTAATAATCCTTCGCTCCCTTTCATGTGAACTCAGGTTACTTCAACAATAAATAGGAAAATATATGAATGACAGTTCACGCATGCACACACACATACACACACATCAAAAGTTTTGAAACTTTAAAATATGCAGTGATTATGAACAAGTTTTTGACTCACAAAAAATTTGAATTGCACAAGACTTTCCAGAATAAAGCTATTTCATAAGCTGGAAGTGTCTTCGTGTTATAAATGGAGTTCATTCTGTTTGCAGAGTTTTGCACATTGCTGTTCTTTGCTTATCATTTTGTGCTCACAGTTGTCAGTATATTTGGTTTTACAGACTGTATCATTCTCTCAGGATATATATTCTACAACATATTTTTAAAATCTCATTTCTAGTAGTTTCTTTTATTTGCTTTATTTTATTTTTTTTGGTCCTTCTACCATGCTATATGATTTTCAGGATCTTAGTTCCGAATCCAGGGATCAAACCCATGCCCCTTGCATCAGAAGCACAGAGTCTTAACTATTGGACCATCAGGGAAACTCCCCAATAATATATTTAACCAATCATTTCTGTTGACTATTTAGTTTGGTTTCAACTTTTTTTTTTTGCTATTATTTTCAATAGTCCAATGATTAAGCAGATAGTAAATATTTCTGCACATTCCTATTTATTTCTTTATAATAGGTTCCTCAAAGTGGAATTATTCAGCCAAAGGATATGAATACTTTTCAGGGTTTTGATGTACCAGTGTCAAAATGCTATCATAAAGCCATGCCAATTCGGAATCCCATCAGCTTTATTCGAATGTCCATTTCATCAGACTCTTACAAGAATGAGAAATAGGTTTTAATTATAAATTTGAGAGTAAAATATATTATTGCAATTATAGCTTGCGTTTCTTTGGTAACTAATGTGTGTGAATTTTTTTTAATATTCATTAGTGAATTTTTCCTTCTCCATCATTTATTAGTCCATGTACCTGTTCCATTTTATTTTCCTTTTGAGTGTTCAAGCTTTGCTTGTTCTATGATGGCTTTATGTAAAAGAGCACTTAACCCTTTGTTTAACACGTATGTAACTAAATTTCTTTCCACTGTGTCTCTTGTCTTGTAGATGTCTTTTTAAAAAAAAAAATTATTGTGGGAGATCTGAATTGGTGGGAACTTTATGGGAGCAGTTTGACAAAATATGTCCAAAAAATTGAAAACAATACTCCTTGACTAAGCAACTCCACTTCTAGGAACTTTTCTTAAGGAAATCCACATGAACACTGAAAAAGTACTTGTAGTGCTCCAAAATGATAGCAGAGAGAGGCCTTTATTTTCCTTAATGAGACTCACCCATCCTACCTCCCTCTGTGCTCCTCTTTTGTTTTGGTGAGTAGTAAGTCTCAGCTGCTGCACTAAGAAAGACAAAGATGCCGTTATAATATTCTTAGAGGTTTTTTCCCCTAACTAAAAATGGTGTATGGGTAGACAGGTAAATGGTCTTCCCCGAAGGTTCAGCAGGTAAAGAATCCACCTGCAATGCAGGAGACATGGGAGATGCAGGTTCTATCCCTGGGTTAGGAAGATCCCCTGGAGAAGGGAATGGCAACCACTCCAGTATTCTTGCCTGGAGAATTTCATGGACAGACTGATGTGACTTAGCACGCACACACGCAGACAGATAGATAATAGATAGACAGACATAGAATAGACCAGTCTCTTTGACCTATCAGTTCTCCACATCAGATACGCATCAGAATCATACACAGAGCTCTAGTCACCTACACACATCTGGGCTCCTCTCCTAGAGGGAAGGATTCAGCTGAGTTGAGTGGGGTCCGACAGTAGAGGAAACGGCATGAGGACTGCTCCTGGGAACAGAAGTCAAGAATCAGAGAGAATGAACAAGAGGGCAGCTGAGTCCCCACCAAGATGGAGAGCTAGAAAGTAAAGGAGCCAATTCCTGCCTAACTTAGAATACAGCCCACACTCCTCAGGGCTTCTTCCCCATGCCACCCTGGATCATGGCTCAGAGAGTTCACCTGGTTCCCGGATGCTCAGCCTCAGTGCCCCGAGCTCTGCTTCTGACCCCTGACATGGCAAGCCAGTTCCTTCCTTGGGGTCCTTTGTTCTCACTGCTCCATCTGCCAGGACGCTCTTATCTGACATGTGGCTGTCTCTCTCCATTTAACACTCGGTTCAAAAGTCACATCCTCAGAGTCACCTTCTCTGGCTCCTCTATTCCAAAGCACCACCCTGGTCCCCTATAACCACATGGCCATAACATTGGGCTTTCTCCTCCCTCCTTCCCCTGTGGCCCAGTCCTTTCCATATTTTCCCTCACCTTATCAGGGTTCCCCTTCACCTCCTAACCCCACTGTTGGGTGTCAGTAATTCAGGTCCGTCTAGTTCATCTTGGGATGGGACCACAGAGGTAATGACATCACCTTCCAAGCATCACCTTCTCATTCCTCTTAACCTGTCTCCTATGTGTTATGATCCTGGAAGGTGATGTCCCTTTCTGTCTTGAGTTGTGCTACCAAATGTCCCTCTCTAGTGAACACATATGTTCATCAAAAGATGCGACATGAACTGTTCACAGCTGTCGCTTTTATAAGAGTACCAAACTGAAAACTACCCAGATGCCATGAACAGTGAAAGTGACAGTCTCTCTGTCATGTCTGACTCTTTGCCACCCCATGGACTGTAGCCCGCCAGGCTCCTCTGTCCATGGGAATCTCCAGGCAAGAATACCAGAGTGGGTAGCCCTTCCCTTCTCTAGGGGATCTTCCAGACCCAGGGGTTGAACCTGTATCTCCTCCATTGCAGGCAGATTCTTTTCTGTCTGAGCCACCAGGAAGCCCTACCCAAATGCCACGCAGTAGAACAGAGAAATAATTGTGGCATATTCACAAAGTGAATCCCATAGCATTTATAAAGAATGATCTAGGGACTTCTTTGGTGGTCCAATGGTTAAGAATCCACCTTGTAGGAGACATGGGTTTGATCCCTGGTCCAGGAACTAAGATCCCATAAGTTGCAGAGCAACTAAGACTCAGTGTCATAACTACTGAAGCTCGTGCACTCTGGAGCCAGCAGACCCCAACTACTGAACCTGAATACCACAAATAGAGATTCTGTGCACCACAAGGAAAGGTCCCACATGATGCAATGCAGATCCAGCATGCTGCAACTAAGGGCCAATACAGCCAAAGTAAATAAACAGACATTTTAAAAAACAAAATGAATGATCTGATGTACAGCTGCCCACAATAACATGAAGATGCTTACAAAAATAATATTAAGTGCAAGAAGCAGGCACAGAAGTGGGCCTATCTTAAAATTCCCTTCAGATAGAGAATATAAATAGCCAAAATGAATTTACAGTCTTAGAAATCCAGATACCAGTTGCCCTGGAAGAGAGCAGGGCCCAAAGAATTGTTATTTCTCATCGGCGCTGATTTCATGACGTGTCCAGCCATGACAATTCATCAAGCTGAACATTTAGAACCTGTGCCCTATTCTTATATGTGTGTGCTAGTCACTCGGGGTGTCCAACTCTTTGCAACCTCTTTAACTGTAGCCCGCCAGGCTCCTCTGTCCATGGGTTTTTCCAGGCAAGAATACTGGAGTGGTTTGCCATTCCCTTCTCCAACGAATCTTCCCGACCCAGGGACTGAACCCACGTCTCCTACACTGCAGGCAGATCCTGTACCGTCTGAGTTACCAGGGAAGCATATTCTGCGTGTATACTATATTAAAAAAAAATCTTACAGGACTTCCCTGGTGGTACAGTGGTTAAGAATCTGTCTGCCAATGTAGGGAACATGGGTTCAATCCCTGGTCAGGGAACTAAGGCCCCACAGGCCGAGGTGCAGTTAAGCCCACAAGACACAACTAACTGAGTCCACACGGCTCAACTAGAGAGAAGCTTGCGGGCCACAGTGAAGATACCTCGTGCTGCAACTAAGACCCGACACAGCTATAATTTAAAAATTTAAAAATAAATAAAATAATAAATTAACAAATATATATATAAATCCTCCATGTTCAGGACCATATTAAAGATAGCAGTGCCTGGCCCTGGGCAATCCTTTGCAATCTTAAAAAGAGTGGCCTTCAGAGATGCTGAGTAAGAGATAAAACCTAAGACTTGGATCTGCAGAGGCAAAAATGGGGAGAACTTTGAGGGCAGGAGAAAGACCAGGAGAACAAACCCAAAAGCAGGTAGGTTCCAGGCACCTTCGGAGGGGAAAAGGAGAACCTTTCATCTCAACCCTGTGGGAATGGAGTGGAAATGGCAGTGAACCCCACACAGAATCAGGGTTTCAAAGGAGCCCAAAGAACAAAAGAAAAAAAAAAGGGGTGAGTTCTGCTGATGAAACATTTATTCACCTTGAAAAAACACCCCCTAATTAAAAGACACGTGTAATTGGAACGGATGTGCGCCAGGGAAAGTCGTCCCCCATAAGTCTCCTTAAGAGGGTTCCACGGCATCCCTTTCCTCCTCTGGGTACCATCTGCTTTGAAACGCGCCCTGCTTCCTCTGCCCCCTTCCAAACCCCACCAATATCTTTATCAAATTCTTGTTGAAACCTGGAGAGGGGAAAATATTTCCAGCAGTGAAAGCTTTAACTTGTCGCCTCGTGTTCTTCTCGGATTTCTAAAGCGCAGAGGCCCGGGAGAGTATGTTTTCAATATCCTCCGGCCTCTCTCCGCGTGCCTCCTGCCAGCCGTCCTACACCAAGGAGGCTCTGACCCCGGCGTCTCTAGGGGGAGAGGGGCTCGGAGCTGGGGTCAGGCTTGTCAGAAAGGAAGAGGCCATCCCGCCTGGAGCAGCCCACGTTCCCCCCCACCCCACCCCACTTCTTTAATACATTTAACCTGAAAGAGGCACTGCTCGGGCCGAGATTAGATTACGGGGTTGGTGGAGGTGGCCTAATAAATGGCAAATGGCGGCCTATGGGGCTGAGCTAATCTCTGTTGACACGCATCTAATGCGAGGCCCGTGTAGAAGGCAGCAGGTCCCGTCTGCAGCCCGAGTTTGCCTTGATGACCGAAGGGGGAGGTGAGGCCCAGGGAGAGCCACTGGGCTGCCTGTCTCTTTCAATCTTCTAGTGCCTCGAGTGTGCACGTCATTATTTAAAGGTCTCCTGGTACTCGCTAAATGTCCTGGCTCCCTGTGGGCGACGGAGTCGATTTCATCTTCTCCGAGCGAGCTTTGCAGGACCGCATTTCTCCCCAATGTTCTTGTGTTCACCTCCCTGGAAGTGTTAGGATGCTATCATGCATTCAGTCAACAAACCTGGATGAATTCGGTCCATGCACAGGATCCTTGCATGGATGAGTGCATGCATGCTAAGTGGCTTCAGTCATATCGGGCTCTTTGCGACCCCTTGGACTGTAGCCCACCAGGCTCCTCTGTCCATGGGATTTTCTAGGCAAGAATACTGGAGTGGGTTGCCATGCCCTGCACCAGGGGATCTTCCCAACCCAGGGATCGAACCTGCATCTCCTGCGATTCCTGCATTGCAGGCAGATTCTTTACTGCTGGGCCACTGGGGAAGCCCTTGCATGGATAAATCAGGAGCCAATTTTTAATTCTCCATGGCAATCACATAGATAGTGATGCACATACAGTTTTACCACCTTCTCAGTATGGGACACTAGACTGACTGAAAGTCTCAAGCCTCAGTTCCCTTATCTGGTGTTGTCTGGTCCCTTATTCCAGCACCCAGCAAGTATCAGTTATTTAACAAATATTTATAAAATGAGAGCACCTATAGAATAAAGATTGCTAACTAGAAATATGGTGGTGGTGGTGGTTTAGTCGCTAAGTCATCTCCAACTCTTGCAACCCCATGACCATAGCCCTGCAGTCTCCTCTGTCCATGGGATTCTTCAGGCAAGAATACTGGAGTGGGTAGCCATTTCCTTCTCCAGGGGATCTTCCCGATCCAGAGATCAAACCCACGTCTCTTGTATTTCTGGCAGATTCTTTACTGCTGAGCCACCCAGGAAGCTGAACTAGACGTGTATACAGTATAATTGAATAAAACCAATGAATCATTTATCCAAACACCAGCTGTACTCTACATTTTGGCAAGAAGTTTTATAATCCCCACACTCCCCCTACTCTTATCCCACTAGCTTAAATGTCAGATTCACAAGGGCAGGGACTGTTGTCTTTGTTCACCTGAAATATCTCAAACACCTGGATTAGTGCCTGGATCAATGTTAGAAGCATAATAAAGATCTGATACATTTTTTAAATCAAATAGTGAATTGAATGAATGAGTGAAATAATAAACATGAATGTCATGTGGATCAACCTTCCTGAAGTATGTCTTAATAGAAGGCAGACCATCAAACTATTTAATAGTTCTGCTTATCATTTTATTTCCCTCCTTCCCTTTTCAGTAAGCTCAAATTCTTCTACTTTTTAAAATAGTCACTGATTCATTGCACAGAAGTATCCTGTACTCTGGCTCTGTAAACGGGAATCTGAGCTTGGATTCCAGCTCCATCACTTGCTAGTTCAGTCACCTTGAGCAGGTCATTTAATTTCTCACAGTCTCCATTTGTGAAATTGCAAAATGGAGAAAATAACAGCACCTAACCAATAAGGTAATTATGAGATTCAGATGAGTTCATATACAGCAAGAGCTGAAGTAGTACCTGGCAAAATGGTTGCTCATTATATATTTAATGAGCAATGGTTGCTCAATATATTTAAAAATATATTGATATTTTAAAAATAAAGCTAGCTGAGAGAATAGAGATAATATTAGAAAAAAGAAAGGGAGAGATAGAGAAATAGGGACTTTTAAAATTCACTTGATTTCTTTTTTAATTTTTATTTTTTGGCCACACTGCATAGTGTGGGGGATCTTAATTCCCCGACTAGAGATCAAATGCATTAGAAGGCAGAGTCCAAAAAAACACTTTATTGATGGGACTTCCCTGGTGGTCCAGTGGTTAGGACTCTGTGCTTCCACTGCAGGGGCTTCCACTGCAGGGACTGAACCCACAGGGGCCACAGGTTGGATCCCTGGTTGGGGAACTAGGATCCCACCTGCCACCTGGCACAGCCAAAAAAACTTCTTTTAATAAAATAAAATTTTAAAAAATCATTCTGTTAAGGTATGATTGCTATTTAAAAAGCTGTATATATGTAATTTATACAACTTAATGACTACAGAGATAAGTATATACCCAGGAAACCATCACAGCGGTCTATGCCATCAACTTATCCATCATCTCCAAAATATTCCTTCCCCTCTATTTGTAATTATTGTGTGTATATGATAAGAACACAACATAAGATCTATGTCTCAGTAAATTTTTAAGTACACAATACAGGATTTTTAACTATAGGCACCGTGGTGTATAGAGAACTATAAAACTTATTCAACTTGCAGAACAGAACATTTGTATCCTTTGACCAACATCTCCCCATTGTCCCCTACCCCAAGTCCCTAGCAACCTCCATTCTGCTCTCTCTGTGTCTATGAGCTTAACTATTTTAGATTCCAGATAAAAGTGGTATCATGCAGTATTTTTTCCTTCTGGTGTCTGACTTAGTTCACTTAATATAATGTTCTCCAGATTCATCCATGTTGAATCAAATGGCATTATTTCCTTCTTTTTTAAGGTTGAATATCATTCCATTATTTGTAAATACTATGTATTCTTTATCCATTCATCCACCAGTGGACATGTGTGCTGTTCCATGTCTCAGCTATTGTGAGTGATAAGCATGACAATGCAGATTCTTTTTCAAGTTTCTGATTTCAATTTCTTTGGTTACATACCCTCTGCTGGATTCCATGGTAGTTTTTTTTTCTTCTTTTTTGGCTGTGCTGGGTCTTAGGTGTGGCATGCAGGCTTAGTTGTCCCACAGCATGTGGGATCTTAGTTCCCTGAACAGGGATTGAACCCACATCCCATGCATTGGAAGGTGGATTATTTACCATTGAATCACCAGAGAAGTCCCTGAAAGTGAAAGTGTCAATCACTCAGTCATGTCTGACTCTAATCCCATGGTCTGTCCATGGAGTTCTCCAGGCAAGAATACTGGAGTGGGTTGCCATTCCCTTCTCCAGGGGATCTTTCCAAGCCAGGGATCGAACCTGGGTCTCCTGCACTGAAGGCAGATTCTTTACCATCTGAGCCACCAGGGAAACCCTAGAGAAGTCCCTATGGTAGTTCTACTTCTCATTTTTTGAGGAACCTTCATAAGGGTTTTGTCAATTTACATTCCCACCAACAGTGTACAAGGGTTTCCTTTTCTCCATATCCTCACCCACAATTATCTTTTTAAAAAGTAATAACCCATCCTAACATCCTAGGTGTGAGATGTCATCTCTCTGAGTTTTTGATTTGCATTTCCCTGATGATTAGTGATTTTAAATACTATTTCCTGTACCTATGGGCCATTTGTATATCTTGTTTTGGAGAGCTGTCTATTTAGTTCCTCTACCTATTTTAAAACCTGGTTGTGTTCTTGCTACTGAGTTATGCGTTGCTTATATATTTAGGATATTCATTCTATCGGATATATGTTTTGCATGAGGATTATTTTAAAAATAAAGACTATAGTAGGTAACCATACATACATATGCACATATAAAGATATATATAATGTATATATAATTTATATCTCAATAAAAGAATTAATATTCTGGGGAGTGTAATATTGACTGAATTCACTGAAGGCTAGAGAAAAACAAGATATGGAAACAATATTCAAAAACATTATCTCCAAGAAGGATTCAGGGACCAATATTAATAACCAGTTTTTTAACAGGGAAAATGGAGATCATTCCCATGTTATATAATTTGTTCCTGAACACAGGCAAAAGTGAATAACTTCTTACTTCATTCTTTGAAGTCAGCATAACTCTGGTCACAGCCATACATGGCAAGAATGGCACAAAAAACAAAAACTATAGATTATAGACTAATCTCACCTAGAATCATAAATGCCCAAATCCTCATTAATTATATAGTGAATTTAAGAAATGATCTTAAGGAGGGCTTATTCTACAACTAGCACAAAGTAACCTATCTAATAGTCTAGGTAGGAATATATAATAATCTCAGTAGAGTCATCAAAGGCATTTGAAAAAATCATTAGCGTCCATTCACCAAAAAAACCTTTCAGAAAACTTGAAACAGAAGAATATCTGTGTTCTTTTTTTTAACATGCTAATGCTCACCTATCTCAAAACCTCAGTCAGAGTGATATTTAATGGTGACTTACTATTAATACAAGTATTTTTTTTTTGGAATCAAAATAAGACAGTGTGTTCACCATCACCATTGACATTTAACATTTTTCCTGAAAGGTCTAGGCAATGTAAGAATTCATAAAAAAGCAATAAATAGATGAATAGACACAAAAAGGAGAAATATGGCATTTGCAGATGTTATAGTATTTCACATTGAAACTACAAAGGAAACCATTGAAAACATCAGAACCCAATAAAGAGTTCAGTCATATTGCCAGATACCAGCTAAAACATTCACAAATCAATAGCTTCTTAAATAGCAACATATAGTGGTTGGAAAAATAAAAATTATTCCACACAAATAGGAACAATTTTCATAAAATGCCTAGAAAAAGAAATCTTATATACAATGTATAATATCCACATGCAGAAAACTCCTAAACGTTCCTAAAGGGCAAATAAAATGATCTGACTCAATGAAGAGTTTCATCACCATAAAGACATCATTGCCTCACAGTTGTTTAAGATGTAATGCAATTCTGAAACAAAATACCAGTGATTATTTTTGTGAGGTACAAGTTAGGGAAGGGAGTGAGGCAGAGTAGTTTATTTTCAAGTTCATTGGGGTGACTAAATGCATGTGCTCTGTGCTTAGTCGCTCAGTCATGTCTGACTCTTTTTGACCCCTTAGACTACACAGTCCATGGAATTCTCCAGGCCAGAATGCTGGAGTGGGTAGCCTTTCCCTTCTCCAGGGGATCTTCCCAATCCAGGGATCAAACCCAGGTCTCCCTCATTGCAGGTGGGTTCTTTACCAGCTGAGCCACCGGGGAAGCCTAACTAAATGCATGGCATTTGCCACTAATTTCTTTGCAACGTTGAATGTATTTGCCTTTCCAGATAATAGCGTCATGTTGCTACAATAATCAGACTGTATGCACTGGTGGGAAGATGCAACAGAATGTGAGGGATGGAGGAGGAAACACAAAAATAGACTGCCTTCAATGATTTAGTTTACGATAAAGGTGGGAGCCCTGGTCAGCCCAGATCACCAACTGGGGTTGGCTTTTCAAATTAATCTGAAGCCTGTGTTTTCCATACCATTGAGCTGAAAAGAAAGGTGATGGCTCCTTACCCCAGCTCTTGGTAAACTGTACTTTCTCCTGATCCAAGGAGTCAATTCTTTTAGTTGTGGAGGAAATAAAAATAACCTAGGTGAACTTGTGTCATTGCTTTATCCAACGGGCTCTCCCCCCCCAAAAGAGCCTTTGGAAGGAAAATTTTGTGTCCTTAATACCATGAAGGGAGCTTCCATATGGTCTATTAAAGCAATTTACAGAGCAGAATTTACCTTAGAACAGAGAACAGTGTTTTGGTCACCAATTAGTCTATGTACCATTTTTTTTTTTTTTTTTTAAATTTTGGCCATGCCAAGTGGCATGCAGGATCTTAGTTCCCCAACCAGGAATGGAACTTGCTCCCCTGCAGTTCAAGTGCAGAGTCTTAACCAATGGACTCCAAGGAAGTCCCTGGCTTTTGTTTGTTTGCTTTTTTTGTTGTTGTTGTTGCTTTGTTTTATTGTATTTGTTTTGCCTCAGAAAAGTAGAAAGAAAGAAAGAAAGATCCAGGGATACCACAGGATTTCTGGAAAGAAGGAAGGAAAAACCACCCCAGTAAAGGATTTCACAGTTTTCTTGCCTTCCCCTCAAAAATTGCCTCTTAGAGCTGGATATTTCCATTCGATCGCTTTATTAGTGCTTCTCTCCTTTGAAAAAATGCTTTAGAGGATTGGATTTCAAAACCCAAAACTTCCCAAAATTAGCTTGAGGTCTTAATGTGGTAAGGGTGGGGAAAAAATAGATGAAGTGATGTAATGAAGAGGTCCCCAGGATGCAGAGGTCATTTCTGACTCACTGTCCAGGCCAAAGTAAACATGAAACCCAATGCTTCAAAAAACCCAAATGCCTGGTCATTTCTCAGAGAAAAAGAATGCAACTGATCTGGGCAAAGATAGCATTTATATTCCAGGAGGAACTTACACATTCGAGGATCATTTACTGAGCGCCTGTGATATGTTAGATGTTGTCTGCCTTGGCTCTTCACAGTCTCCCAGGGAGGCACCATCTATTTTCCTCCTTAGACAGATGCAACCCAGAAGTCAGCTTGCCCCATATGGTTTCTCTGTTTTAACTGATGCCAATAGAGCTTCAGAACATAGCCACTCGCAACAGAAGCATCAGTGAGCTGTCTACGTTTTACTGAAGTTTCCAGAGGGCAAAAGGATAAGGGTATTTACATTACACACTCATGAAAAACTACCTAAAACTTGCCATCAGCCAGGTCCTCTCTCTGATGTTGGCTCCTCCCTGCCCTACCAGCAATAGCAGGTCTTCATTTTCATCATCATGTGGTTCCTAGATTCTTTTTTAACCTCCAGACCAGCCTGCCTCCCTTTGTTGTTCTGTGAAGTTAAGCATCAGATATGACCCAAAAAAATAAAGGTGGTGATATGAAGATCCAAGAGTGATGATTCATCAAGAACACAACAAGGAAAAGGGGAGTCAGAAGTCAACACTTGTACACCATCTAGAATTTCCATATAATATCCAAGAACACTGGGTTTTGTGCCCTGTTTTGGGTACTTTCAGTGAGGAATTACTTAGCATCTTCTGAGACACCCCAATTTATCACTCCACTGCTCTGGAAAGAATTATCTTTTTTTTTTCTTTTTTCATATTTTCCCCTTCTTGTCCATCGTATGACTTTCTAACACTGATGGAAGTCCAGCTGAGTGAGTGACAGGGTGACCGCAGAGTCCAGGCAAAGAGCCCTTGATTTCACATTTCGACCACTCACTCCTTGAAGAGACTTTGTAAGCCGCTTCTTCTGCGTGGGAGCAGGACAGGAGATAGGATCAGTTAAAATGTATTCACTTCTGTTTGGAGAGCCAGGGAAGGCCCCGAAAATGGCCACCTGTCCTCTGCCACCTGCTCCCCACCTCCAGTAAGGGACCTTTACTGTGTTGTCATTGTATATGGAATCTCACAGCCATGCTGTGACTGATGGAAGTAATGTTCTGTCTGCAGGACTTGAAATGGAATTCAGAGATGTTGGTCCATCTCTGTTGAGGGGTTAAACCAAGCAGATGGAGACCTAAGAGCTATGGGTTCACCGTGTTAACCACATGACCCCGGGAGCCCTGGATCTTAGCAGTTCAAGGGAGGAATACAGAAGATGTGAGATGATCACAAAGAGCATGGTGGGGGGTGGGTGGAGAAAGAGAATGTGAATATATATGTGTGCATGCCTGGAAGAAATCTCTGAAAGGATAACACATCAAAATAACAAAAATTGCTCTGTCTGGTGAAAGTGTGTGCTTTCTATTCTTCCTATTTCTCTGTATTGCCTGCATTTTTACAGCCGGCACGTATTAATTTTTTAATCAGCAAAAAAACCAAAAAACGACAAACAAAAAACCACGATGACTCTATTTCCATTTGGGGAAATTTTTCTTTAAAAGGAATGCATCTGGGGACACCAAAGTTTTTCCCCCACGCGAAGCCCGAGGCAGGGATGGAGCCAGTGCTCAGGCCTTTGTAGTAAATATCTCCAGACCACACTAAATCCAATCTTCTTATTTGGGGTTATTTGCTTTCCGGACAGCAGGGCTGTGATGGATCCCAGATCCAGCACTCGTGGCATCTCAATCAGCTGTGTTTAGATGCCGCTGTGACACAAGATTATGACGTTTTGATGGGATTAGGAGATAACTTTGCTTTAATCTATAAAGCCCTGTATGCTTTGGGATCTGATTACCCTGGCAATTCCCTTCCTCAGTCGTAGCAATTAAGATTAGCCAGAAAGCTCCCGTTAATGATCCCCATATTGAAAGCTCAGGAAATCAGAAATGGGTGGTTTTGTTTTCTGGTTTTTTTTTTCCCTTTCTGGTTTTGTTTCCCATTTCCCTTTTCTGCTGAAGGCTCTGGGCTCTCTCTCTAAGGCTCTCGTCTTTAGATCCTAGCGGGGTTGCCTGTTTCATTCTTCTGCGCTTCCTGGAGAAACCATCTTTAGGATGCTTTCTTGGTCTCACTATATCCGAGAAGATTTGCTTATGTCTCATCGGGTTTTGCTTGTGTTTGGTATCATCCATCCCTGCAACGGGATTTTCAAATCCATTCAAGAAATGATAGAGCTTAGACTTATAAAGACTGTAATGAAACTCCTTTTACCTAGGAAGTTTGTTTGGTTCAGATTTTGTATACTGGAGATGAGAGAAATATGACTGGAGACTGCATTAGTTAGGGAAATGCTAGTTGCTATAACAAAACAAGCTCTCAAATCTCAGTGGCTCAAACGAATGAAGTATATTGACGTAAAGTCCAAAACAAGTATTACTTATCAGCAGGCAGCTCAGTTTCAAGAAGTGATTCTGGAGTCATGTTTCTTGTGGCTCTTCCATCCACTTAGTTGTTTAGTCACTAAATCATGTCCAACTCTTTGGCAACGCTATGGACTGTAGCCCGCCAGGCTCCTCTGTCCACAGGATTTCCCAGGCAAGAATACTAGAGTGGGTTACTATTTCCTTCTGCAGGGGATCTTCCTGACCCAGGAATCAATTCTGCATCTCCTGCATTGGCAGGCAGATTCTTTACCACTCAGCCACCTTCCCGTTCCATCCTCCACAGTCACCCAGAAGTGAAAAGATTACATGTAATTGCACAGCAGTGAACTGCAGGTAAACATTTATGGTCAAAATGGTAAACATCACTTTCACCTATATATATCCCATTGTTCAGAACTAAGTCATGTAACCCCACCTAACTGCAAGCAGGCTGGGAAAGAGGTCTAGGTGGGTAACCAGGAAGAAGAGTAAATGGATTTGGAGACAAGTTGGCCAGGCTCTGGCTCAGATTGCTAAGGTTGGAAGAGATCCCAAAGAGCCTGGAGTATCAGACTTACTTCTGTATATTACATGTATATTACATGGCTGGATCCCATCAAATGAACCCAATGCTGCCATTGACATAGGAGGTGATCTATGTAAACATGATCACAGTTGAAAGACTGCCAAAGAAGAGCTAGAGAAGATTTTGGGGGTGATCTGAGGAGGCCTAAGTCATCTCTTATGCAAAATTTCAGCATCAGAAAGCAGCTTTCTCCAAACCCAGGCATTATCAGTTTTCAGCCATTTTTAAGCCTTATACCAAAAAAATAAAAATAACCTCTTCTCCTTCAATAGACGATACAGGGAAAGGAAAGGAGGAGGAAATACAGTTCTTAAAAGACACTCACAATTGGTAGTATCAGCCCACTCTCATTGCTTCCTCGCCCCCGTTACAGGCCATCCTGGGTTGCCCAAGCATGAAGGGGTTTTCTAGGACTTGAGGCCTGTAGCACTAAAACTGTGAAAGCCTCAGGCAAACTGGGACAAGTTGGTCACCCATAGCTCCAGCATTGGAGAAACGCAGGTTCAAATCCTAGCTCTGACGCTTACCAGTTTGTGACTTTGGGCAAGTCTCTCAACCTCTGTGAGTCTGAGTTTCATCATCTTTAATATAGAGACAATGAAACAGCCAGCTCCTTGGGTTGTCATGAGGATTGATGGAGATAATGCACAGAAAAGTCTTAGCAATACGTCTAATGCATAGAATACAGTCAATGTTGATGGGGCTCTCTCCCTTTGCAAATGAGGTTTGTTTAAACAGAGCTCCTGACTAGGTTGAGGCTCTTCCTGGAGGAAAGTGAGACAGGGACACGTGGCCAGGCCAGAGGGCTCACTCTCCACTCAGGTCCCACGGGAAAGACTGGCCAGGTGGTGCTCAGATGTGCCTGCAGGCGACGTGCACATGCCTCTCAGCTGCTTGTCAGTGGGGACACCGGGGCGAATGGGGCTCAGATGATGAGTGAGGAAGGCAGCCCGCCCAGGAGTTTCTGATCCCCAACTCTTGCCACCAAAGGAGGAAAGGCAGGGGGTGAGGGTGACGTGATAAGAAGGCCCAGTGGAGCGTTTTATTCCTGAGGTTTCAAAGTTCACCCCTTCCTCTTACAGGAACCAAACTTCAATAACCAGAGCCAGGGAGTGAAAGAGAAAGAAACCAGACGAGCAAACCCTCCCCCTTGAAACAAGTCACATTGTGCTCAGAAGGAAGCTTTGAAACTGTGCATAGCAGAGCCTCCTCCACTACTGCCTGGGTGGGAGCTGGAATAAAAGAGAAGAAATGAAAGGGAAGAAGAAAGGGAAGGAATGAAAAGAAAAGGAAGGGACTAGGAGAGACGATCAGGAGAGATGAGAGAGGAAAGAAAAGCATTTTCCTGCACACGCACGCTAGACAGAAAGGAGCCAGCTTTGGACTGCCAATCTTCAAGATCCATCGTCTTCTTGAGGTTGCTGGGGACTGTGAAGGTGCACAGATTTTTTTTTTTTTTTTTTTTTTTTTTGAGCAGTACTGTGAAGTATCATATTTAATCTTCATGCTGCTGTTGTTCAGTCACCCATTTGGGTCTGACTCTTTGCGACCCCATGAACTACAGCATGCCAGGCCTTTCCTGTCCCTCACCATCTCCCGGAGTTTGACCAAGTTCATGTCCATTGCGTCAGTAATGCTATCCAGCCATCTCATCCTCTGATTTCCTCTTCTCCTTCTGCCCTCAATCTTTCCCAGAATCAGGGACTTTTCCAATGAAAAGTGAATCCTCATAACCAACCTCTGATTTTAGAGATGAGGACACTGATGTTAAGTCAGAAAGGTGAAGTCACTCACCCAAGGACACACAGCCAGTAAGCACCAAAGCCAGGATTTGGGCCCCATCTATAATTTCTGATAATGTTGGAAATATGAACACCAACTTTGCTACTTAGCATGCTATAAAGGCAAAAGGGAATGAGAGTGCCAAGTATGGTACAGGGGTACCAAGAAGGAAAAAGTACAGAATGTACAGCAAGGTTTCTCAACCCCAGCACCACTGATCTTTCAGCTGGATCATTTTTTGTTGTGGGGCTGTCCTAACCATTGCAGGATGTTTAGCAGCATCCTTGGCCTGTCTGAACTCAAGGCCAGTAGCACCTCCCTCCCCTAGTCCTGATGGCCAACCGGAAATGCCTCCAGACTCTGTAATATATCTCCTGGGAGCAAAGTCACTTTCCGTTGAGAAGCAGCGATGTGAAAAAAGGTATAAAAAATATTGGGTTAACCAGATATTCAGGCGTATTTTTACATAAAGATGCTACAGAAGGATTTGTACAAATTTTTGCCCAACCCAATAGAAATAACTATGATTTGAGAGTCTACTAAATGCATCACAGAAGACATTTCATCCCCTTTAGCGTCATTTAATATCTCATTTAAGCCCCACAAAAACCCAGTGTGGGAGATAATATTATTTCTGCTTTATGGAGGAGGTAGTGAGGTCTTCCTAAGCAATCAATCCTTAACTAAACCAGTCAATCCTAAATGAAATCAGTCCTGAATATTCATTGAAAGGGCTGATGCTGAAGTTTTAGCTCCAATACTTTGGCTACCTGATGGGAAGAGCCAATTCACTGATGCTGGGAAAGATTGAAGGCAGGAGGAGAAGGGGGCGACAAAGGATGAGAAGGTTGGATGGTATCACCAACTCAATGCACATGAATCTGAGCAAACTCCAGGAGATAGCGTGGGACAGAGGAACCTGGTATGCTGCAGTTCATGGGGTTGCAAGGAGTCAGACACAACTCAGCAAATGAACAACTGAGGTCTTAGAGAGCTTAAATTCCAAGCTCCAGTGTATGCAGCTGATAAGAAACAAAACTGGAATTTGGACTCAAGTCTGCATCCTCCTCTCACCAGCACTGTTCAGAGAGGTAAACAGAGGCAGGGTGAATCCAGGAGAGAGACAGAGTGTCACAATGCCAGGTAGCAATAACGATGCAGAAATGCAGGGACAGGTCCATCACGTGGCCTGGTGGTGTCCTGCCATCTCCGGGACAGGATGGCTTCAAACCACGGTGTCCCAGGCGGCCCCCCTCCAGCTCTCACCTCCCTCTCCTGTGAGAGGGCCCTGCACGTGTATCTGCTCTCCCTCTCCCTCTCCCTCTCATATCTCATAAGGAGAGACGATATGCTCCAAATGCTCGATGATTTACGGGGCCAAGCCACTTCCCCCGACCAACCGTCTCTCTTTACAGGGACACATATGCCGGGGAGCGTCTATTCCCAAAATGACCCACATTCATTTTTTGCCAGAAGCCAATGGCCTGGGGAATTCAAGAAATGCTCCCTAAATTACAAAGGGATGGGGGTGGGGGCCTTCCTCTAGAAGCCTTCTCCTAAGCTTGAGCCCAGCAATAAATCACCCCCCAAGTATCACACACTACCGTAAACCACAGATGTGGGGGGGGGGGGGGACAGCAAATTGAGCTTCTGCCGCTGGAGAGAAAACAAGATTGACCAAGAACTTGGAAGCAGGGTCTGTTTGAAGAACTCAACTTGACCTTCCCCCACTTCCGACAGCCTTTAGCTGGGCATTTCAGGACTGATACCTTTTGAACAGGAAACAAGTTTCTCCCAGGGATTTTTTTTTTTTTTTTTTTACAATCACCTCCCCACCTCCATCTTTCCATCCCCTGCAAAATCACATAGCATTTGTTCTTAATCTTTCAGAGGGTGAAGGTTCCCTTTGAAAATCTGATGAAAGAGATGAACTCCTCCCTTCATTATATAAATGATTGTTGACTTGTGCTAAAGCCTCCAAAAATGGTTAAGACTGGTTTATGGGGGGTTTTCTAGGAAAATAAAGGTCTCTTTCCCCTCCCATATTAAAAAAAACCAAACTTGTAAAAATATATTGATTTTTTTTATATTGAACCTTTACTGACATCTACATACTGAAGAGTGCACAGATGATGAAGTATTCGGCTTAAGGTATTTTCACAGACTGAACAAACCAGTGTAACCTGTGCCCCAGTCACATGAGAGAGCATTAGGTATCTGGAGGTTTCCTTATGTTTCCCACCAGCAACTACCTTCCACCCAGATTCACCACTAGCTTGACTTAAAAGAGCCGAACTCGCAGCCTGGCTGGCAGAGAAGTTTGGGGGAGAATGCGTGCGTGTGTAGGTATGGTTGGGTCACTTTGCAGTGCACCTGAAAGTATGACATTGTTTAATGGGCTACGTGTGTGTGCTCAGTCGCTAAGTCATGTCTAACTCTTGCGACCCCGTGGACTGTAGCCAGTCAGGCTCCTCTGTCCATGGGATTTTCCAGGCACTGGAGTGGGTTGCCATTTCCCCTTCCAGGGCATCTTCCCGGCCCAGGGATTGAACCCGTGTCTCCTGCAGCTCCTGCTTTGGAAACTCTGAGTCTTAACTACCAGACTGCCAGAGAAGTCCAAGCAAGTACTATTTTTCAGTACTGGACAAATTTGAAAATCAGATGAAGTCCCTTGCCCAGAATTACATTTATGTGAGTTACTGGGAGATTACACCATGGAGCAAGCTTGACATGGCTTTTGCCTACAGAAAGCTCATTGTCTACTAGTAGAAACCAAATAAGCCATCAGGCATTTATAGTACAGTAAGGGGGCTTTCCTGGTGGCTCGGTGGTAAAGAATCCACCTGCCAATACAGGAGACATGGGTTCGATCCCTGATCCGAGAGGATCCCACATGCTGAGGAGCAACGAAGCCCATGGGCCACAAATATTGAGCCTGTGTTCTAGAGCCCGGGAGTCACAACTAGCGAAGCCTACGCTCCCTAGGGTCCATGCTAAGCAGCAAGGGAAGCCACTGCAACAAGAAGCCTGCAAACTGCAACTATAGAAAAGCCCGCTCAGCAAAGGAGACCCAGCAGAGTCATAAATATGTAAATATATAACTGTATTGTGTGTAATATATATATATATATTACACACAATACAGTTAGGGTGAGTTGCATGCTAGAATCCATGCAGAGTGCTTCACAGAACTGCTTACAAAGGCTGCAAAAGAAAGGCAACTAGGAGAAAAGGGGACCTGGACAAGCAGTCCCAGGAAGATAAGATCTGTCTCTCTGGTCCCTCCAGGCTGCAGTGTCAAATGCTGGCACTAGCCAGGAATAGGTGACTCATTAACTGGCTCATACTAAGAGCAAGGGGCTTCCCAGGTGGCTCAGTGGTAAAGAATCCGCCTGTCAGCGCAGGAGAGACAGGTTCAATCCCTGGATCAGGAAGATTCCCTGGAGAAGGGAATGGCAACTCGCACCAGTATTCTTGCCTGGGAAATCTCATGGACAGAGGAGCCTGGTGGGTTACAGTCCATGGGGTAGAAAAGAGTGGGGCATGACGGAAGTGACTGAGCATGTACTCATCCACACAGGCACTAAGAGGAAGTGTAGGAGTCAACTCAAAGGGAACCGCTCCCTTGCACCAACCCTCAAAATAGATCTTGGGGGAAATTGAGGCTCAGAGAGAAGTGACTTTCTCAAGAGCCACAGTGGATTATGGACCAGAACCGAGAGTTGAATGGGGTCTATTTGTGTAGCCTGGGGCCTCTGAATATGCAGCCCCTCTCTCCCCTCCTCCACTCCACCCCCCAATCCCACTTTCCTGACCTTCAGACAATCACACTCTAACATTCCCTAATCAAAAATATTCCAGGGCCAAATTGGGCCGGATGTACTTTAGCGGTGAGTGGAGAGGGCTGAAAGCTGTTTGGCTTCCAGCCCAAGCTTCCAGTCTCCTCTCTTAATTAAAAATATCAACTCAAAAATATCATAAAATATGGCTTCCATGGGGAATTTGGAAAAATGGTAGAGATGAACCTATTTGCAAAGCATAAATAGAGACACAGGTGTAAAGAACAAACTTATGGCTGAGGGGTGTGGTAGGACGAATTGGGAGATTGGGATTGACATATACACACTACTATGTATAAAATATCATAGATAACTAACGAGAACCTACCGTATAGTGCAGGGAACCCTACACAATGCACTGCGATAACTTAAATAGAAAGGAAATCTAAAAAAGAGGGGATGTATGTATACATATAATTGATTCACTTTGCTACACAGTAGAAACTCACACAACATTGCAAAGCAACTCTATTCCAATAAAAATTAATAAAAAAAATAATAAACAAACAAAAAGAAAAACTTTTTTTTTTAAATACATCAACTCAAAGTCCATTGTCCCTGTGTCACATTGATGGATGACAACTCTTTCCATTTGCATTGATGCCTCCTGACTTTTTGATGCGGGACCAACTGATGATGACCCCTTTTCATTTTTCTTCTGTTTTTATTTTCTAGTCTGCTAACTCCAAGCGCTGACACTGTCCATGCATTATGGGCCTGAGTCTGCAGAACAAACCCACCCCAGGGCAGAGGATGAAACTCTTCCAAATTGCTCTGATCAAGGCAAGCCCAGATTGGGTGCTCTAAGACCAAAGTGGGGGGTAGGAGAGGCATCCTTTCATTCCTGCCCTTTGGAGACCTCCAAGACTAAACAGTTTAGGCCACATCTTGAAGAAAATTGCTTTATCCTTTCACCTTTAAGTGGATTCAGGCGCAATCAGTTGACTCCAGAGCGCGTAGAGGTCAGCCTACACACGCCAGGATGGGGGGTTGTGCTCAGAGTCCTAGGAAGAGCGAAGGCGAATACAATAAAGGAAGATGTAAAAGCTAGGGGGTCGGTTTGCAACCTCTAACATCTGGTGACAAATGACAGTGTGCTGGGGAAGGCATTTGGGCTTGGAATGGGGGAACGAAATGGAGACGAGGTTGCAGCCGAGGAGGAGGCTTTCAAAGACGGTCATTGGGACAAACAAGGCTGCCCACCCACCCCCCTCAGATGTCATGGGAGGAAGTGGTGGGGGGTGGGAAGAGGAAGGGAGAGGGAGGAAGAGGTCAGGTCTCCAATCCAGAGCCAGAGCGAGGGGACACGCAAATGCTTGCAGATGGTATGCAGAGGATGGCGGAGTGCAAATTGCATCTGACTGTCTAGCAGCACAGCACAGAGACAACTGGTTTTATTAACCCTGGGAAAACTCTTTGCACAAGTAGGAACAGCAACGTCCCCTTGACTGAGAGCATCCCAAACCTAGAGGGCTGTGGGAAGGGGTCCTGCAAGCCAAATATCTCCCATGACCCAAGTTCCTAGCCTGAGCTCCAGTGAACCTGGCTGGCCGTGATTTCACGAGCCCTTCCTCCTTGATGGTAGTCTAAAATTGGATCTTGAGAGAAGATACCTAGGAAGAGCAAAACTCGCTACATGAACTTCTTGGTTCCATGAATTACATGTGGCTCCATGAACAACTTGGCTTCATTCCTCCCCAAAATAACAGGAAAGATGCTCTGACCTATCTGAGAGTCAGACATCCACTCAGATGGTCAACATCTCAGATGCTTTTCTTTTTTTTTTCCTTCTGGTTGTTCAGGGTCTTAGTTGTGACATGTGAACCCTTAGTTGAGGCATGTAGGATACAGTTCCCTGACCAGGGATTGAACCTGGGCCCCCTGCATTGGGAGCACCGAGTACAAACCACTGAACCACCAGGGAAGACCCTAAACTGCTTTTATGTTAGAGATTTGCGTGTGCGTCGATAAATAATCTACCTGCAATTCAGGAGACCCAGATTCTATCCCTGTATCAGGAAGATCCTCTGGAGAAGGAAATGGCAACCCACTCCAGTATTCTTGCCTGGGAAATCCCATGGGCAGAGGAGCCCAGTGGGCTACAGTCCATAGGGTCACAAAGAGTTAGGCACAACTGAAGCAAAAGAGCAGAAACCTTCCGTGCATCCATCCCAGCAACCACATCCATCCTCTCTCTGTTCTCCCAGTTCAGGGGAATAAAGTTGCATCCACCCTCACCTTGGTCCAACAAATCTCTCTTCTTTTGTCTTTCTTGGGAAGTTTTCAAAGGGACTTCTCAGATAGCTCAGTTGGTAAAGAATCTGCCTGCAATGCAGGAAACCCCAGTTCGATTCCTGGGTAGGAAAGATCTGCTGGAAAAGGGAAAGGATACCCACTCCCGTATTCTTGGGCTTTCCTTGTGGCTCAGCTGGTAAAGAATCGCCTGCAGTGCGGGAGACCCGGGTTTGATCCCTGGGTTGGGAAGATCCCCTGGAGAAGGGGAAAACTACCCACTCCAGTATTCTGGCCTGGAGAATTCTATGGACTGTATAGTCCATGGGGTTGCAAAGAGTCGGATATGACTGAGCGACTTTCACACTTCACTTAAGAACCCAAAGACTAAACTTACATCAACGTCCATTAGGATTCCTTCAGTTTCAAGCAACAGAAAAGTCAGCTCACAGCTTAAAGATATTTAATTTGTAGATATTTGGACATCTGTAGACAGGTAGTTGTTTTCTAGGTCTAGGATAGCACTCAGTGGGGCATCAAGTCAAGGTCTGTCCATGTAGCCAGTCTAATCAGTGAGGGCAGACTGGAGGCTATGGTGACACTGGAAGCTAGCATCTCCCCATTTCCTCCACCTCCCCACCCTCTGTTACTGCGGTTCTCCTCTCTGCTTTTATGTGTTCAACTTTTTTTAGATTCCACATGTTCATGAGATCATGAAGGATTTTTCTTTCTGTGTCTGGATTATTTCATTTTATATTATATCCTGCAGGCTCATCCATGTTGTTCCAAATGGCAGGATCTCCTTTTATAAGACTGAACAATATATCATATTATATATAATTTATGGGCTTCCCTGATGGCTCAGCAGGTAAAGAATCTGCTTGCAATGCAGGAGACACGGGTTTGATCCCTGAGTCAGGTCGGGAAGGAAAGATCCCCTGGAGGAGGACATGGCAACCCACTGCAGTATTCTTGCCTGGAGGAACCCCATGGACAGAGGAGCCTGGCGGGCTATAGTCCATAGGGTTGTGAATTTTGGGACACGACTAAGCACACACACACATATAATTTGTATCATATTTTATATATCTGTATATTACAATTTCCATTCATCCCTCAACACACACTTAGATATCTTGGCTACCATGAAAAGTGCTGCAGTGAACAATGGACATTATCTCCCCAGCTCCCCTTGAGAGGCAGAGTCTGCCAGCAAAGTTCTTGAGAGCCGCTGGATTTCCATTGCAAAGTAGAGACCACATTTCCACCCTCATCAGGCCTGGGGGCAGCGGAGGGGCTCTGTGATTGAGACCTATTTCTATTGCTTTAGATGGAAATCGGGCAAGAGAGCTCTCGACAGCTTCTCTTATATTTATTTCTGGCCAGATCAAAGGTCCTGTCGGCAACCCGTCCTGACGTCTTGATTCCTGTTTTTCTTAGTGAATTTTTTTTTTCCGGATGGTGTTCGCTCCAAATAAGCTACTAAGAGGCCCCCTGGGAGTAACAGAGAGAGGGAGTGAGAGCCTGGATGGACAGAATTTAGTTATGTCTTGCTATAAATAAGTATACGGAATTGTATGGAGCTCAATGGGCCTGAGATCGGCCACTGATCTCCGTGGTGGGAAAAAGACAGGCTCATGGTTATTTCTGGATTCTGAGTGGGATTCACATAACTCACAGGCACCCAGAAAAGACTGGAAAAATAAAACACTGATCATTTATCATTTATTGAGAGGAAGTAGTACCCTGTGGTCAAGGACGTAAGAACTGGAGTCAGGCATCCTTTGAATGTTCCTTTTACGACTTAATTTGTAACCCTGGGAAAGTGACCTCATCTATCTGTTTGCTTCCACATCTGTAAAATGGGGACAAAAATAGTTCATACCTCACAGATTTGTTGGGAAGATTAAGTAAGCTGATGAATGTAAAGTGCTAAGAATAGTACCTAGATGGCTCAGCCATAAAAAAAAAATGAAATTTTGCCATTTGCCCCAACGTAGATGGACTTGAGGGCATAGATGGACATAGAGGGCATTATGCTAAGTGAAATAAGTCAGACAAAGGCGAATACTCTGTGAGATCACTTGGAATCTAAAAAAGTGCAACCATCTAGTTCATATAACAGAAACAAAGCAGACTCACAAATATAGACAGTAAACTGCTGCTAAGTCGCTTCAGTCGTGTCCGACTCCGTGCGACCCCATAGACGGCAGCCCACCAGGCTCCCCCGTCCCTGGGATCCTCCAGGCAAGAACACTGGAGTGGGGATCCATTTCCTTCTCCAGGAGAGCAAACTAGTGGTCACCAGAGGGGAGAGGGAGGGGGAAGCGGCCAGATAGGGTAGGGGATAAAGAGGTACAAACTATTATGTATAAAATAAGCTATAGGGATGTATTGCACAAAATGGGGAATATAGCCAATATTTTATAATACTATAAGTAGAGCATGACCTTTAAAAACTATGAATCTGGGACTTCCCTGGTGGCCCAGTGGCTAAGATTCTGCACTCCCAATGTAGGAGGGGACCTGGGTTCCATCTCTGGTCAGAGAAGTAGATCCCACATGCCAAACTAAAAGTTCTCATGCCTCAACTAAAGAACCTAAAGGCCGAAACTAAGGATAGGCACAGACAAATAAAAAAATTAAAATATTTTTAAAAAATGATAAATCACCATATTGTATACCTGTTACTTACATACTATTATGCATTAACTATTTGTTGTTGTTGATTAGTCACTAAGTCATGTCCGACTCTTTACGACTCCATGGACTGTAGCCTGCCAACCTCCTCTGTCCATGGAATTCTCCAGGCAAGGATACTGTGGAGGGGGTTGCCATTCCCTTCTCCAGGGGATCTTCCCAAACCAGAGATGGAACCTATGTCTTCTGCATTGCAGGCAGATTCTTTACCACTGAACCACTAGGGAGTACATTAACTCGACCTCAATTTTGAAAAAAAATAAAAAAAAAGAAGAGTACGTAGCATACGTTCAGCAAGCATTAGTATGTTAATGCTTGTTGAACAGGCATTGGACATACAATATTGCATGCAATGCTTGCAACAGTCTCTGACACAGACTCTGCCCCTCGTAGATGCTATCTATCCATAACTCATTTTGGAAGAGAGGAAACAGAGATGCATAAAGACGGGAACAACTTGGCTACAGCTAGGAAGCAGCAGAACCAGGGTTCAGACCCTGGTTGGCTTGATTACTAGGAAGTGGCAGAACCAGGGTTCAGACCCTGGTTGGCTTGATAGCTGATTGCGAGTCCCATGCCCTCTGCCCTCTGCCTCCCCTAGTTAAGTGGGACCAGCTGTGCCGATGGGACAGCCTGCAGGATGCTAGATACTTGGTTGGCCAAAAAGTTCATTTGGATTTCCCCATAGCATCTTATGGAAAAACCCACACAAACTATTTGGCCAAGCAATATTTACTGAAAATGCAAGAGAACTCCAGAAAAACACCTACTTTGGCTTCATTGACTGCTAAAGCCTTTGACTGTGTGGATCACAACAAATTGTGGAAAATTCTTAGAGAGGGGAATACCAGACCACCTTACCTGTCCCCTGAGAAATCTTTATGCAGGTCAAGAAGCAACAGTTAGAACTGGACATGGAACAACAGACTGGCTCCAAATTGGGAAAGGAGTACATCAAGGCTGTATGTTGTCACCCTGCTTACTTAACTTATATGCAGAGTACATCATGCGAAATGCCGGACTGGATGAAGCACAAGCTTGAATCAAGATTGCAGGGAGAAATATCAATCACCTCAGATGTGCCGAAGACACCATCCGTATGGAAGAAAGTGGAGAGGAACCAAAGAGTCTCTTGATGAAAGTGAAAGAGAAGAGTGAAAAGCCTGGCTTAAAACTCAAAATTCAAAAAACTGAGATCATGGCACCCGGTCCTATTATTTCATGGCAAATAGATGGGGAAACAATGGAAACAGTAACAGACTTTATTTTCTTGGGCTCCAGGACCACTGCAGATTGTGACTAAAGCCATGGGGAAGCCTAGCATGTTGCAGTCCATGGGGTTGTAAAGAGTTGGACACGACTGAGAGACTGAATGGAACTGAATGTTTACCGAGGGTACCTAAAGCAGGGCCCATCTGGACTACTTCACCTCTTTTTTTCCCCCCAATATTTATTTGCCTGCATTAGGTTTTAGTTGCAGCTCTCAGGCTTCTCTAGTTGTGCCATACAGGCTTAGCTGCTCCAGGGCACGTGGGACCTTAGTTCCTAGACCAGGGATTGAACATAAGCAAGGTCAAGAAGCAAGAAGCAAGGTCAAGGTCCCATTAGCAAGCCAGATTCTTCACCACTGGACCACCAGGGAAGTCTCTGACTGCTTAAATCTTTAGGGGACTACCCCAACCATGCAAATTAGTTGCTTTAAGTGCATCATGGCAAAGGAAGCCCAAATCCCTCCTTTCACCTCTGGCTTCCTGGTGGTGTCTGCAGGTAAGCTATGGACGTGTGTGAACATGACAAGAGTCCAGGCCACCAGCCAAGCCTGCGGGCATAACCAGGAATGACTGACTGCACAGTTAGCATTTGGGATAACTTATCAGCTTAGAAATGCTTTGCCTATAAAGCGGTTACACTCCCCTGGTTAGGATATTAACAAACGCCCACTACCTACGCCACCCATGAACACTCTCAAGTTGCCCTGTAGCAGGGTGTCAGAGCTCCCACGGGCTTAGGAACTGGGAGTCCCCATTCCTTGATTAACAATCCAGCCTGAAAAACACATTCACCCTTTGCATTTCAAAATCCTTCCAAACATATCCATCATTTTCCTGCTTCAGTCAAAGTAGACACTTTGAAGAGTTCTTTGAGAAGTTAAAATCTTAAAGAGCCTCAGAAGTCTCTCTGGGAACATCAAAGACATTTGTCAATACCAGACAGGGCAACGGTAGAGCAACTTGCCTTTCTATAGACCCAGGAGATGGCTTCGTTATTTGTGTTGTTGTTGTTTCATTTTTGGGTCTTTTTTTTTGTTTGTTTTTTTCTGGGCTGGATCTTCGTTGCAGCATTTGGACTTTCCCGAGTTGCAGCAGATGGGGGCTACTCTCTAGTTGTGGTTCGCAGGTTTCTCATTGTGTTGGCTCCTCTCGTTGTGGCTCATGGACTTAGTTGCCCCGCAGCATGTGGAATCTTCCCGGACCAGCAATCAAACCCATGTCCCCCACACTGGTAGGCGAATTCTTAATCAGAGAAGTCCTGAGGCTTTGCTTTGATTTACTTTTTCTTTATCTGATTTCTCTTATGTGCCTGTTCCCTGTGAGTCACTTTTTCCTCTTGAAAGCTTCCTCTAGCAACTGAGTTAATTGAGTTAATTGAGCAATTCTTGTGAGCCCAGAACTGTGCTGAACCTTTACACATATCATCCTCTTTAAACTCACAGCAAACCTGTGAGTTGGCCCTACTGTGTTATTGTTCCCATTTTACAGATCGGAATACCAAGGCCCTGGGGAATTAAAGCTCTTGCCCAGTGTCAACCCACTGCATACATGGAGCCAATGAGTTTGGAACCACCATCTATCTTCAAAGTCCATAGGTTTCTATCTCTCACCACTTCCTTCAGTTCTGTTGTTAAAAGCACTTAACTCCATATATTATCATTTCTATCATATATTATCATATATCATATTAATATATGATATGTGTAATATATAAAACATATATTATATATTATCATCTATCATTTTATTATATATTGTCATCTTTTTCCTATTACATGTCTGTTTCATTTGTTAACATCAAGTTAATCCTAACAACCACTCATTAAATAAGCACTTTTGTGCGTCAGGCACTATGCTGGTAGATTTATGTGCATTTTCTCTCATCCTGCCTAGAGAGGTAGGTGTCAGGCGCTCCATTAGACAGATGAGCAAACAAGTTCAGAAAGGCTGAGTGCATGGCTCCAGGCCAAGGAGCTGGTGAGCAGCAGAGCCAGTTCTGGGAATCAGGTTTGATGGGTCCAAAGCCCATGTGCTTTGTTCTGGGTCTTAACCACTCCTACTAGTTGCCAGCTTCTCAAGGGCTGGGTTGATATTTGATGTTCTTAGTGTTCCTGAGTGACTGGTTGTGAACTGGATGAACTGAAAAAAAAAAAAGAAGAAGAAGAAGAAGAATAGAGGGGCCAAGCCAGTCAATTGGATGTTCTGCTTAGAATAGCCTTTCAAAAGCTATTTGCAACCTGATACAAAGCAACAGAATCTAGAAAAAAAAGTAGGATGCACCTACTTGCAAAGCAGAAACAGAGACACAGACATAGAGAACAGATGTACAAACACCAAGGCGGGGCAGAGAGGGTGGGATGGACTGGCATACATACGGTGCTGTGTACAAACACCTAACTGATGAGAACCTACTGTGTGGCAACGGGAATTCTGCTCAGTGCTCTGTGACGACCTAAGTGGGAAAGTGAAAAAAGGCTTTAGTCGCTCAGTCGTGTCCAACTCTGCGACCCCGTGGATTGTAGCCCACGAGGCTTTTCTGTCCATGGGATTCTCCAGGTAAGAATGCTGGAGTGTGTTGTCATTTCCTTCTCCAGGAGATCTTCCTGACCCAGGGACAGAACCCACGTCTCCTGCATTGCAGGTAGATTCTTTACCATCTGAGCCACCAAGGAAGCCCTAAATTGGGAAGGAAATCCAAAAAGAGAGGATATTTGCACACATATAGCTGATTTACTTTGCTGGACAGCAGAAATGAAAACAACAGTATGAAGCAACTATGCTCCAACAAAAATTTAAGAGAAAAACAATGGAAACAAGACATATTTCCTTGTGTTTAATGGAGCACCTGAGGAGAAAATTGGAAATAAAATTGAGTTGAGTGTCAATCTCTTGGATCAAGATGACTGAGTCCCGGGTATATGTTTGAACTCAATCTTAAGTTGGGTAAAGGGCTGCCTCGGGTCCCTGTGCTCATCCTTCCCTTCCCAAGCCTGCTTTGTCATCTGCTCTTCATCTCCATAACAACCAGGAAAGCAAACATCCTCCAGAGGCAACAAAGATTTCCACCGACCCCCCCACCCCCCAACTGGAGAAATGGAAGAAGAGGAGGAAGAGAGTTCAAAAGGGGAAAAGAGTAGATAAGCCTTGCCAACAAATAAACACAGACCTTTTTAGGGAAAAGCCAAGGGACTCGGAACTGCCTATAATTAGCGGCCACCACAGCCCAAAACAAAATCAGATTTTCAGTCCTAGTAGCTGCGTTGCCATAGAGATGGGATCCAAGATCAACTGGGCTGTTCTCCTAAAATGATTCCTTCCCTGACTGTGCCCACATCAAAAGAAGCCCCTCCGTGCTCCTTGGTGGGATGGATGGTAACCAGGACCCCACTACGTCTTCCAAGAGTACAGGCAAGGGAGGGAAGCAGACTCGCTAGGAAAAGTTTCAAAGCATCTTGAGCCAGACACATTGGCTTCTCGTGAGCCACAGGGGGAAAGGATTCAGCCAAGTAGGACTTCTGTGTGTGTGATCAATCACAGTCACGTCTGACTCTTTGTGACTCCATGGACTAAAGCCCACCAGGCAACTCTGTCCATGGGATTCTCCAGGCAAGAATACTGGAGCAGGTTGCCATTTCCTTCTCCAGGGGAGCTTTCCAACCCAGGGATCAAATCCACATCTTTTGCATTGGCAGGCAGATTCTTTACCACTGTGCCACGTGGGAAGTCAAAGTAGGATTTAGGGACTTTCTATTACATGGATGCATGTGCTGGCCATCGGAGGCTGCCGCTGATCATTTTGATTTTTTACATTCATTTTCATTCTTTATTCTCTACACATTAAGAAATAAAATACTCAGAGATACAGAGAACAAATTGGTGGCACTGGAGGTGGAGAGTGGGGAAAATGGGTGAAGGTGATCAAAGTGTATAAACTTCCAGTTACAAAATAAATAAGCCCTGGGATGAAATGTACAGAGCAGTGACATCAATAATATTGGGAGAACAGCAAAATAGGTGAAGGGGATTAAGAGACACGAGCTACTAGGTATAAAGTAAGTAAGTTACAAGGTACTAATATACAGCACAGGGAATATAATCAGTATTTTACAACAACTTTGTATGGAGTGCAATCTATAAAAATATCAAATTACTATGTTGTACACCTGAAAGTAATATAATATTGTATGAAGTCAACTATGCTTCAATTAAGTATTTTAAAGAATAAAATGTTACAATACTGTATATTGTATATCTGAAAGTTGCTAGGAGAGTAGATATTAAAAGTTCTCATCACAATAAGGCATATGTAACATTGTGCGGTGATGGTTAACTAGGCTTAACTAACTGCATGTGTGCTAAGTCCCTCTGTGGTCATGTCTGACTCTTTGTGACACTGTGGACCATAGCCTGCCAGGCTCCTCTGTCCATGGGCTTCTCCAAGCAAGGATACTGGAGTGAGTTGCCATTTCCTCTGCCAGGGAATCTTCCCAACCCAGGGATCAAACCCACATCTCTCACATCTTCTGCATTAGCAGACAGGGTCTTTACCACCAGCGCCACCTAGGAAGCCTACTTGTTGAAATTGTAGACTTAACTAGCCTACATTTTGCAATATATATGTACACTGAATCATTATTCTATACACCTGAAACTAATTAAGGTTATATTCCAATCCTATATCAGGGTCATTTTTTAACTTTTTATTTTGCATTGGGGTATAGTATTTTTTCAGTTTTTGATGAAAAAGACATGTAGCTAAGAAAAGACAATAAGGTTCTGATCATACTGTTCTGATAGTTTTGCTTCCTTTTTTTTTTTTTACTCATTTCATATTAGAAAGTAAACATGGCCACATGTTATTTACTCTTTGCATAGTTGTGTCTATCAGTCAGGATCCAGGCTGGAGACAAAAAGTCCATCAGTTATTTTCATAGAGAGAATTTAATATTAGGAGTTGTTAACCAGGTAGTAACGAATATTATGTATCATGTTCTGTATGCTATCTCTAGAAGGCAATTAGCTCATTGTCTGTTACCCCAAAGTTTCTTCACTCACCATCTGCAGGATGGAGGCTAAGCATCCTCTCCAATCTGAACCACTTGGCAGAATTTCCTGCTCCATGATAGCCTATGAAGTGCCTGCACTAGACTACAAGCTCCTTTGAGGGCATGAACTATGCTCATCTTGGTCATCATGATATCCCTAGTTTCTAGCATGAAGTGGGGTGCATAGCTGATGGGCAACAGATATTTCTTTGAGTAGAAAAATGAATGAGCTCATGAGTGAATAAGTGAGTAAGTGATTGGATGGATGCATAGATGGGAAGATGGAGGGATTAATGGGTGGATGGATTGATGAATTCATGAAGGAGGAGTATTCCATTTAGAGAAGCAGGGAATTAAAGTCTGGACTGTTCACCTTCTCAATTCTTAGGGTAACTTCATTTTTCCCTGAGCTGAAGCAAATAGCACATAAATCAAGGAACAAGTATGATACTCATTAACCACCTCCCAAAATAGAAACATCCTTTCCAAGGAAGAACTGATCTGCCAGTCCCATAGCACTGATTTCTGCTGCTCAGGTTTAACCAGTTCTTGCCAGGAAATATAATCCTCTGATTTCATAATATGAAAAGAAGTAGATATGATCATACATATGCTGGGGAAGCCAACAGCAAATCAGATACCCAGTCATGAGGGTATCTCAGTCATTTTCTCTTTTTCTCACACTCAAGAGGAAGAAGATAGAGGAGGAGGCTGAAAGAGAGAAGGAGAGGAACACAGCAGGGGAGGAAGAGGGAGGAATAAAAGAGAGATGACTGCCACTTGCTGAGGGCTTTCTAGATGTCAATTGCAATATACATGTCATTTATTCATTCAGCAAACACTTATTTTGTGTCCCCAGTGTCTTCAAAAGCATTAGTGAAACACATAAACATAATTTTGTCTTATATATGTCTGTATAAACATATAAATATAATGTAAGCCCTGTGAGGGCTTACATTCTAGTAGGAAAAACCAGCCAGGCTTCACCAAGATCTGAGCCCTGATGGCTTGATTGTGAGTATGAAGTGCCAAGCTTCAAACAGGAGAAAACCAAGGCTCACAAAAGTCAAGCACTTTTACAGGCCAATTATCAAAACCTTTACAGATGAACTGCACATAAGGAGACAAAATACTGTGAAGACGTAAATAAAGGAAGAATGAATTAATGTCCCCTCTCATTAAATTGAAAGAGCTTGCTCCTTGGAAGGAAATCTATGACAAACCGAGAGAGCATATTAAAAGGCAAATGCATCACTTTGCTGACAAAGGTCCAGATAGTCAAAGCTATGGTTTTTCTAGTAGTCATGTATGGATATAAGAATTGGTCCATAAAGAAGGCTGAGCCCCAAAGAATTGATGCTTTTGAACTGTGGTGTTGGAGAAGACACTTACAAGTCCCTTGGACTGCAAGGACTGTTGGAGAAGACACTTACAAGTCCCTTGGACTGCAAGGAGATCCAGTCAGTCCTAAAGGAAATCAACCCTGAATATTCATTGGAAGGACTGATGCTAAAGCTGAAGCTCCAATACTTTGGCCACCAGAAGCACAGAGTCAACTCACTGGAAAAGACCCTGATGCTGGGAAATATTGAAGTCCAAAGGAGAAGGGGGAGGCAGAGGATGAGATGGTTAGATGGCATCACTGACTCAACAGACATGAATTTGAGCAAACTCCAGGAGATAGTGGAGGACACAGGAATCTGGCATGCTGCAGTCCACGGGGTCGCAAAGAGTCGGACAAGACTTAGTGACTGAACAACAGCTCTCCTTAAATAGAACTAGATCATTTTGTGGCTTCCACAAACTTCTTGCAATAATCCATCCCTGATAAACCTACAGTGTGATGGGAGACTTCAGACATTCAAAATAAATCCATACCATTTTGAGCTATGCCTTGGCTCCCCAGGGAGATCAACACATTTCCTCTGACCAAGGTATAGTCAATCACATTTTTGAGTGCTTTCAGATGAAATAATTAGCAACAACAAAGTGACATGAAGATTTATTCTGCAGCCAGGCTTTCTCCACATGCTAATGAAATCTTTACACAGTGTGTTAATTGTGCTCAGTAGCTAGGCAAATTCTAAACCATCATGCCTGAGGGAGGTCGAGACAACCCAGACAGAAGCTGGGATCAAAAGACTGATTTCCACCTCAGCCTTTAAGCTCCCCAGACAGATCCAGAATATTCTAACTGCCTCAAAAACCTCAAACCCAAAACCTCTTTTTCCATTTCAATAGATGACTCTACATCTCTCTCTCCCTGTATCCACTTTGACATCAAATCCTACCCATCCCACCTCCAAATATTTCTTGAAAGTGCCCACTTCCCTATAAATCAACCATCAACTCCTGGTCTGAGCTACCCAGGAGGACTCCTCACCTATGCATTTTGAAAAGCAAATTTCATCAAGCTCACAATTACCAATTTTTCATTGATGTCTGAGTTCCCAGTATGAAGTGAAGTAAAGTGAAATCAAAGTCGCTCAGTCGTGTCTGACTCTTTGTGACCCCATGGACTATACAGTCCATGGAATTCTCCAGGCCAGAAAACTGGAGTGGGTAACCTTTCCCTTCTTCAGGGGACCCTCCCAACCCAGGGATCAAACCCAGGTCTCCTGTATTGCAGGCAGATTCTTTACCAGCTGAGCTAAGTTCCCAATATAAATGCCAGAAACTGTTCCACAGCCTCTATGGGCCTGTAGAACATGACCTGGGCTAACCTCTCTGCCTAACGTCTCAGCACCCTTTTGCCCTCATAGTCACTCCAGTTTTCGGTCTGCTTATCCTTCCTCCAGTTTAGACTCTCTGTTTCATCCTCTTCACCCATATGGTTCTCTGTACCTGGAATAAATTCTGGTACCCACTTCGTATCAGTTAGCTATGCTGCATAACAAATGATCACAAACTTAGTGACTTAAAACAAAAGTATATTTAATAACTCACAGTCTCCATGGATGAAGAGTCTGGGTCTGGCTTAGCTGAGTCCTCTGCTTTGGGTCCCTCACAAGACTACAATCAAGTTGTGGCCTGGGACTGAGGTCTCATCTGAAAGCTCAACAAGGGAAGGACCCACTTCCAAACCCACTGGGCTGTGGATAGGACTCAGTTCATTTTAGGCTGTTGGCTGGATGGTGCTGCCAATTCCCTGTCCTTTTCAACATGGTCATTTCATCTCCATGCAGGCCAAGAAGGCAAAAGAGAAAGTCTGTTTGCAAGACAGAAGTTACAGTCCTCTGCTAAGTAATCATGAAAGTAACACGGCGTCTCCTTTGTCTTGTTCTATTAGTCATAGCAAGTTTCAGGTCCTACTCACACCAAGGGGAGAGGATTACACAAGGCAGGAACACCAGGAGGCATCCAGGAGTCTGTCTGCACATTCCTCATCCAGCCTGACAAAAGGTTATTTTCCCTCAAGCTTTGCTTATAGGTCACTTGTTAAGCTTCCAACAAAAACTGTTTCCCTTGCCTGTGCAATGGCTTGCATTTCCCTTATATTACACTTATGTACTTAAAAATATCCATTTATTTATTCGGCTGTGTCAGGTCTTAGTTGCAGCACACGACATCTTCATCGTGTCATTCAGAATCTTTCTTTGTGGCACACGGACTCTAGTTGCAATACTCGGACTCAGTAGTTGTTGCACTTGAGCTCTCTGGTGTGGCATGTCAACTTAGCTGCTCTGCAGCGTGTGGGATCTTAGTTTCCCGGCCAGGGATTGAATCTGAGTCCCCTGCATTGCCAAGTGGATTTTAACCAATGGACCACCAGGGAAGTCCCACATCTAGGCACTTTTAATGACTTTCCCCATGATCGTCTTCACTATTAATCCATTCAGTGCCATAGTTCAGTTCAGTCACTCAGTCGTGTTTGAGTCTTTGAGACCCCATGGACTGCAGCACGCCAGGCTTCCCAGTCCTTCACCAACTCCCAGAGCTTGCTCAAATTCATGTCCATCAAGTCGGTGATGCCATCCAACCATTGCATCCTCTGTCATCCCCTTCTCCTCCCGCCTTCAATCTTTCTCAGCATCAGGGTCTTTTCCAATGAATCTGTTCTTTGCATCAGATGGCAAAAGTATTGGAACTTCTGCATCAGTCCTTCCAATGAATATTCAGGACTGATTTCCCTTAGGATTGACTGGTTTGATCTCCTTGCAATCCAAAGGACTCTCGAAAGTCTTCTCCAGCACCACAGTTTGAAAGCATCAATTCTTTGGCTCTCAGGTTTCTATATGGTCCAACTCTTACAACCACACATGACCACTGGACAAAGGGCATAAGGACAAGGAAAATGTCTGTTCATAGCTACAGACCCAGAGTCTAGCTCAGAGATTAGCTGGCTTGTTGTGATGCTCAACAAATGCACTTTTGAATGAATGACCAAAGAGAAGAATCATGAGTGTAACCTTGTCCCAAACTGAGCAACTTACAAAGCTACCTGGATCCTCACATGTTAACCTGCTTCATCAATATCTGTGCCTGATCTTATTCTCCCTGCCCCCACACCCTTATCAATACTGGAGTGGAAAAGAGATCCTGAAAAACTTCAGGGGCTTTCCAAAGTAACACTGTTTACCCTGAGTAACTGTCCCACATTCCATCCTAAAATGCTTGTTCTCCCCTACTCAGCGATGCTCACTCATCAATCTACAAAGCTAAAGGAAAACGGAACCCACAGTGAACTTTCCATGTTAGTTCAGGAAGAAGAGAGTGGGCTGGAGAGGGAGCCAGTTATTTCTGAGTCCCCTGCTACGTGCCAAGCACCATCCTGTCTCAGGATTTGGGCAATGCTTTCAGGTAAGGATTTATAACCCGTTTTTCAGACAGGGAAGCAGGCTCACAAAGAGGACGTGAATCTCCTGGTCGTGTGCTGGCATGCTGGTGTGAGGGAGCTGGATTCCAGTGTGTGCTGATGTGATGTGTATCCTTCCACTGTGGCCACTCTCCAGCCACCCAGAGTTTAAAAACTAGCTCACAAAGTTCCTGAATTCTTGTCAGTAGACTTTTGCAAGCCCATGAGTGCTGACTCCAGGTCACCCCCTGCACCTGCTCAGGAAGAAGCCCATGGTTCAGTTTTCTTTCTGTCTTCTCTCACTTCCCACCAGATAAAAACACCACTGAAGACTTCCCTGGGGACTCAGCGCTAAAGAATCTGCCTGCTGATGCAGGAGACACGGGTTCAATCTCTGGTCCGGGAAGGTCCCACGTGCCACAGAGCAACTAAGCCTATGCGCCACAACTATTGAGCCTGTGTTCTAGAGCCCAGGAGCTGAGAACTACTGAGTCCATATGCTGCAACTACTGAAGTCTGTGCACCCTAGAGCCTGTGTTCTGCAACAAAAGAAGCCTGCACATCACAACTAGAGGGCAGCCCCTGTTGGCTGCAAATAGAGAAAGCCTGCGTGCAGCAATGAAGAACCAGCACAGCCAAAAATAAATAAATATTTAATCACAAAAATGTAAAAAAACCCTGAAATATTGGGTTGGCCAAAAAGTTCATGTGAGTTTTCCCATGTTACAGAAAAACCTGAATGCACTTTTTGTCAACCTGATATTAAGCTCCTGAAGGTTTTGTCCGGGGCAGAGCGTTGCTGGAGGGTAATTCTCAGTAAATATTTGTTGTGATTGGAATTTTCAAGGGCAGCCCAGGAGGTGCCAGATCACCTCCCCAAGAGGCTAATGAGGGAGCCACAAAGGCAAACACAGGCGGGACTGGGGAGCGCCCCTGCTGCTGGCCAACCGGGCATGAGCCCGTGGAAACGGCCCTCCTCGCGCCAAGGTGGCTGAGCAGGGAAGTAAGCAAACCAGGGTGACGCCAGCTTGGTGGGGGACTGGCGGGCACACGCCTGGCCTCTCTGCCCTCCCGGCTCCTGCTGCTCCTGAGCTGTTGCCCAGCAGATGGATTTGTGGACTTAGGATCTGTCTGACAGGTGCTCGAGGCATACCTGGATCCTTCTCACCTGCCCCAACGCTCCAGAGAGAAAGAACTACGTGAGACCAGAGCTGAGCAGGATTTTGGAGAGGACCCGTATCTTGACTTCTAAGTCAAAAAGAGAAAACTAACTATCAGATATCAACATGTATATGTGGAATCTAGAAAAATGGTACTGATGAACCTATCTACATGGCAGCAATAGAGATAAAGATGTAGAGAACGGACTTTCGGACACAGCAGGAGAAGGAGAGGGTGGGATGAACTGACAGAGTAGCACCGACGTATACACACTACTTTGTGCAAAAATACACAGCTGGTGGGAAGATGCTGCATAGGACAGGGAGCTTAGCTCGGTGCTCTGTGATGACCTAGGGGGTGGAATAGGGGGCTGGGGGGGAGGTTTAAGAGGGAGGGGATATATGTATACATGGGGCTTCCCTGGTGGCTCAGATGATAAAGAATCTGCAGGAGACTGGGGTTTGATCCCTGTATCAGGAAGATCCCCTGGAGAGGGAAATGGCAACCCACTCCAGTATTCTTGCCTGAAGAATTCCATGGACAGAAGAGCCTGCTGGGCTACAGTCCATGGAGTCACAAAGAGTAGGACATGACTGAACAACTAGCACTTCACAAAGCTGATTCACAATGTAGGATAGCAGAAGTGAACACAACACTGTAAAGCAATTATCCTCCAATTAAAGCTAAATTTCAAAAAATCAATAATCACCCATTATAGGTTTTGTAGTAGGCAGAGTGGAATAGTGATGTGTTAGACAAAATTAGTCCTCGACCTCATGGAGTTTGCTGTGTGGTAGGAGAGAAAGAAGAAAGAAGCATACTATCAAAATACTTCTGATGATTGCTAACCAAAGGGGAGAGAGGGAGGAGGCAGTTAATTCAATCTATTTATAGCATCCAGGAGGACTTCCTGGAGGAAGTGATGTTCAAGGTAAAGTCAGTCTTACTGAGGCCAAAAGAAGGACAGGAAATGCCTACTGTGTTACATCATCTAATTCTGTGTATCTAGCCCCTTGCCTTTCTTTATCAGATAATGAAAAGTCTATTTTCTTATCTTTTGCTATATAACAAACTACCCACAATTAAGAGGCATCAAATAACACCATCTTGTTACATCTCATGATTATGTGGGTCAAGGATTTGAGCAGGGCTCAGCTAGGTGGTTTTTGGGCCCTGTGTGGTGTCAGTGGATATAACTCAGGGCTAATCAGCTGGAGAACAGGCTGGTCTGGAGAGTCTAAGTCTCTTATCTGTGACTGGTGATTTAGCAGGGATGAATGGAAAGCTATGTTCATCTGGAATTGTTGATTGAATGCCTGGTTGTGGTCTCTCCACATGAAAGCCTCAGGGAAGTCTGATTGATGTCAGGCATAGTGGCTCAGAGCTTCCAAAAATAGTATCGCAAGATTCAGGGAGGGAGACATTCAAATTCTTGAGACTTGAGCCTAAAATCTGGCATAGTACCTCTCCTTCTATATGTATATATTGGCCATGTGACATGTGGAATCTTAGTTCCCTGACCAGGGATCAAACCTGCACCCCCTGCATTGGAAGCATGGAGTCTTAACCACTGGACCATCAAGGAAGTCCTCTAGCCCACTGTATTTTATTTATAGACCATTATAGAGCCTTCACAGAATCAATGGGAGGAAACAGGGATTCCATCTCTCCAAAGGGAAAAACATTAAAGAATTTGAAGATAATATTTTAAAATAACAAGACTCATAAGAAGTTGCAAAATAGTACAGAGGGTTCCTTGATAGGTTACCCAGCTCCCCCCAGGGATAAAATCTGACATGACCAGAGTATATTGTCAAGACCAGGAAATTGACTGCTTGACTGTGGTGTTTATTAATTCAGGTACAGACCTTATTCAGATTTCACCAGTGTGTGTACTCCTGTGTGTGGGCATCTGTATGTGTGTGTGTGTGTGTGTGTGTTGTGTGTATAGTTTCATGAAATACTAGCACAGGTATGCAGTTGAGTAACCATCATCAAACTATGGAACCGTCCCATGTCTACAAAGAGATTCCCTCCCTTGGGTAACTTTGATCCACTGCAAGTTCAAACACTGAGATCAGTGTGATATTTCTCAGCATGAAGTCCAACTCTGCTATTTAAAACCTCAGTGACACCAACACGGACCCTCAGTTCCTTTAGCTGTAAAACTGATCAACAATACTAAACCAAAGGTTTGTCTTTGTGGTGGGAATTCAGTGAGAGAATTCAATAGAAATCAGAAAACCCAAGTCATATATTTGACTTCAAATCCCAACTTCTTGGTTCCTCATCTTTGCAAACATGGGGGAATGACCTTCAGTTCATTTCAGTTCAGTTCATCAGTAAAATCGTAATAAAACAGCACCACACATTGTAAGAATGTTGATGATTATGGGAGACTATATGTATAAAACTGTCAGCCCATCGAATGCTGGAGAGAACGCCTAAGATTCTCTGCCTGTCGTTCCTCTGTATTTTTCAACTTATTTATAATTCTGGCATCTTAAGAAGAGTTTGTATATTTACATACCATGCTGTGTGGTAAATTGGTTTTGGTTGGTTGTGTAATAAGTTAGATCAATCCCTATACTGATGTTTAGCAGGATATTGTCTAAAAGAATACATTTTAAAAATAACTCAAAGTCAAACCATCCTTCTCCCATTGTTCTGAATAATTACAGACCACGAAAAATAACAGTTCCCAAAAGGTCTATGGGCTTCCCTGGTGGCTCAGATGGTAAAGAAAACCCATACCATCCAGCAGTCACTTCCCATTTCCACCTTCTGTCTCTAAGGATTTATCTATTCTGGAAATTTCTTGTACTTTATGTGGGGCTTCCTAGGTGGCTCAGGGGTAAAGAATCTGCCTGCCAACACAAGAGACATGGGTCTCATCCCTGGGTTGAGACGATCCCCTGGAGAAGAAAATGGCAACCCACTCCAGCATTCTTACCTGGGAAATCCCATGGACAGAGGAGCCTGGAGGGCTACAGTCCACGAGGTTGCAAAGAGTTGGACATGACTGAGCAATCAACGCAAAAGAGTCATAACTTGACTTAAGAAAATCCAATGTGAAAAATCCTACCATCAAATTCCCACCCATCTTTAATGAAGACGCTTTATTTGGATCGGGGTTCTGAGTACCCAAATCTCTCACTTACCTGCAATGTCACCTAAGGAAATATGAAAATGGAAGTGAAAGTGAAAGCCACTCAGTTGTGATCGACTCTTTGTGACCCCATGGGCTATATAGTCCATAGAATTCCCCAGGCCAGAATACTGGAGTGGGCAGCCATTCCCTTCTCCAGGGGATCTTCCCATCCCAGGGATCAAACCCAGGTCTCCTGCATTGCAGACAGATTCTTTACCAGCTGAGCCACGGGAACCCCATGAAAATGGAAAGCAAAAGCAATTTTCCTCCCAAGACAAAAGAATTATGATTCTTTCTCTTGATGTTGGTCTATTTTCGTACTCGAGACCTCCTTTTCAGTTTCTGACATTTCCCATCTCCTCTCGGGTCGTTTTCAGCCTGAATTCACTTCTGAAATGGAGAATCACTGGATCTGGAATCAAAACAGAAACTCACCAAGATCACGAACCATGTGTCTTGGGGCTGAAAAGTCTCGGGTCTGTTTCTTTCTCTCGCCCACAGTCGGCTGCCTCATTCTCTTACACAACCACGTCCCTGCCACACTCCATATGTGTGTTCCTGGCGACATGCAGACTCAGAAACATGGCATTTGTATGGCTTTACTTAGAGAAGATGTAAACTGAAACAGCCCTGTTGCATGACTTAAAAAAAAAAAAAAAACAACAGCTTCTGAGAGTCTGCAATGTACCCAGGCGACACTGGATAGAAATTAAATTATGACCATTTTGAAGGAAACATGAGCATTCTTTTGTTCGTCTATCCTTGCTCCTCAGCTGGGCGAAACCTCTGGCCCCTTTCCGAGAACATCACGAACTTCTCTTTGTATGTATTTCCTGGAGAAAACACACAGGTGTCTGTATTCCCTCAGCCTAGAAACAGCATCAAGTGACAGTGAGAAACCCCATGTGCACCCTGAATCCAACCCCCAGCGTCAGTAGCTGGGGACACTGGTTCTGCTTTTGCACATTTGCTCACAATCAGGGCCATCTCTATTTTGTTTTTTAAAAAGGAAACAACTATTCTGATGCTTTCTCTGAGGACTCTTGGAGAGATGGATCAATGCACTAAGATCTCTAAACTATGCAACTCAAACTTACACACATGCATAAATCTCCCATTGTTGTTGTTAAGTTGCTGAGGTGTCTGACTCTTTGTGACCCTGTGGACTGTAGCCTGCCAGGCTCCTCTGTCCATGGGATTTCCCAGGCAAGAATACTCGAGTGGGTTGCCATTTGCTTCTCCAGGCATAAACCTCCTGAGGCTCCTGTTTGAATGCAGATTCTGACTCAGTAGGGTCTCGAAGTGGGCTCTTCGATTCTGCATTTTATGTGCTGGTTTACTGAGATGACACTGCATTTGTTGGTCTGAGGACCACAGTGAATCGCAAGATTCTAGAGCAGTTCAATGAGGAAACATTGGGAGAAAGCGTTGAGGTCCCTTACACATCTAATTTTCTCATTAGAAATACTATCTCCTAAATGTCAAAGAAATTGGAAGAATGTCCAAGTATTGGAAGAAAAGTTTTAGAATCCACTGTAGCCAATGGATTAGGCTCTGACTAATTAGCCTAAATCAGATGTTTAAGCTCTGACTGTCCCAGAGTGAGCGACTAGATTGCACCCAGTCTAGTCCATAGAGTTCTGAAGGCATGAACCATTGCAGAAAGAGGCAAAGCCAGGCATAAAGCCAAAGGTTGTCCTGTTATGTATTAGTTCTCCTGTGGCAGCTGTAACAAATTACCACAAACTCATTAACTTAACACAATTTCCTTGTCTTATCAATCTGGAAGTCACAAGTCTGAAAATGGGCTTCACTGGGCTAAAAATCAAGACGTCAGAAGAGGTATGTGGAACTTCCCTGTCGGTCCAATTGTTAAGACACGGTGCTTCCGCTGCAGGTGCTGCAGATTCAACTCCTGGCTGGGGAACTAAGATCCTCCATGCTGCGCAGCACAGCCTGAAAAAGAAGAAGAGCCATGTCCCTTCTGAAGGACCTGGGGGAGAACCCATCGTTTTGGCGTTTTCAGCTTCTTGAGGCCTCCAGCATTCCTTAGCTTATGACTCCATACGCTGTCTTCAAAGCCAACCGTGTAGTTGTTAAAGAGGAAGGTCTTCAAATCCTCTATTGTCATCCCATCTCCTTCTCCAACTCCCTCTGTGATGCACCAGAGTCTCCCCATCTCAAAACAATCACATCTATGAAGGCCCTTTTGCCGTGTAAGGTAACATGGTAACGTGTATCACTGAACTAGGATGCAGACTTACTTGGGAGTCATTATTCTACCTACTACATCTTATATCTACTCATAAATCTAGGTGGGATCATCTCATGCTGGACAGAACAGAGGAGCAGACAGGTTCTCCAGTAAGTGGTCTTAAGACTTTGATCTCAGAGATGCTGAGAAATCTCTTTCTCCAAAGCAACAAACTCCCTCATAGGAACAAAGGAACAACTTCCTTTATTCAAGTTGTGTGGTCGATTATCTATACTTTCCAAAGATAACCGTGAAAACAACTCCCATCCCCAAATCAAGCATACTCCAATATAAAATAAAAGGTTTAAAAATAAATAAAACAGTTAATTTATGCCACTAAATTTTGGGATGCTTTGTTACCCAGCAATGATAACTGGAACAAAGTACATCTCATTAAAATACAAGTGGATGCTTGTATGAGGAATACATTCAATGGTCAAGACTGAAGAACATTTATTCCCTTATTCATTCATTCATTCATTCACTCACTTCTATACTCATTCATTAACACACACATGCTTTCATAATTTATTCAAGTATTTATTACAAAATGTACTGAATTCTCACTATATGCTAAGAACTAGAACTGCAGAAGTAAATAAGACTACCCTCCAGAGGTTTGTTTTGAAGTGGGAATTCATTCATTTATTTAATCAATGTTTACTGAGTGAAGTGCTGTGCTTGCCAAGTTTCTTCAGTTGTGTCCGACTTTTTGCAATCCTACGGATCGTAGCTTGTCAGGTTCCTCTGTCCATGGGATTCTCCAGGCAAGAAAACTGGAGTGGGTTACCATTTCCTCCTCCGCGGGGTCTTCCTGACCCAGGGATTGAACCCATATCTCTTGCATCTCCTGCATTGGCAGGCAGGTTCCTTACCACTAGCACCACCTGGGAAGTCCCCAGTGACAGGGAAGTGATAAATATGATTTTCTAGACCAGAGGTCAGCACACTACAGCCCACAGACCAAATCCAACCCTCTACCTGTTTTATCTGAACACACCCGCACCTGTTTGTCTTCATACTATCAATGGAGGAGGAGACAGCTCCTAGCCCCAAGTCACAGTTCTATCAGGTTTTGCAGAGGAACTGAGTTGAGATGTGAAAGTAGGAATTTCATGAAAAGAGGCTTTCAGAAAACTCTTATGAAATTGAGGAAGGTTCAGTCCCCTTAAGAGCATTTGGAGCACCAAGTGAGGCTGTGTGGTACAAAGTAAGGTCAAGACTACAAACCTAAGATGCAGGACAGGGATACATCTTAAGAAGGACAAACTGGGGCATGGCTCCCTTCTAGGGGTAGCGATTCTCTCAGGTTCCATATCGCCGTGGGAATAAACTTAATGAGAGGTTCCTACAAGAATGAGTCAAGGACGTTAAAAAGAACCAAACTGGGTCATGTGTAGTGATGTGGACAAACCTAGAGTATATCCCATAGAGTGAAGTAAGACAGAGAGAGAGAAACAAATATCATATTTTAATGCATATATGTGGAATCCTGAAAAATGGTACTGATGAACCTACTTGCAGGACGTATAGCATGGACTCGGGGACGCAGCGGGGAAAGGGGGGTGGGATGAGCTGAGAGGGTAGCACTCACACACACGGCCGTGCGTGAAACAGGTGGCGGGGGGGAAGCCGCTGTGTCACACCGGACTCTGCTCGGGGCTCTGGGCGGCTTAGGACTCGGTGACGGCCGAGATGGGGGAGGGGGTCAGGGGAGGGAGGCTCAGGAGGGCTGGGGTGACATGTACGCTTATGGCTGATTCACAGTGCAGTATAGCAGAAATTACACAAGCTTGTAAAGCAATTATACTCCAGTGGGGGAGGGGGAGATGGAGACAAGGAGCTGCGCAGCCAGGAGATCCAACCGTCCACCCTAAAGGAAATCAGTCCCGAATATTCATTGGAAGGACTGATGCTGAAGCTCAAACTCCAGTACTTTGGCCACCTCATGCGAAGAGCTGACTCATTTAAAAAGCCCCTGACTCATTTGGGAAAGATTGAAGGCAGGAGGAGAAGGGGACGACAGAGGATGAGACGGTTGGATGGCATCACTGACTCAATGGACATGAGTTTGAGTAAACTCCGGGAGTTGGTGATCAACAGGGAGGCCCTGGCTTGCTGCATGCAGTCCATGGGGTTGCAAAGAGTTGGACACAACTGAGCGACTGAACTGAACTGAACTGATATGCCTAATAAGGATGATTTGTTTTAACTAAGTTATCTTATATAATAGGATATTCATGCAAGATAATTTAACCATAGGTTTTATTTGATTTTATTTTAAATTAAAACTTTGGAAATAGAAACTTAAAAGAGATGATTATTAAAATTGTTTTCATTGTCACAACACTGATTTTTAACTGTAAATCTTATACCTTTTCTCCATCCCCCCCCCACTTTTTTATTCATGTATTTTTTGTGTTAAGAATATTAACACATGGACTAACGTCCTGGCAAATTTTTAAGTATACAATACAGCATTTTAAACTACATATGCTGTAATATGTGGATCTCCAGGACTTATTCAACTTGCAAAATAAAAACTTTGTACCCTTTGATCAACACTACCCTATTGACCTCTCCACCCAGCCACAGGTGACCACCATCCTCACTCCCTGCTTCCATAAATTTGACTATTTTAGATTGCTGATGTGAGTAATGTAGTATTTGTGCTTCTGTATCTGCTTTTTCATTTAGCATAATGTCCACAAGGATCATTCATGTTGTCACAAATGGGATTATTTCCATTTTTCAAATGCTTAATAATGTTCCACTGTGTGTTAATACCACCATTTCTTTATCTCTTCATCCACCAATGGACATTTAAGTTGCTTCCACATCTTGTCTATTGTGAATGAAGCTGTAACAAACTTTGAAATGTAGATATCTCTTTGAGATCCTGATTTCAATGTCTTTGGTTATATTCCCAGAAGCGAGACTGCTTGTTTATGTGGTAGCTGTATTATTAAATTTTTGAGAAACCTCTGTACTGTTTTCCATAGTGAGTGCACCAATTTATGTTCCTGCTAACAATGTTCAAGGGTTCCCTTTTCTCCACATCCTCAAACACTTGTTATCATCATCTTCTTTTTGTTTGATAATAGCCATCCTAACAGGTATCAGATGTTAGCGCTTTGTGATTTTGATTTGCATTTCCCTCATGATTGGTTGTGCTGAGCGTCTTTTCATGTCCCTATCGGCCATTTATGTATCTTTTTTGGAGAACTATCCCTTCACTTCCTTTGTCCATTTTAAAAATTATTTGTTTTATTGTCATTGCATTGTAGGAGTTTTATATATTCTGGCTATTAATTCTTTATCAGATAAATGATATGCAAATATTTTCTTCCATTATGTAGGCTGCCTTTGATTTTTTGTTTGTTTCCTTTGCTATGTGAGAAGGTTTTTAATTTGATATAATCCCACTTGTCTATTTTTCCCTTTTTCTGTGCTTTTGGCATTATATCCAAGAAAGCACTGCAAAGACCAATACAAAGAAGCTTTTTCCTTATGTTTTCTTCTAGGAATTTTTATAGTTTCTAGCAATTTCACTCTTAGGTATGTACCTAACAGATATGAATGTACCAAGAGACAGGGAGAAGAATATTCATAGTGACACTAGTCACAGTAACCCCAAACTCAAATGCTCATCAACAGTGGAATCAATTAATTAGTCATGATATAGTCCACAATTCAGCAATAAACAAACAGCTTCACAGTCAGCAGAAAAGAAGCTCACAGGCAAATTCAAGTAAAAGAAACCAGCCACAGGAGAATGTGTTGTTGTTGTTTAGTTACTAAGTCACATCCGACTCTTTAGCAACCCCATGGACTATAGCACACCAGGCTCCTCTGTCCATGGGATTTCCCAGGCAAGAATACCGGAGTGGGTTGCCATTTCCTTCTCCAGGTGATCTTCCCAACCCAGAGACCAAACCCACATCTCCAGCACTGGCAGGTGGGTTCTTTACCACTGAGCCACCTGGGAAGCCCATATAAGAGAACAGGTTCATTTATATAGAGTCCAAAGAAAGGCTAACTCATCTTTGGTGTTAAAAGTAAAGATGGGAGTCACAGGGCTTGCCCTGGTGGCCCATGGCTGCTAAGACCCTGCACTCCCAATGCAAGGGGCCCAGGCTCATTCCCTGGTCAGGGAGCTAAATCCCACTTGCCGCAACTAAGAGTTCAGATGCCACAACTAAGACCTAGAGCAACCAAATAAATAAATAAATATTTTTTAAAAGATAGGGGTCACTTTGAGAGAAGGGGTAAAAGATGCTGATTGGAAGGGCACAGAAGGGAGATAGCTTAGGGACCTGGAAATATTCTATTTCTTGACTTGGGTGTGGTTGATTGGATGGGTGTTTACCTTTTGATTTCATTGAGCTGTTTGTTTCAATGTTGTGGATTTTTTTTTTCCTAGAGATATCCTATAATTCATAAAAAGGTTTTAAAGAAATCAGAAGCCCCCCCCACCCTCGCCAATCCTTGCTGCCCTGGGACTTCACAGGCAACGCCCTCTTCACAGCCCAAGCGCGGGGTACTGTTTGCCTTCGCCCTGGGAGGGTGGGTGCCCCATCTCCAGACCTCCCTCTTGGGGCTCAGCCGCTCCCCTACCTCCGGTTGGCCTCAGGCCAGTTTCCTCTACTTCTGGGGTCCTTTGTGCTTCTCGGGTGGAAGTGTTTTCCCCGCAAGCTCCCACCCCTCACTCAGAGGCCTGGGGGGTCTGCGTTTTGTTTCCTCAGCGACACCCTTCCCTGTGGGCTGCTTCAAACGGATCCTGTGGAGGACAGAGACATGAGAGAGTATTAAAAATGTCAGCGGCCGATGCTGAGATACACAGCTGGGTAAACAGAACCGGTGGAGATGTTTTTATTAGTGGCTTTATGGTTACAGTCACTTAAGTTATGGATTGAGGGTGGGGGATGGGGCCGGGGACAAGGCCTTAAGGGTCTCCCGTCCGCTTCCGGGCCTGCTCGGACCAAAGCACCCAGGGTCCTCAGATGTGAGGGGGTGGGGTCCTTCAGTTTTGGGGCGCTGTGTCCCTTTAGATGCTGGAGAAGGAAAGGGCAGCCCACTCCAGTATTCCTGCCTGGAAAACCCCATGGACAGAGGAGCCTTCTGGGCTGCAGTCCATGGAGTCTCAAGCGTCAGACAGGCCTTCGCCACTAAACAACATCACTTTAGAAAACGTGTTATCCCTTTACAAAGAAGTTTCCCTGCCAGTGATGAAAGCTTTTTTGTCCCTTTCTCTGGTTTCTCCAAAAAGCTTCACTCTGGAAGAGTGGATATCAGATTGTTTCTCTGGCAAAACATGGCTGGTTTTCAAATGAGAAGTAGGAAAGTGGGGTGTAGAGGATGAAAATTGTCTGGTCAAGTGTCCTAGTCAAGGTCCTCACAAGAACCAGAGATGAGTGTCATTTCTATAATTAAAATTTCCAGGAATTTCTCTGGTGGTTCAGTGGTTAAAACTTGGCCTTCCAATGCAGGGGTGCAGGGTTTGCTCCCCGGTTGGAGAGCTAAGATCCCACATGCCTCATGGCCAAAAAACCAAAATACAAAACAGAAGTAATTTGTAATAAATTCAATAGGGACTTTAAAAATGGTCCACATTAAAAAAAAAGAAAAAAACCTTTAAAGAATTTTTAAAAAATGTCTAGAGTGATCATTTCAGGATCACTCATTCTGTGAGTCAGAAAGAGAGTTTAACAATTTGTTAGCTACATGACTTTGGGGGAAATTATTTAAGCTTCCGTCCCTTCATCTCTAAAATATAAATAAAATAGCATCTGCTTCACAGCATTGTTGTCAGTGATCAAGAAAAAGTCACACACACACACACACATACACATATGCAAAGTTCCAGGTAGTCCAGTAGTAAAGGATCCGCCTGCCAATGCAGGAGACATGGGTTTCATCCTTGTGTTGGGAAGATTCCCTAGAGAAGAAAATGGCAACCCATTTCAGTATTCTTGCCTGGGAAATCCCAAGGACAGAGGAGCCTGGCGGGCTATAATCCATGAGGTCATAAAAGGGTCAGACATGTCTTTGAGACTAAACAACAACAATACATATATATGTATATATATATATATATAGGCAGGTGGATCCTTTACCACTGGGCCACCTGAGAACTTTGCATCATATTTTATATGTAGAGTCTTTAAAAAAAAAAAAAAAAAAAAAAGTCAAAGTAGAAACAAAGAGTAGAAAAATGGTTGTCAGGGGCTGCGTGGTAGGGGAAATAGGGAGATGCTGGTAAAAAGGTACAAACTTTCCATTGTAAGATACATAAGCTCTGAAGATCTAATATATGAAACGGTGACTATAGCTGATAACAGTGTATTAAATAATTGAATTTGCTAAGAGAGCAGAGCTTAAATGTTCTCACCAAAAAAAAAAAAAAAAAAAAAGAGAGAGAGAGAGAGAAAGAAAGAAACTGGGAAAGATAGCATGTAGGGTGATAGATGTGTTAAATCAATTGAGGGGGCGGATTCTTTCACAATGTATACATATATCAAGTCATCACCTTTTCCACTTTAAATATCTTACCATTTTATTAGTCAGTTATACTTCAACAAAGCTTGAAAAATAATATATCTTCTTAGAAGACATAACACTGGAGTGTTGCCCCAAAAGGGTATAATAATACTAATAGTTCAGGGTATTCTAATTATTATCACAACTTACCAATCTACCTCAGACATAATGGCATAAAATAACAATCATCTCATTATGTTTATGCATTCTGTGAGTCAAGAATCTGGACAGGGGACAGAGGAGATGACTGGTCTCTGCTTCACTGTCTAGAGTCAGCTGGGAAGACTCGAATAACTGGGACTAGAGAATCTGCTTCTATGTGGCTGGTATCTTGGTAGGGATGGCTGGAAGGCTGGGTTCAGACACGACTGTTATCCAAAGTGCCTATCAGTGATGGATCCAATATGGCAGCCCCGACATAGTTAGACATCTTTCCCAGTGGCTAGTCTTCCAGTGAAGAATGAACAAGTTGCTTTGCCTCCTAGCCCCAGAAATCACATATGGTCATTTCTGCCACATTCTATTGGTCAAAGAAGTCACAAGTCCACCCAGATTCAATAGGAAGGGTCTAAGACCTCATTTCCCATGGGAAGAGTATCAAAATATTTGTGGCACACCACATCTTTTCTTGGTAAACTATAAGTTTACTCTGCGCCAGGTCCTGAGCTAAGTTCTTACTACCATGGTCTCATTTGATCTTCACCATAAGCCAATGAAGTAAGCATTGTGTGCATGTGTGCATGCTAAGTTGCTTCAGTTATTTTTGACTCTTAGTGACCCTATAGACTGCAGCCCACAGATAGACTGCAGTCCTCTGTCCATGGACAAGAATACTCCAGGCAAGAATACTGGAGTGGGTTTCCATGCCCTCCTCCAGGGGATCTTCCCAACCCAGGAACAGAACATGCATCTCCTGCTGCTCCCGCACTGCAGGAGGATTCTTCACCGCTGAGCCACCAGAAAAGCCCTGAAGTAAGCATTACCATCTTCATTTTTGTAATATGTAGATAAGAAAATTGAGGTGTCAAGAAGTGGTTTCTGGCCCAAAGGCAAATAGCTAGTCATTTGAACCCATATCTGTCTGAACCATGTTATTTGCTCTTAAAGTCAATGTTTTCATTAACCTCATAAATACTGAATGTGTGTGTGTGTGTGTGCGCGCGCACGTGTGTGTGTGTGTGTGCGCGCTCAGTCGTGTCCAACTCTTTACAACCCATAGACTGGAGCCTGCCAGGCTGCTCTGTCCATGGAATTTTCTAAGCAAGAATACTGGAGTGGGTTGCCATTTCCTACTCCAGGGGATCTTCCTGACTTAGGAATCGAACTTAAGTCTCTTGCATATCCTACACTGGCAACCAGATTCTTTACTAACTGCTTCACCTAGGAAACTCATATAAATATTGAATCCTCTCCCTTAAATAAAGAAATAAATAGGATGATAGATAGATGGATGGATAGGTGGAAGGATAGATAGATGATAGATAGATAGATAGACAGAGATGCAAACTCTAAGTTGAACAAAGAGTTGAAGCTCAGATTCCTATGGGATTGGAGGACCTCTGCAAACCTGACTCAACATTAGACTTCTGAGCAGGAGAGACTTCTTGGGAACCTAAAAGAACACAAACACCCCTGAGCTAGCCACCTAAGAACACTGAGAAAAGCCTCCGACGTGGTGTCTACAAGATGCTAAACATCTGGCTCCTTCCAAATATTTGGATGATGGACTACCATATTTTGTCCAACTTTTCTTCCATTTGTTTGATAAACACAGCTGGCTTGCAAGTTAGTAGTGGAATCTAAATGCCAGGAGAGCCCTCAGAGATTTTCTCATCCAAATCCCCTCTTTATACAAATGCAGGGAAATATATACCCTGGAGAAAACAAGGGGCTTCAGCAAAGATGACCACCAAGTGGCTTTGGCATCTTTAATTCCAACATGACTTGAATAGAATCCATCTTGATTTAAGTAAGATGTACCTTTGGATCCAAGAATCTACCTTCAGGAAAAATCATACACAGACTTTTACAGCTCAGGTTATCATGCAGAAGAACTGGAAATAACCGAGGTGTCCAGCTCTAGGGGAATGATACTGAAAATGTGGGGAGTGCACACTTTGCACTAGTTAGAAATAAATAAACATAGAAAATATTTGCATACATTTTCATATATTCAAATAGCAACATGGGGAGTTTAAAAAATAGGATGCTAAGTAAACAAGGTAAGTAACAAACTAAAATTGATAGCTTACTGATTTTATGTAAAATAAGTGGGTAAAAAAACTCATGATATGCTTTTAAAGGAAAAATATTTAAGGACATACTTTAAAGTTTTTGCTTTATATTGGAATATAGCTGATTAACAATGTGGTGATAGTTTTAAGTGGACAGCAAAAGGACTCGGCCATACACATACATGTATCCATTCTCCCCCAAGGGGCTTCCCTGGTGGCTCAGATGGTAAAGAATTCGCTTGCAATGCATGAGACCTGGGTTCAATCCCTGGGTCAGGAAGACCCCCTGGAGTAGGAAATGTCAAACCACTCCAGTATTCTTGCTGGGAAACCCCATGAACAGAGGAGCCTGGCGGGCTACAATCCACGGTGTTGCAGAGTCAGACGAGACTGCAAAGCTAATGCAATTCTCCCCCAAACTTCCTTCCCACCCAGGCTGCCACATAATACTGAGCAGAGTTCCCTGTGCTTTAAGAGTAGGACCTTGTTGGTTTAAGGATGTATTTTAGACATGAAAGTGAATAACTTTAGAAACCTTTAGTGGAAGAGGGAGATAAAAACAGGGGTTCGGAAAGATGGAAAATATAAGGCATACAATATAAAAAATAAATACAACACATTACAATGCAATGTCCTGGTGTGAGGGCATGTTTTGCATGCACTAAGTTGATAATATGTCATCAAGGAAAGAACACAATTACCTCTACTCTGCAGATGAGGTAAAAAGAAGGCCCTCCTATGTTTCAGCCCAGTGACATCATGGGAAATACCAGGAATTCTTTGGCTGCACACAACACTCCAGCTCCTAGCTAAAGGTCCACTGAATGAGGTTGAAGGGTGAAAGAAGCATGTCCTTTAAAAACCCTGTTTTCATCAGCAATAACGGGCGTAAGCCCCATGTGAAATATGGCCCCGGTTTCACCTTGCAGGACTGCAGGAACCTGGTTTCCCATCATATGGCTGGGGGATTTACATCTCAGCGGGCGATCACACTGTGGTCAGCCTGGGAGATCACCTTTCGGAAACAACGGATGAATTTCCATCTTCCCAAAGTGGAGGACTTTCTTCAGTCATCTGACACGCTTTCTAGACGGTGCCATTCACCACCAATATCACAGACGGGAAAAAAGTGTCCCTTCCACTTCTAGAACTGGTTATGTTTTGTAATGTGCATGCTAAGTTGCTTCAGTCCTGTCTGATTCTTCACAACCCTATGGACTTAGCCTGCCAGGCTCCTCTGTCCATGGGATTCTCCAGGCAAGAATACTGGAGTGAGTTGCCATGTCCTCCTCCAGGGGATCTTCCTGACACAGGGATCGAACTCATGTCTCTTAGGTCTCCTGCACTGGCAGGCAAGTTCTTTACCGCTAGTGCCACCTGGGAAGCCTATAATCGAAACACAGAAGTGCATATTTATCTTCCACTATTTGATGTAGGGCCTTTGCCTTTTCCTTAGATATATGTTCATCAGTTGGAGCCATGCATCATCTTTTTCTGCTTTGTAAAGTGCTCTCAAAATCATCACACAAGATGTGGGCAGATTAGAAATTATTATCCTTGCAGAAAGAAAATGAAAGGGGGGACAGGAGCCATGTACAGTGATGTACATCTGCGTGACTTTTGCATCCAATCCTATGTCTTTTTAATATATTCTTTCTCATTTAATATTTGTACTACTACTATTACTATGAATCATAATTTCATTGATCAATTTATGACTATGTGCCAAGTACTTTTCATAGAGGAGGTCCTTCTACATATGGCACAATTGTATCCATTTTGCAAGCAAGGAAACTTGGTACAGAGAGACCACTTAACTCAGGCGAGGTAACACAGCTAATACATGGCAGAGTTGACATCTGAATCTTGCTGATCAGTTCCAAAGTCTCCTCCAGTAACCACTGTACTTTGCTACCTAGGACCACAGATCCAATCCATCTTATACTATGTTCTTAAGACACAAGCATCTCATTAATCCATTCTTGCATTCCTAAGAATGTACAGAGCACCTGTTATGTCTCAGACATTGTGCTACGTCCTCTGGTGGCGGGGATACAAGCATGAGTAGCTAGGGAAACAATCAAGAGTTTCAAATTCTAAATTTGACACTACTTAAGCCCAGCTTCCCCAGAAAACAGGCTGTGACAAAGATGTATGTGTTGGTATTTCGATGGCCAAGTGTGGTCCCAGAGTGCAACTAAAGGATGGAGGGATGAAACAGTGAGCCAATACAAGAAGCTGTCACCATTGAGTGGACCACCATGAATGACACATTATATGGGGCTCAGGCCAGCCTGTCTTCAAGGAGGAAGAAGGAGGCTTTAGCTGATGCTTGCATCTTCCAGTGATCAAAGGTCCACCCAAAGTTGGCATTTAATTCCTGCCATGTTCCATGATGATGAGTTGATGATGAGCTAGTTCTTTGTTGTGTCCCATAATTTGACTTCTGAAGAAAAGACTAGGGCTAGCAGCAAGACGTCCACAGAGCCGGCCTGGGGTGAAGCCCTGTGCATTGCAACCTGCATGAAATATGATCAGACCTTGCATAGAATGGGACACCAGGTAATAGCTGAAATCAAAGACAGTGGAAGCAAAGGGACTGGAAGTGTGCCTGCAAGTCTCCTCATCAGCTATTCACCAATTGAGCTCAGGAGCAAATGTTAAATGATGAAATAACTAGAGAAATAACTATGTTATTATATGAGCATGGTACCTGTCACAAAGGAATATATACTGCCAGATCTACATATAGGGCACAATAGGCAGTGTTTCCATGCATGCAGAGAACGCACCAATTTTCATCCGGATCCTGTAAACCAAGAGTGGACAGGGTATGTTTTCCTTTACAAGTGAAGAACTGAAGCTGAGTGGTAAGGATGGTTTCTATGGTTACCCAGACAGAGAGTGATGGCTGGGATTCAAACTCAGATCTCCAGTCCCGGGGCTATTTCCCTGGTATCTGTGAAAACCTCAAATTCTTGCCCTATCCTATTTCAGGAAAAGACAGCTGGGTGGAGGGAAGAACAGCTGCCATCAGCCTCATAAAAGATGAGTTTCTTGCCCCCCACTGCTACAGAAAGAAGGGAACGAATCCTTTGGTTCTAACTGGAAATAAAGAAAATGTAGCTAAACCTTTGTGGGACAAGGAAAGCAGTTCCCGATTTCAATCAGAAATATATTTAACCCATTCAGCTATTCATTATCAGTTACTGCTGGTTTGACCCTGGGTGAGTTACTTTTCTCCAGGGCTCAGTTTTCTTGTCTATAAAATGGCATTATAGCAACTAAATGATTGCCCCAAGAATAATCAAAATAATCAGCACAAAACACAGGAAAAGACACAAAAAATTAGCAATTATTATTACCATCTCTAGACTACTGATATTAATATTACCTGTCACTGGACTGTTAGGAACAACCATACAAACAGCTATGTTATATGAACAACTCACATCACGCCATTTTCCTTCTCAAATGTCTTCAGTGATTATATTCAAGTGTGGTGGCATTAGTGGTAAAGAACCTTCCTGCCAATGCTGGAGACAAAAGAAACACAAGCTTGATCCCTGGGTCAGGAAAATCTCCTGGAGTAAGGTATGGCAGCCCACTCCAGTATTCTCGCCTGGAGAATCCCATGGACAGAGGAGCCTGGCAGGCAACAGTCCACAGGGTCACAGACAGTCACACATGACTGAAGCAACCTAGCATGCGCCCATGCATCCAGAATAAGATCTTTTCTCCCTCTTCTCTCATTTTCACGGCCTACCTGCTGTTCCCAGGATGCACACAACCATTCCCAGCTTCCGGGCTTCTTCTCTGGATACCCTTCTTCTCATTCATTCATTCATTCATTCAGATACACTTAAAGCCATCCCTGAGGCAGGGTCACAGCCCAGCCACCTGAGATATAACACTTAACAAGACAGGTGTCTGTCCTAAAGCATTTGCCCTCTTTGTTTAGGGCAGGCAATAGGGTGTGCTATCTGGAGGCAATAGGGTGTGCTAACTGGAACTGGAGAACCAATTCCAGTTCATTGTAGCTGGTTGGGGTGCTAGTATACCCAAGGTGAAGTGGGTTCTAGATATATAAGGCCACCTTCAGGCTCAACTAAAATCTTCTCTGGTGGATTATGGATGTCCACCATGGGCAGAGGAGATGGATTTGGAGCGATCTGCTTGCCCTTCCTCCCCAAGGGGAAGTTTGATACACACATAGAATCCCTCTCAAATTCAACCTTCCCAGTGAACTGCCTGGTTCCTTCCTCCATTTCATCCAGGTCTTTCTTCCAGTGTGCACAGAAAGGCCTTCCCTGACCACCTTGTCTGAAGCAGACTCATCACTCCCCACTCCCCTTGTCCTTACCCAACTGGACTGCCCATCTTAGTCCTGACGACTACTCAACACACTTGGTTTCATGTCTCTGCAACTTGAATGGAAACATCATGAGAGCAGGTCTTTCCCTTGACTTCTTTAATACCAAAGTCCCCGGCACCCCAGAACAATGCTTGGCATGCAGGAAAAGCTCAATAAGTACTTCTAAAGAGGGAAAAATAAGGAGGGCTTGGGAGGGAGAAAGGGAAGGAGGAGAATATCAATGAATCAGTACTCAAGTGAATGAATAAAGGATTGACATGCAGGTGGTACTATGATCTGTCTAGAGTCACCAAAGTGAACATGTTCTCCAAACTGCCCATTTTGTGTCTCTGTGCCAATAAGACCCTTGGTCCTTAGCCTTTAGGTCTTCTAACTCTGGGAACTACATCCAACCTATTTTTCATGTTGCTGTCTAGACTCTAAAAAAAAATGGGACAGCTGCTTTTGCTTGCCTTCCAAATATGGAGCATTACAATAGAATAAAATGTAATAAGATAAAAAAATGATTTAAAAAAAGAAACGGTTGGTAACACCTAAGAGGTCAAAGGTCCCAAATCAGTCCCTCCAAGTCTCCTATCAAGTCCACTCAACTTGCTCTGCTTGCAGGCTCCCCAACCCCCAGCCCCTCGGGGTCCTTCTCCCCCTTTCTCCCTGTATGGCCCTCCTCCATCCCTCCTGCCCCCATCCCTGCCCTGGCCTCCCACCTCCCATGTTGGAGATTAAAAACAACAGCTAAGCTGGCATTTACTGACTGTCAGACACCTCTTTGAGTTTCTTCAGAACAAACAGACTCAGCCGACTTTTTTGTTTGTTTTCTTCCTTTTCCTAAGCTGCCAAGCTGTCCCTGGCATTGTGCAAGAGGTCACACTGAGGGACTGTCAACAGCTCCCTAATGTCAGCTCCTACCCCAGAATGGGGGTCTGGGGTTTTATGGACCTCAACACACACACACACACACACACTCACACACAAGATGTTTGTTTTCTCTGACAGGTCTGGCTTCCCTCCCCCCCCCACCCCGGAGTGTGGAGGCTTGAAATACACAAGGCCCTCTTCCCTAATTGCACATGAAAAATAGCTTGAATAAACGGAGATGTATCACCCCCCACTGTATAATCCCTTCCCGGAGACCAGGAAGACAGAACTTGTTTGAAGGATTTCTTTTTTACTTTGTTTCTGTATTTTCAAAGTTTCACAATAAAACATTCATCTATTTTATGTAGTAAAAGAAAAGCCAAAAGTCCCAAACAAAACCTTTAGTTCTGCGCCTCAAAGTCAATAGTGATAGTTTGTCATTTTATCATATATCCATGTAATCATTCAGTAAATATTTATTGAATGTCTGCTATATATCAGGCATGTTTCTAGGTTTGGGTCTTCCCTGGTGGCTCGGTGGTAAAAAAAAAAAATCCACCTGCCAATGCAGAAAACTCAGGTTCAACCCCTGGGTTGGGAAGATCCCCTAGAGGAGGGTATGGCTACCCACTCCAGTATTCTTGCCTGGAGAATCCCATGGACATAGAAGACTGGCGGGATGCAGTCCATAGGGTCACAAAGAGTTGGATATGACTGAGCAACTAGTGTGAGCATGAGCACTTCCAGGTTTGGGGAGTGCAGTGGTGAGGAAAAGCAGACCCTGGTTCTTCTAGAAAGCTTCTCTGTGCAGCCCAAAATGAAAGAAGGATCTGTGATAAACAGGAGAGAGAGGTGGGCACATCTGTGTGATCTCATATGTCTTGCACAGAGTGATTCTTCTAGAAACACCGTTCTGTGGCTTAATTTTCTATATTTGACAACTATGTCTCGAACTCTTTTTCCTATCAGCCCATAAACTTGTACCTTTTGCATTTCAAATGTTGCACAGTGCCTTATTGTTCAGATGTACCAAAATGTACTTAAACAGTTCCCTGGAGTTGGATGTTTGGGTTGTTTCCAAGCTGATTTCTAGAAGTGAGACTGCTAGAAAAGGAAAGGAGTTGAAAACTTGACAGATATGCAAAAGGGGCTACAGATTTTGAAAAGTGAGAGCTTGGCATCTTCCTTCAGTTTCACGTACTCTGTCCATCTCACCTTAAAACTACAGGAACTTGTCCGGGGACACTCAGGGAGTTGGGACTTCACTGATATTTACTTGGCATAAAGCTACCCCAAACTTTAAGAGACCCTAATTTCCACTTTTCTTGCTGGTAATTATCTAATTATATGTTGGTTTTGCCAGGAGACCCATGTGCTTCTGAGAAGCCAAAGTCTAATCTTTCCAGTGCCTAGAGTAGGACTAGAGACAGAGTGAGTACTCAGTGAAAGTCCATGGAAGGAATAATTAGTCAAGAACAGAGGATAAAATGAATGAAGGGCTGAATGGATATTGGGTGGTTAGAGAGACACACGGGTAGGTGAGGGCATGAAAGGATGAATGGATGGATAGATGAATAGATGGATGGGTGGATGGGTGGGTGGGTGGATGGATGGGTGAACAGGTGGGTAGATAAATGGATGGATGGATAGGTGGATAGATGCATAACTGGCTGGACGTCTGGATAGAAAGGTGGATAGACAGATGCATAGGTGGACAGATACATAAAAACATGGAGGAATGAATGAGTGAATGGATGGATGAATGGGTAAATAAATCAATCAATGGATGATGGATAAATAAGTAAAAAACACATGCAGGGATAAGTGAACGAGTGAAAGGGTGGATGGATAGATGGATGCTTAGCAACAGCCAAATTTACATGATTAACACATTATAAAGATGACTACTTAGCAAAATATTTAATTGGTTATTAAAGAATCCCCCTCCCCCCATAAGACTCCCTTTTCGGAGCTGTTTGGGAAGGAAGAGGTTACATTCCTACCAAGGCCAAATGTGTCACGTGAAGTCCAACTATCAACACCTGGAAAAGAGAGGATGCCATGCCAGGAACCCTTTGGGCCTGAAACATCACCATGTAAGACTACCACCTTCACAAATATAACTCCTCATGTCCAGAGTGTCTCAATGTCCAAGCCATCATCAAGGAATTAAAGGCCCCACCTTTCTCCATAAGCGTCGCGTTGAGCCAGCTTCCCAAAAGCAACAGAGCTTAACCAGTCGCTCCACTTTGGATCAATGCATCACCAGGCTTCTGCCCCAGCTTGTCTGGCAAGCCCCTGTGATCTGACCCAAGCCTCTCTAGGTCTCCTGATCCCTCGCCCCAGCCCTCAAAGGCCATCAGTTAAACAAACGACCTTGGGAGCCATCAGCACATCTTCCAAGGCAAACAAGCCTTGGCCCCAGCGAGGTCAGCAGCCAGGAGGGTGAGATGATTAAGCCACTGTCTTCGTCTGCGGCTTGTCTCTCACTGCTATTCTTAACAGAGAGCAATGTGGCAAGAATCTAACCTGCATCTGAGAAGAGAGGAGCAAGCAGTAATCACTGAGTACTTACCATGTTCTAAGTATTAAGCTGGGCTCTGTACAATGTCTCTTTTTATCCTAAGCAGCAGGGAGCAATTTTCCAAAGAGAAAGCTGAGAGGCTCAGAGAGGTTGAGTGGCTTGCTCAAGGTCACACAGCTAGCAAGTAACACAATGAAGATTTGAGGTCAGGTTTGCCTTTTTTCAAAGTCATTTTTAAAAATATATTTCAAATTGTGGTTGTAAAGATACACAATGGGATCTGCTTCAAAGTTTGATAGCCTCATACTGGCAAATTTTAAATATCAGAACCTATGAATGCATCTTTTGGTCAAAATTGAATTTTTTTTCCCCATAAAGCAGGTCTTCTATAGCCCAGGGGGAATAGAGAAGAGGAAGCTTAACATTCTTGAGTGTGCCTGTGGATTAGGTGGAGACCATGGGGAGCCCAAGCTTACCCAGCACACATGGCTGCTTCTCTGAGATCCAGTGCTCATTTCCAGACCATTCCACCAGCCTCTTACCTTTTTTTCACTCTCACCTGCGTCTTTGTTCCCATTACCCATCTTCATTTTGAAGCTAAAAAATTCTAATCTGATAATGTTCTTCCCTACTTAAAAATCTTTGATAAAGAGCCAAATTATTATGGAAACATTAAAAAATGTATAAATAATGTTAATGAAATGGAGAAATGTCCCAAGATATATGTTCAAGGGCATCTTTTTTTAATAGCATGATCTTAACTGATCTTTACTATATGGATCACATGACTAGGAGGAGAGAAATAGCCTAGAAATATTATGAGCAATGTGGCTTCATGGATATGCCACAACCCCCAAACCATTCCCAAGGTAGATGTCCAAAGAAACAACTTACAATTAAAGACTGCATAGAATCTGGAAGTGCTGAATTGATATTCAATACACGGTAGATGAATGAACTGCCCTGGGATGCTCCCTGAATCCCACTCTTTGGAGGAATTTGCCCTTGGATGAATTCAACAGGTAAGTTCATGTAGATCTTACTAAGCAGAAAACACCACCTCTGCCTCAGGTAAAGGAACGCCTGTGCTTTGGGTGAAAGAATAGATATCAGGGCTAATTGGTAGGAGGCCCTGCAGAATGTCTAGGGCCCCCAGCCTCTCCTGACCTACGGCTACCAGATGACATGTTCCCATGGCAACCAGGAGATGTGGGAAAGGATACCAAGAGCACCGTTCCTTTCAGTATTGGGATTCTATCCTGGCTTAATGAGACAGTGATGTGGTGAAGAGCTCGATTGTTTGTGGGCAACCCAGCTCGCTAGTCCAGTGCCAGTCTGATGTAGTCATTGTATCTAGAAACTTCTTTTCTACAAAACATTTATGTGCCTGGCTCATACTAGGTATTTGGGGATAATACCTAAAATATGTCCCTTACCCTCAAGTACTTTCACTGAAAATGAGTAATTATTTCTGAAAAGATCATTTAAATACACTATAGTACATGGGATTCATTTTTCAAACATCTCATAAACTATCTCTAAACACATGAAAAGCGTAGAATCACCACTCTAGCTGAAAATATAGGATGTGCAATTAAGTTTTCAAAACTATCTCATAAATGATCTCCAAACACACATGAAAAGGGTAAAGCCATCACTTTAATTAAATGGAGATACAAAAATGCTTGGCATAAGATAGATGCTCAATAAATACTGAATGAGTACATATTAAAATATTGAATGAATAAATAAATATTGAATGAATATTGGCTAAATAAACTGAGCAAACTAACCATCAAAGACAGAGACTGACTATCTGTACCACCCCCCAGTCTCGTCCTTTTCCTATCTGCTAAATGGCTGGACTGCGATTCCCAGAACCCTTTGCAGTTAGTGTAGTCACATGACAGTGCTGCAGCCAATGGGATGTGACAGAAGTGAGTATATCCTGATGTGGCCCATGAAAGCCGCCCATGATGATTACTCACCAGCTAAATGGAGAGACTAGGGCTTTGAAGGAACTTGGGGCCCTGAAGAAGCACCATTCGGTGGTCACTGGTGGAGGACATCCCACCAGTGAGAGACACCTGATTGACCTTTCACTGGGTAAAGCCACTGAAGTTTGGGGGTTATTTGTGACGACCACAAACTTATCCTGCCTTATACGACTCAACCATTCCTTATCCATTGCCAGCTTCCATAACTACAGCTAACATATTATGGCACCTTCCTGTGACAGAAAAGGCACCCTTTCCCCATGTTCACCTTATCTGCTGTCTCTCCATTTCTCATCTAGACTGGTATCTCCCCAAACATCAGTCATTCTTTATTATCTTCAGACTTTTGCAACCTCCACTAATTGCCTGCACTATTAGACTTCATGATGTTCTTCATGCCAACTCATTTTATTGTCTAATACTTTTTAGTAAGTTCCCTACATACAGGGCATTCCTGGTGGCTCAGTGGTAAAGAGTCCACCTGCAACGCAGGAGATGCAGGAGACGTGGGAACGATCCCTGGGTTGGAAGATCCCCTAGAGGAGGGCATGGCAAACCCACTCCAGTATTCTTGCCTGGGAAATCCAGGCAGGCTGCAGTCCATGGAGTCACAGAGAGTTGGACGCGACTGAAGCAATTGAGCATGCATGCACAGACCCCTAACTATGAATGGGTTCTATTCGGAAAGTATGTTTGTAAGTCCAACAAAGCTAGCCTAAGTACCCAAATAACACAATCAACTATATAGTACTGTGTTGTAATAGGTTTATAATTCTTTTCATATAAATAATACATAAAAGCAAATATATAAAGATAGCAGTTTTAATCTTATAGTGTAGTACCTTGAAAAGTACAGTACAACAGCTGGCCTATGGGGGCTGGCATCAAGTGAACAAGCAAGAAGAGTTACTAACTGGAGGAGAGAAAGAAGGTGAGAGATGGTAGAGCTGAAGGATTGTCAGCAATATGAGACAGAGGGCAAACACAATTTCACTCATGTCTGATGTTGATGCCACAGGTTCTATCTACAAAAATACTGAACTACTTGACTCTATGAAGTGCTGGACAGTCAACCACTTGTAGAGGATGCACACACATGAGAATGTACACCTGACAAGTGAACTAACAAGGTAATCGGACATGCAGATGCTTATTCACATCTTTGAAAGTTTGCAGCTTAAAGTTTTGTATGTAGGGACATCACTGAATTTCAAAAGACAACTGTATATTACTCCAGTCATTGGCATCCCAGGGTCCTTTACTCCAAGTAGAAGATAAACACAAAGAACATGACTGATGCTAAATTCTAATCCGATTACCCTGAATGAGCTCTGGGCCTGTGGGGAGCTTTCCTTCTGTTTCAGAGAGATAAGCAAGTGTTGGAGGAAGTAAAGCAGTAAAAGAACCAAATGAGGATTTGCTTCCTGAAGAACCAAAGGAGTGGGAAGAAGTAGAAAAGGGAATGTTTCCACTGTGCGGCTTAACATTACATATAATGTCCTATTCCATGTATCTTCTGAAAGTCCCTCCCAATATGAGAAACTTTGTCCTGGAAGCTCACTTAAGATGAAATATTGGGATTTCCCTGCTGGTCCAGTGGCTAAACCTCTGAGCTCCCAATGCAGGGGCCTAGGCTCAATCCCTGGTTGGGGAACTAGATCCCACATGCTGCAATTCGGCGTTTGCATGCTGCAACTAAGACCAGTGCAGTCAAATAAATAAATAAGAAGAACAAACACTTTTTTTTTTTTTTAAAGAGATGAAATGTGGTCTCTTTCTGGGTCACAAACATGTGTTTAGAATCAGTGACACCTGGAGGGTCTCTAGCATTTTATCTTTTACCTGCAGTACATTCTGCCCCATCTCTACCAGCCCCATCAGGCAAGCTTTCAGAGCCTTTGGGGCCTGCCCTATCTTGGTTGCAAAGCTGATATGTAGTCCCTGCCGCCCAGTTTTTCTCAGGCAGAACCATCACTGCTCACTTGTGCTTCCTCCCCTCCCCTGTTTATCAGTTCCAAATTCTCTTTCTCAGCAGTTTCCCTCTCTTGGGTCCAAGCCCCACTTTCCCACAGGAAACCAAACTCAGGACACGGTAAAGATGATCTCCTCCAGGACACACACAGATCCCTTGTGGATGCTAAGCACTTCAGTCATGTCTGACTCTCTGCAACCCCATGGACTGTAGCCCGTGAAGCTTCTCTGTCCATGGGATTCTCCAGGCAAGAATACTGGAGTGGGTTGCCATTTCCTCCTCCAGGGGATCTTCCTGACCCAGGGATCGAACCCATATCTCTTATGTCTCCTACACAGGCAGGCGGGTTCTTAACCAGTAGCGCCACCTGGGAAGCCCCAGAGATCCTTTGAGATCGCTTCATCCCTGAGAGTCATGTAAGGGAGAAAAAGAAATAAACACATACAGCATGTGTATCGAAACCCAAAGCGCCACCCAAGGAAGAAAGGTGTATGATGTTGTGTGTGTGTGTGTGAGTGTGTGTGTGTGTGTGTGTGTGCAGGTTTCAGTGGGATGGTGTCTTTAAATGCCCCACCAGGCTACTTTACAAGTAGTTATTATCTTAATGACTTTGCAATTTGATTTGCACAGAAGAGAGTGTGCACCGACAAAAGATCTCAAGGCCCACTGCAGTTCTTAAAATAATAATAATCATGATTTCAAATAGTGAAATAATAATAATTATTATTATTCTACAACTCTTCCAGGAAGTCTGTAGCTAACCAGCCTTATGATTGTTGGTGAGTCACTTTGCCTCTCTAGGTCTTATTCCTTCACCTCTAATATTTCACCTAGATGCTCCTTACAGTCCCATCCATCCCCAAATATTCATGACTTTATCATTCTACAAATTATTTACAAAGTCGCTGCCACCAGGAAGACGGCATAGAGCTCTGTCATTACCAGCTGTGTGGTGTGTCCTTGGACAAGTGACTCAACCTCTGCTTCCAGTATGATCATCTCTGTAAATAGGTATAAGGATATTGATTACCTGGCTAAGTCATAAAGAAGATGAATTGAATGAAACCAGGTAAGCACTCAGTATGGCGCCTAGTATAACGAAGTCACTAAACACAGTGCTGGATCCCGAGCTGGGTGGCCTTTTCCATGCCTCAGTTTCTCTATGCACCAAATGGGGATGTGCACGGCATACCCTTCCCAGGGCCGCTGTGGAGACTGAGTGCGATCCGTGACCAGCACACGGTCAGCTCTTTGGATGCAGTCGTTGCTATTATGGATGTTGCTGTCGTGGTTGTTGTTATTCCCATCTGTGCCCTGAGAGACCAGACGAGGTGATCCTCCCAGGTGAGAGGGCTCCGGCTATGGAGGTTTGGATTCTTTCAAGACCAGAAATTTCAGAAACCCAGAAATAGGCTGAAATATAAAACCATCGCAATAGGGTTCTGCTCAACACCCTGGCAGTTCCAAGGCAAGGTGGGAGGAGGAGAGAGGGAGGGAGGAAGGGAGGACCAAGCCCTAGCACAGGAAGGGCTCAAGTTCATTACCGCCACTCTGAAGATTCCAGGAAGACTAGGAGGGCCCCCACGGCCCCAGGGATGAGCAAACACAATCTTTGTGGGGGGCCTTTGTTGAGCAAGTAGGGCAAACTCTCTGTGTGTGTCTGTCTTCCTTCCTTTTATTCTACTAATGAAAGAGAAAGAGAAGAAAGATTTCCCTTTAGAAAGTCAGGAGACAAGGGGGAAGCATTAAATGCTGAAACCCCAGAGGGCAAACTTCAGAATCTACCCACATAAGGCAAATTCCTTGTCTCTCTAAATCCTTCCAACTGCTCCACCGGCCAGGTGTTGGCAGCTAAGTCAACGACTGTCACACAGGAGATGAACAAATTCAAGTTGGCTCTCAGGGCCTGTGGGTGTTGGAGCCAAAGAGAGAGAAGGTCTTTATCTGGGGATGTTCCAAAGCATCTGGGGCCAGGGAGTTCTGACAAAACAGAGGAAACCAAGCAGCATTTTGCGGCAGAAACCCTGGTCTCAGCCCCTGAGTTTTTGTTTCAGGGTCTGACATACATCTGCTGTGAGACCTTGGGCAAGTCCTTTTCCTCCTCTGGGCTTCGATTTTCAGGTCTGAAAAGTCAAAGGGTCAAAACAAGCAGCATCTGGGCTCCCCTCTAGTCTTAACCTCTTATGCGGAGGAAGTTGGACTAAGCTTTGAATCAGTTTCTGAGATATCATAGTGAAAAGGCATTTAGAGACAATTATAGTGAACACTTCTGCAGTAATGTTGATCTATATCCATTTAACGTGGTGCTATGTTTCACCAGGAACCCTTTTATGGGACACAGAGTAGATTATTCTAGTACATTCTTTTCCCATGCTTGGGTTCAGAGAAGGGATCAGAACCCTCAGTGATAAAGATTTAGAATGAAAATATAGCTAAGTACCAGAACACAATTTTTAAAATAATCACCTATTTATCCATTCATCCATAAAACCACTCAATCATCCATCCATCTACATAGGCATAAATGCTTCTGTCATCCATTCATTAATGAATCCCATTCATCAGTTTATTCCTATATTCATGAATCCAAACATGCACCCATTCATACATACACATACATGTGTTCATCCATCTGTTCATTTATTCAATCATCCAAACTTCCATTCATCCATTAATTAAGTCATACAGACATACATACATACCTATATACACTCATCCATTCATGCATCCATCCTCTCATCCATTCATTTATTCATCCATGAATTCATCCAAATATTCATTTATCTATGCATACACATAAATTTCCATCCATCTAGCCAGCCACCCAGCCAGCTATGTACTTATCCCTTCATTCATGAAACCATTTTTGTTGTTTTAGTTGCAAAGTCAAGTCCGACTCTTTTGCAGTCTCAAGGACTGTAGCCCACCAGGCTCCTCTGTGCATGGGATTTCCCAGGTAAGAATACTGGAGTGGGTTACATGCATATATATAGATACCTACCTACCTACATACAGCCTCCTGTCTTTCATTTATCCATCAATGCACCCATTCCCTCATTTATCCGTTCAGTGATGAACTATCATCCATTCATCCATCCATCTGCTCTTTGCAACACCTTCAGAGAGAAAAGACTTCCATCCATCCCTTTAAGGAGCTCACTATCTAGTGATAGACAAGAGAACAGATATTTTCAATAGACTGTGTGAATTACTATGATAGGAAGTAAAGAGAGAGAGGTGAGAATGGAGGGAAATACGTCGATAACAATAACTACCAGGTAATAAACCATTTCTGTATGCCTAGGTTTTAAATTATACTTCACACCAATTTTGTGAGCTGTCTATTATCATCTTCCTTTTGATAATGAGAAAACCAAGGCTTAAGGAGGTTAATGAACTCTCCCCACATAGCAAGTAATACAGCTGAGACACAGACAGCTCGGTGTGAGAGCCAAGGTCCTTCTCCATATATTCACTCATTCCAGAGGAAGAAGGAGGAGAAGGGAGTGACTGAAGGAGGATGAGATGGTTGGATGGCATCATTGAGTCAATGAACATGAGTTCGAGCAAACTCCGGGAGATAGGGAAGGACATGGAAGCCTGGTATGCTGCAGTTCATGGGGTCACAAGGAGTCAGACACGACTTAGCGACTAAACAACAACAATATGTAAAATATTCAATACACAACATTGTAAAACAACTATACTCCAATAAAAGTTAAAATTAAGTTTAAAAAGAAAAGAGAATAGTTAGCACAGGTATACTCTAAATGGCTGATGAATACTGTGCTGCTACTATTAAGGATCTAATCTAGTATCTGATACAGGCATTTGCATAGACATTCTCTCACTGATTGCTTCTAACCACCCTCGAAAGGTAGGGGTGATTATCCCCTATATACTAATGAGGTGCCCACAACCTCAGAAATTAAATGATGGTTAGGCAGTTAAAGCAGGATTCTCACCCAGCTCCTTGCCAAACCCCAGTGGCCTCAGCACTTTCTTAAGCCCTCTGGGCCAACAAAAGACGAAGTCTAGATATTGGTGCCCGAGTCAGGAGAAACCATTTCTCAAGAAGGAGGGGTTACTCACAACATCGCAGAATGGTACCTGATTGAGGAGGAAATGATGACACTCTGGAAACAGGGGTTCTGTGCTGAGGTGTCTGATATAGGCTGGGGTGACTTGCAGAGGGGGGAGAAGTCTGTGAGACCTGGAGAAACCACAGAAGGTTTCAGGGGTGTGGTGGCTTTTAATGAATAGTAGAGTTGAGGTATTCGAAGCAGGAAGCAGAGAAGATGGATAGGTAGAAATGACCGAGACAGGACTGACTTTCCTGCAGCAGACAAAAGGAGAAACAACTTCTAATAAGATATACTAATGACAGAAACTATTCCAATACTTTGGCCACCTGATGCGAAGAGCTGACTCATTGGAAAAGACCCTGATGCTGGGAAAGATTGAAGGCGGGAGGAGAAGGGGACGACAGAGGATGAGATGGTTGGATGGCATCACTGACTCGATGGACATGAGTTTGAGTAAACTCTGGGAGTTGGTGATGGACAGGGAGGCCTGGCGTGCTGCAGTCCATGCGGTCACAAAGAGTCGGACACGACTGAGCGACTGAACTGAACTGATAATAATAATAATTGTTCACATGCCAGGAATGGTTCTGAAGTTTATATGAGCTCACTTAAGTCTTTATATTGATCCTTTGAAGCAGGCAGTATGATCATCCTCATTCTATAGATGAGAAAACTGAAGCACAGAGATGAAGCAATTTGATCAAGATCACAAGTTAAAACTGGGAGAAAAGCAAAATCAGCCAGCAGGGTAGTTATGAGCAGTAGTAGTGAAGAGAATATAAAGCTGCTAAATAGTGTAAGAATAAAGTCTAGAAATTTAGACACTCATGAGTTGAATCTAGGGACTTCATGGACCTGGTGGTCCAGTGGTTAAGACTTCATCTTCCAGTGCATGGGGTGCAGGTTCGATCCCTGCTTGGGGAGCTAAGATCTCACATGCCTCAGGGCCCAAAAACCAAAACATAAAACAGAAGCAATGTGGTAACAAACTCAACAGAGACTTTAAAAATGGTCCACATAGCAAAAAAAAATAATCTTAAAAAAATACGTTGCATCTAGACAACCTGGGGTTCAATGCATGCTTATGCCCACTTTCTGGTGGTGGAATCCTATCAAAGTCCCTTAACTTTCCTGAACTTGGATTCTAAGCCTGAAAAAAGACAGGGCATGGAAATGGCTAGTTAAGTCCCTGGAAGGTCGATGTGAGGATTTTTAGAAACCAGAAGTCATCCAAGTAAGGACACAATACATATTTAAATTAGGGGGATGGGACCTCCCTGGTGGTTCAGTGGCTAAGATTCCATGTTCCCAATGGAGGGGGCCTGGGTTCAATCCTTGGTCAGGGAACATGCTGCAAATAAATAAATAAATAAAAATATTTAAAAATAAAAATAAATAAGTTAGGGGGTGCTGAAATCATTGTCTTTTGGGGTGAGGACCTTAAAAACACAAGATAAAAGTTGGTGGAAGCAAATGTATCCTGAAGGTTTAGACTGCCACTTTGAGACTCACTCTCTGGATTCAAATCTCAGCTTGGCTATTTCCTAGTTCTGTGCCTGGAGACAAGTCACTGTGTGTCTTTGACCCTCACTTTTGAAAGGGGATGGACCTGTTTTCAAGGGTTGCTCTGAAGATTAAAAAGGAATGGAAACAAGACCTGCTTCCAACTGCTACACTGGAGACTAAATGAGTACATGGACTGTACCAATAGCCTGAAACAAGGCCAAGGAAAGGAGGAGCACTGGGAAGGTTTACTCTCATTAATGCGAGGGGCCAGGTCAAGGGCAACCCCAAGACCTCAGAGCACGCCATGCGAGTGCTTCCTGAGGATGGCCAGGCACGGTGCATCTGGCAGCCACAGCGGGAAAGCCAGGCGTGTCAGCTATTGTGCTGCCATCAACAGCTGTTGGTGTCATGGCTTTGGCACCCCCTGCCTTAGACACCAGAATCCCAAGTTTCACCCCCATGCTCTGGAGCACTCAAGAAACAAGGGTATGTGCAAACAGTAATAGAGACACAGGCTTAGAGAACAAGTGTGAGGGTAAAAAGGGATGGGATGGATTGGGAGGGTGGAATTGATACACAGACACGACTGACACTATGTATGAGATAGACAACTAGTGGGAGTCTATCAAACAGCACAGTGAACACTACTCAATGCTCTGTGATGATCTAAATGGGAAGGACATCCAAAAAAAGAGGGATATATGTAGCCGACTCATTGTTAAAGACCCTGATGCTGGGGAAGATTGAAGGCAAAAGGAGAAGAGGGCTGCAGAGGATAAGATGGTTAGGTAGCATCACCACTTCAATGGGCATGAAATTGAGCAAACTCTGGGAGATAGTGAAGGACAGGGGAGTCTGGCAGGTTACAGTCCTTGGGGTCACAAAGAGATGGACATGACTGAACGACTGAACAGAAACAATAATAGATGATCACTTTGCTGTACAGCTGAAACTGACACAATATTATAAAGCAGCTATGCTCCAATAATTTTTTTTTTTAAAGAGAAAAAGTAGGGCCTCATTCTGTAACTGAAAAGACTCCAGCCACGGCCCCAGGCCCAACAGATACACACACACACACACACACACACACACACACACACACACACACTTACTTCCACCAGGAACCAGCCATTGTGTGATGCAGCTGAACTTTCTACGGTTCCTATTTGAGTCAGCACGAGCAAGCGATTGCTTCCCAAGTCCTATTTATGGCCGTTTTGTTTTGCAGGAGTTAGCAAAAGGGCGCGGGTAGCAGACGGATATTGTTGTTTTCCAGAAAGTCTATTTAAAAAACAGAATGCCGTGACGGGTTGGGCTTGAAACAATGAGGATAAACATACAGTGATGTTTTTCCCTTCATTCGTTTGGACTTCTGTTGAAACCCAAATCTAAAACGACCATGAACATAGATATCCTATTGTAGAGACAGGGTTTCCCCTCACCCCCCGCTCTTTATTTGTTAAAAAGATTCAAAAGAGCGAGACCTTCACAATTTGAATCAACTCTCTGATGAAATCTCTGTGAACATCTACACTTGCCTCAGAAGACCTTGCAAAATCATAAGTAATTCATTCGATGTATAATTGTGTTTCTAAGTCCTGTCTCTCTCACTATCCAGGCAGAGTGGGTCTGTTAGCTTGGCAGGGCCATCTGGCTCATGGGACAAATAGAACGGGGATCAACTGTTGGCCCTGTCTTTTACTAACTGGGACAAATGCTTGAAGCTTTCTGATCCTGTTTCTGTACAACAAAGGCCAGTAAGATCTGTTTTAATTTATTCATCCATGTGTGTGCACGCTCAGTCACTTCAGTTGTGTCCAACTCTTTGCAACCCTGTGGCCTGTAGCCCACCAGGCTCCTCTGTCCATGGGGTTCTCCAGGCAAGAATACTGGAGTGGGTTGTTATTTTCTCCTCCAGGGGATCTTCCCCACCCAGAGATCAAACCTGTGTCTCTTGCATCTCCTGCATAGGCAGGCAGGTTATTAACCACTAGCGCCACCTGGGAAGCCCATTCACTCATTCACCCATTCAGATATTTTCGAGGATGACTTTGGGACAAAGTAGCATTGCGGACCCTGGAAACAGAGCAGTGAGCAAGACAGACACAGATTCCACCCTCATTCTTGTGTAGGGGACGAGATCATGAACAAAATAAGTAAGGAAAGTGCACAGCAGATTAAATTAAGAAAAACCAGAGCAAGAAAGGGGAATTGTGTGAGTCCATGTGTGTGTGTGTGAGTGTGTGTGTGTGTTGGAATGGATGGGAGGGGGGAGGTTAGATAGAGTGATCCAGAAAGGCCTCACTGAGAAGGTGACATATGAGACAGGAGCTGAGAGAACAAACTACACAGACAGCTGGGCAAGAACATTTCAGGCAGAGGAAACAGCAGGTGCAAAGGCCCTGAGGCGGGAGTGTGCCCGGTGTGCTGGAGGAGCAGCAGGGAAGCCAGGAGTAGGGGGTGGTTAGGGCATGAAAGGATGGGGAGTAGGGGATGAGGTCAGAGACACAACTTTATGAAGTGGTCCTGGGAATGAAATCATTGCATGAGTTTCATACATAAAAGATGTACAATGACCAGATTTTAGATGGTGAACCCATGAACATAAGTGGAAATTCAATGGATATATCTTTTATCTGACCAAATACTAGGACTCAGAGAGGTCTATTGACTTCGACCTAAGTCCACTCAGCAGGCTCATGAAGAATTTGTGGCTAGAGTTCAGGACCCATTCTAACTAGCCCAACATTTAGCCTTCCCTAGGTTATTGACACAGATAAAAATCTTGATTAGTGCCTTCCCCAATGTCTACAGTTGACCTTGTGAAAAGAAGGGATTCTGGATGCACAGGACAACCCCCCTCCCCGGCCCCCACCAATCACAAGGAATTATCCAGTCCCAGATATTCAGGTGGCTCCGCAGGTAAAAAATTCTCCTGTAATGCAGGACATGCAGGAGACACAGGTTCGATCCCCAGGTCTGAAAGATCCTCTGGAGTAAGAAATGGCAACTTACTCCAGGATTCTTGCCGGAAAAATCTCATGGACAGAGGAGCCTCGCGGGCTACAGTCCATGAGGTTGTAGAGTCAGACACTACTGAAGGGACTGAACATGCCCACAGATATCCAAAGTACTAAGGTTGAGAAACTTTGGCTTAGGAGAACAGCCCCAAATCTATCGTTGTTTTTTTTCCTCTTCAGATTCTCATTGTTCTAAACTCCATTTGGTGATTCTCCAGGGTATGTGGGGAACTGATAGAACATGATTGAATGGGGGGTGGGACCCGCTAGCCCCTCCACCCACTCTGGGGTTGGGCTGGTTGGGGGGGATGATTCCTGGCTGGGATGAACACAATCCTATTTCCCCTTCCGGGGATCTTTGTTGAAAGTATTAGCATGAACTGGGGGGAAAGGGTGGAGTTAGGAGCAAGCCCAATTTTCCAAAATAAAGTCACAGATAAGAGATTAAGATCCCTGAGACTGTGGCTGTACTGTTTGCAGCACAAAGCCTTCATCCAGGGCTTTTCCAAGCATGGAGGGATAACAGATATTATCAGAGCAACACATGAAAATAATGGTATCTCAGCTCAAAAGGGTGGGTCTTATCTTTTACAAAAAGCTCAGTACACTTCCATCCACACACTTTCAAAAGGACCAGCCTACTGGGAGATGATGTATTAAGCCAATCTGGAAGGAGGGACTAGAATTGAAAGCAAGTTTAACAGCATGCCCTGTGGGAGCATTATGGGGCTTCCTTGGAGGCTCAGATGGTAAAGAATCTGCCTACAGTGCAGGAGACCAGGGTTGGATCCCTAGATTGGGAAGATTCCCTGAAGAAGGAAATGGCAACTCACTCCAGTATTCTTGCTTGGAGAAATCCATGGATAAACGAGCCTGGCAGGCTACAGTCCATAGGGTCGCAAAGAGTCAGACACGCCTGAGCAACTAACACACATAAAAAGAAAATAACTTAGTTTTCTTGAGTCTCAGCTTCATCCAGTCATCCATCCATCCATCCAATTGCTCTTTCAACAAATATTTACTTGGTACCCACCATGAGTCAGATTCTGTGGTCTATCTGAGACACATGTGTAGATGACAATAGTCCCTGACTTCCAGAGATTCACAAGCTAGAGAGAAAGGAAGCCAAAGACGTAGGTTCAATGACACCCAGGCTCTTTCCCTGGAGTCCAGGGACCACAGAGTGGTAGAGGATGTGACACCTAAGATCAGAAGTGCATGAGAGCCCAAGAACATATCTACACCATTTAAGGAATCAAGGAAGGCTTTCTGGAGGAGGTGAAATTTTTTTACTATTTTTTCAGCCTTAACACTGACATTTTGAACTGGCTAACTTGGTGCCATGGGTGCTGTCCTGTGCATCACAGGAAGTTTAACAGCATCCCTGGCCTTCACCAGTAGACAGTAGACACCAGTAGCACCCTCCCCACAAAGTCGTGACAATTGGAAGCAAAGATGCTAAAGCTGAAGCTGAAGCACCAATACTTTGGCCACCTGATGGGAAGAGCTGACTCATTTGAAAAGACCCTGATGCTGGGAAAGATTGAGGGCAGGAGGAGAAGTGGACGACAGAGGATGAGATGGCTGGATGGCATCACCGACTCAATGGACATGAGTTTGAGCAAACTCAGGGAGATAATGAAGGACAGGGAAGCCTGGCATGCTGCAGTTCATGGGGCTGCAGAGAGTTGGACACGATGACTGAACAACACCAACAAAATTGTCCCCTGAATGACAAAATCACCCTCCTCTCAATTTCCTCCAACTCCCCCCACCCACCTCCCAGGAAGAACCACTAGGCTAAAGAGAGATGCAAAGAATATGTGGAAGGCAGGGTTGTAGCAGGCTCTAGACCACTGTCCCCTGTGGCCTTGTGCTGCGTGAACCAGTGTAAGAATCTGAATGTTATTCCAGGATCCACTGAAGTTGCTGGTAAATGCCTGGTCTGGTCTTGGCTTTCAAAGGCTCCCTCAGTGACCGGATGGGAGGTGGGAGCAGGGGTGAAGGTGGCCCAGGGTGACCAGAAGGAAGGTCTTCCCCAGTGAATCAGTCTGGGGCCTGCAAGTGACCCCGGTGGACCTCGCTTGGCGCCAAGGCTGGAGCGAGGAGCCCCTCCCGGGCCAGGCTTGGCCCCGGGGCAGACACATCCTCCCGGGCAGCGGTCCAGACGCTGAGCCGGGGAGGAGTTCCTCTTCCAGGTCCGCTGGCTCCAGGAGACAATACCGACATCCCGACCACCCCGTGACTCAGAGCAAAGGGCCTTTCCCTTTCTGGAAAGATTGCTCGGTTTTCAACAAGGATTAGGTGTCAACGGGAGAATGCTGAGCCTTTACATCGGAGCCAAGGCACCGTGGGAGTTCTCCTGGCTGAATCCACAGCGTCAAAGGGAAGGAAGGGACCACAGGTCTGAAATCTACGATGTGCCTGGTGGGGCTCACGCCCGGCACTCTGCCTATAGGACTGTGTGTTAAAATGTACAGCTTACTTTCTTGTCATCTCATCCCTCATACATAAATGACCATTTTTCAAGGAATTAAAATAAAATGCACTCAGCACTAAAAAACTGCTTAAACTTAATTTCAATTAAGTTCCTTATTAATATCAACGATTACTATTCTGAAGGAAGGATTGCCATCTTACACCAGAGGAAACAGCCCCAGGGGAGGGCAATTAATACCCAAGTCACACAGCTAATGAAGCTGGGGATGTGCTAAATCACTAATTCAGTCAATCTAAGAATAAAATCTGAGTTTCTGTCACTCCCCACCCTTTCAAGACTCAGAGACTTCACACACGATTATTAAAGACTCTAGACATGAACATTGCTGCAAATCATGAGTGTTGGGATTATTAGGCACTGTAATTCTCTTTCCACTTGATTTTTCAAATTTCTCAAGATCAAAAAAAACAAAAACAACACATCAGTCTGCAATCTTGCCTCTAAGGGCTTCCCCAGTGGCTCAGCGGTAAAGAATGGCTGCCAAGGCAGGAGATGTAGGCTCAATCCCTGTGTCGGGAAGACCCCCTGGAGGAGAGCATGGCATTCCACTCCAGTATTCTTGCCTGGGAAATCGCATGGACAGAGGAGCCTGGCAGGCTACAGTCCATGAGATCGCAAAGAGTTGGACACAGCTTGGTGATTGAACAACAACAGCAAATAGCCAATTAACAACACTGATACTTTCAGGTGGACAACAAAGGGACTCAGCCTTACATATACATATATCCGTTCTCCTCCAATGAAATTAAAAGACTCTTGCTCCTTGGAAGAAAAGCTATGACAAACCTAGACAGCATATTAAAAAGCAGAGATATTACTTTGTCAACAAAGGTCCGTCTAGTCAAAGCTATGTTTTTTCCAGTAGTCATGTATGGATGTGAGAATTGGACCATAAAAAAGACTGAGCATCAAAGAATTGATGCTTTTGAACTCTGATATTGGAGAAGACTCTTGAGAGTCCCCTGGACGGCAAGGAAATCAAGTCTGTCACAACTTAATGACTAAACGACAGTCTTGTAGCTAATAAAGATAAGAGCAATGCATACCATGTATTGACTGTGATGTTTATATACTATATGTCTGTCCATATTCAGATCCACACTACAAAGTCAGTACTGTTATTATGCCCATTTTACAGATGAGAAAATCAAGACTCAACGAGACCTTCTAGCTAGGAAATGGCAGAGGTACAATTCAGGGTGGACTATGTCTGGCTCCAAGGCTCTCAGAGAACACAGCCTGATTTTAGTCTCTGCCTACACCTAGGGCTTTCTCCCTGGGCTGAAGCAGCCTTGACAGAGCAACCAACAGGAGGTTCATGTGCAAGACAACAGCACCTGTACCCACAGCTTTTCTTCCCTGGAAAATAGCAGGGCTTTTATGAAGCATCAGGCAGGGATCCCAGGCTCTTGAGCGTGACCTTGGAACTCTCCGTAGGAACCAGCTTTTCTTTCACTTCCCCACCTTTTCAGACCCGCAAACTCTTCTGAAAACTCAGACATCGAGGAAGGTCACAAGGGACAAAGGCACCCACCATGTGCTTTCAACAAGGATGTGCCAGGATTGTCCCTGCAGCTGCCAAAGCCATCACCTTAAACTGGTACAAGATCACATCACTCTTCAACTGAAAAGACTCCACTTCTTTTTATTTTTTTGGTGTCAGATACAAACTTCTCATGTAGCCCTTTTGTCTTGGCTTTGCCGAAACTTCTCCACTTTTTTCCCCTTGCTGGCCACAAACACCCACACTCATGAATACCCATGGTCCTCTGCACTTCCTGTTCTCTCTGCCAGAGACACTGTTTTCTGCATTGGTTCTGCATTGGTTCCATCTCCTCCCTAGTCTTTGACTATGCTGGTAGCAGGGAGCCCTGCATGGTTCCAGACCAGAGGAGCTGACAAAAGAAAGAAACTTGCCTTTATTGACCACCTATGATGGGGCTGGCAGTGGATGGCATTTAATCGAATCCTTTCACCATCCTCTTAGGTAATTTTATAGATGAGAAAACTGTGGTTTAAAGAGAGATTGTCATGGGATTTCCCTGGTGGTCTAGTGGCTAAGACTTCATAATCCCAATGCAGGGGGCCTGGGTTCAATCCCTGATCAGGGAACTAGATCCCACATACTGCAAATAAGTGATAACATACTGCACCTAAAGATCCCACAGCCACAACTAAGACAGGAGCTGCCAAATAAACATAAATATTTTTTTAAAAATAAATAAATAAAGAGGGATTGTCCTACCCAGAGCCAGCCAGTTTCCAAGGGTAGAGGTGAAACATAAACCCACTCTGTAGTCTGCTCAATTCCCCTCCTCTCTCTACATCCTTGGTCAGAACCCTTTGAGTCATGAGCTTGAGAAACTCTTGGAAGCTCAGCTCTAGGACGATTCACTTGTCCCAGTGGGAGCTGGCAGCCTTCATAAAGTATCATTAACCTCCCGGGAGGCAGAATGCACCAAGGATTTGGACTTCTTGCTCAGCCAGCCAATTGACTGGAGAATAAAAGAGCTAAGGCACGTAGGAGCATAAATCCATCCAGAAGATCTGGGGATTAAGAGCCTCTTAGCATCCTTGCTACCTGTAATTAGAGCCCCCAACACACAGGAACCCTGGTGATGGGGGAGGAGAAAGAATACAACCGGTAAGTGACATGGGAGGCTTGTCAGCATGGTTTATGGACCTACCTCGGGCCTCTCCAAACAACTTTCTGCCTGATCTCTATCAACCCTGGCTCCAGGGGCAGCTGTCCTTCTGTGTTATCTGCAGATCAGCTAAAGAACCAAACAAGGCTTAAATTCCCACCCAGGGCTTGTTGGTGGATTAAGGCAAGACTCTCAGACATCACAGGGGGGCCCGAAGGGAAGTCCACAGAGCGGAGAAGGTGTGATGACCTTTGATGACCCAGAAGGGCCCAGAAAACACCACTCAGCAGGGCAGAGGCAGGCAAAAGTGCAGAGATGGAGAGTGGCCTCGCCTCTTCTGGAACTCCAAAGCACCATGACAAACTGATGTTTTACTTTCTCACCCAGTCATACGGACTGCTAGGACACATGCATGTGTGGGCCATGGGAAGCTCTCTGGAGCAGGGCTGGCAAGGTTTTTTTTTCTGGAAAGAGCCAGACAGTAAAGATTTCCTACACCGGTACAGCTCCTGGACTTTGTGGCTATGGCACAGATTGTGCCAAGTCACCCCAGTCATGTCTGACACTGTGAGACCGCATGGACCGTAGCCTGCCAGGCTCCTCTAGCCATGGGATTCTCCAGGCAAGAATTCTGGAGTGGTTTTCCATGTCCTCCTCCAGGGGATCTTCCCAATCCAGGGATCGAACCTGGGTCTCTTACTCTCCTGCATTGGCAGGGGTGCTCTTTACCACTAGCGCCACCTGGGAAGCCCATGGCACAGATCAGCCATTGACAATATGTGAATGAATGAATGAATAGGGCTGTGTGCCAATAAAATAGACAGTAATCCCACGTTAGCCCATGGGCCATAATTTGTCAACCCCTGCTTCACAAAGCATGTGAGATCTCAGATACATGTTATCAGCATTTCATGAAAGTTTCGTTTTCCACAGTAGAAAGAAGGTCCTCCTGAAGGGGAAGATTTTCCTGAAAAGGTGGATGAATACGGCTTGGCATCCTTCAGATGACCTACTTTCCCTGGGCCAGGCTGAAACTACATGGACACCTTGCCCCGACTGGAATCTGGAATTAGAGGTCTGTTTGTGGTTGTACCCCTGATGTCTAGGAAATGTCTGGCACATAATAGGTGATCAGTGAAATAACTGTTGAATGGGGCTTTTTTCACCCATTCAATGATAGCCTTGCATCTCCAGGCTGGCGTGTCCCAGGAGTTTTGAATGGGGTTCCAACTGGAGTTGGCAGCCACCCTGTACGCGGCCACTTAGGCAAGCCAGAAATGCTCTCCCCTCTCCTTCCTTTGGCTGACGTAGCTGTTAATCACTATCCAGAGATATAAATTGGTAAGCAGAAAACACCCCAGTGAACATTTCCACATGAATCATTCTGTGAGTATTCCATCTTTAATTGCTTATTAAAAGCAGACTAGATTGGTTTCCTAATTGGTTACAGTGAACATGTGTTACATTTGTTGTTAAAAAAAAAAACTTCTTTTCACGGGCAGACTAGCATAGAGAAGCAGGAAGAACTTTCCTCTAAAACACTTGGTCAAGTTTCTCAAATTTCAGAGCAGGGGACATACCACCTGGGTGCTTATGAAATAAATAGTAGTCCTCGGGTCCCAACCCCTCGCAGCTCCTCTGCCATGGTTCTGGGAATCTGCATTCAAACTCAGGTCTCCTGCGTTGCACGCAGATTCTTTACCATCTGAGCCACCAGGGAAGCCCTATTTAGAAGACTTTCGTGCACGCATCTGTGCGTGCTAAGTCACTTCAGTCATGTCTCTTTGCAACCCCACGGACTGTAGCCCGCCAGGCTCCTCTGCCCATGGGATTCTCAGGCAAGAATACTGGAGGGGGTTGCCATTTCCTTCTCCAGTGGATCTTCTTGTCCAGCCATCAAGCCCTGTCTCCTAAACCTCCTGCACTGGCAGGCGGGTTCTTTACCACTAGCACCACCCGGGAAGCCATGTTTCCTTTAATTGGTTTCTACCAACTGCTGAGCTTTTAAAAGGACATCAGAGGCCATCCCACCCCTAGAAAGAATCCACGTCTTTGAAAAGGACAAAATGGACATCCTGTGACTATTCTGGAGAAATCCAGGCTGTGAATTACCTGTGAAGGTCTCTGACCCACCCAGCTTTCCCCGGTTTAACTGCTAGATGGCCTGTTTGCTCTGCCTCCAAAGTGAACAGAGCTGCCTTGGAGTCAGAGCATCTTAGGCTGCTTAATTACGGTAATTGCCACCCGGGGCTGTAAATTTTAATGTTAATGCTCTACCTGGTGATTCATGTGGTAAATTACACACTTATGATTTCACCAAGGTTTACCTTTTAATCCTAAACTCACTCAAGACACAAATGCCCACGCCCCTCAGACGTGCAGCAGCTGAAAGAGAGTTACAGGCAAGCCTAGGGACCTCACACAATGCCTCCTCGAATCCTGGTCCCCACCTTGATTTCCTCCTTGTCATCTGTCCTTGGGCAATCAGAACTCTCCCTTCCCTGTGACAGGCAGAGCCTGACTTGCAGACAAATGCCCTGGCCAAGTCATCAATTCCCAGGGATGGATTATAGACTGTTCAGGAGGAGGAAGACAGACAAAGGATTCAATCTTCCCCTCTCAACAGCTATCTCCATATCCATCTCTTCTTATTCTACTCTTAACCTGGCAGGAGCCTCCAGATTCACCTTCCTACACACTACTGTGATCATGTTAGTCACAGCTCAAACACCTTCCGTGGCCCCCACTGGGCGCAGCTTTAAATCCACACCTTTGCAACTGACTTTCACAGCCCAGCCCTGCTCTGTCATCTATCGCTACATAACAAAGCACCTCGAACTTAATGAAATAAAACAACAGTCCTGTGTTATTCTTATCTCTCTGGGAAGCAACTGGGCTCAGCAGGGCAATGTGGACACCTCGTGTCCTTGGAGGCAGAGGGTGGCTGAGACTGGAGTCATCATGCAGTCTTCACTTACACGTGTGGTCCTGGACTGGGAAAACTTACACAGTAGGGGCTGAAATAACTCCAGCAACTTGGGCATCTCTCTCTATTCTTTGTGGTCCCTACATGTGATCCCTCCAGCATGGCAGCTTCAGGATACCTAGACATTTTATCAGATGGGTCAGAACTCCAAGGGGAATGACCCAAGGTGGAGGGCCAGGCAGAAGCAGCATCTCCTTTTATGACCTAGCCTCAGATGTCATGCAACATCATTTCCATTGCAAGAGTGCAAGACACAAGGCTCTCTCATATCCAGGGCAAAGAAATTAACAACCATCTTTTGATAAGGAAGAGTGTCAAAGAATTTGTGAGCATATTTTATTTATTATTTTTATTATTTATTTGACTGCACCGGGTCTTAGTTGTGGCACACAGGATCTTAGTTGCAGCATGTGAGATCTAGTTCCCTGACCAGAGATCAAACTATGAGCATGTTCTAAAACCACTGTAGCGACTTCTCTGGCGGTTCAGCGGTTCAGACTTCACCTTCCAGTGCAGGGGGCTCAGGTTCCAGCCCTGGTCAGGAAACTAGATCCCACATGCTGCAACTAAGTGTAAGTATGATGCAACTGAGACCTACTGCATACAAAAAAATAAGAGAAATATTTTTTTAAAAGTGTACCCAGTTCATAGTGTGGGTTTGATACAGAACGTACAACTTGAGTTACAAAAGTACTGACACATGCTGCAAAGACTTTGGCATTAATTCTCAGGTCTTTGGCTGGTTTCTGAGTTGCCTGTATTACCTAGTCTGAAGCCTTCCCAGCTACATTTCCCCACTTCTCAAAGACAAACCTCACTTTCTTACACATTTTCCAAGTTTCAGTTTTTTAAAGAACTCTTACAAACCCCCTGACCCACCACCACTCTTTAAGACTTGAATAGTTTCCCCATTATGCTCCTTTACGGATTAAATTATGTCTCCTAAAAAGATACATAGGGCTTCCCAGGTGGCTCATTGGTAAAGAATCCACCTGCAGGAGACGCAGGCTTGAGTCCTCATCTGGGAAGATCCCCTGGGGAAGGAAATGGTGACACACTCCCATATACTTGCCTGGGAAATCCCAGGCAGAGGAGCCTGGCAGGCTATAGTCCATGGGGCCGCAAAGAGTTGGACAGGACTTAGCAACCAAACAACAATAACCACAAAATGGTGTGTTGAGGTCCTATCCCCAGGAAACTGTGAAAGTGACTTTCTTTGAAAATAGGGTCTTTGCTGATGTAATCAGGTTAAGATGAGGTCATCAGGTAGTCCCTAATCCCATAAGAGCAATGTCCTTGTAGAAAGAAGAGGCATACAGGGAAAATGCCATGTGACAACAAAGGCAGAGCTTAAAGTGACGCAGCAAGGATTATCCGCCAGAAGCTGGAAGAGGCAAGGAAGAATCAGGATCATACCATCCAGGCTTCACAGAAGGAAGGCCCTAAGGACACCCAGATTTTGGACTTCTGACCTCCAGAACTATGATAGAATAAATCTCTGCTGTTTTGTCTTTAATGTTTTTATTTGCTTTTTTTTTAGTAATTATTAAAGATTATAACTGTACAATATCGAGAAGTATAGAACAAGATGCAATTATTGGAGGACAACCACTCTGCAATATGGTGTTGGTCTCTGCCACATATCAGCACAATCTTTGCTGTTTTAAGCCACTCAGTCTGTGGTTCTTTGTTACAGCACATAGGAAGTGAACAGACACCCTCCCCTGTGGTATTTCTCTGATGGCCATCTGCTGCGTCAGTGTCAGTCCCATGAGGGCATCAGTCTTGTCATGCCTGCTGTGATACCCTTGGAAAGCACATAGTAGGACCTCAATAAACAGTCCTCTCCTACAGACATGCATGGATGTTCCTCCACTCCATGCTGGTTGAATGTTATCCCAACCTGTCACTGTTTGTGTCATCTCAAAACCTCACAGCCATGACCATTTGGCTGGATTGCTTGACCCTGACGGCTCAAGTGGTAAAGAATCAACCTGCAAAGCAGGAGATGCAGGAGACGTGCGTTTGATCCCTAGGTCGGGAAGATCTCCTGGAGGAGGAAATGACAACACACTCTGGTATTTTGCCTGGAAAATCCCATGGACAGAAGAGCCCTGGGGTCCTGAAGAGTCAGACAGGTGGCACATGTGATGGACAGATGGATGGATTCTCTCACTGGAACACACAATGAGGACCCTGTAAATTCAGAAGGGCCTAGAGACTTGGGTCTGCCCAGTCTAAGTGTCTTAATCCTGCTGGTCGAAGGGTACCCTGAGGATCATCTCAGCCCTGCCCAGTAGGCGCCTCACCCTCTGAGTAATTAACTAATGGGTAGTTTAGAAGTAACTAGACTCCTATCAGAGATGGAGAGCCAAGCCTTCTTTGGGAGTCTGCAAACAGAGATTATCTACAATGCACAGGCCTCAAACCCAGGGAAATAAACCTAAAAGCTCCATGGATTGAATCGAACTCCCTGCCTCAAAGTGAAGAATGCACAGGCTCCCAGCAATCTTACAGCCTGAGCTGTATTCAGCCGCCAACCTTTCTCCTAAATTGCCCATCCCAGATAGACCATTATTATAATGAAATACCTCAGCCGGGAATGTTCTGGGTTTCAGCTAAAAGGTTTTCTTTCTGACTGCTGTGCTTATAGGCGCTGCTTTAATTTGGGGGAACTTCCCCTTGGCTGTCTTGAAAAGACTTCGACAGGTCTCTTTCTATTTTATTTGATTTGCTTCATTTCAGTGTGTGGGTCAGCGTGCCCCCATCCTAATGATGATGAAAACTGGAAAAGATGGGGCAGCCCCAAGAAAGGATTAAGAAAAGAGAGCCATCATTTTAGTGAGGGAGACATGGGCGCGAAGCCTCAGGTTCTAGAAGGTTCTGCATCCTTCTGCCCTCTGGGGGACAGAGCGCTGATGGGAAGAGGTCAGACCTGGATGTTGGCAGCCTCTGGACCCTCCAGGCCTCCCTGTTGGAACTGTGAGTTATAATGGTCATTGCACAAGGCTATCCCAGGAGACTCTGACTTTAAGAGAAGTGTTAAAGTTCAAAGCTAAATTCTGAAATGCTGAGAACTCAGACTTAAAGGAGGCTGAGTGCATGGAGGGCTGGTCAAGATGAGAAATACAGGGCCTGCTGTATTTTGAGGTCCCGTTTATATGATGTCATGTCTCTTCCAGCCTCCCTCCTGGGTCTAAAACTGGTGGTCCCTGGACCAACTCTGGCCCTCAGACGTATTCGGTTTAATTTGCCTAGTGTTTTTGGTTTTATAGCTTTTAATGCAATTTTATTAAGCAGTCAAAAATTTTTAAATGAGAGATTTCACACTAAAATTTCCAATTCCTCTTGAAAAATCAGAAAATCTACCCTGCTAAGCCAGTCTCTTCTGTCCCCAGCTACACGGAGAACATCTAGCCTTACCCACCTCTCTCAGTCCTCTTAGAGGCCTGGCTCTGATGAACAGATAGTTTGGGACACAGTGCCCTAGGCAACATCACCCTCCTATATAGTCTACAGTAACAAAGCAAATGTCATCCTTTCACAAAGACTCTCTGCCTTTCTCAGAAAGATTCCCTCCCAGCACTATCATAGGTTTGTGTTTCATCAGCCAAACTCCTTTGGGTATAGGTCCTCCCCTCCATCTGGGTTATCTGAAATAACTCCATTCATCTCTCATGACGCAGCACTGATGTCACCTCTTCCAGGAAGCCTTCCCGGATTATTCCTCCTTCCCACCTCTCCAAGATAGGTTAAGCACCCCTCCTTTGTGCTATCATTAGCAAGCAGTCTCCCTCCACCCACCCCAACACATACACACAAACTCTCAGCACCATGCATCAAAATGTCTGTTTCTCCATCATCCCTGCTGGACAGTGAGCTCTGTGCAGATGGAGGGCTGCATGTGGGTTCTATAAACTCAGTATGAAGTTTGGAACCTGGCCCCTGGGAGGGTCTCTGAAAGTGTTTGAATAGAGAGAGTGGGACAGAGAGGAAGAAGGTGCTCTTGGCACAGGGCAGTCAAATGCTGACAGTAAGAATACTTGATTATACATGTATTTTTATACATGATTATAAAAATAGTAAAAGTAACAAGAAGGATAGTGCCTAACACCTGTTGGGGACTTTCTATCAGCTCACTGTCTTAGGTAGGTCTCTTGGGAAGCAGACGCCTAGATGGAATCAAGTCAAGAGATGTGTCTAAGATGCCTGTAAAGGATGGGGGCGGGCCAGAGGCCTCATGCAGAATATAGGGCGGGTCTGACCCCTGGGAAGGGAGAGGAGGAGGAGGGGAAGGGACTGGGCAGGAATTGCTAAGACTGCAGCACTGAGAAGCTCTCAGTCAATGCTCGACAGCAAGGGTCCAACAAGGACCACTGGGCAGAGGAGTCGTGAGCTGGGCAGGAGGGGTGTGGCTCTAGCAGCTCCGGCATTCGCAGTCATTGGCTGGGGAGGGGGGGGTGTGGGGGGGGGTTAGTTCAGGGACAGAGTGTCCTGGTTACGAACGCTGCAGAGGAACTGAAGATGGGTCATCTGGGGGCTGTCCACCAGCCCCTTCCTCGCAGCTGGGAGGTCTGAGTGTCCCACTGCTGCAGCACCTGCTACATCCTCAGGAGAATGCCTGAAGAGCCACTGTTCTGATTTGCCCTTTAGCAGAGGAAGAAACCCGACTTTGGCAAAGTGGGTGATGTGACCCAAGGTCGCACACATGACTCTCAAAGATGGAAGCAGATATTAATACCAGACTAGCCGGCTCCCAATTGTGTGTGTCTGTAGTCGCCCTGCCCTGGGAATCAGGGATCTCAGCAACCCTTGGAGAAAGACAGTGATGGCTTAGAGGGGGGAGCTGATGAATCAAGGCCCGTTTTACTGATGGGGAAGGAGTATGAGACTCTGGGCCAGGAGCTGACTTGTCCATCCCTAAGTGAGGCCCGCAGTCGTGCCCAATCCTCCTGGCTTCTCTCTGCATTTCAGAGGAACGAGACTCAGAGGCCCTAACGCTGGGGCTTAACAGAAGGTGGATTTCCACCAGCTCCTTGTCACCCCTCACCTCCCCACTCCCTAGTAATGATATAATACCAGTCAATGCCTAAGTAACAACTTTTATGTGCTAGAACTGTTGAAGCATGACATCTTTGTACTCCATTAACCCTCCTGGCAGCCCTATGGTGCAAGCACCTTTTCATTCTCCCATTTCACAGAGATAAAATTGAGGCCCCGAGACAGGAAGATGTTTACCCAAGGCCACAGCCCCAAAGCTGAGATGCAAGCCCACTGGGTGCTATGCATAAGGGCTTTGCTACCCTGGGTCGGGAAGACCCCCTGGAGGAGGGCATGGCAACCCACTCCAGTATTCTTGCCTGGACAAACCCATGGACAGAGGAGCCTGGCTGGCTACAGTTCATAGAAACGACTTAGCACGTACAGCTTCAGCAAAGCAGACAAAGAACGTATTTGACAGACTTCTTGCGTGAACAGCATCTTTGGAAAACAGATGGGTCTTATTGATCTGTAAAATACAGATGTTGTTCAAAAGCAGAAGCTTCCTAAAGATCTAAAGATGCAGTCTTAATATGCACAGCTCCTGACCCCCAGATTGCAAGCCGCGGGGTGGGGGGCGGCAGGGACACGGGCCTCCTCTCAGAGGGGCAGGTGGTGGAGGGCGGGATCAGGGTTCCCGAGGGCGCCGGGCTGGTGGCGTGCGGGTCCAGGGCGCTCTGTCCAGCGGCGGTCACTGGCCTGCGTGCGAAGGCGAGGCCGCACCCCCGCGCCTCCGCTCGCGCCGTGCCTGCCGCCGCCACCCTCCCGGCCTCCCGGCCGGCCACGGAGCGGCCGCCGCAGACTCGGCGGCGCCAGCGCACCTGCAATAAGGCCCCGCTGCCGCCGCCTCGCGCCCAAGGCCGCCCGCCCGCGCGCCGCTGATAAGACGCGGGAGGGGGGCGCGGGGCGCAGGGGGAGGTGCTAGTTTTTTCTCTTGGTCGCTGCTGGCCCTGTCTCTCCCCAAAGCTTTGCCGCGGCCATCACTCTCCTGTCTGTGCGCCTCTCCGCTGAGTCAGTTTCCTGTGCCCCCACCTCATCATATGTGTGTGTGTCTTACTGATTCTCTCCATCTCTCTCCTATTTTCATATTTTCAAAATTGGCATTAGGTATTACCGAAATAAATAACTTAGAACGCCAAGTGCTTTCATTTGAATGAAAGTACCTTATTATTTGAAAGGTGCAAAAGCAAGAAAATACAGCAGAAACGTATCCACATCTTTCAGTAGTTGTCTGTGTAATGGGTAAATGCCATTTAGAAACATTTTCAATAGAAAAATTATTTCTTTATTACCATCTCTCTCTCCCTGTTGATCTTTCTTGCACGGAATCACTCCATGCCTGTTTGCTCTTGTTTAATCTGTAAGTATTTTGCGACCCCATGGGCTGTAGCCCGCCAGGCTCCTCCATCCGTGGGATTTCCCAGGCAAGAATGCTGGAGTGGGTTGCCATTTCCTACTCCAGGAGATCTTCCTGACTCAGGGATCGAACTGGAGTCTCCTGCACTGGCAGGTGAATTCTTTACCCTTGGGCCTCCTGGGAAGCCCATTTCCTCTCTCCCTCCCTTCTCTCCCTCTCTCCCTGTGGTCTGTTCCCTTTCTCTCTTCCCATGTCTTCTGTGTCTCTCACTCTGGCTCCCCCTCCTTCTCTCCCCTTTCTCTCTCCCTCTCTCTTCCTGTTTCTGAGCCACTCTGCCCTCTTTCCCCTCTCCCCTTCCTTTCTCCCTCTGCCCAGCTCCCCACACCCTGGCCTCTTCCACCCGCAGTCTCAGAGGCCAGTGGCTCTCTGTCTGTCTGCAGGCACCATCCCTGTCTGCCTGCAGAAGCCAGGCCCTCAGAGCCAGCTGGCGCAGGAACAGCTGGACTCCAGGTGGGTGAGGCTCAGCAGGTGTCCTGACATCAGTGGGCAGGGACTGCTCACCTGGGCATCTGAGGCTCTCCACACACTTCACAAACAGTCATTAAGGCCCGCCTGGGGGCAGGTCAGAGAAAATATCACAGCCTGGGCTGTTTGGTTATCTTCATTATTAATACGCAGCACGCTCTCCGTTAAATGAGTTTAGTGCTGGGGACAGAATCCCGGCTGACGCCCAGGAGATTAAGGTCTCTCTGGGTGGCACAGGACAAGGACGACAAACTGATAGAGCAGGGACCGGAGATTCTGTTGCTTCCTTCCTGCTGGGAGCTCAGGGGCTGTGCTCTCTGAGAGCACTCCCGGGGTCAAGAGAGGAGGCCAAACCATCCATTTCTCAGGATGGATGCTGACCCATAGTCTATTAGGCAGGTAGCCCTGCCTCCTCCTGGGAAGAGGCAAGCAGGGATCCCAGTGAAAGCTCAGTCTCTTTCAGCTCAGTTCAGTTCAGTCGCTCAGTCGTGTCCGACTCTGCGAACCCGTGAACTGCAGCACGCCAGGCCTCCCTGTCCATCACCAACTCCCGGAGTTTACCAAACCCATGTCCATTGTGTCGGTGATGCCATCCAATCTCGTCCTCTGTCGCCCCCTTCTCCTCCTGCCCTCAATCTTTCCCAGCATCAGGGTCTTTTCAAATGAATCAGCTCTCCGCATCAGGTGGCCAAAACAGTCTCTTTGCTCTTGGCTAAATCATGGGGCTTCCCTGGTGGCTCAGTGATAAAGACTCTGCCTGCCAATGTAGGAGATTCGGGCTTGATCTTTGAGTCAGGAAGATCCCCTGGGGAAGGAAATGGCAACCCACTCCAGTATTCTTCCATGGAGAACTTCATGGACAGAGGAGCCTGGTGGGCCACAGTCCATGGGGTCGCAAAGGGCCGGACACGGCTGAGTGACTAAACAACAAGAACAAATCAGGAAGAGTGGCAGGAAGAGCAGTATCCAGGCTTTATTTCAATATTCCTGTTTTTTGTTTGTTTGTTTTTTAAATCAGGTAGTACATCCAGATATTTCCTACCAGATAAACCCTCAGAATTTGCAAGCATGGACAACATAGGAATTGGATCCAGAGCAAAGCCTCTGGGCAGAGAAGGCTGTGCCAAAAGCATATTAAGGGGCAGCAAAAGTTCTGCCTTTTAAAGGCAATGTAAATCCACATTTAAGCCAATTTTCTCAATCAATGTTCCCTGCCACCAGATTCTCCAAAAGGGAGATTTCTGACACCTGATCTGGTGGTGGCAGTCACAACTGCAGAATTACTTATTGTTTAAGCACCTATCTCCTGTAAATAATGTGTTCATGAAAGCCCCTGAGATGGCTGAAATGGGAAAGGGCGATGCTGACAAACTGCTATGACCATTTCAGTATTTTCTACCAGCTCTGCGTCAGTATCAGAAGTTATTGGTATAATACTGTTATTGAAAGGCCTCACTGCGTGATCTCAGGCAAGACACTTGGCCTCTTTGGGCCTCCTCCATAACATAAGATAAAGATTTCTTTGGCCCCTTCAACTCTCTGACCAGGCCTTTTCTATTTTCTGATCTCACACACACATTCCCCATAGGAAAGACCTAAAGTAAATATCTATTCCATGGTTGTGGGTCACACTGTCTGTTCTAAACCACTGTTTTGTTTCTATTTTTTAAATGTGGGAGGGATTATTTTTTAAATAGACAAATCTAATATCATACCATGACATTTTATTTAAAGAAACGCTAGGGTATATTCTCAACATGAAAACCTTCTTGAAATCTGCTATAATTTGGTAACAAATACTACAGTCTGTGAGTGAAGAGGTGAAAAATATAAAGAATTTTTAACACTTTTTCTTAATCATTTTCAGATATTTTTAAAAGATTTTTAATAGCATCACTTACTTTGACTATCATTGAAAAGAACTTTGCCTTCACTGCTTTAGCAGTCATTCAGCTAATAAAGCAAAATTAACAAAATATTAATTGTAGAATCTAGCCACTGGGTCCAGAGGTATTTGTAAAATTCTTTCACTTTTCTGTTTGCTTAAATATATTTGTAATACGTGCTAAGGACAAAAAGATAGGATGTCAACCAGCACCTCTCTTGCTCTTCTAAGAGAATGTTTCACTTGAAAATCAAACATCTTGACGTTAAAGATCAGGGTCTAGGTAACAACTGAATTACAAGAGGAATCTGGATATTTAAGCAGCTCCTCTCGAGGAAGAAGAAATGCTGCCTGCCTGGCAGCCCAAAGCTAACCTGGAGAATCCACAGAAAAGACCCGAAGGTAGAGAAATCTAGAATCTGATTACACATGGGCCAGAGTCACACTGTGACCGTGGGTAAGTGAGTTACCTGTTTTTCCATCTGTGAGATGGGGTTGATAATGCAGGGCTGTTGGGACAAGCAAGCAGATAACTTCCAGGAAGCCCTTTGAGCTTCTTGGAAATAGCACTTGAGATATGATTAGGCGCCAGCCTGCTGCAAAGAAGTGCGCCTGGTGGCAACTGGAATGGTCCCCGTTCGCTTTGGGCAGACATGGTCATCAGGTTATCAGTCAGTTCAGTTCAGTTGCTCAGTCGTGTCTGACTCCTTGCGACCCCTTGGACTATATACAGAGCTCTAAACAGAGCTTTTTTTGTTTTTATATTTAAATGTCAACTTTTAACTTATTTCTTTAAATTTTATTTTATTTTTAACTGGAGGATAATTATTTCCAGTATCGTGATGGTTTCTGCCATACATCAACATGAATCAGCCACCGTCATACACATGTCCCCTCCCTCTTAAACCTCCCTCCCACCCCGCCAGGCTGTCACAGAGCGCTGGCTTTGGATTCCCTGCATCATACGGCAAGTTCCCACTGGCTACCTAGTTTACATATGGTCATGGATATGTTTCAATACTATTCTCTCAAGTCATCCCACCCTCTCCCTCTCCCACTGTGACTTCAGAGTCTTAAACAGAGCTTTTCAATTCCTCCACCTGGCTTTTTTCATCTCTATTCTTCTTCCCTGAAGCCCCACCACCAGTAGTGACCACGACACCATCTGTGGCCTAAGGCGGTAGACCCAGCCTTCCACCATCAGGGCCAGCACCCCCCCCCCACCACCACCACCACCACCACTCCCAACAGTCTCGGCCACCATACTTTGTCTGGAAGTTCCTCCCATCATTCCAGCCTTGCTCCTGTCTTCCCCCACAGCCTGCAAGGCCCTCTCCTCCAAACACTACTGCTCTCTCAGCCCAGTCATTTCTTATAGTAAAAATTAAATTAAAAAAAAAAAAGAAACCAGTAATTATTATTACAAATAGTTGCCTCCATGTTATTTGATTGGCCCTGTGCTAAATGCTTGAAAATCATCATCTCATTTCATCCTCACTCTTACTCTCTCTCCTGTACAGTTATTTCTAAGATTAATAGCTACCCACTCAAAAAAACCTTTCCTAACTCATTACATTAAGATACTTCTTCTGCTGGGTCATACTCATAAATAACATCATGGAGTCCTCACCATAGCCAGAAAAGATAGGACTTTCTGTTATCACTTCACAGAAGGTCTCCCTTTCCACCTTCTTGGTGCTGGTATCCTACCTTTGCTTCAGTACATTTTCTTTGACTTTGTCAAGAAGCTGTTTTGTCTGTTTCCCTGGTATTTCAAGGGTGTGTAGATCCTTGTGGGGCATGTATTAGGTTAGACTAGCTGCTGTAACAAGCAACACCCTCAATGATAGTTTGATTCTCTGTAATGCTAAGTACAGAAGAAATCAGCAAAAGACTCTGTTCTATACAGTCATTCAGAGGTCTAGGCTCCTTTCATTTGGTAGATCTGTCCTGCTGTATGTCCTTGGAATCTTTATTTGGCAAGTGGATGGGGAAAGAGAGCAAAGAGGATGACCTAGATATTGGGTACATCACTCATGCCCACCAGCTCATGGACATAACTTAAACACAAGGTCTTACCCAACCCCTGGAGACACTGGAAAATGTACATTACTTTTATGTTGGACATAAGTTTTTATTTCCTCATTTGCTAAATAGGGAAGAGATTATCTAAGTTGGACCACTGGCATGAGAATTAAACAGCTTCTACCCAAGAGGACAAAAAAGAATTTGGTGAATTCTATAGCACAAATTGTCAGAATATATGGATGGTACGAAGAAATATTCTTCTGGAGCAATTCTGAGGTTGAGCATTTTCAGAGCTGTGCACTTCACCTGAGCTCTAAATAACCTGTCTTCAACACACCAGCTGGGATTTCCAGCTCCTTAAATAAAAATTAAAATATCTGCCCTGGAAGTCTTAACTCTGTGCTAATAGAATTTCCTCAGGACAACAATAGGAAGTTTGATGACTCCCAAGATTAAAACCTATCAATGACTCCCTAAGAACAAGATCTCCTCTTCTTTGCATGTTATACTCAAACTTTGGGATACAAGGAAGAAACTGACCTGTGTCTGCCTGTACCCATTGGTGTGTCAGAAAGTTGCCCAAGACAACAGGACCAACAGCAGCAGAACCAACTTAGCAAGGCTGGCCAAGGAAAAGACAGAAGGAACCCCAGTCTTCAGTGATGCTATTGAACCTCTGAATTGCCCAACCTTGGTACCATGCTAAGTGCACTGCTTGATCTGTGGGCTTATAGAGTCCCTAAGGTCTAAACCTCCTGAATCTTGGCTTCTTCTTGCTTGAAGAAAATAGCATTCTAATAAGTAACCATCCCATTTATCATTCAAACACTTTTGAGGTGTGCAAGGAACCACTATTAATAATTACACCAAGACAACACATGTGAACTGGATTAAATCAAGCAAATGGGAAATATGTTTGTCTTAAAGCTAGATTAGATACATCTAAGCTCACATCCAAGTTTATATACCTGTTGGACATAAACTTTCATTTCCTTGTCTGCTAAATAGGGAGGATGTCATCTAATTTGCATCATTGGGGTGAGAATTAAACAAGAAGGAATGTGAAGTACTCCCAAGAGTCTTTAACACATGGCAGGTAGCTCTCCTTCCTACATACTAAGGAGAATTCCAGTCTACCCAGTCAGTTTATCTCTTTCTCAAATTCAACTGTTGCCCTGCTGAGTCTTTAGGTTCTGTTATACAGAATCACAAGAACAAAGAAGAAGAATAAAGAAAAGGGGTCCATAGGTTCTGGTTCCATTTCCCAATGTCCAAGAGACACAAACAAAGAACTTGAGTTATTAGGAAATTACTTTTTTGGCTCTCTGTGCTTTATTAACAGCGATGAGGGACCTGAGCCTGAATCACACAGTTCATGGGTATCTCAAAGAAATAAGTGAGTGAATGAGTAAATAAATGAATGAGTGAATGCCTCACTTGGACCAGCAACCAGGCAAGAGTCTATTTGCTAAGAATATGGCTCCTCTATGAGTGGGTCTGAAAAGAAACATTTAGAGAAATGTGTTTTGTACATCTTATATCCCAATTTTCTCCTACTTTTTAGTAGCTGTGTTTTTTATGTTGGCCATTGTATATCCTCTTGTTCTCCATGTCCCAGTTAGATAGAAACCTCAGGAATAAAATCAGTCATAGGTAAGAGACAAATCTTGCAGAGATCCCTGTGTCTTATAGTGTTCTTCAAGGAAGAAAATTTGATATAATTAACAATGTCATCTTACAGTGACTCTGTCTTCAATTCAAGTCAATCAACATTTTATTGAGCACCTACTAGGGCTCAGGTACTGTTACTCCATCCAGAGGTATCCAAATTTATAGAGGAAAGGGTAGGGCAATACTTAATCCAAGCCAATCAATTTTAAATGCCCTGCCAAGCCCCTAGGGGAATATTTCCCCCCAACAAAGGTAAATATTTATGATTTTGGAATCTCTCTGAGTCCTCATTACTCCCACTGAATGAATGTTCTGAATGTTCTGTTTATCCCTCACCTAAAGTTTTATAAGTCATGAAAGATAATTGGTTAAAAATAAAGAACTCAAGGGACTTCCCTGCTGGTCCAGTGGCTAAGACTCCAGCTTCCCAACAGGTTTGATCCTTGGTGAGGGAACTAGATCCCACATACCACAACTAAAGATCCTGTGTGCCATAACAAAGATCTTGTGCAGCCAAATAAATAAATAAACAAATAAATATTTAAAATAAAGTTATGAAAAAATAAAAAACTCAAAGGGTAGTCAGCTTCTTGATCTGTCATATTGAAACTCTTTTTATAAATATTTAATATGACTTCTTATGATTAAAGAAATAACACAGGAGAATTTGGGTAATATAGAAATGTGCAAAGAAAAATTAAAGCCAGCAGTTAGAGAACTACCGGCACTATATCTATCCATTCTTTAATAATTTTTCTTGGTGTGCAGATACAGATATAGTCTGGAGTTTAGAAAAAGTGGTATCATGTACTGCAGATTTTTTTATAATTTTTATTTTATCTATCATTGATATTTCCTCCTATTTTTTAAGACCATGGTTTGAATCACTATATAGTTGTCCCTTGTATATATTTTCTGTAAAAATCAACTGCTGAGTAGCCAATTTCTCTCTTCCCTATCATGCTGTTATGACTATCTTTATATACATATCTTGATGACATCTCTGCTTATCTGTATATCATCACCACCTCAATAATCATCACTCTATTTTTTTCCCCATTTGATAGACAAAACACAGTATCTTGTTGTTTTAATTTGCATTGATTTTATTGTAATGCTATTGAATAGCTTGTTATAGCTTTAACTTATCATTTATATTTCTTCTTTGGAAACTGATCATGCATAGCCCCACTTTTGTTTTATTTACACGTTTATCTTCTTGCTCATTTATAATAACTCTTCACATTGTTGTTGCTGTTGTTCAGTCACTAAGTTGTGTCTGATTCTTTCTGACCCCACAGCCTGCGGCACACCAGGCTCCTCTCTTCTCCACTGTCCCCTGGAGTGCACTCAAATTCATGTCCACTGAGTCAGTGATGCCATCTAACCATCTCGTCCCCTGCCTCCCCCTTCTCCTCCTTCCTTCAGTCTTTCCCAGCATCAGGGTCTTTTCCAATGAGTCAGCTCTTCATATCAGGTGGCCAAACTCTTCACATAATAAAACCAATAATCATTTTACTCCCATAATGTATATATTTCTCCTGGTCATCTTCCTTTTGATTTTTATGGTACTTTTTGGTTTTCACTTTTTATTCGGTTTAATGTATCACTTATAGTGTTTACTTGCTTTTAATGACTAAAATACAAGGCTGTTCCATCCAGGGTTCAGGTAAAGGTATATCTATATTTCTAATTCTTTTATAGTCTGTTTACAGGTAACTCAATTTACTCATATTAATTAATTTTGCTACATGACATATGGTAAGTGTTTGACCTTATTTTGTCAAATAGTTATCATATGTCAAATCATATGTCACAGAATCATTTTTCACTTAATGGTCATATCTCCACTGATTTGAACTTCTACCTTTAACATATTCTTATCAATAATTGAGAGTATTTATGGAATTTTATATTTAATTCCATGTATCTAGGTGTCTACTTTGCATTAGGCCCATATTGTTGGAAATACTGTAGCTTTATTATATTCTTTAAACTTGGTAGTGTAAGACCTCTTATTTTTCAGATAAAACTGTATGGCTAATCTCACCTTATTTTAACTTTAAGATCATTTTCACCTAATTTTGATGATTTCTTTTTTAGAAAAAAATCATTTTTAGAATTTTATTGGTGAATTTTTAAAAACCAGGGAGGGTATTGGCCTTTTTTTAAAATGTTCTGATTATTTCTTAAAAATTTCCATTGAAAAAAAAAAAAATTTCCATTGAGTCAATCAGGTCATTTGCAAATAATTAATTACATTTTATTTCTCCCTTTCTAGTTTATCTTCATCTTATCTGTTTTTTTCTGCTTTATGGCATTGGCTAAAATTTCTTAAAAATTATTAACTTAAGGGTACTCATAGGACTCTTTGTTCCTGACTTTAATGAGAAGGCCTCCATTATGAATGATGTTGTTAGTGATTTGAAAAAAGATAATCAGCATTAAGTTAGGGAAGCAAACTTCTAGTTCAATGAAGCTTGGCTGGCATTTTGTTTTGTTTTGTTTTAAATCGTGGATTTTGTATATCAAATACCTTTTGATCTACATCAAGATAACTCGGTTGGACCATTCTATATTTTTGGGATAGACCCCACTTCATTATGATGGCTATTATTTTGATGTTGGATTTCCAACGTCCTTTGGAGGGCACTAGGGGTTGTGTGGAGCCCCTGGAGGAATATGTGGGAGTGGGTTTAGGAATGAAACCCCAATACTTTGGTCACCTGATGCAAAGAGCTGACTCATTTGAAAAGACCCTGGTGCTGGGAAAGATTGAAGGCGGGAGAAGGGGACGACAGAGGATGAGATGGTTGGATGACATCACCGACTCAATGGACATGAGTCTGACTAAACTCCGGGAGTTGGTGATGGACAGGGAGGCCTGGCGTGCTGCAGTCCATGGGGTCACAAAGAGTCGGACATGACTGAGTGACTGAACTGAACTGAACTGAGGGAAGAAAGAAGTGATTGGGATTTAGAGAGAAAGAGATCTAGAGAAGGCTGCTCACACCACCTTGCTTAAACAAATTCAGACCTCACAAATTATTTTATTGGAACAAAGTTTCTTAATCAAACAAGCAAATAAATTAAAATACTACCTTTCCATGCCATGATTTAACTTTAATGTTTCCTTTTTTACTCATTTATATTCATTACTGGATATGGCCTATTGTTATCTTTTGAGCATGGCATACAACTCACTGATAAGTTCCTTTTGACCCAGAATTTTGTTTTTTAGAGATAACATGTTAACTTTACAAAGGTTTTTCCTGGCTTTTATACATATATGTATAGACACACACACACACACATGCATATGCTTATATTTTTACTGAAATCACTAATATTTCCCTAGAATATTTTCCATGTCACGAAAATTTTCCAAAGTGATTAATATAAAACAAACGTTCTCAACAGGGGATGATTTTGGCCCCTGGTGATATTAGGCATAATCTATAGATATTGAGGCTTTCAAATTGTGGTGCTGAAGAAGACTCTTGAGGGTTCCTTGGACTGCAAGGAGATCAAACAAGTCAATCCTAAAGGAAATCAGTCCTGAATACTCATTGGAAGGATTGATGCTGAAGCTGAAACTTCAGTCCTTTGGCCACCTGATGTGAAGAGCTGATTCATTAGAAAAGACCCTGATGCAGGGAAAGACTGAAGGCAGGAGGAGAAGAGGGCGAACAGAGAATGAGATGGTTAGATGGCATCACCAACTCAATGGGCATGAATGTGAGCAAACTCCAGGAGATAGTGGAGAATGGGGAAGCCTGGCGTGCTGCAATCCATGAGGTCACAGAGAGTTAGACACGGCTTAGTGACTGAACAACAAGAGACACTGGGGGTTGTTATAACTTGAGGGGCGGGGAGAGAGACTAGCATCCAGTGGGCAGAAGCCAGGGATACTGCTAAATATTCTGCAATTCCCAGGACAACCCCCACAGCAAAGAATCACCCAGGCCCACAGTGAGGAAGCTGAGTAATCTTGAGACAGAGTGTCCATAGCACTCTTATAATTTAAATATCCCCATTATAACTTCATATCTTGTTTCTCATTGCTAACTTGTAATACTTAGATTTCCTCATTTCTTTTTCTTCTTTAAACTTTTCAGTAGCTTGTCCTCTTAAAATATATGTGTTTCTCAACATGGATATATATACACCAACAGGTGTAAAATAGCTAGCTAGTGGAAAGCTGTTGCATAACACAGGGAGCTCAGCTCGGGGCTCTGTGATGACCTAGAGGGGTGGGATGTGGGGAGTGGGAGGGAGGCTCAAGAGGGAGGGGATATATGTATGTATATACATATAGCTGATTCACCTCATTGTACAGCAGAAACTAACACAATATTGTAAAGCAATTATACTCCAATTTAAACAAATAATTTAAAATAAAGTTTGTTTCTCAAAAAAGAATCTCTTATATTTACTAATCAAATGTTGGCCATTTTTCAATCCTTGCTTTCTTATTTTATATTAACTGCTTCTTTTCATCTTCATTTGCTTGCTTTGTTTTGATAGCCTTTTTCTAACTCCCTTCATTGAAAGCTATTAGGTGTGAATCAACAAGACCCATTCCCGGCCGACATTCAGTGACACGCACCGTGGCCTGACATCACTTTAGCCATCAAGGTCTTGCCAAAGACAGGGGGGCAAGTGGTCGAAACATATATCATGGTTTGTTTTCCAGCAGAAATCCCGACTCCAACAGCTGGCTCAATTCAACTCGCTATGTTTTAACTAAGCCCACTAATGTCCACAGTTATAAAATGGGATTTTCTTTCAAAAATACAAAGAACATGAGATTAAAAAAAAAAAAAACAATAAAGATTCATAAGGAGACCCAAGTTATATAGGATATAAGGCAAGGGGATAAAAGAAGTAAAAAAGTTGGAACAGCTGGAAGGAGCGATGGAATCCAAAAAAAGCACCAAAAATGAACGGAAATAATTGTGGTGGTAAAAAGCTGGTGAGAGGGAAGACAGACTGCAACAAAAGTAAGTCTTAGGATCGAAACAGAAGGTGGTACATAATGATAACTATTCTCTCTGCATCCCTCGGCATTGAGATCACTATTCCTCTTTTATAGGTAAGGACGTGGAGAGGTTTAGAAAGAGCAGATAACTTGCCCCAAGTCACAGTATTCCCAGAGGTAAACCCACGCGTTTTGTTTTGTTTTGTTTTTTTCCGATTCCAGAAGCAACGTCTTTCCCCTGCGCCATGTTCCCCTGCAATTACACCTCACAGGTAAGAACTAGTCTAAGAATCTCACTACAAAGCAGTTTCTCCAATGTCCTTGGCTTCACACACTTCTGCCTGAAGGAAAAAAAAATTATACCCACAACTGAGAATTCAGCTAAGCTGGGAAAAATCCACATAAGGAGCATAAATCTCTAGTTTACAAGAGCAAGGAAAATCCCCCTTGGGAAGGTTCTGGAGACGGCTCAAAAAGACAAAGTCTGGGAATTTAGAAAGAAAAGCTAAAATGGGTTTGACAATGATCCCCATGAATCGTCACATCCCGGGGGCACCCACATCCTTGGAGATTGATGGTGAGGAGGACTATGATTTGATCATGTAAGAGTTGCCAAAAGCCCAGTGGGGCAGGGAGGGTGGGGAAAGGCATAAATGTTCCTTCTATGTGGTATCTGCATACAAGGGCATGTAGCTTTGCCTCTGCTCAGATCTGCCAGTGAAAGCTCATTCATTCAACTCCGCAAAGTGGACCGACCCAGATGATGGTGATCTGGGGCTTATAAAGAATCAGCGTTTGGGCAGAGAATTCACAATCAGGTAGAGGAGACAGGTTCATGAAGATAACCACAATAATGTCCACCCCAAGATAGATGCTATTGCCAAAGAAGAGCTGGGATTAGGTGGAGGGAAAGTAGTTCCAAAGTCAAATACAAAATTTGTTGTTCTTACTTATGGTTCAGTCACTAAGAAGTGTCTGACTCTTTGTGATCCTATGGACTGGAGCCCTTGAGGGTCCTCTGTCCATGGGATTTCCCAGGCAAGACTCCTGGAACAGGTTGCCATTTTCTACTCCAGGGGATCTGATCTTCCCAACCCAGGGATTAAAACCACGTCTCCTGCATCGGTAGGTGGGCTCTTTGCCACTGAGCCATCATCTCTATTATAACATGTGCTAAGTTACTTGAATCGTGTCCGACTCTTTGCGACCCTATGGGTTGTAGCCCGCCAGGCTCCTCTGACCTTGGTGATTCTCCAGGCAAGAACACTGGAGTAGGTTGCCAAACCCTCTTCCAGGGGATCTTCTCAACCCAGGGATCAAACTTGCATCTCCTACGTCTCCTGCATTGGTGGGGGGTGGGGGGGTGTTCTTTACTACTAGCACCACCTGGGAAGCCCATCATCTTGATAGACTGGAATATTATTCAGCCATGAAAATGAAGGAAATCTCCCACTTAGGACAACATGGATGGAACTTGAGGCCTTATACTAAGTGAGATAAGCTAGACTGAGAAAGGCCAATACAGCATGGTATTATTTATTCATAGAATCCACAAAGAAAGTCAAACTCAAAGAAAAAGAGAATAGAAAAAGGGTTGCCAGGGGGTGGGTGGGTACGGGGAAATAGAGTGAGGTTGGTAAGTGTACATATCTCAGTTCCAAGATGAACAGGGTCAGAAGACCTAATGTAAAACATGATGACTATAGCTGACCCAGGTTCAACCCCTGGGTTGGGAAGATCCCCTGGAGGGGAGCATGGCAACCCACTCCAGTATTCTTGCCTGGAGAATCCCATGAACAGAGGGGCCTGGTGGGCTACAGTCCATGGGCTTGCACAGAGGCGGACAGGACTGAACAACTAACACTTTCATAGTTATCAACTCTATAGTGTATAATAGAGATTTTCTAAGAGAGTAGATCTTAAATGTTCTCACCACACACAGAAAAAAAGATAAATATGAGAGGTGATGGATGTGTTAATTAGCTAGGTGAGGGGAGAAGTTTCATGATGTATACGTATGTTGTCAAATTACCACGATGAAAACTTTAATACCTTACAATTTTGTCTGTCAATTATAGCTTGAAAAAGTTAAAATGTTTAAAAATTTAAAATTAAAAACAAAATAAACATAAAAGCCCCTACCTCCTTGTTGTGAAAACAAGTAAATATGCATTAGGTGTCTGACATATAGTGGAAGCTCAACTGTGGTAATTATTAGTATTGATCATTATATTCAATAACATAATTAATATTGATATTAATTAATAACAATTATTATGCATGTCATTATCATTATTGTTACAAACGTGATATATTAATTAATATAATTGAATACCATAGAGTTGTTATGAATGTTTAATATATAATTTTTATTATTTAATGTTAATAGTTTGGTGGATCCTTATTCTTTGGGAATGCCAGCCCCTTGCACAATATGTACTAGTAGTAGTTTTTATGGAAATGACCACCTGAGCCAGTCTTCATTCTTTGCTCTGTAGGTTGTGGGAAATGCCTTACGGGGGTTAAGACCATGGATTCAAGCCAGATTTACAAGATCTGTGACCTGGGCCAAGCTATACAGCCTTTTGTACCTTCATTTTCTCATTCGTAAGTGATGCAACGGTACCAACCTCACAGTAGTTGTGAAGTATAATTAGGTTAATTATATATAACACAGCAGGATGCCAGGCACATAGGAAAGTGCTGTATGCTTGTGTATTATTATTATTTGACAGTTTCTTCATCTACAGATATTCCCTGTGATCCAAACTTGAATGCCTATGAGCTGCCATTTTCCCAGTAGATCTAACTGGAGAGACTACCAGTGATTCTGGCTTAAAGAAGAGGTGGAGAATGTGTGCACATCTCTGTCTGCTATGAAACAAGAACCCACAGACAATAATCTCATAGCTGAGGCAGCCCCACCCTCGGTACCAGAAATTACTGAATTCAGGCAAGACCCCTTTTCTTGTTTGAAAAGTGGCTGGAGAGTTTTCCTTTGGAGCAACACAGCTCTTTCTAACCAGTGTTTTCTTGTTGGGCAGCCTATATTTATTCATTCTTTCATTTAACAAATATTAATTGAGCCTCTAATCTGTGCCAGGCAGTGTGCTAGTAGCTAGGATCTAGCCACAAATAACACAGTATGGGCTTGTCCTTATAATTTTATACATAACAATAATACATGCACATATTATATATAATACATAATGCTTATAATCATCTCTATTTAATATATTGTTTATTTTATAAATATAAAAAATATATTATATAAAATATAAATATAAAAATATAAAATATAAATTTATATAACATATAACTTATCCATATTATATTACATATACATATGAGTTTATAAGGACTTCCCAAGAGGCACCAGTAGTAAAGAACCCACCTGCCAGTGCAGGAGACATAAAAGACTCAGGTTCGATCCCTGGGTCGGAAGATCCCCTGGAGGAGGGCATGGCAACCCACTCCTGTATTCCTGCCTGGAGAATCTCATGGACAGAGGAGCCTGGTGGGCCACAGTCCATGGGGTTGCAAAGAGTCAGACACGACTGAAGTGACTTAGCACACGTGCATGAGTTTATAACCCAATAGACAGACAGGCATTTGAGGATACACTGACAAAAGAGAAGCTGCCTTCAGGGAGCCTGAACTCTGGCATGATAAGGACCCAAAACGTTCATTCTTGGAATGCCCATCTCTATCAAAGGGGGGAGTGGGATGGCTGGATGGGTAGGGCTTGGGACTTGATCTCAGGTCCCCCAGGTCCTAGCTACCTGTGGCAGGCACCACCTACCCATGACCTTGGGCAAGTGACCTTGTCTTAGTCTCAGTTTCCCTATCTGTTCAGTTGTGCTTCCAAGTAGCTCCAGCGTCATGAGTTTGCTGTGCAAATTTAAAGAGGTGCCATGCCAATGGCCAGCAAGGAGCTTGACAAACACTCTCAAAAGACATCTATTAGGTTGACCAAAAAGTTCACATGGTTTTTCTGTAAGATGTTACGGAAAACCCAATGAAACCTTTTGGCCAACCCAATATTATCATCGTGATTATTTTAGTGCATAATAGCGGGCCAGGAGGATATCATTTTATTTATTTTTTGTTTTTCTGAAAGTCTTTATTAAATTTATTACAATTTTGTTTCGGTTTTATGTTTTGGTTTTTTGGCTCTGTGGTATGTGGGATCTTAACCCCCTGAGCAGGCACTGAACCCCTACATTGTAAGGTGAAGTCTTAACCACTGGACTGGCAGGGAAGCCCCAGGATATCATTTTAAAAGCCCTTTTTTGAATTAAGAAGTGCTGGATTTAATAGAGAAGACTGTCGGGCTTTTTTTTCCCCCTAATGAGAGTATTTTCTGTTGTTTTTAAAAGTTAGAACAGCCCTTGCTACCATCCACTGCAAGTTTCTATTACCCTGGTTGTTTTCGAGGGCCTCTTGCCTTCTGATAAGACTTACTTGTCAATCTCTAGGCAAAAGGCTTATTTAGGTGACCCAAGTGTCCTGGGTTGCCAGAACCTGGGGAATTTCGCAGGATGTGGGACTTCCAGTGCTAAAACCAGGACAATCTCCCACAAACTAGAAGAGATGGGCCGCATCCTGGGCCTTCCCTTACAGTAGAGGACACGCAGGAACATGGAAAGACTGTGTGTGCTGCCGTGTGAGCCTCAGAGAATGCCAGCGACACCCCGACAAGAGCCAGCTGGGCCTGGCACTCAGAGGACAAGGTCCGTGTGACACGGCAGGGTCATGAGACTTGCTGCCATCCACCTTGGCGGCGCCCAAGCCACGCGCAGCCTTTCAGTGATTCATGAGGTTCTCAAGCAGGAGGACAGATGGAAAGATTTTTAAGTAATCTGGGCCTTGGCATCCAATTACCCAGGGCAGCCCTGGCTCCTGACAGTAGGTGTGACGCCCCTCTGAGTCACCCTGGGAGCATTCGGGGTGTTGATAGGAATGAAGGGTGAGTCGGTCCCTGCAAGGTGGCAAGGTGATGGCCTTTGCTTTGTTCTCACTGTTCATCCTGGATTCAAATGTTGGCCCTGCTACTTTCTAGTGATGATTTTGGTCTGTAAGCTACACACCCTACTCTGATCATCAGTTTCCTCTTTGGAGGAATAAATGGTATCAATAATATATGCTTGTTACTTAGTGTAGGAGGGGCTTATAGACAGGACTTCATAAACAGTAGCCTTGACAGATAATCTTTACTATTGGATCAACATTCTTATGAATAGTATTGGTATTATCTGATATTGTGACCAATACAGGTGTTTCCCATTCTTTTCCCTTCAAGTAAGCCATTTAAAATAGTTGCAAAGGACTTCTCTGGAGATCCAGTGGCTAAGACTGTGCCCCTAATGCAGGGGCTGTGGGTTCAATCCCTGGTTGGGGAATTAAGATCCCACATTCAGTGTGCAGCCAAAAAAATTTTAAATAAATAATTAAAATTCAGCTTTAAAAAAGAAATAAATAAAATGGGTGCAGAATCTCAGATGAACACTCCCAGGAACAATAGCAGTAATTTAGAAGTAGTGGTGAGCCTACTTACAAGTTTTAAAAAATGATGTGCAGGTAGCATACATTTAAAACACAGATCTAAAAAGATTTCAAACTTTTTTTTCTAGCCATGGAGAAGACAATTTTCTCAAATTCTCTTGGTCTAAATCAATCTCTCCCAAAGCATATTCAAAGAAAGTATATGTTATTTTAAGAAATCAAATCAAATCCAAGGAAGGGATTCAAGTGTTTAAAAGGTTTGAATAGATGAATAAATAAATTGTGGTATATATATATACGCACACACATACACATATACACTGGAATATTATTCAACCATAAAAAAGAATAGAATAATGTCATATGCACCAACATGGTTGGACCTAGAGATCATCATATTAAATGAAATAAGTCAAACAGAAAAAGACAAATACAACATGGCTTATTTCACTTATATGTGGAATTTAAAATATGACAGAAATGAACATATTTACGAAACAGGAACAGACTCACAGGCACAGAAAAAAAAAATGTATGGTCACTAAAGGGGAAAGAGGGCAGGGGAGGGATACACTGGGACTTTGTGATTAGCAAATATAAACTACCACGTGCAAATAGAAAAACAAGGTCCCACTGTATAGCACACGGAACTATACTTAATACCCTATAATAAACCATAATGGAAAAGAATATGAAGAAGTATGTATATCTACATGCATTATTGAATCACTTTGCTACACACCAGAAACTAAGGCAAAATTGCATGTCACCTATACTTCACTAAAAAAGAATAAAAATTAAACAGGTTTGGAAAATATTGAGTTAAACCAAATCCAGTCGATTTCACTAACGAAGGACTTCTTAGAGTTTTTACTACAAACTTTGTGGCTTTCCAAAATCCAGGTAGAGTGTGCTGCAGTCTCCCCACTTACTTGGCCAGTAACTTTGTTCATGGAGTGTGAATCAGTGGACAGATGTTGGGTAGAAAGAGCTGGAAAATCCTGATCTAGATGTTTCTGTGCAAGTCCTAGTCCCTGCTTCATCTCAGCCCACACCCCATGGCCTGGCTTCCTTGGAAATTAGTGCTTGATTCCTGGTCTCTGAGTTCTTCCATTCAGCCACTGAGAGTTCTGATTCATTCTTGCACTGGGCCTTTACCCTGGGGTGAATCCTCCCCACTGATCTCCCAGGGAGCATGGTATCAAGAGTCTGAACAACCATAAAAAACTCTCTGTGTGTGCCTCACACCTCCTTTCTGGGAAAGGAGTTCCTTTTCAATGCACCAGGATGTGTCATTTCTCCTAGGAGAGGCTTGCCATTTGATGAAGATGATGAACATGCTGATGACCATCATGATGATAAAATAATGAATGGCATATCTTTACAGAGCACTTAACCACATACCTAGTGCTGTGCTTCACCCCTGGGAAGTGGGTACTATCAGTATCCCATTTCCCAGATAAGAAAACTGAAGTTCAAGGAGGTTCTATGACTTTCACACAATCACTCAGCAAGTAAGTCCTGGGATTTGTTATTTGTATGGACCACCATGAAATTGACTTAATCCAGAAGCCATATTCCTAAAGTACATGATGTGGATTCACTCAGAAATACATGGAACTGGAGATCTTAAGGAAACTCACACTGGCAGAACACCTCCAAATGATCACACACCGGGGCCCTGGGAAACGTCAGCTCTGAACGCCAAGCTACGCTGCCTCAAACACAACACACCCAAGCCCCATGAAATATGGCAGCCAATGGCCTGGGCCTCGGCTAACCAGCTCCACCTTCAACTTCACCTGGGCATGCAGCCCCATGGAACGTGCTAATGTGATTCACAAATGCTTTGGCTTTACTCCATCTCTGCCATTGGCATGCTTTTATTTGTTGTTTGTTTTTTTTTCCTCGTCTGTGTACAGTGGGGTAACTCAGCACCAAGGGAAATTGCCCCTCCTTACCCCACAACGGAAAGATACTTTCTTCACCTGAGTGTCTCAGGGAGTTGATCCTTCAGCTAATTAATAACAAGCCCAGAATCACCTCCACCCACCCCCCGCCACCCCAGCCAGAGGAGATAAGATGCAGCCTTACTTCCTGCATCAGACTGTCTCCTCCCCTCATCATTGGCGCCACTGAGGTGACTGGCGCCTGCCGCCACCTCCCACCCCGTTGGATGGCAGCTTATCACCTGGGGGTGAAGGGAAGTGATGCGTGTGTCCTCACAGGGGCTGATGGCAGAGAGGCCTGTAAAAGGTGCTGTATAAATCAATTATTAATACTAATCAGAGCTATTATGCACCATGAGCAGGAGACGGGAGGCCCGGAGACAGTCACCACACCCTCTCTGACACCGTACCAGGGCCCAGGTCTCTCACGAACTAGGGAGAGCTCTGAGGTGAGATGACCCAAGAGCAGGAAGGATTAACCCCTTCAGGCTGCGCGGGTGGCTCCGTGGTAAAGAATCCGCCTGCCAATGCAAGAGACGCAGGCTTGATCCCTGGGTCAGGAAGATCCTCTGGAGAAGGAAATGGCAACGCACTCCAGTATTCTTGCCTGAGAATCCCATGGACAGAGGAATCTGGTGGGCTACAGTCCATGGGATCACAACGATGCGGACATGACTTGGAGACTAAACAACATCTGCAAATCCCACCTGCTCTTTCAAAAGTCTGCCTGACAGCACTGCCTGAGGTAGAAAAGGTTCCAGAACTTCGAAAGTGTGGGGCCTTGAGAGCAAAGTTTTTAGTATGCCTACTTACGTCTAAGCTCTTAGTTGAATCCAGCTGGGACTGTTGTTTGCCCCATTGGACTCTGGAGAAAATGGTGCCCACCAGGATATATTTCTCCAAGCTAGATTGCCGCTTTCTGGCATGGAGAGGCGCCATCCACAGGACCAGTGAGCTGGGTTTATTTTCTCAAGCCACTTCCTGTTCCCTCCTGGGATCCACGTTGTGGGCTGGGAACAAAAGGAACAGTTTGTTCAGGTTATGGATGTGATGAATTGACTCCATGTTTATACTCTCTGATGTTCTGAGATCTGGGTCTGATTTGATGACCCTCCTGAGAGTATCCAGACCTCCATGGAATGGTGTTAAACTCAACTTCCCTGAGAAAAACTCACCTGGGTTCTCTCAGAAATAAACATTATGCATCCATCCCATAGCACTTTTAGAATCTACTGGTGACAAATCAAAAGTGGCCAGTGGTTAATGCTAATATTCTAAAGGATGAATATCTCTGCCCTAAGGGGGGAAAATTGATAACAAGAATGAACATTTGTCCAGCATGAACTGCCGGAGAACCTAGGGTACCAAAAAAGGTGGAATAAGAAGGAGGAAGGAATTGTGGAGGAAATGAAATGGAGGAGATGCAGTGATGGTGAATTCAGACAGCAGACAACAGCTCCAGGCAGGGGGTCTTCCCTGGTGGTCCAGTGACTAAGAATCCACCTGCCAGGGTGGAGGACACAAGTTTGATCCTGGGCTGGGAAATCCCACAATGCCGTAGAGCAACTAAGCCCATGTGCCACAACTACTGAACCCACAGTCTAGATAGAGCCCATGAGCCACAACAAGAGGAACCACCACAAAGAGAAGCCCAATCTCCAAGGAAGAGTAGCCCCTACTCATCACAATTAGAGAAAACTCAAGGACAGCAGCGAAGACCAAGAGTGGCCAAAAACAAATAATTTTTTTTAAAAGAACATTTCAGATCACCTTTTTTTTCAGACAGTAAAGGTGGCATGGTTGGCAGAATAATGCCCCCCCCAAAGATACCCACTTCTTAATCCCCACAGTCTATGAATATGTCACTGTACATGGCAAAAGGGACTTTGTAGATGTGAATAACCTAAGGATTCTGAGATGGGAAGATTATCCTGGATTATCTGGGTGGGCCCAATGGAATTACAAGATCCTTTTAAGAGGGAGGCAGGAGGGCCAGAGCCAGGAAAGGAGATGTGATGAGAAGGAGAGTCTGACTGATGCAATTGCTGGCTTTGAGGAACCAGACAGGGCCATGAGCCAAGGAATGTGAGTAGCCTCTAGAAGCTGGGAAAGGCAATGAAATAGATTCTTATTAGAGCCTGCAGAAGGAGTCCAGCCCTAGGGACACCTCGATTTTAGACATTCTGATTTCCAGAACTGTAAGATGGCAAACTTCCATGGTTTGAAGCCACTGTGTCTGTGGTCATTTGCTATAGCAACAATGGCAAACTAATGCCTTGGGTAAAGCTGGGTCATTTTCCAATCTCAGCCCTCATGTATGCTCACTTCATGGAAACACACTGAAGAAAGGAGGTCAGTGTAGAGCATCGTACATGCTTCATTTCTAAGAATCATTCAATTGCTGAAGCTTGGGGATCACTTATTTAAAAAATTAAAACAGGCTTGTGCATTTACTCATTCATCCAACAACTATCTATTGAGCAGTTCCTGTGTACCAGGCTCTCTTCCCAGTGTTGGGGGTGCAGATGGGAATGGTCCAGACGTGGAAATGACGGCCTCATGGAGAGACACAGCGATGAGGTAAACAACTAAATGACTCACATCATTGCAGATAGTGATGAGGGCCATGAAGATTGTAAAGAGGTCAGTAAAGGCTTCTGAGGAGGTGGCATTTGAACTAAGATGAACCCATGAAGCCATGGGTGAGACTCCCCCAGAAGGTCTTAAGGTAGAAACTGGCTTGGTAGATCAGAGGAATAGCAAGGCGAGGAGTAAGACTAAAACTGAGAGAGCCCAGCCTAGTAGAAAACGAAGTCAAAGAGGGAACTGGGGACAGATCATAAATATCTTACCAACCACAGTAAGGAGGGGGATTTTAGTGTAACTGAATGGGAAGCCACTGGAGGGTTTTCTACAGAAAACTGGGCAATTCTTTATTTACTGTTCCAAAAAGATCTTTGGTTATACCATCAGTCATATCACGTCACCCTCAACTGCATTTCAGGGTACCTCCTTGAGGGTAGGAGAAGCAAAGCAGAATCAGACCAGGAACTGATCCTAACCCTACCAATGCCCACAGTAGTTAGGGACAAGGGGAATTCACATTTGGTGGACATAGGCTCTGTGTTGGGTAGTATGCAGGTTGCATTTCACTCATTATTATGGTTCATTCTCCCAAGAGCCCTGAGATGTAGGACATGGAAGATCATCAGGTTGAGGCTTAAAGAGAGAAAGACACCTGTTTGAGATCCCCGTGGCCGTTAAGTGACAGAGGCCAGGTTCAAAACCATTTCTAGCCGGGGTGGCTTTCCCCATCAAACCCTCTCCAACCCACAGAATTTCCCATTGAGAGCATTAGTCACAACTGGCTTTGATTGGCTGGGTGGCCAATGCAGTTCCAGCTCAGGGCATTTCTCTAGGGCCCTTATCTTTATTAGCTGTGAATTTATCTCCCAACAGAGATAGGGCTCTGGGTGAAGGGCCCCCCCTGTCCACACCTGGGTGAGTCGTACCTGCTTCAAACAGGTCAGCAGGCAACTGGGAGCCTTGTAATTGCCTTCTTCCTCACCTCGCCCCCTCCCTCAAGTTCAAACCTGCAATGTCAACACGGTCTCCAGGACCAAAGGTAACGGAGGGGAACCATGAGGGTATTAACCTGTAATCCCTTGATAAGGCCAGCACATTTCACAGCACCATAAATTAATTCTTGTCCTCCAGGGCCCATGAGAAGTGCAGAAGGTAAAGAGCAAACCGAGAAATTAAAAGAGGCCAATGACTTAACAGGTAGAGCACAGTAATGCCATCAGAGGAGCAGGAAGCCCCCAGGGTCCCCTCCTAGCAGGTGAAGGGCTTGACTAGGACTGCCCTGCATGATTTGTGACATTCTGTGAATTCATGGTAGATTTCGTGGAGGAGAAAAAAAGAGAGAGGGAGAGAAAACACTCTGCGATGGGGCACGAGAGGGCTTGACCAACCTGTTCTGTTTGGTAACACACAGTTCATCTTCCAGCCAGTGAGCAATAATTAGCTATTTGATTTTTTCAACAAGGCAGAGATATCCCTCAAATCAGACTGAAACCTGCCCTCTCAGAATGAGCTGAGAACAAGCAGATAGAATAGTGACCTGAAAGCACGATCGAACTCATGTCAGCCTCATCTGGCAAAAGATTGTCATCCTAGGTCTTCCCTGGTGGTCCAGTGGTTATGAATCTGCCTTGCAGTGCAGGGGACCGGGTTCAATCCCTGATCTGGGAAGACCCCACATGCAGAGGAGTAACTAAATGCGTGAGCCACAACTACTGAAGCCCACGCACCTAGAGCCTGCGCTCCACAACGAGCAGCCACTGCAGGGTGGGGCCCACGCAGCACAACGAAAGGCCACGTGCACAACAAAGACCCCCGCAGTCAAAAAACCAAAAGGTGAACAAAAATTAATAAAACATAAAGTAAATTTATTGTTTTTAAAGTTTATCATCCTGATATCAGGACCCACCTTAGTTAGATTCCTTGTGGTTCTAAAAGGATCCACCCTATGAAACTTATGAAAATGAGTTCAAAAGTCTTCTGGCCTACGATGATTCCTAACGAGCAGAGTCATTTCCCAAGTATTTATTTGCAAGACGGTCTACAGCTAGCTTTCTCACTTGTTTGCTTCCAACACCATTTATGAATGCCAGTTATTATGTGACCCTGGGGATACTACAGTGTCACCGATGTCCACCCATGGCTTCCTGAAATTCATGATCTAGAGGCGGATAAAGACAAGTCTACAGGACCATAGTATACTGTGACAAATTATGTGATGGGAGCCAAGTCCTGGTGGGGTTTTGGACAAAGCCCCATATGGGCTTATTTTTGATACCCAGCAAATATCTCTGATCCTTACCCATTTGGAATCAGCAAACACATGGAAAATGAACAATCATTTCAATATAGCTAAAACTTATTTACAAGATAAAATTGCTATTTTCATTGTGTTCTTATATCACATTCCAAAGTCAATCATCAAATATATTTGGACTTTCTGCCTTTTAGGATGCTCTGCTCATCAGTTCTCTTCTAATATAGATAATATGCATTTGCCCACATTCCAAAGGTTTTAAAAATATCACTTGAGTTGTGGGGAAAAAAGTGAAAATCCATTTAGGCATAGAAAAGAAGAGTCTTTAAGAGTCTAGCTTTGAGGAATTGATTCAGGATAGAGATATGGTTTAATTCAGCAACTCATCTGGATCTAGAAAACATGTTTACCTCCCTAAAACAAGAAAGAAAAAAAAAAAAAGAAAGAGGGAAGGAGGAAGAAAGTGACTTAATACCACAAGCTGATTTTCAAAAGCAATGCATTTAAATGTGTGTGGACTTTAAAATGTCTCATAGTGTTACTTATAATATAAGAAATTAGAAATATCTTAGAAGTCCACTAATAGGAAAATGGTTAAGTAACAAGTAGCAATTTAAAAGGTTATAAAAAGCTCTTAACTGCAAAAAAAAAAAAAAATGCTTCTGATGCTAGGGGGAAAAGGCAGAATACAAAATAAAATTTTATTTTAAAGACAATTTTTTTTTAAATCAAGTATAAGAAGGACACCAAAATGTCAAAAAAAAATTGCCTTTGGTTAACAACACAGTATAGTAGTTCAACAAATGAGATTTGGTGTCAGGGACCTTTGGATCAAATCTGGGCTTTACCACTTTCTAATTGACTTGCTTTGGGAAAAATGTTTCTCTCAACCTTTCTTTCATCTTCTGAACAATGGAACTAATAGCAACACCTGCCTCATAGAGCTGTTGTAAGCCTTAAGAGAAATAACACAAGTTAAGAATATATAATAAATGTTCAATAAATGACAGCTCTTATATGGGTATACACATGATGAAATACTATGGGTATTTAACTTAATAAGCATTTCACTATTTAAATGTACTATATATTGCATCAGAAAGAGATAAGACATTAAACATTTTTAAATTTTATAATTACAAGTAAAGTGAGTTTATGAATAACTGAGGAACACAAAAAATTGACATTTAGAATATGAATTCCTAAGTAGCTAGGACTTTCCATTTACCCTGCTCAAATTTTAGAAGGCAACTGAGGAGGAAAAAGTGATTTTCCATGAGAAGTTTGGTAAATAAAGGGACCAAGCTTCCAGAAATAATTTCCTTGAGTTCTTGACCTGGATTTTCCATAATCCCCCAGACCAAAAATGAAGGCAAAGTGATGGAGTCCCCTAGGTGAGCTCCTTGCCTTCCATCAGACTCTCAAAGGAGTCTGGGACCACCCCAAGTTTTTGAGAAACTGTTACATCTTCGAAGTTGGATGAGAACAGATATTAAAAGTGATGACTCATAAGACAAACCAAGGAAATATGCACTTCCCCTTGCTGGTCTAGCTCACCAATGTGCCTGTCGTTGAATGAATTAATGAATTGAATAAATGAATTGCTGCCATAGATGAAACACGGTACAATGATTACCCACACAAGAATGGGGATATGCCAGGCACTGAGATTCCACGTTAAACCTCAATTACACATAAAACCACCTTCACTGAACACCCAGCTTCCCGAACATACCATGTAATATTCTAATGTCTGACATTTTCTGCAGAGATAGAAGTTCCAAGGAGGCACAACCCATCCCACGTCAGAAGCAAGGAAGGACCAACAGGTTGGAATTGTAGAGTAAATATTTAAACATGGGAAGTTCAATAGCTGTTAAGTAGGTTCTGTAACAGGCTCATTTTTAAAAATCAATATTCTTACTAATAGCAAGATGCTAGCCTTCGGTGGAGGGGAGGCAACTCAGTTGAAATCATTTTTTGAATCAGAAGTCAATAGGAGCCAGTGTCTCAGACAAGTCTCCCCAAATTGGTCAAAGAAAAACACGGCCATGCAGCTGTCTCCTGGGATCTAGTATTTCCATGAAGCTGGGTCTGGGCTGCTGAAGCTGATGGGAACCACAGATGTGACTTGAGCGAGGCGGAGGCTAGAAGGTGGATAGGAGGAACACGTAAGACAAGGAGAGAGGGAATCCGTGCCTTTTCTCTGGGATTATTTCAGCAATCAAGCACTTGGATTTTTAACCCAGTTGAGGATAATAGCTGCATGACCTTGAGGAAGGAAGGTAACTACCTCAGCTGTGACAGAAGCCTGAGCACGCTCCCTACCTCTCCTTGGTCTGAACCATTTCAGTGCAAACCGTCAGACCAGCACCTGGTCTCAGCCTGAGGGCTTTGCCTGGACCCAGACACTGAATGAAGGCCCCCACAAAGTGGCCGTCAACCACTGACTGATGGGAGCTGGCTCCTCATCTGCCGTATATGCTCTGCACCACCCCTCAGCTCCCCGAATGGGATGGAGCCCCCCGTTGCCCAAGGAGATGACCTGCTATTACACCCTCTAGCTTGGCTGCTTTCTCTTATTCCATCCTTCCAACTCCCCAGCCAGTGCCCTGGGAACACCTCCCCTATCAACCACTTTCACTGAAGTCTTGTCTCACTGTTCTGTGCCTCAGTTTCCCTAAATGTAAAATGGGGGAGGGGGGAAGGGCATCTCCTTCTGAGGTTTTCGAAATGAAAATACATGTAAAATATTTAGCACAGTGACTGACACATAATAGGAGAGAAATAAAGATTAGCCATTGTAATGAAAAGGGGATTAATAAAGAACAGATAGATCCTATATGTATCAGATGTACACATAGATGATTTCCTATATCATGATTGAAATTTTTTAAATAAGCTTCCTATTGAAAGAGGGCTTACCCCATGGCCCAGCAGGTAAAGAATCTGCTTGCAATGCAGGAGATACAGGCTTGATTCCTGGGTCGGAAAGATCCCCTGGAGGAGGAAATGACAACCCACTCTGGTGTTCTTGCCTGAAAATCTCATGGACAGAGGAGCCTGGCAGGCTACAGTCCAAAGGGTCACTAAGAATCGGACACCTTAGCGACTGAGCACACATTGAGAATGAGGCCAATTAAGCTTCCAGAAGGTCATTTTTAAAAAATACTTTAATGCCTTTGACTCAGAAAGAAGGCTGAAATGGGTTATCAGGACAATAACAATACAGATTAGTAATGAGCCAAAGAAAACAGCTAGAAATAAATCTTTTCAAAATGATCTATTTAAAGAAAAATATCTAACAGATGTTCAATAAGAATGCTGTCTTAAATTCATTGATGAGGGGTAGAAAGACAGAAAATGTGATCGTGTGGTTTTACCTCCTATGGAAAACCTAATAAAGGGGATTGAGGTCCAAATTACACACAGGTGCCTGGAAGAAAGATGAAAACTTCCGAGAACCCAGTCAAGGAATTGATGGCAATGGTAACAGACTCTGATGCGCTGAATATTCTGGAATTAACTGTTTAGCTCAAAACTGTAACTTATCCATTTTTCTGTTTATTCATGCATCCATTCGCTGCTCAGATGTCTAGTATCTACACCTCAAGTACGATAATGACACAACACCAGTAGCAGCAGGTAATGTTTTATTTATCCCTCACTATGACCAACCTAGACAGCATATTAAAAAGCAGAGACATTACTTTACCAACAAAGGTCCGTCTAGTCAAAACTATGGTTTTTCCAGTAGTCATGTATGGATGTGAGAGTTGGACTATAAAGAAAGCTGAGTGCCAAAGAATTGATGCTTTTGAACTGTGGTGCTGGAGAAGACTCTTGAGAGTCCCTTGGACAGCAAGGAGATCCAAGCAGTCCATCCTAAAGGAAATCAGTCCTGAATATTCACTGGAAGGACTGATGCTGAGGCTGAAACTCCAATCTTTTGGCCACCTGATGCGAAGAACTGACTCATTGGAAAAGACCCTGATGCTGGGAAAGATTGAAGGCAGGAGGAGAAGGGGAAAACAGAGAATGAGATGGTTGGATGACATCACCGACTCAATGGACATGAGTTTGAGTAAACTCCGGGAGTTGGTGATGGATGAGGAGGCCTGGTATGCTGCAGTCCATGGGGTCACAAAGAGTAGGACATGACTGAGCGACTGAACTGAACTGAACTGAAATGATGCTCCATATACAGTTTTAAGGCCTTTATTTGTTATTAACTTATTTCATTCTCACAGAAATGCTACAAGGGGTACTAATATCCCCACTGTGTATCAGAGAAAACTGAGGTACAAGGAATTAAGTGACTTGTCCAGGATAGCACAGCTGGGAAGAGGGAGAATGTTGACTCTAAACCCTCATCCCTTAAACATGGTGTTCTATGTCTTCAGATCCCCAGCATATATTTGGCATCAGTATTATCCTATCCCCACTCCATCCTTCCCACACTCACCCTTAGTAGATATTGCTAATTGAGTGCTACACTCCTTTAGCTGTTCTTGCCTGAATCCTCTGAATCCTTCTTAACACAAAATTCCATACAGTCACTACCAATCAGTTGGAATTGGCGTGGAAAATAAAGACAGTTTGACAACTGAACCAGTTAGGACTATTTGATTGCAAGCAGTGGAAGCTGATTGTGGATAGCATAAGTTTAAAAGGACTCCACTAAAAGGATATGGGGGAACTCAAGATGATTGAAGAGTGTGTTCAGTAATTAGGAGTTTCCTAGGGGGCTTCAGAGCCAAGTATTTATATGACAGGTTTATCTGGATACCTCCACTGAAATTAATGTGTTCTAAGCATATTGTTTCCTTGCCTTTGAGTGCTTCTGATCAAGGTATAAATTCCTGAGGGAATGTCTATTGGTTTAATGGTGTAGGTCATTGTCCACTAAAACAACAATAGTGAAGATGACCAAGAGCCCACAAACGTAACGAAGGGGCTATATTCAGGGGGGAAAGAATTCTGAGAAGTCCAAAACCACACCACCAGCACCGTCACCAACCGTCCACTGCAACAGATCTGATCTACACACAATTAGCCTCTTCCAAAAGTTCTAACAGGGTGACGAGCTGCTGAACGGGTTATCTGGTTGGACTGCAAGTCATCACTAAAACAGTTCTGATGATGATTATACATTGAGCGTGGGTGTCTTTACCTGGGGAACTAACTCATCAACCAGAGAAGGAGTTGGCAAAGTCCAGGATGAGCTTTTGAAAGCCTCTGATGAAATCAGGCTGTTGATTAACGCAATTAGCACCATTAGGAGAGGAAGTTGTTAACCTAAATCAATTATCCACAGACATCTATCATGCTAAGTGTTCCTCTTTGTCTTGAGCATATTGCACTGTTGGTGTTTCAGTGGTGATGGCCATTAAAAATAAATGATTATTGTTGATTTTCTATTGATATAGCTATTAATGTATCGGTGCCTGTGTGTATAAGCCGCTTACGTGTAGTGTACAGAAAATAGATGTACTAACAATAGGAAGTAAGTATTGACTCCTATTTGTCAATTCAGGAGATACATATTGACCAACAAAAAGTGCTACTACTAGCTTCTGATGAGCTAAAAGGCAAAATGTTCATATCAGCTCATTTTTCTTTAATTCTTTGTACCATTCATCTTGCACAATGCAAAGGTTCAGATGCATGGCTATAATTCTTTCTTAGTAATTTGATTGGAGTATAATTGCTTTACAATGTTGTGTCACTTTCTGCTGTGCAGCAAAGTGAATCAGCTATGTTTACCTCCATCCCCTCGCTTTTGGATTTCCTTCCTGCTTAGGTCACCACAGAGCATTGAATAGAGTTCTTTGTGCTATACAGTAGGTTCTCATTAGTTATCTATTTTATACATAGTATTAATAGTGTATAGATGTTGATCCCAATCTCCCAGTTCATCTCACCCACCTCCCTTTCCTCCTTGATAGCTGTACATTTGTTCTCTAAAGCATGGATGTAATTCTTTCTCTCTGCCTCAATATCTAATTCAGACTCCTTAATTGTGGTCCTGAAGCATTTTGTGCCAGTTGATTTCCATCTGTATGAAAACTCCTCTGAACACTGCCACCATTTTACATTAGCAAATTGAAGTCTTCTGTACCAATCTTACACACTAACCATGATATCATTTTCTTAAATTCATCCCCAGATGTCCAGAACAATAGTCTATGACAATGACAATTCACGTTCCTTGAATCTCAGCCACCCAACCCTTTGCATAGATGTCCAGTGACTATATCCAGCTTATAGAATAATAATAATGAGAATAATAACTACTAGTGTATGTGCAAGCTATGAATTAATTCAAGTATGAATTAATTCAAACTCTCAACTCTTAAGGTAACATTATTATGGCCATTTTACGATGAGAAAACTGAGATATGAGAAAGACAAGTTCTAATATATAGCTGATTAATAAACTCAGTCATTCTGGATGTAACTGCACCCTTACTTGTCCATGCTTCTGTGAATGTACTTTTGTAGCAGGTGTTAAGTTTCAGGAATACATTTTTGCTCTCACAGAAACCTGACCTGGTGTGTAGCATGCCCGTGTGTGTGTGTGTGTGTGTGTGTGTGTGTGTGTGTGTATGCATGCCCCCATTCCACCCCCAAATAAAGGAACTTGAATTTACGGGTTCAGGTAATTGGCTAAGTTTACATACCCAACAAGTGATGCAAGACATTCAAAGCAAACTCTGCCCCCAAACTTTCCTCTTTAGGGACTCTTTAGGCAGAATCTGGAAAAGCATGGTCTTTTAAGAGAAACATAGAGTTTTTAAGCTTTATGTTTGCAAAAGGAACCACTGGATTTCTGCATACAACAGTGCCTGGAATTAGTAGTACAGGAATAGAGACGATGTACAATGCTTTATGTTCCCATTGGGGCCTGGAATATGATTGCAACATCTAGAAATACCTGCTTGATCGATTGGAGTGACTAGATTCAACAGAGCAAGTAAGCCTTGGCTGGGGAGGGAAGGAGGGTTGCTGAGGGCGACCAGGGAGCATTAATGGGAAGAAAATCACAGGAGGGAGAAGGGCCAATTGTTCCTGACAGTGCCCGAGAAGGTCAGACTTTCACAGAGTCATCAAAAGGAGGTTTAAACACGGCAAACCAGAAAGGCAGGCTGGGCTTTCCCTTGGGAGCTGAATTGTCAAGAACTTATTTCAAAATCTTAGACTTTCTGCCAAGACAACACGTCTTCAGCTGGTTAATTAAAACTGGGTGTCAGCAGTGCTTCGAAATCACCAAGAGAGGTGTCAGCTTCAGGGCATGTGCTTGGGAAACCTCACAGGTTTTCATCTAAGGGGGTAGTTTCTTAATCGCTTAAGAGGAGAAGAAAGGAGGGAGGGAGGAGAATGGAAAGGGAGGAGGCTACTGAGACAGGGATTTGGAATGGATTTATTCTTTCAACTCACTTAGAATCACATTCCAATTTCCCTAGAAAGACTGGGCTTCCGAAATGAAAGTTTCATCTCACTTTTGGTTACTGTTTCTATTAAAAGATCTTTAAAGACAGATCTTAAAAGATCTGAAAATCCCAAATCACCTTGTGTTGCTTTCACATCAGAAATAATTAACTAGGTAGTTGATTGGATGGTGTGGGAGGCAGAATAATGGAATAATGCCCCCCCCCCCCAGATACTTATTTCCTAATCCCTGGAATCCCAGGGACTTGTGAATAGGTGAGCTTTGTGCAAGAGTGGTTAAATTAGAGATTTTGAGATGAGATTATTCTGGATTCTCCAGATGAGCCCTAAATGTAATCATAAAAGTCCTTCTAAAAGGGAGAGTCAGAGAAAGGAGATATGAAGATGGAAGTAGAGGTCAGAGAGACTGGAGTATTCAGGTGGCCTCTGGGAACTGAAAAAGAAAAGAAGCAGGGACTTCCCTGGTAGTCCAGCGGTTAAGACTCCATGATTCCTATGCAGGAGACCTGGGTTTGATCCCTGGTCAAGGAACTAAGATCCCACATGCTTTGTGGTGTGGTCAAAAAGATTTTTCAAAAAAGACAAGAAACAGATTCTCTCTTGAGCCTCCAGAAAGAGTACAATTCTGCTGTGACCTTGATTTATGTCTCATAGGACCCTTTTTGTATTTCTGAATTCCAGAACTATAAGACAGTAGATTTGTATTGTGTAGTAATGTGTTACAGCAGCAAAAATAAACACAGATATGTAGCTCATTTTTTCCCTTACTCTTGGAATGCCTTAGGGCCAATTCCAATGACCAATCAAATGCAACAAAAATAACCAAAGGTATAGCTGGTTTAGGCAATTTTTTTCCCCTAAAAACAGACAAGCCTATCGGGTTTGAAGGCTAAAACAGCCGAGAAAGAGTTGGAAGTTTGTCCATGGTGACCTGTTCATTTGCCAGGTGTGTATTTGTCTGGTTCTCAGCTTCCTGGCAGACACTGTGAGAAAGATGAATCAGAAAGATGTATGATTCCCAAGCCTGCACAAACCCAAGCCAATGTCTCAGAAGAATGGCTATTTCTCATATTAAGACCAGAAAACCAGTTTGTCTCAGGGTCCCTATCTTAATCGTGTGATGAAATGGAACAGAAGTCACCTGACCATACATTCCCTCCTCACCATCGCTCGGGACGTCTCTGTGGTCTGGATGCTGACAACAGAGACGAAGGGCAATCCTGGGGACAAAGTGCTTCTAGCCTGAATGGAAAAGCAAATAATAAATATGACATAGTAAAATGGGGATGATCGAATTGAGGAGGATGAGAGAAGCCCAGAAGAGACATCTAACCCAGCCTGGGTACAGTGAGGAGAAATTGCTTCCAGTGGTACCCAGGTTGAGTCTTGAAGGCTGGAGATGGGTAACCAAGGTAACCAAGTAAAGAATGGGGGTGTGTGTGTAGGGAAGAGGAGGTATGGGGGAGGTTGAAGACACTGTAAGGAAAAAAATGAAATATATTAGGTTGGTCAAAACAATATATAGACACATGGAAACTAGAGTGCCCAGAAACAGTAATGAATTATGTAGATTGACCCCCAAGATGCCAGGGAAAGTGTAGACTGGAGGGTGGGGGTCTGGGAGGTAGGGAGGGGTCAGATGTTGTCTACAGAGTTCTTCTAAAACTCTTTCTTACAGAATAGAATCACAGGGAGCGTGAGCCATAGATGCTGACCAAAACACTCTCTCATAGCACCTTCCACGAGAATAATTCTAGAGAAGAACTTAAGTATAAAAACTGACTACTGCTTATTCAACAGTGACATTGTGGCCCTCATTCAAAAGATACCATTATTTCTCTCATTTGACACAAAGATGAGTCCAAATGGACTGTCCGAACATCATATAGCAACAAAGGGGCCGGGAGAAGCTGATCTGGGTCTGTCCTCCTTCCTAAGCTGGAAGATCCATCAGGGATCATAAGTTTAGGGTTTAAAGAAAAGTCAAGGCATAGCTTCTCCTCACCCTCCACCTTGAAATGACTACCATGGATAAGAAAGAATTTCTACAGCCAACATTCATGTGTTCATTCACTCATTCATTTATTCAGTAAATATTTATCCAGGGCTCACCCTGTGTTGGGCACTGTAGATATAACAAAGAACCAAACAGGAAAACAACCTTGAACTTTTTGGAGTTTAGATTTGGGAGAAGAAAGATAGCAAGTTCACAAACAAATAGAAATATAATATGTTGTGCAGTGATAAATGCTACACAATACAGAAATCTAGGCAAAGGGTGAAAACCCACCATAGTGATTATGCTGGGGCAGAATGCAGCCAGCGGGGAAATGGGGTTGGGGCAGTGAGCAGGGGCAGCTCCAACAGGAATGGCTGCATTGACGTAGGGAACAAATGGATGGATGTCAAGGTGGAAAAGGGATGGGTGGGATGAACTGGAAGATTGGGACTGACATATATACACTACTCTGCATAAAATGGGCTTCCCTGGTAGCTCAGGTGGTAAAGAAACTGTCTGCAATGCAGGAGACCCTGGTTCAATTCCTGGGTCAGGAAGATCCCCTGGAGACGGGATTAAGGCTACGTACTCCAGTGTTCATGGGTTTACCTGATGGCTCAGACGGTAAAGAATCCACCTGCAGTGGGAGAGACCTGAGTCCGACTGCTGGGTGGGGAAGGTCCCCTGGAGGAGGGCATGCAACCCACTCCAGTATTCTTGCCTGGGGACTCCCCATGGCCAGAGGAGCCTGGCGGGCTACAGTCCAGGCAGTCGCAAAGAGTCGGACACGACTGAGTGACTGAGCACAGCACAGCAGGTGTAAAAGGTAACTAAGCCACCTCACCGCACAGGGAGCCCACTCGGTGCCCCGCGGCGACCTAAATGGGGAGGAGACCCGCAGAGGGGATTATGAACACGCACAGCTCATTCACTAGCTGTACCGCAGAAACTAACATTGGAAAGCTGCTATATGCCAAAAAAGCTAACTGAGAAAAGAAACAGCTGTGTTTTAGCTCCTGAGTGGTGGGTTTACAGGTGTTTCTTTTATCATCAGGCTTTCATGATTAAACGGATGTTACATATATTGTTTTGGGTGTGACAGATACTAACTGACAAACGTTTTACAGGGTTAAGGGATGCTGTTTTTTGTTGGTGGTCAGGGAAGCCTCCAGGTTGAGTTGGTATTTGAGCACAGCGGTGAAGGAAATGAGAGCCTGCACCATACCTGTGAGAAGAGCATCCAGCTAGTGGAAACAGCAGGTGCAAAGACCCTAAGTGCTTGGAGTTTTGCCTAATCAATGGTGGGAACAAACCTTGGAAGCACAGAGCTTTCTCTTCCTGATAGATACAGATGTTCCCTGTATTGTACATTATTTTCTCACTACTCCAAGGTCTTCGAAGGAGATAAGAAAAAGCCATTAATCTGTGCATTCATTTATTCACTAGATATTCATTAAGCACCTGCTATGTGCTTATCACTGCTGATAAAAACAGTGAAAACATGGTCCATGCCTTTAAGGAATTTATAGGAATTAAAAGAAGGAAACTGGAGAAGGCCAGGGATGAGACTAGATGTTTGTCTTGTCCCTTTCTTAGGACCCTCACCCATGAACTTGTTTGGGTACTTCTAAATCTCAGCTAACAGGATTGGGTCTTGGCTGAGAAAACCCTCCCAGGTCAAGCAATTACTCATGACTCAACAATTATAGACTCAGATGTTCCCAGCAGGTGGTTTTCACACCTTGTCAGGAGCCATGCGTGATAAATTTTCCAGCTAGCATTGGTTCAGAAAGTGGCACAATCCCCATAAGTTACCTGCACCCAAGATTTGCTCAAACACCTGCTCTGTAAAGTGACAGGATCATGTTTAGGACATTCTACCCAAACTATAGTTTCCCCAGGAGAATTAGCACAAATTTCCTAGCTCTCTACCCACTATCAAATGCTAAGAGAAATCATAGGAGAATGAAATATAGAAAGTGTTTTGTACAGAATGGAAATTGTTGTCAATCCAGTGTAAAGATTTACCGAGTACCTACAGCATCAAAGAAAGTTTCATTAACAATAATTACCCCAACTTTTGGAGTTACCCTTCTCACTTGCTTAAGCAAGAGCTTAGCTGCCTGTGTACTGAGCTGTCTTTGCCCCTAGGTTTCTTGAAGAGTTCAAAGGAGTATCTCACACATGGATAAAAACAGGTCAACTGATTGCTCAAAAAGTTAAACACAAAATTATCACAGAGGCCAGCAACTCCATCCCTAAGGAGATAACCCCTAAAAAACTGAAAACAGATACTCAAACAAATGCTCGCTTCATACTGGAAAGTTCATAGCAGCATTATCACATGTCCATTAAGGAATGAATGGATAAACACAATGTGATACTTTCATACAACAGAATATTACTCATTCATAAAAACTGATGAAGTTCTGATACACAGTACAACGTGGATGAACCTGAAAAACATGATGCTAAGTGAAACATGTCAGGTACAAAAGGTCACATACAGTGCACAGGCTCAGTCACTCAGTCATGTCTGACTCTTTGCAACCCCATGGACTGTAGCCCACCAGGCTCCTCTGTCCATGGAATTTTCCAGGTAAGAATGCTGGAGTGAGTTGCCATTTCCTTCTCCAGGGGATCTTCCCGATCCAGGGATTCAACTCACATCTCTTGCATTGGCAGGCAGATTCTTTACTACTAAGCCTCCCAGGAAGCCCCACATACAGTATAATTCCATTTATGAGAAATTTCCAGAATAGATAAATCCCCAACAACAGAAAGTGTAAATGGGAAGTGACTGCTGGATGGGATGGGTTTTCTTTTGGGCTGATGACATGTCTTGAAACTAGATAGAGGTTATTGTTGCATGACATTGTGAATGTATCAAACTTTTCTGAATTTTATACGTTTAAATGGCTAATTTTATGGTATATGAATTTCACCTCAATTAAAAACAAACCGTCAGCTTATTGGCTGATATGATTTTCTCAACTCAGTACTGTGAACTCCCACTGGCCACTGCGAGGTAACCACTAGGTTTCACCATGTAAGTCGTCACTTGCTTTTGCCAGCATCAGTTGGGTACCACTATCTGCTATTGGGTAACCTGCACAGCTGAAGATCTGGAGTTCTAGAAAGACCAAGATGTCCAATCCCCTTATTCTACACACTTCAACTGGATTTGATTCTAAGCAAAATGCAGGCAGAAGCCACTTAAAAGCAGAAGAATCTGCAAAGCAAATAAAAATGTTTAGGTATCACACTAAACCTACATGAGTCCTTTCAGCTTGCATGTGTATGTGCTAAGTCGCTTCAGTCATGTCTAACTCTTTGTGACCCTATGGACTGTAGCCCAACAGTCTCCTCTATCCTTGGGATTCTCTAGGCAAGAATACTGGAGTGGGTTGCCATGTCCTCCTCCAGGGGATCTTCCCAGCCCAGGGATTGAACTCAAGTTTCTTATATCTCCTATATTGGCAGGCAGGTTCTTTACCACTAGCACCATCAGAGAAGTACCTTTCAACTTAGAACCTGGTAAAAGGATTAGCCCTTTGCCATCCACAAGGCTGCATGAAAACCAGTCTATTACAAGACTCTTGTAGGCACTCCCCGGCTCAAGCATCAAGCTGTCTCTGCACTATGGTAAAACCAGGCCTGCTTGTATGGCAAGGGAATAATGGACACCTGCTAAGAGAATAAGAGAAATTTATGTGGGGAGGGGGAGACAGGCTAGATACAAGCACTTTGCATCATCCTCTCAAATGGCAGAGAATGAATTATTTCTTCCCAATTTGGCGCCACCATCCATCACAGTCAATTTGCAGCCCATCTGGAAGGTTTCAAAAACCCCAGAATAGGATCAGAGTCACCAAGCAGTCACAGCAGCAAGCCTTCTTAAGTGGATTACAGTAAATGCAAACATAAAAAAGAGTTCCCTATTTAAAGGAATTTACTCTGTGCTATGCCTTGCACTTGAGTTCCCTCACTGAATCCTCGCAACAAACTTATGAGGTGCAGAATATAAGCATTTCCATTTTACAGGTGAGAAAACCAAAGCTCAGAGACATCAGTGGACTTGTTGAGGTTACACAGGCAGAAAGTGGTGGATTTAAGACATGGAGGTGGATGACATTGACTTAAGATTGCGCATCTTAATCATGATGTGAGTGGCTGTGAGCTCAACAAATCCTACACTCCTCTCCCTTCACTCCACCCAAAGTTCACCTTGCTTCTTCATGGAGGAGCAAAAGTGCATCCAAAAAAAAAACCCCTCCTTTTAGATCCATCTGTCTTTTCTCATTTTTCTTGGATATATTCTCATAGCTGAAAATGGAAGTGGCTTAGGAGACACATGACACAGACTTGAAGACAAGGGAGAATGTGTTTTGTGTACACTGAATTTTACTTTCTCCAGCTGGGTTGGTTCTCCTGATAGTTGCAGCATTTGCAGACAAAAGGAATGCACACGGTGGTCCAGAGGTTAAGAGTCCGCCTGCCAATGCAGGGGACACAGGTTAGATTCCTAGTCCAGGAGGATCCCATGTGTTACAGGGCATCTAAACCCATGAACCACAGCTACTGAGCTTGTGTGCCCTAAAGCCCCTGCTCCACAACAAGAGAAGCCACCGCAATGAGAAGCCTGTGCACCGCAACTAGAGAGTAGCCCCTGTTTGCTGCAACTAGAGAAAGTCCAATACAGCGATGAAGACCCAGGGCAGCCAAAAATAATAAACTAATTTTTAAAAAACTTTTTAAAAAGGAACCCACCCAGAGAGAGAAAATGTGAGTGTGGGAGGCTTAGTGAAAAAATAGGTAGCTCTTCCTCTGCATCAACTGCCTGGGACCTGCTGCAGGGACTCCGAGCAAGACAATAACTGCTCATTCTATAAATAATCACCAGCACCTCCTCTAGCCTAGCCTTCTCCTGCATGCTAGGAAGTAGCAACAAATAGGAAAGACCACAGTCCCAGCTTTCATGGACTGCATATTTTTGGAAGCATACATTAAATAAGTGAAAGTGAAAGTCACTCAGGTATGTCCGATTCTTTGGGACCCCATGGGCTATACAGTTCATGGAATTCTCCAGGCCAGAATACTAGAGTGGGCGGCCTTTCCCTTCTCCAGGGGATCTTCCCAACCCAGGTCTCAAACCCAGGTCTCCCGCATTGCAGGCGGATTCTTTACCAGCCGAACCACAAGGGGAGCCCAATAGATTAAATAATAACAACTGTAAAATAATGCAATTTGACTGTGATGAGTGTAATGAAAGGGACATAGAGGATGTCATAAAGACATATAAAAAGAGTCTGAGTCAGAGCACATTTAGAAGAAAGAAGGCTGCAACTGACAGAAAAATCAACGCAAAAGTGAGTTAAATTAGGTAGAAGTTTATATCTCTAGCATCTAACAGAAGTTGAGGGGTAGTTGCTCAAGGCTGATAAGGCGGGTGAGTGGTGACATCAGGACCCAAAACTCAACTTTCTGTACTGCTTTCTAGTAGGTGATCAAGTCTCGTGATTGCTTCATGGTTCAAAATAGCTGCTGAAGCTGCAGCCATCACATTCAAGTTATAGCTGCAAAGAAGGAAGAAAGAAGGCAGAGGGAAATAGGCTTCTCCCACCTGGGTTACCTTCCTTTAAGCCATCTTCCTATGAGACCCACAAGTCAGTTCTGCTTTTATTTCTTTGGCCAGAGCATGTCAGATCACTGACTGCCAGTGAAAATGGACAATGTATCTTTTTTATGATAGGTGGACATGTGTTCAACTAAAAAGTGCGGTTCTTGCCACAGAAAGTCCAGACTAGTACAAAGTGGCTGTACTGAGGAGAAGATGATTTCTGTCCAAGCCTCATTTTCATCACTAACCTGCTGTGTGAGCTAGGACAATTCACTTAACTTCTCTGAACTATAGTTTGTACCAGCAGTACTTACTTCACCGTGGTGCTGGAGTCTTAATTGAGGAATGTAACTTGAAAGTAATTGTTTTGCAGAATCTAACGCTGAGTATGCCTGAAAAGAACCATTATACTTCACAAAACATTTTCCCTTCCTCCTTTTTATTCCTCAGGATCCAGCAAAGCTGGAATATTTCCTGGGAACAACTGATCCTAGCTTTCTCTTCCAAAGACCTTGGCAATGACCTTCCTGTTTCATGGGGCTGATTTTAGAGATGGAATTCAGGAACTTTCTACCCAGGCTCTGAATCATGATGGCGGCTCAGGGGTCATGGAAAAACACCCTACAGGAACAAGACACGCTAATGAGGGCTTTCAGAGGCTGTAATGGACATCCCAACTTGCTCTCAAAAGGAAATTTCTTTAAGCAAGAAGGGACTAGTGTGCCTGCTTTGCAGGCGAGGAAAATGTTCATGGTACCTCGTTGCTAGATGGAGCTTCATGGAGATGGCTGTCCATGCAGCTATAAGGAAGCAAGATAAGCCTGGGAGGTCGGGAAAGTGGTATTTTTGACCCTACAAGAGCAGGGGCAGCTAACTGTGAGCTGAACCAGGCACCAAGCTCTGCCCTTAACAGGTAGTATTTTCTTGCCTTGTGGATATAGCATTCTAAGTATGTCATTTCATGATCCCTCTCTTATAGATGTAAAGCTTGATGCAAGAGGCAGAGCACCTTGCTCAAGGTTGTGTCTCTAGTGAGTGGAACAGGTAGGAGAAGTCAGGACAGATAGAGCAGAAGTGGGAAAGGCACTTTGTGCACCAGGGAACTGGACAGGCATGGCGTGGTGGGGCAGTGAGGAGGCAAGACTAGAGGAACAGGGGCTCCACAGATGGACAAAGGACTGGACACTAGGTCCAACCACATCGTGGAAAGCCTTGAATTCTAGGTCAGAAGTGTGTGCATGTGTGTGCTCAGTCGTGTCTAACTCTCTGTGACTCTGTGGACTGTAGCCCACCAGGCTCCTTTGTCCATGGAATTTTCCAGGCAAAAATACTGGAGTGGGTTGCCATTTCCCACTCCAGGGGATCTTCCGGACCCAAGGATCGAACCGTTGTCTCCTGCATCTCCTGCATTGGCAGACAGGTTCTTTACCTCTGCACCACCTGGGAAGCCCTCTGGATAAGGTACTAATATTTAACCCTCGAGGTAGCAAGGAGCCATTAAAGTTTGTTGGGCAGGATAGTGACACAATAGAAGGAAATTTGGGGGAAACTTTGAGTGAAATAGATTTTCCAAGTTAGTACTGGTCCCTGAGCTCAGGCCATCTGGTTGCTCTGCTACATGGTGGACAATGGTATTTCCAAAGTTAAAAGTCACGAGTTAAGTGGAAATGTCATTAAATCCTTGGCATGGGAAACTCTGCGGCTTACAACGTCAGCTTGAAGGACGTCAAGAGGAAGCCATCATAAGTAGAGACTTCCCTGGCAGTCCAGTGGCTGAGAATAGCCTTACAATTTAGGGGACTGAGGTTTGATCCCTGGTCAGGGAACTAAGATCCCACGTGCTAGGAGGCAGCTAAGCCTGCACACAGCAGCTCCTGAGCCTGCCCGCCACAGCTAGAGCCCACAGCATGCCGCAACCTTCAGAGCCCGTGCGCTTTGCAGCCCGTGTGCCGCAACGAAGACCTGAAGAAGCCAAATAAATCAATCTTGACTTAAAAAAGAAAGCAAGCTATCCTCGCAGGAGCAGGTCTGCGGGTTTACTTCTGAGGACAGCTTTCCCCAACCTGCCCACATCATCCCCAAGAAGGATCTCTCAGTGACCCTTCATCTTCCTCGTCTCTCATCCCTGGGGAGTGAGGGGAGCAGAAAGATACCCCTATCTGCCACCCCAGAAAAGTGAGGCTACAGGAACCCAGAGGCCAGTATTTCTAACAGATAATTGCTCTAGTATTTAAACAACAGCCACTGAAATAGCTCATTAAAAGGACAAAGGTAGTAATTACCCAGATTTTTATCTGGGGAATGTAAGAGAAATACCAGGGGTTACATTTCTAGGTAACCTAAGAGCCTGAGAACCACAGCAAAGCAGAATCCCAAGGGCCCAGACCAGTTTGGCAGAAATCGTCTCTCCCCTCTTCGGGGGTTCGCTGTGCTCAGGAGTCATCATAGTTGAGGCTGAAGTTCCCATGCATTTCATGTTCACAAGGAAGTCACGCTCAGTGTAAGCTTGCTGTGTCTTTGAGGTTGCACAATAGCCCTAGGGCAAAGGTATGATTAACAGCCCCATTTTACAGATGAGGAAACTGAGGCTCAGAAAGGAGACGTCACTTGTCCAAAGTCGTTAGGCTGGTAGGGAGTCGTGCTGGGACTCAAGTATAGGTGGTCTGCTCCACTCTGCTCTCAACACGAGGTCTTCAGCTATCAAGACCTCTGCTGCAAAGACCACCCAAGGGGACCCTCAACAAAGCCTCAGAGATGGGTGATCGCAGCCTGTAGGGATCCAAGGTGAGTGTCCTGGCCCCCTGGGAAGGCTCAAGTGCTAACTCAGTTGCCCCTGACACATGAGTTTCTCAAGCCAGGTAGAGGCCACAGGCAGGAGACCAGTTTGATTTCAAAAGACAGAGGATCCAGACACTACAACCTGTGAACCAAATCCAGTCCACCATCTATTTTTGTATGGCTTATGAGCTAAGAATAGTTTTCACCCTTATAAATGGTTACAAACAATAAAAGGAAGACTACCCTTTCACAGGTGAAAATTATATGGAATTCAAATTTTACATTTCAAAATGTCTACAAATTTGGTTTTATGAGAGCACAATCACACTTACTCATTTCTGTATTGTGTGTGGTATTTGCTGAGACTACAAAAGCAGAGGTAAGTGTTGTGACAGCAAGCACATGGCTTGCAAACTCTAAAACACTTACCATCTGACCCCTTAAGGAAAAGTTTGCCAACCTCTGGTCTAGATCATGAAGGTTTAACCTATGGGCATCAATTTGAAAAGCTCATGGATTTGCAATGGTGGGAAAACCCTGGTTTCTTGGGAGAGGAGGTGAGGGATAAATACACACCCCTCTGGGGGGGGGGGTTACACACGAAGGATCACATTCTTTGGGGGAGGGAGGAGAGCCTGGACCACCAGGTATCATACCACGGAGAAATGGAAGCATTCCAAGGGAACAGGCAGAAACAAACACAGAGACAGAGGAAAATATCCAGGAACACACTCAGAATCTTCAAACCATCAAGGTGTACACAGACACTGGAGCACACAGATAAACACAAATAGGAAACCCATATTTCTGACACACACAGACTTCTGGGGCCCCAAAGAGAACATGCCAACCACCAGGTATTCAAATATATATCATGTTCCATAAACAATGAGAGGGAGCAGGGCCATCCAGGCAGATATACACACAAAGGGAATCCCTGACTGTCCAGGCATCATACACTCACAGGTAAAGAAAGCAATGTCCACAATCATTCAGAGAGAGAGAGGAAGAGCGAGAAGGGAAGGACAGAGAGAAGGCAAATAAAGGAGACAGACAGGGAGCAATACTAGGAAAGAGAAAGGCATGAGGCTTCCCTGGTGGTCCAGTGGCTAAGACTCCATACTGCCAGTGCAGGGGTATCAGGGTCAACCCCTGGTCAGGGAACTAGATTCCACATCCCACCACTAAGAGCCTGCATGCCACAACTAAAGATCCCACGTGCTGCGACTAAGACCCAGTGCAGCCCAATAAATAAATACTATAAAAGAAGAAAAGAGAAAGGCGGAGAGAGAGAACAGGATGGAGGTGGAGAGACAGGGGTGAGAAGGGAAGGGAGAAGGAAGTGGGGGAGGGGAGAAGAGAGGAAAGGGGAGCAGGAGACCCCAGGTTCCACCCCTCCCACCCAGTCTCTCCTGGAAGGTCACCAGTCTGTAAGGACAGACAGTTCTCCCCTCAGCAGAAGCTGACACAGGAGGAAGGCTGTGTCTCCACCACCAGAATAGCCCCCTCCTTTTACCGGCCAGTGCTGGGGATTCCGTTGGCAGTCTTGTGATGCCTACAGACCCCTCTCCCAGAATAACATTTCTAAATGATGAAAAGGGGAGAAGATTCCATTGAAAGAGGAAGGAAGTTCTAGAATCCTGCATAAGAACAATCACGCCCAAAGATGCTAACCCTGGCCCTTCCTTCCAAGGGCCACTAGTGCCTCGTGACTCCATGCTTCTTCCTGCCACTCTTGAGAATTCCCTTCTGGAGGCATTTATGGAGCACCGACTGGCGTCCGGGTGTGGGGGAGACACAGGGAAACAGAACTGGATCCTTGCTCACAAGGAGCTCACATTCGAGCAGGGGTGAAGGACGGGTACCCGGCGGTGATGCAAGTCATAGTCTTGTTGCAGTTGTCACATCAAAGATCACTGACCACAGATCACCATCGCAAATACAGTAATTTATGAAATACATTGCAAATACAGCAATCATGAAAGTCTGAAGTATCGGGAGAATTACCCAAGTATGACCCAGAGACAGGAAGTGAGCAAATGCTGTTGGAAAAATGGCATCAATAGAGTTTGCTCAACGCAAGGCTGCCACCAACCTTCAGTATGTAAAAAACAAAGTTATCTGTGAAGTACCATAAGGCAGAGTGCAGGAAAAGGAAGGAAGCCCATATTTGGTTTGAGGCATTTCGAGTCAGAAGGGAGGTTTTCTGTGTTTGGCTGCTTTTGTTGGTCTGTTTCTCTTTTACAGACATGCTCTCCCCGGGGAGGAGAGAAAGCCAACAGGATGACATTCCTAAGACTCAGCTCTCTGCCTGCCTCGTCCACAAGCAACAGAGGAGACCCCTCTGCCTGCCCCCTTCCTCTGTCCCTGGGGATCTCTGGGAAACAGGCTAAATGACAGTGCCAGCTGAGATGTCCTGGGGGGTTTGAGGGGGCAGTTGCTTCCTGCCCAGTGGGAGCCCAGTATGCAGAGGAATGTTGAAAGGAAGCCTTTCAGGCAGATGGGCGGCCCCTCAAGGAACCAGGGAGGGCTGAGAAGGGCAGCTTAGAAGAGTGTCTTTCCTCCTCCACCCTCTGCAAGAATACAAGCATTCCTGACCTCCGACATCTCGGCCACTCATCTCTGCTTCATCAATGCCCGGGATCTCTGACTTGGTCTCCTTTCCTTGACCAGCTGCGCTGCACAGTGGGGATGCATAACAGAGGGGATTGGGAGTCAAGGGAGTCCAAAGCTTCTCATCAGAAGGCATCTGGCCTCAGGTGGCACCTGGGCCGACCAGGGCAACACAAGGTTGGTTTGCTTGTCTCCCTGCTCAGGCCTTGCCCCCTAGGGCAGGGAGGCCAGTCAGATTTGGAAGTGACCAAAGAGTGAGCTAGAGGTAGAGATGGACCCTGATCTTCTTCAGGCATGCCAGGCAGCATGGAGGGGAAGGAAGCAGACATGCAAGATCTCGGGGCTGGTTTTCACCTGCTCCATCACCACAGAGGTGGGTCCTTGCCACCTCCCATTGTACAAAAACAAACAGAGGCTGGAGAAGTTCAAGTGCCTGACTGAGGTCACATCAGGATTAAGAAATAGCGTTGGGTTCCCATTTGGTCTAGTGAAGACTGGACAAATTGCTGAATGAACAAGTAGATGGATGGAGGCATGCATTCACGACTTCAGACCTAGAAACCACACACGGCTAACTCTCAAAACTGCATAATGAATGCACCCATGCTCACAGCAGCATTATTCCCAGTAGCTAAAACATGGAAGAAACTGAAGGGATAAGCCAACTGCGGTCTACTCATACAATGGAATGTGTGTGTGTGTGTTAGTTGCTCAGTCATGCCCTATTCATTGTGACTCCACGGACTGTAGACTGCCAGGCTCCTCTGTCCATGGGATTCTCCAGGCAAGGATATTGGAGAGGGTTGCCATTCCCTCTTCCAGGGGATCTCCCCCGGGAAAAAAGGGTCTGCATTGCCTCACTGACTCATTGCTTCCTCTCTCCCCTGCCCCTGGCAACCACCATTCCACTTTGTCTCTGTAAATCTGACTCCTCTGGGCACCCATTATAAGTGGAATCATGCAGATTTTATCATCTTGTGACTGGATTGCTTCATGGAGCATATTGTCCTCAAGGTTCATCCACACTGTAGACTGTGTCAGAACTCCCTTCCTTTTAAGGCTGATTACCATTCCAGTATGAAAGGACCATATTTTGTTTGTCTATTCATCTGTCAATCGATTCTGAGACTGTTTCCACCTTTTGGCTACTGTGAATAATGATGCTGTGGCCAGGGGTGTGCCAATGTCAGCCCAACACTCTGCTTTCAGTTCTTTGGAGTAGATACCCAAAACCAGAATTGTTATATCATATAGTTTTTCTTGGACTGCAAGGAGACTAAACCAGTCAATCCTAAAGGAAATAAACCCTGAATATTCATTGGAAGGACTGATGCTGAAGCTCCAATTCTTTGGCCACCTCATGTGAAGAACTGACTCATTGGAAAAGACCCTGATGCTGGGAAATATTGAAGGCAGGAGGAGAAGGGGACAGTAGAGGATGAGATGGTTGGATGGCATGACTGACTCAAGGGACATGGGTTTGAGCTGACTATGGGAGATAGTGAAGGACAGGGAAGCCTGGCATGCTGCAGTCCAAGGGGTCACAAAGAGTTGGACATGACTGAACAACTGAACAAAGTTATTCTGCTTTTAATCTGCTGAGGCACTCAGCACCAGATCTGTGTCACTGCAGGGGACACCCTGGTTGCTCTACGCGGAATGGACAGACAGAAGACAAGAGTGAGTGCTGAGAGGCCCATCAATAAGCCACTACAGTTGTCCATTAAGGGCAAAACAACATGGGGAGTCGGTCTTGATGGGGGCTGTTGACAGAGAAGGTGAATGTGTCTGCAATGCAAATTGTGGCTTTCCTAGGAGATGTTGGACTTCTGCTTAGAGAAAAGCTATTTAGAGACGGGCAAGAAGGTTGCTGAGATGAACTAGAAGCTTCCTACCTTCAGAAAGTGGACTTTCACACCATGTGTAAAACAAGGAGCTGGCGGGAACCTGCTATAAAGCTTCGGGAGCTCAGCTAAGTGCTCTGTGAAGACCTAGAGCGGTGGGATGCGGGAGGGGCGGGAAGAAGGCTCACAAGAGAAGGGATGAATGGATACAAGTATGTATAGCTGACTCACATTGTTGTACAACAGAAACTAACACAACATCATAAAGAACTATCCTCCAATTAAAAAAAATAAAAAAGAATGTGAACTTTCAGAGTGGTGAATCACACAGGCTTTGAGGTCAAACAATCCAGGTTCAAATCCTAGCTCTTGCGTCTTATCACTGAGCCTCAGTTTCCTCATCTGTAAAAAGGAAATAATAAAATCCACTTCTTGGAGATGGTGGGGATGAAATATGATCACTTGAGGGGGCAGTGCCTAATTCAACTAAATGCTCAGTAAAATCTAGATGAGTAGGAACCCCCTTTCCTGTTGTCTCAGATGGTAAGAATCTGGCTGCACTACAGGAAACCTGGGTTCGATCCCTGGGTTGGGAAGATCCCCTGGAGAAGAGAATGGCAACCCACTCAAGTATTCTCTCCTGGAGAATCCCATGGACAGAGGAGCCTGGCAAGCTATAGTTCATGGGGTCACAAAGAGTCGGACACAACTGAGCAACTAAACAATGACAACTAAATCTAGAATGATGCTGGATACCTAGCCTCTCTTCACGCAGCCCTCAGCCAGGAAGGTCTGAGGTGGCAATGCCATGCATCCCCAGTTCCCTGTGACATCAGCTCTGTCACCTGGGGGGTGGTCCAGGGAGTCGGGACTACAGAGCTCCCTTTCTGTGCGTTCTCAGACACCTTCCGGAGAAGGCAATGGCAAACCACTCCAGTACTCTTGCCTGGAATATCCCATGGACGGAGGAGCCTGGTGGGCTGCCATCTATGGGGTTGCACAGAGTCGGACACGACTGAAGCGACTTAGCAGCAGCAGCAGACACCTTCTGCATCACCCCACATCCATCATCAGGCCTCTTGGCGTGGTCTCCCCAGTGACTGACAGGCTCCTGAATTATGAAAAAGAGCAAGAGATATCTATATCTCCGCTTGGGCATCACCCCCACCCATTTGAGGAGTGGGAAGGTCTTGCCATGCAGGCGAAATCTCTGAAGTCCTCGAAAGAACCATTTTTCTGCTCTTCTCAGCATCCTCTTTCAGCCCCGTTCCCCCTCAAAAAACAGCTGGCTCCTGCTGACTCTCCAGGTGGAGGGAGGGTGGGAAGGGAAGCGGGGAGACAGGGATGGAGTAGGGGAGGGGAAGTGCCACCTCCAATCGCCATCAACTCTGCACCTTCCTCTTGCTGTCTTCTCAGGGGAAGCACTTTCTCCTTTCATTTGTGTGTCAAGGAAGAGCCAGCCCTTCAGATGTTCATCACCTGCCTCTAATCTCCTCTTTCAATATCCTTAACCATCCTCTCCTTCTAGGCCAACTCGAAACCAAGCCACAGCACTGGGACCCAGCTCTGAGTGCCCAAGTCCACCGCTGCCTTCAGCGTCACGGCTGTGGTGATGAGCTGTGGAATCTGACTGTCCGGGGCTCAGATCTGGCCCTACCACTTACTAGCTGTGTTCAGGTTGGACAGAACACCTTATGACAAGGTGCCTCTCGTTATGGGTGGAATAATGACCCTCACCCCAAATTTTATAGCTTGAAGTCCTAAGCCCCAAAACCTCAGACTGTGAACCTATTTGAAATAGGGGTGCTGTTGATACCGTAAGTTAAGAAGAAATCATGCTGCAGTAGCTGGGCCTCTAATCCAGAATGACTGGTGTCCTTATCAAAAGGGGAAATTTGGACACGGGGCATGCGCATAAGGACAATACAACATGAAGATGGAAGTCGTGCTGCCACAAGCTAAGAAACTACTAAATGCTAAGAGAGAGGCCTTAAATATGCCCTTCTCTGGTGCTTTCAGAGGGAGCAAAGCCCTGCAGATGCCGTAATCTTCAGTTTCTAGTCCCCAGAACTACGAGAGAACACGTTTCTGCTGTTCAAGCCAACCAGTTGGTAACATCACTATACCCATTTTACAGATGGGGAAACTGAGGCAAGGAGGAAGCTGTCCCAAATCATACAGCTAGAAAGTGGCAGAGCTGGGATTTTGTGAACCCATTCAGTAAGGCTTCCACCCACCACAACAGGCGGTCAGGCTCACTGGGATATTCACAAGGTCCAGGGGAAATTTTTTTTCAACTCAACCACGCAAAGACACTCTCTGAATCCGGTTCCTCCTACGCATTTCTAGTGGTTTCCACTGACACACATTTCCCCAAGGCCTTCAGAACAGCTCCTCGGCGCTCCGAAAGCCCCCAGCTGGGGCCTTCCTTCCTGTTTTAAGAAGTGAAAGCACAGAGACACCAGGCCGGGCCCAATATAGTTCCAGATCTAAATTTAACAACAATAACAGGGCTCCAGCCTGACCCTGCAGAGAAAAAAGGGGAGAAGGGAAAGAGAAAAAAAAAAAAAGCAACAACTAATTCTTCACAAATTAGGACAATAATAAAAGTTCCTTTCAAGTGTCAGGGCATATTCTTAGCCATAAGGGTAACACCTAAATCAAGTCCAGGCTGTAAAAATGGCATAATAGCAGGAAGCCGGGCTACAGGCCTAACTTCCTCCGGGGAGACAGGGGACCTAGGGGGTACCGTAGGCTGGGCGGGCAGGGAAGGAGCCAGGCGGGGCCTGACTCACTGGGACGCACACACCTCTGTCTGGCCTCCCACTAAGTTCTATCGGGGTCGCCCACTCAGCCCCTCCTGCCTGGTTTTCAGAGGTCATCAGCACGCCTCTCGTCCACCTTCCCAGCTGGGCTCCGCAGCATAGGCCCTGTGCAGGTCTAAAATGCAAGTTGACGGCTTCCCTGGTGGCCCAGTGGTTAAGACGTCACCTTCCAATGGAGGGGGTGCAGGTTTGATCCCTGGCTGGGGAGTTAAGAGCCCACAGGCCTCATGGTCAAAAAGTCAAAAGGTAAAACAGAAGCAATATTGTAACAAATTCATAAAAGACTTCTAAAAAATAAAATGTAAGTTGGAAAGGTAAGGTGAGGATACATCTCTACACCAACAATGGCAAGGAACACAGTGAACCAAGGGCCCCAGCTGCTGGACTCTGAAGCTGCCCTGTATTCCCTGGGTGACCACATCTTCCATGGGCCGTGGTTCCCGGGGACCGCGTTTCAGCAGTGTCTGAAACTGACAAGGACCCTGAGGCAGGTCTGTTCCAGGGAGACCCGGAGTTCCTCTGACTGCTCCAGGCCTCCCCACGGCTTTCCTGGGTCTTCCTTAGTCTGCGTGGCACCCAGGCATCCTGCTATCCGGCCTTCTCTCCCTGTCTCCTCCCTCACTCAGGATCAGACCTGCACTGAAGTTCAACAGCTCTTCCCCCCTGTTCTGGTTCTCTGTCTCTCTACTTGCTCTGAAACAGGCACTTCCCCTAATTAAACCCCTGCACATTCAATCCCATCTTGGTATTTGCTTCTTGAAAAGGCCCAGACGAATACATAGAATCACATCCCTTCTTTGCATAACATGCTTCCAGTAGCTTCTGGTGTCACTGGAAGAAAATCCAAATTCCTTACTCTGGCCTCCATGGGCCCTGACACCTCTCTGACCTTGACCTCTAGTCTCACCACCTGGCTCAACCATCTTCTTGGAGTTCCTTGAACATCCCAAGTTGGTTTTGCCTCAGGGTCTTTGCACCTGCTATCCTTGCTGCCTGGGCCCCTCTTCTTCAGGCCTGGAAGCTTCTCACTCCTCCTCCAGGTCTCAGCTCAAATGTCACCTCCTCAGAGAGGCCTTCCTTGACCCACTTGATTGAAACAGGCTTCCTGTCTCTGCTCCCCAATCAATACCTACTTCTTAGACTGAGAAGACTCATCACTCTGCTCTTCACTGACTTGTCTGACAGCCCTTCTTGAAAGTAAGCATCTGGAAATATCACAAGAGCCAGCATTTACTGAGGATTGACCAAGGGCCAGACGTTCTTCTAAGAGCTTCCCATGTTTAACTCATTCAATGCTTCTCACGCCCCTGTGAGATATAGGTACTTGTCTATAACTGAGGAGTTAAGATCCCATATGTATTAAATTATAGACCATATTATAGATGAGAAAACTTAGGTGTAAGGCGTTTAAATGAATTCCCTGGGATCATACAACCAGTAGGTGGGAGATTGGGATTTGAATCAAAGATGTCTAGCTCCAGAATCGACACTCTTTTCCAGGATGCAATTTTACCTCCTGTGAACAGAAGACACTTTTGAGTACCAACAAGAGTCCCCATGCCTTTATCCTGTAACAAAACCAAATGGATTGGCCGCATGCCTCCTACAGAAGAGGTGTTTACATGAGTCACCTTATTCCCTGTTCATGAGGACAAAGGAAGGTGGGACTTGGTTACTCTCCATTTGCCCTCTCCCCCACTCTCTGCCCTTCTCTGTCCTCTGTGTCCCAGAAACTGACCCCTAGCCTTATGGACTACACTTTCCAGAATCCCTTGTTTTCTGATTTCCTGTTGGAATCATCCAATGGGAGGCAGTGGCCAGAGGTCAGGGGGTAAAAGGAAAGAGGCTGTGTTATCTCTTCCATGTTTTCTCCCTAACTCAGGATCCCATCACTGGCAAGGGTTCTGTGGCTCCTCCATCACCACCTCAGCCTGCCGAGGGCTCCTGAAATCTCATTTCTTTATGTCTTACTCCTACAACCTATAGAGGGTGAGAGCTCCCCACTGCTGCCAGACTCTGGGGGCTTTAGCATCCCTCATGTGTTCACTGAGCCCTGCCCACCCTTGGATAAGTTGCCCTCGATGAAAGTCTCACAGGTTGCACCATCTAGGGTAGATTCTATTTCCTATGGGACTCGGGTATGCAGACATTAGGACTCCCCATCTTACAGATGATGAAGGAGGCACGGCCACTGGAGACCACCAGCCTGAGGCTGCATGAATGGCTGAAAGCAGAGCGCAAGTATGCTTGCTCTCAATGTCCCTGGCTCCATTCTTTCTTACAAAGGCCCACTTGAACCTAGTGGTTAAGACCACAGGCTCTGGAGTCACTTTGACCTGGGTTCAAGGCCCAGCTTGGTGACCTTGGGCAAGTTATTTACACCTTCCCCCACCCACCCCAGGAGCCTCCTTTTTCCTCATCTAAAAATACATGTAATAATAATTGTTTTACCTTCTAGGGTTGTTGTTAGAATTAACTGCTACTGTATATGCAATACTTAAGAGTGTCTGGAACACAGTAAGTGAACGATAAATATAGCCAGCATCATCACCATCGTCATCATCACTGTTACTATTGTTGTTGTTGTTGAAATTCCCTGTTCACCAATATCATTTCCAGACTCGCTACTCCCCAGAAGATAACAAGAGAACAATTCACACAAGACTTGATGAGCTAATAACCCCAAAGCTATTCACAGAGCTTATTCTCACCGACGACAGCAGACCCCAGAGTGACTTAACTGGGTCAAAGTTACACCTGACCCCGCCTTTCCTGCCCCCCCTTCCAGCTCTGGCACAAGGATTATCACAGCGTCCATCGCCTCTGAAGGCCATCCCTGCTGCGGGGCTTTGATAGGGAAAGTGTGAAGAACAAAGGCCATTGTTCACAGAGGCGCTGGTGCCTCTCAGGCCCCAGGCCAGCTTCCCAGGGGTGAGGTCTGGCTCCGAAGACACAAAGACCAAAGTCATTAGGACCAGGGACAAACAATGACGGAATCACTTCTATTTACCTGAACCAGAGGGGGCTGCCAAGTGGGGAACAATGAAGTTGGGACATTCTCCCTCTGTTATTCCCTTAGTGCGTTTCTTTCAAAATAACAGGAGAGTGTGTGGCCCACGCGGCTCCGACCCGCTTCAGATTCCATTTCTGGAAAGCTGGCATGGGACAGTGCTTAAAAGACAAGTGCTGTGACATCCAACTGCCTGGATGCAAGCCTCGGCTGCATCATAACTGGCTCTGCAACTTGGGTCAAGTGACTTCATCCTGAAAGCCTCAGTTTCTTCATCTGTAAAATGGAGGTAAGAATCGCTCCACCTGCTCCTACAATGTGTGTAATTGTGACCTAGTGAAGGGTTCCCTACAGAGTATCAGTTACCATTACCATTCTCCTCCTCCAACTTCTCTCTGTTGTCTTGGTCAAGTTCCCTGCCCTTTGAAGAACCTTAGTTTCCATATCTGTCCAACAAGAATGAACAACCAGTTCAAAAAATCAGGGGAGGACCAAATGAGAAGAAGAAGAAAGCCATTTGGAAACTGTGATGCTGTGCCTGTTTGGAAGCAAGATCTCATTAAGACTCTAGTCCTGGCCCACCTCTGCAGAGGAGCCCATGTGACCTCGGCCATGCCCTTCCTTCCCAGGCTAGTTCCGAGAGTGCCCGGAGAATTCAGAGAGGTAATGACAGGGGCAACATGTTTAGCACGATGCATAATATCTATCAAGTGCCTAATACCTTAGCTGTTTTCTTACTATTAGGAGACTGAAGGTCAGGAACAGATACAGACAAGTAATTAGTGGAAATGAACATGCTGTTCTACTGAATGGCTACACTGCACAGGCATACCCGTTTTGTGGAAGGAAAAGCTGAGATCTGGGGAACAACTTGAGGGTGGGGAGGGGAGATACACCTTCTAATATTCAGTGGTATCTGGTGAGTTCAGCTCATTTTTCACCAGTGTCCTGACCAAGCAGTGTCATAAAACCAAAAACGAACCTTTATCACTTGTTTTCCAGCATCCTTGTTCCCTGCTCTCACCCAGAGAGGTGTTGATGGGGGTGTGAGAGCAGACACATACTGCCTAGTCCAGACACGGAAACCAGTGCAGATTAGCTTAAACCAGTCCCTATTCTCCTCCTTGTTCTGCTTGTATTGGCTTCATTGGCAGGCAGATCCCTCTATCAGCGTGGCAAGATGCCCACTACCAGTTCCCAACAGATGTCTTACCAGTTCAGCAACTCCAATGAAAAAGAGCTCGGCTCTAGCCAGAGTCCAAGGAGTGTTGGCTCCTATTGAACTGTCTTGAGTCACATGACCATTCCTGAGCCTATCACTGGGGCCCAGGGAATTGGATGTGCTGATTGGCCGGATCTGGAACAGGAAGTAGGTCCGTTCTCCTTGGATGATTGACTGGGGGGCCGGGGAGGGAAAAGTGGGATGTTATTACCAGAAGAAGGCAGGGTGGGTGTTGAGTGCGCCTGAGAAAAACAGATGTCAGTCCACCCCTACACTCCGTTTCCCCAGCAGCCACTCAGGACAGGCTCCTCCTCCCCTGCCACCGCCCAGGGTCCACCTCCAATGACTCCCTGGACCTATTCAGTAAGGTTTCGAAGAAGCAGGCAGATGCCCACGCAGGCTGAGTTAAGTGACCTGGCTGACGCCCTGAAATTCCAGGACCTCCATTCCTTCCTCTGCCACGTGGGGCAAAAATGTCTCACCTCAGGGCATCAATGAGCAAAATAATACAAGAGTCCTTTGCAAAGCATAAAGACTCTTTAAGTGCAAAGTTCCACTCAGCATTGGATTGGTACCTTTTTCTTCCAAGCCAAGAATCGCAACTTGAGTTTTATTTGCAGCTCACCTGATCACTCAGTTCTCACTCACCTGGTTCCCAATAAAAACAGCTTTCTCTGATTAATTAACACACAGTGATGCACAGGCTTAGTTATTTCCTCAACCCACACACTAAAACCACAAGGACAGACACTGTTCTCCTGCCAGCTTTACAAAGGAGGAACCTATGTAAGGAGATGTTTAATCACTTACCCAAGACTACAAAGGTGTGAAATAACAGAGCTGAGACACAAGAGCTGGTCTGTGAGGTGATTGCACCCAGCTTTCTGGGCATGGGGACCACACCATACACCATGCATAGACATGCTTTTTTGGTTTGTATTCAGCTGACAAATATTAAGTGGACTTCCTAGGTGGCTCAGTAGTAAAGAATCTGCCTGCCAATGCAGGTTCAATCCCTGGGTTGGGAAGATCCCCTGCAGAAGGGAATGGCAACCCACTCCAGTATTCTTGCTTGGGAGATCCCACGGACAGTGGAGCCTGGTGGGCTACAGGCTCATGGGGTTGCAAAAGAGTCAGACAGGACTTAGCTACTAAACAGCAACAATTTCATGCCAGATACAGAGAGGAAGCAAACCTTGTTCAGCTCCTCAAAGAGTTCCCACTATCTCAGTCAGCAGCAGCTCCTATCTGGGGGATGATTTTACCCTACACCCCCATCTCATTCAGGGACATTTGGCAATACCTGGAGACATTTTTGTCACCACTGGGGGTGGGGATATGACAGGCATCTAGTGATAAGACACCAGGAATGCTACTAAACACCTCCAGTACCCAGCACAAAGAATTACTGAGCCCCAAATGTGGAATGCAATGAGGTTGATAAACCCTGATTCAGGTGAAGGAAAAATACAAAATCCATTCAGTGATCGAACATCAGGTTCATCCACGTATTTCTAAATAATATCTAGATTGTAATGGGCAAAATATTTAAATGGGAATCGAAACAAACACCAGGTATAGAGACATCAAAACTGTCGGAACGGCACACCTAGCATTCCTGGCCTCTTATCACTGGATGCCTGTCACACCCCCATCCCCAGTGGTGACAAAAATGTCTCTAGGTATTGCCAAATGCCCCTGAATGGGGTGGGGGTGCAGGGTAAAATCGCCCCCAGATAGGAGCTGATGACTGAGATGGTGGGAGCTCTTTGAAGGTCTGAACAAGGTTTGATTCATCTCTGTATCTGGCATACAGCTCAACAGCTTTTGCAGTGACCTCTAGGAAAGTCGGCCACAAACCCAAAGCCTCAGTTTCCCCATCTGTTAACTGAACGTGCCTTTCCCTGTAGCAGTTGAGAAGGAAGCAGAAGCCACATAGACAGCGGTGAGGCAAGATGACAAACCAGAATTTCCTCCTAGCAGCCTGGGGGCCAGATCTGTTCCCCAGACGTGTTCTGCTCACCAACATAACACTATTCTTCATACAAGCTCTTAATTAAAGTAAATCATACAAACAGTAAAGTGAATGCATTTTAACATTGAAACCCCTCAGTTTTGACAAAGTGTACATCCCCCTGTCACCACCATTAAGATGGAAGCATAGTCTATGGTGACCTAGAGGGGTAGGGTGGAGGGGTAGGGGGAGAGGTCCGAGGGAGGGGATATATGTATGCATATAGCTGCTTCGCTTCATTGTACGGTAGAAACTAACACAGCGTTGCAAAACAATTATACCCCAATTTTTTTTTTTTTAAGTGAAAAAGTTAAAAGGTGGAAGCAATAGGACTTTGCAGGTGCCCCCACCGCTTCTCTCAGCTCTGCCCTCCTTGTCCTTATCCCTTCCCAAAGGTGGGCCCTACTCTGACTACCTTCCTATAGTTTTAACTTGTACCTTTGAACTTTCAATAAATGAAATCAGAGCTTTATTCTTTTGTGTCCAGATGCTTTTCCTCTATATGATGTGTGTGTGTGTGAGATCGAAGTTGATGTGGCTGCATTTCTTTTTCACTGCTACCTAGTACTTCACTAGATAGACATGATACCACTATTAATCTATTCATCATCATGCTGTTGGTGGGTATTTAAGTTGTTTCAAGTCATTTGCTGCTAAGAACATCCTAGGGTTCATCCCATGGTGCATATATGATCCCGTTTCTGTTGAGCAGAGTTGTGAGCTGGTCATGGACTCCCAGTTCCTTTTTAAAACTTCACACACTTTCTACTACATTGTACTAAAATCTGAATCAAAACTGTAGCATTAAGTCCTGCCTAAGAGTTTCCAGCCTGTGGGCCTGCTCTACAGATTATAGACTTGCTAGCACCCATGATTGTATAAGCCAATGCCTTAACATAAATATTTTAAAACATACACATACATATACTCTGTTGGTTTACTGTTGGTTTATTTCACTAGAGAAATTTGGCTGAGACAGACTGAAAAGGTTCCCACTGAACCAACAGAAGAACACTAACGGAAGAACTTACATTGGCCTCATTTACAACTTACTTGAAAGTGAGATTTGACAAGGAATTAAAAAAAAAAAAAAAGATGATGGTGACATTAGAAAACTGAGGTGGAATGAAGAGAAACTCAAAGAAAAGCCAAAAAGACACATTGTTTCCCAAGACTGCACATATCTAATCCCTGAAGGGACTATTAGATGAGCCCTTACTCCATGCCACATTTATGCCCATTACACAGATGAAGAAAACTGAGGCTCAGAAAGAGGAGGAGGACTCCCTCAAAGTTGTACAACTATTAAAAGACAAGGGTTAGATCTGTTTGTCATCAAGACACGCTCCTAACCAATCAGCTATGCTTCCACCTCCTTTGGATGTTTCAATTTGTAAGATCCCTCCTCACCCCCAGCTCACTGCCCCAAGGTTACTTTCACTTTTGAAGTCAATCTTTCCTCCATGTGCCTCTAGGCAGAAATGCCCAGGCTTACACCCCCATATGCATGCAAATCATATCAGTCACTGGAGGAATTGAATAATATATTTATTCTTGAACCCAGTCTAATCCCAAATCACCAGTAAATCATCCAGCAACCACCTGACTCATGGTTACTTATTTTTGTATGCAATAGCGAGAATAGACACTCAGTTACCCCAAGCCTCAGCCACACACCTGTTCTCTGGAGTTGTCTGGGATGCCATCTCCAGACTCATCTCTCTAGTCTTCTTCCAAGCTGTCCTTTATTCAGGGTCCAGAGTGTGTTTGCCAAAACTCAAATCTGATCACATCACTTCCCTGCTCACAGTTCTTCAATGGCTCCTTATTGCCTTCAGAACAAACCTCACCATTTTGTCTAAAAGACCCTTCTTGATCTGACCCTGTTTATTGTGCTGGACACGTCTGCTGTCGTTTCCTGAACTTCCTTCCCCAGCAGTCCTGAGTTACTGGTAGTTGCCACCAACTGCACTCTTTCAAGCCTCAGTGGCTTTGCGTCACTGTTCCCTCTGCCTGGAATGCCTCCCATTCTACTGGCAGCTCCTCTTGATCATTCAAAACCAAGCTTAAGCACCATTCCCTCCTCTGTCTTTGGAATCTGATTTTCTCTCTGGGATTAATCCTGACTTCTGCTTGTCTCTCTAAAATTTCATTTTATTTGTTTATTTTTTAATTTTGGCTGCTCTCAGTCTTCACTGCTGTGTGCAGGCTTCTCTAACTGTGGCTCATGGGCTTAGTTGCTCTGCAGCAGGTGGGATCTCAGTTCCCCAACCAGGGACTGGACCCATGTCTCCTGCATTGGAAGGTGGACTCTTAACCACTGGACCACTAGGGAAGTCCCCTCTGCCTACTTTATTATTATCCAACTTTCACTGCCTCTACCTCCCACCCTGTGCTTCTACTGTGAGCACCACACCCTCTGTGCTTTTCCCATCATAGCCATTAACACACTTCATCATGTGGCTCATTAAGTGCTCTGCCTTCCCAGCTAAGCATCAGCCTCCTCGAAAACAGACCCATCCTGCCATATTCACCATCATATGCCACTGCCCAGCCCTGAGCCTTGAACATCAATAAACACTGTTGGGAACAAGTGTCCTACTATTTCTTGAGATTGAGAACTTTCTTATTGACCTCCATATTTTTTTTCAGCACTGCAAACATTTATTGCACATTTCCTATGTCCAGGGAGCTCTAATTCCCATGGTCCCTCATAGTCTCGTCTGTATTGAGCTGTCCAGACGTTCTAGTATTGACCTCCATATTGACAGACTCAGATCTAGGTCCAGAAACACAGTAGGCCACCCATGGAGACTAACTAAACAGCAGCTACGGAGACATCACTACAAAATCTACCATGAGCCCCCTACTTCAGCCCAATAGTCCAGCATCTTCATGCCCCATTAGTCACAGCTCGAGAACACCCCTAAGTCTTCCTCCTCAAGGCCTCCCAACTCAAAGAGCCTTTGTTTTCCCACTCAAGGCCCCTTCAGTGGTTTTGTTTTTCATGGAAAAGCAGGGTGAGTTCATTACATTGTGTTCCTGCCTTGGAGATCATTGTCATTCATCTGACATCAAAGTCAGACACCGTGATCGGCTCACTTAAGACTCGCCCCACCCATATTTTCTTACAACCAGGAAATGGGGAATTTCCTTCATTTTGTTAAACCATCCCAGCGAGCCTCTGCCACAGGGCTTCCTTTTACAAACTTCTCTTGAAACACAAAGATGGAATGAGGCCTCCCCCTCTGACTGCAGGGGCTATTAGAGGTCCTGGCCTTCCTCTGATCTTTATCAAACACTTACCCAGCATCTTGGAATGACAATATTTTTTGTTTATACAACACCTTTCTGTGGGGGCCAGGGTTGGGCTGAGCATGGGTGGGAGGCAGATTAAAGCCTTATACAGATGTTGCTCCATGTATCCTGCAGATCTGGAAAGAACAGTCTTTAATGGGGCAACCTACAAAGCTTAGAGAGGGAGGTGGTTTACCACCAGAATAAAGGAAGGTGTCAAGACTGGGACCAGATACCTGACCTTTTGACGGCTTAGTTCCACGTTGATTGTTCCTTATTTTCCCTGATTCTTAAGTCTGTAGATTTAATATTCACCAAATAGCCAGAAACCCCAGCCAACTTTTGTTATCCGCCTTCCCCGCTGGACTCCCAGTCTTCCCTCCATCAGGATCCATGGAACCACCCTCTCCTGGATGTCCTCCAACCTCCTGCCATCAGCCCCTTTGGGGGAATCTCTTCTCCTCCTTTGGCCATATCCTCAAATTTCCTAATCCTCAGCACTCAGGCCCTTTCTCAGCTCACTATCCTGGTGACCTCAGGCTCTCTCACTACTTTGGTTGATGATAACTCCTAAGAATGTAACTCTAGCCCAGACCTATTTGAACTCCAGGTGTGAGGGGTGTTTTAGGGTAGATTAAGCTGTTATAACAAATAACCCCCAAATCTGTGTGGCTTAACACAGTAAAGGTTTATTTTGCATCCACACCCCAGGTCAGTGAGAATCAGCGGGGTGAGCTCTGCTCCACACAGTCATTCAGGGACCCAGGGAGCTTCTGTCCTCTCTTCTAGGACAGTGGTTCTCAAATGTGGACATTGGGTAACATATAGATGTGGTTGTGGTTACTGAAATCGGAGTCAGGGAAATCTGACATCTCATTGGTAGAGGACAGGGATGCTAGTCAATACACTACAGTATACAGGGTAGTCCTTCACATCAAAGAATTGTCTGTTTCACAAATCAATGGTTCTGAAAACCTGTTCCAGGGCATCCAACCCTCTACTGGGTCTTAAGCATCTGACTCTCAGGTGAGTGAAGGAAATGCATGGAAGATTATGTGGGAGGGTTTAGGGCTTCCCTGGTGGCTCAGTGGTAAAGAATCTGCCTGCCAATGCAAGAAACACAGTTTCAATCCTTGGTCAGGGAAAATTCCACATGCTATAGAGCAACTAAGCCCATGTGCCACAACTACTGAGCCTGTGCTCTAGAGTTGGGAGCGGCAACCACTGAACCCATGTGCTAAAAGTACTGAAGCCTGAGAGCCTGTGCTCCATAACAAGAGAAGCCACTGAAATGAGAAGCCCGGGCACTGCAACAAGAGTAGCCCCTGCTCCCTGCAAATAGAGAAAAACCCACGCAGTAATGAAGACCCATCAATGACAAAAATAAAGACACAATTACTTTTTTAAAAATGCATAATTTATGTTTGAGGTTTTAGATGCCAGGCCTGGAAGGGACCCATGTCACTCTTGCCCAATTCGTACTCCCACTTAACTACAAAGGGAGGTGGTGAATGTAGTCTAGCTATACGTCCAGGAGAAAAACAAATCAGGGCTAGGTGGACACACCATGTGTCCCTGTGACAGGTGGCATCAACTAGCTATGTCCAACCCTGAGTGCATCACCTTGTCTCCTAAACCTGCCATCCCTCACGTAATTCACCTCAGTTCCCATTAATTCCAACCTGTCCCCCATTCAATCCCATCTCTTGTCACAGATAGTCATTTAATCTCAAAGGAACTTGTTCCTGGAATACCAATCCTGTTCCCAGATCACCCTAAACCCGCTGCTGCTGCTGTTGCTGCTAAGTCGCTTCAGTCGTGTCTGACTCTGTGCGACCCCATAGACGGCAGCCCACCAGGCTCCCCTGTCTCTGGGATTCTTCAGGCAAGAACACTGGAGTGGGTTGCCATTTCCTTCTCCAATGCATGAAAGTTAAAAGTGGAAGTGAAGTCGCTCAGTCGTGTCCGACTCTTTGCGACCCCATGGACTGCAGCCTACCAGGCTCCTCCATCCATGGGATTTTCCAGGCAAGAGTACTGGAATGGGGTGCCATTGCCTCCTCCGCTAAACCCGCTACTGACTCTCTAAATAGCCATCAGCAAGCACTACTATGTTGCTTTTTATATTTCTTCTTAGCACTGAGCATTATATATATATATATACACACACACATATATATACATATATACATACATATGCACACATACACACACATATGTACATATATACATGTACAAACATGTATATATACACATGTATGTATGTACATACATGTGTGCATATATATACATACACATATATACACACATATACTGAGCACTATATACCTTATATATAGTATACACACACATATGCTTTCTAATTATCTGTCTTCTACACTAGATTGAGGGGCTTCCACCAGTGCCTCAGTGGTAAAGAGTTCACCTGCCAATGCAGGAGATGCAGGAGAAGCAGGTTCAATTACGGGGTCAGGAAGATCCCCTGGATGAGGGAATGGCATCCAGTATTCTTCCCTGGGAAATCCCACAGACAGAGGAGCCTGGCGGGCTAAAGTCCATGGGGTCGCAAAAGAGTCAGACACGGCTGAGCGCGCACACACATACTAGATCAAACTCGAGAAGGTTAGGGTGTTTTTCTTGTTCACTGCTACTGCTAACACCTGAAAAGAACTACTGACTCATGGTAGCACTCAATATATACTGGTTGAATAAATAAGTAGATCTTATCCATACTAAACAGCCATACTACTCTTGCAAAATGCAGATCTGGATATAGCCCCTTCCTATTCTAATCTTCTAATATAATTCGATCCAAACTGTTTAGCTTGCTATTCAAGGTCATTCATGATCTGATCTATCCTACCCTCTTACTCTCTTCTCATACACTCCCAGCCATGAACCCTATACTATGCTCACCCTACACTTTAGATCACAAATCACTGAATGCAATACGTTTAACATTTTTTTTTATTCTCAGCTTTATACTTTTGTATGTACTATTTCCATCACTTAGAATATCCTTATTGCTTATCTTCCTCTACCTAGCAAACTCCTAGTCATCCTTCAATACCCAGTTCCATGTTACTTCCTCTGAGAAAGCTTTTCTGATAACTTAGACTATCACTTGCTCCCTCTGTTTCATTCCTTATGTGCTTTTGAAAAATGTATTGTAATAATTTTCTCTGTTGTTGCTTCCTCCTGCATTGGACTATGTGTTCCTCAGGAAAAAAAGGAAGACTGTCTTACTTGGTGGTGTGGCTGCCTTCCACCCCAGTGCCTGGCAGAGGGCCAGGCCCTGAGCAGGTGCTCAGAACACATATGAAGAAATAGAAGATGGATAGATGGAGGCTCTCTAGCCAATCTCCCCAGATTCTCCAGGCATTTTCTTAAATGAGCCAAACAATCAACGTGATGATGACATCCCTCTTGGAGTCAGAGCCACTTTATCTGCAGAGCCAATGGGTGCTCAGAAATGCTTGTGGCTGGATCCAGATCACCCAGATTGTTGTAACTGGCAATCAATCTGGAAGCAAAATGAACACCAGTGCCAGGAAACAGAGAAGGCAGGGGGCAGCCCAACCCCACCCTGTCAACTGATGCTACTAATGGTAATGAGCAAAGGGGCTGGCCCCTGCCTTGCAGCTTGGGAATACCAGAAACTTCCCTGATGTCTAATTCCTGTTTATCCTTCAGAGCTCAGTCTTTCCAGACCTCCAAGACTATATTAGAGCCCCCAGGGCTCTGTACTGCCCATGCTGGGTGTAATCGTCTTATGAGTCTGCCTTCCCCATCAGAGTGTGGATCCTCATGGGGCAGGCCCATCATATCTGGATCACTCTTCACTGAATTTCCTTTCTTTCTATAGGTCCCGGCACAGAGTCCAGGTATCAGTCAGGGACCAATGGTGGGAACAGAAGCCACTCTGGGTATTTGAAACCAAGAGATTGTAATGTAGGGAATCAGTTACCCAAAAGATGGAAAATCTGAGAAACCAAAGGATATAGTGAGGAAAGCAGAGATTACAGACAGCAGGGGGTTACCAACACCCCTCAGCTGGAGGACAGAAAGAAGAGGTGATATTACTGCAGCCCAAGCTTGGGGTCTCCTGCTGATGGAAGCTGGAACCACAGCCAGACTTGTGGAAGGAGCTAAAGAAAAGAGAAGATGCAGCTTCTACTAGAGCTGTGACCTGAGTGAAGAAGGGAGGGAAAGAAATACCTTGACCTCTCCCTTCATCCCACCCTCCAATAGGTCATAATTTCCACCAGTGGAATAGGAAAGCTGTGAACTACAGCTTGCAGAGCCCAGCCTCTGAGACACAGAGCAGAGCAAGGCAAGAGGAAGGAAGGGATCTGACAGCAGATGATCCTGGTCCAACCTTGAAGGAGACCTGAATCACCTTCTGTCTTAGACTCTGTATTAGTCAGGGTGAGTTACACTATGCCGCAACAACAAAAATGCCCCTCATGTCAGTGACCTAAAACAACAAAAATTGAGCACAGGTAATTAAATGCTGTCACTTGGAAGTCATATCTGTCACTTTCACATTCACTGGCCAAACAAGTCATAGGCTCATGATTAATTCAGGTGAGTGGGAAAGTATAACCCCTTCATATCCTCTAAAGAAGAGACGAGGAGGACTTCCCTGGTGGTTCAGTGGTTGAAAGTATGCCTACCAATGAACAGGACACAAGTTCAATCCCTGGTCAAGGAAGATCCCACATCCCTCGGGGCAACTGAACCCATGTGCACAACTACCAAGCCCATGAACCCTAGAGACCATGCTCCACAACAAGAGAAGCCACTGTAACGAGAAGCCCATGCATTGCAACAGAGTGGCCCCCGCTCACTGCAAATGGGGAAAGCCCATGCATAGTGCAGCCAAAAATAAATAAACAAATAATTTTTAAGAGAGACCTGAGAGCATAGGTGAGCAACATTGACCACAGCTATCTTACCAGGTCCCTACCCAATTCTGGATACTTGCTAGTTTAGGTAACAACTTAAATCACCCTCCACACATGCATACACATAAACACACATTTCCAGCTGCCCCCCCCCCCCCAAGAAGATGCTATAAAATTATATTTATTTATAGTTCAAAGATGACTATAATATACTGATTCAGAAAATGGCAAGTCACAGACACTTAGCAACTTAACACAGTGACTGTTTTTTATCTCACAGTTTTGGGAGTCAGGAATTTGTGTTTCAGCTAGCCATTTTTGGCTCAGAATTTCTCATGAAGTCACTGTCAGATTTTGGAAGATTTCATTGTTATCAGCGTCTTCACTGGGGCTGGAGAATCTGCTCCAAGGTGACTCAGTCACATGGTTGGTAAGTTGGTATGTAGACTACAATGCCATCTTTTTTTTTTTTTTTTTTTTTGCAGAAAGAAAAAAGATATGGGTATTATACGATGATAGACAACCAGCAACATGACCCCTAGTATCCTCGCCTCATCACTTTTGTGTAGTTTTCTGCCACAGTGAATCAGGGCAGGTCTGTACAACTCAAAGAATATGGCATAAGTGATAAAATATAACTTTGAGACTATGTCAAAAATATCATTCCCACTTTTGGTTTGCTTTTTCTTGGATCACTCACTCTGAGGAGAAACCAGCAGCCATATTGTGAGGATGGATGATCAAACAGTCTACTAAAAGAGAGTTCCATCTGGAGCCCTGCCAACAGCCAGCACCAAGTAGCCAGCTAAGTGAATTCACCGTCTCAGTAGCAGGCTGTCCAGCCCCAGGCAAGCCTTCAGATGAGACCTGAAGCCCCAGCCAACATCTGGCTGCAAATTCACAAGAGATAATGACACACCTGCCTACACAAGCTGTTCTCGAATTCTTGACCCATAGAAACTGTGAGAAAGTAGATTTGTGTTGCTTAAGCTGTAAAGTTTTGGGGATAATTTTTAGGATCCCTATTTAATCATATCTAGGAATATATGTGGGTTTCTCTGATGGCTCAGTGGGTAAAGAATCTGCCTGCAATGCAGGAGACACAGAAGACACAGGTTCGATCCCTGGATCAGAAAGATCCTCTGGAGGAGGAAATGGCAACCCACTACAGTATTCTCACCTGAAAATTCCCATGGACAGAGGAGCCTAGCAGGCTACAATCCACAAGGTCGCAGGAAATTATACATGACTGAGTGACTAAGCAGGAATGCACTTAGGTATGTATGTATATATATTTAGAGAAAATTTTTATAAGAATAAGGTCATGGGATCTGGTATTTATTCTTTTCCTAGTGCTTATCCAGTTTGTAATTTTTCTACAGTGAACACATACTTGGAATAGAAGACAAGAAGGAAGAAGAAGGGGACAGGAGAAATAGCAGCAGCTGTTGGGTGATGGGGGCTTTCCTGGTGGCTCAGCAGTAAAGAATCTGCCTATGTGCAGGAGCTGCAGGAGATTTGCGGGCTCAATCTCTGGATCGGGAAGATCCCCTGGAGGAGGGCATGGCAACCCACTCTGGTATACTTGCCTGGGGAATCCCCATGGAGAGAGGCGCCTGATGGGCTACAGTCCACAGGGTTACAAAGAGTGGGCCATGACTGAAGCAACTGAGCAAGCACACACGCGGGTTGGGTGATGAGGAACCTGTTCAAACACTGCAATAAAGCTAGACTGTGCCGGAGAGTTAGCATAGCAGCTGCCAGCATAGACAACTTGTTAAGGAAGATGGCTGAGCCAAAGGAAGAACCGCCAATGTCCATCTTGGGCTTTTCCACCCAGTTAGCTCTGCTCTGAGCTGCTCAGAGGTTGTGTTTGGAAGAAACATGGCCAGAGACCGGCCGCCAGGAAGGGGCGGGGGTGTTGCCTTTGGAAAACCTCAAGGTTTCTGAGCTGGCAAGGCATGTCAGCAAAAAGCCCTCGCCTGTCTAGACAAAAGTTTGATTTTGAATCAAAAAAGGGAAGGTTTGCAAGTAGGAAAGCAGTTTAAGCATTTTTCCTCCTTTGAAAATAACCATGAATTTTTAACTATCAACCCTTAAAGAGAGACAGTGAGACTCCAGCCGTGACACCAGGGATTTTAGCATTGCCCGCTCCCCTGGATGGATTGTAAGATGGGGCCATTTCTGAGACTGGACATTGACTCCTGGAGCTGAAGAGAGAGCTTTAACAAGGCCCCAGGGCATCCAGGGGGAGAGACAGGTTTCCACTGTGAATATCTGAGGCTCGGGAATTGGCGTTTCTCAGGCAGCCTGAGAAAATGATCAATTTGGCTGCTGACAGAGGGAAATCACTGTGCTAGGTTTCGCTGACCTTGGGGGGGAAAGAAATCCACATTGGTTCACCGGGCCTCGACGGTAAGGGCTCGTTGGCTGCTGTCTGAAACCACAGTTCCAGCCGAGTCTGAGGGTTAGAGAGAAGGTCTGCTCAGAAGGGATTCCGCTTGAATTGCCCCATAGACTTGACCCAGTTCTGGGCAGAGAAGTTGGGCATTTGAGACCAAGCTGAGTGATTTTAAGTGACAGAAACTGGATAGAGGTATTTTAGACAGCATATATTATAAAGGACTCAGGGAGACACAGTGGTAAAGAACACACCTGCCAATGCAGGTAGACATAAGAGATGCAGGTTCGATCCCTGGGTTAAGAAATTCCCCTGGAGGAGGGCATGGCAACCCACTCCAGTATTCTTGCCTGGAGAATCCCATGGACAGAGGAGTCTAGCGGGCTACAGTCCATAGGGTCACAAAAGAGTCAGACACGACTGAAGTGACTTAGCACGCACACGAGGGAGTCACAGGGGCTTCCCGGACGGCTCAGCACTAAGGAACCCGCCTGCCAAGGCAGCAGAGAGACACAGGTTCAATCCTTGGGTGGGGAAGATCCCCTGCAGGAGGGCTGAGCAACCTACTCCAGTATCCTTGCCTGAGAAATCCCATGGACAGAGGAGCCTGGCAGGTTTTAGTCTAGCATCACAAAAGAGTTGGATATGCCTTACTGACTGAATAACAACAAGTGAGTCTTAGGGAACCTTAAGAATGGAAAGAAGCTGAGCTTGTGGAAGGTGCAGAACTGGAAAAGAGGCCCTCAGGAACCCAGCGGTCCCGTTTCTTCACTCCCTCTGTCTCTACAGGCTGACTTTATCCCTCTGTTTTAACTGGAAACAGACCCCAGATTCTTCTACTGCATCATGGCACACCCCACAGCACCCGGCGGGGGCGGGGATGTCATTGGTTCAACCACTAAAAGAGAATGAAGCAACATGCATGTGAGTGTGTGTGTGTGAATCTTTTTTTTAATCTCAAATAATCTTTATTTTATATCGGGGTATAGTTGATTAGCAATATTGTGTTAGCTTCAAGTGTACAACAGAGTGATTCAGTTATACATATATATGCATTTATTCTTTTTTAATGAATTCATTTCGCTGCACCAGGTCCTAGCTGCAGCATACAGGATATTTTATCTTTGTTGCAGGATCTTTAGTTGCAGCGTGGAAACTCTTAGTTGAGGCATGTGGGGTCTAGTTCTCTGACCAGGGATTCAACCCAGGCCCCCTGCATTGGGAGTGCAAATCTTAGCCACTGGACCACCAAGGAAGTCCCTTTCAAATTTTTTTCTCATTTAGGTTGTCACATAATACTGAGTAGAGTTCCTTGTGCTATACAGTGTATGTGTTATCTTTTCATTCCTCTCTCTCAACTCCAAATTATCAGGGAAAAAACTCTTATTGGCACATCTTGGGTAAGGTAACCACCTTGGTCTAAATAGGATGACCAATGAGTATGGACTTACAGTAAATACACTACAGGCTTTAAAAAGCCACCAGGGCCCTTAGCTGGGAGTAAGGGAATCATGGTGAGCTGGGAATACTTTCCACAAGGATTTGGCTACTCTACAAAAGGGACTCATGCCCTGGCATGGAGGGCTCTGAATGATCATGTCCAATCCAAATATACGTGAATCTGAATCTATGTGCCAATCCTTGATACCTCTCCCCAGTACTCAACAAGCCCCAGCACTGAAATTTATTTTTATTTTTCTGGTAATCTCTTTATTTCTTAAACCCAGCCTTATTCTAAGCAATAATACCAGTGAAACCACAAACTTTATATGGTAAGAGGCAATATTAGGCAGAGGTCTAGAGCCAAACAGACTGGGTTTCAGTTTATGTTCTGCTATGTTCTAGCAGTGTGACCTTGGGCAAGATGCTTAACCTCTCTGCTCCTTCATTTCTTTAATTGCTTAATACTTTCAATGGCGTAATAGCCATGTTATAGAGATGTTTCAAGAATTAAACATAGTACCTGGCACAAGATAACTCTTAGCTAATTGTAGTAGCATTGCCACCATTATCAAATATATCATATGATAAACCATTATCATGTGTTTATCATTATGTCTTATCATATAAATAAAATAAATGCAAAGGATCAGAAATTTTACAAATGATCATCTATGCGGTATACCTGGTAAGAAAAGGATTCCTAACATTAATTCTCCCTCGTAGTGTTCTCCACTGTCTAACAATAAAACTTTATATAAAGCAAAGGATCAAGAACTATAAATGAGGACATGATGAAACGAAACAGTGAGAATTATATGCATAACAAAGGGCATGGAAGAGTCAGATGGGAAGGCATGTCAAGGGTCATGCCTTGGGCACAGGCTTTAGGCCAACCTAAAACCAGCAAATGTTGGCGAGGATGGGGGGAAAAGGGAACCTATGTACACCACAGGTGGGAATGTAAATTGGTGCAGCCACTGTGGAAAACAGTATGGAGGTTCCTCAAAAAGCTAAAAAAATAATTATCATATGAACCAGCAATTCCACTCCTGAGTATATATCCAAAAAGAACAAAAACACTACCTCAAAAGACACATGCACCCCAGTGTTTATAGTGGTATTATTTATGATTGCCAAGATAAAGAAGCAACCTAAGTGTTACTCAGTAGATAAATGGATAAAAAGATGTGGTGTGCACGCTCAGTCGTTTTAGTCATAGCCGACTCTTTGTGACCCCGTGGACTGTTGCCTGCCAGGCTCCTCTGTCCATGGGGTTCTCCAGGCAAAAATTCTGGAGTGGGTTGCCAAGCCCTCCTACAGGGGATCTTCCTCACCCAAGGATCGAACCTGCATCTCCTTTCTCCTGCACTGGCAGGTGGGCTTTTTACCACAGAGTCACCAAGGAAGCCCCATATACCTACCTACATACATATATATATAAACACACACACACACATATATGTATATCTATACACACACACACACCTAGCATCAGCCAGGTCCTAAGGACAACAAGTGGGTGCTGGATCCTGTTATTCCTGAAGCTGGTTACTCGAAGATCGTGCAATTCCAGAAGCCAATAATAGTAGACAAGTATATAATTTGCAACTATGCCTTTTTGGCACAAGGCAACCATAACTGGGTTCTTCAGCCTTGCAACCAGAACAGTCCTAACTGCAGCTCTGATCCGCAGGAGTAAATGAGATGGTAAAACTCAGAACATGCTTAACACAGAGTAAGACTCCTCCACGCAGAGTTATTCTATTTTCAAGGTGATTAGGAAGAAATCTTTCATTGAGTGCCATACAAAATGGCATGCTAGCCAGATCCTAAAGCCCTCCCCTCCCTTCTAAAGCCAGCATTCTTCAGCCTGAGTCACACAGACATCGGCACACCAGCTCGGTGACCTGCTAAGCTAATTAGCCCAGCGTTACAGGCGTTATGTGGACTTGCCGGAGATGATGTTTTGCAAATTCAGGGTGAAATATTTAATTAATCAAAGCTGCTCAGCCAGTTGTCACACCAAGTCAGTGTGCGCTCGGGCGAGGGCCGGGGGTCCAAGGAAGGAGGCCAGGGCAGACCTCTCCTGAGCCTTCTTCTACCGCCTTCACCGCGAAAACCGATCGAACAGCATCAGCCACGCTGGTGAATTTCAAGCACTTGCTCCTGGCACCTGACATTTCACAGCTCCAGGGTGTCTGGGGTGTCTACTGACAGGTCGTCATGTGTCCTGGGGCTTCTACAGCACCGTGCCAGAGGAGTTGCGATTACATGCTTTGGGAAGTAGACATTCCCACTGTGGGACCAGGTCGGGGAGAGAAGACCAATGTTTTATGAATGTGAGTGTGCGTGCGTGTGTGCACGTGTGTGTTTGGTAGTACATCCATAAAATATTTCAGGATAGACACGCATTGCCTCCACGGAGAAAATTAGTGGCAGAGAATCCTGAAATACCTTTTTCATATTTCTAACATATTAAGTGACAAAGCCGGTTACAGAAATGTATGTCAAACATTTTTATATGATGTATATCAGAAATAACAACGATAATATTTTACATAAAATTATATGCACCCCATGCATATGTTTAACCATGATAATGTATACTTTAAAATGTAGCTTATTTTTTATTTTATATATTTTAAGTAGGTAACATACTTGCATGTTCCAATATTTTCAAATAAAACAATTTTAATAATAATTTTTAAGATAATAATTTTAAAAAATAATAAAAATAAATGCAAATATAGCTATATAACTTATTGTGTCATTATATACATATACATTTGTTAAGTCTTCACAATACCCTGTGAGTTACAGACTATTATCATATCCATTTTATTAATGAAGAAACAAAGGCACAGAGAGGTTAAGTTATATGCCCAAAGTCACACAGCCAGCGAGCAGGAAATCAGGACTGAAACTGGAGCAATGTGCCTTGGAATCTGAGCACTTAAGATCTAGGCTGGGCTGCCTATCACTGCCTCTGTGTCTTGTTTCATTTTTCAGGTTACAAAAGTAACATGTTCATTGGAGGAAAAAACTCAGAAAGTACAAAACAAGAAGCGAGGGGCTTCTCTAGTGGATCAACAGTTAAGAATCTGCCTGCAATCCAGGAGCCGCAGGAGCCGTGGGTTCGAAGATCCCCTGGAGGAGGGCATGGCAACCCACTCCAGAATCCCCCGGACAGAGCAGCCTGGCAGGCTACAGTCCACAGGGTGGCAAAGAGTCAAACAGGACTGAAGCATAGGGAAAAGTGATCACTTGAAATTGCAACACCTTCAGATATTAAGTTACAAATCACTCCAGTCCCATTCTGTATGTATTTATGATTTTATGTAAAAAATAGGATAATAGCTGACATACCTTTTTGTAACATGCTTTGTCACTAACTGGAAATATATTGGAAATAGAAAATAAGTATTCAGGTATGTACATACTACCAAACACACACACACACACACACACACACACACACACACACATACCCCATATATATTTTTTCTGGATTTGTTAATACATAAATGGTAACCTACTATACATAATATTCCATGTTTTGCTTCTCTTTTTCTTTTCCTTTCTTTCTTTCTTTCCTCTCTGTTTCATTCCCCCTTTCTCTCTCTCTGTTTTACTTATTTTTTTCTTACAGCAGACTCCTTATTCACATGGACACAGCTTCTCATTCTTTTATAAAACAGCATTGTGTTCCATCATTTGCTTACACCCTAATTTATTTCACTAGTCCATGTGTGTTAGATGCTCAGTCGTGTCTGACTCTTTGCGACCCCATAGACTATAGCCCACCAGGTTCCTCTGTGCATGGAATTCTCCAGGCAAGAGTACTGGACTGGAAAGGAAAGCTGTTCCTTTCTCCAGGGGATCTTCCTGACCCAGGGATCAAACCTGGGTCTCCTGCATTGCAGGTAGATTCTTTACTATCTGAATCACCAGGGAAACACTCACTAGTACATACTGCTAAGTATTAAGGTTATTTCTAATCTTTACAAAGAAGGTGACATTTGAACTGAGACCTAAAATAAGGCAGACAGGCAAAGATCAGGAGAGGAGGTAAAGAAAACAGAGTCAAGATGTAGGAAATAACACATGCAAAGGTCCTGAGGCCTATGAAGTAGAGAGAAGATATGCACGGCAGTGGCCCAGAGCAAAGCAGAGGTGCCAGATGGTATCTGAGGTGAGCAACAGAGAACAGACCCTGTTGGACCTGGCTAGTTCTGGGAAAAGTCCCATCTCCATACTAAGAACAATGGAAGCCACCAGGCTTATGTTTCTGGGAATTAAATAGAAAAGTCCCACTTCCCCTTCTCTAAGAAGCCCCACCTAGGCCTGAGCTCCCCACCGCTCCGATGGTGTAGATTGAATCAGAGATTCTTGACCCCACGCTCTGTCCTGGGTGGCCTGTCCACTTCCTTCCAGTTAGTTAGACAGAGTCAGAACTCAAGGAACTTCCTCCATCCGGCCCAGCCCCCTCCTTCTGCCCCAGGGCCAGAGTTCTCCGCAGTGTGTTGGGAATTTTTGTCATCTCCCACCCAGGAGTGGGTATATAAAGATACAGGAGAGGTGTTAAGCCTTCGGTAATTATCACCTCTAGGGTGGGAGGAGGGAGTCCAGATGGGGTCAAGTGGAGAGTAGGTTTATTTTCTCACTGAATTCCATGTTCTCAGTAAGTCCCAAGGCCTGGGCTCAGGGGTGTGTGCATGCATCCCTCCATCAGAAGTGAGGGGAGTTAGTGTCATCGCCACCTGGTTTCTTAAACAGAAGGGTCCACCTGGAACCCGTGGAAGCAAGTCCACTTGCGCTGGAATTACGCTGACTGTATTGGAGCAACCTCACACTCTAACACGTATTTTCATTTGATTGAATAGGAATGCACCACCACCACCCCCCACCACACTTTTCTGTACATCAAGAATGCTGACACTGCCCTGGTGGTCCAGGGGTTAAGAGTTCCCCTTGCACTGCAGGGGACACAGGTTCAATCCCTGGTCAGGAAACTAAGGTCCCAGAGGCCATGGGGTGGCTAAGCCCGTGCGCCACAACTAGACAGTCTGTGTACCATGGTGGAAGAAGACCCCGCCTGACACAATGAAGGTCCTGGTGTGAGACAACTAAGAGCAAACACAGCCAAAGAAAGAAATCATTTTTTTTTAAAGAATGCTTCCTCCCAAACCTCACTTCCAGGATGAGAAATGTTTATGTTTTGATTACAATTTTCTCATTTTATAAGCTTCAGAGTTCCCCCGAAATCCCAGAAAAAGGACTGAAATAGAGACAGAAATTGATCCCAGATTTCAGAAGGTTTCTAAGACCTCATGAACCCTATGGGGTTCAGAGGGATTACTATTCTGGGACTAAAGCCACAGCTTTGAAAAGTCCTCTCTCCTAGTCCTTGAATCTCTTTTGCTGAAATGGCCTCAACAAATGTCTAACTGGTCTACCTACCATCACTCCTGGCATTGCCCATTGATTCCATACCTTTGCCAGGTTGATATTTTGTTTTGTTTTTTCACATAGTTATGACAATCATTGTTACTGTATGCTTTGTGCTCTTTAAGTGTATCAACTTATTCAGATCTCTCAATAGTTCTATTATGTAAGCCCTATAGTTATTTCCACTTTACAAATGAGAAAATAAGCTGATGGAAAAACTTAAGCAGATTCAACAGCTGATTAGTGGTACTGCTGGAATTTGAATATAGGTAGTCTCTCCCTAACACTACTCTGTCTAATATGGCAAGTAGCCATGTGGGACTATACATTTGAAATATAGCAAGTCCTCATGGAAATGCTTCCCTGGTAGCTCAACTGGTAAAGAATCCGCCTGCAATGCAAGAGACCCTGGTATAATTCCTGGGTTGGGAAGATCCCCTGGAGAATGGATAGGCAACCACTCCAGTATTCTTGCCTGTAGAATCCCATGGACAGAGGAGCCTGGCAGATTACAGTCCATGGAGTTCCAAAGAGTTGGACATGACTGAGTGACTTTCACTTTCACTTGTCACACCGAGATGTGCCCTGAGTAAAATACACACTGGATTTTGAAGGCTAAGTATGAAAAAGAAAATATAACATTTCTCATTCATTGTTTTATACTGATTGTATGTTAACATGAGAATATTTTGGACATATTGGGTTCCATACAATATGGATATATTTAATGATATATGTTAATATCATTAAAATCAACTCATCCTGTTTCTTACTTTTTTAGGTAGTTGGTAGGTTTTATTGCTAACTTGTGTCCAACTCTTACAACCCCATGGACTGTAGCCCACCAGACTCCTCTGTCCAAGGGATTTCCCAGGCAAGAATATTGGAGAAGGTTGCCGTTTCCTTCTCCAGGGGATCTTCCTGACTCAGGTATTGAACTCAGGTTTCCCGCATTGCAGCCAGACTCTTTACTGACTGAGCAACCAGGGAAGCCCCTATTTTTTTTAATGTGGCTATCAGAAATTTTACAATCACATGCACAACTCACTCTAGCACTGGGCTAGAGTCTTAACCATCATGCTATATTGTCTCTCACTGCAAAACAGATCATGTCTCTATCCCTTAGGACTCAATCATTTCTTTTCCCCTAATACAAGATGATGCCTTGGCCTCACACCATCTCATTCTCTGGTTCCTGCCTCTATCCACCTACATTTCCCACTGCTCTTCTCACTGGAGAGGTGTCCCCAGCCCCTCACCAACCTTGTGCTTACCATCTGAGCCACTGACCAGTGAGGCCAAGTGCCTCATTCTCTTTCTGCTCTTGTCCATGCTGTTCCTTGAGCCAGAATACTGTTCCCTGCTTTCCTCAATTAACTCCCATTTATTCTACTTCTTCAGGGATGCTTCCCCTGAACCCTCAGCTTCCCCCAAAATGCTCTCATGGCATCCTGAGCCTTTCCTTAATGGCACAACCACTGTTTATGATGATATGTATGTGGAATTTTTTGATTACTGGCTTTGTCTGACAGAATTCAATTGGGAGTCTAAAATCACACCAGTTACCTTAACAGACAAAATTTAATATAAAGAACTGCTGGGATTCCATGGTGGCTCAATGGGGAAGAATCTGCCTGCAATGCAGGAGATATGGGTTCTATCCCTGGATCAGGAAGATCCCTTGGAGGAGGAAATGGCAACCCACTCCATTATTCTTCCCTTGGAAATTCCATGGACAGAAGAGCCTGGCAGGCTATAGTCCCTGGAGGCACAAAGAGTCAAACTACAACTGAGCATGCACACACACACTTGAAATCAAGACTGGATCAGAAGTGTGGAGAAGCGTGGGTCCCAGGCCTCATGGTCCTCCATTTCACCCAGTGACATGCACCTCCTATTGCCGTTCAGTCACTAAGCTGTGTCCAATTCTTTGAGACCCCACGGACTGCAGCACACCAGGCTTCACGGTACTTCACTATCTCCTGGAGTTTGCTCAAACTCATGTGCATTGAGTCAGTGGTGCCATCCAACCACCTCATCCTCTGCTGCCCTCTTCTCCTCCTGCCCTCAATCTTTCTCACCATCAGGGTCTTTTCCAATGAGTCAGCTCTTCGCATCAAGTGGCCAGACTACTGGAGTTTGGGCTTCGAAAATAGTCCTTCCAATGAGTATTCAGGGTTGATTTCCTTTAGGATTGACTGGTTTGAACTCCCTGCAGTCCAAGGGACTCTTAAGAGTCTTCTCCAGCACAATTCAAAAGCATCATCCTAGGTGGCCAATAAATATTTGCTGAATAATAAATAGATGGAGGAATGAGTGAATGGGTTCATCCAGAGACACTCCAGCCTACCCACAAAATAACAGGGCTCCACGTGCAGAGAAAATCTTGGCCTGGGCTGAAAGTAATAATGGGGCTCAGCTTCAATGACTCACGGTAACAGTTTATAGACTGGGAAACTGATCCTCAAATTCCTGGGATTTGTTGGGAAATTCAGCAGGCGTGAGCTCTCATCTTTAGTATCAATATTATTATTTTTCAAACAAACTCTTCATGCCTATTACAAACTATAAAGTGAGACTTTTAATAATGTAAATATTTAATTCACTGTTGCCCAGTTCAATAAATAATGTAAGAGTCATTTATTTTTAACCTCAAATGTTAAAAAATTATGCTCATTGATTTTTTAACTCACTCTTTGCTTGTTTTTCAAAATAAATTATGTGTCAGAAATGCTAAGATAGTTATATAAGTACACACACATACATATAGATAGATAGATATAGATATATACATTTTCCCATCAGCTATTCACAGTAAGTGACAGTTACGAAACTAAGAATAATCAAGGTTGGGCCTGAGCTGTTCATATTAATGCCAGGAATTCGGGGATGAATTGTACTTCTCTTCTCAATGACTTTCTCCTATGGGTGAACCACAGACTTATCCTGGCCGCTCAGAATGTTTGTTATGTGTCCCTAGCATTTTTATGACCTTGGACATGGACAAGCCATGTAACCTCTCAGGGACTCAGTTGCTTAATTTGGAAACTTCTAATCATCTCTGACGTTTCTTCCAGCCATAAAGAACCACACGAAGAACCAGAATCCTCAGTCCCTGATTTATATTAATTCCTGGAATCTCACTGTATTCCATAGGTCTTTCTTGCTTCTAATGGTGGGGACAAAGTGATTTCAGAGGAGAAGAAATAAGATGTGGGCAGCCTACGCACACTAATAACAAAAGAATTGGACTCACACACAAAGGAAATGAGATTCCCAAGCAATGCCCCCATTTATGAAAGGGCAGAAGGAAAAGAGAGAGACTTTTCATATGACTCGAGGTTTAAACACTCGAGAACATTACCCAGGCATCGGATATCTCAGGAACCAAGGGAGCTGGCGTCCCACTAAGTTAAAACACATATGGAAAATGTTAAACAGGGAGGCGAGGCAGTGAGAGTCTACATGAGTTCAAGAGACACCTCGATTTGTTTCTGGGAAAGGAGGAAATTGTCGTACACGGCAAACAAGTCGAAAGGTTGAATTAAGCTAAATCCCAATAGAGGAAAGAGTGGATGGGCCAGAGTTTTTTTTTTTTCTTCTTTCTTTCTTTCTCTGTGTGTGTGTGTGTGTGTGTTGGAGGAGGGGGAGTATTGTTCTCATTCCTTTCCTTCATAGTCTTCTCATAGTAAAACTTCTCTGTTTAAGATATTTAACCAACACACCAAAGAAGTGGGACAAATTGGTCGATTGGGATCGACATATATACACTGCCAAGTATAAAATAGATAGCTAGTGGGAAGTTGCTGTGTAACACAGGAAGCTCAGTTGGGACCCCACGTGGCCTGGTTGGGGGGAAGGCAGGGGGGAGAAAGGTCCAAGAGGGTGCAGATGCGTGTTTGTGTATGGCCAATTTACTACATGTGCAGCAGAAATGGACACGACACTGCAAAGCAATTATATTCCCATAAGAAATTAGAATAAAGTGCTCTGAGTTCTAATCCTAACCACCAACTTGTGTGACCTTCAGCAAATTTCTTAACCCAACATGGACTTCGATTTCCCCTAATGGTATCTGGTGGTGAATTTGCTTAAGTAGACCTCCTTGGGTAGAGAACAGGAAGACAGGATTCAAGACCCAAGGTATTCACTGGAGGAGACCTGAGTTATCCAAATTTCCATCTGCACATCCCAAAGTCTTCCTGAAATTGACTCAGTCCCTTGAAGAGAAAGATGCTAGTGGAGCAGCCCTTCCCCTGACACCGTCCACGGGTACGGATGGCTCTGGATTTTGGATAAAGACAAAGTTGTAGGAGTCTTTAGGATGTGTAACTAAATTTTTTTTTTTCATCAGAAGGTACAGAGTAAATTTTATCACAGCATTGTCCATTATAGCCAAAGAAATGGAAACAATCTCATTGCAAACCAAAAGGAATCCTGAACATGTATAAAGGAGAACAACTAACAGCCAGTAAAATCCAGGTTTTCATAGATTTGGTCTCATGGGAAAATTCCTACATACACAAGTGTAGCAAGCATGATTAGAACTGTACATACATGTAGAGTCTAAATTTATCTTACGTATTATGCTCATGCATGCAAATATTAGGCACAGATTCTGGGACTGGTAAACTACCCTGGAGGCAATATCCAGCTCATGGTCTCCCCCTCTTTTTTTTTTAGCCTGTGAGCTAAGAATGTCGGGTTTCTTTTTTAAGATTTTTAAGTGATTGAAAAAAAAGTCAAGAGAAAAATAATATTTCAGAACACATGAAAAGTTGTAAAATGCAAATGTCAGTGTTCAAAGATCATGTTATCAATGACCTTCATACTATTATGGCACCACTGAGATCATGGCATCTGGTCCCATCGCTTCATGGGAAATAGATGGGGAAACAGTGGAAATAGTGTCAGACTTTATTTTTGGGGGCTCCAAAATCACTGCAGATGGTGATTGCAGCCATGAAATTAAAAGATGCTTACTCCTTGGAAGGAAAGTTATGACCAACCTAGACAGCATATTAGAAAGCAGAGACATTACTTTGCCAACAAAGGTCCGTCTAGTCAAGGCTATGATTTTTCCAGTGGTCATGTGTGGATGTGAGAATTGGACTATAAAGAAAGCTGAGCACCAAAGAATTGATGCTTTTGAACTGTGGTGTTGGAGAAGACTCTTGAGAGTCCCCTGGACTGCAAGGAGATCCAACCAGTCCATCCTAAAGGAGATCAGTCCGGGGTGTTCACTGGAAGGACTGATGCTGAAGCTGAAACTCCAATACTTTGGCCACCTCATGCAAAGAGCTGACTCATTGGGAAAGACCCTGATGCTGGGAGGGATTGGGGGCAGGAGGAGAAGGGGACGACAGAGGATGAGATGGCTGGATGGCATCACCGACTCGATGGACATGAGTGTGAGTAAACTCCGGGAGTTTGTGATGGACAGGGAGGCCTGGTGTGCTGCGATTCATGGGGTCACAAAGAGTCGGACACGACTGAATGACTGAACTGAACTGAGCAATGCAACAGAGTGGAAGGTTGTAAAGCAGAAAGCATTGCTATCTGGCCCTTTACAGAAAATGTTTGCTGACCAATGCACTTAAGGACTGTAAGAAAAGATACATACCTAAGAAATCATCATAGGATGGCTGGATGGTATAGGCTTTTCATTTTAGTCTTAAAAGTTTCTCACAATTTCTACTTTTTCCAAACAATGTCTATTTGATGACTTTGATACTAAATAAAACATATCCATTTATTTAAAATCTTGCAAAGAGTGAAGACCTGAATAGACATTTCTCCAAGGAAGACAGAGATGACCAAGAAGCATATGAAAAAATGCTCAACGTCACTAAGTATTAAAGAAAGGTAAATCAAAACTACATTGAGGTATCACCTCACACCAGTCAAAATGGTCATCATTACAAAATATGCAAACAATAAAAGCTAAAGAGGGTGTGGAGAAAAGGGAACCAACCCTCTTACACTGTTGGTGGAGAATGTAAATTTGTTGTTCACTCAGTAAGGAGGTTCCTCATAAAATGAAATATAGAGCTACCATATGATCCTACAATGTCACTCCTGGGCATATATCTGGACAAAGTATAATTTTAAAAGACGCCTGCCCCTCAGTGTTCATAGCAACACTGTTCACAATAGGCAAGGCAGGGAAATAACCTAAAAGTCCATCAACAGAGGAATGGATAAAAAAGATGTGGTGCATATATACAATCACTGTGGATGGAGACTGCGGCCAAAAAATTAAAAGATGCTTGGTCCTTGGAAGGAAAGCTATGGCAAACCCAGACAGTATGTTAAAAAGCAGAGACATCACTTTGCTAACAAAGGTCCATCTAGTCAGAGCTATGATTTTTCCAGTAGTCATGTACAGATGTGAGAGTTAGACCATAAAGAAGGTTTTTGAATTGTGGTGCTGGAGGAGACTCTTGAGAGTCCCTTTGACTGAAAGATCTAACCAGTCAATCCTAAAAGAAATCAAACTTGAATATTCATTGGAAGAATTGATGCGGAAGCTGAATTTCCAATACTTTGGCCACCTGATGTGAACGGCCTACTCTTTGGAAAAGAACCTGATGCTAGGAAATATTGAGGGTGGGAAGAGAAGGGGGTGATAGAGGATCAGATGGTTGGATAGCATCACTGACTCAATGGACATGAATCTGAGCAAATTCCAGGAGATAGTGAAGGACAGGGAAGCCTGGCATGCTGCAGTTCATGGGGTCGCAAAGAGTCAGACACAACTTAGTGATGAAATACCAACAACATATAAACAGTGGAATATCACTCAGCCATAACAAAGAGGAAATTCCAGTTGGAGCAACACAGATGGTAGAAGAGCATGGAGGCTGCATGTTAGACTCAGACCCTTCTCTCCCTGGAGAAGGAAATGGCAACCCACTCCAGTATTCTTGCCTGGAGAATGCCATGGACAGATGACCCTGGCAGGCTACAGTCCATGAAGTCGCGAAGAGTCAGACACGACTGGGCAACTAACACACACACCCCCAACTCCCCAGACAGCAGGATGGACTGCATTCTGCATAAGTGGAGGACAAGTTAAAGATCCTTCTGGCTGCCCTTGCCAGGGTGTCCAAGAAGGTCATGCTTCCATTTGTCACAGTTGTGTGTGCTGTTCTGTCATTTGCCTTTTAAAAATTTAACCATCAGATCACTTTTCCACGTAAGAGGGGGAAAATCCCAGCCAGAAACTGCAAACCAGGAGCTGCTGACCAGATGTGCCCGTCTTAGAGTGCATGAGCTGCTGGCTTATAACAGTTAACACAGGATCCCCTAGAAAAGCCTGTAGTTAATAATATCCCTGTCTCCACTCCCCAGGGACCTTTGGCTTCCTCCACTCCTGTCTTCAACACCCACAAGGTATGCTAAGCACAGAGAACCCGGAAAACAGAATGGGCAAATCCCCACAGGGACGCATGCCCATTTGGCATCAATGCTGAGGTCAGAGGAAGTCGACGTGCAGCGAGCAGCAGCAGCAGCAGGAGCAGTTTGGGACAGAGGAGATAGCACATTGCCAAAAAGGGGCTCAGGACTCTAAGGAGAGATGGAGACCAAGGAGAGACATTCTTCAGGGAGGCGGCATCCGGTGGAGTTGACGTGCTCAAGACGAAGCATCAGACACACCTGGAGCTATTCCCAGCCCAGCGATTTACAAGTCCTGGGACCCGGGTAAGTCCCTTATTCTCTCAAAACCTCAGTTTCCTCATTTAAAATAATAACGTTAATTGCCAATTCTTGGGCTGTTACAAGAATCAAATCAGAGAATGCAAGGAAAGAGCTTGGCATGAATGAACTTTGGAACCTACTGAGCACTCAATAAATAATAGCCCTGTTATGACTGTCATTCAGGTTTTTGTCATTACTATTATTATTACTATTGTAGCATTAGGCTTATTGGTTTGGAGGTAGTTTCAGTATTTCAGGTTCCTGTGATTCCAGCAACTGGATGAAAGAAATACTGGAAGTTTCTGAAATCGGAGGACAGTGGTGGAGTAAGTGTGGGCATTCAGATCATAAACCCTGGTGATCAGAGCCCCAGTTCTGTCCAAAACTAGTTAGTCTCAGCTTTCTGAATCTCAGTCACCTGCAAAATGGTGATCATGGCATTGTCTTCATTGTAGAGGTTGCAAAACAAACAAGAAAATTAAAACACCTAGGAACTTCCCTGGTGGTCCAGTAGTTAGGACTCTGCGCTTTCCCTACAGGGGGCATTGATTCAATCCCCGATCGGGGAACTAAGATCCCACATGCTGCCAAAAGACAAAAGAAAAGATAAAACAATTTCTATACATCCGTTACTTTCTCGTGACTCTGAGTGACGTGGTCTACTAAAAGGGGGAGTGAGACAGCTGTGTTGCCTGTTGCCCCACCAGCCCCCAGAACTCACCACTTCTCTTATCCAATTCCACCCTCACCACCACCCCCATGCCCAGCTGCCAAGGTCTCTAGGATCTAAAACCATCTTTCACATTCCATCCTGTCTCGTCTCTGAAAGGCCTCCATTGTACTAGAAGGGACTTAGGCTGAGTAAGTTTCCGTGCCAAAGTTGCCTGGCCCCATGAGCTGCTTGCCAGCAGCAAGGGAAGGTGTCAAGGTGCAAATGGGAACCAGATTTCTTTCCTTCAGAAGCTTCCCAAGGTTGCAGACTACTGGGTTGGTCTGCCTTTATATTCTGAATTTTTGGGCCACGCTTTGACCAACAAAACAATATTCTTAAAGATTATAATGAGAACATGGACAGAAAATAACTTGACTAGCTGTTGGGATTAGATGGTGTGTTTCTCTCCTGGAAGAGAGCATCGCTGAGTACTCTTTGAGGTACAAGGGAAAGACTGTTAAGGTGGCTTATATGGGAGATTATTCTTCTCATGTGGCAAGAAGCCTGACCAAGGATGTTCTAGGATTGTTAGAGTAGCTAATGATGGTAGGGATCAGGGGCAAAATCCATAACACTCTTGTTCATCCCCTCATGGTCACAAAATGGCTACAGCCACTATTGACATCAAGCCCTCACAAGATGATCCCAATGTGGATAGTAAAGGGGCTGATAAAAAATGACCTTCTCCTGACAAATCTCTCTCTCTCTCTTTTTTTTTTCTTTAGGGAAGAATTTTCCTAGAGGACTTTGTTAGAGCACCCCCTTACATCTTATTAGCTAAATTTGAGTCACTTGTCCACTCTAGATAATCATGGACCCAGGGAAACGGTTGTATTAACACAACTGATATGGACACAACTCAGTTGTATTAATTGGGGCTTGCTCATTGTCACCCTGATGAAATTAGGATTTTGTTAGCAAAGAAAAAAGAAAAAAGATGGTGAGTAGGTCAACTGTCGTGTAGAGTTTATCTTTGAGGACAAGTTGTGATCATTGTCTTTGCCATTCCTGCCTCATCTGGCACAAAGGCAGGGCTCCATAAATCTTTGTGAGAAGAATGAATAAATATATTCAACCTGACATTTACCATGATACCTAGTAGGTGCTCAGTAAATATTTATTGAACAAATGAATTTGTCCCAGTGCCTTGAATAGCACTGGGGGGTGTATTAAGTTGCCAAATCAACTTTAATATCCAGTTATCAGATTCCTTATTAAAAAAATTGAAGGACCTCAAGGGCCGGGAGGGCTTCCCAGGAGGCTCAGTAGTAAAGAATCCGCCTGCCAATGCAGGAGACACAGATGACTCGGGTTCGGTCCTTCAGTTGGGAAGATCCCATGAAGGAAGAAATGGCAACCCACTCCTGTGTTCTTCCCTGGGAAATTCCCATGGACGGAGGAGCCTGGCAGGCTACAGTCCATGGGCTTGCAAAGAATCAGACATGACTCAGCAACTAAAGAACAACAACAAAGGGCAGAAAACATGCTATTTATCCAAACACTATCCAAACAGCCAGATATGCTGTTCTAGACCATCCACCGGCAAACTTCCTATGAAGGGCCAGATAGTAAATATTCTAGGCTTTGTGGGCCATATGGTCTCTGCGAAGGACATTCCACTCCACTGCTGAAGCGTGGAAACAGTAACAAACAATGCATCCATGAAAGGTCCTGGTTGTGTGCGAATAAAATGTTATTTGCAAAAAGAAGCAACAAGCCGGATCTGGCCTGAGGGCGGGAGCTGCCCACCTCCTGCTCTTGACCACAAAAGCAGGATCCCAACCTGGATCAGAGCCATCAAGCTCCGGGGTGGCAGCAGAGGCCAAGGATGTTTTGGCTGCTGTGTCAGATTCTCTGAAAAGTAGATTCCAAAGCAGGTTTTGATGTGCAAATGATTAATGCAGGGGAAGTGCCTATGAAAGACTTCCCTGGTGGCCCAGTGCTAAAGAATCCACCTGCCAGTAGAGGAGATGCAGGTTTGATCCCTCGGGTGAGAAGATCCCCCGCAAAAGGGAATAGCAACCCACTCCAGTACTCTTGCCTGGGAAATCCCATGGACAGAGGAGCCTGGCGGGCTACAGTCTGTGGGATCACAAAGAGTCCAGCACGGCTTAGCAACTAAGCATCAACAACAATGCCTATGAAGGATTAAGGGGAGGAGGCAGGAGAGAGAGGGCGGAGCCTTCATACCTGGATGCAACTCTGAGAGGTCTGAAGGAGGGTGTGGGGAGGAAGAAGGGCTGAGAAGGAAGAACCTTAGGTCACAGTGCGGGTCAGAGGAAGTCTCAACCAGGCTAATAGGGAGGCATCAGGTCAACATCACCTGTTGGAGGAATTCTGTAGCCTGCAGGTGTGGGCCTGAGGGACTGAACCCGTTAGGTGCAGTCACTGTCCGGAAGCAGCCTAGGAGAACACGTTCTTATCATCAGCACAGTAAAAGATCCAGGAAGGTGACCAGTGAGGTTTTTCAGTCAACTATGCTCCCCAGAGCAGAGATCTCATTTCCATCCCAAACTTTCCAAAGGCCACTGCTCAGGGAACTCATCAGGAATCATATCCACAGACAGCAGTGTGTGTGTGAGTCACTCAGTTGTGTCTGACGCTGCGGCCCCATGGACTGGAGCCCGAGAGGCTCCTCTGTCCATGGGAATTCTCCAGGCAAGAACACTGGAGTGGGTTGCCATTCCCTTCTGCAGGGGATCTTCCTGACCCAGGGATCAAACCCAGGTCTCCTGCATTGCAGATTCTTTACTATCTGAGCCACCAGGGAAAGAGGACACGTGGCAAGTACTGGCTGGTATCTTCCTTTTCCGCTTGGGACCAGGGGATCAAATGCTTAAAGTCTTAGGTATACTTCTTGAGACTTAGAAAGTGTTCCATATGTGGTTGCTGTTACTATTACAGTTCTTTTAAGAACATAGTTTGGAGGTGTCATAGTATGGATGAAATCCATCTTCATTCTACAAGACGCTGGAAGAGTGAGAGTCCAGTGCTTTCCCTGGAAGGCTTGATGTCCTTAATATCCAGATGGAGCCTTGTTCCCCAGACTGTGTTCTGTGGAACCCTGGTCCTCGGGAGGGTAAGGCAGTAGACAGGATGCTAAGCCAAAATGTTCGGTGCTCAGCTAAGTTTGAGAAATACTTCTTTAACTAAATTCAAAAAGTTCCCTTCCTGCAAATCTCCTCAGGATTTTGGTCCCAGATTCTGAGAAGTGCCCAAACCCTGACCTACCATGGAGCTCTTTTTATCATTAGGCTCAAGAGAGTGGGCAATCCAGAGTGAAAATTGGAGGCCCACTGTGAGTCTGTGGATATGATCCTGGTTCTCTCATCTTTAATGAGTTTCTCACACTCTTGAGGAATATCCAGATAATAAGAACGACTGTGGATGCTTGAGAGTCTTCTACAGAAGCAGTATCGCATCATGCTTTAGAGCATGGGTTGGAGGACCAGGCCTACCTGCCTCAGTTTCCTCATCTGTAAAATGGGGATAACAATCGTTGCTGCTTCCTAAGGTGACTGTAAACCTCAAAGGGACGGTTACTGCATAAAGACATTGAACACTTAGAAAGTAGCACTGGAGTGTTACATACGGTTGCATGCTAGGCATTTTATAAATGTCACCTGTATTCCCCCAGGAGCTCTTAGAAATTGGCTCAAAACGCTAAACAAAACCAAATTTAACGTGTGTGACTTTGAAAGGGTTTCAGTGAAATCTGGTACCCAAGTTGCGGCAAGATGATTTCCTGGCGGAATGATTACAGGTCACAAAACCACCAGAGTACGTGTTTGCGGCAGGTCTCCAGGTGGCGGTTTGACAATTCTCTCCCCCGGGCCAGATGCATCGGAAATTCAGCAGGGAAACATGGAGAGGCCAGACCCAAGCCACACTTGGTGACATTCCCCAGAATCTTTTCCAAGTGTCAAAGGATATTGGAACCATACTGGGGAGTACCGCATTGTTTTAAACATTGTGAAAATTGGCCACTTTGGAGACAATTTAGTTCTACTCTGCGTATTAAATCATTTCACTATTTTATGAGTTTTATAGAAAAATAATAATAAACTATTTCTCCCCAAGGCCCTAGGAGAAATTGTGTTGCAGTATTAGGTTATGATCTCTTGTACAATTTAATAGATATTCAAGACTGTTTTGTTTTAATACACAAATATAGAGACTTAGTGAAAGGTGTGATGGGAAATACATGTTCTTGGATCATCGAGGATTTAGCATTGGGGTCCTTTCCAACTAACTCCATAAGCAAAATTATATTTCAATTATAGGCTTCGTTGGGGGATCGCTGTGCCAGGTGAGTAAATTGCTCTGTGGGCATGAGCTGGCTATTTAAGGAAGTTCATTGATTGTGGCAGGGGGTATTTTAGTGAATTACAGTCCCAGGACCTGACAGTTGGGGAAAGACCTTTTTTATAATCAACTCTTGCTTTACTCTTTTTAAAAAAAATTTTGTCTTTTTCCTTTATGTGTTTATTTGACTTCTTCAGGGCTTTGTTGTGGCACGCTGGCTTAGCACCCTGCATTATGTGGGATCTTAGTTCCTGGACCAGGGATCGAACCTGCATTCCCTGCAATGGAAGTTGGATTCTTAATCACTGGACCACCAGGGAAGTCCCGTGCTTGACTCTTGTAATTGAAGGAGCAACAGCAATGGGAATCCCACAGAACCCTGAGTGATCCCATAGTTGATTCTAATGGAATCAGCAAAGTAAGTTTTATAAAAAGATTTTTGTTTCTACACTGAATTGGCCACGTAAAATGGAATGGGAAAATGAGGCAAGACAGAGCAATGGCATGGACGCAACATTGGGAGTATCTACTATGTGCCAGGTGTCAAGGACTGAAAACACAGCAGTAGGGACCTTCCCGGAAGCCCAGGAGTAGTTAAGGCTTCACCTCCCAATGCAGGGGCCATGGGTTCAACCCCTGGTCGGGGAACTAAGGTCCCACATGCTGTGGGGTGCAGCCAAAAATTAGAAATAAATACAGGAATAAATAAATAAATGCAGCTGTACCATCTAAAAAAAAAAAGAAGACAGTAGTAGACAAAACCTAGTGTCTGCCTTAATAGAAGCTCACAGGTGAAATGTAGGCGTGACCTTCAACACATCTGACATCTATGGTTGATAGACTTCTGAGACGCGCCCCCCCCCCCCCCCCCGAGCCCCACTTCCTGGTATCCACAACCTTGTGCAGTCCTCTCCCTTTGAGTAAAATATTTCTAACAGAATAGAGCATCATCGGATCCTAAAATAGTGTGAACTTCTGAATATTTATACACACTCGGGATTCAGAGAGAAGGATGCTGGTTCTGAGATGTAAAACTGCAGATAAATAATTGTAGGTGAAATAGCTCTCATGAAGAAACAACTTTTCTCAAAGACTCTCACTTCTTAAACTCACTTGCTTCATTCACATACACACAGGATCTTGGCTCCAAGGACCCAGCAAGGGAAGGAGTTCATTACAGTTCCTCTCTCTCAAATCCCTTTACTGCCTGATGTGAAATCTTACTTGATCCTGAGGATGTCACGTTTTAGTGAATACAAACTCAGCCATGACTTGGCCAACTTAAAAACTCTTTCTCTCCTCAAAGCCTGCGTCTCCTTCCAAGAGAAGTAGATCTGGACACAGACTGCCTGCCTTTAAACCCCCTCGCAATGTGTGACCTGCTTCCAGGCACCAGTACCAATAATTTAGTACCCAGGGCATCTGAGAGACACCAGTCATCCCAGCACAATGACTTCCAATTTAGTCAACTGGTGGGGGATGAAGGGGAAAGTCAGGAGGAAAAGGAGGAAGGATTTGACCTGGGGAAGAGGAGGGCAGAACCAGAATTTGGATCAAGAGAAAAAGCAGAGCTAGATGGAAAGAAACTTTCCTCACTGGCCTCAAAACATCCTTACTGGTGTGGCTTTAGTGTGTGGACAACTAGAAGAATACTTAACACACTATTCTGGAGGCTTCCTAGAGCACACGAGACGGTGAGAATGTATAGTCGAGTGACTGCGAGCATGAGTCCTGAGCTGGAGAAACTGGGATGCAGTTCTGGACGACTACCTACTGGCTGTGGAATCTTGGAAGTGTTCTCTGAACTTTGGAAACCTGAGTTTCCTTATTTGTAGAATTTGTAAAACTCCCCCCACCCTAGAGAGGTTGTGTGGATCAAAGGAGGTGGTGTGTTTAAACAGCACAGGGTGGGTGTTGAGTTGGTGTTGTTAGTTGTCTTGGGGGAGGGGGAGAAGTGAAAGTGAAAGGATCAAACAGATCCTTCACTTTCGCCCCACGATTTCTGAACTTGGTTTGGAAAGTACCGTATCCACTGGTGGGGCCTCTTTGGAAGTCCTGAGATGCTCTGGGCTGGCCTGAAGGTGTCTGAGGCACTTGTGACCACACTTGGAAAGGCGGCACGGTGTAAGCAGCACGGAGAGCTGCAGAGTAGAGAGTGTTTCGCTCCCTCTGGCCTCTCCCGGGCTGGAGTTCAGAGAGACACAGTCGCTTTCCTTACCCAAGGCCAGGGAAATCGGAAGGCTGAGGGAGGACCTTAAGCCAAAAACTGTGCAGAAAAATCCAGGTCAAAACGGGGAAGATCCCATTGGGGTTGAAACTCAGGTTCAAATTCAGGGATTGAAACCAAGAGGAAGCAGAGGTTAAGAAAGACTGAGGAAGAAGAGGAGCAGGCTGATCACATAAGCAGGGACCCAGGTTCTTTCTGTCTTTCTGCTCTGCTTTTCTCTCAGGCTTGGCTTGTCCTCTTAGGCTGTCCAACATGGCTCAGAAAGGATGTTCAGATCCAGGCATCACGGAGAATAATTTGTGGATGTAGAAAACATGCATCTGTTTCTTGTATCTCTTTTCAAGGGTGATATTAAAGACATTTCAGGAACTGCTTAGCAGATTTCCTCTAATTTTTAGTGGCCACAAGCATGTCACATGACCTCATGTAAATCTATCAGTGGAAAAGCAGGAAGGAGCAACCATGATTGACATAAACCAGACATGAGTCAAGGACCCAGTTTCTCATGGGATAGGAGCTGGGGAGTTATATAATTTCTTGCAATGTGCATGGCTGACCAAGTGATTCATGAAAAACATTAAAGCTCTACTTCTAAGCCAGAATGGACAACGTGGCTGTTGAGTAGACAACCAAGAGCATCTTATAACTCCACCCTCTGGGTCGCCTCCCGCCTCGAATTGTGTCTGCTAACATTTATGAAGACTTGGGTTCCAGGCACCAAAGCTAAGCATTCCAAGACATCACCTTGCTTAGTTTTCACATCAACATTACGAGGTAGGTACCACTTTTATCCGCATTTACTGATGAGAAAATTGTGGCTCAAAACAGTGAAGTGATCTTCCTAAGTTGTGCTTAGTCACTCAGTCGTGTCTGACTCTTTGTGACCCCACGGACTGTAACTCGCCAGGCCCCTCTGTCCATAGGGATTCTCCAGGCAAGAATACTGGAGTGGGGTGCCATGCCCTCCTCCAGAGGATCTTCCCAACCCAGGGATCAAACCCAGGTTTTCCACATTGCAGGTGGATTCTTTACCATCTGAGCCACCAGGAAAGCCTGTAACAACCTTAATTTTAATAAATCTTCCTAAGGTCACACAGTTATACAGTAGTAGACTCAGGACTCTTAAAATTGACAGATGCTATGGTCATGCTGCCCGATACAGCAGCCACTAGCCACACGTGACTTTTTAATTCTGAAGCACTTTGAATTAAAAATTCAGTCCCTGGGACTTCCCTGGCGGTCCAGTTGCTAAGACTCCAAGCGCCCAATGCAGGGCGCATGGGTTTGATCCCTGGTTAAGGGGACAAGCTCCCACATGTCACAGCTAAGAGTTGCATGCCACAACTAAAGATCCCGTGTATCACAGCTAACACCCAGAGCAGGGCTTCTCTGGTTGCTCAGGGGTGAGGAATCTGTCTGCCAATGCAGGAGACACGGGCTCAATCCCTGATTTGGGAAGATCCCGCATGCCATGGAGCAACTAAGCTCATGCACCACAACTCATGAGTCTGTGCTCTAGAGCCTGGGAACTGCAATTACTGAAGCCCATGTGCCCTAGGGCCCCTGCTTCACAACAAGAGAAAACATCGCAATGAGAAGCCCACGCACCACAACTAGAGAACATTCCACTCAGTAATGATGATCCAGCACAGCCAAAAATTACAAAACAAACAAACCAAAAGACCTGGTGCAGCCAAATAAATAAATATTTTTTTAAAAATTTAAATAAAAATCCAGTTTCTCAGTTGCACTAGCCACAGACCAAGTTCTCACCCAGTAGTGACATGCAGGCTGGTGGCTGCCATAATATGGTATCCATAAAACCTTTTCCTCATCATCGAAACTTCCGTTGGACAGCAATGTTCCAGAACCCAAGATCTTAACCCCTTCACCAAAACGGTTCCATGAGACTCACGTTGTCAACTGGCAGTCTCTGTGGAGGTTTCCCAGGAAACAACATTCAAGACAGGCAGATTCCTATCTCTTCCCTCCACCACCCACCTTCAAGGAAAAAAAGAAAGAAAAAAGCTCTACCACCATGTAAGATTCTTAATTCTTTTCTTAGAAACTTCTAAGAAAATGGTGGAAGGGAGGGAGACACGGAAAGGCAGTCCTCATACCCTGGGAGTGTCTCAGCGGAGGAAGAACTAGACAAAGCAACAACTCAGTAGTACTCTTTGAACTTGGAGGCTCTTAGAATTACACTGTGGTTACCTGGCTCCTCCACACCCGGATCTAGCAAAACCCCTGCCAGCTCCACGTTCCCAAGTTCATCCCAGCTCTCACCCAAACGTTTGCTCTCACAGCAAACGTGTTTCCCAATTCACCACAAGAAATCATTGTGTCAATGCCGGGTGACCATGCAGTATGAGGCAAGGCCCCGGATGAAAACCCCCAATACGCACATTGTTCCACCCTCGCAAAAATTCCTCAAGGGCCATGGCTCATGAGTCAGTCTGTGGTCTGGTTTTCCTTTGATTTTGAAACACTGATGAATTAGGGGACGAGGCATAGCTCTTTCTCCCAAGGTGTTGTAACAGCTATGGAGATATTTAAGATAGCGCACGTGTCTCTGCCTTTGCTCATCTTCCTGCATGCTCAGCTGGGTGCCAGCTCGGGGCTGCCAGGACCAAACTGTCCTCCAGAAGATGGATGGTATCCAGGAAGGAATATGTCTTTAGGAGACCCAGACCTCTACCTACCCTCCGAAAAAGAAAGGTCACTGATCTTTTAGCTCCCATCTCTATTAAAAGGGACCAATCTTTTAGGATTACTGTGAAAGTCAGAGAAAGTGGTAGTTATAAAGTATCTGGCACACAGTAAGACTTCAGATAAATGCTGCTTCCTTCTTCCCTCCAACAACTGGGTATTTGCTTTAAAAATTTGGGTAGAGCTGGGGGTGCATGTACATAGTATTCTGGAAAGGAAACCAGAACTATCAAATCCTGAGAGTTCCTTTTCTAAAGGGATAATCATCAAAGAACAATACCAAACAAATGGAAGGCAAAACAGTATTGTGTTACTAACTGGGGCTTCGATGCCAAGTCCTAAGGCAGGGCAAGAGAGTTACCCGGGCTGGGTCATACCACATGAAAGGCTTCTCTTCTGAGGCCAGTGCAGTCTAAATAGCCTGTGGCCAAAGACAATCTTGACTCCAGCTCTCCTTCACCCCATATTGCCTCACCTGCAAACTACACAGGACAGTTAGGGGTGGGAACAGTCTTAAAGAGAAGAGGCTGAAGCTCTGTGTTACCCAGTCAGAGAACCAGAAAAGAGAGGAGAGGAAAAGGCAGGCAGACAGACATAGAGCCACACTGCCCTACCCTGGAAACTCCAGTCTTAGGAAATGGAACCTAATCTGTATTCCCTAATATCACCAAATCCTATGAACAGAGGAGCCTGGAAGGCTACAGTCCATGGGGTCACAAGAGTCAGAAATGACTGAGCGACTAGACCACCAAGGAGGTCAGAAGGAACCTTATTAATACTTAGAAGACTCTAACTGGACAATCCCCCTGGCATGAGATCCCTAAAGCCTCCTCTGGTAATGATTCCAGACTGGCTTTACAAAGTCACTGGGAAGGGAGGTGGTGAAAGTTCTGATTCCTGGTCAGGTCCTGAAGACAGTGATCAGCAGGTCCAGAGCAGACCCTAAGAATCTACATTTTGCAAGTTGATGTATCACCAGGAGGGAAAGACTCTTATGACTTTGGTTTTATTTTCATCTAGTGTTGAATCAATCTCCTGGTGACTGGTCTACTTCTCAGGCTGTTTTCATTTCCATCCCCTTCCTGAGTCTTGCCATCGACACTTTCCTTAGTGAATTCTGCTTCTCCCTCAGATCCAAAGCCCCAACCTCCTCTGAAGAAATCTTTCCCCTCCAATCCCTTTGACCTTCAAAGCCACTGCTGTGGTCAAAGTGGGTGTTAGTCAGGAATGTGTTTTTCCAGTTGGACTTTTTATTTCTGCCTGTATGTCTTTGAGAAGGCCCTGCATCTTAGGCAACCTGTGTTCATCTGACAATAGGCATGTTGAAAAAGTCTGGGAAGAATTTATTGTGGAAAAATCTGCATCTTCAGAGCTCGAAACTAACTTGTAGGATCAAAGAATCACAGGTCAAATATGTGAATTCACACACGCACACACAGAAAAAAATACCACCAAAATGTGGAATGTCCCGGGCACACATATGACTCCCATAGGGGCCATAGAAAAGTCAATACATATATTGGCCCACTTGTCTCTGGACAGCTATGCACCCCTACCCCAATGCTTCTAGTTCCCTTCCTGGGGACAGGATAAGGCAACAGACAATCAATATGCAAAGGCCACCCATATAATTGGCCTTAATCCCCATACATTACTCTCACCCAATCTTGATCCATCAGCCAATGCTGACCTTCCATTCTAAGTTCCATCTTATATCCACTCTATCCCTGATGACTTCCTCATTCTATTCCCCAACATCTGAGCCACCCCTGATCACCTTTCAGAGTACAAGGCCAATTATTAAGTGAATCTGAGGGATGCCATGAGGATTTCTATACATCATTCAACTGATCTAGGTACTGATCTAGATCTAGATCTAGGTACAGAAACAGATCATAGGAAACACACACACACTACAGAAACTTCAAACCACAGAGGAGGACACCATTAGTTCCAGCCACAGGACAGAGACAGGTTAAACTTTCTTTGAAAAATAAATCTGATTGGCCCAACTTGTTTCTTGAGCTTATGTCTGATCCAATCAGCTGCAGTCAGGGAGGGTCACATGATATCAACATGGCTGCCGAGCATCATCCAGTGAATGAGAGGGACATTCTCAGAAATAAAGATTTATGGGATGAGCAGTCACTCTACAAGATAACCATCACTGTACTTGGGCTACTTTTGTTTTTAAAACACTTCCATAGCACTTTTTATGTGCCAAGTACTGGTCTAAGTGTTTCCTTCATTCCTATCAACCCTTTGAGACAGACTATGTTATCGGCCTATTCTAGCGATGAGGAACCTGGGGGACAAAAATACTAAGTCATTTTTCCAAGGTCATACACCTGGTAATTGGCAAAGTTGGGATTTGAAGCCACACAGTGTGACTCAAGGATACATGCCTTTAACCACTATGTTCTACTATCTCTCAAGTTTAGTAGAAAGAAACATGGTCTCCATCATCTGACTCCTTAAAGCCTTCAGAGATCAAAGTGCAGGAGTGCTTCACACAGCCTTAAAAAGTTGTGTGGTGAGCCCAGAGTAAATCACAAGCCTGCAAATGGCAAAGGAACCTGTCCGCCTCGTCCCAACCCATCCCATCTCTTCCCATTCTCCTGACTTCTAGCAACAGGTCTGGAGAACAAAAATGAAAGTGAGACCAAGAAAGACAGAATTCTCAGGCTTCGTCTGCAAATCATCAGTAATGGTATCATTCAGAAAACAAAGCACCGCAGCAAATTAAAAAGGTAAAATAATGCCCGAGAGTCATAGAGCTTAATGCTTGACTTCTAACAGGTGATATGGTAGCCAGTCTATACAGCCTGTCAGCATTGTGTCCCACTTGCTGCTCTTCCAGAGCCCCAAGCCTACACAGAGCACCTTAGGCCTGTTCCCTTTGAGGCAAACCAGCCTTCTCCTTGGGAGACCTCATTCAATCCCATGGGTTCAGTTACTTACCAGATGTTGGTGACTCTCCAATCTAAGCATCCTAGATCTCCCTCCTTCCCTGAAGGCCAGTGAGTCAACTTCCCACTGGCCATCTCCACTTGGCCATGGCATGGGTTCTTAACATATGGCATGCCCAAAACCAAATCCAACATTTCCTTGCCCAGATTCACTCCTTTTCAGTTGGTCCTGACTTAATGGGAAATGGTATCACCATGTATCCAACAACACAAGTTTCAGAATCCTAGAAATAACCCTTGACCCTTTCTTCACCCTCATTTATTCTACACACATCCATTCATCAAGTCTTACTTATTTGGCTTCTTAAATATCCCTGGAATCCTTCCACTCTTCTTTATCCTCTCCACCACTTCCCCTCTTCAGGTTGCCATTTTGCTTGCTTGGATAATCAACGTGGCCTTCTTGCAACAACAAATGCCTCCCTCCAATCTATTTCGCAAGCTGCATCCACCTAAAATTAAAAATCTGGTCGTATTTCAGCTTTCCTTAAATCTCATCAAAATTTCTCCATTACTCTTGGAAAGGAAATCTCAAATCCCTTTAGAAAAAAACAAGAAATTTCAAATCCTTAACATGACTAATAAAGCCTATAAAGTGCCCATCCACCTTTCCAGACTTATCTTACACTACCCTTCCATTCACTATCCTTTCTTGTGAAACTGAGAACTGAATAAATATGCCCCTGGTATATTTTAGAGGTGCCTCTAAAATGACCTCAATGACCCCTCCTCTAGTATTCAAGCACATGTATAATCCCTCTCCCTTGAGTATAACCTGGACCCAGTGACTCACTTCTAATGAAAATAATATGATAAAAGTGAAAAGATGTCTCCTCCAAGATTAGGTTACAAAAATATTCTGACATTCATTATATTCTCTCTCTTCTCTTCCTCTCCCCACTCTTACTCTGCTCCAAGCTGTTGCAAGTAGCTCTATGGAGATCATCAATTGGCAAGAAATAGATATATCCACCCAATAGTCGTTGGGAACCTCAGGCAAAGCCATACCAGATTCCTAACCCAGAGGCACTGACATAATAAATGTTTGTTGTTTTGAGCCATTATACTTTGAAGTAATTTGTTATGCAGCAGTGGACGACTAACGAAACTCTAGAGACTTTCTTATTTCTGAAAAACTGCACATGCTGTTCCCAGCTCCTGGGTTACTCCCCCTACTCCTCCTCATACAGATCCATTTCGCCTAACTCCAATCTATTCTCAAGTCTCAGGTGAGATGACACTTCCTCCAGGAAGCCTTCCCTGACTTCCTTCACTATCACGTTGATCATACCAGACAGAAAGCTCCATGAGGACAGGCACCATGGCTGTCACAATTCACTTTGGACCCTCTGTATCCAAAAAAAGAACTGGCAATAGAATATGGGTTGTAAACACCTCCTGCAGAATAAAAGGCATAGAAAGGCTTCTCCTCTCCATGCTGATCTGAGTCTTCTCCTTATGCCCAGCATATGACTCTGTATCATATATACATTAACTACATCCTGAGTTTCTAGAAGCCATGCTTTTAATTTACATGGTTATAATATTGAACTCAAATCTGATATTTCCACAGAGCTTTAACTTTTCCTTTTCTCATTCGTTCTTTTTTCACTTTCACAATAACCGTCAGGGACATCACTATCCTCATTTCACACATAGGAAAAATGAGACAGAAAGACCTGAGTTAAGTTTCTTTGACAACAAAGTGCAAACTGCAAGTCTCGAAATGAGTCTCCAATCTCTCAGTCTAGTACTGCTCTCAGAAGGAAGTCAGATGAACAAACACTCTAATTATTAAAAATTTTGCTTTAAAAATGCAGATTACCTTTTATAGATGACTGATGCTTTCACTTCATCACCCAGGCATCTTGGTAAGCAAATAAATGACAATATGAAATGCTTGATCTCTAAGGGGAAAAGATTGCAGAATCAAGGAAATAAAGTAAAATCTAATTAAATCAGATCTGGAAAAAAAGGAAGTTACGAAAAAAAATCAGTAACAAGCGAAGCATAAAATGGAAAGAAATCAGTTTCAATGCTTTCAGATACATATTGGTAAGCTTAAAAATTGTCAGAAAAAAATACAGGAGGCAGAAGCAAAATAGGCTAATGAAAAAAGGAACCATTCACAACAGACTACTTTACAGACCATCAAATATGAGATTCCAGGCTGGGCTATATGTCTCTAAGTAGTCACAAAGCACTCATTTTTTTGTTTTGTTTTGTTTTTCTAACTCCATAAGGATCTTATTTACCACGTGTAAGTAACATTTCTAAAACTACAAAGTTCTGAATTTAAAACAATGCAGTGGAATGAAAATCACAATAATACCAGTTGCAGTCTGTACAGTGAGGAAAATGTTTTATAACCGATGACTTTTGCTTCTTTGGTAATTAAATGCCTTTGGGTAGCCCATAGACACACCCACCATAGGCTGAACTCCACTCAACTGTAAAGAAGATTCCAGAAAAGTTTGCACAGTGAGCCATGGCTCCATGTGTGCTGGGTTGGCCTTTACTTTAGCTTTTAATTAGTTATCAATTTTTAATTGCATGCCATGTGCTCAGTTATGTCTGACTCTTTGCGATTTCTCTGTCCATGGAATTTTCCAGGCAGGAATACTGGAGTGGGTTGCCATTTCCTCCTCCAGGGGATCTTCCCTGGCCCAGGGATCAAACCGACATCTCCTGTGTCTCCTGTATTGCAGGTGGATTCTTCACCCACTGAGCCATTTTAATTATTAGAGGGTTGACAAAAAGTCCAGATTTCCAGCGTCTGGGTTCACATCCTCAAATGACAAATATGAGTCAGAACTCAGGAAGTGTTCCCCTTATCCAGGGCATATGGTCTCTGTATCTCTAGTCATCACCCCCTATTTCTTCTATTATCGGCCTGTCTCTGGCATTTGCAATTTTCCTGGGCCTCTAGAAGCATGGGGTTGAGGTCCCTATGCTAAAAAAATGGTGGCTGCTCTTAAAATTCCATTGGTTAAAACAGGTTTACGCAAGTGACCTTTGGGAAAAGGGAATTTGGGGGGAAGAAAGAAGTGTCACTAGGAATCCCTCAGGCACCTTTTCTCCTTTTGCTCTCCTTCCAGCCTCTCAGTCATGGCATCTCTGCTTCTCTCTGTGTCTCTCTGCCATGTTTCTCCCGTACTGAGGCCAATTTCTTCATAGCATCAGTTGGTAGTAATCTAAAATAGCCAGGTTGTTGTATGACAGCCTGGATGGGAGGGGAGTTTGGAGGAGAACGGATACATGTACGTGTGAGGCTGAGTCCCTTTGCCGCCCACCTGAAACCAGCACATTGTGAACTGGCTACTTGTTGCTGTTGTTCGGTCTCCCGGTCGTGTCCAGCTCTTTTGCGACCCCATGGACTGCAGCCCGCCAGACTCCTCTGTCCATGGAATTTCCCAGGCAAGAGTACTGGAGTGGGTTGTCATTTCCTTCTCCAGGGGATGCTCCCGACCCAGGGATCAAACCCATGTCGCCCGCATTAGCAAATGGATTCTTAACCGCTGAGCCACCAGAGAAGCCCTATTCTCTAATATAAAGTTTTCAAAAATGAAAAAAGAAACTAACTTTATTCAGAATGTGAAGACAAACTTACTGAGCTTTTTTTCAGTGAAGATTATAGTCATGTGATAATTTATTACATTTTTATTATTAACTTAATGATACATTTTTATGTTTCTTTGGAAATTTCTTACTTTAGGAGTAAAAGACCAAAAAAGCCATAAACTTTTCTTTTTCCTATTTTGGTAAAACTGGTTGAAATGATACATAGACAGATGAACAATTTTAGTTTGGTGACAAGCTGAAAAATCCATCCTTTGTTAGCAATTACTGTCAGAATGAATACTCTTCTAGGCACTGTTGAGGATTTGACGCAATAAATATTATTAATATACCAAATTGAAAAAATAAAGAAAAATAAAACAACCTGCCTGGTCTGGCATCCATTTCCTAGTCTCTCAACTCAGTTTTCCCAGCTCTCGGGGCCCAGCGTCTCATTTCCCAAATCCAATTTGCCCAAACAGGAGTCAAATTGGTGCAGTTATCTATTCAAGTCAGACCCACCAATTACTGGTCACGGTTGTCGGTCATCCTATGAATCAGGGCATCTGAGACAATACCCTGATAACAAGCACAAAATATGGCATCGAAGAGTCTAGGCAAGACACACCCCCTTCCAGGGCAGGCAGGCTGTGACCCGCCACCACCTCCCCAGACACAGCCCAAAGTCTAAAGCAATTTGCCTCTGTGCTCCCACGAGCTGTGGCCCAGCCAGGGCCTGGCTTCCAGAGGGCAGAGCTCTGTGCAAAGGGATAATGTGCTTCACTTGGAGACCGAGCCCTCAGCCACAGGCACAAATGGAAGCAGTTAGTTGCTATAATGAATTTGTAATGCTCCTTCGCTTGTTTCCTCTCCGTGCCTGTTGGCCCTTCAAAACAGTGTGAATCCACCGGAGAACAGTAATTGGGCTTCTTCTAGCCAGTGTGGGGGTTCACGCCCGCTGCGTCCCCCACCCCAGACAAACCACTGCACCTCCTCTGAAGTGGCCATAACAAATTTGCCTTTATTGGCCCGAAATTGGGAACTCCACGTTACTTGCCTTTGAGATAGAACAAAGAGCGTCTCTATTCTCTCTGGCTCCTCCCAGCCCCAAGATAGCCAAGAACAGAGTATGATTCTCAGGCTTCAGTTCACCCTGCAGAAACAAGGAAATCCTAGCAGCCCGAGAGGCACTAGGGCAGGGTGGTTAAGTACACAGGACCTGGCTCTCATCCCAGCTCTGCCAGGAAAGTGCTGTGTGATTTCCCGCAAGTTGCTTCACCTCTCTGAACCTCATGTTCTCCATTCGTTAAATGCCGATAGTCACATCCTCCCTGGTTTGTGGAGAAGACAAAGTGATAAATGAAAGCAACCCCCGGGGCTTGGGCCAATATACAACAAATGACGTTTCCCTTTCTCTCCTCTCAAATCCTCTCTCTCTAAATATTTGAAAGCGGCTGTCAGGATTTGAACTCACACTCAGGTGTATTCTCCTGCAAATGTGTGCTGAGAGTTGAATCCTTCCCCTCTTGCTGGCTCATTAGGCTGTGTCCAGTCTCCACTGTAACACATGCTGCTTCAAGCACATCTCCTATATGTAACTTTACTTACCTCCGTGGGTGTTTTCATTGGATACATTTCTAGTAGTGCACCGCTAGGCCACAGGATTCTCACTCCTGCCTGCCAGGTGTCACCAGGCTCATCTTAACCCTTTGGACAGGAAGAGGCCTACTCTTGGTTCCACCAATCACACCATCCTCAGCCTCCTCAGCCTTAGAGGAGGCAGAGGGAAGCCCTGGCTGGCCTCAAGCAGCTTTCACACTTCCGTCTTTCTATAGCTGGCAGAAGGCACTAGATGCTTCCACCAGAGACTGGGCTCAAATAGAGTTCCTATTTCCAAAAGAGAACCAGATATAAAGCTGGACAACCTCAGTTCACATCCTTGCCATGATTCCTGTGGGCTGTGTGACCCTGTGTGAGTTGCTCAACATCTCTGAGCTTTTGTTTTCCCCGTAGGTAAAAAGAGCACCAAAATGTATACATGTGAACCTGTTGAAAGGCTTAGAAACAATGAATATAAAGCCTTGAATGCAGGGCCCGATTCCCAGGCGACTATCATTTTATTCTTGGTGCCCAGTACTTACTTAAGAATGCTACAATTTCCCCCGCAGGCTTTTCTGCTTCTTTCTTTGACATTTGACCAAGAATGCTGAAACAGAGCACCGTGTTGTGGAAGGCCTGGTCCTGCCTTCCAAGGGCAAGCCTCAGGGGTCCATTCAAAACCCTTTCAAATAAGACCTTCCACTTGAGATTCAATAGCTGAGAAGGTCAGCTCATGGAGGGTCAGAGACAAAGGGGACGTTTGTCTGGTTTGGCCTCAGCACAGTTGCCAGGACTCTCTTTCTAAAAGCGAGCCTGTTACTGTTATTGTTATTATTGTGCTGTCATCGCCATTGTTTTGACAGTTGGGCATGGGGGCAACCATTCTCACTGTCGCAGATAAGGGCACAGGGGACCCAGGCTCAACTGAGAAGGCCACTGGCCCCTCTGAGACATAACCGTCTGATTGGAACCTGCTGCAGAAGTCTGCACATAAAAGTTCCTCCACAAAATCAGTGGCTATTTAGGGAGCACCTACTATGTGCCAGGACTTGTACAAGGTTCGAGGCCTGCCGTGAGCCACAGCAAGATGCTTCCCTAAGGTGGCACTTAGAGTCTGGTGGGGGAGACAGACACTACGACAGGGGTGGAGTCTGGTTTTGGTTTTAAGCGCACAGTGGCAAACTGTGATTCCCACTTAAAGAGAACAGAGTGTAACATCTGAGGCTAACGAGGGAGGGAAACAGAGAGATTTGGGGATGCCCAAGGGATTGGACTTCCCTGACGGCTCAGACAGTAAAGAATCTGCCTGCGATGCAGAAGATTCCCTGTAGAAGGGAGTGGCAACCTACTCTAGTATTCTTGCCTGGGAAATCCCATGGACAGAGGAGCCTGGCGGGCTGCAGTCCATGGAGTCGCAAAGAGTCGGACATGACTGAGCGACTAGCATTAAGGGATTGACGGAGGTCTTAGAAAGCTGTGTGGCGCTGGGCGAAGCCCTCACCTGTCTGAGCCTGTTCCCTGAAATTCAAACAAGGGGTTACCTTACCTATTCCTGAGTTGCTGAGGCACAAAATATGATCTCCCACGGAAGGCGCCCAGCACAAGTCCTGCCCCGCAGTAGCCTCTAAGTGGGGCTAGTTCCTCGGCATTGGTTGAACCTAGGGCTAAGCCTCCAGACCATTTAGCCTTTGGAACATTCCAATCCATGCTAGGTACCTGAGGAGACCAAAAAGAGCCCCAGTTGCCTGCAAGCTCAGGCAGAGGCCTTTGGAATTTAGGAACTTCCCAAGGAGCCTGTCCAGGGCACACCCTGGTTTTGAGAAGACAGCCTACCTGCCTCCTCTTCCTAAAGCATTACATCCTAGTGACATGAACAAAACAGTCCTGTCTTCATTACTCTATTGTCATTGTCAAGTTTACTGTTGCTATTACTACTAGTAATGATAATAATGATGGCAGTGTTTTTATTGCCTGTTTGCCTACTCAGTCTTTTAAGGGCTTCCATGATTTTCTCTACACGCCCAAAATCCACCCAATTATCTCTCAGAAACAAAGGGGCTGTCTAATAGTCTAATGCAAGACTCAGCAAACACCTTAGAGAAAGGGCCACAGCATAAACATTTGAGGGTTTGTGGGTCTCTGTAGTGACTGTGTGAAAGCAGTTATCAGAAAAGATGAAAACAAATGGGTAGGGCCATGTTCCAAGAAAACTTGATTTATAAAGACAGTCAATGGGGCTGGAGTGAGTTGATGTGTAGGTGATGCACATCCTCTAGGCTTTAAACGGCTTCTCACGTGACATGGAGGATGTATACAGGGTGATGTGCTCACAATTACCTTATTTTGAACCACATATGAGAGTGTTCTTGTGGAAACTTATACATCACTTGATGGAATCATTTAACAATCTTTGTAGTTGGTGGGCTTAATTCTTTTTTACTACATTTTTCCAAGTGATTCTGAGATGTTTATACATTTAACTACTTAACTAAAGATTTGTCTCTCTTGGTGAAAGGCTGGTTGGAAAACAGTAACAAACCCTACAAGGGACTATGGTGCAACCCATAATGAAAACGGATATTTACTAAATCTACAGAGATTTAGTAGATATTCATAAGAAGGTGATCTCTCAATTACAAGTGTTAGAAATTTGAAATGAACCTTTGTAGATCAGACCTAGTAAAGCTAACCTATAGGACAAATGAAAATAACCTGTAATGAGAAGTGATGTAATGCCCACATGAGTGGGCATGTATTGCTTAGAATAAAATTTTCAGTGAAGACATGAGGTTGACATTTGGAAAAGGGCTAGGTTTTGAACAACATAGGTGAAAATGAAAGTGATTTGCTCCGAGCCTTCCATGTGATGCCTGAAAAAGTATCTCAAGCAATGAGAAAGACATAGGTGGGAAGCTTAGGAAGGGTTTGAAGAAAACAGTTTTTTAAATGGGAAAGTTAGGGAGGGAAAGCATCAATTTCTAAATTAATGTACTATTTTAACATAGGAAGTGATTTAAAATGCTGTTTCTATAACTAAATTAATACCTCAAGTGGTGGGAGACATCTGATTGTTTCATCTCCATGTCCTTAAAAGCTGGTACATTTGAGCTGTTTAAAAAATGGCAATTTCTCCTTGGGAAAATAGGAGGGTACATGATGGAAAGGCAGAACTGGTATCATCTACTTTGTTCAGAGAGCCTCTGCAGGGCTTGGCACACAGTAGGTAGTAATGAGTAAAAACAAATGAATGAGACAGTGAGTGAATGAATGAATGAACAAATAGTAATGAATAAAATGAATGAATGAGAGAGTGGGTGAATGAATGAATGAACAAATCATTTGAACACTTCCTGTAATGCTCACCACCTCAAAACAACTCAAATTCTAGCCAGGAAGGAGATCCATAGCTGTTTGGCCAGCTATAGAAATTCACTTAAACTTCACCTGCAAGTGTTGCCTCTCCCAGAATTTATCATCTTCATGTTTTTCTCAAACAGGAAAGGTCAGAGAAAGTCAGAGAGTTCCCTCAGCCTCCAAGCTCCTGGACCTTAACTCCTACTAAGCAGCACAAACCAAGCCAGAAACAATCCTGCCCCAAAAGAGAAAGGGTGGGACGTGGTGGGGCATGGACTGGGCAAGAGGAGAAAAGGTAAAGGGTGGGATTCTGGAAACCCTTTCTCCCTGGGAGAAAGAAATCAACACAACTCAAGCCTTGGACTGTCCTTTCTGCTGCCCACGGTGACTCAGCATGGGGGCCTGAGAGTCTTGTTGAGAAAAGATGATGGGGCAAAGAGAGAGATGGATGGGAGAAAAGGGGAGCCTTTCACAGGAAGGCAGCTGGCCCCAGTCAAGGCTGCCACTATTGACTGAAGGCAGAGCCAAGCTAGGGGCAACACTGCTCAGACCACAGGGCCAGTAGCCAAGGGAGGAGCCGGCATGTACCTTCGCTCTCTGTCTGCAAAGATTGAGCTTCTAAGCACCAAGTTCAAGCTTCCTCTACATTCTTGAACTGGTAACCACGATAGCAGTAGCAAAACCAATAAGAATAGCTAACACAGGGACTTCCCTGGTGGTCCAGAAGTTAAGACTCCATGCTTCCAATGTAGGGGATGAGGGTTCGATCCCTTGTCAGAGAACTAAAACCCTACATGTCGTGTGGCTAAAAAAAGATCTCTGTGCCTATGGTGACAGTTACACAACCCTGTAAACATAGCAAAAATCGCTGAATTGTGCAAGTAAAGCAAGTGAATTATATGGTATGTAAATTATAACTCAATAAAACATTTTTTTTAAAAAGTAACGCTTAGACTTCCTATAAGCCAAGCTTTATACACACTCAAGCCACCATCATTAACCCCATTTTATAGGCAAGGAAACTGAGGCATAGAGAGGTTAAGTAGCTTGCCCAAGTTAGCGTGGGAGTGGCAGAGCCAAGACTTGGGTGACCAGCAGTCCTGGTTTGCTCAGGACAGTCCCGGTTTGCTCAGGACAGTCCCCACTTTAGTGCTGAAAGCTGTGTGCCTTAGCAAATCCTTCAGACCAGGGCAAATCAGGTCAGCTGGGTCACCCTAACCAAGGGCAGGCAGCAAAGGACATGTGTTTAACCACTTCCTAACCCTGCTCTGGGAAGAAGCATGGTGTAACTATTAAGAGCATGAGCTTTGAAGCCAGGATTAAGATCCAGGTTCAAGTCCAGGCTTTGCTTAGTATTAGCCACCGGGTCTATACGGCTCAGTTTTCCTTCTCTGTAAAATGGGAATCATAGAATCTACTTCATTTTCCGGTTTCAAAACCTGGGGCTGGACATAGGATGAATGTCTAACTTTGGTTAGACTGTATGGTCAACCCCATCATTGTAAGTGAGATAATAATACATTAGTCTGGAGGGAATGAGGTGGGAACTGCTCAGGCAGGAAGGTGTGTTAAGGCCAGGAATTCTACTCAATGCTCTGTGGTGACCTCAATGGGAAGTCCAAAAGGGAGGAGACCTACACACATGTGTGGCTGATCACTCTGCCGTGCAGTTGAATCTAACACAACGTTGTAAAGCAACTACACGCCAATAAAAATTAACTTTAAAAAACCATTTAAAAAAATTTTAAAACAATGTTACTGTTAGTGATTCTCAGGTTAACAAGGAAATCAAAAGAACTCTGAGTTGCATGCATCTAATGACAAATTCAATATAAAGCCCTGAAAAGTATATCCCAATTTATAACACACTTTTAAGAAGATAGTAAGTATAAAAATAAATGTGAATGTTAAAAAAAAAAAAAAAAGGATTAAAGCAGCCATCTGCTGAGGGCAGAGGGCGGAGGGCGGGGTGGGAGGGGACCCCGCGTCACCCTCAGGTCACACCAGCTGCTGTCAGCTCCTGTCCCAGGCGTCCAGATATCCTGGCGGGATGAGGAGGCGTCTGGGCTGCCCACTCAATCCTGTTTCGACTCCAGAGCCCAGGCGAGCTAAGCTGCTTCCTCTCCACTCCTCGGCTATTTGTGGCCCTCCTTACAGGGCCAGGGGCCAGGGAGGTGTCACTGGCCCCTTCCGTCCCATGTTCTCTTTCAAACAATGGGAACCAGGATGTTCCAGCCATCAAGCCCCCTAACTGCCTCACCATCCTCTCCGAAGCCCGGACCCACAGCCCTGCCGGGCCTCGGGCACCCCGTGAATACCTAGGCCAGGGCTGACGGAGGTGTTCCCCGCCGCTTATGCTAATTCGGATTCCAGCCCTGATGAGGGTCATCATTCAGTCACTCAACAAACACCAGGGGAGGCCCAGAGTCCCGGTGAGCCTGTGCTCTGGAGTCAGACGGCTCCAGGTTCCATCGCAGCTCACTGCTAACCAGTCCCCCCTCCCCCAACCTGAGTAACAAGCTGATTAACCTCTCTGTAGCCCTGTGTCCACAGATCAATTGATAACAGTCCTTACGACACAGTGTTGTGTAAAACCCTTAGAAGGATGTCTGGCAAGTAATAGGTGGTCAATAAATGTTACTTATCATTAATCACAGTATTATTAATGCTAACATTAATATGTCTTGCACTTTCATTATATCCTTATTTCTGGGCCACTTTGAAAGCACAGTTGACCCTTAAAACAACGGAGGGGTTAGGGACACCAAATCCCTGGACCACTTGTAAGCTGGTTCTTCTGCTCACTGGGGATTCAGACTCTTCCTTATCTTTCTCTCATACCTGTTTGGTTGTTATTCTCTGGGTCACTTCCTCTCCTGGGCAGCAGGTCCTGACCCAGAGCTCCCTGCCTCGGTCAGTCTAGGCACTTCCATCCCAAGCTATGCCACGCTGGTGGCGCTAGTAGTAAGGAATCCACCTGCCAGTGCAACGGACCTAGGAGATGCAGGTTCGATCCCTGGGTCGGGAAGACTCCCTGGAGAAGGGAACCGCAACCCACGCCAGTACTCTCGCCTGGGAAGTCCTACGGACAGAGGAGCCTGGCAGGTGGGCTACAGTCCATCAGGTTGCCAAAGAGTCTAACACGACTGAGCGACTGAGTACACATTACAACATAGACATTCACCAAACCTACATTTGCATCAAGTGCCCAGACTGGCCGGTGGCTGTATTTTACATCAGTTTTTATTACTACTACATGCAAAGAAAGATATAATGAAAATATACCTGAACATACAAATTAAGGAGGGAGAGAGGCACCCGGGTCAGGCATTGATCTTTTGTTTGTGTAAGAGATTGACTCAGCAAATCCTTTTTATGGTTGTAGTGAAAAGGGAGGCTCTGCGTCAGCTTCAGCGACAGTAAATTCTCAACTGGGAATAAATTCTTCTGGTCAGCCGACACTTGTCTGGTCTAAGGACCAAAGGCCTTTCTACACCTCTGATTCTTCTTCTTCCCTCCACTACTCAGAATGAGCTGAGCTGTGCTATGCTGAGTCTCTGTCACGGCCGACTCTCTGCAACCCCATGGACTGTAGCCCGACAGGTTCCTCTGTCCATGGGGATTCTCCAGGCAAGAAGACTGGAGTGGGTTGCCATGCCCTCCTCCAGAGGATCTTCCCAACCCAGGGATCGAACCCAGGTCTCCCACATTGCAAGCAGATTCTGAGCCACCAGGGAAGCCCAAGAATACTGGAGTGGGTAACCTATCCCTTCTCCAGGGGATCTTCTCAATCCAGGAATCTAATTAGGATCTCCTGCACTGCAGGTGGATTCTTTACTAGCTCAGCTACCAGGGAAACCCAGAATGAACTACACTCACATAATTAATTAAAAAAAAAACACATCACTTCTCACTGGAATGTAAATTGGTTCAACTTTTGGAGAGAGGAATTTGGCAGAGTCATTCTCATGAGTACCAGCAATGTCTAAACATCTCGATCCAATAAATCTGCTTATAGAGACCTCACCCAAGCAAATTATCTAAAACAGGGGCAAAAGTGACCAATTTCACAACCACATTTGTTGTAGTTTTCAGTCTAAAATTTAAAAATAGGAAACAATTGGATCACAACCAACACGGTCTTGCTAAGTCAATGTTCTGATTATCTCTTTTGACATTAAAAAAAAATCCCAAAGCTAAGTGACAACCACAGTTCTTTATTTAGTTGACAAATCTGCCACATAGGCAAGGCTGACTAAAGATGCCCCTTTTCTGTTCTATTTGTCTAAGTGCGGTTGACTCAAAAAGTGAAGGGCTGGACAGTGTCTCTTGACACAGTATTTCCAATATGGAAGCCTCAGGATAGTCTGATGTCTTAAATGATGGCTCAGGACTCCACAGGACAGAAAGTAGAACCTGCAAGTTTCTTAAAGTGTGGGCCAGCACAGCACGACTTCTGCTTTTTTCTACTGATGGAAGTCACAGAGCACCATGGTGTCCATACAGGGCAGGGGCCACAGACCCACCTCTTTCATGGGGGATGCATCTAAGAATTTGCAGACATGGAGATACAGAGGGAGAAAACAGACTTGTGGACACAATTGGGGGAAGGAGGGGGTGAGACAAATAGAGAAAGTAGCGCTGAAACATATACACCACCACATGTAAAATAGATCGCCAGTAAGTATTTGTTGTATGACTCAGGGAGCTCAACTCCGTGCTCTCTGACAACCTAGAGGAATCAGAAGGGGTCGGGGTGGGGGGTGTGAGAGGGAAGCTCAAGAGGAGAGGACATACATATACTCATGGCTGATTCATCTTGATGTTTGGCAGAAACCAACACAACGTTGTAAAGCAGTTATCCTCCAATTAAAAATATAAAAAATTTTAAAAAGGAAGTTTGTGTTCAAATCAGCATTTTTCAGCTCCAATAAGGAATTCTGGCTATGTGCAGTCCCAGCTGGCTGGTGGGTTCCTGATGTCCCCTCAGGCCGGATGTTAGATTCCCTGGTTTGCCATGGCTCCTCACTGGCCTGCCTTCTGCGTTAATGATTCCTGTCGGCCCCCCTGGGCGTGTGTGTTTGCAGTCTCATGAACCATATTTATAACTGAAAATCAACAACAACAGATTCATAAAGCAAATCTAAGGCAAAGCACGTTGAGATGATTTGTCTGGAGAGAGGAGAATGGTGCCTGAGATGCAAAGCACTCGTGATTTCCCTATACGTTGTACAAACTGGTCCTTATTCCAGTCCTCTTGGACGGGAGCCACCCTCTCGACTCCCATCTCATGCTTCCTCCCCAGGGAATGGTGTCAGGAAGGTGTGGTGATCCTCCAGCCACCGATGCCCTCAGTGAAAGTGAAAGTCACCCAGTCGTATACGACTCTTTGCGACCCCATGGGCTATACAGTCCATGGAATTCTCCAGGCCAGAATACTGTAGCCTTTCCCTTCTCCAGGGGATCTTCCCAACCCAGGGATCGAACTCAGGTCTCCCACATTGCAGGTGGATTCTTTACCAGCTGAGCCACAAGAGACGCCTAAGAACACTGGAGTAGGTAGCCTATCCCTTCTCAAGGAGATCTTCCCAACCCAGGAATCAAACCAGGGTCTCCAGCATTGCAGGTGGATTCTTTACCAACTGAGCTATCAGGGAAACCATCAGTAATGCAGTCGAATCTCTGAAAAGGAGTGGGTGGGAGAGGTTGGAAAGTGAGGAGAGGGCTAGAAACAGGAGTTCAAGAGCAATATAGACAATGTTTGTTTCTCTTTTTCTGACTTACTTCACTCTCTATGACAGACTCTAGGTTCATCCACATCACTACAAATGACTCAATTTCATTCCTTTTTGTGGCTGGGTAATATTCCATTGTATATATGTACCACATCTTCTTTATCCATTCATCTGTCAGTGGACACCTAGGTTGCTTCCATGTCCTGGCTATTGTAAATAATGCTGCAATGAACATTATGATACATATTGTCTTTTTGTGTCACAGTTTTCTCAGGGCATATTATCTGCGGTTGAAGTGCTGGGTCATATGGTAGTTCTGGGCTTCCATGGTGGCTCAGACAGTAAAGAATCTGCCTGCAATGCAGGAGACCTGGGTTCGATCCCTGGGTTGGGAAGATACTCTGGAGAAGAGAATGGCAACCCACTCCAGTATTCTTACCTAGAGAATTCCATGGACAGAGGAGCCTGGCAGGCTACAGTCCATGGGGTTAGCCCATGGACTAAGCGACTAACACTTTCACTTTCATGGTAGTTCTATGAAATCTAGAAGAATGGTACTGATGGACCTATTTGCAGGGCAGGAATAGAGACTTTGGGGCAGAGAACAGACGTGTGGACCCACAGAGGGAAGAAGAGGGGGAGACGAATTAAGAGAGTAGCATTGACGTATATACACCATTGTGTTGTATATATATGTGTAAATATATTTACACATATGTTGACCATGTATAAAATAGACAGCTAGTGGGAAGCTTCTGTATAATGCAGGGAGCTCAGCTCATTGCTCTGTGATGATTTAGAGGGGTGGGAGGGATGTTCCAGGGGAAGGGGCTATATCTATACATATGACTGATTCATGCTGTTTACAGCAGAAACTAACACAACATTGCAAATAAATTACACTCCCATTAAAACAAAAGAAAGAACAGTATAAAGACCAGCATCGGAGTGGGTGCCTTGGGTTTGGGAAGAAAGAGACAAACAGCGAAGTCGGTGGTAAAAGGAAAGAGCATGACATGGCCATTTCATGCCTCCTAGCAAACAAGATAGAGGGCAGCAAACCCTGGCTGCCCAAACTGCTCAAGAAATTGCTAGCAAATTGCCCCACGGACAGCTAGAAGGAAACCACCCCTCTCTCTGAATTACAATCACATGGGTACCAAATTCGTGACTTTTACTATCTGTGCAAATCACCTGGGCCATTAATCATTTACCATTTTATTCTAAGTTGATTTATAAAGAATCTTAAAATAAAAAAAAAAAAACTCAGCTTTATCCTATGAAATTCCCTCTGAGAAATCATGAGAAGCACAGGTGGTATGCTACACACACACATGCACACACAATGGTGTGCTACAGCTGGCCCAGAATGTTAATAAAAGCCAGTGTTCACTTGTCGAGGGTTTTGCAAGCCTGCCGTGAAACACAGCCATTGTGAAAAATTAAATTATATAAGCTTGCAATTACATTTTTTGAAAGATAAGGGGAACAAGTACACAGAACTCATCCCTTCCTAATTATTTTACTACATTTTCCTATGACCTCTGTCCTTCAGGTTACTTTCACCTATTGCTTCTGGAGGATGAGAATTCTGTATTCATTATCTAATCCTGTACATCTTTTCCCAACTCTGTGTTCAGTGACACAACAGCAGCTTGATGGTAAGTGTATTGACCCCATTTCTGTTGCTGTTGTTTAGTCGCCAAGTCGTGTCTGACTCTTTTGGGACCTCATAGACTGTAGCCCACCAGGCTCCTCTGTCCATGGGATTTCCCGGGCAAGAATACTGGTGTGGGGTGCCATTTCCATCTCCAAGGGATCTTCCCAACCCAGGGATTGAATCTGCGTCTCCTGCATCAGCAGATGGATTCTTTACCACTGAGCCACCAGGGAAGCACGTGGAAACTGGAAAATGCTCCAGATCAGGGCTTTCTTCCCCTGCAGGGCTGATGGCTAAATATTCACCAGCACACTGCATCTTTGTGTCATTATTAAATCCATATAATATGTCTAGTATAATATGTAATATAAATATATTTCCCCTGCATGCATGTATGCATGCTAAGTTGCTTCAGTCATGTCTGACCCTGTGCACCCCCATGGACTGTAGCCCTCCAGGCTCCTCTGTCCATGGGATTCTCCAGGTAAGAATACTGGAGTGGGTTGCCATGCCCTTCTTCCCAGCCTAGGGATTGAACCCTCATCTCTATGTCTCCTGCCTTGTTAGGCAAGTCCTTTACAACTAGCGCCACCCAGGAAGCCCCTTTGTTTCCCCTAATGCTCCCTAAAACAAATCAGCTGCAAAATTAAAGTAAATATATTTCCATACTCTCGCAAAGGTCTTGCTGTGCGTCAGCAAGGAAGTGCTGTCGTTTGACACTCACTAGCCCCACCCAACAGTCATTCATTAGGGACCCTGAGGCCGGGAGGAGGTGAGTGAGTTTGCTGAGACTACAGCGAGTTCAGGGCCAACTGCAGCTTCTCCCCCACCCCACCCCTGGTCCCCAGCCCCCTGCACTGCTTTCTGTTCAACGCTGCCTCCCTGTGCAGATGACAAGTCAGGTCACTGAAACACACATTTCAGAAACAACTAGAATAAGAGGGAGCAGCCCGAATGAGGGCAGAAGGGAGGGGACTGGGAGGGGGGACGGTAAAAGGGTCATTAGAAATTCACACAATTAATTAGACAATGCTGGGGACACGGTCATCTCTAATCCATTGATAAAGATGGCAGGGGGGGCCTATTCCCACCTGGGACCCCTTGCGGGTTACCACAAGCTAAGCTCAATCATCTGCCTCCCCCTCAATCCACCCCCTCCCCAAACCCGCTTAAATATTTGATGCAAAATTAAAGCCCGTTCCAACTTTTATGAGCAGTGTAGCAGTGTCTGCTGCCGCTGGGCGCCCACTGCCCCCACCATTTCCCAAGGAGCCCCCCACCCCCCATCCTGGGCGGCCTCGGCCTCCATCAAGCCGAGTGCATTAGGACAATTAGCACCAGCCCACTGGCGCCAATTAGCAACCAACAGTGTCTATATTATGGAGAGGGAGCGGCAGGGGCGCCTGTGTCTCCAGCCGGCCTTCACACTCAATTACATTAAGTGGAGGCTCCGAGCTGCGGTCGGTGGGATGGACAGTTGCTGGAGTAATTGTGTCTTCTCTGCTCTGTAGGTGATCTTCTCCTGGCTCCCCAATCCAGGACTGACTCCTCTTCCTGTCCACTTCCATCAATACACATGCCTTCAAAAGGCAGGAGGAAGGGAGGCACAGGGTGGAGGCTGCAATGGCCAGAGAAGCAGGTCGGGCATGGAGCTAAATCATAATAAGGATCATTCATTCATTCGTTCATTCCACAAATGTTCTCCCAGGGCCCACTGTGCACCTGGCAGGCTTCTACAGCCAGCACCAGCTAGAAAACTGGCCTTGCTCAATGCAAAGTGACGATATGAGATGCATTGTCCAAAAGCTGTTAGGAGCTTCACAATGGTGGCACAGAGCATTAAACCAACTGTGGGATCCTTCTGAGCAGGGATCCCTTCTCAGCCCTTCTGAGCCCAGTCCAATAGCGCGGTTGTGGGGTTTGGGGATATGGTCATGAACACATCTGAACAGACATGCCTGCCTTCAGGGGACCTCACAGTTTGATGGAGAGAGTTGTTTTTGTTCAGTCACTAAGTCATGTCCAACTCTTTGTGACCCCATGAACTGCAGCACACCAGGCTTCCCTGTCTTTCACTATCTCTCAGAGTTTGCTCAAACTCATATCCATCTAGTCGGTGATGGCATACAACCATCTCATCCTCTGTTGCCCTCTTCTCCTTTTGTCTTCAATCTTTCCCAGCATCAGGGTCTTTTCCAATGAGTTGGCTCTTCGCATCAGGTGGACAAAGTATTGGAGCTTCAGCTTCAGCATCAGTCCTTGCAATGAATATTCAGAGTTGGTTTCCTTTAGGATTGACTGGTTGGATCTCCTGGCAGTCCAAGGGCCTCTCAAGAGTCTTTTCCAACACCACAGTTCAAAGCATCCATTCTTAGGCACTCAGCCTTCTTTATGGTCCAGCTCTCACATTCATACATGACTACTGGAAAAACCATAGCTTTGACTATATGCATCTTTGTTGACAAAGTGATGTCTCTGTTCTTTAATATGCTGAGCACCGAAGAATTGATGCCTTAGAACTGTGGTGCTAGAGAAGACTCTTGAGGGGCCTTTGGACAGAAAGGAGATCAAAGCAGTCAATCCTAAAGGAAATCAACCCTGAATATTCATTGGAAGGACTGATGCTAAAGTTGAAGTTCCAATACGTTGGCCACCTAATGCAAAGAGCAGACTCATTAGAAAAAACTTTGATGCTAGGAAAGATTGAAGGCAGGAGAAGAGGATGACAGAGGATGGGATGGTTGGATGGCATCACCAACTCAATGGACATGAGTTTGAGTAAACTCTGGGAGACGGTGAAGGGCAGGGAAACCTGACGTACTACAGTCCATGGGGTTGCAAAGAGTCGGACACAACTGAGCAACTGGTCAACCACAACAACACGCTGTCTAGGTTTGTCACTGCTTTCCTTCCAAGGAGCAAGCGCCCTTTAATCTCGTGGCTATAGTCACCATCTGCAGTGATTTCGGAGCCCAAGAATATAAAATCTGTCACTGTTTCCACTTTTTTCCCCTTATATTTGCCATAAAGTGATGGGGTGGAGAAAGACAGTTGATAAATGGTAAACAAAATGGATTAGCAAATTGGCTAGTTCATAAGAGGAGAACAAGTGTAATAACAAAAAGAAAAAAAAATAGAGGATGGTAAGAGGATGGAGAAGGGTCAGAGGATTAGATGGACACTGGAAGAGGTCTTGGGATGGTGAGATTCAGGCAAAGAGTCGAGGGAAGTGAGGGAGTGAGGCTTCTAGGTGAGGAAACAGCCAGTGCAAAGGCCCTGTGGCAGAGATGTATCCAACTGTTCAAATAGAGGTGGAGGTTAGAGTGGCTAGAGTGAAGTAAAGGGGGAGAGGAGGAGATGGAGGCCCAAGAACTAAGTGGGATGGAGAGGTGCTGGGCGAATCAGGTAGGGTCTTGTTGGCCATTATGAAGACCATGACTTTTGCTGAAGAACGTGACTCAGGGAGCCACACTGAAGGGCTGTGAGCAGAGGCGGGAATGCATTAAGAGAATCACTCAGAAAGCCGTATTGGGACTAGACAGTAGACAGGAAAACATGGATGCAAGGAGGCCCATGAAGAGTCTACCCCTAGGCTCTGTGTGCCCCATGGTCTCTGCTATATCTACCTACCTTTGTGATACAGCACAAAATCAGCCATGCCGAAACAAATGGGCCTGGCTGTGCTCCAATAAAACTTTCTAGACACTGGATTCTGAGTCTCCTATAATCATTACATGTTATGAAATATGCTTTCTTTAGCTTTCTTCCACAACCACTGCAAAAGGTAAAAACCAACCTTAGTTCATAGAGTCAAAAAAAAAGAAAGGCATCAAGCCAGCTTTGACCCAGAGGCTATAGTTTATCAAACTCAGATTTCTAAAGTCATCCAGAGTGGGAACATGACACTAGGGAAGTGGGAGATTCTAGATATATTTTATGGTACAGACAATAGGACCTCTGAGAGGTTGACTGCAAAGTGTAAAAGAGAGAGGAAAATCAGAGATGACACCAAAGTTTAGGGCCTGAGGAACCAGAAGTGAAAGTTGCTCAGTCCTGTCTGACTCTTTGCGACTCCATGGACTATACAACCCATGGAATTCTCCAGGCCAGAATATTGGAGTGGGTAGCCGTTCCCTTCTTCAGGGGATCTTTCCAACCCAGGGATCAAACGCAGGTCTCCCGCATTGCAGGTGGATTCTTTACCAGCTGGGCCACAAGGAAAGCCCTTAGGAGGCACCTAAATGGAGAAAACCCTGGGAGGTGAGGCTTTGAGGGAGAGGCAAGAGAGGATGGCAATTATCATAATAGCTATGTATTAGTTATTTAACAGGTGTTTAATACACACACAGCTCTTTAAGATCACCACTTCACTTCATCTTTACATTATTCAGTGAATTTGACTCCATTCATGTATCAACCCATTTCACAGATGTGGAGACTAAGTCTCAAAGGAGTGAAATGCCTTTCTTCAAGATCACCAGCAGTTAAGTTGCAGACATAATTCTTTCCCATTCAGGAGCCTGTGTTCTGCAGTATAATATGACTCTGCCCACACTGCTTTGGAGATCTTACTTGAAGCAAGAGACTTTAAAACAGAAAGGAGAAGCCTTCCCAAGCCTACATGTTGATTTATGCTTTAACTTTAGAGTTGGCTTAGGGGTATGTGCTTCAACAAGCCTCTTCCCATCTCTGAGCCTCAGTCTCCCCATCTTTTCATGTGGCTCCATGACTAGAGGCTTTCCCAGGTTCCTTTCTGACTTAACATCTGCTGACACCCTGATTACTCAGCTTCTGACCAAAGGCAACCGGGGCAGGGATGGTCCAACAGCCTAAGGAAAGAGTTAATTCCCTGTGAAATTACTGGGGATTATTTACGTCTTTACATGGTGTTTTATATGTTTAAGTGCTTTCTGATCTTTTAGAAGCTAATCCCAGGTGGAGGCTAAAGGCCTATAAGAAAGCTCCTGTCAGTAGAAGCTGGAATTTGAAGAAGCTAGCAGATCTGGGGCAGCAGATGGTATCTGCAAGAAAGTCAGTCCTCCCCCTCCCATCTCCAGCAGGCTCTTACCCCAAGAACTGCCCCTGGTCACCTTGATGTGGGCCTCCAGCCTCCATAGGAACTGGGTACCTGATCAGGTGGAAAGATGGGTGAATATGAACCAAACAGCCCCTGATCTTGAGAAGCAAGCAGTCAGACTATGTGTGTGTATGTGCTCAGTCTTATCTAACTCTTTGTGACCCCATGCACTGTAGCCCCCCAGGCTCCTCTGCCCATGGAATTCTCCAGACAAGAATACAGGCAAGGGGTTGGATGCCATTTCCTCCTCCAGAGAGATCTTTCCAATCCAGGGATCAAACCCATGTCCCTTGTGTCTCCTGCTTCAGCAGGTGGATTCTTTACCACTGAGCCACCTGGGAAGCCCAGGAGAGATGCAATTTATGCATAAGCCTGGAACCAGCCTCTGGATGCTCACTGACAGCCTAGTGCAAAAGGCAGCCACTGAATCACACAGAGTGTACACTCACTCTGTGCTGGGCACTGGAGATAAATGAAGCGGTGGCCAGACCCAAGGTTCCAGCTGGCATCCAACTTTCCACCTAGTAAAGTCTGTGCGGTGAGCCAGAGAAGGACACTGGCCTTTTGACCTCTGGCTCCAGCCTATAAGAGTGGGTTGCCCCAGACATCTTTTTTTTGGGGGGAATGGGGACTGTATCTCGTTTGCTGACAGTGAATTATTTGTGCAATTATTAAAGAACCAAGTGGTGAAGGTCTGGGCCTCTGGTCTCCTCCTGCCTGAGTGGGTACGCCAGCGGTGTCACTTCATTGCTCTGTGCCTCAGTTTCTGCATCTGTCAAAGGAGGATAATACTAGCCTCTGCCTCACAGGGCTGCAGTGAGGGTTGTCTGCGACCATGGGACACGCAGAGAACTGAGGCACTGTAATATACTATGTAAATTACCAGGAGCTGTGAGTTTTTAAAGGGTTTCCCTGGTGGCTCAGGGCTAAAGAATCCTGTTTGCCAATGCAGGATACACAGGAGTCAAGGGTCCGATCCCTGAGTCAAGAATAATCCCCTGGAGGAGGGCATGGCAATATCCACTCCAGTATTCTTGCCTGGAGAATCCCACAGACAGAGGAGCCTGGCCGGCTATGGTCCACGGGGTCACAAAGAGTTGGACACGACTTAGCGACCGCTGTACCACACTAAGAGATGGGGATGCTGGAAGTTCAGAGAGACTAAGTGAACACGGTCAAGTCAACAAGGCAGTGAAGAAGGAAGCCTGGATAGGAATGTCAGGTCGGAGCCCATGAACGTTTGAGCTTCTCAGACTGTGACTCCAGACGGATCCCGGGGTGTGCATGTGGTTCTCCGCTGATTCCCACTGTTCGCTCTCCCGCTTGGGGCATCTGCATTCTCCAACTACGGAATCTGACCTCAGAGTCCAGGACCAACTGCAGAAAGGGCAGGCCGAACAGACACCTCCTCTTCTTCCCTGGAAAACAGCCCTAAATGCCCCCGCCTCTGGCCCAACCCAGGGCGGGCACTTTTCAGCACCTGCCCCAACCAGAGCCCCAGAGGCTCAGGGCTCATCCCAGCTCCCATCTTCCTATTAAGACTGCATCAAATGTATCTCCTCTGCCCTATATTTTAATTATTCAAAATCTAGGCTTTTCCCCTGCCTTGCCAGCCTTCCCTTAATACTCAGTCTGACCTCTCTCCTCCAGTCTTCTCCTTCCTCAGCGGAGCTCCCCGTCCCAAGGCAGACCTTTCACTTGCTTCAAGTTGAGCTCTCCCATTCATTCAGCACAAAACAGGCACACACATTCATCCCACGTGGCTGCCTTTTCTGCACCCTTGGGTTTTGCTTGGTCACATTTCTTTTATTTTTTTTTAAGATTTTTTTTGGATGTGGACCATTTTTAAAGTCTTTACTGAATTTGTTACAATATTGCTTCTGTTTCATGTTTTGATTTTTTTGGCCATGAAGGATGTGGGATCTTAGCTTCCCAACTAGGAAAGCACCCTAGTGCTTGAACCTGCACTCCCGGCACTGGAAGATGAAGTCTTAACCACTGGACCGCCAGGGAAGTCCCACTTGGCCACATTTCTAACTCCCCACAACCCTGGGAAGCTCTATCATCACCCATGTTACACAAGAGAAAACTCTCTCTATAGAATAACAAATTGAACATATAAGTCAAACCCGGGTCTTTCCAGTTAATCATGTTGTAATAATTATAAGAAGGAAGTAGAACAGCCCTGTTTTTATTCACGTCTATTAGGTGCCAGGCACGGTTGTATAGAGATGCTTTAAAAGCGTGTCTCAGTTGAATTTCAGAGCAAGCCAATGAGGAGGGGAAAACTGAGGCTCAGAGAAGTTAAGTAACTTGGCCAAGGTCACATTTCTGTTTCCACTTCTGGACAAGTGGTCAGGCACTTATCCCCAAGGGCCTCCCACAAAAGGCTGTTGGGCCAAGATGCCCCAGTTGGACAAGGTCTTGGCTAAATATCCATCCCAAGGGCCCCGGAGAAGGAGCTGAGGGGCAGAGGTGTCCCAATTCAATCCAGTTGAACTTCCATCCTGCCTTTGCAAGGACTCAAGGCTCTAGGGCGAAATGCTGGCCAGCTCCTAAAGCCGGGCAAGGACAAAAGAGAACTAATTAAGATTGAAAGCAAGACAGGAACCCCGAGCACTGCCCGATAGCCCTACACTTCACTTGTTTCTTTGAAGACAACCCCAGTGGCATCTTCAAGAGACCTGGAAGCATCAAAGTAAGACCTTCTTGTCCACTTGGAAGAGGGATCCACCCCAAGGAGGAGCTTATTCAATATGAATGAGCAAATGTACATATTAAATCAAACATCACCCAACCCTCATCTTCTCAATTACTAAGGCCCAATGATCTTAATTGCCCTGGGATCCACATAATCTTTGTGGGCATCAGGAAGACACGTTACTGTGGCAAACTGCTGGACTGAGAAGATGGACTATGGGCTCATTCATTCATCCTCAAGATAACTGCCAATTCCTTCCTTCTTTCACTCATTCTCAAGAGTCTTCAAGCAGCCTGCATCCCATTGGGGTTTCCATACAAGCATACCTTTTAAAAAATGATATTTTGTTTCCCAGTCTTCTCTGTTGGCTCCACTGCAGCCAATGAGTGAGTGTGGCTAGTTGAGGCTTTTCTGTCCCTTCACTCTCCTGCCAGCTTGGAAAGCAGATGTGATTTCTGGAGGCACAGCAGCTACTTTCTAATCAGCTACTTTTTAGGCATTAAGCAGGAAGAGAATCAAGCTAAGAATATCATAGAGGGACCCTGGAGCTGTTAAGCTAATTTCAAGATCTACCTCCCTCTGGACTTCATGTTATGTAAGGAAAATAAGTTACTAAGTCACATAAGAGTTGAGTTTTCTCATAACTGTAGCCAATTGTACACCTGATTTAAGTGCCAACTTATGAGAAAGATGGGCACACTCCTCAGGGAGCTTCTAATCTAGTAAGATGGGGTAAGAGAAAAATAATGATTAAAGAGGTTGCCATGTGCCCACAGTTCTGCTGTCACCACCCAGAGAAATGGAAGCAAGGACATTCCCTGCCCAAGCCCTGCTCCTCAGATTCTTCTCCTTTCCTCTCCCAGTAGCCCCTGCCTCTCATGGAGCTCCCTGCAGCCAAAGCCACACATGGCCTCTGCTCCTGTGTGCATAGCCTCTCTGGTCTGTAAAAGCTCTAGAGTTCAGACCACATGCCAGGAATGAATTTCTAGATTATTACCCATCTTAGGTGGGCCCACACTTTTGAACCATAAATCCACTTTTCCTATCACCAGTCCCAACCTAGTCACTTTTTTCCTCCTCTAATTTAACGCCAGAGCAGATTCTCCAATCCGTACTGGCCAGCAAGGATAAGACTTCTTTCTGTCTCAACCCCAGGTCCATTGCTCAGTTCCAAGGCTCAGTGACCCCTCCTTAAAGCCACAGAAAGGAAAAATAATCCCAGTTGCTGATTTGGTGCCCAATAATAAGAAGGAAATGGTGATGACTTTTTCTATTCATAGTAACAGCAACCACAAACATTCATGGATCACGTGAGCCAGTCCAGAGTCCAGAGCAGCCCTCACACTCCTGATACTCCTGGGAGCCTGGATGCTCCCGACACGGAGGAACTGTGTGTCTGCTCTTCACACTGTGGACCCAGTGCCCATCACATACTAAGCACTCATCAAGGTCGTAAATCCTCACCACAGTCTAATGAAGTAAGATATGAAGATCAATCCCATGTGACAGGTGAAAAAAACTGAGGCTCAAAGAGGGAAAGGAACTTGCCTACAGCCACAGAGCTGACAGGGGCAGGGCTAAGATTTGAACCTAGGTGCTCAGTTCTCTAAACACCACCTCCAGGACTCAGGGCTGTGTTCTGGACTATTTGGCTGCTCTTGGCTCAGATGGTAAAGAATCTGCCTGCAATTTGGGAGACCCAGATTTGACCCTTGGGTTGGGAAGATCCCCTGGAGAAGGAAATGGCAACCCACCTCAGTTTTCTTGCCTGGGAAATGCCACAGTCAGAGGAGTCTGGCAGGTTACAGTCCATGGGGTTGCAAAGAGTCAGACATGATTGAGTGATACAGCCAGTGAAATTTAGAGATGAAAAAGTACAGGGACAATGACATTAGTTAAGAGCTTTTCTTTTCACTCCGCAGAAACAAAAAGGCTCCTTGCTGATTCTCTGCCACTTTTTGTAAGAACAACATCCCAAGCTGCATAGGGAGGAAGCATGCCATGAAGAAACAGTGATGCTGATAAAAATCACTTTTTCAGAGCATGAATTGAAGGCAATTACTCAGATTATCAAACCACTCTTCACAACAGATTCTAAGCCGATTTCTTTAAACAGCAGCCCCCTATCTCTCTGACTCAAAAATGCAATCACTGATTGATTCATTCAAAAAACATTTATTGGGACTTCCCTAGTAGTCCAGTGGTTAAGACTCTGTGCTCCCACTGCAGGGGGCCTGGGGTCGAACCCTGTTTAGGGAACCCTTAACAGATCCCACATGCTGCAACAAAGACCCAGGACAGACAAAGACATAAATATTGTTTAAAAAAATTTATCATTGAAACATGTAAATTATCCTATGTGAAACAAATCGCCAGTCCAGGTTCAGTGTATGATACAAGGTGCTCAGGGCTGGTGCACTGGAATGACCCAGAGGGATGGGATGGGGAGGGAGGTGGGAGGGGGGTTCAGGATGGGGAACACATGTACACCCATGGCAGATTCAAGTCAATGTATGGCAAAACCAATACAATATTGTAAAGTAAAATAAATAAACAAATAAATAAAAAAATAAAATTTAACAAGCCTCTACGGTATGCCAGGAACTCTTGTAGGTGCTGAAGCCATACCTTTGAATAAAACAGACAAAACCCCTGCCTTCACGGGGCTGATAGCCTTCAAGCAGGGAGACTGATAATGTGTTTGAAATAACCCCCACCAAAGAGATCCATGTCTTAATCCCTGACACCTGCAACCTTACCTTATATGGAAAAAGGGGTGGAGCTTTACAGTTATAATTAAGAACCTTGAGATGGATAGAGTTTCCTGGACTGCCTAGGTGGGCTCTAAACACATCAGTTACAAGAGGGAAGCAGACAGAGATTTGACACACACAGAACAGAAAGCCAAGTGAAGACAGAGAAAAGGGCTTTGCAAGTGCTGGTCTTGAAGGTACGGAGCGATGCTGACACAAGCCTAGGAACATCAGAAGCTGAAGAGGCAAGAAACGAGATCTCTGAGATCCTTCCGAGGATACCCTCTGGATGCCTTGATTTTGACTGGGATGTTGATTTCACATTCCTGACCTTAAGAACTGTGAGAGAATACATACCTGCTGTGTTTTGTTTTTTTTTTTTTTAATTGATCAATGGATTCATTTTTTTAATTGGAGCATAATTAATTGCTTGACAATATCGTGTTAGTTTCCGCGGTACAACAACGTGGATCAGCTCTATGTCTACATATCTAGCCCCTCCCTCCTGAACCCTCCTCCCCTCCCCTTGCATCCCACCCTCTAGGTCATCACAGAGTATTGAGCTAAGCTCCCTATGCTGCAGAGCAACTGCCCACTAGCTATCACTTTTGCTAGAGTCTGTCATACAGAGCAAAAAAGTCCGAAAGAGAAAAACAAATCTCATATATTAAGGCATATATGTGGAATCTAGAAAAATGGTCCCTATCAACCTCTCTGCAGAGGCTCAGAGGTAGAGAATGGAGGTGTGGACACAGCAGGGCAAGGAGTAGGGGGACAAACTGAGTAGCTTGGAAGCATCTGCTGTTTTAAGCCCTCAGGTTAACGGTAATCTGTTCCTACGAGACAAATACAGATACTTTAAAGAAATCTGATAGATGAACAATAGAGTGGCAGCTGCAGTTTACAAAGGATTCCGTGCACACACGTCTTTCCAGAAGAATGCCCCGCACGCAGCTCAGCCTCCCATGATGGAAAGTCCGGGGGTGGCTACTCAACCCTAAGGAAAGCCTGGGCTTCCGGCTCCACTTTCCTTCGCTCCCTGGCAGCTCAGTCCCAAGGTCGCAGGGGAGCCGGGACACGGGGCCCTCTGCCTGCATCCTGTTTAAGCCCAGTGACTTCCCTCGCCAATTAGAGGTTTCCCCTGCAGCTGGCCCTGCGCTCTCCACACCTGCCCAGGGAAGCACGTGTCGGCCATCAGACGCCATTTCTGCCACTGTCTCGTGTCACCTCATTGTTCCCGAGTTGGCAACCACTCTGGAGAAATGAGCCCTCTTGGAATGTTTGGGAGAGACTGAGCAAAAGATCGCCACAGCCCTCTTCTGGGGAAAGAAAGAGCAGTGATTGCAGCTACCCTTTATCAGCTGCCTATCTGGTGCCCTCACTGCTCCAGGTATGGTCCAGGCAGCATCCACACCCTAGGTACCCCCGCTCAGACCTGCCCACTCAAGACCAACAAGATTCCCAGGAGGTTCACGTGATGGGAGCAGGAGGAGCTCACCCAAACCTCCACGGAGGATAAGACCAGAGGAGAGGGGTTGCACATGGCCCTAGTTTCACTGCTTAAGGCACTCAGTAGCTCTGATTTGCCTGGGGAAGTTCTGATTTCCTCACTTTCAATCCATGGGCCCCCATCACCAGCCCGAGGGATGGGCATGGAACCTAGGTGTTAGTCAGTCAGTCCCTGTGGCCACAGGGATGGCTCTTAGTGACCAAACGCCTAATGAGCTACAGATAACTCCAGGCTAGGAGAGCTACAAGAGAAGCCGGTGTGCCTTCCAGCTGAGGTTGGGCTTCCGAGTGCAATGACACCATCTTTCTCCAATGAGAAGAGGTCCTGGAGTTGCCACAGGGTCTCGTGAACAATGAAACCAACACAGAGACGGAGAGAAACCAAAGTAATGGAAGCCGAACTAGACCCTTCAATTATTCAACTTCATTAGTCTCTCAAAACAGAGTGATTCCAAATGCATATACATGATCACAGAGGACAGGGAAGTGAGTGGTTGTCTTCACTCCTTAAAAAACCCCAGAGCTCCCCAAAGAGGAGAGACATTTGCCAAAGAAGTCCATTAAAATATGGTCATCATTACTAGTCTTGGGGAGAGTCAAATGAATACTCCAATGAAATACCACCACACACCTACCAGAAGATCAAATTAAAAGGAAAAAAGAGATGCTGGTCTTGTCAAACAGTAGCGAGGATGCAGGTCAGTTAGAATTCTCTTACACTGGTGATTAGAACGCAGTATGGCACCACCACTTGGGAAAACTGCTGGGCCGTATTGTATACAGTTACACGTACTCTTATCATGTTACCCAGTAGTGTGACTCTTAGGTATTAACCCAGGAGCAATAAAACAGATATCCAACACAAAGACCACAAATACATGTATGTATGTCAGTGCTCATAACAGCATCATTTATAATCATCCTCAACTGGAAACAGCCAAAATGTCCACCAGCTGATGAATGGATACACAAAAAGTGGAGTCTCCATACAGTGGACTATTATTCAACCATAAACAAGAACAAACTACTGATACACACAACAGCATGGGTGAACCTCAAAAGTCTTATGGAAAGTGGAAGAGACAGGGGACAAAAGGCTACAGAGTGAATAAGTTCCCTTCTATGACATTCCGAAAGAGGTGAAGCTATAGAGACAGAAATCAGATCAATGACTGTCAGGGTCCTAGAGCCCAAGAAGGACAAAGAAGCAAGCACAAAGGAACTTCGGGAGGGGATGGCAGTTTTCTACATCTTGATTGCAGTGGTTGCTGCTGCTAAGTCACTTCAGTCGTGTCTGACTCTGTGTGACCCCATAGACAGAAGCCCACCAGGCTCCCCCGTCCCTGGGATTCTCCAGGCAAGAACACTGGAGTGGGTTGCCATTTCCTTCTCCAATGCATGAAAGTGAAAAGTGAAAGTGAAGTCGCTCAGCTGTGTCCGACCCTTAGCGACCCCATGGACTGCAGCCCACCAGGCTCCTCCATCCATGGGATTTTCCAGGCAAGAGTACTGGAGTGGGCTGCCATTGCCTTCTCCGATTGCAGTGGTTACATGATCATAAATATTTGTTAGAATTCATCAAACTCATCAATGAACTTATGAATGAAAAGATGTATTTTACTGGATATAAATTAAATCTCAATAAATCTGACTTTAAAAAAATAAACCAAATGAATCCCAAAGTGCTTTTTCTGTCTACTAAACCCTTTTCCAGGACTAATTCTTCGAACCCTCCTAGGAACCTTCTCAGGTGGCTCAGCGGTAAAGAATCTGCCTGTCAATGCAGGAGACTGGGGTTCGATCCTTGGGTCAGGAAGATCCCCTAGTGAAGGAAATGACAACCCACTCCAGTATTCTTGCCTGGGAAATCCCATGGACGGAGGAGCCTGGCAGGCTATAGTCCATGGGGTCACAAAGAGTCAGATATGACTTAGTGACTAAACAACAACAAGACGAACCTTACAGGGCATGTAACTAGTATTACCACCATCTTACAGATGCAGAAAACGAGACACGGAGAGATTGAGTAACCTGGCCACCATCCCCCAGCAAGCTAATGGCAGGTCTGGAACTCAGTTTCAACAAGTACTGCCTCAAGCTCATGCTCTTAACCACTGTGCCACCTTTGTAAATGGGGGGCAAGGCCACGTGCACAGGGGAGGCTGGCGGCAGGGAGAAATAAGCGCAAAGCTGGAACAGCCTTGTTCCAGCCCTAGAGATGATTTCCCCACCACTGCTGCTCCAATTCTTCTGACTCATTCCTCAATGGCAACCAACTCCCTCTGGGCCCCTAACCAGAAAGTCAGCACGATTCTGCGAGAAAAGAAGACTGCGTCCTACAAGCGCTCAGTGGATTTCCCTGACATCTTGTCAGCACTCAGAACACCCACGACAGCTTCTCCTGAAATATTTCCCAAGCGAGCGCTCTGGCTGCCCCGGCCACTGGGGCCTCTGATAGTCCCTCTTTCACCTGGTGTAAATGCCTGTTGACAAGGTTCCCAAGGCTCAGATCCGACCCCGCTCCACCCCGTGAGATCAAACGCAGAAAGTGCATCATATGATGCTGTCGAAAGCCCATTTCTCCTCCTCTTACCAAAGTGAGTTGGCAGGTGGTGAAGATGCTCTCCCAGGTGCTGTATCTACTTGGCCGGCCAGGAGCAGAGGGTGTTTTTCCAAACAGCAGGAAAACGTCAGCGGGGGCTGCCAACCCAGGCTCTGGGACTGATGCGTAGGAGCACGGACTATAGGGCCCCGTCTGGCTTTCAACTCTGGAGCTTCATGAAGGGTCACAAATATCTGTGCTGAAATATTTTTCTCCCTGCTCAGCTAGAAAGATTTGCCAGACTCCACACCAAGTCTTCTCCAAGTAAGCGGCTGGAACCCAGTGTCCAGGGACCCTAGAATAACAAAAATGAGAACAACTGCTTAAACAAGGAAAAGTCTGAACAACTTGGCAAGATCTTTTTTGACTCTGCCCTAGAGTTTGTTGACAGTCAGTTAAAGTGGGATTTAAGCCCAGCGGTATGGAGAAGTTGGGAATCTTAACACCCTTCTGGACTTTGTTCTCAAACTTTATCATTCCTCGGTTTCTACTATTTTCTTAGTCGCATGGCAAACGAGTTTCATGTTGAGGGCCATGTCTGAGTGGTTGGTTCTGACTATTTTTATGTTAAGAAGGCTTCTGGGGACTTCCCTGGCAGTCCAGTGGTTAAGAATTCACCTTGTAATGCAGGGACACAGGTTGATCCTTGGTCCAGGGAGATTCCAAGTGCTGCTGGGCAACTAAGCCCAGGCGTCACAACTGCTTAGCCTGCACACTCTGGAGCTCACATGCCACAACTAAAGAGAAGCCCACAATCTGCAACTAAGATCCGACACAGCCAAGTAAACAAATAATTTTAAAAAAAAGATTCTAGGCTAAGCATGGACTCAGTGAAAACTATTGTGATCTATTAGTGATGTCTGCCATGGGTGAGGCAAGGAGGAACACAGAAGGCATGTCACATATTTTCCATCCCTGTTTTATACAAAAAGGATATAGCAATAGAAGGAAGACTCCAGGAAAAGAAAATGTCAAACACGAATGCAATCTGATTCGCTGAAAACCCCCAGATTTCTTTTAGAAACTGCACATGAGAGCCATAGCTACAGCTGCTATCTCTAGCCCAACGCCAGAGAATTCAGAAAACACTGGTGGTAGAAGTTGCTCAGTCATGTCCACCTCTTTGAGGCTGCATGGACTGTGGCCCCATGGACTGTAGCCCACCAGGTTCCTCTGTCTATGGGATTCTCCAGGCAAGAATACTGGAGCAGGTAGCTATTTCCTCCTCTACGGTATCTTCCCAACCCAGAGATCGAACCCAGGTCTCCCGCACTGCAGGCAGATTCTTTACTGTCTGTACTACCAGGGAAGCCTGTCAAAAAACACTAGACATCTGCAAAGCATACAGTTTTCTTCTGAGAAAGACACAGTTTCTTCTGCATAAAGATGTCACAATTGTGCTCTGTGGTGCTCTACTATCCTGGCCACCACGGACTCCTGGAAGGCACCAGTTCTTGTAGATAAAATTTTATGGAAACACATCATTTTGTTGATGTAGTGTTTCTGAATGCTTCTGTACTCCAGTGATGGAGTAGAATAGTTGTGACAGAGGCTGCATGGCCTACTGAATCTAAGATATTTATTATCTGGTCCTTTACAGAAAGTTTACTGGCCCCTGGATTAAACAATTGCCATCCAAGCCAAAAGCAATTGAGAGAAGTCTGTTCCTAATAGGAGTCAAGCATTTATAAGTTGTCTTGGAAGACAGTCTGTCCTATAAAGGCGTGCCATATTGGCTGATGACAATTACCCCAATTGGATTCTCTCTCTCTGTCTCCCTCTCTGTCTCTGTCTCTGTCACACACACACACACACACACACACACAATACGAATGAAAGATGCTGAACTTACTGGAACTATTGTTAGATCCAGAGTGGAAATGGAAATGAATCATTGGTCCAATTATCTAGGAAGCTTGCTCCCTATCCTGGTCTTAAAAGTATTGAGATACAAGTGTGTTTATGGCTACTAAATCCTCTGTGCTTTCACATGTCCTTGCATGTCTTTAAAACAAATTCTCATCACCTAAGGGTCAGAGGGTCATGAGATTTCATCTCATACCACCTCTGGTAACACCTCCCCACTTCATTGTCTTAAGAAACTGGACAGTGAAAGAAAGAGTAGTGGTGATAGATTGGTGATGTCTGCCGGGGCAATGGAAGGAGAGATAATAATGTGTGCTATGTATTCGACAGCTTGGGCTTCAGTTAATTGGATGTGTTCCTTCTTTGCAACCAATATATCCACCTTCTCACCTCCTTCTCTCATCTCCTTTGGAAGGTAGAGCTTGTAAACTATCATTCTGTTCTTGATTATACACTTATGTGCAATTCTCTTCTAGTCGTTTCATACGCCATGTTGATTTCCTCCACCAAAGGACAAACATCTCAAAAATATGCCATTGTTCTTATTTTTAAGAACACTCTTAGCAGCAGGTACCCTACTTGGCCTGTTGAACTCACTTCATGGTTCCTTGAGCTTCTCATTTGAGCACTGGGGCCCCACCCTTCCACTTAGAAGTTTGATTCTTCATGTACTCCTATCAACTTGGAGGAAGAACTTCCTCCTTCTAGCTGTTCTAAAATGTTTCCTTTAATTCCTCAATCCTCTCTTCTTGCTCAGCCCACTGTGGAGAGGCAATGGAACATCTCTGCCCTGGCTGGCTTGGCCAGGGGTCATATGACTGCAGAGTCCCTGTTTTTTCATGGCCAAATGACCATCCACAAGAAGCTGAAATTACACTTTGTTTCCAAGTTCTAATCCCCACCTGTGTTTGCTTCCTTTCTGGCCTCTAAGTTTACCTCACCATCCAGCTCTGCCCCCACCCTCTCAATGACCCTTCTTTCTAAAACAGTGGTCCCAAACCTTTTCAGCACCAGGGACTGGTTTCATGGAAGACAGTTTTTCTATGGACCAGGGTTTGGGGGGACGTTTCTGGGTGATTCAAGCACACTACATTTATTGCGCACTTTATTTCTATTGTTATTACATCAGCTCCACCTCAGATCATCAGGCATTAGATTCTGGAGGCTGGGGACCCCTACTCTAAAAACACAACTTGCAGAGGATCCCGTACAACAAAAGTGTTCATTACTTAAACTAGTCTCTGGGTTCCACTTTGGTTCAAATAGAACCCCACTGCTGTTGGGAGTGGTAAAGGGGCAGCTGGGTTGGAGACACTGGTATGCAACTCACCCAAGTCCCTCACCAAGCATTCTTTCTCCCCCCCACCAAGGCCAGCCCCGTCCCTGTTATAGCTCTGCTCCCAGCATCATCCTCAGAGAGAGACACCTGGACCAACTCAGGTAAGAAGGAGCCACCTTATGGAAAGGTAAGGACTCCGCTGACCAGGCCATGTACACACCCATTTCTACTTCTTCAACCCACAGGCTGATCAGCTTCCCCTCCTGTCATCACAGTGGACTGGATCCCACACTCTCTCATTCAACTTCCAGCCCATTGTAAGGATGGACTGTCAAGCACATGGGCCCTTGGGATTACCAAAGCTATCCTTGTTGCCCTCCTCTTGGAGACAGGGCATGATTACTGCATCACCTACCTCCCCAGACCCACTCCTCTTCCTCCCACCCCACCTCCTGCTCATCTCTCCATTCAGACCTTGGTCACATTCTCTTTTCGTGGGGGCTGAGCCCCTAGGGGCTTCATATCATCCTTTAGGCTTGTGGCTGGATTCCAGGCTTAGAGAGTTTGTCCAGTGTAAAGAAGAGATCCCACCAATGCCAACAGCTAATGGGAACCATTGTACTGTCTTTCGAAAAGCAGGGGGTCAGCACCTCCAATTGGGGGTTACGAGGCTGCCTTCACTTGTTTCCCACAGTTCCTGCTACTGAGCTGGGCGTCCCAAAGACAGCTGATGCCTTAGCCAGTCTCAACGTAGAAACGTAGAAACACAGGGAGGCATGAGAACAGGAAATTGGAGATAAAGACAGAGCGGGGGAGGAGATGGGAGAAGAGGAGGAAAGAGATCTTTAAGAACTGCCCTGCTATGTGTAAAATAGACAACTGATGAGAACCTCCTGTAAAGCAGACGGTACAGTACCCAGTGCTGGGCAGTGAGCTAAATGGGAAGGAAAGCTAAAGAAGAAGGGATATATGTATACATGTGACGGATTCACTTTGCTGTGTGGCAGGGAACTAACACAACATGGTAATGCAGCTATACTCCAATAAAAATTAAAAGAAAAAAGAACACAGAAGAACTCCTTGTATTTGCTGGTTCAATTCCAGGCTTTGAAATGTAAAGAACTGCCTGTTCCTTTTTCTTTTTTATATATATAGATTCATAGCCTACAATGTCGTTGACAAGCTGAGCAGACATCAATTTCACGGTTACATCTAGATTTGGTTATTGGTGTTAGTGACATTAATGATGCCCTCAATAGTGAAATCCACAGATAATCCCCCAACCTTCCTTGTTGGTCCCTCCTCTGAAAACTAGGATCTTTCTGCAACATAACAAGAAGATGTCCTTTCACCTCCACTTAGTGACTCTGCCCACTCTTCTCACATAGAGACCTATGCCCAAGCAAGAAGGGATAAATCTTATTAGTAGATTATGCTCCATCCCCACCCACTCCCCAAGGAATCCTCGGTGCATGCCTGGGCCATTCTTACAAGGGTAGATTGAAGGATAGGCTTCCCCAGTGGCTCAGTGGTAAAGAATCTGCCTGCAATGCAGAAGCTGCAGGAGATGTGGGTTCAATCCCTGGTTCGGGAAGATCCCCTGGAGAAGGGCATCATTCCCATTCCAATATTTTTGCCTGGAGAATCCCATGGACAGAGGAGCCTGGCAGGACAGTCCATAGGGTCGCTAAGAGTCAGACACAACTCAAGTGACTTACAAGCATGCACAGATGGATGGATGCTCAATATTTGAAGTGTTACAGTGCTATCTTTCTCATCCTACCAGTCAAGGAAGCCATAGGGTGGATAGAGAATGGACCAGATTATAAATCAACAAGATTGAGTTCTAGTTCCACTGGCTCTTCCAGCTTATTCTTGTGTAACCTGGACCAAGTCTCATCCTCTCTTATGCCTCAGTTTTCCCATCTGTAGAATGGAGGAAATAATGCCTATCTCGCAAGACTGGGGTGAGAATTCAATGTGAGGGTCCATAGAGTGCTTAATCAACAGTGACTGGCTCCTGATGAGGGCTCAGAGGCTGGCTAGCCATCACCATCTTCAGCGTTATTGTTATTGATCAATATTGTCAACTTCAAGAACCCTTGTCTCCACCGGAGCCCCCTCATCCTCAAACGCTCTAGCTATTAGAGAAGAATCCAGAACTGTCTCCAGAAAGGACCCCTCCCCACCCCTTTTGCCTCCTCCTCCGCTGTCTGTTGGGGGTTTGCTGACAAGCCACAAGGCCCAGAGAGAAAGGGCAGCTTTGAGTGGGGCTGGAGACAGGAGGCCGGCGGAGGCGGCCAGTTTTTTGCCCACAAACAAAAGTTGCCTTTCATCCGATCCACCGCTCCCGAAGAGGACTCAACTTCCTCCTTGCCCCGGGAAGTTGTGCATGAAAGCCGACAACAGAGGCGAGAAAACCGCCAGCGCTCTCAGCGCGCGATAAAACCATTACAATCAATTTAGGCAGCTCGCAGGCGCGCAGACAGACTCGGTGTCGACTGGATTCTGTTACAGGGAGCAGAGGGGTGAGGGAGGCTGGGGAGTGGGGCTGGGGCAGGTGGGCGGCGGGAGGCGGGGGAGCCCTTCTGGGAGGCTGGAGCATTTGGCCTTCCTCGGATGGGCCCCCATTAAGGCTGCAGGCTGGCGCCACTGCTGCGGGGGCTCTCTACCCGCTGAAACTGTCATCCACCGCTCTCTCCCCGAGGAAGGGAAGATGGGTGCGGGGGGTGGGGGCGGGGGGCAACCAGTGTTAGCTTAACTCCTGTGGTCTCGCAGACTAATTGCTCAGGGTGGAAACACGCCTCAAAGTGCTTTGGCCTCGTCAGTAAGAGGGGATGAGATGCCTCCCAGGCCGCAGAGCATTGATCTGTTTCCTCCCCACCCCCCTCCTTCTGGCGGCGCTCCCTGACATTCTCCCCCACCCGGGTGTTGCTCCAGCTTCTGTTCCTTGTGACTCTTCTTCCTTTTTTTTTCTTAAGTGTTTTCAAAGCGTGTGTTTAGCAGGAGTGGTGCCTAAGTGCTAATTGTTACACCACAGATTGATCGGCGACGAGATGGCTTGCCAAGTTCCTCCTGGGGGAGGGGCAGGGGAGGAGGGAGGAAGGACGGGGAGGGGCAGGGGGAAGGGAAGGAGGGGCAGGGAGGAGGGGACCGCGCGGGGAGCATTTGTGGGAGGGGGGAGGCAGGCGGAGGAGAGGGGAATCCTTGGATGCTTCTGAGTTTCCTCTCCAGCTGTGTCTTTCTGGGTTGGAAAGGATGCCCACTGTTGGGAGGTGGGCAGCTGGGTCACCTCTATTGATATTATTATTTTGGGTTTTGGAAGAGTGGCAAAGATTTAGACAGAAGCGCTGTCCCTGGACCAGGCTCAAGTTGATGGAGAGGAGCCAGGGTGTAAGTGGGAGGTCAGACATTCCCTAGCCCTGGGCAGGGAGAGCCTGGCTTATCCATGAGACCTTCTCAGCATCTCTACCCAGGGGTCAAGGTAGGGGCCCCAGGTTTGCACACTAGGGGACCTTGTACCTACCCCACTCCCCTTTATCACAGTTACCTCTTTAACTACCTGGCTCTTTTCACTGGCCAGTGTGCCAACCATTGCTGGGCCAACCATGGCTGGGTCAGCAGAACTTAACACAAAACCTGATGCACTCTTCCTAAGGCGGGTGGATTTGATGTGTCTGGAAAAACTGGTTAGCTGACAACTTTAGGACTCCTGAAAGACACAGACAGTGGGAGGCCCCTTTTGGCTCCCACAATTCCTTTAAAAGATAATACAGGGTGCTTCTTCATAAGATACAGAATCTTAATCTCAGCAACTAACACCCCCAAACATTCCCACCTGACAAGTGAGCCTGAAGATTCGGAGTTAGCATCTGCTTAAAGTGAGACAGTATGGAATCTATAACTGCAATTGTGAAATCCTGTCAGGTTGGGAGAACAGCTTTGGACCCATGTCCAAATTTCATCTTCCAGGTAGAAGGGAAGACGGGGATAGGCAATGTAAGTGGTGAGGGCACTTTGAAGTTAGACAGCCTGGATCCCACCATTTACTACCAGACTGGCATTGGCAAGCTTTCCAGTGCCTCAGCTGTAAAATAGGTGATGACAATGCATGACCTGTAGGGGGTGCTAAGGGCAGGAAGAAAGGACACCTGGTGAAAGGTAAATGCTTCTGTGTTGTTGCTGTTGCTGTTTAGTTGCTCAGTCAAGTCCAACTCTTTGCAGCCCTCTGGATTGTAGCCTGCCAGGATCCTCTGCCCATGGGATTCTCCAGGCAAGAATGCTGGAGTGGGTGGCCATGCCCTCCTCCAGGGGATCTTCCTGACCCAGGGATCAAACCCATGTCTCCTGCATTGCAGGTGGATTCTTTTAAGGCTGAGCCACCACAGAATGCAAAAGTAGAAAGTCAAGAGATACCTGGAGTAACAAGCAAATTTGGCCTTGGAGTACAAAATGAAGCAGGGCAAAGGCTAACAGAATTTTACCAAGAGAACGCACTGGTCATAGCAAACACCCTCTTCCAACAACACAAGAGAAGACTCTACACATGGATATCACCAGATGGTCAACACCGAAATCAGATTGATTATATTCTCTGCAGCCAAAGACGGAGAAGCTCTATACTGTCAGCAAAAACAAGACCGGGAGCTGACTATGGTTCAGATCATGAACTCCTTATGGCCAAATTCAGAATTAAATTGAAGAAAGTAGGGAAAACCACTAGACCATTCAGGTATGATCTAAATCAAATCCCTAACAATTATACAGTGGAAGTGAGAAATAGATTTAAGGGACTAGATCTGATAGACAGAGTGCCCGATGAACTATGAATGGAGGTTTGTGACACTGTACAGGAGACAGGGAGGAAGATCATGCCCAAGAAAAAGAAATGCAAAGGAATACTTGTAACTCTATGGCTGACTTATGTCAATGTATGACAAAACCCACTGAAATGTTGTGAAGTAATTAGCCTCCAACTAATAAAAAAAATTTTTTTTAAGAAAAAAAAAAGAGTGATTTCAAAAAAAAAAAAATGCAAAAAAGCAAAATGGCTGTCTGAAGAGGCCTTACAAATAGCTGAAAAAAAGAAGAGAAGGTAAAGGCAAAGGAGAAAAGGAAAGATATACCCATTTGCATGCAGAGTTCCAAAGAATAGCAAGGAGAGACAAGAAAGCCTTCTTCAGTGATCAGCCCAAAGAAAGAGAGGAAACAATAGAATGGGAAAAACTAGAGATCTCTTCAAGAAAATGAGAGTACCAAGGGAACATTTCATGCAACGATAGGCACAATTAAGGACAGAAATGGTATGCACCTAGCAGAAGCAGAAGAATTAAAGAGCCTCTTGATGTCAGTGAAAGAGAAGAGTGAAAAAGCTGGCTTAAAACTCAACATTCAGAAAACTAAGATCATGGCATCTGGTCCCATCACTTCATGGCACATAGATGGGGAAATAGTGAGAGACTTTATTTTTTGGACTCCAAAATCACTCCAGATGGTGACTGCAGCCATGAAATTAAAAGATACTTGCTCCTTGGAAGAAAAGCTATGACCAACCTAGACAGCATATTAAAAAGCAGAGACATTACTTTGCCAACAAAGGTCCATCTAGTCAAAGCTATGGTTTTTCCAGTAGTCATGTATGGATATGAGAATTGGACTATAAAGAAAGCTGAGCGATGAAGAATTGATGCTTTTGAATTGTTGGAGAAGACTCTTGAGAGTCTCTTGGACTGCAAGGAGATTGACTAGGAGAACAAGTCCATCCTAAAGGAAATCAATCCTGAATATTCACTGGAAGGACTGATGCTGAGGCTGAAACTCCAATCCTTTAGCCACCTGATGCGAAGAACTGACTCACTGGGAAAGACCTTGATGCTGGGAAAGACTGAAGGCAGGAGGAGAAGGGGATGACAGAGAATGAGATGGTTGGATGGCATCACTGACTGTATGGACATGAGTTTGAGCAAGCTCTGGGAGCTGGTGATGGACAGGGAAGCCTGGCATGCTCCAGTCCATGGGATCACAAAGATCTGGACACGACTGAGCAACTGAACTGACACCATGAAGCCCAAATGCTCCTTATGCAGTGGCTATTACAATCACTGCAAGGTCAGTTTCTTTCTTTGTTCTGGAATATTCAGTGTCATATATTCTTGCCTCTCAGCATATGGAGCAGCAGCCTGGGCTCAGCTGGGAGCTTCTGAGAAATGGAGAGCCTGGGACACTGTTCCAGATCTACTGAACCAGATGTGCATGTTCCCTTGGCCCCCAGGAGGCACGGCTGCACTGAAGTTGAAAAGCACTGTCTCTGCCACTCCAAAGCCCCTCCCTCTCGACTTTGAATTTAATAGATGCACAGCTCATGCCTGCACCTCTTGGTGAGGACGTGAGTCTCTGCTTGGTGTTTTACTCTTTGGCCAAACAGGAGCTGAGGCCCTGTTTGGGGTTTTGCCACTCTTTCTTGGGGCAGGCATCCTCTAGGTGATGCTCGCCCCCTGGGAAATCAAACTCTGGACAGTTCTACCCTGCAAATAACGACCCTGCTCAGAGTTCAACTGTAGCCTTGACCGGTAGATGAAGTATCCCGGGAAGCAGGAGGATAAGATGGTTCAGGATGTCCGTGCTGGGGCCAGCCCTTTGCGCAAGTGCTTAGAATAGTTCATGAGACGTAGTTACTTTAATATACACGCATCCCTCTTTCTGCTCTGAATGCTTCTATCACTGACTGCCTCCTTTGCATCATTCAAATTTGACCCAGATGTCACCTTCACAGGGGCATTTCCTCCCTGGCCCCTTAAGCATCCACCCTTTCTCTCTCTCATTACCCTGTTTTTTTCTTCTTCAGCACTTAGACATGCTAAAAATGCTCATTCTCTATATCTTCCTTATCTGCATCTACCTATCCACCAAATAGAACTAAGTCCCTTGAGGTCAGCAGGTCTGTTCTCATCACCACTGTACCCATAATGCCTGGAACAGGACATAGTAGGTGCTTCAAGGAGATCAAACCAGTTGATCCTAAAGGTAATCAACCCTGAATATTCATTGGAAGGACTGATGCTGAAGCAGAAACTCCAATACTTTGGTCACCTGATGCGAAGAGCTGACTCACTGGGAAAGACCCTGATGCTGGGAAAGATTGAGGGCAGGAGGAGAAGTGGTCAACAGAGGATGAGATGGTTGGATGGTCTCATCGACTCAATGGACATGAGTTTTAGCAAACTCAGGGAGATAGTGAAGGACAGGGAAGTCTGGCCTGCTGCAATCCATGGGGTCAAACACAACCGAACGGTTGAACAATAAGGTGCTTCAAAATGAATGCACTGCCTCAAGTTTCCTGATCTATAAAATGAGGATAAAATAGTGCCTCATCCAGAGGTGTTTGTGAGATGGTCATGGAAAGATCTTCAATCAAGTACTGATGTCTGATTATTACTAAATAAGTAACAATGATTAACTAGAGCAGTAGCAGTGTCATTATCTATTTATTTGGCTTTGCTGGATCTCCATCGTGTCTCACAGGCTTTGTCTGGTTGTGGGGAATAAGGGGTTTCTCCGGCTGTGCTGCGGGGCTTAGTTGCCCGACAGCATGTGGGATCTTAGTTCCCCAGCCAGGGATCAATCCTGCGTCCCTTGCATTGGCAAGTGGATTCTTAACCACTGGACCACCGGGGAAGTCCCTGGTATAATTTAATACCAAAATCAAACTCAAAGAGATCTTCATTCACCTCTACTCTTGAAAATAAATGCTACTACTATTACTACTACAAACCACTACGACTATGAATAATGATCTAAAAAGACAGTCACAAACATGGAAGTCCATTGCCATCTCAAACTGGTGTTTTGGTTTGTGTGTGAGCTTGTTTGGGGACCTAAGTTAAAATACACAGGGGTTTGAATAGCAGAATCAATGAACCAATGAGTAATATTTTCTAGCTGCCTGTCCTGGGGCAAATACTATACCGTGTGACCCTCAATTTCTTCATCATGAAATGCTGGGTAATAATAGCTATTTCATGAAGCATGGTGAGGATAGAGATACAATGCATGCAAAAGCAGCTGGCTGGGCTATAGCAACCCCTGACAAATGTTGCCTTTTCTAATTTCATTCTTTCTCCAGCTCCTGTCATTGAGCCATACTTAAAAGTATTTGCCTCATTTTACAGGCAAGGAAATGATGCTCAGGGAAATGTGAGAGTGTCCAAGTCCCCCGTCCCTTCGGCCTCTTTCTCTCTCTCTCTATCATAAACACACTCTTATCTATCAGGGAAGCAAGGATAAAAATGCGACAGTTTCTGCTTCCAGATCATTCCCACAAGAGACAGCACCAAGATTCCACCCCAGTTCCATCCTTCAGCTCTGACATTTGGTAAATCTATCTCCAGCAATGTTAGTGAGCCCTAGGGGGAATCTCTGAAGTCATTTTAAGACCTATAAACAAATTGTGAAAAAATAATCCTTGTCTGGGACTGCTGATCACCTTCCTTCTTCAACACAGTCTAAGGACTCCTGCAGGGTTGGTTGTCTTAGATCTTTGTTTTACAAACTGTTCCTTCAGCTTTAATGCTATTTGTCTGTAGCCTCTCATATGGAGATACTGATAAGGATGATGTTTGTGATGATAATTATGATGAGGATAAGGAGGAGGGGAAGGAGGATGGTGATGTTGATGATGAAGACAATAGCTAGTATTTTTGAGTGGTCCCTTTATGGGTTCTCTACCTAACATTCTAAAGCTGTGTTTTCCTCTTTAACTCTCAGAGTAACCTCATGACTTAGGTATTTCCTTCTTACAAGTGAGGGAGCAGAGTCTCCAAGAAAGAAAGCTGTTGCATGAGGTCAGGCAGTCAGTGCCTGGTCAGGCCTGGACGTGAAGCCAGATCTGTTTAACCTCCAAGTTGAAATGGTGACCTCCGATCATGTCCAGTAGAAGCCTTGGAAAAATCTCTGGGAATCCTTGGGCTCTGGAGGACTCCATTTGAAATGCACTAGTCTCCATCTCTTCTAAATCCAAGCATCTGTCATTTTTAATTGCTGGATGTTCGAGCTCTATAATCCCCTCTGCTGCTCACTGTAAAAATTTGAAAGATGAAACAAAGAACTGACTAAGAAAGAGACCAGAACACAAGCCCGGTTAGTATCTTTTCTCCAACAGCCCCTTGGACACCATTTGCCAGGTAAGTAGACTTCTACTACAGGCAGGGTATATTTTGATGATAATTCCTGGGTTCAGACCTGAGCTCCACTACTCCAATTGCTGTGTGACCTTGGGCAAGTACCTTGATGTCTCTGAGCCTCACCTTCCTCATCTGAAAAAGATAATAATAGTACTAACTCCATAGAGTTGTTACTGGATTAAATGAAATCCTCCATTTAACTGTTACCACATTGCCTGGTTTATGATAAGACCTCCACAAAATCTGGATGTGTAGCTATACATGGGCTTTCAAAAATTGCACTTAGCAGCTGAACACTTTTTTCTTAAACACTTTAAAGTCAGTCTTAAACAGAGACAAATATTAAGGCAGATAAGAAGAGCTGCTCTATTTAAAGTGACAGCCCCTCCATCTATCCCTTTGGCATAAGCATAGAATCTTTGGAAGTCAGTTTCAAAACCACTGAGCTACCCAACAATTGAGTACCCAACTACATGTATCCTGTCCTCAAGGTCAAAGTCCCTTACTTCCTCCCCACCTGCACCAAGAGAGGACTCAAAGGAAGAATCTTATGGCTCCAAAATAATGTTGTTGTTGCTTTTACTTCTTCCTTCTATTTCAAGAGCTATCAAATAAGAATTTTTTGATAAGTGATGATTTAGGCTAGTATTACTTACTATACAACCATTCTGAATGGATGGGGCATGGATGGATGGATGGCTAGGTGGATGGATGGATGAATGGAAGGCTGGATGATGGATGAATAGATGGATGGGTGGATGGATGGATGGGTAGATGAAACATGGCTCAAGAGAGAGATAAGTACTAACAGGTAACCTGTTCACACAAGCAATGATGATGCATAAACTTTTTGTCTAGAGAGGGATTAAGGGACAGGAGAGAAAGTAATGGCCACCAGGCTCCACGGCAGGTGATTATCTCACATTACCCTGTTTAATCCTCACCTCTGCCCTCAGAGGAAGAACTTGTCTCCCCTTTCTGCAGAGGAGGAAAGAGAAGATTAGAGAATTTCAGCAACCTGCCCAAGCTATGAAGCGGCAGGCCCAGGTCCTTGTCATCAAGTCACCATGCTTTCTGCATAGAGGTTTTCCCCCTATAGTGAATTTTCCAGAAATGTCATAGAAAGTTATTCAAAGAAACTCAGCTAACAGAAGAAAAGGAACAAAAGAGAGGAAAAGAAAGAGACAAGGCTTAAGGATATGGAAAGACTAACATCTGTTGGGCACCCACTGTATACCAGACCCTGGATTTTACATGCATTTTCAGTTTAACTCTCACCAATAACCCATAAAGTCGTGATTATTAACTTTATTTTTGGTGATGAAGAAACAAGAGACCCAGAGAGGTTAATAAGGAACTCTCCCAGTATCACATCCTCATTTGTCCAGGTCAAGAGCTTCTATGCGAAACAGATCAGAAGTCTAATTCCGCAAGACAGAATTTTCAGAAATGAAGAAGAGGATCAAGAGAGAAAAAAGGAAAGAATATATGCAGATACCCAAATAAGGGGGACAAGAAGGAAAAGCCAGATGAGGACTGGAAGGAGGAAAGGAGAGGAAACACACTGGAAACAAAAAGGGGGGAAAAGGGGTAAGGATGAGGAAGGGAAAACAAAGGGCCGCTTTCTGGATCTGCTTCTGTCCAGAGAAACCGCAGCACAAATTGCAGTGGACGGTTCCCCCTCTCACAAAGTGGCTTTTAGCTCCCACGCCTCCCCTCCCAGGGCCAGGCGAGAGACACGACTGGCGTCGGCTGCAACGTGTCTGAGGGCGCTGGCAGGAAGATCCCAAGGAAAGCTCAGTGTCTGGGGTCATCCGATTAAAGGAGGCGGTGAGGCTGCAAATGGAGGAGGCGGGGGAAGCGGGGAGAAGGAGGGGCAGAGAAGGGGGGTGGCCGACCCCCATGACCTCCTGCCTGCTCTAACCCGATATAACAAATAGTCCTGGAAAACAAAATAGTATTAACCCTTCCAGCCAGGTCAACCCCTTCTGCATTTGCCTGGGACTGGGGGACTCCGTCTCTCAGAGGGTTTAACTCTTACTTGGGACCCTCTGATAGATGGCCACTTGACAGTCCTGTTCTCAAACGCATCTGGATTCAACAGATGAGATGCCCATGGGAGGGTCAAAGAGGCGATGGCATACAGTCAGGCAGACGTAAAGGGCCTGCTGTCCGTCAAAAACTGCACAGGAGCTCCTGGAGGAAAAAATGATCTCCAGATTCTTTATCAAGTCTGTTGTATTCTGACTGGATTCTATTAAAACAGTCATATTTCCTATTTCCCCTCCCCCACCCCCAAATTAGATTACGAGAAGCCAGCCTTCTCAGCATTACCCGGTGACTTGTTAGAAATGCAGACTTTGGCACTTTCCTGGTGGTCCAGTGGTTAAGACTCCATGCTCCCAATGCAGGGGGGCACCAGTTCAACCCCTGGTCGCGGAAGTAAGATCCCGCATGCTGCAGGACGTGGCCAAAATAAATGAATAAAATAAAGACATTAAAAAATAAAGAAACGCAGAATGTTAGATCTCACCCTAGACCTGTTAAATCAGAATGTGTGTTTTAACAAGATGCTTACTTTAACAGATAAGTGCTGTGCATGTCACAGTTTCAGGAGCCGCCACTCAGCTTAAGACATGATTTTCCACAAAAGGAAATTTGTAACTATATATGGTGATGGGTGTTACTTTAGATAGTATAGTGATCATTTTGCAGCATACACAAATATCAAATCATTCAGTGGCAAAGATCTCATATTTGATTGGTCAATTATACCTCCATAAAATTGGAGGTCAATTATACCTTCAATTATACCTCTATTGGTCAATTATAGCTCCATAAAAAAGAAAGAAAAGAATTTTCCTGTTTAAAACATCTGTCTTAAGCAGAAACAGAAGGTACATGCACTTCAGACACAACAGTAACATTTTTTTAAATTTATTTGGTTTTTTATTGAAGAATAATTGCTTTACAGAATTTTGCTGTTTTCTGTCAAACCTTAACATGAATCAGCCATAGGTATACATATATCTCCTCCCTTTTGAAACTCCCTCCCATCTCCCTCCCCACCCCACCAGGTTGATACAGAGCCCCTGCTTGAGTTTCCTGAGCCATATAGCAAATTCCCCTTGGCTATCTATTTTACATATGGTGATGTAAGTTTCCATGTTACTCTTTCCATACACCTCACCCTCTCCTCCCCTCTCCCCATGCCCATAAGTCTATTCTCTATGTCTGTTTCTCCACTGTTGCCCTGTAAATGACAGTTAACATTTTAACCTAGTCAAATCATCAGGACTTTGATATTTCTGAGAGAGTCAAAGTAATCATGTTACTTGACCAAGTACTGTTACCAGAGTATGTTAAATACGGTGGTATCAGGGAGAGTAGTTTTCATCAGTTTAGCCTCAGTTCAGCACCCTTTCCCCTCTTATTGGAGAAAAAAATTAACGCCCCTTTTCTCGGGAGCTACTCCTGCCCACTCAGTCCAAGTGTTTCTGATGGTGCTGCCAGCCCTGGACAGGGCATGGATGGTGACTGAAGCCAGGGTTGCTTGAGGGTCCTCACAGTATGGCAGCCGACTCCCCCGTCACCCCATCATGGAGTAAATGATCCAAGAGAGGGCAAGACAGAAGCCGCAGTGTTTTTCACGACCCAGCCTCACTCAGTAGCCACAGACATCATGTCCACAACATCCCATGGGTGAGGCAGGTCAGCCCGATTGTCTATGGGAGGGAACTACACAAAGGCACACATTCCAACGATGGGGTCTCCAACTGCAGAGCATCTTGGAGGCTGGCCACCACAGTTGGTGAATGCAAACACACGAAAACTGTATTTATGACGCCTACTATCTATGAGACCACCATGCCATTTTAAAGTTAGGGAAGATGAAAGTCACAGAAGGCAGGCAATTGATTCAAGGTCCACGTTTAGGAGGGTAAGGGCGGAGGCGTGAAATGGCCACCACCTCAGACCCCAGCAGTCTTCTCCCATCTTTCTTACTGCTGGGCAGCCAGAATTCCAGGGTGGATCGAGCCACTAAGATTTCAGCTTGGCAAGAACCGGCACCCCAGGCTTGGCTAACCTCCAGACTCCTCACCCCTCCTGCCCTCTTTGTGGATCATTTATTCCAAGAGCCCAGCTATAAATATCCACTTAGTGAAATGCCTTGCTCCACGGGCACCCTCTCCCCCCACCCCCCACTGCCTGTACCCGGCTCAGGCAATGCCAGCTTGCAATCAGTCTGCAATCTGAGTCCACTTTGCACACCCAGCATTGACTGGCAGCCCAGGCTAGTCTGCGGGAGCGCGCTGGCAGGCCCCCAAGATTGCTGTTGTAAGTTAATGGCACAGCAATTTTTGTTTAAAACACTAATGAACATTAAACAGGTGATGTTATCCCCATAACTGACAGGTTTCCCCATTTCTTTGCTTTCTTCTTTTCTTCCTCTTTTCCTTCCTATTTTTCAATGCTTAAATGGTCTCTCCTGATGTTCAGAGTCACCTGGACACAGGGTGACTTCAGAGTCAGAGGACAAGCATACACAAAGGTCACCGGCTCCCATCAGTCACCCAGAGAACTATCTGGCAAGACTGAGGCTGGACTCCGCCTTCTGCTTTTGTGCCCCCTTGAGAGAGACTTTCCAACTTGAAGATTCAGGAGATTCTGGGAGAGTCCAAGATACAAAAGATGGGAGACTTCTGGAATATTTGCTCTCTACACGTGAGACATCATTGGAGAGAAACCCTGGTATCTCTTTAGCACTGAGTACAGTTTAGAGTCATTTTTCCTTTCTAAGCTCCCTCTGCTCAATATCTAATAATAATAAAATCCATTGCTGACTAATAATCATAAAAAAGAATCATGTGTAATTATTGAAAAGAGACGATGGAGACCAGACCCTGAGTGAAGCCCTCATGTTCATTATCCCAAGGAGTCTTCACCACCCATTGCGACCAGGAAACTTGGGCTCAGAGAGGGGATGCTATTTGCCCAAGGACACAGAGCCAGAGGAGTCTAGAACAGAGATCCGCATGCAGGCAGCTGGCCTCTCAGTCCAAGGCCATTTCCTCCGAAGCATCTTGAGGTAGGGCTGCAGGAGGTCTATGGTGCTTATTTCCATTCATATCCCTCCTCCAAGGATAAGTGAGGGAAAACCCTGTCTGACTGCTAAAGCCAAGAACTGCTCCTCTAGGAAGATAAGTTCATTTCTCTCCAGGCCTGTCTTATTTTTTATTTTTATTTTTTGGTTTCAGCTTTATGGGTGTGAATGTGTGGCATCCATTGTGCCATGGCAGGGAATTAGGGTGCTTTCTGGAGGAGGCAGGCTTTGAGGGACATTAAAACAAGCCCAGCTGGAGTTTGGGAGGAAAGCCCAGATCTCTGGTTCCCTGCCCTCAGTCCACAGACCATCTATTCATTCCAGACTTGAGCAGCACTCACAAAAGGCAGCTTTATGATGAGAGCAAAGGGTCAGAAGCCTCAAAAAGCAACAATGGCACCCATGCCCAGGCATGATGGACTTAATCTCTGTCAGGCACTCTACAAGGCACCCCAAAAAATCCTGCAAGGAAAGCTGTATATTCCTCATTTAAATGTGAGAAAGGGGAGCCTCCAAAAATTCACTCCTCTCTAGATCTGTGTTTTCAAATTCCCACTGAGGGCTGGAAGAGCGCTTAGGCATGGGGAAGGGGAAAATGCCAGGCTACCAGATCCCCTGTCTAATCTTCAGTCTGAGTGATTCCACTGACCATTATGTCTGAAATTTCAAAATTAGAAAGCCCACTTAGCAGACTGTAGAGCAGCACCTCTACTCCAGGGCAGAGAGCAACTGTCCTGATCAACTGGACTTACTGACACTCATTAAATAAGAAATATTCATTGAGCAACAAGTCACAGATGCCAGACCCTTCCTATATACTGTTTTGTCTTCCAGTGACCCAAAGAGCTGGCAGAGGAAACTGAACCTCAGAGAGATGAAGTTCTTGTTCAAGGTCATAGCTGGCAGTAATAGAGTCAGGTATCTAGATGGTATGTCTACAGGCAGACCATGACTCCCACCCTCCCAAAAAATATATCTGCATCTTCATTCCTTTTACCTGTCAAAATGTGAGGTTATATGGCAAGAATGACTTTACAGATGCTATTAAATTAAAGATCTTGAGATGGGTAGGTTATCTTGGATTATCCTGATATAATCACAAAGGTCCTTAACAGAGTCAGAGATGGGAGCCGAGTCAGATGGGAGCAGAGATGTGAGGATGGGAGCCGAGTCAGAGAGAGATGATAGATACTACACTGCCAGCCTTGAGGCTGGAGCAAGGTGCCACAGGCCAAGGAATGCAGGCAGCTTCTAGAAGTGGGACAGAGATGGAATGGATTTTTCCCTGTTTTTGCCACAAAAAACACAGCCCTGCCAACACCTTAATGCTAGTCTGATGAAATCTATTTTGGACTTCTCCACAACTAGAATAAACATGTGTCATTTTCAGCTATCAAGTTTGGAGTCATCATTACAGCAGCAGTAAGAAACGAACACACCAAGTCACTAAACCACCCAGCCCTGATGCCCCTGCTTGCGTCTTACTGCTGCGAATCATTTTTTAAGCCTGGAGTGCCGATCGTCTTTTTCTTCTTGCTAAAGTGAGACTCTAGAAGGCGTTCTCAATACTATTCATCTGTGTTAAAAGGAAGCGAGGTTAAGTGGCCTGAGCAGCTCTGGGTGTTGGAACAGCTGAGTCAGACAGGAAAGAAACCTGCGTTTCAATCTAGCCAGCAGAACTGTTTCCACCTACAGTCTCATGATCCAAGAAGCAGACTGTTGTTGTTCAGTCACTAAGTCTTTTCCGACTCTCTGCGACCCCATGGACTGCAGCACTTCTATGGACCAGACTTCTATGTCCTCCACTATCTCCCAGAGTTTGCTCAAACTCATGTCCATTGAGTCGGTGATGCCATCCAACCATCTCATCTTCTGTCGTCCCCTTCTCCTCCTGCCTTCAAAATTTCCCAGCATCAGGGTCTTTTCCAATGAGTCAGCTCTTTGCATCAGGTGGCCAAATTATCAGAGCTTCAGCATCAGTCCTTCCAGTGAATATCCAGGGTTGATTTCCTTTAGGATGGACTGGTTTGATCTCCTTGTAGTCCATGGGACTCTGAAGAGAGTCTTCTCCAGCACCACAATTTGAAAGCATCTTCAGTGCTCAGCCTTCTTTATGGTCCAACTCACATCTGTACCTGACTACTGGAAAAACCATAGCTTTGACTAGACAGACCTTTGTCAGCAAAGTGATGTCTCTGCTTTTTAATACACTGCCTAGGTTTATCATAGCTTTTCTTCCAAGGAGCAAGAATCTTTTAATTTCATGGCTGCAATCACCATCTGCAGTGATTTTGGAGCCCAAGAAAATAAAATCTGTCACTGCATCCACTTTTCCCCTTTCTATTTGCCAAAAGAAACAGATGGAAGGGAGAATTCCATGGTATCACAGTCATCTCTAGGTCATCCCGGGGTCCTCACCCACTCCTTTGAGACCCCAGGATGGCAGGCGCCTCGTCACCCCGACGTCTGGGTCCCCCGGCGGAGGGAGCTTGGCGTCAGGCCTTAATGGGGTGATGAGTGGAAGGCGTCAGAAACACTGCGTTCAGCTTCTTGGGAGGACTGGGAGGTTTTGTAAGGACAGAGGGGGCCACAGCTGGAGACGGGGAAATGGGTCTTTGGGGGCCTGGTGGAGCCTCTGCGGGCCCCAAGGGGGCTGGGTGGCCAGGCTGCCCCTGGTCCCTGCACCTCTTAAAGCCCATTACAGACGCCTTTGCCTCGGGAGCTGGGCGCAGAGCGTTTTGTCAGCGTAGATCGGCCCAGCCAGATCAATGGCTGGGCTCTGGCAGCCTCCCCCTCCCCTCCGCCTGCCCCTCTTTCCTTAACTAGCTGTGGGCGCCAGACCCACAACAGGTCCTCGGCAGCTGTCAGTCAAGCGCCATGAAATATTCATCTCATCCTTCGGGGACCAGCCCAGAGCCCTGGTGGGGGCAGGACAGTCCTCAGCAACTTGTAAAGGAGGGAAGGAGGGACGGGGGAGGGGGCCGAGGGCAGACACTACAGAGACAGCAGAAAAGCAGCCAGGGACCCTTGGATGGCATGACACCCTTCCCCTGGCATTTAGCACTTGCTATGCACCCAGGGCTGCCGGGCACATTTGCATCCATCCCTGGGTGCTTCCCAGACCTCCGCTGGCTGGAGACCCATCTTCCCAGTGTTCAGGTACCACCCGAGCTATTAGTCATTATTTTTCTCCCTTAATCTCATTTTAAACAATAACTTCTGGGAAGTCTCAATGTTAGTTTTACTTTTTTTTTCTAAAAATTACACTAGTATATATATGTATCTATACATATATATATATATGTATATTAGTATATTTGCCTAAACTTTCATTACTGTTTTCTTCAGTCACTCAGTTGTGTCTGACTCTTTGAGACCCCATGGACTGCAGCATGCCAGGCTCCCCTGTTCATCACCAACTCCCGGAACCTACCCAAACCCATGTCCATTGAGTCGGTGATGCCATCCAACCATCTTGTCCTCTGTCGTCCCTTTCTCCTCCGCCTTCAATCTTTCCCAGCATCAGGGTCTTTTCCAATAAGTCAGTTCTTTGCATCCGGTGGCCAAAGTATTGGAGCTTCAGCATCAGTCCTTCCAATGAATATTCAGGGTTGATTTCCTTTAGGATTGACTGGTTGGATCTCCTTGCAGTCCAAGGGACTCTCAAAAGTCTTATCCAACACCTCAGTTTGAAAGCATCAATTCTTCAGCACTCAGCCTTCTTTATGGTCTAGCTCTCACATCCATACATGACTACTGGAAAAACCATAGCTTTGACTATATGGACCTCTGTCAGCGAAGTGATGTCTCTGCTTTTTAATATGCTCTCTAGGCTTGTCATAGCATTTATTACTATATGTAGTAATAAAACTAAAATCGTAGATACTGGAGTGGGTTGCCATTTCCTTCTCCAGGGGATCTTCCTGACCCAGGGATTGAACCCATGTCTCCTTCATTGCAGGCGGATTCTTTACCACTGAGCCACCTGGGAAGCCAAAAAAATATATATGTGTGTGAGCACACATGCTTTTAAATCACCTGATATGTGATCCATACTTTGGAGATTCCTGGGACATACATCTTATTTACATCTCACTTCACTTCAGGGAAGAAAGCATTATGGTCTCCAATTACAAATGGGAAAACTGAGGCTCAGACAGGTATCATGACTTGACTAGGTCACATAGCAAGTAGGGGACAAATCTTTCTTTTATCCCAGGCATCTGAACTACGAATACAAAAATAGGTTTTTTTTTTCTATCACTAGTTTTCAGGATATTTGGGGAAAACTCATGAACTAAAATTTTCACCTGCTTTGCCCACTTTAGTACACTGAGATATCCTTAATATCCTTAATATCCTTAATATCCATGTAAAACTATATAACATTTGAAAAGAAACATACTTTCTATCTCATCATCCCACAGGATCCCAGAAAAAGTAAGGCTCTGGGGTCGTTTCATGGATGAAAACACAAGTAGCAAGAAACCCAGGCAGCCCCAGTTCCTTGCTTTCCCTCACCTTCCCCTGGTTGGATGGATGATGGGTCCGCACAGTGTAATCTCTACCCAGCACTCACTCTGCTTGTTTTGTTTCATCTCCCCAGCTGAAAGCAATGCCATCTCTCACCTGGATGCCTGGAGAAGCCCCCTGACCCTGACCTTCCTTAACCAGACACAGTACCAGACCCATCACAGATGCTGCATTCTCTGTGTACACTCCCCACAGTGGCCAGACTGACTCTGTATCCACCTGCTCATCGGCAAAATGGGGAGAGGATGGATGTCTGAATCTTTCTTTAATTTTTTTAATTTGAGTATATTCCCAGGTGGCGCTAGTGGTAAAGAACCCGCCTGCCAATGCAGGAGACATGAGATGCGGATTCAATCCCTGGGTCAGGGAGATTGCCTGGAGGGGGAAATGGCAACCCACTCCAATTCTTACCTGGAGAATCCCATGGACAGAGAACCCTGGCAGTCTACAGTCCATGGGGTCGCATGAGTCAGACACGACTGAACCGACTTAGCACGCACGCACACATATATCCCCTTCCTTGCAAGTCATCACAGAGCGCCAGCTTGGGTTCCATGTGTTATATAGCAGCTTTCCACTAGCTATCTATTTTACATATGATAGAGTGGGACAAATGGAAAAGGTAGCATTGACATATATATACTATCATGGGCTTCCCAGGTGGCGTTAGTGGTAAAGAACCCGCCAGCCAATGCAAGAGATTCGGTTTGATCCCTGGGTCAGGAAGATCCCCTGGAGGAGAATATGACAACCCACTCCAGTATTCTTGCCTAGAAAATCCCATGGACAGAGGAGCCCGGCGGGCTACAGACCATGGACCGCCAAGAGTCGGACACATCTGAGTAACTGAGCACATGTGCGTGCGTATACACTCTTGTGTCCAAGTCTTGGATGAGATGACATCACAAGCATTTAGCATCATTCGAGGCATCGGTGCTCCACCAATCAACACCCTCCATCAGGAGGGATGGAGAACTGTGAGGACCAGGCCCAGATGTCCAGGTGGACTCCAGACACCATCTTACTTCCTCGCCCAAATAAGAGGCAGCCACGGGGACCCTGCCTCCTTTCCTCCGACTGCACAGACCGCAGTTCCGAGGAAGTGGAGAATTCCCAACTGCTAGAGCACCTACTGCCCCAGAACTCCAAGAAAACAAGGTCTGGCCTGGCCCACACGTGGCATGTCTGCCCCCGAGGGTGGGCCGAGAGGTCAGCCTCACCCCCACGTGATTACTCCCTGACACTTCCTCCCCTCCACCCGCCCCGCCTCCACTAACCCTTTGCAGATCTCTGGAATAAGCGGGGGCTCTGTGAAGCCAGGACCTTCAGGTGCCACCACCCCAGATGCCGAGCCCGCCAGCCCTCCAGGCAGGTGGGCCTGAGTGCCGGAAAGCGCCAGCACTTCCTCCAGCCCTGATGGGGTCAGAGATGGCAGCTAATTGGAGGATGCAGGGCTGATGGCTGTCTCCGGCTTCCTGCCGCCTTGCTTGGGGAGGTCACTGTGGGGGGCTGCAGCCCTCCTTCACCCACCCCTAGCCTCTGCAACACTGACAGAAGCTCATTCTCAGCTGCAGGTGTTTCACTCACCAATTGCAAATGCAGCAATGTCCCCAGTACACTGTTCCATCATTACCTAGTGCTCTCCCCAAACTCCTAGGTGAGCCCTTGAGAAAGATAGAAGAGCTGTGATAAAAGGATCCAATTTTTCAGTGCCAGGTCTATGCCCATTACTATGAAAACAATATTAATCAGGGCAGGCCAGCTGCTATAACAGATGATCCCCAAAAGTCAGTGGCTTAACTGTGGGCCAGCAGGGTTGTGTGGGTTTATCAGAACCCCGATTTCTCACTTGTGTCATGGTCATCCTTTAGGGAAGAGGTTCCTAAGTGTGAGTGTGCATCAGAATCTCCTGGAAGGCTTTTGAAAATACAGATCCCTGTGTTCCAAAGTATGTGACTCAGGAGGTCTGGAGTGGGTCCCCAAACTCTGCATCTCTAACAAGCCTCCAGGAGATGTTGATGCTGCTGGTCTAGGAATCACACTTTGAAAGTCATGGTTCCAGGGCTTACAAATCCCTAGATTTTTGCATCTAGCTGACAGGTAAGGGAAGAGAGGGTATGGAGGACAGTGTAGGAGTTTTTTAGAGGCCAAGCCCACCTTCCATTGGCCAGAATTTTATCACATGACCCTCTTCTAACTGTAAGGGAGACTGGGAAATGTAGTCCAAATGTGTGTCAGGGAAGAGGAGGATATCATTGTGAGCACGAGATACCATTTCAATAACTCTCATGACCTACCTAATAAGGGAAGTGGCATTTTACCCACATTTGATAGAGGAAAAAACAAGTTCAAAGAGATTATATTGCTTGCCCACAGCCACACAGCTAGTAGAAAACACAGTTGGGGTTCAAATATAGGGCTGTTTGATTCCAAGGCTTAAACAGAAGGTGCCTGAGTCTGGGCACAAGTCTCTGTTATGAGCCAAAGCTGATGCATTGTCCTTTTGTATCTGTCTCCAGTTTTCACAGGAACCCCCTGAGCAAAGCACTGTTATGCACATTTTACAGATGGGCAAGCCGAGACTCTGGGATTGGTCACACAGCCAACCAGTACATGGCAGGGCCAGGATCCACATCCCTAATTAGAGAGCTACTCAGTTGGGAGGGCCTGCCCATGGGGAGAGTGGAGGAATTGGGGGGATCTCAGATGACATTCAAGAGGTGGTGGGTCTTAGCACGGTTACTGGGAAATATGAGAGTCTTTCCCAACCTGGGGGCTGTTTGCCAGAGGCAGGGGAGCTAACTTAGGAAGGACTCAGAATGAGGCTGCCCACACCCTTGAGAGGGCCAGGACTGGGACTCATGAGGAAGGGAAAAGTCAAGCTTAGGAGAGAGGGCACCAGAATGTGGCTTTGCAGAATGTGGCTTTGCAGAATGTGGTGTTAGCAGATTGAGTCAAAGTGGAAATCTGTGAATTACATGTGATGATCATTGTTTGGAGGGGAATCTGAGGCTTGGCGATGCAAGTAAGTGGTCAAAGTCAAACTGCAGTGAGCTGCAACATTTGACTGCAGCCCCAGCTCTCACATGGGTGCTGCTAGCTGCTTCATCCTGGCTGGAGGAGTTGGGGGGTTGGGGGGGGCGGTTCCTGTTTTCCACTGCTCCCAGCAGGCCTGCCAGGACAGCAGCATGTGATGAACAGTGGAGTTCAGCCAGGGAGAGAGGCAGCTGTCAGATCTGAGTCTACATCCTGCTCAGCCACCTCCTTGCTCTGCAGACTTGGGACACAAGACTGGAATGAATCTGAGCCTCAGTTTCCTCATCTGTAAAATGGGGCTTAATAATAGTGCTGCCTCCATCCGACACTGCTTGGTGGGAATGTAAACTGGTGCAACCACTGTGGGAAACAGTATGAAGGCTCTTAAAAAAATGAAAAATGATCCAGAAATTCCACACCTGGGTATATATCCAGAAAAGACAAAAGCTAATTTGAAAAGACATGTGTACTACAATGTTCATAGCAGCTCTATTTGCAATAGCCAAGACATGAAAGCCATCTAAATGTTCATTGACAGAGGAATGCATAAAAATGTGAATGTATATATATATAATGGAATATTAGTCATGAAAAAAGTGAAATATTGACATTTGCAGCAACATGGGTAGACAATGAAGTGGGCACAGGTGAGCCACGACCTTTGGGCACAAAGGGGAGGGATCACGGATGGTAGATGGTGGTAACCACACGTGAAAGAGTCCCTTGACGTGGGTTTCAAAGGAATGAGATTTCAGGACGAGGCAGGAACAGTGGTCACCCAGCCTGTTTCAGGCTCAATAAAATTCAAGGAAGGGAGAGAGAAAGCCCTATCATTGGAAAGCCCCAGGGGTGAGGGAAGCAGGATTCAGATGAGAGAACCAGATTTTAGGTAAAGCAAGAGAGCAAAGGAGAATTTACTGATGACAGACCAGGTATCAGGATGAGGGTGGGGGAGAGGACCAAGAATTGTGAAGGCATGGTATTGGGCCCTATCGGAAAGGACAGAGCCATGAGTAGCTGGGCAATCAAAGACAGGCCTGGGGTTCCTACACTTCTCAAGGATGAAGATGTAGAATGATGCTTGGAACACAGTCGTTGCTTGATAAATGCTGTCTAACTGCCATGTGCCCTGTTTCCCAGGCAGACAGTATAGCGAGGGGTTTAGCGCAGGTGCTGGGTCTGGCTTCAAGCCTCACCAGCCAATAGCCAACTGGGGACGAGTCACTCCACCTCTTTGAGTTTCAATCCTTTAGCCTGTAATGTGAGGCCAGCCCATCATCCTATGGTCCCCATCCTCTGGGACCGCATACGGTCCCAGAACCACTGGGAGATTCACACAGATGTTGGCTCCTAGTAGGTCCTTCTATGCCTGGTCTCCCCTTAACTCTGCCCAACAAGGACCCCTGACTGCTCTGAGAGTCCCAGCAAGCACTTTGGGCCACCTGCATTGCTTTAAGACCTCAGACAAGCCATGTGCCCTCTCTGAGCCTCAGTTTCTCCATCCTGTGAAATGGGAGGATGGCCGGAATACATGACAATAGACAGAAACCATGTTGCCTGAAGTGGGGATATCCAGAATGGTGACCACTACCTCATGTGGCTAGTGAGGCACAGTGGCTTGGAACATGCTATCCAGATTGAGATGTATTGGAACTGTCAAATACACACCAGATTTGGAAAAAAAAAAAAAAAAGTTGGCAAAAAATAATAAAAGTAAACTATCTCATTAATACTTTAATATTGATTACAAATTAATGTTTTGTATATACTAGGTGAAATAAAATATACTATAAAGACAACTTCATGTGGTTTTTTGTATTACTTCGTTTTAAATGAGGCTGCTAGAAAATTTTCTATTCCCCTGATGGCTTGTATTATATATCTAAGCAACAGTGCTGATCCTAAACTGTTAGCAAGCTGTGGTCCTAGGGCCAGACCCAGTACACTGCCTATCCTTACATAACATGCGAGTTAAGAACGATGTTGATGTTTCAAAACGAACAAAAAAAAGTTAATTAAAAAAGAAAAATAGATCATTCAAATTTAACAAGAAATTGTATTTAAAATTTAAGTTAAAAAGAAAACTATTTCATGACATGTGAAAATGATACAAAATTTAAAATTCAGCTGGTGGCGCTAGCGATAAAGAACCCACCTGCCAATGAGGGAGACCTAAGAGACAGGGATTCGATCCCTGGGTCAAGAAGAGCCCCTGAAGGAGGTCATGGCAACCCACTCAAGTATTCTTGCCTGGAGAATCCCCATGGACAGAGGAGCCTGGCTGGCTATAGTCCACAGGGTTGCAAAGAGTCAGACACGACTGAAGTGGCTTAGCACACACACAGCACATTCAGTTGCACCTGGTCTGTGGCTGCTTTCTCATTGGAATAGCAGAGTGAGAAGTTGGGACTTGGTGCTCAGAGAAGCTGAAAATACTGACTCTGTGGCCTGTCAGAGAAAACGTGTGCTGACTTCTCTTCAAGAGCATTCTTTCTCCACTCGATTGTGCACCCTGTCCAGCTATAGAAGCTGTAAATGCAGATTCCTTAGCTCTGACCCCAATCTTTAGGTGCGGGCCTGGGCCCAGGAATCTGCATTTTTAACCAGCAGCTGCTAGCATTGGCAGGGCCCATACTCTTTGCCAGGCGAGGTGCTAAGCCCTTTACGTGCATCATTTCATTTCCTGCTGGCGGGTCAGACACTGGCTCCATCCCCACTGTACAGAGGAGGAAACTGAGGCTCAGAGAGGTGAGAAGCTTGACCTACACACAACCCAGGAGGTACTCATGATCCCCTTTGTTGTTGAGCAGAGGAATGTGCCCGCCCGCCCAGCTGCTGACGCCCAGGCCTTTGTGCTGGGCCGGAATGTCTTCCTGCCTTTCTCTGCCTGTGTTTTCCCCGGATGCTGTGGGCTAAGCTGAGCTACATCCCAGGGGGCCACCTCTCCTGGTGGTGTGTGTGATGTCCCAGGAGGGGGAAGAGGGGGGCAGAGCCGGCTCCAGGCAGAGCCGTGATTTAATAAGCAGACACTTAGGGCCCTGATGCAGGGCCCAGCCCAAGCGGGACAGCCCTCTCCGCTAATTGTCCATTGGCTGCTGCCCGCCGTCCTGCCGGCGTCTCCAGGCTCATTAGGAAAGGGAAGGGGGGGGCGGGCGGTGGTCTGGGAAGAGACTCCTGCAGCTCCAGCGGCTTCCGAGATTTTTATCACACTGGACAGCACAATTACATTCACTCTTCTGAAAGAGGATCAAAACAAGGCCAGCTCTGTCCTGGGCGTCACCCTCTAGGTTTGGCTCGCAAAAGACGAAAGATCTGGGTTCAAATCCAGTCTCTGGCTGTGAGCTCATGAGCAAGAAATTCACACTCTCTGGGTTTCAACTTCCCCATCTGCACAACAACAAGGACAGAACATCTCCCCTTCGGAGGCAGCACAAGCTGGCAGGGGGAAAGCATGGTCTCTGGAGCTTTGCTGTCTGGATTCAAATCCTCCCTCCATCACCAAGGAGCTGTGTGACTTGAGCAAATGACTGAACCTCTCTGTGCCTCGGTCTTCTCATTTCTAAAATGCAGGCAATAATACCACCCCCTAATAGAGGCACTAGAGAACAAAAAGGCAACTCACTCCAGTATTCTTGCCTGGGAAACCCCCAGGAGCCTAGCGGGCTACCGTTCATGGGGTCACAAAGAGGCGGACATGACTTCGCAACCTAACAACAGAGGCTCTGCATGGTTGAAGTTAGTAGAGGGATCGTGATCAACGCCTTATACATTTGCTCTGTGTTACCATCTCCAAATGTTTTAAGACTAAAATAAGGCAGAACATGGAAAAGTGCTTCTATAAAGCTTGTGTTCAATTATTGCCATTTCTTTTGGGAGGTGGTTAAAAGACATGGCTGAGACTGGCTCAGTGCTCCCTAAATCCACCAGCTGCTCCTACCAGGATTCCAACTAGAGCACATTGCCCAGCCTCTCTTGCGGATTGGGTCATGTGATTGAATTCTGGCCCAAGAACCTGAGCAGCTAAATGGCAAGCCTCTATTAAGCCTGGCTGCCCTCATTAAAATCTCTGTCATGATCCTCACCCTCTTCCCCACATCCTCCATTTGCCCTCTGGATGGAGAGGAAGCTAGGGAGTAAAAGGAATTGGGGTCCAAGACGGAAGGGCACCTGGGCCCCTGAATGATGTCATGGAGCGGGGTCCTCCCCACCCCACTCCTGCCATCAATGGCACTGAAGTGAACAAGAAACAAATTTGTTTTGAGTCAAGCCATGTAGCAGGGATGGTGGCGCTAGTGGTAAAGAACCTGCTTGCCAGTACAGGAGATGTAAGAAGCCCAGGTTCGATCCCTGGGTCTAGAAGATCCCCTAGAGGAGGGCATGGAAACCCACTCCAGTATTCTTGCCTGGAAAACCCCATGGGCAGGGGGGCCTGGTGGGCTGCAGCCCATAAGGTTGCAAAGAGTCAGGCACAACCAAAGCACACACGCGTGCAGTGGTGGTTATTATTGCTTTAGCAACTATGACTAATACAGAGAACAAAAATGTCCCAGGCTGGAAGGAAAGATGAATGGTTAGGTTTTCAAAGGTTTATTCAGTGCCCAGCACATAGCAAAGACTCAGTGAACAGTAGTCTCAGTGTTGCTATTATTGTTAGTGGTTGTTGCTATTAGTTGTCTTGGCTTGTGTGTGTGTGCGTGTGTGTTTTAAGTCACTTTAGTCATGTCCCACTCTTTGAGACACTATGGACTGTAGCCCGCCAGACTCCTCTGTCCATGGGATTCTCCAGGCAAGAATACTAGAGTAGGTTGCCACTTCCTACTCCAGGGGATCTTCCCCACCTAGGGATCAAACCTGAGTCTCTTATGTCTCCATTGGCAGATGGATTCTTTACCATTAGCGCCACCTGGGAAGCCTGTTGTCTTGACTTAGGTCTCCCCAGAGCAAACCCTGAAATAAGGATAATTTATCTGGGAGGTGATTTCAGGAAGCACCACAGAGACATGTAGAAGTGACAGTGAAGGGAAAGAAATCAATTTAAGGTACATGTAATGAAATCTAATTCTTCTCCCCTTGAGACTGGGTAGGATGTAGTGACTGGCTTCTAATGAAGAGAATTAAGTGAAAGTGATCATGGGTCACTTTTGAGTCTAGTTCACCAAAGGTCCCTCAGCTTCCATCTTGGTCTCTGTCCCTCTTGGGTCATTCACCCTAGGGGAACCCAGCAACCAGATCAGGAGACACTCAAGCTGTCCTATGGGGAGGTCCACATGGTGAGCAAGAGAGGCTTCCTGCCCACAGCCATGGGAGTAAGCTCAGAAGCAGACTCATCAGCTCCAGCCCAACCTGACTATGTTCCTCCTAAGACAGCCTGGAGCTAGTGGTAAAGAATCCACCTGCCAATGCAGGAGACCCAAATATGTCGGTTCAAACCCTGGATCGGGACAATCCCCTGGAGTAGGAAATGGCGACCTGATACAATATTCTTGCCTGGAAATTTCCATGGACAGGGGAGCCTGATGGGCTATACAGGGTCACAGAGAGTCAGACATGGCTGAGTGACCGAGCATGCTCAAAAAAGAGTCTGAACCAGATCCACCCAACTAAGCCGTCTCTAAAGCTGTGCCGCACAGAAACAGCAGAAGAGTAGACATTTGTTGTTTTAAGCCACTCGGGTTGGGGTTACTTTGTGATGCAGCAACGGACATCTGACACGCTGCATTATGGAGCAGATCCTTCCAGGGACCAACTGGGAACTCAGTTCTAGGAGGAGGCCTGGGATACTATACAGGGCAAGCTTCAGATACTATACATCCCCTGAGGGGTACAGCTGGGGTATTTCTTCAACACCCACCTATCGTTGGTAGAAGGCTGCTTCTGGGGCATTAATTCCCCATGATTCCTTACCTTACCCTCATGGAGCCCAAGACAGAACTGCAGATAGAGAGTGGTGGGTGCTTGAAGTTGGCACTACAGCAATGGTCCAAAGTAGCAAATATTGAGGGGATATTGGTGGGGTACTGATAGGGTCTGTTATAACGGTCTATGTCCTAGATTACTCATAGGCCCCCAAATCCCCAAACACCTTCTTTTTCCATAAAGTAGAGCCACTGAAAGTATTTAAAGTGGTTTTGAAGATGCTCCATAAAAATAAATCCATTAATCAGAAGAATTTGTGGCTGGGAAAAGTGGAAGGTTTTGTTTATTTGTTTATGTGTTTGCTTCTTTAATAACCTTACTGACTAGTGGCATAACAGCCAAATACAACATAGCACCTTATTCTGACATTGAAGGTAACACAGCACAATTAGGCAATGGGGGTCTGAGAAAATGGCATTTTTATATTGCCTCATAAAATATCTAATACCGAACTTTGTAAATTACATCAATGCCTTTGAACAAACATTGAGTTCTTTTTAATAAATAAAATGCTCAAAACGATTTCCTGGAAGTACATTTTAGACATTAATAACTGGCTTCAAATGAAATTCTGTTTCAGAGCGATAAGCAAATGTAATTGCTGCAAACTGAAACAGTCTGCAAAGTTTACCTGCTCCAGAAAGGAGAGGAAATATTGAGCTAATGTAGCCATCAAGATATATAACCTGCTACTTCTTGAATAAACCAAATTCCATCCCTAAACACAGAGAGCTCAGAAACTCAGACCCAAGGACATAAATAAAAGGTATTTCCTGGAATTAGTTTCATATGTTTTATACATTGCAGTTATCAATTGATCTGACATGACATCTTAGCCAGTTTTAAAATTACATATCGTGCATCAGAGAAATAGACATTTCCACGGCATCTGGTCCTCTGCGTTATCAAAAGCATAGAGTTATTTCAGTTCAAAAAATATCAAGATTTCCACATCGTTAAAAATAAGAATAATTCCAACAACATAAATCTCCATTTTATTCCTGGGTCCATGGACTCAACCCAGTCCATCCACCGCTGACTCATATAGACCACTACCTGAGAATGGTTTTCCATGTTAAATGGTTGAAAAAAATCAGAAGGATACTTTGTGACACATGAAAACTACAGTATTCAAATTTCAGCATTTGTAGATGAAGTCAGATTGGAACTCAGCCACCCCCACCATGACATGTCGTCTACGGCTGCCTTCATGCTATAACAAAGCCGAGTAGATCTGACAGAGCCCTCATGACCTGCGAAATCTGAAATATTCACTGTCTGGCTCTTTACAGAAAATGTTTGTCAACCCCTGCTCTGTACCATTTTGCTCACAAACTTGAGTCAGTTGTAGTCAGGTGGATGAACCTAGAGCTGTTATACAGAGTGAGGTAAGTCAGAAAGAGAGAAACAAAGGTCGTGGAGCAACGCGGACACAAGGAATCTTGAAAAGTGGCGCTAAGAAACCTATCTGCAGGGCAGGAATAGAGACGCAGACGCAGAGAAGGAACCTGCGGAGACAGCGGGGGCAGGGGTGGAATGAGTGGGGAGAGTGCCACTGCCGTATAGACACCGCCGCGTGCGAAACGGATAGCGAGTGGGAAGCTACATAGCATGGGGTGGTTCTGACCCACTGAGGGTGGGGAGGGAGGGTGGGAGGGAGGCTCCAGGGGGACGGGATGTGTGTGCACGTTCGGCTGATTCACGCCGCTGTACAGCAGAAACAGCACATTGTAAAGCAATTGCCCCCCAATTAAAAACACATTAAAAAAAAAAAAAAGGAGTTATTTTAAGACTTAGAGAAGGCAATGGCAACCCATTCCAGTACCCTTGCCTGGAAAATCCTATGGACAGAGGAGCCTGGTAGGCTACAGTCCATGGGGTCACAAAGAGTCGGACACAACTGAGCGCCTTCACTTTCGCTTCACTTTCACTTTAGAATTCTTGAAAGGCTTTGTCTACCCACTATTCCAGAGTATCCTCGAGTTCTCAACCCGCCTAATGAACACAGGAGTGGCCATGGGGCTAACAACATTCATGGAAACCTCCAACCTGAGTCATTTAGGGTCCGACAAGTACAAATGGTGCATTTTTTTCCTTCCCCACCAAGAGTGGATTTGTCTGAGAGAGTGAACTACATGAATTGCCTTCACTCTCTGCTGCATTTAACCTCTGGAGTATATAATATGAGCAAGCAGGAAGACAACATTGGGTTGGTAGGAGGATGGGAAGCTGATACAATATAAATCCTTTGGTCTTTAGTGTCTATTTTGAACCCTTTTCTAAAGATAGAAAGAAAGGACAGAAGGAAAGGAGAAAAAAAGAAAGAGGAAGGAAGAAAACAAAAGAAAGAAAAACTACCAGCTAGTTTAAAGAAACTAGTAAAAGAAATGGAAATGGGGGAAAGAGTTAATAAAAGTCACTTGAAAGGAGACAAATAAAGGCATTTCCCCATAAGATGACTCGATATGACCGAGTGGAGCCTGTACATCCACAGGCATCCTGCCCTTTCTCCAAGGTTGCCGTTTTTTTATCTGCTGGAGCTCTTGTTTTTTCCCTTGCTTTAAAGTGAAGTACGCAAACACTCTCACTTCAAAGGGAAAAATCCTCATAAATGTCATTTTACTGCCGGCCTAGAAGAATAGCATCGAAAGACCCTGAAAGTCGGGCGGGGCGCAGGGACCCCAGGCACATCTGGTGACTTACAAGGAAAGCCGTTCTGATAGGAGGGAGGCCAACCTCGAATCAACCCAGCTGAGCATGTGTCTGTCATAGCTAGGAGATGGCACTGCCTATGTTCAAATCCCAAATATGTCTCTTTTTATTTAGACAAATCTCAGCAACTCTGGGGCTTCCCCGGTGGCTCAGTGGTAAAGAATCTGCCTGCAATGCAAGAGACACAGGAGACTTGGGTTCCATCCCTGGGTAAAGAAGATCACCTGGAGGAAGAAATGGCAACCCACTCCAATATTCCTACCTGGAAAATTCCATGGACAGAGGAAGCTGGAGGGCTACAGTATGTGGCATTGCAAAAGAGCTGGACACAACGTGTCCACACACGTGCACAAGAATTCTGAGCCTTGGTTTCTTCATCTGTACAATGGAAGGAACTTAATAGTAACCACTGCAAGGGGTCAGTGTAAGGATTTTTTAAATGGACAAATGGAGGGGGCTTCCCTGGGGGGTCCAGCAGCTAAGACTCTGTGCTCCCAAAGTAGGGGGCCCAGATTTGATCCATGGTCAGGAAACTAGACCCTGCATGCCACAACTAAAGATCCTGCACACTGCAACTAAGACTCAGCACAGTCAAATATGTAAATAAATAGAAAGACAAATAAATTTAAAATAAATAAATAATACAGTGAACCAATGGAAAGTGCCTGGCACATGAGTCCTTAACAGGCATGAGCTACTGTTTTTAGGTATCTCTTGTACGGATGGAGCTGGGTCTTTTTCAGATCACTTCCCGTGATCAAAAGTGGGAAGGTGACTTCTCACAAATGTGGATATTCCAGATGTAAGTTATTGGATAGGACACAGGTCCCCAGATAAGAGATGGGAGTGTGCAAGGAGGGCTGTAGAAAGTGGGCTGACACTGTTGTATTGAAGAAACAAGAGTTACTCCCGTGCCCTCGCTCCCTCCCACTACAGAAGCTAAAAAGCTGTGCAAGCACATTGTCAGCCTCCCTTGCAGCTACAGGACTAGTTTTGATTCAGAAACATAAATAAAAAGTCTGCTGGGGGTGGATTTTAGAAACTGGATAGTTTAGTAAAGAGAGATGACTGTACCTAGTGAAGCCTTTCCTGGGTCATCCTTTCTTCTTACCTTTCCTGAAATGCAGGAAGTGACCATGAAGCCCAGTGCAGCTCCCAAGAGAACTGGCTTACTGAATCAATGCCAACAACAACTTACCAACAGACTTCTCATGATAGGGGTGACTCAAGCCACTGTCATCAGGGTTTCTATGACTTGCAGTCAGTCACATTCCTACAAGTACAAATTCATTCAAACACGAACACAAGAGAGAGAAGTCCCTCCTCTCCTTGGGTCCAGCCCCCTGGAACCTCAACCTCAAACAGCCCAGAGGCATTTGAAAGGACATCCAGAGTGTGGGAAAATGCTAGCCTCTGCTCTACTAACTGCCAGAAAAATAGGCAGAAGGACATTCTAAAGATACTTTAAGCCAAGAGGAACAAAACAAAGGTGGGGAAACTCTCCTATCTGCCTCGTGCACCCTCTTTGTTTACCTCACTTGTGTCATCATGGAGACATTAGTGAAGTGGTTTTTAATGACCTTGGCTGATCCCAGACTTGCTACAGTGGAATTAGAAAGAGAGTCATGAATCTGCTTAAACAAATCGTTGAATGGATAGTGTCGACTGGCCAAGGGAAATTGGTATTTTGGGAGACAGGAAATCATGCCTTCAAGATCTTGTCCATTAGCCGACACAGTGGTAGAGTAGATGCTGATTTTTTTAAACATTTTCTTGATGCAGATCACTTTTTTAAAAGTCTTTATTGATTTTGTTACAATATAGCTTCTGTTTTATGCTTTGATTTTTTGGCCGAGAGCTATGTGGGATCCTAGCTCCCTGACCAGAGACTGAACCAGCATACCCTGCATTGGAAGGTGAAGTCTTAACCACTGTACTGCCAGGGAAGTCCCAGTAGACACTGACTCTTTTTTTCAAGGGCCTTGCAAGACCCAAGAGCTTCAGCAGAATTTTCTAAACAATTTGCTTTGAGTCAACTGGCTCAGTTGTAATAGGAGGTCCACAAATATTTGGGCACCTCAACCTCATTCATGTTGCTTGTTAAACCTGTCCAGTTTTCCCCAGAGCTAAAGGGCACGCTTGTTTCAGATAAATCTCTTTATATACATCTTAAAGAGAAAAATGCATTCCTGCCTTTACTGCCTTTAATTATTTTCTCAGGCATGCATGGGTGGATTGAGTGATTAATCGACTGATTCCATTCAAATTTATTGAGCACCTACTATAAGCCAGATTCTGCATGGAATGGAATTTCAAGAATGACAAGTGACAAGTTCCTGCACCAGGAAGGACTCAATATTCTGGATTCCATCCATTTTCTACATGAAACCTTCCTCAAAACTCATCTGGGAAAACTTCCTCCCAATCTTCTCATTCCATGATTTATCACTTGGTGGAGATTTTTATTGCTTTTGCTCCAAGAAAGCCTGGTTGCAGTTGTTCAAACAGTTTTGCTAAGTCACTCTGCAAATGCATTTTTTAAAATATCTTGGCATGGATACAAAATTCACTGGAGAATTCCACATGATTTCATTCTGCTTTTTTTCTGGAGAGCAGGGGTGTATGGAGTAGGCTGTATCACAAAACCTTTAGAGTAGCTTCAGAAGATGGGGGACACACTGCCTTGCTTAGGACATATGACCACACTACCACCTGGTGGTAACGTTGCACCTGAAGCCATGCAATAAAGATGGCCAAGTCACCCCAAGCCTAAATTTTTGGTGAAACCCATGTATTGGAATGAGATCCTTCATGGATGAATCTTAAAGGACCAAAGAGCCCATGTAAGATCTCAGGGATCCTATAAAAATTTCGATCGGTATTCTCCAAAGATGATCTCTGACTGCCATATTTATGGTGAATAATAACTTCACACTTGTAAAGTGCTCTTCCTATTCCTGACCCAGGACAGGCATTACTATTGTCTCCATTTCACAGCTGAGAAAGCTGAGGTTTGAAGAAGGTATGGAACTGCCCAGGTATAGAGTTACCCATGTAGGGAAACCAGGATTCCAAGCCACATTTTCTAAAGCTTACGCATATGTTCTACCCTTTAGGAAGGTTATCATTCTAGTTGTGGGTGCCACATAAAGTTGGAAATCAGCTACCTGGGTGAATGTTATATCAGAGCACACTGGTCTCAAGGCAAGTTAATAGAATAAAGAAACAAGGAAGTGGCATGTCACCATCACTGGGAGCACACAGACTCCACGTTAGTTGAGTTAGGATAAGGTGGCCCCGTCTTAGGTCAGCTTGGATTCCCCAGAGGCAGAGCCTGTGGCAAGGGTTCAGAAGCAAGTGATTTATCAAGCATGCTCTCTGGAGAAATCTGTACCTGTGTTGGGGAAGCAAGATAGGGAAGTGGAGTAAGCCTAGCAAGCATATGGTTTCAGGTGAAGTCCAGCTTCAGTCTGATCCCAGGGGGGCTCTGAAGTGTCAACTGCACTGCAGAGTTCTTTCACCTTGAGACAGGCGGCTGGATGCACAGTCCCCAGGACAACAAGCCAGTCACTGGCTATGGGAACATATTAACTCTGGAAGGGAACATAAACTCTCAGGCACCTTCAGAAAAGATCCTCAAAGGTAATTCTCTGAAAAACTGGACATATGAAGGAAGGCAAAGTCTTAACCATTGGACCTCCAGGGAAGTCCCCTTGTTTCAGTTTTAAGCAGGAGGGTTGAGGAAGGAACTTATTGATAAAATGACATCTGGGCCAAGAACTTAAAGAAGTGAGGGAAAAAAAAATCCAGACAGAGTGAATCACAAGTGCAAACGCCCTGTGGTGGATATGTGTAGGTGCATCTGAAGAAGCTTGTGGAAGCTACTGTGGCAGGAGGAGGGTGAACACTGGGATGCTGCTGGACCCGACCAGATCCCCTGGGGGCCCTTTTGCCAGTTGAGTATATCTGTCCACCAGTTGCTGTGTACATTGCTGTTAACGGTTCATACTTCCAGTCCTTCTGTGCTCCCGATGCAGGGGGCCCAGGTTCAATCGAACCTGGTCAGGGAACTAGATCAGCCATGCTGCAACGAAGATGGAAGATCCTGAGTGCCACAACTACGACCTGGCACAGCCAAATAAATAGAGGCTAATTTACTCAGCATGAGTTAAATTACACAACATAAAAGCATGTCTGAGCACATGAAAGAAACTTTAAGAAAATCCAGCAACATGCAAGCAGTGGCTAAGTTGAGTGGCAGCAGTGTTCATGATTATTAGGCTCTTCTCAGAACTTTTTCTGCATGGTCCAGGTTTCCACTGGGACCATGTATAGTCTGTTTTAGCATCAGAGAAATGCTTTGTTTCATCTTATTTTTTAAAAATAAGAGTTGAAATATGATAGACCTTCAGAGGATCAATCAGTTCAATGATCACTGCCACAACAGTGAAGACAGACAACATACTAAATGCCTACTATTTATGTCAAATGGTGGGGTGATACCAAGAAAGATGCAGTCTTATACTGTGTTCAGGCATGATACCTGGCTTGTATAGCATGCTCATTATGGGTCTGAGTATAGAAAGAAGAGAGGAGGGCAAGAAGGAGAAAGAGATGGAGAGAGGAAAAGAGGGAAGAAGAGAAGGATGGAGGGAGGAAATATATCAACCACATACAAGTGACTTCAGCTCCGGGGCCTTTGGGCTTCTCTGCACAAGGGGATAGTCACATCAGCACCCCTCTTAACACCTCCTAATACTCACAATTAACTGATGAGACAAACTTTATCCACCCCAATTTAAAGATGTGAACACTGAGGCAACGAGAGAGGCTGAATCCCCCTCCAAAGTCATGCACGTTGGGTAAAGACAAATTTAACCCAACTCTCTATCTACCTTTATTTCCAACTACCCAAGCCACCACTCCCTCTGAAAGGGCTTTTGGGTCTGAAAGGGAGCCGTAGAAAGAGGGGAGATGCTGAGGCTGACATGTAGGCACCCCAGACCTGAGGCCACTCTGGATCTGGTTCTCTGTGCTGTGATGCTGAGCAGACGGTCTTTGTATCTCTGGACCCCCGGGAGTGAAATCTTCCATGTTCAAGAGACTGTAGTTCACCCAAGGTCAGAGTAATTGTGCATGATTAATGGTTGATCTCTTTGTGAAAGCCCTACACAAAAGCTCCAAACCGACTTAGTCGTAATTTCATACTCCTCCCAGTCCATTTAGAAGAGCAGGGTTTTATTTCCTCTGCACAGCTAAGAAATCAGAATCTTCAGCTCTGGAAAAGAGCTTTTAAACCCATGACTCACGGACTGTGGTTTCCCGGGGCCAGTACCAGACATCACAGATGTGTCTGGCCCCTTTAGGTGAAAATGAAAAGAAATATAATAGAAAGAGGGAGTGTTTGTTGAGCATTTGTCGTGCATCGAGCATGAGCATCAACCTGTGACCACTGGAGGAAAGAACTCCTTCAGCCCTCAAATCCTATATGAGATGAATATCTCCATTTTACAGACAAGGAGACTGAGGCACAGAGAGGGTACAAAGTTTAGGATACAGAGCTCGTAAGTGGGGCAGCCAGGATTTGAACACTGGCAGTCAGGTTCCAGAGCGACATCATCAGGAAGCTCCCCCATCCAACTGCCTGTTTTAGAATAACCTGCAGATCCTCTCTGCTCCTCAGTCAAAGCAACCTGCTCTTAACCTGGTTAATAACTGAGTGCAAAATATTTCCTTTGCAAGCAATGACACCGCCCCCCCGCATGACACCACCAGAGTTGTCACGCCCACCCTGCTCACTTACTTCCCACTTTTCCAAGCACATCATACATTTCACCCATCCCTGCCTTTGCCTGGGAGTACTTCCCGCCTGGCATGCGTGTGTTGCTCTGCCATGCCTACTCGCCAAGTCCTGCTCGCCCTTCATGACGCAAGTTGAGTATGGATGGCATCCTCAAAATGCTGGATAAATGGTTAAAGCAAAACACCACATTCAAAGTTACTCATTGACACCCGGGGTTCCAGATGCAACCCTCAAAGGGGTTTTTGTTCAACCACGTGGTGCTTTCAAAATGTTGAATTAGTTGCCCATGTTTTTTAAAGTGGGCTTCCCTGGTGGCTCAGCAGTAAAGAATCCACCTGCCAATGCAGGAGATGCACGTTCAATCCCTGGGTCAGGAAGGTTCCTTGAAGAAGGAAATGGCAACCCACTCCACTATTCTTGCCTGGGAAATCCCAAGGACAGAGGAGCCTGGAGGGCTACAAAAGAGCTGGACGGGACTTAGCAACTTAACAACAACATGTAAGTAAGAGATTTCACTTTTTTAAAATATGACATTTGGGGACTTCCCTGGTGGTCCAGCGGTTAAGAATCCGCCTGCCCATGCAGGAGACACGGGTTCCATCCCTGGCCCAGGAAGATCCCACATGCCGAGGGGCAACTAAGCCCGAGCGCCGCAACTGCTGGGCCCACTCTCTAGAGCCCATGCTCTGCAACAAGAGAAGCCACTGCAATGAGATGCTCAAGCGCCACAGCTAGAAAGTGGCCCCCGCTCACTGCACCTAGAGAAAGACTGTGCAGCAACAGAGACCCAGCGCAGCCAGAAGTAATAAACAGACGAAAAATAAATTAAAAACAAAAAAACAACTTCAAACGTGGCTTTCTGGAAATACTTGAAAAGCCAGAATATCTGAAAGCAGTGACTTAAAATCCTGCATGGCAACAGTGAGAGCAGCTGGGCAGTGTCTGTCCCTCTGGAAGGACACAGGCTCGCCAGACCACCAGAGTCTCCTCCACCCTCCGGCCCCACCCACCGCGCTCAGGGACCCAACTGGCTGGCCCCGTGTAGATTGAGGGTTTCAAGCCCTGCACTAAAAGACATTCTGCGAGGTGGGGGTTTGGGAGCAGAGGAAGGGCGGCCTTGGAGCTGTGTTCTGAATCGTCCTTTCCTTTCTGATGCCTGCTTGTTTGCCCGCCTGCCTTGCCCACCACAGGATATACCATATCACCAACCAGACCATCAGCTCCAGAGATGCATTGCAAGGGAAAATCATATTCCCTTCACACATCTATTTCGCAAATATTTGTAGAGCCCCCACTAGGTGCAAGGAATTTCGTCTTATGGGCATGCATTTCGAGGAAGCTGCCAAAAGGCAAGTCCCTGCTGATCCTTTAACTCTTTATCTCTTCTCCCACAGCCTCTGCACGGTGACTTCTCCGTGCGGCATCCAAGCTCCCACCACTGCTCCGGTAAATGGGCCTTTAAAGACTCCTCTATGTGGCTCCGGCTGCTCCTTGCAGCTCCCTGACCCCGCCTTTCAGATGCCTCTGGGTCTCGGCTAACACATCCCTCACTCTCCTGTGTGCAGTCACAGCTGGAAGTCCAGCCACAGGGCCCGTGCTTCCCAGCCAGGCCTCATTACAGCGTCCTCAGGCTGAGCAGAAGGTGTGGATCTCATGCTCCAAACTCAGCCTGGCAACTTTTATGGGGGCTCAGGCTTTAACTGGGGAGTTTAAAGAGCTGAGGGTTTTATGTGAGACGGCTGGCATGCCAATCCCCACAGGTAGCCACAGCCAAAGTCTGCAGGAGGAAAACAGTGGGTTCTCCAGGCAGATGTGGTGCCCGGGACATGGAGGCAGGAGGAAGAACTGCCGCCCAGTTGTCCCCCGATCCTTGAACCCAGGTCTGTTGCCCTCGCAAGGGAGCAAGAGCGGATTCATCAGGCCGAGGTGAGCCTGTCCATGCCACCACAAACACCCCACCCAGCCGAATCCCTGGAGCCCTGGTGTGACACCACACTCCCTCGCATATGTGTTCTCACAGGTGGACTAAAGCTGTTCATGATTATGGAATAATAGGAATTATTTCTCACCGGGAACATGGCATTTCTTCCGATAGGGTCATAATACGTCTTTCTGCCCGGTGACTCTAGTAATTGAGACTATAGGTCTAATGACCCAGGCTGGACCCAAACTGTTGTTGTTTCTTTTTTTTTTTTAATTTATTTTAGTTGGAGTATAAAATGTTAGTTTCCCTTGTACAGCAATGTGAATCAGCTGTATGTACACATATATCCTCTTGAGCCTGCCTCCCACCCTCCCCTGCCCCAGCCCTCTAGGTCATCACAGAGCACTGAGCTGAGCTAGTGCTATATAGCGGCTTCCCACTCGCTATTTTACACGTTAGTGTATATATGTCAATGCTGCTCTCTCAATTTGTCCCACCCTCTCCTCTTCCCCCTCTCCACTGGTGTGCACAAGTTCATCCTCTTCAACTGCGTCTCTATTCCTGTCCGCATATAGAAGATGCATTGCTATCATTTTTCCAGGTTTCATACATATGCATTAACAGGAGACATTTGTTTTTCTCTCTTAAAGTTATTATAAAATATTGGCTGTATTCCCTGTGCTGTACAATATACCCTTGTAGCTTATTTGTTTTATGCCTAGTAGTTTGTACCTTTTGTTGGTTGTTTTGTAAATAAGTTTATTTGTACCATTTTTTAGATCCCACATATAAGCAATATCATATGATATTTGTCTTTGTCTGACTTACTGACAATCTCTAGATCCACCCATGTTGCTGCAAATGACATTATTTCCTTCTATCTCATGGATGAGTAATACTCCATTGTACATATATATGTACCACACTTTGTACCTCTTAATACCATTCTCCTATCTTACTCCCACCAACGCTCTCCCCACTGGTAACCAGTTCTTTGTTCTCTATATCTGTTTCTGTTTTGTTATAGTCATTCATTTGTTCATTTTTTAGATTCCACATATAAGGAACAATGTACGTAATTGTCTTCCTCTGTCTGACTTATTTCACTAAGCATAATACCCTCCAGGTCCATCCATGTCGCTGCAGACGGCAAAATTTCATTTCTTTCCATGGCTGGGTAAAAGTCCAGTGTGCTTATCCAAGAGAATGTGGGTTTATTTGGGGAGGGGGTGGGGCCAATGGAAGGAACCACCTAATTCTCACCTTTTATCTCAGGTTCAGACCACAGATCCATGAGAGGCTGGGCAGATAATTCACGGAGGAGATATGACAGAAAGGCAATTGTGATTAAGACTTTGCCTTCCAATGTGAGGAGTGCAGGTTCAATTCTTGGTCAGGGAGCTAAGATCTCACATTTCTCATGGCCAAAAAAGCAAAATGTAAAACAGAGCATCTTGTAACAAATTCACTTAAGACTTTTTAAATGGTTTGCATTAAAGAAAACAAAAAAAAAGAGGGCTTTTGGGAGTTTCTAAGGCTCCCCTATTTCCCCCTCAGTTGTGACATTATGATCATTCAAACAAGTTAAACATAGGGGAACTTCAAATTCCTACCTGCCTTCTCCCTTCCCTCCTGACTTTCCCAGGGAAGTGGGCAAATAGAAGGATGGCCAGGCGGGAGATCTGGGTCCCTGGGTCTGCCCTTCCATGACTGTGTCACCCGAGAAATACATTTTCCATCTCTGGGTCTCATTTTACTCATCTGTAAAGTGGAAGTGAATGGGACCAGGTAAAATGACAACTCAATTTTTCTCAGTTTTTTTTTTTTTCCTTTCTCAATGGCCACTTCTGGGCCATTGGTTGAGACAGCCTGACACATTCTGTCCAGAAGTAAATTAGCAAATTCCTACCCCACTGCTTCCCCTCGGGCAGCACAAAACCTGATATGCATTCAGAATTCTACTTGGCCACCGTTTATAACACATATCCAATAGGTCTTCTCTGCAGGGTCCAGTTTTGGCTTTTTTGAGGGGTGGAGGGATAAATTAAAGTCACTGCAAAGCAGTATAAGAGAGGAATCCTTCTAGATTATCACACTTAATATTTCCTCAATCTTGGGGTTTTTTTTCACCTATTCTTAAATCAACAGCAATTGTTTTTAGCAACTCAAATCCAATCAGATTTTCCCAAAGCATTCAGTTTCATCTCTATGGATGCAATTCTTCCTCTATACACTCATTTTTCATTGGCTTCTATGAAATGTTATTAAATTGTATAAGTATAAGAACAAGGAAGAATAGATCCTGGTTTCATAGGGTCTGAAGCTTATGCAATTTGGCAGCCCTTTTGAAGGAATAGAAAACTCAATTACAAATATAGAATTAGACACAAACACCATACCTATTAGAATAAGAAGAGAAATCACAAGTTCCCACTTTTTAAAAAGGTGGAAAGCCTGTGAAAGTGAAAGTTGCTCAGTCATGTCTAACTCTTTGCGACCCCCTTTGGAATTCTCTAGGGTAGAATACTGGAGTGGATAGCCTTTCCCTTCTCCAGGGTATCTTCCCAACCCAGAGATTGAACCCAGGTCTCCCACATTACAGGTGGATTCTTTGCCAGCTGAGCCACAATAAAGCCTGTAAAGTATCACAAAGTCCAGAGAAAGAGATCATAATATTTATTATTAATGAATTACCCCTCACATGGCTACAATATTTTTACCCTAAACTTCTGACCACAAATTCTTAATCATTTCTTTATAAGACAATCATTTTGTAATAATGTCTTTTCTCAAAAGACTAGAATTCAGTATTTTCTTTAGCAGGGTTAATTGTTTTGCTTATGTTTGAAACACACAAAAATGAAATTCCTCACTGTTTGTAGCACTGCTAAAGGTTGTGCCCTGGAACCACAGAAACCGATCAATTCTATTTTACATGAATCCACCAAACAAAGGAGAGGGTAAAGGGTGAGTACACCTGTTAAAGCTATTGTGTTGTTGCTCCTTAGTCACTAAGGCCTGTCCAACTCTTTTGCGACCCCATGGACTATGGCCCATCATGGTTCCTCTGTCCATGGGATTTCCCAGACAAGAGTACTGGAGTGGGTTGTCATTTCCTTCTCCAGGGGATCTTCCCAACCCAGGAACTGAACCCAAGTCTCCTGCACTAGCAGGCAGATTCTTTACCACCGAGCCAGCAAGGAAGCCCCTGTTAAAGCATTCAAGCACATTCCTGATAAGAAAGAACTACTGTGCTGACTAGTTATCATTCTAACTGAGTCCTCTGCTCACAGTTTTACTCATCTAATGACTGAGAGAATTTTTCACAGACAAGCTCCTGGTTCTATGTATTTCAAACCTTGTTTCTCCTCCCCAAACCTCTGGTGCCAGGCACCATAGAACATACTCATATTGAAAATAGGTTGTCTGATCCTGCACTCACTCATAGGTCACACCATCAGTGAGTAGTCATAACAGGTGGTAGGAGCATTTTTGGAAGCCATTTCTACGTTGGAATGGCTAGATAAGCTTTCACATACAAATGACTTCAAACCACACAAGTATAGCCCATTGAATCCAGTCTAAATATATCCCTACGTCAACTTTCCATTAGTAGTCACTTCAAGTGACCTCTGACATTTGGGAGAGTGGAAAAAGACAGTAGTTTTAACCAACAATTAAAATATTTTACTTTGAAAAACGTTTAAAAACATGAAACAACTCTGATAAAGGACTGTTGTCTAAAATATATACAAAGAATCTTCAAGGTCAACAATAAGGAAATGAACAACTTGATTAAAATATGAGCCAAAGGCCTTAGTAGACACCACATCAAAGAAGATATGCAAATGGAAAATAAGCATGTAAAAAGATATTCAACATTATATGTGATTAGGGAATTGCAAATGAAAGTTACAGTAAGATACCACTACACACCTATGAGAATGGCCAAAATCCAAAACACTAACAACATCCAAAGTTAGTGAGGATGTGAAGAAATAGGAATTATCATCTGCTGCTGGTGGGAACATAAAATGGTACAACCACTGTGGAAAAGTGCTGAAAGTTTCTTATAAAATACCCTTACCATACAATCCAGTAATCATGCATCTTGATATTTACTCGAATGAGTTGAAAATTTGTGTCCATACAAAAACCTGCACAGAGATATTTATGGCAGCTTTATTCACAATTTCCAAAACTTGGAAGCCACCAAGATGTCCTTCAGTAAGTGAATGGATAAATAAACTGTGGTCCATACAGGTAACAGAATATTAGTCACAGGTAATAAGAAATCAGTTAGTGAGCCATGAAAAAAGATGGAGGAAACTTAAACGCATGTTACTAAGTGAAAGAAACCAATCTGACAAGATTGCATGCTAGATTATGCCAACTACATAACATTCTGGAAAAGACAAAACTATGGAGACAGTAAAAAGATCAAGGGGTTATCAGAGGTTATGTGGGAGGGAGGAATGAATAAGCAGAACACAGGATTTGTAGGGCAATGAAGCTGCTCTATATGATAATACAATGATGGATACACATTATTATACATGTTTGCATAGAGAATAGAAAAGGTCAGCTATTTGTTGAATCAATGAACCAGAGGATGATAAAGAGAGTTTCTACCATCATTGCTAACATTTGTTGTACTTTGCTACATATCAGACAGTGCTACTTGCTTCATACTGTAGCTTTCAAACCTTCACAGCAACCCTGTTGCATATGTGTGTGTGTGTGCTAAGTCACTTCGGCTGTGTCCTAATCTGTGTGACACCGTGGACTATAGCTGGCCAGGCTCCCCTGTCTATGGGAATCTCCAGGCAAGAATACTGGAGTGGGCTGCCATGCTTTCCTCCAGGGGATCTTCCTGACCCAGGGATCGAACCCGTGTCTCTTGTGTCTCCTTGCATTGGCAGGCAGGTTCTTTACGACTAGTGCCACCTGGGAAGCCTTCACAGCAGCTCTATTAGTACTATCAATTTAGACAGGAAGAAACTGAGGCTCTGAAGAGTCTGTAAGAGTCTGTAAGAAGCCCTACTTACAGATAGTCAGTGAAGCTGGGATTCAGACAACAGTGTACCAGGCTCCACTGAATCATGCTGCCTTAATCCAGGACTTCAGGTGATGTACTATCCTGCCTATCTTTATTATCATTTGCATAATGGTTTAGTAGTACTTGCCTTGAAGTCTTCCCTGAGGTTGTGCACATAAAAGTTAAAATGAAATCACGGAACAGAGACTATCTTTTAATTGTGAAATGCTACATATATTTGTTAGGATCCAATCAGAAAACTGCTAAAGGTCTTTCAAACAGAGGGAGTTTAACAGAAGAAATTGACTACCCGAATGATGGAAGAGGCTGAGACATCAACAGGAAGTGAGGAAGCAGCCTAGAAGCTGGCAAGAGCAAGGAGCAGCTACCTCCCTTGATCTGGAGGGATAACAACAGAAGATAGCTTTGCCAGAACCAGAAGTTGCGGCATTCTGTAAGTGCTAGAGCCCTAGTGGGGGCTGCCCGTGAAACTGAAATAAAGAGAGGAAGGAGCTGTCCTAGCAGAGATTGAGCCAAGAAGAAGCAGCGGCAGCTACAGGTGATGCTTCTGGAAGCAGAGAGTGGGTAGAAATACCCTGGCTTTTCCCTTTCTGTCACTCTCTAGTTTTCCAGCATTCTTCCCGTCAGCCTGTCCTTTATGAGAGGCTGGGAACCAGAGTTTCCTATGATGCAGAGACTGGCACAGAAGGGAAAGAATAAGGAGTGAGTTTGAGGGCAAGCTTGCTATTAAATGGGCTTCCCAAGTGGCGCTAGTGGCAAAGAACGTGCCTGCCAATGCCAGAGACGTAAGAGACATGGGTTCAATCTCTGGGCTGGGAAGATCCCCTGGAGGAGGGCATGGCAACCCTCTCCAGTATTCTTGCCTGGAGAATCTCCATGGACAGAGGAGCCTGGTGGGCTACAGTCCATAGGGTTGCAAAGAGTCAGACACAACTGAAGCGACACAGCACACACACACACACTGCTATTAAACACACCACCATATATGCAAGATACTGGTATTATAGGAGAGAACTGCAGGGTGCCAATTAACAAGTGGAGGAGGGATTGGACACAGGATTCCAAAACATCACGCAATTTTTCTTTTCCTAGAACAAACAGGTGAGAATACAGTGAGAAATATTCAACCAGGAGATCCCACATTTCTGGATAAAAGCTTGACTGCACAATACCAATGGGGCAGAGGAGCAGAGAAAGAAAAGGGAGGTGGATGGTTAATACATTCTATCCTGCCTGAAACCAAGCTGCAAAAGGATAACACTCCAAGGGTAGGGTTTATTTTCATCTTAAAGAGAAGCCTCGGGACTGATGGAAGTGACCTGCCCTCTTCTGCAGGGGCCTCTGGTGAGGAAATGTGATGAACTCAGCCCCGGAGACTAGGAATGACACCGTCCTTCTGGCTCCTACGATGCATCAGAAACTGACAGCCTCGCCATCCAGGAGTCAGCCTGGGCAGAGGCAGCTCTGGCTATCCCTGCTTAAGGGTGGTTATGGGAGGCAGAGAGCAGCTCCAGCCTGAAGCCACTATTCCCACTTCACTCTTCATCGATGCTCTGCCCTGGATCCAACCTTGAGAGGCAAACGAAGTTCCAGTGAAGCATGCTGAGCACCACTGCTCTGCCAAGTCTGGTGTCGGCAAATAGCTCCTGAGTCCAGGGCTGTCTGTCCCTACCTGCTTTGGAAGCTGCCAGCACCCTCTGCTGTAGCCTCATAAACCACATTCAGCTCTGTGGGGTATGTGTCCTCTCTCCCCTGGGGCTGGAACACCCTATAGCTTCTCTTCAGGTTAGCACTGACCCAGCTGTCAGTAAATATCACTTCCTCATGTAAGTCCGCTATGTGTGAGTGAAGTCGCTTCAGCTGTGTCCGACTGTCTTCCACTGTATGGACCACAGCCTGCCAGGCTCCTCTGCCCATGGGATCCTCTAGGCAAGAATACTGGAGTGGGTTGCCATGCCCTCCTCCAGGGGATCTTCCTGACACAGGGATTAGACCCGTTTCTCTTAAGTCTCCTGCACTGGCAGGCAGAGGTTCTTTACCACTAGCACCACCAGGGAAGCCCCAAAACTGCACTCCTAAAGTGGTTTCATAGCACCTTGTACTTATCCTTACTGATGCACTCTACTTTTACTACTCATGGAATGAGCTAGACCTGAGGTCAGCAACTACAAACAGTGGGCCAATGCAATCCATTGTCAGTTTGTGTGAATAAAGTTTTATTGGCCCACAGCCATGTCCATTCATTCACATATTGCCTCTGGCAGCTTTCACACTACAGTGGTTGACCTGAGTAGTTGCAACAGAGATCTGATGGCTGGGGATCTTTATAAACGTACATCTAAAGTTAAAATCTTAAATCCTCTTTGCGTCTTTCTGTTGACTTCAGGATACCATCCAAACTCAGAGAACAACAGCAAAAAAAAAATGTTATTAGTCTGAAATCTAAAATAGATAAGCAGGTGATGTACACTGGACACTCCAGGATCAGGATAAGCATGAAGCACCTAGCACAGTACTCAACATGATGCAGTCATGTGACAATGTCAGTTTCCTACATTCCAACCTCCTATGCCTACTGCATCTGCAGCTTTCAAAGGGAGCAGATATCAGATCTGGCAAGGCTCATTACAGAATTCTAAGGAGTTCTGCGTTACCACTGGCCTGACTATATTTGTGCACTTTACATAAAAACAAATCAAGACCACACTTAAGTTAAAGACTGTGCAGTGAACAATTAGGGCATTCTGTTTACTCATCCGTCTACATGTTCATTTATTCAACAAACATTTACATAGCATCAGTGCAAAATCAGGCAGTGGGCAAGATACAAGATATAAGAATTGCAGGGAAGGAATGGAGACTCAGATGTAGAGAATGGACTTGTGGACACAGTAGAGGAGGGAGGGAGTGGAACAAATGGGGAAAGTAGCAGCAACATATATATGCTATCATATGTAAAATGGATAGTTGGTTGAGAAGCTGCTATATAACACAGGGAACCCCATGTGGTGCTCTGTGATGAGCTAGAGAGATGGGATAGGGGGAAGGGAGAGAGGCTCAAAAGGGAGGGAATATAGGTATAACGATGGCTGGTTCAGGCTTCCCAGGTGGTACTAGTGGTAAAGAACCCACCTGTCAATGCAGATATAAGAGACGTGCATTCGCTCCCTGGTCTGGGAAGATCCCCTGGAGGAGGGCATGGCAACCCACTCTAGTATTCTTGCCTGGGAAATCCTACGGACAGAGGAACCTGGCAGGCTAGGGTTCATAGAGTTGCAAAGAGTCTGCCACGACTGAAGCACCTTGGCAGGCACATGGCTGATTTGTGCTGTACGACAAAAACCAACACAACGTTGTAAAAATTATTAAAAAAATTAAAATGGATAAATAGAACAAACAACAACGCCAACAACAAAGAATGGGAAGAAAAGATCAAACTGTTCTCAAGCTTACTCCTGAGGTTACTTTAAATGAAACAAGGGGTATTGTTTGACAAGATAGAGCGTGGCCAAAGTAACAGTATAAAACAGCATCCCCACCAAAGGATGCTGACAGCACCAATTTCCCCCGTGGAATGTGAAGTTGCACTCTCAAGGCATCCCCCAGGCTGGACCGTCCAGAGCACTTCTCACCAAGTGAACTTCAGAGTCGCCTGCTGGGCGCCCTCCCCCAGCCATGTCCAAGGACGGAACCCAGCCGGGGGCCTCAAACAGGCAGGAATATTTATGCCACATCCAGAAAACCAAACCTCAGAGACGGAGCTGATGCCACTTGAAAGGAATCAGGGTGGAATCTCCGGAGATTAAGAAAGTGACAGTGACCAAGATGCAAAAGGGGAGAAGGGTGAGAAGAAGTAGAGATTAAAGCAGCTGGGCCATTTGTTATTTTGATTTGTGCCTTTTTCTGTTTCAAAGGGAATTAAGGGAGATGAATTAAGACTTCATTAGATCCCGACAGCTTCAGGAATATTAATCCGTCTTCCATTTACAATAAGACTCACCGGTCTCTGTGAGGTCGGGGTGAAGGAAAGAGAAAGCTGCTGGTGTGTTCCCTCCTCGCGGCCCCGTGCCCCCCGCCTCTCGCCTCTGGTCACTTTCCTTTTCATGCCTTTGTTTGACACATCGGAAAGAATCATGAGGTGTTGAGTATCGTTAACTTCCAAACACCTATGAAATCAGTAGGAAAGTGCAAACACTGCGGACCCCAACTGTCTCCGCCAATGATCCGTCCTAAAGTCCTCCCCTCTGGAGATGAAAAGAGCTTGGCAGGCGGACAGTCTCGGGGAGAGAGGAGTGAATGAGCAGGAGGGGGACACGCAGGATAAATGAAAATATGATTGACTTCTTACCTCGGTCCGGCTCACACATGGTTCTGAGCATTTAATAAACGGGTTGACACTCCAAGTTCCCCTCATTAGGGGAACGTGCAGACCTGGATTACCGTAAATCAGAAGGTCGGGTTATCAAAGCTTGTGATCTTTAACTGTGTCAGGGCGCCCTCCTGTCTGCTCATGGAGGCAGCAACCCGCAAGCTGCAAAGAATTAGCCTCCAGGCCATGATTTAAGACACACACACACACACGCACACACACACACGCGCACACACACGCGCACACACGCACGCACGCACACACGCACACGCACACATGCACGCGCACACGCGCACACACACACACACACGCACACACGCACATGCACATGCGCACACAAACACACACACGCACCCGTGGATGAGGTATGAGGCCAGGCTTGATTTAAGACACACACACACACACACGCACACACACACACACACACACACACACCCCCGTGGAGGAGGTATGAGGTCAGGCCATGATTTAAGACACACACACACATGCACACGCACACACACGCACACACACACGCACACACATGCGCACACACACACACGCACACACACGCACACACACACACACACACGCACACACACGCACGCACACACATGCACACGCACACAGGCACGCACACGCACGCGCACACACACACACACACGCACACACACACACGTGCGCACACACACACACACACACCCGTGGAGGAGGTATGAGGCTGGCCAGCCAGGGGAAGGTTGCCCAGGTAGCCCACTCAAGTCCTGGGATGTCTCTGGGATGCATGGCACCTGTGGAGAGGAGGGGGGAAAGGTGAGGAATGAATGACCCTATGATGGACCAAGTAACAGACCTATGTGCTTGATGAGATTAGCAGCCAGCACTGGAAACCTTTCAATCCTTTGGTTTTCCAGCCTACATTCACATCAAAATCTAGAGACGCAGACGTAGGGAACAGACATGTGCACGTGGCGGGGTGGGGGTGCATTGGGAGACAGGGATTGACCCACGTGCATTGCATGTGTAAACCAGACAGCTAGTGGGAACATGCTGGATAGCACAGGGACCTCAGCTCAGTTCTCTGTGAGGACCTAGACGGATGCGATGTGGGAGGGACAGTCCAAGAGAAAGGGGATTGATGTACACATACAGCTGATTCGGGCTTCCCTGGTGGCGGAGACAGTAAACAATCTGCCTGCAATGCCAAAGAGCCAGGTTCAATCCTTGGGTCAGGAATATCCCCTGGGGAAGGGAATGGCTACCCACTCCAATACTTTTGCCTGGAGAATCCCATGGACAGAGGAGCCTGGCAGGCTACAGTCCATAGGGTTGTATAGGACACGACTGAGCAACTAACACTTACTTACTATAGCTGATTCACTTCATTGTACAGCAGAAACGAATACAACATTGTAAAGCAACTATATCCCAATTTAAAAAAATCTAATGCAAAACTGTTGGGTAATTTGCAATAAAGACATATCTATCCCTAGACTTAAAAACTGCATCCAATCAACATGTACGCACTGCTATATATAAAATGAATAACCAACAAGATCCTACTGTATAGCACATGGAACTCTGGAAGCCTAGATGAGAAGGGAGATTGGGGGAGAATGGATACATGTATGTGTATGGCTGAGTCCCTGTGTGGTCCACCTGAAACTATCACAACATCGTTAACTAGCTATTCTCCAATACAAAATTAAACGTTTTTAAATTTTTTTTAAATTGCATCCAAGAGAAATCAATGCATAGATCCACAAAAAGATTTGCAAGTGAAAGTTCACAGCTGCTTCATAATTACCCCAAACTGGAACCAACCCAATTATTCTTCAGTAGGAGAATGGATTAAACTACTGTGGCACATCCATACAGTGGAATAGTATTCAGCAAAGAAAAAAACACTCCTGATACAGTCTACAACATGCATGAATTGCACAGATCTAGTGTTGAGTGAAAGACACCACACACAAGAAAGTACATAGTGCGTTTATGTGAAGTTCAAACACCGGCAAAACTAGTCTATGGCAGTATTATAAAAGAGAGAACAGTAGCAGGATAGAAAGACATGATTGGAGGCATAAGGAAAATCTCTGGGGAGATGGAAAAGTTCTGTGTCTTAATCGGGATGATGGTTACATGAGCAGATACATTCATAAAAACTCATCATTCAATTCAGTTAATTGTTGCATATTTTAGGAAGGGAAGTCCGAGAAGGAGGGGACATATGTTTCAGTTCAGTTGCTCAGTCGTGTCTGACTCTTTGAAACCCCATGGACTGTAGCATGCCAGGCTTCCCTGTCCATCACCAACTCCTGGAGCCTACTCAACTCAAGTCCATCAAGTCGGTGATGCCAGCCAACCATCTCATCCTCTGTCATCCCCCCTCTCCTCCTGCCTTCAGTCTATCCCAGCATCAGAGTCTTTTCCAATGAGTCAGTTATTCACATCAGGTGGCCAAAGTATTGGAGCTTCAACTTCAGCATCAGTCCTTCCAATGAACATTGAGGACTGATTTCCTTTAGGATGGACTGGTTTGATTTCCTTGCAGTCCAAGGGACTCTTAAGTGTCTTCTCCACCACCGTAGTTCAAAAGTATCAATGATATGCTAGGGCAGCGTTGAAAATATTGCGGGGGGGGGGGGGGCAGGGGGCGGGCAGGTACTCCAGGCGAAGCATGTGCAAAGGCCCTGAAATCCACTTTATTTACTTGTTTTTGTAGTATGTTATTGTGATATAATTTGGTGGAGGGGGGGTATAGTTTATACACATGTATACCTATGGTTGATTCATGTTGATGTATGGCAGAAACCAACACAATACTGTGAAACAATTATCCTCCAACTAAATTTTTTAAAAATAGTTGCATATTTTAGTATGTCTGAACTACATCCCCCCAAAAAATTACATCGCAATAACGTACTGCAAAAACAAATAAACAAATGACTAAATGTGGATTTCAGAGCCTTTCTGCAGACTTCACCTGGATTACCTGCCCCCTTGCAATATTTTCAAGGCTGCCCCAGCATATCATTCAAGTCTTAGCTTAACCATCACCCATTCAGAGAGCTCAGCTATCCTCTGTTGCATGGTCCTATCTTGTTTGTTTCCATCTTGCTAATTATTCTCAGAAACTGCCTTTTGTATGTATTTGCTTGTTCTCTGCCTCCTCCTTGAGTCCCACCTGGACTGTAAGCTCCTGAGGGAAAAGGGTCTTATCCAGCCTCAGAGCTGCTTTATTGGACATCAATGAGCTTCCCCACCTCTGGCTTCTGGTTGAGGTTTGGCCAATGGGAAACCCTTTCAGGAGACTAAAAGAAAAGGGAAGTGGGAGGTTAGGATGCTGTCCCTATCTGGGGAGGTCTCTATCAGCTGGTTGCACCTCTAGATCTGTGGTTGTCAACTGGGGACAATGGTGCCTCCAGGGGACATTGGGGAATTCTAGAGGGCAGTTCTGGTATCCAGTGGGTAGAGGCCATGGAGGCTGCTAGACACCCTACAATGCACAGGACATCCCCCACCACAGAGAATTCTCCAGCTCTAAATAACAACAGAGTCACAGTTAAGAAAGAAAGCCCATTCTAGATGAAGGTCACAGTTGACCTAAGGACTTCTCACCATGGAGAGGTCCAGATACAGGTAACAATGCCCCCTTCCTTCAGGTCTCGGGGTTGAAAAATCCCCAGTGTTGGGACTTCCCAGGTAGTCCAGTGATTAAGAATCTGCCTGCCGATGCAGGGGATGTGAGTTCGGATCTCTGGTCTGGGAAGTTTCCACAGGTATGGGGCAACTAAGCCCGTGCATCACAACTACTGGGCCTGTGCTCTAGAGTCCTTGTTCCACAATGAGAGAAGCCACTGCAATGAGAAGCCCATGTACCGCAGCTAGAGGGTAGCCCCCACGTGCCGCAACTAGAGAAAGCCCATACAGCAACGAAGACCATGCATGCATGCTAAGTTGCTTCGGTTGTATCCGACTCTTCTGCAAACCCATGGACGGTAGCCCACCAGGTTCCTCTGTCCATGGGGATTCTCCAGGTAAGAATACTAGAGTGGGTTGCCATGCCCTCCTCTAGGGGAATCTTCCCGACACAAGGATCAAACCTGCATCACTTACATCTCCTATATTGGCAGGCGAGTTCTTTACCACTAGAGCTACCTGGGAATCCCAATGAAGATGCAGTGTAGCCAAAAATTAAAAATAAATAACTAAATAAATAAAAAATTTTTAACGCTTAAAAAATAATTCCAATGTTGCTAGCTCCTGGGTACTGTACTATCCTTTATGCTTCTTCCATATTCCACACATGTCTCTGTCTTAGCTCCTTTATGAAAACTCTTCAGATTATCCTAGTCTGTAGCCTATGGGTTATTCTATCTCCCATGGAACCCTGACAGATACACTATTTCATCTCCATCAGCTAAGCATCCAGTAAATATCAATAAGTATCTGCTAAATTAACTAAGTAATTAATAATGGAGGCTCTCCCTAGGAGGTTTGGATTTAGAAGTCAATGATAACTCTTGGAACTTACCACTGTTAAAAGATTCCCCAGGTGAGGGGAAACTATGTTTTCAGGGTCACAACTCAGTCTAGGGTCCAGAAAGTTCCCGGTCTTGATATTGACTGTGAATACCATGATGCTTTGTCACTTTTCCTTGAACTGTTTTTCCCGTAACATTGCCAATTCCTTTGGACATAAAGCAGACCCCAAAACCCAGACCTCCCAGATGTCAAACAGGAACATTTAAGTTGTGAGATTCTTTTTCATCTACATAGGGCTCTGAGCATCTAGGGCTGGAGGGACCAATCTACAGATGGACAAAAACTCCGAGGACAGATATTTCTGGCTCAGTCCAAGATTCTGCCACATCCAAGCTCCTTGACCTGCTAAGATGCAGTTCCCTTGTGTGGAAATTGGAGATGATAGAGTTTACCACTCAGCTTTGGTTCTAAGGCCTCCATGAGATGATATTTATGAATTGTGTGGCCAAGTGCTGGGCACAGAGTAAGATTTCAGAGGGGGGTGTTGATGGTTGAGCTGCCCTCCAGTCCAGCTCTCCGCCTTTGGTGTTCTAGAATTGAAGCCTCAGAGCTCCCAATGTGACTGGGCAAAGATAACTTTTTCTTGTTATTCAGTCACTAAGTTGCACCTGATTCTTTGCAAGCCCACAGACTGCAGCATGCTAGGCTTCCCTGTCCTTCATTATCTCCCTGAGTTTGCTCAAACTCATGCCCACTGAGTCAGTAATACCATGCAACTCTCTTATCCTCTATCATCCCCTTCTTTCCTTCCTTCTATCTTTCCCAACATCAGTGAGTTAGCTCTTGGCATTAGGTGGCCAAAGTATTGGAGCTTCAGCATCAGTCCTTCCAATGAATATTCAGGGTGAATTTCCTTTAGAATTGACTAGTTTGATCTCTTTGCAGTCCAAGGGACTCCCAAGAGTCTTCTCCAGCACCACAATTCGAAATCAACTGGAATCTTTAAAAAAAAAAAAAAGAAAGAAAACAAAAGAAATTCAACTCTCTGTAGTCTTGGCTAAAATATGGGCTGTGGAAAAGCCAGTCCCCAGCCACTAAGGTCCAGACTGTAGGTTTAAATGTTTACAATAGGCTTAAACTTGCCAGTGGGGGGAAAAAAATCTGCATTCCTTTGTGAGTTTAAGAGGACAGGCTTCCCCTAGGTTTTCTCAAAGGAGTGGAATTAGCATCTTGCATTTTATCTTCTCTCTTCACAGCCAGATTCAAGTCTTTAACACTTGGGAACTTGCAGGTTTTGTACTCAGTAAGAGAGAATTGGCTGAGAAGAAAGAAAAAAGAAGCTTACCTTCTTTCCTCCACAATTTGACTGCACTTTGGAGATGTGAACACTGATAAGTCCGAGAGAAAACCAGAAAGGTGGGCTTTTAGTATAATTTAGACCCAAGGACGTTCCCAAGAGATGGCAAGCAGAAGGGAAAATTTCTTTAATGGCCATTGCATTTAAGTTCAGTACTTTCTAATTCTGAGACTTGGGTTCTTCTTTTGGAAACTGGGGATCTATTCATCCTATGTGGTCGAGGTAATGACTGAGTTGGCTTGAATTGAGACACATTTTTTTTTTAGTGTTTTTATTTATGTATTGGCTGCGCTGGGTCTTCTTTGCTATGGTTGGGCTTTCTCTAGTGGCAGAGAGCGGGGGCTACTCTCTAGTTGCAGTGTGCAGGCTTCTCATTGCGGCGACTTCTCTTGTTGCAGAGGACAGGCTCTAAACACATGGGCTTCAGTAGTTGAGGCACAGACTTAGTTGCTCTGCAGCACAGGGATCCAACCTGTGTCTCCTTCACTGGCAGGCAGATTCCTATCCACTGTGCCACCAGGGAAGTCCTTGAATCGACATACAGTTGCAGGATTACGTCAGTTCAGTTCAGTTCAGTTCAATCACTCAGTCGTGTCCGACTCTTTGCAACCCTGTGGACTGCAGCATGCCAGACTTCCCCGTCCATCACCAACTCCCAGAGCTTACTCAAACTCGTGTCCATCATGTCGGTGATGCCATCCAACCATCGCATCCTCTGTCATCCCCTTCTCCTCCCACCTTCAATCTTTCCCAGCATCAGGGTCTTTTCCAATGAATCAGTTCTTCACATCAGGTGGCCAAACTATTGGAGTTTTAGCTTCAACATCAGTCCTTCCAATGAATATTCAGGACTGATTTCCGTTAGGACTGACTGGTTGGATCTCCTTGCAGTCCAAGGGACTCTCAAGAGTCTTCTTCAACACCACAGTTCAAAAACATCAATTCTTCAGCACTCAGCTCTTTGCAGTCCAACTCTCACATCCATACATGACTACTGGAAAAACCATAGCTTTGACTAGACGGACCTTTGTTGGTAAAGTAATGTTTCTGCTTTTTAATATGCTGTCTAGGTTGGTCATAGCTTTTCTTTCAAGGAGCAAGCATCTTTTAATTTCATGGATGAAGTCACCATCTGCAGTGATTTTGGAGCCCAAAAAAATAAAGTCTCTCACTGTTTCCATTGCTTCCCATCTGTTTGCCATGACATAATGGGACCAGATGTCATGATCTTAGTTTTCTGAATGTTGAGTTTTAAGCCATCTTTTTCACTCTCCTCTTTCACTTTCATCAAGAGGCTCTTTAGTTCTTCTTTACTCTCTGCCATAAGGGTGGTGTCATCTGCATATCTGAGGTTATTGATATTTCTCCCAGCAATCTTGATTCCAGCTTGTGCTTCATCCAGCCCAGCATTTCTCATGATGTACTCTGCATATAAGTTAAATAAGCAGGGTGACAATATACAGCCTTGACGTACTCCTTTCCTGATTTGGAACCAGTCTGTTGTTCCACGTCCAGTTTTAACTGTTGCTTCTTGACCCACATACAGATATCTCAGGAGGCAGGTCAGGTGGTCTGATATTCCCATCTCTTGAAGAATCTTCCACAGTTTGTTGTGATCCACACAGTCAAAGCCTTTGGCATAGTCAATAAAGCAGAAGTAGATGTTTTTCTGGAACTCTTGCTTTTTCGATGATCCAGTGGATGTTGGCAATTTGATCTCTGGTTCCTCAGCCTTTTCTAAATCCAGCTTGAACACCTGGAAGTTCATGGTTCACATACTGTTGAAGCCTGGCTTGGAGAATTTTGAGCATTCCTTTGCTAGCATGTGAGATGAGTGCAATTGTGCAGTAGTTTGAACATTCTTTGGAATTGCCTTTTGGGGGAATTGGAATGAAAACTGACCTTTTCCAATCCTGTGGCCACTGCTGAGTTTTCCAAATTTGCTGACATATTGAGTGCAGCACTTTCACAGCATCATCTTTTAGGATTTGAAATAGCTGAACTGGAATTCCATCACCTCCACTAGCTTTGTTCATAGTGATGCTTCCTAAGGCCCACTTGACTTTGCATTCCAGAATGTCTGGTTCTAGATTAGTGATCACACTATCATGGTTATCTGGGTCATAAAGATCTTTTTTGTACAGTTCTTCTGTGTATTCTCACAACCTCTTCTTAATATCTTCTGCTTCTGTTAGGTCCACACCATTTCTGTCCTTTATTGTGCTCATCTTTGCAAGAAATGTTCCCTTGGTATCTCTCATTTTCTTGAAGGAATTATTTACTACGTGCAATTTTGTGTGCTGCCTTTTTTCATGAGTACTCTCTGTCATGGTCCCTTAACCCCAAGGAATATCACTTGAATTCTTTCTTCAAATTAGAGAGCTAGAGGACTTCCCTGGCCGTCCAGTGCTTCCAATGCAGGGGGCATGGATTTGATCCCTAATTGGGGAACTAAGATCCTGCATACCCCATAGCACAGCTAAAACAAATTAGATAGCTAGAACTGATTATCATAGAACATTTGAACAGTTATGAATAATGACAAAAGCAAAAGTCTCCTGAAATCCCAGCCTCCTAAAACAGCTACCATTAACATTTGAGGAATGTCCTTTCACACATCAGGCTTCCCAGGTGGCTCTGCGGTAAAGAACCCACCTGCCACGCAGGAGACTCAACACACTCAGGTTCGATCACTGGGTCAGGAAGATCCTCTGGAGGAGGGCATGGATTCCCACTCCAGTATTCTTGCCTGAGAAATCCTATGGACAGAGGAGCCTGGCAGACTACAGTCCATAGGGTCGCAAAGAGTTGGACATGGCTGAGCATCTGAGCACATTTTCATGCATCTCTTTATGCATTTTATGCTGCTTTTTAAAAATCCAACCTGGTGTTGGAATCAGCTATGATTTGTGAGTTTTAATCCAGCTCTATATAGCACTTGAGATTTCATGGCTGGGTAAGAATTTCATCTATCTGGGCCTCGTTACCTAAATCTATAAAATGGTGTGTATGTCCTCTAGGGAGGCTGTAGCAAAATTTCCACAAATTAGGTGGCTTAAAAGAGCAGAAATCACTTCTCTCTCAGTTCTGGGGGACAGAAGCCCCAAATCAAGATGTCAATAGGGGTGCACCTTCTGGAGTTTCTGAAGGCAAATTGGTTCAACACCTCTCTCCTAACTTCTGGTTTGTCTCCTGCATTGCAGGCAAATTATTGCTGAGCCAGCAGAGAAGCCCTCTTAACTTCTGATGACTGCTGCCAATCGTTGGTTTTTGGGGGACTGGAGTCACTTCATTCAGATGTCTGCTTCCAGATTTTCATGTCCTTCACCTCCATGCCTATTCTTCTCTTAGTGGGAAGGGCACTTCGACATTAGATGTAAGCCCCAGCATATTCATTGGAAGGACTGATGCTGATACCGAAACTCTAATACTTTGACCCACCTGATGCAAAGAGCTGACTCACTGGAAAAGACCCTGATGCTGGAAAAGATTGAGGGCAGGAGGAAAAAGGGGAGACAGAGGATGAGATGGTTGGATGGCATTACCAACTCAATGGATATGAATTTTAGCAAGCTCTGGGAGATAGTGAAAGACAGGGAAGCCTGGTGTGCTGCATTTCATGGGGTCACAAAGAGTCAGACACGATTTAGCAAATGAACAATGGCCAAGATAATCCAAGATGATCTAACCTGAATCATCCTAGCTGAAGTAGCAGGATCCTAGCTGAAGTACATGTGCCAAGATCCTTTGTTCAAAGAAACTCACATTCACCATTTCAAGGTGAACATATTCTTGCTGGGGGGAAGAGGGGTTTGGTTGGGGTTCCCCAATTAGCCTAGTACAAATGAGTATAATAATAGTTTCTTACTAGAGTTACTGTGCTGAGCAAGTTAGAGGGGATAATGTATACACAGTTCTTGGCATGTGAAAGATGATCAATAAATGCTGTGTATTAATAATCTTATCTGGAGGGCACTGTTTCTTGAAATCCTTTCTAGAGGAATAAAGTAAGATATAAACAAACAAACAAACCTGAATGCATAATTGTGAAGTTCAGAGGGGTGTCAAATATGTGGTTTTCTTGAATCTCCAGGAGCTCTCTCTAGTATTTTAAAGAGGAGGTGATAAATATATATATATGTGTGTGTGTGTGTGTGCTCTGATCTTTTCCCCCACTCTGTCCCTATAATTTCTCTCTTATCTCCAGCTTTCTTTCTTCCTGTGGCAGTTCAACAGGTTGGCCATTTTACTTGGAAAAAAAGAAAGCTTCAGAGGGCATGGATGCTTTTAAATCAATTAGGCGAATTACAGTTTATTTAGAATGAAAAACCTCCCATTCATTTCAACACGGAGCTTTTCATGAGTTTGTGACATTGAGGTTCAATAGAAATTCTTTGCAGCTTCATTATTTTGAGGCACAGAGTTGCTGTGATATTTTTTAAAAATCTGATAAATGAAAATCAAGACTTAGGAAAGCTGAATGAGGAAGCGACTGTTCACCACACAAAAAGACATGTCCTTGACCTAAAGATGCTCCTAGTACATTTCTGGCAGCTTGATTTTACAAGAGGTGGGTAATAATAGAGTAAGAAAAACAATGGAGCCAGAGACCAGAGAAATGGTTTATTCTGGGCTAGGCCACCCTCTAACTGTGTGGCATCTGCTGGGAGAGTAACCTCTCTTGATTTTTCTACTGTAAAACGAAGGAGACTTAGAAGTCATAATGACTAAGTTCTCCCAGTTTTGACCTTCTAGAGCCCATCAGCCAACATTTCCATTCATCCTTCAAAAGAGTTAACTTTCCTCCCTTCATCAGTGGCCAGGGAAGCATTTAAGTTGAATTCATCACATTTTCTGCAGTTGAAACTCCCCTCACGGCATTTGTTGGCTTGGGATCTTCCAGGACTTTTGATCTAAGAATAGGACGTTCCGAAATGAATGAGCAAGACAGGAAATAAGCCAAACGCCACAGGAAGCTGAATAACAGTCTCAAGATAATGCATTTAGACCGGTCCCAAGACTGTGTGTTCACTTATCTAGTAGCAGGTTCCCAGGTGAAACCCATGGGCGGAAAAAGCAAGAAGGCCTTCTGTGACTAGGAGATTTGTCTTTCCTCATAAAGGAGTAGCTTAAACAAGGACCACATTTTCTAATTCCTGGTCCATCGCATCACATGTTATACAGAATCAGTGCTTGGCAAGAATGACTCTTGTGAACCAGTGGCTCTTTGTCAACTAGTCAGGAGGCACAGAGGACAGATTATTTCCGAGGGAACACCGACCACGGGGAAGAAGTTCCATCAACTCAGGTGGTGGGGAAGAAGTTCCATCAACTCAGGTGGTGGGAGAATATATGGACAGAGAGGAATACATTAGGGATCTGGTTGAGCGGTTGCTCTAGGTGTCCACGCCCTGTTAATCCACAATTTGCCTCTTACCCCTTCCCTTATGGGCCCCAGTTTCATAATGGTCTGTGTTATCATCCATATAATCAACACCACTTTCTTCTTCTCTTCCTCCACCTCCTTCTCCTCCTCCTCTTTCTCCTCCCCTCCTTCACCTTCCCCTTTCCCTTCTCCTCTTCCTTATCTTTCTTCCTCCTTCCATTTCTCCTCATCATAATCTTCATTGCCTCAATCAGCAGCACATCTGCCATTTTTTCTGTGTTTACTGTATATCTGACAATACACTAAGGACTTTACATTCACTTTTTCATAACCATCACAACCAGTCTTAGGAGGTCGGGTTTCCTCCTCTGAATAGATACTGAGCAGAGGATTTAGGCGCCTGTAGCTTACTTGGGGGGGGGGGGGTGTTGTGGGGGTGATACCAGGAAACATGGGGAAAGAGGCAGAGACAGGAAGGAAAGCAGAAATTAAAGGTGCATTAACGCGCAGTTAGTACTGAGGTTAACTGGGGCACAACCCAGCTGACGAACACTGGGACCTCCTACAAATCTGAGCACACTGAAGAATTCTCCCAGTGAGGGAGGGGAGTTACTCACCGCATCTCACTCCCCCCCTGGTGAGGTTACTCCTGGGGCTGTTCACTCCCTGGTGCTTCTGATCTGCCCCATCCTGGACAGTCAGAGAAAACCCTTAGGCAGCGGGACTGAACTTCAGCATACTGGGAACTGCCCACCTAACCTAGGTCTTCCCTGGTGGCTCAAACAGTAAAGAATCTGCCTGCAATGCAGGAGACCCCGGTTACATCCTTGGGTTGGGAAGATCTCCTGGAGAAGGGAATGGCTACCCCCTCCAGTATTCTTGCCTGGAGAATTCCATGGACAGAGGAGCCCGGGGGATTCGGTCCATACGGTCTCGAAGAGTCGGACACGACTGAAGCAGCTGAGCGCACACACACATGGCTTGTGGGATCTCAGTCCCCCAGTCAGGGACCAAGCCCGCATCCCCTGTGGCGGAAGCATGGGCCCTAAACCCTGGACTGCCAGGGTGGTCCCTATCCTACATCACTAATTACCATAATGACCCAGGCCTCTGGTCTCCCACCTAGAATATGACGTTTCCAAAAGGACAACGAGGACATTACCTGGGGTAGAGCCTAACAAGATAAGGTGACAGGGAAAACAAGGCAAATTCAAACTCCTATTTCCCTTCCGACAGTCGACCACATCGGGCAGCTAGAACTGGCCACTGTGCATGTGTCTTAAATAGGAGATGATGTCTGTAGTAAACCTGTAGATATCTAGCCGGGTCCACACTGGGACACATCCCTGTGAGTTGCCTAGAGTCAAAGCTTGGTTCTACTTCTTTCCTTGGTTCCCTACAGTCTGTTCTCAATCCAGCAGCAGCCGGAGTGGTCCTACTTAAAAAAAAAAAAAAAAAAAAAAAAGACAGCTCATATCACACCTCTGTTCAAAACCAAACAGTGACTTCCTTTCCTCTCGGAGAAAAGCAAAGCCTTGACAGTGGTCACAAAGGCCGCAGACTGCATAGTAAGAACATGACTTGCTTTTATCTCTGCCTCCTCTCTGAACATCTTCCCCAGGCTCCCTCCACTCTGGTCATGCTGATCCCCTTGATGACTCTGGGACCAGAGTATACGCTCAGGTCATTTGCACCGGCTGTTCCCTCCTTCTGGAAGTTTCTTCCTCCATGACCCCATGGCTCACTCCTTTGTTTCCTTCAAAGTCTTTGTCAAATGTCACCTTCTCAATAAGGATATCCCCGGCTACATCATCTAAATGAGAGCCAGCTGTCATCCTCACCCCACTGCCAAGGCTCAATCCTCCTTAGCCTACTCTATCTTTATTGACCTTTAACAGATGGTAAAACTTGCCTATTTACCTATTGATTAACTCATTGTTTGTGGTCTGCCTCTCTCCCAGTAGAAGAGTGGTTCTCAACCAAGACATCTAACAAAAGCCTGGAGATATTTTTTATTGTCACAGCTGGGGAGGGGAGCTGCTGGCATTGGTGGATAGAGGTCAGGGATGCTGGTATATACCCTACAATGCACAGGAAGGACAGTCCCCCCAAACAAGGAAATTCTCTGGCTCAAATATCAGTAGCACTGAAGCTGAGGAACCAGGATGAATGAAACTTCACCAGGATAGGGCTTGTTGACTGATTTTTGTTGTTGTTGTTTATTGCTAGATCTAAACATCTAAAATAGGGCTTCCCAGGTGGCTCAAGTGGTAAAGAATTCACCTGCCAAAGCAGGAGCTGCAGGAGACACAGGTCTGATCCCTGAGTCTGGAAGATCCCCTGGAGGAGGAAATGGCAACACACTCCAGTATTCTTGCCTGGAGAATCCCACGGACAGAGGCGCCTGGTGGTCTACAATCCATGGAGTTGCAAAGCATCTGAAGCAACTGAGCACAGTGTCTAGAACAGTACTTGGCACACGGCCATCACTCAATAAATATTTGGGGGTGAATAATCCCTAGAAATGGTTCCCAGAGTGAAGACTTTGCAATTCATTGATAAATCTTAAGGAATGTAAAAATTCTTCTTCGAATCAGCAGCAGAACAAGTAAGCAGACACTAGTCATACAGTAAGAAAGATCCAGATCCTTGTTTGAAAAGGAATCATTTTCACCGGAAAAAAAGGAAGATGTCCCTCCAGCAGCCCCACCCGGAACTCACACAATGTGTTCTAAGTTTAACAGATCTTATGCTCTCTCTGCTGAAACCCTTGGCTCCAGCCCACAGTATCTCTGAATCCAGGAAACCATTATGACTGATCAGGGTCAGAGGTTGCTCCTATTGTAACCCACTTCCTCCATCAGAGTTTTAAATTTGGAAAAACGTTCTTACAGCTATTGTGTGGAATGTCAGCTCTCAGATAACCTCAGAATTATTTTTATTTGTCTACCATGACCCCCCACCACCAAAAAAAAAAAGTTTAAAAAAAAAAAGAAAGAAAGAAAAATGCAGAGCGGGAGGGGGCTTTCCTCAGAAAGTAATATTCATGGACAAGGAGTCAACTAAGAGCCAGCTGGTATTTTCAGCCTTTAACTGAACAAAAGGAAGAAGATGTCAGATTTCCAAAGGGCACTCCCAAATGAAATTCCATTTCTTTTTTAAGATGACTAGGATAGGAAAAAGATCAGAGCCCTAAAGGAATAGCATCATTGGGTAATGATAAGCATTTTAAACTTTAAGGAGGTTGTTCTAAAACCTTGGACACTTCTGGGACATTCTGCCCACCGTTTAGATCAAGAAGAATTGGGGCATCCATAGATATGTCCTGTTTCAGGTATATCTCTGTACTGGACCAGGAAGAGAGGCGGAGGCAAAGGGCAGGAGATGGGGAATGTTGAATCTTGGAATTATGTATGGTAGTGCCAAGAAGAAGGTTGTTTGGGCCAATGGTGTTAAACAATGGAGCACATTTCCATCTTTGGAGAGAAGGCACGCCAGAGGAAGGAAAAGGAGGAAGATCTCTGATGCACTTACAAGGTCAAAAAAGCTATTCTAGCCAAAAATCCTACAAATGTTCATGGAGCCCCTATTCTGTACAAGACTTGGTGCTAGGTGTTAGTACAGAGACAGAGGCACTGAGTGCGATGCCAAGCGCATGGTTTTGGCATGGGTTTAAATCCTCGCACTGCCACTCACTTCCTAGATGAGGCTGAGCATCTTATTTAATCCCACTAAGCCTTAGTTTCCTCATCTGTAGAACGGCATTGAAAAGAATAGACACCGATCTCCTGGAGTGGTTGGGACGATGCTATTTAGCAAAGTACTCAGCACGGGGAAAGTATTCAACAGTAAATGATAATATCACTAGAAGTAGGATGAGGTCCCTTCCCTTACACTGTTCATAGTCTAGTGGGACATTTATCCTCATAATTAAAGGAGCAACCAGGACGTCCCTGGTGGCCCATGTTTAAGAATCTGCCTGTGAATGCAGAGGACAACAGGTTCGATTCCTGGTCTGGGAAGATCCCACATGCTGCAGGGCAACTAAGCTCACAAGCTGCAACTACTGAGCTCAGGCTTCCTAGAGCCCATGCTTTGCAACAAGAGAAGCCACCGCAGTGAGAAGCCCACACACCTCAACTAGAGAAAACACACATGCAACAACGAAGACCCAAAGATAAATAAAGAGTAACCAACATTTATTGTGCACTCACTCTGTGTCAGCTTGTAAAGTTGACCATAGTCTTTACAAATATTAACTCATCGAATCCCACAAACACCTGTGATACACCTAAGAGCTGTTCAGTGGTACATCTGGTTTTTTTTCTGCCCTTAGGACAACTGTATGGGGTTGACTTGGGTTGTTACATCTTACAGAAAAACCCAAACAAATGTTTTGGCCAACCCAATACTTTCCTGTGTCTCTTATATTTGGGTTGGAAAAGTGAAAGTTGTTCAATCGTGTCTGACTCTTTGCAACCCCATGGGCTATATAGTCCATGGAATTCTCTAAGTCAGAATACTGGAGTAGGCAGCCTTTCCCTTCTCCAGGGTATCTTCCCAACCCAGGGATCGAACCCAGGTCTCCCGCATTGCAGGCAGATTCCTTATCAGCTGAGCCACAAGGGAAATCCATTTGGGTTGGGCTAAGTTCTAATTCTGGACAGTTGAGTATGGGATACAATGAGGCCTTTCACTGCCTGGTTGGATCACTGAATTGGCAGTGCATGACCCTGATGCATATGACCTTCCCCTTGCCACCATGAAGAGTGTCGCTCCAGTCGGTGGGGCCTTGGTCGCCATACAAATTCAGTTGCTAGTTGCCCAGAGCAACCATACTTGCACACCCTGTTCAGTTCAGTTCAAATCATTCAGTCGTGTCTGACTCTTTGTGACCCCATGTGCTGCAGCACGCCAGGCCTCCCTGTCCATCACTAACTCCCAGAGCCTACTCAAACTCATGTCCATCGCATCCATGATCCATCCAACCATCTCATCCTCTGTTGTCCCCTTATCCTCCTGTCTTCAATCTTTCCCAGCATCAGGGTCCTTTCCAATGATTAAGTTCTTCGCATCAGTTGGCCAAACTATTGGAGTTTCAGCTTCAGCATCAGTCCTTCCAGTGAATATTCAGGACTGATTTCCTTTAGGATAGACTGGTTGGATCTCCTTGCAGTCCAAGGGACTCTCAAGAGTCTTTTCCAATACCACAGTTCAAAATCACCAATTCTTCAGTGGCCAGCTTTCTTTATAGTTCAACTCTCACATCCATACATGACTACTAGAAAAACCATAGTTTTGACTAGATGGACATTCGTTAATAAAGTAATGTCTCTGCTTTTTAATATGGTGTCTAGGTTGGTCATAGCTTTTTTTTTCCAAGGAGAAGCGTCTTTTAATTTCATGGCTGCAGTCACCATCCTTTCTCTTTCTTTCTGATTTTCTCACTTCTCTATCAATGCTTCCTGGAATTACTTCCCCCAAAATCTTCTCACACTCAAATCCTGGTTGCTTTGGGGATTACCCACTCCAAAATAGCCATCTTAACCCATGGAGGTTAAATCTTGGAAATCCCATTTAGAATTACCTAGAGATGAGCTAGGCTCACTATCATATCAACAAAGTGGGTGTTGTTCCAACCCACTAATCCAGCTTATCTTGAAATATCTTCTATTTTCCTAAATGTTCTTTGCTTACTCTTAATCTGAAGGTGGGGATGATAGAAAAGATGCCCCTGCTGGTGTGCAAAGGACACATACTATGAGTAAGAAATACCCACTGAAATGTTGTAAAGTGATTGGCCTCCAACTAATAAAATAATATTAAAAAAAAAAAAAAAAGAAAAATCAGTGGGAGATAAAGACTTTTAACTAGTCTCTGAATCAGCAATGGATAATAGTCAGCCAAACAGAAAGTCATTAAATGTTGATCAGCCCTAAAAAAAAAAAAAAAAAGAAATATATCTGTTTTGGTTGAAGCCACTGAAATTTAGAGACTGGTAATTACTGACGAAAAAAATAAGATTTTGCCTGACTCTTATACAGCCCTCTGTGATAAACATCATTCCCACTCTGTGGTGTTGGAGAAGACTCTCAAGAATCCCTTGGACAGCAAGGAGATCCAACCAGTCAAGCGTAAAGGAAATTAGTCCTGAATATTCACTGGACTGATGCAGAAGCTGAAACTCCAATATTTTGGCCACCTGATACAAAGAACTGTCTCATTTGAAAAGACCCTGATGCTGGGAAAGATTGAACACAGGAGGAGATGGGGATGACAGAGGATGAGATGGTTGGATGGCATCACCAACTCAATGGATGTGAGTTTGAGTAAGTTCCAGGAGTTGGTGATGGACAGGGAGGCCTGGCGTGCTGCAGTCCATGGGGTCACAAAGAGTCAGACACAACTGAACGACTGAACTGAACTCAATGTATATGAATATGAGCACAAACTCCAGGAGATAGTGGAGGACAGAGGAGCTTCATGGGCAACAGTCTGTAGGGTCGCAAAGAGTCAGGCATGACTTAGCAATTGAACTACAACAACACAGATACCTGGGAATCCGGGGGCAAGTACCAGAATATTTTATTTTTCAAATGTAAAACAGGCAGGTCTTTATAAATCTGGGGAAACCTGAGCCAAAGAGAAAACTCCAGGAGGCAGCAGAACTTACCCGGCATCCTTTACCTGTGATCTTTTCTTTTTAAAAAAATGTTTGGAGCACAGTTGCTTTACAGTGTTGTGTTACTTTCTGCTGCACAGTAAAGTGCATCTACCGTGTGTATACACGCCTGCACGCATGCTAAGTTGCCTCAGTCATGTCCGACTACGTGCAGCCCTATGGTCCGTAGCCCACCAGGCTCCTCTGTCCACGGCATTCTCCAGGCAAGAATACTGGAGTTGGTTGTCATTTCCTTCTCCAGGGGATCTTTCCGACCCAGGAATGGAACCCAAGTCTCCCGCATCTCCTGCATTGCAGGAGGATTCTTTACCGCTGAACCGTGGGGGAAGCCCATATGTACACATATATCCCCTCTTTTTTATTTTTTGGATTTCCTTCCCATTCAAGTTACCAAAGAGCACTGAGTAGAATTCTCTGTGCTATACAGTAGGTTCCCATTAGTCATCTGTTTTATACATAGTCGTGTATCTCTGTCAATCCCAGTCTCTCAGTTCATCCCTCCCCTTCCACCCTTGGTGTCCATATGCTTGTTCTCTATACCTATGTCTCTGTTTCTGCTCTGCAGGTAGGTTCATCTGTACCATTTTTCTAGACTCCACATAGGTGCGTTCATATACGATATTTGTTTTTCTGACTTCACTCTGATTGTAACCTCATCCATAGCAGATGCTGTTGATGCCTGGCCTCTAGTCCCTCACCCTTCAAGATTTTCATGTTTGCCAAAGACCTCTTCTTGCAAGCCGGGGTCAGGCCAGGGAGGAGAGTAAGGCTGACCTTCCACTCCCATAAGCTGAGAGTACGCACCTCCCTAAATTTCATAGCCTAAGCACCTCACTCCCCTTGCCTTAGTCCCAGAGTTTCAAGCGCCTGTGTCCTCCTGCCAGGAGCAGGTTCAGCCTTGAGCTGGGCAGGCTAGCACTGCCAGGGAGTTGATTAGCCTGGCAGGAGCTCCAACCAGTGACAAATATGAGCTAGAGGATGGATGTTCCTGCTTCCTCATCCCTCAGGTGGGACAGTGCTAAAGCCTGCCCTACACCAGGGGTCCGCAACCTCTGGGATCTAATGCCTGATGATCTGAGGCGGAGATGGTGTTAATGCCAACAGGAATAAAGGGCATAATAAATGTAATGCTCTTGAATCATCCGCAAATCATCCCCCACCCCAGGGAGAGCGTGGTCAAAAAATTATCTTTTTGGTCCCTGGAGCCAAAAAGCTTGGGGTCACTGCTCCACAACATCTTTCAGAAATCCCAAGGGTAGGGCTGCCAGATTGAGCAAATATAAATACAACAAGCCCAGTTAACTTGGAATTTGAGATGAACAATGAAAAAGAGCACAGGTAGGGCCCGTATAATATTTGGGACATAAATGTAAAAATCACCACCCTGAGAAAACCACAACGGAAAAAGACACATACACCCCAGTGTTCACTGCAGCACTATGTACAATAGCGAGGACATGGAAGCAACCTAGATGTCCGTCAGCTGATGAATGGATAAGGAAGTCGTGGTGCATGTACACAATGGAACATTCATTACTCAGCCATAAGAAGGAACGAATTTGAGTCGGTTCTGGTGAGGTGGATGAACCTAGAGCCTGTCATATAGAGTGATGTAAGTCAGAAAGAGAAAAATACCCCATATTAACACATGCATGTGGAGTCTAGGAAGGAGGTACTGATGAACCTATTTGTAGGGCAGAAATAGAGACTCAGACATAGAGAACAGACTTACAGACACAGCGGGGGAAAGAAAGGGTGGGATGAGTTGAGAGAGTAGTACTGAAACATACACACTACCATATGTAAAACAGATAGCTCATGGCAAGTGCTATGTAACACAGGGAGCTCAGCCTGGCCCTCTGTGACAACCTAGAGGGGATGAATGGGGCGGGAGGTGGGCAGGGGGTTCAAGAGTGAGGGAACATACATATACCTATGACTGATTTATGTTGATGTATGGCAGAAACCAACACGATACTGTAAAGCAATCATCCTCCAAGTAAAAATAAATAAACTTCTAAAAATAGTAAAAATTACCTGTTATTCCCCTGAAATTCAGATTTAACTGGGTGTCTTTTATTTTATCTGGCAACCCTCTCTCATGATTGTAACTTGCTTATTAATACATTCTTTTCACTTCCTGATTTCTCTCCGGGTGCCCCCTGGAATCACTTCTCAATTAAACGATCTGTCCTGAAATCCTAGTTAATTCTGGAAAAACCCAACCAAAGACAGAGACTTTAAGCCACTGAGGATAGAAGTGTGGAAGTTTCTCCATCAAAAGCCCTCTGCAGCTTATCTGGACAAGAGCTAAACACATTACAGATCCCCAAAGTGGATGTCACTCCAACTCCATCCTTTCAACCAATATTGAAATTCTTCTGCTCTCTGAAACGTGAGAAAAAAAGGACTCCTATCAGTCTCCCCAGTAGACCTCGGATGTAGAAAATGCACTTGCAATGGAGGCCAAGGTATGTAATAAAGCAGAACACTAGAATTCTATAGCAGTCTCTGAATGACATTTTATGACAGCCAAGACTATAAGCTTGCGCTCTGGGCTATAAGATGGGGTGTGAGGCTTCATGGGCCACTTCTTGTGTGTGGTCACATATGTAGCTTGAGCAAGGGGGCTCAGCTTGGCTGAGCCTCTGTTTCCCCATCTGTCCAACAGGGATAATAATACCTGCCACACTGGATACCCAGGGGCATCCAGTGACAAGATATAAACAAGATCTCTATGATGATAACACTACTCTCTTGCTGGATTTGTTCAGCACAACCCTAGGGTGTCACAGCTTAAAGGTTTTGCCTCCAAGGCAGAAATTGGAGCAGTGCCCATAGCATGTCAATGAGGTTTAAATCTCTTCTCCTGGCATGAGGCCTTGGCTCTGAACAATTGGCACAGAATGAGTCCCACAGCCAAGAGAAAGAGTGGACACCTGGCAAGTCAACTCACAGTATGTACTGAGACTGTGGATGAGCAGTGGGTATCTTTTTAAATAGGGCTTCCTTGGTGGCTCAGATGGTAAAAAAAAAAAAAAAAAATCTGCCTGCAATGCAGAAAATGCAAGAGACATGGGTTCGATCCCTGGGTTGAAAAGATTCCCTGGAGAAGGAAATGGCAACTCACTCCAGTATTCTTGCTTGGGAAATCCCATTGACAGAGGAGCCTGGTGGGCTACAATCCATGGGGTCACAAAGAGTTGGACATGACTGAGCGACTAATCATACATATATAAATATATTATATATATTGAACTGAGGTGTTGGAGAAGACTCTTGAGAGTCCTTGGACTGCAAGGAAATCAAACCAGTCAGTTCTAAAGGAAATCAGTCCTGAATATTCATTGGAAGGACTGATGTTGAAGCTGAAGCTTCAATACTTAGGCCACCTGATGTGAAGAACCGACTCATGGGAAAATGAGTTGCCACCCTGATGCTGGGAAAGAGTGAAGGCGGGAGGAGAAGGGGACGACAGAGGATGGGATGGTTGGAGGGCATCACCGACTCGGTGGACATGAGTTTGAGCAAGCTCCGGGAGTTCATGGTGGACAGGAAAGCCTGCCGTGCTGCAGTCCATGGGGTCGCCAAGAGTCAGCCATGACTGGGTGACTGAACAGAACTGATGTATCTTTTTAGAAGGAACGTAAGTTCTTTACCAATCAGTGCTGGACCCGACTAATTCACCCATTCTCACACCTGCCTGTCCCCTGCGGGCATCTGACTTTGTGACTTCTGATCCAATGTCGTTGTTTAGTCACTGATTCGTGTCCAACTCTTTTGCGACCCCATGTAGTGGGTTGCCATTTCCTTCTCAGGGCATCTTTCTGACCCAGGGATTGAACCTGTGCGTCCTGCATTGGCAGGCAGATTCTTTACTGACTGAATCACCAGGAAAGCCCCTCTGATTTAATACTGTTTTGGGGTTTTTTTCCCTCACATCTTTTAAGTGTGTGCTTTCTCCCTAAATCTTTGAATAATGTACATGGATAATGTTTCATGGTCTCGTCAGGCCCTGGCATCTTATATGTACCCAAATGGGATCCATGTACTGGAGTTTGAAGGCACAAAGGAGATTTATGTATGCATGTTTGGTCCTGATAAGGGATAAATTGCACTCCTCCTTCTAGCAAATGAAAGTGAATTCAAATTTTTGAACAACAGAAAAGAATTCCAGGATCTGTCTTTTCCCAGGTCTCTGCAAGAAAGAGTTTTAAAACTGTGAAGATAATCCTTACATGAATAATCTCCAATCAGGTGTTTTCTTTTAAACTTGCTCTAAAAATGTATCAACTCGTTAGTATCAGGCCACTCTTGAATGATGACAAAGTAAGACTTTCAACTCCTAATGGCTTTTTGTTTTCAATTTTTGCTTTTTGTTTTTACCCAAATCACATCTTGCATGACAAAGACTTTTATTTTTTATTTTCTTGATTCATAGGTCCTTAATGAAAGCAAAATTCAACCTTACACTAGTCTTGTATGAATTAGGGACCGTGTAAACAGTACTTAACAGTTCTAATTGAAGGTCAGTAAATCCCCAAGAGATTAAACGAATCCTGCAGGGAGCCGTGTAAATCTCCTTTCCTTTTATAGCAGACCAGCCAAGCCCCCAGCCTGCTTTGTGCAAGGCTTAATAAACATGGTATGCATCTAATCAAAACCATTTTGCACCCAAAGAGGTTAGGGGCGTAAATCACAATTACTCTTGGCGCTAAACCCTTGGCCTGAAGAGGCCCAGTGTTGCCAAAACTCATCAGGAGCTGACTTCTAGAACTTGGCTGTCTGGCACAGGTTTCCACGTCTGAGTGTCCAGCCTGCCTCTCAGCAGGAGAATCTAGATGAGGGTATAAAATCTGAAAAGAAGAGCAACTTCTAACGACCCCCTGGCGCCCTCTGCTTTCTACATTCCTTGCCAGCTATTGCCTGATACAAAACAAACAAACAAACATTATCCTCATCTTGATCTTCAGATGCAGCCCAAACACCCTCCTTGACATTCCTGAGTTAAATTTCACTCTTTGCTTCAGGGTTACTTATAGTGTCAATGCCTAGATCTGTCCTGGAAGTTTCATGAATTCATTTATTGTGTCCAAATATGCACAATCTTAAAAGAAAATGGTGCAACGTCCCAAGAATTTGGCAGAAAGGAATCCAAGCCAGGAATGTTCAGGAAGGTGCCTTTGGACCTGCCTCTGAATGTCAAGATGAAGACCGTATTATTACCCCTGGTGCCTGCATGCTCAGTCGTGTCCGACTTTGCAACCCCATGGACTGTAGCCTGCCAGGTTCCTCTATCTCTGGGATTTCTCAGGCAAGGAGACTGTGGTGGGTTGCCATTCCCTTCTTCAGGGGATCTTCCCCATCCAGGGATGGAACCCTAGTCTCTTGCATCTCCTGCAATCGCAAGGTGGATTCTTTACCACTGGCAACACCTGGACTCCCTTGCTATTCCCCCTGTAGCACTGTAAGCTGCAGTTGTGAACAAATAAATGAACAAATAAAATCAGAAGAATGAAAGGTGGTCTGTGATCTTCAGGACTGGAGTAACCCAAGTGAAAACCTTTTCAAGATTTCAAAATGCAAAGTGAGCAGCAGCCTAGATCTGTTGTATCTATTAAATCTGGTCCTTGGATCGTGCATTTCAAGTAAATATTATTCTCTTTATTTCACAAATGGGGAAAATTGAGGCTCAGAGACTGGAATCTGTATTTTGGGGTCACCTCGTTGGCTGGGTGAGGAACCTGGGGTTCAAATCCCAGCTTCAGAGACAATCCTCTGTCTTTTGACATACCACTTCTTAGAGAAACAGAACAAGGAAGATATCCAGACCACTTCCAGGAAGATTCACACAAAAGGGAAGTGACACCCAAACTGCTAGGGAATAGTTCTTCAAAGACAGATAGTAAAACTAAGAACATCCTGAAATATGACTCAGTAGCCCAGGGATCTCAACTCAGGATTCTGAATGCTTCTCAAGGTTTGCTCCACAGACCACCACAAATCACAGTGGCCCTTGGAAGGACACCTACACACCATCCCAGATATTGACATCAACTGGATGCTGTTTTCCAATATGGCGCGTTGTTGCCCCATTCATGGTCTTCCTGGCCATGCAGAGTAGGAGTGCTCCATACTCCCTCTTGATGTCTAGCCTGCAAGCTGTGTAAGATGTTCTAGGATGACCCTGGTTTTCCTCTGAAGTGGCTGCTGACAAGTTAAAGCCATGTCTTCTCTCCATCACACAAATTGTCCTGAATGATCTTGGAAGTCACTGGCAATAGCATCTTCTCTCAATATACTGGAGACTCATTAGCAGGTATGGCCACATCTCTGCTTTTACTCTTTATTTTCTTCCTCCTTCAACTCTCTTGGAGTACCTGGCCTTAAGTCTCTGGACACCTTAAGGAAAAGGGAGTTTATTGTAAGTATAATTTTTAGGATTGTCAATGGAAACTTATCAGAACTCTGACTTTATTCAGATATCCACTCCTTCCCCATCTCTACATGTGGGACCAGCTAAGTCTAAATCAGCAAGCATCTTTTATTAGTCTGGTGGGGAGTGCATATTATCTAAACCAGTCCAATGCAACTAATTGGAAGGACCTTTTCTTGCATGTGAGTGTAGAATGGTTTCTTCTCTCTCAATTTCCACTGGCAGGTATGACCAGGGAAGCGATGGCTGGTTGTGGTTGGTCACCATGTTGTGATAATGAGTGGAACCAGCCAGCCTGAGGATGAAGCCACAAATGAAGATGTTAAGAGTGAAATATCACTAGGGTAGGGATGGACTGGGTGTTTGGGAGTGACGTACGTACACTACTACTTCATGAAGTACAAAATACTGTTTGATTCCACTTACACAAGGTACCTAGGATAGTCAAATCGAATTCATAGAGTCAGAAAGTACATCGGTAGATGCCAGGGGCTGGGGGATGGGAGGCGTGGGGAAGAGGAACGGGTGTCATAGTTAGTGTTTAATGGTGACAGTTTCAGTTTATCAGGAGATGGATAATGGGAGAGTATACAACAGTGTGAATGTACTTAGTGCAACCGAACTGCAGAGTTAAATATGATTAAAATAGTATGTTTTATATTATGTGACTTTTACCACAATAAAAAAGGTCTTTAGAGAGGGAGACATAACTGTAACATGGGTGGGAGGGAGACTTCATTTTATGCCTTCTGCACCATCTGGAATTTTTGATGTTAACCATTCAAAAATCAATGTATGTAAAATGGTCTAAAAAATTTGTTAAGCTGCAGAAACAGAAAAAAAAAAAGGGGAAGAATAAGTCTGAGTCATTGAATCATTGGAGACACTGTGGAGCCCCTCACCAATCCCTGCCTGAGTCCACCCTCACTCTGGACTTCCACGATTACAGATTTAGTCACTAAGTCCGGGTTTTCTGTTATGCCCAGCCCAAAGCAGCCTGACGTGTAACAACACATACAGTCAGAGCTGAGAACTGAAAGTGATCGTGCAGCTTGAGAGCCGACATCCTCTCTGCCTTTTCCTCCCTCAGAACCTCCCTACTCCATTTTCCTCCCTTCCTCGACTACACATCCTCCCCCACCCACAATCACCACCCACTGTTAGTCTGTAATGGGCCACAGTTGCAGGTCACTTCAACAGTCCCATCAGCCGAGCATCAGACAGCCCTCAGATGAGCATCTGAGAACGACAGGGCGTTACCCAGCCAGAGCCATCCTCCCACCTTTAGTAATAGAACCCATGAAGCTTGGTCATGTGTAGTGATGTGGAGGAACCTAGAGTCTGTCACATGAGTGATGTAAATCAGAAAGAGAAAAATATCATATATTAACGCATATACAGGCTTCCCAGGTGGCGCTAGTGGTAAAGAACCCGCCTGCCAATGCAGGACACATGAAGAGATGTGAGTTCAATCCCTGGGTCAGGAAGATCCCCTGAAGGAGGGCATGGCAACCCACTCCACTATTCTTGCCTGGAGAATCCCATGGACAGAGGAGCCTGGCATATTACAATCCATGGGGTCGCAAAGAGTTGGACGTGGCTAAAGCAACTTAGCACACGCACACCATGTATATATGTGGAATCTAGAAAAATGGTACTGATGAACCCATTTGCAGGGCAGAAATAGAGATGCAGGTGCAGTGAAAAGACTTGTGGACACAGAGGGGGAAGGAGAAGGTGGGACAAACGGAGAGAGTAGCATTGATATATGTACACCACGATGTGTAAAACAGACAGCTAGTAGGAAGCTGCTGTAGGCCCCAAGGAGCTCAGCTCCGTGCTCTGTGATGACCGAGAGGGGTGGGGTGGGGAGGGAGGGAGGCTCAGGAGGAAGGGGATATGTGTATACATATAGCTGATTCATTTCATTGTACAGAAGAAGTTAACATAACATTGTAAAGCAATTACCCTCCAATTAAAAATGAATAAATAAGCAAATAAAATTTTTTTAAAAGTTTAACTGAACACATGGCTCCCTTAGATAAAGACTATTTTTCAACTTCCTTTCAATCTCAGTCACGGCCATATGACTAAGTTCTGGCCAACTGGAAGTCTACAGAAGTGGTGGATCATAGCCTTAAAAGGAAGATGATGTCCCCCTTCTTCCCATCCCTCTGAACAGAATACAGACTTTATGGGCAGGAACTGGAGCAATCACCTTAGATCCCAAATGCTAACACGGAGAAATGAGATAGAAGGAATCAGAGACAGGGACTCCATCACTGTGGGATAACCATGCCAAACGCACTGCTTATGTTTGGACTATTGCAAGAGAAATAAGCAAGGCAGTTTTCTTGGATTATTATTATGTTGCTCTTTGTTATAGCTGTGGGATCTTAACCTAATTAACACACAGCCCTGAGCTAATCATGCCAATGTCTGTGCAAAGACCAGCCTCTCGACACTCACCCCACAGGGAGTGGCTGACAAGGCAGTTTTAATGATGGAAGAATATCGGGTATGTTCGCAATTTGGCTGAAATGTCTGACACTGTAAGAAGTATGTCTTTTCACTCTAATTTCATCCTTTTCTCCTTAATTCTATTTGACTCTTCTTCAAGTCACAGGGATATATATCTTCTCTTTTTCTACATCTCTTTTTCATTCATAGTTATCTTTTCATCCTTCACTTTCATTTACCCCCATTCCATTAAGTAATACTTGTAACCCAAATAATCCCGGTCTCCCATAGAGCCCAGTCTCTAAAGTCAGAAAACAGAGGATTCTAAATCTCTCTTTCCAGAAGATTCCCAGGAAGGAAAGAATGGTGCATTGTAAACCCTTAAAGCTTTATTCTTGGGGACTTCCCTGGTGGTCCAGTGGCCAAGACATCAAGCTCCCAATGCTTGGGGCCTGAGTTCGATCCCTGGTCAGGGAACTAGATCCCACATGTCACAACTAAGAGCTTGTATGCCACAACTAAGACCTGGTATAGCCAAATGAATTAATCTTTTTAAATTTATTCTCAGTCCTGCCTCCATCAGCATCCTCCATTTAGATATCAGTTGTACCTGGAAATATCACCTCTTCTTACCCCCTTTAAAATATCCGTCTCTGAAACTCCACCATCACAGATTTTCTAGCTTTCTCCACTCTCCCTTAACTCTGGGAATTTTTATAATGCAGATACAAAATCCTCTGTGATTTCTTTCTTTTTTTTTTTTTTTTTTTTTTTGCTCTATTTTACCCATTACCCAGATTTTCCACAACAAAGGAGAGCCCAGGGTTTAATCCAGTAAGAATCCTTCCCTCATAGAACTTAGAAGGTGGGATGGACACTGTAAGTGGCCGTATGCTAATGATTTTTGTCACTGTAAGGTATTCGTCTGAGATCAGGTTTTCTGAGGCAGAGATTGGTAGTCAGAGGCTTCAATGGGGACTGCTCACAGGAGCAATACCTTTCAGGAAGCAAAAGAAGCAGGACTGGGGCTTCCCTGGTGCCTCAGCGGTAAAGAATCTGCCTGCCAATGCAGGAGACACGGGTTCGATCCCTGGTCCAGGAAGATCCCGCTTGCTATGGAGCAAGTAAGCCTGCATACCACAACGACAGAGCCTGTACCCTAGAGCCCGGAAGTCTCACCTACAGAGCCCATGTGCCACAGCTACTGAAGCCTGAGCGCCCCAGAGCCTGTGCTCCACAACAAGAGAGGCCACTGCAATGAGAAGTCAGCACACCACAGCTAGAGAGTAACCCCCACCCGCTGCAACTAGAGAAAAGCCCTCAAAGCAACGAAGACCGGCACAGCCAGAAATAAATACATAAGTTAAAAAAAGAAGAAGAAGCAGGACTGGGCAGAGGAAGAATATGGGCTGTGATGCGGTGGTCTCAGGCAGTTCTACAGGGAACGCAGCAGACAAGATGGTCCATCAGAGCTGGTTTAAGTCAACACAAGGGCGCTGGATCTTTCTACAGCAGATCCATGAGTCACTGGGTGTAGGCTTCCCCCGGAGAGTCCTGCAGTCCTGCAGAGAGACTCAGCTGTGATCCAGAAACATCTAACATCTCTGGAGCTAGAGGAATGAGTCCCTTGGTTCTGAAGACGGGGGCGTCTAGATGGCACACCACAGCATCCACTACAGTTTCATGTTCAGCACAGACCTGCTGCAGACCCACTCTGTGGCAGAAAATGGGCACTTTTTCCCAGCTCACCCTCCCCTTGTCAACCCTCTTCCGGCTGTTCTTCCTCCCTCCATCTTCTTCTCCAACCCCCACAGTTTGCCTGGAGCCAGAGCTTCAAGAATTGGCTGGCGCCTTAATTGCTTCCCTCTCCTCCATGACATCAATTGGAGGTGACATTTCCCGGGCACGGAGCTGCATCCCTGTGGCTGCATATTCCCCCTGTCACAGGAGATCATCGAAGCTGTCACCAGTGGAAAGCTAGAAGCCATCGGAGGAGCGGGGGTGGGCGGGGGGCACAGAGATCCCGGGTAGCATTCAAAGGGTTGGTGAGACACACTTCCCAGAGCGGGTTCCAGAGGCACTTTCTGCCCCGCTGGTCTCTGCCTCCGGAGAGCTGACAGGATCTGACATTTCAGGGGGTTACCCGACTGAGCTCCACCGACCTGGTCTCTCACCCAAAGCGAGGAGAAAAAGGCTGGATCCTGGGTGGCAAGCCAGTCCCTGAGGATGGAATGGAGCCATGTGAACAAGGAGAGAAAGAAATTCATGAAGAGAGAGGATTCCGAATGGCCTTGAGAGGCAAACAGACTTGGTTGAAATTCTGGTTCTGACCTTTAGAGATGGCTCAGTGGGCTCAGTCATAGGATGGGGATAATAACACCCACCTTTTCAAGGGTAGTTGTGGGGGTTAAATATGAAAATCCATTGGACCAAGCAAGGCAAAACCATAGGGGTGCTTTTGATTCCTCTCTTTCAACTCCTCCAGCTTCCCTGTCCACCTGTAGCCAATCCATCACAAATTTCCAAAAAGTGCCCTAAGGATGACCCCCTTGCTCCATCTCCACTGCTAGCAAGCCATTATCATCTCCTGCCCAGGCAAGTTCACTGGGCTCCTGCCTGGTCCCTCTATTCCCACACTTGCTGCCCCAAAGAATGGTCAAGGTTGTCTTTATCAAACATACATCAGATCACCTCATCCCCCTGCTTAATACCTTTCAGGAGGCTGTCACTGCACTCAGAAAGAAAAGACCCTCCAAGCTCCAAACCTGACACCTGCCCAACTTCTCCCTTGCCCACCAGGCTTCAGCCCTGCACTGCCCCTCTTCTGAGAACACGTCAACTTAATTCCTACCTCGTTGTCTTTGAACTTGCTGCTCCCTGTGCCTGGAATGCCCTTTCCCTGATCTCTCCTGATTGATGTCTTGGCCACTTCAGATCTCTGCTCAGAAGTCATCTTCTCAAGGTGGTCACCTGGGACTGCCTAACGTCAAGTCTAACCTTCAGTTTGCATGCTCTCTTGCTCTGTGTGTGTGGATGTGTGTCTGTCTGTCTGTCTGTCTCTCCCTCTCTCTCACTCAAACACACCCACATACTCATTTTCACCATTTTAATCTGCAAGCATTTTCTAGTTCATCGTGGTACCCATCTGAGCTCTGTGTCAGCTTCAAATCGTCCCACTTATTCACCATCATCTCCCAACCTCTACCACGGTGTCTGAGACTTGATATATACTCGCTGTGTGATGAAGGATGCACATACTGAGCCCCTGGTAAATAGAATCTAACCGTCGCGAAGAGCCAACTCATTAGAAAAGAGCCTAATGCTGGGAAAGATGGAGGGCAAAAGGAGAAGGGGTCAACAGAGGACGAGACGGTCAGATGGCATCACCAACTCAATGGACATGAGCTCGCGCAAACTCCAGGAGATACTGAAGGACAGGGAAGCCTGGCGCGCTGCAGTCCATGGGGTCGCAAAGAATCAGGCATGACCAAGAGACTGAACAACAACAAATCCATGTCTATCCCTACTAATAAGGGGAAGCCTTCTAACCCGACACCAAAGCTCAAGGCACATTCAGTGGGTGGTGTTGGCACCACCCACGATCACAGTGATGAAACCTGCAGCTAGAAAGGTCTCACTCCACCCTCATCAGCTTCCAGAGATGCAATTTCCATTATGATTCTGGCCAACAAAGGCCAAACAGGTACAGCAAAACGTTGCCAATCCATCTCAATTTCAGTTTGTCACCCAAGATTCATGGGGTAGCTGAGCTCAAAGGACCCCAGAGACTGTCCAGAACAGCCCTCTCATTTTTCAGGTGGGAATATTGACGCCCTGAGAAGTTAATCGCATCACTGGTTCTTCGACACGGGTGCTCCCGTCCTGAATGTATCATCTTTGGCAGGGCTCTGGCTCTTGCATACATGCTCTTTGCCTAACTGGCTTCTGCACGTCCTTCTGCTGAGAGCTTAAGTGGCATTCCCACTGGGACTGATGCTTTGACCCCTCCCATACATCTTCCACAAACCCTTTTCTATTAGCATCTTTTTCACACATTGAGGAATCACTCATCTAATTATCCACCCTCCCTTCCCAGGGACTCAAGTCCATGATGGCAGGAAGGCATCTCCTTTATGCACTCCTGTATCCTCAGTCCCCCGTCAGTGATGGGCACATCATGTGTGTGTGTATGTGCTAAGTCACTTCAGTCCGACTCTTTGCCACCCCATGAACTGTAGCCCGCCAGGCTCCTCTGTCCATGGGGGTTCTCCAGGCAAGAATACTGGAGTGGATTGCCATGCCCTCTTCCAGGGGATCTTCCTGATCCAGGGATCAAACCTGAGTCTCCTGCATCACATCATAAATGTTCCCTAAGCACAGGAATGGGTGAAAATGAACAGAAACCTGCCTTTCTGATGGAAAATGAATTCTCAAACCGTTTGCTCATGGGTGCAAGGCCAGTCTTCATCCATTTTCCAGCCTTTCCTTCTCCCATGCCACATTTCCTTAGCACTTCCAGTATCAGCTGGATTTTATTAATAATAATAAAAACAGCCTATAATTTATGGGGCACCATGGGGCCCAGGCTGACTAGGGGGCTTAAGCTTTGCACATAAAAATCAAGCCTGCTACCTGAAACCCAGCAGCTCGGTAAGGAGGGGGGAAATGAATGATCAGGCCCTTCTGGACCAAAGCACTTGGGTTTCTTCTTCCACGGGGTCCTGCCCAGGTCTAAATGGATGAGCCCACATTCTCCCCACCACACTGCTCCCATCCTCCCTGGTCTACTCTCCTGAGTTTGTCAAGGTCAGGGCTCTGGAAGCCACGGGTATTCCTGTAAGTCAGAGAATCAGAGCATCAGGGGCTGGAAGGAGACCTTGAAGATCAACTAGATTAGAGGTCATTTTTGGCTTGCAGAATTGCTTTACTTGGCCCGTGTCATGCTTGTGAGAAATGTAAAATAACTGCAAACATTCAAAAATCAGATTTTACATAAAAAGCTGGATATCTCTCTTCTCTTGAAAAATAAGAAGTTCTGGCGACATTATGCCGGCATTCCTGTCTGGCAACAATTAGCAGGAGCTGAGTGATAGGTGCATCCTTCAAAGGGTTAAAGGCCCCCGAGTTGACCCAGTCACCCTTTCTCCCTAGTATGCTGCCTCCCAGGCCCATTTCACCTACTTTCATAAGCTGTCTGGCCCCTGGAGTAGGAAATGGCAACCCACTGCAGTATTCTTGCCTGAAAGATTCCATGGATGGAGGAGCCTGGTGGGCCACAGTCCAGGGGGTCGCCAAGAGTCAGACACGACTGAGCAACTAACACACATACAAGAAGAGTTTACCACCCAAGAATCAGCCTGCTCTCCATTTTACAGATGAAGACACTGAGGCCCAGGGAGGAAAACTGAGTTATCTAAGGTCACCCAGAAGTGAAAACAGACCCAAGCCTAGACACCTGTCTCCTGGCTCTCAATCCAGGCTCCCTTTCCCAGTTTGCGTTTATAGCACCGTTCCTGGTGAGGTTGCTGTACTAATTTTCTGCAGTTGATATAACAAATGGCCACAAACTTGGAGGCTTAAAACAATAGGGCTGGGACTTCCCTGGTGGTCCAGTGGCTACAACTAGGCACCTCCAATGCAGGGGCCCCGGTTTAAAATCCTGGTCAGGGAACTAGGTTCGTCATGCCACAACCAGGAGTTCGCATGCTGCAATTTAAAAGGATCCTGCATGCCACAACTAAAACCTTGCATTGCCAAATAAATAAATAAATATTAAAAAAAAAAAAAAAACTCAGGACTTTATTCTCTTAGCTCTGGAGGCCAGAAGTCCAAAATCAAGGTGGTGGCAGGGACATGCTCTCCCTCTGAAGGTTCTGAGAAAGAATCACTGCTCACCTCTTTCAGCTTCTGGAGCTCCCAGCATTCCTTGGCTTGTGAGAGCATCACCCCATCTCTCCCTCTGTCTTCACATGGCCTCCTCCTCTGTGTCTCTGTATCTTCCCCATTCATCTGTCTAATCTCCCTCTGCCACATTTTTATAAGGACACTTTTTATCAAATTTAGGTCCCACCCAGGTAATCCAGACTGATTTCAGGTAGATATTCTTTTTGGAGATCGCCATTCAACCCACCTTAGCCACTAAGCTACAGGACTCCCTTATAACACTCCAGCTTCTTGGCTACCTATTTTAAGTACAGCTGATTCACTTTGCTGTATAGTAGAAACTAATACACCATTGTAAAGCAACTATACTCCGATAAACATTAATTAAAAGAATACCCCAGCCCCATGGCCAAGGCAACAGCCTAGTTCAGTTCAGTTGTTCAGTCATGTCCGACTCCTTGTGACCCCATGAACCGCAGCACGCCAGGCCTCCCTGTCCGTCACCAACTCCCGGAGTCCACCCAAACCTGTGTCCATCGAGTTGGTGATGCCATCCAGCCACCTCGTCCTCTGTCATCCCCTTCCCCTCCTGCTCTCAGGATGAGTATCAAATGCTGGCAGTGCCAGTGCAGGCTGACCCAAGATCCTGGGATGCATCAGAAGCTGCAGGAAAAATGCATATTTTTCCAGAATATTCCTTACAGGTGGCCCCCACAAAGACAACACAATAACAATAACTGTAATCATTTATACTACCAATAAAAATTATGGTCATCATGATAAAAATAACAACAACAATAAGAATAGCCAAGCATAGACATTGCTTCATGTAAGCCTCCATAAGAAAAACGGTATCATTAAACTCAGTATAATGATGAGAAAATTGGAGCCACAGAGGAATTAAAGTCACTTAACCAAAGTCACACAGCAAGTAAGTGGTAGAGCCAGGATCTGTCTCAGGTCTATCTGGCTCTAAACCCAACAGCACCTGACTTAAGTATAGGCATCTGTGGGGAGTGGAGAAAGATGTCCAATTGTGCACACGTGGACTCAAATAGTCTGTTGCTTTTACATGCAAAAGAAAGAAAAGAAAAGCTCCAATTAGGAAAAAAAAATAGGCCTGTGCTGATCTTAAAGACACTTCAGAATCCTGAAAGATGTGGATGTTGTCATTACAAAGGAAATAATGTCACTTATCATAGACCAACTCTTCATAAACGCTCATCCACATGAAGCCTAGCAATCGCTCCAGTGAGGCTGGTATAGAGATGGTGCAGCATACGGAGATGGTATAGAGATGGTGCAGCAGCCCCTGGCATCAGAGTGAGACCGGTTCTGGGTTCGAATCCAGACTCAGTCATTTACAAATGGTGCAACCTTGAGCCAACAATGTCTTCTCTCTAGGTCTTGGCTCTTCATAGGCATCCCTGGGGATAATACCTGTGCCTTATCTTTGAGTGTTGAGAAGATCAAATGAGATATACAGTGGGTGACTACATAGTTAATACTGTCTAAACCAGGGCATGTTGAAGAATGAATGCTGTTATTGATCTGGGACAACAGATGTAAATGGTGAATGTCTTGGGAAAACCTGAATATAAGGTCACCCCAGACCTAAAGTTCTCTGGCTCAGCTGTACTTGGAATCACTTGGGTAGTTCTGGTAATGTTGTTGCCTGGATCCCACCTCCAGAGAGCCTGATGTAATGGATCCGGGGTATGCATGGGCATTGTGAAATTTAAAACTCTCTGGGTAATTCTTATCTGCAGCCCTGGTTGAGAACCACATGCCCCTGATCTATTTTGAGAGACCATCAGTGCTAAGTATCATTACTATCACTATTACATCATTATTGTTATTATTAGAGAGAGTGACACGTATAATGCTGAGTCCGTTGTAATGATACTGGTGAGTACCATTATAGTTAATAATCATTATTGACAAAGAGAACATTCCAAAGGGTAACATCTTGCTAACTGCCATGAGCCTGACTTAAAACAGTGAGTCTCAACAGGGGACCATTTTGCACCCTGCCCCAAATTTATATGGCAATGTCCAAAGACATTTTTGGTTGCCACAACCCAGAGGCAGTGGGGGAGGCCAGAATGCTACTGACATCAAAAGGGTACAGACCAAGGATGCTGCTAAACAGCCTACAAATGCATGGGATGGACTCCCACAGTGAAGAATTATCTGGTTCAAAATATCAGTCATGCCAAGCATAACAAAAACACTTAGAAGCTGGGACGGGGAGAGACTCTTGCAGTGGAAAGTCACATCAGGAACTCAGGAACAGCCTTTGTAGTCCTGCCCTCACACTGCAGCTATGAAAGGAGAGGAGAGCCCTGGGGCTGGCCCTGGATTGCACGGTCAGAACCTCACTTAACCCTCCCCCTGGATTCAGATCATCACACACCAGGTATGCACTCGAGATTGCCTTTCGACTTGGAGGAGCCGTTCAAAAGTCCTGGCGTCTGCTGGTGCTGGAAGTGTTTATAAGAGACTTCCTCGGGAAAGAAAGGCCATCAGGGAAAACCAGAAACAGATTTCTCTTCTTTCTCTGGCTCACTCCCGTCAGGCACTGCCAAGAAGTTCACTAACACCTAAATGGTGGACATGGAACTTTTAGAAGAAGAGAAAGGGATAAGCCGCTGATGGCATTGCAAGGAGGCCTGTGCCGAGGGCCAGTCCAGGCTGTGGTCTGGAGCAGGAGAAGGCACAACCGAGGAAGGAAAGAAGGAAGGGAGAAAGGACAGAAGGGAGAGGGGAGGGGAAACAAAAGAAGAGAGGGAAGAATGGGTGGATAGATAGATGTGTGAAAGGATAAAATATCGGGAGGGTAGATGGACAAAAGAATAGGGTTGAGGGGTAAGTGGACATATGGATGGGTTTGTAAACAGGCAGATAAATGAATGGATGACTACAGGGATGGATGGATGGGTGGATAGATGAATGGATGGGTGGATGGATGAATGGTGGGTATCTGATGGATGAGTGGATAGATGAATGAGTGGGTGGGTAGATGGATAGATGAATGGGTGGGTGGATGGATGTATGGGTGGGTGAATGGATGAATGGCTGGGTGGATGGATGGATGGATGAGTGGATGGATGGATGGGTGGGTGGATGGATAGATGGGTGAATGGACAGATGAATGGGTGGGTGGATGGATGGATGGGTGGGTGGGTGAAAAGAAAGAAGGGAGGATAGAAGAATGGGAGAATGGATGTCTGGGAGGGTGAATGGTGGGGGGATGTGTGGGCAGGCAGATGGCAGATGGGTGAGAGTGGATGGATAGATTGATTCATTTCAAAGATTTCTCTTTATGTAAGGTTGTAAATTGGTGGTTCCTTTGCTGAGTATGGCATCTAGCATGTCTTATTGACTCACTCCATGCCCTGAAACTGTAGCCCTCAATCTTAGCAATGCACTAGAATCAACTGTAGAACAGATTAAAATCTGTTGCTAGGGTGCCATCACCCACACCAACTTTGTCACAGTCTCTGGGCATGAAACCTGACGTCACTACTTTTTTGAATCCTCACACGATTCAAACAGCAGTCACACTAGAAAACCAATATAAATTCAAAAGACAAAGCAACAAGGCTAGTGTTATGCTTGATCAAAATACATGCAATTCTTTACTTCTTGTCTTATGCCAGATCCTTTTACCCAGTGGAGTTACTTGCCTGGCCTTGGTAAGTACCTGAATTTGTAGCCAAACTTTGGTGCAAAACCCAAATTAATATTTGCCCCTATATCAAGAGACTGTGTGACTTCAATCCAGTGGCTTAGGTGCTCTGTGCTTCTGATTTTCCATCTGCAAATTGGAGCTCATGAAAAATAAACACCCTGTAGTGTTTTGCAAGAAGCAAAGGACATAATGTCTTGCATATTATAACCACTTGATCAATGATGACTATTATGATTACTATTATGAATATAATGTGAATACAACATCTCCTAATTCATAGATACGGATAATTCTCATGGACAACATGTATGAGTCATGTCCTTTATGCCAGGTGTTGTCCTAAGACCTTTACATCTGATATGTATTTTGTTTTAGATTTTTTTTTAATGTGGACCATTTTTAAAGTCTTTATTGAATTTGTTACAATATTGTTTCTGTTTTATGTTTTGGTTTTTGGCCGCAAGGTGTGTGGGTTCTTAGCTCCCTGACTAGGGATGGAACCTGCACCCCCTGCATTGGAAGGTGAAGTTTTAACCACGGGACTGCCAGGGAAGTCCCTAGATTTGATATATGTTAACTAACTGAGTCCTTGCAAAATCTCCTTGAGTCATGTACTACAATTATGCTCATTTTCCAGATGGGAAAACGGAAGCCCAGAAAGGTTGAATCACTTACATATGAGACACACAGCTCATCCTGGCGAAGCTGCGACCTGAGCCCAGGAAAAGTGTTCCATTCTTCATGGTGCCAATCTGCCTCACCACTTAAAACCCATATAGTCCACCCCTTGTTTCTCTAGATGGGACAGAGGCTCACAGGGGAGAAATGACTTCCCAAATTCTCCCAGCTCATTATTGAGGAAGATGGCCATTGGAATAGCAGCAAATCCTCATCTCTCACCTGCCTGTACTCTGTCAATACCCCTTGAAGTGTGAACCCGGGCCCCTTAAGTCATTAAGGATTTTTTTGAGTCTCAGAGCTTTCGTTAAAAGTCAAATATTTCTGAGAGGTGGTCCCTGGTAGAAGGACATATATGGGCTCATTCATTAATGCAATGAATATTTATTAAGCACCTACTCTTGTGCCAGAATGGTGCTGGGTGCCGAGGACGCACTGGGAGTGGAATGATATATTTCTGACCTTAAAGGAGGTTGCTGGTGGCTTAGCATTTCTCAGCAGCCATCGAAAGGGCTAAGGTCTGGGTTGTGGGGTAGGAGGTGGAAGGTGGGGTGCTGCACTCGGAGCAGAGAAGCAGTCCCTTAAAACACTTGTCTTCTGAGACTCCTCTGTGGTCCAGTGGCTAAGACACCCAGGTTCCATCCCTGCCTAGGGAACCAGACCCCACATGCCGCAACTAAAGATTCTGCATGCTGCAACCCAGATAGCAGATCCTTCGTGCTGCAATTAAGACCTGCTGCAGCCAAACAGATAAAATATTCTTTAAATAAAATGAATCATAGCTCAAAAATATTTTAAAAAATAAATAAAACACCAGACTAATGATCTTGATCAAAGTAGCTTCCCCCTTCCAGAGTTTCACCAGCCCCCACCTTGGCCTCAGGTCCAACTCATTAGCAGAGGGAAAGAAAGCGTTCTCTTGAATCTCTATTTTTCTTTTGTGAAATGTATAGTATTTCCTTGATGACTTTGTCAAAACAGCATAAAAGAAAATAATGAGGGAAATCACCCCCTTAATTGCACTACCAAACTGCACTGGGAGTTGCTCCCTGCTGACCTGTGCAGTCATGCCACTGGGGAAGTGTTGGACCCACCAGATCTCCGATTTTGACTTGCAACGTATTTTCTGTATTGATTTAGCAACGCTACCTTCCCCTGGTTTCTCACCTGCAGAACGGGGCCAGTTTTCTCTTCCTAACCCTGCAAGATTGTTTGCTAGAGGGTATGAAACAAAGACGTATCTGTCCAGTGCCTGGGACATGGCAGACACACTCCACATTTTTCCCATTACTCCTACTTTCAGAGGTTTAGAGAGGGGTCCCCAACTTCTACAATCTAATGCCTGATGATCCGAGGTGGAGCAGATGCACAGAAATATACTGCACAATAAACGTAATGCACTTGAATCATCCCCAAACCATCCACCCCCAGCCCTGGTCTGTGGAAAAAACTGTCTTCCATGAAACTAGTCCCTCATGCCAAAAAAGGTTGGGGACCACTGGTTTAGAGGAAAGCAGAACCATACCCTGGGTCCTGGTCCTAGGTCCCCTACTTACTAACCATGAGACATTAGACTAGACGCTTAACTTCCCTGAGCCCCAAATTCCTGGGGGTGAAGATGCTTGTCTCAAGATCAATAAAGAATAAAATGAGGAAAACCTGTAAGCAGCAGAAGTGTGAAGGTGATAGTGCTAGTCGCTCAGTCGTGTCTGACTCTTTGTGACCCCATGGACTGTAGCCCGCCAGGCTCTTCAGTTCAAGGAATTCTCCAGGCAAGAAAACTTAGCCATTCCCTTCTCCAGGGATCATGACCCAGGGATCGAACCCAGGTCTCTTGCATTTCAGGCAGATTCTGGACCATCTGAGCAATCAGGGAAGCCCTTGGTAAGCAGTAAGTACTCTAACATAATAGCAGTAGCTATTTTGATGGTTGATAATATTACTATTATTATTATTTCATTCAATATTTAAATCTTGCCCTTTACTCCCAGACAAAGAATCATATATAAGTCCAATCACCACCAGTGGGGACAGATCCAGGTCCGGGGGTGGCGAGATGGGGTGGTGCCTGTAGTTCACTATATGAGGGAATTTCTAAGAGAAAGCATGCAAAAATATCTGGTTTTGCCAATTTTGTAAGAATCCCTGGTCCAGGAACATTTTGCTAGACCCCACTCAAGGTCAGAAAAGAGGTTCTTACAAAACGTAGGATCCTGACACATCAGCTTTGTGAGTTTCACTGAAGCCTGCTTCTGACCCAGATTTGGGGAAGGGGGTGTGGGCAGTGCTGCAGGGTTCAAGGAGAAAAGAACCACCCCCCAGCGCCCCGACCACCCCCCGACACACACAGTCCTTTCCTTTAGAACTTGGCCAGCCTGTTACTAAACAGCTGGCCAGGAGCTCCTCAAATCCTCACCACTCAAGTTCTCCCTGATGTCCGGCAAGTGGTACCCACCCTGCCTCCTCCTGCTTCTCACCTCCCCTCCGCCCCCCTCTTCCATTCCCAGAGACTCAGCTGGCTCCGAAAGGTTCCAGACAGAGGGGCTAAACACATTAGCCGACAGACTCGCAAGACACAAAAGGCGGCAGGAATCAAATAAAAGGAAAACGCAGCAGTCACAGGTCAGTCCTGTATAAATATTTATGCCGGAGGAAAAGTTGGTGCCTGAGTAATGACCTTGTGGCTGGTATTAATAGAGATAATGTGTGTGTCTAGAACATGCCGCCAGAAAGAGAAAGGGGGCAAGGATGGGGAGGGGGGAGCGAGACCAAGAGCGGGGAGGTTATAAATCTTCGTGCCAAGACGAAGCCCCCAGCTGACCTTTATACCTTTCTCTCTCATCCCCTCCAGCGACCCCCTCCCCCGTCTGCATCTTCAAATCTATTTTCTCTCCTCTTGGCCATCTTGTCTCCACATAAGCGCTCACTCGTGCATTAGCCATCTCGGGGCTGATGTCTGTCATCCCAGCCAGTACACAGTCGGTGTTTAATAAAGGTTCAGGGCAGTGAGTTGACTGAGTCATGCATGGCACCCAGCCTCAGCTGCTGATTACGGGCCCCCAATATGGGGCCGATTTTCTCTTTTGATGGTTTCCCTGTCCTCATCTCCCTTCTCCAATCTGCTGCAGCTCAGGGGAAGTTCCCAAACGCGAATCTGACTCTCTCTCATCTGCCCAAGTTCTCTCAGTAGCTCCTGTGTCTTAACGTCAAATCCAAACTCCTTAACCAGCTCCTACAGACCTTTCCAGCTTCATTTCTTAAAATTCCCCATCCCTCGAGGGCTCCCCTCCCTAGCAATACTAAACTGCTTACCAAACATTAAACAGGCATCCCTCATTTTATTGTGCTTCACATTACTGTTTCTCAGATATTGCAATTTTTAAAAAAAATTTTGGTCACACGGATCTGAGCTCTCCGACCAGGGATGAAACCTGCACCCCTTGCATTGAAAGGTGGGGTCTTAACCACTGGACCACAGGGGAAGCCATCCTTTTTAAATTGATATTGCTTTTTAACAGACTGAAGGTTTGTGACAACCCCACATGCAGCAAATCTAATGTTGCCGTTTTTCTAACAGCACATCCTCACTTTGAGTCCCCGTGTCACGTTTTGGTAACCCTCACGATATTTCAAACCCTCCACCAGCAAAAAGATTACTACTCACAGGCTCAGAGGACAGTTAGCACATTTAAACAATAAGTCATTTTTAATTAAGTATGTTGTTATTTGGTCGCTAAGTCATGTCCAACTCTTTATGACCCCAGGGACTGCAGCATGCCAGGCTTCCCTTTCCTTCACTATCTCCCAGAGTTTGCTCAAACTCATGTCCATTGAGTTGGTGATGCCATCCAACCATCTCATTCTCTGTTGCCCTCTTCTCCTCTTGCCCTCAATCCTTCCCTGTTTTTTTTAGACATAATGCTATTGCATACTTAATAGACTATACATGCTGGAGAAGACTCCTGAGAGTCCCTTGGACAGCAAGGAGATCAAATCAGTCAATCTTAAGTGAAATCAACCCTGAATATTCATTGAAAGGACTGATGCTGAAGTTGAAACTCCAGTATTTTGGTCATGTAATCAGTTGACTCATTGGAAAAGTCCCTGATGCTAGGAAAGATTGAGGGCAGAAGGAGAAGAGGGCATCAGAGGATGAGATGGCTGGATGGCATCACCAACGCAATGGACATGAACTTGTGCAAACTTCAGGAGATGGTGAGGGACAGGGAGGCCCGGCGTGCTGCAGTCCATGGGATTGCAGAGTCAGACATGACTGGGCGGCTGAACAGCAACAAATATATATATATATCGTGGACTGACAACAGCAAGTTTTGCCTAGTTTATAAATAAAATTATCACTGAAAATATTCTCTGTGACAACTTTGGATGAGCAGCCAAGCTGAAGACCTGTGTCTTTTTTTTTCCATCAGCATTGCTATCCAAGCTATTATAGTACATATCTACACTGAGTATTTTTACCTTTGCTGTTGTTTAAAAATAATCACTTTCAAGGAATATAGTATAGCATAAACATAACTTTTATGTGCACTGTGAAACAAAAAGAATTCACAGGACTTTTTCTATTGTGATACTCATTTTATGAAGGTGGTCCGGAACCCAATCCACGATACCTCCCAGGTTGCCTGTAATTTCCGAAAAGCCATGATCCTTTTTTCATCCAGGTCTTTGCACATTCTGTCCCTTCCACCTGCATGTCTTCCCTGCACTTCTTTTTTTTTTAATTGTTATTTAATTTCTAATTTTGACCACACCAGGCAGCATGGGAGACATTAGTTCTCCGAGCAGGGATCCAACACATGCCCCCTGCATTGGGAGCACATAGTCCCAACCCCTGGACTGCCAGGAAAGTCCTCCTGTCCTTCTTAATTTGGCTACTTCATCCTCATCCTGTACATTTCTCCCAGATCATATGGCCTCCTCCAGGAAGCCTTCCCTGCATTCGATGACTCTTTTATCTGGTCCCATTGCCTCTCACCGTCACACCACTTATCCCATTGAAGAGTCACTGTCACGGTTAACTTGTCTCCCTCATTTGTACAAGACCCTGAGTGCCATGAGGGCAATAAACTGATGTCACTACATGAATACACACAGCAATGTAAAGCCTGGCACACAGGAGGTGCTCAGGACATGTTTGTCACATGAACCACAGGGACAGGGCCACACCTTATTCTGCTTGAAAAATGAAACAGGCTCAGACTCCCCCAACAGGGATGCAAGAAAGTAGAGGAAAAGCCACCTACTTCATCAAGGGCACGGAAACTCAGGACTTTCTCCCTCCCTATCTGCTGAAGGGAGATTATAATAATGTTGAGTAGGAGAGACCCCCCTGTTTCTGTGCACCACATAAAGGAGAGAGAGCAAAACAGAGAAAGACCAGCTCTGCTCAAAAGGCAGCATTCCAACCCAAAGGTGCCGACACCAAGATCTGAATATCAAGATTAAGAAGAAGGTTGTTCAAACCACAGATTTTTGGAAGCCCACAGGTTCGCCTGGGTCAGGAGCCACAGAGCAAGCCATTTCTGGGGAAAACAGGAGGTCTGAAGGCACCGCACCCTCTGCCCCTCTTTGAAGCAAACCCCACTTTCAGACTTTAATACTTCTGTACCTGAAACGTAACAAGGGAACCACCATTTGAACTCTTGGGTCTTCATGGTCCTGGGCTGTTTAAGGTCTGTGCTACACAAGGAAAGAAGGCGCTACGAAGAATCCCCCAGTGCCTCTGGGTGCCTGCCCCTTAGCATGGGCTGTTTTCTTTTATCTGCAACATGGCCCTGGAGCATAGAAAGCATCATCTCCATTTTCCAGATGGGATGACTGGGGCTGGTAAGGGCCTCAATTTGACCCCAGATTGTGTAATGCCAAGTCTAAGCTCTTCTACAGACTCCTTCTCTGATGCTTAGAATTCACCTGCCCTCTTGGGGACCACCTCTGACTCACCTGACTGTTGGAAAAGACCATGCTTTTTCCTTACTCTGTTTCCCCTGTCTTACCCACACTAGAACCAGTTACTAAGGTGATGGGCAGTTCTTGTTGTACCCTTAGATATGACTGAGCCAACTTTGCCACAGGCTAAAAGGACAAAGCCAGAGGCAGCTGAGTGAATCCGAGACAGAGGATGCTCGCCCATCCTGGGAGCTTTAAAATAATTCACTGGAGAAGACAACAAAGGCAGGAAGAGATACTTAAACAAAAATGTTCACAGCAGCATTACTCACAATAGCCAAGAAGTGGAAGCAACCCAAGTGTCCATCAACAGATGGATGGATAAACAGATAATGGTGTATTCACACAATGGAATATTATTCAACCTTCAAAAGGATGACATTCTGTCACATAAGACAATATAGATGAACTCGGAAAACCTTACAACCCAAAGAGAAAAAAAGTGGAGGACAAGAAAATTCACTCTCTCTCTTCCTGACTGTTTAAGCTGAGACATTCTTCTTCTCCTGCTCTCAGACCAGAACAGACCCCATCAGCTCTACTGAGTTTCCTGTTGGCCAAGTGCAGCTTGTAAGACTTCTCAGTCTTCATTACTGCATGAGCCAACTCCTTATACTAAATCATATCTATATATACTTATACATATATGCGTGCATGCATACTGTCACTCAGTTATGGATAACTTTTTGCAACCCCAGGACTGTAGCCTGCCAGGATCCTCTGTCCATGGAATTTTCTAGGCAAGAATACTGGAGATGGTTGCCATTTCCTACCCCAGGGGATCTTCTGAACCCAGGGATTGAACCTGCGTCTCTCATGTCTCCTGCATTGGCATGAGGGGCTTTTTCCCACTAGTGCCACCTGAGAAGTCCAAGCCCATATGTATGGATGTATGTATACATGTATATATGTATATATAGACACATAAATCTTAGCAACTAAACAACAATCATATATATAATTAAACCTTATACATAACTGTATGTATAATATTAATATACACTAATATATAATGTATGGGACTTCCCTGGTGGCTCAGATGGTAAAGAGTCTGCTGCAATGCAGGAGACCCAGGTTCAACCCCTAGATCGGGAAGATCTCCTAGAGAAGGGAATAGCCACCCACTCCAGTATTCTTGCCTGGAGAATTCCATGGACAGAGGAGGCTGGCGAGCTAGTCCATGGGGTCACAAAGAGTCAGACACAACTAAGTGACTAACATATAATGTATATATAATACATAATAGGAGGGACAGAGAGGCCTGGCATGCTGCAGTCCATGGGGTTGCAAAGAGTTGGACATGGCTTGGCAACTGAACAACAATATATATAATCATTTATATAATATATATATATTAGTGGGGGCTTCCCAGGTGGCACCAGTGGTAAAGAACCCACCTGCCAATGCAGGAGATGTGGGTTCAATCCCTGGGTCAGGAGATCTCCTGGAGGAGGGCATGGTGACATACTCAGTACTTTTGCCGGGAGAATCCCCATGGACAGAGGAGCCTGGTGGGGTACAGTCCACAAGGTCACACAGAGTCAGACATGACTGATGTGACTTAGCACACAGCACACACCCATATAAGTGTGTATATATGTGTGATATTTTACATATACCATTGGTTCTGTATCTCTGGAGAATCCTGACTACAGAAGCCAGGCAGAAAAAGACAAATACGACATGATATCGTTTATAGGCAGTTCCTAGAAGAGTCAATCCATAGAGACAGAATGCACAATGGTGGTTGCCAGGGGCTGGGGGGAGGGAAGAGTGGGGAGTTAGTGTTTACTGGATACCAAGTTCCAGTTTGGGTGATGACAAGTTCTAGGGATGAATGGTAGCAATAATTGCACAAGGATGTGAATGTACTTAATGCCACTGAAGCATCATTTAAAAATGGTTACAATGATCAATCTTATGTGGGTTTTTATCATTTTTTTAAAAAGCAGAGAGAGTGGGAGGGGAAAGAATAAAGCAAATTAGAAGAAAAGGAAAAGAGAAGCAGGTGGGAAACGGAGTTTGGAAGAAGGAAGGCTAGTCAGGAGAATATTGGGGGAGACCCGAGAGCTGGGCAACCTTGAGTGACTAGATCTTTTTGTCATCTCTAGAAGGGTGCAGGGTACAGGAGACCTTCCCTTCTCTCACATAACTGAAGTGGGAACTGCCTCACCACAAACACTTAAGAACACCCACTCAATGACTGCTTCAAAAACCTCCGCTCATTTAGGGTTCAAAAAAAAGGAAAAGATAAAAGGGTCGTCTGGTGGTTGCAATTGTACTTTTTCTCCAAAAGAGCCTTAGAAAGAACAAAAACCACAGCAAAACTTTTGCAAATTAAAAATTAGCCACCTGTCCCTCATGGCTAAATTTATTTTCAGTGCTAATAAAATTCAAAGTGTCCAAGCATGCATTATTGAGATGTCACAGTTTCAACTCTCAGGATGTAAGGTTTTGGTGCCCCGAAGAGTTTGCAGTAGAAGTCTTGACTCATGACCCTACTGTCAATTGCGTGGAGCAGAATGAAGCCAACTCTCCCCGATTACAGATTCACACAGAGTTTACCTAAGAACCACATCTCACCTGGCATCTCTCACAGTACATCATCTCAATTAGGGCCTTGCTGCCTCATGTAGATTTCAGGCACTTGGTCTGGGGAGGTGTCTGATTCCAGGCATATGGTAGGTAACATGATCAGCATTGACTCAGCTCCCATGAAACATCCTCTGCCCTGGTGTGATAGACAGGGGCCTTTGTAGACCCTTTTTGTTTTTTTTTTTAATGCAACAAGAAGCTTCTCTTATTCTGAGATTTTTTTTTTAACCATGAAGCAATATTTTTTTAAAACTTTCTATTCTATATTGGGGTATAGCCAATTAACACTGTTGCGATAGTTTCAGATGAAGAGTGAAGGGACTCAACCACAAATATACATATATCCGTTCTCCCTCAAACTCCCCTCCCATCCACTGCTGCTGCTGCTAATTTGCTTCAGTTGTGTCTGACCCTGTTTGACCCCATAGACGGCAGCCCACCAGGCTCCTCTGTCCCTGGGATTCTCCAGGCAAGAATGCTGGAGTGGGTTGCCGTGTCCTTCTCCAATGCATGCATGCATGCTAAGTCGCTTCAGTCATGTCCAACTCTGTGCGACCCTATGGACAGCAGCCCACCAGGCTCCTCTGTCCACAGGATTCTCCAGGCAAGAATACTGGAGTGGGTTGCCATTTCCTTCTCCCTCCTCCCATCTAGGCTGCCACATAACATTGAGCAAAATTCCCTGTTCTCTGTGTTCCCAGATGGAGACAGAGAACAAATGTATGGACCCCAAGGGAACAGGAGATGGGGTGGAATTGGGAGATTAGGATCGACACATATACACTATTGATACTATGTATAAAATAGACAACTGATGGGAACCTACTGTATACCAAGGGAACTCTATTTAATGCTCTGCGGTGATCTAAATGTGAGCAAATTCCAAAAGGGAGGGGACACATGTAAATACATAGCTGATTCATCTCACTATGCTGTAGAAGCTAACACAACATTGTAAAGCAACTCCACTGCAGTAAGAAATTAATCTAAACACGTTTCATCTCCTCACTCCAGCTCCTCATCCAACTGGGCTATCCTGTGTGTGCTCACTCATGTTCAGGGTGCTCACTTGAGCCTACCAGGAGTTAAGCAGTTTATGGGGGGAGACCCACTAATCTTTAACCCTGGGATTTAAAAGACAAATATTCCAAAAGGAAGAGAAAAGAGAGAATATTTTTCAAGGATCGAGTCCATGGCAGGCCCTTATGATATGGTGTCTCATTTCCTTGTTTTGAATTTTTTTGCTTACTGTGGTAAAAGTCACATAAAATAAAAGATACTATTTTAACCGTATTTAACTGTACAGTCTAGTGCCACTAAGCACATTCACATCGTTCTGCATCTCTCACCATCATCCATCTCCCGAATTTTTCACCTTCCTAAACTGAAACTCTGTTCCCATTAATCACCAAGTCCCCATTCCTCCTCCCCACACACCTCACCCTCAGCCCCTGGTATCTACCAGTGTACCCTCTGACTCTATGAATTTGACTATCCTAGGTACCTCGCGTAAGAGGAATCAAAGAGTATTTGTCTGCACCTACGCTATATTAGGGGCTTCCCTGGTGGCTCAGACGGTAAAGCGTCTGCCCGCAGTGCGGGACACCCGGGTTCGATCCCTGGGTTGGGAAGATCCCCTGGAGGAGGAAATGGCAACCCATTCCAGTACTCTCGCCTGGAAAATTCCATGAACTGAGGAACCTGGTGGGCTATAGACCATGGGGTCTCAAAGAGTCAGACACAACTGAGCAACTTCACTTTCACGGTATGTTGGAATGTATTTTTAAGGTTAACTTAATGTACATCCTACAAACAGATTTTGCCTTCTTTTCTTCCCCCTGTGCTACACAGTAAGTTCTCATCAGTTATCTATTTTGTGCATAGTAATGTATATATGTCAATCCCAATCTCCCGATTCACCCCCCCTTCCCCCCTTGGTGTCCTTACACAGTGTCTCACTTGCTCTTCACGGCTTCATGAGAGAGTTGTTATGATTCCTTATTTTATGAGATCACAGTAAGTGGAGACATTTAGGGCTCCATCCACAGGCAGTCTGAGACCATCCCTCTGATTTCCCCTCTGACCAGCGGGCTTAAAAGGATGCATCTTCACTCCTCCTCCCTCCCCCACTGGATGCTGCCTCTCCCCTTCCATCCTCGCCGCCCTTCCTGGGACCATCAATACTTAATGTTTTGTGCTGTCACATTTGTAGCTGTGAAGGATCCAATTGTGCGGTTGATCTATAATGTAAGGTTAATGCCTAATTAGCTCGTTTAACATTTCTTTCCCGGATAATTCACGATAGGTCATTAACAAAAGCCAGGGCAAACGGAGGGCCATGTGCGTGGCCATAAATCAGAGGCCTGGAAACATCATAGAAACAGGAAAATGCATGTATTATTCAGGTCAAACAAAGAGTGGGATCTCCATAAGTCTCTTCAATGCTTTTCTGACCCTGAGGTCAAGGGACCAAGTCAAGGCTGGAGGGATATTTGCTAAGAGCTGAAATGGGCTGCCCAGGGCCTGGAAGGGGTGCACCTTCTCCTGGTCATACGACAGCACATCTCATTGTTAAACTTATGACTTCACAGATGGAAAAGGCCCCTTTGACTACCAAATAATGCATACCCACCATGTCAGTATAAACAACCATTTATAGAGCATCTACAATGTGCCAAAGTATGTGTGTTTGTGTGTGTATGTGTGGGTATTCTATGTATCAGTTAGCTACTGCTGTATAACAAACTATCCCAAAACTCAGTGGCATTTTATGAGTCTGTGTCTCAGCAGGTGGTTGCTGCTGACCTAGGCCAAGCTCTTCTGATCTCAGCTGGGTCCTCTCACACATCTATGTTCAGCTGGTGGGTTGGTTAGGGGCTGCCAATGTCATATGAGTTCACTTATATGTCTGGTTATTGACTTGCTGCTAGTTACAATGACAGGGGTGTCTAGGCTATGTGTCTTTCATAGGGATGTCAGGGTTTCAAGAGACAGACTGGAAGCGTGCAAGATCTCTTGAGACCCAGACTCAGAGCTGACATGCAGTCATGCATGCAGCATTTTTTTTGGCCCTAAGTCACAAGTCCAGCTTAGATTCATGAATATGGCCAGCAATGCCACCTTTTGATGGAAGAAGTAGCAAAAGCACTGCAAAGGTACAGAAGGGGTGGAGAATTGTGGTCATTTTTGCAATTATTCTATCACAACCCATTTGTTGCTTAGCACAAACCCTTTATCCATTCTCCTAACAGATATTTATTGACCCCTTTGTTATGTGCCAGACTCTGATCTAGGTGCTGAGGACACAAGTCATGAACAAAAGAAACTCTCATTCACATGAATTGTAATTTCCATGGAAGTTGAGGCAAACAGTAAACAAGTGAATCAATACATAAATAAGATACTTTTGAAAGTGAAAGTGAAGTCGCTCAGTCCTGTCCAACTCTTTGTGACCCTATGGACTGCAGCCTACCAGGTTCTTCTGCCCATGGGATTTTCCAGGCAAGAATACTGGAGTGGGTTGCCATTTCCTCCTCCAGGAGATTTCCCCAACCCAGGGATTGAACCCGGGTCTCCCGCATTGTATGCAGACCCTTTACCGTCTGAGCCACCAGATACTTTTAGATGGTGTTAAATGCTGTAAGGTAAATACAACAGACGACTGTCTGAGAGATGCCCAGAGGCAATTTTTGATAAAGTAATTAGCCTCCAACTAACAAAAATAAATGAAAAAAAAAAAAAGACAGTTAAGGAAGACCCCTCTGAGGAGGTAACATTTGACCTAACACTTGAATGATGAGATGAAACCAATCCATTTGGGACTAGGAGCAGAATGTTCTAGCAGGAGGAAGAGCAGACACAAAGTTCCCAAGTCATGTCTGGAGGACTAGAAAGAAGGCCCGTGTGAGAGTATAATAAGTAAGAGGAAGAAAGATGCTAGATATGGACTTCCCTGGTTATCCAGTGGTTAAGAATCCACCTTTCAATGCAGAGGATATGAGTTTGGTCCCTGGACTGGGAACTAAGATCTCATATGCTGCAGACTGCAACTAACATCTTACACAGCTAAATAAGTAATTTTAAAAAAAAAATGCCAGATGAAGACCAAGAGACAAATTGATTCTTAGAGAGAGGGAGGATTACTTTTAAGGAGAATAAAACTCAAAAAAGTCATGAAAATAGCTAGAGAGCATTAGAACCAGGATTTGGACCTGCAATCATCTGAATTCAAAGTCCACACTCTCTCTAATGTCCATTTCTGCCGCCTGAGCTAAGTGCCAAGTGGGGACTTTTTCATGTAGGTGAACAAGAAAGACCTCAACCATCAGAAAGTCTAATGCAAGACATGATAGCCAGGGACTTCTCTGGTGGTCCAGTGAAGTTAAGATGCCTCTCTTCCACTTCACAGGGTGCAGGTTCAATTCCTGGTCAGGGAACTAAGATCCCACATGCCGCATAGCATGGCCAAAGACACAATGGCCGTAGCTGGACCTTAACTGATTCTGCCCCATGCTATTCCTTCAGTAGCTACCAGATTAGCCCCTACACCCCAGATTCTCATGACAAGTTGACCAGCAGAAGCAGCATCGCCATCCCTCTACCTAGGGGAACCACTTCTCCCTGCCTCCTTTTTGCCAAGTTGTTCCATTCTTTCCCACATCTTGGGTCTTTCTTGACGAGTACATCCCTGCCTTCTAACCATACTCCACCAGGGATCTCTAAGGCCTTTGTGTAGAAGCACCACCCACAGCTGAGAAAGAAAGACAAGATGCACAGACATCTGCTGATAAACCCCGTACAAGATCAAAGACAGCAAGAATTTGATTGTCTTACTTGTTGGTCAAATCCAGGCAAGAGCCTGCATTGTCTAAAATAGGACATTCATTTCTGCCAAATATTTTAATGGAGCCCCTCCTACATGTCAGGGACTGGTCCAGACACTGGGGATTGAACAATAGGCTTGGCCCACATACTTTGCAGGGACAACCGATGATGAACTAATAAAAGCCATAACATGTGGTGATAGACGCTATGCAGAAAATGAAGACAGGCAAAGAGGAAAGCATGATGGGAGGGGTGAACAGGTGATGGGGAAGACTGCTCAGATAATATGATATTTGAGTAGAAACTTGCCAATGAGGAAGAGATCCCAGCGGCCAACTGAGTGGCTAAGAGGAGTGCTCTTCAAAACTTCTAGAGCCCTACGGAGATCAGTGTGGCTGAAACAGTGAGAGACTGGAGCAGTGGCCAGAAATGAGTCTGGAGAGGTCGCGGGGGCCAGACCTCAAGGAGCCTGGCAGGTCACTGAAAGAACTTTGGCTTTCACTCAGGGTCAAATGGGAGCTCCTGGAAGGTTCTGAACAGAAGAGGGATATAATAGAACTCATGTTTTCAAATAAAACATGATAAAATAGACAACTAATAAGGACCCACTGTATAGCACAGGGATCCCTGCTCAGTATCCTGTAATGACCTATAAGGAAATAGAATCTTAAAAAAGAGAGCATGTATGTATAATTGATTCACTTCACTCTATAGCAGAAGCTAACAGAACATTGTAAACCAACTACACTCCAATAAAAACTATCTTTTTTAAAAAAGCATCTCGCTGGCTGCTAGAGATGGGAGAAGCAGACAGACTTTCGAGGAAACTGCTGCATTTGCTCAGATGAGAGGCAATGATGGCTCTGATTTGGGGGCAGAGGTGAGAAGTGATATTCAAGTGAGCAAGACAGGTTAATCAATACATAATTGCCCAGTGAATAATCTAATTAAAATACAAAGAAATATAGGATGCTATAAGAATGCATAACTGGAGACTTCCCACCAGTGGTTAAGACTCCACGTTTCCAAAGCAGAGGCCACCGGTTCCATTCCCGGTTGGAGAACTAAGGTCCCAGGTGCCATGTAACACTGCCAAAACTTTTCTTTTTTTTTTTTTATTGGTGGAAAATTGCTTTACAATGTTGTGTTGGTTTCTGCTGTTCAAAAACATGAATCAGTCATTAAGAAATAAAAATCAAATAAGGAGATGAAACATTTTTTTAAAAAAAAGAATGTATTACAAGGAGATTGGTAGTCTGTTTCTTTGTGGGTGGAAGGGAGCTGATATCGGGCAGAGAAGGCTTCTCTGAAGGCGTGGCGGATGGGCTTCAAACTGATGGACTCAGGTTAGCTCAATGAGGATGAGAAGACGGGCATCCCAAGCAGAAGAGAGAGCATGAGCAAAGGTCCTGGGGCAGGAATATGACAGACAAGTGTGGCACTGGATGCTCAGAAGAACACATTCTGCTTTTGTGATGTCTGCCTTGTTTACTGGCCTCTGAAATAATGAACGACACAGACACTTCACAGTTAGAGGCCCACACTGGCTCCACATGGCTACTACCACAATCTTTTTTTCACTTCTCTGAAGGCAGTTTAGGAAGACCCAGATCTTCCCACCTAGTAAATGAATAATGAGGCTGGAGGAAACTGGCTAGGTTTGAGCAAGATGAATAATGACGGTGTGACTCAGACCTGTCCAGAGTTGAGTGCGCCTTGTGGGGAAGGACCTGGGAAACCCTTCTTTGTCCCAAATCCCTGCCCCAGGAGACAACTGTGCTGTTTTCCTGAACTAAGCAGGTGTGGGGGAGTTGGCAGGATGGCCCCTCCAAGGGGCGGGGGGGAGGTGGGGACTCAAGATTAAGCACATAAGCTGGCCTTTTAAAAGCTTAGCGAGCCTTTCCAATTGGATCTCAAATGGACCACACTTGAGAAATTAAATAAACAGCATTTGTCAAGGGCTTTTGTGGGCTCCCAGCTGTATTTATTTATAGGTTAGTCTGTTATTTATGGGCGCTCGTGCTCCGTATAAAAGCTTTGTCGGAGAGAAGTGATAGGGAGGAGACCGAGTGCTTTAATGCTCACTGGGACACTCAAGTATCCGCTCCAAGCAGCTCAAACAATGAACAGTTGCTGCTTTTGCCCCACGGAAGCTGGGTGTTAGGACACAGCGGGACGGCATTCTTGGAAACGCTGGAATACTGGGTACCCCACTCCCAAGAGTCAGGGGTCCCCTTGGAGACCTTGGAGGGCCCAGTTCCCAGGGAAAAGCTGAAAATCTGAGATCAGCCACGTCTTTGATTCATTGCGACTTTGGGCTCATGGCTGAGAAGGCCCACTAGTTATGCCCTGAGAAAAATACCAGCAACTCCCTCAACTGTCTACTGAGTGAGGGCTCAATAGATGCTGAATGAATAATGAATGACTGTCTGCTGTCCTCATAGTTAGGGAACTGAAAGATTAGAGGGACCTCAACATGTCAAGGGTTATGCATTATCTTGGGGGGAAAAGAATGGCCATTTATATCTAGAAACTTGAAATGTCCATAACTTGAATTCAGTAGGTTTCTTCTAAGCATTCATCCAAAGAAGAATTCCAAGCGTTAAGAAAGGGGGCAGGGCAGGGGAGGAGAGAAGAGGGAAAAAAAAACCTCATGCAAAAAAATTGATGTTCATGGACACAGAGGGGGAAAGGGATGGTGGGACAAACTGGGAGAGTAGCACTGACATATATTGTCTACCACGTGTAAAACAGACAGCTAGTGGGAAGCTGCTGGATATAACGCAGGGAGCTCAGCCCAGTGCACTGTGATGACTTAGAAGGGAGGGATGGCAGGGAAGTTCAGGAGGGAGGGGACAGATGTACACCACAGTTGATTCACTTTGCAGTACAGCAGAAACGAACATAAGACTGCAAAGCAATCATACTCCAGTGGAAAAAGAAATGACGCTCATTGCCACGTTCTCTGTAATAGTGAAGTATTTCACTATGTATATTGATGTTATTTAGTTGATAAGTCATGTTCAACTCTTTCATGACCCCATGGACTGTAACCTGCCAGGCTCCTCTGCCCCTGGAATCCTCCAGGCAAGAGTACTGGAGCGGGTTGTATTTCCTTCTCCAGGGGATCTTCCCGACCCAGGGATGGAACACACTTCTCCTGCATTGGCAGGAGGGTTCTTTACCGCTGACCCACCAGGGAAACCTCATTTATGTTGATATTGATACAGAAACACAGAATAGAGACACTACAGTAGAGATTAACTCTGGTGCTTCCCTACTTTGACCAGTTACTAAAAACTTGCTCACAGAAACAGTTACAGTAATCTAGAAATGTTTGTAACAAAATAGGAAAGCTACAATTTTACCATTACAGTGTTATTAAAATTAGGTGATCCTTTTAAGTATTAGAGAAAAAGCCTAAAATCAAGATACTAAAATTTAAGCACAGTTATGTTTGGATAGGAGAACTTCGAGTCATTTTTAAAATGTCTTCTATTTTTCTCAATTTCCAATTTTAAAAAAAAATGAATCCATTTGGTGAATAAAAATAATAGTCAATGCATCATTTAATAAATAAAAAGTATTCTCTTACTGCCAGGAAACTTTTGAAGGCATCCAAGGAAAGATAACCCACTGGTTCTGAGTAGAGAACCAGTACTATTTTTAAAAGTATTAAAATATTGCTTATGTTTATAATCGTTTTATCATCATGGAAGCAAAAGAAATGTTCTCCCAAAGGTAAAAGAGCAGGATCACTAATTCACCATACTGGCTTCTTTTCAACACAATAGATACAAATATTTGCTCTCTTTCTATGTGTTTCTTTTCTCCTTGCTCTTGTATATATCACCCTCCCAGCCACACAGAATCTTCACACCCACACCCACTATTTCATTTCTTCTGGAAATCGTAGTCTTTCTTTGTGCATCTGGCTCTTTTCTTGTGACCAAGTCCCTATAACCTTTCTTTGTGACCATCAACTACCCACACCCTTAGTCCTTTCTGTATGAACTCAGATAAAATAACTGAGGAATGTAGGTACCACTAAGTCAGAAGCACATGGGCCTGGATTCAAAACCCATCTCTGCCACTTCCTAGATGTGCAACCTTGGGCAAGTCCTTTAATTCCTCTGTGCTAACAGTTTCCAAACTTAATAACAGACCAAATATTTCAGTGGGAAGATGATAAATCATAATAACAAAACAGGGACTTTTCTGGTGGTCCAGTGGTTAAGGATCTGCCTGCCAATGCAGAGGACGCAGGTTTGAACCCTAGTCCAGGAAAATTCCACATGCCGCAGAGCAACTAAACCTGTGCCCCACAAGTACTGAGCCCATGCTCTAGAACCTCACAACTACTGAACCCACGCGCTGCAACTATTGAAGCCCACGTGCCCTATAACCCGTGCTTCACAACAAGAGAAGCCACTGCAACAAGAAGCCCATGGACCACAACTAGAGAGTAGCCCCAGGCTACTAGAGAAAGCCCATGCGCAGCAAAGAAGACCCAGTACAGCCAAAAATAGACAAACAAACAAATAAATAACTTTAAAATAATAACAACAAAGTAAGAGTAGTCAAGGTAATGATTAACATATATTGAGCACCGGGAGTGTGCTGGGCATTGGGCTAAGTGCATTACACTCCTGAAGTCATTGAAGCCTCAAGACAATCCAATACAGCAGGTGCTATTCTCCCCAAATCTAGTGCATTTCACAGATAAGAAGGAACACCTGTAAGTCACAGTGACCTCGGGTGGGATGCTCACTTTGCAGCTGGAACCTGGTCTTATTCCATCCAACTCCCTCAACTGGTCCATTACTATACCCTTTTTCTGGTAAGAACACTGAGGCTCAGAAGAGAAAAGGGCTGGATCAAGTTCATCCAGTTCACAGGTAGAAGCAAGACTCTTACTTAACCCTCTCTCCCCACCACCGAAACTCAAAATTACACAGGCACTTAGTAGACCCCTGATAAAGTGCACTATCTCTCCCTTACAACCAGGGAGCACTGCTTGATACATGACCTGGCTGCTTATTACTGTCACACACAGGCATTCTCAACTGCCTCCAAGGAAGAGAAAGTCCCCTTAAGGGCACAGAGAATGACGTCCTAGAGAAGGAGGCAAAGTATCTGTGGCTCTCATCATGATGACCCAGCCGTTCCCAGACCTGGGTGACCCCAGCTCTTGAAAATCACCCCACCACCAAGCCAGGGGTCTGGTGATAGGGAAAAGCTTTGAAGCAGAACAAGCTCAAGGGATGGGGACGCTGTTTTTTTTTCTGCCAGATCTCTGAAATAAAGGCTATTGTCTGACCTGATGTAGTCAACACAGTTCTGCCCTTCCCGCATGGGTAGAACATAAAATAGAACTCCCAAGGTGGCAGAGAAAAGTTGGTACCCTAAATCGTATCTGGGATGAAAAGGGTGCTTTTTTAAATCCAGAACAAACAAAACATCATTCTTGTCCTTCCAGGCATCGATGAAGAAAGTGTTGGGTATGAGGGGTGTAAGGTATGAGGGGTGTGAGGTGTGATCCTGGAAAATGGATTCCCCTGGGCATCTGCCTGTCTCATCTAGACTCTGCAGCTGATAAAGGAGAGAAGATGTTCTTATAGTCAGGGCAGAATCCTAGCAACCCGGTCCATTTGGGGAGAAAAGGAAAGTGGGGAGCCGGAGACACATCTGTGAGTCATTTGAGCTGAAATGAACACATTCCGCTGCGCACGGAGACGGGAGGAGGGGCTGGGGCAGTTGGTTCCCATTAAGCTTGGTAGCTTGAGAATTCCTGGCGTGTGGACAGACGCTGGGCCCAGCTCCGTCCAGGAGGCCAGAGCTCCGGAGCCCCTGACGCAGCCTGAGAACTTCCCTCCTCCTCCGGCCACTGACACAGGGGACCCCTGTGTCTCCGGAGAGAGAAGTAGTCAGGAGGCCTCTGGAAGCCAAGCCCTCCATCCGCCCCATTCTCCAAGGCCCCTAATTAGGTATTTACATGACAGACCAATTATGGTCCTGAAAGAGTGGTTACAGGCCAGCGGGTAATTAGTGACATTTTTAAAATACATTTCAACCACACAAAACCATGTTTACACAATGTTAAGGAACTGGCTGAAGACCACAAAAGCGAAAAGAACTTTGCAAAGGCAGAAAAAGTCTCCCCTAGAACACAAAGGGCAATTGTGTGCTCTATGATGCCCAGCCATGGGTGTGGGTTGACGGTCAGCTTTTCTGACTCCTGGGATCAGAGCTCCTACTATGTACCAGCCACTGAGCCAGGAGTCGGGGATATGAGATGGACCGCAAATCAGCCTCCTGACCGGAGGAACTCACCATTTTCCACCCCACCATGGCACTTTTTGCCTGGCCATCTTCATTCATGCTTCCCAGTTGGCTCGTTGGTAAAGAACCCGCCTGCCAAAGCAAGAGACGCGGACTCGATCCCTGGGTTGGGAAGATCCCCTGGAGGAGAGCATGGCAACTCACTCCACTTTCTTGCCTGGAGGATTCCATGGACAGAGGAGAATGGCAGGCTGTAGTCTATGGGGTCACAACAGAGTCAGACACAACAACTAAACAACGACAACAATAAACTTCATTCATGCAGACACTTGGTCATTCATCTGACACATGTTGGAAGGGCATCTCCTATGTGAAAATAAAGAAAAGACACCTTTTGGGAAGTTTGACGTTCTCGATTATCTTGGGGTTCTTTTTGTTGTGAGCATCACCGTGCGTACCTTCAGGGAAAGTGCTGTGACTGGAGGCTGAGGGAAGTCGGTACTCGATCCAGACCTTGAGTTTTCCCCAAGTTCATAGTCTTTGGGTGACTTTGGGGGTCTGATGATCTTCAGTTCATTGAGGCATTCATTGGTGCATTTGTTCATAAATATGCTGAGCTGCTACACTGTAACAGATGCAGAGTGAAGTATGGTAGACTCAGAAATAAACACATAAGGGGTGGTCCCTGCCTTGAGCCCAGAGAAAGATGTGTGGGTCTGTGATGTCCGCAGAGTTGGTGAGTTCCATGGTCGGGGAGCCCCCTCCCCAAGAAGGAACTCAGCTCTGCCTGGGAAGCAGCCCTGAGGAGGGCTAAGTCTCAAAGAGCAATTAGTAAGTGGCCAAATAAACAGCAAGGAAGGGTGATAGAGGCCCTGGGTAAAGAATGAGCAAGGGCAGAGGCAAGGAAGGGCAAGGTGCATGGAGAGACTGGGAAGTGTAGCAAGAAATGATTCATTTGGATTTATTTCTACATCTGTGACTCTATTTTTATTTTATAGATAAGTTCAGTTGTACCATTTTTATGATTCCACATGTAAGTGATATCATGTAATATTTGTCTTTCTCTGTCTGACAAACTGGGAGAATGGGATTAACAAATACACACTACCATACACAAAATAGATAATGCATAAGAACCTACTGTATAGCACAGGGAACCCTTCTCAAAACTCTGTAACGGCTTATGTAGTAGCATTAGTCACTCAGCCGTGTCTGACTCTTTGCAACTCCATGGACTGTAGCCCGCCAGGCTCCTCAGTCCATGGGATTCTCCAGGCAAGAACACTGGAGTGGGTTGCCATTCTATTCTCCAGGGGATCTCCCTGACCCAGGGATCAAACCCTGGTCTCCTGCATTGCAGGCATATTCTTTGCTGTCTGATCTACAGGGAAGCCCCTATATGGGAAAAGAATCTTTAAAAAGAGGGGATATATGTACATGTATAATGGATAATTTGCTATACTGCAGAAACTAATGCAACACTGTAAATCAACTATACTCTAATAAAAAATTTTTTTAAATAGAAAGAAATGAGCTGGAAAGGTGAGCAGAGGTCAAATCATCAGGGGGTGACTCTACAGCATCTGTGTCCTCCTATGGGTGGGAAGGGCTCGAGTTCTAGGTCATGAAGTGACACAAAATGAGAGCAAAGTCAACTCAAACTCTCCAAATGGGATGAGGGTGGCACAGGGCATCACTGAAATATGAAAAAGTCACTGGTCACAGCTCAGACCAGAGAGGGTCTGGGCAAGAGGATCTGGGCAAATGTTGACCAGAGATGGTCGTGCAGTGAGTTTAAACAAAACTCTTTGAGGGGCAAGATCTGGAGCTGGGGGCTCAAATCTCTGCTCTGCCATTTAATAAACTCCAGGGCCTTGAGCGAACCACTGATTGCTTTAGCCCTAGATTTTCTCATCTGTAAAATGGAGGAGGGCTCAACCCCTACTCCCTAGACCTGTAATTATGGTAGTGATAATGATACTAGTCTATTCATGTGTGCAATATTGTGAACATTAGCTATGATCATTAATACTTTTCAACCTTGTTTGTCTAGATACTAGTCTGAGTTTTTACATATATTATTACTCATTTAATCAACTTTGCTGACACAGGTCTGTATAGTCAAAGCTATGGTTTTTCCAGTAGTCATGTACAAATGTGAGAGTTGGACCATAAAGAAGTCTGAGTACCAAAGAATTGATGCTTTCTGATTGTGGTGCTGGAAAAGACTCTTGAGAGTCCCTTGGACATCAAGGAAATGAAATCAGTTCACCCTAAAGGAAATCAACCCTGAATATTCACTGGAAGGACTGATGCTGAAGCTGCAACAATTTGGCTACCTGATGCAGAGTCAACTCATTGGGGAAAAAACTCTGATTCTGGGAAAGATTGAGGGCAGGAGAAAGGAGTGACAGAGGATGAGATGGTTGGATGGCATCACCGACTCAATGGACATGAGTTTGAGCAAATTCTGGGAGATAGTGAAGGACAGGGAAGCCTGGTGCTCTGCAGCTCATGAGCTCACAAAGAGTTGGTCTTGACTTAGCAACTGAACAACAGCAATCTTTATATAACCTCTATGAGGTGTTATTCACTCCTTAACCCCATTTTATAGATGGGAAAAGTGAGGCCCAGAGAAGGTAAGTAACTTGCCTATGATACAGATTTTTTATCATTTCATTTAATCTTCTTTTTAAACTGAAATATAGTTGATTTCCAGTACAGCGAAATTATTGTTGTGTGTGCGTGTGTGTGTGTGAGTCGCTCAGTCTTGTCTGACTCTTTGCAACCCCATGGACTGTAGCTCGCCAGGTTCATCTGTACATCAGATTCTCCAGGCAGGAATGCTGGAGTGGTTTGCCATTCCCTTCTCCAGAGAATCTTGAAGTTCTAGCTCAAATATAGGTCCAGTTTTCCTATAGGAAAGCTCCCAGCACCCCCAGCTCTCTCCTCAAAACAGTCACAGCACTTAGTCTGTAAATCACACCTCGAATATTCCACCCCACCTACATCTGCTTTCTGGGGGTTATCTTATATGTTCATATTTTACTTCCCTGCTTTGATGACATCCTCCCAGATCTTACAGGGAGTAAACCCTCCTTACTTATCGCACTCAGTTAACGAGCAGGTCCTGCATGTCCTATATCTTGTGGGTCACTATAAACCAGCTTTGTGAACAAGATACACAAAGTCCTGGCTCTCAGTAAAGGGACCAAATCATAAACAAGTGAACAAATAAGCAAAGTTCACATGGTGAACAGTCCTAAAAAGGAGATGAGGGACTTCCCTGGTGGTCCAGTGGTTAAGACTTTGCCTCCCAAAGCAGGGGTTGCAGGTACAATCCTTGATCGGGAAGTTAAGATCCCACAAGCTCTGCAGCCAATAACACCAAAACATTTTTTTTAAAAAGAAGCAATATTGTAACAAATTCAATAAAGCCTTTAAAATTGGTCCATATAAAAAAAATCCTTTAAAAAAATTAAAAAGTAAGATGAATTGATTAACATAGTAGAGTGAATGGGATGAGGGGGAACTCCTTAAATAAGGTGCTCAGGGAAGCCTCTCTGAGGAGGCGGAATAGGGGGTGAAGCGCTTAAGCAATGAAAGGAATCAGCCATGAAAGGAACTTGAGAAAGGGAGTCCCAGGCAGAGGGAACCGCAGACGCAAAGGCCCTGAGGCAGGAACAGATGCAGCTCTTAAGGAAAAAGAAGGAAAGCAGATACGACCACAGTATGGTAAGTCCAAGGAGGTAAAGTGGGAGACAGTCAGAGAGCTAGATGCAGACCACAGCATGCAGGCTCTGAACTTCTCCTAAATTGTTTTGGGCCAACAGATCATTCCCCCATGAGAAGCCCATGAATTGAGCTGCAAACAATTAATTGCAGGAGCGAGTTGGTCCTATCTCTGTGAGCATCACCCGCCCCTTCCCATCCTGTATCAATTAGACCATTGGTTCCATCACTCCCAACTTCAAAGGGGGGAAAATGGTGGAAAATTTACAAAGACAATAAACTGAGTCCACGGCAGGCTGCAAGCCCATAAAATTTTACCGACCCCTCAACTGCCTAGAACACATCACTCCCTGCCTCACCACCAAAGCACTGCCTTTATCCACAGCCAGCACAAAAAAAAAAAAAAAAAAAAAAGTTATAGAATCCCATGCCATCTGGGGAATAAGATATATTTCAATGAACCAATCTAATTTGGAATGATCAAGGCTATTCCCGGGGATGCCGGATTACAACGACAAGTTGCAAATTCATCAGTACTCCAGCAGAACTTGATCACTGCTTCACCGTGTGACCTGGGCAAGTCACTGTCCTCTGCAGCCTCAGTTTTCCCTGGTGTGAAAGGATGGGTTTGGGTCACCTAGAAGGAACTCTCTGTTCTACTTCTCTAGAAGTAGCTATATACTTCCCAAGGCTTTCCTGGTGGCTCAGTGGTAAAGAACCCAGCTGCCAATGCAGGAGACATGGGTTTGATACCTGGCTTGGGAAGATCCCCTGGAGAAGGAGAAATGGCAACCCACTCCAGTATTTGCCTGGGAAATCCCATGGACAGAAGAGTCTGGCAGGCTACAGTCCCTGGGGGTCTCAAAAGAGTCGGATGTGACTTAGCGACTAAACAACAACAGCAACCAAGAACTTCTCAAGGATTCCTTAAGACCTCACTGAGTGAAAATGGTGCTTGGCAAAAAAGCAGGTGGAGAAACAACACGGTCACATACTGCAGGGGGTCTTATCAATTAACACAGTTGGGCACCAGTGTGTCAAGGACCCTTACAAAGTACACACACTTGGATTCCAGAAATGATCACATCATATTACAGGGATGTACACCAATGGTTCTCAACTGGGAACGCTTCTGTTCCTCCTACCGAAGGGACACCCAGCAACGTGTGGAGACATGTCTGGTTGTCAGAACTGTGGGTGGGGGCACTGCTGGCATCCAGCGCATAGAAGCCACGGATGATGATGAATATCCTACAATGCTCAGGCCCATACCCCCACCCCTGAGCCCCCACGACAAAGAATTACCCAGCCCCACACGCTAAGAGGGCTGATGTTGAGAAACTCCGATTTAGATAAGAGGATATTCACTCCGTTTTGTTTCTGGAGATGTAAAATCAAACCAAAACCAATGAAAACTACTTTAATGCCAAAAAGGGGAATGAGTTAAGTAAGGTGGGTTAAACCCACACCAAAGGATTCAATGTAGTCATTAAAAGGTGAGTATTATTAGGGTCAAGAGGCTGGAGACAGACAGCAGCCTGTGTTCTAATCTCACCTCTACCACTGATTATATGAGTGACCTTGGGTGAGTCTCTTTATTTTCTTTTTTTCTTTTTTTGGCCATACCGCACAACCTTGACTGCTGGACCTCGAAGGAATTCGAATTCCCTTCCTTTACCTTCTTGAGTCTCAGCTTACTTGTCTGAAAATAGCAATGATATTCATTACTTCACACGGGGAGGGTCTGAGCACCCCACATTCAGTAAACTCCTGGCTGTCATATGCATTTGAGTTTGCAACCCCAGAAAAATAAACAGAAAAGAGCATTCCTGGTAAGATCAGCTGGCAGCCACTCAAACATCCCTTTAGACTCTGTCACTGACATTTAACTAGAATTCCATGGGCAGGGCTGCATTTAGGAATTTGATTTCACATTTCTTTCTCTTTTTTTGGCCCCACCAGGCAGTATGTGGGATCTTAGTTCCCCAACCAGGGATCAAATTCATGCCCGTTGTCGTGGAAGATCACCAGGTAAGTCCCAATTTCACATTTTCTTAAAGATGCTCTGTGTTGAGTGTCTTCTATGCATTACCTCATTTCAGCATCACAGCAATAGCCTTAAACATGATCCCTATTTGACAGAAAAAGAAATCGAGGCTCATGAGACCAGGAACTTATCCAAGATCACTTGATAAGGAAGTGGTCAGATTCAGCATATTAAAAAACAGAGACACCACTTTGCCGACAAAGGTCCATCTAGTCAAAGCTATGGTTTTTCCAGTAGTCATGTATGGATGTGAGAGTTGGACCATAAAGAAAGCTGAACACTGAAGAACTGATGCTTTTGAACTGTGGTATTGGAGAAGACTCTTGAGAGTCCCTTAGTGCTGGAGAAGGCTCCTGAGAGTCCCTTGGACAGCAAGGAGTTCAAACCAGCTAATCCTAGAGGAAATCAACCCTGAATATTCATTGGAAGGATTGATGCTGAAGCTGAAGCTCCAATACTGTGGCCACTTGATTCGAACAGCCAACTCACTAGAAAAGACCCCGATGCTGGGAAAGACTGAAGGCAGGAGGGGAAGATGATGACAGAGGATGAGATGGTTGGATAGAATCACCAACTCAATGGACACAAGTTTGAGCAAACTCCTGGAGATAGTAAAGGACAGGAAGCCTGGCATGCTGCCATTCATGGGATTGCAAAGAGTCAGACATGACTGAACGATTGAACAACAACACATCTGCCTGATGTCAAAGCCCAGGTTCTCAGTCTAACTCTGGATGGCATTCTTGAAAGGCCTTCAATTCAGTTCAGTTCAGTTGCTCAGTCATGTCCAACTCTTTGCGACCCCATGGACTGCAGCACACCAGACTTCCTTGTCCATCAACAACTCCCGGAGCTTGCTCAAACTCATGTCCATCAAGTCAGTGATGCCATCCAACCATCTCATCCTCTGTCATCCCCTTCTCCTCCTGCCTTCAATCTTGTCCAGCATCAGGGTCTTTGCAAATGAGTCAGTTCTTCGCATCAGGTGGCAAAGGTACTGGAGTTGCAGCTTCAGCATCAGTCCTTCCAAAGGATATTCGGGACTGATTTCCTTTAGGATGGACTGGTTTGACCTCCTTGCAGTCCAAGGGACTCTCAAGAGTCTTCTTCAATACCACAGTTCAAATGCATCAATTTTTTGGTGCTCAGCTTTCTTTATAGTCCAACTTTCACATCTGTACATGACTACTGGAAAAACCACAGCTTTAACTAGACGGACCTTTTTCAGCAAAGTAATGTCTCTGCTTTTTAATATGCTGTCTAGGTTGGTCATAGCTAATCTTCCAAGGAGCAGGCATCTTTTAATTTCCTGGCTGCAGTCACCAAGATAAACTCTCATCATCATGAAAGGCTTTAGATGACACAAACTTAAATAGGTGTTATTTATCAGAGTTTACCAAATCACATGGACACAGGGGGCCCAGCTTGTCTCAGTCTTCTTGGGATTCTCCCAGTTTGTGCACTGGAAGTCATGCATTCTGGAAAGTTGTTCAGACCTAGGCAAACCAGGATGGTTGTGCACCCTCCTTGGGGTCAAGGCTGTGTCTATGCTTCCCTCGAGGCAGCCATGCCAGGGAGGGAGAGTCAAAGCCTGTGAAAATTCACTCCTCTGAAATAAAGCCATTTGCAGGAACATGGATGAACCTAGACAGTGACACAGTGAGTGAAGTTAGAGAGAGGAGAAATATCATATGACAACCCTTATATGTGGAATCAAAAAGAAATGATACAAATGAACTTACAAAACAGAAAAAGACTCACAGACTTAGAGAATGAGCTTATGGATGCTGGGGGAAAGGGATAGTTAGGGAGTTTAGGATGGACTTGTACACACTGCTATATTTAAAATGGACAACCAACAAGGACCTCCTGTATAGCACAGGGAACTCTGCTCAAAGTTATGAGGCAGCCTGGACCGGAGGGGAGTTTGGGGGAGGATGAATACATGCGTATGTACGGCTGACTGCCTTCTCTGTTCACCCGAAATTATCACAACATTGTTAATCAGCTCTATGCCAACGTAAAATAAAAAGATAAAAAATAATGAGTGTGAAAACTCAGTCTTCAAGGGCTTAGAAACTTCTCTAAAGCAACAAGGAGAGACGCAGGAACTATGGCCAGTAAGTCAGAAGACCTGATTCTGCCACGAATTCGTTGCTTAAAACTGGACCCTATGGATGCTTCCTCAACCACTGAAAATAGACGAGATTGGATTAAATTTCCCCCAAAGTCACCCATCCATCATCCCAGTGTCAAGTCTCCTACCCACCCACAGGGCATCCTGGTTGGCTGCCCAAAACGGAACACACACTTCAACACACTTCCTGTGTTGTTGCTTAGCCACTCAGTTGTGTCTGACTCTTTGTGACCCCATGGACTGCAGCACACCAGGCTTCCCTGGCCTTCACCATCTCCCGGAGTTTGCTCAAACTCATGTCCATTGAGTCAGTGATGCCATCCAACCACCTCATTCTCTGTCGTTCTCTTCTCCTCCTGCCCTCTGTCTTTCCCAGCACCAGGGTCTTTCCCAATGAGTCAGCACTTCAAATCAGGTGGCCAAAGTATTGAAGCTTCAGCCTCAGCATCAGTCCTTCTAGTGAATATTCAGGATTGATTTCTTTTAGGATTGACTGGTTTGATCTTCTTGCTGTCCAAGGGACCCTCAGGAGTCTTCTCCAACAGCATACTTACTGTGTGACCTTGGGTAAATCACCCACCTCTCTGAGCCTCAGTAAATTTCCTCACATGTAAATTGTAGGAACCTATTGCACAATACATGGAAAGTATGTATAATGAGGCTTTGGCATCCCAGGAAGTGTTCTGTAAATATTATATAATACTCATTATGGATGCATTCATGTCATTCAGTAAATATTAACTGAACACAGTACACTCAACACAAAATCCCCACAGCTTCTGCCTCTCTCACATGAAAAAGCCCAGATTCTAAATCCAAATGAATTAATGACCAGCTCCTTCCCTTCTGAAGTCTAGATTAAAGAGAGGCAGAGAGGCAAAGAGAGAGAGAGAAGCTGTGCTCTCGCAAACACACAAGCCAAAACATACATCCCGCTCTGCGCAGCCAGCCATAAATCCATCAGTGGATGACGGTTCTTCCCAGCTGGCGTGAGGAGCGTTTGGGGCTCGGTACAGTATTCGTGTACAACTGGCTGTAATTACCAGCTGGATAATTATCAAGCCAACCCATTTCCCTCAAATACCTCTCAGCTCAGCAAGCAAGGAACAGCATGAGCAAAAAAACAAAAGGAAAAAAACCCTCCTTCCTCCAACCCTCTGAGCCTTCCAGGCTCCTCCCTAAGCCAACCTCAGGATGGTCCCTGCCAGAAAGACTCCCTGAGGAACAAACTGCCTCGCCAAGCTGAGTGTGCCAATGCCTTAAATTGTTTTATGTTTTTTGTCTCTATGAATTAGAAGCCGTTAAGAGAAGGGCCGCCCAAGGAAACCAAGCCCAAAATATATTTGGTTACAGATGGATGGGGGAGGTTTCTTCTTGCCTTTTTTCGCCCCCCTAAGAAAGTAAGCATGAACTTTCTTTTTCTTTTTTGAATCACTGGTGCATTAGAAGCCAGGTTCTTGGAGCCTAAAGGGTGTAGGAAGCACACCCTCCTAGGTGTGGAGGAGATGTCCCCTCTATAAACACCCCTGCCCAGACAGCAGGGTTTGGCCCAGAATCTCCCTCACATACAGCCGGTCAAGGACAACCTCTGTAAGCATGCATGTGTGGGCCAGGCAGATCCTGATGCAGCAAGCTGACACACCAGTCCATCTCCCTACATGACCACAGCTCTTCTCCCCAGCCTGCATACCATCCCAATTCCTGGTTGAGATAAGTATTCTGAAGTTCGTAACTCAAACACGTATCCTGCATCGCCCCCTCTCCACATGGGCAAACCCTGCGTTCCTCAGTTTTCTCATCTCATGAAGTTCTTGCGATTAAATGAGATAATGTTTAAATGTTTTTCACAGTTGTTGTTCAGTCACTAAGTCATGTCTGGCTCTTTGTGACCCCCTGGACTGCAGCATGCTGCTAGGCCTCCCTGCCCCTCACTCTCTCCCAGAATTTGCCCAAGTATATGTCCATTGATTAGCACAGTTCTTGGTACCTACATGTGTCCAATAAGTGGTACCTACTATTACAGGCTGGGCTTTCTCTGGTGGTGTAGATGGTAAAGAATCTGCCTGAAATGCAAGAGGCCTGGATTCGTTTCCTGGGTTGGGAAGATCCCCTGGAGAAGAAAATAGCCAACTCACTCCAGTATTCTTGCCTGGAGAATTCCATAGACAGAGGAGCCTGATGAGCTATAATCCATGGGGTCACAAAGAGTCGGACACGACTGAGCAACTAAAACACACACACACACACACACACACACACACACTCTTACAGGTTACTTAGTTCCTCTTGTGCCTTAGGTTGTACAGTGGTAAAATGAGGCTCTTTAGGGGGAATTGTGACAAGTAATTTAATTATATTTTCTTTCTCAGGGACTCATTGTTGAGTGTCAAGTCTTTGCCTAAAAGTGTGCTGAACAGTTCACATACATTATCCTATTAAATATAATAATTTGGGAAACTCAGGATTTTTTGAAAAATTAGGAAACTGAGGCTCAGAGAAGATAAAGCATTAGTTCAAATTCTGATCCTAAATCTGTCTGATGAGAAGACTATCCTTTAAAGTGTGCCTCCCTCTAGGAGGAGAATGTATAAGAGCTTATTGGTGGTTCAACTTGCTCTCCTTCCATGTTGTCTGATCAACTTTGAATCTATCTTGGTTTCCCTATTTAGGAATCAGGAAGTCCATGACAGTAGAGCCTAGAAATAAGAAAGAATAAACACGCATCATCAATTACCCCCATAGAGTCCAGTGTCTGCCTTGGTCTTGTGGAAATTTGGTGAAGATGTGTGACTTTCCTAGATTCTCTTCACTTATGTTACATTGGTCAAATAAATTCTCTGGAGTGTATCAACCTTAGAGAAGAACTATACCACCATCACTACCCGCAGCAGCATGACCACCACCACCTCTGCTTCCATCACCACCTCCACCATCCCAACCACCATCGTCCCGATACCAGCACCATCACCAACCATCATCACCACCAGCATCATCTCCACCATCACCACCATTACCACCACCATCAGCATCACCACCACATCATCTCCACCATCACTACCATCGTCTCCACCATCAGCATCACCTCCACCATCAGCATCACCTCCACCATCAGCATCATCTCCACCATCAGCATCATCTCCACCATCACCAACATCATCTCCATCATCAGCACCATCACCACCATCATCTCCACCATCACCACCATCAGCATCACCACCAGCATCATCTCCACCATCACCACCATCATCACCACCAGCATCATCTCCACCATCACCACCATCATCACCACCAGCATCATCTCCACCATCACTACCATCGTCTCCACCATCAGCATCACCTCCACCATCAGCATCATCTCCACCATCAGCATCATCTCCACCATCACCAACATCATCTCCACCATCAGCACCATCACCACCATCATCTCCACCATCACCACCATCACCACCATCAGCATCACCACCAGCATCATCTCCACCATCAACACCATCATCACCACCAGCATCATCTCCACCATCTCCACCATCACTACCATCGTCTCCACCATCAGCATCACCTCCACCATCAGCATCATCTCCACCATCAGCATCATCTCCACCATCACCAACATCATCTCCACCATCAGCACCATCACCACCATCATCTCCACCATCACCACCATCAGCATCACCACCAGCATCATCTCCACCATCACCATCATCATCTCCACTATCAGCATCATCTCCACCATCAGCATCATCTCCACCATCACCACCATCAGTATCACCACCAGCATCATCTCCACCATCACCACCATCATCTCCACCATCACCACCATCATCACCACCATCACTACCATCATCACCACCATCACCACCAGCATCATCTCCACCATCACCACCACCATCAGCATCACCACTAGCATCATCTCCTCCATCACCACCATCATCACCACCACCAGAATTACCATCTCCACCATTATCTCTGGTGCCATCTCCACCAGCATCATTATTATTGGCATCCCATGACCACTTCCACCACCAATCCACCATCACCGATCCCAGCCCCATTAGCACCACCACCACCATCATCTCCTTTCCCACCCCCACCCCCACTCCAGAAGACCTTATCTAAGCAAAATCTAAATTTCGGAGACAAGGAAGAATTGACTTGAGAAGTAAATCAATAAATTGGGTGCATTAGCAAAAGTCATGAAGATGAAACTGAAAATGTGACCCCATATATAATCCCCTGAAGAAGTAAGCTTTCCCCCCTGCCACCCAATGCCAGTTCCCTTCATATCATCCAAATCAGAGTTTCACTCAAACCAGATATGTTAAAGATAAGAAGAAGAAATAGAAAGATGCTCAGAAAGATGATTGCAGCATGATGTCTTCAGAAAGCAAATAAGTCTTAGAATCAGGCCAGCATTGATATGGATCTGACTCTACTACCAGTCAAGCACCTACACCTGTCTGAACCTCAGTTTCCTCATCTGTATGATGTGGGTAATGATGCCTGTCTTCCAGGTTTGTGGTGAGGGTGAATTGCAGTCACATGAGGACAATAGCCAACACTGCTGGACTCTCAGTAAATATACTACTACATTATTAAACCCAAAACCAGTCTTCCCAGGTAGCTCAGTAGTGAAGAATCCACCAGCAGTGCAGAAGATGTGGGTTCAATCCCAAGGTCAGGAAGATCCTCTGGAGAAGGAAATGGAAACCCACACCCACTCCAGTGCTCTTGGGCTTCCATTGTGGCTCAGCTGGTAAAGAATCTGCCCGCAGTGTGGGAGACCTGGGTTCAATCCCTGGGTTGGAAAGATCCCCTGGAGAAGTGAAAGGCTACCCACTCCAGTATTCTGGCCTGGAGAATTCCATGGACTGTATAGTCCTTGGAGTTGCAAAGAGTCAGACACGACTGAGCAACTTTCACCAGTATTCTTGCCTGGAGAAACCCATGGACAGAAGAGCCTGGTGGACCACGTCCATGGGGTCACAAAAGAGTCAGACACGACTTAGTGACTATCAATAGCAAAAACCGAGACAACTACAGTGGCTTATTCTCTATACACTCACACCCAAAGCAGTTTTGTTAGATGCAGAGTAGCAGCTCACTGCCCCTGAGCCAGCACCGGAGACATTAATTCTGGAGAACTTCAGACACTGAGGAAGTTTAAAATGAAGATCTTTAGGTTTCGTGTGGGGGAAATGCTGTAAGTTCCGATATGATCAGCTGTAGAAAGCAGATGCCGTCTCCCGAGAATGCATCCTGTGTGGGGCACAGGATAACTGAACTCACAATGTAATTCAGATGAGTTGGCAACTCTGAGCAGGGACAAGTAAAAACTGTCTTAAATCTTCAGTCTTGAGTCTCACTATGTTTCTTTTCAGTTTGTTTTTCCTTCTAAGAGTCACAAAGGAAGACCCTGATCAGAGAGTTGAACTTCTCATTTCCTTCAACAGTTCCCATGCAACACAGAGTTAATTCTCCCGCCATCAGAGGGCTTAGCGCAGAGCTCCAATGCGGGTGGATGAGGCAGGAAGAAGCTGGACACAGGGGACTTCTCTGCTGGCCCAGTGGCTAAGATTCCATGCTCCCAATGCAGGGGGCCCAAGTTTGATCCCTGGTCAGGGAACCCGATCCCACAGACCACAACTAAGAGTTCACACACTGCAGCTAAAGACCCCACAACCAACGAGGACCTACTACGCGGCACAGGGAACTCTGCACAATGTCATGTGGCAGCCTGGATGGTACACTGGAGACAGAGTTTAAGGTCTGACTCCTTCCTCTCTCCCCCCTCAAAGGAGAAGATCATTTATTTGCTTGGAAAGGGCTTCGCTCACTGGGGATTCAGTGTACCTGGAAAGAGAAAGGCAACAACCACCCAGGGAAGATAAACAAGAGGGCCCCTAAGTGTTCATCCATCAATGGCAAACTGAAAAGGAAGGAAAATATCACAAGTTGTTCGTACAAGTTAATGCATTCAATATCAAGGGCTGCCCTTTAGTCTAAGATTCTGTTCTCTCCATATTTATTATGAAAAGATTCTCTCTTTTGCAGTGAAACACGAGTGATTAATGCCTACCAGCTAAAAGCATTCAGGTTATTACTGCCCAATGTCCTCCACTTCTGTTCCTCTGAAGGATCGGTCTGCATTTGCTGGACAATCAGGGAAAGGGTTAAGAGGGGGGTTTTCTGATGCTGGATCAGAGAAAGAAGAATGGAAAATGGAAAGGATGGTGGGAGGTCAGCCAGTCTGCATGCCAGAGAGCTGGAGTGGGTGGGGAAGGAAAGGTGAGACCAGAGATGGGGAGAAAGTAAAAACTTTGCAGAAGGGGCTGAGAGTTTGGACTTGGACATCTTTAAAAGCAGCTTCACTTCAGAACTCAGACCTTGAGGCCAGAGTTTTCATTGACTTACACATTTACAAACTGCTGGTAATTGTAGAGGGCAATTTTTAAAAATCTTACTCAGCAAAAGAAAAATAGTGGCACCCCTAAGTCAATCTCCAAGGAGTTTCAGAATCGCCTTGCTTGTGACTTCCCAAGTTTGTGCCTCTTTGGTACACCATGTTGGTTTTTTCCAAGGGCTGTCTCTTTTACTCTGGATATAGTGAGGTCCCATCCTAAGAAGAAAGTAGGAGGATAAGCTGCCTTCTGAATTTAATGAAAATCAACAATCTCAAAACTTTTTAAAAAGCTGATTATTAACTTATGAAAGCCTATATGATCCCACGTTTGGGAGGTAATAGAAATGGAAACTAACATTTCATGTTTGGGAGTAACTTCCACAGGGCAGGCACAGGCTAATGTATATTGTGTGCCTTGCTTAGGCAGTGGGGAACGAGGTAATGAGTCCTTTCATAACGGAGAAATGGTGATTGATGGGGTGGAAAGGGATCAAAAATGACTCCCAGATTTTTGTCCTAAACTACTGAATTGACTGTGGGGCATTTTGTAGCCTAAGAAACATCCGAGAAAGAGAAAATGAGAGAAATAAGGGGGGAAAGGAAAAGTTGCATTTTAGACCTGAAAAGCTTCCAGTGCCTAAGAGACAGTCAAGTGCCATCATGCAGGAAGTTTTAGGATAGATGGATTTGAAGTCCAGGAGATATATGGAACAAGAAACTTGGGTTCCAACACCAGCCAGGTAGACTGTCCCACTGAGTATCTTTTAATTAATTTTTATAGGAATCTAGTTGCTTTACAAAGTTGCAGAACACTGAGTCCAGTTCCCTGTGTTACACAGTCTGTCCTCACTGGCTCTCTCTTTTACACATAGTATCGCTATTTAACTTTGTCCTGAGACCCACCCACCATCTCACTACCCTCACCTCCTGTCCAAGTGTGGGAGACATCCATCTTCAAAGATTTCCAAAGAAACTGTAACACACCCCTGAACCCTGCCCATCCAGGGGAGTTACTCTTGATCTCTTGTTATTTAACTCCCAGCAGACAATCCTGACAAAAATCATAATGAAAACCAATAGCTCTATAGGACCTATGGTTTTCAAAGCAGCTTTACATACTAGATCCCTCTTCTGTAATAGGATTCTTTGGGTTGCAAATGACAAGAGTCCATTCAAAGTAGCTTTAGCAACAAGGGAATGTTATTGGTTGGTATACCGATTCAACCCATACAGGAAGCCAAAGCCAAGATAGATCTAGACAGTCATGAGATGTATTGAGGGTGATGCCAGCTCAGGATACAGGAAGGGGAGGCAAGAAGTGGCAAGGAGAGGCACCTGGGAAGGAAGAGGGAAGGATGGAGGATAGGGTAGAAAGAGCCTCAAACCATAGTGCAGCCCAATCCAGGGAGGCCAGTGGGAAGCCATGGAGTAAGGAGAAAGGCCCTGCTCTGGCTTCCTCACCATCCTCAGCCATGGGCAGAGCAGCCCAGGGAGAGGGTAGCCCCAGAGTAAACGTGGCAGCAGAGCCAAAGTTACAGGTGCCAGAGGCTCCCATCTAAGCTGCCCACAGTGGCATATCTCACTATACCTCACTGGTACCCCAGGAGGCCAAGAGAGAACCTTCAGGCATAGCCAGATCCAAATTTCTATAAGAACATCATTAGATTTCCCTCTCCCCTCCTCCCCATCCTCCTTCTCTCTCTCTCTCTCTCTCTCTCTCTCTCTCTCTCTCTCTCTCTCTCTCTCTCTCACACACACACACACACACACACACAGAGACACACACACACCCCTCTCATCTCCCACCTCTTCCCTCCTATCTATTAGCTTCATGGCTTTCTATTTCTTCTGGGCTCAGCTGACACCAAACCAAAGCTGGCTGTCAACATCAGGCTTAGATTATTCCTAGCAAAGCTCAGAATGTCTAAGGGAGGGAAACCCACTCTATCCCAGGATCCACCCTGATCTCAACAACGGACTCACGTGTTCACCCAGAACTGATCCACTACATCCACGGGGATGGCAGTGCCCTAGATGGCCAGGCTGATGAGTAGTAGGGGAGTTGAGAAAGGGACCCCTGATGTGAAGTCACAGCAGAAAGACATGGAACAGAGAAGGGCAGTCCAAAAACATGACAATCGATTAAAGTAACATGTGACTTCTATCACCACGAAGGCTGGTGGGAAATGCAGGGGAAAGTCGATCCTTCAGCTGGGGAGAGAATATACAGAGCAAACTGAATGAGTACCATTTTATCTACTTATTTTTTTAAATTATTCTTTAATCTTTTATTTCCACTGTGAGTACCATAATTTTTTAAATTTTTATTTATTTCTAATTGGAATATAATTGATTTACAATGGTGTGTTAGCCTCTGCTGTACAGTGAAGTGAATCAGCTGTATGTTTGTACATATCCCCTACCTGGGTGGGACGGGAGGTGGTGGGAGTGAGATCTATTGATTTTATAGATCATTAGTTGAAGGTTAGTTTGGGCAGAACTACTACAGTTGGACTTTGTCAAGCATTGGATTAGGTATAAGGAGAACAATAAGATTCTCAAAATAAAACTAATTCTGTTTTCTTGTAAGAAAAATAAATAGATGTCAGTGCTAGGAATCAAAAAATTAAACTACAAAGGTGGTAATTAACCACTTCCCAATGACATATATTTTCCACATTAAAGGCTATGAAATGCTCATCTCAGTTCTAACTGCGAGGTCTTAGGTAATAACTTCCTGGATTCTCTATCTCAAAACGGTAGAGAGAGAAGAGGAAGCCTCTGTTCTTTGAATAAGGTCATTGCAAGAATGACGGCTTTCCCAGTGGCTCAGTGGTAAAGAATCCACCTGCCAAAGCAGGAGACACAGGTTTGAGCTCTGGCTCAGGGGGAAACAATGTCCTGCGGAGCAACAAAACCTGTGTGCCAACACTACAGAGCCCGGAAACCACAACTATTGAGCCCACGTGCTGCAATTACTGAAGCCTGCACACTTTAGAGCCCCTGGTCTGCAACAAGAGAGGCCACTGCAATAAGGAGCCCGCGCAGCGAGACTAGAGAGTAGCCCTCGCTCTCGGCAACCAGAAAAAAACCCACGCTGCAAGGAAGACTCAGCATGGCCATAAATAAATAAAATTTTTATATATATAAAAAGAATGTGTTATGATCATGAAACACTCTGCACGGTGCCTGGAGCTTAGTCAGTACTCAGTACATTGGTATCTAATATTATTAAACCTGCAAGATGCCATGCACTTCAACTAGCACTGGCTTCCTGCCCTCTAACACCAGTCAGCCATGCCAGCAGGCCTGAAAAAGCCCTTTGCCTCATAATCCAATAATCCCATGGAGCCCTAAGAGGGGAAGGAAAAATGTTCCAAGCCCAACGGGCTATTTTTGGAGATGAAACATCATCCCATTATTTGCAGAAGAAAAAGGGGATAGGGCAGAGAGAAGCTCTTCTAGCCATCCTATGCCTACAGTTAATAGCGCCTTGGGGAAGGTTCCATTAGATGGAGAGAGAAGTTTCAACATCCTAGAACACAAAGCACCTTTACAATTGTCCTTGATTTATTACATCTCTGAGGCTGTCTTCTAGCTCTGACCACAATCCGTTTGGATCCGCCTAGGTTCCTGCTTCTGCAGATTCAAGGGCATGGCCACAAGCCCGGAGTGGAAGAAGGGTCCTGGGGATTCTCCCATGCCCTGCTCGGAGCCTGGCCCCCCCTCTGGAAGCCAGGGGGAACCTCCACATTCCTCCAGAGTCCTTCACAGCAGATCTGTATATCCCACATGTTTCAGAGGCTTATCTGGCTAACAGAAAGCATTTTAGGAAAACAATTTCAAAAAAATAAAAAGCAATTATACGAAAATGCATTTCCTTGGAGGTCACGGTCTATGACTCTCCAATTTGCAGGAGGAGATGAAGCACTGGTGTTCTCTGCAGTCTGATGAAATAAAGCAAATGGCAAAGAAGTGTTCCCTGAATAAATAACGGTGGAAGGAACCCACTGTTAACTTTGGTAGGTGGGCATTGAGGGCTATGCTCCAACTTTCCATGCAGAATCTATATGCAGAGATTCCTGGTGTACGTAGCCCAAGTTCACCATGGCTGTACTAGGTACCAGAATGGTGAGGGTGGCTCTCCTCAGGAGGAGAGGTTAGGAGAAGACAGCATTAACACACACAGAATAACTCTTAAAACGATTGGGTGGTTATCATGTGTTAGACTGTCAACCTCATTAAACCCAAGTAGTTGAAATAAGGAAACTGAGGCTGATCCCAAACACAAGCAACATGGCCATCACTCCCAGCTATCTACCCAACCTAAGTGATGGCCTAGGTCACAGGAAAACAAGCACAGAATGCCTTTACATACAAGAGCCAAACACTCAGAATGGTATAAACACCTCCCAAGAGAGGAAGAGATGACCACACGGGGCTGCATCAGCCGCTGGAATACTATGTCAAAAATAAGCAACAAACTATTGCTACACAACATAGATGAATCTCACAGATACTATGCTGAGTGAAAGAAGCCAGACACATGGAAGAGGATGTTCTGCTGATTCCATTCATGCGAATTTCAAGGACAGGCAAAACTTATCTATGGAAGACAGTGCTGGTTGTCTCTCGGTGGGCATATAGATTGAGAAGCAGCATGAATGAATGTTATAGGATGCTTTATCCCCATCGGAGTTGTGGTTACACACACACACACACACACACACACACATGCACACAATGGATGATAGATAGATAGACAGTCAGATAAACAGAGACACAGAGAGAGAGATGATGAATAGATCAATACAAGGGTAGATAGAAGGATGGATGGGTGGATGGATATCAATAATCACTTGGCCTTTGTGTTTTTTTGCACTTTACATTTTTGTGTTATACCTAAATAAATCTGAAAAGAAGAGAGGGAGGGAAGGAAGGAAGCAGAAGGACTTCAATGTCCTCAGCAAGTAAATAGCAAAAGTGGAATTTGACCCCAGAACTGCCTGGATTCCGAGTACACTTTACCTATTGGGCTATCCTGCCTCATAGCCGGGCTTATGTTGACTATTGAGTAAGCATTTGTTGATGGATGGGTGTCTGTTTATGGAAACTTAGCTGCATTAGCTCACTGGCATTCAAGATTTAGATCCCAGTGAATTCCCTCTGACCTTTCCTATCACCCTTTTCAATATCTCTCGTGGTTCAACAAGGAAAATTTAGCCCCAGCAAGGCTATAATGAGCTTCCCCTGCAGGCTGAAGTTTCATGGTGAATCTGGCCTCCTGTTCTTAGGCCATCATCAGGGGAATGTGGACAAGAAGAACAGAGATAGGTATTGATCCTTGTTCATTATTTAAATGCATATGGCGGCAGGCAGCTGTGCTCAATAAAGCTCTGACAGAGACGCCTCGGGCCTGAGTGATGGCCTCAGCAACACCCAGGGGCTCCTCAAGGGACCTGGGACTCAGTTTCCCCAACTAAAAAGAGGTGAGTGTTTTCAGACTCATCCACTCAAACCAGATGCGGGGGCGGCTGTTGTGGTTACACTTACCATTCGCAACGTGTTCTTGGATGTTTCTCTATTCATAGAGCAGGGGCAGCATTCTGTAATCTTTCTCCTGCTAAGTTTAATATTAAAACAGAGTATCTAAGGGACTTCCCTGGTGGGCCAGTGGTTAAGACTTTGCCTTCCAAGGTACAGGGTGCAGGTCTGATCCCTGGTCAGGGAGCTAAGATCCCACATGCCTTGTGACCAACAATACCAAAACATAAAACAAAAGCAATAGTGTGATAAATTCAATAAAGACTTTAAAAATGGCCCATATAAAAAAAAATCTTTAAAAATAAAAATAGTAAGGATAAGGGAAGCAGCCAGAGAGACAGAATACATCGGAAGAGAAATGGGAGATTAAGAAATTATTCAAGCCAAATGAACAGGCTGTGTCAAGAGGAGAGAGTTTCACTATTACATATAAAAGAGATAACTAATAACTAGTGTAGAGCACAGAGTACTCAGGACTCCAACGGCCAACACGGGAAAAGAATCTATAAGCGTGGGTATATGTATCATAGGTTCACTTTGCTGTATGCCTGAAACTAACACAACATTATAAATCAAGTATGCATGCGCGCATGTGAAGTCTCCTCAGTCACGTCTGGTTCTTTGTGACCCCATGGACTGCAGCGCCCCCCCCCCCCACCCCCCAGGCTCCTCTGTCCACGGGATTCTCCAGGCAAGAACACTGGAGTGGCTTGCCATCATCTCCTCCTGGGATATTCCTGATCCAGGGTCTTGGTCTCCTGCACCGGGAGGCAGGTTCTTTACCACTAGCGCCACCTGGGAATCTCAAATCAACTATACCCCAATTTTTAAAAAAGAGAAAAAGAAAAGGAGTGGAGAGTGTTTGATTGTGTCAAATGCTTTTGAGAAGTCACATACCATGAGAAAAAAAAATCCATTGGATGGTCAAGTAAAATAAGCACATTCTTTGGATTTAACAACTTTATGGAGATCCTTAAGGGTCCCCCGTATGGATTCAGGTGTGGGTAGGGAGGCGGGGGTGTAAACCAGACTGGAGAGGGTTAAGAGAGGAAATAGAAATAATGGGAAAATAGAAACAATGCACATAGACTACGCTATCCAACAGTTGTCATTGAGAGTGATATCTACACCCTAGATTATATGGGTCTGAGGGAGTAGGCACAATGCTTCTATTATCCCACGTGCAGTTCCAAAAAAGGAAAGAAATCAAGTCTCTCAATAGATCTTTCTATCTAACTCTGAGGCCTGAACTTCACCTTCTGATGAGTTCAAACTTAATGAAACGCAGAGCCTTGAAGGGGTAAATCTCAAGTGCTAACATCCACACACACATTCACTCACACACACATGCACGAGCACACACACATTTTAAGAGGCTTATATACAAGCTCATAATTCTTCCTGGACATCAAATGGCTCTTTACAGGCTCCATTTTGATGACCTAAGTATCCTACAAATTAAATAGAAACATAAGGATTACATTTCCCTCGAAGTACCCCAGGCTTTGAGGAAAAATAAGAGGAAAGAAATGCCTGGATGATCACATTGTGGTTTTTCCCTTTCCTTCATGACTCCAAACCTTTGCAAATTCACAGTCTTAGAGAGCATGCCAAACCCATGTGACATCAACCACCACACATCCCACTAACACCCTACCCTGAAGCATCTTCTCCGTGCTGTCCTCTGTGGTCGAGACGGAAGTGGGATGACAGATCCACATTCTCATGTATAAATGAGGGGATGCAGAGCCTCACAGACTAGCCAGATTCTCAGAGGAAGAAATTCAGACACAACACTCTTTGTTTTCCTGTGAGAGCCCTGTATTCACGGTGAACAGGACGTGACCAAGATTGGATAAAAACAGGATCATCTCCTACTTTTCTAGCTCGTTTGCATTACACCACGGTAACTGACAGCTGTTTTTCTAGCCTAGTGAGTGCCCATTTCCTCTTTGGTGGGGACGTACAGAGCTCTGCCCCATGGGGACCTCCATACAGTTAAGACCCCCGGTGCCTGCGGGACACGTGTGAAGTAGACACGGCCAATCAGAGCAAAGCATCCCAGCAGACAGCAATAAGCTCAGAGATGGACAAGTGATGTGATAGACAATCAGAGAAGCAATTCCAGATCTTTTGCTGGAATTATTGGGAAAAGAGGTGCTCCCTTTCTGGTATACTTCAAGCTGTGTGTGCTCATATGTGCCAAGTGACTTTAGTCATGTCCGACTCTTTGCGGTCCTAAGGAAGGTAAGCCCACCAGGCTCCTCTGTCCATGGGATCTCCAGGCAAGAATGTTGGAGTAGGTTGCCATGCCCTCCTTAAGCTGGGTGAACAGTAAATAAATCTGGACCTGCAGCTGCCATCTTGTTGTGTTATCATGAAGGGGAAACCTGCCGGAGATTGGAGCTCACACAGAGGAAAGCAGGAATGAAGAGAGAACAAAACTGTCCTTAAATATTACTGGAGCCCTTGGGTTCAGGCACACCGATAGTCAAATCTGCCTTTCACTTATCCCCGTGAGCTGGGATTCTGTTGCTCTCAGCTGAGAATCCTGACTGAGTCAGCCTTTTTTGAGGTTCCTGCGATATTAGGAGCTATCCATTACTTGTGAAAACTCTTTCCATCTTCACTTTGCCTAGGGATTAATGACAACAGGAATCCGCACACCTGCATAGTGCTTCATGCTTTCTAGAATGCCTTCAGCAAGGGTGGACAGTCAGAGTGTCTGTCCTACTTGTTACAGCCAGCATCTGTCCAATAGCTGCTCCAACTAGTCCATCCCCATGGTATCCAGACTGATAAATATTTTGGATATCACTTTTGCTTTCACCTTTTGTTGTTGTTGTTCAGTTGCTAAGTCATATCTGACTTTGCAACTCCATGAACTGCAGTACACCAAGCCTCCCTGACTTCCATTATCTTCTGGAGTTTACTTGAGTTTATGTCCATTAAGTCAGTGATGCTATCTAACTGTCTCATTCTCTGTCTCCCTATTCTCCTTTTGCCTTCCCAGCATCAGGGTCTTTTCCAATGAGCCACCTCTTCTCATCAGGTGGACAAAGTATTAGAGCTTCTGTTTTAGCATTCAGTCTTCCCAATGAATATTCAGGACTGATTTCCTTTAGGATTGACTGGTTTGATCTCCCTGCAGTCCAAGGAACTCTCAAGAGTCTTCTCCAGCACCACAGTTCAAAAGTATCAATTTAGCGCTCACCCTTCTTTATGGTCCAACTTTCACATTTGTACATGACCACTGGAAAAATCATAGCTTTGACTATTCAGACCTACAGCATCCCATTTATACCACAAACCAAAGTGGGAGGAGAGAGTTCCCTGATGGTCCAGTGGTTTATATTTCTCTTCTAATGCAGAGGGCATCGGTTCTATCTCTAGTTGGGGAGCTAAGATCCCACATGCCTTGTGGCCGAAAAACCAAAACAAAAAACAGAAGCAATATTGTAACAAATCAAAAAGACTTTAAAAATGCTCCACATCGAAAAGGAACTTTTTAAAGTGGGAGCAGAGACTAGTCGCCTCTAGTCAAAACTATGGTTTTTCCAGTAGTCATGTATGGATGTGAGAGTTGGACTATAAAGAAAGCTGAGCACCGAAGAATTGATGCTTTTGAACTGTGGTGTTGGAGAAGACTCTTGAGAGTCCTTTGGACTGCAAGGAGATCAAACCAGTCAATCCTAAATGAAATCAGTCCTGAACATTCATTGGAAGGACTGATGCTGAGGCTGAAACTCCAATACTTTGGCCACCTGATAGAAGAATTGACTCATTGGAAAAGACCCTGATGCTGGGAAAGATTGAAGGCAGGAGGAGAAGGGGACAACAGAGGATGAGATGGTTGGATGTCATCACTGACTTGATGGATGTGAGTTTGAGAAAGTTTCAGGAGTTACTGATGGACAAGGAAGCCTGGCGTACTGCAGTCCCCGAGGTCACAAAGAGTTGGACAAGACTGAGCGACTGAACTGAACTGATAAGTATGGGGAAACCCTAGAATGTTCAAAATAAAAGCCAGACTGCCTACATCAGAGGTGGTAAATCACACCACGCTTCATCAATGGAGAGTAGTTGCCTGCAGTACTGTTTTGAGAACAATGATGAAACTGATTAAGAAGGCAAAGCAAAGATCGCTTAGTGATGTCGGCCATGGAGATTAGATTAGATTAGAACTGGTAGCACAAGTACCACATATCTGCCCTTATCAGATGCAGAGTACAAAGTATATTGAAGAATGAGCAAGCAAGAATGCTGAAGAGCTATCTAAGGGTGCAACACAGAGAGTTATTTTCTGTAATAATGGAGTTTGGATTTGATTTAATATCTGTTAGTCACTCAAATGGTGTCTGACTCTGCAACCCCATGGACTGTAGCCCACCAGGCTCCCCTGTCCATGGAATTATCCAAACAAGAGTACTGGAGTAGGTTGCCAATTCCCTTCTCCAGAGGACCTTCCCAACCCAGGGATCAAACCCAGGTCTCCTGCATTGCAGGCAGATTCTTTACCATCCAAGCCACCAGAGAAGCCCTGATTTAATGGCAAGAAGGAGAAATTTTGAGCTCCTGAAATAAAAAGACTCCAAATAAAAATAGGATCCTGGTATACAGAATAACTAGATGACAGCTATATGAAAATTCGTTCCTAACCATCCAAAACAGTTTCTGAGCTGATCTTCTTCTCATACAGACAGTTGTTAGGTATCAAAATGATGCTCTAAAAAGAAATAAATTATTTAGAAATTCACTCTTGGGTAAAAACTCACTTGGAAGTGAGCAGCACTGGGCTTTCATCACAGCTTAGGAACTGGCTAATAAAATCCCAAATATCACTTCCACAGCCCTGGCATCTCAGTGGTCGCTGGGTCATCCCAATTGCACTCTTGGATATAGTATTTCACTGAGGAAAATTATAACACCAAAGACCAAGGTCTGACTTGCTCTCATCACGAGTCACCATGAGACAATTGATCTCATCATCACTAAGACATTGCGCATATTGCGCATATACTATGTGCTAGGATAAGACTCACTTTACATTTTTGTCTCAGTTGATCCTCATAACAACCCTTAGACGCACCAGTGTACCCATTCTGCAAATGAGTAAACTAAGGCTTAGAGAGGGAATACAAATTCCCCAAGGAGGAATTGATATAGAAATTGAGGTCTATCCACTGCCAAGGCTGTGCCCTTTTCTACTATTGTCATTGAGGCCATGGCTCTGCACACTTGGACCCCATCAGGTCATATTCCCACTGACATCACAGCATGCAAACCACAGACACGTCTGGGGGACTGTGAGTTCTGTCTTACTCTTCCCAGGAGGCATCAACAACCAAGCCACAGGGACTTGGAAATTAATTTCTATGTTAACCACACCCCCAAAGTTCCTACTGTCAAGAAAAAGAATTAGGAGTGTCTCACCCCAAGCAGTGTCATTTCCAGGACCAAGAGTAAATATGTCTGAAGCATTAGATGCATTTCTGAAATTGGGAAAAATAAACTCATAGATCATGAAAGTGAAAGTGAAGTCGCTCAGTCATATCCAACTCTTTGCGACCCCATGGACTGGAGCCTACCAGGCTCTTCCATCCATGGGGTTTTCCATGCAAGCGTATTGGAGTGGGTTGCCATTTCCTTCTCCAGGGGAGAAGAAAGTCATAGATCATGACTGAGGTTAAACTCTTAGTGTCCCAAGATCTACAAACCCTCCTGAAAGCCTAGGTGTTATTTCAGTTTTTTGGTATGTCTAAAACCCCCGGTTTCTAAGTCTAGTTCTCGCTCTTATGTGATCAGTTTAGAATGGTAACAAAAAACAAAAACAAGACTCCACATACACCTAATGCCATATTTCAAATACATCTCTGAAAGGTTGAACAGTGACTAGAAAACCTCCCATTTCTGGTCCCAAAAGCCCTTGTTTATTTAACTGATACATAATAAGCCCATTTGCTTTTACCTTTAACCTGCTAAAATGCTCTGTGGTTTTCATAGATTTCCTTTTCACATGTGCAGTGATACCCACTTCCATTTTCATTACATATAAAAGCTTATACTTTTCATCAACCCTACCTTTTTTTTCAATAAGAATCCATTTCAGGGTATTTCAGAGTTGAGTAGACTCTCTCTTTGAAAGTTAAAGAAGTTTTTTTCCCCTCTCTATATTTGGATCTGTACAATGGGATTACTGCACAATGCCATGGAAGAAAGATCCCCTGGAAGAGGGCATGGCAATCCACTCCAGTATTCTTGCCTGAAGAATCCTATGGACAGAGGCGCCTAGAGGGTTACAGTCCATAGCGTCAAAAAGAGTCAGACACAACTGAAGCAACTGAACATGCACACACGTCAAGGAGGTGTGAACCTTTGAAATATTTATTTAAAGAACAAAGATGTCTTCTTTGGAGAAATGTCTGTTTAGTTCTTTGGCCCATTTTTTGATTGGGTCATTTATTTTTCTGGAATTGAGCTTCAGGAGTTGCTTGTATATTTTTGAGATTAATCCTTTGTCTGTTTCTTCATTTGCTATTATTTTCTCCCAATCTGAGGGCTGTCTTTTCACCTTACTTATAGTTTCCTTTGTAGTGCAAAAGCTTTTAAGTTTCATTAGGTTCCATTTGTTTAGTTTTGCTTTTATTTCCAATATTCTGGGAGGTGGGTCATAGAGGATCCTGCTGAGATTTATGTCAGAGAGTGTTTTGCCTATGTTCTCCTCTAGGAGTTTTATAGTTTCTGGTCTTACATTTAGATCTTTAATCCATTTTGAGTTTATTTTTGTGTATGGTGTTAGAAAGTGTTCTAGTTTCATTCTTTTACGAAGACATACAGATGGCTAACAAACACACGAAAAGATGCTCAACATCACTCATTATTAGAGAAATGCAAATCAAAACCACAATGAGATACCATTACACGCCAGTCAGGATGGCTGCTATCCAAAAGTCTACAAGCAATAAATGCTGGAGAGGGTGTGGAGAAAAGGGAACCCTCTTACACTGTTGGTGGGAATGCAAACTAGTACAGCCACTATGGAAAACAGTGTGGAGATTTCTTAAAAAACTGGAAATAGAACTGCCATATGACCCAGCAATACCACTTCTGGGCATACACACCGAAGAAACCAGATCTGAAAGAGACACGTGCACCCCAATGTTCATCGCAGCACTGTTTATAATAGCCAGGACATGGAAGCAGCCTAGATGCCCATCCACAGATGAATGGATAAGGAAGCTGTGGTACATATACACCATGGAATATTGCTCAGCTGTTAAAAAGAATTCATTTGAATCAGTTCTAATGAGATGGACGAAACTGGAGCCCATTATACAGAGTGAAGTAAGCCAGAAAGATAAAGAACATTACAGCATACTAACACATATATACGGAATTTAGAAAGATGGTAACGATAACCCTATATGCAAAACAGAAAAAGAAACACAGAAGTACAGAACAGACTTTTGAACTCTGTGGGAGAAGGTGAGGGTGGGATGTTTCAAAAGAACAGCATGTATATTATCTATGGTGAATCAGATCACTAGCCCAGGTGGGATGCATGAGACGAGTGCTCGGGCCTGGTGCACTGGGAGGACCCAGAGGAGTCGGGTGGAGAGGGAGGTGGGAGGGGGGATCGGGATGGGGAATACGTGTAACTCAATGGCTGATTCGTGTCAATGTATGACAAAACCCACTGAAATGTTGTGAAGTAATTGGCCTCCAACTAATAAAATAAAATTAAAATAAAAAAAAAATAATAATAAAGAACAAAGATTTCTATGGTCCAGTTTCTAGTGCCTTATCACTAAACTGTATCAGTCAGGATAGGATGGTTTTTGTTGCAGTAACAACAATCCCCACTTTCAGGGTCTTGTAACAGTGAAGATCCATTTCTCATTCATGCTACATTGCTCTTGTAGGTCACCTGGGGGCTCTGCCCTATATCCTCACTCTGATACCAGGCTGACAGAGCATCCAACATCCAGAACCTTGCTGGTCACCATGGCAGAGAGAAGATGCTGCTATTGCTACTGCTGCTAAGTCGCTTCAGTTGTGTCCAACTCTGTGTAACCCCGTAGACGGCAGCCCACCAGGCTCCCCAGTCCCTGGGATTCTCCAGGCAAGAACACTGGAGTGGGTTGCATTTCCTTCCCCAATGCATGGAAGTGAAAAGTGAAAGTGAAGTCGCTCACTCATGTCCGACTCTTAGCGACCCCATGGACTGCAGCCTACCAGGCTCCTCCATCCATGGCATTTTCCAAGCAAGAGGACTGGAGTGGGTTGCCATTGCCTTCTAGATGTGGTCAATTGCATACCCGCTCTTAAAACATCCACTCAAAAGTAACATATCACTTCTACTTAAATTTTTGGCCAAAGTAAATCATTTGGTCATGGCCATTCCTAACCCCAATCTTCAGAAAAGAGCAAACCCTCCAAAACAAGGTTAGTACTGGAGTGAGTAGCCATTTCCTTCTCCAAGGGCTCTTCCCAACTCAGGGATCGAACCCATGTCTCCTGCATTGCAGGCAAATTCCTTATCACTGAGCCACCGGGGAAGCCCAATAATGATGTACCTCATCTTTATTGACTGCTTCCTGTACACAGGAGTGAGTTTAAACACTCTGCACATATTGTCTCATTAAACCTTTAGGACAGCTCTATGAGATCAACAGCTTTATCCCACTTTAAAGACATTGAAATGAGGAATAGGAAGTGGAGTGACTTGCCCAAGGCTAACTAGCTGGTAAAATGTTGGGCTGAGACTTGAACCCAAGTAGGTCACCTAGCTCTAGATTTTGCTAAGATAGTAGAATTGAAGTGCTCACACACACACATACACACACACACACACACACACACACACAGAAGACAAACGTATGAGGTGAAAGATGTGTTAATTAATTCAATGGTGGGAATCCCTTCACAATATATACATATGTCATATCATCACATTATATATTTACACTCACAGTTTTGTCAATTACAGCTAAATAATGCTGGAGGCAGGGGGAAAGACCATCATTCTTAAGTCAAAGTGTTTATACCCATCTTCTTGGTTAAGTAAAGTGAAAGTCACTTAATCATGTCTGACTCTTTGCAATCCCATGGACCCTGGAGAAGTACATGGAATTCTCCAGGCCAGAATACTGGAGTGGGTAGCTATTTCTTTCTCCAGGGGATCTTCCCAACCCAGGGATTGAACCCAGGTCTCCCGCACTGCAGGTGGATTCTTTACCAGCAGAGCCACTGGGGAAGCCCCTCTTCTTGGTTAAAGCTACACTTCTTATTTTGTACTGGAATATAGCTGATTAATAGTGTTGTGATAGCTTCAGGGGGACAGCAAAGGGACTCAGCCACACATATACATGCATCCACTCTCCCCCAAACTCCCCTCCCATCCAGGCTGCCACCTAACATTGAGCAGAGTTCCCTGTGCTGTGCAGTAGGTCCTTGTTGGTTATCCATTTTAAATACAGCAGTACATACATGTCCAACCCAAATTCCCTAACTATCCCTTCCCCTCATCCTTCCCCCACCCCCAGCAACCACATGTTCGTTCTCTGAGTCTGCAAGTCTGTTTTATAAATAAGTTCATTTGTATCACGTCTTTTTAAGATTCTTTATATAAGGGATGCCATACAAAGCTTCTGCCTCTCTGTTTGACTTACTTCACTCAGCATGACAATTTCTAGGTTTAGGAATTCTTTTCAATACCTCCCTCTTCCTTATGCCCTATACCCTCCATCACTAAACCTTTGCAACTTAAACCTCATCTCTCATTCACTTCTTCCCAGCTTCATATCTGCTCAGTCATAAGCCACCATGCTCTTTGACCTGGACTATCGCAATGTTCCCTTCCCCAAACTGACTTTCCAGCTACCACTCTTGCCCCAGTCTTTTCTCCACCTTACAGTCCAAGCGACCACAGCTGACCACGTCACACCATTAGTGTGATTATGTGATAAAAGTTGGTCTGAGCCCCTGGATCCAGCAATGCCTACAGCCAGCTACCCTTAAGATGTTTCCGTTTCTTTTCTGTCCTTTGCACTGAATTTACCCCAGGTAATACTTACCTCTTTCCCCTACCATTCTGGATACCCTTCAGTTATCTGTGTACCCCCAAGTGGCTTATCCAATGCCCAACATACACTGGACATTCCATACATGTTTCCCAAAGTGAGTCAATCTGGATGATATTTAGTGTCCTATTCTAAAAATGGGGCCTCAAAGGGAAAAGCCTTGGCTTTGTCCTTGAAAAACCCACAAAATGTCACTGCATCAAGACACAAAAGTCAGATCTAATGGTTGACAAGCAAGTTGTGTCACCAATCCTCTTCTCCTCCATCCAGCGGTTTTTAATACTTTAGGGAGTTTTTCTCACTCCCTTAAATGTGGTTTTGCTTATTGACTCCCCAACCCCCAGGAAAGCCTCTCATCTCCTGGGCCTCTTTCGTTTTCCAAACTGGAAAAAAAACAGAACAAAAAAGTGTGTGTAGCAAATCCTATAATTACTGGATCTGATTTTCATTTGAACTTTTCCTCTCTGACATGACTGCAAGGCTCTTTGGTAGATGGCAGGCACCAAGGCTTCAAAGTGTGTGTGCAATAAAGAATATGCTGCTGGGGGGTGTGTGTGTGTGTGCATGCGCAGGGCAGGAGAGTGTGTGTGTACATGTGTGTATGAACTAGTTGACTAGTGTTAGTCCTTCCATCCTGTCTGACTCTTTGCAACCCCATGGACTGTAGCCTGCCAGGCTCCTCTCTCCATGGGAATCTCCAGGCAAAATTACTGGAGTAGGTAGCCATTCCCTTATCTAGGGGATCTTTCCGACCCAGGGATCAAACCCAGGCCTCCTGCATTGCAGGCAGATTCTTTACTATCTGAGCTACAGAGAAGCGCTTTGAATTAGTGTCTGAAGGAAAGCAGCACATGTGTTTGTACATGTTTGGGTGAGTATGTGAATAGTATGTGTGTGAGTGAATGTCCTTAGGATATATGTATGTGTGTGTTGTCTGTATACATGTGAGTGTATGTGTGTCTATGGGCTGCCCCGGTGGCTCAGCAATAAAGAATCTGCCTGTAATGCAGGAGATGTGGGTTCAATCCCTGTGTTGGGAAGATGCCCTGGAGGAGGAAATGGCAATGCATTGCAGGCAGATTCTGACCCTTGTCTTACTTAGAATGTAATGATGAAGACTGGAAAGTTCCAAGCTGGGCTTCCCCAGCTTGAATTTGTTCTCTGCTGCATCATCGTGGGTAAAAAAATATTTTTTTTTCATCGTGGGTAAAATTAACTAACCTTTTCCTGCCTCGGTTTCCTGATCTGTAAAATGGAGAATATCCTAGAATCTGTCTCATAGGGCTGTTAACAATGATGGTTTGGTGAGTTAATATATATAAAGAGCCTGGAATAATATCTGGCTATTTAAGTGTTCATTATTGTCATCATCTCCATTACCATCAACAGCACCTCCCCAGCATTAAGCAAAGTGCTGGCTATAAATGTAACGGATATTGTATCTAAGTCTGCTGAATGAATCAATGAGTGAATGAATGAATGAAGCAGTTCTGCATTGATAAGCTACACTTTCCTTCCTGACACATATACCCTCTGCCCAGGGCACTAGCTTTCATTTTCTGACTCCTTGCAGCCCTCCCTCAGCCTAACTACATTATACCCATCCTCCTAGTCTCCAGTGAAACTTCATTTGCTCCAGGGAGCTTGCCCTGACCTCCCCCATCCTCCTAGACATATATGTCCACAGGGATCTATGCACCCTTTCTTCCTCTGTAAGTATTTATTCAATGCCTATCTTCATTATTTGGTCGGACATCCATGAGGTTAGGAACTTCGTCTGTTTTGTTCACTGCAGTAAAGCCAGTACCTGGTAAACAGAAAATGCTCAATGCATTTCTGATGAATGGATGAATGAAAGATAGAGCAGTGCTACTTGGGCTTTACTAGCCACATGAGTCAACTGGGAATTGTATGAAATTGCAGAGTCAGGGAATCATGTTAAAATGCTGGAACTCTGCATTAATAACTAGCTCCAGGTGATGTTGATCTGCTAGTCCACAGACTATACTTGAGCAACATGGGCCCAGAGTATCTACTTGTTTGAGGGTTTAGAAAATATAATTGCTTTTATGCCAAATAAACATGGATACATAGGGAATAAAATGCAAACTTCACATGAATTTTTGAAATAAATTCCAAGGTTTGGAGGGCTTCCCAAGTGGCTCAGCAGTAAAGAATCTGCCTGCCAGTGCAAGAGACTTGGGTTTGATCCCTTGGTCAGGAAGATCGCATGGAGAAGGGAAGGGCTACCCACTCCAATATTCTTGCCTGGAGAATCCCAAGGCCAGAGGATACAGTCCATGGGGTCACAAAAGAGTCAGACATGACTTAGTGACTAAAACAAGAAGGTTTTGAAGACACATAGAACTGCATCCCCAGGACCAGAGATTCTTATCCACACTTCTCTGATATGCATGGACTTCCTTGAAAAGAAACGTTTGAGAATTCCTGCACTACTCAGTATCTCAGTCCTAGAACAAGCCACAAAGAGACAACCCAGAGTCAGTCTTAGAAATAGGTAGGCCAGTCCATACTGGTGTTTCCTGGTTACCAAGAAGAACTTACTTTCCCCAAAACATCTCCTTCAAGCCCAAATTCCTACAGGGCTGATAGGTCCACGTAAAAGGACACTGCCTTTTCCTGGTGGTCCAGTGGCTAAGACTCCACATTCCCAATGCAGGGACTCAGGTTTGATCCCTGGTCAGGGAACTAGACCCCGTATGCCACAACTAAGCATTCACAACTAAAGATGCTGCATGAGGCAACTAATAGATTCTCTGTGCCACAATGAAAATCAGAGATCCATGTGCTGCAATAAGACCCAGCACAGCCAAATAAATAAATAGATAGGTAAATAAGTAGATAAATATTAAAAAAAATAATAATAACATCAGATTTTGCTGCCCAGCCTCTACCCACCTTGGTTTCCCTTCCATGAACTGTCCCTGTGTATTTCTAGATAATACTCCTCTGCCCATGGCTTCTCCTAGTCTGTTCCCTCTGGCCCCCCTCCAATCCTGTGAGCCTCTCTTTTGAATTCTCTTAACCTGAGCAAGGAGAAGGCAATGGCAACCCATTCCAGTACTCTTGCCTGGAAAATCCCATGGGCAGAGGAGCCTGGTGGGCTGCAATCCATGGGGTCGTGAAGAGTCGGACATGACTGAGCAACTTCACTTTCACTTTTCATTTTCATGCATTAGAGAAGGAAATGGCAACCCACTCCAGTGTTCTTGCCTGGAGAATCCCAGGGACAGCGGAGCCTGGTGGGCTGCCGTCTATGGGGTCGCACAGAGTCGGACACGACTGAAGCGACTTAGCAGCAGCAGCAGCAGCAACCTGAGTAAGCCAGGGTTGGTTCTATTGCTTCTAAGCAGTAAAGTCTAACAAATACTCTATCCTTGCTCTGGGCAAATGCACCCATTCCCAATAAACAAAGCAAAACTGAAAAGAAAATCAATAAGCATAAGTTACAAGCAACCTAATCATTTAGAACAATATAAGATCAGTGAAGTGAATTATGCAATATTCATCAAACAGAGTATCATGTGTCCATTAAAATGAGTGGGGAAATCTCACCAACATAATGATAAGCGAAAGACTCTAGGTGACTCTGTATACAGGAAGACACAGAAAAAACTAATCTATAAAAAAAAACCTAATCTATGGTGTCAAAATCAAGATGCAGCATTTTGTCAGGGTGACTGAGACTGGGAAATAGGCTGACATCTCCTGGTTCTTGATCTGGGTATGGTTTCCAAGGACATGTTTACTTTGTGAAAATTCACTGAACTCAGCTTTTATGACATATGCATTTCTTCTGTATGTATACTATAGACCAATGAAAAAAAATGTTACTGATGAAAAAGAGTAGATTTAAAATTTTGTTTCATTGAGAGTGACATGGAATTCCTCAAAGACCACCACATTAGGGAGAGGGGCTCCCAAAGCAAAAGAGTAGAGAGTAGAGGCCAGGTGAAGAAGACTCCGGGCTCCCAAGCACAGTGACTCCAGAGCAGCTCTATTCGTATCTCTCTTGATACAGTAGAGAAGGAGGGAGGGGCCATTCAACTGTATTTGTAATGCTATGTTAAAAATAAGCATGTGAGAGAGAGAGCAGATACCAAGATGCATTGGAATTTTCTACTTTAAACCATCACTCTCTCCCAATGCTCCTGGGAGCTGAAACCTCCATGATTGGGGCCAGAGTTGATCCCTATCCAGAAAATAGCAGGATCCATTAAAATAGAATAGCTGGATCAGTAATTTTTTTTTTAAGTATTAGTTTCTTCCTTTTATTGCTTTTTTTTTTTTATTGTAGTGGTTTTTGTCATACATTGACATGAATCAGCCATGGATTTACATGTATTCCCCATCCCGATCCCCCGTCCCACCTCCCTCTCCATCCCATCCCTCTGGGTCTTCCCAGTGCACCAGCCCTGAGCACTTGTCTCATGCATCCAACCTGGGCTGGTGATCTGTTTCATCCTTGATAGTATACTTGTTTCAATGCTGTTCTCTCTGAACATCCCACCCTCACCTTCTCCCACAGAGTCTAAAAGTCTGTTCTGTACATCTGTGTCTCTTTTTCTGTTTTGCATATAGGGTTATTGTTACCATCTTTTAAAATTCCATAAATATGCATTAGTATGCTGTATTGGTCTTTATCTTTCTGGTTTACTTCACTCTGTATAATGGGCTCCAGTTTCATCCATCTCATTAGAACTGATTCAAATGAATTCTTTTTAATGGCTGTGGATCAGTAATTAATGCTAACATGTTCACTGAGTAGCTGAGAGAACTAACACGGCAAAATCAGGTTCTTTGAAACATTGAGCTCCTGGATCAAGACTTGCCTGAAGCTTTTCTTATTGCTAAATTTTCAATTACATTAAATCCCCTGTTGTGTGAAACCCAGTCCTGGCTGGATCCACGAGCACCTGAAAGATGACAAACAGCTGCAGCCCCTTCACCTCTTTGTGACTCACGTTCTCATCTGTCCTCCTTGTAAGAGCACATAAGGAAGGTGAGAGAATTGTTAAAAGCACAGACTTTGGAGTCAAGAGAACTAGATCCAAATCTGTACTCCACTGCCAGGTAGCTGCAAGGGCTTGGGTGAGTTATGTTACTGCCCTGAGCCTCAGTTTCTTCATCTGTAAAGTGGGGACCATGCCTACTTGCTGAAGCTGAGAGAAGTATTCAATGCATGTAGCATCAACACTCATTCAATGCTGACCGGACATGAAGCTCATTTCCCCAGCCCACCTCATAAAGATTTCATACATGTCAGATGAGTTAAGGCTCTAGGAAAGCACTTCCCCAACATTATAGATCATTATTATTATTAGCAAGGTAAATGGATTTACCGAAGCAGAGCAGAACAAAGGCCAAAGGGAAGTGAGATTGTTCTGGAAAACCAACCAGGGGAAGGAGGCAAACATAAGTGTTATTGTTTAGGGCAAAGCAAGGCTGGTGCAAAATGGATGAGAAGATGGGTATTTTCAAGCTTTAAATGAACTTGTTTTTCCCCAACTCCATTCAGAGAGGAAAGTGCAGGCAGATATAATCAAAGGCTGACAAACAGCAAGATATTTGTTCCAGTAAACACACTCATCTCTCCAAACTCACCTGAAATATCTCTATTTCAGAACTTCCTAAAGAAGTTCTCATGGGCTCAGAGCCGTAAAGAATCACCTGGTTGAGGGGCTGTGCCAAGCCAAGAAAAGGCCGCCCAGCCCTGGACAGTAACAGCCCGAGGCGCCTGCTGGATGTCATGAGGGTGACTTCAATGCGCTTTGCATCCATTGCCACTTAAGGTGCTATCAGGGCGGCACCAGGCAAGTCGTGAGCTGCAGATGAGAAGCCTCTGGCCAGCAAAGGTGCAGCAAGGTGGCAGACGGCGCACTGAGGCTTCTCTCCAAACAGAGGAGGGACAGACATTTGCTGCTGGCTTTTCCCATCGTTTTATGCTGAAGTGTCCTGTTCCAGTCATAGGGACCTGGACCGTGTGAGGGTCCCCGTCAGCACCACCCAAAAGAAAAATAACACAAGACCCATTTGTAATTTTCAATATTCTAGTAACCACATTCAAAGGGAGGGAATGTTCATTTTATCAAGCATCTCTTCCCAGACAATTAAGATGCAAGTGGAGAATTGATGCTGTGGTGTTTGTTTGTTTTAACAGTGGTCTAAGGTAGCCCTTGCCCAATAGGAAGCCAATAGATTCTTCATTCATGCTAAAGACAGGCGGGGTCATCCGTGACTTTCAATGTTCATGAATGCATAAGTGGCCTTGGTCACTAAGGTAAGAGGACCACCTCCATTTTTAACTCCAGGGGCTTCTGTTTCTTTTTTTTTTTTTTTTCTTTCGCAATGAGTATGAATTTACTTTTTACTAATTCCTTGATGTCCTTGGCCTTGATCGTAAGCAAAACTCACCCGCGTCAAGCTCTTTCTGTGGCTCAAACACTAAACGAAGCACTTTTCATGCATTAGCTCACCTAATATTCACTCTCACCCTATATGGTGGGTACTACTGTGATGACCATTATACAGATGGGGAGGCTGAGGCTGGCAAAGGCTAATAAGCAGTTGTTCAAGGTCACAGAGCTAATAAACAGAGGAGACTGGAGCAGGGCTCATATCAGTCGGCCTCTAAAGACCCAGTTTAACCCTTTCTTTATTCATTTTTAGAGGTAAGAACATGTGACACAAAAGGTTCTCAATAAAGATCCGTCTTACACGTTAGAATACAAGCACCCATGGATGCAAGAAGGGGAGGGGAGGGCAGGACGAACTGGGAGAGTAGGACTGATATACAAACACCACTATGTGTAGAACAGATAGCTAGTGGGGAGCTCCTGTGTATCACTGGGAGCTCAGCTCAGGGTGGGGTGGTGGGAAGAGGGGGTAGGTGCAAGAGGGAGGGGATATATGTGTGTACATGTATTCACTTTATTGTCGAGCAGAAACTTACAACGTTTAGTAAAGCAATTATACTTCAATTTTAAAATTAAAAAAAAAAAAAAAACATACAAGCTCCCATAGGAGTCTGGTTCATTATTGAAGATCCAACACCCACCATAGTACCTGGCACAGAGGAACCCATCAAGCGTTTGTTAAATGAGCGAATGAATGAATGAATGAATGAAATGTGCTCTCTGAGACTTGAGGAGACCCAGGTATATAAAACACCCACTTGAGGCCAACATCTAAAGCATTCCTCCCAACTTCATCGGGGATGTATCTTAACAGCTCAGACATGCTTTCCAGTTGAAAACATTCATTTAATTAGCAGGCATTTTCCAAAACGGATGTGCCTTTTTCAATCACTGTGTCTGCGGCGGACATTTGCTGAAAAGGTGCCCCCTTCTCCCAGACATCAAAGCTTCTGCTCGCAGACCTTTCTCCCCCAATTACTTCCATCGGAGAAGGACAGCCAGGCGGACGAGAAATCGGCCAGAACATGCAAGATGTTTTGCCTTTGTAGAAAAGATGTTTCTGGGGTAAGGTCCTTTTTGGGGGGAGCGGGGAAAAATCTACGCCTTGGTTTAATCTGTGTCTTTAGAAATGTTTCATTGGCCAGCACAGGCTGCTCACTGTGACTGGCCCAAATTCATTTCTCTTTGAGATTACCTTCTCCTCCCCCAAATAGTATCAAGAACAATCTGTATTCCCTGGTGGCTCAGATGGTCAAAAAAATCTGCCTGCAATGCAGGAGACCTAGGTTAGATCCCTGGGTCAGGAAGATTCCCAGAAAGGGGAATGGCAACCCCCTCTAGTATTCTTGCCTGGAGAATCCCATGGACAGGGAGTCTGGCAGGCTATAGTCTGTGGGGTTGCAAAGAGTCAATACTAACATGTTCACTGGATTTATTTCTTCCTAATTTTTGCAGCTACTTGGATGTGCGTTCTGGCTCTTGTATCAGCCTTGGTTTGACCATTATAACTCAGCTCGAATAGGAACACTATATCTTCTTCGCTCTGGAGTCCCTGCATTCTAGAGCCTGTGGGGCCAGGGGCCATGGCGTGGAGATGGCAACCCTATTTGGGAAAGATGATGCTCCTTAAGAAAACATGATTCTCCAAACCCACTGAGCTATTGCTGGAGTTCAATGAATCAACCCCTTGCCCTAAACTTGTCCATAACTCCCCACTGCCACCTGGATAGTGAGCAGATGCCTCAGCATGACTCACACACAGACCTCAGTTCTGCCTACTCTCGAACCTCAACCATGACCATCCCCCGGACTCCAGCCAGATAAGTTATTTGCAGTTTCCAGAATCCTGCTTCCCCACTTCTGCATCAGCCTTTGGCATACACTCTTCCTGCTCCCCAAAACATCATCTCTATCCCCCCTTTATTCATGCTATTCAGCATCAGTCCTCAAATTTGATGTCACTTCCTCCAGGAAGTCTTCCCTGATTATTCCTTCTACCTGCCACTGGAAGAATTGAATCAAGCATGCTCCCCAACAGTATCACATCTCACCCCCTCCAGGACTGATGGTTGTATTATAAATGCCTATTTATTCCCCTATCACTCTCACCAGACCTGAATTCCTTAAGTGCAAGTCTCAGAATCTGGCATATATTAAACCCTCAATGAACAGCTATGTATAAATACATAAATGGGGGCAGGGCAGGGGAAGATGCATAGCATCCATGTAGAAAGATGTTGAATTTTCCTCATTAAAATGGTGGAGTTACAGAGCGCTGTGCACGATCATGATGGCAGTCATACTCCAATCCTCTCCCCAACCCCAAGGGGCACAAACACTAAATCTCTCCTACCACGGACTCTAAGAGGAAACCAACTTGGACCTATAAGATAATTCCAGCCAAACAGGTCTGCTTATGGTTCTCTGCGCAAGCTAACTTTGCCCCACAGCCTGACCCGGAGAATCTGGCTTGTTCATTGAGAATCTGACAAGCCACTTGAAATGCGCCTTCAAGGTCACAGAGAAGGTTGGTTAAGAAGAAAAGGTAAGGATGGGAAGACAGAGACACTTGAACAGGAATGCTGTCTCTGCTTGGCTTTGAAGTTCTGGATAATTTCCTGTCCAGCAACAGCCAAAAAGCCAGGGCTCAATAATAAAGCTACAGTAGTGACTTCCCTGATGGTCCAGTGATTAAGCCTTCACCTTCCAACGCACGGGGTGTGGGTTCAATCCTGGATCGGGGAGCTAAGATTCCATGTGCTTTAGGGCCAAAAATCCAAAACATAAAACAGAAGCAATATCGTAACAAATTCAATAAAGACTTTTAAAAACATGGTCAACCTCAAAAAAGGTCTTTAAAAAATATTTAAAAAAGTAAAAAATACATAAAACTACAGTGGGAAATGGATGTCAAAAAAAAGATCTGAAAAACCGGGAAGAGTCTTTTGCCTCCAAATTTTGGAGTCTCGGGGAAAACCCCATTTTACCGTTGGCTTGCTCTGTCCCTCACAGTACTTTAGGAGGTGAGTGGACTCTAGAATTCTTCTGCTCTAGAAGAATGGCAGTGCAGAGCTCAATGCTAAACAAGAATGACTGGGCTCTCTCAGCCTCCACCGACACGGAATCTCTCTGGGACAGTCAGTTCACACTTCTGTTTCTCAGCACCTCCAATCTTTCTCTTCCCCGGGTCATTCCTCTAAGGAAAGGACGAGAGGACTCCAGGTGCAGTGGGGTTTCCTCTTGAACAGAAGAAACTTTTCTTACTGCAAAATGTATGCTTGAGGATAACACGTGGCCATCCACCTAGTGGCTCAGACGGTAAAGTGTCTGCCTGCAATGTGGGAGACCTGGGTTCAATCCCTGGGTTGGGAAGATTGCCTGGAGAAGGAAACAGCAACCCACTCCAGTACTCCTGCCTGGAAGATCCCATGGATGGAGGAGCCTGATGGGCTACAGTCCATGTGGTCGCAGAGAGTCAGACAAGACTGAGGGACTGCACTTTCACTTTCATCCTAACTTGATGCTCTCTCTCTCCCGGGCGTTTGCACCCCATCTTTGCGCCTTTGAGGCTGTGTGATCTTCGGCAAGTGACCTATCCCTTCTGAGACTTGCCTGTAAAGTGGGATGAGAACAGTGCTCTCTCACAAATGTTTGTGAAGATGTAATGTGACAGAAGCAAGCAAGCACGAAGCATGGCTCCTGGCTTCCACAAAGCTCCTACCACCAGCAGTTATCATTGCTGCATCGGGGTGCACTCCTTTATTGGATGATAACATGCCTTAGGCCACTGTTTTTTTCCAACTGCAATTCTGTAATCCTAACAAAGTACATCGAAGAAACTATACTACATGTAGAACCTTGGAGGGCTTCCCTGGTGGCTCGGTGGTAAAGAATCTGCCTGTCAATGCTGGAGGTACACATTAGATCCCTGGTCTGGGAAGATCCCCTGGAGGACGAAATAGCACCCCACTCTAGTATTCTTGCCTGGGAAATCCCATGGACAGAGGAGCCTGGCGGGCTCCAGGCCGCCGGGTCAGAGTCGGACACGACTCAGTGACTAAACAACAAGAGTCTCGGAAAGTCCACACGAGACAAAGAGCTGGTCTGCCCTGACTCCAGGATGTATCATGAAGAAGTTTTGTTATTTCTGCTGTTAATACATTCCTAATAGCCACTTGTTTCCTGGTTACTTGCCTCTTCGGCTCTGATTGGCTGAGTTCCAGTTTCTTGAGGTTTTTACTGCATTTGGAAGCTATGTTATGAAAACCTTGAAGCCTCCATGAAAATGAAAACTTCCTTTTCTTCTCCTTTCTCTCCAGAGTGTGGTGGCCAAATACCCCTCAGAGTTGGAGGATGGTCCAACTTCCAATGCTCTGTAGCAATGATTCCGCAACTATCAGTTGTACCAGAAATTACAGCATCTTGGCATCTAAACTGTAATTCCCTGCCTTGCCTCTCACACCGAGAAGTGGTCAAGAAAAATTCTTTGTTGGTTTTGAGCATTCCCCATTTTAATTCAGATCATTTGATTCCACATCCATGATATATCTTATTTTTTCCTTCATCCAACCATCCTTTCCCATCATCTAATCATTATATTCATCTGTCAATCGCCTTCCCCATTCTTAACAATGTCACACACACAAACACAAATGTACATACACACACACCCAAACACCACGCGTAGTCAGCTCCCTTCTCTTCCTCTACCATGGGCATTCCTATCATTGTAATTTATGGTCAACGAAAATTTTGGTTAAAGGGTTTGAAAAAAAACAAAAATGCCTTTCATTACCCCAGGGTATGTGAAGGTGTTGTAACTACACCGCTAACCAAAGAATCCATTTTTTCCTGAATACCTAAAGGGATTTGGATAATCCTACAAAGTCAGGGTCTTGTTCTCTATTCAGTAGTGCCAGACCAAAATCCACCTACACCAAGACAAATGGGTCTTTTTCAGCTCCAGCAAGCTTCTCCAAACAAGACATCCCCACAATGTGCAAGTAGAACTCCTTGGCTTGGTCACTTTTCTCCTTCTCTTCATCTTTTGATGCCATTGTTGACTACCCAGAATCAGCCCCAAAGTGCCTGTCCACACTCTTGTCCCAAAGACCAAAAATAGCACTAAAATCAGGTCCAGCAGTAGTAACCAGGGGTGCAGTGCCATCTGCTGGCCATTTTTATACGACAGCCTCTCAGCCCACACTAGGAAATGTTCCACCGTTTCAAAGCTACTGAAAGAATCTGAAGGTCTGGTATGGGAACAAATGATTTTTACTGTACTAATATCCTATGATTGAGAATAGTCATTTAGAAATAAATGTCTTCTCTTTCACTACTTTTTTAGGTATGCAAAGGAAAAATCAGAAATCTGGGAGAGATCGACTCGGCTTATAATTCCTTTTTTTTATTGTTGTTGTTGTTACAGTGTTATATTGGGGAATAATAATAATAAACTCTTAGAAAACTCAGTTTTACACACTCGTAATCAGGACCCTCTAAATCAGCATATCACGGTTTGCAAAGGGATTTATGATCCACAGCAAGTTTATGAGACTTTAACACAACAAAGGCAAGAAAATAAAGGACAAGAAGAAAAATAAAGCTGAAATGAATGATCCCGTTTCCAAAGGAGCAAGGCTACAGCTAATGAACGTATATTTTTGTGATGAGGCTCATTTGTCTCACGTGTGGATAAGCATTTTTATTTAAAATCTGATGAGTTTATTTCTTCCTTTCAGGCTACTGTATTTGTGTAGTCTCCTAAAAATCCAGAGAAAACACTTTTAAATCAGGTGCCTGTTCCAAGAGAGAAAACAGAAAATGCGTGTCAGTGTGCTTCTTTAGAGTTTACTCTGCTTCCAGTCTTTCTGCTTTCAACTTAAGACAGTGAATTGACAAAATTGACCAAAGAGAAAGGAAGGGATGCCTTTCCTTTAAAGAACTTCTGACATGTTCTTATCTGTAATATTCACCAGGAAGCGTGGCAATAACATACAAAAGTCAGGCATTCTCTTTCCAGTTGCTCTCTCTGGAAGTTTTCCTAAATGATCATCTACATAAGTGTAGACAAATATATGGAAAATAGTGCAAATTGCACACACACACACACACACACAGGTCCGCCACGCTTGGAAATGCCCACTCTGAAGAAGGCTTGTCCTCTGGTTGAGGGCTTGTAAGTTTTCTACACCGAACAAGTCTTTGGGATCCTAAGCATTCCTTTTGTTTGTTCTCTGCTCAGGCTTCCAGAGGCATCAACAAGCTACAGCCCTTACTGCAAGGGGAGGATTTGGTTAATAGTTCCTAGTATTTTCAGCCCTTTCGTTGATTTCCTTCCCTTCTAGTATTTTTAGTTCCTGAGATAAAACTCTCATTTATAATAAAGTCAGAATCCCTGGAAAACATTTCGTCAATGAAACATTCGGCTTTGCTGTCCATTATTTTATTGAATGAAGGGGTTTCCCCCCAACCTTAAAACCTGGCAACCCAGCTCTGATTATTTAAAGGCAGACACAAAGGCAGAACTGGGTGGAGTTTTTAAATATTTTAAGTAAAACTCTTATTAAAAATGTTTACTCTTTGCTGTAAAATTGCCTTTCCAAAAGCACAGGTTTGCTATGACCAAATCATTCACTTTAGGAACTAGGGTATGTCAGCACCAGATTCACTTCTGGCAAATTCTAATTAAATGTTTGTCTCAGCCTAAGTTTGTTTTTGTTTGTTTGTTTTTTATCACTGTTATTCACAGTCCCTGGTCTAAAATACTGAAATTTTGAGGCATGATCAAATAGTTTTAACTGAAACGAGTCCAATAAGAAGTTCTATTTCTTTCTTCTCCTTTTTAAAGAAGTGTTGTTTCTTTACAGGGTCCTTTCATTATTCCCCCAGAAATTTGGGGAGGTTTTTGCAATCATCATACATTTGAAATACCAGCTGCTAACTTCAACCCAATTTTCTGCCCTGTTTGAAAAGGATTTTTTGTTTGGGTTTAGTGGGGTTAGGATTGAGAGTGTGTGTGCGCGCGCATGTGTGTGCCCAGAAAGATAGAGAAAAAAAGAGAAAAGCACACAAATAGTTTTGCTTTGAAGTTGCTACATAATTACTGTTAAGATCTACCAACATGTACTGAGAGACAGCGCTGCTTACTCAAATCTGGTGATTGAGCAGGCAAGCAGCGTCTGGGAAGACTTAAGGATGGATGAAATGGAAGCATCGGAAGAAATGCAACCAAGGTAGACGGAAAGATGTTTTCTGTTGTTCTCTTGTAGAGACGCATTAGGGAAAGAGAGGGCAAGCGGAGGAAGGGATACTGGGGGGAAAAAAGAAAAGAAAACATTTCTGGAGAAAGGATCAGAAAGATGTAAGAATTGAGGGAGGGAGGGGGGGAAAAAAGGAGGGAAGGATGGATAGAGGGAGGGAGGGGTGAGAGAGAAAGAAAGATACTAAGCTGTTTTATCTTCCTGCGCTTCCCTTTTCAAAGCCCTATGTCCTTGGTGGGGATATTAAACCTTACATATGGAATGCAGCAAATAAAAAAAGAGGGGGCAATATAGTGAGTTTCCCTTGTTCATTTCCTTTGTTGGAATACTGGCTTGGAACATCTGAAGAGAAAACAGTCGCAAAGTTGGAGAATTTCTTCTTTCAGCAGGCTCTTTCCGCAAAAGTTGTTTATGTCACAGTGCCCCCTGGAGTATGGCCGGGAAGGGACCCCTAATGTCCCCCCTCTAGCTCCCTACTCTTGACTTGTTTTTCTTACCATGGGGAGGGGAGGAAGGGGGAGGAAGGACTGGAAAATTTTGAAACAATCTCAGAAGCTTCTGAAGAGCTGCCACTGGCCAGGGGAGAGGAGGATTTCAAGAAATGACTTCCGATTTATTTCGGATAGTTAGGGGAAAGGGGAAGGAGGGAATAAAACCCTTCCTTCTCTTCATTTTTTTTTTTCCTTCCCCCTTACCCCCTTAATCCTATTTTAGTTGAGGTCTGACCTTGGAAATTTCCAAAAGACTTTAATCTCCTGTACTCCAAATTGCTAAAAGGAGCTCAAAGAGAGTGTGTGTGCGTGTGGGTGAAAGGCGGTTTTAAATTGTTTATTTATGAATGGGTTAGACTTTCCTGATAGTAAGAATGTTAACTAGTTCATTAGGTACTCTCGGTACATTTAAGTCTTTTTTAGTTTTTCTTTTTATTCCCTTCTCTCTCCCTCTCTCTCTCCTTTTTCAGACAAATACATTTAATCACCAAAACACAGCAGAGAAAAAAATGATCTTCAGTTCTGCCTTCTGCCTCTGGGCAGACCTGACCCACTTGAACGTTAATATTCTCAGATAACTAGGAAATGCCATTTAGTATTTTCTATAACTACATGGCTGTTCTCCACCCTCCAACTCTCCCAGAGAAAACAAATTACCTTCCTGTTGCAAGAAGGGTGGGGGGAGTGGGGGGGGTGCTGGAGATGGAAAACCCAAGAGAAGAATCATTTCCATACATAGTTCCCAGATATAAAGGAAATCCAGGCTCTATGCTGATCTCAAATTTGGGGAGGTACGAACCCACTGAAATCATTAAGCATTTTATTTTTCAGATGAAAGGCCCTCCTTTGGCATTACTGGGGAGAGTTCTGATGTGATCTGAAGTGTCACATTGGAGGGGTCTTTGTGATTAAGTCTTTTCCATTTCTTTCATTAAAGGGCCGATTTTCCTGAGGTTGGTTGTAACTTCATTCCAATCTGAAATTTCACCCACCCACCCTGCAAAAAGGTCTATACGTACGACTGATTTTTAGAAAGAATAACAAATCCAGTTGTGTACTTATTTTTTAACTGCTTTTGATTTTATTGAACTACGAAACGCAGAAACCACTTTGCTGTCATTCTCAAAGGTCCATTCTAAATCACGAGCTACGTCAAGGTATAATTACTCACATTTAAAACATTCTGTAATTATAGGAGGAAAGAATAGAAAAATGGCTTTAAAGAAAGGAATTGTTGGAAGCAATTGACTCTCAAGAAATGTCTGTCTTTTATAAAGTTCATAATTTCCCAGTAAATTCTTTTAAGTTAATAAACATATTAAACATAAAGAACCTTTTAAAAGCACTCCCCCCCACCACCATCTGCCACCACACATACACACACAGGGGGAAAAAAAAAAAACCTAAATTCTTTTAAAATGTGCATTTTTTTAAAGACCTCAGAGACGGAAATATTTCTCAGGAAATGTCAAACATGAGCGTCTACATAATATCTACATGAAATAATAAATCAAACTCAGCTTTTTTTTATCTGACAAAACACAATAAACGGGTTTGGAACATTATTTTTGCGCATGCTTTTTAGCTCTCAAAAAAAAAAAAACTCCAATAATAGATAATGCCTTATTGGGAAAGATAACGTGTTTTCTTATAACTTGGTGGGAAAAGCTTTTTTTTCTTTGCCCTTTGTAAAGGAAATTAGATATATATTTGGCGGGGCGGGGGGGGGGGGGGGGGCGGCAGGCAGAATATAATGTTTCACTGTGATACAAGCCAACAAAAACCCAGGAAATTCGAAGTCCAACTGATGTTCAGCTAAAAATTCACACCATTGTGCCCCTTTACTGACAACAGATTTAAGAGTCCAGAATGTCTAGGGGAACATTTCCTGACTTTCAGCCTCTCATGTCTAAACAGTAAATTGTTATTTAAACTTCAGCCAGTCTTAGAAGAACTGCTCCCCCATCCCTTTTTTTTTTTTTTGCTTCTTATATTTCTCCATGTATATTTTATGTCTTTGCTGGTCCTTGTTTCACATCACCTGAAATGTATACATTATATTGCATTTTAATCCCAGTGACTGATAGGCTTTCTGGGGAAACTGGAATCTTTTTTCAATGAGAAGAGTATTTAAGAAGAGAGGAAAAGAATGAGAGAAGCGGGATTTCCAAGCTGAGAGAAACCAAGGACATAGAGCAAATAGAAAGGGAAAGATAAATCAAATGAAAAGGTTGGCGAATTGGGGCGTAGGGGGACCCCAGATGTTGTCCATGGCCTTCTTTGGGGCTGTGCCTAGAAAAACGTTAACCGTCAGGGACTCATGCCTTTGTGTAGGTTTCAGTTACAAAATCAAATTATAGAACCTAACACGCTGTCAGGAGCCCTTGCTAAATATTTAAACCCTCAAGTTCCACACCATTTGTGAATTCCAGATCATTAATTTACTACTGGATTGTTAATTACAACGGAGTAATGGAAAACCGGGCTTGTCGATTTTATGGACACCGCTCCTGTACAAGTGCCTGCTGGTACTTTCAGAGGCTAAAAGCTTAAACTTTAACTACATTTTAAGTATTTGGGACTGGGGTGAAAGGGGGACCTGTGAGTAAATGCTTTGAGCAGGTAAGTAGTTAGTTATTAAAATGGGCTTTGAAGCCCTCTCTTGGTGTATGTCTGCATATTTTAAGGGTCCCAGCAAAAAAACAACTTTTTTTAAATGCACCTAATTTAGATTTCATTGAATTTTCTGCACGCACTGATGTTAGGATATTTTGGTGGGTTTAATTCCCCCAACCCTTCTGTAAGAAAGAAAAGAAACTCTTTCTCGAAGAGATTTAGCAAGGGAAGAGAAATCCTTTTTAAAAAGCTTAGAGAACAGGGAGGGGGTGGGGGAATAAGTGGTAAGAAGGCTTTAATTTCTAAAGCTTTAATCCCAAAGGAGAAGGACAATCTACGGAAGAACTGAAACTAATTTACCTGAATTCCTTTGTCACTGCCTGGCTCTCCACTATCAAATGATTCTTTTCACTAGCCAATAAAACCGAAATCCAAAGCCTGTTTGGGATGGAAGGGTGGTACGAGACCTACCCACTCCAGCAAAATGGAAAGCCAGTTTTCTATGCTATTTGTTTTAGTTTCCCCAAAAGGATTTTCAGAGAGAGAGCTGGGAGTTCAGGCCACCCTACTTGGGTCTCACTTAGATAGGGAAACATGGGGGAACGCGTTGGCTCTTATTCCCAGAACTGAACGCTTCCTCAGTGTATTCCAGAAAAGAAAGAGAAAGTACCTGCATCTTAGGTCGACAAACCGGTAGCTGTTTTGTCTTTGTTTCCCTCTCATGGGCTGTTTTAGGATCTCTGCCAAGGCAAAGGGTTGTGGAAGTGATTGCTGCTCTTCAGAAAACAGTGCAGACTTTCTGCAACTTCATATCTCTACCTTTGTAAAACAACAGATAGAGCTACCGTCGACCATCTGGAAGATGTCACAGAAGATGTTTACGAAAGATTGGGGCGGGGGGGGGGGTCCTTAAAAGCAAGTAGCTGTATAAAAATACTGAGTTGTGTTTTTTTTAACATCACGACAGCGACTTTCATTCTATTCCTGACATCCCGTCAGTCAGGATGGCAAAGAATATACGAGAGAAAGCATTAAAAGTGCCTAATCACGACTACTAACAAGGAAAAGTACCCAGCACGGAGTAAACACTCAATAGCTGTTATTTAATTTTAATAGAAGTAATAGCCTTTCAAACTCTTTTGTCCCCCTTTGAAACTAGAAAGGGCCCCTCCACCTTTTATTACAGGAAATCAAGCCGAGGAAGAAATGAAGATAAGATAAAACTGCTCAGTAATCACCATTCCTGGGTTTTCCAACCTCGAGTGAGGTTTTGAGGCCTTGATTCCAAGTCTCTTTGCCCAGACAATGACAAGCACCCAATTGAAAAATGGATGAACTAAAGCTTTTCGCTGTTCTCCTGTCCAAATTGGATTGGTTACCCAATTTGACTGAGTGCTTAGAAATTAGTCAATAAGGTAACTAATTAATAATTTGACTGGGTGGGGGGGGGGGTGTGGAGGAGAAGTCAATTTCTCAGCTGCACACAGATGTAAGTCAGGGGAAATCTTGAGGCCCCTTGCTACATAATTCTAGCAAAAGCTTGTTGTTTTGAAAATCTTGTAGGCTGATTTAAAACAGGAATTCTGGGTTTAGTTTACTTTGTATTAAGCCTTTTTGTCTCAAGGAATTAATATAGTGGAGAGAGATCTCAGTGAAATAATATAGTGGAGAGAGATCTCAACGAAATAATATAGTGGGGAGAGATGATATACAGAGGAAAAAAACAAAGCTATGAGAGTTAATACAAGATATAGTAAACATATTCTCTATAATATGTATTTATAAACTATCTCATGTAATAATATAGTCATTGTAATCATAATGCAGAAGGTATTCACTATGTCCTAGGTATGTGCTAAGTGCTTTGCAAATGTTATCTTATTTAATCCTACAAGGGAGGTGCTATGATACTATGACCCCCAATTTACAGGTAAGGAAACTGAAGCCCAGAGAGGTCAGCCATTTAAGAACCAGGATCATATAACAGTAAAAAGAAACAGCAAGATTTTGAACCTAGGGTCACAGATTCCAAACGCTGCTTTCCTATTCCTCTCTTCTAAGACCATGGAGAAAATTAACCAGTGATCTTGTTGCCAACTTTCTTCCTGCTTAAGGGAAAACTAAATGACTTCAAAAACTGGCCCTCATTTGATGTTTGTCCATGAACAAGGCATGTCCCTCCGGACCTCAGTTTTCCCTGGACAAAGTCAGAGAGATCCTGTAACAGCAGCTCCACAAAATCACCTTATCATGACACACTCCAGGCTCTATCAAGAAATATGTTTTCAAAAACTTATCAGATGTTCTGTCTGTACCCACAGATGGCAAAACTTGAAAAGAGACTCGAAATTTTTGTTTGCTTGTTGCATTTTTAAAATTTTTATTTTATATTGGAATATAGATGATTTACAATGATGCATTAGTTTCCGGTGTACAGTGAAGTAATTCAGTTATACATACATAAACATATATGTATTGTTTTCAGATTCTTTTCCAGGTAGGTTATTAGAAGGTATTAAATAGAGTTCCCCATGCTATACAACAGGTCCTTGTTGATTATCTATTTTTAAAAATTTTTTATATGGAACATAGTTGATTTACAATGTTAGATTCAAGTTTACAGCAAAGTGATTCAGTTATACATATACATGGATCTATTCTTTTGACACTAGGGATTTTCAATCTGGACTAGACCTTAAGAGATTGTTTAGAGAGGCTTCATCAAGTTATTAAGAACAAGAGTAGTCTGGGTTTAATTCATACTCAACCACTCACTAGGAAAGTGGGCCTCAGTGGCCTCACATGTAAAACTGTAACAATGGGATTAATTACACAGACATAGATACATATTCCATAGGGTTGTGAGGGTTAGATAAGAAAATGCTTTATACAGTGAGGGACACAGTGCTAGGAATATTGGGGATGCTCAGTATGCACTTTCTACAGTAAGGATGATGGCAGTGTTGGAGATGATGAAGACAGTGATAATGATGGTGGGTGACAATGGTGATGATGATGGTGGTGATGATGATGGTGGTGGTGGTGATGATGATGGTGGTGGTGATGATGGTGGTGGTGATGATGATGGTGGTAATGATGATGATGGTGGTGGTGGTGATGATGGTGATGATGATGGTGGTGATAATGGTGGTGATGATGACGGTGGTGATGATGATGATGGTGGTGGTGGTGATGATGGTGATGATGATGGTGGTGATAATGGTGGTGATGATGACGGTGGTGATGATGATGGTGATGATGATAGTGGTGATGATGATGGTGGTGGTGATGATGATGGTAGTATGGTAAAAACGGTGATGGAAATGACGATGTTGGTGACAGCTGTGATGCTGATGGTGATGATTCTGATCATGAAGGGAATGATGGTGATATTAAGTCATTCAGTTAACAGCTGAGGAACCCAAGACACCCCCCCCAAAAAAAAATTATATGCTAATAAGCAGCCTAGCCAAAACTAGAAATCCATCTCCCTGGAGCTGGCCCACTGCCTCATGCTAAAAATAAGTGCAGCAGGATTTGGCTGAAGGAAGCTGGGAACAGCAAGTCAGGTCGTGGCTGAGAATCAGCATGGTTTTGGCTTCCCCTCCACCCTGAGCTCATTTTACAATGCCAGAGAAATCACTCTGTCCTCACCAGACCTCGTTCACTGCCTTTTATGGATGATGACACCTCCTGATGCTTATCTGAGAGGTAGGGGAAGAAGGTGAGGTCTAGCAAGCTGCTTTTTAAACAGTAGCTCCCAGTGATCCTACTGCAGCTGGTCTCACACTGCATTCTGAGAAATTCTCCCACAGAGAGTTGACTTACTTTCTGGTTACTGCCCAAGAGACAAAATAACCTACTGAATTTGTCTATTTAATCTTCCAGATGGGGCTAAGTAGGAGCCCCTCAAGGAGCTTGAAATCAAGCCAGTAAGGAATCAGATTTGAAAGAAAACAGGAGCATGAGAGGGAAGAAGTACATATATTTCATGCCAAGTAGTAACAGAATTGATATTTTGGGTCAACACACATCCCCAAAGAGCACTGAGTCTTCCCAATAAGGAGAGTAAAATTAGTTGTAAGATTTAAAGCAGTTCTACCTCAAGGTACAGCTGCCCCAGGAATCCAAAGCTAATACACAGAAATAGGTGATGCTATTTCCCTTAAGGTACCCATGGCAGACATTACTAACAGATACTGGCATCCTCCACTAAGCCCAAAACTGCCTCCCAAGGCTTCTCACAGAACTCTAGGCAGCCATGAGCAGTCGATCAGAGTGGACACGCAGATGAAAATGATTTTCCACTTAGGACATGGGAGCAAGACCCCGTAAATGATTCATAAGGTCCTGAGCTGCTGAAAAAACCATTAAGTGACTAGGTCATGGGAGAGGTTACAGCCAGATTTAGGCCTCCCAGTATAATCCCATACCAAACACTGTGGGTGATATTTCATTCATTCATTCACTCATCCATTCATCCATTCACTCATCCCCACATTCATTCATCTATCCATTCATTCATTCATTCACTCACTCATTTATTCATTATTCATTCATTTTCTTATTTATTCCTTCAATCACTCATTTTCCCAGTCATTCATTCACTCATTCCCTCTGTCATTCATTCTTTAACCAATATTTACTTATTCTGCATCCTATATGCCAAACTGCCCCACATGCTGACGACCTAAAAGTGAACAAGACAGACTCAACCCTGTCTACAGGGAGATTATAGAAAGGGCATGGGTCGAGGTGGAGAGGTGAGTGGGAAAAAAAGTGTTGCTTTTTTGGTCACAGAAAAAAAAATTAAATGTAACAATCACATAATTCATTATTTCTTTTTAATTGTGGTCACTGCAACAAAGAGTAATACTGCATGCTCTGAGAGCAGAAAGCAGGGACTCAACTTAGCCTGGTGGGGAAAGGTGAGGAGGGGAAGCAAAGTGTCCCAGAGGAAGAAACATTTGAGGTGAACACTGAAGGATGAGGAGTTAACTAGACATAGAGGGGAAAGGGTTTCTAGGCAGAAGGAATGGCTTCTGTAGAAGCCTGGAAGGATGGAAGCATTTTCATCACTGAAAATGAGAGACGGTCAGAGGGACCAAAGCCCAGGGAAGGCCTGAAGGCGTGAGCTAGATGATGCTACAGAGGTGAGCAGGGGGCAGTGTTCCCTCCCAAACATGAGTCCTGGTGTGACCCTCACCTGCTAAGAACCCTTCAGTGACTGCCCCCTGCCCTCACAATGAACTCCAAACCCCTCACCGTGTTCTGGCTCCAATCACCTCTCCACCTCGCCCCATGCCAGCCTTTCTCACTGGACACTGAACCCAGATTAAACAGTTTCCAGAATGGGAAGCACAGCACTGCAAGCCCCATAGGAGCAGAAACAACGTGTGTTTTGTTTCCTGCTGTGTCCCCAGTGCCCAGAGTCCTGGCACCATGTCAGGCATAGAGATGAACTTGAGAAATACTGTAAATGTACGATGAGTGATCCTTTGACCCCACCCTTGGCATAGTGCCTCGCACAACACACTGAAGGTTTAAACATTAGACAAGAGCAGGGACGAAAGAGGAACAGAGGGAGGAGGGGGAAGGAGGGCGGGAAGGAGGAAGGAAGGAGAGGGAAGGAGGCAAGAAGGAATGGGGGGGTGGAAGGAAGGAGGCAGGACGGAAGCGAAACATCTTATGTGAGTATTGGGAAAAGGTCATGCCATAACCAAGCTTTTCAAAGCTCTAATTCTCATCCTAAAAGACAGTGAATCTAAACATTTCAGAACAAATGATTTAAACAATGTTTTAAACAAACAAGTGTTTAAAAAAAAAAAAATGGATTCAGACTTACCAAGCTGGCAACACAGGGTCCAGTAGGGAGAAGGAGGCCTGACTGTATCAAGATGGGTGGGGCCCATTTGGATGCTTCCAGCCAAAAAGCATTTTTGTGGCCTCGTAATTTCTGAAAGCTCTTGGCGAGGCTAACTGACTCCAGGCTCAGTCTCCTGCAAAGACCTCAATCTCTGCCATCCCCTTAGTTCACCATCACGTAACCTAACCCAGGCCAGGCTGTCGGCTGGGCCTCAGTTTCCCCGCCTATAAAAAGAAATCCTTGGGTTATATCATCTCTAATCCAGCCCTAACACTGTGAGTCTCTCTTAGGTTCTCTTCCTGGAATCCCTTCCTATCCATCCACCTCAGCTCTGAAAATATTAACAATCATAATTACTATAATAATAGTAATTATTCTTATACTAGCTACCACTTACTGAAGCACTTTGTTTTTCATCTTTGCAACTGTCACATAAGGTTGATCTATGATCTTACACACGAGGAAACTGAAATTCAGAGAAGTTATGTACCTTGCCCAAAGTAACACAGCCAAGTAAGGGAAAAGCAGGAATCCGATCTCAGACACGTTTAAACCCAAAGCCCATCCACCCCTTCCTTTATCCACAAATCTAACAGGCCCCAGCAGGACAGATGTTTACTTAACACAGACACAGATTCCCTAGTTAGCTTGTGAGGCAAGGGGGAAAACAGGGAAAGGAATATGTAAGTATGGTAGTAACATTATTATTGTTTGCCAGCCTCTCTTTTTCCTTTCTTTCTGGGGCGAGGGGTAAAATTGTCTTTCATATATACACAGATTATGGAGTTTTAGGGGCTATTACCTCTGTCATCCTTTTAGTTCTAATGGAACCATGAAGCTCACAACCCTGCCAATGGCAGCAGTCACGTGGGACCTAGGTCACATGACCCATCCTGCGCTATTATAGTGCAATATTAACCATCACCCGGTCACAATGATTGGTGATTGGTTCAAGTACTGAACATGTGACCCAAAACAGCCAATAACAGCCCTCCCCTGCTCCTAAGTTCCGAAGGAAAGGCTTGCTCTTTTCTCTAGAGCCGCTATGCTGATGCGGAGAAGGCAATGGGAGCCCGTTCCAGTACTCTTGCCTGGAAAATCCCATGAACAGAGGAGCCTGGTGGGCTGCAGTCCATGGGGTCGCTGAGTCAGACATGACTGAGAGACTTCACTTTCACTCTTCACTGTCATGCCTTGGAGAAGGAAATGGCAACCCACTCCAGTGTTCTTGCCTGGAGAATCCCAGGGACGGCGGAGCCTGCTGGGCTGCCGTCCATGGGGTCGCACGGAGTCGGACACGACTGATGCGACTTAGCAGCAGCAGCTATGCTGATGTGATAGAAGCTTCAAGTTTCCTGTGACCTTGCCCCCACAGAGGCCATGAAAGGGAAGCCCCCTGTCAGAGAGAAGAATGTGGCCAATAGAGAAGCTGAAATGAGAGTCAAGGAGAAACGAGCCCTCACCCATAGATGGGCTGCTGAAACCAGCTCCACACTTGTCCTTCCCAGTTACTGAGCCAGTGAGGGCCTGAGATGTGATTTAGCCACTTGCAATCAAGAGAATCCTAAGAGAATTTTTGACCAGCATTGCATAGTTGTGGTCATATCCCACCACATACACGAACACAGTATGTCTGCTACCTAGAATTGGGCAAAAAGACCTGGTAAAGGGCATTGAGGAGAAGAAGAGGCAAGGAAGAAATATAGACAGAAAAGAAACCCCAAATTGCCATTTCCTTCCCGTCCAGTCTTGCCTCAATCTCTGACCCATGCTCATGCATTCATATCATCTGGGCTTCAGTTTCCCCAGAAAATCATGTCTTCTCTTAACCAAACAGCTACCAAACAGCTTTTTTTTCTATGTTACCTCATTTATTCCTCACTAAAACCTGCAAAATAGAAAAGTTATATCCATTCTGCAGAGGAGAAAACTTAGCCACAGAACAATTAAATTACCACATAATTAAGTGGCAGAGCCTAGAGTTTTGAACCAAGATCATGTAACTTTAAAATCCATCCCTTTAAAAAAACAACAAGAAAACTACTTCCAACAGTCTCCCCCATCAATGACACATTGGTTTGGATGCCAGCACTTTCAATGGAGTTATCCCCCTTCTCTTTCTGCTCTGATATGTCAAGGGTTGCCTGGGCCTGAAGGTCTGAAATTAACCAGGCACATCCTGATACAAGAGGATGTTTCTTTTCAGCAGCACAAGAGCTTACAGGTAGTTTGATCCTAAGAGGAAATATCCCCAGGGCAGTGGCTGGCAGCAAGTAGTAGGCTCCCTCCACTTCCAGAAGTCAGTGCCTGGAAAGCAATTAGGACAGCCCACTTGTGAATACAAAGGTGAAGATATGAACATCAGGATGTCTAGTGGATATGGAATAAAGCCGGACAGAGGCTTTTGAAAGCAGACAAGATGAGGAAAGTGACGTATAATATTGTCACTTACACTGCTTTGAACCCCCAAGCGAAAAGAACTTTTAAATCTATACTCAGTGTTACTTTTCATCCTAGGGAAGAAAGAGAGGGTCTGATGACCCATAGCAATCTGTACCTAGACTCTCTACTCAGCCAGAAATTATTGAGCACCTACTATATGCCAGCTACTGTTCTAGTTACTGAGGACGCAGGGGTGAACAAGAAACTTTCCCCAAACCCTCCTTCTGAGCCATAGATCCAGTCGTGGCATACTCCCTGCCTAAAACCATCAGTGGCTCCCCATTGCCCACAGAATCCAGTTCAAATCCCTCAGTATGGTCTACAAAGTATTTCATTGTCCAGCCTCTTCAGTTTCATCTCTTTCACAATGCTCACCATCCCCAATCCTTCCGATTCCTGCTGTGGCTATACTGAAATATTTCCAGTGTGCCCTGACTCCCAGGTTTTCAGACTTTTCTACCCCTCTCCCTTGGAGCACTATTCTAACACCACCAGTGTCCTCTTGCCCACTCCCTGGTCATCTCACTCTTACTTATCCCTCAGTATACATATCACCTCTTCAGGAAGTTTTCTTGACCCCTTTTCCACACCAGTGTTAAGCATCTTTTTTTAAAATTTAGCTTTACATACATTATTGGTTTTATACATAAATAAAAAAGGAAAACTACAGTGCTTTGTCACAACTTAAAAATTTTTACAACTATTACATTTTGCTAGAGTATAACTTATATTTTACTCTTGGTAGAATGCATTCATTAAAAACTCCAACTCCATATATATATCAAAATGTAAAGCCCTTAGCTATCTTTCTGTTATTTTTATCAATTATTTTATCAATTATTATCACTATTAAATTTTATCATATAAAATCTTCCCTTAAGTTTGTTGCACTTTCTATATCAGCAGAATAATTTTATATCATATACAATTCAAAAAATGAATAGATACTAACATCAGTCATCAGATTTCTGGACCTTAGTGTCAAAAATGAGATTATGTTCTCTGGTATGAATCTTTTCTTCTGTAAACTTTTTTAAACTTTTTATTTTATATTGGAGTATAGCTGATTAGGGCTTCCCTGGTGGCTCAGCGGTAAAGACTCTGCCTACAATGTAGGAGACACAGAAGATGCCGGTTCAATTCCTGGGTCAGAAAGTTCCCCTGGAGAAAGTCATAGCAACTCACTCCAGTATTCTTGCCTGGAGAGTCCCATAGACACAGGAGCCTGGTGGGCTACAGTCCATGGGGTCGCAAAGAGTCGGACTCAACTGAATGAAACTACTTAGCACTCACGCACACATAACCAATTAACAATGTAGTGATAGCTCCAAGTGGACAGCAAAGGGACACAGCCATACATATATATGTATCCATTCTCCCCCAAACTTCCCTCCCATTCAGGAGTGTTAAGCATCTTTAAATGGTAGTGTTGCTTTGTTAGCCTCACATCTCTCTCTTCCTTCTCTAGTAATAGAAAATCCTTCCTCCTATGGAGAATGCGTTCGAAGGCATTCAGTGGGCTATCCCATGCTCTTATCCTAGCCACAGATGACTTGAGCCAGGATTATCACCAAGCTATCACTGACACCCCACTAAACACTAAATGCCACAAAAGAAGGACAGACCTATATATGTATAATTATGGCTGTTTTGCTTCCCAGATGGCGCTAGTGGTAAAGAATCCACCTGCCAGTGCAGGAGAGTAAGAGACACAGGTTCAGTCCCTGGGTTGGGAAGATCCCCTGGAGGAGGGCATGGCAACCCACTCCAGTATTCTTGCCTGGAGAGTCCCATGAACAGAGGGGCCTGGTGGGCTACAGTCCATGGGGTCACAAAGAGTGAGACATGACTGAAGCGACTTAGCATGCACAGGAGAAAACAACACAGCATTGTAAATCACTTTCCCTCCAATTAAAAAGCAAATTAAAGAGAGAGAAAAGGACAGGTTTGTTTGCTTCACTGTCCTGACCTCAGCACCTTACACAGGTGGAGAATCCACAGGTAGGTTATCAATAAATATATTTGAATAGACGAAGGAAGAAAACTTAATTTGCTTTTACATTTGATCAAGCTAAAAACAACTGAGGTTTTCTACCGCCAAAACTTCATATTTTAGGTCACAGAGAACCAAATTTCAGTTTAAAGAACATGGGTTCAAATCCTAGCTTTGCCATTTAAGAACTCAGTGGCATTTGGCAGGGGGTTTAAACTCTTTAAGGTTCAGTTTTTCTCGCTTGTAAAATGGGATTTAAAATGAACTTGCTGGGACTTCCCTGGTGGTCCAGTGGCTAAGACTCCATGTTCCAATGCAGGGGACCTGGGTTCAATCCCTGGTCAGGGAACTAGATCCCACACACCACAAATAAAGATCCCGTGTGCCACAAGGAAGATCAAAGATCTCTCACGCCACAACTAAGACCTTATACACCCAAATAAGTAAGTAAAAATATTTTTAAATAAAATGAGCCTGCTTCATTGGGATATGATGAGGGATAAAAAAAAGACTGTATTTGCAAAATTCTTAGGGCAGGCATTGGTACTCGGTGGGAATCAGTAAGCATTAGTAGTCCCTGAGACTGTATTTAAACTAAGGACTCTAAGCTGAATTTAAACTAAGCTCCAAGCATTAGAGATTCCTATTCAGAAGAGTTGCAACTAGACATCTGTTGACATCAGAAAGATCCATCCACACTGTCCCTTGACCAAGCAGATCTGCATTGGGAACTAAATAGCCAACAAAAGGCACATTTTACAGCCTCAACTAGTCAGGAGTTTCCCATGATGCCTTAAGGAGCATCAATTTGCCACATCCGCTACCCTTGTCTGCACCTCAGCATCAACCTGGATTGAAACAGCTACAATAAAAGACAGAGAAATGCCTGCTAATTATTTCCATTTTGTGGGCTTCGAAATGCTTATCTTTGCCATACTTTTCTCATGAGATTTGATTTAGTGAAGTGTTTTAATTACCTAGAAACTCTGAAACATTGGTGGTGTTTCCTTGGGTAAGCGTGGTTGTTCCTGAAAGGGATGACTAAAAATAAGGCTATTTTTAGGAGAGAAAACTGGCTCATTTCCTCTCTGTCAAATCCAATCAGCTTCTTTCACCTACCAAAACGTAGCACTGAATGTACCAGAACACCGTTGCTTGGCGCCCAGCTGCGGTCTGAAGCCCTGTTGCTAGTACTGCCTTGTGGGTAAAAGCATGAACTCTAGAAGCAGAAAGACAAGTGGAGTGACCTTGGGGAGGTTAGCTGAATTCACAGAGTTAGTTTTCAAATAGGGGAAATGGAGAGCCATCGTTGTGCTGGTTGATGTCTTAGTTCCAGCTGCCATCCTCCCAAAAGCAGACCCTACATCATGTACTTGTGTGCAGGTAAGTTATCCAGGACATGATATCAAAAAGTAGGCATGAACTAATGAGGAAGGAACAAGGATATTTTTAAAAGTGCATTATCAAGGTCTGTGATATAGGCAACAGAGTCTTGATTTTGCACAGAGTATTTGCTCAACAATCCATGGTTAGGTCCCTGCACTTCTAGACAGAACTTGGGTGCCACCTAGCCGGCTCTTAAAGCACCAAAGAAGGTCCTGGGACAGAAATGCAGAAATCCAGGGAACAGGTCCTTCAGACTGTCAACTGAGGTGTGTCTGAGTTCCCAGGGAACTGTCCACCACGGCCGAGGCTGAAATCAGAATTGGTTGGAGGAGATGCGGAACAGGGGAGCCACAGCACTTGGGACCTCTACCTAGAACTCTTCGACCAAAATTAAAATAGATGAGCATGGATCCTGGCAGATAATAAGCAACTCAGTGCACTCAATAAATAAGAGCTGCAAGTAGGTGTGTTGAGTAACTTGTAACTCCACAAGTACTACATGGTCAACTCAAAATAACAGGTGAGTTTCCTCTCATGTGCCAACTCTGATCAAATGGAAGTGATTGCCTTGAGCCCTGTTGAGACAAGGCTTCTGAGATACCATCTGAGACCAGTGGTAAGGAGTGTGGTGATGGATTATTGATCTCTGCTACTAAAGTGGGGTACATATACTGCTAATCTTGTATGGCCAATACTTAAGGTTTATTGATTGTCTCCATCTTCAACCGTTCCAATTCACACTTAGAGGTTAAGTGTCCAACCCATGTAAAATAAGGACAATACCTGTGCTTGACCTTCGTGACTCACAGGAAGACTTTGAAGTGGTAAATTTGAAAATGCTTTGGAAACACATAGAATGCACATAAATGTGAGAAGTTCCCAGCCAGCTCCCTCCTCCCCATTCATGGGGAGGAGCCCTTGGGAATAAGGAGGTTCTCTGAGAAGATAAACCTGGTTTTCTTCTTGCTACTTAAACACACTACATGAGACTGATGGTTAGGGGACATTTGTTTGCTCCCCAGTGTTCACAGCAGCACCATTCACAACAGCCAAGATCTGGAAGCAACCTAAATGTGCATCAACAGATGAATGCATGAAGAAGATTCATATTTTATTACTCAGAGAAAAGAATGAAGCAATATCATTTACAGCAGCACAGATGCACCTGGAGAGTGTCATAATTAGGTGAAGTAGGTCAGACTGAGAAAGACAAATAGCATATGATAATACATATGCGTGGAATCTTAAAAATGCTACAAATGAAAAAAAAAATGCCACAAATGAACTTATTTACAAAACAGAAAGAAACTCTCAGGCATAGGAAACAAGCTTATGGTTACCAAAGGGGAAAGGTGGGGAGGAAAAAATTAGAAGATACATACCACTATATATATAAAATAGATAACCAAAAATGACCTACTGTTTAACACAGGGAACTATACTCAGTATCTTTTTCTAAAACTTTTCATTTTATATTTGAGTATAGCCAGTTAACAATATTGTAATAGTTTCCGGTGGGCAGCAAAGGGACTCAGTCATACATATACATGTATCCATTCTCCCCCCACCCTGCCCCGTACTCAGTATCTTTTAATAACCTATAATGGAAAAGAATCAGAAAAAGAATATATATACACACACATCTTAAACTAATAAAACATTGTAAATCAACTACACTTCAGTAACAAAAAAAATTTGTTTAATTATATGACTTGCCTGATACCCCAAAGAAGGGCTCACCCCACAGCTATTTCTCGGTACTTTCTCTGTTGCTCTAGCTGTAACTAGGTGCTAACCCTTGCTACCTAATTACCCTTCGGTCCGATCATCTTTCCCCCAGAGTTCCTATTCACCATCTCCCAGTGATGAGTGAAGGTAAGGTGGCTCCATCTCTGGAATTTAGACTGATGAATTCTCCCATTTCCTCCCTGACCCTCTAAAAGTCCCACCTCTTTCCCCATTCTGGGTCCTGAGGCCCTGTAGGGGGCTCTGTCAGGGGCTCCCCAGGGAGCAGTGGTCCCCTCCATTCAGGAGCCCAACCCCAGCAGACCAGAACACTTCCTGCTGGGAGATCACCCAGAGAGACTCAGGCCTTCACCTTTGCTCTGAGCTCACAGTCAGCAGAAAGCACCTGCAATTCTGCAGCTTCTCTTGCACGCATAGTCCTTTGCATGGGCTGGGCTCGCAGCTCCAGCTGATGGAAGCAAATCAGGGACTTGATAAGTGAGGAGACACAGACGGAAACCCCCACTGCCAGGGGGAGCAGAGGGGAGGGCTGACTTCACCTATTCCTGGCAGTCTCATGCCTGTTGTTCAAAAGAAGAAAAAGGGTATATCTTCATTTTCCCCCATAATATATCTGATGGATGTTCAAATTCCAATATAGGGAAAAGAAAAACGTTTCTTTGATCTCACTTCCCACAGGTATCTGTAGTTACCAGTTTAATGTGTCCTTCCAGACTTTAAAGACTTTTTCTTAGATAAAAAGATTATACCACATAATATCATCTTATAATTTATGTTTTTTCACTTAAATGTAAAACATTAAGATTGTTTCCCATTTTTAATTGGTAATCTGTCCAAAAATGTAATTAATACTGAAAATTAACTGAAGAATGTTCATTTCGAATAATGGTAACACTGCAGACAAGGTTTCCTTTTTTTCCTGTATTTTTTTCTCTCAATATAAAAATCATTTTATTGTCTCAAAAAAATAAAATTAAGAATATTAAAAAGATAGTTTCCAATTTTTCAATATTACAAACAACATAGCAATGGATATCTTCATTCATACATCTTGCATGCTATTCCTGTTTGTTTGTTCTTTTATAGTCATTTCCTGGAAATGTGATTTCTTGGTCAAAAGGACTCATGTGTTTAACACTCTTGATTCACATTTCTCAGTCCTCTAAGTCTATTTCTCAATTTGTCAAACCACCAGCAGGATGTGAAAATGCCAGGTTTTCTACATCCTTGGCTTACAAATAAAGATACAGCATCAGGATTATTTTTAACTTTTTATCTTTAAATAACTGCAGCCTTTACAGAAAAGTTGTAAAATTGGCAGAGAGTTTTCATATGCCCTTCACCCAACTTTAAATGTTAACATCTTATATAACCAAAGTATGATGAGCCAAGCCAGGAAATAATACTGTTGCAATACTATCAACTAATGCACAAACTTTATTTAGATTTTTATCAGTTTTTCACCAATGTCTTTTCTCTGTTCCAGAATCCAATCTGGGAATTGCACATTACATTTAGTTGTCATATCTTTTCAATCCTATCCAATATGTACTAATTCCACTGTCTTTCTTCACTTTTCATCACACTTTTGAAGCAGTCTGGCTACTTACTGGGTAGAAAGTCCCTTGATTTGGATTTGTTGATTTCTCCCATGATCGCATGGAGGTTCTGCATTAGAGGTAAGAAGGCTACAGAGACAATAGTGCGTCCTTCTCAGGACATTGTGTCAAGTGGTTTAAGATGCTGTGATGTCTAACTTACTGTCTAACTTATGAACCTGGTTCACTTGGTTAATATGGGTGTCTGCCAGCTTTCTCTGCTGTAAAGCTACTATTTATTCCTTTGTGATTAATAATATCTTTGAGGAGATAATGTCGTTGAGATTAGGCAAATATCCTCCTCAAACTTTGGCCCACTTGTCTTAGTACCCATCTGTGTGTCTTGTCAGATGCAGCATCTTTTAAAATAAAACTTAAAAGTAGACAAAGCATTCCTGATTAAATAAGCAGTAGCTAGTGAGATTGGTAAGTTAACTTAGAATCTATACCAGAGGAATGGGTGTGAGCATGTGTACACACCCTAGAGGATGTTTTCTTTATGATGAACACTGCAGCCTGACCAACCACAGGTGGATCAGTAACCTGCCAGTCTCATGCATGTGGGGCTTCCCTGGTGGCTCAGTGGTAAAGAATCTGCCTGCCAATGCAGCAGACAAGGATTCGATCCCTGGGTCAGGAAGATCCCCTGGAGACGGAAATGGCAACTCACGCCAGTATTCTTGCCTGGGAAATCCCATGGACAGAGGAGCTCAGCAGGCTACAGCCCATGGAGTCACAAAGAGTCAGATATGACTGAGCAACTAAACAAGCCATGCACGTGGAAAATGGCTTGGAAGACAAAGCATTCCACCATCTCTCTTTCACTCACTCTCTTTTGCTCTCTCTTTCCCTTTCTTCCATTTGTTAGCAGGGTCGCCGTAGGCAAATTACTTTCTCCCACTCAGTACCTCAGTCTCACTATCTGTAAAATGGGGGTGTAGCAGTACCTACTTCATAGGGCTGTTGGTAGGATTCAGTGAGCTAATGATTGTACCATCTGGTACAGAATTAGTACTGAATGCACAATAGCAACCATTAGTATTGTGTAGCTTATCTGGTTGTTCCTGGCTGCTCTTAAGGAATTTCTCCTCTGCCTTCAGAGTGTCTCTGTCATATTACCGACCATCCAGCAAAACCCTCTTGTATCACAGAAGCGGAAACTGCTACCCCAAGAAGGTGAGTGATTGTGGGGAGATGATTAAAGGTGTAGGTTTTCTGCTTCACATGTCATTACCTTTTCCAGTGATGAATACCAAATAGCAACACAATTCAAACAAGACACTTCACAGACCCCCACCTTCCATCTGCCTTAGTTAGGATTGTTTTTGTGGGATTAACAGAGACCCAACTCAACAAGCTTAAGCAAAAAGGGGGAAGACTCAATTCAGGCATGGTTAGATCCAGAGGCTAAAGTGAAATAATTAGAGCTTGAGATCGTTCTTTTATATAGGATCTCTAATCTTACTTCCTCCCAGATCCAACTTCAGCAGACAGTTAGAACTTCTTTGCCAACAGTCCAATAAGTCCTGGAATGGAATCTGGGTAACCTGGCATGATAAGCTATGACCAGGCCTGCCTGCTGACAAGTCCCGAATGAAAATCTCCTGGGTCTACAGCAAAGATGCAGGTAAGAGGATATTGCCCCATAGAACCTCAGAGCTTGACCATGTGGTTTCTGAGTCAGAGAAACTGCCTCATATATAATCAATATTGAGCCTAGGTGCTGACATGATGGAATATAAAAGACACAATTCAAACAAGATACTTCAAAAAGACAATGACTCTCTATTCTTCCCACCTTTGACATAGCAGACATCCCACTGTACTGAGACAACCAAAGGTCACAGAGGCCTCAATGAAATAATGACTCACATTCACTGCCTACAGGCCTCTAGCCTTTATATCCTTCATATTGCTTATCAACTGCTTTATTAGTAAAACATAAAAAGTAAAAGCCACCAAGTCCAAAGGACTTACTGTTGCCCATCTTCAAACCTGGACTAAACTTTGTGGTCCAGTCTAACACACCTGGGTCATTTGCTGTCTTCTGAACCAGCTACTGAGGTCAGAGAGATGGAGTGCTCTGGTCGGTTAGTTTCTGCTTTTGAGCCAATCACTGAGGCCAAAGGGATGGAGTGCTCTGATTGATCATGTTTCTGCTCTTGAACCAATCACTGAGGCCAGAGGGATGAAATGCTCTGCTAACCCCCCAGACTAGGGAGATGGTGTCCATCCTACTTGAACCACTAGAACTAAGAGTGGGGTTTTCCCAAATAAAACAAGGATGATGGATGCTGGAACAACAAAAAGTGACAGATTACAGCATTCCATTTGTGCTAAAAGAACCAATTTTGGGGGCTCATTCCTGTCTCCAATTCCACACTCAAGGAGGTTTTCTCTCTCAAAAGATCCTAATGATCATCCCCATTACATCCATCACCATTTCCAATACTTAGCTTGTAGAGGCATTCAGCTGGGTTGCTCAGAAACACTTCTGCCAGACAGATCCTCTGGCACTCAGGAGATCTGGACTGAGGCCAACTGTGCTGATGCAGACCAAACGAATTCTGATCAGTTGTTGATGATCTGTAGTGCTGTGTATCCAGATCTGAGCTCAGAGTGGAAGAGTGTGATAGTTGATTAGTCATGTCTGTCCTGGGCATGAGCAAGAAGGATAGGAGCATGTTTGCAATGTGTATCTTATCATAAAATATCTCAATGACACTTCCCTGCTTGCATATGCTAAAATCCAGGTCAAGGCAATAAACTTTGGAGCACACATTGTGCATCCCTCAGAAGGAACATACAAAATAAATCTTTGAATACAAGCTTTGTCCTATCAAGGAGATTACTTCTAACTGGTAAGATTGGACATTTAGGAAAGCATTTGGACATCATAGACTCTTAGCCTTAGATACTCCCAGTGACGCCTGCCCACTTCTCCCAGGTCTTCAGTTGCAAGGAACATCTATAGCCCTGACTGAGAAGCTATCTCTGCTCTTGCCTATGGACTCAGGATCCCTTTATAGAGTGGTCCCCAACCTTTTTGTTACCAGGGACCAGTTTCATGGAAGACAATCTTTCCACATACTGGGTGGGGAGGGGTATGGGATGTTTCAAGCGCTCTACATTTATTGTGCACTTTATTTCTCTTATTATTTTACCAGCTTTCCCTCAGATCATCAGGTAGTAAATCCTGGAAGCTGGGGATCCCACTTTATAAGGCATGCTGTGTGTGTGCTAAATCGCTTCAGTCGTGTCTGACTTTTTGCAAACCTATGGACTGTAGCCCGCCAGGCATTAAGCCTTACAAAGCCCCAAATAGAGACTCCCTTGTTGATATAATCAGAAGACAGAAGAGCACTGACAGAGAACACTGTGCATCCAGAACACAGTCCCCTTTGTGAATAAACCTTTAGGGTGGGCACATTGAGCGCCTCCATTGTTCATGCCAATGTCCAGAACAGGAGCTAGTCATGGAGAAAGCCTCCTGAATGGTACCTACACATGCACACCAGTGGAGAAGAGCTTGTTGGGCAGCACTGACGACCCCACAATGCACAGGATTCACCTGGGGATCTTGTTCAACTGCTGAGCCTCATTCAAGAGATAGGGGGCGGGGCCAGAGATGCTGCAGTTCTAATAGGTTTCCAGTGGTCTTGGCTCCAGAGGTTTCCAGAGGATGCCAATGGTCTTGGCTCACTTTGGGGAGCAAGGGGCTGGGTAATGGACAGACTAGATGCTGTGGGAAGACAGAGAAGAGGGATAGGGAGAGGGGAAACTGCACTGTGTAGAACAAGAGTAGGAAAGGAGATGAATGATGTTCTCAATATCTGCATGAAAGCACCAGCCTAAAGCCTGATATGTGGTCAAAAATTAAATTAAAATTTCCCATCTTCCTTCTCCCTTTAATCCTTCTACTTTAGAAGTAAGGTGAGTTGTTGTTTCCAAAAATGGCAACCCACTCCAGTATTCCTGCCGGGAGAGTCCCACGGACAGAAGAGCCTGGCGGGCTACAGTCCATAGGGGCGCAAAGAATCAAACAAGGCTGAGCGACTGACACTTTCACTTTTCACCTCCCATCCAACCCAACCCACACACAGACACATTCAAATAGGGCAACCGAGGGTTGGAAAGATAAGTAACTGGTCACAGGTTACACTCTGGGTAGATTCAAGCCAGAAACCCAGACACCAGCCCCTGCCTGCCTATACCCACTCCTCTGTGTTGTGACATGGAACCCAGAAAGGGACCTTGAGAAGATTCGGGGGCGTGCGCAGAACCAGCTTAAGGGCCCTCATCCAAAGGCCTCCAGTTTCTCAAATAATGAGGCCAGTTGGAAGCTGTTAACACAGATGGGAACCAGCCAGCAACAGGTGAAAGGCCGCCCAACCTAGCAGCGCTGTTTTCAGCCGTAGCACACTGCTGGCTTCCTCTCTCCAATTTCCAGGGGCCTGATCCCCAGATGCACCTGCCTGCAAACAGGCAGCAGCCACAGGGGAGACCTGGGTCTGCCCCACTCTGCTCCGGCTTCCATGTCCTCCCATTTCCTGGAGCCTCTTGGGAGCACAGTTCCTCCAGGTTAATATATGGTGCTAATGAGGGGGAGCCGGCGGGGAAAGGCAAGGTCTATTTGATCCGGGGCTTGGAATGAAGCCAGGGTCCCTCTGGCTGTAGAGTCTCTCTCCTTCCAGGTTAGTGGGAGATTAAGATGTATAGTCTGCAAATGGACTAACCTTTTCCAGGCCTCTTTAATGAGGCTTCCCATAATAGGGCCATTCCTCTTTCTTGCGTATGTGTACACATTCACACACATATACACACACACATTCCTTAACATAACCCATATGGAAATAAAAAATCTCTCCCTGGCTCTATTTTTTAAGTGGATGCTATAATGGGCAACACTTTTTTTTTCTTCAAATGAAAACCCAATGGTTCAACAACACGCCTTTCCAGTGACTCAAGACGGTAGTTTCAGCCAACTAGCTAGGCCCCTCTTAGAGTTCAGTTTTATGGATAGTGAGCAATCAACTAGACTAACAGTTCCAATACTTTGGACACCTGATGTGAAAGAGTCAACTCATTGGAAAAGACCCTGATGCTGGGAAAGAGTGAAGGCGGGAGGAGAAGGGGGCAACAGAGGATGAGATGGTTGGATGGCATCATTGACCCAATGGACATGAGTTTGAGCGAACTCTGGGAGAGAGTGGAGGACAGGGAAGCCTGGAGTGCTGCAGTCCATGGGGTCACAAAGAGTAGGACAAAACTGAGGGGCTAGGGGGATCCCCGCACAAAGTATGGTAAAGTTCCTAAGAAACATACTCAGTCCTGGGACTCTCTCTGGATGAAGCAGCATGAGCAGCTTCTAACCCGAGGTCCCTACAGAAAAGAAACATTATTATGTTCTATATCACTCATTGAAGTTCCCTGGTGGCTCAGGCAGTAAAGAATCCACCTGCAATGTGGGAGACCTGGGTTCAACCCCTGGGTCAGGAAGATCCCCCAGGGAAGGAGTGGCAACCCACCCCAGTACTCTTGCCTGCAGAATCCCATGGACAGAGGAGCCTGGTGGGCTAGAGTCCACAGGGTCGCAAGGGTCGGACAACACAGAACGACTAACACACACACACATATCATTCATGCCATCATCTACTGAAAAGGAGGAAATTCTAGCCTCTGATATTTCCAGGCACCTTTCAACCTTAAAACATACAGTGGTAGGGCAGTGATAAAGAAGCAGGGTCCTGAAGCTGCCTCTCAAACCCTTGACTTTTTAAAATAATTTTATTTATTTTATGTATTTATTCACTGTTGGCTATGGGGTGTCTTCACGGCTGTTTGGGCTTTTCTCTAGTTGTGGCAAGCAGGGGGCTACTCTCTAGCTGTGGTGTGTGGGCTTCCCATTGTGGTGGCTTCTCTTATTGCAGAGCACAGGCATGGGCCCCAGAGTGCGCGAGCTGGACAGTCGCAGCTCCTGGACTCTGGAGCACAGGCTCAATAGCTGTGGTGCACGGGCTTGATGTGCGCAGCACGTGGAATCTTCCCAGACCAGGGATCCGAACCTGGGTCTCCTGCATTGGCAGGCAGATTCTTTGCCACTGAGCCACCAGGGATGCCTTGACTTTTTAACCACCATCACTATTATCCACACAGCTTCCCTGGTGACGCAGTGGTAAAGAATCCACTTGCCAATACAGGAGACACGGGTTCAGTCCCTGGGCCAAGAAGATCCCCTGGAGAAGGAAATGGAAGCCCACTCCAGTATTCTTGCCTGGAAAATGCCATGGACAGAGGAGCCTGGCAGGCTACAGTCCATGGGATTGCAAAAGAGTCATATATAACTTAGTGACTAAATAACACCAACTATTATCCACAACAGGGCTGCAGGTAGGAACTCTCTGGAGACTTTCAACTCCATCTCAAATCAGAGCATCATCTAACCTTAAGCTTCCCAGAGAGCAGGGGCATTCTCAGGCCTGTCTCAGACACGTGAGCTTCTGAACTCAGACGTCAAGCAGTGAGCAGCGGCGCAAAGTTGAATTGTCTGACCGCAAAGTAATAAAACTAGATATTACTTTATTTTTTAAAACTCTGGACACTTAAAAATTTAAAGGCACATCCCATCCCAAACAGCTTGAGACAAAGAGGAAATCAAACCCGACAATTACAGCAAAGGAAATAACAATAATGAGAATACTGTGTATTTTAAAAATCACACGGGAAATGCCCAAGGCTGTAATCAGAAGTGCAAGTCATAGTATTAAATGCTACTGTTATTGTATTTTAAAGGATACAAATAAATGAGCTGGCCATCAACTCAGGAAGTTAGAAAAGACCAAAGAACAATAGGTAAAAAAAATACAAATAATTATTAACAAAGAGAAAAGGGGAAATATGTGACTTTAGAATTTTTTTAATCCAGAGCAAAGATACAAAGCTCTGAGGGGCTTAATCAAGAAAAATAAATAAGCAAGATACATATAATTAGGAGGAAGAGAGTTGGTGGAATAACCACAGTAATGGCAAAGATTAAAAACAGCAAAGCCTCTTGCTGCTGCTGCTGTTGCTGCTAAGTCACGTCAGTCGTGTCCGATTCTGTGCAACCCCATAGACGGCAGCCCACCAGGCTCCGCCGTCCCTGGGATTCTCCAGGCAAGAACACTGGAGTGGGTTGCCATTTCCTTCTCCAATGCATGACAGTGAAAAGTGAAAGTGAAGTTGCTCAGTCATGTCCTACTCTTAGCGACCCCATGGACTGCAGGCTACCAGGCTCCTCCGTCCATGGGATTTTCCAGGCAAGAGTACTGGAGTGGGGTGCCATTGCCTTCTCTGAGCAAAGCCTCTTAGTCATGTGCAAAAATATTTGCTGAAATATTTGCAGCAAGTGCAAGGTTCATGTTTTATTTATTAAAATAGTTATTAATATTCCTATATAAAGCATACTTAAAAATGAATTTTAAAACTTTATGATAGAAAAATAAGCAAAAGGCATGAATAGGCAGCTCAGAACAGAATGACTACATATAGGCAATGAACATACCAGAAAATGCCCAACCACATTGTAAATCAAAAAAGAAAACATGCAAATGACTGTGATGCCATCTTTCCCACTATCAAATTAGCAAAGCTTTGTTTCTGAGGTGGTTCTTACTGTAAACAGCTACAATCAATGAAAACAGAGATGAGCTGAGCCAGGTGGCCTCCCATCCAGGTAAGAGTAATGTAAATTACTGAAAGACTCCTTGGAAACATTCCAGATGAGTGTTTGGCAATTTCCTTTAGACGGAAAGGTTTCAAACATAACTCTTCTTTACAAATGCTTACAAAGCAAGCCCTGATTCCTGCACATTTGGAGTTTCCAAGATACCAAAAGAGTCAAATTTGTGGTGCCCAAGGATGAGATCAACAGTAAAGAACTCATCTGCCAATGCAGGAGACCTAAGAGATGCAAGTTCGATGCCTGGGTCAGGAAGATCCCCTGGAGAAGGAAATAGCAACCCACTCCAATATTCTTGTCTGGAGAATCCCATGGACAGAGGAGCCTGGCGGGCTATAGTCCCTGGGGTCGAAAAGAGTCAGACACGACTGAAGCGACTTAGCACACGTGCACACAAAAATGAGATCAAGCCAAGAAGAATGCCTGGCTCTAGGATCCTGTCCTGCCACCAGCGACCTAGATGACCTTGACAGTTCTTTAATTTCTCCCAAACTCCACTTTATCACCTGAGTAATGCAGGAGCTAAATTTGACCTCTAAAAGCTTTCCCTCCCCCACTCGATGCTGACTTATCATTTCATTCTCTTCTCAGCGCCAAGATGTTCCTGGTGTGTTTAAGATGCACATTTCTGCATAAGAGGCAAAAGGAAGAATGATGGAATGAGAGTAAAAAATGGACTTAAGTAAATTTTGTTTAAAAATTAATATAATATCTATAAGGGAACTATTTTATTATCAAAGTAAATGATTGTTCAGAATCATAAAACACATTTAATCAATAAAACTTTAGTTCTATATACAATTTATAGAAAAAAGTTTAAAAAAAATTTGAATTTTAAAATATTTCCTCTATCAAATGTTTATAAAAGATTTGGTTACAAAGTTTAAATCTTTTAAATTTATGGGCAATGTAACTTACAGGCAAACAGAAATATAAAGTTGTCAAAGAGAAAAAAGAAAAATGGACTAACCATCAAATACAAGAGAGTTTCTAACCTTTCCTCTGCTTCACTTCCTGCATTTCTTAAATGGGCTATAATGCTTTTGTATGCTAAAGCTCTCAATAAATATTTGCTGAATCAAAAGATAGAATCAATAAATGATATAGAAAGCCTATTTCTGTAAGGTTTTTTTCTTACTGATCTCCAAATCACTGGAAGAATATAAAAAAATTTATATTTTGTTGTTGCTTTTCAGTTGCTAAGTCATGTCCAACTCTTTGCAACCCCATGGACTGCAGCACACCAGGCTTACCTGTTCTTTACCACGTCCATTGAGTCAGTGATGCTATCTAACCATCTCATCCTCTGCTGACCCCTTCTCCTTTTGCCTTCAATCTTTCCCAGCATCAGGGTCTTTTCCAATGAGCTGGCTCTTCGCATCAGGTGGCCAAAGTACTGGAGCTTCAGCTTCAGCAACAGTCCTTCCAATGAATATTCAGAGTTGACTTCCTTTAGGACTGACTGATTTGATCTCCTTGCAGTCCAAGTGACTCTCAAGGGTCTTCTCCAACACCACAGATCAAAAGCATCAATTCTTTGGCACTCAGCCTTCTTTACATACATACCAATAAATTGATGAGGTCCCTCAGAAAGAAATTGTGAGTCAAGGAAGGGCACACATGGTCTCTATATACTTGCTCTGTTACTTAGCAGTGGCAAAAGCAAAAAAAAAACACCAGTCAACATGGCCAGATAATCTAGAGCACCTAGTCATTCCAGAGGGAAGAAAATCTAGCCATGCCAGTTGCAGGTGATTCTTCAAAGTTGAGAGTCACATGGCCAGTGGAGTCAGCCACGTGGACTCAACCATGTCCATCCACTCCTCCACTGTCATCATCACCCTCGCAGTCAGGAGGGGAGGAACCAGCATGGGCAAAGCCACATTCCAGGTGTGGCCACTGCACAACTTGACTCTCTGTAAGGATATAGACTAAAGCCAAATCACAAAGCAGGCCAGCTCAAGTTGGATTCCGCCATCAGGACAACCCATCACATGCGTAGCACTACCCTCCATGCCTTCACCAACAACAGACATCATCAACCTTCCCTACTGTGCCCAGAAGGGGAATCACCTCAGAATCCTTCACAACACTGAACTTTCCAGGCCACCACAACTACCTGATGAGAGTCATCACACAAGAAAAAGTGTATCTGTGATTTCTGGTTCAGCAAATAGCTCATGTTCCAATAATGGGTACTGTGAGCTGGATTGTGTACTCCAAAAATTCATATGGGGTTTTCTAAAGCCCCAGTGGGTCACCCCAGAACGCAACAGCATTTGAAGACAGAATCTTTGCTCAGGTGGTTAAGGTAAAATGAGATCACCCGGATGAGTCCTAATCTCATATGACTGAATCATCTTAAGAAGAAATTAGGACACAGGTATACACAGAAGGAAGACTATGTCCTCACACCGGGAGAAGACTGCCATCTACAAACCAAGGAGACAGACCTCATGAGAAACCAACCCTGTTGTCATCTTGATCTTGGATTTTTGGCCTCCAGCACCATAAGAAATGAGATGGTTGGATGGCATCACCAATTCAATGGACATGAGTTTGAGTAAACTCCAGGAGTTGGTGAAGGACAGGGAGGCCTGGTGTGCTGCAGTCTGTGGGGTTGCAAAGAGTTGAACATGACTGAGTGACTGAACTGAACTGAATCATAAGAAAATTAATTTCTGTTGTTTAAGCCACCCAGTGGGTGGTATTTCGTCATGGCAGCCTCAACAAACTAATAGAGTGGATGTGCTGATAATTTGTTAGGTGAAAAATTACATTACAAAAGAGGACATAAAATATCAGTTTTATGTAATCAAATGTACATCTGTGTGTGTGCAAGAGAGAGTGTACACTCCAAGAGGAAAATGGAATGGTACAGACCAAAGAGTTCACAGTGATTCTAGATCGTGGTGCTACAGGGGATTTGAGGGAGCAAAGATTCCTTGCTCCTGCTAATCAGTGCTGCCTTTTCAGTGGCCATGTATTAACTGTAGCTTCCCTGGCAGCTCAGCAGTAGAGAATCCGCCTGCAATGCAGGACATGTGGATTCAATCCCTGGGTCGGGAAGATCCCCAGGAGAAGGAAATGAAAACCCACTCCAGGATTCTTGCCTGGGAAATCCCATTTCCCAGACAGAAAGGAGAATGGCAGGCTACAGTTCACGGGGTCACAAAAGAGTCGGACACGACTTAGTGATTAAACAACAATGATGAAACATTTATACCAGTGTACACATATCCAATAGCTATAAAAGCTAACCCAGAGGTGATACTGTGTGTCAGGCACTTGCTGTTTTATTTATTTGAATTCATTTAATCCTCACAATCACCCCCACCAGGTAGGAACATTTTTTTATTTCCATTTTCCAGATGAGGAAACTGAGGCACAAAGATTAAGTGACTGCCCAAGATGATGAAGTTGGCACATGGCAGAGTCAGCCTCCAAACCAGGTGGTCTGGTTTCATATCTGTGACCTTAATCACACAGCACCCCAGCTTCCCCATCACTGGCCAACTCACGGCTTTCCTGAGAGTTTATCTGAACACAGTTTTGTTTAGTACAGCATGATTTGATACAAGCGTACATGAACACACACACACACACACCAGTCAAGCACATTTAGCTGTGCTTCATGGCCCAGCAAATTACCTAAGTCCTTCCCATTTAAGGCGCACAATTCAGTTGGGTTCAAGACCCCATACCTGAGAGGGTACACCCCTCTTGTAAACCTCAGGAGGAAGACCGAAGAAGCTCCATAAGTTCCGGGGTGGGGCGGTGACCGTTATGCTCTTGGACGGAGGGTAGGGTAAGCAAGCTATTCATATTTTATAAGTTTGTTTAATGGAGCCTTATTTTGGGGGGTTATGTATTTTTAAAGACCATACAGCTTAGACTGATGGAGTTGTGATGCTGATTCTCCTCTGAAAGCCAGAGAGCTGGAGGAAGCTCAGCTCTTCTGGGCCCAAGGAAGGACAGGGAATAGTCGCAAATGGATAAATGCTCATCAGAAGGAAACTGGTTAAATAAATTATGCTCATCCCCATAATGGAATGTATGCAGCTGTTAAAAAGAATGAGCTCAGGCTATAGGTCCTGTCAAGAAAGGGTGTTTGTGATATACAGCTAAGGAAAAAAGACAAGTTGCAAACCACTAGGGATAATATGATGCTATCTGGTGATAGGAAATTGTGATGGGTGTGTTGTGCATGTGTAATAATCGCTAAGGATATGGACCCTGGTCAAACCAACTGGAGTTTCCATCCCAGTTCTATTACTTCCTAGCTGTGTGACCCTTGGTTTTCTTAACCTCTCTAAGCACTAGATCCTTTACCTATAAAATAAAGAGAAACTGTACTACCCACCCACTCCATGATGTGGTGTGAGGGTGAAATGAGAGATGGATGGAAGGGATTTACATTGGCTTAGCACACTGAGAACTCAAAAAGTGCTTCTAAGATTATGGTGAAGATATTTAAAAGGTCCATAAGGAAGCCTAGCAAATTTTCCATAGTGTTCACCTCTGGAAAACAGTATCAATGAGAGCAAGGCTCTTACTATTTACATCACAGTAATTTATATCACAGAACATTGTAATTCTATCATATTTGAATTTCTATCATGTATATATTTGACTTTCCTCACTAAAATACAATAAAGCAGAGTTTTGTTTATTAATGAATAAAGCTGATTGCTCTCCTGAAAGAAATCACAGGACTCCTGAAGTTTCTAATAGGCTCATTCCTGGTGAGCTGCTCATGTTATGGCCACAGTCCTGGGACAAGTCTTCTCTGTGAGGTAGGAAATAAGAATGAGTCTTCCTGAATTGCTCAGGTGGGAATCAGCAAGGTCGTTTGCAAACTCCCAAGACATATACCTTGGCAGTAAAATCTGCCCTAACTTGAATGCTACAGTCCCCTTATTTCAGTTCAGTTCAAGCCCTCTAAACAGATAAAGCTGGGCCAAGTGAGCAAACCTACAAAAGTGCAGGGGCTTTGAGAAGAAATCAAATAGCAGCAACAATTTCTCAAATCTTTAAAAGTGTCAGGCATGATGCTAGATACTTCTGTACCATCTCATGTCATCTCTCATAGGAATCCTTTATGGTAAGTACTAAGTACTGATTGATCCCCTGTTTTACAAATGACACAGTAAGGCCTCAGAGAGGTGAAGACACTTGCTCAAGGACACACAGCTGAGAGCATCAAAGCCAGAATTTGATCTGATGCCTACCCGGCCACAAAATCTAAGCCTTCCATGGTCCGTAACCTGTGTACTGTGTCAGAGGGAAAATGGATGGACTCTTACATGGTCAGTTAAGACCTAGACACCCTTTAGTATATAAGTAATACCAAAGATGAGTATAAAATATTTCACATTCACAAACTGTCTTGAAATTTTATACCGGCTCAAATTCATTGATTCTGGGATACCATTCTGTTTTGTTCTGTGTCATGGTAATAAGTGTTTTGTAAGAAAAGAGTTGGAAGTTCTAGTGATTTTACAAAGTTCTGTTGGTTTTGTTGAGCATGTTTCCTTACAGCAAGACTTGTCAAAATCTTTGCCGTGCCAAGTACGTTTGATTACCCAAGAAGGCATGACTGAAATGATCCATGTCTCTCCTCATATATCATCCCTGTGCCTTCAAAATTACCCAAGATCCTTAGACATATATCTGAATATAAGAGAACTCCAAATGTAACATAACCCCACCTATAAGATGAGCCTATGCTTCTCCCAATGGGAAAATCTAAAACTAACTTTTAATTATATTAAAATTTAATTATTAAATTTTTAACAATTAAAATTTAATTATACCTTTAACTTAATTGTGTATATATATATGGGCTTATATATATACATGTATGTATATGTGTGTATATATATGTGTGTGTCTATGTATGTATATATATATGTATGTATGTATATGTGTGTGTGTGTGTATATATGGGCTTCCCAGGTGGCTCAGTGGGAAAGAATCCACCTACAAATGCAGGAGATGTAAGAGATGTGGGTTCAATCCCTGGGTCAGGAAGATCCCCTGAGGTAGGACATGGCAACTCAAGAAGTAGTATTCTTGCCTGTAAAATCCCATCAACAGAGGAACCTGGCAGGGCACAATCCATGGGGTCGCAAAGAGCTGGACACAACTGAGAGATTGAGCATGCATACACACACACACACACACACACACACACACACACACACACACACATGCTGCTTAGTCGCTTCAGTCATGCCCAACTCTGTGTGACCCTTCGGACTGTAGCCCACCAGGCTCCTCTGTCCATGGAATTCTCTAGGCAAGAATACTGGAGTAGGTTACCTAGCCCTTCTCCAGGAGATCTTCCCGACCCAGGGATCGAACCCCGGTCTCCTGCATTGGCAGGCAGATTCTTTACCACTGGGCCACCAGGGAAGCCCACACACACATATATATACACATATACATATATGTATATACACACACACACACACACACACACACATAAACATATATATATATCTTGCCTTTACAACTTTTAAGGATTAGATGGAGTCAAACATTCATACTTAGTATATGTAATTACTGAGTTTGACATTTATTTTTTAATAACACGTAATGTCAAATAATGTTGATGTAGACAATCTCCTTTCTCCCACTCTCTCATACCATGAAACAATTTCATTCAAACTCTTTGCCTGCATCTTTGTCTTAAGAAAGTCCCTTTTAGGGCTTCCCTGGTGGCCCAGTGGTAAAGAATCCGCCTGCCAATGCAGGAGACACAGGTTCGATCCCTGGTCCGGAAAGATCCCACATGCGGCAGAGCAGCGAAGCCCAGGCGCTACAGCTACTGAGCCTGTGCCCTAGAGTCCGGGAGCCACAAGTACTGAAGCCCGCGTGCCCTAGAGCCTGTGCTCTGCCACAAGAGAAGCCAAAGCCCTAAGAATCTTGAGCACCACGACTAGAGAGTGATCTCCACTTGCCGCAACGAGAGAAAAGCCTGTGCAGCAGCAAAGACCCAGCACAGTGAAAAATAAATAAATCTATTTTTTTTTTAAAGTAACCATTCTCTTAAAAAAAAATAAAGGGAAGCCCCTTTGTGTACCATCTCACACGGCATCCAGCTAAGTCACATTCACTTCAGCCCAAGTCATTTCGAATCGCAGCCACTTTAAAGCTGTGCAACGTGCCATCCCTGGAAATGTTACTCCGACCTCAAGGACTGGCACAGATAACACGGTGACAGTCAGGGCAGTTGTGTTTTCCCCTCGTTCATCCTCTAGGTGTCTCGACGTGCCCTCTACGACACCACTGCTTCCAGAGTCGTTTGCGAAGTCAGCTTTGGAAGTCTGGTTTACATGGACATCAAACACTGGCATTCCTGAGTCATAGCTCCTGGAATTGCTGTTACATCTCTTTGGTTCTGAGAGGTCAATGTTGGAATCTTCCAAAGACCCAGCTTTGGTGTCCAAGTCATTATTAAACAGGACTTTGCTAGTCTAAATAAAATCATTACAGGTGTGTCCCATCATGTGACGCACTTCACAAGGACCCAAGTGTCTGCAGCATGTTCTCTCCTGTGGCATCGATATGGGAAGAAGCTCTCATGTTACAGTCGGGCAGGTGCAGTGGATATAAAGGGAAGTTGCTGTTTTAGTCACTAAGTCGTGTATGACCCTTTGCGACTACATGGACTGTCTCCCGCCAGGCTCTTCTGTCCCCTCTTGCCTCTGGGATTCCCCAGGCAAGAACACTGGGATGGGTTGCCATACCCTCCCTCAGGGGATCTTCCCAACCCAGGGATGGAACCTTCGTCTGCTGCATTGGCAGGCGGATTCTTTACTGCTGAGCCTCCTGGGAAGCCCTATATACAGGAAAGACCTCCCCTCTAAACGGAAGGCTGCGCTCTGTCAGCAGTGAGTGGGTTAAGCACAAACCATGCACCCCAGCTTGACAAGGAGTCAGGCCAGATATGGCAGGACCAGGAAGACCTGGTCTTCCAGGCAAGACCTGGTTTCCAAGACCAGGAAGAGTGAGGGCAAGAGAGGAAAAATTATTGACCTAGGTAGAACATTCAATTGCAACCTCATGAGTAAATGGGCCATTTATCCCCCAGTCCGGAGCTCCTTGAAAAGGTGACCGTCCATCAATCCCTCGTCCAAGCTGCCCCTTGATGAGCTGTTCTATCAATGGGCTAATTTAGCTGATTACAGAGGAATTTGAGAGGAACGGGCCGCCAGCGCCTGGGTCTGGGCCAGCAGTGCATTAAGTCCACCAATGTCTCCATCAGCCCCCACTTGGGACCGATAGGGGCGTCTTATTCCTGAAAACATGTCCCATCTGACGGGCTTTCTTTAAACTCAGCTCCAGCTTATCAGGTGCTAGGTGGAAACCCTCCTGCTACAGTGCATGGATTGTTCTGTCCTCTAAGTCCTTGATGGGGTAGGACAGCCTCTGGGACCAATGCCAGGCTATTCTCGGCTGCTGGTCAGCAGCATGTCAACGCCCAGCTCCATAGGATGGGAGTGCAGAGAGAGGTGCAGAGGCCCAGCCTGGACTGTCCTTGCTCCTTTACCCCTCTGACTTTTTACAGCACACAAGGTTTAGAAAATGCCCCCACCATCCTTCAACAGAGGGGGAACTAAACTCACATACAGGAGGAATAGGTACACAACCACGCTGGGAATCTCTCCACTCCTTCCAAAAGGGATCACCTTCAATCACCTCTAACATTTCCTACCTTTCCCATCTTTGAATTAAAGCATTGCCCCATCCAAATAATCCACTTAAAATATGGAGTTGTTAGCCATTTACACTTTAGTATGATTTAGTCCCTAATAGTTTCCCTAATGGCTCAGTTGGTAAAGAATCCACCTGCAATGCAGGAGACCCCAGTTCAATTCCTGGGTTGGGAAGATCAGCTGGAGAAGGAATAGGCTACCCACTCCAGTATTCCTGGGCTTCCCTTGTGGTTAAGCTGGTAAAGAATCCGCCTGCAATGTGGGAGACCTGGCTTCGATCCCTGGGTTGGGAAGATCCCCTAGAGAAGAGAAAGGCTGCCCACTCCAGTACTCTGACCTGGAGAATTCCATGGACTCTATAGTCCATGGGGTCTCAAAGAGTCAGACATGACTGATTGACTTTCACTACACTATGATTTAATCTGCCCACTGTTATTTAAGGTTCCAAGAGCAGGACATACAAGGATATGTCCAGACGATAGGAATGTTAGATAGATGGAAATCTAGAAAGGAGGGCTGAGGGATGCTATATTTAATATTTATATTAAGGCATTTAATTCTCTGCACAGTTGAATCACAGCAGGTTTCAATGGGGGGGGGGGGGAGGGAGGTACTAAAAAAAGAGGAAAAAAAGACCCTGACTCTTTGACTGAGAGGGATCCCAAATTCAGAAAAACATGAACCTTTCTGCTCAAACTTCTATTTAAAGGAATAAGAGCACAGGCTCACATAAGTAGCTATAACGTGACTTAAATATCATTCATTTCTATTAGGAGGGTCTGAAACGACCCTCTCCCTTTCAACGGACGTTCCTATTAGGACTGTGTTGATACACAAGCAATCCCCCTTGTTTATTTCTCCAACTTAAAACCCAAGCCCTTTTTTATTATGCAGAAATCATTTTGTGGCAAGTGACAAAAGTCAAATTGAAAAGTTTCAGCGTTAAATAAGATGGTCAGGGTGAGTCTCACTGAGAAGGTGATACCTGAGCAAAGACTTGAAGAAGGTGGGTGAGGGGGTGAGGAGGTGGGGAGAACAGTGTTCCAGATGGGAGAAAGCAGCCAGTGCCAAGGTCCTGAGTGAGGAATGTGTCTGGTATAGTCAGACACGCCAAGGAACCCAGTGGAGAAGAGCAAGCAAGAAGCTGGACAGGAAAGGAACAAGGAGTCAGATCCCATAGGACCCTGTGACCATTCTAAGGACATAAACACATGAAATGACTACCACAGCTTAGCCCATAGAAGATTCCAAGAAGTGGAAAGGTGGGGACAAAGACAGCGATCAAGATGCTGGTGTTGATGGCAAAGATGCCGATGCTAATGGTGAAGGTGCCGAGGTGGTGATGATGGCCGTGACGACCGTGACGTGATGTGATGTGGCACCCAGCCGTCCAGTGACAGCATCCTGGCTTAACACAGAGATACTCTCACCTTTCTGAGCTGCTCTGAGGATTTCCAAATTAACACAGGCAATTTGCACTTTGAACCCATGCTGAGAAAATTGCTCTGTCAACACAGGGTGTTTCCTGCCACCACACGTCTCTATCATGTGCCTGACACCATTATCACGGAGAGGTCACCAGGTGGCACCCATTAGCAGGACTCACCCTTGTTCTGCTCGCACCTCTCTGTTCTTCATTCCCTCCTGATATCGGCAGAAATTCCCTGAATCCAGCTACCCGCCCCCATGGATATCGTGCGTTCCTCACGCATGGCCTTTTGCCCAAACCAAGTGGGTCATATCACTGGGTAATATGTGGTATGTGGGTCCAAATTATCTGGATATCATTAACAACCACTGACAAGGCTCCAGGCTATCAGCATTGACATCATCTAACCGAGCGCCTGCCTCACCCTGACTCTTGACTCCTGGAAGCCATTGCAAAGTGTAACTAATCCTTCTCAGACACCCAGGGCCCCAGCAGAGTGGTACCGTAACACCGCTTCTTCAGAAAGGAGTTTTCCCAACATGTCCAGTGCATGGACACACACCCGTGTGAAGTTGTTGAGCTATCCTTTGAGAATGTCTCCTCTCCTTACCTCTGACCTGGCTAAGGGTGCTCCTCCCTGCACCTACACCCACTTCCTGGGGACTTCCCTGGTGGTCCAGTGGTTAAGCGTTCACCTTCTAAGGCAGGGGGTGTGGGTTCGACTCCTGGTCTGGGAGCTAAGAACCCACATGCCTCACAGCCGAATAAACCAAATGATAAAACAGAAACAATATTGTCACAAATTCTAGAAAGACATTAAAAATGGTCCACTTTTGGGGGGGTGGGGGAATGCATATCTTTTAAAAAAATTTTTAAGAAATTCATTTCCCAAATCCGTTGTGGCAGAAAGTCCCTTTTTGAAATTTAAACATGGAATCATCAAACTATTCGGCTGCCCAGATGGCGCAAGTGGTAAAGAATCAGCCTGCCGATGCAGGAGACGCAGGAGACATGAGTTGGATCCCTGGGTCGGGAAGATCCCCTGGAGGAGGAAATGGCAACCCGCTTCAGTATTCTTGCCTAGGAAATCCCGTGGACAGAAGAGCCTGGCGGGCTACAGTCCAAAGGGTTGCAAAGAGTCAGACACGACTGAGCGACTGAGCACATACCTACATATCAAATTATTCAGGACTCCTTAGAATACTGGCAAGGCTCCCCGTGACTTGGCCTCTGCCTTCCCCTCCAGCTCCGTCTCCCACCAGGCTGAGCATGCAAGATCTTCGGTACATACGCTTCCCCATTGTCCAGGCCATTCTGGTCTCACACGTCCTCCTCCTCCACGAATCCTCCGCAGAGCTCCTCAGCCTGGCAGGAGCTCCCGCCCCGTGTGCCTGGGTAACCAGTCCAGAATCCCACTGCGGCTCTTACCACCTGTCCTCTTGTGTTTTGAGGACACTTTCCCAGATGTCCTGTCTCATTCACCCGTGGTCTCCATCTCTGGAAAAGGAGTCTACTCACAGCAGATGCTCTGTAACTGCCTGTTGCTTGAACAGGAGAACCAGTGTTTAGTCAATTCCATCCTCACCTTACCTTCTGAAGCACAAACAGCAGGCTGGTTTGGAAGACCTGGGTCCAGATCTCCACTCCACAACTTCTCAGCTATGACTTCGATGGCTGATAAGGTAAGTCGATCTTTCTAGTCCCAGTTTCCCCATCTCTAAAAGGGAGGGGTAGCACTTCTTACAGCTACACTGAGAATTTTTTTTTAATTTATTAGTTTTCTTTATGTATTTATTTTTCGTTGTGCTTGGGTCTTTGTTGCTGAGTGGGCTTTTCCCTAGTTGCAGCTAGTAGGGAATACCCTTCCTAGTGGTGCACAAGCTTCTCACTGCGGGACCTTCTCTGGTTGCAGAGCACAAGCTCTAGGCTGCGTGGGTTTCAGTAGTTGCAGTTCCAAGGCTCTAGAGCACAGGCACATGGACTTAGTTGTTCGTGGCATGTGGGAGCCTCCCAGGACAGGGGTCAAACCTGTGTCTCCTGCACCAGCAGGCACATTCTTTACCACTGAGCCACCAGGGAAGCCCTACACTGAGGATTAAATAAGATATTCTACTAAGTATTCTTCCCTGGAGGCTCAGACGGTAAAGTGTCTGACTACGATGTGGGAGACCTGGGTTCAGTCCCTGGGTTGGGAAGATCTCCTGGAGAAGGCAACGGCAACCCACTCCAGTGCTCTTGCCTGGAAAATCCCATGGACGGAGGAACTTGGTAGGCCACAGTCCATGGGGTTGCAAAGAGTCGGACACAACTGAGCAACTTCACATTCACTTTCACTGAGTATTCAAGGAGTGCTAGTAAACACTATTATTATATTCTCCATAATCGATGAAGCTAGAGATTCTTATCTATTTGTTCGCTGATATACCCAAGGCACCTACCATGGTACCTGACACACAGTAGGTATTCAACAAACATTTGTTGAATGAATAAACAAGCTAGTCTTGCTAGACTGAAGGAGAAATTCCCTGTATCCCTGGAATCTTTAGATTCACATATAGGATTCTCAGGGCTTCCCAAGTAGCTCAGTGGGTAAAGAAGCTGCCCGCAATGAAGGAGATGCATTCGATCCCTGGGTTGGGAAAATCCCCTGGAGGAGGGCATGGCAACCCACTCCAATGTTCTTGCCTGGAGAATCCCAGGGACAGAAGAGCCTGTCAGGCTATAGTCCATGGGGTCACAAAGAGTCAGACATGACTGAAATGACTGACAGGTACAATTAGGGGTAGAATTCTCAAGATGTCTTTTTCCTATTCCCAGAGGTTCTAGTTTGGCAGGGCATGGATGAGACCCAGAAACCCAAATTTGAATGGGTTCCTCATGATCACCCCATTCTCCATCAGTTCAGGAACCTCAGAGCTACATGATTTAAGTCTCCATCACCTCCCCCTCTTTCTCAGCTCATCCCCTGTTCCTTTCCAATTGCAGTCATCTGACAGTCCACTCTTAGTCACAATTACGATCATTGCGCTGGGGCTGATCTTACTTGCGTCGGACACAGAGACCCAGCAGAGGCTTTTAAGTGAATACTTGGTAACAGAACAATCAGGTTAAAAGAGCAGTGTGACGCAGAGCATGAAATAGGAAAGTCTCGTGGCCAATTGATTTGGACCACGCTTATGGGTTTGTGAAATGAATTTCATTTTCTGGACCAAATGGAAGCCCATCTTATAAATCACTGCCGCTCTCAGAGATTAATAAAGGAAACAGGCTTGATTAAGAATTCAGAGCATTGGTCATTGCAGATTTATAGACCCAGAGGTCTTGCCACAGGGATTTCCCACCTGTTGTCATTTAGGAAGATTAACCCTAGGGCTTCAGGCTAAAACCTTCAGGCCCAAGCCCTCCTGGGACAGTAAAGGTCAATTCTAGGAAACGCATTTCTCCATGTATTTCCAACCCTTCCCAGAAATGAACTAGTTATGTGGCCTTTGACACAACGTTCTCTGGGATTTTTCCTAGATTCTGGACAGGTGGGGAATTTGATTTAAATGTCTTTCTGCATATCTGCTCAAACTTGGCAGAAAAAGGTTGAGTCGCAATTTAAAAATAAAAGCAACAAGAGTAAAAGGTGTTTAGGGGAATCAACTAAATGCAAAATAATCCCCATTAGCCCCAGTGTTTGCACACCCTGCGTGTAGGAAGGTTTACAATGAGAGCCGAGGCTTTTAGCGTCCAAGACTATCTTTGGTATTCCTTATCTGTCAAAGCCTGTCTGTGTTATGTGCTCAAGTCGTGTCTGACGCTCTGCGACCCCATGGACTGTAGCCTGCCAGGCTCCTCTGTCCGTGGGATTCTCCAGGGTTGTCATTTCCTTCCCCACGGGATCTTCCCAATCCAGGGATCGAACCCGTGTCCCCTGCATCAGCAGGCGAATTCTTTACCACTGGAAGACTATCTACTCAAGACCAAAAAGAGCTGAACTCATGAAACTGATGTGAGGGGAGGGCACAGGACCACACTACCAAGCTTCTGGGGACAGAATCAACTCCTATTATTCTGGCGAAATGTCCGGGTTTGGGAACCAGTACTTGTGATAAGTATGCTCTGCACATAGGAAGTCACGCTAGTTTGACATACATTTTACTCTATAATATTTGGAGCCCTGGTGGTTTACCCTTCAGCGAAAGTTAGAAATCAGGAAGATGTTCATACCAGTGAAAAGGGAACACAAGGGAGGCTTTTGGGGTGCTGACCATGTTTCATTTCTTGATCTAGGTGTGTTCAGTTTGTGACTTTTTCTCAAGATGTACACTTAAGATGTTCACTTTTCTGATATTTTTATATTCAATAAAAAGCTAAACATTTAAAAAGTAGCACAAGACTGTTGGAACCAGACGAGTATGTCTGATGCTTCTGCAGGATTCTGACTGGTTACTTAAGTCAAAGCAGCAATGAAGAAGCCTTCTGTACAGTTTGTTTCATTCGATCACGCGTTCATGCACTCATTCATTCAATAGATGCTATACGCCTACTCTGTTCATTCAACATGATTCTGTTTTACCTTCTTCAGGAAACTTGTCATTACCAAAAATTATCGTATCATTTATTTGTTTCATTTACCGGTGTATCATCTGTCTATGCTCCAATAGAATGCAACCTTATGAGAGCAGGAACCATATCTTTCTTGTCAATGCTGTAACCCCAGAGCCTAGCAAGTGCCTGGCACATAGTACACTCAATGAATATTGGTCAGTTTCCCAAATGAGAGAATCAAAGTAGTGCCTTTAGCTCTGGAGTATCCAACTCAAATCTCTACGGTAGCACTAGATCACATGGTCATTTTAAGCCAGTGAAAATCGCTGCTCAGACCTCCCTGGTGATCCTGAGGCCAGGAAGATCCTACATGCCTCGGGGCATCTAAGCCCGGGTGCCACAACTACTCAGCCAGATGCAGCCAAAATACCTTAATTGTTTTCTAAAAAGGCATATATGTGTTTTAATTTTTAATTTAATTTTTTCTCGCTAAGTTGTGTCCAATTCTTTGCGACCCCATGAACTGTAACCCACCAGACTCCTCTGTCCATGGGATTTTCCAGGCAAGAATACTGGAGTGGGTTGCCATTCCCTTCTCCAAGGGATCTTCCTGAACCAAAGATCGAACCCAAGTCACCTGTGACTCCTGCATTGCAGGCATATTCTTTACCACTAGCACCAACTGGGAAACCCTGTGCGGGGTGGTGGGGGGGGGGGATGTATTTCTTTAAAACTTTTTTTTAAAAGACCACAATAAGATCTCACTTCATGGCTGATAGGGTGATTATCAACAAAAAGACAAGAGGTAACAAATGCAAGTAAGGATGTGGAGAAAAAGGAATCCTTTTGCACAGTTGGTGGGAATGTAAACTGATGTAGCCACTACAGAAGACAGTACAGAATTTTGTTAATATAATTAAAAATAGAACTACCAAATTCTGGGTATATATCCAAAGGAATTGAAGTCAGGATCTCAAATAAATACTTGCATTCCTGTGTTCGTCGCAGCATTAGTCACAACAGCCAAGACCCAGAAGAACTTAAATGTCCATCGGCAGATAACTGGATACAGAAAATATGGCATATACGTGTTGCTGTTTAGTCACTAAGTTATGTCTGACTCTTGTGACCCCGTGGACCATAGCATGCCAGGCTCTTCTGTCTGTGGGATTTCCCAGGCAAGAATACTGGAGTGGGTTGCCATTTCCCTCTCCAGAGGATCTTCCCAACTCAGGGATTGAACCCACGTCTCCTGCATTAGCAGGTAGAGTCTTTACCACTGAGCTACTAGGGAAACCCCAGCATATACAGACAATAGAATATTATCCAGCCTTTGAAAAGAAAGAAATCCATTCTGCCATTTTCAACAATGTGGATGAACCCAGAGGACATGATGGTAGGTGAAATAAGCCAGACACAGAAGGACGAATACTGCCTGATCTCACTTATATGTAGAATCTGAAGTAGTCAGACTCAGAAAAACAGAATGACACTTACCAAGGCTGAGGGGAGGGGAAACAGGGAGGTGATCGTCAAATGATACAAAGCTTCAGTGATTATAGTTAACGACACTGAATTGTATAATCCAAATTTTGCTAAGAGGATAGATCCTATGTTGAGTGTTTGAAACTTCTGAAGATGATGGATATGATTATAGCATTGATTATGGGGATGGCTTCATAGGTACCTAGTTATCTCCAGACTCATCAAGTTGTACAACAAAAATGTACAGCTTCATGTACGTCAATCAAACCTGGATTAAGTGGTGGGGTTTCTTTGTTACTGTTTTTTTTATACTCTGCCCCTTGCCATGTGGGATTCTATTTCCCCAACCCATGCCACCTTCAGTGGAAGTGCAGAGTCTTACCCATTGGACTGCCAGGGAAGTCGCAAAGTAGTTTTAATAAAAGAAGTGAGATGGGAAAAAGTGGATGCTCACTGCACACGCTAGCTGTTACTTGGAACTTCCCAACATGCCGCTTAAGCCCAATTTGGGGATGTATGTGCTGCCACTCTTCTCTGCTGTTTCTGTTTCTCTTTTCTTCTAATGACTGTATATTGAAATCAAGTTAAATAATCTCTAAAATATTAAAATAAGATGAAGTCATTGTTAATGCTTTAAAAATAAAAACGACCAAGTGACCTTCAGGGTAGAAGCTAGAATATAAAATCACAGACTAGCTTCTGAGGACCCTAGGGCCTCTTCCACCAAGAAGCCCTCCTGAATTCTCCTTATATTACCAGAATAACTCCTTTTACCATACATTAGCCTAAGTCAGAATCTCTTCAAGTCAAGTGTTATCAACTGAATTTTTTCTCCTTGGACCCCATTTCCTACTCAAAGCCTGAACCCCCAATTAAGGGAATTGGAAAGTGAAAGTATTAGTCACTCAGTTGTGTCCAACTCTTTGTGACCCCATGGACTATAGCCCACCAGGCTCCTCTGTCCATGAATTTCTCCAGGCAAGAATACTGGAATGGGTATCCATTCCCTTTTGTGGTAGATCTACCCAACCCAGGGATCGAACCCAAGTTTCCTTCATTGTAGGCAAATTCTTTACTGTCTGAGCCACAAGCTTTTAAGGAAGGAATTAAGACTAAATGAGATCATAAGAGTGGGACCTTCACCCAGGAGAGCTGGTGTCTTTACAAGAAAAGGAAGAGACTGCAGTGCTCTCTCTCTGGGCACACACACAGAGAAAAGGCCACGGGAAGACATAGGAGGCAGATGCCACCTGCAAACCAAGGAGAGGAGTCTCACTAGGAACACACACTGCTGCTCTGGGCTTTGATCTTGGGCTCAAGCCTCCCAAACTATTTGAAAATAAATTTCTGTTTTTAAGCCACCATGACCACAGTATCTTGTTACAGCAGTCCAAGCAGGCTAACACACCATGTGACTCTGGTTTTGTGGCTTTCAATTATGCATATTAGTTGAGACTCCACTAATACCAATGTACCAAAAAAGTCTTCATGGGAGCAGACTTTATTGGCCCTTTAAGAGTAATTCAGGGACCTCCCTGGTGGTCCACTGGTTAAGAATCTGCCTACCAATGCAGGGGACCTGGGTTCAATCCCTGGTCCAAGAACTAAGGTCCCACATGCCATGGGCAACTAAAGCCCACCCACTAGAACCACTAAGCCCATGAGCTCCAGAGCCCTTGTGCTGCAACCGCTGAAGCCCATGCCACAACTAGAGAGGCCATGAGTCTCAGCCAAAGATCTCACCCCACTTGACACAACTAAGATCAAATGCAGCAAATAAATATTTCTCATAAAAAGAGTAATTCACCATTAGTATATTAGCAGATGTCCCATAATCCTGCTAGGTATGATCAGAGGGGGTTACTAAAAGCGGCATAAACATTGTCCCTATTTACTTTCCTCTGGGTCATTCATTCATCCAACAAACATTTATTGAGCACCAACTGCATACCCAGGGCTTCCCTGGTGGCTCAATGGTAAAGAAGGTGCGCCCGCAATGCAAGAGACACGGGTTCCATCCCTGGGTAGGGAAGATCCCCTGGAGTAAGAAATGGCAAACCACTCCAGTATTCTTGCCTGAGAGATCCCATGGACAGAGGAGTCTGGCGGGCTACCGTCCATGGGGTCACAAAGAGTCAGACATGACTTAATGACTAAACAACACAACATGCCACAGAACTGCATATCTAGTAGTGTGCTAGGCCCTGGAGACGCAGCAGTAAATGAAGCATAGCGGAGCCTGCTGTGAAGGAGCTGATGGTCTAGTGGACAGATATAGAAAATAAACAAGTGAATGAGACCATGTCCAAGAGTGATAACGGCTCTGAAGGAAGCAAAATAGCGTGGCTCACAATCGGCCTGAAAGAATCGTAGGGGCCAGTCAACAGGAAGACCCAAAGACGGAACATTTCAAAAAGGGGACACAGGGCCTTCCTGGAGGGCCCAGTGGCTAAGCCTTCACGCTCCTGATGCAGGGGCCTAAGTCAAATCCCTGGTCAGAGAACGAGATCCCGATCTGCTACTCCAGAGCCCGCAACTAAAGAATGATCGCACGTGCCACACCTAAGACCCAGTGCAGTCAAATAAATAAATATTAAAAAAAAAAAAAAAAGTCTCATTACTTAAAAAACAAAAAAGGGTCAGGGGTGGTGAGTATAACGTCAAACACCCTGAGACAGAAATAAGGACATGTGAAACCTCTCCAGCCAAAATTTAAAATTATCACTGGGTTTGAAAGAAGAAGTCAGTGCTCAGTACCTATCTGTTGCTTGAACAGAAGAGCCACTCACCTGTTTAGACCTATGCCATCCTCACTTTCCCCACCCAAGCCAATGAAGATATACCAGAAGTTCCTAGAGCACTGTAGCAGGCTGGTCCAGCAGACTTGGGTTTGAGATCCTACCCTATTTCTTGAGTTTCCCTGGTGGCTCAGTGGTAAAGAATTGGCCTGCAACGCAGGAGACTCAGGTTTGATCTCTGGGTTGGGAAGACCCCCTGGAGAAGGGAATGACTACCCACTCCAGTATTTGTGTCTGGAAAATCTCATGGACAGAGGAACACGGCAGGCTACAGTCCATGGATTTGCCAAGAATTGGAAACAACTGAGCAACTAACACTTTTGCTCTCACTTTTCCATTTCTTAGGGTCTAGTATACTTGCAAAAGTGGGGAGGACAATATTTACCTAGATGGATGCCCTTTATTCCACCCTAACCCAACCTTGGTATTCAAAGTCCTCAGACCAGCAGTACCAGCATTATGTGGGAGTTTATTAAAAGTGTAGCATCCCTGGTCCCACTCAGATGTACAGAGTCAGAACCTGCTTTTTTTAAACAGATCTGCATGACCATTATAGGTTGAGACTCATTGCTCTATGAAACACTGTGTACCCATCATTTAATCCCATCCTTGGAAGAAAGACATTAAAAGATATGGACCCACAGGCGAAATATGACTACATCATCCTCCCCCTCATCTTTGACTCACTGTAATTTCTTTTAATAGCCCAGGAGAAATATTAAATGACCATGTGGACTGCAGAGGCACAACTCAGGAGAAAGACATGGATCTGAAAAGGGCTTGGAAGGAAGGAGACTCAGAAATGTTTGATCTTTGTTTTCTGTTCAGTTTATTCCTGAAATCAGAGTCAAAAGGGGACAATCAAAGGAAATCAGAGTCAAATTCCCCTGAGAACAGCCAAAACCAAACATCCACACTGAGTCATGACTAGCATGGGTTACACAGCTTCAGCATCTCCAGGCCTTCAGGACCAGAGGCCTGTCTTCCCCGAGGAATTAGGTTGGGATACCTGTGAATCAGTGTTATCTTTGGTGGGGAAGAAGCCCTGGAATTTGATTAGACACAGTTGGTGCAGCCAGCGGTCATTTACCCAGAAAATTAGGGCTGTCTTGCTTACACAGCCCTAAGTGGGGAAAGTGCAGGGTCAGTTGAAATGGCTTCAGCATCCATGGGGCAAATTAAAAGGCAAAGAGAAGAATATAATCTATAATTCACGAGGCCAACCAGAGCAGGGGAACTACAACAGAAGGAAAAGTACCCACACATGTGGGATGGGCTCCGTTGCCCAAACATCTTTGGGGAAATAACTATGATTGTTTTGTACGGGAAGGAAAAATGTTTCCAAGAATCAGTGAAGATTCTTATTTAGAAATGTCCATAAGCTGGGACAGGAAGGATCTGAGTATCTATTTTACAGAACGTTTAAAGGTGCTGATGGTATGATCAATTACTCAGACAGTTTTCTAATTTGACGAGCATCATGCACAAGACAGATACTTCCATGCCCACTCCTCGATTCCCTCCTCCTAAGTCAGTTGATTCTGCTCACCCTCCAGTAGCAGATCAGGAGACAAAGGGGGTGAACCCTGCCTTAGAGTTGCTCACAGAAATTCAAAGGCCACCCTTGCCCACCCTCCCTCCCCATCACTGCATTGAGATGGGAAGCAACCAGGGAGGAACATACATACCCTACCCCCAAGGTCACAAGAGTGGAAAACCAAATCCTAAACAGTACAGATTCCCATACAGATTTAATTGAGAGTCCTCTAGACCAGGGGTCAGCAAACATTTTCTGTAAAGGCCCAGATAGTAAATATTTAAGACTCTGCAAATCATAAGGTCTCTGTAGCAACCACTCAACTCTGCTAAGGGTGGCATGAAAGCAGCTGTAAATGATATTTAAAGAAATGAGTGTGGGTTGTTCCAATAAAACTTTATTGACAAAAACAATTAGTGGGCCAGGTTGGACCCATGGGCCAGAGTTTACCAGCCCATGATCTAGTACAATTTGGTCCTGTCTTCTTATTTTACAGATGGAAAAACCAAGGCTCAAGGGGGAAATGACTTGCCCAAAGCCACACACCTAGGTCAAGACAGAGCATAAGCTGAAAGCTTAAAATGTTAACTGCACCTTTTAAAACTCTCTCCAATGTACTAGATGGTCCCTTCCTCCCTTCCCTCCTGCCTTCTTCCTTTTATTATGTGCAAAATAACTAAGGATATGGTACACAAATACACAGTCCATGCATTCATACCTTCAGTCTAGTGTTATACTGAGAAACCAGTTTAAAAATAAGCTTACTTTCAGAAGTAGCCTTAAGTGCATGCTGATTTGTAAATATTAATATTCTAAAACCACTGCAATTAAATTATTAGAATAGTGCTGACCTAGAGCATGCAAAGCATTAAAAGGTGATTGCTCCTCAAAAGAAAAACTATGACCAACCTAGACAGCATACTAAAAAGCAGAGACATTACTTTCCCAACAAAGGTCCATCTAGTGAAAGCTATGGTTTTTCCAGTAGTCATGTATGGATGTGAAAGTCGGACAATAAAGAAAGCTGAGCGCCGAAGAATTGCGATGCTTTTGAACTGTGGTGTTGGAGAAGACGCTTGAGAGTCCCTTGGACTGCAAGGAGATCCAACCAGTCCATCCTAAAGGAAATCAGTCCTGAATATTCATTGGAAGGACTGATGCTGAAACTGAAACTCCAATACTTTGGCCACCTGATGGGAAGATCTGACTCATTTAAAAATACCCTGATGCTGGGAAAGATTGAAGGCAGGAGGGAAGGGGGATCACAGAGGATGAGCTGGTTGGAAGGCATCACCGACTCAATGGACATGAGTTTGAGCAAGCTCTGGGAATTGGTGATGGACAGGAAAGCCTGGCGTGCTGCAGTCTATGGGGTCACAAAGAGTTGGACACACTGAGAGATTAAACTGAACTGGAGCATGCAATACTCTTAGAAATGTATCTTCTCTTTTCACAGGTGTGTTTGCTGCTTAGAAAACTAATCATGCTCATTGAAAGGGGAAAAAAACTCTTTAATGTAATTAACAGATGGAAAGAGAAATTGCCCATTATCTTGTTATTCACAGATATCTACATTAGCAATTTGATGTATATTCTACTTTTTATACAGACGTGGATATATATGTGTGTATATATACATGAGGAGCTTCCCAGGTGGCACTAGTGAACCTGCCTGCAAAATGCAAGAGACATAATTGACACAGGTTCGATCCCTGGGTTGGGAAGATCCCCTGGAGAAGGGCATGGCAATCCACTCTAGTATTCTTGCCTGGAGAATCCCATGGACAGAGGAGCCTAGCGGGCTACAATCCATAGAGTCACAAAGAGTCAGACATGACTGAAGTGACTTAGCATGCAGGTGCACACACACACACACACACACACACACACATACACATATATATGTGGGTATGTGTGTATATGCATATGAAGGGGGTTAGGAGGGTGGTAACAGAAATGAGATCTTTCTAACGGTACCACTCTGCACAGATGTAATATTTCTTCTATGGTAAAATGCCTATTCATTTCCATCCCCTGAGTTACCGTAAATTTTTGAAACACAGCCCATTCATGAACTGAACTTTATTTAAATCTCTCAAAAGCTTGTGGGGCTTCAGATGGAATGGTGGTGATGATGGTGGCTAGAAAGAGGCAGGAAGACCCAGAGATGCTCACCATCTTAGGAAAGGTGAAAGGTGAAGGTAGTAGGCTAATCCTTGAGTGTTTAATTTTTTAACAAGTTGCCTAGTGACCTCACTGTTTAGGATGACTTTGATGGTCCAGAAATAAGCGTGCCGCCATTAGCAGAGGGTAACTTTTACAAAGATCCAGACCAAAGAGCATCTAAGATAAACAATCCATGGCAGGGAAATATTTGGCTTGGGCCTCCAGGGAATGTACTGAGGGTTTTTTTTTTTTTTTAACCTTCCCCATCTCAGATTTATGAATCTGACAAGCAAGTAAAACGTGAGACCCTCTTAGGCTAGGGGACACAGGGTTGTGACATATAAAACCCCATGAGCTCAGAGGTTCCCTCCTCTTTGAATGGTGCCTCAGGTCAACATAAATCATCCAAGTCCTGACCCAATTCAAACACAACCATTTTCTGAAGCTGGCAAGGGGAGAGCTTCATGATCCATGTTGATTAATTCCATGTATCTATTTTGGAGCCCTGACTCTACATAAGAGGAGTCATTTAGGGTTTTCTCAGTTGTAAGTATGCCTGCATGCTCAGTCATTAAGTCATGTCTGACTCTTTGTGACCCCGTGGACTGTAGCCCACCAGGCTCCTCTGTCTTTGGGGTTTCCCAGGGAAGAATACTGGAGTAGGTTGTCATTTCCTTCTCCAGGGGATCTTCCTGACCCAGGGACTGAACCTGCCTCTCCTGCATTGGCAGGCAGATTCTTTACCACTGAGCCACCAAGGAAGCCCTCAGCTATAAGGAACAGATGCCAACTCTGGACTCTGTAACCAAGGCAGGACCTTCTTAGAAGATTACTGGATAGCTCACAAAGCCTAAAGATAGGACTCAGGAAAGACAAGAAGCAGAGACTATGTCCCAAAGCAGGAAATAATGATGACACTCTTCAAGGTATCACAGTTTGGATGAATCAGCTCCAACCATTTCTACTCCTTGCATCATTCCACTCAAGCCTTCAATTTTCTGGAGATCACAGCTGATCCTCCTGGTTCTCATGCTAACCCTGTGACTCAGGGAAGATGGAACTTTGATTGACATGCCCGCCCTTGGGGGAGGTGTAGCTTCCCCCAAAGCAAAACCAGACAGATATTACTGGAGAGAAAGGTGAATGAATGACAAGTCAGTGGAATTCACAGATGTCTGCCCCTGGAGGGGATATGCCAGGGCTCACAGCTGAAATGGACACCGTCAGAGGAGCTCACAGTGCACATGGTTGATTGTCACTCCATATCCTAGTCTACGATAGTGTGATCACCCATCTAGAGCCAGACATCCTGGAGTGCAAAGTCAAGTACGCCTTAGGAAGCATCACTATGAATAAAGCTAGGGGAGGTGATGGAATTCCAGTTGAGCTATTTCAAATCCTAAAAGATGATGTTGTAAAAGTGCTGCACTCAATATGCCAGCAAATTTGGAAAACTCAGCAGTGGCCACAGGACTGGAAAAGGTCAGTTTTCATTCCAATCCCAAAGAAAGGCAATGCCAAAGAATGTCCAAACTACCGCACAATTGCACTCATTTCACACTCTAGCAAAGTAATGCTCAAAATTCTCCAAGCCAGGCTTCAACAGTATGTGAACCAAGAACTTACAGATGTTCAAGCTGGATTTAGAAAAGGCAGAGGAACCAGAGATCAAACTGCCAACATCTGTTGGATCATCAAAAAAGAAAGAGTTCCAGAAAAACATCTATTTCTGCTTTATTGACTATGCCAAAGCCTTTGACTGTGTGGATCACAACAAACTGTGGAAAATTCTCCAAGAGATGGAAATACCAAACCACCTTACCTGCCTCCTGAGAAATCTGTATGCAGGTCAAGAAGCAACAGTTAAAACTGGACATGGAACAACAGACTGGTTCCAAATAGGAAAAGGAGTACGTCAAGGCTGTATATTGTCACCCTGCTTATTTTACTCATATGCAGAGTACATCATGAGAAATACCAGGCTGGATGAAGCACAAGCTGGAATCAAGGTTGCCGAGAGAAATATCAATAACCTCATATGCAGATGACACCACCCTTATGGCAGAAAGTGAAAAAGAACTAAAGAGCCTCTTGATGAAAATGAAAGAGGAGAGTGAAAAAGCTGGCTTAAAACTCAACATTCAGAAAGCTAAGCTCATGGCATCCGGTCCTGTCACTTCATGGCAAATAGATGGGGAAACAACGAAAACAGTGAGAGACTTTATTTGGGGGGGGCTCCAAAATCACTGCAGATGGTGACTTCAGCCATGAAATTAAAATATGCTTTCTCCTTGGAAGAAAAAGCTTCCAAACTAGACAGCATATTAAAAAGCAGAGACATTACTTTGCCAACAAAGGTCCATCTAGTCAAAGCTATGGTTTTTCCAGTAGTCATGTATGGATGTAAGAATTGGACTATAAAGGAAGCTGAGCGCTGAAGAACTGATACTTTTGAATTGTGGTGTTGGAGAAGACTCTTGAGAGTCCCTTGGACTGCAAGGAGATCCAACCAGTCCATCCTAAAGGAAATCAGTCCTGAATATTCACTGGAAGGACTGATGCTAAAGCTGAAACTCCAATACTTTGGTCACCTGATGTGAAGAATTGACTCATTGGAAAAGACCCTGATGCTGGGAAAGATTGAAGGTGGGAGGAAAAAGAGACGACAGAGGATGAGATGATCGGATGGCATCACCAACTTGATGGACATGAGTTTGAGTAGGCTCCGGGAGTTGGTGATGGACAGGGAAGCCTGGCGTGCTGCAGTCCATGGGGTCACAAAGAGCCAGACACCACTGATCAACTGAACCAAACTGAACTGAATCCTAGTCTACCCTTCTTCCTCAGGCCCATGTTGCCTAGGGGTAGGGGAGGAGGGAATGACTTGAAAGGGCCTTTTAAGAAGAGCAATTAAGGGGCTTTCCTTGAGATCCAGTGGTTAAGAATCCATCTTCCAATATAGGGGACACAGTTTCGATCCCTGGTCAGGGAACTAGATCCCACATACTGCAACTAAGACCTGGCTCAGCCCTATAAATGAGTAAATAAAATATATTTTTTAATGTCACTTAGAGACATTTTAAGACAGAATACAGTCAGTCTTTGATTACCCAGCCTAATTACCTCCCCCACCTCTACCCCTATACTCATTATACCGACCATTCAATGTAAAATGTACATTTTAAAACATTAGGAGGCAGTCGGTCTTCTCTGATTCCCCAAGCTATGTAGCCCCTCCACCCCCATACTCATTATGCACGTGCCTTCCCTCTGTAGCACTTCAAAGCTCAAACCAATGTTCTGTTTTATGTTTATCTCCCACCACCAGGTTAAGTCCCATGGTGTAGGTACTGTACCTCCTTTATATATCATTTCTGGTGATCAGCACATATTACAATCTCCATCCACATTTGCTCAATGAATGAACCAGTCACAAACTAGTCACAAACAGTGTTGTATGAGGTTTACAGGCTCAGGTTTCAGAGGCAGACTCACCGGGTATGAATCCTACCTCTACTCCTTTCCACAGGAATGCTCTCAGTCCACGACTCGGTCTTCCCCTCTGTAAAATAGGAATAATAACATTACCTCCTTCCTCAGGGTGTCCAGCAAGTTAATGCACATGGAAAATGTACAGCTTGCCCAGAGCAGGGCAATAACACAATAACATTAGTCCTGGAAACACCAAAATAAGCATAGGAATGATTTTGCAGTGACAAAAACCACGTTCCTTTTACTAACTTTCAAGGCAGCGCTCTCTCACATCTCACAAGGTCATGGGCCCTGGTCTCCTTTCATCCCTGCGTTTTTGTATTTCTGGTTGGTTTGGCCATGCTTCTCCCTGGAATGCAATTTCACACAGTTTGGGAAGAGATGATGTTCCTTGAAACTTCCGCCCCGTGGCTGTCCCGAGAGGGCTCAGAGATACAAAGACAGATTTGACTCTGTTCAAAACCTGTTTTGAACATTCGTTGCACATACTTCAAAAAACCTGGTCCCTTGGACTTCTCACCCATTTACTCTTGGCAGAAAGCAGTTTCCTGCTTCTGCGATGTTAAGGCTTTCAAGCTTAGGGGGAAAAGCTTTTTGGACAACAAACAGCCCTTTAAAAAACAATATTTTGATGAGTTAAGTGTAAATGAATCAGAAACACATGGATTAAGCTTCTCTTGATGTACACATGGGTTTAATAATTATCGGAGGTGGGGGAGAAGGGAAATGGGGCTGGAAAAGCCGTGTCTTGGGTTTTATCAAATCTAAAATGTTTGAGAAGTAATTCAAGACATTCTGCACACCCCCAAATGTAGCCAGATTTTCCGATTCCACTTCCAAGGAGCCACACCGGATCTTTCTAGTAACGATCTGAGTGTTCCAAAGCACCAGGTTTTTGTGGCTCTGATTGGCCGGGCATGGAGTTATGATTTATGAGACCATGCAAAGATTTATATATTGCCATTATAAAAAATCCCTTCCAAACTGAACGGTACCCAAATGCAGCTTTATAAATATCTTTCCTGTTAGAAGCCTCCTTTCTGTTCACAAAACTCTCCTTCTTTGCTTTTTTTCCCCCCAGCCCCCCTTAAGCCACAGATTCCCCCATGAGGTCTCAGGCCAATGAAGAGAGAGGGAATTAATTTTACCACGGCTGAAACGTGTTTCGCTTTGGATTGAGTTTTAAATGACTTGGGTCCATATAAGCTGCGGGTCATAAGAAGGTTATAGCTAAAGGGCTCATAAGTTAGGTGAAGGGTGGAAGGGCTGGAATTTTATAAATGCTTATTGCTTTCATAAAAAGAAAAGCGAAGTTGTGTTCGTGACGAACACAGCCAAACACTCAATACATCAGGGCCCGCCGTTTCCTAGAGGAAATATCCTTCGCTGGTTTGGCGGGCTTCTGTCATCCTCCATTTCAATGACGTCATTAGTGTTGGGTGAGGAACTTCTTCCACATGGCACCCTCCATGGGTCCTTCCCCCAAATAAATTTTGAGTTACAGCTCAGAGGTACTCTGAATTGCATGGCTTAATGGGCAGCAGGAAGGTGGGTGAAAGGTGGTGGGGGGAAGGATTTTCTGATTTTCTAATTCAGTATCGCATAGGTCTTGTAGCCAATGATAGGTTCACAAGCCCCATCCACCATGGAGTTGAGAAGCTATCAGGAAAAAAAATAACAGAGTCAAATCAGCATGGGTGTCAGAAGCAGGCACGTGATTGGAAAATTGGCAGAGGTGGCTGATTTATCAAATACAATATATAGGGGTCATTGACCCAATAGTGTTGCATAGGAGAGCCGTTGCTCAAGTAACCTAAGCCATCTGTGTTAGTCAGCCATGCCACAGCGGTGCTGCATAACAAAATATCCCAAAATTCAGCAGATGGTGAGGACAATCAGGTATTCCTATGTTTTCAGATTAGTGAGTTGAACAAAATCAGCAGAGATAATATAGACTTCAGCCTCCAGATTCTGACCATGGGCTCCAAGCTGTGGGGCCATATATGCTTGGTCATGTCCATCTCTTTGTGACCCCATGGACTGTAGGCTGCCAGGCGCCCCTGTCCTTGGAATTCTCCAGGCAAGAATACTGAAGTGGGTTGCCATTTCCTTCTCCAGGGGATCTTCCCCACCCAGGGATCAAACCCACATCTCTTGCATCTCCTGCATTGGCAGGTGGATTCTTTACCACTGAGCCACAGGCCTATAAACTGAGCTCAAATCTGTTTCAAGTGTCTTTCATCTTCCTTGTACCAGTGGTCACTCATATCATGTGGCCTTCTCCACACGTCACTTTCCAGAGCTCAGATCTGCAATTCCTTCTCAGATACAGTATTCTTCAGATATTCTTTTGTCTATAATCCATGGTTTTCCTCTCCTGCAAGAGAGAGTAATCTGATCTCCCCTGTACCCCACAGATGGTTGTCACCTGAAGTCCAAATGAGCAAACAGTTGGGAAAGCATGTATACTTCATGAAGGCAGATTTTGATTCTTTATTTATGCTGTATCTGCAATCCCTAGAACAGAACCTAACACATAGTAGATGCTAATACATATTTGTATAATAATAATGAATTTGAAACCCAAGCCATGTCTTCTAGAATGCCACTGGAGTGGATTGATAACCCCATCTACCCAATAATGGGGTGGATTGTACAAACTGAAACTTCTTTGAGGTTATAGTCATTAGATCTGCCTTACTAATAGATTGTGCATTCAGGATTGGTCATTTCATAAACTGAGTCATGATGGTGATGGTGAGTGCCAGTAACAGAAGCATATCTTCCTCTAGAAAGAATAGAAACCCAACTCTAGCTCCACCAAAAAGGGGTGGGGAAGATTGGGATTGACATATATACACTATTGATACTAGATATACAATAGATAACTAATGAGAACCTACTGTATTGCACAAGAAACTCTCCTCAGTGCTCTGTGGTGACCTAAATAGGAAGGAAATCCAAAAACGAGGTGACATATGTATGTATACATATAGCTGAGTCACTTTGCTGTATAGTAGGAACTAACACAATATTCCAAAGCAATTGTACTCCAATAAATGCTTTTAAATAAATGATTTTTTTAAATGAGATGAGGGATGTATTGTTCCACCTAACCAAAAATTCCATGTCAGGTCAGGCAAATTAAATCAAGGACCCAGGAATTAAAACAAGCACTCAGCTGCTCTCCATCTTTCCATTCTGTCTTGGAAAGTGACAACTTAAGATAGTGTTAGTTCACTGCTGGACTTCTGAGCAAGACCTGTGATGCTCAAAGAGCATGATTGCCAGTGGCTCATTCTGAGGAAGTAAGAGGGTCTCCACTGGGCATCTCTGCAGAAGGGGAAGGAACCCTAATTGTCAGAAACCCAATCAGATGACTTCCCGCACTTCACATGCTCTGATTGGTTAGATATTCAACCCTGAGCCAATGACTGCACTATGGACAAAGATCTGCTCATTGCTTGCACAAGTTGGACCTGGGAGCTGGGCATCAGGGCCATCCCACCTGTGCTCAGTCACATATGTGACTCTTTGCAACCCCATGAACTGTAGCCCACCAAACTCCTCTGTCCACGGGATTTCCCAGGCAAGAATACTGGAGTGGGTTGCCATTTCCCCTTCCAGGGGATCTACCTGACCCAGGGATTGAACTTGTGCCTCCTGCATCTCGTGTATTACAGGCAGATTCTTTACCATTTGAGCCATCAGAGAAGCCCTCCCACCAAAACCTTGTGACTGAGAGGGATAGATACCTGCAGGGAGAAACTCTAGGCAGTGCTAGTGGGGAAAGAGTGGACTCAATCCTGGTATATCCCCTAGATGTCCCCACTTCACAGCCAGGTTACCTTTTCATAATTTCAAAAGCTCTTTCCCACACATGTTCCCTAAGGAACCCTACAAAGGCTCTGTAAGGGACATAATAAAGTTTTTTGGCTCTGGCATTTCCCACAATGCTCCCCAAGAGGGCATCCACCTCTTCCCAACTCTGCATTTGTCAACATATCATCGGGCATCAGTATTAGCCATGGTGGGATATTTACCTGGAAATCGGTAAAAGCTACAAATCATGACCTTTTTTATTTTTTCATACCCACCAAGAGGGTCAGAGAAGGATCTGTTTAGCATCCCCAATCAATCCTCCACTCTACCTCCACAACAGGCTTCAGAAGACACAAATCTGATTAGGCATTCCATATCAATCCTTAGCTAATTTGCCTTCGAATAATCTTTCCAGATTCATTTCCTTATTTATCCTTTGAGCTCTGGCCATAACAAGTCATTCCCTGTTCCTTAAAATACCAGATGCTCTCTCAGCTCTGATTTTGCACGTTGCTCCCTCTGTCAGAACACCTTTGTCACCATTCTTCACCTGGCGGACTCCTACTCCTCCATCAAGACCCAACTCAGATACTCTTATACTTTGCAAGCCCCAAGCAGAGCTGGTCAATTGTTCTCTGAAATCCCATTTCACCTCTACTCCGAGACTTGTCATTGCAAACTTAATTACTCATTGACACATTTGTCACCCTCCTGAAAGACTGCCTATTTTGGTTCACTGTTGTCTTCCAAAGTCTTGCACAGAGCCTCACATACAGTAGGTTGTTCAAAAATAATTCTCAAATTAACAATAGATAAAACACATATGTATTTATCAGCCATTATGTGTCAGACTCTAGACTTTTTGACAGTGATCAAACATGGTCCCTGACCTCAAAAAACTCAGATGAGGCAAATAAGATAGAGAACTTAGCCTAATCATCATGACATCCCTCCCACCTAGCCTCTATTATGTGCTGAACATCTGTTTGTGGTAAGAATGACAAGTCAAACTCTTTTTTTGGCTGATTGAAGCCAGTGGGAGAGCATTCTTGACTCAGCTGTCATTTGTAATACACCAGCGTCACCCAACACTATTAAGCATCCTTGCAATATAAATACAAAACAGGTTACAGAGACACAGACCTTGATGTCTGGGAGCCAGCATGAAACGAATGACATCAACCCTCAGCAAACAGGAAAGAACAAACAGGCAGAGAAAGAGCTGCATGCTTCTCGGGGAGAACAGAATGGGTGGCATCGACTCAGGATGGGATCAGAGAACAGGGACACAGAGTACCCGGAACTCGGGCCAGCTGCCCTATTTGGGTGGGAGAAACAGCATGAGTCACCACCCCAGTCACACTCGAAACTCTAAGGAGTGTCTTGAGTAAGAGGTGTGTAAGGCACGGAGATGATAATTAGCCACAGCCAACATTTTTTTTTTTTTTGGAGTGCTGTTGTATGCACCAGGCATTGTTCTGAGCATTCTCTCTACCAGGTCACTGAATATCCACAGTAAGCCTGATGTGAATATTCACTTGATACAGATTAAAAAGTTGAGCCTCAGAAGTGTTAAGTCATACGCCTAAGATTGCCCAGCCAGTAAACTAGAGGGCTGGCTTTCCAACTCAGATTCTGTTGATTACTGAACCCAATTTTTCACCATAGCTTCATGTGAACTAATTCAGAGACGTTAGCCAAGAATACAAGACAAGAGTTGACCCTCATTTTCCAAGAGTGATCAAGTCTGGGCCAAGTGTGTGTAAAAGTTTGTGAATCAGTCAACCTTCAATTTATTCTTGACTCTGAAGACTCTCTGCTTGGCCTTTCACATGCTCCTGTTCCTCTTCTTCGCTGATTTTTTTTCTCCTTTATTTCTGGGCTATTAAGAGGGTAGATACAAGAAAATATTCTAAGATCCTAAAGGGAGAAAAATCTACAATATAAATCCATAGCTTGAACAAATGGCTGGGGTAAACTATCACGTCTGCCTCTTTGCTCAGAGCCTCTCCATCTGAGTTGCTGAGAGGGTTATTTACAAAGGTTTAGCAGATCAGGGAGAATCTACGAGGGACAATGTAGTACCCAGGGGCTGACCATCACTGGGAGCCATTACTACCCTGGTTCTCAAGAGGCAAGGGGGAAAATGATTACTAGAACCTGAAAGAAAACTGTAGATGAGGCAGCCTTGATTAAGAACAGAGCATTGGTGGAGGGCCATGATCAACCTGGCAAGAGGAGCCTGGATTATAAACACTCTGAGCTCCACCTCTCCAAAACCAACCCCACATCTCATGCTGGATACTCCCAACAGCTGAATTCAGTCCAGAATGCAGATAACCCTACTGATACAGTCCAGTTGGGACAGCTTCCCAGGAAGAGAATGTGGATCTGGAAGGACTAATGGAAAAACAACAAAAAAGGCACACCCACTTTATGAAGTCAGTCTTCTAGAGGTGGAGCCTGAAACTCACTTCCCTAGCTTCCCTTGCAGCTAGAACCTGATCATGTGGCCCAGCCTTTCAATCAGATGTGTTCAGGTGTGACTTCCATGGGGCTGAAAGGGGATGGCCTGGAATGCATTCTGACGTTGTGGCCTCCAGAGCGACCAGCGACAGCTGTCTTCGTGGTGGTGTTTTCAGTAGTGTTAGTGGGACACGTTGCCCAGGTCTGGTGTAGCAACCCAGGAGTACAATCCAAGTGGTATAGGTTTTAAGCTTTATTTTTCGTCCTGGAAATTCAGTGAACTTTCTGATATCCTCAACACAATCCTTTTCTGCCTAAAGTCGCTAAAGTGGATGCTGTTGCTGGCAACCATGAGCTCTGACTGATGCACTTCAATTCTCCAGAATGTTCTATGGCTCCCTCTTGCCCTTGAAGTGCTAAACCCCTTCACAGGATTCTCCAGAACTCAGATCAAATCCAGCTTCTGTTAGAAGCCCGAATAAAATCCTCTCCACAATCCCACCTTCCCCTCATTGCCTTGCTCTCCAGTCACGAAGTCCCCAAGCTCTTTATCACCTCGGTGCCTCCATAAAGGGTCACTCCCTGCCTGCCTACATCACCATTTTCCCTCCTCCTTATCTAAAATATTCAGTCTTTGAGAAGGCAGCATAGTCACCTCCTCCATGAAGCCTTCCCATCCAGCCTCTAAGAGGATTTTGTGATCCTTTCTCTGTGCTCCTTCAGGGCCAGACTGACATGTCTACTGACATTCTTGTTAAACTTTCATGTGTCAGTCTGCTCCCAGTGAGGATGGGGAAAGGGTCTGTGTCTTAGAGTCTGTCATAATTTCCCAGGGCTGTCAAAACAAATCACCACCAACTGGGTGACTTAATAGAAATCAGATATTCTCTTATGGTTCCAGAGGCCAGAAAGCCGAAGTCAAGGTGTCTACAGGGTCGGTTCCTTCCAGAGGCTCAGTAAATGCTTGGACAGGGTGACTGAGGGAATGGAGTACATGGAGATTTTCCTTGTGGATCAAAACTCAGTGTCTCCTACCAAGATTCCCTTTCTTTTATCCATGCCCTTGCCCCACTTCTCCACCAGGGACCAGTCAAGTGTATAGAGCATCTGTCAGGAGAGAAGGCAGCTGCACATCTATTTCTCCTGCCCTCCACCTCCAACACCCTCCCCCACCAACTCTTTTTTTTATATTGTTATTGTTGTTCAGTAGCTCAGTCATGTCCAACTCTTTGTGACTCCATGGACTGCAGCAGGCCAGGCTTCCCTGTCCTTCATCATCTCCCGGAGCCTGCTCAAACTCATGTCCATTGAGTCGGTGATGCCTTCCAACCATCTCATCCTCTGTCGTCCCCTTCTCCTCCTACACTCAATCTCGCCCAGCATCAGGGTGTTTTCCAATGAATCGGTTCTTCACATCAGGTGGCCAAAGTATAGGAGCTTCAGCATCAGTCCTTCCAATGAATATTTAGGGTTGATTTCCTTTAGGCTTGACTGGTTTGATCTCCTTGCTGTCCAAGGGGCTCTCAAGAGTTAACTTTATTTTTTTTAATTTATTTTTGATGGCACTGGGTCCTCGTTGCCGTGCATGGGCGGCGAGTAGGGGCTACGCTCCAGCTGCGGTGCGTGGACTCCCTAATGCAGTGGCTTCTCTTGCTGCGGGACACAGGCCCTAGGGTGCGACGGCTTCTGCAGCTGAGGCTCCCAGGCTCTAGAGGGCAGTCTCAGTAGTGGTGCTCTGGCTTAGTCATCCCTTGGCATGCGGGATCTTCCTGGACCAGGGATCGAACTAGTGTCCCCTGCATTGGCAGACAGATTCTTAACCACTGAACCACCAGAGAAGTCCCGCTTCACCAACTCTTAAAGCCAAATGTTTTCATCATTGATGAATCCAGCCAGGCAAAGAGGGTTGACAGAAATTTGCCTTTCATTCCCAGACTATCTAATCTCCACGTTTCCCAGCTTTACTGAGGCATAATTGACACATAAAAATTGTATATATTTAAGGTGTAAAATATGATGCTTAGATACATGTATATGTTATATCATATAATCACCATAGATACATGTATATGTTATGAAATAATCACAGTTAAGATATCCATCACTTTACTCACCTAGTTACTATTTTCTTTCACTTTTGTGTTGTGTGATGAGCACACTCAAGATCTACGGATTTATTCTCTTAGCAAATTTCAAGAATACAGTACCTTCCTGTCAATTCTAATCATCAGGTGGTACATTAGGTCTTCAGAAGATATTCATCTTGCATAACTGAAATTTTGGAGTGGGAGAAAGTATTTGCAAACCATCTATCTGATAAGGGGTTAGCATCCAAAATATATAAGAAATGCAAACAACCCCAGAACAAACACACACACAAAAGTCATCATCATTATCTGACTAAAGAAACAGGCAAAGAAATGGAATAGACATTTCCCCAAACAAGATGTGCAAATGGCCAAGTATATGGTAAGGTGCTCAATGTCACTTACCATCAGGAAAATGCAAATCAAACCACAAGACATCATCTTACATCTGTTAGGATGGCTACTATCCAAAAGACAGGAGATAAGTGTTGGTAAGGGTGTGGAGAAAGGGAACCCTTGTGCACCGTTAGTGGGATTGTGAAGTGGTATAACCACTATGGAGAATAATACGGCAGTTCCTCTGATTTCTTTTGCCCTTCCGGGCAAGCGATTGCCTTGTTGTAAATAGAATGTTCTCATGAGAGATAATCTCAGCACTCCCCTTCCCCACTCCTCTGTTCCAGCCTAAAATGCCACCATAATGGTTTCCATCTGGGAGAGGAAGTAAGAAAGAAGGAGGCAGCTGGGGATATGAAGAAAGTTAAGGTGTGGAGGCAGGAACAGCTCAGACACGCATCTAGTGAATGACTGGACCAGGGTGTAAGGTGGAGACCAGAGAAAGGATGAATCTAAATGCAAAGCCAAGTTTCTTCTCTCTCACTCAAAAATTAAGAATCTATGCTTGATGCAGACAACTTCATACCAAAAAGAGAAGCCAAAAGCAAGCCAGAGGTCCCAGGTCTCTGGTAAAGAAAACTTACTACCACTCTGAGTTTTCTAAGGAACAATGCATGGGCTTTGGGATTAGTCCCATCTGGTGGTGATTCTCTGCTCCAGCACTTGGCAGAGATGTTGTAGTGGATTAAATATCAGTGCCTCCAAATCTATGTCTACTTGGAACCTCAGAATGTAATTTTGTTTGCAATAAGGATCATTGTAGAGGTAACTAAGGTAAGGATCTCGAGATAAAACCATCCTGAATCCGGGTGAACCGTATATCCAATGAACGGTGTCCTTTTACAGGAAATAAAAGAGAAGAAACACAGAGAAACCCAGAGGAGAAGGCCAGTTGAAGGCAGAGGTGGAAACGGGTATGATGAGTCTTCAACCCAGAGAATGCCAGGCATCGATAGAAACCAAAGAGACAAGGAAGGATCTTCCCCACAGCCTACAGAGGGAACTGTGACTCTGCTGATATCTCGACTTTGAACTTTTCACCTTCAGAATTTAGAGAATCAGTTTCTGTTGTGTTAAGCCACCAAGTCTAGTGACCCAAAAATACAATAACAGATGTGATGCCAGGCAAGCTATTTTATTTCTCCTCTCTAAGCCTCTGTTTTCTCATCTTTAAAATGGGTACAATAGGGAACTTCTCTCACAGTCTAGTAATTAAGACTTGGCCTTCCAATGCAGGGGGTGCAGGTTTGATCTCTGCTTGGGAAACTAAGATCCCACATGCCTCCTGGCCAGAAAACCAAAACATAAAACAGAAACAGTCTTGTTAACAAATTCAGTAAAGACTTTAAAAATGGTCCACGTCAAAAAAAAAAAAAAAAATCTATAACATAAAAGAAAAAAAGGAAACCAACAATAGGGTTTAAAAAAATAAAATGGGTACAATAGTAACATGAGGCTGTCCTCAGGGCCGTGGTCATAATTCTTAGAAGCCTATCAACTCCAGAGGGGAAACCCATGAACAGACTATCCCCACACCTTGAGACAATTGTCTAGCACAAATAAAGAGAAGAAGAGGGAGCAAAGTATCATTTTTGTGGATCAGCTCCAGACATCAGAAGGGTGAGCTAGAAAGGTCAGGATAAAAGCAGAGAAGACCTCAGATGATGGGGGGAGAAAAGGGACCTCAGAGATAGGCAGGAGAAATGCAGAGATAAATCCCTCCCTCCCAAAAAAATGATCATGCTCCTTCTGATGCTTCTAAGAGGGCCTAAGACACTGTATCGCATCTCTCTGAGCCTGTTTTTCCGTAAAATGGGGATAATAATAGAATCACTCTTGCAATATTTTTCTAAGGATAAAATGACACTTGGTATAGCAAGTCCTTAAGACATTGTCTGGTATTCATTCATTCATTCATTCCACGCATAACTGTTGGATCCAGGTTTGGGCCAGGCACCAGGCAAGTAAGAAGCACCCCGTAAATTCTATCTGTTGTTGTTATTGTTAATGGGGGAGCTGGAAACATCTGTGTTGGTCAAGGGCTTCCCTGACTGTGGAAGAAGGATGCAAAGGGACTATCCGTTTTCCTCTCCCTCAATCCCAATCAGCCTCCAAATGTTCTCCTTGGCATCTTGCTGAGAGGTACCCATCCATCAGCAAAGATTTTTCAGGACCACAGAGGACTGGGGGTAAAATTGTCCCACCCCTGCACATAGACATCTGCCCTGAGGATACAGCCCTCACCTCCCAGAAATGCAACAGGAGTGATGGAACAGCCATAAATCTCACGCATGACTTCAAGTTAATCAATCATGCCGCTCAGCTGAGAAACAGAATGCAAGTTCCCTTGTGCCCTCAGACCCATGAAGAAAGATCACTTCATTTGTTCATTCATTCATTCCTTCTTTCAATAAATAGTTATTGAGCATCTCTCTGTGTTGGGAACTGTTCCAGATTCTGAGATGATAAAGGGGAAAAAATAAACGATGTCCCTCCCATCATGGAATTACCAGCTCTGTGTACTATACAGATAAGTATGTTATTTCAAACCATAGACAAGTACACCAAGGAGAAAGTTACCCATCGTGATGAGAACATTTATAGAGGGACCTAACCATGGGGTCAGGAGAGGGGAGTGATGAAGGCCAGGAACTGAAGAATAATATGTAGGAGTCAAGCAGGCCAGGGGGAAGTAGGAAAGTGTTCCAGGCAGTGGGGATAGCTGGTGCAAAGGCCCTGTGGTTACAGAGGATTGCTGGAGGGTAGAGAAGGAGGAGGGCTGTGGAGAGGAATGAGACAGGGCTGGAAGGAGGCAGCAGGCTTGGGAAGTTAATGCTATATCTCAGCTCCATTTCACAGGTAAGAACCCAGATCCAGGAGGTTTAGTCACTTGCCCAGGCAGTAAAGGATGTCCTTGACCTGCCTTAACTTAGGACTTCTGGTTTTTTCTTTGCTTGCTTCCATAAGCAAAAGAAAGATAAGGAGAAATCTCGGGAAGGAGACTGGGATAAGGTGGGGTTAAGGGATGGACATGCATGGCTTAGGCACAGCTCCCCCCTCCATCCCAGACAAGCTGATGGGCCAGAATATTATTATCACTTTGCCTCTACACAGCACTTTTGCTTTTCTTTTTTGTTTATTTTGTTTTAGGGTGTTTGGGGGGTTTTTTTGGTGGTGGGTGGGAAGGGTTTACTGCTCCGCCCAGCTTCTAAGATCTTAGGTCCCCCACCAAGGATCAAACAGAGCCTTAACCCTCTGGAGCACCAGGGAAGTGCCACATTTATGCTTTTCTATCTATGATTTCCTTCAATTGTCAAGGTAAGAATTATTACACCATTTTCCTGGAAGGGAAACTGAGGCAATGAAAAGTGAAATGTCTTGCTCTGAAGCAGAGGGCTCCTGGTGACGAAGCCAGTATTGAACTCCACTTTTCTGACTCCTAATCCAGTGACCTCCAACTGCTCCTCTGGGGCAGCCATCTGTCTTTTCCCCACTTGTCTCATGCCAGACACCATCCCGTGCTAAGAATATTCTCACAAACATGTGAATGACCCTGGAAGAGAATATATTCATTCGGAGCCTAATTAACTCTAATCTGATTCCCACTCTCACTTTTCAAGTGGCAAAGTTAAAAAATAAATAAATAATTGGCAGGAATTTCATTTTCAAGTACCTCTCTGTAGATCACGATGCATATTTTCATCCTTATTCCATACTTTTCACACCTGTAATGTTAGACAAGGTTAGCCTTACGTCACTGAGCCTCCTTTTGTAAAAAGACCGCTCGCCTGAGAATCACATGAAAGACACAAGGGGAGACCTGGACGCAACCCCTGTTGAGCAGACTATGGTCTGCAGAGTTAGACTTTACTGTTGCTCTAAGGATGATCAGAGCCATGAATGAGCTTTCCTGAGGAATGTCCCTCATAAAGAGTCAGGGCAAAGACTTTGCTGGTAGTCCAGTGGTTAAGAATCTGCCTTGCAATGCAAGGGCCATGGGTTTGATCCCCAGTCCAGGAACTAAGATCCCACATGCTGATGGGATCTGTAGAGAGATCAGCTAAGCCCACTTTCCTCAACTAGTGAGCCTGCGAGCTCTGGAACCCACATGCCACAACTAGAGAGTTTGCGAGCCAAAACGAAAGATCTCATGTGCTGCAAGCAACTAAGACCTGACACAGACAAATAAATAAACAATTAAAAACAAATAGTCAAGTCACAAGGCAAGGCATCGGGCCATTTTGGAAAGACCCTTAGCAAACAAGCTTTGGAAAAACAACCACAGAAATCAATTATCTACTTTGGAAAAACAACCACAGAAAATTAATTATCTGAGGAACCATTGGTTAATCACAGGGAAGATGTATATGAACTTAAATCATCTGGGAGTAGTCTGCTCAAGCAGCTTCTAAGTGAGCAGACAGACAGCTGTCTGCTGAGATAGTCTATGTGGCCACCTCTGCCCTGTGATCATACTTCAAGAATGCTATGTTCCCATTAGACACCTCAGCTTTCTTGGCTATGAAAAGAAAAATGGAGTTAACAACTCCCTTTTACTGAGCACTTGTTCTTCCCAGATACCATGTGAGTGGTTACATGTTGCACTGGCAAAAAAGTTCATTTGAGATCCATACCATCTTGCAGAAAAACTCAAACAAACTTTTTGGTCAACCCAACACATATACATACATTACATCTCACGTAAGCATCATGTCAATCCTCTGTAGCTTATATTCCTATTACTCCCATTTTACAGATAAGAACACAGGTTGGTTAAGCCATTTACCCAAGTGGCAGAGGCAGGTTTGGAACCTCGGGCTGTTTGATCCTGTTTTCTTAGAACATTTTGCTCAATAACTCCATGGGTTGACATCCAAGCCCTTTCCAGATCTCAAAATTTCTGAGTTCTCAGGTGTAACCCCACCCTTATCCTTGCTTCCTGGAAACCCCCTCATACATATTATTCTTTCATAGGTCAGTCTTGGCAGCCCCAGGCAGGATCAGGGGATAGGCAGGTCAGCAAAACTGAGTTACTTGGCTATAAATTCTCTGTCTCTGACACACCCCTTAACTGCTTATCTTTGGAAAACGTGACCTGGGATAAGGCTGGGGGATGGCAACCCAAGTCATAAAGCAGATGGCCAGGGGAAACGGGGTGTCTGGGCAATGCTCCTGACATTCTAGCCAGGTGATAGCTGCAGAGCAGCCCACTCTCCCCTCCCCCTGCCAAATGACCTGACCCAGAGAGATGCCACAGGGAAGTCACCAGAGATCTTCTCTCATCTGTCCCCATTCTTGCCAGATTCCCTCTGAGCTCTTACCCCGTGTCTGTCCTTCACCCTCTGATGTGTTTCAGATGTGTGAATATGATATGAAAGCTCCGATTTCAAAGCCTCTGTGGACTGAGGCTCCAGCCTTTTGGGCCCCAGGCTCTTCATTAAGATCCTTTCCCATGGATAGATGGATGGATGGATGGATGGATGGAGCCATCACACATCACTGCAGTGGGGCCATCTTCCCAAAGGTCTCCATCATTCTGACGGAAAGAGCACCAGAAACTCCTCTCTTCAGAGTGAGGCCAGTGGAAGAAAACTGGGGAAAAGATTAACCTCCAGCTAAACCCAGGAATGGGGCTTCCCTGGGGACTCAGTAGGAAAGAATCCACCTGCCAATGCAGGAGATGCAGGTTCGATCCCTGAGTCAGGAAAATCCCCTGAAGAAGGAAATGGCAAGCCACTCCAGTATTGTTGCTTGAAAAATCCCATGGAGAGAGGAGCCTGGCGGGCTATAGTCCATCAGGTCACAGAAGAGTCAGACACGACTTGGCGATTAAACAACAGCAACAACCAAGGGTTGAGCAACCAGAAAGCCCAAATGACCACACATAGGGTGAGGTGTGGGGAAGTGTGCCCAGGGAACTTATAATCACTGGAGACTGCTTTCCAACAGCAGTATCTTGGGCAGGATCCTCAGCCTCAGTTGTGCAACATCAACACGTGGGAAGAGCTTCTTAAATATCGTTACTTGGATTAACCCTGGTGATTCTGGTTCAACTGGCCAAAAGTTGGACTTCGATGTGAGCAGTTGGTGCTCGCTTCGGCAGCACATATACTAAAATTGGATGTTAGCAGTTGTAATTGTGTTTTTTTCTCTAAGTTCCTTAGGTGGCTGTGTTAATTCTCTATTGCTGTTGAACAAGTTGTCACCAATGTAGGGACTCAAAAAATACACATGCATTGTCTCTTGGTTTCTCTGGGTCAGGAAACTGAGCATGACTCAGTTGGAGCCTCTGCTTCAGTATCTCTCAGGAGGCAACCAGGACTTTGGCCTCATCTGAAGGCTCAACTAGGGAAGGATCCATTCTCAAGCTCCTGTGCCATTGGCAGGATCCAATTTCTGGCAGGTTGTAGGACTGATAATCTCAGTTCCTTCCTGGCAAGTGGAATACAGTCAAACCTGTATTTCTCATGCTTTGAAAAAGCATATAAATCTCCCAGGGACCTTGCTAAAATTTAGATACTAGCTGATGCCTGGAACTCTGCATTTCTTTCAAAGTCCCATGTGATAAGCATGCTGCTGGTCCTCAGATATTTAGGAGCAGCAAGGATTCAGGGAGTGTCATAGGCCCAAGCAGATGTTTTTAAGTTCCAATTCCTACCTCATCTTTAACATCATTAGCATTAAGGTGCCATACCCAGATACTGTAAAGCATAAAGCTGAATCCACTAGCACATGGGATTAACCAGAATCTCATATTCAGTAATGCATCACTGAACACTTCTCCTATTTCCAGTCAACTGAGGGAGTCCTCAGAACCTAATGATTTGGCTTTTGAGATTTCACTTTATAGATTAAAAGAGTTAATACATGTAAATACATATACATAATGTATTACACAGTGGAACTCCACTGGTGTTACAGAAACATAATTTTTACCCTCAACCACCTAGAAGTGAAAAAAGACAAAACTTGGAAATAAAGAGAACAAACATTGAGTCCCCACTACAGATTATTTCAATTAAATACATCCAGTGCCTGTGTGCATGCTAAGTCGCTTCAGTCGTGCCCAATGTGATGGACTGTAGCCCCCCAGGTTCCTCTGTCCATGGGATTCTCCAGGCAAGAATACTGGAGTGGTTGATGTGCCCTCCTCCAGGGGCTCTTCCCAACCCAGGGACTGAATCTGAGTCTCTTATATCTCCTGCATTGGCAGGCAGGTTGTTTACCACTAGTACCACCTGGGAAGCCCTAAAAAACGTCCAGTGCCCTACAATTAAAAAAGAAAATTAAACTTTTTCTTTTATTAAAAAAGGAAAAAGAAAGAGACTTCTCTAGTGGTCCAGTGGTTGAGACTCCAAGCTTCCAATGTGGGGGTCATAGGTTCAATTCCTGGTTGGGGAAGTAAGATCTCACATGCCATGAAGTATGGGCAAAAAAAAATTTTTTTTAATTTAAAAAAATAAATAGATAAAAACATCCAGTGCCCTATTTCCTTGATTCTGAAAAAAAATTCTGAAATCCAAATATGCATTAAAACTGATGCATACAGCTGATACAGTAATGTTTTTGTTTCCCTAAAACATGGCTAAAAACTTGATTATATTGTGATTGCAATCATTTCTCAAGTCTCCTTGCCTCTACATTTGCACCCTTCCATCCATCCACTCAGTGCTTTCTTGGTGGCTCAGTGGTAGAGAGTCTGTCTGCAACACAGGGGACCCGGTTCCGTCCTGGGTTGGGAAGAGCTCCTGGAGGAGGACATGGCAACCCACTCCAGTATTCTTACCTGGAGAATCCCATGGACAGAGGAGCCTGGCGGGCTACAGTCCATAGGGTTGCACAGAGTCAGACACAACTGAAGTGACTTAGCAGCAGCAGCAGCCGCCACCCATACACTCAGCAAAGCCAGCAGAGTCGGCCTCATCCTTTATAAGGATGATGTAAGTTGGATCAGGTCCCTCCTCTATGCACATCCCTGCCACAGTCCTGTCTCACTCAGAGCAGCATGCAGAGTCCTTACTGCTGTCTAACTATGTGATCAGGTCCCTCGACCTCTGACTGCATCTTCCTCCCCACTTACCATCACTCACTCTGCTCCAGCCTTGCGGGTCTCCTGGCTGTTCTCTGAATATGCCGAGCACAGCCCACCCCAGGGCCTTTGCACTTTTTGCACTTGCAAATCCTTCCTGGAACACCCTAGTCCAATACTTGCATGTCTCACTTTCCTCACTTCCTCCACATCTCCACCCAAAGGGCACCTTATCAGAGAGGTCTTCTAGGACTACCCTACTTATGAAACCCCAGTATCCTACCTTAATTGACTTTATAGTATTGGATTGGTCAGAAAGTTTCTTCAGGCTTTTCCACGAGATGTTACAGAGAAAGCCAAACGAACTTTTTGGAAAATCAGATACTATCCTTTGTTTCTCATCTGACTCCCCAAAGCAGAAGGTACATCCCCCAAGATGAGGGCCTTTGCCTTGTCTACTGCTGTGTCCTCTCCATCTAAATACTGCCTGGATGATAGTTGGAAGTCAAATACTTTTTGAAGAAATGATATGATAAATATGTCCTTTAAAAAAAAAAAAAAAAACTTCTCCATAACATAGTTAAGCAAAAATTGCTAACAGTGACAGATTTTATTTTCTGGGCTCCAAAATCACTGCGGACGGTGACTGCAACCGTGAAATTAAGACACTTGCTCCTCAGAAAAGCTATGACAAACCTAAACAGTATATTAAAAAGCAGACATCACTTTGTCAACAAAGGTCTGTCTAGTCAAAGCTGTGGTTTTTCCAGTAGTCATGTATGGATGAGAGAGCTGGACCATAAAGAAGGCTAAGCACCAAAGAACTGATGCTTTCAAACTGTGGTGCTGGAGAAGACTCTTGAGACTCCCTTGGACTGCAAGGAGGTCAAACCAGTCAATCCTATGGGAAATCAACCCTGAATATTCATTGGAAGGAATGATGATGAAGCTGAAGCTCCAATACTTTGGCCACCCAATGGAAAGTGCTGACTCATTGGAAAAGACCCTGATACTGGGAAAGATTGAGGGCAGGAGGAGAAGGGGTTGACAGAGGATGAGATGGTTGGATGGCATCACTGACCCAGTGGACATGAGTTTGAGCAAACCCCAGAAGATGGTGAAGGACAGGGAAGCCTGGCGTGCTACAGTCCACGGGGTCACAAAGAGTCAGACATGACTGACTGAACAACAAACGAATAAAAGCTATTTATGACTACAAAGAGGAGGAATAGTATCACTTCAACATGCAATCAAGTGAAAAATAATAGAGATTTTGCATGTTATATCATTCGTGAGTCATATGCATTGCACTCACAGCCCACCTCAGCTCCGAGCCACACTTTATGTGCTTGATGGCCACGTATGGCTGGTGGATGCTGTATTGGACAACACAGGTTGTCCTGGATGTAAATTCTCCTGCACGACTGTCATCTGAGATCAAGATAATTCTCAGCCCAGCAATCCCTTCCCTCTCCCCATGGAAAGCTCCCATGTGTCCAGCTCCCTGTAGCTTTGTAGAACCACAGAGGAGCCTCTCCTGGCATTCCACCTGGGACAGGACAAGCTGAGCCCAGCCCAAGTGTGCAGAAGGGGACAATGAGAGCATGGGTACCATGAGGTCAGCCCCCTCTGCCAGCTCTGCTTCCAAGAAGCCTGTTCTGCCCTGCATTCTGTGCCCTTCCTTATGTCTGTCTTCTCCCTCTGGGTCAACATCAAGTGAGGAACACAAACCAACAAAGAAGGCATTGAATATAAATATATAAATGCGTATAGCGGAGTGGTGGGGACTGCGGCTAACTAGAGCCACATGCCCCGTCTGAAAGGGCTGCCTCTGCTCATCTTCTACCAATCTTGTTGGCAATCAGGACATGAGCCCAGAGTGGCTAGACTGCCCATCTTTTTAGGCTGAGAGGTTAAGATTATTAAATGTGATCTGATATTTAGTGTTGGATTAACAGATTTTTTTTTTAGCAGACTTTATTTTTTAGAACAGTTTTTTAAAATAATGTTTAAAATTTTAATATTTATGTATTGGCTGTGCTGGGTCTTCGTTGCTGCGTGGGCTTTTCTCTAATTGTGGTGCATGGGTTTCTCATTCAGCTGGCATTTCCTTGCGCTGGCGTCTCTTGTTGCTGAGCACAGGCTCTAGGGCATGCAGGCTCCAGCAGTAGTTGTGGTACACAGGCTTAGTTGTCCTGCTGCATTTGGGAACTTTCTGAACCAGGGGTCAAACCCGCGTCTCCTGCATTGGCAGGTAGATTCTTTACCACTGAGCCACCAGGGAAGCCCTTTCAGAACAGTTTTAACAACTTGTTGACCAGAGACATATTAATACATGTTTTGTTACTGAATGTTATTGACCAGAGACGTTTCGATATTCACTTACTTAACAAATCACTGGCCACAGGTGTTAGTTTATGCAGAAATCCCCTGGTCAATATTGTGTTACATTCACAGCAAACGTGAGCAGAAGGTACACAGACTTCCTATAAACTCCCCCCAACTCCCTCACATACACAGCCTCACCCATTCCCAACATCCCCACCAGAGGGGGACATTTGTTACAATCCATGAAATACACTGCCTCACCATCATCACCCAAGTCCATAGTTGACACTCTGTGGGTTTGGATAAATGTATAATGACAGGTATCCACTATGATAGGATCATACGGAGTAGTTTTGCTGCCCTAAAAATCCTCTGTGCTCCACCTACTCATCCCTGGTCAAAAGACTTAACACACCAAATTCAATTATGTCATCTCTAAAATCTGTCAACTCTGCCCTTGACTGTTGCTGGACCTCTTTTGAATCATTCATGTACCAAATATTTATGGAGCGTCTACTCTGAGCTTGGTCTGTATGCAGGCGATCTGGGTAACATCTCAGCTCCTGCCTTCCAGCTGCTTACAGGTTGTTGGAAGAGCCAGGCTAGAAAAACCACAATGACAATTGTGAGATAATCTTGGGATCCTGATGACGGGCTGAACAAGATTTGGGGGTCAGGAAGGCTGCCTGGAGGAAGTGACATCCAAGGTTAGAACTGAGGATATGTGGAAAGAAGGGGATTGCAGGGGGAGGAAACAGATGTGAAAAGTCCTGGAGCAGAAGGGGAGAGGGGTTAAGTAAATGTAGGGCTGAACGAGACAGAGAAATTAACGGAACCTTCCTGCTGGTCCAGTGCTGAAGAATCTACATGCCAATGCGGGGGACATGGGTTCGATTCCTGGTCAAGGAAGATTCCACATGCCACATGGGGCAACTAAGCCCATGAGCCACACATACTGAGCCCGCACTCTACAGCTCACGCTCTGCAACAAGAGAAGCCACTGCAATGAGAAGCCTGCACGTTGTAACAAGAGAGGAGCCCTCACTTGCCGCAACTAGAGAAAGGTCAGCAGGCAGCAACGAAAAACCCAGCACAGCCAAAAGCAAACAAACAAATAAATAAAATAAAAAAGAAACTGATGAGCATCATTTCTACATGTAGCCTGCCAGGAAGCCCCCACTGCTGGCTGCTGTGATGAGGAAAGCCATAGACACTCTGCTGGTGCCTAAACTGTCCCCGACACTTACAAATGCAGGGGGCTCTTTCTGCTTTAATCCACAGAATTAGCTTCTGGCCCCATCAGTGCCATTCCCTGAATTGCTGGAGGGCAAAGGTCAGTGCATTAAGCAGGGCCGATTAATACCCAGCCGTAAATCCCACGAGCACCATTTAAGCAGCAGTAATATTTCACATGGGATTGCTCCAGACATCGATCAGCCCATCTTCGGGAGGGTGCGTGTTGTGTCCTGGACCGGCCGTGTTTACGAGGCTGGCCAAGCCCTCCTGGGCAGCGCCCCACACACACCGCCCTTTGATCAGGGAAATCCAATAGCTGAGGTCTGGGCTTTATGGGCAAGCAAGTCTAGATTAAGGGAATTAACCACAGTTGATCACAACTAATAAAAGGGTGCCTGGGCCCCACCGCAGCGTGGCCCTGGGGGACAGGCGGGGGATGTGGAATAACCACCCGGGGTCCCACCCAAAGGCCACCATTCTAGCCTCCTCCCAGAGCTGCCCATATGAGGACACTGAGAGAGAGAGTGTGTGCATGTATGTGTGTATTTCACCCAAACACTTCCGTACATTTTATTTTCCTATTCTCAACTTCCTCGCACCAACTTCAGTTTGAAATTTCCTAGAGAAACAGGCACCCTCAGACAGTCAGTTCATTCATTTCTCCATACAGTCATTTCTTCATCAAATATTTAGGATGAATAGATGTGGCTGGCACTGTTGTGAGCTGGATTACGTCCCCCAAAGGATATGTCCAAATCCTAACCCCATTTACCTGTGAATGTGAGCTAATTTAGAAATAGGGGGAGCTCTCTTCCCTGGAGGTCCAGTGGGTAACTCTCTGTACTCCCAACATAGGAGGCATGGGTTCAATCCCTGGTAGGGAACTAAGATCCCACATGCCACACAGTGGGGAAAAAAAAAAATAGAAATGGGGTCTTCCCAGATGTCATCAGGTTAAGATGAAGGAATACTGGCTCAGGGTGAGCCCTAAATCCAATGACTGCTGCCCTTCGAGAAAGACAGACACCCACGGATGAGGCTCTGGAACAATGGAGGCAGAGATTGGAGTGATGCAGCCCCAAGCCAAGAAAGGCGAAGCATCACTGGGGACACTGGAAGCTGGGACAGAAGCAGTGGGCTGATTCTTCCTCGGAGGTCACCAGAGGGAATCAACCTTGATGACACCCTGGTTTTAGATGCCTGACTTCTGCATCATGAGAGAATACATCTCTGTTGTTCCAGTTTGTGGTGACTTGTTACAGCTGCCCCAGGACACGAGAACAGGCATCATGGTCTTAGCGATGAGTAAACCAGACCGAGCCTTCTACCCACAGGAGCCTCCAGTGTCCCTGGGAGACAGACAAAGACGAGGCCGTTAAAACGCGATGTGGTGAGTTCTGGGAAAGAGAAAGCTCAGAGCTTTCTGGTGGCAGAGGAGGGGCACTGAACGTGGAGGAACCTGGGCACCCTCTCTAATGTGCACTCTGTGTGTGTGCTCAGCCACTAGGTCGTGTCCAACTCTTGGCAACCCTGTGTCCTGGAGCCCACCAGGCTCCTCTGTCCATGGGATTTCCCAGGCAAGAATACTAGAGTGGGTTGTCATTTCCTTCTCCAGAGGATTCTCCTGACCCAGGGATCAAACCCGCGTCTCCTGAATTGGCAGGCAGATCCTTTACCATTGAGCTATCTGGGAAGCCCTTAATGTGCACTAAGACAAGTCAAACCCATCATCCAGTCTGCAGTCACGGAGCACAGACCTCCCTGGAATAACAGAGTACAGTCATGTCCAGAACAGGGCAGAGACACCTGAAAGTCCTGATTGACGAGGTAAATTTTGAGCTGGAGTGTGAAGCTGCTGCTGCTGCTGCTGCTAAGTCGCTTCAGTCGTGTCCAACTCTGTACAGCCCCACAGGCAGCAGCCTACCAGGCTCCCCTGTCCCTGGGATTCTCCAGGCAAGAACACTGGAGTGGGTTGCCATTTCCTTCTCCAGCGCAAGAAAGTGAAAAGTGAAAGTGAAGTCACTCAGTCGTGTCCAACTCATTGCGACCCTATGGACTGTAGCCCACCAGGCTCCTCTGTCCGTGGAATTTTACAGACAAAAATACTGGAGTGGTTTGCCATTCCCTTCTCCTGGAGATCTTCCTGACCCAGGGATCGAACCTGGGTCTCCTGCATTGCAGGCAGTTTCTTTACTGTCTGAGCCACCAGAGAGGCCGTAAGGAAATTAGTGAGGTGTAGTAGGCATCCCTAAAGATGGCCACATCTTAATTCCTGGGACCTGTGACTCTGTTATGTTTCCGTGGCAAGGGGGGATTCGGGTAGTGGGTAGAATTATGGCTGTTGCCCAATTGACGGTAACATACCCTGACTTACCCAGGGGGACCAAGTGTAATCAGGGGATGTGAAGGGAGGTGAGCAGACAGAGGAAGAGGCAGTTTCGAAGTGATATGATATAAAAGGCTCGACCAGCCAGTGTGGCTTTGAACATGGAAGGGGCCACGAGCTAAGAAATGAGGGCAGCCTCAGGAAACTAGAGAAGGCACGCAAATGGATTCTTCCCTAGAGCTTCCAAAAGGAACACAGCCCTGCTGACACCTTGATTTTATTTATTTTAAAGCTTATTTATTTTTATTTATTTATTTGGCTGCACCAGGTTTTCATTACAGCATGCAGGATCTTTAGTTGCAGGAGTCGAACTCAGTTGCATCATGTGGGATCTAGTTCCCTGGCCAGGGATTGAACCCAGGTCCCCTGCCTGGGGAGCTCAGAGTCTTAGCCACGGGACCTTGATACCTTGATTTCAGCTCGGAGAGACCACGTCTGACCTCCAGAGCTGCATATCCTGAGAACCCGGAGCAGTGCTACGGGCATAGGAGCTGCTCAGTAATGACCTGTGAGTCACTTGGACCCCTCTTTCTTCCCATCTTGCTACATATCACCACTCTCTGCCCAGCACTTATGCTAGAAACCAGGTCTTCACGAGTGTCCCCTGCTCAGTGCTGTCAATGTCCCCACCTCAACAGTGCTTCTGTTCATCCCCTCCCCTACATTTTCCCTGCCCGTACCCTAGCTAAGACCCTCAGCACGTCTTGTCTGGAGTATTGCAGTGGCCTCATGGTTAATTTTATGTGTCAACATGGCTAGACTATGATACCCAGATATTTGGTCAAACGTCAGTTCGTATGTCACCATAAAGGCATTTTAAAAAAAAAATGAGATTACCATTTAAATCTAGACCTAGAAAATGGATTTGTGAACACACTAGGGGAAGGAGAGGGTAGAATGAACTGAGAGAGGAGCATCGATGTGCGCATAAACGCTACCATGTGTAAAATAGCTAGCTAGTGGGAAGGTGCTGTAGACCACGGGGAGCTCAGCTCGGTGCTCTGCGACAAGCTAGAGAGGTGGAGTGGTGGGTGGTAGGAGGGAGCTGCATGTGATACACACACAGCTGATTTCACATGGTTGTACAGAAACTAATACAACATTGTAAAGCAAGTATCTGCCAGTTAAAAAAGCAAAGGAAGAATTTAAATATGAAATTACCATATGCTCCAGCAATTCCACCTCTAGATACAGACCCAAAAGAATTGAACACAGGGACGCAAACAGATATTTGTACATCCTTGTTTCTACCAGCATTATTCATAATAGCCACAAGGTGGAAACAGCCCAAATGCTCATCAGATGATGAAAAAACATGAACAAAATGTGGTATCTATTAATACATACCATGCAGCATTATTCAACCTTTCAAAGGAAGGAAATCCCACCGCATGCTGCCACATGGATGTACCTTGAAGACATTATGCTGAGTGAAACGAGCCAGACACCAAAGGACAAACATTGCACAATCCCACTCATATGACCCCAAATAGTCAAATTTATGGAGACTAGTGGTGGCTGCCAGGTTTTGGGGGAGAGGGGAATGGGGAGTTACTGTTTTCAGAGTATGGAGTTACAGTTTGAGATGACAGATGGTGATGATGCTTGGACAACATTGTGAGTGCACTCCATGTTAACTATATATTGAAACTCATTAAAGTGTTCAATTTTATGGCATGTATATTTTAGCAGAATAATTTTTTAAAAAGAAATACAGTTGTATCTAATTTCCTTACCATTTCAGCCACTGGAAAGGCCCTAGTCTCCATGTCAAGGCAGAAGAATAAGTTTGCCAGAGGACACATAAAGAAGAAATCATTCCAGGCAGAAGTGAGGCAAGGAAGAAAAACCACTCTACCCAAGACATGGAGCAATTTTCATTTTCTTCTGTTGTTGCCACTCATGTTTTCAATTTTCTAAAATTGCTACATCTCTGGATTTTCAAATGTCAGAGGCAGAAGTTTTCTCCCCATGCAGAATCTCCCAGAACCCTGTCATCAAATTATACACTGGACAATAATGCCGTTAACATTCATCTATGTCACCGATGAACAACATGTTTTATAGCAACTAGTCTTTTTTCAAAAATGCAACTTTAGACCAAAGGACATAGACTTGGCCAAGGGAGTGGAAAAAGAAGCAAACAGAAAGGGAAATGTTTTTCAAAGAGTTTTAAAGATGGGGAGGAAGAGACATTGGTGAGAAAACATGAATTCTGTGGAAGGAAAACAATGTAGTTTAAAGGACAGTACGGATTTACCCGCTGTCATAGACAAAGGAGAGAAGGGTTGGGGATACACTTTGCAGAATTTAGCACAGTCTTACAAGTAAAAAAATTGACTACCATTACATAGACATAGGGCTTCCCCAGGAGCTGAGAAGTAAAGTATCTGCCTTCAATGCAGGAGGCACAGGAGACTCAGTTTCAATCCCCGAGTTGGGAAGGTCCCCTGGAAGAGGGCATGACAACCCACTCCAGTGTTCTTGCCTGGAGAATCCCACAGACAGAGGAACCTGGTGGACTCTGGTCCATGGGATCCCAAAACGTCGAACACGACTGAAGTGACTGAGCGCGCACACACACACACTTAAGTAGTATGTAATTTTTTGACTCTTCCTCTTTGTGCTTCCAAATCAAGGAGCCAGTGTGATCCAGGCTGTGATACTAAAGAGCACGAATCTCATCAGTGAGGGCTCCACCCTCTTGACCTCATCACCTCCCACGGGCCTCACTTCATCATACCATCACCTACGGGTGGAGGCAATAAGTTCCACTCTGGGAATATGGAGAGGGACACAAACATTCAGACCATAGCAGAGGGAATGACAGCCAATAAAAGCACATCACATGGGGGAACTTCCCTGGTGGTTCAATGACTGAGACTCCACACTCCCAATGCAGGGGACCCGGGTTCCATCCCTGGTCAAGGAACTAGATCCCACATGCTACAACTAAGAGTAAAACAGGCTGCAACAAAAGATCCCAGATGCTGCAACTAAGACCCAGTGCAGCAATAATAAAATTTGAAAAGCACGTTATATGAGGTGCAACATCTTAATAGACAGGAATTTCCTTTGGAGATAATGAGAATGTTTTGGAACAAAAGAGAGGTTGGGCTACTGAATCATTCAGTTTAAAATGGGCAATTTATGTTACATGAATTTTGTCTCATTTTTGAAGCAAATGATCAAATCAACCACACTGTGGATAATTTAATCTCTTAATTAGTTAAACTCAGTGCAGAACTTAATCTTGCTGGAGAAACTTGAGCTCCACATACATCAGTTATCTCCCCCATGCAGTGAGGGTTACCTAGGGCATTAATTTTCAGTCTAGGGTTGAGAACACTCCCTTGGGGATGTTATTTCCTTTTTAATTTTTCTTAACTAAAAAAATTTTTTTTTTATTTTATATAGGCATAAAACCGATTAACAATGTGATAGCTTCAGGTCGACAGCACAGGGACTCCACCATACATGTACCCATTCTCCCCCATCTCCCCTCCCATCCAGGCTGCCACGTAACATGGAGCAGAGTTCACTGTGCTGTCCAGTAGGTCCTCGTTGGTTATCCATTTTCAATACAGCAGTTCCAGCCTGCAATGGGAATAGCAAAATATGAGGGCTCCAGCTGGAGGTGCTGAAGAGAGAAAGCGCAGGGTCACGGGTGGAACAGCCCTCAACAATCAGCCTGTGCCAAAGTTCCCACATTGTTGCTATCAACAGCCTTGACTTTTTTTTTTTTTTGCCCACTGTATTACATTTCATTGTTTGAAAACATCTCACACCTTTCATCCACTCTATCACACATGGGCACTTAGTTTGTTTCTAGCCATTATTGTCAACAGTAGCTGAGAATATTCTTATTTCTCTTGGACCTGCCTGCAGGAGAAAAATTACTAGATCAGAGGATTATGAATTTTCAATGTGAGATGATGACATGAAGCTGTTTTCCAAAGCACTTGCACTGATTTGCATTCCCTCTGCACCTCACATCCTTTCTAATCCTGACTTGTCAGATTTTTAAAAATATTTTACCAAACAGATGAGTGTAAAATACTATCTAGTTCTGGTCTTGATGTGCCTGATAATTAATTATTGCACAATCTCTCTTCATGTATTTATTAGCCACATATGTCCTTCATTTGAAATATCTGTGTATTTTGCCCATTTTTCTATTGGGTTGTTGAGCTATACTTATTACTTTTTAAAAAATTTCTTACATATGCTTGATAATACTCTCCTCTGTGAGTCGTGTGTATTGCATTTTCTCCCAGTTTATAGTGTATCTGTCACCCTTTCATCTTTTAAAGTGTCTGTTGAGAGCAAAATTCTTGATTTTAACAGTGAAATTTATTCATCTTCTTTGTTTTTTAAAAAACTAAATATCTGACAATGGGGAACTGATCAGATAAACTACGGTATGCCCATGCAATGGGATATTTTACAGCTAGCAAAAATTATTTTGTTGAAAAATATTTTTTGAAACAGAAAGATGTTTGTAATTTAACATTAAATCAAAAAGCAGTATGTATAGCAGTATGTATAGCAAGATCTCACAGTATATTTTTGTTAAGTTTGATAATTTACCATGTTGACAAACTTGGGGGCTGATAAGCTGTCTCATTCATTACTGATGGATGGTGTACATTGGATGCAATGTAGGAAATGCAACTTGGCAATGTCTATCTAAAATTTTAATGTGTGTATAATTTTTAATATTCTTTTTTTTTTCTTGGCTGTGCTGGTCTTAGTTGTGACATGTGGGATATTTAGTCGCAGCATGTGGGATCTAGTTCCAGGGATTGAACCCAGACCTCCTGTACTGGGAGCACAGAGTCTTAGCCACTGGACCACCTGGTAAGTCCCAAGGATGGTATCTATTATACCCAATTTAGAGAAAATTGAGGCTCAGACAAGGTTAAGTCCATCAGGGCTCCTCACCCAGCTTTGCAGAGCATACATGAGGGCTTCCTGGAGGAAGCAGTGCCTGATCACAGGCTCTGTCACCAAGTGAAATTATCAAATCCTGGCTCTGCCTCATTCTCTGTGGGAGCAAGTTCCTTAAGCTCTCTGTGCCTCAGTTTCTGCATCTATAAAATAGGAGCAATGAAAGTACTGCTTCCTAGAATTATAAAGATGAGATACGCTCAGACGTGTTCATTGCTGCAGCCAGTGAGCCTTTTAAAAAACATATATCAGATCACATCACTCTTCCACTCAAACCCTTTCATAGGCTCCTATCTCACTTGGAATAAAAGCCGAAATTTGTAAAATGAAGGGCCAGGGCCTGGTTATCCTGTTATCTCCCTCTCTGGTCTCATCCTTTAACTCACTCATCACTTTAACTCAGTTAACCAGCTTCCTGGTGGTACCTCCAGCACACCCAACTCTGCCCTGCCTGCAGGCCCTTGGACATTTTTTTCCCTCTGCCAGGAGGACTCTTCCCATGATACCCGCTTCGGATCTTACACAAGTGTCCCTTTGCGAGGCCATCCTTCCTGACCCCCTACCTCCTTATCCTGCTGGGTTATCTCTGTCCCTGGCACTTGTCACCACCACATATCTGTGTCTTGTCCTTAAAGATAAACCTGATGGAGGCAGGTATGTCCCCTGTTTCATTCATCACTGCATCCTGGACACTTAGAACAGGATCTCTCATCCTTGGGGCCCCTGGTAAATAATAGCTCTCCCAAGAGGTGGGAGGGAAGGGTGTTTCAGGCAAAGGGGCAAAGCTTGCACAAAAGCAACACCATGGGGGACAGTGCATGATCTCAGCAGCGAGACATAGATGGTTCCTTTAACCTGGCTCCACCACCTTGAAATGGAAAATGGCCTCTGAGCACCAGCAACAGCTCAGATGTTTGATTCCTTAGAATCCAAATCCTTCTTTCGTCCCTTCCTGGGGCTGCTGCTGCCTTTGTCTCCAGCCCCCAAGGCTAGAGGTACAGCCAGTGGTCTCAACCAGCAGTGTAGAGGATCTTGGGAGGACTTGTAGCTAACAGAATGAGGGGAAGACATCGGGGGAGGGGGGAGGCCTCCCTGGAGCAAAGCCTCCTAGTGGAACATTGTCAGCTGATAGCAAATACACAGGAAAAAAAAAAAAAAAAATATATATATATATATATATATATAGGATGGCCAAGTTCATTCGGGTTTGTCAGTAGAATGTTGCACTAAATCCAAATCACCTTTTTGGCCAACCTATTATATCTATACTGGAAAAGGCCTGCATCTCTTCTACCCTTTTAAGAAAGACACCTTTGGACTCAGGCTGGAGGTCTCAGCAGGAAACCAAATGCACACAGAAGGGCGGTCCAGCCAGATAAATAGACATTTATTAAGGGACTTGTCTCCGCAGCAGGAAACCAGCATGGGGGTTGGAGCCTTCCCTCCCTAAGAGAGCAGGCATCTTTAAGAGAGAGCAGGGAAGAAAGCTTGATTTGAAACACTTGTCTCCAGAGGGGACCAGTAAAAACAAGGGCCCTCAACCTGGATTCAAACCTGGCAGAAAAAGGAAGTGCAATGTAATGGTTTCCTAGAACCTCCCAGGGCAGAAAGACAGGCCTTCTCCAGGCCACCAGGCTGGGTCCACAGCCTGAGCCTCCACCAGACCTGTCCCCACACAGCTTCCTCTGAATCTCTGGCTGGGGCTAAAATGATAGCCCCACAGCACGTTTTGTTTCTGCAAAGGGAGGTTGTCTGTGAAGCAGAGCCAAGACAGGTCTGAGCAGGGAATTCCTGGCCACAGTGCGCCCAGGAAGGGACCTCCCCAAGAGCCAGGTTGCCTCGCACACTGGTACTTACCTATCTTCAAAGCTTCATGCTCTCTCCTTCCACGGAGCCGGGCAGACTTCTCTCACTTTGTCTGGAACATTCTCAACATTCTCTCTTGACCACCCCCACCACCTCATCTTTTAGACTTCAGTCCACCAGGGAAGCCTCCTCTGATCACTATGACAATTCAGATGCTGTGTGATGGGCTCTACTGTACCCGCTCTCGCTCCACAACGTACACGGTCCATGCTTATCACTGTTGGCATTTCACATCTGATGCAGGTGTGACTGTTAACTGCCACTTTTCTCCATTTCTTCTGCCATGCTCACCATGAGGGCCATAGTGCCTGACACATAGTAGGCCCTCAGTTAATATCTGTTTGATGAATAAATAAATGAACCCTGGAGGGAAAAAAATGTGAGTATACCTTAGATAAGTGTCCAAACCCTTGAATGTATGCCTCAATGAGCAAATGAAAGAATGAATGAATTGAGAGATGACTAAGAGAATGAATGAGTGGATGAATGAGAGAATGAATGAGCCAAAGAATGCATGACAGATGAGTGAATGAGAATGAATGGGTGCGTGAATGAATAAGTGACTAAATGAGTGAATGAGTACGTAAAAGACTGAGAAGGAATAGTGATAGTTCCCTCAGGGATCGCCCTAGGGTTCCCACGTTTTTTCTGTCTTTCCTTTAGGTAGTAGAGTTTGGGATGAATATGACTCTAACCAAAACCCCTAAGAGAAGGAGGTCATTTCCCCAAGGGGCACCTGGTGGGGGGGCTTCCAGGCAGAAGCTGATCCCCAAGGGGCACCTCTGTCCCTGACCCCTTTCACCTTCCCTTGTTCTGATCTTTATGGGGCCGTCTGCCTTTTAGCATCAAAGGAGACAGCAGGCCCGTGATTTGTCCCACAACCGCTCTATAAAAATGTAATTACCCAATAACCCGCTGTCTGCAAAACAAACCATCTTCCTGTTTCTTCTCCCATAAAAAGCATTTGACAGCCCTGTTCTATCAGCTTATAAAACCTGGAGAGAGTTGACTTAGCCCTCTCTGGAATGAAAACCCTCAAGGCGGGGGAGCATCCAAAGTGGGGAGAAACAACACCTCTGATCTCCCAGGCAGTCGGCTGCAGAGTCTCTTGGAGGCTTCTAGGGAAGGCAAGGGAAGGAAGTCATTGTGGCCCGATCTGGGACTGGACAATGCCAGACTCACCTAGAAAGGATGGGGGGGAGCTCAGAAATGCTAAGAACCCAGGCCTGCCACAAGCAGCACCCTCACAGCTTTCTGGAAGGTCTTGCCTCCATTTAATCACTCCACAAACATGACTCAGGCACCTACTACACACTGGGCAATAGGTGAGACCCCGAGGGTCCAGTACACCATGTCATTCGAGAAACTCATATCTATGAATGTGTATTTATTTATGGAACACTTTGATCTGAATGGACTGACATGCAAAAGGTGGGTAGAGTCCAGCATTACGTGGATGAGGCAGGTTATAAAACAGTAAGGAGGGGACTTCCCTGGCGGTCCAGTGGTTAAGAATCTGCCTTGCAATACAGGAGACATGGGTTTGATCCCTGGTCAGGGAACTGAGACCCCACATGACGTGGGGCAACTAGAGAGACTGTATGTCACAAAAGAGCCCATGCTGAGCAACTAGAGAAAGCCTGCGTGCCAAAACAAATACCCAGTGCAGTGTGGACTGTGGCTTCATCTTGATTATTTGTGTGTTAGTCACTCAGTTGTGTCCAGCCCTTTGCAACCCTATGGACTAGAGCCTGCCAGGCTCCTCTGTTCATGGGATGTCCCAGGCAAGAAGACTGGAGTGGGTACCCATTCCCTTCTCCAGGGAAGCTTCTCTACTCAGGGATCAAACCCGGGTCTCCTGTATTGCAGGCAGATCCTTTACCATCTGAGCCATCAGGGGAAATAACGGAATCTGAGGAAGGGGTTGATACAAATGTTCTTTATCTTGACTGGGGGAGCTATGCCACGGATTGAATTGCATCCCCTGAAAGATACGTCCAAGTCCTAGCCCACAGTACCTGTGACTATGACCTTATTTGGAAATAGTGTCTTTACAGATGTAATTAAGACAAGGATCAAGAAAGATCATCCTGGATTAGGGATGGTCTTAATAGGCTTCCCTGGTGGCTCAGATGGTAAAGCGTCTGCCTGCAGTATGGGAGACCCAGGTTCGATCCCTGGGTCAGGAAGATCCCCTGGAGAAGGAAATGGCAACCCACTCCAGTACTCTTGCCTGGAAAATTCCATGGATGGAGGAGCCTGGTGGGCTACAGTCCATGGGGTCGCAAAGAGTCGGACATGACTGAGCAACTTCACTTCACTTCACTTCAATTCAATAAGCGTGTCCTCAGAAGAGGATGGGAAGGGAGATTTGACGCACACAGAAGAGGCCATGGGATGACAGGGGCAGAGATTGGAGGGATGCAGCCACGAACCAAGAAACACCCAGAGCTGGAAGAGGAAGGAAGGATCCTCTCTGGAGCCCTCAGAGAGAGTTCATGCTTGTGTGCACGCTCACATATGCTCAATTGTTTCCAACTCTTTGCGACCTCATGGACTGTAGCATACCAGGCTTCCCTGTCCTTCACTATTCTATCTCCTGGAGCTTGCTCAAACTCATGTCCATTGAGTCAGTGATGCCATTCAACCATCTTATCCTCTGTCGCCCTTTTCTCCTCCTGACTGCAGTCTTTTCCAGCATCAGGTCTTTTCATTAGTCAAGAAAAATGCAAATCAAATTCACAGTGAGATACCACTTCACACCTACTAGGATGGCTATTACCAAAAGGAAAACAAAATAACAAGTGTTGGTAAAAATGCAGGGAAATCAGAGCCCCCATGCATTAATAGTGAGAATGTTAAATGGTGCAGCCATTGTGGAAAAATAGTTTGGTTGTTCCTCTAAGAGTTAAACATAGAATTACTAAATAATCAAGCAGTTCCACTTCTATATGCATGATAAAACTGAAAACAGGGACCTAAACAGATACTTGTACATCAATGTTCACAGCAGCATTGTTCACAATAGTCAAAAGGTGGAAGCAAACCAAGTGTCCATCAACAGATGAATGGATAAACATAATGTAACGTGTACCTACAATGAAATATTATCCAATCTTAAAAACAAATGAAGTTTTGACACCTGCTACCACATGGGAGAACTTGAAAACATGACGTTTAATGAAACAGTTGAGGCACAAAAGGACAAATATTGTATGATTCTGCTTATATGAGTTACCCAGAACAGAAAAATTCATAAAGATAGGAAGTAGAACAGAGGTTGCCAGGAGTTGGGGGGAGTAGGAGTTAGTGTTTAATAGGTGCAGAGTTTCTGTCTGGGGTGAAGAAAAAGTTCTGAAAACTGATAGTGGTAATGGTTGTACAGTATTTTAAATGTACTTAATGTCACTGAATTGTATACTTAAAAATGATAAATTTTATCTTGTCTATTATATATATGTATATATAATATTTCTTTTAAAAAATAGGAGAGATGCCTAGATGCTACTGAGGACTGGAGTGGTTTTTCTTTTCTTTTTTTTTTTTTTTTTTTTGCTTTCTTCTTTATACTTGATGGTATTTTCAATACTTGTTTTACATGAATATATATTGTATGAAGAATTCACAGTCGGGGAAATAGATTAGGAAATCAGCTATTATGAAACATGGTTTCAGAGTTGGGGCATATGAATCAGATTGTGGGAATGCCATGGAAGAGTCTCCAGAGAGAGGGCAATAAGCAGGAATGAGCCAGGCAAAGAAGTGTAGTGGAGAAGAGAGGGTGTTCCAGAGGAACACTGATATTGAAAATGCAAAAAACTGCCTAGTTTGATTCTTGGCCTGGCTATCTACTTGCTGTGTGTCATTGGGTCAGTTGATTAATGTCTCTGTGCTTCAGTTTCCTCTTCTGTAAAACAAGGCTCAGTCATTGTACTTACCTCATATGGTGTGGTGAGAATTGAATTAATACATGTAAAGCAATTATAACAGCATCCAGCATATGGTAAAGACTATGTAAGAATTAGACTTTTTTTTAAATGACTGTAAAGGACAGGAAATTTCTGAAAATAGTATAAAAGAGAAATGAAATGGCTAAAGGAGCCTGGGAAAAGTGCAATGTAAGAATTATCTTCAGTGAAATGTAAAGCAAATAAAGCCTTGGGGAAAAGAAAACAAAGGGAAATCACAAATCTGAAAATAAAGTGTCTTATGATGATGGGATTACATTTTGGACCAAGATATTTATAGCTAAGAAAATTGAGTTAAAATGGGTTTGGACTAAGTGAAAAGATGCTGAAAATGTATAAAGGAGTCAGGCTTGAAAGGCTGAATATAAGTCAGCCTCTTTGTTAGAGAAAGCTCCACTGTATTCAACATTTGGAATTGATGACTTGGTGGTTTCCTCTGGGGGAGAGAACATCTAGACATTTCCTCGTAAGTCTTCCTTCCTACCCTCCCTTGCTCTCAATGACCTTCTCTGTCAGCATAATGTCCCAGCTTGAGCATTGATGGGTGTGTGTATGTTGATGATATACAGGATATTAGCAGTTTGGAGGCTCAGATCAGTGTCTGCCATCTTCATGAAGATGCAAGCAATTCTACTGCCTAAGGACCCCTTACAGTCACAAATCACCATTCAATGAATTCCAGGATTTCAAAGCTGTGGCATAAATTTCCAAGCCAGAAGAGCAGTGTGGAATCCTTAAGTGCTGGGTTTCAACCCTCCAGACTCCCTGGAACCACTGTCTGGGGTTCTGGCAGCATCAATGTGGCCCTTTCATCCTTCCAGGGGATATGGATAGTGTGTTAAGCCAATGAGAGACAGACAGCATGTGGTCTCTGAGTGGAAGCCACATCATGTACTTCAAGGCTCTTGGACTCTCTTTGAAATTCTGAATGGCAAATCTGTACCCCTCACACCTCTGCATGATCATCTTTTAGATGGGTACAGCAGTGTTTTATTCTGGCACAGAATGAAAGGTCTTAAAGTCTTTGAGGGAAGAACAACTGGGTCAGTTTAAGTCCATAAATATTGGGACTTCATTTCACATTTAAGGGAAAGGGTTGGGAACATCCCTTTATCCATTAGCAGTACATTCAGCTTCAATTAATAGACTTTCGCTAGGGTGCCTTAAATTAATAGGCATTCATTTTTCTTACACAACAAGAATTCGGGAGGAAGTCAGTGACATACTCTGATTCAGCCTCAATCAGTGTTTTGACAAAAGAGCTGCCACAGCTCCAGCCACCACATCTAAATTTAAGACAGGAAAAAAAAAGAGGGGGAAGTCACCACATGCGCCCCCTTTTTCTAGGAGAATAAGGTTTTCTCCAGACTCTCTTGCAACAGAACTTTTGGGCAAAACTGGGTCACATTCCCTCCAGCTATAAAGAAAACTGGGAAATGAAGGAACAGAACTGAGAATGATTACAATCCAGAGCCTGGGTCTGAACTCACTAGGAGTCATTGTATTGCCTTCACAGGCTGGTAGAGAGAATGAAATGAAATGATCTATAATAATAATATACAATGATCTACTGGTGCTGTGATTGGCACACAGTGTGTTCAACAACTGATAACTATTACTCAAATTCTGAATTTCTGAGGTTCATTTCATGTCTTTAAGTCATCTTGGCCCGGGCTGTCTTTGGACGCAGCCATGCCAATTAATCAATCTCTAATAAGCGCTTTGAGATGTCCAAGATCAAAGTATGCCAGAGGTCTGTTCCTTCTTCTTTTTCTTTTCTACACAAATCAGAAAGTACCTAGACTAACATCTAACAACCTGTACATGAAGAAATGAGTTTAATTCAAAATAGAGAAAGACAAAGCACCCCCCAGATCTCTTAAAACCCATAGCTGTCGGGGAGACCTTGAAATTAGACTCTGAGACTTTCTGCCTGGTTTGAACCATACATTTCTCAGGTGACGGAATTGGGAACATGTGTTTTGATTCATCATCTGGGGCTTTGCAACCTCCTTGGGCAAGTCTGGCATGCTGCAGTCCATGGGGTGGCAAAGCGTTGGACACGACTGAGCGACTGAACTGAACTGGGCCAAGTCGATAAGCGGAGTTATTTAAGTGATTTTGTATTCCATACCTAGGAGAGAGAAACAGAGGAACAGAGGAGGAGGAGAAGAAAAAGGAGGACACGGAGTAGAAGAAGGAGGAAGAGAAGGAGAAGAGAAAGGAGGAGGAACCGAAGGAGAAAGAGAGATTGAGCACCATGTGGGGGAGGGGGGATGAGCAAGCAGAAATGGACCTTTGCCTAGAACCCGTGGTAGGCGCGGGGGTGTGTCTGGTATCTAATTTCTGTTGACATGTGCAGGAGAAGCACATGTGTGACCTGTCCTGGGAGGAGGTCAGAATGACCCACAAACAGCTGAACATTCCTGATCATTCCATTTCCAATCCAGGGGTTGTTTCCAGGAACTCAGTAACTTCTGCCCCACTCCACACTGCCCCCCACCTCCAACAGTCATGATCTCCCATGCACCCGCCCCCAGCACCTCTCCCTGCCCCTGGGAGAGCTCACTCAGATGTCAAGAGGTGGTCAAAAGGACCAGGAGGTGGGGGCGGGAGCATAACACTGCAGGACTCAGAAGGTGACACAAGACAGCTTACTCAGAAGAAACGGAATCTGTCCTCCCAGGGAGGCCATGAGCCACCAGGTATAATTAGACTAAAGCCCCAGCAACAGGCTCCATGCCCCATTCATGTCAGGACCCTGTTCCTGGCATGTGTTTCTGTTGCATATGTGTTTCTGGCGTTACCTGATCACTGACCCAGGGGACCCTCCCAGCAGAGAAGGGGTTGGCAGTTTGCTTTCTGCATGGACATGGCCATAACCATTATTCTAGGAAACCTAATAATAATAACAACAAATAGTTCATAATAATGATTGATGAGGAGAATAGAAATACTGATATTACAATCATAATGAACACCTTTGGAGAAGAGATTTTGTGACAGGTACTTGGCAAAGTATAGGTAACTCAGTAGCTCAGTGGTGTCTGACTCTTTGCAACCCCATGGACTGTAGACTGCCAGTCTCCTCTGTCCATGGGATTCTCCAGGCAAGAATACTGGAGTAGGATGCCATTTCTTCTTCCAGGGGATCTTCCCAACACGGGGTTTGAACCTGCGTCTCTTGTGTCTCCAGTACTGGCAAGTGGATTCTTTACCACTGAGTCACCTGGGAAGCTCTGGCAAGGTATCGGGTTGGCCAAGAAGTTCGTTTGAGTTTTCCCATACAACCTTATGGAAAAATCCAAACGAACTTTGGCCAACCCAATATTTAACACATGTCATCTCATTGAACCCACCCAAAACCCCCCTAAGGAAGGTAATATCCTCATTTTCCAGATGATGATAGAGAGGCAGGACTTGAACTCAGGTTTTCTGGACTCTCAAGCACAGATCCTTTTTTTATTTAAATAAATTTTTATTGGAGTGTAGTTGTTGATTTACAATGTTGTCCTAGTTTCTGCTATACAGCAAAGTGATTCAGTTATACATAACATATATCCACTCTTCTTAAAATTCTTTTCTCATATAGATCATTAGAGAATATTTAGTAGAGTTCCCTGTGCTATGCAGTAGGTTCTTTTTTTTTTTAATTGTAGGCTAAATACTTTACAATGTTGTGGTGGTTTTTGCCATGCATTCACATGAATTAGCTATGGGTGTACATGTGTTCCCCATCCTGACCCTCCCTCTCACCTTCCTCCCCATCCCAACCCTCAGGGTCATCCCAGTGCACCAGCCCTGAGCACCCTGCCTCATGCATCAAACCTGGACAGGCGATCTATTTCACATATGATAATATACATGTTTCAATGCTGTTCTCTCAAATCATCCCACCCTCGCCTTCTCCCACAGAGTCCAACAGTCTGTTCTTTACATCTTTGTCTGTTTTGCTATCTCGCAAATAGGATCATTACCATCTTTCTAAATTCCATATATATGTATTAATATACTGTATTGGTGTTTTTCTTTCTGACTTACTTCACTCTGTATAATAGGCTCCAGTTTCATCCACCTCATTAAAACTGATTCAGATGCATTCTTTTTAATAGCTGAGTAATATTCCATTGTGTAAATGTACCACAACTTTCTTATCCATTCATCTACCAATAGACATCTAGGTGGCTTCCATGCCCTGGCTATTGTAAACAGCAAGCACAGATTCTTAACTGCTGTGTTCTATTGACAGATGACAGCTTTCAAAATATGCTGCTATTCTTCCAGCTTGTGTGTTCCAAATTCCAACCTAGGATTCTGAGAATTGAATTTGCTGGATTCTAACTCAAAATTACTAGCCTTTTATCCTGCGCTTGGAGGCAGCCTTGCATATATGGTGGTAAGTAGTAGGAGAAAGTTTAAAAGGAAAATTGGGCCCTGATCTTGGAAGGCATTAGATAAGGTGTGTGACAAAGACCCTGAAACAAACTGAGCTGTTTTCTCTTTTTATGTATGTATTTCTGAACACCCTTCTCTGAGTCCAATTTTTGTAACAAGCCTCATATGCAAGTATTGGGACCCACGGAGTATTTACTAAGCCCCTGTTGGACACAGTGGACTTTCCAGGTGGCGCAATGGTAAAGAATTTACCTGCCAATGCAGGAGACACAAGAGATGCAGGTTCAATCCCTGGGTCAGGAGGATCCCCTGGAGTAGGAAATGGCAACCCACTCCAGTATTCTTGCCCAGAAAATTCCATGGACAGAGGAGCCTGGCAGGCTACAATCCATTGGGTAGCAAAGAGTCAGACTCGACTGAGCATGTACACATACTGGACACGGCAGGTGCTGTAGGCACTCTATAAAGTGCAGACAGAGTCCAAGGAATGACTGTGTAGGATGGTTGAACTATTGTGAGATAGGAAACAGTTTCCCTACATAATGCAAAGATGCTCATCACTGCCTACATTTCTTTTTAAATTTTTTTGGCCACACCGCACAGCACATGGTATCCTAGTTCCCCTACCAGAGATCGAACCCTTGTCCCCTGCAGTGGAAGCAAGGAGTCCCAAGCACTGGACCACCAAGGAAGCCCCTGCACTTCTAATAGCTACAAATCACTGTTCTGTAGTGCCTGAAGCAAGGCAGGTGAGTGGAAAAAGCAGATAATCTCATCTCTCAGCTTTTAACATCCACAACCTTCCCACCTGTTCATGAAACAAGCTTTCTCTGCATCTTCTTCCTGCTCTGAATGCACATCCTTAAGGTGAGAATGAAGCGCCCTCCCCCATAACTTCAGAACCATCAGGGTCACTGGGGGCAGAGGTGCGCGTGGAGCCTGACAGTCTTCTCCGATGGGACCCAGCCCAACCCCTCTTATGTCAGAATGCCTTGTTTACCCATTAGCGGAGCATTGGACACCAGCAGCAGACAGGCTGGCTCCAGGGCATTTAAAAGGTCACGAATTGAGAGCCCAGGAAGGCAATCAGCTGGGATTCTGACCAACAGAGCTTCCAGAGATGAGCATCATTTCCTAAATGCACCAGCGATGTGCTTTGTCCTAGAGGAGAAGGGGACCCATCAGTCAGAGGTGAGCCTCTCTAGGAAATGATCTTTCTCGCCAGCCCTCCTTGGCTAATAACCCAGGGGCACCTGCCCTCAATCGGAAGCCTTGCTTGAATCACTTTGACCTTGGGGAAACTGAGATAATGGCCTTGGGGGGATTTTCTTGGTAAAACCACTGCCTTGGAGAAACTGAGGCAGTAAAACCAAGTGGGACTCATAATCCTCATAGAGCTAGCAAGAACCTGCGATACTATACATGGAGCTCACTCAGGGCTCTGTGATGACTGAGAGGGGAGGAAAGGGCAGGAGGTGGGAGCGAGGCTCACGAGGGAGGGGTATATGTATACTAGTGCCTGATTCATGGTGGTGTACAGCACGAACTAATACAACATTGTAAAGCAATTCTATTCCAATTTTTAAAAAAGAATAATCTCTAATCCCAAACAGTTGAAATAATAAGGACTTAGACATAACAAGCACAGCTTTTATAAATCACTTGCAAGCACGGACCTGGTGGTAAAGAACCCACCTGCCAATGCTGTAGACTTAAGAGACCTGGGTTTGATCCCTGGGTTGGGAAGATTCCCTAGAGCGGGGCAATGCTAGAGAGGTTAAGTGACTCACCCAAAGTTGGCCAGCTAGTTAGGTGGTAGAGTTGGAATTTGAACCCAGGTCACTAAATCTAAGTTGGCCTCATCCAACCTAGAAGGGAGAAAATGGATGGAATCTAACAGATAGGGATTAAAAAGGTGTTAGGGCAGAGGGCTTTGTTTGTTGTTGTTTTAGACGCTAAGTCATCTTCGGCTCCTTTGTGACCCCAGGGACTATAGTCCACCAGGCTCCTCTGTCCATGGGATTCTCCAGGCAAGAATACTGGAGTGGGTTGCCATGCCCCCCTCCAAGGGATCTTCCCCACCCAGGGATCAAACCTGTGTCTCCTGCAATGGCAGGCAGATTCTTTACCGCTGAGCCACCTGGGGAGCCCAGCACAGAGAGCTTGGCGAGGCCCAAATTGGAAAGAAATAGTATTTTTGTTCATTGTTTGTTTTTCCCAGCACAGTTCAGGTCAGAAAGTGCCCTGACAGGCTGAACTGGTCAGACTGGGGGTAATGGTATGATGGACATAGAAGATAAATGCTGATTCACCACTTGAATGTTTTATAGCCGGTAGAAAACACAGGGAGGGAAACTTGTTGGCTAGTATCTTAGAAGAAGAAACTCTCCTTATTTCCTATTAATAGATGTGGAAACTGAGACACAGATGGAAATTGTCCTGACTTACATGTAGACTGGGATTGTTGATTTTCTGGTTGCTAGGACACTCCCTTCTCAAATAAGAACAGTAATAGCCATAATAACAATAAAGGCAGCCCACAATTTTCCGTGTGCTTCACATGTGTCAGGCTCTGTGCTAAGCATTTTATATGCCTATAAATACAGCATTGTGCAAACTTCATCACAGCCTCACAGGTAAGTTCTAAGGCTCAGAGAGGTTGAGTCAACTGCCTAAATCACACAGTTAGTAAATGGCAGAAACAAGATTTTAAAACATAGGCAGTGGAGAAGGAAATGGCAACCCACTCCAGTATTCTTGCCTGGAAAAGTCCATGAACAGAGGAGCCTGGCGGACTGCAGTCCATGGGATTACATGACTGAGCGTGTGTGCACGAGGGTGGAGGGAGATGGGTTGGTAGCAATAAAGTGGTAGAACAACAACAGAAAAAAAAAAAAAACATAGGCAGCCTGACTCCAGAATCTGAGGTGTTTTCTGTTTGGTTTTTTGGTTGTTGTTGTTGTTTGGTCACACCATGCCAAATGTAGGATCTTAGTTCCCCAACTAGGGATCAAACCTGTACCCCCTGCATTGGAAGCATGGAGTCTTAACCACTGGACCACCAAGAAAGTCCCCAGAATCTGAGGGTTTTTTTTAACTCTTTGACTCTGCTTCTTTATAAAATAACATTCATCAACAAATATTGATGGAACCCCCATAGGATTCTGGATGAGTGACAGGTTCTGTCACTCCTCCATGAACTCACCACTTCATCAAAGAAACAGATTCATATGTAAAGAATTGAATACAGTATAAAAATGCTTCAATGAGGGGACTTCCCTGGAAGTCCAGTGGTTAACACTCCATGCTACCAATGCAGGAAACACATGTTTGAGCACTGGTCGGGGATCTAAGGTCCCGCATGCCGCGTAGTACTGTCAAGAAAAAGAAAAAAGAAACAGAAATGGTGGGCAGTTATAGAAGTTACCCTTGAGAACATACTTCCCACATGCATGACATCTTGTTACTGAGTCCAAGCTTGCTCTGCCCATCACACAAGAGGTCAGTGAATCCGAGAGGTGAAGGTTGAGGCAAGGAATATGCAGAAAGCTTAGCATAAGAAGCTTGACTAAGAAGATGGCAGACTAATGTCTCAAAATATCTGTCTTGTTGGGGTCTTGACACCAGGTTCTTTTATGGATCAGAGATGGGGGCTATGTGAAAAAAACAAAGTAATAAGGCCATTTAATCTTGCAAATATCTCCTAGAACGGCAAGCTTCAAGCAGGGGGATGTGTTAATTTCTTCCTTCCTGCCATCTACAGGTGGAAAGTCTTCTCAACAAAGCCTCTTTAGCTTAACAGTCAGGCAGAGGGGCAAGATTCTCTGAGGCAGGCCATTATGTATGATTATAACAACAAAATCAGTAAAACAAAACAAACAAACAAACAAAAAACCCAAGGGTTAAAATCAAAGAAACAGATCTAGCATGGAAGAGTCAAAATTGACTCTTCCCTGTTACAATCTCTTGATCCTCATAACACACCCTGAGGAAGCTGTCTCCATAGAAGGACACATGATTTGCTCAAAGTCACCCAACTGGTAATGCAAGGAGCCAAGATTCAAATCTGGGATAACTGACCCCAGTGCTAAAGAAAGTTCCTGACCACCATGCCATAAGAGTGTACAGGATCCCTCCAGGAAAGCATTCATCAAGGTGAGGCAGACTTTCCATTGACCCATAGCTTTGTTGCCCGAAAGTTATGGTCAACCACCTCCTCTCAGAATGCAGTTCAAATCAACAAAACCCTAGGCTTCAGGAGGCACTCAGTTTTATAGGACAGACCCTGTCCTTTAAAGGACACCTTCCCTTCCAGGTGTTTATAAATTCAAGGCCATTTTTGGACTCATGCAATTTGAGGAAGCCCTGGTGGCTCAGATGGTAAAGAGTCTACCTTCAATGCAGAAGCTGCAGGAGACACAGGTTTAATCCCTGGGTCAGGAAGATCCCCTGGAGGAGGGGATGGCAACCCACTCCAATATTCTTGCCTGAAGAATCCCATGGACAGAGGAGCCTGGCGGGCTACAGCCCATAGAGTTGCAAAAAGTTGGACATAGCTGAAGTGACTTAGCACAGCACAGCACATATCATGAAGGGGTTCCACAAGACCAAGTTTAAACTTGGCTCTCAAAATAGATTCACCTCTCCAATAAGCCAATTCTGAATATAAACCAGTCTTGTTTAGGTACCAGTAACCTGCATTTGTCCTGAAGACACAGAGTTTTTCCATATATTTTCCATACATCCACTCAAACAAATGTTTTATTAGTTGCTGGAAATGTGCGAGGCACTGTGATAGGCACTGGTGAACACATGTTTTTAAAAGATAGAACTTAAAGTATCAACAAAGCAAGGGTATCAAAAAATTAAGAAGAAAAATTTTTAAGTATTCATATCTTATATCCCCCCAAAAAACCATACAAGTAATTATAATAGCAAAAATTGAATTTAAGGCAACATAATGTTTTCAGTACTCTAGGTCTCTAACTAGTTCCAAGGAAAAGTCATTAGCTCCTAGTCTTTATGGAGCTGGATGAAATATATGTAGAATATGTTTGAGCATGTTCATTTTTGAGTCAGACAGGACTTGGTTCAAATCCCATTTCTGCTACTTTCCAACAATATGATTTTGGACAAGACCCTTAAATTATGAGTCTTGTTTTTTTTCATCTATAAAATGTGAATAGTAACAACTTGCTCTTAGAGTTGTTATATGGATTTCATAAAGCAATGTCAATAAAGCATATAGTCTAAATCAATATAAATGGAACCTCTTTTATGAGACCTTTCTTATCCATGGTTATATTAGGTATCTATTTCTGCATAACAAATCATCATGAATTTAGCATCTTAAAACAATGCACACTTATCGTCTCATGGTATCTGCACATCAGGAATTCAGGCATAATTTACCTAGGTTCACTCTTTTCCAATCTCTCACAAGCTTGAAATCTAAGTACTGGCCAAGGTTGGAGTCCCATCTGAAAGCTCAGCTGGGGAAGGTTTTTCTTCCAAGCTCACTTATGTTGCTGTTATCAGGATTTAGTTTCTTCTGGGTTATTGGGCTGAGAGCCTCAGTTCCCAACTAGCTGTTAACCAGAAGACACCCTCAGTTCCTTGTTACATGGATCTCCCCAACAGAGCAAGTTGCTTCATCAAAGCCAGCCAGGGAGTCTGAGCAGGACAGAGTTTACAATCTTAAAAACTACAATCATGGAAGTCACATCCCATCATGTTTTCTATTTTCCCTTGGTTAGAAACAAGTCATAGGTCTTGCCCATCCTCCAGGGGAGGGAATTACACAAGAGGTGGGAGTCGGTGGGGGAGGGGGCTGGCAGTGAGAACCTTTTAGAAACTGTCTGCCACACCAGCTGACATCTCACCTTCAGCAGAGGTTTCTACTACTGGTGTCCTGCTTGAAATTAGGTGGTGTCAAATAGAACTTAGGACACCCTTGAACCCAAACTATATTTATTCATCTAGCAAATATTTACTGAATATCTACTTATCCAACTCTACTGGTCTAGACATTGGATATACTGTTTAAAAAAAAAAAACAGGTAAAATCTCTGTCTTCATGAAACATATTATATTGGCAGAACAGGGAGGAGGGTTACAGAACACTTTCTGCACTATCAATAATTTATCATATGTGACTCAAATATAAAGTTTAAACATAAAATTTGAAATCCATGGTTTATTTCCAGAGAATTGTTTTAAAACGTTTATTGACAATTTCAGTAACCATTGCCTTGGCAGAACAAGGTCTTTCCAAAAAGAAATTAATTTTTAAATAACTATGAAAATCTTAACTTAGGTGCTAATTACATGAGTATATACTTTTGTTACAACTCATTGAAATGTCACAACTAGAATGTGTTCATATTATTGCATGTAAATTATATCCCAATAAATAAATACATTTCAGAAAAAACTACCTAAGAAGTGTCTTGCCTGATGAAAGTTTTTTCTAAATTGGCAGGATCATCAATAGATCACAAATTATCAGAAAATATTGATTATAACCAAGAATTCATCATTTTGCTGAAATGAAAGTAAGAAAATACATTTTTACATTATGAATATAGAGCAATTTGTAACTATATATGTCTTTATTTGACAGCTCATTCAAGCATCATCTACCCATTAACAGAGGACCAAGTCTCGCATGATTGTAATTAAATTCAGTCATCTTTGCTATTTTGCTGACTTTTCAGTTATTAAAAAACACATCACACACAAAATTTTTTATTTTGTTATTATGAGTTGTATATGTCAAGATGGGACCCCATGGAGGGTGGGGGGGGGAGGATAAATTGAAAGACTGGGATTCACATATACACACTACTATATATAAAATATATAACTAATAAGGACCTACTGTATAGCACTCTACTCAATATTCTGTAATGGCCTATATGAGAAAAGAATCTTAAAAAGAGTGGATATATGTATACATATAACTGATTCAATTTGCTATACACCTGACACTAACACAACATTGTATTGGATTAGCCAAGAAGTTCATTTGGTTAGTTAATATGTTGTTTCACCAATATGTTTCTTGGTGAAAGTGAAAAATATGTCTTTTATTTTTACTTAAAACCAGACAAACTTTTTGGCCAACCCAATAAATCAACTATACTCCAAAAAAAAAAAATTGTTTTTAAAAAAAGGGACCCCAGAACATATTTTATTTTAACAATTTTTTAAAGTACATAACAACATGTGAATTTTAGCCTTTTGGGTTTGTGGGTCTCCCCATGTCCTCCTGCCCTGGATCTCAGAAATGTCCACAGCAAGCCTGCCAAGGGGCTCAACTTCCAGCTCTGAAAGTCACACAAGAGCAATGGTTGAAAGTGAAACCAGAAGAATCACTAAGTGAAATCCAGCCATGCCCCTGCACAGCTGTGTGACTTGGCCAAGGCCCCCGCCACTCAGAGCCTCAGTTTCTTCACCTGAACAGTGGAGCTAACAATAAAACAATCTAATAGAGATGGTGGGAGAGGTAAATGAGATAATGGTTTGTAAACCAGTTAAGCACTGGACCTGGTGAAAATGAGAAAGCCTCTGGCCTTTCTTTAAAAAATCCTTTTGGGGGTTTGTGGTAGGGCAAATCTGGGAGGCAAAGAGTTTAGAGAACTGGGAATGATTATGGGATAATATTCCCAGATGATGCAGTGGTAAAAAGCCCACCTGCTACTGTAGGAGACACAAGAGACACGGGTTCAATCCTTGGGTCGGAAAGATCCCCTGGAGAAGGAAATGGCAATCCACTTCAGTGTTCTTGCTTGGAGAATTCCATGGACAAAGGAGGCTGGCAGGTGATGGTCCATGGGGTTGCAAAGGGTCGGACACACATCCAAGGCAGAGGTAAGAAGTGTTTAGTGAGAACTAAGAGATAATTGGGGCTTAGCTCCACCCATGGTACAGAGAATGACTCAATGTAAGTGTGATTCCCAAGGGGCCCAGGCCCACCTGGGGACTCAGAAAAACTGCATCACACACACTGGTAGCCACTAGTCCCTCCTAGGGAGCTTACCAAAATGCTGATTTCCAGGGCCCACCCCCAAAAGTCTGATTCAGTAGGTCCTGGGATGGGGTCCCAAGACTGATTTTTTTTTTTTTTTACAAGCATTGTTTTCAGGGCAATTCCAAGAATCCCGCCCTTCTCAGGTTCTAAGTGAGCCTTATTCATGTCACCCTTTAAAAACATGCATACTCTGTAATCAGAATACCCGCAGCCCCCAAACTCCTGTATCTACCCAAGAGGGGCAGGAAGTCACAGGAGATAGCTTCTCCACCTCTGGCTAAGATCAAGCTTCAGGTCAGACCAGTGCATTGGAACAACCAGGCTTAGCAATCATGGTACATACAAGAGCAAGAAATGAAAGCAAGCTGAGAACACAGGGCCTGGAGTAGGGGGTAGCAAACTTCTGTAAAGAACCAAACAGTATACAAGTTCCCTGGTGGTCCAGAGGTTAGGGCTCCATGCTTCCAGTGAAGGAGGCATGGGTTTGATCCCTGGTTGGGGAACTAAGATCCCACATGTGGCATGGTGCAGCCAAAAGGGGGGGGGGAAAGGACCAAACGGTAAGTATTTCAGCTCCACAGGCCAGACAGTTACAAAGGCGATGCAGAAGCAGTCACAGGCAACACAGATACAAATGGGTGTGGCCAGTTTCCAATAAAACTTTATTTACAAAAACAGGCAGTAGGCCAGACTTGGCCCATGGGCCATAAGTTTACCAACCCAGGATCCAGATTCAAATGGAATATCTGTGAAATCCCAGCTGCGCTGTGCTGTGTGTCCTTGTATAATTTACCTAACTTCTCTGAGCCTCGGTCTCCCCGCATGAAACTCAGTAGAGTACAAGATCCACTGTGTTGGTGCGAGAATACAAAGTATTTCACATCATCCTGGGAACTCAGTATACAGGGTAAAAGTCAGCTGTTAACTACTGTATGGTCTAGAATGAGCAAGGCTCCATCCCTTCCCAGCTGGGTGACCTTGGGCAGGTGATATAACCTCTCTGTGCCTGAGTTACCTGGATATAAAATAGGAATAAAAACAGTTGTGAGAATTAAATGAGACAATTAATGCAAAATGCTTAGAAGAATGCCTGTAAAAAAGGCACACTGGAAAGTCAGCTTATTATTGTGTTATAATATGATAAATTATAAATTATTATTTTGTTATTATGTTTCTTACAGAGAAGAGATTGAATCAACAGAGTAAGGGGAAAAGTTCCTTTATAGCAAAGAAAAGAGCACCAAGATTCTTGCCTTTCTCAAAAGCTTTTAAGACTTGAGCCTTTAGCCAAAGACACTGAGTGTAAAAACGTCTTTCTTTGCACCCACAGGTCAGCCAGGAGACAACCACACTGAAACCAGCAGACTTGAAGCTGAATTGTATTTACCACACTTAGCTTTGCCTCTAAATTCCTACTAAAGATGAAACACAATATCTAGAACCTTCGTGGGAGCTTTGAGACAAAGCCATGGGATGCGACAGGCGGGGTATTTTAATAAATACTCCCCCAGATTGTTTTTATCTGGTTTTAATCTTAGTTTCACATTTCTTCTATCCTTTATTGAGTCTCTAGAATTTGCCATCAGCTTGTCAAAGACCAGTGATGCCTCTTCAAATATATTCTCTTTTGTAATTTATATATCGAATATATGATGGTCTCTTTGGCTGGGGGTTTTCCCAACACACACAGAAGCCAACTCAATTAACTTTCCTTAAGGAAATTCCATCGCCTTTGAGAAAAACAGTTCTTGATCCTCTCCTCTGGGCTGCTGCTCCAACATACACACACACACACACACACACACACACACACACACACAGAGACAAACACACAAACGCAAGTCCAAACAGCACTAAAGTAATTAAAGCAGCTGGGATTGATTGGGGTTCTGAGTGACCTTTTGGTAACTTACCTACGCCTGCCATTTAGAGAGAGAATAATTTATGATGCAAGTCGAAGTGCAGAAAACCAAGGCAGACAGAAAGAGAATTCTGATTAGCCAAGAGGGGTGAACTGTCAGGAAGGGGCCCCAGAGCCCCTTGTCAAAACAGGGAACAAAAGCAGTAAATGTCCAGGTTCGCCCAGACACAGACGCCTGCGGTTCCCAGGGTGAGTCTGCTCTTCTGGTTTGGAGAATCCAAGAAGTTCAGGGTTGGGAACGTCTTAAAGGTCTCACCCAGCCCACTCATTTGACAAATGAGGAAACTGAGGCTCAGGGTAGAGGCTGACTCACTCCAGATTTGACTGTAGGTCATCTGCTTGTAGGATGCTATGAGTTTCCCACTTTACCTGGACCAATGTGTTCAAACCAGAGGGATCTTCAAATTCCAAAATGCCCTTTATTTGGAAATTATAAACAAGTTTGAGATTCAGATTACAAATTAAAATTGCAGAAAGCAAGCTCAACAACACATGGATTATTTTCTGCTTTGTTCACTACTGTACCTAGCACCTAGATTAACAACTGCCATGAGGTAAATAATGCATTTCTCTAGAATGAGCTTTTTATTCTCTAGAATGAGCCACCTTTCCTGGATTCAACAGATGAACGTAGGGCTGGGTTGGCTCTGTATTCAAAGTGCTACCCATTTGGAGGCACCGGGTCAGGAAAACAGAAGGTCTAGATGCCACAGTATTGCAGTTGCATTAAGACTATTCCACTGCCTCTTCATCAACAGTCCCAGAGGCAGGAATGACCACTGATGAAATCTGTGCAGCTACGAGAATAGATCAAACAGTTGAGACTTCCCTTAATGAGCTCCCACCAGTGCCCCACCTTGGTTTCTCCTGTTACTTTCACCTGGGAAATGCTTCGCTGGCTTCTGAATCTTCACATCTCACCCACACTTTAAAATCCAGTTTGTAGGACTTCCTTGGTGGTCCAGTGGTTAAGACTCTATGCTTCCAATGCAGGGGGTGTGGGTTTGATTCCTGGTCTGGGATCTAAGAGCTTCCATGCCATGCGGCATGGTCAAAAAGTAAAATTAAACCCAGCTCACATGCCACCTCCTCCAGGAAGCTTTCTTTTCTTTTTCCTACACAGAAGCAGCCCTTCCCTCTTTTTAGCTAACTTCCACACAGCTTTTTGGACTTTGTTTAAATGCTACTTTGTCAGGGGAACCTTCTCTGACTTTCTGGATAAGGTTAGATTTTCCTACTTCTTATATTTTACTATCACAACACTAATTGTGCTTTCTTTTATTATCTGTCTTTCCCCTTTGGATAGTAACTATCTTGAGAAGAGAGATCATTTCTGCTCTCTTTCACCATTTGTATTCCTAGAACCTAGCACAGTGCCTTGACCACAGGAGGCATGAACAAATTGAAGGATGGATGGATGGAGCAATGAATGGTTTAATGAATCAATTAATGAATTAATCAGTGAATGAATCAACTTATGAATCACTTACATGTTATTATGCAATCTCTACCATGCTGTTGAATTTACTTCTCAAAGAGAAGAACGCAGTGGTTAAAAGCCTGGTTTCCAACAGGCTCATAGACATAGAGAACAGACCTGTGGTTGCCAAGGGGATGAGGGGTAGAAGAGGAATGGAGTGGGAGTTTGGACTAGCAGATGCAAACTATTATTACAGAATGGATAAACAAGGTCCTATGGTATAGCACAGGGAACCACATTCAATATCCAGTGATCAACCATAATGGAAATGAATATGAAAAAGAATGTAAATATGCACAGCTGAATCACTTTGCTGTACAATATAAATTAGCACAGCTCTGTAAATCAACTATACTTCAATAAAATTTTAAAAATTGTGTTTTCTAGAGTGAGGCTGCCTGAGACCAAATTTTAACTCCATTTACCACACGCATGGTATGGAAGAAGCTCCTTCACACTTCTGAGCCTCAGTTTCCCCATATCTAAGGAGAACCAGCGTACTGCCCACACCTCACAGGACTGTTGTGTGTTTAAATGAGATCACGCGTGTAAAGTGCTTGGCGCATCACAAGCACTCAGGAAATGTTTGCTTTGTTGTTCTGATAACTCTCTCGGCAAGAGTTGTCAAATTCATCTTTGTAAGGCCCAGTACCCGTCAGATACACACGTTTGGGTCTCAAAAAGGCTGAACATTTACATGGATATTTTAAACCTCTCTGCCAGAACACTTCAAAATTCTGAGAATGTCAAATATGTCTGCTACATGGAGGGAAGCTAAAGGGAAATGACAGCTAAATGTAATACCTGACACTGGACTGGGTCCTAGAAGAATGCTGTAAAGAACATTCTTGGGTCCACTGACAGAGCTGATCTACAGATGAAGACGAGATGAAGGTACTGTATAAATGCTAAAATCTCTGAAGTCGACAACTATAATGTGATTACATGAGGCTATCCACATTCTTATATGCTGAAATATTTAGGGGTAAAAGACCTTGATATATGCAACTTACTCTTACATGTTTCAGAAAAATTATACACATTTGAGAGAAAAGGAAAAAGCAGAGTAAAATACAAGTGACTCCAGCTAAAGGAAGGATACACTTCGTGCTATTTTTGTTCTTGAAATTTTTCAACAAGTTTGGAATTATTTCCAGGTGGAAGGAGTTTTGCAAATTATGGAATGAATCTGGAACCACCAGATTACAATTTTAGATTTTCAAATAATATTATAGTTACATCTGAAAAACAGTCTAGTGAACTAATCTCCAGGCTTCCCAGGTAATGCTAATGGTAAAGAATCTGCCTGCCATTGCAGGAGACATAAGAGATCTGGATATTCAATCCCTGGGTCAGGAAGATCCCCTGGAGGAGAGGATGGCAATCCACTCCAGTATTCTCGCCTGGAGAATCCCCATGGACAGGGTCCATAGAGTCGCAAAGAATGGAACGACTGAAGCGACTTAGCATGCGACTCAAACTAATCTCAGCAGATAAGCCTCCAGAGGAGGCAAACACACGATTCCCCAACCCTCTCTCAGGGCAGACATTACTAACCAAGACAGCATCCTTAGTTAGTAAATCCAGACCCAACCTCAGAATCCTCAACACAGCTGCTACCAAGCAAATAAAACAACTCCCTGGATGAAATAACCATGGACTTGACCTCCTTCTGAGAGCTTTCTGTTCCAATCAGGGACTCATCAGACTGCAGAGCCTTTCTAGTGGAGGCACCACAGCCCCTGGAACATCTAGATGGATAATCTACAAACTACTACTCAAAGTCTTCTATACGTTATTCCTATCTAAACTTAGGACTGATTTTACTTTGGTTAAAGCAGGTTCTATGTGGTCAGAAGATTCTAGCAGTCAGATTTCTTTATGTTTGAATATCATCTCTTCAAGGGCTTCCCAGGTGGCACTACCAGTGGTAAAGAACCCGCCTGCCAATGCAGGAGACATAAGAGACATGGGTTTGATCCTCAGGTTGGGAAGATCCCTTGGAGGAGGGCATGGCAACCCACTCCAGCATTCTTGCCTGGAGAATCCCAAGGACAGAGGAGCCTGGTGGGCTACAGTCCACAGGATCACAAAGAGTCAGATGACTGAAGCGACTTAGCACACATGCACACCATCTCTTCAAACACATCTTCCAACTTGGTAAGTCGCTTTAACCTTCATGAACCTCAGTCTCCCCATCTACAAAAAGGAACATACAGTAACCCTCCAGGCTGTTATGAGGACTGGCTAAGGTAATGATCGTGAACATCTTATACCCTTTACAGCTAAATTATATGATTACAGTGATGGTGATTAACCACATCATCATCCTTCCATCTTTTTCTGCTCTCCAATTACCTCCCAGTTAATGGAGTCCTGTTTCTCTTTAGAAGGTAGAAAGTAGCCTCTTCCCCAAACATCTCCAGCCTGGGTTCTTCAACAACCCATGGAGCTCTCCTGCCTTGAACCTGAACCATGCCTGAGTTTCAAGAGAGCAGTTACATGTCCATTTTCTTCGATTATCAGTGAAAGGTTAAGTGCACCAGGCCTCAGCTCCCAGATATCCATCTAAGCTTTCCATTATGAACGGAGGTAGATCAACCGGGTCTGTGAGTTTCATTCTCCGGCCCTGGGCTCTCCAGCTAATAGAACCTCAGCCACTCTCTTGAAGGTAAAGCTTTATCTCCGGGCAAAGCCAACCAATTTAAATGGCACTCACAGCTCAGGCCTGCATGTTCATGGGCTCTGAGTACTCCAAGGAGCCAGAGCAATAAAATCTATTAAGTCTCCTTTGTCCCATCTTGTTGTGAACTTATAAGAAAAAGCCACTAAGAGGATCAGTACCCAGAAAAACCTTCATAATTGTGGCTTCTATGCAGCGAATGAGGACAATTACCAAGGCAACCGGCCAATCATTCTGGTTAAGGGCAGAAGGAGTTTATTCTAGAAGAGGCTGTTTCGAACCTCTATAGCACTGTAATCAGAGAGTAACCAACATTTTAAAAGGCCCTTGTGTAAAAACAGGAGGAACAGCAGGGGAGGAAAAGAGGAGAGGGGGGAAGAAATTAATTTCCTCTTATTTCCTGCCTGCCTCATTGATTGCAGTCCAAAGGCAAAATGATGCACTCACCCCGGTGCACCTGGGGCCACAGGGACTGACAGCCAAGCCCGTGATGTTGTCTGATTTTATGCATACGTTTATTTACTTCTTTTCCCCTCTGGATCTGGCATCTGCAGTGTCGATCTCAAGACAGGTGCAGCCAAGGTGTCAGTAAGAATCACCAAAAAAACGTATGGAGCTTCTTTCAGTACCTTCTGGTCCCGTGAGAATAAAAACAGTAGCCCATCCTTCCTGACCCTGCTTCCATCACCTCAGTTGCTGATTTTGGCAGATCATTTTGTGATGAAAGTTGTTTTGCTCAGCAGAGTGTCTGCTATGAGTTTATGTTGGAAATCAGGGGAAATTGGGAAAACTCTACATGCTTTTTCTTCTTCGGGACTCTGGAGATTTTAGCTGATACTGAATTGGGGACTGACTTTTTCCTGCTGGGCCATGCGAGGCTCTTGGGATGACTGAAGACATGGGTGAGAATATATCTTTGGTCTACAGTCTCTGTGTTCTCAGCTCTGTGCCCCCATGACTCTTCCCTGCCTCCAACCCACCCAGCCATGGGCAGTAAAACACTAAATAACCTGCACCGGGTTTGCTCATCTTCCTGGTAGGACTAGCAAAGTCATTCAGTGAAATAAGAGGCTATCTTTTCCATTAGTGAGCCCCATGATGTGAGGTGTGAAAGAGAGGTCTGCCCCATTGAAAAAAGTCATTGATTCACTCAATAAACACAGGCCAGGCACTATTCTCTTAGCACCACGTAGGAAATCATTTCCTTGTTTCTCCCCAACTAGGAGAGTCTATCATTCTAGTTACACTGAGATAACAGCAATGAAACAACAGGAGTATAATAATATGACCACAGCAACAGGTGAATTGAGCATTTGCCCATATGTCATGATCTCCCTTAAGCCTCTAGGATATTATGGCATCAGTCAGGGTCCCGGCAGGAAATAAGTGGCACATTCAAAGGGTTTAATTGATGAGGGTTTAGTAAAGGGTCTCTCTTTCTCGTAGATGTACAGCCACGTTTCTCCCCCCAGCTTTATTGAGATGCAATTGACATGTGCGTGCGTGTGTGTGCCCAGTCGCTGAGTTTGACTCTTTGTGATCCTATGGACTGTAGCCCTCCAGGCTCCTCTGTCCATGGGATTCTCCAGGCGAGAATACTGCAGCGGGTAGCCATGCCCTCCTCCAGGAGATCTTCCTGACCCAGGGATTGAACCTGTGTCACCTCCATTGCAGGCAGATTCTTCACCCACTGAGCCACCTGGGAGCCCAAATGACATGTAACATTGAATAAATTTAAGGTGTACAAAGTGTTGATTTGAGACATTTATATATTGCAGTAAGATGACCACCATTACTGGCTTACCTAATAGCTCTTTCATGTCACATACTAACCATTTCCTTTCTGTGGTGAGAACATGTAAGATCTCCTCTCTTAGCAAATTACAAGTACATTAATACAGTGTTGATAAGTTCTGGCACTCTAATAAAGGGGTCTATTTTCACAGGTGTGAACAGGGTTAAAGGAATCAACTAAGGATATTTAAATTCCTGGGGTCAACCTTGGGTGGGGAGCTGTTACCACCTGCAGCCAAATGAAGGGGCATCGGGTTCCCAGGTGAGGGACATGGGAGAGGGGCCACCCAAGAGGAGCTGAAGAAATAGAATAGCCCAGTCATTCCCTCCCTCCTGACCTCCAGTCTTTCTCCAATGATTCCCACTGGCCAATCGACTGAGGTTGAATCAATCACCAACGGCCAGTAAGTTAATCAATCATAACTATTTAATGAAGCCTTCATAAAAGCCCAAAAGGAAGGGGTTGAGGGCTTCCATGATGGGAAACCAAAACATACCCACGTGCCATTTGTGCTAGGCTCCAAGTACCAGGAGGACAGAAGATTTTTTTTTTCAGTATCTTGCCCTATGAATCTTTTCCATTAGGCTGTTTCTGAGTTATTTTATAATAAAACCAGAATAGTAAACTGTGTAGTCGAAGCTTTGCTTTTTCCAGTAGTCATGTAGGGATGTGAGAGTTTGACCATAAAGAAGGCTGAGCAGCAAAGAATTGGTGCTTTTACTGTTTATAATAGCCAGGACATGGAAGCAACCTAGATGCCCATCAGCAGACGAATGGATAAGGAAGCTGTGGTACATATACACCATGGAATATTACTCAGCCGTTAAAAAGACTTCATTTGAATCAGTTCTAATGAGATGGATGAAACTGGAGCCCATTATACAGAGTGAAGTAAGCCAGAAAGATAAAGAACATTACAGTATACTAACACATATATATGGAATTTAGAAAGATGGTAACGATGGCCCTATATGTAGGGCAGAAGAAGAGACACAGAAGTACAGAACAGACTTTTGAACTCTGTGGGAGAAGGTGAGGGTGGGATGTTTCGAAAGAACAGCATGTATATTATCTGTGGTGAAACAGATCACCAGCCCAGGTGGGATGCATGAGTCAAGTGCTCGGGCCTGGTGGGCTGGGAAGACCCAGAGGAATCGGGTGGAGAGGGAGGTGGGATGGGGGACTGGGATGGGGAACACGTATAACTCTATGGCTGATTCATATCAATGTATGACAAAACCCACTGAAAAATAAAAAAAATAAATAAATAAATGAAATGAAATTAAATTAAAAAAAAAAAAGAATTGGTGCTTTTAAACTGTGGGGCTGGAGAAGACTCTTGAGAGTCCCTTGGACTGCAAGATCAAACCAGTCAATCCTAAAAGAAATCAACCCTGAATATTCATTGGAAGGGACTGATGCTGAAGCTGAAGCCCCAATACTTTGGCCACCTGATGTGAAGAGCCAACTCATTGCAAACGCCCCTGATGCTAGAGAAGATTGAAGGTAAGAGAAGAAGTGGGGGGTGACAGGGGATGAGATGGTTAGATGGCATCACCAACTCAATGGACATGAGTTTGAGCCAACTCTGGAAGATAGAGAAGGACAGGGAAACCTGGCTTGCTGCAGCCCATGGGGTCACAGAGAGTTGGACACAACTTAGTGACTGAACAACATTAATAAACTGGTAATCTGGTGAATTCATGGATTTCTTGAGTTCTGTAAGCTGTTCTAGCAAATTAATTGAACCCAAGAAATGGGTCACTGGAAACTTCCATTTGTAGCCAGTGGGTCAGAAGGACTTTTGAACCTGGGTTTGTGATTGGATTGGTGTGTGAAGTCTATGACTGAGTCATTGTTCCTTTTTTAATATTTATGTATTGATTTAGCTGTGCCGGGTCTTAGTTTCAGTTGCAGCATGTGGGATCTAGTTCCCTGACCTGGGATCGAACCCTGGCCCCTGTATTGGGAACATGGAGTCTTAGCCACTGGACCACCAGGGAAATCCTAGGACTGAGCTCTTTACCTATGAAATCTGATTCTATCTCCACATAGTTAGTGTCAGGATTGAGTTGACACCCTGGTGGTGTCTGAGAATTGCCTGTTGGTGTGGGAAAGTTGAAACTGGGTCCAGGAACCTAATTTAGTTGGGATACTACTAGATGATACTATGGCCAGAGGATTCAGGAATATTGGAACCCTGTCCCAGACCACATGAGGTCCTGAGGCAATTCCATGCGAGGAATGGACACACAGAAGGTGAATTTGGAGACTGACACTAAATTCTCATGCATAGCTCAAATTATCCCAGGTGAGTCATGGAAAGACCCTTGGTAACAACAGCCCTGGAGCTTCCCCAGTGGCTTAGTGGTAAAGAATCCACCTGCCAATGCAGGAGACATAGGTTCAATCCCTGGGTTGGGAAGATCCCCTGGAGAAGGAAGAGGCAACCCACTCCAATATTCTTGTCTGGGAAATCCCATAGACAGAGAAGCCTGGAGGGCTGCAGTCCATGGCGCTGCAAAAAAGGTGAACATGACTTAGTGAGTAAACAACAACAACCACAGCCTTAGAACAAGAGCAGACCAGAGCTTTTTTTTCATTTATTTCATTCCCTACATTTAAGCCTACATTTCAGCATCACCACTTTTTTTAATTGAAGGATAATTGCTTTACAATGCTGTGTTAGCTTTTGCTGTACAACGACATGAATCAGCTACATGTATACATATCTCCCCTCCCTTTCAAGCCTCCCTCCCACCTCCCCCTGCCCCAGTCAGTCATCACAGAGCACCAAGTTGAGCTCCCTAAGCATCTCCACTTTTAATGCAGGGATTCACCTTTTATTTCCCAGCTGGATGATCCCAACAGTCTTCTAATTGGGCTTCATATGCATTTTCCCTTAACTTTCTCTAACGTTGTTTACTAATGCTTTCTTGACATCTTTATTGAGGTACTGACAAATAAAGATGGTATATGGTATATGATTTGATGTTTGATATATGAATAATTATGAAAATAACTGCCACAATTGAGCTAATTAACATATTTCTGGTTGTGTGTATGTGTTGAGAACATTTAAAGATCTACCACTTAGCAAATTTTAAGCATACTATACATTTTTATAATTGGAGGATAATTGCTGTACATGGCGGCATTGTTTCTTTTGTAAAACAACGTGAATCAGCTATAAGTATACATATATCCCCTCCTTCTTGGGCTTTCTACCACCCCATCCCATCCCTCTAGGTCATCAAAGAGCACTGGGCTGAGCTCCCTGTGTTATATAGCACCTTCCCACTAGCTGTCTATTTTACACATGGTAGTGTATATACATCAATGCTACTCTCTCAATTCATCCCCCCTCTCCATCCCCCACTGGGTCCACAAGTCCATTCTCTACATCTGCATCTCTATTCCTGCCTGGCAAATAGGTTAATCAGTACCATTTTTCTTGACTCCAAACGCACGCATTAATACATGGTATCGATATTATTAACCAAAGTCATCTTGCTGTACATTAGATCTCTAGAACTTACTCATCTTGCATAATTGAAACTTGTACCCCTAGACCATTGACCACATTTTTTCCTCCCCTACCCCTGGTAATAACCATCCTTTACTGTTTCTACGAGTTTGACTATTTTAGGTTCCACATGTGAGTTCATGGCTTATTACCCTCAGCATAATGTTCTTGTGATCTGCCTTGACTAATAGAAAATAGTTAGGAGTGACATTTGGGGGTTCCGCTTCCACGTTCATCCCCTGGGGACCCAGCACCACGCAGCGAAGACACTGGTCCAGAATGCTGGAGAGAGAGACCACACAGAGGACTGAGACCCCCATCTAGGAGCCACACCAATGGCAGTTCTGTAAATGAAATCCCCTCGGACATTCCAGCCCCAGCCACACTCTCAGCAGATTGCAGCCATATGAATGACCCTAGCCCACAACCCCACAGAGCAGAGGTGCGTGATCCTAGCACAGCCCTGGGAAAATCACAAAATTGTGAGCTAATAAACAGTTGCTATTTAAGCCACTATCTCTTGTTTACAGCAGGAGATAACTGAAATAGTACCTTTTAAATATCCATCCCCCAAGAAAGAGTTCTCCAGTCCAGTGGACTGGAACCTGAATTATGCAAAACAGTGATGCCTATCCCTGAGGTGGAGTAAAAGGGATGGGAGGGGGGTTGGGAGGACCCTTCTTGTAGAAAGGAACAGAAGGACCAAACCTTTCATCTTTCAAAGTCCTGATATGTGTGTGTAGTTGTCCTACAAGCCAGTAAAAGCTGTTCACATGAGCTGTTGAGTTTTTTATTGTATCAAAATACACATAACATAAAATTTACCATTTTAACCATTTCAAGGTGTACATTTCAGCAACATTAGGCACATTCGCCATGTTGTGTGACCATCACCATTACTCAATGCCCAAACAGAAACCCCACAGTCATTAAGCAATCATTCCTCATTCTCTCTTCCCCTCAACCCAACATAACTACTTACCTACTTTCTGTCTGTATGGATTTGCCTATTTGGGACATTTCATATAAATGGAAACATACAATATAATGATCTTTTTTGTGTCTGGCTTCTATCACTTAGAATGATGTTTTAAAGATTCAGCCATGTTGTAGCATGTATCATCACATCATTCCTTTTTATGGCTGTATAATATTCCTTTGCATGGATAGGCCAAATTTTATTCACCTTTTCATCCACTGATGGACATTTGGGTTGTTTCCACCTTTTAGCTTCTGTTAAATAACAATGTTATGAACACTTATCATACAAATTTTGAACTAATTCAGTAGTTGTCAACCAAGGGTCCTTGTGTTCCACCCTCAAGGGGACATTTGGTCACATCTGGAGACACTCTTGATTATCAAAAATGAGGCAAGGTGCTACTAACATCTGAACAGAAGGTAGAGATGTTGATCAAGGTCCCACAGTTCCCAGGACAGCCCCACCGTAAGGATGCTGTCACTGTTACTACTCATTTCTCAGTCGTGTCTGACTCTCCATGATCCTAAGGACTGTAGCCCACCAGGCTTTTCTGTCCATGGGATTTTCCAGGCAAGAATACCAGGGTGGGTTGCCAAGTTTCTCCTCGAGGGGATCGTCCCAATCCAGGGATTGAACCCACATCAACTGCATTGCAGGTGGATTCTTTACGGCTGAGCCATTAGGGAAGCCCTTGCCACAAGAACACTCGAGACACAAATGTCCCCAGTGCTGTGGTAGAGAGACCCTGCTCTAATCTAACCTTTCCCAGCCACCATGGAGGTATAGGGACTATACCACACTTTCCATTTAGTGTGGATTCTTTCAGAGCCCCCCTCCAATAAATGATCAACCTTCTCTCCTTCCCATCCCAGAATTCACAGCCTGGTGACCAGTTTATAAATGTGAGATTTTTTTTAACACCCACTATTTCCAAGAGGGAAATCAAAACAAAACCCTCGAAATCAATTTACAGGAAAAAAAAATAAAAGGATATTTCTGATGTTTTTCTAAGCTTTTCATCCTTTTTAAAAACAGGGGGGGTCAAGTGGCAACTGAAGAATAAAAGCAAGTGTTCAAAAGCATGAGCGACCAAAAGTCCAGAGAAAATCAAAACAAACCCAGCTCTCAGTGTGCGTAATTACAGGCACAACCCAGTAATGAAAGCTTTATTGGTTTAATGTGATTCTATCAAGTACCAAAAAGCGGGAAGGAGTGGGAGAAAGAAAGAAAATGGATATGAAAGAGGAGAGGGAGGGAGGAGACATGAAAGAGGAATACGAGAGAGCAGAGAGTGCGTAACTAGGATGCATTGGTAATTAAACTGTACATTCTGGGTGTTGGGTAGCGTTTATTCAAAGGAGCAGCAAGGACAGACCTGAACACCTTCTCCAAAATGTGCACCTCTGCATTCAACCAATAGGTCACTTGCCAATGCTGCGTGCTTGACCCTGGTTTTGGTAGGGGAGGTCCAGCAATGAATAAATTAGACAAAAATCCTGCTTCTTCTCCCTGGAGCTTACATTCAAGCAGGGAAACAGTCATTCAATGAAATAGTAGGTGTGGACCTCCCTGGCAGTCCAGTGGTTAGGACTGTGCGCTTCCACTGCTGGGGGCCCAGGTTTGACTCCTGATCAGGGAACTAAGATCCTAAAAGCCACATGATATGGTCAAAATTTTTTAAAAAGTAGTAAGTAAAATACATTGTACCTTTGCAGAAATAAAAGAAAGCAGGGGAAGGGGACAGAAAGTACCAGGGATCGGGGAGGTGCTGGAATTTTAGAGCAGGTAGCCAAGAAGTGGGTGATAATTTTCTTCCACATGAGATATGGCATGTGGAATCCTAGTTGCCTGATTAGGGATCAAACTCATAACCCCTGCAGTGGAAGCACAGGGTCTTAACCACTGGACCACCAGGGAAGTTCCAGGAGGGGGTGATAGATGGCAAAGATCTGAAGGAAGTGAAGGAGTAAGCCAAGGATAAATCTAGGGAAAGATCATTCCAGGTGGGGGGAAAGGGTGTGCAAATGTCCTGGGGTGGATGTGCCTGTGGAGGGAGAGTGAAGGGGTTAGTGTTGTTGGGACAGAACAGCGGGGAGGCCAGTAGGAGACAGGACAGATCCCAGGAGACCTCATTGGGTACAGGAAGGTCTTTGTTTTTCCCCTGAGTGAGAAGTGGGCCCTGGGTGGGGGCAGGGAGTTAGACATAAGATTACTCTCATAGGAATTAGGGTGAGGCACCAAGGGAGTGGCTGGTCATGGGCAATTCCTCCAGGGTCAGCAAGAACCGAGATATCATAGCATCAGGAAATAAAAACATGCTTAATACAGGGTGACCCACATCCAAGGACTGATCCACCTAGGAGTATAAAGGTCTGGGTCTCCCATTTTCGTTGCTGTATAGTATTCCTCAACACAAATGTACCCAAGTTCCCATTCTTCTTTAATCGACTTTGAGTCAATAGTCTGGTGGCAAAAATAATTTCTCCAAATGGCTAATAAACACATAAAATATGCTCAACATCATTAGTTTCCAGGGAAACGCTAGTTAAAACCAAAATGGGATACTACTATATACCAACCAGAATGGCTAATATTAAAAGTTGGAAAATACCAAGTGTTGGTGAGGATGTGGTCTCACAGTATTCCTCTTTCATCAAACCAAGCTGTGTGATAACTGGGTTCCTGGATGAGAAATTAACTGTGTTCCCCCAAAACCAAAGGAAACCAAGAACCACAGCAATTGATTACAGATTTCAAATCAACCAGTTAGCTCTTCAGTATAAACACAGACAGCAGGCAAATTCACCAGGCCTCCCTCCTATGCCCCTCATCCAGCTTGCTTTTCCCTGTTAAGGCTATAAACCCAACCAGAGTTGAATGTTGTTGCTGCTGTTCAGTCACTAAGTCGTGTCTGACTCTTTGTGACCCCATGGACTGCAGCACGCCTATCTGCCATAGTTTACTAAATTCACGTGCATTGAGTCAGTGGTGCTCTCTAACATGTCACCCTCTGTTGCCTCCTTCTCCTCCTGCTCTCAATTTTTCCCAACATCAGGGTCTTTTGCACTGAGTCATCAGCTCTTTGCATCAGGTGACTAAAGTCTTGGAGCTTCAGCTTCACCGTCAGTCCTTTCAATGAATATTCAGGGTTGGTTTCCTTTAGGATTGACTGGTTTGATCTCTTTGCAGGCTGAGGGACTCTGAAGTATTTTCTCCAGCACGATTCAAAACCATCAATTCTTCAGCCCTCAGCCATCTTCGTGATCCAACTCTCACATCCATACATGACTACTGGAAAAACTATAGCTTTGACTAGACAGACCTTTTCAGCAAAGTGATGTCTTTGTTTTTGAATATGCTGTCGAGGTTTGTCATAGCTTTCCTTTCAAGGAGCAAGTGTCTTTTAATTTCATGGCTGCAGTCACCATCTGCAGTGATTTGGGAGCTCAAGAAAATAAAATTTGTCACTTCTCCTATTTCCCCTTCTATTTGCCATGAAGTGATAGAACCAGATGCCATGATCTTAGTTTTTTTCATGTTGAATTTTAAGCCAGCTTTTTCATTCTCCTCTTTCACCCTCATCAAGAGACTCTCAACACCAAACCAAAGGGGCAAAGATGGATATGCCATCTCTGACATAACTGTATGCTTGAACCTTGAGGCTGGAGAGCCAGCGGGCACGTGGACAGTCATCTCTCTTTGACATATTGCCTGAATGCAGGTCTGGTTGTTTTGATAGGCTTTCAAAAAATAAAAATTATAATCTAAAAGGTTACAGTGATGGATATTGAAATCCAAACCCTAAAAGCCTTCTGACTATGGTGTTCCAGGTGGCTCAGAGATATTTTTTTTTCCTTCTTTTTAATCTAAATCATGTTCTCAGACAGCACAGAGCCTGGTATAAATTCTCTTCTGCACTAATCTTTTATATACTTTTATGCTTGTCTGAGATGATTGAACATGACTCATTCATGGTTCTGTTTTCCACCACCACTGGTCGCTTCCAGTCAGCAACATCTGGTTTTTTGCAGTAAAAGTTTCCCTTTGTCTGTCACATAACTCTGCGGTGTTCTGAGGAGAAGAGGAGTCTACACCAGGGGCTGGTCAAGTGCCAGGAACTGCCATGGACGATAGCAGAGCTGGGATCATCTCTACTGTTTATTGATGGTGATATGAAACTGAAAGCCAGTCGAATAAAAACTGTCAGCTCTATGATGTAGACTGATAGATTTCAACATTTTATATATATTATATATATATATACACACACACACATATATATATATATATAGTTTTTGCTGCAGATCCTTTTTTTGAAACAAAATTTCAATAAAATTGTGAAAAGAGTTCCTGTTCTGGGGAGACACACCCTCCCCTTCACTCTCAAGACAATTCATGAAGCCACTTCTCTGAGACATCAGTGCTCCCACGAGATTCTCAAAAGCCACTGCGCAAAGCAGGTTCACAGCATAGTTCTGGTTACCATAGGTTATCGCCAGGTGATTTTGATTTTTTTCCCTGCTTTTTTCTATATTTTATATGCTCTACAATGAACATTTATAACTCCATCATCATAAAATAAATTGGAACGTCTTAAAGAAAACTGGTATCGTTTGATACTCTTTAAACATACCCCATAAAGCATCAAGTCAGTTTCTGGCAATCGGTCTGTAAGTAAAATAACCAAGTGCTAAATACATGCCAGGTACTATTCTTGGCATAGAAGATACAGTGGTGAATAGTGAAAGAGCAGCTAACTCCAAAGGTCTGACAGTTTAACAGCAGGAAGACAGGTGCAGGAGGCCTTCTGCCCAGCATCACTTCCCAGCAACTCACTTGAAGAATTCCCTGTGACTTGGAACTCTCTGGGTCTAGAGACCCTAGTACTCAGAGGGAGGCTCAGTAATAATCCCAGGACTCAACAGTAATCCCAGTCAACTCAAATCTATGGCTGCTTCCTGGTCACTTTGAGGAATTCACATCAGTCCTCCAGAGGGCAGAGCAATCAGCATGCTGGCATGGGTCACTGACCTTGATCATCATCAGGAGACAGGGCTGTAGCACAATAGAACTTTTGTGTTTTTTATTTTTGTTTTTAGTCACTAAGTTGTATCCGACTCTTGTGACCCCATGGACTGTATAACCCATCAGGCTCTTCTGTCCATGAGATTCTCCAGGCCAAGAATACTGGAGGGGGTTGCCATTCCCTACTCCAAGGGATCTTCTCAACCCAGGGATTGAACCCATGCCTCCTGCATTGGCAGATGGATTCTTTTATCCATCTGCCTGAGCCACCAGGGAAGCCCAACACAATAGAGACAGGGAGGTAATTACTTGTGTTTGGCAGTTTGCTAGGGCATCTCCTGCTGTCCCCATGCCTAGGAGTAACTGAACATGGATACTACAGCCACCCCAGCCTGATAAGGATGAGGTCACCATGGGCTCAGACTCTCCAGGATGAGGATCTGGGTCACTCCACCAGGCCAGCTGCTCAGACCAGAAGAGGCAGAGGGAAACCTGGAATGAACGGTGAGTGAGAAGATGATGAGTGACATGGAAACACTTGTCCATGGGATGGGTGGTGACATGGAAACCATCTGCAACAGTGGGGGCTCATGCAGCCCACTTCTCCTCCTCTTAGAAATGTCTTCAGAAATTTGTGACCAATCAGACTCCCGGAGAAACTCCACCTAGATGAAATGAATGTATGTGAGAAGCGAATGACTCCAAAGGGTGGATTGTAGCAGACAATGTTGGTGTCCTATCCGAATCCTCCTAGCTGGACTGTGCACCCATTCCCCCAGCAGCACTGTTGTTGGCTGAATATAACTCAGAGCTGACTCATTCTCTATATAATTGGCCAAAATGGAACCACCTCTTCCAGGAAGCTAAGCTATCCCTCTGTAGGGGAGGCTGGCATGGTGGTACAAAAGCCCAGCTCTTGCCATAAAGGGGTACCAATTCCATGGGGCAACTTACGTTCAGAATCATGAAGTCCTTATTGCAAAATTCAGAGTTAAATTGAAGAAAGTAGGGAAAACCACTAGGCCATCCAGGTATGACCTAAATCAAATCCCTTATGATTATACAGTGAAAGTGACAAATAGATTCAAGGGATTAGATCTGATAGAGTGCCTGAAGAACTATGGACAGAGGTTCATAACATTGTAGAGAGCAGTGATCAAGATCATCCCCAAGAAGAAATGTAAAAAAGCAAAATGGTTGTCTGAGGAGGCCTTACAAATAGCTGAGAAAAGAAGAGAAGCTAAAGGCAAAGGAACAAAGGAAAGATGTACCCATCTGAATGCAGAGTTCCAAAGAATAGCAAGAAGAGATATGAAAGCCTTCCTCAGTGATCAGTGTAAAGAAGTGGAGGAAAACAATAGAATGAGAAAGACTAGAGATCTCTTTAAGAAAATTAGAGATACCAAGGGAACATTTCATGCAAAGATGGACACAACAAAGAATACAATACACAATAAAGAAGAGAAACAGTACAGACCTAACAAAAGCAGAAGCGATTAAGAAGAGGTGGCAAGAACACACAGAAAAACTATACAAAACAGATCTTACTGACCCAGGTAACCACAATAGTGTGATCATTCACCTAGAGTCAGACATCCTGGAGAGCACAGTCAAGTGGTCTTAGGAAGCATCACTACAAAGCTAGTGGAAGTGATGGAATTCCAGCTGAGCTATTTCAAATCCTAAAAGATGATGTTGTGAAAGTGCTGCACTCAAAATGCCAGCAAATCTGGAAAACTCAGCAGTGGCCACAGGACTGGAAACAGTCAGTTTTCATTCTAATCTCAAAGAAGGGCAATGTCAAAGAATGTTCAAACCACCGCACAATTACACTCATTTTACATGCTAGCAAAGTAATGCTCAAAATTCTCCAAGCTAGGCTTCAACAGCACATGAACTGAGAACTTCCAGATATTCAAGCTTTAGAAAAGGGAGAGGAACCAGAGATCAAATACCCAATATCTGTTGGATCATAGAAAAAGCAAGAGAATTCCAGAAAAACATCTACTTCTGCTACATTGACTATGTTAAAGCCTTTGACTGTGTGAATCACAACAAATTGTGGAAAATTCTTCAAGAGATGGGAATACCAGACCACCTTACCTGCCTCCTGAGAAACCTGTATGCAGGTCAAGAAGCAACAGTTAAAACTGGACATGGAACAATGAAATGGTCCAAAATTGGGAAAGGATTACATCAAGGCTGTATATTGTCACCCTGCTTATTTAACTTATATGGAGAGTACATCATGCAAAATGCCAGGCTGGATGAAGCATAAGCTGAAATCAAGATTGCCGGGAGAAATATCAATAACCTCAGATATGCAGATGACACCACCCTTACAGCAGAAAGCAAAGAGGAACTAAAAAGCCTTGTGATAAAAGTGAAAGAGGAGAGTGAAAAAGATGGCTTAAAACTCAACGTTCAAAAAGCTAAGATCATGGCATCCAGTCCCATCACTTCATGACAAATAGATGGGGAAAAAATGGAAACAGTGACAGAGTTTATTTTATTGGGCTCCAAAATCACTGCAGATGGTGACTGCAGCCATGAAATTAAAAGACGCTTGCTCCTTGGAAGAAAAGCAGTGACAAACCTAGACAGCACATTTTAAAGCAGAGACATTACTTTGCCGACAAAGATCCATCTAGTCAAAGTTACGGTTTTTCCAGTAGTCATCTACGGATGTGAGAGTTGGACCATCAAGAAGACTGAGTGCCAAAGAATTGATGCTTTTGAACTGTGCTGCTAGAGAAGACTCTTGAGACTTCCTTGGACTGCAAGGAGATCAAACCAGTCAATCCTAAAGGAAATCAATCCTGAATATTCATTGGAAGGATTGATGCTGAAGCTCCAATATTTTGGCCACTTGATATGAAGAACCGACTCATTGAAAAAGACCCTGATGATGGGAAAGATTGAACACAGGAGAAGGGGATGACAGAGGACAAGACGGTTGTGTGGCATCACCAACTCAAGGGACATGAGTTGAGCAAGCTCCAGAAGATGATGAAGGACAGGGAGACTGGTGTGCTGCAGTCCATGGGGTTGCAAAGAGTCAGATATGACTGAGTGGCTGAACAACAATTGAGGTTTGTTTTTTCAAACATTTATCCAGTTGAAAAGACTTTCCTTTCCTAATGGAATTGGGGCATTTGCTAAAAATTGTGTGTGTGAATCTTGGCTTCTGTTGCATTGATCTATTTGTCTATCCCTGAGGTCATATTCTTGCTTAGATTTCTTTTTTCCTCTGACTTACCATCTTTCCCTCATGCCTCATCTCCTAAGAGAACTCTCTTAATAAATTGCTTGGCTAACATTCCCATCACAGGCTCTGTTTTCAGGGAACTAGCTAGATTTAAGATTGCAACAGACATGCAAGTTAATTGTTAAATGAGATACTTCCAGGTGCTAATCAGTACTGGGAATAAGTTAAATATGGTAATACTGCAGTTAAGGACTGGCTTGCCTGTGGAAAGCTAGTTTAGAAAAGGTGTCTCTGAGAAAGTGACATTTAAGTCAAGTCCTGAGCCATGACAACATAAGTGGATGGTTGAAGGGCAAGGAAGATAATCGCTGGAGCCAAGAAGGTCTAGGAACTGAGAGTGAAGAGTGCTGAATGTTGGTCTTCAATGTCATGGCTGAAGCCAGAAGCATGATGGTCAGAGAAGTGGTGGAAAGTGGGGCAGAGAAGAAGCTGCCAAGCCAGGCAAGAGTTTGTTGAAGAGCGCTTCATATTAGCTGGGAGTTTTGATGAGGGAAGGAATAGAGATCATTTCAAAGTGTCAGTGGTGCGGGAGGGAGGGGATTTATGTATACTATAGCTGATTCATGTTGTTGTACAACAGACAACACAACATTGTAAAGCAATTATCCTCCAATTAAAAAATATTTTTTTAATGTTTTTAAGTGTCAGTGGAAAGCAAAGACATGAGTCTTTACAAAACTCTAAGATGCAAAGAAATGCCTCTACAGAGAGAGTTGAACACCCCGAGGTGGGGGGCTTCCCTCTTTACCCACTCTGGACCACCAACTGCTATCAATTCATAACGAAGCCTTCAGGTGTCTGGAGCAAAATGAGAAGAGAAAGAAAATTTTTCTTTTTAAAATGAAGCTAACCATGCTCATTGTCCTTTCTTCTGAAAGCTTTTTCCAAATTTTTTGGTGTTAAAAATGTACTTTCTTAAAAAAAAAAAAAAAAAAAAAGATCGAATGGTGGTTTTTAAACAGCAGCTATTTTTATATTTTTCTAGTACCTGCCAAAAGAAAGAGTTGACACCTAACATTAGCCCAGGGCTCAGATGGCAAAGAATCTGCCTGCAAGGCGGGAGAGCCAGGTTCAATTCCTAGGTTAGGAAGAGCCCCTGGAGAAAGGAATGGCTACCCGCTCCAGTATTCTTGCCTGGAGAACCCAAGGACAGAGGAGCCTGCTGGGCTACAGTCCACGGGGTCACAAAGAGTCAGACACAACTGAGTGACGGACACTTTCACATTATTTCATCTGATTTTTCAGGAATTCCACTGATCTGTAAAATACCAAAGCGTGGGATACAGTGTACTAAGATACCACAGCAGAGCTGCAGGGCATGTCACCTCCTTGCCCACACCCTAGAACACTACACTGAGTGGGATTCTAAAGGTCTGCCTGATCTCACAGGATAGTGTGTGACGATCGATGGATTAGTGCTGTCTGCACAGGTGCAGGAGGTCAGCCTGAAGCCTGGGCTGCCTTCTCCTGCCACTTTTAACGAACATCATGATCAGCAGATACACATTTCTAGATCTGATCTTGAGATCCAGGAGGTTCCATGAGCACAAAGCATACAGCTTGCTCATAAACATGCCCTAAGACAATAAGAGGGAAATTGGGTGCAGGCACTAATACTCTCCACAGTTCATTTAACAACCACAGAGATGGCCTCAAAAAATAGAAGATATCGAGTTATCATAAAGTAGATCCCACTTCCCCAGAGGAAAAATGTTGTACTTGGTGCACCCAGCCAATGACTGGGTACCAAGCAAACCAGAACAGGACACAAAGTGGAACCGTACATACACAATTATAATGGAAATAACATCTAAGATTTTTTTAACTCCCACCCTCACTGCTCTGCCAAAGAACCAAGTTTTGCCCCATTAGGAACGATGTTGCCCTCTTTCCATGAGCTTGCACGGACTAGACTAGGTCACGAGCAATTTATAAGAATCTGCCTACTTCACGGAGAGACACTGATGACTGAAAGTCAGGGAAGGGAGGGAGATTCACTTTATCTTTGGAGCCCTTTGAACTCTCTACGTATATTGCCTATTCACTAATAAGTTTCCAAAACTTAAAACCATCACCACTCTCATTTCATAAGAGAAAGCATGTTTTCTAATCATGAAAAATAAAAGGACAACATCACAGAATATAAGATCATCTTTTTCCACAAAGAAGGGGTGGCAACTTAACACGGACTAAGAAATAAAACATGCAATATAGTTTCATGTTTTATTCAAATGCAAAAATCGAAACTTTCATTTTGCAATATACATTACATATAATTGCCTTAATAGAAGGTTGTTTTATGGGGGGAACGCTTTGGTAATGTATTTAGAAGTAAAAATCATCTAATTTCTTCCAGCCAATTATTTTCATACTGTTGACTGAAAAGCCGCTTTCCCCTATGAATGTAGAAAACACCCACAGCACCTTCACTGATCTTTCAGATCTTAACTATTTTGGGCAAAGCCAGAAAAATTCAGGAACCAGGCCTATAGGTTTCTGGCCATTTCTCCTGACTTCTCACTGCAGAGCTATTTAGAAAAAACAGTGGCTACAAGTGTGAGTTCCAACCAGCAAGTGTTACAAATGAATACACAATTTTTCAACTAAATAGTCTATTTAAAAAAAAAAACTAACCTATTAGCAGGTACTTTAAAGCCTATGAAAGCCTAAAAAGAGCCACGTGAAGAACATCCTACAGGACCCACTTCCCAAAGGAGACAACGAAAGCTCAGAGCAGTTAAGTGACTTGCCCAGGAACACACAGCATGAAAGGAGTAAAGAAAAATTCAAACCCAGCTCAGCCAGCCAGCCAGGCTTACTCACTCAGAATACATGCACCTGGTACTCACTCATGACTGGCTCCCTTCTTGAATTTCTACTCCCAGTGGGTCCTGCCACGAGTCTGCCAACTGAGGGAGAGAGGAGACGGTCAAGACACACAGGCCTGGAATTGCCGGGGCTGGGAGTAGGGTTGGACACTGGCCCTGGGACTTGGCGCTGCTTCCAGCACATGGCCTGAGTCCGGCTGGGCTTCTCCATAAATACAACCCCCAGTCAGGCCCCCAGGTCCAGGTACAAGTGAACTTCAACCTAAAGGAGTGACTTGGGAGACACCAGGCCCCCCAGTCTTGAAGAGCAGAATAGGCCTCTGAGGATACATGCATTCAAAACCCACTAGGCCAGGCCCCGTGTACCACTCCCTCCTCCCAGCCCCGAGCCTGGAAACCATTTCTTAAATATTAAAACATGGCCTCTAAGCTGGGAGATTAACAGAGACGCAGGCTTCTTATCTCAGGTCGGAGTTTCAGAGGCCCTCCTGGTGGTACCGTAACAGGATCCCTCCAGGAGGGGAACTAATCGCCCTGAAAGCTTCTGAGCGTGGAGGGGAGACAGGAGCAGAGAGTCAGCCCCACCCAGGCCAGCTTCATCCCCGCAGTGACCCACATACAGGGAAGAAACCTACCTGCTGCGAGACTGGGCCCCAGCCTCCCTGAACATGCAGAGCCCGGAGCTGTAGACAAGAGAGGCAAGCGACAGCCAGACCCATTTCACAGATGGGGTTCATCAAGTGATGCTCAGAAAGCCCTCCAGGGCCCAGGACACCCAGGGTCTTTTTGCAGTTGTCCTAACCAGCATGGCTGGCCCATCTGAAAGGATGCTCCAGGTGCGTGCTGGAAGCAGAAGGTTAGAGTCAGGAGTTCTGTGAGTCAGTAGCTTGAATTCAGCCTCAGCAATTATTCTCCTGGTTGTTTTTTTTTTTTTTTTTACGGCCCAGATTGTGGGCATTCTTTGAAAGCCCACGTGCTTGGGTTGTCATGCAATGCAGGCAGAAGGAGGTAACTGAAAGAATTTGAACTTTAGAACCCCAAAGACCTGGGGTAGGGTCTCAGCGCCTTAGCAACTGACTAGCTTCAGGTGCTTAAGTCATGTGACTGCTTCCCCCCCCCCATCCTCATCTTCTGAGTTAAAGTGAGAAAGGACACCTACCAGCGAGGCTGCTCCAAGGATTAAAACAAACAATTGTAAATCAAATGCATAGCCTTGCTGAAGGGCAGGGTGGCTGATGAAATTGACATAGGGGTCATTTTCAGGCGGGTCCCCTCTACTGGATTGTGAGTCCTGCTAAGGCAGGGTCTGGTGCTCAGTGAATTCTAATTGAAGGAAATCAACACAGAGGTATTAACAACTGCCTTTCTCATCTTCTGTTGCCAACAGCAGAATAAACATTCTCTTCAGGAGAATAGATACTCACCTGGGCGTTGCCCTTCAGAAGCCAATGGCATCATGGGACCTAAACTGCTATTCTAATCAATACCTCTTTTTTTTTTTTTTGGAACTCAAGAGATCTAAAGCCTTTATTTTTTCTATGTCTGTCTTTTTTTAAAGTTCTTTTTAATTGCAGGATAATTACAATATTGTGTTGGTTTCTGCCATACATCAACAAGGATCAGCCATAGGTATACATATGTCCCCTCCCTCCTGAGACTCCCTCCCCCCGCCCCCCACCACCTCATCCCACCCCTCTAAGTTGTCACAGAGCCCTGGTTTGAATTCCCTGAGTCATGCAGCAAATTCCCACTGGCCATCTATTTTACATATGCTAGTGTATATGTTTCCATGCTGCTATCTCCATTTGTACCACCCTCTCCTTTTCTGGGCTTCCCTGGTGGCTCAGCTGGTAAAGAATCCACCTGCAATGAGGGAGACATGGGTTCAATCCTGGGTTGGGAAGATCCCCTTGGAGAAGGGAAAGGCTACCCACTCCAGTATTCTGGCCTGGAGAATTCCATGGACTATATAGTGCATGGGGTCTCAAAGAGTCAGACAAGACTGAGTGACTTTCACTTTTTCCTTCCTAAGCAACCCCCTACTCCTCCCCAAGCCGTTTCCGTAAATCTGTTCTCTATGTCTGCGTCTCCACTGCGTCTTTTTTTAACTTTTTATTTTATATTGGGGTACAGCCAATTAAAAATGTGATTGTCTCAAGTAAACAGCAAAGGGACTCAGCCATACATATACATGTATGCATTCTGCTCCAAACTCCCCTCCCATAATCAATACCTTCTATCACAAGAGGTACACGGGGGCCAACTGGCCTGGTTTTTTTCATAATAACCCCCAATTTCCCAATGAAACAGACACTGTGTCGTCTCCAAAAGTTTGCCCAAGCCCTTCCCTCCCCTGCTCTGGGAGTCTAGCCCATTTTTCAAGGCTCAGTTCAGGTGTCTCCTACCCAGTGAAGCTTCCCTACAGAGGAGGGAACCTCCCTCTGGCTCCAGACATGCTGATCTTCTTTGCTCTGGGCTGAGATACAAGCTCCAGACACACAGACCTGGTTCCATCTGGTCTAGGTGACGTTGGGCAAATCACTTGATGTCCCAGAGGCTTGAGATTCCTGAAAAAATTCCCTAGAGCTACTGTAGACCTTAAATAAAAATATGTAAAGCACAAGACCTGGTACCTTAGGTACTCCTTCGATTAATGGGAGTTGTTATTTTTACTGTGGACAAGGCCCATTTTCTCCAACTAAACACCCACTCCCCAACAGACACACACACGTGCACCCCTCTAAACACAGGGGGTGCTCTGCTTGCCCTGGTTGGTAAATGGCTGGTGATGTAAGACAACAGACAACAAATATCACACACTCTCTCTCTCAAGCACCTACTATGTTCAAGAATCGCACAAGGAGAAAAATGGGAATAAAGGGATGAGTTGGGCTCTGGACGTGAGGGAGGCCGATATGTAGGGAGAAAAGGATTTGCCAGCTTCAGAAAACAGGGCCAAGCTCTGAATCACCAATCTATAGAACTTCGCTGAGTCCCAGGCTTCCTCATCTGTAAACATGTTCTAGGATCCACACCGTGTAAGCATTAAACATCCTGCATAAAGAGCTAACACAGAGAAAATGTAAGAAATGTTAGTATTTATCAATGTGCTTGTTATTAGTGGTAATAAACCCCGGGAGGTATTATCACTGTGTACATTGAAGTCAAGGGAGAAAAAAAGTGATGAAAGGAAGCCAGGGCTTTGGGCTCTCCTTCTGTCTTCAAACAGAGAAAGGACCTGGGCCGGGAAGAGTTGTGTGTGCTCAGTTAGGATGTGCTCAACTGCAAGTCACAGACTAGATCGCCTAAACAACCGAGTATAATTTCCCACATAACAAGCCCAGAGCGGGCTGCTGGGGTTGTTCGCGAGCTCAGGGAGGCCAAGGTTCTGGGTCAATATCACTGCCACTCTCCAGACCTCAGTTCCTAGACTCAGCTCCAAGATAGCCCTCGCCTGCCAGCCTCCAAAAGCAGTGTTTGGGGGGCAGGGGGTGGAGGGACATTTCCCGGAACCCCCCACAGTCCCAGAGCTGCCATCAGGTCCCGCTGACTAGAGCTCGGTCACTTCGGTACCCAGAAGCCAAGGATGCCTAGGCAACGGGAGTGGGTTTACCATGACTACACAGAGTCTTGTAGTGTTTCATCCCTGGGGCTGGGCCCAGCTTCCCTGCAAACTAGACACGCCCCTTGTTTCCCGCAAGTGATGAGGTTCTGTTAGCAGGAGCATCAAGGAAGAGGTTGGCAGTGACCAACACCTGGATGTACATGTGGAAAGAGCAAAAGGCGGGGGCAGAGAGGATCCTGGTCAGTCAAAGCCTCAGGTGAGACTTATAAGATACATACTGTGTTCCCGGTCCCCATGCCTGACACAGTAGAGGGGTACAGGAGACCTGGCTCCTGCCCCTAAAGGACAGTAAGGTCAAGTCACAGCTACAAGACACACACAGCTGTCTAAAGAGCAGACCCTTCGATGGCTCCAGGCTGGCTGATTCTGTAGGTCTCAGCGTCCCCGGCCTGCAGAGTAAGGCCAGGATGGCGGAAGAGGCAAGGGGTTCAGCCTGTGCCAACGCAAAGAGGGTCAGTGAGCCCAGCCAAGAACCTGTTCCCCGCTCTGAGAACAGTTACTTATATGAAATGTTAGGGTTTGCCCTGGATGCTGGGCACAGAGGGAGGAGCCCTCGGCCCTGTCCTTCATGAGGGCACAGTCTTCCTGCACCTCACTCGCTTCTGTACCCCAAGTACAGAAACTGCTATTAAACAACAGCAACAGTAAATGCAAATCATTTGCTGTAAACCAAGCCCCACTCAGAACACTTCACAGGTATAATCTTCATTGGTCAGCACAACCACCCTATGAGGAGGTACAGTTAAGGCCCACATGTAACAAATGAGGAAACTGAGGCAGAAGACATTAAATACCTAGAAAAGCAGTGGGATGAGAGGGGTGTGAGTGAGAAGAAGGAATTCTAGTTCCAGTCTTGGCTCAGCCACAGACATTCTGGGTGAGCCAGGAAGGCTCTCTCTGGACCTCAGCTTTCCTGCCTGTAAAAAGAATGATGCTCCATGAGCCAGGAGGTTCTGAGCAGGGGTTTGTGAACTTTGCTGCCCAGTAGAAACACCTGGGATCTTCCTAAACTCTGATACCCTCATCAGATCACAGGTCAATTCAGTCAGGAAGTCTGGGCAAGAGAGCCAGGAATCTGCGATTTTTTGTTTCACTTCATTTTAAAGTCTTCAGGTGATTCCTACTTGCAGCCAAGTCTGGGGACAAGGATGATGATTTCCTGGCACACCGTGACAGTGCACAAGGATGGCCTTGTACAGAATGAAGACTGAGCCACAATTAAATATCCAGAACAGTCGAATCCATAGAGACAGAAAGCAGATTAGTGGCTACTGGGGGCAGGGATGAGGGGGAATAGACTGTTCACTGGGTCCAAGTTTCTAAAAGGAAATGGAAATGTTCTGGCTCTAGATCCAGGTGGTATTTGCACAACATTGTGAAGGTACTAAATGCCACTGAATTGCACACTTCAAAATGCTAAATTTTGTAATGTATATTTTACCACACACACAAAAGGTTGAAAATGACTACAAATTCAATTAAAAATATGGTGTGTCTCTCAGAAGGTCAGAACTTTGTGGGCAAGCAAGGGAAGGAACAAGATCAGAGCTGTCTCTGGAGGCAGACCTGAGTTCAAATCCCATGTCTGCAACTTGCTAAGTGGATGCTGTGTGAACCTGAATAAGTGACCTCACCTCTCTGATCCTCTCTCTGGCCTCTGTAAAATGGAGGTAAGAAAACTACTGACCTCAGAGAGCTATGCTGAGGCTCTAATGGGACATGTACACAACACATTGCTTGATGAATGAAAATTATTATTACTCAGAATCACAGGAAAGCACTTCAGGGATTTGGCAGAGACCAAGAACGCTGGGGCCCAGAGAGGAAAGGGACTTGAGCAGAGTCACCCAGTGGGGAAGACAGCCAAGGAGCACAAGCATCCGGGTGCCAGCCTGGCCACCTCCCTCCACCCGCGGGGCCAGGGAGCCTGACTCACCTGGTCCCCAGGCGCGGGGCGGGACTCCGGCTCTCACCTGGCGCTGCAGGCGGCCCCCACCCGCCACCCGCCTTTCATCTCCCCTCCTCGTGGCTCCGGGCGCTGCTTTCCCAATTGCCCAGGTGACGCCAGAGCCCGGGCTCTTGGCTTCCGCGGGGGGCGGGGCGGGCAGGTGAGGCCGCCCCGCGGGAGGCCCGCCCACCGCACCGCCTCGCCTCCTCCCGGTCTGTGGCGACATCTGCTGGCCGTCCCCGGAGGGACACAACCTCTGCTCTGACTTCTGCTTCAGTTCCGATTAAACCCCATTCATCCCTGAGCACCTCCTAGGGGCCCCGGATGGGGTTAGGTGTCCGGGATTCGCACCATCCCATGTCTCCAGGAATCTCAGACTACCTGAAAGCTCAGATGCAGAGAAGACAAAGAAAAAGAGCAAGTTGCACGCATTCTTTGCTCAGATACAGAATAACATTATTTGGGGAGGAACCAGCCCATCCTTCTCTGAGGGGATGTCCGTGGGAAGACTTGAAAGAAACCCAGAAAATCTCAGGGAAAGGAAGTGAAAGGAGTCCAGGCATAGGAAGGCACCTGGCCTTTATAGGTGAAAAGCCCAGAGGCTGGAACACCATGGCTGAGGTATGAGGTAGGCAAGGATCAGGTGAGACCTTCTATCTAGACTCTCAGTGTTCCCACGGGAAAACTAGGGCCCGAGAAAAGGACTTGCCCTCTTAACCGAGTGAGGCAGTGGCAGCCAAGCCTGGAGGACTCTCAGCCCAGAGCTCTCTCCAGGCTCAACTGCTATTGGTATCCGAGGATCCAATTCATTCATTCAACAAACAATTCTTGAGCAGTTATTTGTGTGCCAAAGACTGTGCTAAGCATTAAGAACATAGTGGTAAGTGAGACATATTCCTTGAGATCCTCCTATTCTAGTGAGGGCATCAAACCTGTCTAGGATGGTTAGACGAGGTTCTCCCTCCCCCCACAAGAGACAAATCCAGAGGAATGAATCTCTAATGGGAGAAATCTGGGACAAGGAGAGGCCAGTAGAGGAGGTATCTCGGCACTCTCTAAAGCATACCATAGGAACAAATCATTTTAATCAATCCCTAGCCCCAGGTTTTTTTGTTTGTTTTTTGCAGAAGGGAAACAGTAGGTCAGAGACGGATGGAGTCAGGATACACAGCTGGACCTCTTCTGAGATATCAAAATCTTTGTGGTAGATTCAGCTCAAGGAATGTGCTAGTAATAGGAACTCACCCCCAGGTTCCCAGAGAAGAGAACTTGTGCTCAGAATTCTGCAAGAAGGTCCTTATTACATACTGGGCGGTCAGGCTGATGGGCTAGTGTGACCCACACCCTCCTCCTCTTCATTATCATTGTCTGGAATGATCATCATTGGCACTATTGAGAATTTACTCCCAACCAGCTTCCAATCCTTGATTTATTAAGCCAAAGAAGGTTTATTAATCACCACTGCTGTCCCAGCATTCATTTGGGGTTGGGACAGACTTAGAAAGGTGAAAGCCACCTTTGAACAGCTCACAGAAGAGGCTGTTTGGTGTTTACGCAAATTATTTGAACCTGGTGTGATAAAGTGATTGCAACAGTGGTAATTTCCACTTGAAAGGAAGGACAGAAGGCTGTGGATTCACCCTGCCTGGAGAGGCCTTGAGAGGGAAGTCCTGTTCGAATCTTGAAAACCTTCATCTAAATCTCTAGTCCCGCGGTCCTCAGAGTGCGGTCCTGAAGCAGCAGCATTTTCACCACTCAGGGGCTTTGTTAAAACTGCAGATTCTGAATCTGGAACTCTGGGGAGGGTCCCAGCGATCTGTGTTTTAGCAGCCCTGAAAGTGATTTTGATGCTACGTGAAGGCAGAAGCTCTGTGTGAGGCACAAAGACGCAGCGTGAGTGCGTGCTCAGTTGCTTCAGTTGTGTCCAACTCTTTGCAGCCCTATGGACTGTAGCCCACCAGGCTCCTCTGTCCGTGGGATTCTCCAGGCAAGAAAGAATATTGGAGTTGATTGCCATGCCCTCCTCCAGGGACTCTTCCCGACCTGGGTATCAAACTCAGGTCTGCCTGTGTCTTCTGCATTGCAGGCAGATTCTTTACCCACTGAGCCACCTGGGAAGCCCAAAAAGATGCAGAGGAGCTCATAAATTGGTGTCTTCAACTAAAGTTGAAATTACTGATTTTTATTTTCACCCAGCTTTTACATTCCTTTTTATTTCTTTTGTCTCAGAATATTGTCTCATCTTAATTCTACGTGTGTATCTGTTCTCATAGACTGTCAGGACCACACCAAAAAGAGCAAGTGTGGTCAAATAGGGGACTGAATGACCAATCACTAACTTGGGACACTCCTGTTACAGTAGTGCGATTATCACATCCCATAAAGACCTTTAAGTCGTGGGCAAACCAGGACAGTTGGTCATCTTAAGTAGGCATTTATATCTGTGCTTTACTGCGACTGAATATCAAACAACCCAAATGCTGAGAGTATTGAATTATAATGTCAGCAACCTTTGTACAGTCCTAATCCCAAGTTCAATTTTGTAATCTTCATCATAATCATCTTCATGGCTTCTGATCCACTTAAACAAAACTCATAGGCAAAATGTTACACACTTCATTTTTATGACTCAGGAGTATCCTTAAAACTTGACCTTAAGGTTGAAAATGTACATTCTATAGTAGAGCGATTCTGCTTTTAAGAGAAGCTTCTAGAGAAATTAGGTGGAAGAAACGTTAATTGTTATATTGCTAGTCAGTGTCTTGAGAGATCCTTTTGCACTGAGATATGGAAACAATGTAAGTTATCATCAGGAGAATGGACCATCACATGATACCAAAAAACAAATGAACCAAAGCTATATGTATTTTAATTCAGCAGGACCCTAGGGGGCAATCCCAGGACAGACCCCTTCCCCACATCCTCTGCTTTAGCTCCTCTCTGAAGTACCTACATAACAGTACCTGATGCATATTTCCTGAGTAGTTTTTTATCTCCTAAAACCCACCACCAGATGGAAGAAATTAAGGACTTGAAGATTTCCAGCACGTAGCCCTCAACCTCCTGACCCTTCAGGATTGGTCACCATCAACCAATCAGGGAATTGTCAGGAGCTGATCAGGTACCCTGGGACGCCCCTCCCTCACCTGGTCTTTTTTAAATGATTTGCTGGAAGCCTTCTGGAGCTTGAGGAGCTCAGGGGTTTTGAGCACGAGCCACCTGTCCTCCTTGCATTTACCCTAAAGCTATACTTTGCTTCACTACAACCAGGTGTTAACAGCTTGGCTTTTACTGCGCATGAGCGAGGAGTCCGTGGCGTCCAGTCTCGCGTGGATTCCTCGCGCGTGGACACCTCGCCTGTGGCGCATTAGAACCCGCAACGGTAGTGGCGGCGGCGGCTCCCGGGGCTTAGCCAGCAGTTGCCTGAGCCCGTTTGCCTCAGAGTCACCCCCAGAACTGGCCGGCGGGCGTCCCTGGCCCTTGGCGCTTCGAAGTTTAGAGGTGATGGAGATGAGGCACTAGCAGGGGCCGGCCGAGATGTCTTCGGTGAGTAATGGCGGTCGAGTGTGATGACGCCCAGGTACCCAGCGCCATAACATTGGTCTTGCCTGAGGTAGAACTTTACTTGGGTTTTTTCTCCCTTGGACCCGCCTTGGGCTTTCCTTCAGCCTCGTCTCTGATGGGACTGGGGTTCTACCTCTCTGGGGCTAGGAAACTTTCACCCTGAGAGACCGTTTGGCATTGCGGTAGATTTCACAACACCTGCGGTGAAGAGTTAATTATGGGTGTTCAGATCTCTGTTTTCCATCTTAAAATCCCCCTGGGGTGAATTTTGCGAAACTGGGAGAACTTCAGCTATGCTATCAGAAATGAAAGAAAGTGATGTTTTTGTTGTCAGCATTGTGGGCCTCAGTTCTCCTTGAAGTCTGGAGAACAGTGACTTCAACGGTTCTGCTATCATATCAAAGTGAGCATTTTGCATTGCTTTGGCTTTTATTAATATCTCGGGGAGGGGGGTGGGCGGGCAGGGAGAGGGTGTGTGTGTTTCCGTGCCTAAGTCCAAATCCTGTTCTCCCTTCCTGGTTTTGCTGAAAGTGAGGCATGTGATTGTGAGCAAATGATAGATATATTCTTTTCTATAACTTTTTGTTTCAACTGAATTGGGTGTTTGGAAACTGGGGGAGAACGTTTCTGAAAATGGTCAAGGTGGCCGGACAGTTTGCAAGGAGGAAGCAACATTTCTCTTCTTGTGTCTTTGAGATGAATATATCCGCCAGGAACCTCAGGAACTTACCTAGTAATCTGTGTTCCTGAGGCTAAGGAAAAATATAAATTTTAAACTCAAGCAGAAAAATTGAAATCCCTGGTTCTGTCTTTATGTATTTGTAAAAATTAACTTGTAAAAATGCTCTCTTTGAGTTAAAAGTAAGTGCTTAGAAAATAAATACTTCTAAGTATAAAAGATGCTAGCCAGAAAAATTGCAGGTTCAGTTGGTCTAGGAAATATGTAATATCTAATTAATATCTATATTGTCACTTCTTGGCCTTTTGGCTAAGATCTAGTGTAATATTTGGTATTGAAGTCAGTATAAGTTTGGTAGAATCAATACAGACATGTATTTTGTTGTACCTCGGGTTACTGACGGTTGATAAATTTGTTATTTTTGTTGCAATGTGTCAGCAGAAAGAAACATTTAATTACCTTGTATGATGAAATGCTTATATGTAAATTACATGCAAATGAGATAACAGCTTTTGGGTGAACTCTTTACAAATAATTATTTTAGGAATGTCTACTTAAAAATGATTTCTCTAGATAATGTGGTAACTTGAAATTTCAGAGTTGTGCTAAATTAAGTTAAATAATGGAAGTTTATTTTATAGTTAAGTCATTAGCAAGCAAAATTAATGAAATATTAATAACTGAATGTTGGCTTCCCTTTACAGAGAAACTAAATGTGTTTAGGACTATTACTAAATGGTGACACTGAGATGTTTTCTATTAAAAGCACATATTTTTAGAAATTATTATTGGTATTTATGTTTGACAGTCTACAGAATGCTAATGTAAATGTTTATAAATACTTCTTGGTTTTCACTAGAGATTAAGATTTTTAAGAGTTGAAGATTCTAATTTAAATATGTAGTTATAAGTGGTTAGAATAATAAAGGAAACACTTAGGTATACAGTAGGAAAGTAGGATATATGTTTTAAGTAAAAGAAGGTATGAGGAAAGGAATTGCATCTTGTTAAGAAAAGAAAGGAATTTGGTTCTGGAGCTGGTTGTTTCTAGATGGGGAAAAAAATAAAGGACAAAGCTAAGATGGATACAGAAAGCTGTGGAAGGTTTGTGGAAAGGGAGTCTGGGAAAAGGAGTTTTGTGAATGGTCAGGCTGAGATTATATTAAACTTAGTAAATGGATTTTATTAAAAGTTGGCTGGTACAGGACTAGATTTTGTTCCTCTCTTGAGAGAACAATTTACTTAGAATGCTGATTTTAATAGCAGGTTGTGTGAATTTCCTTGCCTTTAAATGATCTGTATTTGCTTTTTTTAAATTGAATAGTTGATTTACAATGTTGTGTTAGTTTCTGGTGTACAGCAAAGTAGTTCAGTTTTGTGTATATATACACACACATACATATAGACATATATCTTTTTCATATTCTTTTCCAATGGTTACAGTGTATTGAATTTAATTCCTTGGGCTATACAGTAGGACCTTGTTGTTTATATACTAGTATCTGTTTATATGTAGTTTGTATTTGGTAATCTCAAACTCCTAATTTATCCCTCACCTCACCCCCTTTCCCCTTTGATATCCATAAATTTGTTTTCTATGTCTGAGTCTGTTTTGGTGGTAAATAAGCTCATTTGTATCATATTTTAGATTCCACATATAAATGATATGGTATTTGTCTTTCTGACTCCACTTAGGTCCATTCATGTTGCTACAAATGGCATTTCATTTTTATGGCTGAGTAGTACCTTTATATATATATAATGTGTATTATATATATATACACACACATCACAGCCTCTTTATCCATTAAATTGTTAACGGACCTTTAGGCTTCTTCCTTGCCTTGGCTGTTGTAAATAGTGCCGCTACGAACGTTGCAGTGCATGCATCTTTTTGAATTAGTTTTCTCCGGGTATCTCCACAGGCCTGGGATTGCAGGACCATATGGTATTTCTATTGTTCTATTTTTAGTTTTTAAAGGAACCTCTATAGTGTTTTCCATAATGAATCAATTTTCACTCCCAACAATGTACGAGGGTTCCCTTTGCTATATACACCCTCTCCAGCATTTGTTATTTGTAAACTTTTTAATGATGGCCGTTCTGACCAGTGGGACGTGATAACCTCATTATAGTTTTGATTTGTATTTCTCTCAGGGATGTTGAGCATCTTTGCATGTTCCTATTGGCCATGTCTTCTTTGGAGAAATATCTATTCAGTCTTCTGTCCATTTTTTATTGGGTTGTTTGCTTCTTGTTATTGAGTAATATGAGCTATTTATGTATTTTAGAAGTTAAGCCCTTGTCAGTTGCATTATTTGTAAATATTTTCTCCCATTCCATAGACTTTTTCATTTTGTTTATGGTTTCCTTTGCTGTTCAAAACCTTGAAAGTTTGATTAAGTTCCATTTGTTTTTGTTTGTTTTTATTTCTGTTGCCTTAGAGACTGACCTAAGAAAACATTGCTGCAATTTATGTCAGAATGTTTGGCCTATGTTCTCTCCTAGGAGTTCAATGGTGTCATGTCTTAGTTTTCAAGCCATTTTGAGTTTATTTTGGGGTTCAGTGTGAGGTTGTGTTCTAACTTCATTGATTTACATGTGACTGTCCAGCTTTCCCAACACCACTTGCTGAAGAGACTGTCTTTTCTTTGTTGTATATTGTTGCCCTTTGTTGAAGATTAATTGACCATAGATGTGCTGACCTATTTCTGGGCTCTCTATTCTGTTCTATTGTGCTACATGTCTGTTTTTGTGCCCAAAATACCATGTTGTTTTGATTACTGTTGCTCTGTAGTATTGTTTGAAGTCTGGGAGAGTTATGCCTACAACTTTGCTCTTTTTCCTGAGGATTGGTTTGGCACTTCTGGGTCTTTTACAGTTCCAAATAAATTTTAGGATTCTATTTCTGTGAAAAATGTCATGAGTAATTTAATAGGGATTACATTAAGTCTGTAGTTTGATTTGGGTTGTGTGGCCATTTTAATAATGTTAATTCTTCCAGTCCAAGAGTATGGGATACCTTTCCATTTCTTTGCATCATCTTCAGTTTCCTTTATCAATATTTTTCTTCTAATTCTCGGCATGTAAGTCTTTCACCTCCTTGGTCAGGTTTATTCCTAAGTATTTTTATGCAATTTTTAAAAGAATTTTTTTTAATTGGAGTATGGTTGCTTTACAATGTTGTGTTAGTTTCTGCTGTACAGCAAAGTGAGTCAGCTATATATATATATCCCTCTTTCTCCATTTCCTTCCCGTTTAGGTCGTGACAGTGCGTTGGGAGAGGTCCCTGTGCTATACAGTAGGTTCTTCCTTGTTATCTATTTTATACATGGTTGTGTATATATGTCAATCCCAATCTCCCAATTCATCCCACCCGCCTTTCCCCCTTGAGAGCCATACATTTGCTTTATACAGCTGTTTCTACTCTGCTTTGTAAATAAGATCATCTATACCAATTTTTTTTTCAGATTCCACATATATGCAGTAATATGATACTTGTTTTTCTCTTTCTGACTTCACCCTGTATGACAGTCTATCCATATCTCTACAAATGACCCAATTTCATTCCTTTTTATGGCTGAGTAATAATATTCCATTATATACATATGCACCACATCTTCTCTGTCCATTCCTCTGTTGATGGACATGTAGGTGGTTTCCATGTTCTAGTTATTGTAAACAATGTTGCAGTGAACATTGGGGTGCATATCTTTTTGAATTAATGGTTTTCTCTCAGTATATGCCTAGTAATGGGATTGCTGGGTCAGATGATAGTTCCATTTTTAGTTTTTTAGGGAACCTCCATATTCTTCTCCATGATGGCTGTATCGAATTACATTCCCACCAACAGTGCAAGAGAGCTCCCTTTTCTCCACACCCTCTCCAGCATTTATTGTTTGTAGATTTTGTGATGATGGCCAATCTGACCAGTGTGAGGTGATATCTCACTGTTGTTTTGTTTTGCATTTCTCTAATAATTAGTAATGTTGAGCTTCTTTTCATGTGTTTTTTGACCATCTGTATGTCTTCTTTGGAAAAATGTCTATTTGGGTCTTCCACCCAGTTTTTGATTGAGTCGTGTTTTTTTTATATTGAACTGTTTGTATGTTTTGGAGATGTTAACCCTGCTTCATTTGCAAGTATTTTCTCCGATTCTACGTGTTCTTTTTTTGTTTGATTTCCCTTGCTGTGCAAAAGCTTTTAATTTTAGTTAGGTCCCCTTCGTGTTTATTTTTATTCTCATTTCTCTAGGACAGCAATCCCCAACCTTTTTGGCACTAGGGACTGTTGTCATGGAAGACAATTTTTCCGTGGACTGCGGAGGATGGTTCTGGTTTCACCTGCCATTCAACTCCTGCAGCCCAGTTCCCCTAACACCCAGTGTTGGGGACCCCTCCTGTAGGAGATGAGTCAAAGAAGAGCTTGCTGAAATTTATGTCAAAGTGTGTTCTGCCTGTTTTCCTGTAAGACTTTTATAGTGTCTGGTCTTACATTTAGGTCTTTAATCCATTTTGAGTTTATTTTTGTGTATGGTGTTAGTGTTCTAATTTCATTCTTTTACATGTAGCTATCTAATTTTCCCAGCACCACTTAATTGAAGAGACTGTCTTTTCTCCATTGTGTATTCTGGCCTCCTTTGTCATAGATTAGGTGACCATAGGTTTGTGTTTATTTGTGTTTGGGTTTATTTCTGAACTTTGTATCCTGTTCCATTGATCCATATTTCTTTTTTTGTAGAGAAATATAGTACAGTCTGAAGTCAGGGAATATAGTCTGAAATCAGGGAGCCTGATTCCTGCAGCTCCATTTTTTTGGTTTTTTTCTCAAGATTGCTTTTGCTATTTGAGGTTTTTTTGTGTTTCATACAAATAGTAAAATTTTTTGTTCTAGTTCTATGAAAAAAATGCCATTAGTAATTTGATAAGGAGGCTTCCCAGGTGGCTCAGTGGTAAAGAATCCACCTTCCAATGCAGTAGACTTGGGTTCAATCCCTGGGTCAGAAAGATCCCCTGGAAAAGGAAATGGTAACTCACTCCAGCATTCTTGCCTGGGAAATCCCATAGACAGAGGAGCCTAATGAGCTACAGTCCATAGGGTCGCAAAGAGTCAGACACAACTTTTTAGCGACTAGACAACAATAACAATTTGATACGGACTGCATTGAATCTGTAAATTGCTTTGGGTAGTATAGTCATTCTCACAATATTGATATCTATTTGTATTGTCTTTGATTTCTCTCATCGTATCTTAGTTTTCTGTGTAGAGGTCTTTTGCCTCTTTAGGTTTATTCCTAGGTATTTTATTCTTTTTATTGCAGTGGTAAATGGGATGCTTTCCTTAATTTCTCTTTCTGATCTTTCATTATTAGTGTATAGGAATGCAAGAGATTTCTGTGTATTAATTTTGTATCCTGAGACTTTACTAAATTCATTGATTAGCTCTAGTAGTTTTCTGATGACATCTTTAGGATTTTCTATTAGGTTGGTACCAAAGTAATTGCCGTTTCAGACCATAAATTTTAAGTCATAACTAGGCCCAAACACATCTTTATTAATCAAGATAGGAACCATTACAATCAACACGTTTTTGCCAACAAGAAGCAAGACTTCTCATTCCTGTAGTATAAAAGTTCATGCTTCGGGATTCAATGAACTCTTGGTTGGTTGTGGAAGCATTTTCCCTGAAAAAAGTTGTCAAGATTCTTGTAGAAGTGGTAATCGGTTGGTGAGAGGTCAGGTGAATATGGTGGATGAGGCAAAACTTCATAGCCCAACTTGTTCAACTTTTGAAAAGTTGTTGTGCAGCGTGTGGTCAGGTGTTGTGGTGGTGAAGAATTGAGCCCTTTCTGTTGACCAGTGTTGCCTGCAGGCCTTGCAGTTTTCAGTGCCTCTCATTGATTTGCTGAGTATACGTCTCTCAGATGTAATGGTTTCACTGGGATTTAGAAAACTGTAGGATCAGACTACCAGTGACCATGACCTTTTTTTGGTGCAAGTTTGGCTTTGGGAAGTGCTTTGGAGCTTATTCTCAGTCTATATGGTTGTCATATAAAACCCACCTTTCATCATAATCGGATCAAGAAATGGTTTGTTGTTGTATAGAATAAGAGAAGATGACACTTCAAAATGATAATTTTTTTTTGAATAGCCTTTGGCTCATGAGACACTAACTTATCAAGCTTTTTCAGCTTTCCAGTTTGCTTCAGATGCTGAACAACCATAGAATGGTCGATGTTGATTTCTTTGGCAACTTCTTGTGTAGTTATAAGAGGATCAGCTTCCATGATTGCTTTCAGTTGGTCGTTCTCACCTTCCCATGGCCAGCCACTATGCTGCTCATCTTCAAGGCTCTTGTCTCCCTTGCAAAACTTCTTGAATCACCACTGCACTGTATGTTCATTAGCAGTTCTGGGCTAAATGCATTGTTGATGTTGCGAGTTGACTCTGCTGCTTTACAACCCATTTTGAACTAAATAAGAAAATTTATTTTTATCTAACATCATTTCCATAGTCTAAAATAAATATGAAATAAACAGCAAGTAGTAAGTCTTTAGCAAAAAACAAAGGAAGAAATGTGCATTAAAATGATGTATAACATAACCATATTTATTGAGAATGTGTTCCAATATCAACAGCAAATTTCAACAATGCAAGAACCACAGTTACGTTTGCACCAACCTAATATGTGTAGTATCATGTTATCTGCAACAGTGACACTTTTACTTCTTCATTGCTAGTTTGGATTCCTTTAATTTCTGTTTCTTCTCAGATCTCCATGGCTAGAACTTCCAAAACTACGGTGAATAATAGTGGCTAGATTGGGCACCTTTGTCTTTTTTCTGATTTTAGAGGAAATGCTTTCAGTTTTTCACCATTGAGAATAATGTATGTTGTGGGTTTGTCATATATGGCCTTTATTATGCTGAGGTAGTTTCTCTATGCCCACGTTCTGGACTGTTTTTGTCATAAATCAGTGAATTTTGTTGGAAGCTTTTTATGCATCTGTTGAGGTGATCATATGGTTTTTGTTCTCCAGTTTGTTAATAGGATGTATGACATTGCTGTTATGGATATTGAAGAATCCTTGCATCCCTGGGATAAATCCTGCTTGATGTTTGATTATTTTAATGTGTTGGTGGATTCTGTTTGCTAGTATTTTCTTGAGGATTTTTGCATCTCTTTTCATCAGTGACACTGGCCTGAAATTTTCTTTGTAATATCTTTGTCTGGTTTTGGTGTCAGGGTAATGGTGGCTTCGTATGAGTTTGAGAGTGTTCCTCCCTCTGCAATTCTTTGGAAGAGTTTGAGAAGGATAGGTGTTAGCTCTTCTCTAAATGTTTGATAGAATTTTCCTGTGAAACCATCTGGTCTTGGACTTTTGCTTGTTGGAAGATTTTTAATCACAGTTTTCATTTCATTCCTTGTGATTGACCTGTTCATATTTTCTATTTCTTTCTGATTCAACCTTAGGAGTTTGTACCTTTCTAAGAGTTTGTCCACTTCTTCCGGGTTGTCCATTTTATTGGCATACAGTTGCTTGTGGTAGTCTCTTATCCTGTGTAAAAGGGATTTTTTAAAAACTTTTTACTTTCTGATATTTTATTGTTAGTGTAAAGGAATGCAAAAGATTTCTTTATGTTAATCTTGTATCCTGATGCTTTGCTGAATTCATTTATTCTAGTAGTTTTTGTGTGGAGTCTTTAGGGTTTTCTGTATATAGTATTATCTGTACATGATGACAGTTTTACCTCTTCCATTCCAATTTGGAGTCCTTTTTATTTCTTCTTGTCAGATTACTGTGCCTAGGACTTCCAATACTATGTTGAATAGAAGTAGTGAGAGTGTGCATCCTAATGTTTTTCCAGATTTTACCAGGAAGGCTTTTAGCTTTTCACCATTGAGCAGGTGGGTTTGTCATAAAAACTTATCATGTTGAGATATGTTCCCTCAATACTCATTTTTGGTAAGAGTTTTTTTTTTATCATGAATGGATGCTGAATTTTATCAAATGCTTTTTCTGCATCTATTGAGATGATCAAGTGATTTTTTGTCTTTTCCTTTGTTGATGTGGTTTATCACATTGATTTGCACGTGTTGAACAATCCTTATGACCCTGGGATGAATCTAACTTGATTGTATGACTTTTAATTTCATGTATTGTTGGATGTTTTCTGTTAATACTTTCTTGAGATTTTTTGCATCTATATTCATCAGAGATATTGGCCTGTGATTCTTTTTTTTTTTTTTCCTCATTTATTTTTATTAGTTGGAGGCTAATTACTTTACAGTATTGTAGTGGTTTTTGTCATACATTGACATGAAATCAGCCATGGATTTACATGTATTCCCCGTCCCGATCCGCCCCCCCCCCCCCCCCTCCATCTGATTCCTCTGGGTCTTCCCAGTGCACCAGGCCCGAGCACTTGTCTCATGCATCCAGCCTGGGCTGGTGATCTGTTTCACCCTAGATAATATACATGTTTTGATGCTGTTCTCTCGAAACATCCCACCCTCGCCTTCTCCCACAGAGTCCAAAAGTCTGTTCTGTACATCTGTGTCTCTTTTTCTGTTTTGCATATTGGGTTATCATTACCATCTTTCTAAATTCCATATATATGAGTTAGTATGCTGTTTTGGTCTTTATCTTTCTGGCTTACTTCACTCTGTATAATGGGCTCCAGTTTCATCCATCTCATTAGAACTGATTCAAATGAATTCTTTTTAATGGCTGAGTAATATTCCATGATGTATATGTACCACAGCTTCCTTATCCATTCGTCTGCTGATGGGCATCTAGGTTGCTTCCATGTCCTGGCTATTATAAACAGTGCTGCGATGAACATTGGGGTGCACGTGTCTCTTTCAGATCTGGATTCCTCAGTGTGTATGCCCAGAAGTGGTATTGCTGGGTCATATGGCAGTTCTAATTCCAGTTTTTTAAGAAATCTCCACACTGTTTTCCATAGTGGCTGCACTAGTTTGCATTCCCACCAACAGTGTAAGAGGGTTCCCTTTTCTCCACACCCTCTCCAGCATTTATTGCTTGTAGACTTTTGGATAGCAGCCATCCTGACTGGCGTGTAATGGTACATCATTGTGGTTTTGATTTGCATTTCTCTGATGATGAGTGATGTTGAGCATCTTTTCATGTGTTTGTTAGCCATCTGTATGTCTTCTTTGAAGAAATGTCTGTTTAGTTCTTTGGCCCATTTTTTGATTGGGTCATTTATTTTTCTGGAATTGAGCTGCAGGAGTTGCTTGTATATTTTTAAGATTAATCCTTTGTCTGTTTCTTCATTTGCTATTATTTTCTCCCAATCTGAGGGCTGTCTTTTCACCTTGCTTATAGTTTCCTTTGTTGTGCAAAAGTTTTTAAGTTTCATTAGGTCCCATTTGTTTATTTTTGCTTTTATTTCCAATATTCTGGGAGGTGGGTCATAGAGGATCCTGCTGTGATTTATGTCGGAGAGTGTTTTGCCTATGTTCTCCTCTAGGAGTTTTATAGCTTCTGGTCTTACATTTAGATCTTTAATCCATTTTGAGTTTATTTTTGTGTATGGTGTTAGAAAGTGTTCTAGTTTCATTCTAGTTTCACTTTCTGGCCTGTGATTTTCTATTTGAGTAACATCTTTGGTGTTAGTATCAGGGTGATGGTGGTTTCATAGAATGACTTTTGGAGTGTTCCCTCCTCTTTGATCTTTTGGAAGAGTTTGAAAGGATCAGTATCAATGTTTTATATGTTTGGTAGAATTCCCCAGTAAAGCCATCTGGTCCTGGACTTTTCTTTAACAGATCTTCTTTCACTTCTAGTAATTGGTCTGTTCAAATTATCTGTTTTTCTTCTTTTGATTTTTGGTTGTATGTTTCTAAGAAATATTTCCATTTCTTCTAGGTTATCCAATTTGTCCTCATATACTTGCTCACAGCGTGGTACTTGTTATTTCTCGTCTTTCATTTCTTACTTTGCTTCTTAGGGTCCTCTTGCCTCTCTTCTTGGTGAGTCTGGGCAAGGATTGTTGATTTTGTTTACCCTTTCAAAGAACTAGCTCTTGGGTTTATTTCCTATTGTTTTTTTCAGTCTTGATTTTATTTCCTCTCTGATATTTAGAGGGTAAAGCATCTGCCTGGAATGCAGGAGACAAGGGTTCAATCCCTGGACTGGGAAGATCCCCTGGAGAAGGAAATGGAAACCCACTCCGGTCCTCTTGCCTGGAAAATCCCATGGACGGAGGAGCCTGGTAGGCTACAGTCCATGGGGTCGCAAAGAGTCGGACACACCTGAGCGACTTCACTTCACTTCTGCTGACTTTAGGTTTTGTTTATTCTTTTTCCAGTTCTTTTAAGTGGTAGTTTAGGTTGTTTGAGATTTTTCTTGTTTGCTGAGAAAGGCCCATGTGGATATGAATAGCCTCTAAGGACTGCTGCTTCCAATAAATTTTGTATGGTAGTGTTTTCACTGTCAAATTTATCTCGAGGTATTGTTAAATTTTCATCTTTTACTCCCTCATTGACCCATAAAACTCTTCATTTTATTGATGAGAAAGCTGTGTCTCAGAGTGAAAGGGTTTAGCTCAGACCAGTTGCTAATACTACATTGGAAACATCATGCTGATTGATTCTGCTAAAATCTCTTCCCTAAGGTGAAAGACAACTTACTGCACCTCCCACCCACTACCGCCCGAAGCCAGATGCCATGTGTTGCAGGTCCCGCTTGGATTCTGGAGGCAACAAGAACATGTCTGAGTGAGCTCCTTGTCCACCTACAGAGCCACTCAGAAGGCTTCCAACTTCAGTGGGAACCAGAGCAGAGAAAGGCTCTGCAGAATGTCCAGGCTACAGCACAAGCTGCTGGCAACCCGGTCCATGGTCTGGTGGATACACCAGTGCCACAGTGGTTGCACAGCAGTGGGAAAGGAGACCACTCCCTGGATATTTTGGACTCCTTATACCACTGAACTGGCAAAGGAAACAAGTTAATTTACTAACAGGAGAGGTTGATCCCTATTAGCAAGTGCAAATTAATAGGGATCAGTTTGAAGTGGGTGGCGTCAGCTCAGTGAGGGTAAAGAAGAGGATGTAACAAGGGTTTGGGTCACAACCACTAAATAAAGAACCCCCGCCAGCTGGCTGAGAGTGGAGGAAACACAGAATGAGGGGTGGGAGAGAGGATGACAGCCTCATGACCACAATTCAGAAGCAAGGATATAAGGACTTCATATATTTTCTTTAGCTATGTTATAGGGATGTGTTTATTTTTATATACTAACAATTATCTTTTCCTCCTTCCCATTATTTTACACACGACTATTGGAAATTAAGTTTATGATTTAGCCATTAGGGACTAGAATATTCAGCACTGTGATTGAATTTCAAGGGTAATGAGTATATTATTAATCAGCATAGATTCAGTGACCCTTGAAACTGTGCATCCTGTCAATTTGGAGAAAAGAGTGAGAATTTATTTGTAAGAAGCGTGGCTGTATCTTGTTCAGATAAGAACATAACATAATAAGTTAATTGTATATAAAATTGTGTAAACAGGGTACATATGGGAGCTGAATCGTGGAAGGAAGAGACTGCTGTTTTCAACTTATTGCCTCTAGTTCTAAATGCACCCTTTTTTGCCTGCTCTGTGGAGAGGAGTCCGAGCTTCTTAACCATTTTCCTTTCCTGCATTGCACAATGTTACGTGTTGCCAGCAGAGGGCGCTAGAGAGACACGGCAGGAGGAAAGGGCTCGTCTAGTGCTGATGGGTTGTTTACCAGGTTTCTCCTGCGCGCCCTCCAGTGGCCGACTGCTGCAGTGCGCAGCATTCAGCAGCATCTAGGCTCCCTTCACCACCAACCCCATCCGCAGGGCACTTTCTGAACGGAGTGCCTCCAGGGAGACCCCGTCCAATAACCGCTTTCCCTGACACCCTGGGAGGGGCGGGTTTCCACTGTGTTCCACCAGCATGGCACCCCAGCACTTCTCTGCCAGCTGGTGAACCATAGCCATGTCCTCCCAACAAAGTCTGGGTCTCAGCCCTGTTGCGGGACCTGGGTGTGGGAGTCTCTTGGGTGGTCTACCTCCGCCCTAGGGGGAGGAGCTGCTCCTTAGGGCTGCTCTTCCTGGATCCTTTAGATGTCTATGTACTTCTTAATCAATTCATGCTAACAACTTATGGCAAATTCAAACTGCCTTTGAGGAAGGGGACAACCTGGAAGTCTCCCAGGATTGTCCTCCCTCACCTTACACTCTCCTATTTTCTTCACCTCTGACTATCCCCCCCCACCACCATTTCTTATCTGTTCCTCTCTGTCCCCTTCTTCTCCCTCCTTCTCTTCCTTGTCTTATCACCACCCTCCCTCCTTCTTTGAAAAGTAAAGCAGCTCAGATTTTTGTGCACTTGAGATGACAATTGCATCAGAGCCTGGCAGAGGGCTCCTTTCTTTCCCTGTGATGTCACACCAAGAAGGGGTGGGCAGAGGCACAGGGCAGTCACAAAGGTCTGCATGATCACCACCCCAGCCAAAAGGCCCGCACAGCTCTGGCCTCCCTTCAGGTGCTTCCTGCCACCTGCCTCTGCAAAACTCCTTCAGTGAATATAAATTGAAAAATCTACACAGAAAAATCTGAGATCTCCAGCCTTGAAAAATGAATGTATGAAATGCACAACCAGACTTAAGACTGGCTAAATCCTCTCTCCGGGCCTCAGTTTCCCCATCTGTAAAATGGGAAGGACTTTCTTTTCTTCACATAATTTTATTTTTATTTTAAATATTTATTTGGCTGTGCCAGGTCTGAGTTGCAGCATATGGGATGTAGTTCCCTCACCAGGGACCAAACTCAGGTCCTCTGATTGGGAGTGCAGTGTCTTAGCCATTGGACCACCAGGGAAGTCAACTTCAGATAGTTTTATCTATTTAAAAAGGTTTGTAGAAACAGTTTCTCTGTGCCGGATACCATTCTAAGCACTGTATATTGATACATATCATTTGAATCAATATAACAAGCCAACAAGGGAGGGACTATTCTGATTTTATGAGCATGTCTATGACACATTAATGAGGAAACAAAACCAGTGTTTAAAAGTGTATGTGACCATGACATTTACTATTAAACCTGAAAGAGTTAAGCCCCACCTTGTTAAAAATCGTAATCTCAAGGATGAACGTGTTGAGGAATGCAAGTACTTTCACTTTCAACCTAGGATCTGGTGATATTTGACTATAATGTGCATACAAGCATTTTATAATAAAACAGATATTGCCAATCTGAATAATGAATGTATGAAATGCACAAACAGACTTAAGTCTGGCCAGGTCCTCTCTCCAAGCCTCAGTATTCTTATCTGTAAAATGGAAATTACCTCCTCTTCATGTTGTTTTATGTATTTAACAAAGATTTGTAGAAACAGTTTCTTTGTGCCAGGTGCCATTCTAAGCACTTTGATTCAGTTAATAGGTATAATCCTTACAAGAAGCTAATGAAAGAGGGGCTATTATTCTTCCCATTTTATAGATGGAGGAATTGAGGCACAGAGAGATTGAGTGACTTGGCCAAGCTTACCTAGCTAATAAATGCCAGAGCTAGGATTTGAACTGAAGCAGTCAGACTCCAGAGCCTTGCTTCATAGCTATCATACAGTGTAGCAAAGAGTCGGTGAGAATGTATGTGAAATGCTTTTCATGTAATGTGTCACCTGATACTTGTGGAAGGTGAGAGGTGCTTCTCAGACTCTGCCTACAGCATGTGCTCCCCACAACCCCCTAGAGTAATCTCTGACCCATAAAAGCACTCAGAACCCAATTGCTGGATTAATGAATGTGTGAATAAACAAATCCACAGATGCCTGGACCATGGCCTTACTTCTCTAAGCATATTTTACGTGGCAACATCTAGCCCAGGAGCTGGCACACAGAAAGGCTAAGGGATAAATGGGTGGGGAGCGCATTTGGGACCCAAGTACAGCATCAGGAAATGGCTGCATTACAGCAGGGTGGTTACTCTGTTTCCTTCAAGCCACACCCTGACTCTTCCAGGAGACTGGGAGCTCCAAGCAGACAGGGGCCCTAGCACCTAGCCCAGGGCCTGGCACACAGTAGGTGCTCAGGAATGGCTGAAGAACAAACGGCTGCGATGGGGCTTGAGGGGACAGAGGGAATCAGAGCTGGGTGAGCCTCTGTCCTGAGAGCTCAGGCAGGATGACCCCAAGGTGCCAGCCTGCAGCTTCCATGGGCAGCTCTGCATGGTGCCTGGCCATGTGTGCCCTGGGAGAGAGGAGGCAGGATCTGCTCTGTGAGGGGAGGAACATGGAGAGGAAGGAGCCAAGGGGGTGGCCAGAGCCCAAGCCCAGGCGGGGCTGGGAGGAATCCTGCTGGCTGTCACCTGTGGGTCTGCGGCCAAGAAGAACTTCCCTCACATTGTCTTCAGGGGGCCCCTCCTAGGCTCCTGAAAGAAAATACATGCAGCACCTCCAGAATTCTCCTTCCACACCCACGGCTCCAACATCCACTCTGTAAGTAACTGCACCCTAGGAAGAGTCTCTCCCTTCCTGAAGCCCCCAGAGACAGAATTAAAATCAAGCCTGCCTTCTCCCTGTTCACCAGGACCTGTCCACTTCCCTTCCCCTCAGGGAACCAGGTCTCTTTCAGCCTCCCTCCGCCTCCTGCCCTCCTGGAGAGCAGACTCCCGTTACTTATTCTCACAAACGTCCCCATGCTGCCAAGAACACGAGTCTCTAATTGTGCCGTTCTAGGCATGTCCATTAGAGCTGGGCTGTTATTTGTACTGTTCCAATGTCTTCTGTGTTCTTACTTCCTTATTACACAGCTGTCAACTCCTGAGAGGCCTGTGAAAATCTTCCACTGTCATTGTGCACTGGGACCATGTTACGTGTACCCAAGTTTGAAATGATTATAGCTTCCAGTGAAATTAGTCTTAACATTACATTGTAAGCCTCTTCTTTTCTGACAGTGCCCTTTGCCATAAAGTCTATTTGACTGGATATGAATATAGTCATATAAGCTTGCTAGTGTTTGCCAGGCGTGTCTGTGTATTATGTACATCATCCTTGAACTTTGATGTGCCTTGTAGGTTTAGCTGCATCTTCTATAAACAGTATATAGCTGACTCTTATTTTTGTTCTCATCCAGTAAGATATGGCTTCTTATTGCTATTCCTAATAGACTTAGATTTATTGTGGCTGCTGATACATTTTAATCTGTATCTACCATCTTCTGTTTGCACTTTTTTCTATTTTTCCTATGTGCTTCTTTTTTTCTTTTTCTGTCTTCAACTCGATTGACAGAGTTTTCTCTGTTTCTTTTATTTTTCATGTTGGAAGCTGTACATTCTGGCCCTTTACTGTTGATTTTTAAATTTTTCTCCATGGCTTCTAGCTAATTGTGGGTAACTGAGTTAATATCTATACCTTCCTCTCTAGCAATACAAAGATTTAGATCACTTTTATTCAGATTATCCTGGGGTAGGTTTTATTTCCAAATGGTTTTATAACCTCAAAGTGCTCTATCATTGTTTTTCTATCATTTGTACATTATGATTTACCCATATTTATGGATTTCTCTTCACCTCTTCTTCTATGGTCCATGCTTCCTCCTGCATTTGTTTCCCTTCTTCCTAAAGGATGTGCCTGAGCAATTATTTCTGTGTTTCAGGCAATGATTAAAGCTGTCCTTTTGTCTCCTTGAAAATGTCTACTTCAGCTCTCAGTCTTCACTTGATAGTTTCACTGGGTATAGAGTTCTGGGCTGTCAGTTACTACTCAGCACTTTGCAGACGACTTTTATCCTCTGTTGTTGCTATTGAGACGTGTGATGTCAGGACTTCCTTGCCAATCTTTTGCTTCAATTAAGGTTGTTTCTTTTGCTCTATGTTCTGCAGTTGTATTATGATGTGGATTTATTTTTATTTATCCTTCTTGGTTTTTATATATGATCCAAAATTTCTAGGTATTTTGTAAACATGGGGGTTTGGGGTTTGGTAGTTCAGAGTCTAGCGGGGGTGGGGAACCAGAATCACTCTTGGAAGAGCTTGTGTGTCCCCAGCACTGCCTGGCCCAGAGCCCACAGGCAGGTCTGGAAGAACAGGGGTGAAGTCAGAAAAATCCTGGCCTGAGCTCTCAAAGGAGCCAGGCCTTCAGTTAATGCCCTGGGAGCAGGACATCAGGGTGGGAATAACTGACACAAATAAGATACCTTGATAGACACTCAGTGATGCTTCCTCTGGAAGGGGATTCTTCATGAGTGAGAGCAGAGAAAGGGAAGAACTCCTGCCATGTGCCACTGCTGGTGAGGTGCTGAGAGAACAGGGATGAACTAGATGAGGACCCCCTTTGGGGAGCACACAGTCCATAGGGCTGCTGTAATGTAACAGGGAAGATGAGGAGACTCCCAAGTACCACCCCCTTCCCCAGCAGCTGTTAGCAAACATGTACCCTAGTGCTAGGTGTTTGGTGCATAGGCTGGTTCTCAGCAGCAGTGATGCACTGATGAAACACTCTTCATAGTTACAAATTGATTTCATCCTCACAGCAGGATACTGAGCCCCCCATTTAAACATGGAGAAACTGAGGCTCAGAGGGCAAATAGTGTAACTTCTCTGTGCCTTGGTTTCTTCTTCTGTTATGTGGGATAATAATGGTAACAACCTCTATGGGCTGGTGTGAGAATGAAATGAGTTGATGTCTATGAAGTGTGTTCTGTAGAGCAGGAGAAGATGACAGGTGTTAGTGATGGATATTATCCACCCCACCCCAGAATCCAGCCTTCTCTTGGTCCCTCACCACCCTCCATACAATGTCCTGTATCACTGTCTTCATAACATTTATCCCTGTATGAAATTACACGTTTGTTTACTTGTGTTCCTGTTTACTGTGTTTTCCCCATAGATTCCTTGTGCCATGGTGACAGAGCCTCATGTTCATTCACTCAGTGTCCCTGACAAGGTGGCACTCCACAGATGTTTCTGCGTCTGAGAGTAACTAAGCAACTGATGGAGCCAGGATTTCAAGGAATCCCCAATTAACCTAGATCCATGGGCCAGTCACTCACTCTGACCTATAGAAAGTAGCCTCTGAAATGCACATCCCTGGTCAGCCACAGCCACACTGAGAGTCAGTATTAACCCATGCATCTCTGTCTCCTCCAAGGGCATCCTCATCCCTGGGCTATGTTTATTTTCTGTTCCTGGTACTCTCTGTTTGGATCTCTGTTTATAACACCTATTGGCAATTATTGATTCCCTGCACAGCTGGGGAAGGTTCTCATAGGCAGAAACTAAATCAGTTATCTCTGAGTGTCTAGCACGTGCCAGGTATCTGGAAGGTATTGGAATGAAGGATAGAATATTGGATGACACCAGGAAAGGGTCACCAGATATAAGACACCCAGTTAAAACTGACTTTCCTGGGGGCTCAGTGGTTAGGACTCCATGCTTCTGCTCCAGGGGGCATAGAGGGGAACTAAGATCCTCGGTGTCATGTGTCACAGTTTAAAGGAGCAAATTGAATTTCAGATAAATGATAGATATTTTAATATTAGTATGGTCCAAGTATGGCATGGGATATACTTAAATGGGAAACCATTTCTTTTGTTCTCTGAAATTCAAATTTAACTTGATAGCCTGTATTTCCATTTGCAAATTGTAGCAGTCTTATATTATAGGAGAGACACATGCAAGGGACAGGAAGGGGAAACAGATGTCAAACGTGTGTGTGGGGCTGGGCTTGCTGGGGAGATGGGCACAGCCGGCAATGCAGCTGCAAGGTCAGTGGATTCTAAAGTGTGACCTCCAAGTATCTGATCAAGAAAGGTGGCAAGGGCCTCCTTTCAACTCCTCTGCCTCTGGCCTTGTGAAGTGACAGTCAGGGCTACTCAGGGAGTGTGGCTGGGGAAGTGGGTTGCCAGGAGGATCACTCTGGAGAAGGGGGATGCTCTCATTTCTGGACTTCTAAGCATGCCATGTACCAGGTCCTCAGGAAAGGTGTGTCAGCTGAAAACACACACCCCCTAAGGCCAGCTCCACCCTGCCTTCCCCAAAGTAACCACATGCTTCAGGCATCAACAGGGGTGTGACACATTGCATTCATAATGAGGAAACCTCCACACCTTACAAAATTCAAAAACAAATAATCTCCTACATTTCTATACATTTGGACAGATTTTCAAATTTAACTTCATTAGGTAATTTTCAAACATGCATGAAAGTAGACAGAAGAATGTAACAGTCACCCATGTATTCATCACACGATTTCACAATTATCAAAATTTTGCCACCCTCCTTATACTGATATTTGTACCCTCACCATTCCCCCACAAGCACACACTTATTTCCTTTGTGAGTTTTCTTAAAGCAGATCTCAGACATCATATCATTTTATCGGATTTACAATTCTAAGGGGTTTACAAAAACACCACAGTTTCTCATGAGTGTTGTAATCCCATTTTACACATGTGCAAACTGAGGCCTAAAGAGCTGAAGTTCTTGTCCAAAGTGACAGGGAAATGGTGGGGTTGGCACCAAGCCATCAGGACCCCCAAACCTGAGACTCCTCTCCCTCTATGAAGCCCCCCGCTAGCCCTCCTACTTTCCCCCATGGCAGGGCTCCCAAGTCAGACTTTGATCTCTGCCAGGGCCAAATTCCAGGCAGAGATCTGGCCGGCCAGCTCAGGCAAGGCGATTGATGGGGTGCTGATGATGTCAGGGTTTACAGACAAGCGCCGGGCTGGGCCAGGCCAGGCTGCTGAGGGCCGATTGTCAACTGTGATGGGAACCAGACACCTCAGCCCCCTGGGGCCTGGAGGAGAAGGTGCGGGGCCAGGAGGGGGTCTGGGGGTTTCTCACCCTGCAGCAGCCACAGACTCAAGAGTACATGTCAGGTGAGATCAGATGGTCTCGGTTCCTCAAGGAGCTCAGGGAGGCCCTGGGGGTGTCAGGGATGTCCTCAACCTCCTCCATGTGGGATCTAGCAGGAAGGGCTCTCGACTCAGAGTCCAGTGTCAGCTTCTGAAAATGACCTCAGACCATCTTTCTCTCTCTGGGCCTCAGTCTGCTCACCAGTAACAAAAGAAGCTGAGACTAGATCAGGGGTCAGCACCCTTTTCCCATAAAGGGCCAAATACTTCAGCTTTGGGAACCACACAGCCTTCACTGTAGCTACCAGGTTCTGCCACTGTAGCCTGAAAACTGCCAGAGATGAGATCTGATGGAGAGGGCATGGCTGGGTTCCAATAAAGCTTTATTTACAAAAAAGAGGTAGAGGGCCACATTTGCCCTCCAGCTGTAGTTGGCTGACCCATGAACTAGCCAGTCACTAAAGGCACTTTGATGGGCTTCTTCAATAGTTCAATTGGTAAAGAATTTGCCTGCAATGCAGGAGACCCCGATTCGATTCCTGGGTTGGGAAGATCCGCTGGAGAAAGGTATAGGTTACCCACTCTAGTATTCTTGGACTTCTCTTGTGGCTCAACTGGTAAAGAATCTGCCTGCAATGCAGGAGACCTGGGTTTGATCCCTGGGTTGGGAAGATCCCTTGGAGAAGGGATAGGCTACCCAGTCTAGTATTCTGGCCTGGACAGTTCCATGGACCATACAGTCCATGGGATCGCAAAGAGTTGGACATGACTGAGCGACTTTCACCTTCAAAGGCACTTTGAACTCTGAAAAATAGGCACATCAGAGATTAGGGTTAACAAATACCTATGCTCACAGGAGCCGGGGAGATAATGTGGATGAAGCAAAAGCCAGCGAAAGGCATTCAGGAATGCGGAGGACTGAAGCAAAAACTGCAGGCTGTGCCCTGACGAGAGGAGATGGCTTGGGGTGCTCCCTGCCTTAGCCAGTTGTTGCCAGGTGGAGACCAACTTACTCCCAAATATAAGTGATTACTCAAAAGATGCTGGAAATCTGCTTGTTAAAAACTGTGAGTTGCCCCATTTTGAAATGCTGGTTATAAACTCAAACTTATAAGAAACATAGCATGGCCACAATCCCATCACACTGGCCATGTGCTGTGTTTGGCCCAAGGGCCACCTTTTGCCCTTCTTTCAGATCCTCCCCACCTACTGCAGACACCGGGTTAGTGTTTACAGAAGCACAGAGATTGTTTTGGGGGCTCACCTCGGTGGACTGGTTTTTTCGCCCACCCTTGGACATATACAGGCTAATGGAAAAGTAAGGAATACTGATAAGGAAAGAACCCCAGCTCAGTCATGGGCTTTCATCCCTTCAGGGCCTGGACCAGAGAATCTCCTGGAGAAGCAGCTCTGCTTCTGGCCTAGAACCGGTCATCTGCCAGGCTCTCTGTCTGAGATGGGGACCACCGAGGCTTCTCTTCTTGGCAGGAAGCAGGCAAGGCTGACACCCCAGCCACCTGCCCTGATGTCCCCGATGGCCACCAGCTCAGCCTTGGAGGTGTGTCCCTCTGTACCGGCTCTCCAGGAAGGCCCACATTGCTCTGGTCCATCGCCATTTTCCTGGCTGGCATGGAAGGGGCCAGGTTGCCAGCCTATTGGTATTTCGTTGCCAGCTGTCTCAAAGGCAACATCCAGCCAAGACGTGCAACTCCAGAAGAGCTGTGAGAGGCAGCAGACCATGGGCAGAGACTTGGAGCTAGGCTGGATTGAGGGTGTTTAGTTTGGGGCCTGTTGGCCTGGGAGCCATAAAAAATGCTGATTAATCTTCCCCCTGGTCTCAGGGGATAAAGTTAGAACCAGAAATGAGTCTGGAGCTATGCGGACCTGGGAAAGATACACAAAAGCTCTGCCTGTGTGAACTGGGGAGAAAACAAGACACCTGCCATCTCCCCTCCAGAGCCATCCAGTGGGGTCTGTCTTCTCAGCCGCCTTTGAAAATCAGGTTTACTGAGGTATCATTTATTTTTAAAAAATACACCTATTTTGGTGTGGCTGCTGTGGAAAACAGGAGGGAGCTTCCCTAAAAAACTATAAAGAGAATGACCATGCCAGTTAGAAATCTCACTTCTGGGTATCAACACCCCAAAACTGAAAGCAGGGTGTCAAAGAGACACTCGTGGCCAAGTTCAAAGCCATATTATTCACAGCAGCCAAAGGTGGAAGCACCCCACCTGCCCACGGTCTATTCCAATATTGGAATGTTCAGTTCAGTTGCTCAGTTGTGTCCGATTCTTTGCGACCCCATGGACCGCAGCACGTCAGACCTCCCTGTCTATCACTAACTCCCAGAATTTACTCAAACTCATGTCCATTGAGTCAGTGATGTCATCCAACCATCTCATCCTCTGTCTTCCCCTTCTCCTCCCACCTTCAATCTTTCCAGCATCAGGGTCTTTTCAAATGAGTCAGTTCTTCCCATCAGGTAGCCAAAATATTGAAGTTTCAGCTTCAGCATCAGTCCTTCCAATAAATATTCAGGAATGATTTCCTTTAGGATGGACTGGTTGGATCTCCTTACAGTCCAAGGGACTCTCAAGAGTCTTTTCCAACACCACAGTTCAAAAACATCAATTCTTTGACGCTCAGCTTTCTTTGTAATCCAACTGTCACATCCATACATGACTACTGGAAAAACCATAACCTTGACTAGACGGACCTTTGTTGGCAAAGTAATGTCTCTTTTTAAATATGCTGTCTAGAATGGAGTGTTACTCAACCTTAAAAAGGAAGGAGATCCTGACACATGTACCACCTGGACAGACCTTGAGGACATTATGCTCAGTGACTTAAGCCAGACACAGAAAGACAAATACTGTATAATTCCATGTGTATGAGGTTCCTAGAGGAGTCGGATTCATAGAGACAGAAAGTTGATGGTGGAGACCAGAGGCAGGAGAGGGAGGGAGAGTGGGGAATTGTTTCATGGGGGCAGAGTTTCCACTTGCAAAATGGAAAAGTTCTGGAGATCAGCTATAGCAAACTGTGAATATACTGGGCACTACTTAAAAGTGGTAAGGTGGTGAGTTTTATGTTGTATGTTTTTCCCTACAGTTAAACTTCGGCATTTTAAATGATGCACCCATTTCATGTGCACAGTTCCTTGGGCCTCTCTGTAGTCTAAGGTGGTTTTAAACTTTCTGCTGAATGAAAGTCTAATTTAAAGGAAATTATCTCCCCCTCCCCCCAGATTTGGGCCAAGTCTAACCCTCTGTGGCTGCAAGGAGCTGTTCTACCTAGACTTCTAATCTGTCTGTGGGAGGGGACAGGAGGGAACCAGGGAGAGACATTTACTTTGGCTTCTTGATTTCTAATCAACTGCCCAGGGATTAAAAGTAACAGTATGAACCAATGGCTCGACAGACACACCCAGATAAACACACCCACACCCCCCAACACACACACCCAGACACACACCCACACACACCCCAGAAACACACACATGCCCCCCAGACACAGCAACCCCCTCGGCAGCTGCCCAGCCTGAGCACACTCCTCCATGTGCTGTAAATTTGCCAGATAGGAGCCAGGCTGCTCTTGAAAACCACCCCACACTGTTCCTTGGGTGTTGCCAGCAGTTTGTCCCCTGGGGTTGTTCACCCCAGTGAGGGCTTCCCTGGAGAGTGAACTCAGATCAGCCTCCTTGCCTTCTCCCTTCATACCCTCCTCCCACCTAGCCTTGACCTTTGACTTTTGCCAGTAAAGAGTGGTCTGTAAAGGTTACCCCCTGGTGGCACATCTGGGACATAACAAAAATATGTTGGTGCTTTTGTGTTTCATTGAATTCATTTAATTCGAAATATTTGAGGGGGGGAAATCATGACAGTGGAGAAAGCCAGAAGACACCTTAACCAAGGGATCAGATTCATGTCACCTTCCAGAGGACAGGGGGATAGCATGTACCCCCAACGTGATACTCTGAGAGAAGGATGCCTGTCTCAGGTATTCTTAACCCTCAAATCCCATTACTTTTGCAACTTCTTCGTAATCCTAAATTATTTCAAGTTTTTTTCCAAAATTCCAAAGTTATTTCAACATAAAAAGTTAGTGTGGGCTTCCCTGGTGGCTCAGCGGTTAAAAATCCACCTGCTGTTGCAGGAGACACGCGTTTGATCACTAGTCCCAGAAGATCCCACACGATGCAGAGCAACTAAGCTTATGCACCACAATTATCTTTTTTTGTTTTTAATTGAAGGATAATTGCTTTATAATATTGTGTTGGTTTCTGCCATACATCAACATCAATCAGCCGTGGGTATAGAACTATTGAGCGTGTGCTCCAGAGCCTGGGAACTGCAACTGCTGAGTTCAGGCACCCTAGAGCCCCTGCTCTGGAATGAGAGAAGCCCCCACCATGCAGGGAAGGGTGGTCCCTGCCTGCTGCAGCCAGAGACAAAGCCCGCTTCTGGCACCAGAGGCCCAGCACAGCCAAAACTAAATGAGATAGAAATATTTTTTAAAAGAGCGTATTTGTGGGCCTTCTTGCTTATGTGGAAGGCAATGATCTTTAAACTGGGGATATCTTCCTTCATGGAACTTAAGTTCTCATAGGAGAGAAAACACACAAACCCAGCAGTTGCATCTATGTCAAATGATAAGGGCTGAAAAGCAAAGGAAGAAGAGACAAACGGTCAGGGGTAGCTGGTGGCGGGGCTCAGGGGTGAGCTTTCTGTGGAGAATACTCAGTGGCAGGGCCCCAAGTGGCTAAGAGGAGGCTCCATAAACTCCTTCATTAATAAGTACTGTCATGTGTTAGATCACCTGCAGTGCTGTGGATGAGAAGTAAGTAAAGTAAGTGTTAGTCACTCAGTCGTGCCCGACTCTCTACAACCCCATGACTGAAGCCCACCAGGCTCCTCTGTCCATGAGATTTTCCAGGCAAGGATACTGGAGTGGGTTGCCATTTCCTTCTCCAGGGGATCTTCCCAACCCACGGATCAAACCCAGGTCTCCTGCACTGCAGGGAGATTCTTTACCGACTGAGCTACAAGGGAAGTGTTTTTTAAGGGCTTCCCTGGAGGCAGTGGTCATGTATGAATGTGAGAGTTGGACTATAAAAAAAGCTGAGCGCCGAAGAATTGATGCTTTTGAACTGTGGTGTTGGAGACTTTTGAGAGTCACTTGGACTGCAAGGAGATCCAACCAGTCCATCCTAAAGGAGATCAGTCCTGGGTGTTCATTGGAAGGACTCATGTTGAAGCTGAAACTCCAATACTTTGGCCACCTGATGCGAAGAGCTGACTCATTTAAAAAGACCCTGATGCTGGGAAAGATTGAGGGCAGGAGGAGAAGGAGACGACAGTGGATGAGATGGTTGGATGGCATCACCAACTCAATGGACATGGGTTTGGGTGGACTCCGGGAGTTGGTGATGGACAGGGAGGCCTGGCGTGCTGAGGTTCACGGGGTCCCAAAGAATTGGACACAGCTGTGCAACTGAACTGAACTGAACTGGAGGCTCAGCTGGTAAAGAATTCTCCTGCAATGCAGGAGACCCTGGTTTGATTCCTGGGTCGGGAAGATCCCCTGGAGAAGGAATACACTACCCACTCAGGTATTCTTGGGCTTCCCTGAATGGTCAGATGGTAAAGAATCTGCCTGTAATGTGGGAGACCTGGGTTTGAGCCCTGGGTTGTGAAGACCCCCTGGAGGAGGGCATGTCAACTCACTCCAGTATTCTTACCTGGAGAATCTTCATGGACAGAGGAGCCTGGCAGGTTACAGTCCATGGGGTCACAGAGAGTCGGACATGACTGAGCATCTAAGCACAGTTCTCTTTAAACAGCTGGTGTATGACACAGGTCTTACTGGGCAAGTGGTGGGTGAGCAGAGGCCTAGAGGGAAAGGTCCGTGAGTTTCTGATTCCAGGAACAGGATGCGCATAGGTCCAGCAGTGGGCTTCTCACTCACAACACTGAGCATAATGGGACACTCAGTGTTACCTATTGACTTAATTCCTTTCTCTGCCCTCCTACAAGGGACCCTAAAGTCTGCTTACTGCTGTGTCCTCAGCCGCCTGGCACATAGTGAGCTCAGGGATGATAATCTGCTGAATTAATGAATGTGTTTATGGGAGAGTTCGCCCCAACCGCCGACCACCAGCTGCCCTGACCCTTCACCCCTAACCCTTTGTCCTTGCTTTTTTTGCTTTCCAGTTCTTACTATTGACATAGATGCAACCACTGGGTTGGTATGTGTGTTTTCTCTCCTTTAAGAACCTAAGTTCCGTGAAGGCAAGTATCTCCAGTTTAAAGATCAGTGCTTTCCACATATGGAGGAGGTCTCACAAACACTCTAATATTTATTTTGAAATAAATATTTTTTTATCTTATCATATTTTTTATCAATATCATAAAATATTTTTATCATATCATTTATCTTATCAATATCATAAAATATTTTTATCATATTTTTATCTTGGAAAATTTTTTGAAATAATTTAGGGTCACACAGAAAAGTTGCAAAAATAGTAGAGATTCGAGCATTAAGGATACCTGAGAAAGGAGGTACTCTTCTCAGAGTATTACCTCGGAGATACATGAAGTCCCCCTGTTCTCTGGAAGGTGATGTGGACCTGATCACTTGGTTAAGGTGTCTTCCAGCTTTCTCCACTGTCATGATTTCCCCCCTCAGATATTTGGGATTAAATGAATTCAATGAAATATGAAGGCACCAACATATTTTTGTTATGTCCTGAATATTCCACCAGGGAGCGACCTTCACCTGCCAATCTTCACAAGCAAAAGGCAGGGAGTTTGAGAACTAAAGGTCGGGGATGGGGGCAGGGGTGGTTGGTGAGTGAAGGGTTAGCTCAAGGAGGCTAGCCTGAGTTCGCTTTCCCAGGAGAGCCCTCACTTGGGTGAACAGCCCCAGGGGATACACTACCGGCTACACGCTAGGGCCAGTTGCAATAGTTGCGGTGGTTTTCAAGAACAGCCTGACTCCTACTTGGCAAATTTATAGCACACCAGGGAAGGAGCCCAGTCTGGACAGCTGCCATGGGAGTTGATGTGTCTGGGTGTGTCTGGGTGGGTATGCATGTATCTGTCGAGCCAGTGGTTCATGCTGCAACTTTTCAATCCCTTTGCAACTGATTAGAAGTTAAGAAGCCAAAGTATATGTCTCTCCCTGGCTCCCTTCTATTCCCTCCCACAGACAGAAGTCCAAGTAGGAGCAGCTCCTTGCAGCCACAGAGGGTCAGACTTGGCAGAGATCCTGGGTGGGGGTGGGGGGAGATAATTTCCTTTAAATTAGACTTTCATTCAGCAAAAAGTTTAAAACCACCTTAGACTGCAGTGAGTGAGGCACAAGGGGCTTTATGAATGAGGGAATGCCCAAGGAACTGTACTCATGAAATGTGTGCATCATTTAAAATGTTGAAGTTTAACTGTAGGAAAAGCACAACATAGAACTCACCACCTTACCACTTTTAAGTAGTGCTCAGTATATTCACAGCTTGCTAACAGCTGATCTCCAGAACTTTTCCATTTTGCAAGTGGAAACCCTGCCCCCATGAAACAACACCTCCCCATTCTCTCTCCCCCTCCTGCCCCTGGTCCCCACCATCTTACTTTCTGTCTCTATGAATCCGACTCCTCTAAGAACCTCATACACGTGGAATCATACAGTAATTTGTCTTTCTGTGTCAGGCTTAAGTCACTGAGCATAATATCCTCAGGGTCTCTCCAGGTGGTGTGTGTGTCAGGATCTCCTTCCTTTTTAAGGCTGAGTAACATTCCATTGTTAGAACAGACAATATTCTGTCAGTCCATTCATGAGCACATGGGGTGCTTCCACCTTTGGCTACTGTAAATAATGTGGCTTTGAACTTAGCCATGAGTGTCTCTTGACTCTGCTTTCAGTTCTTGAGGGTCGATACCCAGATGTGGGATTACTTGACATTCTCTTTATAGTTTTTTAGGGAAGCTCCCTCCTGTTTTCCACAGCAGCCACACCAAAATAGGTGTATTTTTTAAAATAAATATCTCAGTAAACCTGATTTTCAAAGGCGGCTGAGAAGACAAACCTCACTGGATGGCTCTGGAGGGGAGATGGCAGGTGTCTTGTTTTCTCCCCAGTTCACACAGGCAGAGCTTTTGTGTATCTTTCCCAGGTCCGCATAGCTCCAGACTCATTTCTGGCTCTAATTTTATCCCCTGAGACCAGTAGGAAGATTAATCAGCATTTTTTGTGTCTCCTAGGCCTATAGGTTCCCTCCCCGCTCCAAAAAATAAACACCTCCTTCCCAGCCAAGCTCCAAGTCTCTGCCCATGGTCCCCTGCCTCTCACAGCTCTTGTGGAGTTGCACGTCTTGGCTGAATGTTGCCTTTGAGACTGTTGGCAATGAAATACCAATAGGCTGGCAACCTGGCCCCTTCCATGCCAGCCAGGAAAATGGCGATGGACCAGAGCAATGTGGGCCTTCCTGGAGAGCTGGTGCAGAGAGACACACCTCCAGGGTTGAGCTGGTGGCCATCAGGGACATCAGGGCTGGTTGCTGGAGTGACAGCCTTGCCTGCTTCCCACCAAGAGGAGATGCCTCAGTGCTCCCCCACCTCAGACAGAGAGCCTGGCAGATGGCTGGTTCTAGGCCAGCAGCAGAGCTGCTTCCGCAGGAGATTCTCTGGTCCAGGCCCCAAGGGATGAAGGCTCATGACTGAGTCCAGGTTCTTCCTCATCAGTGTTCCTAACTTTCCCGTTAGCCTGTATATGTCCAAGGGTGGGCGAAAAAACCAGTCCACCGAGGTGAGTCCCTAAAACAATCTCTGTGCTTCTGCAAACACTCACCTGGTGTCAGCAGTAGGTGGGGAGGTGTGGGGTAGATCTGAAAGAAGGGCAGAGTTTGCAAAGGGTGGCCCTTTGTCCAATTACAGCACACGGCCAGTGTGATGGGATTGTGACCACGCTATGTTTCTTACAACATTTCAAAATGGGGCAACTCACATTTTTTAACAAGCAGATTTCCAGCATGTTTTGAATAATCATTTATATTTGGTATCCACCTGGTATAAATTGGCCAAAGCAGGGTGTACCCCAGGCCATCTCTTCTAGTCAGGGCACAGCCTGTAGTTTCCCTGCAGTCCTCACCACTCCCTAATGCCTTCCACTGGCTTTGCTTCATCCACATGATCTGCCCTGTGAACCCTAATCTGACTTGCACATTTTGCAGAGTTCAAATCACCTGTAGTGACTGGCTAGTCCACAGGTTAACCAACTACTGTTAACCAACAGCTGGAGGGCAAATGTGGTCCTCTACCTCTTTTTTGTAAATAAAGCTTTATTGGAACCCAGCCATGCCCTCTCCATCAGATCTCATCTCTGACAGTTTTCAGGCTACAGTGGCAGAACCTGGTAGCTACAGTGAAGGCTGTGTGGTTCCCAAAGCTGAAGTATTTGGCCCTTTATGGGAAAAGTGTGCTGACCCCTGATCTAGTCTCAGCTTCTTTTGTTAGTGGTGAGCAGACTGAGGCCCAGAGAGAGAAAGATGGTCTGAGGTCATTTTCAGAAGCTGACACTGGACTCTGAGTCGAGAGCCCTTCCTGCTAGATCCCACATGGAGGAGGTTGAGGACATCCCTGACACCCCCAGGGCCTCCCTGAGCTCCTTGAGGAACCGAGACCATCTGATCTCACCTGACATGTACTCTTGAGTCTGTGGCTGCTGCAGGGTGAGAAACCCCCAGACCCCCTCCTGGCCCCGCACCTTCTCCTCCAGGCCCCAGGGGGCTGAGGTGTCTGGTTCCCATCACAGTTGACAATCGGCCCTCAGCAGCCTGGCCTGGCCCAGCCCGGCGCTTGTCTGTAAACCCTGACATCATCAGCACCCCATCAATCGCCTTGCCTGAGCTGGCTGGCCAGATCTCTGCCTGGAATTTGGCCCTGGCAGAGATCAAAGTCTGACTTGGGAGCCCTGCCATGGGGGAAAGTAGGAGGGCTAGCGGGGGGCTTCGTAGAGGGAGAGGAGTCTCAGGTTTGGGGGTCCTGATGGCTTGGTGCCAACCCCACCATTTCCCTGTCACTTTGGACAAGAACTTCAGCTCTTTAGGCCTCAGTTTGCACATGTGTAAATTGGAATTACAACACCCATGAAATTGGTGGGTCTGTAAACCCCTTAGAATGTAAAGCTGGATAAAACGATGTCTCAGATTTAAGAATACTCAAAGGGGAATTAAATGTGTGCTGTGGGGAAGCGGAGAGGGCATAAATAACCATGGCAAAACGATAATCGCTAAATCTGAGTGAAGAATATGTGGGTGATCATTACACTTTTCTGTTTTGTGGATGTTTGCAAATTTCCTAATAAAGAGTTCAATTTAAAAAATCTGTATAAGGCTTCCCTGGTGACTCAGTGATAAAGAATCTGCCTGCCTGTGCAGGAGACAAGGGTTTGATCCCTGGGTCAGGAAGATCCTGCATGCTGCAGAGCAACTAAGCCTCTGAGCACCACAACTATTGAGCCTGTGCTCTAGAGCCCAGGAGCCACAACTACTGAAGGCTGCATGGACCCTAGAATCTGTGCTCTGCAACAAGAGAAGCCACCATGATGAGAAGCCCACACACCACAACTAGGGAGTAGCCCCAACCTCACCACAACTAGAGAAAAGTCCATGCACAGCAATGAAGACCCAGCATAGCCATAAATAAATAAAATTATTTTTAAAAATCTGTATAAATCTGTAGAAATGTATGAGATAGTTTTTTGTTTGTTTTTGAGTTGGGGGAAGTAGCAGGGTTCCCTGATGATAAAATGTCTTACACCCCTGCTGATATCTGAAGCCCATGGTTAGCGTGGGGAAGGCAGAGTGGAGCCGGCCTTGGAGGTGTGTGTGTTTTCCCCTGACGCACATTTGTTACGGACCTGTTGTATACTAGAGGCTGAGAGTGCCAGGTGATGAAATGAGAGCATCCACCTTCTCCAGAGGGATCACCCTGAGCCGCCATTTCTAAATATGCCCTGACTGTCCCTTCATGAGATCAGAGGCTGGGGGGTTCAGCCCAGGCCCTTGGCCACCTTCCATGGTCAGATAATATGAGGCCACACTTTAGAACAATCTTGCTGCCACGTTGCCAGCTGTGCCCACCTCCCCAGCAAGCCCAGCCCTGCAGGCACGTTTGACCTCTGTCACCCCTTCCTGTCCCTTGCAAGTGACTCTGCTATGAAATTGCTAGATTTAACAAATAGAAACACAGGGTGTCCAGTTAAATTTGAATCTCAGAACCAATAGATGATTATTCACATAAGTATATCCCATACCATATTTTGTTGTTGTTCAGTCTCTCAGTCGTGTCCGATTCTTTGTGACCCCATGGACTGCAGCACCCCAGGGACTTCACCATCCTGCCCTTCACCATCTCCCAGAATTTGCTCAAACTCATGTCCATTGAGTCGGTGATGCCATCCAACCATCTCATCCTCTATTGCCCCCTTCTCCTCCTGCTCTCAATCTTTCCTAGCATCAGGGTCTTTTCCAATGAGTCGACTCTTCATGTCAGGTGGCCAAAGTATTAGAGCTTCAGCATCAATCCTTCCATTGAATATTCAGGGTTGATTTCCTTTAGGATTGACTGGTTTGATCTCTTTGCTGTTCAAGGGACTCTCAAGAGTATTCTCCAGCAGCACAGTTTGAAAGCATTAGTTCTTCAGTGCTCAGCCTTCTTCATGGTCCAGCTCTCACATTCATACATGACTACTGGAAAAACCATAGCTTTGAATATACAGACCTTTGTCAACAAAGTGATGTCTCTGTTTTTTAATATGCTACCTAGATTTGTCATAACTTTTCTTCCAAGGAGCAAGCGTCTTTTAATTTCATGGCTATAGTCACCATCCACAGTGATTTTGGAGCCAAGAAAATAAAGTCTGTCACTGTTTCCATTTTCCACATCTGTTTGCCATGAAGTGATGAAACCAGATGCCATGATCTTCATTTTTTGAATGTTGAGTTTTAAGCCAGCTTTTTCACTGTTCTCATCAAGAGGCTCTTTAGTTCCTCTTCATTTTTGGCCATTAGAATTGTATCACATGTATATCTGAGGTTATTGATCTTTCTCCCAGCAATCTTGATTCCAGCTTGTGATTCATCCAGCCTGGCATTTCACATGATGTACTTTGCATATAAGTTAAATAAACAGGGTGACAATATACAGCCTCGACGTACTCCTTTCCCGGTTTTGAACCAGTTTGTTGTTTCATGTCCAATTCTGTTTCCTCTTGACCTGCATACAGGTTTCTTGGGAGACAGGTAAGGTGGTCTGGTATTCCCATCTCTCTAAGAATTTTCCGCAGTTGTTGTGATCCACATAGTCGGAGGCTTTAGCATAGTCAGTGAAGCAGAAATAGATGTTTTTCTGGAACTCTCTTCCTTTTTCTATAATCCAACAGATGTTGGCAATTTGATCTCTGTTTCCTCTCCCTTTTCTGAATCCAGCTTGTATATCTGAAGGTTCTCTGTTCACACACTTGAAGCCTAGCTTAAAGGAGTTTGAACATTACTTTGCTACCATGTGAAATAAGTGCAATTGTGCAGTGGTTTGAATATTCTTTGGCATTGTCCTTCTTTGAGATTAGAATGAAAACTGACTTTTCCAGTCCTGTGGCCACTGCTGAGTTTTCTAAACTTGCTGGTGTATTGAGTGCAGGACTTTAACAGCATGATCTTTCAGGATTTTAAAAAGTCCAATTGGAATTCCATTACCTCCACTAGCTTTGTTCATAGTAATGCTTCCTAAGGCCCATTTGACTTCACACTCCGGGATGTCCGGCTCTAGGTGAGTGGCCACACTGCTGTGGTTACCTGAGTCATTAAGACCTTTTTCTGAGTATTCTTGCCACCTCTTCTTAATCTCTTCTCCTTCTGTTAGTTCCTTACCATTTCTGTCCTTTTTTGTTCCCATCCCTGCATGAAATATTTTCTTGATATCTCCAGTTTTCTTGAAGAGATCTCTAGTCTTTCCCATTCCATTGTTTTGCTCTATTTCTTTGCATTGTTCACTTAAGAAGGCTTTTTTATCTCCCCTTGCTATTCTTTGGAATTCAACATTCAGTTGTGTATATCTTTTCCTTTCTTCTTTGCCTTTCACTTCTCTTCTTTTCTCAACTATTTGTAAGGCTTCTTCAGACAACCATTTTGCCTTCTTGCATTTCTTTTTCTTTGGGATGATATTGTTCACCGCCTCCTGTACAATGTTACGAACCTCTATCCATAGTTCTTCAGCCACTCTATTATATCTAATCCCTTGGATCTATTTGTCACTTCCACTGTATAATCATCAGGGTTTTGATTTATGGCCTACTGCTTCTCCCTACTTTTTTCAGTTTGAGTCTGAATTTTGCAATAAGGAGCTCATGATATAAGACACAGTTAGCTCCAGGTCTTGTTTTTGCTGACTGTTTAGAGCTTTTCCATCTTCATCTGCGAAGAATATAATCAATCTGATTTCAGACATGCTTATACTAAAAAATATCCATCATTTATCTGAAATTAAATTTTTTTCCATACCACATGACATATGGGATCATAGTTCCCCTGCATGTCCCCTGCAGTGGAAGAATAGAGTCTTAACCACTGAGCCCCCAGGAAATCAGTTTTAACTAGGGGTATTATATCTGGTGTCCCTTTCCTGGTGTCATCCAATATTCTGTCCTTCCTTCCAACACCATCCAGATACCTGACTTGTGCCAGAGACTCAGAGATTACTGAGTTAGTTCCTGCCTATGAGAACCTTCCCTGGCTGTGCAGGGAATCAATAATTGCCAACATGTGTTTAAAATAGAGTTCTAAGCAGAGAGTATTAGAAGCAAAAAATCAAAGTAGCCCGGGGATGAGGATGCCCTTGGAGGAGACAGAGCTGCATGGGGTGACACTGACTCTAGGTGTAGCTATAGTTGACCAGGGATATGCATTTCAGAGGCTGTTTTCTATGGGTCAGAGTGGGTGAATGGCCTGTAGGATGTAGGTTAATCAGCAGTTCCTTGAAATCCAGGCTCCATCAATTGCTTAGTTACTCTGAGATTCAAGAAATAACTATGGAGTGCCATCTTGTCAGGGACACTGAGTGAATGAACAGGTGAGGTTGTGTCCCCGTGGCACAAGGGATCAATGGGGAAGACACAGAAAACAGGCACATAGGGAAATGAATGTGGGATTTCACACAAGGATAAGTGCTATGAAGAAAATGATACAGGACACTGTGGGGAAGGGTGTTGAGGGTCTGAGGGGAGGGCTGGATTCTGGGGTGAAGTGGATAATATTCATCACTAACATTTTAATATTCCTTTTACTATTTCCTCCTGTGTTCTTGCCTGGAAAATCCCATGGATGGAGGAGCCTGGTAGGTTACAGTCCATGGGGTCACAGAGTCGGACATCACTGAGCGACTTCACTTTCACTCTTCACTTTTCCTGCTCCTCTGAATGCTCTTCATAGATGAACTCATTTCATTCTCATACCAGCCCAAAGATGTTGTGACCATTATTATCCCATATGACAGATGAAGAAACTGAGACACAGAGAAATTATACTATTTGCCCTCTGAACCTCAGCTTCCTCATCTTTAATAGGAGGCTCAGTAGACTGCTGTGAGGATCAATTTGTAACTATGAAGAGTGCTTCATGGGTGCATCACTACTGCTGAGAGCCAGCCTATGCACCAAGCATCTATCATGTGGGTGCATGTTTGCTAACAATTGGGGGAGCACTTGGGAGCCTTCTTGGCTTCCCTGTTACATTAGAACAGCCTGCCTTGTTGGACTGTGAACTCCCAAAAGGGGGTCCTCACTTTATCTATCCCTGTTCCCTCAGCGCCTGGACCAGCATGGGCATGTTGCAGGAATTCTTCCGTCTCTCTGGTTTCAGTCATGGAGAATCCCCTTCCAAGAGAAGCATCACTGAGTGTCTGTTAAGTTATATTACTTATTTGTGTCAGTTATTCCCACCCTGATGTCCTACTCCCAGGGCACTAACTGAAAATCAGGCTCCCCTGAGATCTGAGGCTGGGATCTTTCTGACTCCAACCCTGTCCTGCCCAAGCTGCCTATGGGCTCTGGGTCAGGCAGTACTGGGGACACACAAGCTCCTTCAAGAGTAATTTTGGCTTCCCCTCCCTCTGCTATCCCAGAGAAGGAAATGTCAACCCACTGCCGTATTTTTGCCTGGAGGATTCCATGGACAGAGGAGCCTTGTGAGTTATAGTCCATGGGGTTGCAAAGAGTTGGACATGACTGAGTGACTAACACACACACCACACTGTACTATGAACTATCAAACCAAAAACCCCTGTATTTACAAAATGCCTAAAAATTTTGCATCATATATTAAAAACTAAGCAGGATAAATAAAAATAAATCCACATCGTAATACAGCTGTAGAATACAGAGCCAAAGAAACAACCTTAATCAATGAAAAGATCACCAAGGAGGGACTGACATCACACATCTCAGCAGCAACAACAGAAAATAAAGGTCACCATCTGCAAAGTGCTGAGAACACAGTAACTGACAACCCAAAATTCTATACCCAGTGAAACTATCATGTGAAGAATGAGAACTGAAATAGGTGTTTTTCTTTTCAAATAGCCAAAAGAGATGCTTTAGTCATCACCTGAAATGCTGAAATAACTGCTGGGGTACATCCTTTAGGAATAAGGAAAACAAATGCAGGAGGAAACATGGACCACAGGAAGAGGAGGTGAAAAGAAAGCAGGAAATATATGGGCAAATCAAAATGCACAAATTAGAGAAAATAGTGACAGTGTGTTGAGGTTATAAAACCATGCAGAAGTAAACCCTTCATGGGATGATCTGAATTAAAGTGTTCTAAATCTTTGTATTGCTGGAGATATATATTGATATTGATGAACTTAGTTACCCACAGTTATCTTGAAGCCAGGGGGAAATTTTTTTAATTTCAGTGTCAACATTAAAATAATTGAGCAAAATACACAGCTTCCAAAGGAAGAAATAAAAGAGGATATAGAGAAAACTCAGTCCACCCAGTAGATGGAAGAAAAAAGAAATATAAAGAAAAAACATGAAAATAGCACAAAAAGATGGTAGATATAGATTCAGTTATATCAGCAGTCACAATACATCTAAGTTTATCAGTAACAGCAATAAGAAACCATGTCTTATTGGGTAAAGAACAAAAACAAATAATAGCTATTCATTGTTTATACAAGATGCAGCTACAACTATAAGGGCACAAAAAGATTAGAAATGCAAGGATTAATCCGGCAAACAGAGCAAACTTGCATGACCTTATTCATGTCCAACCAAAAAGACTTTATCTCAAAGAGCACTGTCAGAAATGAGGCTCACAATGTAATATTAAGACTTAATTCACTGTAAGCTATATTTCAAACTTGAGTGCACTTAACATCCCCAGTCCACAATGACAGTGGAAGATTTTCACAGGGCTCTCAGCAGTTGACAGTTGTGTAATAAGGAAATAAGAACAAGAAGACATTGGAACAACACAGTTAGCAGTCCAGCTCTAATGGACGTGTCTCGAGCCACACAATTACAGACTCATGTTCTTGGCAGCACAGGGACATTTGTAAAATGAATGATGAGACTGTGCTCTCCAGGAGGGCAGAAGGTGGAAGGAGGCTGGAAGGGATCCAGTTCCAGGAGAGGAGGGGAGGTGGGCAGAGCCTGGGCAAACAGGGAGAAGGAAGGCTGGATTATTTTTTCTTAATATATAATATTTTATTGAAGTACAGTTGATTTACAGTGTTTCAGGTGCACAGCAAGGCGATTCAGTTTTTTTATATATACATATTATTTTTGAAATTATTTTCCATTATAGGTTATTACAAGATATTGACTGTATTTCCTTGTGCTATAGAATAAACCTTTGTTGCTTGATGCATATATATTTTTTTAAATTAGAAATCAAGCATTCTATTTATATTAAGTCAACAAGTGGCATCAAAATGTCATACATTTTTTCGTTAGGCAAAATTTGATAGTTTTTCTAAAATATATATTAAACATATTACTTACATATATATGCAAAAATTTTCTACTACGTTTAATAAAGGCTTGGGAGAGAACATAAAAAGAAGAGATGTAGAAATTGGAAAACATAAACTAATTGAAATGGGGAGCACCGAATATGAAATAGAAAAAGTGAAACAAACTAGGTAAAAGTAAAAGATCATCATATAGTGCAGTTGTTTTTAAACATGACTGCTCATTAGAAACATATCTGGAGCTCTGGAGGAAAAAAGGCAATACCTGGGCATTTGTATATTTCAAAAAATTTCAAGATAATTTGATATGCATCTGAATTTTAAAAAGTGATTACAGGTTTTTCTATTAAATCCTAGTTTTGGCAATACAGAGTTCTACATTTCTGTTGACTTACCATGATATTAATGAGTAATAGTATTAAATGAGTAATAGTTACATAATCACAATAGTAAAAGATGTTATCAGTTTTCACAGTCAATAGCCAGACAAAAAATAAAAGATAATTACTACTATAAGCCATAATGGAAACATGATTAACTTAACAGTATAATTACATACGGTTTGGGGGATCAAGCAGAGTGATATGATAAGTGGAAGTGTATACATGAACATGTTTTGATCAGATTGCTCAGCCAGTCTCTGTCTTTTGGTTGGTGCATTTAATCCACTTACATTTAAGGTAATTATGGATATATATGATCCTATTACCGTTTTAATTGTTTCGGATTTATTTTTTGTAGGTCTTCTCCTTCTCTTATGTTTTCTGCCTAGAAAAGTTCCTTTAGCATTTATTGTAAAGCTGGTTTGGTGGTGCTGAATTCTCTTGCTTGTCTGGAAAGCTTTTGATTTCTCCATCAAATCTGAATCAGAGTTTTGCTGTGTAGTATTCTTGGCTATAGGGCTACTCTGATAGCTCAGTTGGTAAAGGATATGCCTGTGATGTGGGAGACCTGGGTTTGATCCCTGGGTTGGGAAGATCCCCTGAAGAAGGGAAAGGCAACCCACTCCAGTATTCTGGAGAATTCCAGAATTCTGGGGAATTCCATAGGGTTGCAAAGAGTTGGACATGACTCAGCAACTTTCACTTCACTTCATTCTTGGTTGTAGATTCTTCCTTTTCATCATTTTAAATATATTCTGCCATTCCCTTCTGGCTTGTAGAGTTTCTGTTGAGAAATCAGCTGATAGCCTGATGAAAGTTTCCTTATATGTTATTTATCATTTTCCCCTTGTTGCTTTTAATATTTTTCTTTGTCTTCAATTTTTGTCAGTTTGATGTGTTCCTCCTTGGGTTTACCCCACCTGGGACTCTGTGCTTTCTGGACTTGGTTGACTATTTCCTTTCCCATATTAGGGAAGTTTTCATCTTTTATCTCTTCAAATATTTTCTCAGGTCCTTTCTCTCTCTCTCCTCCTCCTCCTGGAACTCATGTAATGCAAATATTGGTGCGCTTAATGTTGTCCCAGAGGTCTCTTAAGGCTGTTGTCATTTCTTTTCATTCTTTTTTCTATATTCTGTTCTGCAGCAGTGATTTCGAGCATTATGCCCTGCAGGTCATTTATCTATTCTTGTTGTTGTTCACTTGCTCAGTTGTGTCTGACTCTTTGCGACTCCATGGACTGTAGCATCCCAGGCTTCTCTGTCCTTCACCATCCCCAAAGTTTGCTCAAACTCCTGTCCATTGGGTAGGTGATGCCATCTAACCGTCTCATCCTCTGTCATCCCCTTCTCCTCCTGCTCTGTCTTTCCCAGCGTGAGGGTCTTTTCCAGTCAGTCAGCTCTTCACATCAGGTGGCCAAAGTATTGGAGCTTCAGCTTCAGCAGCAATCCTTCCGTTGAATGTTCAGGGTTGATTTCCTTTAGGATTGACTGGTTTGATCTCCTTGCTGTCCAGGGGACTCTCAAGAGTCTTCTCCAGCACCATAGGTCGAAAACACCAGTTCTTCAGTGCTCAGTTTTTTTATGGTCCAACTCTCACATCCATACACGACTACTGGAAAAACCATAGCTTTGACTATATGGACCTTTGTCGGCAAAATAATGTCTCTGCTTTTTAATACACTGTCTAGGTTTGTCATTGCTTTTCTTCCAAGGAGCAAGCATCCTTTAATTTCATGGCTGCAGTCACCATCTGCAGTGATTTTGGAGCCCAAAAAAATAAAGTATGCCACTGTTTCCACTGTTTCCTCATCTATTTGCCATGAGGTGATGGGACCAGATGCCATGATCTTTGTTTTTTGAATGTTGAGCTTTAAGCCATCTTTTTCACTCTCCTCTTTCACTTTCACAAGAGGCTCTTTAGTTCTTCTTTGCTTTCTGCCATAAGGGTGGTATCATCTGCATATCTGAGGTTATTGATATTTCTCCTGGCAGTCTTGATTCCAGCTTGTGATTTATCCAGCCCATATGTACTCTGTATGTTAGTTATATAAGCAGGGTGATAATATACAGCCTTGACATACTCCTTCCCCAGTTTTGAACCAGTCTGTTGTTCTGTGTCCAGTTCTAACTGTTGCTTCTTGGTCTACTTACAGGTTTCTCGGGAGACAGGTAAGAAAGTAAGATGATCTAGTATTCCCATGTCTTTAGGAATTTTCTACACTTTGTTGTGATACACACAAAGACTTTAGCATAGTCAATGAAGCAGAAGTAGATGTTTTTCTGGAATTCTCTTGCTTTTTCTATAATCCAACAGATGTTGTCAATTTGATCTTTGGTTCCTCTGCCTGTTCTTCTGCCTCACTTATTCTGCTTTTGATTCCTTCTAGTGTATTATTCAACTATGTTTGCTTGTTCTTTAGTTCTTATAGCTCTTTGGTAAACATTTCTTTCATCTTCTCCACTATTTTCCCTAGATCCCAGATCATCCTCACTAACATTATTGAATTCTTTTTCTGGAAGGTTGCTTATCTCCACTCAATTTAGTTTTTCTGGGGTTTTATCTTGTCCCTTCATCTGGAACATAACTCTGCTTTTTCATTGTGATTCACTTTCTGTAATACGGTTTTTGTTTTAGCTGCTGTGGGATTGTGGTTCTTCTTTCTTCTTCTGTCTGCCCCCTGAACAGTGAGGCTAAAAGGCTTGTGTAAGCTTCCTGATGGGGATGACTGGCTATGGGAAAAACTGGATCTTGCCCTGGTGTGTAGGGCCTTGCTCAGTAAAGCTTTAATCCAATTATCTGCTGATGGGAGGGGTTGCACCTCCCTGGTAGCTGTTTGGCCTGAGGCAGTCCAGCCCTGGAGTCTGCTTTATGGCAGAGTTAATGGTGAACTCCAAAGGGGACCTTCCCAGCCTGCTGCTGCCAGTGCCCCTGTCCCTGTGGTGAGCCCCTGTAGACCCAGGAGGCCCTTCAACATTAGGAGGTAGTTTTGGTTCAGTCTCCTGTGGGGTCACTGCTCCTTTCTTCTGGATCTTGGTGCATGCAAGATTTTGTTTGTGTCCCCCAAGAGTAGGATCTCTGTTTCTCCTAGTCCTGTGGAAGTCCTGCAATCAAATCCCACTGGCCCACTGGCCTGTCGACTGAAAAAAAGATGTACAACTTGAGAGTTGTGAGTTAAATTTTTGGGGGTGCAAAATGAGGACTGCAGCCCGGGAGGCAGCATCTCAGATAGCTCTGAGAGACTGCTCCAAAATAGCAGTGGGAAAAGTCAATATATAAGGTTTTGGTGAAGGGTCAATACCATGAAGCACTCATTTTACAAAAGGTTTTTGTTAGTCATGAGGATCTGATGTCACCATGAAGGGATTTAGTGCTTCTCTAGATATTTAGTGCTTCCCTTGTGGCTCAGCTGGTAAAGAATCTGCCTGCAATTCAGGAGACCTGGGTTCGATCCCTGGGTTGGGAAGATCCCCTGGAGAAGGGAAAGGCTACCCACTCCAGTATTCTGGCCTAGAGAGCTCCATGGACTATATAGGGGTCGCAAAGAGTCAGACAAGACTGAGCGACTTTCACTTCACTCACTAGATATGAGGAGATGCAAGGATTGAGATAATAAAATCTGTTCCTAAAAACATTCAACTATCTAAAGACCAGTCCCACCAGATTCCCTGGAGCACAGAGTGCCTCACTCCACCCTGAACTCCCTCAGGGGTTGTTGAAGGTCAACAGCTATAGCAGCATGAGGTTCAATCTCCATAGAGGCAGATGGCAAATGCCTTTGTTATTCAATTGTTGGCAATGCTCTTGGTAAGTGCCAATTTGTAGTTGATACCTGCAAGGCCAGATTCCCTGGGGATTCCAGTCCCTTGGTTGGATCCCCAGGCTTGGAAACCTGATATGGGGTTCAGAACCCTCACAACAGTGGGAGAACTTCTTTGATATTATTGTTCTCCAGTTTGTGGGTCACCCACTCAGCGGGTATGGAATTTGAGTTTATCGTGATTGTGCCCCTCCTACCCTCTCACTGTGGCTTCTTCTTTGTGTTTGAACGTGAGATATCTTTTTTTTTTTTTTTTGGTGGGTTCCAGCATCCTCATGTTGATGGTTGTTCAACAGCTAGTTGCAGTTTTGGTGCTCTCATATGAGGAGATGAGTGCATGTCCGTCTACTGTTTCATCTTGGAAGGCTGGGTTTTTAATTCTGCCTCTGGGGGCTTCAGGCAGGGAGAGGCTCTTCCTGGGGTGCAGATACTTATAGGGTGGGTGTTGGAGTGTTTTGGGGGGAAGGAGGACTTTGGGTGGGACCCTGCATGTATTTTCCTCCAGAAACCTTTTCCTTGAGGTCAGAAATCTGTTTTCTGGAGGAAATTGGGAGGAGGTCCCCCCAAAAGACATGGTGGGGGGAAGTTCTTGGCCTCAGTCCCACAGGTTACAGCCAGCAGGCTTCTTCTACAGCCACCCCCTCAGCTCCTTCCCCTCGGGCTGAGGTAGACCACTCAAGAGACCCCCACACCGAGGCCCCCCAACAGGGCTGAGATTCAGACTTTGTTTTCTGGAAGGCATGGTCATGGTTCACCAGATGGCAGAGAAGTGCTGGGGTGCCATGCTGGTGAAACACGCCAGAAACCTTCCCCTCCCAGGGTGCCAGGGGTCCCCCTGGATGCGCTCTGTCAGGGGAAGCTGCCCTGCAGAGAGGGTTGGTGGTGGAGGGAGCCTCTGGGTGCTGTTGACTGCCCTGCACTAGAGCAGCCGGCCCCTGGAGGGCGCGCGCGAGAAGCCTGGTGAGCAGCAGCCCTTCTGCACCAGGAAGAGCCCTGTCCTGCGGTGTCTCCAGCGCCTTCTGCTGGCAACATTGAACATCGTGCCATGTGTGAATGGTTTGCCTGCAGTGTAGGAGACACAGGTTCAATCCCTGTGTCGGGAAGATCCCCTGGAGAAGGAAATGGCAACCCACTCCAGTATTCTTGCCTGGAGAATTCCATGGACAGAGGAGCCTGGTGGGCTACAGTCCACAGGGTCACAAAGAGTCAAACCCAACTGAGTGACTAACACTTTCACTTCATGTGGGAAAGGAAAATGATTAAGAAGCTCAGATTCCTCTCCATAGTGCAGGCAAAATTGGGTGCATTTAGAACTAGAAGAAATAAATTGAAAACAGCACAGTCTCTTCCTTCCATGATTCAGCTTCCACATGTACCCTGCCTACACATTGTAATTTGATATACAACAAACAACTTTATGTTCCCTGACATAGATACAGCCATGCTTCTTACAAATAAATTCTCACTCTTCAAAATGAGGGGATGCACAGTTTCAAAGGTCAGTGAATCTATATACTGACTAATCATATACACATCACCCCTGAAATTCAGTCAGTGTCACTGAATATTCTAGTCCCTAAAGGCTAAAGTTTAAACTTAACGGCCAACAATCATGTGTAAAATAATAGGAAGAAAGAAAAAGACAACCGTTAGCATATAAAAACACACACATCCCTATAATGCAGCTATAGAAAATATACAAAGTCCTTACAGCCTTGTTTCTGCAGTCGTGGTCGTGAGGCTCAGTGTTATGTACAGTTTCATCCTTCCACCTCTCATTTTCTATTTCCCCCACTCTCAGCCAGAACTCCAGCTGTTGGGGGTTCTTTACTTGGTGGTTGTGACCCAAACCTTCATTTCTGAGTTTTTGAGTCTTCAACCATCCTAACATTGTTGGCTGCTGTGTTTCTCCACCCCACCTTCACTATCTGGCATGGAAGTGCTGGGGTCCACAGTACCCATGGAGTGATCTCCTTTCCCACCTCTGTACAACCACTGCTGCACTGGCGTGTCCACCAGATCATGGACCCAGGTTGTCAGCAGCTCGTGCTGTAGCCTGGACATTCTGCAGAGCCTTCCCCTGCTCTAGTCCCCACTGAAGCTGGCAGCCTTCTGAGTGGCTCTGGACATGGGTAAGGAGCTCACTCAGACATTGCCTCCCGAATCTAAGAGGGCCCACCACATGTGGCATCTGGCTTTGGGTGGTAGAGGGTGGGAGGTGCAGTAACTTGACTTTCACCTTGGGGGAGAGATCTCCACACATTCCAGATCACTGTGCCCCAGACTCCTTACCGAGGAGGGGTCCCTGAATGTTTGTGGTGGTTCTCTTCTCTCTCTCCTGTTTTTTGAAAGCATCTCAGACCTTGCAACTTCATGCTCAGTAGAGCCGATCAGCATGATGTTCTCAATGTCGTGAACCAGGAGTATCAAGGTCTCTGTGGGCTGCATTAGGGCAGAGAACTGGAGAATTGGGGCATAAAAGGTTGAAGGCACAGCAACTGGAAAATTTTTCTCAGCATTTTGTGTTGTTATTTATTTTCAGTTCAGTTTAGTCACTCAGTCATGTTTGACTCTTTGCAACCCCATGGACTGCAGCAGGCCAGGCTTCCCTGTCCATCACCAGCTCCCAGAGCTTACTCAAACTCATATCCATAGGGTTGGTGATGCCATCCAACCATCTCATCTTCTGTCATCTCCTTCTCCTCCTGCCTTCAATCTTTCCCAGCATCAGGGTCTTTTCCAATGAGTCAGCTCTTCGCATTAGGTGACCAAAGTATTGGAGTTTCAGTTTCAGCATCAGTCCTTCCAGTGAGTAATCAGGACTGATCTCCTTTAGGATGGACTGGTTGGATCTCCTTGCAGTCCAAGGGACTCTCAAGAGTCTTCTCCAATGCCATAGTCCAAAAGCATCACTTCTTCGGTGCTCGGCTTTCTTTATAGTCCAACTCTCATATCCATAGATGACCACTGGAAAAACCATAGCTTTGACTGGATGGACCTTTGCTGGCAAAGTAATGTCTCTGCTTTTTCATGTGCTGTCTAGGCTTGTCATAGCTTTTCTTCCAAAGACCAAGTCACAGTAAAGCATGTATATAAATGCCCACTAATGATGACTGTCCTGGTTTGCCCAAAACTTAAAGGTGTTCTAGGACATAGGCCTTTTACTGTTAAAACAGGAGTGTCCCAGGCAACTCAATGGTTAGTCACTTTATCCCCTGTTTGACCACCCTTGTTCTTTTTGGTGTGGTCCTGACAGTCTGTGAGAACAAATGTACTCGTAGAAGTAAAAGGAAATGTAAAAGTTGAGTGAAAAGAAAAATCAGTGGTTTCAACTTCAGCACTGTTCCCAGACCCTGGGGTCATGGGAAATTGTCCTGATGCTTGATGAAAACACCTATTTAGAGACTCCTTTGGCCTCTGCCTCATGCAGAGGCTCTGTCTGCAGGGCGCATCAGAATCACCCGCAGGGCCGCTCGGACGCAGCTCGCTGGGCCGCCCCAGATTGCAGGTTCAGAGTCTGCAGTTCTGACAAAGCCCCCGAGCGGCAGCACTCTGAGAACCACAGGACTGCAGATTCAGATGGAGGTTTTCAAGGTTCAATAGGACTTCCCTCTTAAGACCTCTCCAGGCAGGATGAATCCACGGCCTTCTGTGTTCCTCCCACGTGTAAATTACCACCGTTGCAGCACTTTTGTGACACCGCGTTAAAATGATTTGCTTCAGCATTAACATGTGTCTTCTGTGAGCTGTTCAAAGGTGGCTTTCACCTTTCTAAGTCTGTCCAAATGCCAAATGAATGCTGGGACAGCAGTGGTGATTAATAAACCTTCTTTCATTTAATAAATCAAGATCTGGAAGCTGGTTGGGAGTAAATTCTCAATAGTGCCAATGATGATCATTCCAGACAATGATAATGAAGAGGAGGAGGGTGTGGGTCACACTAGCCCATCAGCCTGATCACCCAGTAATGTAATAAGGACCCTCTCACAGAATTCTGAGCGTAAGTCCTCTCCTCTGGGAACCAGGGGATGAACTCCTATTACTAACACATTCCCTGAGCTGAACCTACCACAAGGATTTTGGTATCTCAGAGGAGATGCAGCTGTGTAACCTGACTCCATCCCTCTCTGATCTAATGTTTCACTTCTGTGAAAAACTGGGGCTAGGTATTGATTAAAATGATTTGTTCCTATGGTATGCTTTGGAGAGTGCTGAGATACCTCCTCTACTGGCCTCTCCTTGTCCCAGATTTCTCCCATTAGAGATTCATTCCTCTGGATTTGTCTCTTGTGGGGGGAGGGAGAACCTCGTCTAACCATCCTAGACAGGTTTGAAGCCCTCACTAGAATAGGAGGATCTCAAGGAATATGTCTCACTTACCACTATGTCCCTAATGCTTAGCACAGTCTTTGGCACACAAATAACTGCTCAAGAATTGTTTGTTGAATGAATGAACTGGATCCTCGGATACCAATAGCAATTGAGACTGGATAGGGTGGTGGAGCGTGGAGAGAGCTCTGGGCTGAGAGTCCTCCAGGCTTGGCTGCCACTGCCTCACTCGGTTAAGAGGGCAAGTCCTTTTCTCGGGCCCTAGTTTTCCCGTGGGAACACTGAGAGTCTAGATAGAAGGTCTCACCTGATCCTTGCCTACCTCATACCTCAGCCATGGTGTTCCAGCCTCTGGGCTTTTCCTATAAAGGCCAGGTGCCTTCCTATGCCTGGACTCCTTTCACTTCCTTTCCCTGAGATTTTCTGGGTTTCTTTCAAGTCTTCCCACGGACATCCCCTCAGAGAAGGATGGGCTAGTTCCTCCCCAAATAATGTTATTCTGTATCTGAGCAAAGAATGCGTGCAACTTGCTCTTTTTCTTTGTCTTCTCTGCATCTGAGCTTTCAGGTAGTCTGAGATTCCTGGAGACATGGGATGGTGCGAATCCCGGACACCTAACCCCATCCGGGCCCCTAGGAGGTGCTCAGGGATGAATGGGGTTTAATCGGAACTGAAGCAGAAGTCAGAGCAGAGGTTGTGTCCCTCCGGGGACGGCCAGCAGATGTCGCCACAGACCGGGAGGAGGCGAGGCGGTGCGGTGGGCGGGCCTCCCGCGGGGCGGCCTCACCTGGTGGCGGCCTCACCTGCCCGCCCCGCCCCCCGCGGAAGCCAAGAGCCCGGGCTCTGGCGTCACCTGGGCAATTGGGAAAGCAGCGCCCGGAGCCACGAGGAGGGGAGATGAAAGGCGGGTGGCGGGTGGGGGCCGCCTGCAGCGCCAGGTGAGAGCCGGGAGTCCCGCCCCGCGCCTGGGGACCAGGTGAGTCAGGCTCCCTGGCCCCGCGGGTGGAGGGAGGTGGCCAGGCTGGCACCCGGATGCTTGTGCTCCTTGGCTGTCTTCCCCACTGGGTGACTCTGCTCAAGTCCCTTTCCTCTCTGGGCCCCAGCGTTCTTGGTCTCAGTCAGATCCCTAAGGTGCACTCCTGTGGTTCTGCGCAATAATGACTTTGACTCATTAAGCAGTGTGTTGTGTGCATTTCCCATTTGAGCTTCAGCATAGCTATCCACCTGGGTTCGATCCCTGAGTTGGGAAGATCCCCTGGAGAAGGGAATACCCACTCCAGTATTCTGGCCTGGAGAATTTCATGGACTATATATGGGGTTGCAAGGAGTAGGACAGGACTGAGCAACTTTCACTTTTCATAACTCTCTGAGCTTGGTAGTTTTCTTATATCCATTTTACAGAGGCCAGAGAGAGGATCAGAGAGGTGAGGTCACTTGTTCAGGGTCACACAGCATCCACTTAGCAAGTTGCAGACTAGGAATTTGAGCCCAGAGTCTGAGTTCTGATGCTATTGCTCCCCTTGCTTGCTCACCCTGTGAGAGACACCCTATTTTATTTTCACAATTCTGTACCAATGTATTTCAAGAAAATTTTTTTTTACATATCCACTCTTTTAGAAATTCTTTTCTGGGACTTCCCTGGTGATCCAGCTGTTAAGAATCCACATGCCAATGCAGGGAACACAGGTTCAGTCCCTGGTCAGGGAGGGAATTAAGATCTCACATACTTCAGGGCAACTAAGCCTAAGTGCTCTTGAGCCCATGCTTTGCAACAAGAGAAGCTACCACAGTGAGAAGCCTGACAGCCACAACTAGAAGGTATCCCCTGTTTGCTGCCACTAGAGAAAGACTGCACACCGCAACAAATACCTAGCACAGCCAAAAATAAGTAAACATTAAAAAAAATTCTTTTCCATTTGGTCATCACAGAGTATTGAGAAGAGCTCCCTGTGCTATACATTTTCCCTGGTGGCTCACACAATGAAGAATCAGCCTGCAATGCAGGCGATCCGGGTTAAATCCCTGGGCTGGGAAGATGCCCTGGAAGAGGGAATGCCTACCCACTCCAGTATTCTTGCCTTGAGAATTCCATGGTCAGAGGAGCCTGGCAGGCTACAGTTCATGGGGTCGCAAAGAGTCGGACTTAACTGAGCAATGAATACTTTCAACTTTTTCACCTTCAGTGTGTATATGTCAATCCTAATCTCCAAGTTTTTACCTCCCCTTCCATTCCCCTTTTCCCCCAGAACCATAAGATTTTTTTCCTACACCTGTGATGCTATTTCTGTTTTGTAAATAATTTCATTTGTACCATTTTTTTAAGATTCCACATAACACCCTATATTAGTTGAATTGCTTTTTATTTATTCTCAATGCCCTTACCTCTTCCACCCTCTCACTGCTTTTGGAGCTGGCAGGCCAGGGCCACCTCGGAGCTGAGTCCAGATATTGAGGTCTAGAGGGTTGCAGTGATATTGATCCAGAACCTTGGCCTCCCTGAGCTCACAAACAACCCTGGACTCGACTTGTTAGGTGGGAAATTACTACTGACTTGGTTGTTCAAGGCGAGCTAGTCTATGACCTGCCGCTGGGCACATGCTAACTGATAGAACTCTTCCCAGAAGGAGAGCACAAGGGCCAGGGCTTCTTTCATCACTTTTTTCGCCCTTCACAGTATCCAATGATAGTGCCTTCTGGGGTTTAGTGCCACTAATAACAGGCCTATTGATAAAGGCAACACTTTCTCTGCGTTAGTCCTTTGTGTGGGGTGGGCTTTTTATTGGAGGGTTATTGCTGTACAGTATTGTGTGGGTTTCTGCCATACATCGACGTGAATCAGCTACAGGTATACAGAGCGATTGTTTCATCTAGTGCTCACAAAATCCCACCGCGTGGATCCTAGCACCTGTTTACAGATGAGGAGGCCTGGGACTCAGGGAAGACCTGCAGCATGATGGTTGAGAGCTTGGTCCTATTTCCCTTGCAAATCCTCAGTCTCCCTCACGTCCAGATGCCCCAGCTCATCCCTTCATCCCCATGTTTCTCATCATGTGATTCTTGCACACAGTATGTGCTTGATAGAGACAACGTGGGGTTCTAAAGTTCAAATTCTCCGCTATCTCATTCTGCCTTTAGGGTGATATCCCAGGCATGTGGGCTTTCAAAGGATGCCCATGCTCTGAGCAAAAAAAAATTGCCAGGAGGATTGCCCTGGTTGAGTTCAAGCTACCAACAGTTCAACTACTGACTCACAGAACTCCTGACTCTTTAACCACTCTTGTCCAGCACGCACCTGGGGCATCCTTCAGATGGGACAGTAGGCCAGCCACACTGGTTCAGACAGCTGCAAAAGGACCCTGGGCATCCCGGGCTTTCGAGGGCTTTCTGAGCATCACTTGATGAGCCCCATCTGTGAAATGGGTCTGACTGTCGCTTGCCTCTCTTGTCTACAGCTCCGGGCTCTGCATGTTCGGGGAGGCTGGGGCCCAGTCTCGCAGCAGGTAGGTTTCTTCCCTGTATGTGGGTCACTGCGGGGATGAGGCTGGCCTGGGTGGGGCTGACTCTGCTCCTGCCTCCCCTCCACGCTCAGAAGCTTTCAGGGCAATTAGTTCCCCTCCTGGAGGGATCCTGTTACGATTCCACCAGGAGGGCCTCTGAAACTTCTACCTGCGATAAGAAGCCTGCGTCTCTGTTAATCTCCCAGCTTAGAGGCCTTGTTTTGATACTTAAGAAATGGTTTCCAGGCTTGGGGCTGGGAGGAGAGAGTGGTACTCGGGGCCTGGCCTAGTGGGTTTTGAATGCATGTATCCTCAGAGGCCTATTCTGCTCTTCAAGCCCGTGGGGCCTGGTTTCTCCCAGTCATTTCTTTAGATTGACGTTCACTTGTAGCTGGACTAGGGGGCCTGTCGGGCTATATTTAGGAGAAGCTCAGCTGGATGCGGGCCATGTGCTGGAAGCAGCACCAAGTCTGAGTACAGGCCAGTGTCCGATCCTGCTCCCAGCCTGAACGAGCCCAGGCCTGTGTCTCTTGACTGTCTCCTCTCTCCCTCAGCTGGCAGACTCCTGGCAGGACCCACTGGGAGTAGAAATTTGAAGGGAGTCAGCCCTGAGTGAGCTGACCGTATGCGTGCATTCTGAGTGTCTGGCCATCTGGCTGACATGGGTTTGAGTTTGTTTTTACTGCTGTCCTGCTGTGTGCTCCTGGTCAAGTTACTTAATTACTCAGAGTTTTAATTGTCTCCTTTGTGAAGTGGGTTCTGTATTATGTACTTCACATGGCAGTTTTGAAACCTTAGGCTGCTTAAGTGCCTGGAATAGGTTAGTTTTGTTTTTTTAAATAAATTAGTTGAAGAAATGTCTATTCACTGTCTTGCTGATGGAAACTCACACCTGTAGCCACTCTCTTAATTTTTCTTTTCTTTTTAAGTTCCCAAAGTGAGAAGACATAAGAAATAGCCAGAGACTGACAGAACAGGCCGAGTTACTGAATTTTTCTAGCTTTGTCCTGAATAGTTAAATTTCTGAAAGATCAGTGAAGACACTGTGGGTGTTTCCCACATTAATAGGGGAAAGTAGGTTTTCAGTCAATGATATGAAAATAATTGGCCAGAGTAAATTACATGAGTTTTACTTCTGTATCTAACCACACTTGCATCTGCTCACCGGTGAGCGGTAAATCGCATCTACTGACATCTGGTGGTCGTCATGGGAAGTGCAGCTTTAGTGTAAAGGTGCCAATAGAAGGCAGGCTGGTGGTCCTGCCCCCAAACCCTGAGCTCCCTGAAGGCTTTCAGCAAAGCCCTTTAGGAGGTGAGGTGAGGTGAGGGAGGGGTTTCCCGGGTCTATGATCAAGTCGTGCACAATTCTCTTACTGGTTGAGGTGAACAGTCCTTAGACACCAGAAGGTCAAGTACTACATGCTCATCATCATAAAGTCATTAAATTCTTCCATTTGTTGGTTTTAGGAGCTGAAAAATAACTCAGGAGATAGGCATCAGATACTGTTATCCAGGCACTTCACAGCGGGGCTAAAGCAGAGGATATGGGGGAGGGGTCTGTCCCCAGGAAGGCCCCATAGGGTCCTTCTGGGTTAAAATACGTATAGCTTTGGTTCCTTTAGTTTTTGGTACCATGTGATGATCCATTCTCCTGTTGACAACTTATGTCTTCCTAATTTATCTCCCCACCCACACTATCCCCTTTGGTAATCATCAGTTTGTTTTCTGTGCCTGTGAGTCTGTTTCTGTTTGATAAATAAGTTCATTTGTATCGTTTTTTTTCAGATTCCACATATGAATGATATCGTGTGATATTTGTCTTCCTCTCTGTGACTTACTTTGCTTAGTATGACAATCTCCAGGTCCATCCATGTTGCTGCAAATGGCATTATTTCTTTCTTTTTTATGGCTGGGTATTATTTTATGTATACATACCACATCTTATTGATCCATTCATCTATTGATGGACATTTAGGTTGCTTCCATGTCTTGGCTAGTATAAATAGTGCTGTAATGAACATCAAGGTGCATGTATCTTTTCAAATTACAGTTTTATTCAGATATATGCCCAGTAGTGTGATTGCTGGTCATGTGTCAACTCTATTTTTAGTTTTTTAAGGAGCCTCCACATATTTTCCATAGTACCTGCACCAATTTGTATTACCACCAAGTGTACAGGAGGGTTCCCTTTTCTCCACACCCTCTTCAGCATTTGTTATTTGTAGACATTTTGAGGATGGCCATTCTGACTGGTTTGAGCTGATACCTCATTGTAGTTTTGATTTGCATTTCTCTAATGATTAGCAATGATGAGTGTTTTTTCATGTGCCTGATTTCCATCTGTATGTCTTCTTTGGAGAAATATCTGTCTAGGTCTTCTGCTCAATTTTATTAGGTTCTTTGTTTCTGCTTTTTTTTTTTAATTAGGCTGTATGAGCTGTTTGTATATTTTGGAAATTAATATCTTGTCAGTAGCATCATTTTCAAATGTTTTCTTCTGGTCTGTAGGTTGTCAATTCATTTTGTTAATGGTTTCCTTCGCTGTGCAAAAGTATTTAAGTTTAATTAGGTCCCATTTGTTTATTTTTTGTCTTTATTTCCGTTACTCTAGGAGATGGGTCCCCTGAAATATTGCTGTGTTTTATGTCAGTGTTCTGTTTATATGTTTTCCTCTAGGAGTTTGATAGTATCCAGTCTTACATTTAGGTCTTTAATCCATTTGAGCTTATTTTTCTATATGGTGCTAGAGGATGTCCTAATTTTATTATTTTACATGTAGCTGCCCAGTTTTCCCAGCACCGCTTATTGAAGAGACTGTCTTTTCTCCATGTGTATATGTGCCTCCTTTATTGTGGATTAATTGATCACAGAGTGTGTGTTTATTCCTGGGCTTTCTGTCATTCCATTGATCTACGTCTGTTTTTGTGCCAGAACCACACTCCTTTGATTACTGTGGATCTGTAGTACACTCGAAGTCAGGGAGAGTGATGCCTCCAGCTCTGTTCTTCTTTCTCAAATTTGTTTTTGGTTTTCAGGGTCTTTTCTGTTTCCATACAGATTAAGATTTTTGTTTTAGTCCTGTGAAAAATGCGATTGGTTATCTGGTAGGATTGCCTTGAATCTGTAGATAGTTTTGGGTAATATGGACATTTTAACAATATTGATTCTTCCAATCCAGGAAATTAAGGGATTCTCCAATCCCTTGATTTTCTGATATTTTGTTGATAGTGTATAGAAATGTACAGATTTCTGTACATGAAGTTTGTATACAGCAACTTTACTGAATTTATTGATGAGTTCTATTAGTTTTCTGGTTGTATCTTTAGGATTTCCTATGTATAGCATCATGTCATCTGCGAACAGTGACAGTTTTACTTCTTTTCCAGTTTAGATTCCCATTCTTTTTCTTCTGATTGCTGTGACTAGGACTTCCAAATCTGTGTTAAATAAAAGTGGTGAGGGCAGGTATCTTTGATTTTTTTATGATCTTAGAGGAAAACCTTTCAGCTTTTCACCACTGAGAATGATGTTAGCTGTGGGTTTGTCATATATGGCTTTTATTCTGTTGAGATAGATTCCCTTTATACCCAATTCCTGAAGAAATTTTATCATAAATGGATGTTGAATTCTGCTTTTTCTGCATCTATTGAGATGATCTTACAGCTTTTATTCTTCAGGTTGTTGATGTGGTATAACATATAGATTTTAAGGATATTGAAAAATCTCTGCATCTCTGGGATAAATCCCACTTGATCATGGTGTATGATCTTTTTAATGTGTTGCTAGAATAAGTTTGTTAGTATCTTGGTGAGAATTTTTGCATCTATGTTCATCAGTGATATTGCCTGTAATTTGCTTTTTTTGTGTGATATATCTTTGTCTGGTTTTGGTATCAGGGTGGCCTCATAAAATGAATTCAGAAATATTTCTTTCTCTGTAATTTTTTTGGAATAGTTTCAGAAGCAGAAGTATTAACTTTTTCTCTAAATGTTGGATAGAATTCAACTGTCAAGGCCTCTGGTCCTGGACTTTGGCTTGTTGGGAGTTTTTAAATTACTAATTCAATTTCAGTACTGGTAATTGGTCTGCTCATATTTTCTGCTTCTTCCTGGTTCGGCCCTGGGAGATTATGCCTGCCTCTGAGCCTGTCCGTTCCTCCCACGCTGTCCGTCTTATTGGCATACATCTGCCTGTGTTAGTTTTTTACCCTTTACATTTGTGTGGTGTCGGTTGTTACTTCTACTTTGTCATTTCTGGTTTTATTGGTTTGGGCCCTCTCCCTTTTTCCCTTGATGAGTCTGGCTAAAGGTTTATCAATTTTCTTTATCTTTTCAAAGAACCATCCCTTAGTTCTATTGATTTCTTTTTTTTTTTTACTTCTATTTCATTTATTTCTGCTCTGATATTTATGATTTCTTCCTTCTACTAACTTTGGATTTTGTTTGTTCTTTCTGTAGTTGCTTTCGGTGAAAGGTTAGGTTGCTAATTTGAGAGTTACCTTGTTTCCTATGGAAAACGTGTCACTATAAACTTTCCTCTTAAAACTGCTTTTGCTGTGCCCTAGAGGTTTTAGATCATCAGGTTTTCATTTGCATTTGTCTCTAGATACTTTTTGATTTGTTCTTTGATTACTTCAGTGATCCACTGGTTGTTTAGTAGCATATTGTTTAGCAGCCTCTGTGTGTGTGTGTGTGTGTGTGTGTGTGTGTGTGTGTGTGTGTGTTTTCTTTGTAGTTGACTTCTAGCCTCATAGAGTTGTGGTTGTAAGAGATGCTTGATGTGATTTCAGTTTTCTTAAATGTACCAAGGCTTGCTTTGTGACACAGACTTTGATCTATCATAGAGAATACTCCATGTGCATTTTAAAAGAATATATATTCTGTTGCTTTTAGATGGAATGCTCTATAAATATCAGTTAAGTTCAACTGTTCTACTATCATTTAATACCTGTGTTTCCTTTTTGCTTCTCTATCTGGCTGAACTACACATTGATATAAGTGAGTTAAAGTCCCCACTATTATTGTCACTGTCATTTTCTCCTTTTTGTCTGTTAACATTTGCCTTATATATTGAGGTGATCCTATGTTGGGTACATACATATTTATAATTGTTATATTTTCTTCTTGGGTTGATTCTTTAATCATTGTGTAGTGTCCTTCACTGCCTCTTGTAGTAGTCTATTTTAAAGTCTATTTTGTCTGATTAAATAGTACATCCCTGGCTTTCTTTTGATTTCCATTTGCATAGACTATCTTTTTCCATCCCCTCACTGTCAGTCTATATGTGTCTCTAGTTCTAGAGGGAGTCTCTTGTAGGCAGCAAATATATGAGTCTTATTTTTGTATCCATTCAGCTAGTCTGTCTTTTGGTTGGAGCTTTTAGATTATTTACATGTAAGGTAATTGTTGATATGTATGTTTCTATTGCCATTTCGTTAATTGTTTTGGATTTTTTGATGTGGACCATTTGTAAAGTGTTTATAGAATTTGTTAGAATATTGTTTGTTTTCTGTTTTGGTTTTTTGGCTGCAAGATATATGGGATCTTAGCTCTCTGAACAGGGATTGAACCCATACCCCCTGCATCGGAAGGTAAAGTCTTAACCACTGGACCACCAGGGAGGTCCCCAGATTTGCATTTATAGGTCTTTCCCCCCCACTTCCTTTGTTCTCTTCTCATTTGATGACAATTTTTAGTGTTACCTTTGGATTTCTTTTGCTTTTGTCTGTGTTTTTTGTTTTGTAGTTACCATGTGGTTTTTGTATAGCAGACTATATTTATATGTGCTTGTTTTAAGTTGATAATCTCTTAATTTCAGACGCCTTTTAGATACACTGCATTTGTAATCTCCTCTCATGATTGCTGTTTTTGTTTTTATATTTTACATCTAATCATTTTCTGTATCCCTTAACTGCTTGTTTGTAGACACAAATGATTTTACCTGTTTTGTCTTTTAACCTCCCTACTAGCTTTGTACATGGCTGACTTCCTACCTTTATTGTATCTTTGCCTTTACCGGTGAGCTTTTCTATTTTGTAATTTTCTTGTTTCTACTTGTGGCCTTTTCTTTTCTGCCTAGAGAATGCTTTCTGCCTAGAAAATTCCTTTGGCATTTGCTGTAAAGCTGGTTTGGTGATGCTGAATTTTTTTGGCTTTGCTCATCTGTAAAGCTTTTGATTTCTCCATCAAATATGAATAGAGCCTTGCTGAGTAGAGTATTCTTGGTTGTATGTAGTTTTTTCTCTTTCATTACTTTAAAAGCCTTATGGGAATTCCCTTACCCAGAAGTGCTCCTTCACCCCGCAGCTCAGAGACAGATCTGAAGGCTTCAGCTCCAGCAACTGAGGAGCAGAGCCTGCCCCTGACCAGGGCTGTGACCACCACAAACAAAGCGGAGGCCTTGCCCAGTGCCCAGTGCAGGCTCTGGTCACCACACCGCCAGTCACATCCCCTTTCAAGGGGCCGATGCCCAGCACACACTGAGAACAGACACTGACACTAAAAACAGCCTTTGCACCAAAAATATTAGACTCACACAAGCGACACAGGGGTGACCCACAAAAAAAACAGCCCTTCGAGACCACAGTAGATAACTGTCTCTTCTAAACTCAAAGAAATATAAGTAAAATGAAGAAATAAACCCATACACATATGATCAACTAATCTTTGACAAAGGTGGCAGTATATACAGTGGGCTTCCCTAGTGTCTCAGATGTTAGAGAATCTGCCTGCAATGCAGGAGACCTGGGTTCGATCCCTGGGTTGGGAAGATCCCCTGGAGAAGTGAATAGCAACCCACTCCAGTAGTCTTGCCTGGAGAATACCATGGACAGAGGAGCTTGGTGGGTTCCAGTCCATGGGGTCACAAAGAGTCAGACACAACTGAGTGACAAACACTTGCATATTCATATACAATGGAGGAAAGATAGTCCCTTTAGTGAGTGATATTGGGAAAACTAAATCTACATTGATACTCATTTCTCTAGTTTAGCCATTTTACCTGTGGTTTAATTGTTCCAAATGTAGCCAATACTTTGAAATAGCACAGCATTTGGGAGGTCACTTAGATTTTTTTTCCTTAATGTGGACCAATTTTTTTTTCTTTATTGAATTTTTTACAGCATGGCTTTTGTTCTAGGTTTTGGTTTTCTGACCACAAGTTATGTGGAATCTTAGCTCGCTGACCAGGGATCGAACCCTCACCCCCTTCACTGGAAGGTGAGGTCTTAACCACTGGCCTACCAGCAAAGTCCCTGGGATGTCACTTTAAAACAATTTTATTTTTGTTTTCCACTGACCCCTTAAATTTATTCTACAGTTACAGTTATTCCCTTGCTCCTAAATAGAATTTAGGAGAGGCCTCATAACTTCTCTGGTCACTATTAGGTAATGATGAAGTGTTCTGGTCCTTTCAAGTTACAAAACATAGGGATTCCCTGGCACTCCAGTGGTTACAACTCCACGCTGTCAATATAGGGGGTGCAGGTTTGATCCCTGGTCAGGGAATTGAGATCCCGCTTGCCTCACGGCATGACCAAAAAACAAACAAACAAACAAAAACCCAGTTACAAAACACACTCTTGGCAGGCATTTGAATCTCACAGTGTCATGGGGTGCTTCTGTGAGTTCTTTGGAGACTTGCCAGCCCATAATGGAGGTCCCTCCCTGGATTTCTCTGATATGGCAAAAGTATCTTTCAAGAAGCTGGATAGCTGCATGTACATGAATGAAGTTAGAACCCACCCTAGCACCCTACCCAAAAAGAAACTCAAAAGGGCTTAAAGACATAAAAATAAGACATGACACCATAAAACTCCTGACACCATGACACCATAAAACAGGGAACATAGGCAAAAACTCTCTGACTGGTACCATAAAACATACCACTGTTTTCTTAGGTCAGTCTCTTAAGGCAATAGAAATAAAAGCAAAAATAAATGGGATCTAATTAAACTTCTAGGCTTTTGCACAGCAAAGGAAACCATATACAAAATGAAAAGACAGATGACAGAAAGGGAGAAAATATTTGCAAATGATGCAACTGACAAGAGCTTAACTTCCAAAAGATACACACAACTGATGTAACTCAGTAACAAAACCCCAAAGGATTCAATCAAAAAAGAAGGCAGAAGACCTAAATAGATATTTCTGCAAAGAAGATATACAGATGGCCAACAGCACATGAAAAGATGCGCAACATCACTAACTGTGAAGAGAGATGCAAATCAAAACTGCCATCAGATATCACATCACTGACTCAGTGGACATGAGTTTGAGCAAGCTCCAGGAGCTGGTGATGGACAGGGAAGCCTGGCGTGCGACAGTCTATGGGGTTGCAGAATCGGACACGGCTGAGTGACTGAACTGAACTGATCACCTCATAACAGTCAGTATGACCATTACTAAAAAGTACAAATGACAAATGCTGGGGAGGATGTGGAGGAATGAGAACCCCTCCTACACTGTTGGTAGAAATGTAAATGGGTGCAGCCACTATGGAAAACAGTATGGAAGTTCCTTTAAAAACTAAAAATAGAATTATCATATGATCTTGCAATCCCAGTCCTGGATATATATCTAGAGAAAACTGTAGTTTGAAAATATACATGTACCCCCATGTTCATGGGCTTCCCTGGTAGCTCAGATGGTAAAGAATCTGCCTGCAATGCACAGACCTGGGTTCGATCCCTGGGTTGGGAAGATCCTCTGGAGGAGGGCATGGTAACTCCCATATTCTTGCCTGGAGAATCTCCATGGGCAGAGGAGCCTGGTGGGCTACAGTCTATGGGGTCACAGAGTCAGATACGACTGAGTGACTCAGCACACCATGTTCCTGGCAGCACTGTTTACATTAGCCAAGACATAGTCAGTCAGTCAGTCATGGCCTACTCTTTGGGACCCCATGGACTAGAGCACACCAGGCTTTCCTGACCTTCACTATCTCCTGGAGTTTGCTCAAACTCATGTCTATTGTGTCAATGATGGCACCCAACCATCTCATCCTCTGTCACCCCCTTCTCCTGCCTTCAATCTTTCCCAGCATCAGGGTCTTTTCCAATGAGTCAGCTCTTCACATCAGGTGGCCAGACTATTGGAGCTTCAGCATCAGTCCTTCCAATGAATAGTCAGGGTTGATTTCCTTTAGGATTGACTGGTTTGATCTCCTTGCAGTCCAAGGGACTCTCAAGAGTTTTCTCCAGCACCACAGTTTGAAAGCATCAGTTCTTCAGCTCTCAGCTTTCTTCACAGTCCAGCTCTCACATTCATACATAACTATTGGAAAAACCATAGGTTTGACTAGATGGACCTTTGTTGGCAAAGTGAAGTCTGCTTTTGAATACACTGTGTAGTTTTGTCATAACTTTTATTCTAAAGTGCAAGTGTCTTTTAATTTCATGGCTGCAGTCATCGTCTGCAGTGATTTTGGAGCCCAAGAAAATAAAGTCTCTCATTGTTTCCATTGTTTCCCCATCTGTTTTCCATGAAGTGATGGAACCAGATGCCACAACCTTAGTTTTTTCAATGTTGAGTTTTAAGCCAGCTTTTCTATTCTCTTCTTTCACCTTCATCAACAGGCCCTTTAGTTCTTCTTCACTCTCTGCCCATAAGGTTGGTGTCATCTGCCTATCTGAGGTTACTGATATTTTTCCCAGCAGTCTTGATTTCAGCTTGAGCTTCATCTATCCCAGCATTCTGCATGATGTACCCTGCATATAAATTAATAAGTAGGGTGACAATACACAGCCTTGACATACTCCTTTCCCAATTTAGAACCAGTACGTTGTTCCATGTTCAGTTCTAATTGTTGTTTCTTGACTGCATACAGATTTCTCAGGAGGCAGGTCGGTGGTTTGGTATTCCCTTCTCTTTAAGAATTTTCCACAGTTTGTTGTGATCCACACAGTCAAAGGCTTTAGCCTAGTCAATGAAGCAAAAGTAGATGTTTTTCTGGAGTTTCCTTGCTTTTTCTATGATCCGAGAAATGTTGGCAATTTGATCTCTGGTTCCTCTGCCTTTTTAAAATTCAGCTTGTACATCTGTAATTTCTTAGTTCACATACTGTTGAAGCCTAGCTTGAAGGATTTTGAGCATTACCTTACTGGCATGTTTAGAAATGAATGCAATTGTGTAGTAGTATGAACATTCTTTGGCATTTTCTGTCTTTGTGATTGGAATGAAAACTGACTTTTCCAATCCTGTGGCCACTGCTGAGTTTTCCAAATGTGCTGGCATATTGAGTGCAGCATTTTAACAGCATCATCTTTCAGGATTTTAAAAAGCCCAGTTGGAATTCCATCACCTCCACTAGCTTTGTTCATAGTAATGCTTCCTAAGGCTCACTTCACTTTGCATTCCAGGATGTCCGGCTCTAGGCGAGTGGCCGCACCACTGTGGTTACCTAAGTCATTAAGACCTTTTTCTTTTTTTTTTTTTATTTATTTTTTTTTATTAGTTGGAGGCTAATTACTTCACAACATTTCAGTGGGTTTTGTCATACATTGACATGAATCAGCCATGGAGTTACATGTATTCCCCATCCTGATCCCCCCTCCCACCTCCCTCTCCACCCGACTCCTCAGGGTCTTCCCAGTGCACCAGGCCCGAGCACTTGTCTCATGCATCCCACCTGGGCTGGTGATCTGTTTCACCATAGATAATATACATGCTGTTCTTTCGAAACATCCCACCCTCACCTTCTCCCACAGAGTCCAAAAGTCTGTTCTGTACTTCTGTGTCTCTTTTTCTGTTTTGCATATTGGGTTATCATTACCATCTTTCTAAATTCCATATATATGTGTTAGTAAGCTGTAATGTTCTTTATCTTTCTGGCTTACTTCACTCTGTATAATGGGCTCCAGTTTCATCCATCTCATTAGAACTGATTCAAACGAATTCTTTTTAACGGCTGAGTAATATTCCATGGTGTATATGTACCACAGCTTCCTTATCCATTCGTCTGCTGATGGGCATCTAGGTTGCTTCCATGTCCTGGCTATTATAAACAGTGCTGCAATGAACATTGGGGTGCACGTGTCTCTTTCAGATCTGGTTTCCTCAGTGTGTATGCCCAGAAGTGGTATTGCTGGGTCATATGGCAGTTCTGTTTCCAGTTTTTTAAGAAATCTCCACACTGTTTTCCATAGTGGCTGTACTAGTTTGCATTCCCACCAACAGTGTAAGAGGGTTCCCTTTTCTCCACACCCTCTCCAGCATTTATTGCTTGTAGACTTTTGGATAGCAGCCATCCTGACTGGCGTGTAATGGTACCTCATTGTGGTTTTGATTTGCATTTCTCTGATGATGAGTGATGTTGAGCATCTTTTCATGTGTTTGTTAGCCATCTGTATGTCTTCTTTGAAGAAATGTCTGTTTAGTTCTTTGACCCATTTTTTGATTGGGTCATTTATTTTTCTGGAATTGAGCTGCAGGAGTTGCTTGTATATTTTTGAGATTAATCCTTTGTCTGTTGCTTCATTTGCTATTATTTTCTCCCAATCTGAGGGCTGTCTTTTCACCTTGCTTATAGTTTCCTTTGTTGTGCAAAAGTTTTTAAGTTTCATTAGGTCCCATTTGTTTATTTTTGCTTTTATTTCCAATATTCTGCAAGGTGGGTCATAGAGGATCTTGCTGTGATTTATGTCGGAGAGTGTTTTGCCTATGTTCTCCTCTAGGAGTTTTATAGTTTCTGGTCTTACATTTAGATCTTTAATCCATTTTGAGTTTATTTTTGTGTATGGTGTTAGAAAGTGTTCTAGTTTCATTCTTTTACAAGTAGTTGACCAGTTTCCCAGCACCACTTGTTAAAGAGGTTGTCTTTTTTCCATTGTATATCCTTGCCTCCTTTGTCAAAGATAAGGTGTCCATAGGTTCGTGGATTTATCTCTGGGCTTTCTATTCTGTTCCATTGATCTATATTTCTGTCTTTGTGCCAGTACCATTCTGTCTTGATGACTGTGGCTTTGTAGTAGAGTCTGAAGTCAGGCAGGTTGATTCCTCCAGTTCCATTCTTCTTTCTCAAGATTACTTTGGCTATTCGAGGTTTTTTGTATTTCCATACAAATTGTGAAGTTATTTGTTCTAGTTCTGTGAAAAATACCATTGGTAGCTTGATAGGGATTGCACTGAATCTATAGATTGCTTTGGGTAGAATAGCCACTTTGACAATACTGATTCTTCCAATCTATGAACATGATATGTTTCTCCATCTGTTTGTGTCCTCTTTGATTTCTTTCATCAGTGTTTTATAGTTTTCTATGTATAGGTCTTTTGTTTCTTTAGGTGGATGTACTCCTAAGTATTTTATTCTTTTTGTTGCAATGGTGAATGGTATTGTTTCCTTAATTTCTCTTTCTGTTTTTTCATTGTTAGTATATAGGAATGCAAGGGATTTCTGTGTGTTAATTTTATATCCTGCAACTTTACTATATTCATTGATTAGCTCTAGTAATTTTCTGGTAGAGTCTTTAGGGTTTTCTATGTAGAGGATCATGTCATCTACAAACAGCGCGAGTTTCACTTCTTCTTTTCCTATCTGGATTCCTTTTACGTCTTTTTCTGCTCTGATTGCTGTGGCTAAAACTTCCAACACTATGTTGAATAGTAGTGGTGAGAGTGGGCACCCTTGTCTTGTTCCTGATTTCAGGGGAAATACTTTCAATTTTTCACCATCGAGGGTGATGCTTGCTGTGGGTTTGTCATATATAGCTTTTATTATGTTGAGGTATGTTCCTTCTATTCCTGCTTTCTGGAGAGTTTTAATTGTAAATGAGTGTTGAATTTTGTCAAAGGCTTTCTCTGCATCTATTGAGATAATCATATCATTTTTATCTTCCAATTTGTTAATGTGGTGTATTACGTTGATTGATTTGCGGATATTAAAGAATCCTTGCATTCCTGGGATAAAGCCCACTTGGTCATGGTGTATGATTTTTTTAATATGTTGTTGGATTCTGTTTGCTAGAATTTTGTTAAGGATTTTTGCATCTATGTTCATCAGTGATATTGGCCTGTAGTTTTCTTTTTTTGTGACATCTTTGTCTGGTTTTGGAATTAGGGTGATGGTAGCCTCGTAGAATGAGTTTGGAAGTTTACCTTCTTCTGGAATTTTCTGGAAGAGTTTGAGTAAGATAGGTGTTAGTTCTTCTCTAAATTTTTGGTAGAATTCAACTGTGAAGCCATCTGGTCCTGGGCTTTTGTTTGCTGGAAGATTTTTGATTACAGTTTTTATTTCCTTGCTTGTGATGGGTCTGTTAAGATCTTCTATTTCTTCCTGGTTCAGTTTTGGAAAGTTATACTTTTCTAAGAATTTGTCCATTTCATCCAAGTTGTCCATTTTTTTGGCATAGAGCTACTGGGTAGTCTCTTATGATTGTTTGTATTTCAGTGTTGTCTGTTGTGATCTCTCCATTTTCATTTCTAATTTTGTTAATTTGGTTCTTCTCTCTTTGTTTCTTAATGAGTCTTGCTAACGGTTTGTCAATTTTGTTTATTTTTTCAAAATACCAGCTTTTAGCTTTGTTGATTTTTGCTATGGTCTCTTTAGCTTCTTTTGCATTTATTTCTGCCCTAATTTTTAAGATTTCTTTCCTTCTACTAACCCTGGGGGTTCTTCATTTCTTCCTTCTCTAATTGCTTTAGGTGTAGAGTTAGGTTATTTATTTGGCTTTTTTCTTGTTTCTTGATGTAAGCCTGTAATGCTATGAACCTTCCCCTTAGCACTGCTTTTACAGTGTCCCATAGGTTTTGGGTTGTTGTGCTTTCATTTTCATTCATTTCTATACATATTTTTATTTCTTTTTTGATTTCTTCTATGATTTGTTGGTTATTCAGAAGTGTGTTATTTAGCCTCCATATGTTTGAATTTTTTAACAATTTTTTTTCCTGTAATTGAGATCTAATCTTACTGCCCTGTGGTCAGAAAAGATGACTGGAATGATTTCAGTTTTTTTGAATTTTCCAAGACCAGATTTATGGCCCAGGATGTGATCTATTCTGGAGAAGTTTCCATGTGCACTTGAGAAAAAGATGAAGTTGATTGTTTTGGGGTGAAATGTCCTATAGATACCAATTAGGTCTAGCCGGTCCATTGTGTCATTTAAGGTTTGTGTTTCCTTGTTAATTTTCTGTTTAGTTGATCTATCCATAGTTGTGAGTGGGGTATTAAAGTCTCCCACTATTATTGTGTTACTATTAATTTCTTCTTTCATACTTGTTAGCGTTTGCCATACATATTGCGGTGCTCCTATGTTGGGTGCATATATATTTATAATTGTTATATCTTCTTCTTGGATTGATCCTTTGATCATTATGTAGTGTCCTTCTTTGTCTCTTTTCACATCCTTTATTTGAAAGTCTATTTTATCTGATATGAGTATTGCAACTCCTGCTTTCTTTTGGTCTCTGTTTGCGTGAAATATTTTTTTCCAGCCCTTCACTTTTAGTCTGTATGTGTCTCTTGTTTTGAGGTGGGTCTCTTGTAGACAGCATATATAGGGGTCTTGCTTTTGTATCCATTCAGCCAATCTTTGTCTTTTGGTTGGGGCATTCAACCCATTTACATTTAAGGTAATTATTGATAGGTGTGGTCCCGTTGCCATTTACTTTGTTGTTTTGGGTTCACGTTTACGACCTTTTTCTATACAGTTTTTCCGTGTATTCTTGCCACCTCTTCTTAGTATCTTCTCCTTCTGTTAGATCCTTACCATTTCTGTCCTTTATTGTGCCCATCCTTGCATGAAATGTTCCCTTGGTGTCTCTAATTTTCTTGGAGAGATCTGTAATCTTTCCCATTCAATTGTTTTCCTCTATTATTTTTGCATTGTTCACGTAAGTCTTTCTTATCTCTCCTTGCTATTCTTTGGAACTGTGCATTCATATGGGTGTGTTTTTCCTTTTCTCCTTTGCCTTTCGCTTCTCTTCTTTTCTTCTGGTTGTAAGCCCTCCTCAGACAACCATTTTGGAAGAAACCTAAATATCCATCAACACAATTAAGTACTACTCAGCTATTAAAAAGAACAAAATAATGTCATTTGCAGTAACATGGATGGACCTAGAGATTATCATACTGAGCAAAGTCAGAGAAAGACAAATATCATGTGATATCACTTAATCACTTATATGTGAAATCTAAAATATGATACAAGTGAACCATTTACAAAACAGACTCACAGACTTAGAAAACAAACTCTGGTTGTCAAAGGGGAAAGTGAATGGAAGAGAGATAAATTAGGGGTTTGGGATTAATATATACACACTACAAGATATAAAATAAACAATAAGGACTTACTGTATGGAACAGGGAACTATATTCAATGTCCAGTAATAAAGCATAATGGAAAGAACATACACACACACAAGTATATACATGTATGAAGCTTCCCAGATGGTGCTAGTGGTTAAGAATCCGCCTGCCAATGCAGGAGACACAAGAGATGCGGGTTCAGTGGCTGGGTCAGGAAGATCCCATAGAGGAGGAAATGGCAACCTGCTCTAGTATTCTTGCCTGGAAAATTCCATGGACATAAATATGTAACTGAATCGCTCTGCTATACACTAGAAACTGAGCACTGTAAATTACATATCCTTTGTTTGAAGAAGATTCCAAATTGGAGACAGGAATGGGTTTGTTCATTGCCCAGACTGGTTTGGGGAGTGCATTTCTCTGCAGGGCTTTTTTAGAGGCTGGTTCACGGTGTGTCACAGATGCTGGCTGCCTCTGTCCTGAGGATATGGGAGGGCGGGGGTTATCCTGGCACCTGAGAGGCACAGAATATCTGTTGACAGAATCCATAAATTCATTCTGCAGATGTGTTACAGTTCTGTGTATGGTTCTGTGTGGCAGGGCCTGAGGGGACCTGATGGTACAGTGTTCTGGTGTGAAGTGGCTTCTGCCTTTGTTAGGGAGAGAAGCGTGTAACTAAGGGAGCTGCTCAAACCTGCAGGGCAGTATCCAAGGGAAAGGAGGACAAAGACGAACAGAAATTCTGCCCAGATTCACAGATCTCCATAGGGCCTGGGAGATGAATACAGCTGAGTGAGTCTTGAGAGAACAGGATGGAGGTGGAGTTAGGACTCTGGTTAAGGAAGGATTTTTTTTTTTTTTTTAAGATGGGTACATGTAGATAAGAAGTGCATTGTGAATGTTTGTGGATTGTTACAAGGCAGTCACTAATTGGAAACTAAGGTTTCTCTTCAAAATGTTTTGAGAGGTTGAAAGCAAATAGAGTTCATACACAAAAAGGTAAAACTGAAAAGAGAAAGGAAACAAACAAATCATATGTGCATTTATAAGAACTGGTTGAAAGGTCAAAGGGTGACGCAGAACAAGAAATGCAAATGGTAAAAATTACGCTATTGAAAGGAGTTTATAATTCTATGAAGCAATGAAACGCAACGACTTGTATGAAGAACAACTAACACAGAATGACAAAGGTTGGAAATAAATAGTTGGTCAAAGATATAACCAGAATTCTAACTAAAGGAAATAGGGTTGGTAATATTCGTATCAAAGGATAATTTAAAGCAAAAAAAAATCTATGCAGAATTCATTATATATAGATAAATTACATAACAGGTACATCATAAACCTTTATGCAGCAATAATGTAGGGCAAAGGAAAAAAGGACAGCCAAATTGCCGTGGGAAATTTAACTCCTACATAGAAGACATAGAAAATATATTGATACTTGAGACAGAATTAATCCATCTCAAATCTTACATTCTAGCACTGTACTGTCCAGTGGGATAGTGAGTGTGTGGCTTGGAAATGTGAACATGGCTGAGGGGACTAATTTTTAAATTTTATTTAATTTTCATTAAAATTTAAAACCTGAAGCAGCATACAATTTTTTTGTTAAATTCAGCCTGTTTTGATACAATGTATTTTGCTTTAACCACTGAAACTTTAGCATCCAAATTAGATATAATGGAAACAAAATAAATACTGTTTTGAAGACTTAACTGTGAAAATAAGAATGCTAAATATATGATAACTTTTATTTCATATTGAAATATAAAAATGTAGCTATATGGGGTTAAAGAAAAATATTATTCAAAGTAATATCCCCTGTTATCTTCACTTTTTAAATGTGGCTACTAGAAATTATAAAACTACATTTATGTGGCTCATGTTATATTTCTGTTGTGTTAGTTGCTCAGTCATGTCAGACTCTTTGTAATCCCGTGGATTGTAGCCCACCAGGCTTCTCTGTCCATGGAATTCTTTTTTTTTTTTTTTAATTATTTTAATTGGAGGATAAATACTTTACAGTGTTGTGATGATTTCTGCTGTACGTGTTGGCCAAAGGTATACACGTGTCCCCTCCATCCTGAACCCCCTCCCATGCTATCCCTCCAGGTTGTCACAGAGCACTGACTTTGGGTGCCCTGTGTCATACATTAAATTCCCACTGGTTATCTGTTTTACATATAATATTGTGTATGTGTGTGTGTGTTAAGTCACTCAGTGGTGTCCGACACTTTGCGACCCCATGGACTGTAGCCTGCCAGGCTCCTCTGTCCATGGGATTCTCCAGGCAAGAGTACTGGAGTGGGTAGCCTTTCCCTTCTTCAGGGGATCTTCCCAACCCAGGGATCAAACCTGGGTCTCCCAGATCACAGGCAGAGTCTTTACCATCTGAGCCACCAGGGAAGCCCAGTAATGTGTATGTTTCATTGCTATTCTCTCAAATCATCTCACCCTTTCCTTCCACTGAGTCTAAAAATCTGTCCTTTGTCCATGTAGTTCTTTAGGCAAGAATACTGGCGTGGGTAGCCATTCTCTTCTCCAGGGGCTCTGAGGGACAGAACTAAATAGGACACACCTTGCTTTGAAGGTTTTGGAGGCTGTTTGCAAAACCCAATCATTATTAGTTTATGTGCAGTAAGAGAAAATTAGTCCAAGAGACTTGAAATCCAAAGAGAACTTTCCTTTATTTAAAAAAAAGCAGATCAAAAGAGAAAGAAAACACGGAATCTAAAAATAAAAAGGAAAACATTAAACATCAAAACCTGTAGGATGCAGTCAGCTTTAACATAGTCCCAGAGCAGTCATTTTTATCCCTTTAAGGATCAGATACCTCTGAGAATCTGATACAATAGATCCCCGCCCTAGAAAAAAATGCAAACACAAAGAATTTTGCTTATAACTCGAGGAGGCCTACACACATCCAGAAGCCCCTAGGCTATAAATGCCTGTATCATCAAAACGGAAAATAAATTAAGCAGGCAATTAAGATTCAAGGAAGATAAAGCAAAACCCTCAAGGAAACTAGGAAAAGGAACAAGATTAAAAACCAGGATAAATAACAGCAGAATTGTTAAATCCTTGAGCTGTTTCTTTGGAAAAAATAAAAACTAAAAAACAGCAACTGCTAGAATAATCCATCAAGAAAGGAAAAAGAAAAAAAATGCATAAGCAGAAATGAGAAGGACCAGACGTTACCAAAAACAACAGGTTCAGAATTAAGGGAATACTGTGCACAATTGCATAGTAGCAATATGTTGGAAAACTCAATTTTTTCCCTGTAAAAATTCAAATGTCCAAAATTGGCATAAGAAATAGAAAACAGAAAAAATAAAAGGAATTCTTCTATTTTCTAGTATATAAAATATATTTTCTGCTCCTCCAAAAAGCAGCAACAGGTGGTGAATTTGCTGGTAAATTTGAATTTTGATGTGAAACTCTTTCAACAAACATTTCCTGTGTGCCTACTCACAGCATTAGTATATAGTTAGCCAAATCTAAGGTCGTTTTTGTCATTTTAAGCAAACTCTCCTGTTCACAGAAATGACTGGAAAGTCATTAGTTCATCCCATGAGACAAAAAATGACCTTGATCCCTAGACCTGATAGGGAGAAGCTTTGTAGTGATGAGAGGTCAACAGGAAAAATTAAAAAAAAAAACTGACGTGTGCACATAGATAGAACTACATAAACATCCTCTTCTACAATTACAAATCACACACTTTTAAAGGAGGCAGATAGGAAATAATTTTATATATTAAATAACATATAAATTAGTAAGAGCTCCATCAAGCCTCTAAGTGAACAAAGTAAGATTTAAATAAGAGAAGCTAACTTGTAAATGCTTTCTGAAAAGTGTCCGAGCTCAAATTAAGTAAGACAATGACCATCCCACAGCAAACATTTCCAAGTCAGCCCTCTTACCTTAGCTCTGACGGCCAGGTTTCCTGAATATCATGTGGTTTTATGAAACAAGTAAATTGGAACCTGCTTAATTTGCAAGCAAGGAGACAAAGGCATAAATTAGGGAGCACTGGCCAGAGAGATGCTGAAAGGGCTGTTAATTTCAACGTGTCTGCCTGTCCTGAGGTGTGGGTGATTTTAAACACACTGCGACACACCTGCTTAGACTCCAGTCTGAACAGCGCACCAAGTTGCAGCCTGCACAAACGCCGTTTCTAGATTACTAAAACATCCTTTCCACACCTCCCTGCTTGCCTTAAAGAGAAAAAAGTGAGACTGACCCAGTGTCTGCATCTGCGTCTTCCCTGGTAACTAATGTTCACTGAGGAAAATAACCTTTACAGAGAAAAGTCAATACTTCAGTCTTGTCCAAGCTTTCTTCCTCAACTTTGCTTTCTTACCTGCTTCATTACTTTGTTCTAACTAGAAGCAGTTAAGTGCCAAAAAAAAAAAATCTTTTAAAATTGACCTGAGAATTTCAAGCGAAGTGGTGGGACTTGGTAAATCTGGTTCCAAGCAGAGTAAGATGCCCAGAACAACTGTTGCAACCCGGCATAACAGAATTTTCTAATGGTGTCTCATTAGGTATTAATGACATGAACTAATTCCTGGTAGAGTGACGTTTTTGTCAAGGGGATATAAACAAACCAATCATTTAACACCAAGATAATGTAATACATGAAAATTGCATCTTGTTAGGACTGTAGCAAGTGGTAAATTCAAAAGGGAAAGAAATTTTTATAGAATGGCTGGTGTGTAGATGACAAGGAACAAAGTCTGTTTCCAGTATGTGTCTCACACTCAGACACTAAGTCTTATGACAAATCTGTCTTTAAGAACCATTGACAAACTGCACTTTTTATAAAGATTTTTCATGAGCTCTTTGATACCAGTTGGGAACAAATTCCTGGCCCCAGGACAGGGGCCAGGACATAAAACTATTGGATGGCATGGTTTGGGGCAAATGAACTGGTTTAAGCAGAATCTGAGCAGAGCAAATGCCTGGAGGCCAATGGCTTGAGTGGCAGGTCAGACTTAACTATATGGAATCTGCAAAATGTTTAAATGAATTTGATAAGTTTTTTTGTCTCAGAGATTTCGCTACTGTTGATGTTGGTATGGCTAATAATGTTATGAAAACAAAGTTCCTAGTATAAATAAAGCCAACATTCATTGGTTGTTGGATTAAGTGCCATCGGATGTATGAGCACAGAACCCAAGAAAATGAATTGGTTGGAAAAATACCACCTAGTTCTGATTTTTACAGGAATACAGGAACAGTTGGACTGACCCAAATTCACAGGATCTAGAAGTATGCAGTTCTTTAATGCTTTTTGGCCAGGGGAACTAGGTATAAAGCGGTGGTAACTGGACAAGACAGAGATCAACATTATCTGTTAACCGAAGTGGTCTCACTTTTCTCAGCCTTCTTCAATTGTACAACTATAGTAACATGGACACAGCTTTTCAGCTGGCATGGAATTGCCGTCACTCAACTGCAGAGGCAATAACTCCGGCTTAGTAGTGTCATCAGGCTCATCTCCAGGTTCAGAGTTAGAACAATGCATAATGCCAGTGAGCTGGAGGAAGATTAAAAAGGCGAGGTCTTTCAACTTACTCAGATTTTGACAGTATGCTCTGCAGAGTCCTGGTGTTAACTACTTTAGCGAGAGCTGCTGCCCCATGGTGGCTTCTCCTATGGGAAGGATCCGAGGAGAAGCGCACAGATAGTGGGGCCATGCAGTTGATGTGTGTCTTGTTCATGTGTGTGCGATGGCACACAACTGTCGTCAGCCTGTGTGTGAGCTGGGAAAACAGTGGAGTTGGAACTGCTGTTTCTGATGAACAGCAAAAGGAAACTGGCTGAGCTCATGAAGGGAGAGGAGCAGAAAACAGACTTGTACTCTAAGACAGACTGCAGTCTTAAGAGCTGGAAGACAGTAGATCACTGTTAGATGCGATCTACTCAAAACAGTTAAGGAACTAAACACTAGAGCTCCAAGTCCAGTGATGTGTATGTGTGTTTATTCTAAAACTTGATCTATGAATGCACCTGTATCTTGGAGCATGTGAAAACTGTAACAGCTATTAGATGGAGTGATCAGGGGAGTAAAATTTTACTCTGAAATGTACAGCCTGGCTCCTGGTCAAGGACTGTTCAATCCATAATACATAATACCTTTTGAACAGGCGTAATCATTTTTATTACAAAAGCAGGATGGAAGGGGGAAAAAAAGCCACTCAATGTTTCAGTAATTCAATAATTTATTCCTCTAAAAAAGTGTGTAAAAGTATATAGCTCTCATTCACAAGGTATATATGAATGACATTTAAAATGGAGGCTTTTTAGTATTGTTTCTTTTTATCAAAGTCTTTTAGTGTACTGTACCAGCGCTATACTGTAGTTTTTTTAAATGAACTTCACATATTTTTGAATTCTTTCAAATTGTTTGCTATATATAAAAGAAGCTCACTGCAAAATGCTTGAAGGAAAAAAGGAAACAAAAGAAATTCAGAACTTCCCAGAAATGTACAGCTTTTACATTTAAAAAAGGTTCTGAAATATACATACAAGCATGCTGGACAAACCCACCCCTCTCCCCTCCCCATGTCCCCTCTTTAGTTCAAACCAAGGTAAGAGTTCTGATTTCTGCAGAATTTCCAAAATTAAAAATAAAAAAAAAAATAAAATAAGTTCTCACTCTGTAGCAAATCCAGGGCTTGTACATTTCAGATTAATTCAGTAAAAAACTCACAAGTAAAATAATGCATATTTAAGGGAAATATTATACAGACTTTTTCACACAGAAGTACATAATAAGATTTTTTTAAAGTCTATTGCCATTCATTTATTTTTGCACAAAAACGTATAAATATGTCACCAGCTTTTTCTTAACTTAAAAAACTTAAATAAAAGACACCAGATGAAAACTACCCTTTGCTGCCTTTTTTTTTTTAAAGTTTTTGTAGGGGTTTTTTAGTTTTTTGTTTTTTTTTTTCTTTTTTTGCTGAGAATTGGGTTTCTAGGGAAGAAAAGCCCCTGCATTAAAAACAGCCCATTAAAAAAAAAAAAAAAAATTTCAAAGTTCTGATGAATTCTGGGGAAAAAAGCAACCCCAAAGTGGTAAAAGATTACAAATATCTACTTTACAATTTGTCTTCTCACCAAGATAATTTTATACAAGTTTACAATCTTCATCATCTTATGCTCTTCAAAAGGCCTTGAGAATTTTTCCTTTCTGATTAAGAAAAAATAGCACTGCAATATTTTTAAAGTCAATTTTACACTGTACACATTAGATACAAATGGTTTGATATATCAGATTTTTTTAACCTATACATTGCGAAAGTCAACCCCTCCCCCTCATTTGGTGGTACAGAGAACAAAATTATCCATTTACAAGTGATTTCTCTGCTTTCACATTCCCACCACACACTTTTTTTTAAATGTTTTAAACGTTAGATTATTTCAAGAAAAATACTTTTACAAAATCATCAGTTATTACATTTTTTTCTTTTTTTGTTAATAACCAGAATATGGAAGTTTCTTGGAAGAACTTTTAAAATCTGCATGATTCTCTCTACAGATGACTAGAACTCTGCAGCCTGACCAGAGTTGCTCACGGGAGGAAGCCCACACCCACTGCCTTCAGACAGAGACGCACAGCAAGGTAGGGGTAGGGGCGGAATCTTCAAGACAACCCGTTCGGGCCTGGAATGAGGAGTTGTAAAATACTTCAGTTAGCCTCAATGTTTTAAAAAGGCATGGTTTTGTTGTTTTTTTTTTTTAAAAAGTTCCACCACAAAGGCTCAACTTCAAGTACTAATTTAATGGTTAAGTTGTAATATTTCTTTGAAATAATATTCCTATGGTCCAGAAAAAATTCACCATATTTATAACTGATGTTATGAACAAACACTTTTGATTGTGATATGTACATGAGTCCCTTTTGATCTACTGAGAGGAGAGACCTGGCTTTCAGTAAGAATTCACTAGAAAATATATTTCCACTGTGACTATATAAAACTAATGAAGGTACTTGCCTCCATGGCTCTGGGTGGAGCTTGGCTGCCTTCTATATAAAAATGTTGTCCTTCATGAAATGCTGGCCACTTTTAATAAGGAACATGGCAGAATGTTTACCCAGTTCTCAACAAAACCTACTGCTGGGTGGTTCTGAACATATTATTACTTTGTAGGCATGATCCTTCCCAATTTCTATTCACTCCTTTTCCGGCTTCTAGGACAGAGGTATGTAGTCAAAGAATCCTATGGTGGATCTGAGTTGGGTTTTAGCTACTGTACCTGGTCCTCACAAATTAAAAAAATAATAATAAAAAAAAGTCACATGACAGAACAACCTAAAATAAATAAACAAAATGAAGATGTCTCCAGACCTCTTGTATCTACACACAGGTATAAAGTCAACCAAAGCACTCACGCCAGTCTAGATGGGAGCACTAGGGAGATGGAAACCCTATGATGAAATCATGTACTTGAGCTGGTTCTTGTTTTTCAAAAGTCCCAGATTATGGAGTTCAGGTAACCCACAGGCCATACACCAGGAACTGGAGGGTTTCATCAGAGGGCTACACTGCCCATGTTAAACAGAGACTGAAAACACAGACTCTTGTGCAAAAGGACACCGTCTCTTCTATTTCCCTCTTAAAAACCAACAGAAAAACTTCCTGTGGCCCAGTGGTTTGGGGCCGCACACACTGTAACACTGGCTGAAAAGTCACTGCTCGTGGAAGTTTCCAGGTCCGTGAGAGAAGTGTCAGTGAGTCACTCTGGTACTGAACACCGCAGAAATGACATGTGCCTGCTGAGAAGGAATCACAGTGCGGGACTGTGCAGAGTGGTCTCCAGAGGAGGAAGTGGGGTATTTGCAGAGTGTCGTAGGTTCCTTGGACTGAGGTTGCAGGGAGAAGGAACTGAGCCAGAGAGAACAAGTGCTTTTCCAATTAGAGTATATTCATGATGGCATTGTACAACTGAGTGAGCACCACAAAGTGGACGGGAAGGCAGGAGGTACGGTCCTGGGTGGCCGGGTTGCACGTGAGCCAGGACAGAGCGTTGTACTGCTCCAAGACAAACCTGCCGGGGAGAACACACAGGTTAGGGCGCCCAGCACGACGGGAGAGAGGCTGGTCCGAAAGGTCTGACGAGCCAGACGTCGGCAGGAAGAAGGCCTGACCTCATTCTGTAAGTGGTCCCAGGCCCTTGCCTGGAGCTCCTGTCCCGTCTTCCCTTCCTTCTAGACCTGCACTGTCCAAGATGGCAGCCACTGCCCCCCATCAACTCAGATATGCCATATGCAGAGAACAGGCACAGGGACTTCAGGGACTGAATATTTTAAAAAGCATAGAAAATAGCTCATGACTATTTTTACATTGATTACCATTAAATGATACTATTTATATGATATCACTATCATATATTTTTATATATTACTAAAATTAATTTCAAAATTTTTCTAGTAGCCACATTAAGATGGTAATTATGTGACTCACATTATACTTCTATTGGACAGTGTTGCTCTAGAGGCTCTGGAAGCCAAAATCATGTAGATTAGGTTCTTGTTTTAATTATAATTTTCAAATCATTTGAGTTAGAAAACATCAGAAAAAGCTTGCATATCTTCTCAAGGTATATGAAGCATGTTTATAGCTTGCTAAAGTGCAAGAGAATCCCAACCATGGAATTTGTTTTACTTAACTTTACTTATATAATCTATGTCAGGGAGGGTAGAAAATGTGTTCAATGTCAAGTGCTTTAAGCTCCAGACGTGGTTTTCTACCTGTCCACGCCTAGTCCTGACCTACTGCCATCACCATGACGGCGCCCTGGGAACAGGAAGTGACAGCAGCGGTGCTCGCAGCTGCCGGTGTGACGGCGTCTGCGGCACCGCCTGTCCGAGGCACGTGTTGGACGGATGTGGCTTCTCACTGGCTAATCCAAGAGCGCTCCACTGCACTAAAGGTAACGTCTCTTCCACAAACACCACATTTTACTCTTGTTTTTCCAAGGTGTTTTTCATTAAAACATATAATTTCAAACCGTACTGCTATGTCGCCTAGGTCTGAATCTACCTTAAAACATCAGACGTGGTTTTGGAGTCAAGAGGATGCGGAACCCGCTGAGAATTCCTGGCGGGGAGAAGTTCGTCCGTCTGTGCTACAGAAATGTGGTGATGCAGCGAAGCCTGGTAAAAGAACAAGAGAATGTTACCGTTCGGGCCTAGTCAACTTGGGAAGGAAGCCCACGTCTGCCAGCAGCAGATACTGTCTAAAGTCCTTAGGAGTCAGGGTTTCTATAAGTCCCTGAATTCAAGCTGCTCAGTAACCCCAAGGTGATTCCAAATAACTCTATATCCTAGAATAGAGTGGGAAAAAGCTAGCTTTGCAAATGCCCTACAAATAATTAAATAGTGTCCCCCTACAGGTTTTAATCTACAGAAGGCCCACTGTCTGGGTGGCTGACGGTGTCACCGTGGTCCTCACTCCTGACCTCCACGCTCCATCACTGGTGTGCTGCCCTTCCAGTGTCACGTCCAAAGGCACGTGCTAGCCCACTTGAAGCGGTATGACAGAGCCCTGGGTTCAGCAGGTACCAGCATGTTCTATCTACTATGAAGTTCCCCATCAATCTTTAGCTAGGGTTTTAGCATAGTTTTACTTTATTAATTTTGAAATAATAATATTTAAGGCAGAGGCAACATACATGCTTAATTCTCCTTCAAAAGGTGACTTACTTTAAATGTTTTGTTTTCCAGCACAACTATGAACCCATAGACTTTTAGCAGTCTGTTGCCATCACTGTTCATTCTGATGACCAAGATCCCTGGGCAATGGCAACCCCTTCAAGTTGGCTAAAGGGTTCTTTGAAAAGACTCTAATAATCTTTGGTAACTTCCATGCTTTTAGGCATGACAAGATGTCTCAAAACATCATGAATTTCTTACTTTAGTCCTGGAATCAGTCATTCCTCAAAGAACTCTCCTTCTTTTGAATGATAAGTGGTATTGAGAAATCATACATGTGTCAAGAAAGGTGTTTGTTGCTACTAAGCTATCATCTCTAAGTCTTTTCAATAAACAGAGCTTAAGTATTTAAGCTTGAGTATTTTTTAGCGATAACTCTAACTGAAGGTAAAGATTATGGATTTTTAACATAAATTCTTTGATTTCATAATACTGTGTTAAAGTCATCAGGAGAAGAAAATTGTTTTTAACCATCCAGGTGTATGTGTGTGTATCACATGGAGCCCTCTGTAGTGGGCCTTCTGCATCAGAAGCGGAATGCCACAGTCCTGCCAATAGAGTATGATGTTCAACACCTGCATTTTTGCCCATCTATATAGATTTCTTCTAGGTTCTTTCACCCAAACTGAAGTGAGAGATCTTTTGCTTTTAACTTTAATTTGGAGTAAAAATTTCCAAGAAATATACAGGAAGGGGCACGCATAAACATAGGGTTTTAGCTTACTCTCCTGCCCTACTCTAAGTTCCTCCCCTCAATTCTCCTCCCTGCATCTAGCTGTAAGAAAAACATCCTCAGACTTCAAGTAGACATGAGAGAATCAGGGAACAAATACAACAAATTCTCACCAAATTTTGAGCGTTAAGTCTCATCCCCCCCAAAACTTCAAACATGACACCAAACCAACCTTTAGGAAGAGGGGACACTGGTTCTGAGCCTGGGGACATGATGACCAAAACCACTGGGGGAGATTCTCGGCTTTGGCGGTTGACACGAAATACCCAAGGGCCAGAGGCTGCTGTTTCAGCTCCTCGGGCGCTTCCCTAGAAAGAAGACGCTCACCCTGGCTCTGAAAGACAAAGTCCCAAAGCGTGATCAGCATTTATCACCAAAGAAAGCTTTCTGTAAAATCATCTTTTCAAAAGAAATCTATATAATTGACATGCAATACTAGTTTCAGGTGTACAACATAATGGTTCTAATTGTGGGAAATATTCACAATAAAGCTAGTGAACATCCACCATGTATGAAGCGGAATGTTTTTTCTTTTGATGAGAACTTTAAAAAAAAAATCTACTCGTAGCAACTATCAAACATACAATATGGTGTTTTAAAATTATTTATTTTTGGCTGTGCTGGGTCTTTGTTGCGGCGCGTGGGCTGTGGAGCACAGGTCAAGTTGTCCTGCGGCATGGACTCTGTGCCCCTGTGCTGGCAAGTGGGCTCTTAACCAGTGGACCACCAGGGAAGTCCCTGCGATGTGGTATTAACTGTGCATTGTCACATCTGCGGACACTTCTCTTACAACCGGAAGTTCGTCCTCTCTGACACCATCACCCAACTTTTTATCAGTTCACTGTGCACACTATAGTGACTAATCCCCTTCCTGGCAGCACCTCACACACACATCAACTGACCAAGAAAGGGCAGCGGGGAGGCATTGTCTTTGCCACACACACAGATATCTGATGATATATATATATATAACTAACATCAGCCAAGGAAATACACTTATTTTCTCTGCTTCCTTTTCTGCAGGCACTATTAGATAACAAACTAAAAACGGAAGGAGTGGACTCTGCCAGCTGAAGGAGCTGCACCACCACACCCAGGTGCTCTTTCCCCCTGCAACCACCCGACTGTCCACTGTCAACAAGGTCGTAACACGTCATGGGTCTCTGACCTGCCAGCAGTGGGCGGTCTGCTCCTGAGACGTCTTGTTTCAATTTACAGCAATCCCAGGAATGAGATTTTTGTGAGAGCCTTATTGGGCTTTTTTTTGCAATTGACATTTTCCTCATCTTTGCCTTTTAGCTAGCTTCAAGAGTTGAAAGTGAACCTTTTATGCAAGCAATAATAAGTAATCCATCTGTTCTCAAAAGACTTCTGTTTCGAAGAAACAAACAACCCTGAACTACTGCACCAAGTTGTAGGAATTCTGAGTTGCTTAAGAAAAACTAACCGCAACTTTGACTGCTTTCTCCTGTTGTAATGTCTTAACTGAATATCAAAGAATGTTTAATGGTGCAGAAGGAGAAAATGCTGAAAGCCTGTCAGAGTCACCTGGCTGCAGGCGTTCAGGAGTGGAAAAGGCCACCTGACCAGCCTCAGCACAGAACTGTTTGAAGTATGACATTCAATGGCTTGAGGCACCAACCAAAGGAGACAGCCAGCACGCCTCTGCTTCTCACAAACTGACATCATATACTTCAATTACTGATTCTTTGTTAATGGACAGGTGGAATTATAACCACCAGTACTGCAAGGCAGTTGCTCGTATTTCCATTTCACAGATAAGGTAACCAAGGCTGAGAAAAGTAGAGTAAATCTGTCCAGGTAACACAAAGCTAGCGAGCTGTAACTCAGAGCTACGTTTATCAAGCTCCAGGGCGCACATTGCTAGCTGCAGTGCTATTTGCCTCTAGAGTTCACAGTAATCCTAAATTAAAACCATTCAATGTAGAAGTTGTGTTCTTGGTCCCCGTCACAACAATCTCCAGTGAACCAATAAATTGTATTAACTGGCAAATGCTTGAGGAGGAAGTCAAGACACTTACAATCTCTTCCTCCAGAAGGGAAAATTAGGGGGCAGGCAGTAACATGAAGGCAGACTACCGAGTTGCCACTCCTTGGTCTCATCTGCTCTGTAACTAAAGTCTTCCATCTTCTTTTCTCTTGATGGTCCTTCAGCAAACTCAGGGCTGGCAATAAAAGTCCCACCTGCCAGAAACCCAAGTCCTCCAAGAACATCTTTATGTCTAAATGAGGGTAAACAGGTTGCTTTTACTTGTCCAGTTTAAGATACTAGACAGCTATTTTTCTGTGTCTAACCCCTCAATCTCTTAGTATTTTAAGTGTAATACCAGGATAAGGTATCTATCACCTAGCTTTATGGCAGAACCTTTAATGCTTCAGTCTTCTGCTAGTTCACCTCTAAAATCCATAGAATATTTAAAGATGAAACTAGTTGTAAGCTCTGTTCTGTCCCTTAATATTCTGGCATTAACGCGGACATGTCTCCAAAATCAGCCTCCTGTGAGCTCTTCCCATTCCCGCAAGCTGGCTACAGAGGAGGTCGGACTGCCTAAAAAAGGTGGCAAACGACAGACCGAGACAAGGGAGGCCTCTTTCCGAACAACCATCAACAGTATGTCTTCAGTTAACACAGTTACTCTGCATGTTGAATAAGCAGGATTATTGAACTAGTCTCTGAAAAGCTGCTGTTTTGGCAAAAATATTACAATTAACTGGGAAACAGCAAGCAACCAAAATTAATTTTTGCTCAGAAGACAATTGCATAAAACTCTTACAATTGTAATGGACTATTCTTCTGATTAAACACAGTCATCAGGAATGGTAATACCTTTCTTTAGAATTCCTGCCTTTGTTCAAAATGGAACAACAGAGCCACACGGACTTCACTTGTATCAGGACCACTGGGAGGAAAGGCGGATGTAGTAACGGAGGTCAGCGCTCTAGAGGCCTTCCCTCAAGGCTGTGGTGGGTTTAAACACGCCACGTTTCCCAAGTCGTGCTTACCCGGCCGTGCTGAAAGTGAGAGCCCACGCCGATCCCAGAAGGAGAGCCTGGGGAGGGGACGGGGGAGGAGTTGGGAGAGGAGTGGAGATTCCCAGTCATTAATATGCCAATATCATTGTCCATATCATCTGGGAACGGAAGGTCAACAAACATGTCATCTGGAGGGGAGAGAGAAAAACACAAAAATTAAAAAGCTATCCACAGCCCCAACTTGAAGCAAAACATGGTTTGTTCTAGGACTGTTCTAGGTATGTATTGTTAACCACTTAGACTTAATGTGTGCCCATTGGGTTCAAGGTGCTGCAAATAAGCCTTTCATTGTGTCCTCTCTCCAGTGATCTCCTAGTGTGAAGTATTAACAGAATGGAGAAATAAAGAACTTAAAATTCCAGCCTCCAAAGGCACGTAAAAAGATGGCAAAACAGCTAAAGAAGCAATTTAATTATTAAACAAAGTTAAAACTGACGCCATACAAGAAAACAGCAGACTCCATCTATGCATCCATTTAGCAACTAAAAACACTTAAGGCTAAATTAATGCATGTTAATAGGTGTGAACTTGGCCTGAAACTGGAGGCCTCTTACACCAGCAGATCAAAGACAGTGTTTTCCCTATGAAATCCTCTCCTGTATCATATAAGTAAGGTAGACACATAGCCGAAAACTTGGAAAGTATAAAAGGGGAAACCCAGTCACCATGACCATTTTTGCTGCTTCTGTTTCTGTATTTCTACACCATGATCATACTACACTTATCATCTGTGTACACACATGCAGGATGATATCCTTTTATCCTCCCCATTTCATGGGAGCAAATGCTGCTAAAAATTCCTCAAAAAACACTGCAAATGGCTGCATAATATTGAGCATTATACAGTTTATACTCATTTCTTAACAAATGCTATTCAAACCAAGAATATCTGTTAAGAGTCATCAACTAAGGAGTTGTTTCAGAGCAAATTAGATTTCAGATGATCAGCAAACGGCAGGTGCTATCTTACTGCCCAGCAGTCTTCAACTCATTTCAAACCAGCCAAGAAATATTTATTGAAAGAGTGACACCCATGTACAGGACACAGCCCAACAGATACTTCTTGCCTTTCATTTAATGAAAAACAGGAGAAGGTTAATTACCCAAGAAAGGAAAGTGTTTATATGGCCTCGGCAATAGTATAAATGAAATCCTCAAAACCAAAAAGATTCTAAGCCCTTCAGTTCCCTCATGTTCCATAAGCTGTTCATTACAACACAGAAGAACCCGCCGCAGCCCGGTGACCCCTTGCTGGAGCACGGCATTTTGGTGAAGGATCCGAGCTGCTCTGGGTCCACTCACCATTGTTGGGGCTAAACCCATCTTCATTGGGATAGTTGGCTGGAGCCACCTGGATGGTTGACGACGTTGGGAACACCAAGATGTGCGTACAGGAAGCATCTTGAGGGGTGTTAAGCTGAGATGACTGCATGTTCAGTGCAGTACTTCGACCAAAAACAGAGCCCATTGTGACAGCATCTTAAAAGGTGGGGAAAAGGTATTAATTCCTTTTGTGTAGCAGTGAATAACCCCACAAATACATTTTAAGAGGACCTGAACTGGACTGATGAGTCTGACACAAGTGCCATGATGGATACACATTTAAAGTCGAGTGCATTTGTTTAAATAATTTCAAGAAACTGACTCAGGGCATTTACCTATGATAAACCAAGCCAGATTTCACATTAGGCAAGTTAAGATAAAATTGGACTGAGTCAACCAAAAATTCTTTACTCATATCATCTCATTCAATCATCAAAGCCAACATCTTGAGGTAAGAACTACTACCCATGTCATAAGGAGGACAGAACACAAAGAAATGATGTAACCCGCCCGACAGGATGGGCTCAGGCAAATAATTCGCCATGACTCTAAGAGCTCTCGATCACACTCAGGACTCAGGCTCTCTCCCGAGTGATGGTTAACAGATAATAAAGTCACAAACCACTCCCTTGGAAGAGACCAAACAGTTTCCACTTTTGAGCCGTGAGTACAATTGTTTTTCATAAAGATTATAAAGATACAGTCTATATTTGTGTGTGAACTTCAGAATAAATGGACTGAAGTACTCTGATACCTAATTAAGAAAACTGACAAGAGAGTTACCTGGCATCACTACAAAGGAGCCCTGGGGCTCCATGGCAACCAGGCAGGCACTAAGGATAGAAGGCGAGTCTGCGGCAGAGATTCCACACATCCGGCACACGTCCTTGAGCCGTTTACTGATTGTCTGCAGTGAACACTCTCCGAGGAGGATACTCCAATCTGGAATCAAATACCACAGTCTCACACAGTCTTCGAAATGCATACTGATGTGAGCTTTGAGTGTTTTATCAGTTCTGCCTGATAATTGAATTTCCAGGATTGGGCCCTAAAGGGAATATGTCTTTATACAGGTTCCCCTCCTTGCTACAAAGAAAATGTTACTTGACCTCGATTACACTTCCTTAACAAGGGAACAAAGGCCTACCATTATGGAGACTGAGGTAACATGGGGGCCCAGCACAGACCCAGGCAGACGGAGGGCAGTGGATATACTTTCTATTGGGGATGCCAGTCTATTCTGTCCTTTCTCCTCCTCCTCCAGGCCTGATTCTTTCACACCCTCATAGATACTTTTCTTCAGAAGAGAGCAGAGTTGGGGGTGAACCTCAGTTTTGTTTACTGCTTAGGTTGGTTGTTTCATCAAAGGCAAGCAGCAAAAGAAACCAAGGGGACCCTTTCCTGGCATGCCCCAAACAGCTGGGAAGCAATGGGTGCAAGCAACATGCTCCAGATAATGCCACATTAGTTGTTCAGATTAAAAAGGTGGAACAAATGTTCTATTATTTGTTTCTTGCCTCCAAACAAAGGCAGGATATCTCCTCAGAACTGCGGAGGGTAATGTTCCTCTGGGAATTGAAGAGCACTCGTCCTCCCTTTATTCAGACCCTGGACACACAGGAAGCCCACCACCATCACATGACTGCAGCCACACACTGTCGCATCCCAGAGGCAACGCCACTCCACCTCTCCACCGCCACATGCCTGCTCTCCCTTAAGAAGCAGTTTAAAACCCCCCCAAAACTTTCACATTTCACATTCCCAATGAACAGTGAACCGAAGTGGCTAAAATAAAAAGGGTCAAGGAACATGGAGGAGGGTGTATGTTTAAAAAACTACAGAAAAACCCGAGAGATGTGAATTCAGTATTTAAAAACCAAATAAGAAAGAAAGCCAGTAGGATTATTTTTTTTATCACAAACACTCTGGTGATTAAGAATGGAGATTCACAAAACTGAAATCGGTGGACCTGTATCTGCTTCTGCCCCACAGAAATGCAAGGTGATGCAGAGCTCGGTTCCCCGAAGGAAGAAACTCATGTCCTGTACCCTAGGCTGTTTTCTGTGTTCATTCCTTGAAGGTGTGTTTTCTCTGTCTTTTGATGGAGCCCTTGGTCACACTTGTGTCCCTTCTAAAAAATCATACAAGGGAGGGCAACAGCTCTAATAATTTTCCAAAACACCAAATGACTAGACTGCTAGGCTATATTTTTATCCCCTCTACTTCTTTGCTATTATATTCTAACTTTTCCCAAGGGTTAAGAGTAGCTTAAAGCCTTTAAGAAATAAGATTGACTAAAAGGTATACTAGGAGAGAAGATAGGAATTCTGACAGAAATGAAATGATGAATCCCCTAATGAACAGACCTCCAGGCTACTGATAGAGATTCATTATAAGTATAATATTCTTTTAAAAATGAAAAGGATTATATTTTTCTATTGGTCTAGAGTATGATTTAATAAAAAAAAAATTCTGTGTATAAGAAGATTCCTACACAAACACTTAATACATATTATATATTTGTATAAACTGCTGTTAAACCCTAATAATTAACCCCTACGAGACAAGTTATATCCATACCAGGGGTTTTATTTCAGGGTTTCCCCAAACACCTGATATAAATTTCACGTAAAGAAATACCATGCACACTCCGGTCCGCAGGCCACATCGTGCCCACCACCTGATGTCAGCAAGGTCTTCTGGGAACACAGTCACGCCCACTCAAGGGGGTACTGTCTGTGGCTAATGTGACAGTACAACAGAACAGCTGGGTTGCTCAACAGTGACCAGCTAGCCTGCACAGTCCAAAATATTTACTATCTGGCCCTTTACAAAGAAAGTTTGCCTACTCTGCCCTAATATACACGTGAAACATGCAAACCTACCAGGCTAATTTGTGACACATGCTTGCTTTTGCACACACCTTAGAAAAAATTCACATCTATATGCATATACTGGATTTTCTATAAATATGTCATTGACAGGCTTAAAAAAAAAAATCTAGGCCTGTTCAAATTGCTTATATAAAACTGTACAAGTAGCTCCACAAGGATAAAGAACGAGCTGGGCTCAACCTCAGGCAAGGCAGCTGCCAGTGGTCAGTGGTGTTACACTGTTACTTACTTTTAGTCCTTTGTTGTATTTCTTTTTTGTTGTTGTTGTTGTATTTCTTATAAGGAATATAAGTTGGGGGATTCAACTTAAAAAAAAATCTGTTCTCTTAAATTTCCAGACTGCAGACTATCAGACAGTGGTAATGTTTTGGAACAGTGTTTATAATTTGCAACTACTTGTCCTCGTCAACAAGGATTATCTTGTTATCACGCCACTAAAACAATATAATCGCCTCACCATCAACCACCAAAAAGAAACAAGCAAATGCAAGTAAAGGCTGTATATGACGTTTACTATCATCCATAATCTGATATAAAATTTTCTGGGTTGAACTTGTTTAAAAAAAAAAAACCGACTTGTTCTCACTGACTCAATATACAAAGGTTAGAAAATCTAATTTACTAAGTGTCACTTTTATAGATTAATATAAAGAATTATTTTTCTGCTAGGTTCAATATTTAAAATTTTCTTTGTAAATGATTCTGTTGCTAATAAAAAGTCCAAAAACCACAAGTTTACCCTGTACATTTAAAACAATCAGAAAATATAACCTGCTGTTATCTACTCTTACTACCAACTTTACTCTTTTCTCCCTCAGCTTAGTTAATGACGTTAGCTCAGCCCTCTTCCTTTCCTTTGCTTCAGGAATTTCTCACCTTTGAGTTCCCCGTGGCCCAGACGCCCAAGTCGCCCGATCACAACTCTCCAGGGCAGAGATGTCATCTGGACAATACCGACACACCATTCCCACAACTTCTGTAGTCCGATTTTACGTGCAGATACTTTACTCCTCCGTGACCTCAAATAAATGGAAAAGGGTTCCCAAATGAGTCAAAGCTATTACTGAGTACAACAAAACCAAGAAAATTCCAAAGAACCCACCCCCATGGTACCCACTGCACTTAGGTAGGAGAGTTAGAAAGATCCATTAGCTGAGAAAAGGCACAGTGTCAGGTCACATGCACCACAAACACCAAGGCTCCTCACCTGTTTGGTAAAGCAATATTTACAATACAAGTTTCTAATAATTCTCCATGGAGGTCAGTGCAGGAAGCCAAAAGCCAGCGCTGGTCATGAGACAGACAATAGCCCACAAAGAGCACGTTGTATTTCTGGCTCGCTTCACCAAGTGTCTCTCCCAGCTCTGTCTGCTTGTCTTTGATTGGGGCCAATATAAAAGGAGGGGAGTAAAGCTGGATCGGGCTGGGCCGCTGAAATAAGAAAATCAGAATCAGAAACAACACAGAGCAGCTCAACTCGGGGTTCACAACAAAACCCATACAGCACCGAGGGAAACCAACAGGGAGAAATGATGACAGACTGCACACCGACTAGTCCTATAAATAAATAATGATACAAAAAGGCTGTATAAGTTACGTGAGCTAGGGAACTCAATCAAGCCAGAATTTCCTTATGAAAATAAATAATTGGCCCAACTTAGTCATTAGGAAAGTGGATTAAAACCACTATATATCCACCAGAATGTCTGAAATACAAAAGACAGACAACATCAAGTACTCATGAGAACAGGGTGACCAGAACTCTCTCTCACTGATGGTATAAGCTGTGCCTTGGAAAAGCATTGACAACAGCTGTAAAGCTGAACAAACATGTACCCTCTGACCCCCCCACCCCGCAAATGCACATATATGCTGACCAAGGACAAGTATAAGCATGTTCCTAACAGTATCCATTTTAATAGCTCAGAAAAAGGCACACAGAACTAACAAGCCATGTGGGAAGTGTTACTTCTACCTTCTGATTAGCAAGATGTTTGTGGAAGCAGGAAAAAAAGCAATTCCAAAAAGAAATGGAGCAACCAAAAAAAAACATATGAGTTAGTGTTTGCAAATGCAGAAGAAGAATTTTTCTACGAGAAGGCAATCCAGAAATTCAACTGCTCAGTGCAGGAGGAGAGTGACACGTGTTTGGGAGGCCGATGGTCCTTTGATGATGTACCAATGGAGCCCCTGCGAACTGTGATGTTAATTCCAGGCAACAAAATGAATGAAATTATGGAAAAACTGAAAGAACATCTGTCTGTCTAACCCATCTCCCATGGACCATGGTGGGCTTGCTTCTGTTCAATTACCAGAAGACTTGGTGGAGGCTTACTTAAAAACTCATGACTTTATTCAGATGAAGGTCCTCTTAGAAAAAGTAGGGTTCTGTCACCTGTGTCTGAGACACATTTACAAAATATCTTTGCTTTTAAAAATTTTGGTCAAGTTAAGAATGGTTGGTTAAAAACTTTTCTAGTAAGAAGAAAGATATAGAGTAGTAATTTAAAGAACTCAGTAAAAACTTCTACTTTTAGTTTTTAAATTAAAAAGAAAAAGCTCAGAAGAGAAAACAACCTAAATAACCATGAATAGTAAAATGGATGATAAGCTGTGATAAAGTTACACAAGCAGAATATTAAATGGCCAAGAGAATGAAAAAACTACCACAAGCGACAAAATGGGTAATTCACAACACTGAATAAAAGAAGTCACACAAAAGATTGCAAATTATAATTCCACTTATAGAAAAGTCAAAAGACGGGCAAAATTACATTGTTACAAGTCAAGATAGTGATCTCCACTGGAGTGACTAGAAGGGATGTTAGAGATGGATGCTTGTTATGCTTTATTTCTGGCTCTTAGGTTACATAATATTTTTACTTATAGAAATTCAGCAAGCAGTACACTTATTGACTTTGACTGTGTGGATCACAATAAACTGGAAAACTCTGAAAGAGATGGGAATACCACACCACCTGACCTGCCTCCTGAGAAATCTGTATGCAGGTCAGGAAGCAACAATCAGAACTGGATATGGAACAACAGACTAGTTCCAAATAGGAAAAGGAGTATGTCAAAGCTTTATATTGTCACCCTGCTTATTTAACTTATATGCATAGGACATCATGAGAAATGCTGGGCTGGAGGAAGCACAAGCTGGAATCAAATTGCTGGGAGAAATGTCAATAACCTCAGATATGCAGATGACACCACCCTTATGGCAGAAAGTGAAGAAGAACTGAAGAGCCTCTTGATGAAAGTGAAAGAGGAGAGTGAAAAAGTTGGCTTAAAGCTCAACATTCAGAAAACTAAGATCATGGCATCTGGTCCCATCACTTCATGGGAAATGGATGGGGAAACAGTGGCTGACTTTATTTTTCTGGGTTCCAAAATCACTGTGGATGGTGATTGCAGCCATTAAATTAAAAGATGCTTGCTCCTTGGCAGGAAAGTTATGACCAACCTAGACAGCATATTAAAAAGTAGAGATATTACTTTGTCCACAAAGGTCCGTCTAGTCAAGGCTATGGTTTTTCCAGTGGTCATGTATGGATGTGAGAGCTGGACTTTAATAAAGAAAGCTGAGCTCTGAAGAGTTGATACTTTTGAACTGTGGTGTTGGAGAAGACTCTTGAGAGCCCCTTGGACTACAAGGAGATCCAACCAGTCCATCCTAAAGGAGATCAGTCCTGGGTGTTCATTGGAAGGACTGATGTTGAAGCTGAAACTCCAATCCTTTGACCACCTGATGGGAAGAGCTGACTCATTGGAAAAGACCCTGATGCTGGGAAAGGTTAAAGGCAGGAGGAGAAGAGGACGACAGAGGATGAGATGGTTGGATGGCATCACCAACTCGTTGGACATGGGTTTGGGTGGACTCTGGAAGTTGGTGATGGACAGGGAGGCCTGGTGTGCTGCGATTCATGGGGTCTCAAAGAGTCGGACACGACTGAGTGACTGAACTGAACTGAACACTTAAGACTGGGCACTTTTCTGTGTATATATTATACTTTACTATGTGTGTGTGTGTGTGTGCAATTTAAGAAATCAAAGCATTAGCTGTTACCTAAGACAAATATTTTAGATTAACTGTGATGAAATTTAACCTTTTTGTTTACAGCTATTACATATGTATCAGTATTTAGTAGACTACAGCAGGGGTCAGCAAACTTCTGTAAAGGACCAGACAGCAAATACTTTAGGCCTTGTGAGTCTCTTTCACATAATCCTCTCTTTGTAAAAATGTAACCATCACTTCTATCTGGCTGCTCATACACATGCAGGCTGCAGGCTGGGTTTGGCCCATAGTCAAGAGTTGCCAACCCGTGAATTCTATAGCATAAGAAACAGCAATAATGGAATTACAGAATTTTGAAGTTAAAGGAGACTTTGGAGATAATTTAACCCAATTCCTTCATTTCAAGGATACAAAGATATTCAACAACTTGCTCAAGTTTCAAAACTAACCTTATCACTGATCCATTCACTCTCCACAGACCTGGAAATTTCACACCAGAAAAACCAAAAACACATAGTCACATAAAAACTCATACACAGCTATTTAGAGCAGCATTAGTCACAACAGCCAGAAAGTGGAAAAGTCCACACGTCCATCCACTAATGGGATAAACAAGTTGTGGTCCATCCATATAACGGAGTATTATTTAGCCATAGAAGTGTCATATGTGCTATGACATGGAGGAACCTTGAAAACATGATGTTAAATGAAAGAAGCCAGACATAAAAGCTTATGTATGGGATGAATCTATTTACATAAAACATCCAGAACAGGCAACCCTACAGAGACAGCAAGTGGAACAGTGGCTGCCAGGAGCTTGCACGAGGCTGTGCCACTGCAGAAATTGAGAATCCCTGGAAGCAGAGGACTAGTATCACGTTCACCACTGCACACTCGACACCTAATGCAGAGTCTGGCATGCAGCAGACACTCGGCTTCAGTCGCTGGATGAAAGTACAGAATTCTCCCTGCAGGCTGAGGAGAGGCCGCACGGAGCAGTGGGCCAGTGCCTTAATGCAAGCGAAGATTTACGGGCCTCAGTAAGTATTCATAATGTTTGGTTCTTAGGTTTTTAATTAAGCCAAACAATTGATCTCTCTCTTCCCGTTCCAAAGCAAAAGGAAGAAAGCATATTTTTGCGATATATTTTCATCTGAGTCTCACTTTGTCTCATGAACTCTCACGGTGTTCTGCCAGTATGTTATATAATCTTTTAAAACATTACATAATGCCTTGGGATATCTTAATATAGGTAGTCAGCCTTTACTCACTTCTATGAAAATGCAGACTGCTGTTAGTTATCACTTGAAATTGTGATAGCTTCTTATGAAAGCATAAGGAATGATTGCATCTGAACTGCACAATAACCACAAGAGGTAAAGAACTAAGAGATTTAAAGTGTATACAGATAGGACAAACTCGTGATTTCCAGGCACAAATAAGAAGTAGAAACAGATTTATTACAATTCTAGAAAAAGCTAGTAGTAGAGAAAATAGATGACTTGCTCACCAAAGTAAAAAAAACACAAACTCAACCAACTAACCTAAAATTGCCAAAGACAGAACTTTTCTATAACCCCAGAGTGGATGTAAGCTGTCAGCTCAGCAGTTCCCCTCCTTGGGACCAAGCTGACTTGAACAAGTTACAACAAACATGGTATTAAGCAGTACGCTGTCTTTTTTTTTTTTTTTAGTTTTCCAAACATTACCAACTAAAATTAGCAGTTTTGGGTATTAAGTTCTCTAACAGTAAAGCTGTGTTTGCTGGCTCTTATTAGTGGGTAATTTTTCATGCAAAAGTTGTGGAATTGATATTTGAAGGCTCTGAAAGTCCTCAACACTGCCCTGTACGTCTGTCTTCAGGAAAAGATGATCTAGTAAAACAACAGCAGTGTACAACTCCTGTTTAAAGAACGTTTGCCCTGGTGTTGTGGAGGTACACATCTGTGGAATACAGGGTTAGGAAGATGGAGAGAAAACACATTCATCCAGAAGCACAGAGACCAGGGGAAGAGAAGCATCAGAAGGTGAGCGGCCCATGTAGAGTGGACACACACACAACAGCTGCTCCAGGAGGAAAGAGCTGGGGGAGGTAGAGGTAGAGACTGATTCAAGACACAGATCGGCTTCCAAAAAATAATGAGCAAAATAAATATAGGAAAGCTGAACATTAATAAGTAAAATAGTAAGTAAGAAGGATAAGTGTGTTGTTGCCTTAGGTCTTACATCAAGAAAAAAGCAGGAGTTTGCTTGCCTCCTTTCTCAAAAAATACAAGTTCAGAGAAGTTACCTCCTCCATTTCAACATAAGGATTAGAGCAATCTACCACTCTTATGTAAAGGGAGAAGACAGAACTAGCAAGTAACTCTCCTGGCTTACATCTTTAGTATAAAAGGAGTCTTTGCAAATTTCTGCCCTGCTGCCTCCTACCTCCGGGTTCTTGAGAGTCATCTCAATGCTGGCAGCAGGCCCGAATCCTGTGAGGGATTTAATGTGGATCTGTGTAGGCAGAGGTCGCCTGCATTGGCAGTACACTGAAAATGCCATGGACTTCAAGTATTGAATGTAGAAAACTTGCTCATCCTTCATTGTCTGCAGCATGTACTGGCAAGGCACAATCTACAGACACAAATACAAACAAGACTGGGAACAGATCTAATACGCTAACAAGGCAGCTGGAAAAGGAAATGGTCTGATTCTTTATTTGAATGGGGGAGGCAACTTTAGTCTTAAAATACAGAAATGCCAAACATAATATAATCCAATCTTAATTCCTTTCAGTGACACAAAGTCTTTTTTTCTTTTTTTTTTTTGACACAAAGTCTTATATTACAAAAACAGCAGTTTAAGAAAGGGTGTCACTCTGCTAGGCAAGTTACATTGTCACTTAGAAATTACCCTGTTCCCATTTTAGGGATAAATTCTCAATTTATTGTTGCCATGCCCTCAAATTTTAAAACTTGCTTTTAAATATATTTCTCAGTTCTATCACATATACACTTAATATGCATGGCATCACTGGGATTATTGTCTAATCATGTGAGACACAAAACTTCAACGAAAAACTATCAACAAACTACTCCAGGAGCTTTAAATTAATTCTATAGAAATGACTTGAGTTAAAACGGACAGCAATACAAAAATCTAAACACCCATCATTTTTCACCTATTAAATTATAAGCTTAAAAAATTATTACACTATGAAGTTGGCAAAGGTGCAGTGAAATAAAGCATGCTCATTCACTCCTGAAAGAACTGTAAATAACTATAACCTTTTGGGAAAGGAATCTGGCATTATTTATCATATCTTTATCAAAGAGAGATTACACATAAAGATGTTTATTATGGCAGTATTCATTTATTTATTGGTCACGCTATGCAGTTTTCGGGACCCAAGTTCCCCAACCAGGGGCTGAACCTGGCTCCGGCACTGGAAGCACAGAATCCCAATTACTAGGTTGCTAAAACAGTGAAATGGTAGAAAAAAAATTACATGAAAATATGATCTCAATTGTGTAAACAAACACAGAGAAGAGGTTAGAGAAAGATCAAAATACTAATAATGTCTGAATCTAAAAGGTAGAATTAAGAATAATTTTTCTGTTTTCATATACATACAATTTTTTAAAAAATGTATTTACTTTCATAAAAATAACAACAAAGTAAATAAACTTGCAGTTAGTTACCTGGAGAATGAAAGAATTTCTCATATGCTCAGGTAAATTATCCAGCATTTCTGTGTAGCAGCGCATCAAACTCAACAGCCAAAAATTTCCGCAAGTGGAGTCTTCCTCCGCAGTGTAAGTGAAGGGGTCCACCATGTAAATGACGACAGCGGGAGGGTAGGCTTGGCTGTCTGCAGAGTCGGGCTCCGTGGGAATTCCTATTCTCTCCCTTTCTGTAACACTGCAAACAGAGTCACTTATGAGACGCGCAACATAAATTATAAAAAATACATCAACTCCAGAGCAGACTGACTCCCTGGACAGTGATTACAGAGTAAATGCAACATCAAATGGGAACAAAATGAAGGCAAACCAAGTCAGTTGGCACCAAGATAGATGGAAAATGACAATGTGCTTCTCTAAAATGGGAGATCTCTTTTCACTCCCATGATTTCCTTCTACGAAGATGTTTTATAATGCTGTCATGTTAATACGAAGAGGTTGAAAGTGAAAATGTTAGTCACTCAGTCGTGTTGGACTCTGTCCAACTGTAGCCCACCAGGCTCCTCTGTCCATGGCATTCTCCAGGCAAGAATCCTGGAGGGGTTGCCATTCCCTTCTCCAGGGCATCTTCCCAACCCAGGGATTGAACCTGGGTCTCCTGCATTGTAGGTAGATTCTTTACCATCTGAGACACCAGAGAAATATTATTCATATATTCATATAGTATTAATAGTAATATTAATTACTCTAAGTATATTAATTAGTAAGTAGATACTATTATACTAGTAATACAATAATTACTAGTAAGTTTATAAGAAGTTCTCAGATTTCTTAACATGAACTATAGACTGACAGTTGTTACCTTCTTGGGGGAAGAATAGAAATACAGCACTTCACTGGGTTTAGAGACGCGTGAAGTTGAGGGGGCTGGGGGCAGAGAGGAAGAGTAGCCCAGGGGTCCAAGTCGTAGCCACTCGGCTCAGTCAGAGTACCGTACCTTTCCTGTCCGTCCTGGGAGGGCTGCGAGGAGGTCTGCCCGGGCTCGCTGTCTCCAGCACAGCCCAGGTTCCCTTGCGTTCTCTCTGCAGCGCTGGCCCCGGTGCTGGGGTTCTGCCCCCCGACACTACCGCTGAATCCTGAGGAAGAGGTAGTGCTGATCTGGTTGATGATGGGAGCAGAGGCGGATGTGGAGACCGGGGGCCCCGCGGAGCCAGAGGCGGAACTGCTTGCAGCCGGGTTCAGAGAACTGCCGTTGGAGGTGGGATTAAACGCACTGCCCGCCGAGGGTGTGGCCGAGCCTGGATTTGAAGCTAAAGGCCCAGCGCTCCCAGGTGGCACTTGCGCCTGTGCTGCTGCTGGTGGGGTCTGGTACTTAGGTGGGATCAACAGGCTGCTGTCGAGCTGCAGAGTGGCCAGGTAAGGTGCTGAAAGAGGACACACAGAGAAGGGCCCTCAGGGACGTTCTGCAGGCCCGGCTGACACAGACACTCAGAACAGTCACCTTCTGAAGAGCTATGCTTCCAGGCTGCAATACTCTGGTTCTGACACCCAAAATGCTATCTCCACACCGGAACGCAAGCTTGTATACAGACAAGCTTGTATACAGGAAGTAAACATGGGGCTACCTACAGACATCATGGTATATTATGCTCCTATGTGTTTAACACCTTATAAGCTAGGTGTAAGATTCTCTTGAGAATCTGGGTTAAAATTAACCAGTTAATACCAAATCATGCTGCTACATTTTCGAAATGTGGAGTAAACTAGATATGACTTCTTTAGGCTACTTTAAATAGCTTTTCAAGAATATATATGCACATTAAAACTAGCATTTAATTACTTAGAACAAAAAGATTGTGTGCTCGGTCACATACGATTCTTTGTGACCCCATGGACGGAAGCCTGTCAGGCTCCTCTGTCCATGGGATTTTTTCAGGTAAGAATGGGGGAGGGGGAAACAATCTGCTATTCCATATCTCAAATTTGACTCTGTCATGTAAATCCCCTTTACCTAGGTGATGGCGGCAAACGTGCGCGTAAAGTTTGAGTCTGGAATGATTGTCACTCTCCTCGCTGCCCCAGGGCTGGCTGAACCACTCGCTCACGAGCTCTTCCGTCAGCTTCTGCGCCACGGTCCTCCCCACACGCATGATCCCATCGCGCAGCACTTTGCAGATGGGCTTGTGCTGCCCGAGCCGGCACATCTGACAGAACACAGCAGACCCCACTCAGAACAGGGACCCTCCCTCCTCAGAGCGCACCATCAGCCGCTGAGACGCCTGACATGCACATGGAGGCCTCTTCCTTCTCTCAGCGTTGCCACATGCAACCAGACCAGTAACGTATTTGATCTGCTCTCTTGTCTCTCCAAACCCTGGACTAGCCTCTCTAAGGAAAAATGTTCTTTCTGAAGAAAAAAATAAAGGCTTCTTCACCCCAAGCACCTCCTCCCACACAAGGGAACACTGCTGAGCGCTACCTGACTGCTAATGGTCAAATAAAGAGCCCGATTCCTGCCTACAAAGGCTGAGGAGACATATGTCCACTGAAATCTCTTAAGTAATCTCTACTCTGGATGTTCTCCCATAAGATAACACTAACATTTTATGGGCCACCTGTTACACTGTTACATTTGGAGATCCCCAAGAGCAGAGGCCACTAAAGCAGTGGACATGTTGACCACTTTTTAAAAGTAAATCGTTGTTTTAGCACAATGAGATCCCATTATTAACCTCCAGAACATTAAAGGCGTGCTTATGGTAAAGAATGAATACAATATATCTGCAAAAAGTAAGCTACTTAACTACATGTTAACTGGCAGGAGAGCCCATATAACTAGCCCATACTAGAGCTGATAAACAGAAGGCTTACCAAGCTCCTAAAAAATCCTCTAGTGTACACTCCTCTGAAGCAGGTATGCATTACTGCCAAAAGAGCAATTCTGAAGTGATCAGGTAATCCTTTTAAGTTCTGTAACTTATACTGAGAGCTTCATTCAAAAGAATGACTGGGCTTTAAAATTGCTTAGACAAGTTTTCTGCATTAGGGTAATTGTGATTTAGTATTATTACGCATCATGGACCAGGCACTGTTTAGAAATTACTGTTCCCAAGGATTTCCTTCAGTGGCTTAATTGATGCCATTATTTCAGACATAAGCGTCTTCTCTTTTCTTTGAAGCAACATGTAAGTTTACCATTTCATGTGTACTCATACATTTATAGATGGTCAATTTCTGTTATGGAATATTTTTGAAATTCAACTTGGCATCTTATTTAATAAACACTTTTGTAATGCTTATAATATATCACAGCTCCAAACACTTTATAAACACTAATTTCATTTACTCTCATCAAATATGAAGATTAATTGGGAGTATAAGGTACAAAAACTTGTGTATATGTACTTTAGCAGAAGAAATGTACACTAACTCTTTAAAGACAGGTGTGATTCTAATTTTTCAAAAGTAACAGGACTTTATATACTAAATATACAAAATTATCTAACATTACTAGGGTTATTACATTATTAATCTGTACCAAAACTGAGTATTAAGATGTTTAAATAAAACATAACAGGGATATGAGTCATTAAACTTCTATATGATTCAGGAATTTTCCAGCTAAACATTTTTATACTGTTTTCAGGAATTCCCTCCCACCCCCAAGAGTAGATGTGCTTTGTTTTTGTAAAGTTCATCTTCCGAACAACCACTATCCCCCGGTGAGTAGTCCTTTTAAACTCAAGCACATAAATGGGGAAAAAAACAGCTGATGGGATTTTAAGATGTGTAGTAAGGCTGGTAGAGGAAAATCTTTTCAATCTAATAACATATAAAGCTATGATGGGAAAACAATGTACTTCCTGAAAAACTTGCCAACTTATCCTTTTCTTCATCCTCCAAATATGTGCAAATTTTCCTGGAGATCTATTTTGAAGGTATTTATACTTTAAAATTTAGTCACAACTAGAAATAATCTGAGGACCTGCATCAGATGACTCTCACCTCTCGTGTCTTTCTCACCTCATATACAGCGCTCAAGTCCCTGAAGAAAGTTTTGGCTCCTTCGAGCAAGGCCTCATTTTCTGGACACACCACAATATAGGCAACATCACGGTGGCCCCCGTATGGGTCCAACAACAGCCTCTCCCAAAACGGCAAGGAGAATGGCGATATGGTGAGGAAGTCCTTGTCGTAGCCTACCAGCAGGGTGGGGATGGGCAGTGGCTCAGGAGACTCTTCAGAACCTAAAACAAGACTGCAGTTTAGGAAAGCTCTTGCGAGTCCTTCTCCCCCTACCTCCACAACTGCGAATTCTCTGGCGATTCGTCTTAATTCTGGCATCAGACATTTTATTGCAGGCTGACATGATACTCTTAAAAGTAGTCTTCAAATCCTCTAATTAAATGGCCCCTGATGAAGAACTTCAATTAAATGAGTCAGAACATGCTTATAAAGGTTCAGTGAGTGCAGACTAGAGCAGGTAGTGTTAGTTCTCGAAACAAAAATATCTATCTTCCTCTAAGACAAGCACTATGGTCCTGACTACAAAGAAGCTGCCAGAACTAGTTCAGAGGTTCATCCAGATGAAACAGCAGTGAGGACTGGGAAGAGGAGATTCTAACAAATAGTCTAGTTGGGCATTATTTGCCCCATTGACCTTGATTATGCCAAAGACATTAAGAAACATTATCTCCAAAACTGACTATTGGAAAACAGGAGATTATAAAATTTAGTAGTCAGGAGGGAAAAGATTCTATTTTGTCAGCGAAGGAAGGACTTGACAGTAACTAAAGCTGCTCTTTTCACGGAAGAAAAAATCCGAAAGACTGTCAACAGCGAGAAAGGTCTACCGTAGGTTCCCCGTCCTGCCATCTTGTGGAACTGCTGCCAGGTGAGTGGCCCCTGCACGTGCTGGATGTTCTCCCAGGTCCTGCCCGTGCGCTTCTTCTGGATGGCGTCCTGGAGAAAGGGCTGCAGAGACAGCAGCGTGCGGACCACGTCTTGGGAGGACAGCATGCTGATGTCCAGCACTGCAAGAGAAGTGACAGAACAGGACAGGAACCGTCAAGGCGGGTGGGCACGACCTCAGCGACAGGCCATGCAGAGACGTCACTAGCAGCAGAGTCTACTTACGGTAGACTCTAAAATACTTAGTAAATAATAAATTTTATTATTATTGAAAATAATAAAAGGGGAAATAAGGTTATTCTATATAATCAAGGCTAACTATAGAACTGCCTAAAAGTGGAAAGGTGAATAGGTCTGACTTTTTAAAACCATACAGACCTGTTTCCAAGGGTATTCATAAGAGAGCTGCAAAAATTTCTTAATGATTGCTTCATAATTACTTTTAGTTTCTTAACTACTTTTGAGAAAGTTATTTATGCATGTATGGCTATGCTGGGCCTTTGTTGCTATGTGCAGGTTTCTCGTTGCAGTGAACAGGAGGAGGCTGTTCTCTAGTTGCAGTGTGTGGGCTTCTCACTGCAGTGGCTTCTCTTGCTGCGGCTTGCAGGCTCTGGAGTGCAGACTCAGCGGTTGCGGCGCATCAGCCTCGTGGCCCCATGGCAGGCAGGATCCTCCTGGACGAGGAGCAAACCCGAGTCCCCGCACTAGCAGGTGGATTCTTAACCACTAGATGGCCAGGGAAGTCCAGTTTCTTAATTACTTTTGTTTACAAATATTAATGTTTATCTGATTATATGATGAGTGGGAAAAAGGAATTTAAAAAGAAGCTTAGGACAGCTGGGGAGTCACGGTTTCAGAACGCACATTCTTCCTGCTAGCAGGAGGACTCCTTAACCTCAAACGTGAAAACCTCTGAAACTCTCCCCAAACTGCACGGGCCTGCATGAACACAGGTGTATTTCTTCCCAGTGGGCAGAGAGAGGGTCTATAATGTTCATCAAATTCCCTAAAAGATCTGAAGAAAGAAGTACTGAAGCTGGAGGTGGTCAGCTATGAACCTGCAGACCTTTCCTTTCCTCTTCTCCAGCTGATGAGGACGGCGGCACAGATGGAAACCTGTGACCTATTTACGAACTGAACCTGGAACACAGGGTGCTTAAGGGTCTGAAGACATTCTCAGGTGTGTCCTCAAAGCAAACACGGGTTGCAAATTGATGGCACAGAGGTTTTGTTTTCATTTTTCAATCTGAAACAGACTTCTCAGGAAATTTCATACACAAATCTGGATTTCCAGCTTCTCTTGAAAAACTGGAAGACTATCTGACAAGTCTGGGACTAAGACCACTACATTGCTAGATGCCCACCGCCTGTGGGAGTCGAGGCGCTGTCTCTCCTTCAGACACTCTGCTGCCTGCCTGAGGCTGCAGCAGGATTAACTGCCTCTATCTTCAAGCCTGTGCTTTTTTTCTTCTCACAGTAAAGAAAAAAGTAAAGTACTTCCTGTACCCATGGCTCTACCCAGTGTAGGAAAAATGACAGACCAAGAGAGTTACAGGTTAAAGAAAAATAAAAGCAGAGGCAATTCTTTGTGAACTCTATTCCTGTGCACAGAAAACAGAAAGGATATTGTGGAAGGACACTGCTTTTTTGCAAAGCTGGCTCTCCACATCATTTGTTTACACAATCTGTCTGGTACTTTCAGCAGCTCAATTTAGAACCCACATCTCATCTGCAATAAAACATGCTATTCTTCATATCCAAAGATGACACTACTCATCCACCCACCCAGACTGCTTTTCTATCTGAAGGCCACTATCTAATAAAAGAAACCACGTAAGATAATCACCCATAATTCTTTAGGGGAAAGACTTTAATTCATAAATTCATGCAGCAGTCATTAATCCAAGGACTGCTAAGTATAAGGCACTGTACTTAAACCTAAGGAGTTACAAAAATGAGTATAACCCTTGAAATATTTTCTCAGATGTCTCTACCTCCCAGAAGTCTCCTTGCTTACATAACCTTCTCCTCTGCAAGACTGAGGATGATTCCAAAAGTAGGGTCTATGTTTCTTTCATTCATAGAACCCCTCCAGCTTGGCCTCTGATCCCACAAACAGCTCTCACTGTGGTCACAAGACCTGTTTAATACTTATCTTAAAAGCCTGGCTTACTGAATGCCTATTGACCAGTCTCTTGGTGGAGCTTGGGTACACAGCAGAATGCAGCAAATGCAGGCCCTCCTCTGGCTCCATACCTGCTTCCTCCTCAGTGAGCCCTCCTCCTTCACCACGCCCTGACCTGGGCTATCATCCATGTGCCGTCCACTCCCCTACCCCTGAGCTCCACACCATAAAGTCCCAAGTGTCCACCTGGACATCTCAAAGGAGATCTTTAAAACTTCCCAAACTCAATTATGACCTTCAGACCTAGTCTTTCCCCAGAACACTCATCTTTGACCAACATGCCACTGTCTGTCCAGGTGTACAAGTCACAAACCTGGGTGTTTTCCTTAATATCTCACTCTCTCTGATCCCCCAAACCCAATGCATTACACCAAGTCCCGCCATAATACCTCCCAAACGTCCCGTGACTGTTTCCACTTCTTTTCCATCTCCTATGCTAGGACACTAAGCCAAGCTACTGGTTCTTCTTTCATCTGCTGCAGGAACTTCTCAGTGTCCTCCAATCCCCTCTTGCCATTTTCTAATCCTCAGTCCACACTCCAGTCAGAGTCCACTGTTTCTGAGTACACAAATCTGATGGCACTGTCTCTTCATAGCCCATCAAGGACTTGCTAAATCTGAAGACCCAGGGCCCAGCGTGTCCCCAAAGGCTCTTGACAGTCTAGCCCTGCTGGCCTCTGGGCTTCTCTGAAGGCCCCACACCCTACTTAACTCTGGCCCTCCACGCTTGCCACCCTACCCTGTACCCAGTGTTGCAATCTCAAATATCACTGCTTCTTCAAGGAAGTGTCCTCTGACACCCCATGCTTTCATCACTTATAATGGTTTGCAGTTATATGCTTATTTGTGTAATTATGTGATTCATGTCATTTTCCAAAATAGATTAGAAAGTCCCTGAGGGCAGGTACCTTGTCTCTTTCATTCACCACTTTTCCCCCAGGACACATCACAGCATAGACTGAGAATGAATAAAGAAGAGGTAACAGTCAGGTGCTCGGCACTCTTAGAGCCAAACTCCAAAAACATTTATCATCTGGAGTTTTTTTAAGACAGTGACATGCCCCAGGAGCCACAACATAAAGTAAAGTGTGATTACTGTTACCAGAGACACAAAATACTGGAAAACCAGAGGCAAGAGAAAGCATTCTGTAAATGGACAGAAAGCTTCCTGGAAGAAGTATCATGGAAACTTGACCCAAAAGGGTGTAAAGATTACCAGTCTGTATAATCTAGATCAGGGCTCCCAATCCCTGGGCCACAGACCAGTACCAGTTCGCAGCCTGTTAGGAACTGGGCCGCACAGCAGCAGGTGAGAGCCAAGCAAGCAAGTGAAGCTTCATCTGTATTTACAGCCACTCCCCATCACTCATATTCTCCTGGTCCGTGGAAAAATTGTCTCCCATGAAACCGGTCTCTTGTGCCAAAAAGGACAGGGACCGCTGATCCCGATGACTTTTATCCTACAACATAATTACTCTTCTCCAAATGTGTTTCAACATGAAACATTTCCCCATCCTTAAATTTCGAATTTCAAGATAGCTCTCACTTCAGTTGTGTCTATTTTTTAAGAAATAAAATTTAAAATTTTGTCACATAAAGGCAAGTGTGCAAGTTATTGTTACACCAAGACAGTTCTCAAAGTAAATCTGTATTCTGGGAAACCTACCGTTGCTGTGAGGCCAAGAGTGCACAGTGGCGCTTCTCACCAGGGCTTCATCCACTTTGCCGCCCGTGGGATTATCCACATACTGCCGACCCTGCTCCAAGGCATTAAAGCATTCCGTCCAGTAATCATTATTATCTGCTTGCACCCGGTCGTAACTCCAGCTCACACAGGGAAGGGTCTGGCGACTGTTGGAGGAAATGTAGTCTAGGAAACTCAGTGAAGCAAAAGGCTGTGTGTGTTGGTTCTGCAAGAGGAGGAGAAGGCTTATTGGTGGCTCCTGGGGTTTTCTGGCTCCTTCCATCTGAGGAAGGAAGGTGGTCTGACACATCATTAGACGCCTTTCGGCAGCCTGACCAATGTCAGAATTCTTCCCAAAAATATCCAACTCATCTTCCAGGAAGAGTCCCGAATTGTAACCAAGTTTGCGATTCATGATCGCGCTAAACCCACAGGTGCAGCGGTACTGGTCCTCGTTGGAAGAATCGGGGATGTAGAGCCCGACATCCGCCCCTTTGATGTTCATGTTGCAGGCACAGATGCAACAGCTGTCAAAGTTTCTGTCTTTAAAGATGTTCATCACAGAATCCGAAAGAATCAGGGTGACATAGAGGCTGTGGGCTTCGGGGATTGGCTGCATGGTGGCGGGCTCCACAGAATTGAGAGGCCGGGTGGTAGAGGGGGTGGAGGCTGGTGAGCCCTGGTCTGTGCTGTCATACTTCACAGAGCCCTGGCCACTGGCAGTGCCCCCTCCTCTAGGAGTCCTTGGGGTCCTGGGGGTTCGTGGTGTGGGGACAGAGAAGCGAGGGGTTGCTGGGGACGGTAAAACTCCTGCTCCACTGTTGCTGGCTGGGGCAGCGCTGTTGAGCGTCACCGGCGTGTTCATCTGTGGCGTGTTCAGATAATCTGGATCTGCCAGGCTCCCGACACTAGGCACATTGCTGCAAGAGAGACGGCACCGCGTGAGAAGAGGGGGCAGGTCCCGGGTGCCGGACACGCGCCTCAGCACCCCAGCCTGGCCCGGCCATTTCTTTCTTATGCATGCTATCGCTCGGTTTATTTCAGTTTCTATATTTTTTTTTTAAGGGATTCAAAGGAGTCATTGAAGTGTGTGGAAAAGCAAGCAGCAAGGTATGATGAATAATTCAATATAGCATTGCCCTTCCACTCAGTCCACACTTCAGCAAGCCTCCTCTTCATCTTTTGAGGAAACTTTTACTATTTTTAACAAGAAAACATGACGCTGGGTTTGGACAAAGTAGTTCTGAAAAACTCTAACTACTAAATAGAACTTTAACACATGAGTTCAGATGCCAAATTAGCTAGAAGACCATAGATGAAATTCCCATCTAATTTGCAATTACAATTTTGTCCTTTTTTGAGACTGAAAGTCTGCCAGTGTACTTGTTCTCTGAGGCTATAATCTACATATGATTCTACAGTAGTTATAATCAAAGGCACATGAAAATTTAACATTTTTCTAGTTTCCAAAAAACGCAATCCTATCTAGCTAGCATTTTTATCGTAATGAGTGACCACGAGGGAATTCTATTTGAGGAACCCACTGGCCAGTCATATATTACAATTAACAACAAGGTTACACATGCTGCCGAGAACTTAGTGTTAATTAGGTCACTGCACGTAAGTATACATCCTACATCAGTGTCCAAACCGCTAACGGGTTTCTGTGGTAGGCAACTGCAGTTCACTTTCTATTTTCCGTATGCTATGCAAAACAGCACCATGATTTTGAATTCCCAGAGACAATCACACTGTGCTGTTTTCTCATAAGCAGTGACTTCTGTCTGGAACAGCCACAAAGAAGACAAAACAGTGTCCACAATGTTCTCACTGTAATAAAATGTTCTTGCTCTACATTCTCAGAGGCACCCATAAAAAAGACTGGGATCATTCTTTCCAATCAGAAGATATCAAAAGAAATAAGATTTTTAAATGCTTAAAATTCTTCTATTAATACTGTGCTTAAACTAATGTTCTTCCAATAAAGTACATATTCATTCACTTATAATTTGAAAGAAGAATGTCTTAAAGTAATGGCTCTTTGAATCATTTTCTTCTGATTTTTAATTAGCTATGCCTAACCTACCAACCTGAAAATCCGAATCAGGTTCTGCAGAGAAATGTTCAATCTGAGGCACAGTGGTGTCTTTGAGTACAGATAACGAGTGACCCAGAAACCCTGATCAGCAATCACTGCTATCTCAGAGAGCAAAACGGTAAGTGTGTAATAATGATCTTTACTCTAATTGGACTCCTTTCAAATTTTCCTGTTCAACAAAACTCTGAAATGATTATGCAGTTCAGATCAGAAAGGGAACTACAACGATTAACTGAAAACCTAAATAATTAAATTGCTCCCGAGGCAGTAAAATGGTTTATCGTATATAGGAACCTGACTTTTCCCATTCAAGAAAAATGAATTGAGGAGCAACCAACCCCATGCTAGCTGCTGGATATGCAACAGTGAAAATAAAAAGAGGAAGAAAAGCCAGTGCATGGCAAGTATGAGAGGCATCAAGAGCATGCTGGTGAGTCTGCGGCAAAGCGGCATCAAGAGCGTGCTGGTGAGTCTGCGGCAAAGCGGGAGGGCCTCCTGCAGCTCGGACAGTGAAGAGTGCCTGCGGGGCAGGAGACCAGGCTTCAGTCCCTGGGTCGGGAAGATTCTCTGAGAAGGGCATGGCAACCCACGCCAGTATTGTTGCTTGGAGAAGTCCATGGACAGAGGAGCCTGGCATGCTACAGTTCGTGGGATCACAAAGAGTCAGACACAACTGAGCAACTAACAAACACACACGCGGTGATGGAGACCATAGCAGGAGGACTTCCCACACAGATACACACACACGGTGATGGAGACCACAGCAGGAGGACTTCACACACACACACACACACACACACACACACACACACAGATGGAGACCACAGCAGGAGGACTTCACACACACACACACACACACACACACACACACACACAGATGGAGACCACAGCAGGAGGACTTCACACACACACACACACACACACACACACACACACACAGATGGAGACCACAGCAGGAGGACTTCACACACACACACACACACACACACACACACACACACACACACACACACACACACACACACACACACACACACACACACACACACACACACACACACACACACACACACACACACACTGATGGAGACCACAGCAGGAGGACTTCCCACAGTCCACAACTGTGCAGTCCACGAAGTAAGGGAACCACCAGCCCCATGTGCTGAACTTAGATTCAGTCTTGGTCTCAACGAGCCACGTGCCTAGCTACAACACGAGGGTAGTGGGTGCCACACTGGAAGGTGCAGGTACACTTACTTTATCCCAGAAAGTTCTGTTAACAGTGCCAGTTTAGAATACTAAGAATCTCTGGGGTGGCAGACAACAGATTTAATAGACCTAAACAATGATCTAAATTATCTGTTACAGAAACTATCATGCAGCAAAGGGTTGTGTGTTACTGTTTCGAGGAGCCTGTGTGTGTAAGAGGCTAAGCTGTGGAATGGCTTCTGAAGCGGTGACACTGCTTGTGAGCGGCATGCTCACCCACGGTGTGCCAGTTGCTCCAGCCATGTGGGACCAGTCTGAGATGAAGCAAGCTGGGACACAGCTGGAGAAAGGCAACCGAGAATAAGCCAGACCCTGCCCCACAGAGTGCTTCTGGGCACACACATTTATACTGTCGGTGGCATGTTGCTTCCACAACCATTAGTTCTCAGAGCAATTCAAAAATCTTGTGCCTGAAACTCAATTTACAAGAGGAGAAGACCTAGGTAAAATGGTCCCTTAAGGTCATACAGAGACTAAACAAAAGAGGCAGGAATTTGAATCCTATGACTTCATGTACTTCTCCAAGTCTAAGGTTATTTTAAAGTACTTCGCAGTCACAGTTTTTCATTTCAATACAGACTTTACACAAACATAAGCATAAAGCCTGCTTGTAAAATTAAAGTTGATTTCATCAAGATGATTTCTATACGAGGTCACGAAAGTAGCCCACAGACTGGACCTACAGCATAAATTTGTCTTAGCTTTAGTAATGTAGCTCCGAATTAACTGTCAACAATTTTTTCTTTGGTGTGGGGAGAGGGCACATGTCTTGCAGGATTTTAGTTCCCTGACCAGGGATTGAACCCAGGCCATTCACAGGGAAAGTGCCGATTCCTAACCACTGCACTACCAGGGAATTCCCAACTATCAATATTTTTAAAAAGGGAATGCACATTAACATCTCTCACATTCCTGCCTGAACAACTCCCTCTGGTTGAACAGCAAAAAAAAAAAAAAAAAAAGTCCCTTTAAAGGGGGCAATACATACTCTCAAACAGTCTATTATTGACCCCATTCGCCCCCACTGCCCCTACAGTGACACTTGAGTATCAGCAGTGCCTAGTGTTTTGCTGGACCCAGACCACTCCATCCACATACTGCTTACTTGGTCCTGACAGGCATTTGAGTTTGTGGCCTTTTACTTTATAGTATTTACATTATGTTATTAAGAAATTATCAAAGGGAAAACTAATTCTGCATTGTTGAAGTCAAAATTATTTGCGGACAGTATGAAATACGTACAAGCTATGATAAATACTTCCTTTTCCCTCCCCCATATCATAGCACTGTTCTATTGCTGATTTCTTGACATGGGGTCAGCAACAGAAATTAGCATATGAATACTTAACCTTAAAGTGCCTTAAGTAAACATATATAAAATCATCAACGTACATATAGCAAAGTACTTACCACCATCACCCTAAAAATATTACCCACTCCAATCTACTGCATGGTTCTGTGACAGACTCTGATTTGACACTGAATGACCATAAACACCATGGTTCTCTACACAAATAACTCAATTTTCCCGTATATATGAAATTTAGTTTAGAAAATAATATTTTCAACACAAAAGAATATGCACAAAAACATGAATGGCCGAAAAAGTTTCAAATGAAATGCTGTCATCATGTAAAGTAAATACTTAGGTTAAATGATAAAAATCCTATTAAATATGGCAGGCGACTTGACACAATCCCAGTACATACTTGTAGCCATCTCTAATGAAAGTGGCTGCAGGTGGCATGGGCAGTTGCTCAATTTTAGGAGGGATTGCCCACGAAGGCCGAAACAGACAGGCATCAGGAATCTTCAGAGGTAGCAGGCATTGACTCGGCAACATCTTCAGTGGAGCAAACATGGAGGATCCCACAAAAGGCTGAAAAGTTGGAACTTTGTGCACGTACGAAAAGTCCTGTGACAACAAAGTGGGGTTGGTGATCAAGCTGGTAAACAACTTGAGGACATACCAAAACAGCAACAAAAATGACTGCAATTCACTATTTCTCTTATCTCATCAATGGAAAAAATGTGAATGTCAACATTTTCAATTAATCAAAAGACACTAATATGCCAAGTGACATACCACATGGTCTAATTCAGAGAACCCTTAGGAACATATGTATATATTATTGCATACAGACAATACTACTTTAAAGAAGTTGTAGAAAAGTGTGCTTTAAAATCACCCTGTCTTTGTATGGGTTTCCCAGGTGGTGCTAGTGGTAAAGAGTCCGTCTGCTAATGCAGGAGATGTAAGAGATGTGGGTTCAATTCCTGGGTATTCTTGCCTGGAGAATCTCACGGACAGAGGAGCCTGATGGGCTGTGGTTTATGTGGTTGCACAGAGTCAGACATGACTGAGAGTCTGAGCATGCATGCATGTCTTTGTACCTTTACCTTTACTTCCTCTGGCTTGGGACTTCCTAATCCATCTTCCACTTCCATCTTGAATTCAGTGAGCTGTGTTGAAACCATACTGACCATTGGGCTTTCCATCATGCCTAATGCTGTCACTGTCTCTGAGCTGATCCCATCTTTATAATTCATCACAGGAGAAAATGCGGGGTGCTGCTCCAAAGAAGGAGGGGTGGGGAACATCCTCTGCAAGTCTGCAACTGCTAAAAATAAATAAATAAATAAGAAAGTAAAATTTTTAACGGGCCTGACTTAAAAAAAAAAAAAATCCCATAATCCCATAATCCCATAATCAGGCCCCCTAGTTGGCATCAGAAATAATGTTGACTGAATGGGCATATCCGTTACATAATAGAGTACTAATAATAGAAGTTCCTAAGAAGAAAATTAGGAAAATTTTCAGCGGAAAATTAGCCTTTGCTGAATCTTTACAACTGTCCTCTTGACGCTTTATAATTTGGCTTCACATTAATTATGTGAACAAAGTCTACATAAACATACTCCCCCCCCCCCCACAATTGATATCCTGAAAAATCTAAGGAAATGAAACTTCATAGTCAGGATTAATAATCGTATCTAGAACAAAAGACAATTTATTGAAAATCAACTGGGGAAAAATTATCCTTTAAGTAATATTTAGAACAGTGCCTCTCAACCTTTTTTTAAAAAACTCATTGTTATATACCTGAGGTTAACCATCATCACTTCCAGTGTCTCTTTAAGGCACTGATTCTTGAAGCACAGGTGTATGGGATGCAATGCAAGTTGTGGTTGTGAAATCTGGCCACTAGGGGGTGCCCTGTATAGCAAATGTATTTGCATATTTGGAGACGCAAGTTTAAACCAGTAATCTGGAAACATCTAACTCCCCAGTTCTCAACCACACTGCTCTTTCTAGCAACTTCAACATTTAAACTGTAACTACTGTCTACAGTGGTATAGTTTACTGTAACTACTGAACAGATGTTAACACGACTTACAGCACTGAATCAGAACTTAGTGAAGAGGAGCTGCCCTGTGCTCTGTCCCAGCTCATGCCTGAGGCTGAGTTGTACAGAGAAGCAGCGGTGGGCCAGCCCCGACTCAGGGGCTCCCACCACAGCGCTGCTGCGTGCCGCTCACTTCCTCCCCCCGAGCCTAGTTTCTTCATCTAGAAGGAAAGGTTTGGCTAGGAGTATGATTCTCATTAGGCTTGCTTTCTTCCCTTTGTTCATGGAGGGAGCGGAACGCCTCCACCCTCTGGAGCAGAAAAGGGTGAGAACCTCTGGATTAGACGATTTTTACCATGTTTCCTAGTTATTTATATAATCCTGAATAATTTACCCTCTCCTGGCCTCGGGGACCAACAAGGGGCAAAAAAGGCCAATAAGCAGGGTTTCAGATCTCAACTTTTACTTCCATTAGAGAAGCTCCACTTCTACTTAACTTCTATAATAGAATTCTGTATAAGATTTCGTTTGACAAAACAGTACCTGCTGCTGCTACAGAAAAAAAGTTAAAAAGAGAGAAATGAAGAAGAAAACCTATTGTAAAACTCTCAAGATGATCTTCAAGTTACTTTCTTGCTGTAATAGTATTTGACCCTAACACCATATAACAATTCACAGTATTAGGGATACAAGCCAAGCCAGAAACTATCATAGAACCACTGGAGAGATTATATAGTTGATAAGTCCTGCTGCTGAAAAACAGGTCTTCAGATGCAGCAGCAACCAAACCAATACATCTTTAAAATAAGACTAAAAACTTAAATACAGAAAAATAGGTTATTCTTGAAATATATTCATCACCTTTAACCTTTGGTCCCTATTCCTTTTCCTAAGCCAAAGAGAAGCTACTGTTCAATGTAAATTATAAAATTAATTTGTAAGTAGAGTGTTTTAAAACACGTGTCTGCGTCATAAAATCTTCAAACTCCTATTACATTACAGAACTTAATCAACAAAGCAGATATCTGGAAAATAACAAAACTATATAAATTCACTTTGAGTTAAAATGACAATGAACTTAAACACAGCCCTTTCTTAATTTATTAAGTATTCAAGCTATGGTACAAAAATGTTATCTCAAAATTATTTTATTAAATTTGTTTTCAAATTTTCTCTGAGAAATGTAAAAAAGGCATTTGCCATTTAGGGCTCCTCAATTTCTTCGATGCTACTGAACACAGTTATATATCTCAGTTTGCCAAGCCTCAGCCACTTTGATCATTTTTGTCAAAGGTAAGAGAGAACACAGACAAAAAGTATGGATAAAATGATATTCCACTTGCCAGAGATTTATGTTAAAAAGCAGTCTTCACCATTCTCATTATGAGCTATTCAGGAAGACTTGCAGCCTCTCTATAGTTTTAATTTCCTCATCTACAAAATGGGAATAATATCTCCCTCATATTTTTTGTGCACGTTAAATGAGATAAGGTATGCACAGAAGTGAACAGTTTGCCAGGTCCATCTAAATACTCAGAAAGTAGTGAGAGTCAGCAATAATTAGTCCTCCCTCCTAATTTTGGTTTGATTAGAAAAAGATGGAAAATGCTATTCAGTCACAGGAAATTCCTGAAATGACCCTAAAAAGTTTTGAGATGAAAAATAGGGAACTGAACTCAAAGTAGGTTAAGGTAGAAAGAAAACAGAAACCTAGAGAAACATTCTGGTCCTCTAAAGTAGAAAAATATTGCCTGTAGTAGAATTGCCTGTTCAATTTTCTTCCCATAAAATGACTAAAGTGAGTGTGAGAACAGCTACCAGGAGGGACTGGAGTTTAAGAGTCTTACCCACAAAGCTCCAGTTACTCATCCCTCCCTGTCCTCAAGACCTGCTGCCCTTCAGCAGGAACTCACCATTCAGGAAACCCTCCATTTCCTATCCTGTATATCAAGTATTTATGCAGAAGACCCAAGCCTCCCAACAGAAGCATCATCACTAAGAAAGTTCTCAGTATTCGTCCCTTACAAATAGTAAGCGCTCTTGTAGAATAAAAAGTCAATGCAAAAGTCCAACTCTTTCATTTTGCCTCCTGAAAGTCTCATACTTCAAACTGACATGCTTTCCAAGATAATTCATGTGACTGGTTTATAATAAAACCCAAGAGAAACCTTTCATTTTAATTAATGTAACAATACTTACTTAACACAGACTTGATGCTAAATTAAATCTCACTGTTACTATATGGTGCTTTCTCCATTATTACATATGCAAATGAGTAATTATGGACCTATGCTGTGCAATACAGGATCCACTAGCCACATGGCTATGGAGCATTCAAAAGCATTCAGCATCCATCCTGAGAGATGCTGGTGTGTAAAAGGTATCTGGATTCCAAAGAGTTAATATAAAAATGTAATATAAAAAAACTCAGTATTTTTATGCTGATGACATATAAAAATGATGTATTGGATACACTGAGTTAAATAAAATAAACTATTAAAATTAATTTCACAGGGTTCTTTTTACTTTTAAATGCAACTAATAGAAAATTTAAAATTACCTTATGTGAATCTCATTTGTGGCTTCCCTTGTACTTGTGTTGGGTGGTGCTGCTATTGTAGACATTAAATGCTATCTTTCCACTTCGATGTACAATAAGCTACTGCAGAAATTAAGAGCTTCTTGCCATGCTATTTTCATTGTCGCATCTTTGGAGGAAATACTATGTATATGTCCCCCCCCCCACACACACATACTTTGACATGTTAATAAGATCCTCTGACTCTTGTTTATCTGTATTTTCCTGATGCCAATATTTTTGCAATATTTCAAATTTATTAATTCTTATAACCTGTACTTTATCATAAAATTCTGAGTAGCTTCTTACTGAAGCAATTCCTTTTGGAACAGAAGTGATAGAAAAAAGAGAAAGTACACCATATTCTCTACTGGCAATGACACTAACTAGTAGGGTGGTTTGTGAGTGAATAATCTTGGACAAGTTATCAGACATTTTAACATCTAACATGATTACATATCAAAGTGTCAAAAAAAAAGCACAGCAACTGGTTAAATGCAAGGGAAGAATTCATTCATCTGCCTTATTCCAGATGAATCTACTTTAATAATGTTTCTTGTAATCTGTGAGTTTCATGTTTGTAAAATTCTGCAGTGCAGAGTAATAAAAAAAGAAAAATGTTTAATTAAAAAAACTACAGCAACTGGCTGGCTATCATTATTCATTTTCATACATGTCATGCTTGAGAAAGCTTTGCATATTTTAAAAAGCTATGGATCCACTAAAGCTGTCAAAATCCAATCACTGTATACTTCACACTTCTACATTTGAGTAAATCAGCAGTACATTTATAGGTTCATAAAACTTTTTGACTCATCCCTATGACATGGTGGTTTTTCCCCTCAATTTGTTCTCATTACCAGCTGAAGTTAATGAGAAGGTATTAAAGAATGATTTGCAATGGAACTGTTTCAGTTCCAGAGTACCCATATAAGCAACCTTGACTCTCTTCTCTCTTGCAAAATAATGTTTCCTAGGAAAAAAAGGAAGTTTCTCATCCACATACATAATAAAACTAGCTTATCTCTTTAACGAAACACAAAATCTTCATTATCAATCATAAAAAGGACCATAGAAAACAAATATTCATTACCCTTGTATGAATTAAATTTATGAAAATCGAAACATTCTACACAAGCTCTTGTAGCAGAATACCACTCTGAAAACCACTGTGCAGCCTTTGTCCTACTAGGAAAGGACTATTAGAAAAACAAACCTAAAACATTTTTTCATATTTTAAACCAGGAAAGTTAATTTGAAAACAAAAGGAAAAAGACATCAAATTTAAATGGGTCTCTTAATTTCTTAAAAAACTGGAAATAGAACTGCCATAGGACCCAGCAATACCACTTCTGGGCATACACACCGAGAAAACCAGATCTGAAAGAGACACGTGCACCCCAATGTTCATCGCAGCCCTGTTTATAATAGCCAGGACATGGAGGCAGCCTAGATGCCCATCAGCAGATGAATGGATAAGGAAGCTGTGGTACATATACACCATGGAATATTACTCAGCCGTTAAAAAGAATGCATTTGAATCAGTTCTAATGATATGGACGAAACTGGAGCCCATTATATAGAGTGAAGTAAGCCAGAAAGATAAAGAACATTACAGCATACTAACACATATATATGGAATTTAGAAAGATGGTAATGATAACCCTATATGCAAAACAGAAAAAGAGACACAGAAGTGCAGAACACTTTTGAACTCTGTGGGAGAAGATGAGGGTGGGATGTTTCGAGAGAACAGCATGTATATTATCTATGGTGAAACAGATCACTAGCCCAGGTGAGATGCATGAGACGAGTGCTCGGGCCTGGTGCACTGGGAGGACCCAGAGGAGTCAGGTGGAGAGGGAGGTGGGAGGGGGGATTGGGATGGGGAATACGTGTAACTCTATGGCTGATTCGTGTCAATGTATGACAAAACCCACTGAAATGTTGTGAAGTAATTGGCCTCCAACTAATAAAATAAAATTAAAAAAAATAAAAATAAAATAAAATTAAATGGGTCTCTTAGCTACCTGCCACCCTAGGAATACCAATTTATACAAGTTTTAATTTATTTTCAGTATTCTGTTAAAATGAAAAAAAAGAAAAAAAAAAGGAGGGGACTCAGATGAGGCACACCACTGAGGATGAGAACATTATGTATATATTACAAGCAGTGAGCTGAAGCTACATTTCCTTTTCTTACTTGGTGGATAAGGAACAGCAGCTCTTCCATCCTTCCCAAGAGGTCGGTCTTCTGTCCCAACTGTAGGCATTTTTGATGAGCGCAGTGCAGGTGATACAGCCTAAGAAGAGATTATTAATTATTAAAACCAAGCAGCACATTTATATATGAGTAGGGCGATAGTCAGCTATTGCTTAAAGTGTATGGCTATTGATATTTTAAAAGAATAGAAACACACTTCCTTACAAAGTTTTCACCAGGTGAATGTCTAGAAATACTAGCAGACAGTGACACCGAAGAGATGATTACAAGCTTATCAAGTATGAGAAAAGCACTGACTGGGTCTTCTCGTCACGGGTCAGGTGAGGGCAGACTGCCAGCCGAGCAGAGCTCCCAGACCTTGAGCCAATCCCCTCACCAAGGTCATGAGAGAAGCAGTTTCAGGGACACAATAATCACAACAAGGGGGTGCCTCCAAGTAGTAACTGGTTATCAGTCTGGTTTTCCTTCTGTTCGGAAGCAGGCAGCTAAAAGAGATGACCTCAAGCCCTCCCAAACTATTACTCTTATTTTAACCCCCACGCCCCACACAAAAGATATTTCCTATTCCTATTTCTTGGGCTTCCAAGGTGGCTCAAGTGGTAATCCACCTGCCAATGTGGGAGAGGCAAGAGATGCGGGTTCAACCCCTAGGCTGGGAAGATCCCCTGGAGAAGGAAATGGCAACCTATTTCAGCATTCTTGCCTGGGAAATTCCACTAACAGAGGAGCCTGGTGGGCTACAGTCTGTGGGGTCACAAAGAGTCAGACACAACTTAGCGACTGAGCACACACATTCCTACTTCTACAACTACTGTTCACCTTCATGGAAAAAAAAAACCTTACCTCATAAAATTATTTAAATGTATATTCAATACATTTGAAGAAGGTTTTTCTTTGATTTGCTAAGTTCAGCTCAGTTCAGTCGCTCAGTCGTGCACAACTCTTCCTGACCCCATGAACCGCAGGACGACAGGTCTCCCTGTCCATCACCAATACCTGGAGTTTACTCAAACTCATGTCCATTGAGTCGCTGATGCCATCCAACCATCTCATCCTCTGTCGTTCCCTTCTCTTCCTGCCCTCAATCTTTCCCAGCATCAGGGTCTTTTCAAATGAGGCAGTTCTTTACATCACGTGGCCCAACTATTGGAATTTCAGCTTCAATATCAGTCCTTCCAATGAACACTCAGGATTGATTTCCTTTAGGATGGACTGGTTGGATCTTTCTTAAAGTCCAAGGGACTTTCAAAAGTCTTCTCCAACACCACAGTTCAAATGCATCAATTCTTTGGTGCTCAGCTTTCTTTATAGTCCAACTCTGACATCCATACATGACTACTGGAAAAACCATAGCCTTGGCTAGACGGACCTTTGTTGGCAAAATAATGTCTCTGCTTTTTAATATGCTATTTAGTTTTTGGTCATAACTTTTGCTCATAACTTTCCTTCCAAGGAGTAAGCATCTTTTAATTTCATGGCTGCAGTCACCATCTGCAGTGATTTTGGAGCCCCCAAAAATAAAGTCTGACACTGTTTCCACTGTTTCCCCATCTATGTGCCATGAAGTGATGGGACCAGATGCCATGGGTCTTAGTTTTCTGAATGTTGATCTTTAAGCCAACTTTTCAACTCTCCTCTTTCACTTTCATCAAGAGGCTCTTTAGTTCTTCTTCACTTTCCGCTGTAAGGGTGGTGTCATCTGCATATCTGAGGTTATTGATATTTCTCCTGGCAATCTTGATTCCAGTTTGTGCTTCTTCCAGCCCAGCATTTCTCATGATGTACTCTGCATATAAGTTAAATAAGTAGAGTGACAATATACAGCCTTGACATACTCCTTTTCCTATTTGCAACCAGTCTGTTGTTCCATGTCCAGTTCTAACTGTTGCTTCCTGACCTGCATACAGATTTCTCAAGAGGCAGGTCAGGTGGTCAGGTATTCCCACCTCTTGAAGAATTTTCCAGTTTGTTGTGATCCACATAGTGAAAGGCTTTGGCATAGTCAATAAAGCAGAAATAGATGTTTTTCTGGAACTCTCTTGCTTTTTTGATGATCCAGCAGATGTTGGCAGTTTGATCTCTGGTTCCTCTGCCTTTTCTAAAACCAGCGTGAACATCTGGAAGTTCACAGTTCATGTACTGCAGAAGCCTGGCTTGGAGAATTTTGAGCATTACTTTATAGCATGTGAGATGACTGCAATTGTGCAGTAGTTTGAGCATTCTTTGGCATTGCCTTTCTTTGGGACTGGAATGAAAACTGACCTTTTCTAGTCCTGTGGCAACTGCTGAGTTTTCTAAATTTGCTGCTATATTGAGTGCAGCACTTTCACAGCATCATCCTTTAAGATTTGAAATAGCTCAACTGGAATTCCATCACCTCCACTAGCTTTGTTCATAGTGATGTTTCCTAAGGCCACTTGACTTTATATTCCAGGATGTCTGGCTCTAGTTGAGTGATCACACCATTGTGACTATCTGGGTCGTGAAGATCTTTTTTATACAGTTCTTCCACGTATTCTTGCCACCTCTCCTTAATATCTTCGGCTCCTATTAGGTCCATACCATTTCTGTGCTTTATTGAGCCCATTTTTGCATAAAATGTTCCCCTGGTATCTCTAGTTTTCTTGAAGAGATTTCTAGTCTTTCCCATTCTGTTGTTTTCATCTATTTCTTTGCACTGATCACTGAGGAAGGCTTTCTTATCTCTCCTTGCTATTCTTTGTAACTCCACATTCAAATGGGTATATCTTTCCTTTTCTCCTTTGCTTTTTGCTTCTCTTCTTTTCACAGCTATTTGTAAGACCTCCTCAGACAGCCATTTTGCTTTTTTGCATTTCTTTTTCTTGGGGATAATCTTGATCCCTGTCTCCTGTACAATGTCATGAGCCTCCATCCATAGTTCATCAGGCACTCTGTCTCAGATCTAGTCCCTTAAATCTATTTCTCACTTTCACTGTATAACTGTAAGGGATTTAACTTAGGTCATACTTGAATGGTCTAGTGGTTTTCCCTACTTTCTTCAATTTAAGTCTGAATTTAGCAATAAGGAGTTCATGATATGAGCCACAGTCACCTCCCAAATTAAGTCCCTTAATAGGCAAGATTATCTTTAAGAATGCAAATGAACTGAATCCAAGATAAAGCAAAAAAAAAAAAAAAAAAAATCTCACAAATAGAGGCCTTTTATTTATGTTCACTTACTCAGTGGAGAATCCCCATGGACAGAGGAGCCTGGAAGGCTACAGTCCACAGGGTCTCAAAGAGCTGGCATGACTGAGCCACGAGGCACACATTCGCTGTCATAGAGCTGAAACGTGAAACTAAACTCCGTAAGGTGAAAACCCGGACAACAGTCTCCAGATTCCAGTTACTAATAAGATGAATTAGCAAAATGATTCTAAGGTAACCTGTTCCTTTTTTTAAATGCCAGGCCAGAAGTCAGAGTAGAAACAACCGTTCCAGAGAAATGAAAATTAGATTAAAAACTGTCAAATTCTCCTTTGCATATTAGCATTACTAAAATATATTCAAAAAAACAGAGCAAACATCTCTTCATTTAGTCAGTAATTCATAATTTATACAGAGAGTAAGGATGATGGTTCAGAGCAGACACAAAAATCACTAGGGATGTTGGCTATTAACAGAAACTGGGTGACTCTACAATGCTTGTTTTTTTCTTTTCTTACATCTCACTTTCTACTTCTTTTTAATTCCTTTACTTCTCACACTTTCTTCTCACTACCACCAAACCAAAGCATCTGAACTAACCCTCACTAAAACCAATCCTAGACAATACATGGCTTTACAGACACAATCAGGTACAAAATGGATCTCCAATGCCTGGGTCAAAGAATAAGGACATGTCATTTCTTCTGACAGTGTTTTTCACATTGCCACATCCTTTTCTTAATGCAGCCACTGCCTGAATTTAGGTCCTCGTTTTTCAATCCAACAAGTTACCAAATAGTACTTTGCTTTCCATGTATCAGACTGATGTAAAACAGTACACTTCTACCAGGTGAGCTGCCCACTCAGCAGCCTTCAGAAGAGCACATTACCAGTAAAGTTTGAATTCCAAAGCCTGAAGTGTGGCCAAGCACCTCCCCAGCCCCAGCAATCTTTACCCCCCCTCCCCCACTCAGGAAACAGATCAATGTGCTCACTATCTCACAAAGCCCCAGCTAGTTCATTCTCTTTGCTGAACCAAGACTCCTTCCAGGCTCAAACACACATCCCTCCCCTGCCTCTCACTAACCAAATCTTTCCACATTTCAAGTCAATTTCATTCTTTGAGGTCATGATTATCCCATCTTCTAAATATTTGGGTTTCCCAGGTGGCACTAATGGTAAAGAACCAGCCTGCCAATGCAGGATCAAGATGAGGGTTCAATCCCTGGTCACAAAGATCCTCTGGAGGAGGGGGTGGCAACCCACTCCAGTATTCTTGCATGGAGAACCCCATGGACAGAGGAGCCTCATGGGTTCCAGTCCATGGAGGCAGAAAGAAGTACTTAGAATACTACTGGTGTACAGTGTCTGTTAACCAGATATATTTTATTTTAAAGTGAGAATGAGCTTTAGAAACCTGATTCCTATTTAACCTTCAAGCCTTTACTAAAATACTGCTTGCCTATTGCTTTGTACTTGAACGGGTAGCATTTTTAGATTCAGATAAATTACTGCACTCACAGGGCTAAGTATATTTTAAACTTTATTTATACGCTATTTCTCCTAAAGTCTGTGAGCACCTCAAGCATAAGACTGGTAATTTAATTTTATCTATAAACCTAGAGAACCAGCCACAAAGGAACTGATCATTAAATAATTAACAAATATCATGTCAACTGGATGGATGGGAAAGTAAATATATAAATGAAAGAAAAGTGAACTAATACTTTGACTTCACTGAAGAGCAAGCCTATCTTACTTATCTCTAGGTGCCCCCAGAGATAACAGGGGCACTTCTGTTTACACAAAGGTACAGGCTTAGTTAGGATGATGACAACACACATTTCCTGACTCAGCTCAGCTATTCTCCAGAGAATTATGAATGCTAATCTGTCACTTTAATCATATGATGTGCTGTGCTATGCTCAGTCGCTCAGTCATGTATGACTCTTTGCAACCCCATGGATTGTAGCCCACCAGGCTCCTCTGTCCAGTGGGCATTCTGCAGGCAAGAATACTGGAGTGGGATGCCATGCCCTCCTCCAGGGGATCTTCCCAACCCAGGGATCAAACCCAGGTCTCTTGCACTGCAGGCTGATTCTTTACCATCTGAGCTCCCAGGAAAGCCCAAGAATACTAGAGTGGGTATCCTATCCCTTCTCCAAGGGATCTTCCTGAGCCAGGAATCAAACCAGGGTCTCCCGCATCACAGGTAGATTCTTTACCAGCTGAGCTGCCAGGGAATCCCAATCACATGATACCTTGTATTATTTAACGTCTACGTGTATAAATTCTATTTCCTGACTATGATGACATAATCCTAGAAAGTATAAATGATATTTGTAATTATCTCTCAAAATGCTGACTATCCTGTGACATAAAGTTCAGTATGGTAAAGTTCAAAAAATTCAGTATGCCCCACTACATGTAGGGCATTATTTTTAAAATCTAAGCTAAAGGGACTACATAATATATTCCTATTAGTCTCATATTGAGGAGTTAAAAAAAAATGACAGATTTTAATATTTACAACAGGAATAACACTAATGGAAAAAAGCCGTCAACAAACAAAACCCAAGGGTTATTAGAGGTTATTAGATTCTGAAACTAATAAGTTTCAGAATCCTTTCAAGGTACACAAACATTTTTGAAGAACATTTAGAACCTGAAATATGAGCTCCCAATTCAGTAGACCAAACTATAAAGAAATACTGAAACACTAAGTCCATCCACTGAAGTGCATTTTTGTTTTGTGTAGCTATTGCAGACTCACCCCAAGTTCGTCGTCATCAGAATTATCAAAGATGTTGTCTAAGTCATGAAGGGAAGGTGCCAAGTCTGTCACTTGTGTGAGGCTACTGGAGCCTGCCCTGCCAGCAGCGCTGTCCTGCCGGACATCTGTGGGAAGGAGGCAACAGGCACTGAATAAGCAGTTTCCTCAAAGGAGAAGGGGTGAGGAGAGGACAGTGAGCAAGCCCTGCCTGCCAACTGTTTCCTTACGCTGTCAGTTAAATCGAGATACAATTAGTGCCAAATACGCTTATCAGTTTTGAAAGGAACTGAAAAACAAACTATGAAAAATATATTACAGATGAGGTCAAATTATTGCTAATACAATCAGCACATAATGTTAAATAGAGAAGCATCTCCCTCGCATTTACTTTAGCAACAGTCCAAGTGAGGCAAATAATCAGTGTACACACCTGTTTTAGTAGAACTGAAAAGGGACATGGCATTTTTCCCTTCAGGCACCGGCGTGGAATGACCTGGTGTAGTGACATCCTTGGTACCAAATCCATCCTCTGACTGTGTAATAAATTCAGCCAAACAAAACACATGAACAGCAACCCAAAGTGTGGAATATGAGGGAGAACACAAAGAATTAGAGGGCAGAATGGAACTTGTTATGAGCACAAGTATGATAAACCATGGTCTATGCAACCAAAGGAAATAAAAGATATGTCCTCGTCCCTGATTTTAAACTGAAACCAAAAACTCCCACACTTGCCCCTCAATTTGAGTCAATCGGGATTTTATGCCTCAACAGTACTGGTGGGGTTTGATCACAGACCTGCCACGGTTTTAAAAGCTGCCTTTAACATATTTTGGAGGCTGAATTATGCTTCAAGCTTTCTGGATCTAGACAAGCGTAAGAAGTATTCTCTTGAACTATATTGGTCTCCTTTCATTCTCTTATTTCCTCTGTTCTTAAGAATATTTCTTTAAATGGCCCAGTATTTTAGAATGGTTTAAAATGTAAGGCTAAAGACAGCAGACACCCCCAGTACTCATTTTTAAGATAATGAAACCAGTAAAATTGTACTGACACAGTCTTGGAGTAATGATGATATTAATTCGGAGAAATACAGAGGTAAAGCGCATAACACAGTAAACAGTGAGCGCCTGATAAATGGTAGATACTGTTACCAATATTTTCCCTTACATTTTGGGTATTTTGGAATAATAATTAAAAAGAAATAAGCAGGGAGCATAGGCCAACAAGAATTAGCATATGAGAGGAAACATGCACGGTACAAGCTATAGCCTGGGAGCTATGAGGCTTCATTTATGTTCGGCCGACTTCTGAACAAAGGTGAGCCATGACAGAGAGAGGAACAACGCGCTGTCTGATACAGTAGTACCAAGAGCATGAACATGGGGACAGAGCAACCAGGCAAGACTATCTCAGACATTCTGCCTCAAGGTCTTCCCGCAGGTGTTTACTGACGTAGACTGAAACCCACTCCTGGCTGGCCTCTCTCTCTGTTAAGTGGTACCTTATTCTTTTTCAGGGAATCTTTCTCTGTCCCTTGTTTGCATTTCTTGTTTGCAGTAAAGATGTATTTTATGTCACCGTCCTCGAAAGTATATGGGTCGTTGACTTCTCCCAAACTGTCTCCAGGTTGTTGTGACAGAGGCAATGGGTCAAGAAAGTGGAGGGGCTGCATCTGTGGCTGCTTGTCTTGCCAGACTTTAAACCGTTTGTTAGGTTGTGCTAAGAGTCTGGAAGGGGAAATGAATGACGATTTAAGCAAGAAATAGTAAAAAGACCAGACTTTTTTTTTTAAAGCAACATTTGTGATTTAAAAGCATTTGGAAGCTTAAACTTTAACAACAAAGAAAACTAAAAAATTCACCTTCAAGTGACTTTCAGAGACTATATTCACAATTAAATAAATCTTAGTAGCCTTTATTAAGGCCATATACTTTTGTTTCTGATCCCACTGATTTCACTTAACAGCAGAGATGGGCTCTGGGGACAGAATGTCTGGGCACAAATTCCATCCGTGTCATTTACTAACTGTATGACCCTAGGTTCTTTCTCAGCTATGAAATTAAAGGTAGCAATATGGCTGTGGTGAAGATGACATGAGAAAAACTGTATAAACTGTTTAGAGTAACTGGTTGCTAAATAACACTCTGAAGTATTACTACTAGATGCATGATACACACCTGAACGCATGTAAAGCCTTCCTTAAAAGTGTCAACATACAAAGAAGGCACTGACTGCAATATGGAAAGTCCCATAAAGCTATATTATTTGATTAACAAACAGCAGACCAAAAATGAATTAATTCTAGTAAGCTAATCTTACAACGAAACCTTTATAGGCCAGCATTTAAATAACGACACATATGATAAATATCACGTTGGATAAAGCATTTGACTTTTAAACCTTTTCCAAATGCAGAGTCTAGAATGGTGAAGAAGGACCTCTTCAATTTTGGATCTGAAGGCCCTGATTCCTGGGAACCCATGGCCTTGGCCTTCTGGTTGATGGTCACGGGGTGGGGTGGAGGGTCGCCTTACCTTTGCAATGCAGTGCTCTCTGAGGTTACCTCCGTTTTGGCATCGCATCTCTCACCCTGGAGCTCTGGAGGCCGGAACTCAGCATCATCAATGGATGGGAGATGGTAACTGTGCCACCACTTATCTGATGACTCTGGGTTCGAGGGCCTGATCCCACAATATAAGGCGGTCTCACTGACCTCTGCCGTGAGAGGCAGTCTTTGGCCGACGAGGACAGTCCGGTCATCCAGAGCAGACAACTGTTGGAGTTCGAGCCCATTTCCATAGAGGGCTGGATTCACAGGGACAGAGGGTGGGTCCAAACTCTCTGCTTCCTGACCTCGCGGCTGAGGGCTGAGTGTTGGCGGCAGAGGGGAAATAGGGGAATGAGGTGAATCCATAGGATTCAGATTCATTTGCTTGCTTGTATTTCTGGAAGGCACGGCCATTTGCTTATCATACTTCCTACTGCTAGCCACCTCTAAGGAGGAGTCTATCCCTGCCAAGCCTAGCTTCTGTCCCGGTGGATCTTGCTCCATGCATAACTCTTCAGCCACAGACGGCCTGTGATGAAATGGTATCAAAGGTCTCTTTTGCAGCTTGTCTCCCTTGTCCTGTCTTTCTGTTGTTTTGTGCTTAGAAGAAGCAGGAGGTGGTAAAGATGAAGATGATGATGGTCCTGCACTGAACCCTGGTTGTGATACTGTGGGAGGTCTACTGGGGCCTACTGTACAACGTTTTAAAAGTTTATGCCTGAAATGAGAATGAAAATGAGGTAAGTAAATACACAGGTGAATATAACTATACCATTCTAATACCACAGAAGAGATGCCTCTGACAAGGTTACACCTTTTCAAGAACATGTTATACGCGCTAATACATCCAAATGGACCCTAGGTGTTAAATATATTGATAATGATAAAAACTGCAACACACGCTGATAAGAAATGATGAACCAATTACATGCAAGTTAAGTAGATAAGAGTTCAGTTCAGTCGCTCAGTCGTGTCTGACTCTTTGCAACCCCATGAATCGCAGCACACCGGGCCTCCCTGTCCATCACAAACTCCCGGAGTTTACTCAAACTCATGCCCATCGAGTAACCTTAAGAAATATTTGTTAACATGCAGCTAACCTCTACAAAAATACTAATTTGAAAATCCTCAAATCTTGTGTGTCCAATTTGGTGAGGGTCTCAGACAATCTATTCGCATGGCATTTTAAAACCAAGACCATTTGTCAAGAAAGGCAGCAAAAAAAGCTTCCAATCTCTATTTTACAACACCCGACTAACTCCAACAGAGAATGGTTTATAAAAGCTTAGAGTGCTGTAAATCAGGAACAAGATAACTATGCAATTCTCCCACAAAGTGTGAAACTAAGGGTCAGTTTTAAGAATATTTAATAGGATAAATATACTAAGAGCTTTATACACTACTATTATCCAACAAAGAAGGGATAAAACACAACTTTGGATCTTACAGAAATGTGCTAAAATGAGACAGAAGTAAAAAGGTTGTGAGTGAATATGAAAACAACACACATATATACAAATGCATCTGTCCTATCTAAGTAGGAATAGCAAGTCTGCTCACAACCTAACACACTTCTTGGCAGGCATGGGTGTGAGAAATTGCTCAGTAAGGGCCTACTAGATAATGCTAAGGTTTAATCTGCACAAAAAAGTTATACAGCAGGTCAGCCAGTTCCTCCCAATATATAAATCATTCCCAGGAAAAACATAAGCTCTCCTGCCAGTGTATCAGTAACTCTCTGAGGCCACTAGGGTGGCATTAAATTACTGTTGCATTGCACTAAACGATGCCCTAGTGGGCAGTAAAATGGATTTGTGTGGCATAATGGGATGGTTTAGCGGGACAGCAGGATGGCCACTCTGCCCCATAAGACCATTAAATAGTGTGAGGAGTGGACCATTCCATAATGGGTTTGGTAATCCTGCAGTAGATGATCTGAAAACACTCTTGCCAAAGTCTTAGCTACTCTTAAAAAAAAAATCCTGACTTTGAAGAAGTCAGCAGCTTAAAGCTACTGTCAAAAAGGCAAAAACTGGACTTTAAATCTCCAGGGCACAGAACCACACTGAGAGATGAATGTCTCACCTGAAAATATCTCAATTATATCTTCTAAGGGTGCTTATTTTAAGACTTAAGCTCTGGAAGTCTTTTACATAAAACTTTTTGATGTGGATTTTCTCCAAGAGCATTTAACCACTCTGATCTTTTGAGACAGATATTTTATAGTAGCCTTTTCAAAGTAAGGACTTTGTGCAAGGTGGATACTCTTATAAAGTCATTTTCTTCTGTTGCATTTAGCAACTTAGCTACGTTATGGAACCTTCAGAATAAGGGATACACCAGTACGGAACAGACCACCACTGCACATCTGTGAATGGGTACGGGACTTCCCTGAAGACAGCAGCAGGCCCATCAGGCTCACCAGGCTAACCATGTGGCACCAGTGGGAAGGAATCAGAAGCTGCGCCAGAGTGTAGGAACACATGGTGACTAATGAATAAGGAAAGCAGAGTGGCTGTATAGACATTTCAAAGGAAGTCAGTGTGAAATGCAATGGTGAAACTGATCTAGAAAACTAAGGAAGATAAATGATAGTTTCTAGGCTGAGGAGGAGAAAACTGACAGAAATGACTGCAACAGGGTACCTGGTTTGATGTCAATATTAAGGGTATATCTTAAAAGCACTTTGCAAAATAGAAGACTTGAGTACATGTGAGAAGTCAGGTGTAGAGATAAATATTTAGAAGTCAATGGAATGGAATGCATATTTACAAATGAGATCTGAAGGGTATAAGAATTTGGTGAGGAGACAGAACAGTAACTCCAGAGGACAAAAGAAAAAGAGTTATTTACTTATACTTTAGGTAAAAATAATTCAAGGTACTGAATAAAAATGTGACAGAAATCAGTAAAAGGGTTATTTTAAAAAGTGAAAAAAATCTAGATTAAGGAAAAAAGCAGGAAAAAATAAGAGAAACATACAAGTGAAGTTAAACACACTAAAATTTTTATCCTATGTACTTACTAAAGGTGGACCATAACCTTGCTGTAAGCTGTTCAGAAGTCAATATTATTAGGAAAATACCTTTTTTCCTCATAATCACATGATTAACAATGGCCTAGAGATGAAAGCAGACCAGTCATTCAGCTGGTGTACCACTCCTATCCCAGGACTAGAGAGATTCTCACCAGCTCAGAGAAAGGACCCTTAATGAGCAAAGAATATCACTGAAAACATCCTCCTTGAAAAATCAATCAAGGGTTTCATTAGGTACTTAAGACAGCATCTCTCAACAAAAAGCTGACTACCAAGGCAGAGCCTGATAAAAGAGAATCAACTTATAGGAAAGAGGAGGGGGGACAAGAAGAAGCTGTTAAAACTGTTGCCTATGTGCATAAACAAACATGTGCACAAGCATGTGTGTGCTTGCAGAGATTTCTGGGCATCGTGACCTCCTCCCTACCCTGAAACCAATTCACATATGCCGCATTAAGAACCCCGTGGTCTCAACCAGAGAAATGGATAGCCAACTTCCAAGTATACTTATCTCAACTGACCTTTGTATAAGCATTGAGCAGTATCAAACGGAAGCAAAGCCACTCTAAGTTGCTAAGTGAATATTCAGAAAATAATTTGGGTTTCCACTCAAGTATCTAAATGAATGAGCAACAATTTTGGCTTTCTTCAGATATTATAACCACATATCTACTTCAGTCATCAAAAAACACCAGCACCAACAAGAAAAATTTTCTATGGAAATTCTATTTCCATAGAATTCTAATCCAAATTCTATTCCAAATTCTAATCCAAATTCTATCCAAATTCTAATCCAAATTCTATTAATTCAAGCCAACTTGCTTGATATTTATCTCGACTTTATAATTAAGAGTAACTAAATAAACTCATTTAAATGGCAAGAGATTGTCTTGTTAAACTGATGCCTTTAGTTCTAAAGAAGTTATCCTGAAGAAATCTGTGGGAGCAATTTGTTAACAGGGTCAGTTGCCTAAAAAGGCTCATTCTGAGTCCTAATAATAAAACTGTATCCTCTACATAGACACAAAACAAAACAAAACAACAGCAAGCTTTTTTCTAGCACTGGAAGTAGAAGATTTATAAAGAAAACAAAGCAAAATGACGTGGAAGAAGTGGTCTGAGAGGCCAGGAGACAACCAACAAAATGTACTATGATTCTGCCCAATTCTATTCGATTACTGCTCTGCCTCGGCCCCTACCTACCTAGAGCAAGAACAGCTGACTCTTTGGGTTGGATCCACAAAATCCCAAGTAGCAGGATTGTTAGCAGGCTCTTCTTCAAGAGTTGGAGTGGACATTTGGCTCCTCCTAAAAAAGGTTAAAATATGTGGTTTGTATAAACATGAGATAATATTCATACCTTCGGGAAGGAAAAGGATGTTAGAAAGACATGAATATATCTTACACAGTAACAGTATCCTGCCGATAGACAGTTTAGAGCAACCCAAGGTGTAGGGTTGGGGGGCAGAGGGGAAGTCAACTACTATGTCCGTGCACCAGAAGGAAAATCAGATTCAAAATATTTTTATTTAAGATCAATATACATTTTAACATGGGTGGTACAGATAGCAATGAAAACACCACTATCTGGCACAGCTATTTTTTAAAAAGTAACCTAAATTCTAGAGAGATAACCTAAATTTTTAAAAATTATCTTTTCATAGCATCTATGAATCATATACCTTCAGACAGATTATTTTTTTGGTTCTGTTTTGCATTATTTCTTTGTTAGACAGATTGTTTAAATCACTCTTGTTTTAAGAGTGATTTATCTTAAATCTAATTATCTACATTTACTAGCATTTAAAGACAGCACTCCATGTATATAATGTGAACCAAAAGAAAGAATCAAAGATGTCTCCTACGTAATAACTGGCAGCTAAAAGACATTTATTGCTGTATAAATAGGAACACTGGGCAGCCCCCCTGCACTGTGCATCCTACTACAGCTGATGCTGCATCTCACTGATGGCTCTGCCGGGACTTTGCTTGCTCTCTACCCTCCCCTGCCTTTCTGGGCGTCTCACTTCCCCGTGCAGTGCTGCTGAAAGAAGGGCTCTGATCTGTTAAGAATTGATGGAAAGGTTAGTGGTGATAAAAATCAAAGATGGCAAATGAAAGAAAAAGAAAATGTTAACATGGAAATTGTTGAGGCACTGCAGACAGAAATGAAAATATTTGTACCAATAATTCTAAAGGAAAGGAATGTTTTTAAGCAAACAGAGATACCTTTTAAATTCTAGAACATGACATGATTTCCCACTGCAATTATTTTAGACTTTTTCCTACTAAATCTTTAGTAGCCTATTCTATATGTGTTAGTCGCTCAGTCATGTCTGACTCTGCAACTCCATAGACTGTAGCCCACCAGACTCCTCTGTCCATGGAATTCTCCAGGCAAGAATACTGGAGTGGGTTGCCATTCCCTTCTCCGGGGGATCTTCCCAACTCAAGGAAAGAGCCTCGGTCTCCTACATGGCAGGCAGATTCTTTACCGTCTGAGCTACCATTCTAGAGCCACTAACTGGGAGATAAATATATAGTATGAATTTGTTAAAAGCTAGGTCCGAGGTCTGAAGGATAGCTCTTAAAAGTGTATAAGTAAAGCTTTGAAGAGTAGTCACTTAAGAAACACTGACTTAACTTCTAAATGAGTCCTTTGGAATTACTGACAAAAATGTCCATATTTGTTCTGCTCCAGAGAATGAAGACTCATTGTTCACTTGTATCAGTCAAAAAGGTGGACATCTCAGTCATATCAAAAACATGTGGAAATATGCTGAATATGTTTATATAATTCTTGATAAGTGAGAAAGTGTTTACTGACTACAGTTTGACATTATCATCCCTGCAATGAAAATAATAGTTCGTCTTAGAATCAATTTCTACTCTTTTCCAAAAATATGTTAAGGAAGGAGGGAAAGAGGTCAGAGGGGATAGACCGGAGGGAGGTGGACAAGAAAGGGAAGTTGGGTAGAGGAAGAAAAGAATTTCCCCGAATTAAGAAACAGAAGCATAGCAGCTACTAAATACTTCTCTAACTCTCATCTGTTTAGTTGAGAAATACACTGTCAATTAAAACAGGAGGCCAATGTATCATAGAAAACATGGCAATGAAGGTCCTTTTCCTTTGTAAATAGCAAACATTCATTAGTAGGTACACAGGGAAAAACCATACCCACAACTATTCTCCTGATATTCAGGGTGAATTTCTGAGTCAGCTGTGCTAAAAAATGTCAGATGAACACCATGACAATCTTGAGATGATAAAGAACTTCACAATTTTCCTGGCCATCAAATTATTCTAACATCTTTGCTTTGAATTTTACTCTATCATGTTCAGAAAGATGAGCTAACAATTCAACGACCCCCCCCCCCCCCAGGGTTTGGTCACACAATGGTGACATATGATTGATCCTCTTCATGTAGTAACAAAAGGCATATCAGGTAAACCACCACTCAGACAGAATGGAAAACACATACTTGGACTGGGTTCTGTTGAGGATGCATTCCTTCCAGACTCGATGGACCATATGATTGTGGAGTTTTGGAGGAATCTTCCCCGATCTCTTTGGACTGTGCATAGTTAGCATGCCCCCGTCTTGGGAACCTAGGTGACTGACAGCACTCTGCGTACCTCCACTCTCACCTAGGAAAGAAAAGACAATTTGGAAGGTCAGAATTTTCTGAAAAGGCCTCTTAGTGCACAGACTGCTCAAGGCATCTTCCCGACCCAGGGATCAAACTTGGGTCTCTGGCATTGCAGCCAAATTCTTTACCATCTGAGCCACCAGGGCAGCCCCTTATTTATTTAACATAGACACTGGACTGTTGAACTGATCATGGCACCGTTGCTACTACCCCTGACAATAACGCTATCCATAGCTATGAGTAAATCTGTGTCAGTATAGCTTTCAGTCACATCAATACCCACACTCACATACCCACAATGGCATATCCATCAGGAGGCATTCCTACTCAGAGGTTTTGGAGATAACTTACACAGGAAGATTCAATACGACAACGTTAAAGATATAAACATGCATGGATTGTCTGAGTTTTTAAATCTCAATGCAGTAAATGAGTTTCAAGACAGAAGAAAACAGTAGAGGGAGCTTTATGCTCATGTAGCTAAATGGCTGTGTAGCAACCGCACACAGTGTCCTGGGTAGGAGAAGGAAATCCCTAACAAGGTCAAATTTCAAATCTGTGTGTGGAACTGTTCATCCTTATGCCTGACACCACCTATGAAAGCTAATACCAAAGAAATGAAAGAGACTGACTCAACATTTTATATCAGAGGATTAGAAATTCACTGGTTTCTAATATTTCCATTTAGATTTTCCAACTGTACTTGGTATGCAATACATTTTCGGTGGCATGCATGCTAAGTCACTCCATCATGTCCCATTCTTTGTGACCCGAAGGACTGTAGCCCACCAGACTCCTCTATCCACGGGATTCTCCAGGCAAGAATACTGAAGTGGGTTGCCACTTCCTCCTTCAGGGCCAGTTTCTATTATGCCTACTCTAACTGTTGATAAGATTAGTTATTGGTTCTAAGTATTTTACTACTTTCATCTCATGCAAGACAAATAATGAAGTCAGTTTTCAGTATTAAGTTCTGATTTGATTACTTTTATGTATTTGATTTCATAAACATATTGAGGGTTTTATTCCTGATAGAATTATGATGCAAAATATCTCAACTGAAATAATTTTAAAGTGCTCTGAAATCCTTCACTTTCCTGTGAAAAACAAAGAAGCAACCTAATATCACAAACTAACATTTCTTGGCATCAATGCAAAACAATCATTGTATGGAACTGACTGGTTAGTCTCAGCTCCACCTTTTTTTTTTTTTTTAAAATAAAGCAAACCCCAATGCTTACATTCTTAGGAACTGAAGCTTTCTTGTTCCCCAGAAAAGTATTGTTATATAAATGAGATAAACTAACAGAGACAAGAAATTTGATCTTTCACTTCTATCTTTTAATCTTAAAAGTTCTCTGACTTGGCTCACAGGACAAAATATTTCATTTTGACTTTACAATGGATTTTCAAATGCCCACTATAAAACTAGGCAAAGTAAAGCAACAAACAGAAGAAGATAGCATAGCTCTTTGACCCCAAACACTTAACAGTATAGCCAAACAGACTATTAGTCCATGGTATCATAAGGGAATTATTTATGACCAAAACAGGAGAGGTTGTGGAGAAAGCCAGCCACAGAATCTTTTCTGATTAAAGGTGGTTTAATGTTTTTCAGTAGCTTTTAATTATTTAACTAAAATGTGGGTGGTATCTTATATGGAATTAAATGAGACTTGTATTACATGTTGTTAAATGCATATTGAATGCTGCTTCTCAAATTATTTCCATAAACAGAAGAGGCAAGCTGATCTATCTATTCACACAAGCCAGAACTCTGGCCCTCCCAGGTCCCATGCTAATCTAGGAGATATTTGGCCATTTTAAGGGGCAAAGTAACCCCCTTTGTCCTATGCCCAGGAAAGCATGGCCATGCTCAACTTCATTCAAGTGCAGCCTCAAGGAGGCTAAGCAGGATTCTCACAAAGGGAGCATTAGGAGTCCTAAGCTGTAATTTGATGTTATGATGTATAAAGCTGGACAAATTAATTTTATGACAAATACATCAGTCATTCTCATTTAGTGTTTCTGTTTTAGGAAATAAGGAGACATCAAGAGATTTATTTACCCAGGGTGTAGCACAATGATATACACGGAATTAGAGGGGAAGAAATCTAAAGATCTATAGTTGTAAAAGTACACACCTGAAATCCACCAGAATAAGACATTTTTTTCTGAATTAGGAATTTAAGAGTTCTGAACTCACAGTCATCAAGACAGTATGATACTGGCACAAAGACAGAAATAGAGATCAATGGAACAGAATAGAAAGCCCAGAAATAAGTCCACGAACCTATGGACACCTTATCTTCGAGAAAGGAGGCAAGGATATACAATGGAAAAAAGACAGCCTCTTTATCAAGTGGTGCTGGGAAAACTGGTCAACCACTTGTAAAAGAATGAAACTAGAACACTTTCTAACACCATACACAAAAATAAACTCAAAATGGATTAAAGATCTAAATGTAAGACCAGAAACTATAAAACTCCTAGAGGAGAACATAGGCAAAACACTCTCCGACATGAATGACCCACCTCCCAGAATATTGGAAATAAAAGCAAAAATAAACAAATGGGACCTAATGAAACTTAAAGCTTTTGCACAACAAAGGGAACTATAAGCAAGGTGAAAAGACAGCCCTCAGATTGGGAGAAAATAATAGCAAATGAAGCAACAGACAAAGGATTAATCTCAAAAATATACAAGCAACTCCTGCAGCTCAATTCCAGAAAAATAAATGACCCGATCAAAAAATGGGCCAAAGAACTAAACAGACATTTCTTCAAAGAATACATACAGATGGCTAACAAACACATGAAAAGATGCTCAACATCACTCATTATCAGAGAAATGCAAATCAAAACCACAATGAGGTACCATCACACACCAGTCAGGATGGCTGCTATCCAAAAGTCTACGAGCAATAAATGCTGGAGAGGGTGTGGAGAAAAGGGAACCCTCTTACACTGTTGGTGGGAATGCAAACTAGTACAGCCACTATGGAAAACAGTGTGGAGATTTCTTAAAAAACTGGAAATAGAACTGCCATATGACCCAGCAATACCACTTCTGGGCATACACACTGAGGAAACCAGATCTGAAAGAGACACGTGCACCCCAATGTTCATCGCAGCACTGTTTATAATAGCCAGGACATGGAAGCAACCTAGATGCCCATCAGCAGATGAATGGATAAGGAAGCTGTGGTACATATACACCATGGAATATTACTCAGCCGTTAAAAAGAATTCATTTGAATCAGTTCTAATGAGATGGATGAAACTGGAGCCCATAATACAGAGTGAAGTAAGCCAGAAAGATAAAGAACATTACAGCATACTAACACATATATATGGAATTTAGAAAGATGGTAATGATAACCCTATATGCAAAACAGAAAAAGAGACACAGATGTACAGAACAGACTTTTGGACTCTGTGGGAGAAGGCGAGGGTGGGATGTTTCGAGAGAACAGCATGTATATTATCTATAGTGAAATAGATCACCAGCCCACGTGGGATGCATGAGACAAGTGCTCGGGCCTGGTGCACTGGGAGGACCCAGAGGAGTCGGGTGGAGAGGGAGGTGGGAGGGGGCATCGGGATGGGGAATACATATAACTCCATGGCTGATTCATGTCAATGTATGACAAAACCCACTGCAATGTTGTGAAGTAATTAGCCTCCAACTAATAAAAATAAATGAAAAACAAAACAAAACAAAAAACAACAACAACAACAACAACCAAAAAAAAAAAAAGAGTTCTGAATTGATCAAAGGTCAAGGCATCATGCACACAGCAGGCCTTCAATTTTAAGCTGAACACAAATTTTACTAAATATCAGGCAAAACAGTAACAAATGTAAACAAAAACTGCTGACTTCTGTAGTTTGTTAAAAATCCAAACTTGCATATGAAATATGATTAACATTTTTCAAAATACTGACAATTCTAGACTTATCATCTTCTTTATGATATTATTATAATTATAAAAAGACTATACAAGGGTTTTTCTACTTTTTCAGTTTGAAAGTAGTTTTAATAAAAACCAAGCAATGGCAAATCCTTTCAAAAGGGATCATCCAAATTCTCTGCTCTACTGTATTCAGAGCTGGATGTAGTACATTTTTTCACCATCATAGCAACTACAAGGCTCTTAAAAACAAAGGCTAGGAATTTCCTGGCAGTCCAATGGTTAGCACTCTGTGCTTCCATTGCAAGGGGCTCAGGTTCAGTCCCTGGTGGCAGAACTAAGATTCTGCAAGCCGTGTAGGCCAGCCAAAACAATCCCCCCAAAACCAAAATCCCAAATGTTACATGTTACAGGTTACATCATTTTTATGTCCCCCACACAATAGCTGAGTTATTCCTTCCAGATAACTTAATGTGTGTGCTATGTTGCTTCAGCTGCGTCTGATTCTTTGTGACCCCGTGGACTTAGCCTGCCAGGCTCCCCTGTCTATGGCATTCTCCAGGCAAGAACACTGGAGTGGGTTGCCATGCCCTCCTTCAGGGGATCTTCCCAACCCAGGGATCGAACCCACATCTCTTACATCCCCCTGGACTGGCAGGCGGATTCTTTACCACTAGGGCCACCAGGGAAGCTGATAAAAATACTGTGTGTTGAAACTGGAGTTTTGAGCACTTCTGTGAATTCCTGCACTACTGTCTATATGTGGCTTTACTGTTTATCAAGCACGTCAGGTACACGATCTAACGTTTAACAGCCCTGAAAACTATAGAATTTAACAGAGAAGTAAACTGGTGTCAAAACAAGTATGAGAATTAAATAAGGTCCCTCACCTAGTAAAAACTAAAGCTAGGGTTTAAAAGGTGTGTTCCATCACAAAGTCTATACTTTCCCCCAGTATGTTATTTAACCACGCACATTTATTGAATGTCACTACATGCCAAGCAAAATGGCAGCAATTTTTAAACACTGCCTTATTTCATTCTTATGAAAATTACCACGTGACGAGCATGTATCATGCGTGATAGTCTGTTTTCAAAGTTTAGAGGACAAGACTTCATTTACTGATGTTCTTGCCAATATGGCCCACATTAAATACCTATAAATAATCTTACTTCAGCTCAAGTGTGATGAGTATCCTTTTCTTAGTGACCATATTTTTAACTAAAATGAAGTCAACTATTAACAACAAAAAAGTTAATACAGAATATATACTACTTGACAAAGGAAACATCTTCCCAATTTAAATAATTTCTGAATTTTCTCAAGAAGGAAGAATGTTGAAATGGGCAAATTTTTCAAGTTAATTAATATCTGTCATTTGTGTAGACAGATTATTCAAAGGACAAAGCATTTATTCAGAGCTCTTGGATGTCAGACTAACTTTATAACAAGGAAAGAGAATTCACCCAAGACTTGTCCCTGTTGTCAACAGCCAATTGGGCAAGCATGTCAACTATTCTCTGATTTAGTATTTTTCACCACATCTCACCTCCTGATGCATGTGTGTGCACACATGCACATCAGTGTAAAAGGGTAGATGCATGTGTAGAACTGAAGAGAAATAACGAAGGTGTTTAACTGGAGTAAAGACTAATACAGACACAATTAAAATTCTGAAGCACATAAACTGTTTGTTTACAATTTTTCTTCTCTATTTTGTAAGATCCCACATTAGTCTATTTCCATCTCTTCCACCAGGAATTTCTCTGTGTGTTCTCTCATCTGTTCCGTGGCAGGGGCGCTACATGACTTTCTGGGATCTCTTCCCCCCAGGATGTTCCTGGCTCGTACTCACCCACGACAGCCTGTTCTGGAGAAGTGGGCGGGGTGAGAGGCATCCCGCAGTTACTCGGGTCCTTCACACTCCCAAGCCCCTGCTGCCCGACTGTAATATGGCCCCCGGTACTGGCCACACTCTGAGGAACTGGGATGTCATTCTGAGAGATCAGCACAAAAGCTGAAGGATAAACCATCCGAACACCACCTGTGAGGAAGGCAAGCGAGAGAACATGCCTGAGAAAAAGGTCACGCCAGAACTGCCAAACTTATTATTCCAGTGGTCAGAGTCAAAGCTCAGTGGTGAAAATGAGACACTCATTAGGTACTGCCAAAAGTGATAAGTTCCATCCTTTCAGAAGCTAATAGCTATTTAAACATGTGTTCCAACGCTATCATAAAAGCATTTGGAATACAGGGATCACTGGTGCTTCAGGCAAGATAACTACTCAGCAAATATCACTGTATCAAGAGAATTCAAAAAGATGGGAAAATTATGGAGATTATTTTTCATGAATCTGAATGATTATCTTTTTAAATTAAGCAAGATGAAGAATATAGAATTAAGTTCTTCAGGCAAAACATTTTATCTTACCAACAATTACTTCTACTGCCACGGGGAAATCATCATCATATCCCAACTCTTCCTCTTCTTTCATTTCTTCTTTCTTTTTCAGCACCATTGGGTAGAAATACTGCCATTCCTCTATCAACTTACGGGTGGCTGGGTCTGACATTTTGTATGCTTGGCCTGTTAGCGTGCCGTTTAAGCCGTAAGGACTTACCAGTACTAAAGCAGACAGGAGAAACATGTTACACATCAGAATGATAATTTCTACTTAAGTGTAATGCTACATACACGGTAGTTTTAGGGTGAGGCATATTATCATTTGATGTATACTGCTCTTTATTTCCTAACCCCCTTTTAAGTGTAATTAAAATTTCTCATTTTAGTACTTTTTACATGCCTCTCAACTCAAATCAATTTTTGAAGGAAATCAAATGGGAGGAGATTAATTAACACCATCAGACAAGTACATCAACACACAATATATAAGCTATCTACACATTATCTATCTATACATTAAAGCATATAAACATCAATTTGGTAATAGCTCACACACTGTGAATCCTGAATCTTCCATGAAAGACCATTCAATACATATATCCTGAAACCAGCCTAGGACCTGAACACTCACCCTGTGAGTTCCTGAGACTTCCTAAATACTTGAGGTAATTTAAAAATAATATATAAATAAAATGTCTATTGGCAGAAAAGTCTTAATGTACCAAATCTGAAACATAATGTTAAGTATAATTGCAGTTACAACCATTTTAGAAGTCTGCTGATTACACAACTCTAAAATAAAATTTATTTTACGTACAGTAAAGGACTCAAAAAGTCCTTCTCTCACTCTTTCGCTGTTTGACCTTGATGTCATTTTCACTGAGCTAGACACAAAAATGCAATTAACATAACACTGTATAACTCAGTTCTTATTCTCACAGTGAGTATTTTGACATTTCAAATAACACTTTTCTAGGGATAAAAGTCACTTTTCCTTAATCCTGATTTATAAAAACAAATCTCAGCATAAGCATTAACTGGGGGGTCCTTTTTGGGAGACAGTTTTTTCTTAACTGCTGGATGATATATCACATCAATCAACACAGAGATGGTTAAAAACATCACATATTTCATGTTGCCTTCTGCTATTCTGTATGCATACAAATGGAGAAATACTGATCTAAACAACACAACTAACCAAGGGTAATTTTCCTGTTTTAGCATTTCTAAGAAATCCCCACATCAATTAATTATGTTCACTATAATTGTCTATATGCTAACACCTGCCCTAAGAATGTACCTTCTCTACACCAATCATGGGAAATAAGCAGGATAATGCCCCACAAAGTCTTCCACGATTCGAGATATTAGTAACAAACCAATAATATTTAAAGTAAGTAGTCTACAGGGACCAAGTATGGCCAATATTATCTTTCCCAACTTAGAAGGTTAGTCATCTTTTCTCATGACTGGTAATTCCTTTTGTTATTTTAAGTAAATGCTTTTATTTTGCTCCACGAAGTCTAAAGTCAGATGATCCTCAGCACTTTCAGAGTCAAGGAAACACAGTGTTTAAATAATCCTGACAATCCACAAAATGAGCATACTGTACAACTCAAGTGCACAGTTTGAGAATTGGGCTGTTTTGAATAATATAGCAGTTCATACATAAAACATCCAAAAAACTACAGAATAATAAAGTACAGTTTTAAATGTGTTGCTAGATGGAGGAAAACGCAGGCAATAATCAGGACACAATTACATGAGGTTCAATGATCTTTTTTACCTTAAAAAAAAAAAAAGCTTTAACAATCTTTAGGGCAAGAAAAAGCTGCTTTCATCAAATTAACTTACAATCATTTGTATAAAACCAAAAACCAACCTAAATAATATGGAGGCTAAACACTCATTTGACTATTACATCAATAGGCTATTATACCAATAAAATAGTCAATTTTATTAAAAATGTTTTTTAAAATTACATTTTGTGATATACTAAGGCTATTTCAACCAGGCATCTCTAGAACTGATAAGATTAAACTAAAAAAAAAAAAAAAAAAGAAGAAGGAAAAAAGAAAAGAAAAAAAAAAGATGTTTCTATATGGTTCAATTTAATATTATAACATTTAAAAAGAGTTATTCATAGAAAATTATGAATTCCAAAGACAAAACCAAAGCTTTAGAATATATAGTTAGAAAAAAAGAAACATGGTGTTATTTTGGTGATATCTAGGTAATTAGTCGAGCATTCATGAAAATATGAATGTAAGTTAACCAAATACCTACAACCAATGCAGTCTAAAATGAAAAGAAAATAAGGTATTAATAAAGAAACTACAGACTATACAACTCCAGGATTTGATTTTGGTTAAAATTTCAGAGTACAAAGCTTAATAGTAACTCTGTTAGTCATTACAGTCCTAAAACCATAGGACAAAGAAAACAAGGAAAATCTTTAACTTATAAGATTTTGATCTTCAGGAAATCCTCCACACTTTATTCTTCAACACACTTAAGACCAAGTTGTAGCTGAGGGAAGCTTTCAGTAAAAAAATGAGCAAGCTATTATCACTTACCCGTGGTCTTCCCTTTCTTCTCCAGAAACTAACCCTTCCTGCTTAGCTCAACATGTCCATCTCAGATACTACCTCATTCCATGAAACTTCACTGGGCAAGGTGGCTATCCACTGGGTAGGGAAAGGTGGAGAGGAGAGACATCATTGTTTACTCACCTTGAAATGGTGCAGGTGAAGACTGAGCCATGTGGATATGCTCCTCATTGATCAAATAAATTGGCTGGTGTTGGGCAATCTCCACACTTGTGCATACATTACTTTCCCCGTGAAGAAAGAATGTGAATGCACAGGACAAATGCTCACTAGAAAAAGACAAAACGAGAAACTCAGCTCTACATTTCTGTGGGAAATAAACAGGTGCTAGAGACAGGAACATAGACGGGACACAGCTTTACTTTATCCAGCATCCACCACAGACTGCCCTGGATGATATTAACAAGCACAAACTTTCAGTCAGCTGTGGACAAATAACGACAATGGTAATTAAAGATGCCATACAAACAGAAAGTGAGGTTTCACTGCAAAACTGAAAACTACTGTGCAGAATGCTTTCTGCTTCCTTTGCATAGAGTCTCCAACTATAAGCTCCTAAGGACAGAAAAAGAATAACATTTTTCTACCTTCTTGTGTATTACTGGCTTTTAAATGACTAGGAACAATGACAAAATAGTTTTGCTTGTGTTTGGTATGACATAACAATAAGATCAAATTTACAATTTTATTACAATAAGGTTATTGAACTTATTGATCTAAAAATAGCAATCAAGAACACTGCTATAGGTAAATTTCCCATATACAACTGCTAAGATAATGTGTTTCTAAATGGACTGGTAACTGATTATATTTAATTTTCACAATTTACCTCTGATCACAAAATTTTATTAAAGCATTCCACTTTGCCATTTTCCACACAATTTGCCAAAAATTGAAAAAATGATGTGTCTTGGAGAAAAATAATTTCAAAATTACTATAGTGGCACATTCTTTCAAAGTTGTTAACTTTGGCCCTAAGCCACCCATAACATCTCCATTTCTCAGGACAGCTTATAGGGACATTTGCCTGATGAACCAAAATCACTATATTCTAGGCAACCAGCATTTGAAAACTCATCTTCCAAGATTTCCTTCTTTCCAAAAGTTCTCTAAAATATTATAAAGTATACTTTGAGTACCACTCAAAAAATTAAAATTTAAGTATAAAATTATAATGATTTTGGAAAACAAAAATGACAACATTTTCACTCTATTCCTACAGGGAAGCATATATTAACACAGTCTTCCTTGACAAGTACATTGCAATGATCTGAGAAAATTTTGTGTTTTACTGGAATGTGCAGCTTCCTCAATAGGACCTACCTAGACTTGATATTTGGAGAAGGCAATGGCACCCCACTCCAGTACTCTTGTCTGGAAAATATGGACAGAGGAGCCTGGTAGGCTGCAGTCCATGAGGTCACAAAGAGTCAGAGTGACTTCACTTTCACTTTTCACTTTCATGCATTGGAGAAGGAAATGGCAACCCACTCCAGTGTTCTTGCCTGGAGAATCCCAGGGACGGGGGAACCTGGTGGGCTGCCATCTATGGGGTCGCACAGAGTTGGACCTACTGAAGTGACTTAGCAGCAGCAGCAGCAGACTTGATATTTGGGTATTTAGCACACCAGAGTAATAAATTTAAACATCTCCTTAGTACCTTATGTCTAAATTTCAAGTTCACAAAGAGGAAACAATGCATGTAACTTAAATGTATACAAGTATACAGTAGTGTCAACAATGTGCTGTCCTTCATTTATGGAAATGACACTGAACACAGAGCATCGCCAAGCACATTATTCCAGGCATGTAAGACACCAACATACACATCAACTGACTGTGGACTGGTCGTTTTCATTTATAAAATCCAGCAGAGAAGGAGGAGCTGACATATCCCTCTCATGCCTATTAACCCACGCAATCATCCGAATATTTATAAGGCCACTGGTGAGAGTTACAGATTCTGAGTACAGCCCAGAGCACGCTTGCTCTTCCACCGGATCCCAGCTGTGCATGAACACAAACACAACCTGCGTCTGTCTATCAACCAGGAAGTAAGAAAGGTGCAAGAAGTCTGCAGAGTGACAATGAATACACTACGGCCCCTGTCCTCAAGGAGTATATAAACTGAGACCAACATAAACGCTTATCAGCAAAATGAAGTCAAGTAAGAAACAGAAAACCAAAATGCCATGGGAAGGCCAAAGTGTACTGGTTTTTTCAGTTTGGAAGTCCAAATGCTTCAAAGCAGATGAAATCAGATGAACGTTTGATTTCAGTGTAGAGAGAAAAGAAAAAGTATGAGAGGGAATATGAGGCAAGGAATAGATGTAGTTAAGAACAGGATATAGCTTAGAAATTCTAAAAGGAGGAGAGACAGGACATGATGGGAAAGGAGTCTGAAAAAAGAAGTCTGAGGTCACCCTTGAGACAACCAGAAGTCTTGCCATGCAAAAAATAAAGGGGAGCCAATTTAAGGTTTGGTTTTTAAAAGTCGACTCAAGCTAAAGAATCGAGATAAAAACCTCAAAATAGAATTCAGTCTGAATTTGCTATGTTCCAAAAGACACAGAAAAGCACAAATGAAAACAGTAGGAAGTGAATAAATGACCTATTTTCTATATTGATAACTTTTAAAAACAAAACATGCTTTTTTTTAAAGAGACAAAACTACACAAGAAAAACAACAAGTTATGGGGGAAACAGAACAGAAGCCACCAGTAACTACATAATGTTTGGTAAGTTATTTCACTGTTCTGATCACAGCTTCTTCATATGTCAAGTCAGATGCTGGCACAAACCGCTGCTCCTTCGCCCCAAGAAATTCTCATTCAGAATGTCTAGAATGAGCCCCAAGAATCTGCATTTCTATCCAATTCTCTGCTGCTGCTGCTACTCCTAGCTCAAGGTTCATGCTTTGAGAATCACTGAACTTTATGGCACATAAATACTTTTCAGCTATAAAATTCTTTTTTTTCCCTAAGATTACAAGAAACAAGAGGGCAAGGAGGACAATACTGATGACCTAAGGAGACTTCTGCCACTTCTAAGACTACACAGATAAAACTTACAGCATTGCTTGTAATAGTTAACAACTAAAAACAGACAAAATGCCCATTTGTAAAGGACTGGTTAACTAAACTATGATACATCCCTACAAAATAATACTGTGTAACCACTTAAAAGAAAACACTGATACATAAAAACCTGCCACATAATCTCAAGATGAAAGAAAAAACAAGGTACAAAATTGCTGTGAATCATATGCACCCATCTGTATAAAAATGCGAGAGTGGGACAAAAATATATGCACACAAAATCTGCTTACCCTGGCATAAAATTTCTCTGGAAGGATTCACTTTAAAAACCTAATAATTTTGGCTGCCTTTGGGGAATGCAGTGGTATGACTAGGGGATAAAGAAAGGATTCTCAATACTCTTTTCTACTTTTTGAATGTGGGGCCAGGGGTCACACAGAAAGTAATGGAGGCAGGATCTGAAGGAAGCCCCCGCCTCCCATCCTGTGCAATGCCTGCTGGCCCAACTAGAGGAACCCACAATCTTTCATCTCACCGCATTTGGCTCTTAGTTGAAGCCTGCTGAGATCATCTTTGATTCTCACTCTGTTATCTAACATGCTGGATATTTAATCAGCAAGCATCAATATCTTTATCCATGTCAGTGCTAAAAATGGTGAATGAGACTATACTGAGGAAAGAATCCTGAGTCATTTTATCAGGTAATTTTCCAGTTACAAATTCTCCCAAGTGCTGCCACTCATGTACAAGTTTCTTGTCTACAAAGGACAACCTGAAAGATTACTATGTCAAATATCTTTATAAAATGCAGACACATAACCACCATATTACCCTGATCTAGAAACCTGCCTAAAAGCCAAATTCAGGTTGTCTGACATAAAAGTTAACTCTCCTCATCCTACAGATGAGAAGATAAGGATAAAAAGTATGGCCTGCAAATGCCATTCTTAGCAGCACAGCTGGAATCAGACTTGAAATTTAGGAATCCTTCCTCTCCTTTTCACCGTACCTGTCTGCTGCTGCACTCACCTCACTCTTCCCCAGAACGGTGGAGGACGGTAACTTTCCTTTTCTCTGTGAAGGGACTCCCACACTCTCTGCCTTGATTTCCACAGCTTTACCTGCTCTTCACTAGAGCATATTACTTCTTTAGGACTCCCTTATCTTTCTCCCTCTACTGACTAAGGTCAAATAATCAACATGTAAATAAAATGATTAGTATAATAGTAGTACTACTACTGATATCACTAAATAACCTATCTATAAATAACTCTGGTGTTAAGAAGAAGACAACTGTAAGGTGAATTTGGAAATACAGGTATAATTTGTTCACTATCAAAAAGATAAAGATCATCAGAATGGCTGAAAAATACTAAATCCATCTATGTAATACTTATACCAGACATGCAAAATTAAACCACATACATGGACCTCACCATATGGTCAACACCAAAATCAGATTGATTATCTTCTCTGCAGCCAAAGATTGAGAAGCTCTATACAGTCAGCAAAAACAAGACCGGGAGCTGACTGTGGCTCAGATCATGAACTCCTTATTGCCAAATTCAGACGTAAATTGAATAAAGTGGGGAAAACCACTAGACCATTCAGGTATGACCTAAATCAAATCCCTTCTGATTATACAGTGGAAGTGAGAAACAGATTTAAGGGACTAGATCTGATAGACAGAGTGCCTGATGAACTATAGACAGAGGTTTGTGACATTGTACAGGAGACAGGGATCAAGACCATCCCCAAGAAAGACAAATGCAAAAAAGCAAAATGGCTGTTTGAGGAAGCCTTACAAATAGCTGTGAAAAGATGAGAAGTGAAAAGCAAAGGAGAAAAGGAAAGATATACCCATGTGAAAGCAGAGTTCCAAAGAATAGCTAGGAGAGAAAAGAAAGCCTTCCTCAGTGATTAGTGCAAAGAAATAGAGGAAAATAATAGAATGGGAAAGACTAGAGGTCTCTTCCAGAAAATTAGAGATACCAGGGGACCATTTCATGCAAAGATGGGCTCAATAAAGCACAGAAATGGTATGGACCTAATAGGAGCCGAAGATATTAAGGAGAGGTGGCAAGAATATGTGGAAGAACTGTACAAAAAAGATCTTCATGACCCAGATAATCACAATGGTGTGATCACTCACCTTGAGCCAGACATCCTGGAATGTGAAGTCAAGTGGGCCTTAGGAAGCATCACTATGAACAAAGCTAGTGCAGGTGATGGAATTCCAGTTGAGCTATTTCAAATCCTGAAAGATGATGCTGTGAAAGTGCTGCATGCAATATGGCAGCAAATTTGGAAAACTCAGCAATGACCACAGGACTGGAAAAAGTCAGTTTTCATTCCAATCCCAAAGAAAGGCAATGCCAAAGAATGCTCAAACTACTGCACAATTGCACTCATCTCACATGCTAGTAAAGTAATGCTTAAAATTCTCCAAGCCAGGCTTCAGCAATACATGAACCGTGAACTTCCAGACGTTCAAGATGGTTTTAGAAAAGGCAGAGGAACCAGAGATCAAACTGCCAACATCCGCTGGATCACTGAAAAAGCAAAAGAGTTCCAGAAAAACATCTATTCCTGCTTTATTGACTATGCCAAAGCCTTTGACTGTGTGGATCACAACAGACTGTGGAAAATTCTTCAAGAGATGGGAATACCTGACCACCTGACCTGCCTCTTGAGAAACCTGTATGCAGGTCAGGAAGCAACAGTTAGAACTGGACATGGGACAACAGACTGGTTCCAAATAGGAAAAGGAGTACGTCGAGGCTGTACATTGTCACCCTGCTTATTTAACTTATATGCAGAGTACATCATGAGAAACGCTGGACTGGAGGAAGCACAAGCTGGAATCAAGATTGCTGGGAGAAATATCAATAACCTCAGATATGCAGATGACACCACCCTTATGGCAGAAAGTGAAGATCTAAAGAGCCTCTTGATGAAAGTGAAAGAGGAGAGTTAAAATTGGCTTAAAGCTCAACATTCAGAAAACTAAGATCATGGCATCCGCTCCCATCACTTCATGGCAAATAGATGGGGAGACAGTGGCTGACTTTAATTTTTGGGCTCCAAAATCACTGCAGATGGTGACTGCAGCCATGAAATTAAAAGACGCTTACTCCTTGGAAGGAAAGTTATGACCAACCTAGACAGCATATTAAAAAGCAGAGACACTACTTTGTCAACAAAGGTCCATCTAGTCAAGGCTATGGTTTTTCCAGTAGTCAAGTATGGATGTGAGAGTTGGACTGTAAAGAAAGCTGAGAGCCGAAGAATTGGTGCTTTTGAACTGTGGTGTTGGAGAAGACTCTTGATAGTCCCCTGGACTGCAAGGTGATCAACCAGTTCATCCTAAAGAAGATCAGTCCTGGGTGTTCATTGGAAAGACTGATGCTGGAGCCGAAACTCCAAAACTCTGGCCACCTAATGTGAAGAGCTGACTCATTTGAAAAGACCCTGATGCTGGGAAAGAGGGCAGGAGGAGAAGGGGACGACAGAGGATGAGATGGCTGGATGGCATTACTGACTCAATGGACATGAGTTTGGGTGAACACCAAGAGTTGGTGATGGACAGGAAGGCCTGGCATGCTGTGGTTCATGGGGTCATAAAGAGTCGGACATGACTGAATGACTGAACTGAACAAAAAAGAGTAGAAAATGATATTGCAGGTGAATACAAATAAAAATAAAGCTGGTATAGAAATAGCAATAAACAGAACATTTTTAAAACATGTTCATCATTATAGAATAATGAACAGAGAAATTCACTATGGAATTTAAACAATCTTGAGTGTGCATGTACACAGCCATATGGTATACAATATAACTTAGAAATATATAAAGAAAAAATGGCAGCATTACAAGTAGAAACTGACAAATCTTTAATTGATAAGTATTTCAACATACTTTTTTCAGTATTTAATAAGCAAATTACTTAGAATACCAAAAACAATACAAAAATATATAAACAAGTATATATGTTTGCTTTTAAGAAATAAATAATCTGTTCTTTTCCAGGGACACATAGAAGATGTACAAAAAAGGACTGAGAACTAAAACACAAGACAAATCCAAAATTTCAAAGAACTGATATCACACAGACTATACATTCTTTAATCATAGTGCAATTTAGTTAGAAATCAACAGCTTTTGCTTTTTTTTTTTTTAAGGTTGAAATAAAATCCCTCTGTTTGGAAACTTGAATATGCACTCCCTAAATAAATCATGGGTTACAGAGGAAATCACAATGGAAATCACAAAATGTTTAAAACTGAATGACAACAAAAGTAATACATGTCAAAATCAGAGATACAGTGCTTAGAGAGTAATTTATATCTTTATATGCCTAAAAAGGGTCTTAAAATAAATGAGATAAGCCTTCAAATCAAGAAGTTGAAGGGGGCGACAACAAAAAACAAGTCAACTCAATGAAACTAGAAGACTGAAAATAATGAGAAAAACACAAAAACTTGAGCGGGGGGGAGAAGAGAGGTAACAGAAATGATTAACAAAATCAAACTTGTTCTGTGAGCACATTAAAAGAAGACAAACTACTAAGCCAACTGATTTGAGGAAAGGAAGTAGACAGATGCCTATGCAGCAAGGAGGGAGGGGTACCATCACACAATCCTGAAAACCAAAGGGAGGAAGGACCCCTGAGGCACTGACCACTTGGTGCAAGACTAGACACTTACTGCAAAGGCTCTGCTGCTTCCTACACCTCTGCTGTTGTTCATGCTTTTCTTTTGTCTAGAATAAACTTCTCCCATCCTTCATCACCTAATTCCTTCTCATCTTTTCCAAGAAATCACCTTTGAAGTCCCAGAACTGGCAAAACGCACCCAAACTACTCTGTATATATCTCAGCCAAAGCCTCTCAATGCTCCTAAGTTTTACGTCTAGTTCATCTAAACTTTTGTGAGGACAAAAGTCAAGTTTTATCTACCATTTTGTATTCCCACGCTTAACATGGTGTTCGGAGTGGGAAGATGCTGCATTAATCACTTGAGTTTGTGATACTTTGTACCTTTCCTCTAAAATTTTCTGGCATTTTATTTGGAGAGTCTGAAATAACCATGGCATTCTGAGTCATGAGACAGAGAAGAACAAGAGGGAAAGGGGGAAAGAAAAAAAAAAAAGCTGTGATTTTCCAGTCAAGAATAAATTAGGGGAAACCTACCCCTGGTCTTGAGAATTTCCTGACAATCTCTCCATCTGGTTTTCTAAAGGGAACCTGCTTGGGAGTATCACTGACAGCTGTGGCATATAATATGGTAAGACTCTCACTGGGACCCAAGACAGTTTATATTGTGCACATCTCACCTACATTTCTATGACTCCACATGATTTCCCTACTCTGTCACTCTCCTTAAATCCCATCTTTCAAAGTCCAATATCACTTCTACTTTTTCCATATAAGCTCTTTTATATGGCCTCATACAAAAGGCCTTCTCATATAAGCTCTTTTCACAGAGACCTCTTTATTCTCTGCCACTGAGAGTATTTACCTCTTGTTTGGCACCTGTATTATCAAAAGAACTCATTTAATTAACAAGTATTTACTAAGCACATCTATCTATCTTGTATCAAATACTATGCTGGACTTAGGCATGTAGAAATAAGACCAGAATCAGCCCTTGGGTATTTTACATTTTTTTAAGCAAAGCACCAAAAAACGTTTAAAGGGGGTAGAAATTAGAAGACTAAGGAATTCTGGTAGGATGCCCTCAGTTAAAATTGTGTACTTGAATGCCTCCAAGGGATCTTCTAGACCCAGGGATCAAACCCATGTCTCCTGCATTACAGGCAGATTCTCTACTGCTGGGCCACTGGGGAAGCCCATCCAATCATTCCATCATCCAATTTCTTTCTTTCACAAGACTGTCATAATTTGCAATTGGTTATTTTGATGGTCTCCCTCACCATAAAATAAGCTCCCCAAAAGGAGGAACCATATCTGTCCCACTGCCCTCTGAATCCTCAGTACCTAGACATATAACAGTTAGTAGTCACTGCACGGCGAAATGCAGTTTTAGTCATAAGCAAAGAGTAAATTACTTTTCTTTTAGCAAGTTCCATCATGAGGAGAACAAGAAAAACTGATGTGCATAATGAATATTTTTTAAGTGGGAAGATTAATTATTATTAATAGAGGGTAATGTCATTTCCAGTGATAGAAAACAAAGCAACTTTAAAAACTATTTACTTGGCAAATATAAGGGGTTGGTGTAGGTTGCATCTGTGTTACTGAGAAAAGACTTGCAAAAATGCAAAAAAGGAAGAACTATCTTCCAGATCATTTTACTCTTACAATATTCTAAATCTTACGAACAATTTTTTTTTCACTTCTTACACTGAGTTTTCAGAATACAAGTATTACATGTGCTTTCAAAATGCATTATGAATATTAATAAACTCCTGTTCTTTTCAGGGTGTAAAAGTGTTTTGATAACAGATTCACAATGCAGAATGCATTTAGATAATTTCACCTAAATGCTTTTTGTGTTATGAACTTATTATCTTAAAATTTTCCAAGTTGTCATTAACCAAATCTCTTGCAAGAGGTAATTTGCCTCACTCTATAGATCCTCATTTGGGAATATTTTGCTAATGTTATTTTATCATTTCCTTTTCTTAAAAATATACCATTTACTTTGTCAGACTTCACAAAGACTATGGTGAATCCTTTGCTCATTGGCATACTGACCTTTCTCTTATTGAACAGTTCTTAACTTTCATCTCCTTTTTACAAGATGGTGACATTATAATATTCAAATAAGAGTTGATCAAATTATTTTATAAAATCCTGAGATTCTTTCACCATTTCATATATCTTCCCTTTAAATCAGAAGTCAGACCTGATTACAAAAGCAATAAAAACATCCCGAAAAGTTAATGGCACATAATTTAAAAAACAAAAAACAGGAGTACTTGCATTATAATTGCTAAATTATCAAGTACAACTTTATGAATAATCGCCCTTCTAAAAAATAGTTAACCAATTAAATTGTTTGAATACAAAATTGCCTCAAAGAACAGTTTTTCTTCACAAAGGTATATACATATGTAATGCACAGGTATATATGTATTTAATACATATACATGTGCATAAATTTATAAATACACACACATGTACATGAGAAATTAAATCAGTGAGCTCTATGACCTTTCCCTTCTACCCTGCCAAACCTTAAACCCAGGTCAGTCCTCGGCAGTAAATTGGGCACAGGAGTGGTGCCGTGATTCTTCCCCATCACCAGGTGCTGCTCCTGGTCTTGCCGTGATAAAGAGCAGCAGCGCCTCCTGCACTGATGTAAAAACAGGGCCCCGGTGGCCTAAAGACTGAATGTTCCTTCCTGGGCATCTCACAAGAAGCAAATGACAGTGTGGAGGCTCTGACTCAGTATGTCTTTGACTCCAAAGGCAGGAAGTGTGACAGGTTCTCATTCTGATGGTACAAACTATATTAGGTAATTTTCAAGATGCCAAAATTGACGTAAGGGTTACTCTAGTCAGTGAAGTGTGCTTGAAGAAGCTGGTATACACAATATTTGAGGAGACTTATGAAAGTTGTCTTATTTAAAATCTCTCTTGAGGTTACTAAACTAAGCCAGATTATCTAGTCTCAATCGCTGGACAACCCTTGGAAAATTCAATGGGAGTGTGCCTGGCAGAGAATACAAATGAAAGTGACATTTATATTAGGGAACTCATAACTACTACAGCACTTTTACTGCTCACTTTAAGACATGGTTGGATTCTTTTCTCTTTTATTAAGTATAAAACAAAACCTTTAATCCATTTTTCGTTACTTTAAAAGACAGTAACAAAGTTGGGGGAAGGCTAGAGTAATGGAAGGGCATAGGGAACCACATACATTTTCTACCATTTTTCTCATTAAATATTTATACCAATTAGGCATTATATATTGCTAAGAAAAAGGCTGAATTGACACTAAAATAGCTAAGACTTTATATATATGAACTTCCCTGGTGGCTCAGACGGTAAAGTGTCTGCCTACAATGCGGGAGACCCGGGTTCAATCCCTAGGTCGGGAAGATCTCCTGGAGAAGGAAATGGCAACCCACTCCAGTATTCTTGCCTGGAAAATCCCATGGATGGATGAGCCTGGCGGGCTACAGTCCATGGGGTTGCTTTATATATATATATATATCTGAGATCATAAACCAGCCTTTCTCTGTTGCTCCTTACTGCTAAACTGAAATGCTATTTCTTCCCAAAGTACAAAATACATGTGAATGGTACATCTTAAAATCAGTGACTGTTTGCTTATATGTTATACAAATGTCCAATCACTATGACAGATTCTGCTGCTGGAGGAGGAGCCTAAGTGGCAGACATGGTGGAATTCTTGCCAGCTTGAAAGAAACATAGGGACAGACCTCTGACATCTGTCTAGATTCCCACAAGCAGCTCACAGTGGGAGAAACGACCTGCCAGAACGCATAAAGCAGATGGGAATTCCACTATGGTGCCATTCATCAGGTGAACAACAGCAAGTAGGACTTTACCTATGTGACCAAACAAAAAAAAAAAAAAAAGAGAGAGAGAGAGAGAGAGGATAAAATAGAAAGAAAATCTACTAATGAATAAGTATTAGGTAAACAGGGCTTCCCAGGTGGCTCAGTGGTAAAGAATCTGCCTGCCAAGCAGGAGACTGGGGTTTGGTCCCTGGGTCAGGAAGATCCCCTGGAGAAGGAAATGCCCAAGCCTCTCCAGTATTCTTGCCTGGGAAATCCAATGGACAGAGGAGCCTGGCGGGCTACAGTCCTGGGGTCACAGAAAGTCTGACATGACTTAGAGACTCAGCAGCGGCAGCAGCAGCCAGGCACACGGCCTTTCTGCTGTCAGAGTGTTATCTTTCCATACTCCATTACTACACTTCCCATCACTTATGAATATCAACCCTCACTATTTTTTCCTGCCTCATTATATTGATCATATGTAAACTACCTTAAATACTTCCAGAACAAGATGAGGCAGGTAAAAGAGATAAGGATCCATGTCCAGATTTTGTTTCTCTCTCATACCCCAATTCTATTTGAGACTGATAGTGCTAGAGTTAAGCTACAGTGTGTATGTAACATAAAGAAACAGTATGATGAAGTTATTTTATGTCTCTACGTACAGTGACCCTTTCAGTCACATTTTAAAGACAATGTCTACAATAAACAAAGCAAGAGAAACATCTAACTTCTTATATTGCTCTGTTTCACATCTAGCAGCTGACACTAAAAGTGGCTGGGCAAGTTCTTTAAAGGCTTTCCAACATTTGGTATTAGCCAAGCAGAGTGCAGAGTCTTTTATATTCAGCACTGCTGCAAAATGTCTCCACTCACCAGTACTCAAAGGAGGTCACAGATTTCCCAGCTAAAGGAAAATAAAATTGGAGCTGACACTTACTTGGTAGAATGCTGTTATCAGCAAGAATTTATCTTCCATACTCTTCCCATGCCACAGGCCTACACCAGAAGCTGCATTTTCCTTTTCTTTAGTCAAAACACAGTGCAGCCTTTAATCACCAGCACTGCTTGTCATCCCAACTCCCCTATCCCTAACACAACAAAAATAAATCTGCTGGCTAGAACCAACAAAAATAAACATAAGATGCTTCTACATTTTTCTTACAATCTACTTAAGACTATGAAGTCAAAGACAGCTACAAGTTTTGTAATATGTTTAACAAATTCCAAACAGAATTAACTTTGATTCTTAACAGCTGAAAACTATTTTTCCTAAAATTCAGCAGTGATGATATACAAAGAAAAGTAGATATTGAAACTAACAGAGTCGCTAGCTGCTGTAAATAAGGATGACATTAGCATTTCACTTAAGAGTAACAGAAAACACAAGATCCTTCAGGTGATGGATGGAGCACCTAAAAAGTTAGTGTATACTCAGACACCCAGTAGTATTCATTCTTCAAACTGGTATACCATATACAGTAGCTACATAAGCAGTTATTTAATGACAGTGATATACAATCAGCATCTGGTCATTATCAAAAATCTGAATGCTTAAAATTATGGATGTTTCTTCCTTTCTTCTTTTTTTAGAGCACCAATTTGCAAAAGGTTTAGAGGGAAAAAAAGTTCTGATAGAGAATCTCCTTTCATTATCAAGAATCATTTGCTCAGGCAACTTTTGGTTTATTTGTTAATTCTACAAATATGCAAGCATTGCCCTAAAATGCCAGGTGTACCACAGTGAAGAAGGCAGATAGTCCTGACTTCCACAGAGCTGAAATTCTAGCTGAAATTCTGAAAGCTGGAGCAATCAGACAGTTGAAAAGTTTTTTTAAAAGATAATTTTGATGGAGAAGGAAATGGCAACCCACTCCAGTATTCTTGCCTGGAAAAGTCCAAGGACAGAGGAGTCTGGCGGGCTGAAGTCCACGGGATTATATGACTGAACATGTGTGCACGAGGGTGGAGGGAAATGGGTTGGTAGCAATAAAGTGGTAGAACTAAAGAAAAAAAAAAAAGATAATTTTGAGACAAAAAGCCACAAGAAAACAAAACAAGGTAGCTGTGTTGAACAGTGGCAGTGGACAGAGGAAGGGGAGAAGCAACGACGCATTAGATGGGCGGCAGCAGTGGGTAAGGGAGGCGTCTTCTTTGAGGACAGGCAAATGAGAAGTCAGCCCTGGTGAGACCTCAGAGAGAGAAGTTTAGGTAGACGATCATACAAAAGCCAGAAGTACAGGAACAAGCTTCCTGTATTTGGGCAACAGAATAGCCTGCTGTGTGCTAAGTTACTTCAGTCGCGTCCGACACTCTTTGTGACCCTATGGACTGTAGCCTGCCAGGCTCCTCTGTCCAAGGAATCCTCCAGGCAAGAATACTGGAGTGGGTTGCTATGCTCTCCTCCAGGGGATCTTCCCAACTCAGGGATCAAACCTGCATCTCTTACATCTCCTGCATTGGCAGGCAGGTTATTTACCACCACCTTGGAGATAAGTACAAAATGAGATCAAACAGGTGAGCAGGGGCTGGATCATGTAAACCTTTCAATACTGAGAAGGGGCATGGGTTTTATTCTAAATACACTGATAAATCTTGCAGGGTTTTAAGCAAAGGAATTACCATGGTCTCATTTATATTTTGAAAGGATCACTTTTAGTTACTTTCTTGATAGTTATGAAGGAAGTAAGAGTAGAACAGGAAGACCAGCTTGAAGGTTGGTTTAGAGAAAGGCACAGCTGAGAGTAGGTTGGTAGCAGTGAAGACTTAGGGGGAACGTGGATTCAAAATCTATTTCAAAAAAGCGGCTAACAGCACATGTAGACAGGCACACTATGAAGGAAGGTGGATGCATCACTAAGGAAAGAGGTAAGATCGAGAGATCACATGTGAGAGATGTTCGCTTAACGACAGTTGTTAAAGCCAAGGGGACGAGTGAGAGCACATCGGTCTGAGCTTGACAGACTCCAGATACAGAAAAAGTAACTCAGCTTCTGTTCTGACATCCTCAGGTTCTTCATGGGGGGGGGGGGGGGGGGGGTGCGGGGAGTGGGGGAAAGGCTACTGTGTTTTTAGTAAGACAGTATGTGAAGCATATGTTTTAATGATCTTTCTCCAAACAATAGGTAAAGATAAGCTATAGTGTACTTTTCTTAATTTTTGTTTGTTTTGATGAGAGAAGCTTCCCCCACACTCCGCCTGCACATACTCACTCCAATTTAGGGTTTAATGAATTTAAGTGAATCAAACTAACCCATTCAAATTTTCTCCTTTCAAAATCACGTTTAAAAAAAGATTTATTACTAAGTTTAGTAATAAAATTAACTGAAAACAAATAATGAAGTTATAAAATACCATTTGATTCAAATTATCATCTGAATACCAGTTTTTCTATTTAGTGATCACACCTAGAAATCTGACTAATATATGACTAATCTGACAATATTAAGTAACAATAAATGAAGTAATTAGACAACCTATTTTACATTAAATTTGGAGATTTCCACTTAAAGTAATTTTCCCCTTTCATAATGCTAATAAAAGTGAGGGAGAAATGTGGCTGGGTCACCCACTCAAAACACAAGACTCCATCACATCTAGCACTCTCTCACTGAATGACTTTGACACAGTATTATTTACTGACTTTAAACATTTATCAGGATTGGAAACTACCTCAACTCCCATCAAGAATAGAAGAGATAAATCAACCGGGGCATAGTCACACAATGGAATACTCTACAGCAATCAGAATAAGTGATCTACAACTGTACATACAACCTGAATAACTAAAACAATGTAGACCAAGAGAAGACAGAAACAAAAAGATACCTATGTAGGATTCTATTTATATGAAATGTGAAGACACACTAAACTGCTGGAACAAGTGCCTATGCTTGGGAGGGGAGAGGCAGTGACTAGAAAAGAGAATGAGGGAGGTTTTCAGGCTGCTAGTAACATCTATCGGAGAAGGCAGTGGCACCCACTCCAGTACTCTTGCCTGGAAATTCCCATAGACGGAGGAGCCTGGGAGGCTGCGGTCCATGGGGTCGCGAAGAGTCAGACACGACTGAAGTGGCTTAGCAGTAGCAGTAGTAGTAACATCTATTTCTTGTGCAGGAGCAGGGGTGTGCGTGTGTGCGCGCACACGCGCATGTGTGTTAGGCACTCAGTCATGTCCAACTCTTTGCAAACCCATGGAACATATGGACTCAATTTGGAAAAACTCATTGAGCTTTATATACTTACGACACATGTACTTTTTGTACTGTATATTATATACATCAATAAAATGTTATACACATGAAATATGAAAGATATATAGCAAAATGTTAACATCCTGGACCTCATCAGGTTAAATGAGTTGTAAAAGCATGAGTATTTATCTTATTGACTATGATAAATAAAATAATGATTTCCCAGATATGCTTGTGTTCTAATCCCCAATACCTGTGACTAAGTTATGCTATACAGCCAGGGGGAATTAAGGCTACAGATGATTAAGGTTACTAATCAAATAACCTTAAAATAGGGAGATTATCTGGGATTATCCAATGGGCCCAATGTAATTACAAGAGTCTTTAATTTATTGTTCAAGGAGGTAGAAGAGTCAAGGTCAGAAAGACCCAACAAGCTACTGCTGGCTTCGACAACAGAAGGGACTCACAAACCAAGGAATGTGGGCAGCCTCTGAGGCTGGAAAATGCAAAGAAACAGATTTGCCCCGAAGGTGTCCAAGAAGGAATTCAACCATGCCAACATCTTGGTTTTAGTCTAGTGAGACCCGTTTCAGACTTTTGATTTCCAGAACTGAAAAGCTAATAAATCTGTAAATAGAATGTTCAGTTTAATTCTGGATGCCATATTTTAAAAGGATATTAAGTAAACTGGAGCACACTCAAAAGAGAATAACCAAAAGAACTTAAAACCACCCAACATGACAATAATTGAAGGAAATGGAGATATTTAACAAAGAGATAAGACAACCTAGGGAAGAGATATAAACAATGAAACACTAGCCACAGTCAAGCATCAAATGTTATGAAACCTATTTTGTTTAACACGATATTTTACAATTATTGCTGCAACAGTATGTGCTGTCCTTAATTGTGGCAAATATCAATTTCACACACTGGTCAAAATTTCATGGTGGGATGCATGAGACAAGTGCTCGGGCCTGGTGCACTGGGAGGACCCAGAGGAGTCGGGTGGAGAGGGAGGTGGGAGGGGGATCGGGATGGGGAATACGTGTAACTCTATGGCTGATTCATGTCAATGTATGACAAAATCCACTGAAATGTTGTGAAGTAATTAGCCTCCAACTAATAAAAAAAGATTTAAAAAAAAAACTTCATGGTATACCAAAGAACTCAGGTACAGTGGTCAAGCACCGTTGATAAAGACACTACAGAAAAATAGATTTCAATTCAATATAAAGACTTTCTCACTAGGTTTTTTAAATAAAAAATGGCTTACAAGATGGGTAATATATTTGCTTCCCTGGTGGCTCAGATGGTAAAGAATCTGTCTTCAATGCAGGAGACCTGGGTTCGATCCCTGGGTTGGGAAGATCCCCTGGAGAAGGGAAAGGCTACCAGTATTCTGGCCTGGAGAATTCCATGGACTATTCCATGGGGTCGCAAAGAGTCGGACACAACTGAGCGACTTTCACCTTTATGTCTGCTATACCTAATGGTGTGGTGGAGGAAATTCAAGCATATTGAAAAAGGAAAGGAATAGAATGATCTTCAATGGTGCCTTCAATCCTCAGATTCTGATAATTCTACAATTTGATTCTCAGGTAAGTTGTGCCTATTTTAAAATATCCCATATGGGATGATTACTCAGAAGCAGAATACTTACGGAAAGGCAAAGCACATCAAATTATAAGAGAAAAATGTATTGAGACAGGGTAAAGAGAAGTATCTTGAAGACACCATTCCTGAAACTTGAAATGTATACTGCTAGTGAAGTCACAAATACAAACTTTAAAAAAAAAATGTAACTCAAGTATAGCTGATTTACAATGTTGTGTTAGTTTTAGGTATGCAGCAAAGTGGTCCAGCTACATGTTTCTTTTTCCATTTCTTTTCCATTATAGGCTATAACAAGATCCTGAATATAGTACAGTTCTCTGTGCTAGACAGTAGGTCCTTATTGTTTATGTATTTTATAGATAGTGGTATGTACATATTAACCCCAAACCCCTAATTCATCCCTATGAATTCCAAATCCAGTCTGCCAAACCAAACTGTTCTGCTCTCCTTTTGTTACCAGGATTACATTGTGAAAGCAGAGCTTACATGAATACCTATTTATAAAAGGAGCAATATAACAGAGGTGAATAAACATAAATTTATTCTGCCTGGAAAGGAGACATGAGGCTGATGTGATAACCTTCAAGAACAGCATCCTGTCAGACTGAAGTATCAGCTTGTGAGTCAGAATGAGAAAAATCAATATTATTTGAATAGAAAGTTATACAAAATAAAGAAAACTTTCACTGGGGATAGTGCCATTACACTGCTTACCCTCAAAAGCTGACATCTCAATTCAATTCTCCCAAGGATAAAGGGTTGTATTTACCCTGTTGCAGGTGTGTTAGTCGCTCAGTCGTGTCCAACTCTTTCGGTCGTGTCCAACTCTTTGTGACCCCACAGACTGTAGTTCTCCAGGCTCCTCTGCCCATGAAATTCTCTAGGCAAGAATACTGGAGTGGGTTGCCATTTCCTTCTCCAGGGGATCTTTTCGACCAAGGGATCAAACTCTGGTTTCCTAAATTGCAGGCAGATTCTTTACCGTCTGAGCTACTAGGGAAGCCCATTTACCCTGTTAACCAAAGTCCAGCTTGAACAATGTACTTACAGAATGCAAACTTTTAAATTTCTTATTCAGTAACAACTCCTATACCTGGGGTTATCACTGGTAAGAGTTCTTAGAAACAGTCTTTCCCTGGAGATATTTTCAGCGACCCTGGAAGAACTACCACCTTAAAACTCAATGGATGGTTCCATCCCTCTCCCCTTTTAATCATTATACGCTGAATCCCTCTGCATCAATTAAGCACACAATAGAGTGCAGTACATAAAAACACAATAAGCAATACAGAAAAAAGGATTAAAGCCATGAAAAATGTATTAATTTATTCTATGCAATGCACTTGTAATTCTCCCACTTTCAGTCAAGATCACAGTACAGTTTAATTGTCTGGTTCAGGGACCAATTAATCCTTTTATATTTAAATCAATCACTGACTCCTCTCCGAATAATTTAGCTTCTACATGCTGCCTCCCATTTGATGTCTTTGGGGAAAGAGCACAGTTACACTATGTGGCACATTAATCATGTTTGGTAATAGAAAAAGAAATGCATTACCAGAGAAATCTCTTACGGAAAGTATAACATGCTCTAAAACATGTTAGCATAATCAGTGTGTCGTCATTTTCCTAATTAAAGCAGGCAAGTTAAACCTGGAGCCAAGAATGCACCCTTCATCTGCCTTTTTGAGGTATGTGTAATGCATGTATCTGTTTATTTTGGTTATGTATAAAATACATATTCAGGCACAAAACCACTCTATACAGCCCCTCCCCCAACTGCTATCAGGCTGCTCTCTTCCATTCCAACCAAAATCAGAATGACTTGATGATGCTCAAACAATGGGAAAGGGGAGAAGTAAAAGAAAAGCATGTATCTTATTCAAACTGGTCTGTGTTTGGCACCATGCCACAAAGCTCTGTCCTCTTCCTTGAATAACTCTGAAGCCTAATTAACAGGGTTAATCCAATGCCATAGTCATGTGTTGCCTAAGTTCCTTACCACTGTATGTAAAGCAGCTGTCCATATTTAAGAATATTTTCTCTAAATAAATGTGTCAAGAAAGCATTAAGAGTTCATGTGACTTAGAATTCTACTTCTTTCTTTGACCAACAGCAAGAGAAAACTTTCCTGGATCTTACTTGCCACAAGAGTAATTTTGTATTCTAGTGGCCACATCATGCATTGCAAATGCAGGGTTTAATTTCAGAAGTTCCAAAGCAATGTAAGTACTTTTCAAATGATCCATAAGTGAGTATTTTCTAAACATTTTAACCGATTAACTTTGGATATAGATCCAGAAGTGAAAAAAAGTGGAGTCTGTATCTTGGCATAATCCAAATGTAGTGCTGACTCAGGAGCTCTGCCAGTTCAAACAATTCCAAAGAGAGGAAAGCACACAGTCAATGTTAGCTCTGTGTTCACTTCACACCAACACAGAGAAATCAAATGGTAAAAGTTTAAGATCAGGTCTATAATACTAGTAGGAGGAATAATTTTAAAAGGGGCCGTGATATACGTGGTAATCTTAACTTGAAGAGCACATACAGTCTACAGAAAGAAATTCAAAAGCCTGACTACATTAACTGTCACATTGAAGACACTTTGCTGGCTATGTGAACTGTGACAACCTCTGAGACTTTGTTTGACAACTATGACCTACAAATAATCATCAGGTGGAAAAAGAATGATTGTCATTACTCTCTAATCCCTAGAAGAGTCACATCAAAGAAACATTTATTAATAGAAAGAACACAAGTCACTTGTCTGTTTTTCATCTAGGAATGGAAGAGTGCACTACTAATCAAGATTAAACAAGTGAACCAAAGCTCATCATCAAAAACCATCATCTTGGCCCTAGAATGTGAAGTCACACCAGCTAACAAGCTACCATCAGCAGGATGTGTCTGTCTTAATTTGAGTTCATGGTGGCTGGGATTCACTCACACTCCTCTGTCTAGTTTCCTCTTGCTAAGCAAGAATTGAAAGTGCCACAGACAGACAGGGAGGTTATAAGAGACCCTCCAGATTACTTAAAAAAGGAAATCCCAGCAGTTAAATGCAAGGGAGAAAAACCTTCTGTATGTGTTTGGGCAAAATGCACTCTTAATCTATTTCAGTGACTCTCAGATGGTGAATCTCAACAGGTAAAATGCTACATGCTTTCTAGATTCAGCTCAGGAGACTGTTCAAAAGAAGATCATAAAATGCTAGACAGGCTTTTTGAACACTGGTGTACCTTTCCTTTCTCTTCTCTATTTTTAATCTAGCTGTCCTAATTCTGGGCCTAGATAGCACTGATACCCTCTGGCTGAGACAGCAAGTGAAAACCTTACCACATCCCCAGAGGGCTCCGTTGTCAGGTCAGGCCCCATCTGAGCTGCTCTGGACAATTCCCTCCCACCATTCTGGCAGCAGAGGTTGCACAGCTTCTACATGGAGATCACAGGTACTTCTTAAGAGCCCCAAGTCTGACAGCTTCTCTCCTTTACCAGGCTGTGCAGACTTACGTCTATGGACAGTCAGTAATGAAATCTACAGTGTGATGCAAAGTATGAGGCGCAGCATATTTGGTGTTCTTCTATAAATCTTACACTGAACATCACTTGATTAAAATCAAGATACGAGACTGTCAAATAAGTAACGCAATAAGTATTATGACTACCAGAGGATTCAAGTTGAGAGTTACTACTATATCAGCAGTCATCTTCAGACAAGTTACCAGTAAAAATGGAAAAGAAGCATATTAATGCAACAAAACTATTAATGCACAAAAAAGCTTTTAACCAGTCTTTCAAAATCACCAATAACAAGACGTAGTAGGTAATCAATAAAAACTAGGTGACTGAATGGTGATATTTCTAAGTCAACGTATTGTAAAATCTACTCTGGAAGAGACTTATGCAGGTTTATAAAACCTCTTAGTTGTAAAACTAATATTAAAACTCAACCATTTTACTCTATTTGTTCTCTAACATACCATGTCTAAATCAAATATGATAGGCTGGTTTATAGTTCTTACACAAGGAGAAGAAGTCCTGATTTGTCTCTTATTTTCAAAAGCTGAATCAGTTAATTTTAAATAGTCATTGTTAACCACACACACACACACACACACACACACAGAGTATCTATATGAAAGGCACTTGAATTCTTCTCCACTGACTCTTTTGAAGAAAAAAAAAATCACACAAGAAATTGTTAACACTGTGATGCAAAATCCAAGCGAATGGCAAATAATTCTACCCCCCAGAACAACAGCTGGAATGGTCATTTAAAAGACACTTAATATCTGTAATGCATTTACCTTATATTCCATTATCTTCTTTGATAAATGAATCTGAATAATTCAACAAATACAACTCCAACAGTACTTCATGTATGAGTATTTTAACATGTATGGAATAACACATGAAAATGTAACAAAATATACCTGTTCAATCCATAAGGAAATTTTTTGTTTTTTAGGAATCTGCACTATTTATTAATTTATTTTTTATTTTTAAAGCTTTATTGACGTATACTTTAATGTGTGGCTTACAATGCTGTTACAACAAGGTGACTCAGTTATATATACATATATATGTGTGTGTGTATACATATACACACTCATATTCTTTTCCATTATGGTTTATCATAGATATTGAATATAGATCCTTATGCTATACAGTAGGACCTTGTTACTCATCCATCCTATATACACTAATTTGCATCTGCTAATCTCAAATTCTCAATCCTTTCCTCCCCAACCCCCAATCCTCTTTGGCAATCACAAGTCCGTTCTCTACGTCTGTTAATCTGTTTCTGTTTCATAGATATGTTCATTTGTGCTGTATTTTAGACTCCACATATAAATGGTATCATATGGTGTCTCTTTCATAAGGAAATTTTTGATAGCAGAGAAAATCAGCATAATATTTCTTTTTCGTTTCCATCTGTGTACAGTGAATTAAAATTTTCTTTTTAAAAAGAAAACTGAAAATGCCTTCCTTACCTCAGACACAAGGAGGACAAGCACCCTACTGATAAAGGAGATAAAAAAAATTAAAGATAAAACTATTGAGCTAGCTGTTTTACAAGTTTATAGAAAAATACTGATTGGGGGGGTGGAAATCTGCTGCTTTCGTTTTATTCAGTAAGTGGATTTCCTTTAGCCAACAAATCTGCCTAGCTCAGCTACATGGTACAAGTGATATGTTCTTGATAATCAATATAAATTAAGTTAAAATAATGTCAGTGATTAAAAACACAAAATTAAAGGAACTAGATTAAGATAATGGGGTTTGAGACGCTGACAGCAGTAACACCATTCAGAGACAGCTCAAGGGTTCTCCAGGGTCTCTCAGCCAGCTCTAGGGATCTCACTAGTAGTTCCCGTCCCACTCTTTCCTCTAGCAAAGTCTTCCGGATCAAACCCCAGGGCTCAATACTAGAACTCTTACCCTGTCCTTCTATCTGAATAACCTTCACATTTTATCTGAGAGACTCAACGGTTAGAAGCAGGGTTCTGCTCTCCCCCCTTGGTTTCTCTTTCAATAGTATGGAAAGGCTAGATGGTGTTAAAGAAAAGGGAAGCTTAATTATAACATTTATGGAATGTGTTTTTATTCAGGTTAGTTTTTACTTGGTTTTATGAGAAACCTGCAGAACAGCTGTACTTGCAAAGATATGTTACTTCTACTTGTTCCACTTAAAACCTCATTTACTACCATCTAAAAAATCTGGGGACAAAAACTTGGAAGAGAATAAAAAAATCCCTGACTAGCACTAGTTATAACGGTGAACAGGCACTAATACCCACTCAGGGAATCAAGGGTAGAAACAGTCATGGGGGCAGCTCCCCAGAAACCACTGTATATCATCCTGGGCTGAATGAGGTCTGAGTACCTAACCCACCCTGCCAATCCAGTTTCCTTCCTAACACTTTTGAAACTGGGATAGAGCGAGATCTCATCTCTCCAGTAGATCGCACCTATTAGAACCGGTAACTCTGAGATTTACATGTGATCATTTCAGGGTAGGGGTGTGAGGTAAGGTACAGGAAAAGGACAGGGAGTCAAAGTATCAAAAGGTTAGTGCAGGATCTCAGACTGAAGTGATGGAAACTTAAGATCAGAATAAAAGGAAATAGATTGTATAGGGAGACAAACCAAGAAGTATAAGTTTGTGAGACCATAATGGTTACATTCTTCTATTGGTACTGTTTAAAACATAAACTAACTTATAAATCAGAAAGAATCTTCATCTTTTTAAATATCCAGAAAAATTATTTTCTGCAGAAAAATGAGCTGAGTTATCCACATCTTACTTGCAGTCTTTTCTTATGCCTTCTAACTGGGAGGTGGGACAGGGCATCAAGTTGCAGACAGCCATTCCTATTAGAGATTTCTATTTTTAAAATTGCTGTTTTCTAATAACTTTTTAAGGAGGAGACAATGATACTTATATTATCTCTACTTAACCTTGTTCCCAAGGAAGCAGCTAACTCTCAAAAGCAGACCCTGCATAATTACTGACTACAAAGGAAGTATGTTACAATGAGACACTGCATTTTAGCAGAATGAAAATGACCAGCTTGGTTTTGCCTTCATATCAAATTAAAGTCTCTGATTTTCAAACAGAGAGCAAGACTTTCTACCAGGCGTATGCTAACAGGAATAGGTTACATTACTTAACATGTTCTCAAATGTGGAATGTTACTATTTTCAGTGGCATTCTAGTCTAGATTAAAACAAAGATGTAACTGAAACCACTTTTATTTTTAGATACTAGTGACTGACTCTTTTGGAAGAAACTCAGCTTTGAAGTCAGTCTATTAAAGTGTAAGTAGAGATAACTGCTCATAAATCATCACAGATGAACATATTTCCCATGACCAAAAGCTAAAAATTAAAATGACTTAAATTTTTAAAAGTTTATACATTTTATATTATTAAAAGAACCTAACATCAACAAAGCATAATTCTTCTTTATGAATAGACTACATAATTTCTAGTAATATAACTGCAAATCTCCTACCTTTTATAACCAGCCCTTTTCTAGAGAAAGCATTTAAAATGTTGACATAGCCAAAGAAAGAGAGATACATGAATTATTTGCAGATTTATGTGGGGCTTTTTTTGGTTAAAGATTTAGAAATATTTAAACTAGCAGGTCTAACTAACTGTTATTGAGCCTAAAAATATAACATGCATGGATATTTTGCCCAAAATATGCAAATGGTAAAGTAAAGCTGGCTAATTAAAACTCAGCCTCATTTACCACTATATGGAACAAACTAAAATACACATTAAGACAAGACCTGGGAGACAGAACCTTACTCAAAGTGCACACATCCAGGGCCCTTCCATATGGGGAGAAATGGTTCTGAGAGCATAATGAAAGGACTGATGATAGCATTTCAGATGTGACAACTGAGATTCATGATGATGGCCCCACATCCTCCGGGAACTATTAAATATATTCTGAATATTCTGATTACAAAGAGAATTAGGGAACATATTTGAGATTTACACTAAAAAGAGGAAAATGAACACGGAATTTCAAGAGAGAAAGAAAGGGAAAGAGAAGGAAGAAAGGGGAGAGCAGAAAAAAATAAAAATAAAAAAGGAAATCCCTGGAGAATAAAATTCTAGGACAGGATTTTTCAAATAGTTTAAGGGTCATGAAACCAATTTCTTGTTGTTCAATGGCTAAGTCATATCCGACTGTTTGTGACCCCATGAACTGCAGCACGCCAGGCTTCCCTGTCCTTCACTATCTCCCTGAGTGTGCTCAAACTCATGTCCATTGAGTCAAATGATAACATTCAACCATCTCATCCTCTTGTCTAAATTGAAACCAATTTAGTGGATTTCAATCAAAATCTTTTTAAGTAAATATAATAGAATAGAAAATGTAATAGAATTCCAGACTTGTTTTAAGAAAGGGAGACACACAAACACATACATGCTGACTACAATATAAGATTCATTTCTTTGAACATAGTTAAGAATAATTAAAAAGTTCTTTGAAAGATCAAATATTATGGTAAACCTCAACAAAACATCCAAATAACATGAAGATTTTTCATTATATCGTCCTTTGAAAGACAGTGTTGTTAAAGCCCCAAATGACAATTCACAACTAGATTCTTCTAGGTCTAATTCCTTGAAAGCTAAAATTTTGACTCTGGGAGTTGAATAACTCCTTTATGATACAAGAGACAGCACTGCTTTCCTAATGTTGGTATCCCAGCACGCCAGGACAATATATGCGCTTAGAAAACAATTGTGAAGATGCACAAAATCTGAAAATAGTATAACAATTTCATTAAAACTTTATCAGACAAGTCTGCGCATGCTATAAAACTTCTGTGTAAACACAGAATAGGCACATCAAGACAAAAACTCTTTATAAACTAAATGCATCTACTGAACGGGAAATCAAGAACCAACATCACTGAGACATTCTAATACACTGGTGGCAAGAAGCCAAGCCTGGTTAATGCAAAAGCAGTAAATTTAGAGACTTCTCTCTCTGAATTAAAAGCACATTGTACTTGGAAAAGGGCAATTCTTTTTTTTTTTTCATTATGTAGTTATGCAAGTTCCATTTCAGTTCAGTTCAGTTCAGTTCAGTCGCTCAGTCGTGTCTGACTCTTTGCGACCCCATGAATCTCGCAGCACGCCAGGCCTCCCTGTCCATCACCAACTCCCGGAGTTTACTCAAACTCATGCCCATCGAGTCGGTGATGCCATCCAGCCATCTCATCCTCTGTCGCCCCCTTCTCCTCCTGCCCCCAATCCCACCCAGCATCAGGGTCTTTTCCAATGAGTCAACTCTTCGCATGAGGTGGCCAAAGTATTGGAGTTTCAGCTTCAGCATCAGTCCTTCCAATGAACACCCAGGACTGTTCTCTTTTAGGATGGACTGGTTGGATCTCCTTGCAGTCCAAGGGACTCTCAAGAGTCTTCTCCAACACCACAGTTCAAAAGCATCAATTTTTCGGCGCTCAGCTTTCTTTACAGTCCAACTGTCGCATCCATACATGACCACTGGAAAAACCATAGCCTTGACTAGATGGACCTTTGTTGGCAAAGTAATGTCTCTGCTTTTTAACATGCTATCTAGGTTGGTCATAACTTGCCTTACAAGGAGTAAGTGTCTTTTAATTTCATGGCTGCAGTCACCATCCACAGTGATTCTGGAGCCCCCAAAATGAAGTCTGACACTGTTTCCACTGTCTCCCCATCTATTTCCCATGAGATGATGGAACCAGATGCCATGATCTTAGTTTTCTGAATGTTGAGCTTTAAGCCAACTTTTTCACTCTCCTCTTTCACTTTCATCAAGAGGCTTTTTTTAGTTCCTCTTCACTCTCTGCCAGAAGGGTGGTGTCATCTGCGTATCTGAGGTTATTGATGTTTCTCCCGGCAATCTTGATTCCAACTTGTGCTTCTTCCAGCCCAGCATTTCTCATGATGTACTCTGCATATAAGTTAAATAAGCAGGGTGACAATATGCAGCCTCGACGTACTCCTTTTCCTATTTGGAACTAGTCTGTTGTCCCATGTCCAGTTCTAACTGTTGCTTCCTGACCTGCATACAGGTTTCTCAAGAGGCAGGTCAGGTGGTCTGGTATTCCCATCTCTTTCAGAATTTTCCACAGTTTATTGTGATCCACATAGTCAAAGGCTTTGGCATAGTCAATAAAGCAGGAATAGATGTTTTTCTGGAACTCTTTTGCTTTTTCGATGATCCAGCGGATGTTGGCAATTTGATCTCTGGTTCCTCTGCCTTTTCTAAAACCATCTTGAACGTCTGGAAGTTCACGTTCATGTATTGCTGAAGCCTGGCTTGGAGAATTTTAAGCACTACTTTACTAGCATGTGAGATGAGTGCAATTGTGCAGTAGTATGAGCATTCTTTGGCATTGCCTTTCTTTGGGATTGGAATGAAAACTGACTTTTTCCAGTCCCGTGGTCACTGCTGAGTTTTCCAAATTTGCTGGCATATTGAGTGCAGCACTTTAACAGCATCATCTTTCAGGATTTGAAATAGCTCAACTGGAATTCCATCACCTCCACTAGCTTTGTTCATAGTGATGCTTCCTAAGGCCCACTTGACTTCACATTCCAGGATGTCTGGCTCAAGGTGAGTGATCACACCATTGTGATTATCTGGGTCATGAAGATCTTTTTTGTACAGTTCTTCTGTGTATTCTTGCCACTTGCCATATCTTCTGCTTATGTTAGGTCTATACCATTTCGGTCCTTTATCAAACCCATCTTTGCCTGAGATGTTCCCTTGATATCTCTAATTTTCTTGAAGAGATCTCTAGTGTTTCCCATTCTGTTGTTTTCATCTATTTCTTTGCATTGATCACTGAGGAAGGCTTTCTTATCTCTCCTGGCTATTCTTTGGAACTCTGCATTCGAAGCGGAATATCTTTCCTTTTCTCTTTTGCTTTTCGCTTCTCTTCTTTTCACAGCTATTTGTAAGGCCTCCTCAGACAACCATTTTGCCTTTTTGCATTTCTTTTCCTTGGGGATGGTTTTGATCCCTGTCTCCTGTACAGTGTCACGAACCTCCGTCCATAGTTCATCAGGCTCTCTGTCTATCAGATCTAGTCCCTTAAATCTATGTCCTACTTCCACTGTATAGTCATAAAGGATTTGATTAAGGTCATACCTGAATGGTTTAGTGGTTTTCCCTACTTTCTTCAGTTTGAGTCTAAATTTGGCAATAAGGAGTTCATGATCTGAGCCACAGTCCAACTCTTGGTCATGGTGGAAATGTCTGACAGAATGTGGTCCACTGGAGAAGGGAATGGCAAACCACTTCAGTATTCTTGCTTTGAGAACCCCATGAACAGTATGAGAAGGCAAAATTATAGGATACTGAAAGAGGAACTCCCCAGGTCGTAGGTGCCCAATATGCTACTAGAGATCAGAGGAGAAATAACTCCAGAAAGAATGAAGGGATGGAGCCAAGGCAAAAACAACACCCAGTTGTGGATGGGACTGGTGATAGAAGCAAGGTCCGATGCTGTAAAGAGCAATATTGCATAGGAACCTGGAATGTTAAGTTCATGAATCAAGGCAAATTGGAAGTGGTCAAACAGGAGATGGCAAGAGTGAATGTCGACATTCTAGGAATCAGTGAACTAAAATGGACTGGAATGGGTGAATTTAACTCAGATGACCATTATATCTACTACTATGGGCAGGGATCCCTTAGAAGAAATGGAGTAGCCATCATGGTTAACAAGAGAGTCCGAAACGCAGTACTTGGATGCAATCTCAAAAACGACAGAATGATCTCTGTTCGTTTCAAAGGCAAACCATTAATATCACTGTAATCCAAGCCTATGCCCCAACCAGTAATGCTGAAGGAGCTGAAGTTGAACGGTTCCATGAAGACCTACAAGACCTTTTAGAACTAACACCCAAAAAAGATGTCCTTTTCATTATAGGGGACTGGAATACAAAAGTAGGAAGTCAAGAAACACCTGGAGTAACAGGCAAATTTGGCCTTCGAGTACGGAATGAAGCAGGGCAAAGGCTAATAGAGTTTTGCCAAGAGAATGCACTGGTCATAGCAAACACCCTCTTCCAACAACACAAGAGAAGACTCTACACATGAACATCGCCAGATGGTCAACACCAAAATCAGATTGATTATATTCTGTGCAGCCAAAGATGGAGAAGCTCTATACAGTCAGCAAAACTTCCATTTATATATATCCAAATTCACTGTTCTAAACTTAAAATTCAAGAAATATTCATTCTTAAAACTTAATAAAAATACTAATTTTTAAAATACTTAACAATATACTTTAAAAACATTCTGCACAAAACTGTATGCGTGAAAAACACACATAAAAGTACCTAAATCAGGAAACCAGTATTTTAAAGTCTAATCCTAAAATATAGGTTACTTGTGATTCTTCAACATCATAAGCAATTCCCACAAAATAAAAATTATGAAAGAATATTATATAATACCAAGAAACAGAAGACATATTTTGCTAAGATAAAATAGTAGAATCCAATTAGTATTTCATTTAAATAATTTTTTAAATCCAGAAATAAAGTTTTACTCTCCCAGTAAGGGAAATAAATCATCTGTACAATCTCTATGATTCTAAAATCATAATTGAAAAATTAATTGTAATTAATCTAGATATTAACTCTGTTATTAAGGAGTAAAAGCTGGCTATACGGTCACATGCAAAGAGTAATGATAAATGGCAACACATTTTATCAAAAGAGATAATCCCTAAGGAGCCATGATAGCTGACATGAAGGCAAGAAACAAGGTGAACCACAGCCATACTTCTAGCATATAAAGAGATGTGTATGCTGAGAAATCACTTGCCAAAAAACCACAATCAAATGACAGCCTGCCGCTCAATTTAACAGCAGCAGTCAACCGGTTTTCTGTTATTGAAGTCTAAAGTATATTATGTGCTTAACTAACTTTCAAAAGCACACTTCATATGGCTGAGAAACAGAATGACTGTTTCTTGGGGTAAATGTCTTTCACAGTGTGAAGGAGTCATTAGGGGGCAAGGATTAGAATGCAAAGCCTTGAGTGACTTGTCTTTTGTGAGCTCAAAGAGAAGCCCTGATACACAGGACAGAGAAACAAAAAGGTCAGACTGAAAGGATAAAGAAAGTCTTTAGAAATACAGAGGTTGAGAGAGAAGGAGTGTTTTTAAGTCCAATATTACTGGTAGTGGGTCTTACTGGGACAAAACCTCGATTTTGGATGCTTAAAGGCATCTGCTTGGTTCTGCAAGAGACAGAGCCTTAAAGTATTTAATAAACGGGAAAACTACTCCAAGATTTTACTGAATTTTGGTGAAGAAACTAATTCTTCATTATTCACTGAGAAAAATGCTTTGGTGTTATTCTAAAATAGTATTAAATCAATTGTGATCTTTGTAGGGAAAAAAGCTGGAAAGCATCATTCACTCTTAAAGTTACCCAGTTAATAACAAAAATTGCTAGCTATGTGCTGGACTCTGGTTTGAATTATGTGATTTTGAAAAAGTATTCCAATCTTATTTTGCTTTATCTAATATTACAACCTGGTTGTATGTTCCATCTCTAAGACACACTCAGAGACTGGGAAGAGGGAGCAGAGGGAAGTGGCCTGGAGTGCAGAGGAGAAGCAAAACAAGGAGGAAAAATTAACAAGAAAGAATTTTCAAGAATAACTGATATATGAAAAATGGAGAGTTTAATCTCTTTTAACTAAATGAGGAAGTCAAACATATTTCAACAAAGCAATGGGCAATGTAGTGAATAATGTTAGGTAAACTTCATCTTTAGTATCTTACAAAAGCACTGGAAAAACCTAAGGAATTTTCTACAATCCATTATTCCACTTATTAGGCAAATATCTATCTTCAAGAAAAGTTTACAGAAAAGTTCTCCATGTGTCACGCAATATGTAAAAAAAAAACAAAACTACAGTACTAATTTTAGAGTTTCTTAAAGAGTAAAAATCATTTTTTACTGGGTGACTTCTAAATTCATGGAAAGAAACACAACTAGGGAGTTAAAAATATGAGTAAAACAATCTCTATCCTTAAGGAACTTATACTCTAAGAGAAAATTAAGTATAATAGATGGTACAGATAAATACCAGAGGACAAGTATAGGTTTCTCTAAAACATAAAAAACAATTCTTCTACCTGTGGGAATCCAGAGGTGATGTGGAAGACTTGGGACTAAGGTTGACCCCTGGAGAATTTTCAGTGAGATAATGTGAGACTGAAAGCTTAGGAAGGAAGTCACTGCAGGAAAGGAAATACTAATAAATAGCTAATGTTTACTGAGTGCTCACTTTGGCAAGCACTATTCTAAGGGTTTTATTATCTCCTTAAAATCTCACAGTTAACTCTGAGACAGAGTTATGTTATTATCCCTATTTTGAAGTGATAAGAAAACAGTGATACAGAGTTAGGGTAACTTGCCCATAGTCACATCATTTGTCAAGAGTAGGGCCATCTTTCAAATTCAAATCTGACTTGACCAAAGCACTATACTCTCAAAGCACTAAGCTTCACAACCTTAACTGAAATGACATGACAAAAAGTAGCTTTCATACGTATCTTAATAACTAGACATGTCAATCTATAAAGATTCTGTCAAGTTGAAATGCTTTTAAAATAACACAACTATTAGTAAAAAGTTCACAGACACCAAAATGGTTAAAACAGACAATTTCAAGTGCTGACAGATGCAGAAAAACAGAAAATTTCATACCCTACTGATGGGAGGCTATATTGGCAAAGTCACTTTTGGGAAACTGCTTGACAGTATCTATTAATATTAAAGGCGAACATCTGTAGGTCCTCAGTTAACACACCGTTAAGTGTAAAGATCAGTTCCAACTACTGCTGGTGATGATAAACTCAAAGTCTAATAACTACATTTGTTTTCTATGAATTCCTCACGTAGTAATGACATAAAGAAGAGAATCATTATCGGATGAGATTCTCTAAGATTCTTTAAGAAATTACATTCTATCTCATCATAAATGATTGCATAATTAAAAGATAAAATTAATATCTTGGGTACTAATTCAAATTGCACCTAATGATCCTAGAGAAATGAATTACTAGAGATAAAAGATAAATCTTGCTTGGGTTTCTGATCTTTATTTCTATCCTTAAAAATTAACAGACCTCTTTAATTTGTTTTTCTAACTTGGCAGATTTACTAAAATCAGGAGTATGCTGCAGTTACTTACATGTATTTGGTTACTGTATTTCCTCCACAACTAACACAAATAGTAAAAGAGCAAACAGTTCTGGTAAAGCAATAAAAAATCTCTCTCTCTCTCTTTTTTTTTTTTACTGTTTCCTACAATTAAATATATAACTGTAAAACAAAGTTAACCTAGAAGCAGAAGTGACCAGTAGGAGACTCTCTGGAGAAAAGTATTGAGTGATTTAACAGAAAATGAAGCTGGCTAACACCTGAAGGATTAATGGCAGTAGATTATTTTAAGTTGCTCAGATACACAGCCTATAAAATAAAGCCCTATGAGGCAGTCAAGAGTCCCAAAGAGATTACATTTAATAATCCTCCTGAAATGGCAGACAGAGGAACATTCTACACGAAAGTATGGTGTCTGTGATGTCAAGGATGACAAAAACAGTAGCAGTAATCCTGAGAAGCCAAATCTCCAGCATCCAAACTCCAAAGTTCTCTCTGCCCTTATTTTGTGCAGCAGAGGTAACTAGCTGCCTTAAATGAATATTCAGTATTCACATGCTATCCAGAGGTGCATACAATCTCTGCCATCAGCCTTGTCATCAGCACTTAAATTCAAAGTAGTGACCTAACAAAAGACGATGTAGCATTCTGTTTATGATATATTGGTGACTTCTCTTCTGCCGCTGGATAAGCCCAGTCTATCCTATACTCAGATTAATGGTCCTTATCACAATCTCTGAAACGGTTTACACATGGAGATAGTCCAAAAGTCAAATTCAATACTTTTACATTCACCTAGCAAAATATGATCACTTCCTTCAACTACTAAAGATGACTATCAGAGTTCAAAATATGCCCTGCTTTTCAAAAATTTGATATTCGAAGTATCTAAGTTTAGGAAAGAGACTTTAGTTTTGTTTTTAAAAAGCTCTGATGGTTACAAAAGGAAATTTTACAGGCTTATTTTAAATCACTCAGCTATCTATATCTAGCATATTTATAAGTAGAATTCAGTTCATTAAAATGTATTTTAAAAAATATATTCTTGCATATGTTTTTTGATCCAATGTCTTAACGCATACTGAAATAACTATCATTTAGTCAAGGACTCAACCAAAACTTCACTAATTTTTCTTACTTATCTCTGGCAAGATACATAACAAAAGTTTTTAAGTCTCTTAAATTACTAAAATAAGTCAATTATAGCCACTCAAAAGACATACATTATATTTTCTTCCTGACTAAGAATTCAGCCAGCACCCTTACCCTAAAAAGTGGTGATTATTTCCTACTGGACAAGTTCTAAAGAAAAGGCATCAGCTTCTGATCTGAGGCCCACATTCTTCTCAGCTGATCTGATTTCTCATTTTAAGAACTGAATAAGGACATAAAGAAAATACACCTTCATTTGTTTATTTTCAACCTAAGCAATGTTAAACTTATAAAATCCAAAAATACTATTTCCCTCATATATATTCTGGAGATAGGTCTATGTAATTATTGTGCTCACATGTCTGCATAAGTAGCAAAATTAAAACAAATGTTGAGATTATATTGAAAGTACAAAAGAAGTTTACACTATAGAATGAATTGGCAATAAGACCTTTTACTTTTTCATGTCTATAATGGAAAAGAAACAGACCACAGGTTAAGGTGGTATCTTGTTGGCCATCTATATAGCTATTTTTAACTCCCCAAATATTTTTAAGGTCATCAAAAGATGAAATAGAAGTCTTTCTTTCAGAAATAAGTTGCTAATAACTTTTTTTTCATTTATTTTTATTAGTTGGAGGCTAATTACTTTACAATATTGTAGTGGGTTTTGTCATACATTGACATGAATCAGCCATGGTTTTACATGTATTCCCCATCCCGATCCCCACTCCCACCTCCCTCTCTACCCGCTCCCTCTGGGTCTTCCCAGTGCACCAGACCTGAGCACTTGTCTCAGGTATCCAACCTGGGCTGGTGATGTGTTTCACCCTAGATAATATAGTGTTGCCAGAAAGTGTTTCCTATACGGAAAGCTGAACTAAAAACAATTTAGCCTACTGTAAGACAGCGACAGCACAGTCAAGTACATAGTGGTTTACGGACTTCCAAATTTAACAGTTATGTATTCTCAAACATTACTATATTCCTCCACTCCCCCTCAGTAACATTCTAAAACATCAGTAGTTTTACATCCCTTTTAGTAGAGTGACTTATAACCACAAATGTAAAATACAAATACATTAATTAAGGATCTTAATATGGTAAAAGTATATACAGATGTTTCTAATAAGAAGTTGTTATGCTTATAAAGACACGTGAAATAATCATTTCCATTTACAAGTTTATGTTAAACAGAAATGTGCTATTATTTTTACCATAGAAAACACTGTTACAGAAGTCATCAATGTCACAATTATCACCTTAAACAAAACATCTGAAAAGTCTGTGTCCTTTCTCAACTGTGAGGCAAAATAATCCCTGCAAATACTATGCAATTCCTCACATGAAATTCACATATTTTGAGAGAAAAGTAAAGTAAGTTCAAGATATTTCTTGTAGATTCCCCAGGAAACAGTCCAGGATCACCCTCTTTCAATTTGGAGCACGTATCTGTGTATCATTAACAGTATCTGGAATTGTGCCAATAGGCAAATTTCTAATAAGCCTCCAATTTTTTAAAATTGTTTTATTTTGAAAAATTTCAAAAAGAACAGTAGAAAGACAGCAATCAAGTGTAGTTTTTTTTTAAGATCGGATTAAGTGGCCAACAAGTGTCGCTTTGTATTAAATATACTTAGTATTTAAAAATCTGAGAAATATTTTAAGGTCTGAGATATTAAAAAGCAACCATATATACACCAATATTTTGATAATTTAACTACATAATACATTTATTAGATTGCATTGGGGAAAAGATTCTAGATTAAACCATATCTTAACTATACACACATCAGCACAAATGACACTGGTTTTATGGAGCTTTGACTTTTGCAGAATTATTAATTCACGGAAGATAAATAGAAGGGAAAGCACAGAGATGAGAAGAAAGTAAAGACATGAAAGCACCGTGTCATCTTTAAGATGAGGAAGTGCAAGCTGAGGACAGGGGCGGAAGAGCATCTGTGTCTCCTGTTATTCTCCACTGTGGGCTTTCCTTCCTGTTCCATCTCTGAGGCTCAGCTAACATTTACAAGCATGCTAACCACTAACTCAAAGCCTTTTTGTCACAAAAAGAATCTAAGTTACTTTTTTCATCTTCAATTTTTAAAATTATAATTTTAAAGAAATTTGGGGAAAAGGTTTCTTTCTTTCCTTTTTAAGTCATGAGAAACCTATTTCTAAAACTTTCAGTTTTGTCCTAAATTAAAATTCCACCTTCTAAAAAGTTGTCCACATCAACATTTTTGGCACAGATGCTGTTTTTTTTTTTAATTTTAAAATACATTGTAGTTAAACATAACATGCCTATTTGAATGCAAGGCTATATACAATCAATTCTCAATTGTTCAGCACTAAGAAAGGTAATGTCAGAGTGTCTCACAACTGAGCAGGGCAGAGTTCAAATGTGATCCATTATTAACTGCCTCAAGTTAATTAACCTCTCTATTTCAGTTTTCAACGCTCTAAAATAGAGATGATAAAGCACATCTCACAGAGATACAAACATTAAACAAGATGTGGTCATGCTCTGGATATAATAGTTATTAAAATTAAAGTTCTCACCAAAAATCAGGATGAAATCACCTACTCATCAGCACTCACCTCAAAGTATCTAATGTGAGTTTGAGAATAAACTCAAACATATTTTAAAAAACAGACTAGAAAGGAAAATCCACTCCAGAATCCAAATAACAAGGTATTACACAAGCCACATCCAAACACTGATACCTTAAATCAATTCTGGGCCACCGGTTTTTTAAACTCTTCTGAGCAATACTGCCTTCCTTTCATATCAAATGTTACAGAGCATCCCAATCTACTTTAAAAAGGAAAGACCAGAGTAGCCTAGGCTGGACTGAAGGCTGTTTTCACTCAGATAGCCTCACAGTCCAGCATACCACACAAAGTCCCAGGGCTCTTCAGACTCCCTACCTGAGAATTGCTTCCTCTATGCCAGTCAAACCTGTGTACACGATTGTCCCATATAGAAAGTGGACATACTTTGTGCCTTTCCTGCCTTCTTGCAAAATACTGGCTCCTCCACTTTATTATCTACTTTATTCCTCAAAAGAAGCTGAGATTGTTCCATAGGCTCTATAAGACAGTCCAGAACAAAACCTTCTCTCTGAACATGAACTAGTCTTCCTGTCCATTCTTCCAGATGAGGGTCCATGCATCTGGATCCTCAGGGCAGCACTCTGCTTGGTACTGCTTAACTCGGGGCAATCGTCTTCTCTGCAGACCTAGTCCCACTCACGAGGTATGTGTGAGCCCCTGACAGTCCTGAAGAGAGCCCTGCAGATCACTTTTTTGTATTACTAGAAGGCACTGAGTATGCTCTGAGAAATGGCAGGGTGGGAAGAGTCATTTCAATTATGCAATGTTTGGGATTATTTAAGCTACAGACTCTGATTTAGATGAATCAACATCAGTAGAGCCCAAGATTAATCAGGCAAAAGCCTTTTTAACTGCTACCGTTAAAAAAAACTGACTGGAATATACAAATTTAAAACTGTACTACACACACAACACAAACTTAGTGCTGTTAACTGGTACTGCTATGTTATTATTAACACAAAAATACAAACAGCAGTTAGTATTTATTTATTATGTAGAGAGGTTAATTTGATTAAACTTCTCTGCTCTTAAAATCTTTGGAATTTGGTGCCCCGGATGTCTGGAGCATGAGTGCCTGGGGAAGAAAGCAGGACTGAGAAAGCAAGGGGATCGACAGCTTAGTTAAGCCTTAGGCTGAGAAGGGCGTTCCCAGGGTCTCATTAGTACTCGGCTTGTCTAACAGAGGGCTGCTTTGGCGAAGGCAGACAAGGAAGACTGCTTAAACACACAACAAAGCAACTGAGCCTTCCACAGCACTAAGCTGCCAAAAGAGCAGATTCCTCTCCTCACAGCTCCTCCATCTGACACTGCTTCAGCACGGAGACTCACCACACCGGTGCACGGCCAAGCTCTGCTTTACAGGGCGCTGTTCAATTATAAACAGCGTGAGGACAGGGGCCACATCAGTTCTTCCATTGTTAAAAGCCCTCGCATCCATCATGATGTGTGGCATACAGCAGACTCTTCAAAAAGGGGGGGGTGTTGGGATAGGAATCTATATATAGGTACACATTTATGCTGGTATAATAAATGGATGGAAAGAATAAAGAAAAGCACTTTCATGTTCACCATCACATCATACTGATTTTTTTTTTTGCATACTGATTTTTTTTTTACAATGTGACCTGAAGATGGAGTTTTAAAATTATGTTAAATATAAGATATCACATTAATAAATTTCCCTGCAAGGCAGGATGACATGTAGAGTATTTAATATTATTTCTGACCAGGTCTAAGCTTTACTTATAACAGCTTTTTTTTTTTTTTTTAGCAGTTTTTAAGAGTCTAAAGAAAACATGATTGCAATACAGTAGAATCTCCTGCATTCTGGCAGCACATCAAAAACCTGTCCCAACAGGACTAATACTGCATGGTCAGCGAAGAGGAAAAGTGAAAGGAGTCTTCTACTTTGTTGCTTCTCTGAAAAGGGAATCACATTAGGCCATTAAGTAGTCAGATACATTATTTTATTGCTTGCAAAACCCCTGGGTAATAAAGAATGAGTACAAATTGCCACAGGCAGTTTTGGAGGAAAAACAGAACTGTGGAAAACAATGACAGCTGCTCCCTGCAGCACTGGACGACTGCAGAAAAGAAAACAGTGCACCGGTTGTAGTTTTTCTGCTCAAGTAGAGCACGCGGCCACGTGTGAGAAGGGGCTACATAAGCACCTAATTCTGCAGAATCTGGGTGCAAAGCGCAGGCAAGAGAAAGGTGAGAGAAGAGGGAGATGTATTTTGTAAAAGCAACCACAAGTCAGAATCAGTCCCACACATACATTTCCATTCTCTTCTCGGTTAGATGACCGTGGGCAGCCACCATGAAAAAAAAGCACATGCCCCTGGGAAACACATAAGTAAAAAGGTCAAGACTTTTTATTGAGGGGAACATTAATATTTTCCCATGGAAATACTAAGACATAAAAATAAAGAAGGATATTTCTTCAACATGGTCTATGATCTAAGGAAATAATTTCCAGGCAAAGAAAACCAATTTGTGTCAGATCTCATATGGGGAAATAGCAAGAATGAGTGATTTATTTTCATGGGGTTCAGAGACTAAAACTGGACTCTCATTTTCAACCTTGCTTAAAAGATGTTATAAAATATCAGATTTATTTCTAAAAACCACTGCTTTACTTTAACCTCTTTATTGTGCTATTTTAGTATATGTGCTGCCGAAGCGAGCACTATTGTGCTATTTTAAAGTACTGTGTGAGACCTTTATTTTACACACTACTATACTGTCAAATTTTTAGAAAAAATTACAAGAACTCTTCAGTATTATAGTAATAAAAATGCAAGAGCTTTGCTTTTAATTACAGATAGAATCTCATTATAAAATCATGTAAGAGTTTTATCTGTAACAAAATAAAGAAAACCCTTATTTATGAATTTTCAACTTTCAAATTTTCATTGAAAAGAAGAAAAATCTCTAGTGCAAAGGAATCAACTATACCAGCAGCCAACAGATGGCACAGGTGGTCACAAGCAGACACTTTGGTATCTGCTCTTTCAACCTCTATAGTCAGCAGGTTCATGCTCAGTTTCACGAAGTTTTGATAAGATGACTAACCCTACGATGTTTAACAAGCAAAACAGCAGCACAAAGAAAAAATGCATGGGCAACAGAAATGAAACCCAAGATCATTTCTAAATCTAAAAGTGATGAGGAAATGATAAGGTCAGGACTTTCCTGGTGGTCCAATGGCAGGACTCCACACTTAGATTGCTGGGGGCCTGGGTCTGATCCCTAGTCAGGGAACTGAGATTCCGCAAGGCTGCGTCATGTGGCCAGCACAACACTGAAGTGTGTGCTTCAACATAGTTCTCTATGATACCTATGTTGATCATCCAATGACAGTTCACCTGCTTCAACAATTCTAAGATGGTCCACATTAGTACGCCTTGGGAAAAGACATTTGGATAGCACTTATTCTGTCAACAGGCACCTGGTAAGGGTGACAGGAAATTAAAAAATTCTATGCAGAAGAGGGAAAATTCGAAAAAACCATTTTGATTACATACTCCTATCAGCTAAATAAATAAATGAGCAGACATCACCAATATGGAGCTATTCATTTACTTTCTAACTTTCCACACCTAACTGTATTTCATTGAATGTAAGATATGATAAATTGTAGATACTGTTACTTTACTAACGCTAAGAAATAAAAAGCACTAATTACAATTCTTAAGTAAGAAATACCACAATTTGAGATGTTAAGATGGTGGTGAGGGGGAGGAGATGCATTTTAGAGCCAAAGAAGTGTAGGGAGTGACTAGCACTGACATGTTTTGTAAGATCTAAAAACTCCAGGAAATACTGAAGCAAAGGTTAAGACTGGCATGTTGTAGTCCATGGGGTGACAAAGATATCCACAAAGCTGGAATTTTGAATAGAAAGGGAGAAAAGATACAAAGTAACATTTTTATTCATGAATTTTAATAGATTTGTCTTCTACACAAAAATTTGGAGATCCTTATCAGAATACAGGATGAAAGGACACTGGTAGAAGATGAGGTGAGATCTCTCAACAAATGGTTACTGAATGAAGAAGCAGATGTTTTATCTCCTCTACTGGATTTATTACACATCACATGAACATGATCTGTGATGAGTTCAACAAGAAAAATGGAGAAAAAGCAGAGGACAAATATCTCTCGTGAATTACCACCCCTCTTAACTTCTTCATTCAGTTCAGCTGCTCAGTGGTGTCTGATCTCTTCATTAGAGTAATATAACCATAGGGGTAAAGAGCACAGACTTCAGAGCCAAACAACTCTGGGTTTGCAGCATGACTATCTGTGCCACTCATTATGAAAATCACTACAAACACTTCAGTGCTCTCACCTATAAAATGAAGATAACAGTTCTTACATCACAGGATTAAAATGGGAGATTAAATGAGAAAATGCACATAAAGCTTCTAGCAAATTCTCAGAACTCAGCAAGACTCAATATATGGCAATACAGGGATCATTTATTCAAATTAATTTCATCTTTTAAATTACTTTAGGTTATCTGAGGTGAGAGATGCAAAGATGGTATCTGAAAGTATTTGACTTAAAAACCAGTCTTATTCACCAAGACCATGCTAAGATGTCACTCTAACACAAATATTCACAGGATGAATCCTGAAATCAAAATCCATTTTTACCTATAAGTCTGAGGGAAAATCAAATTAGGGAATGGCACCAAAAATCACATACTGCCTTCTTATTTAACACTGGGACAGCACTGAGGAGTGCTCTGGGCCTCCAATGTGTCTGACAACTGACAACAGTAATGGGAACAGCAAAGTACACTCTCGACAACACAAAGTCAGAAGAATCTCCCCAAAACAGCAAGGCTCATTTTAATAAGACATGGTTTTCTTAACAAGCGCCTTTGACACAAATACTAGTCTAAGTAAGAATGTATTGATAACCTGCCCTGTAAGAATATATTCTACTGATGACCAATTTTCAAACATCAACATTCTCAAATATAAACACTCCTGACACATGGTTTAGAATTTCCAAAATGGTCAACTAAAGAATTCCACCTTGGCATAAACCCAAAGGTGGATGGCAAAATACTGACAATGTTTGTGGTAAGCAGGAATCACTGGCCTATAAATTTGCTTCCTGACTCCTGCTGCCTCTGTTTATTACCTTAGGACTGGCGATAGCTTTTCTCAGAGTAAGAAATCTGAGTTCTACATACAAACTTGAATTGACTTTCCACATACGCTTTTCAGAATGTCAGTGCTTTGGATTCAAACGCTTAAACGTTACATTTTAAGGACAATCAGTCTATGCCCTCTCTAGGATTATGAGGATTCTAACCTGAAATAATATCTATCACTGCTATGCACAACCATATATATGCTAGAACGGGCATCACCTTTTATGTACTCGTGGTAGCCCACGTTAAAAAAAAAAAATCATACGTTTCCAAGATATAAAAATCTAATCTAATGGGGGGGGGAACGACAGGCCCTTAATTTGAAGTTCACAACCAAAAAGCTCTGGGTGTAACAAGGGAACCTGGGCACAAGAGCCAAGGTACTCAAGAGAATGCAGCACTCATGACCTGGTCCATGAGAATGATAAATACGCTGCTTCCAAAAGTGACTGAGAAAAACTCAAGGGCCCAAGGGTCTACCTTATTTGAAGATCTGACATCTTCCCATTGCCACAGCTCATCAAGTAGACACTTCTTAACAGTCAAAAATTACTGGCAGAAATGAATAACACCAGAGGAATCCAGAACAGCTCTATTAAAGCTGATACTTGGAACCAAGACTTGTTGGCCAAACACATCCCTCATTTAAAACAAGCCTAGCCTTTGTCTTTTTTCCTGAAAGATGATATCCAGCCTGGCTTCCTTTACTCCTCAAGTCCTGACAAGTTTTTCCTTCTTTTGGCCTGGGCTCTTCATTTCCAACCAGCAGGTGAACTGCCTGGTCCAATGGTAAAACCCTGCCTGTCCCAAATTCTTGCTCTGGCTACCCAGTCTCAACACAGAATCCACCAAAGTCAAAGGCACTGAGGTAAGAGCAGAGATATGGGAGAGCAGAAAGTATGAGGGCAGGCTCAAAGGCCAGCCCCCTTTAACTTGCTGGCTGTCCAACTTTGAGTGGGCTACTTAACCTTACTGCACCTTAGGTTTTACATCCATAAACCAAGGTAAATAGGTAAATCCTATTACCTAATAGGATTATTATCAGAATTAAGTAATCTTTGAAAAAATGCTTATAAAAGTAGTACACAGTACTACTTTAACCAGTAGGTGCTAAGATATTATTCCATTTATATATTTTACATAACAAGAGGCTCACTGGGGGTAAAAATACTGCAAGAATAGCATGTGTTTCTTATTTAACCAGCTTTACAAAAAATAAAAACTAGTTAGTATCAATTATATCTCAATAAAACTGGGAGAAAATTTAAAGAAGTAAAAACTATAACAGGATCATTCATTGATTCTTCTATCCACCTATCATCCACTGACTTACAGAAATCCTGAACAAAAGACTGGGCCCTGTGCTCAACTCCCTAGTCATCAATCAACGAAGTATAAGTCAAATACCATCAAGCAGGGATGGAGGGAGAGAGGGGGAACTTCCTGGCCACAAAAAATAACTTTTAAGAATCCATCACTTCTTGCTGTCCTTGGTTCACAGGCTTCACAGAATCTGTGTCAGGTATCATTCTGTCTCACACCCTCATTTACAGAAAAAGAAACTGGTATCCAGCAAGATTTGTGTAGGACTTTTATCATTATTAATAAGTTATTTTATATGAATGCAAAGCATCATACACATTTGGGATTCTTGATTACTTAGAAGCACATGTTAAATACTATAAAAAATCTCAATGTGAGTGAAAATATAAATCCATATTCAAACAAATATTTTTGCTGAGCTATTGAAAATTAAGGGAGGTCCCAGTTATTGGTCAAATATAAATAATACAATTAGAAACAATGATGAAAAAAAAATTTTCCCATAATATTGTTTGCCAGAAACAGTATTACTACGTGAAAGAATAACATGAATTTTACAGTTCTTGTTTTGCAGTACAATATCACTATCTAGAAAGACTGGATCATTAACTTTTTTTTTAAAGCATTGCAGTAAATAAGTGTGGAGGCAACCCTTAAGTGTCACCAGCCTTGGTTTTGTCTATTTTATTTTTGCTTCATTAATATATATGAATGTATACTTCCCATTTATTTCCATCTGCATTTATTTGGGGCTTCCCTGGTGGCTGAGCAGTAAAGATCTGCTTGCAATGCAAGAGATGCAGGTTCAATCCCTGAGTCAGAGAGATCCCTGGCAGGCTGCAGTCCATGGGGTTGCAAAAGTGTTTTAAGAAAAAGGATGGGTGAACAAAATCCTTCTCTTGCAAAGTTTGCTATCAAGATTATTATAAAGACTGACTGAAACTGAGTCTTTGTTTCATAAAAAATGGTTGTTCTTTAATCTATTAACCATTTGCACACAGAAAGGTCTAATTAATATGCTCATTTTCAGTATTTCCTAGATATTATACTTGATATATTTGTCATGATCAGACTATTGCTATTCTTTTTATTAGTATTGCTGGTTTTCAAGTACTTTTTGAAAAATTTTTAATGTAACCACCAAAATACAGATAAATTATTATTGGTTCAATAGGATTTTTTTTAAGCTTCATCTTAAAGTACAGGCAAGATAAATAAGCTTTTCTGGTGTATTTATTTTTAATGAGCATGTTTCATTTCACATTTGACTTCAGTGCCTATATTTTGTATTAGCAATTTCAGGTTTTTTCCATATTAACATGCACACCTTTCTCAGTTTATTATAATGTTTCTCTTCCCAATAATTTTATTTCACTCAAACAAGTACTTGTTAAATTCATATACAGCTGACTTTATTCTAAACTATGTATTTTACTTTTTTTAGGGAGGGTGGGTGGGTAGGAGAGTAGTTGATGCCTACTAAGTATCATAAAATTTAAACTGTTACTTTTTTCATGACTTAGAAACAGGTAATACAATCCCCCATATGCCCTTTTTACCCATTAGAATCAGGCCTGATTATTTTTTCACGCATACTTAACTATAATTTTTTATAGCTTTTTCAGGTTTTATATAGCATAAGCATCAGTCACTTTTGACAGGATGCATTAAAGGCTAAACTAGATAAAATCACTGTCCAAATGCAAGGGCTATTATAAAACAGGCACTTATAATCCCAACGCACATTTTTGGACAGCCCAGAATTTAAATCTCAGAGCCACAATCACTAGTTGTGTGACCTTATGCAAAGCACATAATCTCTCTGAGCTTTACTCTTCACATCTGTAAGACAACCATCTCTCTGTAAAGGTTATTATGAGGATTAAATGACTAGTTCATTTCACTAGTAAATAAACACTAGGCACACTTCTAAGCACTTTGCAAGCATTAACTCATTTAATTTTCAAAACAATCCTGTGGTGTAGGAACAACAATTGCCTTTCTTTTACAGATAAACTGGGAAAAAAGACATCAAGTAACTTTACTCACCTAAGGTCACACCACTGGTGAGTGGGAAACCTAGGGTTTGAATCCAGGCAGTCTAACCTCAAAGTCGACACTCGAGTATCACACTACAGTGCCTCTCAAAACACTAAAAGCACTTGCCCAGCACCCAGCGTGACGGTAAGAATGACGATAAAGCACACGGTGCAAGGTCTAGGACAGAGTGCACAGTCCCCTAGAGGCCCAAAGATGGCTGAGGGCCACAGTGTTAGGATGACGTATAAAATACACAGGTACTCCTAGATTAAACTTATACACAGTACAGAAATCTCTAAAATACAAATTAGTAACACAGCTCTAAGAATGTAAAAAACAGTGAACTGTATTAGAAATCACTCTCTGCCACTGAGAGCCTGGTTTTTTTCTCTTAACATTGTTAAATGAATCTTACAAATAACTAGCAGCTGATATTTGGGGGGTGTGTTTGTGTGTGTATATATATATATATAATGGGTTATATAGTGAGTAGTCATTTCTTTCTCCAGGGTTATCTTCCCAACCCAGGGATCAAACCTGTGTCTCTTGCACTGCAGGCAAATTCTTCACCTGCTGAGCCACTGGGGAACCCCCAAGAAATACAAGGGTAGGAAGAAGAAAACAACAATCACTAGTACTTCAATATCATCATATACAGTTTGAGATAAATATTTAATTTTCCAATGATGACAGCTATAATACTTTCTTTCAATTCTGAAAACAGATGAAATTTCATGAACTAAAGTAATGTCAAGGTGCTTCAAGACAGAAATGTTCTTCAACTGGGTAAGAAACATTAACTCCACTTATAACTGTTTTAGACAATGAAAGCTTTCTCCACTCTTTATGCTTAATGTTAATTAAGTTCAGTCAACAGTCATAATTGACTGAATCCAACTAACTAAAATGGTTTTTAAAACAATTTAAACAAGTTTCTATAAAATCCAAGTCACATGTTGAGAAAGCGATTACTAATTAATGACAAACACTGGAAATAAAATTCATTCTCTTTCACGGTACAGATGACACCAAATCACTCATTTGGTGTTGCTCTAGCATAGTATGTTTCAGCTTGGTTCCATATATGCTAATCAATTAGAAGAGCAAAGTAACTTCTGTTCTTCTAAATGGGGTACCCTATGAAGAACAACTTTCAGGCAGAGCCAATACTATTCAGATGGATACCTATTCAAAAGGCACTTATTCACACTTTCAGTATACTAACATCAACAGTCCTCAGAAGCGAGCCTTCAAAGTTCCAAGCCCTGCACCAGCAAAGGGCGAGGAGAGCAGTGCTGAAACGTATGCAAGTAAACTGCACTTCCCACGCCACACTCAGAACCACAGTCCTACAGAATCTTTCCGGGTTTTCTACCATAGTAAAGGCTTCATTTGACATGGTTTTTGTTCTTACTCTAATTTACAGGACAAGTAAGACTCTTTAGGTATCTTCCAATTCTCCAAACTAGTAATAACTAAGTTTTAATATTTAAAATAATCTTTTAAAGTATCTTTTTTTTTGCCATTTTAAATCTGTTAATCAAATCAGTGAGCTCAAGTAAATCCAATTAGCTAAAGGCACTCAAACACTGTGGTAAATCAGCATTCACATCAGTTTTGGGAAGCAATTTCTTACATTTCAGGAAACTTAAACTTTTTAGTTTTCAGCTTTTATATCTTATTTAACGTTAAGCTAGCACTGGTTTTTACTATATGTTCAAATAGGTTTCTAAGCAAGCTGTTGATCTGCTATTTGAAGAATAAGCAGGCTTGCCATCCTGCAGATACTTTTGTTAATGACCCTTAATACCCTGTTTTTATCTGCACTTGTCTAAACACAAGGAATATTTTCGTTATATTTCATATACAGTGACAAAACAAGGCAAGGATTCTTCATATGAATGAATTTTATAAAACTGTAGAGCTCCCTTAAACTTCACATGTGTTTACATACCCATGGCTGATTGCACACTATTTCATATTATACTATGTCAAGGTAACTGGTAGATGTGATTCCTGCCAAATCTTGGCCAGTAAACATGATTTTACACGGGCCATGCTCTGTCCCCTAACACTACACCACTAGCAGCACCACCACTTACATTCCAATCAGCTTCCTGCCCCAAACTTCACACTCCAATTTCCAGCCATACCCCTTCCCCCGCCCCCCAGTATGAGGGGGACTATTGGTTCATAAAATTAGCTCACTCAAGTATGCAGAACAGAGCTGTAATCTGATCTGAAATGTGTGGGAATCTGGTTCCATCTTGCAACAAAACATAATTTTAAAATTGCCCTTTAAGCAACCCAGATGCCCATCAACAGATGAATGGATAAGGAAGCTGTGGTACATATACACCATGGAATATTACTCAGCCGTTAAAAAGAATTCATTTGAATCAGTTCTAATGAGATGGATGAAACTGGAGCCCATTATACAGAGTGAAGTAAGCCAGAAAGATAAAGAACATTACAGCATACTAACACATATATATGGAATTTAGAAAGATGGTAATGATAACCCTATATGCAAGACAGAAAAAGAGACACAGAAGTACAGAACAGACTTTTGAACTCTGGGGGAGAACGTGAGGGTGGGATGTTTTGAAAGAACAGCATGTATACTATCTATGGTGAAACGGACTACCAGCCCAGGTGGGATGCATGAGTCAGGTGCTCTTGCCTGGTGCACTGGGAGGACCCTGAGGAGTCGGGTGGGGAGGGAGGTGGGAGGGGGGATCGGGATGGGGAATACGTGTAACTATATGGCTGATTCATGTCAATGTATGACAAAACCCACTGAAATGTTATAAAGTGATTGGCCTCCAACTAATAAAATAATATTTAAAAAAAATAAAATAAAATAAAAAAAAAAAAATAAAATTGCCCTTTAACTGGAGGAAAAGGATTAATACGAAATTTGGCACTTGAGTAGACCAAACACTGCAGGAGGCCCAAGTAGATTCTTGTCTGCTGGGAAAGGTGGTCAGGACCAACATAATAGCTTTTGAGTGTGAAGAAAAACAACTTGATTCTCTGAGAGCAGAATGAAACTAAAATTAAAATCATACGCATATACTATGGAAAAGTTCTTAAAAATAACACCCTCACTTTTTTAATGAACTGTAATGAAAAATTACTTAATTTAAATCCAAATATTCAAGTATCTGTTGCGTGCCAGGTAGTTGATGGATTGGGTTTTTTAAAGCAACTCCTTTAGAACACATATGAGACACACCTGTTTATGATACACAGTTCACTTTTAAGCCTATAAAACAAACTGAGAGGCAGGTTGGAATCACTTACTGGAATTAAACACTGTGGAGCTCTGCGCAAATCACTTAACCTCTTATTTAAAAAGCTAAGGGGACTTTCTTACCTCACAGGTCCTTTCAACTCCAGGCACATAACAAACCAGATTCTTTTATTAAAAAGTAGCATTAAGTAGTTTGAAAGTCCACACTTGGAAGCTAGGAAACTGAATTAAAATGGAAAGTGTTTAATTTTCCTTAATTTTATGGTAGATTAAAGAAAAATTACTAGTACAAAGATACAATATTAGAGTCCTCTGAATAAAATTCAGAAAGGATACCTAAGAGACCATTCGCAGGGACTACCTCTTACAAGTCTGGGAGCAAAGCAGCTGAAGAGGGAGGTTTTTGTTGCTTTCTAAACTACCTAATTTTTCCTAGAGCATTTATTACTTTTATAATTTTTTTGAACCTCCAATTTTTAAAAAACTCAGGAGCACTTAAATCATTGAAGGCTTTGTAACATAGCAGAAAGTACAATGAACTACAGACGGGGAGAAAAGATCACCAGTCTGCCTCTGTCTAGCTCTGTGACCTTGGGAAATATATTGGAGTTACAACATTATAGCTTTCTTATGAAAACAAGAATGCTCAGTGCGTTACTACCCCACTGGACTCAATTTTATATTAACTGGTCTTAGGTCACCTTTCTCTCATTTAGCCATTAAGTGTGTCCATCAAACAGTGAAATAACAGCAGGACCTAAACAAAAGTAAGACAGAGTGCAAATTAACTTCCCTATAATAAAAATAATTAACAGTCCCCCACCCAAATCTAACAGAGTTCTGAAAATGTTTAATTTGCTGAAAAGAAGGGAATAAAAGATATACTTGGTGAAAAGCCAAACTCTATTATTGACAAAGGTGAATAAATGTACACTCAGACCTAGACCTGAATGTTTTATTAGAATGCTTTCCAAACATATGCCAGAAAAGTAATTAAATTTAAAAATTATTATCAATCACATAAATTACAACTCTGCTGGGGTTAGGATACTGTCTTGGTTCTTAATTGACTGATGGTCATACTTTCCGTCTCTAAATATTAACCCAATTACTGATTTCCCTAAAGATGGATCTGAATGCATGAAATTATTCTTTGTAGTTTAACATTCATCCTCTTACCAGAGAAAACTAAGGTTTGTTATTTTATTGTCCTTCTCAGCTTCATGTGACCAATACAAGGGTTAGGTGGTTATCAGGCAGCTTTCTCAAAACTTCCTACTAACATGCATCTCTTTATTGTATTTTTTCCCTGTTTCACATTTCCTGAATAAAACATATTGTTAAATATTAAAACTTAAAAGTTTTCTTAAGCATTTAACCTATGCTCAATTTTTAAGCTTTGAAAGAATGCTGCTTTTCCTTACACCTCATCTAATACATAAATGAATAAACGAGGGGACAATAACAATTTTCTCCTCCAAAATTCTAAATCTGGCTAAATGCCACAAATAAAGTGTATTCTTAAATTTACTATTAAGCACTAGTCACTGAATATTTAGGCAAAACATCAAAAGATGGATAGAAACTCACCTCTCTGTACCCCTGATCTCTATTCCTTTGACCCAAGGATTCAAACTGATACCTAGAAAGACTTCCAGTTTAACAGCACTAGGGGAAGACTCAAACCAGGTGATGACCACAAAGGAGCCCTCAACTGAGCAGCTTGCAACTTAGACCCTTAGGCCAAGTGCCCAACAAACGCTCAAGGCCTGGAAACTCTTCCTTCTAAACATGCATTTAAATGTCTTACTTGGGCTTTATAGTGCAAGCAAGGTCTGTAAAAGAAAAGCAAGATTAGGAATCTCCTTCAAAACCTTGAACACTGCCTTTGCTTGATCTGTCTTTGCTTTGTGTCCCTTCTCCACAAAATAGTTTTCCATTGTCCGCAGTTAGCCTGGGAGCTAAAAAGTGAAATCATTTGTTTTTTGTTTGTTCTTTATGACATCACACCTAACATTAAGCCTCTACTTTTTATCTTTCTCTAACTTTTTTCATTTTTTGGAGGAAGATAGTACTTATTCTTTGGTTGCTGAAATCATGGGCACGAGCCCTGGGAGAACAGGGATCCTGCTGTGCCTTGGTCGCAGTCTAGCCTCGCTCACCGCCATTCCTCACAGGTTGAGCAATGTTGGTGTTGTTCAGACACTAAGTTGTCTCCGACTCTGTGTGACCCTATGGACCACAGTCCACTAGGATCCTCTGTCCATGGGATTCTCCAGGCAAGAATACTGGAGGGGGTTGCCATTTCCTTCTCGAGGGGATCTCCTGACCCAGGAATCGAACCTGTGTCTCCTGCTTGGCAGGTGGATTTCTTTACCACTGAGCCACAATAACAAAACACAACGACCTAGCGAGCAGCATGCAGAAAGGTCCTGCCTTCTCCTGGAAAATGCGCTCTTAGCTCTGGCACTTTTTAACTCTGTTAATGAAATTCTCTAGGTCTCCACGTTCTCATCTGTAAAACCAAGGTAAATGACACAAAGTTCCAAGTATGTAGTGAAGACTGGAAATAATTTATGTACAACATTTAGCACAGTATCTCAATGAATAATACTCCTAACTTAATATTAGCTCCCTTTCCTTCCAACTTAAAGTTGTGCTACTGACTATCTCTATCTTGGTTGGCTTTTTATTCTACCAATTTGACTATGAGAACACATTCAAGCCTATACTGTGGACTCTGGGAAGCATGACTGCCTTTCTGCTGATACCTTCTCCTCGAGTCTGAAGTAGATGCCAACTGATTAAACCCACATAGAGAGGCCAAAGTGGCATAAGGGAGCACTATAAAAAAATCCCTGTTAATGCTACAACAAGGCTTAGATGCCTCTCGATTTCAATAACGTGAGACACTGATAGCTTCAAAAAAAATTTATCATGAGCAGTAAGAGCCTGCAGGGTGTAAAGGCTAAAATCTTTGGCAAGAGAGAAAATAAGACAATACAAAAGTCACTAATTAAAAACAGTCCCAGGCTATGTTAATAAAATCTGCAGAAGCAAGGACTCAAGAGCAAGAAGGAAAAGTTATATATGAATCTCCGTAACTCAGTGGCCAGTTTGGACTGAGTCATCAAAAGAAGCTTGGTATTCCTGTTTGTTTTAAGATCTTTAATTCTCAGGACAATGTTTACTGGTGGCTCTTTTGCAATTCTTAAACTCTAACAGACAACTAATCTGATTATTTAGACATTACTATAATAGCGTTTAAGTCTCTACCTGTACTCATGAACTGTTACAAGTAATCAAAGCTTCATTAATGTAGAAAGCTGTCGTGGTTTTAAACTTGCTATCTAGATGTTACGCTCTTTCAAAGAACATATTCTTTGCCCACACTCACCAAAATAAATAAAAATTCCAAATCTATCATTGTGGCTTAAGGACAGAACAGTGTCTACAGGCAAAATTCATCTGTGGCTCAGCTCTCCACCAAAAATGAATACCTAGACAGTTTCTTAGTACAAGCACATAAATTCAGTGATACACAGATCCTGCAAAGCAATTTATCATCTTTTCTACATCTTGGGCCCACAACAGAGAAATGTCGTAAAAGAACTTCTATTTAACTGTCAAGATCACTCGAGGTCTCTTATTTGAAATAATCTCTTCCTATCTTCCACTGCACCTTCCTCTCGAGACGCCGAGAATTTCCTTGAGACACTGCTGGGATATGTCTCCTTGCTATTTTCCTCTCCACGATTCTACCCCACATCCCCCAAGCTTCAGATATGATAAAATACGGTTAATTTCATGAATCTTTTCTCTCCACTAGAACCCACATCAATATCTTACAATTTTCCCCTTTAGTGCTTAGTATTTCACAAACCAAGACACTAATTATATATAGTGTCTTATCTTTAGTTGCTTTCAGTGCTTATATCTTACCTTCCTGACAATAGTAAGATCTTTGGAAGGACTCTGTCAAGTTATTTTATTCATGTTGACCAAATACCAAAACAAAACCATTTTTTAAAAAAAAACAAACAACAACAAAAACTGTTAGAAAAGCTATTCACAGAACACAGATAACAAAGTAAACAAATTCTGGAACTAGTCAACTTCCTATACAGTCCCATATGTACATACTTGGATTGATCTTCAGTACATCATTACTATAAAGTAAAATAAAGCAATGGGACGATGGGTGGGCTAGGTGCACCATGTGGTATACTGTGTGTATAGAAAAGGGAAATAAACATACACACTGTGTATCTGCATAAACTAATCTCTGGATAGACAAAAAGAAACTGGGGGCTTCCCTGGTGGCTCAGACGATAAAGAACCTGCCTGTAATGCAGGAGACCAGGGTTTGATCCCTGGGTTGGGAAGATCCCCTGGAAAAGGGAATAGCAACCCACTCCAGTATTCTTGCCTGGAGAATTCCATGGACAGAGGAACCTAATGGGTCTGTGGGGTTACAAAGAGTTAGACACAATTGAACAACCAACATTTTCATGTTTTTCCAGGTTCAACATGATTTAACACTAGGAGAAAAACTGGGCAGTAAGTGGAGGAGACATTTTCACCTACGTAAATTTTGTGCTATTTAAATTTTATACTATATACATTTATTTCCCACTCTACATAAAAATTTAAATAGAATAAAATAGTTTTTCAGTTAAAGAGAAAACACTGTCAGATATGTACATTTTAGTGAATTATCATGAGAATTAAAATGCTGTGCTATGCATGAGATTCCTCAACTTTCTAACTATATGGCGTCTCAGCCAATCACTTCAGCCTATCCGGATGGCAAATTTCCTTTTAAGGGCAGAGGTCTGCAAATTTAGGTACCAGGGCCAACTACATCCTATTGCAACTGAGAGTGGGGGGGTTCAGCTGCTTGCCTCTTGAAAGTCAATAAAGAGGCCAGTTGGTGAAGAGAAGAGTTTGCTTTATTTCAGAGGATGGCAATCAACAGGAGAGCAGACTCCTGTCCAACGGCTGACTCCCCACCACTGACAATCGGTGGGCAAGAGCTTTTACAGACAGAGCGAGGGGGGCAACATGTAGAAACAGCACCATCAGCTCTGACAGTCATCTTGAAATTGGTTTCTTTGAGATCATTTCTTGGAATTAGGGTAGCTTATGTCTTGACTACAGTCTGGTCATCAGACTGTAAACTTCCACCCGGTGGGGATTTTAGTATTTATAAGACAGCTCAAAGGACATGGCTCAGAATATTATCTATAACCCCTGAGGTCCTTGACTTTGCTCATTCAGTTCAGTTCAGTGGCTCAGTCGTGTCCGACTCCTTGCAACCCCATGAATCACAGCACGCCAGGCCTCCCTGTCCATCACCAACTCCTGGAGTTTACTCAAACTCATGTCCATCGAGTCGGTGATGCCATCCAGCCATCTCATCCTTTGTCGTCCCCTTCTCCTCCTGCCCCCAATCCCTCCCAGCATCAGGGTCTTTTCCAAGAGTCAATTCTTCGCATGAGGTGGCCACAGTATTGGAGTTTCAGCTTCAGCATCAGTCCTACCAATGAACACCCAGGATTGATCTGCTTTATGATGGACTGGTTGGATCTCCTTGCAGTCCAAGGGACTCTCAAGAGTCTTCTCCAAAACCACAGTTCAAAAGTGTCAATTTTTCAGTGCTCAGCTTTCTTCACAGTCCAACTCTCACATTCATACATGACCACTGGAAAAACCACAGCCTTGACTAGACGGACCTTTGTTGACAAAGTAATATCTCTGCTTTTTAATATGCTATCTAGGTTGGTCATAACTTTCCTTCCAAGGAGTAAGCGCTCATTAGGTCTCCTTTGATGATTTTTCTTTGTTTCTCTGTTTTCTCAATTCTTGGATTAAACTTATTCTTTGGATAAATTTTTCCACAGACAAAAGGGAAGCTGGGGACATGAGTGGGGTGGAGGTAGGGGGAGGACCATTAGGTCCTGCTCCACTTCATGGTCACCTATTTTTTGTAAATAAAGTTTTATTGGAACAGTCTATTGCCTTTTTGCTTACATATTGTCTACGGCTGCTTTTCCAGTGCAGTGTGGGATGTCACTAGTTTTGACAGAAACCATATGCCCTGCAAAGCTGAAAATATTTACTATGTGCAGGAAAAGTTTACCTGCCCTGGCCTAAGAATAAAATGCAGACAAACCACATCTTGGTTGAAATTTTTTTAAAGTGCAGGAATACTAAGCAGGCAGCAGGTCAAAACTACTTTCAAAATAACATGAAGACATTATCCTTTTCACTCTGATTTTCTCCAAGTGCACAATGGAGTTTTCCAGAGACTACATGGTGTTTTATGTCACAACAGACTATAAGCAGAAGCAGACACAAAAATACAGCTGTTTTCCCTTAAGCCAAACTTTAAAGAGATTCACAAAAACAGTGCCACTCTTCCAACTAAATATTTTCATCTTTTAAAAAGTGTTATTTTATTTTAAAAAAGAAAGAGTTATTTGTGTTAACATATAGCGGACTTGTTACTGTTATTTTAAAAATTTATAAACATTTTAACTTTTCTCAGTTTTATTTCTTTAAATACTGAAAAGTATAACCCAATAAACAAAAGCTCTATTGGGTGCTCAATAACGTTCACAGGTGTTTTGAAGCCAGAAAGTTCAAGAAACTGCTATACTATAGCTCAAGTGTATCACAGCACCATGATTAACTGGCCTACTAGAACAGTCTATACACTGGGCAGGGACTGAGGATAAACACCATGTAGTTTATTAATCATGGACAGTACCAGGAAAATCAATGGCACCACCACCATTCTGCAAGTTGTTTTTGAAAGAAAATTTGACAATTCGCGTTAGAAGCTCCTTGGGGTACTTTTTAAAGAAATTTATTCAAAACTCTGAAATAAGGTCAATGGAAGACAGGCTGTCCTTACAATACTGTATTGGGAAAATGCCCATCCAAGGATTATCTAGTGTCTCAGTTCCTCAACTGTGTACCCAACACCTCAGAACACTGCGGCAAATTCACACGGGTGTGGTGGGATATTTTAGATTGGCAGGGCCAGGGGAAAAAAGTGACATCTGTTGGACTCTACACAAACCACTAGCTCAAGGCAGTCTACAGTCTCAATATTACACTATACTGCCTTCTCTGCAATAAAGTCAGATCAGTAGGGACAGGAAATAAGAGCAGTGACAGCCAACCTGATTGCAAGGTCTGGGAAGCTGCATGGTGCTCAACAGACACACATGTCCGATTTATAAGCAATTCGAGGTAAGAAAAAAAAAATAAGTTTTATTCTTTCAATTTATGTGCATTATTTGTTCAAACAGCTACTTAAGTTGTAAGTGCATATATACCAATTCATTTTCTAGAAGAAGTTAGCTACTCAAATGATCTCTGAATTGGTTTTCACAAGTTACTTGTTCTTTCACTAATTAACGAATTGATTAAAATATATGGCATTTATTCATTTCATATTTGCAGTAGAGTCCCAATTTTACCTATCATTCTTGACTCCATGTCAAATACTCTTATCTAGATCATTCTTCTCACTTCAAGCTACATAAGTGATAAATGTGTTTAAGAAGGAAAAAGAATAGAAAACAACTGTCCCCTTTCTGGCAACCTTATGAGGAACAATAGGGAAAAAAGCGAAGTAAAAAGCAAGTGCAAAAATATGTTTCTAGAAGGTCTGACCAATGCCTATTTAAGTAAGAGGAAAATTCAGGAAGTATCTACTTTTAATTCATGGTTTATATAAATAATACAACTTTGATGTATATGTTCTTAGTCGCTCAGTACTATCCAACTCTTTGCAACCCTATGGACTGTAGCCCACCAGGCTCCTCTGTCCATGGGTACTCTCCAGGCAGGAATACTGCAGTAGATTGACATGCCCTTCTCCAAGGGATCTTCCCAACCCAGGGATTGAACCCAGGTCTCCCACACTGCATGTGGATTCTTTACCATCTGAGCTACCAGGGAAGCCTTTTGATGTATACAAACAATATTAAATAATCTGAAAATGGAAAAATAAAATGATACACAATGCTGTTCCTGAATTATGGTCATTTAATTTTGAAAAGCTGAAAGGTTTCATTCATAATACAGTGAAGAGTATATAAAGTGCTATGAGAATCTAGGAAACTTATGAAATAGGCTTTAAAAACCTGTCAAGTCACCCATTCATTCATATTAATTATCTCCCACTTAATCACCCAAACAACCTGTTTATAGACATCAATATACACTTATTATTATTCCTATTCAGAATTTAGGGGGAAAAAACAGGAACAGAAACACAGGATATAGTAAGTGGATCATTTTGACTCTGTACACTAACAGTATAACCAGGAGTCATAACACAGTCCTAAACTTCTGTCATTTATGTCCAAAGGAGCAGTCTATTGGATGGTAGATGCAGGCCCATCAGTAACACTTGTAATAATGTATATATGTGTGCATCCAATTCCTGAAAAAAAATCACATGTACATGAAGTTCTAATTCCTGAACTCAATACTGATGATTCTGAACCCTTACATGGCAGGTCAGGATGACTGGTCCCTCCTCAGCTGCCTCATCCTGTCTGATGTCATCCTCACATCAACTCCAACCTGGCAGCTCAGGGACTCCAGCTGCTTCTGAAAATATCTGATGTGTTCAAAGGAGCTACAGGAGCACTACATGAATCCTCAGAAGAGATCAGATGATACCACACACCAAGGCCCAACCGAAGGCTCCTCCATGATACATATACTTGGAGGAACTAAAAGAGCTCTGAAACTTGGGAAGCTTGGTTTACAGTCAATCAAAGCACAAACACAGAATGCTCTGTTTCACAGCAGCCACAGAACATGCCCTGTATTGTACTTCAAACAGAGTCAAATGTAACCGTAATATACTTCGACTGAAGCATCCTCTGGTTTGAAATGTACTTAGCAAGTATTTAACTGAGTCTTTCCTGGATATTTGTTAACTGCATATATTTCTAAGGGTTGGGGTAAAGGGGGGCCTTGTCATTATTAGGGTCCTTTATTAGTGCCATTATTAGTAATTTATCTTTCTGAACCTACAAAACATGCACAAAATGATCAAGGTTAATGCAAGAAAGTACATATCTAATTTAGCACTTGAACATAACCATGTGTCTCAAACCAGCAATGTAAGTTTTTAGAGACCAAGTAAAGGAAAGGCTACAGGGATAAAGTCAAAAAGTAAAAGCACATAATCCCATTTTTTCTATTTTCACAAACTGGGTATTTAAGGGCTATCACAATGTCTTCTTTCCTAAAAAAACTCTAGTTGAAATCAAGGCCTAGATATAGTCAAGGATCCAACAAATCATTAGGAGAAGAAAGTGGTCATTTCAGGGGTGTGAACCATACACTGATACAACGCTTAAGTTTCAGATCTTGAAATTATAAATAAGAAACAAAGGAGGGGAGGTGGCCTGCTTACACTGAAATTGATGTAACACTTTAAAGTCCACTGAGACAAAGCTCAAAATTCTCCAGCTAACAGTCCAATTTTCTCCTTCAGTGAAACACACCTTCTACAGTCCATTTTTTTTTAAACAATTCACCTAACAGAGAAATACTTTAGTCAACTCTCTTCAATTATACATACTAAGATGTTCCTTTGTTTTCTTACATTTTCAGTACCAGATAAACTCAGCAAACAACACAGGGTCAATTTCAGTGGTTCATAATAATCCTTCAAATGTTCCCCAACAATGTTCTTTCTAGGCTCTTCTGTGTGCAACCAACTAGAAAAGCCTCCTTTTTTCTATGAGGTCTGTTAAGAACTCAAAACATGCTAAGTCTGTTTCCACTAGCAGAACTGCAATTCACAGGCCAGCAACGGGTGGCCAAGTCCAACGGGGTAAAGTCTGCTTTCTACGCAGGGAATACTTAAACTAAAGTAACCATCATAAAGAGAGCCCAACTGCTCAAACCTGAAACATGAACAAACCACTAAGTAACACTGAGAAAAGGCTCATGCAAAACTGACAATTATAAGAAACAAATGTTTTAACCCATTTATAAAAGATAATAGTTTAAAATGGGAATGTAATCTTAAAAACTTGATATTCTGTTTTACATTAAACCAATTTTAAGACATCATTTTTAATGAATTCTTATCTTAGTATAAATTCAAGAGAAAAATAAAAATTGTTAAATAAAACACACACACACATACCCCAAGAATAGTAAAAAACATACTACTGATAAACATTGAGGTAAAATGTCAGGAAAACACCAGCTAGAAAAGTTGCCTCAGGGGAGCATCTCAAAGAAGAGAGATCAAAGTTAACTTGAGTTGCCAGAGAAGACAGATGAGGGGTGGCAGGGTGGGGGAAGAACAGGAACAAAAGAGAAAAGGAGTTGAAACCATGCTACTAGGAACTGTGAAGGGCAACTCTGTCTGGACAATAAGGCTTCTTTTGGGGAACAGGAATGCCAGATAAAATTTGGGTAACACCCTAAATACTAACACCACATTTTGGTCTTATATGGGAGAGCGCTTCGCCAAAAGTAGTCGAACAGAAGGATACACAGGGTATTAGAAACATGAGCAGTTTGAAGTCAGAAGATCCAGACAGGCAGAAGACTGTAACAACAGACCAGAGCTGAACATTACAACAAAGAGGAAGCTTCACAGTTAACATAATTTAAGATTTCATCTTAACACCCACAGCTTCCATATTCTTCAGCCATAAATATTAAGTTATAATACCTCAAACTTACACAAGTATTAATGAAACCCTACATGAGAAGTACACTTTCACATTCTGTCAGGTTCTCAGATAGAAATTTAATACCTTTGAAGAACCATACTTAATAAAAGCTTTATTTTTATAATGCCCTGTGTCCTCTAACAGTCCAAATACATCAAAGAAGTAAACCAACTACTTATAAATATAAATCCCACTGGTACCTAAAATTTCTTCTCCTTTCTTCCTAATCTCATTATGAACATTATTACTGAAACTAACACAATCCCTTTCTCTAGACACATTCTTGAAAACTTTCAGACCCTTTGGAACAGTAATCAAATCCCCTGAATTGGTAAATAAAGGAGCTATTTTCTGCTTACAGCCAGAACAGAAACACAATGAAAACAATATGTTCCTGGTGGTAGACAAAGAAGGCAGAAAAGATATATATGCATATGTGTGTGTGTGTGTGTGTGTATACACACATACATACACTAAGGACTTGCCCAGATTCTACAATTTCCCTGGAAACACTTTAGAAATAATAAATGCTAAAACTGATGCCCACAAGATTCAGTAAATCCCACAAGATCAGATAGTTAATGGGAGACCATCCATATTTCTGGATGGAGCAGTGATCAAGGATAGCTCTATTTCCAGCTTAGTTTCAGCCCTCTAGCAGGAATTAAAACAATGCTATTCACAAAACCTCTTCAGTGTATATATATATGTTCAACTATGTATCTATATGTATACAGATATATAGGTACATTTTTAAAGAAGAATCCACCTGCAATGCAGGAGACATGGGTTCAATTCCTGAGTCAGGAAGATCCCTTGGAGAAGGGCATAGCAACCCACTCCAGTATTCTTGCCTGGAGAATCCCATGGACAGAGGAGCCTGGCAGCTATGGTCCACAGAGTTGCAAAGAGTTGGACACGACTGAAGAGAGTTAGCGCAACACTGTAGGGTGTTTAAAATCCACTACTGATATTCAGGATATAAGTTTTTATTGTCTACTTTTTAGACTACTACTAGGACAAAACCCAAAAATTAACATTGATGACTGCCTTTTGGTTATTAAGAAAAAAAGGAAAGTAATTTTTAAAAAGTAAACAAGCTATTTCTGGTTGAGCCAGTCTTTCAATTTAACACTCTAAGCATAATGTCTGTAAAAGTACAAAGCAGAGTGTCTGGGATATGAAAGATACTTTTAAGAAGGACAGACAGTATCACTAAGACTCATCAGAGGCTCTTGTCTCCTCCCTTCCTAGTAGTAGATCCAACAGTTTAACACTTTGCAGATACCTATGACAAAATATAACAAAAAGTCTACATTCCTATCTTCATTTCAACTCCAATTTATATCTTAGGCTACCACAACCTGAAATTCACTTCAATGAAACTGCTCATGCCATGTCCATCATGACTGCATAACTATCTTTTAGAATGTATTTTATATGTCCTCACTGGTAGAGATAGCTGATTAATCTTGACGCTTTAAAAATTCATGGCTTTGATGATACCAATCCTCCTGGGTCTGTCTCCTTTCTCAATGACCTTCCCTAGTCTCCTTTATATATCCCTTTTCTCTACCAATCCTGTAAATGCTCCCCAGGACTCTAACCTCATCTTCTCACTTTTCATACAATTCTCAAATTCAAGAGACATAATACATAGTACCTTCTGATATATCTTCCATCAGATAAACTAGCAGAAAATGACTACATATTTTCTAGATCCACCAAAAGCAAACAAAAACTATGGTAAAATTATTATGCATGATTAATACATCCAAATTGTCCCATTACTTTTTAAAATTAATTTCCCATTATAAATTCTTAAAGGTACCACACACGTGCAAAGTTAAATTTACAAGGAAAATTACAAGGCTATCACTAATGATCTTACTTTTCTGGACACCAATAACAGATTCTCGTTACTTTTTACAATGAAGTGACTGATTACCCTCTAGTGAGATCCCTTTCCCTGAATTTTTATCTCTGCATCTCAAGAGGGAAACACAGATGACTGGGGCGCTAATATAAGGAAAGTACAGGAAAGAGGAAGATGGAAAGGAAAACAAGAAGAGGTGAAGAGACAGGGGAGGGTAAGGAAAGAGAGGGAAGTTAAGTTTTAAAGTGCTAAAGAATATTGGTACCTCAAAATATTCCATCCCATTACACAGAAACTGCTTTTGGCTACTAAAATCAAAGGACAAGTGCATCTCTAGCTAGGTAATATAAGAACATAAAAAGGAAGTTAAATAAATAATCCCAGGCTTAAGAGTCAAGAAAACATCCAGATGAGATGACACAAAAGCACTCAAAGTAATACACTTCCAATTGTGTGTGTGCATGTGCATCTGTTAACAGCACACACAAAAGCAATTAAAATATTTGAAGACATGTGAGGCTATTTGGAGCATCACCCAAGAGAAGGGCAGGTTTGCCCACAAGGAAGAGATGGCAAATTAATTTAAAAAATGCACTGGCAAGTTGGTATTTGTGTTAACTCAGCTACCATACATCTGATATGTATATATCAAAGAGCCAAATTGCTATTGGGAACACTCAATTATTCTGTTAAAAATGGCATTCAAAGACTAAGGAATATAAACTCCAAATTCTGTGGCAGTCAAGTATGGGCTGAAACTAAAGTAGAAAATAGACATCTTTCCAATAGAAAGAACCTCCACCACTGGAATAATTTTTACATTATCTTAAAAGAACATTTTTTTACTGGTTTGTTTTTAAGAATACGCTGGAAGCTAACGCTTTTCAAGTTCAATATGCCTTAGAAATCAGAAATTTTATTTGTTTGATGTTAGCTGTCACAACTTTTTAGGACAAAGCCAAGTTCTCTTTCTTACTGATTATATTTCCAAGAATGAGTAACAAGAGATACACTACTATAGAAAAAACAAAAAATGATATAAATTTCTTTTATCTTCCTGGACCTGCCTGGTCAAATCTGTATGTGTAAATTTATACACATATATAATTTTTCTTTAACTATCCTGAACATCATCTCATATCAAACTTTGAGAACTTTAATTTCAGAGTCCTTTAGCAAATGACTTATTTTTACTATCAATACAGAGAGAAATGATAGCTCAAAAAATAACATATTATTAATTGAATTGGTGAAACCTAGTCATCAATATAATCTTTTGTCGCCACTATTAGAGTTATTTAAGATTACTTAAAATATGCAGTGTGTTAAGTGGTGCATTTGATCTACTGATCAAAAGTATCTATATGCTAGTATCAGTTTACTTTATATTTAGAATATTATTATAGTATGTTCTTTTTATTTGGGTCTAATGATATCAAATTAGGGAATTCCTAAAAATATTAATTTGTACATACAAAGCATTTAGCATTTGCAGCAAACTCTTCTCCATTGATACTAAACTGGTATGTACTAAAATAAAAGAAAAAGCTTAAAGAAGATTAATTTGTTCTTCTTGTTTCTCAACTAAATTATGAACTAGTCATATAAATTAACTCATTTAACTTTCACAATAATCCTCTAAGATATCATTATCAATTCAATAACAGCAAAAAATAGAAGTACAACTCAGAAAAACTAAACAACTTTTATAAAAGCAAATAACTTGTAAAAAGAGGTGTAGGATGTGATACCAACTCTTCTAATCCTAAATGACCACCCCTACATCGCTACCCTATCCACCCAAAATGACTTAAGCACTGAGATCCTATTCAACATCTGACAAGATACTCTATTTTCCATTGAGAGAACAAGAGTGAAAAAGTCATTACCTCTAATAAAAGCTTTATTATAGCATATGCCAAATTTTTTAATAGAATCTTTGCTTTAAAATGTTTTCTAATCGTTAACACCTTCCAAAATAGCTTTTTAAAAGTATCAATATTTCCACACGAAAAGCTGCACAAGATTCAACCACAACTTAAAGTCTTAAAAATAATAAAATAACTAAATTACACTGCTCAGGAATCAATAGCCTCCCAGGTACACAAAATCAAATATCCAAGCATATTACATGCATTATTTACATCTGGCTTGCTAAAGTTAGGAAGACTCTGAGTATCTAAATAAAGTGTAAAGATATACATGCTAAAAAAGAAGTACCTCTGACTGTTAAACATTTTACATTAAAATAGTAATTGCTACTCCTTCACTCCTATTTCTACATTTAGCTACAACAGCTACTCCTATTTCTACATTTCCTCTTCATCCACAAATTCCTCACAAATCATCACACAAATATCTGTACCTTTTGGTCAAAACTTTCAGGACTGGCTCAGCTAATTCATCAGAGACCAGCTGTGAGCATGCTCACTGATCATGGAGAGGCAGGCTGAGGACGGCAAAGAAGAACCCTGCACTAAAGCACCACCATGCGTCACCATTCAGACTCCAACAACGACAGTCCGAACTTTAACCAGCAGCAAAGTTAAGTCCTCTATAAATTTAAAGAAAATGCTAAGATGAATTATGTCCATGAAACATTCATCAGTTATATGAAATCAATAAAAATAAAAGGGAAAAAAAGTTCCTCTCCATCAATCAAAGCATCTGTAAACAGAACCACACCCAAACACATTAGTACCTTTATTCTAAAAATTATTATCCTTTTCAGGCAAACTTTGATACCCACAATACCTACTACCTACTTAAACACAATTTTTAATAAAACGCTATGTGTACTAAAAGGAGGGGAATATTTCAAGGAAGTTAACGATAATTTGGCAAAAAGAAAAAGAAAAGTCAGTCTCTAATTTATCTGATTTGAAAAATTCCAATTTTCATAAATTAGGTTTAGTTAATAAGGAGATTCCACAACCATTTAAATCAAAGTTTTATGACATACAGATTGGAGAGAAGGCTGGTATTACTGGAAGATGAGGCAGAGTAGCCAACTGAAATTTTGGCCAACTAACCAAACAACTGAACCTACCACATAAGGCTTCAAGAGCTCCTGTCTACAGTCACTAGCTGGTACCCTTAGCTTTGGACAACTTCATAGATAGTAAAATAGAATCAAGATAGTGTCCTCAGTTCTACAAAAATGAAATAATCACCAACTTCCAATTAAATTCACATTGTGTTCAAAGGAAAGTGAGATAAATATTAGATTTTGTGGTTTTGAATTTTGATTCTGGCTTGATTGATCTAAAATTCCATGTTTGTTTAGTATCAAAGACTGCCTTTAAAGCCTTGCATATAACAAGTGATGGTTAAAAGTTTAGGACTGTTTAGATAAGTAATTCCCAGTCCTGGTCTGACAACTATCAAGGACGTGTTGACCAACTTTTAAGGGCATCAAACAATTCTATAAAAACTGTCACCATTTGAATTCACTTGACTATTGATGTAAAGTTATGCCACATAACACTTTAAGGAAGAAAGATAAATTAGAATAACAAAATAGAGTAATTCAATTTCAAAGAGTGTGGCTATAAGGATCTCTGACATGGGTTACCGATAATTTTTCCAGCCAAATTTAATATTCCACAAAAACTTAGTAATAGAGTATTTAATAAAATGTGATCCAGGAATCTGTTTCAAACATCTAAACTATTAACATTATTGGAAAATAAATAAAAGCTGCTCCCTCCATTCATCTCTTCTCCAAAGACAGTTGCGGTCAAGCAAAAGAAACCCAAAGACCAAAAGCAATGCAAAGACTCACCTTTTGTTGACTGGCTTTTCATCTTTTTCATAAGGTCGGACAAACCATTTCCCAATCCTAACGAAGTTCTTATCCATTAGGCACCTACAATAATTATGTCAAGAATACAGTTTCAATAACGAATTAGCAAGTCACTGAATCAATAATCAGATAAGATCCACCACTGAAAATAAAACCATTACCAAATAAACTGGCAAAACGTTTTCTCATCACTTAAAATTTTTACACTATACTAAACTGAAAGAACTTTCTGACTTTGGGCACAGACTTTCATTATATATTATTCTTACACACTTAAAAAAAAAAAAAAAGAATTAGCTGAAAAATTCCTGAAACATTTTACACTTCTGAATTACTTCAAATCCAATCACACCTCTATGTGACTTTAATTCTTCTGTGATCAAGAATGTTGGGAATATAGACAGCATTTCTTATGAATACCTCAGAGAAATTCTTCCAAGTGTCTGATGCCCTTTTTTGCAAGTTTTAATGCTGGACTTGCTTGGTGTGTGGCAGTCAATTCTTTAGCAGGGATTTTGGTAAGAAAAGCATACCAGAGCCTCTTCAACTAGGTTCTTTCCTTTTGTAGATATGGCAAAGCACTTCATTACGGCTTTGCAAAAAAAAAAAAAAAAAAAACTGAGGAACTGCAGTCAATCCTTCACTAATGAATATTTGTTTTCTTCATATTTAAATTGTTCCCTGCTTCGGTTTTCACACCACTTTATGTACATTATTTTTCAATGTCAAATCACAGGGTATTCCTTCTGAAGACATGTTAATGGCAACAGAACTCAACTGATGTAATACCAAAAATGCACACAATTCAACTGAAGTGAAAACAATACAGATAGCTATAACCAAGTTCACTGGAATATAGGCAGATGACAACTATATGATAACTGCCACCCAGTCAGTTGTGAGCTGCCATCATTTGTAAAGAATATCTCTGATTTTGAAAATATAAAAATGTGGGAGAGAATGTGCATTTTGAAATTGATGAAACACAGTAATCTCTAACACTATTCAATGAAATGATACATATTTTGTAAGAAAACCTGTCAAAAAGGTAGATGTAATTCTTCTATACAAGGTTTTACCCACCAGTAAAAGAGCTGCACAGCAATTCTTTATTGAATATTCAGGCAATTCTGCTGGTGGCTTTTGCCTCTGTAATTTCCACTCCATCCAAGGAGGATGGAAACAATTCAAGCCTTCACCCAACTCCTTACAGATTAGATGCCTTAGTAAATGGCACTAGTTTCTGTTGGCCACAATTTAACTCCCTGTGGGCAGAGCCAGTTTAAAACAGTGTTGCATCAAAAAGCCACACTGGCTTCAACTAGCTTTATTTTGAAAACTATTTCTACAATAAACTTCCTTATTTACAATGAAAAAAAAAATCATTTTCAAAGTAACCAGACTGTTCTCCTAAGATTATAAATAAACTTGCCTTTTAGGATTAAAGACCATATGACTCCATTAAAGTTAGAATAGAAAATACAGAAAACCCATAAGATGAAAGTGCTCAAGAAGCAAAACTGAAAAATAAAATTAACAGTTTATTGTCTAGTTAAGGGACTTAATTGCATTTTTTAGGTAGATGACATATATGCTGTCACATTCCTGCCATTTACTCATTTTTAAAGTCCAAGTTTATCTTGTAATTGATTACTGTTTTTTCTTCTCCAAAAGCTATTACTAAATTGAAGGTGTATCTTAAAATCAATAATGCTTAGAATGAAAGCAATAGTACATGTACAGAATCACACCAAACATTAAACACTGTCTTCTACTGACACTCATCCTCACTTACCAAATACCACTTTTAAATAACGTATTCATTAGCTCATAAGTCTTAAAGGTCAGAATTCAAAAAACCCATTTGTTCAATAACAGAGAAAACATGCATTTACAGTTTACGGAAAGAAAAAACTCCAAGGCTTTTGACAGTATAACATCTCTCATTAAACAGGACAACATGTAGTCTGTTTCAAAACCCTTGTCCTTCTATGAAGTAAAAACAACAAATTCTATTCACAATTTTCATTCCAGCACAAATGAGAGACTGGAGTGGAGGAGCAGCAATGCACAGCCAAGGACAAAGGCAAAAGGCAAAAAGCTAATGAAAATGCTGAGGGTGTACTCTGTGCTAATACATCTCCTGGAGTTTCCACTGCAGATCATATTTCTTTGTCAGGCAATGTCAACAAAAGGTTATTACCACTAATACACCAAACAGCCATGGAAATGACTGCTCCTTCAATCCAAAAACATCTGGTTCCAAATCAGAGTCATAAATGACTTATGTGATTTTCAACCAATAACCAGTGTCTACGTGATCAGTCATTTCCCTCGCACTGAAAGGAAAACATGAGAATGCACAATTGCACTGGATGAAGCCGTGTTTTTAATACTGTTCTGGATCTGGGACTGACCGACTGCCTGACCTCTGCATAAGGGAGCTATCACAGGTAACCCTGTCACCAGTGACGTGACAGACAGTTAGCAAAGTCACCAAGTACCTCAGAGAAGGCTGGGATCAAGTGAGTGAAGACGCTGAATGTTCTCCCTCTCTATCCTCTGACCCCCCAACTCAGCAGAGAACTACAGACATGCTGTTAGATGTAGAGATGGGTAAAGATGAAGGCAGTTTCTTTTTAGTCAATAAATAGGTTAAAAGAACTCAGCAACTATCACTATTAATTTTTGTACTCTGCAATCTCTTAATCTCAACTATGACTGATCGCAAAGGGTCGGACACAACTGAGTGACTGAACTGAACTGATGGCTGATCCAAAAAAAAAAAACTCTTTCTCTCTCAAACACACACACACACTTTCTCTCTCTCTCTCTCACACACACACAGTGATACACAGGAATCCTTCAAGATTAAGCAGCACAGAAAGTATTTCTATTTGGAGTCTTGTGCTTTATGCTATGGGAGGAACTGTGAGAAGACATGTGGCTCTGCTAAGAAAGACAGTTCTGCCACCTGATTGATACCTGGAACTATGCTGGCTCAGTAGCAGATAATATACTGAGATACTAATAAGTCCTTTCTTCTCAATCATTTTGGGGTCATGATTCATATAATATGTTTTGTATATTTGGGGTCACGATATGCATATGCTTTATGTTATGCTCGAAAGTAATAGGTGCTCAATAAGTATCTGAGAAATGAATGCTATACACCGAGTATTTTCCTATTCACAGTGTGATATTGAGACTCCTCTTGTTTGTAACCACTAATCAGGGGCAACCTCACATTGTTATTTGAATTTTCTTGTGTGTATGTGTTTGGGGCAAATATATATATATATGTATATGTGTGTATATATATATATATATAATATATATATACATTTATATAATGTATATATATATTTCATCTCCTTATAGCCCATCACAACTCACTCCAGACTAAAATCATAGTGGATACTCAATATGTGGAAAATTAGATAGGTGTTAAAAAATGTTTAGGAATACTGGCACTACTGCTCATATGCTTTAAATTATACATGAAGAACAAAATTAAGCAAATCTTTTTTTTAAGAGAGATAATGCTGTGCTATGCTCAGCTGTGTCTCTTTGGGACCCCATGGACTGTAGCCCACCAGGCTTCTCTGTCCACAGGATTTCCCAGGCAAGAATACTGGACAGGGTTGCCATTTCCTTCTCCAGGGGATCTTTCCAAACCAGGGATCGAACCCTTGTCTACTGCGTCTCCTGCATTAGCAGGCGGATTCTTTACCACTGTACCATCTGGGATGTCCCAAAAGAGATAACGCTAAGATATAAAAAACACAGTATATCAGAAATACTATTTCCCTCTTTTATACTCTATTAACTTTTATTCTTTTTGGGAGACAAAATTTATACTTAAGTTGACAAATATATAAACCTAGAGATATAACTCATCTGCCAAAAACTGCTTTATATCAACATGACAAACAGTGTTAAGAATTTGTATCAGTTAACCCTGGCTATCCACTCAGTAATCCCACTCATTATTATTGAGATTTTTAAAATTACCTTACTACCCAAATAAGACGAAATTCTGTAAAGCAGTACAACAATATCTTAAAAGATCACAATGTCATGTCAGATTTAGAAAATGTTTTGTAAGTAATATTCTAGGTAAGTATTTCTTTTTGGAAATAATTCCAAGTCCCCTACTACCTCCCTAAAAATCACTATTTCAAGAAGAAAAGAAACAGGAGCCAAAAAATAAAAAAGAAATCCAGTTGTGTGTTTGTGTACACATGATTCTGCATCATGTCAAATGGTTGTAAATAATTAATTAACTACAAGAACAACCTGACTCTGAAGTTGGCAAGCCCCAGTCTCTAATCCCAAAACCACGAGCAGACCTGACATAAGATCACAGAAGCCACAGCAGTAACCACAGCATAAATCAGCAATCCATTTCCCAGGTGGGATAGTTGGGAGGTTTAGAAGGGAACCAACACTGGCTGCAGCTCCTTCTGAGCCCTCATACTCCATAGGTACTATAGCTTTCCTAGATATAAAAGTCCAAGGATAGCGTTCCTCCACCACATCCTCAACTGAACTGCCCCTTCGTGCAATCATCTACTTACAGGGCTGCTCAGACAGACTAAATTTTATATAACTTCATACCAGAACATCCTCACCAACAGCAGCCCAATCTATATCAAACATGTATGCAACGAAGTATTTTCCCAAGAAACTGCAGTGCTCCTAATTCCCAACTAAATAAAAGAAACCCCATTTTTGTGACTCCATGGACTGTAACCTGCCAGGCTCCTCCGTCCATGAGATTTCCCAGGCAAGAATACTGGATGGGCACCTATTCCCTTCTCCAGGGGAGCTTCCCGACCCAGTGATGGAACCCAGATCTCCTGCATTTCAGGTAGATTCTTAACCATCTGCGCCACCCAATTTAAGGTTAAAGAAACCTTTTTCAACAGATCCCTTCTATCTTCAGTACTTCGGGTTCCTACTGTGCCTGAATGGATGCTGTCTCCTCCAACCAAGTAACCGCTATTATTTCCATCCTCTCCAAAACCTCTGTAAGGCTAAGGCCTTCTGTAGGACTGGCCTAACCTGAAATGCCCATTCTACAACAGTTTCAAACATTTAGTGTCTGATCCCACTCTCTAACCACACAAATAATAGTAGTAGTAATACATCTAAATTTAAAATTTAAAGTCTTAATCCTTTCCCAGCCCTAAAAATATTAATAAATGCCCCTTAAGTCTAAAGCCTCATCCTTCTGCTTCTTTTAAAGAACTGTACACTGCAGCATTCAATAAAATGAGAATTTATTAATTAGTCATTTCCTACTCTTATTACATTTATTACCCCAGGACCCTCAAGGTTGCAGTGTTACATCACCATTTCTTCAACCAAGGCTGTACTAATCACTATCCTCTACTGAATATATTTATCATTTTGAAATGTATTTATCATTTTGAACTACCACATCCAAGGGCCTTGCTCATCTGCCCTCTGATAATCTTACTGGATCACAATACCACAGGGTGTTGAAAGGTGCTGCTGCTGCTGCTGCTAAGTCGCTTCAGTCGTGTCCGACTCTGTGCAACCCCACAGACGGCAGCCCATCAGGCTGCTCTGTCCCCGGGATTCTCCAGGCAAGAACACTGGAGTGGGTTGCCATTTCCTTCCCCAGTATTGAAAGCTACTCATTTACAAATGCAATGTTATTGTTATCATATAATTCCAATCCTCTCTATGCTATTTTTAACATACTTTTCCAAATTGAGTATCTTCACTTAAAATATCAACTCTTGGCAAACTTAGAAGCTCCAGGCCAAAGTCAATTTTACAGCTGTGTTATAAACTCCCATGGGGGGAATATGACAACAATCCATTAAAAAAGCAGCACCAATGGATGACTCAGAAGAGCCATTATGTTTTACAAATATCAAATACCCACAGATTAAAGTCTCCCTAAGTAAGCATGGGGGCTTCCCAGGTGGCTCAGTGGCAAAGAAACCTCCTGTCAATGCAGGAGACTCAGCTTTGATCCCTGAGTCGGGAAGATCCCCTGGAGAAGTAAATGGCAACCCACTCCAGTATTCTTGTCTGGACAGTTCCATGGACAGAGAAGCATGGTGGGCTGCAGTCCATTGGATTGAAAGAGTCAGACATGGCTTAGTGACTAAACAACACCAAGAAGTAAGCGTGGACTGGACAGAGCACAATAGCATCAAAAGACCCATGTAATCTTCCATTGTGTGCAAACCAATGATCTGCATTTTATAGGTGGGGAAGGGGGGGAAAAGAGGGGAGAAAACCAAACAAAAACAAAAGGAGAAAAACCCTTTCCAGCAAAATCAGCTGTGTTTAATTCTAAAAGCTTAAGAAAATTAAAATGAAAGTATACTACCACATATACCCACACATAATTGCAACTTGACAACATTATGGCAGGCATTTTAAGTATTCCTTCAAAGCTACAAAAGCAAGATTTTCCTAAGTCCCATATATGGTGAAAATCACTAAGGCAATAACAAAAACTCTGGGTGATTTGAACTACACACATTTCCTGAATTCATTTTAAAAGCTTTTCAATCAAATGTCTCACTTCATTTAAACAGTTATATGGGAAGGTATGGTACATTATGGAAACTGGACAAATTATAAGAGCAACAGCCATTACATCCATAATATTAAAAATGCCAAATGAAGAAATTTCTGAAAAAAAGACCACAGGTTTTTGTTTTCTAAAATCTATTCACAGCTAAAGTACTTTAGTACTTTTCTATTAATGAGGAGTGTGAGACAACCTAAACCTAAAATACAAAGTGTAACCTTTGACAAGTTCATTAGAAATACATACAGAAACCCATATGAAACTGCAAAGACTGATGAAGAACTGTTTGAAATAAAGCATTATTTTAAAAGACAGCGAGCAGGCACAAAAAGGTGAGGTTCAGTGAAGTCAAGTCAAATTAGCAGAGATTCTATAGGAATAAACAAAATTAATGGTATTTTATTATTCTGGTCATTTCACCAAAAGGGGTAACTGAACATTAAGAAAACAAGAAGCACACTTTCTCAGAAAGGAGGAAAAATAACAATGACTGTATGATATAAAACTGAGAAGGTGTACATACTTTCAGATACTGACACTAACTCAGAAATCACAGGTGAAGAAAATACCAAAAGAAGCCAACATGGTCAAAGGTTTTAAACACATGTACGCATACACCAATAGTTGTGTTTCAGAAACGTATCTGGTTTTAGTAATATAGCTAGCACCTGTTTGCAGGACGATTCTTGGAGAAGAGCTTAATTAAGAGGCATGGCAGACTGTGTCCTTTTCCCAGTATGCGTGCTACCCCTTCCTATCCACTGACATCAAGTTTGGCCACGTGACTTTGGTACCTCTCAGTGATGGATACTACTTTCTCACTCACTGACTTTAAGCTTGGTGGTAAAGGTCCTGGGCAATGAAATGTAAGCAGAAATGCCATGTACCACTTTTGCACAGAGGCTTCAATGGGCTATTATGTATTTTGCCATTACTCTGCTCTTTACCAAGTGTCTTTGACAAGGGGCACCCCAACCGTGTAATTCCTGCCTGGAGGGACGAGGACATAGAGAAGCACTGCAGTAAACGACTCACGATGGACAGAAAGCGTGAGCAAAAAAGGAACTTCAACTGGTCTTTCAGATCTTTTGTTACTGCAGTGTAACTGAGTCTAACCTGACTGACTCAGCTGCTGCTGTTGTTCAGTCGCTGAGTTGTGTCTGACTCCTTGCAACCTATGGACTGCAGCACACCAGACTTCTGTATCTTTCACCATCTCCTAGAGTTTTGCTCAGATTGACCAGAGAGGCCACTGCAATACTTCATGAAACGCCCATGAAGTCTTAAATTAGGCCAGTGGCAATAAAAAATGAAGAGAACTGAACTGATTAGAGGAACACCTAAAAAGCTGAAGGAAAGGGGTGAGGATATATAGTAAGAATATGTAAGTATATATAGTAAAGTACCACAAACAAGGAAAAATAATTTAACTCAGTGTGTGCATGATAAATTGCTTCAGTCATGTCTGACTCTTTGTGACCCTGTGGAATGTAGCCTGCCAGGCTCCTCTGCCCATGGAATTCTCCAGGCAAGAATACGAGAGTGGGTTCCCATGCCCTCCTCCACGGGATCTTCCCGACTCAGGGGTTGAACCTGTGTCTCCTGCATCACAGGCAGATTCTTTACCACTGAGCCACCGGGGAAGCCCCAAATTAACTCAGGGGACCAAATTAGTGAACAAGCCACTACACAGAAGTTAGACTGATGAATTACATACAACCCCCAATGAACAGAATCAAGATAAAGAAAAGAAAATTACAGGGATACTGATTTCTACTCAGCATAAGAAACTTTGTAACAATGAGTATTCAGAAGATAAAAAGAACTCCCTTGGGAAGCGGGGCTCACATAATCAGAAGTACTCAAGGAAAGAACAGATGACCACATTAACAAGGGTATTACAGAATGGAATTCCAGAATTAGCTGGGTAAACAGACTATTAATGTTGTGTCCAACTGTGGCAACAGTAACATCAATACTACTGTTAGGTAATATTAATAGCAGTTAACCATTTATTGAGCTCTTTTAACAAGAAAGTTACTGTGCTGAGGAAAACAGACCTTCACCCTTTTATAGATAAGGAATAGGAATTCAGGTGACTTAAATCGTCTGCCCATGTCATATATAATTGGCAATGCCAAGACCCAAAATATCTCTTGCCTCTGAAGATAGGCAAGAGATGAACTTTGAGAAATGGGTGCCATTGGAAAGACATAAAATTTCAGATATGTTAGCTTCTGACACCTTGATGGGAAATGCTCTACAGTAAGCAGCAGTGAGGTGGAGTTTTTTTCCCTATTTCTGTTTTTTTTAATACAGATGACACAGGCCAGACATATAGAGCATACTATATGCAAATACTGAAAAGTTACGGGAGAAATGAGTAAATGAAAGACAAAAATATTTGAAGTCAAATTACCTTAGAATTTAAAATCTAAGGAGTTTCCTGGTGGTCTAGTGCTTAGGATTTAGCACTTTCACTATTGTGGCCTGGATTCAATCCCTGGTAGGGTAAATGAGATCTCACAGACTGTGCAGCACAGCCCAATAAATCAAAGAAAAATTTAAGAAAATCTCTACACAGCATCATTACAGTATTATCTAAGCACTAATCAACAGCAACAAGGAATGAACTGATCTTACTCTATGTGAAGTTTACAATGGGACCTTAATTTCTGTAATGAAATTGTTTTATGCATCACTGCAGTGACCCATCATTCTGTACACACTAGCAACCATAAAGAAGACCCATTTATATGGCTACTGCTAAGCTGTGAGAGCGTCTCAAAATAGTTAATGGAATTCCTTTTTAATTAAACAGTTTTGTATGCTAAAAAAATTAAGAGAGGAAACAAATTGTAAGAGTTTTGTTAAAATACAAACTGAAGGTAAAAAATAGTTTGGGAAGCACAAGTACCCTTCAAGTGATACATTCTTTGATGATGCATTTCAATAACCTCAGTTTTGGTTTTCATGCTAGAAACTCTAAACATACTCAACCTGGGAAACAAGTCAATCTTATCTAAACAGAAATGGAGAGACAATCTCAACAAAACAGAAACGAAGTCAATCCTATCTAAATAGAAATGGAGCCCTGGTGGTCTAGCGGCGAGGACTCCATGTTCCCAGTGCAGGGGGCCAGGGTGCAACCCAGATGCAGCAACTAAAGAGTTCTGCATGCCTGCGGCCACTATGACTTAGCACAGTCGAATAAACAACTAAAAAAAAATTAAAAAAAAAAAAAGACGTAACAGAAAATTGTTGAGAATAAGATAGCAAACTGTATTTCAACAAATTTAGGTTGTAAAAAGATAAGTGAGTTACAGCAAGTGGTTTAAGCTATGAGAAGAACAAAAGGGCAAGCATGTATTAGCGAACCCAGCTTCTGCTGACAATGAATAAAGACAGCTAAAAGCAACCATGCAAAATGCTTCCCTGTCTCATGAGTAGGATAATTTTCATTCACAGAGCACAGTTAAAGTTTGACAAAAAGAGAACATTATTTTAAAGGACAAAAAAATATTACAAATTTTCAAAAGAATCTCAACTCATCCATTCTAATAGTAGGAAGGGAGCCAAACAGCATAATTATTCATTATTTTCTCAAAGAAACACTGCTTTCTCTATTTCAAAATAAACTTGTATTAGGACCCAAATCAAAATATGCAAAACTATACAGGGAAAAGGAATTAATAATTATTAAAAATAGGTCAAGTATTAAGTGGAAGGCATCACATACATCATCTAACAAAAAGTCAACATGCACAGTATCCTCTATTTAATTTAAAGGGCATTAACTAAGACTGAAGAGAGGTCAGGGCAACTGTCCAAGTAACAGACCCTGAAACCAAACCAAGATCTAACCCAAAGTTCTTCAGAACTCCAGCTTTATTACAGGACACACTGCATATGACAAATTACCTTTCTTATAAGGAAGTTACTTCAAACTGACCTAGACTATATTTTCTAAGCAGTTATATTGTAGCACTATTACCCTAGATAATAGCTGGGATAAAAAACAAAGGTACTAAAATGCCCTTTCAGTTTTGATCACCTAAAAGAACTATATATAAACTCAGGGAAAGAAATACAAAGTTTTTCCCATAGAAATTCTTAAATAGCCCATTCTTTCTCTTCTCTCTCTCCCCTTAAAACACCATCCAGAGCCTGCGACATACTGTTACACCTAGAAGTAAGAACGTGCTCAAACAATGATGCTGCTGCTGCAGCTAAGTCACTTCCGTCGTGTCCGACTCTGTGCGACCCCACAGACGGCAGCCCACCAGGGATTCTACAGACAAGAACACTGGAGTGGGTTGCCATATCCTTCTCCACCGCATGAAAGTGAAAAGTGAAACATGGACTGAGCCTACCAGGCTCCTCCGTCCATGGGATTTTCCAGGCAAGAGTACTGGAGTGGGTGCCACTGCCTTCTCCGTCAAACAATGATGACGACAGGTCAAAAAACCACAGAAGCCATCATGAAGGGACTTCCCCCAGTCAAATCCAGAAGAACTTACACATCAAATTAAATGATAGTAATATACTATAATTCATTGAATATCCAGGAACCCCATTTTTCCAAAATTATAAAGATAAAAAGATTAAGAGAGACAGATAAATGCATAAATCTATGGAAGAAACTGAAATCTTTTCCTTACAAAAGAATGCCAACTAAATAAAAATAGAAGAAATGGTACATTTGAAAATTAACATCACAGTCACATAGTAATAAATGATATACAAGAACCACCAATAGAAGCTTAAACAAGTGATTTAGATTTTGATAACAGGATAATTACACAATTATATTTGATCATACAAAATGCTGGGATGGATGACTCACAAGCTGGAATCAAGACCACCGGGATATATATCAACAACTTCAGTTATGCACATGATACCATTTTAACGGCAGAAAGTTAAGAGAAACTAAAGAGCCTCTTGATGGAAGGTGAAACAGGAGAGTGAAAAAGGTGGCTTAAAACTCAAGATTAAAAAACAAAGATCATGGAATCTGGTCTCATCACTTCATAGCAAACAGACGGGGAAAAAGAGGAAACAGGGTCAGATTTCATTTTCTTGGGCTCAGAAATCACTGCAGACAATGACTGCAGCCACGAAATTAAAAGACGCTTGCTCCTTGGAAGAACAACTAAGACAAATCTAGACAGTGTATTAAAAAGCAGAGACATCACTTTGCCGACAAAGATCTGTTCAGTCCAAGCTGTGGTTTTTCCAGTAGTCATGTATGGATGTGAAAGTTGGACCATAAAGAAGGCTGAGTACCAAAGAACTGATGTTTTCAAACTGTGGTGCTAACGAAGGCTCTTGAGAGTCCCTTGGACTGCAAGGAGATCCAACCAGTCAAACCTAAAGGAAATCAACCCTGAATATTCACTGGAAGGAATGGTGCTGACGCTGAAACTCCAATATTCTGGCCACCTGATACGAAGAACCAACTCACTGGAAAAGAACGTGAGAGTGGGAAAGATTGAGGGCAATGGGAGAAGGGGGCGACAGAGGATGAGATTGTTGGATAGCATCACTGACTTAATGGACATGAGTCTGAGCAAACTCAAGGAGGCAGTGAAGGACAGGGAATCCTGACATGCTTTCAGGGGGTCACAAATAGTGGGACACAACTTAGCAACTGAACAACAGCAACACTGGATCTGGTCACAGATTACTTATTAATTTCAAAGAGAAATAAAGATCATAGTTAACAAGTCCTTTTCTATGGTGTCACTACTGAAAAAGCATACAGTAAATCTAACCATGAGGAAAATATCTCAAATTTATATAAAACATATGGCCTGAATCCATCCAAATGTCAATGATGACCCAAAGGAAAAAAAAAGGAAAAGTTAAAGAACTTTTCCAGATTTTAAAATGACATCAGAACTAAATATAATGCATGATTAAGGGCTAATCTTGGGGGGGGTGGGCAGGAGAGAGGTTAAGCTAAAAAGAACATAACTGGGACAGATGATAACAGCTGAGCTGAACTACAAATTAGATAATGGTATTTTATCAATGTTATATTTCCTATGGGTTTACATGAGAGGATGTCCTTGTCTTCTGTAACTACTTCAGAGTTATAAAAAATGAATCTCAACTGTGTAAATAATGTTTATTCAGGGAATAAATCTGAATGCACTCATGTGCACACACAACACATACTGAGTTCAAAGTTGGGGTGAGTGAGAGGGTGAGAAGCAAATTGGGCAAAAGAGAAACTGTAACTGAATCTATGTAAAAGGATATGTGGAGTTCTTTGGGCTATTTCTAAAAATTCTGTAAGTTTGAAATTATATCAATATAAAAAAAAAAACCAAGAAGTTTACATATAAATTTTCAAAAAGTTGTATGTGAAAGTGTTTTGAGAGCCACAGGAAACCTTCTGAGTATCTAGCATTATACTAGGGTGTCAAAATCACCATGCTGCCGTTCCTTCTCTTACCTTTCTAACAGATTGTGGATCGCTTTGAAGAGCAGCGTCCGACATTCATAGGAAAGGCCATTTTCCCAGAGTCCTTCTTCCACAACTGAAAACAAAACAAAACAAAGCAAAACAAAAAAATGAACCAGTAAGCAGGGCATCCAAATAAAAATAAAAGAAACTTTAAAAATATTTTTCTAAAGCAAAGTTAATGAGTTAATTTAAGTAGATGAACTTACACTGAAACAGAAAATAAGTTCAATCCTTGTCCAAAGTCATAAAATACTTATGTACAGAGGGAATAATGTCTCAATTTTACAGTTACTGAAACACAGGCATGGCACATCCCCCTCACACAAAGGTCTTACCAACCCGCCTCTGCAAAGTCTAAAACCATTCAAAAACCTCAAATTACTCTTTCTACCTAATAGTGTCACAAAGATTAATTTTATTAAGGTTCTACTTAAAGTAACAAAATGGCACAAACTAACACAAAGGTAATCATGTGTATTTTCAGAGAGAAAACAACAACAACCAAAAAATCCAAAAAAAGGGACATTACACAAATTTCTCTAAATGTTCTGAAAGCAGTTATCTGAATAGGATTTTAAAAACATGGTTTTAGGGAGAATGCCAGAAAATTAAGTCTTAATATAACACCAAATTCATTTCCTGAACTCATAATTTCATTAATGTTTAACATTTGGCAAAGTTTTAATATTTGTTTAATATTTGCCTTTGAAATATGCTGCAGCATCACTTAAGAGCCACTAGGAACTTTGACACCAGAGAATCCAACAAACCAACAATATGCCTCATGCATTCCTAACATTCTTTTCATATGTAAAAACTATAAAATGCCTGAGAGAAGATAGCTAATTTTCTTCTAAATTATATTAGTTCATTTCAATCAGTAAAATATTGAAAGGACGCAGACAACACTTGCAGATGAAAATTTTCCTCTCCCTTTTTAACATGTCGTCTTGACAAAAGTACTCACCGGAGAAAATTGTGACAGAGAATTAAAAACACATGTTAAATCCATAATGCACTTTTAATGCATTTACCGCACCAACTAACTTTCAAATTGCATCTCCTTAGTCTCCAATTAGAGAGAATTTGAAAAAGTATACTTGCATTTAGGGTTTTCTCTACAGGACTTTTTTTTATGAATGATAAAACTGGATAAATATTTCTTTTCTTGGGATGTCAGATAATTTTTTTATCTTCCTGACTATGTGGCTAATCATGACCTACCACATTTTTCCAAATTAACCTCTGTCAAGAGACATTTTATATTATTTTTAACTAGATAAATGGAAATAAAGTACAGCAAATAAACATTTCTGCTAGCAACTATCTCTGCTCAGGACAAAACATCCAAATGTTTTCTACAATCCTGTAAAAGGCTTCATGAATCTCTATTTTCACACATTTATTTTTGGAGTTGAGCTTTTCTGAGTGAGAAAGCAAGTTAATATATTTGAGTGAAAGGAACATCCCATATTAATTTGCTCTTACTTCCTAACATAAGCTAAAAATTCCTACTTTAATAACAAAGCCCAGCTCTTCTGAATTACTCTTCAAATCAGTCACTGGTTTCAGCTTTTTCTATATATTAGTCTTTTGTGCCATAAAGAGTGCTGGTGATGGTATTATTTATGAAAAAAGTATCCCATTCGTCTTTCCAAGATTTTCTCCCAAGTTGGTGGCACCTATTCTGCACATTAAAAAAACAGAAACTTTTATAATTAAAACTTTCACACATACTTTAGTGTAGAATAACAGGCCTCAAATAAACTCCAACACCAAATTATCAACAGTGTCATTTGCTTCAACCACACTGCTTTCCTTTTCTCTTTTTGATTTTCTTGATATATTTTTGAAGCATACCCCACTCCAAAGTACTTCAGTATATATTAAATTTGAATCTAAACAAGGTCTATCGAATTGCCTGTCAAGTTGTATCTCTTAAGACTCCTTAATCTCAACAACCCATCTCCTTTTTTCAAACATGGCATTTATTTATTGAAGAAACCAGGTTAGTTGTTTTATAGACTACCTTGCATTCACATCTGATTGTTTCCTCATGATATTCTTTAATGTTGGCATTACTTTGATCTTAACAGAAGATGTCAAAGGAAAGCTCTCAGACAACAAACAGAGCTCTATTTCTTCCTCAAAAGATCCTCATATACTTTGTTAACTGAAATGTGCAAGGGTTACAGCTGTCTGGTCATGCACTGTGGAATACTAAACAAGTTTTAGCAAGCACAGGTAATGCCAACTACATCACTGTCTTATGACACCATTATGATCTTATCCTAATTTCAAGAATTTTTAAAATAGGCCTTAGAAATTTCTCTTTGAAAAAAATCTTAAAAGAGCAATTACAACACAGCTACACCTAACATCATACTGTTAAAACACTGAATATTTCTCCTAATATCAAAAACAAAGCAAGGATGTCTGCTCTGATCAGTCTTATTCCACTTTACAGAGGAGGTCTCAGCCAGTACAAGAAAGTAAGTACCAGGCATACTAATTGGAATAGAAGAAATGATCTTTATACAGATGACATGACTATTAGAAAATCCTTAAGGATCAACACAGAAAAGCTACTAGAACCAAAACTGAGTTTAAGTTAGTTAAGGTCAACAGACATGAAATAATCATAATTTTATACAATGTAATGAATAATTTACTTCCAGGCTAACTATAAAGCTAGAATAAACAAGACAATATGGCACTATAGAGAGGACAGATATACAGATCAACAGAACAGAAAAGAAAGTCCAGATATAGACCCACAAATATATAGTCAACTGATTTTCAACACAGCTTGCAAAGGCAGTTCCGTGGAGAAAACAGTCTTTTCAACAGATGATGCTAGGATTAATGAATATCCCTATGGAAAAAAACCGAGCCTGTCCTCATGACATATAGAAAACCCCAAAATGGATCATAAAACAAAATGCAAAACCTAAAACTATAAAACTGTGAAAATATAGGAGAAACCCTTTATAAGTTTAGGTTAATTAAAGATTTCAAAGCTGACACCAAAGCATGATTCATAAATAAAAACTGTTAAACAGTGCTTCATAATAATAACTTAGCTCTTTAAAAAGCACAGAAAGTTATAGTAAGCTATAGAAAAGATAAGCCACAGATGGAGGGAAAACAATTACAAATCACATATCTGTCAAGGACATATATTCAGAAAATGCTCTTCTTTAAAAAAAAAATCTCAAAACAACAGAAGTTTTAAAAAAAAATTGTTAGAGAATGGACAAAAAATTTGGACACTTCACCAAAAAGATATATGAATGCCAAATAAAAACATGAAAATATGCTCAAAACACCATTGCATTAAGGAAATGCAAATTAAAATCACAGTAAGATATCACCCATTAGAATGGCTTGAAAGAAAAACTGAAAATCCTAAGTGCTAGTGAGCATGTAGGTAACTAGAACTGTCCTATACTGCTAATGGAAATGCAATATTAGTAAAGTCACTTTGGAAAAGCTGACTGGCAATTTTTCCAAAGTTAAACATGTGCTTTACATACAACTTAGCAATATCCTTCCTAAGTGTATATTCAAGTGGAATAAGAAGTTAGGTTCACATGAAAAACTGCAGTAATTTTTTTTTTTGCCCCCATATTTGACAAAAACTAGAAACTACCCAAATGTCTCTCAACTGGGGAATGGTCAAACAGTGGAAAATCCATACACCAAGATACCATTCAGAAATAAAATGAACTACTGATACATCTAAAACATGAATGAATGTCATTAAGTGTTAGTTGCTCAGTCATGTCCGACTCTTTGCGACACCATGGACTATAGCCCACCAGGCTCTTCTGTCCATGGAATTCTTCAGGCAAGAATACTGGAGTGGGTTGCCATTTCCTACTCCAACTGATACACCTAAAACATGAATCAATGTCATTAGGTTAAATGGAGAAAGTCACACTTAAAAGGCCACATGCCATGTGATTTCATAGTATGACATTCTTGCAAAGGCAAACTTGAGGTAAGGTGAACTGGGAGTGGTGAAAGGAGGGCTCATAACATAAGGACAAAGAAAGTGGGGCAAGGGGCATGGAGGCTGGGTTGGGGGTGCTCCTGGAATATGCTTATATTGATTTCCAAAATACATTTTTAGTGTTAAAAATGAGAACACAGTGTGAATTAAAAGAACTACTCTAAATATATATTCTAAACATAATTGTTTTTACTCAAAGGATTGTGTCTATTTGATTAACCTAAATTATTAAAAGCAAAAAACAGCTGTAAGCAAAAAGATACCACAGACCCAACCACAGAGGTCCTCCCAAACAACATAATATACTATAATTTATAGTATGTACTTGTTAATTACTATAAATAATACAAAGAGAGAGTCTCTTTCCTAGCTCAGTTCGTAAAGAATCTGCTTGCAATGTGGGAGACTCGGGTTCGATTCCTGGGTCGTGAAGATCCTCTAGAGAAGGAAATGGCACCCACTCCAGTATTCTTGCCTGGAGAATTTCATGAACAGAGGAGCCTAGCCGGCTACAGTCCATGGGAAAGCAAGAGTCGGACACGACTTAGCAACTAACCCACCATCATACCAAGAGAAGAAAATAATTCAGGAAGATGTTTTTGCTTTTTAAATATTAAAAATTTGAAAAAGTATCTTTATTAATATTATTAATTAAATTATCATGTCTCCCTCATACAGTATAACAAAGTTTAGGAACCAGTGTAATAAAACAACAGGGAATAAAGTAGTAACATAAACTAAAACTGATTCCTCTACATTAAGCTCTTGTTTAAGAAAAGTACACTAAAGCTGAAACAATAATAGAAAATTATGAATTATCCTATAAGTTAACCAGTAAATTTTTAAATATAAGTCAGTAGAGGTAATTAAAAAGGATACAGTGTTTGAACTTCATGTAAACATTTGAGTTTCATAAGTCATATGATTTATTACAGATTTCAAAGCAGTCAATAATTTACTGGAAGTCAACAACTGTGATCAAAGATTAACCACTGTAATAAAAACCATTAATATAAGCTATGGATTTAAGGATAATGCATTAATATGCTAACCCTTTTAATTTACTATTTATATATACCCAATAAACTTGTAGAAAGGAACATTAAGCCAGAACATACTTTATTTCTATCTATTTCACATACAGAATTTCCAGAAATACAAGAGTGATATACATTTGATGTATATTTCAATCAATCTCTAAAATTCCAAAAGAAGCAAAATCTAGAATGACATTTTTGGAGTCTAGTAATAGATATTTGGCCAATAATCACTGGCCCACAATTGTTGCTATAAATCAGGAAAGCTCTCAAAAATCAGACAGACTTTGAAAACCACTGTAAGGCAAAATTACTTTGAATATTTTTCAAATCTGCCAGTGAATGCTGAAAGTCTTTTCTTTTAAAACACTAACAGGAAAGCAAAATAACTTAAACAGTCAAGGTTAGTTTTCTATTCAGTAAACAGTCTTTCTCACTTAATGAGGTTTCATGTACCAAATCTGAACCAAGCGCTACATCACTACATACAAATGTAGGGGAAGGGGTTCCTCTTTTCACAATACTTTGAGACAGAGTAAAAGGACACATAGCATTCACTTTTATCACTCAATACCTTCTTCCCATCACTGCAAACTGCATATTTCATGAACTCTGGTAGAGAACAAAGATGGTCAGACACCCCTAACAGGAGATGAAAATGCTGATTGTCCTACATGTAGGACAAGGATCCATAAGCTAAATGTTAGATGCTCCTGAACCATAATTTTGACCCTAGATCTTGGGACACAAAAGGGAGTGGACAGAGAGAACTTTCTGTTAGCACTAAAAACAGAGGCTGCAAGATTAAGTTTCCTGAGGTACTGTAGCATCAAGGGCTTGGTGGTAATAACACAGTTTTCTCAGATCACATCTGCAGCACTGATCCTAAAAGAAAATACTCAGAATTCTCTTACCCAACTCCTCTTCTTAGTTTGCAGCTAAAAACAGTGACCAATATACTTTATTCTAATCTCCATTTGAGAAAACTAAGGCTTAAAAAATAAACTTCCTGATGGTCACACAATAAATGCAAAAATCTGGAGTTAAATGTATCTATACTCAACAGCTAATGGGATCAAATCATTTTGTATCTACTTTTATAAACAATAAACTATGCAACTTATTCCATTAATTAAACTCCTGAGGAGAAGCAATTTATTTTCATAACTGCACTGACTAGGACATTTCAGACACTCATAAACCTGTTTTAAATTGACTTGTTATTATGTGTGTACACATCTTTCAAATTTCATTGGAATTAGTTTCAATCTAAAATCTCCTTATATCTAACAAATAAGATTAGCAGCAAAGATGGGATTCAAACCCAAGTTTTGTGACTAATGCCCAATGCTCTTTCTACTATCACACCATGCTTCTCCGTAAGTTTTCTTTTGTTAAACTGCCCCACCCCAGCTTTTATTCTCATGCCAAGTAGAAAGGCAACCTTCAACACTTAAATTTCCCCTTGGATTCACAATTTGCACCTTAAATTAATGTTCTCTAAATAGCTGTAAAGTAACCTTTTCGAAGTTTAAGCAAAACTGAAAGTGCTTCTGCAATCTATGTGTACAGGTCCATGATAAAGTCTAAGAAAATCACAGAACAGATTTTTAAAACTAATATATCTGACACATCCTCCGCCCAAGGTAAAATTTAAACCAATACTTCATTTACTTTATATTGTGATTTTCCAAAAAGTATTCTTGTGGGGGGGGGGGGGGGGTGCTGGCAGACAAAGGAGTTAAAAAGTAGCTAGTTTATGTTAAGATGCTATAAATGACATGAGGTGCATTTACTACTTAATTCTCTATCTCCCTTCCAATTGGACTGAGAAGAAAAGCCAACTGCCAACAAATTTTACAAGAAGGCAGGCAGATCCTAGACCCTTATCCTTAAGAAACCTACAATCTCCCCAGGGCACACTGTATTCATCTTTAAAAAAAAAAAGGCCTTTCTAATTCTTTTGATCTTTCAAGTTTCAACTTAAAATGCTTATTAACTCCTCAAGAATATGAATTAGCAAGACGACTGTCTCTATAGAATACACTTACTCTATATAATGGAAAATTTTTTCTAAAACTTTGTTAACAGTCTCAGGAAATAAAAGCAACAAAAGAAGTAAAATGAATGCACCAAAAATGACTGGCAAAACTCAACCAAAATAAATTCCTAAATTAAAACATGTTCTTGATGTTTTGTAGTCGATTAAAGCCAGACTGAAACTGAAAAATAAAATTAAGTACAACCATAACCGCCTACTTACAATGAAAAACAATTTTTGCACTAAAGTTATCTAACTTAAATTGCAAAAGCTATAATCAGAATTTGTTTAAATGGCTGTTATTCAACTTTTTTAATATAGTAATCCTCATAATCAAATATTTAAACTGTAAAACTATTATATAAATCTTTTCTTTTAGTGAAGAGACAGTGTTTTAGAAGCAAAAATTTAAATAGCAGTAATTACTGCTTAGCTCACAAATAATTTTTTAAAATCATCACAAATTGTATTACAAATTCTTTCAACTTTGCTAAACATGGTTCCTTGCAGAATTAATAAGCTTCTTTGAAAGAAAAATCATATGAAAGGTTCAGGGGGATAAAAAAGTCAATATGACAAAATATCAAAGCAGCATATACTTCAATGATTTTGTGTTTCCCAGCAGAGATCATGGAAAGATATCTCTTCCAATTCGACAAATGAAACTGACATACTTTACTTGAAGGGGAAAAAAAGGGAGGAGGGAGAATGGAATAGGGTAAGGGAGGAGCATAAAAATTGTGAAACCTTCAAGAAATTCAAGCTCATGCTTTTAGAATTCAGGTCACCCTGCCTTACACAGTTTAAAAGTAGAATTACTTTCAAAGAATACATATTTCCTCTGAGCTACGATACATATTTCCTTTTAATGTATCATATTGCAGCAACAGCTGAAATGAACGTCTAGACATCAAAAACACTTCTTACTCCCACCTACTGCTTTTTTACCTCAGGCATCAAAACTAATGAAACCTATTATCCAGAACATTGAGCTCAGTAACCACATTGGCCACTGCAAATACTGGAGGGGGGAGGCGCACTTTCCAGGGATGGCACTTCTGATTCAGCCATTAAAATTACTGAAAATCAAATTGTGCACCGAACTCCAGAAATACAAACAGATTAAAGCAAGGCACATGAAATGAGAAGATTATTTCCCAGTTAGATTTCAGAGGTAAAACAATAAAGAAAATGCAGCTCTGAATCCAGGATTTATAACCACCTTTGTGGTCAAACCTTTATCCACAATATATATTTAGCCCACTATGATTTTTTTGTTTTTAAATTAAATCTACTACCTAGGAATTATACTTAGCAAACATAATAACATTTATCAACTTATCATTTATTCATTTAATTTTAAGGGTTGCAATAAATATTTTCAAGATAAATACATGGAGATTTTTGAAGTATCTGTTTCTTTTTCTAAATTGGAGTATACTGATTTACAGTGTCTTCTTAATACTGACTTATAAAAGAACTGAGTAACAAAGTAGCATAATGCTACATTAATTCTGAAATATAGCACAATACCCATAAAAAAATCCAATTACATACAACACTATTGATTGATCACAGTTACGCTGCCATCGATTGCCTTGTAAAATCTATATTTGAAGTCATTAATACCTAAATGGACTGACTTATTACTTGATATCAAGTTCAACCCACCTAGAGCTCTGATTTCCCTGAATTGCTCATGGATGTAGAATACTTGCTATCACTTGACAAATCTATGTTGAAACGATTTTAACTTTCCCAATGTCAATTAATCAATCAAGTAAGAATTTGAGATAGAAGGTATATACCAAAATGCTCCATTTGTTTCCTATTTGCCACATTACATGATGACGAACACTGACAATATTCATCAGACAGAAGCACAGCTGTAATTCAAAATTTTAACAGTATAATGTCTAACTAAGGAATCTCTTAACAGCATGATTTCTCTGCCAGTTGCAGGGTAACCAGAATTTTAATGACGGTTTCTACACACCACTGAAGCAGTTGAGACATGACCTAAGTTAGCATTTCAATGGATCACAGGACTCCACGTAAAGCCACTAAACTTTAAATTGAAGGAGACCATAAAACTAAATTTCTAGATAAACTGAACAAGACCTTCAAAAGGCAACTGCTACAGAAAACAGTCAGGCTGCCGTGCTACTTTAATAGCTACACAGTGAAAAAAAATCTTGCACAATAGCTGTTACTGACTTCGAAGAACTAAACTTGCCCCCATTTTTTACTCCTTTCAAAGATTTTTAAGTAATTATTACATTTTTATCCCTTCAAGCTACTAATATGCTCTTAATTTTGTTTTAAAATACACATAAACCAACAAAGGCCTAAAGGCACAGCCACTGAAATTAACAATTATCTTTGGTGCTAGAATAATTATTATTTTCTTCTTTACCTCTTTGTGTATGTTAGTGATTTTCTTTAATGAATATGTTACTTTTAAAAAGATACATCATATCTGAAATAAAGTTTTTTTAAATGTCTACTGTTGTTTATTAATAAAAAGAGCTCTGTGTGTGTGTGTGTGTGTGTATATATATATATATTTAAGCTATGTGCTCATAAATTACAAGAAAGGTAACATCCTCAGGATAGAAATCACCACAAGATAAATTAAATTTTGAAAAAGGAAAACCAGACATATGATTCAGTTAGAATATTTACATTTAAACCCATCAGTACTGCAAAATGAACACTTTATAAACTTTCTCTAAGACAATGACTTTAATCAAGATGACTCAAATATTGATTTCAACACTGGCAAAACCGAGCAGTAAAAATTAAAAATAATCCCTCCACTCTTCAGAAACAACCTGATTTGAAACCCACCAGACTGCACGCGCGCGCACACACACACACCCTCACCCACCCACCCACCAGACTGCTACTAAAATTTTAACAGAGCAAGTCTCCAAATTGCCTTTTACACTAAAGCTCAAACAGTTGTCTGTCACTGCTATTACAGTGAGTAATCCCTGCAGCTGTAAGTGTTTGAAAGGCAGCTGTCTCGTTGGCATTCTCTCCCCACCCCCACTCATCCAGCATTTCTGTTCTTGCTACAATAATCTTAAAGAGCATTTTACAGGAGGCTTAGCCCTGGCTGAGGGCACTCTACGGCGTGACCGAGAGAACATGGAAACACGATTCATTAGACACGCCTGGAGTGATAACAATGGTGCTGCTTCTTGCTGCCTTTCATTTCGTACATCAGGCTGAGACTAATGCATTCTCGTTACACAACAAGCACATTTATAGACAGGAAAAAACTGTAATCACCTTTGATTAAGAGACAGCATATTTTTCCTATATAAGCCGCCAGCCACACTGACAGAGTAATTATTTTTTAACTGACAGGTTAAAATAGCAAATGTAGCAAAAATAACATCTGCCCCAAAGAGACAGAGAGATGACTACTGTAAAGACTTCGTACACAAAGGTTTCTTAGACCAGGCTCAGTGCCATATCCTTGAGAACTGATGGGTACCTGGGCTTATATTTAAGCTACACAGTCTATGAGAAATAGAACAGGCTCTTTAAGCAATCTCATTCTATACACCCAATTCTTTACAGGTAAAAATTACCGAATTTCATTGGTCACTTTATCTGTAATTAGTACTGACCTGCTTTCTACTTCTTTCACCACAGTACTACAAAATTCAACAGTACTATTAATCTTCTTCTCATTTTCCATTATACAAAATAATTTATCCTTTTACATAAAATGCTAGCCCAAAACAGAAAATCTGCTTTCCATCCAAACTGTAACAGCAAAAAAAGTGTAATTTTGATTAAAAACAGGGATATAGAATAATTTTCTATCACCCAGCTTCCTCAGTCACTGCACCCAATAAAGGTTTGAATTACACATATAAAAGAATATAAAAGACCTAATTTAAACTGAAAAAAGTCATAAACCACATTATATTGACAATATGTAAAGTCAATTTTCTTACAGGATTTCTTACTTCTTCACATACCCATACACTTGCAGTCTTTTGTGGGTTCATGCATATGTTGCTCACTTATTACTTATGGGGAGCTTGGTAGTTTACATATGTATTTATTAGCCAGAAATTAAAAGATTATATATTAAACAAAAATATTGGAAAGTATTTTTTCAAGGTTAGCAGACTGCATAATTAAGCATTTTTTAAAAGATCTTTAGTCTCTCTTTTAAGCTTTCTATAATACGACGATATTTTACACCAAGAATGTGCTACCAAACTACCAAAACAATTTGTAAATGTGAACATTTGCTAAAACATTAAAGAACCAAAAGTGAGCAAATAACTGAAAAGGTCTGGTTCACGAAACTTTTGAGTTCTAAAAACAGCTTAAAAAAAAAACAAAACACAAAATGGTTGTGTAGGGCAAATGAGTTTTTGTAAAGCAGTAAAATGTTTAGTTGCTGGATTATGGATTTGCTGACCTGTGCCTCTACCACACCAAGCTAGAAAAGTAGGAAATACGCTGTTCATCTTTGATGTGTCTGTAAGAGGACCACTCAACTCCAGCATGCATTTAAACACAGTGTGCTCTGAAGAGAAGTCTGGTGTGCATCACAGTGTATCAGAATTACATAAGTTTAAAAATTTTATCATCTGGAATAAAATAACATCTACTGCAGAAGGTAACAATCATACAATTTTTACTCTACAGGTGCCCAAGTCTTGTCTCTCTTAATTTGGTCTTTTTTTTAACTGTAAAAAAGAATGACTCCCCCTAAACTAATCAAATTACTTCCATAAGCTTTCTGTTAGGAAAATACAAAATTAACCAGCAATATCCAATACATCACCACAAAAAAATTATTTTTAAAATGCAGTATAAATGAATTCTAACTTTAATAAATAACCTGATGGTTTACATATAAATTTCCATTATATTACTGGCTCTTAGAAGGATCTCAAATCATTATTTTTCACTTTTAAAAGCAGGATCGTGTAAGTCTGCCCTGAAGTCTTCAAAGTTAGTTTATGCTTTTAAAAAAATTTTTAAACAACCTACCAGAAAGCATTAAAAGCATCCCAAAACTTTAAATTGAAACATACACAGAAAGATGTTGCCTTTTCCCAAAACTTTTAACAAACTTTTAAACAGTTTCCAACTCATAAGCAAAAAATTTATAGATGACCTAAGCATTCCAACAGAGCCAACATTCTACTTCATGTAGGTGTTTCAACACTACAAGATTCCTTTGCAGTAACAAGATTCAACTACAAAAACTTTCAAGCTTTGGGAAATGAAGATCAGTTATTTACCCAGTGGTGTGAGTGAGTTCAATCCTATTTTCTTTCTAAACTTGGCCAGAATGGCATTTTGATTGGAGGGTGGGGCAACCCAGTAATTTTGGATCTGGCACAATCTGGAGCTGGGAAGGGCTGAGTAGGTTCAATAACACACGAGGCAGTGGTTTAGGCCCTGTGATCCTGGGAGCACGCTGTCCCATGGAAGAGTCCCGGCGAGTCTCTAGTCTTTTCCATCTCCACATTAAAAGTAGTATGGTTACAGTTTTATACAGATATAAACAATGGAGTTCTGCTACCGAGGATTCATTTGAAAGCATAAATAAGTACAAAGAGTTTGCAAAGAGGACAGAACTTGCAAACCACTGGAAAAGGAAAAGTAGTAAACAGGACCAGAAACCCACAAAGGCCACTAGCACTGCACTCCCTGGCGCCACCCTTCTTTCACACTTATCTGCACTCTCTGAGTCTTTCCAGCCCTCCAACTCCATGATTCTAAGGATGAGTGCTAGCATATGAGAAAGCCTGCCAAGACAAAGTGTGAGGGCTTCAAACAGAGTCAAGTCCTACCCAATATCACAAAACCCAGTACACAACTCAACACTAAAGTTAAGCATTCCTGGTTAATAGGCTATACAGGCTAGCCTTAGAATTTATCCACCAATTAGGCTTTTCACAGGGGGAAAAACATACGTTTCTTCCAAGTTGTTAACTTATAGATGGCCTTTCTGAAAACACAGTATTAATATTTACTTCGCCAATTGGTGTTTGTCCATGATGAATCTCCTTTCCAGTTTTAAAGTACAATTAAAAGTTACCATAATGAGCATTTATCACTGAGGGGAAAAGGAGAGAGTTTTGATAATGAAAAACAAACTCAAAAAGCTTCTGGAGTGCTGGTAAAATTTCTCAGGAGCTATATATTAGATGTCGTTGTAGAATAATTCCTTTACTTTGAATGTAATTCTCTATCATAGCTCACAATTTTAAAGCATGTATTCAACTATGCTCCTAAAACATAAAATATATATATATGAAATAACACAAGATTAAAATTCAATTGCATATATACTATAATCACAACTTTTAAGAATGCATGTTCAAATATCTTAAAATTAAAAAACATAGTAATTGCTATAAATTTTAAATTTAAGTACACGCTTGCAGGCATGCTCAGTTGTGTCCAACTCTTTGTGACCCCAACCAGGCTCCTCTGTTCATGGTTTGTCCCAGGCAAGAAACTGTACTGGAGTGGGTTGCCATTTCCTACTCCAGGGGATCTTCCCAGGCCAGGGATCCAACCCAAGTCTCCTGTGTCTCCTACGCTGGGGAGTGGATTCTTAACCACTGCGCCACCTGGGAAGCCCAAGTACATGGATACACTCCTTAAAATAACAGTAAATATCTTAACTAAAATATACATATATTCAAAGGCAATATTATTCCTAAAGGGCTTAGCAAATCAAATATTTATCAGATAATAAAGAAAACAGCCTAAAGATAAAATGCAATAAACATGAAACAGATATTATCTGGACAAAACATAAACTAACACTTTGTTGGGCTCCCCAGGTGGCGCTAGTGGTAAAGACCCCGCCTGCCAACGCAGGAGACCTAAGAGACTGGGGTTCCATCCCTGGGTGGCGAAGATGCCCTGGAGGCGGGGCATGGCATATACTCTGTAAAGTACATATATTGTGTTACATTTCCTTTGCAATGCAGCTTCATCAAGAAGCAAAAACTTATAAACCGCTCTCAGTGTTTTCACTCTTGGCATTCTAAGCCCATTTTTCATGATAAAGTCAAGGTGATCTTTCCAAAACTTAAATCACACCATTGCATTCTTCTGTTTCAAACTCTACTCCAATGCCTTCACATGACATTAAAAATCTATTTAGGCTCATTACCAGAGACTACAAAGTTCCATCTGATCTCATCTCTAACTATCTCTTCATCTCCCAGGAGCTTACCAGTTTCAATAGCACTGACCTTCTGTTTCTACAAGTGAGCTTGGAGGTTTTTGCCCTTACTTTCCCCTGGGACTGCACGTCTGGCTGGATTCAGATCTCAAATCTCAACCCAAAATGTCATTTCCTCCCAGAAGCTTTTGCTAAATAACCCCCTTACCTAAAGTACCCCTATCCTTGCCAAGTCACTCACTTTCTTACCATCTGCATTGTAACACAGGATCATATGAAATTATTCATTCATTTACTGTCTTTTATCCACACAGAACAATGCCACTTCCAAAATGCACAAGGGGAATGTCAATACTTGTGTACTTATATCATACACTGTGACCTCAAAAAAACCAAAACATTCAGAACTTCTCTGGTGGCGCAGTGGATAAGAATCCACCTCCTGATGCAGGAACACAGGTTCAATCCCTGGTCCGGGAAGATCCCACATGCTGCAGACTAATGAAGTCCATGGGCCACAACTATCGAGACTGTGCCCTACAGCCCGCAAGCCCCAACTGCTAAGCCTGCGCGCCCCAACTACTGAAGCTCAAGCACCGAGAACGTACGCTCTGCAACGAGAAGCCACCACAATGAGAAGCCCTCACACTTCAACGAAGAGTAGCCCCTGCTCGCTCCAAGTAGAGAAAGCCCACACTAAGCAACAAAGACCCAGTGCAGCCTAAAATACGCAAATAAATAAAATTATTTTAAAAATAAAAACATTCAAAGTGGAACAAAAGGCAACCCATCACCCAAAGACAATTTAATGTCCCTCAGCTTTTCAGACAAGGGAATTATGTACAGTATGGTAGCATGGTATAGCATGAGTCTAAGGTTTTTAACACTATGCACAACAGACACTTCCATAGAACACTTATCTTTATTTCTACTGATGATTTAAGGCAAGTGGTACACAGCCTCAGAGTTGTGATTTTATACAGTTTCCATGGAAACCAAATAGGGTCATAATTAAAGCACAAAAACATTTCTAAAGAAACAAGTATAAATGAAAGATGTGATGCAAATAAGATCTTATGTGAACCCATGATCATTAACAAGATTAGAATGACTAACGAGAAGGATTCTTGAGGGGAAGAATCAATTGAATTAAGTTAAATTAAAATGCTTTAAAATAATGGCAATCAGTTCAGTTCAGTTTAGTCGCTCAGTCATGTCCAACTCTTTGTGACCCCATGAATCACAGCACGCCAGGCCTCCCTGTCCATCACCAACTCCTGGAGTTTACTCAAACCCATGTCCATCGAGTTGGTGATGCAATAAACTATCACAATTTAAAGCAGTTCATGTAAGGACGTGAGCCTATATTTTTTTTGTGTTAAAATCAGATAACTCTTTAGTTACAAAACTTCTATCCCAATACGGAACATTTAGAAGTAAAATTAACTCATCATCTTTCCTCAGCATAACTGATGCTAGTAATCAACTATAGATAGTTGCTACTAGTAATATTATTAAGGACTCTTCATTACTATAAATTTATAATGTCCTCTAATTTCTGACTATCAGTCATATTCATCAAATTTAGAAAATAAAGTTACACAATTATTTAGCAACCTTAAATTCACATTACTTATTGATATAGCTATATATAAATGTGTTACTTGTTCCAGTCTATAAGGTATGAGCCAAAAGTCTCCCTATAGTTATCTGAAGCCACATCTGTAAAGGCCACAGGAACATTTTTTTTTTTTTTTGAGGGGGCGGGGGAGGTGGTAAGGAATACAAAAATATTTTTTGGGGGGGTAGAAAAACACTGTAGAATCATTTCTATGTAAGTTTTGGCAATGTTATATGGTTTTCTGAAGTTACCTTCAGTAGCATTATTCTCAACTTACCTCTGGCTTATTCATGGACACCAAATTTTGTGATTCTCAAACAAAATTTTAACTAAATTTTAAGTATAACTTAATCACTTTACCAATAGTAAATTCTCAATTTGAAAGATGATATTTAAAAGATTTCTTTTATCTATTTGAAGATAACTCAAATATTATACTTTGAGCTAGTTATTAAAAATCCCATTTTCAAAAGAGATGTTTACAAATGAAGGTACATAGAGAAGAAACTGAAACACAATGGCTCTTTTAAGTTGACTAAACAACTATTCACTGTTCACATTCATTTTGTATCTTTCAGTCTGGAAAACCTAAGGCTCCTTTTAACTTTCAATTAGTCATATGCTGTCCTGTTTAATTTTTTCTCTGACCATTTTGCCCTTTTGAAGGTGAACTCAAATTAAGTCAAAAACATATAATACACAGACAGTAATTTGGAAGTGAATTTCTGCCTCCCCAAACCAGACATTATGCCTTGCCAAGGGAAAAACTGTATAAATAAGACTATTCACAAGATAGGAAGCATAAGCACATGCCCATTTACCTTCAGGGTAGTCACTGAAACTTCAAAGCACCATGAAAGGCAGCATCAATGCTTTTGTCTAAAAGATCTCAGAAAATGTAAGTGATCTTGGTTTCATAAATATCTAAGACTTTCCAGAAAACAAATAGGTTTCTTAAATTCACAAGAAACCACCTAAACATCTCTTATTAGCAATGAAAATCACAGCCTCTTTCCTTGAAGGTGATCATACTTATATAAGTTTAAGAAAAAAAAAAATTTTGGCCACAATGGAATAACATAAAAATGTTTTACACTTGCTTTACTTTAGTTCAGGTTAAAAACAACTATTTTAAAAATAAAACTCCAGATTGTGCAGTTTCAATTTTCCACTGCTCATTTTCTATGACAATCTGACCAAGAATTTCCCTGGTGAAGAAAGAAGATGATATTCTAAAACCTTATTTTCAGAAAAATATCTGATTACATATCCAGTTTTTTCTGAAAACACTAATGAAAAGGTAATGATATAATAAACTGAAAGTTGGTTTTAGAAATGAGCAAGTGAAGCTCATCTAAAGGCCAGAAAGGACTTTCTGGAAAGAATGATAAGCATCTTGGAATCTCACTACTCACACACTGAGCTCCAATCTGCAGCCATTTCCCTCTGAGCCAATGCACTTGATGGGTGTGATAACAGATGGATCACTGTATCTGCCAACTTCCTGTGATGTACTGTATGGGGACTGATAATTTAGTGACTACAGAAGTCCTACAACAGACAATGCAAGCAATCCTGGCATTCGGTAAGTAGCTGCATGCAGTCCTTTGACAGTCTGTAGGTGTTGAATATATATGGATCATTGTACAATGTAAGCTCTCTGCAAGTATCTATGCCATTTTGAAGAAAGGAAGAAATTAAACACTGGGCAGGCTAAGAACTAAATAGAACAAACAGGAAAGAACAAATATACTTAAAGTAACACTTTTTACTTAAGAAATATGAAAACCATATATTGCTCAAAAAGTTATTAGAGCCTCATGACCTGGTTAACTAGAAGTGTATGTATACACATGAAAAGCATCCACTGTGGGCCTAATTTTCAGGTTTCACAAGCAGGGTGATACTGTGTGAAATAACTCCTCGCTGTAGGGGGCTGTCTTGTGCATTATTCCTGGTTAATGGATGGTTAGCACCATCCCTGGCCTCTACCCAATAGATGGCAACAGCACCCTACCCCCCAGTGGTGACAACCAAAAATGTATCTAAACACCGCTAAATGTCCCCTGGAGGACACCACCACCACCTCATTGAGAAGACAGTCTAGAACTGCACTCTCTCAATTATAATGTTTACGTTGGAGTGAGGGAGAGAATATAAGGAAAGAGTGTTTATTCATGGAAAGCATACACAAAATACTCAAACATAATCTATATAGTGTGGATCAGCTAAGCACATATTACTATGAAGAGGAAAGGCCATCTAGAGATTTGGTGGCTAAATTGTTCACCAGGTTACGGAGGGAAATGAAAAGGCAATTTCCATTAACAAGCATGAGCAGTGTATTCTCTCTGCAAAACAGGAAGAAAATCATAGCTCCGCTACAACTCTATATACAATTGATACTGACAGTACTTTTGTCACAAATCCTCCTCAAATAAATTCTTCATTAAATCAGGCACCAATTTACAGAAATGTCAACTTTTAACAGATGTTCAGAGATGAAACTCTCTAGGTTTCATGTTCTGGTTAAAAAAGTCATATCTGTGCATACACATATAAATGTGTGTGCATGTATATAGTCAAAATCCAAGTGTAGACTCATTTGAAAAACATGGGTACTGAATTCAGTATGACCATCTTATTTTACTTGCACATCGCTGGAACCTACCAAATATACTTAAGTTATTTGGGAGAGGATTAGTTTGTCATTTTTGCAGCACCTCTAATGTGATGCTCTTCTCTAAGTCTAAAGCACAAAATCTCTTTTAAAATATTGTTTTAGGATACCACACAATATAAGCACTTGGAGTAAAGTCCTATAATCAAATTAGGGATGCTATTTGCACAAGGAAATGCAGTTTTCTTCTCCTCATTTTCTGTCTGCCTGCTCTTTCTGCAATTTCACTATTGAGCAAAAAAAGGAGGACTAAAGCAGGGGTGGGGTAGAGGGATGATGAGAGGAACAGACTAACCAGGGGAAATGAACTCAACATTACTTACTACACAGTTGTAATTCTTTGATTAGGAACGAATTGTTGAAACTAGAGATTTTTGAAAATGATGAGTAAACTAGATTCACTAATGATAATACTGTCACAAAAAGAAAACTCCTTGGCAATTTGAAAGGAGGACATGAGTGAAGGGGCAACTTTTCCCTCAACTAATAGAGGCCATTAACAACACTGAACAAAACCAAAATTGATTTCTGGCAGGTCACTACACAAGCAGTCTTTATTTTCAAATTCTTGAAGGGCATCCACAAAACATAGCACTTCACCCTGGAACACTCACTGTGCCAGTCAGTGCTGCCTTAAAGTCCAACTCTCGGCTTCCCTCTACAAATGCAAAGGCTCAATCTAAGAGTAGAAATAGGAACTCCTAACAATGTGGGAAATCCATACGCATGGAGGAGCGCTTGATCCAGGATGACTACAGACAGACCAAGCTGGTAGTGAAACTCATGCTCCACTCAAAACTGGCTCCAAGACCATGGTGATTAATTTGTGACCCTTAGATACAGACAGACAGGCCCTCAACACCACAGCTCACCCAGCTAGATACCGTCTGTTTTCCAAAGATGGCTGGCACAACATATTCCATCCTGTGCTGTGCTTAGTCACACATCCAAGTCCAACTCTTTGCAACCCATGGACTGATAGCCCACCAGGCTCCTCTGTCCATGGGGATTCTCCAGGCAAGAATACTGGAGTAGGTTGCCCTGCCCTCTTCCAGGGGATCTACCCAACCCAGGTATCAAACCCAGGTCTCCCACATTGCAGGTGGCTTCTTTACCATCTGAGCCACCAGGAAAATCCAAGAATACTGGAGCAGGTAGCCTATCCCTTCTCCAGGGGATCCTCCTGACCCAGGAATTGAACCAGGGGTCTCCAGCACTGCAGGCCGATTCTTTACCAGCTGAGCTGTTCTTTCTCCATTGTGACATTGTCACTCTTCTCATCAAGTAACAGGGAGTACGTCGCCTCCCCTGAATCTAGATGGCTCTCTGTGAGTGCCTCAATACACAAAATTTGGCCAGAGTGACACTAGGCTAGTCTCCGGGTTCAAAGCTTCAAAAACTGGCAGTCTCCATGTCCTGCCTCTTGGAATGCTCATTTTTAGAATCCAACCACCTCACTGTGTGAGGAAACCCAGTTCACATGGAGAAGTCACAGGTGGTTGTTCTAGCTATCCTGGCTGAAGTTCTAGCCAACAGTCAGCACCAGCCACCAGCTATGTAAGTAAAGACATCCCCAGAGACTATCAGGTCCTTGCCACAGAGTCACTTTTAGTCTTGGAATCATACTAGGAGTCCTCAGACATCCTGGAGCACAAACTAGTAGCCCCTGTTATGTCTGGAGTTCTGACCCATAGAATCCATGGGTATAAAAAAAGAGCTGGGTTTTTTTTTTTTTTTTTGGCCACTAAATAACTTATCCAGTGCAATCAGCATCCTAGGCAGAGTAGATTCAGTACTTCATTCACAAAAACAAAGCCCTTACGGTACTCACGCTAGTCTTGCTATATAACATGATCTGGATGATTTATTGCTGGGTGACAAATCATTAAGGTAGAGGTGGCATATTGACAGTGAAAATATTAAATTTTAAAGGTACATGATTTCATTACCAAGTACAATATAAACAAAGATGTAGAGATTCAGTGAGACAAAATAGGAAATTTGTAATTTACAGCATTATATATTAATATAGGACATTTTTATGAGAAATATTATGATGTAATGGAACACTGGGATGGTATTCAGACAGATGAGTAAAGACACAGCCAGACAATTCTAGCACCCAGCCATTCAGGTGTTCCAGTTTTCCCAGCTGAAGCCCCAGACACCATGATGCAGAGGTAAAACAGATCTATAATATGCCCTGCCCAAATTATTGATCTAAAGAATCTGTGAGCTTAAAAAAAAAAAAAAAAGGTTATTGTTTACACCACCAAGTAGAGGGTGGTTTGTTATGCAGCAGCAGATAATTGGAGCAAATGATAAGGGGAAGACCACTACAAGGAGGCAGCAGAGGTAGCATTTATTTTAAGAAACAAATGCTATCAAGCAGTCAGGCTAATGAAGATGTTAAGAAAAAGCTGCCCCCCCCCCCAAAAAAAGAAAAAGCTGTCCCAAATGGGAGAATGAGTATTAAGTCCTAAAGCAGGAAGAACTTGGAGGCATGAGATACGTCAAGCACGTGGCAAAGGCTAGATGATGCAGAGTTTTGTACACCTTGGTGAGTTATTCAGAAATTATCTTCAGTGTACAAGGAAGTCACTGTAATGCTTTAAGTAAGACATTCTTTCAAAGATCCCTTTGGCTGCTGTGTTTACTGATGGTAAATATGGAAACTGAACTAAACGCTCTGATTCCTTTAGGTCTACCACGCACACACTCAGTGTGTCTCAAAACTGGGTCTCCAGAAAACCCTTAAGCTCTCTACAAAATTAAATAGTCTTTTAAAATTAATGTTTATTTGGGTCAACTGAATGCCACCACACAATTTCTGTGTGCATGCATTTACACGCGTAATTCCTCCATTGAGGTCAAATGAGAAAAGAACAAGACTTAGTCTATGTGTATACATACTCACACAGACAAATGTACCAGATGTAGTCACACCACATGAAGGCCTGATGACGCTCCAGTAAACTGTGCAAAGGAAAGTTTTACAGGAGTTCCAACAGAAGGAAATGGTGGAAGAACTGAGTCATCACACTATTCACAAAATAGGCAAGCCAAAAAGAACAGATCTCTTTCAAAACAGACAGTACCAAACTCTTACAGAAAGTTATATTCAAGTAAACATCAGGTAGCATAAAATGCTATATACTCTGTATTTTTACTGGTCATATAGTTTTGATGGTTACACTTAACCTGTAAAATGTTTACAGCTTAAAGTTTTATAATTATATGTGCTATAAGTATAAGGCATTTATTTTTTATTAGTCACGTCTCTAAAATCATAATAAAATGCTGCCATACATAATATATGAATATATTATAAATCTGTGACTTTCACATCATTCAGTAGACACACGTTATATGTTCATTTTCATCAACATTTTCCTGGGTAAACTTAAGATCCCAGCTGACCTATGTCAATTATTTTAAGTTAGCATAAATAGCAGGGAACTGAGGTAAATCAACAGTAAATAACCAATATTCAGTTATTTTGAAATAATTCTGTCTTAAGAAATAGTCTTCTCCTTCCAATTTGTCTTTACTTGACTAAATCTTTTTCATTCTTCAAAATCTAATTCAAGTACCACCTCTCTGTATAAACATCCCAGACCACTCCAGCAGAAATACTTTTCATTACCTCTGAACTCCCACATAAAGTCTACACCATATCGAGGCACGCTTCCTAACACTGTTAGTTATTCCATGCACTTCTGTCACTAAGATGGCTGATGAGGAGAGGACAATGTTGCTGCAGGAGCTATGATGATGATGACAATGGCAGCAGCTATCTTCACTAAGTGATAATTTACATTCCAGGCACAAAATTCACTCTGTGGTAATCTCCATCTTACAGATAAGGAAACTGAGCTAACAGTAATTATGTAATTTTCTCAAGGCCACAAGAACTAATGGAGGAACTAGAATTCAAAAATTCTGACTTGATTAACCAGGGTTAATCAAAGCATGGGCCTTTGAAATATCAGAGTCACAGGAGTGTGTGTGTTAGATAGAAATTCTCAGGTACCCCAAATTACACTAACATCTCAGGGAAATAGTCTTGAGAATCTAGTAACAAGCTTCCCAAGTACATTCTTATATACGTTGAAGATTAAGAAACACAATGCACCCGAACAGCACTGGGTGCCTTCATTTAGACTATTTTTTGAGGCTACAAACAATCTGAAATAGCTATCCTCTGAGTAAAGAATATAGACAAGAGTAAGCCATTATTTAAATTTTATAGTTGTTAAAATCTGCTGCTGCTGCTAAAAAGATCTAATTACAAAAGACACAATGATACGTGTAACTCTATGGCTGATTCATGTCAATGTATGACAAAACCCACTGAAATGTTGTGAAGTAATTAGCCTCCAACTAATAAAAAAAATTTAAAAAAAAGACACAATGACAATTATTAAATTCTATAAAACATAATCCCCATTCTATAGGTATGTATAGCCTACACTTAGAAAGTAGTAATAATTTTCATGGTTTTCAAGTATTTTTCTTAAACATAAAGGAGTTTGCTGGTGGTGTTCAGTATAAAGCCTGGAAGAGTTCAGGGTAGAGAATGGATGGCAATGACACAGAAGGCTGACAGGGGAAAGACTATAAAGAAAGGGAGAGAACCAAAGATTCCTTGAGTGACTCCTGTTGTCTGTCAACCCTCTACTCTGCAGAAGCAGCAAAGGCCAAGCTAGAATGCTCCCATAACTGAAGTGTCTTTTCATAATTTTATGATTCAGTGAGGTGGTTGCTGAGTTAAACAACTGTCTTCCTAAACCAGAGATCTGTCTTTGTCCATCAGGATGGATCTGGGGAAGCTCAGCTTACACACGCCTGACCTTGGTCAAGTAGTATGCCCTCAAAATACATCTGCAATATTGTGACCTATCAGAATGGTGTGAAAGGTGTGAAATTTTTATTCTGTAGTATTTCCTTCATTCTGTTTTGTTTAACCAATGAATCTAAGGCACTACAGTTCAAGGTGTCTTAAGACAAATAAAATCTCTGGCTTAGGATGTTTTACTATATAAGAAAAGAGGAAATAACCAATATTTTCAAATCAAACCACCCTTAAATGCCTACTTTATTAGTAACTACTGAAAATCAGAGCAATTAATACATTTGATTAATGGAGGACATCACAAAACCATAATACACTTGAGAAATATTTCTGATTCTCTGAATCGACCATTGTCACCTTAGTGGTAACAAAGAGGTCAAGAAATGAGTGGGCTACAGATGACAAAACCAGCTTTCGATATGCCAAACTCTCACACTGCTTAACCAAGGGCCTTAGAACCAAGAAGATCATAGAGCATATTTTTCAAATTTTAACCCAGCCAACATTCCAAAGTTTGAAAACCAGAACTTTACATAGTGTACTATATTTTACTTATTTTATCTTTTACATAAATTAAAAGATAAATCACAAGGTGATTCAATGATGGATTGGTGAAAACTTGGTAGGTCTTCCAAACTACACTCAGCAGGAAACAATGAATCATAATGCAGATTCTTTTTTCAAATAAAGACATCATAATATCCAAAGAAAACACTGATTTTCAGCAGTGTTAAAATTCCACCAAGGGGTCCCAGTTCATAAGTGAAATAGTCTGTCATGTAAAGTCAAACCTAAATACTTTGTTATACCTACCCATTCTTTTTTAAAGAAAAGATAAATGACACTCCCACAAGTTACCATAATATGTTTCTTTGTTTCTTTTTTTAACATCTTTCCAATCTGGTTTTAAACTCCTTAAGGGTAGAGAATGTGTCTTTTATCTCCTTTGTCTCATAAAGTAGGTGGGACAAGGTAGTATGTGCTTGCTGAGTATTTACTAGATGAATAAACGGATGTGAATTGTTCCAGTTTCCAAGGCAGATAGGACATTTATAACAATTTTAAGTGTACTTTATTTTTATAACTCGCCTAGGAACAAAATTATCTGAAAAGGAAAATTTGCATAAAGTGAGCAAAAAGCATATCCTCCTTTTTTTCCCCAGCATACTCTATCCTCCTTATCTTGCTTTATCCTCCTCCAGAGCACTTACCACCATCTGACATGCTATATATTTATGTGTGTATATTGTCTCATTCCTTATCCCATCTCCTACTAGAATGTAAGCTTAATGAAAGCAAAGATTTCTATGCTTTGTTTCAAAGCTATATCCCCAGGGCTCAGAACATTCCCTGGTGTACTGTAAACATTCGATAAGTATCGGTGAAATCCATCTTCAGAGTTCATTAACGGTGTTTTTCTTTCTTCCAGCAGCATCTTTAGAGCTCTGATTTGATACTAACAAATGAGTAAGTCTTATGGATATGCTATATGCATATAAAAAAAATTATTTCATCCCTTATGAAATACTTTGAGGTGTTTCACATATATAGCAGGTACCTGAAGAAAGGCATATTTAAGATAGCAAGCCATCACATACTCATTTAATCACAAAAAAGGATCCAGAAAAGCAATTACTAAAACTGGTGTTAAGACCATAGCCTTCAATAACAATTGGTCATCCCTCATGCAGCAGCAAAAGCCTGATTCAGTCCTGACTTGAAGAGTATCACAGTACCAATACTATTCCTATAACTTCTAAAATTATATCAGCCGGGGGAGGGGGGGGGGGGCGCGGGCGTCTAACTAACATTATTCCTATGCAGCAAGAAAAATGGCTAAAATGACATAATCATAACATTGTATCTAATTACATTTTAAATGTCTACTCGCTTTGCTTGACTGTTAAGTTGCAGGTACTACAAGGTCTGTCTCCTTCAATCACGAATTATTTCATTATTTGCTACTCAAAAGAATAAAAAACAAAATCTGTTCCCTGTCCAATAGAACATAATAATCATGAGTGCAGAGAGATGACAGGACTGAGCACAACAAATAAATATTTGTTTAACTGAATTCAATACAGAGATCAAGATGCCAGTAAAACTAATCTTCAATCTACAACCTTATTTCTAGAGAATTCAATTATCATATTAAAGATCCATACCAGGAACTTAATAGGAAAGCAATTAAGTAAGCCTCAATTAATCTGTTAACATTCTGTTTCAAACCAATATTAAAGCTATGCATAACCAGTTACTGTAATTACATAAATGAAGGGCTATAAACATTAGGTGGCAGCAGCAGTACACTGTACTCTAATCCTGAAATTGACTTTTTTATACCCTCATATATAGAAATTTGATCCATAAATGGGGCTAAACAAATAAGACTCACACATAAAATGTGCAAAAGGATCTGAAAACACAATAACAAAACATAGTATAGTATCTAGATTCCTCAAATTGTTCTTTAATAAAATAATTGAGCAATTTCAAAAAGCATTGGCAATTTCCTATCTGAGTTTAGTCACTCAGTCATGTCCGACTCTCTGCGACCCCATGAATCGCAGCACGCCAGGCCTCCCTGTCCATCACCAACTCCCGGAGCTTACCCAAACTCATGTCCATCGAGTCAGTGATGCCATCCAGCCATCTCATCCTCTGTCATCCCCTTCTCCTCCTGCCCCTAATCCCTCCCAGCATCAGGGTCTTTTTCAGTGAGTCAACTCTTCGCATGAGGTGGCCAAAGTACTGGAGTTTCAGCTTCAGCATCAGTCCTTCTAATGAACATCCAGGACTGATCTCCTTTAGGATGGACTGGTTGGATCTCCTTGCAGTCCAAGGGACTCTCAAGAGTCTTCTCCAACACCACAGTTCAAAAGCATCAATTCTTTGGCGCTCAGCTTTCTTCACAGTCCAACTCTCACATCCATACATGACCACTAGAAAAACCATAGCTTTGACTAGACGGACCTTTGTTGGCAAAGTAATGTCTTTGCTTTTTAATATGCTATCTAGGTTGGTCATAACTTTCCTACCAAGGTAAGCGTCTTTTAATTTCATGGCTGTAATCACCATCTGCAGTGATTTTGGAGACCCATAAAATAAAGTCTGACATTGTTTCCACTGTTTCCCCATCTATACTTAAATTTTTGGTTCATATTGGTTCTCTCATAATCTATATTCAAGCAGCCAACTCCTACCTTCAAAATTGTATGTACAGTATGACTACTTACCACCATACCAATCAAATCCAAGCCACCATCACCTAGATCATTACAACCACTTCCCTGCCTCTGTGCTGTCCCACCCCATCCCAGCCCCAACCAATCTGCTCTCCACAGGGTAGCTAAAGGGATCCTTTAAAGGACCCAGGTCACCTCATGCCTCTGCTCAGACCCCTTCAATGGCTTCCCAACTCAGAGGAAAGTCCTACTTTGTCTCTGATACCCTTTGTGAATTCACCTACCAACTTCACCCCCACTACTCTTCACGCTCACTCCGCTCCAGCCACACTCATCCTTCATCAGGTCAACACGCGCTCTCCACCTCAAGAGTCTTTGCATTTACTCTTCTCTCCTCCTGGTATGCTCTTCTGACAGTCACCCCCAGTTTTTCCCTCACATCTCAGATGCCAATGTAATCAGTGAGATCATTCTATTTAAAATAGCGACTATGTTTCTTACTGCTTCACTCTTCTCTCTGACACTAATCAGCATCTGATACACTTTATATTTTGTGTTCCTTTATTATCTCCTCTAGAAATTGAAAGCCACAACAATCAACATTTCAGTATGTTTTCTTCACAGTTTGGTCCAGAGTTGTAAATAGTATCAGGTAAGTAAGTAGTGGCAGTCAATTATTTTCAGTAATGACTCCTGTTATCAAACAAGCTTACAGCAATAACTTTACAGCTGGTTCTGACTTAAGACATAAGACTGCCTAAAAAGTTCAAGAGTACTATTGGTTTATTTACTATTTTTAAGCTCAAGTATGCATAATTTGAGTATGTGTATGTATAAAAATGAAGTGATACTTTTTAAATACATACATTTTTAAAGCAATAAGAACCTGAGTCAAATGTGTTGCACTAACCTAATATGTTGAAATTATATTTTTGTTAATATTTTCTTTAAAATACAATATATTGATAAGTTCAAATTATATATTTTTTAAAATAATTATTTTTAGTGTCTTCAAATATTAACAACTGCATGTAGCCATGTTTTTCCACTCAAATCAAACAGGTGAATTCAAAATTGCCTGTTACATTTTTAATCTTATCTACTGGCAAGCTTTGTGGCTTCAGGCTCTGCTGGTTTCAGAGAGAGAAAGAATTACAGGTTTGCTCTCCACTAAATGACTCTATAATCGGTGCTGATTGCTTAATTCTGAACTACATCAGTAGCTAACCACTGATTATGAAATGCCTGGATCTAGTTTATTTTCTTTACTGTTTACATTCTGTAGAATAAACATTTGAGCAAGAGATGGAAATACTAAAGAACCTCAAGGAATTTGCTTTATACCTATAATATACCTTTAAAATTCTCACATGCCCTTTGTTAGGATGATCAGTATTATAGCTAACCTCCTAAAGAGTGACTTTGAAAGCATCTCAACACATACGTGAAAGAGTCATCCCTGTCACTTATTAACTTTAATATGTGGCAAGGGCTTTTTTCATATAGCATACTTATACATGTTCCAAAGAAAAGGTTACCAAATTGTCCAGAAAGGATTCTTGTTTTTGTTTTGCTTTGTTGCTGTGCAGAGTAGTAAGTAGGAGAGGAATGGTAACGCAGTATGAAGAGAAATCAGAAATTTAACAAATGTGGAACACTTGCTTTTTTCTGTGTCAAACTAGGGAGGTTACGTGCTCCTTTGCCCTAACAATGTGCGCAAAAAATTATCATGCCACAGTTTACGCACATAACAAATAAAATGCAACACAAAATTATTTCTTGGTCATAAATTAACTAAAAAGAAAGATAACCAGAGCCATGGAAATTTAGGTATACCCACTATTGCTTGAAAGTTGGCTTAGAAAGATCTCAATTAATTACAAATAGGTTGTGTTCCAAAATTTAATTTGTAAATTAACTAACTTGGAATTAAAAACTTTGTTCTCTCACAATAACAGTGTTAAATATAGCAATTAGGTTCCCAGTTTGTCCATAACAGCTAACACTACCTTAATTTACACTTCTTCTAAAGAGTTAATTCACCCCCTTCTTCTCCGGGACCCCTTTCTTCAAAAAGGTTTTAACTGTGCATTAATTGACTTCTGTAGTCTAAGCTAGACATCACCACTTTATATGCTTTCTATACATTCCTATGAAAACAAGAAAACTGCAGGTCAAAGCAAAAAAAAAAAAAAAAAAAAGAGTGACAGAGAATACTTTCTGTCCTTCATGTCTCTGAAGAGGGCTAGACCCTGATGAGTTTGTTTGCCTTCATCAACGGGATAGATTAATGTTACAAATCCTAAACTATGTAAAATGAGTATACAAAACCTATTTTCAAGCAAAAAGAAAATCACAGTAATTTCTATCTTTATAAAATCAGATTATTGATTGACTAAAAGAGACCACACACACACACACACACACCTCCTTAAAATTCCCAATTATTTAGCCAATGCTATAGAACTTAATAAAAGCCAGGTGGTCAGACAGAACCACAGAATAGGCACGTGTGCAGCTTATCTTTGCTCTGGCTCTTCCTCTACCCCTGGGTTCCACATGCCACACACTAGCAAGAATCCTGACTGAACTGAGAAATTCTTGCTATTCACTGTCCCAAAGGCTTAACTTACCATTTGGAAGTACTCACACCATGATTCCATGTAAAGTAATGCTTGAAAATCAGCATCCTTCATTCCTAAATCAAACTTAGCAGCAACAGGGCCACATCCTCAACTAGGGTAAGGAAGCAAAGTTGCTGCCCAAGCATTCCCCCAAATCCCCCTATCTCCTGCTGTCCTGAGGGGCTTCCCTGGTGGCTCAGATGGTAAAGAATCTGCCTGCAATGCAGGAGACCTGGGTTCGATCCCTGGGTCAGGAAGATCCCCTGGAGAAGGGAATGGCAAACCATTCCAGCGTTCTTGCCTGGAAAATTCCAAGGACAGATGAGCCTGGTGGGCTACAATCCATGATGTCACAAAGAGTTGGACACAACTCAATGACTTTCACTCACTCTATTGTCCTGAAGAGCTTGGCTCCCCTACTCTCCAACTCTAAGTAAGACAGATTTCAGATACCTTTTCTGAAATTCTGGGTGATTCTGACTCAGATCTGAGGATCTCTGTCCAAAATCTATTCTTCAATTTAAAAAAAAATTTTTTAATGTTTTTTTTTCCTTTAATGAGAGTGCCTACCCCAAAACATGGAACTTTTGCTCAAAGCAGTCTCAATATAAATTCTTTGTACTAAAAATCAATTTGGCTAATATAACTAATAGCTCACCTACTGAACTTTTCATTATGAATTCATAGCCACTATGAAGGTATGTTCTCTAGAACTCCAACTACTTCATGGAGAGACTTTTTAAGGATTAACTGAGATAATATCTAAAAGTACCTAAAACTGTCTCCAGCAGAGGGTAAATAAATGTTCCATAAAAGATTATGGTAGTCTGTGCACATAAGCAGTCTGACTGCTAGAGCTAATACATTTAACAGATTTAATTATTTGCTACCTAACAATCAACATCTATGCTACACTGCTTTCAAGCTGCAATTCATGGCATTGCTACACCGTTTCTGCTGTATGGTTGCTCCACTTAGTTCACCCCATACCACTTATAAAGGTAATTACATGTGCCTACGTGCCTAACAAAATAGCAGCGCAGGGCACAAGATTGTTGTCAGTATACTAACTTCATATTATGATTCCATTACTTTCACATGGCCATTTAAATAAAGCTGGCTTATCAAAATTATCCTCTTCAGATCAATAAATTACTGGTCTGTGTGTGTTTTTTTTTTTTTATTTCCATAAGATGGCTCTAGTATCGCTGAGTTATCTAAAATCATTCAAAACAATTGTTGGATTGTATTGTGACAGCTGTATATAAGCATGCATTAAAAAAAATTTTTTTTTTCAAAACAGGAATTTTTGTGTTGAAAATTTTGTGAATTTTCACATTAAGGATGAAAAAAGCAATATTTTGGCATATTATGCTTTATTATTCCAAGAAAGGTAAAAAGGCAACTGAAATGCAAAAAAGATTTGGGCAGTGTATGGAGAAGGTGTTGTGACTGATTGAATGTGTCAAAGTAGTTTGCAAAGTTTCATGCTGGAGGTTTCTCACTGGACAATGCGCCATGGACAAGTAGATCAGTTGACGTTGATAGTGACCAAATCAAGACATTAACTGAGAACAATCAACGTTACACCATGTGGGACACAGCCAACATACTCAAAATATCCAAATGAAGCACTGGAAATCATTTGCCCCAGTTTGGTTATGCTAATCATTTTCATATTTGGGTTCCAAATAAGTTGAGCAAAAAATATCTTGACTATTTCCACATGTGATTCTTTACTGAAACATAACAAAAATGTTCCATTTTTAAAATAAACTGTGACGGGCAACGAAAAGGGGATACTGTACAATAGTGTGGAATGGAAGAGACTGTGGGGCAAGCAAAATGAAACACCGCCAACCACACCAAAAGCTGGTCTTCATCCAAAGAAGGTGAAGCTGTGCAGATGGCGGGATTGGAAGGGAGTCCTCTATTATGAGCTCCTTCCGGAAAACCAAACAATTAATTCTAACAAATACTGCTCCCGATGAGACCAAATGAAAGATGCACTTGACAAAAAATGTCCAGAATTAGTTAACAGAATACGCATAATCTTCCATCAGTATAATGCAAGAATGCATGTTTCTTTGATGATCAGGCCAAAAACTGTTACAGTCTGGCTGGGAAATTCTGATTCATCCACCATATTCAGCAGACATTGCACCACTGGATATCCATTTATTTTGGTCTTTACAAAATTCTCTTAATGGAAATTTTAAGAAGTTTCATTTTTACTTAAAAACCAACCCAATACTATCCATTTTGGCCAACCCCACACAATCCACCTCCTACCAAATAGGGGAGCCAAATTTCTAAAAGACAAAGTGCTCTTTAGAGGAAATGGAAACAAGTTTAGTTATTCTGTGTCTCCTGGTGTATTGTTTGATATGGCAATGCTAACATCAACCAAATCAATGGTCTAAATGGCAGATGAAAACTGTCAAAAGGAATCCTGACACTTAACCTCTTTGGACATCAGTATGCTTCCTTTAAGAGTTCCTTATCACAGACTGACAAACCACCTGAGATGGATTTCCTAGAGCAGAGTCTCAGGGTTAGCTGGACCTTCAAAGGCCCCTTCCAGTCCTGAGGTTCTATGTTCTTTCCTATTACTATATGGTTTTCAGAGTAAATAGCATATAGTAGTTTCTGAGTAACTGCTGCAACTTTACCAACTAGCCTAAGCCTAGTGAGAGAAAATTTTTTAAATTCCCCATACAATAATAGTATTTTAATATCATGCTCCAGGTGATCTGCAATATCTAAACAAATCAACAAGCAAGAAAAATTGAATCCTTTCCTATCTGGGACAAGAAATGTTTAAAAACTGTGCTAGTGACAATTAACCAGTCCCTTGAATAATGCAGGTTAGCAGCATCAACCCTTGATGCAGTGGAAAATCTGCATCCAGGGTTCCATATCTCTGAATTCCACCAACAGTGCATTGTGTAGTACTGTCGCATCTTCTGTGGGACCTATGGAGTTCAAACCCACGTTCAACTCCACCTATGGAGTTCAAGTCAATTGTACTTTAAATTTTTAAGAAACCTTCTAAGTAGCCCCAACTCAAGAAGAGTGGCAAAGGCACAAATCAAAATTTCAAATGTACATCTATGACAACAAAGACGATCACCTCTCAAACACCTGTGCTATGCATTTTATGTGCAAGAAGGAACTACTGGAGCTGTAACAATAATTATACCCCTGGGCTCATGCCCGCAAAAATGACAGGAGACATATATTCACTTATCTAACATTCAATAAATATATATATCTTTGTTGACTGTTATGTACCTTTGGCTGTGTGGGGACTTCTCTGACCCCAGAGATAGAGAACTTGTGCCCCCTGAAGTGAAAGCAGAGTGCTAACCACTGGACTATCAGGGAACTCCCACAACCAACATTCACTAAGCAAAAATCTGTGTTTAGTTAGAAACAGTGGGGGTGGGGGGCAGGGGTGCTAACCCACTGTATTAGTTTTTGCCAGGTTTTGCAAAGAAAAAAAAAAAGGAAAGGAATGGAGAAGGTGGGAAGGAGGGAGGGAGGAAGAAAAGAAAAAAAAGCAGGGAGCCAAATCAAAAACTTATCAGAAACTGTTTCGCTTTTCCTCTTACAATTTTAAGGACCAGCCATATTTCTGAAGCCCTGATATCTCTTACTATTCCATATTCAAACAGCACCTCACTTCAATATGTGCTAAGTCGCTTCACTTGTGTCTGACTCTGCAACCCCACGGACTGTAGTTCACCAGGCTCCTCTGTCCATGGGATTGTCTAGGCAAGAATACTGGAGTGGGTTACCATGTCCTCCTCCAGGGGATCTTCCCCATCCAGGGATCAAACCCACATTCTTGTGTCTCTTGCACTGACAGGTGGATTCTTTACCACTAGCGCCACTATATTGTCCAATATGACACTATATTGGATCAAAGCATCTAGTTTTCCTCATGGCCCATGTAAACTGCTGACTGTGAAACCCAGAGAACTGCCAGATAGCTCCATCTTATCAGACTCTTCACATCATGAGTAATTGTTACCAGTATCAGTAAAATATAAAACAGAATTGTTTTCCTGTGACTGCTATCCTGGCTGCACACAACCCCTGTAAAAGGTATGGGGAAGTAAGTCCACACCTGGAAATCTTCACCAGACAACAGAGTCCTTCTGACTGAAGGAGGCAAGCTTGCACTGATGAATCTGCCGAAGAAGTCTTAGTAGCAAGTTATTATTAGTATCATAATGATGGTAACAAAGTATCAAAATCACAGAATGCCAGTGAGGGGGCGCAATTCAGATAAGCACACATACATACAAAGATTTAGTCTTCTCCCACAAATTAGGAGAACAGAGGTTACAGGATAGCTTTTATAGGATGAAAAAGGATAACAGAAGTGTCTTTTTTCCATGGTTGGGGTGGGGTGGGGGGGTAACTCAGATAAAGACTCTGGTGACAGATGTAAAATTCAAACTTTATTAGAAGACTACAACTCTAAAGTTAAGTGCTAAAGATTTCTTTCTAGGCTTTAAAATAACCACCCTGCTTTCAAAAATAAAATAGCTTATTTTGATTTTGTTGTCTGGGGAGAAGACAGTAAAGGAAAGCGGAGTGCTAAAATTTAGGGTTCCTTCTGGAGAATGCTAGTCTTTGCTATGAAGTGGCAGGGAATCGGATTCAAGGTCCATCTATTCAATCAATACAGAACCTTTCAAATCTCTAACTTGTCTTCAGTTTCCCGTTTAAATTTGATTCTCATTACTGCCTTTGATCCACTCTTCTCACTACTTCTCAGACTATTTTACTAATAAACACAGCTCTGATCATGTCACTTCCTTGTTCAATAAATTTCACTGACTAAAAATAAAGTCCAAAGATCTCAGAACTGCACTTTTCTTGCCCACTTGTTTGGTTTTCTTCCTTCTGTCTATACATTCCCAACTACTAGCAATGCTCCATTGTAGATACTCTGATCATACCCTATATTCATACCTTTGTTTATACACTATACCATGTACCTGGAATAGGTTACCCAGCTCCTGTACCTGCCTACTACTATGCCATGTTTCCCATACAATTTTCTTCATGTAACTCCAAGTGGAATTAATTTCTCTTTCTTGACTTCTCAAGGCATTCTTAATTATATTACAGATCTTCTCACATCTTGTCATATATTATAATTAGCTACGTAAAGTGTCTTACACTCCAACAGATTACAGGCTTATCAAAAGGGACTTCCTAGAGCTCAGCAATCATATCCTACTCTTAAATATACCCCCAATAACCCTAAAAAAGAAGTCCACGTGTCTTAGGTCATCAGTAGATATACTGATTCTGTCAAACATGCTTCCAAATTTCACTTTTTAATTCTCATCTGACAAAAAGAGCTAGTTTCATAAAGAAGAGGCCAGGCTGTGTCCAGAAACTCAAATGGTTTGTGACTAAACAAGGAAGCAACTTAAAGATGGATATCTGGTACAGGAGCCTCTCACAACTTATCTAAACACAAATCTTTCACCAACATTTAATCAAACTGTGAAGAACAGGTAATAATTGGAATATGGAAACAGGGAGATTAAGAAGAGATGGGAGAACAGAGATGACCCAAGCGGAAGAAACAACATGAAAAAAGGCAAGACAGAATTGACATTAAGGATGGTTTGGCTAGAGATGAATGACTGAAAAATGTTAGATTCCTTTCAGATGCCCCCAGAGAGCCTGGAACTAGTTAGCAATAAAATATATGTGGTAAAAGAATGATAAAATAATATTCAAGGAGAAGGGGCTGGCGGTGAGGGGAAGGAGAAGAAAGGGAAGGGAAAGACAGGAGAGGGTCAGAGAGGTATGACATTTCCTTCATTTTGGCTTTTCACATTTCCATAGTGACATAAAAAGATGCCCTCATCTCCCTTGAATTGGATCATATATCAATTAAGTATATACATTAAGTATATACATTTAATAAATGCATATATGGAGATATTTAGCTGTCAAAAGAATGGCCCTAACTGCAAAAATCTTTCAAAGACCTAACTGGTATCAGAGCTGATGTTGAGACTGCTGCTATACCAGTATGGCCCTAAGCCAAACCTCTTGTTCTGGCTGACCATGCAGACTGTGTCACTGGACATTAACTTCACACAACTTGCAACAACCACCAAGCGTCTAGTCCTCTTGTGTCTGCCTAAGGTCAGATCCTATCTTTCCTCATAGTAGAGTAGATTATCAACATATTCAAAATACTACAACAAAGTCTTGGAAAAAAACCAGGAGGACAAAAAGTCACTTCTATTTTTCTTAAAATCCAGATATTGTCATCATTCAATAAATCAAAGTTCTATAATGAGTGAGGTGAGAAAGCCTTAATTCACCACGCTGGCATTCCAAATTTCCCAAGCATCCATCTTGGTCTTGTCTTCTACTTCCTGAATACACCTCTGTTCTCCAGCTTTTAAATTCCCCTACCTGCTCCCTAAAGGCACTCCACTGACACGCAGAGTTATCTATTCTTACTCGAGTCTCCCACTGTACTCAAATACACGGCATTTCCTAACTTTTACTGTTATCTGTGTAGGATTCTAAAGCTGGGAAGATAGTGAAAACTTACCTTATTAATGGGTACTTTAGACTAAAGGAAAAAATATAAGCTTTGGAATTAGAGAGGGCTTGATTTGAAACCCAGATCTGTTGCTTCTTGGTTGTATAGTCTCAAGCAGATCATTTATGTCTCTCAGTAAGTTTCCTCTTCTGTAAATATAATCTATAATATATCACTACCAGTTATTCAAAGAATTAGAGCTAGTGTATGTAAAGCATATGGCACTATACTAGGCACATAGTAAGACCTAATACATGGCAGTTATTATTGTCATTCAATTTTGTACACCCCTTCACTCCATTCCCAAAGGTCCATCACATCGCCTTAGTGTTTTTTTAAAACAATGAGAAAATTAAGATGACAGAGAATAAACTGGACCCACAATTTCATCTTAACCAGGCTTGATGCAACCAAAGTCATGGGGGTTGGGGGTTGGGTAGAGTACTGTTTAATTCTAACACTGTTATTCAAAAGAAATGTGTATAAGAGGTCTCCATGAAGATGCCAATTTTCATATAATTGGTTAAGAGATCAGACATGTCTTAAGCTACTATAGAAATGTCAGAAATGTTAAATGCTTAAGTGAAAATATTTCTTTATGTTCTATCTTTAAATTGCTTCTTTGATGAAAAAGAAAATTATTTTAAAAGGCATCATGAAGAGACCACATTAAGCAGGGGGTGAGGAGAGATTTAACAATAAACATATACAATGGAACTCCTCTGTTGCACTGCCTGTAGGAAAATATGGGAGTGTTATATGTATCCCATGGAGAGGCCTGAACCTGAGCAACAGGAAGTCATGTTACAACAGACCTCACTGCAGAAACAAACCTAAAGCAAGTTTTGGAAAACCAGAATTAACCATAATGTCAGTAAAATAATGCCTTCTGTCTACAGTAGCTATGGAAATGGAGCAAACCAATGGATGCTGATTGTTCAGATTCCCAAAGGTGACGGTAAGTACAAATGCACAGGAGAAGTAGAGGATAATGTACCTAAGAAAGATATATCCTAAATCTAAAAATTAGGTATTTCCTAAATTTGAAAGATATTCAATTCAAATACATTAATGCTCAACTTCTATTCCCTATGCTTTCTCACCTCTATACTTCTATTTATTTTCTTCAGTTTGTCTAAGATGCCTGAAAGATAAATTCTGCTTCTTTGGACCACTCAAATACCATCTCTTCCCGCTCCCCTACACACTCAACTAGAAGTGGTCCCCCGCCCCCAACAACAACTTCAGCATTTTCACTTACCTGGACTTGTAGGACTTTCACGCTGCATATGACATGGAAATGTCTTTTGTTTCACAGATTCTCTCTTCCTCACTGGATTATAAACTCACTGAGGTCAGAATGTTCTTATAAAGCCCCAAAGAGTTGTGAAAGAATATTTTCAGAAAATGTTTGTTGAATGAAAGGGAAATAAAAGGTAATTTTTTCAAAGTCTGGAATTATTTTTAGCATAATCATGTTCTAGCAGATTTGCATTACTGTTTCCATATCTAAGCAAACTTTAATAACAATAATGGTTCCTATCATGCTAACATAAAGTGAAAAAGTGAAAGTGACTCAGTCTGTCCCACTCTATGGGATCCCATGGATATATACAGCCCATGGAATCCTCCAGGAAAAAATACTGGAGTGGGTAGCCTTTCCCTTCTCCAGGAGATCCTCCCAACCCAGGGATCGAACCAAAGTCTCTTGCATTGCAGGTGGATTCTTTACCAGCTGAGTCACCAGGGAAGCCCAAGAATACTGGAGAGGGTAGCCTATCTCTTCTCCAGCCGATCTTCCTGACCCAGGAATCGAACCGGGATCTCCTGCTTTTGCAGGCGGATTCTTTAACAACTGAGCTATCAGGAAAGCTCAAGGAGCTAATAAAAAGGTATTATTTTGTGGATTTGGCAGGGGGGTGAAAACAGATGATTAAAGGGTCAAATTCTGTCTTCAGATAAAGTTGCTCTAACTTTCAGGTCTACTACTCAAAGAATGCAAGACACAATTTAATAACATTTTATACAACAGCTTGGAGGCTTCCTACACACTTGCCCTCTCTGCTTCCCACTTCCTTTGCACTGGGACCTGAGGAAGCAAAAGAGATCCTGAGTAAGAACTTAGAGTCACAGGACCCAGTCTTTGCAAAACCCAAACAGAGAAACAGGAGCAAGGAATAAAGGTGAGAGCTGTTCAACAACTGAAAACAAATCTAAGAAAAACACTAAATGAAACATGTGAATAGAGCAGTGTGGTTATAAGAAAATAATTTTAAAAAAAGAAAGAATCATAATGAAATAATATACAGAACTTGTCTTAAATTTTTCAACAAAAAAATGATGAAGCAAATATGGCAAAACATTCTTGTGAGGTGTTCAGTATAATATTCTATCTAGCTTTCCATATATTTCAAATTCTTCATAATAAAAACTAAAAAGAATTTTTAAAAACTTGAAAAAAATATTGAGCTGTGAGGTGTGGATTCCGGTTCCCACCTAGGTCATGTACTGATGGGTAAAGATAAGTAAAGTAAACCTCTGTGAGTCTTAGTTCTTCATCTGTCAATACTACTAAGCTTAAGAGTTATTTCAGGATTAAATTGGTATGTAACATAATGAGGGCGGTGCCATCACACAGTAATTACACTATATAGGTTAGCTACTATTATTGTTAGTATTCCTGCTGGAAGGTACAATAACCTAGTTAAACAGTTTTATTTTCCCACTGTATAGAGAACTTACTGCTGATGGCAGTGGGGGAACCTGGAGGAAAAGATCACTGTCTTTCTCTGGTCCAATATTTGTAAAGAAACTATGGTGGCTGCTAAAAGCCACAAAATTAAACAAAGAAAGGAGGACGCTAAAGCACCACCTCCCTCAGCAAGAGAAGACCTAGAGCTTACTACGGTGACTGACAGCTGCCACAACCTCCACCTCCACAAACACAGAACTGGAAGTAATCAAGCTTTGTGCAACAGCAGTAATCTGACATGTTATTAACAATAAAAATCAGTTGCTACTCATACAATAAAAAATTAAAGGTAAGAGTTATATATGCTTAAAAGGCTAAGAGCACGTTAAATTCACTCTCCTAGAAGAAATGATGGTCAAGATTCCAGTGGCATATGTACATGGGAAGCAAATGATTTCTCTTTTCTCAAAAGAAAGAAAAGACACATCAGCTTCTACTTCAACCCATTCTCCCTACTGCAGAAAAATTTTGCAAGCAAACAGAAAAACCTTCTAACTTAAATATGCAAAGATTATATTTAGCTTAATCCTTCCTTCTGTGCTTAGAATATACTTGCCCATGAGGACACTCAAGACTTACACCATGGCCTCACAGGTACCTTTCTTCCCCAAACTGACAACATTCAGATAAAAAGAAACAATCCCTTCATTAAAAATAGAAAACAGAAAAGACCATAATACATGTCAATGTCAGTGAAAGGAAATTCCAATAAGAGTAGACCTAACAGCAACAGGAAGAAAAGTCATTGCTGCCTGGAGCATTGTTCTTATAGCAACAGCAGAAATAGCGATGATGTTCATATTAACAGCTTGTATTTAGTCTTCTACAAACGAAATGCTGCGCTAAGTGACTGCCTTGCATTAACTCACGTAATCCTCAAATTCAATGAAGTATTATGACTTTAATTCCCCACTGTGCAAATGAAGAAGATGAAATTGGTTTTGCCAAAGGTCATATAGCCAGCATCAACAAGAGGTGGGATTTGAACCTGGGTCTGACACCAAAGCCCAAGCTGTTAATTAGTGAGCCACACAGGCTCTCTTGAATGGATTCCTACAGCTGCTGTAAGCCTGGAGCCATGACTCTGGTATTGCCAAGGCCAATTAGAGGCACTGATTGATAAACCACAGTCATCTTGCCACCTTCCAATTAAAAAAAAAAAAAAAGATGTTAAAAACTAATTCTAGTAAGTATACTTTTAAAAGTTCTTTTTTTTTTTTATTACCATTAGTTCCCATGCAAAACACTTACTATTCCCATGTTGTGAGCTTAAACTCATCTTATTCAGAAACTTCTGTTCACAATGATTCATTTTCTTCTGGTTTCACATAGGTAAAGCACTACTATACTGAGAATGAAAATTGTGCTGATAATGATTAAAAGGGGTACCAGTAATTCAATAAAAAAACATGAAAAGCATCAACACAGCATGAAATATACCCACTCCACTTTTACTTTTTACTTTTTAAAACCTATTGAAAGAGGTAGATATTTAACCCCATCCACAGAAAATAAGTACCCAATTTTAAAAGTCATGTTTTTTTAAAAAAAATACTTTTTCAGGCTCTGAATATTTCCAAATTCCAAATGTATTTTAAATTAATAAAATTTAATGAAGGAGGTCCAATGGGGTAGGTAGGCAAATATACCACAGTTAAGTCACAATATGCATAACTCATATTTGTTCATGAAAAATGTTCACAGCCTGAAATACTGTGATCTTGTGATCACAGTCTATTAGTACTATGGACAGTGTTAGGGTTCATTTCAGCACTGGGAAAACATTTGCCAATGTCTTAAACAAGTATCTGGTTCACACTTATCTATGACCATGATTTTAAAAACTAACTTGAAACTGCTGACATATTAAGTATTCTTTATTAGTTCTATTCATGGAATTTTTTTGTCCTTCAAAACACAAAAACATAAATATATTGCTTCTTGGTTCCAAGTATTCATTCTTTCATTTTAACAAAATTAAGATATGTAACTGTATGTATCAATTGTATGAATATACAGTATATATTTTATTAAAATAACAAGTGAACAAGCAGAATTTAACCATTTCCACTACTGCATATATAAATTTATGCTCCAATTAATTTTTTACTCAACTCAATAGAGGAAAAATGTCTACACATCAATTATTTCCATGTTTCTACAGACAATTCATTCTAGAATGCTTTTTTCTTAAGTCTTTTATTCAGTATAAGAAATTTTCTTCATTGTTATTATAAAACTGTCATGATCTCATTTCTCAAAAAAAAAAAAGTAAAATCTGTTAAGTTTGTATTACTATTAGCCACATTAAGGTTCAAGTTCACTGACTTTAGTTGTGTTTTTGCAATGGTCCTAAATATCTCTCCAACTGTATGATGAACGTCCTCTAGCAAAAATAAGTTAAAACTTCACTAAAGCATGTATAATACCTAACATATGAGTACATCTGTTAAGATGCCACTTTTTTTTTTTTTTACTACAAATTAACTAATGAAAGAATACTGAATTAAAGGCAGTGTTAGTTGCTCAGCCTGTCCAACTCTTTGCAACCCCACAAACTGTAGCCTGCCAGGCTCCTCTGTTCAGGAGATTCTCCAGGCAAGATTACTGGAGTGGGAGGCCATTCCCTCCTCCAGCAGCAGAGAATAAATGTGAAGTGTATCCAATGCCTAAGAAAAAGCTTTAATAGTACAAAATTAAATTCAATACATCTGAGGGGAGAAAAGTGATGCTCACTCCAAATCAAACACTCGTAAGGACACTGCAGGCCAGGTTTCCAAGCACCAGCCAACCCCTTATACACCAATACCAAAGCATCAAAAGTATAAAGAACAAATATATGTGTATGTATACAGAAACAATAAGGAGAGGTAAGTCAGATTTAGTTATTTAAATCAAAGCATGTTATTAACTCTGAGAATCTGAAAGAGAAATAGAGAATATATATGACTCACTGTAAGAGAGGACATTCATAAAAAATCGAGCATTTGCAAATACAAAGAAATATTTAAAACGAACAAAATGACAGACATAAATCAGAGATGAAATGGAGTAAGTAGAAAAAGAAGAGATAAGAAACCAAATTATTGCTCATGTAATTAGCATTTTGATCATGTTAATAATCACTAAAAGATACTGGACATTACCTTGTTTATTAATTTCCATAACCCTCAAGGTAATACTATTAATATCCCCATATTACAGATGGGGATACTGAGGCACATAAAGCTAAAGTAACATTTCCAAGATCACATGGTTAACGAGTGGTTCATTTGGATTTAAGTGTTTTCCTATTCTGTAACAAACCCAGAAATTTAGAAGAAATGGTTCATGTCAATCACCAAACAAAATTCTTTAACATCTCATTTCTCTTTGGAAACCAAAAAACACATTCAGTGTCACGTTCCTCTAACAACTTTATAGGAAATAATTTCCTTTATTGAGTTTTCTCTAAGTTTTAAAAGAAGGGCAATGTTAAGAGTTGAAGGTCTACAGTGTTAAAGCTTCTTAAAATAAATAAATAAATTCTCTTTCCTGTATCACTGAATACAACAGGGTCAAAATAGGGGGTTTGAGATTTTTATGTCCAACAAATGAAGGTCCCAATCTCAAAGCTTACATAGACATTACAAAAAATGTTTCAATGGTAAGCGTTTATTTTAGTATTGGCTGTCTGCCCAGAGAATACCAGAGTACATTTTAACCAAGTAGACAGAAAACAAAGTGGGACAGATTTGAACTCTACTTTAAATCTACTAAGATCTATGTAACACCACAATATAATTTCCTCTCATTACTTTTAACATACAGTTAGACTTGGGAAGTAACCAGGTAATTTTTTTAAGTTCAATAATTCATACCTGATCATTTTAACTTACAGTCCATGTTCTTACATACTTTAAAGTTATATTTTAATTGAATTTTGGAGATTTAAGGGAAAAAAGCACTAAACCAACAATGGTATCTTGTTTTGCAAGGTAACATCTGTGAAAAGGATAGAACATTAAAAGAGCACACAGGTCTATTTAACTGTCTGGAAAGAATTAGAAAGGTTGCATTGTGTCTGTGAACACATATAAATATGTAAAGTTATCTACAGATCTTATGTGCAGCATGTATACATTTAATTCTATAATACCAGCTTTTCTTGCTTTTTCAATTAAATCTTGAACTTTATGCTAACCAGTTCTCAAGAGGAAAGAATTATAAATGTGCCACATCCTGTTCTTTATTTCAAAGTGTCAGCGTGAAATAATAAAGAGCTAATGTGGTCCTAACGATTACTGTACGTTGCATTAAAATTTCGTCTCTTTGTCCCATTTAAGGACTCATGACATGCTTCTGGCCATATGGAGTCAGTTACACAGACTCTGATTTTGTCTCCATAAACACTACTTCACTACTTGCACAGGAACAAAAATAACATAAACTAAGAAATAATTTCCACCACTTTTATAGCCGAGTTTTCCAATGATTCCATTACAATTCAAATCATCAATATATCATGAGGTCAAATTTCATTACAATGAAATCAATGGAAATTTCAAAATTTTCACAAAGGAATATTGAAATCCCAAATTAAGTACTCATTAGCTTACACTTTTTTTTTTTAAAGTAACAACTGTTTTTTAAGCAATAGCTCTTTTAAAATTGTTATGATGTATGTGAACATACATTTTAATGCTACTGAATGAAACAAACTTGGTCAATACCAACAGCTAATACACACCACGAAAGCGTCCCGGGAGGGACCACACTCATTCTTCTAAAGGCTGGTGAGCATCCCAGCAGCCACTCCAGAAGCACTGCGGTGCACAGCAAAAGCACTGGGTAGGGACCCGAGAGCCTCCTCTCCCACTACTTTACATGGAACTGGACAAGCGATTTACCTCCCTGGACTTTGGTTCTCACTGGTACGAAGAAACTGAACTAGATACTTCGTTTGCAAACTGCTGAAGCAGAATCCTGGCTACAATTATGCCCCCAGAATAAAGAGATCGAAGGAGACCTGCACCAAATTCTCTTCAGCAGCAACTCACGAGGCAGTGCCGAGCAAGCACCTAGGGCCTCAGCAGAGTGCAATCAGAAATCTGGGGGGCGTTGAAAACACTTATTACCGCTCAAACACTTTCCAGCACTTAACTCCCAAATGCTTTGTGCTGAGATTAAACTAACACAACCACATACATTGCTGCTCCCAGAAATATCAATCAGAAACTGGATAAAGCAATTACATTCAATAAATATTTACTGAATATCCACCAGGAGGTAGATCCTGAGGATTAGTGGCAAATAAGACATAGTCCCTTCCTGAAAAAGAGCCTTACAAGCTATAGGAGAGACAGGTACAACCAACTATAATACAAACAGGCAAAATAGTGCAGCAGTAGCAGAATGCTACTAAGACACATAAGAGGGGCAGTTTACTCAAATTGGAGGTGTCAGGCAAGGCTTGTCAGAAAAAATTGCATATAAGCTAACAAACCAAATGTATACATCATAAATAACAGTGTCCTAACTCCAGTGGATTCACTCACTCTTCTAACCACTCCTCTCAAGTCTCCTCCTTACTCCCCACACATTCCAACCATTTCACCCTTACTCTACTGTTCTCAGTAAAACTGACAATGAGTATGTCCATGTGAGCACTTCTTTTAAGGACAATAATATGCTTTCAAGACTGAGTGCTTTATGGAAACATCCACATGGGTGTGAGTTAACACAAGAGATGTGTGGAGGTGTAAGGTGCATGGTTATTTTTATAAAATCTGTCCATGAATTTCTACTGAGGGTAAGGGCCATAACTTTATGCTCAATATATTACAGTTCAAAGATATTTTGAATGTTTCAATGTCATCACAGGTATCAACCTAACATAGAAATTAATTAATCGATATTTTGAAAAGATCTGAGTCAGTACTATATATACATTAACTATGAGATCTTTTTCAGAATCAATAAAATCTCATGTCTCCAAATAGACCTATTAGGGAAGTAATATAATTTGATTAATTTGCTATCTTGACCTTCAATTTTTATATTTAATTCCTTATAAACTGTAGCTTTGAGGTATGTGTTTTCTTCCGTTTTTCTCTTTTACTATATCTTAAAATTTTAATTAATGAAAAAATTCAAGTTCAACTGGCCACTAAAGTCTTAGGAAATCAATTCCTTTTCAATGCAAAATACATTTTACAACTCTCAGATAGTAACAAATATGAACAAAAGCTGTTTAATATGTACTTGCAAAAAAAGCTGTAAAATTCACAAAGGTTTAAGTATAATAGAAGACACCCAAAGAAGGTATTTACTATCAATAAGCTAATTATAATCAGCTCAGTTCAGTCGCTCAGTTGTGTCCGACTCTTTGTGACCCCATGGACTGCAGCACACCAGGCTTCCCTGTCCATCACCAACTTCCCAAGCTTACTCAAACTCATGTCCATTGATGCCATCCAACCATCTCATCCTCTGTCGTCCCCTTCTCCTCCCGCCTTCAGTCTTTTCCAGCATCAGGGTCTTTTCCAGTGAGTCAGCGCTTCACATCAGGTGGCCAAAGTATTGGAGTTTCAGCTTCAACATCAGTCCTTCCAATGATGTTGGGTTGATCAGGACTGATTTCCTTTAGGATGAACTGGTTGGATCTCCTTGCTGTCCAAAGGACTCTCAAGAGTCTTCTCAAACACCACAGTTCAAAGGCATCAATTCTTCGGCACTCAGCTTTCTTTATAGTCCAACTCTCACATCCACACATGACAACTGGGAAAACCATAGCTTTGACTAGACAGATCTTGGTTGGCAAAATAATGTCTCTGCTTCTTAATAGGCTGTCTAGGTTGGTCACAGCTTTTCTTCGAAGAAGCAAGCATCTTTTAATTTCATGGCTGCAGTCACCATCTGCAATGATTCTGGAGCCCCCCAAAAAAGTCTCTCACTGTTTCCATTGTTTCCCCATCTATTTGCCATGAACTGATGGGACCAGATTCCATGATCTTAGTTTTCTGAATGTTGAGTTTTAAGCCAACTTTTTCACTCTCTTCTTTCACTTTCATACAGAGGCTCTTTAGTTCTTTGCTTTCTGCCATTAGGGTGGTATCATCTGCATATCTGAGGTTATTGACATTTCTCCCAGCAATCTTCATTTCAGCTTGTGCTTCATCCAGCCTGGCATTTCTCATGATGTACTCTGCATATAAGTTAAATAAGCAGGGTGACAATATACAGCCTTGATGTACTCCTTTCCCGATTTGGAACCAGTCTATTGTTCCATGTCCAATTCTAACTGCTCTTAATCTGCATGCAGATTTCTCAGGAGGCAGGTCAGGTGGTCTGGTATTCCCATCTCTTGAAGAATTTCCCACAGTTTGTTGTTATCCACACAGTCAAAGCAGAAGTAGATGTTTTTCTGGAACTCTTGTTTTTTGATGATCCAACGGATTTTGGCAACTTGATCTCTGGTTCCTCTGCCTTTTCTAAATCCAGCTTGAATGTCTGGAAGTCCACGGTTCACATACTGTTGAAGCCTGGCTTGGAGAATTTTGAGCATTAACCTGCTAGCGTGTGAGATGAGTGCAACTGTGCAGTAGTTTGAGCATTCTTTGGAACTGAAATGAAAACTGATGTTTCCGGTCCTGTGGCCACTGCTGAATTTTCCAAATTTGCTGGAATACTGAGTGCAACATTTTCACAGCATCATCTTTTAGGATTTGAAATAGCTCAACTGGAATTCCATCACCTCCACTAGATTTGTTTGTAATAATGCTTCCTAAGGCCTACTTGACTTCACATTCCAGAATGTCTGGCTCTAGGTGAGTGATCACGCCACCGTGATTATCTGTGTCATGGAGATCTTTTTTGTATCATTCTTCTTTGTATTCTTGCCACCTCTTCTTAATATCTTCTGCTCCTGTTAGTTCCATATCATTTCTGTCCTTTATTGTGCCCAACTTTGCATGAAATGTTCCCTTGGTATCTCTAACTTTTGTGAAGAGATCTCTAGTCTCTCCCATTCTATTGTTTTCCTCTATTTCTTTGCATTGATCACTGAAGAAGGCTTTCTTATCTCTCCTTGCTATTCTTTGAATTCTGCATTCAAATGGGTATTTCTTTTATTTTCTCCTTTGCCTTTAGCTTCTCTTCTTTTCTCAGTTACTAATTATAATATCACCCTTATTAATGAAAAATATATATTAAATCCAAAATATTCATTAACTACACCTCTCTTTAAATAATAAATATTTGTGATAACTGCATTATTTATAAGGTGAATAAAGGTTTTCTAAATTTAAAAAAGTACATACATATAACACGTAATACTTGCTTAGAGGTGAATTAACCTGGAATTATATTTTTAAAACTTTTATAAAACAAACTAATATAAACTGACTTCCCAGTAATATCCTCAAGTTGGTAGGCCTTTAGTAGTAATGAAACACACAATAACAATGCATTTTCAAAGCCTATAATATCAAAAGAATAAAACAATGATTTTTTTCAACCATAGAAGGCATCACATGATAAAAGAAGTAAAACTGAAAATGCTGGGGAAGGGGGAAAAACACTTTAAACTACAACGGCAAGACGGCCGATGTAATTCTTATCATAAAATTTTACATATTTAAAAAGATACATGTCCACTCACAGATTCCTAAATTATACTGGGTTCAAATACTGTGGGTGAGCTTACTTCACGTGCACCTACTTGCTGCTCCTTGTCCATGTCATTCTTCTCCTAGCGGTTCTCTGTGCCGAGGCACATAACCATGTGCATCAAGAAAAAGAATTAAATCACTTCTCCCACTCAGTTTTACCTTTATTACTTCAGAGATTGGCCCCCCAAAAAAGTATTTAATATTCTCAGACCATTCACTCATGAGCTGAACCCACCTGTCTATAAACAATTCAACTTCCTCAACCAAAATCCTATGTACACAAAAGAAAAAAATTCAACAACAAAAAGAGACTTAGGAACAGAGAGAGCAGTAAAATATGAAGAAGCACTTTTGGTTTATTTATTTAACTGCAACAGAAGCTGCTGCAACTGCAAAGAGCCTCTTCTGACTGATGTGACATGAGTCCCTACATCTTAAAACAAGGCACTTTGAACAGATGGCTATTTGGCTAAAGTCTTCAGGCATTATCTCCCACTCTCAGTCACATTTGCCAAAGAAGAGGGCAGTAGGTTTCTGCTACAGCTTCAGTATTTGTACACTGACAATTACACACAGGACCACAACTTAGTGATAAATAACTGCTACCATAATTTACATCAGTAAGGGTGTAAGCTAGTTTCAAACACACAGCAAGAAGCAAAACACTAAAGCCTAGGTAACGAATTCATTTTAAGTGCCTTAAATGTAGGCTACAGCTAACATACAATTCAAAGACTATTCTGTACTAATAAGTATTTCAACTTATGGCCACTTTTAGTCATTTGTTTATGTCAGAAGTTTATACTGCCACAGTAATGACTAGCAAAATGTGTAGCTGGAATATAAACCAATTAAGGATCACCTTATATTCATACATTATATTTTTAATCAGTCTCCCAAAAGCACATTACAATGCATGCTTACGGACACTAGCCTTCATATAGCTGCTTTCAGATTATATCTGTGTTAATTCCAAAGAAACAAGCAGCCTTCTGCTCTGGTGCTTCAGTAAAACACTGGGATAAATAACATCCAAGCTTCTAATGCAATAACGTGCTAGAAATTGCCTCGGAAAGGGAACTTACAGGAATTTTAAAAAACAACAACAAAAAAATGCATCATCACTTCCTTGGAAGACTATACAAGCTTCCTGAGCAGAATGTCCGTGCCCTCTTTTTGGTCACATCCTCTTCTATCCACCTTGCACACTAAATTCTGCTCAAGTCACACCTTCCCTGTCTCAATCCTCATCTGCACACATTCCCTCAGCGCCCCTACTCCCAATTCTTGCTTAAAATATGTAACACAGATTCTCCTAGTTCTTAGGATAAGTCCTTATCATGTCTGTAGAGCCATCTGTAAACTGACTGTGCCTGGTCTGCGCCCACTGACACTCAGATCTGCCTCATCTGATAACACTCTCTCAGGTACTTTCTGTGCTAGAGCCGCACTGGTCTTCCATTCCTGCAATACACGGAGCTTCCTGCCACCACGGGCTGCTGTCACATCTGCCACAGAAATACTGTCACTCCTCTCTTCATCCACTTCAAGTCCACTCTACTTTCATATTTCAGTTCAAACACCACTTCCTCAGACAACTGATTTTATTAAGTCCCGTACTATCTACGTAGCACCATACAATCCAGTTTCTGTACTTACCGCAGTTGTGATTTTTTTATGTTTATTTATGTGACTTTACTCGGAGAAGGCAATGGCACCCACTCCATACTCTTGCCTGAAAAATTCCATGGACGGAGGAGCCTGGTAGGCTGCAATCCATGAGGTCGCTAAGAGTCAGACACGACTGAGCGACTTCACTTTCACTTTTCACTTTCATGCACTGGAGAAGGAAATGGCAACCCACTCATGTTCTTGCCTGGAGAATCCCAGGGACGGGGAGCCTGGTGGGCTGCTGTCTATGGGGTCGCACAGAGTCGCACACAATTGAAGTGACTTGGCAGCATGTAACTTTACTAATGCCTACATCTCCCCCCACAGTTTAAATTCAAAGACTGCAAAAGTTCAAGTTTGTTTGCATCCACCACTATATTCCCCAGTGCTTACAGCATTGTGACTGGTACAAACGAAGCAATTAATAATTGCTGAGTGAGTGAGTGAAAAGGGGGGATTAAAATATCAGTATACATCTCTCAGTAAGAAAATTTATTACCACATTTTTCAGTTGCAATCCCACAACAATATACTTTCACTGAATTGGAAATTTGGCAAAACTCCTCTCTAGGGATCAAATTTTTCATCCTTTGACTTCGAGTGTGAAAATAAAATTCTTCATATATAAACCCATGAATTTACATCATAAAAATAGTAAGCTATTCTAGAATTAAATCTTTAAAAACTAGACTGTGCTTCAGAGAGACAAAGGATTAAAGATGAATTTATAAAAATAAAGAAATGGACAGGAAAAGGGATAGAAAAGAAAACTCAGAAAGTAAAGCAACTTCCTGAAGGGAATAAAATGGTTTAAGAATATATTTTAATTCACTGTTAAGATAAAAAGATACTAGGGTTGAAATTTTTGGCAAGAAAGGAATAATGTTATTTTTTATACATAAAAGGATCCCTTAAAAGAAAGCAGATGAAACAACTGATTTTTTTTTTTAATTTGGGAAGCAATTAGATGCCAGTCTGTTAAGGATGTAATACTTTAATATAAAAATGTCATAATCAACAGCCCAGCAGATACTATATAATTCATTTTTCCTCATTGTAGTTATACTGATTTAGGATGTGGAGGTTTAATTTTTCCCCATAATATTTACACTTCTAAAAATCTTGTTCTCTAAGTAAGGGCCATCACTTACAAGTACTTGTTTTATGTAGAGATTATTCTGAAGTGTCAAGAGATCAACTCATCATATTATGTGTATTCCCTTATGACACCATTTACTGGAGAGACTCAACTACACCATGTCAAACAGTAACCAATTTTAAACTCAGTTACCTTAAAAAACACTGTGTTACTGCCATATAGACATTCCAGCGTGTTCCTTCCTCACCTATATTTTTATTTCCTTGACTTCTTTATTCATTATTGCTTCATTGCTAACATTTCCTTTTGATGTGTATTGATCACACTAATAGCTAAAATACTGCTTTTTGTGCCTGGAACTGATGGACTGTATTTTATAAAAATCCATATGAATTGACCAACAAGTTTATTTAATGATGTTTATTCAAAGGAATGACATTTTCTTGACATTTTCACCATATTTAATATATTCAAGATAAAATACATGTTAGCTTTTTAAATATATATATATAACTTAGAAAATCTAACACTGTATAACAAATCCACCACATGTAAATTTTCATAGACCATCTAAGCTACATGTACCAAGTCTATCACCAATATCTATTAAGACAACCTGATTTTGTGCTACCCACCTGTTGGAAGTATAAAATAAAGATCTTTATGTGAAAGTAGTGCTTTAAGTTCAAAATGAAGACATTTTTATTCCTACATATAAAATCCTAAATGTGACTAAGTTAGTTTTATCTTAAGATTTGACTAAATTAGTCATGAATAAGAGTACTAAACAGAAGTAACACACCTCTTTAACTCCTAGGATAGTACTTGGTGCTTAAGAAACATTTTCTAGGTGAATGAACAAATAAACAGCACAAATATTTGTGATGAGAAACTACTAGGCTCCTCCCCCCACATATTTCCTGGCCTCCAATCAGAAGAAAGTTGAGAAAATTAAACCTGTCTCAAATGTGAGTAACCCCAAAGCCTATAGAATCCAACCAATTCTACAAAAACAACTGTTTTAACCCCATAAGATACTTCCTGGAAGTCTCCCTGTTTTATAAACTCCCAAGATCCAAGATGCAAACTAAAATTAGAATTTTCTTCTTCAACAAGTCTAAAAAGACAGTCATCTGTTTAAACAATTCCAACAATGACTGTATAAAGGACTTAAAAAAAAAAAGTTCCAGGCCTATAACATAGACTCTGAAATACTTTTTAAAAGAACATGATCCAAATGGAAACCCACCAGATGCTACAGACAAGGTCAGAGGTGGGGGTGGAGGTGGGGTGAGGGGAACACTGTCTGAAATGAAAGACAAGAAGCATAAGCTGCCTAGAGGAGTCTTCAGAATGTGACAGGACTACGATGTCTGGTGAGTTGAACCAAAGTGATCAGTTTGGCCTTAGAAAAACATTACAGCACTGAATCAATTATGAGACGATGGGGTTTGGGGGAATATATATACATGTATAAACAGAAACATGGGAAACATAACAGCCACTAGACAGCAGAGAGGTGCTCACTAATGTGCAGCAGGGACACAGTATAATATGTCCCAGAAAACATTTAATTCCTTTGATCTCATGTTCACCAAGCAATCCTTTAACACTGCTAATTTAGTTTCCCAGATACCAAGACACAATGAAAAAGCATGTTGGGGAGCAACGAGCTTTCCCAATTCACTCCACTGTCAATTAACTGACAAGCACTGAGGATTATAAACCGACTTTTCTCTGAAAGTGTCTCAGGTCCCCAGAGCTGGATCACACCCAGGCAAACTGATGAAAATACAAAGCTGAAGTCATGCACCGAGAGTAATGGATCCCTTTACACTTATAAAACTGAGAATAAACTTAATATTTATTAATTTTTTTAAACACAGTAAGTCCATTATATATCATCCCACAATATATTATTCATAGGAAAAATAACTATATTCATTAAAATTAGTTGAGTAAAGGGGTGCTGATTTTCATTATTGCTAACCACTTTTAAGTCTGCCTTAACAGAAGACAACTGATTGTTGACCTGCTTCTAAATGCAATACATTGTAATATGCTGTCTTGGTTAAAGTTTACAAAAACAATCCAACTCCATGCAAAGACATACTTGGAGAAGAAAGGAACATTTTAATAACCCTTAGAATTAGCTGTGTTATACCAAAAGCTGATAAATGGTAGCTTCTAAACATTAGTACATTCTAAAAACCTGTATCAATGAACTTTCCATCATCTGTCACATTAAAACCCCACTGTTTGCCTTGCCCACTAAATGGACCTGTTAACCCAATGCATGATTTTGTAAAATCATGCACTGATTGTCTGGAAAATACTCATTCTGAGTTATGCAGATCTTCTATCTGCTGACACATTTTACCATTAAGTAAAGTTACTCAGTCGTGTCTGACCGTGACCCCATGGAGTAGCCCACCAGACTCCTTCATCCATGGGATTTTCCTGGCAAGAATACTGGAGTGGGTTACCATTACCATACAATATCCAAAAATAAAATCACACTTACTGTTATCTCCAATAATCTCATCAGAAAAATCTTTGGGTACTGGGAACCTAAGAAAACACAGTAGCTGACAGAAGTTTTTAAAACTATAATTTTCACATGAAATCACAAATTCTATAATAAGCAACAAATACATCAGTCTTCCTTGACAAGCTCACTTCAAGTTCATTTTGGAGAAAAAATCTGCCTAATACCTAGGTCTGAAACTATAGTTTGTCAGTTTTTCTTTGAAAACCAAGAAAGCAACTGATTTAACACAAAATTCAGATAACTGCACAGATGCTTCCCCCTGAGATAACTACCCTGAGCATAAGTGTCTGATGTATGTATATACTTGTTAGTTTCTCTCATAGGATATTAAAAAGACACATGCTCAAGGATCAAGATTTAATACAGTTAATAATTTTTATGCCTTGATTAGTGACACTTAAATATAAGGTACTCTCTTCTTTGAATGTGTGGCAATGAAGAATAAAACAGTGATGACTAATACAGTTTGATACCTCTTCCTTAATTTCATAAGGCACCTGCAGATTGACACACCATTGCTTTTGCACCATCGGCGCAAATTTCAACACAGTGAAAAAGGCAAATATTACAAAAATTGTTTTCAGTTCCTGAAAGAGACTAAAGGACTCCCTCTCACCCCTATGACTGCAGACCACATCTGAAACTGACGTATAAAGGAGTATAAATCGACTTCTATGGGTTGTTTAGTAAGTATCTAAAACACTTGCACTGCAAAGGCTTGTTGTTCAGCCACCAAGTCATGGAAAGCCTTGTTAGAAATAGCCAAACGGCTTCTCTCCCAGAGATTTGTTTTTGCTGGGAAGATGGAGGCTCCCTACCTAATGAGACAATGGATTTGAAAGACCTCTAATAATTCTTATACTAAGTTAAATCTGCAGTCCTGTAACTTACATCCACTTATTGGAAAATAATACAAAATAATTTTTTGTTTACAACGGAGGCTATTTTATAAGTCTCTAAAAGTCCAACATGTGTCTTCTGTTTCCTCTTTGGGCTAATTATATCTAATTGCTATAACCATTCCCCATATGACATGGTCCCCAGACTTAGCCCCATCCCAACCAACCCTTCTGTCCTGTCATGGCTCCAGTTTTCAAAATCTTTAGAATGAAGCTTTCCAACATGAGCATCTAATTCCAGGCATCTCTGATGAAGAGAGAGAGCAGTAAAACTATTCAAGTACCCTGATGTGAATACAATGCTTATAATCAAGACAGACTAGGTATCATGTAAACTACATTAGTCATAAACCAAAACATCCAGCTTTTTTTCTTTTACTCACAATACTGTCAAGCCCCAGCTCCTCCATCTATACCTGTCAATCTGCTTTTTTAAAACTTTAATACAGAGTTTCACCTTTATCCTTATTACATTTTATCCTGTCAATCAGATACACTGACCAAAGATAAACTTTTGAAAACTCTCAACTTTATTACTATTTTTTAAATCGGCTTTAAGCAGATTTTATAAATATGACTTCTTTCTCATTATCCAAAACTTCCGTTATTTTTGTTTCTAAATTAACAAGAATGCTTCACAAAACAAAACCACAGGCAAAGTCCAGGGACATAAAACTGCAGAATCTCCTTCTGGGCCATGAAAGACTCAATCAAGACCCATTTGGGTATAAGTTCCCCAACACATATCCCTAAATTGCACAGAAGTTAAAATTCTGTACAATTGTTTACTTCTAAGTCAATGACTCAAGTAAAGGACCAAAGAGTTTCTTTCTAAAATAAAAGAATCACGTTTTCAGATGTAAAAAAATTCAGTCAGATACCAGCATGTGATTTTCTCCTTTCACCTTCAATGAGAAAGGTCATAACAAAGTGCAACTGCATTATTTTGAGTAACTAGTGATATCATTACCAAAAAGATCCTTTTTGCCATATATCCCAGACAAGTAAATATATCTGAAAGAACATCTCTTCTAGAAATGAGAAATCTCCAGTTTGCAGTAAATGGCCATAGAAAATGAAAGCACATTTTATAGAATTTAAGTCATCTTTTGCTCCCTACTAGATACTTTATATGGAATACTAAGCATCTACCCCAAGGCAACAAAGCATATTAAAAAAAAAAGATCTGAAGTCAAAAACTTCTAGGGCCCTAGCTTCACCACCTTAAAACTGAGTGGTCATCAGCATTCACTTCACATCTGTGTAACCCTTAAGATGTACTGGAACCTCAGTAGACTCAGAACACTTCATACATCATAGCGTAACTGTTAAGAATAATAATTAAGGTAGCATACAGGAAGATGCCTCATAAACTGTCTAGCATAAAGGAAAATTTCAATATACATGAGTTTCCATCCCTCTTGACACAGTGTCTTTCACGGAGTAAGCATCCCCTCATTATGCTTCCTTCCAAATCATTTAAGGCAAAAAACAAGTGTTATTCTGAGCTCCCACAGAAGACAACAGTTGTCTCTCCCAGTCCCAGAGCTAACAGCTTTTATAGACAGCATTACAGATTGTGATATAATTGATCAGAAAATATGCCTTGCTCTTTGGATACAGAGGCATGGCACACTATAAGCAAAGAAAAAGAAAAAAGAAGTTTGCCAAACTAGTGATCCTCAACCTAAGAAACTCTCACCCACAGAAAAAAGTACAGATTCAAAGTGAATTTTTTTCAATCAAAAGCACCTATCATATGCTTTTAAAAACATGACTCTTAGATCTCAAAATAAGAACTGCAATGGATAAACATAACTTGGCTAAGCATGGCACTGTAGGTGTTCTTTGAATGTAATTATTAGATATAGCAATAAAACCACTACAAGCAGAGAACAACAAAGTCAAGAAACTATGTCACCATGATTCAGAAACAGACATAGGACTGTCTTTTTTTAACATGGCAGGATACAGAGCAGTAAAAGAGGTATTTCAAATATAGTTTGATAAAACACATACATGCTATAATAAAAAGTATACATCCCTGCTTCATAGTTTGTCTCTGTCTTCCCTTGAAAGCATGGCAAGACAATTTAATCAGAGATATTTAATATACTACATTTCCTTTCCTTGACTCCCTTACACAGTGTCTATTTGTTAGATATCAAGATAAGAGAAATATGAGATGCAATGAAATTGGTAAATGTTTCTAAATATTGGCCCAATGACTGACAAAATATCACCCATACAACCAATTCTATTATCATTTCCACCTCACCAAATTAACAAAACCAAATATTTCAGTATCACACAATTTGTATTACAGGAATCAAAAGGAAAAAGGACTATCTATATAAAGGGTCAACTGAGAGAATAATCCTATAAAGGCTACCCACTTCAGTGTTCTGGCCTGGAGAATTCCATGAACTGTATCGTCCACAAGGTCACAAAGAGTCGGACACAACTGAGCAAACTTCACTTTCACATTATATATGAGAAAGAGAAGAAAGGCAAAGCTAGGATAACCCAGTGCAAACACTTACATTAAATGTGAGAACAATATTCCATATTTGCAGGTAAAGGTTAACCAAAGTTCTACACTACATAAATGGACAAGATAATAACTTGAAGAGATGAAAGTTTTTTTTTACTGGCTAAGCAAAAAAATTTCAGCTACAAGTATACAAATTAGAAACAAGCACCACATAATACAAAACTTCTTACATAATTTACATCCATTTTTAGTTATTCATCTGTCTTCCCAATGTGATTCCTATTTTCCCCGTGTCTAAGTACTTAGAAACATCACTTTGACTTAAATCTCAGACATTTCACATGAAAATTTCTCAAGTATAATTTTAAAATTTCATCTTATACTGACATTATTAATTTGGCACCCAACCACACTATTCTTACTATATTTAACAAGCCTCTTTCATTACTGATTATCTCCCTGCATAGTTAATTTTGTATTATTAAAAACAAACCAAAATATAAATCTATCATATAAAAAAAAGTAGCACATTAAAAGAGTACATTATCACATTTAGAACTCAGTGTCCGAAATAATATTTACTAACAGCTACTTGAATTTTACAACAACAGTTCTTTCACTGGAATTTCCAAAGCAAAATTCTTAACACAGATTACAGAATTTTCAGAGTTAGCTCTACAGATCTGTGTTACATTTCTGATGGCCAGATGTTACAGTACTCTATGGTACTCAACCAAACACTTTGATAACAGAGTATTTTGTATTTTGTACTGAAATATTTATACAATTTGACAATGATCCTAATTTCACAGTTAGGAAGACCTAGAGTCTTAACAACTTTCAGAGCTAACTGTTCTTTGAGACCGAACTGCAAAGGTATATGTAATAAATAATTCTGAAAATTAAAGTCAAAATTGGAGCTAAATTCAACTATGTAACTATGGAAAGCTATGCAGTCATTTGAAAGAAAAAATATCAATTACCCTACTGTCAGAAGTATCCAATATACAAACTGAAGAACATGAATATATTTGTATTAATAATGGAATAACGCTGCCATCCTGTGATACATCAATACCACTCTTCACCACCCCCGCCCTTGTCCTCACCTCTCTGCAGAGACTAACGCCCTTCCTGCTGATCACCTACTGAGTCTTCAGCAAAGGTGCACCTTACCAGTCTTGCAGTCTGCAGCACATATCAGGAATTCCAAACTTTGGGGGCTCAATCGAACTCAACATTCACTCCTAAGATATTCTGATTATTTAGCATTTCAAAGGGAGTTTGAAATGAGAAACATCTAACATCTTTTTGTTAAGTGGGTTCTGAATTAATATAAAGAACTTATTGGAGACTATATAGTTTTGCTCTGTAAGCAAAGCAATCTATATCAGAATGAATTTTTGTAAAGTGAATTACTGTTCTGCACTGCCCATTTTAAAGTATACTTATTTTCTCCACGGAACATGCACTTTGAAAATACATACATAAATTGTTTGTATAAAAGGGGAATACTGAAAGCAGAACAATTATTCAAAGTGGAAAGGTAATGAGTAAATATGGTTTTGCTCCTTAGGTCCAAAATTGTTTAAGAAGTTCTTCCCATAAAGATTTAAAATCTCCAGTTACTTGTGTGTGTATACGTACAAGATTTTTTAAAAAGAGAGCAGTTTCATGTCAAGAAGTAGTGGAGACTTTTTCTTAATTCATATTGTAAAATACAATTTTAATATAAAACTCATTCTGCGTATATTTAAACTCAGAGAAACTGCTGACGCAGATAAAAAATAATGTTGTATATATGGGTAAAGGATAAGTGGGAAGGTTTCTCAAGGTCCAACAGTGGTGTCAAGTAATGGGGACATTCACGTATCTGAGCAGGACACAAACTGCTTCTAAAATGTTACAGAAGAGTAGACTAGAAGAAAGAAAAGGGAGAAGGAAGGAGAAACCAAAGCAATCCGGGGCAAAATCCTGAAGTACAATACAGATGCTATGGTCATTCTCCATGGAACACTCACTCATTAAAGAATTACCAGTAGCTTACCTGGCTACCACCAGCTGTATTTTGAATCTATATGCACAGCTACTGAAAGGACTTTAATTACCTGAAAGGGTTGTTGTAGAAGCTGCCAATGACACAACAGTAAGCACCAGTTGAAAGATGCTGGTCATATCTCACAACTGTCAACATTCTTTACTGGAGTATCTCTATAATCTAAGTGATTTACTTCTGGCCTTCTTTATTCCAAACTGCTAACTGGAACAACTTTTAAGGATTTCACCTCAGTCTCTGTGGCTTGACCACACTGCGTTGGTCATAAAACCCCAAACTGGTACTGTTTACAACAAAAGACTCTTTATTACTATTATTGCCTACTGGTGCAATGGAACTCAAAAGAGTGGAGAAGAAAGCAAGCCAAGAAGGTGAGGCTCAACAGAAGGCAAGGACAGAAATATTTTCTGAATAGAACAAATGGTTAGATGTGCCGAAAATCAAATCAAAAAGAATGAGAACTTCATTTTTTAAATAAGTCAACTGGATATACATAGAAAAATATGACTTGTTGAATAAGTCTATAAAGATTATAGCTGACCATGTCAGGCTGCATCTTGATCGAACAAGAAAAATTTCTAAAATACCAGTGTTTCAGTGTCAACCACCACAGAACAAAGACAAAACTACAAAAATAAGTCACCTGCCTGCCATTTGTTCTTTCTCTCATAACTTCACTTTCCACTTCAATAAAGAAAGTAACTGGAAAATAATTTTCACAGATGCAGAACTCCACCTCTACCCAAATGCCAGAACCTTGGTCCCTCTTCTATTAACATAAATCATTGGTACTCAACCTGAGGCAATTTTGACCTCTAAGGTCAAAGTTTTTGATTGTCAAGACTGAGCAACTAGTGAATCAAGGCCCAAAATGTGGCTAAACATCCTACAGTGCCCAGGACAGCCCTCTAAAGGAAGAATTATATAGCCCAAAATGTCGTCAGTGCCAAGGTTGAGAAATCGACAAAGATGGATTATCCACGCTGTTAACAAGTCCCTAAGAAGATGCCCTAGACCCCATCCCCCTCACCTACTATAAGACACAGGTCCAGTAATTCTAAGTATCACTATTACATTAATTTGTGTGCAAGAAAAGGTAGAATCTTAACTAAGGGGATCCAAAAGAATCTTATTTAAAGTAATATATATTTTAAGCTGTCTTCAGCACTAATCAAACCTAAATCACTAATCAAAACTCTAGCAGTTCCTCTTTACCATATAATAACAATGTTTATATGTAGAAAACAATTTCTAAAAAAAATTGGAAAGGAGTTCCTTGTTAAATAGAAACATATCTTGAAATTTTATCTAAATAAACCATTTATGAACATTTTCTTTTTTAAGGAAAAAAAAAAAGGTGGAATCTAACTTTTTAAAAAATTATCATTCAAGCATTGGGTCCTCTGTTTGAGATTACACAGGACATCACCTAAACCTAAATTTCCTTTGCATATCATCCAACTGGAATCTGGTACCAGCAATTTAGACAACAAGAATATAAAAACACTCATGTTATCACAAATTACACTGTAAAACAATCACTTCTTTAAAGTAAACCAAAGTTTTAACTAAAATAATGTTTGTGAGATGGAACAAAAGGGGGAAAAAATGTATTTCTACAGATTATGTCTTCAAAAAAATGGAATACCAAAAAAAAAAAAAAAAAAGGAATACTAGGAGAATCTCAAAATAAACTATTGGGCCGGGGGGGGGGCGCGGGGCGTGCCGAGGCCGTGGTTAACACACTCTTACTACCAATACTAAGGCCTAAAATCATAATTCAAATTGGTATTGCCACAGTGAACTTCAGGCAACTGGAAAACTGTGGAGTTCGTAACCCACAGGTCCCAACACCTTTCTTGTCCCTCATTCTCATGCCTTCTCCTAGTTGAAATTCCATGGTCGTTCATTACAATCACTCTGTGCATGAAACGTCAACTCCCTTGGCCCTCTCTCATGTCCTTGTACACTCTGACAAAATTCCAGTTAAATCCAACTCTCCACCTAGTCAGTGCCTCAACCTATACAGTTGAATGTGACTACATGAAACCCAAACCCACACAAACTGGTGATACTTTAAATTCAAAACTACAACTTAAGTGGGCTCTTGACATCATGCAGAGAATTAAATCACTTTTCCAAAGGGCCTTCACTTTACTGCTATCCTGGAACACTAACCCTTTTCTTCTTTGCCCTCTACAAGCCTCTGACTTGAGAGCCTTTGCTCTCAAGTGATGACCTTGTTTCTTTTTTCAATGATAGTTAAAAATCAATGAAGGAGAAATTCCACATTCCACATCTACCACCTACTGCATCTGTACTCATCAATTCTTATCTCCTCTCTTATTACACAGATATGTCTTTGCTCTTATCTAAAGCCACCTCTCACTTCTGCACTTTCCCCCCTTTCCTATGGCTTACTGAAGAACACTGACCCAGCAAATTCTACCTATCCTCTCTGCTTATCCTCTCTTCTTCCTGTCCATTTCTCATTCTCTACTGTATTATTCCCAACATACAAAGCAAATAAAAAACAGAAGGGAGAAGCAGAGAGACATAGATACCTTCTCATGAACACAGAGATCCACAAAACACAATGTGGGAAGCAATGGACTCCAAACAACACACATCACATGACTGCTATCCCCCATCTTGAAATCCTGGTCAGTGTTCAAGGACTATCCCCTTTAGAAAGTTCCTTCTCCCTTAAAGTTCCAGCAGACCACTATCAGAGCACTTTGATCACCCTGCTAACATGCTGCTCTTCAAGTACAAAGATACACGTTTGTTGCCCTTCTTGAGATTTCAAGTTCCCTGAAGTGTGTGAATGTTCATCAAAGGAAGGAATGAATGAATTTTTGCATATATTTCTTACAGTTTACAAATCTGAAAAAACATTACCAAAAATTTGTTGAGAGAAAAGCTGATTTAAATAAATGTATTACAAGACTTTAAAACGGTCCAGAGAAGGATTTGAACTTAATGGGAATCCACAAGTGACAACAGTTTATAACATACCTGTTTGGGTGTAAATATTGGGAAATAAGCTCACAGTGGTTAAAGCAGTTATGCAGATTTTGACTATGCTAAAACCTGAGATTTTCACAAACTTTGCTGTGAACAATTAAATATTTTAATACACTTCTTAAATGAAACATCACCTATGAGCAAATATTCAGTTCAGAGATACTTAAATATAGGACTGGTGGGCTAAATTTTTAAATGCACATTTTAAAATCTCAATCTGTAAAACTGAATTAATGCGTAAAGTAGTATCATAAAGCATACCAAATAAAATAACTAAGTACCACCAAGGAGGACATTTGATTTTTAAAATATCAAATTTTAAATTTCTGAACACTATCTAATAAATTCCTGAACTGCCAATTCCTAGCATTTATAAACAAATACGTACTTTAGTACTAAGACTTTTCAGTTAATTCTATAATACAAGCAAAACAACCACTAAGGTGAAATGTCAATTTTCAACCAGAACATAAATATTCCAATATGTTCACAATCTCTGAAAGTTCACTTTCTTTCCACTTTAAAATTCATGGGAGTCAATGAAATTAAACAGCACTACTTTTTAGTGTGTGGGGAGGGGGAAATTAAGATCAGACTCTTTCTTAAATGGGTTATAAATTCTCCATGTGTTTAAAAAAAAAAAAAAGATGTGTGTGATGAAGATGAACAACAACACGAGTCCTTGGAAGATAGAACTTTCCTTGAGATAACTGGTTAGGACAAACTCCAAAGTTTGAATATTACACCAGGCAGAAGCCAGAGAAGTTCTAAATAGTTTACAAACCACCATTCCAACTACCCTTAAGCCTCATTTCAGGATTACTGCCTACAACCTAACCTCACTGTTGCCACTGCTTCAGTGATGAGTCCAAAGAAATGACTAAACAAATATGAGGTTTCAGCAAATGTACTCTTCATGAGCTATAGAGAACACACTGGAGAAGTCTGCTGAACATTCAGAAAGTCAGAGCCCCTCTGGTAAGGTTGCCAAGATCTTTAATTAAACCTTAAACTTTTGTAATAATTACAATCAATCTGAGGTCAAATGTGGTGAACAATATTCTGCCTATTAAATAACAAAAACTAACAAAAGTAAATTAACAATTACAGAACATGGATGGTATGCAAAACAGTTTTTAAAAGTGCACAAATGGAAACTGAAAACTTTCAGGAAATGTGGAGTTTGTATAACAAAGAAGAGAGGGATGTTTTCAGCAAAGTGGCAACTAGCCAACCTCTCATTTTGAATCAAATCTGTCACTGAAATGAGGTTTTCCAGGAAGCTATAAGAATAATAAAACTTTAGGCTTCAAAGAAACTCAGCTTAAGAAAAAATTATGTGGCAAATACTCAAAACATCAGTAAAGTAACAATAAATCATTTATTCAACCTGAAACCTGAACAATTTCCAAAAATGTCAATTAAACCAGACCTCTATTTAAGCAGCAAGTCTGAACTACTTTTCTGATGTCAAACATTCACACACACACAAAAAAAATCAATAAAAATCATTATTTTGATTTAAATCACATATCTAAAAAACATAACTATTTATCACTCCGTTTCTCACTTGGCACTATTGGTTTTTCAAAACAACTAAAAGTCACTACTATTAAAGTTTTAGTAGTGTGTAAAGTTTACTCGACAACCACTACCAAATGTTTATGACCCATGCCTGTTAGAAATAGCACTGTACGTGGCAATGGGATTTCACACTTTTAGGAATATCATCCTAGTTAGTGTCTACGGTGTTGAGGAATCACAAAAGGCCTAAGAGAAGCAAGCACATCCAAAAGATTTGTTTTGTATTATCAGCAGGAAATTTTATCACCAAGAAATTTTAACATATAAACATTTTCATTCTTGAAGTGTCTCTTCTGGTTAAAAAAAAAAAAAAAACTGTTAAAGAATGGGATAATTTCAATCAAACTGTGAATAACTACATAATCTGTACTCTCTTACAAAGTAGTCAGCAGAAAGTAGTTAATTGCACAAATTGCTCTGGGCACAATAAAGGACAGAAACGGTATGGACCTAACAGAAGCAGAAGATATAAAGAAGAGGTGCCAAGAATACACAAAAGAACTATACAAAAAAGATCTTCATGACCCAGATAACCTTGATGGTGTGATCACTCACCTAGAGCCAGTCATCCTGGAATGCAAAGTCAAGTGGGCCTTAGGAAGCATCACTACGAACAAAGCTAGTGGAGGTGATGGAATTCCAGTTGAGCTATTTCAAATCCTAAAAGATGGTGCTGTGAAAGTGCTGCACTCAGTATGCCAGCAAATTTGGAAAACTCAGCAGTGGCCACAGGACTGGAAAAGGTCAGTTTTCATTCCAATTCTAAAGAAAGGCAATGCCAGAGAATGTTCAAACTACCACACAATTGCACTCATCTCACATGCTAGCAAAGTAATGCTCAAAATTCTCCAAGCCAGGCTTCAACAATACGTGAACCGTGAACTTCAAGATGTTCAAGCTGGATTTAGAAAAGGCAGAAGAACCAGAAGTCAAATTGCCAACATCACTGGATCATCGAAAAAGCAGGAGAGTTCCAGAAAAACATCTATTTCTGCTTTATTGACTATGCCAAAGCCTTTGATTGTGTGAATCACAACAACCTGTGGAAAATTTTTCAGGAGATAGGAATACCACCACCTTACCTGCCTCCTGAGAAATCAGTATACAGGTCAAGAAGCAACAGTTAGAACTGGACATGGAATGACAGACTGGTTCCAAATTGGGAAAGGAGTATGTCAAGGCTGTATATTGTCACCCTGCTTATTTAACTTGTATACAGAGTACATCATGTGAAATATCGGGGTGGATGAAGCACAAGCTGGAATCAAGATTGCCGGGAGAAATATCAATAACCTCATATACAGATGCTGCTGCTGCTGCTGCTGCTAAATCACTTCAGTCGTGTCTGACTCTGTGCGACCCCATAGACAGCAGCCCACCAGGCTCCTCTATTCCTGGGATTTTCCAGGCAAGAACACTGAAGTGGGTTGCCATTTCCTTCTCCAATACATGAAAGTGAAGTCACACAGTTGTGCCTGACTCTTCGCGACCCCATGGGCTGCAGCCTTACCAGCTTCCTCTGTCCATGGGATTTTCCAGGCAAGAGTACTGGAGTGGGTTACCATTGCCTTCTCCGAGATATACAGATAACACCACCCTAATGGCAGAAAGTGAAGAAGACTTAAAGAGCCTCTTGATGAAAGTGAAAGAGGAGAGTGAAAAATGTGGCTTAAAGCTCAACATTCAGAAAACTAAGATCATGACATCCAGTCCCATCACTTCATGGCAAACAGATGGGGAAGCAATGGAGACAGCAACAGACTTTATTTTCTTGGGCTCCAAAATCACTGCAGATGGTGACTTCAGCCATGAAATTAAAAGACGCTTGCTCCTTGGAAGAAAAGCTATGACCGACCTAGACAGCATATTAAAAAGCAGAGACATTACTTTGCCAACCAAGGTCCGTCTAGTCAAGGCTATGGTTTTTCCAGTGGTCATGTATGGATGTGAGAGTGAGTGCTAAAGAACTGATGTCTTTGAATTGTGCTGTTGGAGAAGACTCTTGAGAGTCTCTTGGACTGCAAGGAGAACCAACCAGTCAATCCTTAAAGGAAATCAGTTCTGAATATTCATTGGAAGGACTGATGCTGAAGCTGAAGCTCCAATACTTTGGCCACCTGATGTGAAGAGTTGACTCATTGGAAGAGACTCTGATGCTGGGAGGGATTGGGGGCAGGAGGAGAAGGGGACAACAGAGGATGAGATGGCTGGATGGCATCACTGACTCAATGCAAGTAAGTTTGAGTAAACTCCAGGAGTTGGTGATGGACAAGGAAGCCTGGCATGCTGTAGTCGATGCGGTTGCACAGAGTCGGACACTACTGAGAAATTGAACTGAACTGAGTACTTTATGATCTTGACATCTTACAACATGCAGGGTCTATAGTTCTAAAGCATACCAAGCAAGCCTCTTGGTAATCTGGTCCTATCCCATCTTTCTTATCTATTTCCTATTATTTCTGGCCCAGATACTTATTACAAAAATACCATTTTTTGTGGCCACATGTTTTTCTTTCTCTGTGCCTTTATTCATTGTATTCTCTTCCCCTGAAATAAATAAATTCTCATTTCAGCATCACATCCCTCTTTCAGCACTTCATCCTCCACAAAGCATTCCCACTTCTCCCAAGCAGCAATAACCTCTTTTGAATTGCCATAGCCATAATTATTTCATAAGCATCACTTTGCTTATGCCATTATACATAATATGCTTCTCTCCCCTACTTGATAGTGTGTCCTGTGACCAAATCACACCTGCTGAATAAAAATCATCAGTGTGCAAAGAAGACATACAGATGGCTAACAAACACATGAAAAGATGCTCAACATCACTCATCATCAGAGAAATGCAAATCAAAACCACAATGAGGTATCATTACACGCCAGTCAGGATGGCTGCTATCCAAAAGTCTACAAGCAATAAATGCTGGAGAGGGTGTGGAGAAAAGGGAACCCTCTTACACTGTTGGTGGGAATGCAAACTAGTACAGCCACTATGGAAAACAGTGTGGAGATTTCTTAAAAAACTGGAAATAGAACTGCCATATGACCCAGCAATACCACTTCTGGGCATACACACTGAAGAATCCAAATCTGAAGGAGACACGTGCACCCCAATGTTCATCGCAGCACTGTTTATAATAGCCAGGACATGGAAGCAACCCAGATGCCCATCAGGAGATGAATGGATAAGGAAGCTGTGGTACATATACACCATGGAATATTACTCAGCCGTTAAAAAGAATTCATTTGAATCAGTTCTAATGAGATGGATGAAACTGGAGCCCATTATACAGAGTGAAGTAAGCCAGAAAGATAAAGATCATTACAGTATACTAACACATATATACGGAATTTAGATAGATGGTGGCGATAACCCTATATGCAAAACAGAAAAAGAGACACAGAAGTACAGAACAGACTTTTGAACTCTGTGGGAGAAGGGGAGGGTGGGATGTTTTGAAAGAACAGCATGTATATTATCTATGGTGAAACGGACCACCAGCCCAGGTGGGATACATGAGTCAGGTGCTCAGGCCTGGTGCACTGGGAGGACCCTAAGGAGTCGGGTGGGGAGGGAGGTGGGAGGGGGGATCGGGATGGGGAATACATGTAACTATATGGCTGATTCATGTCAATGTATGTCAAAACCCACTGAAATGTTGTAAAGTGATTGGCCTCCAACTAATAAAATAATTAAAAAAAAAAAAAAAAAAAAAAAAAAAAAAATCATCAGTGTGCCATAGATCCCAAAGCCAAAAGAGCTTCGGTATCAGGTGAACAGAAAGAAGCAAAGTCTTCCCACTCACCTGTATTTTAATTCCTGTTTAGCAGCTTTATTGCTTAGCAAATTGTTTTTTGAGGAAAAACTTACTTGGGTCCAATAAGTTAAAAGTCTTGGACTATCTCACCTGGCTGTCACAGAAACTTTAAATTAGGTATGTGAAACTAACCCACTATACAGTTGAGGAAATGAAACCCTGTGACTACATAACCCATTTCAAGGCCATTACAGCAAGGAGGTGGAAAAGCTGGTACTACAGTCCAAGCTTTGTGATACTTGGTTTACTGCTTTTGTTTCACCACACTACCGCCGCTCTGGATAATCACAGCAAAGCTAAAAAACAGAACTTAGCATAGAGGCAGACAGACTAAAGAGCCACTTCCATAGTCTTCTCTAGCTCCACATACAAGAAGTTCACATACAAGGTATCTATGATAGATTTGGCTTCTCTAAATGGCTTCCCAGAAAATGTGTTTCCCAAATCCACACTCCGCCATTCAAAATTCTAACCCTAACTAATCTGGCCCGTGTTTTCTACCGCTCTCCCAAACAAACCTGCAGCTCCCGGCAGCTGCTTCCTGCTATGCCACATACAGCACATTTAAACACTCACCGCTTTGTGCTCAGGCTGCTATCACATTCCTGTGTACACTTGTGCTAACCTTTTGTGTTCTCCTGGCAAGCTGCCCTAATGACTCCTGCTCACAGATTTTAGCCTATTACCTATGAGATCACATTTCACATTTTATTATAAGTGCTTGCAGTTCTCCAGAGAAGTCAGTATAAAGTGGTTAAAACCAAAGACCCAGAGCCAGATGCCCTTCTCTTCCACTTACATGCCCTCTGGGAGTTCTTAACATCTCTATGCCTCAGTTTCCCCATATATAAACAGGAAATCTTAGTATAGTCCCTACCAAACAGTAATGGTATGATAAAATTAGTTAATACAAAAAGAAAAAAAGTGCGTAAAATAATAATGGAGAAAATTCTTCAAAATTAGTAGCTACCAATGCCATTTCTTCCAGTACCACAGTTAGTTTTATCTCCTCAGAACAATTTAACTATTCCACAATGCTAGATACATATTGTTTCATTTGTAAGTTATATTTTAATAACATGCTTTTAAGTCTTTCCCCCAAAAAATCAATTTATGTTTTCTGAGATCTCTTTCATTTTATAGGGCAAACCAGTACATGCTAAAAACTTATTTTTACAATATAGAAAATATAACTATGGTAATCATAAGGGATTAATAGAGGTAAGTATCCACTCCCATTACATCTGGAACTCTGTACTGATCCAACAGTTCCATTCATTTAATCAAACACCATGCAAACTATTAAGATTTCCTTCTGACTTTAACAGCCAATTTCTCAGAGAAAAAGCAAGTGCCTGCTAAAAGATCTTAATAATCCACAGGGCCTGAAGAGTACTGCCTTTTTTCTTTTTCTTTCTAAAGTTAAGAAAGGCTTTTCCTCTCAGAGAAATCAATGAAAAGCCTCTTGAACACAGCAAGAAGATAAGGTTGATTTTAGGTACAATGTAAGTCAATACAGAATTTCAGAGTGCCAACAATGGTGTCACTTTTCTCATTCACTGGATTTATTCCTGTTTTTTCAGGACAATAGTCTGTGCAACGTTATGAACTCCTCACCAGTGTTACATTTCACATAACATAATTAACAAATTAAAAAAAAAATTTGTCCTATCACAGCTGCTATTATTAGTCCTGAAAGGAACTCTTAAATATGAAGGAAAAAAATTGTATTATGACCAATGAAGCCAATGGCTATACCACAGTTTAACCTTTTTTCCACATATTGAGGGATATCTGAGTTGTTTCCAATTTGGAACTTCTATGAATAAAGCAGCTATTTGTTTATAGCTATACATGTAAAAACCTGCTTTTATGTAAACATACATTTTCATATATCGGGGATAAATGTCCAGGAGTACAGTTCTTGAGTTGTACGGTAACTGTACATTTAGTTTGAGAAACCACAGGATTAGAAAGTGAACCATTCCGGAACTCTCTGCACAAGTGGTACAGAAGAGCAGACAATCGGTGCTGCACTGACATTAATCCCAGGAACCACGAGCAACAGCGGGGCACCACCAATCTACCGCGAGCACAGGCGCCTCGGGGCAATCGTTACTAGCATGTTCAACTGCATAATGTTCTAGCACTGAATTCTGAAAGACATTAGTTTAGTAAATAAATTGTATATATATATATATTTTTTTTTTTTAAAGGTAACCTTCCAGCTATTTTCTATAGTGGCTATTTTCTATAATGGCTATTTCAAAATCCCACCAGAAACATGTAAGTAATCGTTTCTTCACATCCTCCCCAGCATTTCGTGTTGTCACTATTTTTCACTTTAGCCACTGTGGTAGGTATGTAAGTAATGACTGATCGTAATTTTAATCTGGATTTCCTTAATGGCTAATGATGCTGAACAGCTTTTAACACATATATTGCCTTGTGTATTTGTCTTAACAAGTCTTTTGGCCATTTTCTTCTATATTTGGTTTTTTACAATTGAGCTTTGAGAAATCTTTACATATTTTAGATACTAGGTCTTTGTCGGATATAGGGTTTGCTAAGACTTTTCTCCCATTCCAGCTTTTCATTCTCTCAAAGGGGTTTTCTGCAAAGGGTAAGTTTTCAAAATAAACAATCAACTTGTTAATTTTTCCTTTTATAAATTATGCTTTTGCTATTGGCTCTAAAAACTCCTAGATCATAGAAATTTTCATACTCATTGTTTTTCCAAACGTTCTATAATTTCACATTCAATGCCTATGATTCATGGAGTGTTTCTGTGTGTGTATAAGGTATGAGACTTGGGTCAAGGTACTTTTTTTGATTGTTTTTGGATGTTTAATTACTTCACTACCAATGGCTGAAAAGGTGTATGAATTTTTAGCATATGAGACCTATACACTTTTTGTTATAAATGATACTGGATTTTCAGTTTTGTTTTATCCACACGTTCACTGCTAATATATAGAAATAAAAATGATTTCTATATGTTTACCTTGTATCCTGTGATTTTGAACTCACTTATTTCTAGACTTACTGGTCTTTTTTTCTTTTTTTGGTAGATTCCTTGGAATTTTCTACAAAAACCATTTTATCCACAAACAGAGACAGTTTTCTTTCTTTCTGATCTGCCCCTTCTTTCTTTTCCTTGCCTTACTGTACCGGCTAGAACATCAACATTAAAGTAAGTAAGAATGGTTAAAGCAGACAACCTGGCCTTGTTCCTGATCTTGGGGGAGAGGGGAGAAGTATTCAGTCTTTCATTATTAAATATAATGTGAACTGTTCGTTTATGTAGATGTTATTTACAAAGTTGAGGAAATTCACCCATTACTATTTTTCTAAGAGTTTTATCATAAAGGGATATTAATTTCTGGACTTGGGTTTGTCACAATTTTCAAAGGGAAATGATGAAGAAGTTGCTCTGAATTAATCCCCAATTGTTTGTCTTTAAATAAGAAGTTTGTGAACAGAGAAAATTGCTCACTACATCAAGTCTGAATTAAACTGCATTTCTTTTTACTATATAAACATATACCTTGTATCAACAGCTTCAAATCCTTCCCCCCAACCCTAGGAAGCAATCCAAAAACATGATCATTTGAGCAACATGCAACATTCTAATATTTTTTGTTGAATTAATTCATCAAAACTAAGTACTGCTTTGCCTTCCATGTTCTTAAAAGTTCACTTTTTTTTTTCCAGCATAAAAAGTGATGTACTATTTTAAACATATGAAAACAACACAATTTGACCTTGTCAATGGAAATATGAGTGGTTTTCTTATCCTGGGATGTTTCTGCTGCTACCTTGAAAATCACAGCTTAGCTCAGTCAAGTAACAGTCATTCCCTGTCAAATACCTAAAACAAAATTCTATCCTCTAATCACTATTTATCTAGTGTTAAACTGCAGTGGTACTCTCAAGGAGTACCACTCAAGGATTAGTCGTGAAACACTAATCAAACTCTGAATTTAAGCATCCATTTGCTTTTAACTCAATTTTAAAACTGAGAATTTTTAAATCTACGTTTAATTTAAATTTATTAAACTATAGCATCAGAATTTAAAAGTCCAATTATTTCAAATCACCAAGGGACTATCAAAGGGAAGACAAAGGAGAGGCAAATACACCCAAAGTATTAACAATCTGCATCCTACCTAAAACTATTCATTTCCTTAGTCTTAATAAGGGCAATAAAAAGAAAAAAACAGTTAAAACAACTATGATAAAATAGTTTACATTCAAATGCTAGAAAAGCAGATGCAAACATTAAGTTAAGGTTCTTTAAAGTTTTACATCCAAAGCCAAAAACAATACTAAGCTTACAGGGCTATGGGGGCATTGAAGGTATTGCCTCTGTAGAACCAGCCCCCTCCACATACTCCTCTTAGTGAAGACACCCCACTCCTAATCTACCATAGTCAGGCACTTCTGCACTCCAAATGACAGAGCATAACAAAACACTTTTTAAACCAAGTATACCAAAATTTGAAAACTGCTAGTATAGTTGGAGAAAATTAAACTCTCCAATTATCTGTGTTAGTTATGTTTGCTTTAAAGATAAATGAAGTAAGTGGGATTTCTACATGCTTAATCTAAAAGAAAGGGAAGTCACTCAGTCGTCTCCAACTCTCTGCGATCCCATGAACTGTATGTAGCCTACCAGGCTCCTCTATCCATGGGATTTTCCAGGCAAGAGTACTGGAGTGGGTTGCCATTAGTGAACAAAGGAAGCATAAGAAAACAGAAACACAAATGCAAAAACAAAACTGAGAAAAACAAATGAAAATTAATAGCATATACCACTAATAAAAAGTTTTACTGTGTATGATTTCACAGGACTTATTCTGCAAATGCAGAACTGTTCTTAAGTTACATAAGATTATCTTAAGTTGCAATATAGGAACTATATTGGGAACTATAAGATAATTGGAGACTATAAGATATATTGGGGACCTGAATATACCAGTGTTAAATCTGTATTACAAACCTACTCAGGAAGTGAGCAGATAGTTCCTATTTAAATAAGCATAAATATCAACTGAAAATGTCTACCTATTAATTTATCATTTTAGGAATAACTTGAAATGTGAGCCGTCTATCTCTTAAAAAAAAAATCTCAAGTAGTATATAATTAAATACATTATGAAATCTAGTCAAGATGAAGACTTAGAGCTAAAGAGAAATCTCAGGAAAATCCAGCCCCTCCCAATCACCAATATATCCCCAAAAGACAGGCAAAAATTCCTAATTCCTCGTAATCAGAGTCCCCAAATTAAAGGAAAAGGCACAAAGAAATGAAAATCATGTGTATGCCTCAGAAGGAAAGCACCATGGGACGAGCCAGTGACAATCAGAAACTGCCTCTAGTCCAAAGGAGAAATACAATCCAGGGAACTGATTCCTTGACAAATGTGTCAAAAATAGGAATATTAAAGGAGAATTTGTTCTATATTCCATTTTTAACAGAGAGAGACATAAATGAAAACTGTCTGTAGCCACACCTCTATTTTTTTAAAGTACAAGATGATTTCTAATCATTAGAGGGATAATAAATAATCATACATTTTAAGATTACTTCATCTGTAAATTTTTACCCCATCTGATCAAATTCACTTTCACCCCATTGATAAGTACTTCAAAAATATAAAGCCCACAAAGTAAAATAAATTTTGGCTGAACTACAGAAAGACAAAAATTTGTACCTTACAGAATACAAAAAGATTCAGAAGATTGTTTAAAAAAAAACAAAAATAAAAAAATCACAAAGGAGTATTAAATGTGAAGTATGACTAGGAATACAATAAACTAGAATCCATTCTAATTTTTCAATTAATTTAGTTATTCTTAAAGTAATAAATATCAGCACTTCCAGTCAAGCAGACATCATAAATCCCTCTGAAAACTCATCCTGCTCCAAATACATAGAAATGATAGATAAAATAGACAAATTTAAAAGGCATGAATACACTTTAAGGAAAAAAAAAAGACAAACACGATGAAAATAAAACACATAAGAATAAGAGGGATTTAAGCTGACAGCCTACTGGGCTCTGGTTTTAGAAGGTATCAACAGAGCCGAGATTTCAGATTCTGTGAGAAAAGAAATTAAAATGGCCCACCCAAGACTAGAGACTAGAGCTGAAATTGGGCTGAAAAAAACTGCTGGTAATAGCTGCCCAGGGATAAGTAAGTTGTGTGCATGCAAGTGTGGCTTCTAAACTGAGTCCCTAGGAAAGTGAGACTATCCAACTTAACACACAGGACCTAAGCCACACCATCTAGTTGACTGGTCAATGGAACAAAGATATATACCGAGCATCAGGGGTGGGCAGTCATCTGGTTTTGGACTGGGGGCTGGGGGAAGGGACAGTAGGAAGAACCAGTTAAACACCTGCAAAACCACTAGGTAAGAAGAGTAAGAAAAGACGGGGGACGGGGGGCGGGGGTAGTGACTTCTTGACAGTCAAGTTGCACCATGACATATGAAGAAAACTAGTAAGAAAGACAGTCAACAAACACAGCAACTGAAGTACTTAACTCCTCCAAACAAAACAGAATCAGGAAATATACCTGAAAAATAGATGTATGATAGTTCCTAAAAGATAAATATTAGAAAACATAAAATTTCTTTTATAAAAGGAAAAAAGTCAAAGATAAGAAAAGCCTAAACAAGATTAGGTGGAAATGAGAAAATCAGAAAGGTGGAAAATTAAGTTTATAAGTTTTAAATAAGTAATGAAATTAAAAATTCAACAGATGAGACAAAGTTTAAACTGGGAAAGCTGAAAAGGAATTCATGAACTAGACAATAATAATGAGGGATGTAAGAGAGTTTTTTAAAATATATACTATGAAGGATAGATACCGAGGTTTCAAAATGTATTTAACAGCAGATTCAGAAGAAGCAAAGAAGCACCGGTAAGAGATTAACCTTATATTAGTAGAAAAGAGAAAAATCACAATGAATTACACAGTATTCCAGACAGATGAATAGTTTTCATATAAAAAATATTCACAAAGGGTACATTTTAAACCTATGTACAGTCTTTCAAACAGCAGGGGGAAGAATTAGACTAACAACTCATCTAACCTAATTTTAAAACTATGTTTTGAAAGTTGACAAGATGTAATTAACAAAAAAGTTCCACTCACCCAGTCTTCATTTGCAACCCAACAGTCCTCCAAGTTCACAGTTTCTACACTCAGAGAAATGAGGCACCAGATGACAGTGCTTTGCTTGTCAAAAGTGTAGTAATGAAAATTGTGATTGGGATAGAAGAGTAATAGAATCGTAGATTATACAACTGAATAATAACGGATTTCCAACAAAAAAGAAAATTTCTCATTTACTAAAATCACATAAATCAACAAAAAGCAAAAACTAGTGCTATCAACAATAAATTATTCAAGCAAAAGTATCTACTCAATTTCCCCTCTAAGTTTAAAACAAGTAGTCAGAAAAACTATAATGCTGACAATGGGGTATGCATTTACACTAAAGTTTTTGGTGGTTCAGTTATCTACAAGGCTGAAGAATTTGACAGTTTTACCCGAACAGGTTAAGATATACAACCGGTTAAAGCTAAGATACACAACTGGTTAAAGCTTTGTGTGTTTTAGCAGGATGACTAGATTAATAAAAAGTGAATTAATTTTATCATTATACAGACATGGATTCAACCATCTACACTAATCACTTATTTTGATGGAAATATGTATTTAGGAATCATTCAGAAACTACAGATAGAACATCAGTGTGCCCATCAAGACAAAGCATATTCTTTACTGGTGATAAACAGTTTATTCACTTCACTTTAGTCTAAAACTCCACCCAGGAGATCCATAAAATTACTCTGAGTTCCAGCTGATAAAAATACAGCAGCAGACATGCAGCCTGACTGCAAACACGGAACTGTGTACACAGCAGAGTGCCTGGCCTTGCTAACCAGAGAAGTTCAGGCATTTCTACAGTCTGACAGTACAGAAACACTCCATGAGCGTTCTCAGTTATCTATAAATGTCAGTAGCCCTCTGGCTCACTGCCATAAGGAGCTCTTATCTCTGTTCTCTGCTTTATCTCTTTGTCCATTCTTCAGTCATTTAGCACAACCACTACTCTATTTTCATCAGTAAGATGTTCTTTTGCAACAAAAACGGGAGTTCCAACTGCTTCAAAAGCAGTTACTCACCAGCTGCTAGCTAAAATCATGAAAATTAGAAAGCAACACTTTGTGGCTTTTTTAATCAAAGGAGCATAACATTTCAAATTGACATTTACCACCCAGCAATCCACCCTCTTTTATAGTAAGCCAAATTTATAAATACACACACATACATATATATTAAAACGTTCACATAAAAGCAAACACTCTGATAAAAATTTTATAGACGTAACACTTACTTAGAAAATGTCTATGAAATCACAAACTCATTAACAGTAAGAAGTAACATCAAAAGTGTTTATTTAAGTATGACAGATAACCAAAATACGAGCTGTTCTTTATTACTTTCCTTCCACACACCAAAACCCAATAATTTTTTACTGAATGTAAAAAAGAAAAAAAAAAAAGTATCTCAACCTTTCTTCTGCTTAGGTCTGAACTGTCATCAATCTAACATTACATCCTGGTTTCATTCTGCCCTTTCCTCCCCACTGACATAAAATTCTCTGTCAAGTGACCTAAGAGTATTATTCAATGTATCCTGTGTGTGTCCATATACTAAAAAAAGAAGGTAAATAGAAAAGACAAAAACATGCCTTTCTTATATTGTACAATCTGCTTTGAGTAGCTTTTCCTTCCTCTTCTAAAGGATATTTTTTTTTTTTTTAAGGCAGTAGCTCCATCCAGTTTTGCTAAGTTTTCATCAATAGGCAAACAGAATAAACTGCTTTCTTTCTGTGATCCCATACAGAATTTTAGGCCTGCATCTTTACATCGAGACCTGTCTGACGACTCTGCTCACCAGGTTGAGGGCAAGCAGTGTTTCAACTGGAAAAACACCCTGAGCAGCAGTTACTGTTGCCACAACTTAGAGCACAATAGCTACCTCTTTTTCAGCGGCAATCATTCTGCCTCTAACACCTCTTCTAGCTAAAAGCTTCTTCAAGTCAGGGCCTCAAGAAATGTCTCTTACCATATAGAGATCGTAGCTCTCCACATAAAAACCATGAAAAACTGCTTGGTGAATAATGAAAATTGAATGTATAAACACACTTTGAGAAAACTAGTACAATGAGTTACAGCTATTGTGTCAGATAAAGACATAGATGCTAAGGAATGTAAGACTTTATGAATACAATTACACAAACTCACTGTCTCCTATTTACGTCTCTCTAAGCCCTATTACCCACCCTCTCTATCCCTAGGAACCACTAAAACGTAGATATTTACAGCCTGACATACTGATTCAGGACTGTAAGGTATATACAGGTTGGTGTCTGATCCATTCAGAGAAGTTATGATCTTCTTCTCTGCTGTTCCTTCTGTCTGCTCTAAGCATCTGATATCAGCCTCCTCCAGAATTCCCTGCCTTCTACAGTCCCATGTCTCTCTACCTCTTCTACCTTCTCTTACAGATCAACTTTTTTTTTTTTTTTTGGTGGCTATTTTTGCATCAGTTTCTTTATTTTTTTTTTTTTAAATATCATTATATTAGTTGGAGGCCAATCACTTCATAACATTTCAGTGGGTTTTGTCATACATTGACATGAATTAGCCATGGATTTACATGTATTCCCCATCCCGATCCCCCCTCCCACCTCCCTCTCCACCCGACTCCTCAGGGTCCTCCCAGTGCACCAGGCCCGAGCACTTGACTCATGCATCCCACCTGGGCTGGTGGTCTGTTTCACCATAGATAATATACATGCTGTTCTTTCAAAACATCCCACCCTCACCTTCTCCCTCAGAGTTCAAAAGTCTGTTCTGTACTTCTGTGTCTCTTTTTCTGTTTTGCATATAGGGTTATCATTACCATCTTTCTAAATTCCATATATATGTGTTAGTATGCTGTAATGTTCTTTATCTTTCTGGCTTACTTCACTCTGTATAATGGGCACCAGTTTCATCCATCTCATTAGAACTGATTCAAATGAATTCTTTTTAACGGCTGAATAATATTCCATGGTGTATATGTACCACAGCTTCCTTATCCATTCATCTGCTGATGGGCATCTAGGTTGCTTCCATGTCCTGGCTATTATAAACAGTGCCGCGATGAACAGTGGGGTGCACGTGTCTCTTTCAGATCTGGATTCCTCAGTGTGTATGCCCAGAAGTGGGATTGCTGGGTCATATGGCAGTTCTATTTCCAGTTTTTTAAGAAATCTCCACACCGTTTTCCATAGTGGCTGTACTAGTTTGCATTCCCACCAACAGTGTAAGAGGGTTCCCTTTTCTCCACACCCTCTCCAGCATTTATTGCTTATAGACTTTTGGATAGCAGCCATCCTGACTGGCGTGTAATGGTACCTCATTGTGGTTTTGATTTGCATTTCTCTGATGATGAGTGATGTTGAGCATCTTTTCATGTGTTTGTTAGCCATCTGTATGTCTTCTTTGGAGAAATGTCTGTTTAGTTCTTTGGCCCATTTTTCGATTGGGTCATTTATTTTTCTGGAATTGAGCTTCAGGAGTTGCTTGTATATTTTTGAGATTAATCCTTTGTCTGTTTCCTCATTTGCTATTATTTTCTCTCAATCTGAGGGCTGTCTTTTCACCTTACTTATAGTTTCCTTTGTTGTGCAAGAGCTTTTAATTTTCATTAGGTCCCATTTGTTTATTTTTGCTTTTATTTCCAATATTCTGGGAGGTGGGTCATAGAAGATCTTGCTGTGATTTATGTCGGAGAGTGTTTTGCCTATGTTCTCCTCTAGGAGTTTTATAGTTTCTGGTCTTACATTTAGATCTTTAATCCATTTTGAGTTTATTTTTGTGTATGGTGTTAGGAAGTGTTCTAGTTTCATTCTTTTACAAGTGGTTGACCAGTTTTCCCAGCACCACTTGTTAAAGCGATACAGATCAACTTTTAAATCAGAGGACTGGCCCATTTTACACAATGCTAGGCAGCCAGGGAAACACATTTTGTTCTATGCAGTAAACCAAGCTTTGATTTTAATAGACTTTATAAACATAATCTCAGGCATTTCTCCCTAAGAAAATGGAGAAGAGAGTTCACACAAAAGTGGTACAGGCTTCATGCACACTTTATTTTTATGTCAAGTAGCTTCCTATAGCAATATCCTCATCTGCAGTAAACACTAAGGTCTTATTTAGGAGTGCTAAATAGTGTCACCCTTGAGCCTTACACAGGCTTATCATCTGACTTAAACTTTGTCTATTAGAAAAAGAGTTTCATCAAATGCCTAAATTTCTATTTTCACTAAGTGTAAAAACAATAGCACTAAAGCACTTTCAGGAAAACAGTTTCCATTTCGTTAAACAATCATCAAACTTTAAGACTGAGACTACAACAGTTCAGTTCAGTCCAGTCACTCAGTCATGTCTGACTCTTTAGAACCCCATGGACTGCAGCACAGGCCTCCTTGTCCATCACCAACTTCCGGAGTTTACTCAAACTCACATGCATCCAGTCGGTGATGCCATCCAACCATCTCATCCTCTGTCATCCCCTTCTCTTCCTGCCTTCAATCTTTCCCAGCATCAGGGTCTTTTCCAATGAGTCAGCTCTTTGCATAAGGTGGCCAAAGTATTGGAGTTTCAGCTTCAGCATCAGTCCTTCCAATGAATATTCAGGACTGATTTCCTTCAGGATGAACCTGTTGGATCTCCTTGCAGTCCAAGGGACTCTCAAGAGTCTTCTCTAATACCACAGTTCAAAAGCACCAATTCTTCGGTGCTCAGCTTTCTTTACAATCCAACTCTCACATCCGTATATAATTAATGGAAAAGCCATTAGCCTTGACTAGACAGACCTTTGTTGGCAAAGTAATGTCTCTGCTTCTTAATAGGCTGTCTAGGTTGGTCACAGCTTTCCTTCCAAAGAGTAAGCATCTTTTAATTTCATGGCTGAAGTCACCATCTGCAGTGATTTTGGAGCCCAAGAATATAAAGTCCGCCACTGTTTCCACATCTATGTGCCAAGAAGTGATGGGACTGGATGCCATGATCTTAGTTTTCTGAATGTTGAGCTTTAAGCCAACTTTTTCACTCTCCTCTTTCACTTTCATCAAGAGGCTCTTTAAGTCTTCTTCACTTTCTGCCATAAGGATGGTGTCATCTGCAATTCTGAGGTTACTGATATTTCTCCCGGCAATCTTGATTCCAGCTTGTGCTTCACCCAGCCCAGCATTTCACATGATGTACTCTGAATACAAGTTAAATAAGCAGGGTGACAATATACAGCCTTGACATACTCTACCTATTTGGAACCAGTCTGTCGTTCCATCTCCAGTTCTAACTGTTGCTTCTTGACCTGTATACTGATTTCTCAGGAGGCACGTGAGGTGGTCTGGTATTCCCATCTCTTTCAGAATTTTCCACAGTTTGTTGTGTTCCACACTGTCAAAGGCTTTGGCATAGTCAATAAAGCAGAAATAGATGTTTTTCTGGAACTCTCCTGCTTTTTCGATGATCCAGTGATGTTGGCAATTTGACTTCTGGTTCTTCTGGCTTTTCTAAATCCAGCTTGAACATCTTGAAGTTCACGGTTCACGTATTGTTGAAGCCTGGCTTGGAGAATTTTGAGCATTACTTTGCTAGCATGTGAGATGAGTGCAATTGTGTGGTAGTTTGAACATTCTCTGGCATTGCCTTTCTTTAGAATTGGAATGAAAACTGGGTGAACATTCTCTGGCATTGCCTTTCTTTAGAATTGGAATGAAAACTGACCTTTTCCAGTCCTGTGGCCACTGCTGAGTTTTCCAAATTTGCTGGCATACTGAGTGCAGCACTTTCACAGCACCATCTTTTAGGATTTGAAATAGCTCAACTGGAATTCCATCACCTCCACTAGCTTTGTTCGTAGTGATGCTTCCTAAGGCCCACTTGACTTTGCATTCCAGGATGTCTGGCTCTAGGCGAGTGATCACATCATCGAGACTACCTACTTACACACTTTGGGGGTGGTGGAGGTGGAGGGATGTCAAACCTGTACCAGGAGAAATAATACTTTGATCTAGTATCAAATTCTACTCTTCTCCACATCCCCACAAGTAAAGAAATGTATCTACCCTAACACCATACTTCTTCCCATTTAAGGAGCTAGTCAACTAAAACTATTAACTTCATACAGTAATCAATAAAAAAGGCAAGTTATTATCTCAAGAAAATAAATCCAAGTTCAAGCTGTTAATATGAACATTCTCTCTCCTCCTCTCTCTTTTGGCCACACTGCACATCTTGTGGGGTCTTCGTTCCCCGACCAGGGACTGAACCTGGGCCCCCAGCAGTGAAAGCACTGAGTCCTAACCACTGGTGGGGCAGGGAATTCCCTACATGAGCATTTTCTATCCTAGACTTTGTCTTCTATGTAAAATAATTTAAATCCGCAAAGAGCCAAAATTCTTTGTTATGGCTGAAATAAAGGAGGAAAAACAAACATTTTAAGAAGCCTATTAAAAAATACATATATAATTAAAATCACTTACCAACATAAAGTTTGTCTGATAAAACGACACCAATCCTCTGCCTTTTTAAATGGGCTTATTTCCTTCTTAGACCATGAAAAAAGGAATAATGGTCATGTGGTAGTCACTCAACATTTCGAAGGCACTTGTATACTTTCTACAATGTTAACAATTCAATATAATTTAGCCACCATTCTTATCATAGGCTGTAAAAATGATGCTATCCCAAGACATCAATTATATTCACAATAAATTATCCCATTTATTAGAACAGCATTTGTAGTTCATAATAATGTGAACCATCAAGAGAAACAAATAAAGAAAATAATCTTTCCCACCAAGTCTAAATTTTAAAACTCTTGGGAACTCATTCAACTAGCAAGTGTTCAACTACTGTTGAAATACTTAGTAAACACTATGCTAACGGTGTTCATAATGCATATGGAGACTGCCCTCAATGAGTCTACAGTCCACTGGGAGGGAGCATGAAACCCATGATAACACAAGGATACATATGAAGCACACTTCAAAGACAGTACCATCACTGAACCTCACTTTCCTGTTAATCAATTTTAATTGTCTTAATGAGTAAATGTTATTGATAAAATTAAAAAACAGTAGTTGGCAAGTTGAAATTTCACAATAAAGGGCTGGAGGTGGAAAACATCATTAAAGTTCCTGTCACACAGTAGATATGATGGCTATTGTTCCTGTAACTTAAGATGGGAGTGGGGAACACAAATAGGCCCAGCCTCTGAGTTTAAAAGAAATCCAATTTGGAGAGAAGGTTACAAAAGAAGAGCAGTCATCCTCAAGATAAATTAATAAACATACATGCTAGCCTTGAAGCACTGGCAAAATTCCAAACTGTAAAAGAAAACTATACAAAGACTACACAATCAACCAAATACAATAGTACACACCCACTGGTTTGATAGACAGGCCCCTGTGGCTTGTCGTATGAAGAGTATCTATCTCTACCCTAAGTCTCAATTTTCTCTAAGGTATTCTATACCTACACTGAAAATATCATTTGGAAATATTACAAATAGAAAGTATCAAGGAAAGGAATTCACAAAATGAAATCAGATAAGCCCATTGTTACTTTAATACCATATAATCTATCGTATGTATCCAAATAACAACTGTAAAAACCAAGAAACCCTGAGATGGACAGCTTTCCTTCTCTGAAAAAAACCCAGAAGAACAAGGAAAAATAATAAAAACAGATAACAAGGCAGGGAAAGAAAAATAATACATGTGTAGACCAACATATTTAAAAGAGTGACTCAAGTATTCAATAAGTCTAAAATCTGTATATAAAAAAGGTAACTTTGGTCCATAGTCAACAACATTATTAATGTACTTAATAACAGAGGTCAAACAAAGGACATCAACCAGGAAGCAATGTACTTCAAGGGATCTGCCCTAGGGAGCTCCACCTCCCTATAACTGTACAGTTTTAGAAGTATGTGCATAGGTGTTTTTCCTAGACCACCCAAAGCTTTCCGCAGATCTCAAATGGATAAATGACCTAAAAAAGCTAAGAGTTACTCATCTAAGACTGTAAGTTTCCAACATTCCTAATACTAATTTTCCTTGACAATCAACAACAATAAGAAAACAAGCTAAACGCTTAAGAATAAGGTTAAAACAAACTATCATAAAACTCAGCGGAAATTTTTTTAAAGCATAAGAGAAATACACTGTATTCTCTTTGTAAGTTGTAAATTTGAAAATTTAAAGTTTTATGACACTAAACTAGCGTCACAAAACAGATGTTGCCCATGCCATTTAATCAATTCAAGTCACATTCCTAGAAGACAATATAGCCATCTGATGAGTTCAGCGTCAATGGAATGAGCCAAATCCACACAACAGCATTTTACAAAAATAATCAGTGGTTTAAAGCAGGGCATGTGCAAAATTCCTGAAATAACACATACATAATTCACTGCCAAACTCAGATCAATTCAAAATCTGCAGAGGCAAGAAGCATTATTACGGCTCTGAAACCCATATTCAGTAAGGCTGTGTTCAGAAAAGTTTCATTTCAATTTCAAGAAAGAAAATGACTAGAGAAGCTCAATAATGATTTTGGCAGATAACAGTATCTCTCGTTTAAAGCAGAAAAATGTTACACAGCTCAAGATTTTTTAAAAGATAAAAAAAGCGCACCAATTTATAGAACCTGAGTCTGAATTTAGGGATGAAATGTCACCTACTTGAAGAATATAACACTGCATCCTCTCAAATATTACAGCCATCTAGACAACAGAGGCAAAAGAGCACAATGGAAAAGGAAGGAGAAAGCACAGTCTTATTGGAGACCAGGCTGTCAACCTGGCTCTGCCACCAAAAAACTGTAAGGCTTAGAGCAAGTTACTTTACCTCTTTAGGCCGTGGTTTACTCAACAAAGTATTAGCAAACTTAATCCAATACCACATAAAAAAAGATCACACACACGATCACGTGGCATTCATCCCAAGTTCACAAGGATGGTTCAACACATGCAAACCAATCAGTGTGATACACCACATAAACAAAAGACAAAAACTACATGGTCATCTCAAGAGGTGCAGGAAAAGCATGTGACAAAATTCAACATCCAATCACGATAAAAATTCTTGTCAAAGTGGGTACAGAGGAAATGTATCTCAAAAGAATAGAAGTTATTTATGATGAACCCACAGAGAATGTAATAACAGTGGTGAAAAGCTGAAAGTCTCCCTGCTAAAATCTGGAACAAGACAAGGATGCCCACTCTCATCACGTCTCTTCAATAATAGTATTGTAAATCCCAACCACAGTAATCAGATAAGAAAAGGAACAAAAGGTATCCAGATTGAAAGGAAAGAGGTAAAACTGTCATTACATGAAGATGATACAATATGATATATAGAATACCCTAAAGACTTCATCGAAAAAGCAAGAGAGTTCCAAAAAAACATCTATTTCTGCTTTATTGACTATGTCAAAGCCTTTGACTGTGTGGATCACAATAAACTGTGGAAAATTCTGAAAGAGATGGGAAAACCAGACCACCTGACCTGCCTCTGGAGAAACCTATATGCAGGTCAGGAAGCAACAGTTAGAACTGGACAAGGAATGACAGACTGGTTCCAAAAAGGAAAAGGAGTACATCAAGGCTGTATATTGTCAGCCTGCTTATTTAACTTATATGCAGAGTACATCAAGAAAAACAATGGGCTGGAAGAAGCACAAGTTGGAATCAAGATTGCCGGGAGAAATATCAATAACCTCAGAATTGCAGATGATACCACCCTAATGGCAGAAAGTGAAGAGGAACTAAAAAGCCTCTTGATGAAAGTGAAAGAGGAGAGTGAAAAAGTTGGCTTAAAGCTTAACATTCAGAAAACTAAGATCATGGAATCTGGTCCTATTACTTCATGGGAAATAGATGGGGAAACAATGCAAACAGTGTCAAGATTTTATTTTTTGGGGCTGCAAAGTCACTGCAGATGGTGACTTCAGCCATGAAATTAAAAGATGTTTACTCCTTGGAAGGAAAGTTATGACCAACCTAGATAGCATATTAAAAAGCAGACATTACTTTGCCAACAAAGGTCCATCTAGTCAAGGCTATGGTTTTTCCAGTGGTCATGTATGGATGTGAGAGTTGGACTGTGAAAAAAGCTGAGTGCCAAAAAACTGATGCTTTTGAACTGTGGTGTTGGAGAAGACTCTTGAGAGTCCCTTGGACTGCAAGGAGATCCAACCAGTCCATCCTAAAGGAGATCAGTCCTGGGTGTTCATTGGAAAGACTGATGCTGAAGCTGAAACTCCAATACTTTGGCCACCTCATGAGAAGAGTTGACTCATCTGAAAAGACCATGATGCTGGGAAAAACTGGGGGCAGGAGGAGAAGGGGATGACAGAGGATGAGATGGCTGGATGGCATCACCGACTTGATGGACATGAGTTTGAGTAAACTCTGGGAGTTGGTGATGGACAGGGAGGCCTGGTATGCTGCGATTCATGGGGTTGCAAAGAGTCGCACACGACTGAGCAACTGAACTGGACTGAACTGAAAGACTTCATACAAAAACTACTAGAACTGATAAATGATGAATTCAACAGAGTAGCAGGACACAAGATTAATATACAGAAATTGGCTGCACTTCTTCACACCAGCAGTGAAATATCAGAAAGGGAATGTTTAAAAAAAAAAGTAACTTTTAAAACAACACCCTCCAAAATAAAATACTTAGGAATAAACCTCATCAAGGAGGTAGAAGACTCATACACTGAGAATTATAAAATATTAGCTAAGGAAACTGAAGGGGTGTGCTCACTCAGTTGTGTGCAACTCCTTCCGACCCTGTGGACTGTAGCCCGCCAGGCTTCTCTGTCCATTAGATTCTCCCAGCAAGAAAACTGGGATGGGTGCCATTTCCTCCTCCAGGGGATCTTCCTGACCTAGGGGCTGAACCTGCATCTCTTACATATTCTGCACTGGCAGGTAGATTCTTTAAAACTAGTGCCACCTGGGAAGCCCAAGGAAACTGAAGTGACTCAAAGAAATGGAAAGATATCCCATGCTCCAGGACTGTAAGAATTAATAGTGTCAAAATGGCCATGCCACCCAAAGCATTCTACAGATTTACTGCAATCAGTATCAAATTACCCATGACCTTTTACAAAGAACTAGAAGAAATAATCCTAAAATTCATATGGAACCATAAAAGACCCAGAATTGCCAAAGTAATCCTGAAAAAAAAAAAAAAAAAAAAAAACACAAAGAAGGGGGCATAACCATCCCAGGCTTCAGACAATACTGTAAAGCTGTGAGAATCAAAACAGCATGATATTTGCACAAAAACAGACATATGGATCAATGGGACAGAAAAGAGAGCCCAGAAATAAACCCACACACCTAGAGTCAATTAATTTTTAACAACAGAGGCAACAGTATATAATGGGAAAGAGTTTCTTCAGCAAATGGAGTTCTACACCCACATGTAAATCAATGAGGTGAAAACACACTCACCATACACAAAAATAAACTCAGAATGGCTTAAAGACCTCAACCTAAGACCTGACACTATAAAACTCCTAGAAGAGAACAGAGGCAAAACATTCTCTCACATAAATCACACCAATCTTCAGTCTTCAATCTTCACACCAACATCAGTTTTCCAAGGCAACAGAAGTAAAAACAAAAACAAACAAATGGGTAATCAAATTTACAACCTTTTTCACAACAAAGGAAACCATAAACAAAATGAAAGACAACTGACAGAATGGGAGAAAATACTTGCAAACAATGGCAACTACCAAGAACTTAATTTCCAAAATATACAAAAGCTCATACAAACTGGACAACGACAACAAAAATAACCTCATTAAAAAAGAAGACAGAAGACCTAAGTAGACATTTCTCCAAAGAAGAAGTACAGATGGGCAATAGGCCCATGAAAAGATGCTCAACACTGCTACTCATTAGAGAAATGCTAATCAAAACTACAATGAAATACCACCTCATGCAGGCCAAAATGGCCATAATTTAAAAATCTAGAAATAACAAATGCTGGAGAGGGTGAGGAGAAAAGAAAACCCTCCTATGCTGTTGGTGGGGATGTAAATTGGTGCAGCCCCTATTGAAAACAGTATGGAGGTTCCCCAGAAAACTAAAAAGAGAATTACCATATGATCAGCAATCCCACTCCTGAGCATCACGTGTGTGCACTCAGTTGCACCTGACTCTTTGTGACCCCATGGCTTATAGACCACCAGGCTCCTCTGTTCATGGGATTTTCCAAGCAAGAATATTAGAATGGGTTGCCCTTTCCTTCTCCAGAGGATCTTCCTGACCCAGGGATCAAACCTGCTTCTCCTGCATTGGCAGATGTGTTACCACTGAGCCACCATGGACTACTGCTCAGCCATAAAAAAGAATGAAATAATGCCATTTGCAGCAACCTGGATGCAGCTAGAGATTATTATACTACGTGAAGCTAGAAAGAGACAGACAAATACTGTATGACATCACTTATGTGTGACTCAAATGGAACCTAACTATGAAATAGAAACAGAATCAAGACACAGAAAATAATGTTAGTTGCCAGTGGAGTGAGGTGTGGGAGAGGGATGGATTGAAACTTTCGAATTAGCAGATGCAAATTAGTATGTATAGGATTGAGAAACAAGGTCCTACAGTACAGCACAGGGAACTACATCCAATGTCCTGTGATAAGCCATCCTGGGAAAGAACATGAAAAAGAAGGCACACGTAACTGAGTTGCTCTGCTGCACAGCAGAAACACAACACTGTAATGCAACTACACTTCAGTAAAAATAAATTTAAAGCAAATGAACTGCCCGAGGCTGTGATGGCCAAGGAACCTCTTAATCTCCCCTAACCACCACCAACCCTTAACCACCCCATAGGCTCAAGTCTTCCTTAAAAGACAATTTTAATGCTTTAGGAAAATTTAGATTCTTTCTCACAAAAGGCATGGCAGTAAAACAAGTGTCTCAAAAATGTAAAAACATCTGGCAAAAGGACAAAAGAAAGAAATTACAAAGGTTTACAAAGGCACTGTTGCTCAGGACCCAATGCTAAACATACCTGGAAACCAGAGCAATGAACCTTGCTAAAACTTTTCAGATCTGATTCATGACTGCTTTCCACAGAAATCTATGTAGAACCTGTAGTCTGAGTTTCCTCACCTGCCAAGCTGTATGTATGTTTAGGGGATGGGAGTGAGTATGCACTAAAATCAGCAGCTTTCAAAACACATTCCTCTGAACTCTCAGGTCCTGTGAAAGGGCCTCACAGGTCTCAGGACAAATGTCTTCACACTGTCTTCAAGCAGGCAACCCAACTGTATCACTTTATGTATGATCTGGTTTTACCTTAAGGTAAAATCACATAAGGATTCCATGTAAGATTCTGTCTTACAACTAAGTTCTGGTTATAAATGTTGGCAAGTGACACACAAAATAAATAGTTCTTAAAGCTCTGACACTGTGAGTTGATGGCTATCATTTTGAAATGGAATTTAACAGTAAAATGAGATCTGCTTTACAGAAACTTGCTTGTGCTACAGATTCAATGACAGATTACATCTATTTAATACTACACTTATCCCCACCTCAGGACAAAGGTAACATCTAAAATGTTATCTTCATGAAGTTTTAGAGAGAAATACCAGAAAACTGACAAGAAAGTCAGATACAGAAATGCATGTGGTTTAATTCCTCTATGTCTCTTGTAAGAACTTTAATGTGATTACAATCATAAACCCCTGCAATTCAATTATTGCTAAAGTTAGTGTTAATTTACAAATGAATTGCTTTGAATTTCTTCAAAGAAAACCCACATATGAAAGGAAGACTATACAGAAATTCCTTGGCACTGACAGATTTAAATTTTTCGTTTCAACTAGTCAAGAGGCAAAGGAAGGGCCACTGTAATATAGTAAACTGCATTTTGCAAAGGCTAGAATGTGAACTCCTGGCACAGTGAGACTGGTGAAAGGGAGCAGTTTCACTTGCAAACAAGCTTCATTAGTGCACTGTTTATGATTTTTTTGCTACTGTTTATTTCTTTCTACCTGTTGCCAGAAATACAGTAACTTCCCTGAAGCTACTGTTTTAAAAGTTGCTTTTTTGTTTTAATCAAAAACAGACACAAAAATAAAAACCAGCCAATTGTTAGAGCTGGTGGTAGATGTGAAGAGGTCCAAGGAGTGAGTAGTGTTAGCCAAAAATACAAGAGAGGAAAGTCACTGGTGATCACTCAGACTTAGGAAGAGAACCAGTGACCCATATGCTCAATTAGAAATAAGAAAAAGCCATCTGCAGCAGTATTTTTGGTGAGTGGACCAGGCAGGGCAAAAAATTATATTTTATGGAGGAAAATTCTATGTCCTACTGGTATATTTTTTTTAAGTGGGATTTTTTTTGAAGAAGGCTTCAAGATGTACCTCTCTCAAATGTCAGTGTGAACTGTATCACCATAATCTCGTGAGCTGTTTCCCAAAGTCAACCCAACCTGAAGTGTCTGCATACAAACAGATTAAGATTTTATGGGCCACAATCTTGAAATCTGTCTACTTTGACAGAGAAGAGAACTTAACAGAAACTAACTTAGCATAAAACCCTAGTGATCTGGACCACCTGCTCAAGAGTCATGAGCAGCCAGATGTAAAGTGAATTGCTGCACTCTGCTATCATCTGCGATAAGGAGAACCTGAAAGGGCTTTCCTGACGAGGAAAGACTGCTGTCTCAGGAGCCATGCTGCAGATGGCTCAAACCAACTCTCCCAGTAGACCTCCTGGAGTCAGACTGCTGCCATGACTTTTAACAAAGAACCCTGCTTCATTCCCCACTAAATGCGCTCCTAGTTACAACCCATTTCTTTTCATCTTACCTTCCACTATGTATATCTTCCTTTGGTCCACCCCTTCTTTGTTTTAACCCACTGTATTTCCTATACCTGACTGCTGCTGCTCTTAATCCCAAACTTCCCTCGTCTTTTGTGTGTGGATCCCAGCTTGCTATCTCACTTTCATAAACTAATCCAGTCAGTGTCCAAGACAAATTGGACATAATTGGACAGGCAGCAGACAAGACATAATGCCTTTCGGAATATATGAAAGGGCTAAGATGAAAGAATAGGAATAATACCACTGCCAAGAAAAAGGAGCAGTGTGCGTTAACGGTGGGACCACAGCTGGCACTCATCACAAACACCAGTTCTTTACCGTCTCCTCTCGTGGTGACACTAGGACACTATCAGGGGGTGGGGAAGGGGCAGCCTCACTTTCAACAGCACGTGGCCTCCTACAATAACCCAGTTACAAAAAGGACCCAGAAGCCATCTTGCACAGGTTTTTACGGACTGAAAATAAGACAACTTAAACAACATTAAGGATGACAACTGCACTGACTGAAACAATCTGTTTAAATCCTTGAGTTTAAAGACATTCAAAAATAAAAACACAGGTCAGTTTCTGAAGAACAGTTGAATATCACTCCTTAAAGAATTTTCTTCAAATACTAGTCATATTACACCTGCCGTTTCAGTAATAACTCTAATAAGATTCAAATCTTCTATTCACAGAGAAATGGAAGCAAAACTAATTTGCCTACTCTGCATGTAGAGTAAAGCATCAGAAAGAAAAGAAGAAGAAGAAGAAATGGTATTATCTGGTCAAAGCCGTGATATAAAAGATGAAAATGTTAAAGCCCTCTCCCTCCACAAGAGTCACGAAGTGTATTTTATGCATCCCAATCAGCATTTTTGTATATACATGTCCTGACTTTTAAATCTATGCAAGAATCATCAATGATTGAGTACAGTGTTGAGAATCTAATGGTTTTTTAAACTGTCAACACTTTAGGTACCTATTACCAGTGGACTTTAAATGCTGCAAGTACACAGAGCAGACAAGATTTTGAAGTTTCTGATTCCTGAGGATAAATTACAAACCAAGGAGATAAACCACAATGTTCAACATCATTTAATAATGATGGACTATTTTGGACTAAACAAGAACCCTAAGGCCACACTGAGGAAATATTTTTAAGATGTCCCCAGAAAAATCACACAAGCTAGAGTTTATTCCTCTTGAACTTTCTGGCTTTGCTTAAAAAAAAAAAAAAAAAACTACTACTAAAACTGTGCCACATTATTGACCTCAGAACCTTTCTGATGCCTTGACTAGCTACAACCAAGACCATCTCACACTTTTTTTCAAACTCTGACTCAAAGGAACAACAACAAAAAAAAAAACCACCGCTCTTTACTCAGTTTATATAACTGGAGTATGTAAATCCAACTATCCTCTACCATGCGTTCCTTCTTAAGTATTTCTCTTAGTAATATTCCTCATTGCTTCCTATCAACTGCTGAGCAAGTAGTCAGATAACTATTAGGGCCAATCTCCTACCACAGTGAGGTTTGTTCCAGACCTACTTACATGGTCCAAAAGCCAAAATAAAATCAAGATGATACTTCCTCAAATGAAATAGAGTCCTCTAACTGTGGTAAGCTCTGAAGATTTTCAAGTGGTTCTATTATAATCTGGGCTCTTAATGCCAATAACACGTTACCATGGAATGGCCAAAATGATGGTTCCTCCTGAAATACTCTTCTAAAAAAACACTAGGCAAGTTAAAACAATTCTAAAAACTCTAAGAAAGTTAACTATTTTTCCCCTAAATTTCTCTAATGTTTTGGGCAGTCAACTGCCACAAACTACACTTAAGCCAATTTGAGCGAAGAAGAATTCAACTGCTTTTCCTTCCTATTTCAACTTACATGCTACATGAGATACAGCAGCTTGGGAGGGAGGGCAGGCAGGTTCAGACTAAAGAATAAGGATTATAAGTATGATGAGTTACAGAGGCACCTCGAAATGAATTCCAATCACCCCCATAGCATACAGACATTCTCTAAAAGACAGTCAAGGGATCAGAATCTTCAGCAAAATCATTTAAGCACAGAGTGAAAGTGAGACTGCAAATGTGGATCTTCAGCTACACAGAAGGAAAGGAGACTGCTTTGAAATACTGCCACATTTACATTCTCAAAAAAATCAGAAAAATCACAAAGCGCACGGTATGAGTAACATTCTTACTTCTCCCAAACCTCTGAGGGCATTTAATAAATGCTTATTGGATGAACTGGCCTTATTTTATGCAATAAGCTGAAATAAGGTGGCCAAAATGGTGGCCACATAGGGCAACTAAGCACATATCATAGCTCCTGAAATTTCTACCATTTCTCCAAAACAGAATAAATATCCCCAAATCAGTCTCAGAAGGTTACCAATATATACTCACATAACATCCCTATAACGGTACAGTATGGCCTAAAGGGTAACCACAAGTCTTTCAGGGAAAATGTGTACGTTCTGTACAGCACCTAATATTCTGTCCACAAAGGGACAACGAAAAAGCCACCAAGGATTCTAAAATCCAAAACTGACACAATTGTATCTACCACATTTTTATTTGCCCACAAGCAGAAATGCACAAAAATAAGCCTCCATAAATCATGCCTGGGTTTAGGAAAAATGTAAACTGGCACGATCATAAAGAACCAAACCTCTAAAGCTAATGCAAATGGAGAGGCATTTATAAATGAAAGCCCATCAGGAGATCAAGATAAATCATGTGAAAAGTAGATGCTGAAAAGCACTGTGAGGTTTACCACCTGAAGCTGTCAACTTGAAGAGCCTAGGAAAATCATCAAGAAAACTAATTCCCTACACAGTAAATAAGTTCACCACCACTTCAAAAAGGAAGTAAGGGAGGAAAGAGAAGGATAGAAGGAAAGGAGGACTTAAGGAAAACTTCAGGACACCCTTATTAAGCTCCCAGTCAGATGAGGAAAAACTCTACCACATTCCTGCTCAATGGTCTTCCATTAGAACACTTTAGTGCCTATTTAGTGGTATTTCTGCCCTTCCCAACCATTGCTGGTTTTCCCCCATACCAGAACTGCTAATCAAACCTTCCCTAGCGATGAAAAGGTCTCCGCTATCCAACAGGGTGGCCGTGTAGGACACCTAAGCACCTGTAATGTGTCATGTGACAGAGGATCTGAGTTTTTCATTTTATTTAATACTAATTAATTTAAATTTAAACAGTCACAGGTGAAGTGGCTGCCATGCCAAATAATGCAACTCTAGAGTCAAAGTAAGTAATCTGATACTTTATTGTTGAAAAAAGTTTTACTGATAAAAATGTACCTTTTAAGGTGGCTGACCAATTCAGAAAGGTGTATGAACTCAGGAAAAAGAAGAAAAATTTTTTTCTTGAATACATTCCTGTACATATCAGTCACACAGGGTCCTCTCTACTGAAAGGCATACTCCAAAACTGCTCTATTTATACTTTAAGACAGTCGAATTTTGGAGTTAGGAATAATTTTTATGACATGCCCGAAAGGTAAGTGACAAAGGAAATACAGTACAAAAATAAATCTAGAAAGTTCCAAAATTTTTCTTAGTTTAACCTTTTTAAAAATAAAAGTAGCAGGAATTCCCTGACAGTCCAGTGGCCAAAAAAAAGTAGCTACTCATCACAGGTCCCAAACTGCTAATCACTATATCCCTATTAAAAAGTTTCCATCTCAATCACTATTGCATCATATTTTAATCTTATATGTACCATATTTTAATCTTATATGTATCATATTTTAACCTTTGATTACATTCAATTTTAAAACTTCATTATACATGACTGTGCTAGGTAGCATTTCCTAAGAATACTGTGACATATTCTTATTAAGCAAAATGAAAACAGGACTACAGTAGCTCAATAAATAATTACTGAAATAAGTTAAAATAATGAAAAACCGCCTTTTAAAATACTTATTAAGTATATATATACCACTTTCCCTGAGGAAGCCAAATCTACTAATCATATTATACCTCTGTAATTAAATTTTAAAGTTTGCAAATAACCTCCTCTTAGAAACCCATGAGATTAAGCTGCTAATTGTTCAATAATATTAAGTTAATTTTTATAAATTATTAAAATTGATACTATTATTACTTCCCTATTTGAACAAATATAACTCAAGAAGAATACATTTTCTCATGGGAAACCATCAAAACTTCTGAGAACCAGAGAATCTGACCCCACAATTTTCTGGTCTTTTCAGCAGAGTATACTATGATGCTATTTCTTATAACTTGGTTTTTCTACTAGAGATTTTTTTAAGCCAAACAATTACAGATAGTTAAAATTATCCCATAAATATAGTACATATGGAGCATGTTAAATAAAATCTAGTTTTCCAACTTAACATGGTATTCAAACTTCATCTCCTGCAGCTCATATAGCCAAAACAAACACACACACACACTCACACGCACACAACTTTAACCAGCCTAAGCAAAACACATGTACTGAAAACAAAATCAAAGATGTTCTGCCCTAATGATCAAATTATACTTTAAAAAAACGCTTTCTATAGTATCAGGGAACTCAAGTGATTCCTAAAAGTACATAGTTCTTATAGACAATAAAACTATTGCAGAAAGGACACTGAGAGAATTACAACATACATTATCACCTTCCTTTTGAAACTAAAAATCCCAGTACAATTTCAGAAAGTCAAGAGTAATGCTCAAGGCAACTCCTTGACATGCTGCCATTAGATCAAGTAGACTGTCTTCTGAGATGTTGCTATGGCAATCAGAGATGGCTATCCTAAAAAGAAAAAAGCAACTACCACCATCAATTATAGTCTCAATACTAGCATCCAAAAACAAATCCAATACTGGAAGAAAAACCATGTTGTAAATGAAGCACAAAGCCTACTGCTCCCATCATTTGTGTGGCCTGATGAACTTTTACAGTTTAAATTTTACTTTTCAATAAACCAAGTAGATTTTCTTTCCACCAATTAATTCCCCTTCACAAGGATACAGGGACCAATGGACTGAGAGATGAACAGCAAAAGAAGAGGAAGGGGAGACCTACCAGCTATATAAAAACAACCTCTGCTTCCAAATCAAAGGTAAAAGCAAGTATGGGAGGGCAAATATTTTAGAACTAAAAAATAAACACTAAAATTATTTGCAAGTTTCTCCTGGAGTACAGGTTATTTTCCCTAACATTTTGCAACTATTATTTCAAATTCCTAAATTTGATGTTTCTGATTACTTGCACATAATGATCACTACCAAACAAAAGATCCTTTATTTCAAAGGGTACTGGTGCAGACTAAATTTAGTTACAAGGTAGAAGAAGCCAAGAAAAGCTCATTAGCCCAGAATTTAAAGTTTATATCTAGGAAACAAAGCATTACATTCATCTTGTATAGATTCTATCTGTTACCCCCTGCCCCGCCTCAACACCCCTTAAGGGAAAACAAAAACAAAACCTGAGGTATCTTTAAGTCACAGAGTAAAAGTGTAGGTAGGATTCCTTAGTGATGTGAACAACTCTACTGATACAAAATTCTGATTTTTTTTACCCCCTAATCAACAGATCAGGTTAAATAACAACTACATAATATAATATCCTCTTGCCAGTATGTTGCAGTCACCGTAACAACACAACAGCAAAATACTAAGCGTTTCTTTCCCATCTGACTCATCCTGTTATGTAATAACTCAGTTCTGAGCGTCAAGAGCCATTTAATGAAACTGGAATTACTTATGAAGAAACCATCTATCTTCTCTTAGACTGTCAAATGATTTTTTAAAAAAACAGAAAGGAAAAGGAAAAATAGCTTTGCAGTATCTACTTCAAAGGTGTGAAGCTAGATCAAATATTTTCAAAATATTAACTAAAAACTGAATTAACCCCAAATCAAAATTTCAATATTTATATTCATCCCAAATCCGGATGAAATATAAGTAACACTAAAATTTCCCCCTATTCAGGCACCCACAATATCTAAGGAAAACATGGCTTCCAGAAACAGTTTCTTTCTCTTGGTTTCCTATCAAACAACTTAAATAAGAATAAGTAAAAATGGCTCAAAATCACTTTATTCAATTTGTACAAAAAGTAAATACAACAGCCCAGTCCATATCATAACTAAAACCTTTGGAGGAGAAAAAAAATACACAACTTTTAATCAAACTGTTTGTGATTTCTATAAAGTGACCCCAAAGTGTATCTGGTTAGCTTAGCTCTGTACTACTTTATCACCAAAAAATATCCTCATACATAATTTTTGCTGCCCAACAGATAATGCCTTTATTGGACTGACCAACTATATTTAGGATGCCTTATTTGAAAATGTATATCCACCAATCTGGCCTCATAAAACTACCAAATAGTGCATCCTAATATTTCTGGGGCACTCTTAATTTTACAAATTACCAAAATCTACATAAAAATTTCAAAGGGTATCAATATATATGTACAAACTGAATAATAGATTAAGTTTTTAAGTGTTTCAAAAAAAACATTTCAGGGGCAGGGGGTGGTTTAAAATACTTTATTTTTGCTTTAGCTATGCTCAACAGTATGTTATAATACAACCTTTGTTCTCTTTCACCCACAAATGATGTTGTCTATGAAAATCAATACTTCTTTTAAGTGAACATTCCCTAATACCGTTCTTTCAGAAATGACAAAATCGTATTTACAGGCTCTTTTTCTCAGCAGTCTTAGAGAAATCTGTCACCTTGCATTCCGTATAATTTTCAGTGGCTTTGCCCACTGTCTAAGAGAGAAAGCCAAGGAGGCCTTGCACAATCTGATTCCTACCTATCTTTCCAGCCTCAACCACCCTCCCCTATCCAGTCACCTCTTCTACCACATATTCTGCAGGCCCTGAACATCTGCAGTTAACTCAACCTCAATAACTTCTCCTGCCCTGTTAAAATACAAAAACCTAAAAAGTACTGACAGCGTATCTCACTTTTAGATCCACGATGCTTAACGCAGTATTAGGAGAGAGGAACAAATCAACAAATTAAAACACACATAAACTCAATATTAAGAAATCAAAAAGCCAGATTAAAATATACAAAAATGCTATTTTAATGGCTCTCGGATTTCACCAAGAATGATGGAACAGACTCCTAATACTCTCCTTGCCACCAACTTCCTTGCTCCAATTTATGAAACACATTGCAGTCCAGGTTAATTATTCTAACTGCTCCAGATTCTGAAGAGATCCTGCTAATGGTCTACTGAATGGTGATAACTGCCGTAACCCACTGTTCAAAGCCCTCTTTCCAATCTTACTTCTTCCTCCTCTTATCACTCTCTTCTCAATCAGCTCAGTTGCATCCAACTCTTTGCAACCCCACGGGCTGCAGCACACCAGGCTTCCCTGTCCATCACCAACTCCCGGAGCTTACTCAAACTCATGTCCATTGAGTCGGTGATGCCATCCAACCATCTCATTCACTGTCGTTGCCTTCTCCTCCTGCCCTCAATCTTTCCCAGCATCAGGGTCTTTTCCAATGAGTCAGTTCTTCTCAACAGCCAGCTGAAATTCCAGCTATGACCAAAACTTCTCTACTGTGCCTTTATCCTTGGTTAATCACTTTCACTAGATTATCTTCTCTTCTTCCAGCCCCTGAAAGTCACATGTTCCAAATCAACTTTCTACAACAACATTTTTTTTTCTTTTAAACTGGTCAATGTAAGAAGCACACAGCCATGAATCCATCCTCTTGCATTCCATACTCAACAAACATCCCATTCAATGTAAAAGAATTACAGCTGGTGGCTTGAGAGACAGTAACAGTACAATAGGAAAGACCAACATGCTATTTCTATGTCTGAGTTCACACTGAAAATCCCCAACAAAGATGTATCTAACTAGCAAGGAGATATGGTACGTGGAATACATAAAAACATGTCATAATAATGTATGACAGCAAAGTTGATAAGGACAGGAAACTTTTGGCAAAATCCCATTTATCTTCCACATGAAGAAAGTTCTAACATTCTGACATTTTTAACAAACCTAGTAACTTGGGAAGTCATACCCTTTAGCTTTACAGAACATTCATTGAAGATACTCATTCAATTGGCTCTCTCACCCTCTTAAGGTTGTCACAATCCAAAAAGACACTGCAACATATGAACAAGTCTAAGAAGCTGCTTGGGTACCCATCTATCTAGATAAAAATATATAACAACCTATGTAGGAAAGAAGTCAGAACCCAGTGAGAGAAGCTGAGTTTTTATAACCATCTGTCTTTTGCTATTAAGTAAGCAACACAGAAAGACAATTTTGGGATGTAGGAGAAGATACTTAACTAAAACCTTTTAACTGCCAATCTAGCTGTCTTGAATCCTAACTACACATCTCTTGAGTTTCAAACATAAGATCAGTCAAGTTTCTTGCTCCCACAGGGAAAAAAAACTTCATGTCTAGATTATCTTTCTATCATCTCAAGATAATGGCATCTTACAAAAGAACTGCCTAAACATTTTTAACTGAAGAAACAAATCCCTAAAGTCACAAGAGGAACAGGACACTTCAAGGATGAAAAAAACATGAACAGAGCAGAAGTACTACCCATATCAGAGCATTTATCACACTGTACTGAGTACTGATCTAACTGTCCCACAAAGAGTAAATCTGAGAGATCAAGAAATGAGTTGTCCAACTTACCAGTGAATGTCAAATATCTAGCACGTTATCTGGCCCATGTTCATAATACATGAAGACTGAACAAACAAAAAGCAAGAGTAAAGAAAATTCACTAAAACCTCGTAGCAAAATAAGATGATCTAAACTCAAATTTTCATTAATTAAATTCTGGGAAAATGAACAACAAATTATGTATGTCAAGCTCCTGGAAGGCAATAACAATGTCATCCCCAGCACACAGGATAGTACCGAGCACTCAACAAATGTTTGTTGAATTGAATTCCATATTTTCCTCCTCCAAGTATAAGAGATATAAAGAAATTTGCTAAAATAACTATCTAGTTTGCCTTTTTCTAATGAAACCTTTGCCGGGTCATTATAGGAGGTACATAATTTTATTTTAATCCAGTAGCATATGCTGATCAAATTTACTTCAAATAACACTTTTTTTTTTTAAGCTAAAACACAGAATAAAAGATGGGATTTTACTTTTTTTTCTAACTTTCCTTAATAGTGCCCTTAATCTTAATCTGAATCTATTCTATAAGCTAAAAAAGTCTCTTTAAATCTATTATTCAGTACATTGGTCAATTACTATCCACTAAATATAACCAAGTCAGGATCAGTTTTTACTCTGTTCCAAATATCAGGCACTTGAAGACAACTCCTGCAATGCCAACAATTATAATCATGTCAACCAGCCAACATTTATAACAAAAACATGCTTTTTATATCCAATATGCCTTTATCCTAACTCTGGAATTCACAGTTTGGTACTCTGTGTACTTTTTGGCATTTTTCAGAAATTCAGTCTCCAGAAAACAGCTTCATACTTAACACACCACGATTTTTTTTATGACATTAACACCACACTTCTGAGAAATTAATGAAGTTGTTAAAGACTCTCTAATATCAAATTTCTTCTCTAAATAACCCAAGACAAAATTCAGTAGAGTACTTACCAACATTTTGCAAAGCAGTTAAGACTAGCAGTTAAACATTCTAATGCTGATTTTACCAAAGAACTGACTACATTTAGAATTCCATGGTAATTTTGATTTTCTTCACTATTTTCAGAAATCAAAAAGCCCACAAAGGATAACTTTAAAGACTTTCTCAATTATAAAAGGAACACAAATGAGTTGGATAGGTAATTTTTAAATGATTGAAACAAATGTTGACCTCAAGAATTTACATCATAGTTCTTATTAAGTTAGAATGAAAGTATCATTGGATACTTAAAGCATAATAGTCAATTCTATACATCATTTTAGTTAACTCAAAATATTCTGGAAGATAGAATATTAATAATAAGAAATGGAATTTAAATTATTCTTTTCCTATATATAACTGTAGTGGGTTTTAATTTATATTGAATTTTAAAAATATATAATCAAGGAAAATGAAGCAAAATATTTAAAAATGAAAAATTAAAACTTAAATTATATTTATGTTATTAATGTAGTACATATTTCTGCCACATTTTAAACTTAAGATAGATCAGCATTACAAACATAAAAATGATGAAATAAATTTTTTTCAGAAGAAAAGAGATTCTACACCCAACTCATTCATTTCATGAACCTTTAAGTGGTCTTTAGCACTTCTTAAAGAGAAATAGATAAATATACAGATTGATTCATTTTTTTATGTTCATAATGTGACCCCAATTAAAATCCCAAAATAGCCAACAAACCAAACTTTCAAAAGCATTCATCTACTGTACATCAATTGTAATTTAAATTCTGTAATTTCACATTTACACCATTTCCAAGGCAAAATAATTTTAAGGACAAAATGTTAACAGCAAATTTGAACCACAGTTATTCAAGAAATATTCAACCTTCTAAGGCCTAAAGACTGGATTCCAGAAAACTCTTGTTAAATTAAGTTCAGCTGCTAAACAGCTTTTCATGTGAAATATCACAAATATCTGTAAAGCCACCTATGTAAACTAAAACTATAACATATGGATTAACTTTGCTGTGTTAGTGCTATTATAAACTGATGAATCTTTTCACAAAACACATATTCGATAATCATAAAAATCTGAATTATTGTTCCAATGAATATTTTTCCAAACTCTATTTTCTTCTACTAGAGACTTTCAAGAGAAAACTATAAACTCGTTACTTATATAGGTGACTTCCATATTTCTCACTTCTTTCAGCAGGACACCTAAATACATAGACTGATTAAAGCAGACTATGACCAAAGGTTTGGTTTGATATACCTAGAATGGCAGAGGTTAAATTTTATAGTCCATACACACAAGAGTTAATCAACCAAATAAGATGCCAGGTAAACTTTGGGGCACAATACTTAATCTTAGGAAAACTAAAAAGCTGGAAAAAGTTATGTGACCCTGCTATTTAAATAAAGCATCTCAACTACTAAACAACTGAACTAAAAAATTCAGTGGTTAGTTCACAGTCCCTCTAGTGTTCAACTAGTTAAATTAACAGTCTCAAAATGGTAAAGACTGCTGTTTATTTCATAACTACTAAATCTGTTCCATATATTAAATAAAATTGAATTTAAAAAAAAACAAGGTACAAAAACGTATCAACAAACTCTGAAATCTTTCCCTTAAATCATTCAAGTTAAGATATAAAAACAATGAATGAATTCAGAACCATTTTCCACTGCAAGATTGATCATCAAGCACCCAGCATGATGCCTGGCACATAACAAGTGAACTATAAATATTTGATCATTGTCTGGTTCCTACTTTCAACATATAATTATTTCAAGCCATCATTTATTTCTGGTTTATTACTACTATAAAATTAGAAACAATAAGCATAAAAACTACCCTGCAAATAAAAAAACCAAATGTGGAAAGAAAAATAGGCTTATTATGGCATGTAACATGAATCTGTAGTAATCCTTGTTAATCAAATATTCCTGCCAATTGTCTACATGCAACAGTCAATAAAAAGTCGAAAACACTCTGGTCAATTAATAATTCACACACACCATACACTTACCATAATTTTCAAGGATCAGATCACCATCCCTATTTAGAACAATATGAAATATAATTTTAATTTTTTATTCTAAAATCCCTTCAGCACAGGCATAAGTATTATCAAGCGTCCTTGTACTGCCAAACCCAAAAAAACAATTATGAGACAACTTATTGAAAAATCAAATGGCTACATGTTAATGTAACTAAGATGACACTGACAATGTAAGGTGAAAAGGAATTCAAATTTTATCTATAGACAGAAATTATGACCAAAACTATGAATTATAAAGTAAATTCATAAAGATTTAAATATTTTCAAAGGAGAGTTCATTAAAGGAAAAGTATGATTATGAAAAGCATTTATTTACACAGCACTTAAAATCTTTGAACTTTCCACAGTTGCTTCATAGTGTATCATAAAGTAAAGCTGTAATTCCCATAGCATAGACAAGAATAAGTCAAAGCAAATTTAAATGACTTGTCTCTAATGAGACAAGTATCACAAGAGAGACAAGGAGTGAACATTCAATTTGTTTTTTTAAGTTTACGTATCATACTTATGGTCTCTACCTCTACAAAGACAAAAAATAATAAAAGAATGCTAAATTTCTTCCTGGCCTCTGCTACATTTTGGATATGGGAGAGTGAACAGGAGGGAGCAATTCACAACCCATGACCTATACTTCTGCTGAATGCCAGCTGAGTCAAGGTGACAAATGGAAACAGAGTGATAATGATTCCTAGCCAAGAAGGTGTGATTAGCTGAAGATGGAAGGGTTCTTCAAGCATTCTCTGTGAGACAGGGCTGCATTTCATGTGTGGTCAAATGGCATTTTAACTAACACATGAAATTCAAGTAACTGCAGGTATACATGCAAGTATGTTTATAAGCATCTTTGGAGGGACAGATCAACTTTGTGGATAGTTTTTGAAAAATGTCATTTTAGAATTACAGAACTAATAAAGTAACAACTTGCTATCTTAAATGTTTAGAAAACAGATGGAACCAAAAGGCTATCTTTATAACAGAAGAACAAAAGATGTATATTCACACACACACACAAAGTCTGTCAAGGATTTCACTGAAAATGTTGCCTAATAGTATACTAACTCATTTTATCATGTAGTCTATAGACATGATATTCAAGAGGTCAGTAATTAAGGATTTCAGAGTGAGAAAGCTCAGTGAAAGCTTTCAATCTGATTCTATAGGAAAACATGCAGTTTACCAGTGAGCATCTCAGCCAAGCAATCTTAGCTAATGATTTCTACGTAGCAAATACGAACTCTAAGATTGGGCTGACAATTTATAACACAGAGAGGGCAGCCAAGGTCATTCAATCTGTGACATATTTATAAGTTAACAAGGCTTCTGACACATAAATATCATTAAGCACTTTAATCCAATAAATAGTGCTCTTCCAAAGTCCCTGTTCTACATGACACAAGCTTTTTTCCCACTGCCCAATACTTGCTATCTACGAACGAATAAAAATAATTTATGGAAAATAATTCAATTCAATTAAGTTTAATAAAACCTTGAAAATTAAACTATAAAAAGCAATAACTCCCCCCAAATGAAGAAAATTATACTACTGTCTTTTTAATATGGAGTTAAAAGAGAAATCAATGCACCAAGAAAATCTTTCAAATGTGGTCATATACTTTCTTTATATGTCTTCTACAAGGGCATGTTTTCCTATGTGATCCAGAATACTACAAGGACTTCATAGTGTGCAATGGGGCTAGACTGATAATCTTCATACAAACTTCTCTTGAACTCATCCATTTACTAATTAACTTATCCTCAAAATATGTGCCAGGAATTATGTTGGTCCTGCAGTTACAACAATGGGCAAAGTCAGATGCAGGTCTTACCCCCAGCACAGTTCACAGCCTACAGGGGGCTTCCCATCTCATCCTACCCAAAAATTCCCCAAATCCCCGACTACCTATTAAGTCCAAACTCCTCAGCCTAGTATTTAAGCTCTATCACCATGAGGCATAAGCATGCAGTTTCAATCAACTTATCTTTAACTCTTCCCCCACAGATATTGCAAACTTTCCCACTCTGTATCTTTGTAATTTCATATACCTGATATGTTCTTGCTGTGACACAGTCATATACCCAAATACCCAAACTCTACCCACTCTTTAAAGTTCAGCTTAAGAATCAATTATTAGCAATCCCACTCCTGGGCATACACACCAAGGAAACCAGATCTGAAAGAGACACGTGTACCCCAATGTTCATCGCAGCACTGTTTATAATAGCCAAGACATGGAAGCAGCCTAGATGCCCATCAGCACACGAATGGATAAGAAAGCTGTGGTACATATACACCATGGAATATTACTCAGCCATTGAATACATTTGAATCAGTTCTAATGAGATGGATAAAACTGGAGCCCCTTATACAGAGTGAAGTAAGCCAGAAAGATAAACACCAATACAGTATACTAATGCATATATATGGAATTTAGAAAGATGGTAACGATAACCCTGTATGCAAGACAGAAAAAGAGACACAGATGTATAGAACAGACTTTTGGACTCTATGGGAGAAGGCGAGGGTGGAATGATCTGAGAGAACAGCATTGAAACATGTATATTATCAAGTGTGAAACAGATCACCAGTCCAGGTTGGATGCATGAGACAAGTGCTTGGGGCTGGTGCACTGGGATGACCCAGAGGGATGGGATGGGGAGGGAGGTGGGAGGGGGGTTCAGGATGGGCAACACATGTAAATCCATGGTTGATTCATGTCAATGTATGGCAAAAACCACTGCAATATTGTAAAGTAATTAGCCTCCAACTAATAAAAATAAATGGGGGAAAAAAAATCAATTGTTCCTCAAAGTGCTGCCTCTTTCCAAATAACTGTGTGTGTTCCTCTCAGGACATTTGCAATAATGCTCTAGGTACATGTGTTATATCCCCTATTAAGAGTGTCTGTTTCTGAAGAACAGAGTATGTTTCTGATTCATTTCACATTCTGTACAGCACCTAAAACAATGCAGGCTCAATAAATATCTGCTGAATAAATACATGGTAACTCTAAATATTAAAGATAACTAAAGAGCAATAATACTTTACAAAGCTGAAAGGATGCTTTTAAAGCATCCTTTCATACATTATTTTACTGCTGTTACAAAATACTATAAATTGAAACATGGGGCCAACTGAACTGAATCAGTATTCCAGGACATCCCAGGAAGATGTTCTTGCCCAAGTATATTCTACCTCATTGTCCCAAGCATGCTGCACTTCAAACTGATATCTGTGCACATCAGGACTAATCACAGACAGTGCTTTATCTAAGTCATTTAACCCTTTTATTGGTAAAATTTCCTTTGAAAAAGCCTAAGTCACTCAGTCGTGTCCAACTCTTTGTGAGCCCATGGACCGTAGCCCACCAGGCTCATCTGTCTGTGGGGATTCTCCAGGCCGGAAAACTGGAGTGGGTAGCCAGCCTCTTCTCCAGGGGATCTTCCCTACCCAAGGATCAAACCGAGGTCTCCCATACTGCAGGCGGATTCTTTACCATCTGAGCTACCAATGGTTTATGCTTATTAAGAATGGGTTTAAGGGCTCTGGCTATCTGAGTTCTGGTTAATGAAACCTTTTCTATAGCAACCAGGTACGTTTTCCAACCCCAGATGTGCTACTGGAATCAAGGGCTCCTCCTTGTTACACTCTTCATGAAACCAAGAAACAGCCTGATAAATGTCTCCATAAAAGTCATTGCCAACAAATGGTCGTTCCTTCCTGAACAGAGTTGCATGTAATTTGTCCAAGGATGCCAAGGCAGGCGCCCTTTCCATTATTAATATCTACTAGGCTACTTTCAAAATAAGTTAAAAATACACTGCGTAAAACTGAACAGACAGTATCTAAATTTTTCTCCTTTAGACTAAATATATTTCAATGTGAATAATCTGCCCTCTTATAAATAGCAAACATCAAAGCTGCTTACATATAAACAAGCCCAAGATTACTAGTGAAAAAATAATCTTAATGAAGAGACCTCAACTTGATGATGTTCACACTTTCCTTCTTCAGGCAGTCACTCTACAAATATTTACTTATTTCTTACTGAAGGGAGAGAATAAGCCTTCAAGAAGATTAGCAAAAAGTCTTACCTCCCCCTAAGGCTAGTAAAGCCATAAATAAAGCTAATGTTTTAATGAAATATATTTTGCATATGACATTATATTAAATAGGAGGAAGGGGTTTTTCATGACAAATCTGTGAATATGCTACCTTTCAACTTACCACTGTATACACACAATCCTTTTCAACACAAAAGCACTCTATCCAATTTTTAATATTAATATTTAATTTGTTTTAAGTCAAGTCAGTTTAGCTGCATGATCAACTGAAAACCGCAGGTATTATTCTACCACAACAGCCTGGCAACTGGCTCATATTCAGTTACACTATCACAGCACCCCCCCCAAAAAAAAAAAAAAAAAAAAAACTAACTGTATGATCATGTGGCTATTGCAGAAGGCCTTTAAATTCAATCCTAGGTGGGCCTCAAGAGGATAATACTTATTCTGTTGAAGTCACAAACAAATCACAGTACGACAGAGCAAGGATCAAAATGAGACCCAACTATACAAAGAGTACATTTAATCAATGTTGGGTTTATAAGAAATAGGTATGTGGCTCAGTACTTGTGGGAAATTGTACAAAAATATTTACATAGATGAAGCAGTAAAGAGAATTACTAAACACTTACTAGTCATAATGATATTCAATGAAAAACTCTTCAGGTAGCATGAGGACAATTTTAGGCATGAAATATTTAAAGGAGCAGAATCCAATTTCATAATTCTCTAGTGCTTAAAACATTTCTAAACCTTTGAGATGGGAGGAGGGAGGAAAGCAACACATACTATGTGTTATTTCTGCCATTAAAACATTTTTTATTCAGAACAAAAAATTTTAGCTCCTAACTGAATCATTTTGCTGTTCATATGAAACACTGCAAATTAACTATACTCCAATATAAAACACAAATTCAATTTAATTTTTAAAAATACTAATAAATAAATAAAGTAAAAAAACATAAGCCCTGTCCAGAATTAAGCAAATCAGTGTTCTTTCTGTAAGTTCAGAAAATAGATTTTATTAGATACATAGATAATAGAACTCTAATAGTTTATTTTAAATGATACGGCAGAACTGAATTACTCTATAAAATGAGTAAATCACACAGTTTATGTTACATATAGCTTTACAGACAACAATGGTTTTAATTTTAAAAGGTATAAAGTATGGATTTGAGTCCCATTACAACTAGTGATATGACTAAGTCATGGACTTTTACAAGCATCCGTTCCCCTTTGGATATGGTAACTTAAATGTATGAATGGGACAGGACACTCAAGGAGTCCTCTCAATGATGAACCACCAAGATTCAGCCCCACTTCCTTCCTTCCTTTAAAAAACCTAGTTTTATTTTAGAGACTTCTAATTTTATCTTCGATATAAAACACCTCAAACAGTAAGACTGACTGAATACGTCAGCAAAGGATTTGCTTGTAAATTGTGTAGCAAAAAGTGTTTTGCTGTCTAATGTGTAATTTTATATCTACATCACTCAATTTTAATCTCCAAATATGTATTTTTTCTTGAATTAATTAGGCCTTTAAATTCAACTAAATATGTTAACTTTTTCTCCAATTTAGCACATTTTAGTTTCTTAGATCAACCCCTCTAAACAAGAGATAAAGAAACTGCTTTACTGGACAAAGAACTCTTTATAAGTACTTTAATGTATAGGAACCTATTTTAAATCTTAAAAGTATTCTATTAAAATAGAACAAGATTTTGAACTGTGTTCACTAAAACTACTTACGTTATCAATCAAAAAGAGAAAAACAAAAGCTGGAATACACCAAGAAAGTTTATCTACGTTTAGGTTAACTTGCAACCCTACTTGTGGTGATGACTTTAACACCTCATTACTGGGGAGTTTTATTCAGGTTTACTTTATAGAGTAGGTAATTTTATATATAATGCTTATATATACTTATCAAAATATAAATCTACACACACAGACACATACCCTGTAAATCAAATGATTAGATTTAACTTTTCCCTAAAGCAACCATCTTTAAAGTATAATTTTTCTTACCAACTGTTTAATTTTCATATCATTAGATCATAAGTCCTTTACATGCTATTTCACTACAATCTCTATATAAATGTCTCATTTTTCATAGAAAAAACTAATTACATGGTTCAGTAAGTTGCCTGTGGTAACACATCGATTTTATTTACATTCAAAAGTTAGCCTTCAGCTTATTCTCTCAATTTCAAGCACATTTAGCTTAATAATTCTATTTAATCCATTAGATCTTTTCCTATTCTTCATATGAAAGAATTCTGAAATCTTAACCACAATTTTACAATATAAATTTACTGCTTACCAAAGTCTTAATAAGTATTTTACTTTCTCTTTTAAGAATAAAATGTATAATTTTCTATTAAATCTAATATTTCAGTAATTAGACATTAGAATCACTTCTATAATCATACAATGAAAATTATTACTATTTTGTAGTTTTTAGCAAGCTAATTCTTTCAAAACAAAACACAGTGAAAACAAGGAATACTTACTTTGTAACTACTGAAAACTAGCTACCATTTACCACTTGGTTCATGTTTTCCATCAAAGTGTTTGCTTCTTTTGAAACACAAATGTATTTTTCTATTATCCTCCACAATGTAAAAGAAAATATGAAAATTAAAGTAACATTTACTTTTCAGATACACTGTGTTAACAATCTCAAGAATTATTAATGACATGTAATGAAATCTCCATATAAATGCTGACACATAAAATATTAATATTAGAAATCTAGAATGTTGTAGAATGGTATAATTCACTTGTTTTCAAAATCACCAGATTTATACACTTGAAGAATAAATAAATGCAAACAATGTGAAAAAATCTTTTTCAATCTAGCCAGAGATTAATTTTAATGAATCATAAATGAACTATCAATAATGACAAAACAGATAGAAAAACAGAGTGGAAAGTCCGGGATCAGAAGAAATTTCTTTAGAAGAAATTTTCAAACTGAATGACATTTTATCTAATTTCACCCTTATTAATTTTATACATAAAGGTGTCATTATGTTCAGAGAAAGCAATTCTTTTTCATTTCAACTGAGAATAAATCCATTTACAATGCTGACTAAAATTAATTTCATTTAGTCAAAGATAATCAGAAATCACCAAAACCCAACTGAAAATTCAGACTGTTAAGATACACATACATGGTAATACATTCCTGCATACTTCACTGTCTATGATTTTATGAAAATTCAATACCAACACTTCTCTTTTAAGTATTCTAAGCAATAAGTGGCTATTAATTTTCAGAGTTTGGCTTGATCATCATAATTTGCCTTTGCGAGCTCTTGAATGTTTTTCATCCTTTCTTCTCTCCTCTGCCTGACCCCCATCTTTCTTATGACTTAAGAACAATCTTCATGTGAACTTTTCACTGCTTTTGTAAAAGCAGATGATTCAAGAAGTCTTCTGTTTTTAAAGAGGCTCAAAGTTAGGTTTTTCCTCAAGCCAGAGTGGAAAATTTTTGGGAAAATAACAATCACCGTCTTAAAGTTTTGCCCCAAACTTACTTAACAGTTAACAAAAGTAGGAGGGATCTTTACACTGGATATTTACACCTTACTGAGAATCAAAAACAGAAACAATAATGCCTTAACTAGGTTTCAATCTCCTCACATTACCAAATAATTCAAAATTTCAAGTGTACTTATTATAAATCAACCTTCTGAAAGCATAAACCATGCTATGTTAGAACCATTTAAGAGGTTTCTCATTCATTCATTCAACGAACGTTATTAAGCATATATACAACTAATCTGTATAAGATACTTCTTCTGGACCAGGAGTTCTTTGGGTCAAGCCATCTCCAATCCCTAGAAGTCTGTGCTTGTTCTTTGTATGATTTTGGACTCCAAGATTGCATGTCGTTCCCATTACTGACTAACAGGCAATGAAATGACCAAACAATTGTGTTTATAAAATGATTCTGTTTGGCAGATAAGAAGTCAATTTAGCATAATATATTATTCTCTAAAAATCAAATTGAAAAATGTGGGAAAGAATTTAGTCAAGCAAAAAGCAGTTAAAATAAAATTGGCAAAAACTATCAATACAAAGTTCAGTACATAGTCATTGGTATTTTTTAACTTAAATCTGTATCCTAAACTAAAAACATTTAAGGTCATAACTCAATTTAGAGTAAAATATTACAATATTATGGTCTTCCTGTCTGTATTCAATCTTATATATAATCTAATTATCTCTTTCCTGATCAAAAACCTGTAACAATTCCTCAAAATCTATCAGATTAAGTCCTTGCTTCAGTGAACTCCACACTATGGCCCACCTCCCCACTTTTTGTTCCCCCCAACTATCTCACTCGTACCCCACGTTCTGGGCAAGTCTGCCTCTTCCACAGTTCATTCACTGCCCTTATGCCCATCTATAGAGACTACTTTCTCTGACTAGGGCAAATTCCATTGCAACCTATGTAACAGATGCATCCTCTAAGACACCGCAAGCCTCACAGCCTCTGGGCTTCACCCCTATCTCCCTATTCTCTTTCCCTGAGGTTGCATCCGGTACTTCTGCGAGATCTCTAACTTAAACATTTGTGGCTTACTCCACTGTATCATCATTATGGACTCATTTAGCTGCTTCCACAGTAAGACTGTGAGCTCCTTTAAAGATGAGGATTCATTTTTACACATCCAGGGCTGATCACAGCTCTTGCCTAATAGACTGAATAAGCAGACCAGACACCAAGAAGGTTTCTCACTAGGACTCACAGTGTTTTTGTGAAAACTTTATAGAACACTTATTTATGCATTAATCCTGGAATTGAGGGCTTCCCTGGTGGCTCAGATGGTAAAGAATCCACCTGCAATGCAGAATACTTCGGTTCGATCCCTCGGCTGGGAAGATCCCCTGGAGGAGGACATGGCAACCCACTCTAGTATTCTTGCCTGGATAAGCCCCATGGACAGAGGAGGCTGGCGTGCTACAGTCCAAGGGGTCGCAAAGAGTCAGATACGACTGAGCAACTCAGCACATCACACACCTGGAATTAAATGTTTGCTCATGTGGAACACAGTCAATCTACTATATTTCTCTTATATACTTACAGTGTTCCCTGCATTATACATACCTGTGTGCCTGTCTTATACCCTTTTTCAGACTATAATTTATCAAGGGTAGAGATTTCAAAGCCCTATAATTGGACCGGCTGATACAGGTACTTAGAGATGGACACAAAGAAGGAAATACTTGTGTATTCAGTATTCAGCCAATGTCCTTCAATACCTCTATGTGGAGAAGGCAGTAAAGTTACAAATCTATATTACAGGGATCCAACAGAGTCAAAATCTTAAAGTTCCGACCTCTTTATAACAATTTAAGGTTTGTTATGAAATTCTGTTTACAGACTCTATCTATCTAGACAAATTACCTATGAGGAGGAACATCTTCGCTGCTCTCTAATATTTACTATTCTCAGTTACTCAACATTAACAAACTCAAAAATGATTACTTCAACTTAAAAGTATACTTTAAAAAACTAGTATTTGACAAACATCAGCAAATACTGATGTTTTACTGCACAGACCAACTGCCAGAATGTTTTCATTTTAATGTCTGAGTTAATTCCTGGCACTGCAGTAGAAGCAGTAGTTATAATTCTAGATTAGCTTGTTCTCTGTGCTGTTCTGAGTACTTAGTTCTTGTAACCCAATTTAGAGTGAGGAAACTAAAGCACAAATAAGGTAAATAACTAAACCAAAGATACAGAGCAAGCAAGTCAATAAGCAGGGATTCAAACCCAAGCCTCTGAACCACTATGCTATACAATATAAACAACAACTCCCTAAACAAGAGCCCAAAAGTGTTTATCCAAGTGACAGGGACCAGTTATAAACGTGTCTTAGTCTTCTGATAGACTATTTCATAGGTATTTTAAGCATTTGAACAAAAAATGTAAAATAAAACTATGTGTATCCTATAGGATTATTCTCCTTCTGCATATATTTAAATCCAACGCTCTGTGACATTTCTTAGTAGAATGCTATTTGGGCTAAGTTGTAAAAACAAAGGTAAATGCCTAATAACATAACTAAAAAGCATTTTAAAGGACAGTAAAATGTCCTTTAAAAAGAGAATGCTACTATGGAATTTAGAAAGATGGTAACGATAACCCTATATGCAAGACAGAAAAAGAGACACAGATGTATAGAACAGACTTTTGGACTCTATGGGAGAAGGGGAGGGTGGGCTGATCTGAGAGAACAGCATGGAAACATGTATATTATCAAGTGTGAAACAGATCGCCAGTCCAGGTTGGATGCATGAGACAAGTGCTTGGGGCTGGTGCACTGGGATGACCCAGAGGGATGGGATGGGGAGGGAGGTGGGAGGGGGGTTCAGGATGGGGAACATATGTAAATCCATGGTTGATTCATGTCAATGTATGGCAAAAACCACTACAATATTGTAAAGTAATTAGCCTCCAACTAATAATTGGGAAAAAAATAATAAAAAAAATAAATAAATAAAAAGAGAATGCTACAAATAATGGTACCATTAATATTATAATAATCTTAATATTAAAGGATCCTGACAAAATTTATTTTAGCCAAAATGGAATCATTCTTACACATACTAGAGAATGAAACAGACTGCAAGTATCCTAAATTTGTGTAACTACCATTACAATACTCCCCTGGTATCCTTTTTTCATGATTGCTCTACATGTCATATTCTCCCTCACTTGAAACAAAGCAGTCTTTATGTCACTCATTTTTCTAATTAAGTTTCATATATTTCCTAATATTAGTTGAAACATGAAACTACTCTTTGCAACCACTTTTACCTACAGAAAAGATCATTTGCCTTGATCTAATAACTGTCACACATTCAACATATTAAGAAGAGTAGATGTATTTAACAAAGTTATGATTGTTTCATCACTCTAATACTTCCCCGGTGACATACCAAAAAATAAACAGTTTACACTGTTTTCAGACTCAATACGGAAGAAAATTAAAAAGCAATCATTCTCAGGTGAAAACATTCATAAGACACCGTTAAGTGAAAAGGGCTGAGTTACAAAATAGTATGATACCACTTCCATTTATACACAGAAACACCAAACATTAAAACCTGCTTTAGACTTCAGGATTCTTGTTTCTTTGTTCTCTTCCTTTGGCAGTTCAGTTTTCCTAATTTTCTAATTAAAATGTAGTATTTCTGTAATTTATAAAACGATCTAAAAGAATTTAATCTTAAATATTTACCATAAAAAAAACACTTAAAACATGAACAAATGTACATAGGCAATCTATAGAACTATAAAACACTCAAACAGGCTACATCTTTCTGTTAACACAGTAACAAAACCCATGAGAAATAACACAGTAATTTAGTAAGTTATTTCTAAAAACACTGACCATGTGCCTCTTTGGTACGGATAAATAACTTTATACATCAACTAAAAAAGCCTAAATAACAGTTGGGTTTGGCTTCATCTTCATTATAAAATGATTATTTGTGTTGCTAACAGTAAAGACCAGACCAAAAAGTTAAAACATAAAGGACCAACAGGAAGTAAAGAAAGAGAGTGAGACTGAGTCAGAAGCAATCATGGAAAATGAAGGGAAAGAAATAGAAAAAAAAAAAGCTATATTCTTCTACCACATGGACAAAATATTGTGAAAGAAGAAAAAGATATGCTTTGATACTTAAATGGACAAATATAAACGCTACCTTTTAGGAGGTATCTTATTTTAAAAGCTCTGATTAAACAGAAACCAGATGTTTAAAACTAATTTTACCTGAGTTCACTGCAAACTACATGTAATAAGCTTTGAAATGCATATAATTCTGAGATTTTGCTGACTAACCAGCTAAGTAAGCAATCTTACCCAGAATAGATTCTTATATATATAAACCAAATATTCTAAAAAACTATGGGAGAAAGGTTTGAGCTGAACAAATGGACCATAAAGTAAACAGCTCAATTAGTCCACTGTGGTTTACTGCCCTCTGGCTGTTGTGGCAGGAGATATCACAGATTAAAAAAAGTGGCTGTAAAGAAAAGGGAGGAAGGTGTCAAGCAGAAGTTAGCAGGAAATCCTTTAAGGAAATTTAGAAGCTTTAAAACAGATCCTCGGATACATTAAAGTTAGTTTTACTCCTTCCTATAAAAAACATTAAATATACGCAGTAACAAAACATTTCAAACACTAACCAAAATTTTTCAACCACAAATTCATAAGACTGATTTAGACATTATAAATGCTGGCTCTAGGAGACTAGTAAGTCAAAAAGAGTTAATGGCCTAGCCAAACTAAAAATCAGAATTAGCCCTGATTTAGAAAAATTCTTTAGCATACTAGATGAAAATATTTAAGGAAAGAGGTAAAAAAGTTTTACTAGAAATTCAAAGAGTATCAATAAAATTTCCTCTGGTTATAAACTGGTGGTAAATACAAAAAGTATCAATAGCTCAGAAAAATCAAAGTCTTATATTAATTCAAAATTTCCATATATTAGAGGTAATCTGAAGTTAAACGTTAGGCAGCATTAGAGCAAATAATTCCTGGAATCACCTACTTACATAAAAAGCAGGAACAAAACACAGGAAAACTTGCTACATCAAAACCAGAGTAGATTCGTTAAATGAATCTTTCTTCAAATATATTATGCAATGACACCTCATAATTCTGTCCAATAAGGCTTGCACTAAGTTTCTATTATCACTTTACAATGTTCCACCAGAGTTCAGCTGGCAAAAACTGTAACAGCAAGAGTCCAAAAAAGAAAAAAAAAATTCTCTTTTCATTTCACTGACTTGCTAATAACTCACATTTCACTATCATTTTAATACAGTAGATCTTAGCCTCAATTCCAACCCAAACACCCAGGGGATACTATACTTTAATAGAGTGGATCACAAGGTACTGATTGCCACCCAGTATGAATGGGCAAGAATCTGAAAAAAACAGGGGTGAAAAGAAGAGCGGTGAGAGTAAGGAGGTTCCTTTGACACAAACCCATTAAACACTTGGGTTTTTCTTCTCAGCAAGTCTTAATAACCTTTTCAGAATTTACCACTATTCAAAAAATATATAATGCAGATAACTTTTAAGAAAAAAACCAAAAACTTACCCTGTAGTTCATGATGTATTACACCCACTAGATTGGGTTCGTCTCCCCACCAGAATATCCATAACTCTTTGCAATCTGGTTTGACATCACGGCGCCATACACACAGCAAGTTGGCTTGGAGACAGCGGATGAAACTTAACAGGATTGGATCATCTTGGGCTGGGGCTGAAATTATGGGTCCACAGTCCCCGTGCCCTCCAAAATTGTACCTACGCCATTTGATTCCCGTGAGTTCAGCCTGGAAAAAGAAAATTACAATTTTGACTGTTTTCTTCACATAAAGAACACTAAAAACAGGCTTCAATACAGAAAAATAAATCTGCTAAAAATAAATATTTACAGTACACCTCATTACCATAAGATTTCTTACACTGAAGAATTTCTGTCAATCCTTGATTTTTTTTAAGGGGGTAATAAGTTCATTTCTTCCTATCAAGATTTCTACATATATTACATATCAAAATACAGCAAAAAAGTAATCATTATTTCCTGTTGAACCACTTTTTACCTATTATTTACTATAAAGTCCCTATACATAAAACTTTCTATATTATTATTCCTTATTTAACTCATAAATTACATTTAGAAATCAAGTAAGAGTCTGTAGAACTGAAATAATTTCTTTCAAAGAATTTCCCCAATTTCATCCCATCCAGAAACTATACTTTAAATCTTTTTTAATCGGGGAAATACAATGCAGTAACACAGTAGTTCATTATGAAAGCCTATAAATAAACTGCTAATAAACTAATGGAATGTTATCAACAATTTATTCCTGCTATTTAGTTTGCGGCACACAGAAAAGCTTTCCTTCTATAACAATTACCTAGTGTAGTTTGGTCTTTGGTTTTTTTAAACACATTTTAAAACAGAGTAACTTTAAAGCAGCTAAGAGCAGATCCTCTATCTTTGATCTGTCTTGTGAATTTGTATTCTAAAATTTCTTAAGTATTAGGTTTAAAAAGAACTAAGTTTCAAGGATGTTTCAACACAAACAAAAGTTGAATTCCTTACTTGACTAAGAACTACAACTATGTATTCAAAACTGATAGTAAAACTGATTCATAACATAATTCTGTACCAAAGAATCCATGTATCCCTTGCATTTAACCCTTACTCACTTATAATTCCCCCTCCTCACACCACTCCCAACAACGAAGTTAGTAATTTTTGTCAAGAAGTTGCTTTTCGAAAAACAAGTACCACAGGTGAGAAAAATAACTGTTACCTTCTACTAACATAACTAAAACAAGCTGAAGTCCTAGAACAATCACTATAATGAACACCTCTAGGAAAAAATTATCAAGTTTTCTTCAATCCCCAAAAAAGCTTCACTAAAGAAAAGATGATTCCAAAAATACTAACATCCAAACTAGAACTGTCTGAAATTCACTAATTTTTCCTTTCACAGTATGAGATGTGGAAATCTAATCTTTAATGAAAATTCTCAGCAAAACCTGGTATTGGCATCATTTAGGCTTTCTCCTTGGACCACTTGGTTTTTCCTCCAAATAAATATACCTGGCCAAGGAAAAGGTTCAAATAAAAAAGTAAACTAATCACACAAGAAATAATTATTTTCCAATATCATATGAGAAATAATTATCGGCATCAAACTTTCCTGTTTTTCTATACATAAACATTTTAAAGTTTACATGTTTTCATATCCTTTTTTCATTTACTATAACTATTTTTATATATTACTAATTACCATTCAAAAATAATTAATATTTTCATACTACTGACTGCTTGGAGAAAACAATTTATTCAATAACAACTAGACAGTCTTCATTTTTCTCACTATTATATTTATTGTAACTGGCGAGCATCCTTTAACATTTTCCTCAACTATTTCCTTAGGAGAGATTGTTGGGTACAGAATTACCAAAGACTACAAATATTTCAGTCTTTGATAGACTCACAAAAGAATGCTACCGCACTGCTTTTCAGTAGTCTCATCAACACAAATAACCTCCTCCCAAACTGCCTATCTTTAAAAACTCCTATCAGTTTAATAAAATGGTATGTCCTTGTACTAACTGGTAGTCCTCATTCCACTTAGAGAAAATCATTATCATATATTTGATCTGATTGGGGCCAGTATTCCTGGATTTGACTTCCAGCTCTGTACTTACTAGCTGGAGGTAGAAGTACCCAGCAAATCATTTAATCTTGGCCTTTCAGTTCCCTTACAAGTAAAATGAGAATAATGGTATTCAGAACTGATTAAGTGAGTTCGTATACACAGACAGCACTTAGGACAGTGCCTGGCACATGGCCAAAAATGATACTGCTAGCAGTACTAGTATAGTTGTACTGCTTCCCTTTAGTTGTCTGTTTTCTATCATATAGATTTGTTTCTTCAAATAAAAGCAATATGTATGTGTCTGTTTGTTTTAATCAGAAAGCCTAAGATCAAGTTTTAAATATGTATCAAAGAAGGTATCTAAATAAAAAGACTAAGTGGGAGCAACTGAAATCAGAAAAGTAGAAGATTTGTTCAATCACTCAGTTGTGTCCAACTCTGTGACCCCATGGGCTGTAGCCAGCAAGGCTCCCCTGTCCATGGGATTTGGGGGTTGCCATTTCCTCTTCCAGGGGATCTTCCCCACCCAGTGACTAAATCAGTATCTGCCTGCACTGCAGGCAGATTCTTTCCCACTAGAAGACTAACTTGTCTTTCATCACGTAAACAAGCATTCTATGCCCAAAGATCCTGAGGAAGTGAGGGGAGGGAGGTTAAGGGTGGGGAAGGAAAATATACCAATGAATGCGAACCACTCAACAGCCCATAGGGTCACAAAGAGTCAGACACAACTGACAGACTAACACTAACGTTTACACTAACCATATTTAAAAGGTTAGAAAATTTAAATATATCAGATATTTAAACATCAGGTGAGTCAGTTCCCAAGAAAATCTATGAACCGCAATTCACTCACAAGAATACTTTCACCTGTAACATCCAATACGGCTCAGCAGACAAAAATATTTGGCTTTGATTCAGGAGAATGATTTCCTAATCCTAGCACTTCCACTAACTTCCTATCAGTGCTTCTATGGTCTCAGTGGTAAAAGAAAGCCGCTGCCACCTGCTCTCTATCTTTATGGAGTTGCTCTAGCAAGTGATATAATACAAATGCAAGTGACATTACTTCAAAGCTACAAACTTAATCTCTTCATAACCAATTCAGTCAGAAGTACTAAAAATGTCCAGTCATTTAAAAACAATTTGTCCCTTTACCTTAAAGCTGAAATTAAATATCACTATACCAATCTTCATTGGAAAATGTAACAATGAAACACCATTCAAGCCTAACATATACCTAAGTATAAAATGAATGTTCAAAGATTTAGCTTTACATTTTGAATTAGTATTTGATAAGAGGAAAAATGATTGAAACACTCTGTCCATGAAAAAAAATTCTATCATGGATGTATATTCAATTACACTATTAAAATATGTCCTTATATGCCATGATCATGTTTATAGTTAAAAATCAATTCCACACAAAGGTCTGTTGACTCAATTTCTGACATATATTTCCAAGACTCCATATTCTTGAAGCAATCATCTAAAAATATTTCTAGATGCAAGTTATCCCCAAAATGCAATTATTTCTCACTGTCAAAAATGAACAATCCACATTTATATTTAAGATTGTTGTTGTTCAGTCTCTAAGTCATGTCCAACTCTTATAACCCCATGGACTATAGCCTACCAGGCTCCTCTGTCAATGGAATTCTCCAGGCAAGAGTACTGGTGTGGGTTGCCATTTCCTTCTCCAGGGGATCTTCCCGACCCAGGGATCAAACCTGCATCTCCTGCGTTGGCAGGTGGATTCTTTACCACTGAACCACCAGGGAAGCCCTAAGTTTAAGATTACATAGTTTTTAAAATATAGAATCAAAAGTATAAATATATAAATATTTTTATTCATCACCTACTTAATACCAGGCACCAAAGCAGGGTCTTCACATAAAACTTCTAATATGAGGCACCATACTAGGCTTCATATGTAATTTCTACATATGAGGCCTTCATATGTAATTTCTAATGTTGGCCAACAGCTAAAGAAATTAGAAGTCAGAAAAATTAAGTAACTCTTCCAAAACCACACAGGTAGCAACTGGCAAATCCTAAACATAACTGAATTTAAAGCATAAATTCTTTTTACTCTGCCATGATGTTTTATAGGGCTAATGGTAACAAACAGCCCTACAGGATTATAAAATAGTACAAAGAAACTGTCATCAACTCAATTTAGCAATGACAAGAGCTCATGCCCATACTTTCTAATTTAAGAAAGTTCATGAATCTTTCTTCACTCTTCCTGAGTTATTAAGAAAACTAGTATAAGACTGCTCACTACACCATCCCATAAATAGAAGAGATTAATTTCACTCAGATAATTACATACTCCTGTACATGTTACCACTGTCAAGACCATATCCACACAAGCTAATTCTTAGGGTATGCATAACAAACCAAGAAAATAACTACTCTAACAGCAACACAGACCGGAGGGAAGTTTTCCCAGCAACGGCCAGTATCAGCTGCATCGGCAGTCAAGGTCCTTGGGGAACTGAACTCCGCCAGGAGAGACTCCTGGCCAGAACAGGAGCTCACCTCAGAAAGGTCCTAACTGAACTGCAGCAGAGTCAGGGTAAATGCATTCTTTATGACATGAATGTATTTAAAGAAAATGTATATTGATTCTTAACATCCTACTCTTTAGGGACTAATGTAGGAAGTGAGCTGATAAATTTTCCCACTGGAGGTCACTTATTTGCACTGACCCATTGCAATCAGATCCCTTGTGACCAACAAACATCAATACTTGCAAAGCGGCTCTCCAAAGTTAAAACTGTATTCAGGGGCCATGGAATAGAGTAAAGCTAACATAACTTGGTAAGAATGAACCCCGGGTGGATTATGGAAAGAACACTGGCTGCAGGTCAGGAGAAGGAGGCTCTAGTCCTAGTTTTTCAACTATTTACCTAAATGGTATCAAGAAATCTCCATCTCAGGGCACCTTGGCTTCCCGACCTGTAAGGTGATATGGTTGGCCTAGATACTATAAAGAGCTCACGTCTCCTGACCCAAGCTAATTACATCCCACTCACAAAGGCGACTTGTAAATGAAACTGACTCTCATTAGAGACATTTGAATTTTCAAGATATAGTTGAAATAAAGATTTCTCAAACTACAGAACAAGCAGCTTAATATCAATCCTTGGCAGGATTCTAGGATGATCTGTAGAAAAGGCAGATGTGATCATTTGGGACTAACGTGAGTACATGAGGAAATTTCAAGTCTGCCTCACACCACTTCCTCCTGTGATAGGGTTACTGTGCTAGCAGATTAGAGACATACAGCTAACAAACATATTAAGTCACCTCTCAACTGAGTCAAAGGAAAGAAAAAAGTTAGGATAATAGAAAACGTCTGTTAAAACATAACTAATCAGCTCCAGGTAAAGATGGTAGAACAAATACACACATCTGCTTTTGCTCTCTCTTAAATCCCTCAAAAAACCCAGTAAAGAAGTTTGTTTCTTTGTTTTGTTTTGTTCCCTTAAATCATAAAATCACAATAGTAGGTAGGTAGCAGAGACAAGAGCATCCAGATTTTTAAAGGTAAGAAGCCAATGCTCAAGAGGTCAGGAGCCTTGTAATGCCTAAGAAAACTGAATCTGGGCTGTGGAGAAAGCAGAGCTACAGCCCAATTTACACAGAACGATAAACACAGGTACAGTCGTCCCTCAATATCCATGGGGGACTGGTTCCAGGACACTCCACAAATTATCAGAATCTGTGGATGCTCAAGTAGTTTAAATAAATGGTCTAGAATTTGCATTTAACCTATGCATATCATTATCAAAGAACTAAAAGGGCTCTTAGAAATTTTAAAACAATGATGCCAGAAATAATAAAACATCCACAGAAGGGCTGGAAGAAGATAAAGTTTCTCCCAGAAAGTAAAGCAAATAAAAATAAATAAAAATAGGAGGGTGGGGGGAGATAAAACTAGAGGATCAGCCCAGGAAATTCAAAACCAAATAAAAGAGCTTTCAGAAAGGAAAAACACAGAAAATGAAAAAGAGGAAATGACCAATAAAATGATTCATGAAAATTGTGAGGGGTGGAGAGGTAAGGGTGGGGACAAAGGAAGAATTCGAATTTCCAGATTGCAAGGTCAGAGTAGAACAGAGTAGAAGAGACTCACAGAAAGCATATTACTGTAAACTTTCAACACTGTAGACAAAGAGAAGCACCTCAAAGCTCCCATATAGTAAAAAGGGGTCAGGAATCAAAAAGATTTCTGACTTCTCAACAGTAATATTAGAAGTAAAAAGGCAATGGTGTAGTATCTCCAAAATTCTAAAGAAAAAGTATACCAAACTAAACATCTATGCCAATCTAAATTATCTATGAAGTGTAAAAGCAGAATACATTTTAGAATATGCAATGTGTTTAAAAAAAAAAAAAAAAAGGCATCCTTTCTTAGGAAGCTACTGCAGGCATACTCCATGAAAAGGAGGGAATGAATAAACCCTGAGTAGCCATGAGATTTAGGAAATAGATTCAACATGAGAGGGAGCAAACGAAGCCCTAAGATTACAGGCAATAATCAGATGATCCCAGGTTGTGAACTGTGCACCAGTTAGAGGGCAACCAATCCAGATTATAAGAGGTCAGATGGCTCCAGGGAAGACCCTGTCACGAATCTGGAACTGACAGAACACCGGATATTTGAAAGTCTTTTAAACAGAGATTCAAATAATAGGCAAAAAGTTTAGTGATGAATTAGTCAAAAATACATAGAAAAGTAAACAGTTCAAAAGCAAGCAAACAAAATCCAGATAATTACCATCTTCGAGTTACACAGAAAAGAAAAAGTAATCAGGGTTTACTCCAAGGCTCTGCCATATATTAACATAATCAAGTGAACATTAACACTGAATACTGAGCTAACCAAAATTACAATACAAGTATTTTGGTAAAATGGAAGGATAGAAAAGGCATATTTGCTTAGTAGGAGGGAGAGAGAATAAGCTAAATCTTGATTTTCAACAGTGGAAGGTTCAGAATTTCAAAACCTGAAAGTAATTACAAATGGTATTTAGAAACATTTAAAAATTAAGATAATGAACAAAAGTAGATGAACACGTATGTCTCTGGAGAGGGTAAAATAGGGGCCAGAAGTAAGGGAATGCTATTGACTAAACCTAGGAATTCCCTAGAGATCCAGTGGTGAGGACTTAACTGCTGTCACTGTCAGACCCAGGTTCAAATCCTGGTTGGGGAACTAAGACCTCACAAGGAGTGTGGTGCAGTTAAAAGAACAACAAAAACCTTGTAGAACTATATGATTCTTGAACTATGTCAGAGTACAGTTCTGTTCTAAAATTTAAAAAAACACTAATCAAAATGTAGCAAAAATATTTAATACACACAAAAAGTTAAAACTAATTTTGAGAATTCACTTATACATTTTTACAGACTGATTCTAAGTAAATTCTTAAGCTTAAGGACAACTTAATATCCCATAAATTGTGTTGCAAAGCCAAAAACTTATTTTACTGGGTGTTAAGATAACTGTTGTTATCTGTTTCTTCTCTCCATTTTTAGACCATTAAAACTCTAGGTGGGCAGAGACATGCTTCCAGCTACGTGCTCCCTCCCATCTAGCTCTGCTCAAACTCTTCCTGCTCCAAGACAAGAGGTTTACCAGGGATCACCTTCACAGAGGCGAGGAGGACAGCAGGGCACTGGGCCTCTCATCCGACTCTCATCTAACATGGTATTTTCATGTTGTGAGAAACACAGTATGGTGACTCCCTCCATACAATAAGTTGTATGTCAAACATGGTTTCTAACACATACATATGTTTACTGACTCATAATAACGTTTTCCCTCAACTGTAACTTTCTTCCCAGCCCTCAGTTTACCAACACTAATTCAAAAATACAAAGATTTTTAAAATGGAGTTTAGCATGAGTGGAAAGGGGTGCTTTATTTGACAATGACCTAAACACAAACAATGTGAACTATTTTAAAAGTTATTGCCATCATAAGCTACATTGATAAAAGTATAGTATTTAGATCCTACATAACAGATTATAAGAGTCACTAATCCATACTGCTTTCAACTCCTAGCTCCTTAGTTTGAGAAAAATCTAGGTAAGGTGCAACAAATTAACAGATGTAGGATGAGGAAATCTAAACATGTCATATGGCTAGAGGTTATATGAACTCATGTTCCAATTCTTTCAGTAGAATAAAATAGCAAAAAGAAAATAAATCCACAGCTGAATTAAGATGAATGAAGTTGAAGAAATTTCAAAAGTCTTCAAAGTTAGTCACACAGAAGACTGACACAGGAAAGATGAATTCAATTTGCTCAGAACTGACCCAAGTGATGGCTGACAATCGAATGGGAAAAACTAAAACAACAGTGAGAGCTCTCTGAAGAAAACAGCCCTGACCGGCATCCCTGAGAATCACAGGTATGGGGGGGTTAGCGGGAAGCTGGTCAAGACCAGATGCGCTTCAAACAGAAAAGCGCTGGTTAAACAATATGATTTAAAGGTTCCTTTCAAACATGAAATACTTATCTCAAAGATTCCTCCTTTTCAGGCATGAGACTTCGTAACTCTACTATCATTTATGTCTCAGTCGAGTAGCTCAGGAGGTAGCAAACTAGGGCCTGCAGGCAGGCCACTCGTTTTGTAAATGAAGCTTTATCAGTACACAACCACACCACGCATTGTCTATGGCTGCTTCCACAGCACAACCACGCAGTTCAGCCTGAAGTAATGAACCCTCTGGTTCTCTAAGAAAAAGTCTGCTCATCCCTAAACTAGGATAATATACACAGGCAAATATGACAGTTAAATTATAAGTAAGAAGCACCAGAATTATCCTCCCACCATAAACAATCAGAAAACCAGACCGAAAAAAAAAAAAGAAGAAACTGTTTTCAGATACTGGACGGCAGACAACACAAAGGTAGAATCTCTGAGGTAAAGAAAACCAAAGAAGCAGGTCCTATAAACTCTAAGGTAACTAGAATATGTTAAAGTAGATCAGCAGAAAAGAGAGAGTTTATGCAGAAAGAGTTCCAGAGATCTGATAGGGTCTCTTTTGAGGTGTTTCTAAATACCAAGTTACACATTTAAACAAAATTCAACAGGCACCAGGCAACCAGGAAGTTCAGTGAACTCAGAGCATATAAACCAGAAGCAAAAAGAAAATCAAAATATATACAATTAAACATCTGAAAACCAGAGATAAAAAGGAAAATCCTCTGCAATGACAGGCAGGTTCTTTACCACCAGTGCCACCTGGGAAGCCCCAAAAAGAAAAATCTTAAAAGCTGTCAAGAGGGGAAAAAAGAAACACATTACATAAGCAAAAGCAAACAATATTTACAACAGATTGCTCAAAAGAAAATATGCAAGCAGAAAATAATGGAACTTGGGACTTCCCCAGTAGTCCAGTACTTAAGAATCTGCTCTTCCCATGGGTTCAATTCCTGGTTGGTTAACAGGGATCCTACATGCGACATAGTTAAAAACCAAACAAAAAAAAACAATGGAACAAGCTGAAAGACAAAAAGTCTCCACACCTATAACTCTAGATCAAGCACAAATCTTTAAAAAAATGAAGGTAAAATATCAATTTTATTTTTTAGATCAACAAAAGCCAATGGAATTGTACTTTAATAAATGTAACTAGAATAAGCGCTTTTTAAAAAGTTCTTCTGCTACAAGGAAAACTTATCAGATGGAGACCTAGATCTACACAAAAGAATAACAAGCTCCAGAAACAGTCAATATATAAATATAAATCATGTATTCTCATTTTGAAATTTCCTGAAAAACTAATTAACTGTTACTTTATAATGGATCATGGACTGGATACTGGCTATAGAAGAAAAATTTAAAACAACAGAACAAAGGCCGAAGGAGAAAGTGGATATATACTGTTCCATTAACATAAATGAAAAAATGCACTACTTGGAGGCAAACTGTAGTAAGCTAAAGATGCATATTATAAACCCTTAACCAGTTCTTAAAAACTAAAACAAAGAAGCATATCTAATAATGAAGACAAAATGGACTCATTCCAAAAAAAAAAAAAAAATACTCAAAATAACCCAAAAACAAGGAGAAAAAGAAAGAAAATGGATACAACAGGGAAAAAGCCAAAATAGCTGATTTAAACCCAATCATATCAATACAATTATACAATTAAAAGACACTGATTCTCAAAATGGATAAAATATTTAAAGGTCCAACTATATTGCTCACAAGAAAAGCACTTAAAGAGTGAAATGACGTAAAAAGGTCTATCAGGCAAGCATAACGTAAGAAAACCAAGTGACTACATTAATACCAAAGTTGACTCCAAGAGGACTATTACTAGGACTAGAGAGAGAAATTTTATAATGATAAAAATGGCAATTCTTCAAGAAGACATAAATCCCAAATGTGTAGGTATCTAATAACAAAACTTCAAAATATATGAACCACAATATATATATGATATATCTAAAAGGAGAAATTGACAAATCCAGAATTATAATTGGAGACTTCAACAGGCCTCCTCTCAGCAACTGATAAAACAAGTAGACAGAAAATCAATAAGGATATAGAAAAATGTGAATACTATCAACCAATATAACCAAACTGACATTTATAAAACATTACAACTCAACAAAAGACTACACATTTTTTTTTTCAAATCCACATGGAACATTCACCAAGAGAAACCATATGCTGGGCCATAAAATAAATACCAATGTATTTTTAAAAGCTGAAATCTCTGAAGAGAATTAAATTAGAAATTAACAAAGTATCTCCAATGCTCCCCTCCCCCACAAATAACTTTTAAATAATGCACAGGACCACCTCCTGCCAAAAAAAACACAAGGGAAACTAGAAAATCTTTTGAACTGATTATGACAACAAAATATACTGAAATATGAGGGCTACAAGTAGAACAGTGCACAAAGAGAAATCTGTAGTGTTATATATTCACATCAGAAACGAAGAAATGTACAGAACTGCTCTAAGCTTCTTCCTCTGGGAGCCAGAAAAGGTGTAAATTAAATAAAATGCAAATTGACAGAAATAATAAAGCAAAGAAATAAATGAAATATAAAACAGACTAACAACAGACAAATCCAATAAAATGAAAAGCTGGTTGTTTTAAAAGATCAATAAGATTGACAAACTTCTCACTACGTTAATCAAGAGAGGTTAAAAAAAAGACAAATTACCATTATCAGGAATGAAAGATGAGAAATTACTCCACATCATAAGGACACTCTAAAGATAATGGAATTACTATAAACAACAGTATGTCAATAGTTAAAACTACTTAAATGGACTATTCCTTTGCAACAATTACAAAAGTAACACACACACCAAGACCTAAATAGCCCTTTATCTATTAAGAAATGGAAATCATAAATTAAAATCTTCCCTAAAAGAGTTCTCTAAGGCAAGATGGCTTCACTAGTAAATTCTATTCAAACATCTAAGGAAGCAATACCACCAGTTCTACACAAACTTTAAAAAAACAGAGGGACTACTTATCAATTCATTTTTAGGAGACCAACATTACTAAGACCAAAGACATCACAAGAAAAGAAACCTACTGTCAATATCCTTCACGATCATAGATTTAAAAATCAGTAACAAAATATTGGCAAATCAAATCCAACATTATATAAAAATGATAATACAGGAGTTTATTTTGGGTATTAAACTTAGTAGCATTAGTTTGAAAATCCATCAATGTAATTTCAGTCAAATTTAGTTCAAAAACTCATCAATAAAATACCCTATATTAACAAAACTTGTGATCAACCCAACAGATACAGAGAAAACATTTTACAAAATTCAACACCAATTCATAGCAAAAAGATTAAGCAAACCAAGAATTAAAGGAAACTCTCTCAACCTGATGTACATTCTTAATACATTTCTATTCAACTCTGAACTATAGATCCCTCCCAATCAATGCAATAAATAAAGGAAAAGAAAAGGCATACAGATTAGAAAGGTGTAACACATCATTTTTATTCACAGACAATAGCATCATTTACATTTACAAAGATTAAAGGACTTCAGAAGAGCTACTAAAATTAATACAGTTGACCTTCAACAACATAGGTTTGAACTGTGCAAGTACACTAAAATGCAGATTTTTTTAATACTACAGCACTACATGATTCGTGGTTAGCTGAATCTGTGGATGCAGAACTGTGGATATGGACGAACCATGGGTATGTAGGGCTGACCATAAGTTATGGTCAGATTTTCAACTGTGGGGAGGGTTGCTTCCTATAACCTTCATATTGTTAAAGGCTCAACTGAGATTGAATTTAGGGAATTTACAGTTTGCAGGATAAATATTGGGCTTCCCAGGTGGCTCAATGACAAAGAACCCGCCTGCCAATGCAGGAGACATAAGAGACGCCGGTTCGATTCCTGGGTCTGGAAGATCCCCTGGAGAAGGGCATGGCAACCCACTCCAGTATTCTTGCTTGAAGAATTCCATGGACAGAGAAGCCTGGCGGGTTACAGTCCATAGGGTCACAAACAGTCAGACACGACTCAAGAGACTTAGCATGCATGCACAGGATAAATATACAAAAGTTCACTATATTCTATCAATACAAACTAGCAGCGAACAATTTAAAAATAATATTTAAAAGCAATGCCACTTATAACAGCATTGAAAAATATGAACTACTCAGAGGTAAATCTGATAACATGTTACAGATGTGTACACCAAAAACTACAAAAAAATGCTGAGAGAAATTAAAGATCTAAAGAAATGGAGAGGTAGAACATGTTTATGGATTAGAACATCTAAAACTGTTAACCTATCAATTCTCCCCAAGTTGATCTACAGAGTCAACCAGACATCAACCAAATCCCTGCAGTTTTTTTTAATAAATTAACAGATTGATTCTAAACCTTATATTGAAATGCAAAGTACTCAAGAGAGCCAAAACAATTTTGAAAAAGAACAAAGTTGAGAGTTTATCCTGATTTCATGATATACAATACGATTTCAGTAATCATGACTTTGTGCTAGTGGCAGAAGTAGGGAGATCAAAGGAATAGAACATAGGGAATTCCCTGGCAGTCCAGTGGTTAGGACTCCTCTCTTTCCCTGCCAAGGGCCCAGGTTCAACCCCTGGTTGGGGAACTAAAACCCTACAAGTCACGCTACACACATACATTCAATACATTCAATAGATTTTTGATAGGGATAGGGAAAAACATAAGTCTTTTCAACAAATAATGCTGGAATAACTAGATATCCCACGAGCAAAAAGAACTTCAACCCTTACCTCACACCACACAAAAAATTAACTCAAAATGGATCACTTAACCACAGACCTAAACCTAATAAAAAAACACTATGATACCTCTGGAAGAAATCATAAGAGAAAATCTTTGCTACTCTGGAAGAGCAATTAGAACTCATACATAGCTGGCTGCAATGTAAAATGGCACAACCACGTTTTTAAAGTTGAGCAGTACTTAATAAAGTGAAATCTGTATTTCCCACATGATTCAGCAAATGCAGTCTTGGTTGTTTACAGAAATAAAAACATATGCCCCACATAAAAAGCAGTACATGAAAGTTCATAATCATCAATAAATGAATGGATAAGCAAATTGTGGTGTATCAATACACAGAACTACAGCTTAGCACTAAAAAGGAATTATCTACTTAAGAAACAATATGAAGCCACACAAAGGAGACTATATACTGTATGATTCCATTCATAAAATATCCTAGAAAAGGCAAAATGAGTCTACAGTAACAGAAGATCAGTGGTTGAATGGAGATGGGGGATGGTTTCACAGACTACACATTCATCAAAACTCATAAATCTGTACTGCTTAAGATGGGTAATATTTTACTGTACATAAACTATACCTCAATTAAGATAATAAAAAATGTATGTATTAAATGAAAGAAACATTAAAAAATCTCTCAAAGGAAAAAAAATCTATTTTTAATATAGCTAAAGTAACCATATTGTGTATCTCCAATATAAATGAATCTCTTTTACAAAGTATACAATATTTTCAAAAAAACTATTTTCATGCCTAACTATCTATATCAGGTCACTGATTAATGATTTATATTTATTAAACTTAATTAAAAGAGAACTCTTATGAAATATCTGGGAACTATTTAATGAAATTCATTAGTGACATTGGGATGATTTCTTATCCAACTGCAATAACAGACTAGAAATAAAAAATTTATGTTACTTTCTCTGTATATCAGAGACTGTTAGCTGCCTACCCAAGCATGAATGGCTCCTTCCTCCACAGTAACACACAGTCCAATGCTGGGGAAAACAATGTGCTCACTTGAAGAACTACATTTCCCAGCCTCCCTGAGGTTAAGTATGGCCAGATGTGTTCTAAAGAACTTCCTAGAAGTTTCCTTTAAAAGGAGGGGTGTGGCGCTCCTACAGTCCCTTCTCCTTCCTATCTAGAAGGTCACCAGGATGACTAGAGCTTGAGAAGCCGTCTTGGACAACATGCTACTTGCGATAAACAAGAGATGATGGAATAACAAGAAAGGGCGAGCCTGGGTCCCTAGATGACTGAGAAGTAACCAAGCCAGTTCTGAAATGCTGCCTCCAGGTTGCATGTATGCAAAACAGGAAATTTCTACCTTGTTTAAGCTACTATTTTTGTTTTGAAATAAGCACATGATTATGTTACTATAATAAATCATTTCTGATGAGCATTTCAGCAACTGGTTTTTCATTTTCAAAAAAATTTTTAGTGAGGTGATGAGTTTTTTTGAGACTATACAGTAACCTCGGTTTTTTATCTTGCCCAGTCATTGACCAAAGCAATAAACCACCCTGATTTTTCAACTAATTCTCTATTTGGAATAAAGTAGTCTAGGAGGATTAGAGAAGGAAATGGCAACCCACTCCAGTATTCTTGCCTGGAGAATCCCAGGGACAGAGGAGCCTGGTGGGCTGCCGTCTATGGGGTCGCACAGAGTCGGACACGACTGAAGCGACTTAGCAGCAGCAGCAGCAGTAGCAGTCTAGGAGGAAAAAAAAACAAAAAACCTGCCTATCTATGGGAAGAAATTTTAAGCTGCGTTATTACTCCATTAATCTCTGATGAAACTTTTTAAAAATGTAAACTGTGTTATCACTCCATTAATCTCAGGCAAATCTATATGCTCCAGTGACTTCTACCTTCACGCTTATGCTAAATTATATGGTGTACACTGTTAATTTTTAAAAGGCTCAGAAAAGAGAGAGACCAATAATGTCTGGAATACCTAGGAAGAGCTTCACAAAAACTCTAAAAGGATTTAGACAAGAAAAGAAAGAAGAGCACACAATACAATGCACTAGGTTAAGTGCTCAGGCTTTTAAGTCAGTGACTTAGCTCCATGGCTGGCTGGCTGTGTGACCTAAGGCAAGTTACTATAATCTGATTCAGTTTTCTTATCTGAAAAATGGGAACAGTAGTATCTATCTCATCAGGATCTTGATGAGAAAATTTATGTAGCTGGCAAGAAGTTAAGCAATTCCAGGCATTCAGTAAGCACTTTTACAGCAAAAGTTTTGACATGAGAATGTGTGCAATATGTGAAGATCTAACCTGAAATAAAGATGCCTGTTAGTGAATGGTTGGAAATTTTAAAAAGAAAAAGAAAACAGAAGGCTTTCTAGAGATTAAATGCTTTTGAAAAATAAGAAAATTCACAAAATATGTATACCTGTTTGCATAAAAACATTCTCATAACCTCATTAGAAATAAAGAAACTGAAATTTTAAATACTGAGATATTTTCTGCTCAGAGTATAAAAATTTAAATAAGTTTCACAACAAGTGAGGATGGAGGAATTGGGCATTTATATTATTGCCCAAGGAAATATAAACTGATACATCTTTCTGAAGAATTTATGGTTATAACTATCAAAAATGCATAACTACTTGTTACAGAAAATACTGAATTGTAATATTTCTCACAGTTGATGGTTAAATAAACAGTGCATCTGAACCTGTAAAACATGATACAACCACTTAAAAAAATAACAATAGTGAGGTATATCTAAATTTACTGAGTCGAAAATATTTTGAGACTTTGATTCTATGACTTTAGTATTTTTTAAATGTTAAGTTGAAAAGTATGTTGCAGGAAAAATGGGAGAATTAGCTCCCACCTGTAATTTTTTTAACTACAAATACAACCAACTTCAACAGAATGCATAAACAAACTGTGGTACAAGAGTAAATGATAACTGCACATTGTTCGAATACAGTATTAAATAAAAAGGTAAGTTGCAAAGGAATACAGTTCATTTATAAAAAGTTCCAAAATCCAAAACTATGTACATGTGTTTATATATATATATATATATATATATATATAACACTAAATTCACATGATTAGAACTTTGTTTAAAAACAGATGATGAAAATAAAATCCAGAATAGTTACCTCTGAAGGGATAGAAAACAGAATGAAAAGAAATCATAGGACTTCACAAATGATAAAATGTTCTTTTTCTTACTCTGGGTATTAGGTACATGGCTGTTCAATATATCATGATTGTTTGTATCTTATGTACAATTTATACATGCTATTATCTAATGAAAACAATTTTGCAATTGCCAGTTTATAAGCACACAAACATATTTTTTAAAAACCCAGAATGATAAAAAGTAACCTGGAATGATAAAAAATTAAACAACTGGTAGTTATCCCTACATGGGGAAGGGGAACCTCCTGTTAACAATATTGAATTACTAAATTATAAAATTAATTAAATTTATAAAATACTTTTCTCTTTCAAATTATAATTATGAAAATGGTAACCAAATGGAAAATGTTATTGCACACAGCTGAATAAAGAATTGTATTTACCCTGTGATTATATCTTTACCCAAAAACTGCATGTTAACAAGAATAGAAAAGTTGTGTGTATCTAACACACACAGATCTAATGGTGTGTCTGGATTACGTAGGCACTTTATGCAGTTTTAATTTCTTGGAAGTTTTATTTCTTGGAAATATTTTGTATTTCATTAGTACGACCTCACTTGGAGAGAAATCACAGAAAAAGGCAACTGCGAGAAAGCCAACTCTCCACCTTCAGGGTAGCCAAGTTAAAAAATCTACCCGCAAGGGAAGGCTGAAGGAATTACAGCCAGCTGACAATGGATAGCACGTGCTGTGCCAGTAAGTGCACTCAGAGCAACTGGAGAGGGTCCCCCACAGCACGGAGACTACAGCAGAAGGTTCTGAAGTGCATGCGTACATTTCAGCGCCTAGCTGAGAACCGGGGCCGCCAAGTCACAGTGCAGCGGGCAGGGAGAGCTCCGGAGCACTGGGAGTGCAGGAATGGAATGTGCTGAAGGAGGAAAGGGGTAGGGAGCGACGGGCAGAAAGTGAGGGGCGAAGGGAAAACTTTTCCCAGCGTGTGAGGCAGGAACCTGACGTGGCATAACAATGATACTCTCAGTATCTATAAAAATATTGTCCAATCAGAAACCTAAGTGCTGAGGGAAGAACAGAATGATAGGAATGAAAATTTAAATGAACCCAAAATCAGAATAAAGAAGAGGTGCCAAAGATACACAGTGTTGTGGTCTTTACAACTATCCTCTTTAGTCTATCCACTTTTGTGGTCTTTACAACTACCCTCTAGTCTATCCACTATGCTAGTTCCTAAAAACCGGCAGTTTCCACAAAGGCAAAAAGAAAAATAGTGGTATAATCGTTTTCATCCTCCTACCAATAATATCACTAATATGAAATTAATATAAAGAAAACCTTTAAATCTTAATATAAATAAAACCTTTAAATAAAAAACTAAGTGAAAACCACCCAGAGCAGATTTACAGAGGGAAAATGTAACCTGCTTTCTGAGCTTACCACCATTACAAGCAGAAGCATTATGTAACAAATGCTGATAGAGTCACCGCTGTTGGGGTACACCCCCATCTATTTTCTTTTCTGTCAGAGTTTCTCCACACCCATTTCTGATCATCAACATTTCAAGAGCTCTTCCCCTACCAAAATATTCTTCATTCCCACCTACAACCAACCACCATTCATCACCCACAACTCTCCACCCAGTCTACCAGTCTTGCCTTCTCCTTTCTTCCCCACCTTTTTAATTCACCCCCCTTGCTCCTAAATCTTATTCTCTATTTAGGAGAGAAATCTTGTTCCCTCTGCCTAAAGTGTTTTCTGAAAATAGGCAGGTTATAAAGGCTAATGTTTGTTTTTACTTTTTTCCCACTATCTCTTGTCTTTCTGCCCCCAGCTCTTGTCCCTAATTAATTTTAAAACTGTAACTTCCATAGGGCATAATTTAATAGTAAGAGCCCAGGCTCAGTGAATACTTGCATATATATATATATATATATATAACCATGATCAAAGCATAGCTCTTTTTAACAACTATACCTCATGGATGCCGCTAACAGTTCTTTGTTTTGTATAAACAAGAACACAAGTGCTATAAACCAAGAGTATTTGTTTGCCATTTGATTCCTCTCCTATGACAAAATTTGGTAACCAACTTCTGTCAATTCTACCTTCAAAATATTACTTGACACCATTTCTCTCTCTTCATTCCTACTGACCCTGCGTCATTTCTCAGATCCAGACTATTCCAAGAGCCGTCTCTCTGCCTTTGGGGTTTGTCCGCTACTACAGCTGACACGACACAGAGCCCACAGGAGTTTTCTCTCTGAAACATAAATCTGGTCAGGTCATTACTCTCCTCAGAACCCTTCAGGCACTCCCTTGTGCATACAGAATAAACATCGAGCTCCTTCATGTCATCCAATATAGCATCAAACATCATCTTTCAGGCTTGTCTCCTATCTATTATAAGCATTAAATAAAAATAAGTAAACTCAACAAAAGAATAATTTCCAAGGGTATCTAGAAATGAATTCTTAATGTATTATGTATGTAATTATTTATGTAACTGATAAAATTTATTTATCTCAAGCACATACTATTACCTCCAAACTCAACTTTTACAAAATAACTAAAGTTCTATCTACCTAATGTGTTAAAACTGAATTTTACTATTTAAAATATTTTTATTTTCAATTCCAATGTTAAAATGTAAGGTGGACCACAAGGATTCTAAATCAACAGTTATCTTTTAAATGAATGTTAACCCATATCGTTTTCCATGGAAAACACATTTGTTTTCCATCTAGACTATTTCTTGAGTTCACCATATAAACTATCAAACCAGGCTACTCATCTTAACACAATTATTAGAAAAGTTTCCTAAAAACAAGTACTTCTTCTTCAAATAAAATTTATAAAATTTACTAAAAAAAGACAGTTTTATTAGCTTACACATAGCAAAGGATGGGTTCTCATGAGAATCAATCTGCTGTGTAATTAAATGTTATAGGATCTTGCAGACAGACTCAAGAATAGCACCATCTGTCTGGGTTACAAAGTTCGGTTTTACCATATCACCAAACAGCAACAAAATATTATTTTCATACGTATCTCAAGTAATTTACAGACAACTAAAGAATTTATCTATTTGGGATCACAACACTAGATTCAATCCATACCCATGATAACACTTTGGATGTAAACCAATACTCTGAAAAATGTTTTTAGTAACTTAGACTTATATTTCAGAAGGTAAACATTCATGGTCTTCAGTAGCTACAATGTAGATTTACGCTGTGGTATAAATTCTAAATGTTAAACTGTTCAGGTGTTAAATACATCTGTAAAATTTTAAAGTGCCTGTTATTTGTTTAGGATAATATCATTTAAGTAAATTTTCCCCAAATATCTACAGATCTAGAATTACACTGCCACACTTTTTGACAGGATTTCAGTTCTCATTTTTTAATATGAAAAGTATTTTTTAAAGAGAAATTATTATAAATAAAATCATCTATGTAACATGAAAACCATAGGAGCAAAGCTGATTGAGAAAACTCTCATGATATTCCTGAATTCAAAAGCAGAAAATAATCCTTGCCACTGCAACTCAATCTAAATAATACAGGCATGCCTGCTACAGATCAAACATCCTCTGCACCACCTCCTCTAACACTGAATGTTAAGGGAGACCGTGAGAAAGTAAAATCCTAAATAGGCATGTAAGTGCTAATCTTTGCTGCCTGTGGAAGAAGCTACTGAAAGAACACGCCTGGGACGATAGACGGCTGTGAGTGTGTGTGTGTGTGTGTGTGTGTGTCGCCTGGGACGATAGACGGCTGTGTGTGTGTGTGTGTGTGTGTGTGTGTGTGTGTGTGTGTGTGTGTGTGTGTGTGTGTGTGTGTGTCGCCTGGGACGATAGATGGCTTCGTGTGTGTGTGTGTGTGTGTGTGTGTGTGTGTGCGCGCGCGCACTTAGTCGCTCAGTCATGTCCAACTCTTTGTGACCCCATGGACTGCACCCCACAAAGCTCCTCTGTCCATGGGATTCTCCAGGCAAGAATACTGAAGTGGGTTGCCACTTCCTTCTCCAGGGGATCTTCCCGACCCAGGGATCAAACCTGGGTCTCCCTCACTGTAGGCAGACACTTTACCACCTGAACCACCAGGGAAGCCCACAGTTGACTACGTGGGCAGCCTCAAATGAGTAAAGCAACACCAAGGGGACAAAGGCAAGTTATTTTGGTCTCAGAGGCCAAACTTTCTGTTACAACCTAAAGAAATTGTCTCAATGGGATACTTTATTTATCCTAAGTCTTTTCTTTACAATTATTTCAGTTCAGCCCAAATTGAGGAGGCTGCCCACGTGGCTCAGTGGTAAAGAATCTGCCTGCCAATGCGAGAGACACGGGTTCAATTCCTGGGTAAGGAAGATGCCCTGGGGAAGTAAATGGCAACCCACTCCAATATTCTTGCCTGGGAAATCCCACAGACAGAGGAGCCTGGTGGGATACAGTCCATGGGGTCGCAAAAGAGTCAGACACAACTCAGCGACTAAACAACAACAAGCCAAAAATGAAGCTCAAGAGGATAGATAGCTGATGTTTGCTAGACAGACACAGACAGAGCACAACTTACAATTCTATTCCTCCTCCTGTGATAATCCGCCTTGATCCCCAGAAAGCAAAAATGGCACTCTCAGTATCTAGTCCAATCAACGGACCACTAAATCCACCTCCACTGAAACTGTACTGAAACAAACACACTGAAGCACCAGACAGAGAACCTGGAAGGCAACTGTGCAAGCAAGGGAGGAATCTTGGCATATATGCACAGCGTGTGCATTCAGATGCAGCTGGCCCTGGAACTGCCTGCCCTGCAGAGTGGAAAATTCATGTGTGACATCACAGTCAGCTCTCCTTGTCCACGGAGCTCAACCCATGGAACAGGTCGCATAATACTATAGTCTTTATTTATTGAAATACACCTAAATATAAATGGACCCATGCAGTTCAAACCCATGTTGTTCAAGGGTCAACTGTAATGGCCAAAAGCAGAGTTCTTCCCAGGACTTGCTCATCACCAGTAAAACCCCCTTAAGAAGGTACTATATTGCTGACATAAGCAATAATTTAGAGCAAAAAGCAGAACCAAGAGAAGAGAAAAGACACTGACCAAAGAAGTATACTTTAAAATAAGACTTTTCAGGACAGCTGACTAAACTGTCTCTAAAAGAAATTCCAAAAGAAAAAGACCAAAAGATACTAGACAATGGCATCAATATCTGATCCATTTCAAAGGAGTCTACTTTGAAGAAAGCTTTTCATTTGGGCAGATGTGTTCTAGTGTGACTAGCTCAAAATTAGTTTTGTAATTGTGAAGTGTACGACTAAAGGAGGTGACATTTGACCTACTTAAAACAACCATTAAAGGAAAATAAAAACAAAAATGGTTGATAGTAACAAGAACATCAAGTAAAATGCAAAATTTTTAACTAAAAAAAATTTTACATGTTTATTCAGGCTCAGGTTCTGTATCTTATAGTATTTGAACTTAAAAAGCACTCAAGCTACAACTGAGATTGTCCCGCTTCCTTCATATTTATTCATTTCTTATACCCTCACAGCTTTTATTTCTCAGGTGTCTTACTCTCTTCCCAGTGCTAATCCCATCACCTGGGTTCTTAATACCATTTCCATCCTGATTGTTTCATTGATTATCAACTACTCTTGTATCTTTCATTTTTCTTTCCATCTCTCTACTACAATTGCTCCTAACTTACAAACACAAATAAGGCTCTGGTCTTCTGAAAAATTGCCTTTATCTACCTTTCAGTCTCTTACCCTTCCCGCTCCCATATCACCGTTTGTTTCACAATCAAGTTTCTTCAACTGTAAAGTGTACCATTTATTCATTTTGCAAGCTGCTGTAATCCAGGTTCTGCCCAAACAGGAAACATCCGCATCTTCCTCTCCTTAACTCTTTCCTTCAAGGTCCACCACAATTGTCTTTGAAAATTACGATTATTCCTTCTTTACTATATTCAAGACTTGAATGTCTAGTCTTCATGAGAAGTAATTCTAGACCAAAATTTAATTTGTTTTAAATGCACAAAATTTAAAGAATGACAGGTTACACAGTTCAACAATTCCAATTTGTCTATGTAAGAGAGCAATCCTAGAAAGGCTTTTAAACATATTATTAAATGTAATACCATTTAACACATTTGTTTTTCCTCAATTCATTTCCCATAATAGTTTCTATATCATCTTGGATTATCTCCCACTTTTAGTTTCATATCCCATCTGCTCATTTAAGATTCACGTCTGTCCAGTTTCTGAAATATTTGTCACTTTAGTCATTAGCATTTCGCGTAATATAGCACTCTTTTTTTAAAGTTCAAAACTGAATTACTTTAGAAATCTGATTATTTTAACATCACCACTACTTAACCTAAATCAGTCTGCCCACACTTCAAATCTTCCACCTAACAAAAAGCAGATTTCAGTAAGCTTTTGTACTGTTTTTTAAAAGGGAACCAAGACCATAAATTAGAAGTGCTCTCCTATATACCACTTCAGAAAATATTCTAAAGGACAGACAGAGTTGACAACTGAGCTTCCAAATATGCAAGCTTTCCATCCCCCTCCAAGAAGCCATATCCATTAGTTCCTTCAAGACCCAGTTTAAAACAGAAAAAAGTTTTTCTGGTTGAGTTACTATGCTATCTGTTCATGTTGCTCTCCCTCTGCACTTACCATATACAGTCTTATAGAAACTAAATATCAATAGTATATGCAGGTCTTTATCCTACATATCAAACCCTTTGTTGTTTAGTTGCTAAGCCAGCTGTCTCTGACTCTTTGCGACCCCACGGACTACAGACCGCCAGGCTCCTCTGTCCACGGGATTTCTTAGGAAAGAAAACTGGAGTGGGTTGCCATTCCGCTCCAGGGGATCTTCACGACCCAGGAATCAAACTCACATCTCCTATATTACAGGCAGAGTCTTTATTACTATTCCCTAGGGAAGCTCATTAGCCCTTCTGTAAACTCAAGCCAGATTTCAAGCATTTCTGATGTATGTACATTATTTGAAAATAAATTATATACGTCCTAAATTTCTCAAGCATCTGTTGTTTAGTCACTCAGTTGTGTCCGACTCTTTATGACATGGACTGCAACACACCAGGCTACCCTATCCTTAACCATTAAAATTCAAAAAAACTGTCTAAATACTAATTTATTAGTTACCCTATCCAACCTCACCCCCAATTCCCTTTGCCCTTCACTGAGGCTCACAAGTGCTCATTTATCGCACAAAGTATCAAGTAGAAAAGATTGTCTTTAAGGGTGAACTGAAGGAAAAAAGAGAAGGGAAAAGCTAAGGCGCAAAGATGACACCACAGAACCTGTTACTACTCCCCGCGTGTTGAGGAGTAGTACTTCAGCAGAGAGGGAGCGGCAGCAGACGCCCTCAGAAAGCAAAGGGGAAGCTGCTGAGACCCTTGTTCCCAAACTGCTGCTCTTCCCGCTGGGGAGAGGCCACCCTCCCCTCTCCATGCCCTCTTCAAGCCTCTCTTTCAGACAGCAGTCCTCTCGTACCCTTCAAACATGCCCAGAGTCTGGGTGGGCTTCATTCCCACTGCCTGGAGCTAAGATGGGTTTTAGGGAGGGCCTGCTTTGATGGCTGGGGCTATAGTCAGAGGAAAGGTACTCCTAATAACCTAAACTTTCCCATAAAAATACTCCCATAAATAACATCTGAGTACTATAATACAAGTAATTAAGTACAATACAATAGGCTAACCATCATTTGTAGCAACAGAATTAAGGGTAGGTTTTATTTAAAAGCAAACTTACGTACAAATTAACTTTTTCTAATATTTAGAATGCGGCAGACCACTACATGTAAAATTCTACACTTTGGATAAAACTTAGGACAATGTTCATAATCAACATGACTAAGACTAAAACTACAGACTGGGGCAGAGGGGCTTTCCTTCCTTCAACAAGGTCTAAACAATATTTTTAGATGTCGCCACATTATTAAATGGAAAATAGAAACCGGCTGGCAGTTGAGGATATATACTTTGTTCAAAACAAAGTAAGGGTTATGACATGTGTGTCACACTAAAATGTGATTTAGTCTTTAAAAAGAAAAAGATATTTATTAAGTACTATTTCTGACATTCCCTGAGACAAATCTCAAAATGTTAATAGAACTGCTATTTAAAGTTCAAAGAGCACTCTGGAGCTGCCAAGGAATTAACAGCTTAAACTACCAAATAAGAGCCACAGTTCAATCTCCAGTCCCAGCCAGTCAGAGCTCAGGGTTGGCAGAGCAAAATCACTCAGCTTATTAAAGACACACTGTGCAACCTGAGAATCATATACACAAATGAAAAGTTGTGACATCTAAAGACGGCTCACTTATAAAGAAAGACACAAGAACAATTTAATCTTCTGCTCCCCTCAAAAAGCACAAATTCAATATAACTGCCATACTTAAAACAAGTAATTTTGCTGTTCCACTTCCTGGCTAACTGTCTAGGGTTACTCTATAACTTTAGTTGTAATTTGCCAGAAGACTCTTCCTATTAAAAAACATTATCTAGTCATCCAAAGTGCTTTCCTTAAAAGATACTCAAAATGATTTCTCACACCTCCTGACTTCCGTATTTCCATCAAGTTTATAGGAGAAAATGAGGCAAAGAACCATTATGTGACCAACCAGATATAGTCATTAGTTTAAAAAAAAAAAAGGAGGTGGGGGTTTGAATACCACTCAACTTTCCCTATTACCAAATTACTATCCATTTTACTGAGCTCATAGAAAGTAATCTTATAACTGAAGATTAAGCAAAAGCCTTCTTACAGGATACTTCCTAGAGAATGAAAATGAAGGAATTTTGAATCAAATCTCAAACAAAATCTCCAACAGCAATCTCTATTAGATTGCTACCACCTTACACAAAATCTTAATAGGAACCAAATTCCTACTCCTTTGGGGTATAAGCATGCATCTCTTGATCAGCTGGAAATTTTTTTTAAGAAAGATTTTCTAGAACTCATCTAAAATATTACCAAGCAACAGTACATACAGCCTAAACAATGTATGTTGAGAACACAGAGCTGAACAGCTAAATAAACTTCAAAAATAATAACAACATATTGTGATCAGGGCCTAAATGGGTAATGAGAACTCCCTTACAAAACAAGGTGGAGAAGAGAATAGTTGTCCAGTCATTTATTTATTCATTCATTCCAGTTAACCAGCATTTAACTATGAAGGGAATGCAAAGATGGCTTAGACAGGGTCACAGCCCTACAGAAGTTCATATGATTATCAGAGGTAGACAGAGAAGGTATATGGAAGCAGCAAGAGTGACAACTTCGATCTGTGGGAGTCAAGGAAACCTTCACAGGGCGGTGACACGTGACCTACTTAAAGATGAGGAGGCCTGTGCCAAACATATACATGTGCAATAAAACTAGGAGTTGGTTCCTGAGTTGGACATACGTATGTTTTTCCTTATTTCTCTTTAGGACATTAATACACAATCTTGTGAACTGCCAACACAAAATGCTTTTTCACACCTATTTTACTCTTGAATACCTTACTTATTAACTCTCAAATTAAGCACAGATGGACTGTGGGAACTTTATGCGTCATGCAAAAATACTTCCTCAGAAATATATCAATGATGGGAGCGAGAAGAAGGATCATGGTTTTCATGCAACTTAATACATTTTATGTGAACAATCTTTGTAATTTCCACTCAGTATTATAAAGAATTCTATGCACAATTAATGATATATTTTATTTGAAACAAATTATTTCTTCAAATTTAATTTTAATACCAAATGTCTTAAATATATCCAATTAATGTAGTGATTTAATACAAATCAAGACAATTATTACAGTAAAGAGATCTAGTGAAGATTGAGAAAAAATGCTTACCTGAATACAAATCAAGACAATTATTACAGTAAAGAGATCTAGTGAAGATTGAGAAAAAATGCTTACCTGAAAATTTACCTAATTTGCTTTATCTTCCCCCTTTTCATTTTTTCTTAAGTTACAAATTTAAACAATGTAAAATAAATGCACAAGTGAAATTTTAGAAGAATCAACTCAGGATGTTCCTTTAACAGTAATGGAATTTCACTGTACTTGGAAGAAGTACAAAATGCAGAAAGCTGTCAATCAGGGCTCTGTGCTATTTCACAGTAGTACAAATGCAGCTTTAATAAGACTACCACAATTCATCTAGAATGAGAAAATAAACATTCAAAATATACATAATAAACTACAGAGTATGGAAATGCCAATGGAGTAAACATTCTCCCTTGAACACCATTGATTCTTCTAATTCTCATCTAGAAAGAACAACAACAACAAAAAAAAAACCCCCTCATCTTTCTTGACTAGAATCCAAATGTACTCTAAGACATTTATTTTATTAGCTTAAAAAAGGAAAACAACTTTATTCCAACCAACATAACTAAAACATGTGAATATAAATGCAAGTAAAACAGGAGTTCCTAAAAGAAAACTATGATAACCAAGTTATGACAACAGAATCCAATCTATACTACAGATGATTTCAAAAATTAAGTAACAAAGTAGTACGGTGGGGGAGCTGCCTCTGAAATAAACACCAATCACATATTAAAAGCATTTAAAACTATTTTTGTGTAAACTAAAGCAAAGATAGAAAACCATGCTGATGTACATAAGTGACTTTATACTCAACAAAAATTGAGCACACATACATATTTCATTCATGCAAATGAACATGAATTTACAATTCCTCGTTTATGTTAATATTTACCAAGATTAATGGAAAATCATCTCCCCTATGTAATGAAGTGAATTCCCCCAACAGAACAAAGCTAACACCTTCAAATCTTTCGAATAAACAATGAAAGCACATACTATAAAAGGAAATTATCTGAACTGGATAGAAGTTAAATGACTCAAGAGAGAAGGAAAGTCCGAAATTCCAATACACATTACAACCATTGATTCATTAATTCCAAATCTTTAAACCAGTCGTATGAAGAAAAATGTGTGCCTGCAAATTTTTTAACTATCCCCCACAGCACATTTTTAGACTACCTACCTAATTACCTCACTTTGCAATGCACTAAATGCAATTTCTTGAAATAGCAGTGTTTATACAATGACAAAATAGAAATTCTGGTAGCCACAACACAGTTTGTAAAGCAAGTTAGCACATAACACATTTTAAAAAAAGGACACTAAAAGAAACGCCACGGAAACTCTTTTTCTCCATTTCTAATAAATGGCTGCAATGCACAACTCAGTGATAACATCCAATATTCCACCGTATTACTAATCCTCATAAACTTTGTCTAATCTCTCACAGTAGCTAACGTCTGTGAGATGAATATATCATCCAGTTTCAAAACAACAATAAATCAGTACCTTCTACTACTATTTCAAAGGAGAAGATTATGCTTTTCCTCTACTGAAAACAAATTAAAACACTCAGAAAAATATCTAGTCTGGGAATTCCCAAGCGGTCCAAGGGTTAGGACTCTCTTCCAGTACATGGGTTTGATCCCTGGTCTGGGAACTAAGATCCAAGTGGCCAAAAAGAAAACAATCTAGTCTATCTCTGAATCAAACTTTGAGAAAAAGTTGAATTGTTTATTTCAAAAAATCCAGATAAGTAATCTTAATACTATTTACACTGAATTTTACCTCAATTTTAAATAACTTAAACATTACTATAGAATATGCCTATCTTTTGCCAATATATAATATATAGACTATAGTATAAAGTGGTAACAGGGTATCTTTCTTTCTTAAGCAGAGAAGACCTTTGAAAATGTTTGATGAATACAATTAACTCAGAACTAACTAGGCTAAATTAGCCTGTGAACAAAAAAGATGAATGAATCTTTCCATGCCTAATTAATATAAGCCACTTCTGTAACTTAATGTTATTTAAAGAATGCCTTAAAAGGTTGTTTTTTCCCCCAAATACCTAATACAGTCACAAAAAAAATGACCAAAATATTCCAAAGAAAGTGCTAAACTACATAAGCACCTGGCATAAACTCAACACTCATTGTCCTAAGGTACCCCCTGCCTTTATTCTCACAAAGCAGCAGCCAAAACCTAACTTCCTCTCAATGAACTCTTCAAGCAATAACACAGCAACACATGTTGTAGCATACAAGTCCTACGTACATTATTTTCTCTTTAAAATTATGAACTCATCACATGTACAAATGGCTCTTTAAAACGGTCCAGTAAACTGCTACATTATGCCTTAAATTGCTGTCTATTATGTACTTAAAAATATTTACTAGCAATTGGAGGTTAATACAACTACTACCGGGTAAGCAATTACTGCTATGAAAAATATATAAATACTGTAATACCATGTGATACTAACAACAAAATGCTAAACAGAAAACAAACATTAGCAAATTATAAATATTTTCATTAAAGAAAATGAACCATCATGAAAAAAAGACGCTTCACATGTAAATACTAACACTGGAAACTCAGATGAAAAAATACTCTATATAAAGTATTGGCATTTGAGAAAATTAATCATTCCTTCTTCCTCATTTTCAACTGATGGTCCTCCCCATCTGGTTCTAACTCAAAAGAATAAATCTCAAAGTTTCTACAACTATCTTCCCTCTCTGCAAAAAAATAAAAATAAATCTCAAGAAAAAAGAAAGCAGGTCAATGAGAGATTACTGTAAAAATCTTCAAATACTGAATGAGTGGTACTTAATAGGAATCATGTACTAATGTGTATTTCAATTTAGGAAGGAAGAATTTGATACCATCCCCCAACTACCCCATAGTTAGGAAGATTCTAGGCAAACAAAACAACATGAATGTGGGACATACATAACTAAGAATTAAACTGCCCTATGTCAAAGAGTATATACTTTTATGAAGTATATATATACTTTATGAAGGACATAAAACTGCTTTTCTCTGTATCATCTTGAATAAGAAACAGGAACAAAAGTAAAGATATACTTACATCTGGAAATTATGTCTTTCCACAAGGATGAGTTGACATCCCATAGGGCATTGGTACACTCTCCAAAAGGGCAGATTTAACACACTTAACTGAATTATAACTGAGTGAATACATAGCAAGAGTCTCCCGGAAATGTGATGGACAGCATGAGAAAACAGTTCTGAGTCACAAAGGCACAGTCAGGAATGCACTTAATGCAGTAGCTACAAATCTCACAACTGCAAGAATAACTCATATCTTGTATGCACAATGTCATTTTTCACGTGTTAGGAAAAGGGGGAGGGGTTGACAAAGAATTTAGGAAATATGATGATGCCATGCAGTAGAATATCAGAAAACAAAGTAAGTAAAGGACTAACAAAAATCTTAAGGCACCTGACTGCACAAATCAACTTCTGCTAAGTCAGGTGAATACCTTGAGGTAACAGAAAGTGGGTGAGTCATTAATGTGGTACAGAACTTTATCAGCTCTAGCTTATACTTCAATCCACATTAATAAGAGTATTTAGGTAAATTTTCTATAAGCAATACTTTTCTCTGCTCAAAAAACTACAGGTCAAAAAGAAAACTATATGCTAATATTATGTACTAAGAGTTTTTATAATGCATGCTTTATTCTGAACAGGTGATGATTTTATCCCCTTTGGAATTAATTATTCTATACAATGTATTTTAGGCAATATATTTTTGATATTCCAGGTTGCTGCTGTATCTGATTTTCAAGAAAATGCTCAATTTGGAGCAAGAAAAATTTACAGTATCAGCAGCTCTTTAACAGATTTGTAATTTTTTAATAACCAGCTATCCAACCTCCATCTATAAAAGCACACAGACATTCCATAGTCCTTAAAAAAAAAAAAAAGGCATTTCTGCATTTCAAAGTTGCTACCTAAAGAATAATTCTGGTTTAAAAAAGTATACTCAAAAATCAATTCCTGGTTTAAACACAAACCTTTAGAAAGTCAGAAAGCACAGAATCCTCTCCTACAAATTGTTTCTCCAAAACAATATTAAACATCTTTAGCAACATTATCATTCTTAAGTTTAAAAAAAAAAAAGGATAAAAAATGATATATACTAAAGTCTGACTACACATGTATTTTCATTCCTACATGAAAGGTACTGTATACAAAATAGTCACATATATACAAGCCATTATCAGTCAGCATGATATATGGTAATTTGGGGGAATCTCTCCTCACTAATACTGATCTACTTGGTTATTTTAATTTCCTGATAAAGTGTCAATGCGGCCACCAGTCACCAAACCAAAACCACTTAAATGCCCCTTAGCCAAGGCTCGCTAGCCTATTCAAGTCCCTGAGAACCTGAGTGATACTAAACGAGAGACTGAGAGAAGAAAAGAGGCGGCAAGGGGAAGTTACCACAGGACTGAAAGGGAGAATCACAACTTGTAACTGAATGTTAAGATTAAATAACCGAATAAAAATGTTGGGAGGAAAAAAACTGACCTGCTATTACTACAGTAAAAGCACAGATACTATGTCACTCGGTCTCAGTAGGTAAAAATCGCTTGTCTTCATTTTTTTTAATCTGCACAATGAAATATACTTAATAAAGCTTCCATTTGAAAAGTTGGCAAGAATTTGTATTTCTCCACAAGTCTCAAAGGGGAAAAAAAAAAGCATCTCTGCTACCCATAATTAAATGTAACTAATTACAATTTGAACACTAAATTATGTATCCAGTGTAAACAAAGATTAAGAGGAAATAAAGCTCTATGTACAGCATAGGTTACGGAAAACAATTTCCAAAATGCATGTTCTCTAAAAGCAGTCCCCCAAAAAGGGTACACCACTTAAACAAAGTTGGGGTTTTTTTTAAGTCTAAATTAAACAAACCGTTCAGCCAATTTTCCAATTATATTCCACGCTTGAAACATAATTGCCTTACATCTGTTGACAAATCTTTGCTCAATATTTAAACAAATTCGTAGTCTCCCGGGCACATAGCTATACATACAGTAATTCATGCACAAAGCACATATTTAAAGACCACTCACTGCAATTATTAGCCTAAACGCCAGGTTTAACAACGTGAATGTTTTCAGAGCTAGGTAATACGACCCAATAAAAAAAAAGCAAAGATGGCATTTACCACCAAATGTCACTGCCACCGCCAGGAAAGAGTTGCTGGAACCCTATACATTTTTAATTTCGATGAATCTAGACGCCGTCGTCGGATGCCAGGCTTCCAGGAGAACAATTGACACCCTAACTGCTTCAAGATTAAGGCAGGCGATTCAAATCCGAAGGAAAAGTTGTCAATTATCAGAGAGAGAGCGCGAGAGAGGCGAAGGCAGATAAAAGCGATGTTATCAAACCGCCCAGCTTGTTGCTGTGTGTGTGTGTGGATTCGTTGTGAGCAGAGAGAAAACAGTTTTTAAAAGACACAGGAGGAGAGAAAGAAGAAAAAGCTTTCTCCACCTTCCGTCGGCTCGGTGCAATGGCTTTAAGGCTCTCCAGCGTAGTAAGCCCCGAGAGGCAGGCGGCTGTCGATGTTTACAATCGCCGGAGCTTCGGGTGCAAGAGTCCTTTACTGACACAATCGCATTCAATCAACTGTTTTTGGGCGAAATTGCAGGTGTCATTATGGAATTTTTTAAAAAATTCAAAAGGCGGGCGGGCAGCCGATCCGACACAAGGGAGGGGGGGGAGCTGCTTATCGCAGGCGCGGGCAACACAAGGCAAAAGCCTGCCACATTTAGGGGGGGAAAACGGGGGGAAAGGGAGGGGAAGGGGAGTGCGACTTAACAGAGGGTGGGCGTTCGAAGTGCGACCCAGGATCCGCAGCTTTGAGACTTCCACATGCAAATTCCACGCCGAGCGCCGCGCTCACAAATGATTTTTAAAGAGCCAAATAAACACTGGATGGGATCCAAGGCGAGGGAGAGACGATCCAAAAGGGGGAGAATCGGCAAGAGGCGAACGGCGGGGAGAGGCGAGGGAGGGGCGAAGTCCCGGCGGCGGGAGGAGAAAGTTGGTCGGCGGCGGAGGTCGACCCCCCCCACCCCACAGCACAGCCCCCTCCCCGCAGCCCGGCTACTCACCAGCGAGAAGAGGTTGGAGTGACAATCCTCCAGGCTCGCCCCGTTCGCCACCCAGTTCGCTGCCGCAGTCATGATCCTCCGCGAGCCCGGCCGCCAGAGCGGGGCATGTCGGAGCGAGGCGTCCGAGGCGAGGCCGGGCCGGGCGGCGGCGCCTCGCCGGGAAGCGTGGGGCGGCCCGGCCGCCGCCGCCGCCGGGGGAGGTCGCGAGGGCCGGCGAGCGGGCGGGAGGCGCCGCGGCGACGCCGCGCCGGGGGCGGCGGGCCCGGGCCGGCGGGGGGGTCCGCGGCGGCCGCGCGGCTCCTTCCTGCTCGGGCGGCGGCGGCGGCTGCTCCCGCGGCGGCGGGGGGCGCTGTCCGCGCGGCCCGGCGCCCTCCCCGCCTCTCAGGGCCGCCGCTGCCTCCCGGGCCGGCGCTGCGGGCCGGCCGCCGCCTCCGCCTTCCCTGTTCCTCAGCCGCCGCCGCCGCTGCTACCGCCGCCGCCGCCTTGTTTATCTCCAGCCACCGACTCCCCCTCAGCCCCCGCCGGCGCGTGAGGGGAGGCGAGCCCTGGAGTCGCCGCCGCCGCCTCGGAGCCGCCGCCGCCGCGGAGCGCGAACTCGCGAAGGGGGGGGTGCGGACGAAGCCAGCGGGCGACCCCGGCAGCCGAGCGACGTCCCCTCCTTCCTCTTCCTCCCCCACCCCCCCCTCCTCCCCAGTCAGCCTCGCTTCTCCTCCCTCCCCGGGCTCGCTCGCTCTGACAGCAATGGCGGCCGCCGACCGCGGCTCGGCCCGCCATTGGCTGGCGCCTTGTCACGTGACGGGCGCCGGCCGCACGGGGGGAGCACTGGAGGGGGAGGGGGAGGGGCCGGAGCGGCGGCCGCGGCTGTTCGCTGGCGGCGCTGCTGAGCCGAGTGCGGCTGGATTCTCCGACGGAGAGAGGGAGGGAGACGGAGACAGAGAGGGAGAGAAAGAAGTGCGGGCGGCGCGGCTCCGAGGCGGGCGGGCGGGCAGTCAGCCGCCGAGCTGGCCGCCCCGCGCCCCGCCCCCTCGGGTGCACGAATCTTTGCTGGGCGCGACCGCGAGCCCCGGAAACGCCCGTGGCCGTGGCTGTGGAGGTCTCCGGGCCCCTTGCCTGTGCCCTCGATCGCCCCGGCCGACTGGGTGGCAGAGGCCCGCCATGGGCCAGACAGCAGATCCAAGTGCTTCGGGGTGTCTCCTCGAGGTCTCACTCCGTGGTCCGCGTTCTGCAGATGAGAAAACCGAAGCACAAAGAGATTAAGTCACTTACCTGAGGTCGCTCAGCTGGGAAGAGGAGGGGGTGAGATTCGAACCCCTGCACTCAGGCACACAGTGAAGCAAAGCTCTTGCATTAAGATTCTTATGCCTAGCCCAGGAAGTGCTTACTGTGTACCATGCACTATGCACTGAATCCAGAAATGCCTTTTAAGCCCTTACTCCTAGGCGCTGTGTGCACTTTGCATGCATACATGCATGCAGAAATGCTTTCTGACCTCTTGCTTTGTGCCAGGATATAAATATATGTATATTTTAAACTACCAGACACTACTGGGCTGGATTTGGAGCAGACCTTCCCGCCTGGCTCCATTCAGTCAATAACCAACATTTCCCAAGCATAACAGCGTGGGAGTTCAGAGAAATGCCAGTATAAGGAGGCTCTTTATCAGACCTCAGAGTTCATGCTCCGCGCGAAGGTGGGAAAGAGATAACTTATTAACAAGCCCGCAAACGTGGAAAAGCCAGGTGGATTGGATTAAAAGAGGGACGAATGGAAAACAAGAAAGAAGCAATGTAATAAAAGGAGAAGAGTATTAGATATATGAATTGAACTTTGGAATTACCACAAATTACTGCTAAAGCAAAACTCAGGAGCAGCATGTTATAATGTGTATTATCATGACTGACACTATGTTTAACCCAGTAACACTATGTTATAACGAATGTACCTACATTATTTCACATAGTCCTCAGAACAACCGCATTAAGATACTGTTTTTATCCTTAGGCTGTAAGCCAAAGCTCAGAAGTGCAGTGACACCTCCAAGCTCTCCAGTTAGTGAGCGGCTCAAGCCCAGGTGTATTTGGCTTTAGAGCCCAAGCCTGAGTCCAGAAGGTTCTGTCAACAAGTGCCTATAGATGACTCTGGCGCCCATGGTTGTATTACCTTGACCACCACAGTTTAACTCTCTGAGCCTCATTTCCCAGTCTGTCAGAGAGGTCCCAGTTGCTGACCCACTGACTTCAGACCAATTTCATGCATTTCTATTAAGATGTATTGATGAAAATGTTTGGGGGGGGGGGGCGGGGAAGAGCATTTTATCAACATGCATGATGTTACTTGGGTCTGAAAATCAGACTGATGGTCTATCATATCCAGGTGTGTTTCTATGCCAGGAGGCTTTCATCTTACGTACCTGGTCACCAAATTCTCATTCTTCAGTTTTTTTTTAGTCTCCCAAAGCAACCTAATCAAAAAATGAGAAAAGGACATGGACAGTTTACAGAGTAGGAAAGACATGTTGCTCTTAAATATATAAAAAGATGTTCAGCCTCACTTGTTGCAGTGGACAGAATGTTTGTGTTTCCCTAAAATTAATCTGCTGAAACTTTCATTCCCAGTGTGATGGTATGTGGAGATAGAACTTTGGGCAGGTAATTAGGTCACAAGGGTGTAGCCCTCATGATTGCAGTAGTTCCCTTGTATGAAGAGACAGGAAAGACTTCCAGCCTTCAAACTCTCTCCCTCCCTCCTTCTCTCTCTCTCTCTCTCTCTCCCTGCCTACTTTGCCCTCCCCCACCTCAACTGGCTCTGCCCTGTGGAGACATAACCAAGAAAAACGTTCATACCAGGAACCAAATTGGCTAGCACCTTGATCTTAGACTTACCAACCTCCAGAACTGTGACAAATAAATTTCTCTTGTTTAAGCAAGTCAGTCTATGGTAATTTGTTGGAGCGGCCCAACAAGTGGACTGAGACACTCTTCATAAGAAATACAGAAATTAAAGCTATAATAAGTATTGACAATATTTTAAAAGCTTAGGCAATTGTGAAGGGAAGCAGAACTCATACATGCTGTCTGTGGGAATATAAATTAGCACTGCAACTTTGGGTGTCAATTTGGAAAAGAGCAAAATTTATAATGCACCTTCCGTTTGACCTAGCAATTCTGCACAGATGTGTAAAGACCTATAGAGCAAGGATGTGAACTAAAGCCTCTTTGTAAAAAACAACTTCCATGTCCATTTGGGGAGTAGTGAACAGTATAATTTAATCCCATGCAGCCAGTAAAAATAATGAGTTAATGCTATGTATACTGATACAGAATAATCTCAGAAAGAGATTATTAATTGAGATATCCCTGGAAGGTTGCACCAGAGACAATGGTAGTATCAGTTCTCTCTGGGGATAGAGAGAGTAGGGAGAGAAATCACTTTTCACTGTTTTGCATTTTTTTAGCCAAATGTGTATATTATCTATTCAATACAGTAAGTTTTAAACAACACAAATCAATAGATAAAATTGGAATCAAACTTTGCAATCAAATAAAAATAAATAGAAAGCAAATAAAGCAAATTGGGAGAAAAAAAGAAAAGAAAACCTCATCTAGGGAGATCTCTTCGGCTGTCAAAGCGAAAGCCCCAGAGTGGAAAAGAAAAGGCCAGAAGTGCAGTGTGCAATTGCCCCAGCAACATGAGTAACAGAATGAGGACCCAAGAGAACTCGGTTCTAGTCTCAAGTGGGCCCCTGAGCAGCCCTGTTATCTTAGACAAGCCACCCGACCCCTCTGGGTGTCTCCTCCTGTGCGAAAAGGCAGCCCAGGTGATCCTCCATGCCAAGTCATTTCTAGCAATGAAACCTTTGACTCTGCACTGTAGAGATGACGGATAAATATCTGCAGAGCCCTCATAGAGGAAGCAATGGGAGTTGATGGAGAGCCTTGGGAGATAAAATCAAAACCAAACAAAGCCATGCTGGCGACTAGGCAGCCCCAAGACACCAGGCACTTCTGAGTCTGGTTCCCCATGTGGGGGGCTCATTAGAAGCATCCTTGTTCATGACGTTCATGAGTTTCCCTCTTTGTGAAAATGCCTAACTGCCCAGGCAGGAAATGGATGGGCCCCTCTGCACAAGTCTCAGGTCCTATTCTGAGAATGACAGGTTAGTTCCCTTTCATGGTTACCAAATGTCATGGCAGAGAGAAAATGGAAGCAAAAACCTGACCGGAGGAGGAACCACCCTGTTAGAAAGACCACAGGAAGCCGCCACAGCTGCAGGGTGGGAGTATTTTGTAGGAGTTAAGACAGCTTCAGAGTAAGAGGCACCTGGGTTGCAGTCTCTGCTCTGTCATGTGCTAGCTGCACAGCCTTAAGCAGGTCACTTAACCCCTGTTCCAGTGGGTTGACCTCCCAGAGTGAGAGCACAGTGATCGATAAATTACAACAATCACAAGTCACTTGTCTATCCTTGTACAATGGAATGTGGCACCCAGTCACATCACTTGGAGGACTTTTCTCCCTTTAACCTCAGTGTCATTGGATGTAGTTTATCGTGAATAACAAAAGTAACAAAATGCTAGCTGTAACAGGTTAAATAGCAGGGGAGCATCCCAAGGAAATCTCTACCACTGATATCACCAAACTTAACCAAATTGTTAGGAATCCTTATTTGGCTTCCTCCAAGATCATACCAAATCATATTGGTTGACCCAAAAAAGTTCCCTCAGTTTTTAAGTAAAGATAAAAGACACATTTTTCATTTTCACCAAGAACTTAGATCAACAACGTATTCACCATTTTGTTCCAATACCTTCTGCTATTTTTTAGGCAACTTCATAATTCCATCTTCCCCAAACTTTTTATCTAATTGAGCAAAGAACTGCTCCAGGTGTCTTTTACAGTCTTCCAGGGAATTGAAATTTTTTCCATTAAGAGAATTTTGTAAAGACTGAAATAAACAGAAATTTGAGGGTGTAATGTCTGGTGAATAGGGTGAATGAATCAGGACTTCCCAGCCAAGCTGTAGCAGTTTTGGCCTGGTCATCAAAGAAACGTTTGGTCTTGAGTTATCCTGATGGAAGATTATGTGTTTTCTGTTAACTAATTCCAGACGATTTTCGTCGAGTGATGCTTTCAGTTGGGCTCACTGGGAGCAGTACTTGTTGGAATGAATCATTTGGTTTTCTGGAAGGAGCTCATAATAGAAGTCCCACCATATGCACAACCTCACCTTCTTTGCATGAAGATCGGCCTTTGGCGTGGTTGGTGGTGGTTCATTTTGCTTGCCCCACAATCTCTTCCATTCCACGTTATTGTACAGTATCCACTTCTCGTTGCCCGTCTGAATTTGTTTTAAAAACAGAACATTTTCATTACATTTCAGTAAAGAATCGAGTGTGAAAATATGGTCAAGACACAGGTTCAATCCCTGGGTCAGGAAGATCCCCTGGAGAAGGAAATGGCCACTCACTCCAGTATTCTTGCCTGGAAAATTCCAAGGACAGAGGAGCCTGGTAGGCTACAGTCCATGGGGTCTCAAAGAGTAGGACACGACTGAGTGACTGAGCACACATGCGCACAGACATGTGGGACCCAAACATCACAGTAATTAACGTACCCAAGCTGGTGCAAATGACTTTCAACGCTTGATTTCGGTATTTTGAGTATATTGGCTATCTCCTGCATGGTATAATACTGATTGTTCTCAATGTCTTGATTTGGTTGCTATCAACTTCAGCTGGTTTACCCAAACTGGTGTGTCATCCAGCAAGAAATCTCCAGCACCAAACTTTGCAAACCACTTTTGATACATTTGACTACATTGACCTTCTTCATACACTGCACAAATCTTTTTTTGGGGGGGGGAGGAGGGTTCAGTTATGTTTTTAACCTTTCTTAAAACAATAAAGCATACTATGCCAAAAATGTTGCTTTTCTTCTTCCATCTTCAATATTAAAATGGCTACCCCAAAATTCACCATTTTTTATAAGTTTTTTTAATGCACATTGATAGAACAGCTGTCATGATACAATGTAACAAAACTGTTTCAAATGAAGTTAGACAACTAAGCATTACTAGAGCCATCTTACAGAAGAAAAAAAATGAAATTTTGGCCAACCCAATACAATTTAAACACACATTCCTAAGAGGATTTTTTTTTTTTTTTTTTGCTTTTTACGAAAATGGGATCATGTCACATATATTATTTTGCAAGCTGCTTTTTTTCACTTAACAATTTATCACAAATATACCCCCAGGCCTATATATCTAGATCCAACTCAGTCTTTTATTAGTTGTATAGTGTTTCATAGAACACCTGTGCCATAATTTATCCAATTATTCCCCTATTTCTGAACCTTCGGGTGGTTTTCAGTTTTTTTTCCTACTCTAAATAAGGGTGCAGTAAATATCCTCATCCATATTTCCTTATGAAGTGACACTTTTATTTCTGTAGAATAAAGTCCCCAAAATAGGATTGCTTTTTTTATTGTTAATAAATGTGTATTTTTATTGTTAATAAATACAGCCGGAAGACTTTCCCGAAAGATTGTAGCAATCCACACTCCCTCAAGCAATAAGGGAAGACAGTATACTTCCTCACCACCCTGCCAGCATTTGTATGTTGCCAGTCTTTTAAAATTTTTGCCAACCCAACGGTGAAAAGTGGTATCATTGTTGTTTGGATTTGCTTTCTCAAACTCCAGCGAGGTAGATCTTCTCTTGGGTCTCTGGACCCTTTGCATTTCTTCCCGAGGGTGTTTTTTGGTTTTTTGTTTTGTTTTGTTTTGTTTTGTTTTGCTACTCTCAAGTCAGCAGCTGAGACGAAAGAGAACCAAAGATAGTCTCAAGGAGACCAGCCAGGGTCTGGGCTCAGTGACAAACACGAGTCTTGGGTCCCTCTCATCTGGTGTGGACAAGGCCGTTCATTCTGTAATTCCAGAAAGATGTTTTTAGATGCTTCCACATGGCATGCCTATCATTTTCATTCCTTCACTTTCATAATTCAATTTTTAAGTTGAGGTTCTTAAGTTCCCTCTGAGAGAATGGTCTTATACCAACCAAGCTGGGCTGCCTTGGGCAATAACAGCTCTGCTCATAACCACCAAGGATTTCCTAATTGTTCCAACCTCTCCCCTAAGACCATGCAGAGGATGAAGTAAAAACAATAGCAGTCGTTGCTGATTCTGAGGGTGGCTTGAGGTCTGGGTAAGGGCAAGAACATCAGTGCTGGTCCAGACTGTCTTGGACTCTCTTGGACTCTCTTGAGCTCTGTCTTGGACTCTCTTGAGCTGTTAGCCAGTGACTTAACTTTTCTGTGCCTCAGTTTCCTCATCCCTAAAGGGGGGTCACCCCTGTGTCTGCTTCTTAGAGCTACTGTGAGTATTCAGCGCGTTACTACACACAAAGCACTTGGCACCCACCCGACACATAATAGGTGTTCAATAAATGTCAGTGACTCTTCAGCCCAGAGCGTTTATAAAATGTAGGTGGAGACGAAACTCCAACAAACACCACCAAGGAGATCTTTTAAGCAATGATTTGAGTATTTAAAAATCCCAATGAGCTTAAATTAACTGTACTTAGTGGCATTTTACCTACACCTACATACAAAGGACTCTTGCTTCCGGTACTGTGAATTTTTGAATGAATTTAGCAAACCACGATAAAGCGCTTTCAAATAGCCAATAATAAGGAAGTGTGTGAAGGTCCCCTCAAATTTTTCTTTGACTACTCTGCCGCTTGACCCAAAACAAGTGCCCACATTCATAAATTTTCAGCCTCCACTACGTTTACATGTTGCAGGCTATGACCATGGCAGGTGGTGAAATATATCACGTGAAACTAAATTCTGTTTCCTCTGGATAGACCCACATACACTCTCTCTCTCTATCTCTCTCTCTCTCAGTCTGAACAGCCTCGCTTACAACAGCCAATTCTGGTTTGAGGCTGAACAAAATCGTCTTTAAGAGAAGAGGGTGTTCAAGAGGTGGATTCTGTAACTTTTCCTCTCCAGGGCTGTGCAAGTGTAAATTCATTGCTCACGAGAGAGGCTCACAGTCAGGCTGTGCTCTGGGAGGGGAGACGCCAACTTCTCTGGCAATTTTGCCAGCCCATCTCAGCCTTTCTGCTTTCTTGTGCTCCAGGCCAGATCCAAGCATCCAGGGGGTTTGTAAGGAAGACAAACATCTTTTCTCTGGTGGCCGGAATCGGGGACTTCAACCAAGGTCTGGATAGGTGAGAAGGCAGCTGATTGAGCCGCCCAGGCCATGTGATGCTGCTTTTTGAGAAGCGGCATCCAGGTCCTGTCACGTTAGACAAAGGCCACCAAAAGGTCACCATCCTCCAGGGACCCTACCAGTTCCCTCCAAACTGTCTGGCACTTTCCGTTCCCAGCCTGAGAGGACACTCTGCCTGCTCCCTGGCGCAGGTGTGTGGGCTGCCTGCTGGCTGGGTCCCTGCCTGGAGCCCAGATCTTGCTTTCTGCAACAGATCATTTTATTTAAAGGCAACCCTTGGAAAGAGCATCGTCCTCACTCCCGAAGCACTTTGGAGGCAATAAAAAAATGCCATGTGTGAAACTTGAGTCATCACTTTGTCTTCAAGTGGCCTCAGTGACCGGTTCACCAGGCTCCTCCTGTCGCCTAGGTTATGGGTTCCTGGCAACGATGAGGCAAGCAGCTCATCACTCCAGCTTGAGTCTCAGTTTCTCCTTTTTAAAATGGGCTGCCAACCTCTCAGGATGCTGGTGAGTTATAATCAATTGGGTTTTTTTTTTAATTGCACACACAATTTCTCAATTTTCAAATGTGCTGACTGCAATAGTCTGTCGAGGATGGAAATGGAGTACATCTACAGAGTCTCTCTGTTGCTGCTGTCGGTACAGATCGCTTCCCCAAGGAAATAAATTACATTTCATTCTCTATATATTGTTTACTTTATAGTCTCTTGATCTTACTTTGCTGACTTCTTGTTGTAGATTTTTCGGTAGCTTGGTTCCCACTTAATCACAACAGCTTCTGTAAATGTTAGCGAGTTGTGTTATGGGGATTTGCTACCGGCGTTTCACAACGGTTGCTGAACATAGAAGCCCCTTCTTTATTCTACCAAAAATGCCTCGGTAAATATTCCCTTCACTTAAAAAAAAAATAGACCCTTAAAATGATTTTCCAACAAGCGGACTTTATTTCATGTTCGCCATGCAATAACTCAAAGCATATTTTGCATGGTTCTGTATTTGTGGTTTTATGAAGAGGTCACTGTTTACACAGCACGTGCACCCGGATGAGCCGGTTCATTATAATCTAATCAGCCACTTCCCAAAATCGCAATGGAAGACAGGCTTTCTTCTACCTAGCAGAACTGTGTGGTGCAGCCAGAAAAACCAGCCATTTACTCAGTTACAACCCTCCTTATTGTACCACCTTTTCAGGAGGGTGCTCTCTTCCAGATGTGTTTATGGAGCTCATTTTATGCCAGATATCTATGTGCCACAGCTATCTTATGAGGTAGGTTTTATCCCAGTCTCAGTTTTGTAAGTGACACAGCTGAGGCTCAGAGAGATGAAGTGACTTGTCTGAGGTCACACAGCTTAGAGGAGCCAGACAGGATCTGAAAGTTGGCCACTGCTGCCTTCTGTACTCAGATGAGGTGAGAAGACTTCCCCAGGCTTGGACACCCTCTGCCTCTCATCTGGGCTTCTTGTCTTCATCAGCCCCGTGTGTCTCCTCAAAAATGTTCCAAGCGGTTCTGGAGAAATACAGCTCTGCCACTCACCAGCCATCTGCCCTCTGAGCCTCAGTCTTCTCATCCATAATGTGGGCATAATTATCCTGGCCTCGCTGGAAGAGTTGGTAATAATAATAACAAGCACGGACGTATGCACTGAGCACATCCCCTGTCCCAGGCACAGGGCCAGGTACTTAACACCATGAGCTTGTTTAATCCTCCTGTGAAAGAGACACTATTATCATCCCATTTTGCAGATGGGGAAAATGAAGAATGAGATTAAAATATCCAGAAGGTGCCACCACTAAGTCTAAGCCACTGGCTTCTCTGCTGCTCTCACTCCTTCACCCCACCCTCACTATGTTCTCTTTTCCACATAGCAGTTGGAAGGAGTCTAATTAAACCTAAGTCAGATCAAGGTCATTCCTGTCTCCAAACCCTTCCCGGACTCCCACCTCGTTCAAGGTAGAAACTGCAAGCTCCATCACCGTCTGCAGGGCCCTGTGTGGCCTGGCCTCTTGCTGTGTGCCACGTGTGTCCCTGTGCTCACTCGGCCACAGGCCTGTGACCTCCCTGGGGGTCTTCTCACAGATGCAACCTCAGGGTCCCGGCCCTTGCAGGCCTCTCTGTTCCTCGGCTCAGCAATCCCCATAGTGATAAGATCCTTTCGGGCCGCTGTACCCAAAACAGGGTGCCTCATCCCTCCCTCTGGCACCCCTCGCTCTGTTCAGTTTTCTCTTAGCATCTAAAGTCCCCTGACATATATTTGCTTTTATATATTTTTGCCTGTCTCCCCCTCCCCCTATTAGAACACCAGGCGATAGACTATAAGGGCTCTTTTTTCCTCTTCTTTGTTCACTGCCATATCCCCAGTGCCTGGAACATTGTTGGTATTTAATAAATGTTTGTTAAATGAAGGAATTACAAAATAACACAAAGTGGTAAGTGTTTGGTCCGTGTCTGACACAGAGCAAGTGTCAACAAACCGCTGTTACTATGAGAGGTGTCAAACCACCTTGGGCCACAGACAGTTCTTCTCCACGACAGGAGGACGAGGGTCATGACAACCCTGAGCCTCATTCCACCTCCATTCAGAAAACTTACTCCTATGGGAACCACTGAAAGGCCATCTCCCCCCAGGAGCAGCTTAGAGGGGACAGCAGCCGCTCCTCGCCTGGAAGTGGGGTGGGGGTCCCAAGCCAAAGAGGAGGGCATCCCCCAGGCTTCTCAGGGTTTGCAAAGTCACACTACATCTTTAACACCCCGAGTGAACAACTGCCCTCCAGAGCCAAAATTAGGGTCACGTGATGTGCCTGAGCCTCTTAGGTGAGTTCTGTGCGTCCCCGAAGTAGCCTGACCAGCACGGAGGACAAATTTTGTATCACAATTTGATTCTCCCTGTAATTCTGCAAGTAACACTTGTCCTAAAAAATATTCAAACATCAAAGAAATGTCTAATTTAGAAAATGAAGCACCCCTTTCCCCAACCCAGATAACTTACTGTTAATAATTTGGCATAATGGATATTCATCTAAATTTTTTTCCAAAGCGTATTCTAACATTATTATTATTATTACTTACAAAGATGGGATCATATTGTAAGCACCTTTTGCACTTCAGTTTTTCCCCTTAATCAGGTTTACTGAAGTATGACTTACACAGAGTAAAATTCACTGGTCTTAGTGTAGCATTCTTAGGATTCTCAACAAAACATCTACAGTTGTGTAAGCATCACCACAACAAAGACTTAACACAGGGACTTCCCTGGTGGTCCAGTGGCTGAGACTCCGAGCTCCCAATGCAGGGGGCCCAGGTTTGATCCCCGGTCAAGGAAATAGATCCCACATGCTGCAACTATGAGTTTACATGCCTCAGCTAAAAATTCCAAGTGCCACAACTAAGACCCACTGCAGCCAAATGAATGAATAAGTTTTTTTTTTAAAGACTTAATACAGCTCTAACATCCTCTGAAATTCACTTGTGCCCCCTTTGTAATCAACCCCTTCCTTCACTCTTTGTTCCTGGCAAGAACAAACTTATTCTTTGTCCCTAAATTTTACCTTTGCCAGAATGTCATATAAATGAAAATACAGAGTATTTCCACTGAACATAATCCACTTTGTTGCATGAATTGGCCTCTCCTTATTTTTATTGGTGTATAATATTCCATTGTATAGCTGTACCATATTTTGTCTAACCACTCATCAGTTGAAGGACACAGGGTTGCTTCCATTTTGGGGGTGACTACAAATAAAGTCACTATAAACAGTCACACACAAGTTTTGGGGTAGACATAAGTTTTCATTTCTCTTGGGTAAACACTCAGGAGTGGGATGGTTGGACTATGTATAACTTTACAAGAAAATGCCAAGCTATTTTCCAAAGTGGCTTTTCCACGCTCCTTGCTTTTTTGTAAGCTCCATGAGGACAAGGACATTGTCTCCTTTCTTTACTCCTGCATCCTCTGCCTAGAGCAGTGCCTGGAACTTAGGAGGTGCTTGAGAAATGTGTGGAGGATGAAAGAAGCCCAAGGCTGCAGACCTCCCTCCAGCTGAGGAAACGCAGAAGCACATCATTAACCCACCAGGGGCGCCACCACGAATGTTGCTGCCTGGCTGGGTCTCGCAAGTCTCAGCTAGTCCTCTTACTGTGAGTCCTTGGTACCCTCCAGTTTTTTCACTTCAAGACAAGGCTACACTGATGGGCTTGCATATTTCTTTGCAAACTTGTGTGTGAGTTTTCCATTAAAACAAATTCCTAGAAGTAGAATTGCTGAGTCAAAGTTTACGAAAGATCACAACTTTCATAGATCCTGCAAAAAGGTTATGCCAATTTACACTTTTGCCAAGAGTGGAGGAGATAGCCTGCTTCTGGAGATTACATGCTTTGCCGCAGCCTCACCTACACTGAGGATGGTCACTTGGGATAAATATGTTAAATTTATGCTGCTGGAGGTCTCAGGGTCATCAAGATCAGGGTTTCCCAGATTTTTGGATTTCACATGTGGGTACACTCTCCAGAAAGAATGGTGGAGATCCACGCAAGAATGCTAGCTTCTTGTTTGGCTAAGCAAAGACAACAACAACAACAAAATCAAGACTGAAACAAACCTATCTATAAAACATAGTACCACCTCCTATCGTGTTATAAATAAAATGACAATTTGCCCCATTGAAAAATTGGAAAGGCAAATGTGGAGAATAAAATCAAATTGTAATCTGGTTGGACTTTTTTTTTTTTTTTTTCTGATTTCACTGTGAATTGGGGAAAAGAATGCGGCCTGGGTCTTGCAGATGAGTTGGGATGGGAGCCTGGTTAATACCAGCAGGCCTGCATAGGTGACCCTGAGAGGACTTTAAATGAGAACAACAAAAGATAGTTGGGAAAAAAAAATAAAACGAAACTGAAAGGGGGGAAGAAATGAAAGTGTTACAATTAGTTAATTGGGCTCAGTTCTTGTGGTTGTAGCTTTATCTCCCCCACTGTGCATGGAGTTCTTCTCCACATCAAAGACCATTGAATGCCTGGAGAATTGGAACCACTGTTTATGGAGTGCTTTGAAGATGTAAAATACTGTTTAAATGCTAAGTATTATTATTATTATTACTTTAAATTTTAAATACCTTTTTTTTTTTTTTTGGTGCTGATGGGAATTTTTCATATGTTTGCCATTTTTATTTTATGCTGAAAGGGAACTTGTCTGTTAAATCACACCTCTATTCAGGCTTGGGTGAGGCAAGCACTCCGACATACCTTTGGAATATGGAACCGAATTCCCCCATTCTGTCCTTGTAAATTGTGTTCTCTGGGAAGATGAACGCTGTCAATCCGATGCTGTCAGTTTATGTAAGAACATGTCTCAAGATCTAATTGAAATACAGTCTCTTTCCAGGCAGGGTTGATAGAGTTATCACATTACAGATTTTATTTGACTCTGCATCTCAATTCATTCCTTTGTATAGTTTCCAGATTTCTTCATAAAACAGAATTAGACACAGTCTTGACATTAGAATTTCACGAAGAAGCAATCAAATCCAAATTACTTCGAAGAAGGAAAGGACTATAAAAGTGACTAAACAAAATGAAAGGGAAAAAACCTTCTGGAGGGCCCTAGCTCATGAATTAATTTTCTGATTTGGTCCTTGGGACAAGTCCAACTTAATTTAGGAGGTTGCCTGACTTAAAAACATGAAGAAAGACTTTTGCATCTGTGGCTACTAAGGGCTTAAAGATAAATATTGTAAAGTTTGAAAGTTTTGTTTACTTTTCACCCTCTCAATTTTTTTTTTTTTTTTTTTTGGCATAGAACTCAAACAGTATCCCTCTCATGTGTTCACCGTGTGCTGATAGATTTTTTTTTTTTTAGCATTAATGGGGAATTTTTTAAATTAAAAAGTCATCAGAGCTTAAATGAATCATCCGGCATAAAACTTGGATCCAGAATGAAACACAGTCATTGGGTCTTTGCAATTTCCTATGGTAACCAAAGACCAAACTGTGTTTTAAAAACTCTTCTAGTAATGAGATTCACAAGAGGTCTCAAGTTACTAAGTGGCTTTGAGCCTCTTTTGAAACCGAAGTAAAGGAAAATCTCATTAATTTGAACTGTGCTAATAATGGAATTTGTTATAAGTCAGCCTGGCCTAAGCTGCAGTTTACCTTTGCTCTACCTGTGAAGAAAACTTTACCAGTGTAACCCGTGTAAAGAAGGTTGTGTAAAGAGTGTCTCCTGTCTTTAAAGGAATAAACGTTTTAAGGCTTTTAGCACCTCGTCTTAACCAAAGAAATTCCTGCCAAATCCAGATGAGTTTTAAATGTTGATTAGAGCAGCTGGGAAGTAATACTCCTTGGTAACTTTTTCTTTGTCAAATTCTCCTCTGTACTCAAAAGAAAGAAAGGTTCATTTTGTTTAAGGACTCTAAACAGGCCCTTTAATGCAGACAGATCTCTTAACCTGCCCTTCATACATATTGTCATGAATGAATGAGGTTTTACTGAAGCAGTAGCAAAGATCTGTAATTACAACCACCAACAAAGGAAAGACTTCAATAAAATGCTTTTTTCCATGACACTTATATGTGTCAGACCATGTGCAGCACTTTTTAATTTCTTCACGCGGTGCCTGGTAACTAACAGGTTCTTACTAGGTGGTCACATTTCCTATTAAGTAATCTGTGTCTTCTTACAGTTATAGGAGGACATGAACACTTGTTGACCTCATGGCTATCAAAGGATGAATAAAGGATGGTTAAAGGAAAAGGAGGAAAATATATGTAAAGAAATAGATAACAGATGATAGATAAGGATGGATGAGGGCTTCTCGGGTGACACTAGTGGTAAAGAACCTGCCTGCCTCAGAGGTAGATGTGAGAGACACAGGTTGTTTTCCTGGGTTGGGAAGATCCCCTGGAGGAGGGTATGGCAACCCACTCCAGTATTCTTGCCTGCAGAATCCCATAGACAGAGGAGCCTGGCAGGCTGCAGTCCATGGGGTAGCAAAGAGTTGGACACGACTGAGTGACTTAGCCTGCACAAATGCAGGGATGGATGGAGAGATAAACACAGGGATGGATGGACGGATACATAGATGTACACAAAGCAAAGAAACAAGAAGTGGCACTTTGGGCATGCGAGCCTGATGTCAGTGAATGGCTCTCTCCATCCAATCAAGAACTGTGGCAAGGCACAGTAGAAAGGTGCCATGAACCAAGAATGACGTAGCCCTTCTGGTGATTACAGCAAGTTGGCTTAGGAGTCTGTATTTGGTGTTCCTCTGATGAGGTTCCAAGGTCTTGTTAAACTTCATTCAGTCATTTCCCTATCAGACAGATAAGGAGGTCACTATAAGTGCTTTCACTATTAAATATAAATGTTATGATGAATATCCTTACAAATAGGCTCACTTCTAAAGGAAGTGAATAGATAGGTAGATAAATGACAGATGGCAGGTAGACAGATAGATAGGCAGGAGGGAATAAAGAAGAAAGGAAATAAACAACCAAAGAAACAATTGAATAAATAAATTATGGTATGTCCATACAAGAGAATACTACTCAGCAATAAAAAGGAATGAAGTATTGATACACAGCAACATGGATGAATCTAAAATTATTTATGCTGAGTGAGCTTTTCATAGCTTCAGTTTTCTTATCTGTGAAATGGGAGTAGTAAGTAGTATTGTCCACAGAATGCCTGTGAAACAAAAGCACGAGAGGCTCAGCACACTGCATGGCATGCAGCAGGCACCAAGTGAAACCTAATTTCATTTTAGTTTTTATATAGTAGTGAGGTGACGAGCTTGGACTCTGGATTCAGGCTGATCCAAATTCAAACCTCAGATAATTGCCCCTGGGCAAGTGACTTAATTTCTCCAAGCTTCAGCTTAAACCCTCCTCTATAGACGAGAAGTGATGCAAATGCACTGGTCAGCAGGAAACAGAGGGCACACTGAAATGGAGTAATCTGAGGTGAGTTTAATATTAATGAATTATTTGAACAGTTGTGGGCAGGGTTTGGGGAGATCAAGGCAGAGTGCAATACCTGGGGATAGCAGAGGGAGGCTCTATTCCTGTCTTGGGTTTATAGGAGCAAGGAGAAGGGTTAATTCCAGAACCTGGTCAGGGGAGCTGTATGGAGAGAATCACCCGAAGGAGCCAGGCTATAGCCACACAGCAAGGAGGAATGGAGGGGTGGGAGAGGAGTTACTGCCCCCAGTTTCTTCTTGTAAAAATCCAATCAGAGGCCAGAGTACATGGGAACCGACTGGTACCATCCACCCAGGTCAGCCTCCCGCGCTCAGAGCAACGGGGGTCAGCAGACCTAGAGGGGCAAAGAGATGAAATGCAATATGCAAAGGTCCCACCTCATAGAATCAGTAGGATGAACTGAGTTCATGTCTGTAAGGCATTTGCACATAATGAGGCTTTGCAGTCCATGCTTACCCCAGAACCCACCCCGGCCTGGGTTCTTGAGGTTGGTGCCAGGCCAGCCTTGACCCAACCTACAGTGCTGGGAATGCAACTGAGCTGATCTACGGCTACATTCTGTGTTTACTTAGAGAAAACTTGGCAGCTGAGAGCAAGAAGAGGTTGACTGTGGTTTTCTGCAACAGCTGGGGGGTGGAGGGGAGGTGGAGAGAGGAGAGCTGGAATCTATTAGGACGCCTGAAAGCCAAGAGACCCCAGAGCCCAGGAATATGAGAAGAGTCCAGGTCGAGGGCCGAGTCGGCCTGCATTCTCTTTGCCAAGGGGGCTGTGGATTTCGGGGGCTGAGCAGCAAGCCCTGGGACCTCGTCCCCATGGGGCCGGGCCATGGAGCAGCCTCCGGTGCTGGCCACGTGGAATGTGCCACTCTTGGAACTGAGGCTTTTGCTTTTCAAAATTGGCTTGTAAATCTCTGTATAGTTTTCAGGGTTTGGGAATTTTATTTTATCTGGATTAAAGTCATGTTCTGCTTTGGCATCGGAAGGCGTTTATGACTGTTAAAACAAGAAATGAAAAATATAGGCCTGGAATCGGCAAGGCTGCCTCTTGCCAGACTCCTAGGGATTTGTCTTAGGGGCCAGGTTGAAGGTTTTCTGCCCCTTCCCCTGCCTGCTCTGGTCTTCCTTGGTCAAGCTGGAGCTGACTGAATCCAAGCAGTGAATACAATGCAGGGAGAGTCCATCAGAAAGAAAACCTCTCTTTTTCCTTAGGTGAACTTTGCCACCTTGGCCCTCTTCTGGTTCCACCTCCCCTCACAGCACACCCTCTTCTAGGTCATTGTTGAAAGGACTTTCTCACTGTCACTGTTACTGGGCTTCACTTGGTCTATGCCTCTATGCCTTGGCAGATGGCTTAAGACTTTTGCTTCATCATTTGGGGATAATTTTGAACTTCCCAAATCGCAATTTTGGGCAAGATTGAAATAACTGCAATTCCAGCTTCTTTGGCCAACTTTGCCATCTTCTCTGTTCCCTCTGGGTTTTAAAACACGCACACACACACACATACACACACACTTCTTTCCTAATGGCAAAAGTTATAGATGCTTCACAAAGAACACATGAAATCCAAAGAAAAGCACCAACAGGGGGGAGGGGGCAGGGTGAAGCAAAAAATCATGAGAGAAAATCATTCAAGCTTTTGGTAAAGATTGCTCTAGTATTTTTCCTCTTCTCCATTTATCTATCATTTATCTATTTTAAAAGTATCACAATGTGCAATCTTGTCTCCCGTATTGTCACTTATATGTTGGGAGAATCTTTGTATTCCTAAAGATAATGTGTTGTATTTTATGACAGTAACTAATGATTGCCATTTATTAAGCACTGTGGTTTAGAACTCAGCCTTTGTAGACAGAGAGATTTGGGTTCCAATCTCAGCTCAGTCAAGGTCTAGCTGCATCTTTGGGCAAGTTACTTAATCTTGCTGGGCGTAAGTAGGTGTTAATATATAGTAAGTGTTCAAAAAATTCCAGTTCATATTCCTATGGCTGTGTATAGCAGTGATCCATATAAGACATTTGTCTGTGTTTTTCTTTTCATGAGAGTGTTACATGCAGCATTCTCTCTAAATCAGAACTTTGCGTTCCACAGCATTTGTTTCACGGTAAGCAGCTAGCTGATTTTCAACTTCTATCTTCCCTTAAGAACACGCGACAAAATTGGCAGTCTGTACTATGCAAAAATTCACCCAGAAATGGGAGAGAGGGACATTTGCACAAGCTGGGTTGTGTCTACAGAATTAGAAGGCACAGTTGGACTAATTTTAGTGCTAAAAATTGGAAACATTGGAATCATGCTTCATAGGGAAGGCAAATTCTCAAAAGTGGCGAAAGGAACCCTCAGGAAGGTTTGAATTGGGTACCATCCCCTCAAGGTTTGGGCACCAGCCCAAGCTGTACACAGGTCTCGGTTTGTCTGGGAGTTGAAAGGTTCAGCCGGGAAAGGGTTAACCATCCTTCCAGCCGTCAGGTTAGCAGTGACCAGGGAGGTCTCCTTCACGTGCCTCTTCATTGTCTTGGCTTTCCCGGCTATCGCCCATTGTGTGGCCAGAGATAATTTTGATCCCGTGACCAGGCAGTTGCCGTGTCAGGGGCTCGCTGGTATTTTGTCCTTTGGGATTTCTGAGAGGCATGGGCCTCTGTGATTGGCCTCACATGGGCAAAAGCTGCACACAACTCACTTTGTATTTGAGGAACCGGAGCGGGGGCCTTACTCCTTTTTTGTCGCAGCCAATCAGGCTGGGGCTGAGAATTTATGAGATGAGGGGGAACCACTTGGAAGAAAGACGCCCTTGTCTGCGGGCCTGGCCATTGCTCGCTGGTACGCGTGGGGCGCCTGGGAGGGGGTGGGCCAGCAACCCTGGGGATGGATGGGGAAAGAAAGAAATCTGAGCAACCAGGGTCAGAAGTCTTTCTGGGAGCAGGAAAGAAAACTGAGCAGGTCATCTTGCAGGTGGGGAGCCAGAGCCCTTCCCAGGGGGCAGGGAGGAGTGGGAACATCGCATCTGCCTGCAGACCCCATTCCTCCACAAGGGCGGAACCAGAAAAGTGAGGTAGAATTGCTTCTAGAATCAATCCCCGGCAGCCAGTAGCCTAGACGCAGTCATACCTCCACGGAGGCAGCGAGGTACAGCTTCTCGTCTTGCTGGCCTTGTACCTTTTGGCTTCTGATCTCTGAACCTCAATTTCTTCATCTCTTTAAGGAGGTGGTTGGTTAATCACAATCCCTTACTCACGGGACTTTGGGAGAAATGTGTGGAACGCATTCAGTACAGCACCTGGTATGAAGTAAGTGCTGAATAAGTAGAACCTATTATTAATGATGATATATTTGGTTTCAGAAGAGGGTAGTCTGTTTTCATGAAAGCTCAAATTAAAGTTCATTCATTCACTGGTTCTTTCATTCATTGGTTCAGGTGATCAGTAAAGACTGATCAGGGCCTTCTATGTGCTGGTTATTTTACTGGAAAGTTATGATAATAGTAGCTAACACTTGTGTGGAGGCTGACTCTGAGTTAGGCTCTACTGCCAACCCTTTATATATATTAACTTACACAAGCTTCACAAGCAGACCATTGGGTGGGAACAGTTTCTCCTAATATCTGAAAGTAGAGTGTTCCTACGACACTTTGTAAGCCAAGACTATCTAAAGCAAAGAAGCGATTACTTTAGATACATCTTGCTCAGCAAAAAGCAGAGACATCACTTTGCTGACAAAGGTCCATATAGTCAACGCTATGGTTTTTCCAGTAGTCATGGACAGATGTGAGAGCTGGACAATAAAGAAAGCTGAGTGCCAAAGAATTGATGCTTTCAAACTGTGGTGCTGGAGAAGATTGTTGAGAGTCCCTTGAATAGCAAGGAAATCGAACCTGTCAATCCTAAAGGAAATTGTCCCTGAATACTCACTAGAAGGACTGATGCTGAAGCTGAAGCTCTCATACACTGGCCACTTGATTCGAAGAGCCAACTCACTGGAAAGGACCCTGATGCTGGGAAAGATAGAGGGCAGAAGGAGAAGGGGGCCACAGAGGATGAGATGGTTGGATGGCATCACTGACTCAATGGACATGAGTTTGAGCAAACTCCAGGGGATCGTGAAGGACAGAGAAGCCTGGCATGCTGCAGTCCATGGGTCACAAAGAGTCGGACATGACTGAGCGACTGAACAACAGCACATCTTGTTCATGTGGACTTCCCGGGGAGCTCATCAGTAAGAAATCCACCTGCCAATGAAAGAGATTCAAGTTCAATTCCTGGGTCAGGAAGGTCCTGTAGAGAAGGGAATGGCAACCCACTCCAGTATTCTTGCCTGGGAAATCCCATAAAGAGAGAAGCCTTGGATACAACTGAGCGACTGAGCACACATGCACATCTTGCTCACAAATTCACAAAATAGATCGAAATAAAGCACAGATGCTCACACAGTTCAAAGCTGTGGCGACTTGATGCTGAGATGCAGAGGGGAGTTTCTGGAGAAGAAAATTGGAGCTGCCAGTGCTGCTGCTTGGGAGCACCTGTTGCCTGTATAAACAACCAAACAGCAAAACAAACAGTGAACACTATTTTGGCTTTTAGCCTTTTTTCTGTAAAAGTGGAAGTCCTCTTCAGATTTCTTTCAGTTACTGATGTACTGATGGGTACTGGTGTGGGTCTTTGGTAAAAGTGAAGTGGTGTGAAGCAAACTTCTGATAAGCAGGGGACACCTGTGTTGAGAAAATGAATTTGGTCAAGATCACAGAGTTAGTAAGATTAGAAGCTGAGATTTGAACTAATATCTGCCCACCTCTCAAGTATGTGTCTTAAACACACTTCTAGCTCTAAACTAAGAAAACAACACATGACTCCGGCCCCACCCCCTCAGGGCAGTTCTGTCCACTAGAACTTTCTGCAATGATAGAAATATTTGCTATCTGTGCTGTCCAATTCAATGGCTACTGAGGATTTGACATGCAGCTAATGCAACCGAGGAACTGGATGTTAAAGGTTTTGTTTTAATTTGTATTCATTTCAATGTAGCTTTATATAGCCACAGTTGGCTGGTGGTCATTGTATTAACCAGGACGGTTCTAGGAATTCAGAGTTTAGGTGAAGCCATTTGTGTTAATCAAGGCAGTAAGTGTTATGCTATCAGTTCAGTTCAGTTGCTCAGGCATGTCCAACTCTCTGCAACCCTGTGGACTGTAACACGCCAGGCTTCCCTGTCCATCACCAACTCCCAGAGTTTGCTCAAACTCATGTCCATCAAGTCGGTGATGGCGTCCAACCATTTCATCCTCTGTCGTCCCCTTCTCCTCCTGCCTTTAATCTTTCCCAGCATCAGGGTCTTTTCCAGTGAGTCAGTTCTTTGCATCAGGTGGCCAAGGTATTGGAGTTTTAGTTTCAGCATCAGTCCTTCCAATGAATATTTAGGACTGATTTCCTTTAGGATGGACTGATTTTATCTCCTTGCAGTCCAAGAGACTCTCAAAAGAGTCTTCGCCAACACCACAGTTCAAAAGCATCAATCCTTCAGCGCTCAGCTTTCTTTACAGTCCAACTCTTACATCCATACATGATTACTGGAAAAACCATAGCTTTGACTATACAGACCCTATGGCTCTGCCCAAGTTCCAAGGGCATAGCGAAGTCAGCACTGGTGTAGGGTGGGGGCCTGTGACCAGGTCAAGGGAGGCTTTCCTGAGAAAAATCTTCTCTGAGTCAAGTCTGGAGGAAGGAGGAGCTGGCAGGAGGGGAGGTATTCTCAAATATACCCACATAGGCTGGGTTTCACAACACGGAAGCTGCTCAGTCAGGAGTTTGGTGGAGACTGAAACCTGTAATCAAGACCCAGGGTCTTCTCTGAGCTACAGGATAACCAGAGCTTCCCTCTGAAGGATGAAAGAATATTGGGCTCAAGAATCTGTTCACTGTGTTCACTTCAATTTACAGGTATCAGCTTGTGTTTGGCTTCTAACCATCACCTCTCTGAGGATGTGAAAACACCAGGAAAACAAATATGAAAGATTCACCAGCTCATCAGAATGCTTTGTCAATATGTGCAGTTAAATGTCCAAGAATTGTGAGCCAGCTGTAGGCAGACAAAAGAGTAGTAATAATAATAATGATAATGATGATAATAATGAAAAACAGTTACCACTTATTAAGACACTTACTTTGTGCCAGACCCAATCTTAAGTGCTTTTGTGTATTGATCGTCTCACACAATCTTACAATCTATTCTCTACGTGGCAGGAGAGTGGCCTTTTTAAAACATAAACTCTAAATCAGATCATGCTAGTCTGTGGCTAAAAACCCTTAAGTGGCAACCCATTATATTTAGAATGAAATCAAAGTTTCTGGCCCTGGCCTGCCAGGCTTGTCCCCTGTCTACTTCTCCCCCTCTACTTCCATCTACGCACGGAGTTCCAGACACATATGAACACTCTCTGGTATAAAGCGCCAAGCTATTGTCTGCCCCAGGACAACATTCACCCTTACCCTCCACTAGAATGAATGTGCCGGCGGAGAACAAGGACTTTGCTTCTTTGCTCACTATTGCATCATTAGCTCCTACGACGGTAAGAACTCAATAAAAATATGTAATTGAAAACATTTCAATCCTATGTACTAGGCATTATTATTCTCATGTAACAGATGAAGAAATTGAAGGTCGGAGTGGTTCATTTGCTCGAAGCCACACGGCTTGTGAGTTTCTGACTCCGTAGCTGGAGGAATCTGTCCATTTCCTCTTCAGCCAGCCGTGCCGAGGCTGCACACCTACCCCTGGAGGACGAGCATCCTTCAAGTTGTGGTTTTCATCCTTTCACTCCACAAACAGTCCTGGCTTGCCTCACTTAGTCCTTTATTGCCTGGACCTGTCTGTATAATAAGAACCCTGGCCTGCATAACGACCCATCTTCTTCTGGCTTTTACTCTGTGTTTTTCTCTGATCATAAAAATGAGTGTTAAAGACAGACTGGAAAATATAGGAAAAACATATAAAGAAGCTGGGGGAAAAACCACTCATGACTTCACAACCCAGAGGCAAATGGGTTAACGCTTTGGTTTCTTGATTGCCAATCTTTTCTATGGTCCTGATCTCATTATCCGTATGTAATTTTGTGTCCTGCTTCTATCCCTTAACGTTCTATCTTCAGAGTGTTCTCAAGGCATTGCAAAGTTTTCATAAGCATTAAAGCTAATGGTTGCATAATACTCCTTCACTTAGGTATACTCAATTGACTCAATCATTTTTCTTAATTGGGAGAGGGGGTGAGATTCCCTTTTCTTATCTTGCAAAGTCAGTAAGCCAAAAATAGGGCTTAAATGTAAGGAGGCACATATTACAATTATGACTTAAATATAAAGAGACGCTTGAACAATTATGCTTCCCTTTTGAGATCAGTGGGCTTCCCTAGTAGCTCAGATGGTAAAGCATCTGACTGCAATGCAGGAGACCCGCGTTCGATCCCTGGGTCGGGAAGATCCCCTGGAGAAGGAAATGGCAACCCATTCCAGTATCCTTGCCTGGAAAATCCCATGGACAGAAGAGCCTGGCAGCCTGTACAGTCCATGGAGTCACAAAGAGTCAGACATGACTGAGCAACTAACACAGAGTTTGAGATCAGAAAAAGGCATGTTGGGGCTTCCCTGGTGATTCAATGGTTAAGAATCCACCTTGCAATACAAGGGACACTGGTTTGATCCCTGGCCCAGGAGAATCTCATAGGCCACCGGGCAACTGAGCCTGTGTACCACAACTACTAAGCGCATGCTGTGGAGCCCACAGGCTTCAACTATTGAGCACATGAGCCACAACTACTAAAATGCCCTAGTGCCTGTGCTCTGCAACAAGAGAAAGGGCTTCCCTGGTGGCTCAGACTGTAAAAAAGAATCTGCCTGCAATGTGGGAGACCCAGGCTCCATTCCTGGGTTAGGAAGATCCGCTGGAGAAGGGAATGGCAACCCACTCCAGTATTCTTGTATGGAGAATTCCATGGACAGAGGAGCCTGGCAGGCTGCCGTCCATGGAGTCGCAAAACAATGAGAAGCCCTTGCACCACAACAAGAGAGTTGGCCCCCCTCACCACAACTAGAGAAAGCCTGCATGCAAAGAGGCAGCACAGACAAAAATAAATACTTTTTTTTTTAAAAAAAGAAAAAGGCACATTTGTATGCCATCAGAATAATTATTGCTATTATTTTATCATTTCCTGATATTTCCTAGTATAATAAACTTGCAGATATTCCAGAGAAAAACGTGGATTATACCTAAATGTCTTTACCCAAAGCAAATGTTTTAGGGCTGTGTTGACTCTTGGCAAAATCCCTTTGGTTGCCTTGTCACCAATACTTTCTAATCCTTCCCATGATGGGATCCAGACGGTAAAGAACCCAACCTCCTGCCAATACAGGAGATGTAAGAGACATGGGTTCAATCCCTGGGTAAGGAAGATCCCCTGGAGAAGGGCATGGCAACCCACTCCAATATTCTTGCCTGGAGAATCCCATGGACAGAGGAGCCTGGCAGGCTACAGTCCATGGGGTCACAAAGAGTTGGACACAACTTAAGTGACTTAGCACATAGCACAGCTTTCCGTGATGTAGCCACTGGCAAGTCCCTCTTCTTGCCGGTGATTGGTTCCATGGGGGCCACGTGATACCATTCCAGTGACTGAGACAGTGAACATGGGGAAAACTCTCCTTGCTCCAGGAGGTAGAGTGAAAAATGGCTGGGATTCTAGAGGCCAGAAACCAGAGTTCAAGGTCCAGAGTTAGGGCCTAACCATGTCACATGCCTTTGGTCATGTCACTTCTCTTACCTGCGGAATGAGGATCATAGTCTTTGCCTCAGAGAACTGTGAAGGTCAAACGAGGCATCTGACAGGGAGGATGTGTAGTAAACTCAAAAAGGCCATAAAGTTGTTAGGAATGCTTATGAACCAATGAGCTATGACCACAGTGGCTATTTTAAAAGACTTAAAGGTCAGTAGAGCCAACGTTCTCCAGCTCAAATCTTTAAAAGACTTGCTCTTGTTATAAGACGTTATATATAAACCAGATTAGCGGGTCCTCTGCTTGTCATAAACTCATGGGGATTTGAAAGAGTGGGTGTAGCAGGCTGTGCTGGTTGCCTACCCAGTATCCATGTTCCACTTTGCTCTGTCCTAACAAAAGATCTGTTGGGGTCAGGCATTCGCCTTGTCCCCATTCAGAACGTGACTCAGGGCGAAGTGACTCCACCCCTGGCTGCAGGGGTGGGCCTGACTGGTCAAAGAATAGTCCCTCTTCTTGCCAGAGATTGGTTCCGTAGGGGTCACGTGACCCCATTCTAGAGACTGAGGCCTTGAGTGTGGGGAAACCTCTCCTTGCTCCTAACAATTTATGACTGGAAAGGAGAATGTTTTGTTTTCCTCTGGATGCCCCACCTTGAACTCTGGTCACCATCTTGCTATCAGAATGGGGGATGAAGGCAACACAGACAGGGGAGGGGTGCAGAGAATGATTCTGGACAACAATAATAATAGCAGCAAACACTTTTTGAGCATTTAGAGCATTACAGGTACTATTCTAAATGTATTATAGGCTTTAGTTTAGGGGGGTGGCTGCACCTATTTTGATGGCCCATGAACCTAAGAATGGTTTTTATATTTTATAATGGTTAAAGACAAAATCAAGAGAACAGTATTTCACAACACATTAAAATTACATAAAGTTCAACTTTCAGTGTCCATAAATAAAATTTCACTGGACCACAGTCATGCCCACTCACTTATCTGTTGTCTATCGTTGCATTCATGCTACAACAGCAGCGTTGAGTGGTTGGGCAGAAACTATCAACTACCTTGCCAAGAGCAAAGCCTGAAATATTTACTACCTGGTCCTTTATAAAGTTTGCCTGCCCTTGCTTTAGCACAGACAACAGTACTATGAGTTAGTGTACTATTTCTAGCCAATTTTTAACAGATGAGAAAAATGTGGCTCAGAGAGGTTAAGTAATTTGCCCAAGTTCACGCAGCTATTAGGAGTTGGATTTGGGATTCACTACCAAACAGTCTCGCTCTAGAGCCAGTGTTCTTAACCTCTTTGGGAAAGAACCTGTATTCTCGATGACATTGTTGAGATGTCAAGTCAACCAACCCCAAGCGTGCCTCCCTTGGGATTTCCAGATTGAAGAAGTACTATGTTAGCAAAACCAGTTTGAGACTGTGTTTTTGTTCTTTGCAGGTGAAATCCTTCCAGCTAATGCCATGAGGAAGCACCTTAAAGAGGTTAAGAGCAGAAATGGAAGGCAAGCTCTTTGGATCAACTACTTTCTTTCCTCAGTCAAGAGAGTAAAAGCTTTCTTTCTCTAGGCAATTCAAGTCTCTACAAGTTCTTCCCTTTAAAAGGGATTATGAAGGAAATCCTATTTTAGGATTGCTGCTGCTTTTGGCAATCTGCAATATTAGCCTGATGAGGAATTACACTCGCTAATAAAATATCTCAAGTTGGGTTGAGTCTAATTGTTGCAAGGGCTGGTTTTAATAGCCTGTCACAAGGACTTCTATGCCAGCGCATCCCTCGCTTGGCTACAGCCCATGTGGAAAATCAATTTCCTCTAAATGTTTGAAGAATGGCACAGAAGGACCTGATTTCTTTTCCCTCTGCTGGAGTCAATCTGGAGATAGTGAGCCTATGAGATGAATGAAAATAGCTATGATTACAAGACGCAGGGTTGAATGCCAAGTTGAGCAAAGCCTGATCACAAGCTCTGAGTTCTAGACTTCATGTCCTGAGACCACAGACAATTACATTTGTGTCCCAAATCAACGTATTCTTGAAAAATCACAGAACAGAAAGGATCTGACTTTAGCCCAGCTATTTCACTTCTAGGAATCTCTCCCACCGAAAAACTCCCACAAGTAGGCAAGAATATACAAACAGGGTGTTCCTCACAACCTCCTTTGTGAGGGTGAAAAACTGGAGGTAATATAATTATCTGACAAGAGGAGACTGATTAATTAAAGGGTGATATTTCCAGGCTATGTACCCATTAAGAAGAAACAGATAAATCCATATGTATTCATGTAGAAAGATTTTTGTGATATGGTATTGAGTGGAAAAAAAGAAAGCTGAAGACCAGTATGTGTAGTATAAGTTTGTTTTGGTTAAAAAAAAATGTGCACATTTATATGCAGATGCTTGTACATGTAGAAAAAGGTATGAAGGGATACACACCAGGTTATAGATGGTGGTGGCTAAACCCAGAAAGTGGGAATAGTGGAGATGAGAAGGAAAATGTTCCTTCTATATTATTGAGATTTTTTACAAGAGTATATGAGTTTGACAGTGATAAAGGAAATAAAGAGTTGACTTTCTGGCATGTATGAATAACACTGAACTCACCACCATTTCTGAGGGTACAGAGAATCAGCCTCAATTCCACAGCACTTACCATCCAATCAAGTCACAGATGCAAGTGTGTTACATAGCCTAATCTGATGGGTCATAGCTACTCTTAGTTTATAGTTGTCCCAAAGAGACTTCAACCTTAGCTATCTGCCTGCCAAATCAAAACCAACCCAAAATGCCCTGCTACCAAGGCCAGAATTTAAAGACTTACTTTAAAAATCAATGGCAACAAAAAGAATAAAATACTTAGGAGTATATCTACCTAAAGAAACAAAAGACCTATACATAGAAAACTATAAAACACGGATGAAAGAAATCAAAGAGGACACAAATAGATGGAGAAATATACCGTGTTCATGGACTGAAAGAAGCAATATTGTGAAAATGAGTATACTACCCAAAGCAATCTATAGATTCAATGCAATCCCTATCAAGCTACCAACGGTATTTTTCACAGAACTAGAACAAATAATTTCACAATTTGTATGGAAATACAAAAAACCTCGAATAGCCAAAGCAATCTTGAGAAAGAAGAATGGAACTGGAGGAATCAACCTGCCTGACTTCAGACTCTACTACAAAGCCACAGGCATCAAGACAGTATGGTACTGGCACAAAGACAGAAATATACATCAATGGAACAGAATAGAAAGCCCAGAGATGAATCCACGAACCTATGGACACCTTATCTTCAACAAAGGAGGCAAGAATATACAACAGAAAAAAGACAACCTCTTTAACAAGTGGTGCTGGGGAAACTGGTCAACCACTTGTAAAAGAATGAAACTAGAATACTTTCTAACACCATACACAAAAATAAACTCAAAATGGATTAAAGATCTAAATGTAAGACCAGAAACTATAAAACTCCTAGAGGAGAACATAGGCAAAACACTCTCCGACATAAATCATAGCAAGATCCTCTATGACCCACCTCCCAGAATATTGGAAATAAAAGCAAAAATAAACAAATGGGACCTAATGAAACTTAAAAGCTTTTGCACAACAAAGGAAACTATAAGCAAGGTGAAAAGACAGCCTTCAGAATGGGAGAAAATAATAGCAAACAAAGCAACAGACAAAGGATTAATCTCAAAAATATACAAACAACTCCTGCAGCTCAATTCCAGAAAAATAAATGACCCAATCAAAAAATGGGCCAAAGAACTAAACAGACATTTCTCCAAAGAAGACATACAGATGGCTAACAAACACATGAAAAGATGCTCAACATCACTCATTATCAGAGAAATGCAAATCAAAACCACAATGAGGTACCATTACATGCCAGTCAGAATGGCTGCTATCCAAAAGTCTACAAGTAATAAATGCTGGAGAGGGTGTGGAGAAAAGGGAACCCTCTTACACTGTTGGTGGGAATGCAAACTAGTACAGCCACTATGGAGAACAGTGTGGAGATTCCTTAAAAAACTGGAAACAGAACTGCCATATGACCCAGCAATCCCACTCCTGGGCATACACACTGAGGAAACCAGAACTGAAAGAGACACATATACCCCAATGTTCATCGCAGCACTGTTTATAATAGCCAGGACATGGAAGCAACCTAGATGCCCATCAGCAGACGAATGGATAAGGAAGCTGTGGTACATATAAGCAATGGAATATCACTCAGCCATTAAAAAGAATACATTTGAATCAGTTCTAATGAGATGGATGAAACTGGAGCCCCTTATACAGAGTGAAGTAAGCCAGAAAGATAAACACCAATACAGTATACTAACACATATATATGGAATTTAGAAAGATGGTAATGATAACCCTATATGCAAGACAGAAAAAGAGACACAGATGTATAGAACAGACTTTTGGACTCTATGGGAGAAGGCGAGGGTGGGATGATCTGAGAGAATAGCATTGAAACATGTATATTATCAAGTGTGAAACAGATTGCCAGTCCAGACTGGATGCATGAGACAAGTGCTTGGGGCTGGTGCACTGGGATGACCCAGAGGGATGGGATGGGGTGGAAGGTGGGAGGGGGGTTCAGGATGGGGACACATGTAAATCCATGGCTGATTCATGTCAATGTATGGCAAAAACCACTACAATATTGTAAAGTAATTAGCCTTCAACTAATAAAAATAAATGAAAAATAAAAATAAAAATCAATGGCAAAATATATAAACATAAAATGGCAACATAAAATGTACTATTTTAACCATTTTCAAGTATACAATTCAGTGGCATTGGGTACATTCACAGTGTTAAGCAACCACCAGCACTGTGTGGTTCCAGAACTTTCTCATTACTCCAAAAAGAAACCTCACAGACTTCCGTGGTGGTCTAGTGGTTAAGAATCTGCCTTCAAATGCAGGGGATGCTGGTTTGATCCCTTGTCGGGGAACTAAGATACCCATGGGGTAACTAAGCTTTCCTGCTGCAACTAGAGAGCCCGTGCTGCAATGAAAGATCTGATATGATGGAATGAAGACCCTGTGTGCTGCACCTGAGACATGATGCAGCCAAATAAATAATTTTTTTTGAAAAAGGAAATCTCATACACATTAACAGTCACTCTCCACTCTGCCCAACCCCTCTTAAACCACTAACCTGCTTCCTGTCTCTATGGCTTTGCCTATACTAGACATTTCATACAAATGGAATCACACCATATGTGGCTTTTTGTGCCTGGTTTCTTTCATGTAACATGATGTTTTCAAGGTTTGTCCATGTTGTACCCTGTATCAGTACTTCATTCATTTTTATGGCTAATATTCCATTGTATGACTCAACCACAATTTATGTGTTCATCAGTTGATCCACATTTTAGATGTTTTTATTTTTTAGATATTATGAATAATACTATAACCATTTCTCATACATGTTTTTGTTGAGCACCTGTTTTCTACTCTTTTGTGTATACACACAGGAATGGAATTGTGGGGTGATATGATTAACCTTATCAAGATTTGCTTTTAAAATCTCATAGCGCTTCCTTGACCATAGAGGACATAGCTTGAATAGGAAAAACTTCCCCTAAGTTCTCCTCAGTTTCTCTATCATGTCCCCCGAGTCTAGGCAGTTAAGTACATAGATGAAGATAATTACTATGTAATTACCTTATCTATGCTTTAAAAACCATCTGCTAAGATCTCACTTCTAGGATATTCCAAATATTGCTATCACATGAGCATTTGGGGAACTGTTATTCAAAGTACATTAAACAAATGGTTAACCCAGGATTTCCCATGAAAGTTTCACTTTCTGTTATCACTTGTGGAAATTCAATAGTTCTGACTATTACTAAGCACAATGGCACTAACTCTGAATTGCTGAAACACCAGACCAGGTGAACAGGTTCTTGAAATGGGCTTTTACTCAATGGTAGCTTGAAATTATCAGTGTATCTTAAGATGGGCTTAACTTGGGATCAGTACCAAGTCGGGATTAACTAACCATAGTAGTTAAGTTGCTTTGGGACACTAGGACCTGGATTCAAGTCCTGACTCTGCCACTAACTAATTTACCCTGGGAAAGTCACTTAACCCTTCTGGATCCCCCAGTTCTCTCCTCTATAATATGGTTATAGGAGATACTTCACGACTCATTCTACACCTATACAAGCATTTACTGACCAAAACACAGCAGTCCCTGGTCTTGTGGGGAGAGGCAAAAAATAAACATAACTAAAAGTAATTATGAGGTAGTTAGATGGTGATACATTTTACGAGGAAAAAATAGACCAGGAGGGCTGAAGGAGGGTCTGCATTTTAAATGGTGTGGTCAGCATAAGCCTCCCTAAGAACGTAACATTTGAACAAAGACGTGAAGGAATAAAGAGGATAAGTCATGTGGGTAACTGGGAGGAAGAGGAACAGGTGTGCAAAGGCCCCAAGGCAGGAATGTTCTCCCACATTCACAGAAAGTTGAGGAGACTGATTGATATGCTGGGTCCAGGGTGCATTTGGGGGAGAACAGAAGAAGCTGATTTTGTGGGCTTTTGGGGAAAGACTTTGGATTTTACTCTGAGAGAGAAAAGGAGACCTTGTAGGCTTTTGACCTGAGATGACTTTTACCTCAAAAACATCATTTAATCTGCTCTGTTGAAAGTAAACCACAGAGAGACAGGGGCAGCAGCAGACAGATCAGTTAGGCGCATTCTGCAGTAATGCAAGTGAGACACGGTGGTGGTGGCACGGAGGTGAGAAATGGCAGCGCTCTGAATATATTCTGAAGGCAGAGCCAACACAATTTCCTATCGGGAGGATTAAATAAGATAATGCAGGCAAAGCTCTCATCACAGAGCCTGCATGTAGTTAATACAAAATAATGGTAGCCGCCTTTATTATCAAAGTGGGCTCCCTTGTAGGGGCAGATTAGGAGCTAAAAAGAAAAGTGAGCAGACTTGCGTTGTGGTCCAGTGGTTAATAATCAGCCCACCAATGCTGGGGACATGGGTTTGATCCCTGGTTCAGGAAGATCCCACATGCCAAGAGGCAGCTAAGCCTGTGAGTTGCAACTGCTGAGCCCATGTGCCCTAGAGCCTGTGCTCCTCAACAAGAGAAACCATGTCAAATGAGAAGCCCATGCACTTCGACTAAAGAGTAGCCCCCTACTCGCTGCAACTAGAGAAAGCCCACATGTAGCAACAAAGACCCAGTGTAGCCAGAAATAAACAAATAAAAAGACAATGAGCAAAAGAGACCATATTCAGTTTCCAGTGTGATTTGCAGTGAGTCATAAGGCCACCAAAGGTAAGGAGGCATTGACACAATGAAAACAAGGGTTTCTGGACCTTCCAGAGAACTGGAAAACCCAAAGCAGCAAAAACTGACATAATTTAGGCCAAAAATAGAGATTTTAGATGTCAAGTTTTTCAGATAATCGCAAAAGCTTCCTTTTCAATGCAGTGGTAAAGAATCTGCCTGCCAATGCTGGGGTCGCTAGAGACTCGGGTTCAATCTCTGGGTCGGGAAGATCCCCTGGAGAAGGAAAGGGCAACCTGCTCCAGTATTCTTGCCTGGAGAATCCCATGGAAAGAGGTACCTGGTGGGCTATAATCCATGGGGTGGCAAAGAGTTGGACATGACAGCACACACACGTAGTGTGTGGAAGGGAACATCAGTCAGGGGGAAATGTTTGTTTCTAGATTTCCTTGCTTTGGAAAAATTTACTGGTGATATCGTTGCAGACCAGGTATTTAATTTGGGGTTTCTGATTGAATGCCCAACTCCAAAATTCCTTTCAGGAAGAAGAGCCAATTGCCAGGAGACAACTGGATTCCTTGCAGCTCACCTTCTCTTTGTTCCAAATTTCAGAGACGAGATGAGAAGTCGTTTCTGAGACTGATAAAGATGGATTTTTCCAAGGGGGATGCCAGCATTGCCCCTCGAGCCTCTGGTAATTACGCCTCCTGGAAGCCCTCTGCCAGCCTCTTCCTATCAGACATCTGGCCCCAGCAGGAAGAAACGGGGACCAAGGCACTTATTTTGGTTTTGACATCGGCAAAGGAAGGTTCATTAAATTCATCATGAGAGCAGATGAAAAGCTACCAAACTGTATCTTTCTTCATTGCATCACCTGCATTTCTAGAGTGGGCAAAGGTCTTGCTTCCTTTTTTTTTTTTTAATTTTACTCTGGATTAAGGTTTTGTTTTTTTTTTTTTACAGTTAATTAATTAGAAGATAATAATGCCAGTGAGCTTATTGTTAATTATTTGTATCTGTACTTAATATTTATAAGTGTGCTCAATTCTTGTGAGCTAACATTTGGCTTGTCAGATGTGTTAGTCATTGTAATTAATTGAGCCCTTGTATGTTCACTGGGTAGATTTATAGGAATAGCAGCAGATATGAAATGTCTTCACTACCCTGAACTTATCTTGATTTTTTGTTGGTTTTTTTTTTGACCACACTGCGTGGCATGTGAAATCTTAGCTTCCCAATCAGGGGTTGAGCCTGCACCCCCTGCAGTGAAAGCATGGAGTCTTAACCACTAGACCACCAGGGAAGTCGACTGCACTAGATAGAGAAAAATTTGGGGGGTTGGATCCTTTGGGTGATGTTCATTCTTCACCTGTCAGACCTCTTTCCTCATTCCTCTTGAGATGGTCTTTCTGTAAGACCCTCCACATCCTCTCTCTTTTGACTCCCCCCTCCTCCTTCATTTCCTTTGTACCACCAGGCCCAGCTGCCTTGCTTGTGGGGGTCTGGTGCAAAATAAAAATATGGATCCCCTTGGTCAGAAATATTGAGGAATTTCAAGATGGTGACAGCAGAGTATTAAACCCAATGTGAGGCCCTGGTGACGGCATAGGTCACACGCCATGAAACTGGCTCTGCACGCCATGGTCACCTTATGCTTTTTCCCAAAAGGCATCTTCCCACCAGAAAGCACCCCATCCCCCTTCTCTGCTGCTGAAATAGGGCACAGCACCCAGGAGGGGCTCAAGGAATGAGTAAAAGATTTTCCAAATGCAAGCCTGAGAAAAGCAGAGCATAATCATGGCGCTCTCCTGTTCTCTTCTGAATGGGTTGGGTTCTATATTGATGTAGAGGTGGTGGTCACAGAGGGGTAAGTGTTAATCGCTCAATCGTGTCTGACTCTGCGACCCCATGCACTGTAGCCCGTGAGGCTCCTCTGTCCATGGATTTTCCAGGCAAGAATACTGGAGTGGGCAGCCATTCCCTTCTCCAGGGGATCTACCCCGACGCAGGGATCAAACCCAGGTTTCCTGCATTGCAGGCAGATTCTTTACCATCTGAGCCACCAGGGAAACCATGGCGGCTGCGGGAGTGGGAGGTGGTTGAGGTAAACATTTGTCAAAACTCATCAAACTAGATTTCAAAGGACTGCACTGCACTAAGGATCATTGCACATCAATTAATAAACACTGGGCCTAAAATAACCCCCAAGGGCTCCACATTACCCTCAAGACAGTCTTGTCTTTGTCACACAAGGTCCTTCCTCAGGGGGCTGTTCATTGTTTTTCAGCCCCACCTCCAGCACTTCTGGGCTCCCTGTTTTCTAGCTGTGCTGGCTGCCTGCTCCCCCACGCCCTTCCTACTCAACAGCTTCCCAGTGGCCCAGGAGTAAAAAGTCAAAGACCAACAACCTTACGGCATCAGCACCACCAGGGAAGGACGGAGGAGCCTGCTGTGCCGGCTGTTAACCTTGTCTTCTCTGAATTATGGGAAGTGGATGGAGGCCCAGGGAAGACCGAGTAAGGTGGAAGGTGTGCCGTGGGCTGCAGGCACTGCCTATTTATCCATCAATACAAAGGTAGGAAGGAAAGCTATGACAAACCTAGACAGTGTATTAAAAAGCAAAGACATCACTGTGCCTACAAAGACCCATATAGTCAGAGCTATGGTTTTCCCAGTAGTTATGTACAGATGTGAGAGCTGGATCGTAAAGAAGGCTGAGCACTGAAGAACTGATGCTTTCAAATTGTGGTATTGGAGAAGACTCTTGAGAGTCCCTTGAACTGCAAAGAGATCAAACCAGTCAATCCTCAAGGAAATCAACCCTAAATATCCACTGGAAGGACTGATCCTGAAGTTGAAGCTCTAATACTTTGGCCACGTGATACAAAGAGCTGACTCACTGGAAAAAAACCCTGATGCTGGGAAAGATTGAAGGCAAAAGGAAAAGGAGGCAGCAGAGGATGAGATGGTTATACAGCATTGCTGACCCAATGGACATGAATTTGAGCAAACTCTGGGAGATAGTGAAAGACGAGGCAGCCTGACATGCTGCAGTCCATGCCATCACCAAGAGTCAGACACAACTTAGCGACTGAACAACAACAAAGGTAGTCAAATATATGACCTGACATAGCCAGACTCCTGAATATCAACCCACTGCCTCAAATGAGGGCCAGCTCTTTCTTCTCTGGCGACACTTTCCTCCTCCTCCTTCAAGTCTCAGCTTATGGTTTTTCCTCCTCCAGGAAGTCTTCCCTGACCCCATCTTCTCTCTTGACCTCTCCTTCCATAGCATTTACCACACTGTCCTAGATGACTTGACATCTGTCTTCTCCAGCTCTTTAATGCTGAGCCAGTGTCTTCCTAGTTCCAAAGTCCAATAAGGTGCTGGACACAGAGACCTGGGTACACACATGAATGAAGGGGTTTTCTTTTGGCTTTCGTGGTGCGTGGTGCAGACACAGATACACTCGTATGGAGTGATGTGTGAACGAGCGAGTGAGTAAATGTCCCCCATACCTTATCTATCATTTCTTTAATCGAGGCAGTGGGGAGTCTTGGGACATGGGTTTGGAGGGAATATATTGCTGCAGCTAAAAGGTCTCAGACTGTGGTCTCAGGCAATCCAGAGAGATCCTAGCCCTTGCTGGTAGGCATGCTCAGGCAAGTGACTTGACCTTCCTGAGCATCAGATCAGGTCAGTATTGCTCTGACTTCACAGGGTTATTGAGAAGCTCAAAGGTGATAATACCTGCAGAACACTTAGCCTTCAGCAGCTCTGACTCAAAGAGAAGTTGAATCTTGTTCGCCATGGGGCCTGAATCGGTGACTGTGGTCACCGGACAACAGGAAAAGAGGTCATCTGCCATTTTTAGCTGTCCTCGAATAAGCAGCTCTGATTTTTGCCTTCCGTGAGCTACCCAGTCTCCTGGGTCAAGCAATTGCACAACAAAAGTGAACTTTTCTCTGCAATAAGAATATAACTTATAACTTATATAATATAACTCAGTGGCAGATGTCACTGAACCGAAATCTGGAAGACAATAAAAATGGGCATTTTCTTGTGGGCCTCCAACTTCCTGTTTCTCTGCAGGAAGACTCCAATTTCAGCCCCGAGAGAGAGAAGACAGTGGTCCTCAATCATAAAAATCAAGAGAGAAACCAACGCGTTGATTGCCTTCCCAATCAAAACGCCTTTTTTTCTGCCTTTCTGAATATTCCGCCCAAGAATAATTCTTGGCTAAAATGTGGCATAAATTGTCCCATTGCCCCATGCTTCCACCTCCTTCCAAACCACGGTCTCCCAACAAATCCTGAATTCCCAAGAAAAGGCAGTTTTGCATCCTGCCTGAGAACTCAGACCCCAGAGTTCCAGTCCTCCCCTTACTGGTTCCTGGCTGTGAAATCTCAGTCAAGACTCTTAACCTCTCATAGTCTTTTTCCTACCCTGTTCGGTGAGGAAAGAACAGTGTCTATATGGCGGAGTTTCTGTGAGGACTAAGTGACACTAAGTGGCAGAACTTGGTGAGATTTCATGAAATGTTTGTTGTTGTCATACTCATTGTTTTAAGAGGATATGGGATGGCAAAAATATTTTAAATGCTTATAATAAGCCCTGCAGACCCGCAAAATTTGGGAGAGACTCTCACTTTTATAAATCATCTCATCATATCCCGATGTGGCAGGAAAGATTTAGAATCAGTTCCTCGGAATCTGGGAATGTGATCTCACTGGAAAAAGAATCTTTGCTGATGTAATTAAGTTAAGCATCTTGAGATAAGAAGATGTGAAGAGGCCCTAAGTCCAATACAAATGTCCTTAGAAGAGAAGGGGAGGAGACCTGTATGAAGGCCATGTGGGGACAGAGGCAGAGATTAGAGTGATACAATCACAAGCCAAGGAATGCCAGCAATCACTCAAAGAGGGAAGGATTCTCCCCTAGAACCTTCAAAGGGTGCAGGAGCATGGCCTTGCCAACATCTTCAATTCTGGCCTCCAAAACTGTGGGAGGATACACTTCTGTTGTTTTAAGCACCCTCTTTGCAATAACTTGTTACAGCCGCCCCAGAAACTAACATATCTTATGGCATCTTTAATAGGGAATTCAATACCTTGCCTCACAGGATTCTGAGAATAAAGAAGGTGATGCTGCAGGTTTGCTGCCTTGGGAGTTTTGTTAGAAGCCAGCATGGAGCCCTTACAACCTGATCGCTGAGAGCAGGCAGACTTGAGTTCAGATTCCAGCTTCCCTTTTAACTGCTGTACAATATTGGGCAGGTGACTCAACCTCTCTGAACTTCAGTTTCTTCACAGGTAAATAGGAATTGTTCAGTTGCTCAGTCATGTCTGACTCTTTGCAACCCCATGGACTGTGGCACACTAGGCTTCCCTGTCCTTCACTATCTCCTGGAGTTTGCTCAAATTCATCTTCACTGAGTTGGTGATACTACCTAACCATCTCATCCTCTACTGTCCCCTTCTCCTCTTGGCTGGCTTCATTGAGTTATGCAAACCCCATTGCCAACAACAAGGCTGTGATCCATGAAGGGGAAAATAGGAGTGGTAATATCCTTTTTTAAAAATTATTTTACTATTTTTTGGCTGCACCACGTGGCATGCAGGATTTTAGTTCCCCAACCAGGGATCGAACCCATGCCCCTTGCAGTGGAAGTAGAATCTTCACCACTGGACTGCCAGGGAAGTCCCTGGAGTAGTGATATCCTTATCTCATGCGATAATGGGATGATTCAGAAAATACATCCGAAGTGCCTGGTATGCAGAAAATGCGATGATGACTCTTTGGGGGAAATCCATCTAGCTTCTCACACACGTGGCAAGATGCTGATGTGGTTATGGAGTGACTGTGGCCGTGGGGAGCACACAAAACTAAATGGCATCGTGAATGGGTTGACCCCGTGGCCATTCCTGGTTAGCACAGTTAGAAGGAAGGACTTGGCTGTCTCGAGGTGCCTCGTGAGACAGCCCACACTCAGGCCTCCTGCTTTATTGTTCCTGCTGAAATCAGAGGGGAAGAAGCCTTGAAAGGCAGCCCCAAGTGTTGCTCTGTGTCTGCCAGGAACCTTCTAAAGGTGATGACTTTTAAACAGGCAGTGTCGATTCCATGGCAGGTCCTGCTTCCTCAGTGTGTCTGTGTTCAGAAGGCCCCACCACCCGTGACCCTCCTACTTACTGCCTAGAAGGGGCACATCCTTTTCACTCAGTTAAAAGGACATTTTTTCCAACGAGAGCGGGTCATATTTCAAGTTGCATTGCCAAGGTATTGGGAGCCAGTAAAAGAGGGCATTTAACACCGTATTTATTTTGACTGGCAAAACAGGTCATGGCTGTAAAAGAAACAGCTCTTGAGAAGGAGGCAGCCTCACCGACTCTGGGCTCACTCTTCCTACCCACACACACACTGTTTAAAGCATTCCAGCGCTGCTGCCAACCTTCCTGGCAGTGCTCTTATTTCTTTACATGTATGTTGCATTCCATCTGTTTAATGTGCTCTCTGTGCCATTCGTGGATTTTGGCAAGGCCTGGCGAGGTGGCATGGCATGCTGAAGCTTGTTCTAAGCAAAACGGGACACAAGGCAGAGGGAGGTTGGAGGCCGATGAAGGGGTCCTGTTTCCCCTTTGACTCGGGCGTGGGGGGCGGTGCCTGGAGTTGCAAAGACTGAGGGGGAGTTGCAGAGCAATTTTTTCTCCAGATGTTGTTGAATCATGTGCGTGCCACTATGGCAGTTCATCCTTTGCGGGGATTTTGGGGTGTACTTTTACGGTTTCTGATACGTGGCCAGAAAAATTAAAGTGATGGAGGAGGGTAACTGTGGGGAAGTTGACTCGTACTCATGAATCTGGGTTTCCACCTGGAAATCTTCTAAAGTGAAGCCAGAAAATGCCAACACCTGGATCTGATGGGCCCAAGGCCTAAAGAAAACTGAACTCCATCTTTACATTATTCTCAAGAACCATTAAGTACTTGGTTGGAGAAGCTAAGACGACGTGCTGTGATTTGGATCCTATTTCATCCAGTTGGAAGACAGGAAAGCCAGGTTTATGTACCGCCAAAACATCTGGTGAATTCAGCTAAAGAGAAAACTCACCACTCCAGTTGCGGGGTGGGGGGATGGAGGTGGGGACAAAACTGTTTAGAAACAGTTGTTGGGTATTGGGTGACCAAAAAACATCCTGTCAATTGACTCAAATGTTCAGTTTTCCATTGGTTCCTCTCAAGTCCAACTCTTCAGAATGAGGAAACGATGAAGATTCTGGGCAGAGAAACAAAGATTCAGGGGTTAAAAAGACACAGGAAAAAGATACCTGAAGAAAAACTTTGAGTGCACATTTTTTTATTTTTTATTTTTTTTGAGTCCAGCCAAGAGTGTGAACAGAATCTGTGTGTTAAGAAATGGAATTATTCACCTGAATCAGGAGAGATGACATGGTAAAGGAAAAAAATAAGATCCAGCCTCCTAATAAGAAACAGCCACATGTGGAACAAAATTAGTGAGAATTGTGTAATCCCAGTTGGCCAGTTGTAAGAACAGGGAGGAGGAGAAAGGAGGACGAGGAACATGTTTCAGATGTGATTCAACAGGTCCTGGAGCCTGTCCTGACCCTCTGGGTTGGAATTTCTGACTCCCTTCTCTGCCTTGACTCAGAATAGGAAACCGTATCCTGACCGCGCGTTTCTTTTTATAGAATTAAACTTTCTTGCCAACTTCCTCCGGAGCACAGGATCATCCCTCCTCGTCTCTAAACAATACGCCAATCATCGGATGGAAGTGAGGAGGGAGGGGGTACTGACCTGCTTGCACCAAACATAACCCAGGCCCTGAGCAGAAGACAAACAACGGGAACGGAGCTTGGCTTTCATACCCGGCCTGGTAAATACAACATGTTCTTACAGGTTGGAAAACCGTCTGGCTCATCTTTTGTACTTTCTCTTCTTTCTCCCACTTCTTCTAACTTGGATCTCATCAGTCAGCTTTGACGTGGGCCAAGTTCACGTTTGCCAGATACTGAGTGGATAATGGATGGTTTGTAAGATTAGTAATAGGTTAGAGATGAGGAGTCAGGCCGCCAAGTGTATACTGGGTGTGTGTGTTGAGATGACTTCCCCCAAATTTCCCACCCAGCCCTGAGAAGGGCTGGCCATGTGCACCCAGCTGGCCATGTGCAGAGGGGATCGAGGTGGGTGGGGACAGAATCCCTTGGTTTCCATCCATTCGGTCGCCATTTTTGCACTGGGATGCAAGACTCCCAGGATACCCTCTTGCTTGGCCAATCAGTTAGTGGGGGTCATTTCTTGGGGTGTAAGATATACTGAGGCTTGAGAGGCCAAAGGGGACATTAACAGAATGCAAAGTGTTTAGTAGTCCCTCATTAAAAATGGATTTTGTTTTCAATGCTTTTGAGGAGGGAACAGTGAAGTTGGAAACTGTGCTTGTAATTGGGAGCAGGTCTCCTGCCAGATTCTAACAGCTTCAAGGGATATCCAGTTTTAGGTTTACAGTACTACATTCTGGCTCATTGAAATTGCATCTAAACGTTGCCAGAATGTGTCATAAACTACAAAATCTGTACAGAAATGTATCGACATAATGGCTCTGTAACCTTAAGTCAGAGGGCTTGGGGAGCAGCGTTTGTTCCCAGCAGGATCGTTCTTGCTTTGTCTCATGTCAGACTTGGGGCGCCTGGGACAATTATCATACATGGGATTCCAGTTCTGGTCTGACCAGTTCTCTCGGCTCTTAGGACACCATGCTAGAGGACTCTGGAAATAATGCATCTTCTTTCAGCTCCTCCATTGACCAAGCTCCCTCCCATCTCTTAGCCTTTGCTGGTGATATTCCTGCTGCCAGGAACCCTATTTTCCTGGTTGATCCCCAATCCAACCTTCAATTTACAGCCTGTCCTTTACCATCTCCCAGAATTTGCTCAAACTCATGTCTATTGAGTCAGTGATGCCATCCAACCATCTCATCCTCTGTCACCCACTTCTCCTCTTGCCCTCAATCTTTCCCAGTACCAGAGTCTTTTCCAGTGAGCTGGCTCTTTGCATCAGGTGGCCAAAGTATTGGAGCTTCAGCTTCGGTCTTTTCAATGAATATTCAGAGTTGATTTCTTTTACTGGTTTGACTGGTTTGATCTTTCTGTCCAAGGGACTCTCAAGAGTCTTCTCCATCACCAAATTTTGAAAGCATCTGGGGTTGTTATAACAAAAATGCCATAGACTGGGTGGCTGAAATAACAGACATTTATTTCACACAGTTCTGGAGACCAGGAAATCCAAAATCAAGGCAGAGTCAGTGTCTGGTGAGAAATGAACCCTCACCATGTCCCCAAACGATGTCCTCAAACATGGTGCAAAACACCATGCCATGTCCTCAAACAATAGAGGGTGTGAGGGGGCTTTCTGGGGTCTCTTTTGTTAAGGGCACTAATCCCGCTCATAAGGACTTCATGACCTAATTGCCTCCTGCCTTCATGACCCCACCACTTGAGACCTGAAATAGGATTTCAGCATACATCAAGACTGTCACTTAAAACTTCTGTTTCATGTCTGATTAGAGCTGCAACTTCTCATACTATAACTGGGTGCACACAGATCTCCTGAGGTTGTGTCAACATGCAGAGTCTGATTTAGCTGACCTGGTGTGGGGCCTGAGTGTCTGCATTTCTAACAAGCTCCCAGGCTGATGTCACTGGTCCATGGACCATACCCTGAGAGCAATGGTACCGACCTCTCTCACTCACGGTTCCATGAGAGAAGAAAATCTGATAGAAAATGAGTGTTGAAAAAAAGAAAATGAGTTGAGCTTCTGTTTTTCTCTTTTCTCTCTTCTGTTTTCTCTTTTCTCCCAAGGATGGTGCTTAACTAGAAGCATTGACTAGAAGTTAGTTCCTTATGCATCTTGTCTGCCTTAAGGTTAGCCTTTTCAATTTCCATGCGGTTGACATTTGGGGTGAGGGGCTGTGTATCATGGGCTGTTTAGCAGCATTTCTGGCCTCTACCCACTGGATGCCAGTAGCACCCTCCCGCAATTGTGACATCCAAAAAGGTCTCCAGACATTGCCCAAGAACTCCTGTCTTAGGACTTTAGGGTACTTTCTCTGGCATGCCCAGCTAAGAAAAGTGGGAAGTCAAAGAGAGTGTTTTGTTCATGGCTATAGGCCCATTGTCTAGCACAATGCTCTCTATATGGCAGGCCTTCAATACGTGTTGATTGACTGAATGAATGAATGAATGAAAATGAACTTTCAGATCCTGCTTGACTGGTGGGTGAACAGAACTGCCTTTACACAGCCTCCAACCTCCTCCGCTCCTTTCTCCCCCTCAAAAAACAGAAAAACTTAATAGGCCAGTTGTCATCCGAGGCACAATTTTTCTAAATGTAGCACTTTCCAAAGTAAATATCCTTTTGAAAAAAATATAAAGATTCTCATTTGAGATCTTTTTTTAAATGTCTCCAATGACTAAAATCCTCTTACAGTAAGTACCCAGAGAGTTGCATTTGCTTAAAGAAAAGAAAATGCCGTTTTTAGTCTCAAGTATAGAAAGTACTTGAAAACCATATACTTCTCTTTTTTTTTTTTTTTTTTGCATCTGACTGGGCAGATTATAAAATGGTAGAATTAATTTTGGTTCTAGATTGTTTCTAAAACTCCATCTCAGACTGAGGACTTATAGATAAAGTAACATCAGGAACTTATTTGAAAAAAAATTCCTGTAGCAAAAACACTGTTGGTCTTCTTTACAGGAATTTGAGGGAAAAAACAGCAGTTGTAAGGATTGGAGGGGAGAGGAGAGGTAATTTTTATACAATTTCAAGAGGAAAACTGCAAATAAAAATAAATCTGCAACTTACTAAAAAACTACAAACTGGGGTTTTATTAAGAAAAAAGGTGAATTCATTCAATTTGCTTGTTCCTATGTACTCAGAGACTTCAAGTTTTTAAACCAAATTGCTATGGAGAAAGCAAAACTGACATCTCCCTCTTCTCTTTCAAACCTTTGGTCAACTGGGATTTGGAGCACTGAAGAGGTTTCTGGAAAAGGATACAGTGGTGGCGACATTCCCATGCTTTTCAAGTATTATTCTTTTTTACTTAGCAGAGGCAAAAAATCTTTTTTTCTGTTATGTGCTTACTCTGCAATCCACTGGCAGTGGCTGTGTGTGTGGTTTGGGGAGAAGAGTCATTGATCGGTAATGTCTGCCAAGGCAGAGGAGTGGGGAGTATAGGTGAGTCAGCTGTGCGTTTCCCATTCCTGGATCCCAGTATGGTCTTCTCTATCACAGGTGCTTTAGGAGAAGGAGGACATCAAGGAGAGGGCCCTGCGCATCTGAGCATAATGTGTGTTATTCTGTGTCACAGAGACACACCAAGACAATGTTTCAAATCAAGAAAACTCCTGAGACAGAGTGACACAGAAATGCACTCTGGGGGCACATTTCCCTTTCTCCTCTGGATATATTGGAAGAGAATACCATATGCATGTCCTCCATCTCAGGGGCAGTACGGCCAGGACATTGCCTTTCCCCCATCCAGTTACCCTACATTCGATTCTGTCACCGTGACACCATATGCTGCCAAAATCGCACATCCTCCTTCCTTGGAATAAAGAGGCCTTTTCATAAGACTTAATAAGTCTGAATATCAATCATATTCATCATTATTCAGTCTGCCTGCTGTCCATAATATTTAAATGAAGGAAAATTTAGAAATGGAAAAAGACAAGTTTAGGATTTTCAAGACACTGATGAGTAAGAAATGATGGGGAAGAAAGCAATAGTGACTGTAAAAAAAGAAACATCTTAGAGTGAAAAAAAAAAAGAATCCACAAATAGACTCAACTTTCAATATTAGTCTTTATTTAAAAAATAAGGGGAAGGATGATTAAAGAGATGAATTCACTTTTGAATAGAGTCCAAATGACTTAAGAATTATTTGGATTCAAATATTTCAGTTGGACAAGGAATATCAGAGTTATGTGATACATTAGGGGCTAAAACAAAATGGAAATATTTCTTTTGTTTAAAAGCAATTTTCTGGCCTTTGTGGTCCTTGAGAATTTCCTAGGTTGTGAGTGCCAGCCATCCCCCAGCTTTGCTTTGGATGCATGGACTCCTAGTTCAGATCCACTCTGTTTTCGGAGGGAAATGGAGTCTGTATTTGTGAGAGCTCCTTTTTAAAATCATGTGGCTATGAGGAAGGCTTTCCACAGAGAGTTGAGAGGTCAGTAATTTTGAATCCAAATTAGGAAGTTTTGATAATCATGATATAGCAGGATCACATCTGAATTGGTGCTGGCTTCAGAACCTCCCCTTGTGGAAGATAGCTGCAAGAGGTCCATCCCTGCTGAGTGGGGCTGAAGTGGAAATTCCAGTTTGGGAAGACAGGAGGCAGGTGGCCTAGCAGGTCTCCAGCCACATTTCAAAAAACAATGTGTATGTGATAGAACCCAGCAAGCAAGATGTAACTATACACTCACCAAACATTTGTTAAGCACCTACTTTGTGCCAGGCCCTGAGCAAAGAACTCTGACATATGGCATCCCACTAATCTCCCACCACCCAGCCCCAACCCTTGACAAGCAAACCATCCAAGCAGACTTCACCCATCTCTCATTCCTAAATGTGGAATTGATAGTTTACAGCAGGGTTTCTCAGCCTCTGCACTAGTGGCATATTAGGTTATGTGGCTCTTTGTTTTGGGAAATTGCCCTGGGCATTGCAGGATATTCAGTAGCATCTCTGGCTGCTACCCGGTGGATGCCAATATCATACCCCATCCTAGTTATGACAATGCCTTTCTAGACATTGCCAAATGTCCTCTGGGAGAGAAAAATGGCCCCCAGTTGAGACCCTCTTCCTTGGACACAGAATGGTTTGAATCCTCAGGCAGTTGTAGGGAAACTTTCCTTTTATTTTGTCTGATAGTCTGACTCAGTGGTTCTCAAACCCAAGTTGTTTGTATATAATACCATATATACCCTACTTTATTGGCAGGGCATTTTCAAGTGTACCTTGACCCCATCCTTTTTTGCCTTATATGCTGACATGAGAACCTAAAACCTCTTTTAAATTTAACACCACCAGTCTCCTGAAGAGCCCTGCAGTGATCACAAAGATCTTTCCAGGACAGAATCTCTCTTATGCCCTGGCTTTTCCATGGAGCCAATGGTGACAACTGCCATTGCTGAACACTCCCCATGGTGTCCCATCATCTCACTAAATCCTCATGTTTACACCATTTCTGCCCCATTTCAAGAGGAGACACTGAAGCTCACACAGGGTAAATCACTTGCCCCAAATTCCACAGCTAGTAAATGGTAGAGCCCATTTGATGTCAAGCTTTATGGCTTTTCAATAGAAAATACAATATGCACAGCATATACTCAATAACTCATAGTGACTGTTTACTAGTGGGAAACAAATCTGTCTAATTTGATCACGAATAGTCATTCAGAATTCTTTCCCTGAGCTGAAGAAGCCTGATAGGATTGCCCAATCCTTCCACCATCCCAGCTAGCAAGGATAGGGCTTTTCAGAATGTATATATATATATACCGCAAATTGTGTTTCTCTTCTGCAACACAAAACAGAAACTACCCAAACATGCATTAACTAACTGTCAAAACAAAACAGATCATTTCCTTTGGAACTACAAAAAGACTGGAGTGTTGGCAGGTACTACAGAATAACTCACCATCATACTTGCCACACCATAGTCTCATTACATATTTCTACTACATTTTCCCACATGGCTGAGTGCTTCTTGACGTCAGGAACTGACTTACTCATCATCACTAGACCCTGGTCCCATACTATGACTGTAGTTAGTGAATAACACATGAATACCCTTTTTAACTTAACACGAATATTTTATCTTCATTCTCTCATTAACTGTGGGTGGTGTATATTTTCAAGAGCCTCTTTTTCATAGGAAGAGACTAAAGTTGAAGGAGATAAAGTGACCAGTAACGAGGTCACCCTGTGGAAAATTGTGGACTCAAGTCTCATGCTTTGAATTCCAGATCTTATGCTTTTTACAGAGGGCTTTCAAGGTCAAGATGGGTTGGGATCCCCAGGTCCTAGCCTTGACCCCGACGTTTTAACGTTTCTGAACAGTCTTACTAAGAAGCAAATTAAATATAGGGAAATTGCCTCCTATAAGCCTTTAATGCTCATGGATTCAGCCACACAATCTTGTGGAGAGAAAGAACAAAGTAACAAGTACAGGTGGTTCCTACAGCAGGATATGGGATGAAGGCTTATCCAGGGTGACTTTTGGGTGGGATCTGAGAGGGTGGCCGATCCCTTGATTCATGACTTTCTTCTTATGTGTGGTCTTTGGCTGCCCTGACGGGGAGTCCAGTGTTTATAAATGTTTTTAAAGTATTTAAGGGTCAGCATTTTTCATACAACCTGACTCCTAAATACAAAGATACTGCTTTATCTGGTACTCAACCAAAAAATAATGTGGGATAAACTGACTGGGCAGAACTTACTAGATTGAGAGATGGTCTACAGATGACCAACATGGTTTCTTCCAAAGGGATTTTTGAGGGATGTGTGTGACTGTCACGAAACATGTTGATTCTCGACCCCAAGATATACCTGAGAATTACTGGGAAAACATCAAAATCAGATCTTATACAAGAGATCTATGAAGATATAAAACAAGAAATAAAGACAACTTGGACATCTTTTTTGAGTTCCAGACATTTTTCTTTGACATTCTATATGCAAACTGATTTAATCAACAAATACGCCTATTTGGTATGAACTATCATTTAGCCCTATTTCACAGATGAAAAACTGAAGTATACAGAGATTTTGTACTTTGCCCAAGAATGTAGCTAGGAGGTGACAGAATTAGTATTTGAACCTCAGTAGTCCAGGCCCTCTACACTAATCCACATTCCTATCTCCCCAACTAGACAGTCATCTCCAGGGGACTAAGAGTGGAGTTTCTCATTTTCTGTCTCCTTCAAACCTGACGCTACCTTGTAAACACTAGAAACTCAATAAAGCTTGTTTTGATATGAATCAACCTCTTAGACTGTTGACTGGTCTTTAAAATTTTTTGATAAGGGAAAAAGAACCATTACCCAGGAGGCCCAGTCAGGAGACTCAGGTTAGATCTCTGGGTCAGAAAGATTCCCTGGAGAAGGAAACGGCAACCCACTCCAGTGTTCTTGTCTGGGAAATTCCATGGACAGAGGAGCCCGGTGGGCTACATACAGTCCATGGGGTTGCAGAGAGTCAGACAAGACTGAGCACAAATGCATGCACCCTGGAGCTCACTATTTCAAGCAATCTATAGCTTGGTAACCACACCAAAAAGAGTGGAAACCGGGTGATAAAATGAAATATAAATAGAATTAACATTATCTGCAGAGCACCATTATAATGCATAACAGTGGCTGGTCTGCTCTCTATAGAAAACACAACCTCTTTGCAATGTTTTGTTTGTGTTACTGTTTCTGTTAGTATAAAGGATTACAGATAAAGATTTAAATATTTTAGTGAGAATTCTATTAATCGGGGAAGGAGTCAAATGTGGACCTATATTAGTTCTAACTCTGAAAAAGGCTCTCCAAAGCCTGATTGTGTGTGGGGGGTAGCAGGGGAAAGGCTTAGCCTACTCAAGACAACTGTTTTTAAGTAAGTTGACAACCACTTTGCTGAGGTTCCTTTAATGAGCTAATTACAAAGGGCTCTTAGGTGTTCACTGCAGCCAGTCCTGGAGGAGCTCTACTTAAGAAACACTGAATGAGTCATTAGCACCTGAAATACTATAAACACTATAGACTCTTAGAGCTTATAATGAAATGAATGTATCTACTACTTCAGACTGATCTGGCGGAAGTCAGGACTTTTTCAGTTGCAAGCAACAGAAAACTAACTCCAATTGGCTTAAACAAAAAGGAATGTGTATTAACATTAGGCAGAGGTGAATCCCCGTGCTTAAAGGAATGTCAGCAGGAATCTAACTTTGTCCGTTTCCTGCCTTTTCATCCTTTGTGTTTGCTCCCTTCTCAAGCAGGCCTAAATGACGCTGAAGCCATGCCCGACAGTTTCAGCCTTATATTCTACTCACTTAGCATCCCAGTGGAAAGACAGCACTCTTAACATCAGCACTTCCGCCAAAAATCCCAGGGCTAAGATTCTTTGTCTATGATTGGTCTAGCTTGGGTCATATGCCCATCCCTGAGCCAATCCTAGTGGCTAGAACAACACTGTACTCTTATTAGTCAGGACCAGGTCATACCTTCCCCTAAAGCCAATACATGGCCAGGCCCACCTTGAGCCACAAGGATCTAGGGGAAGGGATCATTTTCCCAGAGAAATATCTGAATTTTGATGCCAGAGAATGTGGGCAGGGGTACAAAACAGGTGGATGCTGGGGCAGGCAAAAACCAAAGAACGTTGGATCTTTCTCTCTAAATTATCTCCAACAAGCAAGGTGTTACCAAGCAGGAGAACTTTACATGTGTTATTTAGATATTTGCTCAGATATCTGAGGTTTAAAACATGACCTGTATTGGCTACATTATTTTGGAAATGTTTTTCTGCAAATTGTACTCACCCACATGGCTTGAAGTTTTGGGGGTTTTCTGTCTTTCTGTTTGTGTTGTGTTTTTTTTTTTTTTCTTCTAATTCTTGGAACTAGTCCTTAAAAAAAAAAGAGGAACAGAAATGCCACAGAATGATTCAAAACAGACAACTCTGAGAGCAGACAGAGATGGCAAATTAACACACTGTTGACATTCCTCCTGTCCTGACGACATTTCTTATGTTGAATAATATTCTCACGGTTCCTTTCTGCCTCTCCATTTGTATGTTAATAACTGTGTTTCAAGTTACAAAAGCAATAACAACCTAATTCAGGAAGAACTGAACACTTCCAGAAAGCACCACGGTGAGCAAATACACACATATACCCACATACTATCACCCAGCATTTTGGTTAGAAATATTTACTTAATAAGTACCTTGCCCTTGGCATAGTCCAGAAACCATCCAGCCTCATGTCAAAGACGAGGAAGCTGAGGCTAACAGTGTTCAAGCTGCTAAGTGGTGGATCTGGGAACAGAACTCATGTCTGTCTTATCTCCGAGCCCTCATCCTTAGCCACCTCTGTCACTCCTCCATTCTATCCTATTACCCAAAGATCTCCAAAATTAACCTTACAAAAATGACATGATGTTCATAATGTTTTACAATCTGCCTTTTCATATACCACATTCTCCCATGTTATTTAATACGCTTCTATGCAGTTTTTTTTTTGGACAGTATTGAATCTGTCACATGGACATGCCATAATTTACTCAACTAATCCCTGATTACTGGATATTCAATTTAGTTCTAATTTTTCAGTATTATATTAATGCTACAGTGAGACACCTTGGAGGAACATTTTTTGCATACATATCTGATTGGTCCTTATGATAAATTCCTAGAAGTTCTGGATCAAAGGGATTGAGTATTTTTAGTGCTTTAGTGTATTGCCAAGTTGTTCTTTAGGAAGGCAGGCCCAGTGTACAATTCTACAGTAACAGATGAGTTTCTGCTTTTCCACTCTCTCCCACTTATGCTTCTTCCTCAGAGATTACCAGTCATTAGTTAATTGTGCCTCCCATCCTCCGAAATGGAGAACAGTGCTCATGCTCAGTCACAAAGTCATGTCTGACTCTTTGCAACCCCATGGACTGCAGCCCATGAGACTCCTCTGTCCATGGAATTCCCCAGGCAAGAATACTGGAATGTGTTGCCATTTCCTCCTCTGGGGGATCTTCCCAACCCAGGGAGCAAACCCAAGTCTCCTGCATCTCCTGTATTGGCAGGCAGATTCTTTACCACTGTGCCACCTGGGAAGCCCAATTGGGAACAGGGGCCTTTTCAAAGTATAAATCATTTAATAATATTCAAACGGTTGAATGCAAATACAGTGGTAAAAAAAACTGTCAGTGATAATTTGCATCCCTATCATTGCTACTGCCAACATTGGGAAAGTTCATAACCTTTCTTCCCCAGCCCTTGGGACTGGATCCCCAGCCTTGGCACAGGACTCTGGCCGGTACCACGAAAACAACTCTCGGTCCAAGTCAGGAGTCATGCACTGATTTCAGTGAAGGAGGCTATGAGGCTGACCTGCCGTCATGATCCTTGCTTATGACTGTGTCATGTTGACATGGAGCCCAACTTCCCTTTCTCTGGAAACAACCATGCTTGCTTTGGGGAACCACTGTCAGTTGTTTATACCCCATGGTGGCTCCTGATTGACCTGCCCTGGGCCTGTAATGTAGCTGGCCTCAAAACACAAGAGAATCAGACATCTTTCAGAGATTTGAACTTGAAAAACTAAAACAACTGAAGGCAAGTGGAGAGTAGTTGAGCCCATTAGAAGGAAAGAGGGAAGATTCTGAAGCTCAGGATTCCATGGCTCTATGTCAAGCACAGCCTTGAAACACCAGAATAGTGCTCAATATGTGTTTGTTGTCGAACGGATGAATGGATTTGCTTACAATGAATTTTTTTTCCTACTCAGTTCAGCACTCTTTCCTCCTTTTTTCTGGCAACACCTCTGATGGGTAGTGGGAGGAAGGCAGCCTCCACTATGTGTGAGTTGACACTGTCCCCTGGACCCACCTGAGCTGGGAGGTGAAGTATACCCCTTTAGCCCTTAGGGCCTCTCCCCGGTGTGATGCCATTCTTTTCCTTCTACACCCATGCTCCCCCTTGGCTTATTTCCATTCCCAAGATGGGCTCTGTACTTTTCGTCCTTTGTGCGTTTACTGCTTCTCAAGTCTAGCCTACTTCTTCCCTCCATCTCTCCCTATGGAAATCCTACAAGCCCAGCACAAAGGCTACCTCTGCCAGGAAACTTTTCCTCTTCTGCCCTATTTGATTTTCTTCAAAGTACTGGCCAAGACCTAAAACTCCCTCACTTCTTTAGGTGTTTATGGTCTGTCTTCCCTGCCACGAGGTGCCTGACACGAGATCTTGTCTGTCCTGTTCCCAGCTGCATCCCCAGCTCTTAGACCAGAGCCTCGAACACTGTCAGGGCTCAAAAAACCTGTCTCAACTGACCTAGTCTTAGGGATATTGCCTAAGAGAGTTCAGTGAAAGGTTCCACCCAGCAGTTGGACTCTTGAAGCAGGTGGGCACCTGCTTCCCAGGTGGCTCAAGTGATAAAGAACCAGCCTGCCAGTGCAGGAGACGCTAAAGATAAGGGTTCGATCCCTGGTTTGGGAAGATCCCCTGGAGGAGGAAATGGCAACACACTCAAAATTCTTGCCTGGAGAATCCCATGGACAGAGGAGCCTGGTGGGTTCCAGTCCCTGGGGTCGCAAAGGGTCAGACACAAGTGGGCATGCACGAGGGGAAAGAGGATCTGCTGAGCCATCTGTTGGTTATGGGTCATGGCCAAGGGCCTCAGGTCTACTTTGGTCCACCCTCTTCCTAAGACCCAGGGGCTCATCTCTTCTTTAATTCCAGAGCTACCCCCACAAACTTCCGATCAATTATTTATTTGCCCATGTGGCTGTTTCTGCTCCTTGTCATCCCAAAACGCTAACCACATACTGATCTCCATAACTATGGTTCATTTACTATTTTGCAGAGGATGAAGCTGAGGCATGGGCTTGCCCCCATATCCCAGAGACAGCATCACTTGTGGGCTTTGAGGAGCTTTTCCTGAGTTCCTGTTGAATGTGGCTGATCAATAGCCAACTCGCAACAAGATGGAGCCCCTTCACTGTTTTCCGAGTGCCCACACTGTTGTTGGCGGCCTGACCTCCGCCTGGTAATGGGGAAGTGAGTGTCATCCTCAGGAAGCAAAGGGCCAGGTAGGAGATGTTGCATGCCATCTGGAAAGGTGAGGACTGAGTTTTTTCCTCAGCGGCTTCCATAACTGAAGGAGACACAAAACCAAGGCCCTCTCTTCTTGGGCTTGGGTTCCTCCTGGCTCCCACACCTATCACAGTCCATCTGATGTTCTGGGTCCACGTGCCCTTACAAAGAGTCGGACATGACTGAACATAAGTACAAGGCGAAAGGGGTCCTGTTGAGTCATCTGGTGGTCAGATGCTCCTATCCACTCTGGACTTCGTACAGAATTTATGACATAATGTTGGGCTGATTTCTTGACCTGCCATCTGTCAAGACCCATCATTCATTTATCAAATATTTATTGAGCACCTACTATGCATGGCCCTATTCTGGATATATCAGATCCCTGCCTTGTCAAACTTACAACAGGAGGAATAAATAATAAGTAATAGATCACAATAAATGAGTAAATTCTCTAGTATATTAAAGGGTTATAAATAGACCTTTCTTTCTCCAGAAGAAAAAGTAGAACCAGGTAAGGGGCTGGGGAAGAAGTAGAGAGGCTGGTTACAGTTTTAACCAGATTATGGGCATACCTCAAGATGCGGGGTTTGTTCCGCATCATCATAATAAAGTGAAGATTGCAATAAAGTGAGTCACATGAAGTTTTCAGCTTTCCAATGCATATAAAAGTTATGTTCACACTATGCTGTAACCTATTAAGTATGCAACAGCATGATGTCAAAAACCAATTACATACTCTAAGAATACTTTAGTGCTAAAAAATGCTAACCGTCATCTGAGCTTTCAGTGAGTTTTTGCCATAGTCACATCAAAGGTCACTGATCACAGAACACCATAACAAATATAGTAATGAAAATGTTTGAAATACTGCTATCCAAATGTGACAAAGAGATACAAAGTATGCCAATGCTATTGGGGAAAATGGCGCCTATAGACCTGCTCGACACAGAACTGCCATAAACTTGAATTTGTAAAAAAAACAAAAGCAAGATCTGTGCATCTCTATAAAGTCAAGCACAATAAAAGGCCTCAGTTGAAGCACAATAAAAGGCCTGTACTCAGTGGCCTCACTAAGGAAAACCTGGAGGAAAGAACGGCTAGGTCACATGATGCCAGGGTCCAAGGTGGAGAGAAGGGTTTTGCAGGTACAGGGACCACCAAGTGCAACATCCCTAAGTGAGGAGTTTTAGAACCCAGCAGATTGGGGTTCCGATCTCTAACGCTCCATTTTTTCTCTGTGCAAGCTCGGGAAAGTTAATTAACCTCTCTGAGTCTCAATGTGCTTTTAGGAAAAATGGAGATAAAAAATGAGATAATACCTGCAAAGCAGGTTGAACAGGGCTAATTATCAGTAACTGTGACGAACGGGCCCTGCCCGATCCCAGAGATGTGGAAATAACTACAGCAAAGTCCGAGGTAGCAGCGGGCAGTAAAGCGTGATGATTAAGAGCATCAGCTGTCATTTAATAGTCCTGTGACCTTGGGCTAGTTTATGTAACCTCAGTCTCCTCTCTTGTAAGTGGGATAATAATAGCAGCGACATCAGACAGTCATTGTGAGGAATCAGTGAGCGAATCCTGGAACGTGCTCAGGAGGTGGGCTTGGCTCTGAAGAAGCTGAATGGCAGCTATTTTTTTGGCTGAAACCATGGGGAGAGAGGCATTCTTTTCTCCGTAGGATTGCTAAACTGGTAGAATGTGAGCCGGGAGCTGCTGGGGGCCATCGGTGGGAGGTCTTCCCTGCAAAGGAAGCCAACCCAGGGAAAGCAGAGCCGAAGGGTGGGCAGAAAGGGACTCCTGACAACTTTAAAAAAAAAAAGTAACTTTAAAAATTAACCCAAAAAACTTACTGTCAGGGGCTTGCACCATACATACATACATTCAGCCTGTGCAAATCCAACTTGCCTTGGTGTAAGGTGGTTGCTTGCCTTGGTGATGCAGTCCTCAGGAAGCAAAGGGCCAGGCAGGAGGGATTAGGTGCCAGCTGGAAAGGTAAGGTTTGAGTTTGTCCCTTGGTGACCTGTAGCTGAGAGGACGAGGGCTCCAAACCAAGCACCCCCATTCTTCTCCTTTCTGGTTCCCAACCATCCCAGTGTTTAGCACCTTTGAATGCCCTTTTTAGACCCTCTCAAAATCTCACTGACCTACACATTAAATAGTTGTTTAAGAGAAGGCATAACAACAAAATCCATGATGACTTATTCTCCGCTTTTAAAGGATTTTTTTTTCATTGCACTAGTGTTGAAAATCCAGTCATATGTCTATGTGTGGGAGGTATTGTTTATTCATTCAATGGATAACTCCAGCTGCACTCTGGACATGTGGGCCACCCCCACCCCCCCACCAGACCTTGGCCGACTGATGGTCACAGTGGAGTCGTCCTCACTTTGGTGACCCACAGCTCACTGAGAGGGTCTGTGGCTCCCTCCTAAGGGCCATGATCTTGTCCTGAAAGGCCATTTGCTTCCTCTGGTTCTTCTGAGCAAGTAACATGTACATCCGTGGATTTCCATTTATGTGTGACTAAGTGTCACTTTCTAGGAAACTACTGAGTTACTACAATTCACTAGTCATAACTAAAATTAGTATGTTACTAGGGTTTACCAAGAACTCAGCTGCAGCATTCTTCTTGGAAGGCTGGCTCCTGCTTCGTACTTCCCAACCTTGTAGAACTCCTACGACACAAATCAGAAAGGGAACTGGGGATGGAGACTGGATGAAGGGTCTTTGGCCACCAAGACTGAAGTTAACTTTGGCTTAAATTAACCAAAAGGGGCAAAAGGACTTGAGAGCCACTGTTCTAGGATCTAGAAATTCAGAAATCTCCTCTCTGGGGTGCTTTAATGACCCCCCAACACATTTCAATAGCCCTGACATTTCCAGTTGCCTCTATATCAACAGTGATTGCACACATTTAAACCACAATGAGTTACCCACAGAACACATTTTAGACCAGTATCCATAAATAAAATTCTAGTTCTGACCTCCAGATGCCTAAAGAATGCCTTCATACATTTAATATATATTCATTAAGACTTTAAAATAGGGACATCCCCAGGGGTCCAGTGGTTAAGAATCCACCTACCAATGCAGGGGACATGAATTTGATCCCTGGTCTGGGAAGATCCCACATGCAGCAGGGCAGCTAAGCCTGAGCACCACAACTACGGAACCTGCACGCCTAGGGCCTGTGCCCCATAGCAAGAGAAGCCACCGCAGTGGAAGCCCCGGCGCCACAACTAGAGAAAGCCTTCCCACAGAGACAAAGACCCAGTGCAGCCAAAAAAAAATTTTTTTAAAGACTTTAAAATATATCAGGCGTGGGTTAGTTCTGGGGCATGCAGTGATGAATCAAGTCTGTCACATTCCCTGTCTGCATTAAACTTACAGTCTGGTCAGAAAAAGACATGACACAAGCAAACAGCAAAGCAATTATATAATTCCAGGGGTATTGAGAATAGCAAGGGAGGCCCTATTTAAACAATGATCAAGGATGGTGTTATCAGCCAGGCTTCTGTGGTTGCAAGCAACAGAAAATGATGCTGGAATGTAGTTGCAAAAATGAGAGATGACTCACAGATGCCGTGGAGAACCGGACAAGGTGCTGGAAGAACAGGAACCAGGGAAATGCTGGGAATCCTGGGACAAGAGGAATGTGATGTCTTAAATACCTCAGACAGGAGGTATCAGGGCCAACCATTTCCTATTCTTAGTTCACGTGAGTCAAGGGCCCCTTGTGGAAGGGCAGGACATCTTGACTGACAGTTGTTCCAAGACCACGTGGAACAGGGGGAAGGAAACAGGGGGGTCCCATGGCAGATCCCATTGGCTGGCCAGACCAATATACATCCCCACCTCCTTCCCTTCTGCATGCTTCCATTGTCAAGGCTGATACAACCTAATTTCTCACCTTCCAAACCTTCCTTGCAGGAAGAGGCGGCTACATATATGACACAGGTCTGGCCAATAAGACAAGGGGGTTGGGGGGAGAGGGTTCTAGAAAAGCTTTTTGTTTTTGAATAAAAGGGACAGAAGTTGCCAGCAGCACCACTTCCCTCTTCTCCCTGGTTGGAATGTGGAAAAAAAACAGCTTGGAATGTTAGCCACCAGCCTTCTTACAGACCACGAGAGCAAGCCCAAGAGAAGTACGGAGATACTGGTCAGGGTATTACTGTGTTACCAAACTCTGAAATCACTTGAGATGTTGCTTCGTGAGAAAAATAAACCACTTTTTTTTTTTTTTAAAAGCTACTGTTTGTCAGGCATTCTCTTGTTACTTGCAGCCAACTGTATTTTCAGCAGATTGTGGTAGATTGTACTACTGTTCCCCAACCATTGGCTTCCTTCCCTATAGCAAGCTTATACACTCTTGTTCACTCCTGCATAAACTGCAATCCCCCCCTAAAGGTGGTCTATCCTTCCCCATCCTGACAGACTGGGACATGTGACTTACGTAAGCCGATGGAGCATCAGCAGATATGCCTCACATTCACACGCCAAGTCTGAGTTAATAGCTTTAAGAGAGAGTGCGTAGAATTCTCTGGTGGTCCAGTGACTAAGACTCTGTGCTCCCAATATGGGGTTGGGGGGGAAAGGGTCTGATCAGAGAACTTGTTCCCACATGCCACAACTAAGAGCTTTTACATGCCAAAAGTAGAGAGCTTGCACACCACAACTAAGAGTGGACACAATCAAATAAATAAATATTTTTTGAAAATAAAAACACTTCTTTAAAAAAAAGAGAGAGAGTGTACATTTTTAGTTGTTACCTGCTGTTTGCCATCAACCACCAGGTGACTTGTCCCAGATAGTGGCTTCTCCTTCGGCTTGTATCACAGAACGAGAGATGCGCGGAGCTGGAGCTGCAGTGGCGAAGAGGCGCCGTACGTGAAATAAACGTTTGCTGCAGTGAGCCACAATGTTTGGGGCTGTTTGTTACCCTGCTGAAGCTGACCAAAACACTGTAAGTGATGCTTGTACCCGCCCTCCCCCCGCCCCTGCCAAAATTGGTATGGACGTTGGGCAGGCAAAATTTCTGGGTATCAACTATTGAAGACCGTGCTGAGGAAGTGGCAAGAAAAGCTGAAGCCTAAAGCCTGCAAAATAATCATCTAGTCAAAGAACCAGGTGAAGTATTCTAGGTCAGAGAAGCACGTGCTCAAAGATCTGAAGTAGAAAAGTGCTTGGTTTTTTTAGAAATTGGAAAAAGGTCAGCATGGCTGCAACATCCTCATTCTTACTCCTTAATCTGTGTCTCTTTTCTCTATTTTTAAGCCTTTAGCTTGGACTCATGTTTCTAGTGCCACTTTCATCTCCTTGGACTTGCTGACCCAACTCCGATTCACTCTCCTTGACCATCCACCTCTCTAAGGATTCAGCTTGCAGTCATTTCTGGCTCATCCCACTCTTAGCTCTTTGGGGTATCCTTCTTGCCCACTCCAACTGTGACCCCATGAGCCAAACCCTAGCCTGAACCCAGTGGAGATCTTCTAGAAACACAAGGCCAGGCATCAGAAAAGGTGGACTTTCTCCCCATCTCACTACTTAGGCTCATTCTGTGGGGCTCCAATTCGGCCCCAGGGAAGGAGAAATCCTTCCACATATCTCTTAATTGGTGGCCACACACAGCTCGTTAAGCTTAATTAATGAGCCTTTATGAACTTATTTTTGATGCCTTGGTGGAAAGTTGAATTCTACGTGCAGGCTGGGAAAACAGATGGGTGGGTGTGTCTGCATGGTTCTCAGTGGTAGGTTGAATTCCTGGTGGGCACTCATTGGATCTTCAGTTTAAAACAGTCAAAATCTCAAGCTTACTAAACTGAATGGAAACTCTGCTCCTAAATCCTAAGAAACAAATCCATTTTAAGATATCTGCCTACCCATAGGTACCATTGCTGAGGTCCTGCCTGCCCCCACACGGGGCCCTGGAATACTTCCCGGAGGCTTTCTATTTCTTAGGAGGCTTCTCGGTTCTTTATTGATTTTCTGTCCTTGGTTTCTGAGAGAATTGTCTTTACAATAAATCTTGTCTTACTTGGGGGAGACTGAGCAGGTTTCTGTTTCGTCCAACTCAGGATGTTCAGCCTGGATCACTTGCTTTCTATTTTGCCCTAAGCTGTGTTATCTGGTAAAGACCAGAGAGAGTGTCATTATCTGGAGAAAAGCTGTCTGCCCATCTTCAACTGATCCTTTGGGACAAAGTTTGGCTTGAAGGTTTGGCTTTTTTCATAGTGGAGTCAAGGTGACCCTAGCAAGAGGAGGTGAAGAAGGATAGGGAAGTGCAGACTGAAATGGAAACATGACATTGGAGGCTGATAGAGGAATGGAAGATTCTGGTGGTGCTTCTAGAATTTAGAAACTGGGGTGACTGGGGGGCCCTACTTCAGCCTTGCAAACATGTTTGGTTGGGTTGGAACTGTGATTTTTAAACATTTGAGTGTAAATGCTTTTGGGGAGGAATGCACTTAGTTTTGTTTTGTTTTTTTTTTTTTTTTTGATGTGGGCCATTTTAAAAGTCTTTATTGAATTTGTTACAATATTGCTTCTGTTTTATGTTTTGTTTTGTTTTTTTTCGGCTGCAAAGCATCTTAGCTCCCTGACCAGGGATTGAACCCGTACCTCCTGCATTGGAAGGCTGGTTTTGAACCACTGAATCACCAGGGGATTCCCATGAGTGCACTTTTTGTTCACCATAGTTCTCTCTCACCACTTCCTATTGTATTCTACCCAAATGTTTCCTTCACTTTGAGTCATATTTATTAATACTTGTCTGGCTTCAGTTAATTGAGATTATTATTTGTGCTTTATGTAAAAAGCCTGGTGAGAAACAGTTAGTAGGACTCTATCATTTAATTCAACCCTGACTTCACACTTGAAATCTTTCCACCAGAACCCCTCCCACTTTATCAGCCTCTGTTCATCATTTTCATGCATCTAATGTGTTCAAGAGTTATGTGCAAACCTGCACTGAAAGTAAAAGGAGCGTCTCACACGGTTTTGGACTCAAAAACAGAGAACTAATATTTCTCACCAGTTTGCTGAGGCTTGAGGAGGAAAATAACCTCGGGTATCCCTTTGGAAGGGAGAGGGCTCTCAGTGGGAATCATTTCTGCCTCTGGGACCATCTGACTTCTCACGGGAGGAAAAATCAAAAATGCCTCTCTAAAGAGCAGGTGGGAAAAAGAAAACACCCTCTGGGACTGCCATGATGGGGAAGCCCAGTCCAGGGCAGTGCTGAAGGCAGGGGCAATGCGTCCAGGGCTGGTAAGAGACTCTTCGGCTGCATTCCCCAGCTCAGCCTGAACTTTCGACCCCATTGTCTACTCTAATTACTGGAACCAGCAGGATTAATTCCTCGACCTACTTTCCAGTCCTTTTTGCTGCCACAGAGCGATAAGGCCTCACTGGGTTTCTCTCTGTCATTTTAATGCAGCAGAACTCGCTGAGAAGTTACATGTGAACTCGAATTTGAACCAAAGGAGCATCTCATTTTTTGAACTGAAGAAAGGGGCTCAGGATAGCTCCTTTTTAGCTGATTTTGACGTTCGGCTTCTCTAAAGTTACTCAACAAAGAGCAATCAAACACAGGAAAAAATTCCCTACTTTGAGAACAATTGGAGATAGAGCTAAAAACAAGGTATCATTTTATATCTCCTAAATTAGAGTAAGATTTAACCTAATAATAAGTGCTGGTGAGGTTGTAAGAAATCTATATGTTCACAAGTTGCTGGCTGGCACAATTTTATAATATGGCAATACATAGCAGGGGTCATTAAAAACATTGTTGTCCATTGATCCAGTAATCTCATTCCTGGGAAGTTATCCAAAGGAAGTGGTTCAAAAGAAGGAAAAAGCTGTATACATAGAGACCTTCCCAGCAGCATAGAGACAGGGGTTGGCAAAATAACCTATGGGCTGGCTGGCAAGTCTATGGACCAAATTCAGCCTAAGACCTGCTAAGACCTGTTTTTATATGACCAACAAGCTAAAAATGCTCTTCTTTTTTTTTTTTTTTTTTTAAGAATTATGAAAAGATTGTTAAAGCAAACAAACAAAGGATATGTGAAGTGCTGACCCTGGAGGAAGAGAAAACTGAATGAAGACTATAAAACAACATGGGGAAATGTTTATAATACATTAAACTTTGCAAAATATAAATGGGATGCTTGCCATGATATCAACCATGTAAAAATATGTCATGCCATACAGACAGGAAGAGAATGCAAAAAAATGAAATCTGTTGTTTGCGAGTAATTTCAAAGGTTTATTTTTCTTAAAAGAATTCCTTCTTATTGGTTAATTAACTTATTTTTTATTGAAGGATAATTGCTTTACAGATTTTTGCTGGTTTTTTTTTTTATTTTTTAGTTTTTTTAAAGCATTCCTTCTTATTGGAAACAGCCCAGATGTTCACGGGGAGGGAGTCAATTGTGTGAATGCTATTTCCTTATGATGGAGTACTATGCAGCAATCAAGAATGATACTGTGGGTCTGCTTTTACTGAGATGGAAGGGTACTTAGGATGTGTGTCGAATGAAAAGGCATGTCTTAGCAGTGTGTGCAGTGTGCTTCCGTTTATACACGGGCACACCTCGCTTTATTGCCCTTTGGTTTATTGTGCTTTGCAGATATTACATTATTTTACAAATTCAAGGTATGTGCAACCCTGAGTCGAGCAAGTCTATCAGCACTGTTTTTCCAGTAGCATTCTCTCACTTTGTGTCTCTGTGTCACAGGTTGGTGATTCTAGTAATATTTCAAGTCTTTGATTATTTTTTATATTGGCTGTGGTGATCATTGAACTCTGATATTACTGTTGCAAAAAGATTGACTTGCTGAAGCCTCAGATGATAGTTAACATTTTTAGCAATAAAGTATTCTCTCTTTTTTTTTTTTTTTTGCCACATCATAAGGCAGGTAGGATCTTAGTTTCTGGACCAGGGATTGAAACTGTGCTCTCTGCAGTGGAAGCACAGAGTCTTAACCATTGGATCACCAGGCAAGTCCCAATAAAATATTCTTAAATTAAAGTATGTACCTTGTTTTATTTAGACATCATGCTATTGCACACTTAATAGACTACAGTATAGTATAAACAACTTTTACTTGTACTGGAGAAACTGAAAACTGCATGTGACTCGCTTTTTAGCAATATTAGTTTTATCACGGTGATATTGGAACTGAACCCAAAGTATGTCACCTTTATATCTCTATAAGGGTGGAGAATAATCTGGAAATACAGACATTGAATATGTTTATAGCAGTTATTTTGGGGTGATGATCCCAAACTTTTGTGGCAAACTTTTTCCCTTTTTCTATTTGAAGGTTTGGGGTTGTTTTTTTTTTTGCAAAGACCATTTATTATTTTTAGAATCAGAAGGTATTTTCATAAAAATTGAAAGAATGTTGTGAATGGCTTCCCTGGCGACTCTGGTAAAGAATCCATCTGCCAATGCAGGATTCCAACCCTGATCTGGAAAGATCCCGCATGATGAGGAGCAACTTAAGCCCATGCACCACAATTACTAAGCCGATTTTCTAAAGCCCAGGAGCCACAACTACTGAGGCTGAAGCACCCTAGAGCCTGCACTCTGCAATGAGAGAAGCCACCGCAGTGAGAAGACTGCACACCATTACCTGAAGAATAGCGCCCGCTGTCTGCAACTAGAGAAAGCCTACATGTAGCAACGAAGACCCAGCACTGTCAATAAATAAATGAGTAAAATTATATTTTTTAAATGTTGGTAAAGTGTTTTTACAGTAGAAAAAGAAACATGTGCCATTTACAATGCTGCCGAAGTTACAGGAATCTAAGCAAAAATGTCCCTCTGAGCTGCTGGCTGCCTTGTCACACTGTGTCCACCTTAAATGCTGCATCCTCCAGCCTAAGGCACAGACTGAAGTCACGAGGGGACTGAGGCTCTTGCTTTGGGTTCAAAATTTAAAGTGACACCAAAAAAAAATCTCAGTAGTCATGATAAATATTTTAATACCATATTTTTTCAGAAATTAAAATTAATGGGAAAAAATCCATAATGAACAAAATATTAACATTTTAAATAAAGACAGGATCAGTATGACTGATTTTCCTTTTGCCTCAGGCCACCATATTGCTTGCTACACCACACTGTTACTGATCCTGCCCTTATTTAAAATGCTGATGTTTTATTCATCATGGATTGTGGGGCATCCATTTTTATTTTTAGAAATATCATACTGGGCTTCCCTGGTGGTCCCGTGGTGAAGAGTCTGCCTGCCAATGCAGGGGACACAGGTTCAGCCTGTTGCTAGGGGAATATCCCACAGGCCAAGTGGCAACTGAGCCCATGCAATGAAAGCCACGCACCTAGAGCCGTCCTCCCCAGCAAGAGAAGCCTCTGCAGTGAGAAGCCTGCACACTACAACTTGAGCGCAGCTCCTGCTCGCCACAACTAAAGTCCACACGCAGCAACAAACTCCCAGCGCAGCCAAAGATCAACAAATAAATCTTAAAAAAGTATCATGTTAAAATATTGCTTATCTTGAGCCTGAATTTTTTGGCACCTCCTTAAATGTACTGAAAAGCATCGAATTGTGCATTTTCAAAAGATCTTTAAAATATATAAATTATATCTCAGTGGAGCTGTTTAAAAACTATTTGTGTCAACTGAAACTTATATTTTATGTGATTTTCACATATCACAAAATTATTCTTCTTTTGATTTCACTCCTCCAATTTACAGCTGTATAAACTTTCTTAGTTAGTGGGTGATACAAAAGGGGGTGACTGTCCCAATTTGGCCCACGGACCATAATTTGCTGACTCCTGAGTTAAACCATGGGAAGTGCTTGACATGGAGCCTGACAAGCAATAGTTTAAGCTTGAAAGGAGTTCACTGGCTTCTGAATCTGTTCCCTCTGATAGAGGATGGGCTCACACTAGCCCATACCTATAGTATTAAAACCTATAATACTTGGGAGTAAGTTGAGGGAATACAGGCTATGCACCTAGAATAGAATTTCCTTTTGGAGTGTTAAGATTGAGTTTCCTTACATAACCAGGAGCAGGGCTGCTGAGCGAGGCCCCTGGCAGCTCCCTCTGGAGGCCTGGGGGGTGCTGGGCCAGCTCCAGTCACTACGTCTCTTCTCATCACTCCTTGGTCTCATCCTCCCTTCCATAGTCCCCGCTTCCCACTCATATTTCTCAGCAGAGTTTGTAATGACTGTCCAAGCAGCCGCCACCTAGCAGCTTATCTGCTTCATTACTGCATGACAGGGCCGTAAAACTGCAGATAACCCTGGCTTTCTGGGCGGGAGGGCAGCTGCCTTATCAGACACCGGTTACAATAATTAACCATGCGGGGAAATAAAAACAAGTATCAGACAGTGGATGCCTCATACGTGACCTAAAGCCCCTGACTCCACAGAGACTGTGGGCTCTGCTGTTTCCTTATGGCTCTGATGCTGTTCTCACTGCAGTTTTCTTGAAATTTCCATCACCTGAGCTCCTGTTCCAGCTGCCTGTGACTTCTGAGTTGAAAACCCCATGTCTTAACCTCTCGTTTATCATTCACCTTTACCTAGCTTTTCACGCTCCCCAATTCTTCCACTTCAATTTGTCACAGCAGACCATCAAAGAGGAAAATGGACTAATGAGGCCTCCATCATGGGCTTTTTGAGTGGATTAAATGAGACAACATACATGAAGGGCCTGGCTTGACGCCTGGCCCACAGTGGGTCTTGGTGAACAACTGTTAGTATCATTTCAGTAGATATGTGTTAAATAGCAGTGCCTAGGATTTGCAGGCCTATCCTTATTTCCAGGAGTACAGATTGTCGATGGGTCAAATTTCATCACCCCAAATATAATCAATATCTTGCCCTATCAGAATGGTTTGTAATCAATTTCATTCATTCATTTATTCAACACTGAGGGGCTTCTGTACCATGTTAAGTACTTTGAATTCTTCTGTAGGCACTGGAAGCATTGGCATTGAAAAAAAGCAAGGGACTTATCAAAACTGTGTAACTGAACATTTAAGCTCTAAGCACTGTTCTAGACAAGAGTGGCATGGTTCCTGTCCTCAAAGAGCTTAAAGTTGAGATGGGCAGCCAGGCACACAATGTAAGTAACTTGCAGGAAAGAGGAATAGGTTCAGCCTAAAGGTTGAGCTATAGCTTCTTCCTGTAGGGGGAAGAGTGTGAGTTGCCCTTGAAGGAAAAATGGCCGGGGCGGGGGGGGGGGCGGGGGGGGCTTGGTCATCCAAACACTAGCACAAGGGAAAAGCAGAGATGGTCCTTATGATTTCAGCATATTATTACACCAGCAGCTCCTTCTTAAATGTACTTTGAAAGGTTTGCTAGGTTCCTAGCTTTTTTTGGGAAACTAGTTCTGACATGACTGAACCACTAAACTAACAGCACAATTTCTGTTTGGTGAAAAGATAGACCCTCATGTGTTTAGCTGTTGTAATGGTTTTGGTTAGTCAGTGCCAAAGGTGATCCTGGAGGGTTGAATAGGGTTGATCATAGACAAGCCTTCTGGTCAGAGCCAAGAGCACCAATCAAAAGCATCAAGTCATGAGTGTCTGGGGTCTAAAGTCAGGTCACCAGGCAGGTTCAGCAACTGAGAACTCAGGAGCTGGCAGCGAGGCTAGGACTGGAACACAGAGAAGCTGGCTGCCCCTTTCTTAAGCCAGAAACATGGCAGTGGATTCCTGGGTGGAGGAAGAAGGGCTTCCCATCCAACCTAGCAGGCTGGGGCAGGTCAAGGCCAGAGAAATGGGTCTCCAGTTGAGATAAGAAGGGCTCATATACCTTGACACCTGATTGGATCTGGGGCTTCCACTCCACTGCATGCTGTGCTTCCTTACTAGACCTGGCATTTTGTTTCTCTGATTCTTTCTCATGAGGTCTTATTTTTACAACCTTCTTCCTTTACTCACTTGCTGCTAAGAATAAGGTAGAAAGATGAGAGGGCAGGGGGCTTAAAACTCCAAGGGGCTGTGGCTCCTTCTCCCCACTGCGCCTCCACCTCCCACCCCATGCATAAACATTTGCTGAGTGAGCGACTGAATGCACCAATGAGCGGGTCCTGCAGATTCCATCCTGCTACTATCTGTGCTAATCCATAATCATTTCTATTTGACTTTGGAATGCATTATGTAATTTGAATTCTGCAAATTTACCTTCCTAATTAGGTTCTTCTTTGGCTAACACAGAAATTACTTTGCACAGATTGAGTGATGGTGGGGGAATATTTGCTAGGTGTTGGGATCATTAGGTAGATAATCCATATATTGGCAGTCAAGAGCTGTCTAAATCAGGAAGGTCAACTTGATTGATATTTGAGGCATGGGGAGCGTGTGTGTGTGTGAGTGTGTGTGTGTGTGCGGGCATGAGCCTAGTGTTCTGTTTCTGCATTAGCCAATCTATAGAAACTGGGTCTACTTAAAGCCCTACCTTCCAGCTCAGTCTTCATCTAAACTTTCTGTCCTGTCCTGTCACTGTTCTGAGAATGATGAGACTGCTCACAGCTTCAAAGATCCAGAAAGGAGTGTGGTTACACCTGGTCCTGCTCATACTTCAGGACCTCAATGGCAGGGACTAGGTTCTCAGGTTAGTATATTAGATGCTGGGATACTGCCTTATCTAACCCCTGCTTGCCCAATACATAAAAGGATGAGTGAATGGATGGCTGGATGGATGAACTCTTTGTATAATAGGTCCCCAGTCTCAAATCTTGGTTCTCCAGGAACAATTGCTGATGTATTGACTTCTGTGCCATCCATCCACCTGGATCTCCACTGACTGACCCTTCTGTTTGAACTGGGGCTGGGCTTTACTTGGACTTTGATTACTAGACTCTACTTTCCCCTGAAAAGAATCCGAAGTACCCAGCCCAGCTGGCGATTCTTGGCCCCGTGTGCCTGGACTTAGGATGCCCGGTCCCTGAGCTTGTTTCAGTGTTTAGACATTTGATGGGGCCTGATCTGGCCACATGCCTTTAAGCTGGCAGGTCTCACCCCAGCCACATGGCCAGTATTCAATACAAATGAACCACTGAAGCTGTCAACTCATTCACAGCCTTGGTCCTGGATCATTCGCCTTGACGGAGCTAGCTTGCCTTTTGTTCCTAATATCCTCTAGGTATATCTAGCCCCTAGATTAACCTTCAGATTGATTTATGCTTTCATATTGGCTATGATCTCATAATTCCCTCCTGAACAGTGGGTCACACTTGACTTCCTTCCCCAGAATTGTGTCACTGAGCTCTGTTTTCTTTGCACAATGAAGGTTCATGCCAATCCCTTTGATTACATCACTGTTGGCAGCTTTGGGGTAACATTTGGCCAAATCCAGGACCCTATATCCATGGCATCTTGTAGCCTTCTCTCTCCTGGGTCTATCCAGTCTTGGGAATGACAGTAGGATGTCTACACCTGTGGATATGCTTACAATCCCAACACCAGCCTTTCCTGATCTCTCTTGGCAGCTTTCCTTCATCAAACATGTATCAAATACCTACTATGTGTCAGGCACTGTACCAGGCCCAAGGGATTTAATTGCAGCGTAGACATACACAGTCATTACATGAAAGCCTCTCAGGGAGACAGACATGTAAACAGGCAACTGCAATATAGCTTGTCAAGAGCCAGAACAGAAGGAAGAGAGCTCTGTGACCCATCACAGCACCTCTCAACAAGAAGTCGTAACTAGAACAAAGGAGATGAAAATGGTGCCAGGCGCCAAGTGAGTGCCAAATGGAAACCCCAGGGAATTGCTGTCCCAGAGTTCTCTACCCTGGAAACCAGAGCCACTTCCTCCTCTGGGGAAGAGGCACTGATGGTCCAAGAATGGCAACCACCAATGCCACGTGAGTTGGCCTGATAACTGGGCTCTGGAGGGCAAGTCAGGCATACTCCCCACAGAGGGAGACTTAATTGAGCCTCCCCTCTCTAAAGAAGTATTGCTCCAAAGCAAATGTGGTGCTTCTGCCTAAAAGGAAAGTGTTGGAGAAATTACTGAAAACACAATCATGTTCAATTCTGCCTCCAAGATAATGGGGACAGGGCTTTGAAAGAGCTCTTTGATTCTCAGGAAAAAAAAAAAAAATTAGAAGGAAGCTGAGCACTTGTCTCTGTTAGATGAGAAACCAAGAGACAGCACAGTATGGAAGTTCTGGGGTCAGACCATGTCAAAGAAAAGAGGAAAACAAATGCCATAAAAATAAGGTTTGTTCCCCTCTCCCCCACATGCCTATTCTTAGCTGATACTCACAGCATGGCATCTGGAAATCTGAACTCACTAATTTGAACTGTGCGAGGAGAGACAGTCTAAACGAGTAAGTGGTTCAGTGTTAGAATTTATTTGGAAAGAAATGATTCAACTATCTGGAAAAAAGTATGGTTGTCAAAGAAGCAATGTCAGGAAGTGGTGGAGGGGGTCTCCTTAAACGAATATATGACGTTCATTTGGTAAAACAGAGTTGTGTTCATTAAATGATGCCTGAGGTCCTCAAGAAAGTGCTTGCCCTTCCTCTTCCTGTCTGGATGGGCTTCCCCTACATCATATGACCTGCTTTGTTGAGATGACATTCACTCTACTCTTCTCCTTAGAACACAAGGTGGACAATGTGTAGGGAGAGAAGCTTCTCAATAAAGAAAGGGCCCCAAATGCCTCCCTTCTTATACTTGTTACTCTGTTAATTTCCTTGTCAAAACCTGGTGGGATTTAAAGCAAAAGGATTTTATTAGAGAAAAGGTCCATGTGAGAAAAAACAGGGAGGAAGCCATGGAAGTTAGGAGGATTATCAGACCCCCAGTGAAGAGGAGAGGAAAGGCAGGTCTTGTGGGAAGCAACCTAGACTGTCATGCAATCTGAGGCAGATTCATTCGGCCAGGCCCACGGATCACAGCTGCTGTGCTCATTCACTGGCAGGGAGCAGCAGCCCTGGGGATGTCAAAGCCAGCCCTGGGGCCCTCGATCAACTACAAGTCCTGTGGTAAGAGGTCCTCAAGGCACATTATCAAGGTTGCTTCACCTCTCTTTGTAGTTAGGGTGGCTCCAGTTTCAAGTTTAGATCTCTGAATGTCTGGACTAGGGGCTTCTGCTTTTGGGTATGACAGGCAAATGGAGAGATAAAGTTTGCATGCTAAACTATTTCAGGGACTTCCCTGGCAGACCAGTTGGCTAAGACTCTGCGCTTCCAATGCAAGGGATGCGGGTTTGATCTCTGATCAGGGAACAAAGATCCCATACGCTATGTGGCACACCGAAAAATAAATAAAATAAACATTTCAGTTGCTGAGATATTTCAATAGTTTGTAAAGATCATTGGGGTAAATATTTAAAAAATCAAGGCAGAGCTTCTCAAGGGTAGTCCTTCTCTGGCAGAAAACACCTAGAACATCTGTTTAAAAGTCTTTAATTCTGCCCAAATCTGTTGAATTAAAACCTTAGGGGCTGAGAACCAGAGGTCTAATAGATGCCATGTTTACAGATGGTACAAAGTAAAGAGAAGCTTGTTTGAGGTTATTTACACCAGACCCAAATTAAATGATACCTAAATGAAATATGACCATATTTTATTTATTTATTTATTTATTTATTAGTTGGAGGCTAATTACTTCACAACATTTCAGTGGGTTTTGTCATACATTGACATGAATCAGCCATGGAGTTACACGTATTCTCCATCCCGATCCCCCCTCCCACCTCCCGATCCCCCCTCCCACCGAAATATGACCATATTTTAACATCAGTCTTCCTACTTTTTTTCCTTGCCACTAGTAGCTACATACACCCTTCTGCTTCAGATTCCTTCTGTTTTCCAAGTCCTCCTTTCAGACAGTTAAGGGGAGGGGGTGAGTTAAGAACATTCTCAGAAAACTGGGCTTCAGAGAAAGCAGTAAGATTACTCAATTGTTTCCCTCTTGTTAATTTGAGGATCTTAAATTATGCATGTTGTTGTGCTCACATTTGCATGTTCAATTCACATGCCTGAGCTACCAGTCAGCAAGATAAAAATCAAGCACAATAATTTAAGTAACCTGCATCTGATTTCTCCTCATCCAAATTTCAGGGCTAACCGTCTTTGAGACAAAGAATAGATCATTAAATCACTTGGGAAATGCAGGAGGAGTGCTGGTGGGGTCAAGAAAGGAAAGCACAGGTCACGGAGCCAACTCCTGCCTCCATTCCTTCTAGATTGCCAACGCTTTCTCCTTCCACGCCCCGCTGGATTTCACAACCTCTATAAGGACGCTTTCCCAGAAGGGACTGACTGCCTTGATTCCAATCCTTAAATCTAGCCAGGCAGGGAGGCCAGAAGGGGAGTTTGTCCTCTGTCTGACGTGGGTAACCTTGAATATAGAGAAACCACCACAATAGGACGGTCCTGAAATTTGAACCAATGCGAGCCAATATGCAGATTAGGAAGTTGGAGCCACCCGTCCACTGGCGGATTGCTCATGTGACGTCACAAAGGCCCAGCCCAAACGTGGCCAGAAGTGCCGTGGGCAAGTTTCTCGGCAAGTTGCAAAGCTTTTATTATTATTATTATTATTACTATTTGTATGTGTGAGCCCCTTAAAAAAAAAAATCAGCTGGTCCTGTTTTCCTGAATTTCCTGTGTTAGGAGAAAAGTGTTCATGTACGAGCCAGAACTGAAGGACTCGGGCGAAGAGCATTTTTTTCTGTGTTGTGGCTCTGTCCCTTTGCTTAGGGTTGACTGGTGTTTTGAATGACATGAGGGAAAGCTGTGAATTCCAAATGAGCCATGGGGACTTGACGAAACTCTGCAGCTTAGTGGTGTCTGAGAAGCCCCAGCGTGACCCAAAGTCTATGAGCCAGCTCAGTGGAAATCTTTGGCTGCGATCTTGACGCCAAGGCTCAAGAAATGCAGGCATAGGAGGTTGGGGCCTCCCTGACTTCCCCTACCTCTCTTTGCCAGGTTCAAGGCAAAGACAGAAGCAAGTTCCCTGACTTGTGAGCTTCTCGCAGTTGGCCCCTCAATGCGAGGTTCCCAATTCAATACCTCTGAAGAGTTGAAGTCTGTTAGAAAGGAGGGAGAAAGCTTATGTAGAGAATAACAAAATAGGTATAACTGCTAGCTTCACACACCCTGAAAGCTTGTTTTTCCCAAACAACTGTCCTTGAAATGTCTGGCAGCTCCTATGACGCTATTTGGTCTCCTAGAGCCACTAGGAATTTTTCCAACATCTCTCACCACAGGAACCCCTCCTCCCCAAATTGGCACAGGCAGAGATGTAACACAGCTGAAACGTTTCATGGGAGTTGGGGGAGGCACTCTATGTTGTTTGCTTTGTCCAGATACCATTTTATCTCCTGGGAATGGCATCCATTTCCCCCCTGCCTTTGGGGAATCATCCTGTCATTGCTGTGAGTCTTTGTTTGGATTAAGAGGGAGCCCCACCCCCAACTGTAGAGACCGGCATGTCCCATTCTCCTGGCTACACAGGGATCAGGACTGAGCATGTCATGCGTGTATGGTCCAGTGATGGTCAATCCAGGGACTTTGATAGGAACTTTGTGAGAGTAGGTGCTCTCTTTTTCCACTGAGATTGCGAAACTGACAGAAAGCAACCATGGAGTTGATGGTGACCATCTTTGCCCTTACAAAGAAAGAAGCTATTCAACAAGGAAGTCAGTACCAAAAAAAAAAAAAAATAGAGAGATTTCTGATAATGTTGTTTGAGCACCTGGATCCAGCTGTGCCTGAAACTAGAAATGGGAAATTTTAGTTAATGGAGCCACTATATTTTCCTTTTGGTATAAGTCAGATCAGGTTGAGTGTCTATTAACTTGGTAAAAAGAATCCTCACTTAGATATCCAATCACCGGGTAAGGCTTACTCTTACTCTCACGGATGGTTTAGGGCTAGATTAGTCCCCTTTCTGTGTGGTTTCTTCCTGGTTCCTTCTGCTTAGTCGGGGGGAGGGGGGTGGGGTTGGTTTGATGGCGTATAGGTGGCAGATAGAGGAGACTGGTTATTCTGGATTGGTATGGCACAAGGATCAAATGAAGGGTACTGGGGTCATATATAGGGCGGGAAAACTAACATCACCTCGCTGAGCCCCACTTCTCTCATCTGTAACATGGGGAGAGTGAAGGTCTCTCCCTGCTGTGTCGCTGTTCTATGCACAGTTTCTGGTGCATAGTAAATGCTCAAGAAATAGCAGCCATTAACTAATTCTAGACAATCAACCACAGAAAAGATGGGCTTTTCCCCCCGGCCTCCAGTACAGTGTGTGAACAAGGGAAGGGAGGACTCTGAAAGCCTTCACTGCAGTTCTAACCAACAATTCAGAGCCTCTGTTGACACTGCCAGCCACAAGCACCTGCTAAGCGGGCAGCGTGCACCTGCCACCTGCCACTCCAAGAAGAGATTCCTATCCAGCCAGAGCAGGCGGCTGCCCTTCTAGGCCAGATCCTGGCTGTGTGTGGAGTCTGCAAGCCCGCCCACCTGTTCTGAAACCCCAGCTGGGCTCCGTCCTTCGCCTGTCCCACCTCCCACCCCCAGCTTCCTTCCTTGATCCCACGCCTTCCACGTTGTTGGCACTGTGCTAGGATTCAGTGTGTGTGCAAGGAAAGAAACCTGCATCAGTAAAGCACCTTCCACCTGCCACACAATTGCTTTGCTTATCTGTTGGCCTCACAAACCTGAGAGTTGTGTTACACACACCCATTTCACAGAGGCGCGAACTGAGAGCACTTCCTGCCATGGGTGATAGAGTCAAGATCCAAATCCTGGCGTGTTTCTTCAAAGCCCATATTCTTCCCTTTCTTCTCACAGGCTGCCTACCACAACAGAGTGCAGACGGAGGCATGATGTCACATTAAAACATGTAGTGCACAATTGCACTTGCGGCACTTTATCTCAGAGAAACAAAAAACAAAGTTCACACAGAGACCTGTACATGAATGTCTACTGTCGCTTTATTCAGAATTACGAAAAACTAGAAACAACCTAAATGTCCCTCAATTAGAGGATAGGTTAAAAAAAATCCGTGGTACATCCACACTATGGAATATTATTCAGTAATAGAAAGGAATGAAGAACTCAGATGCATCTTGAGTGAAAAGAGCCAGTCTTGAAAGTTTGCATACTGTAGGATTTCATTTATGTAACATTTTCAAAATAACAAAATGGAGAATAGATTAGCAGTTGCCAGGGACTGGGAGAGAGGAGTTGTAGCTATACAAGGATAGCATGAGGCAGCTTTATGGTGACAGAATAGTTCTTTATCTTGATTGCGACGATGTTTACACAGATCTGCATGTTTTAAAACTGCATAGAAATGTCCACATGCAGGACACCTGAAACCAGCAAGATCTAAATAACTGGTCATTTGTATCAATGCCAATTCCTGGTTTGGATATTACACTATAGTTATGCAAGATATTCTCCTTGGGGGGAATTGGGTAAGGGTACATGGATCTTCCTTGTCCTTTTATTTCTTTTTTGAAACTTCCTATGAATCTATAATAATTAAAAAATTTTTCCTTAGGTTAAAATAGCATGGTTCCTAGCACAGAATAAGTGCTCAGTAAATAGTTGCTATAAATACTACAAGGATGCTGGCTCTTATGTAGCCATATGCATGGAGTAGGGAGACAGATATGTTAACAATTGACTCAAATACAGAAGACAGAAAGCAGAGATGTGCAATAGAAACATACCCAGAGCCATATACATAGTTAAATTCTTTCTAGTAGCTGCATCCAAAAGGCAAAATGGAATTGATGAAATTATTCAGATGAAATTAACTTTAATATTTTATCTAACCCAATATACCGCAAACAGTATCATTTCAACATGTAATGAAGATAAATATTAGTGAGATATTTTACTTTTTATTTTTTGGTATAACATCTTTGAAATCTGTGTGTAAGTAATTAGTTATACCCCAAAACAAAATAAAAAGTTCAAAAGAAAAAAAAAAGTTTAGGATGGGGAATACGTGTAACTCAATGGCTGATTCGTGTCAATGTATGACAAAACCCACTGAAATGTTGTGAAATAATTGGCCTCCAACTAATAAAATAAAATTAAAAAAAAAATAATAATAAAATAAAAAAAAAAAAGTCAAAAAAAAAAAAAAAGAAAAAAGAAAAAAAAAGTTTAAAGTAAAAAAAAAAATCTGTGTATTAAGTATAACATGTCTCAATTCAGACACTAAATTTTCATTGAAAATACTTGATCTGTATTTAGATTTTATAATTTATGGTTGAAAAACTAGATTCACATATCCAAGTTGTTCCAAACATACTCAAAGTTTTCCAATAATTGAATGCAATATTAGTTTTTTAACTTAAATTTAAACTAATTAAAATTAAGTTATTTTAATTAAGAATTCTGTTATTCAGCTGCACTAGTGGCTGCCTTTGGTTCCTGTGTTGAGCAATGCAGGTAGAAAGGGGTGTAGGCTAGACAGAGGATTCCAGGTAAGACTTTAGGGAAGTGACACATTTGAGCCAGGCCTCAAAGGATCAGTATGATTTGCACAGGAAGGGAATATGTCAAGTACACAAACCACCATGGACAAAAGTAGGCAAATTCTTCTGGTTGCCCACGCAGTATCTATACCCACTTTCCTTAGTGACCTAACTTTGTTTTTGTTAAGTGGTAACAGAGCAACTAAAAAAATCTACATTTCCCAGCGTCCTTTGTAGATTGTTGCTGTTCAGTTGTGTCGACTCTTTGTGACCCCATGGACTGTAGCAAGCCAGGCTTCCCTGTCCTTCACTATCACTTAGAGTTTGCTTAAACTTGTATCCAGATATACAAGCCATTTCTCATAAACAGTATGTGGAAAACATTTGGGTAGAGCTTTCAGGAAAGCTTTTTTAAAATGGGTTAACTCAGCCACTGTACCCTTTTGCTTTTCTCTCTTCAGCTTTCTGCATGCCTGGAATGAAGACATGATGTCTGGAGTTCCAGCAGTGATTTTGTGATCTTGATAATAAAAACCATAAACCAAGGATAAATGAGGAAAAAAATGAACATGGGACATTGATGATTTTGAGGACATAGTATGCCAGTCCTGGACTTTTTTTTAAGTGAGAAGAAAATAAACTCCTATTTTTTTAAAAAACGACTGTTATTTTATGTCTCTGTTACCAGTAGCTGGGGCTTTTCAGGTGGCACTAGTGGTAAAGAACCTGCCTGCCAATGCAGGAGATGTAAGAGAAACAAGTTCAATCCCTGGGTTGGGAAGATACCCTGGAGGAGGGCATGGCAATTCACTCCAGTATTCTTGCCTGGAGAATCCCTTGGACAGAGGAGCCAGGCAGGCTACAGTCCACAGGGTTGCAAAAGGCCAGACATGACCAAAGCGACTTAGCATGCACACCAGCAGCCAAGCACAATTCCTAACCAATACAAGGTGTGAGTAGAGAAGGGAATGGCAATCCACTCCAGTATTCTTGCCTAGAGAGTCCCATGGACAGAGTAGCCTGGTGGGCCGCATTCCAGGGGTTGCAAAGAGTTGGATGCGACTAAGCGACTAACACTACACTACTACTACTATTATGTGGAGAAGGAAACGGCAACCCACTCCAGTATTCTTGCCTGGAGAATCCCATGGACAGAGGAGCCTGATGGGCTACAGTCCATGGGGTCACAAAGAGTCAGACATGACTGAGCAACTAAACCACCACCACCACAAGGTGTAAGAGTGATGGGAGAAAAGCAAATAGTTTGGGACAATTGGTATTTCATAAAACCATCCTGGGAAAATTATTTATGTATTGAGTACTGCTTCACAGAGCTTAAAAAGTATAATTTACCTAATAATTGCTGCAATAAAATTGTATTAATGAGGAAACTGAGACACAGGGAGAATTAAACAACTTAGTCAAGGTTGCAGAGCTGACAGGTAGTGAATCTGTGCTTCAAGTCCAGACAGTGTGTCCAAAGGGCTGCTGTCTTGGACAAAAGTAAAGGAATTCTGTCTGAATAACATGAAGGAGCTCAGACTAGGTTTGGACACATGGACCTTGGCCTAGATGTTCAGGTGCCTTCAGGCCCCTGTGGATCTCTGAATACCAGCCTCAGCTCATCTACTTGGATGTGCCAGGCCGTGTCCCTCTACTTGACTGCACCCAGACTCTGGGTCATGCCTCTGGGATTTGCTTACTCCTTCAAAGTGTGCTATGTAGCCTCAGGGAGATGACCTCTTGGCTGGATATCATATTCTCTGGTTTTCTCCCAAGCTGTCTGACCCAGCGGGCAGCTCCCTCATTTTTACCCCAAGTACACTGGCTTCCCCCAGGGGCCCCACAGCATCATAAGTTGCAGGGAGCCTCACTGGGGCTGATGCTCTTAGGTACGCCAGGCCAGGGGTTCAAAGCTAATGTCTCTTCTGATTGGCAGATGGCCATACTTTTGCTGGTTATTAAAGACATGTAATAATCCCCTTGCTTGGGCTATAAACACTGTGTCTTCACAGCTATGGGATCTTGAAAAAGTCATTTCACCTCTGAGTTTTAACGTACTCATTTATAAAGTGGGACTATAATACCTCCTGTGATCAATGAGGCTGCAAAATCAGATTAGGCCTGTAAAGAACTCAGCAGCTCACCTCCTTGACAGGGCTGGGTAACTGGTAGTTACTATTATCCTGCTAGAGATGTCTCAGCTCAAGAGTGCGTGGGTCAGCGCTATTGCTTCCTGGGTCTTGAACTTGAAGTGGGGAGCATCTTTGATAGCGAACAACTGCAACCTCCTTGCTCTGGGCCTCAGTTGGTAGGTAACATGGAAGGAATGCTTGTCCTGTTTTTAGATGATCTGGGGTCTCGTCCTAGCTCAGGTCTGATGTGGGACAAGCTGCCACTAAGATCTCTGAGCAGTCTTCAGTGGGGAGATTGTAGCCAAAGACCCACAGCAGGCCAGGTGGGCTGTGCAAATGGGAGAAGTGGGGTGGGGGGATTGGGTTTCAGATACAAGGAGAAGGGGCAAAGGTAGTAGGGATAAGGCAGGGGTGGAGAGGGTCCTGTCTTAGAGTAGGCCAATTCTACTGGCCTGGAGTCACTAGCAACTTCATGAAGGGAAGGGAGGTAGATATGAACATCTATTAAGCTCCTACTCTATACCAAACTCTCTCTATATTATCTTATGTAATTTTAATAACACAGTTCATGGAAGGCATTTTAATCCCCATTTTATAAAGACAGAGATTAAGGCCAAAAGAGGGAAATGACTTGCCCATGAGTCACACAGCTAGAGGCAGCTGAACTGACATTCAAACCCAGGCCTGACTGTCCAGAGTGGGGGGTCTTTTTGATTCCTTGAAAAATGCCATTTGGAGGTTTCCTTCTGAGGGTGCTGCTCCTCTGACTGAAACCTCCCCCACTCCCGTCTGCTTTCCAGGCCATTTCCTTCTCATCCTGCAGGCTTCAGTTTAAATATCACCCTTTGGGGAGGCCTTCCCTGACCACTCCCCGCCCTGCGGCCCTGAACAGGCCACACCTGCCCGAGTTATCCTCTC